>NC_090447.1:357499327-362499327 GCF_031143425.1 Pleurodeles waltl | reverse complement strand
GCTGAAATTGGAAAGGTCTGTTGGGCAACCCGGAGACCCTCCAAGCTGAAAGGGTTAATTAATTGTTGAGAATTAGATTGTGGGGAGATCCGGATGGATCCTGTAGGAGAGACGGGAACACTGGGAGGGGAAGGGGAAAATCTGTTGATAACTCGAGGAGAGAAGGAAACCAGACCTGGGACTGCCAGAAGGGAACCATGATGACCAGAGAAGCTTTTTGACGTCTGACCTGGGCTAAGACCCTGTTGATTAAAATGAAAGGAGGAAATGCATAGTTGAGCGACTGGGACCAGTCTTGAAGAAAAGCGTCCGTGGACATAGCTAGAGGATCGGGACACCAGCTGAAAAAAAGTGGAAGTTGAGAATTGAGTTGAGACGTGAAGAGGTCTATGTGAAAGGGGCCCCATTTGTTCAAGAGTTTTTGCAAGCCTGACGGATGCAGTTTCCAATCACTGGTATCTTTGAGATGATGGGAGTGCCAATCTGCTGTAGAATTCTGGGAGCCTGGAAGATATTCGGCTAGAAGGGAAAATTTGTGGGAGAGACAAAACTCCAAAAGGCTCTTGGCTAGAAGAGCAAGGGGTCTGGATCTGGTGCCTCCAAGATAATTTATCTAACGTACTACGGATATGTTGTCCGCACAAAGTTGTTTTTTGTAAAACTTTGGATTGCAAAGGAGCCTGCAAGAAGCTCTAAACAATTTATGTGTAATTTGGACACCTCTGTGGGCCAGTCGATATCGGACCACAGCGGGCGCCCCAGCCTGTGAGACTTGCATCGGATTCTAATACAAGATTGGGCACAGAGGGGAAGATAGATCTGCTGTTCCAGGCATCTAAATGGGATATCCACCATTGAATTTCCATCTGGGATTCCGCGTCTAGAGATATGAGGTCGGAAAAGGTAAGACCTCTGAGAAGGATTTTTAGGCGTTGAGGAGCGCGGTAGTGAAGCGGGCCTGGAAAAATGGCCTGAATTGAGGAAGAAAGAAGACCTACCACCCTGGCCAGGGATCTGAGTGAAGTTAGATCCCTTTGGAGCGTAAGGGAAAGTTCTTTTTTGATTGAAGAAACCTTTGAGGGAGGAAAGTGGAGGGTGGCTGAAATGGAATCTATTTGAAACCCTAAAAACTCTATTTGTTGAGAAGGGACGACCATGGATTTTTCGTGGTTTATGAGAAAGCCGAGGTCGATGAAGAGCGAGGTTGTGGTGTGGAGGTGTGAAAGAAGAGAAGACACATTCTGGTGCATGATGAGAATGTTGTCGAGGTAAATTATGAGTCTGATACCCAGAGATCTGAGGTGAGCCACAACCGGTTTCAGCGGTTTTGTGAAACACCAGGGAGCAGAAGAAAGGCTGAAAGGAAGGGAGGAAAACTGACAAGTTTTTGACTGCCACTGGAATTGTAAGAATTTCCTGTGAGAAGTATGAATAGGAATAGTCAAATAAGCGTCCTGAAGATCTAGTCTGACTAGCCAGTCATTTTAAAGTAAAATGTCCCTGAGGTGGAGTATAGTTTCCATTTTGAAATGGCAGAAAACTACGAATTGGTTGAATGACTTGAGATGGATTACTGGCCTGAGTTTGAAAGAGGGAACTGATGAATCTGGATGGATTGGAAAGAGAGGGTTGGATAGCGTTTTTGTCTAAGAGCGACTGAACCTCTGAAGTAATGAGAGAGGACATCAAATGAGAGAACTTTGGAGAAGGAGGAGGGAGAGACTGAAAAGGAGGGGAATAAAGTTTGATGTAATAATCTTGAACAGTGTTTAGAATCCAAGGGTCTGAGGAGATTAACCGCCATTTTAGGAGGAAATATTGTAAACGCCCTCCCATGGGAAGGCCAGAAAACCGGCTTATCTTGTGAATTGTTGGTTCTGGAATAACGTTGTCCATGATTACAGAAGCCTCTGGTCCTTTGAGGATAAAATTGTGGTTTGTACTCTTGATTATAGGAGTTGAAGGAGTGGAAGGAGCCTCTTGTACCTTGGTTTCGGTACGCACGGCCGGTAAAGCGGCTCCTGCCTCCACAGGCCCGTGCAAAAACACATTGACTGAATACCTTTTTTAAGGATTGTTGAGCTTTGTCAAGCGACGAGAAAGTAGAAACATAACGGCTTAGGTCCTTGATGAAAGAATCACAAAAATGTTTTCCTTCGGCCTGAATGCCTGGATCCAGGGAGGCTAGGTTAGCCAGCTTAGGGTCCATCTTTAGAAAAAAGACCTTTCCTTCTTTCGTGAATGATCGCCGAGTTGGCGTTTCCCAGGAGGCAGAAAGCTCTTTGAATCCAGAGCGAAAGATCTGAAGGATTGATAGGAGAATCATCAAGTCTGGCTGACTCCGCCAGATCGAAAATACGAGCAAGTGGACCCACCACGACCAGAAGCTTGTCCTGGCAAGTCGTCCAGGCCTTATCAACCCCCTTACAGGGATCCTTACCAAATTTGGTGAAGAAAGTTATCAGGGACTGATCTATAGAGGGGGTGGCGGTAATGTTGGAAGCTAGGGAAGGTCTTGGGCACTCCGATCTGAGCTTCGCACAAGTTTGCTTGTCCAAAGGGAGATGAAGACGAGATGAAATATATTCTCCCACATGCGCAGAAGGAAGCCACACCATCCGGAATCGACAATATTGGATGAAGCGTCGCTGAGAGAGTGTTTGAGACGCTTAGGAGGAGGAGAGGAGGTTGAAAAATTATCATCAGGAATATCAGAATGATGAAAATCGTCCATGTCATCTTCATCGGTGTCCAAGGTATGAGAAATAATTATCTTTTTTGGCGCGTCGTCAGTATTTTTTTAATTTAAATTTGCATTTGGAATGGATAGAAGAGTTAAGATTTTTTTATGTATTCCCCTCCTTCACACGAGGCCTCAATCTGTTGTGAGGCAAGTTCACTGTTCATTTGAGCGCCTTTAACAGGTCTAAAAGTAGACTGCTTACGTTTTCTGCCTTCCCCTGCAGAATGGGCCAGAGAATTGAACACCATGGACTTAACAGTATTTTTAATATTTTTGGAAATTTTATCCATGGATGCTTGTAAAGCATGTTTTACGGATGACTGAATACAAATATTCAAATCTTGCTTAAAAACCTCCTCGTCCTCATTTAACTCAGTCATGGCAGAAGAACTGTCTGAATCCATGTAAACAAAATAATATGTCTTGTGGAAATTATTGGGAAAACTTCACTGTGACAAAATGTAAAATTAGAGAGGAAAAACCCTTGGCTGAGAAATGGTTAACAGAAAAGCCTCTTTGGCCGGAGAAAACCACTCCCTTGAGGGGTGGGGCTGTATTTATTACAGACGCGGAAGACGCGAGAGGCCGTGCCCCTGAATGTTGCTGAACAGACTGCAGAGGAGCAAACGCAGTGAAAGCAGTGTAAGCAGCAGCAAAAAAATGCAGGCAGAAAGACGCTCTCCGAAGAAAACAACCGGAAGGAAAAACTGAGCTGTTGGTAGCACGAGCGCGAAGCGCGCTGACAAGGATTCGTGAGGGGAAAAACTGGAAAGGAACGCGCGGCGGTTGGAAACCGAGAAAGAGCGAAGCGCGTGAGCAGAACGCCAGGAGGGTGGGGGGGTGCGGGTGGAAACAGGAACCGTTTAAGTAATGAACGTTGTAATAAAAGCAATTATAATGGTGAAAAATACAACAAAATAGCTAATACTAGATGTTGGACCTGGCCCTTTAACAGGGTCATTCCCAAGACTTTTTGCTTTTGCCTTCTTATTTTTCTGACCTTTGTTGGCTGACGTTTTGACTCTGAGCACTTTTTCACTGCTAACCAGTGCTAAAGTGCATGTGCTCTCTCTTACAAATTTGGTATGATTGGATTATACCTGATTGGCATTTTTAATTTACCTATAAGTCCCTTGTAAAGGGGTATCCCTATACCCAGGGCCTGTAAATTAAATGCTACTAGTGGGCCTGCAGCGCTGCTTGCGCCACCCACTGAAGTAGCCTGTCGAACCTATCTAAGGCCTGCTAGCGCAGAGCCTGTGTGGGCAGTTACCTGCCACAGGGACCTGGCCTCTAAATTTACTTGCCAGGCCCAGAACTCCCCTTTTACTACATGTAGGTCACCCCTAAGGTACCCCCTAGCTAGCCCTTTGGGCATGGTGCCATGTATGTAGAAGGCAGGACATGTGCCATGTTGCGTGGCCTGTCCTGGTAGTGACAAACAGCCTAACTAGGTGTCTCACTGCTGTGAGTGCTGCCCTCTCATAGGATTGCATTGGAAATGCCCTGCCTTAGGTGTAAGCGGTATTGTCTGATTTATGAGGGGTAGCGTAGGCATGTTTGGAATGGTTGTGCCAGTGGTAAGAAATGCTGCTTACTGGTGTAGGTGTATTTTTTATTACTATCACAGAAATGCCACTTCTAGAAAGTGGGCATTTATCTGTGCTTATAACTTTGGTGTTTTGCAGCTTGTCTCCAATCAACGTCTGGGCAGACTGACAGTTGGGGCTTTGTGCATACTTCTCAGACAGCCTGAACACAGGGAGGGTGGAGGTGACACAGAGGTGCATCTACGTACTGTAAAGCCTTCCTGGGCTGAGAGAAGGGAGAGGCGGGGCACACCAGCATTTGTAAAGACTGTGCCCTGGCCTCACACAATAGTGTCGTTAACCCCCCACTGATGTTTGGAGCCTGGGCTGAAAGGAGAGAGGGGACACTCCCAGAACCAGTTGTAACTGGCTGGAACCTCCTATCTCTACCATTGTGAAACACTGTAAGAACTGACTATAAGTACAGGGGAATTTTCTCCACAATTTGAACATTCTTGGAACTTGAAACTGGACACAGAAGGCTGATGAATGGACTCACCAGGAAACCACCTTGGACTGCTGCTGTTGTGCTGACCTGTGACCTGCCTGGTCACTAGGAGGAACTGCCACCATCTGCACCCCTTGTGCTGGCCTGTAGCTGGGCCCACCAGCCCTGTGCTTCTTCTTGCTTTGGTTGCTCCCAGGGGCAGGGTGTTGTGGCCCCTCACCCCTGCCAACTCTTCTACCACTTTGCCCATAGCGCTATCCAAAGGGTGCTCTTTTGTTTCTAAGGGAAAATCACTGCCGCAGCCCAGGCTGCAGATTTGATCTAAGCGCTGTGAAAAGTGCTTTATTGGGAACCCTAAAAATCACTGCTGCAGCCCGGGCTTATCGGAGTGCCCCTCGCGCTCTGCACGGCGCCTCTCCCCTGCCGGGAGTCACCGCCGCAACCCGGCTCCTGATGTGAAATCCAGCGCTCCGGAGCTGCGCTGTCTTCGGTGACCTCAGGGCACTTGTAATTAAAGGGATAGGAGCAAGCGTGCTCCTGTCGTACCCCCGGGGTGAGCTCGCTCTCCGGAGCGCCCCCGGGGCACCAGCAGGCACCTGCTTCGGGTGCCTGCCCGCTGCCGTGAGCCGGAAAGGCTCATTGCAAAACTCCTTCATCTGGCGAGGGGATGGAAGCCTCCTCAGAGGCTCCCCCTGCGCCACCAGGTCCAAAGCATCGTGTGGGGCCCTGTCGCCCCCCCCTCCCGAGGAAGGGCCGGACGAGGCCCAGGGGGAAGCTCCCCCAGAGGACGCGCCCCCCAGGAGGGCCAACATCAACCGGAAGAGCGGGCAGGGTGGAAGTCTCATCAGAGGCTCCCCGCGCTGCCAACGATCGACCCTGTGGGCATTTTTGTGGCCCCCCTCCTTGGCTAGAGGGGCCCGTTTTGAATATCAGAGAGGGTGCTGGCCACCCCTCTCCCCTACAGAACAGCGTGTGGCCCCTTTTGAGCGTATAGGAGCACCGGGGGCCCCCACTAAGACCTTCCAGGCACTGGAGTGCCTTCCACTGGGAACTAAGGTACTCTTGGGGTCACTGGGAGGGTGGGATGTTCTAGGGTGATCCACTGAGAGAAACATATTTTTATTTATGCCTTGCCATATGTTCACTACTGTTCCTCTTAGGAGTATTTAGGAATTGTTCATGACAAGTGCCTATATCTTTTACTCTAATTCCTGACTACTGCTTATGTTGCAGAATCCTGAGTACTAACGTGTTCTAATGTGACAACTGCATATTCTTGCAGAGTATTAGTAACTTGTGTAACCTTCTGATAACTGCTAAGGTAGCAGGGTATTACTTACATGTAATGTTGGTCTAATTATGTTTTGTGCAATACAGATTATTTTTACATAGCTCAGTGTTGTGTTTACTTTGTGGTGTACCTTTTGTGTCACGTGTGTTGTGTGTTGTGCGAACGATTTACACATTGCCTCCAGGTTAAGCCTGACTGCTCGTGCCAAGCTACCAAGGGGGTGAGCAGGGGTTATCTTGGACGTGTAACTCCCAACCCCTGACTAGAGTGGGTAGGTTCTGCCTGGCTGAGGTGCATACCCTAGCAACCAGAAAGCCCATTTCTAACACTAGACAAATAATGTAATAACACAGATATGGAGAAATAATGAGAGTACTTATCTTGACTGCGAGCAGCAAGAAAAGAGGACTGCTTGCAGTCAAGGGTGTACTCTATGGTCTGTGGTGACTCCTTAATGGTCCAGTGTATGACTAATCTTTTTCTCTCATTGGATAGCCTGTTGCTAAGCCTTTTGGGAGTTGTAGTTCTTGACTGCTGCTGTTTGAAATAAAGTAAGAGAAGAATGCATAATAGAGCCTCCGGTCTTGATATAAAATTCACATTGATTGTATGAAAGGCTGTCTGACCGCATGGTTGTAATGGAAAGCAAAGTAAAGAAAACACAAACACTTATTAACACGGCACCCAAAGTAAATAAAACCAGATATGGGAGTGGGAGGGAGGGAAGAAATAGTACCTCAAACACCATGTGAGCAGCAGACGGGCACTAGTTCCCAACTTCAACATGGCTATCCATTAATTGTGCATAGAGTACAGCGATAAAAGAAAACAAACGGCAAATTGGGAAGCTGCATTGCATCTGGTCCGATTTAAACTAAAATTCATTTCAAAATAACTATCCACAAACAAAGTAACACGCTATAAATCATGGCGCCATCTGAACAGAAGCTTGGGCTACAATCACTGGTGGAATGCTCAGAAAGCTTAACATCATGAAAGAACTTCAAGAAATCCTGCTACTGTTGTCCCAGTATTGGAATAGTGCAAAAAGAGCACATGAAGCCTCAGCTACACAGACTTCTAACATCATATGCTAAATCAGGAATAAATAATATCATCAATATTACAGCTCTAACATATATCTTCTCTCTCGGGAAAAGAATGCCCAGAGAAGTTGCGCTAGGAACGAGCGCTAGTCAAACTGCTAAAGAACAATTTTAAAAAGTAGTCCCAAAAACAGTTGTTTTAATGGGACCTGTGAATGATTACTAATAATTAGTCCCTGCTCTCGGGTGGGCTAAACACATTAAGGAGCATAAGGCATGCATGCCATGGACAAACGGAGATAAAGAATTGAAGAGTGAGGATTGTGCCACCAAATAAAAAAGACTATGAGCAGGCTCCAAGCTCTTTTGTAGCTACAACAGCGCCTCGCTAGCAATACGCATGCACTAGCACATGCAGTTGCAGGCTTGACCCTAAAAAATGAGTGAGAGATCCATTGGTCAAAGAGCCAGGTCCCACTCTTGTTTTGGTTTCAGTGTGCTGTGTGGGGTCCAGATCCTTTGCTTTGTGTTTTGACTAAACTACATGAGGTGTGCATTATCTTGTTTTTCTGAGTCTTGTATCAATGCCTGCCTCTTGGCTTTCTGTTTCCTCTTTTGTAAGGACTGTAAAGAGTAAAGAGTATGAGGAACAAAGAGCCAATGCCTGATTACTTACAGGTAACCTTTTACTATCAATCATACAGTAATCCATTTCAAAGCAAGAAAAGACTGTAAAAATGTAAGATGGGTATGGTATGGATATACCAGTTAGAAGAACATAAGAAGAGACATGAGATCTCAACAACTCACACTTATATTTAGCAGGTGTATCATGAGTACATTTACCGACATAATGAGATCTACCAAATTAGATTTTGTGGAAGGGTTATGTCAAAAAAGTGACACAACATTAACTCAAAATCTTGGCCTCAAATTATACATTTATTTTTTGACACCTGTCACAAAGGTTAAAAATTCTGCATTTTAAAATATCTTATGGGGGTTAAAGCATTTGCTGCAGAGATCCTTGTTTGTCCAGTAAATATCAGGGACTAATAATAATGATCAGATAACACTGGAGGCTAAAACATTTGCTAGAGATATCTCTGTTTTATCTCGTCCTAATTTTGACTCACAGTAGAATAGAGGGTTAATGTGTCTCCTGTAAAGCACAGCATATAAACTGCAGATTACAGAGCTTTATATTATGTAGCTAGGTAAGTAGGTTAGTACTTTTGACATAGAAATCCTTTTATTACACATAGATCATAAATTGTAATCCTTCAACTATAGCAGAGTGAGCTATGAAGGACGACACTTACACCTTGTAATCCTTGTAATCTTATGTACCACATCATGCACATTTATTTACAGATTACACACTTAAATGGTTTATTTTTAATGTATTATTTGTACGTGTGATGTAAAGCGTTCTGACACCCTGTATTAGGATGAATAGCGCTATAAAAGAAATAAAACAAAACAGTGGTGTTTAAATTGTTATTTGGTGTAAATACTGGGACAAGCCAACACATATGACATTCTTACAGTGCATGAATATCTGTTATATACAGGGACTGAACAAAGTCAAAACCCTGTCTCTCTGATGTACTTATAAAGTAATAACAAGCTGTGTCCCTCTGTTTCCCCTCCATTGCATTTGCATCTAGGTTTGTGGTCCCAGATAGCTCCCAGCCTGAATATTTCAACAAAAAAAAGACCTGATGACCTTTTAACTTCAGCATGTTTTTTGCCCAGCTGGAATTTAAAATAACAAAGCTGCTAAACTGTAGGAGGTTGGCCCTCTATGTGGTGTGCAAAGCTAGGCACACTGCGCAGGGGGTCGAGGCAACGATAAGTTGTTTTACAGTGGTAAAAACTAGATCACCTAATGCTCTAATTTGTATGGTAGCTTGGTCGAGCAATTAGGCCAATCTTGGAGGAGTGCAAAGCATTTGTTGTACTCACAGCATCAATCTTGCAACTCACACACTCAAAGAAGTAACTTGAGACCAATTTATAAAAATACTTCAGGTTTTTATGTAACTTTTAAGACCAAGATCATCAAAGTTGAATTTTTGAAGTTTAATAAAAATAGTCTTGTTGTACGTAAATACGCTCCATAAGAATCAATGGAAGATCACCTTTAAATACATATAAAATCTTACAGTTGCTTTATCATGTTCTTCTTTTCAAGGTTGGTTGAGGTCATTGGTGCGGACACTGTGCAGATGGAGAAGTTCAGGTGGCTCCTGGTTCCGGCAGGAGCAGCGTTGAAAGGTCTCAGGAGCTGGTGCAGGCCCACTGCGGGGGACCACTTGGAAAAGCACTACACAGGTAAGTTTAAAGGTGGTTCTTTGGGTCCCCTTGGAGTGTTGAGGTCGCAAGGGGTGGGGGACCCTTAGGGCACAGCAGGGTCTTCAGTGCAGGGCACAGGGCGGCCGGGTGCACAGTGAATCAATGAGCCGGGAGCTGTGCACAAGGATGCCCTCAGAATCAGGAGGTAAATTGGTTCAAGGGTGTATTTGCAGGACAACTGAGGCACTCTGGTGGGAGGTCCAGGGTGTTCCTGAAGTCTCTCGACTGAGGCTTCCTCCTGGTCCTTTTCCAGCCCCAGGTGGTCTGGTTTGCCTGATGTCTGACATTAGCTGACCAATACCCAGGGTATTGGTACGGTTTGACCACTGGAGGGTGCAGTGCCACCAAACTTGGCACACTTACAGGGTTTGTCCTCACAGTTGTTGGTGTGTCACTTGGTCTGACTGTGGCTTCCCGTTCGGGAGTTAGTGGCTGGTCAGTAAAGTGACCCTCACTGGCTTGCTGGTTACTTGCTGTTGTAGAGTCTTACCTCACTTTGGAGGGATCCCTATGGTGATCTTTGAAGCCTGGAGGTCATCAGGGGTTCTTTAGAGTATTTTCAGTTGTCCAGCAGCTCCTTGACTGCAATTGTTGGGTCCTGGGTGCAGCAGCAGGGTTTGGTGCCTTTTCTTTCTTGCATGAGGTCCACAATTCTCATGCCTTGGATCTTCTTGGTGCTGGTCTTCTTTTGTCCATCAAATCTTATGTCTTGGTCTAGGGGCGCCCATTATATACCGTATTTAATGGGCATTTTAGGGGGAACCTGTAAGTGACCAATATGCCCTCTACCTTAGAGTGGCTACACTCACTAAAGTGACCACTTCCTGTGGGAAGGGTCACTTTCCTATCCCTGATTGGCTATTTTCCTTCCATCCAAGATGGATGGATGAAATGGAGTGACCACCTCGCCGGCAACACCTTAGGGGTGGTGCATGCCAGGTCAGGCCACTCCTCCTACCCTTTGTGGAGTTTCCCGCCTTTGCTCCCACCAGTGGGGGTTTGCAAAGGGGGTGACCATCTGCTTCTAGCAGCAGGCCTGGGGATCGAGTTTCAAAGGCAGTAAGCCCTTTGAAGCTCACCTCCTGGGCAGTGCATATTCCTGAGGGAGGGGTTTTAAGCACCTTCACCCAAGAAGGGCATTGTTCTACAAATCAGAGAGACTAATCTCTTCCCCAAGGTTTGGAGATTGGGTGTCTGGAGGTGGCAGGCTGGATAGGACCAGTCAGCAACCAATGCCAGGGTATTTACCTTTTGCATGGGACACCTCAAAGGTGATCCCTGGGTATATTTATGGATAAATCCAATACTAGTACCAGTACATCCCGCTGGCCTCATGCGGCCCCTCTGACCTTTACATGCGGCCCCTTGGGCAACAGGATAACTGGGCAGCTGTTTGCTCGACCGCACTAAAAATACAAATTTTAAATTGACAAACAATCATTTATTTCAAACTTAATTGGTGTTAAAGAAAGGAAGTAACTAGGGACTCCTGCACTTAACATTTAGAAACGCCTTCGTTTTTAAAGACATCTTGCACCATAAGTGTAGAAATAAGACAGTCTCTTCAAAATTAGAAAAGTGTATTTAGTTAACATGCAGAACCTTTTCACCTTAGTACAATTTATTTTATCAGTGCATTGAGATGTATTCATTTAAAAGTGATAGTTTTCAAACATATATTTGGAAACATTAATTCTTTCCCTTACCCTGAGAACACCACCAATAGTAAATTAAAGAGGCAAGTCACTTGGTATGTGCACTTTATGGGTGGCCTGGGTTCCTATCATACATGAAAAACATTATAGTTTATTAAATCAAACATAGAAGCAGGTTTTGCGCAGCACACACCATGAATCATATATTTCGAGGTCCTCTTGAATGTGATAATGCAGAGAAAGGAAGGAAAGTGAGATTAAACAATTGCCTAGGATCACACAATATGGAAAAGTGGGTAAACCGGGATTAATTCCAGGTTTTCTGTTTTCCTATTGTTTATTTCAGCCACTAGATGTATATCCCTTGCTTCTCCTACACCTACCTTGCCACCAATCCCCCCAGCCACCCCCACCCAGCCACCACTGCCCTGGCATCAATGCGGCCCCCAGTCACATCACAGACCAAACTTTTTGGCCCCTGGGAAAATGCGAGTACCCATGACCTGGAGGGTGGCACAATCAGTGCTGCTGTCCTCAGGGGCCTAACCTTGGTACCCGATGCCCTGGGTACCTTTTACTAGAGACTTATAGTGGTAGCTAAAGGTGTATCCAATTGTGCCAATGCATCACAACAGTTTTAGGGAAATAACTCTGGCCCAGGGAACCTGGTTAGCAGGGGCCCTGGGCACTACAATATTTAGGCTACATCATATATTAAGCAAAAAGTGAGGCCTAACCATGGCAAAAAGAGACCTTTTCTCACATCCACTGCATGAACATTGCTGCTCGAAAGGAAAACAGTCAATGTGCAGGTGTTGCTGAATGTGTTCCAGTGCCTGAAAATTACACCAGTGCAGGTTTATCATATTTCAGAGGTGCCCAACTTTCTGACAGCGTGTGAAAATATGCGAAAATATGCGGTGGACTCACCAAATGCCAAGAAACGTGACTTGACTCATAAATTTCTTCCCCCACACTGAGGTAAGCTGTTGAGGCGTCACCACTGAATTTGAGCTTTCACAAGAAGCACGTGATTAGTAATGTTATTAAAAAGGTAGTGCTGATAATGTTAGAAAAAAAGTTTTTAAAAAAACCTTTCCCTCAAATATTGATCGTATGTTTTAGATTTTATGATGTGTTTGTGTTTGCTACAGGAAGATTTTCAATCTAAGAAGTACATTATGATAGTATTTATTTACCTCGAAGGCTTGTATTCTAAACTGTCATAATAATTTTTTTAAGAAAGTATTGAAGGTGAAGTCCTGCAAATTCCATATGCTTTGAGGTTAAACATAAGTGTGTTGTTTAAGAATTTGATTGAGGGCTCAGAAAAAAAAATATATATATTGTTTGCGTTCTAGTGCTATACACAGAAATCGCCACTAGAGGGTACTAAAATACAATCAAAATGGAATTGAACTCGTAAGCAGCGAGGGAACAGGGAAGCTATGTTCAACATTGATGTCATAGCCAACCAGTAAATTATATTATACTTGTTAATACAGTTTATATCTGCCTGGATTTTTTAATTTGTGATCTCTGTAGTAACTAGGTGAGGTAAACGTTCTTACGTTCTTTGATGAGATCTGTATTTTCTTTGCAGGTAACAACGTAAACCTTAGCATAGCTGGATTACCAGTGGCTAACGAAATTTGAGGGGGCGCCCTCCCTCCCTCCCTACTGTACTCTGTCAGGTGCCTGATGCCCGTGCATAGTGTTCTGTGCTGATGGGGGGCCGGGAGCTCGGGGGGCTCTTCCGCACCACGGGGGTTGCGGGAACCTTTGTTACACTGTGACTAACAATCTAATGAGTCGAAAACGCGCACTTTGCAGTGTTACTCTCGCAAACTTTATATATATTTCTTGTGAACAGTAGAAAAAATTCATTCATCAAACAATATTTTTGAAAGGAAGCTACCTCATGGAATGACCAATCAGATACACCCGAAATGTGCTCAAACGTTACTGTGGAAAAAAAAAATCACATCACACACTGCAATTACTGATCTGTGAACCCTCAAAATTTAAGGTAACAATTTGTATATTTGCATCCCAGAGACAAAAATTAATTTGTGACATAGACGTGGTGGATAAAATGTTATATCCATTGACAAGTCAATCTGTTGCCCAAATACACACACCCCTAGCTTCAGCGATCCCCTCTTCCCCCCCCTCATCTTTGTGGTAAGTACAGCAGAACCTTTAGCGGGCAGTTATAACTTTGTACCAATCAGACTCACTCTCAATAAATGTGACTGTATGAATTCCCAGAAAAACTGCAGTAAACCGGTGGTGTTTCTGTGCGGAGTATAGTGCTTAATCATCTTTCCTCAATGCGGACTGCGTCTGTAGGGAACAAATTTGAGAGTCCTGTCTGTTTAATAGATGATAACTGGCCACTAAATTCATGTCCGCGGCTGCTGTTCTGGTAAAGTTGCTCCGCAATTCATCTCACCCCAAGAGAAGGAGGATTGAGATGTTTGATTGTTATTCAAAATTCTCCGGAGCTTCAATGTTTGATATCTATGCTAAAATCTCACAATTAAGGATGGGATTGCATTTTAATGGAAATATTTATAGTGTATATCCACTGAGAATTGTGAACACATTTGAATTATTGTGGAATTCCTACATGCTATCTACTGAAATTAACACTTAATTCACAGGATTTTTCTGAAGATGTCTGAACACAGAATCAGCGAAGATATTGAGTGATATGTTATGAGAATATTGTATGCATGAACAGTGAGTCAGCAAGGGCGACTAGAATTATGCGATTGTGCGACCATGGCGATTTTTGTGTAATTATTTAATTGCCACATCTCCCACATAACCAATAATCTGCTGCATAATTTGACTTTTCTTGCCGCATAATTTACTCAATCCTGCTGCATAATTTGGCCTTCATCTGCCATATAATTCCAGTGGCCCTGGCCTTAGCATGCTGCCATTAGCTATTCCTGGCAACACCTTTTTTTTATTTAAACAGATAAAATGCACAGAGAATGAGAGTCAGTGTTTACAAACATAAACACCTTAAAAATGTAATTGACTCCAGGTGCTGATCTCTGCTTGACAATCAGCAATGCCAAAGAGTTGATAATTACGTAGTAAATAACCAGCGTTTTGAAGCATTAAAATAGGAGCAAATGGAAAGCCCTGTCACCACACCCATTGGGTTTCAGGCATCATTGATAGCTGGATTTGCTCTTATCATAGGTCTCTCTCAGGTGTGTGTGCGTGCATGTGTCTGCATATATGTGTCTGTGTGTGTGTGTGTGTTAAATAAATTTGGAAGATAGATTGGGGCACCCCATGTCCCAATGTACCTATTACTGAATGTAAGGCATGTTTTATAAAAACACTCTATCTGCTGCCAATGAAGTATTCTTCACCCTTAGATACATGTTGCATTTCCATAGTTCATTGACATATCTCACTAAGACATTTTATACTCTCTGAAGTCTACACATCTTTTTGGGGAGCCTTGCATCTTATACAGAGCAATACAGTAGACAAGCCACAAGTTGTATGGGCCCTCCTTGTGACTGCACAAAGCCTTTGGAATATACATGTCATTTTTCCTAAGTCTATGATACTAGAAGCATCGTATTTTAACGATCTGACCAATTTACTCTCACGTGGACAGTGCCTCATTGAAGCTCATCTGAAGGAGTTTGCTTTGGCAGTGTTCTAGTAGAGAAAACACTCCACGCTTTGGTGAACCTAAAACAGTCAATTCCGTTTTGGATCTTTGAACTGGAATCCATTTTTATTGCAGTCATGCTTGACTATCAGCCGGCCATATTGGAAGGACTCACATTTTAGTACAATCCGTTAAATGTGAGAACTGATAGAGCGTTCCTCCCTAATAATTTACCTGTATTTTGGACGCTCTTTAGGCCGATGAATCTTTTGGCTAAGTGGGACTCTCTTCACCCGAGATCAGTCAATTTAATGTAATCAATAATCAATAACGAACATAAGCAATGCCCTGATCAACATAACACTTAACAATTAATCCAGAATACATTTCGGCGAACCATGACCTTTCGGTCATGAATAACCACACCAGTTTATTCAAAGTTAATGAATTTATTTCCCTATATTAACAAAGCTAGCACAATATAGATGTGTCTCAACACCAAATGATAAACGTAAATGAACATTAATAGCCGTCCATAACGACGAAAAAGATGCAATCTATGCAGCATTTGAATAACAAGGCATTCGATAATAGCAATGCAAATCACTAAAACTATAATCTGTAATGAGCTAATTGCATACATTGATCAGCATAACAAGGTCTCAAATTGCATCGTGCCACAATTTTTCCTCATCTAACCTCGAATTAGCATCTGCATGTGGGACTTCATGCAAAAACAATTTAGTAACATTAATTTAGAAAACTCCTAGCTAGGGCTCTTACCAAAAAAATCAGCAGTTGGTTACCTAACAAGAAACACAATGCAATTGTACAATTTTCCTTTCATATTTACCAAATTCAATCAGCATTCAAGGAAGTCTTCGTCTCACAGGTACCGTTTCTCGATCAGCATGGGACTGGGCAAAGGGGCAGGGGTGGACGGGGCAGTTGCCTCTCAGCGGCAAAATAAAACTACTACTTCATGCAAAGGGATCAAAGTTAAAGTCTCTAAGGCAAGAATTAATTAAAGTCTCTAGAAGATGGCAAAATGACGAAGTCAGCAAGATGGGCCATAATGGCCAATGTCCTGCAAAATGGCGGGTAATGGCTCGTAATGGCTGGTAACGGCAATAATGGCGGATAATAGCTGCTAATGGCTGCTTTCTTCTCGTGCACCTGGTTTAAATAGACAACAGTTCAAATCCAGTAGGGTCTTCCATTGGAGGGTTCATAGGTTGGCTTCAAATTGTCCAATCAAAAACAACAGTTCTCAAGCTTTTACTTAAGCATACATTATCCTTGGAGACGGGTACGTAAGTTGCAACATTTTATACCAATTAACTCACTTTCAGAGCTTCCATTGTCCGCACCTGCAGATTGACCTTGGAGCAAAGAAAAAAGATGCCAGGCTGGCACGAAACCTTAAGATAAGCATGTGAACGATCTCAGTGGAAAAGTACAGCTTCAAGCAAAAATACACGTTTATTAGCACATTGGAAAAATACGAGCATCTAAACCGTGAGACCAGGCAACTAGGCCAAAGCCTCCACTAAAGTAATGCTAAGCTAGAACATTTCAAACAAGCAAATCATAGCACACGTTTGCCTGGCATGTTACCCCCATTTTTTCACTGTATATATGTTGTTTTAGTTGTATGTGTCACTGGGACCCTGGTAACCCAGGGCCCCAGTGCTCATAAGTGTGCCTGAATGTGTTACCTGTGTAGTGACTAACTGTCTCACTGAGGCTCTGCTAATCAGAACCTCAGTGGTTATGCTCTCTCATTTCTTTCCAAATTGTCACTGACAGGCTAGTGACCATTTTTACCAATTTACATTGGCTTACTGGAACACCCTTATAATTCCCTAGTATATGGTACTGAGGTACACAGGGTATTGGGGTTCCAGGAGATCCCTATGGGCTGCAGCATTTCTTTTGCCACCCATAGGGAGCTCTGACAATTCTTACACAGGCCTGCCACTGCAGCCTGAGTGAAATAACGTCCACGTTATTTCACAGCCATTTTACACTGCACTTAAGTAACTTATAAGTCACCTATATGTCTAACCTTTACCTGGTAAAGGTTAGGTGCAAAGTTACTTAGTGTGAGGGCACCCTGGCACTAGCCAAGGTGCCCCCACATTGTTCAGAGCCAATTCACTGAACTTTGTGAGTGCGGGGACACCATTACACGCGTGCACTACATATAGGTCACTACCTATATGTAGCTTCACCATGGTAACTCCGAATATGGCCATGTAACATGTCTATGATCATGGAATTGCCCCCTCTATGCCATCCTGGCATTGTTGGTACAATTCCATGATCCCAGTGGTCTGTAGCACAGACCCTGGTACTGCCAGACTGCCCTTCCTGGGGTTTCTCTGCAGCTGCTGCTGCTGCCAACCCCTCAGACAGGCAGCTGCCCTCCTGGGGTCCAGCCAGGCCTGGCCCAGGATGGCAGAACAAAGAACTTCCTCTGAGAGAGGGTGTGACACCCTCTCCCTTTGGAAAATGGTGTGAAGGCAGGGGAGGAGTAGCCTCCCCCAGCCTCTGGAAATGCTTTGTTGGGCACAGATGTGCCCAATTCTGCATAAGCCAGTCTACACCGGTTCAGGGACCCCTTAGCCCCTGCTCTGGCGCGAAACTGGACAAAGGAAAGGGGAGTGACCACTCCCCTGACCTGCACCTCCCCTGGGAGGTGTCCAGAGCTCCTCCAGTGTGCTCCAGACCTCTGCCATCTTGGAAACAGAGGTGCTGCTGGCACACTGGACTGCTCTGAGTGGCCAGTGCCACCAGGTGACGTCAGAGACTCCTTGTGATAGGCTCCTTCAGGTGTTAGTAGCCTTTCCTCTCTCCTAGGTAGCCAAACCCTCTTTTCTGGCTATTTAGGGTCTCTGTCTCTGGGGAAACTTCAGATAACGAATGCATGAGCTCAGCCGAGTTCCTCTGCATCTCCCTCTTCACCTTCTGATAAGGAATCGACCGCTGACCGCGCTGGAAGCCTGCAAACCTGCAACATAGTAGCAAAGACGACTACTGCAACTCTGTAACGCTGATCCTGCCGCCTTCTCGACTGTTTTCCTGCTTGTGCATGCTGTGGGGGTAGTCTGCCTCCTCTCTGCACCAGAAGCTCCGAAGAAATCTCCCGTGGGTCGACGGAATCTTCCCCCTGCAACCGCAGGCACCAAAAAGCTGCATTACCGGTCCCTTGGGTCTCCTCTCAGCACGACGAGCGAGGTCCCTCGAATCCAGCGACACCGTCCAAGTGACCCCCACAGTCCAGTGACTCTTCAGCCCAAGTTTGGTGGAGGTAAGTCCTTGCCTCACCTCGCTGGGCTGCATTGCTGGGAACCGCGACTTTGCAAGCTACTCCGGCCCCTGTGCACTTCCGGCGGAAATCCTTCGTGCACAGCCAAGCCTGGGTCCACGGCACTCTAACCTGCATTGCACGACTTTCTAAGTTGGTCTCCGGCGACGTGGGACTCCTTTGTGCAACTTCGGCGAGCACCGTTTCACGCATCCTCGTAGTGCCTGTTTCTGGCACTTCTCCGGGAGCTACCTGCTTCAGTGAGGGCTCTTTGTCTTGCTCGACGTCCCCTCTCTCTGCAGGTCCAATTTGCGACCTTCTGGTCCCTCCTGGGCCCCAGCAGCGTCCAAAAACGCCAAACGCACGATTTGCGTGTAGCAAGGCTTGTTGGCGTCCATCCGGCGGGAAAACACTTCTGCACGACTCTCCAAGGCGTGCGGGATCCATCCTCCAAAGGGGAAGTCTCTAGCCCTTGTCGTTCCTGCAGTATTCACAGTTCTTCAGCCTAGTAAGAGCTTCTTTGCACCAACCGCTGGCATTTCTTGGGCATCTGCCCATCTCCGAGCTGCTTGTGACTTTTGGACTTGGTCCCCTTGTTCCACAGGTACCCTCAGTCAGGAATCCATCGTTGTTGCATTGCTGATTTGTGTTTTCCTTGCATTTTCCCTCTAACACGACTATTTTGTCCTTAGGGGAACTTTGGTGCACTTTGCACTCACTTTTCAGGGTCTTGGGGAGGGTTATTTTGCTAACTCTCACTATTTTCTAATAGTCCCAGCGACCCTCTACAAGGTCACATAGGTTTGGGGTCCATTCGTGGTTCGCATTCCACTTCTGGAGTATATGGTTTGTGTTGCCCCTATCCCTATGTTTCCCCATTGCATCCTATTGTAACTATACATTGTTTGCACTGTTTTCTAAGACTATACTGCATAGTTTTTGCTATTGTGTATATATATCTTGTGTATATTTCCTATCCTCTCACTGAGGGTACACTCTAAGATACTTTGGCATATTGTCATAAAAATAAAGTACCTTTATTTTTAGTATAACTGTGTATTGTGTTTTCTTATGATATTGTGCATATGACACTAAGTGGTACTGTAGTAGCTTCACACGTCTCCTAGTTCAGCCTAAGCTGCTCTGCTAAGCTACCATTATCTATCAGCCTAAGCTGCTAGACACCCTATACACTAATAAGGGATAACTGGGCCTGGTGCAAGGTGCAAGTACCCCTTGGTACTCACTACAAGCCAGTCCAGCCTCCTACATTGGTTGTGCAGCGGTGGGATAAGTGCTTTGAGACTACTTACCACTCTTGTCATTGTACTTTTCATAAGAGAAAAATATACAAAACAAGGTCAGTGTATATACACATAGCCAAAAAGTTTTGCATTTCCTCTTTTTCACTCTTTTCTAAGTGCTGAAAAGTACTTCTAAACTTTCAAAAAGTTCTTAAAAGTTTAAAAAGTTTTTTCTGTCTTTCCAAAAAGTTCTGAAAACTTTTTTCTCTTTGTCTATCACTTTAACTCTCTCTAAAAAATGTCTGGCACAGGCCAAAAAGTTGAACTGTCCAAACTTGCATATGATCACCTTAGCTGGAAAGGAGCAAGGAGTCTCTGCATAGAGAGAGGTTTGAGTGTAGGGAAGAATCCTTCTTTAGAACTGTTAATTAATATGCTTAGAGTACAGGATAAGGCCATAAGTGCCCAATCTGTAGAAAAAGTAGCTAATGGTTCTCAATCTGATCCAGGGACTCCCCCAGGAAAAGGTTCAGGAAAGAAACTTCTCAGCCTGCCCATTACTAGACAGTCTAGCATAGTTGGTACAGAGGTTGAATCACATCATACTGATGATGTGCTCTCACATTATACTGGTAGCCAAGCTGTTAGGGTGCCCTCTGTAAGGGACAGGTCTCCTTCTGTTCATTCCCATCATACCTCTGTATCTAGAAATGTCCCTCCCACCCACCCTGATGACAGATTGTTAGAAAGGGAGCTCAATAGATTGAGAGTGGAGCAAACCAGACTGAAGCTCAAGAAGCAACAGCTGGATTTGGATAGACAGTCTTTAGAAATAGAGAGGGAAATACAGAAAATGGGTTTAGATACCCATGGTGGCAGCAGCAGTATTCCCCATAGTCATCCTGCAAAAGAGCATGATTCCAGGAATCTGCATAAGATAGTTCCCCCTTACAAGGAGGGGGATGACATTAACAAGTGGTTTGCTGCACTTGAGAGGGCCTGTGCTGTACAGGATGTCCCTCAAAAGCAGTGGGCTGCTATCCTATGGCTATCATTTACTGGAAAAGGTAGGGATAGGCTCCTTACTGTAAAAGAAAATGATGCTAACAATTTCCAAGTTCTTAAGAATGCACTCCTGGATGGTTATGGCTTAACCACTGAACAGTACAGGATAAAGTTCAGAGATACCAAAAAGGAGTCTTCACAAGACTGGGTTGATTTCATTGACCAGGCAGTGAAGGCCTTGGAGGGGTGGTTACATGGCAGTAAAGTTACTGATTATGACAGCCTGTATAACTTGATCCTGAGAGAGCATATTCTTAATAATTGTGTGTCTGATTTGTTGCACCAGTACTTGGTGGACTCTGATCTGACCTCTCCCCAAGAATTGGGAAAGAAGGCAGACAAATGGGTCAGAACAAGAGTGAACAGAAAAGTTCATACAGGGGGTGACAAAGATGGCAACAAAAAGAAGGATGGTAAGTCTTCTGACAAGGGTGGGGACAAATCTAAAAATGAGTCTTCATCAGGCGCACAAAAACACTCTGGTGGGGGTGGTGGGCCCAAATCCTCCTTTAATCAGAACAAGGAAAAGAAACCATGGTGCTATTTATGTAAGATAAAAGGCCATTGGACAACAGATCCCAGTTGTCCAAAGAAAGGCACCACAGCTCCTACCACTACAACCCCTACTGCTACACCTAGTGTCCCTACTAATAGCAGTGGTGGTGGGAGCAAACCTACTAATAGCCAATCCAAGGGAGTAGCTGGGCTCACTTTTGGTAATTTAGTTGGGGTTGGTCTGATTAGGGAGACCACAGAGGCTACTTTAGTCTCTGAAGGGGCTATGGATTTAGCCACTTTGGTTGCTTGCCCCCATAACTTGGAGAAGTACAAGCAACTAACCCTAATAAATGGTGTTGAGGTCCAGGCCTACAGGGACACAGGTGCCAGTGTCACAATGGTGATTGAGAAACTGGTGCACCCTGAACAACACATACTTGGACACCAGTACCAAGTAACCGATGCTCACAACATAACACAAAGCCACCCCATGGCTGTTGTAAATCTCAACTGGGGGGGGGTATCTGGTCCAAAGAAAGTTGTGGTAGCTTCAGATTTACCTGTAGACTGTCTATTAGGGAACGATTTGGAGACATCAGCTTGGTCAGATGTGGAGTTGGAGGCCCATGCAGCAATGCTGGGCATCCCAGGGCATATTTTTGCTTTGACAAGGGCTCAGGCCAAAAAGCAAAAAGGACAGGGAAGCTTGCATCCTGGAACAATGGACCAAGTGCTCCCTAAAGCTAGGGCTAGTAGAAGCAAACCACTTCCTACTATCCCTCCCTCTACAGTGGATTCTACTTCTGAGGAAGAAGAATTCCCTCCCTGTGCAGAACCTACACCAGAGGAGCTGGAAGCAGACACTGCTGAGCTTTTGGGTGAAGGGGGGCCTGCCAGAGAGGAGCTGAGTGTGGCACAGCAAACCTGTCCCACATTAGAGGGTCTCAGACAGCAAGCTGTCAAACAGGCTAATGGGGATGTCAGTGACTCACACAGAGTTTACTGGGAGGACAACCTCTTGTACACTGAGCAAAGGGATCCTAAACCTGGAGCTGCCAGGAGATTAGTGATTCCTCAGGAGTACAGAAAGTTCCTCCTAACACTGGCACATGACATTCCCTTAGCTGGGCACCTGGGTCAAATGAAAACTTGGGACAGATTGGTACCACTGTTTCATTGGCCTAGGATGTCTGAGGACACAAAAGAATTTTGCAAGTCCTGTGAAACCTGTCAAGCCAGTGGCAAAACAGGTGGCACCCCAAAGGCACCCCTTATCCCACTGCCTGTGGTTGGGGTTCCCTTTGAAAGGGTAGGGGTTGACATAGTTGGCCCCCTTGACCCTCCTACTGCTTCAGGCAATAGGTTTATCTTAGTGGTAGTGGACCATGCCACAAGATATCCTGAAGCTATTCCTTTAAGGACCACTACAGCTCCTGCAGTGGCAAAGGCCCTCCTGGGAATATTTTCCAGGGTGGGCTTCCCAAAGGAAGTAGTATCAGACAGAGGAAGCAATTTCATGTCTGCATACTTAAAGGCCATGTGGAAGGAGTGTGGTGTAACTTACAAGTTCACAAAACCCTATCATCCACAAACAAATGGACTGGTGGAGAGATTTAATAAAACTCTCAAAGGCATGATTATGGGACTCCCTGAAAAACTCCGCAGGAGATGGGATATCCTTCTACCATGCCTCCTTTTTGCCTACAGGGAGGTACCCCAGAAAGGAGTGGGCTTCAGCCCCTTTGAACTTCTTTTTGGACACCCTGTTAGGGGTCCACTCACACTTGTAAAGGAGGGTTGGGAACAACCTTTAAAAGCTCCTAAGCAGGATATTGTGGATTATGTACTTGGCCTCAGATCAAGGATGGCTGAGTACATGAAAAAGGCCAGTAAAAACCTTCAAGCCAGCCAAGAGCTCCAGAAGCAATGGCATGATCAGAAGGCTGTTTTGGTTCAGTACCAACCAGGGCAGAAAGTGTGGGTCTTGGAGCCTGTGGCCCCAAGAGCACTCCAAGATAAATGGAGTGGACCCCACACAATTGTTGAAAAGAAGGGTGAAGTCACCTACTTGGTTGACTTAGGCACTGCCAGGAGTCCCCTTAGGGTGCTCCATGTCAACCGCCTGAAACCCTACTATGACAGGGCTGATCTCACCCTGCTCATGGCAACAGATGAGGGACAGGAAGAAGACAGTGATCCTCTACCTGATCTCTTCTCTTCCACAGAACAAGATGCTCTTGTGGAAGGGGTAGTTTTGGCTGATTGTCTTACTGCTGAGCAGAAAGATAATTGCATAAATCTCCTAGGACAATTTTCAGAACTCTTCTCCATTGTGCCAGGCACCACTTCTTGGTGTGAGCACACTATAGATACTGGAGACAGTTTACCTGTCAAAAGTAAGATCTATAGGCAGCCTGACCATGTCAGGGACTGCATAAAGCAAGAAGTTCAGAAGATGTTAGAACTAGGAGTGGTTGAGCACTCTGACAGTCCATGGGCTTCTCCTGTGGTACTGGTACCAAAACCCAATTCTAAAGATGGAAAGAAGGAAATGAGGTTTTGTGTAGACTATAGAGGTCTCAACTTGGTAACCAAAACTGATGCTCACCCTATACCCAGGGCAGATGAGCTAATAGATACACTGGCATCTGCCAAGTATCTAAGCACTTTTGATTTGACTGCAGGGTATTGGCAGATCAAAATGTCAGAAGATGCTAAACCTAAGACTGCATTTTCTACCATTGGAGGACATTACCAGTTTACTGTAATGCCTTTTGGTTTGAAAAATGCACCTGCCACTTTTCAGAGGTTGGTGAACACAGTCCTGCAAGGGCTGGAAGCTTTCAGTGCAGCATATTTGGATGATATAGCTGTCTTTAGCTCCAGCTGGGATGATCACCTGGTCCACCTATGGAAAGTTTTGGAGGCCCTGCAAAAGGCAGGCCTCACTATCAAGGCATCAAAGTGCCAGATAGGGCAGGGTAAGGTGGTTTATCTGGGACACCTTGTTGGTGGGGAACAGATTGCACCACTTCAGGGGAAAATCCAAACTATTATTGATTGGGTTCCCCCTACCACTCAGACTCAGGTGAGAGCCTTCCTAGGCCTCACTGGGTATTACAGGAGGTTCATTAAGAACTATGGCTCCATTGCAGCCCCTCTTAATGACCTCACATCCAAGAAAATGCCTAAAAAGGTATTATGGACAGCAAACTGTCAGAAAGCTTTTGAGGAGCTGAAGCAGGCCATGTGCTCTGCACCTGTCCTGAAAAGCCCTTGTTACTCTAAAAAATTATATGTCCAAACTGATGCATCTGAATTAGGAGTAGGGGCAGTCCTATCACAACTTAATTCTGAGGGCCAGGATCAACCTGTTGCTTTTATTAGTAGAAGGTTGACCCCTAGAGAAAAGCGTTGGTCTGCCATTGAGAGGGAGGCCTTTGCTGTGGTCTGGGCTCTGAAGAAGTTGAGGCCATACCTGTTTGGCACTCACTTCATTGTTCAGACAGACCACAAACCTCTACTTTGGCTAAAACAAATGAAAGGTGAAAATCCTAAATTGTTGAGGTGGTCCATATCCCTACAGGGAATGGACTATACAGTGGAACATAGACCTGGGAGTAGCCACTCCAATGCAGATGGACTCTCCAGATATTTCCACTTAGACAATGAAGACTCATCAGGTAATGGCTAGTCTTATTGTCCTTCGTTTGGGGGGGGGGTTGTGTAGGAAAGTACCATCTTGCCTGGCATGTTACCCCCATTTTTTCACTGTATATATGTTGTTTTAGTTGTATGTGTCACTGGGACCCTGGTAACCCAGGGCCCCAGTGCTCATAAGTGTGCCTGAATGTGTTACCTGTGTAGTGACTAACTGTCTCACTGAGGCTCTGCTAATCAGAACCTCAGTGGTTATGCTCTCTCATTTCTTTCCAAATTGTCACTGACAGGCTAGTGACCATTTTTACCAATTTACATTGGCTTACTGGAACACCCTTATAATTCCCTAGTATATGGTACTGAGGTACACAGGGTATTGGGGTTCCAGGAGATCCCTATGGGCTGCAGCATTTCTTTTGCCACCCATAGGGAGCTCTGACAATTCTTACACAGGCCTGCCACTGCAGCCTGAGTGAAATAACGTCCACGTTATTTCACAGCCATTTTACACTGCACTTAAGTAACTTATAAGTCACCTATATGTCTAACCTTTACCTGGTAAAGGTTAGGTGCAAAGTTACTTAGTGTGAGGGCACCCTGGCACTAGCCAAGGTGCCCCCACATTGTTCAGAGCCAATTCACTGAACTTTGTGAGTGCGGGGACACCATTACACGCGTGCACTACATATAGGTCACTACCTATATGTAGCTTCACCATGGTAACTCCGAATATGGCCATGTAACATGTCTATGATCATGGAATTGCCCCCTCTATGCCATCCTGGCATTGTTGGTACAATTCCATGATCCCAGTGGTCTGTAGCACAGACCCTGGTACTGCCAGACTGCCCTTCCTGGGGTTTCTCTGCAGCTGCTGCTGCTGCCAACCCCTCAGACAGGCAGCTGCCCTCCTGGGGTCCAGCCAGGCCTGGCCCAGGATGGCAGAACAAAGAACTTCCTCTGAGAGAGGGTGTGACACCCTCTCCCTTTGGAAAATGGTGTGAAGGCAGGGGAGGAGTAGCCTCCCCCAGCCTCTGGAAATGCTTTGTTGGGCACAGATGTGCCCAATTCTGCATAAGCCAGTCTACACCGGTTCAGGGACCCCTTAGCCCCTGCTCTGGCGCGAAACTGGACAAAGGAAAGGGGAGTGACCACTCCCCTGACCTGCACCTCCCCTGGGAGGTGTCCAGAGCTCCTCCAGTGTGCTCCAGACCTCTGCCATCTTGGAAACAGAGGTGCTGCTGGCACACTGGACTGCTCTGAGTGGCCAGTGCCACCAGGTGACGTCAGAGACTCCTTGTGATAGGCTCCTTCAGGTGTTAGTAGCCTTTCCTCTCTCCTAGGTAGCCAAACCCTCTTTTCTGGCTATTTAGGGTCTCTGTCTCTGGGGAAACTTCAGATAACGAATGCATGAGCTCAGCCGAGTTCCTCTGCATCTCCCTCTTCACCTTCTGATAAGGAATCGACCGCTGACCGCGCTGGAAGCCTGCAAACCTGCAACATAGTAGCAAAGACGACTACTGCAACTCTGTAACGCTGATCCTGCCGCCTTCTCGACTGTTTTCCTGCTTGTGCATGCTGTGGGGGTAGTCTGCCTCCTCTCTGCACCAGAAGCTCCGAAGAAATCTCCCGTGGGTCGACGGAATCTTCCCCCTGCAACCGCAGGCACCAAAAAGCTGCATTACCGGTCCCTTGGGTCTCCTCTCAGCACGACGAGCGAGGTCCCTCGAATCCAGCGACACCGTCCAAGTGACCCCCACAGTCCAGTGACTCTTCAGCCCAAGTTTGGTGGAGGTAAGTCCTTGCCTCACCTCGCTGGGCTGCATTGCTGGGAACCGCGACTTTGCAAGCTACTCCGGCCCCTGTGCACTTCCGGCGGAAATCCTTCGTGCACAGCCAAGCCTGGGTCCACGGCACTCTAACCTGCATTGCACGACTTTCTAAGTTGGTCTCCGGCGACGTGGGACTCCTTTGTGCAACTTCGGCGAGCACCGTTTCACGCATCCTCGTAGTGCCTGTTTCTGGCACTTCTCCGGGTGCTACCTGCTTCAGTGAGGGCTCTTTGTCTTGCTCGACGTCCCCTCTCTCTGCAGGTCCAATTTGCGACCTTCTGGTCCCTCCTGGGCCCCAGCAGCGTCCAAAAATGCCAAACGCACGATTTGCGTGTAGCAAGGCTTGTTGGCGTCCATCCGGCGGGAAAACACTTCTGCACGACTCTCCAAGGCGTGGGGGATCCATCCTCCAAAGGGGAAGTCTCTAGCCCTTGTCGTTCCTACAGTATTCACAGTTCTTCAGCCTAATAAGAGCTTCTTTGCACCAACCGCTGGCATTTCTTGGGCATCTGCCCATCTCCGAGCTGCTTGTGACTTTTGGACTTGGTCCCCTTGTTCCACAGGTACCCTCAGTCAGGAATCCATCGTTGTTGCATTGCTGATTTGTGTTTTCCTTGCATTTTCCCTCTAACACGACTATTTTGTCCTTAGGGGAACTTTGGTGCACTTTGCACTCACTTTTCAGGGTCTTGGGGAGGGTTATTTTGCTAACTCTCACTATTTTCTAATAGTCCCAGCGACCCTCTACAAGGTCACATAGGTTTGGGGTCCATTCGTGGTTCGCATTCCACTTCTGGAGTATATGGTTTGTGTTGCCCCTATCCCTATGTTTCCCCATTGCATCCTATTGTAACTATACATTGTTTGCACTGTTTTCTAAGACTATACTGCATAGTTTTTGCTATTGTGTATATATATCTTGTGTATATTTCCTATCCTCTCACTGAGGGTACACTCTAAGATACTTTGGCATATTGTCATAAAAATAAAGTACCTTTATTTTTAGTATAACTGTGTATTGTGTTTTCTTATGATATTGTGCATATGACACTAAGTGGTACTGTAGTAGCTTCACACGTCTCCTAGTTCAGCCTAAGCTGCTCTGCTAAGCTACCATTATCTATCAGCCTAAGCTGCTAGACACCCTATACACTAATAAGGGATAACTGGGCCTGGTGCAAGGTGCAAGTACCCCTTGGTACTCACTACAAGCCAGTCCAGCCTCCTACAACGTTTACGATTATGTCAGATTCGTGCAATTCTAATACATCACGATATATAAAGCACGCTTATAAATGTTGGCAAACTACTCTAAGGGCACATTTTGTCCCCGTACAATCTATATTAGTTCGGTTAAAGTCACACTTGATTATTGCAACACTACGTTTAAGCGCTATAAATGTAAAACCTTCATTTCTGCGTCATCAATCCCTCCTCTGATGACTACTTGTCATCACACAAAACTATTCCCACAAATTTTATTCCATTAAAATTCTGTCTGTTCTCTTTTCCTTTTAGTTCCCCTAGTTCTTGCTTTGTATTCTTCTGCCATTCTTTTCATCATTTTCTCTTCCTTCCTTCTCTTAATTCTTTCCATTATCATTATTATTCCCCTTTTTATTCCCCAAATCCCAAAGATGCAAATCAGTACTATTAATATTCCCTGTATTATTTTTAGCAATATTCCATTCCAAATGCCACCAAGCCAATTTCCCACTGAAGCAAGTCCTTTTCCAACCTTCTCCCACACTCCTGGTTCCTTCAATTCCTTCAAATCTGCACTCTCTTTTGTTAGATTAGCAAGCATAGTTTTAATTTTCACACTGTTGTCTGGAATATACGTGCAACAGTGGCGCGCACCAAGCATTTTGCAAACGCCGCCATCCTTTGCTAAAAGAATGTCTAAGGCAAGCCTATTTTGAAGAGTCATAGCTCTTTCCGCTGCAAGTTCAGCATCTATCAGGATTATAGCACCTGAAAACTTTGTCAACATGTTATCCACTATAGTTGACAACTTTCTTATTTTGATGGAATTCAACACAACTCCCAATGAAGGAATCATGGCTCCAAATATATCTCCTACCACAGCAGCTGCGGTCTCTCTTTTCTGGATACGATGAGATCCAGACGTCTTTGGAATCATCGATAAGTCATCCAGTTGATAAACCTTTGGGAACACTATACCCAAATAACATCTCCCCCACCACCCTTTTGGAAGACGATAATAGGCATTATACCCGCAAATGTAATATACACCTGGTATGACAGGGTCAAGTCCGTTCATCATGAATGTCCATTTGGCCTTAAAGATAAACGTATGTTTACACTCGCTCGCTCCTATGAAAATTTTATCATAATAAGATTCACCTCGATATATACAAAATTTCCCTACATGCCAAGCATCTAAAGCTATTCTCCCTTGTGTCTTTATTGCGGCAAAATCATAACGATCTACTGAAGTCCTCTTACTTAGCTCCTTTTCTAATTTCGCATTCATTTGTGCCCTTCTATCATCTGTGCGATCTAAAAAGCTTATTTCTACTGCAGAGAGCGAGCAGGTAAGGTTTTCCCTATGTGCGTGAGCCGTTTCAAAAGGTTGCATTGGCTCGAAAAATTCCCTCATTATTTTAGCATCCCAATCTTTAGCAATCTGGCTTAGCTGCGCTATTATAGGAACATATGCAAAGGTAACATCATAATTTGAGTAAAAATACTGTATGTTGGTTTGACCATAAAATCTAGAAGTTACTATACTACATGTAATCCCGTATGTAAGAGGCATGTGGTGATAAGTCACCCCTTCCTTTACTGATGTCGGTATCTGTGTACACACATAACAATCTTTCGCATCCATAGTCTCAACATATTCACCCTTTCAATCAACAGTGTCCATAAAACTTTTCTTTTCTATTGGTATCTCTTCTTCTTCGTTCTCGAGGCTTAGAGATACAAATTCGTCAGTCCAATCGTCATTGACTGCATATGCCCATTCTGGACCGGAATATCTCCTGTTTGGTATCCTTTTCCTTTTCAATTTTGCTTCTCTTTTCAATTCTGCCTCACTGGTACTTTCCTCTTTGGCCAAGTCTTTTCCTTCACTTGAGGTTGGTACCACGACAGACACTTCCTTTCTTTTCTCTTTCACTTTTGGCCTTTCTCCGTCGTTCAAATTTTCTCTAGTTCTTAGTTTTATTGGTAATATACTTAGTCTCCTCTTTGCACCGTGTCCACTTGATGGACCTGCGATCTTTTCTGTGGAAGCTTGAACAGTTTCGTTCTGTTCTGCCTTGTCCCCTCCTTCTGGGGAATCAATCAGGTTCTCTTTCTCCTTTTCTGTACCGTCTGCTTCTGGAAAAGCCCTCCTCTGATCAGGCTCTCCTGCTTCTTCACCTCTTTCGAGCCCTTCGTCACCGTTACTTTCGTCAGGCTCTTTATCACTTTCAGCTGCTTCAGGCTCTTTGTCACTTTCAGCTGCTTCAGGCTCTTTGCTACCCTCAGCTGCTTCAGGCTCTTTGTCACCTTCAGCTGCTTCGTCGCTGTCTGAGGTTTCTCCTTGGTCTTCCCCAAGCGAGTCGGTCGTTTCGTCCTCAGAGAATATTTCTCTCTCTTCTGTTCCTGCCTGTTCGCTTTCAGTTCGGTTTTGCTCTGTCTCAGCGCTCAGCACTGTTTTATCAGGCACTGGCAGTTTCAGCGCTTCAACTTCCTCATCTGTGGGACACAACACTTTCTTTGTGTGACTGGCGTGAATCCAATTGGGAACTCCCGCACACTTCACAGCGGTAGTTGTCGTCAGGATCACTTGGAAAGGGCCTTTCCAACGGGGTCCCAGACACGACTTCCTCACGTGCTTCTTTACCACGACCCAGTCACCTGCTTTCAGTGTGTGTCCTGGACCTTGGATCAGTGGCAAGGTGGTTGCTTCCACCTGGTGAGAGAAAGAGCGAACCACGTCAGCCAGACCTTTGCAGTAGTCTAACACCATATCATCTGTAATATTCAAAAGCGCGTTTGCGGGAACTGCAGGAAGTCTCATAGCCCTGCCCATGAGAATTTCGTGCGGAGACAATCCAGTCTTTCTGTCAGGGGTGTTTCTCATTGACATTAACACCAAGGGCAATGCGTCAGGCCATTTCAGATTTGTCGATGCACATATTTTCGCCATTCTTGATTTCAGTGTACCATTCATCTGCTCCACCAGTCCTGAGGCTTCTGGGCGATAGCTACAATGCAGTTTTTGCTCAATGTTCAGCGCTGCGCAAAGTAACTTTATCACCTCGTTATTGAAGTGACTTCCTCTATCTGATTCTAAAGAGATCGGGAATCCGAAACGTGGTATTAACTCCCTCAACAATAGCTTTGCAACTGTAAGGCTGTCATTTCTACGTGTGGGGTATGCTTCAATCCAGTGACTAAAAATGCACACAATCACCAACACATACTTTAGACCTCCATGCACAGGCATCTCAATGAAGTCCATCTGCATCCTACTGAACGGGCCACTCGCCCTACCAATGTGGCTCGCGTTCACAACCGTTCCCTTCCCTGGGTTCATCTGCTGGCAAATGACACATCGATGGCAAACTGCTTCTGCAGCTTGACGGAATCTGGGGTTAAACCAATCAGTTTTGAACAATCTTATCATGGCATCTCTCCCTAGGTGAGCCTGCCCATGATAGAACCGCGCTAGCTGCGATAAGAGACTATTTGGCAAAACAAATTTTCCCTCATTTGAAACCCATAACTCATCTGGTCTCTTTGTGCATTGTGACTTAATCCAGGAATCTCTTTCATCCTCCCTGACGCTATTCTGTAATGCTTTTAGTTCATCCATTGTATCCACGACCTTCAAGGCAAATGCTTCAGCTGGTTCGAGTTCTGGTTCACTTATCGAATTCCATTCATCTCTGAGTAATATACAATTCAAGGCACAAAATCTTACGACTTGATCCGCATATGCATTTCCCAGAGAAACATAGTCCTGTCCTTTTGTATGAGCACTACACTTTACCACTGCAACTTCGGCTGGCATTTGAATGGCGTGTAACAATTCCCTTATTCTCTCCCCGTTTTTCACTGGGGATCCTGAAGAAGTCAGGAAACCTCTCTGTGACCATAGTTGCCCAAAATCGTGCACAATCCCAAACCCGTACTGACTATCAGTGTAAATGGTGACTTTCATCAATGTAGACAATTGGCATGCTCTTGTAAGGGCTACAAGTTCTGCTACTTGTGCAGAATAGACTCCTTGGAGCCAGGATGCTTCCAAGACACCTGTTACAGTACATACAGCATATCCTGCTTTCAAAATTCCCATCCCATCTCTTAGACATGAACCATCAACAAAAACAATTTGGACATTTTCATCAAGCTTAGTATCCTTAATGTCAGGTCGAGGTTTTGTGCAAAATTCAGTCACCTGAAGGCAGTCATGCTCGACGTCTTCAGCGTTCTCAATTTCAGCATTTTCACCAGGAAGCAAGGTTGCTGGATTCAACGTAGTGCACCTTTTCAGCTGCACATTCGGTGAGCCCAGAATTATTGTCTCATACCTTGTGAGTCTTGCTCCAGTCATGTGTTGCGTTCGGGAGCGGGTCAAAAGTATCTCAACTGAGTGAGGGACCATGACTGTTACTGGGTGTCCCATCACTATTCCTTCACTCTGAGTGAGGCTGATACCAACTGCTGCTACGGCGCGCAAACACCCTGGAAGTGCTGCTGCGACCGGATCCAAAGTAGCTGAAAAATATGCTACTGGTCTGTTTATGCCACCATGGGCTTGGGTCAAGACAGACAAAGAACATGCATCACGTTCATGACAAAACAATGTGAAAGGCTTTGTGTAATCAGGCATACCCAAAGCTGGAGCCCTGCACATGCATTCCTTTAATTCAATAAAAGCATCCATCTCATCTCCTTTCAGCTCAATTTGATCCAAGGCATCCTTCTGGGTCAGTTTGAGTAAAGGCTTCGCTAGAGTTGAAAAGTTGGGGATCTACTGACGACAGTAGCTCACCATCCCCAAAAACTTCCTCACCTCCCTCCTTGTCTTTGGTGGACTCATTTGAAGTACACTTGTTATTCTTTCCTTCATTATTCTCCGTGACCCTTTCTCTATTTGGTGACCCAAGTATTTCACTTTCTTCTGACAGAACTGCAACTTTGAAGGAGACACCTTGTGTCCATTCCTTCCCAAATGATTCAGTAGCGCAATGGTATCAGCTGTGCAGCCACTTTCTGTCTTAGATGCAATCAATAAGTCATCGATGTACTGTACTAGGGTTGACTCGAATGGCAATTCCAATGCTTCCAAGTCTTTCTTTAGAATCTGATTGAATATTGACGGTGACTAAGAAAACCCTTGAGGAATTCGACACCAACTGTAAACTCTGTCTAAGAATTTGAAACAAAAGAGAAATTGGCTGTCCTCATGAAGAGGCACCGAAAAGAATGCTTGGGACAGGTCGATGACTGAGAACCACTCAGCATCGCAAGGGACTTGAAACATTATCACAGCTGGATTTGGTACGACAGGGCAACATTTAATTATGATGTCATTTATTTTCCTCAAGTCCTGTACAATTCGGACCTTTCCACTCGGCTTTATTAATCCCATGAGTGGTGAATTACATGGACTGCTTAACACTTCTTTCAGTACTCCCTGCTTTACAAATTCGTCAATGAGTTGGGCAACTTTCATGAGGGTGTCTTGTGCCATGTGGTATTGTGGGGTCTGGGGAAAGGTTACATTGGGTTTTACAGTCACTTTCACTGGTTCCACTCCTTTCATCAATCCCACCTCCTTTCCTGTCATATCCCACACTTCCTTTCCGACTGTTTCCCGTAATTCAGCTGGAATATCTTCTTCAGTTATCATCGGGAAAAGGCAAATCAGAGGATACTCTTCATCGACAGTTTCCATCTCATCCCCTTCTACACTGTCCTCTTCTTCCCCATCACTGCTCGTCTGAATTTTAATTCCATCGTTCGAACACATAATTGAACATCCCAATTTGCACAATAGGTCTCTCCCTAACAGTGCTATCGGGCTTGAGTCACATACCACAAATTTATGTAACCCTTGATAGTTACCAATGCTGACTGGTACTGGATCTGTGATTGGGTTCGTCAGGTGCCTGTTTGCTACTCCCACCACTTGAACTGTTCTCCCTGAGAGTGGCAAATTCGGTACTTCAATGCTCTTAACGGTTGAACGTGTGGCTCCTGTGTCAACCAAGAATGAAACACGATGACCCATTACTCTTCCCTCCACATACGGACCCTTTTGATCAACTTCCAAGGATGCTGCAAGCACACAATCTCCCTCCTCTCCTGAACTTTCACTCTCCCATACATTGTTTATTCCATTCTCACTGTGTAGTGGGAACTGTTGTACGGTGCCATTTGTATTCACTACCTGACTCGAGACCTGTGGAGGAACCATCACTTGCTGCTGACTCATTGGTGCCAAAGGTATTTGCATTTGCTGATTAGGTACCATGGGAAACTGCTGTTGCATTGGCTGCATTTGCGTCATCTGCATACGGGGAATCTGCATCTGCTGCGGCTGCATAGGTTGTAATCCCTGCAGCTGATTTATGGTCTGAAAATTTGGGTTTGGACCTCTCATTTTCGGTCCCCTCATTGTCTGAAATGCATTGACATCATTGTTTTGCTGACCAACACCTGCACCTTCCTGCACCACCATCGGGCACTCGCGTTTCCAATGTCCGACAATTCCGCACACGTGACACGGCATCACCTTTTTCAATGCCTGCACACCATTCGGAGTCACAACAGTGCTCAAATCCGGACCATTATTCCCAAAACCTCCTCTGCCTCTGCCTCTCGCCTGTGGCTGAAACATCATATTTCCCTGCAACTGCGGCTGCGGTTGCGGTACCTGCTGTTGGAACCCTTGCAACCCTTGCAAACCTTGCAGACCTGTCTGAGCTGCTTTAAGTTGCATCATCATCACTTTCTCTTTCAACTTTTTCTGTTTCACTTCAATTTCGTCGCTACAGTATTTTGCATAATTCAACACCTCATCAATAGGTTTCGACTGCCAACAAATCAAATGCGACTTTATCATCTGACTTATCTCTGGTCTCAGCCCTTCCACAAATCTAAACACAAAATGAAGCATGTCCTTTGCCTCTATTGTTTCCGTGCCACTGTAGTTCTTGAACGCCTTCAACAACCTCTCATAGTAAATATGAATCGACTCTTTAGCCTCTTGGGCAGTTCGATCGATCTTCTGCCAATCCACATTTTTCGCGGCAACCTTCGTCTTCAAATGCTCAATCACCTTATAGTACAAGCTCATCACCATAGGTGATGGTGCACCCGTATCCCTGTCTCTCTCTGGTTCACTTGTCGGCCAACCTACAGCCCTTTTGCAGTCTTCCCACAAATCTGCCGGAACCACAATCTCAAAGAGGGTGTTCAGGTCTTCCCAAAGACATTTTGCAAGCTTCACAAACCTATCAGTCTGTTGATACCATTCAATCGGCTTCTCTCTCAGTTTGGGAAAATCATCCGTAAAAGACTGAATGTCGCTTCTGTGCCACGGTTCATGTATTAATTTTCCCCCTGCTGTCTCCCTCATTGGTAACATGGTTACTGCATCACTGCTCTGTGGTCTTTTCTCGTTGAGCTCTGGGACACTGTCTTTCCTCTTTTCCTTTCTCTTTACCCATCTGCTTTCCCATTTGTCTAAGCACCTCCACACTTGTGCACTCTGCAGCAATTCTCTAAGGTGCGCCTTCATGCCTGCTGACCTCATGTGTTCAAAGTCTGTGGTCCCAAAATCCAATCTATAGCTCCTGCTCAAGTGTTTTGTCTTGTCTATCTCCACCCCATTTTTGTCTGCTATTTCTTGCAACCTTCTATGTACCTTGTTCACTTCTCTCGTAATCCTGGGACATAGATACCTCAGCTCTTCTTCCGAGTAGGACTCTAACCTATTCACACCCATAGTCCCTTCCACCAATTCTTGTGCTTCCATGTTCAACCTGACCCTATTTAGATAGTCTTCTCCCTTCCCACTGTCTGAGCTTTGTGTGGAATTCAGACTGTTGAACCACTGTGTCAGCTGTTGCGCATTCAACCCCATCAGTGTGGCATTCACATCGACTGCCATTGATGGTTGCGGCCACTTTTCAGTATTCGATGACAGCGGTATCACCAGTGGGGGACTCGACCTCACCACTGTTGACTGAGCACATATGGGACTAAACTCCATCAAGGACCCAGATCCAGTTGGCAGAGCCGCTATCGGAGTTGTCTCTGGAGTGTTTTGTATGCACCTCCTTTCCATCCCGCTCTGCACCATTGATCCTTGACTGCTCATACCTGAATTAGGCTGAATGTACAAAGGTACCGGTGGACCTACAGTAATGGGTAGGGATATCGCATCTGCGTTCTGTCCATTCCCCATGTTCTGAGACATGTTCATTCCCACACTATGGGTCATCATTGCCGGCATGCCCATCTGACTCCCCGTCATCTGAGCATGTGCGTTTCCCCCCTGCATCTGCTTTTGAGGCATCAAAAACTGAGTTGATTCAGCTTGTGCCAGTGTTGGGTTGTGACCATTCTGTACTCCCATTACAGTCGGATCTAGAATCATTCCCGTACTGTTGTCACTGCTGTAGTACCTCGGGACCTGCGGCTGATAATTTTCTGCTGGTTTCAATATGGGCACATCTGGATATATTCTCCTAACCTGCGGTATCTGCGGGGTGAACAGTAAACTCGGGTCCTTAGATCCCGATAACGCTTCTGAACTCGGAGTTTCATTCTTCTGTTCCGGTGCCTGAGGAGCAGAACTGGTACTTGGACCTTGTCCACCCTCTGCATAAGGTGGTGGACGGTCGTTCAGCAATTGCATGATTAACATTGATTAACTCCTCATCCTCTAACTCCTCTTCTCTTCTCAACTTTTCCTCGTCCTCTCTATCTTTGGAACACCTCCTGTTTGTCTTACAGGTAACTTTCTTGCCTGTCGTCTCTTCTTCCTTAGCGATTGCGGGAAACAATTTTATCCCCTGCAATACATCTGATCTCCACACCTTTTGTGCATTATCCCACCTAGCGTCCGCTAGTGTCTTTTCTACCTTTCTTATCCTGGTCTCAAACTTATTTTGCTGTTGCTGTCTAGCCATTAGTTCCCAAATCGCTAGAGCCTCAAACTGTGCTGGCCTTGGGGGTACCTTCATGTCGTACATCGCGAATCTCAAATTCTCTAGGATCCTTATATTGAATGTCCCATGGATCGGGAACGCTACGCTCCCATGTTTCTCTGTCAGCTTGTGCCATTGCTTTAGCCAAAGGCACGGAGCTACCCCTTTTTCCTCCATTACAATGTAAGCTGGTGTACCTTCGGGTGGCGTCTCCTCTCCTACGCTCGCTTTAATGTAAGACTCCCCCTTCATCGCACTCTTTAATGCTTTAAAAAATTTCATTTTCTCGTCTTTTATTTCACAAAGTTTGTAATCAATAGGTGACTTTAATTCCCGGAATACTCTTCACTTGCCTTTCCCCTTCCAATCGAGCCCCACGGACTGCGTCCAATCCGTGCGCGACCCTTCTCACCAACCAACCTATCCCAGCGCGGCTCCTAGTGACGTCACACTCACACACACTGCGGCTGACAAAGCCTCGCGGCTTGTCCTCCTTCACTCAGCTCCTCTCGTAACAACTTCTGGCATGTATCGCGAGCTACCAAAAATTATAATAAAACAGATCTGTCGGTTTACTACAGGAAGGGTAACACAATCGCTTCAGGACCTTAGGGATTTTTCACTAGCCTCGGCAGTTATTCCATCTTTCTCGGTCCCCACTTTCGCAAGCAAATCTGACCCGCAGATTCTGCTCTCAACTTGTCAGTGATCTATTCTAGTGCACTTAGAATTTTGTCAAAGCCCGAAGTCTAAGTTTTCTTTCACTCCCTTAACACACGTACCGACTCGTTGACCACGCCCGATCAACCTACTAAACCGACCAGACCACAACATAAAACAAGTGTCTCATACACTTTTCAACATACTCCGGAGTCTCTTGACCTCGCAGGGCCCGTCTCAACAACAACAACCACGTGGACCTTTTTCTGCACAAAGCGCCACATGCACATGAAGTTCGACGACTTCCCTACTCTCACACTCGGAGTCGCACCTCCGCTATTTCTATGAAGTTCGACGACTTCCCTACTCTCACACTCGGAGTCGCACCTCCGCTATTTCTATGAAGTTCGACGACTTCCCTACTCCTACACTCGGAGTCGCACCTCCGCTATTCTCTAAAATCCTCGCAACCTTTTCAAACAATCTGCGGCAATAAGCTGTGCAAGCGCAAAACCCTAACTTCACTCATAGCATCACTAGTACCGCCAACGCCGATCTCACACCTCCATTCTCTCCATTCGCAAGCTCCGAGATCCCGGGAAAGTCGCGGTGGACCTAGCCCATCATCATTCTCTCAATCTGTTTTACCCAAGAAAAATCTAATTCAACACCATATACCTCTCGAGCGGGGTCCCAAAAGTCTAAACCATTAATTCAACACCATGTATGTCTCGAGTGGGGTCCCAAAAGTCTAAACCGTTAATTCAACACCATGTATGTTTCGAGTGGGGTCCCAAAAGTCTAAACCGTCCTCTGCTACCATCTACTGATAGAGCGTTCCTCCCTAATAATTTACCTGTATTTTGGACGCTCGTTAGGCCGATGAATCTTTTGGCTAAGTGGGACTCTCTTCACCCGAGATCAGTCAATTTAATGTAATCAATAATCAATAACGAACATAAGCAATGCCCTGATCAACATAACACTTAACAATTAATCCAGAATACATTTCGGCGAACCATGACCTTTCGGTCATGAATAACCACACCAGTTTATTCAAAGTTAATGAATTTATTTCCCTATATTAACAAAGCTAGCACAATATAGATGTGTCTCAACACCAAATGATAAACGTAAATGAACATTAATAGCTGTCCATAACGACGAAAAAGATGCAATCTATGCAGCATTTGAATAACAAGGCATTCAATAATAGCAATGCAAATCACTAAAACTATAATCTGTAATGAGCTAATTGCATACATTGATCAGCATAACAAGGTCTCAAATTGCATCGTGCCACAATGATTCCTCATCTAACCTCGAATTAGCATCTGCATGTGGGACTTCATGCAAAAACAATTTAGTAACATTAATTTAGAAAACTCCTAGCTAGGGCTCTTACCAAAAAAATCAGCAGTTGGTTACCTAACAAGAAACACAATGCAATTGTACAATTTTCCTTTCATATTTACCAAATTCAATCAGCATTCAAGGAAGTCTTCGTCTCACAGGTACCGTTTCTCGATCAGCATGGGACTGGGCAAAGGGGCAGGGGTGGACGGGGCAGTTGCCTCTCAGCGGCAAAATAAAACTACTACTTCATGCAAAGGGATCAAAGTTAAAGTCTCTAAGGCAAGAATTAATTAAAGTCTCTAGAAGATGGCAAAATGACGAAGTCAGCAAGATGGGCCATAATGGCCAATGTCCTGCAAAATGGCGGGTAATGGCTCGTAATGGCTGGTAACGGCAATAATGGCGGATAATAGCTGCTAATGGCTGCTTTCTTCTCGTGCACCTGGTTTAAATAGACAACAGTTCAAATCCAGTAGGGTCTTCCATTGGAGGGTTCATAGGTTGGCTTCAAATTGTCCAATCAAAAACAACAGTTCTCAAGCTTTTACTTAAGCATACATTATCCTTGGAGACGGGTACGTAAGTTGCAACATTTTATACCAATTAACTCACTTTCAGAGCTTCCATTGTCCGCACCTGCAGATTGACCTTGGAGCAAAGAAAAAAGATGCCAGGCTGGCACGAAACCTTAAGATAAGCATGTGAACGATCTCAGTGGAAAAGTACAGCTTCAAGCAAAAATACACGTTTATTAGCACATTGGAAAAATACGAGCATCTAAACCGTGAGACCAGGCAACTAGGCCAAAGCCTCCACTAAAGTAATGCTAAGCTAGAACATTTCAAACAAGCAAATCATAGCACACGTTTACGATTATGTCAGATTCGTGCAATTCTAATACATCACGATATATAAAGCACGCTTATAAATGTTGGCAAACTACTCTAAGGGCACATTTTGTCCCCGTACAATCTTTATTAGTTCGGTTAAAGTCACACTTGATTATTGCAACACTACGTTTAAGCGCTATAAATGTAAAACCTTCATTTCTGCGTCATCAATCCCTCCTCTGATGACTACTTGTCATCACACAAAACTATTCCCACAAAATTTATTCCATTAAAATTCTGTCAGTTCTCTTTTCCTTTTAGTTCCCCTAGTTCTTGCTTTGTATTCTTCTGCCATTCTTTTCATCATTTTCTCTTCCTTCCTTCTCTTAATTCTTTCCATTATCATTATTATTCCCCTTTTTATTCCCCAAATCCCAAAGATGCAAATCAGTACTATTAATATTCCCTGTATTATTTTTAGCAATATTCCATTCCAAATGCCACCAAGCCAATTTCCCACTGAAGCAAGTCCTTTTCCAACCTTCTCCCACACTCCTGGTTCCTTCAATTCCTTCAAATCTGCACTCTCTTTTGTTAGATTAGCAAGCATAGTTTTAATTTTCACACTGTTGTCTGGAATATACGTGCAACAGTGGCGCGCACCAAGCATTTTGCAAACGCCGCCATCCTTTGCTAAAAGAATGTCTAAGGCAAGCCTATTTTGAAGAGTCATAGCTCTTTCCGCTGCAAGTTCAGCATCTATCAGGATTATAGCACCTGAAAACTTTGTCAACATGTTATCCACTATAGTAGACAACTTTCTTATTTTGATGGAATTCAACACAACTCCCAATGAAGGAATCATGGCTCCAAATATATCTCCTACCACAGCAGCTGCGGTCTCTCTTTTCTGGATACGATGTGATCCAGACGTCTTTGGAATCATCGATAAGTCATCCAGTTGATAAACCTTTGGGAACACTATACCCAAATAACATCTCCCCCACCACCCTTTTGGAAGACGATAATAGGCATTATACCCGCAATGTAATATACACCTGGTATGACAGGGTCAAGTCCGTTCATCATGAATGTCCATTTGGCCTTAAAGATAAACGTATGTTTACACTCGCTCGCTCCTACAAAAATGTTATCATAATAAGATTCACCTCGATATATACAAAATTTCCCTACATGCCAAGCATCTAAAGCTATTCTCCCTTGTGTCTTTATTGCGGCAAAATCATAATGATCTACTGAAGTCCTCTTACTTAGCTCCTTTTCTAATTTCGCATTCATTTGTGCCCTTCTATCATCTGTGCGATCTAAAAAGCTTATTTCTACTGCAGAGAGCGAGCAGGTAAGGTTTTCCCTATGTGCGTGAGCCGTTTCAAAAGGTTGCATTGGCTCGAAAAATTCCCTCATTATTTTAGCATCCCAATCTTTAGCAATCTGGCTTAGCTGCGCTATTATATGAACATATGCAAAGGTAACATCATAATTTGAGTAAAAATACTGTATGTTGGTTTGACCATAAAATCTAGAAGTTACTATACTACATGTAATCCCGTATGTAAGAGGCATGTGGTGATAAGTCACCCCTTCCTTTACTGATGTCGGTATCTGTGTACACACATAACAATCTTTCGCATCCATAGTCTCAACATATTCTGTTAGCAAGCGATAGAAAACATTATACGAAAGTTCCTTCTTATCATGCAAGTGTCTTTCATCTAATTCTAATCTTTTCAGTGCGGTTAGTTCAGTGACAGTAACAGGAGCAAAAGTAGAAGCATCAATTTTCTCATTCTCACCCTTTCCACGTGTAGCAAGCACTATTCCCATTATTATTAGTACACATGCAATTATCAAGCCTATACACGCATATTTACAATATTTCACTCTACTGTTTTGTGTAGCCATGATCTGTATAGAATCAGAGAGCTAGAAGCACCTATAAAGAAACTATTTAGCAATTCAGTTACAAAGCTGAACGAGCGCAATGTTCACACAGTTTTCTTCAAGAGGCCAGTCACTTATCGGTTAGCAGCATTTGTCGCAATTCGGCAATAACTCAGTCTTTATCAGTTCAGCAAGTGTCTCATCCGGTTTAGCAGTGTCTCAGCTGGTTGTATCACGTTAGATTGTAGCAAGCAATGTCATTTATCACCCTTTCAATCAACAGCGTCAATAAAACTTTTCTTTTCTATTGGTATCTCTTCTTCTTCGTTCTCGAGGCTTAGAGATACAAATTCGTCAGTCCAATCGTCATTGACTGCATATGCCCATTCTGGACCGGAATATCTCCTGTTTGGTATCCTTTTCCTTTTCAATTTTGCTTCTCTTTTCAATTCTGCCTCACTGGTACTTTCCTCTTTGGCCAAGTCTTTTCCTTCACTTGAGGTTGGTACCACGACAGACACTTCCTTTCTTTTCTCTTTCACTTTTGGCCTTTTTCCGTCGTTCAAATTTTCTCTAGTTCTTAGTTTTATTGGTAATATACTTAGTCTCCTCTTTGCACCGTGTCCACTTGATGGACCTGCGATCTTTTCTGTGGAAGCTTGAACAGTTTCGTTCTGTTCTGCCTTGTCCCCTCCTTCTGGGGAATAAATCAGGCTCTCTTTCTCCTTTTCTGTACCGTCTGCTTCTGGGAAAGCCCTCCTCTGATCAGGCTCTCCTGCTTCTTCACCTCTTTCGAGCCCTTCGTCACCGTTACTTTCGTCAGGCTCTTTATCACTTTCAGCTGCTTCAGGCTCTTTGTCACCTTCAGCTGCTTCAGGCTCTTTGCTACCCTCAGCTGCTTCAGGCTCTTTGTCACCTTCAGCTGCTTCGTCGCTGTCTGAGGTTTCTCCTTGGTCTTCCCCAAGCGAGTCGGTCGTTTCGTCCTCAGAGAATATTTCTCTCTCTTCTGTTCCTGCCTGTTCGCTTTCAGTTCGGTTTTGCTCTGTCTCAGCGCTCAGCACTGTTTTATCAGGCACTGGCAGTTTCAGCGCTTCAACTTCCTCATCTGTGGGACACAACACTTTCTTTGTGTGACTGGCGTGAATCCAATTGGGAACTCCCGCACACTTCACAGCGGTAGTTGTCGTCAGGATCACTTGGAAAGGGCCTTTCCAACGGGGTTCCAGACACGACTTCCTCACGTGCTTCTTTACCACGACCCAGTCACCTGCTTTCAGTGTGTGTCCTGGACCTTGGATCGGTGGCAAGGTGGTTGCTTCCACCTGGTGAGAGAAAGAGCGAACCACGTCAGCCAGACCTTTGCAGTAGTCTAACACCATATCATCTGTAATATTCAAAAGCGCGTTTGCGGGAACTGCAGGAAGTCTCATAGCCCTGCCCATGAGAATTTCGTGCAGAGACAATCCAGTCTTTCTGTCAGGGGTGTTTCTCATTGACATTAACACCAAGGGCAATGCGTCAGGCCATTTCAGATTTGTCGATGCACATATTTTCGCCATTCTTGATTTCAGTGTACCATTCATCTGCTCCACCAGTCCTGAGGCTTCTGGGCGATAGCTACAATGCAGTTTTTGCTCAATGTTCAGCGCTGCGCAAAGTAACTTTATCACCTCGTTATTGAAGTGACTTCCTCTATCTGATTCTATAGAGATCGGGAATCCGAAACGTGGTATTAACTCCCTCAACAATAGCTTTGCAACTGTAAGGCTGTCATTTCTACGTGTGGGGTATGCTTCAATCCAGTGACTAAAAATGCACACAATCACCAACACATACTTTAGACCTCCATGCACAGGCATCTCAATGAAGTCCATCTGCATCCTACTGAACGGGCCACTCGCCCTACCAATGTGGCTCGGGTTCACAACCGTTCCCTTCCCTGGGTTCATCTGCTGGCAAATGACACATCGATGGCAAACTGCTTCTGCAGCTTGACGGAATCTGGGGTTAAACCAATCAGTTTTGAACAATCTTATCATGGCATCTCTCCCTAGGTGAGCCTGCCCATGATAGAACCGCGCTAGCTGCGATAAGAGACTATTTGGCAAAACAAATTTTCCCTCATTTGAAACCCATAACTCATCTGGTCTCTTTGTGCATTGTGACTTAATCCAGGAATCTCTTTCATCCTCCCTGACGCTATTCTGTAATGCTTTTAGTTCATCCATTGTATACACGACCTTCAAGGCAAATGCTTCAGCTGGTTCGAGTTCTGGTTCACTTATCGAATTCCATTCATCTCTGAGTAATATACAATTCAAGGCACAAAATCTTGCGACTTGATCCGCATATGCATTTCCCAGAGAAACATAGTCCTGTCCTTTTGTATGAGCACTACACTTTACCACTGCAACTTCTGCTGGCATTTGAATGGCGTGTAACAATTCCCTTATTCTCTCCCCGTTTTTCACTGGGGATCCTGAAGAAGTCAGGAAACCTCTCTGTGACCATAGTTGCCCAAAATCGTGCACAATCCCAAACCCGTACTGACTATCAGTGTAAATGGTGACTTTCATCAATGTAGACAATTGGCATGCTCTTGTAAGGGCTACAAGTTCTGCTACTTGTGCAGAATAGACTCCTTGGAGCCAGGATGCTTCCAAGACACCTGTTACAGTACATACAGCATATCCTGCTTTCAAAATTCCCATCCCATCTCTTAGACATGAACCATCAACAAAAACAATTTGGTCATTTTCATCAAGCTTAGTATCCTTAATGTCAGGTCGAGGTTTTGTGCAAAATTCAGTCACCTGAAGGCAGTCATGCTCGACGTCTTCAGCGTTCTCAATTTCAGCATTTTCACCAGGAAGCAAGGTTGCTGGATTCAACGTAGTGCACCTTTTCAGCTGCACATTCGGTGAGCCCAGAATTATTGTCTCATACCTTGTGAGTCTTGCTCCAGTCATGTGTTGCGTTCGGGAGCGGGTCAAAAGTATCTCAACTGAGTGAGGGACCATGACTGTTACTGGGTGTCCCATCACTATTCCTTCACTCTGAGTGAGGCTGATACCAACTGCTGCTACGGCGCGCAAACACCCTGGAAGTGCTGCTGCGACCGGATCCAAAGTAGCTGAAAAATATGCTACTGGTCTGTTTATGCCACCATGGGCTTGGGTCAAGACAGACAAAGAACATGCATCACGTTCATGACAAAACAATGTGAAAGGCTTTGTGTAATCAGGCATACCCAAAGCTGGAGCCCTGCACATGCATTCCTTTAATTCAATAAAAGCATCCATCTCATCTCCTTTCAGCTCAATTTGATCCAAGGCATCCTTCTGGGTCAGTTTCAGTAAAGGCTTCGCTAGAGTTGAAAAGTTGGGGATCTACTGACGACAGTAGCTCACCATCCCCAAAAACTTCCTCACCTCCCTCCTTGTCTTTGGTGGACTCATTTGAAGTACACTTGTTATTCTTTCCTTCATTATTCTCCGTGACCCTTTCTCTATTTGGTGACCCAAGTATTTCACTTTCTTCTGACAGAACTGCAACTTTGAAGGAGACACCTTGTGTCCATTCCTTCCCAAATGATTCAGTAGCGCAATGGTATCGGCTGTGCAGCCACTTTCTGTCTTAGATGCAATCAATAAGTCATCGATGTACTGTACTAGGGTTGACTCGAATGGCAATTCCAATGCTTCCAAGTCTTTCTTTAGAATCTGATTGAATATTGACGGTGACTAAGAAAACCCTTGAGGAATTCGACACCAACTGTAAACTCTGTCTAAGAATTTGAAACAAAAGAGAAATTGGCTGTCCTCATGAAGAGGCACCGAAAAGAATGCTTGGGACAGGTCGATGACTGAGAACCACTCAGCATCGCAAGGGACTTGAAACATTATCACAGCTGGATTTGGTACGACAGGGCAACATTTAATTATGATGTCATTTATTTTCCTCAAGTCCTGTACAATTCGGACCTTTCCACTCGGCTTTATTAATCCCATGATTGGTGAATTACATGGACTGCTTAACACTTCTTTCAGTACTCCCTGCTTTACAAATTCGTCAATGAGTTGGGCAACTTTCATGAGGGTGTCTTGTGCCATGTGGTATTGTGGGGTCTGGGGAAAGGTTACATTGGGTTTTACAGTCACTTTCACTGGTTCCACTCCTTTCATCAATCCCACCTCCTTTCCTGTCATATCCCACACTTCCTTTCCGACTGTTTCCCGTAATTCAGCTGGAATATCTTCTTCAGTTATCATCGGGAAAAGGCAAATCAGAGGATACTCTTCATCGACAGTTTCCATCTCATCCCCTTCTACACTGTCCTCTTCTTCCCCATCACTGCTCGTCTGAATTTTAATTCCATCGTTCGAACACATAATTGAACATCCCAATTTGCACAATAGGTCTCTCCCTAACAGTGCTATCGGGCTTGAGTCACATACCACAAATTTATGTAACCCTTGATAGTTACCAATGCTGACTGGTACTGGATCTGTGATTGGGTTCGTCAGGTGCCTGTTTGCTACTCCCACCACTTGAACTGTTCTCCCTGAGAGTGGCAAATTCGGTACTTCAATGCTCTTAACGGTTGAACGTGTGGCTCCTGTGTCAACCAAGAATGAAACACGATGACCCATTACTCTTCCCTCCACATACGGACCCTTTTGATCAACTTCCAAGGATGCTGCAAGCACACAATCTCCCTCCTCTCCTGAACTTTCACTCTCCCATACATTGTTTATTCCATTCTCACTGTGTAGTGGGAACTGTTGTACGGTGCCATTTGTATTCACTACCTGACTCGAGACCTGTGGAGGAACCATCACTTGCTGCTGACTCATTGGTGCCAAAGGTATTTGCATTTGCTGATTAGGTACCATGGGAAACTGCTGTTGCATTGGCTGCATTTGCGTCATCTGCATACGGGGAATCTGCATCTGCTGCGGCTGCATAGGTTGTAATCCCTGCAGCTGATTTATGGTCTGAAAATTTGGGTTTGGACCTCTCATTTTCGGTCCCCTCATTGTCTGAAATGCATTGACATCATTGTTTTGCTGACCAACACCTGCACCTTCCTGCACCACCATCGGGCACTCGCGTTTCCAATGTCCGACAATTCCGCACACGTGACACGGCATCACCTTTTTCAATGCCTGCACACCATTCGGAGTCACAACAGTGCTCAAATCCGGAGCATTATTCCCAAAACCTCCTCTGCCTCTGCCTCTCGCCTGTGGCTGAAACATCATATTTCCCTGCAACTGCGGCTGCGGTTGCGGTACCTGCTGTTGGAACCCTTGCAACCCTTGCAAACCTTGCAGACCTGTCTGAGCTGCTTTAAGTTGCATCATCATCACTTTCTCTTTCAACTTTTTCTGTTTCACTTCAATTTCGTCGCTACAGTATTTCGCATAATTCAACACCTCATCAATAGGTTTCGACTGCCAACAAATCAAATGCGACTTTATCATCTGACTTATCTCTGGTCTCAGCCCTTCCACAAATCTAAACACAAAATGAAGCATGTCCTTTGCCTCTATTGTTTCCGTGCCACTGTAGTTCTTGAACGCCTTCAACAACCTCTCATAGTAACTATGAATCGACTCTTTAGCCTCTTGGGCAGTTCGATCGATCTTCTGCCAATCCACATTTTTCGCGGCAACCTTCGTCTTCAAATGCTCAATCACCTTATAGTACAAGCTCATCACCATAGGTGATGGTGCACCCGTATCCCTGTCTCTCTCTGGTTCACTTGTCGGCCAACCTACAGCCCTTTTGCAGTCTTCCCACAAATCTGCCGGAACCACAATCTCAAAGAGGGTGTTCAGGTCTTCCCAAAGACATTTTGCAAGCTTCACAAACCTATCAGTCTGTTGATACCATTCAATCGGTTTCTCTCTCAGTTTGGGAAAATCATCCGTAAAAGACTGAATGTCGCTTCTGTGCCACGGTTCATGTATTAATTTTCCCCCTGCTGTCTCCCTCATTGGTAACATGGTTACTGCATCACTGCTCTGTGGTCTTTTCTCGTTGAGCTCTGGGACACTGTCTTTCCTCTTTTCCTTTCTCTTTACCCATCTGCTTTCCCATTTGTCTAAGCACCTCCACACTTGTGCACTCTGCAGCAATTCTCTAAGGTGCGCCTTCATGCCTGCTGACCTCATGTGTTCAAAGTCTGTGGTCCCAAAATCCAATCTATAGCTCCTGCTCAAGTGTTTTGTCTTGTCTATCTCCACCCCATTTTTGTCTGCTATTTCTTGCAACCTTCTATGTACCTTGTTCACTTCTCTCGTAATCCTGGGACATAGATACCTCAGCTCTTCTTCCGAGTAGGACTCTAACCTATTCACACCCATAGTCCCTTCCACCAATTCTTGTGCTTCCATGTTCAACCTGACCCTATTTAGATAGTCTTCTCCCTTCCCACTGTCTGAGCTTTGTGTGGAATTCAGACTGTTGAACCACTGTGTCAGCTGTTGCGCATTCAACCCCATCAGTGTGGCATTCACATCGACTGCCATTGATGGTTGCGGCCACTTTTCAGTATTCGATGACAGCGGTATCACCAGTGGGGGACTCGACCTCACCACTGTTGACTGAGCACATATGAGACTAAACTCCATCAAGGACCCAGATCCAGTTGGCAGAGCCGCTATCGGAGTTGTCTCTGGAGTGTTTTGTATGCACCTCCTTTCCATCCCGCTCTGCACCATTGATCCTTGACTGCTCATACCTGAATTAGGCTGAATGTACAAAGGTACCGGTGGACCTACAGTAATGGGTAGGGATATCGCATCTGCGTTCTGTCCATTCCCCATGTTCTGAGACATGTTCATTCCCACACTATGGGTCATCATTGCCGGCATGCCCATCTGACTCCCCGTCATCTGAGCATGTGCGTTTCCCCCCTGCATCTGCTTTTGAGGCATCAAAAACTGAGTTGATTCAGCTTGTGCCAGTGTTGGGTTGTGACCATTCTGTACTCCCATTACAGTCGGATCTAGAATCATTCCCGTACTGTTGTCACTGCTGTAGTACCTCGGGACCTGCGGCTGATAATTTTCTGCTGGTTTCAATATGGGCACATCTGGATATATTCTCCTAACCTGCGGTATCTGCGGGGTGAACAGTAAACTCGGGTCCTTAGATCCCGATAACGCTTCTGAACTCGGAGTTTCATTCTTCTGTTCCGGTGCCTGAGGAGCAGAACTGGTACTTGGACCTTGTCCACCCTCTGCATAAGGTGGTGGACGGTCGTTCAGCAATTGCATGATTAACTCCTCATCCTCTAACTCCTCTTCTCTTCTCAACTTTTCCTCGTCCTCTCTATCTTTGGAACACCTCCTGTTTGTCTTACAGGTAACTTTCTTGCCTGTCGTCTCTTCTTCCTTAGCGATTGCGGGAAACAATTTTATCCCCTGCAATACATCTGATCTCCACACCTTTTGTGCATTATCCCACCTAGCGTCCGCTAGTGTCTTTTCTACCTTTCTTATCCTGGTCTCAAACTTATTTTGCTGTTGCTGTCTAGCCATTAGTTCCCAAATCGCTAGAGCCTCAAACTGTGCTGGCCTTGGGGGTACCTTCATGTCGTACATCGCGAATCTCAAATTCTCTAGGATCCTTATATTGAATGTCCCATGGATCGGGAACGCTACGCTCCCATGTTTCTCTGTCAGCTTGTGCCATTGCTTTAGCCAAAGGCACGGAGCTACCCCTTTTTCCTCCATTACAATGTAAGCTGGTGTACCTTCGGGTGGCGTCTCCTCTCCTACGCTCGCTTTAATGTAAGACTCCCCCTTCATCACACTCTTTAATGCTTTAAAAAATTTCATTTTCTTGTCTTTTATTTCACAAAGTTTGTAATCAATAGGTGACTTTAATTCCCGGAATACTCTTCACTTGCCTTTCCCCTTCCAATCGAGCCCCACGGACTGCGTCCAATCCGTGCGCGACCCTTCTCACCAACCAACCTATCCCAGCGCGGCTCCTAGTGACGTCACACTCACACACACTGCGGCTGACAAAGCCTCGCGGCTTGTCCTCCTTCACTCAGCTCCTCTCGTAACAACTTCTGGCATGTATCGCGAGCTACCAAAAATTATAATAAAACAGATCTGTTGGTTTACTACAGGAAGGGTAACACAATCGCTTCAGGACCTTAGGGATTTTTCACTAGCCTCGGCAGTTATTCCATCTTTCTCGGTCCCCACTTTCGCAAGCAAATCTGACCCGCAGATTCTGCTCTCAACTTGTCAGTGATCTATTCTAGTGCACTTAGAATTTTGTCAAAGCCCGAAGTCGAAGTTTTCTTTCACTCCCTTAACACACGTACCGACTCGTTGACCACGCCCGATCAACCTACTAAACCGACCAGACCACAACATAAAACAAGTGTCTCATACACTTTTCAACATACTCCGGAGTCTCTTGACCTCGCAGGGCCCGTCTCAACAACAACAACCACGTGGACCTTTTTCTGCACAAAGCGCCACATGCACATGAAGTTCGACGACTTCCCTACTCTCACACTCGGAGTCGCACCTCCGCTATTTCTATGAAGTTCGACGACTTCCCTACTCTCACACTCGGAGTCGCACCTCCGCTATTTCTATGAAGTTCGACGACTTCCCTACTCCTACACTCGGAGTCGCACCTCCGCTATTCTCTAAAATCCTCGCAACCTTTTCAAACAATCTGCGGCAATAAGCTGTGCAAGCGCAAAACCCTAACTTCACTCATACCATCACTAGTACCGCCAACGCCGATCTCACACCTCCATTCTCTCCATTCGCAAGCTCCGAGATCCCGGGAAAGTCGCGGTGGACCTAGCCCATCATCATTCTCTCAATCTGTTTTACCCAAGAAAAATCTAATTCAACACCATATACCTCTCGAGCGGGGTCCCAAAAGTCTAAACCATTAATTCAACACCATGTATGTCTCGAGTGGGGTCCCAAAAGTCTAAACCGTTAATTCAACACCATGTATGTTTCGAGTGGGGTCCCAAAAGTCTAAACCGTCCTCTGCTACCATCTACTGATAGAGCGTTCCTCCCTAATAATTTACCTGTATTTTGGACGCTCTTTAGGCCGATGAATCTTTTGGCTAAGTGGGACTCTCTTCACCCGAGATCAGTCAATTTAATGTAATCAATAATCAATAACGAACATAAGCAATGCCCTGATCAACATAACACTTAACAATTAATCCAGAATACATTTCGGCGAACCATGACCTTTCGGTCATGAATAACCACACCAGTTTATTCAAAGTTAATGAATTTATTTCCCTATATTAACAAAGCTAGCACAATATAGATGTGTCTCAACACCAAATGATAAACGTAAATGAACATTAATAGTTGTCCATAACGACGAAAAAGATGCAATCTATGCAGCATTTGAATAACAAGGCATTCGATAATAGCAATGCAAATCACTAAAACTATAATCTGTAATGAGCTAATTGCATACATTGATCAGCATAACAAGGTCTCAAATTGCATCGTGCCACAATGATTCCTCATCTAACCTCGAATTAGCATCTGCATGTGGGACTTCATGCAAAAACAATTTAGTAACATTAATTTAGAAAACTCCTAGCTAGGGCTCTTACCAAAAAAATCAGCAGTTGGTTACCTAACAAGAAACACAATGCAATTGTACAATTTTCCTTTCATATTTACCAAATTCAATCAGCATTCAAGGAAGTCTTCGTCTCACAGGTACCGTTTCTCGATCAGCATGGGACTGGGCAAAGGGGCAGGGGTGGACGGGGCAGTTGCCTCTCAGCGGCAAAATAAAACTACTACTTCATGCAAAGGGATCAAAGTTAAAGTCTCTAAGGCAAGAATTAATTAAAGTCTCTAGAAGATGGCAAAATGACGAAGTCAGCAAGATGGGCCATAATGGCCAATGTCCTGCAAAATGGCGGGTAATGGCTCGTAATGGCTGGTAACGGCAATAATGGCGGATAATAGCTGCTAATGGCTGCTTTCTTCTCGTGCACCTGGTTTAAATAGACAACAGTTCAAATCCAGTAGGGTCTTCCATTGGAGGGTTCATAGGTTGGCTTCAAATTGTCCAATCAAAAACAACAGTTCTCAAGCTTTTACTTAAGCATACATTATCCTTGGAGACGGGTACGTAAGTTGCAACATTTTATACCAATTAACTCACTTTCAGAGCTTCCATTGTCCGCACCTGCAGATTGACCTTGGAGCAAAGAAAAAAGATGCCAGGCTGGCACGAAACCTTAAGATAAGCATGTGAACGATCTCAGTGGAAAAGTACAGCTTCAAGCAAAAATACACGTTTATTAGCACATTGGAAAAATACGAGCATCTAAACCGTGAGACCAGGCAACTAGGCCAAAGCCTCCACTAAAGTAATGCTAAGCTAGAACATTTCAAACAAGCAAATCATAGCACACGTTTACGATTATGTCAGATTCGTGCAATTCTAATACATCACGATATATAAAGCACGCTTATAAATGTTGGCAAACTACTCTAAGGGCACATTTTGTCCCCGTACAATCTTTATTAGTTCGGTTAAAGTCACACTTGATTATTGCAACACTACGTTTAAGCGCTATAAATGTAAAACCTTCATTTCTGCGTCATCAGAACCAACTGAATATTTTTAGCATAATTTTAAGATTACAAGTTTAGTTTTTTATTCAGGGAGATCAATTGGGCTATATAAATGTAAAACATGTATTTTGGACAAAGATGACTCTTGCCGAACTCCAAATATAGGTAGCAGGTCTGCAGTCCCTGTACCTCCATATTTCTGCTTAATGTTAAAAAAAACAAGAAACGGAGTAAATCGGTGTCCAATCCATCCTTGCATTGTTTATGTAGAGAGAAGTTTTATTTTTGACAGTGCTGAACACTCTGGACAAATCCATCAAAAGCAATATGTTTGCCAGGGTTGTCCATTCAAGTCTACCCACAGAGTTCTGATGTGACCATTAATATTGAATGCTTTGTCATATAAACCTGATTGCAATGAATCCACCAAACCATGAAATCAAAGTTACCCCCAGGCTACTTTTTGTTTACGGTGTTTCCTTTCACCTTCATGCAGACTGTATGACCCACCCACAAATCCTTTTTATTTTTATGAGATGGTGTGTCCAAGTTTCCTTTGGAGCCTGGACCATGCTCACACTGTATTGTGATTGTCAGTGAAGGGCAGTCAGAACCTCCAACAAACAATGCAACTCATAGCCAGGTTGTAGGAAGGGCATCTATGCATGTGCCACTTGTGCACCCTATGCCCAAAGAGAGAGGGAAAGTTGAGAAAAGTGGTACATGCATAAGGAAAAGGTAAAATATACAGCTATATTCCTTATGAGTACAATGATTTCAAAATTACTTCATTACAGTTATGATCGAGTAATTACATCAGTAACAGGATCTTTGGCATATGCAGCAAAGATGGAAATATGCTAAAAACTGGTCTTCTTGACATCTTTGACAGATTTATATTTAAATGCGACACGAAGTGATTGAAATGTAGGTTGTCCCAAGGTGAACTGGTTTGTGTCAGAATTGACATGATGCAGAAAGGGAAGTATGTGTTTGTAGGGGATGGCCCATTGCGCCTCTTCTCTTCTTCGTCCCACTCCTTACCATGGAGGGTGTTTCTCAACCTTGAGACAGGCAAATTTTCTTTTTCCCATATCCACTAAAGAATTACTTAAAATTCGACTTCTATATCTCTTAGAAAAAAATGAGTCCTTATTTTTGTTCTTGAAGACTCATCTCGCTTAAAACTCTGTGATGTCACAGCTTTATCTTGCTTTTCTGTCTCACTGCCAATACTAGTTGTGTACCCACACCTACGGCAGTACACAGATCATGCAGCGGGTTCATAGGTAAGTGCAGCGCATCTTTATTCGATGCAGAGTTGTGAGTTCGATTGACCCTTGATGTTTTGCTCGGTTTTTCCCGATACGTTATGGTTAGGCAGGCCACATGGAATTCCGGAGTAGCCAGTGCTCCTGTTCTTCTATTCTGTCAATGTCTGTCTGCAGCCAGTTAGTGGAAACAGATTGTGGTTCAAGTATAACTGATGGGAAAGGGACCACACTTGGACAATACAGAGCTCAAGAGGTTTACTATATCTGCTGTGTTCGTCATGAACATAAGCCAGCATGGAGGTTAGAAAGTGCTTGCAAAAGAGATGACTCATCCTCCTTTTCTGGCCAGATGATCATGTGAGTCCGTCTATCTATCTATCTATCTATCTATCTATCTATCTATCTATCTATCTATCTATCTATCTATCTATCTATCTATCTCAAAACTACTTAGGGGAAAATGTTTCAAGGCTCCCAGCTAGCAGACGTGATAGCCCACAAATGAAAAAATAAAAACACATTGTTTTTCCTATGCCTGGTTGTGCTATGGATCCGGCAGAACAATTTTGATCCTTTGGACTGCCACCACAGATGCTTTGCCAGTGGCTAAGCCTAGTAAGGCCGTATCTTCCAGAGATTGAAAAGGTATTGAAAAGACTGGATTTCCAAGATTCCTGGGGTGGACTAATCTGCTGAATAACTTTAATTCTGAATTTTTCCAATCTGTCAAGATTAATTCCAGCTGGCTAGCATGTCACATTCAATGGCAACAGAGAGTTGTTTGTACTTTGATCCATTATATAAACGAGTGGAAGGTGCTCTGAAACAAGCATATGATGCCTCCAGCCGCTTAATCCATTCTGCCACGTATGCTTCTCTGGCTTTAAGAGATTTTACTTTATGAAGGTGTGCAGAAAGCAAGGGTTGTGCTTAACATCTGGCCTTTATGGAACTCATGGTGCAGTGTCTATCGTATACAGCATTTGATGGCCTCAGCACTACTTCAATCTCTTCTGGTGCAATGACAGTGGATCGTCACAACATCTAGATGCAGCCATGGAAATTAGATGCTTTCCAATAGTCCTTCATTTCTCTTCTGCCACTGTTGAGTTCACAGTTGTTTGGTCCTCAGTTTGATGAGCTGTTGAAGCAATTATCTGAATATACCAAGATGCTATTGACTGTCTGTATTGTGCCACGCAGGGTTCATTCCTTCTTGTTCCCTAGCAGTTTCGGAAACATTAGAGTGACATTTGTGTAATTACTGCTTGTGTAACGATGAGGAATTTGAAAAAAAAGTACACAGAATTATGCATAATCACATAAAATGTGCCCCTCCGCCTCTCGCACAAAAAATGCATTTCACATTAAAAAAGCACAAAACTGCATGACGTGTGACAGGTGTGGTCATTTTGTTCAGGAAATAGCACACTGACTCTAGACTACTCCTTCCTAGCTGTGAACTCTAGCCCGCTCAACCCCATCCATCCCATTCCTCCCCAGCTTTTCGACTTTATTTTTACTTTTTTGTCCCCTTTTTACGCCCCAGTGCTTTCATTGTTCATTTTTCCCTCATGTGTCACTTTTGCCTATTTTATTAACCTCGCATCACAATTATGGCAGAGGCAGGCAGTGTGAACCTGAGGAGGAGTTGAATGACCCTCCACCCGCCCCCAGCATTGGTGCACGGTTGCTAGGGCCAGCTTGCGCAACATTTATTTGGGAGGAGGAGGGGCTGCTCTGGTGTTTTCTGTACAGCGTCATAACCCCTTCATGTTGGCAGCAGTCGGCAGGCCTGTCAAGGGATACAGCATGGCGGAGCAGACTCTGAGTTGAGGGAGAGTGCAGCACAGTATGTGCCACTTCACCAGGGCTTCCTGCACCCAGTGGCTGGTCATTCACTGCTGAGATGGCATCCTCAACCGGAAGCAGGACCATCTCGATTTTGAGGTGGCTGAGACAGGTAAGTGATGGTTAAAAAATGACATTTTATATTTATTACTTTACAGGAGGCAACATTTACATCACAGGTAAGTTTAATAGATTATGTGCTTGTGTGCGTGTGTTTGTGTTACATTTATGAATGAGGGTGGATGAATATGCACAGGTGCAAACAGTACATATGCAACTGTTTTTAGAGAACAGGATCAAGAGGTGCACTCAGGATCTAGTGCTTTATTTAAAGTGCATAGTTCTTTAGGGAGGGGCAAGAATGCTGAAGCGTTTCCTTTATCTGGGAACCTTTCTCACAGTCAGCAGTAGATTCTGAGGGTTTGTCTTGGGCGTTTGTTTTCTCTCGCATTTGTATATATTCAAATTAGACATGAGATAAGTTCCAGCCCTGAAGGAAAAACACATTTAATATCCTAATAATGCTAAATGCTTGCAAATGTGTCTTTATGTGGACATAAATAGGCAGATATAAACCAAAATATACTATATATTATGTTTTCTTTCAATTTAGTTTATAGGTGGGGAATCGGTGTGCTTGGTCCAGACTGAGATTAGTTTGGAATTTTAGGCAGGGTGGCAGAAGGGCTGGGAGTGGACATCAAGTTATAGTGCCGGGTTTTTTAAATTAAAAAAAAACCTGTTCCACAAATCCAAGGTGCTAGGTCACCTAGGATGTCAGTAGGCAGCATAGAAGCCAGGTATCCATGTACTTAGGTTGATGGGCAGAAAGTGGAGAGGACAGAGGGAGGATTTCAATGGTGATGGGGCTTTTCCAAAGGGGGGGAATTGCATTGGTTACTCAAGCAGTACATTTGTTTGTCTGTAAATTCTTATTACTTTCACTTTAATATTGTTGTAGATATCACTACTGATAACAAGTCTTCTTTTTCATTCCTCATTTCAGGAACACCAAAGAAGAGAAAACTCTGTTATTAGCCCCACCACGCTAGAAGGTATTGCCTTTGGTGTTGGTAATTCATATACATTTATTTATTTAATCTTATTTGATTGTAATTAACAATATCAACTACAGTAATGCAAATTGGCCTTATGTTGAACTGAAGAAGGATTACACCTCTGCACAAACACCTTTCTCTGTCACTGAATCAAATACTACACCCTTCCAGAAATGAAAACAGGGAACAGGCACCGCAAAGTCCACTATGGTACCATATTAGTAGGTCTGCTAGCCCACCTGATAAATTACATACGAACACTTTTGATTCTGTAACAAATACTCCCTGTAGAAATAAAGAATTAACAGACACAAACGTATTTACGTAGGCTTTCTCCTATGTTTAGATCAGTGAAAGGAGCTGTGTGCACAAAAATACACTCTGTTTATTGATATTATTGTTGTACAGTTGCCTGTTCAAATACACCCATCAGTAACAAGGATCTATTTTTGTTTTACTCTTTAAGACACCATTATACCACAAACCTCCAAACGCAGAGATTGAAATGTTTTTTCTTCAAAATCATACCTGGAATCCTGGAAAGTTAGTGTGAAAGTGGGTTGTGGGCAAGATTGAAATGCTTTTTCTTCAAGATCATACCTGGAGCCTTGGAAAGTTAGTGTGAAAGTGGGTTGTGGGCTTTTGCACCCACTTTTTGACTCACCTGTATTTCTGCATTATAGAATGGGCAGCAGATGCTTCTCGAGCCTCTTCTAAAACGGCCTATCACGCAGACACGCATGTTGCTCCTAAGTAAATGGAAATTGGTGTTACTGCATTTGCAGGGGGAATTGCCCCATGTGAATGAGGGGAAGTCTTTGCTTATGTGCCTGTGACCTATTGCAGAAAAGGATGCATGGGTACATGGGCAGAACTGCTAATGAAAATGTTTGATTCCTCCAAATAAACCAACTGCCTTAAGGTAGATGAGGATGATAGAGCATGACCAGTATTGCCTGTGGAGCAGACATATAAAGTACCCAGGTGAGCGTGGCACGATCTGTGACTGTAATGTCTAAATTGCACTATAATGCAATTCTCTGTATTTTCGTAGCACTGTCATTGTTATAGGCACATTAAGTAATAAAAAGATAGTAAAACAGGACTACTGGGGCACAAGGTCACTCAAACAAACTTTCTGCATGCCACAGTTTAGGTGGTATACAATTAATGACCCAGGAGCCTAAAGGGTCTCAGGGAACCCTAACACAGTGGTGGAGGAAGCACAGTAAAAGTCTGCAACACTTTTGAAGTCCCTGGTCCCCTCCAACAACTGGCGATTGTACCCATATGATGAAAGATGGATCAGAGGTTTGAACCACTTCATGTCTCATTGCTTTACTCAGCACAGTATCCAATGCCATATCAAGCCCTCCATTCACTGAATAAATACAAATTAGTTTGTGCAATCATAAGTAGTCCATTTGCTGTAATGTGCATAAACAAACAGAAAGCTTGATCTATCTGAGAAGTCACAGCAGAAACACACCAAGATGCGTGAACAGATAACATTTTCTAGAGGCAAGCTTTACAAATAAATAACTGTATATGAGCAGCAGTGCTTAATTTGTGCTTGTTGTTTCACTTATTTGTGAGGGCCGGGGCTTATTCTTATGCCTCAAGCATTTTGGCTGCGAGCAAAAGACACATATGGTAAAGACGGAAGAAGACAAAACTAAAAAAAGCGTCATAAAGGGAGAAAGTAGAAAGTTGCAGGATGAGCTGAAGGGGCAGGGGTGGCCGTAAATGGATTGAAGAGGCCCGAGATGCCTTCAGGATTACGCTGCCTCAGTATTCAGTTCTGGCATATTTAATTGCAGTCTCGTGTTTAAGAGAAGGGCTTTCAGCACCGGCACCTCTTTATTTACAAATTAAGCACTGATGAGCAGGGTTATAAAACTCCACATTTTTATTAAATATATGTTGAACATAAAATGTTCCTGAAAGAGCTAAAATATACACCACAATTAGTCAAACAACACATCGGAATATCTGCTATGTCTGTTTTTCTTTTGTCTTTAAACGCAGGCATATTCCAGTCTGTTGTCTGTGTCTAATGCCTACATCTAAATGTTTCTAAGGATGTCTCAAAATATGTCTGGTTCCCATAAATCCATAGAATGACTTTCCAGATCTATGCCAATGGTATACCAGCCAGACTCTCACTGTGCCGCTCTCATGGACTGTCACAAGGTGCTCCACACTCACCACGTGGGTAATTCTTTTTGCCCGTGGAGACGACAATGGTTCTTTGATAGAGTTAGAGACAGGGCCAAACAGGAGAACCAAAGCACCCCTGACAACAGTGCTCAAACCAGCCCCGTCCTCCTTCATCTCCTCACCTAATTTCTCTTTCATTCTGTCCATTCTCCCTCTGTATTCACTCCCTAATCGCTCACTGTCTACCTTCCTCTCTCCCTCTCTCTCTCTCTCTCTTGCCTGCTGCGATTGGCATAGGGGATATGAGGAGAGGCCTCTTGCTCTAACAAACGGCCTCCAGGGACTCGAGCCCACTGAAATACCCAGTGAAATAAAATTCCTGTCAGGCCCTGGTTAGAGAAAGGGAACCCAATTGTCCACGGGGCTGTGTGCACTCTTGGCACAGGTGCCGTTCCAGCGAGAGCACTGGAGCGTTCCAATATTTGGAAGGTACAGTGACCACTAGCAATAGACACAGAGAGTAGGTTCAGGTCCGAGACACCACTAGCTTTTTCAACCAATGCTGCAGCCTAATAATTTAATATGTACAGACGTGGGAGGAGGGAGTCCCACTTCCCTCCAGCTCCTAAGAGATGCAGCTATCAGACACCCACACCACGAAGATTTGCATTAAATACCAGATGAGGCAGTTACAGGTATCTAAAAATGAGATACAATTAGCTGAAATTGTCTGGTTTCTTCCTCAGAACGCATTATGAACATCTAAAAATATCTAGGACAATGAGAACCAGCATGACAATTAGCAGTTTTATATTTGTATAAAGATGAAGCAGGTACTGTATGCATGTTTTCAAGAATAAGGTCGAAAAGAGTGATATCTAATAACAGAGTGTACATTGTTAGTTCTAAATTACTGAAAGACTTTGGGCCTGATTTAGAGTTTGGCGGATTGGGTTACTACATCACAAACGTGACGGATATCCCGTCCGCCGTATTAAGATTACATTGTGTCCTCTGTGCATCGTTATACGGCGGGCGGGATATCCGTCATGTTTGTGAAAGAGCAACCCCTCCGCCAAACACTGGCTTTTGAATTTAATTTCGGGAAATTAACTTTCTATGAATTTATCTGTCTTCAACTTTTCATGACTTTCCTTTTTTCTACCTCCTACATCTTTTTGTAAGAAGAAAACCCACACACAGGAGAGAGGAAGGGGAACAGGGCAGAGGAAGTTGGGCAGTGCTTAAGAAGAGGCAGGGCACAGAGGGTCGCACATGACAGCCTTGTGAGGGGCAAGAGGATAGATGAGAATTGGGAAAGGAGTGAAAGAGCAGTGGGAGGAAAGAAAAGCCCTGGAAGAGTAGTGAGACAACAACAAACTGGTGTGAAAAGCAGCTAGGGCTGGTGCAGAGTCAGTAGTGTGACACATGACTGATTGTGACTGCCTGGCTACTGCTCCCCCTCCCTACAACACCAGACTATCACAGAATGACTATGATTTTGTTTTCTTGGCTCCTATGTTGACTTTTAGAGCCAAGCTGCATCCCTGTCTTGGCTCTAGCTCGGCTCGTCCCATAAGTTATCTCACTTATTCAGCTCTACTGAGTGTGAGATGGGATGAACTAGGAAGCTAGAATGGGAGTAGGAGCGGTATAATGACAGGATGTGTGATAATCAGGCTTCCAGAATGCAGTGGTAAGGATTAGTCCAAATAATTGAAGTGGGTGTTACCAGTCGTTCTCTTAATTCTAACCTTTTCAACCAGGCTCACAGGGTTGTCTGAAGATATAGAAAGGGGATAATTTCAAGTTGCTGCATTGAGCAACCTCTGCTTATACCTTGGATGACTTTACAATGGCAGACAGGTGCTGGGCAAATACCAATGCCAAAATATAGCCTTACCGCCCTCTGCAAAGAGCTATTCCGGTTGTGAAAGGCTCTGAACCTGAGCTATAGGCCTGAACTGCAGATGAGGGACTATTACGAGGGAGATGGCCTTTAACAACTGGTAAAGCCCAAGGCACAAGGGCTATAAGGCTATTAGAACATTCCACCCACTAAGGGTAGAATGTTCTAAATTAAAAGGTAGATACATGAAGACAAACTTTGGAATGTTGGAGCTCCAGGCTTATTCCAGCCATTATAAGCCTGGAGCTACTCCATTGTCTTCAGTGGAGCTCTCACCATTCCAATGTTCTAATATAACATCACAACAAAACAAATAAAGACAACAAAGTACAAATATGCGTTAATCATAAGCACAATGTAACTATATAGTTTGTTGGCAAAAAACATAGGCCCTCATTTTGTGATTGGCAGGAAAACCCACCTACCGCCGTGGTGAGGGCCACCAAAATACCGTCACCGTGGCTACCATCCGTCTGCCATACCATGATCGCTGCCGGACTTCTGCCACAAGAAGGGCAGAAATCCAGCAGTGATCATACTGGTGGACGGTGGTAAGCTGGCGCTGCTACCACCAACACCGCCACACCAGTTGAACGCCGCCAGCCGTATCATGACTTGTGATACGGCCTGGTGGTGTTCTTTTGGCGGGCGCTGCTGGCGGTAGCAGCGCCCCTTCCCGTTCCCTGCCCCTCCTAGAACAAGGTAAGTCGGGCTTCCGACAGGGGGTTTGTGGGGGGTGTTGAATGTGTGTGTGCCTGGTTGTGTGCATGAATATGTGAGTGTGTGTGTGAATGCATCTGTGTGTGTTGTGTTGTTTGCGTGGGTGTATGCGTGTGAGTGAATGCGTGTAAGAATGGTGAAGTGAGTGCCTATCTGAATGTCAGTGTGATTGTGTGGAAGAATGTGTGCAAGCGTGTATGAATGCGTGTATGCCAGTGTGAGTGATTGGATGTATGTGTTGTGCGTGTCTGCGGGTGTGTGTGCATGGGGGTGGGGGCGAGTTAGGGGATTGGAGGGGTTTGGGGGAGTTTGGTTGGAGGGGGGTGGGGTTGTCAGGTGAGTGTTGGGGGGGAGCCACCTACCAGTGACAGGGAAGAAATTCCCTGTCACCGGTAGGGCCTACCGCCATGGTTTTGTGGCGTTGCTAATGCCAAGAAAACCATGGTGGCAAGCAGGCTCAAAATGCCGCTGGCTGTACTATGCCAGCCACCGAGCTGGAGATTGACATCTCTGGCCCAGCGGCTGATACCGCCATGGCGGTATGAGTGGGGAAGTGCAGGTTGGCTGCAGCCAACTGCCATTCTCATAACGTGGTGATATGTACCGCCAGCCTGTTGGTGGTACTACCGCCACATTAACAATTTGCCACCGGGGTCATAATGACCCCCATAATCTGAATGCAGCCAGCCTCCCTGTTGCAGGAGCTATCAGAAACAGTAGGCTCCAAAATGATCTCTATCATGGAGTCTAGCCTTCCAAGGATCTGTGTCCCCTATCTCTTGAAAGAATTGAAGAATCCTGATGCTTGCTCTGGAGTCTCTGCAGATGATTTATTTTATTGTAATTATCTGAATTTAATGAAAACTCTTGTTAAGAATCAATATGTCTCAAAATTGTATGTAGTTTAGGTTTAGGCCAAAGGCCATTGTGAATGCCATTTATATTCAGTGATGTGGATTTGTCTCTTTTATTTACTATAAGAATATGACACCATGCTTGTTCACCTTTGTAGTTTCTTTAGAGTGACAGGCTGCGGCAGCAGCACCCATCACGCATTCCACACTTAACAACTGGGACACCTCCTCACACCTCTGAGTAAGTGTAGCAAGTATGCCTTGTGAAATATCTGAATGAGGTAAAACCCTCACATGAAGTTCACATCTATTTCACAACTCAGGAACTTTTTAGCTGTTTCTCACTTGTCAGACCCTATGTTGCACATAGAGCTTGATACAGTGGAATAGGAATGGACTGAGATCAAAGAGGTGGACGACTTATGAACAGGATATTTTGATTATGGACCAGTAGGTGGGAAGGATGACACAGCTGCTTACACATATGTATTGCACTGTAGAGGTACGCATATGGCACAGTCACATGTGCATCACCATATGCTGTCATATAATAGGCTTGACATAGGTGAGTTGTATTTCCCTATACACAAAACCATGTCCACACCTGTGTATCAGTGGTACCAACTGTACTTCTATGTGTTCCTAGGAGACCCTTAGCCTTTAGCACTTACCACATTGTTATGGTTTAGATACTTATACATTAGACACTGAACTGGCAGAGGGATTTGTAATGTCTGTAGTCAGTACTTACCCCCTTTTGGCTACTGTGCTGCCCTCAAATGCCCATCCAACTCAGGGTAGGCCATGGTCAGTATAGTTTTGAAGGATGTACTGTGTGCAGTGTTGAAACACCTGGACAGCTACATCATATTTCTTCAATGTGTGGATTTGGCCCATGTGAAGTCAGGGTTTTATGCTATTGGACAAATTCCACATGTGGTTGGAGCCCTAGATGGCACCCATGTTGCCTTGGTTCCCCCCAGTGCCAATGAACAGGTATACAGGAAAAGGAAACACTATCACTCCATCAACATCCAAGTGGTGTGTTTGGCAGACCAGTACATTTCGCAAGTCTGTGCGAAGTACCCAGGATCAGTGTATGATTCCTCAATCATGTGCAACAGCAATATCCCACTGCTGATGACAGAACTCTGCACACGGAGGGCCTGGCTGGTTTGTAAGTCACATTTGACATGTGTGTTCGCTAAGTTTCTCTCTTGCTATCACAAATGTGCATGTACCAGATATATGTTTGTCTTGATATACCTATTCCTTAAAGGTGACTCAGGCTATCCAAACCATTCTTGGTTGTTGTCACCAGTGAAGTACCCCACCACACCAAGGGAAGTCCGCTACAATGAGGCCCATGGAAGGACAAGGCGTGTCGTTGAGCGGACTTCTGGGGTCCTGTAGGCAAAGTTTTGCTGTCTGGATATATGTGGAGGAACCCTCCTCTACTCACCCAACAAGGTATGTCAAATAATTGTTGCCTAATGGATGCTCCACCACCTTGCTCTGAGACATCAGATACCATTCATACCAGATGAGGGGGAGACAGCAGAATCCGTGGGTGGAAATGCAGATTTTCCAAGTAATGATAAGCCAGATGAAGATCAGGCTGGAAACTCCATGGCAGATCTCATCAATCAGTACTTCAACTGAATCAAGGTATGTTATGTCTTCTTCATGGTGAGATTTCATTTTATAACCTAGAATTGATGGCTGGGATGGTACCTCCTATTTAACATCACCCAGGAGGTCTTAGGTAGCTCCAATGCCAATGAGCCAGTTGTGCATGCTTTTGTAAGTTGGTATAGTGTACAGAACAGAGTGGTATACAGTGTCCTGATTTCTTACTGCACATGCAAAGTCACACTTGTGAAAATGACTTATCAGAATTGATGTATGTTTACAGCTATGTCCTATCCATCATCTCTGTCAATCACAGATTTGCTGAGGTTTTATTTGGCTCTTCATCATTGGCAAGTCACAGACAGTGTCAGAGGCAAATGGGAATAGCAGGCAGCCATGAGAAGTGGACATGGATGAACCAGGTACTGATTGGCATGAGTATGTGGAGAGTAACTAATATGGCCAGACTGTCAGGACACTGGGGTGGTGTTTTCCCACCAAGAAGACCTGTCTGGTACCGGAGGTGGTCAAATTGTGTCATGTGCTTTTCCATATGTGTGACACATGTAAAAATGTTGAACCAGAGTCTCTAACATCATCATAATGGTTTCTGTTGTATGTGACCTACCTGTAACATAGCTGTCAGTGTGTTCCAACTTTGCAGACCAATGTGGATGTCTCTGTGGACTGACATAGATGAGTGGCAAGCCTACAGGTATGTGACCAATGTAAGTGAAAGGTCCCTGGACTGGGGACATTGGCACTGATCTCTGTCTGTATAATGGGAAGCTAAGGTATGGGTACGTGATAAGGCTTTACATGGTGTTACAAAGGACCAATCTATATGCCTCCTGGCTTGTAGGAAGAATGACATGTCCCTAACTTCTCTGTCCTGTGGGTTAGTAGTGTATGACACCGGAGCTGACAATCATGAGTCCCTAACAGTACTATTCCTCCTACTGTTTACTAATCTAGGAATATATATGTGAAGATGTAGAATACAGCTGTATTGTCTTCTGTCTATGTTACAGTCCCAATGTAATCAGTATCATGGTGATGGAGTACACGTGAGATGTCCATAACAAAAGTTGGCCAATAAAGAGGAATATATTGACACTATAGTTGGCATACATGACAGTTGTACCTGGTTGATCAATGACACATACATAAGACTTGTGTCAATGTGTTGTTTACTGGAGAATGCACAACAATATGTGTGAATAGAACCAGAAAATACACAAAGTGAACAGTGAAGGGTTCAGTCATAGTGGCAGAAATCATCAGGATAGCTGCTATACCATTAGAAAACACAAGCCCAGTGTCCTTCGACCACAGGAAAATGGAGTTAGGTTTCAGAACAGTCAACAGGATGTATCTATGGCACACAAGGGGAACCAGTCAGGAGAGGTTTACTTCCTGGCAGTGGGTTTGGTCTTGGCATCTGCTCCTCCTGGATGTCTGGGTGGATGTTCATGTTTGCAGGAGTGGGGAGGAGTTCCTCTGCTACAGAGGGTAGGGTGTCTGAGGCATGTCCTTCCCCTGGCAGGGCCTCCATTCCTCTAGCAGCCGTAGATGTTGAACGGCCTGAAGAGTCATGCCAAGTGGAAGAGGCCTCAAAACTCAATAGCTCAATTTTCTGGGCAATTGATGTTTGCTGTACTTGTGCTCTGAACAGGTGTGGCTCTACTCTGACAATTTCGTCCACCACGACCCTGAACTCATCATCAGTGGAATGTGGGTGTTTTTGTGGGGACATGGTAGTGGTGGTAAAGACGTTGAGGTAGCAGTTAAGTACAAAGGCTGCAAAAAATGTGACTGGTGTTGTGATGTGTGTGGGTGACGATTTTTGTGTATTGTGTATTGTGTGTGATTGTAAATAGTGTGTTGTGTACATTGTGCAGGTGTGGGATGGATGCATGGTAAAATGTGTATGGGTGCAAAAAGTACTTTTTGAGAAATCTGTGATTGCTATTCCTCCTCTGTGGCTGTGAGTGGCATTCTGTTTGCAAAGGATTGTGGGTTGTGTAGGGGTGTGGTATATAGTGGAGTGTGTAGGTGTGTTGAGTGTGTGGATGTGTGTCAGGTGTGGGGTATTCAAACTATTCAATATGGTGTTATGTTCAGTGTGATGTGAGTTGAGACCGCCGGGGATCACACCGGCAGTGGTTTTCTGCCATGGAAGAATCGCTGTCGTGATTTGTGGATCAGAATCTGATGGGAGGATTTTTGTTGGACTGGCAGTGCTGGTAGTGGAAATGCCTCTTTTCCGTCCTCACGTGACCTGGCGGTTTTGGAAAATTGGCTGTTTTTTGGCAGGCTTCAGTGTGTAACACTTAATTCTGTGGTCAGACTGCTGCCAACATGGCAGTCGTTTGGCAGCCACCACCACGGTGGTCGTCCCAAAAGACCGCCAAACTCATAATGACCTTCTTTATCTCAATAAGTCTACATCTTTAACCTATGTAATTGGCTACCTTACTTCCTGCCTACAAGAGCGATATCTTCATTTACAACACCTCTTTAAGTGGGTGTAGACTGTAGTTTCAGTGCCACTTGATGATGATGTGTAATTATCCACTTAATATTAATTCTTTAAGTTCCTGATAATTGTACACTGAGTAGAGTGGAAGAAAAAAGGCAAACTGTGCCAATGCTGCAGTTGAAAAAGGTTAATTTTATTAACATTTTAATTTAGTTTTTTTAAACAGTTTGAAGATTTTTCATGATGAAGGTGGGCTAGAGATTTGGGAAATTGTAAAAGTGGAATAGGCAAAAGAAGCCGTAGGTTCGAACTGGGGTGATTTTGATGAGGATTCATCCTTGTCACAAGTAAGTGTGAAGATTAGCTAAATATACAAGATGATTAATCAAAAAAGGGGAAATTATGTTTGTGGATTCATGATGATGATAATAATTACAAATTCAAGGAGGCTTATGAGCCTCTGTGAAATTGTCTTTGCAGAGAAAAAGTAATGTGATGATGACATAGTAATATTAGCAAAAGGTGATGCTATGGACAAATAAAACATTGTAATATACCACAATTGTGAAGGAGCACTATGCAGTTGGTTTTTTGTATGTTGTTAAAAAGGTAAAGGCAGTTTTCATAAAATGGTGTGCCCACTTTACCACGAATAAAACACCACTGCCACAATGTCAAAATGTTTTTGATCAATAAGGGTACAGATACAGATCTACAGAAGGTAGTGACCTTAGCTCAGCATAGGTGGTTACATCTATAGTGTATAGCAGAATTTTGTTATAATAATGATCAACACGATACACCTGGGGTTTCTCTAGTGTATGTCTTGTATGTTTATCAGTCTAGATTATCTTTCACCATTCCAGCCATCATAGACTCAAATTCTCTTGTCATGCAACAAAAGGCACATTTGACTGCACAAGTGGGGCTGTCAGCAGACGTGAAGGAGACAGTAAGTTTGCTTGGTTCCATTAAATGAGAGTGCTTAGCCCTTTTAGAAATAGGGTTCTGAGTTATGTGTTTTTGTTTGCTTGGGAAGAGATATGATTTGGCCTTTTTGTTAACTACAAAGATTACAGTTGAGTTGACCAAACACAAATATAGTGCAGTGGGGTATTTGCACACCTTGGGACAAATGAGTAGGAGAAAGTTACCTCCAAGAGATTGATAATGAACTGAAAAGCTGGACTGAAAGCTGGATGGTGGAAATTCATCAGGAAAGTCAAACAAAGTCACTCTGTTGTTCATTATTATGGTGACAACCCTTAAATATACACTTTTGCCCTAGAATGTTAGAGGATTAGGAAATAAGTGAAAAAGATACAAAGTATACACATAACGAATAACAAGACAAGTGCTTATTGCTCTCTTTACAAGAAACACATCTAATTGGGCTAGACCGAGAAAAACTGAAGAAAAGGAGGAGGGTACAAGCATTTTACCCAACGTACTCTGTATTTTTTAAACATATCTCATTGGGCTGGAGGGTGAAAAACTGAAGAAAAAGAGGAGAGGAGAAGAGGAGAACAGGAGAAGAGGAGAAGTATTTCACCCAACTTACTTTGAAATGGGTTAAATCGGGCATTCCCTTTGAATGCAGCAGATAACAGAGAGACTCATACAGTGGAAATTGGATGGTGACCCTATAGCAACAGTCAATATCTACACCCCTTACAACCCCAACACAGTACAGAGTAAAATCCTAGACCTTTTGTCATTACATGTGACATTAGTAGCACCCATTCCCATGATCATAGGGGTTTATTTGGTTTGCTGATTGAATGAACTCCTGTATAGGTCTAGGTCCATTCTACTGGGCATGGCCACTTATAGAAATATAGCAGAGATACGCTTCCTGCTTGAGTTATGGAACATAGCGGAGATGTGGAGGGAAGCTCATAGTACAGACAGGGATTACTTCTATTATTAAACCTGTGAGTGACAATGACCAGTGTCCGGTGGACAAACACTGGAGATGTTTTTAGGCAAAACCCAGATGAGGACAAGTATTTCAAACAAAGTACTTTAGTAAAACACTTTTGTATGCTAATCCCTTCTTAATGGTCCTGAAACGGGGCCAACCCTAATGATGTATCCCAAATTAGGGTATGCAGGGTGACATATCAACTACCATAACAATTTGGGGGACACCACATGATGCTATCACTCACTGCTGTAGAGAATCCACAAGCTGCGTGGGGGATGTCCGCACTGGATGGGAGACATTTAAGCGTGTAGCTAGAGAGGTTTGTATAACCTTTAAATATGTAGTCTACACTGCATTAAATAGAGATGTAATTGTATAAGAGACTGAATTGAGCACCTGAAGAAACTAGTAGTGAACAACCCCAAACAAGTGTCTTGTTTTAACGTCATGAGTAAACAACACACATCCTTACTAGATAGACTAAGGATATTTGGTTTCTGGGAACGAACTGATAAGTAACACTCTGAGGGTGACAACTCACATATCAGAACTTAAACACACACCACCCCTTTGTTATATCTTATAGTTGGAGGCTGGGAAATGGGTGACCTAAAAAAAAGGAAATTAATGATGCATCTGCCAAATAATATGTATTGACATACGCTCAAACACACACAATAGATCAAAGTCTCTTATGCACCTCCAGCTAAGCTTCACTCCCTCCATTGAATATGAGAAAATCGTTGGATACAATTCTCACTACACAAGAAATAAAAGAAGGACTGAAGCAGCTGACCAGTGGCAAACAATGGGAGGCAATTATTTTCCCAAATACATTTTATGCCACTTTGCCTTGATCTATAATAAGGAATTCGATTTCATAGTTCAAACACATTCTCTATCGATCTCATACATGTTCTTTATGTAGCAATTCAATTTATAGCAAAGCTTACCAATATCCCGGAGAGCACAAAGTTTATAGATATTTCAGAGGCATACCACATAGTATAAAAGTTTTGTTATAGATGAGTATTCTTAAACATAATGCCAAACAATTACATCCCATGTAGAACTCAGCACACAGGGCAGTGAAGAGGTAATTAGTGATATCCAGTGTCTCTCTTTTCTCTCTTGTCCATTCCCGTTCCCCGTTTCCACTGCTAACCTTCATATTAGTAATGTAAATGCTTTGCCATTCTCATGGTGAAATACAGAAAAAAACCTTGCCCCTGTGCAATCCGGAATTCAATTTAGTACTTTTTGGCACACATTGAGGGACATTCTGACAGGAAACAAAATCTATCTGTTGGCAAGACACAATGTTAAGCTACTACATGGACCTAGGGAAGTAATACATGCTGCACGACATAAACTTCACAAGGATCCAACATATGTGAAACTGTATTGATCATAATCACTGCTCAGTTTGACCAGCAAAATCCTGGGGAAAGTCCTGGCTATAAAACTCCTACCAGTTCTAACTTTACTGGCATACTCAGGTCACAATGGTTTTGACCCTGGGAGTATCAAATCATAGATTATTCCACATTTTGGATAGGATATCAGCTGACTGAAATATGAAATATGACAGGAGCTTTTACTGACATCTAGAAGGCCTTCAACACTCTAGTGTGGAAATACCTGTTCCAAGTACTGAAGCGCATGGGAGTTGGCAATGAGATTATTGCATTTTGCATATTGCATATTGCATATTGCATATAGAGATTATTTTCTATATAGGTATCCCATGGCAAGAGTCAGGATGGAGTGAGTTATATGTGACGTGTGGACCATGATGAGGGGTACACACCAGGGCTACTTCCTGTCACAATTACTGTTTGTCCTGACTATGGAACACTTGGTGAATTATATAAGGCAGGGCACCAGAATACAGGGGATATGCTTGAATCGTGGAGTGCATGTGATATTGTTATTTGTGGATGACATTCTGTTATAGTTGAGAGACATGACAACTACACCTAGCCTAGACCTGTTGATACACAAATGAGATCAGTTTGGACAAGGCTTAGCAATTCTTAAAAGAACAAATCATGTTTCTTCCCCATGTGTCACCGTGAGTGTCTGTTGCAACCCCAGGGGGGACCTAACAATGCAATGGGAGGATACCAAAGGTAGGAGTTTTGGAATGAAGATCTGTCACAGGGCAGGGAATGTCACTGTGTGCAATGTCAATAAGGCTAATAATGGTATACACAATATTAACATCAGTAATGAACAGCATAGCCCTGACCAAGATCATAAAACTACTAAGACTGATTGACCTTTTGCAAACATACCCATGATTCTTTCTCAACTTTTCTTAGAGAACCAAACAGAATGCTAATTGATCTAAAAGGGGCTCAAATGGGATATTGATAGGAGCAGAGTCTATTCTAACAAACTTCACCTGGTAATATAGGATGACCCGGGAGTGCCAGATTTCAAGTACTACTATTGGGTTTGCTGCTTAGTGGTAAGAAACTTCTTCCAACCCAGTCCATGCTATTACAAGTGCCCAATTTCTATTGGGATAAATGGCTTATGAAAGCTAAGACCAAGGAGCCATATGCCCCTGAATTACCTTTATAGTCTCTATCTTAATTTGCTAATATAAAAAACAGGGGAATAAACAATATGATGTGGTCTTAAGCTGATGTGACATGCATTGGGAATCTATTTGCTGAGTAGTTACTTGCCTTCAGTGATCTTAGGCAGGGGGAAAGAGGTGTACCCACAGGTCGTTCATGACTCACGCATCCTTGATGAGAGTGGTGCGATTGACATGGGATACAATGTAATTGAACCACCCACTTACGCAGTACTTAAAGCAATACTAAAATTGGGTAACAACAAGAAATTCATTACAGAAACATGCAAGGCAATTAGATCTGCCATAATAGTCTATTTGGGTCATCTGAAATTTAAGTAGGAAACAGACCTGAATAGAAAGCTCTCAGATAGGGAATAGGAAAGAGCACAGAGAGACAAGGCAAGGGTATCAGCAGTGCCAAATTCAAAGTAACCTAATTTAGTTGTTCTTTACACCCCGTTATCTTCACCAAATGCATCAAGACATGTCAGATACCAGCTCCAGATGCACAGTAAAGCAGTGAGTTTGTTTCATATGGTGTGGGAGTGCATGACAGGACATTCCAGAGCAGTGGTCTTCAAACTTGCTAATGCCGTGCCCCCCCCCCCCCAGTGGAAAAAAATAAATCATCGCCCCCCTTCAGAATTTTTCAAAACTATTCTATTAAGTTGGCAATGTATAAATAAGTCTAGACGTATTTAAACATTGCAGTTAAGTTCTGTTAGCTTTTTACAAGTGCAATAAACATGTTTCTTCTTTAAACAAAGCACTATTACATGCATAATCTTTCTTTTGGCCAGAGCCTGGCACCCCCCCTGGGATCATTTAAGGCCCCCCTAGGGGGTCCTGCCCCCCAGTTGAAGACCCCTGTTCTAGAGGGACATAACAAGCACAACTTGAGTATACTGAGACTTGTCTACTTGGTCTAAAACCTTCAATCAATCAATCAATCAAAAAATTTATCAAGCGCACTACTCACCCGGAATGGTCTCAAGGCGCTGTGGGGGGGAGGTACGGAGGATGCCGTTTACAGCTCAAAAAGCCATGTCTTGAGGTGCTTTCTGAAAGTCAGGAGGTCCTGGGTCTTGCATAGGTTGGTGGGGAGGGAGTTCCAGGTCTTGGAGGCGAGGTAGAAGAAGGATCTGCCTCCATAGGTGGTGCATTGGATGCAGGGGACTGTGGCGAGGGCAGGGTCAGCAGAGCGGAGGAGTCGAGTGGGTGCGTGGAAGTTCACTCGTTCGTTGAGGTAGGCTGGTCCAGTGTTGTGGAGGGATTTGTGAGCGTGGATGAGGACTTTGAAGATGATCCTTTTGCTGATGGGCAGCCAGTGAAGGGATCTGAGGTGAGCGGAGATGTGTTGTGGCATGGGAGGTTGAGGATGAGACGTGCGGCTGCGTTCTGGATTCGCTGGAGTTTTTGCTGAAGCTTGGCTGTGGTACCAGCTTAGAGGGCGTTTCCGTAGTCTAATCTGCTGCTGATGAGTGCATGGGTGTCGGTTTTCCTGGTTTCTATGGGAATCCATTTGAAGGTCTTCCGTAGCATGAGAAGGGTGTTGAAATAAGAGGATGATATGGTGTTGATTTGCTGGGCCATGGAGAGAGATGAGTCTAAGATGAAGCTGAGGTTGCGTGCGTGGGTGGAGGGTTTTGGGGGTGGTCCTAGGGCGGTGGGTCACCAGGAGACATCCCATACTGACTTGTTGGGGCCGAAGATGATGATTTCTGTTTTGTTGGAGTTGAGTTTGAGGTGGCTTGCTGACATCCATTTGGCGTTGTCGAGGAGTCCGGCGTGGAGGTTTTTCTTGGCGGTGGAAGGGTTCCTGGTGAGGGAGATGACGAGCTGGGTGTCGTCTGCGTACAAGATGATGGTGATTCTGTGGGGGCAGAGGATGTTGGCGAGCGGGGCCATGTAAATGTTGAAGAGGGTAGGGCTGAGGGAGGATCCTAGGGGGACCCTGCAGATGATCTTGGTTGCTGGGGACTGGAAGGGCGGGAGGTGGATCTTCTGGATTCTTTCAGCGAGGAAGGAGGTGAGCCAGTCCAGGGCCTTGTGCCGGATTCCTGCGTCAAAAAGGTGTGCGCTAAGGATTTGGGGCCAGATGTATGATTCTGGCCCATTGCGATTCGGTAATTGCGATTTTTAAGAAATCGCAATTACCGAATCGCAAATTGCGATACTGGCCCCATTCGCCGCTATGGGCCTGTTGGCCCATAGCTGCAAATTTTTTGCATTTCCTAAATTGCGATTTCTGAACCAGAAATCGCAATTTGGGAAATGCAAAAGGCCAGGGTGCTAGGGGCCTAAGGCCCCCTCTCCTGCACCCCAAATTATTATTTTTTACCATGTAAAGTACACACATGCCAAAAGGAAATGTGTGCTTTACATATTACATTTAAAAATGCAGTTTTACTGCATTTTTAAATTTTGCACCAGGTTACCACCTGGTTGCAGACAATGGTATTTTGCATGCGCAAAATACCATTCTGCGAAAAATCGCAATTTGCAATTTTTTGCAGAATTGCCTTGCGACCTGGATTTTGCGAATCGCAAAATGCAATTCGCAAAATCCAGGTCGCAACGCAAAAAATCACAATTTTTGCAATTTCTATTTTGTGGTCTGCGAATGCCTTTGATGCATTGCAGACCACGATTTTGCACTCGCAAACGACCGAATTCGCCGTTTGCGAGTGCAAAATATTTTGATACATCTGACCCTTGGTGGCATACAGTGTCAACTCTGGTTCTGATGTCGTCAGTGCAGGCAATGAGGGCGGTCTCAGTGCTGTGGTTCTTGCGAAATCCAGACTGGGAGGCGTTGAGTGCATTGTTTTCCTCTAGGAAGTGAGACAGTCGGGTGTTCACTATCTTCTCAGTGACCTTGGCGGGGAAGGGGAGAAGAGAAATGGGGCGGTAGTTCTTGAGGTCTTCCGGGTCTGCTTTGGGTTTTTTGAGGAGTGTGTTGACTTTGGCATGCTTCCAGGTGTCTGGAAAGGTTGTGGCGTCGAAGGAGCTGTTGATTATGGCGCGGAGCTGGGGAGCGATGATTGGGCTGGCCTTGTTGAAGATATGGTGGGGCAGGGGTCTATGGGGGAGCCTGAGTGGATGGAGTTCATGTTTTTTTTGGTTTCTTCGTTGTCGGTAGGGGTCCAGGTGTGTAGTTGGTTGATGTGGGGTTGTGTGGTGTTGTTGGTCATGTCCGTGGTGTGGGTGGTGGTGACGGCGGGTGATGTGAAACTGTTGTGTATGTCTAAGATTTTGAGGTGAAAGTAGTTGGAGAGGGAGTTGCAAAGGTTTTGTGTGTGAGGGGGGTCGATGGTGCAGGATTTCGGTTTGGTGAGCTCTTTGATGATGGTAAAGAGTTCCTTGCTGTTATGTGAGTTACTATCTATGCGTTCTTTGTAGTAAGCCCTTTTGGTGGTCCGGATGAGTTGGTGGTGTTTGCGTATGATTGTTTTGAGGGTAGAGAAGTTGTTCATAGAGGGCTCTTGGTGCCATGCTTTCTCAGTTTTGCGGAATTCACGCTTGGAGGCTTGGTGTTCAGTGGTGAACCAGGGGGCGGTCTTGATGGTGCAGGTGTTGTTGTTACTTTTCAGTGGGGCGAGGGAGTCTGCGCATGTTGTTAGCCATTGTGTGAGGTTGTGAGGAGTGATGTTGGGGTCGTTGGTGATGGGGAGTGGAGCTTGTGTGAGCTTGGCATTCAGGTGTTCTATGGGGATCTTGTCCCACATTCGGTAGGGTGTGGTGTGTTGTCAGTAGTGGATGGGGGGTTTCGTGAAGGAGAAGTGGACGCAGTGGTGGTCGGTCCAGTGGAGTTCGGTGGTGTGTGTGAATGTGATGTGGTTGCTGGAGGTGAAAATTGCGTCCAGCGTGTGTCCTGCTGAGTGAGTGGGTGAGGTGACCAGTTGTTTGAGTCCTAGGTTCATGAGGCTGTCTAGCAGGGTTGTGGAGTTGTGGTCGTGGGTGCTTTCCAGGTGAAAGTTGAGGTCACCAAGGCGAATATAGTCCGTGGAGGTGAGGGCGTGGGAGCTGATGGTATCACAGAAAGGGGGGCGGGGTCCTGGTGGTCTGTAAATGAGGGTTCCTTTGAGGGTGGTGTTGGCGTTTATGTGAATTAAGAAGTGTAGGTGTTCTGCGCTGTCTAGGGTGTCGTGGGGGTTGGTGGTGATCTTCATGGTGCTTTTGTGTATGATGGTGATGCCTCCTCCTGGTTTGTTTATGCAGTCTCTTCAAGAGATTTTGTAGCCTTCTGGGATGGCTATGGCTATGTCGGGTTCTGATGAGGGGTTCATCCATGTTTCCATGAGGAAGGCGATGTCAGGGGAGTGTGTTGTGATCAAGACCCAGAGCTCGATGGCATGCTTGTGGATGGAGCGGGTGTTTAGGAGTATGCAGTTAAGGTGGTTGCAGGGGCTGTTGTTCTGGTGCATGTTGGTGTTGTTTTGGTGCATGTTAGTGTTGTTGTGGAGCGTGTTAGTGCTGTTGGTGTTTGTGGGAGTGCAGGAGAAGTGGCATGCATGACATGTGAAAGGTCCCTGTGTGTGCTTGGCGTAGGCCTGAGTGCAGGTGGGGTGCTGCCCTGGGTTGAGGGCGTGGAGTATGGTGGGGGAGTAGTGTTGTCTCGGGGGGTCGGAGCGGCGAGAGCCAGTGGGACCGGTGCTGGGCGCGGTCCAGGCGCGGGCAGGCACAGACGGGCTTGACTCTGGCGTGCCAGCGGCGCAGCCGCACAGCGACCGCCATTAAGAGGGGGAGGTGGGAGGGAGGAGCAGCTGGGAGGCGGGAGGGAAGGGACCAATGGGTGCGCGAGGGGGGTGGGGCCACAGGGGACGCAGCGGCAAGGCACAGAAGACCGGCGCGAGTCGGCTGAAAACAGGCGAGCACAATGGAAAACGAAACAGAGTACAAAGAAGGCACAGGGGCCAGATACAGCAGTAAGCAAAATGTAAAAACTATATGAAAAAACAAAATAACAGGAAATGTAAAAAACAGTGAACAACCAGATATGCCTACCACTAGGCACCAGGGATGAGGCACAGGCGGGTGCCTGCGGGTGGTGGAGGGCCTCAAATTCTAAGTCCTGTCAGCAGACGGCGGGATCAAGGGCACAGAGGTGGCTGGTGGAGCCAAGTGGACTCCTGGCCAGACCTTGAACTAAAGTCAGCAAATCCACCTGTAGATTCATAGATTTGCCACTTTCTGTGATGCAATGACCATCTTCAAAAGTGCCTGACATTGGTAATTGAGTTGAAGGTTTAGTTAGATGGTCAGAGGTGGAGATAGAAATTGCAGCAACAATTCATTGCGAAAGCAGGAGGACAGCTCCAAGTGATACCTAGGACATCTACCCATTAGGACTAACTTGTGAGTCTGATGGTTTACCATTCTAACAATCACACTTGAATACCATATGTATAACTGGTGAGGAGATGCCAACAACCCTGCCCCTTGATCACACAGTAGAGGCAAGAGAAACAAGATAGCCAGAGGACATTAATGTCCCCTTATTTTCAGATCCACTTCCACAGCAACATATCTTATGGTGAAGGAGGATGATACCCCCAACCATTATACACTGTTAAGACACTAATAAAACCTCACAAGACTCTCCTTTAAAGTTGTGTTAGGAGGGGATTAGGCAGCTGTGTGAGCAAGAAGGAAGAGCTGAGGATCCCAGGGAAGATCTTTTCATAGACCTATTTAAAGTTGCAATGTTTATATGTCCCATAATGCTGTGCAAGAGGGCTGGGGCAGATGTGATGTGATGATGTGGTACCCTAGAATTGGCTACAAAAGCTTGGATTCTAGAATTGTTCTTCCCCACTTAAAAGCCCCTGCACAAGTGTAGGAATTGAGAAGACACTGGACCTGGGAGCGACAAAGGTGAAAGAAAGCCCCACTGGAACGAGATGCCACTGCATGGATAAACTGAAAAACTTTAATTCTAGATATCCCCAAGAACTAGGACCGGTCTCTACAGGGCCAGTAAACACCGGCCCCATGTGGCTCCTTGGAAGAATTGGGGGAATGGATCTGTTAGAGGACCTTTGATTTTCCACTGGAACTTCTATGGACATGGCCATGACTCCCCTAACACACAGGTGCCCTTCAAGTAGGCAATTGTCTGTGCAACCTGAGGAGTGCAGCAGGGAGAATGTTCTACTTGCTGGCTGTGAAGGGGCTGTGGAAGAGCTCCCTCCTTTCCCCTCAAACAAGAGAGGGAATCAGGAACCCAGGTTTTTGGTAAGGGAGCAGCGAAAATCAACTCCCTGATGAAAACCACATTTTAAGGCCACAAGGCCTAAGGAAAATGCTCCTGATGGTTATTGCTTACCAGCAGGAGCAAATAAGCCTAAAATGATCTAAACTACAGGCCAAAGAAAACCTCAAAATAAGCCTAGTCCCCCAGGGAACCGGGTGGAGGCAGAAGCGTATGATACTCTGCCATTATTTTAAAATAAACCCCCAGGGAATTACCAAGCCCCTCAACTTTCTTTATTACCTTTTAATGTGAAGGGGGTATGAGTGTGGCCCTCTTCCTGAGAATACCTTTGGCCCAAGAGACCACATGTCCCAGGGCGTGATGCAAGACAAAGTGGTGGTCAAGTGGAGAGCGAGTAGGTCAGATTGGGAATGGGCTACCTGCACTGCCCCTGGGGACATCAATATTAAAGTGCCATTTGTACCACATTTAAAACAGAAAAAAGGAAATACCTTTGGATAAACCTGCTTATTTGGTATGCAGCCACGGACTGAGGATCACTGCATAAGCGCTAAGAAATGTGCATGTTGGGAGATGTGGTACCCCAAGAGTTGCCAGTGGCACTGCCAACATTTTAGTCGATGTTTGGGGACTGCAGGTAGCGCAGCAGACCTTGAGAAATGCTTTCATAAACTAGTCTTATGTTTCCCAGTTAATTGAACCCTTGACCCCAGGAGAGACCTTCTGAAGTTTCAAGCAGTTTGGGGGATGTAGCTTTTGTCTGTAAGGTATGGAGGGTGAGGACTCCTGCCTGTGGGTCCTAAAGCTGTGATAGCAGGATAGCAAAAGTAACAATAAGACTCTGAGACATACATTTTTCAATATAATGCTTAAGAGATAATGAAGATGGTTGACAATGCAAAGTTTTATATTACTATGAGTAGCACTGAATGTTGGTACTAAGCCCATTGATTTCAATGGTGGGTTATAAAATGTTTTCTGATTTTGAAATGTGGTGCCACCCTGACAAAAACAGTAGTCCTGCCTCATTAATACTGCAATTTTGCAATATTTCAGCTAGTAGAGATGGAGAGATTGGGGGTGTGAACTCCACTTAAGTTGTCAACAAAGATGTTTCCATCTATCTGTGGTACAGATTTGTAATATAGTGAATGGGATGGGCTGAACTTGTGGAATTTAACTCCATGGGATTCCATGGAGTTATATAAAAAGTCTGCAAGATTCAGCAGAGTTTTATCAACGGCTGCTTGTGCTGTGATTTATCACCAGCAGCGTGTTCCTCACTGAAAAACCAGAGTGAATGGCACCACATGGTGCATCAGAGGGCGCAGCTACTCGAGTTGATTTTGCTGCCACAACCACCCACAGCTGCCCACGTTAGAAAAATCTAGCTGTATGTCCTCCTACCATTTAGAAATTGCACTAGGGGGCACCAAATCTTGTTTGCTAGCTTACTCTTTTGGAGCTACGCGACTGGTAGAATTTGCCCAGAACGCCATGTTACAAGATTAAAAATATAAAAATATTATACTCACCCCTAAAAATGAGTAGTATTTAGTAGCGTATGTTAGAAGAAAAAAAAATTCTTTTTTATATGGAAAAAAAGCACCTACAATAATGTATTATTATTGTTTTTGCGCACAGTGAGATGGAGTTCCTAGCCCACACCAACATCACTAATTAGGCCAAGGATTGCTCTGCTTTGTTACCCTGGGTGAATCAAGTGCTACAATGGAGTACTTGGTTCTAGTAAAGTAAAAGTTGCAGACCTGTTACTTGTGAAGGATTCACATTCTTTGCACTATTAATCCAACTTTTACAGCCAGTAGGGAAGAACATTAGAACACCCAGTAGTTTTAAATGCAGTGCTAAACTATGTAACATAAGATACTTCTAGATGCTTATTTCTGTGGTTGTTTGTATTACAGTTCATTGACTATTTGTGATTATAGTAGAGGTAGGCGTAACTTGAGTAATTCCAAGTAGTGTAATCATGCAGAATTACCTACAAATTCCAGAAGGTTACCCTTGAATTCTGCAAGACTAATAATCCACGCTTAGCTGTTTCTTAGTAGGGGTGGGGGGAACTCAGGTAATTTGGTCTAGTGCAATCACATAGAAATTACATGAGAATTCTTCAGGGTTACACTTATGCGGGAAGAGTAATTTTGTGTTTAGCTCTATTTCTTAGTGCAAAATGCACCTTCGCGTTCAAAATGGAAATGAGGTGTGCTAAGAAAGAGCACTTAATGCAGGACTTATGCCTAAACTTGCTAAATGCACTCTTGTAGTAGGGACTGCCTTCCAAATTAATCTAAATTAGGCTATGGGGATTAATTGCCTACTTATCAGTAATTTTGCATTAAAGAGTAAAGTGGAATTACCTAAATCACTCTGATTACTCCTGCGTATTTGAAATTCTGCCAAGGCCTATTTCTTAGTGAAAAAATGCTCCCTCTTGTCCAAAATGGATGCAAGGATGTATTTTGCCTTGAGAAATAGCACTAAATGCAGCAGAACACAAATAGTGAGCAAGAGCGTCTGCTCGTGCTGGCTAAATGTGCTCTCACAGTAGGATTTTTTTCTCCCAAATTACTCTCAATTACACAAGCAGGAGTAATCATGTAATTATCAGTAATTATCAGTAATTCCACTTCAGCGAGTGATGCTGAATTACCGAAATTGCCCTGATTACTCTGGTGTAACTGAAATTCTGTCCAGGCCTAAATTATAGGTAATTTATACCTTATAGTGGCATGGATGCTGAAGTAAGTTTCATTTGCACTTTCCCCCATATTGTGCTAAGTGGGCCTTCTGTTTTCTGGCTCTACATTTGAGGCATCTATGACACTGGTGTTTTTTTGCTTCTAGTCAGGATGCAACACTACTGCAGATGTGAAACACCAAGCACACAACTCTTGCAGACCATATCAATGCCAGCACAAACAACAGTAAGGAAATCTTTGCATCATCATCAAAGAATTCCCTATGCTCATGGCTGCCTCCATCAACATCACCCCCGTCTGAAGACCTCTGTAAGAAGCTCTCGAATTCTTTTGGAACAAAATTGACCTCTTTATACAGCAACTTCGACCCTCAACCAGACCCCGTCACTGGAGCAACTCAACTTCTGAACACACCCTGACCTTGTGGCCTGCCATCACCAACAACCAAACCACCACTACTATGCAGGCCATCAACTCAGGGGCTCCATTGGACCCACACCTCCACCATGACTTTACTAAGAGACTAAGGCCCATATTTATACTTTTTGACGCAAAACTGCGCTAACGCAGTTTTGCGCCAAAAAAATTAGCGCCGGCTAACGCCATTCTGAAGCACCATGCGGGCGCAGTATTTATTCAATGACATTAGCCGGCGTTAGCCGCCGGCGCTGTCTGGTGTGCGTTAAAAAAAAACGACGTACACCAGGCAGCGCCGGCGTAGGGGGAAAATGGCGTATGGGCGTCCACAAATGGTGCAAGTCAGGCTGAGGCAAAAAAATCGCCCCCCACCCGATTTGCGCCATTTTTTTACGACGCCCATCCCCCATTGAAATGACTCCTGTCTTAGCAAAGACAGGAGTCATGCCCCCTTGCCCAATGGCCATGCCCAGGGGACTTTTGTCCCCTGGGCATGGTCATTGGGCATAGTGGCATGTAGGGGGACACAAATCAGCCCACCCTATGCCACAAAAAAAAAAAAATATATATACTTACCTGGACTTACCTTAATGTCCCTGGGGTGGGTCCCTCCATCCTTGGGTGTCCTCCTGGGGTGGGCAAGGGTGGCAGGGGGTGTCCCTGGGGGCAGGGGAGGGCACCTCTGGGCTCATTCTGAGCCCACAGGTCCCTTAACGCCTGCCCTGACCCCGGCGCTAAAATCCGGTGCAAATGCGGGTTTTTTAGACCCGCCCACTCCCGGGCGTCATTTTTTCCGGGAGTATAAATACGACGCGTATGCATCGCAGTCATTTTTTGAAACGGGAACGCCTACCTTGCATATCATTAACGCAAGGAAGGTGTTCACGCAAAAAAATGACGCTAACTCCATGAACTTTGGCGCTAGACGTGTCTAACGCCAAAGTATAAATATGGAGTTAGTTTTGCGTCGAATTTGCGTTGAAAAAAACGACGCAAATTCGGCGCAAACGGAGTATAAATATGCCCCTAAGAGACTCCAACTGTTAAGTGTAGTACTAATAACCATCCCTAATGCCTCCTTTAACTCACCCACTTTCCTTGACACCTGAAAACATGTGACTTTCACCCCTGCTAAAGAAACCATTAGCAGACCCAGCCATGCTCGCTAGCTACAGGCTATCTCATTCCCACAATTTGCAGCCAAGGTCTTAGAGAAGCTAAACAGCCAACGCCTTGCTTACCACCTCAGCAGCCACCAGCTCCTCAACACCACTCAGTCTGGATTCAGGGCCAACCATAGTAGAGAAACAACACTCATCACCACCACTGATGGTATCTGCATGATCCCTGACAGAGGAGATATGGCAGCCTTCTTTCTCTTTGGCCTCTTGGCGAGCATTTGTCACAGTCTCACACTGTACCCTTAAAAGGCACCTACACAATGTCGACATCCAAGGACCCGCTCTCCGCTGGATCTGCTGCTGCCGACAAAATGGAAGCTGTCAGCATGGCACCCCACTTAGCAGAATCCCACAAACTCATCCGTGGTGTTCCTCAAGGATTAGCCCTTAACCAGACCTTCTTCAACAAATACAAGAACCCTCTGGCAAACATCATCCACGTGCATAACATCAACTTACTTGCCTCCCCTGATGACATGAAACTCATATTGTCCCTCTCAGACAAGACCCCCAGCACAAGAAACAAGTTGACTACCTGCATGAACAAATTCATTAACTGGATGATAGGTAACTGTCTCAAACTCAATACCGACAAGACAGAAGTAGTGACCTTGGGCAATCACACCTCGCCATTAGACTTTACCTAATGGACAGCTGAACTTGGACTCACACCAGGAACTTCAGAATCATCATTAACATCAAATTGAAGATGATCACATAAGTCAATGCTGCCACCACATCCTACTTCCACACAATGAAGATGCTGAGGAAGATCCTCAAATTGCTCCCAAGTAACACTAGAAAAATCATCACTTACACCATTATCACCAGCAAACTACACTGCAGAAACACCCTCTCCTCTATGCTGGTATCACCAAGCAACTCACCAGAAAACTAGAAACCACCCAGAAAGCAGAAGCCTCATCAACCTCCCACTCAGAACTCACATCACACCATACTTCAGAGAGCTCCACTGGCACCTGAGACATGAACACACTTATTTAAAGCTCCTCACACATACATTCAGGAAACTACACAACTTAGGCATCACCTACCTGAACAACTGCATCTCCTTCCACCAGGCACCCAAGCACTTACGCGCAACAGGACTTCGACTTTCACACATTCCACGCATACAAAGAACCAGAGCAGGGGGATAGGTGTTCTCTTACATCACCCCTAAGGCATGGAACGGCCTCCCTCTTCACATCAGAGCACCATCCTCTCTTCTGGAATTTCAAAAGCAGCTGAAAACCTGGCTGTTCAATTAATTTAGGTGCTCTGGGCCAGGTTAGACACACACACCTGCTCAGTGCCAGAATACCCTTGCGTGTGACAGTGTACTCTACAAATACGCATAACATAACATAACCTAACGTAACATAATGTAACATAACATAACATACCATAAAATAATATAACATAAAATATGTTGCAACTATGCGGTTAAAATACTAGCTTGCTATACCAAACTGATGATAACGCTAGAATGGTTAGAACAAATGTTTGGCTCAAAATATCTGTAAGTATTGTGTATTCGTACAAGAAACTTTGTGTATCGCAATAGAAGGTCAACATACTGCAACTTCATTTTGTAGTACTTCTTTGCAATATTTTAAATCACAAGGGTTTATTTCACCCTTTCTCTCACGCAAGTAGGTCTTTTTCATTTAAATCTCAAAAATATACCAATTGTCTCGCTCAAATTTATCAAAAACGTATGACATGATATCTAATAAGTTGCATCCCTATGTTTGACATTTACCATGTGTGGTCTGCCCAAATTACTTGCCATCATGTTTTCTAGAGCCACAAAATCATGGCGTAGAAATAACAGTACATATTGGCATTGATAGTTACTAAGCTATGTATAATGTGACAAAGAAATTAAGCATTTATAAATATTTTTCCACAAGTAAGCATACATTTTCAAACATTGTCATTTCTATGTCTATTCTATGTTTAAATCATGGGTGGTTAAATGACCCTGTTACTAAAAAAAAAACCAATAGAGGTATACCCAAATAATTTCTAAATCTATGACCTGTCAGTAACCTCTCATGGCTGGGCAAAGCAGTTGGTAAATGTGTAGCCAAACAGCTGGTTTTACACATTGCGAAGAATGATCATTTAGCAGTCCACCAACACAGCATCCACAAGGAATACAGCACAGAAAATACAGTTCTGAAAATGTACTCTGCAGATTAGATTTACTAATATTTTGCACCAGCTTTGTGTCACAAACGTGACACAAACCAGCGCAAAATGATAATTTCCAATGCAAAACTTTACTTTACTTTGGACATTAGCCTTATAGTGACATAAAGTAGATTTTGTTTGTGTCAAGGGGGTGTACTATGGGAGGCACATGGGCATTCCATTGCAACAACCCATGGTTTGTGATGCAAAGCACTATCTACCAACATGAGTAGATAGGGGTTTGTGCCAAGAAATGTTTTAATTTCTCCAATCGTTTCTGACTTAGCTTGTGTGATGCACTGTACAGCACACATACAAAGTGGGAAAGTTTCAAAGTTTATCTAGGCATAGTATTAGTACAGGAAGTGCACACTGCATGTTTAATGAGGGTTGCACCTGTCTCCTTATCCATTTCGGTTTATCATCAGCCTTGAATACTACTGACCATCCTAGACCTACATATGAATTGGTGGAAGAATTTTTGTGTTTCATCTCATTTCTCACCCACTACAAATAACCGATTAGGAGTACAGTTGCCACCAAAAATATCCCTATCTCTTGCATAGTCCCCCTAAGTTTTATACATGCTCATATGCTGTGTAATTTGTAGAAGGTGCATCAACAATTCTGATTGATGCGTTCGGGGTTAATTTCACTGATATGCCAATGTCACCGGCTTTACCTGGAAACAAACTCCCTTCAAGACATTCTCGCTCTGCTGGTGGGTTTGAAAAGACCACCATTCTGGATAACATCCAATTCACTCTGGTTCAACCGAGAGAAAAGTGAATTCATTTTCCTTCGAAGACACTAAACAGTGAAAAGTGAACAAAAAAATGCTTTCTGTCTAATGAAGTAAAGTCCCATGACTTCTGAATGATAATTCTGTGTCACTGTTCAAACTGAGGACACTGAATATATGGCCTGAGGCACATTCCTCTCAAGCAAAATTGAAACCATTCTTGACATCTACTAACTTATGCCTAGTGGTCCAAACTCTAGTAATAGCTCAGATTGACTGTGTTAATTCCACGCCTTGGGGAGTTTCCAATTCCACTCTGTCCTTTCACAGACGTACGTATGCAGCAGCTAAATTGGCCTTCAGCACCAGAAAATGTGTTCACACAAATACTAAAAGAGCTGCATTGTTGCCCATCTATGCCAAAATCTTTATTCAGCCTTAATAAGTTTGGGTGAGAATAAACTCCCACTGAACAAACAGACAGACTTTAGTATACAAAAAAAAAATCCTAAAAACACGTGCTGCCATTTCACACTTATTCTCACGAGCAGCACCTTCTGTCTCGTGCTCCCTTCCTGGTGAAATGAGAGATTATTAAGACATTTTTACATAAAGTTTAAAAGTTTCTATTCAAACTCCCCCTCAGTTGGGAACCCAGTGACTCTGAGAACCACCCTACTATCAGCCCAGCTCTTGCTCTCCGTCCTCCCATCCACCTACGTGACTAAAAAAAAGCCGGACCTATTTACTTTGACAATGCTTGTTGGAAGTATTAAATAAATGGGTGACAATAATGAACTTTTTTTTGTATTTAATAATGCTTTATTGAATAAGTTATTGAACATTAGTACAATAAGATAACTACATTGGAACAAAAAAAAGTCATAAGGATAATTATACCTATAAAAACAATTTTATACACAATCAGAATAAAATATTGTACCATAAAATAATAGCATTTTGTTATATTTTAGTAAAGAAGAAAGAGAAGAGAGAAAAGAAAAAGAAAAGAAAAGTAAAAACAATGCAAAATGAAGATCACATGTTCTCAATAGAGCAACCATTAATTCTAAATAAAAAGAAAAAAGAGAAAAAAAGAAAGAGCACAAACAAAATAAAAGACATTCAAGGAGGTTCAAAAACAGTATTAACAGTAGTATGAAAGATCTTGTGTTGTGAAAGAAAAGATGTAAAAGGAAGCCATAACGTGTCTCTTTTAATTAACAGTTGCTCGATCCATTCTGTGATTATAGCAAATCAGATTCCACCAAGCTACAACAGATATGTTTGTGGCATCTTTCCAATTAGGAGTTATAATTTGCAGTGCGCTAGCAATGAGTAAATCGGCCAATTTGCCAAGCATGGATTGGGAATGCCAAATAGATGAGGTACTACCCAAAAAATATGTAATATATTGAAGGGTACATTGATGGACAAAATTTGATTGACTTTATCCCAAACTTGTTTCCAGAAAGTACGGACTGGACGACATTAAAAAAACATGTGCATATAATGGCTATTTTCTTTGGAACACGACTAGCACTTACTGTCTGTAACAAGTTTAAATTTATAAAGATCCATAGGAGTATAATACAATCGATTATAAAAATAATTCATGTTTGGGTTGTAGATGCTGAACGGGATGTTGTATGGAGTTTTGACCATATTTGTTTCCATGTAGATATAGGAAAATTTTGATTGAAATCTTGTTCCCATGCCAATTCTATTTTAGACTTTGGTCTCATGCGACTGGTATGTGTAAGAGTTCTGTATATAAAGGATGCTGGGACTTGTGAGGAGAAATTATAAGGCTGGGAAATAGGCTTTGTAGAAGAGGAAGTATCCAACGTATGAGATAACAATTGATAGAGGATAGCGGAGAGAGATTGGTACTGCACGGCGTAATGAGAGGAAATATGAAATGTCTGTTGAATATCTTGAAATATAAGTATAGCATTATCTAAAAGTAAATGATCCAGAGTTATAATGCCTTTGTGCATCCACTCCTTCCAGGCTAAAGTTTTATTAGAAATTTTAATATCCTTGTTGTACCATATGGGAGTTTGCTGAAGGTTCTCAGATGAGGAGTGAGAGGCAATAAGTAATGGCTTGGCAATAGAGATAGAATGAGTGATTATCGGATATTGAAGGGATTTAGGGGGTTTTGAAAGCCGAATTACATCTCTAAGAGTAAATGGTGTAATTTGTGAGTGTTCCAATTGCCTCCATAGAGAGGTTCCATTGTGAAAAGTGGGAGAGAGGGACATCCAGATTTGTTTTAAAACAAATGCAGAATGGTATCTTCTAAGGCATGGAAAATTTACACCTCCATTATCTTTAGGTTCTTGTAGATTGATTAAAGATATACGAGATTTACGTTTGTTCCATAAAAATTTAATAAATAGTGTATTTATAGTTTTTTTAAAAACAGATGAGAGTTTAACTGGGAGCATAGATAGATAAAAATTTAAAATGGGCAACAACATAATTTTGATTGTGGCTAATCTTCCCCAGCAAGTTAAATAAAGAGGGTATCATCTGTCAAGCAATTTCAAAATCTTTGACTCGACTTCTTTGAGATTAATGCGAATAGTGTCTTTAATAGATTTGGAGTAGGATATGCCCAGGCATTTAATATGCTTAGAGTTCCAAGTAAAACCAGTATCTTTAAACATGTCGGGTACACAATAAGCATTGAATGCCAAACCTCCGATTTGTCGACATTAAGCTTATATCTTGAGACATTTGAGTATTCTCGTACTAAGCGAAACAAATCTGGAAGAGTCTGTTGAGGATTAGAGATGAAGAGCAGAATATCGTCAGCATATGCTGTAAATTTAATCTCTATGTCTTTGTGCTTAAAGCCGTAAAAATCAGATGACCTACGTATTTTCTCTAGAAGTGGTTCAAGGGCTAATATAAATAAAAGAGGTGATAGAGGACAAACATGTCTAGTACCTCTGTGTAGGGGAAGTAACGGAATTGTTTACCATTGACTAAAATAGATGTAGAAGGTGAGGAATGTAAAATACTAATGAGTTTAATAATATGAGGACTAAAATCATGCCATTTTAATACTCCAAACATAAAATCCCAACAAACTCGATCAAAAGTTTTTTCAGCTTTGAGAGTTATAGCAGCTATAGGGACCCTGGACTTAGAAGCAAGATGGAGAATATTGAGAAAAGTTCTAGAATTATCTGATATGTACCGCCCCTTAACAAAACCTGACTGGTGAATGTCTATTAAATCTGGGATAAAATGATTAATACATAAGGAAAGGACTTTTGCAAAAATGTTACAGTCAACATTGATAAAGGATATAGGTCTATAGTTACCACATTTGGAAAAATCTTTCTCTTTTTTGAGGAATCAAGCACAACATAGCTTCAGAAAAAAGTGCCCTTTGCTTGATCTTGTGATAAGAAATATTGTATAAGTGTTAATAACCTTGGAACTAAAATGGATGCAAATGTTGAGTAAAATTCAATTGAAAAGCCATCAGGACCCGGGGCCTTATCTTTAGGAAGTTTGGTGATGGCATTTTTAATTTTTAACTCATATAGCTCACAGACTAATAGAGACAAGTCTACTTTATGTGTCTTAGGAATAGAGTGGAAGAAAGCATCAACCTCTGATATATTACAAGTATTTTGGGGGGTTTATAATGTGGTGTAGTAATCAGTAAAACATTCCAGAATTTTTAAGTCATTAGTGTGTCTGTTTCCAAATGTGTCAGTGACAACAGTAATTTTAGACTTTTGTTTTTTAATCTTTAAGTAGTTTGCCAGCAGTTTACCTGCTTTATTTTTCCCCCCATAACATTTGGAATTTATTTTGAGTAGAGTACCACATGCTCTATCCAAAGATTGCTTTTGTATTGTAATTTAGCATCAATCAACCTGGACAGAGTATCTGGTTTGTTAGAGGAGAAGTATTCATGCTCTAGACGATTTATTTGTGCAAGTAATTGAGAGGAAATTTTAGAATTTTCTTTCTTTTTAGTGGCAACATAATCTATAATAAAACCTCTGGCAGTAGCTTTGAATGCATCCCATATAAAATTCATCTGAGTATCGGAAGATAAGTTGTGACTAAAAAAGTCTTTAGAAAACATTGTAAATTATTCAATAAATAAATGGTCTTGCAATAAGACGTTATTAAATCTCCAGCGCTTAGAAGATGAGGAAGTGCCTGGAAACTTCAAATCAATAATTACCGGGGTGTGATCTGATATAGGAATAGACCCAATGTCAGTATGTGAGACTGATTGTAAAACATTTTGTGTAGCAAATATATAATCTATTCTAGAATGAGTGATGTACTGCAGAATAAAACCTAAATTCTATTACATCTGGATGTGCAATTCTCCATATATCACATAAACCTCTAGAGGAGATTGCTTGATAAAATGCTTTTTGCATTTTATTAGGGATATAACAAGTTTGAGAACGACGATCAACAAGTGGATCCATAAGCTGATTGCAATCACATCCTACAACAAGATTTTCAGAATTGCAAGATAATAATAAAGAAGAAAAATTAATCCAAAATTGAGGCTCTACTCCGGTTGGACCATAGACATTGCAAATGGAGTACAGCACCCCATTAATTTTGAACGTCAATAATATCCATCTACCTGTAACATCTTTAAACTCTTCTATAACTTGTACATGTAAAGATTTATGAAACAAAATTAATATCCCATTCTTGTTATGAACTGCAGAGGAACCAAAAACATGACCAACCCAATTTCTATTTAATCTTTTAAAGTCCTGCTCCTTAAGATGTGTTTCTTGTACAAGGGCAACCTGACAGTTTAATTTAGAGAGATGTTGAAGCACTCTTTGTTTCTTGACCGGATTACGTAAACCCTTAACATTCCATGAAATATACGAAGACTGGTCATTTAACTGGGGGGAAGACATATAGACAACAGACCCTTGACGAAATCTAAGATATATATTACATATGAATCATAGTGTAAGGTGGAAGGGAAAATTCTGAACACATATGCAGTTGAGGTTGCTTGTGGATGCCAACATTGCATTGTACGGTAAAACAAAATATAAAAGAAGAAAGAAAGACAAAAGGAGAAGAAGAGAGGACGAAAGAGATGGAGAAGTAAAGAGGTGGCAAAAGCACCCCATTGATAGAAGAAAAACAAGATGATGAAAAGCCAAAAGGCTTCAGTCATAATTATCCTGATAATAAGAATATATTTTTCAAGGAAGAAAGGGAGGAGTAAGAAAATTAGAGGCCAATCAACAACAACACCCCTGAGGAATTAAAATAATTATATAGCACAAGGGAGAGAGACGTTAAAACAGAATAAATACATTACAGTATAAACAACTGACAACGTGACTTACCAATAAGGGAAAGAACACTATGATGACGAGCTGTACAAGAATATAGACACAATCGGAAAGGGGATTTTCTTTGCTTGACATTTCAATGTTTTCAATAACTGTAAAGAAAGAATAAATGATTTAAAAATCCAACATTGCCCAATCAAGTCTTGCTGATTACCATTGCCTCCCCTTTGTGGGTATATATAAATTGTTTCAAATCAGAGGGATTTTCAAAAGTAGTTGTTCTGTCTTTGAAGGTAACTTTAAAGAAACAAGGATGAACAAGGCCAAATCTAGCATTCATGGATCGTAAAGCTGGTCGGAGATCCAGAAATTCTTTCCTTCTTTTGGCTGTCGCCGTGGCCACATCCTGACTAAAGAAAATCTTTTGGCCTGACCACAACATTTGTTTGCATTGTTTGGCGGCGGTCAAGACTGTCATTAAATCTGAGTATTGTAGAAAGAGAGCGATAATTCCTCTTGGTTTGGATGTAGAAGAAGGACCAATACGATTGGCTCTCTGAATGTTAAGGACTGTGGTATTCGGCAGACCAACAATCTTCGGAATATGAGTTTGCAAAAATGTTATCAAATCTTGGCCTTCTGAGCCTTCCGGAATGCCATAAATGCGAAGATGATTGTGTCGATTACGATTTTCCAAATCTTCTGTCTGTTTTTTAAGTAGTGTGACTTCCTTAGACAGATTATCAGCTTTAATAGTAGTGTCTTGTATGTCGCTGATCCTCTGCTCCACATCAGAAAGTCGAGAATCCAGATGTGACCATTTCTCCTCAATTCGATGTAGTGCAATATTTGTTTCCATAACAAAAAGGCTTTATTAACTTGAGTTCATCCATAATGTCTTCCAATGTAAGAGGCAATGGAGACTTAGTTGGAGAGGATGGGTCCTTTTTAGGTCTTTTGTTACCCCCAGAGTCTTTACGACCGTTAGAATTAGACACAGAGGATTAAGATACTTTTGAAGTATGAGGAATCTCCATTTTAGAGATGCAATGTAGACTTAATACAGTATTTTTAATTGATGTTCTCTCTCCTTCGGTTAGGTCACCTCAAAGGACTAATGTCAAAAATTATAGAAGAAAATCCAAAATGAAGAATCGAAAATGATTTCGGAGTCGACATCTCAAAATGGCCCAAAAAAATAAAATATTTTGAGGTCCCTACATTAATTAAAATAATAGTGGGTAATATAGCGCATGGCCAAGGAGAAAAAAAACCCAAAATTTTAAGAATAGAAGAGATCCCCACAAAATGGAGATCCCTCGTCCAAGGCTACAGTTCCAGTGTGCCTTGGACGAGGTCACCTCGTCCAAGGCACAGGAACTGGGGGGAGCGCTAGCGTGCCCCCCTGTGCACCACACCCACCCCCCCAAGGCGGGGATGGAAGGGGAAGCCCTTCCCCTTGCACCCCTGACCCCCCGTGACATCAGTGCGCACCGGGGATTTGTTTTTTTGGCGCCAATGTCACGCAGGGGGAGCGACCCCGTAGGCAAGGGTCGCTCCTGGGGGGTGTGGGGTTGGGGGGGCAAATTTATTTTAGGCCATTTCTGCCCCCCGTGGGGCCAGCTGAGCTAGAGGCCAAAATCCACAGGTAGGCACTTTGCAAAAAACACCTCTGTTTTCTGTGAAAAAATGTGTTGTGTCCACGTTGTGTTTTGGGCCATTTCCTTTCATGGGCGCTAGTCCTACCCACACAAGTGAGGTATCATTTTTATCGGGAGACTTGGGGGAACGCTGGGTGAGAGGGAAATTTGTGGCTCCTCTCTGATTCCAGAACTTTCTGTCACCAAAATGTGAGGAAAATGTGTTTTTTAGCCAATTTTTGAGGTGTGCAAAGGATTCTGGGTAACAAAAGCTGGTCAGAGCCCCAGAAGTCACCCCATCTTGGATTCCCCTAGGTCTCTAGTTTTCAAAAATACATAGGTTTGGTAGGTTTCCCTAGGTGCCGGCTGAGCTAGGGGCCAAAATCTACAGGTAGGCACTTTGCAAAAAACACCTGTTTTCTTTAAAAAAATGTGATGTGTGTACGTCGTGTTTTGGGGCATTCCTTGTCGCGGGCGCTAGGCCTACCCACACAAGTGAGGTATAATTTTTATCGGGAGACTTGGGGGAACGCTGGGTGGAAGGAAATGTGTGGCTCCTCTCTGATTCCAGAACTTTCTGTCACCAAAATGTGAGGAAAATGTGTTTTTTTAGCCAAATTTTGAGGTTTGCAAAGGATTCTGGGTAACAGAACCTGGTCAGAGCCCCACAAGTCACCCCATCTTGGATTTTCCTAGGTCTCTAGTTTTCAAAAATGCATAGGTTTGGTAGGTTTCCCTATGTGCCGGCTGAGCTGGAGGCCAAAATCTACAGGTAGGCACTTTGCAAAAAACAGCTCTGTTTTCTTTGGGAAAATGTGATGTGTCTACGTTGTGTTTTGGGGCATTCCCTGTCGCGGGCGCTAGGCCTACCCACACAAGTGAGGTATCATTTTTATCGGGAGACTTGGGGGAACGCTGGGTGGAAGGACATTTGTGGCTCCTCTCTGGTTCCAGAACTTTCTGTCACCAAAATGTGAGGAAAATTTGTTTTTTTAGCCAAATTTTGAGGTTTGCAAAGGATTCTGGGTAACAAAACCTGGTCAGAGCCCCAGAAGTCACCCCATATTGGATTTTCCTAGGTCTCTAGTTTTCAAAAATGCATAGGTTTGGTAGGTTTCCCTAGGTGCCGGCTGAGCTAGAGGCCAAAATCTACAGGTAGGCACTTTGCAAAAAACAGCTCTGTTTTCTTTGGGAAAATGTGAAGTGTCTACGTTGTCTTTTGGGGCATTTCCTGTCGGGGGCGCTAGGCCTACCCACACAAGTGAGGTATAATTTTTAATGGGAGACTTGGGGGAACGCTGGGTGGAAGGACATTTGTGGCTCCTCTCTGATTCCAGAACTTTCTGTCACCAAAATGTGAGGAAAATGTGTTTTTTTAGCCAAATTTTGAGGTTTGCAAAGGATTCTGGGTAACAGAACCTGGTCAGAGCCCCACAAGTCACCCCATCTTGGATTCCCCTAGGTCTCTAATTTTCAGAAATGCACAGGTTTGGTATGTGTCCCTGGGTGCCGGCTGAGCTAGAGGCCACAATCTACAGGTAGGCACTTTGCAAAAAACACCTCTGGTTTCTTTAAAAAAATGTGATGTGTGCACGTTGCGTTTTGGGGCATTTCCTGTCGCGGGCGCTAGGCCTACCCACACAAGTGAGGTATCATTTTTATCGGGAGACTTGGGGGAACGCTGGGTCGAAGGAAATTTGTAGCTTCTCTCTGATTCCAGAACTTTCTGTCACCAAAATGTGAGGAAAATGTGTTTTTTTAGCCACATTTTGAGGTTTTCAAAGGATTCTGGGTAACAGAACCTGGTCAGAGCCCCACAAGTCCCCCCGTCTTGGATTCCCCTAGGTCTCTAGTTTTTAAAAATGCATAGGTTTGGTAGGTTTCCCCAGGTGCCAGCTGAGCTAGAGGCCAAAATCTACAGGTAGGCACTTTGCAAAAAACACCTCTGTTTTCTTTAAAAAAATGCAGCATGTGCACGTTGCGGTTTGGGGCATTTCCTGTCGCGGGCGCTAGGCCTACCCACACAAGTGAGGTATCATTTTTATCGGGAGACTTGGGGGAACGCTGGGTGGAAGGAACTTTGTGGCTCCTCTCTGATTCCAGAACTTTCTGTCACCAAAATGTGAGGAAAATGTGGTTTTTTAGCCACATTTTGAGGTTTGCAAAGGATTCTGGGTAACAGAACCTGGTCAGAGCCCCACAAGTCACCCCATCCTGGATTCCCCTAGGTCTCTAGTTTAAAAAAATGCATAGGTTTGGTAGGTTTCCCTAGGTGCCGGCTGAGCTAGAGGCCAAAATCTACAGGTAGGCACTTTGCAAAAACACCTCTGTTTTCTTTAAAAAAATGTGATGTGTGCACGTTGCGTTTTGGGGCATTTCCTGTCGTGGGCGCTTGGCCTACCCACACAAGTGAGGTATCATTTTTATCGGGAGACTTGGGGGAACGCTGGGTCGAAGGAAATTTGTGGCTCCTCTCTGATTCCAGAACTTTCTGTCACCAAAATGTGAGGAAAATGTGTTTTTTTAGCCACATTTTGAGGTTTGCAAAGGATTCTGGGTAACAGAACCTGGTCAGAGCCCCACAAGTCCCCCCGTCTTGGATTCCCCTAGGTCTCTAGTTTTTAAAAATGCATAGGTTTGGTAGGTTTCCCCAGGTGCCAGCTGAGCTAGAGGCCAAAATCTACAGGTAGGCACTTTGCAAAAAACACCTCTGTTTTCTTTAAAAAAATGCAGCATGTGCACGTTGCGGTTTGGGGCATTTCCTGTCGCGGGCGCTAGGCCTACCCACACAAGTGAGGTATCATTTTTATCGGGAGACTTGGGGGAACGCTGGGTGGAAGGAACTTTGTGGCTCCTCTCTGATTCCAGAACTTTCTGTCACCAAAATGTGAGGAAAATGTGTTTTTTTAGCCACATTTTGAGGTTTGCAAAGGATTCTGGGTAACAGAACCTGGTCAGAGCCCCACAAGTCACCCCATCCTGGATTCCCCTAGGTCTCTAGTTTAAAAAAATGCATAGGTTTGGTAGGTTTCCCTAGGTGCCGGCTGAGCTAGAGGCCAAAATCTACAGGTAGGCATTTTGCAAAAACACCTCTGTTTTCTTTAAAAAAATGTGGTGTGTGTACGTTGCGTTTTGGGGCAATTCCTGTTGCGGGCGCTAGGCCTACCCACACAAGTGAGGTATCATTTTTATCGGGAGACTTGGGGGAACGCTGGGTCGAAGGAAATTTGTGGCTCCTCTCTGATTCCAGAACTTTCTGTCACCAAAATGTGAGGAAAATGTGTTTTTTTAGCCACATTTTGAGGTTTGCAAAGGATTCTGGGTAACAGAACCTGGTCAGAGCCCCACAAGTCACCCCATCCTGGATTCCCCTAGGTCTCTAGTTTAAAAAAATGCATAGGTTTGGTAGGTTTCCCTAGGTGCCGGCTGAGCTAGAGGCCAAAATCTACAGGTAGGCACTTTGCAAAAACACCTCTGTTTTCTTTAAAAAAATGTGATGTGTGCACGTTGCGTTTTGGGGCATTTCCTGTCGCGGGCGCTAGGCCTACCCACACAAGTGAGGTATCATTTTTATCGGGAGACTTGGGGGAACGCTGGGTCGAAGGAAATTTGTGGCTCCTCTCTGATTCCAGAACTTTCTGTCACCAAAATGTGAGGAAAATGTGTTTTTTTAGCCACATTTTGAGGTTTGCAAACGATTCTGGGTAACAGAACCTGGTCAGAGCCCCATAAGTCCCCCCGTCTTGGATTCCCCTAGGTCTCTAGTTTTTAAAAATGCATAGGTTTGGTAGGTTTCCCCAGGTGCCAGCTGAGCTAGAGGCCAAAATCTACAGGTAGGCACTGTGCAAAAAACACCTCTGTTTTCTTTCAAAAAATGCAGCATGTGCACGTTGCGGTTTGGGGCATTTCCTGTCGCGGGCGCTAGGCCTACCCACACAAGTGAGGTATCATTTTTATCGGGAGACTTGGGGGAACGCTGGGTCGAAGGAAATTTGTGGCTCCTCTCTGATTCCAGAACTTTCTGTCACCAAAATGTGAGGAAAATGTGTTTTTTTAGCCACATTTTGAGGTTTGCAAAGGATTCTGGGTAACAGAACCTGGTCAGAGCCCCACAAGTCACCCCATCCTGGATTCCCCTAGGTCTCTAGTTTAAAAAAATGCATAGGTTTGGTAGGTTTCCCTAGGTGTCGGCTGAGCTAGAGGCCAAAATCTACAGGTAGGCATTTTGCAAAAACACCTCTGTTTTCTTTAAAAAAATGTGGTGTGTGTACGTTGCGTTTTGGGGCATTTCCTGTCGCGGGCGCTAGGCCTACCCACACAAGTGAGGTATCATTTTTATCGGGAGACTTGGGGGAACGCTGGGTCGAAGGAAATTTGTGGCTCCTCTCTGATTCCAGAACTTTCTGTCACCAAAATGTGAGGAAAATTTGTTTTTTTAGCCACATTTTGAGGTTTGCAAAGGATTCTGGGTAACAAAACCTGGTCAGAGCCTCACAAGTGACCCCATCTTGGATTCCCCTAGGTCGCTAGTTTTCAGAAATGCACAGGTTTGGTAGGTTTCCCTAGGTGCCGGTTGAGCTAGAGGCCACAATCTACAGGTAGGCACTTTGCAAAAAACACCTCTGTTTTCTTTAAAAAAATGTGATGTGTGCACGTTGCGTTTTGGGGCATTTCCTGTCGCGGGCGCTAGGCCTACCCACACAAGTGAGGTATCATTTTTATCGGGAGACTTGGGGAAACACTGGGTGGAAGGAAATTTGTGGCTCCTGTCTGATTCCAGAACTTTCTGTCACCAAAATGTGAGGAAAATGTGTTTTTTAGCCACATTTTGAGGTTTGCAAAGGATTCTGGGTAACAGAACCTGGTCAGAGCCCCACAAGTCACCCCATCTTGGATTCCCCTAGGTCTCTAGTTTAAAAAAATTCATAGGTTTGGTAGGTTTCCCTAGGTGCCGGCTGAGCTAGAGGCCAAAATCTACAGGCAGGCACTTTGCAAAAAACACCTCTGTTTTCTTTAAAAAAATGTGATGTGTGCACGTTGCGGTTTGGGGCATTTCCTGTTGCAGGCGCTAGGCCTACCCACACAAGTGAGGTATCATTTTTATCAGGAGACTTGGGGGAACGCTGGGTGGAAGGAAATATGTGGCTCCTCTCTGATTCCAGAACTTTCTGTCACAAAAATGTGAGGAAAATGTGTTTTTTTAGCAAAATGTTGAGGTTTGCAAAGGAATCTGGGTAACAGAACCTGGTCAGAGCCCCACAAGTCACCCCATCTTGGATTCCCTTAGGTCTCTAGTTTTCAAAAATGCACAGGTTTGGTAGGTTTCCCTAGGTGCCGGCTGAGCTAGAGGCCAAAATCTACAGGTAGGCAATTTGCAAAAAACACCTCTGTTTTCTTTAAAAAAATGTGATGTGTCCACGTTGCGTTTTGGGGTGTTAGCGGGCGCTAGGCCTACCCACACAAGTGAGGTAACATTTTTATCGGGAGACTTGGGGGAACATAGATTAGCAAAACAAGTGTTATTGCCTCTTGTCTTTCTCTACATTTTTTCCTTCCAAATATAAGAGAGTGTGTAAAAAAGACATCTATTTGAGAAATGCCCTGTAATTCACATGCTAGTATGGTCACCCCGGAATTCAGAGATGTGCAAATAACCACTGCTCGTCAACACCTTATCTTGTGACCATTTTGGAAATACAAAGGTTTTCTTGATAGCTATTTTTGACTCTTTATATTTCAGCAAATTAATTGCTGTATACCCGGTATAGAATGAAAACGCACTGCAGGGTGCAGCTTATTTATTGGCTCTGGGTACCTTGGGTTCCCTGATGAACCTACAAGCCCTATATATCCCCGCAACCGTAGGAGTCCAGTAGACGTATCGGTATATTACTTTAGAAAATCTGACATTACAGGAAAGAGTTACAGAGTAAAACGTAGAGAAAAATTGCTGTTTTTTTCACCTCAATTTCAATATTTTTCTTATTCAGTTGTTATTTTCTGTAGGAAACCCTTGTAGGATCTACACAAATGACCCCTTGCTGAATTCAGAATTTTGTCTACTGTTCAGAAAAGTTTAGGTTTCTGGGATCAAGCATGGGTTTCACACCCATTTCTGTCACTGACTGGAAGGAGGCTGAAAGCACAAAAAATTGTTAAAAATGGGGTATGTCCCAGTAAAATGCCAAATTTGTGTTGAAAAATTGGGTTTTCTGATTCAAGTCTACCTGTTCCCGAAAGCTGGGAAGCTGGTGATTTTAGCACCGCAAACCTTTTGTTGATGCCATTTTCAGGGAAAAAACCACAAGCCTTCTTCTGCAGCCACTTTTTTCAAATTTTTGGGAAAAAAACGAAATTTTCACTGTATTTTGGCTAATTTCTTGGCCTCCTTCAGGGGAACCCACAAAGTCTGGGTACCTCTAGAATCCCTAGGATGTTGGAAAAAAAGGACGCAAATTTGGCTTGGCTAGCTTATGTGTACAAAAGCCCCAAATAGCCAAAAAAAGGCCTGGCACAGGAGGGGGAAAAGGCCTGGCAGCGAAGGGGTTAAATAAATAAACTCTGTGAAAAAAAACAGAGTTTAAAAGATTAAAAAACTCACCAAACTGCTCCCTGCATGTTCACATTGCACATTCTGAAGAAGAAATGTGCGGGTTGTCGAATAAACTGTACCCAGGGAAATAAAACGGCCTCAGCGGTTCGGGAGCGTCGCTATCTCTTGGCCATCTTAATTGCTCCGGCGGGCGATCCACCAACAATAATGAACTTGATGTGAATTAGAACAGAAAATGTTTCAATTCTTAAAATATGAGACTGGTTATTAAACATTATTAAGGTCAGTGGAAAGGGTAGTTCAATCTATCCCATTCTCTCCTTAGGTCCTTTTCTCCACATAGCTTTCTGAACATTTTTTATAAGCATCTCTTACACATCATCTCTTGTCTCCTCAGCAATAGGCCAATTGTTTCTGCTTGTAAAGTTAAAATCGTGAATATAGAACTCTAAGGGGACCCGTTTCAAAGCTAGTTTTTAACTGCTGGCCGTTCTGAGACCCCACAGGACCCACCCGACTTAACGCCCTGTTCTTACACTGATAACGCGTCCCTTTATGATAAATTATTACACATTGGGACTCGTTTTAGGCAATGAATCTTTTGACCTTGTTGAGAGACACCTTAGGACGAGATAGCTAATCAACATGTCAATCAATACGTCAATAATGTCATCAATATTTATCACAGCAATGCATTTCACTTTAGTCAAAGACATTAATCAAACTCAAGACACCACCATGACCTTACAGTCATGCATAACCACACCAGTTTAGTATGAATTTAGTGATATTTATTCCCTATTGGTTATAATACTACTAGCAAGTTTATTAATCTCAAAACAAAGAAACACAATAGCATAGTCACAATATGTCAATTCTGATAAGATTTCATCAAAGCAAGAACCACACACATTAGAATTTAACACGGCGCAAACATAAGTTATTCCCAAACAGAGTATATTAGAGCATTGTTCAACAAAACATAGATTGGTCATTTGTCTATTTACGTCAGTTCAGTGAACCCCTCACCTAACCTCAAATTAGCATTGGCATGTTGTACTTCATGCAAACCAATTTAGTAACACCAATTTGGAAAACATCTAACTATGGCTCCTGTCAAAAGAAAAGCAGTTGGTACAATTTAGTAACACCAATTTGGAAAACATCTAACTATGGCTCCTGTCAAAAGAAAAGCAGTTGGTACCTAGAAAGGAAAAGCAAACAGACAATTACAATTTCATTGTCATATAGTTACCCTCCAAGTTTGGTCAGAACTCAGGCTCTGTCTTCGTCTTCAGGACATCAGTTGATTCGCCATCAAATGAGATTCAGCTCCAGCAAAGGACAAAAAGGGGCACTTCCCTCATAAGGAGGTAAAGTGTAAATGGGCAATCTAAGGACACAGATGGTTTTAAGTAAAATCAGCAAAGTCACTAGGCAAAGTGACAAAGTCTCTGGATCATAGCAAATCACATCAGCTTCTCCCTACCTAACTAACTCATTTCCGTGTGTCAAGGGGTTTTATCCCTTTTTCGTTGTACATTCCCCTAAAATCTAATTGGACAAGGGGCTGCACCCCACTATCTTTAGCCAATTAAAAACACATTAGCTCATCAAATTTGTTACCCCACAACAGTTCTCACGTATTTTATTGGTGCTTATGATTGACGTTTTTAGTGGGTGGTATGTCCGGTATGATTTCATTGTCTTGTGGTCTTTTGCACATCTTCGGTCAGTGGCTCCATTGTCCGTACCGGTTTAGGCGACCTTGTACTTTGCGTTAATCTACACTGTTGCATTCAGCTAAAAAACATTACTATGGTCAGAGTGAATTTAATGAGAACGGATCTACTACAGTTACATTCAGCTTCTAGCTTTTGGAAAAAAACAAGAGTTCGTGTCCTATAGCAAGTCAGCACACTGCACGTTAGAAAAACACATTCAACATGAGAGTCAGGCAGCTAGGCCTCGACTTATGCTAACTAAGGCCTAGTGATTCATTAGAAAAACTTTATGTCTACCTATTATTATTAGTGTAAAACCATATCATAACATATCAATTTCAACATTATTAGTCAGTTTCATTTGTCCCGTATACATTGGTGGCCACTCCCTGTGGGCACATTTCAAGTGTACGTTTTAACAAAACATGTTAATACAGTTTCTATGCAGCATTATTATACATTAGTTCATAAACATTTCATGTTAATATAGATTATATAAGCTACGCTGTCTCAGTCCCTCCTCTGATGACTCTAGTCATCACACAAACCTTTCCCTTTTAACCTTTCACTTTCAGTTTTTCACTTAGCGCACAATACGCATTTCAACATCTTGCCCTTTGTGTGAGCTTTCCCAAATTTCATTAAACATTTTTTCCCTTTCTTTTTCTTCATTTCTTTTATTTCGTTTTGTCTAATTTCTTTAATTCTTTAATTGATTTGCTCCCCATAAACCCAATAAACAAATCAGGACAATTAATAGACCCCCTAATATTTTTGCAAGTACCCCATTCCAAATATTACTAAACCAATTCCCTACTTTGGTAATTCCTTTCCCAACTTTCTCCCAAACTCCAGGTTCCTTCAGCTCCTTTAAATCTGCACTACCTCTTGTTAGGTTAGTAAGCATACCTCTAATCTTTTTGCTATTATCAGGAATGAACGAGCAGCAATGACCCCCGTTAAACATCTTACAGACTCCGCCGCTCTTCGCTAAAAGAATGTCTAAAGCAAGCCGGTTTTGAAGAGTCATAGCTCTTTTCGCAGCAAGTTCAGTATCCATCAGGAGTATAGCCCCTGTGAAATTTGTCAGCATGTTATCCACAATAGTAGACAACTTTCGAATCTTTATGGAGTTTAAGATAACCCCTACTGAAGGAATTATGGCTCCAAAAATGTCACCAACGACAGCAGCCGCTGTCTCTCTCTTTTGTCTAGCATGTTGTAATTCAGACACTTTAGGTATTTGCTTTAAGTCATCAATCTGATAAATCTTTGGGAAAACTATTCCCAAATAACATGTCCCATACCATCCCTTAGGGAGACGGTAATAAGCATTTAGTCCACATATATAACAGATCCCAGGGATCGCTGGATCCTGTCCATTTAACATGAATGTCCATTTACTCTGAAACAAAAACACATGCCTGCATTCACTCGTTCCCACAAATAAAGTGTCATGATCAGATTTTGGCCTATATATACAAAGCCTTCCTACATGTAATGCGTCTATAGCTAACTTGCCTTGCGTCTTTATTGCAGTGTAAGCATAATCATTTGCATATGTGCGTTTTTCTAATCCCTTTTCTAGCCTTTCTTTCAGTGCTTTGCGTCTATCATCAGTGTGATCTAAGAAGCTCTTTTCCACAGATGTTAATAAGCAGGTTAAATTATTGCGGTGTGCATAAGCTGTCCCAAATGTTAGTGTTGGCTCAAAGAAACCCCTAACTAATGTTATGCTATGCTCTTTAGCTAGCTTGTTCAAAAACTCAATCACAGGCACAAAAGAAAACACTATGTCTAAATTTGAATAAAAATATTGCACATGTTCCTGGTCATAGAATCTTGTTAGCAGCAAACTACTGCTTATCCAGTATGTTAGAGGAAGGCTATGATAGGTGACCCCTTCTTGCACTGATGAAGGAATCTCTGTGCACACATAACAATTCTTTGCATCCATTGTGTCCACATACTAATTCAGCAAGCGATAGAAAACGTTAGTAGAGAGTTCCCCTTTTGAATTAGTTCCCTCATGTAAGTATTTTGTATCCTGCTCAAACTTTTCCCACAGTGTTAGTGTAGCAGTTTCAGGTTTTGAAGCATTGTTAGTCACTTTCTTATCCAACCATGGCATTCCCACAATCACACCTATAATTATTATTGCACACACAATACCTAAAATAGCACTTAACCAACCACACACCCTACCCTTTTTGCTACTACCTCTAGTATGAGCCACGATCTGTAAAGAATCAGACAGCAGAAAATATAAGACAAACAATCAACTTGAGTGCGATTTAAAAGCTTTTTTTTTTCTTAATGCAAAGTCTCTCTTTCTTTCTGCAAGTATTTACAGTGTTTCACTCACCCAGGACCCTTTTGTCAAATCAGGTTAACAGCTTGTCATCATCGGTTTTCAGAGTCAATTCAGGTTATCAGTGTTACATCCGGTAATTTTCAGTCTCTTTTCTCAGCTTTTGAGCTTTCAATTTTCAATTTCAATTTTAACACAGTCTCTCTCTCTGATTGAATTCAGGTGCCGTAGTATTGGCCTGGTACCTCTCGATCAAAACAGAATGCTAAGAATTCTTGTTGCCATTGAGATGTTGCTGCATACGCCCATTCAGGACCAGCGTTCCATTTATTTGCGACTCTCTTTCTTTTCAGTCTGTGTTCACTCTGCAACTCCCCTTCACTGAGATCCTCTTTTCTAGTTGTGTCAATTTCTTCTTCTATTGTGTCACCAGGGACCACTTTCTCTCTTGCAGCTTGTTTCCTTGGCCAGTTATCACCTTTGTGCGTTTTCTTTCTGCTTGGCCTTTCAGGACGTTTAACAGCAACCTCCTCTTGTGCTATGGTGTTTTCTCTTGACGGACCTGCAAGGGGCTCAGGAGTTGTCTGTATACTTTGACCTCCTTCTGTTCCTTCCCACTCGTCTTCTGGTTCTGTAACGGGCTCAAGTTCTAACCCGTATCCGTCTACTTCTGGGAGAACCTCTCTTTGTCTTGATTCTCCGGCTGCCTCTACTGAGATAGGCTCACCGTCACCTCTCTCGAACACGTTTACTGTTTGAAGGACTAAGCCGTCCTCAGTGGGATCTCCTTCAGTCTCAGTTCCCCTTTGAATATTCTCCGGCCCTGAGACTTCCTTCTCTGGAGTTGTTGTTTCGGATATTTCAAGTTCCTCATCAGTCGGACATGCCACCTTCTTTGTGTGACTGGTATGTACCCAGTTTGGAACGCCTGCACATTTCACAGCAGTGGTTGTCGTCAATATTACTTGATATGTCCCTTCCAACGCGGCTCCAAACACGACTTCCTCACGTGTTTCTTGACAACCACCCAGTCACCGGCTTTCAGGGTGTGACCTGGATCACTGATCGCTGGCAATGTGTTAGCCTCCACCTGGTGAGAAAAAGAGCGGACCACATCAGCCAGACCCTTGCAGTAGTCCAACACCATATCATCCGTGATATTCACAAGAGTATTTGCAGGTACTGCGGGCAGCCTCATAGCTCTGCCCATCAACATTTCATGGGGGGATAGTCCTGTCTTCTTATCAGGTGTGTTTCTCATTGACATCAGCACTAAGGGCAATGCATCTGGTCATTTCATATTGGTAGCTGTGCACATTTTTGCCATTCTCGACTTCAAGGTACCATTTATTTGTTCCACTAATCCTGATGCTTCAGGGCGGTAGCTACAATGCAGCTTCTGCTCAATGTCCAATTCAGCACACAAGAGCTTAATCACCTCATTGTCGAAGTGTCTGCCTCTATCTGATTCTAAAGAGACTGGAAATCCGAACCATGGTATTAACTCTCTAAGCAACAGTTTTGCTACTGTGAGACTGTCATTTCTACGTGTAGGGTAGGCTTCAATCCAGTGACTGAAAACACACACAATCACGAACACGTACCTTAAGGCTCCACACACAGGCATCTCAATGAAATCCATCTGCATCTTGCTAAACGGATCTCCAGCTCTCCCTATGTGGCTCAAAGTCACCACAGTTCCTTTCCCTGCATTCATCTGTTGACAGATGATGCACCTGTGACAGGTAACCTCTGCGGCTTGCCTGAATTTCAGATTGAACCAATCAATCTTGAATAATCTGATCATTGCGTCTCTCCCAAGGTGTGGCTGACCATGGTTAAGCCTTGCAAACTGTGACAAGAGACTATTTGGCAAAACCAACTTCCCCTCCTCTGAGACACACAAGTCATGAGCCCTTTGTACACATTGCATTCTCTGCCAGGAACGTTTTTCCTCTCTGCTAGCATGGCCCTGCAGTGATTTTAGCTCATCTAAGGTATCCACCACTCTTAATGCGAAGTTTAAGCATGTTTCATTTTCAGTTTCAGGTAATAGTTCCCACTGTTCCTTGAACGATATACAGTTCAATGCGCAAAACCTTGCGACTTGATCTGCATAGCCGTTTCCCATTGACACAAAGTCTTGTGACTTGACATGAGCATTGCAATTCACCACGGCAATTTCAAGAGGTAACTGAATCGCATGCAACAAATCCTTAATCTGTTCACCATTTTTCACTGGTGAGCCAGAAGAGGTCATGAAAGCCCTTCGTGACTTTAATTGGCCAAAGTCATGTACAATTCCAAATCCGTATCTGCTGTCAGTATAGATAGTGACTTTCAGGTTTGCAGCTGCGTGGCATGCCTTAGTAAGGGCAATTAATCTAGCCATTTGTGCAGAGTACACTCTTTCAAGCCAGGAAGCTTCTAGGATACCGGTGATAGTACACACGGCATAACCAGCTCTCAGTATTCCGACTGAGTCTCTCAAGCATGAACCATCAACAAACATAATGTAGTCATTTTCTTCTAACTGTGTATCTTTAATGTCAGGTCTGAGTTTGGTGCATAGTTCTGTTACCTCAAGACAGTCATGTTCCACTTCCTCGTTATTACTAATCTCAGCATTTTCAACAGGAAGTAAAGTTGCCGGGTTCAATACGATACACTTCTTGAGAGAGACATTTGGAGACCCCAGAATAATGGTCTCATATCTCGTTAGCCTAGCATTTGTCATGTGCTGAGTCTTGGTTCGGGTTAACTGAATTTCAACTGAATGCGGAACCATTACTGTTAAGGGAAGTCCCATCACTATGCCTTCACACTGTGTGAGGCTCTGACCAACTGCTGCAACTGCGCGCAAACAACCCGGTAAGGCTGCTGCGACTGGGTCCAAAGTAGCTGAAAAATATGCTACTGGGCGGTTTGCACCTCCATGGACCTGTGTTAAGACAGACAAAGAACAAGCATCACGTTCATGACAAAACAGTAGAAAAGGCTTCGTGTAATCAGGCATACCCAAAGCTGGCGCCCTGCACATGCATTCTCTCAATTCCATGAATGCCTCAAGCTCTTCTTCGGACAGGATTATGGTACTCGGGTCATCCTGAACCTCTTCGCCTGTCAGTGTTACTAAAGGTTTGGAAATAATCGAGAAGTTGGGAATCCACTGGTGACAGTAGCCCACCATTCCCAAAAACATCCTGACATCTCTCTTGGTTGTCGGGGGATTCTTCTGCAGTATGGCTGTCACCCTTTCTTTTGATATTCTCCTGGAGCCCTTTTCAATCAAGTGATCTAAATACTTCACCTCTCTCTGACAGTATTGCAGCTTCTTTGGGGACACTTTGGGGGTCATTTCAACCCTGGCGGTACGGGACCGCCAGGGCTGAAATGACAGAAGCACCGCCAACAGGCTGGCGCTGCTTCCAGGGACATTACGACCACAGCGGAAGCGCCGCGTTTTTCCGCCACAATGGCCCCGGCGGTTGTAATCTGCCAGGGCAGCGCTGCTAGCAGCGCTGCCCAGGGGATTACGAGTCCCCCTACCGCCAGCCTTTTTCTGGCGGTTTGAACCACCAGGAAAAGGCTGGCGGTACGGGGAGTCGCGGGGCCCCTGGGGGCCCCTGCACTGTCCATGCCACTGGCATGGGCAGTGCAGGGGCCACCTGACAGGGCCCCATGCGGCTTTTCACTGTCTGCTCTGCAGACAGTGAAAAGCGCGACGGGTGCAACTGCACCCGTCGCACACCCGCAACACCGCCGGCTTCATTTGGAGCCGGCTCCCATGTTGCGGCCCACATCCCCGCCAGCCCAGCGGGGATGTAAAAATGGGCACCACGGGAGTGTGACCGCATTGGCGGCCACACAGCGGTTACAACTTGGCGGGCGGCGGTTGCTGCCCGCCAATGTTGTAATGAGGCCCTTTATGTCCGTTCTTTCCCAAATGGTTCAGTAAGGTAATTGTGTCATACCTGCAGTCGTCTTTTGTTCTGGATGCGATCAACAAATCATCAATGTACTGTACTAGAGTTGAACTGAAAGGCAGTTCTAACGACTCCAAGTCCTTCTTCAATATCTGATTGAAGATGGACGGTGACTCAGAAAACCCTTGAGGAAGTCTGCACCAACTGTACACCTTATCCAAGAATTTGAAACTGAAGAGAAATTGACTGTCCTCATAAAGAGGCACCAAAAAGAATGCTTGAGACAGATCCACAACTGTGAACCACTCTGCATCACACGGAACCTGAAACATGATCACTGCTGGATTAGGCACTATAGGGCAGCACTTCACCACAATCTTGTTTATTTTTCTCAAATCCTGCACAATTCGAACCTTTCACCAAGGCTTTTTCGACCCATTATTGGTGAATTACATGGGCTGCTCATCACTTCTTTCAGAACCCCTTGCTTTACAAAGTCTGCAATTATCTGCAACACCTAAATAAGGACATCTTGCGCCATGTGGAACTGCGGTACCTGAGGAAACACTGCGTTTGGCTTAACCTGTACCTTAACCGGTTCTACTCCCTTTATCAGTCCTACCTCTTTTCCTGTCAGGTCCCACACCTTTTCTGTCACTGTTCCCTGCAACTCAGGTGGCAAGTCAGTCACTGTAAGCATTGGGAATAAGGTTATCAAAGGGTATTCCTCATTTGTACTTTCCGTCTCTAGGTCTGTAAATTGTCCATCGTCCCCTTCATCATCACTGTTTGTCTGTACTTCAATTCCCTCATTGGAACAGGTAATCGAACATTTCGTTTTGCACAGTAAGTCTCTTCCCAGTAGGGACCCAGGACTAGAATCACAGACTACGAATTTGTGTAATCTCTGGAAGTTGCCAATCTCAACTTGAACTGGGTCTGTAATCGGGTTTGTCAAATACTGATTTGCCACTCCAACCACCCTTATAGTACGTCCTGAAAGTGACAGTTTTGGAACCTCTGCACTTCTGACTGTACAGCGTGTAGCTCCCGTGTCAACCAGAAATGAAACCTTGTGACCCATTACCTTTCCCTCTACATAGGGTCCCCTCTGATCTACTTCTAGGGACGCTGCAAGCCTGCACTCCTCACTGTCTGAACTGTCATCCGACCATTCATCATTCAATCCATCCTCACCACGCAATGGGAACTGTTGTACTGTATTGTTTTGACTCATTGTTTGGCCTGTGACCTGCTGAGGAAGCATCACCTGTTGCTGTCCCATCGGAGCTAATGGTAATTTGCATTTGCTGTCTAGGTACCATAGGAATCTGCTGGTGTACCTGCTGCATTTGTGCTGGTTGGACACGCAGCATTTGTATTTGCTGCATGGGCTGTAACCCCTGCATCTGAACCATGTTATTCTGGAAGTTCTGATTTTGGCCTCTCACCTTTGGACCCCTCACATTTGGAAATGTACCGACATCATTGCTTTGTTGAACAACACCATCCTGCACCACATTTGGGCATTCCCGCTTCCAATGCCCCATGCCCCCGCACGCGTGACATAGTGACACCTTCTTCATCCCTTGCACATCATTCTGAACTACAACAGTATTCAAGTCTGGTCCGCGGTTCACAAAACCTCGACCTCTTGGTTGTGCCTGAAACATGCCATTTCCCTGCGGTTGCTGCTGTATTATCTGCTGTACTCCGTTTCCCTGCATCCCTGCTTTCGCTGCCTTAATCTGCATCACCATCACTTTCTCCTTCAACTTTCTCTGCTTCAACTCAATCTCATCACTACAGTATTTCGCATACTGCAACACCTCATCAATCGGCTTTGCCTGCCAACAGATCAAATGATTCTTAATCATCTGGCTAATCTCTGGTCTCAGTCCTTCAACAAACCTGAACACAAGTTGATTCATGTCTTTCGGCTCTATGGTCTCCGTGCCACTGTAATGTTTGAGCGCTTTCAACAATCTCTCATAGTAAGCATGAATAGACTCTTTAGCCTCCTGTGAAGTTCGATCGATTTTCTGCCAATCAGTCACTTTCGGCGACACTTTCTGCTTCAAAAACTCAATCACTTTATGATAGTACTTCATCACCTCCTCAGATGGTGCTCCGGTCACCTTATCCCTTGCCGGCTCCTGTGTCGAAGAGGAAAAAGGGAAAAGGGGCGGCTGGCTTTACCAACCCTACGGGTGTACAAACCAGAGCGTCCAAGAACAGATACCAAAAAACTTAGCCACAACATATTCTCAGATGATACAGGTTGAGGCCGACTGTGCACACAATGATGAGATTGCAATTGTCAACTTGTCTGACTATGGTCTATCTAATGAACAAACAAAAATATTGGGAAAAGGTCTGGGTTTTTGTCTCACTAGCCACTGTAATATGACTCAAGTACAGATTGATCTATACAAATTTCTAAGACAATTGAAATTAAAAAAGTACTTTGTAGAAAAAGGTAAAAGCATACATCCAGAAATATTAGACATATCACCCAGCACGTATACCATAAAGGATATTGAGGACATTCAAACCTTAATCTCACTTAGTGACACTGAGACTGTGGCCAATGACACTCAACAAATTCTGAATGATCTAAATGTCACACAGGACTTGTCCCTAAGTAGTGGCTTGAAACCTAAATCTTTATTTACACCAGTATTAGTTGGGGACAATGCTATAGACACGTTCCATAAATTAGTGGTGGAGGATCTTGACAAACTTGAAAAAAAGATTGTTGAGGGCAAATCGCACATCTCATTCAACATCAGCATGAAAGAAAGACTGGCACTTAAAAACTTAACCAACAATCAAGATATAGTAATAAAGGAAGCAGACAAGGGAGGAAATATAGTCATTCTCAATAGATCAGACTATATCAATGAAATTAATCGACAACTAGGGGATAATATATCGTATACAAAACTAAAAGACAATCCCTTATCCAGAATCGTTCAGGAATTAGAGATATTGTTACGTAATTGGGTTGAACAATGTCTAATTTCGGACGCTGAATTCAAATATATCCTGAATGCTTCTCCAAAGGCACCTTGTATATATATACTTCCTAAAATACATAAAAATAGGACAGCACCACCAGGTAGACCTATCATATCGGGATTGGACTCGCCCACCGAAACCCTATCCAAATATATTGACAGTTACTTACAGCCGTTTGTCAAAAACCTTCCTTCTTATTTACAAGACACACGTGATGTTCTGACTAAGTTGGAAGACGTCACCTGGTCTTCAGAAATGATGTGGGTAACTTTGGATGTCAGCTCCCTCTACACTTGCATACCCAAGAATAGAGGCCTGGAAGCAACGTGTCACTTTTTGGCCAATAGATCGGCCTCTTATTTGGAACATACCAACATGTTAGTGGAAATGATTCGGTTTATACTTGATAACAACGTCTTCATTCATGAAGGAAAATGGTACAAACAAGCACAAGGTGTGGCGATGGGCTCACGCTTCTCACCATCTTATGCAAATTTGTACATGGGACTGTTTGAGAAAACACATCTGTGGTTGAATGGCCCTCCTAATCTAACTGAACACATATTTTTCTGGGGAAGGTACATTGATGATGTACTCATGATCTGGACAGGTGATGAGTCACAGTTGGTCGAATTTGTTCTGTATATCAACAACAATGATTTTAACATCAACATGACATATGAATACAGCAGAGATCGAATCAACTTTCTTGACTTAGAAATATTTATAGAGAACAACTGTGTACATACTAATTTACATCGCAAATCGACTGCCTGCAATGCATTGCTACATGCCAGGAGTGCTCATCCTACTACACAGATCAAAGCTATTCCTTTTGGAGAAATGGTTCGGGTGAAGAGAAATTGCAGCAATGACAGACTCTGTGAATTAGAACTAAACAGATTGGTCACCAGATTTACCCATAGAGGCTATTCCAATACTACTTTGAATAGTGCAAGAACCAAACTCAACAAGCTACCTAGATCAGTGCTGTTGAGAAATAGGAAAATAAAGGATATTAAATCAGAAAAGACAACATCGTTCTGTACCTCGTACAGCCAAAATAGCCAGGATATATATAGAATCCTGCTTAAACACTGGAATGTTCTTCACACCGATAACACCTTAAAACATATTCTATCTAGGAAGCCCCACATGATTCACAAAAAAGGCATCACAATCAGGGATCTGATATGTAAGAGCTTTCTACCACCTCTTAAGGAGAAATCATCAACTTGGCTACCTGGAAAACCTAAAGGTTTTTTCAATTGTAGCAGATGTAACATATGTCACCTTGCTCTACACAAGACACATACCTTTAATTTCAACGGTAGTAAATCATACAAGATCCAAGATTTTATAAATTGCAATACAAGATATGTTGTGTATGTCTTGGTATGTGAATGCATGAAGATATATGTAGGGAGTACTATTCGACCTCTCAAGGAGAGGATTCAGGAACATGTACGGGCTTTGAGGAATAATGATACAGCCTCTCCAATAGTACGCCATGTGACCAAGGAACACTCCCTTATGGAGACTCCTGTTTTTAAGTACATGGGTATTAGTCAAACACGAGCACATCCCAGAGGAGGCAATCGGGAGTTAGAACTCAGAAAAAATGAAGTTAGATGGATAATCAGGCTAAAGAGCATACTACTAGGTATGAACGTGGATCATGAAATGTACCATTTCCTATGAAGCTACATGGCCAGATTAATAACATGTACTTATGTATGCCTCTCATGTTTTTTATCTACATATGTCGGGACTCCTACTCCGTTATGCATATGAACTGTGAAAAACTAATATGTATCTTAATATGGTTAAAATATGGTTTGCATGACACTCTATAATCTCCACTAACCATTGATACTTCTAATTCACTTCACAATATAGACTAACAGCACTGCTAATAGCCATTATCTACATTGAGAGACATAATGTGACAAGTGCGTCAAAATCCTCGTAGTCGTATAATAATCTAATATTGCCTCTTGGAGTCCCCGTAACCTTTAGGTCGATACTAGACAGTTGCGTTTCCCTGTAATGGGCCGTGTGTGCTAACGAAATACTCGTTGCACACTCTAAGATGGCGGCCGCGGGTAGTCCTATTTCAGTTTCTAACTACTACTAAAGACGCAGTCAGGAGACATTCCGGTTCGCGTCACATACACGGAAGGACTTTCGACACAGTCCGAACGGACTACAAACTAGGTAGGAGACGGCATTAAGGGTTCTGTGTGTGAGGACTTATTGTGTGTATGCACTGTATAGTAATTAGCATACACATGTACTTAACAATCTTAAATTGTTTGGATGCTGAGTATTACTTTGGCAGTAGCGTTTTCTGGTTCACTTCTATTACTTGCTACAAGACTTTGCGTGATGAACATCCGTTAAGTTTTCTGTTTGTACAACTTATTACAGGTTACGCAGTGCATAAATCACCCATACCTGTGAACAGCACATTTGGATTTTATTGTATAAACAACTACAGGTTAGTGATACTCTTGGGCTTAAGTACTTGGGACACCTTTGTTGTTATCTTCATTTGACATGGTTTACTGACCTTGTCCTTTTGTAGCTCTACAGTGCTGCTGCTTTTAAATTGATTAACCCAATCTGAAAAAGGACATTCTATTTACAAAGAATACAGAAAAATAAGGTACAGGATATAAACATCTAAATTTTCATTTTACACTACTCAGCTTTTTATTAGAGCTACTTACTCATGGTCAGAATAGATATTTCCTTTCACCTAAACATATGGTGACAGGATATCGTGTTGCTGATTTACTTGGTGCAATAACTAACATTAACTTGCATGAACATAGCATGCAATTCTTTCTTCCCTCTTTCTACCTGATAATTTTTGTCTTCTTTCTGGCATTTCAATTAATACAAAAGCTACTTTGTTAGATATATTGTGTAAGTCTGATACTATTTTGAATACATAGAATTGTGTTGGCATGTTGACTGGTGTTTTGATGTAGAGGTCCTTTTCTTATCACACTTTTAGGTGCTTAGATGTGTTCACACGTAGTTGGTGTGTGGTATCACATTGGATTTTAAAATTCACTTTTTGGTGCAAGATGGTAGATTGGTCAAAGTATTTATGGAAAAACAAGTGATATTAAGAAATGATATGATTTGTTTTATCAGCCTTGATAAAGTCCCGTTTGGGACGAAACACGTGTCGGCTGAATTGGATTATGGCTGAATTGGATTGTTGATCTACAAATTTATTTTCTACATCGGTCTGAAATGGATTATTAAATTACATGTCGATCTTCCACATTGGATGACAAGAACTTTCAGTGCAACAAACCAATGAATTGGATATTACTCGACTACTGATGAACTTATTGCAGCATGAGGCTTGGACATTGCCAAAACACAAAATACGAGGCTGTGACTAAGTCATAGGTCTTGGGACAAATGTGTGGTGTTCTTGCTTATTCTTGACTTGGCTTTATTATATATTTCTTGTTGGTCTTTCACAAATCTTTTGTTGTACACATGCACTTTTTATAGATATGCTTGGTATTAAAAGTATTGTAACAGTACAGTCTCGGATACATCATACACCATTGTCTTACAGCGTAGGTCTATTTTTTTCTCTTAAATCACAGTACGACTATTTATCAAATTTCTCAACAGTATTATGGATTCCATGTATTGAACTAGAAATTGTAATCCCTTTCACTTGTTTAGGTGTGCTCCATTCCTAATTTGAGCTAGGAACTATAATCTCAAACAGGGTATTCAAGTCCTCCCAAAGACATTTCGCAAGCTTCACAAACCTATCTGTCTGCTGGTACCAATCTATTGGCTTCTCCCTCAATCTGGGATAATCATTTGTGAATGACAGAATGTCTCCCCTGGACCACGGTACATGGACTAGAACACCTCCAGCTGTTTCTCTCATTGGTAACATCTTTACTGTCCCCTTGTCTAGTGCGGTTTTAGCCTGATTTGATTCCGGACTTTCGCCCTTCTCTTTATCTCTTTTCTTTGCCCATCTGCCTTCCCACTTCTCTAAGGCACCCCAGATCTGCGCACTGTGCAGTATCTCTTTAAGATGCGCTTTCATTCCAGTAGATCTCATGTGCTCAAAATCTTTAGAGTCAAAGTCTAATCTGTAGCTTCTTTTCAAATGTTTAGTATTCTCGATATCTATATTGTATTTTTCTGCCAGGTTTGCCAACCTCTGATGTACCTTGCCCAGTTCTTTAGTGATCTTGGGGCACAGATATCTCAATTCTGCTTCTGTGTATGACTCTAATCTGTTTACCCCCATTGTCCCTTCTACTAGTTCCGCAGCTTCTACACCCAGTCTCACAAAATTCAGGTATTCTTCCTTTTCTGGCTTATCTGCAGCTACCGCAGTATTTTGTAAAGCGTGAGTCTTTTCTAACCATTCATTCAACTGTTGCACAGAGAAACCTTGCAGTGAAATGTTTCCTGCATGCATCAATGGTGACTGTGATGAGTTTGTACTTATTGTCTGTGGGGTTAGCACACCTAACCCTGCTTGCCTCATTGTCTCCAAAGGAGCTCCAATCGGACTAAGGTCTATCAAGGACCTGAGTCCTTCTGCTGACTGTTCTCTTGGTGTCAATAGTTGGGGAGTTCCTACGGACCCTCCTCTTATTACCTCTTGGGTCATTGTTCCCTGATCATTCACGCCAGGTTTACCCTACGCATACAATGGTACTGGTGGACCAACAGTGATTGGTAACGATATGGCAGCTGGTTTCTGACCTGGTCCCAAACTTCATGGAGCAGTAACTCCCAGAGCTTGACTCACTGTGGCTGGTACATGTACTAACGGAGGTCCTGCTACTGGATTATATCCCAGAATCAGCTGTTGCTGTGGCTGGGGCAGCAATTGCAGAGTTGGCTCAATCTGCACTAACTTTGACCTTGTATATATCGGATCAGGCGACACCATTAGACTTGTATTTGTCTTTAGTACTGGGACGTCTGGATAAATTCTCTGTATCTGTGGCAGAGGTTGCAACTGTATCTGCGCGTCTGGTGCAGTGGGCACACTGACACCATTCTGTATCAAAACCGTATCACTTGTCTGCATTGTATTTGTAACTTCCTTACTCTGTGTTCCCAGGACCCGCACTAGTGCTTGGAGCAGTGTTGTTTATGGCATATGGTGGCGGGCGATCATGTAACAACTGATTAAGAAACTTTTCATCGTCTGAATCATCTTCATCTACCCAAGACCTCTTAGTCTCTTTAGGCTTATTAGAGCCCTTGTCTGTCTTACAGGTGGCTTTCTTTCCCTGTGTCTCGTCTTCTTGTGTAATTGCCGGAAACAATTTGAGTCCGTCAACTATTACCCTTCTCCGCATTTTACTCTCATTGTCCCATCTAGCCTTGGCTAAGGTCTTTTCTGCTCTTTTTATTCTCCTTCAAGTTTTTGCTGTCTTTGTCGTATGGCCATTAAATCCCAGACTGCTAATGCCTCATACTGGGCTGGCCTCGGAGGTGGTTTCTGCACACTTAACATACACCTTAAATTTTCTACAATTCTTGTATTGAACGTTCTGTGCTGAGGAAACGCTAAACATCCCTCCTTCTCTGTTAATTTTCGCCACTGCTTCATCCAAAGACATGGCGCGACTCCCTTTTCCTCCATTACTATATAAGCTGGAGTACCCTCAGGCGGTGTAGGCTCCCCTTCACTCGCCATAATGTATGCGTCTCCTTTCAAAGCGCTCTTTAAAGCTTTGAAAAAATTAATCTTTGCATCTTTTATTTTGTCTTGAATCTAATCAGGAAGTGACATTAATTCCCAGAACACTCTTCACCCACCTTTCTCAACCTATTGCCTCTCACGGACAGCTGCCAATCCGTGCGTGACCCCTCTCAGCAACTGACCTATCCCAGCGCGGCACCACTGACGTCACACTCACACACTCTGCAGCTGACAAAGTCTTGCGGCTTGTCCTCCTTACACTGGATTCACACAAAACTAATGCAAAATTATGGCAAGCACCTTTAACAACAACAACTACAATTTGCCAGCTTACTACAGGAAGGGTACACATTCGCTTCAGAACTTTACAGAGATTTCACTTGAAGCCTTGGCCGCTATTCTCTCCTTCTCAGCTGCCGCACCCGCAAGCAGAATTCGACCCGCAAATCCTACTCTCGACTTGTCAATGGTTTGTTCTAGTGCACTATAGAACTTGCCAAATCTCCATCGAAGGTTTCACACATACAATTTGACTCAAACTCGACTTGTCAACCACGCCCGATTGACCTATTAAACTGCACAAATTACAACATAAACCCAAGTGTCTCCTACACTTGTCAATATACTCCGGAGTCTTAGACCAAGACGGGTCCGTATATCACCAACCAACCACGTGGATAATTTTTTTAACACAAAGCGCCACACTCACATGAAGTACGCCGACTTCCCTCCTCTCATACTGCGGAGTACGCCCACTCCTACTAAAACAACATCACCTGACCGAAACACACAAACTTCAAAAACACCTGCAATAAGCATAAGCTGAGCAAGAGCAAATTCTACACCACACATGCTAAAACGCCAAGAACATTCCCAAATCACTTAGGCAGGCTCCGAGATTCTGGGAAAGTCATGGGGAATTTAGAAACGCATCATACCTCCAATTTGCATTATCTCAGAAAAACAATCTAAACAATAATTCTCCGCCCTAGGGCCCCAAAGGGCCTAAACCGTCGCTCTGCTACCAGAACTGATAACGCGTCCCTTCATGATAAATTATTACACATTGGGACTCGTTTTAGGCCAATGAATCTTTTGACCCTGTTGAGAGACACCTTAGGATGAGATAGCTAATCAACATGTCAATCAATACGTCAATAATGTCATCAATATTTATCACAACAATGCATTTCACTTTAGTCAAAGACATTAATCAAACTCAAGACACCACCATGACCTTACAGTCATGAATAACCACACCAGTTTAGTATGAATTAAGTGATATTTATTCACTATTTGTTACAATACTACTAGCAAGTTTATTAATCTCAAAACAAAGAAACACAATAGCATAGTCACAATATGACAATTCTGATAAGATTTCATCAAAGCAAGAACCACAAACATTAGAATATAACACGGTGCAAACATAAGTTATTCCCAAACAGAGTATATTAGCCCATTGTTCAACAAAACATAGATTCGGTCATTTGTCTATTTGCGTCAGTTCAGTGAACCCCTCACCTAACTTCAAATTAGCATTGGCATGTTGGACTTCATGCAAAACAATTTAGTAACACCAATTTGGAAAACATCTAACTATGGCTCCTGTCAAAAGAAAAGCAGTTGGTACCTAGAAAGGAAAAGCAAACAGACAATTACAATTTCATTGTCATATAGTTACCCTCCAAGTTTGGTCAGAACTCAGGCTCTGTCTTCGTCTTCAGGACATCAGTTGATTCGCCATCAAAAGAGATTCAGCTCCAGCAAAGGAAAAAAAGGGGCACTTCCGTCATAAGGAGGTAAAGTGTAAATGGGCAATCTAAGGACAAGGATGGTTTTAAGTAAAATCAGCTAAGTCACTAGGCAAAGTGACAAAGTCTCTGGATCATGGCAAATCGCATCAGCATCTCCCTACCTAACTAACTCATTTCCGTGTGTCAAGGGGTTTTATCCCTTTTTCGTTGTACATTCCCCTAAAATCTAATTGGACAAGTGGTTGCACCCCACTATCTTTAGCCAATTAAAAACACATTAGCTCATCAAATTTGTTACCCCACAACAGTTCTCAAGTATTTTATTGGTGCTTATGATTGACGTCTTTAGCGGGTGGTATGTCCGGTATGATTTCATTGTCTTGTGGTCTTTCGCACATCTTTAGGTGACCTTGTACTTTGCGTTAATCTACACTGTTGCATTCAGCTAAAAAACGTTACTTTAGGCAGGGTGAATTTCATGAGAACGGATCTACTACCGTTACATTCAGCTTCTAGCTTTTGGAAAAAAACAAGAGTTCATGTCCTTTAGCAAGTCAGCACACTGCACGTTAGAAAGACACATTCAACATGAGAGTCAGGCAGCTAGGCCTCGACTCATGCTAACTAATGCCTAGTGATTCATTAGAAAAACTTTACGTATACCTATTATTATTAGTGTAAAACCATATCATAACATATCAAGTTCAACATTATTAGTCAGTTTCATTAGTCCTGTATACATTGGTGGCCACTCCCCGTGGGCACATTTCAAGTGCACGTTTTAACAAAACATGTTAATACAGTTTCTATGCAGTATTATTATACATTAGTTCATAAACATTTCATGTTAATATAGATTATATAAGCAACGCTCTCTCAACACCATTAATCCCAACTCTGACCATACCTATCTCTTGTCTCCTCTATCAGGACTGAATGCTTGTTAATACAAGAATGTATATATTTGATTCATTGTTTACTTCTCAGAGCACTTTTGCATATAGTTTGCTTCTATGTAACTCAACCCCTCTGCCTCCACAGTTTTTCATTACAAATCGCACAAACATGATTTAGGGACGCTATAGCAAAATGTAAAATAAGTTCCTAAATACAAACATGAATAACTCAGCACTTGTTCCCCAGTAGGTTACAGAGTAGCAATGGATGATATAAAGGTGTGAACCTCCCTCTGTACTCTAGGAGATAGAGAGAGGCACCGAGGAGAAGATGTTACTGAAAGATGAGGAGAGGATGTGTTGCGGAGACCCTAGAAGCATTCTCTCAATATGCTCTGCTAAAGGCGCCACAACGTTGGCAAGTTTTCATTCTTCAGCAATCATGCCACATTTTTGTGAAATTGGGGGAGGGAAAAACCATCACCTACCGCCTTGACTCTTCCCCTAGGCTATGAGCAGGACAAAAGAAGACTAGCGGTGAGGCTTGTGAGAGACAAGGAATGTGAAAAACAAGGGAGGGTAGAAATGGCTGGAAGTAATGTCCTCTGTGGCCAGGACCAGAGGTTGAAAGGAGAGTCACCTCTGCAGCAAGGAACATTTGTAGAGTTTGCATTTGTACCCGGTAGCCATCGCTAGTTGGCATCTCTGGCGAAGCTTTAATCATAACTTTCAGAAGATAAAGAGCCTGTGAGTATAACAATTCCTCCTCCTCCGCTCTAGCAACTCGGCTGTGCATTAAACACACACCATCTTTCACAAATGTACTTTTCTTGAATTTATTTTTCTAATGTAAAACCCATAGAAAGGCAATCTACCTTCTTCCCTTTCATCGAAGGAACATTATAATACACTGCGTTAAGATGCGAAGAAAGGGGAAAAGCGACACTGCCAGAAGCAAACAGCAGCTGCTGTCTGCTGTTCCTGATTTCATGCCTGGGCGACTCACCTGTAATTGTAGAACAGATGGGTGTTCAGTGAACAAAGCAGTTTGACCGTCAGTACATTCCAGATCTTGTTTCACATTATGTACATTAGCATTTCACACAATTATGGATATAAGGACGGACAGGGAAACAGCGGAGCCTGGCTCCCCAAGAGCTTTTCTGAAGCATTTCTACACTAGTGATAGTAATAAATGCACACTCTCGGCAGAGGAGGCATGCCTCTTCCTGTCTTGAGCTTTAGTGAATGTTGAACTGAATAAGCAACGGTCCAAAGTGAACGTGGATTTCTCTTCCACCTCATTTAAAATCAATGTTTTCTGGTGCACCTGATCTTTCCAGGGTGCTACCACAGGAGACAGACATACTAAAAAAAATCTAGTATTATGAGATGGTGGTAACAAATTTAGATATCATTAGATCTGGCTTGCCAGCAAAGCTGGCTGCAGATCTATTCTTACTAATTATTTTAAAATGTACATGGAGTGAGATTTGGCTCCAATCAAAGCAAGGTTTCTCTTTCCTTTAATGCCAATACCTTTTTGGTGTATACTTCCGCACCCCATCAAGTGCCTGAATTACACTGCATGAGGGACTATTTTTAATCATCACGTTATATTGTTCACCTTATTGATGAGTTATATACAAAACATTTGCTTTTTTTTTTTTATAGTTTGGTCACGGCAATTTAAACCCAATCTACTGGCATTGTCAATGCTTGTTTCTTGATAATACTGTCTCTAAGAAATGTAATGAATATGCTTCATCGAACAATATTTACATTTGCCTTCTATTGCCCTAAAAACCCCCCTGGCTTCCTTGAATGAATGGGTCTCCTAATTTTCCAACAAGTTCACATCTCTTCTTGGAATTGACTACATTTATTCTGTCTCACTTTCAATCCCTAAAGAAGCATTTTCAATGCAACAGGTCTCGCATTTGCTCGAGTTAGAGCTATTAGCATCGTAAACTCCTAACCTGACTTTTCTTGCCACACAAATGAAAAGAAAAAAATAACGCAGTGCGATCGCGCTTTGTTAAATGCAGCGTGATCGCGCTGCGTGGAAAATAAACAGATAAAGTAGTCTGGAGGCCATGCTGAAAACATCTAGCCTCTTATGTTTTTAGTAGTTTACCAGTGCTGTGTAGGTGGGCTAAACACCGGAAAAGGCATGACCTATGCATGCCTTTCACAAATGAAAGCAAACAGATTGTAATAGGCAAGCCCACAAACCAATGAAAGGGACTGACGTGACATGACGTGACATGGGCATGGTTGGAAGCCCAAAGAGAGATTACAGCATGGGACGGAACGATTTGCGCTCGCCCATAAAAACACAGCCTTAGGCATCCCCTCGGGTTTCAGAAAATCCCCACTACAGTGAAAGATTGTTGTTGGCTACAGACTACTTTACAGATATTATTAGAAGTAATATTCATAGCGTAGAAGGGCAAGGGCTATTTACCTGCTATCAATAGGATTGACTAATTTCATTGTTCAGAACAGAACCTCCTAGCCGTAGAGGGGATAGACTTCATTTAGCCATTAGTATCAGTTGCTTTTTCTGTCTTACACTTTTCTCAACATGGTGCTGCCCTTACTAGCCCTGCTATCAGTAACCATAAATGTGTCAGGATCAGAAATTAAACAGCAGTACAGGAGCCTTGTTGATTTCCTTAGTTGAAAATCCTGGCCCTTTTTCTAATTCTCCAACAGAAACGTGCTGGCTTTCGAAGGGCTAACAGCGAGACAGACGGTCTTGCCAAAGAGTCAAGAGGGGCATGATGCCACTTCTACAATGACTTGCATTTGGGTAAATTGGCAACCATGCTAGGCAATGGCTTGCATTTGGGTAGATTGGCAACCATGCCAGATTGTCTTTTAGAGTCTGGCTAAAAAATCTGTTGTGTCAGTCCTAAACTATACATCTGCTTAGCATGTGTCCCCATGTGAGCCCCTGATTCATTGCACTGTGTTTAACACTTTTGTTTGCTCCTATTGCTTCAAAAGCATCAAAACATGTCTTTATATACTCAATTTAATTTGAAGAGACATGCAAATTTTTCTACACCTCCTTGGCATTGCCAATTTCTTATAAATCTTCCACCAGATGGCTCTGCTTTGATTTCATATTTAACTATATAACTTTAGCTATACAGAGAGTGGGATTTATGTCAGCCACTAGTTTGTGATTGGACAGCTGTAGACTATAACAGTTGTCTCCGTTTGATTCAATAGTTTTCCTAGTTTTTGATACATATGTGCCACCAAGGAGCATTTTGTTCTCACTGTGATCTTATTGGTCGACTAGGATGTTTCCCTTTCATTTCCCCCACACTCTTTTCTCTCTGTGTTGCTTCCCCAGCTCCGCTCCTCTAACCCTCACCCATTTCATTCCTTTTTTAATATATTCCCGTATGCCTGCACCTCCATTGCTTCCTCACACCTTCCCGCTTGGCATCCTCTTCCCTTATCCAACTACCACTTCACTTTCATCTTTTTACTTTTGGATGCACACCATGTTATTGGTGGTAATTCCTCTTAAAATGTTTCTTTGGCCATTTTAAGACTTGGCCTCCTATGAGTGTGCATGGGTCAGGCAACTAGGGATGGATTTTAACGTTTTAACAATCCCTAAAATGGTAAACAAAAGTGCACATTCACATCCACCGCAGCCATCTTTGAATGGATTTGATAGAATATTTCAAAAGCATGCAAAGATGGTCTCCATGGATGCTCACACATTAACCATGACTATATTTGAATGGGTTTGTTAAAATATTACAATGCCTTCTAAGATGGCCTGCATGGATGCAGGCACATCCATGGGGCCATCTTTGATTGCAATACAAATATTTTAACAAAGCCATTAAAAGATGGTTGCTGTGGATGCATGTGCATAACAGAGGATGCCTAACCCAAAAGAAGCATTGAAAAAGCCATTAAGTTTCATTGGTGAGAGCTATTGCCTTAGCCAGTGTTCTTTTAGTTGGCAATGTGCCCTGTGGCTCAGTCAATAGAAAATGGGCTTTTCCAAAACTACTTATCTGTGTAACAACTACCAGGCCATTGATTTTCATTGCTACAGTGACACATACTTCTCTGTATCACTCTGCAGCATTTTCTGTGATATGGCTGCTGATGTGTACTTCTCCTTTTTTCTCTATTCCGAGAAGCATTCCTCGTGCACTCCTTAGAGGCATTCTTCTCCTTTTTCCACAAAAGCCTCTGTGAGCCAGGTCATATAAATTGCACTGGTTCCAAGTAAGTTTATACAAGACCCATACAATTTTGCAGTACCGTTTGCACCAATAATTAGTGCAAAACACAACCTTTTGTATCAGGTAGTCAGTGCAAATGCTAGATTATCCTCAGCACCAGTAAAAGAATTGTCCCACATCAGGGCAAAATTTGTTCAGAACTGATAATTTTTACGAGTGTTCTGGATCACTTATTTAACAATCCTGCCCTCAGATTATTGCCACTCTCTTGTATTAACAACCCCTGCGCTTGATAGTACCTCCCTCTGTCCTCCTTGACCACTGTGCTCATAGAACATGATACAACATCAATTTTAGGCATTCGAGAAATTAAGGATGTGGAGAGTGAACCATATGGAATGTGAAGCGTGGGATAAGGAAAGAAGAAGGAGTAGTGGGGGCTGAAGAGGGAGGATGCCCTAAAATGAGTACTGTACATATATCTTTTTTATCTTTTGTATATTTTCTACGAACACCTTCTTAATAACCATGGTGTTTTTTTTCTAACTAAGTAGCAGTTTTTTGTTGTTGTTTTTTTTAAATTTTGAATCCACTTACTCAGCGCAGAGATTTCTTAACATCCTCCTCTAGCCAGAAGTTCTTTCTTACAGTTATTTACTCACATTGAAAATTAAATTCCGGCTTTCTAATTGCCTTCAAAATCCAATACTAGTACTTGATGGTCCAAGCTGAGCCCATCATTCGTCTTTTCGTTCTCTGAAAGCTTGTATTTTTGTGGACTGCAGTTTTACAATATTGGATCTATATCTGAAAGTTTTTTCCGCTGATATGTACAAAATGTGTTGGCGCTAAGAAGCCGTATTTTAACGATTAAAAAAAAACACACCTCTGTAAAAGCCAATCAATACAAGCAGGTCTGCACAAGTTGCAGTAAATTGTTGTTAGGAAGCTGTTAACGCGAACAAACCTACTAGGGCTTAAATAGACATTAGGCTCTTCTGTTTCTATATCCACCAGAGCGGAAACAATTTTTGATAAAATGTGCTTCATAATGAAAAGCATTGTGGGTAATTGTCAAGCATGGACCTCAGAAAGTCATGATAAGTGTCGGAATAGTTGGTTAAATAATCTGCTGCTGATTGAAGGGGAACAGATGTAATTATCCAATTAAACTGCATTCTACTGCTCATTGAGGGCGGAGACAAAATTACTTCTAAGTATTGCTGATAGCCCTGTATTTTTTATGACTGGATCTGACATCTGGGCCCGGATTTAATAAAGGCTTGCATTGCCCTTGTGTCACGCAAGGCAACACATAGCAACGCAATCCCTTAAATCAGTTTTACTGAACCGCGCAAAACCATTTTGCATGGCGGTGAGTGGCTTGGTAAAGTAGTGCAAGGCAGCACAAGTAGCTGCTTTGGGTTACCCTGCATTTGGAAGGTGTTCCTTGGGTGGAGTGTGGGTGTTCCCACACACCCATCCATGGATTTTGATGCAATCTCAGATTTACCAAGAAAAATAAACCTGGGAATGCATGAAAATGCTATTGTTAGAAATGGGGTCTCTGGTTGGCAGTCAGTTTGCACTCTGTCCAAGCACGGACCCTCACTCTAACCAGGGTAAAGGAGATAGACACCTATGATAACCTCTGCTCACCCCCTTGGTAGCTTGGCACAAGCAATCAGGCTCATATCAGAGGCAATGTGTAAAGCATTTGTACAACCACACACAGGAACACAGTGAAAACACCACAAAAGCACTCAATACCAGTTTAGAAAAATAGCCAATATTTATCTGAGTAAATCAAGACTGAAATGACAAACATCCAACATACACAAGCAAAGTTATGAATTTTCAAATATTAAACTTGAATATTGCACTTAGAAACATAAATGCTTCAATTTGATGTTACCACGGCATAGTGACTGTCTTTCTCAACAATCAGATGCCAACGGCGCCAGTCACGGAGTCGCATGGACTCCCAGGTACAGTACCTTTTGAAAATGAGGAAACAAGCCGGTGCACTGAAGCGTCGCTTTGGAGAATGGAGGGGGGGCGTGGGTGTGAGGCGTCGAGTTCTTGCTGCGAAGTAGTGGAGGTGAGGCGGCATTTTTGTAGAGCGTCAGTTCCTCACACTTCTGGCAGGGTCGATGTCCAGCGGGTCAAGACGTGGTGGGGCGACCTCACTGGGTGGCGGTCACGCTACGGGGTTGCAGGCGCCGCAGCGGAGTTGGGTGTCACGAACGCCAGTGACACGGCAATCGGGACTCAGAAAGTCACAGGACGTCAGAGGGGCTGCAATGGTGCCATGCTTGCAATGTCAGTCGAGGTCGTCACACTCCAGCGGGGACCACACCTTCTGTGGCATCATCCAAAGTCAGTGCACTTAGCTTTTCTTGGTTTTCAACCAGCTTTCACTCCCAAATGCTGAAAAACTGGAGCAGACACCACCTGGTGAGTTAGAATCCACAGAAAGTGAACTCAGAGGCTGGTAGGTGAAGTCTTTGCTATCCCTGAGACTTCTTAAGAGGCAATCTCAGTCCAAGCCCTTGGAGAAACTTCACAAGCAGGATAAACAGCAAAGTCCAGTGTTTGCCCTCTCTAAGGCAGAAGCAGCAACTGCAGGCCAACCCAGCAAAGCACACACAGCAAAGTGGCAGTACTCCTCCTCCAGCTCTTCAGCTCCTCTCCTTGGCAGAGGTTCCTCTTGATCCAGAAGTGTTCTAAAAGTCTGGGGTTTTGGCTCCACTACTTATACCCATTTCTGTCTTCAAAGTAGGCAAACTTCAAAGGAAAGTCTCTGTTGTTTAGAAGATCCTGCCTTGGCCGGGCCTGACTCCAGATGCACTCCAGGGGGTTGGAGACTTCATTGTGTGAGGACAGGCGCAACCCTTTCAAGTGCCAGCTCCTCCCTTATGGCTCTAGCCCAGGGGACTCATCAGGATATGCAGGACACTCCCCGGCTCCCTTTGTGTCACTGTCTAGTGGGAATTCACAAAATGCCCAACTGTCATTCTGATCCAGACGTGGATTCCACTAGCAGGTAGAGACACAGAATGGTTAAGCAAAAAAAGCCCACTTTTTTAAAAGTGGCATTTTCAAGCTGACAATCTAAAGACCAACTTTATCAAAAGATGTATTTTTAAATTGTGAGTTCACAGACCCCAAACTCCAGATATCCCTCTGCTCCCAATGTGAAACTGCATTTAAAAGATATTTAAAGGCAATCCCCATGTAAACCTATGAGAGAAATATGCCCTGCAATAGTAAAAACTGAATTTGGCAGTTTTTCACTATAAGGACATGTAAACACACTAGTACATTTCCTACCCTATAAATACACTGCACCCTTCCAATGGGGTTGCCTAGGGCCTACCTTAGGTGTGACATACATGTAGTCAAAGGGAAGGTTTGGGCCTGGCAAGTGGGTACACTTGCGAGTTCGAATTGGCAGTGCAAGACTGCAAACACAGACACTGCAGTGGCAGGTCTGAGGCAGGTTTACAGGGCTTCTCATGTGGATGGCACAATCAGTGTTGCTGGCCCACTAGTAGCATTTGATTTACAGGCCCTTGTTACCTCTAGTGCACTTTACTAGGTACTTGCTAGTAAATCAAATATGCCAATCAGGGATAAACCAATCCCCAATACAATGTAGACAAAGAGCATATGCACTTAAGCACTGGTTAGCAGTGGTAACGTGCCCAGAGTACTAAAGACAATGAAAACCGGTCTGAAAACATAGGAGGAGGGAGGCAAGAGGTTTGGGGATGCCCTGCAAGAAAGGTCAGGCCCAACATTTATGCTATCCCAACAGAGGTGTAATGTAGAGAACTATGTTTATTTCTCCTCGTTATTAGCACTTTCTACGTGTGCTCCATTGTGCAGCACACATAGAAAAAGAAAAGTGCCACTGAATGTCGTTTTTGTGCAGGAAGGGGCATCTTCCTGCACAAAACAATCTTGCCTTTAATGTAAGCACTCTTGCATCATGGCGAGAGAGCAGGAATGTTCCATATCATAATAAATACTCTCTCTCCATTTTAGGCAGTGCAGCCTCCATTTCTGCGTTGCGTTGCTCCAAATGTTGGTAAATCGGGTCCTTGGTTGTTAACTCTTGTAAGGGATTAAATCACTGTTGTTGAGGTTCACCTCAGTTTTCCATGTTGGTGTTGTAGAACACTGTGCACTTTTTCCCCTAAAACATGTGCTGTGCACCTGGGACTCCTTTTTTGGCCCTTTTAACTTCCCTATGAACTCACTATAGATGGCACAGAAAATGTATCAATGGAATGGCAGTTAATGCAATATGTGGGGTACCATGTGTATTTACATCACACACATATGTGAAAAGAATACATGGCTACAACGAGAACCACTGTGCTGTGGCTGAGCTGCAATATAAAGACACTGTAGGAAAGCATGGCAAGGAAACGAGTAAGCTATGGTTGTCATACCACAAGCCTAGGTGTGATTGAAATATTTAATTTCATATCTCAGCCTGGAAAAATGCAAGCAAAGTTCTTTAAACTTCACTATTACTTAATTTTCAAAATCTTATGTAATGGTAAAATTGGATGGGAGAATTAATGACTCTAGCTCAGAAGTGAATAGCTTACCTCTGAGCCAATGAAGGATGAGGGGCATTAGCTGCTGGCTACTTAAAAGGTATTAGCTATGTGAGAGCGGACATGAAAAGTTGACAGAACAAAGTAGAGCCTTAATGCTTCCTCTTGTGACTTTGAGATACCAGGAAGGACTTCTGTTACTCATCTTCAGAGCCATCCCAGACAGCCGGTCTCCTAGACTGGGTCATTTTACAGTAAGGCGAGAAGAAAGTGCTGTAAATCCAGGTGGGAGACTGTGAGAAAAAGATATCAGACTTTTTCTACTCAATGGCTAGTGCACAGGGTAAATTGAGCACATCAACCACCACCTTCTCAGACCATTCATGGACTGGGGAAGACACCACCTTAGGACGAAGGCATTGGTGGATGAAAGTGTGTCCCAACTCCTACTAGGAGATGAGATCTCACACAAGGGCCTCTGACTTCTGCTGGTTTTCAGGGACTGAACCTTTCCAAAGGCTGAGAGCTTGGCCTTTTGTTTTCCTGTTTCAGGTACACAAAAATCAGAAGAACCCCTAACCACAATCATGCCCAGCTGATTACAGAGGACTGGACCATGAAGAAGACCTAACTATAGAGAGAATTTGGTGCCTAGAAGCCCGCTCTGATGAGCTAGGGGTACTTGGATAGCTGGGAGGAATCTTCCCAGCAGTTTAACAAAAGTGAGACTTAGTTATATGTTTCATCTTCAGTAGCCTGGAACAAAGTGCACAGGCTTACTCAGAAAGGTTTAAAGGTTTAACCCTCGGTGAGCAAGAAAACCAGATCTGTCATTTTCAGAGCATTTCATCAAGCTGAATACAGGTTCAATGGGACCTTGCAGTAAAAACATCTGGCCTTGACAATCTCCACCTGGCCACAGCTTTTAGCCACGCCCCGCTGAGCATTTTTGACTTTCCAAAAAAGTGACAAAGTCCGAAGGTAAAACCTGGGACTGAGACGAGGTAGCAAATCTGTCCAACCAGTTTATCATCCCCAGTGGCCACAAAATCCAGCTTTGGACCTTGCCCTTTTGGAAGATTTTGGCTTCCATTTCAGAAAGTATATGGCCTGATAAATTGCATTTTGTAGTACATTGAGTAGTACTATAGTAGTACTACTCACATACTATGAACTGCAGTTCACAGACCTACATGTGGAGATGTCTGCCTCTCTCATCTTCTCTGTGTGGAGAGCCGGAGAGCAGAGTTTCCACACAAGTATGCCTATATTTTAGCAATAAATGTATTAGGGGCAGGGAAGTGGCTGGCAAATGTGGAATATGTATGACAACATGACAGAGGTTCACCAAGGAGTAAGGATGGGTTAATGGAGTTATAGGGAGAGGTTTAGGGAGAGACATGCACCCACCCACCCACAAAAGTGTAAGTCCATTCCTGTTCACAAACAGCACTTCCAAAGTTACTACAGTCAAAAAGGACCCAAAACAGTTCTAAATGCATTCTATCTCAGACTTGAAGTAAGTCTAGCACAACACATCGCCAACCACTGGTAGTGCAACACGCACCCCTCATAGAGGTAAGGACTTAAAAAAGAAATTCACATAGAAAATAATCTTAACATTTATTTCAATTTTAAAAAATATATACATTTCATTTAATGGTTAAAAATTATCTATATATAAAAAATAATTTTTTGTTTAAAAAATATTTTATTGACCCTTTTCCGTTTAAAATAAAATGAACTTTAACAAAACAATTAATTTGAATTAATTCTATACATACATTATCATAACTTTTAATACATAATAAAAAATGACCATTTTAATTAAGGTTTTTACAAACATGGTAATTTAAGTTAGTATATTTAAATTAATTAACGTTTTAATTCAAATTAGGTTAGTAAGGCTGTATCATTTTTAAAAAAGTAGCTCTATATTTAAAATAAATATCTTAAATTAATTTACATTAATATATAACATAAATATATTATTACTATTTGATTCTAAATTTAATAAACTTTCTCAAAAGTCCCTATACTTCCACCCTGTCCACCCCGACTGAGGAGATCTCTGCTTACCTGTGTTGCATTGTTATAGGTCCAGGAAGGAAAGGATTGTGGCGAGGTTGGGTGTGAATATTGATCCCTAAAGAATTGTGGTTTGAACAAATCATTGAAAATATTTGAATCAAATTTTTGGTCATTTTTAATTGTTGAACTGTTGTAATCGCAAAATGTTTTAGAGCCCTTGGAGATTAAATGAGGGGTGATGTGCAAGTTCCTGTTCATGAGGGTGAGGAAGCTACACCGGAAGGTACTCCAGTTCATTTTATGGAAACAGGTATAGTGATTCACATTTGTTTGTGGCTTCGTCAATTGCACAAGATCACTGAACTGGAGGAAGCATTACGATTTCAATATTATGTCACACTTGACTTAAAAGTCATTGAGAATTTGAGGAGAATATTATGTAACGTGAAACTACCTCCTAGACCTGCACAGTATGAAGCATTAAATGCTTGGGAGCATGCAGCACATTCAAAAGAGAAGGAAAAATATCAGAAGAGAGAAAAGAGAGTGGTGCACAATTACGTTGATGCAAAGTGGGATGAAAAACAGCATAGATGGAGGGAATGTGTAGTTAAGGTAGCTAGAATGTCCCATACATTGGCAAAGGGAGAAGCCTAAAATGAATTGGTAACAGGGAAATGAAAATGCTGACACTGCAGAGACATCAGGTACTGAAAGTGATTCTGGGGATGATCTTTTGGATGCTCTGTTGTCCTCATGTCCACTGCCTTATGTTGCTTCATCATCAGATTCAGATAGTGCTACAGCATCTAATGGCACAGTTGCCACTGCCCCTTTTGACCCTAAAGTAGCTCAGATTGGGGGACCACTCGTAACTCTTTCAGTTGCAGTTGCACCTGCACCTGCAGAGACAGCTCCTGCTGTAATTGCTCCGGTTGTTTCAGCTACTATTGTAACTGTTCTAGCACCAATGTCACATGTTACATCAGCTCAGATTTTAGCAAATCCTGTTGTATCTCCAATAGAAACCATTGCCACAAATCCTGCTGTTTCATCAGCTGAAGATGGAGTAGCCATGGCAGGGTTTATGCAGGCGCTGCAAAATTCAGAGATTGTTCCCTTGACCCCACCATAAAATTTCCAATTTGTAGGAGAAGAGAGAAAACTTGATTTTATGACTGCAGTTGCTCATGGGGAAATAGGATCATTCATAATGAGATTTTACCCCTATGGTTTGAGGAGACTTTGGAAAGTAGAGGGTCAGGAGAGACTGAGGGCCTGATTTATAGTTTGACAGAGGGGTTACTCTGTCACAAACGTGACGGACATCCTGTCTGTCGTATTACAAGTTCAACAGGCTATAATGAATTGTAATATGGCAGACAGGATATCCGTCATGTTCGTGATGGAGTAACCCCCTCCGCCGAGCTCTAAATCAGGCCCTGAGTCACCATCCACATGTCAAGAGAGAGTTAGACCCCTAGATGTATCAAAATTAGTGGTGGAATTGAAAAAAATCATTAGAAGATGTTTATACATTTCACTTTTGAATCAATACCAGGACAATGAACTTATATATATGAATAAAGAGATTGCTAGGCTTGCAGCTACCACACTTCAAAAATGAATGGAATTTGAAGAAAAATATGTGATAACGCTCTCTTAGAGTATTCCTTTGCAGAAAAGTTTTAGGGCACAACTAGACGATGAAGCAATCAACACCATGCAATCTTCAGGGCTGAAGTTGCACGTTGCTGAATTGGTTAAGTGAATTCGAAAATTGAGTGATTTTGAAGGGATCTCTACAGTTTGCACAAGACATTGCAGTTGTTTAATGTGTAGCTCACAGGAGTGGAAATGATTACGTAACTGTTGGAAACAGATAAGTGGACGAAGTTACTCGGTATTGTGCAACTGTGGCATGCACACTTAACATGGAGTATGCAAATGAAACTAATGAGGTTGCTACCTTTTCAATGTTGTTGTCTGTAGCCAATACTTTGGAGGAAACCCAAGCATTGCAGGAGGAAGTGTCAGAAGCAGAACAACAATGACAGGTCAGAGCAAGATGCATTAAGAATGGAAATGAGATTTGTTTCTCGGCTGAGGGGAGACCTGTGTTGCCTGATAGCCTGTTATTCCCCATGATGAGGCATTTTCATGGCCCTCCACACACAGGGAAGGGATGCCACTGTGAAGTTGTTTGGGCAGAATTTGGGTTTAATTCCCGATTTACAATTTAAACTGAAGAATTGTGCCATAGATGTGTGACCTGTCAGCAAATGAATGTAGGTAGAAGAACCCTTGTAACCATGAGCCACATATGTAGATCAGGAGGACACTTTGACAGATTGCAATTGTATTTTATCGATATGCCTGTCTGTAAAGGACTGAGATATAACCGGGCCATACTGTGCATTTTCTACTAATGGGTGGAAGCCTACCCAAAACGGAGGAATGACAGCCTCACTGTAGTACAACTGTTGTTGTGAGAACTCATACCAAGGTCCGGGTTTCTGGTTTCTATGGAGTCAGACCAAGGGACTCAATTTAATAATTCGATCCTCAGGATGCTTTGTGTGGCACTACAAGTGGAACAGAGATTACATTGTAGCTACCCACCAGAAGGTTCAGGAATAGTCAAACAACTCAGTGGTACACTGAAATCTTGTTTGGTCAAAGTATGTGCATCCACTTCCTAAAAATGGGCAGATACTTTACCTTAGTGTTGATAAGTCTCTAAAGCACTCCTAATAGAAGAATATGAGTGTCACCAAATAAAATACTCATGGGACATGCTATTCGACTGCCTGCTGTGCCTCTGAATGCACTTGGAAATATCACAGATGACATGATTCTGGACTACTTTAAACAAGTGGCTGATGTGGTATGTTCTGTCTCTCACCAGGTCGGAGCTGCTACTTCCGTCCCTAGTCATGAGCAATTTCACAACCTTAACCCTGATGACTGGGTCCTAGTAAAAAAGCTTGAAAATCTTGTTTGAAGCCAAAGTGGAAAGGACCCTGCCAGGTGATCCTGATCACCAACACTGCCCTTACGTGTTGTGGGCTACCTAACTGAATCCATGCCTACCAGAGAGTAAGATGCCCACTTGATGAGGTGGTTATGTTTGAAAGAGGCCTGTGCCCTCCTGTGTCTCTACAGCCTGGAAGAGTAGAAGGGGGTGTCACCCATCAGAGTGTTCATCCATGCAGGTTCCTGAAATTTTGCAGAGTGGTTTGGATGCATCTCCTGAGGAAGAAGATCAAATGACTCTGGTGAAGGAACAAGTGTGAGATGTACAAGGCCTCAATAGAGAGTTGAATGGCCAAAGAACACAAAGCAATTAAGATCTAGTGAGTCAGTCACACGCATACCGGAAACCAACATTGAAGTAACAGAATCTAGTGGCATAAGTGATACAGAAGAACATCAACAAACATCTAGGAGATCTAAGAGAGGAAGAGTACCTTGCCACAGGTATTCTGCATCACAGTGGCCTTAAAATACAGACAGTGTGCCCAATTTGACAACCTAGGAACCAATAGAACTCAGAACATAACCACTTGAATCTCCATGGTATGCCACATTATCACTGCACCTGATTCATATCCTTGAAACAAATGTGTAATTACATTTGACTCATTTGACATTGGATTCAATTCAACAAAAAATAATTCTTTGAACAATGAACTGTGCCTGAACTGAGTTATTGGACAGACTGTAAAAACGGATATAAAAACATAACAATTATTGCCTAAGAAAAATAAAACAAATTAAAATTAATTAGGAAGGATTTTCTAGGGGCACAGCTGCATTAGAAGAGTAGTGTTGGTGTTTTTAGATTAAGATGGAGTAGGGCTAGGGATGCCTTTGAAAGACTGCTGTTTATAAACTGAATGAAATACCTCCAGAGTAACAATACCAAGTGTTGCTCATTTTGCACAAGTTGAAACAAACACAGAATATTTTAAGACTCCCTGCCTCCATATTCTACTTTATGTCTGACTGCAGACAAAGATGTATTTCCTTCCCAAGGCTTGATGTAGAGTAATAACTGCTGTGACCTTAACATTTTTTATGTTAGCATGCCTAGTCCTCTCAGTTGCTATAAGTATGTCTTTTGAGACTGATACCTTTAGATCTACAACACATGCTCATATAGTAGACAAGAGAAAATGAAAGGTTTCATTCATGGATGCTTCAGAGGCAGATTTCACATTGAAAGTTTACTCTAGATCAGTTCAAGAATGCACACAAACTTTAGATGCTAAGGATTGCTGTGTTCATGCACACTTACCTGCTTCAGCTACTGAGGATGTGACCTACCATCATATTCCACTTACTTACACATTTAACTGTAGTATATTGCTTATTTTATTTTATAGGCAGAATCATTTCAAATATTATTTTTCCAATTATGACATTATTTTTTCTGAAGCCCCCCACTTCTCAATCTAAGGAGATGGAAACAGCTTGGTTTTAATATAGATCCCCTGCAAAAATAGACACTTTTAAGGCATAGGAACGTAATTTGACATGTTTAATGAATCCATTGAAAAAGAAAATTATAGAAGCTTTAGAGTAAAGGGGAGCTCACAAGCTTCATAAGGCAAAAAAACAAGAAGATGTTTTAAAGAACATTTGGAAAAAAGAGGAATAAAAGTATAAAGAAACAATGGTATATCCTAGGTTGAAATTAGACAGACAGCAAACAGGGAAGCTGTGCTCCTACAAAAGAAGGAATAACATCAGAATAAGAGACATGGGAAAAAGTAGTTGTGAACACACATTCAACATTTTTGGAGGACCTGTTCAAATATTAACTAGAGAAGGATCAGTCATCCCTGAATTCTACTTTATATGTGAACAAGATTCATTTTTGCAATTGCCTGCTAATTTGAAAGATGTTTGTAATATAGCTTTAATATTTCAAAAAATGTATCAGGTGAATAGTATAGAAGCTTTGAGGATAAATCCATCTCACCAACATAAACGTAGTACTAATGATGGGACACAATTAGTGAGAGACATTTTTGCTGCTGTTATTCCCCCAGTAGGAGTAGTTCTGAATGACAAGAAGATCATAAAGCTTTCTACAGTAGTGGATAAATGAGCCAGTAGCACATCTGGTGCTTTGTTAGCAGCAAATACAGAATTAGTACTATTAGATCAATTGTTTTCCAGGATTGATTAGTGTTAGACCTGTTAGCCTTAGGAAGGTTTCCCCCAAACTGTTTGCTTGCTTGCCTCCAATTTTTCTGAATTTTATTTTGTTGGCCTTAGGACTCTGTGCACTTTACCACTCCTAACCAGTGCCAAAGTGCTTGTGCTTTAATCCCTAAACATGGTTTGATTGGTATATACCTAATTGGCATACTTAATTTATTTAGTCCCTAGTAAAGTGCACTACATGTGCCCAAGGCCTGTAAATTAAATGCTACTAGTCGGCCACAGCATTGATTGTTCCACCGGCTTAAGTAGCCCTGTAAACATGTCCCAGGCCTGTTATTGCAGCCTAAAGGCAGTGCAGCACTGCCATTGCAACTTGGCATTTAAACCCTCTTGCCAAGCCTAAACTCCCCTTTTATTACATATAATACTCCCCTAAGGGAGGCCCTAGGTAGACCATAGGACAGGGTGCTATGTAATTAATACCTAGGACATGCACTTTTCGGTTCAACATGTCCTAGTAGTGAAAAACTCCTAAATTCATTTTTCACTACTGTGAGGCCTATCCCTCTCATGGAATAACATTAGGGATTCCTTGCTACATAGAATAAGCTGTAATTCTGGAGGAGGTAGATCTGTCATGTTTAGTACTTATGAATTATAATGATAAATCCACTTTAATGGTAAAGTCAGATTTATGGTTACAGACTGGAAAATGCCACTTTTAGAAAGTTGGCATTTTCCTGCTCTTAGCCCTGTGTACCTGCCGCCTGTCTTTGATCACTTGCCTTGGGGTGGGTGACAGCTGTGGTTTCTGTATTTCATCTAGACACCCACACACAATGGGAGCTTAGGTGTGACTTGATGGTCCATGATTGGCAATCCAGACAGGGTGGGATTGAGGAGCTGGCCACAGGCTCACACTTACACTTGAATAGTGAGTCTGGAAGCAGGGAAGGAAGGGACCCCACTTCAAAGGCAGCACTGAGTATAAGATCTGGATCTCAGACTCTACCACTTCAGTACACATCTGGACCTGTGCATACCCTGCCAGGAAGAAGGACTGATGTGCTGGTGACCTGTTGCCTGCTTCCCTCCTTACCTGGGTGAAAAAGCCTGGAGCTGCATCTATTTAGTCCAGAACCCTGAGTGACTTCACGGACCAGCCCACTGGTCTCCTGATTTGAAGTCTCAGCGACATAAAAGACTTTCAACAAACCCAACTGGACTTTGCATCTGTAGATCTAAAGGTGCTGTTCCTGCAGAATCACTGCATTTCTGCTGTTGCATGGACAGAACCAGTGCATTTCGGCCATTGCGTGGATAAAACCAGTGCATCGCTTTTGGAACCAGTACTGTCAGATTCTTTTAGTGCAGGGTCCCTGCATCCCTGCCGACAACAGCCTTGACAATGCCGAACTCAGCATCGCAGTCTCTGCGTTCATCGGAAACAGTGCATCGCCTAGACGTTGATGTGGCTGGCACCTGCACCTGAACTCCATTGCAGCATCCTAGCTCCAAGGCATCGCCACCAATGCGTTGGAAACTTCGACGCATCTCCTTGACTGCATGTGAAAAACAGACACATCTCCTTGATGGAATGGTTTGGAACCCGAGCGCGCTCCCGCACTAGGATTTAAGGTACTTTGGTTCAGCGGGCCCAACAGAGTCCCTGTAGTCGTCCCACAGTCCATCATGGTCAGCCTGAACTTTTGACTTTGTCCCGGTTAGGTGCAACCAGATAGCACCAGTTGATGCTTTTCGCTTCTAAACTTTTTTCAATAGTTTATCCTTTAGCAATTCATAACTCAAGTTCTACTTATTAGGTTTTTGTCATTTTGGTCTTGTTTTATTTATTAAATTAAGTTCTATTTTTCTAATCAGGTGTGGTGTCTTTTTGTGTGGTGTTTTACTGTTTGAAGCACTGCACAAATACTTTAAACATATCCTCTTAAGTTAAGCCTGACTACTATGTGCCAAGCTAACAAAGGGGTAATTTAGAGTGTGTTTGTGACTTACCCTGACTAGGACTGTGGTTCCTGCTTGCTCAGGATAAATACCTCTGGCAACCAGAAACTCAATTTCTAGTAATTAGCTTTAAACATATTGTTAGCAGAGAAAAGCAGAGTCTGTAAGATGTTGAAGGCACAACATTGCTTTTGGCACCTTCTAGACAAAAGTAAGATGATAGAAGAATTTGCAAATTACATTTCTGACTTTAAACCTGAATTAGAGAACTTAGAAGCTAGGAACCCTAGGTAAACCTTAGGTAAAAGAGCTTCTGTACAGGTAGTTGGCTTAGAAACATTGGTAATGAATATTTAGGTGATATACTAAAGCCTATTTTGATTGTTGCCATTGTTTGGTTTGCTTATTTGCATTACATAATGGCTTTTATGTTATTTAGCAAGAAAGAAAAACGAAGAAAGAAAAAGCCAAAGCAAAGAATAAATAAAAATGGAAAAGAGAGAGAGTAAGGTTTACCAGGAGTTGAAAAAGACGCATCATACAAAGGGTAAAAAGGATGGCAGAACAGAGAGAGGAGGTGCACCTTGAAGATTCATTTGTGTTAAAATGTGATGACTATTCTAGCCATCAGAGAGGGGAATTGATAGAGCACAATTTCCGATTTTGCAAATTAAACGCTTGTAACTGGAAAGTGCTAACTTCAGTGCTGAATAAAAACACTTCTAGCACAAAATTTGTAATAGGCAATCACATATAACCATTATTAGCAAACACCTGAGTTAATATATTCTAGTGAATTGAGGGGCATATTTATGAAAAGTGGAGCTGCACCTAGTGTAGCGCCACATTTCTTGAGCCACTTAGCACCCCCCCCTAACGCCACCATGGTAGCGCCATATTTAAAATATGGCACACCATGGCGGTAGTTAAGGTGACTAGCATCATCATTTTTGGCACTAATGCAGTGCTTTTCAGGATTAGCGTAAAAAATTATGACGCTAATCCTGCACACAGAGGCCCATTGTAATCAAAGGGAGCCTCTTTTTAACATCTGCACTTAGCAGGCATTAAAAATGCCGATAGAAATGGTGCAAAGGAATCTCATAGATTCCTCAAAATAGCGCAAAGGAATCTCATAGATTCCTTTGCGCCATTTTTATGGCCCCCCAGCACTGTAACGACCCCTGGAATATATTCTGCCTGGCGCAGGCATAATGTAGCACAAAGGGTTACAAAGTGGCGCAATGCAAGTATTGCGCCACTTTGTAAATATGGCACGCTGTTTTTCCTCTTCCAACGCCACATTAGCGTTAAACAAATGATGCTAATGTGGCATTGGAACGGCGCAAGGCCACCATAAATCTGGCCATAAATTAGCTTAAATATTGATGCAATTTTGAGTGTTGACTTTTCACCTTAGGGTTAGGAGGCCTGTTTATGCATTTAAACTGCTATTTTGCACAAGATGTTTTTTCTCTTTCTTCCCATCGCAGATGTTATAATTTTCCAGAAGCCTTCTGTTAGCAACTGAATAGGCATCTGATATGTGTAAGACAACTGATAGTGAAGTTCTCACCAGGAGGAGAGGAGATGGTAGGATACACTTGCGGAAAGAGCTGTCTGACCCAGATGGGGGATGTGCCGGTGGTCGAACCGCCACTGTGCCTCTGCCCACCAGCATGACTACTGCTGGATTTCCGCCCAAAATATGGCGGAAAATCCAGCAGTACTGGTAATATGGTGGGCGGAAGACCATCAGCACTAGTAGTTTTCTGGCGCCCGTAGCTTTGGTGGTCTTGCAAAAAGAACGCCAAAGTCATAATGAGGGCCATATTCTTATGTGACCCATTGTGAAGACATGCAAAATTGGGGAGTTTACCTGCTCCAGCCTTTGGAGGAGAACAATTGGTTCCTGAAAATAGGGATGAGATGTAATGTTATAACTCATGTTTTGTTGAATTGTATTATTATGTATTCCTTAGAATAAAGAGAGACATTTCTGCAGAACTTAGGAGGCAGACCTGAGAGAGGCTTGCTGACTTAGAGATGAGAAGATCCTTCCAGCCTCTGCTAATCTCTACTGCTTGAGTGCTATGGCTTCATCCCTGTACATTCCTATTCGCTCATCGGAAACCTTCATTTGGTTTTCTGAAGCTAACACCTTATCCTACCTTTATTATTAAATTCCATTTATGTCCAACCTTTCACTTAGACTAAGGTTTTCCTTCATGGAACACACTTGCTGCATATTCTGCATTCTATTTGTAATTCTTGCCAATGTGCTGTTTTCTCTTATTTTGAAATATCAGCTTTTAGAATATTTGAATCTGTAATATTGATGATTAAAATGTAAATACTGACTGGGCTAATGAGTGATTTGAACTAATTTGTTAATAACTACTATTTAAACTCATTACAGTTCTCTTTGTCGTTGCCTGTGAAGTCCCAATTGGTCTTCCCTGTTATGGTAACTAATGGAAATGGAAGCACTTTACCTATTCTCATTGTCGACTAACAAAGGCCCATACGACTAATGGCAGGGGTTTATTTGATGATTATACCCAAAATTTGAGATACATAAATCTAGGTTCTGGCACATACATTACAAATAAGGGACTGGCAGCTTTACAATATTCAGTCCCAAGGCCATCAAGACCAGGGGCCTTCTCATTTACCATTGCGCAAATTGCTGTTCTAATCTCCTCAGATGATTGGATTAGATTAGGTGTCCCTTAGATTCCCATTTTTCAGGCAAGAGCGACCTGACTCAAGTAGTGTGTGCTATCAGTCTCAATTTTTTACAAGATTGAGAAATACAAAATATTAATACACCATAACATGTCTGCTATGCACTAACCATCTACATAGAGACCCTCATCAGAACCATTTATTTAAAGAATGTTACCATCAGCCCACTTCTGCATTATCACCCATGCAAGAAACTTGCCAGGTTTCCTGGCTTCTCAATACTCTTTAGGAATCAGTTTGCATCATTTGGATTTAACGTTGTTGTCCGTGACATTCTAAAACAGATCTAAATTTGCCTTAATCTGGTCAAGTACTGCCCTGTCCCCAGTAGCCACACAGTTACTTTCTAAAATATTAAATAACTTTTCAAGTTTGTCAAGAGTAACCCTAATTGATATCAATATCTGATGTTCCTTGGAGATATATTGAAATCTTTCTTCAGGAAACTTACACTACTAACTGGCCATCTTCAATTTTGAAAATACATGTAGTCTCATCATGTGTCTGTTTGAAAACAGAATCTATCTACACACCACCCTTGAACATCCACAGTTCAGCAACAAGAGAATGTGACATTTATGGTGAGATCGCATGCTTAGGTACTGAAAGGGGGAAATTACACAGGGAAACTACTTTTTACACTGGCAGTTGCAAAGAGTGCCCTCTTTTTACGAATGACCTCTTACTGCTGCACAAGACCTTCATTCCTCTCAAAGCATTTTAAAGAGAGCATGTTGCTCTAACATTGACAAGTCAAACACATCTGAGATTAAAGCACCCAGTGAAAACGCCCTTATTGTCCTATTAAAAACAAATGTATGGGTGTTGATGAGTGACAATTTGCACATCTAAAAATATTATGGCATCTTGATTCAGGGGTGAAAACTCCACAAGGATTGCATGGGTGTTTGTCCACGTGACTGATCATGAGGAAGGTTTCATTTTCATGCAATCATTGTAACACTATTAGCAATAAAAGGAAACCAGAGCTGTGACTTCTGGGTCCCAACGTGAGAAAGTGAAAGAAACTTATCATATAAAAAAATCCTAAATTTCGAGCACATTTACAATTTTTTTATGATTCATCCAGGATCCTTGGGGTACTCCAAGAAAACTACAACAGTGGAAGATTTCTTGAGTACTTCAATGCATAAAATTGATACATGTGAAATTCCACACAAATAAAAAACATGAAATGCAAAGGGCATCAGCGCACAGTATGATTTATATTCTCTGTGCTCTCAGGTGAAAACAGTGTTACCTGAAGAGAAATCATTCACTAGCATCCCAATTAAATACAGTGTAAGTTAATTCACCGTTCCCACTAGGGAAATGCTCTGATGTTTTGACATAATCAAAATTGCCTGTGTCTCCTGGTTTGGACACTACCAACATGAAGTATGCGATTGCCCACAAACGTGCAATTTCATGAGTGATGACCTAGGGTGGCAAGATGCTCCACCCAGAAATGCTCCTAATGCTGACCCAAACGCCTAAAGTACAAATGCGATAATTCTGTGGCTTTACCAGATGCCTTTTACATTACAAATATAAGAGATCACCAGTCCTGTGTCTGAGGCTCAGGAAGTGGAAGTTACGTTTATAAAAGTATGTTTTGCTCATTTGCGATCTCATTAATTGAGTAAGATCATTTGCACATAGGACCCACAATTCCTACAACATGACCAGCACCATTAGACAACAAATAAAATACATGCTACTAAGTAGTGGAGTAGCAAGGGTGGCATGGGAAAATTGACCCAACTGCTGGTTGAGCAGTTAAACGTAGTAATAATCGGGGTTCAATAAGCACCTCAGTCATCTGGCCCAGTGTAACTACACCTGCTGCACCATTTATAGCTACTACACTTACCAGAGAAGAGAAACAAAGAAGCCTTGTAGTGTTCGTTTTCCAACCCTCCCTGAAATCTGTGCTGTGGTTCACATTGCAGAATACAGAGCAACACAAATGTAGTGCTTAGAGCACTAGAGTAGGCCCTAAAAATAATTGAAATCAAGCAGTATATGACCTTCAGATCCAGGTCATTTTGGTTCTAGGCAGCATTGGCAGTATTAAAGACGAAGTACCGTTCAAGACTAGATATGGAGCACAACCTGAGGATGGCAGTAGCAAGAATACATCCACAAATTGACCGCCTCTCTGGAGAAAAACAGGCACACCCATCACACTAGTTCAGAAATGTGTTATCATCCAAATAAGTTTTGTCAAACTATGTTTTGATTGGGAAAAATAAAGTACCATTGCATATTTTTTGCACTTCTTTTGGTAGACTTTTTGTTTGAACTGTGTAGTAAGTCTCTGACTCCAAACCACAGTCACCCACAAACCTTTGATTTGCTAAATACTGCCTAATAATATTTCCTTACCATAAAAATGATTTGACATGGATATTGGGGGCGTTTACGCTTGTCGCTGATGAGGAGTACCAAGTTCTAGTTTTTTTTTTGCCAGGAAGGGGTCCTCACACCTGAAAACTTTGACAAGGGGGTCCCGGCATCCAAAAGTTTGAAGACCTCTGATCTAGGTGCCTGCCGTCTGAGTCTTCTACAGGGGAGTACAGTACAGCTTTTATCTGTTTATAAGTTGTTTAAGTAGTGCTGCTGCGATTGGTGAGTCGGTTTAATGACCAATGCATGGGACTATATTCCAGGTATTTGCTATTGGAGCAAAGTAACATCTTCATCCAAAAACTTTAGGTAATGGAGGAGTTAAAGTAGTTCTACTGCCATCCATTTTGCACGATGCAGAAAACACTGAAGAACAGCAGTCTTACAATAAAGGAACCACAATAACAATACGGCACTTAAGCAGGACAAGCAGAAGGCAACAGCGGACGGAGGCAAAGACTTGCATCTTTAGAAATTGTAGCAACATATTTGCTATGCTCGGCTCATCGTGTCGTTGGACCCAGAATTGACATTTTTAGAATGTTCCATTTCCACAATACCTTTCTAAGATCACGAAAAGTATCTGTCTCCGCGTTATCGATTTTCAAAAAGTAGCTAGGGTGAAATAAATTGGACTTGCCCCCAGGAGGCCGAGAAGGCCTGGATGTACATTAATTGGGGATACCGACTGTCACATGCGAAGAAGTATAAGAAAGTAATGGCGGCGGCGCGTGGCAGGTTACGGCTGACAGATGAGGATACAGAGTGACTAAATGGGGAATCTTACAGAAAGACACAGAAACGAGCTACCTCATCAATCGTGTAATCTCACTGAAAAACAGGCCTGAACAAATAAAGGCAGAAAAAATCTTCTTTGGTATAATATCCAGCAAGCGTGACCTAAATTGTTAACCCACGTGCATGTATGCAAAACTGATCAGTGGACAGAAATCCCCTGATCCTAAATCACAGATCCATGTTGCACCCACATTTCCACTTGCTGACTGGATTTATAAATGCAGACAATCCGCCAGTGGGGTTGTCTGCAGTTGCAACTCTAACAGGAGTAGGAAATTGAACATTCACGGGGGGGGGAGGGGGTGGGGGGGGACCAGACAAAATATGGTGAACATTAGGCCTACGTAACATTTTAATTATCTGTTTGTTTTGTCGATAAATTCGAGAATTTCATGTTATGTGAAATTTCTTGAAATTACATAATACCGAATTTCTTGTACTTCTTTGTCCAGTAGAAACTGGTTCAAGGAGAAAATGTCTTGCCAGAACGGAACAACCACAGCTGAGAGACACATTTTTTACGAACCAGTTTTCTGCTAATAGCTGGTGAGTGTTATATAATGTAAGATTTATTTCCTCAAGTACAAAAGTACAATTCCAAATAGCAGTAAAGCGCGCCACGATAAATGCATCATTTTTCATAACTGCATGCAATTTTGTAGAAAAAGTTACCTAGTTTTGTGCGTCCCTACTCAAAATTCACAGAGATACTTCTAAATAAGTGTGGGTTTTTTCACCTTGCAAAGGCAGGTACATTTACTTAATAAATAGCTACACTGAAGACCTTTCCGAGTGGAAATTTCCAATAGTTTATAGTTTTGCGGGTATGGACTGGGTTCTCCACTCAATAACTACTCTTATCAGGTGAACAATAATTACAAAAAATATACATTGTCATAGTGTTCAAACGCGGATTCCATACTCCAGCGGATCAACCGCCATCATGCAGAAAGTCCACTGAAGTATGCGTGGCGCGTAGAGAGCTTGCCTGAAAATCTATTATTTATGCAGATTTCTACCTTTACTAACCTTACATTTGCGAATCAGCAGAAAATGAATAAACGCACATAAACCATAGATAGAAGGCTACAATGCAGTGGAGTACATATATGTGTGAATGGTGCCATAGCACGGTCCTTCACTGCCACCCCATTTTTGCAAAAATACAATTAAAAAATCTACATATTTTAACATCATGAAAAAACAGACCAATGAGGTTGCTTGCACTCAATGAAGATATGATCCACGTAGGTTTGTTTTGTGTGTTATTTCTCCAGCGCAAACTTAGCCTAAAAGGAAGGGGAGAGCTGCACCGGGTCAAAAGCAAACATATAGACAACCAGTGCTGGGAGAGGTCACTGGTCATTGTATTGTTACTGTATTGTGATCCAGTCTGCTTTTAAAAGGAGTGGACTTATGTCTCAAGTTATCTGCCCAATGCAAGAGTTCTGTTTGCAGCGTCGTCACACAGAAGGAAAAATAAAGGTGCTTTTTTGAAAAGTCTACAACTTAGATATCTGTCTTCCGATTCGCAACAACAAAAACCCTGCGTTCACGATAGATTTCCTGGATGTATTACCATTCGATTCATTTCCTCCAATGTACTGGATGATTACATGTAAACCAAATTTTAGTAAATTTATTTGTGATTTGTAAACCTGAAAAAAATGAAAGAAGGCGAAAAAACTAACGACACATCTGATTTATCCAGGACATAGTAAATCCCAATGCCATTAACAAATTGACGTCTCTGAAACTGGAAGCAGTGAGAAGCAACACCTCGGCCCTGGTTCAGTTTTTCGTAATCACAGTGCTTTGTATTGCACAAGATACTTAACAATACTTGGAGATACTTGTGAGTATGTTACTTATCAGCAGTAAATAGCATCTGGTATGAGATTCTGGGAAACAACATGCAGAGTTTGGTGCCTATCCTACTGGTTTAACCTGCACAAATGTAATAAACGGCGAGATATTTAAAGCACCCGGTAATTTCCAGATGCAGTAAATACCAGCCAATTTGTAATTCCAACCCCTAACAAATAGGGGTTTATGCAGCAATCGGAAAACACCCATCGACATGTAATCAGGGCCTTTGACTAGCTTTCAAATATAAAGATAAATGATTGTGAAGACTTTAAGCAGCAGATATGGCCACCGAGTGACCGATTACATGCATTAGCACAGTAGGACCATGCAAAAAGTTGAATCAGGTTCACTGTTATGTAGCTCAAGGACAGAGAGGTCATAGAGGTCACTGACTCTAAACTGGTCATACAGTTATTATTGAAGATGTATTAAATATGCACATATTATCATCAAACGTGCATTCCTGGTGGATAAGCATCATTTGCACAATCTGCTACACATCAGAAAGAAGTTTATGGAACATGCAACAAAACCAGCAATTTACATGAAATATACATGAAACATACAGAATTGCAACATGGATGACAAAGAACCCGTAAACATCCACCCAGGTAGCACATACATAGTGTCCAGTGTAAATATGCCCCTAAACATAGCTTCATTGCCACAAATGATGTTTCAGGGGTTATTTCTAAGTGTTGCGCATGCACTAGTGGAGTGTTGCACAATTGTGGGTGGGTTCTGCTGGCTTTTATAATGGTAAGTAAAGTGAGGCAATGCTCTGTACAACACAACTATTCCTGCCAGAGCTTGGTAAATAACCCCTGTGAGAAACTAAGGTATTGGTTGAGAGGGGTAGAAGTTTCAGTCAGGCAACAACCACAATCCTTGTCAGGAAGGACTACAGAAAGTTACCAAATTAACCAGTCTGGTAACATCTGGTAGCCTGGCACAATGCAGTCAGCCTTAACTTAGGGGCACTGTGTATAGTATTTATGCAGCACACAAGGAGTAATGAAGTGAAAACACAACACATGAAAAAATGCCAAACCAACTTGGAAAAATAGAGTAAAGTTTAGTAATTTCTGGTGGCCTTTGCTTGGGTTGGACTTCATCCCCCAGCATTTCCCTTGTCCAAAGATGGGCTCCACATCATCAAGACACGTTAAATGAATGCCGCTGGACTCCCATAGTGGAGGATGTGTGCGGACACAGCCCGGGCAAAGCCCAGGTCAACAGCAGGCTCGTGTGCGCCTGTCCGCAGCTGGACAAGGTTGGGCCACCCTTCTTTTTCCTTGGATAATTAAGGTACTGGTTTGATTTATGCGCTTATATGAACAACCCGGAATACCCATCTGTGTTTTTTCATTCTGGCATTCATTAGTTACTCTTCTCTTTTCACAAGTTACAATCTATTAACCAGTACCACGCCACTAGGACACCCCAACTGGAACAGTTAACTCAGTGCTGGCCAATGTATTCCACATAATTCATTTTAATTGTGTTGTTGCTTTCCTTTTTTTAAATTGAATTTAATATTTCTAGCATTTTACCTCAGGTAGGCTGCAGGCAAGCGCAAATAGACTGAGCCTGCTACAGGACCTCAGACTCATTGTAAAACAACCAAGAAGTCTAGGAATTCCACATTGAGGCCCATATTTATACTTTTTAGCGCCACATTTGTGTCATTTTTTGATGCAAAAGCGGCGCAAACTTGCAAAATACAGTTGTATTTTGTAAGTTTGTGCCATTTTTGCATCAAAAAGCGGCGCAGATGCGACGCAAAAAAGTATAAATATGGTCCTAAGTGCGACTGACCTCCTGAGAGAGGATGCCAAAACAATTGTTGGCGACAATGATCCGCCCAAAGGACATTAGGGGAGAATGCATAAAAAAGCAAAGCATGTTGCATATATTTTCCCTGATATTTTTAAAAATAAATCGCAGGAGCAGCACCCAGTAGACAGGGAAACCCTGTGGTAAAGGATACACCTTTGACTTCTAATAACGAAGCACCCTATCACATAGTTTTATCACATATTACCCCCCTAGAGCCATCCATAATCTGCAGTAACTGCGTTCAGCTGCTGCAAGCTCTCTCACGTACCCCAAGATGCCCCCAGGATTTCTTCTGAATTGACCACCCAGAGGTCAATTAGAGGGCCAACATAAGCAATGAGTGACTACTGTCAAGATCCCCTCAAGAGATGAGATAGGAGATAGAGGGATTGAAAACCATGATAACACATCTTATGTACACAATGCAGCATTTGCTAGTCGTAGTCACCGTTCTGAAAAAAGGGTGTAGTTGTGGAATGAGAGCTGATAGGACTATGTCAAATACAAGAACCTCTCAAACGATACAAAAGGGCACAATGATCTGCACACAGGATCAGACCCCAGGATAGACCAGAGCGCTAGGAACACTGTGGCTAACAGGGATATGCTACTTTCAGGCCAAACTTAGGGCCTGATTACGACCTTGGCAGATGGGATTCTCCGTCACAAATTTGATGGATATCCCGCCTGCTGTTTTACAAGTTTCATAGGATATAATGGAACTTGCAGTACAGTGGACAGGATATCCGTCACATTTGTGACAGAGTATCCGACCCCCCAAGGTTGTAATCAGGGCCTTAAGCTCTTTTTCGCTTTTGGCCTGGCTCCCACCTGCACAACCCACACAATCCTTGAGGAGACTTTCTCAGAGGTGCCGTTCAGCCTCCTCTAGGCCCTAATTTTCGACCCCCAAACAAAAGCTGTGACATCCTTGAAAATCCATTGCCCTTTGTAGCTAAACATGTGTCTCAGTCGAATAGGAAGCCTGAAACAAACTTTTTCTTGTCAAGCCATATCCATGTGCCTAATCTCCCTAAACTTCCTTTCGTACCAAGACATGAAGGTGAGGACTCCTTGATCAATGAGGGTGCAGATCAGTAATCAGAGAAGACATTACTCATGCCAGAAAATATCCTGGTCAATGTACTGATTTTGACTTTATTGAACTGACACTTGTCAACAGGAAAATTGAAAGATAGTTTGGTAGCTTTGGACATTAGGACGTGCTCGCTAAATTGCCCATCCATTCAATTTAAATATCCTCAAGTAGGGACACCTAGGCGAAATGAAGCTCAGGACTAAAACGTCTTATCGACCAAGACTCAGTTTTGGGCAATGTGGACTGTCTATCTGGAACAAATGCATCTTTCTCTCTGTCCCAAACTATGGTATCTGAATCCAAGCACAGGTGGCCAGCAGCTAACATCTTAGAATCTATAATATCTAGGGTGCTTACTATCTCTTCTCAAGTTACACCTAGCAGGAGGGTATCTCAGCCCCCAAATAACTGGTCCTGATTATGCAGACATCACTCTTTTCTACTACTAGTCCAGCCCCACTTGAAGTCATCAGCAGGGTAACCAATTCACCCAAAATTCTTTAAGTCATAACAACAGTTTCCTGGAATGTGGCAAGTATAAAATCCAAACTACAACTGCCCGATTGAAATGATTTTATTGAAAGATTCAATATTTGCTTATTCCAGGAAATCTTGAGCCCAGAGCCCGTGTTAAGGGCCATGCGCACTAAGTACTAGATCCCAGCTAAAACTAAGCATTGTGGTAGGCCATATGGAGGCCTGTTGGTATGTTTTAGAACCTCACTAAACTGCTTGACATGCAAGCTTGCAATTAACCCCCCGGACATCTTGGGAATCTACATGAGCTTCAGTGGGGACCTTACAGTTGATATCTACAATATATATGCCAGAGGGGTGATGGATGGCAAAATGTCCGAAACACTCCACATACTTGAGAGGTATTGGGAAAACACACCAAATGCCCATAATGCTGTACTAGCCGGGAACTTTAAAGCCACACTTGAGCCACTAGAGTGCAACAGCATCCCCAAACTTGAACCACCTGCTATAAAAAGTTGGACTCAAGCTGCTCTCCAGTTGAAGCCCCTAACACTGGAATACAGACTTAAGGCCACCAATGGGAGGACAAAATCAGACAACAAAGGGGCCTCTACATACAATAATCCCAATCATGAGAGTCACATTAATGATATATTTATTGACTTAAGACTCTGGGATAAGGTGACTGATATGGCAGCTGTCCCAAGACTTAAGAGTGACCATAATCCCCACTGTCTCCACCTCTTCTCTCTTTCGGACAATATGTCATCGGTCTCTCTGTCTCGTATGCGAGCTGGGGGCCCCCAACAAACAAACAACAAGCAAAAACTCAAGTAGCACCAGGTTGTAGCTCGACATGATATTTAATCTACTGTACACCAGATCTTACAACTGCCATCCTAAACCTCAACTCTATATTGACAAAAGATACAAACATCGAGGAAGCAAGTAGCATCCATACATGCTTCTTTGACTGAATAGTGCTTCTCTTCCTAGCCCTTCCATCCAGGCCTTTAGGAATTCTACAAAGAGTAACAAAGCCAGCAGCTGGTATAACAAGGACTTCAGGCAGGCAAAAGGCACCTAGGGATAGCTACTAGATTCAAGATTTCAGAGCTGATAAGAGCAACGTGGAAGGTTTACAATGATACTAATCGAAAGGCAACAAGGGAGTGGGACGGCAACAGTTGCCTGGACATGTTATGGGGAAGGTGGAGGCAGGTAGCATGGACGTCCTGGCAACCATCTACCCACGTATCCCCGTATGCCTGGTTAGACCATTTTCCTGCCCTATACGCTGATAGTCCACAGGACTCTACCAATAGCTCAGACGTAATAGAACACAATACCACCCCAAAATGCCCTTGATTTTGACTTGAGTGACGTTATATGTGCCCTTGATGCCATCGTACGTGGCAAAGACCCTGGACCAGATGGTATACCCGGGTCATTTTCATTAGTGACAGGGCCAACTAGTCTAAATATTTACTAGCCTCATCTACCACAATTGCGAAGGGTGCATCAATTCCAAATGCTTGGAAGGGAGCTGAGGTCGTGCCCATATATAAAAAGGGAGATAGAAGCCAGCCTTCAAATTTAGGCCTATAAGCCTAACAGACACCATCCAAAAAATGCTCTGCCGGGTGTCTCTGAGATCAATCCACAACTGGATTGACAAGAATTATATACTCTCCTAGATGCAGGCTGGCTTCAGGAAAAAAACAAGCACTATAGATCAGGTGTTCCTTTTTCTGATCATAAGATGGAAGATGGTGCAAATTGGCCGGGGCCACTTATATGTGGCCTTTGCCTTTTTGAAATCTGCTTTTAACATAGTCCCCGAAACAAGCAGTGGCTCGTGCTGAAGGACATGGGCGTTCCAATGAACATCCTTACCATTGTTGTCTAATTACATGAGGATACCCATGCCTGTGTATGGTGGGGGGCCAGGGCCAACTAAAAGACCCCATCCCGATCAGGAAGGGTGTCAGACAGGGGTGAGTCCTGGCCCTCACCTTGTTTTTGTTATATCTAAATTACGTTGTTCAGTTTCTATCAACATGTCCGCATGACGCTCCTAACATTGCAGGCCTGAGAACACCTATACTATTGTTTGCCGATGATACTCTGCTAGTCTCTCACACCCTGAGTGGCCTTCATTGCCTATTAAACCGATTTGATGAATTCTGCTTACTGCGAGGTGTGGCAGCAAACACCTCTAAAACAAAGTTCACGACTATTAGCCAAAACAGGTTCTTTAGAGGGAAGATGTTTCTTGGAGGCAGTTGAACCAAGATAGTAGAGGCCTTTGACTACCTAAGAATCAGAATGACACCCAAATTGTCATGGAAACTACACACAGATAGAGCCTCACCTAAACATAAACAAATCCTGGGCGCTATCCTAAAAGAACACTGTGCATTGTTCACCAAGCCAGTAACTCCAGTGCTACAACTCTATGAGCCAAAAGCAGTGGGTACAGCTCTTTTGGGGGCTGGGTTATGGGGCTTTCCAAACATAGTTGGCCTAACCAAAACTGAAAATAAGTTCCAGAGGAATTTAGTCAAGCTTCCATTCAGTACCCCATTATATCATTTGAACCTTGATATGGGTAGGAGGACAATAGCAGACAAAGCAATAATTAGACCTGTTCTGTTCTGAAGGAGGTTGAGAGCCACCCTGGAACTAGTCTGTTATGCTAAATCCCTCCAAAATCTCACAGAGCTGGAGAGATTCCACAAAATCGAGTGGCTCAACAACATCAAGAAATGGCTGTGCTTTCTGGGGCTACTCGATCTCTGGCATACATCTCCAGGTATCCATCTCCCTCCAAGGAAAAAATCAAAGAGCTTTATTGGTCATGGGTCAGCCAGAAAGCAACCAATAACACAAGTAGGGGCTCACTAACCACTGAATTTACTATGTTCAAGTCCTGCAGTGTTTTGAACCCTATTTAGATTTTACTACAGATCTCATTGACAGGAAGCTCTATATTCAGTTTAGGTTTTGGAGCCCCATCCGTTTACACATTCACAGCTAAATAGTCAGCTTCTGCCATACCACTTCTGACATGCCTAGTTTGCAACACTTCTAACAAAACTATTCCACATGTACTATTTGTCTGCCCTCTTTACCCTCATCCAAGGCAGTCCTGGCTTAAACCAGTCTGTTCCCAGATAGGTACTATGAGACATGTAGAATCCTAAAGAATTGTAAGACCAGATCCCAAACTATTGTTTGCCTGTGCAGTAGCCACATTTCAGGGAAGGGCGCGGCTACTAAGATGTAAAGCCATAGCATCATTTCCCTGACATTTAGTGCATATGCACCTGTTCTAAGCTTCAAGGAAGGAATTGACACCACCCATTGTGTTCCATATACCAATCTACAGAAGGCGGGAACACTTGCAGTGTACATAGCGGACCCTTATGAGGTTTTTGAGGTATTTTGACCTTGGTCTGTTCCCTAGTTGCCCCTTACCTGATTGCAGATGAGCAGGCCTTTAGCATAGTAGAAGCAGCCATTCCATGTAACTTTCCTTGCTTGTTGACCTGCAAAACTTGGGCTGTCTAAACAGAAGCAAGAGTTGCTACAATGGCCCATCCATTAGGATCAGCACATTCATTTTGCACTTTATATTCTGCTCTGTCACTTGTATCATTCACTAAGAGAGATGTTTTGGTACTAATACTAGATACTTGTTTAATGTTTTGCACGTGCCAGGCCATAAATAAAATAAATAAATAAATTAATAAATTAATAAATACATAAATAAATAAATAAATCTTTGTATACCCATAGTTTTTAGTGAGTTTAAATGTATTCAGTGTATTTTAGATGTTTTAATTGTGTTGTTTTGTGTAATATTTATGGCCTAATTGCCAAAATAAAGTTTGAAAAGCAGTCCTGATGAGTCATTTGGGCAGCCAGGCAGTTCCCTTTGACAGGTTGCAAGTTCAGGTCCAGAAGTGTCTGAGTTGGTGGGGTCAGAGACCCAGTTTATATACCCAAAAATGCCTCTGAAGTGGGGGAGACTTCAAAGAGTGGTTTTGTAGTGCACATGTTTCCCTTTAAGTACAGGTCTGTCTGCCAGGGTCCCAGTATGGGGTTTGGCAGTCCATTGTGTGAGGGCAGGCCACTAGCCTTTGAAATTTAAGTGTCAGGCCCTCCACCCTTCCAGCCCAGGAAGACCCATTCAGTATGCAGATGAGTGCAGGTGTGACTGAGTGCCCTGTGTTTGGGGTTGTCTGGGTGAAATGCACAAGGGAGCTGTCAACCAGCCCAGATGTGGATTGGAGACAGTCTGTAAGGCACAGATGGACTGTAAGTGCAGAGAAATTCTAAAATAGTAATATAAGATCCAACCTCACCAATAAGCAGGATTTTCTATTACCATTCTGGCCATACTAAATATGACCTGGTTACCCCTTTCTTATCATCAGAATCTACCACTCAAACAGCATATGAGGGTATCCCTAATGCTATCCTATAAAAGGAGCAGGCCTCACAGTAGTTGAAAACAAATTTAGGAATTTTCCACTACCAGGACATATAAAACACACATGTACATCTCCTCCCTTTTGCCTACATAGCACTCTGCCCTCTGGGTTACTTAGCAAAGCAAAACACAAACGCTGTGGGATAGCGTAACAGGATGGACGGAATGCGGAACCAATCAAACATTCACCCCCAGTCACAGATCTGGGTTTAATCCATCCATTATTTTGCTCACCATGCCACCCCAGTTTGAACCCAGCCATATGCAAATCAGTCTTGACCCGTCCAGCCCGAACTGCCAGGCCAGGTTCTCCCTGGACCGGAAACAAGCATCCTGGGACCGGTTTCAGGATTTCACCCCTCATCAGCCAGGCTAGCTTAAATCCAGTGGCACAGAGAGCCCGGGGCCCACGTCTGGGCATACCCGGCGCACTTAGGGCGGCAAAAGCAAAGCAAAACACAAACGCTGTGGGATAGCGTAACAGGATGGACGGAATGCGGAACCAATCAAACATTCACCCCCAGTCACAGATCTGGGTTTAATCCATCCATTATTTTGCTCACCATGCCACCCCAGTTTGAACCCAGCCATATGCAAATCAGTCTTGACCCTGTTCCTCATGGGAACAGTCCAACCCGAACTGCCAGGTCAGGTTCTCCCTGGACCGGAAACAAGCATCCTGGGACCGGTTTCAGGGTTTCACCCCTCATCAGCCAGGCTAGCTTGAATCCAGTGGCACAGTGAGCCCGGGGCCCACGTCTGGGCATACCCGGCACACTTAGGGCGGCAAAAGCAAAGCAAAACACAAACGCTGTGGGATAGCGTAACAGGATGGACGGAATGCGGAACCAATCAAACATTCACCCCCAGTCACAGATCTGGGTTTAATCCATCCATTATTTTGCTCACCATGCCACCCCAGTTTGAACCCAGCCATATGCAAATCAGTCTTGACCCTGTTCCTCATGGGAACAGTCCAGCCCGAACTGCCAGGCCAGGTTCAGCATTCCGTCCATCACTTGTTCTTTTTGCTTTAGTCGCCCTAAGTGGGAAGGGTATGCCCAGACGTGGGTCCCGTGCTTCCCATGCCACTGGATTCAAGCTAGCCTGGCTGATGAGGGGTGAAACCCCGAAACTGGTCCCAGGATGCTTGTTTCCAGTCCAGGGAAGACCTGGCCTGGCAGTTCGGGCTGGACTGAGGGTCAAGACTGATTTGCATATTGCGGGGTCCAAACTGGAATGGCATGGGCAGCAAAAAAATGATGGATTTAGGCCCAGATCTCTGTACTGGGGGTGAATGTTTGACATTGTTCAGCATTCCGTCCATCACTTGTTCTTTTTGCTTTAGTTACCCTAAGTGGGAAGGGTATGCCCAGACGTGGGTCCCGTGCTTCCCGTGCCACTGGATTCAAGCTAGCCTGGCTGATGAGAGGTGAAACCCCAAAACTGGTCCCAGGATGCTTGTTTCCAGTCCAGGGAAGACCTGGCCTGGCAGTTTGGGCTGGACGGTTCCCTTTGGGAACAGGGTCAAGACTGATTTGCATATGGCTGGGTCCAAACTGGATTGGCATGGGCAGCAAAAAAACGATGGATTTAGGCCCAGATCTCTGTACTGGGGGTGGATGTTTGACATTGTTCAGCATTCCGTTCATCACTTGTTCTTTTTGCTTTAGTCATCCTAAGTGGGAAGGGTATGCCCAGACGTGGGTCCCGTGCTTCCCATGCCACTGGATTCAAGCTAGCCTGGCTGATGAGGGGTGAAACCCCGAAACTGGTCCCAGGATGCTTGTTTTCAGTCCAGGGAAGACCTGGCCTGGCAGTTCGGGCTGGACTGTTCCCTTTGGGAACAGGGTCAAGACTGATTTGCATATGGCTGGGTCCACACTGGAATGGGTTGGGCAGCAAAAAAACGACAGATTTAGGCCCAGATCTCTGTACTGGGGGTGGATGTTTGACATTGTTCAGCATTTTGTCCATCACTTGTTCTTTTTGCTATGGGTTACCTAGGGCCTACCTTAGGGGTGGCTTATATGTAGAAAAAGGGGAGCTTAAGGCTTGGCAAGTACTTTTAAATGCCAAGTCGAAGTGGCAGTGAAACTGCACACACAGGCCTGGCAATGGCATGCTGGAGACATGGTTAAGGGGCTACCTATGTGGGTGGCACAACCAGTGCTGCAGGCCCACTAGTAGCATTTAGGCCCATATTTATACTTTTTGACGCACAACTGCGCCAACGCAGTTGTGTGTCAAACATTTTAACGCCGGCTAATGCCATTCCAAAGCGCCATCCGGGCGCCTTATTTATTGGATGACGTTAGCCGGCGCTGCGGACTGGTGTGCGTAAAAAAAAATGACTCACACCAGGCAGCGCCGGCGTAGGGGAAAATGGAGCTTGGGCGTCAAAAAATGGGGCAAGTCAGGTCAGAGGCAAATTTTTGGCCTCAACCCGATTTGCGCCATTGTTTTTGACGCCCAACCCCCATTGAAATGACTCCTGTCTTAGCAAAGACAGGAGTCATGCCCCCTTGCCCAATGGCCATGCCCAGGGGACGTATGTCCCCTGGGCATGGTCATTGGGCATAGTGTCATGTAGGGGGGCACAAATCAGGCCCCCCTATGCCATAAAAAAAAATCGAAAAAATATACGTACCTGAACTTACCTTAACTTCCCTGGGATGGGTCCCTCCATCCTTTGGTGTCCTCCTGGGGTGGGCAAGGGTTGCAGGGGGTGTTCCTGGGGGCATGGGAGGGCACTTCTGGGCTCCTTCTGAGCCCACAGGTCCGTTAATGCCTGCCCTGACCCAGGCGTTAAAAACCGGCGCCCATCAGGCTGGGGTTTTTTAAGGCCTGCCCCCTCCTGTGCGTCAAAATGACGTCACAGTATAAATATGGGCCCATATTTATACTTTTTGACGCACAACTGCCCCAACGCAGTTGTGCGTCAAAAATTTTAACGCCGGCTAACACCATTCCAAAGCGCCATGCGGGCGCCTTATTTATTGGATGACGTTAGCCGGCGCTGCGGACTGGTGTGCGTCAAAAAAAATGACTCACACCAGGCAGCGCCGGTGTAGGGGAAAATGGAGCTTGGGCATCAAAAAATGGGGCAAGTCAGGTCGGAGGCAAAATTTTGGCCTCAACCCGATTTGCGCAATTTTTTTTTACGCCCAACCTCCATTGAAATGACTCCTGTCTTAGCAAAGACAGGAGTCATGCCCCCTTGCCCAATGGCCATGCCCAGGGGACGTATGTCCCCTGGGCATGGTCATTGGGCATAGTGGCATGTAGGGGGGCACAAATCAGGCCCCCCTATGCCACAAAAAAAAATCGAAAAAATATACTTACCTCAACTTACCTTAACTTCCCTGGGATGGGTCCCTCCATCCTTTGGTGTCCTCCTGGGGTGGGCCAGGGTGGCAGGGGGTGTTCCTGGGGGCATGGGAGGCCACCTCTGGGCTCCTTCTGAGCCCACAGGTCCATTAACGCCTGCCCTGACCCAGACGTTAAAAAACGGCGCCCATCAGGCTGGGCGCCGTTTTTTAAGGCCTGCCCCCTCCTGTGCGTCAAAATGACGTCACAGTATAAATATGAGGCACAGGCCTTAAAGTCATTTTTTAGAAGGGAACGCCTACCTTGCATATAATTAACGCAAGGCTGGTTCACCCTTCTAAAAAATGGCGCACATGGTGGAACTTTGACGCCCGCTGCGTCGGACGTCAAAGTATAAATATGGGGCAGTGTTTGCGCCGAATGTGCGTCAAAAATTTTGACGCACATTCTGCGCAAACAGAGTATAAATATGCCCCTTGGGGCACAGGCCTTAAAGTCATTTTTTAGAAGGGAACGCCTACCTTGCATATAATTAACGCAAGGCTGGTTCACCCTTCTAAAAAATGGCGCACATGGTGGAACTTTGACGCCCGCTGCGTCGGACGTCAAAGTATAAATATGGGGCAGTGTTTGCGCCGAATGTGCGTCAAAAATTTTGACGCACATTCGGCGCAAACAGAGTATAAATATGCCCCTTAATTTACAGGCCCTGGGCACATGTAGTGCACTTTACTAGGGACTTAAAAGCAAATCAAATAGGCCAATTGGGTATGAACCAATGATACCATGTTTGTAGGGAGAAAGCATATGCACTTTAGCACTGGTTAGCAGTGGTAAAGTGCGCAGAGTCCTAAAACCAACAAAAACAGTTTCAGAAAAGAGGAGGAAGGGGGATAACTACCCTAAGGCTAACAGCATGCATCTTGGACAGATCGGCAGACAGGCAGGAAACAGTCTTCTGTTGGTTCTGCAGGAAACCTTTGTAGAAAAATGGTCTAAAACTCAGCTTTTGGACAAGTACTACTAACACCACTAGCGAAGGTCCCAGAACTGGGGGCACCACATAAGGGGTTGAGACTCCAGTAGAAGCTGGCAACAGGGTTCAAGGCCTCAGACGCTTGTCATGTCCCTGTAGCTCACACAGGAGGCCAACCAACTAGCCCTTGGAGTAATTTCTGGTGGTCCTGAGTTCAATGACATGGTCAAGTTTGCTTCAAGCAGCAAGGCTGTCCTTTGAGCAGCATAGCGGGTCTCTGGAGGACAGACCTCTGGTGGCATGGCAGTCCATCTGAAGTTTTTGATAGGCCCAGGAGTGTGCTGTAGAGGTTTTATGAGGGTCCACAATTTATGCCTGGTGCAAGCTTTTGTGTGTGGGTGGGACACCCTATCCTATGCCCACATTTGGCTCTGGAGAGTTCTTTCTTACTCCTGTCAATGTGCAAAGAATGCTGGGGTGACAAAGGACTGGTATCAGGATACTTTGCATGTGCTGGATGCAAAACCCTTTAAAGGGCAAGAGGGGCAGGGAATAACTCTGCCCCCAGCCATCCTGACATGATGGCTCATTCCATCCACACCCAATCCCCTTCGTGTCACCGTCTGGGGGAATAGACAAATACCAACAGCAGTGACATTCAAAGTCATAGGACCAAGGACACTGACAGAAGGTACAAATGGTTAGCACATGAAAATGCCAACTTTCTAAAGTGGCATTTGCACAATTGTGACTTAAAATCTGACTTTACCATTAAAGAGAGTTTTAAAATACAATTAATTTGAGTCCAAAGAGCATATCTATACCTGCTCCCAATCTAAATGTAGCACATATTAATTGTAATATGGTAACCCAGTGTTAGTCAATGGGAGAGATAGATCTTACAGTAGTAAAAAACAAATTTAGGAGTGTTTTACTACCAAGACATACATAACATAATCTTGCATGTCCTACTTTTTAATTACAATTCACCCTCCCCTATAAACCTTTAGGGCCTACGGTATGATTTATGCATTAAAAAGAAAGGTTAAGGCTGGGGAAAGGGTTGATTTTGACAGGGAGTAATATCAGTTTAAAACGTCTCTACAGGCTGCAGTGGCAGGCTTGAGACAAGTTTTTAAATGCTACTTTGTTGGGTGACACAATCAGTGCTGCAGTCTCACTAGTATCATTCAATTTACAGGGCCTGGGTACACGTAGTACCATATACCAGGAACTTACATGCAAATGAAATGTGACAATGAAGTATAGGCCAACTTTAAAATTCTTACGGAGAGATCTCAAACATTTTAGCACTGGTGAGCAGTGGTAAAGTGCAGGGCTTCCATGCCCAGGAGTGTACTGAAGAGGTGTTCTGAGTGTCCAAAGTTTATACCTGGTGCAAGCTTTTGTGTGTGGGTGGAACACCATATCCTACACCCACATTTGGTTCTGGAGAGTAGTTCCCTTCCTCTGTCATAGTGCCATGAATGCCAGGGTGACAAAGGACTGGTGTCAGGATTGTTTGTGTGTGCTGGATGCAAGACCCTTTGAAGGGCAAATGGGGCAGGGAACAGCTCTCCCCCCAACCATCCTGATAGGATAGCCCATTCTGCCCACACCTAATCCCCTTCCTGTCACTGTCTGGGAAAATACACAAACCCTAGCCATTCACAGTCATGTGATTCAGGACACTGACAGAGGCACAGATGGGTAGAAGAAGAAAATTCCAACTTTCTAAAAGTGGCATTTTCTCAATTGTGACTTAAAATCCAACATTACCATTAAAGAAAGATTTAAATTACAATTCATTTGAGTCAAAAGAGCATATTTCTACCTGTTTTTAATCTAAATTTAGTACCTTTTAATTGTAATACGGTAACCCAGTGTTAAAGAATGGGAAAGATAGACCTTACAGTTGTAAAAAACAAGTTTAGGAGTGTTTCACTACCAAGACATGCAAAACCTAATTTAACATGTTCTACTTTTTAATTACAATTCACCCTGCCTAATCTTTATCCCACCCTACTTGATTGCGGTATAACGCAGGTGCATGTGCCACTGCCCAATCAATGGTGTGTATTTCAACAAGCTTTCTGGGAACAAGGGTCGAGAAGGAGTTCTCAATAAACTCTTCTTCATAAGAGAGATTGCGGACAAATTCCTGCGGTCAATTTGTTTCGGCCAATAGAATATCATAAATGGTGACGACGCAGTCCCAAAAGATAGCATAGATCGTGCATTCAATGTCACCCTATAACCGTTTAGTTACATTATACACCCGTTCGGGCATGGAGACTCGCATGTCCGCATTCTTAACTTATAAGAAGTCATCAGTTGCTTTTACCACCAGATTCTCTTGAAGATCCAGGTGAACTATTGTGACCTCTGCTGCTCTGTCTAGCAGTGCCAGTGCCCAATTCCTGAGTGGCATGTTGTATCACAACTGCTGTCAACTTTTTCTTTTTAAACTGGGGTTCTGGTTGGGGAAGTTTCTTTTATTTCTTAACCAAAACTTCAGGCGAGCGTTGTGAGTCCTTTATCCGTTTCACGTACCCTGTGTGCTGCTCTGACCACCCACCTCTCTCACTGCGCTTTTCCGGTGAGTCCTGAAAGGAACGAGATTCGCTTGTATCAATATATTGATATCTGTGAGACGTTTTTATATTATCTCTATTTCTAAGATTATAGGTATTCTGAGGGGTCTCCGAATGTGGAGGTTCTCCCCTTTCTGTTTCAGGTATTTGTTGTTTTTTATCCTAGCATTTTTAGAACTTTCCGGTGCTTGCTTAGTAGAATCTATATTAGATCTACGTAGAAATTGTGGTTTAATTGGTCTGGCCCCCAGGCCCTCTTGAACAATATTAGAGTAGGTCTCAGCGATAATCTCTGCAAGATCACGTTCTTGATCCTGTACAGTAATGGCCCGGAGCCGCATGCGCACTGCTAGTGCAACTTCTTCCCCTTTAAGATTGCCTAATATATTTGAAGACTTAGTTGCAAAGTTGCCCTTTAATTGCATCCCCAAATCCAGGGCCAGGGCAGCCCCGTATTCATCTTGTACTTGTTTTAACACCTCTGGAAGATTGGCAAGTGTTGGTGTATTGTGTGCAATAGTGTAGAGCGTGGCAAATACCGTGCCCCATGTGTTGCAATTATCTATTGTGGGAACCATTCCAAATCGTAGGCACATAGTTAGTAGTCTATGTTTATCCTGTGGACCCGTCGGGGGAAAGCCTGCTTCCAGCGTGTTTAATTTTTTAGCTAACCAAAATCGAGTTTCTTCTCTCTTGGCGGGTGCTTTACTCATGATCAAATGTACAGTTGCCAGGTTAATACCTGACGTAACTGTGTATGGTTTTGCTGGGGTAGCTCATGCTGGCTTCGTATTTAATGTTTGCATTACAAACTGTACCAACAGTCGGTATATTCCAGTGAGCTCTATATATGCAGCGGACCTCAGCTACCGCCAAGGTTGCTGCATCAGGGTGTGGTTTATAAATGGCCAAAAAAGGCCAGGTCGGGCCATCGTAACTCAGAAGCCCTAACCTAACATGTAATATTGAATGTGGTAGGGCACCATCAAGCCAATTGTTATGGTCTTGATAAGATAAAGGTATTTCTAAGTATGCATACGCTTTGTATTGTGCAGGTATGTCTGCATGTGTATAATAATAAAATGTTTTTGTGTTTCCATCAACTGATGGAAAGGTACTCCAAGAATAAAAAATGTCTGTTCTGTAGGCTGGATGAGCCTCAACAACAAAGGTAACTGTACCCCTCTGGGCCGTTAGGCCATTTGCCAAGAAAAGGGCTGCAAGGGGCGGTCTCCTATTTACTGCAATTACAACCCATTGTGGGTTCGCCATGTTAATGGTAAATGTGTGTTCAGAGATAAGGACACCAACTAGGGATTAATCCTTTTAAAGTTTAAGCTTCAACAACCTACAGCTTTAGATAGGTACTTCCCATTCAGCTGAGGAGGAATTCCAGAGATACTTAGGAGAATCCGAAATTAAGTGCCTAACCAAACGTTGGTGGCGCCATGTCACATAGGTTCTCATTATGGTAATGAGGCTAATGGATTTGGGCAGGAGAATCACATAGACTTTGGGTTACTAAGTAAAATTCCACACCATGTGACGCCTGTCGGCCAAATCCAGGTTTTCCGGCTAACTTGCAGCACCTCATCTCCATCCAAGAGCAGGGATGATTGTGGCAACTGGACGAATGAGAAGAAAGACTCCTCAGGGTAATTGTGGTTGATCAGATCTCATCCCTTTATCTCAGTTACATTTGTCTCACACAGGCAAAGACAATAGAGGCAGAATATAGTTCAATAAGGGTTTAATGAAGGAACTGCATCTTAGATAAAATGGCATGTATTGCAATAACTGATAAAACACAATAAAAGCAATAAGGTGACGAGGAGAGTGAAACACAAAAATAGTCCCACCATATTGTCACTAGGAGTAAGAGATAGTTCTCCTACCTACGCTATGCTAGAGCACAGCATAATAAGCCTAATCTGCCCTTCAGGTCTCCTACTGGGAAAACATCATCCCTTAGTAAGGAAGCCATTAGTCAAGAAAGACACCGTCCCCATGTAGATCAGAGGTTCGGCAGTCTAAGCAAGCGAGGCAATCAGCAATCAGCATGCAGTTGTGGTCATCTGGCTGGAATCTACCTCTAATGTGTATAGGACAAAGGAGTGTTTTTATAATAAAACAGTTGACATTCTAAGAAATGGTCCTCACGTATGAGTGTGTATGTTTCTGTGAATATTGGAGACACAGCGTACCACTTTTACCGGCAACCTATCTAACTGTAGCCTTGAAGGAAGCACAAAGTGAAATGAATAGGATAAATTTGGGTTCAGCTCCCTTAGCGATAGTTTGGGATACATTTAAGGCGTTTTTGAGGGGATGTCTGATTAGGATAGCAGCACACAGGAGGAAATTATATAATGAAGAAATAAGCAAGTTGGATAGTCAAATACGACAATTTGAGCAGGGAATGTTAAGTAAGAAGCAGAGTGAAGAATTTGATGATTTATATAAGCAACGTCAGACAGCTAGTTAGGAGTTGGCAGCTCTTTTGGACCGCAAGATCAGATTGAGATGTGAAGCTAATAGGGTGATACATTTTGAGTACAGTGAGAACAGCAGTAAATTGTTGGCTTGGAAGTTAAAATCAGATAGGGTTAGGAATCGGGTGACAGGAATTCGAGATGAAGACTCGGGAGATATTAGAAAAGGTGGAGAGCAGGTGGAAGAAGGTTTTTTCAATTTCTTTAAGGACTTATACACAGAAGATTTGAAGCTGCCTTTGAAGGTATTGAAGGGGTGGCTTGGGGAATTAGATTTACCTACTCTGAATGTAGAGGCGAGAAGTGCGGTTAATGATCCATTTCAGCAGAGCGAGGTAGAACTGGTCATTTTAGCTGGCAAATTGGGGAAGGCATCAGAACCAGATGGGTTACCCCATGGAGGTTTATCGAGTTCTGGGTAGTAGTACTTCTAAAGTTCTTAAGCAATTATGTGATAATATTATTGGGGGGGGATGAGAATCTTCCTCCTTCTTGGAAAGAGGCGATTATTTCGTTAATTTTAAAACCCGGCAAAGACCCCAGGAAGTGTGATTCATACCGCCCAATATCGCTGTTAAATTGTGATTATAAAATCTTTGCTATACTCCTGACTGATAGATTAGGGATGGTTATGGGGAAACTCATACACACAGACCAGAAATGGTTTTTGAAGGGTGGGCATATGCATGAATTGACACAGGGACTGGTAGGGTCGATTGATTTAGCCACTTCGATGCATATGCCTTTGGCGGTGGTAATGGCTTAATCTTCCACTAACTATAATAGGTCAGATTAATGTTGTAAAAATGGTGATTGTTCCCAAATTAACTTTTATTTTCAATGCATTGCCCTTAATGTTTAACAAGGCTGCTTTAATGAAATTGAGGGGGAAATTAGCAGTTTTATTTGGGCATTTTAAGGTGTTCATATATCATGGAACAAGCTCAGGAGGAAGAAAGAAAAAGGTAGTCTGGCGGCTCCTGATATGCAGTACTACGCATGGGCTTATCTGTAAAAAAATGCAAGACATTGTTTTAATGCACTAGATCATTCAGAGCTGGGGCAGGTGTTAATGGCTATGATGGAAGGTCAGGAGGTCCAGAGAAGTTTTTTGTATGAGTCTGGGGATTCGAAGTTCTTTAAAAGAATTAGATTTAAGATATTACATGATTGGGCAGTGATGTGGTATGAGGTGAGGAAGATCACGAGGTTGTCATATTATAATGAGTAAGCGCCAATTTGGGATTCTCCTGGCTCCACGGAGTGGACTAAAGATGCCCTGGCTATTCCTCTGAAAGAGGCAGGTTTTGTGAAATGGAGATATCTCTGTGTAATGGTGAACTTAGGGAGTTTGATAACCTTAATATGGAGGTAGGAAGAAGGCTGTCTAAGTTTAAATACTTTCAGATGAAGACTTGGGTTGAGAATGTGACAGAGGAAGTGGGAAGTACTAACGGACTTGTGGACCAGATGCAGTTGAATATCCTGATGAAGAAAGAAGTGGCTAGATGGTATTGGCTGATGATGGACATTGTGGATCGTGAATTTAACCTCCCGGAAGAAATTTGGAGGGAGTGCTTGCTGGAGCCGCAGCTTAAAGACCTTTTGCAAGTATCCACTACACTTCTGTATAATACTGTTAAACCTGATATGTTTAGGAGAAATCATCTATTTTCTATTTACAGAGCCTTTTGGACTCCAAAAAAATTGTCCAGGCTGAGACAGGATAACATGGTGAGGTGTAAGAAGTGTGGTTCTGCATCAGCTGATGATCTACATATGTTTATTGATTGCCCTCTACTCCGTACGTTTTGGCAAGAGGTGGGTGATGCAATTAAGGAGATTCTTCCCACAAGCCCGAAGGTAAGACCTCTGATAGTGATGTTTGGCTGTTCATATGAGGCACAGAAGATGGAGCTAAACTGTTGTTTTATATGATGCTTGTGGCTAGAAGGGAGATCTGTAGGAAATGGATCAGCCCTCTTCCCCCTACTTTTGTCGAATAGAAAATTTCTCTAATTTACCATTTTAAGTTTGACTGTCATAAAGTTTGTAAGAGAATCAGATTTTGGAATCCACTGAAGCAATGGTTGGCATGGGGTGAGGTATGAATAGGTAGGATGTGATCCTATGACTATACTCTTTCCTCTGCTTTCCGCACTGGAGCTTGGGTGGAAGGTTTGTCCCAGACAGGGGCGACGAGGTCGGAGATGGGTGGTGAGGTGTTGTGTGAGAACCTTTGCTGTTTCCTCCACCCCCGGTCATGTGAGGGAAATTTGGAAGGTAAATGAGGATCACAAAAAAAAGTGAAATGAATGTCCTACTGCGACAAATATTTATTTCCTAGGCAAAATAACAATTAGATAGAGAAAAATAAAACAACACCGCAAATGTGGCTATTGCTAGAACAATAAATTAATGCTTGAACTGGGCTAAAGTGCGCAACGGCAGGCCTAGTTTGCTAAAATAACCTGAATAAAATATGGCTAAAGTAGCTATACAACAAGTTCTTCCCTTCCTCTGTCAAGGCGACAAGAATGCTGGAGTGACAAAGAACTGGTGTCAGGGTTGTTTGTGTGAGATTGATGCAAGACCCTTTGAGGGGCAAGTGGGGCAGGGAACAGCTCTGCCCCCAACCATCCTGACAGGATGGCCCATTCTGTTCAAACCCAATCCCCTTTGTGTCACTGTCTGGGGGAATACACAAACCCCAGTAGCAGAACCATTCACAGTCATGTGACCCAGGACACTGACAGAGGCACAAATGGGTAGCACAAGAAAATGCCAACTTTCTAAATGTGGCATTTTCTCAATTGTGACTTAAAATCCAACATTACCATTAAAGAAAAGAGCATATTTCTACCTGTTTTTAATCTAAATTTAGCACCTTTTAGTTGTAATACGGTAACCCAGTGTTAGAGAATGTGAAAGATAGACCTTGCAACAGTAAAAAACAAATGTAGGAGTGTTTCACTACCAAGACAGGCAAAACTTAATCCAACATGTTCTACTTTTTAATTACAATTCACTCTGCCTTATTCGCCTGTAGGGTCTATGGTATGACTTATGCATTAAAAAGAATGGTTAAGGCTGGGCAAAATGTTTATTTTTACAGGTAGTAATGACAGTTTTAAACTTCACCACAGTGCTGTTTTGTTGGGTGGCACAATCAGTGCTGCAGTCTCACTAGTAGCATTCATTTTACAGGCCCTGGGTATATGTAGTACCATATACAAGAGCTCACCTGGAAATTAAATGTGCCAATTAGGTGCAGGCCATTTTTACCATGTTTTACGGAGAGAGAACAAGCACTTTAGCACTGGTTAGCAGTGGTAAAGTGCACAGAGTCCTAAAGACAACAAACAAATTCAGCAAAGCAGGAGGTGAGAAGACAAACATTTTTGGGTTGGCCCCGTAGAGAGGGCCAGTCCTCAACCTCCTTTATATACATTGGACACCGAATATAGATTATGCTGGTTTGGGAGATGTTGCCATTGCAAAATTATTTTCATGCAGTGACATGCAACAATAGCCATATGCCAATACATATTCTGCACATTTTGGTAGGGGGAGCATTTTTAAAGGCATGCATACACAATATACAGGAAAATTGGGCTTCAAAGGAGATCACTTAAACAAGTACAATTGATTCTGAAAGTTGCACTTGTTCTCTCTTTAGTGACAGCCTAATTTTAAGGTCACTAAAAAGTGAAGCCTGCCAGAGCGGCCGCTGCAAATCAAAAGGGGAGCGGCAGGGGTGGAGGGATGGGGGGAGGCGACAGAGGGGGGAAAATATATATTTTTTTAAATGTACCCTACTGCGTCTCCGTCTACTGCCGCCTCGCACTCCTCTTCCTTCCATGTGGTGTCCCAGCATTCATTGGGACACCAGCACAGGCTCCACAGCAAAACTGGTGCTGCTTACATGCTAAACATATCATGTAAGAAACTATTGTTTCAATTTTCATCCCCTGGTTCTTGGCCCCTGGAAGCCTGACACCTTAACTAGCTATATATGTATTTAACACAGGCTGAAAAGCCGAACTTGTTCACTTTAAAAGCTTTATGACAATTATTTTGTAACTTTTTGTGTTGTGTGATACCGAGAACCTTTTACCATGAGCTTTATTTTTTTTGCATGGAGATTAAGTGATTTTCCCCAAAACTAGAGGATGTTGAGCCAAAGTCTGAACTCGAGTCTGGCTGCCCAGCTCCAGTGTCAGCAGCTCTGGCCATAATGCCATACCTCCACCATGGAGCATGACATAAACACAATGAGGGTCTTTGGGCAAGAAAGTGTTTTTTACATTTTTGATCAGTCCTCAGGAGTCACAGTACATTTTACAGCAGTGATTTGCGAACTAGTTGTCCTCTGAGATTGCAGCTCTTATGAGACGGTCTTCGCAGCTGTTCAGAGAGCTGGCCCTTCATGTGCTGTTGGGAAGTAGTTCCTTCAGGCGCTGTCAAACTTGCCAACTCCTACATAAAAAACCACCAGTTGAGAGGGGCTTACATGGTAGTGTTTGCAGAGGGGGGAGAGACCTTGAGCCTGTTACTATTTAGGGACCTCAGGGGGCAGGGTTTTATTCGGAGCGCTGACCCACACCCCATAAATATTACCACCTGAAGTTCCCGAGGCTGCCACTAATGTCCATGAGAGTTTGTAAATGTCCCTAATGCACTGCGTGGGGTTTTCAGCTCAATATCTACCACTTGTTGATATTGTTCACATATATACCATGAAGGTAATGGACAATTTTTTTCATGCAGTTTATGTTGCCTGGGATTTCTTGATTAGTCAAGTACTAAGAACCATAGTATACAACAACTTGATAAGATTAGTTCAATAATGAACTGAATGACTGCACCTCCAGCACATACATTCTTCGTGATCTGATGGTATCCGATTTAAATATAAAAAAAATCTATTTCTCTGGAGGACTTATCTACATATTTCTGTCATACTATGAGCAACCGTGTCCCAACATCCTTCCTTCCTTTTGTAAAAAGTAGATCCTAGTCTACCATGGAAACAATGAAAAAAAAGTGTTTGATTCTACTTCATTGCCTTCAGGAAAGAAAAGTTTTCAGTGGCTAGAAAACAGGCCATACTGCTTCATAATTTGCAGGCAGAAGGTCTGTGAGAGCTTCGATGAACTACACATATGACATGTGGAAGCTGAATCTAATTACATGTCTCACATGATGTTAGAGACTGTGGTTCACAAATCATCATAGTTTTAGAAAGACACATTTTTTTCTAGAAATCAAGGAAAATCTAGGAGCATGAACCCTTATGGCATTGCTAAAAACCTTAGAGAGGACATGCACATTTGGGACTCTCACGGATTCCTTGATTAGGGATCAATTAGTCAGGTATACTAAAAGTCTAAAAGAAAAGTTGTTGGCTGGGAACCCTGACTTAAAAGAGGCAGTCACCATTGTTGAATGAACTGAGAGCACCAACAACTGGATAATAGAAATGAGAGATTGCAAGGCTAACAAGAGGATTGATACAAAGAAATCTCTATGTGAGGTTGCAATTGAGGGTACTTATTGCTGCAGTGTGCGAAGAACAAGAAATGAAAAATAAGATCCCAGCTGCTAGCAAAGACAAAAGAGAACACAGAAGCAAATGTTACAGGTGGGAAAGTGAAGGACATTTTTCAAGTATTCGGGGGTGTTTTGCAAGGAATGCAACATGTGAAAATGTGGTAAGAAAGCCACTATAGAAGGGTGTGCAAGGGCAAAGAATTCAAAATGTTGAAACTATTGAAAACAAAACAAAAGTAATTCTGAGTGTGCCAGAAGATTGTGGTGTTGCAGTAATCCAATTTCTATGCTTGAGTGCAAAATCCTTTTGGGGTGGATAAATTATTGGTGTTGCCAGAGTCTGACTTACCTTGTACCATGACTGGTGACAAGAATTGGGAGGAACAGTTTGGAAAGGAAATAATTAGTTAGTCTCCAGACATCAATCCTGACAAATCAGGAAAGATGCTCTTTGGTATGCTGTACTCAAAATTACATCTCAGGATAGGGAACAGGGAAGCAGTTGGAAAGGTTTATATTACTAAGCATGGTGACAGTCTCCTAAGCTGGTAACATCAAGGTGATATGGGCATTTTGTTAAGTCCTGGTGCATCGGACAGGTTTTACTACTGGCAAATAGTGATTTGTGCAAAGTGCTTCCTGAAGGAATTTAGGCACAGAGTTATCCTGAAAAAGAATGTTACACCTCACGAACATAAGGTGAGAAAGGGTTCTATTTTGATTGTTAGTACCCTCAAGGAAGAGTTACAGACAATGTTAAGAAGTGGTGTGATTGAAGGGATTGAATCCTCCAAGTGGCTTGCTTTAGTAGTTCCGGCACCTAAGGATGACAACACTAAGATAAGAATGGGTGTGGACCGCTGTGTTCTGAATAAGCATGTCTGTGTGGACTGGAATCACCTCCCTAACATTTTGAAAACTCTTTTTATGCTCAAAGGAGCTGATTTGTTCAGTGTGATAGATCTGTTCTCAGTTTACCAGTAGATGCCCCTGCATGAATATTCCAGGCATTGTACCTCATTAATCTCACCTTTGGAAGCATTCAGGTTTATCGGCATGCCCTTTGGGCTGACATCTGCAGCAGGATGCTTCAGAAGGATGATGAAAAGAAAGATGGTAGGAATTCCACTGATATTATCTAAATGGCATTCTGGTGTCAGGGAAGGACAAGGACAAGCATATCAGACTCTTGAGACAGGTTTGGAAACACTATACAATGCTGGATTAACTCTATAAAAGGACAGATGTAAATGTGGTGTGACCTCAGTTACATACCTGATTCATACTATATTTGATGAAGGAATAAGTGTCAGGTTGGAGTTGAATAAGAATGCTGAGGAAGCGCCTGCTCTCAAGGATTATGATCAAGTAGATCATTCTTCAGACTTGCTGAAATCTGTTGAAAATTCATATTTAATTTTCCTAGTGAATCACAGCCTTTGCGACCATTACACAAAAGAGGTTTAATGTTTGAGTGGTCAGAGGACTGCTCTAAGGCTTTTGGGTCTATCAAAAGAAGTAAATGTGCTTTACGTACGCTGGGACTTTTAAAAAGATTACACTGTCCACTGATTGTGTGCCTTACCTACGCTGGGGCTTGTAAAAAGACTATATTGTCCACTGATCAATGTCTTTATGGTTTAGGGGCTATGCTCTCAAAGGTTGTCAATGGAGAGGAAAGAGTGACTTGCTTCATGTTCGCTCAAAGGAGCAAAGAAAAGGTATTCTGTAATTGAGCAGATGTTTTTGCAATTGCTTGCTCCAGCCATCTCTTCAAACCCTTTTCTAGGATATTCCCTTCATAATGAGGATAGTTATTTGTTCCTTAGTATGGATTTGTTTATGCAGAGGTATTTGAAATCTTATCCTCAGGATACGGAGATGGGTAGAAGGATTGTCCGATTTTAACTTTGTTTCAAAATATCTGCCGGGTGCAAGTAATCATGCAGCCAACTGCCTATCACGTCTTCCACTGAATTATGCTGTTGACACCCAATTTACAAGGTAGGAAGGCATAAGTTTTAAAGAAACCATCTTGGTAGGATGGATGAAGGAAACTGCTATTAATGTTGAAGAGTGTAAATGCGCAAGTGACAATGATAAAGAAATGACACTTGTGGGTGATTATCTAATGAAGGGTTGGCCTGATATTCGTGGTGTTCCTATTGGTATAAGGGGGATCTCAAATGTGCGTAATGAACTTAGTTTGGTGGATGGATAATTCCTCAGAGGAACATATGAAATATCACAAATGAGTTTCGGAGCAAAAATAATAAATCTAGTGTATGAAGATCTCTTAGGAAGAAATTTTTGTGAATGGTATTGGTGGCCTGGGTTGGATCATCAAATGTTCCAGCAATGACAAAAACAAGGTGACATGTTCTTTGCCCCTTCTCCCAGAAGACGTAGTTATGGAACATTGAATTTAATTTGATTAGGATATTGTAGGCACTTTTGCACTCCTGCCCTCAGGTGAGCAATATGTTCTGTTGTTAGAGGATTATACCTCTACATTGATAAAGACCAAGGGGCATATTTATACTCAGTTTGTGCTGAATTAGCGTCATTTTTTTTTTACGCTAATTCAGCGCAAACCGAACTCCATATTTATACTTTGGAGCTAGACACGTCTAGCGCCAAAGTTATGGAGTTTACATCGTTTTCTGGAGGGGAAAACCTACCTTGCGTTAATGAGATGCAAGGTAGGCGTTCCCTTCCAGAAAAGACCGATATGGCCTTTGAGCCATATTTATCCCCCCATGCTAAAATCTAGCACAGGGGATGGGGGCCTTAAATAATGGCACTAAGCTTGCTTAGCGCCATTATTTAATGCCTGGATATGGGCAGGCGTAAGGGGACCTGTAGGCAGATTTCCATGGTCAGGGGCACCTTCCTTGTCTCCTGGGGCACCCCCACCCACCCTTACCCAGACCAGGAGGTCACCTAAGGATGGGGGACCCCATCTAAGGTAAGTCTGAGTGAGTATTTTCTTTTATTTGCCCAACACCACTCGGGGGCCCTGACTTGGGCCCCCTGCACTGCGCTGGCCCCAATGGCCATGCTCAGGGGACATTCATCCCCTGGGCATGACCATTGGGGTGGTGGGCATGGCACCTATCTTTACTAAGACAGGAGCCATGTCCATGGGGCTTGTGCACCAGGAAATGGTGCTACACTGCCTAGAGACAATATTTTGCCTCTAAACAGTGTAGCACCATAATTTGGTGCACAAGCCCTGGTTCCCTCTACGCCTCCCCGGCCCTGTTAGCGTCCTGTCCAAGGATGCTAACAGGGCCTTAGCGCCGGCTAGTGCCATTCCATAAATATGACGCTAGGCCAGAATCTAGGAATGGCGCTAGCCGGCCCTATAGTTTTTCACGCAAACCTGCGTTAGCGCAGGTTTGCGCCAAAAAGTATAAATATGGGCCCAAATGTGTGAGCTCAGCGAATACCAGAACTGTAGTTGAATTCCTTAAAGCTTAAAGACAACTTTTCTTGTGAAAGGGTATCATATTCCCTCATAACTGATAACGGAGTTTAGTTTGTCTCACAGGTAATGAGTGAGTTTTTGAAAGATCTACCTTTTACACATTTGAAGGCAGCACTATATTCTTCACAAACTAATGGGACTGCAGATGAATGCACAGGACAGTAAAAAGGTGTGTACAGAGTGCATTGGAACTCAAGATTCCTCTCAAAGTTGTACTGAGGGAAACCTGGTCGGCTCACTGAAATGCCTCCAATAGCATAACATTAAAGTCTCTTTTTCTTATTTTAAATGGGAGGTTACCTAATTTTAAACTCAGTTTAGCATGGTTGAAGGCTGGAAGAAATTGATGCTAGGGTTTTTCAGGAGATACCAAGAGGAGTAAAAGTCAGGTGTGATAATAAAAACTCTGTGAAGCAAGATTTCTAGTGATACTAGTAAAGAAACCAGGATCTATCAAAAAAGGGAATATTTAAATTCATGGGTCCATTCATCATAAGTATGGTGAAGAAGAATGTAGTTGTTTTGGATTCTGGAAATGTATGGAACATATCCAGATTGTTGCACGCCAACTCTATGTGGAATGGCGCTAATCATCAAAGAGGCAGGATAGGGAACATGTCAGGAGAACCTCAAGGACTCAAGACAAGAGAAAGACGGAGACCACATTGGTGTGAATATTTTGTAATGAAGTGAATTATTGTCAGAATTATTTGTTCAATTGTTGGGGAAATAGATGTGTTGTGGCTTGCAATATGCTTCAATCTGTCATGACTTTGCAGTACTCTGGAATTAGAAGGAGGTCAGTTGGAATGTGGCTGGAGGGAGATTCTTTATGTGTTAGTTGGAGTTCAGCTGTCTGCTGTAGGTTTGGTGGTTTTGCAACCTGTGTTCAATGCTAATAAATACTTTTGGACTCACATCTACTGTGTCCTGAATAAATAGGGCAGGAACAGGGTAAGCAACAGAGGGCAGTGGCAACACAGCTGTAGTGACAGTGCAATGGACCAGGAAGAGAGTGGGCAGGGGCACACACATTGAAAAAAGGGAGACCAGAGGCAGCAGCGAAGGGCTGTGGTGACACAACGGGCAGGGAGGGAGGGGTCAGAGGTAGAAACAGGAACAACAAGGGGGCAGAGGGGAAGGGGTAGCAATGGAAGGTAGTGATGGCACAGGGGCAGTGGCAGCACCACAGACTAGAGAGGGGCAAGCACAATGAAAGGGTGGCAGGGGTGAGGGAGAGGGGCAACAACAGAGGGCATAGGCAGCACAGGGGACAATGGCAGCACTATGTACCTGGGAGGGTGAGGACAACAACAAACACACACAGAATAGGGACAGGAGTGGCAACAGAGGGCAGTGGCAGTCCAGAGACTGTGGTGCACAACACACCAGTGAAAGAGAGGGCAGGGGCACGCACATAGCAAAGGAGGGAAGGGAGGACTGATGCGGGGGTACCTTTCCACTCTTTATAGAGGGATGTCTCCACTTTTCTCTTTCATCATTATCCATAATATTTTCAATCTACTGTGTATATGGATCGCATCTCACTAATTATCTTGCCAGAGAATCATCGTTTTTCTCATTGTTTATTTTTTGTATGCACACATTTTCCACAATATAACTTTCCAAAAGATTTTAACATATCAAATAATACATAATCATATTCTTATGGTCTATCAGACAGATTTAAAAATGAATCATTGTGAAAAGACACCCAGGTCTAATCCACGCAACCTATCAACATTCATGAACCCCTTAATGAAATTCTAGGCAGGTAGAAACATCACATTAAATCATAACAGATTTTCTATTAACTTCAAATCCAATTATGTAACCCGTTTGTCGATTTACAGCTAATCTCCTTTTCTTTTGATCACTGTCTTTGTTCACAAACTTTCTGGACACTAATTCAAGCCTACTTCAGGATGGCAGGCATTTATAGCTAGGGATAAAGTTAATTACCGCCGCTTAGATAATGAACAGCTACATCACTTTAATTAGCTTCTCCGACTTTATCCCACAGTCTCAGGGCATGTAATGGACATACGACTTTTGACAAAAGCGGGGCTTATCCATTCAAAAGAGAGGACCACTGCATTAAAGTTGATTGTAATGTTCGTACGTCTACAGCCGAACCTTGCAGACCTGGAAGTAATCCAAATACAAATCAGTGCCCGCAGCACACTTTCTTTAACAATGAAAGGAGACCGCTTCAAGCTTCAATTTGATACATGAGGCCCCTTTAAGGTCTCAAATAAGCAACGAACTGTAAAATGGGCAGAAATACAGAGGGGTCAAGTTGCTATGGCAGGTATCTATAAAATCATAGCCACTGCACTTGAGCCGTAGGAAAACTTTCTTACATCAAAAATCCCTATTAGTAGTAGCACCCATCTGTCACTGTTTGATAATATTAGGGAATTATTTCTAAAGGAATTTAAACCAAGAGTATCGGGTAACAAATAACTGCTTGGTTCAAGAGAGGTTATAGAGAAGCAAAAACAAAATTGCTGGAGGCTTTTAGGACAAGTAATAAGCTTGCTATTCACAAAGTAAGCTCAGAGTAGTCTACAGCGCTGAACACAAGTAGGAAATCCAGGAAACAAGGCAATTGGTTAGCCTCTTAAGGGTGGTCAAGAAAAGCAACAATAAGGCTTTCAGACATATTGTTGCCCATGTTAGCTTGGGTGTAAATGGTTCTGTCGACTTTCACATTGAATCTATTGTGAGGGTTCAGCACTTTGCAAGAATTGCGATGAAATTGTAGTCATGGTTTCGTATAACTGTACAGGAAACAATTATGACTATCCAGTCCTTAAAAATAAGGAAAGGCCCAGGCACCGATAAGAACCTGGGAGGCCTTTGTAAGTCGGAACCCCAGGTGAGGACATTCTATATAGACATATTACCAAATACTATCTTGGATGGAGCTAAACTCCCAGAGAGTTTGAAAGGGGCAAAAATAGTGCCCATCTACAAAAAGAGGAGCAGGGACATCCCAGGGAAATATAGGCCTATTAGCCTAATGGATCATCTGCAGAAGATATTCCGCAGACAAACTTTGCTACACCTCCTGCTTTATTTAGCCTTCATTCAGGATTCACAAGTAAGGTCAGCACGATGTATCAGGTGTTCCATCTTTTACTATAATACTGGGGTGGCTCGTGTTAACGGGCGTCAGGGGCGGTTCCATACTAGCATTGGGGAGGAGATAAAAGGGAGAGAATGTACACCATGGTGCAGCTGCAAAGGAAGTGCTCACTGCTTCGTGTTGATTACAAATTCTTTTTTTTTTTTTAGGAACGGTTGAGGTCGGAGTCTTCCTGCACATGTGCTGGCCGGGCGAGGACTATTGCTCGCCCTCGAGGCACATGCAAGGAGAGTGATATCAGCCTGATAGGAGTGGCTGGAGAAAGTGCCAATGGTTAGATTTTAATGGAGTGCTTATGCTGTGGCCGAGGCAGTTTCAGAAGAGTGCTATTCAAATAAAAGCAAGGGACAGGACTGGCCTATATCAACAAAGTGGAGCGGGTACAACAATTGAAGCACTCTCTTCACTTTCATACTATTGTTTAGGCCTCCTGATTGGATAATGGAAGCTGGGGGAGTGTGTGGACTGTGGAAGAGTACAGCTGCGCAAATCCGATTTCATTTCGGGGATAATCACCACAGAGCGGGTATTCTACATGTTAGTGTTGGCTGTTTATTGTTCAGGAGGGACATAGGCACAAGCTCAAAAGTACGTACTGTAGTCACAGCGTGGCATTGCGGATTGTTGCCAGGCTGGGGTGTGAACACTTTTGTTGTACTATACAACTGCGTTCGCACATGCTAACCTCGTCAAAGATACGGTGTGCCTAGCCCTATGTTGATTTATGTGTAAAATGAATAATCTATCTCAAATGTGTTCTATTTCAATGTCGTGGAAAGTGGTGAGGCGATTACATCTTTCTAGATTTTAATGGACATATGATGGAACAATACATGCACTTACCACACATGCCTTTACAACGCTGTAAGTACAACACATGGTCATCAGCACACATGCACTTGCCACAAAATGTTTTTACCACGCATGTCTTTACTGAGAAAAGTTCATAGTAGAGGCATATTTGGTAAAGGCATATGCGTGGTAAAAAGTAAATGTAACATACCTTTCCACCCAAAAACCCTACCTATCCTAAATCCTAAAAATTACCTTACCACCCAAATCCCATACCCACCCTAAAACCTAAACACCCCTTACCACCCCAAATCCCATACCCACCCTAAAACCTAAAAATGCCTATTCCACCCACAAACACATACCCAGCCTAAAACCTAAAAATGCCCTTACCACCACAAAACCCATCTCCACCCTTAAACCTAAAAATATCCTTACCACCCCAAATCCCATACCAACCCTAAAACCTAAAAATGCCTACTCCTCCCAAAAACCAGTACACACCCTGAAAGCTAAAGATGTACTTCCCATCCCAAATTCCATACCCACCCTAAAAGCTAAAAATGCCCTTAACACCCAAACCCATACCCACCCTAATACCTAAAAATACCCTCACCATCCCAAAACCCATACCCACCCTTAAACCTAAAATATCCTTGCCACCCCAAAACCCATACCCACCATAAAACCTAAAAATACCCTTACCATCCTAAAACCCATACCCACCCCAAAACCTAGAAATGCCCTTACCACCCCAAATCTCATATCCACCATAAAACCTAAAAATGGTCTTACCACCCCAAAACCCAAACCCATCCTAAAACCTAAAAATGCCTTTACCACCCCAAAACCCATACCCACCCTAAAACCTGAAAATACCCTTACCATCCCAAAAACCAAACCCGCCCTAAAACCTAAAAATGCCCTTACCACACCAAAACCCATACCCGCCCTAAAACCTAAAAATGCCCTTAGCACACAAAATCCCACACCCACCCTAAAATCTAAAAAGGCCCTTACTACCCAATAACCCATACACACCCTAAAACCTAAAAGTGTCCTTACCATCCCAAAACCTATACCCTCCCTAAAACCTAGAAATACCTTTACCACCCAAAAAGCCATACCTACCATAAAAACCTAAAAATGCCCTTACCACTCAAAACCCTTACCCACACTAAAATCTTAAAATGCCCTTACCACCCAAAAAGCCCATCCTAATACCAAAAAAATGCCTATACCACCCCAAATCCCATACCCATCCTAAAATCAAAAAATGCCCTTACTACCCAATAACCCATACACACCCTAAACACAATATATCAATATATATATATATATGTATATATATATACATATATATATATGTATATATATATATATATATATATATATATATATATATACATATATATATGTATATATATATATATATAGCACTACCCACTTTATACTTACCTATACTTACCTTTAAAACCTTTACCACTCATGCACCTTTACAACGTAGTTTGTTGTAAAGCCATGCATGGTAAAGGCATGCGTATAAAAGCTATACTTGGTAAATGCATATGCGTGGGAAAGGCGTCATGGTAAATGTATCGCGTGCATTTGCTGCGTTGTAAGTGATGTTTCCCGATTTTAATACACTTGAAACGTGTTAAATCAGTTTAAAAGCATTGTCAGTTTTAACAGCTTCCTGAACTGAGGCATAGTGAGAAGAAGAGTCACTCAATTTGGTCACTCAATTTGGTCAAGTGGAAAATCTTAATTAGAACTTTAGTCTCATTGTCCCACCTTCATTAATTTTGCCACCAGTCCCATTGCTTACATTGTGCTTAATAAGTGTTTGTGGTGTGGTGTAACAACTGGCAGGTACAATCGAGAAATCAGGAGAGCCCTGCTTATGAGCCCCTGGGTGATGTTTGGTGTTTTTGTAAGACTCTGGAAGAATGGTGAGCATTGTAAACTGTGGTACCGTTTGACGACCCTTGTTTCAAAGTAGACATTTGGCTCTGAAAACCTCCCACTGCTTAATCACAGGGCAAACAAGTCTACTTTACATTTTTCCGTTTTAGACACAGAGGGAAAATGATTTGCCTGAAATCACAGGATTATAAGCCAAGGCTGCGATTTGAACTTGGTTCCCCACAGTGCTTAATTTGTAAATAAAAAGGTGCAGGTGCCCAAAGCCCTCCTCTTAAACACGCAGCTGCTGCAATTAAATGTGCGAACAGGGAATACTGAGGCAGCGTAAGTTTGAAGCTATCGCGTGCCTCTTTAATACATGCACAGCCACTCCCTGCCCGTTCAGCTCACTCCTGCAGCTTTCTGCTCGCTACCTTTGTGACGCTTTTTCGTTTTTCGCTTCCTCCCTCTTTCCCATGTGTGTCTTTTGTTTGCAGCAAATGCTGAAGCTGAAGAATAAGCCCCGACCCTGAAAAATAAGTGCCGGTGCTCAGCACCGGAAACAACAAGCATAAATTAAGCACTGGTTCCCCACATTTAAAAGTAGGTAGTTCTATGGGCTGTAGTTCTTACATAATGTGGAGCGAAAGCTATTGGCATCGACCTCATGCCTAATTACTGTTTAAAAAGCTGATTTAGTGAGCTTTTGAAAGACTAAAATCACCAGAGGTCGAACTTTTTTTTTTTAATTAATATTTTTGTTCAGTGTTACATACAACACATACCGAAAGTATTGGAGCGCTTTACGTGAGCACCAGTCCCATTACACAAGGACACATTCAACTATTTAGGTGATATTAAAGTCTAAAGCAATGTATCAGAACCCTGCCACTGGTACTGGAACATTACTACAGCACTTAAAAGCCACAGAGTCAATGCACGGACAGATCTGAATCCAGCTTAGTGCAGATGTAGGATGGACGAGAAGGTTTATTCTGTTACCCGCAGCATCATACCGTCAAGTTCGTGCCTAAGCCTCACTTCACAGGACTCACTTGTTCACTAGAACACCACAGTAACTGTTGAAAATATTTAACGCAGTAAGATGTGAGGCATTTTGTTATGTGTTAAACTATTTCAACTCTGCACATTAATAATTGTTTATAAAGCTTCTTGCTCTCTCAATTTTGCTTTAAAATGCTCCATTTGCCCATTCTTTTTTTCAAAAATGTCTCGAGATGTAGCACTCATCCACAAATTGTATGCCCCACTACTTTCAAATGTCACCAGTCACCACTGCTACTATACTGTATGCATGCAAAGCTGGAAAGTATATATTTGAACTTAGCTCTTGTTGATCTAAGAGCTGCATTTGACCTTGTTCTTCAAGCAAAGATGGTGGAGATCCTAAAAGTTTTGGGGTACCAGCCACAAATGTATCTATTTTAATACACTTCCACACTAACGATTATGCACAAGATATGGTAAAAATAGGGAGCAGATTGATCGCATCACTATGTAGAAGGCTGTGTATTAGCACCTACCTTCTCTTTGTATATAAATGATGGGAATTTTTATTTATCTGAATGCAATAGTAACTCCCCAAAATTGTTAAATGCCAAATTCCAACTTTACTGTTCTTTGATGACATCTTAATTTCTAAACACCTTTGGGTCTACAAACATTTCTAAACCCCTTCGCTGCCAGGCCTTTTCCCCCTCAGGTGCCAAGCCTTTTTTTGGCTATTTGGGGCAGTTCGCGCTTAGGCCCTCATAATTTTTGTGTCCACATAAGCTACCCACAACAAATTTGCGTCCTTTTTTCCAACATCCTAGGAATTCTAGAGGTACCCAGACTTTGTGAGTTCCCCTGAAGGAGACCAAGAAATTAGGCAAAATACAGTGAAAATTTCGATTTTTAAAAATAAATGGGAAAAAAGGGCTGCAGAAGAAGGCCCGTGGTTTTTTCCCTGAAAATGGCATAAACAAAGGGTTTGTGGTGCTAAAATCACCATCTTCCCAGCCTTCAGGAACAGACAGACTTGAATCAGAAAAACCCATTTTTCAAACGTATGTTGGCATTTTACTGGGACATACCCAATTTTTACTATTTTTTTGTTCTTTCAGCCTCCTTCCACTTAGTGACAGAAATGGGTGTGAAACCAATGCTGGATCCCAGTAAGCTAAACAATTCTGAAAAGTAGTCAAAATCTTGAATTCAGCAAGGGGTCATTTGTGTAAATCCTACAAGGGTTTCCTACAGAAAATAACAGCTAAAATAAAAAAATATTGAAATTGAGGTGAAAAAAACAACCATTTCCCCCAAGGTTTTACTCTGTAACTTTTTCCTGCGATGTCAGATTTTTGAAAGCAATATACCGTTACGACTGCTGGACTCTTCTGGTTGCAAGGATATATAGGGCTTGTAGGATCAAGAACCCTAGGTACCCAGAGCCAATAAATGAGCTGCACCTTGCAATGGGTTTTCATTCTATACCGGGTACACAGCAATTCATTTGCTGAAATATAAAGAGTGAAACATAGGTATCAAGAAAACCTTTGTATTTGCAAAATGGGCACAAGATAAGGTGCCGAGAAGCAGTGGTTATTTGCACATCTCTGAATTCCGGGGTGCCCATACTAGCATGTGAATTACAGGGCATTTCTCAATTACACATCTTTTTTACACACTGTCTTACATTTGGAAGGAAAATATGAAGAGAAAGACAAGGGGCAATAACACTTGTTTTGCTATTCTGTGTTCCCCCAAGTCTCCCGATGAAAATGGTACCTCACTTGCGTGGGTAGGTCTGATGCTCGCAACAGGAAACGCAACATAGACACATCACATTTTTACATAGAAATCTGATGTGTTTTTTGCAAAGTGTCTAGCTGTGGATTTTGGGCTCTAGCTCAGCCGGCACCTAGGGAAACCTAGCAAACCTGTGCATTTTTGAAAACTAGACACCTAGGGGAATCCAAGATGGTGTGACTTGTGGTGCTCTGACCAGGTTCTGTTACCCAGAATCCTTTGCAAACCTCAAAATGTGGCCAAAAAAAGACTTTTTCCTCACATTTTGGTGACAGAAAGTTCTGGAATCTGAGAGGAGCCACACATTTCCTTCCACCCAGTGTTCCCCCAAGTTTCCTGATAAAAATGATACCTCACTTGTGTGGGTAGGCCTAGTGCCTGCGACAGGAAATGCCCCAAAACACCTTCTGGACACATCAAAATTATCAAATACAAAACTACCTGTTTTTTTGGGGGGGGCAACCTGCGTTTTTGATCCTGGGCTCAGCAGCCATCTAGGGAAACCTAGCAAACCCCGACATTTCTGAAAACTAGACACCCGAGGGAGTCCAGGGAGGTGTGACTTGCGTGGATCCCCCAATGATTTCTTACCCAGAATCCTTAGAAAACCTCAAATTTAGCTTAAAAAACCCACTTTTTTCCTACATTTCTGTGTGGGATCACCGCACCGGGACAAATTTCCTACCACCCAACGTTCCCCTCAGTCTCCCAGTAAAAATGATAACTCATTTGTGTACGTGGGCCAAGTGCCTGTGACAGGGGCAGTTTGAAAAAAAACATTTTTAGGCTGACAAGTGCAGCACCATTCTTATCGGTATAGATGGGACAATGTTGGGTGGTAGGAATTTTGTGGATTCCTCCAGATTCTGGAAGGTTCCATCACAAAAATGTGGGAAAAATGTGTGATTTTCAGCAAAGTTGGAGGTTTGCGGGGCTTTGTGGGTATGAAAATGGTGCAGGGTGCATGTGAAGCACACCAGTCCAGAATCAACCAGATGTTTAGTTTTCAGATGTATCTGGGTCTTGTGGATTTTTCTACATGGCAGCGTACCAAAGTAAAAAAATTGCAGCCCTCACCATTCCAAGTGGGACAATTTTGAGAGTTACCAAGCTCTCTTGGCCCAAATGTAAAACCAAAACCTAAAATAATCAAATGTCTTCTTGCTTGCTGTGGGATAAAATGTTTTAGTGTGTGGGGGGAGAGCTGAAAGACTGTTGGGTTGGGGGCATAACCAGGCACATCTGGTTGGTAGCCACCACCCCACTATTTTTTTTTAAAATTCCATGTCATCTAGTAGACTTTCTGCCCCCCCCGGGGTGTGGATCGGGGGTAATTGCCCCATCTTCACACTGGTGGGCAGAACAACTTTGGCCCCATTTATTTGGGGTGGGGGTATGGCCATACACCCACCCTCTAATTTTGCAAAAAAATCTTCCCTGGTCTCTAGTGGGCTTTCTGCCCCCCTTGGGGGCAGATGGGCCTTCCAAAAATAGGCCGATCTGCCCCAAAGGGGGACAGATATGGCCAACAGTAATGTACCCCGATGGGGGCAACATTTGCCCAAGGGGCAGCCCCCCCATACAAAGCACACACATACACACACACCAATCCCTGGTGTCTAGTGATTTCTGCACCCCATGGGGGCAGATTGGCCTAACAAAAATAGGCCGATCTGCCCCCAAGGGGTGGGCAGAAATGGCCTAAATACAATTTGCCCTCCAGGGGATCGACCCTTGCCTAGGGGTTTGCCCCCCATACATAAAAACATAAAGTAAATTAAAACATATATATATCCCTGGTGTCTAGAGGGTTCTGCCCCCGAGGCAGATGGGCCTAATTATATTAGACCCATCTGCCTCCAAGGGGGGGCAGAAATGGCCTAAAAATTATTTGCCCTCCTGGGGAACGCCCCTTACCCAAGGGGCCGCTCCCCTTACACGCAAGTATATGAAAAAAAAAATCCCTGGTGTCTAGTGGTTTCTCCCCCCCCCCCAGGGGCAGATCGGCCTAAATATATTAGGCCGATCTGCCCCCATGGGTAGCAGAAATGGCCTAGAAACAATTAGGCCCCCCAAGGAGTGACCCTTGCTGAAGGGGTTGCTCCCTAAACATAAAAAAAAAAAAAATCCCTGGTGTCTAGGGGGTTTTCTGTCCCCCCCGGGGGCAGAAATGGCCTAAAAATTATTTGCCCCCCTGGGGAGCGGCCCTTGCCTAAGGGCCCGCTTCCCTCATGTTCATTTCACACACCCAAAAACAATTTCCCTGGTGTCTAGTGGGCATTTCTGCTGCCCGATAGCATCGCGATCGTGCAGCAGAAATGATTGCAGAGACATGAAAGGAAAAGCCTTTCCTTTCCTTTCCTTTCATGTCTCTGCTTACCCCCTCCTCCCACATGCTTCCAGCGCGATGGGAGGTGACCTCGCGTGCTGACGTCATCAGACGTCACTGTGGGAGTTGTGGGGGGTCAGGGGTGGAAGGGTTCCCCTTCCAGTCCTGACCTAGGGGGGCGGCCCTCGGGGGAGCGCTAGCGCTTCCCCGAGGGCCGGTAAATGGACATAATGGTTACGTCCATGGCGCCACACAGGTGCAGCCATGGACGTAACCATTACGTCCATGGCGTGCAAGGGGTTAATATGTTTTTAGCATTTTGTGAGAACAGAGGGCTGGAGTCTAATGGGCATATTTATGAAGGGTTTGCACCATGCTTACACCACGCAACGTGGTACATGCATGACCCAAACCACTAAGTCATATTTTTGAACCCACGCAAGCCACTTTGCATGGCTTCGAACAACTTCAAAAATATGGAATAAGGCAACACAGTGCACATCGCTGCATTGCCCTACTCTGTGCTAGGGAGCCATTCCATGAGTGATGCATGGGTGTTCCCACACAACTTCCATAATTTTTATGTATTTCCAGATCTACCAACCCGGGTCAACATGGTCATGCCCCAAACTTCTACACCTCCCCAGGTGACATGTAACAAGGAGGCACTCCTTCCTGCACAAAAACAATCCGGCATGCAACACAGGCACCCATGCATCATAGTGCAAGGGTGCCTCCACTGGTGCAAGGCAGCCAAAAGGGTGCCATTGTAGGGGGAAAGGACAGGAATGTGGTGTATCTTATAATTACAGCACATTCCTGCCCTTTCCCTGTGACGCAGGGCAGAGAAGCACAGCAAGGTGACTTGCTGCACTGCCCTGCGCCACACATCCCATAAATCTGTGCCAAATTGTATGTCTTTACACCCCCGTAGGCCATTTAAAGGTGGTATGATATTGGGAGGAACATCTGTTGAGAGAGTCAGTAGTTTTGATAATTTGGGGGTAACAAACACACAATCCTGGTCCCCGCACATTTTTAAGAACACTTTCATAGTGCAGCACATAGCTGTCCTGCATATCCACAGTTCAACAATTGGAAGACAGATGTTCCTAGACTTTTCCATCTACTGTGAAAAGGCCAAGGGGCTGCTTTTAATGGAGCTACGAACTGGGAGAGTTACAACATGGATATCTTGACCAAAGCAGACAATACGTTATGCGAGCACCCCTATGCTGCCATTGTTTCTTGATCTAGGGTTCAGAAAAATCACCCATATCCCTATTCTCAGACCGCTGCAGTAATGACTATGAATGTGACTCACTCCTGAACTAAAGTTGTACAAGGATGCATTTGTAGAGCTGGACAAGCTTGGATAAGAACAGCAGAACACCTTGGCTTAAATATGTTAAGGGCTGTTTCTGCTCTTTGAATCTGAGAGAGCTGTGATGTGGACGACTACATTTCTAATTCCAGTAGTGCTGGTGTTAAGGCCTTGATACAAGACATCTGTCCAACCCACTAGACAGCTGATTTAGAACTTCTCAACGGGGTTGTCTAGCGGAAAGAGGCTTTATGTGGACCACGAAAGTGCTCCAAAATTCAAAGATTATTTTGATAACATTATTCCATTAGCAGCGAAATCCCTACAAGTGAAATTCAGATTGTGGATCTTGCGTATCAATAGTTTTAGCTCAAGATGGAATCTAAATGAAAATAAATCGAACAAATATATAGCGTGCAAACTGGTAGCAGAAACTGAGGAGCATATACTCTTTTCTGCAATACACACAGCAATATTGGGAAAAGGTATATTCGCCCTGTCGATCAATATACTTGAACTAAGTTATTATCGTACAGCTCTCAAACTCTTTAAATCAAACACTGGCGAAGTTTTTGTTTTTGGCATGGCTACATTTTTGTTTTCTATTTGGTGCGCTTGGTGTTTAGGTCAGCTCTGAAGAAACAAGGTGAACACCTTAGTATTGTACATGAGCATTCCACAGCAAACATGAGTTGTCTGTGAGTTAGGTGAGGGAGGAGAAGGTCTGAAGTCTGCAGTCCACCTCCTCACCCATTTCACTAGTTTTTGAAGGCTTTGGAAAGCTACCTATTCACAAACTGATTCCATTATTTTAATGTGCCTTTATCCTGTCTTTCAGGGCTACATCTAGTTAACCACTTTATGATATTCTTAAAAACGACTACTTATTACACTATGATGTTTATGAACTAAAGCTCTTCAAGAAGGCTGGTCTTTAGCTGCCCACATTTCATGCATTAAAAAGATTGGTCTCCTACCTTGGAATGCACCTTAGAAACCAAAAAACAAGTAAACTTCTTTGGAATGCACCTTAGAAACCAAAAAATAAGTACACTTCTTTCTGCAGTATTTTTAAATTTGTCAGTTGTACATCACAGCAATAAAGAATACAAATTATAGATTGGTAACAGTGAATAATGGAAAATATTTCCCCAAGATGTTCTGAGTGACATAAAATGCTCGAATTGTCTGTCACTTGGAACGCTGAAATGAAAAGCATCCCTGTTAGCCATTTTTTGTTATGTGTGGCCACCAAAATCATCTGACTGTGGTTGTAACTGCTAGGCAAGGACAGAGGTCTCTTGGAGAGACACACATAACATGGTGTCTTCTCCATGTCCCAAATGTAAAATAAATATGTGGCCCCCTGCCACCTACCACCTTCTGTACCTTCCCTTCTTTCCTTCCGAAGTTGTACTCTCTGACCCCATTGGAGCTCATTGCCAGCACTAAAATGACAGGCTCACAGAGAAGCCTGTCAGCAGCATGGAATTGATTTATGATGTAGCAACAGTGAGAAAAAACATTGGTTTCCCACTGTTACTATGCCATTGTTGTCGACACCCAGATTTAGAACCAGGGATTCACTCTAGTGTCACCCAGTGAGAGTCATAGACACCATATATAATTATTGAAGGATACCACTGAATAACAGGAATGCTTGTCACTGGGGGGTTTGGAGTGATATCAAATAGACAACAAGATCCATGCGTGAGTTGTCAATGATGCCACTCAGAACCCAGAGATGAAGAAACCCTTTTATTCTCCTTTTAACCATCTATGATTTTATGTTGTATATGTCCCCAAAGGAATCTACCCCTGCTTTCAACTGCTACACAGAGTCAGGTGAATAATGGACGAACCAGATCTATAATAGCCTCTCTCTGTCCCAAATTTAACAGAAAAAATAGCAGCCCTTCTGCCACCAAATCTGCCATCCTCTGGGCCTTCCCTCACCCTTCCCAAAACACGTATTTCTTCTCTACATCGAAGCAGAGAGCGAACGCTGCACTGACAGGTTCTCAAAGAGCACTGTCAGATTGTCCTTAAACAACTTTGGTTTCCCACTGTTGTTCCTTCATTGTAGTGAATAACCACACCATGGCACTCTATAAGAGCCATCTTTCAGTTGATTGTGTCCAGACTGATGGACCTTTTCAGGCTTCACATTATGGAGAAGCTTTAACTACACCAGTGATAGCAAGCAAGTACTGAGCCATTATGAAGGTACAATTATTATTCAGCATAGCCGAAGAAACCATTGACAGTGAAAATTATGGTTAATTGTGCCTATTTATTTCCGCATCAATGAAGAGTTTTTCTTTAAAGGCAATGCATATTGAAACTGCCAGCCTTCAATTTTTCATGATTATTTCAAATGTCATAACAATAATGTGCACTGCACTTCCTAATTCAGATGTCAGTGCTGCTTATGTTCAAGTAACTTCGTTTCATTTCGTGTTTATAATCTCTTCATTCTATATATCTTTGGACAAAGGTAGAGGTTGTGTCTGCTAGGTTTTGAATCCGTAAATCTCTTGTAAGAGCGCATTAGTCAAAAGTCCAAACAATTAAGATGTAAAAAAAACTCTCTAACCTATAAACTATGACATGAGATTGGTGGATTGATATAATTAGACTTAAACTTACAAATATTTTCTATTTTACATAACGGCTCACAGTAAACTTCACAGCACCAACGGGTTTGTTGCGTTCTGTGACTGGCATTACTGCAATCTGGGACACAGTTTTTAGCAGTTTTTCATAGCGTAAACTTGGCACAAGGGCTTTGGAGAACTTTACTTGTGCACAAGATTACATCAAACAAGGTCAGATTAATGTTTTTAAGGGCACAGGGAGATTAAATGATTTGTTCAGAATAACAGGATGTTGACTTAACTGTGGGACCCAAGCCTAGTTCCCCAGCTCCATAGTCGACAGCTCAGGCTGCTAGATGACATCTCCTACCCACTCAGGGCCTGATTACTACCTTGGCAGAGGGGATTACTCCATCACAGACGTGACGGATATCCCGCCCGCCGTATTACAAGTTCCATTATATCCTATGGAACTTGTAATATGGCGGGCGGGACATCTGTCACGTTTGTGACAGAGTATCCCATCCGCCAAGGTCATAATCAGGCCACGTGTTTTGTACACTTCTGTTATTGGTCTATATGTAGGCTACATTTGGGTGATATTTGTGCTATATCTCTTTTTTCTCCTGTGGCTATCTTGGAAGACTTTTTGTTATGCAGCTCCCTAATCTCCACCAGCCGTATAAAGATGCCAAAAACAGAAACCGCCAACATTACTGTTACCACTAGCCAGCGCCAGGGCCTTGTCGGCGGAAAGGCTGCACATCCCACCCCGCCACCGCCAAGCGCACAAATCCCCTGCCCCCCAAATAATGATGCACAAATCACCGCAATGGGACCCAACAGCAAGAAATGCACACATTGGCAAGTTTGAAACCCACATACCTGACACACATTCACAACACTATAAAACACTCACATACACACCCCACAATCTTTTGGTACGCCAATAGAATAAAGCAGACTGACAACAGTACACACAAACACTGAACGCCACAACACACACCATGGCACCCACTAAGCACCCATGCTTCACCGAAAGGGAGCTAAGAACAATGGTGGATGAGATACTGAAGGTCAAGCCACAAATCTTCGGGCACAGGTACCTCACACACCCATCACCAGGAAGATGGAGTTATGGCAGACCATAGTGAATAAGGTCAACAGCAGTGGGAAACCATCCACGCACAAGGGACGACATCCACAAGAGATGGAAAGACCTGCGTGGGAAGGTGAGTTTCATGGCATCGAGGCACCACATTGCTGTCCAGAAGACTGGTGGATGACCGGCACCTACACCCCCCGAATACACTGACTGGGAGGAAAAGGTACTGGCCATCCTGTACCCTGAGGGCCTCACTGGACTCACTGGAGGAATGGACTTGGGTAAGTCATCTACAATTAACCCATATCCACTACACCTGTAATGCATGCACCAGCTCACCCCTCCAACTACCACCAGGATCACACCCGTCCCTCGCCTTAATTACCACATCCTGCTGCCATCTTGCATGCCCACAAACACACCAACAGGCCCACATCCCCCTCTGTGCACAGACACCCACCCCTGCAAGGTATCACAATAGCACTACACCACCCACAATGCACCACCACATCCCATTAAAAATGCAATGGCAACCACACCAAAGGTCCCTGCATGACCCAACAGGGGAATAAACTGCACAAAATAGGCCTTATCCAAATTAGTCAATGTAACATACATGTCCATTCCCCCCACAGGCACCACCACCCGTGCCACCCTGACAGAAAGGACAAGGAGTGCCAGCGACCCACATGGACACAGAGGTACCATTCAGGACACTGGAGAGGGAACTGTGAACACTGAGGAGTACCCTGGTCCGTCACACAGTCCTGAACTGTCACCCTCCAGCAGCCCCACCCAGGACACCACTGACACCCCTACCACCCAGGCAACAACAGTTGCACATGCCAATCGACCCCACACCAGGGTATCAAGGCCAAAGACTGGTGGAACACAGGTACAGAGGCCACAGTCTCCACCTACCAACAGGCAGGATGAGGATGGCCCCAGTACAAGTGGTACCGCCAGACCTGTGCAGGGGACACAGGCTAGGCCCAGTGGGAGGGCATTAGTGGCCAAGGGGGGAGGCCAAAGGATGGATGCTGCAACCTAGGCGGTGATCTCAGAGGTCCTGGGAGCATACCACCATACTCAAGACAGGATGGGCCAGATCCTGGCCACCCTGGAGCAGAGTCAAAGGCTGCAGATAGCCCAACATCAAGAGACCATGGAGCAGTGGAAACAACTCAATGCCAACATGGCCAATATTGCAGGGGAGCTGCAGTACCACAACCCACCCCAGCCTGAGAACCCCACAAACCAGGAAGCCCCTACCACTTCCCAGGACACTGACCAGCCATCAATGTCAGCAGCAGCAAGTGAACTGGTGTCATTGTCCGAGGACACACAGGAGACCAGCACCCCTACCCATACAGCCCAGCACCAGCCACTCAAACGGTCCCTCAGACTCAGAAATGGCACTGCAACACCTGCCAAGACCTAGGCACCCTCAAAGAAGTGACTTTGACACAAACTGTCTCCCAAGTGTGCCCCTGTGCCACCATCCTCCCCGGCCAATAGTAATCCAACAACTTGCAAGGTACAGATGGACCAATACCAACTGCCACCAATCGTAGAGACCATGCAGCCAGTATGGACATCCACCATCAGCCAACTCCCTATCATTGTAAAGAGCACCAATGCATCCTTGACAACTAATAAAACACATGTACACCAATTTCAATGTCCCCTGTCATTATGTTGATTCAATTATAGTTGTGAATGCATTTGCCAGTAAATATAAAAATCATACATTTATTGCAGGAATGGCACCCCACGCACAACATTGTGTGGAGTGAACAGAAATATACACCGTGTTGGTTATCATGTCACATGGCACCTGAAATTCATGTAAAAGTGTCAATGGCGACAGTCCCCACACCCCTCTAGTGAATAAGTCAGACTTACGTTATGCATTGCAGAAAACATCATCAGTGAACAGTACCTCATAGTCACTGGAAGTATAGTTGGATCAGTTGGTTTCTGGAGTGAACATCTTCCCCCTCTTTATCATCACCATCACTCTCATCTCCTCTCAGAGGAAGCTGGTCTGGATATACACCACCCTCCTCCTCCAGTAGGGGGATAGATTTCCTCACAGCCACGTTGTGCGGTATGCGGCAGGCCACCACTATTCTACACACCTTCTCAGGGCCATAGCACAGGGATCCCCCAGAGAGATGAGGCAATGGAATCTAGCCCTCAGGAGACCTATAGTGTGCTCTATCACCCTCCTAGTACGTCCCTGGGCCTCTTTGTAATTCCTCTCAGCATCTGTTCTAGGATTCCTCACTGGTGTCAGGAGCCAATGCATCTTGGGGTAGCCAGGATCACCTGCAAAAGTGGGCGAAACAGGACTGTAACTAACTACCATCAGTTGCAGACAGCCTGACTGTCAGCTATGTACAGTAAAAGTGTCAAACACACTCACCTATGATCCATCCCCTGTCCCCTTGTAGTTGTTCCATCATGTGTGGCACACTGCTGTTCCTCAGCACAAATTAATCATGGTCTGATCCAGGGAACATGGCATTTACATGTGAAATCTACTGGTCTGCAGTACACACCAATTGTATGTTTATGGAGTGGAAGTTCTTCCTGTTTCCGTACACCTGCTCACTTACTCTTGGGGGGATGAGAGCTATGTGGGTGCAATCGATGGCACCTATCACATGTGGAATGTTGGCAAAGGCATGAAACTCTGACTTGATGGCAGGTAGGTCGGCACTTTGGAGAAGCTTCAAATATGTCTGCAGGTGTTGTACAAATGCATCAAGAAAACTGGACAGGATAAGGCAAAACATTGGCTGTGAAAATCCTGCACCCATGCCCACTGTCACCTGAAAAGAGCCTGTAGCCAGGAAATGGAGTACAGAGAGCACCTGTACTTCAGTAGGCATGGCATGCTGATTCCAATTTGCTGGTCTCAGTACAGGATCCAGTAATGCACAAAGTTCATGGATAGTAGCACGAGTGAGTCTGTAATTGATAATGATTTGATGTTCCACCATGGTCTCCAAATCAACAAGAGATCTGTACACAGATGGGGCCCTCTCTCGCCACATAAGTCTGTACCTAGGAGGAGTAGAGAACACATGTGAGGGACACTAATTCATTTGCACAACCTGTTGTGTATTAAACACTGGTGTCCAACGTGTGGGTTACACATAATCAGTGTAGGATGTACAACTGTAATGACATGTCTTAACTGATACCTCTGTACTGTTGGGGTGAGTAAATTGTCATTTGCGTAAGCAAATGAGGGCTGGGTTTCATAGGGCCTGCATGGGGCTCATGACCTAAAAATATCCGTGTAGTACTTGCAAAATGGCAGCCCCCTGTCATCCTGATTTGTAGCAGTGGAAGTGACCTCATACCGCTAGCGGTTGTTGCAATGGTGTAAGGCGGTGTTTACTGCCGTGCACCCATTCATTGGTTAACATGGATGTCAATGGGGAATATGGGCCTATCATGATCTCCTCTGGCCGTGATGGTGCACACCGAGGCAGAGCGTACGCCATTTCGTCACCCCAGGTTCACTTGACTCCCGAATTCCGTGCATGCAAGTATCCCACTGAGTGTGCTGCTGTGTCCTGCCTCTGGTTTCTCAAATGCCATGAGTCACAGGGAAAAGGGCCCCGGCCTTCACCACGGAGGAGCTGGACAAGCTGGTGGATGAGGTCCTACCCCTGTATGCCGAGGTACATGGGTGACCCGAGGTGCAGGTGAGTAGGCAGAATGGGTGCATGGATGTTTGTGATGGTGGTGGATACCTGTATGCATGTGTGAACGATTTGTCATTGCACAAGTTTTTAATGTTTGACAATCAGCATGAGTGAGGTGGTTGAATGATGTTGTAAAGTATCCATCCTATAGGGGACATTTAGCCAGCGGTATCAAATGTGCATTGTTTGACCTTTGTTTTTCTTTTCTGTGAGTCCCATACAGGTCAGCGCCCATCAGAAGAGGGGATTCTGGCAGGCCATCGCCAGTGAGGTGCGGACCCTGCGGGTCTACAACAGGCAGAGCACCCACTGCCGGAAGCGGTGGGAGGACCTGCAGCGCTGGGCCAGGAAGACCTGCGAGGCCCAGCTGGGGAAGTCCTCCCAATGAGGAAGGGGTGCCCGTCTGGCCCTGACCCCACTAATGCGCCGCAATCTGATGGTGGCATATCCAGACTTGGATGGGTGCTTGAAGGCTGCACAGCAGACACAAGGGGGTGAGTACCAAGATCAATTTATGCCTCCTTGATGGATGTCTGAGGGTGCTGTAGTATGTATGCTGTCTAGTGGCATGGACTCTGACTGGTGTATTATAGCAATACGGCCACCATGGGCAATTAGATGATAAGGGGCAGGTCTGTAGTTCCTCAGGTCCTTCTGTAATGTGGGAGATGGTTGTATACTAGGGTTGTGGCCACTAGTCAGGGGCATAGGCATGACTATAGGTGTAGGTGCTGCATGTTGGTGTATTAGCTGGGTGGGAGTATGAGTGAAGCAATTATGTACTTTCATTCAGGTGTTAATATTTTTCTCTCCTGTTTTGTCTCCCCCCCATGTACTCTTGTGTTGTCTGTGTACATCAGCATCATCTGGCGAGGGAGTAGTGTCCCACGGTTCCAAGGAGGCAGAGTCTACCGACGCCAAAGGGACCAGTGGGTTTGAGGGCTAGGGGAGTACCAAGGGGGAGGCAACTACCACAAGAGGTAGTGACTCTGATAGCTCCTCCGATGGGAGCTCCATAGTGGTGGCAGACCCTAATGCGCCTACCCATTCTTTGACATCTTCCGCCACCCCATACCATCACCGCCCTCCCAGTTGCGCCCCACCCAGTTGCCCGTGCCCGCTCTCCAAGAAGGGTGGGCGTCTCCTTCGCCCCATGCACCTCATCCCCAGCCCCAGTCAGCCCTGCTGCCCTCACTGAGGAGCTATTGACCTCCTGAGGACCATCTCTGTAGGGCAGACAACCATCGTGAATGCCATCCAGGGGCTAGCATCCCAGATGCAGCAGTGCAATGCATACCTGGAAGGCAGTCACAGTGACATTTCTTGCCTACAGAGATCTTTTCATGCTCTGGCCTCTTCTTTGATGGCAGCCAGTGTCCCTGGTCTTTCTGTCCCCCCTTCAACAACCTCTACCCCTTCCAGCACCCCATGCCCTTCACCCATCCCAAGCACATGTTCAGACAGCCATGCACACACCTCAACACACTAAAAACATACAGAGAAACACAAGTACCACACTTCCCACCACAGGCATATACACAGCCAACATACAAAGGCACACACAACAACATCCACTTCCCTAGTGTGTCCACCTCTCTCGCCTCCCTGTCTGTAACCTCTACATGCACACTCATAAGCACTGCACCTCATTCACTGTTGCTGGCCCCATTCTTGCAGTCCCCACAACATCAGACATCCAGTCATGCACCCCAGACACCACACCTGCACTCACCACAACGACTTTGAGTAACACTTGCAGCAAACTCACCAAACTTGCAGACACCCAGACAATATCCATTTACACATGGCAGCCTGTCTTGTCCCACTGTGTCCACCCCCCTCCTTCCATTACACTCACACATCCCCAGACACCCACCCAACACACATCCACCACATCTCAGCATTCTGTACAGGCACCTGCATCCACGTCACGCACACCTACACCTCTTACAACCACTCCCTCTACCTCCACTCCCACACCATCCTCCAGGTCCACGCCGACTGCCACTAAAAAACTCTTACTGTCCTGTGTAGACCTTTTTGAACCCACTGGCCCACCCCGTCTCATCCCTAAACGTGCTCACCTCTTTGCCCTGTACACTCCTTCCTCGTCCAAGTCCGCCCCTGTCCGCCCTTCCCATTCCCGTGCCCCTTCCCCAGTGAGCAAGAGGCCCCATGCTGGCCCTGGCACATTTGCCACCCCCCAGTCAAAGTCCGCTCCCCCACCTTCCAAGGCTAAACCCAAACCCCCTCCACCTCCCAAATGGAAGCCCAAACCCCCCCTCCCAGATGTGAGTCCCCACCCCCTCCACTCCCTGCCACTGTTTCCTGAGGTGCCTGGCTGCCCCATTGATAGCCCTTTATGGTGGAGTGCCATGTGCACATGTGGTAATCAAGTTCGGCCCATTTGGGCCCATCAGCCTATTTGTTTTGGACTGGCCAATGGCCTCATTTGGACAATCTGTTACAGGAGCTGTAATAAAGTTTGTGTGCCCAGTGTTGGTGTTGGCACACTCAGGATACGTGGTTCATCGTTTCATTGTGGGGGGTGTTGTGTACATGTGTATACTTTGGGCAGGTTGTCTTGGCCTTGTGTCGGGTAAGTACATCTTGCTCAGGTGTGTATGGCTTGTGATGTTGTGGGGGGTTGTGGGTGCGTTGCAGGGTGAGTGGAGTGGGTGGGTATGCAACTGTGCCCTTTCTTCCCTTGTTTAGTAGGTTGCGGGCCTACGCTGCAGGCTTTGCCTGGCGAAGGTTCCTCAAGGCCAGATAGCCCGTCTGAGAGGAACAGCTAAACAGGATTTGCTGCTGAGGAAAATAATTTACTGGAAGCTGCTGAGAAGTCAGGCCGACTGGCAGTGCACCTTGGGTAGATCAGAGAGCACGTAGGTCGTGGTCTCCTCTCATTTTCAGAATACTTTTTGGCAGAATTTATTTTAGGTCCCAAGTTGTGAATGTGGGCTATCTGGGCAACTTTAGCACCATTCCAAGGGATCAGGATTGGAGGGGCACCATTTGGAAGGCCAGAACTCACATTGGCTGGGTCTAGGTGTGGGTTCAAGGTGGTTGGAGCCTTTTCTGTCCCTGAGGCGCTGATGAGGATGTCAGCCAACTAGTCCTTGGAGTCACTCTGGAAATTATGGGTTCAAGCAGGAAACAGGTCTCAAGCAGTAGGGCAGTCCTCTGAGGCCACAGGGCTGGCTTCAGGTAGCAGGGCAGTTCTCTTGATGCAACAGGGAGGTCTTCTGAAGTACACAGTAGGCCACAGGCAGAAGCGCAGTCCTCTGAGCATCCTTCCACAGGTCCAGACGTGAACAGAAGAGTGGGTGGGAGGGTCCTGATTATACACCTGTTACCAGCTTTGAAGTGGAAGAAACTTCTGGATTTTTCTCCACAAAAGTTTCTGGAATTCTGTGCCTCTATGCCCTGGTCCCAGTGTGTCTGCAGTCACAAAAGGCTAGTTTGAAACTATTTGTATGTGAGCTAGGGCAGGGTCTTTGAAGTGCAAGTGGGGCTATGCACATCTCCACCTTCTTCATTCTGGATGGCCTATCTTGCCAACACCCAGTTTCTCTATTGTGTGGCTGTCCAGGAGGAATGCATAAAGGCCAACAACACCTAGTCATGGGAAGAAACAGGTAGCAAACACTAAATGTTTAGGGCAGGAAAATACCAACTTTCTAAAAGTGACATTTTCAGACTTGTGACTTAAAATCCAACTTTACCATTAAAGAAGATTTTAAATTACAATTCCTTCAAAACCAAACATGACATTTCTACCTACTCGCAAGCATAGGTTATCACGTATTTAGTGTAATGAGGTAATCCAGTGTTATCCTATCGGGAAGTAGACCTCACAGTAGTGAAAAACAAATTTGTGAGTTCTTCACTATCTGACATGTAAAACTTAAAAGTATGCTTCTCACTTTTTAAATACAATGCACCCTGCCCTATGGCCTGTTTAAGGCCTAGCTTAGGTGTTACTGATACATAATAAAAGTGAGTTTTAGGCCTGGCAAGAGGTTTATTTTGTCAAGTCGAACAGGCAGTTGTAAACTGCTCACTGGCTTCAATGACAGACCTGGGACATGTTTTAAGGGGCTACTTAAGTGAGTGGCACATTAGGTGCTGCAGTCTCAATAGCAGAATTTAGATTACCGGTCCAGGGTATATGATATACCACTTTACAAGGGACTTATGAGTAAATTAAATATGCCAATCAGGTGGAAGTCAATGTTACCATATTTTAGGGAGTGAACAGAACACTTTAGCAATGGTTAGAAGTGGTAAAGTGCACAGAGTCCTAAGGCCAACAAAAACACTTTCAGTAAAACAAGAGGGGAAAAGATAAAATGGCTGGGGGAAGGCTACCCTAAGGCTGACCGGTCTAACAAATGGATATTATGAACTACGGATACTAGTATGGGAACTTAGTCATCCCTCACTATCCAGACTGTTGGAAGATCCTAGAGCAGTTAGGTACCCTGGTGCTTTGCAGTGAGCAGTACAATCACCAATCAGCAAAATTTCTAAGCCCATTTAATAGAGAGAGACGTACCATAAGGCACAAGATCTTCCTATGGTGACCTGCACTAACACCCTTTATTGAGATTCAGGCCCATATTTATACTTTTTTAGCGCCGCATTTGCGTAATTTTTTGATGCAAATGTGGCGCAACCTTACAAAATATAATTATATTTTGTAAGTTTGCACCGCTTTTGCGCCAAAAAGTGACACACATGCAGCACTAAAAAAGTATAACTATGGGCCCCAGTATCTCATTTCAATAAGAATCAGAAACTGACATGGGTTCAAGCAACAATTGTCAGTGAAATACACTTGAGATTCAGTATCTCATTTCAACAAGATTCAGAAACTGACATGGTGCGTTCAAGCAACAATTTTCAGTGAAATACACTTGCTACTAGATGAAGATCGATGATCTACCCTCAGCCAGATGATAGCACCACCTAGGAATGCCTATTGGTTCATCACCCTGACAATTGCATGTTTCATTCGTTACCCTTGTTTTTTTTACAAGCAGTGTGTGGGTGCGTATAAAGCACAGTACCTATCAATGCTTGCTTAGGTATGTGTGGATGTGTGGAATAAATGTGTTTGGTTAGTGTATTCACCTGTCTGTGTCTACCTATTTCTCATTTTCCTGAGGTCTTGTACATGATACTGTATCTGTATGGCTGCCCTATTGCCCAAGGCATGACCCCTTGTCCAAGTATCCATGCCTCATTATCACTGTCTGTCTCTGTGTCTTTGTTTCCTTGTCTCTCTATTGGTGTAAGTATGTCGCCATGTCACAGTGTCCCTGCCTCTGTGTGTCAGCGTTTGTGTCTCCCTGTTGCTAATTTCGTGTCTCCTTCATTTATGGCCGTGTCTCCATATTTCAGTGTTTGTGTCATCCTGCAGTAGTTTCCGTGGTGTCTTGTCTATATCCTATTTTCCTAGTCCAGTGTCTGTGTTTTAGAATGTAATTCTCCCTGTCTTCCTGTTCCTCGTCTTCCTTCCTTACGAGCTCATGTCTCTGTGTCAATTATTGACCTTTGAGCCTCTCTGTACCTAGGTTTCTGTTTTGGTAACTGATTCCCTGTCCAGTGGCTGTATTTCTAATCTCCCTTCCACTGCCATTTCTCCTGTCACAGTGTTACTGTGCCATGCCTTCCTGTTCCTGTGATGCATCTTCCTGTTCCAGTGACATATCTCCAGACCCAGTGCAGTCTCTCCCTGTCCCAGAATACCAGATTCCCTGTTACTGTGCCTTTCCATAGGGTGTTCATGTCCCCCTGTTCCATTGTCTCAAGGGCGTTGGCCTTTTGTCCACATTAAATCTCTGGATTTCATGTAAAGTTTCTATTTATGTTTGGTTCTTTTTGCATCACTTCCACAAGCCCTCCCTCCTTAGCTTGATTTGCTTCTGGCAAGAGTGATTCACATACACAACATGTACAGGAGCAGCAGAGCACATTCAGTCAAGCATACAGAATAAATATTAGAATTGCTGCCGCAGCACAAAGCAGTGAATCCTGTGGAAGGGGGAAAACTAGGAGGGAGGGGTGAGTCGAGATCTACAGAAGAAACATTTTGAAGGGAGTGAGGAGATGCAGAGCTGTGACATTTATCGACTTAGGGGATGGCTGGTGACTCATTGTGTTTCTGGAGGACGGGCCTAGTCCTGGGTCTTTTGTTCGTGTAAGGAGAGAATATGTTGGACCGTGTAATGATAAGATAGGCAGTTTCCGGGGGCAGGGGTAAAGTACCTTATCTGGCAGTGTGTAAGAGGAAGGATGTAGAGAATCAATAATGGGGGACCCATTTATTTTGAGGAATTATCAGCTTGAGAAAAGTATTTGTGATTGATGGGATTAGATGTAGAAGAGAAAGAGTATATTTTAGTTTGACTATTAGGAGTTACTACCACCACTAATATGGAAAATAACCAGTGCTTGCACTTCCATCTACATAATTTACACCAGAAAGCATAGTTGCTATGGGACTGAGTTAGGCAGGTTAACAATGTACAATTTTAATACATATTGTGGAGTTTGCAAAAAGTCTATTGAGCCAAGACTCACTTCACACAGGTCCTGGAGGAGCAGTGAGCTCAATGATTCAATCTCTGAACATTAAAATGAGGGGGGTCGCTAAACTTTTCTGTAATATGAGCTACTTATGTTTAATGAAAATCATCCCGAGCTACTAAGATTAGTTATGTTATATAGTAAACACATTGGACAAGATTACATTAGTGGCCACTGTAAGCAATAATACTAGTAGTCATCACCTCAATGCACCAGACAGGGTTGCCAGCAGTAATGTAAAACGACTTTGTCAGTTTCAAAGGCCTCTACATGCGTAATACGGAACAGCCATAGCTGCAATGCCCCTGACACCGATATAATGATGTGAGTAATAAGTCTCCACAAAACTACAGAATTTATCAGTCAGCTAACGGCTTTAAGTATGTTTTGTAATTTCAGCAGTTTTTCTCTAAACATCAGCTTGCAAGTTCTGTAAATTTGCTGATTTCAATCTAGGATATACTCTCTCAATTTTGGTAAACATGCATCAATTCAACAAAGAAAAAGCTTCCAAATTAGAAGGCAGGGCTGTAAATGGGAGAGGTACTTACAGGTACCTGGAGAGTACCAGTAGCTCAGAAGCTACTTGTTGGAGAAACCTGGTTTAGCCGAATATCATATCCACTGTAGAAAATATAGCTGAGAGGTTACACAGTACTAGAGGGGAGAGCTCATCCTCCAATAATGTATAGAGCTTAAACTAGCCATGAGACTGTCACATCTGTACTTCTTTGTGGGAGTCACTTTTGAGGAAAACGGATGGAGCTGAAGCTTCAGATTCTTTTATGAATTCTATTAGAATTGTATCAGCGAAGAAGGAAGGTTTCAGAGAAGAGAGACTGAAGGATTGCATGCAGGCTGATTTCTTGTAATGACACAGGAGGCGAATTGCTTTGAGGTTGGAGAGGAGGGGAGCAGTGTTGTTGTCAGGTTTAACTTTGTACATTTTCTCTAACAAGAAAGGGGCCTTGCTAGCAAACTTTTAGTGGATTGGGCATAGATGTACATGCATAAAATTGCTTTTTTTAATAGTATTTGGTGGCCTTGATTGTGTTGGTTATAAAATTATGTTTTTTATGCTTTCATTTGTTTGTAGAATCTGTATTTTGCAGGTTCTTCCTTGGTATTTTACTTCAGTGAGAGATTCAAGAGCATGCATCTGCCTTGATTTCTTCAAAATACTAGGGAGTGTGAGGTTCCACTTTTAATGGTCTTATGTTTTTTTTTAAAGTATGTGTGCAAAGAAGTTCATGGTCTTAACAGACGCCTCCTTCTAGACATTGGTAACTTTAGTGACTTCCAGTAATTGAGTGCTTGCTCCAGATGTCATGCAGAGCTAAGATGCAGTCTTATATTATAATGCCAACCTTTGAGCTTCTTTCTTAGTGGCGAAAGGAAGGGTGACCTAGTTTACCAGATGTCAGGGTGCAGTTCCATTGTAAAAAGATGCTTTATTTATTGTATGTTTGGCAGGTTACAATCAGAGGTGGCTGGTGACATTTGAAAGCAGTGGAACATAAAAGTTCTGTATGAGTGCCTTGTGGCGAGCGAGCGTGCCTGACAGTCATAAGTCGGGTTCAGGGATGTTGTCCCCGAGAACATTTAAAAAAAGAGTGGGCAAATGGTGCATTTTTAAGCAAATTTGAGAAAGCAAGGTTAATAAAGCAATTGTGAAAGTGTAGTTATGGCATCAAAAAGAGATTTCATATGATAATGATGTGGGTAGCTGCTTATTCAGGATAACCACAGAACTTTATAACAGACTTTGAGATAACAGTGCTGAGTACTTCATAAATTTATTTATTTATCAATATACTTGTAGAATGAAATCTACTGATGAAATCCAAGTTATTGTGATTTGTCACACTGGACACATATTGTGACAGCAAGGAATAAACATTAAAGGGCAGTAGTGCACCCTACAAGGCACTGTACGTCTCATTCAGGTGATGAAGAAATATGATCATATTACCCCCATCTTGATGGAACTCCATTAGCTGCCTTTTGTAGGAGGCTGGCCTGGCTCATAGTGGGTACCTTGTGGCACTTACACCCTGTGCCAGGTCCAGTTATCCCTTAGTAGTAGAATAGAGGTGTTTCTAGCAGCTTAGGCTGATAGAAGGTAGCTATGGCAAAGCTTAGGCTGAACTAGGAGACATGCAAAGCTCCTACTATACCACTTATATCATATAGCACAATATCATAAGAAAACACAATACTGAGAGTTACTAGAAATAAAGGTACTTTATTTTTATGACAATATGCCAAAAGTCTCTCAGTGAGTACCCTCAGTTAGAAGGTAAGTAATATACACAAGATATATGTACACAAACCCAAAACAGGTAAGTAATAGTAAGAAAAGTAATGCAAACAGTGTAGAATTACATTAGGATCCAATAGGTGAACATAGGTCTAGGGGCAACACAAACCATATACTCCAAAAGTGGAATGGGAATCACGAATGGACCCCAGACCTATGGGAGCTTGTAGAGGGTCGCTGGGACTGTAAGAAAACAGTCAGGGTGTCCAAGATACCCCACCCCAAGACCCTGAAAAGTAGGAGTAAAGTACCCCTACTACCCCAATAGGACACAATAGTCGTGATAGGGGGATTCTGCAAAAACCAGCAACACCAGCAAATCACTGAAGACGGATTCCTGGACCTGAGGGCCTGCAAGGCAAGGGGACCAAGTCCAAGAGTCGCGATAGTGTCCGGGGGGGGGGGGCAAGAGCCCAGGAAACCCTGGATGAAGGTGCAGGAAGCTGCCTCCGGATGGAAGAAGCTTAGGATTCTGCAACAACGAAGAGAGCTAGGAACTTCTCCTTTGGATGGAAGATGTCCCACGGCGAGCTGAAGGCAGCAGAAGTGTTCCCACGCAGAAATACCACAAAAAAGCCTTGCTAGCTGCAAGGGTCACGGTAAAGGTTTTTTGGTGCTGCTGGGGACCAGGAAGGACCAGGATGTCGCCCCTTAGAGGAGGAGACAGAGGGGCCACTCAGCAACTCAGAGAGCCCCCACAGAAGCAGGCAGCACCCGCAGAAGTACCGGAGCAGGCACTTAGAAGATTTGTGAACTGGGGCTGGCTCAGAGTCACAAAGGAGGGTCCCACGACATCAAAGTCCAACTCAGATGGTTGAGCACTGCAGGATGGAGTGCTGGGGACCCAGGCTAGGTTGTGCACAAAGGAATCCTTGGAGGAGTGCACAGAAGCCGGAGCAGCTGCAAATCACGCATTACACAGGTTTGCAGTCTAGCGTGGGGAGGCAAGGACTTACCTCCACCAAACTTGGACTGAAGGATCACTGGACTGTGGGAGTCACTTGGATAGAGTTCCTGTGTTCCAGGGACCATGCTCGTCAGGGTGAGAGGGGACCCAGAGGACCGGTGATGCAGTCTTTTGGTGCCTGCGTTAACAGGGGGAAGATTCCGTCGACCCACAGGAGATTTCTTCATGGCTTCCAGTGCAGGGTGAAGGCAGACAGCCCCCAGAGCATGCACCACCAGGAAACAGTCGAGAAAGCCGGCAGGATGAGGCGCTACAATGTTGCTGGTAGTCGTCTTGCTAGTTTGTTGCTGTTTTGCAGGCGTCCTGGAGCAGTCAGCGGTCAATCCTTGGCAGAAGTCGAAGAGGGAAGTGCAGAGGAACTCTGGTGAGCTCTTGCATTAGTTATCTGAAGAATACCCCAGAGGAGAGACCCTAAATAAGACAAACAAAGGTGCACTGTTCCACACGGTTAAAATGGCTTAGGAAACCTGAAGTATCAGGAGCAAGAGCCCTCAAGCATCACAATGGATGACTAGCATCATCATTGGGAAATGCTCCTCGCCAGGCCGGCGCTGCAACGCCTGACGGGCTCCCCACACGGGGCACCAAGCCGTACTGTTCTGAAAGTGACTGGTGGGTTCAAACTATCCAGACAGAAATGCCTACACTCAGGCACCAGCACACAAAGGAGAGAACAGAAAAAAAAAAATTGTAATTAAAATTGGTTATTCATCGCTAAATATCTCATCATTTTAATCAATACACTAGGATGAAGACGAAGATTAAAACCGAAAGGAAAGTAATAGGTTGAGTGTTGATGCTCAATTACTCTCAAAGAGCAGCAAGCAAGGAGGACTATAACTGTAATAGTCCCCCTAAACCAGGGTCAAGATGTTTCGCGTCGTGCGGTCCTCTCGGATCCAATGACGCTTCATCAGGACCAATAACTCAAGACATTAATCAGCTCTTCTCCAAGTAAAGAAAAAATCACAATATAAGAGTAGAAAAAATACCGGTCACTTACATTAAAGTAAACTGGCTAAGTCAAAGTCAGGTCGCCCTAGAAAAAACAAAGTTAAAAATACATACACCAAAATGTACCCAAAAGTGGTAATATAGGTGTGCACATGCAATCAATGTGTGATGGGTCATGAAAAGGATTTTTTTACAACAAGGCAGGCTTACCATCCCCAAGTCGGGATCAGGCTCCTTGGTAAGCACGTTCCAAGGACTCGGCTATATACTAGATATAGTGGACATAAATCATCAACATATGTCATTACAATTATTATAGGCAGAAATCGTCTGTCATATATACACTGTAATTTGTGTCAGAGGCCCCATTAGTGGTGCATATGGAGGTAAGGACATAAATGCAGAGAAAATAAACAAATTGGTATCAGATATAGACTGTTAACATGTCAGTATTCTTTAGTTATAGTCATTTTAAGGGAAAGTATTAACTCCCCGTTGTGTCACCCTCATGCCAACCCTGGGGCCGCATAGGCTTGTGACTCATTCAGAGGTTTACAAAACCTTGTAAATTTGGGATTGGTCAAAATCCATGGATGTTGCATGGCAACAACCATTCAAAACCCATGGAAACACATCCCAGATGCAAAGTAAGTCAAGGCAGTGACGTGGCTGCATTGCCTTAGCCCATATCTACAAGGCCATGCAAAGTGCCTTTGTGTGGCCTTGTAGATATGGGTCAGCAGCCTGCGCCAGCAGTGCATCACTAAAAGTGATGTAAATAAGCCCTTGATTTATACAGCATGTTTAGGTTCTAGGGATGCATGCCTCCTTTTGGTGGGGAGTCCTTAGCGTCAATTAAAATCACATGACTTTAAATGCATGCACATGAGTAATTCTGCAGACAAGTACTGCACATGCAGTGCACACACATCCCTCTGCTGTCAGGCTGATAGCAGCCCTGCCCCACAGAGCTGAGACTAGCTCAGGAGGAAAGTAACATTAATGCACAAAAGGGCACAGAGTGTTGAGGTTTCGCAGGAAATCATCATATCATTGTGCTGGGAAGCTAAGTGCCAGCTTGCAACTTCCTTATGATTGTACAGTTCCTTAAGCATCTTAGATGCACCAGGATCTTTGCACATGGATCTTATGATCTCATTGCTGCTGAAGGTTTACAATTTTGTGAGATACACTTTTATTGTTCCTTCTGCCAGTACAGTATTACTGATGACCCTGCTGTAATTGTAGTCTTCGTCACAGAGTGCACTGCACAGTCCACCGCAGTTCGCAAACGAGTGCCACCCATAGTCGGGCATAAATCACTTCACAGGAAAAAACACATGCTAAAAATCATATTAAACTGCGAAAAATAATGACACTGAAACAAATGGTTTACTGTTGAGAAGATACAAAGCCAATGAAATTAGGCAATTTAACATCTTTACGAGTGTTTCTGAGTTAATGGAAACACTGCCAGGCTCCGATGAATGAAACAAGAACAGCACCTTCTGCGCCCCTTTAAAAAGCACAGCCTGTGCCTCGTGCCCCCTCTTGCTTAGAGAAAGAATGGGGGTAAGTGCAGAGGAGCAACATCTGCACCTGCTGCGCCAGCTTTGAAAGCCTGTCTTCATCTCTTTGTCCCCGCAGAACATTAAAGAGCTGTTTCACACCATGTGCCTTCGGATGAAGCACACGAGAATAAGTGCAGGTGAAAAGCATTTATGTGGCACTGCTGCTGTGGCGGGCAACAAGAGAGGGGTGTGTTGCGCCGCTTCAGTGTGGTGCTTGTTCACTTGGCAATCCCCTCTTGATGCCTTGAAGGAAGGGTTATCAAGAGAGGAGAGCTGGGAAACTTCTCAGGGGTGAAGGTTCATTTAAGATCCAATAGCCGAGAAGGCGGGACAAGGGAGAGGGGGATGCAGTGTTTAGAAACGGTGTGAAAAACGGCAAACCTTTTTCTAGTAAACTTCTGGTACTCGCCGTAAAACAATAACAAATAGTGAAAGTGAGTGAAGTGTCACTAGAGGTGAAAATCTGGGCTTTGCAAGAGTCATTTCTGCTGAGTTCCCTGAAAGGAAAAGCTAAGCAAGTCATGTGCTTGTGCACATAATTCTCATTTGTATATGACTGTATTTAACTATTAAGTCACTGGCCAGGAAAAGCGAAGGAAGGTTGGCCCTCATGTAAAATGCTCAGGTGAACAGTGAAACACAATTTCAGAGTATGTAAATGAAAATCCAAGAGAGATTGCACTCCTTGGATATCAAAAGTTCACAATTTACAGTGATATTTAACACATAAAGAGAAAACTACACAAACGCCAAAGAGGAATTGATGGAGAAGCCAAAAGCTTCTCGAACTACAGATCAGACACTGTTCTGAATGACATACAGATGATTCTTAAGCAAGCCTTGGGTTTAGTTTTTGGTTCTCAGTTGTTTGCTTGTCTGTCTCAGCCAAAGTGGTAGAGTGCTGCGCATGCTGAAGGCCGGAATCAGACTTAGTTTTAGTGACTTAGCATGGTGTCGTGTTTTATTTGATTTTTTCAAGAAGGTCTGGCTACCCACCACCATCACCATGCACTACCTGACCTTCCCAGGTCCCAGCTCACCTGAGTCACTCACAGATTAGTAGATTCTCATTTGGGTGAGAACCAGCTGGACTCTTGGGGCCTCATTTCGAGTGTTTTGACGCAGGGCAGCGCTGCAAGCCTTCATGCTGCATTGCCCTGTGTCATAACAAAATGCAACACACACAGAAATAGGAAAAAACAGGGAGAAATAAAGATAATTATCCCTGTTACGTCACCCTTATGCCACTTCTGCAGTGCCATAGGCTTTTGACCTTATAAATCTGGGAATGCGTCAAAATTCATGGATGTTGTGAGGGAACACCCATGCAACACAATGGAAATGCTTCCCTGATGCAAAGTAAGGCAAAGCAGTGGTTTGTGCTGTGTTGCCTTACTCAATATTGACTCCACTACATAATGGGATCTGCGCTTTATTCATGATGATCATGATGGTCAGGACAAATTTGACTCGAGCGTGGCCATACCAGAAATCAGTTGTGGTCTACATCTGTTCTAACCCTTGCACTCTTGTGCAAACAACACAAAGTAGCACACAAAGGCAGGGGAGAGACAGGTTGGCTAAGCAGCCCAGCAATGCAAGAAATGGCCAATCACTGCATGGCTCCACAATAAGCCATTATAGTGATTGGTCATGCTCCATGGACAGAACCTCTCACCTTGCGGTGCCATGTGCACACACAGCACCATAGGCCTAGAATAGGCCTAGTAACCGTGTGAGAGAGGCCTCTAGTGTGCATGTCAGGCTTGCTGCAGAAAGGTAGCTGCCCAACGTAACATGTACACTTTGTGGGCCTAGGGGCCAGATGTAGCAAAGGGTTTTACCCATTCTGTGTCTATGGGAAAATGTGTTTGTGCATATGGCCCTAGGTGCTGCGAGCTCGCTGCCACCAATGTACTCGTGTCTATCAACATTGGAGCCCCACCCCCTTCTGAGCAACCGACAGAAACCGCCTGTGGATGACAGCTGACAGCCGTGGGCACAGGCACAATTAAATATATAACTTTGGAAGTGACTGAATTATAAGTTTATTTATATAGTCACGTATAATAGGGGGGGAACAAAATACGAGTGGGGCAGCACCTCAGTGCCCTAAGGCAGAAACTGCTCCTGGTTAAAATGCTCTGTGACATTTAACAGACTGCATGCAGTTGAGAGTGGCTATGATGTGTTCTAACTAATGTTGCACAAAATACTGCTACCAATGCAAATACATGTGGCTTCACTAATTACGAGTAACACATCTAGTGCAATTTGGAAGTGTGTGTAAACATTCAAGGCATTTAAGTAAATACTACAGTGCCAAGTAGCCATAATTTACGGCTAGTAACATAGTTTAATCAACTCGTCATTTCTTATTATTTAAAAAGGGGGAACCTAGGCAGGAGGCATAGCTTGCTACTCATCCAGGCAAGCGCTTCAGTGACCTATACACCAAAGAATAGGAGATTACATTTTAATAAATAAGTCAATACGGTTTTGTCCAGTCTCAACATCAATCAACAGCTGTCACGAACTTCAACCAACAAAGGCATGTGAGAAAACGATGGACAGGAAGCAGATGACTGCTGAAAATGATCAGCCTTGGACACTCAAGGGCATGTTTAAATCAGCCCTGGTACTAAACAATGAAGAAGAAGGATTTGTTAGGTGAATGTGAACGATGTGAAGTGAATGAGTGCAGTCACTTAAAGTAAAGGGACACAGTCGCTGAAGTGGCATGACCAGCTGCCCCATGCTGACTGATGTGGTGAGCAGAACCAAATTATGAGTGAAAATTTACTATTCCAATGAATAAAGCCTGCTGAGCAAAAACCCCTCTTTGTAGACATGTATGACTTTTTTGGAAAACTATAGTCTGGCAAGGCAGCTAAATCTGTCTCAAAGGCCATACTCTCAAGTATACAGTAAAAGGATACAACTCACCTAATCAGAACACTGTGAGACCAAAGTTCTCCTGGGTCGAACAAACACAAAGAGTGGGAGGAAAACCATTGACTCAAGAGAAAACCACCAAGAGAGATATCAAAGCCACCCAGTCATGACCTAGGGGCTGATGCAGAGATGACTATATGCTGTGTATTAAAAACCATAGGTCTGTCAACAGACAGCTAATGGTTTGCGTAGCCAAGACCAAAAAACAAAGGCTGCATGATTATTTTTTTGAAAGAGGGAGAGAACAGGAAGGATTGGGGCTGCAGATGTTATTTAGTAAAGTTGATAAATCACCTTATGGGTGAACTTGAAAAGTACTGGTTGTGGAATGAGAAATTTGAAGTTTTCAGCAATTACATAATCTTGGGTGAAAATACATTGATGATGTATTTATGGTACGGCAAGGTCCAGAAGCCATACATAAGAAATGTATCAATTAATTATCTCCAAACCAATCGGGCATAACAGCAACCTCCCTCATTTCCAAAAAGAAATTGAATTTCCGGGCTTGATACTTTATGTTGAAAACAATAAATTAGACAGTAAAATCCTTAGGAAAACTATAGCATTAAACTCTAACCTGCACGCTACCAACTGTCACCCAAAGACCACCATCTCTAACATTACAAATGGGGAATATAGCAGAGAAAGAAGAAATTGTAGCAAAAAGGATGCTTTTCTAATAAAATCAAAAGAAAAAAACGAATCACCTGAATGAGAGGGGATATGGTATAACAACCTTGAATCAAACAAGGAATGAGATCAAGTGAATGAACAGAAGTAAACTCCTACAAAATCACAGGAATCCAAAAACCTGATACGATCTGCTGCATCACAGAATACAGCAATGGACAATATTACAATAGTAAAATTCTACATAAACACTAGTCATTATTAACGTATAACACTCAACTACAAGAGGACATTTAACCACGTCCCAAGATAAGGGGCACCTAACTTGAAACAAAACCTTCATCACTCTTTCTTTGAAGTTGAGAGAAGGAAAACTAGACTTTTCTGGATAAACCTAAAAGATTTTACACATGTAGCAATTGCAGTCATCACAGAAACGGGAGAGTGAACTAGTTCTAAAATCTGATACATTTAAGCGAGTACTTAATAAAGATGTTGAATTATACAATTGGTTATTTTAAAACATGAAATAATTTCTACTGTTCTGCATCGTATCATTATCTTAAACGAAGAAGAGGGACAGTGAATGATTGTTTAGCTCTCCACCTGTCTATCGGGGGACGGTATTCATTGAAAAGATTGGTCTTTAATTGTTATAATGGTATATGAATATGATCAATGTGTAATATAGTAATACCTTTCATATAAAGAATATGTACCTTTGACTTTTTTACAATTCATTGTAACATAACATAATATTCTGCAACAATCTCATATAACACAGTAATTACCACCAAAGTATTTGGATAAAGCTTGTACCACAAAAGATGCAAATATCTAGGGAACTCAAAAGGAGTACAATGTCGTTACAGCATTAGTCACAAAGTGCATATTATTACAATGCGTGGGCTTTCGTGAATATCTGATCAAATGTGCGCTTTGACACAGTACTAAACAAGAAAAGGGAACTTTGCAGTCCTTCCACGATCCATGCACGGACTTTATAGGTTTAAACTTTTCACTTACATAATACACAAATCATATACGGACCACTAATGACCTGACATAGCCATTATCTCATATAATTTTAATTCAATGCACACTAAAAGAACACCACTAATATTTGACACATTACAATACTAACTTCTAGAATACACTTTTAAACATATCTGAATATAGTTATTTGTAGTCTTATTTAAACTTTATTGTCCTCACTAGGAGAAAATCTCATGGTTAAAGATGATGTCTGTCACTCATAAATGCCCTATCAGGATTTCATAAAAAAATTGATGCCTTTGTTTTGTTTAGTGGTAACATAGCTGAATAATGCATATATGAATAAGAAATGACATCTATGCATTCTTTCCAAAATCATTCCATCGTCTGTTCATAGTAAACAATTATGATTAAAAGAATGTCTTTTTAAATTTGTTGATGCTGATGTCATACCTTTTAGGAAACTTTAGCACACTTTGACTAATAATTAACCACAAAGCCAACATTGGAAGATGGAAAACATACACTTACTATAGTAGACTCCTCCTGATCATGGCTGTAGGTCTTGGGGAACTCCTTGTCTCCCATAGCAAAGTAGATGTTTTGGTGACATAGGTTTCCACTCACTACACTTAATTTTTACACACTGCAGAAGGGTGACAACCCTCTCTACTCTCTGTGGCTCCAACCTAGTGTAGAGGGGCCGCAAATACAGACATGCAGGGCAACAACCTTCTCCAGATGGAATGCTGCAAAAGGAGACAGCCCTCCTCAGTCATATGCATCATAGCAACAGCCTTTAATCTTAATGGCAGGCTCACCTGGCATACAAGGTTACCGACTTGTGTGGCACACTGGCAGGTGTCCTGATCAGTGCAATAATCCTTTTGAACAGCACACGGGCAAACAGACTGATTGGTGCTGCAGTGCAGACTGGACCATGAATCTCAAACTTGGCTTAAGTGATCCACTCTACAGGATTGCTTCAGGATCCTGATTTCTCCAGGCACTCTCTTTTTCACTGGCTCATTCTATCTCAGGAATCAGACAGATACTGGTGCCCCAGGCTCCAAGGCAAGTGGTCTTGATTCTCTTGGTCATGTCACCTCATCGAGCAGGGAGACTAGCAGACCTTGATCTCCAGCCCTGGTCACAACAGGCAGAAGTTGTGCAGAGTATCTCCATAGTGACGTACAGCCACTGTTTGACAAGTTGAACATTTGAGGGACTCAAGCTCCGCTTTTTATAATCCATTTCCAGACAAAGATGTGATTTAGTAGTGTTTGAAATGTGTGCTGTGGGGGGTTGCCTTCTCTGAAGTACCAATTCCTTTGTCCTGCCCTTTGTCCAGGAAGCAGCCTGTCACAGCAGAAGCAACCCCAACCTTGATAGCTCCACAACACAGGTCATGCTAGTGAATTAAAGATTACACTTGGATGTCAGCCTCACCGATATATGCCACTCAAATGGTTACAAAAGATCCAGCCCTGGTGTTTTATGATTCCCCTGTTTATACATTGTTTCCCTTGTCAGCCCCCTCATCTCTCTGACACTATGCCCCGGCCCAACTGACGAGTGACCATAAGAGAATGAGAGTCCTTTTGAACTACACAGCCGATCCCAGCTTTCCTCCCCTTTAGTGTATGTCCCACCCTGCTCTCCGGAATGCAAGTAATCCACAAATCTGTCTGGGATGGCTTCTCTACCTACAGATGCTTTTCCAAAGCCCTGGGTTTCCAACATTGAACCCATAAACATCCATATACTGTACCCTACACCTGGCACACATACACTGCAGCATGCACATGCAAATACATATGCGCTGCATAACATGATGTAAGCCAAGGGCAAGTTAAGTACACAGTAGTGGAACTTCACATGAGTTGTGTGAACACTGAATTTGTACTAATAAATATTCATGTACTTTGAATTATGAATCTGCATAGAATTTGATTAACATAGAAAAATAATGTGCAATGTGAAAAATGTGCCTACTTCAGTGGCTGTCATTAATCATGAAGTATCGTCATTAAAAGGCTTTTTTAATATTAATTGAAGTACTTACACTAAGAAAATGTAGCAGTGTGACGTATTAGTGAATTTGTACTATGTATTTGCTTTATTAATTGTAGGCCTTAAGTTAGCAAGGGTTGGGCCTAGTTTTGCACAGCCTCACGTTAAGCTGTACTGTCCAAATAAAATTTGTGGGAAATCTATGTTTAGAGAAATTCATTCTTGTATTGTTTTTCACTGAGTTGACAAAACGTTAGCAGATGTCTTTGACTTTCTCATGAGAACTGCTTGCTAGAAAGTCTTGCACTAGTGGATGATACAATTAATAGTTTAATGCGTGAGACATCAATGTTCCCAGGAGCTGACAATGGATGCACTGACTGGAGTACGGATGGATAATTTATTTTTACCTGACAAGCCTGATGGTGGGAACAGGAGAAGAGGAGCCAATCATTGACATGTGAAAGACATTTTAGTTATGTCTTGGATTTAGATGTGAATCATTATTGGACTAACTGTAAACGTACAATTCTTTGACCAATTGCAACGTGGGAAGTTCTTTAAACAGAGAGAAGTGTGTTCATTCCTATTTTCCTCCGTAGAGGTGTGCTCATTCCTATTTCAATATCTTCCTGATGAGATTCTATCTTTAACTTCATTGCTTGAACTTCTGATGCTGAATGCTCATTCCTTACAAATTTCTTTACTAATGGTTCAGATAGCTTAGAGCATCCACTTCTGAACCATTCCCTTTCATGGCTCGTTGCTGATGCTGACCGAACTGATGTCCAGCTGACAAAGATAATTGTGGCTTGCTGATCCATATGAGGAGAGGTATAACAAAATGCTATTGTATTTGATGTAACTTGTCTTATGTTTCTAGGTTCCAACCGCTATTTTGATAGAGCCATAGTTAGATGTTTTCCAAATTTGTTTTGACTAAAATTGATTTGCATGAAGCCCAGACATGCTATTCTAATCAGGAGGTTAGTAAGGGAAACCCTGACATCTTAACAGGTTGCTATTAATAAAGATTGATGCTGTTCAGTTGCTGAACCTAAATGTATGCTATTTCTACAGCTCGATTGTTCTTGCTATTGATTTGTACGGTGACCCTAAAATGTTTAGTGATCCATGCATTAATCAAATTGAGATTCTTTAGAAGGTTTGGTCAACCAGTGTTGTTCTTACATGTGTATCAGATGGTGTTTAGATTAATTTACATGATATTAGCATTGTTAATATAGGGAAATAAACATTCTAACTCTAAAACAAGATGTGGTCATTCATGGCCAAATGGATTATGGTGCGTGAAGATTATTGACTGCAAAGGTATTTGATGTTGTTTATTGATGATCTTTGTTGAATTGGGATTTATTGTGAAATTACTCTAAGCGCAGTGCAAAGGTTTATCAAGCCTCTAATGCATACCCTTGTAAATTAAAGATGAGAAACCAAATAAGGTCAGATGCGCTAATAGTTGGCCAGTAGGCTTGTTTACACTACCGATCACTATTATAAAAATAGTGTGCTGCCACTACAGCACTCATTCTGATTAACTCTTGGTATGGGCAGTAGCCCTTTACCACTACAAGTGTAATGCTTTGTGCACCCCTCACGGTTTAACAAGACCACAATCCATGGGAAAGGCCTAGGTCATGATGCACTTGAATGATCCATGTTCACCCCTTACCAAACATCCATACTCAGGATCCAGATATCCTTGCAGCAGGAACACTCAGGGCAGGGATGCACATCTGTAACCATACAAGAGACTTTTCCATTCCAACAGCTCCAATTTATGGTATCAAATAATAAAGGATTGAAGGAGCAGCTGTGCAAAAACCATAGATTCTTACCATAAAAAGGCAAACTGGCAAGAACACTTGGTATTTTCTTTGTTTTCCCTGTGAAGTAGCTATTTTGAACAGGGGAGGGCCTTTGAGGGAAGGCACACATCTCTCTTTTGAAGTTGCTGCCTCCTTGAACTGGAAAGTCCATGCCAGATAGCACTGTGCACTTGTCCACACCTCTGTGTTGCCACCTTCAGCAAATCAGCCAAACTGGCAAGTTTTCACCACACTCCAATGCCCAAGCACCACGGGGAGCTCAAACACACCTATAGTGTGTGGACACTGGAACTATTCACCAGGAGAGGATCAAATTAGGCAGCATGGTTGGCTAAGTTTTGCAGCAGAAATGGCAAATTATGCTGCACATTTTATGATAGTACAACCTCATTATTTTGTCATTTTTACACAAATTAACACTATCTAGGCAAATACAGCAATAAATAACAAAAAGGTGACCAGGAAAGGACCTTGCAATGCGCACAAGGCAACATGTGTATTTGTGTTTTTAGTAAACTTATGATCCATTTGAGGTAGAATGTTTTTTCTTGTTCAATCTGCATATTATGTAGGAGACAATATGTTATCCGGAGGCAAATCCATAATTATGAGGAAAAATGCCATGGCCACAAAATCCCAAAATTCCAGTGGCTCTGGTAAAGAGCCTGGAAAAATTCTCCAAATTTACTTTTAGGAGACGTCTTGTTGGCGAGAGAGCGGGCACTAACAGCACTACTGCCATCTCTCTGCACACTCTCTGTATGCATTTTTTAGATGGATGCAAGAAATGGGTCATATTGGAAATGGAAGGTTTGCTATTTTGGAGTGAGGGGCCAGAAAGGAGTGAAGCTGCTGGGTTCAATCTTTTGGAGAAAGCAGGAAAGAAATGGGGCTATGTGGGAAGGATACAATTTTTAAAAGAGAGAGCAAGGATTTTGCATGCCGAGTTGACCCATTAACCCCACACAAAAACATTTTAAGAATCAGGTCCTTTATAAGCAGGGGTGCCTGAGGAGAAAACACGGGCACTAGTCTGTATGTGAGAACTAAAGAACACAAGCGTCATTTGTCCTTAATTTCCATTACACTCACCTAAAAATATTATGATTACAATCAGCAGCCGCACCCTTGGGAATTAAAGCAGTACTGGCTTGAAAAAGATTTTGATCTATAGTTTGATAAACAGTATAGGTGGAGCTGTGAAAAAGCATGTGTTTGAGTTGGAAGTCAAAAGAATCATCAGGAGTAAACATATATTTAACCTAAAAACAATGAGGGTGCCGTAAAGTTGACAAATTGAACTATGAAAACCGAGAAGCATTTTTAAAGAAAGCAGTAGGTTCTTTTGTTGGCTTTTGATGTAAAAAACATAGATGATGCAAAGATTAAGGGCCATATGTACAAACACTTTTTCCCATAGACACAGAATGGGGAAAAACCTTTGCTACATCTGGCCCTAAATTACCTATTGAATGTCTTTAATATACATGATATTCCACAGTTTCTGGTGATTTGACACCAGTGGCGGCTCGTCCTTTAGGGTGGAGGGGCCATGCCCCCCACCTTTTGCCCCTCATGAAGAGTGTCTGTCAGGCTGAACAAAGGTCAGCCTGACAGACACTCTTCATGTTCAGTTCAGGCAGCCAGGAGCAGACATGCGCGATTTGCGCAGACTCCTGGCTGCCTGAGCTGAAATTTGCTGGGCTGAGGAGGTCACAGCTCCTATGGGCGTGACCTCCTCAGCTCAGCAAAGGTGACTTGAGGCACTCCCCTGGGTGATGAGGAAGGTGTCACCCATTGGCACTCGCCCCGGGCGCTTCTGGTTTAAGCCATGAAGGGCCCAGGGCGAGTGTCAATCAGCAACACTTCGTCACAGAGTGGGGTGGGGTCAGCAGCCTCACTGACCCCATCCCACTCTGTGACGAGGCTGGGATTGCTGCCTTCCCTCATTGGCTGACCTAAGGTTAAGCCTGGAGGCCGAAGGTAAGTGTGTGTGTGTGTGTGTATGTGTGTGATGTTTTAAATTGAATGTTTGGTGCATGCGTGCATGTTTGAGTGTTATGAGTGTTGTTAATGGATGTGCGTGCGTGTCTGTGTGAAAGAATGAGTGTGTGTGATCTTTTAAAATGAATGTTTGGTGCATGCGTACATGTTTGAATGTTATGAGTGTTAATGGATGTGGGTGCGTGTGTGTGTGAAAGAATGAGTGTGTATGATGTTTTTAAATTAATGCTTGGTGCGTGCGTGTATGTTTGAATGGTATGAGGGTTGTTAATGGATGTGCGTGTATGCGTGCATGTCTGTGTGTGAAAGAATGAGTGTGTGTGTATGTGTGTGCTTCCCTCCTGATTCGGTATTTGAAAATCGCAAATTGCTAGAACGCACACCTGGCAGAGCTTGATGACATCACAAGCAGGAAGTGAATCAACCCAGCAAGTTTGCAGGTGCCACACCCAAAGGAGCATTGAGAGAGAGACAGCCCAGCCACAGTGAGCAAGTCTGTGAGCAAGGCAGGACTGCACAACCACCATGGACACTTCTGCACAGGGAAAGGAGAAGGGAGAGAGGAAAAGGAAACTCAAGTTTAGTGAGCAGGAACTGGAGGTGCTCACTGAGGAGGTGGTGAGGAGCCATGACCGTCTGTTTGGAAAAAACTCACCCCAGCTCCCTGAGAGTGAAAAGCGCAGACTCTGGGCAGACATTCAGACAAAAATCTGCACTGTGGGAGTTGCCCAGCACTCTGTGGAGGAGATAAAGAAGAGGTGGTACAACCTGCGTTCCCGTGCCAAGGAGTGGGTGGCAAGACGACTGCAGGAGACAAGGAGCACAGGGGGCGGACCACCCACCGAGACACCCTCCACCCCGATGGAAGACCTGGCTGAGTCGACACTCCACCCAGAAGCTGTCAGTGGGGTCACTGACATGGACACATCTGGCACACCAAGCACCAGTAAAGGTAAGTGCAATATTGAAATGTAACCTCATATGTGTATGTACAAATGCCCCTTAGGAATTAGCAAGTAGTGCAAAGCATTGTGAGAAGTAGTCCATTCCACATCTTAGAAGTGGCACATCAATGCCTTATGGGAGTGGTAGTCCACAACCCAGAGCTGAAAGTATCACATAGAATGTAATTAGGCCGAGCGTCACCCAGAAGAGCACAACACCCACAACATAGTGATATGATGTAACTGTAGATTTATTACCATTGTGTGACTTTTGGTGATACATACATAACTGACATGCTGCACATTGTCGTTGCAGGTTGCCCAGGCCCAGCAGCATCTGTAAGTGCTGTTGTGGGGGATACTGAAACCCACCCTGCATCTGACTCAAACACCAGTGAGTCACAGAATATAGCGCATATCAGACGCAGGGCTAGGGCTGTACCGCTACCCGAATTGAGACAGGACTCTGACGACATGCGGAATGACAGCCACACACCTTCCCCAGATGGCAGATGCACTGTTATGCAGGAGTCCCAGCCCCAGCGTAGCACAACACCCCGCTGGAGGCGCACAGCATATTAAAGCAGGAGAGGGGCCATCAGTCTTCGGTGGCCTGGAATCTGCTATGTTGAAACAGCAGCGCCTGCAAAACAGGAAAATCTCAGCTGCATCGGCAGTTGGAGTGCCTCAATTCCAACCTCACAAAACTGCATGAATCTTCTTAGAACACCAGGGAGCTGACAAGTGCAGTGAGGGAACTGTGTACAGAGCTGTGGCACGACAGAGTCAGCCACCGCAGGCAGGAGAGGCGTTTTATGGGGATGTTTGGTGGTATCTGTCGCTCGGTCAATCGCCTTGCAAATGCAGCCCTCACATTGCGGCGTGCTGTGGCCGCACAGGTGAAGGCAGCGCACTAGCAGTAGGGATGTGGCACAGGGACTGTTGTAGATCACAAATGAGCTTGACAACATACTGGGGACACTGAGGACACATCTAGCCTCAGCAGCGTAGCAGTGCCCACCACTGATGCTAGGCGTCGCAGTGCCAGGCACAGCACTGCCACTGAGGCCGAAAACAGAGGTGCCAGTGAGGCCACTGCGCACTCGAGTGGCTTGCGTGGCCGTAGAAAGTGACAGTAATGGCCTGAGGGGACTGTTTTATCATTGTGTGATACAGTAAACTACAATTGAATTGTGAGATACTGTAATCTGCTTTTTTTTAAGTTACATAATCTTATTTGTGCTGCTAGTGAAACTTATGTTACCTGACGTTAAGGTAATAAATATTCTAACTACCAGTACACATGTCAGTGGAGTTGTGTGGTTATTACTTACATCTGAAATGGTTGTACGTGATGTCAGCATGCCTTTGCCTGCCCTCTGCTGCACTGGTCCTGTCTGCTGGCTGTAGGGGGTGTATGGGATCATCATCATCATCAGAGTCTGAATCAGATATTTCCACAGGTATGCCCCTGGTAGTAGCTATATTGTGCAAGATTGCAAAAGTAGCCACTATTCTACATGTCGTCTCCGGTCTTTACTGTAGTGCCCCTCCACTTTTGTGGAGGCACCGGAAGTGACTCTTCAGCAGCCCAAAGGTGCGCTCCACCACATTGCAGGTTGCCCTGTGTGCTGCATTTTATCTCCGTTCTGCAAGTGTTGTAGGATTGAGGTAGGGCGTCATCATGTAGGTGCGCACTGCATAGGCACTGTCTCCTGGAAGGAACAGAGGGTTTGATGAGTAAGTGAGCCATCTGATATCACAACGCCATCAATGCTCCAGTGTAGAGAGGGAAAATACCTAGTAGATATCCTTCACCAAACTCCCCAGCTAGCAGTCTTGTGTGAATCTCGCTGTGGCGAAAGATGTATGAATCATGTGTGCTCCCTGGGTACCTGGCCACGAGATCAGTTATGATAAAGAAGTCATTGCATATCACCTGTATATTCATGGAATGTTGGTATTTACGTTTGCGGTACACATACTCCGTTGCCGATGGTGGACAGATTGCAACATGTGTCCCATCTATGGCACCTGGGACATGGGGGAACTGTGATATCTGGTATAAATCTATTTTAGTCTGCTGTATTTCCTGTGGGGTGTGGGGGAATCTGATGTACTGGTGTATCCTACTCAGCATGGCGTTGATAAATGCATTGAAAAATCTAGAGAGGGCACTCTGTGATACTCCTCCAGCTGCTGCTATGACCCCTTGATAGCTCCCTGAGGCAAGTAGGTGCAGGGAGCATAATAACTGCACATGGGTGGGTATGCTATTGGTCCTGTGTGTTGTGCACTGCAGGATGGGTTGTAGCTCAGCTATCAGGTCAAGTATCATGGCTGAGCTTAACCTGTACTTCTCAAAAATGTCTTCCTCAGTCTGTACAAAAAGGGTAATGCGCACTCTGAAAATGCGCTCCTGTCTCCTCCTCCCTGTCCTCAAACCTGCCAAGATCCTCATTCTCCTCGCCATGACGTAGAGTGCAGCCATTGTGGAAAAGAATCTGAGGCATTCTGGGCCTCTTTATATAGGTTGCACCTGGTTACCACCTGGTTTCACTTAGAGGTATTTTGCATGTGCAAAAGGCCATTCTGCTAAAAATTGCTATTTGCAATTTTGTTATGCATCGAATTGCGACTTGGTTTTGCGTGTCGCATTTTGCGTCTCACAATTTCCTACTTGAAATACCGAATCGCTAATTGCGATTCGGTATTTCATGTCGCAAATTGCGAGACGCAAAATACGACACGCAAAACCAGGTCGCAACGCAAAAAATCACTATTTTTGCGATTCCTTATTTTTGGTCTGCGAATGCCTTTCATGCATCACAGACCACGTTTTTGCATTCGCAAACAGCCAATTTTAGCGATTCGCACCGTTTGCGAATGCAATTTCGTTTGATACATCTGGCCCTTGATGAATTAGTTCATGTGAGGTAGATGGTTAGGAGAGTTAGACATGTTTCATACGCCATTATGTTTCTATAGAGGTGGGTCCCCAACTATTTCATGGGCAGTGCAGACTCCCACAGGGGGGTGGAGGCATACAAGACTATACAAGTGTCCCCTTCAGGGGCTAGGATATAGGGCACCCGCTAGAAATACTGATGGTAGTATCAGTGTATCTTCCGCAGTGCTCCCTTCTTGCTGTTGGGGCGATGGTGCTGTGACATTCAGACCACTTCAATTGAGCTGTATAGGGAGTATACTAACCATAAATTAATAGCAGTGCAGTGCACAGTATACACCCCTACCAGGCCTTTTTGCTCACATTTCTACTTCGTTATTATGGTGCAGGCATATGGACATAGAGATTGCCTCAGACGTGTCAGGCCATGCTTTCATGCAAATATGAGAATGCCCACTTTACATTGCATGGATCCTAACAGATGTTGAAAGTGTTTCATGATAAATAAATGCTGGATGCTACTGCATTCAAAACAGAAAGACTGAGATTAGGACTCAACTGAAACACAGTGCAAGACATGGGAACCAAAAGCAGCCCAGGCACAAATGCTCAACCCAGCATAGCTAAATTCATCCTTTTGCACTTTCACTCTCTTTCCATCCATCCATCCATTCTCTCCATGCTCGCTTCTCCTTCTCTGATCACTTACTCTCTACCTTCCCTTTTCCTCCTCCCTGTCTCTCACTCTTGAAAGGGAAAGTCGCAGACTCACCAGGAGCGGCCCTGGGCTTTCAAACCTGGCCTCCAAGTGCTCCAGCCCACTGGAGAAATGGCCAGTAGAATAAAAGGCCTCTCTGGCCCTGTTGGAAACAGTAGAAAAATAATTGACTGGTGCTTCTCTTATTCTGATTTTGTTGTGAGTTTGATGGGAAGACAAGAAACATTTATTGCAACAATTCAAGATATAATTATGTGTGGGGAATGTAAATAAGTACGCATGGTAGAGGTAGGATCAGCCGCGGCCCATCCTCAAGGGCGGAGGGGCCACGCCCCGCCACATCTTTTGCCCCTCATGAAGAGTGGCTGTCAGGCTGAGCAAAGGTCAGCCTGACAGATACTCTTCATGTTCAGCTCAGGCAGCCAGGAGCGAGACATGCACGATTTGCACAGACTCCTGGCTGCCTGAGCTGAACTTTGCTGGGCTGAAGAGGTCACAGCTCCTATGGGCGCGACCTCCTCAGCTCAGCAAAGGTGCCTCGAGTCCCTCCCCCTCGGTGATGAGGGGAAGCGTCACCCATTGACTCCGACCTGGGCTCTTCAGGTTTAAGCCCTGAAGCGCCCAGGGCGAATGTCAATCAGTGACACCTCATCACAGAGTGGGATGGGGTCAGAAGTCTCACTGACCCCATCCCACTTTATGACGAAATTGGGACTGCTTCTACTAGGGTAGGGGTTTTTATTAAAAATTATTAGTGAGTGTTCATATATTTTGAATAATAAGTCTATCAACTACCACAACTGTGAAGTGTGCTGGAATTCAAAACTGGATTCATGCAATTCACACGAAGAAAGTGGCATGTCCACTGGATCATGAAGAAGCATTGTTGAGAATACCAACAACAGTGAGACAAGTCTCGGAGCCGGGAAAGAGAACAAAGGGGAACTGAGACCGGATCTGAGCCCGTTGAGGACGGTTCAGTTACTCTTGTGAGAGACGAGGGAGAAGACCTCCAGGCGGGTGACAGAGACCCTATCTCAATTGAGGCAGCAGGAGAGTCTAGTTAGAGGAGGGCTTTCCCAGAAGCAGACGATCCTGAGAGACAAGCATAGCAATTGCCAGACCCAGAAGGGGAAGGAGTAGAGGTGGATCAAAGTCACTATTATGTGACTCCTCCTGAACAGATTGCAGGTTCGTCAAGAGAAAACACCACAGAACAAGGAGAAGGTTCAAGTCTGACTCTGAAGAGAACACTGACAAAATGTCGACTGAAAAGAGATAAGTGGCCGGAGTTGCAAGTAGAAAATGAAAAAGAAGTGGTTGTTGAACCAACAATCGAGGAAGAAGTAGATACCACAAGGAGAGAGGATCTGAGTGAAGGAGAACTGAATGGTGATCAAAAATTGAAAAGAAAGAGAATAGCAGGTCGAAGATACGCAAGTCCTGAATGGGCGTATACAACTACGAGTGAATGGCAGCAAGAGTTTTTGTCTTTTTGTGTTGATATAGCAATTCCGGGTCAGCATTTGGCAATTGAAGGAAATTGATCAACTGGACAGTTGAAATAATCTGAGAACATTTTGAGAAAGAGACTGTTGAAAGCAATTTGAAGAGACGTTGATAACCTGATTTGACTTTTGAAACCTGAATTTGACAAGGGATCCTGGGAGTGAGACTGAGAGCTGTAAATAACTGCTAAAAGAAGAGTTGCCTATTTTGATTTTTGCTGCAAGGATTTATAAATTTTCTTCTGCTTTCTGATTCTTTACAGATCATGAGTAACATTAGTCAACAGGGTAGAAATACTAGGTACTGTAAATATATGAGTATTGGTTTGGCAATTATGTGTGGGATATTGTTTGTGGTGTTGATTGTAGGTATGTCTGTTCTTGATAAGAATGAAACCAACCATACTTCGGCTTTTGAAATGACTACTGCACTAACAGTAATAGAGAAGTTTAGGTTAGATAAGAAATATTTGCATTGGGACACTTATACGCAAGGAGAACTTTCTTCTAATGTTTTCTATTGCTTGTTGAGTGAGTATGTGGAGACAATGGATGCAAAGAATTGTTATGTGTGTAAGCAGGTTCCTTCATCAGTCGAGGAAGGAGTCACCTACCATAGTCTGCCACTAATTGGAATAATTTGTAGTCTGCTACTAACAAGAATTTATAACTAGAAGTACATTTAGTACTTTTACTCGAATTATGATGTGTTTTCGTTTGTTCCTATAATTAGGTATTGAGGTAGAGTAGCTAAGGATAATGACATAGTAATAGTTAAAGGTTTCTTTGAACTTACATTGACATTTGGCACAGCTTATGCACACCTCAATAATCTGACATGCTTGCTTACACCTTTAGAGAAAAGCTTCTTAGATCACACAGATGACAGGAGAAAGGCATTAAAAGAGAAATTAGAAAAAGGCTTAGAGAAAAGGATTTACAGGAATGATTATGCTTATAGTGCAATTAAAAAGCAAGGGAAATTAGCTTTAGATGCACAACACGTAGGGAAACTTTGTAAATATAGGCCTAAATCATGCACTGACACTCTATTTGTGGGAACGAGTGAATGTAGACATGTGTTTTTGTTTCAGAGTAAATGGACGTTTATGTTGAATGGACAGGACCCAGCAATTCACAGAATTTATTACATCCGTGGTCTTAAACTTATTACCATCTTCCAAGAGGATGGTATGGGACATGTTATTTGGGGATAATTTTCCCAAAGATTTATCAAATGGAGGATATGAAAATGTTTCCAAAAGTGACTGAATTACATCATAAGAGTCAAAGGATGGAGTCCTCTTTTGGTATGGTGGGAGAAATTTTTTGAGCAGTGATTCCTTCAGTGGGAGTCATTTTGAATTCGATAAAGATTTGAAAGTCATCTACTATTGTGGATAACATGCTCACAAATTTTTCAGGGGCCATACTCCCGATAGATACTGAGTTAGCTGCTGATAGAGCTATGACCCTTCAAAATTGTCTTGCTTTAGACATTCTTTCAGCGAAGGATGGTGGAGTCTGTCGAATGATTAATTCTAGGCATTGTTGTTTGTATATTCCTGATAATGGTAGAGGGATAAGAGTCTTACTTACTAATCTGACTAATGAAAGTGCTGAGGGAAAGAGCAAAGGGTTTGCTTCAGAGGGAAATTGACTCAGCAACATTTGGAATGGGATTCTATTGAAAATATTACAGGGAATATTCATTGTTGTGGTTTGTCTAATTGGAATATGGGGATTGTGTATATTATGTAAAAGGATTAAATTGAAAAGGTCAAAGAATAATCAGAGGAGGGAAGAAAAGAAAAGGGAAAAATGTTATAGAGAAAATTCAAAGGGGAAACAAAAATATGAAGGGATTGAATTGACAGAATTTTAGCTGATGAAGAACTTGTGGGTGATAGTTAGTGTCATGACACATTTAGTCATCAGAAGAGGGATTGCTAGCACAGGTGTTTTAATGAAAAATGTTAATGAGTGTTCATATATTTTTAATAATAAGTTTGTGTAGAAAATATAATAACATGAAAAAATAATGCATGCATTCGAAAATGTGATTACGAAGAATCACCACCAATGTTAACGAAATGTACTAATCAATGATTTACTAATATGAAATATTAAGCATTTGATAGATTAATGTACTAATATGTCATATTAAGGGTTATGCAGTAAGCTCTAGCTTTATTAATTGTAGGCCTTAACTTAACTTAACTTAGCGAATGTCTTGGCCTATTTTCCAGGCCTCATGTTAAAACTGTATTTCTTAGCGTTTAATAAAATGGCTGTCCTAGAGACTTAAACTGTGATTTTTATTGTATTGTTTAAATCTGCTCATAGCGGAAGCTTTCTCATGAGAACCGACTGTTGGAAGATGCTGTTCCTGTGAATGTAACATTTTATGTGTAATGTGTGTGAGACTGACTTTTGCAGGAGAAGAACAATGGAGATACTGACTGGAGTGGAAGCTGCAACAATATTGTTACCTGACAAGCCGGATGATGAGGACATTGCAAGATAAACAAATCAACGACATGTGAACGGAGTAACAGTAGAATTGATAGATTTGGAGTTTTAGTTTTATTGGACAGAGTGTGAACATGCGATTAACTGACCATTAGGGATTTGGGAAGTAGTTTTACTAATTTTAATATAACAATACTACCCTGGGAGAGGACACCGTCATTACCCATTTTCTTGCTGACTGAAAGGTCAATATTTCTTTTGCGTTTTGACAAGAGATGTGCTTAACTTTAATGCTTAGAGACTTTGCGTTTTCTGAACTTTGATGCTGAATCCTGATGCCCTATTGATCGACTGATGTCCTGAGGATGAAGACTGACTCTGCTTGCTGATCCACACTAAGGATAGGTATAAGGTAATAGTCTGTTGATTATTGTGCATATTTGCTTTTCCTTTCTAGGTACCAACTGTATTGTTTTGATAGAACCATAGTTAGAAGTTTTCCAAATTCGTGTTAATAAATCTTTTTGCATGAAGTCCAACATACTGATGCTAATCTGGTGTTAGTTAAGGATCCTCACTAATGAAATCATGATAACAGGGATTAATGCTTGATGATTTTCTCTGCTAAATTTAATGTACGTAATTACTTTGATGAAGTTGACTGTGTTACTGATTTGCAGCATAACTTTAGAATGAGATTACGTTTGTTCTGCCTCTTTGGACAGCCAGTATTATTTCTATGTGTTTCATTTGATTTTGAGAATGATTTACATGACTTTAGCATTGTTAATTTAGGGAAATAAATATTCTAACTTTTACTAAAAGGTGCGGTTAGTCATGACTGAAAGGTCATAGTGCGTGGCAATTTCTAATTCCATTGATTATTACTGTTATTGATTGTTGATTTTTGACTATTGAGTATTGGTTATTGATTATGTACTGGAGCTATGGTAAGAACATCCTAATTGTGAGTCAAAAGGTTCATCGACCTATTCGCGTCCCCCTGTAAGTTTACTTATTAAGGTCGAATGTGCTAACTCTACCTTCCCTCAGTCGGAAGGCAGCAATCCCAACCCTCCTGCGACCTCTGAGCTGAAGGTAAGTGAGTGTTTGTTTTTTAAATGAATGATTGGTGCATGCATGTATGTTTGAATGTTGATGAGTGCTGTGAATGGATGTGCATGCATGAATGAATGAGTGAGAGTGTGCTTCCCGTCCGTCCCCCTCCCTCTCGAAATTACCAGCCGCCGCTGGGTTGGCTATACATGCTTTGAGACTGTTCTATGTAAATATTACACAAGCACCCAGTTCCAGACTTGTGCCTTGCAGGTTTCATGTATTGTTTGAAATTTATATTTAAGACCTTTGGCGGTTTGGCTTGATAAGAGCTTCTGAACTGAGGGTTACATAGGATCTTTGTGGTGGACTCTCTGAGCAACTATGTGATGTAATGTAAGATACAATTCTGTGATCGTGTTGCTTTCAGTATTCTATAGCAGGCACATTCACACTTTCAGGCCTTTGAACAGACATTACACATTGAATTATATAATCTCTGCACTACCCATCTGAACTATCTTGGCAGTATCATACCATTTTAGTTACTAATATGCATACATTTCTGCTGCTCTGATCTAAAAGTGTTGTGGGGAAGGCTGTAGAAGGGGGAACAATATTTTGGGTGAATGGTTAGCTGGGGAAAGCTGCCATTCAGCTAGGTAGAGAAAGAGAAATTAAAGAATATTTTAATCAGGTCCAGAAAATGAAAATGAGCAGCTGCAGCAATTGTGATGCAAAAGACTGTCGGCCTGAAGGGCTACTGCATAGGCATGCAGCTAGGAGTGAGTGTGGGATTCAAATGTCAGATTCCCTCTGAAAGGCATTTCAAGAAAGTAAGTGGGTAGATACTTCAGTGCTGTTTTGTATTCCCTACAATTTGAAGTTAATAATTCTATTATGCTTAATATATTTGTATTTATGCCATGTTTCATAGTTCAAAAATGGACTTTGGCTTTATGATTCCATCAAATCCCACGCTGCACAATTTGCTTATAGGTTTGTCCCTGTGAAACCTTTCCTAGAGGAATCTGAAAGGGTGTCACCTCACCCCCATAGTGATGTGTGCCTCACAATGTCTTTAAAGGTTCAACTGCCCACCAAAATGCCTTTTCCTTTCTAAAAATGTAGTCCTCCATCGACCTTAGTGGTGTTGCTAACCGTAGATACGTTCTTTCAGTCTTGATCCCTTTCTCTGTACTGCCTCCTGGAGAATGCACCTTTTTAGCAAGGGCTGTAATGGGTTCACTGAGAGAGTCTGCACCAGTTGCAAGGTTGGCACTGATTCTACAGTCCCTTTCAAGCTTCCCCTGCATCTCTCCCAGGGTTCTCGGCCACATTACCTGTCAAAGGTGCCTGTGATGCCCTCATGTCACACCTGGTGATTTACCAACAGTCTTCATACAGCACTGGGCAGATAAGCTTGGGTTGGGATTGGCTGGAAAATGACTGCATGCCTGACCTGACTGGGAAGATTTGTGGTATCGCTGGTATGGTGAGCAGGTGGCTGGGACACAAGTACCAGGGCACAATTAGAGCCTGGGTTAGCAACAAGGAGTATCAGTCAGTGGCCAGCCCTAGCTCCATAAGGGGGCAGTTAGTAAGTAGCAAGATATAAGTGTGAGTAATGTTGAATGTGAGAAGTCTGAATGTGAGTGGTGCAGGAAGAATGTGTTTGCGGGTGTGTGCAGGGATGTGGTTATAGAGAGTCGGTTATGGTGTTGGTAGGGTAAGTTAAAGTGATAGGAGGGAATGCATGTATGAGTAAAAATGTGAGGTCAATGCATGAGAGGAGCGCAGGTGCAGGAAGGCGCGCTATACAAATTAGACATTCTGCCGCATACCACTCCTCAAAGTAAGTCCTGACAGCACTATTTCTCTACTTCGTGAAAACCAACGGATCAAACGAAGATACTTGACAATTTAGTGAACTTGCGTTAGTACATGCATCATACTTGTTACCGGAACTCACTAACTATGCTTGAGTCACACAGGCACCGGAAAACTGGCCTGACATTGGTTGGAATCAGTCAAGGATCTAGACCCTAGATTTCAGAGAGGAGTCAGTGGTAAGCAATAGGCTCAAGCCACTTATTTTTAAGGGCTTACTTATGATGGCAGTAAACCAGTGCTTCTGTGAAGGTTTGTCTGACGAGTTATACAGGTCTATCATATTGCAGGCAGTGTGCATACCACGCTGCCTCCAGCAGGACTCACTTTCTTCCTCCTCCCCAAATGAAGTTCTTATAATCATCAGACTTACAAACATGCAAGTTCTGTCTTAGAGACCGACCAACTTTAGGATCCTTTAGTCTCAACATAGTCCAAGAAACATCAGCCATATGCACAATCAGCACAATATAGTGAAGCCACATGACATAATTCGGTATGTATGTATCTTTTTTTTAAAACACAAAGGTCCTCATTATGACCCTGGCAGTCTCTTATCTGCCAGGGGCACGGTCGCAGTCAGATATTACAACTGTAGCGTTACCACCACAGTCGTTCTGCCACACTGCCACTTTTTTGCCACCCGATAGCCTGGAAGTGCCGGAGGTCCCAATCCATCAGAGCAGCGCTGCAAGCACCCCTCTCTCCACCAGTGTTTACATGACGGTTTCACAGCCATGTAAAGTAAGGCGGAGTCGGGGTGCTGGAGGTCCCAAGGCGGCCCCACACTCTCCTTGCACTTGGCATGGGCAGTGCAGTGGCCCCCTGGCCAGCCCCATCTTTCAAATCACTGTCTGCTTTGCAAACAGTGATTTGTGGGATGGGTGTTAGTGCACCCGACGTACAACAAACAGCATTGCCACTGGCTCTGTTATGAGGCGGCGTCAATGTTGTTATGCGTTTCCCACTGGGCCAGTGGGTGGAAACTGTGTTTTCACCCGCTGACCCACCGTGAAACTGATAATAGGGCCAGCAGGAAGGAGACCACACTGGTGGTCTCCTGACCACGGGAATTTGGAGGGTGGCCTTTTCAGCCTGCCAAACTCATAATTAGGGCCAAAATGTGGGTTGGTCTTTGACGGTTCATAGAAGAGTTGGTATTATTCAAGAACATCTGCACATCACATGCACAACTGATCCATTTTCTAATGTTTAGGAACCTTATCTGAAGGGAATAAAACAAAACAGTGGGAGGGTGTCAATCAAACTGCAATATAGACAATTACATATGTGAACAGATAAGCTGCTAATAAACTGAAACATGCTTATTATAACTTCATGGCTGTGAAAGAGTCACAGGGAAATTCCGTGTTCAGTAAATGGCATATACATGGCTCAGTAGCATCCCATGTTGGAGGCAGGGGGGCGGGGGGATGGGGTTAAGAAGGAGGAAAAACGGAGGCCCATATTTATACTTTTTTTGTGCTGCATGTGCTTCATTTTTTGATGCAAAAGTGGCGCAAACTTACAAAATACAATTAGATTTTGTAAGTTAGTGCCAATTTTGCGTCAAAATATGACGGAAATGCAGTGCTAAAAAAGTATAAATATGGGCCTGAGTCTTTCAGAGACAGGGTTATGATGACTTGGGAATTATCTTTTTTCGCCTTACAAATGCGAACAACATAAAATCACAGTGATTGTACGCTCCAATTTATATTTGTACATAAGTTCTGTTCAGTGGTGAATCGGCTAACAAAAAAAGATGAAATCTGAGAGAGTTCCCGGCATCTTATTTTTCAGTACACTGAAGATGAATTTTTCAGAAGAGGTGACTGACAAACTACTTATGGAAAGAACAGACATCCACAAAGTGATGTCTCTTTGTTTGCATTTTGGGGACAAATTACACCTTTTATGTATTGGATCTAATCGTGTTGAGATGAATGATAAACGATTCTGAAAGATTAATAACCAGAATAATGTTAGCCTTTTATACTATAATGAGAATCTATGTATTTGATAATGCCTGCTATTATGAAGAGCCTTTTTAAATAAACATCCCTGGTCCCTAAAGATTAGGTTATTACTTTTAAATTATCCCTTACTTACCTGCATCACAACTTGAAAAGGAAAAAATTTAAACCTTTTAAAACTGAACCTATATTATATTATTTGGTGCTCCCCCTTCACATAAATATTGAAATCCACATAATATATGGACAATAGCATCGATGTAATTTTATTTCCTCCCACTTTTTTAATCACACAAGTTGTATGAGGCTGAGTAGATGTGCGTTAACCGTAACACATAGCTTCCTTTGGGTTTATAGCTTAACAAAGTCTAAGGGCCAGATGTATCAAAGGGTTTTACCTATTCTGTGTCTATGGGAAAATGTGTTTATACATATGGCCCTAAAATACAAGAGGTCTAATAAAAGAAACATTTAATCAAACGAAATGAGATTTTCTTAATCGCCAAGCGAAGTTTACATGATATAAAGACCATAGTCACAAAAATGTGATTCCCATCTCCACAAGAAGGGTGGATGGTTTTAATAAAAGAATCCCCAGCACAGATGAAACTAAGATGTCATTTGCTACCCCATCATTGTCATCAATACACACACTCCTGTCAATTACTAAAGTAATTGAACATTAAGGCCTATCTCACCACAATCACCAAAATCCTTTAAAGAGAAACAAAATCTAAAATCCTGCTCAAAGCATGCTCCCTTCCAATGACCCATGGAAACATACATCCCACTAGTGGGTATCACAAATGTGAGTATGAAACATAATAAGACACACAGGTTTAAAAGCCTAATGATTTGACAACATAATTTGCAAATGTTGAAAGCAACAATGGATATAAAAAGCCAGGGGGAAAACAGAAGACATGTTCATAAATAAAACAACGAAAACCATGAATTAGAAAAACAGCTGCAAACACCAATACTAACCCAAACGATAGACACAAGAGCAGCACAGTCTCCTACACAGAGAGGTAGTATGTCTTTAAGAATCAATCATATCATCCACAATACACAGTGTTCACAGGTACATATACTACACAAACGATCTCGCAGACACAAAGATTCTGCAAGTAGAGCCTCATGCCGAGCATGCAGGAATCCAAGTGCATGAATCATCAAGCATCTTGTTCATAAAATGAGGCCATAACACAGAGTAAGGGTATTTTGCAACAGGCAAACACTGAATAACTAGGCCGACTGGAATCATCTATTTATATTTTGCTTAAGAAAGAATTGCACCAATGAACTACTACCTTAAGGCTAAGGCTTTTTTGGCAATGTTTGATGAACCAAAGCTACTGTGCGTGTTTCAGTACTACACCACATACATTGAAACAAGGAGTCACTCGAGATATACCCAATAAATCACAACAATACATGTGCAAGTAAATCTGGAAGGTCACATACACCCCCAGAGTGCCTTTGTATACCTCAATCCAATATAGCAGAAACTTTCCTCCCTTGTGCAGAGCTCCTGGGCCCATCCTAGAGGCGTGGCAAGGAAAATGAGCAAACCCCGAAATGTGGTCACTCAAAACCAGTTCTGAAAGGCGCTCCTTCCTCCCCATTCCTCAAGTGCTCAAAAACTGCATTGAGACTAAGAAGCCCTTGCTCAGAAGGTGAAGAATACTCTACCAATCCATCTAGCCCTCTTTTAAGGGATAGTTTCTACAAAAAGTTATGGCACCTTTATGACATCATTATGCCAGGCGTCTGAGGTAGTGCGTGATTAAAAAAAAAAACTCTGCTCCATTATAGACTACAGAAGCTGAAAAGATCTGTGTGCATACAGTGTCTGGTAGCGTGTTGCATTCACCAAAAGGCCACTTGCCCTTAAAGGGTGAACAGCGTAGCTACTGCATAACTGGTGCTAAATAGAGAATGTCCTGGGCTTCTCCATTTCATACCGCCTATTTACTGTACACTTTGCGTGGGCTTTTATGTTCCATGTCAGTCAAGAGCATGGTTTGAATTGAGATTTGATTTGATATCCTGGAAAACCTGTACGAGTACCTAAGGTCTAATCTAAGGTAAACGGAGGAGTAGTAGTCCCACTGTGGTGCTCTATAGGGACGTTCTATTTAGTCCTATTATTTAATGTGAAAACAGAAAATACCAGAGCACTCCAAATAATGCGTACACAGTGAACAGAAATCCAGACATTTTAATTCCTTATGTTGAGAAACATAAACACATCAATGTTCAGAGACAGCTAACACATGTTTCGTCCAGCAGGACTTTTTCAAGGCATATAACTGGATAAATTACTGAGTCCCAATGTATGGGTTATTCTGCATACACACCGCGCACAGGCCGTATTTCGGCTTTTCCTGACTCTCGGGACCGGGAGAGGGCAGGTGATTGGGCTTATCAGGAACCCGCCATATACCATTCTTAAGACTTCGGATGGTTGGCATATACAGCCCTCCCATCATAAAGGACCCACGCTTCCTGTTGATTAAGAGACAGCATTTGGACTCAGTAATTTATCCAGTTATATGAAAAAGTCCTGCTGGACAAAACACGTGTTGGCTGACTCATTATTTGGAGTGCCCTGGTATTTTCTGTTTTCATATTGTCTATACAGCACGGCACAGAGGAGGCATCTTCGTATTCTTCCTTGTTCTGTGCATTGTAGTACCCGTGGTTGTTGGGTATTCATACCAGGTTGACACCCTTCTCATGACTTTGTTTTTTCTACCTGGACATCGTTGTTTCTGTTTCAGATGTGCGATTTGTAAGCATCAACCACTTTTTCAGTAATCTTTACCTGTTAATTAATGTACCCATTAAGTTGTACGGTATTGCCATAAGTTCCATGATTTATGGGGATGACTTGGCAGACATTAACAAGAGAGTAATCAGAAAATGAAATATTTCCACTTAAACTAATGACATCAAGGGAATGAAGCAAGCAAACAGGACTCTTGCTGTGTGACCTTTGGTAGGATTCCAGTGCAATCAAGGATCATCGGGCTTTATTTTACTGTTAAACCGAAATCTGACCTCCATGTACACCCCTTTATGACTCGACCCTCAGGGTAACGAGCTAGAGTGATCCAAGGCTTACTCAGGGAGGCAGTGTGGATTTGACACTCAACATTAAATCAAAGAACAACAGTTGAATAATCGCCAAGAGATTTCACAGCTATTCTGAAGTAGCCCCGTCCTGCCTATAGAGAGCTGGCACACTAACATGGATTGGTGAATAATGGTAAAAAGCGTGCTATATAACAGCCATGGCCGCCCACAAAAGTTTGCAGTGGATCGCACATTAAGGACTTGCATGAGTGATGGTACTGTCTGACTCTGCTCCCCATAATATTATACTATGGTATGTCGTAATCATGGATGTATTATACCAGAATACTTCATTTCATTTTTGCAAGCCTATTTTTTTGGTGCAGTGTTTATTTAGATTTTTGTGAGTCTGTGTCATGTTGATAAACTGTGTTGTATAAAGGTAAACTAATGTGTGAATGTGCCTTTATGCTTTTTACTTGATCATTTGTTTTGTTGGTTTTCTTTGTGGCATAAAACCAACAAATAACCTTTCTAAACATCGTGAACTGCACATTAAAGCAAATATGAGTACTGAACATTTAATTTTTCCTACTCTTCTTTATGGAAACCTGGCTGCATCAGGAACCGACCTCACCATAGCCATCCCCAACTACAAGATCATGGAGTAGGACAGACTTCACAGGCTTGAAAGTAGAATCGCCATCATCCACAAGAACACCATTAGCTGCACTACCTCCACGGACACATTATCCTCTAACATGGAAAACCAGTTGTTCAAGCTTCACTTTACAGCCAACTTCATCCCAAGCTGTATTCTCATCTATAGACCACCTGGACCTTGCACCAATTTCATCAATCCATTTTTCACTACTGTAAGGCCTACCTCTTCCAAAAGATAACATTGGAGTTGCCTTATCACATTTTATAAGTATAATTTTCAAATGGGAACAGTTAATCAGTTCATGTTTGGTGTCTCTGGAATTGTAAAAACAAATTCTAACTTATTGCGAGGTCAGTTTTTAAACTCAATATTGAAAATACCAGTTTTAGAAAATTGTCAATTTCCTGCCTTGGCCATTTGGTGCCTGCAGCCTGCCTCTGGGTCACACAACTGTTTGTAGCTGACGGTTAGGCTTTGTGTATTCCTCCTAGTCAGCCACACACAATGGGGAGCTTAGGTGTTAGTGAATGAGTCGTGACTGGTAGGATGGAAGGGAAGAGCTGGGCCAAGCCTCATTTACACTTGAATAGGCTGTGTCCTGTCTCCTGACAAAGGACTGCGTACTCCCTGTAGCTAGTCTGGATCCAGGGCCTGGAATCAAGGCTCCTGTGCACTTCAAAGGTATGTCTCTAGAAGCTTCTCCCTAATTCAAAGGCACAACTGGGTGAAAAACCTGGACCTCAGACACCAACTCTTCAGTATACTTCTGTATCTCTGGATACTCTGCCAGAAAGAAGGATTGCTGTGCTGCTGAAAGGACTTGTACTCTGCTGGACTGCTGCTCTAAAGAACTGCTGCCCTGCTGTGCTGACCACAGTGACTCCAAGGGCTAGTTGGCTGGCCTCCTGATCCAAAGCATCACGGACACAACAGGCTTCCAACAGCTTTGCACCTAGACTCTGCCATCTGTGAGTCTATCCTGATAAGTGGTGCCTCCCAAGTCATGGACCCTTGGAAGTGTGCTTAATGTGCTCTTCCAGCCTCTGTGGAACCAGCAGAACCGATGTATCTTCTCTGCTGTGCAGCACAAACCTGAGCAGAAATGCTGCATCACCGCTGCTGTGTGGATTGGACCGATAACAAAGAGTTGCATCGCACTGTACGTGATGCATCCTCGGTGTAGGCCCAGGCATCCCTCATCAGCGGCAGCCTCGATGACGACAATGGATTCCGCATTGCAGCTCTTGGAACCAAAGCATCACCCTTCCTGCGCACCACATCCTCGATGCCGGACTTCATATCGCAAGCCCATTGATAGGATCCTCAATGACAATATGCATGCCCTCACATCTCAGTCTCATCGCGTCTCAGAACCGACGCAATACTTCGGCTGCACAACGCATGTTCAATGTGGATCCTCACAATGCCCAGCAAACCAGGATTTAGCAAGCCTAACTAGGTCCCTGTATCTTTCCCATGCTCCATCGTGGTCAGCCTGAACTTGTGACTTCGTCCCAGTCCTTTCATGACTAGATATCCACAATTGGCGCCTTGTGCTTTTTGGCGCTATTTCCACTGAAATCTTCAAAATTGTGTATCTCTGGTTCTACTGATTTTTGTTGTTTTAGTGTTGTTTTATTTATTAAATTCAGCTCTATTTTGCTAACCTGAAGGATCCTTTTAGTGTTGTGTTTTCACTGTGTTACTCTTTGAAGTGTAGCATTAATACTTTACAAATTGTCTCTGCATTACGCCTGACTGCTCTCTGCCAAGTTACCTGTAAGGGTAAGTTAATTTGGGGTTTGCTTGTGCCTTACCCTGACTAGGATTGTGGTTGCTGCATGAACATGATCCAAACCACAGGCCTGTGCCATCTAGCCTAGTTGCATCTTAATTGGTCTGGCGGGGAGATAGCCAGTGTGGCGGCAACCTCCCTGTCAGAAGTTTGGAGGGGACGGGTCTTCCCGTCTGCCGAACTCCTAATAAGGCCCTTACTTTGGTAGATTGCTGGATGTGTGTCCAAAGTAATTGAGATCACCAAAGTCATAGAATGATCAATTATTTCTATCAGGCTGATATTGTCGCATAGGTTCTCATTATCCTAATGAGACTACTGGATGTGGCGGGCAGAATCGCCTGGACTGCGGGGCACTGAGTCTGAACCTGCACCATGTGACACCTGTCGGCCTAATTCTGGTTTTGTTCCGGCTAACTAGCAGTGCCTCACATCCACCCAAGAGCAGGGATGATTGGGCAACCGGGCATATGACATAAATGACTTCTCAAGGGAATCGTGGTGACTCAGATCTCATCTGTTTCTGTCAGTTGCATTAGCCTCACATATGCAAGGACAATCAGAGGCAGAGTATTGTTCAATAAGTTTTTATTGAAGTAACTGCATCTTAGATAATAAAGCATGTATTTCAATGACTAGGACAATGAAGCACAATAATATTAAGATTGTGACAAGGAGAGTAAAACACAAAAATAACGCTACCATAGTGTCACTAAGATTGTTAACGATAGTTCCTACCTAGGCTATGTTAGAGCACAGCATGTTAAGATCTAATTTTGCCCTTTAGGTTTCCCTCATACCTGAGCAAGAGTCCTGTAGTCTACATAAGCTGCTGCAGCAAAGCAATCAGCAATCAGAAATCATCATACAGTCGAAGTCACCTGGCTGGAATCTTCCTCTAATGTACATGGGTAAAAGTAGTGTTTTTATAATAAAATGGCTGATGTTCCAAGAAAGGATCCCTACATAAGAGTGTGTATGTTTCTGTGAACATTGGAGACAAAGTGTACCACTTTTGCCAGCAACCTATCTCACTGCAGCCTCGGGAAAAGCACAGAGTGAGAGAAATGTCTTGTTTAAGAACGCAGTGCTGATCTAGGCGAAGAACTGCTAGATAGAGAAATCAAAACAAGACCGCAAATGTGGCTATTGTTAAAACAATATATCGAAGCTAAATAAAAACATATCGAGGTTAAAGTGCATAGCGGCAGGCCTAGTTTGCTAAAACAACGTGTATAAAGCTACAGCTAAAATGGCTACACAACAATATCAGCAGAGGTTTCATCTTCATCGTCAGGGATAATTACTGAACATGGGGCTTTGGCATCTGGTGATGTCAAAAATAGTGGGAACAGAGTCCTGCACAAGAAAGGCAGTAATGTGTGCTATAAATATGGATCCAAGTCACAGTTCAGTAACAACCCAAATTGTCCTGCTACCAGCGAACATTGCAATAAATGTGGAAAGATTGGACATTTTTTAGTCGGTGTTCAGAAGCTCAAAACTACTATGAGAATCAGCACAGTTGATATCGATTATGATCCATGCTCTGAAGAACTATCTGAAGTTGTTCTGACTGTGTTCCTAGGTCATTTCGAATCTGCAAAGGTGAAAGGACTGTCGTGCAAAGCAATGATCAGTCAAGTAACTATAGACATGATGACAGATTCTGGTGCACCTATAACCATTATTTCAGATATAATCAAGGAGAAGTAGAACAAAGTATTGTTATCGTAGACTGACATTCACTCAAAAGCCTTCGGTGAACAAGATATCAATATGATTGGTTATTTCATTGATACACTATGTTGTTTGGAAAGGCAGATTGTTACAAATATTCCATTATCATCAAAGGTGGACACATTATGGGTTGGCAGGGTCTTATTCAGACTGGGTATTAAGTTGATTGCTGGTGCTGAGAATCCAATAGGGGTAGCAAATACTCCCATTTCATTTATCGAATCTAATATTGATGTTGACCTAGGGTATGTTATTAACAAATTCAAAGTTATTTTTTGTGACAAAATAAGCAATATATTGAAGTTGAGTACCTGATTAAACTCAAGATAGGTGCCATTCCTGTTGTGCACAAAGTTAGACCTATGCCACTGTAGTAGACTTCTGTTATAGTAACGCAACTGCTGGATTTTGGGTAGCAGCACCACCAAGCACGGGGGACTGAGTCTGATCTCACGCATTGTGACAGCTGTCAGCTTAACCCTTTCCGGCTAGCTAGCAACACATCAACAACACCAAAGGTAAGAGTGATTTGTGGCAGCCTATCACATGATACTCATACTCCTCAAGGAAGTCATGGTAGAACAGATTGTACCCCTTTCTCCCTGTTATAAAAGTCTTATTCATGCAACAAAAGAAAAGAAGCAGGATCTTGGTTCAATAGGTTTTATTGAAGCAACTGCATTCTTTGTAAAAAGGCATGAATTGCAATTATGAGGATAATGGAACACAGTGTTCTCAGAGCAGTGACCAGTAAAAAGAAACATAAGAAGAGTCCCACCATAATGTCACAATAGCGTGCCTAACATTCCTACTTACACTGCTAAGTTTCGACATGAGAGCAAGTAGCAGTTGTAGCCCTAACCCACCCTTAGGGTCCCGGGACAGAAGCCTAACCCCCAAACCTGTGTTCAGAGGTAAAGAAGAGGTCTTTTAGTCTGCTGGGGGTCCTCCCATGTAGAGGAAGAGGAACCAAAGGGTTTCAGAAGAAACTGCGACGACGTGCAGCTTAAGATGGCAAGCTGGCTGGAATGTCCTCTCTAAGATGGTGTGGGTAGTGCGATGTTTTATAATAACACATCTGTTGTTCTAAGAACTGCCCTGATGTTACGACACATATTTTTCTGTGTAGGGTAGACAATGTACTCTTTGGACTGGCAGTACCCCCTAAACATTGTGTACAGCCTTGGGTTGAGCACAGGAAGAAAATGTTGTGCAAAGAACTGAATAACAGATTCTGCATGAAAGGACAACTGATAAAAGGAATAAAAGCATCTCCACAAAAATGAAGCTTTGCTAAAATGATAAAAGCAAAATGCAACTAGTTCAGAGGGCACAGGCCTCAGTCCGAGGTCTAAATAATGTGCTTGTGTAAATGCTAAAATAACCTCACAACACCCTCACCATTGTTGGTTAAAAAGTGCAGAAGTCTATAATAAAACCTAATACTAAAATCACCTTTCCTACATTAATTACTAAAAGCAAGCTAAAATATAAAGAATGAGATGAAATACTCACGTCAACAAGCAAAACAGACTGAATGCAAGCCAAATAAAAAAGTCAATTTAGAATTTTCAAAACTGGGACATCAATTAAGACCAAATGGCAGCAAATCAACAATTATCATGATCTTTTAAAAAATTGACAGTCATCAATTGTTATTGAATCCATGAAAGACCCCACTTCGGCAAATGGTAAAGGAACTAGTTTGTTGACAAGGAAAGTAAGGGGGCACTCATGTTCTGTTGCCTCAGCCATAGCTTCGGCCAAGATGGCAGTTTCCTGTGCAGGGCCAGATGTTTTAGCACCAAGAGCCACTTTATCCACAAAGGGCAGCTCATGGAAATCTTCCTGTAACAACCGCAATCTCAATGCGCATGTCTGATAACGAGCCCTCATAGAGAACACCAACAGATAAGCATCCAAAGAAGGTATGCGCCACATGGTAAGGCACACTTCCAATGCATGTTCTAACGTGTACCACTGTCGCATAAGCTCTCATTATTCTAATGAGACTACTGGATTTGGGTGGCAGAATCACTTGCACTGTGGGAGACTGAGTCTGGACCAACTACAGAAGACTTGTCGGCCTAATCCAGCTTTTGCTCCGGCTGACTAGGAGTGCCTCATCTCCACCCAAGAGCAGGGATGATTGGGCAACCGAGCACATGACACAATTGACTCCTCAGGGAAATCGAGGTCACTCAGATTTCATCCATTTCTCTCATTACATTAGTCTCACATACACAAGGACAATCAGAGGCAGACTAAAATCCAATAAGGTTTTATTGAAATAGCTGCATCTTTGATAATAGAGCATGTACTGCAATAACTAGGACGATGAAGCAGGACAGGATTAAAATTGTGACAAGGAGAGCAAAGCATAAAAATAACACTACCATATTGTCACTAGAATCATTAAAATAGCTCCTACCTAGGCTATTTTAGAGCCCAGCATGTCAAGCTCTAGTTCTGCCCTTCAGGTTCCCCATGGAAGACATCATCCCTCATACCTGAGCAAGAGGCCTGTAGTCTACATAAGCAGCTGCAGTGAAGCACTCAGCAATCAGTGTACAGTTGTGGTCATCTGGCTGGAATCTCCCTCTAATGTACATGGGTCAAAGTAGTGTTTTTATAATAAAACAACTGATCTTCCAAAAGAGGATTCCCACGTAAGAGTGTGTATGTTTCTATGAACACTAGCGACAAAGCGTACCACGTTTGCCGCAAACCTATCTTACTTCAGCCTTGAGAAAAGCACAGAGTGAAAGAAATGTCTTATGTAAGAACGCAGTGCTGGCCTAGGCAAAGAACAGCTAGATAGAGAAAATAAAACAAGACCGCAAATGTGGCTATTGTTAAAATAAGAAAACAAAGCTTAGTAAAATATGTCTAGGTTACAGTGCACAGCAGCAGGCCTAGTTCACTAAAATAAAGTGTATGAAGCTACAACTAAAATGGCTACACAACACACTCCCATTGATTGTTCAAAGGTGGTTCAAAGCCTAATTTTATATAAAAGCTGCTAAAATTCGACCTACGACATATATAAGAATGTCAATAATGACAAGTTAAAAGTCACTTGAGCATGTGTAAAAGGGACAATTTAATAATGTTAACTGTGGCATTAAAAAAGGCCGAATTTCAAGAGTCAGAGTCATTTTGAAAGTTGCCAATCAAATCCGGGATAATGGAAGACAGGAAATCTTCCACTTCGCAGGTGGTAAAGTGGGAAGTTCATCGCCAAGGAAAATCAAGGAGCATTCGTGTTCCAAAGCCAGAGCTCCAGCCAAGGCTGCAGCATTCCGTGGTGTGCCCAACAATAAGTTTAGAGGTGCATCATCCACAAAGGGCAACTCATAGTTCTCACCTCTGAGTGAGTACAGAGAAGATGGTGGCTGGGTTTTCCTAGCAGCCGTAGGATCTCTCCTCCCCTCGCGACTCTGGGATTGCTTGTGCGCCCACCCACCTCAGGAAACGTGGAAATGCATTAGATGAGTGTGGCGCTAGTGTTGGGCATCTTTGTGGTGTTTTACCAACCGCGTTGCAGAGTCGATTTGCGCTGCGGTGGTTGTGCGGGATCCTGTGGCAGCGGGTCTTTTGGATCGCTGTGCCTCGAAAAATCAAAAGCTGGGCGACGAGAGCAGGTGAAGGCCATGGTCCCAAAAAATGCATGTGGTAACAGGCTAAAGCCTGGATCTAGTGAGCAAAGACTTCCTCAGACCTTGCCCCTGGGGTTAGTCTCTAAGACTGCAAATGTTGGGAAGAAAATGGCCCCTAAAATCCAGGGGGGGTTGGAGAATAAACAACCGGCACCAGCGCTGGACAGTGATTCTGGGACCGAGGTTAAGAGTGCTGGACATCATGGGGGAGGGCCAACCATACCTGAAATGTTCAAAAATCCTCAATCTGCAATCTACCCACTTCCCCTGGCTCGGAGGTTGACCATGGCTACTAGTTTTAAGCAATCACCGGAGCTGGGAGAATGTGGCGACTTCTGTGAGCAGTAACATCCCATCTCAGGTTAGTGCTGATGGCAATGGGTGTTTGGATATGATTGAATCCTCTGGGGATCTTACTTTGACTGGTTTATATGTCTCTGCTTCCAGCTCTATTTGCGAGGGTCCATTGACTATGTCTGGAGAGGGGGATTGTGCCGCACTATGCAGGGCCCTAGCTCTCTAGGAATTACAGCACAAGCCCCAAGACTTTGAGAATCTGCGGTGTGATGATAGGGCGGCAGCAGCGCACTTTCCAATAATTGAAGGTTCTCAATGCCTTGGTAAAATCAATGGGGCCGTTTTTAACAGCAGGGTGGGGAAGGATGGCTGGTCTGGACAAGGTGAGGTTGGAGAGAACTTTTTTCATTATCAGATCAATCTAGGGGTTCGGATAACTCCAACACTAGCTCCTCAACAGACTTGGAGATTTATAATAGCCTTATCGCCCCCTCGACTTTTACGATGGGGTGGACTGTGATTAAATGCCAGAAAGGGTTGACAGGGGAGGACTTTTCAACAGTTAACCCAGACAAGACCAGTGAGAAGAGGAAAAAGAATAAATCTGTAAGCAGGGCAAGAGCAATGTTTTGGGATTATACAGGTACTCAACAACTACAGCATAACCCAGACAATGTCTTTGAGGGACCAGCAGATCCTGTCCCTGGCTCTGTTGGCGATGGGGCCCCTCACTCTCTGCATCTTATTTATCAAACTATGATTACACAACATAAACAGATACAAGGCGATAATAAGAAAGCCAGGGTTGCTACCAAGCAGCTACAAGTTGCAGTAAGCAAGATTGCAAAAACCTGTTCAGAGATTGGGGAGCGTATCGCTACGATTGAGACCCGGGCTAGCGTGTTAGAAGTGGAATTGGGGACAGTGGCACAGCAGTCCGCTATGCATGAAACTCAACTCACAGATATCCAGTGGAAAATTGAGGATTTGGAAAACTGGCAACGTCACAATAGTTTGTGTATCTTGGGGATACAAAGAAGGAGCAGAAGACCAGGACCCAAGGGCTTTTATAGTTAGAATATTTAGTGCTGCATTCCCTGACTTAGCCAGCTGGGACTGAGAGAAAGAGACACAAAGAGCTCATCGGTTCTCACTGTACCTTAAGAAGCAACGGGCGGTGGGAGAAGCCGCGGCAAATCAACCACAAGCTAGGGCCATTATTGTTTATTTTGGCAAATATTTGCTGCAACAAGCAATTTTTTAGAAAGCCCACCCTGACTTTAAAATTAATTGTGAGGGTTTTACTTTTTTTACCCACCCAGATTTTTGCCATGCCACAGTGGAAAGATGCTGGTGCTTGAGACAAATGATAAACCCCTTTCACAAGAAGGTGGCAGAGGCTTATTTATTGAACCCTGCTCGCCTTAAGATGATATATAAAGGCACAACTCAGGTTTTTTCCTCTGAGATTAAGGCTAAAGAGTACTTACAATCCCTGTCTTAATTGAGCATGATGGGGAAACTCTTAGAGTTTATTTGATTACCAGACTAATGTACGTTGTGGGCGGTTATTGATATTTGTGGTTATTTATTTTCTTTATTTGATCACTTGTTTTTTTCTGTAATTTTTGTGGTAGTATTCATTTACGATCCTAGGATAAAAGTGTTTGTATTGGGGTCTTTGAGGGGAGAGGTCTTTTCCATCTTACAGACCTTCAGTCTGGCTGTCTCATTTGGTAGGGTTGGGGGGAGGGTTTGGGGTGGTGAGGGCTGGGGAGAGTGTGTTTTGGGCGGATTTGGGCATTGGGACTGGGGGGTGGATTGGGTTGGGAAGGGCTGAAGGGGGAGAGATGCACAGTAGAGCATTGTCTGAATATTGCATATTCAAGATTAGTATTGTTATGATCTTGGTGCCTGTTGATAGTGGTTTAAATGGGATATTGTAATAATTTGCCTATAGCTAGGATAAATATTTGCAGGCTAAATGATCCTATGAAAAGGCGCCTTGTAATACATGGCTTAAAAACACTGAGAGCAATTGTAATCTGCATGCAGGAAACACATGTAATTGGCTCTAAAAAATGTCTGATGGATTTTCCTGGGTATCAACTACTGGCTTATACTACGCAAGGAACTACAACAAAAGGCGTTGCCGTAATTGTACAACGTAATCTGTTAGAGGTTGCTAAGAAATACGTGGACAAGCTAGGCCGATGGGTGATTCTGGAGTGTATTATGGGGTTATAGATTTACCATGTGTTCAATTTATGGATCTAACCTTGATGAACCAGAGGTTATTAACTTCCTGAATATGGAGCTTGTAGCCTGGACTCTGCTGCTTATTATCTGCGGGGATTTGAATATACATATTGAGGCCAGTATTCCCTTGCAGAGCCAGGAACAGTATTTGAGAAGAAAACCGAAGGCCTTTCAAGCTTTACAAACTCTGGTGCAGAGTCATGGACTTGTTGATGCCTGGCAGCATTGTAAGGCTGGGTATACCTTCTTTTCTTACCCGCATAGGAAGTCTGTCTGTTTAGACTATTTTTTTTTATCAGCTTCACTGTGTGAAGGGCTTTTTGTTGAAAAATTCCCAATATTCATGTCTGACCATAACCCCTTGGTGGTACAACTTTCTGTTTTAAGCAAGGAACAACATTTTAAGAGCTGTTCGTTTGATTGGGGACTATTGTTGGATCCGGCCTATGTTGCATGGTTGAAAAAGTGGATACTAGAGTTTCTGAAATTTAATAAGGGGACTGCCCCTCCTGGGGTGCTCTGGGATGCTTTAAAGGCAGGCATCCACAGGGAAACCTTAAGTTATGCCTTAAGCCAGGAAAAGCAGCATACTTTATCTATTAGCGCAGCCCAGACTGAGCTGGCTCTATTGGAGGTACAGATTACGGAGCTGGCTAGGAATAACCTCCCTATGCAAGATATTTTAGATCAAATAGCGGCAATGAAAGCCAGAGTTACTCAGATGTATCTAGACCGGGTTATCATTAAAGTTAAGACACGCAGACAGGAATGTTATGAGTTTATTGAGAAGGTGGGTAAACTTTTGGCATATAAAACTAGACAAAAGGCAACTTGGGATTTTATTACCCCAATTAAGGATAATGATGGACAGATGGTACGGGGGAATCTGGCAGTATTAAAAGTTTTTAAAACTATTACTCTGCACTATACCAGCAGGAAATTCAAGACCCTCATGATTTTGCAGAGAGGATTAATCAATATCTGAGTAAAATTCCAGGACCAAGATTGTATGAGGATGAGAGCCGCCAATTAGCTACCCCTATTACGTTGGAGGAGATCTCTGTAGCTTTAGGTTCTCTGCCTAGTGGGAAGGCCTCTGTGCCAGATATGATTCCAGTGGAATTTTTTAAGTTTTATTTTTAGTGAACTGAAAGATGACCTTTTGACAATGTTTAAGACGGTACAGGTTGGATCACAGACTCCGGCCTCCTGGCTGGTTGCTAATATTATCGTATTTAAAAAAAAAGATAACGATCCATTATTACCTGGCTCTACCACATTATTTCATTAATTAATGGAGATGCCAAGCTATATGCTAAAGTTCTAGCGATTAGATTGAGTCGAGTAATGAACAAGCTGGTTTCTCCATGGCAGCATGGATTTATCCCTGGGCGAAGGTCTGCTGATAATGCCAGATGCATCCCAGGCTACAGCAACTCCTTTGTCATTAATTTTATTAGACACCGAAAAGGCTTTTGATCGGGTGAATTGGGTGTATCTATGGGCAGTATTTACTAAATGTAATGTAGATCCTGGTTTTATTAGGGCTGTCCAGGGCTTATATCAGAAACCCATGGCACACATTCAACTGGCTTGGGTGGCTTCTGAGCCTATTTTAATTACAAGGGGCACACGACAGGGATGTCCTTGCTCACCTCTGCTCTTTGCACTTTATATAGACCATTTAATTAGAAGGCTACTTGATAACAACTTGATTGCCCCTATGGCAATGATTGAAGGTACATTTAAACTACTGGCGTATGCTGATGATATAGCCATTACTTCACCTGATCCAGGGTCGTTGGTAGAAGAAATAGAGAAGTCAAGTCAACTGCGGAGTTTGGTGAGGTTTCGGGGTACTCTTTAAATAAGGCTAAGTGTCAAATAATGGTTAATGAATTGGTCATTTTTGGAGACAGTAGGAAGGTGGAGCAAGTGGCCTACTTAGGTGTTAGATTAATGACTAATCTTGAGCGGATTGTTGAGAGTAATCTCGCCCCTGTATTAGCTAAAACTAGAAAGGAACTATTCTGTATGAATAATTTGCACCGTTCGATTGTAGGGCTGAGTAACCTTATTAAAATGCTTTTCCTGCCTAGGGTTTTGTACTTTTTCAGAACCATCCCATTGGAAATTAGCAATGACTGGTTCAAACGTATGGAAAACCTAGCAATTGGTTTTATATGGTCCTCTCCTAAAACACGACTGGCATATAAGTATTTAGTACTTCCAAGAAAGAAAGGGGGGGTGGGCAGCTCAAAATTTCCACTTTTACTATTGAGCATCAGTCCCACAATACATTCAGCCATCAATTATTCAAGATGTAGGTAATAGAGGGGGTGGTGAACTCTGTCCAACCATATATAGCATGATATGGGGTAATAGTGCTAACGCTGCCTTTATGAGAATAGTTGAGCCCAGCTATTTAAAAAAAAGTTAAATTCAAGACTGTCCGGTCTGCATTTAAGGTTTGGTCTCGTATTAAAAGTAGAATTGGAATTGGTTGGCTTAATTTTTATACTCCTTTATGGAACACGTCCATACTCCCCGGGGTGTCCGGCATATTGGGGATCTGTATAAAGATTGATATATAAAATCATTTGATGAGCTGACAGCTGATTTTTTGCTTTACAGCAAAGATTTTTTTAAATTTTGCAAATTAGGGATTTCTTGCTGTCTTTATCTATATATGGTCTACTAGGGAATAGAAATCCAGTTTTGGAGGTTTTGGATAAGTCAGTTGATTGGTGGGTGTGCTCGCTATACCCTTTCCTTTAGGACTTAATGTCTGATGACTCGAGTAAACACGCAGAGAGGTGGGTACGTAGTATTGGTGCCTCGGAAGCTTCTTTTATGGCCTCTTTAGACATGGCCCAGTGGTTTTTGCTTTCTGCTGGGCCACAAGCCCAACATTATAAAACAATATTTAATCTATAATATACCCCTGAGAGGGGTGGTATGTCCCCGCTGAAATAGCTCGGCGGTAGATTTAATACACATGTTTTTTAGTTGTGATATGGTTCAAGTGTTTTTTACCGATATTGCTAAGTATTTATCAAGGATTATGCATCAAGAAATTGTAATAACTTCTCAACTCTTATTATTGAGGATTGATGGAGCGGTGTGTGTAGATCAGCCTCAGAGGTTTTTGTTTTTAGCTATGTCAGTGGCTCGTTTTTGTATTGCTTCAAACTGGCTGAAATGAACATCACCGACTTTTAATCAATGGTTAGCTGGTCTCTGCTCAACATTTTATTTTGAGATGGGGTTTATATACGTTTAAGGGTCATCTTCGTAGGAAGATGGGTAAATTAATTTGGGTCCCATTAGCACAATGGTTAGGTAGTACATAGTTGCTTTTCATGAAGAAAATATGGTATAATTAATTTATTGCACTACCTCAGCACTTTATTCTCTGTGATGGCTTTGGACTTTGTAGTATTGATTATTGCTGGTTTATTATGAATGAATTAATTTATATGTATTTATATGTATCCTATTCATGTTTTACACTGTACATCTTTAAATAAATCATAAAAAAAGGGCAACTCATAAGCAGCATCCGGTAGCAAATGCACCGTCAACGCATATGTTTGGTAATGAGCCCTCAGCGAGAACATCAACAGATCAGCATCTAATGAAAGCAAGCGCTGCATAGAAAGACAAACTTTTAGTGCATGTTTGAATGAGCACCTGAGGCACCGAAACACAGGCTGCTAAACTGATCTGAATGACAGAGACCAGTCACACTCCAATTGCTCCAAGAGTGTTGCTCCAAAGTATTGCATCATGCATTTACGACACAGCTGTGCTGGTGGAAGCACTTACAGCCCTCCTTGTTGTGACGGGACAGCCATTGCGCAGAAAAAGTAGCAACAGCAAAATGCCACCTTTCATAGCCAAAGTTATTGGAAATCCCCCGAAAATACTGGAGAATATTGAATGGATGGCTGAAGGTATTAAGCCAAATATAGAGGAGAAAGTGTGAACGGAACCAGAACCAATAGCCTCAAAGAAATATGCAATTCCAGTAGTACCGGATGCATTCAATATTTGTTAGACTTGGCATTCTTGGGGTGGTCTCCCCTAGCTTTTTGCCTCTGTTTCCCAGGTTGTTGATGTGTGCTGGACTCTGTTTTTGCTGCTTTTGTTACTCTGGGCACTTTACCACTCCTCTCCAGTGCTAAAGTGCAAGTGCTCTTATGTAAAATGTATGTGTAATTGGATTTCCATGACTGGCATATTTGATTTGCTGGTAAGTCCCTAGTACAGTGCACTAGAGGTGCCCAGGGCCTGTAAATCAAATGCTACTAGTGGGCCTGCAGCACTGGTTGTGCAACCCACATTAGTAGCCCTGTAAACATGGCTCAGACCTGCCACTGCAGTGCCTGTGTGTGCAGTTTTTAACTGCCAATTCGACTTGGCAAGTGTACCCACTTGCCAGGCCTAAACCTTCCCTTTTCTTGCATGTAAGATACCCCTAAGGTAGGCCGTAGGTAGCCCCATGGGCAGGGTGCAGTGTATGGTAAAGGTGGGACATATACTTATGTGTTTTATATGTCCTGACAGGAAATACTGCCAAATTCGTTTTTCACTGTTGAAAGGCCTATCTCTCTCATAGGTTAACATGGGGTCTACCTTTAAATATGGTTAAAGTGTAGATTCCCTTTGGAAGCAGATGGCCATGTGGAGTTTGGGGTCTCTGAACCCACAATTTAAAAATACATCTTTTAGTAAAGTTGGCTTTGAGATTGTGTGTTTGAAAATGCCACTTTTAGAAAGTAGGCATTTTCTTGCATAAGCCAATCTGTAACTCTGCCTGTTTGTGGATTCCCTGTCTGGGTCAGTTTGATAGTTGGGCTATTTGCACCTCTCACTAGACAGTGACACAAAGGGAGCTGGGGTGTAGCCTGCATATCCTGATAAGCCATCTGTGCTAGGAGGGAGGGGAGAAGTGGTCACTTACACCTGAAAGGGCTGTGTCTGCCCTCACACATGCAGTCTCCAGCACCCTGGTGTGTGTCTGGGGCCTGGCCTGGGCATGGCAGGATCTCACAAACAAGAGAGACTTTCCTTTGAAGTAGGCCTACTTCAAAGGCCAAAATGGATATGAGAAGAGCACCCAAACCCCTGTAAATTAGATCACTTCTGGACATCAAGAGGAACCTCTGCCAAGGAGAAGAGCTGAGGAGAAGTGCTGCCCTGCCTGTGACTGTGCTTTGTGGAGCTATCCTGCAGTTGCTGCTTATGCCTGTGAAAGGGGACAAAGACTGGACTTTGTTGTGCATTGCTGCTTGTGAAGAAATCTCCAGGGGCTTGACCTGAGCTTGCCTCCTGTTGTTGAAGTCTCAGGGCCGTCAAAGACTTCACCTGCAGCACCTGGACTCTCTGCTGAGCCCTGCCAAGTGGTGCCCTATCCAGTTCCTGGGCCCTTGACAGGTGAAGCTGGCAGGCAAAGACTGAAAATCCACACACAGACCGCGTGCAGGTAAATATTCGGCGCACCTTCTGAGACGCGGTTGAGAAACCACACGCCGCCAGCTTCGTGGCTGAAATCTACTCCCCACCTGCATCACGGCTGGAAGATCGACGCACGCGGCTGGAGAAAAGACACGCAACACGTGCTGACAGAGGCTGTTAACGTCGCAACCCCACACAGCGCGGTTTTCTGATACTGTGCGACCGTATTTTTTACGCAAACCTCGCTGAGCGTGGGAAACCAATGCAAAGCCTGCCTGGACCCGAGGTGCCTGTCCGGATCGACGCATCGCTCTCCTGCAGAGAGGAAATACGATGCACGCCGACCCAACCGGAGGAGAAACGACGCACGGTCTTGCTTGCGATTGAGAAATCGACGCAACGCTGATCTTTTCGGACGCACACTCACGCGTGCAGTGTTATTTTGACGCAACCCAGGTACTTTTTCACACTAACAGTGTTAGCACTGTCTTCTAAGGAATTAAGACTCATTTTGTTTTTTAATGCATAACTTGATTTGTGTATGGTGGATTTTTGTCGTTTTGGTCTTGTTTTGTTTAGATAAATATTACCTATTTTTCTAAACCAGTGTCATGTCATTTTGTAGTGTTTTCACTGACTTACTGTGTGTGTTGGTACAAATACTTTACATCTAAACTCTGAAGTTAAGCATGCCAGCTTGTGCCAAGCTACCAAGGGGGTGAGCGGGGGTTAACTGAGGGTGATTCTCCTTTACCTGGAGTAGAGTGTGGGTTCTTGCTTGGACAGGGGGTAACCTGACTGCCAGCCAAAGACCCCATTTCTAACAATATTTGTCCCACAAGCTCCCCAAAATGTCTCAGAAAGTTGGTACTAAAAAGGGACTGTATCTCTGCTGATGACCTTGCAACCTGAAGCGCATAGGTCTCGCGTGCAGATGTGAGTGGCACATGTTTTCGAAACAATAAAGCATTAAGTCTGCTCAACTTGTCAAAATTCACATTTGAAGTAGCGATATGTCATGTAGGAGGAAAAAGTACGTTCCCGCAGCATGTAACAATCTTAGAGACCGAAACAACATAAACGATTCCGGTTCGCATCCCACAATAGTTTTCACTATTGAGAAGGACAAAGCTGCCATTCGAGAGCTCCTGGAATGCAGGTCTAATCAAGGGGCCTGGGACTCCTTTCAGGTAACTAGCCAAGTTTGCTGCCAAAGCGTTACATGCCCCGTGCAAGGACAGCTGTTTACAAACCATTGAGTGGCTAACAGAAGTCTCGCATTCACTACCGCTAAGAAAGACCTCTTTAATGCCATTGAGACATTTGTACAAGAAGGGTAGCTCCCACGCCTCCTAGATGTAACTATCTCCTAATCTTTCATATCTGCCCACTGGAATGTGTTTTAAGCAGGACATGAATTTAACAGTTGAAATAGGCAGATTAAGCACCCATGTATTAACCACTCAGCAGATGGTATTTCAGCCACAGTAAAAGGACATTTTTCCAATTTCTCAATATTTATCATGACATAAGTCGCATCTTTCTTAGCCATTAGTTGTTGTTGTCGTATTAAATTAAATGTGGAAAATATGTCCCTTGTGCTAACATGTTGCCAGAGAACGTAACCTGCCTTTAATGTTTGTAGTGTCTAACCTAACTGCATAATGGACCTTAGTTGACTTTGTCTGTAAAGAAGACATGCCACTTTGTATTATGTCTATTGCAGAAGACCAATGTTGTGTAAGGTGTATATCCATTCGGACAGGGTATTAATTCCATTATCTACAACAGCTAATGCCTTCTGTAAGGTTTCTTGATCTATTTGCCTAACCGGGCAGCAGCTTCTTGTTGAGAAAGCTTCCAAATTTCATTACAAACTGCATATGAGAAGCGCTTCTGCGTTGTTTTCTGTGGCCTAACAGGAAATCCTGTAAATCAGTGTTATTGGACAGGAGACTGAGGTAATAGCACCTAGTGAGGAACTCTTTAACCATTGCTGGCATACTTTCCCTACACTGTATGTTAGTACTATACCCGCATGTTCAGATGGCACATAGCAAGGGTCTGGCGTACTTGTTCTAAAACCCCCGTGGAGTTTATAATACGTTTATGACCGCCCACCAGGACATGAAAGTGAAGCATTAAATGTGCCATTCTGGACCCATTCATCGAGCTGATCTTCAGTTGCATTTATATATTTTTGCCATTTATAAAATTTTGCAGGGGCAGGAATACTAGGCGCATTCAATTTCTTATTTTTTGCTAAGCCTAAACAACTTGTCTGTTGTACAGTTTCATTTAAAAATATCATTTGAACAGGTATCAGGCATGCTCTAAATAAAGCTTCCTTTCCCCTTATTTGCCAATTTTTTGTTCCCCACACATTTATTAAGTCAATTGACTTCAGCCAATATTCATAGCCTTCTATGGCCAACCAGGAAACAGAGGATCTGAATGAATAAATTTCGTATCTGTCAATAATATATGTACATTTTCCATCAATGGCAATTTGAAATAAAATGACATTTTTAACATTGTTCCCTCCCAGAAAAATATACACAGTTTTTCAGAATACGTTTTAGAACTCCCTTGTGGTGGAGTTGGACAATGTTCCCATTGTGTGTAATTAAAATTTGTTTTTGGGGTACTCGCTCTGTGAATGAAATTGTGTCCATAATAATTATAGCAAGACATGTCACCATCATTTTCTTTAGATTGATAAATATCCTCACTTTCAAATACAGTAAAATACTGCAATTCAGTCATCAAAAGAATCAACTGTTTTTACATCCCAGTCATCAGAAACAACTCTGGGTATTATCACATCATTTATTGAAAGTTTAAACACATATGGTATTTGAATGACCTCCTTGGGCTGCATATATCAAATGTGACTTTATCCCAAACAATCCCATCAGGAATTGGTACAGCGAAATGTTCACGAAAGACAAGTCTCCGTGGACCATGTCAGAAATAAAATGGGGTTTTAGAACCTCATCCACCAGTTCAACTGTTGATCTTTCAGGAAGGTAATGACCATGTATTAATAGAAAGTAAGTCATGACAAAGCCAATCCAAAGTAAGAAAGCTAATGCAGTCAAGGAAAGCCACAGATAGTTCCATGGGAAAATAAAGTAATTTGTTTTAAGCCAGTTTATTAGCTTACTTGCTTTTGGCAGCTCAGGTGTAGAAAAGGCAAATGAGTTCGAGAAAGTGTTGCTAATGTCGGCAAAGTATCCAGAAGCAGTTCCTGCAAAAGCTGGAGCTGTATTTGTAGGAGGAGAACTGTTAGGGGTTTCCTGCGGTGTTTCAATGTACATGATGCCATCCGTCTGTGTAGAAGTTGTGTCAAATCGATCAGTAATTTCTATATCGTTTGTTGTAACAGATGTTAGTGGAACTAATGCAAGATCATTTTCCACCCTCCCCAAGCTCGGAGAGGGATCAGCGTTGCTGCTCAAAACTTGTAGAGGGACATCTCGGCCAGTAGTGAGAGGGATGTAGGAACTACTGGCTGCTCCTCTTGGTCTGCTGTGCAGGATCGGCTGCATGGTGTAACTTGACATTAGATACAAAGCGGTTTTCTTTAGCGCCAGGCAATGGTGGTAGAATGACAGTTCTAGTACCGTGTATTCCTTTTTTACAGCAACTTTTTCACATACTAGATCCACAACCTTTGGAATCCAGCTGGTAGATTATATTGGTACATCCTTAATTCCTGCGGAGGCAGCACTGGTAGAAGCGTTGTCATCACAGAACTGTTGTAATTCCTGCAAGACAGTGACACGTTCATTTATGTCAAAAGGCGTTTCTGCCGCCTCCACGCCAGGACCATCAAGATCTGGAATGCATATTCGAGTTCCAAACAAGCACTCGTATGAAGTACCACCCCCAGGGACCTTCTAGGCAGATTATTTAGTGCTCTCTGGACTCCATACAGGTGATTAAGCCAACTAAGATCTTTACCCAATACTCTGGTTGTTAAGGACTGCTTTAAATCATGATTTTGTCGCTTCACAGCACTATTTCCCTCGGGATAAAAAGGAGACGAGTAATGGAGTTGGACCTCTAATGAAGTCATGGCATCCCTGAATGCCCTTGAAGCAAAAGCAGAGCCCTGGTCCGAGTGGAAAGCCACAACTGCATATGTGCTGACAAAGACTTGCAAATCTTTCATAACAGTCCGAGCGTCAGCTGAGTGTTGTGGCCACACCCATAGAAATCTGGACCAAGAGTCAACAGTGACTAAAATTTATTTGTTTGCACTGTCTGGTGTTAGGGGATCACAATGGTCCAAGTACATACATTGTAAGGTTTGTTGGAAATTAGGTGGGGTGTCTTCGGTGGGCGTTTGACAGTGGAACCCTTCATTTGTTGGCAGATGTCACAACAAAGGATATACTGTTTGGTCTGTTTATACAGACCTGGCCACCAATAATGTGCTTGCAATAATGATATTGTAGCCGCCACACCAGCATGGGCAGATGCAATCCCCTCATGCACTGCTTTAATCAACTCTGGTCTTATGTCTTTATTGGGAATTACTCGAACTCCCATGCCTGGTATTTTTACTTTCGAGTCAAGGAAGTCTCCCATTCTGTAGGACTATTTAGCGGGAAATGCTTTTGGATAGGGTGTGCCTTCAGCTGTGGCTTTCACAGCAGCCCATATGTCATCGCCCATTTTTGTTCCAGAATGAGTTACTGCAGCAACAGAAGCCGTAGCTACTGCTGATTTGGCTGCTTCATCAGCCAGTGAATTCCCAGCAATGTGTATTCCAATGCACTGGAAGTATATGTAAAACATGGAAGTTTGGTAGCAGTTTCTTCAGATCTGCTACTTTCCCCCACAGAAGCCTGTGTTTGATGGTGTTGCCTTTGGAATCTCTGAACCCATTCTGGCGCCAGTAATTCAGGTATTCATTGAAGGACTGGACACAATAGTACGAATCACAGACAATCAGTGTTAGCTGTGGAGGATCTGTATGTTCTAGTGCCATCACCAAAGCCTTTAGCTCTGCTAGTTGTGCTGTGCAATCCCCTAGGGTTTGCGTGAGGGTATGTTGTGGACAAAATGCATTACCCTCCATGTAGCCACTTACGACTGTGCAAGCAGCGGTGTATTGATGCTTTGTACCTATTGCTGGTCGTGCATGACTCTTTGAAATTGATCAATATTTGCCGGAACTGGGTATTCGAGTTCATATTGCAAAAATACGTGAATTTGTAATTTTGGGTCGAAGATATAGGCTCTCATTTTAACATTGGCGGTAAAAGCTGCCTACTGCCATGGCCCTGGCCGCCAAAAGACCATCACCACAGCAACCATCGGTTCGCCAAATTATGACCATAGGCGATTTCTGCCAAAGGAAGGGCGGAAATCCAGCTGTGGCCATACTGGGGATGGTGGTAAGGGGGAGCTGCTACCACCAGCAGTGCCATGCCAGTAGACCGCCGCCAGCCGTATAACGACACATGATACGGCCTGGCAGTATTCTGCTGACGGGTGCTGCTGGCGGTAGCAGCGCCCGTCCCGTTCCCTGACGGAAGACCCCCTTGATGCAGGTAAGTTGGGCTTCTGACAGGGGAGGCGGTGGAGGGTGTTGTGTGTGTGTGGGGGGCGTTGTGTGCATGTATGTGTGAGTGTGTGCGTGAATGCGACTGTGTGTGTAGTGTTGTGTGCGTGGGTGTATGCATGTGTGAGAATGCGTGTACAAATGGAAATGTGAAACTGCATGTCAGTGTGATTGTGTGTATGGATGTATGTGAGAATGAATGGATGCATGCATGAATGAATGCGTGTATGCCAGTGTGAGTGAGTGTGTGTATGCGTAGTGCGTGTTTGCGAATGTGCATGGATAGGGGTGTGGGGGATCGGAATGGGGGAGCGTGGTTGGAGGGTGGGGGTCTGGGACATCTGGGGAGTGTTTGGGGGGTGGGTGAGGAATTCCCTATCACTGATAGCGCCTACCACCATGTTTTTAGTGGCGGTAGGCAGGCTCAAAATGCCGCCAGCTGTACAATAGCGGCCGCCGGTCTGGAAATTGTTATCTCCGGCCCGGCAGATGCTACCGCCATGGTGGTAGGAACAGTAACTTGACGGGTTGGCTGCAGAGTTCTGCTTGAACAACCTACAGTGTTAGTTAGGTACTCCCTACTTAGCTGAGGAGGATAATCCTCAATACCACGGATGCCTCCATTTATAGTACTGAGGTGTCTTTGTATGTACGAGACAGAGATACTCAGGAGGACCTGAAAATTAGAGCCTGACCAAACATTGACGGCGCCATGTCGCGTAGGCTCTCATTATTCTAATGAGACTACTGGATTTGGGTGGCAGAATCACTTGCACTGTGGGAGACTGAGTATGGACCGACTACAGGTGACACCTATCGGCCTAATCTGGGTTTTTCTCCAGCTATCTAGCAGTGCCTCTTCTCCACCCAAGAGCAGGGATGATTGAGCAACCGAGCGCATGACACAATTGACTCCTCAAAGATATTGTGGTCACTCAGATCTCAACTGTTTCTCTCATTACATTAGTCTCGCATATACAAGGATAATCAGGCAGAAGAATATTCAATAAGGATTTATTGAAGTAACTGCATCTTAGATAATAGAGCATGTACTGCAATAACTAGGACGATGAAGCATGACAGGATTAAAATTGTGACAAGGAGAGTAAAGCATAAAAATAACGCTACCATATTGTCACTAGAATCATTAAAATAGCTCCTACCGAGGCTATGTTAGAGCACAGCATGTTAAGCTCTGGTTCTGCCCTTCAGGTTCCCCTGGGAAGACATTATCCCTCATACCTGAGCAAGAGGCATGTAGTATACATAACCAGCTGTAGCAAAGCACTCAACAATCAGGGTACAGTCGTGGTCATCTGGCTGGAATCTCCCTCTAAAGTACATGGGTCAAAATAGTGTTTTTATAATAAAACAACTGATGTTTCAAGAAAGGATCCCCACGTAAGAGTGTGTATGTTTCTATGAACACTAGAGACAAAGCGTACCACGTTTGCCGGCAACCTATCTTACTGCAGCCTTAAGAAAAGCACAGAGTAAAAGAAATGTCTTGTTTAAGAAGGCAGTGCTGGCCTAAGCAAAGAACAGCTAGATAGAGAAAATAAAACAAGACCGCAAAGGTGGCTATTGTTAAAATAATAAAACAAAGCTGAATAAAATATGTCTAGGTTAAAGTGGTGTCCATAAAGGAACAGAACATTTCCCCATATTTTGCTGTTTGGTAAATATCTTCACTTTCAAGCACAGTATAATATTCAAGCTCAGAAAGCATCAAATCAACTGTTGCCACATCCACATCATTAGAAACCACCCCAGGTGTTATTATATCATTCATAGATACTTTGAATACATATGGAATTTGAATCATTTCCATCAGTTTGAATATATCAAATGATACTTTATCCCAAACAATCCCATCAGGAATCAGTATAGCTGAAATGTTCACTAGGGACAAGTCTCTGCAGACCTTATGTGAGGATAGGTGAGGCTTCAAGATCTCATCCAGCAGATCAACAGCAGAGCGTTCAGGAAGATAATCACAATGTATCAGCAGAAAGAAAATGATGACAAAACGAATCCAAAGAAGTAAGATAATGTAGCAGTAGCTAAAACATCTTCACAGTCTGCACGATGTGATTGTGGACCCACCTACAGGCAGCTCCAAGTCAGATTGCTCTTACAGCACTGAACATCAGCGTGGCCAGGCGGGGGAGGGGTTTTGGAAGAGGACGCCAAGGAAGGAGACCTGAAAGAGACGTAATTAAACATACACACAATAATTGAATGCCAGAATCTCAGGATCGCGATTTCACAGAATCCAGCATGATCCTTCACATGATCGATTTCTAACTTAAATAATGATTCTCTTTGAATTGGTAAATCCCCTTTGATAGTCTATCTTTGAAAGCTATGAGTGATTCTCATAACAAATATGTATTAAACTTGCAACCAAATAGCTCAGGGTTTGTAACAGGTTATAAAGCTAACATTATTTTTATCTGCCTTAGCAACATTGAATCCAAAAGAAAAGTGAATTGCCTTCAAGGAAGCGCTTACCGTGTAGAGCGTGACCTGCTCTGAACTCACTACAAGTGTTGAAATAAAGAGATTATTTCCTGACAGCGAAATGCCACCTGAAGCATTCCTAAACACGCTGAAATCAGCGCATAGCAAAAGCCAACAGCTGGGGCTAAATAGAAGGCAGAGAAGTGCAAATGTAGCCTGAAGCCAAGATTAACTGATTGTTATCTTTGCTCAGTGGGAAAACTTACCAGCTGGAAATAATTCAGCTGAAGGAATCCCCCGTGGCTACCTGGCCAAAATATTGGAGCTGCTGTAGACAGGACCGTCTCCTCCAGGGACCGGCAGAATAGTGAGCAGCTCCCCAAGGGCAGGGCTGCTTAAATAGACTGGGGCCACACCCAACCTGAGCACCTGGGAATTGTGGTTTCCTGTTATAAACATTTAAGAAACCTGTGAGCATAAGTTACAGATCTTCAAACCAGGAAGCCTCTTACAAACAAGCATTACCTTATTTATAGCAATATAATTATATTGCAGAACATTGCAACCACCAACGTGCAGAATAATAAGTATATTTTTTGCCATAGCATGGATTAACTTTTTGTCGGGCACATGATTGAACCTGATTGGGTAGGGAAAGGCCCTAGAATGCATGCCACTGCAATCTTGACAGACAAGCACAGTTAACAGAACCCATAGATAATTCCATGGATGAATCAGATCGTTAGTTTTAAGCCAATTGAATAGCTTACATGCTCCAATCGCAGTTGAAGATGCTGAAGAATTGCAGACAGAATCGTTGATGTCAACAAAATATCCAGAAGCAGTTTGTGCAAACACTGGAGCCGGTGTTGAAGAAGGAGAACTGGCAGGTGTATCTCTTGGTGGTTGGTAGTAAATGATTCCATCAGTTTGTGTTGAATTTAAGTAATATTGCTCAGAACTGTGGATTTTTGTTGTCGTAGATATAGAGACAAGTACTAATGAAAGTTAATTTTCCACCTTCCCCTTGCTCTGGTAAGTCTCATCACTGTTGATTAAACTTTGAAGAGATGCATCCTGACTGCCAGTGAAAGGGGTATGGGAACTGCTAAGGTGTCCTCAAGGTCTACTGTGTATGACATGGTGTAACTTGACATTGTCAATGGAAACAAAACAGTTTTCTTTGGATCCAGGCAGAGGTGGTAGAATGACAGTTCTGTTACCATGTATTTCCAGGACTGGAACCTGTGATCGATATGAAGGGCCAAATTCCTTATTCACAGCAATCTTCTCACGCACTAGAGACCCAACCTTTGGAATCCAGCCTGTGGATGTTGTCAGTGAATCCCTCATTCTGAAGGTGGCGGCGCATGCAGATGAGTTTTCATCAATGAACCATAGTAATGCCTGTAAGACAGTGACAAGTTCATTGATGTCAAAAGGTGCATCTGCCACCACTGCGCCAAAGCCCTCAAGATCTGGGACATACAAAGGTATGCCAAACAGAACCTCATATGGGGTGCGCCATCCCAAAGACAATCTGGGCAGATTATTCAGTGCTCTCTGGACTCCCTACAGGTAGTTACGCCAGCTACGACCTGAACTTAATACTCTAGCTGTTAAGGATTGCTTTAAGTCTTGGTTCTTCTGCTCCATAACAGTGTTTCCCTCAGGATGATATGGAGACAAGAAATTTAGTTGGACCCACATCATCACCATGGTGTCCCTGAAGCCCTGGAGGCAAAGGCCCTGGTCCAAATGGAAAGCCGCAACTGCATATGTCCCAATGAAGACACGCAAATCTTAATGTCCATACCCATAGAAAGGTGGAGCAAGATTCAACAGCAACTAAAATGTATTTGTATGCACCATCAGGTGTTAGGGAGACAATGGTCCAGGTACACACATTGTAGTGGTTTGTTGGAAATTAGGAGGGGTGTCTGTGGTGGGTGTTTCATGGTGGACTCTCGTATTTGTTAACAGACATCACAACAAAGGACATACTGTTTGGTTTGTTTGTATAGACCTGGCCACCAATATAGTGTTTGCAATAATGTAATTGTAGCCGCCACACCTGCATGGATAGAAGCAACCCCTTCATGCGTTGCTTTTATTAGATGCCACTGTTTCATCATCTAGCCTCCTCCTAGAAGGAGTATTCACAGCAACAGAGGCTGTGGCTACTGCTGACCTGGCTGCTCCATCAGCCAAAGTGCTTCCTGTAAAGTGTATTCCTACACATTGAGGCCAATTGTATGTACTACATGGGTATTTGGAAGCATCTCGTTTAGATCTGCTATCTTCCCCCACAGGAGCCTGTGTTTTATGGTGTTCCCTTTTGAATCTCTGAACCCATCCTGGCACCAATAATACAGGTATGCAATAACCCCTTCTGTGCCGAGGACGTTATGGTTACGTCCTGCGGCACAGTGCTGCTGTGCCCAGGACGTAACCATTACGTCCTGGGCACCCAGCCCAGAGGGAGCGCTAGCGCTCCCTCTGTGGGGTTCCCCCCCACCCCCCAAAGTCAGGGATGGAAGGGGAAGCCCTTTCCCTTCCACCCCGATCCCCCCACCCCCGTGACATCAGCGCGCGAGCGCGCGCTGTTTGTCACAGGGCCTCCTCCCATCGCGCTGGAAGCTCAGCTTCCATCGCGATGATCGGAAGAGAAATGCAAAGCATTTCTCTTCCCATCACGGGGAGGAGGCAGAGAGGCTTCAAAGGGAAGGAAATGTATTTCCTTCCCTTTGAAGTCTCTCTCTGCGTTTTGGCAGCCTGATTGTAAAGCAATCCGGCTGTCAAAACGCCCACTAGACACCAGGGATGTCTTTTTTTATGATTGAAATTGACAAAAGGGAGCGACCCCTTGGGCAAGGGTCGCTCCCAGGGGGAGCATTTTTTTTAAGGCCTTTTCTGCCCCCCCTGGGGGCAGATCGGCCTATTATTAGGCCGATCTGCCCCAATGGTGTGCAGAAACCTCTAGGCACCAGGGATACATTTTTTTTTTTTTTAGTTTTATTTTTTTGAGGTGGGGAGTGACCCCTTAGGCAAGGGTCGCTCCCCTAGGGGGCAAATTATATTTAGGCCATTTCTGCCCCCCTTGGGGGCAGATTGGCCTATTTTTATGAGGCCAATCTGCCCCCAAGGGGGGCGGAAACCACTGGACACCAGGGATTTTTTTTTGTTAGTTTGTTTTTCACGTAAGGGGAGTGACCCCTTAGGCAAGGGTCGTTCCCCTGGGGGGCAAATTTTTATTAGGCCGATCTGCCGGGGGCAGAAACCACTAGGCACCAGGGATTTTTGTTGTTGTTGTGTTTTACAGATGGGGAGCGTCCCCTTAGGCAAGGGTCGCTCCCCTGGAGGGGCAAATTGTATTTAGGCCATTTCTGCCCGCTTTGAGGGCAGATCGGCCGATTTTAGGTCAGAAACCAATAGACACCAGGGATCTTTTTTTTCCACCGTCAAGCAAGGGGAGCGACCTTGTAGGCAAGGGTCGCTCCCCGGGGGGGGGGGGGGTGATGGGGCAAATTTAGTTTAGGCCATTTCTGCCCCCCCCTGGGGGCAGATCGGCCTATTGGTATTAGGCCGATCTGCCCCCAGGGGGGGCAGAAACCTCTAGGCGCCAGGGCAAATTGTTTTTTTGTGTTTTTTATTTTGTTTGTTTGTTTTTTTAGAGATGGGGAGCGACCCATTAGGCAAGGGTCGCTCCCCTGGGGGACAAATTGTATTTAGACCATTTCTGCCCCCCTTGGGGGCAGATTGGCCGATTGTAGGTCAATCTGCCCCCAAGGGGGGCCGAAACCACTAGGCACCAGGGATCTTTTTTTTTGCACCGTCGCACAAGGGGAGCGACCTTGTAGGCAAGGGTCGCTCCCCGGGGCGGGCAAATTTATTTTAGGCCATTTCTGCCCCCCCTGGGGGCAGATCGGCCTATTGGTATTAGGCCAATCTGCCCCCGGGGGGGCAGAAACCTCTAGGCGCCAGGGCAAATTGTTTTTTTGTGTTTTTTTTTTGTTTGTTTGTTTTTTTAGAGATTGGGAGCGACCCATTAGGCAAGGGTCGCTCCCCTGAGGGGCAAATTGTATTTAGACCATTTCTGCTCCCCATGGGGGCAGATTGGCCGATTGTAGGGCAATCTGCCCCCAAGGGGGGCAGAAACCACTAGGCACCAGGGATCTTTTTTTTGCGCCGTCACGCAAGGGGAGCTACCTTGTAGGCAAGGGTCGCTCCCTGGGGAGGGGGTGGGGGGGCAAAATTATTTTAGCCCATTTCCCCCCCCTGGGGGCAGATCGGCCTATTGGTATTAGGCCGATCTGCCTCCCCTAGGCGCCAGGGCAAATTGTTTTTTTGTGGTTTTATTTTTGTTTGTTTGTTTTCTTAGAGATTGGGAGCGACCCTTTAGGCAAATTATATTTAGACCATTTCTGCCCCCCTTGGGGGCAGATTGGCCGATTGTAGGTCAATCTTCCCCCAAGGGGGGCAGAAACCACTAGGCACCAGGGATCTTTTTTTGCGCCGTCACGCAAGGGGAGCGACCTTGTAGGTAAGGGTCGCTCCCCGGGGGGGGATTTATTTTAGGCCATTTCTACCCCCCTTGGGGGCTGATTGGCCGATTTTAGGTCAATCTGCCCCCAAGGGGGCAGGAACCACTAGGCACCGGGGATTTTTTTTTTGGCGCCAATGTCACGCAGGGGGAGCGACCCCATAGGCAAGGGCCGCTCCTGGGTGGGGGGAGGGGGACAAATTTCTTTTAGGCCATTTCTGCCCCCCCTGGGGCCGGCTGAGCTAGAGGCCAAAATCCACAGGTAGGCACTGTTTTCTATGAAAAAATGTGATGTGTCCACGTTGTGTTTTGGGCCATTTCCTGTCGCGGGTGCTAGGCCTACCCACACAAGTGAGGTATCATTTTTATCGGGAGACTTGGGGGAACGCTGGGTGGAAGGAAATTTGTGGCTCCTTTCAGATTCCAGAACTTTCTGTCACCGAAATGTGAGGAAAACGTGTTTTTTTAGCCAAAGTTTGAGGTTTGCAAAGGATTCTGGGTAACAGAACCTGGTCAGCGCCCCACAAGTCACCCCATCTTGGATTCCCCTGGGTTTCTAGTTTTCAAAAATGCGCTGGTTTGCTAGGTTTCCCTAGGTGCCGGCTAAGCTAGAGGCCAAAATCCACAGGTAGGCACTGTTTTCTATGAAAAAATGTGATGTGTCCACGTTGTGTTTTGGGACATTTCCTGTTGCGGGCGCTAGGACTACAAACAGCTCTGTTTTCTTTCAAAAAATGGGATGTGTCCACATTGTGTTTTGGGGTGTTCCCTGTCGCGGCCGCTAGGCCTACCCACACAAGTGAGGTATCATTTTTATTGGGAGACTTGGGGCAACGCTGGGTGGAAGGAAATTTGTGGCTCCTCTCAGATTCCAGAACTTTCTGTCACCGAAATGTGAGGAAAATTTGTTTTTTTGGCCAAAATTTGAGGTTTGCAAAGGATTCTGGGTAACAGAACCTGGCCAGAGCCCCATCTTGGATTCCCCTGGGTTTCTAGTTTTCAAAAATGCGCTGGTTTGCTAGGTTTCCCTAGGTGCCGGCTGAGCTAGAGGCCAAAATCTACAGGTAGGCACTTTGCAAAAAACAGCTCTGTTTTCTGTGATGTGTCCATGTTGTGTTTTGGGGCATATCCTGTCGCGGGCGCTAGGCCTACCCACACAAGTGAGGTACCATTTTTATCGGGAGACGTGGGGGAACGCTGGGTGGAAGGAAATTTGTGGCTCATCTCAGATTCCAGAACTTTCTGTCACCGAAATTTGAGGAAAATATGTTTTTTTAGCCAAATTTTGAGGTTTGCAAAGGATTCTGGGTAACAGAACCTGGTCAGAGCCCCACAAGTCACCCCATCTTGGATTCCCCTAGGTCTCTAGTTTTCAAAAATGCACAGGTTTAGTAGGTTTCCCTAGGTGCCGGCTGAGCTAGAGGCCAAAATCTACAGGTAGGCACTTTGCAAAAAACAGCTCTGTTTTCTGTCAAAAAATGGGATGTGCCCACTTTGTGTTTTGGGACATTTCCTGTTGCGGGCGCTAGGACTACCCACACAAGTGAGGTATCATTTTTATCGGGAGACTTGGGGGAACGCTGGGTGGAAGGAAATGTGTGGCTCCTCCGAGATTCCAGAACTTTCTGTCACCGAAATGTGAGGAAAATGTGTTTTTTTAGCCATATTTTGAGGTTTGCAAAGGATTCTGGGTAACAGAACCTGGTCAGAGCCCCACAAGTCACCCCATCTTGGATTCCCCTAGGTCTCTAGTTTTCAAAAATGCACAGGTTTGGTAGGTTTCCCTAGGTGCCGGCTGAGCTAGAGGCCAAAATCTACAGGTAGGCACTTTGCAAAAAACAGCTCTGTTTTCTGTGATGTGTCCACGTTGTGTTTTGGGGCATATCCTGTCCTGGGTGCTAGGTCTGCCCACACAAGTGAGGTATCATTTTTATCGGGAGACTTGGGGGAACATAGAATAGCAAATCAAGTGTTATTGCCCCTTGTCTTTCTCTACATTTTTCCCTTCCAAATGTAAGACAGTGTGTAAAAAAGACGTCTATTTGAGAAATGCCCAGTAATTCACATGCTAGTATGGGCACCCCGGAATTCAGAGATGTGCAAATAACCACTGCTTCACAACACCTTATCTTGTGCCCATTTTGGAAATACAAGGGTTTTCTTGATAGCAATTTTTTACTCTTTATATTTCAGCAAATGAATTGCTGTATACCCTGTATAGAATGAAAACCCACTGCAGGGTGCAGGTCATTTATTGGCTCTGGGTACCTAGAGTTCTTGATGAACCTACAAGCCCTATATATCCCCGCAACAAGAAGAGTCCAGCAGACGTAACGGTATATTGCTTTCGAAAATCTGACATTGCAGGAAAAAGTTACAGAGTAAAACGTAGAGAAAAATTGATGTTTTTTTCACCTCAATTTCAATATTTTTCTTTTTCAGTTGTTATTTTCTGTAGGAAACCTTTGTAGGATCTACACAAATTACCCCTTGCTGAATTCAGAATTTTGTCTAGTTTTCAGAAATGTTGTGGTTTCTGGGATCCAGCGTTGATTTCATGCCCATTTCTGTCACTGACTGGAAGGAGGCTGAAAGCACAAAAAATCGTAAAAATGGGGTATGTCCCAGTAAAATGCCAAAATTGTGTTGAAAAATTGGGTTTTCTGATTCAAGTCTGCCTGTTCCTGAAAGCTGGGAAGTAGGTGATTTTAGCACCGCAAACTCTTTGTTGATGCCCTTTTCAGGGAAAAAAACACAAGCCTTCTTCTGCAGCCCCTTTTTCAGATTTTTTGGAAAAAAATCGAAATTTTCACTGTATTTTGGCTAATTTCTTGGCCTCCTTCTGGGGAACCCACAAAGTCTGGGTACCTCTATAATCCCTAGGACGTTGGAAAAAAAGGACGCAAATTTGGCGTGGGTAGCTTATGTGAACAAAAAGTTATGAGGGCCTAAGCGTGAACTGCTCCAAATAGCCCAAAAAATGCTCAGCACAGGCGGGGGAAAAGGCCTGGCAGCGAAGGGGTTAAAGGACTGGACACAATAATACGAATCACATACAATGAGTGTTAGAAGGTCAGGATTTGTGTGTTCCAGTGTCAATAATAAAGCCTTAAGCTTTGCCAATTGTGCATTGCAGTCCCCTAAGGTCTGTGTTTATGTGTTCTGAGGGTGGAACTTTCCATCCCTCATGAATCTGTATGTATTGATATTTACTGCCTACTGCTGGCTGTGCTGAACCAACAGTGTAAATTATAATTTGAAACTGATCAAGAGGTAAAGTGTTTATAGGAGCTGGGTACTCAAGTTCATATTGAAGAAATTCTTGTGTCTGAAGTTTTGCATCAAAAACATAATCAACATCAATGGCAGTCAGAGAAGTGGCCCATTGAATCCAACATGGAAATAATGCTTTTGCGTTTGGACCACTGCCTTTTGTCACAGCCTCTAAGGCTGGTATGGGGGGTCACAACAACAATTCGTGTCCCCTGGGCTAGAGGTCTCTCTTTTATGACACCCACCTGAGCAGCAGTCAGAATTTTTGCAGTGGGAGCAAAGTGTTGTTCAGCTGTTGAACACAAATGTGAAATGTATGCTACAGGGACGGTTACACCTTCATTGAATGTTACATAGGTGAAGCCAATGTCACCAGCAATTACTCTGATGCCCTAGTTTGTTTTGTTATTACATGTGTGTAAGTGTTTTGCTTCAAGCATGTCCTGTTTTAATGCTCTGAGAATGTTTATATATTCAGCCATCCAATATTTACTCAAAAAATCAGGCTGTATCAAGCCATAACGTGGTTTTAAGCATTATGCATAATTTAGAATGTATGTTTTGCCAAAATTGAAAAAATCCAATAGAGATAGTAGCTTTTGATAGTGTTTGTTGGTCGTAATGGCGCACACTTTTCTAGAAAGTGAGATACCATGCTCTTTCCTTATTTTAATAACTCATACCCTAAAAACAGGAAACTGAGTAAGGCAACCTTTGTTTTCTTGAAATTTAATTTGTAGCCTTTTTCAGGAAAACCCACCACACTGTGGTCCAGCCATCTTAGGTGTGACCAGGTTGTCATTTGTCAGGTAGTTGTCATCTACAAAGGATAACGCCTCAGGGTCAATGTTTTGTAGTATGGATGTTACACGTGCTTAGAACAGTCCAGGACTGTTCTATACTGTTGTAGGAGCTGACAAGATTTCCTCTGCGAGCCTAATGCACTGATGGTGGTCAAATACCTGCTTTCAAGTGCTATATTTTTGCAGAAAAAAACTTTGGAAATATCCAAGGCTGTTTTATATTTTTTGCGCACTAAATTGTTGTTGAGTGCTGTGCTGTCTGCATTTTGTATAGCAAATGTGAATGTTTGACTTTTTCAATGTCTGTAGTCTAAGACTTTTCTACATGATCCAGCTTAGCTACGAGGAACAAAGGTTGGTCATTGGTGATACACAGGGTTCTATTACACCCTGGTACTCAAATTGTGTGAGTATTTCTCTGATTGATGCTTTACCCTCATGTTTAACGGGGTATTATAGTTGTGGCAGTGATGTTGATCTAATTGGTATTATATGGTAAGGGGAATGTTTGTCCCATCCCACATGATTGCGATACAGAGCTGGGGCTTGTGCCAATGCCCTATCTACTGCATAAACCTGTGTTAATTCTTCAGGAACAAGGACCGAGAAAAATGGCATAATGACATCTTCTCCTAGTGTGAGTTTAAGGACAAATTCTGGTAGTCAATCTTTTTCTACCAATAGGATGGCAGAAAATAATGTTAGTTTTTCCCAGAATGTAACTTTTATTGTGGCTCTATGTCTCTCTCAATCTGTATTTTTACTTTGTAAACCTTATCTGGGGGTAGACTCGCATGTCCTCGGTTTTGACTGCTAAAAAGTTGTTAGTTACTATCCCCTCCAGAAACGCTTGAAGATTCTAACATACTGTTGTAACCTCTGCTGCGCTGTATAGCAGAGTCAGTGCCCAGTTCCTGTTCTTCAGTGAAGTTCTCATTATGTGTGGCATTTCTAGCCAAAATTGCTGCCACTTTTTTCTTTTTAAATTGTGTTTTCTGTGGTGAAGATTTCTTTTCCTTCTTTATGGAAGGTTCACATGAGCATTGCAAATCTTTTCTCGGTTTCACGTACTTGTTTCATTTTTCAGAACGCCTGCCTCTCTTACTACTTTTATACAGTGAGTCCTGAAAGGAAAGGGATTAGCGTGTATCAATATATTGTTATCTATCAGGAGTTTTTAAGCTATCTTTGTTTCTTAATTTGCAGTGTTTCTCAGAGGTCTCCAAACACAGAGATCCCTCTCTTTGTTTTGTATTATCTTTATTTTGTTTTTGTTTACCCCAGTGTTTTTTAGAACTTTTTGCTTCTTGCTTGGTAAAATCATTCATGGATTTAGCTTGTAGTTGTGGCTTACTTAGTCTGGCCCCCATACTATCCCAACCTGTACTACAATAGGTCTCAGCTCTAATTTTTGACAGCTCGTGCTCCTGATCCTGTACGGGAACATCCCGTAGCCTCTGGCGGACTGTCAATGCTACAGCTTCCCCTTTAAGTTTGGCAAAGTTGCCCAATAATTGCATCCACAGATTTCCCCAGATTTAGGGCCAAAGTCATCTTTAAATTGTTTTAACACTTCTGGGAGACTGTGCTGGTGTATCATGTGCAGTAGTGTAGAGTGCAGCAAACACTGCACCCCAAGTGGTGCAGTTGTCCACTGAGAGAATCATCCCAAATTACAAGCACATTGTAAGAATCCTATGTTTATCTTGGGGTCACGTGTGGGGGAACACTTTAGCCCTAACTGAATGCACAGTAGCAGGATTAATTCTCGCTGTGGCCATATGTGGTTGCATTTGAGCAGCCCTTGCTAGCTTGGTGTTTAAATTCCTCATTACGAATATTGTATTAATCGTCTATATATTTCTACTAAATAAGTGTGTAGGTACCAATGTACCTATTTTAGGGTGCAGTGTATAGGTGGCCATTTCTGGCCATATTGGTCCAATATTACTTAAAGGGCATAGGCCCAGATTTATGGTTGCCTAGCGCCATTCCAATGCCACATTAGTTTAATTGTTTTACGCTAATGTGGCTAGGAAGGGCGAAAAAGCTCCGCCATATTTACAAAGTGGCGCAATGCTTGCATTGCACCACTTTGTAACCCCCTCGTGCCACATTATGTCTGTGCAAGGCATAATGTGTGCATAGGGGTGTTCTGGCACTAGGGGGGCTGGAAAAATGACAGAAAGCAATCTATGAGATTCCTTTTCACCATTTTTATTGCCATTTTTTAACGCCTGCTAAGTGTAGGCATTAAAAAGGCCCCCACTGTGTTCAATAGGCCTCTGGGTGCTTTACAGGATTAGCATAAATTGTTTTACGCTAGTCCTGCAAAGTGCTGGACTAGGATAAAAAATTATGACTCTAGCCCTCCTGACTACCACCATGGTGCACCATATTTTAAATATGACGCCCACATGATGGCATTAGGGGCACTAAGGGGCACAAGAAAAGTGGTGCTGCACTAGGTTCAGAGCCACTTTTCATAAATCTGGGCCCTAGTCTAACATTCTGTGGAACAAGTGGGAGGGAGCCATCAAGTCAGTTTTGGTGTTCTTGATAAGATAGTGGCATTTCAAATAAGCATAAGATATATATTGTGTGGGTGCATTTACTGGAGTGTAATGATGAAATGTATGTGTGTTCCCATCTGCTCCTGGAAATGTGACCCAAGAGTAAAACCTTTCTGTTCTGTATGCTGTGTGTGCCTCAATTACAAATGTAACTTCTCCTCTCTCATCTATGAGGTCATTATTTTTAAAGTGCGTTGTGAGGGGGAGTCTCATGTTTGCTTCAATTACGACCCTGTTTTAGTCTGCCATTTTTTAAATGGAATTTACGTCCAGCTTGAACAACCTACAGTGTCAAATAGGTACTACGTACCTAGCTGAGAAGGATATTCCCTAACACCACAAACGTCTCTGTAAACAGTAAATAGGGTGCCTTTTGCACGTAATGAGACAGTGATACTTGGAAAGTCCATAAAGTCAGTGCTTGACCACATTACCGGCACATTGTAGTAGACTGCCATTGTAGCAACAAGGCTGCTGTATTGTAGGCGGCTGCATCACCATGTGTGAGGGACTGAGTCTGATCCCAAACCGTGTGACAGCTGTCGGCCTAACTGGCTAGCTAGCAGCACCTACCCAATACCAAAGGTAAGAGTGATTTGTGGCACCCTATCACATGACACTCAGACTCCTCAGGGACAGTATCACTTGAAGTGGATGGTAACTGCGATGCCATTTGCGACCGCGTACGCGGTCGCAAATGGTATTGCATCCCAATGCGACTCGTAAATAGGAAGGGAACACCCCTTCCTATTTGCGAGTCAGAAATGCATATTGCGAGTCGGTAACGACTCGCAATATGCATTTCTGCATTGGGAAACACGTTTAGCGAGTCGCAAACGGCAAATTTTGCCGTTTGCGACTCGCTAAACGTTTGCTACATCTGGCCCTAGGTGAGAAGGAATAGACATCAGGCCCAGGGCTAAATAATGTGCCCATGTAAATGCTAAAATAACCTCACGACATCACTAAGTATCAGGGCAGATCGGAAGACTCTTTTAGATTAATTCGGTGCTGAGAGTGTTTTTCAGTCAACCAACTCATCTGAATGGGTTAACCCAGTGGGTATAGTTAAGAAAAAACAGTGAAATGTGCCTTTGCATTGCTTTGCGCCCCCTAAATAAGAATGGCATTTTTGATTGCCATCCCCTGCCTAAAGTTCAGGAGTTGTTGGACAATTTGGGTGGTGCTAAAGTATTTTCATTGCTTGACCTCAGATCAGCTTACCATCAAATACCACTTGCTGCAGAAAGTCAGAACATAATAAACTTCATTACTCTTTTTGGAGCATACAATTCTTGTGCATGCCTTTTGGACTGGCTTCTGCAGCAAGTGTTTTTCAAAAATCACTAGACACTATCCTTAAGGACGTGTTTAGGATACAAGCATTCCAAGATGATGTGCTTGTTTTTTCAAAGAGTGTCATAGAACACAACCTGATTTTAGAAAGAGTGCTTCACATTTTTGAGAAAGTAGGCATCACTCTCAGGAAAGATAAATTAAAGTACATGGTCAATGAATTAGACTATTTAGGTTATTGTATCTCTGATCAAGGGAATAAACTCACAATGTCTTTGGTTTCTGCTATCCAGAAAAACAGCCCCACCTCATAACAAAGATACTTTATGTTTCTTTTTGGGTTTACATGAATACTATTCACATTTCATCCATGGAAATGCCCTTGTGGTGCAACCACTAAGAGAATTAAAAAGGGAATTAATTTTGAAAAGTTTAATGAAATTAATGAGGCATTTAATAAGGTCAAGTCTCTCATTTCATCAGGCCCCTTCTATTCCGCTTTCACACCTGGGCAAGCATGTTTCTTATGGTTGATGCCAGTCAGTTGGGCTTGGGCGCAGTGTTTTCACAGTGGGTAGGAAAAAAAGAACACACAATCGTATTTGCTTCACGCTCCCTAAGTACATCTGAATCTACCTACAGCAGTATTGAAAGAGAGGCACTTGCATGTTCATGGGCTGTTGAGAAGTTCAAAACGTTTTTGTGGGGAACTCAGTTTGAAATTTACACAGACCATAAACCTCTCATATATCTATTTAATGTAAATGGCAGAGGCAAGGCCTCGGACAGATTGGTGCGTATTTTTTCAGAATTGCAAGAATTCAGCTTTGAGTTAAATTATTTACCTAGGCGCAAGAATTCAAGGGCAGATTGTTTATGAAGGATGGCTATGACGTGTAAATTCTTAGATCACTGATGATGAAGTAGAATGTGTGTTAACCCTTGCTGGAGATCAGTCTGAATGTCACACTTCTATAACTAAAAAGAAATGGATTGATGCTCTAAATGAAGATCCCACTTTACAACAAGTGGTCAAATATATTAAGAATGTTTGGCCTAAACAGAGAAATGTAGAGCTGCTTATAAACTATCTTTAGTTGAAGGGTTTCTACTAAGACAAGTGTTGTTGGTACCACCTTCAACATTAAGAGAAATGTTGTTTATAAATGCCCATGAGGGACAGTTAGGAATCACAGCAACTAGTCACAATCTTAAACAGTATCACTGGTGGACAGGGCTTGATGCATAGGTTATATAGTATATACTTGATTTCTGACAAGCCTTTGAAAAAATAAAAGTCCAAACTGCATATGGTTTCTTTGCCAGATGCACTGTGGACCAAAGTCTGACTCGATTTTGCTGGACCATTTGAGGTATTACCAATAACAAAAAATACTTAATAGTTATTGTGACTATTTTTCAAAATGGGTTTATTTTAACGTTGTTAATTCACCTGATAGCGATCTGTCATTGCATTTTTACAAAGTAATTTTTAATTGAAGTCACCAAATGAGATTGTGACTGACAATGGTACTAATTTCAAGTCACACTGGATAACAATGTTTTGGGAGAAATTTAACATCAGACATCTACAAGTAGCATTGTATTCTCCAAGTTCCAATGTCCAGGCAGAACGGGTAAATACATTCTTAAAAGAACAGAATCAAACAGCTTTATCTTTGGGGTTAAATGTGGAAAGTTTTTAAGAGACAAAGGCCCTCATTACAACCCTGATGGTAAATCCTGCTTTCCGCCGAGCTGAAGACCGCCAACACACCGTTGCAACAGCGGAATTCCGCTACAGGTATTACGACCCACAGCTCGGAATTCGCCACAATACAGACACCCACACAAGTCCGCCACACCAAATGTCAGTGATAAACTGGTGATACCAAAACCTACACCGTCACACCAACAAGAATACGCCCACACTATCACAACCCATGAATCAATGCGGTGGTCTTTCAACCGTGGTAATCCATTGGCGGTGCACACCGCCGCGCTCAAAATACACACACACTTACAAAACACAACCACATTGGACAATTCCAAATACATACACCTGATACACATACACACACCACACCCACAACACTATAAAACACACACTAACATTACCCACAAACCCTTACAACGTGAAATTTTGAAGAAGGCCAGAGAGAGAGATTAGCAAACACAACACCAGCATCCACAGACACACAACACCATCACTTATACAACATCTACGCACCTCAAACAACACACACCAACACATCTCCCCACACATCACAACAGACAGCACCTCACACATCACCCACACCACATCATGGCACCTCAAAGACACCCCAGGTTTTATGAGGAGGAGCTCAGGGTCATGGTGGAGGAAATTATCTGGGTAGAGCCACAGCTATTCGGATCACAGGTGCAGCACACCTCCATTGCGAGGAAGATGGAGCTATGGCGGAGAATCGTCGACAGGGTCAATGCAGTGAGACAGCATCCAAGAACACGGGATGACATCAGGAAGAGGTGGAACAACCTATGGGGGAAGGTGCATTCACTGGTATCCAGACACCAGATTGCTGTACAGAGGACTGGCGGTGGACCCCCACCTCCTCCCCCACAACTAACAACATGGGAGGAGCAAGTCTTGGCAATACTGCATCCTGAGTGCCTCGCATGAGTAGCAGTCGGACTGGACTCTGGTAAGTCAAATCTTTACTACTTTATAACCCCCACCCTACCTGCATGTCATCACATACCCCCACCCTTACCCTCACTCTCATTACTCCATCATCTCACATATGTCCCACTATCACAACCCACACATCTCAATACCAAGGCCCTGCATGCAGCACCTATGCATGGACCACCGTCACCAAAGCATGTCCAGTACAGATACCCACACAGACCCCAAACCAACTATCACAAAAGGGCTAACACAATGATGCAAGCACAGGAGTAGAGGGTACCTCACCCAATGCACAAGATGGCACACACAGATACTAAAAATATGCATTTATACCCCAACAGGACCCATACTTAACGTCACCAGACAGGAGGTGCCAAACATATCCAGTCCCCCCACAGAAGAAGCCCACAGTGATGACAGCAGCTCTGCACGCCTGGATTAAGATGACCAGCCTGGCCCATCAGGGACCTCAGGACAGTCAGTTCCCATGACACAGTCCCAAACCACCACTGAACCTCCCACCTCAGGAAACACAACCGCAGCACCCACCCAGCGGGCCCATCCCTCTGTCCCCAGGACACGTCAATCAGCAGTGTGTCCACCACTACAGGGAACCCAGGCAAACCCACCAACCCAATAAAATCAGGGACCTGGGGTCAGTGGCAGTGGGCACACGGTTCAGGGGACAGAGGCACAGGATAACAGGGAAGTTGGGAGGACTGCTGCGCGACAGGGGGAGGACAGGGCCAGGGAACCAACACTCCACGAGGCACTCTCCAACATCATGGGAGCTTACCCCCATTCCCAGGAGACCATGGGCACGGTACTGGCCAAGTTTCAGGAGACCCAGTGGCTGCAGGAGGAACACTACCTCGGGATCAGGGAGGACTTGAAGTCCATTAACAACAACCTGGTCACCACTGCAGGGGTGCTGGCAGACTTTGTCAATGCCAGGAGGGACACAGTGGCACACCAACGGGCCCCTGACACTAGCCTGGACGATGAACAGCCCTCCACCTCCCCCGGCGCTAGTGGACACGAGGCACCGCCACAGGACCAACAGGCCACCAGCACCCCACCCCCTGCAGAAGGAGAACCACCCCGCAAACGGTCCCTGAGATCCAGGAACAAGACAGAGAACATTGCCAAGACCCAAGCCAGGAAATAAGACCATCCTGAATGTCACCCTTCTGTCCCACTTTGGCACCCTGTCCACCTTAAACTCCCATTGCTTCCCTTCCTATGTCCCATTGGACAATGCACCTGTGAGACCAAGAGACTGGACTCTACCACGGACATTCCTCCACCATCACCCCAGCCCATTTCACACCCCCCCTCTACTTATTTGCACAGAAATAAACACCCTTGAATGACCAAAAAATCTGGAGTCAGTCGGTGCTTTCACAAATGTGTAATGGCAACATCTCTGGAATATAGCAATGTCAATGTACTTGTTCACATACCAATGTTACACAGCTGTAGACCAGGAGTAAACATAGCAGAGGGCACAAATTGGGACCCAGATCTGTGAAATGGAAAGCCAAAGTGACAAGTCAGGGTCCATACACAGAGTGAAAAAGGCAGACTTATGCTAGGTCCTACAATAGTATGAGATGTGGGAAGCAGTTCCATCGTCTTACCTGTGTCTCACTGGAAGTATTGCATGATGATGTTGTTTCAGTTGTCTACATCTTCTTCTTCTGCCTCCTCATCTTCACTGTCCACAGGCTCCACAGCTGCCACAAGACCAGCATCAGGCCCATCCTCCTGCAGAAAAGGCACCTGCCGTCGCCATGCCAGACTGTGCAACATACAGCAGGCCACGATGATCTGGCACACCTTCTTTTGTGAGTAGTATAGGGAGCCACCTGTCAGATGGAGGCACAGGAATCTGACCTTCAGGAGGCCGAATGTGTGCTCGATTATCCTCCTAGTTCACCCATGTGCCTCATTGTAGCGTTCCTCTGCCCTTGTACTGGGATTCCTCACTGGGGTCAGTAGCCATGACAGGTTGGAGTAATCAGAGTCACCTGGAAATATCGAGGGACAACTGTTAGACATCCTCCAAACATTAGGGAATCTCCCATACCCAGACAGCAAATGAAACTGTGTGGGGACTTTAGGCTCACCTATTAGCCACACACGGTGCCTCTGTAGTTGCCCCATCACATAAGGGATGCTGCTACTCCTCAAAATGTAAACGTCATGCACTGAGCCAGGATACTTGGCATTCACATGGGAGATGTACTGGTCTGCCAAACACACCATCTGCACATTCATAGAATGGTAGCTCTTCCGGTTTCTGTACACCTGTTCATTCCTGCTGGGGGGACAAATGCCACATGTGTACCATCAATGGCACCAATGATGTTGGGGATATGACCCAGGATATAGATGTCACCTTTCACTGGGAGCAAATCCTCCACTTGAGGGAAAACGATGTAGCTGTGCATGTGTTTCAGCAGGGCAGACAACACTCTGGACAACACGTTAGAGAACATTGGCTGAGACATCCCGGATGCCATGGCTACTGTTGTTTGAAAAGACCCACTGGCCAGGAAATGGAGTACAGACAGGACCTGCACTAGAGGGGGTATTCCTGTGGGATGGCGGATAGCTGCCATCAGGTCAGTCAACAAATGGGCACACAGTTCCTAGATTGTTGCACGATCAAGTCTGTAAGTGATAATGATGTGTCTGTCTTCCATTGTCGACAGGTCCACAAGGGGTCTGTACACCGGAGGGTGCCGCCATCTCATCACCTGCCCCAGCGGACATGCCCTATGGAGGAGAACGGTGAGCAGAGGGTCATACAACACTTAGGTATCACAAAGCTGTTTTGCAAAAATGTTACATTTTCTCTATGTGCCTTTGTCTGTCCGTATTCCTGGCCTAAATAGGTGTGACGCAGTTATTTGGCCTGCCATGTGACCCCCTGAAATGGTGGCTGCCTGACCTGTAAGGTGGGACAAGGGGAAATGAGGTAACTGCGCTGGCGTTGTACATTATCGCGGTAGGCGGTCGAAGACCGCGGTGCAATTCAGCATTGGTTAACATTGGGCCCTATGGGTTCCAGGAGCCAATGATGATGTACGCCGGCGGTGACGGTACGCACCACCGCAGACGTGACCACCATTTTCTATCTGTTCCCTCACTTGATACCTGACCTTCAACAGGAGAGGACCTACACTGCAAGTGCTGCTGTGACCTGTGTCTGGAAGTGACAATGGCTTATGTGTCTGGGGAAAGGGCCCCTGCCTTCACTTCAGAGGAGTTGGAGAAACTAGTGGATAGGGTCATCCCCCAGTACACGCAACTGTACGGTCCTCCAGACAAACAGGTGAGTACACTGTGAGCATGGTGGATGGCACATGATTGTATGAAGTGTCATGGATGGAAGAGGGCGGGGGGGGACAGGCCAGCATGTGAGGATAGTGTGTGTGTATGTATGTCTGGGCCAGGGTAGAAGGTTTTTAGGCAGTGTGTGAGAAGAACTGTACGGGAGAGTAACATCCATTATAACTTCACTTTTCCTCTAGGTCAGACCCCACCAGAAGAAGGGTGTTTGGCGTGCCATCGCCAAGGGAGTGCGGACCCTGGGGGTCTACCATAGACGGAGCACCCACTGCCGGAAAATATGGGAGGACCTGCGCCGCTGGAGCAAGAAGATGGCGTAGGCCCAGCTGGGGATGGTCTCCCAATGTGGAAGGGGAACCCGTCTCACCATGATCCCCATGATGTACCTGATCCTGGCGGTGGCATATCCAGAGTTGGATGGGCGCTTGAGGCATCACAGCAGCCACAAGGGGGTGAGTACACTCTCATTTAGCTGACTCTGCATGCTTGACGGGGTGTCTGGGTGGGGGTGGTGGGCTGTGGGTTCCCCTAGGCCAGGGCAGATGCGCAAGGGTAGATCCATTGATTTGCAGCCTCATTCCCACTCCAACCCCAAGGGTGGTATTTGCCCTCTACACCTAGACAGGCTCCCATGGGTTCCAGCTGTGCATGAAATGGTCTAGACAGAGTCCTCCTTGAGCATGTGCTTTTCCCCTGCACTGTTAGTGCATGGCTTGGTGCATAGGGCTGCTCCCAGTGTGTTGTGTCTGCCAACGGTAGTGGTGTTGCATGCACTGAACATGTGTCTCTTCTGTCTTCCCCCCTTTTTGTTTTGTCACCCTGTCCTTGCATGCATTAGCATCATCTGGCGGAGGAGCAGTGGCACCAGAGCAGGAGGGAGCTGCATCCCACATGGCCCTGGTGGGTGAAGTAAAGGAGTCTGAAGGCACCAGTGAGACGGAGGGCGAGGGGAGCTCCACGACGGGGACATGAGCATACACCAGCGACAGCGACTCCTCCTCTGATGGGAGCTCCCTTGCAGTGGCGGGCACCTCTGTGCCCACAGCATCAACAGGTACAGCCGCCACCCCCCCTACCAGCACCGCCCTCCCAGCAGGCCCTGAGCGTGTTTCCCGTGCCTCTCCTTCGTCCCAGGCACTTCAGGCCCTGCCCCAGTCAGCCCTGCTACCCTCAGGCTATTGACCTCCTGAGATCCCTCACTGTTGGGCAATCTACCATTTTGAATGCCATCCAGGGTGTTGAGAGGCATTTGCAGCAACCAAATGCATACCTGGAGGGCATTAATTCTGGCCAGGTGGCCCAACAGAGAGCATTTCAGGCTCTGGCCTCAGCACTGATGGCAGCCATTGTTCCTGTGTCCAGCCTCCCCCCTCCAACTTCCTCCACCCAGACCCAATCCCCTGTACCTCAGCCTAACCCAAGCACACCATCAGACCAGCATGCACACTCATCAACACGCAAGAGTGGACATGGCAAACATAAGCACCACACATCCCACAGGCACTCACCCAAGCACCATCCCCATGCAGACACACCAACATCCACTGCCTCCACTGTGTCCCCCTCCTCCACGTCCCTCGCTGTCTCATCTCCACTCACACCTGCATGCACTACATCCTCAGCCACTACCTCCATCACCAGCACGCCCATCATCACACACTGCTCACGTGCACTCACCACCCCAACTACCATTCACACATCCCCTGTGTCCTCTCCCAGTGTGTCTGTGAGCCCTCCTCCCAAAGTACACAAACGCAGGCACACACCCACTCAACAGCCATCAACCTCACAACAGCCTCCGGCCCATGCACCTTAACCCAAATTCAGCAAATGTACACCTCCTACAACCACTACCTCTTCCTCCACTCCCAAACCCCCTCCATCTTCCCGTCCCAGTATGTCTAAGAAACTTTTCCTGGATAACATTGACCTCTTCCCTACACCTCCCCCCGTCCTTCCCTTAGGGCCAGGCTGTCCAGGTCCCAGCCCAGCACCTCAGCCACCAAATCCGCAAACACAGTGGTCCCAGCAACTCCGGTCTCATCGCGGGCGCCACCCATCAGGGCTGCCAGTGTGCCACCTAGCGTGGCCAAGGAGCAGGCCATTCCGCCACCTGCCAAGGTGAAGAAGGTGCCCACATGCCGGAGTGAGAAGCCACACCTACCAGCAAGCAAGGGCTCCTCCAAACCAAAAGGGGACAGTGGCAAGACACCAGCAGCAACATGAAAGGTGGGGAAGGGACACAAGCCAAAGAGCAGGTCAGGATAGGGCACGGAGGCTCCGGCTGAGGGAGCAGAGTCACCCCTTCTGTCAACCACAACACCAACCTGTATGGCGGTGAACACCGCCACCAGCACTGCCACCTGCATGTCTGCTGCCTCAGCAACAGTCCCGAGCATCATCCCCAGAGGGCAGCCGTCCGAGGCTGCAGGAGACATCCTGCTGTGTCCCTCAACAGGTGCAGACACATGCACCACCGCCAGCACCTCTGCCACAGACACTGCTGCAACCACCGCCACCAGCCCTGCGACGTGCTCAGAGAGTGCCACCACAGCTGACATGGCAATCATCCCCAGTGGGCAGCCGTCCGAGGCTGCAGGAGACATCTAGGACCCTGCCCAGCGTCCATGAGGCATGACTCCCAGCACTGTCTGTACCTGCAGGTGGCAGGTAAAGTCGCAGCAGGGTGGAGTGTGTCTCTGCCTCCATGGCGTATCATGCTACCTGTTCCCAGGCAATCTCGTGGCATACACAACCAGGTGAGGGAATGGGACCTGCCACACTGCATGTGAAGCACTCTGGGCACCAAGCCCCCTCCAGAACCAGTGGAGATTCACATCCACTACCTCAGTCCTTGGCAGGATGAAGCACTCTGGGCACAAAGCCCCCTCCAGAACCAGTGGAGATTCACATCCACTACCTCAGTCCTTGGCTGGATGAAGCACTCTGAGCACAATGCCCCCTCCAGAACCAGTGGAGATTCACATCCACTACCTCAGTCCTTGGCAGGATGAAGCACTCTGGGCACCAAGCCCCCTCCAGAACCAGTGGAGATTCACATCCACTACCTCAGTCCTTGGCAGGATGAATCACTCTGGGCACAATGCCCCCTCCAGAACCAGTGGAGACTGTTATCCACTTGAGAGACTGTGGCTTTCAACTCCCCAGGATACAGCAGTGGGCAAACCACCCACTGGAGAGACTTGAGACACTGTGGCTTTGACTCCCCAGAATACAGCAGTGGGCAAACCACCCACTGGAGAGACTTGAGAGACTGTGGCTTTGCACTCCCCAAAACCAAGCAGTGGGCAAACCACCCACTGGAGAGACTTGAGAGACTATGGCTTTGCACTCCCCAGGATACAGCAGTGGGCAAGGAGCCCCCTCGTGGAGCAGTGGTGTCGTCCGTTCATCCGGCTGAGGTGCCCCTCCTCCCCCTGAGGTGCCTGTTTATTTTCCATCTGATGCCCCTGCAGTGTTCTCTCCGTTTCAAGTCAGGTATCTTGTGTGGGCTTCGCCCATGCATTTTGGGACACTGATCCACGGACAATGATTTGATTAATATCCGGACTTGTGTAGTTGGTGTGCATATTTGTATGTACTGATTTTTTTAATTGCCCTATCTGATTTTTATTGATTACACTCGTTACAATCATGTAATTTTGTCCTTGCGTTCTTCCAGGAGGTGAGGGGGTTTATATGTAATGTTGCTGCATGTATTTGTGTGTATGGTGTTGTGGGTGAGGGTGGGAGTGGGGATGTTGCGTGTGTGTGTCACTCTCTTTTCCCTCCCCCCTACCCTGTGTTGTAGGTGCAGTACTCACGTGGTCGTCGACAGCGTCTTTCCTGCTCCTGATACAAGAGGAGGAAGAGCAGCATGGGCTGGACCTGTAGTTCGGGCTCCATGGCGTCCTGGTTCCTCGTTGGGTGTCGAGAGGTGAGTGGTTTCCCTTCCAAGTCCTGTTTCCACCGTGCTTTTGTAGCATTGATACTGCCCCGGAAAAGGCGGCAGATAGGCCTGTTGTAATTCAGTGGGCGTAACCTTGTGTTCCGCCTGTCTGTTGGCGGTGTTTGTTTCTACCTCCGTGGAGGTCGGAGTGTTAAAGTGGCTGTCTAAGTTGGCGGTTTCCGCCATGGTCGTGATTCAATTTTTTTTCTGCCGGCCTGTTGACGGTATTACCGCTGCTTTAACACCGACCGCCAGGGTTGTAATGAGGGCCAAAATGTGTAATTATGATATCATGCCACACAGCACAAAAATTGAGAAAATAAAAAACAGTGTAAAAAAAACAGGTCAGTGATGCAACATTATAATAAGAAACATAATATAAAGACATCTGAACATGTGGTGGGAGATTGGGTGATTATCACAAAACCTAATAAGGTAAAAAAAGGTATGTCTAAGTTCACCTTACCTGTTAAAGTGGTTAAAGTTTCTAAAAGAGCAATTCCTCTGGAATGTAAAGGATAGTGGAGTAGGATAAGTTTGGCAAAGACATCTCAGGAACAAGTGAGAAAAATATATTATGCAAAGAGCAAAGGCATAGAGTCTGATGATGACAATTTGTGGTGGGGTGTTCTTTCCACATGAAGTTGCTCACAATTCTACACAGAACGTCATGTGCTCATAATTCTACACAGAACATGCCATGTGATGTTGATGGAGCTAGTTCAAATTTGTTGACTGATAATGAAAATTCAGTAGGCAACACATCTTCTAATACGTCTACTTTTAATGATTTCTCTAGTTCACGTTTGAGGCATAAGGTTGCAGGAAGGTCCATTCATAATGTCTCATTACCTCTCAGATTCAGGAAATATAATTTACAGTAGTATTAGTTATATGTACATTTTATATTTTAAGCATATGTTGTTTTCAGTTAGATCTTTTCAATGTTTTTCTTTATTTTTGTTTTTGTAAAACAAAAAGATGTTGTTGTGTTGACATTTATGATCTTGTTATGATTCATATGTAATTCAGGTGTCTTGTATAAAGTTCTATACCATTAATGGAATATAGAATGTTTCCTTATAATCTGGCCTAACGTTCTGCTCACTCTTTTCATAGCGTTCTGTGGCACGGTTAGCCATTTGAGTTTGGCAGAACGACCAGGAATGCTAGAGAGACAGTTGTGGGCTCCTGTAGCTGGAGTGGACATTCTCATTTAAGATTTCTTCTTTTAAACATTGAGCCACTTCAATGTGTATTTCCTCATTTAATAGTCACTCTTGACTGTTCAAAAACAATAAAACAAGGATTTTCTGAAACACCTGAGGATGATGTGATCTGGAATAGGGGGGTGCAGTGGGATAAATCTTTGGTCAACACAACCTTAGATCTAAGGAACAATGAAAGAAATAATGGCACTGGCAATGTACAGATGAGCATAGAGACTCCGCCTGCACTGTTGGCAGACTGTTCCTGTGACAACCAGAACCCCCGTAATAGTCAGAAACTCAACCTAATTTCAATTCAGGGCCCTGCTCAGACAGGACCACAACCAGAAGTATTACTGAAGGATCAATTATACGCAACGCGTATGTCATAATTAGCAACAGATATGGAGAAGTACTCGTGCCAAGTTTTTCAAAACTTACATCAACTTAGTGGAAACAATCCACCTGGTGGAGCATGGCACATATGGGAATTGCTCCTAAGAACATCACAGCTGACAGTCGATGCAAAGTCCTGCAGGTCAAATAAGATGGATCTACTAGTGGGCTTGCTAACCATGTTAGCAGTATTTCGGGAATTGATCATAAAGCTGTGGAACTGAAAATATTAAGTATATAAAAAAATTTAATAAAAATAATGCTCCTGTGCACCAGTGATTGACAAATTAGGCACATTCCCTTCTGCCTTTGGCACTTTAATAAAAGACCTAAAAACAAATCTAGCATTACCATGCCCTATCTGCAATACGGGGCAATTGGGGCATATTGGTTTTCACCACAATGCACCTAGTACTGAACCAAAGTCATTCAACAGAAGATTAAGGGCCTGATTTAAGGAAAGTGGAAAGTGGCGCTGCACCAAGTGCCACGCCACTTTCCTTGCGCCCCTGAGCACCCCCCTAATGCCACCAGGTGTGCGCTGTATCCCATAACCCAGGGACAGGAACAGCTGTGAGTCTGTCTGCTAATATATGACCAGTTCCTAATAAGACAGCACAGTAAAAGCAGTTCAGGTGCAACTAAGTATGGTTAATACAGGGCATACCTTCAATACTAATGAAGCAAAAATATTTCTGAAATCCTCCTGGCATACAGAGCATCACTCTTAAACTCCTGAGGTGCACCATGTAAAGAAGGCTCAGTGTGAACCATCTCTTCAATTATGCTGGTGAACTACCACAGGATGTAGAATAAAATGCAAATGTCGAAATCAGGCTAGGGAGTGCAACCTCAAAAACCAAAATGAGGCTACCAAATGGGGTTGATACGCTCACATTCACTCAAGAGAAAATATGCAAGATGATACAGGAGGGTAGATGCGATGGAGCTCCTGCGTCAAATGGCACCCCACAGGCACTGTATAAAGTCAGCCCCACTTTCTGGTCATGCAAGAAGATGGGGGGTTTCAACAGTGCCTTGCAGCTTCAAAATAATCCTCATTCTTTGAAGGGTTCTATAACCTGATTTTCAAAGAAGGGGGCAGGCAACAACCTGAAAATTGCTGGCTTATTACCCTTCTAAATGAGACTAAGAGGCATATTTATACTCTCTCTAAGAAAAGAGCAACCAGGGCACTCCAAACAAAAGAGTCCAAAAGTCGGGTGACTTAGTGTGGAAACGTTTAATCCTCAATGATCGGTCGTTGAATCATAGTTCATAGATGTTTGAGTCCACATATGAGAAAGTGTATAGCAGGTTACAATAACAAACTGACTCCTCAGAATGAACAGGCATAGATGAGCAACAAAACAGCCAACACGTGTTTCGTCCTCTCGGACTTTTTCAAGGCTCTAGATACACTTTTTAGAGAAGAGTGGCTGATGGTGTTCAGTTAGACATCCACACGATGAAATAATTCTGACAAAAGTAAAAGGATCCAAAGTACTGGAACATGTTCCTTCCAAATCAAAACCGGGTGTTCCTCATGCGTAACGACGGCGTATGTACTTGCCACTTCAGCGTCTGATAGCGCTGCCGTTTTACCATATGGCCAAATTCGTTACTCACTTCCCGGACTCTACAGTTAGAAACAGACAGGGTCTATTTAGACTTTTTCGTTTGTCTGCATGTCCCATACTGGGGAGCATGCATTTTGGAATTTGAAGTCACTATTTGTTTCTTGGTTTCAGAGGTGCGTCGCTAAGCATCAACCACCTTTCTTTCAGCATATTTATACTCTGTTTGCGCCAAATTTGCCCATATTTTGATGCTAGACCTTCATATTTATCCCCCGTGTTAAAATGACTCACGGGTGGGAGGCAGACCCAAATAATAGCGTTAAGCTTGCTTAGCGCCATTAATTAACGCCAGGGTCAGACCACGAGTTAGGGGAACTGTGGACCCATTTCCATGGTCAAACACCATGGAATGGGACCACAGGTGCCCACCCCAAGCCCCAGGAACACCCCCCACCCACACCAGATGGACACCAGAGGATGGGGACTCCATCCCAGGTAAGTAGGGTAAGTATAGGTAAGTATTTTTGTCATTTCTTTTAAAGTGCCATTGGGGGTCCTAACAAGGTGCCCCCTGCATGGCACTGGGTGCAATGGCCATGCCCAGGGGACACTGGTCCCCTGTGCTGTCCTTTGGGATGGTGGGATGGTTAGAAAAGACAGGAGTCATGTTTTAGGATAGTCGTGCATCTGGAAATGACGCAATGCTGGTTAGCAGCATTTGTTTTGCTGCTAACTGGCCTAACGTCATTTTTTGATGCACAACTACCTATTCCCATACTGCCACCACTACCGGGTAGCTTTTTGTTGATGCAAGCCCAAGCTTTGCCCCGGCTTGTGCCATTCAATAAATATGGTGCCCGGCTGGCGTACAGGAATGGTGCAAGCCGGCGGTAAAGATTTTGGTGCAAAACTGCATTAGCGCAGTTTTGCACCAATAAGTTTAAATATGCCCCTGAGTATTTTGCAGGCTTATTATTAAAAGAGCTAATGAAATGGGCAGTGAACAAAAAATAATACCACCAAATCAAACTGACTATACACAAGGTACAGGCATGTTCACAAATATCTTGGCACTCTCAATTATAATCAACACGGTGATAATAAATAACCAACCAATATATTTCTGCTTTGTGGATCTCAAGTTTGCATTTGACTGTGTGCAACACAACCTTCTTTGGAATAAATTGTCACTCTGGGGTATACATCAGAGTCTTTTAAAAGCAATACAAATGCTCTACACTGAAACCTGGATAAGAATAAACATTGGCGATAGCACTTCGCTATCAAGGAAAATATATACCAGCCAGGGCATGCAGCAAGAGTTTTTGCTGGCATCGTACCTATTTAATCTATTCTTAGCTGACATGTCCCCAGCTATGGATGAGGTAAACTCTCATGACCCTAAGTCTCCACATCTCAAATTTGTTGTATGCGGACAACATTATTCTTTTCAGCCAAACAAAAGTAGGCCTACAGCATCTTATTGATAAACTATCCAGCTACTCAAAAAATAATGGCATGACTATAAATAAAAAACACCAAAGTCATGGCTGTGGGAATTAGAATACAGAAACATGTAATTGGGTTTCTACAAGGTCAACACCTGGAATGTATGAAGGACTATAAATATCTTAGGGGGTTATTACAACTTTGGAGGAGTTGTTAATCCGTCCCAAAAGTGACGGTAAAGTGACGGATATACCACCAGCTGTATTATGAGTCCATTATATCCTATGGAACTCATAATACGGCTGGTGTTATATCCATCAATTTACCGTCACTTTTGGGACGGATTAACACCTCCTCCAAAGTTGTAATAACCCCCTTAGTGTCCTATTCGCCGATACAGGCTATTTTCGCCACTCGTGCCCTCACTTTGTCATTTCAAACTTTAATGAGATATCTGGGAGGACCCATCTTTGCACCACTGCTAAAGATAATTGCTACAAAATCACTTCCCACTTTACATTTTGGAAGTGAAGCTTTATGAGTCAGAGGCACTGCAGTCAAATATCACAAAAAACTTATAGGTTCCTATTTTATCTTCCTACCAATACCTTCCCTGCTCAGATTCGGCTGGAGTTTGGACTGGTAAAGCAGTCAGTTGCAAGGACGGGGGCATACACTAAAACCTGGCAGACAATAAAGACTTTATCAGCCAATTCTCTGAACAAGGATCTTTGGTCTGAAATTTCAAAAAGCCAAAATGCTCCTGCATGGCTATATCTAAACTCAGCCATCGATTCCCTCGGTGTACGAACACTTTTGAACATAAAATCCTCCTATGGGCCTTTTAAAGAATCAATAAACCCCGAGTAGATCACATGATTGGATATTTCTGAATGAATATAAATCCCTTGAACCACAAGGTTATCTTGAGGCTGGATGGTCATTTGCACTTCAAGAAAAGATTTATGAGGTTTTGCTTTGGTTACTTTCCTGCTCTTTCGCATACTTGTTTTGACTCCGGATCTTCATATCTGCAGGCTATGTATTATGGCAGAGGAGGCATTGTGCATTTAGTCCGTACTTGTCCTAATCTCCAAAGTTAAAGGAGGGCCTTTTAATAGTGATTTTCAATCAAGGTGGTATTCAATCATGTAGACAGGTAGTGACTGCCTGCTTTAATTTCAAGGACATTATTTTGAATAGTTGCTTTACTAAATTTTGTAAGAAGAGTAGATCAGAAACTTAAGGTCTGTGCAATCTCCCGAATTAATGTTCATACCGCTGAAAGAGCATTTTAATTCTGTATCTTCTTTCAATTTAATGATAAAGTCATGGAAGACTGCAAAGTGCTTGGTTTGTTGTTGCTTTTTTTTATACAGTTTTACAGTATGCAAATATTTTAACCAACTATGCCTACTAAAATGTTACTGTTACTTAGAATTCCTCCAGAAGTTAGAAGATTTTCAGTTTCCTCCAAATCCTTAATGTTATTGCCTCACTCCAACTAGCAACTGGTAGATACCAGCTTAGACAAGAATTGTTTTTACAGAAAATAAATCTTGATAAAGAAACTGAGATTCAGTGGTGCTGAAACAATTTTCAGAGTGAGGGTGCTGCTCAGTGACTCCAGCGCCTTGCTCAAATCAATGGGATTTGCCAATCAGTGTTACGGAATAATATAGCACAACAGTAGCCTTTAGAGAACAACTTGCTTAGGAACATTGAGAAGTTAGTTGCTTAACTAACTTATGATGATCTCTTTTAAATATATGCCTGCTAGGGATATGATAAAGACTTATTTTGTTTTTAATTTGTTGCTATTTTCAGCAAGTGCATGACTTCATTGAACTCCTGCAGCCCCAAAATGTGTCAACTTATCTTCCTTTCAGAAATAATGTGTTATGGTAAAAACTATATTTTTGTATATACTGCCAGGAAACATTTATTTCAGAAATATTGTGTGTTCAGGAGATATGGGGCCTCATTACGACCCTGGCAGTCTTAAGACCGCCAGGGCCGCAGTGGTGGTCAGACCGCTGCCAATGTGGCGGTACAACAGCCACATTACGACCATGGAGGTTGCGCCACAGTTGGACTGCTAGCACCATCACTTCTCCTCCACTGGAGGGGCTGGCAGTGCTGGAGGTCCTAATCTGCCAGGGCAGTGCTGCTAGCAGCACTGCCCTGGGGATTACGAGTCCCCTCTCTGCCGGCGATTACATGGCAGTAGCCCCGCCATGTAAGGGCTGGCGGAGATGGGGTGCATGGTTCCCCTGGGAGGGTCCCTGCACTGCCCATGCACTTGGCATGGGCAGTGCACAGGTCCCCTGGCCAGCCTCATCGCCATTTTGACGGTCTTCTTTGCAAACCGTGAAAATCGCGACAGGTGCTGGTGCACCCTGTGCACTACAGCATTGCCACCAGTTCTATTATTAGCTGGCGTCAATATTGTAGGCTGTTTCTTGCTGGGTCAGCGGGAAAATCTAAATGGGGCCCGCGGGATGGTGACCACACTGGTGGTAACCTGACCCTGGGAATTTGGCAGACAGCTTTTCCATCTGCCACTTCATAATGACCCCCACAGTCTCGATAGTGACCTACACTTCACCCTCATAGTACTTCACAACCTAATATCACCACATAATACTCTGATAAAATAAGGAATTCATCATATTATCTATGGAGACGTTTAAAACTGCATTTACCACATAATTTCAGTACACAAACTTGAGGCTGGTATAGTCCTTCAATGAAGAACTTGAATACAAGGCAGAGATACAAAATCAACCATTTTATCAAATGTCAAACTATGTTTGTTGTATACATTATTATTATTTATAAATGTGATCACATCTACGTTTGTAGGACCAGCAGACAACTTAAATTGAGAATACAAGAACATGTAAGAGTGATAAATAACTAGCAACAACTTATCCTCTTTGGAAGCCAGGTATGTGAACCTCAAAATTGCAGTGATAAAATAAAATGTCATGGGTTTGCCCCTCATCTTGCTAATCAGAAAGGAAGCAATAGGGAGTTATTCTTATGGCAAACTGAAGTCATGTGACTAAGCCACCTGAGAGTGGATATGGGGCTCAGCAAAGAAAGTTATTTCATTATTTTTTATAACTCATTTCTTTTGGAGTCCTTATGTTACTACTTTTTCATGTTTATATTTATGTCCTGGAACCCACCAGCGCCAAGACCAACCTGCAAGATGGAATGAAAGACGTCGCAGATTGGATGAAACTCAGCCGTCTGAAACTGAACTCAGACAAAATGGAAGTCCTCATCCTCGGAAACACCCCGACCGCCTGGGACGTCTCCTGGTGGCCCACGGCCCTTGGCACCGCACCGACCTCCTCAGACCACGCACGCAACCTCCGTTTCATCCTGGACCCACTTCTCACCATGACCAAACAAGTCAACGCCGTATCATCCTCCTGCTTCCTCACCCTCCGCATTCTCCGAAAGATCTTCCGTTGGATCCCCGCCGACACCAGAAAGACCGTGACCCACGCCCTCGTCACGAGCCGCCTGGACTACGGCAACACCCTATACGCAGGAACCACCGCTAAACTCCAGAAACGTCTGCAATGAATTCAAAACGCCTCCGCCCGCCTCATCCTCAACATACCCCGCAACAGCCACATCTCCGTCCACCTGAGACACCTGCACTGGCTTCCCGTCAACAAAAGGATCACCTTCCGACTCTTCACCCACGCACACAAAGCCCTCCACAACAAGGGACCCGAATACCTCAACCGCCGCCTCAGCTTCTACACACCCACCCGTCCTCTTCGCTCCGCCAACCTCGCTCTCGCCGCCGTCACTCGCATCCGCTGCACCATGGCGGGTGGGAGGTCCTTCTCCTACTTGGCGGCCAAGACATGGAACTCCCTCCCCACCATCCTCAGGACCACCCAGGACCACTCCGCTTTCCGGAGACTACTCAAGACCTGGCTCTTCAGGCAGCAGTAACCCCCTCCCCCTAGTGCCTTGAGACCCGCACGGGTGAGTAGCGTGCTTTATAAATGTTTATGATTTGATTTGATTTGATCTCATCTATAGCACTATCTAAACCAGGGATCTCCAACCTTTTCTGTAGTGAGAGCTACTTCTGATCAGTGAAAATCATCATGAGCTACTGAAGGTCAAGCAACTTGTGCATTATTACCAGACAACCCCACGCCCAGCTTCCTTGACTTTAACCCTAATATCTGTACAAAATTGAACAAAATACCTTTACAAGGGGCACTATGACAAGACCTCCATGTGTGTCAGTGAGAGTGTGGTCTTCGGGGATGTATACACATCTGTGCATATGAATGGGATATATGTGTATGGGTGACTGAGAGCCTGTGTCATATGTACTTGTGGCACAGGACATACATGTTGCTTTATGTGGCACCGTTACATGTTTAACACACATACCACCATTTTTTTCAAATGGAAGGAATTTAAAGTGCAAAAATGTTCATAATGTGGAATATTTTTCTGAACTTTTAATTTCTCCCATGTAAGCATTCTCCCATTTAAACAATGACTGTATTTTCAGTTATAAATATGGCACAGTGTTTTACTGGCATCTGGGAGCAAGAGGCCTGCTATTTGTAAATGCAAAGCTTTGGAAAACAATTTGAGAAAATTAACATGAAAAGTTAACTGAATCATAAGTTAACATTTCTTTTTAATTTTCTCCGACTTAAAAACTTCAAGAAACAATTTGGTTCTCACCTCCAATCCTTAGTTGACAAGCACTTTTATTCATGAGTTAAATTCCTTAGTGCTTCAGTTGTTCACCTCTGTGCCCTGAGTCATGAATCTGACTCTAGCACTGCTCCTTATCATGCCCTACTAGATGCAGCCTGAAGATAATGATATAAAATAAACACAGTCTTCCTCTAGCTTAAAAAAAAACAATGTGATCTTGTGTTTACTTAAAATGAACTAAAGGCTGTGAGCTACTCTAAAGGTGACTGGGAGCTACTGGTAGCTCGCGATCTAGTTGGAGACACCTGATCTAAACAATGATCTTATCCATACAGCAGTATTTGTTTAAAAACACATCACACATTATACCCTGGATTTCACATTTTTATCAGTTATTATTGGTTTTTATATCAAACCACAGCTCTTCTCACAATACTCCAACTTGCCCATTGTCTTGTGATTCAAAGAACTCATTTTCATGTTATATTACATCAATATTTATGTGGTGAAGGCACTGCACTTAGGCCCTCATTATGAGTTTGACGGTCACCCGATAGCCATGCCGGGGTGGTGGTGCAAACCACCATATTACGAGCACGGCGGTGATCCAACCGCAACACAGCCAAGACACAACCAGTGCCGCCAGTGCGGTCAAACCGCCATAGACGGCGGTAGCCATCTCCAGGCCGTGGGGGACCAATTCACCGACCACCATATTACGAGTCAGCAGACCACCAGGATTTCTAGGGCGGTGCCACTGCCACTCCTGACTGCAAATAGACCTCCACTTTAAAGGGGCATCAATGGGGCAGGCAGGTACCTCGGAGGGACGGGGGAGGGGTTTGAGTTTGGAAGGGTTGTCCTTGGGTTTGGGAGGGGGTGGGGCTTTAGGCTTCGGTTTGAATGGTGGGGGAGGATGTTTGGACTTTGTGGTAGGACTAGGGATCCTAGATTTGGGTGGAGGTGGGTGTTTTGTAGGGGAGGGGCATGGGCAGACTGGGAGGTGGAAGGGCTGGGTAGGGGCAACATGGGGTGGGACAGGAGTAGGGACCAGGTCAAGGGAGGCAAGGAAAACTTTCTTAGAACACAGGGGTGGTCATATGAAAAAGGTTTAAGAGTGCAGGTAGAGGGAGCGATTGTGTGACGTGTTGGTGTGCTGGATGCAGTTGTGTGAAATGTGTGCTTGTGTGTGGTGGGTGTATGTTGGGTGGGTGAGTGAGGATGTTTGTGTTTCTTGGGAGGAGGGGGAAGAGATGCAGGGCAAGGGAATGGAAGGTGTGCGAGTGTATGTTGGTGTGGTGGCTGCAAGGGAGGTGGATGTGCTGCATGTGGTAGTGAATGTGGGTGAGGTGAGTGCAGATGTGGTGTGTGGAGTGGGTGTCTGTGCATCTGCGGTGGGTGTCATGATGCAGTGACAGCAGGTGTGAGTGGTAATGTGACTGTAAGGGAGGAGGTGGTAGGGGCGACAATCTAGGAAGTGCCTGTTGTTGTGTTTGCTGATGTGTGTTGTGTGTTGTGTGTGTGCATGCTTGTGGTGTTGCTTGTGGTGCCTGTGTCTGTCTTTGCATACCTTGTCTGTTGTAGTGGGTGAATGCTGGTCTATAGGTCTGCTCTGGATGGGTGAAGGGAGAGGGATCTTGGATTGGGAACAGGTAGCTGGAAGGGGGACAGAAGATGAAGGGACAGTGGCTGCCATCAAAGAGTAGGCAGAGCCTAAAATGATCTCTGTAGGCCAGCCAAGGCACCATGATTGCCTTCCAGGTACGCATTGCTCTGCTGCATCTGGGATGCCAGTCCCTGGATGGCACTCACAATGGTTGACTACCCCACAGAGATGGACCTCAGGTGGTCAATAGCTTCCTCATCGAGGGCAACAGGGCTAACTGGCCAAGGGGCAGAGGTGCCTGCAGCGAAGGAGACGCCCACCCTCCTGGGGGAGGGGGCACGGGCAACTGGGTGGGGAGCTACACGGAGGGCGGTGCTGGTAAGGAGGGTGCCAGACAAGGATGATGCTGGGCTGGTCCCAGATGAGTCTGCCACCACCAGGGAGCCATCAGAAGAGAAATCCAAAGATGATGTTGTAGCTGTTCGAGTCTCCCCCGTGGTGCTCCCCTCGCCCTCTGTCACACTGGTTCCCTCGGCCTTGGTGGACTCTGCCTCCTGGGTTCTGTGGGATGCAGCTTCCCCACTTCCTGGTACCCCTTCTCCTTCGCCAGATGATACTAATGCACAAATAGACAGTGGTGGAGAGAGAAGGAGGTTGGTAGAGACAGAAAGGTAGGAAAGAGTCAATACCTACCCATCTTGTACACCTACCAACAAGATATCTACTCATCCCGGCTGTGACAAATAGTGGCTATACACAATTGCTATGTGCATAGTTCGGGTAGCCATAACCAACTATTTAACCTATTACCACACCTCTTCACCCAATAGACAATATTGAACATCCTACATGCCTGTCATCTGTTGTACTCACATGTCTATTAATTTACTCCATGAACATACTTACCTGCATGTCAATCATAACACAATGAAACAAAAATAAACTTCAGAGGTAATGTATACACAGACGATATGACAGGTATGTGTGGAATACATTTTGTACAGATGTCATTTCATATTGTAATGAATCATCTCACAATGTACAATACACACACGTGTCATTACCCAAATACAGAGCTAACGAGTTAACTTTGGCTGAGTAAAGTTGAATCAGGGATAGTGAATGAAGGTTATAGAATGCCTCAACATTGAAGTTTGTTTTCATTGCAGTCAACAAAGTGGTACACACCACCACATCAATGCTTGCATGGCTTTACAGAGGTAACGCACATCACTCCTACACAATTGGAGTGACAACCATGACTGTATACTCCTCTAATTCCATTAGACCTCGTCAATACCTAAGTCCAGTAAGGGATACAGTTGAAATCCATACAAATGTCACCTAACAGTCTGCACTTGTGGCTCCTGTGCTGCCTTCAAGCGCCCATCCAACTCCGGGTAGGCCACTGTCTGTATGCGGGCCATTAGGGGGGTCAGGGTGCGACGGGCACCTCTACCTCATTGGAAGGACATTCCCAACTGGGCCTCTTCAGTCTTCTGGGCCCAGCGTCTCAGGACCTCCCACCGCTTCCTGCAGTGGATGCTCCGCAGGCTATGGACCCCCAGGGTCCATACTTGTTTGGCGATGGCTCTCCATAACCCTTTCTTCTGATGGGCGCTAACCTGCATGGGAATCATAGAATGAAGGAGAACATCATGTAGATGATACAATACATCATCAGCATTTTCCAACATACAGCATACACAGCACATGCACATACCCAGTACACTCGACACGACATACATGATTAGCATACTATTCCACCTTTCAGACATCCCATTTCAATCTGCACACACTTTCGTCATCAAACACCACCCGAGATGTAAGTAATCAAATGTTGTACTGACCTGTTTATCTGGAGCCTCATACAACTGTCCATACAGTGGTAGGACCCCTTCCACCAGTTTTTCCAGTTCATCTGGAGTGAAGGCTGGGGCCCTATCCCCTGCAGTGCGTGCCATTGTGGCTCCCAGATACAGAACACAGCAGCTCACGCAGTGGAGGTCTTGCTTGCTCATGTGTCAGGAGTCAAGTGAGCTGGCCTATACAAAATGGTGGTCACGGCCACCACAGTTATGACTGTCACCGCCGGCAGTGATCATCATTGGCCCCAGTTTCCCAAAGACTTCAATGTCAACCAATGAGGAGTTGCAAAGCAGTTCCCTCCGCCTTCCTCCATGATGACTCCCGCAGGCGGAATGAGGTCACTTCCAACTGTACTTGGCGTGCAGGACAGGCGGCTGCCAATTTACATTATTTAATGAATTTTATGTGATCCCACTGCATCATTACTTTCATATTTGCACAATATGCTTAATGTAAGGTGTCAACTCATTGACGCTCACATATGAAGTGGGTCAGCTGGCAATACTTCAGGTGTATGTTTACATCCATGTAAGAACATTCCATACTGTGTAACATATGGGAAGCTATTGTTTGTTCATGCTTTAATTTCCTCTACACGTCCCTCCGTCACTATGGCAATATGAGGTACTGCCATAATGTCTGGCTAGGAATGGCGTGTGGATACATTTTTCCGTCTGCAAAATGCCTGACAACTTTCCGGACCAATCCTTCCTGATTGTCCTATAATATTTATTGGTCACAACACTGTAAGAAATGTACTGAGTACTTTTTGTCCCCCTGCCTAGATATCGCCAAATTGGAGTGAAGAGAAATGCACCAGTGTACCGGCCCCTAGTAGACCTGGAAACCATGGAAGAGAGGCACATTACGATGACCTATCAACTGAACCGTCTGACTATCAGGGAACTGGTTGCCCAGTTGCAGCCAGACTTCCTGCCAGCCTTAAGGAATTCCCATGCCATCCCTCCAACAGTACAGGTGTTGTCAGTCCTGCATTGTTTTGCTAGCGGCTCATTTCTGGTGACTGTGGGACTGGCTGCAGCGATGTCATATCCAGTGTTCAGTGTAGTGTTACAGGATGTGCTGGATGCCCTACTAAAGCATATGGACAGGTACCTAAGGTTCCCACAGCGTCAAGAACTGAACACTGTTAAGGCTGCCTTTTACAACATTGCTCATGTGCCACATGTAATAGGAGCCATTGATGGTACCCACATCGCCTTGGTACTTCCGAGGGCCAATGAACAGGTGTACAGAAACCTGAAGAGTATATATACGATTAATGTTCGAATGGAGTGTCTTGCAGACCACTATATGTCACATGTGACTGCGAAATTCCCCGGTTCGGTACATGATTCCTACACCCTGAGGAACAGCAGTGTCATGCTACATCTACAGCGATAAATGGTCTGGCTCATTGGTAAGTGTACTGCTGTACATGTCAGTGGTCTGCACTACCTCTCTACAGTCAGCTCTATGCCTAACACAGTTCCATAATGTACTGTTCCCATGTCTACACAGGTGACTCCTGATACTCCAACCTGCCCTGGCTCCTAACTACAGTTAGATATCCAACTACAGATGGGGAGGACAGGTACAATGAGACACTCGGCCGGACGAGGCGTGTGATAGAGAGGACTTTCTGCTTTTTGAAAGCAAGATTTTGTTGCCTCAATGTGTCTGGTGGTGCCCTAAGAACTGACCAAGGAAAGCCTGAAAGATCATTGTTGCATGCTGCATGCTACATAATCTGGCCCTCAGGAGGCACATCCCACTGTTGGAGGAGGGGGACATTGATGTAGGAGCTGTAGCTGAGGGTGGTGACCCTGATACTGATGAGGAGGTGTACGAGGAGGAGGCAGCTGACAACAGGACTGACCTATTTTGACAATACTTTCAATGATTCTCAGGTATGTAAGTTTAATGAACAGTTGTACCCTGTATGGGAGATGTGATTTTGTCCTTCAATGTTGTATGCATCAAGGTGTATGAGGAGACTACTGCCTTCCATCTTTGTTTTCAAACCTGTAGGGATGCTGACTTAACATTAGAGGAAGTATTAATGCAATGCTGCCATTTACATGTGATAAACTCTGGTGCCAATACATCTCATCCGTATAGATGTACTCAAGTTGTATGGTCCTAAGTCTGAATTGATAAGACAATGGAATGTACACATCTTTGAATTGTCCTGTTCAGCTGCCCTATCATTTTGTACTCTGAGCTGCTGTCTGGCATCTACCTGTTATTGACAATACAATGTGGTGTACTGTTGGGAATGTAACCTATTTGGAATGATACCATTAGTTTGTATGTGCGTGACTGACAGTCTTGGCCTGTAGATATGTGGTGTCCTACCCGCTGCAGCATGTATCCTGTGTATGTGAAATACTGCTGTATGTGCCTTGTAATGGCCTACATGGGTTACTTAATTTAACCTTTTCCCAATTTTGGTTCCTAATCAGGTCACATGTGTGTTTACAATCTGCTTCCTGACGTGACTGTTGGCAACCTTGCCTTTGGATCTCACTATCATATGGATGTACTAACATACCTGCAGGAAATTCATGCTACATCTGTCACTTTGACAAACGTGTTGTACAGATATGTGTATTTGATTACTGTTTGTTACCAAAGTTGTTACTTTAAACAATGAAGACACATACACCATTACTTTTGTTCATTAGTGTTCATTTTGTGTTTCACATCACAGTCCCAGGAGTGGGGTCATGGTTTCTGAAATAATCAGAGTGGGTGGTCCAGCTCTTGGTTCCACAGGTCCTGAATCCATGTGCCTGGAGATGATGGGGTTTGGCATTCGACAGTCAACAGGGCGTATCAGAGGCACCCAAGGTAGTATGTTCAGGAGAGGGATCACTGGCCTCAGGTCCTGCAGGATGTCTGGATGGATACCCTCTTTTGCGGGTGGGTTCCTCAGCTGCAGGGCCAGGGGTGCTAGTGGCCTGTAGGTCCTCTTGCTGGGCCTCCATTCCAGTAGCTGGGGCACATGTTAAGGGCACAGGTGTTATGAGAACACTGGATGAGGCCTGCTGTTGGGTGGAGCATGCACGCTGGATTCTTGTGAGTTCAGTGAGCACCCCTATAATGGAGAATATGGTGGCATTGTATACCTGCCACTGCTGCATGTCCTCCTGATAGTATTCCCTCTGCAGCCTCTGGTTCTCCTGCAAGGTGGTGAGTATCATGCCCATCGTGTCCATGGATTGCTAGTAGGCTCCCAGGACTCTGGAGATGAGCTCTTGGTCAGTCGTGTCGTGTTGCTGCCTCATTTCTTGGCCCACAGTTGCCCTCCCACTGATCCTTCCCCCTGTGCCCATGGCACAGTGTGCCCACTTCCACTGACACCAGGACCGTCATTGTCTTGGGTTTGGGGTATCGACTCCGGTTCCTGTACTGTGGGGCACACTGATGATTGATCTGTCCTTGGGACATAGGTTTGGAAAGGTGGAGTCAGCTGTGCTGTAGGTGCCACAAGGGAGGGGGATTCAGTTGTGGACAGAGTGAGGCTAATGGTGGTGATCTGACCAGTCATGCCAGATGGACCAGGTAAGTTGTCCCTTTCCAGACATCCAGGGTTTTCTTCCTTTGTTGGACCTACTTCCAGGGGCTGGCTTTCAGTCTCTGGCAACCTCTGCTGTGTGGCAGTACTAGAGATACCTGTGGAGTGAGAGGAAGTGTGTTACATGATGATATAGTAATTGTGGTACACATGGTTGTTTGCTGTCATTGCCTGGAAATGCTGACCAATAATGGAATTGACAGTTTCTTGACAACTGCTAGTTTTTGGGTCTGTTGGAAGTTGCTCTTGTCAATTTTTGCTATATAGTTGATTTTGGTCTAGGCTGCTATCATTGTCATGTACTGATGTGCATTCAAAATGTCTTACTGGTGAAGTGGGTGACATGGTTGTACGTGCAGGTGTCCAAATGTGGAGCAGATTTAGAAGTTCCATAAAGGTGGGGATTGTTGCATTGGGGTAGTTGTAGTACATGCTGCAGTGTGAGAAATCAATGTACTGCGTGGGCCTGTGTGGGAATGGTGTTGGTGGGGAGGTGTGGCATGCAAGGGAGGGTATTGAGCTCAAAGTGGATTAGTGCAGGGAAGGGTGGTGTGAGAGGGTGACAGAGTGGTGGGTGTACTTGCTTTGTACATAATGCCCAGGGAGTGTTGTTGACTTACCAGAGTCCAGTCCTCCTGGTATACCTGTCAGGCCCTCTGGGTGTAGGATGGCAAAGACCTTCTCCTCCCACGATGTGAACTCAGGGGGATGAGGTGGGGGCCTATCTCCAGTCTCCATTACGGCAACTTGGTGTCTCTATGCCATGGACCGTACCTTCCCCTGTAGGTTGTTCCACCTCTTCCTGATGTCGTCCATTGTGCATGGATGGTTTCCCACTGCGTTCACCCTGTCGACGATCCTCTGCCATAACTCTGTTTTCCAGACTGTGGCTCTCATTATGACATTGGCGGTAAATCTCACTTACCACCATGCTGACTGCCGCCAACATACCGCCACCACTCCGTATATCCGCTCACCATATCATGAAACACACACACCAATCCGTCACTATACAGCCACACACACAAGTCCAGCAGACCAAAGGTCAGTGATAAACTGGCAGTACCAAAACCCACACCGTTAAACCAACAGAACATTGCTCACAACATTATGACCTACGATTCACCACGGCGGACATTCAATGGCGGTAAACCATTGGCGGTACATACCGTAGCGCTCAAAACACACACACTGAAACAAAACAACACCACATTGGACAATTCAAACTACACACATCTGACCCCTTTACACACACCACACCCACACCACTATTAAACACACACTTACATTACCCACAACCCTTTATGAATTAAAATAATTGCCAACAGAGAGAGACAGCAAGAGCACTTACACAACCAGAGCCACTTACCACCATCACCTATACACCACCCACGCACACCACATCACACACCCCAACACTTCACCCTACACACCACACACTACACCCGTGGCACCACAATGACACCCCAGATTGTTTGAGGAGGAGCTAAGGCCCATGGTGGAGGAAGTCATCAGGGTAGAGCCACAGCTATTTTGATCACAGGTGCAGCAGATATCCATTGCTAGGAAGATGGAGCTATGGCGGAGGATCGTGGACAGGGTCAATGTCGTCGGCATGCACCCAAGAACAAGGCATGACATCAGGAAGAGGTGGAACGACCTACGGGGAAGGTGCTTTTCTTTGCAGCAAGACACCAGCACGCAGTACAGAGGGCTGGCGGTGGACCCCCACCTCCTCCCCCACAACTAACAACATGGGAGGAGAAAGTCTTGGCAATCATGCATCCTGAGGTCCTGGCAGGAGTAGGAGGACGACTGAACTCTGGTGAGTCAACTCTCTATTACTACTACCTCCCTACCTGCATGCAATCATATACCCCCACCCTCACTCCCATCACTCCACCACTTCCCACACACCCCACCATCACAACCGACTCATCCCAATGCCAAGCCCAGCATGCACCACCAATGCATGGAGACCATCTATCACTAAAGCATACACACTAGAGAATCACCTAGCCCACCACATAACAACTCACACAAGGAAAAGCTGCCAGGACAATAACAACTGTAGAGGGCAACCCACCCATGCGCAATATGTCACACACAGAAATAATAACACTGCATATACATCACCACAGGTATCCCAGCCAATGTCACCGGATAAGAGGTGCCAGCAACATCCAGTCCCCCCACAGAAGAGGCCCACAGCGAGGGCAGCGACTCTGCTCACCTGGATCTGGATGACCACCCTGGCCCATCAGGGATCTCCAGACACTCTGTTACCCAGGCATAGTCACACACCACCACAGAGCCTCCCCCTCAGGAAATACCACCACAGCACCCACCCAGTGGGCCCATACCTCTGTCCCCAGGACACGTCAATCAGCAGTGTGTCCACCACTACAGGTACCCTCCATACACAAGACAATCAGGGACCTATGGTCAGTGGCAGTGGGCACACCGTTCAGGAGACAGATGCACAGGACAACAGGGAAGCTGAGAGGACTGCAGTGCGAAAGGGGGAGAACAGGCCCATGGAACCGACTCTCCAGGAGTCACTCACTGCGATCCAGGGAGCATATCAACATTCCCAGGATACGCTGGGCCAGACACTGGACAAGTTGCAGGAGAACATGCGGCTGCAGGAGGGATAGTACCTGGGGATCAAGGAGGACTTGAAGGACATCAACACCACCCTGGTCTCCATTGCAGGGGTGCTGGCAGACATGGCAAACACTATGAGGAAGGCAGTGGCACACCACCGGGCCCCTGGCACTAGCTAAACTGATGAACAGCCCTCAACCTCCGCTGCCGTAGTGGACAGGAGGCCCCACCACAGGACCAACAGGCCACCAGCACTCTTCCCCCTGCAGAAAGAGAACCACCCTGCAAACATTCCCTGCAATCCAGACAGAAGCCAGAGATTATTGCCAAGACCCCGCCAGGAAATAAGACTCTCTTGATTGTCACCCTTGTGTCCCACTTAGTCTCCCTGTCCCGCCATTGCTCCCCTTCCTATGCCTCCTTGGACAATGTACCTGTGATACAAATAGACTGGACTCTATCCTGGACTTTCCTCCATCATCAGTCCAGCCCATTCCACTATCCCTTCTACTTCTTAGCACTTAAATAAACACCCTTTTAAAAAATACAAGTATGGAGTATGTCAAATGGTTTAAGTATGTATTCATTTTTCCAGGTTTAAACATTGCAATTCAACTGTACAGTAATGTATACATAGGAAAGACCTATAGTTGGCTGCAGTCAACACACCAAGGGCGATAGTGGGGCACACATATCTGCAAACAGAGATGCCAAAGGGTACAGTGAGTGGCCATAGAAGTGGGAAAAACAGCCTGCCAGTGACAATGTCAAACACAAAACTGTCAATTAAATGTGAATTTACACTGTCTTACCTGCATGTCATTGGAAGTACTGATAAATTATTGAACTTCTGTTGTCCTCATCTTCTGCCTCCTCATCTTCACTGTCCACAGGGTCCACTGCTGCCACACTGCCATCTCCAGCTTCCTCCTCCTGCAGAAAAGGCACCTGGCGACGCAAAGCAAGGTTGTGCAACATACAGCATGCCACGATGATCTGGCAGACCTTCGTAGGTGAGTAGCACAGAGATCCACCTGTTAGATGGAGGCAACAAAACCTGGCCTTCAGGAAGCCAAAGGTCCTCTCTATAATTTTTCTTGTTCACCCATGTGCCTCATTGTAACGTTCCTCTGCCCTTGTCCTGGGATTCCTCACAGGGGTCAGTAGCCATGAGAGGTTGGGGTAACCAGAGTCACCTGCAAATATTGAGGGACAACTGTAAGCCACACACTAACCCTTAGGGCCCACACCACACCCACACACCAACACCCACTGGATGGGAACCAGGGCTCACCTATTAGCCACACCCTGTGCCTCTGGAGTTGAGCCATCACATTTGGGATGCTGCTATTCCTCAGGATAAAGGCATCATGCACAGACCGAGGATATTTTGCATTGACATGGGAGATGTACTGGTCCGGCAGGCACACTATCTGCATATTTATGGAGTGAAAGCTCTTTCGACTTCTGAACACCTGTTCATTTCTCAGGGGGGGGGACAAATGCAATATGTGTTCCATCAATTGCCCCAATAATGTTGGGAATATGTCCAATTGCATAGAAATCAGTTTTCACTGTGGCCAAATCCTCCACCTGGGAGAAAATGATGTACGTGCACGTGTTTAATCAGGGCAGACAACACTCTGGTCAGCACTATTGAGAACATTGGCGGGGACATTCCTGCTGCCAAGCCCACTGTCACTTGGAAGGAGCCAGTTGCCAGGAAATGGAGCACTGATAGCACTTGCACAAGAGGGGGATACGGTGGGGTGACGGATAACAGAGATTAGGTCAGGCTCCAATTGGGCACACAGCTCTGTGATTGTGGCCCTGTCAAGCCTATAGGTGAGGATAATGTGCCTGTCCTCCATTGTTGCCAAGTCCACCAGGGGTCTGTACATGGGGGGATGTTTCCATCTCCTATTCATCTGCAGCAGTTGCAATCTATGGGGCAAAATGGTGAGCAGCTGGTCATTATCTCTTAATTCCTACCACTACATTTCAATGCATGTTGTGATTGTAACAGTATTTTGTTGGAGATGTCCAAATGGTGCATTTGGGTTTTGCGACACAACTAGGATCCATGGCCTGCCCCCCCCCGAAATGGCGTCTCCCTGTCCTGTATGGAGGGACAGGTGGAAATGAGGTAATTCCGCTGACATTGTGCGCCGTTGCGGGAGGCGGTCAAAAACTGCTGTGCAACTCCTCATTGGTTAACATTGGGCCCTATGGGGTACAGTGGCCAATGGTGATGTACGGCGGCGGTGACGGTATGCACCGCTGCGGACGTCACCGCCATTTTCTATCTGTTCACTCACTTGCTACCTGACCTTCAACAGGAGAGGACCTACACTGCATGTGCTGCTGTGACCTGTGTCTGGAACTGATTATGGCTCATGTAACTGGTGAAAGGGCCCATGCCTTTACCTCAGTGGAGTTGGAGAGACTGGTGGATGGGGTCCTACCCTAGTACCGAATGCTGTATGAGCCTCCAGACCAACAGGTGAGTACACCGTGAGTATGATGCATGGTGCGTGAATGCATGGAGTGCTGTGTGTGAAGGCCTCATGTAGGGGGGGTGTGGTGGATGGGCCCTGGGCAGCGTGCAGCATGTTTGGTTTGCCATATCTGTGCTAATGGGGATGGGAAGGGGCATGGTGGGCCATGAGTTTAACAAGCAGGACGGTCGGACTAATACCTTTCCCTGTGTCCATTTCCCTGCAGGTCAGTACCTATCAAAAGAAGGGTATATGGCATGCCATCACGAAGGACGTGCGGACCCTGGGGGGCTACAGCAGGCGGAGCACCCACTGCTGGAAACGGTGGGAGGAGCTGAGACGCTGGGCACGGGAGACCGCGAAGGCCCAGCTGGGGATGGCCTCTCACCGAGGAAGGGGTGCCCGTCGAACCCTGACCCCACTGATGGCCCGCATACTGGCGGTGTCCTATCCGGAGCTGGGTGGGCACTTGGGGGCATCACAGCAGCCACAAGGGGGTGAGTACAGTGCCCCAATATAGAACTTGCGCCTGGGAGGGGGTGTGGGCCCTGTGGGTGCCCCTAGGCCAGGCCTGGTATTGCAGGGTTGGTCCCATGTTGGGCAGGGTTCTGATGTGAAAGTTCCCAACCAAGCTAGTAGGCATCCACTACTGGGCAGGGGTGTGTGGGTCTCAGGTATGCTGCAATTGGCGTTAGGTGTCCCTATCCATGGCCTGGTAACTAGCATTATGACTGGTAGTGCATTTCCTAGTGCGTAGGGCTGTTCCCTGTGTGTGAGTGTATTGTGTACGCCAACGGTGGTGGTGTTGGCGCCATTGACCAAGTGTATCCTTTGTGTCTCCCCCCCCTTTTTGTTTTGTCACCCTGTCCTTTTGTACATTAGAATCATCTGGCGGAGGAGTAGAGGCACCGGCAACGGAGGGAGCTGCATCCCACAGGAACCAGGATGCAGAATCCACCGACGGTGAGGTCATTAGTGGGACGGAAGGAGAGGGGAGCACCACGGCAGAGACAGGAGGGCACAGTTCAGACACGGATTCCTCCTCCGATGGAAGTTCCCTGGTGATGGCGGTCACCTCTGTGCCCACCCCAGCTACAGCCACCACCGCCGTACCAGCGCCACCCTCCCAGCCCCTCAGCGAGTTTCCTGTGCCCGCTCACCCAGGAGTTGGGCATCTCCTTCGCCCCAGGCACCTCAGGCCCTACCCCAGTTAGCCCTGCTGCCTTGAATGAGGAGGATATTGACCTCCTGCGATCCATCTCTGTTGGGCAGTCAACCATTGTGAACTGCATCCAGGGGCTGGCAGCCCAAATGCAACAGACAAATGCATTCCTGGAGGGCATTCATGGCAGCCCAACATAGATCAATCCAGGCCCTGGCCTACCCTCTGAAGACAGCCATTGTCCCTGTTTCTAGCCTCCCCCTCCAACTTCCTCTACCCAATCCCATTCCCCTCAACCCCAACCTATCCCAAGCACACAGTCAGACAAGCATGCACCCAGGACAACACACAAGGGTGGACATGGCAAACACAAGCACCACACTTCATCCCAAAGGCACTCACACAAACACCATCCAGAATCAGACATACCAACATCCACTGCCTCCACTGTGGCCCTCTCCTCCTCCTCATCCACCTCCCTCCCAGTTGCGTCTACACTCACACCTGCATGCACTACATCCTCATACATTACCACCATCACCAGCACACCTAACAGCACACGCCCCTTACTGGCAGTCACCACCCCCACATCCATGCACAAGTCCCCTGTGTCCTCTCCCACTGTGTCTGTGCCCCCTCCTCCCAAAGTACACAAACGCAATCACTCAGCCACCCAACAGCCATCCACCTCACAACAGCATCCAGCCCATGCACCTGCACCCAAACACAGCAGATACGTCCTACCACCACTCCCTCTTCCTTCACTCCCATACCATACCATCTCCCTCTTCCCGCCCAAATGTCCCTCTACACCATTGACCTCTTCCCTACCCCTCCTTCTGTCCCCCACCTCAGGCCAGGGCAGTCAAAACCCAGGCAAGCACCTCAGCCACCCAGGCCACGGGCACAGTAGTGTCCACAGCTAGTCCAGGTGGGAGAGGATCTCTAGCACCAGGCAGCCACACTGAAAGGGTGCCTGCACCAAGTGCGGCAAGGAGGGGCAAAGAGGCACCCCAGCTGCTGCAAGGAAGGGCAAGGAGGCACCCCAGCTGCTAAAAGGAAGGGCAAGGAGGCACCCCAGCTGCTAAAAGCAAGGGCAAGGAGCAATCCCCAGCTGCTGAATGGAAGGGCAAGGAGCAACCCCTAGCTGCTGAATGGAAGGGCAAGGAGCAATCGCCAGCTGCTGAAAGGAAGGGCAAGGAGCAGTCCCCAGCTGCTGCCAAAAGGAGCAAGGAGCCATCCCCAGCTGCTGGCAGGAAGGGCAAGGGGCCTGCACCAGCAGGCAGAAAGGACAAGAGGTCTGGTGCTGGGACTCAGTCGGAGCCCCCACCATGGTGGTTCAGCCGTCCGAGGCTGCAGGGGAAAGGCTGGAGCCTCCCCCCACCACTGCCAGCACTGCCACCAGCACCGCCACCAGCACCGCCAACAGCAGCAGCATTTGTTTTCCATTGTTGCTACGCCACTGTGGTGATTAAACAGATTCAGAATCAGGTATACTCACAATTGGCTCTCTAGACATAGGCCCTCATTATGAACATGGCGGTCCCTACTACGCCGCCGGCGGTAAAAACCGCCAACAGAGGAGCGGTCCAGACTGCCAAGTAATGAACCAATTGAAACACAGGCATCCAGAAAACCACCCACCGCCAGTAGAGGAGTGCCGACAACGATGGCAGAGTCCACCCACAGGCCGACGGAAAGGCCCAACCCGCCCATCAAATTATGAACCTCTAGTCCGCCACCATTTCTGGGGCGGGAACCACCACCACGCAAGTCCAGGCGGAAATGAACCAAATCCAATTAAACACTCACCGGAGGCCCACACAACGCGCCAAAGCAGACATGGATAGAGGGCTGCAGATCATGCCAGCACTGCTCCTTGCCATATACCTCCACGACCGAGACTGCCGATGAAGATGACGATGGTAAGCACTGCAACCTACGAAACAAGGGAGGAAAGGGCACAGTTACATACCCACCCACTCCACCCACCCTGCAATGCCCCCGAACCCTTCCAATGCAGCACAACCCATACACCCCACAGCAAGAGGTACTTACCCGACACAAGGCAAATCCAACTTGACCATAGTACATACAAATGCCCCACACCCACAAACAATGAAACAAAAGACCAGGGTTCAACAATGTGCTGCCAAAACACAGGCCACACAGAAATATTTATTACAGCTCACAGAGCCAACTATTTCCAACAAGGCCAATGGCCAGTCCGTTGTGCAAGAAGTCCCATGGGCCCCAACGGCCCCAACCTGACTCCCAAAAGTGCACAGTACTCCACCTAATGGGGCAACAAAGGAGCATCCAGGCACCTCACGGAATGGGGTAAGGGGTGGTGGGGGGTCGGGACTTGCGACGAGGGTGGGGCTTGGACTTGCGCTTGGAAGGTGGAGGGGGTGTGGGGTTGTCCTTTGAAGGTGGGAGGGGTGTTTCGAGCGGGTGGAGCCAGATGGACTTGGCTCTGCACTGGGCTTTTTCTTCTCTGGGGAAGCGGCATGGGAATGTGAGGGGCGGACAGGGGTGGGCTGTAAAGTGGAAGGAGTTGAAAGGGCAATGAGGTGTGCACGCTTAGGGACAAGACGGGGTGGGCCAGTGGGTAGGAAGGAGTCAGCACGGGAGAGGAAAAGCTTCTTCGGAGCAATTGGGGTGGTCCTGGATGAGGGCATGGGAGTGCGGGCAGAGGGTGTGGACGTATATGGTGTAGGGGTACGTATAGTGGGTGCAGGTGACTGGACAGTATGCTGAAGTGTAGTGAATGTGTGATGGGTGGGTGTCTTGGTGCGCTTGCGTGTTTTTGGAGGGGGGTGGACACAGTGGGAGAAGACAGGCTGCCAGTGTGGATGTATGTTGTGTGGGTGTCTGCAAGTCTGGTGAGTGTGCTGCAACAGTAGTTGTGGTGAGTGCAGGTGTTTTGTCTGGGGTGCATGTATGGATGTCTGCTATTGTGGTGAGTGTAGTAAGAGGAGCAGCAACAGTGACTGAAGGTGCAGTGCATGAGGGTGTGCATGTAGAGGGGTCAGACAGGGAGGCAGAAGAGGTGGGCACACTGGGGGAAGTGGATGTGAATGCTTGTGGTGGGAGGTGTGGTACTTGTGTTTTGAAATGTGCTTCTCGTGTGTTGAGGTGCTTGACTGCGTGTCAGATTGTGTTCTTTGGACGGGTGAATGAAGTGGGGTGCTGGAAGGGGTAGAGGAGGTTGGAGGGGGGACGGAATGGGCAGGGAAACTGGCTGCCATCCAAGAGGAGGCCAGAGCCTGAAAAGATCTCTGCAGGGCAGACACGGCACGGTGAATGTCATCCAGATAGGCACTGGTCTACTGCACCTCTGATGCTAGCCCCTGGATGGCATTGACGATGGTTGTCTGCCCTACTGAGATGGTTCTCAGTAGGTCAATAGCCTCCTCTGTGAGGGCAGCAGGGCTGACTGGGGCAAGGGAGGAGGTGTCTGGGGTGAAGGAAACGCCCACCTTTCTGGGTGAGTGGGCACGTGCAACTCGGTGGGGAGCAGAAGGGAGGGCGGTGATGGAATGGGGGTGGTGGGAGATGCCACTGTAGTGGTGTGGCCACTAGGGTCCGCCACCATCGTGGAGCCCCCATCACAGGAAGTATCAGAGTTAATACCTCCAGTGGTAGTTGCCTCCCCTGTGGTACTCCCCTCGCCCTCCCACCCACTGGCCCCCTTGGCGTCGGATGACTCTGCCTCCGAGGATCAGTGGGCCGCTGCTTCCCCACTTGCCGGTGCCTCAGCTCCCTCGCCAGATGTTGCTGATGTACAAAAACAGCACAAGAGAACAGGGATGGGGAGACAAAACAGGAGAGACACTTGTAAATAGCTGAATGGAGGTACATAGTGGCCAGACATACACCCACCCAGAAGACACCCCCAACAGGCAGCACCGTTCACTATGCCCATGGCCATGCCCGTGACTACTGACCAGAACCCTGCTCTACACCAATCCCCTGAACAGCCTAAGGACCCGACGTGTGGGAGACCTGACAAAGACACCCCTACACCCTACGGGGACCATCATATAGATGGACAACAGTCAGAGTCCCTGCCTCTAAGCAGCATGAACCCTAATGCACACACAGACATCCATCCAGACTTAAGATTGTGACATGAGTACTCACCCCATTGTGACTGCTGTGCATCCTTCAAGCGCCCATCCAGTTCTGGGTACGCCACCACCAGGATACATTGCAATGGGGGGGTCAGTGCCCGATGGGCACCCCTTCCACGTTGGGAGGACTTCCCCAGCTGGGCATCACAGATTTTACGCGCCCAGCACCGCAGGTCCTCCCACTTCTTCCTGCTGTGGGTGCTCTGCTGGATGTAGACCCCCAAGGGTCCGTACCTCTTTGGCGATGGCATGCCAAAGTGCCCTCTTCTGGTGGGTGCTGACCTAAAAGCGGACACAGAAATGGAACACAGAGGTCAGGCACTTGCAAGATAGGTACAGTTGGCTATTCCTCCACTATGGGACGGACAGTACTGTTAGACTTACAGGACATACGCACGCAGCATGCCATGCACCATGGCCCATGCAGGCTCAGAGGTGCACACATATGTCCTTACAACACCATCCATTACACCCACACAGTGCACCCCAAACCCCGACTCACCTGTACCTCTGGCCGTCCGTAGAGCTTGGCGTACAAGGGCAGGACCCTGTCCACTAGCCTCTCCAGTTCCTCCCGGGTGAAGGACGGGGCCCTTTCCCCTGCAACACGAGCCACATCCATGACCAGAGGCAGGACACAGCAGTACACACAGTGGAGTACCTGTTTGCACGAGATCAGGGAGTCAAGTGAAGTATAGATGACGAATTTGCATACGTACCGCGGCGGTGTGCACCGTCACCCCCGGCGGAGATCATCATACGCCAGGATTCCCCATTGGCATCCATGTTAACCAATGACGGTGCAAACGGCGTTAAACACCGCCTTACTCTGTTACGTCAACCGCTAGCGGTATGAGGTCACTTGAACAACGACAGGCCTGGATTACAGGGAGCAGACATTTTGGCATTAACTACGCATCTATAAAAGAAATTGTGCACAATGCAGGCCCTATTTTCCACATGAAGCACCTATGCATGTGACCATTTATTAAAATAATACACATGAAAAACACTGTTCCTTCATTGAGGTGTAGATGTAGATCTGTCAAGAACATGTTACTGTTGAGTCACTACAATGAAGTATGCAGTGCACAATTGATGACAATGTGTGCCTATGTATGTGTGTTCCTGACACTTGTTTGATAACCCTGGTAGGTAGCGACCCTTGTGGCGAGGAAGGGCACCATCAGTGTACAGACCACTTGTGGATATGAGGACTATGGTGGAGCATCAGACCATAATCAATTACAGACTCAACCGTGCAACAATTTTGGAACTTTGTGCATTACTGGATCCTGCACTAATTCCTGGAAATTGTAATCAGTATGCCATCCCTACTGAAGTGCAGGTGCTCTCTGCACTCCATTTCCTGGCCACGGGCTAATTTCAAGTGACAGTGGGCATGGGTGCTGGAATTTCACAGCTAATGTTCAGCATGGTACTCACAAGATTTCTAAATGCATTTGTACGACACCTGGAGTCCTATGTGAGATTTCCCCAAAGTACTGACCTCCCTGTTCTCATGTTGGAATTCTATGCCTTTGCCAACATACCCCATGTGATAGGTGCCCTCGATAGCACACACATACCGATCATCCCCCCCAACAGTTAGTGAACAGTTCTACAGAAAGAACTTTCATTCCATGAACATCCAATTAGTTTGTACTGCAGACCAGTACATCTCACATGTGAATGCCATGTTCCCAGATTCAGTCCATGGTTCCTTTGTGCTGAGGAACAGTAGTTTGCCACAGAAGATGGAACAACTCCAAGAGGACAGAGGGTGGATCATAGGTAAGTGTTTCTGTCACTAACTGACACATAGCAGACAGCCAGGCTGTCTGACTAAGAGGCTTGACAATGACTACTCTGTATTGCACCTTTTTCTAGGTGATTCTGGCTATCCAAACTTGCGTTGCCTCCTGACACAAGTGAAAAATTCTGAGACAGATGCAGAGAGGAATTACAATGAGGCCCATGGACGTAGTAGGAGGGTGATAGAGCGAACAATAGGTCTCCTGAAGGCTTGATTTCGTTGTCTACATATCTCTGGGGGTTCCCTGGCCTACGGGCCTGAAAAGGTGTGTAGAATATTGGTGGCCTGCTGCATGCTGCACAACGTGGCAGTGAGAAATTCTATCCCACTCTTGGAGGTGGAGGGTGCTGTATGTCCTGACCAGCTACCTCAGAGAGGTTAGGAGAGTGATAGTGATGATGAGGAAGGGGAAGATGTCAATTCCAGTACCCAACTGATACAACTCTACTTCCAGTAACTATGTGGGACTAAGGGCTGACATTGGGGTTTGTGACACATACTGCCAGTGTGCTTTGTCATATGGGGGGGGGGTTGATTCTTATATGTGAAACTGGGTCCAGGTATGCACGGTACAGAATACAATTTAGTGTATTTACTTTGGAGCCACATTTAGGCACACAGGAGTCCTTTCATGCAAAAAATTGACAATAAAGTGGTTATCAGCCAGTTGCATCCATACTTCACTTTGTTCACATTTTATGACAGGGGACAGTGTTACAGGTGTGATATGTGTTTTATTGGTGGCAGGGAGTGAATAGTGCAATTTATAGTGATGGCAAGTGGTCCTGGGTGGTTGTCCTCAATGCCAACACAGTGGCAGCCTTGTTGGTAGTATTGATGGGTCCATCAATTCTTACATTAGTTCATATTGCTTCTTAACACTATGTGGTGGTTGATTGAGTGGGACGGTTGCTTTGCAGATTGTTGCTGAGTTACTTCTTGAAGAGGGCCTTTCTCTTTGCTCGGGTTCCAGTGCCATATCTTGGCCTGAGGGTACGTTTGGGCGCCTGCTGTTGACCTTGAGTGGATGACATGGTTGGCCCTTGGGTTTCCTCTGAGGGTAGTTCCTGGGATGTTTCTGATGATGGTGTAATTGTCAGGTCTGTGTCCTGTGCTGCAGTGGGGGCATCATGTCCTGTGTGGGTCTCAGACTGGGTTTGTACCAGCTGCGGCAGTGCTCCTGCTATGCTGGCCATTGTGGCTTTGTGCTGTGTCCACTGCTCCATGGCCTGTTGGTGGTGTTCCTGCTGCATCCTCTGACTGTGCTCCAGGGTGGATACTATCTGTGCCAACCTGTCACGGGTATGCTGGTAGACCCCCAATACCTCAGATATCACGTCCTGGGCTGCTGCATCCATGCTGTGGCCTCCCCCATGGCCCACTTAGGCCCTAGCACTTGCTCTAGCCCCCTGTGCCTGTGTCCCCTGCACAGGTCTGGCAGTACCACTTGTACTGGGGCCCTCGCCTTCTTGCATGTTGGGAGTGGGAGACTGTGGCCTCTGTACCTGTGTTCCACCAGTCTGTGGCCTGGATACACTGGTGTGGGGACGCTTGCCCTGGGCTGTTGTTCTTGACTGGGTGGTAGGGGTGTCATTGGTATCCTGGGTGGGGCTGCTGCATGGTGACAGTCCAAGACTGTGTGAGGGGCGTGCCTGATAATCAGTGTCCAGGGATCCTTCACCAGTGTCCTGTGAGGTGCCTCTGTCTCCATGGGGTCATTGGCACTTCTTGTCCCGTCCGTGAGGGTGACATGGGTGGTGGTGCCTGTTGGGGGACATAGACGTGTCTGTTACAAATGCATGAACGGTTGGGGTGCACAGGACTGGGCTATTTTGTGCTGGTGTAACTTTTAGTGGCCATCCAGGGTGCCTTTGTGAGGTTTACACTGCATTTTGCTTAGGGCGTGCGGTTGCATGGGGGGGTGTAGTTCCATTGTGAATCCTTGCTGAGGTAGGTGGCTGTGCACAGGGGAGGGATGTGGGCCTGTTGGTGGGTTTGTGGTAATGCAGGGGGGGTGGATTCAGTGGCTGTTGCCTGGGTGGGGTATTGGTCCTGGTGGGTGTGGGTGGGGTGGGGTGGTGCATGCATTACAGGTATGGTGTATATTGGGTAAATGTAAACGACTTACCCGAATCCATTCCTCCAGTGAGTCCAGTGAGTCCCTCAGGGTGCTAGATGGCCAGTACCTTTTCCTCGGTGTATTCGGATGGTGTTGGTGGCGGTCCTCCCCCAGTCTTCTGGAATGCAATATGGTGCCTTGATGCCATGCCCCTGACTTTCCCCCGCAGGTCGTTCCATCTCTTCCGGATGTCATCCCTGGTGCATGGATGGTGTCCCACTGCATTGACCCTGTTGACAATGGTCTGCCATAGCTCCATCTTGCTTGCGATGGGTGTGTGCTGCACCTGGGCCCGAATATTCCTTCAGGATCTCGTCCACCATGGTCCTTAGCTCCCTTTCTGTGAAGCGTGGATGGTTGGGGGAGTGACATGGTGAGTGTGGTGAATGGTGTCAGGGCTGGGTATGCGGTCAGGGTGCTCTTCTGTGGGTCGGTGAGTGTCTTGTGTTTTGTGGCATTCGGTGTCTACTTCTGTTGCTCTCCGTCTTCTTTGGCCTGGTTTCATTGCAAAGGATTGTGGGGTGTGCCTATGAGTGTTTATGGGGTTATGAATGTGTGTCAGGTGTCTGGGTTTCAAGCTTATCCAATGTGTGCACTTCTTGTTGTTAAGTCCACTTGCGGCCCGTGGAGGTCGGCACCGCCAATGGTCGTCCAGCCTCCACAGTCCGCCAAGGTGATTGGTGCATCATTATTTGGAGGGCGGGACGTGGGTGTGCTCGGCAGTGGCGGAGTGGCGAGGTCCAGCATTTCCACCGACAAGGTCATGGCGGTGACTGGTGGTCTGGCGGGTTTGGGATTTTAGTTCATTATATGGCGGGTTTCTCTTCACCGCCAACGGCAGCCTTCTGTTCACCGCCGCCGTGTTCATAATGACTGCCATAATCCTAATAGCCAAACAATTCACTTAGAACGCCACACATACATATCAAGATCTACATAGACAGACAGTACACAAAACGTACATGCTAGATAAGTAGGAAACAAGTAAGTACCAGACAGGTCTGTTACTCTACCATAATCAAGGTGGTTGTGAGAAAATGATGATCATTTTCGGCAATCATCAAGAGACTATTGCGATCATTGAGGACATTCATAGATGGCTTTGAGTAAAGGACAGTTGGGGGTAATAGTAGCTGATATACCTTTTACTAAGGTTTTGTTTCTTCATCTGACAAAGCGCAGGGAGGTGAGAAGCAATGAATAGGTGGTAAAGGAGAAAAGGATTCTGAAAACGGAGTGTTCATGGTTTGCTCTACATGTTGGTCGTGGTGCGTATTATGTATCTTTACAGTATTCTTGTTTATGTTTATGTTGTGGTACTGTCCCACTTAGCAAATTAGTACTTGAATACTACTGCTTGATTGTGTGCATGTTAAGTTAACGTCCTCAGTAAACACTGATGTCTTGATGTAGTTTAATAAAAATATGCACAAAATAAACTAGGGTGTATTGAACCAGTGTCTCAGTCAAGACAAACATTGTTAACTTCTTGCTTTGAGAGACTTAACTCATAGTAAAAATGTGACTATAATCTGAGTAACATGTTGCGTATACTCCATATCATCAAAACTGATATGACCACTATAACTTATCTATTAAATAGAGCTAAATGTGTGGTGTATGAAAGGTGGGTTTGCAAAGTTTTAGCAGGCTTACTGCTGTGCGAGCCTACCTTGTCTTTGCGTTTTAACTGATTTACTAAACTATTGTAGTGCAAAGTTCCCACTCATGGGAAGCTGCAAAAACCCCTGCCTCATGAATTCTTTTTTTGTCTCCATGTGCCCACCAGGGAGGCAGAAAGCGCACTAGACACCAGTTTTTTGTTTGAAAGAATCGTGGAGCCCAGATCATCCGGCCATTGAGCTACGACATTAGCAGGAAAAAAGTGACAAAAGGAATGTTGTAGGCGATAGGCCCATCTCATTTTATTAGTAGAAGTGTGGCAACACAGAATAAGAGAACATTTGTTATTACCAATTAAATGTCTTCATTTGTGGATTCCAAATATAAGCCAAAGTGCAAGAAAGAACACATTTTCCAAACTGCTGTCTGAATCACGAGATTATGTGCAACACCAAATGTAGAGTAGTGCAAATAGGCATATTCCTAAACTCATAATCAAGAATACATTTCAAGAAGCATTGGCAAAGCCAACAGTCCTCGCCTTTGGAACCTATTGGCTTTGGTAATTGCTTTTGGCAGAATTGTACAGCCTCGGACATACAAAGGGCAGCATCTTTCAAATAATAAAAAGGACACTGACAAAGCCAATAGCTCATGCAAAGCCAAGACCTATTGGCTTTGCCAATGTTTGTTGTAAATGGTGAGCCTGGTCCTTATAGTATTGACCTAGAAAGGTGAAAATACTTTCCCGACCTGCAAAAGCTATGTCTTGTAGGCTGTGTGCAGATTTAAGCAACAGATGCATTCACCCAGAGTTATCCTACAACTGCACTACCTTTAGAAAATAAACATGTGCAAAGAAAGAAGATTGTACAGGAAAAGTGCTTAGGACTGGTTTAGAACTTAACAGTGAAGCAGAGAGCAGAGCTGGGTCTTCACCAAATTTACATAATGTAAATGGCATTCTTGCTCATTTATTCATGTAGATCTGATCAGAGAGACATCCCGGGATGTATGGAGAGTTCAGATTTAACCGGTTAAGAGGCTGTGGGGACAGGACACTTCGCAACACTTCCCAGGAACAAAAAACATCGATGTATGCAATAATGCCACACGTTTACAAAGCAAACCCCTGAACTATTTTTGGGGGGGAGCAGGGGGCGGTTTGCAGACCCCTTTCAAGTTGCTTCATAGCAGGCTTGCATGACGTACACTCTCCAGTTTCTATCCTTTGCTATGTCGTTTGTATGCAATTAATAAAGAGAAATCAAAATTACAAGTCCCAGAATGAAAAGGAAATTAAAACAGGACTGGATAACACATGCTCCTTACATGAGACAACTGGCACGCTCGAAACTTGAGAGTTTATGGCCAAACGAGACAGGCATCTGCTATACAGGAATTGCTTTTTCCGAAATATGCATGACTATGCATGACCTAAAATGTTTATGCTGCTGCTAAATGTTCTCAGAAGAGGTGGCAGGAACTTAAATACGCAAGACAGGACCTTGGCTGAAAGTAAACTTGGGCCCCCAGCAAAAGCCTTCTAATGAATGAAACCGATGGGCACAATATATTCCAAAATAGAACTAAACAAACAACGACCACATGTATTATTATCATTGAACAGACATTAATCAAAACAAATCCGCAGCGAGAAATGAACAAGACTCTTAAAAAGTAAAATAATGGTAAAAAATGGTTTGACAGTCACATTCATTTCTTTCAGCAGATACTTCCGTACTAAGACAAACATGAATAAAAAGATAAATTAAGCCAAATAAAATGAAAATAAAGTGCACTCACCGTTTAGTTTTAAAATGTCCATCAGGTATCTGGAGTAGGGAGGAGGAGGGGATTCTGGAACCAGAGAAAAAGAGGGAGAAGGGTTAATGCTGATGTATGGGAAAGCGTGATAGGAGGCTGTGATAATAGGGGCATTGTTTAGAGTGCGCTGCTCATCTTAGCGCTGGGGGTTGGAGGCTAGGCCACAACAGCTTGATATTTCAGTCAGATAAACAAAGCGGGTCACCTAGTGCCAGTCTCTCTCCTATGTGCTGCTGAGCAGGCCTCTTTGGGGCGGCTAACACACACTCCAGGACCTGAAAACACCACTGATGCAGACATGCTGATAATAGTGCTGTGTGAGCCGAGCCCATGGAGAGGGGCTAGGCGGTGAGGGGAGCTGGCGTCCTGCTACCCACCTACCCGGGAGGGGTTGAGGCAAAAAGATACCAGGGCACTTTCCAAACAAGATTTGCATACTGAAGCAATGAAGAAACGAAGTCGACCAGAGGGGAAGGGCTAAGGCAGGGTGTTGCTGGGAGTGAGTTGATTATGAATGAAAACGAAGGAGACAGTGCATCATCAGCATTCTCACGAAACAGGCTACAATGGGGATTTCAAGCAGTGATGGGGCTGATTTGTGAACATAGAAAGCATAGACCGGAGGTAGGAGTTGGGGGAAAAGCTTTTAAATAAGCAAACATGCTGCCTTGCCCTTTTCCAACATAAATATTTAAATATAAAGGAGAAGCACACTGTCTTTTAGCTACCACAAAAGCATAAGGGGAAACCCCTAACTGGACTTTTCTTGCCACATAAACTGAAGAGTAAAACAGTTTCACCTAAGTGAGCCCACGGCCACCATGAAGCGTGAGGGTGACACACAAAAGGAAACAGAAGTTCGTTGGCAGTGAAATGTATCAGCAAAAGTCCAATTATCCATGTAATTGGGAAAAGTGCAATTAGCCATGTAACAAGGTCGATGTCATTCAAAGCGCTCGACTACTGTCCAGCGAGATCGCTTTGTCTGCGAAATAAAGAGAACAAGCTTCAGGGGCGAGGGTCGGGTCGGGAGTAAAACATGCAGTTCGGGAGTGTATCATGCAGACGAGACTAAAGCCCTTTGTGTTTCGGATCTGTGAGTGACGAGGTGGTGGCTTGTGTTTGTGTACACCACAAATCCCCCACCTGCACACTGTTGCACAAGAAACATTTTACACCAAAACATGCAAACTGATTTTCAATGGAACGGGTCTACAGTTGTGAAAACACTCTCTGTGGATCAGGCAGGACGGTGTGGAGAGAAGCTGGCACGGGCAGCCTGCTGGGCATTGCTGTTGAGCCCCAGCCCCCAAGCTTGATGAGGCACCCTACAGACCTACGTAGTGGCAGTAACGCTACCAGCCCCAATCACAGCCCCCACCCCCTTCTCAAGATCCAAGAACTCTCAAGGATGAAAGGTGCGAGGGGCATGAGTGGTGATAGAAAGGAAGGGGTTGCTTTGGCTTTCTCCCGAGTTTGAATTTTGAAGTTGGGCTACACATTTATATTTTTTGGGTCAATAAATGCCATAAAAAGTATTGCAGAGACTAAACCAAATCTCCCACGAATACACTTGATGTTTGGAGGGCTGTCTTTCTAGGAGGGGAGGGGTAGTAACAATGCCAAACTTCCAGTAGTCATGAAAGGCAGGAAGGGGGGGGGGGCGACACTTTGGAGTCTGTTGCTTAAAGGACAGCCCCTCCCTTACTGAAGCAAGAAATACCTTTACCTTGGAGGTGAACTAATCGAGAGTCTTTGCAGTGGGGCGCAGTCAATACAGGTGTGTCAACAGTGAGTACAGCGTGAGAATAATGATATTAAAACAGAATACATATCACTCTGGGCACAGCTGCCTCCCGCATTTCGGTAACCATGCATATGTAACTGAGGGAGCGCAGAGACGTGGCATGTAATAACAGTGTGCTGCCACCCTCAGTGTAGGTACAGGTGCAGCTTGGTCCACAAATTCCACCGTACTTAAAAGAGAAGCACGGCTGCTGTGGGAGAGAGGGAGTGAACAACAGGCTACCGGCAGTGACGACGAGTTAATAACATTTTAAGAGCTTCGCAACATAACTGGTGCACGTGCAAAGTGCTCTAATACCTACAATGGAGTTTGCGCTTGAAACTGCCATGGCCGTGCAATGCGAAGGAGAGAGACAAAAGAAACAAGCATTTGGAATGCAATAGCCTTGTGTTTGCTCGAGTTAGTGCTCATAGCGTTGTAAATTACTGACTGGACTTTTATTGCCACACAGACTGAAAATAACAAAAGGAAGAGAGCGAGGGTGAGCTGGCCCTGGAAAAGCCCCCCTCTGCTGTTGGTTTATGTTTACAGAGGGAGCTGGTGGGGAGGAGGGACTGAACAAGAACCCACAATGTTGAGGTGAAACAGGCAAATGCCAAAAAAAGTCCCTTACAGAAGAAATAAACAGGACATAGTGTAATTACACAGTACTTTGTGCTGCTCCCAAAGTGAAAAAAGGCAGGACAAAGAGGCAGAGCTGACCACCAGCAAGCAAGGATTTTTGAAGGATACTGCAACTAACAAATGAAAACGCTGGAACTCACTGTATAGTATACTTAAAAGTATACAGCAGGCCGAACACTAAAGCTCAACCTAAAAATTAATATATTTCCTTAATACACATGTTTCCATTGGTTAATGGTGCATGATCAGTACATAATGAAAAATAATTTTAAGCTGCAGTTCAGTGGAATGCTCTGGGTATTGCGTGGTTTTGCACAATCAATTAACACAATATATTAACTTTATTGACTGGCTATGGCACAAAAAATTATAGGTGAAAATATTATCACTCAGTTCCATTTTTTCTTACTTTCTTTCTTCAGGGTATTACATGTTTTTGCACAATCAACAAACACTATATATTACCTTTATTGACTCGCAACAAATTATAGGTGAAAATATTGTCACTTATTTCTATTTTTTCCTCCTTTCTTTCATCAGTGTTTGATATCAACTGCTAGTTTCTTTGGGAAACCAAAGTTGATCTACACAAATGACACCTTACCACATTCAGAATGTTATCAACTTTTAAGAAACATTTAGATTTCCAGGCTCTACTACTGGTGTCACACCTGTTTATACCACAAACTGCAAGTAGGTAGAAATCACAACAACAGGAAAATTAGACTACCACTAACAAAATTGCAACAAAAAAAATCCTGTGATTAAAAATGATGTATTTTTGTTGTACAACTCTGCCAGTTCCTGAAAGTTGGGAAGAAAGTGGTGTTAGAACTGCAAACCTTTTGTTGATGATATTGTCACAAGAAAAACATATACTTTCTTGTAAGCATGTTTTCTCCACTCCCCCCCCCCAAAAAAAATACATTTTGCTACTCTTAGGCAGGTTTCTCAGTTTTTCCACACAAATCCACAAAACCGGGGTATGGTTAGAATCTGCTTCATGTGGGAAAAATGACACACATGTGGCCTGGATAGGTTAAGGGGAAAAGAAAGGTATGACAGTTTAAGCATGAACTGGTCCAAATTAAAAAAAAGGATATAGCACAGATGAGGTGGGCATGGGCAGATCTGGTTGTTTGTAATGGGGGATATTGGAGCCTTAAGGTTTTAAGGAAATATAGCTTCGGGTTCATGGATCCTGCAGACATCATTGAAATTATGTCTTCTGAAAACATTATTTGGGAGCATTTTAACCTTTTTCTAAATGCCTTGTCTTGAGGTAGAAATGTGGAGAAACTGAAATATGGTGTCTAGTATGAAGGGTGTACCACAATAGTGAATTTCTAATATCAATCTACAAAACAATTGACTCCAGAATACAAACACATATAGTTAGATAGGCAGGCAGACAGACAGACAGACAGACAGATGGAAACATATTTTCATTGAATAAACCAAAGGTTAACCCCTTAGCTGCTGGGCCGTTTCCCCCCCCCCCCCCAGTGCTGAGCCCTTTTTTGGCTATTTGGGGTAGTTCGCGCTTAGGCCTTCATAACTTTTTTGTGCACATAAGCTATCCACGCCAAATTTGCGTCCTTTTTTTCCAACATCCTAGGGATTCTAATGGTACCCAGAGTTTGTGGTTTCCCCTGGAGGAGACCAAGAAATTAGCCTAAATACAGTGAAAATTTCGTTTTTTTCCCAAAAAATGGGAAGAAAGGGCTGCTGAAGAAGGCTTGTGTTTTTTCCCTGAAAATGCCATCAACAAAGGGTTTCTGGTGCTGAAATCACCATCTTCCCACCTTTCAGGAACGGGCAGACTTGAATCAGAAAACCACATTTTTCAACACAAATTTGGCATTTTACTGGGACATACCCCATTTTTACTATTTTGGTGCTTTCAGCCTCCTTCCAGTTAGTGACAGGAATGGGTGTGAAACCAATGCTGGATCCCGGACAGCTAAACATTTCTGAAAACTAGACAAAATTCTGAATTCAGCAAAGGGTCATTTGTGTAGATCCTACAAGGTTTTCCTACAGAAAATAACAGCTGAAATAAAAAAAAATTGAAATTGAGCTGAAAACAACAGCCATTTTTCTTTATGTTTTACTCTGTAACTTTTTCCTGCGATGTCAGATTTCTGAAAGCAATATACCGTTTTGTCTGCTGGACTCTTCTGGTTGTGGGGATATAAAGGGCTTGTAGGTTCATCAAGAACCCTAGGTACCCAGAGCCAATAAATGAGCTGCACCCTGCAGTTGGTTTTCATTCTATACTGGGTATACAGCAATTCTTTTTCTGAAATATGAAGAGTGAAAAATAGGTATCAAGAAAACCTTTGCATTTCCAAAATGGGCTCAAGATAAGGTTTTGAGGAGCAGTGGTTATTTGCACATCTCTGAATTCCGGGGTGCCCATACTAGCATGTGAATTTCAGGGCATTTCTCAAATAGACGTCTTTTTTACACACTCTCTTATATTTGGAAGGAAAAAATGTAGAGAAAGATAAGGGGCAATAACACTTGTTTTGCTATTCTATGTTCCCCCAAGTCTCCCGATAAAAATGATACCTCACTTGTGTGGGTAGGCCTAGCGCCCGCGACAGGAAATGCCCCAGAACACAACGTGGACACATCCCATTTTTTTGACAGAAAACAGAGCTGTTTTTTGCAAAGTGCCTAGCTGTGGATTTTGGCCTCTAGCTCAGCTGGCACCTAGGGAAACCTACCAACCCTGTGCATTTTTGAAAACTAGAGACCTAGGGGAATCCAAGATGGTGTGACTTGTGGGGCTCTGACCAGGTTCTGTTACCCAGAATCCTTTGCAAACCTCAAAATGTGGCTAAAAAACACGTTTTCCTCCCATTTCGGCGACAGAAAGTTCTGGAATCTGAGAGGAGCCACAAATTTCCTTCAACCCAGCGTTTCCCCAAGTCTCCCGATAAAAATGATACCTCACTTGTGTGGGTAGGCCTAGTGCCCACAAAAGGAAATGCCCCAAAACACTATGTGGACACATCAAAATTATCAAATATTAAACTACGTGTTTTTGTGGGGGGGACCTGCGTTTTTGGTCCTGGGCTCAGAAGCCATATAGGGAAACCTACCAAACCCAAAAATTTCTGCAAAATAGACACCCGGGGGTATCCAGGGAGGTGTGACTTGCATGGGGACTCCAATGTTTTCTTACCCAGAATCCTCAGCAAACCTCAAATTTAGCTAAGAATCACATTTTTTCCCACATTTCTGTGTGGGATCACCACACTGGGACAAATTTCCTACCCCCCAACGTCCCCCTCAGTTTCCCGGTAAAAATGATGTGTAGGTGGGCCAAGTGCCTGTGACATGGAAGAGCCAAAAACATGTTGAAATTGAGGGGGAACCAAAGCGGGTCACAAAGGGCAGTTTGAAAAAAAAAGTTTTTAGGCTGACAAGTGCAGCAGAATTGTTATCGGTATAGATGAGATAATGCTGAGTGGTAGGAATTTTGTGGATTCCTATAGATTCCGGAAGGTCCCATCAGAAAAATGTTGGGAACATGTGTGATTTCCAGCAAAGTTGGAAGTTTGCACGGCATTGTGGGTAAGAAGATGGTGCGGGGTTCATGTGAAGCACACTACCCTGGACTCACACAGATTTTTTAGTTTTCAGATGTTTCTAGGTCTTGTGGATTTTTCTACATGGCAGCGTCCCAAAGTCCAAAAAGTGCAACCCTCACCATTCCAAGCGGGACTATTTTAAGTTAGCCAAGCTCTCATGGTTCAAATGTAAAAACAAAACCCAAAATAATCAAATGTCCTCTTGCTTGCTGGGGGGTAAGATGTTTTAGTGTGCTAGGGGAGAGCTGAAAGACTGTTACCCCCTTCAGTTGGGGTGGGGGCATAACCATGCCCATACTTGTTGGTAGCCACTACCACACTCTTTTTAAAAACAAAATCCTGGCATCTAGTAGACTTTCTGCCCCCCCCCCCGGGTGTGGATCGGGGGTAATTGCCCCATCTGCCCACTGGTGGGCAGAACAACTTTAGTTCCATTTATTTAGGGTGGGGGTATGGTCATACCCCCACCCTTTTATTTTGCAAAAAAATCTTCCCTGGTCTTGTAGGAAAGTACCATCTTGCCTGGCATGTTACCCCCATTTTTCACTGTATATATGTTGTTTTAGTTGTATGTGTCACTGGGACCCTGCTAGGCAGGGCCCCAGTGCTCATAAGTGTGTCTGAATGTGTTACCTGTGTTATGACTAACTGTCTCACTGAGGCTCTGCTAACCAGAACCTCAGTGGTTATGCTCTCTCATTACTTTCAAATTGTCACTAACAGGCTAGTGACCAATTTTACCAATTTACATTGGCTTACTGGAACACCCTTATAATTCCCTAGTATATGGTACTGAGGTACCCAGGGTATTGGGGTTCCAGGAGATCCCTATGGACTGCAGCATTTATTTTGCCACCCATAGGGAGCTCTGACAATTCTTACACAGGCCTGCCACTGCAGCCTGAGTGAAATGACGTCCACGTTATTTCACAGCCATTTTACACTGCACTTAAGTAACTTATGAGTCACCTATATGTCTAACCTTTACCTGGTAAAGGTTGGGTGCTAAGTTACTTAGTGTGAGGGCACCCTGGCACTAGCCAAGGTGCCCCCACATTGTTCAGGGCCAATTCCCCGGACTTTGTGAGTGTGGGGACACCATTACACGCGTGCACTACATATAGGTCACTACCTATATGTAGCTTCACAATGGTAACTCCGAATATGGCCATGTAATATGTCTATGATCATGGAATTGCCCCCTCTATACCATCCTGGCATAGTTGGCACAATCCCATGATCCCAGTGGTCTGTAGCACAGACCCTGGTACAGCCAAACTGCCTTTCCCGGGGTTTCACTGCAGCTGCTGCTGCTGCCAACCCCTCAGACAGGCATCTGCCCTCCTGGGGTCCAGCCAGGCCTGGCCCAGGATGGCAGAACAAAGGACTTCCTCTGAGAGAGGGTGTTACACCCTCTCCCTTTGGAAAATGGTGTGAAGGCAGGGGAGGAGTAGCCTCCCCCAGCCTCTGTAAATGCTTTAATGGGCACATTTGGTGCCCATTTCTGCATAAGCCAGTCTACACCGGTTCAGGGACCCCTTAGCCCTGCTCTGGCGCGAAACTGGACAAAGGAAAGGGGAGTGACCACTCCCCTGACCTGTACCTCCCCTGGGAGGTGCCCAGAGCTCCTCCAGTGTGCTCCAGACCTCTGCCATCTTGGAAACAGAGGTGCTGCTGGCACACTGGACTGCTCTGAGTGGCCAGTGCCATCAGGTGACGTCAGAGACTCCTTCTGATAGGCTCCTTCAGGTGTTGCTAGCCTATCCTCTCTCCTAGGTAGCCAAACCCTCTTTTCTGGCTATTTAGGGTCTCTGTCTCTTGGGATTCTTTAGATAACGAATGCAAGAGCTCATCCGAGTTCCTCTGCATCTCTCTCTTCACCTTCTGCCAAGGAATCGACTGCTGACCGCGCTGGAAGACTGCAAAACTGCAACATAGTAGCAAAGACGACTACTGCAACTCTGTAACGCTGATCCTGCCGCCTTCTCGACTGTTTTCCTGGTGGTGCATGCTGTGGGGGTAGTCTGCCTCCTCTCTGCACTAGAAGCTCCGAAGAAATCTCCCGTGGGTCGACGGAATCGTCCCCCTGCAACCGCAGGCACCAAAGAACTGCATCACCAGTACCTTGGGTCTCCTCTCAGCACGACGAGCGAGGTCCCTTGAATCCAGCAACTCTGTCCAAGTAACTCACAGTCCAGTGACTCTTCAGTCCAAGTTTAGTGGAGGTAAGTCCTTGCCTCCCCACGCCAGACTGCATTGTTGGAAACCGCGACTTTTGCAGCTACTCCGGCCTCCGTGCACTTCCGGCGGAAATCCTTTGTGTACAGTCCAGCCTGGGTCCACGGCACTCTAACCTGCATTGCACGACCTCCTAAGTTGTTCTCCGGCGACGTGGGCCTCCTTTGTGCGACTTCGGGTGAGCACCATTTCACGCATCCTTGTAGTGCCTGTTTCTGGCACTTCTGCGGGTGCTGCCTGCTGCTGAGAGGGCTCCTTGTCTTGCTCAATGTCCCCTCTGTCCCCTGACGCAATTTGCGACATCCTGGTCCCTCCTGGGCCACAGCAGCATCCAAAAACCCTTACCACATGATTTGCAGCTAGCAAGGCTTGTTGGTGGTCTTTTGGCGGGAAAACACTTCTGCACAACTCTCCACGTTGTGAGGGATCCGTCCTCCAAAGGGGAAGTCTCTAGCCCTTGTCGTTCTTGCAGAAACCTACGCTTCTACTGTCCAGTAGCAGCATCTTTGCACCCACAGCTGGCATTTCCTGGGCATCTGCCCATCTCCGACTTGCTTGTGACTTTTGGACTTGGTCCCCTTGTTCCACAGGTACCCTCGACTGGAAATCCATCGTTGTTGCATTGTTGGTTTGTGTCTTTCCTGCAGAATTCCCCTATCACGACTTCTATGTCCTTTGGGGAACTTTAGTGCACTTTGCACTCACTTTTCAGGGTCTTGGGGTGGGCTATTTTTCTAACCCTTACTATTTTCTAATAGTCCCAGCGACCCTCTACAAGGTCACATAGGTTTGGGGTCCATTCGTGGTTCGCATTCCACTTTTGGAGTATATGGTTTGTGTTGCCCCTATCCCTATGTGTCTCCACTGCATCCTATTGTAACTATACATTGTTTGCACAGTTTTCTAATACTATTACTGCATATTTTGGTATTGTGTACATATATCTTGTGTATATTTGCTATCCTCATACTGAGGGCACTCACTGAGATACTTTTGGCATATTGTCATAAAAATAAAGTACCTTTATTTTTAGTATATCTGTGTATTGTGTTTTCTTATGATATTGTGCATATGACACTAAGTGGTACTGTAGGAGCTTCACCCGTCTCCTAGTTCAGCCTAAGCTGCTCTGCTAAGCTACCATTATCTATCAGCCTATGCTGCTAGACACCCTATACACTAATAAGGGATAACTGGGCCTGGTGCAAGGTGCAAGTACCCCTAGGTACTCACTACAAGCCAGTCCAGCCTCCTACAGGTCTCTGGTGGGCTTTCTGCACCCCTTGGGGGCAGATGGGCCTCCTAAAAGGAGGCCAACAGTAATGTGCCCCCATGGGGAACGACCCTTGCCCAAGGGGCTGCCCCCCACAAACGAAACACATACATACACACACACCAATCCCTGGTGCCTAAGTGGTTTCTGCCCCCTACCCGGGGGCAGATCGGCCTAATAGAAATAGGCCGATCTGCCCCCAAGGGTAGCAGAAATGGCCTAAAATAAATTTGCCCTCCTGGGGAGCGGCCCTTGCCCAAGGGGACGCTCCCCTTATGCACAAGTATAAAAAAAAACTGGAGTCTAGTGACTGGCCTAATAAAAATTGGCTCAAATGCCTTAAATACAATTTGCCCCTCAGGGGAGTGACCCTTGCCTAAGGGTTTTCTCCCCATACATAAAAACATAAAGTAAATAAATATATATAAATATTCCTGGTGTCTAGGGGTTTCTGCCCCCCTGGGGCAGATCGGCCTAATTATAATAGGCTGATCTGCACCGGGGTGGGGGGGTAAAAAAGGTCTAAAAATATTTTGTCCCCCTGGGAAATGGCCATTGCCCAAGGGGCCCCTCCCCTTATGCGTAAGTAAAAAAAAAAAATCCCTGGTGTCTAGTGGTTTCTGGCAGATTGGCCTAATGAAAATAGGCTGATCTACCCCCAAGGGGGGCAGAAATGGCCTAAATACAATTTTCCCCCCAGGGGAGCGACCCTTGCCTAAGGGGTCTCTCCCCATGCATAAAAACAGCAAGTAAAGAAAAAATATATACATCCCTGTTGTCTAGGGGTTTCTGCCCCCCTGGGGGCAGATCGACCTAATTATAATAGGCCGATCTGCCATTAGTGGCGGCAGAAAAGGCCTAAAAATAATTTGCGCCCCTGGGGGTCGACCCTTGCCCAAGGGGCTGCTCCCCTTATTCAATTACATTTAAAAAAATTAACTCCCTGGTGTCTAGTGGGCATTTCTGCTGCCCGATCGCATCGCAGAAATGCTTGCAGAGACATGAAAGGAAAGGCCTTTCCTTTCTTTTCATGCCTCTGCCTGTCCCCTCCTCCCGAGCGGAAGAGAAATGCTGAGAATTTATCTTCCGCATCGCACTGGTGGCATGCTTCCAGTGTGATGGGAGGTAACCTCTGATGATGTCAGCAAACTATTGCATGCTGACATCATCAGATGTCACTATGGGGGCTTCGGGTGGAAGTGGTTTCCCTTCCATCCCTGACTGGGGGCTGGGAGGGAGGCCCACGTGGGCTAGCGCTCCCCCTGTGGGCCGGGTGCAGGATGAGCTGATCTCGTCCCCGGCACACAGGAACCGTGTGCGAGGACGAGACCAGCTCTCCCGAGGCACCCTACGGGTTAAAAAATAAAACTATACGTTGTCAGTCAGACTCCATTTTATGACTTCTGCGCCTCCTTACTCTACCCTCTTTTTGTTGTTATACCTTGACACCCAATTTATGGGTTCACTGAGTAACCTGTTTCCAATTTTACGAGGGAGGAGTGGCAGTCAGGAGAGAGAGGAAAGAGAGAGAGAAGGTAAAATGACAGAAGAAGAAGGAGGCAAAGCTGGTTTGAACATTTGTGCTAGGTCTGCTTTTGGTTTCCAGTCCTGCCCTGTTGTTGTTCACTGTCTAGAACTTTACTGTGTGGCAGGAGCCCTATACACCTCTGCAACAATACGAGTCAACGGGGAGAATACATTCTCACGATTTTTATTTCATAATCTCCCACATGTCACAAATGTAACCTTAACAGGAAAATGTGAGAGTTGCCGACTGAGAAACTCTTAACAATCATAGTATTTTTTTTTGACATCATTTAATAAAAGCAACAGCGCATTCTGGAAAACAGTGGGCCCTTCCTCACAAACAAAGAAGGCGTGCGTTTCCCTTGGGGCATGTGCTTAAATTGTCCGCTTGCCATGGACCGCTACACCGACTAACAAACTACAGGAACCCGCTGCAGAAATTTGCAAATCATCTCTGTTCAATCTGCCCTTCCAGACATTGGCTGTGCGTGTCGCTCTAAACCGCCCTCACGCACGCCCGTTGCCCCGCCCCTTCTGTGAGGTGCTGGTGAGAAGCTCAATCTTCTGCATCCTGTGTCTTCGGAAGCCCTCCTAATTGTGCTGTGTGCGTTCACGAACGGTAGTGCGAACTGTTGTGCAGCGTACTCCGCTGCCTTCCCACCCCGGCTACAAGCTGTTCTGAAGCAGAGGCTTCCTAAAGACTCTCACCTTCATTAAAGACAGCAATAACTGGGGTGGATAAGAGCAGCGATACACAGGGAGAGGCTGTTCAGGAGAAGTCCCCATCACTGGTCCTGATGCTGCGGGCAGTAAGTCGTGCATATTTGCTTACCCTCTGCTCCTTGCGTGTTTTTTTTCGCTGCAGAGTATATATATGTAATTATATAGGTTGTTGCAGGAGCAGTATCTGATCAGTTGCCGAGGAATATAAATCCTTGCACTGGGGCTTAATGGGTGTGCATTCTCTAGTATTGTAAGATGTTTGCAGTGCTTACGTTTTTCATCCCTTATATGATTTTTGTTGTGGGCAACAAGAGTTTGGTAACTAAATCTATACAGTTCATCTTATTGTATATTATTGCTACATATACTACCCCTATTAATACCATTCTTTATGATCGTAAACCTTGTTTTATGTAGATTTTAGCAACCAAGTATCACTGTCCTCGAAGCTTATCTGTGTAATATTTAAAGCGAAGTTTTGAAATGTAACACTTTTATTGTGCTATTAACTTGTCTTTCCCGCACTCCCACGTTTGATTACCATTTATTGGGTAGAGGACCCTTCTCTGTTAGCAAACTTTTTTCAGTTATGTGAATATTTTACTGTTCATGACTATACTGTAAATATTTTTCTTTCCTCATGACTTCTGATAACAAGAGCTCACAAAAAGGTGACGGCGCCTCGCTTGTGTTCCTTGATACTAGGAACCCTTTCGCATATGATGTATTGGCCATTTTTGCCTTATGCGTCCCCGAATGCAGCTTCTTTTCCAGAGAGATACTGCAGGCAAGGCAGCACTTTAGGTGAATAACTCGATTAAATGATGTCGGGAGTGATTGTATAAGTATGTTACTGTTGATGTCAGCTGAGGTAGGGCGCGCTAGGATGGAGTGGCAGCAAAACAAAGTTGCGTCATGCAACCCTTTAACGATTTCTTAGCAGTGACGAGATTGCCTCTAACACTGCTTGCACTTTCTGCAATTTGATAGGAAGTAGGGCGCAGATGCAGGACAAGAAATATTTTATGTTTTGTAATCAGTTGCCTACTCCTACGTCCCTCACTTATCACACTCTTATACATGGATTTCTGCAGTCAGCAGGAGCTGAGACTGTTGCTATCAGCGATGGCTTCTGGGTGCAGCAGGGGGCTTCTCCTTCACGGTTTGTGCAGGTTAGGTGATGGGGAAGCAGCAGTGATAAAGAGTGGCTTTTGCACCTGATCTCTAGTTCTTTGATGATCTAGGGGACTCCTACAATTCATGCTACAGCCCAAAAGTAGGGTGACCACCTGGCATGGAGTACATTTCTGGACAGGACTGTAAAACATTCAGGACAAAGGGTTAAAAATTCAGGACATAAATTCAGGACGAAGGGTCAAAATTCAGGACAAAAATTCAAGAACAAACGTCCGTTTTATAGACACACCCAAGAGAGGCCATACCCCATTAGGTTATCAGTGCATTTATTTACTCTTGTTTTTAGATAGCAATATTTATTCACTGTGGTATTTTTGTGACTGCCTCCTGATATGCTACATTCAAGTGTCACATTAAGTCTTTGTTCAATAGTAAATTAATGCCCTTCAGCACAGTGTCAAGGCCATCACTCCTACTCAAAACTGCCCAATCTTTCTTGGAGAGAAAGCAACAGCAACATTTTGATTGCTTCTAAACATTTTTTAAATCCCATGGCAAACAGTTTGGGAAACATTCAGGTCAGTAATCTGATGGTACTTTAAATAAGCTGAACAAAAACATCTGGCTCATCTCAACCTCCAATGGACTTTCAACCTAAAAAAATAACACAATGAGGCAGAGTAGATGGTGTGGGTGACAGTCTCACACCTAGTGTCAGGATGTGAGGTACCCACAACTTGTTTGTAGTCTGACAGCACTAGAGTGTATGGGCAATCAACATGTCAGGTTTTCCAATGGGAAACCCTTCAACCCCAGACTGCTGCACTATTGGCACATCAATGTCCTCCTCTAAAACAGGCCCTTCATTGCCACTGAAAGTGGCTTCCTCATCAGAAGAGTCCTCAAGACAGAAAACTCACTGCCAGAATCTCTCACTTCCTCCTCTGCCTGAATTGCGGAGTCAGACTCATAATGATGGTCAGAAGACGATTTAAAAAGCATGCCAACAACCTGCTGAGCGGTCACTCTGCGGCTAGCCAAGATCCTTTCTATGAAGTGTAACTTGAGAAAAGCACCAACAACAACCAGCGCTGTCTAAAATAAGTAATAAACAAAATGTGGCTTTATCAAAAGATTTATGTGCTCAAAAACTATACCAGTCACTTGCCTGAAAAAGCTAGACCTCACCAGCAAGTACTCTGCACAGACATAGCAATCACCAATGGTATCCCACTAAAAGAAAAAAGAAAATCAAATTAGACATAAGACAACACAAATATCATTGTGCACAAATGTAAGGACAATTTCACACACAATCCTGCATTTAGTACTCCACCTACAAACATCTCATTCATGCATGTCAACAAAACTCCTTTGGAGTAAACTGCTTTTACTTACCTAAAACATGCAACTATACAAACCACAGGTCAACTACTGCCAAAACCTCAAGGATCCACAGCAAAGGAAGCAGAAGCTTTGAACTACAACAAAAATGAGAAATAAACTGTTATAATCACAAATACAAATACTTCGCCAGTTGACAAACACCCCGCCACCAAGCATTTTCAAGTTTCCACTGGTCCCCTCTTGGGGGCAGATGGCCCTAAAAAAATAGGCTGCTCTGCCCGCAAGGGGGCAGAAAAGGCCAACAGTTCTGTGTCCCCAGCAGAAAAAAATAAAGGGGAACAAAAAAAATTCCTTGTTGTTAGAAATGGGGTCTTTTGGGTTGTCAGTCAGGTTACCCCCTGTCCAATCAAGGACCCTCACTCTAGTCAGGGTAAAAGATAATCACCCTCAACTAACGCCCGCTCACCCCCTTGGTAGCTTGGCACGAGCAGGCAGGCTTAACTTCAGGTTTAAAGAATTTGTACCAACACACACAGTAACTTAATGAAAACACTACAAAATGACACAACACAGGTTTAGAAGAATAGAAAATATTTATCAAAACAAAACAAGACCAAAATGACAAAAATCCACCATACACAAGTCAAGTTATTAATTAAAAAGCAAAAAAGAGTCTTAAATCCTTTGGTAAACAGATAAAACAATGTTAGCATTGAAAAGTACCTGGGTCGTGTTAAAATAACATGAACAGGCGAGAGTGCGTTGAAAGAGGTAAGCGGTGCGTCAATTTCTCACCTGCAAGTGAACTCGTGCATCGGTTCTCCTTCTCCAGTTGGACTGGCGTGTGTTGTTCTTCCTCCCTGCACGGGAGCGATGCGTCGATCCGGGCAGCACTTGGGTCCGGGCAGTCGTTGCGTTCATTTTCCACGCCCAGCAAGGTTTGCGTTAAAAATCCTGCTGCACGGTGATAGCAAAACCACGCTGCGTGTGTTGCGAGGATATCAGCCTTTGTCAGCGATGCAGTGCGTCTTTTCTCCAGCCACGTGCATGGATCTCCCAGCTGCGCTGTAAGCGCTGCATCGATTTTGGGCCTCGGAGGCGGCGGCGCGTTGTTTCTTCAGCCGCTCTCGGAGGTTGGATCAGAAATTTCCCTGCACAGTGGTCTGTGCATGGAGTTTCAGGCTTGGTTCACCAGCTTCACCTGTCAAGGCCCCAGGAACCGGATAGGTCACCACTTGGCAGGGCAGGAGTCTCAGCAGAGAGTCTAGGTGCTGGCAGGGGAAGTCTTTGATGGCACAAGACTTTGACAACAGGGTGCAAGCTCAGGACAAGCCCTTGAAGATTTCTTCACAAGCAGGAATGCCCAACAAAGTCCTGTCTTTATCCCCTTTCACTAGGCAGAAGCAGCAACAAAGCACAGTCACAGGCAGGGCACAGTCATAGGCAGGGCAGCTCTTCTTCCACAGCTCTTCAGCTCTTCTCCAGGCAGAGGTTCCTCTTGATTTCCAGAAGTGATCTAAAGTCTGTGATTTTGGGTGCCCTTCTTATACCCATTTTGCCCTTTGAAGTAGACTTACTTCAAAGAAAAGTCTCTCTTGTTTGTGAAATCCTGCCTTGCCTAGGCCAGGCCCCAGAGACACACCAGGGGGTTGGAGACTGCATTGTGTGAGGGCAGGAACAGCCCTTTCAGGTGTGAGTGAACACTGTACCCCCCACCTCCTAGCACAGATGGCTCATCCGGATATGCAGGCTACACCCCAGCTCCTTTTGTGTCACTGTCTAGCGAGAGGTGCAAACAGCCCAACTGTCAAACCGACCCAGACAGGGAATCCACAAACAGACAGAGTCACAGAATAGTTTAAGCAAGAAAATACTCACTTTCTAAAAGTTGCATTTATAGACACACAATCTCAAAATCAACTTTACTAAAAGATGTATTTCTAAATTGTGAGCTCAGAGACTCCAAACTCCACATGTCTATCCGCTCCCAAAGGGAATCTACGCTTTTATCATGTTTAACGGGAGCCCCCATGTTAACCTATGAGAGGGATAGGCCTGGCAACAGTGAAAACCGAATTTAGCAGTATTTCACTGTTAGGAGATATAAAGCACATTAGTAGATGTCCTACTTTAAACATAAACCGCACCCTGCCCATGGGGCTACCTAGGGCTCTACCTTAGGGGTGTCTTACAAGTAAGAAAAGGAAAGGTTTAAGCCTGGCAAGTGGGTACACTTGCAAAGTCGAATTGGCAGTTTACAACTGCACACACAGACACTGCAGTGGCATGTCTGAGACATGTTTACAGGGCTACTCATGTGGGTGGCACAACCATAGCTGCAGGCCCACTAGTAGCATTTGATGTACATGCCCTGGGCACCTCTAGTTGGTTTCCGGCTGGAAGTCATGAAGTTCAATGAGAGGGGATTGCAGTGCCAATATTAGTACTTGGATTATCTAATTTTAGATAATCCGTGACCTTGGACCTCTTGGGTGGAGGAGGGATCAAGAGAGGTATGGAGGCAGATGGAGAAACAGAAGAAGGCTCTGCTATCAAGATGTCGCTCACCAGATCATCAGTAGAGGTGGACATATCCTTCCTACGGGACTTCCTAACTAACTTTGTGTTAAAGCCAGAGTCCAAGATTACAATTTGAAATTAAAAGCACACCCCTAAGTTGAGTTATACACAGCAATGTCACAGAGGTTGATCTATTGATCTGGCAAGTTCTCATTGGCAAAGCCAAGGATAGGGTAGAACAGCATCCACATTGGTTACAATCACACCTAAAGGAGCAAGCTGCACTGACCTAATGCAAGCCAACTGTGCACTGTCTAGGGGCCTGTAGCCTAAGCCCTCTCAACATGCAGTCTCCAACTAGCCACACTGAGATCTCACTAGGACATACACAAAAAAGCTAGCAAAGCTACTCAACTTGCTTGCTGTGAGTACTGACGTAGGAGATGGCAAGAGCTTCCAGTGATCTTTTGGTGTTATTTCAATTAGATTCCAGCAGCCAGCACTGCCTTACCCCCTACTACTTAGGGGGGCATAAGCGTGCTGCACAAGGTTGTGGGCAGAGTTTGGTTAGCTGTGCGAATTGGGGGAAGATTTTCTTCAAATTTGATCCTAGTTTGATTCCTACAGACAGCACCATCTCTCACCCCCTATTTATGGTGCATGTTAGTTCAGGGGGGGCATGAGCACTTTATTTAGAAATTTTAACGAGCTGAGACCCTTTTCAAGATTCAGAGAGAAACTTCCAAATGTTTCTCAATTGCTTGATTTCTGTGACTAGCTTATCTCTGTCTTCTTTTGGCCTTTTGACCTTCTTTGGCCTTAAACCTGCAGGTCCATGATTGAAGATGATAGAATGATAGGCACCGTCAGTCACAAGCCACAAGCTCCAGACCGCAGGCCACTCCCAAACTGAACCACACTTAAGCAGGCCGCATCTGCAGGGCTATAGGGCACTGCCACAATACTAATGGGTGAAGCCGTGTGAATGGGACAAAGCAGCAGAACAGGGCAAGACATGTGCTGCTGAAAATAACATGGCTTGGGGAAGGGGACCACACACTCATATCTCCCCAAATAGTATGCTTTGTCCTGGGTGACCATTTCCCTGGAACCTATAAATGGTTTTGGGTGGGGGTCACACTCCACTCCCCTTCATAAACTAATTGGCCAGAGGGGTCCGCACGCATCCTCTCCATTCAAAATATTATCCGCTGCTCCCCTGACGCTAGCTCACTCTGTTATTGTTTTTTTTTTTTTTTAAACGTTTTAGAACATATCACAGATCCTCCATGATTTTGTGGTAAAATTACAGGATTTCCCACCAAGCCTAAGTTGAGCAGGGTATCCCATCCCTGCCCCTTTATATGATTTCTAAACTTTTTTTTTCAGGACAGGCGCTGAGTCCCCGAGTCCTAAAATAGCTGACATCAAATCTTTGTTCATATGGCTCTTAGTTCTAGATCTGTCAACTCCTCGGATCCTCCTCAGCATCATATATGTCTTAACCTTAATTTCTCTAAAATTACTGAATGGAATTACACTAAACCTTTTCTGCACCAAGACCTTGCTTTCTGCCAATTAGGTGTAATTCCGTCAACCATTTTGGCTGTAGCTGTGTGTAATGTTCCTTTTGAAAAACGAGTGGGGAAACCATGTTTTGGGACCCTCTTGTTTTTCTTGGCCCCTTCTTAAAATATCTCCCTGAAACTTTCCAGAAAGGAGCTGAGGTGGATGAAGTTTTTTTGAGAAAATTTAGTGAAAAACCATTAAACGGTGCCAAAGCTATTCTCAAATAAAAAAATGCTTTTCCTATTGGAAACCTGATCCTAAACATATATATCCAGTGGTGGGAAAATATATATCTATACATATATAAATATATACAGAGATATATATATATATATATATATATATATATATATATATATATATATGTATATATTACCTAGTGGCAGTTATAGTTAGGACCTAGTTTCCATAGGAAAGTGTTTTTAGTTTTGCCTATTACTTTGGCGCCGTTTGATGAATCTTCAAGACATTTTAAAAACCTATACTTTCCTAAGTTCAGCATTTGTCTTGAAAGTTTCAGGATGATCCGTCAAGAAGGGGCCAAGACAAATTGTGTGGGGGGGGGGGTTTCCCAAAACGTGTTTTCCCATTTATTTTTCCATAGGACTTTTAGACAAATCAAATCAAATCAAATCATTAACATTTATAAAGCGCGCTACTCACCCGTGCGGGTCTCAAGGCGCTAGGGGGGAAAGGGGGGGTTATCGCTGCTCGAACAGCCAAGTCTTTAGGAGTCTCCGGAAAGCGGAGTGGTCCTGGGTGGTCCTGAGGCTGGTGGGGAGGGAGTTCCAGGTCTTGGCCGCCAGGAAGGAGAAGGATCTCCCACCCGCCGTGGAGCGGCGGGTGCGAGGGACGGCAGCAAGTGCGAGGCCAGCGGAGCGGAGGGGGCGGGTGGGGACGTAGAAGCTGAGGCGTCTGTTGAGGTATTCCGGTCCCTTGTTGTGGAGGGCTTTGTGTGCGTGGGTGAGAAGACGGAAGGTGATCCTTTTGCTGACTGGGAGCCAATGCAGGTGTCTCAGGTGTGCGGAGATGTGGCTGTTGCGGGGTACGTCGAGGATGAGGCGGGCCGAGGCGTTTTGGATGCGTTGCAGGCGGTTTTGGAGTTTGGCGGTGGTCCCGGCGTAGAGGGTGTTGCCGTAGTCCAGGCGACTCGTGACAAGGGCGTGGGTCACGGTTTTTCTGGTGTCGGCGGGGATCCAGCGGAAGATCTTGCGGAGCATGCGGAGAGTGAGGAAGCAGGCGGAGGACACGGCGTTGACTTGCTTGGTCATGGTGAGAAGAGGGTCCAAGATGAAGCCGAGGTTGCGGGCGTGGTCTGCGGGGGTCGGTGCGGTGCCGAGGGCCGTGGGCCACCAGGAGTCGTCCCAGGCAGACGGGGTGTTGCCGAGGATGAGGACTTCCGTTTTTTCGGAGTTCAGCTTTAGGCGGCTGAGCCTCATCCAATCTGCGATGTCCTTCATACCCTCTTGTAGGTTGGTCTTGGCGCTGGCGGGGTCCTTGGTGAGGGAGAGTACAAGTTGGGTGTCGTCGGCGTAGGAGGTGATGATGATGTTGTGCTTGCGTACGATGTCGGCGAGGAGGCTCATGTAGACATTGAAGAGTGTCGGGCTGAGCGATGAGCCTTGAGGTACGCCGCAGATGATCTTGGTGGGTTCTGAGCGAAACGGAGGGAGGTAAACTCTTTGGGAGCGGTTAGCGAGGAAGGAGGCGATCCAGTCCAGGGCCTGGCCTTGGATCCCGGTGGAGCGTAGGCGGGTGATTAGGGTGCGGTGACAGACGGTGTCAAAGGCAGCCGAGAGGTCGAGGAGAATGAGGGCGACTGTTTCACCGTTGTCCATCAGGGTTCTGATGTCGTCTGTGACTGAGATGAGGGTGGTTTCCGTGCTGTGGTTGGTTCGGAATCCGGTTTGAGAGGGGTCGAGCAGGTTGTTGTCTTCCAGGAAGGTGGTCAGCTGTTTGTTGACGGTCTTTTCTATTACCTTGGCTGGGAAAGGTAGAAGAGAGATGGGGCGGAAGTTTTTCAGGTCGCTTGGGTCAGCCGTAGGTTTCTTTAGTAGGGCGTTGACTTCAGCGTGCTTCCAGCATTCGGGGAAGGTAGCAGAAGAAAAAGAAGAGTTGATGACGGTCTGGAGGTGCGGGGCGATGATGTCGTCGGCTTTGTTAAAGATGAAGTGCGGGCAGGGGTCCGAAGGGGCGCCGGAGTGGATAGAGTTCATGATGGATTTGGTTTCTTCCGTGTTGATGTGGGTCCAGTTGTTGAGGGTGATGTCCGGGGAAGCGGGTTCAGTGGTGTATGGTTGGGTCTGTTGTCCGAAGCTGTCGTGGAGGTCGCTGATCTTGCGATGGAAGAAAGTGGCGAGGGATTCGCACAAATCCTGTGAGGGCGTGACGGCGTTGGCGCTGGCGCTGGGGTTGGAGAACTCTTTGACGATGCTGAAGAGTTCTCTGCTGTTGTGGCTGTTTTTGTCTAGTCTGTCGGTGAAAAAGTTCCTTTTGGCAGTGCGGATCAGGTGGTGGTGTTCGCGTGTAGCGTTCTTGAGGGCGGTCATGTTGTCAGCGGTGTGGTCCTTGCGCCAGGCCTTCTCAAGGGCACGACAAGTTTTCTTTGATTCTTTGAGGGTGTCAGAGAACCAGAGAGGTTTTTTGGTGTTGGTCTGTCGATGCGTGCGTTTGAGGGGAGCAAGGTTGTCAGCGCAGTTGGAGATCCAGTTTGTGAGGTTGAGAGCTGCGTCGTTGGGGTCGGTGGTGAGGGTGGGTTGGTTGGCGGCGAGAGCGGAGAAGAGTTGCTCTTCAGGGATCTTGTTCCACTGTCGATGAGGGATGGGTTGAGTGCGGAGGTGGGAGGTCTCGCGTCGGAATGTGAAGTGGACGCAGCTGTGGTCGGTCCAGTGTAGGGCAGAGGTGTGGCTGAAGAAGACGTGTTTGCTGGCGGAGAAGATAGGGTCGAGCGTGTGTCCGGCGATGTGGGTGGCGGTGTTCACCAGTTGTTTGAGGCCGAGGTTGGCGAGGTTGTCGAGCAGGGTGGTGGTGTTGGGGTCGTTGTTTTGTTCCAGATGGAAGTTGAGGTCGCCTAGGAGGATGTAGTCCGGTGAGGCGAGGGCGTGCGGGGAGATGAAGTCGGCGATGGCGTCGCTGAAAGAGGCGCGAGGTCCGGGAGGACGGTAGACGAGGGATCCTCTGAGGGTGGTCCTTGGGTCGGTGCGAATCTGAAAATGCAGGTGTTCAGCGGCGAGGGGGGGTCTTCGGTGGAGGTGGTGACGCTGATGGAGTCTTTGAAGATGATGGCGACACGTCCTCCTACTTGGTTGGTGCGGTCTTTCCTGGAGATCTTGTAGCCTTCGGGGATGGCGGTAGCGATGTCTGGAGCAGAGGAGGCGTTCATCCATGTCTCCGTGATGAAGGCGACGTCCGGGGCTGTGGAGTCCAGGAGGTCCCAAAGTTCAACGGCGTGCTTGTGGACGGAACGGGCGTTGATCAGGATGCACTTGAGGTGGTTGATGGCGCGTGGGCTTGTGGTCGTGGTAGTTGCGTGGTGGAAGATGCGTTTGCAGGAGTTGCAGGCGAAGGGTCCATGGGTGCGTTTGGGGTGAGCTAGGAAGCAGGTTTTGGAGCGCCCTGGGTTGAGGGCGTGGGTTGAGGGCGTGGAGGGTAGACACACCTACAGCCCGAACCACTGAACGGAATTATACCAAATTTGGATCGAAGCTAGATTCTGTTCCACAGATCATGCTTTTTGTGGATTGGTGAGAATCAATTCAGTAGTTTCAGAGAACTTTAAGGCCAAAATATATAGATGTATAGAGACACAGATCCTCCGTGGATCCAACTGTCCCCGTGCTGATATTTAGATTGGCTGGCAGCACTTCAAAAAGGAAGCGTTGGTAGCCATCTTGGGACTCAGCTTCAGCTGAGTCCCCCCCAAAAAAGCCAAAAACAAAGAAAAGAGGCCAGGATGGAGTCACTTACAAAGCATTTAAAAAAAATAAAAAATAAAAAATCTGCGGTTAGATCTACTGCTTTTTCCAAGATTTTTGATTTAAAACCTGTGGTCCCCCGTGCTTTCTATTTGTTTTTCCTCTGGGTGGGCCAAGTCCAGGTTTGTTTTTCTCCCGGGTGGGCCAAGTCCAGGGGGCTTTTCAGGAAAAAATGGGGGGTAGGCGGTTGGTTCCTGGACTCCTGCTGCCCTGGGGACCGCCACCTCCACAGGCAAATATTTAAAAAAAGAATCAGGGACCTCCCCCGTCCGCCCCCCTAGAGGAGCTTCTGATGGCCCTGGGGACTGCCAGCCCCCTGGGTCAGCTCCTGCTATGTCCTGGGGTATCCACCCCTGGGACTTAGCTGTTTGCTGCAGCTGAGCCAGGCCACAGCAATCACTGTGGGTTTTGACAGCGGGAACTGTAAAAACCAAACCTTTCATCTCTGTCCCCTTCATGCATGCAGGGGACAGAGATGAAATGCTTCAGCAAGAAGGGAGCTGCTGTCAAAGCAGCTCCTTGCTTGCTGAAGCAATGGCACTGCTACGGAAGCCATAAGGCTTCCCCCGCAGTGTCAAGTAGCCCGTAAGGGCATTTTTATTAAATATATTTTTTATAAAAATAAATCAATAAATAAATAATTATGCAGGGACCACGTGGGAGCCCTCCCATATATCCCATAAAGGGCTGAGAAAAAAAGCATTTAGCTCAGTGTGAAAGTCGCTAGCCTATCTGGTATGGCTACTTTTAAGTCTGGCTCCGATGCCTCTTCCAACCATGTTTCCGTAAGAAAAGCTACGTCGCGGACATGGTTGTCCATGAGTTGAGCAAATTCATAATTATGTTTACCTAGGGACCTAGTGTTCAGTAATAGGCAGGATATAGATTTATCAGTGTGCTTGTTTATTCGGGGAAGGTGAGATCCCTTGAGTCTCGTATTATATCAGGAGCCGTAATCTAATTTAGAAACTCTAATTTACAGTCAAGGCTAAAACAACATCCAGGGCAACTAAACAGATTAAGATTGGTTAGAGAGTGTAATTGACAGTGCCCTTTACATATGATTAAAACCAACACAGAAAACAGACTTGTGAATAGTAGAGTTACAAACACAGCTCGAGAGCAGCTGCCATCTTGTAACATCATTCTACCACATAACATTGTGAATATCTGCATTTTACAAAGGCTTCTCCTCAGGACACAATAATGCAAAAATTAAAAAATGTTTCTGACCCCATTTGCCACACTATATCTCATGCAAATACACCTAAACTCAAATCACATCAAATAGTAGTGATACCAAATTGAAATAATGGTGGCAAGACTTGCTGGCATCGTATTGCAAACTGACAAGTAATACTTATGTCACTTCTCATGCTGTGAAAATCAAGGCATATGTACTGCAATAATAATCTTGTATGTACAATTCTCACTCCTGCAACTGTAATGCCAAAAGGCACATGGATGGCTACAGGATTTCCCTGATTACCTAGTTGCCATCATGCTGTCCACGCTATCTCAGCTACCATACCTTGTGCACTACAGGCAGTTGCCATTGCTTGACGTGGTCATGTGTTATGAAGAGGTTTATTTGGCCAGGTGGATGGCAAAGGAGTTACCTGTGTATGTGTCCAGTACGGGATAGTCCACCATTTTAGGTACTGTATCTAGTGTAAGGTTGCTCTCAACACGATACTTTATATGTGATGAGAAAGATTCACTTCTCTTCCCCCGTCTCACATACCTCTTGGAGATGCTATCCACGTTTCCATAAGCCATCACCTCGTAGCAGTGTTACCTGAACATATTCACAATATGGTGTTTAAGCCTTATTACACTGAGATGGTTGCAGCACACTTAGAAAGAGGACAAAGCATCAGAAATGTTGTTGTGCAGGAAGGAGACCCTTCCTGCATAAAATCAATCCTGCTTAATCTTCTCTTCTTTATGGGGTGACCTTTCCGTGAATGATATTGCTGCAGGCGATAAATATGGGTCAGGGTTCAACTCTCTGTTACTGTGCGCTGACTAGTTGCACAATGCTACCAAGAAGTTGATTGTGATCTCTGCAAAGAGCAATACAGCTATTAACTTACAACATTATGAGGGTGGCTTTAAGCTAACAGCACCGATGATCACTTTTTTTCCAGTACTCTTGGGCCCATATTTATACTTTTCTAGCGCCGCATTTGCGTAATTTTTTGACGCAAAAGAAGCGCAAACGTACAAAATTCAATTATATTCTGTAAGTTTTCACAGTTTTTGCATAAAAAATTACACAAATGTGGCGCTAGAAAAGTATAAATATGGGCCTTGGTGTTGTAGGTTGAATATATAGGACTGCCTGAAAGTCAACCTTGTGACATAAGTTCTAGTATAAAATGAATACTAGAGCTGCAGAGTAGTGAAACTGTGTCAACCTTGTTGGGATGTTATAGAGTTGTGAAAGTTTATGTTCATCTGCATAGAGCAATATAGCTGCACTCCAGGCTATGAAACAGCAGCTTAGTGAAGTTGTAAGGCAGTACCTATAGGATTGCAAGATTGCAGTACTGCAGCACTATGAACATAAAGCCTGAAAAGGAAGTAATGCTGTAGGGCAGTAAAATTATAGGGTACTATGTTCAAAGCAGTGGTGCTGAAATCCAAAGCAGGCAAGCTGCAGTACTATGAACTCCTTAGGATTTATACACAAGACAGTAGTGCTGCCACCTGTAGTAGGAAGATGCAGAATTATCAATTTATATGACCTTATGTAAAGGACAGTAGTGCTTATATCTGAAGTACGAAGCTGCATCATTGTGAGCTGCTTTGACATTATGCACAGGGCTCTAGCAGAGATGGGCGAGCCACTAAGGGCTTGAGCCATATCCTAACCTCTGACACATCCCGAAGGTCTCTGAGACCCTTGAGCCCAAAAAAGGGAGATATTTCATGTATTCGTTGTACCTAACCTCACAGACTAACCTAATGCTCCAAAAATGTAAAATAAAACAAAAAACAACCTTTGATGTAAAGCAGGAGACAGAAAGAGTTATCTTGTGGCTGAACAGCAATTTGATCTAAAATCAGAAAGCCTAGTATCAGTCCCTGTTTCCCAGCTTGATCAAAGTGTGTGACCCTATGCAAATATTTTATTGCAGTCTCTCTACTTTTTTCGTTTTTGCCTGAGACAGCTTGCACAATATTTCATTAGCTTAAAGGAGGCTTAGAGCCCACCTGTTACTTACCACTGATTGGCACCATCATCACTCTCATTTCCATGCTTCTCATTGGTCAGTGCTTGGTGGTTTCACATCACCGCCTGCTCGTTTCACTTTCTCCCAGTGTACTTGCCCTTTCTCTGGATCATGGAACATGTACTAAGTAATTTTTCTATTCGAGTACTTTCGCTTTTCAGCTTCAGATTAAGGAACTTTTTTTTCCTTGTTACTTCCTCCATCGTTGTTGCTACCTCCTTCCTCAATTCTGTGTCTTGCTTTCCCATTTGGATCCTTCCAAGTATTATGGTCTTTTGTCTTTGTACAGTTTCATCTTCAATTAAATACATATTTTAGTTGGATAGCTAGGTTATTAGAAATAGTTTCTTTATTGTGTTCTCTAGTTGCTTATGTATTAGTCCCTGCTCACAGTATCAAACAGGCGCATTTTACACAGCCTGCACTCTAACATTGAATTTTTTAGGCCCATAGTTTCTCTTTCTGTATGTGCCCAGTAAGTTTCGATGGGATCTGTGTCCTGGTGTGTTGAATACCTTATTTTGGTCTTTACCATAGGAAGGGAAGTTTGGCCCTTAGCACCCCTTGCATTATCCATGTGTGGCTGCTGAAGAGGGTTGGCTCCATGTCCAGTCACTATGTCCAGGCCTGCTCTCTTAAAGCACATTGCTGTCAGTTGACTGCATGGATGCTAAGCACGACTACAATTCTCAGAACACACTAGGTTGACAATTAAGAGCCAAGCACTGAACATGTGATGCCCTGCCAGAATAGAGGAGGTGGCAACCTAAGCCTGTGAGCCATCTGTGATTGACTGCATGTATGCATTGCCTGATAGAGTGTGTAAGCTTGCTTTATCCCACTTGTGAAGTGGCTCGTAGCACCAGTGCTTCAGCTGCAGATGCTTGCATGTGACACGTACTTTGCATGCTGAAATTGTAGTTTGTCTGACTTGGCCTTTCAACCTGCAGAAGTCCAAAGAAATTAGTACCAAGTGGGTGTTTGTAAAGGTTGTAAATACTGGGTGACTTTTTGTGCTTTTGTGGTGACTATTAGATGGTACAGTTTGCAGCATCATGGGCTGATGTGTCTGCTGTGTCTGCTGTCTCTGCTGTGACCAGCATGTGCAATCAGCGAGTCTGGGCATGACTGTTTGCTGTCTCTACTGTGACCAGCATGTGCAATCAGCGAGTCTGGGTATGACTCAACCTCCCTGTACCCTCCCTGACCATAATGACCCACCTTCTCAACAGCCTTTGTTCTGTACAAGTGAACATTGCAGTAATAGCTTCCTGCACCACACTTGCTATCAGAGGAAGAGTCTTGGGTCAAATTAAGTTCTGATACCCCAATCCCTTTGTCGGTGTTGGCTTTCTTCTGCATGTTAAACAAATACACTTTTTTGAATTCTGAAGAGAATGTGTCACATTTTTGTTGCACAAATTACATGCCAAAATGTTCATGACTTGGCTTATGAATATGCTCTTAGAGTCAAGCCAGACCCTTAGCCTGTCTTTCCACTTTAATTTGTTGGCTAGGCATTAGTGCTGCCATCTGAAGTGGGAAGCTGCCTCACTATGAACGCTGCTTGGCCTTGCATCCATGATATAGCACTGGGAGGCCCAGGAAGAGAGGTTCCCTTCATCTGGGTCTCACAGCCATGGTTGAGTGGTGCAAGGCCTAGGGGAGAGGACGAGTAGCATTGCCAGGATGCAGCGTGCCCTGGTGCAAGCAAGGAAAATGGTGCCCTTTGTTGTTGAGGTGGTAAAATGCACCAATTGTAGCTGCACCCATGTAAAGGGCCCCATCCTCCCTGGACTTATAACCACGGTCCAGTTCTGAGAGGTCTAGGACATGGACACCTCTCTTCTAGACCTTGCAGCACTACACCATGACTACAGGGTCTCACCGCCATGGCGTAACACCGGTTTGCTGTCCCTTCTCACAAACATAGTGTAGTGCCTTGAGGCCGAGAAGAGAGGCCCTCTTCTCTGGGCCTCTCAGCCATGATGTAGTGTTAATAGTCTTAAAAGAGGGGGCCCCTACCCTGGGCCTCACAGCATGGAGAATGCTGAGGAGTGGGCCTTGCTGCCACAGTGGCAAAGACAAAAGCAGTGCTGTGAACTTGATGGAGGAAGACATAGCTAAAACAACATGAGCCCCCCCTCTCTCTCCCCAAGGAGCCAGGAAAGTGATTGCTCCTGTTGCCTGGAAACCCCCCCTAAAAAGATGCACAAGGGTTTCATATCGTTTTCTCACACAATCACTGCCCTGCCCAAACTGCTGAATTAGATGTTGACCACCTCCTCTCCTGAAAAGCTGCCACGCCTTTCAAAGTATGTGCCAGGACGACACACATCTTGCTTCTATAAAGCGAAGGGATGCAGGAGGGTGCACAAGTAGAGCAAGCAGTATAGTCAGAGCTACATCTGAGAATTATGCCTGTGGGCACTGCCCACTCCGCCCATGCCTAACGCCGGTCCTGACTTCAACCTCTGATTTCAAACTAATTTCTTATCTTCTTCCTCTTTCTCTGGCAGTCTTCACTATCAGGCTTATCCTGACTTGCCATAGTGAACTGTTCTTTGTGGCTGTTACACTACTCACCCACAATGCTTAGCCGCTTCTAATCTCCCATTGAGGTAAAAGTGTTGTGTCATCTGTGACATCATCAGTTTTTGCAGGTGCAATTCGGTGTCTCACAATTTTAGTCCACTGATTTGTTTTGTGTGAAACTAAAATACCAGAAAGGGTCAGATTACACACATAAAGGTTTGCAAGTTGCTAATTGAGACTCACAATTATTTGAAGAAGGAAGTGGTTTTTTTGTGGTGACTACTCATTTCTGCACATCTGAGCTGTATGAGTGAAAAAACATAACTGCTAAATGCTCCAAATTGTGCAGTTGTTTGCCTCTGGGTAGCTCTTGTGTGGTTGTCTCATTGTGGTCTTCTGTGATTCTCACCTCATACTTTACTGCTTCCTTCTTGGTCTTATCATCACAAAAAAGATGGATTAATTTTCTGCTGGTGACCTTTCTGTAACCTTTATTACCAGCCAACTATATCTGTGAGCAGACATTTACTGCCTGATAGGAGCACAGTGTACCCCTTTCAAGTGCTGAAACCTTTCATTTCAGGCAAATGACCTTCTGAAAACGCAGTGGGCAATGAGAAAATACGTATGTTTTGAAGGTCATTATTTAATTGGATTGTCATTAAAACGTGAAATACAATTGATTGTAAGGATGGTAGAGTATACATAAAGCAGGCAACAAATGCCATTATCAACATTGTCTTTGTTTCAATTGGCGATAAAAGTTATCATCAACTCCCTTGACCAGATAAAATGGAGCTTCATTGTCTACTCTGCAGAATTTATATTCATAATAGTGCAAAGAATAAATGGCCAACTCAGTATTAGGCAGATGGCTGAACTCAACCATCCATTTCACATAATACAGTGGCTGATTGTGCTTATTCGAAGCACCGATAAATCACTGATGTAGTGTGCCAGCAGAAGAACATAAATCACTGATAATTACTTTAGTAACAGTTATGCTCCACGTCAATAACAGTTATGTTCCAGCATTACTGTTCTAAAAACTACCAATGAACCAAACAGGATTTGTAAAGCACGATGAGTCACCCTCGAGGGTATCCAGACTCTAGCAGGTATTAGTGGCTCATTAGAATAGCCAGGTCTTGAGGGCTCTAAGGATTTCCACATTAGCGGTGATGGTCCGGAGATGTGTGGGGAGGCTGATCCAGGTTTTTGCTGCTAAATGGGAGAAGGTACGTCCTCCACTTGGGTTTTGGTGGGTATGTGGGGTGTGGGCAAGCGATAGGAAGGTGGAGTATAGTTTTCTTGATGGTTAGTGGAAATTCAGGTGGTGGTTAATGTAGGTGGATCCTTGGTTGTGTAGTGTCAGCAGCTTGAATACACACCTCTTCTGCGCAGGGAGGAAGTGGAGTTGCGTGAGGTGTGATGTGATGTGGGATCATCGAGGAAGGTCGAGGATGAGACGGGCTGCAGCATACTGTATGGTCTGAGGTCTTTGTAGGACTTGTGAGGTGATTCCTATGTAGAGGGCATTGCCATAGTCTAGTCAACTTTTGATGATGGCCTGTGTCACGGTTTGTCTTGTATGCGGGGGTAGCCACTTGAAGATCTTACATAGCATTGCAGAGTGAAGAAGCAGGTGAAGGAGATGGTGTTAATCGTTGATTCCATTGTGAGCCTGTTGTCAATGATAATTCTGAGGTTTCTGGCATGTTCAGATGGAGTGGGTGTGGGTTCTTGTTCTGAAGGCCACCAAGGACTTGTTCCATGTGTTGCTGCTGTTGCCAAAGATCAAAACTTCAGTTTTTTCTGTGTGCAGCTACAGGCAGTTTTTTTCATCCAGTTGGCGACATTTGCCATGCATCTGTGGAAGATGGTTTTGGATGGTGGTGGCGTTGTTGGTGAGTAAGAGGATGTGTTGGGTGTCTTCTGTGTAGGAGTTTATGTAGAGCCCGTGGGATCTGATGATGTTGACTAGCAGGGTCATATATCGGTTAAAAAGCATGGGGCTGAGGGATTGTCCTTGAGGGACCCCACAGGTGATGTCCTTTGATTCAGAGGTGAAAGGAGGTAGGTGAATCCTCTGGGTTCTTCTGGAGAGGAAGGAGGTGATCCATTTGAATGCATCCCCTTGGATGCCGATGTGGTGGACTCTTTTGATTATTGTGTGGTGAGATATGGTATCAAAGGCTGCTGAGAGGGGAAGGAGAATCAGTGCCGCTGTTTCTCCTTAATCAAGGAGGGTACGGATGTCGTCCATGGCTGCGATCAGGGCAATCTTGGTACTGTGATTACTATGGAAGCCAGATTGGGAGGCAGTGAGTAGCTGGTTCAGCTCCAAGTAGGTCATGAGTTGCTTGTTGATTGTTTTTTCGAGGACCTTAGCTGGTGTTGGTTTTGGTGGTGGCGATTCTGCCCATGATGTTCGTAGATATAGATTGGGGTTCAAAGTTCCCATATCTGGTTGCAATCTTGTGAAAGAAATCGGCAAGGTTGTTGCACAGCTCATGTGAGTGTATGATGTTGTTTTCACTAGCCACCGGGCTGGAGAATTCCTTAGCAATGTTAAAGAGTTCCTTGGTGTTGTTGCTGCAGGTTTCAATATGCGTGACTAGCGATGCCTTCTTTGTTCCTCTTAGCAGGTGGTGATGGAGGTTCAGGGGGGTCTTGAATGGTGTCCTGTTGGAGTTTTTGTTGGTACGCCACTTCCTCTCAAGCTGTTTGCTGTCTCTTTTAGCTGTTCTGAGTTCAGAGTGTACCAGCTGGCCCTTCAAGAGGGTTTTCCCTTGATGCTGGTTTTGACGGGAACAATGCTGTCAGCACAGTTCGTGGTGCAGGTGTTGAAGTTCTTTACTCCTTGTTCGAGGATGTTAGTGTGGGTGCTGGACGTGTTGAAGTGGAGGACGGAGTGGTCAGTCCATTTAAGTTCAGTGATGTGGCTGTATGTGACACAGCTGCTAGTGTTGAAGATGGGGTCAAGTGTGTGTCCTGCGGTGTTCTTAGGGTCATGGATGATCTGGGTTAATCCAGAGCAGCTCATACTGTCGAGGAGGTGTGCAGTGTTGTTACCGTTTGAGTCATGAATGTGAAATTCAGGTCACCAAGTGAAATGTAGTCCTTGCATTCTTAGTTTTGATGCACAATAAAGTCTGCACTGGTGTTGCAGAAGCTGGTGCGCAAGCCTGGGGTTATATGGTAGGGTACGCTGATGGTAGTCTTGTTGTCCATGTGGAGCTTGAAGTTGAGATCCCCCATGGAGGTGGTAGTGTTGTTGGTGGAGGTGGTGAACTGTATTGTTTCTTTGTGGACCTTGGCTGTTCCTTCTCCTGGCTTGCTGGTGCAGTCTTCATGAGTGATTTTATATCCATCTGAATTGCTGTGGCAGTGTCTGGGCACACGTGGATTTGAGCCAGGTTTTGGTTATGAAGAGAAGTCGGGTGTGAGGGTCGTGATGAAGTCCCTATAGAGCAGGTTGAACTTTTGTCATACTTCTTTTGCCAGGTTTCTTTCACGACAGGACCAGACCCTTTTTCCAAATGCTTTAATGATGGCTCATCAAACATGATATGTTCTCAGTGGCCACTCCTTCGTTAGGGCGGAGGAAAGTCCCCCCCGCAGCAGCCACTGCAAATCCTTTAACAAATTATGTTTATTATTGTTGCGTATGTTAAAGGGATGTGGCATTGGGGATGACGAGGATGAGGGGAGTGCACTGTGCCCTCCCCTCAGTGTGCATGTGGGTTTGACGGCCGTCTCAGCAAAGTGTTGCCGTGTTGGAGAAAGCAGGCACAGGCTCCCAGTCTGCCTGAGAGTGCCCTGGATGGGTGCTCCCAACCAATCCTGACACTGCTTAGAGCAGCATCAGGATTGGCCACAGGGCAGGCTGGGAGCCTGTGCCTGCAGCGACAGGAGAAAGAGGAGCGGCGCGGCGGTGATCAGATACATTTAAAAAAAAATACCTTTAATTAAATTTTACCCCCTCCCAACCCTGAGCCGCACCCGCCCCACCCCGCCCCTTGTGACCAAACCAAGTCTGCATGTTCTTTTACATCTTCCTCTGTTTTTGGTTCTGAATTGCCTCATTTTCTTACGTTTTTGGTCAGTTGTTTTTTTGTGTATGTGCTCTCACCTAATGAGTATGGTATCAGCACTCAGCCTCGCTCGATTAGTTTGTCATCTCTCACTTTTGAACAAAAGCTATTCCCTATGTAACGTGAGGACTCAATGCTTTACACCACAGAAAGACTTCCAGTTTTGGACTGCCTCAGAATAAAGGAGGAGTAACCAACGTTCTCCACCTCTGTGAAAATCGACCCACAGAGGCACTCAAGAGACGCTGCTCTGACTGATGGGTCAGTTGAAGTCACTTGTGCATGCACTCAGATTGTTCTCGATTCCAGGGATGGCATTGCAAGACTTCCACTACTCGAAGGCTTGTGGACAGAATGCTCAGTTTTGGTGGCCACTTTGGGAATTCTTACCCAAAATTTTACAAACCTGCCTCCACATTCCAGGTTCTGGCCTTCTTCTTTTGTTCTGACAGGGAACATGAATTTCATTGGCATGTTTTCCTTCCTCTCACCTTGTGCTTGCAATTTATTTACTGGTGAGGAAGAGTTAGAGACCACATCAGTCCTTGTGCGCTCTCAAAGCTAACTGATTGGTGCCCTCAGACTGGGAGCCTGTTTTTCCTAAATTTGGTGAGTGGAAACAACACCAATGAAACACAAATTCAGAAACACAAGATGTTGCATATCCATGCACACAGGAACTCCCTAGCAAGTATTTGAGCAAATGCAAGTTATGGTTTTAGTAACCTGGTCGATTGCTCTCAAACCTGCTTGCTATAATGCTGCCAGCAGTGGGCACTGTTGATATAATGGACAGTGTCACTGTAAAACATGATTCATTCAGAGTGGTTAGAGCAGCTCTTAGGTATAATTTATGATTTTGTTTCAGTGTTCCACCAAGTAAGTGATTAACTTTCTGCTATTTGGACGTAAGTGTATACTTTTCAGTTTTTGGTTTTTATGCTTTTCCACTTTTTCTTCAAACATCATGCAGGCAATGTAATTAAAATGTAAGGTGTGGTTCGGATCATTTAACAAACATTTTTTAGCAATTGGTGGTCACACATTTATAACTGACATGCGTTTCATTCTTTTTTTCATGAGGGAAGAATCATTTAAGATGCCACACAAATGTTTCTTTATGCGAAGAGACATGATTATTTGTAAGAGAAATGACAAATTAATATTATGTTCAGACTGTGGTCTCCCCGGTCACAGTCACTGACCTGGCTCCTTGGGATGGGGATCCCAGGTCCTATAAAGACATGGGGAGGGGGGCTACGCGTGCCCCTCCTCTTAATATACCCGGCCCAGGGGATCAGGTCCCTGGGGTCCAACATGGCTCAGGGAGGTGAGCACTACTCACACACTGCTCCCCATTTATTTTATAAAGATAATGGCTGCTGTCATATTTTCTTTCCCCGATCCCGCAGGTTCATGGCAAAAAACACAATTTTCTTTTTCATTTGGGCCCTGGGGGAGGGGTCCCCACTGGCAGGGATTCCCTACCCCGTTTTGTAATTTTTTTTTTATACTTCAGGACAAGGGACCAAGGGCCAGATGTACCACCTTTTGGTTTACGACTCGCAATTTGCGATCCATTTGTGAATTGCAAATTTCGAGTCGCAAAGCAAAGTGTACAACAGTGTTAAGTACGCTGCAATTCCCAAATGACCTACATCATCAATATTCATTAGGTAGATCACAACTTGTGACCCCATTGGGAATGGCCACACTCACAGGGATGGGGGCCTGCTGGGGCCAGCAGGCCAGCATGTCTGTGAATGCTTTTTAAATAAATCTGTTTTTTGAAAAATGCATCTGGTTTTCCTTATACCGGGTCTGTGCCGGGGACATAATGGTTACGTCCCGTGGCACAGTGCTCCTGTGCCAAGTATGTAACCATTACGTCCTGACACTGGAGCATGGGGGGAGTGCTAGCTCTCCCCGTGGTTCTTCCCTCACCTCCAGGGCAGGGATAGAAGGGGATCACTTCCCTTCCCCCCAGCCCCCAGCCCCCAGTGACGTCTGATGACATCATCAGAGGTTGCCTCACATTGTGCTGGAAGCATGACTTCCAGCGCAACCGCAGAGAAAAAGATTAGTTTCTCCTTAGTACGGGGGCAGGGGAGGTCAGGGATCCATGAAAAGGAAATAAAAGGCCTTTCCTTTCCTTTTCATGTCGCTCTGAGCAGTCCTGCAGCCCGATTGCTATGCGATCGGGCTGCAGGAATGCCCACTAATTAACAGGGATTTTTTTGTTGTTTATTGTTATAATGTGAGCGACCCCTTAGGCAAGGGTCGCTCCCCAGTTGGCAATTTCTTATTAGGCCTTCTTTGCCTCCCCTGGGGGCAGGTAGGCCTATTTTAATTAGGCCCATCTGCCCCCAGGATGGGCAGAAGCCACTAGACACCAGGTATACATTTGTTTTTATTTTTTACATATGGGGAGCGTCCCCTTAAGCAAGGGTCACTCCCCTGGGGGTCAAATAGTGTTTAGGCCATTTCTGCCCCCCCTTCAGGGCACATCCGCCCATCTTTATTAGGCCAATCTTCCCCCAAGTGGTGCAGAAACCACTAGACATCAGGGATGGTTTTTTGTTTTGCACCAATTTCACGCAAGGGGAGCGACCTCTTAGGCAAGAGTGACTACCTTGGGGGCAAATTTATTTTAGGCCATTCCTGGCCCCCTACTGGGGGCAGATCAGCCTATTTTAATTAGGCCGTTCTGCCCCCAAGGGGGGTAGAAACCACTAGACACCAGGGATTTTTGTTTTTGCTACAATTTCACTAAAGGGGAGCGAAGCGACCCCTTAGGCAAGGGTCTCTTCCCTGGAGTCAAATTGCTTTAGGCCATTTATGCCCCCCTTGGGGGCAGATCAGCCTATTTCTATTAGGCTGATCCTCCCCCAGGGGGAGGCAGAAACCACTTAGACACCTGGGATTGGTGTGTATATGTTTTGTTTGGGGGGCAGCCCCTTGGGCAAGGGTTTCTCCCCATGGGGGCATGTTACTGTTGGCCATTTCTGCCACCCTTTGGGGCAGATCGGCCTATTTTTGTAGGGCCCATCTGCACCCAAGGGAGGCAGAAAGCCCACCAGACACCAGGGAAGATTTTTTTTTTTTTAAAGGGGTTGGGGGAATTGCCATACCCCGACTTCAAATAAATGGGGACAAAGTTGTTCTGCCAACCAGTGGGCAGATGGGGCAATTACCCCCGATCCAATCCCCAGGAAAAGAAAGCCTACTAGATGCCAAGGAATTAAACAAAAAAAATAGTGGGGTGGTGGCTACCAAATAGTATGGGCTTGGTAACAGGGGGTAACAGTCTTTCAGCTCTCCCCCGCACACTAAAAGATGTTATCCCAACGGCAAGCAACAGGACATTTGATTATTTTGGGTTTTTAGTTCTACATATGGGCCATGAGAGCTTGTCTAACTCTCAAAATCCACCCACTTGGAACAGTGAGGGCTGCACTTTTTGGACTTTGGGATGCTGCCATGTAGAAACATTTATGAGACCTAGACACATCAGAAAAATAAACATCTGGGTGAATCAAGGGTGGTGTGCTTCACTTGCACCCCACACCATTTTCTTACCCACAATGCCCTGCAAACCTCCAACTTTACTTGAAATCACACATTTTCCCCACCTTTTTGTGATGGAGTCTTCTTGAATCAGCAGGAATCCTCAAAATTCCTACCACCAAGTATTGTAGCTTCTACACAGATAAAAATTCTGCCCCACTTGTCAGCCCAAAAACATTTTTTTTTTCAAACTGCCCTTTCAGACCCGCTTTGGTTCCCCCTCAGTTTCAGCATGTTTTTGGCTCTTCCCTGTCACAGGCACTTGGCCAACCTACACAAGTGTGGTATCATTTTTATCGGCAGACTGAGGGGAACGTTGGGTGGTAGGAAATTTGTGCCGATACGGTGAGCCCACACAGAAATGTGGGGAAAATGTGATTTTTTAGCTAAATTTGAGGTTTGCTGAGGATTCTGGGTAAGAAAGCACTGGGGTATCCACACAAGTCACACTTCCCTGGACTCCCTCTGGTGTCTAATTTTCAGAAATGTCTTGGTTTGGTAGGTTTCCCTAGATGGCTTCTGAGCCCAGGACCAAAAACGCTGGTGCCTCCTGGCAAAAAAGGGTAGTTTTGTATTTGATAATTGTGATTTGTTCAGGTAGTGTTTTGGGGCATTTTCTGTTGCAGGCACTAGGGCTACCCACACAAGTGAGGTACCATTTTTATCAAGAGACCTGTGGGAATGCTGGGTGGAAGGAGGTTTGTGGCTTCCCTCAAATTCCAGAACTTTGTAGCATTGAAATGTGTGGAAAAAGTGTTTTTTTGCTTTGAAGTTTGCTAAGGATTTTGGGTAACAGAACCTGGTGAGAGCGTTACAAGTTACCCCATCCTGGGTTCCCCTAGGTGTCTAGTTTTACAAAATGCACAGGGTTGGTAGGTTTTCCTAGGTGCTGGCTGAGCTAGAGACCAAAATCCACAGCTAGCCACTTTCCAAATAACGTCAGTTTTCAATGTAAACATTTGATGTGTCCATGTTGCGTTTTAGGGCGTTTCCTGTCGAGGGCACTAGGCCTACCAACACAAGTGAGGTACCATTTTTATCTGGAGATTTGGAGGAATGCTGGGTGGAAGGAAATGTGTGGCTCTTCTCAGATTCCCTGACTTTCTATCACCGAAATGTGAGGAAAAAGTTTTATTTTTTCCAAATGTTGAGGTTTGCAAAGGATTCTGGGTAACAGAACCTGGTGAGAGCCCCACAAGTTCCTCCATCCTGGATTCCCCTAGGTGTTTAGTTTTTAAAAATGCACAGGTTTGGTAGGTTTCCCTAGGTGCCGGCTAAGCTAGAGGCCACAATGCACAGCTAGGCAGTTTGCAAAAAACAGGTCAGTTTTCTTTGGGAAAATGTGATGTGTCCACGTTGTGTTTTGGGGTGTTTCCTGTTGTGGGCACTAGGCCTGCCCACACAAGTGAGGTACCATTTGTATCGAGAGACCTGTGGGAATGCTGGGTGGAAGGAGGTTTGTGGCTCCCCTCAAATTCCAGAACTTTGTAGCATCGAAATGTGAGGAAAAAGTGTTTTTTTGCTTTGAAGTTTGCTAAGGATTTTGGGTAACAGAACCTGGTGAGAGCGCTACAAGTTACCCCATCCTGGGTTCCCCTAGGTGTGTAGTTTTACAAAATGCACAGGGTTGGTAGGTTTTCCTAGGTGCTGGCTGAGCTAGAGACCAAAATCCACAGCTAGGCACTTTCCAAAAAACATGTCAGTTTTCAATGTAAAAATTTGACGTGTCCATGTTGCGTTTTTAGGGCGTTTCTTGTCGAGGGCACTAGGCCTACCAACACAAGTGAGGTACCATTTTTATCTGGAGATTTGGATGAATGCTGGGTGGAAGGAAATGTGTGGCTTTTCTCAGATTCCCTAACTTTCTATCACCGAAATGTGAGGAAAAAGTGTTACTTTTGCCAAATGTTGAGATTTGGAAAGGATTCTGGGTAACAGAGCCTGGTGAGAGCCCCACAAGTTCCTCCATCCTGGATTCCCCTAGGTGTCTAGTTTTAAAAAATGCACAGGTTTAGTAGGTTTCCCTAGGTGCCGGCTGAGCTAAAGGCCAAAATCCATAGCTGGGCACTTTGCATAAAACAGGTCAGTTTTCTTTGGGAAAATGTGATGTGTCCACGTTGTGTTTTGGGGTGTTTCCTGTTGTGGGCACTAAGCCTACCCACACAAGTGAGGTACCATTTTTATCGGAAGACTTGGGGGATTACTGGGTGGAAGGAAATTTGTGGCAACTCTCAGATTCCAGAACTTTCTATCACCGAAATGTGACAAAAAAGTGTTTCTTTTTGCCACATTTTGAGGTGTGCAAAGGATTCTGGGTAACAGAACCAAGCCCCACAAGTCACCCCATCCTGGATTCCCCTAGGTGTCTAGTTTTCAAACATACACAGGTTTGGTAGGTTTCCCTAGATGCCGGCTGAGATAAAGGCCAAAATCCATAGCAGGGCACTTTGCAAAAAACAGGTCAGTTTTCTTTGGGAAAATGTGATGTGTCCACTTTGTGTTTTGAAGGGTTTCCTGTTGCGTGCACTAGGCCTACCCACACAAGTGAGGTAATATTTTTTTCTAGAGACTTGGGGGAATGCTGGGTGGAAGGAAATGTGTGACTCCTATCAGATTTCAGAACTTTCGATCACCGAAATGTGAGTAAAAAATGTTTTTTGCCTCATTTTGAGGTTTGCAAAGGTTTCTGGCTAACAGAACCTGGTGAGACCCCCACAAGTCACCCCATCCTGGATTCCTCTAGGTGTCTAGTTTTCAAATATGCACAGGTTTGGTATGTTTCCCTAGGTGCCGGCTGAGCTAGAAGCCAAAATCGATAGCTGGGCACTTTGCAAAAAAACACGTCAGATTTCAATGTAAAAATGTGATGTGTCCATGTTGTGTTTCCTGTCACGGGCATTAGGCCTACCCACACAAGTGGGGGACCATTTTTATCGGGAGACTTGGGGGAACACAGAATAGAAGAACAAGTGTTATTGCCTCTAGTCTTTCTCTACATTTTTTCCTTCCAAATGTAAGACAGTGTGTAAAAAAGACATCTATTTGAGAAATGCCCTGCAATTCATATGCTAGTATGGGGACCCCGGAATTCAGAGATGTGCAAATAACCACTGCTTCTCAACACCTTATCTTGTGCCCATTTTGGAAATACAAAGGTTTCCTTGATACCTATTTTTCAATCTTTATGTTTCAACAAATGAATTGCTGTATTCCCTGGTATGGAATGAAAACCCTTTGCAAGGTGCAGCTCCTTTATTTCCTCTGGGTATCTAGGGTTCTTGGTGAGCCTACAAGCCCTATACATCCCTGCAACCAGAAAAGTCCAGCAGATATAACCGTATATTGCTTTTAAAAATCTGCCATAGCTGGGAAAAGTTATAGAAGAAAACGTGGACAGAAATGGCTCTTTTTTTACCTCGATTTCAATAATTTTTTATTTTAACTATTACTTTTTGTAGGAAAACATTGAAGGATCTACAAAAATGAACCCTTGCTGGATTTAGAATGTTGTCTACTTTTCAGAAATGTTTAGCTGTCCAGGATCCAGCATTGGTTTCACACTCATTTCTTTCACTAACTGGAAGGAGACTGAAAGCACAAAAAATAGTACAAATGGGGTATGTCCCAGTAAAATGCCAAAATTGTGTTGAAAATGTAGTTTTCTGATTCAAGTCTGCCTGTACCTGAAAGATAGGAAGACGGTGATTTAAGCACCACAAACCCTTTGCTGATGCCGTTTTCAGGGAAAAAAGCACAGGCTTTCTTCTGCAGTCCTTTTTCCCCATTTAAAAAGAAATGAAATTGTAGCTGTATTTTGGCTAATTTCTCGGTCTCCTCCAGGGGTACCTACAAACTCTGGGTACCCCTAGAATCCCTAGGATGTTGGGAAAAAAAGGACACAAATTTGGCGTGGGTAGCTTATGTGAACAAAAAGTTATGAGGGCCTAAACTTGAACTGCCCCAAGTAGCCAAAATACGGCTCGGCACAAGAGGGGAAAAGGCCTGGCAGCGAAGGGGTTAAAGGAAACATGATGCATTTGAAACAAAAAACTTAAAGGTTTTCTTTTAATTTTTTCAGAGTAGGCAGTGCTCCGTGGAACCACTCCCCGCTCTGAATTTTTTTTTTCACTTACTTTCATTAAGGATAAGGAGTCTCTTGGGAACCCTTCCCATTTGCAAATGGGCATTTGAAATTGGTGTTAACTGCGATTGTTTTGCGACCGCACTCACATTCATGAAACAGTCAAACATACCACTGTGACTCACAATTAGGAAGGGATGCCCTTGGAAGACCTCTTCCTAAGTGCAACTCGCAAACTCTTTAAGTGATTCGGTAAATAGGTCACCGAATTGCCAAATTCGGTTCGTACATTGGGAAATGCTTTTTTTCTTGCTGCAAAAGGCCTGATTCTGCGAATCCGTCTGTTTGCGATACAAATACAACTTTGTACATCTGGCCCTTAGTCCCCTAGTGTTGTAATGGCTGTCAGTAACATTTTTCTCATGCTGCTGGCAGTCAATCAAAGCACTCGTTTCCACAGGAGTCACCCTCCTGGGGGAGCAAAGTGGCCCAAGGGCAGAAAAGCTCCCTAGCCAATTCAGAACGCTCTATTTTTAAAAAAATTGGTCTGTGGAACTCACGTGAGAGTCCCTCTGTTCCAACCATCAAGAAATACAATTATTTTTTAACTTTAATTTCTCAAAAACTACTGACTTATACGTAATCACAGAAAGCACAATCTGCAGACCAAAATCTACCTTCCTGCCAAATATGCTGTAATTCATTTGAGCAGTTTTTGGTATAGTGCATCTTAAAAGAAGTCTATAGAAAATGCAGGGGATTTTGCATTTTGGGACCGCTTCTTTTTCTCGCCCCCCACTTGATGGACCACCTTGAAATTTTCTTTGCAGAAACTTGGTAAAAAAGATATGTTTTAAAAGTAACTGTGACATAGTTTTAAGCAAAACAAAACAAGGCCTGGCTGGCAGTAAAATTGAATAAAATGTTTTGGCTGCCATTACTGGACTCTGGAACTCGGTCCCCGAGTCCTGAAAAAGGAAACAGGAGGCCACATAATGGGGCAAGATGAGCATGACCTGACTCAGGCCAATGCAGCTGGATGATATTGACAATGGCGCTATGGTTCTACAGCAGAACTCAGCGTGGACCCCATGTGGTGCAGAGATACTCCTGCGGTACTGTCAAAGGCCTGCACGGTGGTGGATGGCCATCACACTGCAAGTAGGGCACATGGCTTGCCATAGATCAGGTGTCACAGTCACCAACTCCAGCTGCATGCAGCATTTGGTGTGTGCAGCAGGGTTGGCCATCCTGTAGTGGTTTGGATGCAGTGCCAGGCCAGAAGCCAGGGCTTGAGACCTACCGACAGATGTGCACAATAAGGAAGGTGCTCAGGGCCTCAACACCAACCACCCCACTACATTTGGCAAACGATCTTGATTTACATTGGAAAGTAAATATGACCACATAATTTTATCTGGCTTGCATTACAAAATTAACACAGAGTCTGGTCAAAGTACTAGTAAGTCAGGGATCAAGTTCGTACACTGAACAACATTGTGCCAAATAATTTTAATTCTTGCCTTTTAAAATATACTAACTTATTTTAAAATTAAACCTCTTTCATAATCTTTAGACTTTTGTTTAATTCAATTAAATGTAGCAAAAACTAGGGCATCAGGACATGGAGAAAAAAATAATAATAATAATTGCTGAACATTAGTTGGTAAGCAGCCAACTGCTGGTTTTCAGCCGCAGCGCTCTTGTTCATTAGATTTAATGTTTGCACATTTCATGCAATACAAAGCAATATTTGCATGTGTAGGATACTCACCTTGGGTTTGAGTGGCAGCACGTTCAGGAGAAAAAGAATCAACAGGCTGGAGACTCTGGAGTGGAGCATAAAATGTAATTTAACATTTTTCAGTGTTGTTTTATTCTGTAAACGTTAGTTCTCATGTGACTTTGTAATTTAACTATAGCGTCACTCTAACCTTTGGTTTATTCAATGAAAATATGTTTCCATCTGTCTGTCTGTCTGTCTGTCTGTCTGTCTGTCTGTCTGTCTGTCTGCCTGTCTAACTATATGTGTATGTATTCTGGATTCAATTGTTTTGTAGATTGATATTAGAAATTCACTATTGCGGTACACCTTTCACACTAGACACCATATTTCAGTTTCTCCACATTTCTACCTCAAGACAAAGCATTTGGGAAAAGGTTAAAATGCTCCCAAATAATGTTTTCAGAAGACGTCCTTTCAGTGATGTCTGCAGGATCCATGAACCCAAAGCTACTTTTGTAAGTGGTAGTCTAATTTTATTATTGTTGTGGTTTCTACCTACTTGCAGTTTGTGGTATAAACAGGTGTGACACCAGTGGGAGAGCCTGGAAATCTATATATTTCTGAAAGGTTGATAAGATTCTGATTGTGGTGAGGTGCCATTGTGTAGATCAACTTTGGTTTGCCAAAGAAACTAGCAGCTGATATCAATCACTGATGAAAGAAAGTAGAAAAGAATGGAAATAAGTAACAATATTTTCACCTATGTTTTGCGCCATAGCCAGTCAGTAAAGTTAATATATAGTGTTTGTTTATTGTGCAAAAACACTCAATACAAATGGAAATGAGTGATAATATTTTCACCTATAATGTTTTGTGCCATAGCCAGTCAATAAAGTTAATATAATGTGTTCATTGATTGTGCAAAAACACACAATACCCACAGCAGTCCATCGAGCTGCAGCTTATAATTATTTTTCATTATATACTGATCATGCCTCATTAACCAATGAAAACCTAGGTATGAAGGAAATATATTCATTTTTAAGTCTTGTCTACACAGTGCTTGAGCTGTCTCTTCAAGGCATGTTGTACATACATTGTGGGCTTCAGCCTTGTCCATAGGATTCACATTTACTGGCGCCATTGTTCCTCTTGTATTCTTTCTCCCCATTTGTCCATGTCATGCATTTGTCATGCCTCTTCCTGTGTTTAGCCATCTCCGAGAGCAGGGGTCACCATGCTAGTAAATATTTCAGGAACTACTTTTTTCTTGGTTGAAAAGCAATCCACACTAATTGTCCTGTTTTCACTCCCTCCAAACTCTGCTCCGTTTCTGTAAGCTAGCCTGTATATTTTGTCCTTATCTCATCAGATTTTATGTGCAGTCTAAGACCAAAATCAAATGTAAGACATGTTTACTAAAGGTTTGTGTTTTGTTTCCTCCTACAGAGCACCTCCTAAATACTTCTGTTCCTCAAGCTTTTGCGGCATTTGAACGGCAGCGAGTTTCCCCTTATGCTTTTGTGGTAGCTAAAAGACATTGTGCTTCTCCTTTATATTTAAATATTTATGTTGGAAAAGGGCAAGGTAGCATGTTTGCTTATTTAAAAGTGTTTCCCCCACCTCCTACCTCCGTTCTATGCTTGCTATGTTCACAAATCACCCCCATCACTGGTCTAAACCCCCATTGTAGTCTATTTCATGAGAATGCTGATGCTACACTGTCTCCTTTGTTTTCATTCGTGATCAACTCACTCCGAGCACCACACTGCCTTAGCCCTTCCCCTCTGTTAGACTTCATTTCTTCATCGATTCAGTATGTAACTCTTGTTTGAAAAGTGCCCTGGTTTCTTTTCCCTCAACCCCTCCCGGGTAGGTGGGAAGCAGGAGGCCAGCCCCTCTCACCGTCTAGCCCCTCTCCATGGACTCGACTCACACAGCACTATTATCAGCATGTCTGATCAGTGGTGTTTGCAAGTCCTAGAGTGTGTGTTGTCCACCCCAAAGAGGCCTGCTCAGCAGCACATAGCAGAGAGACTGGCACCAGGTGACCCCCTTTGTTCATCTGACTGAAATATCAAGCTGTTGTGGCCCAGCCTCCAACCCCCAGCGCTAAGACGAGCAGCTTGCTCTAAACAATGCCCCTATTATCACAGCCTCCTATCACGCTTTCCCATATCTCAGCCTCAACCCCTCTCCCTCTTTTTCTCTAGTTCCAGAATCCGCTCTTCCTCCCTACTCCAACCCCTCTACCTCTTTTTCTCTGGTTCCAGAATCCCCTCCTCCTCCCTACTCCAAATGGACTTTTTAAAACTAATTGGTGAATGCACTTTATTTTCATTTTTATTTGGTTTAATTTCTCTTTTTATTCATGTTTGTCTTAGTACGGAAGTCTCTGCTGAAAGAAATGAATGTGACCTTCCAACCCTTTTTAACCATTATTTTACTTTTAAAGAGTCTTGTTCATTTCTCGCTGCAGATTTATTTTGATTAATGTCTGTTCAATGACACTAATACATGCGGTCGTTGTTTGTTTAGTTCTATTTTGGAATATATTGTACCCATCGGTTTCATTCATTAGGAGACTTTTGGTGGGGGCCCGAGTTTACTTTCAGCCGGGGTGCTCTCTTGCTTATTTAAGCTCCTGACACCTCTTCTGAGAGCATTTAGAAGCAGCATAAACATTTTAGGTCATGCATAGTCAGGCATATTTCAGAAGAAGCAAGTCCTGTATAGCAGATGCCTGTCTCGTTTGGCCATAGAGAGCGTCTCAAGTTTCGAGCATGCAAGTTGTCCCATGTAAGGAGCATGTGTTATCCAGTCCTGTTTTAATTTCCTTTCCATTCTGGGACTTGTAATTTTGATTTCCCTTTATTAATTGCATACAAACGACAAAGCAAAGGATAGAAACTGGACTGTGTACGTAATGCAAGCCTGCTATGAAACAACTTGAAGGGGATCTGCAAACTGCCCCCCCAAAAAAAATATTTCAGGGGTTTGCTTTGTAAACATGTGGCATTATTGCATACATTGATGTTTTTTGTTCCTGGGAAGTGTTGCGAAGTGTCCTGTCCCCACCACCTCTTCACCGGTTAAATTTGAGGTCTCCGTACATCCCGGGATGTCTCTCTGATCAGGTCTACATGAATAAACGAGCAAGAATGCCATTTACATTATGTAAATTTGGTGAAGACCCCGCTCTGCTCTCTGCTTCAGTGTAAAGTTCTAAACTAGTCCGAAGCACTTTTCCTGTACAATCTTCTTTCTTTGCACATGTTTATTTTCTAAAGGTAGTGCAGCTGTAGGATAACTCATTTGGTGAATTCATCTGTTTCTTAAATCTGCACACAGCCTACAAGACATAGCTTTTGCAGGAAGTATTTTCACCTTTCTAGGTCAATGCTATAAGGACCAGGCTCACTATTTACAACAAACATTGGCCACGTCAATGGGTCTTGGCTTTTCATGAGCTATTGGCTTTGTCAGTGTCCTTTTTATTATTTGAAAGATGCTGCCCTTTGTATATCCGATGCTGTACAATCCTGCCAAAAGCAATTACCAAAGCCAAAAGGGTCCAAAGGCGAGAACTGTTGGCTTTGTCAATGCTTCTTGAAATGTGTTCTTGATTATGAGTTTAGGAATATGCCTATTTGCACCACTCTAAATTTGGTGTTGCACATAATCTCGTGATTCAGACAGCAGTTTGAAAACTGTGTTCTTTCTTGCACTTTGGCTTATATTTGGAATCCACAAATGAAGACATATTTTCTTGGTAGTAACAAATGTTCTCTTATTCTGTGTTCCCACACTTCTACTAATAAAATGAGATGGGCCTATCGCCTACAACATTCATTTTGTCACTTTTTTTCTGCTAATGTTGTAGCTCAATGGCCAGAATGATCTGGGCTCCCCGATTCTTTCAAACAAAAAACTGGTGTCTAGTGAGATTTCTGCCTCCCTGGTGGGCACATGGAGACAAAAAAAGAATTCATGAGGCAGGGTTTTTTGCAGCTTCCTATGAGTGAGCACTTTGCACTACAATTGTTTAGTAAATCAGTTAAAACGCAAAGACAAGGTAGGCTCGCACAGCAGTAAGACTGCTAAAACTTTGCAAACCCACCTTTCATACATCATGCATTTAGCTCTATTCAATAGATAAATTATAGTGGTCATATCAGTTTTGATGATATGGAGTATACGCCATATGTTACTCAGATTATAGTCATATTTTTACTATGAGTTAAGTCTCTCAAAGCAAGAAGTTAACAATGTTTGTCTTGACTGAGACACTGGTTCAATACACCCTAGTTTATTTTGTGCATATTTTTTATTAAACTACATCAAAACATCAGTGTTTACCGAGGTCGTTTACTTAACATGCACACAATCAAGCAGTAGTATTCCAGTACTAATTTGCTAAGTGGGACAGTACCACAACATAAACATAAACAAGAATACTGTAAAGATACATAATAAGCACCACAACCAACATGTAGAGCAAACCACGAACACTCCGTCTTCAGAATTCCTTTCTCCTTTACCCCCTATTCATTGCATCACTCCTCCCTGCGCTTTGTCAGATGAAGAACAAAAACCTCAGTAAAAGGTATATGAGCTACTATTACCCCCAACTGTCCCTCACTCAAAGCCATCTATGATTGTCCTCAATGATCGCAATAGTCTCTTGATGATTGCCGAAAAGGATCAACACTTTCTCACAACCACCTTGATCATGGTAGAGTAACAGACCTGCCTGGTGCTTACTTGCTTCCTACTTACCTAGCATGTATGTTTTGTGTACTCTCTGTCTATGTAGATCTTGATATGTATATGTGGAGTTCTAAGTGAATTGTTTGGCTATTAGGATTATGTCTAGAGAACCAATTGTGAGTATACCTGATTCTAAACAGTGGCATAGCAACAGTGGAAAACAAATGTTGTGTGATAATGTTGCTACTTTATTCAGGGAAAAGCTAACCTCCCTGCATTCAATCGCCTCGCCAGTTCTCCAGAGTTTGGAGAAAAGCAGCAAAATGGCAGATGGCAGTTTCACCCACCTTGTTCTGTCTCTCTCGTTTCTCCATTGCATCAGAGGAGAGCAAAAGTGATGCCAACCCCAACCACCACAATCTCTTATCATTATAGGGCCCTGCAGACCCACACTGACATGTAAAAACATGCTCTCACAGAGTGCCTACTTTGTGCTCTCAGTGTGAGAGTTGTAAGTACAGCTTTGGATGGAGAGAAAGAGGGAAGATGCAGAGGATGTGATGGGAAGGTGGCAGGGTGCCAGGTAAGGATTGTTTTGTGTTAGGATGCTGGTTAATACAGAGTTTCAATGCATAGCGAGCAGGACAAGGCATGGGGTGTGGGTTTATTTTTTGTTTGTGGGAAGGCTGAGTCGAAGCAACATCAATAGAGGCTTTGGGAGTGGATCAGATCTACAGGTATGAATATTTCTTGAAAGTAGGGAAGATGACAGGAGGGAATGAACAGAGGGTGTTGTAGTATGCAAGATGCCATATATGGATTTTTTAGTGGGGTGTGGTAAAAATGAGAGGACACAAAGTTCATTCTTTAAACAGATGAATCTCAACATTTTCTAAACTGTAGCTCTTGGAATGGTCATAATGCAAATGAGAATTTTGTTCAAATATCATTAGTATACTGATGGAAAAGGCCTATAGTTTTGTTGTTTTCTTTCTTACGCTTATTATTCTGCAGTCTGATGGTGTCCTGGTTGTGGGTGTGCTGAGGGCCGCCAGAAATGGAGATCTTGCCTGCAAGATAAGCTGGAGTGCTGGTTGAGATGGCTTTGTAAATAATGCAGTTGGTTTTGAAGATGGTGCGGGCTGACATCAGGAGCCAATGGAGTTCTCTTAGAGTGGAGATGATGTGATCATGTTTCTTCAGGCCCTGGAGTACACATTCTGTGGTGGGTAGAATGCCAGTTTTTTGGGGCGTTAGTATCTCATACACTGAGAATGAGATATTTGTGTTCAATTAAAATAAAAAATGTATTTATTATTATTTTTTTAATATTTTTTAATTTAAAAAAAAAAAGGGAAATGAGTCCAGTGGGACTCCAACCCCCAAAGCTCAGGGTGAAGGTCTGCAAGCCACAGCAAACAGCTGTGTCCCAGGGGTGGGAAAGCCAGGGCATAGCAGGAGCTGGCCCTGGGCCATCTGTGGCTCCAAGAGGGTGGCTACGCAGCTCCCTTCAAAAAAGGACTTTGCTCCAGGAGGTGGTGGTCCCCAGGGCCTGGAGGTCCCATTGGGGCCCCTTTTCTTTTTTTAAACATTTGCACCAGGGGTGGTGGTCCCTGGGGAAGCAGGGGAAGCGGGGTGCCATGCAACCCCCACAAATAAAATACATTTTGCCCCCGGGGTGGTGGTCCTCAGGGTGCGGGGGCCACAGGCCCCCCACATTATATTACGTAAACGCCCTTGGGAGGTGGTCCCTGGTGCAGCAGGAGGGGGCTCAGTGTCCCCAAGACACAAAACAAAGCTCTGGGGAGGTGGTGCTCCCCAGGGCAGCAAGGAGCCAAAAGGCCCCCCTCCCCCTGCTACAACTCATAAGGTGGCAGTCACCAGGCCAGCGGGAGGGGGCCAGGACGCCCCCGTTCTTTTTTTTTCAAAAAGCCCCCGGTACTTGGCCCACTTGGGGGCATTAGACTAATGAAGCGTGGGAGATCACGATTCATCTTTTTTTAATTTTATGAGCAGAGTCATGGATCCACCGCAACTTTGCTCGTAAATGAAATAAAATGTGTTTAGCCATGAGGGAAGGTCCCTTTCGGACTTCACCACCAGAGCTAAAGGGTCAGGGTGTTCGTACTCTGGCCCCTTTTCTGTATTTTTTACTTTTTTGGGGGGACTCAGCTTCAGCTTCAGCCAAGTCCCAAGATGGCTGACATTATGAAGTATTATCAGCCAATCAGGTCTCTGCATGAGATCGAGAGGGGCTGTGTATCCTTTGCATACAAATTTGATTTTCTTTAATTTACCTAAAACTACTTAATGAAATCACACCAAAACAACAAAGCATTCTTTCTGTACCATGAACTTATTTTCTGCCAAAAATTCCGTCCAGTTGGTTTTGCGCTATTGCTGTTCACAATCCAGGGAAAACTGAATGGGGAAAGCATGTCTCAGCACCCCCCTTTTTTCTGGGCCCGTTCAGACGAATCATCCTGAAACCTTCCAGGCAGGAGCTGTCCGGAATGGCAAATTGTTTTGAAAAGTTTTGTGATGATTTGACCAGCAGCGCCAAAAATATAGGCAAGTAAAAAAATACACTTTTTATATAGAAACTAGGTCCAAACTATAACTACCTGCCACGACCGCCACTAGGATATATATATATATATGTATATAAAACATTATATATAAAAACATTAAAACATATTATTATATAAATATATATATATATATATATATATATATATATATATATATATATATATATATATATATATATATATATATATATATTATTATTTTTTCACTGAAAAAAACAAAGGTTACACAGCGGTTATAGTTAGGTTTTGAATTTACTCGTACAAAACCATAGAAATTCAACAGTTAGAGTCAAAGTTCTTTCAGGTAACTATAACTCACCCCCTATGGTAACTATAACTCGCGCCCTTGCCATGCACAGTTTAGTTTCCTTATCAATAATTTTATTGCAAATGTTGCAGTGATAATATCAAAGATACCATACATGGGCTCATCAGTGATACAATATGTGCAGTAATTAGCTGTGCATGGTGAGGGCGCGAGTTATAGTTACCTTAGGAGGTGAGTTATAGTTACTTGAAAGAACTCTTACTATAACTTCTGAATTTCATTGGTTTTGTATTAGTAAAATCAGAATGTAACTTTAACCTCCCTGTAACCTTTGTTTTTTTCAGTGAATTTCTATGTATTTTTAATGTAAAATAATTTTAATTACTATACGTTATTCCATCCCCCGTGCACACGGCCTTCAGCCATGCGTGGCAGGGGATGGTCGCAAGGCCTGGTCAGCAGTCAAGCCTTTATAACCACCCAACCCCGTGTCACGCATGACAACACCCCATTAAGCAGTTAACCCTGTGCCACGCACAGCCTTGGCAAAGAAAAGAAAAGGGGACAGGGTAGAATTACCCTGACCCGCTAGCCTTGGTGCTGGGGCACCCGTCGACCCCGCTGAGGCAAAAATAATTAGTTAAAAAGTTTGCTCCAAATTTGCAGCAGATCTGCAAATATGTGGCAATTTTTATTTTTTTTAAATAAGTGAAGGCTCCTGGGGTGCACAGGACCTCATTCGTGTGGCTTTTATAAGCCCCCGGGATCGCTACCTCCCCGGGGCTCTATTCTTTTAAAGGAGGGGCGCACAGGCCCACCCCCTCCACTGGGCTATTTGAGTCTCGGGACCTCCACCTTCCCAGGGATTTAATTTAAAAAAGAAGGGGGGCAGCGTGGACCCCCCTCCTGCACTTCACTATGTCCCATGGACCACCATCTCCCCAGGGCAAAACAACAAAAAATGTAGGGCTTCCGTGCTGACCCTCTAGGCCCCGGGGACCACCACCTCCCGTGGCCAAAAACCTCCTGGGGCCAAATACATTATCTAAAAGGGGGAGGAGCATACACTACCTGGGGCCATTTCGGCTCTGGGGACCCCATCCCCAAGGCCTGGCCACTACTACCTGAGTGCCCTAGCCCCACCCAGAGTAACCAGTGTGCATTGTTGGAGACTGCAAGGGAAGCCTCAAGGCGCCTGCATTCTCAGCCGGCTCCTCGCCTTCTGCAGGAGCTGACATTGCTCCCGCTTGCAGAGAGCTGCTAGAAATGCAGCTCCCTGCTTGGTGGAGCAGTTGTTTCATCTGTTTCCCTGACTGCATGGTAGCAGGCAAGGAAGTAGATGAAAACTCTGCTTTCAGCAAACAGTAGCATTTAGACAGCTCCTGCTTGCTGGAAGCAGTATTAGTGTTTTTTCTTGCTTGACAGGACCTGTCAGCTCCCGCCACATGACAGCAAACAGCTATCTCCCGAGGGTGGGCCTTTGGGAGATAGCAGGAGCTGGCCCTGGGGGATGGTCTCCAGGGCCATTAATGGATCCAGGAGGTGGCCGCATGCCCCCCTCCTTTAATCGATATGGGCTGGCCCTGGGGAGATGGTGGTCCCTGGGGCTGTATATGGCCTGGGATGAGGGCTACGCAGCCCCTCCCATTTTAAAATTTTTATTTGGCCCTGTGGAGGTGGTAGTCTCTGTGGCCCGGTGGTTTCACATGGCCCCTGCATAATCACTTAAATAGCCCAGGCGAGGTGGTAGTCTCCAGGGCATATTTGAGCCCTGAGGATTCTGCGCATCCCCCTCATTTTGTTTATTATAGCCCTGGGGAGGTAGTGGTCCCTAGGGCTGAAGGAGCCCAATGAGGAGGGGTCCGCGTGGCCTGCCTCATTAATATCAGTAGAGTTCCTGGGGAGGTGATGGTCCCCTTGTTTATAGGAGCCTCAAGAGAGGGGCCCTGTACACCACCTCCTTTATTTTTTTTAATGTATGGGTATGCTCACAGGACCTGGCCAGCCTAGGGTATTTTTTTAAAACAAGCACAGGAGCCCACACTTGTTTTTTTAAAGCATTTTTGCCACAAATTCACTACAAATTTGCAGCAATTAAAAAAAAACTTTTTTGCCTAGGCAGGGTTCTGGGGGGACCCCAGCATAAAGGCTAGGGGGTTAGGGTATTTATACCTTGCCCGGATTCCTTCATTTTTATATTTTTTGTTTGGGACTCAGGTGAGTCAGAGTCCCAAAATGAATGCCAACACTTCCTGAGTGAAGCATTGGCAGCCTATCAGATCTCTGCACGAGATTGGAAGAATTCCCAAATTATTCGCACACGTAGATATACAAATTTGTTTTTTCCCATTAATATCTCAAAAACTACTAAACAGATTTACACCAAATAACAAAGAGAGCACTTTACCAAGAGCTACCTTTCTGCCAAATTTGGTGTTATTCCGTCCAGCGGTTTGGGTTGGAATTAACATGGGAAATGCACTTTCTTGCCCCCCCTCCCTTTTTGACTGATCTGAAATAACTCTGACTGTGACAGATGATTTTCTTTGGTTTTGCACATTTGAAATATGAGCCTAACTATGATTTACATGTAACCTTTGGTTTATTAAGTGAATTTCTAAGGTTTTTTTTTAATTCTGTTTCCTAAATATAACAACCCTGTGACCTTTGTTTTTTTCACAATTGTTACCTGAAGCTGTCTCAAAATGGTTGCCAACACTTCCTGTGTGGGCAACCAATCAGAACTCTGCAAGAGATGGGGAGGATTCATGAAGTGTTTGCGCCTCTAGCTATACAAATTTGGTTTGCCTTTAAAATCGCCAAAACTACCTAACAAATTTACACCAAGTGAAAAAAGGGTGATCTCTGGACCAAAGTCTACCCATCTGCCAAATTTGGTGTAATTCTGTCCTGTGGTTCAGGATGTAGTTGTGTTCAAAATGCAGGGGGAATTAAAATGGGAAACACACTTTTGTTTACCACTCCATCTGTCTCTGCTCCCACTTGTCTCTGAAGTGTTTGCGCCTCTAGATATACAAATTTGGTTTACCTTTAAAATCGCCAAAACTACCTAACAAATTTACACCAAGTGAAAAAAGGGTGATCTCTGGACCAAAGTCGACCCATCTGCCAACTTTGGTGTAATTTTGTGCTGTTGTTCAGGCTATAGTTGTGTTCAAAATGCAGGGGAAATTAAAATGGGAAACACACTTTTGTTTACCATTCCATCTGTCTCTGCTCCCACTTGACGGATCACCCCGAAACCTTCCATGCACAATAAGACCCTTGGGCACCCTTTTAAAAAAAAAAGAAATTTGTGAAGATTTGTCAAATGGCAGCAAAGATATAGCAAATTCAAAAAGCACTGTTTCAATAGAAAGTAGACTCTAACTATGGCTACGACCAGCTGTAGGTATATATATATATATGCTTTTAAGGTTTAGGGGAAGGTGAGGGCTTTGGGTGGACAGGTTTTTTAGGGTTTAGGGTGGGCTATTTGGTTAAAGTGGCAAGGGTATTTTTGGAGCTTAGGATGGGTAAGGGTATGTGGGTGGCAAGGGTATTTTTAGCGTTTAGAGTGGGTAGGGGAATTTGTGTGGCAAGAATATCTTTATGTTTTAGGGTGAGTAGAGGCATTTGGATGGCAAGGGTATTTTTAGGTTTTGGGGTGGGTGGAGTTTAGGGGGTTGAGGTCCATAAGATAATATTATAAACACACACACACAACTATATTTATATCTGTATATCCATATATATATATATATATATATATATATATATATATATATCCATATATATGTACATGTTATTTCAAGTACCTATAACTTGTGCCCCAAGGTAAAAAAAAACATTTGCATCCCCGCCATGCACAGCTTTCTCATCAATAATTTTTTCGCAAATGTTGCAGTTATATTTTGAATGATGTTATGGAAGATGTTATTACTGATGTAATATGTTGGGTAAGTAGCAGTGCACGGTGAGGACACAAGCTATGATTACCTTAGAGCACAAGTTATAGTTACTTGAAATAACTCTAACTGTAAAAGCTGAATTTATATGGTTTTGTGTGTGGAAATTCTGAACCTAACTGTAATGTCCCTCTAACCTTTGGGTTTTTCTGTGTTTCTAAGTTTTTTTAAGTTCTATTTTCCAACTATAAAGTCCCTGAAAACTTTTTTTTTCAGTGAATTTCTATGTTTTGTTTTAATGTTAAGTAATATTTAATTACTAGGCACCCAACCCTACAGGTTCTGGCCACTTGTTCCGAGGTGCCCTGAACCCACCCAGGGCACCCAGTGTGCACTGTTGGGGACTGCATCAGGAGCCTCAATGCCTCTACGATCCCTGCCGCCTCCCCGCCTCCAGCGGGAGCCGGCATTGCTCCTGCATGCGGAGAGCAGCAAAAAATGCTGCTTCCTGCATGCAGGAGCAATTCTTTCCTCTGTTTTCCTGCCCTCTTGACAACAAGCAGGAAAACAGATGAAAAGTACACTCTTAGAGGGCGGGAGCTGTTTTTCTGCTCTCGCCCGCTGGGAGCAGACTTACTGTTTGCTCTAACTTGGAGGGAGCTGTCAAAGCTCCCCCCAAGCGATAGCAAACACGTGTGCACAAGGATTGGCACCTGAGGACATAGGAAGCTGGCTTTGGGGGGATGACAGTCCCAAGGTTCATTAATGGCTCTAGAGGAGGGCCTCCCTTGTTTTTGCAGGGCCTCCCATGGGGAGGTGGTGGTCCCTGGGGCTGAAAATGGGTCGGGAGGAGTCTGTGCTGCCATCCTCCTGATTGAAAATTTAGCAATTCAGTGGGGGTCCCCAGTACCAAAAATGGCCTTTAAGGAGGGCAACATGGTGCTTATAGGAGGTTGACCGCAGGGCCTGCCCACAGGCTGTGCTTTGTGGCCAATCTCCGCTGTGTGGTTTGGAGTTGGTTGCTTTTAGTGGGTAGCGTGAGCTTGTGCTTATAGGGGGTTGGCTGCAGGCCCTGCGACCAACCCCCACCCCACGGCAGTGGTTGTATTAATGTCAAGTCATAAAAATAACTTAATATTAATAAAACTTTACAATTCACTAAAAAACCAAAGGTTACATGACAGAGGCATTAGTTATAGTTACCTCAGGGCAGGAGATCTAGTTACTTGAGCTAACCAAAACTGCTTAATTTCTATAGTTTTGAGTAAAACTGTGAACCTAATTATAACGCCCTTGTTTTTTTTTTTTAAATGTATTTTTATTGTTATATCACACCACAGAGTTACACAAATGAAAAATATATGGGGGATAACACTTTACAAGGGGGTATATTCTTCGCGTCGCGCTAGGCGGCTACATTTACCATTCCAGAGCTGATGTGCCCTCCACCCATGTCTGCGCCGCTGCCGGGGAACCCGGACTGTCGCCAGCTGGGGCAAGGGGGCACGGCCCGGGCCAAGCATCTGTCTAACGCACTCTGTTGCACTGAAGATCAACAAATGGGGGAGAAATAGCGAAAAGGAACAGTGAGGGAGTGAGGGGGTGGAGGGGACCCAAGAGACCGCGGAGGGCAGCCGGGGGGGGGGAGAGGGCAAAGAAGCAGGAGTGCGAGAGTGGAGGGTCGGAGGTCTTTAGGAGGCTGGTGTTACTGTTGGGGGGAAGCCCCCATTAGGTGGTACTGTCTTAGTGCAATCGCTATGAGTCCATGTCCCCATTTTTTTTGTTTTTTTAAATTATTTTTTTCCCCACTCTGTCCCTCTACGTTTTCTGCCTATTCTGTTTTTTGTTGCATGTTCATAGGCTTGCGTTGTGGTTGGGTTCACCTATGTGTTAATTTGCTTAAAGTATGGTGAGAAGCGACTGCGTACTGTTCATGGGGGAGTGCAGTTATTTGGGGGTATTCAGTACAGTTGTCGCATGGGTTTTGGTGTTTTGGGAGAATGTTTAGGGCGGGCGTTCGTGGTCTTTGCTTTCTATGGTTGCTACGAAGGAGTTCCAGGTGTCAAGACCCTTGATCAGGATACCTTTTACTGACAGGGGCTGCAGCGTCCTGGCCTCGGCCCTGGCCCAGCGCAGCAGTTCAGTTCGCCATTGATCGATTCACGGCGCAACCGGGGCCTTCCAGTGCATGGCTATGAGGCGTCTGTACAACACCAGCGCTAGTGCTATGCATCTGAGTGTTTGCTTCCGATTTTTAAGGCACAGGCTTATACCCAGCAAACCTAACTCCGGGGTGTGGGACAGTGTAACGTCTGTCCAGTCGGCAAGCAATACTATTATTTCACACCATACTTTTCGGATTGGGAGACATTCCCAGGTCATGTGGTAAAAGGTGGCTTCGGGAGTAGCGCATCTGGGGCATGCTTGCATCGATTGGGGGAACATGCGGGTTATACGATGAGGTGATAGGTATGTTTGGTGCAAATAATTAAAGTGGGTGTAACGGAAACGCGGGTTGGGTGATACCTCTTATCATTTTCAAAGCTTGACTCCATGCGGGCTGCGATAAGGGCTCTGCTAGCACTGCATCCCATCTGTTCTTTGCTTGTTCTTGTTTATGTTCCAGGTGGGAAGTTAAAATTATGTATGCTCTTGATACATTTATTGGGTCTTCTAAGCTTCCTAGCAATTCGTGCAATCTGGGGGAAACATTTGGTTCGGAACTTCCGCTATTCCAGCGGGACCATAGTGCCTGACGCACTGCTCCGAATGCTGTAAAGATTCCTCGCCCCAGTTTATATTTGTCAGTTAGAGCATTAAAGGTTAGGAGGCGTCCTTCATTATAGATGTCACCGATGGTGCATATTCCCTTGTCGAGCCATCCATTCAGGCCAACCTTAGCTGCTATATCGGCAAGTTTCGGAATGGCTAATAATGGTAACCTGGGGGAATACTGTGGTGTTTTATTGCCAGTAAGCACGTGGTGGCCCCATATCCAATGTGCAGTTTTCAGTAGAATGTTACGTGGGTGTTTGGGGGACTCACGATTCATCAGGTATTGTATTAAACCCACATTCTCTAAAGACAATAGAATCGATTGTGATTCAGTGCCATCTGGGCGGCCAAGCCAAGTGGATATCCATTGTAATTGGGAAGCTGCGTAGTACAGTTCAAATCTGGGTGCTCCCATTCCGCCCAATGTTAGTGGCTGGTATATTTTTGGCAATGCCACTCGCCGCCTTCCATTGCCCCATATGAGATCTATTAATAGGCTATTCAGTGGTTTAAAGAAGGAGGCTGGAAGAGCCAGTGGGAGGGCCATGAAGAAATACAACAGTCGAGGTAGAATTATCATCTTTGCTATGGCTACTCTGCCCATTGGTGAAAGTGGGAGTGAGCACCAAAAGGGCAGGGAGCCTCTAATGGATCTGATCGCTTGCCCTAAGTTGCCGTCTCTGAGGTCCCGTGTGTCATGGTATATGTTTACGCCCAAGTATTTGAAGGTGGTGTAACACCATTTCAGATCTCCCGGGTTAGAGGGCAGTCTGTGCGTTTCAGGGACAGGGCACATGGGAAAAATGCACGATTTTGACCAGTTCACCTTCAGCCCAGCCAGTGTGCTAAACCCACGTAGTAACTTCAGCAAGTCGGGCAGGGATTCTGTGTGATCCCGGAGAAAAATCAGTGCATCGTCAGCGTATAAAGACACTATGCAGTATATATGGTCATCCCGGACGCCCCACAAAGGGGCTACCGCCCGTAGGTGGGCTGCTAGAGGTTCAATTGCAAGGACAAATAAAAGTGGGGATAATGGACAGCCCTGTCTGGTGCCTCTCTCGATACTAAACGATTGAGAAATAATATCACCTGTTTTAACTCTCGCTGATGGATTAGTATAGAGCACCCTTACCCAGCTAATAAATATCCGTCCGAAACCCATGCGATGTAGTGTTTCCATGAGGAAGGGCCATCCTAGCGTGTCGAATGCTTTTTCTATGTCTAGTGAGACTGCTACTTGAGCATAGTCGTCCACTAGTGAATTCGCCATTAGGCGCAATAAGTTTCGAATGTTGCTGAATGTGCTCCGACCAGGTATAAAACCGGACTGATCGTGGTGTATCAAGTCTGACATACATGGGAGTAAGCAGTTGGCTAGGAGTTTACCGAGTAGTTTACAGTCTGTGTTCAGTAGCGATAGTGGCCTGTATGAGCGTACTTCAAGTGGGTCTCTCCCCGGTTTAGGAAGCACTGCTATCAGTGCTTCTCGACATGAGTCAGGTAGCTGGCCACGTTTTAGAGCCTCGGATAACATCTCTAGGTATGGAGTTAGTGTTTGAGTCGGGAACGCGCTGTAGTATTCAATGGGTAGTCCATCGCTACTGGGTGCTTTGCCTAGTGGTAGTTGTTTTAGGGCCTGTTGTATCTCGGTGATATCTATCGGCCTTTCCAGGTAGGTCCGCCACCTGTGCAGCGGTTAGGCTATTCAGCTTGATACCACCGAAAAACTCATTCAGTAGTGTTTCGGGTGGCGGGGGAGCTTTATAAAGTGTGCTGTAATACTCCTTAAAAGCTGTGTTGATATCAGCCTGGGCGTTTACGATTAGTCCTGTATCTAGTCGGATGGCTCCTATGGGGACGTTCCGGCTGTCGTTGTGTATGAGCCATGACAGTAGTTTACCCGATCTGTCACCTTCAGCGTGTATTCGGGCCAAGTAGTGGCATAAATCAAACAGACCTAATCGTTTATCAGCGTCGTTCCATTGCAAGCGCTTCCTAGTTAGCTCTGTTTGTGTAGTCTCGCCCATAGCGAAGTTACTCTCAGAAGAGTGTACTTCCTTTTCCAGGTTGCTGAGCTCACGTACTAGTGTTTGACGTACACCGACTGTTGCTGAGATGCATGCTCCTCTAATGACTGCCTTGTGTGCATCCCATTCAATTGATCTGGAGCTCGTTGTCCCATTGTTTTGGGTAAAGTAAGAGGAAATGAGTGTGGCTAACTCCGCCTTAAATGGGGGATCTTGTAATAATTGGGTCTGGAGGCGCCAGGTTAGGTTGCATGCGAGCGGTCTGCCCCATCTAATATGAGCGACAAGAGGGGAGTGATCTGAGATTACCCTGGCGGCGTACTCGGCGCCTGTAATCCTATGAGTAATGTCTTGAGAGGTGAGGATAAGGTCTATGCGGATATGGAGGAGATGTACCGGGGAGTAGTAGGAGTATTCGCGATCGTGAGGATGTATATGTCTCCAAATGTCTGTCAGACGGCGGCCTGACATCCATTGGCGCAACATCGGCGAGTTTTTAGTTATTGGAGAGGCTGCTATGGGAGGGTGTGATCTATCCATGTCTATTTGTTGAACGCAGTTCATGTACCCGCCCCAGATGCATGTAGAGGGAAGGTCGTTTGATAAGTGTGAGATCGTTTTTTGTAGGAATTCACTCTGTCCGGCGTTCGGGACGTACAGTCCATTTAGCACTACTAGTTCCCCGTCCAAGCGGCCTATTAAATGTATGTACCTGCCCTCTTTGTCGGTGACGCTGTGCTGTGTCACATACGGGACCCCTGGGGCTATCCATATCAGGACCCCTCTGGCGAATGATGAGTTTCGCAATCCATAGATCTGTCCGCCCCACCTCCTTTCCAGCCAAGGGACATCTCCGGGGGTGATGTGTGTTTCTTGGAGAATGGCTATGTGGATATGATGACGTTTTAAGTGTGCATATATCCTATTGCGCTTTCTTATACCCGCCATTCCTTAACGTTCCAAGTCATTATATTGTATATTAGTTCCTTGTTTATCATGTTGGGTTGGGTTGTAGCGTGCCTACTTTTGTGAACAACGGGACCCAGTCCCGGGTGCGTCTGCTAATTGCCGCTAGTCTAATGTGCGCGTCCCTCCCGCGAGTCCCCCCTGCAACCTGCCCCAGCCCGACAGCCCCCTCAGGTCTGAAAGAAAACATTACCAAAGGAAAATAGAGAAAGTGAAAAGTAGAGAGATAACAAGCAAAAGGATATTTCGGGTAAAGCCCGAAGGTAAACGTAATGGCACAACCGGTGCCTAAACTGCAGTCTGGGAGATTAAGTTCCATTCGGGAGTAGTTGGGGTGTCGGGGAGCATGGGTTTATAGAAGCCGGGCATCAAAAGGCCCATCTCCAGGATAGTTCTGTCCCTGAGTGGTCCAGGTTGTGGTCTCGTCTGCTTTAGTGATCCTTTGAGTCTCGGCCGAGGCAGCAGGCGGTCAGGCCCCATCCCGAGGAAGCTGTCAAAATCCCCGTGCGACCACAGGGGAGAGGAGGGGGCCCCGTGTCCCCCCACAGGGCTCGCGTTGGTGGCGCAGCTTGAGTTCGCACTTGGGGCCTAGAGTTCGTCCGTGGAGCACGAGGTGAAGTCAGGGCCGGCCAGTAGGGGGGAGAAGGATGCACTGGATTCCCCTCCAGGGGATCCGCTGTCGATGACGTCCGTCTCGCTCCGGGTATCGGTTTGTGATCGGGTGAAGGTGCTGGTCTCCTTTAGTTTTTGTGCTTGGTCGGCTTCCATTTGTGATTTCGTTGGGCGCAATATTGTCTTGTTTTGTTTTTTCCTCCTGGCGCTGGGGGTTATCCACTCCTCAGTTGTTGCCTTTTCCGTTGGTGGGCTGATCAGACCTTTAGCGTGAATCCATGTCCATGCGTCCTCTGGGGTAGGAAACATGAGCGTTTTCTCATCAATGATGATACGCAGGCGGGCTGGAAACATTAGAGAGTAGGTAATGTTATTTTGTCGCAAGAGTTGTTTGATTTTTACAAAAGTTGCTCTTCTGCGTTGTACTTCCAGCGTATAGTCCGGGTAGGCAGACACATTATTGTTTTCCAAGCTGATTTGATTAGAGGTTCTAAAGTGTTGAAGGACAGAATCTCTATCTCTATGGTTAAGGAACCGGGCTATCAATGGTCGAGGTGGAGCTCCAGGCTGCGGGGGCCTGCCTGGTATTCAGTGGGCTCTCTCTATCATTGGTGTTTTTGTGGCATCTTGTATTTTCATTATGTCTTTCAGCCAGGTTTCCAGGAAATCCTCGGCATTTGGTAGTTCCAGTCGTTCCAGGATGCCAATAAATCTGATATTATTGCGTCTTGAGCGTCCCTCTGCCTCTTCAGCCCTGCAGCTGCGCCAGTTCAGTTTCCATTTGTTTGAATTTGTTTTTCATGTCTGCCATCTCCGGTTGAACAGTTTTTAGCGACAGTTCTGTGTTGTGCACTCTGTCTGTCAGCTTGCGGTGGTCAGCATGGAGCAGGGAGACCTCCAGCGCCGCAGCATCGATTTTTCCTTCCAGCGAGGTTTTGGTTTCCATTATTGCCTGCATGATTTTATCGAACTGCAGAGAGTGCGTGCGTAGTGTTTCGTTCAGTTGGAGCAGTGTTGCAGATTGCATATCCGAGTGGCCTACGGGAGGGGGGAGTTCTCCTTCCGTGGAGGTCCCCGTTTTGGGGTGCTTAGGTTTGACCATGGTGCTCCTTGCGTGGCCGGGGAGGGCTAGGCTGCGAGAGGCCAACTACAAGCCCTGGCAGGGCGAGACGGAGGGCTTTGCGCACTAAGAGTGGGTGAATCTAGAGTGTCCGGTAGTGCAAAGGTGTTTGCGCTCTCCTTAGAGCTGCTCAAAGTTTAGTGTGGTTGCTTGCTGCTTGAGGCACGTTTGTTGCTATGCATTCGGCCTAATCATCGATGCCAGGTTGAGCGCTGGCCACCTTTGGCTTGGACCAGTTGCGGTAGACTCTTCTTTTATTGGCTTGTGGCTTGCTATTGTGGTGGCCTGGTGCAATCGTTTTATGTCTTTAATTTATTATTGTCTTGATTCCGCTTCTCCTGCGCAATGCTCTGCCCTCTTGCTTTGATTTGTTTTTTCCCTTTGTTGATCCAGGCCTAGTTCCTGGACACCACCGCGGTTCCAGTCAGAGGCACGAGGCTGGGTGTTTCTTTGAGGGCCTTGTGCGTTGCTGCTCCAAATGTCAGTGCTGGGAGGGGCGGCCGCTCGCAGCCTGTTGACCCCCTTGGCGGGCCAAGGAGAAGTGTCGGGGTCCAGGTCCCCCTCAGGTGCGTGCTCGCGCTCTGCGGCCCCAGGCTAGGGGAAAACAATGTGGAAGGACCAGCGCCCGGTCCTGGCGCCGGTGCGTTCGAGGTATGGACCCGCGAGGGATGGGGCCCAGCCCGCGCGCAGCGGCGCTCCGGGCAAAAGGGATGCCCCGGTAGGATGTCCGGGGCGCCACACACTGGCCGGAGGGCCGCGCTCGTCCTCTGCGCGTCCCCCTGTTTACGGGCCGTCCTGCCGGGCCGCGGCCAAGTCGGGTGCTGCTGCGCTCCCGCTGCTGCGCCCCAGCCAAGGAGCCCGCCGTACGGCCGCGCCGCAGCCCGGGCTCCTCAGCTTCGGATTCCCCAGCGACCCTACGGGCGAACCAAACGGGGCAGCCCCGCCGCTGTGTGCGCGCCGCACCCACCTAGGCCGGGCCGATTCGGTTTTCGGTCCGGGCGCCGATTGCGCCTTGTTTCTCCTGACCCGTTAGACCATTTCAGGGCCAGCTGCAGCTAGTTCTGGTTTCTTGGGGCCACCCCGGGTTCGGGGAAGCCTCATCGATGTAGCGCCCGCTAGGGACCAGGATAATCAAGAAGAAGGTGGGCCGCGAGCGGAGCTCTTTGCTCAAGCGTCCGCCCCGGCCACCATCTTGGCCACGCCCCTCATTATAACGCCCTTGTAATCTTTGCTTCTCCGTTACGTAAAAAAAAAAAGTCACTGAGCCCTTGTCATATGGCATATGTATGTCCATGGTAGTGCATGGTCAGTTTGCTTTGCTTTCCATGCACTGAAGTGGAAGGCACTTTTCAGGTACTTAATAGCTGATAGCTAATGGCTATAATGTACTGCTTGTCTGCTCAGTCTAAAATGGGAATGAAACTTTCGTCAAGCATAGTACGTGTTCCTGATTACCATTATATTTCTCTAATTATACCCATATTCTCTTCGAAGGATAGCAAGGATAGCATGGATTCTAGACACAGAGTGTGTCTATTTAAAGGCCTTGATGTGGTGCTCCCTCTCTCTGACAGACTTGTGCTCACTGGATACTTAAGCAGTTTTTCCCAATTACTCTTCTAAAATATACCTAGTTTGTTTGAAAATGTCATAACTCTGATTTCTTTTGAGAGTTTAAATTTCAGAAGATTTGTGGAATCAGTGTTTTTGGAGCTGATTCAGAATCTCACTTAATTTCTGGTGCAGCTTGCGGTGTGGAAAAAGGGCAGGGCAGTGTGTGGCGGGGGAGGAAACGAGAAACAGATTTTTTTTTAAACTTTCCTTACTCGCCGACTCTGCCGCGCTGCTCCCCAGTCCTCACAAACAGCAGGCACAGGCTCCCAGCCTGCCCTGCCGCCAATCCTAGCACTGCTTTCATGCTGCTGGCAGTGTGAAAGCAGCATTGGTATAGGCCATAGCACCCTGGCATGGCGCTCCGAGGCAGCCTAGGAGCTTCTGCCTGAGACAGCTGGCCAAACACACATGCGCACTGAGGGGAATGCTGTGCACTCCCCCAATATGTTCTTCATCCCAATTGCCTGACCCCTTTAAAAATAAAACGATAATAAACATAGTTTATTTTAATTACCATTTTATTTTAAAGGTTTGCAGGTGCAGCTGCTGGCTGGGGGGCACCACTGCTTAATTCCCTCGAGGATTTGAGCAAATGCTCCCTCCTTACCATGGTTGATAGGTCTGGTCCTGTACTTATAGCTTGGACATTCGTGAATCTGATCTCCATTGTCTGTAATTGGTTGATTTTGTATGGTTTTGTGCTCTTTCTGTCTTTGGTTCTTTAGGCGTTTCCCCTAAAATATGTATTGCTATGTGTGTAATGCGTTAGACTTTTTGTGGGAAAAATGTTTTTCTTATCATTATTTTTATTAATACGAAAATGGTCATATGCTGCAGTTGATTGGTTGTTTCCAAATTTTATTGAGGTATTTCGTCTTGCTCTTTAGTTTAATAATTCATTGGTCACCTTGTGTCAGACCCTGTTTTGAAATGGTTGCATGAGTTGTCATTTAACCCTACTAGTCACATATGAAGATCACATAACTTTGCCAAATACTATTTAATTGCATTTCAAAGTATAAACATTTCACTTTGTATTTGTGGTAGGTTATCTTTAGAGAAAGAGTTTTGAGTTATGACCACTTGTTTCATATAGTTACAATCTGTGATTTCCAGAAAAAATTTAATCCTGAGGCTGCACTCAAAAGCACAATATGGGACGCATATTGCTCATTATAAATTTGTTGAGTTTGAATGGACTATACTTGGCAGTATGTTGTATAGAGAGAAGTAGTAGTAGTAGCAGTAGTAACAATCATGATAATAATAATACAAACTACTTATTTTGTATTGGTTACACTAATTCACTGGTGCATGTATGTCAATGAGGTAATAGTCTTATTTTTAAGTCGCCTATGTTTAAATTAAGTCAAAAAGCATAATCAAGCCACTAGGTGGGCATTGGCTGCAAAGCTATCGGCTTTACCTGTGCTTCTTCTCTCTGAATGTTTTTTGGTAAAGTATTAAAACAAAACTTTTAAAAATGTCTCTCCTTGCCTGTGCATGTCTACGCTGACAAGGACAACTTTTTTAGGAAATAACATTTAAAGATGGCCACCCGTGCATGTTGTAGATTATAACAAAAATGGTTACAAGATGACAATCTATGTTTGCTCATGCATGCACAAAAACAGGTTTCTAGCTTGTAATAGTTTTTCGTATACTTTATGAATACCATCCAAATATGGCTGCCTTAAGTGCACATACACAGGTGGCCATTATTGAATAGTTTTAAGTATAAAAAAAAAATCCCATGTGCGCAAATATGTGTGCATAGGTAAGGGTGGGTGGCCACATTTAAGTCATTTTTAAGCCTTTTTAAAGTTAAGGATCATCTGCAGTGCCTCCGGTGGATGGAAATCACTGCTAGCAGCAGTTTAGCCTAGTAGTGTGTATGGAGAACAGCTAGGACCTCACAAAAAAGTGTAAGGAAGAATGTATTTTAATTTTTTGGCAAAGTCACATTGGCACATCAGTCCTTGGCAGTGAAGGGAACTATTTTCTGCCTAATAACAACATTGTGTTTGTGCGGAAGGACATCACGTACACAGAAGAGAACCAATGGCTGAAGTTGAATAATCCATTGGCCCTTTTGTATGTTGTGGTGGGTGGAAGCAAAATGTAAATGCAACTACCAAACCACCAATAGACCAAAGAATTGATTTCTTGTGTAAGAAAATCAACTGATGCGACATTGAACAGAAAGGGTGCACATTTCTATTATTAGATCTGGCTAGAGACAGCTTAAGCTGTGTTCTACAGCTAATGTAATCACAAAAATGAGTTACAAAGCAAAATAGAGAGAGATACTTCTGCTCATCCTCTTTGGTGCTCTTATTTATGGGTATTTGATTGGTCATTTGTTATGTAAGACCACCTATGAAGAATAACCATTTATTTCTAAAAGGAAAAGGTATTGACTTGCTATTAATTTATCAATTGTTATTGCATATTTTCCGACTCTGAATTTCTAACTCGCATAACCTATCTTAGTAAGTTTTGGAATATTCAACATCACTATCCTGAGGATTAACTGCTAACGGCGTTTACTTAGTCCACAGTACGGGTGGCCCTAGAACATTGCCTCCAGATATTTAAGCAATGAGCCCCACATTTAGGCCATTGCTACCTCTCAGGGATTGGGTTCTAACATGATTTCTTTGCAGGGTATGGATCCTTAGAGTTGGAAAATATGTGATAGCAAGTCATGACTCTTTGCCTTTTATCTGATACTACTGGATTAGCAATACCAGCTGAAAAGAATAATGTTTTTCATATTTTTGATAAATAGCATAAACATTCATCATAATATGTGGAAAAATAAATCTAATTCCACCAGATTGGTTAAATCCAATATAATTAAAAATATTTATGATTATTAGTTGTAATAATAACAATGTAGTCCTTAAAATAATAACAATAAAACTTCACTGTATTTTTCAAATGTTGATATAGATTATATGCATAATTTTTACATACAATTTCAAATAATAATAGTTGTCACATCTTACGTAGGTAATGTAGGTCATGAGTGAACATAAACACAATTTTATCATTTACATTCATCTTCATCATCTTCGTCTTCTGAAAAGGTGTCATTATACCCTGCCTCTGTTTGATTTTCACAGGCAGGAAGTCTGCACATGTCAGTGCACTTGAGGTCATTTAGACAGCAGACACATGTTGGCAGCTTGCAGTTTCTAATGCAGTTGCAAGCTAGTGGATCTAACACAGCTTGAGGTGCTGGCTGCTCCCCCCATCCAGTCCACAACCAGTTGCTCTGCTCCCTTGTGTTTTTCCCACATTCCACCTATCCCAATGGACTAGGTGTCTGTGTATCATCGAGAAGACATCTCTTTCTTCTATTGGGTTGATAATTCGCACATTCCGCACGTTTCTTCAGACAGTCCCTGCAAGGTGAAAGTTGACGAGTGTCTATCTCATCATTCTTTGTGCCATATAAATGATATCTGAAGTCATTCATGTGATGAACCGAAGATTTTGGTGCATGCAGCAAGCACGATAATTGCTCCAATTTGTCCATTAGTTCTTCAGAGAAATCTAATTTGTCTCCGAGCTGGGAAAATGTTTACTGTGTATGTCTGTTGGCAGACAGTATTTTGAATGCACTTACTTTTCCTTTTCTCGCAAATGTGCTTACTGTGTCACATCCACTAAACGTATGGTGACCTATCATAGCTCGACAAAACATTTTCACCAAGAGTTGAAGCTATTTTCACAATTTCAAGGACTTGCATGCGTATGTTTGTACCAAATTTCAGAACCAATTTAGCCATGATTCTGTCATGTAATCCCAAACACATGATAAACCCATCAGTGTCATCTGCGCTTATCATTACTGCCTTTAACCCTCATTAGAAGCGTGTGCTGCATGCAGCAACAAACCACTATCCGCTTCTTCATATGTACTTTTGAGATCGGGCACTTCGGATGTGATTTTGTAGCATTTAGCTTCACAGATGGAAATTTCCTCCACTGTCTGACAGTCTGGGAAAGTGAGATGCTCAGTAACTGGTGTCTGAGTTCTTCCCCTCTGATTGTCCTTTCACTGTTCTTAATAGAAGCATCATTGTACATATCAAGCACAGAATCACTTCTTTGACTGCTATTTCCTTCCTGCAAAGCCATGAACAAGACAGACATAGGCCCTCATTCCAACCCTGGCGGTCTATGACCGCCAGGGTGGATGTCGTCGGAAGCACCGCCAACAGGCTGGCGGTGCTTCATTTGGCATTCCGACCGCGACCGGTTTCCCGCCGGATTAGCCCCGGCTGGGAGAATCCTCCATGGCGGCGCTGCAAGCAGCGCCGCCATGGGGATTCCGACCCCCTTCCCGCCAGAAACAGGATGGCGGGAACGGGTGTTGTGGGGCCCCTGGGGGCCCCTGCACTGCCCATGCCACTGGCATGGGCAGTGCAGGGGCCCCCTAACAGGGCCCCAGCATGATTTTCACTGTCTGCATAGCAGACAGTGAAAATCGCGACTGGTGCAACTGCACCCGTCGCACCCCTGCAACACCGCCGGCTCCATTCGGAGCCGGCTTCTGTGTTGCAGGGCCTTTCCCGCTGGGCCGGCTGGCGCTCCCTTGGCGGGCACCCGCCGGCCCAGCGGGAAAGTCTGAATGGCCCCTGCGGTCTTTCGACCGCGGAGCGGTCATTTGGCGGCGTAAGTTTGGCCGCCCGCCAAACTTAGAATGACCCCCATAGACACCTCACTAAAGTTTGATTCCTCTCCTTTTACTCTCTGAACAAGAACCATACCATCAATCAGTGTGGCTGAATTTCTAGGTATTTCCTCAGCAGTGGTAACGTTTTTCTGAAAGTATGTTGCTAAAACAACTTTGTTTGTCTTTTGCAACAGACCTTCTGGAGTTGCTAAAGCCCATGGTAAAACTCCTAAGGGATGAAAGAGTACATGCGCCATTTGAAGGTTCCAATTCTGTTCTATCACAATGATTTGACCAAATAGTGCTTTGTCTGTTTCATTATGATTGTCCTGCCATTGCTTTTCACTGCCTTCTTCTTGGACATTTAAGCGAAGATTTTTAGTTTGTTCATTTTCATTGGGTCATGAAACTTCTTAATAAGTGGATTATTCTCAAGTTTGAAGTCTGTATAACACTGTTCACCTATTTCATGTATCTTCTTTATGTCGGACACTATGACTTGAGATGCCTTTTTTGCCATGGAGAGACTAATGAGAACATGTGGCCCAACAAATGGGGTAATCCAGCTTTGAACCAGACTAACAGATGTTGTAAAAGTATCTTCGTCTTTTTCAATTTGTGACTTATGTGGGTCTGCGTGAGTAAGATCTGATCTGTTGTTACAAACCATTTCCCTCATCTGACCCAAAAATGCACTTCTGTGTTCAGCTGTCATATAATATATTTTCACAGCACCTGCCTTGAGGTTGCACTTTGTTGTACCTCCCGGGATCTGTGTATCTTTATTGAATGTTACCTTTATCGCTTAATCAACTGGAATTCATCCAAACAAATGAACATCTGACAGTTAAACTGAAAAGCATCTGTTGATGAAGTTGTGGTGTTTCTCTGGATGTTTCAATGCAAGTAATGTCATTTTGGCATAGTATACAGGAAGACATCTAGTGTAGGTCATCCTGTCATACGCAAAAACCATGGGATCATAGAGCATATGGCAGTAAGATGTAAATGCCAATTTCCTTCTCAAGCAGCACGGAGCCGAGCCAGCAAGACATTTTCAACAATATCCACATACAACATCCAAAATGCAGAGCAATCTCCATTGTCATGATGAAGATGTTCCAGGTATACATCCCAACGCTGTTTTACTTTAGCAGAGGCAGCATTCTGCAAGAGGTCATCTAATCTCTGTCGGCACAGGTCTTTTGCAAAGTCATTAGCATCCTCATTGAAGGAGTAGACTACCAGAATGTTCTCTTCCTAATTCTTCTCCACTGAAGGGATAAATTCCAACCAAGCCAGTCCCAACGTAGCTTCATACACGCACTTGCGTACTCAAATTGCATGATTGTAGATACGACAATCTGGTACAGATGATATTCATCCTTCTGCTATCATGTCTGCTTCAACACCAAGGTCACGAAGGTCATCATCTTGAAAGTGTTTTCCAAGAATGGCCATGACATTGCAAATGGTGTGAAAGGTGCCCTTTAGAAGAATGATTATTTTGTACATTGCTTTATGCTTCCATACAATCTCAGTTGCTTTTGCGCAGAGAGTTTAATCTAGGACCTCTACAGTTTTTGCCAAATGCAGTGAGTCTTTTATCAGCTCTGACTGTTTCAAAATTTCAGAAACAGTTGTCAACTCAGTTGAAGGGGCATTAATGGTGAGCAAGTAGCCAATGGAATCCTGTGATACACTAACTAGGTCTTTAGTACAGATGGTAAATCCTGTCCAACTTGGCATTATCTGTGTGAAGCTTGCTTCTTGTCTTGTAACAACCCAGATTGTGTTCTTATTTTGTGCATGCTTCAATTGGGCAACACATTCTGGCATGACTTTAGAACTTGTCATCAATGACTGAAGCCCAACCTGTTCACCAGAAACATACATGAACAATTCTTCAATATTTGTAGGGGTCAATGTTCCTTGCTTTCATTTCTCAGTGTTTGGGAGAGGAGCTTTAAAAGGTTGCGGTCCAAACAACTTGGGCTACTCAGTTATACCGTTGACTCAATGAGTTGTTCCCTTACCAGTAAGAGTCTCTTCCAGCCTATCAATGTTATCCCATGCAAAGTTAGTGAAGAATATGAGGCTGAAGGTCGGTTGGAAGAACAATTTGCTATTTAAGGTAGCAGCAAGTTTCTTAAGACATAAGGCTTTGTCATTTTCTTCCATTTGTGAATATGAAGTTCCATGACCAAGTCTGTTTAGAGTGTTAATGATTTTAACATTGTCTGTCAGTGTTTTTATAGCATATGGGAGCAACAATTGCTTGGGGGTTTCTGCTGACCATTTGTGAGTGCAAATATAAAATGTCCTGACTGAATGATTGCATAAGTTGTGTTTTCTGGATCTTCCGTTAGAAGTCCAAATAGGAACCATTTAAGATAATCAGGCACTGTAAATGAATCTTTATCAACATCTGATGGATGATAGGGCCATGATGTTGATGTCAAGTTTGTTTAGTCATTGTTCTTATGTTTGATAATGTTTGATCAATGATCTTTTTTATGTCTGTGCCTTAACCTTAAAAACTCATAATTCTCTTCTCAAACTCTGGTTTTCTCTTACAACATCCTGTAGCATGGCACAATCAGGTTGGGCCAATAAGTTTCCTTGATTGTCTGGGAATATGTGGAGGCTGTCACCAAACGTCGAGTCCAATTTTCTTCTAACATGCTTCTAGGTTGATTTGTCTATTCCCTGTATTCCTCGGCATGCCATGAGGGGTTCACCCCTCTCAGTGAGAGTTGTCACACGTATTACCTTTTTGTTAGGAACAGTCACAGTACTAATGTATTGAAATAATTTATCGTATGCTTCATCTCTCATATGTTTTTAGTGATTATCGTTTTTAATACTAGATGCATGATCATCCTCCTTTGATTTAACCCTTCTATAGTTCCTATAAAAAGATACATGATAATGGGCTTCTGCAGCCACTGTGGCCCTCATTATGAGTTTGGCAGGCGGCGGTGTCGGCGGTCCGACCTTGGCAGCTTTGCCACGGTTGCACTCTCCTCCTGTGAGTGTGTGTGAGTGTGCTCCTTCTTTACCCATGTACCCCGAGTGCTTGTGTTGACGGACTGACTGGAATCCTCTTTTTTCCCGTGTATCCCGTGCGTGTGCCCCTGAGTGCCCCTGAGTGCCGTGTGCCCCCTCCCGCCGTTCTTCCTCACTCTCAGCCCCTCCCTTTTAGATTTTTACTAGGCCTTCTCGCCGTTCTTTTGCCGCCTTTTTTTGCCGTCTTTTCTTGTCCCCAGGCCTCCAGGCCTCCTCGCCGCTCCTTTTCCCGCCTCCAGTTTCCCCCGCCCGCCCGCCTCCCGCCTCCCAGCTGACCCCTCCTCCCCGGCTACCCTTAAATGGCGGCCGCTGCGAGGCAGAGGTAGCGACCACTGACCCTCGGGTAGGTCGGTCCCCTGCTCACGCAGCGTCACCAGTCCCCGACTACCCTCCTCACCGTCTCTCCTCCTGTGAGTGTGTGTGAGTGTGCTCCTTCTTTACCCGTGTACCCCGAGTGCTTGTGTTGACGGACTGACTGGAATCCTCTTTTTTCCCGTGTATCCCGTGCGTGTGCCCCTGAGTGCCCCTGAGTGCCGTGTGCCCCCTCCTGCCGTTCTTCCTCACTCTCAGCCCCTCCCTTTTAGATTTTTACTAGGCCTTCTCGCCGTTCTTTTGCCGCCATTTTTTGGCGCCTTTTCAAATCCCCAGGCCTCCAGGCCTCCTCGCCGCTCCTTTTCCCGCCTCCAGTTTCCCCCGCCCGCCCGCCTCCCGCCTCCCAGCTGACCCCTCCTCCCCGGCTACCCTTAAATGGCGGCTGCTGTGAGGCAGAGGTAGCGACCACTGATCCTCGGGTAGGTCGGTCCCCTGCTCACGCAGCGCCACCAGTCCCCGACTGCCCTCCTCACCGTCTCTCCTCCTGTGAGTGTGTGTGAGTGTGCTCCTTCTTTACCCGTGTACCCCGAGTGCTTGTGTTGACGGACTGACTGGAATCCTCTTTTTTCCCGTGTATCCCGTGCGTGTGCCCCTGAGTGCCCCTGAGTGCCGTGTGCCCCCTCCCGCCGTTCTTCCTCACTCTCAGCCCCTCCCTTTTAGATTTTTACTAGGCCTTCTCGCCGTTCTTTTGCCGCCTTTTTTTGCCGCCTTTTCTTATCCCCAGGCCTCCTCGCCGCCCCTTTTCCCGCCTCCAGTTTCCCCCGCCCGCCCGCCTCCCGCCTACCAGCTGACCCCTCCTCCCCGGCTACCCTTAAATGGCGGCCGCTGCGAGGCAGAGGTAGCGACCACTGACCCTCGGGTAGGTCGCTCCCCTGCTCACGCAGCGCCACCAGTCCCCGACTGCCCTCCTCACCGTCTCTCCTCCTGTGAGTGTGTGTGAGTGTGCTCCTTCTTTACCCGTGTACCCCGAGTGCTTGTGTTGACGGACTGACTGGAATCCTCTTTTTTCCCGTGTATCCTGTGCGTGTGCCCCTGAGTGCCCCTGAGTGCCCCTGAGTGCCCCTGAGTGCCTTGTGCCCCCTCCCGCCGTTCTTCCTCACTCTCAGCCCCTCCCTTTTAGATTTCTACTAGGCCTTCTCGCCGTTCTTTTGCCGCCTTTTTTTGCTGCCTTTTCTTAACCCCAGGCCTCCAGGCCTCCTCGCCGCTCCTTTTCCCGCCTCCAGTTTCCCCCGCCCGCCCGCTCGCCTCCCGCCTCCCAGCTGACCCCTCCTCCCCGGCTACCCTTAAATGGCGGCCGCTGCGAGGCAGAGGTAGCGACCACTGACCCTCGGGTAGGTCGCTCCCCTGCTCACGCAGCGCCACCAGTCCCCGACTGCTCTCCTCACCGTCTCTCCTCCTGTGAGTGTGTGTGAGTGTGCTCCTTCTTTACCCGTGTACCCCGAGTGCTTGTGTTGACGGACTGACTGGAATCCTCTTTTTTCCCGTGTATCCCGTGCGTGTGCCCCTGAGTGCCCCTGAGTGCCGTGTGCCCCCTCCCGCCGTTCTTCCTCACTCTCAGCCCCTCCCTTTTAGATTTTTACTAGGCCTTCTCGCCGTTCTTTTGCCGCCTTTTTTTGCCGCCTTTTCTTATCCCCAGGCCTCCAGGCCTCCTCGCCGCTCCTTTTCCCGGCTCCAGTTTCCCCCGCCCGCCCGCCTCCCGCCTCCCAGCTGACCCCTCCTCCCCGGCTACCCTTAAATGGCGGCAGCTGCGAGGCCGCGCAGCGGGCGCGCCGCTGGCGCGCCTAAGGCAAGCCCGTCTGCGCCCGTCTGCGCCTGGACCGCGCCTAGCGCCACAACCCCTGGCCCCCGCGACCCCCACCTCCCCCGCCTGACCCACAACTCCGCCGTCCTCACCGCTCTCAACCCCGCCCGCACGCCGGGCTGCTGCCGCGCCACCCCGAAGCGGACCCACGGACCCTTCACCTGCCACAACTGCCATTTCACCTGCCTACGAACTCACACCACACCCAACAGGAACGACTCGCCCGGAAACAACCTCGACTGCATCCTGGTCAACACCAGATCCGTCCACAGGCAAGCCATCGAACTGTGGAACCTCATCGACTCTACAAACCCGGACATCGCCTTCCTCACCGAGACCTGGATGAACCCCTCCTCGGCACCCGACATCGCCATAGCCATCCCCGACGGCTACAAAATCATCAGGAAAGACCGCACCAACCGCACCGGAGGAGGCATCGCCCACAAGAGCTCCATCCGCATCGCAACCTACACCGACAACTCACTGCCCGACGCCGAGCACCTCCACTTCTCAATCAACAGCGACCCCAAGACCACCCTCAGAGGCACCCTCATATACAGACCACCAGGACCACGCACAAAGTTCAGCGAAGACATCGCAGACTTCATCAGCCCACACGCACTCCCGTCCACCAACTACATCCTCCTAGGGGACCTCAACTTCCACCTGGAGAATCGCACCGACAACAACACCACCGCCTTATTGGACAACCTCGCCAACCTGGGACTGAAACAACTAGTCAACACCCCCACCCACTACGCCGGACACACGCTCGACCCCATCTTCTCCTCCAGCAAACACATCTCTTTCAGCCACACCACCGTACTCCCCTGGACAGACCACAGCTGTGTCCACTTCAGTTTCAAGAAGACCAACGTACACCACCACGCCCAACAACCACCAAGAAGACAGTGGAACCGAATCTCCTCAGAACAACTCGCATCAACCCTCTCTCAGAACCCACCCACCAGCACTACAGACCCCAACGAAGCCGCCAACAACCTCACAAGCTGGATCTCAGACTGCGCCAACCTCCTGGCCCCCCTGAAGACCCAAGCCAACAGAAACAGCCACAAGAAAAATTCCTGGTTTACCCCCGACCTCAAGGACTCCAAAAAAGAATGCCGCACCCTCGAGAAGACTTGGCGCCTCAACCAGACCGACGAGAACATGTCTGCCCTCAAAAACGCCACCCGCAAACACCACCAACTCCTCCGCGCAGCACGAAAATCAGCCTTCCAGAAAAGACTAGACAGCAACGCCCCCAACAGCAAGGAACTATTTGGCATCGTCAAAGAGCTCTCCAACCCCGACGCCGAAAACAACTCCATCCCTCCCTCACAGGACCTCTGCGACTCCCTCGCAGCCTTCTTCCACCACAAGATCACCGACATCTACAACAGCTTCACCACAACCAACACGAGCCCTCCACCGGAACCCGCCACCGACAACACCACCATCCACACCTGGAACCCAACCTCCACTGAGGAAACCACCTGCGTCATGAACTCCATCCACTCAGGATCACCATCCGACCCCTGCCCGCACCACATATTCAACAAAGCCGACAACATCATCGCACCCCACCTCCGAGACGTCATCAACACATCTTTTTCCACCGCCACCTTCCCGGAGAACTGGAAGCACGCCGAACTGAACGCCCTCCTAAAGAAACCAACAGCAGACCCCACCGAACTCAAAAACTTCCGGCCCATCTCGCTCCTACCGTTCCCCGCCAAAGTGATTGAGAAAATCGTCAATGCTCAACTCACCACCGCCCTGGAAACCAACGACTCACTCGACCCCTCACAGTTCGGCTTCAGAGCTAACCACAGCACCGAGACCGCCCTCATCGCAGCCACGGACGACATCAGATCCCTGACCGACAAAGGAGAAACCGTGGCCCTCATACTCCTGGACCTCTCTGCAGCATTCGACACGGTCTGCCACCGTACCCTGATACGCCGCCTCAGCAACGCCGGCATCAGAGACAAGGCCCTGGAATGGATCACCTCCTTCCTCTCCGGAAGAACTCAGAGAGTCCGCCTCCCCCCCTTCAGATCCACAGCTACGGAGATCATCTGCGGCGTCCCCCAGGGATCCTCCCTCAGCCCCACCCTCTTCAACATCTACATGACCCCCCTGGCGAACATCGCACGCAAACACGGACTCGACCTCATATCCTACGCAGACGACACCCAGCTCATCCTATCCCTCACCAACAACCCCACCTCAGCAAGAACCAGACTACACGAAGGCATGAAGGAAGTAGCGAACTGGATGACAGACAGCCGGCTTAAACTGAATACAGAGAAGACGGAGGTCCTCATCCTCGGCCCTACACCTACCGCCTGGGATGACTCCTGGTGGCCTCCCGTCCTAGGCAGCAATCCCCAACCCACCGACCACACACGCAACCTCGGTTTCATCCTGGACTCTTCCCTCTCCATGACCAGACAGGTCAACTCGGTGACCTCAGCATGCTTCAACACCCTCCGCATGCTCCGCAAGATCTTCCGCTGGATCCCCACCGACACCAGGAAGACCGTCACCCACGCCCTCGTCACCAGTCGCTTGGACTATGGGAACGCTCTGTACGCCGGCATCACCATCAAGCTGCAGAGGAAACTTCAACGAATCCAGAACGCTGCTGCACGACTCATCCTGAACATACCCCGCCACCACCACATCTCCGGACACCTGAAGAAACTCCACTGGCTCCCAGTCAACAAGAGGATCACCTTCAGACTCCTCACCCACGCACACAAAGCCCTGCACAACCTCGGACCAAAACTCATCAACCACCGCATCTCCTTCTACACTCCTCCTCGCACCCTACGCTCGACCGGACAAGCCCTGGCAGCCGTACCTCGCATTCGAAAAGCCACCGCCGGAGGCAGGTCCTTCTCTTACCTAGCAGCGAAGACCTGGAACTCTCTTCCCAGCCACCTTCGCGCCATACAAGACCACCTCCACTTCAGAAGGCAGCTCAAGACCTGGCTCTTTGAGCACTGACCCCCCCCCCCAGCGCCTTGAGACCCTTACGGGTGAGTAGCGCGCTTTATAAATGTGATTGAATGTGCCACAACTGCGGCAGTACGACCGCCATCTTGAGTCTGGCGGTCTCAAGGTCGCCAGACCCATAATGAGGGCCTGTGTCTCTACTGTAAACTGCTAAGATCTTTGAATCATAATTAATGGTTGCACACTCTCAAATTGGTCATGTGTTGGTGTTCCCTTGTAGCATTTTATATTTCCACAATTTATACATTCTTCAGCATACACGTTTGACTTTAATGATGTACTTCTGTTTAAACGTTTACTCATGCACTCACTCATTCCAGCATCATCATTGACACTTGCTTTAGCTTTTCACTTAATAGTCGGTAAATCTCTCTTCACAGTAAACAGGCCCCTACACTTCCTGTGGTACAATTCTTGGGGAACCGTGTTGCTTTCCACATTTCACACAAATATCCAATAGTGGAATGTAATTCCTTACTTGAGCTGCCTCTAACAAGTTTTCCACGATGAGTAGTCCTGTGGGCTTGTCAGCATAAATTCATGTTGGGCATTTGACCATACATAAATTATACATTGGTGATCAGAGGGACAGGGTATTCTTGTGTCAGTCTTTTTCCTGATGCTGCATGGTCATTCACCACCAGCTCTGGAAAAAGAAATTAATTTTAAAAATGTATAAATTTTACTTGGTGTACTTAATATAATGATAATTGCTATCATCATGATTATCAATGTACATAATCAAATTTACTTTAATTGTAATATTTTTAATAATAAAATTCACAATAATAACAATTAGTAAAACATTTCCATTTATATCTAGGTATCTTGGAAGTGGGTGTAACTCACAAAAGGCAAAGAGTTATGACTTTCTATCACATATTTTTCATCTCTGGGGGTCCATACTTTGCCAATAAATCATATTTGAACCCATCCCCCTAGGTGGTACCTATAACATGGTTTGCTCAATGCCTAATTTATTTACCTTCCATATTGGCAGTTATTATGCTAGTCCACTTACAAATTAGTTGCATTGATCATAACTGAGACATTGGTAATGCAAACACTGTCAAATATGGTAGGAAGGGGCTGTGCATTGTATAACAAAGGCTCCAGTTTTTCTGTTTTTACTGATTCTTTACAGATAAATACAGATAGAAAGCAATGTTTGTTGACTGTAGTTAATTTTAAATTTAGAAAAACACAGAAAATTGGGCATCTTTTGACTGACTTTCCATGCTGTCTTTCATAATTTCCAGACCAAATACTGAGCAGATAGACAGAATGTGTTGTGCCGCGGCGGACCGCGGCGCTATCCGAGCATTCGGCTCAGAGCTTCGCCGCGATGCGCGGTGGCCGGGCGTGCTGCACCCCTGCTGTACTCTACTTTCTCGCACAAGGCCCTAAATTGGGCATGGGGTCTCGGCAAGTTTGGGTGCGGCGCGCCCTCAATATTTCCTTGGGCACCTTCCCCAACACTCCTCACTTACCTGGTGAGCCTATCCTTTTTTCTTTCCTTCTTTTCTTTTTCTTCCTTTCCTCCTGTATTTATGTGCTTCTTCAGCTGCCATGTTCTTTCTTCTTCCCAAAATGCCTTCTTTTTCCCTGCATGTTTTAGGAACCTTTTCCAACATGGTGTCTTTTCTCTCTATGTTCCTATGTTTCTTTCCCAAACCAATATGGTGACTTTCTACTTCCTGTTGGTCATTTCCTGTTCTTGGGTATATAAGGTGAGTGATGCTTGATCTCCTTGCGCTGCAACACTTCCTTTGGTGGTGATCTTCGCTCCTGCTACTTTTTTCGCCAGTTATATTTTTCCTCGCCTGTTCCAGCTTTTTTCAGTATTATTTTTCCTATTGGAAGACTTACCTTTTTGCTTCTTTTTTGTTCCAGGCAGTTCCTGCTTAGAGGTTTTTCCCTTTTGGGGTTTTACCTCTGGGACTCCTTCTGGAGGGCAGGGACTGCTTTTGGCATTCTTCTGTTGGCAGCATCGTGGCTACCAGAAAGGGCCGCCTCTACCTGGGTCAAGGCAGAACCTGCAAAAATCAAGAACTCTCTGTAGTTCCAGTAGGCCAAAGACATAAACGACGAGTAGCCCGTGGGAGAATGGGGGGTTAAAAACATGACAAGATTTCCTTAAATAATGGCATATGCTAACATACATTTGAAGTATAATGCTAATATGCTATGGGTGTATTTTTTATGTTATATTTGCTTGTTTAATTTGTGAAAACATGACAGACATCAATTTATGAGTGTACATTTGTCAGTAGAATACATGTGGAAATATATGATTTAACAACATTATGTATTCACAAAGTACACAAATATAGATGAATTCCAATAAGATGGCCAAAAAATAAATGTATGGATAAATACAGACATCAATTTATGAGTGTACATTTGTCAGTAGAATACATGTGGAAATATATGATTTAACAACATTATGTATTCACAAAGTACACAAATATAGATGAATTCCAATAAGATGGCCAAAAAATAAATGTATGGATAAATACAGACAGAAATGTTAAAAAAAATAAAAAACATAACAATAGAATACCTAGATTTAGCCAGGGCAAAATACCAATGGAGGGGTATTACATTGTGAACTCGCAGCTAAATACAATTGTAAGAGGTTTCCAAAAGTGCACTCTCTGGCAAATGCAGGAAAAAAGGGCTTCCTTTATCATCTGTTTGAAAAATGAAATAGGAAGAGGTTTTACATTGTGAGCTCTATGGCACCTCATAGGAAGAGTCTTTACATTGTTTAACACTGAGAGATCTTACACATATCTCTAGCTGAGCAAGATTAGACAGGTTTGGTTTTTGTTGTGCATTTTTGAAGTTTTATGTTTAGTATTTATTTGCAGGTAAAATAAACTTATTTTTCTTCCTAAAAGTAAAAGGACTTCTGGGTCATTAATTTATTCATTAATATTGTGTACTTTACAGAGTTCTGATATTCTGTCCCTGAACACTTTCCTGTGTAAAACGTAGACTGCACTGTCTCACTATCCTGACAGTGAAATGCTAAAAGTGTGCACTCAGTGCTAAGTTAGGAAAGTAATTGCAAGGTTGTCTCAGGGCACCATAGAAAAAATACTGCTACTATCACAGTTGACCTTTGAATGCCTTTGAACTATCCCATCTTCCAGCATGAACAGCAATAGAGGTGCATTGTTAGTGCCCACTTCTGAAGAAATCATCACTAATACGATCTGTCTCCACCGGTGCTCCCACCTATGGCTCCACATAATCCAACTGTGACAGTGCTGGTTGCTGCAGAAAAACAACATTGGTGCAAAGAATGTGGTATGACACTCAGTGCAATACTTACTCCAAAGACATCTGCTTTAATGATGAAACAAAATATGGAGTGTGCTTGCAACAGTGCATATTTCAGTAAAAACACACAACTGAGTTGCTGCGATTGCCTCTCCCCCAAAGGTGATCGCATCATACATGGTTTTGATTCTTATTGGTATCCTCCAGAGCCACAGCTCCTCCGTCCAAGTGACTGATGGCAGTGGTAAATGGAGTCTATGCTGCATTTGCTGGTCTGTTTAGTATATTAATATGGTGATATTAGTGCATGCACAAGTACATGTCTTAAGCACATGCTCAGTATAGTGATCCTGCCTGGTGGTGCGCCAGATTCTCTAGTCAAGTTTGGGGTAAAACTCATGCACCCTGACTCAAAAAGGTGCTTTGTAGCCATGTGCACTATGTGTGTCTACAAGCTGGGTAGCTTGAGTGTTTGTGCACTGATCTTTGCATCACCAAGAAGAGCAGATCTAGAAACAGCTGTAGAGCTGATCATGTGGAGACAAATTCAGAATACTGTAGCAGAGACTGCAAAGACTAAAGGGGGCAGGGGGCAGGGCTGATACTCTGCTCCTTGGTGTAGCTGACAGTTAATGATACCACTAAATGCAACTGTTTGTGAATATGACTTTGGAGTCAGAAACCTATGCGGTCGGTAGCTGGGGCGACCTGCTTACTCTCACTGGAAAAGGTTTCTAAAAAGTAGAATAATTAATAGCCTTGCTCATTAATATCCTCCATACTTTAGGCAGCTGCATTAGTGAAAAGAAGACCATTAAGTTTCACAAGCAGAGGAAGAGAACCTGGCTTAGGAATGATTGCTACAGGATTGTGCTAAGAGTAAGACTCTCCAGTGGGTTTTTATCAATGAGGTCAATGAAAACATGAATGGAACTGATATGGGCACACACCTGGAGTCATTCACCATGGAAAGCACAATCACACCACTCACAGAAAACAATTCTCAAGCTCTTTGGAAGCATTCTTATACCTCTCACATACTAGCAGTCTCACCGTATCGAGAGAACTCTTACGTCCATCAGAATAACAGTCACACAATTCAACAAGCAGTCTCACACTCCTTGCAGACTCATAGTCACACACTAACAACAAGAATCACGGAGTAGTAGTCTGACCCTACTGAGTACTTTTATAACCCTCAAAGACTAGTAGTCGCACACTATTAGACCTAGCATCCTTGCTTTGGTCTTCCCCAAATCATTTACCTTCATGCCTCCTGTTTTCTGATTTGATTTTTGTTGTCATTACGATTCTGTGCACTTTACCACTGCTAACCAGTGCTAAAGTGCTTGTGCTCTCTCCCTACAGTATGGTACAATTGGTTTACACCTTAGTGACATAATTAATTTACTTGTAAGTCTCTAGCATATGGTACTGCATATACCCAGGGCATGTGAATTAAATGCTACTCATTGTGCCCTTGAGTAGCACTTTAAACATGTCTAAGACCTGTCATTTCAACATGTAGTGCAGTTTTTAACCCTGGCAATTCCACCTAGCAAAAATACAACTTTTGCCATGTCTAAACCTTCCCTTCAAATATACATCACCCTTAAGGTAGGCCCTTACCTTGTTACTTTTAATATATGCTATTGTTTGATTGGGAACAGAGAGGAAAGTCAAGTTTGGATCAAATTAACTCTAATGTAAATTCCTCTTTAATGGTAAAGTCTGCTCTTAAGTCACAATTTTGAAATCCACTTTTAGAAAGCTGGCATTTTCTTGTCTTAATCATTTGGTGTCTGCTGCCTGTGTCCTGGGTCACAAAAATGAGAATAGCTTGGCAGTGGCCTTTGGGTAAACATCCTGGACAGATGAGACAAATGAGAGATTAGCTGAGGATGGGTGGGCTGAGCTGTTCCCTGCCCCATTTACATTTCAAAGGTCTACTTCCAGCACACAGACAAAGGAACCTAACACCAGTCTTTTGTCACCCCAGATAACTTGGAGACTTGGAAGGGAAAGGGAAGAACTTTCCAGAACAGGGTGTGAGGTCATCAAGATGTCACCCCCACTTAAAAAGCTGGCACCTGATATATATTGGTGCCAGCTTTTGACCCACCTCTTGAGTTCACTCCTGGCCCTTTGGAAGACTCCAGAAGGGACTTCCTTGTACTCCAGAGGACTGGCCTGCTTCTTGAGGCCTGCTTTGCTCCCTAGAGGACTGCCATGTTGCTTGAGGCCTTCCCTGCTGCTTGAAAGAGAGAAGACTACCTCCTTGAACTCAGGATTACCAGAGGGACTCCAAGGGCTAGTTGACTTGACTCCTGTGTGAGATGCAAGGACAGAAGCTGTAGAGACCTTCAACCCTGTACTCTGCCTCTGCTGGAGTGAGTCCTAACCCTCAAGTGGTGCCCCCCAACATGGATACTTGGAAGTGGTGTTAGAGATGCTTCTCCCGCCTAACCCTAAAAATTGGGACTTTGAAAACGTTTCATCAAAAAGTACAAGAAGAATTGACAGAAGATCAGATCCTACCCACCTGCCTATGGTGCAAGGTGCATCGATGGTCTGCTAGAATTCTCCTTTTTTTTCTCCACAGCAGCAAATCTTGCTCAGCAGGCCTCTAAGCAATGGCATCTGGCCTAGTGGAACCCTTTTTACCTACAACTTGCAGCTTCATCCTTCCGACGATTTTCGACTCCCAAAACGTTTTCCAAAGCTAAATATCTACAACAGGCTCAACGGCGACATGCTCCCCATCGATGTCCTCTTGGCCTGGCATTCCTGCTTCTTCCACTCAAAGCTTTTATCTGCCATTGTTGACAGCTTCACTAAGACCTCTTCCAGCACTTACTGGAGAAGATGACTCCTCCTTGGACACAGATCGCTGCTTTAACCCACTGAGCTTTATCTTCTCCTTGACTTTTTTTTCTTCTTTGTCCAAAGGTAATCTGAGACCGGACCAAATTATTTTTGTGTATCTGAACTGTGCTCCATCACGTTGGCCTTAATTTTTGACTTTGCTGCAGTCTTGTGCGACCTGATACCCGCAGTTGGTGCTTTGCTCTTTTAGGTGCAAGATTTCACTAGAAACTTTTAGAAGTCAAAACTGTGGTTCTCACTTTAAAAAAATGGTTACAGGGATGTTATAGTGAGGTTCTGAATGTATTTGTACAAAACCATAGAAATTCACCAGTTATAGTTAGTTATTTCAAGTAACTATTACTCGCGACCTAAGGTTACTATAACTCCTGCCTCCGCCATGCATAGTTTTTACTTCAATAATTTGACTGTTAATGCTTCATTTATATGTTTATAGATGTTATAAAAGTTGTCATGAGTGCTGCAATATCGGTGGTAATTAGTGTATGGCGTGGGTGCAAGGTACAGTTACCTTAGGGTGTGAGTTATAGTTACTTGAAATAACTCTAGCTATAACTGCTGAATTTCTGTGGCTTTGTATGAGTAAATACAGAACCTAACTGTAACCTTTGTTTTTCTAAGTGAATTTTTATGTCTTTTTAAATTCTATTTCCTAACTATAACACCCCTGTAACCTTTGTTTTTTATGTGAATTTCTATGTTTTTTAAAATTCTATTTCCTAACTCTAATGCCCCTGAAACATTTGGCTTTCTTAGTGAATTTCATTTTTTTTTTAAATAAAGTAATTTCAATTATTATACGTTAATCCAACCACCATTGCAATGTTGGCCACAGGCCCTACAGCCAACCTTCTATAATCACCCAACCCCAAACAGTGCATGCCCTTCAGCCGTGCTCAGCTGGGGATGGCCACAGGGCTTGGACTATGGCCAACCACCATAACCACCCAACTCTGCACCAAGCACATTTGGCTATGTGCACGAAAGTTGACCGCAGGGCTGTCTCTTTGGGTGTGAGAATAGGTGTGAGCGGGTGTTTCTGGGTGCAAGAGTGGATGTGAGAGTCTGTCTGGGCGTGGGAGTGGGTGCGTCAGAGTATGAGTGAGTCTGTGAGTAGATGTGTGTTGTCTGAGTGGGTCTGTGAGTGGATGCATGAGGGTCAGAGTCGGTCTGTGAGTGAGTGCGTGAGTGAGTCTGTGAGTGGGTGCATGAGGGTCTGAGTGGGTGTGTGAGTGGGTGCGTTAGTGTCTGAGTGGGTCTGTGATTGGGTGCATCAGTGTGCGTGGGACAGTGAGTGGGTTTGTGAGTGTCTGAGTGGGTCTGGGAGTGGGTGTGTGAGTGTCTGAGTGGGTCTGTGAAGGGGTGCGCGAGTGTCTGAGTGGTTGGGAACGTGGGTGTATGACTGAGTGGGTCTGTGAGTGGGTGTATGAGTGTCAGAGTGCTTCTATGAGTGAATGATTTACAGTATGAATCATAGATTCTGTAAATTATTTTTTATTTTTTCACTGATATTCACAAATTCTTCGCAACGTTGCACAGGAGGCCTTGCTGAGTGTTGTGACGTATTCGTGAATATTACGCATGGTAAAAAACAAATTTTAAAATGTAATTTCAAGAACCACTGTATCACACCCCTAAGGTCAGGATACCTACACCCTGACCCCTTATACCACTTCTTTTATCATTTTTCAGCTCCAGGGACTCTGTTTCTAGTCAGGATGTGGCCTGCCAATCTCATCATTCCTATTGGTGCGTGCATTTGCAAATTTGCCACAATAATAGCAAAAATGTTGCAACAGATCTGCAGCACTTGATATTCAAATGTATTTTCCCTTTAATGTCTTGGAAACTACTGAATTGATTTACACCAAATAAAAAAAGCACAATCTGCTGAACAAAATCTAGCTTTCTGCCAAATTTGGTGTAATTCTGTCCAGCGGTTTGGGCTGTAGTCGTGTTCAAAACTCCTAAGGAAATTAACATGGGAAACACAATTTTTTCACCCCAGCCCCCCTTTTTCTCCTCCCCTGCTTGATGGATCATCCTGAAACTTTCCATGTGCAACAAGATGCACTGGCACACTTTTTTTGGAAAAGTTCTTGAAGATTTGGCAAACGGCACCAACCATATAGGTAAGTCAAGAAACGCTTTTCCTATGGAAACATAGTCCTAACTATAAGTACTTACTGGCAACCACCAGTAGGTAATATATATATGAGTGTGTGTGTGTGTATATATATATATATATATATATATATATATATATACTGTTGGCTTAATTGCCACCCCTCCGCTCTATATCAAAAGTGGTGTATCCAGAATCGTCAAGACACGATACCAGCATGCCACTGGTGTGTGACCATCAGCCAGGGGTGATCACTAATAAATAGTCAGTTATCTATGTATGTGGCTACATGGCTAGCACACAGATCCATCTATGGGTCAAGAAAGGATATGCAAATTACAAATATATCACCAACGACCTGAGTAAGCTAGATGTACCTCTGTTAGACCACCAGACTCCAATCACATAATCTAATTATGGGGTCACACTCTACAAGACAATAGCTGTTGTTTGGGCCCAAGAATTGGGAGAGGTAGAAAGTAAAACGCTATAGTCTTTTCAACTCAGTTCTCTCAATACCCTCTCTTTTTCCCAAATTGACAGTGTTTCAACTAGATAACTCCAACCGGGCCTATGTAAGCAGTCCTAAAAAATTATACAAACCTAACCACTTAGATCCTATTTTTAGGAAATTGCAGTGGCAGACAAAAGGGTTGAGAAGTGAATTCAAGGCTGCATTGGGTTCAAACCATATCGAAGCTCAGAGATAGAGTGAGTGCAAGATTTCATTATAACTGTGCTGATACATCCTGGGGCCTCAACTGCAGTTCTCCCAATTTTTTTGGTATGGCTTAGATTTAATTTTCATGGTTCATCAGACACTTTACACTTCTATAGATACTAGGGCCTTTCCTCTTTTCCAAGAGGCATGTGTTACATCTGCACCTTTTCCCTTTTTCTTTCCACAGTTGTTGTTATGGGTAGAGGAAGCATGTGCTGAGTCATAGTATGTATTCTATAGTACTGTGCTTGTGTTGGCCTCCAAGCGAGGTGCTGAACAGGATTTGCTGCTGCTGCAAAGAATGTAGTGATAACTGCCGCAAATTCAGGTCGACTCGTTATGCATCTTGGATGGATCGACGAGAAGGTTGGTCCTGGTCTTCTGTCAGTTTTCAGAGCAATTTAAGCCATGTTTTGGATTTTGCCTATCTAGGCACCTTTAGCACCAGCACCTAGGGTGCAGGGCTAGAGGGACACCACTTGGAAAGTTAGGATTCATTCTACTGGATCCACATGCGGGTTCATGATGGTTGGAGCCTTTTCTGTCACTCGGGGTCTGATCATGAGGCCAGACAACTGTCCCTTCGAGTCACAAAGCAGTCCTTTCAGATGAAGCAAACTTATCTGTGCAGGCCACAGCAGCAGGCAGTCCTGTGAGAGTCCTTCCACAGGTCTAGAAAGTGAACTGAAGAGCAGATCTGAGGGTTATATTCTTATACCTGGTGCCTTCTTTGAGGTAGGAGTAGTTTCTAGAGAATTCTCTTTGAAATGCTTGAAGTTTCATTCTTCTCCTGCCCTGGCTGCAGGCTTTCGGCATGAATAATGTAAGTGTGACACATCCTTTGTATGAAGGCAGAGCACAGCCTAGCTGCAAGCGGGACTTTGGCCAGCACCACCATCGTGTCAGTTGATGGCCATCCAGACACACGTAATCCCTCTATTGTGTGGCCATCTGGTAGGAATAAGCACAGTCCATCTTCTAGCTACACCCTGTTATGTAACTGAAGTAGAAGCTGAAGGCACCATATAGCTAGGGCAAGAAAATGGCAACTTTCTAATAGTTGCATTTTAAAAATTTTTACCTTAAAATATGACTTTACAATTAACAAGGATTTCAAATTACAATTTCTTGGACACCAAATACAAAATATTCTCCTGTTACACATCAAAAGTTAGCACTTATTAATTGTAATAAGGAAACCCAATGTTAAACTACGGGAGAGGTAGGCCTCATAGTAGTGATAATCAACTTTAGGAGTTTTTCACTACCAGAACATGTAAACCTTAAAAGTACATGCCCACCTTTGAGTACAATGCACCCTGTCCTATGGGCTACGTAGGGCCTTCCTTAGGGGTGACATATGCAATTAAAGGGGAGTTTAAGGCTTGGCAAGGGGATTATACTACCAAGTTGAATTGGCAGTTTAAGCTGCATTCAGGCTTCAGTGGCAGACCGGCACAAGTTTAACGGAGCTACTTAAGTGGGTGGCACAGTGAGTGATGCAGGGCCATTAGTAGCAGTTAGTTTATAGGCCCTGGGTATTTGGTATACCACCTTACTAGGTACTTATAAGTAAATTATATATGGCAATCATGTGTAGGCCAACATCACCATGATTTTAGGAGTGAGCACAAGAAGTTTGGAACTGGTTAGCAGTGGTAAACTGCACAGAGTCCTAAGGCCAGCACAAATTAACTCAGCAAACATAGGAGGGGTGAAGGCAAAAGGTTTGGGGGTGATCCTGCAGAGAGGGCCACGTCTGACACAAACCAACAGCGGAAAACAGTCATTATCTCACAAAACAGGGGAATAACAGTGACTCCATAAACGCAAATATGAGGGCTGGAATATTGGGATGAGAAACAACATTTTTTTTTTATATAAAGGACTGAACACCAAGACCAAAGACATTCCAATCAAAGCAATCCCCTTTTCCAAAAGAAGAGAAGACCTGTGTAATCAGAGGCACTGCATGCACATGGCCTTTTCGAGTGCATCATGCAAATGGGGCAGAATATATTTGCACCAATTGAACAGATAATTGCATTCATATTCATGTATGAGTGGTCAGTTTTTTCACTAGAGATGTTAAACATAAACCTCACCCTGCTTTACTGCTCCAAATGGACGCTCAGATCAAGCAAGTCCAGATTGATCTGCAACTCTGAATTGAAATGGTACAAACACTGAACAAATCCACTGTGTGTGTGGCAGTGATCTGTGGAAAAATCTGCTCTCTGAGCTTACAGGAGAGCTTTTGGAGGCATTATTGTGCTAAAATGCCCCAATGGAAGCTGCCTTATGCAAAAGGCACATGATCAATTTGACACTTCACTGTGACCATCTCAGAATGATTCGGACTGTACAATACCAAGGTATTCTTGTTCCACCAATATATTGTGAGGTACCTGTGATTTATCTACCAAGAGCTGCAAGATTTCATGGACTCTTGTGAAATACTTTTTTGCTAGTCCATAAACATAGCACTACAAATTAGGTATAATGAATCCTGCTCATGTTATACTAAACATTGCAACAATCAAGATTAGTTAAAATAATTGATGGAGTGTCTGAAGTGGTTAATAGCTGTCAAACAGTAACTGTGATGGGTTCAGTTAAACTAATATGCAGAGTATTTATACTATACTTGCCATTTTATGTCCTGTTTCATTCATTAAAGTATTTATAATGTTGACCTAATCAAGATCGAATTGGAAGGCTGTAATCTAAACAGTAGTTCGAAATAGTGCTTCCAGAACTAGAGGAACTAGGCAAAAATAAATGCTACCACAAGGCATGACTTAACTTGAGGTGACAACTAGTCTCTCAGCTAAGTCGATTTGAACCTTTGACCTTCTAATGCTGGGCAGAATATGAGCAGTGAGGATAAGAATCTGAATTCCCTTAAGAGATCAGAGGGTATCATTGTCTCTATCAGTGCTTAATTAGTAAAATAATAAGCACAAAATGCCTCCTGCCTCGTAATTAATAGTGAGACAGGAGGTGTGATGACTGTCGACAAATGTATGTTTTTGCAGTGCGGCTGAACAGCACATCAGTTGTTAGCACAGAGTTACTAATTAAATTATTAATGAATATTTATGTATTTTGAGTGATGAATTTGCATAGAAAATGTATTAACTCAAAGAAAAATAATGCACACATTTGAAGGTGCGCGCACGTGAGTGGCCGCCAGTGTTTACAAAGTGTACTTATTAATGACTTATTAATATGAAATGTTGAACTTATGTTTAATTAATGTAGTAATAGGTCATATTAAGTGTTATGCATTATGTATTAGCTTTAATAATTGTAGGTCTTAACTTAGCGAGGGCTTGGCCTAGTTGCACTGCCTCATGTCAAGCTGCATTTCTTTTGCGTTTTATAAAATAGATGCTTAGAGAATTAAACTGTGATTTTCCACTGTACTGTTCATGTGCTCGTAGCTGAAAGTCTTTCTCATGAGAACTGCTTGCTAGGAGATGCTGTACTTGCTAGTCCAGCGAGGTTTAATATAATGTGTGTAGGACTGACTTTCCCAGGAGAAGACAATGAACACACTGACTGAGTTACGTAACATTATCATTGTTAATAGAATGAAAAAAACATGGTGTGTGGCATTTACTGACTCCTATTGATTACTAATGTTATTGATTGTTATTGGTTATTGATCTGCATATGTACGGGATATATGGTGGGAAAACCTCGAAGCGAGTCAAAAGGTTCATCGACCTATTCGCGTCTCCTTGTAAGTTCACTTATTAAGGTCCAAAGCGCTAACAGAGATAGTAGCAGGCTGATGGTTTGTCTCCTTAAGAGCCCATCATCTATGCCTGGTACATGGTTTATCTCCTTTAGAGCTCACCCCAAAGCCCAGAGATAGATAGTAGAGTGTCCGGTCCCATAGACTGCAAGAGAAAAATAACAGGTGTTCCCAGCATGGTGGCAGGATAAGGGTTAATATCCAACAGAGAGTGAAATAATTCTCAGATTTGGTGAAAATGGTGAAATTTTGGGATTTGTTTAGATTCAATGATAGAAATTGGTGAGAAAATGTGCCCCTAAGTACTTAAAATTACTTTCCCAGAATTTTGGAACTTGCCAATGATTGTTTGAGGATGTTCTCGGCGTTCTAGTGAGGGTGTGAATGAAGTAGGATTTGCGCTTGCACAGCTCATGTAAATGGCAGGTAAATTGTGATGTTTATGAGAGTTTAGGGAGTTTGCTTACTCGAAATGAAGTTGTAGAAGGTGTGTGCATACTCAGAAGTGTGAGAGTAGGGAAGTCGTTGAACTTCACATGTGTGTGGTGCTTTGTGCTAAAATAATTGCTCACGTGGTTGTTGGTATACGGACCCTGTGTGGTCTAAGACTCCAGAGTATATTGAAAAAGTGTATGAGACACTTGGGCCCATATTTATACTTTTTTTGCGCTGCTTTTGCTCCATTTTCTGACATAAAAGTGGCACAAACTTGCAAGATACAATTATATTTTGTAAGTTTCACCACCTTTGTGTCAAAAAAATTACACAAATACAGCGCAGAAAACAGTATAAATATGGGTCTTGGTTTTTGTTGTAATTTGTCTGGCTTAATAGGTTGATCGGGCGTGGTCGACAAGTTAGAGAGTGAGTCAAAGGGAGTGAAAGAATTTTTTTCGACTGACATCTTGCGAGTCCTAGGTGCACCAGGACAGACTCACTAATCAGTTGAGAGCGAAATTTGCTGGTCGAATTTTGCTTACGAATCAGGGAAACTGAGAAAGAAGGAGTAGCTGTTAGAGAGTAAGGCCTTCAGGTCGTAACGCTTCTGAAGTGATTGTATTACCTTGCCTGTAGTAAACAAACAAACTGGGTTTTGGTTAGTGCTCGCAATAATTCTCCATTATTTTTGTGTGAATCTGAGTTTGGGAGGGCAAGCCGCACGACTTTGTCATCCGCAGTACGTGTAAGTGTGACGTCATTGGAGCCATGCTGAGATAGGTTGGTTAGCGAGAAGGGTCGTTCACGGATTGGCAGCCGCCCGTGAAGCGCAACTGGACGAGGAGGTGGGTGAAGAGAATTCTGTGATTAAAAGTCACTTCCTGATTTGATTTTGAATAGCAAAAAGGTCACAAAAATGAAAATTTTCAAAGCTTTAAATAGTACTTTAAGGGGAGATACGTACATTACAACGCGTATATGGGATATTGCACAGTCAGAAGGTACTCCAGCTTATATTGTGATCGAAGACAAGGATGCTGCCCCATGTCTTTGGCTGAAGCAATGGTGCAAAGTGACAGAGAAGGATGAGAGCTTAGCGTTTCCTGCCCATGGATCATTTAATTTGAGAAGCTTAGAGCATTTGAGGAAGGTGCTGTATGATCTGAAACCCCCTCCGAGACCAGCACAGTTTGAGGCATTAGCAATCTGGGAGTTATTAGCCAGCCAGCAACAGCAATAGAAATTCGAGATATTACATCTGTGGCCCTACTGCTCATTACCGTATCCCAAGACGATGGTACATGCTATTTGGGTGATAGTTTTCCCAAAGATTTTCCAACTGGATGACTTAAAGGAATTTCTGAAATTGACTGAATTCCAACACATTAGATATAGGAGAGAGTCTCCTTCTGGCATAGTGGGATGTATATTTGGAGCAATGATACCTTCAGTAGGAGTTGTTCTGAATTTGGTAAAGATTCGAAAGTTGTCTACTACTGTGGATAACATACTGACAAATGTTTCCCGAGCCATGATCCTGACAGATACGGAATTGGCCACGGAAAGAGCTATGACTCTTTAGAACTGCCTTGTGTTAGACATTCTTTTAGCAAAAGAAAAGCGGAGTTTGCAAAATGTTTTTTCAAAGCATTGCTGTTCATTTATTCCTGATAATAGTAAAGACATTAGAAGCTTACTTACTAATCTGACTAATGAAAGTGCTGATTTGACGGAATTGAAAGAACCAGGGCGGTCATTACAACATTGGTGGTAAAAGCCGATTACCGCTGTGCATAAGACCGCCAACACACCGCCGCGGCTGCGGAATTCCGCCACAGCTATTATGACCCACAGCACGGAATCCGCCAAAACTCAGACACCCACACATGTCCGCCACACCAAAGGTCAGTGATAAACTGGGGAAAAAAAACCTCCACCGTCACGCCAACAGAAATACGCCCACACTATCACGACACACGAATCCAGGCGGCAGTCTTTCAACAGCGGTATTCCATTGGCGGTACACACCGCCGCACTCAAAATACACACACTTATACAAAACACAGCCACATTGGACAATTCGAAATACACACACCTGATACACATACACACACCACTCCCACACACCCATTACAATATAAAACACACACCCACATCACCCACAAACCCCCAAGACAAAAAATTCCGAAAGAAGGCCAGAGAGAGAGCACCAACAAGAACAACAGCACCCACAGGCACACAACACCATCACCCACAGAACTTCCATGCACCTCACACAACACACCACTACATATCAGCACACTTATCACCACACACTCCACCCCACACATCAGCTACACCACCCCATGGCACGGCAAAGACACCCCAGGTTCTCGGAGGAGGAGCTCAGGGTCGTGGTGGAGGAAATTGTCCGGGTAGAGCCACAGCTATTCAGATCACAGGTGCAGCACACCTCAATTGCAAGGAAGATGGAGCTATGGCGAAGAATAGTGGACAGGGTCAACGCAGTGGGACAGCACCCAAGAAATCAGGAGGACATCAGGAAGAGGTGGAACGACCTACGGGGGAAGGTGCGTTCCGTGGTCTCAAGACACCACCTGGCGGTTCAGAGGACTGGCGGCGGACTCCCACCTCCTCCCCCACAACTAACAACATGGGAGGAGCAGGTCTTGGCGATTCTGCATCCTGAGGGCCTCGCAGGAGTAGCTGGAGGAATGGACTCTGGTAAGACAAATCTTAATTATTACATCCCCCACCTACCCTGCATGCCATCACATACCTCCACCCTCACCCTCACCTCCAGCACCCCAACTCTTCACATATGTCCCAACATCACAAATCACCCATCCCAACACCAAGCCCTGCATGCAACAACAAAGCATGGACACACATCACTAAAGCATGCCCACTGCACATACCCATACAACCCCCTAAACCATCCTCACACAAGGTCCCACACAGGAATGCAAGCACTGTGGTACACGGTCACCCACCCATTGCACACCATGACACACACAGATGTAATAACCATCCTTTTATACCCCTGCAGGACCCCTACCCAACGTCACTGGACAGGAGGGTCCATACATGTCCACACCACCAACAGAAGAGGCCCTCAGTGATGACAGCAGCTCTGTCCAACTGGATCTAGATGACCAGCTAGGCCCATCGGGGACCTCGGGACAGTCGGTTCCCCTCACCCAGTCACAGGCCACCACAGACCTTCCCCCCTCTGGAAACACCAGCACAGCACCCACCCAGCGGGCCCATACCTCTGTCCCCAGGACACGTCAATCAGCAGTGTGTCCACCACTACAGGGAACACAGGATAACCCACCACCCCAACAACAATAGAGACCTGGGGGCAGTGGTAGTGGGCACACGGTCCAGGGGACGGAGGCCCAGGAACACAGGGGAACTGGGAGGGCTGCTGTGCGACAGGGGGTGGACAGGCCAAGGGAACCCACTCTCCGCGAGGCCCTCTTCTCCATCATGGGAGCATACCACCACTCCCAGGAGACAATGGCAACGGTACTGGCCAAGTTTCAGGAGACCCAGCGGCTGCAGGAGGAACAGTATATGGGTTTCAGGGAGGAACTCAGAACCATCAGCTCCACCCTGGGCACCATTGTAGGGGTGCTGAAGGAAGTACTCAACACCAGGAGGGACACTGTGGCACTACAAGGGGCCCCTGACACTAGCATGGACGATGAACTGCGGTAGGCGGTCGAAGACTGCGGCGCAAAGCTGCATTGGTTAACATTGGACCCTATGGGTCCCAGGAGCCAATGACGATGTACGCCGGCGGTGACGGTACGCACCACCGCGGACGTGACCGCCATTTTCTATCTGTTCAATCACTCAATACCTGATCATCGACAGGAGAGGACCTACACTGCAAGTGCTGCTGTGACCTCGGTCTGGAAGAGACAATGGCTCGAGTGTCTGGGGAAAGGACCCCTGCCTTCACATCGGAGGAGTTGGAGAAGCTCGTGGATGGGGTCCTCCCCCAGTACACGCTACTCTACGGTCCTCCAGACAAACAGGTAAGTACACAGGGAGCATGTTGTATGGGCTATGCCTGTGTGGAGAGGGCTGGAAGTAAGAAGGAAGGGGGGAGAGTGCTGCGTGCATGAAAGACGGTGAATGCATGTGCCACATGGCAAGGGTAGGGATGGGGGACAATCACTTTGATGGTGCAGTTGGTAATAACTTATCTTTTTCCCCTGTACAGTTCATGTAGGTCAGTGCCCACCAGAAAAAAGATATTTGGCATGCCATCGCCAAGGACGTCCGGACCCTGGGCGTCTACCACAGACGGAGCACCCACTGCCGGAAGAGATGGGAGGACATTCACCGCTGGAGCAAGAAGATGGCGGAGGCTCAGCTGGGGATGGCCTCCCAACGTGGGAGGGGTCCCCGTCGCACCATGACCCCCCTGATGTTCAGGATCCTGGCGGTGGCCTACCCGGAGTTGGATGGGCATTTGAGGGCATCACAGCAGCCACAAGGGGGTGAGTACACTCTCATTCTGCTGACTTTGCGTGCATCGGAGGGGTCTGGGTGGGGGAGGTGGGCTGTGGATTTCCCTAGGCCAGGGTGAGTTCCGTAGGCAAGGCCCCTCCGTAAGGCAGGCCATGTGGCACCCCAACCCACCTCTGTAGAGTGCCAAGTACAGCTATTCATGCCCCTGTGTCATCTATGTGTGCAGATGTCGTCCATAGCCTTGTAGGCCATTTCCCAGGAATTGAACAGTGGAGCCCAAGAGCGCGGCGTAATGCAGGGGACTTCTGTGTCTGTCGTGTCCGCCAACGGCAGCGGTAATGCATGCACTCAACATGTCCTTCTTCTGTCTCCCCCCTCCCCTTTTTGTGGTCTCTCTGTTCTTGTGTGCATTAGCATCATCAGGCGGAGGAGCAGTGGCACCAGAGCACGAGGGAGCTGCATCCCACATGGCCCTGAGGGGCGATACTATGGAGTCTGAATTCACCAGTGGGACGGAGGGTGAGGGGAGCTCCACGGTGGGGACAGGAGCTGACACCAGCGACACAGACTCGTCCTCTGATGGGAGCTCCCTTGTGGTGGCGGCAACATCTGTGCCCCCCGCATCTACAGGTACAGCCGCCACCACCCCTACCAGCACCGCCCTCCCAGCAGCCCCTCAGCCTTTGCCCCGTGCCCGCTCACCCAGGAGGGTGGGCATCACCTTCACCCCAGGCACCTCAGGCCCTGCCCCAGTCACCCCTGCTGCCCTCAGTGAGGAGGCCATTGACCTCCTCAGGTCTCTCACTGTTGGGCAGTCTCCCATTTTGAATGCCATCCAGGGTGTAGAGAGGCAGTTGCAACAAACCAATGCATTCCTGGAGGGCATTCATTCTGGTCAGGCGGCCCTTCAGCGAGCTTTTCAGACTCTGGCCTCAGCCCCAATCCCCTGTACCTCAGCCTATCCCAAGCACACCTATAGACCAACGTGCACACACCTCAACACCCTAGTGAAGCTCAGGCAAACATAAGCACCACACATCCCACAGGCACTCACGCAAGCATCACACACATGCAGACACACCAACATCCACTGCCTCCACTGTGTCCCCCTCCTCCTCGTCTCCCTCCCAGTCTCGTCTACACTCACACTTGCATGCACTACCTCTACAGCCACTACATCCCTCTCCAGCACACCCACTACCACACCCCGCTCACGTGCAGTCACCACCCCCACTAGCATTCACACGTCCCCTGTGTCCTCTCCCAGTGTCTGTGACGCCCCCTCCCAAGATACACAAACGCAGGCACACACCCACCCAACAGTCATCCACCTCATGACAGCCTCAAGCGCATGCACCTTCACCCAAAGTCACCAAACGTACACCTCCTACAACCACCACCTCTTCCTCCACTCCCAAACCCCCTCCAGCTACCCGTCCCAGTGTGTCAAAAAAACTTTTCCTGTCCAACCTTGACCTCTTTCCCACACCTCCCCCACCCCGTCCGTCTCATAGGTCCCGAACTAGCACCTCAGCCACAACATCTCCGGGACCAGTGGTGCCTGTAGTCACTGGAATCTGGAGTGCACCGGCCACCAGGGCAGCCAGTGTGGCACGGAGCCACAGCACAGACAGTCCCCAACCTGTGAAGCATCAGAAGTTGGCCAGTGCCCGGCGGGAGAGGGGGAAGACTCCAGCCACCAAAGCTGCTCCCAGGGGTCAAGTTGGGAGTGTTGAGACAGCTGTGACACCTTCCAAGGTGGGGAAGAGCCACAAGAAACCCGGCAAGTCTGGGAAGAGCAGCATGGCGGAGAAGACCGCCATCATCCCCGATGCCCAGGAGGCCACTGCCAGCATCAGCCCAGCTGCCCAGAATGCCACCGCCAGCATCAGCCCAGCTGCCCAGGAAGCCACCGCCAGCATCAGCCCAGCTGTCCAGGAGGCCACCGCCAGCACCAGCCCACCTGCCCAGGAGGCCACCGCCAGCACCAGCCCATCTGGCCAGGAGGCCACCACCAGCCCACCTGGCCAGGAGGCTACCACCAGCACCAGCCCCGCTGGGCCATGAAGGACCGCCATCAAAAGCCCGGCTGGGCCATGAAGGACCGCCAGCAAAAGCCCCGCTGGGCCATGAAGGATCGCCAGCAGCTGAGACCCTGCAATGGAGACCGCCGTCTCAAGCACCGCTGAACAGGGCACGGCCATCTCAAGCACCGCTGAACTGGGCACCGCCATCTCAAGCACCGCTGCACAGGGCACTGCCGTCTCAAGCACCGCTGCACAGGGCACCGCCATCTCAAGCACCGCTGAACAGGGCACCGCCGTCTCAAGCACCGCTGCACAGGGCACCGCCGTCTCAAGCACCGCTGAACAGGGCATCGCCATCTCAAGCACCACTGCACAGGGCACCGCCATCTCAAGCACCGCTAGACCATGAGCGGCAGGTGCACTGGCGCAACTGAGTCCGTCACGGGGTGAATGATGTACTCTGGGCACCATGCACCCTCCTGAACCAGTGGAGACTGTCATCCACTACCTCTGTCCTTAGCAGGATGAAGCACTCTGGGCACCATGCCCACTCCAGAACCCATGGAGAGATCCATCCACTACCTCTGTCCTTAGCAGGATGAAGCACTCTGGACACCATGCCCCCTCCAGAACCAGTGGAGAGATCCATCCACTACCTCTGTCCTTAGCAGGATGAAGCACTCTGGGCACCATGCCCCCTCCAGAACCAGTGGAGAGATCCATCCACTACCTCTGTCCTTAGCAGGATGAAGCACTCTGGGCACCATGCCCCCTCCAGAACCAGTGGAGACTGTCATCCACTTGTGAGACTGTGGCTTTGCACTCCCCAGGATTGAACAGTGGGCAACCCACCCACTGTAGAGACATGAGAGACTGTGGCTTTGCACTCCCCAGGATTGAACAGTGGGTTTGTGGCCCTCTCGTGGATTTGGCGTTGTGCACTCAAGCGGCTGAGGTGCCCCCCCTTTCTCTCCCCCTGAGGTGCCTGTTTAGTTGCTCTCTGATGCCCCTGCAGTGTTCTCTCCATCATGGTCGGGGATCATGTGTGGGCCTCGCCCATACCGTGCGGTCCCAGTGTTCCACGGACTTTCTTAGTGCACTACCTGGACTACTATTCTTGGTATATATTTTGTACATGGTGTATATATATATTTCTGCCTACTTGCTTTTAATATATTACAATGGTTACACTCATTTTCTATTGTTTTTGCATTCTTCCGGGGGGTTTGGGGGGTGTAACTGTAATGTATTGATACGCATTAGTGTGTGTGTAGTAGTGTTAAAGCAGCTGTAATACCGCCAATAGTCCGGCGGAAAAAAAAATTGAATAACGACCATGGCGGAAACCGCCAACATAGACAGCCACTTTAACACTCCGACCACCACAGCGGTAGAAACAAACACTGCAGCGGTAACTGTCAACAGACAGGCGCAGGACAAAGTACCGCCCACTGTATAACAACAGGCCTATCCGCCACCTTTTCCGGGTCAGAACCAATGCCATCAAAAGCACAGTGGAAACAGTACACAGAAGGGAAACCACTCACCACTTGACACCCAATGACGAACCAGGATGCCATGGAGCCCGAGTTACACGTACTGCCCAAGCTGGTCAGGAGCAGGACAGACACCGTCAACAACCACGGTGAGTACTGCACCTACAACAAAGGGGAGGGGGGAGGGAAAAGAGAGTGACACACACATGCAACACACAATACCCCCACCCCCCCTCACCCACAACACCATACACACAAATACATGCAGCAACATTACATATGCCCCCCCTCATCCCCTGGAAGAACGCAAGGACAAAATGAAATGATTGTAACAATTGTAATCATGAAAAATCTGATAGTGAAAGTTCAAAAATCAGTATATACAAATATGTAGACCAACTACACAAGTCTGGATAGTGTACCAATCATTGTCCGTGGACCAGTGGTCCCAAAATGCATGGGTGAAGCCCACACAAGATACCTGACTCGAAACCAGAACACTGCAGGGGCATCAGATCGAAAATAAACAGGCACCTCAGGGGGAAGGGGAGGGGGGGCACCTCAGCTGGATATATGCACGACGCCACTGCTGCACGAGGGGGCTCCATGCCCATTGCTGTATCCTGGAGAGTGCAAAGCCACAGTCTCTCAAGTCTTTCCAGTGGGTGGGTTGCCCACTGCTGTATCCTGGGGAGTGCAAAGCCACAGTCTCTCAAGTCTTTCCAGTGGGTGGTTTGCCCACTGCTGTATCCTGGGGAGTGCAAAGCCACAGTCTCTCAAGTGGATAACAGTCTCCACTGGTTCTGGAGGGGGCATTGTGCCCAGAGTGCTTCATCCTGCCAAGGACTGAGGTAGTGGATGTGATTCTCCACCTGTTCTGGAGGGGGCCTTGTGCCCAGAGTGCTTCATCCTGCCAAGGACTGAGGTAGTGGATGTGAGCAGCTCCCTCCTGCACCGGTGCCACTGCTCCTCCACCAGATGATGCTATTGTGCGCAAGAACAGGGAGACAAAACAAAAAGGGGGGGGGGAGACAGAAGAAACACATGTTCAGTGCATGCAACACCACTACAGTTGGTGGACACAACACACAGGGAGCAGCCCTCTGCACTAAGCCATGCACATAACAGTTCTTAGCAAATTCACATGCCCATGGGGGATGAGGCCTAAGCCCAATTGCTGCACACCTGGAAGTCACAGGAGCCTGACTAGGTGTAGATGGCTATTACCAGTAGTGGGGTGGGGTGCCACAGAGCCTGCCTACCAAGGGACCTTGCCTACCAAGTTCGCCCTGGCCTAGGGGAACCCACAGCCCACCTCCCCCATCCAGACACCTCGTAATACGCGCAGAGTCAGCTGAATTAGAGTGTACTCACCCCCTTGTGGCTGCTGTGATGCCCTCAAGCACCCATCCAACTCCGGATAGGCCACCGCCAGGATCCGGTACATCAGGGGGGTCATGGTGCAATGGGCACCCCTTCCACTTTGGGAGGCCATCCCCAGCTTGGCCTCCGCCATCTTCTTGCTCCAGCAGCGCAGGTCCTACCATCTTTTACAACAGTGGGCGCTCTGTCTATGGTAGACCCCCAGGTCCGGACGTCCTTGACGATGGCACGCCAAATACCCTTCTTCTGGTGGGCGCTGACCTAGAGGAAAAGTGAAGTAAAAATGGCTGTTTCTAGCCCATACATTTCATCTCATGCATTGCCAAACACCTCCCACACTGGCCCTGCCATGCTTACACACACAATCCTGACATGCTGGCCTGTCCTCCTCCTCACCCTCTTCCATCCACCATGCTCACAGTGTACTCACCTGTTTGTCTGGAGGACCGTTCAGTTGCATGTACTGGGGGAGGACCCCATCCACCAGTTTCTCCAACTCATCATTGGCTCCTGGGACCCATAGGGCCCAATGTTAACAAATGCTGAATTGCGCTACGGTCTTCAACCGCCCACCGCGACGGTGTACAACGCCAGCCCAGTTACCTCATTTCCCCTTGTCCCACCTTACAGGTCAGACAGCCGGCATTTCAGGGGGCCACATGGGATGGAAAAAAACTGCGTCACACCTATCTAGGCCTGGAATACAGACAGATACTGGAACATTGAGATTTTCCAACGGTTTAGCAAATAACACATTGTGATACCTAAGTGTTGGATGACCCTCTGCTCGCTGTTCTCCTCCATAGGGCACGTCTGCTGGGGCAGGTGATGAGATGGCGGCATCCTCTGGTGTACAGACCCTGGTGGGCCTGTCGACAATGGAAGAGAGACACATCATTATCACATACAGACTTGATCGTGAAACAATCATGGAACTGTGTACCCAGTTGGAGCCAGACCTGATTTCAGTTATCCGCCATCCCACAGGAATCCCCCCTCTAGTGCAGGTTCTGTCTATACTCCATTTCCTGGCCAGTGGGTCTTTTCAAACAACAGTGGCCATGGCATCAGGAATGTCTCTGCCAATGTTCTCTAACGTGTTGTCCAGAGTGTTATCTGCCCTGCTGAAACACTTGCGCAGCTACATCGTTTTGCCTTAAGTGGAGGATTTGCCCACAGTGAACGGTGACTTCTATGCCCTGGGACATATCCCCAACATCATTGGTGCGATTGATGGTACACATGTGGCATTTGTACCACCCCGCAGGAATGAAGAGGTGTACAGAAACCGGAAAAGCTACCATTCGATGAATGTGCAGATGGTGTGTTTGGCAGACCAGTGCATCTCCCATGCGAATGCCAAGTATCCTGGCTCTGTGCATGACACTTACATTTTGAGGAATAGCAGCATCCCTTATGTGATGGGGCAACTCCTGAGGCACCGTGTGTGGCTAATAGGTGAGGCCAAGGTCCCAACACAGTTGACATAGGTGTCTGGATATGGGCTGTCCCTAAGAGTTAGTGTGTGTCTAACAGTTGTCCCTCAACATTTGCAGGTGACTCTGGTTACCCCAACCTGTCATGGCTACTGTCCCCAGTGAGGAATCCCAGGATAAGGGCAGAGGAACACTACAATGAGGCACATGGGAGAACTAAGAGGATTATAGAACGCACCTTCGGCCTCCTGAAGGCCAGATTCCGGTGCCTCAATCTGATAGGTGGCTCCCTATACTACTCATTGAAGAAGGTGTGCCATATAATCGTGGCATGCTGCACAACCTGGCTTTGCGACGCCAGGTGCCTTTTCTGCAGGAGGATGGGCCAGATGGTGGTCTTGTGGCAGCTGTGGAGCCTGTGGACAGTAAAGAAGAGGAGGCAGAAGAAGAAGATGTTGACAACCAAAACAACGTCATCATGCAATACTTCCAGCGAGACACAGGTAAGAAGATGTAACTGCTTCCCACATCTCATACTATTGTTGGAGCTAGCATAAGTCTGTCATTTTCACTCAGTGTATGGACCCTGACTTGTTACTTTGCCTTTCCATTTCACAGATCTGGGCCCCACTTTGTGCCCTCTGCTATGTTTACTGCTGGCCTACAGCTGTGTTATATTGGTATGTGAACAAGTACATTGACATTGCTATATTCCAGAGGTTTTGCAATTACACATTAGTGAAAGCACAGACAGACACCAGATTGTTTTGTGATTCAAGTGTGTTTATTTCAGTGAAAAGAAGTGGAGGGGTGTGTGAAATGGGCTGGGGTGATGGTGGAGGAATGGGGACAGTAGCCATGACAGGTTGGGGTATCCAGAGTCACCTGCAAATATCGAGGGACAACTGTTAGACACACAATGACCCTTAGGGCCAACACCATACCCATACACCAACATCCACTGAGAGGGAACCAGGGCTCACCTATTAGCCACACCCCGTGCCTCTGGAGTTGAGCCATCACATATGGGATGCTTCTATTCCTCAGGATAAAGGCATCATGCACAGACCCAGGATATTTTGCATTGATGTGGGAGATGTACTGGTCCGCCAGGCACACCATCTGCACATTCATCGAGTGAAAGCACTTTCGATTTCTGTACACCTGTTCATTTCTCCGGGGGGGCACAAATGTAATATGTGTTCCATCGATTGCCGCAATGATGTTGGGGATATGTCCCATTGCATAGAAGTCAGCTTCCACCGTGGCCAAATCCTACACCTGGGGGGAAACGATGTAGCTGCGCATGTGTTTAATCAGGGCAGACAACCCTCCGGTCAGCACTATTGAGAACATTGGCTGTGACATTCCTGCTGCCAAGCCCACTGTCACTTAGAAGGAGCCAGTGGCCAAGAAATGGAGCACAGATAGGCCTTGCACAAGAGGGGGGATCCCAGTGGGGTGACGGATAGCAGATATCAGGTCAGGCTCCAATTGGGCACACAGCTCTGTGATTGTGGCCCTGTCTAGTCTACAGGTGAGGATAATGTGCCTGCCCTCCATTGTTGCCAAGTCCACCAGGGGTCTGTACACGGGGGATGTCTCCATCTCCTATTCATTTACAGCGGTTGTAATGTAGGGGGCAAAACGGTGAGCAGCTGGTCAGTATTCCACATTTCCAAACACTACACTGCATTGCATGTTGTGACTGTAACAGTATATTGTTGGATAGGCCCAAACGGTGCCTATGTGTACTGTGACGCAGTTAGGTGCCATGGCCTCTCCCTCTCCCTGAAATGGCATCCGCCTGTTCTGTGTGGATGGACATGTGGAAATGAGGTAATACCATTGCTTCTGTGCGCCGTTGTGGGAGGTTGTCGAGTACCGCTGTGCAACTCCTCATTGGTTGTCATTAGGCCCTATGGGTTGAAGTGGCCAATGGTGATGTACGCCGGCGGTGACGGTACACACCGCCGCGGACGTGACTGCCATTTTCTATCTGTTTACTCACTTGTTACCTGACCTTCAACAGAAGAGGACCTACACTGCAAGTGCTGCAGTGACCTGTGTCTGGGACCTACCATGGCTTGTGTCACTGGGGAAAAGGCCCCTGCCTTCACTGCTGCGGAGTTGGAGAGACTGGTAGATTGGGTCCTACCCCAGTACCGAATGCTGTATGGGCCTCCAGACCAACAGGTGAGTACACTGTGAGCACGATGCATGAGGCATGAATGCATGGAGTGATGTGTGTGAGGGCCTTGTGTGGGGGGAGTTGGTGGAAGGGTTCTGGGCAGCGTGATGCATGTATGGTGGGCAATGTCTGTTCGTAAGGGGATGGGAGGGCTATGGTGGGCCATGAGTGTAATAGGCAGGACAGTCTGATTGATATCTTTTTCTATGTGTATTTTTCTGTAGGTCAGCACCCATCAGAAAAAGGGTATATGGTGTGCCAACGCCAAGGACATGCGGACCCTGGGGATCTACGCCAGGCAGAGCACCCAATGTCTGAAATGGTGGGAGGACCAGAGATGCTCTGCAAGTCACACGGCATAGGCCCAGCTGGGGATGGCCTCCCAATGAGGAAGAGGTGCCCGTCGTACCCTGACCCCCCTGATGGCCCGCATACTGGCTGTGACCTATCCGGAGCTGGATGGGGGCATGAGGCATCACAACAGCCATAAGGGGGTGAGTACAGTTTCCCAATATACTACTTGCGCGTGGTCTCTGGGTGGGTGATGTGGGCCCGTCCATTGCCTGGTGACTTGCATTGCTACTGGTCGTGCATTGCCTAGTGCGTAGGGCAGTTGCCTGTGTGTGTGTGTGTGTGTGTGTGTCGTGTACGCCAACTGTGGTGTTACTGGCGCCATTGACCAAGTGTATCCTTTGTCTCTTCCCCCTCCTTTTTGTTTTGTCACCCTGTCCTTATGTGCATTAGCATAATCTGGCGTATGAGCAGAGGCACCAGCGGCTGAGGGAGCTGCATCCCACAGGGCCCAGGAGGCCGAATCCACCGACGGTGAGGGCACCAGTGGGACGGAGGGCGAGGGGAGCACCTCGGCAGAGACAGGAGGGGACAGTTCTGACAGTGATACCTCCTCCTGTGGAAGTTCCCTGGTGGTGGCGGAAATCTCTGTGCCCACCGCAACTACAGGTACAGCCGCTTCCCCCGTACCAGCACCGCCCTCCCAGCAGCCCCTCAGCATGTTTCCCGTGCCCGCTCACCCAGGAGGGTGGGCATCTCCTTCGCCCCAGGCACCTCAGGCCCCGTCCCAGTTTGCCCTGCTGCCCTGAGTGAGGAGGCTATTGACCTCCTGAGACCATCTCGGTTGGGCAGTCAACCATAGTGAATGCCATCCAGGGGCTGGCAGCCCATTTGCAACAAACAAATGCATTCCTGGAGGGCATTCACTCTGGCATGGTGGATCAATCCAGGCTCTGGCCTCCTCCCTGATGGCAGCCATTGTCCCTGTTTCTAGCCACCCCCCTCCAATGTCATCTACCCAGTCCCATTCCCCTCAACCCCAAACTATCCCAAGCACACAGGCAGAGCAGCATGCACAAAAGACCCACACAGGAGTGGCTCAGGAAAACACAAGCACCACACATCATCCCACAGGCACTCACACAAACACCATCCAGATGCAGCCATACCAACATCCACTGCCTCCACTGTCTCCCCCTCCTCCTCGTCCTCCACCTCTCTCCCAGTAGCGTCTCCACTCACACCTGCATGCACTACATCCTCATCCATTACCACCATCACCAGCAAACCTATCAGTACACACCCCTCACTGGCAGTCACCTCCCCCACAGTCACCTCCCACACATCCATGCACACGTCCCCTGTGTCCTCTCCCACTGTGTCTGTGCTCCCTCCTCCTGAAGTACACAAATGCAAGCACTCAGACACCCAACAGCCATCCACCTCACAACAGCATCCAGCCCATGCACCTGCACCCAAAATCAGCAGACACCTCCTACAACCACTTCCTCTTCCTCCACTCTCAAACCTTCACCCTCTTCCTACCCCAATGTCCCTAAGAAGCTTTTCCTCCCCACCGTTGACCTCTTCCCTACCCCGCCCCCTGTCCTTCACATCAGGCCAGGGTGGTCAGAACCCAGGCGAGCACCTCAGCCACCCAGTCCACGGCGACAGTAGTGGCGATAGCTACTGCAGGTTGGAGAGGCTCCAGGGAACTAGGCATCAGCACTGAAAGTGTGCCTGCACCAGCTGCCAAAGGGAAGGGCAAGGAGGCACCACCAGCTGGCAAACCGAAGAGCAAGGAGGCACCACCAGCTGCCAAAGGGAAGGGCAAGGAGGCACCACCAGCTGCCAAAGGAAAGGGCAAGGAGGCACCACCAGCTGCAAAAGGGCAGGGCAAGGAGGCACCACCAGCTGCCAAAGGGAAGGGCAAGAGGTTTGCACCAACAGGCAGGAAGGACAGGAGGCCTGGTGCTGGGACTCATTCTGAACCCCGACCACCAACCATGGTGGTTTAGCCATCCGAGGCTGCAGGGGAAGGGCTGGAGCCTCCCCACACCACTGCCTGCACTGCCACCAGCACCGCCACCAGCACTCAGTAGCACCACTGCCAGCAGCAGCAGCCCCCTTGGCCAGCCAACCGAGGCTGCAGGGGGGAGGGCTGGAGCCTCCCCCCACCACTGCCTGCACTGCTACGAGCACCGCCAGCAGCAGCAGCCTCAGTGGGCAGTCGTCCGAGGCTGCAGGGGAAGGTCTGGAGCCTCCCTCCACCACTGCCAGCCCGACACCAGCCCCGCCATTGCCACCACTGTGCAGCCGTCACCACCGGCGGCAGTGTGTAGTCCTGCCTCCATGGGCTGTAGTGCGTCCTGGCCCCTGCAATTCCTGTAGGTGTGACACCCAGGTGAAAGACTGTGACCTTGCACTCCCCAAGATCTGCATCAGAGGGCACATGGCCCCCTCCAGAACCAGTGGAAGAAGCCATACACTCACCCCATCCTTGCCAGGATGAAGCACACTGGGCACAAGCCCCCCTCCAGAACCAGTGGAAGAAGCCATCCACTCATCTCATCATTGCCAGGATGAAGCACATTGGGCACAAGGCCCCCTCCAGAACCAGTGGAAGTAGACATCCACTCACCCCATCCTTGTCAGGATGAAGCACACTGCACAAGGCCCCCTCCAGAACCAGTGGAAGAAGCCATCCACTCACCCCATCCTTGCCATAATGAAGCACACGAGGCACAAGGCCCCCTCCAGAACCAGTGGAAGAAGCCATCTACTTACGCAATCCTTACCAGGATGAAGCACACTGGGCACAAGCCCCCCTCCAGAACCAGTGGAAGAAGCCATCCACTCACCCCATCCTTGCCAGGATGAAGCACACTGGGCACAAGGCCCCCTCCAGAACCAGTGGAAGAAGCCATCCACTATAGAGATTGTGCCTTGCACTCTCCAGGACCAAGCAGTGGGCAAGTCACACACTTGAGAGACTGTGGCCTTGCACTCCCCAGGACCAAGAAGTGGGCAAACCAACCACTTGAGAGACTGTGGCCTTGCACTACCCAGGACCAAGCAGTGGGCATGTTGCCCTCTCCAGGACCAGTGGCGTTGTACCATCTTCCGGCTGAGGTGCCCCCCCATTCCCTGTCCCCCTGAGGTGCCTGTGTATTTTCGACCTGATGCCCCTCCATTGTTTTCTCTGTGTTGTTGCAGGAGTGAGGTGGGGCCTTGGCCTATGTGTAGTGGCCCTGTCGCCCACAGACTTTGAGGACTGAGCAGTGTCCCTCCATTTGTAAATATGTATATACTTTTTGATTTTGAAGCACATATTTATACTATTTTATCTTATTAGACTCACTTTGATCAATTTCTTTTGTCCTTGCTTTATTCCTGAGGGGTATGGGATGTATATGTAATGTTGTTGCATGTGGTTGTGTGTATGGTGTTGGGGGTGGGGATGTTGCGTGTTGTGTGTGTGTGTAATTCTCTCTTTCCTCCCCCTTCTACTGTGTGGTAGGTGGCAGTACTCACCGTGGTCATCTTCGCTGGCGTTGATGTTTGTAATGCAGGAAGAGGTATAGCAGCATGGGGAAGATGTGCAACTCGGGCTCCATGAAGACGTGGTTGTTCCCTGAGTCTCCAGAGGTGAGTCCTTTGCCTTCTGTGTTCTGTTTCTGCTGTGCTTTTGTTGTCATTGGTACCACCCTTGAAAACTTGGTGAATAGGCCTGTCTTAATGGCTGTTGGCAGTTACGGCTGTGGTGCTTGTTGCTACCACCGTGGCGGTCGGTGTGTTAAAGTGGCTCTCTGTCTGGGCAGTTTCCGCCGTGGTCATAATTCCTTTTTTTTACTGCCGGCCTGTTGACAGTATTACCGCCGCTTTATCACCAACTGCCAGGGTTGTAATGAGGGCCCATGTGCCCATTTTCTATCTTGCCATAAGGCCATTACTTTCTTGACTGTCTTGAGAAGAGACGTGCTTAACTTGACTGCTTAGAGATGCTTTTTCTGAACTTTGATGCTGAATCCTGATGCCTTGCTGACCAGACTGATGTCCTTGTGATCAAGACTACCTTAGCTTGCCGATCCAATTGAGGAGAGGTATACTGTCACTGTTATTGATTGCTATGTCTATTTGCTTTTGTTTCAAGGTACCAACCACTATTTTGATAGAGCCATAGTTATTCTTGCTATTAATTTGCACTGTAACCTTAGAATGTGTAGTAGCTCAAGATTTGATTAGATTGCAATTCTTTCGCCGCTTTGGACAGCCAGTATTGTTTCTGTATGTTTATCATTTGATATTGAGATTAAGGCCCTCATTATAAACACGGCGGTAAACACCACACTGCCTGCGGTGGTGGTAAGAACCGCCAACAGACGTGCGGTCTGAACCGCCAAATAATGAACCAACTGAAACACAGGCATCCTGAAAACCACTGACTGCCAGCAGAGGAGTGCCGTCAACGACGGCAGAGCCCGCCCACAGGCCGACGGAAAGGCCATACCCACCCATCAAATAATGAAGCACTAGAACGCCGTCAGTTCCAGGGCGGGAACCACCGCCACGCAAAGCCAGGTGGAAATTAACCAAATATAAGGAAACACTAACCAGAGGCCCACACAACACGCCGAAGCAGATATGGAGAGAGAGTTGCAGATCATGCCAGCCCTGCTCCTTGTCATATACCTCCACGACCGAGACCGGCGACGAAGACGACAATGGTATGTCTCGCAACCTACTAAACAAGGGAAGAAAAGGCAGTTACATACCTACCACTCCATCCACCCTGCAACGCTCCCACAACCCTTCACAGCAGCACAAGTCATACACCCCACAGCAAGAGGTACTTACCCGACACAAGGCAAATCCAGCCTGCCCAAAGTACATACGTGTGCCCCACACCCACAAACAATGAAATGAGAGATCATGGATCCAGAGTGTGCCTCAACAAACACAGGCCACGCATTAACCTTTATTATGCTCACTGAGCAACAGAAGGGCATAGAAGGCCAATGGCCAGTCCATAGTAAAAGAAGTCCGATGGGCCATAATGGCTCCAACTTGACTCCCACAAGTGCAACGGTACTCCACCTCATAGGAACAACAATGGGGCATCCAGGCACCTTAGGGAACAGGGGCAGGAGATGGAGGGGGTGGGGATTTACGATTGGGGGGGCTTAGATTTCCGTTTGGAAGGTGGAGGGGGTTAGGGTTTGCCCTTGGAAGGTGGAGGAGTGAGCTTGGACAGGGGGGTGGCAGATGGTCCAGGTTCAGCACGGGGCTTCTTCCTCTCTGGGGAAGGGGCATGGGAATGGGAAGGACGGTCAGGGGTGACGTGGGAGTAGTGGACAGGGCAAGGAGGTGAGCACATTTAGGGACGAGACAGGGTGGGCCAGTGGGTTAAAATAGGTCAACACGGGAGAGGAAATGTTTCTTAGGTGCAATTGGGGTGGACCTGGAGGAAGGCGTGGGAGTGGAGGTAGAGGAAGTGGTCTTGACAGGAGTAGGTGTGCGTGACGTGGCAGCAGGTGACTGGACAGTATGCTGAGGTGTGGTGGATGTGTGATGGGTGTGTGTTTTGGTGCGGTTGAGTGTCTTGGGAGGAGGGGGGTGGACACAGTGGGACAAGACAGCCTGCCAGTGTAAATGGATGTTGTCTGGGTATCTGCAAGTCTGGTGAGTGTGCTGCATGTGTCAACTAAAGTTGTTGTGGTGAGTGCAGGTGTGGTGTCTGGCGTGCATGAATGGATGTGTGCTATTGTGGTGGCTGCAGGAACAGGGTCAGCAACATTGAATGAGGGTGCAGTGCCTGTGGATGTGCATGTACAGGAGACGGACAGGGATGCAGAAGAGGTGGACACAGTGGGGGAAGTGGATGTTGGTGTGTGTGCATGTGTATTTTGGCTGTGTATATGCTTGTGGTGGGAGGTGTGGTGCTTGTGTTTTTAAGTGCTTCTTGTTTGTTGAGGTGTGTGCCTGCGTGTCAGAATGTGTGCTTTGGATGGGTGATGGGAGTGGGGTGCTGGAAGGGGTTGAGATGGTTGGAGGGGGGACGAATGACCAGGGCACTAGCTGTCCAAGAGGAGGCCAGAGCCTGAAAAGATCTCTGTAGGCCAGACTCGGCACCGTGAATGCCATCCAGATAGGCATTGGTCTGCTGCACCTCTGATGCTAGCCCCTGGATGGCGTTGACAATGGTTGTCTGCCCTACAGAGATGGTTCTCAGGAGGTCAATAGCCTCCTCCGTGAGGGCAGCAGGGCTGACTGGGGCAGAGGATGAGGTGCCTGGGACGAAGGAGATGCCCACCCTTCTGGGTGAGCAGGCACAGGCAACTTGGTGGGGAGCAAATGGGAGGGCGATGATGGTATGGGGGTGGCAGAAGATGACAGAGTAGTGGTGGGCCCTCTATGGTCAGCCACCGCCAGGGATCTCCCATCGGAGGAGGTATCGGAGGCAGTACCTCCAGTGGTAGTTACCTCCCCCGTGGTACTCCCCTCACCCTCCAACCCACTGGTCGCCTTGGCGTCGGACGACTCTGCCTCCGAGGATCCGTGGGCCGCTGCATCCCCACTCGCCGGTGCCTCAGCTCCCTCGCTAGATGATGCTGATGTACACAGACAACACAAGAGAACAGGGATGGGGAGACAAAACAGGAGAGACACTTGTAAATAGCTGAATTGAGGTACATTAGTGGTTCATACTTACACCCACCCAGAAAACCTTCCACCATGCATTACCTACCGCTATACACATGGCTATGCCCCTGACTAGTGGCCAGAACCATGATCTACAGTCATTCCCCAACTAACTTAAGGACCTGACATACTGCAGACTTGACCCAAACACCCCTACTCCCCACGGGGGCCATTATGTAGATGGACATCAGTCAGAGTCCCTGCCACTAGACAGCATAAATACGAATGTACACACACACTTCCATCAAGGGGCCAAAATATGGTATTTGTACTCACCCCCTTGTGACTGCTGTGCAGCCTTCAAGCGCCCATCCAGGTCCGGGTACGCCACCCCCAGGATGCGTTGCATAAGGGGGGTCAGTGTCCGATGGACACCCCTTGCTCGTTGGGAGGACTTCCCCAGCTTGGCCTTGCAGATCTTCCTCACCCAGCGCCGCAGGTCCTCCTACCTCTTCCTGCAGTGGGTGCTCTGCCGGTTGTAGACCCCCAGGGTCCGCACTTCCTTGGCGATGGCCTGCCAAAGTCCCCTCTTCTGGTGGGCGCTGACCTATATGTGACACACAGAAAAGTAACACTAAGGTCAGACACGGGCCAATCATATATAGCTGGCTATACGTCCACTATGGGACGGACATTTTATACAGCCTAACAGCACACACACACGCAGCATGTCAGGAACCCTGGACCATACAGTGTCACAGGTGCACACATGTATGCAGACAACACAAACCACTACACACATCCATGCCCCCCTATCCTCCTACTTACCTGCACCTCTGGCCGACTGTACAGCTTGGCGTTCAAGGACAAGACCCCGTCCACAAGCTTCTCCAATTCCTTGTTGTTGAAGGCCGGGGCCCTTTCCCAGGCAACACGTGCCATTTCCATGACCAGAGGCAGGACACAGCAGTACACTCAGTGGAGTAACTGCATGCAGGAGATCAGGGAGTCAAGTGAAGTTGGGGTGATGAGTTTGCATACGCACCGCGGTCGTGTGCACCGTCACCGCCGGCTGCGATCATGATACGCTAAAATTGCCCATTGACAACCATGTTAACCAATGAATTTGCACACAGCGGTAAACACCGCCTTACGCTAATATGTCAACGGCTAGTGGTATGAGGTCACTTCCACCAAAACACTTCTGGATTACAGGGGGCAGATATTTTGGCCTTAACTACGCAGTTATAAACCCCTCATCTGCACAACGCAGGCCCTATTGTCCCCTAAACACCCCTAAGCATGTAACAATATACATTACCTCACCTGACCAGTCCTGATCTATCATTGTGGTCATGTTGCTGTTATGTCACACACACTAAGCATTAGTGTCGTCGACAATCATGCCAGCAGTGCTGAATGAAAAACAATGTGAGCAGATGTATGCGTGTTCCTCACACGTGTTTTAAACTCCTCCTAGGTACAGACCCTTGTGGCGAGGAAGGGCCCCATCGCTGTACAGACCACTTGTTGATTTGTGGACCATGGTGGAGCATCTCATCATTATCAATTACAGACTCACTCATGCAACTATTGATTAACTTTGTGCATTACTGGATCCAGCACTGACACCGGCAAATCATAATCAGCATGCAATCCCTACTGAAGTGCAGGTGCTCTCTGCACTCCACTTCCTGGCCACAGGCTCATTTCAAGTGACAGTAGGCATGGGTGCAGGTTTTTCACAGCCAATGTTTAGCATAATTCTGTCGAGATTTCTGAATGCATTTGTACGACACCTCCAGTCCTATGTGAGGTTTCCCCAAAGTGCTATCCTCCCTGCCATCAAATCAGACTTCTATACCTTTGCCAATATACCCAATGTGATAGGTGCCATCGATGGCACCCACATAGCTATCATCCCCCCAAGAGTCAGTGAACAGGTGTACAGAAACAGGAAGAACTTTCATTTCATGAACATTCAATTGGTGTGTACTGCAGACCAGTACATCTCACATGTGAATGCTATGTTCCCTCGTTCAGTCCATGATTCCTTTGTGCTGAGGAACAGTAGTGTGCCACACAAGATGGAACAACTACAGGAGGACAATGGGTGGATCATAAGTAGGTGTTTCTGACACTTATTGCCACATAGCAGACAGCCAGGCTGTCTGCCTCTGAGGGTTGTCAATGAAAGTTTTGTTTTGCACCTTTTTCTAAGTGATTCTGGCTTTCCTAACTTGCTTTGGCTCCTGACACCAGTGAGGAATCCTGGAACAGATGCAGAGAGGAATTACAGTGAGGCCCATGGACGTACTAGGAGGGTGATAGAGCGCACAATAGGTCTCCTGAAGGCTAGATTTTGTTGCCTGCATATCTCTGGCGGTTCCCTGGCCTATGGGCCTGAAAAGGTGTGTAGAATAGTGGTGGCCTGCTGCATGCTGCACAACTTGGCTGTGAGAAATTCTATCCCCCTCTTGGAGGAGGACGGTACTGTATATCCAGACCAGCTTCCTCAGAGAGGGGATAAGAGTGATGTTTATGATGAGGAGGGGGAAGATGTAAATTCCAGGACCCAACTGCTACAACTCTTCTTCCAGTAACTTTGTGGGACAATTGGATGAGATTGCTGTCTGTGCATAGTACTGTCAGTGTGCCTTGTCATCTGGGGGGTGTTGGGTCAATACTCATTGCCACTGTGACCAGGTCTGCATAGGACAGATTACAATATAGTATAAAAGTTCAACACGTCTGTAGGCACAACAACATGTAAGGTGCATTTCCTGCTACTCAGATAACAACAAAAGAGTTATCATACAGTTGCATCCATACTTCACTTTGTTTAAACTTACTGACAGGGGACATTGTAACAGGTGAAAAGGTGTTTTATTTGGTGCAGGGATTAAATCGTGCAGATTACAGTGGTGGGAGTGGGCTACTGGTGGTTGTACAATATGGCAACATGGTCGCAGCATTGTTGGCAGTAGTGGTAGATCCATCAATGTTTACAAGAGCTTGTTGTATTCTTCACATGGTTTGGTGATTGATTCAGTGGGACACTTGGAGGACAGTCCTTACCAGAATCACTTCTTTGAGGGGGCCTTGTTCTTGGCAGGCGTTCCTGTGCCATATCTGAGCCTGAGGGTCCGTTTGGGTGCCTGGTGTTGGCCGGTACAGGTTGAGATGGATGTCCTCTGTGTGTCCTGAGAGGGTGGTACATGTGCAGTTGCTGCTGATGCTGTTGTTGTCCAGTCTGTATCCTGGCCTGTAGTAGGGGCTTCCTGGTATGTGTGGGCCTCAGACTGTGTTGGGACAAGTTGCATCAGTGCACCTCGTATGCTGGCCATTGTGGCAGTGTTCAGTTTCCACTGCTCCATGGCCTCTTGGTGGTGTGCTAGCTGCATCCTTTGACTCCTCTCCAGGGTGGATACTATCTGGGCCAATCTGTCCTGGGTATGGTGATATGCTTCCAGGACCTCAGAGATCACATCATGGGCTGCAGCATCCACCCTGTGGCCTTCGCCCTGGGCCACTGATGCCCTCCCACTGGGTCTAGCCCCCTGTGCCTGTGTCCCCTACACAGGTCTGGCAGTACCACTTGTACTGTACAACGTCTTCCTGCTTGTTGATAGGGGGTGACTGTGGCCTCTGTACTTGTGTTCCACCAGTCTGTGGCCTGGACACACATGTGTGGGGACGGTTGCCCTGGGCTGATGTTGTTGGCTGGGTGGTAGGGGTGTCAGTGGTATCCTGGGTGGGGCAGCTGGATGGTGACAGTCCAGGACTGTGTGAGTGGCCAGGGTGATCGTCAGTGCCCACGGATCCATCCCCAGTGTCCTGGGAGGTGCCTCTGTCTCCTTGTGGGGCACTGCCACTCCTTGTCCTGTCTGTCAGGGTGGCATCGGTGGTGGTGCCTGTTGGGAGGAATGGACATGTCTGTTACATTAGCATGATCCGATGGGGTGCACAGGACTGGGCGGGTTTGTGCAGGTTTTACACTTTGGGGCCATGCAGGTTGCTTTCGTGAGGTTAGCTTTGCTTTTTTGCTTAGGATGTGGAGGTGCATTGTGGGTGCACAGCTCTTGATCATTTTGGATCCTCCAGTAGAATACGAGCCAAGCCTACATGTGGCTTCTCCCTGCCATGCACGCCATACTGCCATGTGCCAGAGGAAGAGATGCCTATCTGCTGAATTGCACACAAAGAAACTGGAATCACTATATTAATCCTGGCTGCCTTGCGTGACCGAATTGTGTGATAGTATCTGAATATTTTATTCCACTGAGCCCCCTTTTTCTTCATAATCACATAGTGCAACATCAACTATGTGAGTTTAGGATGTGTGGTGTACAAACCTCTTGTAATTGATTTAATAAACTGTCATTTTTCCCCCTGTATAATAAAAATCGAGCAACATATAGGACGCTGTGAAAACAGATGCCTTTTACTTCACTAGTGACATTGTCATGGCAGGGGGAAGAGGTGTGAATGAATGCTTCTAAATTCTTGTTTAAAAATGATCACTATTATTACCTCTCGTCCCTCCATCGCCTTCCTTTCCTAACCAATGAGGCTCCCTGCCTCCCCCTAGACCTCTCCCTTCCCTTTTGAAAAGCCCCACCCCACCCCCACCACCTCCTGTTCTTTTTGTCTGGCCTGCTAGACTTACCTTCTCTTCCTCCTCCACGGCAGGGCTTGGGGGGCATCGTGTTGACTCTCGGCAGGCGCGGTGCTCCTAGAGGTGGGTCCCTCGGTAGTCGCATCTTCATATGAGTCGGCGGCGCTGCTTTGGGAGACGCTTCTTCCAGGTCGGCTGAGGGAGTCGGCCGGCTCTCTAGTGGCTGGGGATGCACTTCCCGGTCTTCGCCTCGCGTGTGCTGGGCTGATTCGCCGGTTGTGTGGATATTCATGGATACGGTAGGGCGGGCGTTTCTGTCCGCGTTTTTTTCTTGTTTTTAGGTTAATTACTGCGCTATTTCCATTTGCTGCTTTTGAATGGGGGGGGAGTTTCTCCTTTATTTTACTGGATGCTGTTGGCCTCTTGGGCACATTGGATTATGTCAAGGCATGGCCCTCCCAAACGGGCAGGATTGTCTCTTCTTCTTCTTCTTCTTCTTCAGGGGAGGATGTTGTGGTACCCCGTTGCGCTAGGAGTTCCCGCGCCTCTCATGTCCAAGGAAGAGGTTCAGGACATGATTGAGGTGGCTGTGTCTCGTGCTCTTCAGGCTGGGGCTCCTAGGCCTGGACGTTCTCCTGCCTCCTGTCCTTCGGGGGCAGTGGAGGGGTCCTCTTCCTCGGATGATGACGCCCCTTCTACTTCTTCTTGTGGGAAGTATGTCTCCAGAGAGGAGATGTAGGATGTTCTGACACATGTTCAGGACAATTTGGGGCTTCCTGTTTTTCAGCCTTCTGGGACTGATTCATACTTGTTCCCTCAATATCAAATGCCTTTGTGGTTTGCAGGCCTTTTCAGGGCCCGGTTAAGTATATGGTTTTCCATGAGTGGAAGTATGTGGACAAATCTCAGGTTCCTCGCTTCCTTCAGAAATTGTATTTATTGGAGGTGGAGGAGGTGTTGCCTCCTTCCCTTAAGCTGGATTCCATTTTAGCTACTTTGATTGGCAAGACGGCGGTCAATCCTGAGGATTGCGTTCCTGCTGATGCCACTGACAGGAATGTGGATTTGGATCTGAAGAGGGCCTTTGCTGCGAAAAATTTAGCCCTCAGAGCTGGTATTTTTTCTGCTTATTCTGCCCAGTCCTTGGTGCAGGATTTCAACAAACTTGCGGTGGCTGTCCAGGAGGGTTCTGAGTGTTCGGAGCTGCTGGCAGTTATGGAACAACAGGCCAGGTTGCTGGCTGACATGTCGTCTGATGTTGTCCGCTCTTCGGCTCTGGCTTCAGGGGCTTTGTTTGGGGCTCGTATGTCCCTCTGGTTGAGGATGTGGAAGGCGGATCCGGGGGAGAAGTCTGCTCTCCTGGGGCTTCCTTTTGAAGGTCGCAATTTGTTTGTGGATCAGTTGCCTTCATTGCTTTCGAAAGCTTTTAAGGAGAGGAAGCATGCCTTGCCTTACAAAGGTGGTTCTTCTTCTGGCAGGGGTTGGCCGAACCATGCTCGCTCTTCTCCCAAGTTTGATTCCAAATCTTTTTCCTCCAGGAAGCATCATTTTCAGCCCCATTTTTCTCCTAAGAAGTCTGGTCCTTCGGGTCGGGGTGGCCTCAAGAAGGGTTCCTGACAATCACTGTGCGGCTGGCAGCGGGCCGGTTGGGGTTCGGCTGAGACACTTTCTTCACGTTTGGCAGGAGAATGTCAATGATCGCTGGGTGCTGGACATTGTGAATAATGGCTACGCCATAGACTTCGACGTGGTCCCTCCAGATACGGGGGTTCGTCCTACGCCCCAGCCTGCGAACTGTGCCCAAAGGAGGGCATTGTTGGAGGGTGTCCGGGACTTGCTCGTCAAAGGGGCCATCTCCCGAGTTCCTGTGGGGGAGAGGGGTCTGGGCGCTTATTCCATCTTGTTCCTGGTTCCAAAGGTGTCAGGGGGTTTTGGTCCAGTACTCAATCTCAAGTGAGTGAATTCCTTAATAAAGACTGTGCATTTCCAGATGCTGTCCATTCCGACAATTTTTCCTCTGGTCAGTCCAGGGGATTTCCTGGGGTTTCTGGATCTGCAGGATGCTTACCTGCATGTTCCCGTGGCCCTTTCTTCTCAGAGGATCTTCCGCTTTGCAGTAGGCCGTGACCATTTTCAGTTCTGTGTTCTGCCATTTGGCCTCAAATCCTCCCCCCGGATTTTCACCAAGGTGCCAGCTCCTCTGGTAGCTGTTCTGCATTCCGAGGGTGTGTTTGTCCATCCGTATTTTGACGATATTCTGATTCAAGCTCCCAATCAGGTTCTGTTACGGAGTCATGTGGCCCGGGTACTGTTGGTCCTGCAAAATCACGGGTTTTTGGTCAACTGGGGGAAGTCAGATTTGGTCCCTTCCCAAGATCTGGTTTTCCTCTGGCCCGCTTTCTGACTCTCCAAGGCTTGGTGACTGTGTCAGAGAAGCAGTTGTTGTGCCTCCAGTCGCAGGTGTTGTCAATCTTGTCGCAAAGTGCTCCCAGAGTCCTTCAGTGGTTGCGTCTGCAGGGTCATTTGGCATCGGTGTTTTTTCTGGTACCTTGGGCACGGTTTCATCTTTTTTGCCTGATGAACTGGTTTCTCGTTCGTTGGTCTCCAGTTTCAGGATCTCTTTGAACGAGGATTCCTGTGTTGGGATTTGTTCGCAGGGAGTTGGATTGGTGGCTGGTGCTGGCTCATCTTCGATTGGGGTGACTTTGTCTCCTTCAAGGCCGGTTGTAGTGACAACCGATGCCAGTCCCTTCCGGATCGGGAGCTTGGCTGGGGTCGGAACAGGTCCAGGAGTTTTGGTCACCTCTGGAGGCAAGCCGCTCCTCGAATTGGAGGGAGTTGAAGGCGGTTTTTCTGGCTCTGGTTCATTTTCAGGGGTCCCTGAAGGGATTGGATGTTCTTATCCAGACGGACAACTTGGTGGCCAAATCTTACGTGAACAGGCAGGGTGGGACAAGGTCTTGGTCTCTGTTTCGAATTGCAAGGGACATTTTTGTTTGGGCTCAGGAGTGGGTTCTGTCTCTTCGGGCCACCTACATTCAGGGGTTGGTCAATGTTCGGGCGGATCTGTTGAGCCGGGTCATTCCTTTGTCCCAGCTTTTCTCCCTCTGGTTGTCTCTGTTCCGTCGGCTGGTTCGCCTGTGGCGTCTTCCGGTGTTGGATTTGTTTGCCTTCCCAGACAATGCGAAGGTGAGGCGCTTTTGCTCCCGGTTTCGTTGTCTTCAGGCTTGGGCGGTGGACGGGATGTCGTGTCCTTTGCCCCAGGATCTTCTGTATGCATTCCCACCCTTCCAGTTGCTCCGTGCTTTTCTGGTGAGGGTACGTCTTATGAAGGCCAGGGTTCTCTTGATCACTCCGCATTGGCCATGGGCGAATTGGTTTCCATTGCTTCTGTTGATGGCCACCGGTCACATGTGGACTCTCTCTCTCTATCCCTCGCCTCTGGAGTTTCCTTGCCTCCCTCTGGGGTCGTTGCGGCAGTCGAACTTGATGGCTTGAAAGTTGAACGGAGGGGATTGATGGGCTTGGGGGTTCCAATCACTTTAACTTCGACTTTGCTGGCTTTGCGGTGTCGTTCCATGTTGCTGTCTTATGGTCGGCAGTGGAAAGTGTTTTCTGTCTGGTGTTTGCGGCATCAGTTGGATCCTGCGGCAGCTTCTCTGTTTGAGGTGATGCAGTTTCTACAGGATGGGGCCCAGTTGGGTTTGTCTGTGGCTTCTCTGCGGGTGCAGTGGGCTGCGATTCAGGCTTTTCGGGGTCCATGGCATAATCTGTCTGATGAGGGTCGTTTGATGCCTAGATTTTTTCAGGGCCTTCTTAACTTGTTTCCTCGTCTGGTGCAGGCCTTTTCTTCCTGGGATCTTTCTTTGGTGTTGGAGGTCTTGACTTGTTCTCACTTTGAGCCTCTGGAGTCCTGTGATTTGCATCATATGACGTTGAAAACTTTTTTTCTGGTGGCCATTACTTCAGCTCGCCGTTTGGGGGAGTTGGGGGCTTTGGCCTGCTCTTTTCCTTTTTGTAAGGTTTTTCCTGATCGGGTTGTGCTTGTGCCTGTCCTCTCGTTTGTTCCCAAAGTGAATTCCACTTTACATGCTTGGCAGGAGGTTATCCTGCCTGCTTTTTGTCCTGATCCTTCCTCGGCTGAGGAGGTTTGGTTGCATACTTTAGATGTGCGTAGGGCATTGTTGGAAAATTTGCAGTTGCTTGATCCTTTCCGGAAAGGTGATTCCTTGTTTGTTAATTTTGGTCCGGCTCGGAAGGGGGAGAAACCGTCCACTGCTTCCTTGAGTCGTTGGGTCCGCTCTCTGGTTTTTATGGCTTATTATTTGCAAGGGGTTGTGCCGCCTCCGGGGATCCAGGGTCATTCTACCCTGGGTATGACTGCTACGGTGGCTGAGTTACAGGGTGCTTCTGTGGTGGAAATTTGCAGGGCAGCTACTTGGGCCTCTCCTACTTTTGTTTGTCATTACAGACTGGCGGACTTGGGTGGTTTGGAGTCGGTGTTGGGTCACCGTGTCTTGTCCTCTATGATGCAATAGGGGGGTTGTTTTCCGGTGTCCTATTTGGTTGTGATTAAACTTGTTGCAACTCAGTGTCTGTCTCCTGTGTTTCTCTTGCTATATCTCATTGGTTGGGAAAGGAAGGCGAGGGAGGGACGGGAGGTAATTCGTCCATTACTTACCGGTAATGGCATTATACCTAGTCCTACTCCCTCACCTTCCTTTCCGTTCCCTCCCCCCCCTCCCGGTACGGAACGCCTGAGTTGCTGTTTTGGGCTTGTTTCTGTACAGGAGGTGGTGGGGGCTGGGGGGGGCTTTTCAAAAGGGAAGGGAGGTGTCTAGGGGGAGGCATGGAGCCTCATTGGTTGGGAAAGGAAGGTGAGGGAGTAGGACTAGGAGTAATGCCATTACCGGTAAGTAATGGACGCATTAAATGATTCTCAAAGTAGTCAGAAAAACTGATGTGTTAAGGCGAAACGCGTTCTCATGCTCAAGAAATGCACTTTAAAAAAAAAATTGGATGAAACGTTTTCACAGTAAATTGATGTTTTTTGTACGATTTACATGGCGAACATTTTCTTTGGCTCGGCTCGCCTCGTTAATTTATTTGCTCGCCCACCTCTAATCCCAGTTTGCCCTTCACTGGCTGTTTAAAAACTGTATTTAGTTTGGGGGCTGGGCTGAATGCATCGGGACATTAATGTGTAATAAAATACAAATCTGCAAAACATACAGCAGTGTAACGAAAGTACAGCTCTTTGTGTGGAATCAATGCAGTTAGAGTGACAAGTGAGTCACATTGTTTTATGTTCATTACACCACAGGGCATTTTTTCGTTTACATAATTTCGAAATGACTTTTCTAGTGATTGTGAGGTAGCATGCCAAAAAGTAGCATTTGCAAGCAAATCCAGATCGGTCTGTAAAGGAATATTTTCATCGAGTAAAAGAAAGGCATAATTAAACAAGCCTCGATTTTTTTCCAGAAAAACACCTCTTACTAGGATGTGAAGTTGCTGACATAATGTGCCCTACCTTAAAATCACTACGCTATTTTAGCACGGGATTTCTGGGCACTCATCTACCCCTTGTGTTCTTAAATGTATTCCCCACTACTGCCATGTTGTTCTCCTTGGAGCTCCATCTGCCTTCAATACTGCAGATTGCTGCGACGCCTTTGTCCCAGACAAATGTACTTAGCATCCAACGGCCCCTTCATCTTCAAGCCGCCTATTGCAAGAAAACGTAAGATACTGATCATGATTTTCATGATTCTCTAGGATAGCCGTTGTACTTGTTGCAGGCATTCACGGTATGATGCACTAGCCCCAAAGCAACTTAATCACACAGTGGCACTGCTTCGTGCTATATCATTGCACTGCTGACATGACGCTATGCTGAATAGGAAATACTGGGACTGTCAAGTCACCCAAGTCAAGTGGACCACATCCCACGTACAGTGGCCGTTTTGGAATGAACTCAGCAGTAAACAAGTGAAATCCACTGCCTTTTCTGTGAGAATGTGTGAGTAAGAGAACAACAGGTCACAATCATCAAATACGTGCATGCACAATTGTATCTGTATTCTTCTAAAAAAGAGGAAAAACTCTCTAAAACTAAATATTCAAATACATCAACATCATATCATGGTCATAAAACCTCCTTGGTTTGTGAAGGGAATCCCCTGATCTTAGATGGCTTGAGTCACAAGGCAGCCATCTTAGATTAAGGCATTTTCCTCTCTATCAATAAAGGGTCACCAGCCAGCTGAATGATGGTTAGCAGTGTGGTGTTTATCCTGTAGCTCACTTCCATTAATGTATGTATGTATTGGTATTAATACAGCACAACCTAGCTAGGAAGAAAAAAAGGAGGTAGGGAGATGATCCACATGAAAATGTACATTAAGTGGCGATTACACAAATGTAGTGCACACTTTTAGGCACAGGGAGATTAAGTGATTTACCTAGAATGATGCGATGTTAAGCCAAGTGCCAAGGCCGTGATTTCATCCTGGGTCCCTAGTTGCTAAAGTCAGGAGCTCTAGCCACTAAGCCACATTTCCTCCCTTACCCATACCCATCAGCCTCTTACTGCCGTGTGCCAGAGCAGCAGCCAAACATGCAGCAAATACACTCTATATGGCTATCCGCTGTGCCTTGACCCTGATGGTTGTCATAACTTGCATCACAAGACAGACTCCTGTGCAAATCACCACAAGTAAAAGTAAACCTGCTGGCTAAATCAGTCGACTGGTGCGAAATGGGAAAATAACTTCAAACAGTGACTGAAGAGGGGTGATCCAAAGCCCATCTTTTTCTGCTGTTTTTGACATGAACTGTGGCAAAGGCTGCATATATGTAGACCTAAAACATTTTTTCTCCTAGCCCTCTAGTGCCTTCTATCTTCCTATCGCACTTTTTAGTAGATACACAATAGGGAAGGCATGAGAAGTCTTAGACCAATTATTAATATACAGAGTAATTAGGCATTTCACCTCTCTTCACCTATTCTTATTGTTCCACCTTTTGGCAATAATTCTATTGCATGCTCCGAATTTTCTGTATTGATGTTCTGATCAACAATATTTGAAGATAGGTCTTAGAAGAGATCATGCTAAGGGAACCTTATAGCATTAAAAACAACCCCTCATTCCCACTGTGTTTCATATATCAAGATTATTCCCTTCAGCCTAACCTTCCTGTTAACCACGCTGATGAAATGTTTGTTTTGAACATCCTGACCTGTTGCAATATTAATGAGCAAACGGCATCAGTGGACCCAGGCGGCGCCTGAAATAATTGCATTTCTTTTCATAACCCACATTTTCCTTTACATTAAGCGCGATACTCGTCAGATATCTGCTTCGCTGTATGTCTAACGGGCAGAATTAGAAAGCACCTTTGATTTTTTTTCTTCTTGGCTTCAGTGTCGTGTGAGCGGCGCTTGAGGGCATTTTTTTTTACAAAATGAGTGTTATCTGCAGTACTTAGCAGCACACACTCCCTGACACGCTCCCATTGATGGATAATGCTGTCTGCCTGATCCCACGTTCCCATAGAAATCCTATTTCAAACGATGCTATCGGGATAAACACTGTGAGGCCCCTTTGAAATTAGTTCTGTGGTTAAACGCAGTTGAATTCCCTGTGAAGATTTTGTAATGCGTGTCAACCCTCTTCTGATAGCTATTCCAGTGTGCCGAGGCGGAATTAACTCCTACATCTCAGATCACGTAAACGGGTTCAAATGTGCTTAGTCAGAGAGCCCGGCCTGTAATCACTTCTTGCAACGACCTTTGAGTGCCGTACAGTAGGCGCAGCACTGACTAAAAAGATTCAGGGGCATATTTATACTCTGCGCTGAATTTGCTTCATTTTTTTGACGCACATTCAGCACAAACTTAACTCCATATTTATATTTTAACGCTAGGCCCGTCTAGCTTCAAAATATAGAAGTTAATGCCATTTTTTGGATGCGTGAACCCAAATTGCCTCAATGAGATGTAAGGTAGGAGTTCCCATTGAAAAAATGACTAAGAACACCTAGCGCCTTTTTTATCCCCCAAAAATGGCGCATGGGTGGGAGACGGGTCTAAATAATGTCTCTAAGCCTGCCTAGCGCCATTATTTAATGCCTGGGTCAGACCAGGCATTCGGGGACCTGTGGACCCATTTCCATGGTCAGACACCATGGAATGGGCCCACAGGTGCCCACCCCAAGCCCCGTGAACACCTCCACCCACACCAGAGAGACACCAGAGGATGGGGGACCCCATCCCAGGTAAGTAGGGTAAGTATAGGGAAGTTATTTTTTTTTATTTACAAGTGCCTTGAGGGCCCTGAAATGGGCCCCGCATGGCACCGGGTGCAATGGCCATGTCCAGGGGACACCGGTCTCCTGTGCCGGCCATTGGGGTGGTGAGTATGACTCCTGTTTTTTATAAGACAGGAGTCATGTGGTATGGATGGTTTTGCGTCAGGAAATTACACTAGGCTGGTTAACAGCACTTTTTTGCCTCTAACAAGCCTAGTGTAATTTCTGGAGACAAAACCCTCTTCACCCATACCACCACTCTTACACGGCTAAAGTAATTTTTTCTGACGCTAGCCCAACCTGAGCTCCGGCTTGTGGTATTCCATGAATGTGACGCAAGGCTGGCTCTTTGGAATGAGGCAAGCTGCCGCTATATTTTTTGCCACAAAACTGCGTTTGTGCAGTTTTGCGGCAAAAAGTATACATATGGGCCTCAGTGGACATAAAGGGGTATTGGCCGTGATACTCTGGGCAACACAACCTCGCCAGAAAATTGCTATGTACCCCTACTCTGCACCACTGATTTTTAAATTTTTTTAAGAAAGTCCATTGTAAGTACAGCGACTGTAATCAGGACAATTGTGGGTGTAGAAGTTGTAATGATTTAAATAAATACTTGTGTTAATGCACTAATATCGCCAACTGTTGTTTTTCATACGTTTGTACGATTTTTCTCTGAATATATTTTCGTTTTTATAACAAATATTTTATCAAGTTGCAGCCAGCCTACACATAATAAACATATGATTAGTCAGCTATGTTTCCAATTAATATTCACTACTCAATCACAGACTTCTCACATTTCTAAGTGGCAGGCACAGCTCCTCCGATAGGGCAGATGAGTGTTGACGCCCCACTAGCAACAGCAGCCAAAAAACGATAAACTATGTTTGGTAAAATGGGCAGGGCCACAGACTGTGACAAGCAGTGAGGGGGAGTGCAGCGCATGTATGTTTGGCTGGCGGTCTCGGTCGGCCAAACACACATGCACAGTAGGCTTTCTCCAGCCTAGCACTGTGCTGCTGTGTTGGATAGAGAAGGCACAGGCTCTCAGTCTGCCATGAAGCACCCTGGCTGGGCGCTCCCAGCCAATCCTAATTCTGCTTTGAGCAGCATCAGGATTGGCTGCAAGGCAGGGTGGGAGCCTGTGCCCACAGCCTGTCTGTGCAGGAGAGGAGCAGTGCGGTGGTGACGGCGGCGGCCGCGATGATTCAGATACGTTTTTTTTCATTAATTTCCCCTCCAAGCCCCCTCCTATCCCACCCGCGTGCCACCCCTCTTTAGCATCGCAAGCCGCTCCTGCTAAGTAGCAGCTCTCACAGTAACTATTTCCATTCTCTTCCATCTATTTCTCACTTTTAAGCTTCCTGGTCGATTTCCAGTTTAGCAACACTATAAGCTTTCAAACAAGGAATGCTTTTATAATCCATAGAATTGTAGGCAGGGACCTTCAAGATTTATCATAGAACATTAATGATAAGATTAGTAATAACCAATCATAATGACCATCAGGCTAGATGTACTAAAAGAATGGCTGCAAAAAGGGTGGCAAATTGTACACCGACCGTCTGTGACCAGTCTCTAATTTTCTGAAATTCAATGCACAAGTTACTCCCACATTAGCACAACAACGTTTTCTCATGTCACGGATGCAAAACTGCATCATGTGCATAGTAATTATCTCCTACTGGAATCTGCTTATGCTCCAGTGGCCAAATGTTTGTACTTTGTGGTGGCAAATAGGTGCCACAATTTGCAACCATTAGTTTTGTGACCAGAAAGTTTTTCTTTAGAAACTGACCTGTGTACCAGTAGGTTTATTCATAAAAACATTTTTCGAAGTAATTCAAAATCTAACCTACCTTATTATTATTAATGAGGGAGGTCACTCACTCCAACTGGAAGCCATCATAGGAATGATGGCCTTCTTGGGTCAGCAGGCAATCTTGTCTGTGGTTGCCTCTTACTAACGAATATTTGTTGTTCATTTTAAACAGCAGCCCTGTTTTCCTTACAGGAAACAAGACTGCGTTAAAAAATTGTGTTTTTTTAAAGGTTTGTTTAAATGGCAGTGGCTCGATGTACTGTTTTCTACACACCACACCTACTTTTAAGATTGGCAAAGGGGAAAGTGTTTTTTAGTGAATGTGTTACCACCACAACTCAGGAGTCTGTACTTTTTCAATGTTTGCACACAGATTTCAGTCACAAAATATTGATGAATCAGAAACTGATTCATATTTTAGAAGGGACAACTAAAATGCCCTTTCCAAATTGCAAATTGGTATTTATTTACAATGTCACTTTAGGAGTCAGTAAAAGTTTACCAACCCATAATATGCATTTACTACATTCCAAAAATCATTTTAACAATCACAAACATTGAATCAGAATGTTTGCGACTATTAAAATACTTTGGGTCCTATTACAAGTCTGGTGGTCCAAGGACCACCACAATATGACCGTGTCAGTAGGACTGCCATGAGACTGCCGTCCCTGCCAGGAACATGGTTCCTGATGGGCTGGCGGAGGTCGGACTCATGGTCAGCCACAGCGGTGCTGAACTCAATACCGTCGTACAGATTACAACTCCTGTTTCCGCCAGCATTTCCATGGCAAGACTGGCGGAAACTCTGGGGGGCCATAGTAGGACACCTGTATTCCAAGGGCCACTGTGTGACGGCAGTGGAGCCGAGGCCAATGCCGCCACGTGGTTTCCACTGGGCAAACCGGTGGACACCTCAGCTTTATGAGGTTTCTGCCAGTCAGCCCTGTGGAAACCTTGTAATTGGGCCAAGAGGGGAGACCACCAACTCCACGGTGGTCTCCTCTCCATGGGGCTAGCAGGTCGACCGTCGGCCCGCCAACCTTGTAATGAGGCCCTTAGTAAATTTAGCCCTAGGTGCTGTGTTTTTATATATGGTCTATCACAATTGAGATCCTATCTCATGTGAATAAATAGATGAATTGCTAAAGACCATTATAAGAACAATCGTTTTTTGAGGAGTCATTAGTTTTCTTTATCAATCTGGCCAACTAATTACTTAGCTATTTATTAAAACTCTTTAAGGTGGTGATGAATGAACTTTCACCTATGTTTCATGGGAAAACAAAAGATGTAATGGAAAACAATATTATGATATACATAATCTCTACAACGGCTCGTCAACTAGATGATTTACACATGTGTGTCCGTCACAAATACCTCTTTTACTCCTGTTGCCCTTCTGTGACATTTGTTCCAGACTGCAGTACTGCGACCATGTTCCCATACTGTCTTTAACTTTTTCAGCTACCCTATGCCTTCTACAGCCATTTTTTGTTCAACATAAACTGTTTATGACTCTCAGCCATTTCCTTTAATCCAGCGGTCCTTTCTTCTTTTACTGATTGGTTATGTCCCATTAAGCTCTCATACCACAATGTCTCTAAGGAGCTCCAACAGCACAAGGTTACGTTTATGTGCCAGTTTCAGTCCTACCACAACTTCCAGCGTCTGCCCCCCGTACTGAATAATTGAACTGCTGGACAACTACAGAGGAGGTGTAGCATGCCTTCCTCCCTCTAACACTCCCACACTTCACACAATGTTTCACCATCCTATGTAAATACCAAATAGAATGACTTCACACCATATTTATCTCTGTTTTTTGTGACCTAATAGCGTTTCTCACCACTCACTCTCCCCCTGAGATCTCCTAATTCAAGTTCCCATTTCTCCTTCAGCTTGTCTATCGTGACTCTAGTCTCATATGCGTAAATCTTATAAGCACTACATATCTGATGTGCCTTCAGTCTCCATGTGGTTAGTTCACACCAAAAAGCATGTCATTGAAATTACCAAAAAGCATGTCATTGAGATGCTTCTCAATCAGTTTTTTTCAAAATATATTTCTTTTATAAAATTGTAGTAAATCTGTGTCTACCAAGTGTGTATTTCGTGTTTAAAGTGACAATCATGCCAGATTTAATTTAAGCATATCCCATTTAATTTCCGGAACGTCAAAGGATTTGTTCACAGCATATTGATGAAAAATAGACAGTGGTTTGCTTATGATTAGATTATTTTATATTTCACTTTCTGAAAGTGGATAGTGAGTTTGCAAGTCTTTAAATGGTTTTAGTCATCCAGACCCTTGCTAAGTCTCGAATGAGTTCATTCTTTCACACATCTGAATGTCAATCCTATTCATCCGTTTGTCTGTTCAGCCTTCATTTCCTTTTTCTTCTCACTTTGTACGTCATACAGCCTGAGACAATAGGTAAACCCTCATTTACCACTTTTTCTCTTGTACCGAGTGGAGGCTTTTTGCTTAATCACTTCAGCACATCCACCTAAAAGAAATGCGTTTCCGTGTAAAGGTTGGTCACCCAATGTCATACTTTGCCTAAGCCAAATCCCTCTCGTCTTTATCTTTTCTCTTTTTAGTCATACTTCTGTGTCCAAACTCTGTAATCAAGTTGCAGTACTTCAAAGTCAATCGCACCTCTTTATGAGAAATAAGAATGAACTTTCCTGCACCTCCTATTTTAAGTACATATTCCTATTGGGAAGAACTGCTACTGATCTATTAAAGTTATATGTTAAGGATACTTTCTCAACTTAACATTTTTATTTCAAGTATATGGCAGCCACATTTAGGTTTTCATTTTCCCCTCCCACTTACTTTTGCTTGCAATAAAAAGAATTACAAAATTGTAACCATCGCATTAACTTGCTAAGGCAAGACCTTTTGCCTTTGCCAACGTTTGTTTAAAATTCACGTTAAAGTGCAGCAAATCGAAATGTGAAACTGCGACTATAGTAATAATATTGTGTCGACGAAAAAGTAGCTCAGTATATAGTTTATAACTATGAGGTTGATGCCTGTATTTTAGGTACATTTACATGATGAATGCTTCAATTATAGGTAACCTATATTGTTACTTTGCATTAGACAACAAGAATGTATTTATATTTTGCTTTGATGAAGGTGTTACTAGATTTGTAAGGAATTGTTACTTTCAGTATGGATGCACGATGCTGTTGATTTGTATCACCTTTTCCCAATGATAAAGAAAAATGGGGTCAATGCCAGTTGACAGCTTCTTTATAGTGCTCTGGGATTTTGCTCTTGAGGAATGCACGTATTTCCTGTTGTTACTATACAGACTTTGAGCAAGGGAATTTAAACATCAGAAGTGAAAGCGAGTGATGCCATTGACATTCTAAAAAAATAATACGAAGACTACTAACAGACTGGAAAAATCCATATTCACATATTTCATCCTACACCAAATTGGTCATGATATTCTGGTTGCTCATTTTCTCTTTCAGAAAAGGTGCTAAATTATTGGCTAATACTATTGTAAGATAGTAGCTTTTCCACATTTTATTGAAATAGTATTACCCTAGAGCAAAAACGAATGAGTGACATGATGCACTAAGTTTTAGTGTCACGTTTTCTACACCACTTTTTACTATTATTTCTCTCTGTTTGGCTATTGCCCTTACAGGACAGTGGCTCTCCTTTATGGCATTTCCGTGATGTGATTCAATAGTACAACACCTCTCAAAATAAGTAGGAGTTAAATAAATGTGAAGTTTCATCCACTTTAAGAGGTATGGCACTAGTATCCTTCATCCTGTACCAATTTTGTTGACTATGTTGCTGCAGCCTATTATATCCTACTGGATTTATATTTCAGCGGACAGTATATCTGTCACCGTCGTGATGAGTAACTCGTCCACCAAGACCTAAATCAGGCTCTAAATATTAAATAGCTGTTAACTGAGTGCAGCTATTAATGATGGCTGAGGTATTGGCCAAAATCATATTTTAAGGCCTTCCGAATGAGTTAGCCAGAGTGGCATACCCTGCGCAGATGCCAAAGTGGAGCCTGCCATGCCTACCCACACCCTCCCAACCCTCTCACCTCTTTGATCAGCCACATGCTCTGATTTCTCACCAGATATGATTAAGACATTTATCCAGGCAAAAAATCCCTTGTATAACATACCAGAAAGTAATCTTGAGGACACCTGGTTAGTCCCTATGTTGGGGTCTAAAACTTGGAATGCCCACAGATTGATGAGGAGAGGTGCTGACTGGAATCAGGATTCCTAACCCAGAAATCTACTCTAAATTCTAGGCCCCTCATAATAAGGCTGTTAGCATATTGTGAACATTTGGAAACTTTTACTAACTTACCAGAGAAGTTTTTAAATGACTCAGAAGAAATAGTTATTTCTTGCAAAAGATGTGACGAAGAAATTAAAATTTATGCCAAAAGTCTATCTTTATCTATATACCTATATTTATGTTTAGAACTATTGTTTCATAGTTAGGTACAGTCGAGCACAGTTGAAGGCTTGTTGCCAAAATGCATCAGCTGCTGCTTGTCATAGTCAAATAGGGCTGTCATAAATAAACCAGAATGTTTTCCCATACCATGAGCTGGCCTTTCATCTGTATGCTTTCCTTTGGAGGTCAGAGAACTGGGTTGAAATCTATTGTGTCAGATCGTTAGTGTTGGTGTTATATTTTAGGTTTACATGTGAGCCTCCATGTCAGGAGTATGTGGGTGTGGATGCAATATGTGGGTCATTGCAATATCTAATGCAATTCATGATAATGACGATGTCACATAACCTTTAGACCCGACTCTGTACTTGATTGGTACTTGCTATGTATCAATCAATCAATCAATCATTTCTAGAGCGCACTACTCACCCATAGGGTCTCTAGGCGCTAGAGAGTGTCCTCAGAGATCAGTTGAAGAGCCACGTCTTGAGGTTCTTCCTTAACTGAGGCAGCAATGACGACTGTCTGAGGTGTGGTGGTAAGGTGTCCCAACCTTTAGCTGCCAGGAATGAGAATGATCTTCCTCCAGCCGAAGACTTCTTTACGCGGGGTACTTTGGCAAGAGACTGCTGGGATGAGTGGAGAGGTCTGCAAAGGGAGTACCAAGTGTTGCAGTGGTTGAGGTAGATGGGTCCGTTGTCACGGAGGGCTCTGTAGGCATGTACGAGGGGTTTAAAGTTGATCCTCTTCTCAAAAGTGAGCCAGATGAGGTTCTTCAGGTGTTCTATGATGTGTTCTCGGTGGGGGATCTCTAGGACAAGTCTGGCGGTTGCGTTCTGAATTTGTTGCAAGTTGTTCAGGTTCTTCTTGGAAGTTCCAGCGTAGTCGGCGTTGCCATAGTGAAGTCTGCTTGTGATGAGGGCATGTGTCACGGTTTTCTGGCAGTCGGCTGGTATCCATCTGAAGATCTTTCGGAGGAGTCGAAGGGTGTGGAAGCAGGTGGAGGCGATAAAATTTATGCCAAAAGTCTGTCTTTATCTATATACCTATATAGATGGTCATGGTGAGTGTTGAGTCGAGGTTTCTTGCGCGGTCTGTAGGGGTGGAGGACCTGCCAAGTGTAAAGGGCAACCAAGAGTCATCCTGAGCTGACGTGGAGGGTCCCAAGAAGAGGATCTTGGTTTTGTCAGAGTTCAGCTTTAGGTAGATCTTCCCCACCCAGGTGACGACTGCTTCCATCCTATCTCTGAAGTTCTTCATTGTTGTTGAGGGTTTCTAGGTCAGGGAGAGGATCAGCTGGGTGTCATCAGCATAGGGGACAATGTTTATTCCGTGGTTCCTGACAATGGGGGCAAGTGCGATCATGTAGGCGTTGAATAGCGTGGGGCTCCATGATGATCGTGGGGTTTCTCCACAGCTGATGACAGTGGGTTCTGATAGGTGTGATGGGAGCCTGACTTTCTGTGTTCAGCCTGTCAGGAAGGAGTGTATCCATCGAAGGGCCTTGCCCCCTATGCCTGCTGCATGCAGTCTGGCACACAGTGTACGGTGAGATACTGTATCGAAGGCGGCTGAGAGAGCCAGTAGGATGAGGTAAGCTGTTTGTCCATGGTCGAGGAGGGAGTGGATGTCATCTATGGCTGCAAGCAGGGCAGTTTCGGTACTGTGGTTGGATCTGAATCTTGATTGGGAGACATCCAGGATGTTGTTGCGCTCCATGTGTTGGCTAAGAGTTGATTACCTTTTCAACAACTTTAGTTGGGAAGGGTAGAAGTGATATGGGGTGGTAGTTCTTGAGGTCAGTCGGGTCAGCTCTGTTTTTTTTTTAGAAGTGGCTGAATCTCAGTGTGCTTCCATTCTTCGGGGTAGATTGCTGACTCTAGGGAGTAGTTTATGGTATTGCAGACTGACCTTCCCTGCAGCTGTAGCCTCCACAAAACTGAGAGAACTGCCAGTGCTTTACAAATCGCTAAGAAGAACTCCCTTGGAGTAGAGGAGCTGCTCCCCTGCATTTGGAGGCACCCAAGAAAGAACTGTGAGGAGCAGGACCACCAAAAACCCAATGCCAGACATCACCACTGCACTCGAACCACCTAGCACATGCTGAAGTTGGCCAATGGTGTCTGCATGGTCTCCAGGTCTTCCAGAGAAGGAGTCAGCCTTGAGTGCACACACTCTGGACTTTCCAACGGCATCTGCAGCCTGTTTCTGCAGACCCCCCGGTAACCACGAGTGATCAGGAGGCAAAGACCTGATGCCTCATGACACCTCTCCAACCGTCTGCCCCCAACAGAGGAGAAGAGGACCAAGCGTGTCTCCATATCTCCCAGCCTGGTGAGACCTGAGCCCACTAGTTGGCTTGGTCGGATTGGACCCCCAGTACACGCTTGCAGACTGTTTCTGCAGGACCCCTGCAACCGCTAGGATTTCCAGCACCGGACCCAACTCCCCAAGACTCCAATGCTCAACGTTTAAAACATCTAAAAATTCATAACTCGAAAAGTACTCACCTGACTATCGTGATCTTGATATCTAAATTTATATAAAAGTATGTGTTATTTGTATAAATTGGTGTCGGATTTCTTTGAGTGTCTCTCTCACTTACTGTATGAGCGTGTGCCTTACATGCTTAGCACTACACTCTGATATGCCTAACTGCTTGACCACATTACCACAAAAAGGAGCTTTTGGGATGTCATCTGTGCCTCTGTGATATCTCTGGGGTTTGTTGAGGGGTTCTCGGTCAGGGAGAGGATCAGCTGGGTGTCATGATAGGTGTGGTGGGAGCCTGACTTTCTGTGTTCAGCCTGTCAGGAAGGAGTGTATCCATCGAAGGGCCTTGTCCCCTATGCCTGCTGCATGCAGTCTGGCACACAGTGTACGGTGAGATACTGTATCGAAGGCGGCTGAGAGAGCCAATAGGATGAGGTAAGCTGTTTGTCCATGGTCGAGGAGGTAGTGGATGTCATCTATGGCTGCAAGCAGGGCAGTTTCGGTACTGTGGTTGGATCTGAATCCTGATTGGGAGACATCCAGGATGTTGTTGCGCTCTGTGTGTTGGCTAAGAGTTGATTGCCTTTTCAACGACTTTAGTTGGAAAGGGTAGAAGTGAGATGGGGTGGTAGTTCTTGAGGTCAGTTGGGTCAGCTGTGTTTTTTTTTTAGAAGCGGCTGAATCTCAGCGTGCTTCCATTCTTCGGGGTAGATTGCTGACTCTAGGGAGTAGTTGATGGTCTTGCAGACTGACCTGCCCTGAAGCTGCAGCCTCCACAAAACTGAGAGAGCTGCCAGTGCTTTACAAATTGCTAAGAAGAACTCCTTTGGAGTTGAGGAGCTGCTCCCCTGCATTCGTAGGCACCCAAGAAAGAACTGTGAGGAGCGGGACCACCAAAAACCCAATGCCAGACATCACCACTGCACTCGAACCACCTAGCACGTGCTGAAGTTGGCGAGTGGTGTCAGCATGGTCCCCAGGTCCTCCAGAGAAGGAGTCCACCTTGAGTGCACACACTCTGGACTTTCCAACGGCATCTGCAGCCTGTTTCTGCATACCCCCCTGTAACCACAAGTGATCAGGAGGCAAAGACCTGATGCCTCATGACACCTCTCCAACCGTCTGCCCCCAACAGTGGAGAAGAGGACCAAGGGTGTCTCCATATCTCCCAGCCTCGTGAGACCTGAGCCCACTTGTTGGCTTGGTCGGATTGGACCCCCAGTACACGCTTGCAGACTGTTTCTGCAGGACCCCCCCGCAACCGCTAGGATTTCCAGCACCGGACCCAACTCCAGAAGACTCCAATGTTCAACTTTTAAAACATCTAAAAATTCATAACTGGAAAAGTACTCACCTGACTATGGTGATCTTGATATCTAAATTTATATGAAAGTATGTGTTATTTGTATAAATTGGTGTCGGATTTCTTTGAGTGTCTCTCTCACTTACTGTATGAGCATGTGCCTTACATGCTTAGCACTACCCTCTGATATGCCTAACTGCTTGACCACATTACCACAAAACAGAGCTTTTGGGATGTCATCTGTGCCTCTGTGATATCCCTGGGGTTTGTCTCGACTCTTTGCACATTATGCCTCATTTTGGTCCACTATATAAAGAGCCAGCTTCCTGCATCAGTATAGACTTAAATAGCAAACTGAGACAGAGTCTGCTTGGTATGAAAGCAAGGAAAAGTCTAGCATACATACCAAAAAACAATTCATTTCCAGAGATGTAGCCCACCTCGAGTGCACCCAATGTGAACTTCCTGATTGTGTCTGTAGCCTGTTTCTACACACCGCCCTGCAACTGCGAGTGACCAGGAGACAAATACCCGATGCCTCAGGACACCTCTGCACCCCTCTGCCCCAGACCGAGGAGAAGAGGACCAAGGGTGTCTCCATGTCTCCCAGCCTCGTGAGACCTGAGCCCGCTTGTTGGCTTGGTCAAATTGGACCCCCAGTCAATGCCTGCAAACTGTTTCTGCGCACCTACCTGCAACAGGAACTCCAACATCAGACCCAACTCCAGACGACCCAACTCACATGCCCCTACAACACAAGGAGGAGTGGAACAACGGTTTCCCCACGTACCCGAGGGCCTCAAGGGTCGAGCCTCCCTGTGGGTTCACCTGGACTGACCTTCCCATCCATCCCTGTAGCAACTTTGTGACCAGACCGATCCCCATAGACTTACACAAGGCATCGGATGCTGAACTGCACTCCTGCACCTGGCCACTCCAGTGCCATCTGAGGTGACCTGCTGCATCTGGACAATGCACTGTCAACTTTTAAAACATTCAAAAATTCATAACTCGACAAGTATTCACCTAACTCCAGTGATCTTGGTATCTAAATTAATATAAATGTATGTGTTATTTTTATAAATTGGTGTCAGGTTTCTTTTTTGAGTGTGTGTCTCACTTACTTACTGGGGTTTGTATGGACTCTTTGTAAAGGGTACATCATTTTGGTCCACTATATAAAGAACCAGCTTCCTACATCAGTATAGACTTAAATAGCAAACTGAGACAGAGTCTGCTTGGTATGAAAGCTAGGAAAAGTCTAGCATACTTCCCAAATACACTTAATTTTTTAGGTTCTATAAGAGTAGAAGACCACATTCTTTGCATGCTGTGAAGTGGCACCGTGGGCCATACTATTAAAAGCTATGTGACAAAAAAACACGTAATATTTCAGAAATTGCAGTATGTAAAACAGGCTTACTCTAAGAAACCCTCACTAAATTAATAGATGATGCGTAACCCTCACCTGCATACCAAGGGAAATGGTGTTGAACTACTAAACAGAATGTTTAGAATGAATAAACAATATTTTTGTGGCTGCAGGCAGCATAAGCCTTGAACATTTGAAATATTACCTGAACATCCCCGGCATGGCTTCTTCTAAAGAGCATTAGTTGATATAATGTAAATAAACACCTAAATGAAAAGATCACATTTTTGTCTTTTTTATGAAAAGGAAAAACAGATAATGAAAAAGAATGCAAGCAGTGCAACTTTTGAAAGCCATGTTTCTTTAGCCGTCAATGTAACCAAACCAGAGGCCCACCATGATTACCTACTATATTTATCATACCTACCTTAGTACCATATGTACCAAACCTTCATTTTGGACCTACCTACCATACTTAACTTCCTTTACTTAACCATATATAATCTGACATACCTTACAAACCTACCCTTTCTTTTCTAACCCACAGCCCATATCTAACCTACCATAAACACATTAAAGTATCAAACTGCCACATCTATCAGACTTACCTACGATACCAAACCTATAATTCATACATTACAACTAAACTTACCCTCAATCCCAACTTTCCATACTTACCTACCATACCTAATCTTTCTACCACAGTGGTTCCCAACCTTTTGATTTCTGTGGACCCCCACTTTAACATTAATGGAACCCAGGGACCCCCACTGAATCATCATGGGAATCCGGGGACCCCCGCCTGAGTCATTACTGGAAGCTGGGGACCTAATTTGTCAATATTTGTTAATATTATTTAATTTTCTAGGCTCTCGTGGACCCCCTGAGAAGGCTTCGCGGACCCCCAGGGGTCCCCGGACCACAGGTTGGGAACCACTGTTCTACCATATGTAACCTAACATGCCTCATCACTCATAACTATCGTAACCTCTCTACCATACCTAAATACTTGCATGTCTACCAAACCTAAATAACTACCATCTTTACCTAAGATACCTGCCTATTATATCTATATACCAAAATGACCTACTTTGTCTCCCTTAATTAACCTACCATACCTACCATACTTAAATGCCATAGCTAGCATATCAAAACATATCAACACTAACCTACCTCCCATACTCAGCCAAACATACCTATCTAACATAATAATGTCAACTACCCAATTCGATCTACTTAGCTACAATATACCTAACTTCAATAAATAATATGACATTATTTTCTTCCTCCATACCATAACTACCATTCGTACTGATCAACCAAACCTACAATTTCTTACCTCCTATAACCTACATAGCATAACTTAACTTTAAAACCTACCATAACATAACTAACCGACCATAACTAAGCAGTCCCTCTATCTCTTCAGGGTGTATATCTAATACCTGCCCCAAGGTAGCAGAATTGTGAAAAAGGCCCAGTTATGCCTAGGGGATCAGTATTAGTAGTAGGAAGTAAGCTTTATTTTGTCTCACAGCCATAAAAGCACAACAAAAGCATATATAATCCAATAAATAGATTTTTATGCCATTGGTTCTAAGTGGCACTAACAGTGTGAAGTACTGCACTCTTTGATAGAAAGCACTTGTGTCTAACTTGAGGGACCTCTTGTGTAAAGTACTGGAGCTAGTATCATGGGATTTCTGATTGTATCCTTCGAGGGACATGAAAATTGAATGTTATTACTTCATTTAATATAGTGAGACACATTGGCTTTGCCAATTTCAGTTCTAATTAGCACAGACTTCATAACGTGGGAGGCCTGACTCATAGGTGATGCAGAGTCGGGATTTTTTTGCGGTGCAAATGACCCCTCCTCCAAGTCCCTGCTGAAGCATTCAGACTGCCCTTCAGGAACACAAATTAAGTTTCCCTATATCTTGGAATCTTCTGGATGGATTTCAGTGTGGTTTACGCTGTTGAGCTCCTGATGATGTACTCAAGCCATCAAGGGCATTCTTCTAGGGCCTTCTGACACAAGAACGTTCGTTACTAGGTAGGAACTTGACCAATCTAAGAGGCTAATTATACAATAGTCGATACCAACATTGAAGACATATATTTCGAATGCAAAATACAATAATAGAGTATGGCATCACTATGCCAAATAGCAAGCAACTTTCAAATGCATCAGCCCCCTCCTTGGCAGCCTCATTATCCCTTTCCCCAACCATGCCCATTGATGCCATTTGTGCCTTTTTTAGGCCGAGGCCGGGACAGAGAAAGAGGCAAGCGCAGAGGAAAGGGCCGTCATGTCCACTGGGCTAGAGAAGAACCACATATGGAGCTGAGGCAAGAGTCAGACACAGATAACCTAGTTGTTATTTTATCACAAAGGCCCCTTTCTGTGGATGAGATACAGGTCCTCAACAAAGGTTTAGGCTTTGTACCCACACCCAAGGAGGATCTGTTTTGACTCCATTGCAAACTTTCGCAATTTTTCAGGAATTTTTTTTTACATTTCTTCTTCAAGTATAGGCCTCCTGAGACTCAGGATGATACCGGATTAAGGAATCCCTCAACATTTATCCCCCCTACTGCAGCTATGCCCTGTGAACTTCTGACGTTCGAGAAAGCAGTTCTCTCAGATGTTAGTAAAGTTAACCTGCTGCATGCCTTTGTGAATACTTCTTCAAAGGAGACCAACGCACTTAGGACATTGTCATTGGATCCGGACATAGTTATCAAACCTGCAGACTAAGGGGATGCAACTGTTATCCTGGATTCAAATTTATATAGGCAAGAATGTTTACACCTCCTGAGTGATGCCTCCTACTATGGACACGTTTAACATGACCCCACAGAGTGGCTACAGCGGACCATCCGCACTATGATAAAGGAAGCAATGACCAATGCATGGATACCTCAGAAAGAGGCAGAATTTTTGGACACGCGCCATCCACGTGTGCCATACTTCTACAGCTTTCCCATGGTCCATAAGGGCATAAGAACTCCTCCAGGCCGCCCTATCGTGTTTGGGATAGGTTCACTTCTTGAACCTCTCTCCACCTTCTGTGACCACTTTTTTCAACCTATAGTGAGGGAGATCCCACCTTTTTGAAAGATACCAAAGACATTCTCAATCTCAGTTATTCCATTAACATGACTGAACATGTGAATGCACTGATTAGTCTTGGAGGCCCTTTATACTAATATACCCCAAGATGTCACATCGAGGACTGTAGAGGACATGCTTGCTACTCAAAACTGTACTTCCCCCACACCTATGCATTTTATCATGCAGTGCGCCTCTTTGGCCCTCACTGAGAATTTCTTTTTGTTTGAGGACCAACTCTACCACCAAATCCGTGGGACATCTATGGGAAGCAGCTTCGCTCCCAGCTTGGCCTGCTTGTATATGTTCCAGTTTGAGCAACAATTCATTTTAGATAGTTCCAGACCCTTCGCTGACAACATCAAACTATGGCGTTGTTACATTGACGACATACTGATCATATGGCATGGGGACATTGATCGGGCTATAGACTTTACCAACTGGATCAACAGTTTGAACTCCTTTCTCAGATTCACCTCAACATCCTCTGATAAGCAGATCTAATTTTTGGACCTCATGATTTCTATCAATCGAGGCAAACTGGAGACAAGTACCTACTACAAGGGGAAGGACCGTAATAACTTACTTTTGTGTGACAGCCATCACCCCTGCACACTACAAGAAAACTTACCCTATTGTCAGTTCCTGAGACTGCGCCGGAACTGTAGTGATAATTCCACCTTTATTTCCCAAGAAAATGATCTCACGGAGAAGCTGCTTGTTCGTCATTATCCACAACAGATCATTAACTCTGCACGGAAACGGGCGCTCAACAACCACCGGGAAAACCTACTTGCAAATCAGTCTAGGCCAGTGAACACATGCCTGACATGTGTCTCCACTTTTACACCACTCTCCAATAAAATAAAAAGGATCATCAACAAACATTGGTCAATTCTTCTGAGTGGTGGAGAAGTAATACCTAAACCCCTGCTTGCCTTCAAACAAACAAAGAATGTAAAGGACATGGTGGTCCATACCCGCCCGAAGATCACCACTACTGGCTCCAGACAAATAGCACTATGGCAACTCAGCCTTGTACAAGGGCACTATGCCTGTGGCAGTTGCAATGTGCGTCCCTTAACCAGACATATTGGTGATCTGGACCTGCCACCTCTTGGGAAGTGGACTTTGCATAAGCATACCAATTGCAACACCCGCAATTGCATTTACATGATCACATGTCCCTGCAACCTACTCTACATAGGGATGTCTACCAGACCAGGATTAATGAACATCGTAGTACTATTAGATGTACACACCTCACCACCAAACTAAGTACACATTTCATTGAAAAGCGACATTCTCCTGACAAGTTATGGTGGGTGGTCCTAGAGGTGCTCAACAATTTACTGCAAAGGGAACAACGTTGGGTCTTTAGACAAAAGACACACATTATTATTGGACTTAACAATGACATACAATGGATGAATTTTCATGTTTAACCCCACTGGGTGCCCCTTGCAGGGCTGACGGAGTGACTGTTCCACCCTGGCCTCCTGACTCCTGACACAACCACCCCTGTCTCATGGGGGCCCCTCCGCCCCGCCCCCCCTTTTGTTTTTGGTGCTACATTAGAGCACTAATCAAGAGATAATGTACCAATGTCATCCACCCAGGTCTGATTCCAAAACATTGGAGCTCTATTCCTGTTTCTATCGAATCAGTCCATTTGACGTGGTAAATATATACTAACCCCACCGGATTACCGAATGGGTTATCCATTGAGGGGGCTGCCACTCCCTCACTCGATGATAGGCTACTGGGCACTGCCCCTTATGGGTGGGGTGGGCCCAGCCCCTTGTCCTTCGTATGATTGGAGTCTTACTACCTAAATTTTATGGAAAGGCGGACCCTTGCCATGCCCTTCTCCACACTCCCTCTCACATGATTGGCCGCCATCCCTGACATGGAGACATATAAACCTGGTTGGCTCGCTTTACCCGTTACTTCCGGGTTTGCGACCGCCAGGTAGATCTCGAAGCAGGGACATCTCAAGGCCTATGTGAGTGTGTGTCTACTCTCTCTCTGGGTGATTCGTAACACCCTTTTCAGTGAAGACAAGGTGAGATTACCTCAGCTGTTTAGCATGCTGCCTGTGCTCCTGAGCCGACCCCTTCACCCGAGTGATCAGACTGAGTGACTTGTTTCTCAGCAGACGAGTGACTGCAGCCATCTCTCACTTCGCTGCCTCACCCCTCTCTTTTGCTTATCCGCATTTCCCCTGACCATGAAGGTGGCGTATTCGTCACCCGTTTTCCGGGTGGCTGCAGTCCACATTGATATGCATCTCTCTCCAAGAGTGCTGAGTTTACGTACACATGATTTAGGCTCTACATTCAATATGGCTCTTGTCTGGACACCCTCATAGTCACATCATTGCTTGTTATTTGGCAAAGTCATGCCATACTATATTATTGTATTTTGCATTCTAAATATATGCCTTAAATGTTGGTATCGACTATTGCATAATTAGCCTCTTAGATCGGTCAAATTGCTGGCTATTTGAAATTGTGCGACTGTTGAGACAATTGATCAGCCTGTTTGTTGTGTTTGCCTATTTATCTGGTGAAGTTTATATATTCCAGGCCATGACAGTTCCGTTTGGCCTGCATTTTCCCAAGGGGCCCATCCCCTATTAGAGGAGTGCCAAACATCATGCTATAATTATATATCCCCTGAGGGTGAACAACACCTGGCTGTTTAGCTTTTCACTATGCTTGTTCATAACGAGTCATTTTTTGCACCATGACTCTAGCATGTGTGCACATCTGGACACTGAGTGTTGTCACACTGTTTTCCTTGTTCACTGTATTATATGTAATGATATATCATTGTTTTCCCCCCTTCTTCCCGCAGGTCCAACCCTATGTTGTTTTTTTCATTCGGCTCTTTATGTAAGTCACTGTATTCTTCTTTTAACTTATAGTACTGTATACATGGAGTTTTTTTCGTTGACTGTGGTCCTGACGAAACGCCACTTGACCCTTCTGGGCAGATTAGGCATGAAATATGTCGATCATCGCTGAGGATAAGGAGTAATTCTCCCTGTTCTTCACGCCTTAGGTTTGTGGTGGAGTGGAGGAACTTTGTCTCCTCTTCCACTCCCTATGTGTTTTTAATCTTGATCTAGTCCCCTGGCACCTAATAAATATTTGACTGGCAGGGTTCTAGAGCAAATTTTATTTTCCCTCTCCAGCTTCCCTTTTTTCTCTTTGTAGGTTTGAATCCACGCCAACGCGCCACTACAGCATACCATCTAAAAGATCTCTGGTAAAGAGACCCCTTAAGGGGCCAGTTGGACATTACAGGGCCAGTCCGATGAGGAGCAGGCCCAGTGATGAAGCATGACACCCACTGGGGTGTTTGAGGGCTCTGTTTTCTGCTTTTTCAACACCCCCTTGGCCTGTGGCTTTCCCAGTGAAACAGTGCACAACATTTATTCATAGTGACTGAGTCTTTGGGAGGGCGTGCACTGGACCAATCCAATACCTCCCTGTCCCACTTATACATTTTGCTGTAAGGGCATGGACATGTACGAATCAAAAATTGCACACACGATTCCAAAAAGAGAGTTCCTTTTAGACCGATAGGTTCTGCATACCAAGGAAAGAATTTTTTTTTTTCTTTTTTCTTTTGAGGCACGAGCCCTCACTCACCTATCGGTGACATGCTTCATCATAGGGCTGTGCTCCTCGTCAGGCTGGCGCTGCAATGCCTGACGGGCCCCACGTGGGGGCTCTTTGCCGGAGATCTTTTGGAGGAAAATGCACAACCGGTCAAAAGAATTCGAGGATTGGTATAGTAATGGTTAAAAATGCCTTGAGGTAGGATATGATCATAAATTTAATTCAATGTTAGTACCTCTGGCAAGATTAAAAACAATAAATAGGGATATAGTAAAATAATGTCTACACTCCCCATAAAAAGAAGAATTTCTTATTACAGCTACTAGCTCTCACATTGGGGAGTAGTAAGAACGAAACAAGTAAACACAGGATCCCCTGTGTTACTCTACATCATAGGTCAACATGTTTCTCGCTAATTTATAGTCAATAAATAATCTTACGCGATTCGTCAGGACCTTAAAGACGTACCTAATCCTTTAAACACTTGGACATCCCATAATAGGGAGAACAAAGCCTATAAGAGTAAAAGAAACACGTATCAAGAGAGATAATTGTTGTCAGAAGTAACATGTGCTCAATGTCTGGAAACAATACCCCATACACTCGTGAGAAATCCCAAAGGTGCCATGTGCTTAACATCCAACAGTGAAATGATACAGAATTCCTATGCATGTGTATCACAATGCATACCCACAAAAAATTAAATGTAGGGCCTCATCGGGGAGAGCATCTACTTGAAGCAATCCACTTTAGTCTAGGTATACATATGAGAATAAAAATAAAAATAAAAATAAACAGACCTTACATCACGTATTAGTATAGTTCGTAGTCAAGGTGTTTATCAAAGAAATATGTATAGATGATGACAAGTAAAGTAAACAAACCCTTTATCCTATCCTTGAAGCAATCCTTAGTCATATCATAGTCACATCAGGCTATGCAACTCGAATCAGGAAAGTAATAAAATAGCACTAGCGGAATAAGATGTTCACTGGTATTACACTGCATATACATGTGTGTAATAGGCAAAACATAATCAATATCCCATCTAGTTTAATGTGAACATTTCTTGTAATGGCGGAATATTTATCAATCGTGGTCAATAGAAAATATCCTTGACAGAGGTACTTAATGAATACTTGGTCAGGAAGTGTATAGGTAGTTAATTCCTTAAACCATTGTATGTTATTAGAGTAAAAACGCTATACTAAAGGGTTAATTGTCACCCTTGGTTAAGGGACAAAAACTATCAAAAAATATCAAAAAAAGTAATTCATTAGAAAAGGGTGGGCGCGTCAGTGAACGCGTCTGATATTTGATTAAAGGTAGGTCGTAAAGCTAGTCCTACCCCCCAGCTCTGACCCGTGGTCGAGTGTAGCCGAAGCCGGGACAGAAAGTAAGGAGCATGGAGATCAACCTCGTCTCAACTCCGGTCCGCAACAAAAAGGCGGCCGGAGCTGAGGTATAACGCGCTGAATAGCGCGGTTTCGGTCTTTTCCACTGTCTGCCTCAAAACTAAGGCAGTTACAGAGGCAATTTAAATAACGACCGGAGTAAAGAAGTGACGCGCTAAATAGCGCGGTTCAGAACGTGATACTACCTGCCTCAAGGCAAAAGAACCTTGGACATGACCTCCTTTCAAGCCCTCTTGGTGTCTTGGCCCAGCATTTGTCTGGTTTTGGCCACCCAATGTCCTCCATTCATACCATTCTCCACCACAAGAGACTATCCTGGGGTGCTACAGGACCAGGGGTCCTGGGCAGCCTGTCCAGAGACATTCAGGGGGCCCACTTCTTTGGGGTCTCTAGCAAGTCCGTCTTCTACAGAGCCTGAGAGGGAGTCAGGTAGCTGGTGCAACTAACCTGGGATCAAGTTGTCAAAGTCCACAGTACAAGCCATGGATCTCCAAACTCTTGACACAGGTTTGCAGACCCTTTCACTCCTTGCTTTGGTCTTGCACCTTTTTTCTCAGGTTCCTAGACTATGCCAGGCCTTAAGAAGGATTTCCTATAAGTGATAAGGCATACTCAAACTGGTGGTCCCCCATAATTTTAGCACTTTGTGCCAGTTGCAGAAGTCAGCCTACTACCTGTTCCATTCCTATGTGGCAATCTAGGAAGGTATCCAGATGGCAGCTCTGCCCAAAATTGTGTCACATCTCCCTCTGTGTTACAAATTAAATCATCCCAGGTCCGGACTCTTCCCTCCAAGATTTCAACAAAACCTCCTGTGGTAACTGGAGGTAGGCATTTCTGTCTGACTTCTGTTTATTCTACATGGCTCTATTCTTCAAGCTAATTTATAGAGTTTGGCAGCTATTATCTACGGATATTCCAATCATTTCATCTTCAGCCTACAGAAAATGCCTCACTCCCAAAGGAGTGGGCTTGTTGTAATTAGGGGTCAGCATGGCAAGCAAAATAGTTATCACTGCCAGGCAGCCCAAAGCATGAATATCATTAAGGTTGGCTCTGATAAATTTGCCAAATTATAAAAACATGTAAAATAATCCAGATATTTCAGAACCAACCAACCAACCTCATATTTAGACTAATAGGTCCGTTAACGTGCATTCAAGGCAATAACTCGGACCCTTCTTCCATAATCCAATTTGGATCTATACTAAGGCATATTTTACACATATAGTGCACAGGAAGGCATTACATATTGTAATTGTATTTATATAGCGCTTTACCCCTGATGAGGCATTGAAGCGTTTTTCAGATATTTTGAAAATGGAATGGCACAGTCCCTTTTGGTCTCCATTTAAACCATATTAATTTTAGCCTGGGCCCCGTATGCCACACTGCTACCTTTGAGCAGAGTATGGCAGCTGTCTTCTGACTCAGCCTACAGTTGTGCGCACACAGTTGAGTGGGTCAAAAGGCTCTCTTTCCAGCATAACTTTTTTTCTGTATTGAATTATGTTACACAAGATAATGAAGAGGTTTCATGCCGACTAAATACATACGTTGTTTGTTCATTCCAAGTAACACCGCAAATGACATCTCATCCATCAGGCTCTTCCCAATACTGGTCCGGCCGCAGTTTGAAACATCACATTCCTCTCGGAATCCTTGCACACAAACATTCTGCAGCAGGAGCCAGTATTCCACCACACCTCAGCCACAATATATAGTGTGAATATATCACACATCTCCCTTTCATATGCCAAAGTTACATCAATAAGTCTCCCTAAATACAAACCTCATCGACTTACACCTAAAACAGATTGTCTAAAAAAATACAAGAAAGTCAAGACTCTCGCTATAATAAAGTAATGCCTTACATTTTTTATTTTAAAGCATAGTCCTTTAAATACAATGGCATTTTTATTTTTCTTTCAGAACTGTTTCTTATTTTTTGATCAACATCCTTCCAGGCAGCATCTTGATCACCAAATTTCTCAATAGGATCTCATCTGCATTTGACTACCCTATTCAACTTCCACAACTGGTGATCATCCATCCTAACAGCATTTGTTAACACTTTTATAATTCTCATAGGTTTGGATAACTTCCCACCTCCGTACCTCTAGGTGGGTCACTTTATTAAGGCCCAGTCTCGAACTTCTACAATGGTTTTCTTAACTGAATTTCTTCTATCAAAATTTTGTTTGCTCAGACAAAGACCTTTTTCTTCTTTGCTTCTCTAATTCTCTGCAACCAGCCCCTTTCCTCGATCACTTAAGAACTCATTCACCCAGGCTGGTTCTATGCCAGTATTAGGTTGCCTGCCAATGAACAAAGCAAACGAAGACTTGCCTCTTGTTGTGTGCGGAGTAAACCTATAAACACCTTCTTTATCACCTCTTGCTTCCAATTCAAATGATTACTCTTTGCCATGGAGACTGTTTCTTTCAGAACGTGATTAAATCTTTCCACCATTCCATTACATTCTGGATGGTACAACGCACCTTTTTTGTGTTTTATTCCACACCCCTTCAAGAAATCTTCCATTTCTTTGGACACCATTGTCAGTAAGAATAGTTAAGGGGATCACTTCTCTCGCTATAAGCTCTTTCATAAATGCAATACATTTTTTGTTTCAATATTTCTGGTAAAACTAACTTCTGGCCACCAGGAGGACATATCTAACACTACTATAACATAACTCTCAGTGTTGTCACCATGATTGGGTCCCACTATATCCAGGGCTATATCCTACCAAGGACCCGCAGGTCTATTTCTGATAATCATGGGTTGTACTTTAGGTTTCATTGATTTCTCATTAACCACACACTGGAAAGAATCCCTCACTAACCTTTCTGTATGTGCATCCATACCAGGCCACCAGTAGGAGGAACACAATCTCTCTTTAGCTTAGAAATGCCCATATGGCTCTGATGTGCATGATCTAAGAGCAACTTTCTCAGGTTGCTGGGAGGGACTAATCCGGTGCCTCTAACAAGCAAACTACCATCAGTAGACAGTTGGTCTATAATACCCCAAAAATCCCTACAGTCAACACCACCTTGGTCCTTGTACTTCCACCCCTCCTGCAACAACTTGATTACCTTAGACAAAATGTCATCCAACTTAGTCTCATCACACCACTTCTCTTTAGATATAATTTCATAATCCACTTCACAAACACTTTCGACTGATCTGACTTTCCACACAAATCTTCTTCCACCTGATCACCCACCTCCAGTACAAGCCTCGATAGAGCATCTTCTGATACATTATCTATCGCTGGAGCATACTTTACCACAAAGTCATAGACTCCCAATACATTTAGTAATCCTGCTCGCAACTGCATCAATGCCTTTAGAATGAAATACTTCACATAAGGGTTTGTGATCAGTTCTCACCACGAACAAAGTTCCCCACAGAAATTTCTTTAATTTTGTTAATAGCCCAAAACACTGCTAAAGCTTCTCTCTCAATAACTGAATACCTGGTTTCCGCACCTTTTAGACTTGTGTTATTGGGCCCCACCCCACCTTGCTGAAGGACCGCACCTAAACCTTTATTACTCACATCAGTATTCAAAGTTGATTTCATTCTTAGATCACAATTCCTCAATGGTGGTGCTTTAGCTAACTTTTTCTTTAAATTAATAAATTAATTTTCGCATTCTGTGCACCATATGAATTCCATTCCCTTCTTCAATTAGCGTCTCATGTTACAACATGAACTAGCAAAATCTTTTACAAACTTGTTATAATACCTAGCCATTCTGAGAAAAAGGATCAGTTCCTCCTTTTTTGCTGGCTAGACCATATCTTGGATAGTGTTGATCAAATCTATCTTTGGAAAAATGTCATCACCTGTGATAGTATGACCTAAGTAGTCAATGGTGTCAGTGCCAAATTCACATTTTTCTTTCTTGACTGTTAAATTGTGCTTTGACAGTCTCATTAAAACCTTCCTTAGTCTTTCATTGTATTCGCAGGTATCCTTACCACAAACCAAAATGTTGTCCTGATACACGCACATGCCGTCAACACCATTTAGAACCGTTTCCATCACCTGCTGAAAAACTGAGGCTGCTGATGCCAGACCAAAAGGTAGTCTAACAAACCTGTAAGTGCCAAAAGGTGTGATGAAGGCAGTTACACTTCTACGTGATTCATCTTACTCTATCTGGTGAAAGACAGACTTTAAATCAATTGTTTAAAAAACTTTAGCTTCTCCCAACATTTTTAATAACTCAGAGATATTAGGAAGGGTATATTTATCTACCACAACAGCCCTGTTAAGTTTGCACAAATCCCCACATATTCTCATGCTACCGTTGAACTTTCTAGCTATCACCACTAGTGCCAACCATTCAGTGCCCTCAACTTCTTCAATTGCACTCTGGATTTGCAACCTATTTAACTCTCTAAGCAACTAATTTTTTACCGCAAAGGATACATTGCAGACTTTACTGCAAGAAGGTATGGCATCAGGAATCAGTTCAATCTTATGAGTATATCTTTTCAAGCATCCTAAACCATCTCTAAAGACATTAGGGAATTCCTTTGTCAAGCTAACCTGAAATTCAGCATCAGAATTCCTATCAAGTATGTTATTGACACAGTGTGTTCTCTTGACAATAATGGGTGGGGAACTGTTGGGGTCCAACATAACTCCCACATCTTTTTGATGCCACCAACTTAATATGCTGTCTCCCTCAGACCTAAACAATAGCCATGCAGCTCACTAGGTTCTCCCTCATATGCACAAGACGAGCTATCATGTTTCATGAACTTGACTTTGTCTTTAAGTGCATTGTTATAAAACATGTTAGAAATGATGGTGATCTTGGCTTCAGAATCAAATAATACTTTGGTCTTTTTCCCCTCAACTAAAATATAATCCAAGGAACCAGTAAGATGGCTGTCTCCAACTTGAAGGACAATTTCTCCACACTCAAAGTCAGAATTTTTAACATTAGTATCATCACATTCAACAACTTTATTAACGCCTATTTTGGATTTTTTTAATTTACAAACAGCAGCAAATCTCCTGCCTTTTTGCAATATAAATAAGTGCCATTGAGTGCTGGGCAAGTTTTTTATTGGCAAAGTGTCCCTCTTTGCCACACCTATAACATTGCTTTTTTGAATTAAACTATACCCACATGCCATTTAAAAAAAAAACTTTTATCCTCATTTACTAGACTTACATCCTTACCCATATCCCTTTTCATTATCTCTACACACTTTACAGAGTGCTCTATTTTTTTAACCACAGATATAGGTTCATCTAATTTAGGATTGTCATGTAACCACAGTTTGTCACACACTCTCTCAATATTACATCCAAACATGAACTTGTCTTGAATCCTTTTGTCAAGTGATGTTCCAAACTTACAAGAAGATGCCAACGATCTGTTATGTAATTCTCAACAGTTTCTTCTTCATTTTGTATTTTCCTGCCAAAATAAAATCTCTCTAAAATAGTACTGACTTTTGGTAAATAATGCAAATCAAGTTTCCTAATGCAAGTTTCATATTCATTTAAATCAAGTGCTTCACTGCCTGGTATATCAGGAAGATGATTGAATACTTCCTGAGCTTCCGAGCCAAGACAGTGGAGAAGTAAAGCAGTCCTCTCAATACTCAATGATGTGCCACACACTCTGGGGTATCTTTCAAAAACTTTTTTCCACTTTCCCGACTTAATAGGGGGATCACCAGGTGTTGTCAAGAGAAATGGTGGAGTTGTAACATTCTGCATATTGGTCACAGTATTTACCAACACTCACCCAACTGCAATTGTACTGTTAATGACAATAATAAAATGTGAATTCTCCAATGTGTGCAAGAGAAAATGTGAAGAACTTTGACTGTAATAGATCACAGAAGATAAATATGGAGATACCAGAATACACAATACAAGAAATACAAAACAAAACAAAAATGATGCACAACAAAACTGAAACAATATGACACAGTCAATGGAGTATGAAGTCTTGCCAAGACACAAGATGATGTTGTAAAATTTCTCCTTTCTTTCTTTACGAAATGGTGAGTGTGTCACTGAAAACACACCAAATACAGCTTTTATACTTTTCATTGAGCTCAAACCATCATGGGATACACTTCAAACGGTGTGTGTATCACCGAAAACACACCTGTTCCCTTGGTATTTTTATTAATAAAAGTCCATGGATCTCACTGCAATATGATCTCCACCAGAAACCTCTTGTTTCCGCTTCTAGCTTCTGGTAGCTGTATAGTGACTGACTTTGCTCAACGGATTGTACGCTGTAGCACGTTCAAACAGGTGAGCCACAGCGGCAGGCAGCAAATTGGACTCCCAGAAGCGTATACTGTAGCACGTTCACACACATGAGCCACAGTGTGAGGCAGCAAATCGGACTCCCAGAAGCGTACGCTGTTCAAGTGCACGAGCCACAGCGTGAGGTCCCCGTTTCAGATCACCAAAAACTAATCAGATGCCAAAGACCAGGCCTGCTGAGTTCATCTGCTGTAAGTGTACGGTTCCAACGAAACAGGAAAAAAGGCCAGCAAAGAGCCGCAAACAAACGGTTCAACCTCCAACGTCTTGAAGTTTGCCGCAATGTTGAGATGGCAAGCATCGTGAAGTCCGCTCACACGCTCGTCGCCAGTGTTACACAAGATAATAAAGAGGTTTCACGCAGAGTAAGTACCTTCGTTGTTTGTTTATTGCAAGTAACACCGCTAATGACATGCCATCCGTCAAGTCCTTCCCAATACCAGTCCAGCCGCAGTTTCAAACATCACATTCCTCTCAAAATCCTTGCACACAAACATTCTGCAGCAGGAGCCAGTAGTCCACTACACCTCAACCACAATATATACTAAGCTGATGATTGCAATCCTTGAACCCATAAAAGAAAATGTCTCCGGCAAGGACAAAAATTCCTTTGTGTTAGGGATAGTTTTTGGTCTTTCCAGAAGCCGAGACAAATCTGAAAGCAAAAAAAAAATATAGAGATTGACAATACTCACAGCGTACATTTTTGTGGAAAGTTCTCCCATCGCTTTGGTGTTGAGAATGTTATCGAAATTGGTCCACCAGTGAGACGGGCACTAAAGGAACTACAAGCAAATTAACATGGGGAGGGCAGAAGCAGTGCATTAGCTGCTCATGTGTCTATACAGAATTGGTTATGAAAAACCCAGAGAGGAGATAAAAGGCAGCCATTTTTAAATCTGTGTTTCCCAGCAACCTTATAAAAACTATGGAAGGCAAGTGCATGCTTACAGTGTTGCCAGACTGGGCTATTTTCCACATAAATGGGCAATATACTCCTGAGTCCTACTACCATCTGTGCAAGATCAAGCTCTTTTTTTAATAGACCATTTCTTTGTACATTGTTATTATAGTATGTACACAAAAATGTCTAAACCCCTAAAACTCTGTTGAGAACTGACTGAATGTGCAAGGAATGGTAGCACTTATTTCACGTTTTGCTAGGAGCTATTCACATAACACAAGGTGGGTGTTCAAAGAGACTTTGCTACCGGTCAGAACACATGTGAGCAGTTTAATAACAATTATACAGAAGGATGTGTTAGTGAAGATCCCTAAAAAATGGAGTACATAGGGAGTCTGTTGTGAATTTAATGGGTATAAGGCAGCCTAGGGCTTTAAGTGGGTTGAAAAAACTGAGTGGTCTCTCAAGTGGGACATAACCTATGTAATAAAGGGCGTGAGCTAAACTGTAAGATAAAAATCTCTGCTGCTTGACTGGTATTTCACTGCATCTTTCTGTTATTGCATCCAGGTATATAAAAACAGCTGGCATGCACATAAAACAATCCCAGACTATTGGCTTTATCAATTGTTGTTAGCTGCAGAAGGTGAATGAGTAACAACAATAACTTTGTGGTAAATAATAGCGAAAATGTTTCAGTTCTATAGTTATGATATTGTGAAATAACTGTACCACTTCATTAGAAATGTTAAATAAAACTATCTGTAAAATACTTACTTCTGTTTATTGTGGGCTTGAAAATATGTCTAGAAGCTAGTAATACTTTGCAGCAGCTGCCCATGCAGTAGCTTTATCACTGCAGGCCCGTTAAATGTAGAACTTGAGCGTGCCCTCTGCCCTTCACACCTCCTGCCGCCCTCCTGCAGATCCCCATACTGTGCACTATCACTAACAGGTGATTGTATCTTCTGATTAGCTCCTTTGTGGCCCATGCATAACAAAGGAGTCTCTCCAGGGTTACGTCAAATGCTGATGACGGCTGGTAGTGCTCCCGAGTGAAGATTTATTTTCACGTCCAGTGTGAGGGCAAAAATGAAGAGCCCAATAGAGACCCCTCTCAGCACCTGTTTATTTAGAACTGATGCTGCTATGTACAGGCAGGAACGAGCCCACTTAAAGTCCTGGGTACGCTGAGGAATAGACTGTCTTATTTTACTAGTAACTTAAGAGGGCCCAGCAAATCCTGGAAAACTTGAGACCCCTGACTAGCCTAGTTTTCTTTTTCTGGCCTCGGCTTCTGTACTGTGATTAGAAGAAAAATAGACTCCGCACCATGAACAGAAATAGACCGGAGGAGGGGTGCATGGACAGTGATTGCTTCGGGATATAGTTTTTTTGACAGGGCTCTTTTAAGCTCCAATTTGTCTGCACTGCTTTACCATCAGTTACATAATGTATTTGTGGTGACAGAAGGTCACAATGTGGACTGGTTATCAAAATGAGTGGCTTTCATAGATGGCAAAAGCCCATTGTGGCTCAGTGTCCCTCTTTCTACTATATATACTAAATAGACCCTAGCATTAACTTTACCATGTTTTCTGAAGGCTATGCTTGTATAATTTGAGAGTTTGAGAGTTTCATCTTCGGGGTTGGTTTTTGGGCTGATACTACTCTGCGTTGGGTTGAATTTGGGCTTTTACCTGGACAGCTTTGGGCTTGGGACTGGTCTCAAACTCTGACAACACTGCATGCTTAACATCTCTTGCTGCACAGGGAATGCTTCAAAAGGATTGGACAAAAGCACAGGATGATCTGCTAATGCTTGTAGTGTGGTACAAATTCCTGGAAATGTATGCAAAATTCAAACATGCACCTTGCTCCATATTTCAGCATGCAATCCATTTTCCTGTCGATTTTGAATTTTTTTTGCACTACAAATTCTGTGTTCTGGTCATTTTCGTTCTTCCCCCATTCCCTCGCTGCTGCTCTACAATGTATCCACACACATGGCATAATTACAAGAGGTGACACAATTTCAGGAATTTTGCACAAAAAAAGTATAATGCAAATTTCCCAAATATTACACAAATTACACTGATGTAATTAAAATTCCAACCGATACTAGCACCTAGTACAACACAGATGGGAAAGAGGCAGTCCATTTTCTTTTTCTAGTCCATGCCCACACTCCATTTCTTTGACAAAGTGAAAAGAGGATGAAGCAGGAATCTGAATGCAGGTTTGTAACAGCTCACTGATCGGTTTGCAGAGAGCCTTACATTTTTACTTTTTTGAGTGCTTTCTTTTGAGACATACATTTAAATTCCCAACATAAATTGTTAGTCATTCTGCATTAAAACTAGGGGCCAGATGTAGGTAAGTACGGGGTTGCGAGTCTCAATTTGCGAGTCGCAGTCCCATATGCAGGATGGTGTCCCTGACACCATCTGCGAATCGCAAGGGGGTCGCAATTTGCGACCCCCTTGCATTCCCTGCACTCACAGGGATGGTGGCCTGCTGGAGACAGCAGACCACCATGTCTGTGACTGCTTTTTTAATAAAGCAGTTTGTTTTTTGTATTGCAGCCCATTTCCCTTAAAAAAAAACGAGTTGCAATACACTCGGGAAAATGAAACCATTTGGTTTGGACCACTGCCTGCTCTGAAAAAATATTTTGAGAGCCATTCACAAAGGGGAAGGGGTCCCCTGGGGACCCCTTCCCTTTTGCGAATGAGTTAGCACCCACTTCACATGGGTGCTAACTGGGAATTGATTTGCGACCGCGTTCGCGGTCACAAAGCAAATCTGCATCACGGTGCGAATCCCAAATAGGAAGGGGAACACCCCTTCCTATTTGCAAGTTGCATTCCCATTTTGCGAGTCGGTACCGACTCGCAAAATGGGAATGTGCATCGCGATGAGCGTTTTGCATGGCGCAAACTGCGAATTTTGCAGTTTGCGCCATGCAAAACGTTTCCTACAACTGGCCCTAGAAAACTTGGAGGGCGTGGCCAAGGCAGAGACCCAGATGGCCGCTTGTCCTTGAAGCTCCTGCAGTAGTGGCCTACTAATGGCATGGATCCTGCATACCACTGCAGCTGATACCATGCACGCCCTGGGACAGCACAACTGAAAGCCAGGGGGACCGAATGGTAAGATCTCCAACCGCCAGGCTTGCCTGCTAGTCTTGAAACCTGAGGTGAGGCCAACGCGGCCTGCACTGCCTCAGAGGCCCCACAGAGTCAGGGGCCATAGGTGAGCCTAAGGCAGAGACCATCTGGTTTCGTCATGGCGGCAGACCTCCCTGACACTGTTCATGCTAATGCTGATCCTACATATAGAGTCAGGCGCCGCCTCCTTCCCCCCTGTCCGAGCTCCTGCCCTAACTCCATGGAAAGAGCCAACTCCCTGCTGGCACCAAATGCAACTGGAGCAGCCAGCACTCGGGAGCCCTGAAGCTGCTAGTTGAAACCCAGTGAGTGCCCCTTTAACCAGCAATGGTGCAGCCAGAAACAAGCATCTGTCCCCCTCCCCACATCGCACTGCTACTTGGGTGTTTACCCAGGGATGTGAGGGCAGGCATGATATGCCTATCCTGCTGGCCCATTGCAGCTAATCAGAGCAGTTGTGCTCCTTGGCCCAGCGCAACAAGTAAATCCTGCCTGGCCTGCCTCCACGCAACTGGCTGCCATGCCAAGCATCTGACACACCGGCTCTTGCTATCCTCCTGAGTTTCTGCTTGGATCTGTGGATGCTCACCCCCTCTGGCAACTGGGAGAGACATCGCTGGTGGCTCTGGTGGCTGACTGCCATACCACGGGTGCCCGCGGCCTAAAGCCAATGGCCCAGGGCAACTTTAGGGACAAGAATTCTTCCTCCAACGCTGACCCACTGCAGCTTATTTTTTTGTGCCTGAGCTGAACCACTCATGTGTAGCGTGTTACTGCTACCCTGTGCACTGAGAGGTGCATATAGCAGTGAACTAGCACCCATGGGACCCCGCACTATAACTATTGCCTCTTCACTGATTCCACCTAACCTCCCCCTGTCATTGGAAACACCGCCAGTGCCTGCAGCATTGCTCACACATCTTTTACAAACCACCACACCACCCTGATGCCCATTCAGATACTGATGAACTTTCAGGCAGAGGAGAGGGCCTATATGCCCCCAGTGGCAAAATGGCCATATTTGTGGAACTGAGAGCTTGTTTCTGCTCCCTTGGTGTCTGCTTTGATGTCCTTATAGAATGCATTTATGGTATGGGCGAGCAGCTGAACAGCCCGAAGACTAGGATCGATTGAGCAGAGGAGCACATCTCGGGTCTTGAGGATGGTGCGGAAAACATGTTGAAGTGGCTAGACATGATGGAATGCATCCTAAAGACAATGGCAATTAAAAATGAGGAGTTAGAGGTGTGATCCCGCAGGAACAATATCCATATCCTGGGAATAGCTGGGACAACCAACATGGGACGACCAGACACGTTGAAACCCTGCTCACAGAGTTATTTGATCACAACAGTTTCTCCACCATGTTTTCAGTGGAAAGAGCACACCACTTCCTCGGCCCAGGTCCAACAGCTGGAGCGCCACCATGACCAATCGAGCCCGCCTCTTGAATTGTAGGGACAGGGACACTGCACTCAGTGAAGCACGCGAGAAAGGGCCAATACAATACCAGGGCTCTCCCTCTTCCTGGACTTTACACTCCCTGTTCAAGAAGCCCACTGTAAATATGCTGATGTAAAAAATACGTTACGGAAGCTGGGTCTCATGAATGCCAAGATGTATTCCGCCATATTACGCGTCAAGATCAATAGGAAATTTAGATTCTTCGCTGCCCTGGCAGAGGCTTCCGATTTTTACAAGATACAAGCAGCCAATAAGCCGACCAAATGTAACACAACAGAGCTCTCCACTTCCCCGGCCATGGCAATGGGATCTTCTCCTGTTTGAGGTCAACAATTTTACTGCATGGAAAGTATGCCTGTTGCCCATGTGCTGCCTTCTGTTCCAGTTGATGCCTTGCTGTGAACATTTGGTGACACTGGAACCCTAACCATGCTGACACCCCCACTAGATTCAAGCTAGCATGGCTGCTGAAAGGTGATACCCCGGCACCGGTCCCAGGATGCTTGTTTCTGGTCGAGGGAGGACCTGGCCTGGCAGTTCAGGCTGTACTGCTCCCATGGGGAGAAGGGTCAAGACTGATTTGCGTATGGCTGGGTCCAAACTGGAATGGCATGGCGAGCAAAAAAAACTGATGGAGTAAACCCAGATCTGTGACCGGGGGGAATGTTTGATTTGTTCCACATTCGGTCCGTCATCTGTTGTTTTTGCATTTGTCACCCTAAGTGGGAAGGGTATGCCCAGAGGTAGGCCCTGTGCTTGCTATGCCACTACATTCAAGCTAGCCTGGTTGATGAGTGGTGATACCCTGAAACCAGTTCCAAGATGCTTGTTTCTAGTGCTGGGAGGACCTGCCCTGGCAGTTCCGGCTGGGCTGTTCCTATTGGGAGCACAGTCAAGATTTATGTGCATATGGCTAGGTCCAAACTGGAATGTCATGGTGAGCAAAAGAACTGATGGATTAAACCCAGATCTGTGACTGGGAATGAATGTTTGATTTGTTCCGCATTCCATCCATTATTTTTTGTTATTACATTTGTCGTCCTAAGTGGAAGGATATGCCCAGACGTGGGCCCCCTGCTTGCTATGCCACCAGATTTAAGCTAGCCTGCCTCCTGAGGGGCGATAATCTGGAACCGGTTCCAGGATGCTTGTTTTTGATCAAGGGAGGACCTGGCCTGGCAGTTTGGGCTGGACTGTTCCCATGGGGTGCCGGGTCAAGACCGATGGCTGGGTCCAAACTGGACTGACATGTTAAGCAAAAAAACGGAGGGATTAAACCCAGGTCTGTGACTGGGGGTGAATGTTTGAATTGTTCCGCATTCTGTCCATCATCTGTTGTTTTTGCATTTGTTGCCCTAAGTGGGAAGGGTATGCCTAGACGTGGGTCCTGTGCTTGCTGTGTCACCAGATTCAAGCTAGCCTGGCTGATGAGAGGTGATACCCTGAAACCCATCCCAGGATGCTTGTTTCTAGTCCAGGGAGAACCTGGCCTAGCAGTTCGGGCTGGACTGTTCATCTGCAGAGCAGGGTCAAGACAGATTTGAAGATGGCAGGGTCCAAACTGGAATGGCATGGCGAGCAAAGAAGCTGATGGATTAAACCCATATCTGTGACTGGGGGGTGAATGTTTGATTTGCTCCACATTCTGTCCATCATCAGTTGTTTTTCATTTGACACCCTTTGGCGCTATATACTCGTGATCTTCAGCGTCATCCATCGGACCTCCTTCATAATGTAGGCTATGCTGCCAGAGGTACCACCTCTTCCCCACAGTGTATACTGATGTGTTCTTACATGGGTGTTTTTTCTTTCTGTTTGTTATATTAGGAACTTACTGGATACCCTTTAGTCCAGTATGGTTGGAATAGGTGGGGATGGGCTATATTGTTTCTTTGTTAACCTGTTTTTGTCTTATGTTGCAGCTACGTTTCTTCTATGTATGATCACTGCATTGCATTGCACATATGGCATCAGAAGTAATGTTGCATTGTCATCTACCTCTGTACTCCCCGTGTCCTCTAAGGCCATAGAGCTACAACGCTTCACATACTGCCTAAAAAGGGAAACTGGCTCTAGCATATCTTCAAGCCTTACATGATACCCAAAAAGGGAAACCAGTTCTAGCCTATCTTGCCAGACACCGGATAATGCTAGCCTTTTTACAGGAAACTTACTTATCACCCAGAGATAATTGTCAATTTGATTGCACCTGTGGCCAGCATCGTTTCTTCTCCTTTCACAGCTCCTACTCCTGAGGGGTCTGTATACTTATGTACAAAACACTTCCCATCACCTATGTCTCACATGTTGCTGATTAGGGTGATAGATTCCGCCTTGTCTCTGGGTACCTAGAGGGCAGAGCTGTCCTGTTGATCAATGTCTATGCCCCTAACATTGACGCCCCAAGTTTTATTGTAATATTACTGCCCTGATACCGTGCACACTGGCAGAACTTATCCTCCTCAGGTGGTAACCTTATCATCACATATCACCCCCTGTTAGACTCTACTGGACCACCCATAAGCACTAAACCATGATCATTCCACACACTTCAGGAATTAATAGACACGCACTATCTTTTTGATGTGTGGTGTTCTCAACATTTACATACTAAAGGCTACACATTCTTCTCTGCTCCCCATGATTCGTGGGCAAGCCTGGACTGCTGGTTCAGCTCTTCCAACCTCTTACTATGGATGCACAACATAACACCTATGCCCCGTTCACTCTCTGATCTCTGAAGGCCATGGCGGTTACCGGAACTAGGGGTCCAAGACGCTGCATTCCATTTGGACATCCTCACAGCCATCAATTAATAATTTTCCTTAAATTCAGGCTCTGTTTCTGAACAGGCTGTAGGGTAGGAAGCCTTTAAAGTCTATATTAGGGGGAGTCTGTATTTCCACTCACTCCGGGGTCCTGAAAAGTATATTCAGTGATCTCACCTGGGTAAAGAAAGACCTCTACACCAATGACTCCTCTGCACCTGCAGGAACCCAAGACTCAGCGATGCATCAGCGGGCACTCTTTTGTAAGAGTTTTGCAACCTTGCAGACTGAGAGGTGACTTTTCTTTGCAAATACGCCCATGCCCGTAGATGTGGTGACTGTGACCATCCAGGTCGCACCCTGGCCCAAATACTGAGGCCCATTTACCACGCTACATACATCATGACTCTCCAAGCTGCAGATGACACAGAGATAATTGGGGATGACAATATCGCTCATGCCCTCCTAGACTACTACCATACCCAATATACCTAGCCAGTACCGGAGAGATTGTTTCCTAATGTTTTTAAATTGCCATGGTCTGGCACATGAATGGCCAGCAACAATTCCTTGCAGCCCCATCACATGGGAAAAAATGTTACAAGCCATTGATGCAATGGGTGGCTCCAAGGCCCAAGGGCTCAACGGTTTCACAAGACACTTTTACAAAGCCTTTAAATCAGTCTTGGTCCCACATCTCTCCGAGGTTTACACGGAGGCCCTTGAGGATGGTATGCACAACCTACTGTGCGAGAAGCCATTGTAACGCTTCTCCTCACGCCTGGCAAACATCCATACCTTTGCACCTCCTATAGATGCCTATCCCTCCTCAATCTGGTAATAAGATCTTAGTGAAAGTTATTGTTATGTGACTTGCACTCCTGATGGAGCCAATAATCTCTCCCCTCCAGACGGGACTTGTACCTCACTGCTCCACTACTATTGCGTACCATATTTACAATGATGAACCAAATCCACCCCACTCTCTTTGTGGCTGTTGCCCTACTAAATGTGGAAAAGGCATTCAGCTCTGTCAAATGGCCATCCTTGCGAGCTACGCTTGCCAAATTGGGCATCCCTCTAGGCTTCTGTCACTTGATTTTACTCCTCCATGCTAATCCACTGGCTGGCCTGCGAGCCAACTGTCACTTTACAGACACTTTCTCCATATCTCGTGGCACCTGCCAGAGGTGCCCCCTCCCACCTCTCCTTTTCATTATCACACTCAATCCCCTGATTCTGTATTTTCAAGAGAGGCATCTGCACAGGTGCTTGCACTTCCAAGGAGACCCCATCTTGACATATTGCTGTTCATTAGGGACCCCGCTGCTCAACTCTCTCCAGTCATTCAGGAATTCATTATATTTGGAGCCCTCTCTGGCCTCCAAATAAACTAGCAAAAATCTTATTTTGCCTTACCAAGCCCACTGTTCCCTCTTCCATTAAACACCCCTTGAAATGGTGCGATGACTCCCCTAGATATTTGGGAATCATTCTTCACCAGCAAAAAGATGTAGTGAAGAGCTGCAACTATGGACCTGTCATTGATGCCCTTTCCTCCCAGGTAGACAGGTTGATCTGCCTCCCACTCTGTGTTGTGGGTCACATTGCAAATATAAAAATGGTAGTACTTCCCCTCTTTCTTTACCTGTTCCTTAACATCCCGATCCCACTGAGCGTCATCTTCCTTTCCATGCTTCGTACCATTTTAACATGCCTTATAAGGGCAGGCCGCTGCCCAAGAATCAAATGGGAAACACTTACTCTCCCTTATTCTAAGCGTGGCTTTGGGGTGCTGGATTTTTACCTTTACTGTTGGTAAAGAACATTCCCCTTTCTAGATCCTGTGGAAAGGTCCACCAATGAAGACTCTCACGGGCTGAGGGAGTAACAGGAATTTGTGTTTCATAGTCCTGCCACAGTGAAGCCAGTGGTCTAGAATGTGAGCCACTAACTGGCTCAGATGGAATTGGGACTATGGGATGATACTCAGCATAGGTTCCTAAAGGGGAAGAAATTGAAAAAGAATAAGAGTAATGAGTATATTCTTCTAATGAACTTTAAGGCACAGAACAAGTGAAAAGGCCATTGTGAAAGTGACCATATTTCCCTGAATCTGCAGCCACTCTCTTGCTGATGCCTCCTTCTTTAATGTCAATCTTTGCAATATTATTTTGAGTTTGAGCTTTTTGTATTCAGGTACAGGGACAAGCCACTGGATCATGTCGCACACCACTTGAATATACTCCAGGTTCTGTGATGGACTGAGAATGGACTCCACCCAGATGATTAAAAACCCAAAGTCCTGAAGAGTCTGCATTGTCATGGATGTATTCTTTGCAACATTACTCCTGGGACATGCAGGCAGCCTAGAACTAGGGCTAACACCTTGGTACATATTCTGGGAAAGGTCTTGAGTTGAAAGTGAAGCACATGAAACTGCCAGGGACAATTCCTTACTAATAACCTGAGATGTATCTGATGAGACAGGGCTATTGGTATAGTCAGGTAAGCCTCCTGTATATTGATTGTAGTGAGATAATCACCCTTGAAGATCAGAGGAATGAATTGCTAGAGTGAGTTCATTTTGAAAGCTTATGAACCTGTTTCGAAAGCTCAGTCTTTGATCATGTAGTAGTTACCTCTGGATTTCTGTACAAGAAAAACCTTGGAGTAATATCTGAGACCTTGCTCTTGAGAGGGAACAAGAAATATTGCTTCTTTTGCCACTAACTCTAAAATACTCTCCTGGAAAGAATTCCTTTTTATCTTGCCATCTGGCCAGGATGTTTGCACAAACTGAGATTCTGGGAAATCTGGGGACACTTCTATTTAGTAGCTCTGGTAAATGATTTATTGGACCCACTTGTCCAAAATGAGGCTGTTCCAAAACCGATGAAATAAAAGAAAGCAGCACTCCTTCCCCTCCTCCCCTCCCACACACACACACACACACCGAACCCCTGAGACTCCCAGCATAGTCAAGAACCTTTTTTAGAATTGCCTTTGTTTTATGACTGTCAAAAGCAGACTGGGCTCCCTCTGGTTAGAACTGTGCCCTGTTTTGGTAGAATTCTGATCTCCTTTCCTTGTAATACTCACATCTTCTTTTACCCCCTTCTCAAGACTCCTGCTTTCTGGAAAAAGGCTGAGAGTGCTTCTAGTTCTTGCATGACTGGTGTACCACCATTTTCAGTTGTTCCTCAAAGAGCCTGTTGCTAGGAAAATACATTCTATGTAGGCAGTTCTTCTGAACTGCTTTCGCCTTTCAGTTTCTCATATTAAGATACCTCCTAGCTGCAATTGATCCTTCTAGGGCCAGAGTGGAGACTTTCAAATGACCAAACACAATGTTGGATAGATACAGAGCATGAGTCTCCATTCCGACCAGCAATTGAGAAAGATATTTGCCCTCTTAGATACATGTAGACAGAGCCTAAAAGTCCTTAACCAAGAACTGCGAGGCATATACACCATAATCTTCACATTAAGACCAGACTCATACCGCAGGAAATCTCTTAAGAGCTCAATCAACCTTCTTGTCCACAGGACCAGATAACACAAATTCTTCAGGAAGAAAGGAGGGTTTACGAACAAGGTTTGGTTGCCGAGGGGCCACAACCAAGGAATGCAATAGCTCAGCCTCTACCTTCATTAAAGGATACATTCTACCTATGAACCTGGGAACAGGGACCCTATCAGGGTCCCTCTACTCCCTTTTAAGAATATTCTGTATTGCAGGGATCACTGAAATATTAGGAAAATAAGTTGTTTAAACCAATTACCACTGATGCTAGGCTGTACTTCTTCAGTTAATAGCTGGAGATTGGAAGTAAGATAAGAAATGAGAGGCTTCAAAATGTCATTTAGGTTATATTTCACCTTCGGCGCTGAAGAATCAACAGAAAATCCTATCTATTCTGCTCGCCGTATTCTGGCAAGGCACAAGATGAAGGTGAAAAAGATTAATAAACTGACCTGTCTGAGAAGGGCAGAGAATCACAAAAAGGAGAATGTATCCTGCAATGCTGATTTTGTACCTCAGACAAGACTCTGACCATGTCCTTTAAACCCTCTTCCAACACAAGGGGTGAATGAGATCCTTTGTCTCTAACCCTATGTGGATACCTTTCCATGGTGGGCAAGATGTGGTGCAACTTCTGAGAACAGTTTCCCCATAGTAAGTCAGCAATAGTCTCCAAGAAGTGAAAACACACAGCACCTGAAAGTCAAGCTTCTGATATACCCACAGGGGACCTGATAATAGCAGGCTAACACCAATGCCTGAAACAAATGACAAGTAGGGACAAAGATCCAACCGGAATATTGTAAGTAGCACCAACATGTCCGCAACAATCCCCCATAAAAAAAGAGAATGCAGAATCAGAAATGCTGCTACCTTCGACCGACAAATATCGAAATCACCTCACACTTCTCAAAAACATATGAAAGGGAAGGCTCTGTAATTCTAAATGAAGGCAAAACCCAACAGAGATAAACACATTACTTCCCAGGCCAATTATTCAAATTTTAAACTCCCCTCACCTCTAGGGGTTGAAATAACTTAGGCCCTGATTTATAGTTTGGTGAAAGGGCTACTCCATCATAAACATTACAAGTTCAAAAGGATGGAATGGAACTGTAATACAGCAGACGGGATACCGAGAGTAAGCCCGTCCACCAAACTCTAAATCAGGCCCTTAATTATCCAAACTCTCTTCCCTTGAAGCAAAAGGACTTTAGTCAACAGGGGAGAGTAGCACAAGGAAGAAGAGGCAGTGCCCACCAACCATCAAGAAATACTTTAGAAATGCCTGGACAGCACCAAGAGCATCTGCTAAATAAACAAATGACAAGTATTAAAAGGGTCACTAAGCATGCTTTGCCCTCACAATCATAAGCAAGATAAACACAGAAGTTTCTCACAGTGTCAAGAGCAGCCACCACAGACAGAGTAAGTTGCTAGCCGCAGGGTCACAAGAACTGTGTGATGCAGTTGTGTAAATATTATTGCAGATTGTTGAAAAATCTTGTATTGCGAGTCATCACCTGCTTAGCATGGATCAAGGAACACAGCGTACAGAGAAAAGCAACTACGTAAAAAGCCTTCCCTCAAAGTCCAAGATCATAGAATTTTTAAAAATTAGGAAGACACCTTTGAAGGATGGAGGTTTCCACAGGGAAACCTCAATAAATATCCCTATATCAAGAAGGAAAATTTGAACAAAAAGGAAGAAGAAGTATTGTGAGAAAAGTGGTTTTATTGGTAGTGCCTCCACCCAGCTGTGGGAATAGAAGAATGCTTTAAAACAATAGGATGATTGTAGTCAAGATGAATATAGTCAATGGGTGTATTCACTCATGGAGTAAGTAGTGGGACAAGGAAGGAGAAGAGGAGGTAATGTTTTATTTTAGACAGCACATCTGAAAAACAGGAAGAGGTGGAACTTGCTGACTGTTTCCAAGCTGTGATATTTGAAAATGAAGCTCTAACCCTGAGAAATAAAGGGTAAAACTGGGTTATCATGCATGCCTCCACTGCATAAAAAACAGGAGCTCGGCTCTGCCCTGAGACAGCAGAGCTCATCATGATATGGTCCCAAATCTCCTACATTGTTAATATTTGTGCTTGAACAGTGCACATTCTGCCAATTAATTGCCATTTCAGCACTATGGGGGTCATTCTGACCTCGGCGGTAAAATGCCCTTACCGCCGGTCATAAGACCGCCATAACACCGCCGCGGCCGCGGTCAACCGCCACGGTCATTCTGACCCACAACGGCCAAACCTCCAAAAATCCGTCCTCCACTGCAGCCCGCCACATCGGCGGGCAGCGATAAACTGGAGATGACCAAACCTCCACCGTCACGCCAACAGAAATACCCCCATGCCATTACGACCCACGAATCCACACGGCGGTCATTCAAACGCGGTATTTCATTGGCGGTACACACCGCCGCGGTCAGAATACACACACATCACCAAAACACAGCCACATTGGACAATTTGAAATACACACACCTGATACACATACACACACCACTCCCACACAATCAACCAACTATAAAACACACACCCACATCACCCACAAACCCCTGCGACCCTAATTACTGAGAGAAGGAGAGAGAGACACAGCAGACAATCCATAGCAAGACACACTGAGGCACACTACACCATCACACACACCACATAGTAGCACAAAGCACCACTCACCAACACACTCCTCATCACATACACCACCCCACACCTCACCCACACCACCCCATGGCACCCCAAAGGCACCCACGCTTTTCGGACCAAGAACTCCGGGTCATGGTGGAGGAAATCCTAAGAGTGGAACCCCAGCTCTTCGGCTCGCAGGTGCAGCACACCAGTATAGCCAGGAAGGCGGAGCTATGGCAGCGGATCGTGGACAGGGTCAACGCGGTGGGACAGCATCCCAGGAATAGGGAGGTCATCCGCAAAAGATGGAACGACCTACGGGGGAAGGTCCGATCGATGGTCTCCAGGCACAACATCGCGGTCCAGAAGACTGGCGGCGGACCCCCACCCACCCCTCCCGAATTTACATCGTGGGAGCAAGAGGTCTTGACCATCCTGCATCCTCAGGGCCTCGCAGGAGTAGCCGGAGGAATGGACTCTGGTAAGTCCAATCTCAACTACTATATCCCCCCCACCCCACCAGCATGCCAACCCACACCCCCACCCTCACCCCCAACCCCCCAGCACACATCCTCCCTGACAATGTCTCACCAGCACAACCCACCCATCCCAACACCAACTCCTGCATGCCAACACAAATCATGGGCACCCATCACCTAAGCATGACCACTGCACTAACCCCTCCCCCCCACTAAATACCCTCACAACACCTCCCTCCAGGGAATGCCTGCACTGGGGGACAAGGGCACCCACAACACGCATGCTATTGCACACACAGAAATAATAACCAAACTCTCTTACCCCATGCAGGACCCGAACGACAACACACCAGCCAGGAGGGTCCAGAAGTGTCCATCCCACCACCGGAACAGGCCCACACTGAGGATAGCAGCTCTGTCGACAGTGAACCTGATGACCAGCCCGGACCATCGGGGACCTCTGGGCAGTCGGTTCCCCTCAGGCAGCCACAGGCCACACCAGACCCGACCCCCTCTGCCGACACCAGCACAGCTCCCACCCAGCGGGCCCATGCCTCTGTCTCTAGGACAGCTCAATCAGCGGTGTGTCTGCCACTACAGGGCACCCAGGCTAACCCAACACCCCAACAACAACAGGGACCTGGGGGCAGTGGTGGCGGGCACACCGTCCAGGAGACAGAGGCCGGGGACAGGGGGGGGAGGAGAGGCCCAGGGAACCCACTCTCCAAGAGGCCCTCACCACCATCATGGGGGCATACCACCACTCCCAAGAAACGATGGCGACGGTACTGGCCAGGTTCACTGAGATCCAGGCACAGCAGGAGGAACGCTACATGGGTTTCAGGGAGGAGCTGAGAATCATCGGGACCGCAATGGGGACCATCGTCCTGGCCCTCCACAGGATAGAGGACGCGTTGCGGGACCATGGTGCACCACACAGGGCCCCTGTCACTAGCCCGGACCAGGAACAGCCTACCACCTCTGCCGGCGCTAGTGGACAGGAGGTCCCAACACCTCGACAGCCCCCCAGAACCCCACCTCCTGCTGAAGAACAACCACCCCGTAAGAGGAGCCTGAGACCAAAGAAAAAGACAGAGTAGGATGTCAAGACCCCCGCCTGCAGGACATACCCCCTCAAGTCTTCCCACTGTCCCACATTGCCACCCTTCCAACCATGAACTGCCTATGCTCCATCCTTCCACAGGCAAAAGGACAATGCACCTGTGAGACTGAGAACTGGACTCTGCCATGGATATTCCTCCACCCCCACCCATCACCCTAAGAATCACATGTACCGATATCTAGCACTGTAAATAAATCACATTTTGCACACAAATCTGTTTTGAGTCATGCTGTATTATTGACAAATGTATTACATATTACTGTTCGATTTCTGTTCTGTCAATTAGTCATGACAACATACCAATGTCAATACGCTGTATTTCATGGGCGAACCAAGCAGAAGTCAGGTACTGAGTCAGACAGCACTGAGAAGGGAAGGGAAAGGCAAAAATCAATGACAAACATCTGTGGGGAACTACAGAAAGTACAGATGCAGGAGGCTATGAGCAATTGTGAAATGGCGTGGGTGATTCTTACCTGGGTGTTACTGGAAATACTGTTGTATCACTCTGTCCCTATTGTCTGTGTCGTCCTCTGAGTCTTCCTCCTCTTCACTCTCCACAGGCTCCACGGCTTCTACAACACCACCATCTGGACCATCCTCCTGCAGGAAAGGCACCTGGCGTTGCAAAGCCAGGTTGTGAAGCATACAGCACGCCACGATGATATGGCACACCTTCTTTGGTGAGTACATTAGGGATCCACCTGTCATATGCAGGCACCTAAACCTGGCCTTCAGGAGCCCAAAGGTTCGCTCAATCACCCTCCTAGTACGCCCATGGGCCTCATTGTAGCGTTCCTCTGCCCTTGTCCGGGGATTCCTTACTGGGGTCAGTAGCCACGGCAGGTTGGGGTAACCAGAGTCACCTATTAGCCACACACGTTGTCTCTGTAGCTGCTCCATCACATAGGGGATGCTGCTATTTCGCATCACATACGCGTCATGCACTGACCCTGGGAACTTGGCATTTACATGGGAGATGTACTGGTCAGCCAAACAGACCACCTGGACATTCATCGAATGATAATTTTTTCTGTTTCGGTACACCTGCTCATCGTCTTTTGGGGGTACCAAAGCCACATGGGTCCCATCAATGGCACCAATGATGTTGGGGATATGTCCAAGGGCATAGAAATCACCCTTCACTGTAGGCAAGTCACCCTCCTCGGGGAAAATGATGTAGCTCCGCATGAGTTTCATCAGGGCAGACAACACTCTGCTCAAAATCTTAGAAAACATAGGCTGAGACATTCCAGATGACATGGCCACTGTGGTCTGGAATGACCCACTGGCCAAAAAATGGAGGACTGACAAAACCTGCACCAGAGGGGGAATCCCTGTGGGTTGGCGGATGGGGGACATCAGGGCTGGCTCCAGCTGGGCACACAGTTCATGGATAGTGGCACGGTCAAGTCTGTTTCGAAGTATTATATGGCGTTCTTCCATTGTCGACAGGTCCACCAGCGGTCGTTACACGCGAGGATTCCTCCTTCTCATCGCAAGTCCCAGCGGACGGTGCCTAGGAAGGACAACATGGAGCACAGAGTCAGGCAAACCACAGGTACGTACAGACAGCTTGCACAGTTAAAGAATGGCAATGGGTTGAAAGGCGTGTATGTGTGGCAATGCAAGGCCTAGGCCTGTGTGTCGCAGTCAAAATTAAGCCATGTGGGCCCTTGAAATGGCGGCTGCCTGACCTGTGAAGTGGGACAATGGGATGTGAGGTCAATGCGCTGGCGGGGCACACCGTGGCGGTAGGCGGTCAATGACGCGGGCGTGACCGCCATTTTCTATCTGCTTAATCACTCGAGACCTGATCATCCACAGGAGAGGACCTATACTGCAAGTGCTGCTGTGACCTCGGTCTGGAAGATACAATGGCTGCTGCGCCTGGGGAAAGGGCCCCTGCCTTCACGTCTGAAGAGTTGGAGAAGCTCGTGGATGGGGTCCTCCCCCAGTATGCGCTACTCTACGGTCCTCCAGACCAACAAGTGAGTACACCGGGTGCTAATGGAATGGGCTATGCCTGTGTGGATTGGGGTGGATGTAAGTTGGTGGGGTGGGGGGCGAATGAGGAGTGCAACGCCCGACAGATGAGAGCATGTGCCATATGGCAAAGTGGGTGGGTGGGGGCCAATTACATCTAACATGCAGGTCATTGATGATTTCCTCCTTTCCACCCCGTACATGTCTAATAGGTCAGCGCCCATCAGAAGATCGAGATTTGGCGTGCCATCGCCAAGGAAGTCCGGACCTTGGGGGTCCACAACAGACGGGGCACCCACTGCCGCAAGAGGTGGGAGGACATCCGCCGCGGAACAAGGAAGACTGCAGAAACACTGCTGGGGATGGCCTCCCAACCTAGGAGGGGTGCAGTCGCACCATGACCCCCCTGATGTCCCGGATCCTGGCGGTGGCCTACCCTGAATTGGATGGGCGCTTTAAGACATCACAGCAGACACAAGGGGGTGAGTATCAGCACATTCTCCTATCTTTTTGCGCAGTGGAGGCGTCTGGGTGGGGGAGGAGGGCTGTGGGTGACATTAGGCCAGGGCGCTTTCTGTAGTGTAGTCCTCTCCCTTAGGCATGACCCTGTGCCCCCGGCCCCCACCTCTGTAGGGTGACAAGTACAGCCATTGAAGGTCCAGCATCTCCCATGTGCGCGTTTGACGTCTCTTGGCCTGTTGTCTTAGTCAGTAGTACTGAGTAGTGTACCCCGAATGCGCGGCTTAGTGCATTAGGCACCTGTGTCTGTCCTCTCCGCCAACGGTGTTGACGTTGCATGCACTCAACCTGGTCTTCTTTTTTCTCCCCCCACCCTTTCTCTTCATCTTCTTGTGCATGTGTGCATTAGCATCATCAGGCGGAGGAGATATGGCATCGGAGCACGAGGGAGCTGCAGGACACAAGGCCCCGGTGGGCCCAGGAACAGACACCGAGGGCACCAGTGATCCGGAGGGCGAGGGGAGCACCACGACGGGGACCGCTGGTGAGAGCAGCGAAAGCGACACGTCCTCGGATGGGAGCTCCCTAGGGGTGGCGGCAACATCCGTGCCCCCCGCCTCTACAGGTACAGCCGCCACCCAGCGCACCAGCCCCGCCCTCCCAGCAGCCCCTCAGTCTTCGCTCCGTGCCGGTTCTCCCAGGAAGGCGCGCGTCTCCTTCGCCCCATGCACCTCAGCCCCTGCCCCTGTTGCCCCTGCTGCCCTCAGTGCGGAGCTCATTGACCTGGTAAGGACGCTCATTGTTGGGCAGACGACCCTTTTGAATGCCATCCAGGGTGTGCAAAGGGAGGTGCAACAGAGCAATGCGTACCTGGAGGGCATTCATTCGGGTCAGGCTGCCCATCAACGAGCGTTCACTGCTCTGGCCTCAGCACTGACGGCAGCCATTGTCCCTGTTTCCAGCCTCCCTCTTCTGACTGCCTCCAGCCTGTCTCTGTCTCCTGTTCCTCAGCCTATCCCATCCACACCATCAGACCAGCCTGCACACACCTCAACACCCAAGAGCAGCTCATCCAAACACAAGCACCACAGATCCCGCAAACACTGACTCGAGCAACACCCAGATGCAGACATGCCAACAGCCACTGCCACCCCTGTGTCCCCCTCCTCCTCGTCTCCCTCCTCCCTCCCTGTGACGTCTACACTCACACCTGCATGCACCCCAACATCAGCCAGTGCTTCCATCACCACCTCACCCTCCAGTACAGTCCACACTCGTGCAGTCACCACCCCCACTGCCATGTACACGTCCCCTGTGTCCTCTCCCACTGTGTCTGTCACCCCCTCTTCCAAGACACACAAACGCAGGCAGCCACCCACCCAACAGCCATCCTCCTCACGACAGCCTACAGCACCAGCACCTTCACCCAATGACAGCACACCTGACTCTCCTACAACCACCTCCTCTACCTCCACTTCCATCTCCACTTCTCCTACCCTTTACCTTGGCCCTAAAAAACTTTTCCTGGCTAACCTTAACCTCTTTCCCCCCGATGACCTCCCCCATCCATCTTCAAAGAGTCCCAAGAGCACCGCAGCCACCACCAGCCCAGCTTCGGGTGTCACTGTTGTGCCTGGGTTCTGGAGCCCACCCTTTGCCAGCAGTGACACATCGATCAGCAGCAAGGACACGTCCAGCCCCCCCCCCGGCAAGAGGACCCGCAAAACCAAGGACCGCCGTGCGAGGACCGACAGGGCTGCCCCCAAGGAGCAATGTGCGGCCACTTCACCCCCGACACCATCTAGGGGAGGCAAGGGCCCGAGAGCCCCATCAAAGGAGCGGAAGGGCAGCAGGAGCGCGGAGAAGGTGGACCCCACATGCCACATCCCAGCTGGGAAGGAGGACACTAAGGAGGCCAGGAGTCCGTCCCCGAAGGGTCCAGAAACGTCACGGTCCGAGGGCGACTGAGCAGGGAGTCGAGGCCAGGTCTGGCTCCCTTGACCTGCTGGATGAGCACCGCTGAACAGGGCCCCGCCGTGGAGAAGAGCACCGCTGAACAGGGCCCGCGGTGCAGAAGAGCACCGCTGAACAGGGCCCGCGGTGCAGAAGAGCACCGCTGAACAGGGCCCCGCCGTGGAGATAGGCACCGCTGAACAGGGCCCGCGGTGCAGAAGAGCACCGCTGAACAGGGCCCCGCCGTGGAGAAGAGCACCGCTGAACAGGGCCCGCGGTGCAGAAGAGCACCGCTGAACAGGGCTCCGCCGTGGAGAAGAGCACCGCTGAACAGGGCCCGCGGTGCAGAAGAGCACCGCTGAACAGGGCCCGCCGTGGAGATAGGCACCGCTGAACAGGGCCCGCGGTGCAAAAGAGCACCGCTGAACAGGGCCCCGCCGTGGAGAAGAGCACAGCTGAACAGGGCCCGCGGTGCAGAAGAGCACCGCTGAACAGGGCCCCGCTGTGGAGATAGGCACCGCTGAACAGGGCCCGCGGTGCAGAAGAGCACCGCTGAACAGGGCCCCGCCGTGGAGAAGAGCACCGCTGAACAGGGCCCGCGGTGCAGAAGAGCACCGCTGAACAGGGCCCCGCCGTGGAGAGAGGCACCGCTGAACAGGGCCCGCGGTGCAGAAGAGCACCGCTGAACAGGGCCCCGCCGTGGAGATAGGCACCGCTGAACCGGGCCCCGCCGTGGAGAAGAGCACCGCTGAACAGGGCCCCGCCGTCTCAAGCACCGCTCCGCTGGGCCCTTCCTCTGAGGCACCGCTCCGCTGGGCCCTTCCTCTCAAGCACCGCTCCGCTGGGCCCTTCCTCTCAAGCACCGCTCCGCTGGGCCCCGCCGTCTCAAGCACCGCTCCGCTGGGCCCTTCCTCTGAGGCACCGCTCCGCTGGGCCCTTCCTCTCAAGCACCGCTCCGCTCGGCCCTTCCTCTCAAGCACCGCTCCGCTGGGTCCCGCCGTCTCAAGCACCGCTTCGCTGGGCCCTTCCTCTCAAGCACCGCTCCGCTGGGCCCCGCCGTCTCAAGCACCGCTCCGCTGGGCCCTTCCTCTGAGGCACCGCTCCGCTGGGCCCTTCCTCTCAAGCACCGCTCCGCTGGGCCCTTCCTCTCAAGCACCGCTCCGCTGGGCCCCGCCGTCTCAAGCACCGCTCCGCTGGGCCCTTCCTCTGAGGCACCGCTCCGCTGGGCCCTTCCTCTCAAGCACCGCTCCGCTGGGCCCTTCCTCTCAAGCACCGCTCCGCTGGGCCCCGCCGTCTCAAGCACCGCTCCGCTGGGCCCTTCCTCTGAGGCACCGCTCCGCTGGGCCCTTCCTCTCAAGCACCGCTCCGCTGGGCCCTTCCTCTCAAGCACCGCTCCGCTGGGCCCCGCCGTCTCAAGCACCGCTCCGCTGGGCCCTTCCTCTCAAGCACCGCTCCGCTGGGCCCTTCCTCTGAGGCACCGCTCCGCTGGGCCCTTCCTCTCAAGCACCGCTCCGCTGGGCCCTTCCTCTCAAGCACCGCTCCGCTGGGCACCGCCGTCTCAAGCACCGCTCCGCTGGGCCCCGCCGTCTCAAGCACCGCTCCGCTGGGCCCTTCCTCTCAAGCACCGCTCCGCTGGGCCCTTCCTCTCAAGCACCGCTCCGCTGGGCCCTTCCTCTCAAGCACCGCTCCGCTGGGCCCTTCCTCTCAAGCACCGCTCCGCTGGGCCCCGCCGTCTCAAGCACCGTTCCGCTGGGCCCCGCCGTCTCAAGCACCGCTCCGCTGGGCCCTTCCTCTCAAGCACCGCTCCGCTGGGCCCTTCCTCTCAAGCACCGCTCCGCTGGGCACCGCCGTCTCAAGCACCGCTCCACTGGGCACCGCCGTCTCAAGCACCGTTTATGGTTCACTGTGCCCACCATGCCTCCTCCTTGACCAGTGGAGACTGTCATCCACCTGATGGACTGTGGCTTTGCACTCCCCAGGATGGTCCAGTGGGCAGCCCACCCACTGTAGAGACATTGAGAGACTGTGGCTTTGCACTCCCCAGGATGCTCCAGTGGGCAGCCCACCCACTGTAGAGACATTGAGAGACTGTGGCTTTGCACTCCCCAGGATGGTCCAGTGGGCATGGTGGCTCCTCGTGGATCTGGCGTCGTGGACTCATGTGGCTGTGGTGCCCCCCCCTTCCCTTCCCCCTGAGGTGCCTGTAGTTTTTACATCTGATGCCCCTGCAGTGTTCTCTCCAAAGGACTCAGGTCTCCTGTGTGGGCTTTGCCCTTGTTTCTCAAGACTTTGGCCCACGGACATGCTGAATTCGTAGGATGTGCAGGACTTGTTACTTCAGTTATACACTGATGTGTATGTCATTAGTTTTGTTGTGGATATCTTTCATGGTTGTACTCTAATTTTCTGGAGCTTTTTGGTACATAAATATTTATTCCAAATATGATTACGTCCTGGCATTTTTCAGGGGTGTTTGGGTGGTGTCACTGTGACTTGGTGCTCTGCATTGGTGAGTACATAGTTGGGGGGGTCGCATATGTGTGTGCCCGTGACCTTTCGTCCTCCCCCTCCCGTGTGTCGTAGGTGCAGTACTCACCGTTGTCGTCTGCGCCGGACTTCGTACTCGTGGTAGATGAGAAGGTAGACGAGAGCAGGTAGGATGTTTAATTCGGGTTCCATGCTGTCCTCCTTCCTCCTGGAGTGCGTAGTGGTGAGCGTTTTCCCGTCCGTAGTCTGTTTCCGCCGTGTTTTTATCGGCGGTGCTCCCGCCCCGGAAAAGGTGGCGTATTGGTGAGTTGGAATAGTGTGGGCGGTACATTGTCTCCCGCCTGTCTGTTGGCGGTGACCGCCGCGCTGTTTGTTTGTACCGCCGTGGCGGTCGGAGTGTTAAGGTGGCTGTCTGTGTTGGCGGTTCCCGCCAGGCTCAGAATCCCATTTTTTTTACCGCCAGCCTGTTGGCGGGTTGGCCGCCGCTTTAACACCGACCGCCAGGGTTAGAATCACCCCCTTTGTCTTTTGCAAGGCTTCTGATTGTAAAGGAGCCGGCAAGCATCTCTAAACAATTGATATGCAACCTGGACTCCTCTAGCGACCATGTACCTCCAGTCTAAATCGGGCCACATCGGGCACCCCAACCCGAAAGACTTGCATCTGATACCAATACAAGATCTGGAGCTGATGCAAAAATGGTTCTTCCGTTCCAGGCGGCTAGGTGGTCTAGCCACCATTGTAACTCTGTTTGAGATTCTTGGTCCAGAGAGATGACATCTGAGTAAGCAAGACCTTTTTGAAGATGTCTGATCTTTAGTCTTTGGAGAGCTCAATAATGAAGAGGTCCTGAGAAAATAGCCTGGATCGAAGAAGAGAGAAGACTGACAATGCTGGCTAAGGTCCTGAGAGAGAATGTGGTTGAGCGCAGAATCTGGAGGATTTCTTATTTGATTAATTTTATCTTTGTCGAAGGTAAGTGAACAGTTGCGGAGACAGAGTCTACGAGGAAGCCCAGAAATTCTATGGAATTAAGGCAGATTTTTCTAAGTTGATTACGAAACTGAGGTCGCATAGGAGAGAACAAACTAGATGGATTTGAGATTGGAGGGAGGAAAGATTTTGATTCATGATAAGAATGTCATCCAATAGATTATCAGCCTGACTCCTTGAGCTCTGAGATAAGCTACAACAGGTTTCATGAGTTTGGTAAAGCACCATGGAGCGGAAGAAAGACCGAAAGGAAGAGAGGAAAAATGAAAAGTTTGGTTGAGCCACTGGAATTGGAGGAACTTTCTGGATTGGGGATGAATAGGAACTGTAAAATACACATCTTGAAGATCTAAACGAACCATCCAGTCTTCTTGTAAGAGAGAGTCTCGGAGGTGTAGAATAGTCTCCATTTTGAAGTGTCTGTAGACCACAAAGTGGTTGAATTGTTTTAAGTTGATGACTGGACGCATCTTTTTGTTTTTCTTCTGAACGAGGAATACAGAACTGAGAAACCTGGAGGGATCTGGAGAACAAGAAGGGATAGCTTGTTTTTGAAGGAAAGCTTGGACTTCCAACTAAATCAAATTTGCCATTTCTGCGGAAAAAAAATGGAGGATGAGGGAGAATCAACTGAAAAGGCTCTGAGTAGAGTTCTATACCATAGCCCTGAACGGTATTTAGAACCCAAGGGATCCGTGGTTATAATCTGCCACTTTGGAAGAAAGTATTTTAGGCGACCTCCTACGGTAGGAAGGCCAGAAGGGTGACTCACCTGCTTGAGAATTGTATTTGGATCCTCTGTTGCCTCTGCCACGATATCCCCGCCTTCTCTGAGGGTAGAACTGTGGTCTGTATTCTTGGTACAAGGATTGGAAGGAGGCACGGGAACCTTGGGAATTGAATGAACGGCCGGCAAAGCGGTTCCTTCCTCTGCCAGCCCTGGCTAAAACTCGGCCGGAAAACATCTTTCGCAAGGATTGTTGGGCCTTGTCTAAGGATGCAAAAGTGTCCACATATTTACTAAGCTCCTTAATAAAGGAGTCTCCAAAAAGCAGACCTTCTGCTTTAATGCCTGGGTCAGACACGCTAGGTTTACCAATTTGGGGTCGAGCTTTAGAAGGAGTCCCTTCCTACGCTCGTGCGTTATGGCCGCATTAGCATTGCCTAGTAGGCAGACAGCGCGTTGGACCCATAAAGAGAGTTCCTTCGGATTAACACAGGCATGTTCTAATCTGGTTGATTCTGCCAAGCCAAAAATGCTTGTCAAAGGGCCAATCACATCTAGGAGCTTGTCTTGGCAGGTAGACCGGGCCTTGCCCACTCCTTTCTGCGGATCCTTGCCAAATTTGGTGAAAAAGGTAAGAAGGGAAGGGTCAATAGCTGGAGTTGAGGACATTTTTGACTGGAGAGATGGGCAAGGGCATTCAGAGTGTAATTTCGCTCTAGTCTGTTTGTCCAAAGGAGTGAGCAAATGTGAGGCGACATATTCTCCCACATGTTCAGCGGGAAACCATTCAGTTGAATGAGGGTGATGTATTTCGCATGGGTCAAACATAGGGACCCCTTGAGAGTACACAATTAAGGCAGGTTTGGAAGGAACTGAGATGGAAGGTTTGGACTGTTTTGGAGGAGGAACAGCAAAAGGATCGTCTATGTCCTCATCAGATTTGTCAGCCTCTGAAGCTGCATCACCCAGCTCGCCATCTGTGTCCATAATCTTACAAATTATTATGGGAGAGGAGATATGTTTGGTCTTTTTGGGACCTTTACTAGATAATTTGATATTAGAATTCCCCTCCCTCATGGGAGGGCTGTGAGGAACCATGTCCAGGAGGAAGACTCATCAACCAACAGTGCCATATTTGTGGAATTGTTGGGTAAAGGGCACTTTCTGCTATCCCCTGCAGACTGGGCAAAATTGTCTTGGAAACAAGATTGAAAACAGACTTTTCCAAATTCTTAGATAATTTATCCATGGAGGCAGAAACTGCATGTTCCACTGAGACTTGAATAAAGTCATTTAAATTGTCTTTGACTAAATCCTCGTCCTCATTTTGGTTGTCAGCCAAATGTGAACTGTCTAATTCCATAGCGAAAATTGTATTGGAGCAGACAGAGGCTCAAAAACAGTAAGGAAAGGGTTAAAAACTCTCTTGGCAAGCAGGGGGAGTGAAACCCCACCTATGGGCGGGGAAAGGGGAGAAACATTTGAATCGGAGAAGGAAAAACAGGCTTCCTGCGAAGACGAGCATCGGAAAGAAAAGGTAGCCGGGGCTGAAAAGCCTGGAATAAATGCTCTGTTTCAGGTGAGGAGAGGAGCAGAGATGAATAGTGTTTTTCCCTCAAGCGTCGCCGGTTGAAAATGGCGATGCGTGAGGGAAACGTTCGCAGTGGAATGCAACACGCGAGTGAAGCGCAAAGAACAAAAACTGGGGAATGCGGCTACAAGCAGACTAGAAGGAGTGCGCAAATGCACAGCGCAATATAAATATATACAGTTGAACAATAAACTAGTGTAAACGGTAGAGCAATATTTGGGCAAAATACATGTGGAGTATGTTGTAGCAGATATGCTAATATGAAAATATGCTAATGATTTGCGTATACATACTAATGAGAAGAACAATATTAATAAATGAAAATAACGTGTAATGTGCAAAATGTGCCCACGGGGAGGGGTCACCATATGTGCTAACAATACTAAATACTGTGAAATGTTTTAAAGTTTTGTATTAATATATCATAATAATTAACAATATAATCTATGTTTTGTAATGCCATATGTTCTTAGTTTAACCAGAAGCCTAGTGAGCTCTGGGCCTTGCCTGCTTAAACATGGAGACGCGATGAGCTGCCGCAGACAGGAACTAGAGAGAAGAACCTGTAACTGTACAGAGTTCAACGATGAGCTCTGTTAGAGAAAACTGCAAACTGACACAATTATGTGTAGAATAGGCTAAGGGGGTCATTCCGACCCCGGCGGTCAAGGACCGCCGGGGCCGGGGATGCGGGAGCACCGCCAACAGGCTGGCGGCGCCCCGCAGGGCATTCTGACCGCGGCGGTTCGGCCGCAATCAGAAGAGGAAAACCGGCGGTCTCCCGCCGGTTTTCCGCTGCCCTGGGAATCCCCCATGGCGGCGCAGCTTGCTGCGCCGCCATGGGGGATTCCGACCCCCTCACCGCCATCCTGTTCCTGGCGGCTCCGACCGCCAGGAACAGGATGGCGGTGAGGGGTGTCGTGGGGCCCCTGGGGGCCCCTGCAGTGCCCATGCCAATGGCATGGGCAATGCAGGGGCCCCCGTAAGAGGGCCCCACTTTGTATTTCAGTGTCTGCTTTGCAGACACTGAAATACGCGACGGGTGCCACTGCACCCGTCGCACATACCCACTCCGCCGGCTCCATTTGGAGCCGGCTTCCTCGTGGGGAGGGGTTTCCCGCTGGGCTGGCGGGCAGCCTCCTGGCGGTCGCCCGCCAGCCCAGCGGGAAAGCCAGAATGGCCTCCGCGGTCTTTCGACCGCGGAGCGGCCATTTGGCGGCTCCCTCCAGTCGGGCGGCGACCGCCGCCCACCGGGGTCAGAATGACCCCCTAAATGTACTTTCCCAGGTCTTGAACAATGGAGCTACAGACTAAGAGCTGGGAGCAACAATTTTGTTACCTGAAGAGACGGATGATGTTCTCATCGACAGAAGAACCAATCATGTTAATGGAACTTGACTCTCAAAATAATGTAGGCAAGTGGTAAACAAAAATTATAGGTTAGAGTCATAACCCCTGATAAGGTTGATCAATGGGCAAATTGTGGGACGGACTGAGAGACCCTAATAAAAAGTCATGACATGGAGGGAAAAATCAGAACCGAGGGGCAAAAGTTGATGACGTCAGGAGACGCTGTCCGAAGTGCTGAAACTTGGGCTTGATTCTGTGAGCCTGAGCATTGCTGATGACTAATGACCTGGAGACGAAGTCTGACTCGTTGCTAATCTATCTTGGATAGGTAGCTATAACCTGATTGACTAATGGAGGCTTTTTCTTCCTAGGTACCAACTGCACTGTTTTAAACGTTTTTTTCTTTCTTAGATAGATTTTCCAAATTCATGATTTTTGACTAAATTGTTTTAGCATGAAGACCCACATGCTGATGCTAATCTGGAGATAGGTAGGCTGACTAGGGTGACTTAGGGTGACTTAGACTGACTGACTTATATTGCTGAATCATACGATATTTCATGAATTGCTATTGCTTTGTTTAACGTTGATTGCATATTAATAAAGTGATGAGAATTCATTGCTTATGTTGCTAATAAAGATTTGGTAATCATTATATTATTGAATAAAGGTTTATGATTAGAGTTGTAACTAATAGGGAATAAACAGAACTAACTTTCATATGAGTCATGGTGGTTTTTCTGATTAGATTAGTTCATGGTATTTTAAGTGGATTAGATTGAATTGTTGAAGTTTTCTTTTACTCGCTATACTTGACTAGGATACCCTATGCGATCCAAAAGATTCATCGACCTATACACGTCCCCTTGTAAGTTTACTTACTAAGGACAAGGTGCGCTAACATGTATTTATCTTGACCGCGAGCAGCAAGAAAAGAGAGTTGTTCGCGGACAAGATAACTACTAGGGGGGCACTCTGACTGTTCATTGGTTCGTTAAAAAGGACTGCATTTCGTTCCCCATTGGCTACTGTTCCTAGCCTTTTGGGTCTTGTAGTTTTGACCGTGCTGCTGTTGAAAATAAATGAAAAGAGAAAGAATAATATGAGCCTCCATTTTTGCCATGAAATTCAGATTGAAAAGAAAGGGCTCGGAGAACGCCCCTGATTTTATTTGACAACGTTCAAGGGTGAGAACGGTAAGAGATGAGTAAATAGATTTTGTTTACATTATTCCTGTGCACAGCCATATGGCAAACAATATCTTAAGGGTTTCTCAAATGCTATTTAAATAAACTGGCAGCTAGATTACACTGCAAGATTAACACTTATTGTATATTTGTTGTTTTGCTAAATGTGCACTGCATAAATAGAGAACAATTGCTGACAAAAAAGCTATTAATCAAAGTGCTGTCCACCATCATTTTACAGCCGCGTCCTTAGCGTGGTATGTTACACATGTCCATGGCATTATACGGGAGGCGCATGCAATACTAGCCTTAGTATACAAAGCAACAAACAGAATTTAAAAAAAAAAAAAAAAAAACACAGACAGAGTCATTCCCCGAAGCCTCTTAGATGAAGACTTTTAAATTCACCGTGTGTAGGATGGTGGGTGGGGGAAGTTAATTGGCTCGAGGTGTTAGGTGTACGTTAGCAGCTCACTGTTAAGTGGTTATTATGGCGCATATTAACCAGTTGTTTTTACACCAGCCACAGCTGCATAAAACTCTCACGCGTTTGGAAGGTGAGATGATCGCAGGTGAGGTGCAAATCAGATCTAAGGAGCAGACACATTCTAGAAATGTTTTCACTCAGCTGAACCGCCATCAGAACTGTGACTATCACGTTACACGACGCAGAACGCTGAAGTACAAGCTGTAAAGTAACTCGAGACTGGATTTCGCTGTCTCTCTTGCTAAATAATGGCAAGAAAAAATATGTTTTAGCCAGGTTACTTAATGCAATGCAACTGAGAAATGTTATTTTATAAACAAGCGAATACATTGGAGGAAGAACGTCTTGCAGTAAAATCGTTACCAAATTGGACTCATATTGTGTTTCACCACCAAACACCTGTTGTTGAACTGACTCCTTATTATGCACGGTAAGGTGGTTGAAACTTCACCAGTGTACCATAATTTTGTGTTTCTATTGTGTTTGTGTTTCTATTTATGTCAAACAATGATACACTTTAAAAAACACATCCTCCCAAAGACTGGTACAAAATTCTTTGGTATCACTACGGCTAGACCACCGCATATGCCAGGTTGCAGAAAGTAGCCCAGTTGCATTGCCGACGATGACAGGTCCTTGCTTCCTCCAATTCTTTTAGACCAGTGGGCAGGGTGTACTTAGTGAAGTAGACGATAGTTAACAAATATGGATCAGGTATGATGGTGGCTATATAGTCAAATAGGATATTTATACCATTATAAATGATATGATATTCTTTACTAGTGCTGCTTTAGTCAGAACTAAGAAAACCTTGCATATGGGCCATTCCTATTTTGTAAAAATGTCAGCATAATGGCTCATGCCAAAGTCTTGAATCAACAGATATTTAAGAAAGTCTAAGGACAACACTGAGGGTTGGAAGGAGCCGGAGATCCGCTGTAAATCCACGGGACTAGCTCCCCACCAAAGTCATTGTCCCCAACTCGTTTACAGATTAGGAAACCAAAATGTTTCTTGCACCAGAGCCTTCACCATTATAAGCCTTCGACAAGCATCCCATGATCCATTTTCCCCTCTCTGACTAGACTCAGAGATTGGGCTCATCCTAAGCTTCTTGTATTGCCTCAGGAGCCCAAGACCAGCTCTTCACAGCCTGGCCCAGAATGCAGGCCCATAACTGCCCCACTCCATGCCATTTGCACAGCCTGTCCTTTAGGGCGGAGGGGCCACCCCCCCACATTTCCCCCCCTCATGAAGAGTGGCTGTCAGGCTGAGCAAAGGTCAGACTGACAGACACTCTTCATGTTCAGCTCAGGCAACCAGGTGCGAGACATGCACGATTTGCGCCTGAGCTGAACTTTGCTGGGTTGAAGAAGTCACAACTCCTATGGGCATGACCTCCTCAGCTCAGCAAAGGTGCCTTGAGGCCCTCTCCCTTGGTGACGAGGTGACCCTGCTAAAATTACCGCCCACCACTGCATTTGCCGCACCATAATTTTACTCACTGGTCAAGGCCAGATTACTTGGCATCTCTTTCCCCATTTTGTTTCCTATTTTCTCAATCTAATCAGTAGGTGGGGAGTCACCTTCTTGCATTTCAAACTCAAGTGTATGTGACACCCCATTCATCTATCATAAACTGCCACAAAAGGCAGGAAGATGAGAATATAGAACAGCTGAGACAACTGTCCTTGCTCCCTACCATTTAAAAAAACACAGAAAGAAAGCTCTGTAAAAAATCACAGAGGACTATTGGAAAGGGTACTTGTGGAATCCTTCCCTTTGCAACAGAGCAAAAAATCTGTACGGACATCTGTTCACCCTGCACAGTTGAATTTCCTTTTTTAATAAAAAAAAAACGTTGTCCTGTATGTCCTACCTTTTGGAGAACAGGTCAATCTTTCAAAGATCAAGAGGACAGCACTAATGACTGTGACCAGTGGCCTCTGAGAACATAAAGTCAAGGCATTTTTCGTGGCTAAAGACCTTGACCTTATCCCCAAACCAACTTGGTGTGGCTGAAGACCATGCCCAGTTGGCTCTGGAGACATGGGAAATGTTGACAGTGCATGGAGCATGTTCTTGCTGTCTTAGCAGAGCTAATAGGCACAACTAAATGAAGTGCTTGAGAGTCAAAAGAAATGTGATGACAGGGTGGGTAGTAGAATGAAAGCAGCTCCATAACCCACTTCTGCAATCCCTCGCCTTAAAGTGGCAGGTGTCATGGGTTTGAGTAAACTCATCTTCCACCAGGTGGCAATTCCAGAATCCTCCCAATATTATGTCCGCAACTTGACAGATCCCGCTCTGCTCAAGTAGCAGGGAGTCTCGCTGGTTCACCCAGCCCCCAGCCCTTCCTTTGAGTGGGGAATGGTGCAGATGTCACATGGCTTGTCCTTAGTCCACCTACCCTTTGTGCAGAAGAATGAGGTCCAGTGTATCAGGCAACAATTCCATGCTATCTTCTGATGCCATTGGAAGACTCCTTGTTTCCCAATCAGATCTGAAGGCTGTCAGCATTTCAACACATAGAAGCCAGTAGAGGCAGCAGAAGCTTGATCTCAACCACACAGTGAACTGGATTTGGGAAGCTGAGAGTTATCCTGGCTACTCATCTTTGCTTGAGGACACAAAATGCTGTGCCTGCGCCTCCATCCTGCAATTTTAAATGAAAAAACACAAGCACATGCGATAGCCTGTCCTCATGTTTGGGAAAGAAAAGAAAAGCAAATAAGGGTCTGCCCAGCCCATGAAAGAAAAAATAAATGAATTAACTTTTTCCCATCTATTTGCTGAAAGTAAACATATAGTTATCTTTCAACATGTAGCCACTGTTTGACATCTAGATTAGAAAGTGGCACTGGTGCCTTCTAATGTAATTACAGCATCTTTCACAAATATAAAGATGACAACAGAAATGCCATTCAAGAGATCACTAATCAAATTACAATGCATATTAACATTCGCATTATCATCAACATCAACGATGCTGCTGTAAGAATAGAATCCTATTTCTCTGTGTATCTACTTCAGAAAAAAAGCCGCTGTTCAAAGTGGCACAACAGCCTTCCAAGTGGATGAATGACTGAGGATTTGTATTTGCTAGTTACTGGAAATATGACCGCCTATATTTGCTGTTTATATTTATGACATTAAAGAGCACACTGCGAGGAAAACCAAGCACCAGTTTGTTCTCCTGAAAAAGTTAATCATTTCAGCTAAAAAGGACTTCAATTCACTAGTACAAGATCTTTCCCTCTTTCACATCGATGGAGTCCACAAAACAGACTGTGGAATGTTTGAACTGTGGCATGCTCACTTTGCCATAAGAGGGGAATATGAGTGGGGTTTAAGTTTTGTATTATGTTGTCCCTTTAGCACTAGTTTTTAAGAGAATTTCCGTGAAGAGTTGACGGCCCACAGGGGTTGGGCGTAGAACCTGGACGGAGTCTAAGCCCTCTTGTCAACCCTCTCCTTCTTTCCCCAGGTGGTTTCGTGCCTGTGGGGGTCTGGCGCAGTGCCTGGCTAGAGTTTTTGTGTGTGTGTGTGTGTGTCTGTACATATAAATAGACATACATATACACATACATTTGTGTGTGTAGCTTAGGTTCTTAGAAGTGAGCGTAAGAATATTAAATGTATACTTACCTATATAAACTTACATTCACATTGTTGTGATAGTCAATATTCTTTCTCTGATATTTTTGTAGCACAATCGTTTTGCCGTCAATATTCTGATGTGCAACACATTTACCATGCTGGTTGTGTACAGTGTATGCCTAAGCGTTTTCCAACTTCACACTATGGGAAGTATCTATAGTACTAAGATAACTGCCTGATTCCAGTGTATGCATTGTATTGCTCCTTGGTCTGCCCTTCAGATTGTTCATTAAAGAGCAGCATTCTACCTCTCATCTGTCTTCACGCCACTGCTTGCCTAGACCAGTGGTTCCCAACCTGTGGGCCGGGGACCCTGGGGGTCCGCGAAGCCTCCTCAGGGGGTCCGCGACTGCTTAAAAAATTTAATAATATTAGGTCCCAGCTATCAGTAATGACTTAGTGGGGGTCCCGGGTTCCAATAATGAATCAGTGGGGGTCCCTGGGCTCCAGGATTGATAAAATGAGGGTCCACAGAAGTCAAAAGGTTGGGAACCACTGGCCTAGACACAGTGACCTAAGACAGGATAACAGCGCTACTCTGGTGACTTTCTTGTTCAACACTCTTCCATCCAAGCACTCTCCCACGATGTAAGGTGCTAAGAATCCGAAAATGTGTTTAAATGTCTCGTCAATAGTATGATACGCTATATAAATGTAATTATAACATAATTCAATACAATACATTTCTTAAAACAGCATTTGAAAAATAAGTTGCAAGCTTTTCTCAGATACCCACATGCGCAGGAGCTGCTGCTTTCCTTCACTTGCACAGAAATCGCATGTTTGTTTATGTTTTATGCAATCAGATCATGCCTAACGTAGCAATTTGTGCTGCCCACTGTTAAAGGATATTGGCATTTTTTGTGGGAGGAAAGTTCTACTTTTTCTTAACGCGCTGCAAGCAGTCTGATAAATTAGTTGCCAAGCGAGGTGTGTTAAAAACCCTATTTAGTGATTAGTACTTCTCTTAGCTACAAAATAGAAGAACATCTATAATACCCCTTTGTTTTCAGAGGCACTATATGGTACCTCTGTGCTCCCTGAAGCGATCTGTAAGTGGCCCCTGCTCCCTGAGAAATCATAAGGCCATAAATAAACAGCTATAATATGTTTGTGCCAGGCTGGCTATGTTATGTAACATTTTAACTGTGGAACAGTAAATGCATTTTTTTTGGTACTGCATGTTTCTGTCTTGATTCAGGGAAAGTAAAGTGGAATTCAAACTGTGCGCTACTTTGTTGCCTCACATTAAGTACCTACTGTCCACTAATAATTAGATCTGAAATCTTCTACACCCTCTTAACAAAAAAGCAAACAATCATGATCACCATCTCAATTCCTCTCACCCTCCTTCCTACGTTTCACTATTGCTGTCAATATTCTTCCTTCTTCACATGTACTAACATTCCTCTACCTTCCTCACTCAATACCTTTGATCTTTGTTCCTATTGTTTCCAGAAGTTCTACCTCCATTATTCTTCTCTTCATTTAACCTTTTTGTTCTCTAAATCACCAAAACCTTCACCTTGAATTCTATCCATTGAAGTAACACCCTGGCCAGTCTCTTCTTGCTGCTCCATGTCCTCCCTACTTCAAGACAGATGTGTTTACTTCCATACTGTCATGTCATTAGACGACCATCCAACTACTATCCTGTGTCACGCCCTTCCCTTCCTTCTTCTCAAAGGCCCTTGAAAGGATTGTTTCCAATCAATTAATCTGTAAACCCGTTTCCATAATTATAGATTCATTTTATTTGTTTGTTTTTGTATATATGTGTTTATTTATCATTTATTTATTTATTTTCTACTTTTTTATAGCATGTACCAGAGTCGGGAGTCTAAGGCGGTCATTTTGACCGCGGCGGGCGGCGGTAGCTGCCCGCCATGCGGTCACCGCCATTTGGCCGCTCCGCGGTCAAAAGACCGCGGAGGCCATTCTGGCTTTCCCGCTGGGCCGGCGGGCGGGCGCCCGCCAAAGGAGCGCCCGCCGGCCCAGCGGGAAAGGCCCTGCAACATAGAAGCCAGCTCCGAATGGAGCCGGCGGTGTTGCAGGGGTGCGACGGGTGCAGTTGCACCCGTCGCGATTTTCACTGTCTGCTATGCAGACAGTGAAAATCATGCTGGGGCCCTGTTAGGGGGCCCCTGCACTGCCCATGCCAGTGGCATGGGCAGTGCAGGGGCCCCCAGGGGCCCCACGACACCCATTCCCACCATCCTGTTCCTGGCGGTAAAAACCGCCAGAAACAGGGTGGCGGGAAGGGGGTCGGAATCTCCATGGAGATTCAGCCCAGACAGGGGAAATCCGGCGGGAAACCGCTGGATCCCCTTTTCTGACCGCGGCTTTACCGCCGTGGTCAGAATGGGCAGGGAAGCACCGCCAGCCTGTTGGCTGTGCTTCCGTGGTCATCCACCCTGGCGGTCGATGACCGCCAGGGTTGGAATGACCCCCTAAGTGAAGAAAAGTTTACAATTCCAGTTGACCATCAACCAGTATCACATCAGTGAGTATCATTAATATACAGACACGTTTGTGAATACATAAATAAGAAAGTAATAATAAATGTTCTGTTCCCATATGCTGGGTACCACGTATAACCAAGATTTATGGATAGAACCAAAAGTTGCACAAATAATTATTGTAGGAGAAAAATCTGATAATTGTAAGTGTCGAAACCTGTGTCACCCTTGGAGGTATCTTTAGAACAGTGCTTCAGTTTATTTTCTGAATATCTCAAAAGAGGGTTTGTAGTTATCTTAGAGAGACTTGAGTTCTAAAAACCAGGACTAATCCTAGTATCCTTCATGAATACCTAGAAAGCTGTGAAATTTACTCCAGATTTAGGAATAACTCTACAGAACTAAATTTACGACTTTCAGCTTTCTCCCTAACTGTTTTGTGAATCATGCCAAATATTGATATCCTTGATGACAGTCAAAGAAGAGAGAGAGATATTAGATGGATGGATCAATGGATGGATGGATATCCCTGCCAGATCGCTATTTCCGGGTCAATACTAATAAATTATCCCCATATTTCTGAAGTAATATTTCTTTTCATATATCCTCACTGAATGCTGCAAGTATGTGAGTCCATTTTACTCACAATCAACATGTGCTTATCAAACTTCCATTTCTTCCCACTCCATTATCAGAACAGTCCCCAACAGTTTAGCGTATTAACTAAATTATACAGCATATTTGGAATCCAGCATGATATGTTTGACAAACATCCACTATTTGTGTGAAACTAATGCTAGGAACGATGGTCCATTCTATACTAATATGCACTGAAAACAATAGCAATTAGACATTTCACCACATTCAGCATAAAAACCGGAGCAGCCTCTTAATTTGGGCATTCACATTCAGTGTTACTAGGTGTAAAATTGTCCTTATTGGTCCGTGCAGGATGAAGGAAGAAAAGTGACAAAACATACTTCTTTGCTTATACATATTTGTTAGAGAGCAAAAATTGCGTATTTTGAAACTTAGGAATACAAAAGCAGCTCTGTTTGATTGTGGAAAGTGGCTTGTCTAGCCATCGCGTGGAGCAGCAAATCTTTTCTAGGCTCTCCTCTCTTATCCCAACTATAGCTACTTTTAGCACTACTCCAGGCCAACACATGGGTAACAGCATAGGGGGAAATCCAATTGGTTGTGAGCAGGTGAGCTAGGGAGATGTGCAGAGTTGAGGTCTCCCTCACCGCTGTCAGTGAGCTCCAGCGCTAGGCTGTAGAGCCAAAGACACTGTTATGGACCTAGTGGCATTGTGCATGATGTTAAATGGAGAAGCAGTGCTGCACTGGATTAGGGAGCACACTCATCAATAGATCTGCAGCCTCTGCCAAGAAGTCCTAGCATCATGGTGATGCAGGAACTGAGACCGTCACTCCACATGGGCTGAAATCAGGGTCAAAGCCATGCTCAAGGTTGGAACTGTGAATGCCACTGCTGATGGTACCCTAACAAGACTGGGGGTGCTAATAGAACACTTTGGATACTCTAATTAGGCAACACACTTAAGCAAGTTATCACATGCCAGAAGATTAAAACTCATCCATCTAAAGCAGGAGTAATTCTCATAGGGGCACTGTACAAGTCCAGGTCTACAAGCCCAGACCAGATTCCAAACACCAAGGTAACAAATAACCATGGGGCCCCTGGGCAGCCGTGCACTTTGAGTTGCCAGAGAGAAAAAGGTGTTGGCCTTTATTTAAAAGGCAAGCAAAGCAAAAGGCATTGTTTAGTGCTCCATATTGACATTTGACATTTCCCACAAGTCTACCACAGAGGTAGTAGCAGCCACTACAAGAGAGTGACAAATACTGAGATGTAGATTGCTGTATACTGCATAACTCTGATAAGCATCCATACACAATCTAAGGAGGTAAGGGCAAAGACTCTCAGCAGGTTAGTTTAGCAGAGTGATCAACCCGAGAAGATTTTTTCTTCAGACTGACTGCTTGTGCAGCTTCGCTGATAAAAAACATCTAGAAGGCTGGCCGCAAGCAGGAGGAAAAGGGAACCCTCCATCAAGCATGAGTAAAAGCAGAATGAAAAAAATGAAGATACAAGGATTGTTATCTGCTCCTAGTACTTAGACCGAATCTTCAGCAAACGTGACCAAATTCCTATGGCCATGGAGCTCCTACAGCAGTTCTTCATAGACATTAAAAGTAGGTGGGCACAATATAGGTGGACTGCTTCAGAATATTCAAAGGGGATCTAGGTTCAATTTGAGCCAGAGTCGATGACCTTGAAAAATCTGTAGATGACAGGTTTGAAGAGAAGCACAAGATATAGAGCATGATACAAACATTTCCAGAAAAGAACGAAGAACTGATGCTGAAACACAAATACTTGAAAAAAAGGTAGAGAAAGAATGGCATTTGCATCTAAGGCCATCCACTAACAGAGGAAGGAAGTAATATCTAGGGCATCATAAGAAATCCATTCCGGTCTGTGTAAGGTGATCCAGGGATTCTACACTAAGGACCTCATTACGAGTTTGGCGGGTGGTAGAGGCCGTCTGCCAAACTCGTTCCGCCACCTGACCGCTAGTGTGACCAGAACACCGTCAGAAACAGCGTTTCTGCCCGCCAGCCCTACGGTGAACAAGGGCCTTCACATTGCAGCCGGCTCGTAATCAAGCCGGCGGCAATGTGGCAGTGCAGCGGGTGCAGCAGCAGCGGTCTCGCATTCCACTGCCCGTAATTCAGGCAGTGGAGTGTGCGATGGGACTGTGCATGGGGGCCCCTGCACTGCCCATGCCAAGTGCATGGGCAGTGCAGGGGCCCCGGGGGTCCCCGATGCCCCTATTCCACCAGCCTTTCCATGGCAATGGAACTGCCATGAAAAGGCTGGCGGTATGGGGACTTGTAATCCCTGGCAGTTTACAACTGCCGGAACCGCCAGACTGCTGGCTGTCGCAGCCTGGCGGTGTCAGTGGTCCGACTGTGGCGGCTCTGCCACGGTCAAAATATGGCAGTCTTCACTGCCGGCCTGTCGGCGGTGGGACTGCCAACGTGAGTTTGGCAGTCAGTAAACTGCCAGAGTCGTAATGAGGGCCTAAGTATCGAGAGAACCCACAGAGTGGGTTTGAAAGGTTCTGTCCACACGTTCCCCAGATATCCTTACAGGAGTCAATTTTTTTGAAGATACGGATGAGATTATGACTAAAGCCAGAACCAAAGACAACTTGACCAGTCCAGACTCAAAATTCAGTTTTGCAAAGGCCTGGTGATAGTAAGTCTTTGACGACAACAAGACCTCAAAACAAAAACTAAGTTCCTAAGAGAACATGATGTGGCCTACCACTGGGGCACCCTTTTTTGCTTAATCTTCATGCATGAATTAAAAACAGTGCCTGTCTTGACTGCATCAGAGGCTAAGAGAACCCCATATTTAACAAACAAGGAAAACACTGAATGAGAGCCCGCTAAGCAGCTCTTCAAAAGGATTGGTAGCAATTTCAATCCATGGTTCCTGTTACACTTCCTTGATTTGGGACCTACTAAATCTGGTTCCCAGCAACCATTCTTCTTTCTCAACATTGCACATATAAGGTTTTAAAGGCTGCGTTGGACAGCAGGCTAGCACCTGACCACGGTACTTAAATTGGAAGTGGACACTCACACTATTGCAAACAAATATTCCTCCAACGCCAGTCATGAAAGCTTCTTTAAGGGTGCAGGCGCAGATATTATAAGACATAATAGTAGGACCACTAATTGTGGTAAGAGAGCAAACAGACACCCCGATACCCAGTGGTAAGGAATGGTTGCCGAGCCTAGGCCTGGTCAATGTACTGTGGCTCCATCCTCTTTATCACTGCATCAGTAATCTTTTATATACAACAAACAGGCATAGATTTCATGACCTTATAGGACCACACCCAAACGTATTTGGTTCCATCCCTGGTACCCATCCAGTTCCAGATCAGAAATGAAAGCTGAGATATAAACTACTGCAGGTCAAGACAGTTAGGGAAGAAACCTATCCGTCTAGATATACCTGACTAAACACAACCCAAGTGAAGTCAAGAAAGCACACTGTGGGATGCACTGCAGATTGTACCAAGGGGAAGCTTAATCTTGACCTTAGCTATTCTGAATAGTGAGCCAAAATCCAAACCTGTGTAGAAAAGAAAGTGAAGAAACCCGAATGGAACCAGAAGAAAATAATCTCAAGAATGATATGACGCAGATTGATGGTGGTAAGTTTACAGATAAAGGCCTTGGATACAGATAAAACAGAATACTCTTTGCTCAGAACAAGGCAACAATGCTACAGTGGGCGGACCAAAGCAGTCAGACTGCTGAACTGCAAACTCCAGGCAAAAACAGCCAGAGACATAGTAGTGCAATGAAGGATCAAGGCTGAGCATTTTTTCACTGTCATTCAGGTATAGCAGACACCTTTGGGTCCTCTTACAAGGAAGGTAAGGACACAAACCCAGGCTAAGTGGACACATAGAGAGGACACAGATTCAGCATGTAACAGAACACATGGCTAAACTATAGCAGCTCAAGCAAAGAGGTCATATCTAACATCTCAAAGCTGAAACCGAACATATGCCTGGAGCCTGACAGTTACTCTTCACTCTTTTACAGGACCTTTCCTGGATTTATATCTCCTACATTTATCAGACTATTTAACTCTTTCATAAATGAGGGTGTAGTGGCAACATTAATGAAAGAAGGTGCAGTAACTTCCATTTTCAAGCACCGTGGGGGCCACACAGGTACTCTTACAGACCAAGCTCATTATTGAATGTTACTGCAAAAATATTTACAAGGATCTGAACTTCCAGAGTTATATTGCCTTGAATAATAAAGCCTGATCAGTGTGGGTTCATACTCGAAACAAACGGGGGGATTGTGTCAAGATAATGTTACATATTATAGTTGATATTCATAGAAGAAAGAAATATTCCCTGTCACTGTAAGCGGAAAAAACATTTGAACGATACACTTAGGTTGTTTGGGTTCGGCATAACCTTCACATATGGATACTTGGAGGAACGATAACAATTCCACAACTTTTTTGCTAGTGTGAATGGTAACTCTTACCCTTCGTTTAAGATACAGATGGAATGTGGCAGCGTTTTCTTTCCACTCTCATTTGCCTCACAATTAAGTCAGTGGCTAATTGTACCTGTCAGAATGAAGCTATCTAAGGCATTGAAATAGGTCATCCCATGGTATTGGTGCCTGCACTATTGCAAGAACTTAAAAGTTATGCACCATGACAAGCTTTACAGTTAACATCCAAAAATCTCACATACTAAACATTTCATGACGTAACGATCAAATAACAGACATTAAAACTAAGGGCCATATTTATACTTTTTGACGCACAACTGCGCCAACGCAGTTGTGAGTCAAAAATTTTAACGCCGGCTAACGCCATTCCAAAGCGCCATGTGGGCGCCTTATTTATGGAATGACGTTAGCCGGCATGGTCATTGGGCATAGTGGCATGTAGGGGGGCACAAATCAGGCCCCCCTATGCCACAAAAAAATAAATAAAAAAATACTTACCTGAACTTACCTTAAGTTCCCTGGGATGGGTCCCTCCATCCTTGGGCGTCCTCCTGGGGTGGGCAAGGGTGGCAAGGGGTGTCCCTGGGGGCATGGGAGGGCACCTCTGGGCTCCTTCCGAGCCCACAGGTCCCTTAACGCCTGCCCTGCCCAGGAGTTAAAAAATGACGCAAAAGCGGCTGGACGTCATTTTTTTTGACCCGCCCACTCCCGTGCATCATTTTTGCATGGCAGTTTAAATAAGGCGCACATGCCTTGGAGTCATTTTTTAGACAGGAACGCCTACCTTGCATATCATTAACGCAAGGTAGGTGTCCACCCTAAAAAATGACGCAAACTCCAAGATCATTGGCGCTAGACGGGTCTAACGCCAAAGTATAAATATGGAGTTAGCTTTGCGTCGGATTTGGTAAAAAAAAAAACGCAATTCCGGCGCAAACAGAGTATAAATATGCCCCTAAATGTATTTTTCTTTGGACAAAGAAGTGTACAACATACCTTGGAATCTAGATACCATCTTCAACATGACAAATTATCTCAACCAATTGCCCTCCTCGGCTAAAATAAATGCAGAAAGCAATATACACGTGGTATTTAGGAGGTCTACTCTGCCTAGACATGATAGTCGTAGTTAATATGTCTGTCCTTCCCAGGATATTAAGTTTATTTCAAATGCTGCAGTTACCAACATCTACTTCTTTAATTAAAAGCTACAGGAAGAAATAGACAGCTTCAGTTACAAGAGATCAAAAATAACTAACCATCTCCTTTCATTAGGCTTGACCACGCTACTTAAAGGGCCAAACAAAGGGGATGGACCTCCAGTAAACAAAATAAAAGCAGAGCAAATATAATTGCCTGATTTAGTGCCAACATTAATTGCATATACTTTGTATGAATAGTTCATTATATACTTGTTGGTAACCATACATAATCAAGAACATTGAAAACACACATAGGGTACATAGCAAGGGTATTTAGAACTCTTGTAATGAGTGTCCTGTTCGTCTCACTAGAAATGCTATTTTGTAGTTAAAAAGGGTTGGTAGCTAACCGAGTTTTCATTCTACGTTTGATAAGTGAGATTGTAGCTATTTTATATTTCCATACAGTGTTAGGCAAGCTTGTCCATCACTTTAGTAGGGCATTATAGTGGAAACATACCTATAATGAAGTTGATATGAGGCCCAGTCATCATTTTGGTACATTCAAGTCTGTCCCACCTCATTATACATACTAGGAACCAGGCATAAAATAGATTCTTGATTTTTGGTGTAAATTATCTTCTTGATGTGGTCTCTCATGTATTTTAAGTTGTTAAAGGGAAAGCTTCTATTTTTTCACTGTTTAGGAGTAACCAGATATTGTTGCATATACTGTTTCAGTGCTAGGATACCCTCATGGTTGATAGTGCGCTTTACAAATACACATAACAGAAAAAAATGTGTAGAAGTGCCAACATCTTGTGGAATAATGTGCCTTGTGAAAAAAACAAAAGAGAAACAGAATTCTTCAGAAACACCAGGTCTAATGGTTGCAGTGAAAAAGGAACTTTTAATAATATGATTTTTGATCCCTGATTTTGATAAGACGAAGAGGCTACATTATGTGCTCAAGGGTTCAAGACATGTCTTTGAAAGCCAATCTCCTAGTTTGATAATGTCCATGTATCATTTAATACACTCAGTCCAGTTGTTGATATTGATGTATTTTTGTCCAGTGCAGGACTGGTTGGGCGGAACTTGCAGAATATGACTTTGTAGAATTTTGCGCAGTTATATAAAAACTTAGCATTTGCTGAGTTCCGCAAATGGACTGTTCGCACTGTGATTTAGTGCCGGAACCTTCATCGGCGCTGAAAAATTGTGAACAGCACCACTCAAACCTCTAGAGGGCACAGCTACTCAAGTTGATTTTGGTGCCACTCGAGTAGATTTTTTACTCTAGTAGCAGCCTTCTGAGCGAGAACGGTTGTGACCCCTGATGTTGCAAAAGTCTTGCCAGATGTCTTCTTAGCAACCGAAAATCTCACCAGGAGACACCAACTCTCTCTCGCGCTCGCTAACTTCCAATTTTAGAATCAAGTGCAAGAAAAAATACCACCACACAGCGATTGGCATAATCGTGTCGGAACTCTGTGTTACAAGTGTTATGCAGAGTCGGCAAAAATCCACCAATTCCGCTGGCGGAACAGAATCCTACAGCCCACCCCTAATCAGGGCAAGGATAGTGGTGTATAAACTTGTGAGTTGTGCTTGTTTTCATGTAGTAATATCCGTAGTAGCCAGAATTAAAAAAACACTGTAATAGCTTTTCAGGATATTTTCAGCAACTAGGTTTGACTGATCAATGACACAGTGGTAACCTGAAAGCTAAAACTAACTCATGTTTTTCTGGATGATTTTTCAAGTTTTTTAGAATAGATTTTTTTTACTTTTTTCACCCTACCAGAGACATCAGTGATATGGGTGCCAAGATATTTCTCATATCAATCAACGGTTGTCTTATTACTTCTGTTAGAAATGGGATCTCAAGTTGGCAGTGGCTTCCACCCTGTCCAATTAGGGACCCTCACTTTAGTCAGGGTAAGAGAGTCACACAGCTAAGATAAACCCTCCTCACCCCCTTGGTAGCTTGGCGCAAGCAGTTAGGCTTATCTCAGTGCAATGTGTAAAGTATTTGTACACACACACAGTACTACAGTGAAACCACTACAAAAGTATTCCACACCAGTTTAGAAAAATAGCCAATATTTATCTAAATAAAACAAGACCCGAATTGCAAAAATGTAACATACACAGGTCAAAATATAGCCTAAAAAAATAAGGAAGCCTTGATCCACAGGAATCAATGGATGAATCTCGTTAGCACAAAGTACCTGGGATGTGTCAAAAGCAAAGACGATGCGGGCCACAGGAGAGGTGCCAGAAAAGCAAAGCATGTGTCAGTTCCTTATTCTGCAGGGGAAGTTATGCATCAATTCTTTCCTCGCAGGTGAGGCGATGACTCAGTTCCTTACTGGCAGGGAGGTGATGTGTTGATTCTTTCCTCGCAGGAAAGGCGATGCATCGATTTTCAGACACTCAGCCTTGGTTCTTTACTGCGGTGCAGGGTTGATGAAAAATTGGCAACTGGGGACAATGCATGGAGAATTCAGACACGCTGTGTTGATGGAACCATGGTGAAACAGGAGCTGCCTTGATTCTGCAGCTGCGAGGCAGGCACTGCGTCGATTTTTCAGCCGCGAGTCAGACGCTGTGTCAGTTCTTCCAGCGCAGCACGTTGATGCATGGAATTTCTTCTTCAGCTCACCAGCTTGTACTTCCAAGGGCCCAGGGACTGGAGTTGGCACATTTGGCAAGGTAGGACTCTCAGCAGAAGAGCCCAGGCTCTGGTAGATTAAGGGGGTCATTCCAACCTTGGCGGTAAAAGGCGCTTACCGCTGTCAGAAGACCGCCAACATACCGCCGCGGTAAACCGCCACGGTCATTCTGACCCACAATAGGCAAACCGCCAAAATACAGACATCCACAAAAGTCCGCCACACCAAAGGCCAGCGAGAAACTGGCGATGACCAAACCTCCACCGTCACGCCAACAGAAATACGCCCACACTATCACGACACACGAATCCACGCGGCGGTCTTTCAACCGTGGTATTCCATTGGCGGTACACACCGCCGCGCTCAAAATACACACACATTTACAAAACACATCCACATTGGACAATTACAAATACATACACCTGATACACATACACACACCACTCCCACACACCCAACACAATATAAAACACACACCCACATCACCCACAAACACCCACTTCTACAGAATCGGGACCACGCACTGGGAAAAAGAGAACTGAGCACCCAGACGCGCATTTAACTTTCACCCAGCAATATTTCCACGCACTTCACACAACACACCAATACACATCACCACACAATCCACCCCACACATCACCCACACCACCCCTTGGCACCGCAAAGACACCCCAGGTTCTTCGAGGATGAACTCAGGGTCATGGTGGAGGAAATTGTATGGGTAGAGCCACAGTTCTTCAGGACATAGGTGCAGCACACCACCATTGCCAGGAAGATGGAGCTATGGAGCAGAATAGTCGATAGGGTCAACGCTGTGGGACAGCACCCAAGAAATAGGGACGACATCAGGAAGCGGTGGAACGACCTACGGGGGAAGGTGCGTTCAATGGTATCCAGGCACAACATCGCGGTGCAGCGGACTGGCGGCGGACCCCCACCTCCTCCCCCAGAATTTACAACATGGGAGGAGCAAGTCTTGGCGATCCTGCATCCTGAGGGCCTCGCAGGAGTAGGCGGAGGAATGGACTCTGGTAAGTCTCATCTTCACTACTTCATCCCCCCCACCCCACCAGCATGCCAACTCATACCCCCACCCTCACCCTCACCCCCATCACATCCTGCACCTTGCAAATGTCTCACCATCACAGCCCACCCATCCCAACACCAAGCCCTGCATGCGACCACAAAGCATGGACACCCATCACCAAAGCATGCCCACTGCACATACCCATCCCCCACCAAATCACCGTCACAAAAGCCCCCACACGGGAATGCCAGCACTGGGGTACAAGGGCACCCACCCATTACACGCTATGGCACACACAAATGCAATAACCATACTTTTATACCCCTGCAGGACCCGAACGCCACGTCACCGCGCAGGAGGGTCCACAAATGTCCACTCCACCCCCAGAAGAGGCCCACAGTGAGGACAGCACCTCTGTCGACCTGGATCTAGATGACCAGCCCGGCCCATCGGGGACCTCTGGACAGTCGGTTCCCCTCAGACAGCCACAGCCCATAGCAGACCTTCCCCCCTCTGGGAACACCAGCACAGCACCCACCCAGTGGGCCCATACCTCAGTCCCCAGGACACGTCAATCAGCGGTGTGTCCACCACTACAGGGCACCCAGGTTAACCCACCACCCCAACAACAACAGGGACCTGGGGGCAGTGGTAGTGGGCACACGGTCCAGGGGACAGAGGCACAGGGAAACAGGGGAACTGGGAGGGCTGCTGTGCGACAGGGGGGGGACAGGCCCAGGAACCCACTCTCCACGAGGCCCTCTCCTCCATCATGGGAGCCTACCACCACTCCCAGGAGACGATGGCGACGGTCCTGGGCAGGTTTCAGGAGACCCAGCGCATGCAGGAGGAACAGTATTTGGCGTTCAGGGAGGAACTACGAAACATCAGTTCCGCCCTGGCCACCATTGTAGGGGCTCTGAATCAGGTAGTCACCACATTGCGGGACACTGTGGCAGGACAAAGGGCCCCTGACACTAGCATGGACCAAGAACTGCCTACGACCTCTGCCGGCGCTAGTGGACAGGAGGCCCCGCCACAGGACCAACAGGCCACCAGCACCCCACCCCCTGCAGAAGGAGAACCACCCCGCAAGCGGGACCTGAGATCCAGGAAGAAGACAGAGTAAGATGCCAAGACCCCCGCCAGGAAAGGATACCTCCCTGATTGTCATCCCACTGTCCCACATTGACACACTGTCCATTCTTATACTGCCCAGGCTCCACTTTCCACAGGCATTTGGACATTGCACCTGTGAGACTAATAGTCTGGACTCTGCCATGGACAATCCTCCACCATCACCCCTCACCGATTTGCAATCACCCACCAATATAGAGCACTGAAATAAACACAGTTATTGCACAAAACAATCAGGAGTCTGGCTGTGATTTTGTACTAATGTATTAGACATTACCGTCCGAAAATGCATATTTACATTGTGATGCCAACATACCACTGTAGTCCATGGGGAAACAAAGCAGATGTCACACACTGGGGGCCGCATCTCTGAAATTGGAAGGGAAAGTCACAACTCAGTTACCATACACTGGGGGAAAAGGTCAGACAGTAGAGAGGTAGTAGGGGTTAAGTATCTGTAATATGACGGGTTGGACTCTTACCTGTGTGTCATTGAAAATACTGCTGTATTACTGTGTTCCTGTTGTCTATGTCGTCCTGTTCGGCTTCCTCTTCTTCACTCTCCACAGGCTCCACAGCTGCTACAACACCACCATCTGGACCATCCTCCTGCAGAAAAGGCACCTGGCGTCGCAAAGCCAGGTTGTGAAGCATACAGCAGGCCACGATGATCTGGCACACCTTTTTGATGAGTTCAATAGGGATCCACCTGTCATATGGAGGCAGTGGAACCTGGCCTTCAGAAGGCCGAAGGTCCGCTCGATCACCCTCCTAGTTCTCCCATGGGCCTCATTGTACTGTTCCTCTGCCCTTGTCTGGGGATTCCTCACTGGGGTCAGTAGCCAGGACAGGTTGGGGTAACCAGAGTCATCTATTAGCCACACACAGTGCCTCTGGAGTTGACCCATCACGTAAGGGATGCTGCTATTCCGCATGATGTAGGCGTCATGCACAGAGCCAGGGAACTTGGCATTAACATGGGAGATGTACTGGTCTGCCAAACACACCATCTGTACATTCATAGAATGATAACTCTTTCTGTTTCTGTACACTTGTTCACTCCTGCTGGGGGGTACTAAAGCCACATGGGTCCCATCAATGGCACCTATGATGTTGGGGATATGTCCAAGGGCATAGAAATCACCCTTCACTGTAGGCAAATCCTCCACCTCAGGGAAAACAATGTAGCTCCGCATGTATTTCAGAAGGGCAGACAACACTCTGGACAACACCTTGGAAAACATAGGCTGTGACATCCCTGATGATATGGCCACTGTTGTTTGAAATGACCCACTTGCAAAGAAATGGAGTACTGACAGCACCTGCACTAGAGGTGGGATCCCTGTGGGTTGGCGGATGGGTGACATCAGGTCTGGCTCCAGCTGGGCACACAGTTCCTGAATAGTGGCTCGGTCAAGCCTGTATGTCAGTATGACATGTCTTTCCTTCATTGTCGACAGGTGTACCAGCGGTCTGTACACCGGAAGATTCCTCCATCTCCTCGCATGTCCCAGCGGACGGTGCCTATGTAGGACAACAGCGAGCACAGAGTCAATCAGCCCACAGGTACGTTACCACAGTTTGCCCCAAACACAATTCCCAATGCATTGAATGGTTTGTATGAGTGTTGATGCAAGGCCTAGGTATGTGTGACGCAGTTAAAAGTAAGCCATGTGGGCCCTTGAAATGGCGGCTGCCTGACCTGTGAAGTGTGACAATGGGATGTGAGGTCAATGCGCTGGCGTGGCACACCGTGGCGGTAGGCGGTCGAAGACCGTGGCGTAAAGCAGCATTGGTTAACATTGAACCCTATGGGTCTCAGGAGCCAATGACGATGTGCTCCGGCGGTCGTGGTACGCACCGCCGCGGTACGCACCGCCGCGGGCGTGACCGCCATTTTCTATCGGCTTAATCACTCGATACCTGATCTTCGACAGGAGAGGACCTACACTGCAAGTGCTGCTGTGACCTCGGTCTGGAAGAGACAATGGCTCATGTGACTGGGGAAAGGGCCCCTGCCTTCACTGCTCAGGAATTGGAGAAACTCGTGGATGGGGTCCTCCCCCAGTATGCGCTACTCTACGGTCCTCCAGACCAACAGGTAAGTACACTGGGACCATGCTTTGTGGGCAATGCCTGTGTTGAGTCGGGTGGATGAAAGATGGTGGGGAGGGGAGCGAATGAGGCATGCATCAGACGACGGATGACAGGATGTGCCACATGGCAAGGGTAGGGATGGGGGGCACTCACATTGAGGGTGCAGAAGGTGATGACTCTTTTTCTCCCCCTGTACATTTCACATAGGTCAGCGCCCACCAGAAGATAGCCATTTGGCGTGCCATCGCCAAGGATGTCCGGGCCCTGGGGGTCCACCACAGACGGGGCACCCACTGCCGGAAGAGATGGGAGGACATCCGACGCTGGAGCAGGAAGACGGCGGAGGCTCAGCTGGGGATGGCCTCCCAACGTGGGAGGGGTGCCAGTCGTACTTTGACCCCCCTGATGTCCCGGATCCTGGCGGTGGCCTACCCCGATTTGGATGGGCGCGTGAGGACATCACAGCAGACACAAGGGGGTGAGTACAACCTCATTCTGCTGACTATGCGCGCAGTGGAGGTGTCTGGGTGGGGGAGGAGGGCTGTAGGTATCCCTAGGCCAGGGTGATTTCTGTAGGCTAGGCCCCTCCGTAAGGCATGGCCCTGTGCCCCCGCCCCCCACCTCTGTAGGGTGCCAAGTACAGTTATCCATGGCCCAGTGTCATCTATGTGTGCAGTTGTCGTCCATAGGCTTGTAGGCCATGTCACACGGATTGAGTAGTGGACCCCAAGTGCGCGGCGTAGTGCAGGGGGCTTCTGTGTCTATCCTCTCCGCCAACTGTGTCGCCAATGCATGCACTCAACATGTCTTTATTTCCCCCCCCCCTTTTTTGTGGTCTTCCTGTTCATGTGTGCATTAGCATCATCAGGCGGAGGAGAAGTGGCATCAGAGCACGAGGGAGCTGCATCCCACATGGCCCTGGAGGGCCATGCAACGGATTCCGAGTACACCAGTGGGACGGAGGGTGAGGGGAGCTCCACAGCGGGGACTCGTGTAGACATTAGTGACACGGACTCGTCCTCGGAAGGGAGCTCCCTTGTGGTGGCGGCAATATCCGTGCCCCCCACAACAACAGGTACAGCCGCCACCCAGCGCACCAGCACCGCCCTCCCAGCAGCCCCTCAGCGTTTGCCCCGTGCCCACTCACCAAGGAAGGTGGGCATCTCCTTCGCCCCAGACACCTCAGGCCCTGCCCCTGTCACCCCTGCTGCCCTCAGTGAGGAGGTCATTGACCTCCTGAGGACGCTCATTGTTGGGCAGTCTACCCTTTTGAATGCCATCCAGGGTGTAGAAAGGGAGGTGCACCAGAGTAATGCATACCTGGAGGGCATTCATTCGGGTCAGGCTGCCCATCAGCGATCGTTCAACACTCTGGCCTCAGCACTGATGGCAGCAATTGTCCATGTCTCTAGCCTCCCCCCTCCAACTTCCTCCACCCATACCCTATCACCTGTACCTCTGCCTATCCCAGACACACCATCAGACCAGCCTGCACACACCTCAACACTCAAGGGAAGCTCATCCAGACTAAGCACCACACATCACACAGGCATTCACACAAGCAACATCCACATACAGACATACCAACACCCACTGCCTCCACTGTGTCCCCTTCCTCCTCGTCTCCCTCCTCCCTCCCTGTCACGTCTCCACTCACACCTGCATGCACAACATTTTCAGCCACTACGTCCATCACCAGCACACCCACCAGAACCCCCCGCACACGTGCAGTCACCACCCCACGAGCATTTACACGTCCCCTGTGTCCTCTCCCACTGTGTCTGTGACCCCCTCTTCCAAACTACACAAACGCAGGCAGCCACCCACCCAACAGCCATCCACCTCACGACAGCCTCCAGCCCAAGCACCTGCACCCAAAGACACCAGACTGAAGACTCCTACAACCACAACCTCTTCCTCCACTCCCATACCCACTACACCTACCCGTCCCTCTGTTCCTAAATTGGCTTTCCTTTCCAAACTTGACCTCTTTCCTACAACTCCCCCACCCCGTCCATCTCATAGGACTCCAGTCAGCACCTCAGCCACCACAAAAGCGGGACCTGGAATGACAGTGTGCCATGGACTGTGGAGTCCCCTACCCTCAAGGGCAGCCAGTTCAGGAAGGAGCCAAGGCACGGCCAGCCCATCCCCGCTAAAACATCCGAAGATTGTCAGTGGCCGGCGCAAGAGGCCAAAGACATCAGGGACCAAAATCCCGACCATGGCTCCGGCGGAAGTGTGGTGCCACCTGGCACACCGCCAAAGGTGGAGAAGGGCCACAGGCGAACAGGGAAGGCTGGGAAGGGCAGCACGCCTGACAAGTCCGCCAGCAGCCCAGCTGAACAGGAGGGCCCCACCTGCCCCATCCCAGGTGGGCAGGAGGACACCCACAGGCCCGGTACTGCAGCCCAGGAGGGCCCCGCCAGCCACACGACAGATGGGCAGGAAGGCACCGCCAGCCACAGGTCAGGTGGCGAATGACCTCCATGCCATGGCCGGATCCGCTGAGCTGGACACTCATCCGATGCACCGCTGAACAGGGCACCGCCGTCTCAAGCACCGCTGAACAGGGCCCTTCATCTCAAGCACCGCTGCAGGGCACCGCCGTCTCAAGCACCGCTGAACAGGGCCCTTCTTCTCAAGCACTGCTGAACTGGGCACCACCGTCTCAAACACCGCTGAACAGGGCCCTTCATCTCAAGCACCGCTGAACTGGGCACCGCCGTCTCAAGCACCGCTGAACAGGGCACCGCCGTCTCAAGCACCGCTGAACAGGGCCCTTCATCTCAAGCACCGCTGAACTGGGCACCGCCGTCTCAAGCACCGCCGAACAGGGCCCTTCATCTCAAGCACCGCTGAACTGGGCACCGCCGTCTCAAGCACTGCTGAACAGGGCACCGCCATCTCAAGCACCGCTGAACAGGGCCCTTCATCTCAAGCACCGCTGAACTGGGCACCGCCATCTCAAGCACCGCTGAACAGGGCACCGCCGTCTCAAGCACCGCTGAACAGGGCACCGCCGTCTCAAGCACCGCTGAACAGGGCCCTTCATCTCAAGCACCGCTGAACAGGGCCCTTCATCTCAAGCACCGCTGAACTGGGCACCGCCGTCTCAAGCACCGCTGAACAGGGCCCTTCATCTCAAGCACCGCTGAACTGGGCACCGCCGTCTCAAGCACCGCTGAACTGGACACCGCCGTCTCAAGCACCGCTGAACAGGGCACCGCCGTCTTAAGCACTGCTGGCCCATTGGCGGAAGGGGCAGGCCCGCCTCTGTGTCGGGCAGGGCTGCACGAAGCACTCTGGGCACCAGTCCCCCTCCAGAACCAGTGTAGACTGTTATCCACTTGTGAGACTGTGGCTTTGCACTCCCCAGGATCGAACAGTGGGCAAATCACCCACTGTAGAGACTTGAGAGACTGTGGCTTTGCACTCCCCAGGATCGAACAGTGGGCAAGCCACCCACTGTAGAGACTTGAGAGACTGTGGCTTTGCACTCCCCAGGATGTAACAGTTGGCAACCCACCCACTGTAGAGACTTGAGAGACTGTGGCTTTGCACTCCCCAGGATGGAACAGTGGGCAAGCCACCCACTGTAGAGACTTGTGAGACTGTGGCTTTGCACTCCCCAGGATGTAACAGTGGGCAACCCACCCACTGTAGAGACTTGAGAGACTGTGGCTTTGCACTCCCCAGGATGGAACAGTGGCCATGGAGGCCCATCGTGGATCTGGCGTCGTGGACTCATCTGGCTGAGGTGCCCCCCCTTCCCTTCCCCCTGAGGTGCCTGTAGTTTTGCTATCTGATGCCCCTGCAGTGTTCTCTCCGTTGGAGTCAGGTATCCTGTGTGGGCTTTGCCCATGTGAATTGGGCCCAGTGGTCCACGGACAATGCCTGCTAAAATGATCGGACTTTAACATTTATGTATATAAAGGTTTTAGATGTGTGATATATTTTTAAGCCAGTGATACAATATATTCCAATGTTTAGAATCATTTCCTTTTGTCTTTGCATTCTTCTGGGGGGCATGGGGGGGTAACTGTGATGTGTTGCTATGCATTGATGTGTGTGTTGTAGTGGGTGAGGGTGGGGGTGGGTGTGTCGCGTATGTGTGTCCACATAATTTTTTCCCTCCCCTGTGTCGTAGGTGCAGTACTCACCGTTGTCTTCTGCGCCGGCGTTCGTGCTCCTGGTAGAGGAGCAGGTAGACAATCGCTGGGAGGATGTGGAGTTCGAGTTCCATGCTGTCCAGATTCCTTGTGGGGTGTATGGAGGTGAGCGTTTTCCATTCGAAATAGCTGTTTCAGCCGTGTTTTTATCGGCGGGGCTACCGCCCCGGAAAAGGTGGCGGATTGGTAGGTTGTGATGGGGTGGGCGGTACATTGACTCTCGCCTGTCTGTTGGCGGTGACTGCCGCGCTGTTTGTTTGTCCCGCCGTGGCGGGCGGTGTGTTGAAGTGGCGGTCTCTGTTGGCGGTTTCCGCCAGGGTCGGAATTCCATATTTTTTACCGCCAGCCTGTTGGCGGTTTAGCCGCAGGTTTAACACCGACCGCCAGGGTTGGAATGACCCCCTAAGTCTTTGATGTCCCTGAGACTTCTTAGCAGGTGACAAGCTCAGTCCAAGCCCTTGGAGAACCTTTGGACACAGGATGTAAAAAGTCAAGTACAGTCCTTTCACTCCTAGGACAGAATCAGCAAGCAGCAGGCCAGCACAACACAGCAACATCCAGTGTGCCAGTTCCTCCTACAGCATATAAATCTTCTTCCTGGTAGACTTTCCTCAATCCAGAAGGATTCTAACTATGTGGTGTCAGAGGTCCAGTACTTATTCCCATTTCTGTCTTTAAAGTAGACAAACTTCAAAGAGAAGTTTTTGTAGTGCACAAGACACTGCCTTTCCCTCCCCTGGCCCCAGACACACTTCAGGGGGTTGTCGGGGACTGCTTTGTGTGAGGACAGACACAGCCCTATTCAGGTGCAAGTGTCAGTTCCTCCCACCTCTCTAGCTCAGGAACACCCATCAGCCTGGTGATGGGCTATCAAGATATGCAGGGCGCACCTCAGCTCCCTTTTTTTGACTGTCTAGAGTGAATGCAATTTGTTAAGGTGCCATAAGTTCTATAGGTAATATAATCGTTGTATACATAAGACCAATATGTACGTTTCAGCACAATGGAGTGAGCCTTTTCTAGTTTAAGGGGTTCCTCACAAAAGTGGCTAAGGCCAAGTTTGTTGAACCAACTGGATACATGTTTAACCCAAGGAATAGAGGTTGAGTTGGGGCACATTAGCAGGTCATGGAGTGAGGTCTTATAAACGTCTAATTCGTGGTTTGTCCATAGTCGTATTCAATATAATAATGGTCTTAAAATAATTAGATCGGCTATGCGTCTCAGGCCCAGATCTAAATACAGTGGTATCAATGGAGTACTAGGAGGGCAGGCACACAAGGACCTCGCAAAACCGTTCTCACTGATAGTGAGCCTGTTACAGTCAGAAAAACCCCAGACCTCTGCTCCGTATGCGGCGGCTCCCTGTGCTCTGGCAATATAGATCTTGATTGCCGGAGAGACAGTTTTTGCTGTCGTACCTCTATAGAAACGCAGGATTGATGCCGCACCATGCTGCAGGCGACCCTCACTTTTATTGATCTGTTCTGCCCAGTTCAGATTATCAGAAAGCCTTACACCCAAATAATCAATGGAAGAAACCTTATCCAGGAGGTTCCCTTCTAAATGGATAGTACATTTCTTCCACGCTCCTGAACGGAACGCCATTAACTTGGTTTTTTTATGGTTCAGCTCTAGGCCGTAATCTCGACAAAAGGAGTTAAATCTATTAATAAGAATTTGGAGGCCCATGGGAGATTTAGAAATAAGAAGAGAGTCGTCAGCGAAAAGAAGGATTGGAATTTTTTGGGCGCATCATTCTGGCACGTCATTAAAACCTGTACAACCTCATTAATGAAAATAGAGAATAAAAATGGTGCCAACACACAGCCCTGGCGAACACCCCTATTTATGGGGATTTTGTCCGTTAGTTCGCCTAGGTTCCCCCATCTCACCTGCGCATATGTGTCCTCATGCAGCCACTTCAAAAGTTGGATTAAATTGGCTGGAGACCCTATTTTTTGTAGCACCTCCCACAATTTTTCCCTCGGGACTAGATCAAAAGCTGATCTCAAATCAACAAAAGCGATGTATAATGGTTGTTTAGCCAGGGCTGTATATTTCCAGTACAGAATGGCCAGTCTAAAGACCTGGTCTACTGTGCTGGTCCTTGGTCGAAATCCTGCTTGAAGGGGGGAAAGAATGTTCTGATCTTTGGCCCACTGTGTTAATCTACCTAGGAGTTGCTTGGCAAATATTTTTTGGATATTATCAATTAAACTGATTGGTCTATAGTTTGTCGGGAGGTTTACATTACCCTTTTTATGAATCGGGATAATTTCTGCACCCTTCCATGTCGTAGGAATCTGCCCCCCTTTGGCAATTTTATTGGAGAGAGTATTAATGTACCACGTCCAGACTGTTGGTTCTGACGAGTAAAGATCCCCCGGGATTTTGTCTGGACCTGGAGCTTTCCCAAGTTTTAAGGAACTAATAGCATTGGCTGTTTCTTTGGTAGTAAAACAGATGTGGCTCTTAGAATCCTGTGAGCCCCCTGCAAGGGGAGCTGATCCATGATGCTCATCAATGATAGAGAGAAAGTCTTGGCCTGCTTCCCCTGTAACTAAAATTGTGGGGTTTCTCAATTTTTCTATATAAGCCCGAAAAATGCTCAACCCATTTTTCTGGCTGTATATGGCTTCTCACACCAATACTGCCCTCTTTCTCTCGCTTGCCCAACAATTCCCAAAACAATTTGTTGTTGTTGGATTGGGTAGCATCCGACAATTCCTGCCTGGTTTATAAATCAAGGCTTAGTGACTACTGCCTGTAGAAATAAATAGTGGATGATAAAACCTGTGTAAGATTTATGAAGAAGGTAAACAAACTAGCCATTTTTGGTTTAGTCAGCCGATAGAAGATTAATCATACTTCAGAGATCCAGTTTCTACTTAATTAATAGGGATAATAAGGTCCTATGGTAATTATAACTTTAATATTATTGCTCTACTTATCAGGATGGTTGTGTGATGACTGTAGCAAAAGTAGCATTCTTGCAGTTTAATAACCAGACTGGAAAAACTTAGAGACCATACAACAATTGTTGAGTGGCAAAGCCCCAGGTGAAGAGAAGCTTGGTCCGTAATTTATCAAAATATTGCTTAACGAGTGAGTCTTAGCATTCACAGTATTATATAATTTAGTTTTCAATAGAGGCAAGATCCTATCATTGTTTGGCAAATGGATTTTAATACATTTTTAAAGCATGTAAAGCTAGCAACAGAACTGGGCTCATATTGTACAAAGCTGCTTTAATATGGATTATAAAATATATTTTTTTAAAAGTCAATCGCCTTTATTCTGTTTTTAAATCTAGTAGATTCGTTCGGACCAGCTTGGCAACTAATACTCATCATATGGCTGAAGGTAGTGAACTGGCTACCATGGATAAACTTTCTATCCCAATTCAGGAGCTTGATTGCCTCACTTTGAAAAATTGCTTCAGCATCCTTAATACTTAATATTCAGCTAGGAGGGGGAATATATCTTAAAAGGGGGGCATGTCAGGGATGACGCCATTTCTTGGTTGTTTTGACTCTTTTTTAAAATCTATTTATTGAGACTTTTCCATGTTTTACATCTTACATATTACAGCCCTAACATGAGTGCCATCACATCCATCTTAGGAGAACAACAGACAGGTAATTACGTTGTGTCAAGCAGGCCATTACCAGTCGATATGATTATAAGGATGGCTAACAATGAATGACTATATACAGATGATTGTGACAGAGTTCAGGCCAACATGGCCATACATAAGCAATAAGGAGATTTAAGGCCTTATTTAAACTTTTTGGTGCAAAACTGCACTAACGCAGTTTTGCACCAAAAAGTTTTGCACCGGCTTGCACCATTTTTAGCACCAGCTGGGCACCATATTTATGGAATGGTGCAAGCCGACGCAAAGGCAGGTTTGAGTCAAAATAAATGATTCTGACCAGATTAGCATAATTTTTTTACGTTAAGGGGCATATTTATGCTCTGTTTGCACTGAATTAGAGTAATTCTTTTGTTTACTCTAATTCAGTGCAAAACTAACTCCATATTTATACTTTGGTGCTAGACCCATCTAGCGCCAAATTTATGGAGTTAAAGTCATTTTTTGGAAGTGGAAACCTACCTTGCCATAATGAGATGCAAGGAAGGCGTTCCCGTGCAAACAATGACTCTATGGCCTTAACGCCATATTTATACTCCCATGCAAAAATGGTGCAAGGGAGGGAGGAGGGGTGAAATATGGGGCAAAGCTTGCTTTGCCCCATTTTTTAAGACCTGGGTAAGGCCAGGCGTTAGGGGACCTGTGGGCCTATTTCCATGGTGGAACACCATGGAATAAGTCCACAGGTGCCCTCCCCAGGCCCCAGGGGCACCGCCACCCACACTAGAGGGACTGCGAGGATGGGGGACCCCATCCCAGGTAAGTACAGGTAAGATTGCATTTTATTTTTGAAAGAGCCATAGGGGGGCCCTGAAATGGGCCCCCATACATGGCACAGGGTGCAATGGCCATGCCCAGGGGACCCCTGTCTTCTGTGCTGGCCTTTGGGGTGGTGGGCATGACTCCTGCCTTTTCTAAGGCAGGAGTCATGTGGCATGGTAGGTTAGCACCATAAAATGACGCTAATCTGGTTAGTGTCATTTTATTTTACTCCAACCTGCCTAAAGCCATTTTTTGGTGCTAAACCCACTTCTTCTATATTGCCAGCCCCACCCGACTAAAGTCATTTTTTTTAACTCTAGCCTACCATTTGCACCGGCTTGCACCATTCCATAAATATGGTGCCTGGCTGGTGCACAGAAATGGTGCAAGCCAGTGCTAAACTTTTTGGTGCAAAACTGAGTTAGTGCAGTTTTGCAGCAAAAAGTATAAATAAGGACCAATATTTTGTAAGTTTGCGCCACTTTTGCGTCAAAAACTGACGTTAATGCGGTGCAAAAAAAGTATAAATCAGGGCTTTGGTGCTAGACGGGTCTAGCACCAAAGTATAAATAAGGAGTTAGATTTGCACCGAATTAGAGTAAAAAAAAATATGCTAATTTGGTGCAAACAGAGTTTAAATATGCCGCAGAGTATAAATATACCCCTAAATATGGCGTTTAGGCCATAGAGTCATTTTTTGCATGGGAACGCCTACCTTGCATCTCATTAAGGCAAGGTAGGTTTCCACTTTCAAAAAATGACTTTAACTCCATATATTTGGTGCTAGAGGGGTCTAGCGCCAAAGTATAAATATGGAGATAGTTTTGCACCAAATTAGAGTTAAAAAAAATGACACTAATTCGGTGCAAACAGAGTATAAATATGCCCCTTAGGGCATAATCCAACAGGAAAGGAAGAAAAACAAACATCTAAAGTTTGAACAAGCCTGCACTTTCCCAGTTTGCAAATACGTATTCGCAATTCAACTCTAATTTGAACAGTTACTGTGTTGGCAGAGGAAGCAAACTGTGTGTTGTACTCAGTACCCTTTGTGGGAGGTGGATAGCTGGAGCTCTGAGCCCCGATAGAGGTAAATTCTCCTCCAGGGGCTGGGGGGAATGGGGTTGACTGTGCTCCACAGGTCAGATTGGAATTCAACCAAGATAATGTCCCAGCTGTTCGAGAGAGGATTTTTGGGCAGACCCCTAGCTTCCACTCTATGAAGTGTAACACTTTCAGCCTAGGCCCATGTTTTCATGGACTGTTGCCAGATAGTGATCACAGATGGAGTAGGTGATTTCAACTTATGAGTAATTAGGCGTGTGACCAGTAGAACACTTAAGTTGATGAAACGAGTGGTGACACTGCTCTTCCTCGTCCAGCATTGCAAAACCAACATGCACACCTCCCATGTATGCAGCAAGATGCATCCTGTACAATTTGCCAAGTGTCTAGTGACAACTTGCCAGTGCTGGTGAAGTGACGGGCAGGCTCAGAGGATGTGTAGGACACCTGCATCCGTCAAGCAACATTGGGAATGGAAATAACGGTTGATCTTGTTAGGGGTGAGGTATGCTCTGTGAAGTATAAAGTATTGAATGAGTCAAAAACGACATGGCATGGGATAGGGCAGGGTATGCCAGTATAGAGTGCCATTCCTTATGTGTACAGGGACGGCCAAGCTCAATCTCACATTGATGATACAAGGTGGTAAGTGGTGTTGCTGCATGTGTTCATAGAGAATCAGCAAGCCAGCACATCAAGTGTTGTCCCATTTCCTTAACATTGAGTTATTAGACTGTGGGGTGCTCCCAGTGCCCTAATAAGTGAGTTGTGAAGTAGAAAGTGTTGAGGAGGAAGTCCGTCCTCCTCAATTAGAGTCGCAAGGGGAGGGAACCATTGCCGAATAAATCTCCCAGTGTATGTAGTCCTACCTCATGCCACGGGGTTGCTTCTGCCAAAGAGCTGAGCGGTTTTCTCCTCAGTGTGCCTAAGAGAGGTGTTGCTGGGGCCTATGGTTGACTTGCTCTTGCAAGAAAGAGGCTCCAACTGTAACAGAGACGTGCCACTCGTAAATGTGAGGAGCTGGTCAGTGTGACCTTAAAACAGAGATGAAACAAGGGCATAATACAAGGCAAACCCTAGGCTGAGGAGGTTGTGACAGTGTCAGTAAGCTGGAGGCCTCCTAACCACCTGCCTACCCACTGCAGATGGGAGTCCAAGTAGTCAAAGCTCTGGACTGCAAGTCCTCCCTTATCCACTGACAGGTAAAGTTTATGTAGCACAACCCTACTGCATGTGTCATGTCACATAAACTCACTTGTCAGCCCTTTGAGTAATTGCAAAAGGGACTTCATGACATATAGGGGGAGGTTCACCAAGTAGTATGGTAAGTGAGGCAGCATTACCATTTTTGTAAACACTATGGGGATCATTCTGACCCCGGCGGGCGGCGGGAGCCGTCCGCCTGGAGGGAACCGCCAGAAAACCGCTGCGCGGTCAAAAGACCGCCACGGTTATTCTGGGTTTCCCACTGGGCTGGCGGGCGACCGCCAAAAGGCCGCCCGCCAGCCCAGTGGGAAACAGCCCTCCATGAGGATGCCGGCTCCGAATGGAGCCGGCGGAGTGGAGGATGTGCGACGGGTGCAGTAGCACCCGTCGCGAATTTCAGTGTCTGCTGAGCAGACACTGAAATTCAAAGTGGGGCCCTCTTACGGGGGCCCCTGCAGTGCCCATGCCATTGGCATGGGCACTGCAGGGGCCCCCAGGGGCCCCACGACACCCCTCACCGCCATCCTGTTCCTGGCGGGCGGAACCGCCAGGAACAGGATGGCGGTGAGGGGGTCGGAATCCCCATGGCGGCGCAGCAAGCTGCGCCGCCATGGCGGATTCCCATGGGCAGCGGAAAGTCGGCGGTACACCGCCGACTTTCCGTTTCTGGCCGCGGCTGTACCGCCGCGGTCAGAATGCCCGGCGGAGCACTGCCAGCCTGTTGGCGGTGCTACCGCCGACCCCGGCGGTCCTTGACCGCCGGGGTCAGAATGACCCCCTATGCGTCCCACCACTGAGAGCAGCTGTGACCTCCAGAACCCCATCTGCGCTTGTAGTGAAGACACCATCCTAGTGAGATTACTATCTAAGAGGTTGGTAGGTCTGTAATAGATGCAAATGCCCAGGTAGCGATGCATGGTGGGCTGCCATATCAAAAGAGTACCATTAAGGCAAAATCAGGGTCAGGTGTTGTGTCAGTTAGTGAAAAAAGACATGATTTAGTCTTAGTTCTGCAAATGTGTCGACTGTCAGTGCCATGTCGGCCAGGATATCATGTATATCTCAAAGGTAAGGTAGCAGGTCATCTGCGTGCAGGGAGACCGAGTTCAGGCTGTTGCAGAGCAAAACCCTTAGTCTGTCCTTGTGCACGAAGGGCAAGTACCAGAGGCTTTATGGCCAGAGAAAAGAGCAGTGGGGCCAGTGGGATCAGAGATGAAATTACCCATTATCCTTCTGGCTAGCAGCTGGATATAAAAAAAGTTTAACCCAATGAATGGATCACGCCCCCAGATCATATTGCAGTAGCACCTCGAACAGAAAGAACAACTCCAATGAATCACAAGCTATTTGCAGATCAAGGACTGGGCAGCCTGCTCAGGGCCAGGAATGAGAGGCATGCTCCAGGATGTGGATAAATCTCCACAAATTGAGAGAAGTACTGCAGGCTGGCATAAACCTGTTCTGATCCGGGTGTACCAATGTTTAGATTGCCAAATGATCGGCAAGGAATTTAGCAAGTATTTTATAGTGCAGGTTAAGGAGTGCCAGTGGCCTGTAAGACAACAGTGCATTGGGATGCCTGTCAGAATTCAGGAAGCGGACAAGCTGTGCCTCACGGAGCATGGCAGGCAGACAGGCAGCTAGCAGGGCTTCATTATATAATATTTTCAGGCGAGGGGCTAAATGGAGAGCATATGATTTGTAAAATTCTATTGAAGTCCATCCAGTCCAGGGGTCTTGCCGGGGGCAAGTGCACAGATGGTCTTCTGAATTTCAAAGGGCATGATGTGACTGTCTAGGTCCGCCTTCTGCTCCGGTGACATGCCAGGTAGGGAGACGCTAGTTAGGATTGAGTCACTCCCTTCCGTGGATGTGATTGCTACTGACATGTAAGTATAATGACGCATTCGTTTGGCATGGATGTCTCTTTGTGCATGCAGGAGGGCTCCAAAGGCAGCCTAGAGCTTCATTATGAGATGCCTCAGGTTTTGCTGACAGATGAGCCAGACTAGGAGCGACCCCGATTTATCAGCCTTAGCATGTCTTCTGACAGAGTGAACCTCATAGTTATGACAACGTAGTTTCTCCAGCAATGCGGCATGCTCCCTCTGAGCACGCACAGAGTTGCCTTTACGACCGGGGTCTAACAGTGCTTGGGACTCACAGCTCAACAGTTCACTTTCAATCTGAGAGATATCCCTGTCGAGCTGGAAGCGTATATTTCAGGTGTTTCCCAGGCATTGACCCCTATGGCCACTTTAAATGCATTCCATGAGTTCAGACGAAATACAGCTGTGTTATCATTTATGTCACAGTGTTCTAGTATGGTGTTGCCAAGGTAAGTATGGAATGGGGGTTATCTAGCACTGCTGGCTGTAGCCTCCAAGTAGGGAAAGGGGGAGATCCTGGGTCCCAGTTCAGCTGCAGAAGTTGGGGATTATGGTCCAAGTGAGTGCGCCCTAATTATTCGATATGTATTAATGAGGGATTACATCGGGGGTGCCAGCCAGTCCCTCTGTGTGGACGTGGAGGTTGTGTGCATGCGAGTAGAATGAGTAAGTCCTGGTGTGAGCATTACGCAAGCGACATATGTCGGATAGCTGCCAATGGCCTAGCCAGTTGATCAGTGTTGGGGCATTGGAAGTGGCAGTTGTGTGGTGGATAAGGGGAAAGGAGCAAATGAAGCTACCCCTCAAAACACTGTTAAAGTCCCCTTGGTTAGGAATCCCAGTTGGTCTGAGTTACAGGTGTAGATGATCCTTAAGCCGGCACTCCACAAAAACATAGCGACCCTCTGGGTCACCTATAGTTGTGTCTGCTGAAAAGGAATGCCAGCTTTGATCCATGCGTAGATGCGACTACATCTCCTGAGCCTTTGGCTGGAGTGTGGGGAATATTCAATCTGCAATTAGAGCTTTGTCTACCAGCTTACGATGATCTGCTTGCAACAGAGTTAGGTCGACCACCAAAGTGTTGATCTTGTTTTCCAGGGAGATCCAATATTTTTCCATAGCCGCCAGAATGATGTTCAGATTGTCTTTGATTATTTGGGGCTCTCCAGAGTGGGATCAACCATCTCAGATGTCAACTTTGGTCAGACCGGCAGGTGCAGAGACACCATTTTGAGTCCCAGAGCCCAAAAAACCCATGTCAAACAGAAGATCCAGATGCCAGGAGAGTAAGACAAGTCTTTGGCTCGGGAGGGCTCGCTTGCACGTGCTAGGAAGCATAATGTGCCACTGCTGCACGAGCGGCACAGAAGCAGCCATGGGCCTACGATGCACAGCATGGGGCCTACAGCATGTTGTCCGGCACTTCAGGGCCTTCCAGCACCTCCAGGGATGAAGCACCAGCCGTGCCTCCTGGCCTCAAGAGGCCAACCTCCACCCAGCACGACTGCCGCCAGGCGAGGATGGAGGAAAGGAGAATGTTGGGAGGCCTCAGTACCTCCTCTGGTGTTCATGCTGCCTCCACCCATCACCACCCTGTCAAGCACCAAGCCACCGTGCAGGCAAAATCAGGCCTTCTAGGCCAAGATCTTCCACCAGTGCCTCCCACAGTGCTGAGGCCTCTACAATGGCACAGTGAGGCCACCCACATTCAGTGGTGTGTGGCATGCTGGCAGAGGGATAAACGGCAGGAGGATCGGAGAAGAAGGGTTTCGATGTGGAGCTCTGCCAAAAGAGCACCCGCCATAATGGCTACTCAAGCCACGCCCCCCTGGTTGTTTTTGTTATTCTTATTGAAGTTGTGGTCCAACAAATTTACTCTGAGGCAAATATTTTACCACCATTAACTGGTATTTTCTGAAGGCAAATTTACAAAATATCTATTCAATCCAGGGTGCAGCTAAAATACATTGAAGGCTAGTACAGAGGTAGGCTAAATGAAGGGATAACTGGATTTTTGTTGTTCCGTGCTGTCAAATGGGTTTTACCCCCAAAGTTAAAACATAACTCTCTGCTCAGATAGGGGTTTAGGAGTTCATATTTTCAGAACATTTAAAAGATTTTTATGATCTTAACTATACTCCACTAGTTCAGAAAATTAAAAATCATTTTTTTCACTGGAGGGCACTACCTCTTTTTATAATATGCAATATATCACTAATCAAAATGTCAGTCTTACATCTACTCCGTTTTTTTCTCTGTGTACATCTTGTATAATTTCAAATAGTTCATTTAATAAAGTGGAAAGGTTTTATACCAGATTAATTTGGGCCAAAAAAGGTCACATAATAAAAACGAATTACTTATAAAAGCCACAGTAAGAGTCTACGTCTACGTTTACTGGACCTCTGACTTTGCTGTAGCTGTTATAAAAATTATATGATTCCTGACAGGTGCAATCTCTTTAAACAATGGCATCTTTAAAAGCTGCTTTGTGATATGAATAGACTGGATTTATCCATTTTTATTAAAAGGTTCCAAAAAAGGTTATATACCAGACTATCCATTCCATTTAGTTTAAAAGGTCAACCTGTTACTGTATGTTTAATATTCCTATTTTTATACAGAAATGCAGAGGGCGAATGCAGTATGCACCATACAGTACTGTGAAAGCCTGTGGAAACCAGATGAGATGAGTGCACACAATATGTGAGTAGGACACAACAATGTGCCCTGGGATCAGGGACCGGTCATTGTGATGACAAGTAGGCTAACAGGGATTACAGGGTGAATGGGGAGGGACTGGCATGAGTGGCCCAGCCCCATGGAGAGAAGGGATCAGGAGCACGTAAGGGAATGGGAAAATGGAAGGGAAAGAGAGAGAGAAAGAGACAAAGAAAAAGACTGTGAAAAGGGGAGGAAGGGAGAAACAAGAAAAGGAACAGTGGAAATGGGGGAGGGTGGACAAGGTGGGGAGAGTGGACCAATAGTGGGTCAGGGCCAGTTACAGCAACCCAAGGAAGTGTGCCAATGCTGGGGAACAACGTTTTTTGCTGTCTCAAGCAACATGTGAAGCAACAGGCAGTCATGGTGGGAGAATGAAGTGGTGTCTGCAAAGTCATGGAGCAGAATCAGGAAATGCACCAGCAGCACAGATTTGCTAGCATCTTACTCAGCATGTTGACAACTGCTCCCTCCCATGAGGGGTGGACTGTGGGACAGTCAAACTATATATGCACCAAGTCTCAGCACGTGTCATCACAGGGCCAACAGGTGGAATGGGGTAGTAGCCTTGTTGCCATAAGCTTCGCTGGTGTCCAGTTCCAATCATGCAATGACTTGAAGAGGCAAAATGTCAACCTGGCCTCCTGAGCACCCTGACCCAGAGCATCCAGCAAGTCTTCCTTGTCCTCCGGTTTGTACTCTACCGGGAGCCAAGCCTGACACTTGGTTTGCAGCCTCCCCAGCAGAGGTGGAGAATATAGATGCTGGGTCAAAAGGCTGTAAAATCCCAACATCTCTCCCAGAAGCTACCCTACAACTTTAAGATAGAAGACCACCACTGAGGACAAGAGAGGCCAGGCAGTGTGAGAGGCAGTGGTGCAGCTGCAAATACCTCTGTTGCTGGTAGGACAACAAATAAAACCCCTTGCGGAGCACTTCAGAGGCTTAAAGCTCCCCTTGGGGGAGCACATGGTGGAGACTGAGGATCCCTACAGTGCGCCAAGCACCCTAGTTAAGCACTTCAGCCGCCAACTCATTACCAGACAAGGGCACATGATCACGCAAGTGAGCATCCACCAAAAGAAGGCAGTGGGCCCGCTCCCAGGAAATAGCCTGGAGCACAGGATTTCCTGAACCAGGCCCAAGGTATCATACTTGTAGAGAGGCGGTTAGCCCTTCCAGGCACACGAGGATGGTGTGTTCTATCGTGACCCTCAGTGGTGAGTCCGGGGCCTGTGTATGCATCAAGGCAAATTGCGCTAGGTGTAAGGACATGGCATTGTGCTCAAATGAGGGGAGGCCCGAACCACCACACAAGTGGTAGGCAATGAGCTTGCTGTTAGCCAGTCTGGGCCATGCTGCCCCCTAAATGAGGACCTGATGCCCTTGTCCACCAACCACAAGACTCTGAGAGCTGCGAGCTAGGGCATCATGCCCAGAACTTAGGTGAACTTCAGAAGGGTCACCATGTTAGCCAGTGTTATACCCCACATTGGGAGACCAAGGTGGTACCACTTTTAGTAATCCAGCCTTGTGCGTTCTAGCAGTCGGTCAAGGTTATCCACCACCATGTGTTCCAGACCCTGGTTGATATAAATCCCCAAACACTTAGGATGCAAAACTAGAAGATCTGAATGTGGGGACTTGTATGATGAAATTGAAGACTTTCAATCAGAAAATCAGATGAACATTGGTTAGTTTTACTTGAGACATTTTTATTTGCACAATATTTATTTATTTATTTATTCGGTCTAAAATTAGACCATTAAAATACAATGAAAACAACCATACATGAAAAGTAAAACAAAAATCATGACCTTCACAAAAGCAAATACAATTAATACACTCCTTGTCAAACGGAACAGGTGTTAAATAATACTCCTAACTTGGTGCTTCCTCGCCCTGATGGATACCATTTACCAAAGCAAGTTGGAAAAAACTGATTATATGCTAAATCTTTTCTGATCTTACCTATATAAACTACAGAGTACCATGTACTTTAATCTCGACATACATAAATATGCACTTCTAAAACACACTTCTTAAATAAATTATTCATGGAAAGTAGTTTGTAGTACTTAAAGAGTACTTCATGCCACAATACCATGAACCAAATATTTAAAAAGTACCGCAGAGTAAAATGGGCATACATATATATGTACTTTTTGAGACTCATTTCTCAAATAAATTGTTCATAAGAGTTAAGTCTTATTACTTAAAAAGTGCTATGTGCTACAGTACTATAAATCAAGTGTTAAAAAAAATACCCAAAGTTAGGGACAAATGAAAAATAAAATAAGCACACTAATTATAAAAAAAGTTCTATAACAGTATTAAGTGAAGAATCCGATAAAAAACACAAACAAGAATAAAAACCTAATATCTTTAAAATTAGTCCAAAGGTAGAACAACATAGATGGCCCTCTTTGGATTTCATGACCAATTAAAATCCTCATCCATTAGCTGCTAAACCTCTCTCCAACTAATAGACCAGAATCTAGAATAGTCCTACTGCAGATGGTCCAAGCTGCTGACAGATATTTGGAGACTGAGCTTCCTATCAACGTGGAAGAATCGTATTTGCATAATCTGTAGGTGCTAGCTCGATCATGCAATAGCAAAACCTTGCACAGAGGGATAATCCACTTTCCTCTAGGGCACTTGTACAAGGGACAGAAAAACAAAACATGCTCAGGTGTTTCCTTACATGAGTGACAATTTATACATTTATCAGACATGGAGCTGTTTATCGGCCAACAGGCCGTGAAACTATTAACTGCTAATGTACCATATCTGAGCTGAAGGAAAAAGCTCGAGCACGTGTTGGTATAGGGAGATCCAAAAAGTTCTTGGGCCGGGGTTCGTGTTTAACCAGCAAAAACTCTGCTGTCAACCGACCTGACCCGTTACAGTGAAAGGACTCATCATGACCTTTCCCCCAATATCTCTCTTTAGCCAGCACCCTGGTGTTAGTAGGAATCATCTCAGGATTCTCCCAATAATGTGGGAAACCCTACTTGACCCAAGCTGATTTCATCTCCCTCAACCAAAAAACTTTTTTCCATCCCTGATAAGGTGTTATAAGATCTTTGATTGCTGCCCTGAAAGGCTCAAGTTCTTCTGTTTTCCACACTCGGATCCAATATAAAAGTGGTCTTAAACCTGCTGTATCTTTGATGCTATTTATACCCAGATCTAGTCTAAGGGGGATCATCGGCGTGCCTTTCCCTAACCTAGATATGTGTCTGAGAAAATTATTTTCTTTAATTTGGAGGTTATCCAATTGTCTGTAAGAACCCTAGAGCTCTGCTCCATACAGGGCAGCAGCATGGACTTGAAATTTGTAAATTTCAGAAATGGGAATCAGAGGGAGGCTCGATACAGCTCTGGCCTTTCGTTCTAACGCTCCACCTCTTTGACTTATAATAAGTGCCCCTTTTCTAATGGCTGCATCCCAGCTGCCCCTATCCGATAACCTAATGCCCAAATAATAATACTCCGTGACCCTCTCCAAAAGGACTGGGTCCATCACTATATTTGCTTTTATTCTCTTTTTCGGGGCGCTATATCTCATAAGTTTTGTTTTCTTAACATTGACATCCAGCCCATGGTCTCTACAAAATGCACAGAATTGATTGACCAAATTTTGAATCCCCATAGATGTTTTGGCCAACAAGATGGTATCATCCGCGTAAAGCAACCATGGCACTTTCTTCCCTGCCAACTTAGGCGAGTCATTGATACATTTTACTAGGTATTTGATGCAATTGTTTATGTATAAGAGGAAAAGGGTAGGGGCTAAAACACAGCTTTGTCTAACTCCTCTTTTAATGGCAACTGGGTCTGTTAGATCACCATCCTTTCCAATCCTAATTTGTGCATAGGTGTTCTCATGCAGCCGAACCATAAGTTTCAAAAGACCTTTAGGAGCAGCCATGTTAGATAATGTCAACCATAACAGGCTCCTGGGACCAAATCAAATGCAGCTCTGAGGTCAATGAAAACCACGTACAAATTTCCCCCTCCTACTTCCACGGTATTCCATTTGATTGCTAAGAATCTTAGGACTTGGTCTATGGTACTAACTGCAGGTCTATTTACACAATATATTAGGCGAAGAAATTGTTACTTTCCCACTTCTGATTCACAAATTATTTTCATCTAACCCCCTTGATGTTATGCTTTGATTTCTTTTGGGATAAATCATTTTATTAATTTTATTGCATCAACAACATGATAATAGCAGGTCACATCTGTTCCACAGAACCACAACAGTAAGCATTCATAATTACATTTATCCCCTTGGCCCTCAATCGAACATATTACTAATACATTGGTTCGTCTATAGCCATAACGTCTATAGCCATATTCACTTAATCTTGCTATAAGGCAAGTGACACCGCAGTACTTATTACAGTGTCCCTCTCATTTTCCCCACACTTTTTCATATTTGCCCGGACATCCTTTCGACCCGTATACTAGCTTCTCATGTTGGGCACACCAATCGACCCCCTGCCTCCATTGGGCAAGCGTTAGCACCGCCTCTGTGCTCCAAGCAACAGCTATGTCTCACTTGGCCATTATGCACACCCTCCCCAAGAAAACACGATCAGCCCTGCTATTTCCTACTCCTTCCAGGACAACAAAAAGGATTTGTAGCGGGATCATATCTACCTCCATTGCCTGCACCTCAGAGAGCTCCCTGTTCACCACTCGGCAGTAGGTCGCTATGCATGGACAAACCCACACCATGTGATAGAAATCTGCACTATGACATGAGCATCGGAGACAGTCAGCATGCTGTTGGAGACCTGCTTTCTACATTTTATCTGTGGTAAGGTATGCAGTATGTAGGTAGTACGTCTGCACCAGCTGGAGGCGGGTAGCTGTAGTCAAATCCCTGGGGGCCATCAAGGCATCACGCCAGTCTTCTCCCTCCAGCGGACCCAGCAAGTTCTCCCATCTCTCTCTGAGGTTCGCTAGTGGCTTTGCCGTGTTGGTGAAAAGTCTACAATATATCTGAGATATACCACCCCTGCCCAGGTCACCCATCATGACCTTCGCCTCCACTGGACTAAATTCAGGAAGAGCTGTACCACCCCGGACGTGTGTTCCCAATGCATGGTGCAACTGTAAATATTTATGAAACTGGGTCTTGGAGAGCGAGTACTGCTCCTGCATCTCCTGGAAGGACAGCATGTGGGAACCCCTTCAGACATCCCCTAACATGGAAATACCTATATTGTCCCACCTGTGGAACCCCTCCAGCACAGAAACCTCACTCAATGACGTAACCCGCCACAGTGGAGTTTGCTGAGTGAGACTTGCCCACCATCCTGTCCCTCTCTCTGCTGCCCTCCATCCTACAAACTCCATTCTTGTCATTTCAGGAACTTCTCTTGAGAGGGGGGCACTGTAAAGTAAATCAACCAATTTGGGAAAGCTCAACGTCAATAATTCAAGTTGACAAGCTGGGTCTGACCACCTGCCCGTCAACCAATTGTTGATCACTAGGAGTTGCATAGCCAGATAATATTGGTACAGAATGGACATTCTAAGGCCACCCTCCTGCACATTCAACTGGCAAGTGTGTAGAGCGAGTCTGGGGCGGGAATTATGCCATAAATATTGTTGCACTTGTGCATCCATTAGAGATATAGAAAACAGGGTAGGATCATCCTTTTATACAGCACAATCCCACCCAGGACATTAGGGGCTAGGGTCTGTCAGTTTTATAGCTCTTCCTTGAGTTTTTGCGTGAGCGGTGTAACGTTAAGTGCCCATGCCAACTCGGGCAAGAGGGTCACATTGATCCCCAGGTATCAGAAGCTGTTGCGCCTAATGGGGATACTATCCTGCCAGTCGTAGCAATCTCTGGCTGGATACAGCAGGACCAACACTGACTTGCCCGAGGCCTCATAAAAGAGCTCCAACAGCTGTAGGCATCGGGTCCACTGCTTGCCAGGGCAGATAGGTAAAGGAGTACGTTATCCACATACAAAGCAATGCGGTCCTCCTGTCCTGGGGACCAAGCGCACCCCTTGATGAGCGGGTCTTCCCTTATGACCTTCGCCTGGGGCTTGATTGTGAGGGCAAAGAGAAGCAGTGATAGTGGGAATCACTGATGGGTTCCCCCAGCGGATGCTGAAAGGGTCCGTGGTCACCCCGTTAACTCGTTCCGAGCTGTTGGGTTAGAATAGAGGCGTCGCACTAACCCTCAAAACCTAGGGCTTCTTTATGAGTACCTTAGAGAGATACGACAAGTCCACTGTATCAAACACTTTCTCAAAGTCTATGAGGAGTAACGCTAGGTGTGGGGGCAAAGAGTGGCAATGCGCCAGTGCTGCATGAAGCCACCTAAGGCAGTGCCGGGTACTTTTGCCCGGCATGAACCCACATTGGTCCGGGGGAATTAGGAAGGTTAGTACCTTCTTCAGTATACTAGCCAATATTATAGATAGAATTTTTATTTCAGTCTTTAGGAGTGAGATGGGCCTGTAGGCCGCACAGAAGGTCGAGGGTGGCTGGGATTTCGGAATTACTATGAGGATGTCCTGATGAAGGTCCAAGGGGAAGCTCCCGGTTCACTCGGCCTCAGCATACAGATTTAACAGGTGAGGTGCCAAGAGGTCGCTACCCTTGTGGTAAAGTTCTGCCAGAAAACAGTCCGGGCCCAGGGTTTTACCCAAGGCCAGAGCCGATATCGCCTCTCCAATATCTTCCAGTACTATGGTTTCATTTAATTCCTCTCTCCATGCAACCGAGAGGCCAGGAAGCGATATGTCACACAACAGGGGATTTTCCTGCTTTGTCTGGGGTTGCGGTCGCTCTGCATACAGTCTGGCGTTGTACTCGGCAAAGCCCTGTGCGATATCGTGGGGTGTCCTACAGTGGACACCTGAGTCAATAATAATTCAGGGACAATTCTACAAAGCAGAGGCTGAGATGCCAGCCAGTGCAGTAGCTTTGCCATTCTTATTGCCCCACCCTTGTTCACGGGCCACGAGGCTCGCCACATGTGCTTGGGGGACTCAACCGTAAGGTGACAGATTTCCTCTCGGATTATGAACAGTTGCCTGGTCGTGGTCGCGTGGTTAGGGGCTGAGAGCTGCATTTCCAGGTGCAGCTTCCAAGCTTCAAGGTCAGCCACCTGTTTGTTTCTCACCCTCTCCCAAATCGGAGGAGATGCCCGGAGGGTGGGCTTGCAGGCAGCCCATAATACACCCGTCGATTGCACGGAGCCAGTATTGTACTCAAAATAGTGTGTGACCTCCCCCCGCGTGGCTTAGACATAAGTTTCGTCAGGAAGGTACCAGGCATTTAGTTGCCAGATGGGTTGCTGAGCCATGCCAGGGTCCTTCATCTTCATCAAGAGTGGTGCATGATCCGAGACTCTCCATGGAAGTATTGCTATGGTGGTGACGAAAAGGACATCAGAAGCCGGCATGAAGAGCAGGTCTATTCTTGCATGCGTGTGGTGCGCCACTGAGGTGTGTGTATTGTCGCACTCTGGGGTGCCATGTCTGCCACACGTCACAGAGACCAGCTGAGGAGCTGTTTGGCTTGGACCATCCTTATCACGTGGGGGGTCCTGTGGAGTCGCCTCCCAGGATTGGCAAGCCCGGTGAAAGTCACACCACCACCTCCCGGAGAGTCATTAGGAAGGGTGCGAGTGCCCCAGGGGGGGTATATACTCCGGATGTTAACTGGTTGGCTGCCAAGAGTGGCTGACACTGCAACGTAATGGCCCTGTGGGTCACTCTTGGATGCAGTGATCATGATAGACATTGAGTGGTGTATCAGGATGGCCACTCCTCTGGAGCCTCTAGCAAAGCCCGCATGGTATATTCCATCATAGCCACCACGCGACAGCATAGGCAACTCGTGCCCTGCAAGTGCGTTTCCTAAAGCATCACCACTGAGGGGGCAGAGCGGCGAAGGGCACTAAAAACCGCTGATCTCTTGATCTTGTCGAGGAGATCATTAACGTTCCATGAGAGGACTTTCTCAAGACGTCTAGTGCGTACAAAGAAACCCTATTCAGATCTATTTAGGGCTTTAAGCGCATCAGCATCCCGGAGAGGGGGGCAGCAGGTGGGGAGTCTCCCTTGGGGGAGGCATGTCAGTGATATGGACCTTGGGACGCGATGCGACCAGCTGCAAAAAAGAAGCAAGAACAAAACTTTAAAACCAACCACTTCAAACCCCTTCCAACTACCCCCAACCCATACTTCTATCCCAAAGCATCTGTCGCCCCAAAACATAACAAAGACCCCTTAACCCAAATATCCATATTGGGAGTGGAGTGATGGACCCCTCCATATAGTCAGAGTTCTGCAAGCCCCTATCCCGCTTCTGATAGTGGCCCTGAATTCAAAGTTCTCCCCTTCAACACTTCATAGCATATCAAGGACATTGGTTGCATTGTGTGTCAGGTTAGCAAGGGGGCTTGGCTCAAGCAGTTGTCCTCCAGCGTCAATAGGTCCAGTACCCACTCCATGCAGGCCTCCGTAGCTGACTTCAAGGAAGACAAGGATCTGTCCGGGCCAGTCCCCAACCTGAGGGAGAGGCCCTCATCTGGGGATCTGGTGTTCCTCCGTGAGCCATTCCCATGCAGATTCCAGTGTCTCAAAGAAAAAGGACTTGTCTTTGAAAAGGACCTTGAGGTGTGCAGGGAATAACAGCATGTAGGACAGCTGCATTGCTCTTAGTTTCTGTTTCGCTGCTTCGAATTAACAGCACTTGGTTTGTACCTCTCTTGTATAGTCTGGAAAGATCAGAATTTTGTGATTCTCCTACCGGAACTCAGGTTGTTTTCCTCGCCTCACCAAGTATTGTATCCCGGTCTTTAAAATGGAGGAATCTGGCAATGATCGGCCTCCGCTGCCCACCTGGCCGAGGCTTGGGTGCCAGCGATCGATGTGCGCATTCAATTGCCAACCAAGGGGACAACTTCGATGCTGGCAGGCTGGACGGGATCCACGTCTCCAAGAATTCAGCTGTTCAGTTGCCAGCCGCACCCTCCGGAAATCCCACAAATCCCAAATTATTGCACCAGGATCGGTTTTCTGTGCCCTTGGCTCTATGGTGAAGTTCTCCTGTATGCATCAGCAACTGGGCCCCTTGGATTTGAGGTCCACTATCTCATTTTCACTCGTGGACACCCGGCTTCAGCTTCTTTAACATGACCTACTGACGTCGGGAGGTCTTGTAGGAGCAGGCCAACATCTTTGCGCACTTCGCCTATTTTGATCTCAACTGCCTGTTGCGAGGATTGAATCGCTTGGAGGATAGTGTCCAGTCCCTCCACCGCCGGTGCTCCAGGTCAGAGCACCTCCCCCTTGGGGGTTCAAGTGAGTGGCATGTTAATCAATTCGTTGCTTTGTTTCAGGGGGTTGCTTAGCACTTCTGTCTTTCCCCATGTTAGGGCCAGTAGGGTGCCCAGATGCACTCTGATAGGGAGACCAGCAGGCACCCAGAGAGTGTGCATCAAACACCAGAGTCAGTCACTTGGCCTCTCGGCCCCTCTTCTCGTCTGTCAATATTATCGCCTGGGGTCACCCAGCTTTCAGCTTGTCCCCTGTTCCGACAGTTAGCTTACCGGGCGTCTTCGTCCCCAGGCATGCAGCGATATTCCCAGTCTCACTGGCGCTCATCCCAACCCATCCTCTGCATGCCTGTGGTTGCTCGGTGGGTCCGGACGGCCTCGTTGTCAGTCCAGCCACGGAGGCACCTCTCTCCCTGCTCTTTATCCTTCCAACTCGGATCACTACCTGCTGTGGTCCCACCTAATTCCTCTTTCCAGATTTCAGACAGATGTGATTGTCTCAGGATCTCTCCTAGTCACGCCTCACCTCAGAGGCCAGCCTGTGTAGTGTTGCTGAAGCCTGTGCTCATCTCACCACCCCGCCTGGGCCCCGGCCACTCCATTTTGTCTTCGCCACTGGATGGGGACTCAGGCCTCAATCCTCCGTACGTGGCCCAGGCTGAACCCTTGGGGGTTTCGGGTTCACGCCGCTCCCTTGCTCACTCCAGCCTTTGGGTGTGCCACAGGGGCCAGGCCACACTTTATCAGTCTTCTATCTTGCTGGGGGCCCCTCTTCCCTACTCTCCGCTTCCTCCCGCAGCTCTCATATGTGGCCTCTCTCTTGGGCCACATATGAGAGCTGAAGCCCGGCCAACTCCACAAGCTGGTGGGCTCACCTCCTGCACCCAGTCACCACTGGCTCTGGGCTGGCGACCTCACCTGGGTCTCAACCTCCCCGGGTACTTCTCCTATCGGGGGCCCGCCTCACCCACTCACTCTGCTCGACAGTCGCACTCTGTTCTCCCGCGGCCGCTTCCTCAGTGGGAACCTTGTCCTCCCCACTCCAGCTAGCTGCCTCAAGACAGCACGGTCCGGCCCAGCGGCCGCTGCTCCTCCGGCTCCTGGGCTTCTCAGCCTGGACGGGCTCTTCCACCCCTGCTCCTCACCTCCTGGGAGGACCCACTCTTTTCCGTGCGGTGGCTGTGCTCAACCGTGGTCACGGCCGCTCCTCACAGGCCGACGGGCCCACATCAGGTGCCAGACAGGGCACGCCACCTAGGCCCCAGCTCCTTCTGTCATTTCTTTCGCAGGGGACTCCTCCCCAGCACAGGATCCGCTCCTCTGGCCCACGAGCTGATCAGGCTCTACAGGCCAGCACAGCCCGGGGGTCGCCGCTTCCGCCGCTCTCCGCCTCAGTCAGCCACCTCCTGCATCGTTGGTTCTTCTTTACATCTCCGGGATGGGCCACAATTTTCTTGGATACAATTGGGCAGCAGGACAAATGGCTTCCACATGTGAATGACGGAAGGGACGGGAGCACTCTCAGAGTACGACCGCTATCTTTTACACCCGAGGCCACGCCCCCTCTGCTTTGATTTTAATATAAAAAATTACAGTCAAAACAAATTGAGATATGCATTGGACGAGTGTTAAGCTCAGTCCAAAAGAATGGCAAGATTAGAAATAAATGGGTACATTACGCTGAGATGGGCAAAGTTGCATGGCATATTATCCTTTCCTGGATATAGGTTATATTTAACTTACACAAGATTGGCTTCAACTTCACCTTCCTTGCCCACTGCTTGTCTCTGAAGGGCAACTGGAAGCCTGTGTTTTGGGATTGCGCAGAATTGAGTTTTAGAATGCAAGTTTTTATTGTTGACTAGACAGAAATTGATTTCATAAGCCAAACTCAACCCAAAATAACTTGTTTTGAAGTATCTGAACAAACTGCGCAATCTGATTTTTATTGTAAATATTTTATTTTTGTACCCAGGCCAATGCCCCCTTATGATTACTATCCATTGCAAATCACTGATAAGCCCTACATTTATGGAATGGTGTTTGAAGATGGCCAGAACTAGTCAATGTGAATTTTGGTGTCAATTATGCAAATATCTACCAAATAAACAGCATTTGCTTTGGGGAGGGATTACACATACTAAAGATGGTATGTCAATATCAGTTGCATAATATGAGCACTATTTGTTGGGCTTTCCCAGGTAGTCAACAAATTTTCTTTTATTATCATGTGATCAATGGCAAATTATTATTATTATTTTTTTTTAATTTACCAAAAATATGATTAAAAAGAAACTGGAGGGTTGCTTATCACCATTAAATTCTAAATCAAAATCAGAGTTGGTCATAGGGCAACTTTGAGAGCTGTGTTGGTTGAAAAAAAACACTAAATAATAAAATTACTACTACTACTACTGATAATAATAATATAACATTTAATCCCATTATCATTATTATTAGTGTTATTATTATATTTCATATTATCAGTGTTATTGTTATAAATGCCGCAGTTGTGCTTCTGTTGTTAATATTATTAATAACAATAATCATATATTAACATTATCAAATTAATAGTATATCATTGATTTAAAATAAACCATATAAAGACTCCAGAAAAAAACAAATGCTTTAATGGTGAAAACATATGATACTTGCAAAATTATTTAAACTTAAAAATGTCCAAATTCTGTTGTCTAAATTCAGTAGGAGTTTAGCTGCTTTAATTTAATTTGTGTGGCACTTGTACAGCATGGAAGGGCCTCAATGTAAGTTAACGTTAAACTTCAAGTATGAACACTGCAGTGGGATAAGAAGCATTCAATTGTTCCATGATTAGAAAATGTTAAACTCCTTCTTTGTGTAACAATTTCACCCAGCCACACTATGCTGAAGGTCTCTTAAACTTTCTGAATAAATGTGATGGTATAGTGAACAAGACCTAGGATCAAATCTCACAGTCACATAACCACTTCACACAGAAGAAATAGATTTGTTATTGTCTGTCTCATGGGAGCAAAATGTTCAGCACTGATAAAGCCTGGTAATGAATGAAGAAAAAAAAGCTAACACCTGGGCAAGAGACAGGTACCATGTTGGGTGGAAATATTAATGTGGCTAAATCATCTCTACTGGATTGTAATAGGAAATAACATAGGACCTGATTACAACCTTGGCGGATGGGATACTCTGTCACAAATATATCATAGGATATAATGGAACTTGTAATATGGCAGTCAGATATCCGTCATCTTTGTGATGGAGTATCCCATCCGCCAAGGTCATAATCAGGTCCATAGTTTCATAAGCCTTCAAGATGGCCACCAAATTTCCTGTCAAACCTACTAAGGACATTCATTAAGTTTTCAATACTCCTCTATTTAATCAAATAATCTAGGCACTAATTCAAATTACTATGACTGCAAAGCTCAGGTATTTGTAGTTGTACACTCTCTGTGGTTTACTACTGTTGTAGAATCAATTACATTTCTTAGTAACTCTTACAAAACACATAATATGTTTTTTTCCAGATTAAGGATCAGTGAATTAACATCATCATGAATTGATGCCACATCTAATGTTCACTGTAGACCAACAGAAAAATAATCTAAAAGTAAGAAATCATCAGTGTGCAATGTAGAGTTTATTTTGGAAGAAATGATTCACTTTCGTTATCTCAGTTACCAGAACACTATTATACAAATTAGCAGGAATACGAGAACCCAACCCTTTATTACACTTTTGTTGCAAAATGATCTGCTTCTCAACACATTTGTTCTCAAATGAGCTTGACCCCTTGTATGCTAATACAGTTAATTCATCATAACCACTGAATCCCTGGGTACACCTAGACAAACACAATACAGATATACAAATGTTAATTCCATTTCATCCTGGGTATTTTTCTATCCTAGGCATTCATTGCTTTTAAACATTTTCACTGTTCTTTTATATTGTTTCCACCCTTGTCAAAGCATGCTCTAAAATCATTGAGTTTACTGTTTTAAATATTTAAAAACAGTTGATTTAAACCATGACTGAGATCAACAACATACAACATGTTTACAATAATTAAAAAGCACTAATTTGTAATCAGAAGAATAATGCAAGTTACACATTTCATTTTGAAAACGTCTGAAAAATATAAACACATTATAACAAATCTTGCTTATTGGGGGATTTGTGATGATTTTGATCAGTTCATTGTATGTTTTAATTGTAAAGTTTATAAATATTTAATTTAGATATTGTCCTCTAAAATAATTTAATGCTGAATATACGTGTGGTCTGGCTTTTCAGAAATAGTCACAAATGCCATGGGGACCGTAACTTAAGCAATGCAATTTTACATCCACACTTAACTAGAACTTGTTTAAAATTTGCAGAAACAGTACTTTGCTCCCTAAGCCCCAGACCATTTCCTCACTCAAGAGAGCTCTTAACGATTTCTCCACTGCAAGTAATAGCTCACAACCCAAGTGGATAACTTCAGCAAAGCTTGAACATATGTACTGGATAGAGCAAGTTCTAAGCTGAGTTGTTGTACAAGAATTGCTGTTCTTAAACTGCAGAATTTACATAAGGTCTTCCCTTCATATGCATTTGGACCATTTGGGAGCAGGGATTTAGTCTATTGCATGTTTTAGACTGGTATAGATTTTTATTTTATCCACTTTCAGCAGGTGATTAAAATGTCACCTCCCCATTGACTCACATAGGCACTAGTGTGAGCCATAGTTTTTCTCCCTGTGTGGGACAAGTGAGATTGTTTTGCTTAAGTTTCTCGAGAAGGATCTCCATAAGTATGTATTCAACTCACTACCTCAAAAGTTTCTTGCCCCAAATGGCAATTGCACACTGGAGTATGTTTTATTTGCCCTGAAAGGTAGATTTTTGTTTTTGAGATGTTAATCTTCAAAACAAAATGTGTTTCTGCATGGTTGTTCAATTCTATCAAGTTCTTTGCAATCACGTATGGGTTAGATCAAACAGTAGCACATCATACACATATAAAAGGGTGTGTATTGATTTATCTCCTATTTTGGGTGGGAAATTATCCAATTTCAAACAATGCTAAGGTAAATTGGAAATATATAATGAAAAAAAAATTGGTGCCAGTAAACATCCCCGTTTCAATACATTATGTGTGGACATGGAGTGAGGAAGGGCCAGATGTTTGACCCAGAGTTTTGTGACTCACAATTTGTGAATTATTTGCAAGTCACAGATTGCTAGTCACAAAACCTAATGTACAAGAGTGTACCTAACAATGTTTGCGATTCCCAATAGAGTTGCAAATTACCTCCCTCATTTATATTCATGAGGTAGGTAGCAATTTACGACCCTATTTGGACTGGCTGCTTTCAAAGGGTTGGTGGCCTGCTGGGGACAGCAGATCACCATGTCTGTGACTGCTTTTGAATAAAGCAGTTTTTTCTTTTTTTAAATGCAACCTGTTTTCCTGAAAGGAAAGCGAGATGCATTTCAAAATCAAAAATGAAAAAGTTCTGCTTCGAAAAAATAATTTCCCCATCCATTCACAAAGGGGATGGGGTCCCCTGGGGACCCCTTACTGTTTGCGAATGGGTTACCACCAATTTGAAATTGGTGGTAACTGCGATTGTTTTGCGACTGCAATTGCGGTCACGAAACAATCATACACCCAGCTGTGACTCGAAATTAGGAAGGGATGCCCTCAGGACGCCCCTTCCTAATTGCAAGTTGCAAATCCCTATTTTGTGATTCAGGAGGTGTGACCAAATTGCAAAATAGGGATGGCACATTGTACCTGCCAATTTTGCAGTCTCAAACAGCCATTTTCGCCTTTTGCGACCGCAAAATGTCATTGTACATAAGACACAAAGCCCTTTATTTTCCCTAGCAGTATTTGCATCATGTTTAATGAAGCAATTTGTCTCAGTAGTTGTTTGATGGTATGCCCAAAGGCAGCAGTTTTTGCCAGAGAGTTGGCCTATCACCCTGTTCAAACGTGGTTGAAAAGTCAATCAGAGCTGCATTTGGATTTGAGCTATCTATTCTGCTAGTGTTTGGAACTTTTGAAATGTAGTGTATCGTTGTGAATGAACTAAGACTGGTCAAAACTTTGTGTTACTGTACAATGGATTTGATTTTATCAATACAAGATTTCACTAGCTCTTCCTTAATCCATATTGATTAGTAAATATTTTGTGAGTTTAATTTGACTGCCTTTTTAGGTTGAGCCTGCGACAGCACATGCACTGCATGCTCTCTTGCTTGTGAGATGTTATTGTTTACAATAAATGGGCTTGGAGGCAGCCCATTGCTTACCATTGGTTGGCTTTAGTGTCATTCTTCTTTGCTGTCCCTAAAATGGCCAGTGCAAGGCCAACCATCAGTTCATTTCCTGTCTGTGGAGCATGGAGCAAGCACAGATTGATTAAAGTTAATTAGTGCCTGCCCGCTGCACACGCTGTGGTTGAGGTGCTATTTCTTCTTCACCCTCCCACATATCCCTTCTTTGTGTTGCTGCTCCTGCTTGGTGCTCGCTTACTCCTCTCCTGTGCACCTCCCTGATGTTGCTTTTCCCCTCTCCCATTGTTGCTGCTCCCATCCTCCTCCCCTGCAGTTCCCTCATGTTGCTTCCCCCTCATTGTTTTTAACATATTACACAACAGCGCAAAAACACTGACCGTTACATAGCGCTTCTTTTTCCTTGACTTCAAGACATGTTTCACAGCAGCTTGTGCTGCTGTGCAGCAAATCTAAAAACACATTGACAAAGCCAATAGATCTCACATAGGTGAGACCTATTGGCTTGGCTAATGCTTGTGATAGAGCTTAAAATTTAGTGATGTCCCTCGTGTCACAAAAAGTCATTAGGACGTGACAGTTTAAGTTTACGAAAGTAAGAGTGTAAACCTAACGTAGAAAGCTGCACTGACATGCAATTTAAATGTGCAATTGCTTGTATTTCAGAGTTCAACGTAGGTGCCTTTTAAATTAAATCACGTTAGAATGATAAAACGTATGTTATAATGTAATTTAGACTCTAGACTAACAGTGCTATAGAAATGATATTGAAGTTTTAGTGATCAGTAAATGAATAATAAGTTTAAAAATATGTGCAAGTGAGAAAACTACAGTTCTCTTTTGTACTCAAAGAAATACAGTAACAAAGCTTTTACTATTTTGAAATGAAATGTATTATTCATATTGATGAAATATTATTAATGCTGAATTTATAAGTTTGCACATTACATGTGTTTCACTAAAACGTATTAATTAAATTTATTATTGTGATTTTGTGTTACCATAAGTGAGGCCTGCAGAGCTTGCATTTTGCAGTCACATAAAAGTGTTGAATAATATTTTTTTCATAACATGAAGACTTTTTCAGTTTCCTTCCCATGAGAAGCAAAGCCCTCTTGTAATAGATCACATTGTTTAAACGTGAAAGGATGTATCCCTTGGTCCTTGAAAACAACACATTGTAGGAACATCGACTGAGTTTGTGTATATTTGTTTCTAACCTGTTTGGATTCACACCGGAAGAGATATGTTCCCATGACAGACTTGGGAAGAAATTGGACTGCTCAAATTTGGAGTCATACAATTAATTTCTATTGGATGATGTTTATTCAACGTGACATGAACTGATACTATTGATGAATCAGAATGGTTTGTGAATTCTAAAGTACTGATAGACATTTGAAGTTTGAGCAGTCCTGATCAGATTCTTGCAGACTCCTGATGCTTGCAGATGCCTTGCTAATCCTCATGCTTTGCTGATGAAGATTCCCTGAATGCTGTACCCTAGGAGAGGTATCTTCTGCTCTGCTGTTTACCCTTTTGAAATGCCCTTTTTAGAAACACTTTTATTTTCCCCATTCAGAAATCTTGACTGATTTTTTTTATTTTCTGACGCTTTCTCTTTTTCTTATTTTTGCCAAACTTAGTTAGTGACTTGAGGCCTGAGATAATGTTTTCCAAATGATTTTTGTCCTTTTGTTCTTTGTGTCTTTTTGCCCACATATCTTTCTCCCTACACATGTATTTCCCTAATTTCTTTAGTTATAGGGTTGGCCTGTGCCAAGCCAAAGATTTTTGAATCTTCTAATTTGAATTGACCAATGATTGTTAACTCTGAGCAATGCATTATCTGAGAGTCTAATAATGCAATTAAAGGGGTATGACCGTTGACAGTTGATGAGCCAATTACAATATTGAAATGTTTGAAAATTGCAATGCTACCATTACAGGAGAAGGAACATAGAGCTTTGATAAAAGACCTACACAACAGAGCTGTACAAACACCTACGTAGCACTTTAAATATCGATTTAATGTTGGTCCTCACTACCTACCCGTTTCACCTGAGACAGAAAACAAATGTTCCTGTGGCTTTTATTTAATTTCAAGCATAACATATTTACTGAGAGACTAACATGGTGCTAATGTCAGATTCTGTTTTTTCATTATTACCCAACTAAATACTGCTCATTTTATAAACATCAGAAAGACAAAACGCTAAGTGGATATGATCAGATGCTAACCTGTGAATACTGGCTTTATGCACAGATCCCTGAAATGAATGCATTATTCTTTTGAGACACAAGTCCCTGTACTCAATTTTATTTAAAATAATAAAAAAATCAGTTGCTGTACTTTCTGAGAAATGTAACCCAGCAGGTTAAACAATGCTCAGTTACCCCACGGCTAGCTATTTTTACATACTTTTAGAACAAAAAAGAAAAAAGTAGGAGCCTACTAACCCAAAATAATTCTCTCTGCATAACTTCCCTTTTCTGCTCAATTGTTGTTGTGATTTCACATTTTATCTTGAATCATTGTATACCTTCACACCATGTAGAAAATTCTAATGTTTTTATCAGCCAGGCAGTTAAAGTTTATTGTAGATATGCCTGCTGTTTTAAAGCTGCAATGACTATGTCTACCAAACTATTAGTATTATGACTGTTTACTTAATATTTAATTGAATAAAAAATGGCTCCACTATTCTCAACAAGATACACCTTATCAAATGATAAATTGCAGACCACCTGCACATCAGCAAAGGACCACTGGTGAAACATAGTAATATGTTATGTACCTATTATTGTCCACATTTCTATTGAAAACCTCAAAAGGTAATATTTCCAATAGAAGAACAAAACATTTTTCACCTTCATTATCAGTCAGAAAATATACACAGTATTTAATCTTAATGTCATCTCACCATAAAGGCAGGGAAACCCACTAGGGGCTTTCTTGCTTTGTCTCCTCTTTGTTGGATGATGTGGAAGTGCATCCATGTCATTCCCCGGCACCTCTCTTTCCAGATTGATCATGATGTTAGTGATTACATCATCGATCAACTTTCCAAATGCTCTATAGATTTTAAGAGCTGCTGTGTAATCCAGGCCCAAAATCTCTCAGGTCTTGTGGTGCTTGAGAACACACTTCCTTCCTCCACATATCTTATCTCAATGGAAGTGGCGCTGTTGGAAAGAAGACTCTCCTGTTTCAGCAGTATCACTCACAATTTGATTCTTGGTTAAGGATTGAGGCTGGAGGGTGATCCCAATAAAGCAGTCCAAAGGTAGACCACAAGGGAATTGTGTCTCATAAGGAGAGCGACCCCTCAGCAAGGGCCATAGTTATTCCTACCTGGCAAGGAAGGTCATCTGAGATAATACCCTCAGTCTGCCTTCCATCACAGCTTACATGCCCACTAGGCACCATGAAATATTTAGCATTACAAACAAAATAGAGTGAACTTGTCCCTCTTGCCAAGGGTGACTTCTCGAGGTGCTTGGTATATTAGGGCTTCCTCTCTCTGAGGCAGATGGTGGTTCGCCTCCAGTCGGCATCATACGGCTTTTTGGAAGGCCCTCTAAATGCCAGGGAATTATTTTTGTGCAATGAAATACAATTATGTGAATGGTGAGATGACATGCTTTCACCATTGATGTCATAAGTGATATAATTTATTCATTAATCTCTCACGTTATGTGTGGGATCCAGGGACAAGTTATTGTTAACCATAACTGAAAGATTTCTGTACTTTTTTGAGTAAACATCATAACCATACCGTCATGAATTCTTATGTTCTTCACTAAATGTGACCTTTTTATTGAGTTTCTCAAATTCTAATTAAACAAAATACACAAATTACACAACACTATTAGTGTGATTGATCCACAGCAGAAGGTTATTTCACACAGATAGAGTGTGCAGTAGCAAACAATATGCATGTGCACTATAACACAGCTATTATAGAGCCATACTCAAAATATATCACACACTCTTCCTAGCAGTTCCTATTTGAGGCACAGTAAAGTAACATAGATCAGTCCATTATCCCCCCCATTCTGCAGGTTCATCAGGGTCTGACTAGGCAGGAGATGATTTTCCAACCATCCCCAGTATCTGGGCCATATGTACATGAAACAAACCTCATGTATCTCTATGTCTCACCCTAGTTTCTACTAAGGATGCATATGTTTCAGCTCTCTCATTAAAGTATACTATATCAACGATCCATATCTTTAGCTTGGAAGTCAGGTCCTTCATCCACCGACATGCCATACGATTCCAGGCCACTACCAACAATACAGCCACCTACTTCTTCTAAGAGCGATGGATATCCACAGTGTAACCCACTAGTAATGTAAGTGGTGTGCAGGTTGGATGGCTGTCCGTAATCTCATTTACCCATTTATGGTTTGAGTTATCTATAAACAAAACTTCTGTAATTGGCAATACCACCAGACCTGACCCATGAAGCCTGCCAGATCTGCAAAACATGTAGCAAATCTGGAGACATGTGTAGGATCATTTTGATGCAGTCTTTCAGGGGTTTAGTACAATCTAATCAGGAAATTTAAATGAATTTGCCTTTGGTTGATAGACACTTGCTTTGTGTTGCACAGCAGTAGCCCCATACTTTATCAGAAAATGATACCGCTAAGTCCAACTCCCACTGAACTTTTGCCTCATCAGACATTGAAGTGATCAACACATCTATCATGTTATATACTTTTGAAAGTCTGCCTCGACTGCTAGCCAGTAGATACATCTGTGCGAGTTGGAGAACTCACGTGGCCTCTGTGGAAAACTCTCCCACTGGGTTGAGGATGTCTGGCACAATATGTAACAAGTGAAAAGGGCCTGTGCATTTAGTACTCCTAGTGATCAAACCTTCTTTCAGTGAAACAAATATGCAATAATTGAATAGCTGACCAATTTAATGAAGCTCAGTCATGCAGCGGTTTACTGTACTGACTTGTTGGTGATGGGGGATAAAGCATTTCCGAGGAATAAACAGATGAATGGACAGTATGCCTATCCAGGGACGAAGGAACCCAGTGTGCAGAGTGAACCATCTTGATGTACCTACTATGCTTGGGCAGTCGGTCCCCAACTATTTTTTCAAGTACTCTCCACTAGCTCGTCTCTTTTAATAGGATGGTGCAGAGAGGGACACTGCAAGTTCACTCAATAAATCACATGTAGTGCTTGAGTAGTTCAGAAATATAGTTAAGGATCTAGGACTGCAAGCCTCCCTGTTTATATGACCGCACCAGACTGTCCCAGCAAAGTCTTGGTGTTCTACCACCTCATGCAAGTCTGATGTATACTTTGAATGTTTCCCACACTCTCAAAAGGGAGGAGACCAAGCTAACATTTATATCAGAAAATTCATCAATAGAATTTGCCATATCCATCATGACCTCAGGGTCCATCAGAGAGGGTGAAGGGAAACACCAGGGCCTGTAATCAAGTAAAGGGACAGGGAGCATGAGAACAAGAACAACCAGGGAGTGGTCCAAGAGGGTCCTAGGAAGATATTCAATAGATTGCACCCATGGGACAGTCTCAGTTGATTGTAACAAAACCAAAACATCATTTTAACTGTGTTTTTTCAGCTTCCCTATGTGTGTCCTGTCCACCTCTGCATTCAATCTGTACCCCTGCAACTTTTGTGTTTGCTTTTACCTCATTGTAGGACCTATGTGCCACTCTGGTTCAACCCTGCTGGCCCTCTCTGTGGCTTTATACAGACCATTGTATACCATGCCTACCCTGCAGCCACTCTGTATGCCACTCCCCCTTTTCAGCCCCTCAGAGGGCCACCCTGTCTCACCCTATACATGCACTGATAGTGCCTTCTGCAGCTTTCATATGGGGCTCATCCATCATAAAGACCCCGTTGTGATGGACTGCCCCTCCCAGGGAGGCCCTCTGTGTGTGCCTCGGCCACCCTGCACCCCCCTATGTACTCCCATACATGCCATGCAGTGCCTGTTTGTGTTCTATGCATGCATCCAGTCCCTCTGTGTTTATTCCTGCTCCATGTCTGCAACACCTGTATGTGCCCCCCATCTCTTTCAGTCCCAGTTATCCCCCTGTCTCCCCTCTACATGTCTCTGGGCACTTACAGCACATGTGTACTCCTCACACAAAGTTCAACCCTAATATGTACCATGCCCCTACTACGTCTGTTAATGCTCACAACAGACCCTGTATGCCACACTGTTTCAGCTGGCCATCTGTGTGTCCCTCTGTCCTCGTGTGTCTAATTTAGACACTTCTTCACTTGCTGGCCTTTATTAGAAAACACTATGGCCCTCATTACGACCCTGGCAGTCGGCAGTAATTTGGAGAAAGATACTGCCAACAGGCTGGCGGTACCTTTTCCCAAATTATGACATTGGCGGTTTGGCTCAAGCCAAACCTCCAATGTACCACTCCATCCGCCAGAGTGATACTTCGGTCTCCAGCCAGACAGCTGTCACAATCCCACCCTCAGGATTATGACCCCGCCTACCACCATGGTTTTCGTGGCAAGCGTACCGCCAAGAAAACAATGGTGGTAGGCACTATCAGTGCCAGGTAATTCCTTCCCTGGCCCTGATAGGGGCCCCACCCACCCCCACCCCCTCTGCACAGTCCTCCCCCATCCTCCCCCCTCTCCTGCCCCCACCGCATATTTACACACCCACACACGCACACATACACACTCATACACACACGCATACCCACATCCACCCACCCACGCATGCACACATACACACCCACACACCGCAACACACACCAACTTATATTGTCGCACACACGCATTCACAACACACAACATACACGTACACTCACATTCAGTCATTCATGCACTCATTCAACGCGACTCACACCCGCATGCACGGACACAAAAACAGACACACACCCCCCACACACATACAACACCCCCACACACTCCACACCCTCTCCAGTCAGAGAACCCGACTTACCTGCTTGCAGGGGGTCCTCCTGCAGGAGACGGGACGCAGTGCTGCTGCCAACAGCAGCGTTCGCCAGCAAAAAAACACCAGGCCGTGTCATTGCTCACGATATGGTTGGCAGTGTTTTGCTGGTGTGGTGCTGCTGCTGACACCAGCGCCACCTTACCACCGTCCGCCACCATGACCGTCAACGGTATTCCACCAGCCTTCTGGTGGAATTCCGTCTACAGTCATAATGCAGGTGGGCGGCTGTTAGCCACGGCGACGGTATGTTGGCTGTCATGGCAGTAGTCGGTCAATACCGCCAATGTTGTAATGAGGGCCTATATAACTCTCCTGATGTTTGAAAACTTGGGGAGTGGCTTTGTTTTAGAAATATTGAGGCTTGGAATTGGTGGGATGTTTGTGTAATCCGTTCTTAATTCTCGGGCCCCCGGTGGTTTGAAATAACCCTCTTAACTCCTTTGCTGCCAGGCCTTTTCCCCCTTAGGTACCAGGCCTTTTTTTGGTTATTTAGGGCAGTTCGCACTTAGACCCTCATAACTTTATGTCCACATAAGCTACTCACGCCAAGGGACTCTAGAAGTACCCAGAGTTTGTGGGTTCCTCTGGAGGAGACCAAGAAATTAGCCAAAATACTGTGAAAATTTCATTTTTTAAAACAAAATGGGAAAAAAGGCTGCAGAAGAAGGCTTGTGTTTTTTTCCCTGACAATGGCATCAACATAGGGTTTGTGGTGCTAAAATCACCATCTTCCCAACTTTCAGGAACAAGCAGACTTGAATCAGAAACCCACATTTTTCAACACAATTTAGGCATTTTACTGGGACATGCCCATTTTTACTATATTTTGTGTTTTTAGCTTCCTTCCAGTAAGTGACAGAAATGGGTGTGAAACCAATGCTGGGTCCCAGAAAGCTAAACATTTCTGAAAAGTAGGCAGAATTTTAAATTCAGCAAGGGGTCATTTGTGCAGATTTTACAAGGTTTTTCTACAGAAATTAACAGCTGAAATAAAAAAAAAATTGAAATTGAGGTTAAAAAACTGCAATTTTTCTCCACGTTTTACTCTGTACCTTTTTCCTGCGATGTCAGAGTTTTGAAAGCAATATACCATTGCATCTGCTGGGCTCTGCTGGTTGCGGGGATACATAGGGCTTGTAGGTTCATCAAGAACCCTAGGTACCAAGAGCCAATAAATGAGCTGCACCTTGCAGTGGGTTTTCATTGTATACCGGGTATACAGCAATTCATTTGCTGAAATATAAAGAGTGAAAAATAGGTATCAAGGAAACCTTTGGATTTCCAAAATGAGCATAAGGTGTTGAGAAGCAGTGGTTATTTGCACATCTCTGAATTCCGGGGTCCCCATATTAGCATGTGAAATCCAGTGCATTTCTCAAATACATGTCTTTTTTACACACTGTCTTACATTTGGAAGGAAAAAATTTAGAGAAAGACAAGGGGCAATAACACTTGTACTTCTATTCTATGTTCCCCCAAGTCTCCCAGTAAAAATGGTACCACACTTGTGTGGGGAGGCCTAGCGCCTGCGACAGGAAATGCAACATGGACACATCACGTTTTTATATTCTAATCTCACACGATTTTTGCAAAGTGCCTGCTCTGGATTTTGGCCTCTAACTCAGCTGGTACCTAAGGAAACCTACCAAACCTGAGCATTTTTTAAAACTAGACACGTAGGGAATACAAGATGGGAGTGACTTGTGGGGCTCTCACCAGGTTCTATTACCGAGAATCCTTTGTAAACCTCAAAATTTGGCCTAAAAAACATTTTTCCTCTCATTTTGGTGATAAAAAGTTCAGGAAACTAAGAGGAGCCACACATTTTCTTCCACCCAGCATTCCCCCAAGTCTCCCAATAAAAATGGCACCTCATTTGTGTGGGTAGGTTAAGTGCCCGCGAAAGGAAATGTCCCAGAACACTATGTGGACACATCAAAATTATCAAATACAAAACTACCTGTTTTTGTGGGGAGGCCACCTTTGTTTTTGGTCCTGGGCTCAGCAGCCATAAAGGGAAACATACCAAACTCAAAAAATTCTGAAAACTAGACACCCAGAATCCCCAGCGAATTTTTCCCACATTTCTGTGTGGGATTACCACCCACCGTTCCCCCCAGTCTCCTGGTAAAAATGGTACCTCACTTGTGTAGGTGGGGCACGTGCCTGTAACAGTGAAGAGCCAAAAACATATCAAAATTGAGGGGGAACAAAAGCGGGTCCAAAAGGGCAGTTTGAAAAAAAAACATTTTTAGGCTGACAAATGGGGCAGAATTTTTATTGGTATAGATGTGACAATGCTGGGTGGTAGGAATTTTGTGGACTCCTTTAGATTCCGGAATGCTCCATCACAAAAATGTGGGAAAAATGTGTGATTTCCAGCAAAGTTGGAGGTTTGAGCTGCATTGTGGGTAAGAAAATGGTTCAGGGTGCATGTGAAGCACACCACCCTGGACTCACCCAGATGTTTAGATTTCAGATGTTTCAAGGTCTTGTGGATTTTTCTACATGGCAGTGTCCCAAAGTCCAAAAAGTGCAGCCCTCACCATTCCAAGTGGAAAATGTGAACAGTTAGACATGCTCACATGGCCCAACTTTAAAACCAAAACCCAAAATAATCAAATGTCCTTTTACTTGCTGTGGGATGAGATCTTTTAGTGTGCTGGGGAGTGCCCCATCTGCCCACCGGTGGGCAAAACAACTTTGACCCCATTTATTTGGGGTGGGGTTATGACCTTATCCCCACCCTCTTTTTTTTTTAATCTTCCCTGGTCTCTGGTGGGCTTTCTGTCCCCCCCTCCCCCGGAGGCAGATGGGTCTTCGAAAAATAGGCCAATCTGCCCCCAAGGGGGGCAGATATGGCTTACAGTAATGTGCCCCCATGTGGAGTGAGCCTTGCCCAAGGGGCTGCCCCCCCAAACAGAACATTCACATACACACACACCAATCCCTGGTGCCTAAGTGGTTTCTGCCTCACTGAGGGCAGAATGGCCTAATAAAAATAGGCTGATCAATGGTCTACAATAAATTTGCCCTCAAGGGGAACGACCCTTGCCTAAGGGGTCGCTCCTCCTGTGTGAAATTGATGCAAAAAAAAAAAAAACTGGCGTCTAGTGGTTTCTGCCCCCTTGGGGGCAGATTGGTCTAATAAAACTAGGCCGATCTGCCCCCAAAAGGGGCAGAAATGGCCTAAAAATATGTTTCCCCCCAGAAGAGAGACCCTTGCCTAAAGGGTCGCTCCTCACATTTAAAAAAGTAAAACAAAACAAAAAATGATCCCTAGTGCCTAGAGATTTCTTCACCCCGGGGGCAGATCAGCCTAATTACAATATGCTGATCTGCCCCCAAAGGAGGCAGAAATGGCCTACAACGAATTTGCCCCTTCAGGGGAGCGACCCTTGCATGAAATTGACCATAAAACAAAATTCCCTGGTGTCTAGTGGTTTCTTCCCCCCTTGGGGGCAGATTGGCCTAATTATAATAGGCTGATCTGCTCCCTTGGGGGCAGAAAAGGCCTAAAAATAATTTGCCCTCCTGGGAAGCATCCGTTGCCCAAGGAGCCACTCCCCTTATAATCATAAACAAAAGAACTCCCTGGTGTCTAGTGAGCATTTCTGCTGCCCGACCACATCGCGATTGGGCAGCAGAAATGCAGAGAGAGACATCAAAGGAAAGGAAAGGACTTTTCTTTCCTTTGATGCCTCTCTCGAACCCCCCACGTGATAGGAGGATAAAGCATTTCTTCTCCGGTGCATGCTGGAAGCTGAGCGTCCAGCGCGGAGGGGGTAGCCTCTAAAGAGGTCAGCACACGATCGCACGCTGATGTCATCAGATGCTGAGGGGGGGCAGAGGGGGCCATTGTGGAAAGGGAAGCGATTCCCCTTCCATCCCTGCCCAGGAGAGAGGGGTTCCAGGCCCTCTAGCGCTTCCCCTGAGGCCCGGTAGCAGGACGTAACAGTTACGTCCTGGGCACCCGAGCGGTGCTGCCCAAGACGTAACTGTTACATCCAAGGCACCCAAGGGGTTAAGGAAGGAAGAGGCATTCGAGCCTTGTTCCCATGCCTTCTTCATGAGCAGGGTGGTGTTTCATAAGATCTATCCTGCCATACCCAGAGGCAGGTGTTGTATTTACTTCTACCCTCACATTGTGAATAAAGCTGAGGAGCAATTGCAAGCTGACCTGCACCTCCATAACCAGCAGCAGGGGGCAGCTCACTGAGGAGCTATCCTGTATTTTCCTTCTTTTTTTGGATCATACCCCTTTGTGTAAAATGAGGCAGTTTCCAGGCAAGTGAAGGGTGTTTCAAAGAAAACCTTCCCCAACCCTTCTGCATTTTTACAATGTCTGGAGTGTAGGGGGGTCACTCCTTATTGCACTCTTGGGCATGTTGATGGGGGCTTAAAGAGGAGTGGATGCAAAGTTAGCACCTGCTCCTCACAAAGTTTTATTTTGAAAGCCAAATCGTTTTCCTCAGCCTGATGAGGGGGAAAGGGAGAAATGTCGATCTGCATTTTGACATTGTGGGGTGAGCACACGGAAGGTGACATGGTTCCCCACTGTCATTTCCATTGCCCTCCCAGCCATTTTGTCCTTCTGTAAGGCCAGCGAGGAAGTAAATTATCTTCCTCGGCCATTGGGCAAGGCAAGGGAAAGTGTGAATATTACCCCCCACCACACCTCTCCCCGTGACCATAACATATTGGTACTTCCTCAGCTGATCAGAGCTAAATAAGGCTCTTATAGGGGATATACATTGAACTTGTGGATTTAATTAGAGTTTGCTCTAATAAGGATATATTACTGGCTTAATCTTCTAAGTATGGTTAAAATTAATTCAAGGAGGTATGAAATCAACATGGCAGAAGGCAGGGATACCTACTGGAAAAGTTTCCATGTTACATACACTTGCTTAACCATATGCTAAACCAGAAGGTTACACTTTGCTGTATCCTGATGAAACCATCATGCAGGGCAGGGCACTTAATGCTCTCTGATTCCAACTGGACACTATAATGGCTTATTACTAGTAACCAAACTGACGATTAATTACCAGAAGTCAAAACTGGTCATTTTAGGCTCAGGAGTTGCAGTTGCAGGAATGCCCAGTAAAAAATTTTAGGTGGCTTTACACTTCAAACTATTTGGAAGTTTGCATATGTAGGCATAAACGTCACTCAGAATATGTCATCAGAAACTCATGTTAAGAAGCTATTATTCAGAACACAGCCCACAGCAAAATGAGATACAATATTTGCCACTTACTTTTTAAAATCAAACACTTGACTACCTAGAAAGATTTGTTGTGAAAATAAGGGGTCACTTGTGTACAGAGCAGGAATTTGGGGCCATCTGTTGCATATTTAAGCACCTGGGAAGCTATATGGAAAAGTTTGTATTAAGGATCCGCATTTGGAAAATGGACCCCGATCCCGAGCACACAGTTCCTCACTAAATAGATAAATCAGTCAATGAAGGAATTTGTAAAGCACACTACTCACCGTGAGGGTCTCAAGGTGCTGTGGGGGGAGAGGGGAGGAGAGGGGTGCTGCTACTGCTCGGACAGCCAGGTCTTGAGGAGTCTCCTGAAGGTAAAGAGGTCCTTGGTCTGATGCAGGTGGGTCGAAGTGTGTTCCACGTCTTGGTGGCGAGGTATGAGAATGATCTGCTGCTGGTTGTAGTTCTGCGGATGCGAGGGATGGTTGCGAGGGCGGGGTCGGCGGAGTGGAGCTGTTGGGTCAGGGTGTAAAAGGAGACACGTCTGTTGAGGTATTCTGGTCCGATGTTGTGCAGTGCTTTGTGAGCGTGGGTGAGGAGTTTGAAGGTGATTCTCTTGTTGACAGGGAGTCAGTGCAGGTCTCTCAGGTGGCCTGTGATGTGGCAGTGACGGGGATGTCCAGAATGAGGCGTGCATAAGCGTTCTGGATGCATTGCAGCCTTTTCTGGAGTTTAACCGTGGTTCCTGCATAGAGGGCATTGTCGTAATGCAGTTTGCTGCTTACAAGGGCTTGGGTGACTGTTCTTCTGGTTTCCGTGGGAATCCATGTGTAGATCTTTTGGAGCATTCAGAGGGTGTTGAAGCAGGAGGAAGACATGGCGTTGACTTGCTTGGTCATGGATAGTGAGGAGTCCAGGATGAATCCTAGCTTGCATGCGTGGTTGGTGGGTGTCGGAGGGGATCCGAGAGTGGCAGGCCACCAGGAGTTGTCCCATGTGGAGGGGGTGGAGCCGAAGATGAGGACCTCCGTCTTGTCGGAGTTGAGTTTGAGGCATCTGTTCTTCATTAATTCGGCGATGGCCTTCATTCCTTCATGGAGGTTGGTCTTGGAGGAGTCCTTGGTGAGGGTAAGGATCAGTTGGGTGTCGTCAGCATATGAGATGATGTTGCGGTTGTGAGATCAGGCGATGTTAGCGGGTAGAGCCATGTAGATGTTGAAGAGGGTTGGGCTGAAAGAACAAACACTGGGGTACTACGCAGATGATTTTGGTGGCTTCCGAGTGGAATGGAGGGAGGCAGTCTCTCTGAGTTCTGCCAGTGAGAAAGGAGGTGACCCAGTCCAGGGCTTTGTCACTGATTCCTGCATTGCTGAGGCCTGTGCGTAGGGTGTGGTGGCAGACGGTGTTAAACGTGGCTGAGAGGTCCAGGAGGATGAGGGCTGCGGTTTTCCCGTTGTCTAGTATGGTTCTGATATCGTCGGTGGAGGCGCTATGGTTGCTGTGGAATCTAGATTGGGAAGGGTCCAGAGTCTTGTTCTCTTCAAGGAAGCGGGTCAGTTATCTGTTGACAGCCTTCTCAGTGACTTTTGCCGGGAAGGGAAGCAGGGAGATAGGCCGGAAGTTCTTGAGGTCCTTTGGGTCTGCCTTGGGTTTTTTGAGGAGGGCGTTGATCTCTGCGTGTTTCCAGCTCTCCGGGAAGGTGGCGAACTCGAAGGTGTGATTGATGATCTTCCGGAGTTGGGGTGCAATGAAGGAGCTTGCTATGTTTAGAATGTGGCGTGGGCAGAGGTCAGATGGTGAGCCAGAATGGATGGTGTTCATGATTTCGATGGTGTCGTTGTTGATGGGGGTCCAGGAGAGCAGGAGGCTGGTCGGTGGTGAGTCTGTGGTGTTGGTGGTTGCCGGGGTGGTGGGGGCTGTGTGGTGAAGCTGTCGTGGATGGCTGTGATTCTGCGGTGGAAGTAGGAGGCTAGTGAGTCGCAGAGGTCTTGTGATGGAGGGATGTCGTTGGCATTGGAGCTGGGGTTGGAGAGTTGCTTCACAATGTTGAAGAGTTCCTTGTGGCTGTGTGCTTTGTTGTTGATGCGTTCTTTGAAGGCGGTTCTCTTGGTGGTTCGGATGAGTTGGTGGTGTCTGTGGATGGCGTTTTTGAAGTCTGTGTGGTTGTCCAGTGTCTGATCTTGGCACCACTTTTTTTGAGTCTTTGGCATGTCTGCTTAGATACGTGGGGGTCGGCGGTAAACCAGAAGGCCTTTTTGTTGGTGCGTCTGTAGGAGGGATTTTTGAAGTTCCAGGCAGCTGTGTCATTGTCGGTGGTGTTGATGGGTGGGTTCCACGAGAGGGTAGTGATTAGTTGGTCTTCGGTGACCTTGTTCCATCTGTAGTGGGGAATCCGTTGTGGGTTATGGTGTATTGTGGGTTTCTTGAAGGAGAATTGGATGCAGCGGTGATCTGTCCAGTGGAGTTCGTGGTGTGGCTGAAGGAGATGTGTTTGCTGGTGGAGAAAATAGGGTTGAGTGTGTGTCCTGCGGAGTGCGTCGGTGTCTTGACAAGTTGTTTGAGGCTGAGGTTGGAGAGGTTGTTGAGCAGGGTGGTGGTGTTATTGTCGTTGGTGTTCTCGAGGTGGAAGTTTAAGTCCCCGAGGAGTATGTAGTCAGTGGATGCGAGAGGGTGCGTGCCGATGATGTCAGTGATGGAGTCACTGAACAGCTGTCGGGGGAAGAGGGGCCTGTAGCCGAGGGTCTCTTGGAGGGTGGTGTTTGGGTCTGTGTGGATCTGAAAGTGCAGGTGTTCGGCAGTGCTGATGGTGTCTTTGGTCCTGGTCGTGATCCTGAGGGTGTTCTTGTGAACGATGGTGATGCCTCCTCCTGGTTTGTTGGAGCGGTCCCTGCGGTTAAACTTGGAGCCGCCAGGGATAGCTATGGTGATGTCAGGCGCTGAGGAGGGATTCATCCAGGTCTCGATCAGGAAGGCGACATCTGGGAAAGAGAGGAGAGACGCAGCCTAGCAGGAAAGAAGAGCTCTCCCACTAGACACCAGGTATGAGGCGCAGGCAGAAGCCTGTGAGTGGAAGAGGGCCTTGAACTCCTGACAGGGGTCAAGAATTCAGAGGAGCGAGGGATGAGGGCTCTACTTACAAGGTGGAGCCACGGGAGGCAGAGCAGTTCACTGACCAGGTCAGTGGTATTGCACCAGATCAGTGGTAATAGATCAGAAATCATAGCTTAATAAATCCAGTCAGGTACAGATGGAAGAAATTGTATTCTAGAGTGATAGAAATATGTTGGAGGACATTCAATGAGTACAGGATTATGCATTTTTATGAAAGCAACCAAAAGCACTAAAGTTCTTGAAGGTAGAATAAAGAAGGAGGCTTTTCATTCAAGGATATGGCTAAAAAGAAAGGAACTTGGAAAGTTGTGTATCTCTTCCTGATTAAGGCACATTTGAAAGGAGCACAAAGCCAGAATAACATTTAGCTGCCATACAAAGCCAGTAAGAGAGAAGGATATTTATCAAGGACAGATTGAATATCCTACCGGTCAGTGAGTCTAATGCCAAACAGCAGGATGATTTGAAGGGTAGCAAATGTATTTGTCCTCAAGATCATTTTTAAAATATGATGCATCTTTATTGCTTTCTCCCATTTGTGCAACTTTTAGGTGAGAAAACCTCGGTGTTATACTTGGACAAAGACACAGTAGGATTCTAGGCGAAGTTGTGCTGTCAGTATAGAAGGGATAATTGACTGCGTGTTCTGCGAGGTTTCTGTATGCTGCTTGGGTCAGGAGCTTGGCCACTTGGCCTGCTAGAAACAAATCCTGAGCACCCATTCAAAATATGTATGGTAAATAAATGAACCTTTATGTTCTGCTTGAGTTTACACTGTGCCTTTGCTTAACTATGGTCGTTTTTATGTTTTAGTAAATGTTTTGTGTGCGTTTTGCAGCCTAACAGGTAGAAACTTAAAATAGACAAGTGTGCTAAATAAAACATGTTAATTTGTTTCACGCGCATCACTCAATGTGTTACTGCTTGTGGACAATTGTAACTAAGTATTTCTTTTCATTTCAGAAAGTAACTTTTATAATCCTGGATTTGAAACAAGATGCCTTTTTGGGTTGAAGACAAGCAAACTACAGTACATTTTCCTTTTAACTTACCTTGACCCTGTGATGTGATGAAGGTCAGGTGCGAATTGTGGAACCAGTCTTGGTCAATGAAGTTGCTTTCATGAGGTAAGTTAAAATATTGTGTAAAAAATATCAGAAATATACAATAAGTTCTGAATTTGTGTGTGTTTTTGGCAGACAATTGGGTGGGGCGGCGTGGAATTAATACTCAGTTACTACTTAGGCCATCACAATGGGTTTGTTGTACGTTGGTACAGAGATTCCTGGGGGATGGAATATCAAATTCCAGGATGTATCCCCACATTCCACACTTCCAGGGAAAATTCAGCTGACATTTCTTTCACCTACTCAGCCAGGCAATGACACTGGGTTGGCCAATGAGGGTGGGATACAGAGATTGCTGGGCAAAGGAACAAAAGGTGGGAGCTGGCCAGTGCAATCTAGGGTTAGGCCTGGAGGACACTTATGCTCACCTGGGGCACTGCAGGGATTTAGGGTGTGCTCCTGGACATTGGTCCTGCCCCTGTACCAACAGCGTTTTTTCCAGGCGTGCATCTGGCATGCATCTGCACATAGTGAAATTGAGTCTTGTTATTCTAAACCAGGGTCGAGAAGCAGCAAGCTGCTGATAATGGCCAGTAGCTTTATTCTTCCACCCTAAACACTCCAGCGATACCACAACTTGTAATGAAGAACTAAGAGTTAATTTACAGGTTTTACCAATCTCTAGATATGAGACATGTTGAAAAGACTATTCATAATTCATAGTAAGTGCTTTGTTGACATCACTGTCACATAACAGAATCAACGTAATCTGTATCTTTTATCTTCACTTTAAAAAGTTGGGTTAGTAATGGTGGGATATTTGAGCACTTTGACCTTTTAAAAAACTCCAAACCTATTTGTAGATAATGTTTATTCATTTTTCACACTAAAAACGTGTGATATGATGTGTCTTGACAACATTGATCAGGCCCAGAACCAATATTTTTAGCATTAGAAAATAGATGACCTGTCACAAGTAAATTGGTGATCTGCAGCATGGTTATGAGTTGCAGGGAGGTTGGTAATAGGTTTTGCACTCATCTAGGTTTAGCCCTGACACTAGCCATAACTCAACAGCGCAAAGACAGACTCTATTACTTATAATATATCCTGCGGGTCTAGTGTACCTGAAAGGATTTTAGGGAGATGAGCATTATAATTGGATAAATTGCCTTAAGAATTAAGAAGTGGCCAACCTCCAGCATATCTCCCTGGTTCCCTACCCAGTGAAAGTAATTGAAAAGTCCATGAACAAACAACTCACAAGCCACTCTGAGCTCCACTACCTACTGGACAACACACATTCATGCTTCACAAAGAAACACAGCACAGAAACCGCTCTCATCACAGACTCTGACAATATCAGGATGATCCTTGACAGGGAGAAACAGCTGTCCTCATCCTGCTCACCCTCTCTGCTGCAGTTGACCCAACCTCCCACAACACACTCAGAAGACCCCATGATTACGTTATCCAAGGACCAGCACTCAACTGGATCTGTTCCTTCCTCACAGGGAGAGCGCAAACAGTCAGACATCCTCTGAGGCCAACTGAGGCCAAGGAACGTGCATGTGTCCCTATTCAACTTCTTCATGGCTCCACTCACTAACATCATCTGGTTTCAAGGCATCACCATCATCTCCTACGCAGATGACACCCAACTCATTCTCTCTATACTGACTCCACTATGACAACACACTGTACGCCTGAGTTTCCAAGCAACTCCTGAGTAGACTCCAGACCATCCAGAATACAGCCGCAAGACTCCTACTCAACCTTCCTTGCTACACCCACCTCTCACCTCAAAGAGCTCTACTCACTCCTTGTGAGAAATTCGGCTACAGGTTGACTGGGGTATGAGCCATGGCCAAGCAGCAACCACAATCCTAGCCAGGGTAAGGCACACGCAAACCCCAAAATAACTTGTGCTCAGCTCCCTGGTAGCCTGGCACAGAGCAGTTAGGCTTATCTTAGAGGCAACATGTAAAGTATTTGTGCAACACTTCAAACAGTTGAACAGTGAAACCACCACACAAAAAGGTCCCACACCAGGTTAAAATACATAGTGGCATAAAGCGCCAACTGTGAAGATCTGGTCGCGCCGAACCGGGACAAAGTCACACATTCAGGCCGACAGTGTTGGAGCACAGGCCAGCTACAATGCCCCAGTTCGTGCCACTGGTCACAGAACTTTAAATCCTGTGTTGCGGAGCATTGTGTGGATCCTCGTAGAGACAGCCAAAGTAATGCCTCAGTTCTGAGATGCAGCAAGGCTGAGGTGTGAGATGCCATTGTGTTGATGTTGAGGCTCGCGTCAAAGCAGCTTGCACTGCAAAGTCCAGCATTGAGGATGCGACACACACAGTCTGGCAATACAGTGGGTCTGAAGGGTTGTGAGGATGCAATGCAAAGTCCAGCATGATAGGTGAGGCTACTGGGGATGCATCGCACAGCTGCGGTTCCGAAGCAGCTTCAGGCTATGATGTGATGTGGTTTTTTGTGGCATTTCTGATCTATGTAGTGCAGCGATGTGTCGGTTGTGCTCAGGGTTGCACCATGCAGCAGAGGAGATGTGTTGGTTCCACCGGATCCACAGAGGCTGGCAAAGCACCTTAAGCCCACTTCCAAGGGTCCAGCACTGAGGTAACACAACTTGATAAGGAGAACTCACAAATGTCTAGGTGCAGATGCAATGTTGTTAGAAGCCTGTTATGTACTAGAGGCTTCGGATCAGGGGGCCAACCAACTAGCCCTGGAGTCACTCTGGGTTCAAGTGATGTAGTTCTAGTCCTTCACACCCAGGGAATAGGGCAGCAGGTCAACAGAGCAGGGCAGCAGTTCCTTCAGAGCAGCAGTCCAAAGGGAGTGGCAGTCCTCATAGCAGCACAGCAGTCCTTCATCCTGGCGTAGTGTGCTCTGCAGGTCCAGAAGTGTACTGAAGTGGTGATGTTGTTCTTTTATACATTGTTGTACCTTTGAAGTAGGGAGAAACTTCTGGAGGCATGCCTTTGAAGTGCACAGATGCCCTCCCTCCCCTGGCTCAAGCCTAACTTCAGAGGGTAGGCAGCCCTTTGTGTGGAGACAGGACACAGCCTATTCAGGGCCAAGGTCCTCTCTCCCATCCTGCCAGTAAAGGCCCATCCAGGCACACCTAAGCTCCAATTGTATGTGGCTGTCTAGGAGGAATACGCAAAGCCCAACTGCTAAACTCATCCAGTCATGAGACTAGAGACAGACTGCAGGCACCAAATAGTGAAGGCAAGAAAATGACAACTTTCTAAAAGTGGTATTTTCAGAATTGAAATGTAAAATCTGACTTCACTATAAATTAGGATTTTAAAGTAGGATTCCACAGGCCCCCAAACATGAACCAATTGTCCCTCCCATCTGGAAATTACACTTCTATAAGGCAACTCCAATGTTATCCTAGGGAAGAGATAGGCCTTGCAGTAGAAAAAATTAATTAAATAGTTTTTTTACACTACCAAGACATAAAACTTAAAAGTACATATCCAAGTTTTTAAGTATTGTGCGCCCTGCCCTCAGGGTTGTCCAGGGCCTACCTTAGGGATGATATGTGTAATAAAAGGACATTGAAGCAAGGCAAAAGGTTTATTTGGCCAGGTCGAAATAGCATTTGAAACTGCACACACAGACTTTGCAATGGCAAACCTGAGACATGTTTAAAGGGCTGCTTAACTGGGTGTCATGTCACAATCAATGCTGCAGGCTCACTAGTAGCATTCAATTTACAAGCTCTAGGCACATGTAGTGCACTTTACTAGTGACTTATAAGACATATAAATATGTCAATTGGGTAAAAGTCAATGTTACCATGTTTTGAGCAGAGAGCACGAGCATTTTAGCACTGGTTAGCAGTGGTAATGTGTGCAGAGTCCTAAGGCCACCAAAAACAAAGTCTGCAAAAATACAAGGGCTGAAGGCAAAAAGTTAAGGGGAACCAGACCAAGGATGGCAGGCCTAACACCGCCCCATCCACAAGCGCAGCTAATTCAAATTCCTTATGCATACCTACAAAGCACAACATACGACCCGCATACCTCAGCAGCTGCATAAACTTTCACATTTACCCTCAGCCTCCCTCTCACTTTCTCACATACCATCATATTCACAAAAGCTGAGCAAGGGGGTCACTTGTTTCTTACATCGCACCCAAACTTTAAACAACCTCCCACAACACATCAGAGCCTCCACCTCGCTGCTTGACTTTCACAAGAAGCTGAAGACCTGGTTGTTCAAATAATTCTCCGGGGACCACATGCCTACACACCTACTCAAGTGCCTAGATACCCTTGCGGGTATTTAGTGTGCTCTACAGTTCGGGATAACTTAACAGAATACTGCTTATTGATTCTTTCTCTTGAAAAAATTGGAGTTAATGTGCTGCTAACATCAAGTATGGTCTTGAGGGCCACAGACGGTATTTTGGGCAAAGGAGAAATGGTTGTGTCCAAAAAACTCTTTTCAGATAATGATTTACCTTGTACGACTTTATATATGTATTATCTATAGCTATTATCATTACACTGCCAGGTTTGTGTGAGTGATGTAGCACAATGTTGCTGTATCTAAGAAATATTCACTAAAAAGTCCTTTCGGCCCCACAAACGGAATGAAAAGCACTCTATAAATAAAAATGTAATACAATAGTTGATGAGTTCATGGTTACGGATTTGCAAGTCACTAACTCATGCTTGTTTACATTCATAAATTGAATAGCGGCGTGGTTAATGTTATTATTAGCAAGCCCAGTCCCTAACTGACCATCATATGTAGATGCAGAACAATAAAATGTAATTCACTGAAAAATGCGTCGAAAGGAATGACAATGCAAATACTACAGATGTGCTTTCATATGAAGCCCCTTGCTATAGGAATTACTGCATGGGTGTCTACAATTCGGAGATTGTTCATGTGGGAGTACTAGTCAGGCAATGGTAATGCAAACACTGGAAGTATTTATTTACATATTATTCATTGTGGCGTATGACATACTTTACACCACAAGGAAGGCATTGATAAACACAAATAGAACACGGGCCAAGATGTGTACATAACCAGCTGTTACCATCTTTTGTGCGGCTGCTTCTAAACATACAAGATGAAGTCGAAAAGACTCTATTTCGTGTAAAAAATACCATTCGAGCAGCTGCGCTAACCATTGTGGAAGTGTATGTATTTTGTTTTACATTTCTAGGTAGAAATATATTTCCCAATCTGCTTCTAAATGTGTTTCTACTGCATCATATTAACTATTTTTATAACTTAATTACTTGGAAAATTTGAAGTGCTGCCTGCTTATGATTCTCCATCATTTACATGATTCCAAAGCTGGACATTTTACAGAAGGAATGTCATAATTCTTATTTTCACACATATTCATTCATTCTGGCTCTAAATTAAGCATAGCATGATGTTTCTTTTCATTCGCAAATTCCTCATTTAAAGGGAGAAGGGCTTATGCATACCATAGTGAGTTACATTCTGCAGCAGTATTGGGATGTTTAGAAATGTAATTTTGTAGTCTAATTTCAACTAGGACTAAACAAAGCCTCGTCTCCATCTTGAAATAAACCTAACTTTTCCAAGGTTGCTCCCAATTTAGAAGGTGAAAAGGTCTCCTCTGAAGATACTCCTGCCTCTGAAATGATGATAGATGTTGGGTTTCATATGTGTGTGTTGGTAAGAGACTGTAACAAGTTCCCATCCAGTAACCGGGACATACACTTTTCTCTAGTGGGTACTTTCAACACTACAAAGTTTGATTAACTAAGGTGTGTAATATGTGAGTGAAAGCCGCAACCTATTCCTGTGCAATTTGGGGTATTAAATTAATGGTATCAAGTGGCCTTTGAGAAGGAAAGGAAAAGAATGAAGAAGCATGTTAGAAACACAGTTAGTCAATGGTTACAATCCAGGTGGCGCACAATGCAGGGTGTTGTTGAATTTCCTGCAGTAATTAGTGAGAGGGACAAAAAGAAATACAGAATAAATATGATGAATCTAATACTGAAAAGTGAAAGAGAGATAAAGGAAAATCCACCAATGAGGAGGATAATTTCTTTAAAAACTTTTTAGACTCTAGACCTCCTCCTTAAACCGGTGATGCACATACATTGAGACTGCCAGCGCATGATATCCGTGCTGGAGAGCCAGGTATAAGTATGCATGAAATAACAGCATTTGTATTGCAAGTGTTTCACCTGAGAGTGTTCTGCCTGAATATGCATTGTCAGCTTTACCTTCCCCTTGTAGACTTACGCCTACTGTTGGCACAGTGGTCCCTGTTATGAGGTTGTTGCTACTACACCACCTGGGAGAAAAAATAATAATATTGCCAATCTTATATTTTAGTCTGGATACATTTTACAGGTTACAATTAATACAGGGCAACTGCTTGTATATAACCGAGATGAACTAAGATATTTGATATGAGAAGCATCTAGGTGTGCATGTGAAGCATATGACAGGATTGAGGAGTTAGCAGAAGAATGTCACATTGATCTGTACATAAATAGGAGCTTGCGTAGAGACGTTAGAATAAAATTGAGTGAAGCAGAAATGGATAACGTAAGTCTACTGACTCTGTGAGCTCATATGAAAGAGTAGAATGATTTCATAAAAAACTGGAGAAATGGAGACAGTACAGTGAGTGATAAGATAGAGATCAAGCAAACAATTGACTCAAAATCCAAGACAAAGGAACAGTGGAGTAGATTCGTAGGGAATCAAAGAACATGGAAAGAGACACGTAGAAGAAGGGCAAGAAAAGAAAGGAAAAGGGTCATTTTACATTGACATTCAGGTGAATGCTAATATTACTACGACTACTGCTACTACTACTGCTGCTACTAACTGCTACTACTACTACTACTACTACTACTACTACTAATAATAATAATGATAATAATAATAATAATAATAATAATAATAATAATAATAACAATAAAATGACGACAAAGAATGTTCAAGGAACACAATACCACAGTTACCTTTGGATTTTGCTAAAGAACGGTAAGGGTGCTAAGATTTTAGATGATGTGAGGTGGGTAATAGTCATTTTTTTGGGCAGAGGGCTGAAAGATCTTAATTTGGAGTAGAAAGTATGAGGTATCCAGCCCTGCAGTCTCAGCAAGATGTACAGAGGCAGCATTCCCAGACCCCAAACCTAGTTGTGTGTGGATGGGTGCAGCCCTGGTTGACTTTGGTGACCAAAAACTAAGATCCAGATGAAACCCAAGATAACCAAACATTCATCAAACATTAACAGGTACATCCCTTGGACCTTAGGATGAGCCCAGAAAAACACTGAATTATCTTACTGTTCTCCAAGGTATGATTGTTTGCAGACCCACAGTTCAAAAATAATTTAAAAAACAAATAATCTTTTCTTATTTTCACTGTTTTCTGGTGATAAATATTATTTTGTATGTAACTCTGTCAGATAAAGCTCTTGGAAATCGTATACACTCTAGCAGCAAAAGAGAGAGAGAGTGAGGTTAAATGTATACCCCCTTCAGCCATTGACTTTAGTAACTGTCATTGATCATTCTACATCAATGAATTAAATAAACCACTGTAATGATCAGTCAAGCACTATTGATATTTTCCTCCTCTATGGCATATGCTAGTTCATGAGACCAGCAGATATGCATCTGCATAGGGAAGGGGTTCATATATTTTACATTTCAGTGCAGTCCATGGAGGATGAACTATCAATGCTTTGCAATTGTGGTGCATGGATACAAGCTGCTCAAGCCCATCCTGCCCACTGATGCAGCCAGTATGCCGCTGCCACAGCCCACCACCTCCTCCTGTCACCACCAAGTAGTTCGCCCTCTCACCAGACCTCCACTTCAGACCAAATTGCTCAGCAGTATCTGCATTGCCGCCCCAGACTGTGGCACTGGTCAATGTAAGCTGTGACATAATCCCCACACTCATCGTGGAAAAAGGTGACTGCAGAGTATTCATACAGTGTCACAGTTGAGCAATACTTTTGGTAAATGCTTAATGGAGAATCCAGAGGCAGGGCATTCTGCCTCTGTCGCAGACACCATATAGAATTGTGTACCTCCACTTACAACTCCTCTGCATGCTGCTTTTTTCCCCCCATATACTCTGCCTCCACATACACTGCCCAGGACCACACGCATTACCATTTTCACAACAAACAGCTTTTGCCTCCAGACCTGTGTTTGGCAAGCTGTGGGTTTGAACCCAATGGTGGGTCACAAGCCAATTCTTTTGTGAGTAACGAAAGTCCAAGCAACAAATAAAAATGCCTTTAAACTCTGCATTTTTCTCGTCGCATTTCCTGTGCTTCAAAGACAAAAGTGTAACAGGTAATGCCTTCTGAAAAATAGCTATGTTATTTTAACATGAGGATTCTGGTTTACAAACTCTCTCTCACTTTGCAGTCAGAGTAGAAAAGGTAAAATTAAGTAAGTCACGAACTTGCTGGGAAATAGAAACTGAGAAAGGAAAGGCTGTAGGGTGTCATTTTTTGTTAACACACAACTAAATGTAATTATCTTTAAATGAACTGTATTTATTCAGCAGTTAGGATCGCAAAAATGAAGCACATTTTTTGTAATTCTGAAGTGTGATGAAAACAAAGATTTTAGTAGGATCAAAGCAAATCAAGACACTTGGTGATGCACAAATAATACATATTCACTGAACCCGGATTTCCACACTCTATTTGTGTGTAATATAGTTTTATCGGTAAAACTGGCTGTCTGTGCAAAATCAGTGGCCATTTCAATAGAAAATCTGCTGTCTGTAAATAACAGTGCCCTATTACATGATGCTTTAGTTAAATAAAAAAAAATCACCTGCCCCATATTGATTAAAGCTGGGTGGGTCGCAAACGTTTGTCGTTCTAAAAAGTGGGTCGTGGTTCTAAAAAGTTTGGGAAGCACTGCACTAGACAGTGTTCTTCTACACTGCTCTGTCCTTCATTCATCCATGCACTAAAAAATTCCTCATGTTATCGATCTGCGTATAATCTCACCTGTCCATGTACTTCAGCGTGCAGTCATCCATCCACTTACTCATCCATCTATTCTTCTAAACGCTGACATATTCTCATATTCAGCCAGTGAATCACTTAAACACAACACTTGCCAGTCAATGAAAAAACACTTTCACTTCGAAAAAAAACAAACATATTGGTTTTGTCAATACTTCATTTTTGTAGCAAGCTTTTAACTACAAATATCGTTGCAGGTGAAAAGTATCAATTTATCCTGTCATCAAAACAAATATCTCGTTTTGTAATAATCTCAAGTTCCAACTTGGTTCAACAATTTGGTATTTCAGTACTCTTAATTATGCTTCTTTGTCTTCTTTATTTTCCCCGACTAATTCACCTATGTCACTGAAGTCGTCTGGGTTTGTGACCTTTAGATTTTAATTGCCTTACTGTGTTATATTATTTTTGTTTCACCAATATACAAATGATCCATAAAATCACACTTCACGTATATTGAACTTTTGGTACAATATTTTCTCCTGAGCAATCGAGCTGGGTTAGGTACCACATGTGTTAACCACATCAATCATTTAATTCCAGGTTTCCGGGTGTCACATCAGTTGTCTAGTATTTTGTCATTTTCTTCCATTTATCTTCATTAATTGGCATTGCGTGACATAGCCTCCAGATAACATTTCTGTGAAAAATGTATTTAATAATGCCAGCTAATGCCTCAATTAAAATCCTATTAAATTAATGCCATGCGTTGCTAGCATACGGTTGTAACGTTGTAATACTGGTCAGTCTGAATAAATGTCTCTGCTTGACAAGTTTGTCTGATTATACTTTAGATTGTCATTTAATAAAGCAGCACATGTTTTTCTCTGTGTGAGCTATGCATTTTAATATTTGGTTGAAATTAAATTAAATGTTGGTTGGTTAAGTTTTAATCAACGAACAGCTGAGCAGAGGACAGGACTGGATACTATAATCATTAGGGAAGAGATTGAAATTGCTATTGCACACGTCAGCAACAGGTAAAGTGGCAGGTCCCGACAGAATTTTACAATCAGTTTCAAAATATGATTACCCCTCTCTTGTTTGAATTTTTTAATTCCTCTGCTTTCTTGAAGTCGACACTGCACTCTTGGCTGGGACACTTTATAGCTGTATTTGTTAAGAATAACGAGCCATTTAATTGCGGTTCATATTGATCTATTTCATTAATCATTTGTGATTGGGAACTTCTACACCTGGATACATTCTAACCAATAGGCAGCTGTTATTCTGTCCTTAATTAATCCGGTGCAGAATGGGTTTGTTATCTCATGTGATACCGCTTCCCACATAAACTCTACTCTACTCAGGAACTACAAACAAGCTCCTGAGACGACTCCAACGCATCCAGAACGCCTCGGCCCGACTCATCCTCGATATCCCCAGCCGCAGCCACATCACACTCCACCTGAGAGGCCTGCACTGGCTCCCCGTCAACAAAAGGATCACCTTCAAGCTCCTGATCCACGCACACAAAGCACTGCACAACACCGGACCCACCTACCTCAACAACCGACTCAGCTTCCACACCCCCACCCGAAGCCTCCGCTCAGCCAACCTCGCCCTCGCCACAGTCCCCCGCATCCGAAAAACCACCGCCGGCGGCAGATCCTTCTCCTACCCCGCCGCCAAGACCTGGAACACTCTCCCCACCATCCTACGACAGACCCAGGACCTGCTGGCCTTCAGAAGACTCCTCAAGGCCTGGCTCTTCGACCAGTAGCACCCCGCCCCCCCCCAGCGCCTTGAGACCCTCGCGGGTATGTAGCGCGCTTTACAAATGCAGTGATTGATTGATTGATAAACTCAGCCATATCAGCGTTTGATGTCACATGTGATTTAAAAAGGCCCATCCTGCTGGATGTTGAAAAATAATTTGACAGGATCTCCTGGTGGTTCCCATGGATGGTTATGTCTTTGAGGGGTTTTGGGCAAGGTTCCATAACATGGAGTAGGATGCTCCTCCCCTCTGTATCTGCCAAGATCACTTGCATGGGAGGCCTTTCCAAAATTATTCACATCAACTGCGGCACTAGGCAGGGATGTCATCCATCCCCACTTTTATTTGCCCTTTATTTATATATTCTGAATATGTCTTTTACATTAGGAAGTAGCAGTCACGGGTTATCCACTGGGTGAAGGCTCAGAAGTTGGGAGCTCTATGTCTTTTAGGCTACTGATCAATGCCTCGCAGGTTCAGGCTACTTCTAAGGATCCTACCCCTCTTCTCTCCTCTCTATTAAGACACTACCTTCTCACCCCACCCACTTCTCCAGTTCTCATACCTGTGCAGTTACTTGTGATCCCCCTGGGGCCTTCCAGTGCCTAGTAATCTCTCTCTTGGCCAAAAGGAAGGCCAAATCCTGAAACTTGCTAGTGACCTTTGTTTTGGGGGTGTGTAGGAACCCGCTTAGGAGGCCGTGGCAAGGGAACCAGGAGACGTACTTCTTCACAATGAGAGCTTTGGACCTCGTTATTTCCTCCCAGTAGTCCATCAATGAGGGACAAGTCCACAGCATATGCATGAGCTCGACCCCTGTTTCTCCACATCGTGGGCAAGCTGCAGTAATCGTGTGGAAGTATTTAATAATTTGCTCCTGAGTGATGTATACTCTGTAGAGTATTTAATAGGTAATCAGTTTAAATCAAGTATTTCTGGATACCTTTGGGACTCTTTCAAGAATGACCTCCCAGTCTCTTTCTGCAACAGGGACCCCCAAATCTTCTTCCCATCGCATTTGCAGAGTCTCCAGGAGCAGGAGCATATCCCCCTGCTATGTCCTGGACATAAAACGGCTTTGAAAGTTCATGAGGAAAGAGTGATATATTGGTAACTTTTGTGTGGCAGTGGTTCTGATGTACCTGTCTTCCAGTGCTTCCGTAAAGTTGTGGTCATTGCTCTGTGGAGTAAAAAATGGCCCTCTGGGAAGTCAAACTCTGAATAGAATTCCTCAAAAGGGAGAAGCTCCTCTGTTTGGAACAGATCCCCTACTCTTGTTGCTCCCACCTCTGCCTATTCTTCCAAACTTCCCCAGTGTCTGCTGTGGGGAAACCTCATCAACGCGGTCATTGGCAAGTCGGGTGAATATGTTACCAGGCATCAAGGCAGCGTTTCTTCTGGAGTCATATATTCCAGCATTTACACATCACCTGGAACTTTCGAGTATCGTCTACCGCTGAGTGCCCATTCTCAGGAGCACTCCGGTCAGCTTCTGTAATTCTGAGATGAAGGGTCCCATAGGGCAGTCCAAAGTCTGTCTGCCCGCTAGCAACTGTGTGAACCATTAGAGTTGTGCTTCAAGATAATATGTCTCGAAATCTGGGACTGCCAGCCTCCTTCATTGTCGGGCATTGTAGTGTGGCCAGCGCCCCACTTTTATGGCCTGGTCCCCACACAAATGTGGTGATCAAGGAATCCAGCTCCCAGATCATTGTGCGGGACATCCAAACTGGGAGCGTCTCAAACAAATATAGCATTCTTGGAAGGGCCATCACCTTTTCAGAGCCACTCTTCCCGCCACTGTCAGAGGGAGCTTTTTCCAGAAGTCAGTGTTAGCTCGCAATGACCTGATGGCAAGACCCATGCTTCCCTCTAATAAGTTGGGTAGGTCGTGGAAAATCTTTACCCCTAGATAGGACAGACAATGAGGCTCCCATGGCAGGGACTCCAATCCATCTGGCGGATCACAGTCCCCCGCAGTCGGAAACCGTCTCAACTGCTGTCAGTTAGCTCTTAACCCCACTAGGGAGCCAAACTCTTCCACCACTCCCGTCGCACCTGCAAGATCCTCTCCTGTGTCCCTGAGGAAGATCAATAGATCATTCACATAAAGTGGTATACAGCGGTGGTGCAACCCAATCTGTATGCCCCGATATCTAGCCCCAGTTCTGGCTAGGGGTTACATGGCCAACTCAAAATGCAGGGGAGAGAGGAGACGTTCCTGCCTGGTCCCTCGCTCTCCTCTACGGCTGTTGGATATGGTCTGAAACGTGTGGACTCTAGCCGCGGGGTCCATATAAAGCAGTCTAGTCCAGCATTGGAAGCCTCTCCTGCTTGCTTACCATTACCCATATAAAAAGACTCCATTCCAGGCTGTCAAAGCTTTCTCTTTGTCAACCACAAATGTGCCTTGATGCAGTCATACTGTATGTGTTACCCTCCAGCAACATCCCGGGCTGTTTTCCGGCCCAGGATGAATCCCTCCTGGTCTGGATATGTCAGCTTGGTCACGTAAGGGAAGAGCCTAGTCGCTAAGATTTTGCTTAGAATTTTGTAATCGATGTAAGCATCAACAGCAGTTAATAGGCTCTGCAGTCATAGGTAGGCTTTCCTGGCTTTAACAAGGGTACCACCAGCACCTCCTGTGTGAAGTGCAGGAGATAACTCATGTCTCTAGCTGCTTTGTAGAGGCCTGTTAATTTAAGGGCCAATTCCTCTGTATAGGTCGCATGAAACTTGACAGGAGCTCATCCATTCCCGGTGTTTTACCTTGCACCAGCCCCTTGATTGCCACTCTTATTTCTTGTATCGTATTGTCCCCACCTACTGACTTTGCCTCCTACTCCATGAGGTGTGGCAAATGTAAGTGCATCAGGAAATCATTTATAGTCACTTCATCTTGTGTTGTGGTGCTTCTATATAGTTCTGAATAGTGTTTCAAGACGTATTGGTTGATCCCTTCCTAGCTATACACCCTGTTCCGTTCCTCAGCCTCAACTTCTACTATGACAGAGCCTCTCTTTGTGGGAGTCGCTAGTCAAGCCAGTAAGTATCCTGTATAATCCTACTTGATATGGACACACTCCACTTATTTTCTATAAGAAAGCACCTTAGCCTCCCCATGTGGACTGCAACTTTCTCCTTAGAGTCTCACAGGGTCTGCTGTAAATCCGAGTGTCCCGATCTCTGCTATTCTATCTCTTGAAGTTCCTGTTCTGCATCCATTTCCTCTTTCTGTAGCATGTGCCTGACTCCCATCAATTATGCAATAGCCTGGCCCCTAATCACCATATTGAAAGTGTTCCACACTATCTGGGGGATGATGCTGTACTGGTGTTTTCACTGAAATACTGGCCTATCTTCTCCCTAATCACCACCTGGTCCATTGGCACTGTACCTCTCTGGAAAAGTCTGGGAAAATGTTCACTTTGCTATTCTCGACTGTGAATTCTCCCTTTTTCCTAGCCTGATTCAGTATTTGATTGCGGTCCTTATAGTATAACAGGTGGGCCACCACAGGGTGTGGGGGCTAATGTTATGCCCTCCAGAATGACTTATGGACTGGGTTGGCCCACTCCCCTCCTCCACCAGCTTGCATTGCGTCAGGGCTTTTTGACTCAGCTCCAGACCTCTCACTGATCCCTGTAGAGATCCCTTTTGGTGTGGGTGTCCAGGCGGATCCCACGCCGGCAGTCCTGTACATACACCACCCTAATCGAATGCCTCAGCAGTGCACTCACCAGTTTTGACTCCTGGCTGCTGCTTGTTTTATCACATCAGTTGGCCAGTTTCTATTCCTGCCTGCCATGAATGTCAGCACTGCACTCTCCTGTGCCGTTCCCATACATCGGCTCTGCACGCATCTCTGTGCCACTGCCTGGCCTGCACAGCTCTGTGGCTGGGGCAACGTAGAACAGACTGCCCGAGGCTCGGCTGGTGTCTAAATTAGTGCTGCTCCCCCAATTTCAGCTTGAGGCTCGTCGGTGGGGGGCTAAGGCACGACCCTCTCCTCAAGATGGTCTCCGCACCAGTGACAGGTTTGACGTTGATCAGCACCCTGGCATTTATCCTCTCATTTCATGGCCCCCATATCAGGCCGCGGCATCGCCGTACAGGTGCTTCTCTGCTGGGGTCTGAGCTCCATTCCAGGCACCAACTTTCGATTCTGATTCTGGCTATGGAGGGAAGTGGCCTTACGGCTTTATCTTAGTGCACTCCGGCCGATCATGTTCTGCAGGATGGCGCTGGATGGGGAGTCTTCGGCAGGGGCATTGATCTGTGCCTCCTACACCATTGGCGACTAGCCATACCCCATTTATCTAGATACATTTATATGGGTATTAAAATTAAAGCTGAATAACTGAGAAATTAAGCTCCTAGCATTTCCAGATGATATTGCAATTTTAACATCATCCCCAACAAAAGCACTTCGAGCTATTGAAAATGCTTGTATGATATTTGGCAAGTCTTGGGCTGTAAATGGAATATGGACAAGACAGAAATCTTAACTAATGTCTGCCCAGAAAATCCTGATGCTTGATATGTCACCTCAGTCAGATATGTTGGTGTTCATATTTCTCCTAACATGGAAAACATTTTCTCACTTTACTATGAAACTTTATAAAAAATCTCCCTTGATATTCAGAAAATGGGACGGACTGCATTTATGCTGGATAGGGCAAATAGGCATACGTAACATTATTAAAATGGTCATCATACCACAATACCTCTAACTATTTAGGTCTGTTCCCTTATATCTTTGTAGGAGCTTCTTAAAAACGTAGAACGCAATTGGCAGAAATGTATCTGGCAATTTAAAAAATCCCAATGTACTTCGTTACTTATAGCTCCCCGTGTAGTGAGGATGGGCTGGCACCTCCTTCACTCTGGAACTATTATATCTCGTCATTTACTTTTAGACTTTCAGCAGTGGTTGGATCATGTTAATGGGACCTGGCCCGCGTATTTTCTGAGTAGCAGGTTTTCCCATAATTATCCTATTCATCAAAGGCCTGATAGTCACTGCCTATTTTAAAAATACGCAGTTCAAAACTCAATATCTAGCAGGTTATTTGGTCCACTTGTTACATACCAAAGCTCCATCAATATACCTCGCCTGGGTATAAACATCACCTGACATCACTTTTTCAGGACAGCTATATAAACAGCTGGCAGGGGTCTCAATGTCTAAACTTGACTCAGCTTCACAGCAATGGAATTGTTTTGTCATTTCAGGAGATAAGTAATAAATATGGGATTTTTTTCACTCTTTACAATTAAGAGACTTTCAGTCCCGTATCTTGCCCAATAAAATCAACTTGGCCAGCAATGGGTTTCTACAGAGTTTTGTTAAAGTATCAAGATGTAAAGACATACATATTTTTTATCCAGTTCTGGCGAGTCAGAGAATTATGCCAAAACAATTTGAGTTGTTGTCTGCTAGTTGGTCACAGAATCTTTACTCTAGAGTATCTGTTACTGAAATAGTGCTTACTAGTCAGCTTGCTCTGAGTATTTTTAATGCCGCCTAGCTCAAGACCCATTTTTAAAAAAATCTTCTTTGGTCTGTATTATACACTGTAGGAAATTGGGTTACTGGTTGGGGTGAAGCCCTTCCCAAACAGCAACCACAATCCTTGTCAGGGTGAGCAAACCCCAAATCAACCTGTGCTCAGCTCTCTTGTAGCTTACTACAAAGCAATCAGTTATAAATTAGAGGCAATGTATAAAGTATTTATGCAGCAATTCAGACAACAATAAAGTGAAAACAGAATACAAGAAAAAATCCACACCAATTTAGAAAAATAGAGTAAATTGTAATAAATTATTTGACCTCCCAAACAACAAAAATCCAATCAGTAGAACTAGAGATATGCAATTTTAAAGATTTATGGTCCACGCTTAGCTATCTAGTCATTCAAGACTGGGTGAAAGCCACAAGTTCAGGGTGACCACGATGGAGTATGGGCCAGCTACAGGGACCCAGTTAGGCCTGCTGGACAAATAGTACATCAATTTCTGGTTGCGGATCCTTGCCTGGTCATACGTCAAGGATGCATCATGCAGCTGAGGTGATGCATTGGTTCCGTGGGACTATGAAGCTGCAATTCAAGGTCCAGTGTCATCGTCAAGTATTCAGTTGATGAGGGTTTGGCGTGTGAAGTCTGGTGTTGAGGATGCACCATACAGTTGAGGCAGTAAGTTGGTTCTGAGGGGCTGTGAGGCGAGAACCTAGGTTGTTGTCGAGGCTGCCATCAATCAGATTTGTGATGTGAGGTTCTACATCTGTGAGTCATCGTGCAGCAGGGGTTCTGATGCAGGAAGTGAGGCTGATGCGCAGTCATTGCGCTGGGAGAATCCTTGTAGCAGAGGTGATGCATCAGTTCTGCTAGAGGTAAGGCTGCTCAGCAGGGCAGATGCATCGGCTTCACACTGGGGTCCTGGGTTCAACAGATGCAGGCCCAGTCCTTCTCAATTAGGCAAGATAGTAGCAGTCAGTAGTTCACCCTCTCATCCTGCCATTGCAGGCCTATCCAGGCAACCTATGCTCTCTACTGTTTGTGGCTTTCTATGAAGAACACTCAAAGTCAGCCACAGTCATGAGATCCAAAGGCAAGTTGTAGGCCCTGACTAAGGCAGGAAAATGCAAACTTTCTAAAAGTGGCATTTTCAAAATTGTAATATGAATCTGACTTCATCAGGAGAGAGGATTTTTTATTACAATTCCATAGACACCACACATGAACTGGTGACCGGCTCTCATTTTGAAATTATCTCTTATTAAAAGTAATAGGGTAACTCCAGTGTTATCCTTTTGGAGAGGTAGGCCTTACAGTAGTGAAAAACGAATTTAAGTGTGTTTCACTACCAGAACTAGTAAACTAAATGTTACATTTCCAAATGTTTAAATGCACTGATCCCTGCCATGTGCCTTAAAAAGGAAGTTTTAGGGTTGGCAAAAGGTATTTTTCCCAGGTCTAAACTGCAGTTTAAGACTGTACATACAGGCTGCAATTGCAGACCTAAAACACGTTTAAAGTGCTACTTAAGTGGATGGCACAATCAGTGCTGCAGGACTTTTAGCAGCATTTAATGTACAGGCCCTAGGCACAGGTACTACCACTTTACTGGGGACGTACAAGTACATTAAATAGACCTGTTGGGTATAAGCCAATTCTACCATGTTGTTAAGAGAGAGCACAAGCACTTTAGCACTGCTTAGAAGTGGTAAAGTGTGCAGAACATTAAAGCCAGCAAAACAGGAGGGTTGAAGGCAAAATGTTAAGGGGAACCACACCAAGGATGCCAGGTTTAATATCCACCATATAAACTACATAAATGGGATCCAAGTGAAACATCACATTGTTTTCACTGTTACAAGCCTTATGCAGACATAGCAGATATTTTATGTGCATTATTATTGTATATTATTATCCCAAACTGGCGTACAGTATTTTATCTAATTCATAATTTTTCTGAAGACAGATGCTTGACATGAATCTAATGCCATTATTTATACATTTTTTTGTGTCACATTTACGTCACTTTTTGACGCAAAAGCAGCTCAAACTTACAAAATATAATTGTGTTTTGTAAGTTTGCACCGCTTTTGCGTCAAAAAGTGCCGCAAATGCGGCACAAAAAAAGTATAAATATGGGTCTAAATCTGTTTGTTTGGGCTACTCACCTAGTGTTTCATCAGCTATAGAGGTTGTTCTTTTTTACTATAACAGCAGGTTTGGCGATTGCTTAGGCATGGTTATTAATCGGTTTTCTTTTGTTTATGTTCAACACACTTCGCTTGAAGACCTTAACCAATATATGATTTATGGTGCAATATTTGTGATATTTACCTTAAGGTGTTTTCTAGATATTTATATTGCTGCAATATAATTGCTTCAATGAAATATCTCGATATTTTTCCAATAAAATATAAAACAAATGTTGGTTAGCTTGTTTGACCTTTGGAAGAACAACTCCTTTATGCAATGTAATTGATTCTCTATATGCTTCCCAGGTATAAATCAATTAGACATTTTAACTCAACAGTTTCGAAATCTATATACAAATTCCTGCAGTTAATCTGAACAACATCCAAAGCTGTATGAACTTATGTTTCTGGTCTCCTTCGTTAACACAGTGGCCAGAATATTTCCACAAATACTGTAGATGAATCCTGATGTAAAATGTGAGACCTCAAGCAACTTTTGCTTGCCCTCTCAATTTCACCTATGGGATCTGCATGGTATGTGTGAGCCAGATAGTGTACCCTTGTTAGCAGTCAGGACAAATCTATCTGCATATGCTCTGTCCATTATGAATTCAATACAACTTTAGTTACGTTTCCAGCAGACCTGAGAATGATCACAGGTCATTTGGGTGGGCTGGTCCCTGCCTTTAGTAGTGACATCCTCCTGTCTTCTGCTTCTTCTGACTTCAGAATGTAACCAGTTTTCAAGAATTCCAGGAATTCCAATATTTAAAAATGGTGATCATCTGCTGGTTACAGGTATGGGCAGTCACGACCACCTTGGCTCACTCTTAAACTTGTAATCCCACCTATTGCCACGTATCCATTCAGATAATGTTGAGTTAGAATTCAGCTCCACCACACAGAGCTTCTGATTAGCAACAGTTACATTGGAAATCACCCAACATCTGCATAGCTATACAGCTGGTCTGAGAAAGGAGTAAAGGATATTTGTGAGTCAGCTCAGGCACATGGATTCGGTTATTCCTTGCGGAAAGCATTGGCTTTATCCATGAAGGTGGAATACCTCCACCCTTTGGCGTTGCAATTAAAAGGAAAGAGCACATACAAAATGTTACCATTTGCTGCCCTTCTCCCAGTCGCATTTGCTGACAATGGGATGTCTGTTCCATATGGAGCACCCAATGTTGATGTCTTGACCAGGGGCCATATGTACGAAATCTTTTTCCCATAGACACAGAATGGGTAAAATCCTTTGGTACATCTGGCCCCAGGTCACTATAACTGTCAAGCTCGTTTTTCTTTTCGTGCAAACTGATCGAAATCGTGAGAAACTGAACGCTCAGCTTCTTTGTAGTTACTGCATGATTGTTTCACTGGCTGCTTATGCTACATTTGGTTAACATGACACATTTCAACACAAAGTAATATGTTTATCTCCATGAAATCAAGGTGTCGCTTTTAAACTTTATAATGCTACAATACTTTATTTGTTTCTGTACCAATCTATTTTAATCCTTACTTGTATTTCATGAATTTTTAGTCTTGCAGATTCCACTATTTTTATATTAATACATTTGACAAGGTTAGGCCATTTGGACATGCTTTTTAATGTAAAAAGTAATTTATACTGGGATCCAGTCTCACACATGTGGCTTCTTCTAAGAAGGGGTGGACTGCAAAACAACATTTTGAAACCAGACCCACACTGCAGACAACTAAAATAGGGAAATTGGACAAGGTTGGGACAATGCAGCCCATCCTACTGTTACAACAATGCCCTGTCCTGCAGCTCACAAGGAAAATGCCAGAGTGGCAGAATGACCAATCCAGCATTGAATCTTTGAAACTACTGCTTGGTAGGTGTGCAGTTCGGCTCCTTCTATGTGGATAGACCTTTCTCTTTAAGGCCCACTCTCAGCCTTCCCGTTGTTGTACAGAATGTAGCTATTTTGTGCTGAATTGTGACAAGAATGGCAAACCTGCTCAGCAGCCTGCTCTGCAAGATACAATTATAATGATTCCGGTGATATGATCATCTATTGGAGTTTACACTTTGATTTTGTATTTGTAGTTATTCTTGCTTGTTTGTGCTTCACGAAGACAGTCAATCCGTACAGAGTGAATAATGTTTCAGGCTTGTGCAGTGGCATGTAGGTGATCCCAATTCACTGTGTTCTTGTTTTATTTTGAAATAGTTTCCAGAGCACAAAATGTGACAGCCTAAATACAGTTTCATCGCACTGGCAAAATTATTTTAAAACACAGTAACAGAAAGTACAAGTCATAAGATATTACCTAGAACCTACATAAAATAATTAACCATAAACACCCAGAATCACTTCAAATTGGGGCTAGCCGTTTGCGAGACAGATTTTGCAGTATCACCTTTGATTTTCTTCTCCGGTGCCTATGTTATGAGGGTAGACGCATGATGACGGTGAAAATGGTGTATTTCTGTACTCATCTCCGTAGGAACATATTGCCTTTCCTATCTCAAAAGTGGTGCAAAACAGTTTATCATTAATTAATCGTTTTAAGAACTGATTATAGAACCCCCTTTATTTGATGCCCCAAAGTAATCTGATTCAGAAACAACAGCCAATTTGGAATATTACTCTAAAATGCTTTCGAGGCCGCCTCCTCTCCATCCAATTTCCAGCCATTTAACAAAGCTGAACGCCCCCCAGTTGCCAAGATGTCCATATTTAATGCGTTCTGCATTTTCCATCAATCCCTCAAAAGAAGATATGTATGTGTAAAGAGTAAACGGAGAGCCACTCGGGCTCTCCGTGTTTAAGTAACGTGCTCAGCGTGTCCGGGAGGGGCACGGAGCACCAAGCTATAAATAAAGGACGGAACTGTGGTGACGCAGTTCCGAGTGTGGTAGCACCCATACCAGTCTGTGCGTGGTCATTCCATATCCACGTGCCACATTTACAATGGCGACGAGCGGGATGCTAGTCATCGCGCCGTAGGTGCAGAACAATATACCGGTGCACAGAAAAAAAAACAACAACACGTACCGATTGAGGGGTGCAGGCTGCCGCGGGTGAAAGAAATTCACATGGCGCGGCGTCAACCTGGTGACGATCGATTGAAGTCCCGGGCCTTGTGGTGTGCCTCGCGCTAGCGGTGCGCGGTGCCGTGTGGTTTCCCGATCGGGGAAACCCAGGAAGGTGAGCCCTGCCCCGCCCCGCCCCCCGAAGAGGATCGTTGGAGGGAGCGAATCGCTCCATTGTGTGCCCGGCCCGAGGGCGTGTCCGCGCTGCTGGGAGAGCAGCTGAAATTGACGAGGTTCGTCAATTTCAGCCGAGCGCTCGGTTTTGGAGCGTCTCTGGAGGCGTGACGGCTCCGTGTGAGGAGCGCGTTCCCCGAGGCTGGGGAGCTTGGGGAAAGGACGTGTTCTCCCCGATGAAAAGAGAAAAACAAGCTAATTAACAGGTTTTGGCCAATTTTGAACTGGACACGTGCTCCCCGAGGCTGGGGGGGGGGACTCTTAAATGAATAGAAAAGTACAGAGAACGGAAAAATTGTAATAAAAGAAAAAAAAAGGAAAAAAAATAATAGAAATATAAGAAAAGGAAATAGTAAGACAAACTGGCAGGCAGACCCTCAGAAAAGAAAAATATCTTAGCCTGTGCAAGACACCGGAGTGAGACAGTGCTAACATGAGTGCCCCACCACAAGACAATGCGAATAACGCCAACCCCCTTCAACCACCAGGACATCCTCAACTTCCAGCACAACTAAACAACAGTATTCATTCTTCACTTACCTCTTTACCACCGTTTAGCCAGCTGATTGACCCAGCCACAGCTGCGCCAAGGTGGCGACTATGGATAAATCGCTTAGAAAACTATTTTTGTGCCACCCGAGAGACGGATGGAGCAGTGCGCAGGTCTGTGATGCTTTTGATGGGTGGAGATGAGTTACAGGAGCTTTTTGATTCTCTCCCTGATACAGGGGATAAATCTGATTTTGACGCAGCGGTGACTGCTTTAAATAGGCATTTTGATCCTCAACTTAACTCTGATTATGAACGTTTTAAGCTCAGACAGGCGCAACAGACAGAGGTAGAATCAATGGATATGTTTTATGCCAGGTTGAGAAAACTGGTGAGCTCGTGCACGGGTCTCAACCAACAAGAAGAGATTCGAGCGCAGATCATTCAAGGATGTCGGTCGAATGCTTTGAGAAAACTCATTCTTCGGCAACAGGGAATGTCCCTTGATGACATTCTGATTCTGGCGAGGTCGCATGAGCTGTCAGCGGTACGAGCAGATGCTATGGCGGCAGTGAGAGGTCAGTCAATGGCTGCAGCGTCGTCGACTCGTGTGGTTCAAGTCAAGGAGGAACAAGTGGATGCCGTCCAGACACGCCCGGCAACGCCTCGTAGGCTGAACCTCGCTAAACCTAGTGAGAGGGCCTGCGGAAGCTGTGGCTATGAACATCGATTGAATGCTGGATGCCCTGCAAAAGGGCAATCGTGTAATCGCTGTGGTAAGCCGAACCATTTTGCGAAAATGTGCAGGTCCAGGAGAAACAAGCCGGGTGAACAAAAAGGACGAGAAACAAATGTAAAGGCTGTGTCCAAAGGGGCGGAGGAAGGAAGGGAGCAGGCGACAGCGAGTGGTCCGGTGTTTGAGGAAGATGAAGATGAGGACATTTTTGTAATCTCTTTCACAGGAGGAAAACCAGGGAAAAGGAGGCAGCCGCCCATGAGTGATGTCTACGTCAATGGCACGCGGGTTTCTGTACTCATCGACACTGGAGCGTCTGTCAATGTCATGGACGAAACCCTTTTCAAAAAGTTAGTACCTGCCCCGCCACTTATGTCAACAGCTACTAAAATATATAATTATGGGGGTAGAGAGCCCCTTCCCCTCAAAGGAACTGTGGAAGTGGCCGTAAGCAGTGGAGACAGATCAGCAGAGGCCAAGTTCTATGTCGTAGCCGGGGATCGTGGCACTTTGTTAGGGTGTCACACGGCTGAAGAGTTAGAGCTGGTATTCTTTGCGCGTCAAATATATGACACTCACGTGGAACGCCTCCTCCATGAATTCGCGCAGTTGTTTGAGGGTTTAGGACGTCTGAAAGGAAAACGCATCAAGTTGCACGTAGACCACAATGTGACACCTGTGGCTCTACGACACCGTCGGGTGCCCTTTCATCTGCGGCCGGTTGTTGAACAAGAGTTGCGGTCGTTGGAAGAACAAGGAGTCATCGAAAAAGTGGATGGGCCTACGCCCTGGGTATCACCGTTGGTAATCGCACCGAAACCGAAACAGCCAGGAGCGATTCGTCTGTGTGTTGACATGCGCCTACCAAACAAGGCTATCAAAAGAGAGAGGCACATAACTCCCACCATGGATGACATTATTGCGGATCTGAATGGAGCCCAGTGGTTCTCCAAGTTGGATCTCAATGCGGGGTATCATCAGCTGGAGCTGGACCCTGAAAGTAGGAACATTACCACTTTCTCGACACATGTGGGGCTAAGACGGTACAAGAGACTGAGTTTTGGAGTGTCGTCAGCTGCTGAAGTATTTCAGAATGCGATTCGAGAAACGTTGTCCGGATTGCCAGGGGTAATTAACCTAAGTGATGATATCCTGATATACTCCAAGACGAGAGAAGAGCATCATCGTCATTTAAGGTCAACGTTGAATCGACTGATGGAAGCTGGGCTAACCCTTCATAAGAAGAAATGTGCGTTCTATCAAAACTCGGTAGAGTTTTTCGGATATGTCTTTTCAAAAGATGGTCTGCAAGTAGACCCACGGAAAGCGGAAGCGATCCGTCAAGCCCCTGTTCCGCAAAATCCAACGGAAGTTCGCAGTTTTCTAGGGATGGCCACATATTGCGGCAGGTTTATACCACAACTTGCCACCATGTCTGAACCTCTTCGACGACTAACTAAAGGGCAACATCGGTGGGACTGGACTCCGGATGCACAACAAGCGTTTGTGGATATAAAAAATGCGTTGCTGGATAAAGTGACTATGGCTTACTTCAACCCCGGTAGGAAAACTGAAGTGGTGGTGGATGCGAGCCCCGTTGGGCTTGGAGCCGTGCTCTTACAAGAACAGAGGCATCAAGAGTGGGTCCCTGTTGCCTACGCTAGTAGAGCACTGTCAACGGTTGAAACCCGGTATGCGCAAATCGAGCGTGAAGCTCTAGCCATTCGTTGGGCGTGCCGCCATTTCCACCTATATTTGTATGGGCACGAGTTTCAAGTTGTGACTGACCACAAGCCGTTAGTCCCTTTGTTTGCGGGTAGTGCACGTTTGGCGCCTCCGAGAATTGAACGATGGGCTGTTCTACTTCAACCTTATAGGTTCACGGTTGTATATCGGCCTGGTGCGAATAATCCTGCAGATTATCTGTCTCGACACCCTCCTCCAAAGCGGTGTGATGGTCCTCAAGAACAAGATGAAGAAAACACTGAACTCTTTGTTAGCATGGTTGTGCAGTCGGCATGCCCTAATGCACTTCTCGTAACTGACATTGTGAACGCTACCCGGGAAGATGTAATGTTGAGTCACGTCAAAGAAGCGTTGAGTCACAAAAGATGGAAATATTTTCTAGAGAAGACCCACATGTCCTGCCCTGATCAAAGAGTCGCTATGCAGAGTATTTGGAAAGTGCGTGAAGAGTTGTCTACTGACAATAATGGGTTGGTTCTAAGAGGTAGGAGAATCGTGCTTCCCCAGTGTCTCTGGTCGAAGGTGATCGATTTGGCTCATCAAGGGCACCAAGGGGCTGCTAAAACCAAAGCAAGACTACGAGCAAAGGTTTGGTTCCCGGGTATGGATGCTCGGGTTGATGAAATGGTAGGGAGATGTCATTCTTGCATTATCACGTCAATGGATCCCTCGAGCTGTCCAGTAGAAACTGAACCGGCCACTCTGAAACCCTGGGCTAAAGTGAGCATGGACTTTGGGAGTTTCCCAGATGGTAGACTGACTGCTGTTTTGATTGATTCATATACCAAGTTCCCCGTGGTGGAAGTTATAGCGTCAACGGCGTTTGAAAATGTACGGCCTGTTCTACAAAAGACGTTTGCTTTGTTTGGTTTGCCTGACGAAATCCGAACTGATAATGGTCCTCCTTTCCAAGGGCAAGAGTTTAGGTCATACCTTGACTCTCTGGCAATTCGTCATCGTAAAATAATGCCTTACTGGCCTCAGGCCAATGGAGACGTGGAAAGGTTTATGCGCACCTTGAACAGAGCTCTAAGGATTGGAGTCGAGCAAAATGAAAACAGTGAACAATGTCTGTATCAGTTTTTGAGTGCATATCGTCAAACACCTCATAGCACCACTGGCTGTGCTCCCTCTTCTTTGATGTTCAAAGTGTCTCCACGTGATTGTATTCCCTCTGGTCCTAAATGGAGACCCCCTGCATTGGACGTAAAAGCCACTCAGAACCGGCGAGAAGCTACCAACCAACGGGCAAGTATCCGACGTCGAGCAAAATATCGAGGGTTCCAAGAAGGGGATCGAGTGGTCGTGAAACGTCGGCGAGGAGAAGGAGGAAAGTTCCGAACGCCGTTTGAACCGGATGTATGGGAGATAATTGGCATAAAAGGGTCCATGATAACTGCAGCACGAGGAAGGAAGAGAGTAACACGAAACGTGTCACATTTTAAGAGGGCTGGTCTAAGAGAGCAGACCAATGATGAAGGAGAGACAGAGGACTTTTCGGATGACGTACCACTGCCGGCAGTGGAAAGGAAGGATGTTTCCGAGCCAACAAGTATCGTGCAAACTAGACCTGGTTGTGCTTTTGAACACAGGAGTGGTAACGCCAGAAGTGCGAGATATGACTTGCGCCCTAACCCTGTACCGAATAGTCAGCTGAGGGATTTTGTTTGTTGAACAGGGTGAAATGATCTCCAGCTGTCTAATTTGGACTTTGTGAGTGACTTGAAGGTTCAGGGTGCTAAGGAACGAATTTGTAGTGTTCTCCGTTATTGACTATTCGTGTTTATGCATTTAATTTGTTATTGAGGGTTGTTCCGTATTGAAAATGTTTTCACCTTTTGTTTAAGTTCAGTTTGGTTATCTATGTCCATGTGGAGTAAAACATGGGAGGGATGTAAAGAGTAAACGGAGAGCCACTCGGGCTCTCCGTGTTTAAGTAACGTGCTCAGCGTGTCCGGGAGGGGCACGGAGCACCAAGCTATAAATAAAGGACGGAACTGTGGTGACGCAGTTCCGAGTGTGGTAGCACCCATACCAGTCTGTGCGTGGTCATTCCATATCCACGTGCCACATTTACAGTATGTTACACAGCGAGTTGTACCTTACGTCATTTCTTGGTCCTTCTTCTTTTGGCAGTTTATAATTAAAATGTAATTGACCATCCATTTTGAAATCAATTATATGATTGTGATGACTTCCTGAAAAAGCACAAACATTTAGCTCTTCTTAGCGGTCCTTCATTTCTCTGCCATTCTTTCCCTCCTCTAACGCCCAGACATCCTAGTAGGGTATCAGCTGAGCTCTAGCAAGTAGATTTAATTCCATCACTCGCAGTACTCGCGTTGTGGCACAGTTCAAGCAATGAGTCGATACCGGTGCGTTTGTCTTCAAAAAATATTGAGAAAATAGTAGACATGATGCTTGCTGTAAATACACAGCAAAGTATAACATTACATTTACTTTGAATTTGACCGTTCATTTATGAGGGAATGTGTTCTCCTGTACATTTTGAATGGCAAGCCCCTGAAAATGAAAAAAATGCGTTTTGACAACTATCGTGAAACAAACAAAAAATCTCACTGAAATTTTTTTTATTGAACATCCGAAAAAGTGGGAAAAAGTGCACCAGCCTATTCAAAATGGCCTTGATAAATTGTCACTGGAGATGCATAAATTCATGGCTGGCATAATACGACACCTCTTCAGGGGTAGAAAACACTATATAAATGCAATTACTCTTACAATATAAAAACACATCAACAACTTCAAATGGGAATAGTACTACAACAACAATAAAACAATAAAACGGAGTAAATCAGTTCAAAGTACAGTCTTAGACTTTTTTAGGAAATCACCAAAAAAACAAAAAAGCAACTGCTGGTCAGTCTCTTCCCAGGCTACCCTATGCGCCAAGAAAACCACTAAACATCGATCAGTAAACTCTTGGAATCACTCTTTGAATCATTCATATAATGGGTCCATCCAGCTGAGGGACGAAACAATAATAGAAGCATCAGCAAATAACCTTATAGATTTAACATGATAATCAATCTAAATAACTTAAATCATGAGGAATGGATCCCGCAAAGCACTAGAAACATCACCACAACCAGTTTCACAAATCTTTCAGTCCCCTACCAGCTCCGCAGAATCAGGAAGATCGGGCCTCTGCAGCCACCAGCCCTGCTGCAGTTAGATCACCATCCACAGCTCAAGACTGGTTTTCAAAATCAAAAGAAGGAGCTATGACAAGTAGCCATTTACTGGAGAGATCAAGCTCGTATCCTGGATTGGCACTAACAGGGCTGTAGTGTGGTTGGTTTTACATATCCTTTGCACGTTAGCTTTAGGCTTTAGGCCTTTGTGCACTTTGCCCTGGATGTATTTTATTCATTTGCTGGCAGCTTAGAGCCTCTGTGCACTTTGCTCTAAATGCTTTTTATTAGGCTTCGTACTGTTATTTTTCAAATAGCCAGTTCTACGGTGTTGTTTTTTATTCATATCACACTGTTTTGCCTACTTCAGCACTGGAGTTCTCCATAACATATTCACTCTGTGCTTCAGTCAAGGATACAGGCTGGTACATTGCCGATAGACGTGGTAGGAGTTTAGACTTGGCATTCCTGCGTAGGGACATTTTGTGATCACGCTGACGTGTTAGTTATAAAATCACTTCCTTGTCCCAATCCACGCAAGAGGGAGATTCCGACCAGGGAACCACAACTAGACGCTGACTGCCGCGTTGCAGATGCTGAACCAAGATCACAGGCCTTTGCTCAGGTATGAGGGCTGATGTCTCCCCAGTGATACAGACAGGCAAGCTAGAAGCTTAACATGCTGTGCTTGAAATAGAACAAGCAGAGGGAGAGTAGAAACTATTATACACGATGATCGCTTTGTTCTTATGTTTTACTCTCCTGGTAACTATTTCAATCCTACTGTGTTGTATGGTTCTGGTTATTGCGGCTCATGCCTTATTATCTAAAATACAGTCGTTTTATTAAATCATTATATAAAACGTATACTGTCTTTGTCATTTTTATATGAGATCATATTGTAAATGAGAGAGTTGGTTTGGATCTGAGTGACCACGACTTCCCTGAGAAGTTCCAAAGATGTCATGCGCTCGGCTGCCCAATCATCTCTTCCCCATGGGAGAAATGAGGCACTGCTAGTTAGCCGGAGCAAAAACCGGATTTAGGGTGACAGAGTTCCTTACACGTGGGTCAGACTCAGTCCCCCACACCGTTATCGATCCTGCTGCCTAGAAATCCAGTAGTCTCATTTAGGATAATGAGAGCCCACGCGACAGGGCCAAGGCAGGTCTGTTATGCAACTGGGGATGGCAGCCGGACGGACGGCAGGAAAGGCAATCTTAGTGTTTCCTTTGAAGCCCAGCAGCATTCGCTCCATAACCTTACTCAGGTGGGCTTCCCGAGTGCCCACCAAAGAGCTGCCTCTCCGGTATTTCAAATGGAGAAAGATTAGAGCAACCTACTGGCATCAATAATGCAACCATGTCTGTTGAAATGCAATTGGGCATGATACACGCGCTAGCTACATCCTTCACCAAGATGGAGATGAAATTTACAGCGCTGGAACAAGTAGGGCTTGGCATTAGCACCAATGGGTTCAGTACCGACACATCACCATGTGCCTGCCTTCCAATGGTGGACAAACTGTTCACTCTGCCTAAAGTACTAACCTCAATGATCTCTGAATTGAAAACAGTTCTACAAGATCCAGGCATGGCTAGATCGCCCGTGTTTGATCCAATGTGACCCAAACCTTTAAACCCGACTACAGAGTCTACATCTAGCTTTACAACAACCCAGGTCAATCAATCACCTTTAACACTAACTCCCAAATGATCCTTTCGCCACAGCCAGACAAATTGCTTAACTCCTCTACTAGTGAGCATGTACACATGGAGCCACATATCATATTGCAACACCCACCTGCGCTGCTCCAACATGAGATGGAGATAAAAACAGATGCCTCTACTGATAACGCAAGCAATGCAGCTTCAGTTACAGGCCCACGCCTCGTACATAACAACAGCAATGAACGCATGAAATTCAGTGAGTCGCCTGGTCATCTAACTTCAGCAAAAGCTGCATCGAATCCCAAAGCCTTTGCCTACGGTCAAACTGTCATGTCAGCTTCAGCCCGTGTTGCAGCCTTGTCTCCAGAGTCTGGAATCCACAGAACATCTCGCCCTGCACTCATTGTGCTGCGCCCATATATAACTGCTGGGACCATGTGGAGAACTCAATAGCCACTGATTTAAATATCCTGGATTCCATGACTGTGCAGCGCCCTGATATAACAGCTAGGACCGTGTGGGAGAGCTCAAACACGGAATGAGTGCTTGGCAAATCAACCAAGCCTCTGTAAAGTTGGCACTCATACCTCAATATTCCTCAGAAAGCAAGCATTATATTTTAAATCACTCAAATTTGCTATGGGTATTTAAGGCATTTCCAGAGGCGATTAATACAAACTCTGATGACATCTTGAGAGTAGCATTCAAGGTGCTACCTGAATATAGCAAACATCGTGAATCAACAATACTGACTCTAACGCCCAGGCATTGGCCGATCGGGTACCAGAAAACGAGCAGACCCTGGAAGAATGGGGTATAATGGTGGTCATGATTGGCCTGCCTAAATACCCTATCCCTCTTAGGAAAATAAACAAACCTTTACATCTAAAAGTCAGCACCTACAGTATTTTAAAAGAGGTAGAGCACCCCAAACCACCTGGGTTGAACACACATTTCTCCATATCTTGCACATACTGAAGTACAATGAATTGCAATAGAAAGGTGTCTTTTGACATTAGAAACAAAAATAATGGAACAAATTTGACATGGAGGCCCAATACCTCTTATACTAAAGCTCAGATGTACTCCTAGCAATGATAATCAGGAGTGGGAGATGAAACTTGAGCTGTTACTTGTCTCTTGGAATGTGGTGGGCCTGGCAAGACTTTTGAAACATGATGCAGCTCCCCAGCTTCTGAGGAATGCCGACATCCTATGCCTTCAAGAAACTTGGTTAACCTCTTCTCTGTGGTAATTCCTGGATATTATGAAATACATCAATCTGCAATAAAAAGAAACATCTTCTGGCAACCTTCTGGTGGCCTCTTGGTTTATCTAAACATCGGTTTGGACCTCAAAGTCTGTAAAGTGTCTGTCCAAGATCCATGCAAGTAATCACAATGGAAACTCACAGCAAAATGCCATATTCTAAATTCTTTATTAGTTAACCTCTACTTTAACACTTTTGGCCAAGAGAGGGCAGAGAGGATGTTGCAACTAACAGACATGCTAGATATTGTGCTTTGCGACCACGCTTGCTATAATATCATGGTCTGTGGGGACTTTAATCCCAAACAGGGGGAGAAGGAGTGCCTCCATATCTACTCACTGTTAAACAAACACAATCACAGAGACTTCATGGAGATACATTAAATTTAAGATGAGCCAGGGAGGGCCCCGAACCAATGCGATAGATAAAGATGCATGGATAAAGCACATAAATGAACTATATGCAACTGATCCACCTCCCTTAGAGTGACTGAGGGGCATATTTATACTCTGCTTGCGCCAGATTTGCGTCATTTTTTTTAACGCAAATTCAGCGCAAACCTAACACCATATTTACACTTTGACACCCTACCCCGCGAACGCCAAAATTCCGCCATGTGCGTCATTTTCTGGATGCGTGAAACCGCCTTGTGTTAATGACATGCAAGGTAGGCGTTCCCGTCCAAAAAATGACTTAAACACCCATGCACCATATTTATCCAACCGTGCAAAAATCCTGCACGGCTGAGAGGCGGAGTCGGAAAATGACGCACAGCCCGATTTGCGTAAAAAATGAATGCCTGGGTCAGGGCAAACACACCAGTACTTAAGGAAAACACAAAGAAGCAACATCAGAGCTCCAAAAGGAAGACATGGAGGTGCTATTCATCCAGCATGCACAAAGACGCAGAGCACAGGACCAACAGCAGCAGCTTCCACCACACCAGCAGGGACCCCAAAGGCAACGCAGAAGACAGGAGAGGATATTCCGGACCAGGACAACCCTTTTGGGCCTCAGGGAACATGACATCATCCAGAGGTACAGACTCAACTGCCAAGCCATACAGCAGCTTCTGCGCAACATTGAGCCAAAGTTGGCACCCAGCTTAGAGACACCCCACATTATTCCACCAGAGACTAAGCTGCTAGCTGTCCTCCACATGTTGGCAAGTGTCTCTTTTCAAACTACTGGTGCCCTGGTTGCCGGGATATCACAGCCCTTATTCTCTGCCTTCCTACCCAAGGTACTGGATGCCATCATCTCCCTCACACCCCGCCACATCAGCTTCCCCAACACACAGCAGAAGCAGCAGGAGACTAAACAGGTCTTCTACCAAATCAACGGCTTCCCACACATGCTTGGTGCCATTGGTGCCATTGACTGCACACATATACAGATTGTGCCACCTGCTGCAATCGAGCATCTATTCCGCAACAGGAAGCACACACAATCCATCAATGTGCAGGCCATTGTGGATCACCTGGGATTGATCACCAACATCGTGGCAAAGTATCCTGGGAGTGTACATGATTCATTCATCTTCCGCCACTGCACCATAAATCAACATTTCCAGGTTGGAAAATATGGAAATGGTCTACTTGTTGGTAAGTACAGAAACCTAGTTATATACACACAGCACAGCAACCCTGTAGACATACAACACATACACCACTACATTGACACGTGGAAAGGAAGACACTGAGGTTCTGACACTGCTAGTCATGTTTCTTATCCTGACCCAATGGGATACACACCTATGGACAAATGACAGATGCTAATAACAACAGATGCCACTCCAGAGCCACAAGGGAACAATTTAAAACCACACAGTGACAATGACATGGCCTTAACTGGCAGTACAACTTGGAAGATGAATCTTACAATATCACATCAATAACACTCAATCACACACCATTCCAACCAATACGTACTGTGTAAGGGGTGTGTAATGTGTTTCACTGCAGGTCAAACACCATGAGACACATAGCATGATGATGATGACTCTAATGAAGGTGACATGGAATCATTGAGGCAGTACCAACATCTCATATCACTCCTGGGGTGACATTGCCCGCTACCAATAAGCAAGTGGACTGTGCTAAGAACACATATTGATGTGACATTATTGCAAAGTGCACAGTGCTACACATACGGATTGAGACAATTACACACAACAGATGTACAGGCATATGGACCTTCTGACAATTAAACCTTCAACCCCACATATAAGTTAGCCATCTTACCTGGAGCAGGTTCGGTAGTGTAGGTACACGTTTTCACATGAGCCAACTCGATGAGGGCACAAAAATAGGTTTGCATAGAACTTGTCACATATGGATTATTTTTGCATTGTCAATTGTCAACACTTCAGTGCTGCCAACTTATGGAGATGTGTTGTACATTGTCACCTAGCCAAATCAATGGTTTGTTGTATACCCGATGATCACCCAACTTGGCTAATGTAAGATGATGAATGTGGCTAACTGTGAATTCCTATACTCGATATGGGTACACAGGACAATGAGTGACACATTTCAGGTGCAATGACTACACCTGGGCCCATGCATTCTGTCACGGTTGACCAAAATAGACACTGTCAGCATATATGTCTTTGTTGTATTAATTTAATTAAATGGCCAATCCATGTTTAGCGTCAGTCCTCACTGTTGTTTTTCACATGCTATTAGATATGTTGAATTGGATGGGATCTTCAGGCCACATAGTGCAACCATGTTACCACCACTGTTGAATCGATTCTGTGAGTGGAAGTATCATGTCACCCCCAGTGAAGACACATGGACACTTCTTTCACATGAAATAATGCATGGGAGTACACAATGTACTGCAAGTGTACAAAAATACCGCTGATATCCGGTCAATCAGCCAAACACCAGTTTAGAGAATGAAACAACCCAATCCTGATGTTACATCCTAGAAGCCTAGGATTCCACACAATAACACAAACACAGATGAGTCACAGACAACACAAGATAACAACTGCCATGCAAAGTGATAATCATGGTGCAAACTCCATCAAAACATTTTCACTCATTTTCTCTTTCAGCTGATCAGGGGTATGGGATCCAGCCATGGATCATGACCCCATTTGCCAACCCAAGCACAGCATCAGAGCGTGGCTATAATGAGGCACATTGGAGGACATGCACCATAGAAGGGAGGACTTTTGCCATCATTAAGTCAAGATTCAGGTGCCGCGACATCACCGGAGGCAGCCTCTTATATTCACCGGAAATGGTCTGCAAGATCAATTTGACCTGTGCCATCCTGCACAACATATGTGTAAGGAGAAACATTCCCCTCTATGAACCAGACCCACAAATGCCTGAAGAGGAGGAAGAGGAGGATGTTGTCTATCAACATGAGGGGGACCATCCAAACACTGCAGCAGGATTGCTTCGGGGACAACACATTGTACAAAACTTCTTTTAACTCTAGTCACCATCAACACTGTCTTACCATATGTCATTAAACACCTCACTTCATCACTAAATCATGGCATGGGTAAATATTTATGCATCACATGACCCCTAGGAATCACAATCAGAGTTTAGCCTCATGGAGCATTGCAGATATACAGATTAGGATACTGAAAAAGCCACATCACATTTGATGGGTATGAATGTACACCCAACTTAACACACAGTGTAAATGACATATATCGTGTCCATTTCACATTTGGCAATATCAGAGTAGCACAGCTATGGCACACATCCATGTTGGCAACATGGTTCATTGCAGCATATGGCACACAACTAAGACACCATCAATCATAAGTTAAAAAACTGCTTCATACATGAGGCAGTGGACGCGCTATTGTATTGGTAACAGGAAAGTATGATCAGACCCTTGACAGCAGTAAGTGTGACATCAGCTCGCTCTGCAAGGAGCATGTGTGACAAGCAGTCCATCTAAGCTGAAAATGGATAGCACGAGTGCCCCAGGTATGACAAGCATTGCTCACAAGACATGCCCTGTGCATGCCATCCCAGGTTATAAGTCCTGCCACAGGCATGTATTCACTCTCTCCCCACCCTTCTCTAGGGGACCCTGCAACCGGACTATTTGTACCCTGATAATCCTTCATGTACACACACCCAGACTCACATTCTGACTCCAGTGTGCTTCCCTCTTTAGTATGGCATGCCATAGTCATAGTTCATCTGTCTGCATGGACTTCAAGTCCGAAAATGCACTGCCTGGTAGTCTGTAGGACCTGTAATCACCTGTCCATTGCTTCCCATGTGAAAGGTACTGTTAGCCCTTTGAACTTGATTCTCACCTATAGGACTTGTGAGAGACTGAAGCTGCACACACCTGCCGTATAAATCACTTGTGTAACACAGCCCTTGGGTTATTGTGTAACGTTGCAGTCCATAGCACAAATACAGTTTTTATTTTCCACAGTGTTGTTCCAGCTTTTCCCATTCAGAGTCTGCTCACTGTGCATTTGCCTTGTTCATGTTAGTTCCTGACAGAGCCTGCATCCTGTTAGCCTGATTGGTTCCTGTCTTTGTGTCACCATAGAGGTTCCCTGTGGTTACATGTGTCTCATAGTTGCTTTCCATGCCCTCACTTTCTTCCTGGGGTAATGTGTCTGGTAGGTCTACGATGAATCCACAAATAGATTGTACAGTGTAATTAGTTTACTTATCGTATCATGGTCTGGGACATGTATTCAAATTGCCTAATCTCGGCCCCCTTCCTTGTCTGGGTTTCATGTATGCATGAGTGACAAACAGTGACAGTGTACTATGGCTGTATGCATGGATTGGGCATAGTGCCTCCAGCACAACAAACAACGTTTGCTAATGTGCATGAAAGGACAAAACATGTTTGTGCCCTGACGGTCCACACACAAATTCACATTGGCTGCAACCCAATGAAGGTGCTTGCGTGGGTGGCGACTAGCTGTGAGATTAATCAGCACAGAGGCACTGATGTTCCCTGTTGCAGTGGGAATTTTAGAGGCCACCCTGTGTACACATTTTGTGATGAAACCTGCCGGTTACTATTTACTGATCCATTACGATTGTGAGCACACCAAGGTTGCCCTGTTGTCAGTCTCATAAAACTTCTGCAGTGGCATAGATGGACTATCCCCATGTGTGTTGTCAATTCCTCTTTGACTTTCGGTCAATTCTGCTTTGAAAGATACTCTGTTAATGCAGGGAATTGCCCCACAGACTCATGACTAGACCTGCACGTAACTGTGACAACATGGAGGCCAATAATGACAGAGGGTACACATAGCCACACACGTGAACTGGGCACCTTTGTACAATTAACCACTGAAAATATGCTGAACACATGCAGCTTGGTCTGCTGGTCCTCCACTGCCACAAGAGAAACATAGGTCATATATATGACTCAAACTGTGGAGTGACATTATATTTTTGGATTGGTTTTGGGACTCTGTGTCACAAACACTGTACCTACATAGCATTTTCAAATGCCTGACTCATGGGTAGTATACAAACAAGTGACCAGGAAGTGGTATCCAACATTCCAGTACATGTGATGGCTTACTCATTGCCATTATCAACCGTCCTCTATCTATCCTGTGCATAGTTTGTCATGGGAGATGTTTTGTCCCAAAAGTCAGGGAAGTCCACACAGCATTAGATACTCCGTGTATCCTGACTCATTTCCACACTGAATAGCATCTGATGGCTATCCACATTTACAACACATGCATACAAGCACATTAATGAATGCACGTCTTGTGACGTTCACACAGAGGCCCAACAACAATTGAAATAGCCAGTTCACAGACATAAACACACAGGCCATGAGTGAATGTATTAAGTTGAGTAGCCTTGCTATCCTCTATTGACGCACAACCTGCTCAAACTGGGTAGTACCAATTTTTATTCAAAATATTTGGGTAGCTGTTGCGCCACTTAAGAGTGCTCATCCGGTACAACGACATGAGTATTATGGTCCGCAGTAGTGTGGTCTGCCACATGTGCCCAAACACTGGAACATACAATGCAGGCGCAAACAGCCTATCTCTGTACAGTTATAGCTTTCATGTACGTTAAAAATGAGAGAAATGACACAAACACAGTAAAAGACAGATATTTTAAAAATGCATATGCGTCAAAATTCCCTGCATATGTGTTGAAAAATTACGCTCACAGACATTATATATCCATTGGGCCCGAGCAGTATTTCCTACACTGTACCCCATGAAATTGGTTATCAATGAAAAATATTTGGAACTATGAATGCGGGGGAATTATGAAGCATTTGCGTCAAAACATTATGAAGCACAGACCGTAAGCGTCATAAAATTTTCATACATCATAATAAAAACGCACCGCATTTGAGACAGGAAATGATGTAATAGGACATCCTGTTTACAGAAATGGTACAGTGGGTATACTTTCACTTTCACTTTGAAGTCTGTGATTTTTCTAGACTGTGTGGCTGTGCTGAGAGTTTTGTCTGTCCAAATTGTGCTTTTGTCTCCTGTGTGCCATTCTATTTGTCATCTGTTGTTTTAGTAATTGTCTCAGTTGTTCATTGTAAGTGTGTTTTTGTCATATATGGTGTCTAATTTTGTCTTTGTGCTGTTGGGAGTGTGTAGTGGGTATTGTTAGTTTGGGGATTGTTGGGCTGTTTGTGGGTTACTTAACTTTCTTTTTCCTCCCTCCCCTGGATTTTCCTCTGTACCCTTTCCTATAACTATTATTTTGGTCATGTTGGGTAGGCCACGTCTGGGGAGAATGGATGAGGAGGAGCTGGGGGCATTCATTTGGCTGGTGTGAAACTTCCTCCCCCTGATGATTGAGGCTGGTGGCAGGGTGATACAGGGGTATCACACGGAGGCGAGGAGGCTCAGGTGGTACAAGGTGCTGTACCATCTGAGGAGAATTTTCAACACACCGCGCAACAACTACCAACTCAAGCACCGCTGGGCTGACCTTGTTGCTAGAGAGCAAGACCTGTTGCACCACCTGGGTGTGGTGATTGGTGGCCCTGTTGGTGAGTACACTTAAGAATAATGTGCACATATAAATGCTCTGTAGTGAATGTAGCAGATTTGTTGATATGCTGCATGCAATGTTTTTGGACATGTGGAATGCAAGTTAAATATACAGTGGCCCTGATTTATACAATATTTGCTACACATTACAGTCATTTGTTGACAGAACAGCTGCATAAACTTACAAAACACAACCTATCTTGTAAATTAGTGCTGCTTTGACGTAAATAGATGATGGGAATGCGGCTCAAACATATGTTTCATTCATGGTCTGTGAGTGTACCAAGAAAGAGATGTATTTCAGAAGCTAAAGGAAGGAATTAATGTGGTCACCAATTATTTGGAATACATGTCTGAACTGTATTCCTGACCATTCATACAAAGTTCTTCCTAACCTCAGGTAATATCTTAGGCTGATACTTTGACTTGGTTTGTGCCGCAATTAAATTGGAAACGGATGCCAAAGTAATGCCCACGGGTTCATATCTACAATCTTGGTGCTACTTTCCATTGCTGTACCGTAAAACATGAAGCAAATGCTACAAATTGAGAAATAAAAAATATCTCTGGCCCTCTGTTCATTGTCCCTGTGTGTTTTAATTTGCCTTGGGCACAATAGCTGGAACAGAGCTGATGCATTTGCCATCTGTGTCACTTTATAGCCATGCAATTCTCATAAGTTATTGGGTCATCATGGGATACCTGAAGTTGGTGATTGCATGGTCACAATTTATTACTTGCATGATGTTGTGCAAGGGACCCCTGACCAATTCCATCATACATATAAAGTGCCCAAATACTTTGCTACTTTACGTTTGGTACACCCCTGCTGATCTAGTGCAGCATATGTACAATAGCTAACTTCCCAGTTTGAAGGATATAACAGATATGGGTGTATGCTAGGATCAGAAGACCAGCAGTCCTGTGACTGTTGCCATTCCCAAGGTGCATACAAATTGAAACCTACTTCATCAAGATTGCCACAGTAGGACATTTGCTAAACCATGTTTCAATAATGGAACAGTGTCAGTTTGTTGTATACCCGATGATCACCCAACTTGGCTAATGTAAGATGATGAATGTGGCTAACTGTGAATTCCTATACTCGATATGGGTACACAGGACAATGAGTGACACATTTCAGGTGCAATGACTACACCTGGGCCCATGCATTCTGTCACGGTTGACCAAAATAGACACTGTCAGCATATATGTCTTTGTTGTATTAATTTAAATAAATGGCCAATCCATGTTTAGCGTCAGATTGTCATCAAGTAACGCACAGGATCCCTGCCATTATGGTGTCATAGGGGGCATATCTGGCTCAGGATACACTGTCAATGTAGCATATGTAACCTACAGACAACACAGACCCACATGTAATGGACCATAGAAAGCATAATAATTCATGAGCTAAACTCACCCCACATGAGCATCACACAGTAACTGATTGTCCCTTGATGCACAAGACACAATACCTGAGTGACTGGCATTGCAGTGCACCAGGAATGGGGCTTGGCATGTCTCTCATAACAACAAATGAATAAATGGAGTACACTCTATAAATGAATCTGCAACCAATTGATGAATCATGTTTGTCACCACATGATTGTTAGGGCCACTGCATGTGTGCACATGTGTATGTATCACTCACTGGAGTAACAGGGTCAATACATGTTTGCAGTTGTATGTCTGTTGGAGTGTCATCATGCCTGAGGGGCTGGACTATCAGATATAATGTCACACACAGTAACTTTTTCTACAAAGTGTTGTACAGTGTACAGACATTGAGCAGATTTTGCCCTTCCATGCTTTACAGATGGACCTGCCCCCTGCACAATTGGAGAAGTGGCTCGATTTGCGGACCCAGACATATCCAGTAAGTGTTGATATTTAAATTTTGTGTTGTTTTTGCAGCTGTTGTGTGATTGACGCCTGTGTTGGACATATAGCAAGGTATAATGTGCTGGCACATGATCTGATATGTGACTTGACTGGAGTTTGACTTTTTTTTCCATATTTGAGTTGGACAATCAGTGGCATAGAGTCATCATTTGGGATTGTAGTGCAGCACTGTAGGCATGGCCATGTGAATAGGGTGACATTTGTTGTTACATTTCTTGTAATGAAAAATTTAGAGGTAGCCATTTTCATGATTTAGGCAGCAAGTCCTACCCTGAACCACACAGAGCAGGGATGCGGAAGTATTACCCACAGACTTGAGCCTTCCTGTTAACTAATGAACATGTAGGACTGTATGTTTGAATTCCTAGCAGCATCTAGCTCCACATGTTCTGCTACATTTATGTTGCACTTGAGTACAATGTAATAGGTATGCATGCAGCTCAAGCCCAGATGGGTGCTTGCATCTATGTGCTTGCTGTAGGACAGGTATTGGTGATATCAAATGATGTTGACAATTGTCCGCAATTTGGAACAAAAATGTGGATGTGATTGTACAATGTTTGTGTCTATCCTAGTTGGACACTCTCCTTAACTGTGGTTGACTAACTAAACCCATGGACAGCTGTCCAAAGCTTCCTGGCTGTCCTTGATGTTTTAAAGTATGTGTTGCATGTCCATCCCCCCTGAGGCACAGGCTTAGGCTTATTAAATAAGTGTACCTAGATGTGAGAATCCAAGTGTAGTACACAGACATGTAATTCAGAAATTCATTTTTTCCAACCTAGGATACCCACTCATGATTAGCAACTGCATACCATCCTGGAAATTCCATTTACAAATCACAGATCTTGTGTCCTTTGATTGTCATCCAGAAGATAGTCATTATTTGGCCTGTCACATGTAGAGGAGTTGCAGCATTTGTTATGTGACTAATGGCAGAACAATGATGCTTAGATCATTTAAGTAGGTACACATCTTTTAGAGCATTGCTGTACTGTTAGATAGGAGATGTGTAGGCTGAGCTGGCATGTACTTCCTCAGGGACAATCTATGATCTGTACTGTGATTTGGCCTGTTTAAGCTAATTTTGATGAATTTTTTGAATATCATCAGTAGCTGTATCACACAATGATGTAACTAATGTTTGGCTTCATCTTTTTTAACAGCAGCCAATATGGATGCCAATCAGATCCGCGAATTCCGCAGGAGGGCGATGCATTACCGCAACATTCCTGCGTTGAGTCTGGGTTCCGCCACATGGCACAGCATTATCTCCATGAGAGAGCCACGGGGGTTTGGAGGGCATTTGCCAAAGGGGGCCCATCCCTGTCCACAACAGCCGCCACCACCAGCACCACCACTCTGACCCGAGTGGCACCAAGGATGGCAGCCACCACTGCTGGTCCCTCAACATCATCCGCTTCTAGACCACTGACAGCAGCCCCTACACCTCCCCCTCCAAGCATGGCACTGGCAACAGCACAACCCTCCACAACTGGCACACAGACCACCCCTGCTGCAGTCATTAACAATGTTGAATTTCGGAACATGCAACGTGACATGCAGCTGATGTTGCGCAGAATGGACAGGCTGCAGCAGGAGGTGTCCCAGATTAACAAGAGAGTGCGTGGGATAAAAAAGATCCTGCGGAGGGCAAACTTGTAACTGTTGGACCCTGAGCCATGATTCCCTCCCCTCCCTCCTCTTTCCTGGTTCTTATATTTAGTGTGTTTAGGGGGCTTAGTGTTAGGTTCGAATAGGCTGTTTGTTTAGTTAGTATAAGTGGGTTGGGGGTGGAGTGTATGATATTTTTACATGTGTTTTTTTCTGGGTGGGTGGGTGGTGGATGATGTTGGGGTTTTTGTGTATTAAAAAATAAAAAAATACAAAAACATGTATTAAAAAAATGCAAAAAAATATAGAATTGTTTAGGATAAGATAGTATGTGTTTAGGTTAGCATATGGTGTCCTCCATGTGTCCAGTCATATAAGGGGGGTAGGAGGTTGATGTTTAGAGTGTTTAGTTAAATGTGATAAGTAAGTTTAGCTTAGGGTAGTTAGGGCCAGTTGTGGGTAATGTGTAGTTAGGATAGGTTAGATTAGTTAAGGTGGTTCCCCTAGTTTTATTATCTTTTTTTACAGTTAAATAAATATTTAGGTACTCCTTTACAGTATGTGTCATATGCTTGGGGATCAGGGCCTTGGCATGGGTGAACAGTGTCAATTTAGTATTTGCATTTGTGTTCCATCCTGCATCCAAATCCCAACTGAGCTGTCACATTGGCAGCTACACCAAAGCTACTTCCTTATGCATCTGACATCCATTGCACCCACCACTCAAGGTTACTATGGTTCCCAATGTGTTGTTAAATTTGGATGTATGTTTTCAATCTGTCATACTCTGAGGCCAGATTTTGTCTCTAGGACACTGTGGTATGTCTGCCTGCAGCCTGATGTTCATGTGAGTGATGGTATAAACTTATGTAGTATAGTATATATATCTCACACCTATCATTTCTTACATTGTACTGCCAGGTTACTTATTTGTCCGTACACTCGTACACATCCATTCCTGCTGTATGGTGTGTGTGTGTGTGTGTGTGATGATATATTAGAGTCAAATGTCACATACCTAAAGATTGTCTAGAAGACAAATTTGAAGACATTGATTTTCTGCTTAGACATCCCTTGAAGCAGAAGTATTCTGACCAACTCAGCATTAAACTGTAATTGTTCTATTTACTTCAGAGTTAACCCTCAGGAAGGGCAGATGATGGTACAATCCAGACCCCAGTGCATAGTTATCCGCCCACAATCTTTCAAGGCAGTTGTATTGACATTTTATGGCCATTGACATGAGGAAAACATCACTAATCTCCCTCACGGTTGATGTGTCACATTACACAGAGACAAAGTGGTTGTGTAAGTGCCCTTTATTTTAAAGTGCTGTAGTGCAATATTTTCATAGTCCAGGATTGTGAGTCCATTAGTGTGACACCTTCTATTGTGATACTACACAAGTGCAAAAGGACATGTCATTGGACATGCTTGGGTGAAGTGTCATACAGTGCAGAGGAACATGAATTGCCAATGAGGTAGTGAGAAACAATCACAGAGCATAGTGCCAAGGTAAACAGTGGGCTGGAGAACAGTGCATGTGAGCAGCTGTTGCAAGACTGGCATGTTACGAAGCACAGGACCTTGGTTATAAGTGCCCATTTGGCAAGTACTTGTGCTACCGGGTTCTCTTACGGGTGAAGGTGATCTGTTCCACATCTTCATCTTCTGATGTGTGTGTCATCTCCTCTGCCCTTGGTGGTGGTGGGTTTGAAGGGGCAACATCACAAAACAAAATAAAATGATAGACGGAGTGTTGAAACTTTTCAAACACTCACCCCCAGTCACAGATCTGGGGATAATCCATCGTTATTTTGCTCGCCATATCACCCCAGTTTGGACCCAGCCATATGGAAATCAGTCTTGACCCTGTCCCCTATGGGAACAGTCCAGCCCGAACTGCTAGGCCAGGTCCTCCCTGGACAGGAAACAAGCATCCTGGGACCGGTTTCAGGGTATCACCCTTCATCAGCCAGGCTAGCTTGAATCCAGAGGCGCAGCGAGCAAGGGACCCACGTCTGGGCATACCCCTGCCACTTAGGGCGCACAAAGCAACATCACAAAACAAAATAAAATGATGGACGGAGTGTTGAAACTTTTCAAACACTCACCCCCAGTCACAGATCTGGGTTTAATCCATCGTTATTTTGCTCGCCACTACACCCCAGTTTGGACCCAGCAGTATGCAAATCAGTCTTGACCCTGTTCCCTATGGGAACAGTCCAGGGCGCACTGCTAGGCCAGGTCCTCCCTGGACAGGAAACAAGCATTCTGGGACCGGTTTCAGGGTATCACCCTTCATCAGCCAGGCTAGCTTGAATCCAGTGGCGCAGCGAGCAAGGAACCCATGTCTGGGCATACCCCTGCCACTTAGGGCGCACAAAGCAATATCACAAAACAAAATAAAATGATGGACGGAGTGTTGAAACTTTTAAAACACTCAACCCCAGTTACAGATCTGGGTTTAATCCGTCGTTATTTTGCTCGCCACGTCACCCCAGTTTGGAGTCAGCCATATGCAAATCAGTCTTGACCCTGTTCCCTATGGGAACAGTCCAGCCCGAACTCCTAGGCCAGCTTCTCTCTGGACAGGAAACAAGCATCCTGGGACCGGTTTCAGGGTATCACCCTTCATCAGCCAGGCTAGCTTGAATCCAGTGGCGCATCGAGCAAGGGAACCACGTCTGGGCATATCCCTGCTACTTAGGGCGCACAAAGCAACATAACAAAACAAAATAAAATGATGGCTGGAGTGTTGAAACTTTTCAAACACTCACCCCCAGTCACAGATCTGGGTTTAATCCATTGTTATTTTGCTCCCATGGCACCCCAGTTTGGACCCAGCCATATGCAAATCAGTCTTGACCCTGTTCCCTATGGGAACAGTCCAGCCCGAACTGCTAGGCCAGGTCCTCCCTGAACAGGAAACAAGCAATCTGGGACTGGTTTCAGGGTATTACCCTTCATCAGCCAGTCTAGCTTGAATCCAGTGGTGCAGCGAGCAAGGGACCCACGTCTGGGCATAACCCTGCCACTAGGGCACACAAAGCAACATCACAAAACAAAATAAAATGATTGACAGAGTGTTGAAACTTTTCAAACACTCACCCCCAGTCACAGATCTGGGTTTAATCCATCATTATTTTGCTCGCCACGTCACCCCAGTTTGGACCCAGCCATATGCAAATCAGTCTTGACCCTGTTCCCTATGGGAACAGTCCAGCCCGAACTGCTAGGCCAGGTTCTCCCTGGACAGGAAACAAGCATACTGGGACCGGTTTCAGGGTATCACCCTTCATCAGCCAGGTTAGCTTGAATCCAGTGGCGCAGCGAGCAAGGCACCCACGTCTGGGCATATCCCTGCCACTTAGGGCACACAAAGCAACATCACAAAACAAAATAAAATGATGGACGGAGTGTTGAAACTTTTCAAACACTCACCCCCAGTCACAGATCTGGGTTGAATCCATTGTTATTTTGCTCACCACAGCATCCCTGTTTGGACCCAGCCATGTGCAAATCAGTCTTGACCCTGTTCCCTATGGGACCAGTCCAGCCCGAACTGCTAGGCCTGGTCCTCCCTGGACAGGAAACAAGCATCCTGGGACCGGTTTCAGGGTATCACCCTTCATCAGCCAGGCTAGCTGGAATCCAGTGGTGCAGCGAGCAAGGGACCCACGTCTGGGCTTACCCCTGCCACTTAGGGCGCACAAAGCAACATCCCAAAACAAAATAAAATGATAGACGGATTGTTGAAACTTTTCAAACACTCACCCCCAGTCACAGATCTGGGTTTAATCCATTGTTATTTTACTCGCCACATCACCCCAGTTTGGACCCAGCCATATGCAAATCAGCCTTGACCCTGTTCCCTATGGGAACAGTCCAGCCCGAACTGCTAGGCCAGGTCCACACTGGACAGGAAACAAGCATCCTGGGACCGGTTTCAGGGTGAAAGGTTTGGTGTGCGAAGTGTTGTGGCAACTCCCTTACTGCTGTGCTGATTTCCTTCACACTTTGTTGAAGTTCTTGCAAGATAGATGTTCGCCCTTGCATGGCTGCTGCCTGTTCTGCAGATGACATCATGCACGAGCGCACCCCCTCTAGGCTGGCTGCCATATTTTGCATCCCCACCCGCACCTCCTTGGCCAGCTCCAGCAGTACTCCAACTACAGTCCTCTCAAAGCTGGTGCCAGTGTCGTTAGAGTCCTTAGCTGGGTTGGAGCTGGCAGGTCGTACAATTGGGGTGGTGGGTGGGTCCTCTGTGATTGCTGCTACTACTGTGCTCCTCCTTGTGATTGAAGGTGGGGTCTGGAGGGTTCCAAGGACATCTTGGAGGGTCTGCTGGCTGATGGTTGTCAGCTCGTCATCCATGTCATCAGTGAAGTCCAGGACAGGCATATCCCCAGGAGAGCCATCGTCCTCTGCAATGAGATATTGTACAATTAGTGTGTCTGTGTTGTGGCATTTGTAATGTGACATGCCTGACTTCCTATTAGTTGCACATTGTGATCTTGGTTCCTGTGCATTGTTCCTGTCATTATGATTATCATTCTCCCAGGCCTATGCCCCACCTGCATGTCACATGTAGTGTGGGCAGTTTGGGGAATTGTCTGCATCACATCCTCTAGGTGTAAGGTCTGCCCAAATTGTATGTTGCCACCTTATTGTACAACTCAACCCTCTGTCTACTTCCATTCTCATGTTGTGGCCTTGCACTGGCTGTGGGTGTTCTGATGGCACTTGCACCACACTTACCAATCTGGAACTGACCCAGCCTCTGATATTTCACATCCAGCTGTATGTTGCTGAGACCTAGCATATACTATGTATAGCATTGGCATGGCACATTACAGCATTGGTAGTGTGTAATGTTGATGTTGGGGAATGTGTGCTACGTTGGATTGCACTGATGGCCCTTGCAGTGTTCCATTTCCTCTTCTGACTGTGCAGGTGTGTTTCCCTAGCTGGAAACATATGTCCTCCCAGTCAATGCTGCTGTCTTAGCAGTATGACAGTTGGGATGTTGCATGGTGGCATAGCAGCTATTGTGACCCAGGTACAGGGTAGACCCTTTTAATACAAGAGGAGGGACTGGGAGATTGATGGTCCAGTGTACAGTCTCCCGAGACTTACTATACGATAGAAAGGTACACTGTTCCAAAAAAGATATATAGTGTGATATATGTGATATATGTGTGTGATATATCACACCATATATCTTTTTTGGAACAGTGTACCTTTCTATCTTACAGGGTAGACCTTGACATGTGCAGCATGGGCATGACATTACTTCTGTGTACCTCAAAATTTTTATGACAATGCCTGATGTTTGTAGCGTCTATGGACATTAGCATTTGACAGGATTAGCACATTTTTATTTATTGCAGGGAATTGATAACATTGTCATCCTGAACCCTCTAATTTGGGTGTGTTTGATCCATGGGCACGTAACTGCCATTAGCTACTTGACCTGCACACACACAGCACAGGTGGTAGTGGCAACTTTTGTCAATGTTAAATTCCACTTGCGGATATGGCCTAAGACTGTTAATTGAGCCCTAGTTCACGTAGCGACAATACCAGCTGTCGTGTGACAGCATGCCAGTTTTACGTTGTACCCTACCCTCCTGGACTGGCTTTGCTTTTTCATCATCCTTGGTATGGCAGCATACACCAATGCAAAGGTTGTTGGTGTTGTGTTGTGCTGTGCCCCAGGTTTGCCCTGCACAGCCCATGCTCCCGTGCCGTGCCCCTTTGACCTTTCCACTCCCTGATTATCATGAATTACATGCATTGTGTAGTAGTTATGTCCCCCCCTGCTTACAGTTAACAAATAGGCATTTTAGTTCCCCATGCCACTTACCCTGCATCTGTGTTGTATACTGGTAGTCTGCGCTGTCCTGTCCTTGAATCCCTGTAACGATCTCCTCAGGGATGATGGCTTCCACCATCTCCTCCATGTGGTCCAGGGCCTCCTGCAGTGCTGGACTCCCACCTCCAGTCTGCATTGCTGCCTTCCTGTTCCTTGCCATCTTTTCCTTGGTCCTGCGCTTGCAGTCATGCTAGCGCTTCTTGTACTCAGTGACTGTTCTCTCTACTTCTGCCACACTGTTGATCTTATTGCCAATTTGTTGCCAAATTGCCTTTCTCCTCCCAATTGGCAATTTAGAGGTGACAAAAAGTTGCTGCTGGTGTTCCGTCACCTCTTTCACCAGTATTTCCTGCTCCTCTGCACTGAACCGACACTTCCTTTTCTTCTTCTCCCTCTCCTGGGTCTTCTGTGGGTCCTCCTGGCTGGTTCCTGGTTGGTTGTCATCTTCCTGGGGTCTCTCATAGCTTCTGGGATCCATTTTGGCTCTCCTTTTTGCTCCACTTTTTGACGCAATTGCGGCAAAAAAAGGCACGTATCTGGTTTGTGACGTCGTAAACTGGATAAAAGTCATTTTCGCCACGTTAACGTCATTTTTCTTTATGACATGGCGCATTGGATTGAGTAAAAAAAAAAGACTCTAACTAGTGGTTTGTGCCGCCGAGCGTCAAAGTATAAATTTGATGCCCGAGCGGCGCAAAGAAATGGCGTTAGCCGGCATTAAACTTTTTGACGCAAAACTGCGTTGGCGCAGTTTTGTATCAAAAAGTATAAATATGCCCCTGAGAGTCAAAGCCTGTATGCACCATGACACCTACCCAGAGCCCTAACTAACCCCCTCACCGGGCGCAATCTCCATCAACTTGCGCAGCATGAAGGCTATTGCAGCCCCTGGCCCCAATGGCATCCCAGCACAAGTCTTTAAAGAAGACACAGAGCATTTGTCAACAATTCTCTCCATGCTCTACTACTTCTGCGTGGGTACTCAGAAGGTATTAGCTAGCTGGAGGGGCTCTATACTACACACCATTTATAAAAAAAAGGGAACAGCGAGGATCCTAATAATTATGGACTCATTAACCTTTTGGACATCGAAGCTAAGGGCTTTGCCCCTGTCCTTCTAAAGGAGCTGGAGAACTGGGGGGAAGCAAACGGGATTGATCCCTTCTGTCAAATCGGCTTCAGGGCAAATTCAGCAACCACAGATAACATCATGGCCCTCTCCTTTTTAATGAACCAGGCAGCCGCTAAGAAGTCATCTCCTCTCTATGACTATTTTGTGGATTATTCCCCTGCCTTTAAGGCGGTGGACAGGAACTTACTATGGTGGAAACTTCAAGACTGGGGAAGTCCAAATAAGGTACTAAGGGCAATAACTCTAATGTGCACATCTACCTGGGTAAGGATCACGCTGTCAGGCTCTGCCATCAGCAGAGAGATCCTTACCACCAATGGGCTAAAGCAAGAGTGCATGCTAGCACCTCTTTGATTTAATCTCTACACAGCAGACATGTCCCAGGCCCCAAGGCACACTAACTTGATTCCATCGAAAATCGGAAATATTAAAATTACCCTCCTACAATATGCAGATGATATTGTGCTGCTGGATCACACAAGAACTGGGCTCCAAAAAGCACTAACCACTCTTCACGGTTACAACATGGAAAATAAAATGAAGGCTAATGCCTCGAAGACCAAAGTAATCATCTATGGAGGGTCAAGGAAATATCAGAACTGCCGTTGGAATGTGGGACTATTATAATTAACAGAACAGATTCATACAATTATTTGGGCGAGTGGCTACCTGCGAAGGGAAACCCTAAAATCCATTTACATCATCTTAAATCGAAGGCTAAATTCCTAATGACCAGATCATGCCAGTTAAATAATCTTATAGAAAGTCCTACGCCAAGACTGATCCTTCAAGTGCTCAGAGCCTCTCTTCTTCCAGCTTTAAATATGGCCATGAAGCCTTTCCAGGTCAACTCTCCACATTGGTGGAGAAGCTCCAAGTCAAAGCATACAAAAGAGTGTTTAAACTACTGCAACACATAAGGAGCTGCCTGATAAGGCTAGAATTTGGCCTGGAAAACCAGAACTGGGCTCACATGGGTGCCTACCTGAAATACTATCACAGGACTATTATGGCCCCACCAAACACCCTGAAATCAGCTCTTTGCTCTATCTTCAACGCAAAAATGAACCCCTGGTCACAATGTTTAACCACAGCTCTAGCCTCCCTTCAAATAGACCAAGCAGAACTAATCACACTGGCACAGTCTTGTATCGCCATCAAGACGGTGCTGAAGAGATGGATAAAAAAGCTCTATCAGGCATCTGACCTGGAAAAACTGAACAGTTCCCCTGTACAAAAGGCGGTGGCAGCATCTTCTATGAATGGTTCTCAACTTTTGCTACTTCAAACATACTTGGCATGTACAATTAGGAAAGTCTGTGTAACACTGATCCTGGCTGCAAGGCTGCTAACCCTGAAGATCAAGGAGACGAACCCAAAATGGCACTCCCTCTCCAAGATAGTAAATTGCAGGATTTGTGGATACAAATCTGAGTCATTTAACCACCTATTAAGCTGTTGTCCGGCGCTGACGAATGCACGTTGCACTTTATTAAAACCTCTCTTTCTTCGATATGTCATAAGAACTTGCAACAAGGCCAGATCACTAGTGTTTACCTTAAGGGAACCATCTGAACTGGGAAAAGTTGGGAAGTTTGTCTTCCAACTACAAAAGAAGCTTAGTGAGTGCATTAAGCCCACTTAGACTTCCTTGATTTAAAATAGACAAAATCAGGAGCCATTTAAACTGGCCAAATCTGAGAATTCTGTATCTCATGTTCCAAAAGAGTTTGATTAGCGCACTGTGCCTATCAAGACTTTCTCAACCCAAATTAGATAAATGTGACAAAGGCCCTGACTATAAAATGTGTAGTTTTGCTTGACCAATTCTTATGACTAAAAGGAGCCCGGGTAGGATGGCTCTTGCCTTAGATTAAAATCTAAATCCACTACAATTGCATTTTGCACTTGATAGCATAACACAGTGTTTGTACTACTTTTATTTCTTATACTTAGCTTTGTTCTACTTCCAATCTTAAAGCTGTGATTGTACATGCAAATGTTTTAACTAATCATGCATAATAAAAGTTACTCACTGCCACTTACATCAACACCTTCAAACGTATTCATTTGAGAACCAAAGCCACTGTATTAAAAAAGCCTAATCTCGTCAATATTTTCCAGTCCAAATCCAGTTTAAAGAGCATCTTTTAACAACAACCACTTTGTACACAGCTGCACCATCTATGATTTCCAGGGCCCGGATTAGTTTGGAAATGTGCAGGAGCATCTTTACAGTCAGGCTAACAAAAGGATTAATCTTGCATATGTCTCTTGAGGATATATTATGAAAGTGATACTACTTTTAGCGCCATTAGCACTCATCTTGCCATAGCGCTGGAAACAGAGGCAAGAAGGCACGTTGCGTGCAGTAACTAATATGATCCAATCAGAGACAACGCTTTTTCATGTTTCCCTCCTAGTGCTAGAGTTCATCAGGCTAGTGAAGTTAGTAGTGTGTGGCACAGACCAGGATATGGACGTTATAATTAATTCACAGGGTCCATGCATAAGCACATGCATGTCAGCTTCTGCCATCTTGGTACTTTCAGTGTGAATAAAAACACAAACTTGCTGTTTTAGACTGATAATAGGTGAGTTTTCGAGGCCCAGCTCCACATGTAGCAATACCGAGTAGCTTTATGTGTGATGGAAGTTTATGAGTAAAATGTGCTTTTCTGACCTGATGAGAACGAGCACCTTACATCTGGCAAGTGTCAATATGTGCACCCAATGCTTTAAATGAGAATAAATGAAGCTCATCAACCGGATTGTGTGGCAGAGTGAAGGGTTGGGGAATGGTTATTGGGTGGGACTGGAGTGCTGAGCTTTTTACAGAAATCTCCGAATTGTCAAGGCATTCACGCTCATTTCTGCTACCTCCACACAATGCTGTAATTTGCCACTGTATAGGAGCAATTTGATGTTCTCTTTTATTCATCTTTGTCTAGATAAATACTTTCTTACTCAGAATTACTTTGGACTGTTTGCCGCTTCTCCTCAGCATAGAGGATCAGAAGCACAGCATTTCTCCCTCACTTTGCCAGCCTATCATCCCCGATTTAGAATTTGCACAGCCTTGCTCATTTCTCCATGCCATGCCCTAGAATCAAATCCCCACGTTATCCTTTTCTGCATTCTGATACTGATAATGCTGGAAAAATGACAAGAATACAAAGTGGGATCCATTAACCGATGTGACATTTATGTCTTCCAATGCACGACTTTTGTGGATAGCGATTCACAGAGGTTCCTAATTTTTTCCTCTGCTTTCCTTCCAAGAGGCTCCCCCTCAATACTAAAATACTTGGTTTAGATGAAATAACCTGTGTTGGAACAAACTATATGGAATTGCAAATAAAGAGTACCTGCGGGTTATTATGGGAAGAAAATAACAAGCCCGTCCATATGATAGGAAAGTTAAACCTATTGACTCTAACGTGTGACAAAGACGACTAAGTGTTTTAAAAAATTACAGATTCAAGTGAGTTTTATTTTAATTAGGTTTACTAAAACATATAAAAATCTTATGTACATAAAATAAAATTTAAATAAAATAATTTAATTGAATGATGCAATTGACATTGCAAAAATAATAAAGGCTCAAAAGCAAGCATTTATACTATCAAAGTCTGTTGAGTCATAATTTGCAAAACATTCAGTGATGCGAACAATAATTAAACATTATTTTGATCAAAATTATACTACCGAACATAAAAAATGCCCCACAATGCACAAGAACATGATTTCAAGATTAATTAACTTCAGTTTAACGGATTAGCCTAAAGATTATCATAAAATCACATAGCGCAATTGCCCATAGCCATTGATTAATTTAAAAAGAGAACGATTTGTGTGTTTTTCCCTCTTTTGCTCTTGATAAATATCTAATGCAAAAAAAGTAGTGCGAATGCCCAAAAAAAAGTGCCAGTGATCCCCACCTGCATTACCCATTCAAATTAAGCACTGGATATAGCACAAGAGATGGCTCATAGTTGAAACATTTGAGGTCAACTAAAAGGAAAAACTGCTTAGCAGAACGAATCAGTCTCCTCCCGAAACAGATTGGGATATTAGGAAAATCTACGAGCCTTATTTAGAGTGTGGTTAATGAGATATTCATTCACAAACATGACTGAGGTCCTATTAGACATATTACAAGTTCTTTACTGGCAATGAAACTTGTAGTCTTGTTGACAGGATGTCTGTCATCTGCCAACTTCTAAATAAGGCTCTTAATTTGTTAGATAATCACAACTTTTATAATGAACCTGAACAGAAGGTAACAATAATGGCATATTTCCAGAACCTGAAACAATCTTGAGTAGATACTCAAGGATCAAAGTCAAAAGTTGTTAGTCACAGCATAAAAAGAGGGAATAATCAACTTTGAATACACTTCAGTGCAATCATCAAATTCTGAGCAGACAAACTGAAGCCTAACAGCCTTCAGTGGAGTTGAGTTTCATAAAATACAAAGAACTCTGCTTAACCTACATGTATCTTTCAGGGGAGTTGAATCCCAAATGGGGAGACCCATAAAATAATCCTACATATTAGTTTCTTTTGACATATACTTTAGTTCCTAACACTTTTCACAAAACTTCTCATTTCATTATATACTGATTTCATTTTCTCAAAAATTGTTTTTACATACACAGTATTCTTAAAATCAATACCTTACATCACAAATCCAATACAATAAATAGACAATGAACAAACGTAAATATCACATACAAATCTAAGTTGCAACACTGCCACTCATCAATACTGTCTCCGACTCATACACACATTCCCATGCAGTCCATCCTCACTTATCCTTCAAAAACAGAGACCAACAGAGCCTGTACACAGGTACAACAGAGACTGTTCTTCTGCTGCCTTCCATTGTGGTGTACCAAGCTAGGTTTGCTCATTGAAATAATCCACACACGTTTAGGTTAGTTAATATACTTTCAACCACCTTCTTCAGGACCAAACCCACATCAAGAAACTTTTTATCCACCCCGATCGATAAACAGGGGTGTCTATTTGTCCTATTTGGTATATTTGCTTATTGAATGAAGGTTCCAAATTTTGTGTATCCACCTGTATATGACAGTTTAATGTAGGAAATGCCTCCTCACTTTCAATCCTCCACATCAGGTGTAAGCTTTATGTGACATAGGGCTACAGGTCGCAAATGCAACCTGACTGCATGTTGAAAGCTCATATCAAGGGTTGTCCTTTCTTCCTTGCTTTGTGTTGGCGTGCGTCTCACCCACAATAAGGGAGGAACAGCTACACCCTCCTTTTGGATACACAACACAATCACGAAAGTACGCTTAAAAACAAATATTGTTATAAACTAAAACACCAACATCTAGAAAAATAATTTCTAAATAAAAATATGCCAAATCACCTAATCAATTGTTAGCAATGTATATATATTTTATTTAAGTACTGGCCGGCCAATGCCGCAATGTGCCCTACAATCTGAAATTTAAAATTACGGAATCTTTATGAATAATCTTCACAAATAAATAACAATTAAAAAGTAACATATTAATTAAATAATATTTAAATTTAAAAAATCACTGCTTAACCAAATCCTAATAAACCCCACAAGCCGAAAAGAAAAAAAGACAATTTAAAACTTTAGTAAACTTGCAAACCAATAAATAACAAATTAAAAAGTCCAAATAAATCAATTTAAATTAAAACATAATTTAAAAAATATATATTCCCCAAAAAATCCAAATAATGAAAATAACAAATTCTATATTACAATAATATTTAAAAATATGTATAAATACAGTTCACAGCATAAATAATTAAATGAAACCATAATGCAATTTGATAAAACAATATAGCAAAAAAAGAGTATTAGAAAGCAATATTTTAAACTTCAATATTATTGCAAAAAAATTCATTTTAATTTTTTTGATATGATCATCCATGATATTGTTGTAAACTCCATAATTTGAATTTTGTCCCTTTTTTCTCTGTTAATCTGAGGGCCGGGAGCTGTCCATCACAGCTTCGAGCTCTGAGTGACACCAGAAAAAGCATGCACAAACTGCATGCCTTGGGCAGCAAGGAGACCTCATCCAAGCAGTTTGTGTATGTAGACTGCTGATAGGCAATGCTCTCTTTGAGCATAGACTAAGCAGTCCTCACAGCTTTCAGTTTGAGCATTGCCTCTCAGCACTCTAACAAACTGCAAGGCCAAGTGTAACACTTGCAGTGCAATTGAAATTGTGCAGCTAAATAAGGTGTAGCGTTTCCAATCACACTATGGGGGATATTTAGTATTCTTTCATGCAACGCAGGCCAGCAAGCAAATTCCTGTGCTGCGTTGTGTTAATGGGAGACAACAGAAATGCATCAATTTTATTAAGATATGGTGCAGTTCTGCCACCTCATAGGGCTGGCGCTCTGTGTACTGCCTAGCTCCAGATGCAGGTGCCCTTACACCATGGGTCAGTGGGTGCTTGTGTTACAGGCAGGGGTGTTTTTTGTGCAGGAATGGATACATTCCTGCACATAATTAATCTTTAAAGGTATTTTCTTCTTTCGTTGAGTTTTGCAGAATGCAGCATGCATGGGAAGAGGAAGTAATGAGAAAAAATAAAGATATTTCACCTTTTTACTTCTCACTTGGGAACGCATATCATTTTTCAGCATTCCCAAGTTTATTAACTTCAGCAAATATGGGACTGCAGCAAAATCCATCGTTGCATGCATGGTGGTGTCCATGCTCCATCCATTGAATGCCACCCGAACGCAAAGTAACACAAGGCAGTATTATGTGCCCCATTGTGTGACTTTTGATTCACTAAGCCGTGCAAAGTCATGCAAAGTGGCTTTGCATGGCTTAGTAAATACCAAAAATGATTTTGCGTCTAAGCTGTGCCCCAAAATTGTTGTGAAGGAAAGTGGGTTATTAGTAAGTGGGAGCGTCTACCTTCAACTAGTAATAAGACCGCAATCACTAATAAATCATATGGATGTGCCTAAATCAAACAAGAAGTTGTAGTTACTCTAAGAGTTCTACTGTACAAATGGATCAAACATGGAGTGCTAGTCATTATTGTGATAATTTTGTAGCTAAGTTGATGGTTTTCTGGTTGAACCTGTACTGACTTCAGCAGGTCAGTTTATTCCAAACGTATTTACTGTTAACAAGAAATCTGATCTGCATTGGCATATACTCAAACATTTCTGAGAGGAAGAATACCATGAACCTCATGTTGAAAAGCTGAGCTGACTTGCTTCGCACCATCCCTCATGGAAATGGAGCTGTTGTTACACCCACCACTTTCAAACATCACCAACCGCAACTGTACTATGGTCTCACAATATTTTTTAGATGATATTTAGATGAACATCGAAAAGAGCTGTGGAGCATATCCATGGAGCTGATTAGATAGGCTAGCAAGGGGGCATTGTTTGGTATAAGAGGTAATCCACTGAAAAACATTTGTCACACAGAGCCAGACAACGTAAGCAAACTGTGTCCAATTCCCCTAAGTTATACCATTTTTTCTTTAATCTCTCTTTAATGGTTAGGCTGCAAACTCGAGGGTTGTCTGTTCACTTTTATTATACTGCATATAATTATGTGGTATGTATTTACCTTTAAGACTCATACAACAAGAAATGTATAAAACAATCAATAGTTATATAAAAATGTTACACACTAATGACGCAATGTATCCTTATCCTGCTAACATAAGTCCAACATTAATATCATCTTTTGATAGCAAAATATTTCCATTTTATATATATATATATATATATATATATATATATATATATATATATATATACATATACATATATATATATATAAATGTGTGCGTGTATGTATATATATATGTATATATATGTGTGTGTGTACATCTATATGTGTATATATATATATATATATATATATGTGTGTATATATATATATATATATATATATACACAAAATATTTCCATTATATATATATATATCTCAATCCAATTAACTATTTCCTATTGAAAGATAATAACATTGTTTAAAGTAGGAGGAAATGTCTACAGCAAACATGTTACTGTGCATACATTTCAAGTCAGTTAAAGATATGTTTACCCATACATTTAAAATACAACATTATATTAAATTACATTCTAAAACTGCCTTGAAAGGTAAATAATGACAATGACTGGGGATTGTTAGAAAAAGGGTTACTGATTGACTGGGGTCTGAGCCCTGATCAAGCAGCAACCAAAACTCTAGTCAGGGTAAGGTCCAGGCAAACCCTAAATTAACCTGTGCCCCCCCTCTGGTAACTTGGCAAAAAGCAGTCAGACATAACTTAGAGGCAGTGTGTAAAATAATTGTTCAGCACTTCAAAAAGTAAAACAGTGGAAAGACCACACCAGTTTGAAAAATAACTTTCATTGTAATAAATAAAACAGAGTCAAAATGACAAAAATGTCATTAGTAGAACCAGTGATTTTGAATTTCAATGTTTTAAGTAACAATAGTGCCAAGAAGCACAAAGTGCTATTAGGGATATCTCATTGTGCTGCACCGGGACAAAGTCACAAGTTCAGGCTGACATCAGTGAAGCGCACCTACAGGGACCCAGTTAGGCCTACTGAACAAACTGCCTTCAGTCCTGGTTGAGTAGCGCTGCATTGAACCTCGTTGCAGATTCATCGCGCGGCCGAGGTGATGCAATGGTTCTGAGATGCAGAGAGGTTGCTGTGCAAGGGACTGCTGCATCAACGTTGAGGTTCCTGTTGACAGAGCATGCAATGCAAAGGCACGTGTTGAGGGTGTGTTATGCAGTTGAGGTGATGCATCAGTTTTGATGAGTGGTGAGGCTGCTATGTGAAGTTTTGTCATTGTTGATACTGCCGTCAATGAGGGATGTGAGGAGCTTGTGCCAGGAAAAATTTTGTGCACTGGCAGTTCCAAATCCGAAGGGGTTACTTCAAACCCAAGATGTGGGATGCTGCAGCAATGTGAGTCTTTTGCAACAGGTCCAGGCCACTCAACAGCAACGATGCATCAGTTCTGCTTGGTAATGCGCCGCTCAGCAAATGAGATGCATTTGTTCTTCTCTAGGATGTATCGCTAAGCAGAGAGCATGCATCAGTTCCACTGGCAAGCACCTTACGCCCACTTTCAAGGGCCCTGGCCTGGGTTGGCACCACTTGGCAGGGTAGATCCACAGATGGCAGAGTCAAGGTGCAGAAGCAATGTGGTTGGAAGTTTTTTTATTTTCCTGAGACTTCAGACTAGGAGGCTAGCCAGCTAGCCCTTGGGGTCACTCTGGGATCAAGGGATGCAGGTTCAGTCATTCTCATCCAGGCACAGGGCAGCAGGCAGTAGGTCAGCAAAGCATAGCAGGAATCCAGCAGAGTGACAGTACTTCAGCAGCAGAGTATTCCTTCTCCCTGGCATATATACACAGGTCCAGAAGTGGTTTCTTAGGTCCAGTACTCATACCTTGTGGTGCCTTAGAAGTGGGGGAGACTTCAAACACCTGCTTTTGAAGTGCTCATAGGTCCTCCCTTCCTGCCCTGGCTCCAGGCTCTTCACAGGGGTAGGTAGCCCTTTTTGTGGGGACAGGACAGAGCCTAATCAGGTGTAAGTGAAGCTGGGTCCAGCTCCTCCCTCCCATCCTGCCAGGATGACCCATCAAGTCACACCTAAGTTCCCATTGTGTGTGCCTGTAAAACACAAAGCCCTGCTGTCAGTCATCCCAGACATGATCAGAGACAGGCAGCAGGCACCAAATAGCTAAAGTAAGAAAATGCCAACTTTCTAAGTGGCATTTTCAGAATTGCAATTTAGTATATGACTTCAATATAAGGGTGGATTTTAAATTGTGAGTCCAGAGACACCAAACTTGAAAGAATGAACTCTTCCCATTTGGAATTTGTGCTTACAAATTATATTAAGGCAACTCCAGTCTTATCTTGTGGAAGGGATAGGCCTTGCAGTAGTGAAAACAAATGTAAGAGTTTTTCACTACCAGGATATGTACAACTTAAATGTACATGTCCTGCTTATTAAATATATTGCACCCTGCACTCCGGGCTGTCCAGGGCCTACCCTAGGGGTGACATATGTATAAAATATTAGGCTTAGAGCCCGACAAAAGGGGTATTTTGCAAGGTCCACATGGCAATGTAAAATGGAACATACAGGTTTACAGGTTCTTAGTTGCAGGACTGACCCATAGTTAGAGGACTTCTTACGTGGACGGCACAATCAGTGCTGCAGGCCCACCAGTAGCGTTTCGTTTACAGGCCCTGGCCTCATGTAGTGCACTTTACTTGGGACTTAAAAGTAAATTAAATGTACAAATTGGGGATAAGCCAATGTTACTATGTTTAGAGGAGAGAGCACACGCACTTTAGCACTGGTAAGAAATGGTAAATTGCACAGAGTTCTAATACCAGCAAAAATGAGGTTGCAAAGTCGAGGAGGCAGGCAAAAAATCGAGGGGAAGATCACCCTATGGCTGCCATGTATAACAGAGAGTAAATACAATTTTAGTCAGTAAATCTAGCATCTGACATTAATTTGAGCTACTGCGTATTATGGCTGGGTTTTCTTAAACAAAAACAGAATTAAAAGACTGGCCTACATTGATGAAAACTTGCTGATGTTAGTCAAATATTAAGCTAACAATTTAACAAAATATTTGCCAACAACATCGCAGACGAAGTATCCAGTTACTTCAGCTTTGTTTTTACGATACATCTTATATGTGGTTCATTGTGGTGGGAAAAAAAGGTCAAAAATAGCTTCTATCTGAAGTTGATGAACAATCAAACTATTAACACTAAACAAACATAATCAATACAAACAAGATCAATAACGTATCAAGTACCCATAATGTTGACAAATATTAGAAGTGATCTTTTTATCTGGGAAGTGACCCTTTTCACTGAAAATATTTCTTTATTTAATTTGTATATTGCACTGGATTTAAATCATTCATGTATTTGTATATTGCACTAGATTTTGTATAGCGTTATGCATCACATCTCGTTTACTTCAGACCTTGCACCAGCCTAATTCTAAGACCTGCAATTAGTCAAACTTCAGTCTGAATATCTCACATCTTTGGAATTTCCTGGAGTGGAAACAGTTGTGATCTACCATCAATGCTGGACTCAAAGCATTCCTTGGTTTTGCCCTTGAACTCAAAACATCTGCCTACATTTCCATTTGAAGGTTTGTTGAGTAATCACAAATGATGCAGTCAACCAGAGATCAATTTTTGAGTTTCAGTAGGGGCACACTTTTACAAGTACTCCAGGTTTTTCTCCAAGTATGCTTCGTGTGCAGTACAGAAAATTATAAAAATGTTTTTCTCTTTCACTGGCAACTAACAGGGTGGTTTAAAACATCCTTTTGTGACCATGCTTCAAGAGGTACATTCAAATTTGAGTGGTCTGATTCTCCAATTGGTCAATCAATCAATCAATGGTTCCTTTAGAGTGCGGCTAATCACCAGTTAGGGTCTCAAGGTGCTGGGTGGAGAGGAAGGGGTCTGCAGTTCAGTCGAAGAGACAGGTCTCGAGGTCCTTCCTGAACTGAATCATTTTTCCCTTCAATATTTTCTGAAACATTGTGTGTTTACCAGATTACAGTAGCCTTGACATGTCAATACCCTATTTGATTTAGATGGTGAGTAGAGGGGAAGGAAATGAGAATCAATCAAAGAAAGGACAACTGTAGATGGTTACCTTTAATACTAGCAATTTATCTGCAGGAAAATGATAAGTAGACATTGAAAAAGGTTCACAAATTTGGTTATATAAGTTTCCATTGTAAATGGTGAAGGAATTCCGAAATGCAGTTGCTATTATCAGGGGAAGAATTTCAACCGAACATTTTGTTGTGTTTACTTCATTTAGCAAAAAACATTTTCTTGCATCTGAGTGCAAATATGATGGAGGCTATCTGTTATTTTGTGACTTTATCAATAAGTATAGATTTGGTCCTGTACTTTAAAGCCTACCCACGCTTTTGTAAGAACCGGGCTTAAGATAACATGTATCAAGTAAAGGATAATAGAGTGCTACACCTGGTGGTAACTATAATACTTCCCAAACCGTAGATGTAACACAGAAGAGATGCATTATTCACATTTAATGTCCTGGTGACAACACGTTTATGATATATTTTAGTATGATCACTTTTAGCCACATTAAAATGATGTCAAAATAGTTATTCAGATCTGCATATTTGATATGTGGCATCACTGCTAATAAATGTATATTGCACTGTGTTTTTAATTAATTTATTTACAAATCACTAACAGCCTGGCTTTGAAACTCACATCACAGTATAATTTTCAGGAAAGAAGTATAGCCTTATGTATTTAAAGCGAAGGTAAAAGTGGCAGTAAAATCATTAGATTAATGTGGTGTAAGGCCTAGCAAATTTACAAACACCAGCAAATGTATGACATAGTAAAAAGCAGCAGAATATCTGTTCTGATGGCAGAATTACAAACAGAATGAAATTAGAGAAATGCTGAGAAACTGAATTATCAAAATAGATTACTGTGGCTATGGGCTAGATGCATCAAGGTTTGCATTAGCGAATACCAAGTAGCGATTTTTAGCGAATCGCTAACTGGGATTCACAAACTGCGATGTAACACCATCGCCAATTTTTTTTTGCAATTTCTTAAAATTTGCAATCGGAAATAGCGAGTACCAAATAGCGATTCGGTAAAATAGCGAATCTGTATTTTTAATTCGAAAATTTCAATTATTGTATTCGGGAGCAGCTTGATGACATCACAACCTGGAAGTGAGTCAGTGCATGCTGTTTCCAGAAGCCTGAGCCACAGGAGCAGGCAGAGAGACCCAGCACAGCACCAGGGAGGCCCTCAAGAGAGTCAGCCAGGACCAGAAAATACTATGGCCTCTGATAGGAACAGGAAGGACTAAGGAGAAAGGAAGCACAAACTGAAATTCAGTGAGCAGGAATTGGAGGTGCTCACAGAAGAGGTGGTCAAGATCCATAACCAGTTATTTGGAAAACACTCACTACAGGTCCCAGAAAGTGAGAAGAGAAAAATGTGGACTGACATCCAGACCAAAATATGCGTGGTGGGTGTTGCATCGAGGAGATATGCAAGTGCTGGTACGACTTGCTTTCATGTGCCAAATAGAGGGTAGCAAGCAGGCTGAAGGAGGCAAAGACCACGGGAGGAGGACCACTTACCCAGATACAGTCCACCCCCGTGGAAGACATGATGGAGTCAACACTGCTGCCTGAAGCTGTTAGTGGTGTCACTGACATTGACACCTCGGGCACACCCGGCACCAGCAAAGGTAAGTGCAGTAATGATTTGAATCACCATATGTGAATGTACATATGCCCCTTAGAAAATAGCAATGGCACTATGCACAGTGATAAGTAGTCCATGCCACATATTACATTCAACACAACAATGTTTTATGGGAGTGGTAGTCCATACCCTAAATTGCATCTACTACATAAATAGCAAGATATTGTAAAACTAAACAGATAAATAACACAACAGACAATTAAAGATACTATGCCAGGGTAAATGTTTATCATTTAAGTAACTGTGAGAGTACAAATACTAGAATGACATGCTGCGCATTGTTGTTGAGGATAATCTGGGCCCTAACACAAACAAAAGTGGAAAAGTGGATATGATGAAAGTCAGCCTGTGTCCGATTCAAACACCAGTGAGTCCATCATACGAGCACCAACTTAGACGCAGGGCAAGAGTGCTACCCCTGCCTGAGTTTACCTTGGAGTCCGATGAATTGCCGGAAGAGGTACCCACACCACCTCCAGAGGTTAGAAGCACTGACAGACAGCAGTCCCTGTCCCACCATCAGTCCACTCCTCTCAGGAGGAGTAGAGAAGAAGGCAGACAGTGCACAAAGGAGGGTTAGGGCCCATCACTGTTTGGTGGCCTTGGGCCATCCATGCTGAAAGTGCAGCACCTGCAATGTAAACACATGAGATCAATGCAGAGGCAGTTGGTGTCTATCGATCAGAACATGGGATCAATGCACAGGCAATTGGGGCCTATCGATGACAACATGGAATCAGTGCACAAGCAGTTGCAGTCTCTCAATAACAACATGTGCAAGCTGCATGCGGGACAGCAAGCTGCAGTAGAACACGTAAGGGAGATGGCAAATGCCATTAGGGAACTCTGCACTGTAATGCAGCAGGAGCATGTCCCCCCCTGTTGGCACCTTCACCAATTGATGTGCAGGTTGGATGGGTTCACCAGATCTGTCAATCGGCTCACTACCACAACTGCTTTGGTGTCACAAAGTGCTGTGGGCATGCAAGTGGAGATGGCACATTGCAGTCACGATGTTGCATGAGGATTGGTGCAAATTACCGGAGACAAAGCAGACAGCCTGGTGTGCTACAAACAGTGAACTGTGTGGTGGGGATAATGAGGAACTCTCTAGCCTCAATAGTGTCACAGTCTCTGTGATGGATCCTGGCCGTCACAGTTCCAGACACAGTACTGTCTCTGAACCCACAACAAGAGCTGCCACTGAGAACACTGACCGTTCAAGTGGTGTGTGTGGACGTAAAACAAATTGGGGAGAAGTACAGGGAACTTGCATATCATGTAGCAATGCATTTATACTATGATGTTAATAGTGTCACACTGTAACTAGGACCTGATTGTGTATACTGTATACCTATGTCCTATTCACACACATATTACCTGAAGTCAAGGCAATAAATGTGCTACCTACAGCAATAAATGAAAGTAGACGTGGTGTTGTCATTACTTACATCAGAAATAGTTGGGCATAATCTCAGCACGTCTTTGTCTGCCCTCTGCTGCACTGGTTCTGCCTGCTGGGTGAAGTGGTGGCAAGGGATCGTCATCCTCATCGGAGTCAGGCTCTGTGGGTTCCACTAGTTTGCCTCTCATTGTTGCGATGTTGTGCAACATAGCACATGTGGCCACGATTTTGCAGGTGTTTTCCGGACTGTATTGAAGTGCTCCCCCACTCTTGTGCAAGCATCTGAAACGCGCCTCTTCAGCAGCCCGAAGGTCCTCTCTATCGCGCTACGTGTCTTGCTGTATGCTGCATTGTATCTCCTTTCACTTGGCATGGCAGGATTGAGATAGTGTGTTAAGATAAAGGACCGCACTGCATATGCACTGTCTCCTAGAATGACAGGAGAGTAAAATGAGTTGTTATCTGTGACATCACATAGACGTTATGCAACATTGTTAACTGTTACCTTCGCAAACCTCCCCAGCAAGAAGTCTTGTGTGTATTTCACTGTGCCTAAGGATGGAGTAATCATATGTGCTACCTGGGTATCTGGCCACAAGATCCATGATTACGTTGGAGCCTGTATGTTCATGGAATGTGTACTCTTTCTGTTCTGATAAACATACTCTGTGGCAGATGTTGGACAGATAGCTACATATGTCCCATTAATGCAGGCAATGACTGTGGAAATTGGTTCTTCCTGGTAGAAATCAAATTTAGTTTTCTGCAAATCCTGTAGGGTGTTGGGGAATTGTATGTGCATATGGATTTTGGTTAACATGGCATTTAGGAATGCATTGAAGAAGCATGAAAGCACACTTTAAGAGACACCTCCAGCTGCTGCTATGACCCCTTGATAGCTTCCTGAGGCTAAGAGGTGCAGGGAGCATAATGCCTGCACATGAGTGGGTATGGCATTGGTTCTGTGTGTGTGACACTGCAGTAGTGGTTGTAAATCAGCTATCAAGTCAAGTATTATGGCTGAGCTTAACCTGTACCTAAATATCTCCTCCTCTATCTGTTCAAATAGGGTAATTTGCACTCTAAAAATGCGCTCTTGTTTCCTCCTCCCTCTCGCAAACCTGCCACAATCCTCGTCCTCCTTGCCATGACGTAGAGTGCAGCCATTGTGGAAAAGGCCTGATGCATTCTGGACCTCTTTATATAGGTTGCATCTGTTTACCACCTGATTTCAATTCACGGTAAATTGCACATGCAAAAACCCATTTTGCAACTAATCGCAATTTGTGAATACTTGATATATTGAATTCCGATTTGGTATTTGTGAATCGCACTATGCGATTCGCATTATCCACTCGCACTTTTAAGGAATCGCTATTTTACCGATTCCTTAAATTTGCACTGCGAGTGCCATTCATACATCGTGAAAGGCAATTTTGCATTCGCAAACGGTGGATTTTACTGATTCGCAGATTGCGAATGCAAAATCCTTTGATACATCTAGCCCTATATGAATAGTGATAATTAACGTAATTTTAGCTTGTTGTCCATTTATTCCACATATATGTGCTCCTGAGAAGGCCTCCATACAGGGACCTGTAAGAATGCCACATAGGAGTCCCCAGAGGTTTCTGGGATGTATCTTGGTGCACTGCTTTTTTGCAACTAGTGTTTAATTACGATATAGATTTGTAAACAATAATAATCCTCAAAAATGTGTTAATGTCCTTTTTTAAATGGCCTTTTCATGTGCTGTATAAAGAGTTCTGTCATGTGGTTTCTATTGCATTACAGATACATTCAAAAACTCTGACCCAAGTGCATTTCGGGACGTTGAGCCCCTTCATGAGCTGGCTACGTTATTCATTGTAGTGAAATCCCGATCTAGAAAAGCAATATGCTGGATTCAACGAATGTTCAGGGCACTTGAAAGGAGAAGCACGTTTTGTATATACAGCTTGGTTTAGGGAACACAAGTATAAGGGCACACTTCATGCACTCCTTATGCTAAAGGGCCATAATTGACTGCTGTATTCATGGCATATTCCCTGAGTTGTTAAGACTAGAAAAGAGTACCAAGTCCTACCTGGATTTTCATATGATCACACCAGGCCACTTCTACTTCATATCGTTTACTGCTTTCATTATAGTTGCCCTTGGATAACATTGACTTCTAGACTCGGAAGATGTTGGCCTTCTTTTCATGACCTTCTGAACAAGCTCATTAACACTGTGAACTTTATCTTCTTGTGCCACGCTGTCCTGCGAGCCTTCATTTCAGGAATAAGTGCTGTTGAAGTACATTTTGACAAAGTGATACTCGCTACACATGTGTGTTGCTCTGTCCACTGACTTAATCCTAGTGACCCATTCGCCATGGAAATTATTTCACGTACTGTTTTGGAGTACCATTATCTCTGACGTAGTTGCCTTCATTCCGTGGCCACCAAATGCTACGTAATTCATAGTGTTTACATCTGATTCTGTCACTCATGGTCACACTGCTATTTTTCTTCTAAGGGGACAACTGTATTATTTTTTTTATACTCTGCCGAATGCTAAGTGGAGGTCATATTGTTTAGAGAGACACTAGTCCAACTATGACCCTTATAATGCATCATGCTGGAAAACCGAAACACCTGGAATTACCAGTGCCTCAGGGTACCTTCAGTCTAGTGTGCTGAATCACTGAATTATTCAGGATATTTGAAAGGTGCATTGCCTGCGGGAATGTGTTTATGCAAAAATGACCACATGTTTTCAGCCACTCCAAGTCCTTTCCCGGCAGACACTCTGCCTGTTTTTCCTGATGGAATGTGTGCATGCAAAAATTCCAAACGTGAGGTTTATTATCCACACAACTTGTAATTCTCAATCCGGTAGAACTGGGATTACAAGAAAACTAGGAAAGATGTGCTTTGGAGTATTTAGAGGCCAGGTCTCTATAGAAACATGAGGTGTGCTGTGACAGTCAGATCGCCCAGGGCAGGACTGAATGAGGATCAATGAGGTAAAAAGAAGGTCTCAGGATGTGCACTGCTCCTGGGAAGCGGAACTCATGCAAACTTTTGCATGTGCCACACTCAGGCCCATATTTAAGGAGAGTTAGCATCGCCTTAGCATCATTAATTTTGACGCTAAAAAGGTGCAAACTTAACTCCATAATAATATTTTGATGCTAAACCCACCTAGCATCAAAATATTGGAGTTAGCGCCATTGTTAGGAAGCGCCAACCCACCATGCGTCAATGAGATGCAAGGTAGGCATTCCCTTCCTAAAAATGACGCAAGCTCCCCAGCGCCATATTTAACACCCGATGCAGAAACAACGCGCAGGTGGTAGGCGGACCTAAATAATGGCGCTAAGCACGCTTAGTGCCATTACTTAACACCTGGTCAGACCATGCATTAATGTGCATGTAGGCCCATTTCCATGGGAAAATACCATGGAATGGACACAAAGATGCCCACCCCAAACCCCAGCATCACCACCACCCACATCACAGGGACACTACAGGAGGGGGGAGCCCATCCCAGCTAAGTTGCAGGTAAATGTATGTGTGTGGTGTGCCACTGGGAGCCCCCTACATGGGGCCTCATGGCTGGCACTGGATATTTTGGGCTTGCCCTGTCAACACTGGTCCCCTGTGGTGGGCATTGGGGCGGTGGGAATGACTCCAGTCTATACTTAGACAGGAGTCATTTTTTGGCTGCTTGTGCATCAAAACATGATGCTAAGCTGACTAGCAGCAGATTTTTTGCCACTAATCAGCCTGCCGTCATTTTCCACCTACTAGCGCCATTTCCGCTAACGTCATCCCTCACTGGCTAGCTTCTTTTTTTGAGACACTTGCCATTCCTTAGCGCCATCATGTGTCATTTCTTAAATATAGCACATGGATGGCGTTAGCTTGCGTTAACTGAAATGACGCAGGTCTGCGCTAGCGCAGTTGTGCGCCATTTTTATAAATATGGACCTTAGGTCTGAATGGAACTTAAAGGATATTAGGATTAGTACCATGCAAATGTCTGGCCAGTGATGAATCTGTAGGCTGTGGATCCCCATTAATTTGAAGAGAAGGGCTGCATTCACTGTGGAGGACCAAAAACATTTTGCTATCAGAACTGATAACGCGTCCCGCCCTAGGTAATTTACTTACTCTGGGTCTCGTTTTAGGCCAATTAACCTTTTGACCCTGGTTGGAGACACCTTAAGACGAGATCTCAGTCCAGCATGTCAATCAATAGATCAATAACCTCATCACTATTCACAGAAACAAATCAATCAAATTAGTTAATCACATCAAAATAAATTTGAAACACAACAAGGCCGTTCAGCCATGAATATCCACACACATTTAGGAAGATTTATGATATTTATTCCCTATTGGTTACACTCTACTAGCAAGTTTATTAGTCTCAACACCAGAAAACACATCAACAGTGTTATGATGTGGCAACTTGAATAAGATTTGAGCAAAGCAAAGATTATAAACATTAGAACAAAACACAGCATCAACATGTATCTATTTAGCAGAGTATCATTAGCGCATCTATTCAACACAGCAAAGATTCAGTCATTTTGTCTGTTTGCACCCAATATTAGTGAACTCCTTGACTAACCTCATCAGCATGTTGGGCTTCATGCAAAACAATTTAGTAAGACAAATTTGGAAAATGTCTAACTATGGTCTCTGTCAAAAGCAGTTGGTACCTAGAAAGGAAAGGCAAGCAGACAATTACAATTTCATTATCATATAGTTACCCTCCATAATGGGTCAGCATGCAGAGTCAGCCTTCGTCCTCAGGACAGTAGTCGATTCGCCATCCGCCAGGATAAAACAGCAAAATCTCAGCTACATAGGGCAGAAAGTTTTTTCCTCTTAAGGAGGAGAAGAAATGGATATCGGGCAAGACAAGGTGAGGATGGTTTGAAGAGTGAAAACAACAAAGGTAATAGACGGAATGCCAGAGTAACAGCAGGGGTGTCCCTCTAATGGCTGATGTCTCCTTGTGACACGTTAAATTGAATTTGTCAGACAAGTCTCTAATTTCCCATTGGTCAGTATTTGGTGCACCACTATCTCTATCCAATGGTTAAGTGGTCACCTTACTAGAATTTTCACCTAAGACAGTTCTCATACAGTTCATTGGCTCCTGTGATTTACGTCTTCATCGGGTGAGATGGCAGGTAGGAAAAGTTACACACACGGATTCAGTCAGTAGCTCCATTGTCTTTACCAGTTCAGGCGACCTTGTACCTGTTGCGAATTACACTGTTGCATTAAACAAGAATGTCTCCTTGAGCCAGTTGGGTCTCATGAGAAAGAATTTACTACGGCTACACACATCTCTAGCTTCTGGAAAAGTACAGCTTTATGTCCTTCAGAAAGACAGCGCATTGCACGTTAGAAAAACACATTTAATATGAGACCAGGCAGCTAGGCCCAGGCTCTTGCTAACTAAGGCCTAATGATTTATTCAGCAAAACCTTATCATATAACTCTTAATGCTAGAACAGAATCATACATTAGTACATTAATAATTCATTATTAATCAATATCATCAATTATCGTATACATTGGTGGCCACTCCCCGGGGGCACATTTCAAATGCGTACATTAGAAACATATTAGTGCGTTTTCTATTTAGCTTCATTATACATTATCTGCAAGCAGTTCATGTTAATTTAGATTATAAAACCTACACTCCAACAGTACTCATCTTCTACTCAAGATGCATCTGACTATCCAGGCATCCTTCACAAAGTATTGTCTGTGAGTAGTTGTGTCTTACTGTCAGCTTAGCTCTGATTTACCGGGTCACACTGTGAAACCAAATGCAGCCCTGGGAGAAATGCAGAGGCCAGCCCCTCTCCCTTCACTTCTTAACAGTCTCTCTCTTTCCTTCCGTTCATTCATGCTCCGTCCTTGCATCCTTTTTCTCCTCTCCATTTCGGATTACTTCCAGTCTACCTTCACCATCCCTTCCTCTCCTCACTCTCGAAGCTTCCCAGCGCCTTGCTGCAATTAACTTAAGGGAGCTGGGGAAAGTGACACCAGGAGGGTCCCTGGCCTTTCAAAACCGGCCTCCAAGAGCTCCAGCCCACTGAGGAAATGCCCATTGGTATGAAAGGCCTTCCTGGCCCTGCAGTGATTTGCACTTATTTGGCTATTCATTTCAACACTTCCACATGGGATAAAGATACATGAATCACAAAATCTAGTTTTCTCAGTTAGTAAAACAGTTTGTGAATGAGATGAACTGCATTTAAGAACAGCAAAGGAGCTGACTTCAGATACTTAAAGAATAATGTTGATTTTCATCATTTTGAACGAATCGTTTATAATCTTCGGGTGAAGAGCAGATTTAGTACATGCCAGGACTGTTCACAAGCGAATGGAGATAGAGAGATTAATTAACTGATTCGGCAGCCTAGAGATCAGAGCTGTATATTTTTCGTGACCTAAATTTACTCTCTTTAAATGCAGAGTAGTTCGGATCCCAGGACACTATCACAAGAAACTGACGGTTTTTCTTGCGAGACTCGCTCTAAATAAATTACAGTTCTTGAGAAGATAGAAATTCCATTTGATCAGGGCGCAGTGGTCAAAGGAGAGAGGTGTAATTGAGTTTCTTTTGGAGATTGCCTGCCAGCTTCTCGAAATCAAAAGATAGTTGATGCTTTAACCCCCTCGCACCACCAAATCAACCGTACAAATACTACATCGTGTCTCTTGGTATTACATGCATGCCTGCTGAACACGAGAGAAGCAAGATAATGTTTGTAGAACAACAGAAATAGCGAATGAGTTGAGCTTATAGATAAGAAACCCATAGGTCAAAGTACGCCCCGCTATCAGAATACTTCAAAATTGTGCATGAAATCTGGGAGAATGCAAAATACATTAATTTGCATTCAGCACATATGGACTGTACTGTGCATTCTTTTGCACCATGTTCATATTGGGCCTTTGGGTGAAATTAGATGCTTTAAGGGTAATAACGACTCTAAAAACGACATTAACCCTGGCTTGGGTTGCTGGATCTCTCCCAGAGAAACAGAGATAATACATTTCATAATGCATGTTGTACATGATTTTTCAAAGCCTCAATCAGATCAATTGGATAATATATGATAACAGTATATTTATATATATTTATATATATATATATTTTGCAAAAAAAGGGGAAAAGTGCACAAATGCAGAAAGTGACCACAGACGGAGAAGTGCATAGGGTGCATTCAGTTACCTGCCATAATAGTATCGGACTGCCAGTTTAGCACATCCTTCTCCACTATGTCTTGGGTGGGCACTTTGTGCCCAGGCTACCAGTAAGAACTAAACTTAATTAGCCTTGATAATGTTATGCAAAAAAAACTATAACCATCTTTATCTTGGTTGGTGCCTTCATTTTTCAAGAGGCGCACCAGCCACAGTCTGTTAGCAAAGAAGACAAAAAAGAAAAATGGGATATGTGTCTTATAGAACATCTCACCTTTTTTGCATGGTCATCCCATATTTTTCACCTTTTGGGCCCTATTGTTTCTGGACTCAAAACTCTGTGCACTTTACCCCTGCTAAACAGGGATAGTGACTGTGTTCTCCTTTTAAACATTGTTAAATTGACGTCCCTGACTAGCATTTAACTTGTCCTTAGTATGCCAGGGGGCGGGTATTTAAATGCCACCTACAGACTGCAACACCTATTGTGTCATCCACATGATTGGCCTGTAAAATATTGCTTCAAGTTTACAATGTATAGACTCATTGCAGCAGCCTAAACACTGCTTTTAAATATTATTGAGAGATTCCTTAGTATACCTTGTTGGCCGGAAAGTAGGGAGCCTGATATTTAAAAGCAGAGCACATGTGAAATCATAGTGTGCATGTCCCTTCAGTGACCAACCCAAAAAAGCTGTTTTCACAGGCATGGCTGTAGCTGGATCCTAAAAAATGTCAGACTACAGATTATAATCTATAACATTTGACAGGACACAGCTAGCATAGTCACTTAAAGTCTTTTTGTATATGTATTGAAAACCTAATTCATTGGTCAAGTTATAGATTTAATAAATATTTAGGAAAGTAACTTTTAGAAAGTTAAATTTTTTCCTGCCTGAAACTGCTGGAGACTAAGGGGCATATTTAAGAGCCCCTAGCGCTACCAGAGCTTCACTTTTCATGACGCTCCAGTGGTGCAATGTCCTGCGCTGTACTTACAAGGGAGCGTTAAGCCACTTTTTGTGGCTTAATGTCACCTTGTAAATATGGCCCCTTCACACGCAGCACTTTGCATGGAAAGGGCGTGCAATGGGTGTTGCTGTGGGTATGCCACAGCAACACCCATTGCATTTTGACGCTGCCTAAGATTTACCAGTTTTCGTAAACCTGAGGCAGCGCCAAAATCTAACGCTAGCCCAGGGTTGGCGTTAATATGGTGCAATGAGGAGAAATACTTTCATTTCTCCTCGATTTTTGCTCTTTCTATGTGTGCTCCATTTAAGATTGTATTTGTGCAGGAAGGTGTTTTTTCCTGCACAAAAACAATCTTCCCCTCAACGCAGCCATCCTTGCACTATGATGCAAGGATTGCTGCGCTGGAGCACAGCAGCAAATTTACCGCCGGTGCATGGGGAAACACCGGGGTACACGTATTTAGTAAATATGGTGCATCCTTGCATTTTGAAAATGACGGTACACGAAACTGACAAATTTGGAGCAGCGTCGCACTCCGTCATTTTCTATCAAATCTAGCCCTAAATTTCATTAGCCTGCCAGCAGCTGCTTAGCCAGTGCTTGACCTTAAGGATGTGTGAAGACTGCAGAGCAGAGTAGTGGCCCAGACCTGGGATAGGGTGGACTAGATGTGAGGCATGTGATCCACTCACCTCGAGAAGGACTGCTACCGCGTTTCCTGCTGGAGAGTTTCCAGGAACTTAATTAACTTCACAGGGAAAAGGTGAAGCCTGCCCTTTCAGAGACCTGTTAGTGAGAAAGCCTTTGTTCCCAAGGCACAAGCTAGCCAGGCAGGTTCCGAACCCAGTAGGTGTAACACTACCCCATCATCAGTTGGGAGTGGGCAGAATGGAGGGGACTGCTCATTTTCCTGGTTGCAACTTGTGTGGAATTAAAGGGCTCTACACAAGGGAGTAAGCCCCCCCCCCCCATTTTGGTTTTTAGGGGTAAAATGTACTGTGGGATTATTAATGGTATCTGCTCCAAAAACCACAAGAGGGAGGGACATAGAACATTTTTGAACTTCCAAGACCCCCAGAGCATCAGCAGGACTCTGCAGCCAAGGTTTCTGATTTCAGTTCAACTTCCTCAGATGCAACTTCAGTCTTTCCCTCTGGAAGGTTTGGGCTACATAAAAAAGACTAATGACATTGTAAAAATAGGTGCTATTTATCTAAACTTGTGAATAACAATACCACGTGATTCAGTATTTATTGGGTGCAATAAATAGCACATAGTACACGTTTCTGGGGAATAATGTGGATTTTGGCATTTAACACACCAAAATCTGCATGATACAGTAAATACCATATGCTTTTTCCTGTTAAATTATTGCAGCTTTGACCATCTGAAATTTTCAGTTGAGTTATTTAATGGATCCAATAATTATTGGATGTGTTAAATAAAACCAAACCCATAATTCTGACCCATGCATAAACAGGGGTTTACGCTTGGGTCAGAATTTAACGAGTAACTTTAAATCATGCCATAGGTCACAAGGGTAAACTCTAGGACTGGGACAAACCCACCTGGTGTATACTGCTCCATCTTGGTTGGCCTCAAATCTCACCTGCACCTCATCCAACCGTTTCAATAGACTATAATTGTTGCTAAATGCTTTTTGGTACTATTTTTACTTTGGAAAATTCATATCTCCCCTTATTGGATGTTTGTTGTTTTGGTGGTATTATATTTTTTTTATTAAAATGTGCTCTGTTTTTCTAATTTAGTTTGAGATTCATATTGTTTGCTGTGTTGACTTTTTAACTGTGTTGCAACTGCATTAATAAGCATTGCCCTAAAGTATGCTGGTCTACTCTGTGCATAGCTACCAGAGTGCCGAACCCAAATTAACTTAGTGACTTTTGGGGTTTGCCGTGACAAGTTAGTGTTATCATTCCTTGAGGTAGGTAATCGCTTACCCCAAATAAAAATCCACTTTCTTAGATTACAATTATATTCTGGAAGACACACCAGGCCACCAAGGCAAAGTTGTTTGTCACAATGGTATAGTCTCTGATCCGGGGATAATGTAAAGCTGCTTATGTTCCAGCAAGTGGATTAGCAAAGCATTCCTTGTAAGGAGCCCAAAGACGTGGGACCCAGATGACCAGTGAGTAGGCATTGCACTACTAGGAAAACAGTCCTTTTGGTTTTTACAGGGTGGCGCCCACACTGCTGGCATATCAACACCGGTCTTCCCAAAAAGTGTTCTGGTTACTGCAGTTAATTGTTGCTTCAAGTACTCACAAGTAGAACGTGTTCGCCCTCAGTGTTAGCACAACCACTGCTTGATAACTCTAGGCATATGTTTTCTGGTCACTGCCATTTATCACTAGAGAGTAGCCATTAGGTTTAAGGGTGTGTTTCAAATTGCCCTATTTACAGGGTTATCGCCAAACTTTTTGCCCCAGACCTCCTGTTTTTGATTGAGTGCTGCATTTTGTTTTTGCTGGCTTTAGTACTCAGGGCACTTCACCAGTTCTACAGTTCAAGTGCTCCCTGTCTAAATTTTATGAGTGATTGGACTATCCATGATTGGCATATTTGATGTACTAGGAAGTCTCTAGTACAATGCACCAGGTGTGCCCAGGGTCTGTAATGCTACTAGTGGGCTTCAGCACTGATTGTGCCACCCACATGTGTAGCCCTGCAAACATGTCTCAGGCCTGCAATTGCAGTGTCTGTGTGTGCAGTTATACACTGCCATTTCGACGTGGCACGTGTACCCACTTGCAGACTGAAACCTTCTTATTTGCTACATGTAAGTCACCCCTAAAGTAGACACAAGGATCCCCATGGGCAGGGTGCAGTGTATTTAAAAGGTAGGACATGGGCCGGTGTACTTTACATGTACTGATAGTGAAATACTGCTAAATTTGCTTTTCACTATTGCAAGGCCTAACTCTCCCATAGGGTAACATGGGGATTGCCTTGAAGTATCTTGTTAGTGTAATTTCTAATTGGGAGCAGATTGAGTTATGAAGTTTAGGGTCTCTGAACTCACAATATAAAAATACATCTTTTGGTGAAGTTGGCTTTTGAACTATGATTTTGAAAATGCCACTTTTAGAAAGTGGGCATTTCCTTGCTGAACCATTCTGCTGATTACATGTCTGGGTCAGGATGGCAGTTGGGCTGTTTGTGCATTTACTCCAAACAGTCACACAAAGGGAGCTGAGGTGTGCCCTGCATATCCTGATGGCCCATCTCAAGGCTGATGGTCTTTCCTGAGCTAGAGTGGTGGGAGGAGCGGACAATTGCACCTGAAAAGGGTTGCCCCTGTCCTTACACAAAGCAGTCTCCAAGCCCCTGGAGTGTGTCTGTTGCCAGGGCACAGAAAGGCAGGGTCTTGTGCACTGCAAAGACTTCTCTTTGAAGTTTGCCTACTTCAAAGACAGAAATGGGTATATGTTCTGGACCTCTGACAGCACATAGTTAGATTCCTTCTGGACTGAGGAAATTCTGCCAGGAAGAAGAGCTAGATGCTGTAGGAGAGACTGCCACTCTTCCTGTTGTTTTGCTGTGTGGGCCTGCTGCTTGCTGTTTCCATCATGGAAATGAAAGGGCTTGACTTGTCTTTTTGCATCCTTCATCCAAAGGTTCTCCAAGGCCTATAACTGAGCTTGCCTCCTGTTAAGAAGTCTCATGGATATCAAGCACTTTACATGTCAGTGCCTGGGCTCTCTTGGTGAGAGTCATGACTTAGTAAGTGGTGCCAAATCTAGTTCCTGCGTCCTTGGGAGTGAGTTCTGGTGCAACAAGGAAATCATTAGTGCATTAATGTCCAGAACAACTTCAGAACCAATGCCGCTGTCTGACCCCGGGCTGCTGCCTGCACTGATGCTGTGATCCCCGCTGAGTGCAACGACCATGACCTACAATGCAGTCCCGTCACTGCAGCGCCTCTGAAGTCTCACCACAGCAGGAGTCCAGAGTGGCGTTCCACCAACGTCTGTGGCACAGTGACTCTGTTGCAGCACCTGCAGCCCCGTGGTGTGATCACGAAGTTCACTTCTTGCATCTTGACCTACTGGATTCATCAGCCCCACCCTGTCGTAAGGAACTGATGAATTGCTGATTCACCTGCTCTACAACCTTAAGGAACCAATGCCTCACTTCCCCTGCATAGCAGTAAGGAACCAATGCCTCACCGCCCCAGTGGCAGTAAGGACTCAATGCTGCACCAGCGACACCTCACCTCCCCTAATCCATGCAACATCTTTGTTTCCTCATCGTTTTCCAAAGTACTGTAACCGGGGTCTACACGACTCCGTGGCTGGCCACGCTCCCTCATTTGTGGTGCCAGACTGTTGTAAGCTACTTGTAATAAAAACCACATTAAACCCGGTTTGCTTTAGCTGAAGCGTGGTTTAATCGACCCACTCAAGCGGTGTCGTCACCCTCGTCAACCGCTCCTCTCTTTCAAAAACTGCCTTTCCGCTCGCATGAGCGCGTTCGGGACTCGAGTAACGCTCAAGCTCCTTTCACTCACCCACACCATAATATTACACATCCCCCTCCGTAATCACATTTTTTTTTTCTTTAACAAAGATACAACAATAATAACCACAGATTTAAAAACAGAATCATAAACTGTTCAGATTGAAGAAGAAACATAAAAATTAACCAATAGCTCGACAAAAGCTAAGAGGAATACATTTCAAGCAAGGTTTCATTATTTTTTTTGTTTAAAGAAAAACATAAGTGTTAACCAATAACTCAAGAGAGAAATACTTTTCAGGCAATATTAAAATCAAAAGTTTTCAATTCATTTCCCGCCATCTCTCACATAGTCATTCAGATAAGCAGGAGGTCTTCTCACTCTACCACTCCCCTTCTTGAATTCTGTCTTATTTTCTTCATTCTCCACACCAGTTTGTCCCTCCAAAACCTCCACGCTATTCTCATGTGAAGTGTCAGCATCCGGTCTCTCAACACCTCCCTCAGATAGCATAAACCCACTGCATCCTCCATCTCCATTAGTAACGATTACGTTTCCTGCCCTTCCACCAACTCTTTCATATAATGTCACTCTCCTTTTGTTCCATTTAGTGCCATTCGCCAAAACCACATTGAAATTTCCTACGTGTTTAACCTCAAAAGGACCGCAAAACTTTGTCCAACCTGCACCCACACGTCCATCCTTGACTTTCACCCAATCACCAACTTGTATACCAGAGTAACCGCCTGTCTGTGGCATCTCCACTTGATTCCTTGGTTTGATTCGATCACCCTCCAACCAGGCACTAACTTTGATCTGGCCTTACGCCCTCTCATGAACTCAAATGGTGTTCTACCCTTACCTCTCAGCTGCGTGGTGCGATGAGCCCATATAGCCTCTTGCACAACAGAACTAACATTTTGGTTCCCCTGCACAGCCAACTGAATTGTACCCTTGACCATACGATTCATGCGTTCCACAATACCATTGGCTTGGGGATTGTAAAGTGCAGTACGCCTATGGGTGATACCATGGGTTAACAGAAACTCCTTCATCTCCAGGGAGATCAACTGTGAACCATTGTCAGTAATGAGTGTATGGGGACACCCTTCTCTTTGGAACAGAACCTTTAATACCGAAATAGTACTTCTTGTCGACACTTCCCTCATAAACTCAACCTCCAACCACTTAGAAAATACGTCCACCAGGACTAAAGCTAATTTTTTATCGTGGCCCAAACCAGGCAGTGGCCCAACAAAGTCCATACAAATAGTGTGCCATGCTTCTCCTGGATCCTCAATATGTCCCATCCAAGATTTTTTTCCCAGCTTTAACCTTTTTTCACTTTCCTTACACTGAAGACACTCTTCCACCCATTGAGCAGTTTGCAAATCAACCCTTGGCCACCAAAAGTTTTCCTTAACTCTTCTTTGAGTTAGTGTTTGTCCCAAATGCCCTTCATGTACCAAATGTATGATTTTTCTTCGTAACTTTTCCGGAGGTACAAATCTGTCACCCCTCATTATTACACCTCCGTCCCCCAACGACAACTCATCCAGAACCTTGATGTAGGGCCTTACAGACACTGCCACAGCACTCTCTCTCCTTCCTCCCTCAACAATAATTTTACTCACGTACTGCAGTACCGAGTCATCCCTCAAACCTTGCAACCACTCTTCTTTAGAGAAAGCCGCCACTCCATGTTGTATCAAGTCCTCCACCAATGCCACCGCTCCTTCTTCTCCCTTCAACAATTGTGCCTCCCTATCAACCAACTTCCAATCCACAGCCATGCGTGAGAGAGCATCAGCTTGTATGTTCCTCCATCCCTGAATGTATTCCACGTTGTATACATACTCCTGCAAGCGAGCTGCCAATCTGGCCAACCTCGCAGAACCCTTACCCGCACCACCTGCTGATAAGACCTTGACTAAAGGTTTGTGATCAGTTCTTAATTTAAAAGAAATACCCCACAAGAATGTTCTAAAATACTCTACAGCTCATGCAGCTGCTAAAGCCTCCCGCTCAATCACTGAGTAGTTCCTCTCACTCTCAGTGAAAGAGCACGAAGCAAAAGCTACCGTCCTCTCTTCACCGCAGTGAACTTGAGACAGAACAGCACCTACACCAGACACACTACCATCCACAGTCAGTATAGTGGGAGAAGAAGTTTCAAAGGGTACTAAAATCTTTGCAGCACACACCTCTTGCTTTATGTTATCGAAACATTCTTGCTGCACTTTTGACCACACAAAATTACAACGTTTGCGCAACAATATTCTCAACCCCTCTGTTTTGTCAGCGAAATTCTGAACAAATTTGGAGTAGTATTCACTGAGACCCATAAAGGACCTCAACTCATCTTTGTTCTTTGGTGACGGAGAGAGTTTGATTGCCTCCAACAAATCTTTCTTCGGTTTAACTCCTTCGCCCGAAATGGTGTGTCCCAAATATTAAATCTCTTTGGTCAAGAAAACACACTTCTCTTTTCTTAACGTTAGACCCACCTCCTAAAGTTTCTTTAATACCTTCCTCAAAATTTGGTTATGATCCTCAATAGTTGACGCAAAAATCAAAATGTCATCCTGAAAGAATAAGACATTACTGAAACCCTCAAAAACATTTGTCATCATACGCTGAAAAACACTTGGAGCCGATGATAACCCAAAGGGCATTCTAACAAAATGGAAAGTACCATCCATGGTGATAAATGCTGTAACATCACGTGAATTGTGGTTGTAGGAAGTTGGCTCTGTATGCACTATTTCAAAGTAAGGAATAGTATGCACAGAGTCCAAGGGTTCCCCTTAGAGGTAAGATAGTGGCAAAAAGAGATAATACTAATGCTCTATTTTGTGGCAGTGTGGTCGAGCAGTAGGCTTATCCAAGGAGTAGTGTTAAGCATTTGTTGTACATACACACAGGCAATAAATGAGGAACACACACTCAAAGACAAATCCAGCCAATAGGTTTTGTTATAGAAAAATATATTTTCTTAGTTTATTTTAAGAACCACAGGTTCAAATTCTACATGTAATATCTCATTTGAAAGGTATTGCAGGTAAGTACTTTAGGAACTTTGAATAATCACAGTAGCATATATACTTTTTACATAAAACACAATAAGCTGTTTTAAAAGTGGACACAGTGCAATTTTCACAGTTCCTGGGGGAGGTAAAGTAATGTTAGTTTTTGCAGGTAAGTAAACCACCTACGGGGTTAAGATTGGGGTCCAAGGTAGCCCACCGTTGGGGGTTCAGAGCAACCCCAAAGTCACCACACCAGCAGCTCAGGGCTGGTCAGGTGCAGAGTTCAAAGTGGTGCCCAAAACGCATAGGCTTCAACGGAGAGAATGGGGTGCCCCGGTTCCAGTCTGCCAGCAGGTAAGTACCCGCGTCTTCGGAGGGCAGACCAGGGGGGTTTTGTAGGGCACCGGGGGGGACACAAGTCTACACAGAAAGTACACCCTCAGCAGCGCGGGGGCGGCCGGGTGCAGTGTGCAAACAAGCGTCGGGTTTCCAATGGGAGTCAATGGGAGACCAAGGGGTCTCTTCAGCGGTGCAGGCAGGCAAGGGGGGGGCTCCTCGGGGTAGCCACCACCTGGGCAAGGGAGAGGGCCTCCTGGGGGTCACTCCTGCACTGAAGTTCCGATCCTTCAGGTGCTGGGTGCTGCGGGTGCAGGGTCTTTTCCAGCCGTCGGGGTTTTAGAGTCAGGCAGTCGCGGTCAGGGGGAGCCTCGGGATTCCCTCTGCAGGCGTCGCTGTGGGGGCACAGGGGGGACAACTTTGGTTACTCACAGTCTCGGAGTCGCCGGAGGGTTCTCCCTGAGGTGTTGCTTCTCCACCAGTCGAGTCGGGGTCGCCGGGTGCAGTGTTGCAAGTCTCACGCTTCTTGCGGGGATTGCAGGGGTCTTTAAATCTGCTCCTCTGAAACAAAGTTGCAGTCTTTTTGGAGCAGGGCCGCTGTCCTCGGGAGTTTCTTGTTCCTCTTGAAGCAGGGCAGTCCTCTGAGGATTCAGAGGTCGCTGGTCCTGGAGAAAGCGTCGCTGGAGCAGGTTTCTTTAGAAGGCAGGAGACAGGCCGGTAGGACTGGGGCCAAAGCAGTTGGTGTCTTCTTTCTTCTTCTGCAGGGGTTTTCAGCTCAGCAGTCTTCTTCTTCGGTAAGTTGCAGGAATCTAAATTCTTAGGTTCAGGGAAGCCCTTAAATACTAAATTTAAGGGCATGTTTAGGTCTGGGGGGTTAGTAGCCAATGGCTACTAGCCCTGAGGGTGGGTACACCCTCTTTGTGCCTCCTCCCAAGGGGAGGGGGTCACATTCCTATCCCTATTGGGGGAATCCTCCATCTGCAAGATGGAGGATTTCTAAAAGTTAGAGTCACTTCAGCTCAGGGCACCTTAGGGGCTGTCCTGACTGGCCAGTGACTCCTCCTTGTTATTCTCATTATCTCCTCCGGCCTTGCCGCCAAAAGTGGGGCCGTGACCGGAGGGGGCGGGCAACTCCACTAGCTGGAGTGCCCTGTGGTGCTGGAACAAAGGGGGTAAGCCTTTGAGGCTCACCGCCAGGTGTTACAGCTCCTGCCTGGGGGAGGTGTTAGCATCTCCACCCAGTGCAGGCTTTGTTACAGGCCACAGAGTGACAAAGGCACTCTCCCCATGTGGCCAGCAACATGTCTCGAGTGTGGCAGGCTGCTAGAACCAGTCATCCTACACGGGTAGTTGGATTAGGTTTCAGGGGGCACCTCCAAGGTGCCCTCTGGGGTGTATTTTACAATAAAATGTACACTGGCATCAGTGTGCATTTATTGTGCTGAGAAGTTTGATACCAAACTTCCCAGTTTTCAGTGTAGCCATTATGGTGCTGTGGAGTCTGTGTTTGACAGACTCCCAGACCATATACTCTTATGGCTACCCTGCACTTACAATGTCTAAGGTTTGGCTTAGACACTGTAGGGGCACAGTGCTCATGCACTGGTGCCCTCACCTATGGTATAGTGCACCCTGCCTTAGGGCTGTAAGGCCTACTAGAGGGGTGACTTATCTATACTGCATAGGCAGTGTGAGGTTGGCATGGCACCCTGAGGGGAGTGCCATGTCGACTTACTCGTTTTGTTCTCACCAGCACACACAAGCTGGTAAGCAGTGTGTCTGTGCTGAGTGAGGGGTCCCCAGGGTGGCATAAGATATGCTGCAGCCCTTAGAGACCTTCCCTGGCATCAGGGCCCTTGGTACCAGGGGTACCAGTTACAAGGGACTTGCCTGGATGCCAGGGTGTGCCAATTGTGGAATCAAAAGTACAGGTTAGGGAAAGAACACTGGTGCTGGGGCCTGGTTAGCAGGCCTCAGCACACTTTCAATTCAAACCATAGCATCAGCAAAGGCAAAAAGTCAGGGGGTAACCATGCCAAGGAGGCATTTCCTTACAGTGGTGTAGTCGTATCTGGTGATAGGCGCTTTTGAGGTCTAATTTGGAGAAAAAAAACTCCTCCATTAAGCAACATAATGAGTTCATTGATGTTTGGTAGAGGGAAGTTGTCCGTCACTATGTTTTGATTGACACTGCGAAGATCCACAAAAAATCTCAATTGTCCATTTGATTTCCTCGTAATGACCACTGGAGAAGTCCATTCTGGAGATTCAACCGGTTCAATCACCCCCTCTTTCAACATATCCTTCAACATCTTGCTCACCTCTTCTCTAACAACAATAGGTACTTTCCTCACTTTGTGTTTCACCGCAACGGTTCCTTGCGTCATACGAATCTTATGGACATAGCCCTTTAACTCTCCCAACTCCTCTCGAAACACCTCCCCCACTTCCTCCAGGATCGCATTGACATCTCCATCATCCACTACCAAGATTTGTTCCTTACCTCTGGTATTCACAATTATATTCAAGTCATATTGGTGCATCCAACCCAAAATTGGTGGCCCGGACTCGGCCACAAACACTTTGCCGAAGGTTTCTCTTGATTTGAAGCCTATGGCAGTTGGAAAGAAGCCCAAAATCTCAATCTCCTCCCCTTGGTAGCCCCCAGGACAGATGTCTTTAGACTTCAATTCAATCTGAGGCCAATTCTTCATGAAGATATCTTTGGGAATTATTGTGTACTTAGATCCAGTATCCACCATCAGCTCAACACTCACTTTTCCAACAGTGAACCATGCTTTGGGCCTACTTTCCCTCTTACCACAGTAACCTTTATCAACCTCGCCTAGGCTAAGAATGCGGTCCACCACCTCATCTCTCTCCTCACACACCGCCACTCCATTTGACTTTGACCACTCAACACACATACTTGCATAATGACCTTTGCGCCCACACTTTCTACATTCCTTCCCCACTGCAAAACACCCCTTAAAATCACTACTGTGTAAACTACTACCCCATCTGTTACACTTCTTCTTGTTCGCATTCATTTTCTGGGTTTTCAGAAGATCCTGTGTTTTCTTCTCTACCAAAGCCACACTGTTGCTTTTGTTTCCCACGTCTCCCACAACCTCCTGGAAAACTTGTTGCTCCCAACTCCCATTGCCATATCTTCCCATCTCTTTCATGCACAGTTCCGACTCTTCCACAACTTTCGCCATGTCAACAGCATCTTTCAAACAAGGATTTTTAGCAGCCCACAGCCTTTCTTGAATCTTTCTGCTCTTATATTGAACCATTAATTGATCCCTAATCATCTCGTCGCACATCTCCCCAAATTGACATTTAACTGACAACTCCCTTAATCTGGATACAAATTCTTCAATAGACTCCCCCACCCTCTGTGGTTGGGTATAAAACTTGTACCTTGCTAAGACCACATTGGTTTCTTTAGCAAACCTATCGCTCAATCTTAATCTAGCTTCCCTAAACTCATCTGAAATACGTGCCCCATTGTCTGTAGCCACTGGCATAAATTTGAACAATCTCTGCGCTTCTGATCCTAGACAGTTCAATAAAATTGCTTTTTTACGTGCAGGAGAAAACTCTTCACTGTCCAATGCCAACAAATAGTTGTCAAACATGTCTATCCAATCCTCCCACTGGATCGCTGGCGTACCTGGATGTATAAGAAAACAAGGTGGTGCAGTAATTGAGACGTGCTCCATTGCTCACAAAAATAGATCAGCCCACACTTAAAAAAAAAAAAACTAAGGTTCAGAAGCAGTAAACAAATCCCAGACAAAGAAGATCTTTGCAATGCTGTGAAGTGTTTCACGCTTATCCACTCCAACACACGAAGAATATCTATCACTGCACACCGTTGAAATCAAGTCACAAATAAAAAAATTATACAAAAACGCTCACCTCCTACAATAACAGTTTCAGAGATGACTTCTTCCTTAATTTTCAGGAAACCAGCAGCTAATTGCAAGAACTAGCAACTTCTAGGGTGGCTTTCATCTTAAATTCTTGGTCACTGGTAGTTTCACAATGACTTTTCCTTTAGCTGCACTCCCTTTTGGTTGTAAAAATGCAGGAGCTTAATGGGTGACTTTTCTTGACTTTTCCTTTAAGATCACAGGCAGAAACTGGCAGTTTCAGGAGTGACTACACCTTTAAAACACTCCCCTTTAAAAATATGCACAGCAGCTCTCAAGATAAATATCACGCCACGCCTCTTTCTCCTGAAAGAAGGCGTTGTTCCCGGAAGGCCAGACAGACAGCTTCCTTTGTCACCCTGCCATATCTTCAGACATCAGCCTGCTGAAAAACGCCGCTCGGTAGGTCGATGAGTAGGGGCCAAAACTTGTCGCCAAAAGAATGTAATAAAAACCACATTAAACCAGGTTTGCTTTAGTTGAAGCGTGGTTTAATCGACCCACTCAAGCGGTGCCGTCACTCTCGTTAACCGCTCCTCTCTTTCAAAAACTGCCTTTCCGCTCGCATGAGCGCGTTCGGGACTCTAGTAACGCTAGAGCTCCCTTCACGCGCCCACACCATAATATTACACAACTCCATCAAGCCGTTTTGATAGCCCTAGTTGGAACTATTGTGTTTCTAACTTGTGTTTCTAATTTGGTGTGGAGTACTTTTGTGGTGTGTGTGTGTGTGTGTGTGTGTGTGCCCTGACTAGACAGAGGGTCCCTCTTTGGACAGGGTTCCAACCACTGCCAACTAGAGACCTCATTAATAACAGGTTGCTTGAAATGCTGCTGGCAGTCTCTCAGATAAAGTACCAATTCAAAGCATGCAGGTGCATTCAATGAGGTAAGACAAATAACTCCAGAAGAAGCCTAACATTTATATGAGCAATAGAACACACTGCTAGCATATTAGCATCAGTTTTTCCAAGTGCATGTTGGATTCTGCAGTTTATAATAATAAAATATACACAAGTAGTATGTGTTTAATAGCTTTGACATGTGTTTCTTGAGTTTGCTGGTCATTAACAGAGAATGTCTTTTAGGTTTGAGGTACTTGAAATGCAGCTTATTGTCTCTCTGGTGAGACACCTCTTCAGACATCCAGGTGCATTCCATTACTTATCAGTCATATTGCTCCAGGAGGAGTTTAACAATTACATGGGGATAGGATAGACACTGCTTGCATATCAGCACCAGTTCTTCCTAATGCATTCTGATTATTGCAATTCATTGTAGTTTCAAGTACTCACAAATAAAAATGTTAAAAGTGTTTGCCACCAGGGTTTGTGCAGCCTCTGCCTGACATAGTTGGACACATGTTTCTTGGTAATTGCCTTCCATCAAGAGAGAATATCCATTAAATGTGGGGGTGCTTGAAAGATATCAGTAAGAATTTAGAAAGTGAATACTTTCAAAGTACTTTCTAGGGCTTTGTCAGAATTCATTGACCTATTTGCTAACTGCACCATGGCTTCTAAACACTGTTGTGAGACAGTTCAGAATGGCATCCATTCCAAAGTTCAATGTCTAATGGAAAGTATTACATTATTAGTGGATGTTTTTTTAGAAGGGTGGCTGTGCATGCTCCGAGTCACAGTATCATGTTTGTGGAGAGAGGCGTCTCTTGAGGAGACAGTGGCTATTATAAAATCTACCACTCCGACGATCTGTCTTAGTGACCCTTGCCCCAACAGGATTATCAAGGAAGCTTGTGAGTGATTCGCTCCTTTTTGTTATGTCATTAGAAACGACCTTTTTACAACTGGCCACATTTTGGAAGAAAGCTTGTTTCACCCCTCTTCCGAAAAAGCATTCCTGGGCGGTTCATATCTGAAATCCTGCTGATCTACCTCTAACACCCCTTGATTGTGAAAAACCTCTAGGGAAAGCTACAGGTTTTCAGTTGCAAAACGTTGTCACTATTACTAGGCGATAAATAATCCAACGTTTGGACACACAGAGGCCTGGAAACAACCTAATTAGACATCAAAAGCAGAATCTTGAATTTTATTTCCACAGGCAAACTGCCCTGCTCATGCTATTATATTGAACAGCAGGGTTTTGATACGTTTGATATCATAATATGCTTCTGAACCAGGTAAGGTGTCTGGTAAAGCCTGAGAGGTGTTTGGCTCAGAGAGTGCAGAGATGCTTGCAGATCAGTAAAGGGCCCTGTCATGAATATTGTGACAAGGCTTGTTTAAATATGTTATTTTTATATTATGTGTTTGCCTGCAGTCTCTTTTATCCCTTTCTATTAGAAAGCATGGGGTTTCGACTTGTGCAGAAGTGTTAACATCATGTCTGCCTCCTACGAACGCTGACATATTTTCTTTATTTATGTTATTGTCGCTGCCACACTGATATGGGTGCCTACAGTGGAGACTAAAATATATACATGTGAATTGAGATGACACATTTATTACCCCATAGTTGTTTTTTCGTGTTGGCACTTTAGGTCACCAGACTTATAAGATAGAATTTGGCTATCAGGTGCTAATTAAATCCCTGCATCTGGCATAGTTTGGAGAAGCTTCACAAAGGAATTAACAAGCCTGAAGTCATGTCAGTCTATGCAAACCAGCCCCAGTCTAGGATAGCTCTAGGGCTTTGGGAGCAGTGCAGAGAAGTTACCTGAAGCCCAGATTTATTTATCATTGCCCAGCCGAGGCTGTGGTTGAGAATAGCTAACAGATTTTTCTTGCTAAAAAGATTTGCTGTGTGATCTAGCTTAAGAAACTAGATTTATAAGCTTGATATTTTCTGTTGCTACATTTAAGCACAGTGCTTAAAAGTTCGATAAGATGTTAGAAAAGTAGGAACTTGCTAACCATGTTAAGAATGTTCATATTGATTTCGCTGGCCATGTCATGCATTATTGCATTTAATTTTGCATTTTGTGTGGTTACTGTGTATATTTTATGCACTAGGCTTGGTTTTTAGAAATAAACATGTTAGGGTTTTATCCCATATTTATGAGTGCTATTTTGAGTGTGTTATTCATTTATGAAGATGGCTTAGGGTTGTGTCTCTGAACTCATTGAGAGGGACTGATCACAACCAGAAACCACTTGCGTAGTATTGCTTAGTGGGTTATGTATGGGTCACATTTCCAGCTGGATTTCATATTTGTGTTGGTGAATTGAACTTAGAACTTGCACCAGGTGGTTAGAAATCTGATCCTTTTATCACTGGGGCTAGGGCAGGCCTGGATTGTGACATTCCCATGGGGGACTGTAAGTCTCCATTCATTTTCAATATGTACATGCAGCCCCTGCATTAAATCCTTTTATATATAGGTGAGGTGCTCCAGAACTGTGCTGATCATTTAAAGATTCTATTTTATGTATTGAAAGATTCAAATGCAGATCATTTTTGCCCAAGTACTTGGCATAATTAAGAGATGGATTGACTGTAACTGCTTACGCCTCAATGCAGCTATGACTGCGTTCTAGGTCAGTGATACAGAACATGGTCTGAAATTCAAGTGGGCTTTATAAACCTTTGTTAGAGTCGGCAATTCAAACGTCCCAGTTACTTAGAAGGCTCAAACCCTAATTTCCCCTCAGATATGGAACAAGCTGTGGTAGTAAGGGCTATCATTGGACAATGCCTAGAATGTAGGAGATGCCTACAACTAGAAACCCCCAAAACCAACGTAACAAAGCTTGAGGTTGTACGGAACATTACAGCCATGCAGTGCTAAGTCTACAGAGGTATACTCATGATGCCAGACTTTGAGGGAATTGTTTGCCCAAACTCCAGAAGAGGCTGCAACGCATCCAGAACGCCTCTGCACGCCTCATCCTGGACATCCCTTGCCACTGCCACATCACAGACCACCTGAGAAACCTGCACTGGCTCCCAGTCAATAAGAGAATCACCTTCAAACTCCTCACCCACACTCACAAAGCACTGCACAACACCGGACCAGAATACCTCAACAGACGGTTCTCCTTCTACACCCCGACCAGGCACTTCCACTCCGCTGACCTCACCCTCGCAACCGTCCCACGCGTCTGCAGAACTACAATCGGCGGTAGATCATTCTCGCACCTCGCCACCAAAACGTGGAACACTCTTCCCACCCACCTGCGCCAGACCAAAGACATCCTTACCTTCAGGAAACTTCTCAAGAACTGGCTGTTCGAGCAGTACCAGCACCCTACCCCCCACCCCCGCAGCTCCTTGAGTCCCTCACAGGTGAGTAGTACGCTTTAGAAATTCCTGATTGATTGATTGATTTTGGCTACCAATGGCCTCTAAAGTTACATTTAAAATCCTTTTGTTCATACATAAAGCGACACATCGGAATGCCTCCAACTATGTGGCAGAAGCCAGTTTACTTATATCACCTGCAAAGATTTAAGATCCTTCAATAAAAAATCTGGTACCACAAAAAAGGGGGAAGTTCAGAGAAAGGTGGCCTTCTTAATCAACAGCTTCTCTGCCTGGATTCTGCCCAGGGTGGTGAGAGAGGTACTGATGAATTTCTGACATTGAGATAATCATTAAACACCGTGCTCGGTTAGGCTAATTAACTCTCACAACCTTCTCGGCGCTCTAGTGCCATTGGTTGATAATCAGTGCTATATAAATATTTTGTGATTTGATTTAACAAACTAACTGGATGCAGCGTGAACACAGACGCTTGCATTCCGCAGTAATGGAGGCTGTGTGCAAGGAGAGATAACACAAGATAATGAGAGCACAGCCAGGGTCAGTCTGCAGCCAGATGCACAAGCCTGATTGCATGTTTACCATTTCTGAAATACAGTATAAAAAATACAATATTCACAAGATACAGATCTGGGCACTTTTACGTAATGTGCCCTCCTCGCTGCGGTAAAGCCGCTGGAGAGCTGCTCTTTGGAGAAATCCAATCAGGAACACGGAATTAAATGAAGACGAGTGTTTTTAAGCATTACCAGGGCTACTGCAGTGTGCCTGTTTGGACTGGGAAAGCGAGTGGAATATAAGAGGTGGTATTTTGTCATTCAATTAAGGGAAACAAAAATCAGAGCTTCCATCATCTCGACTCGAGACTGAAAAAAAGAGATGAGCGCACTGTTACCGGCTAAAACATATTTTCGCTCAGCACAGCTGCACATATTTTATTGTGTTGATATGAGAGCCAGTGATTTTTCTGGGGCCTCAAACAAGACTCGTAGAAATACATATGATTTGGTTGCCTTCAGAATACCAAGACACCGAGGATTTTAAGGCAAGGCCGGAGGGTAGCATTATTCATAACTGTTTATGACTACTCCTCTTTATTGGCATTTCACCAAAGCACTAGGAATGCAAAATGTTATTTTATGAGCCTTGAACCTAGAATCCTTTTCCCTGTCAGCATAGCAACCCATTTGTCCTTTGCTTTCCCCCCTTTGTAAGCTGCTCCTTCACAGATAAGTGCTTTTAAACTGAATCTCTTTAGGGGGATGTAGGTTGAAAAAATGAGGAATTAATGTGAAAGGTTCATATGGGAAGCATATTATAAGAGGTGAGGTCACAGCCTCCGATTTTTGGGAGCATTAGTTGGAGGGGATGTGGAAAAGAGGTTAGTACACATATGAAGATCATTTAGAGCGATATACTAAGTAATGGTATTTGTGAGCAAATTAGACATTCATTTTATGATAACTGATACATTTATTTGCAAAAGAAGGAAAACATCTCAGCACTTGCTGTTGGGCAAAGTAGGTGGTGTGATAGAGCGTTCCGTATTAACAATTTACCTGTGTTTTGGACGCTCTTTAGGTCGATGAATCTTTTGACCAAGTGGGACTCTCCTTACTCGAGAGAAGATCAGTCTTGTCAACTCAATAATCGATAATCTTTAATCAATAACGAACATAAGCAACATCACGAACAACATAACACCTCACAATTAATCCAGACATCGTTTTCGGCGAAACCGTGACCTTTCGGCCACGAATAACCACACCAGTTTATGCAAAGTTAGTCAATTTATTTCCCTATATTAACAAAGCTAGCACAATGTAAATGTGTCTCAGCACCAAATGATAAATGTAAATGAACATTATTATCTGTCCATGTCTACGGAAGAGGTTTAATCTATGCAGCATTTGAACCACAACGCCTTCTATAATGGCAATACAAACTACTAAAACAATAATCTGTAATGAACTAATTGCATACATTGATCAGCATAACAAAGTCTCAAATTGCATCGTGCGACAATGAATCCTCACCTAACCTCAAATTAGCATCAGCATGTGGGACTTCATTCAAAATAATTTAGCAACCTTAATTTGTCAAACTTCTAACTAGGGCACTAATCAAAATCAGCAGTTGGTTACCTAAAAAGAAACACAATGCAATTGTACATTTATATCCTTTCATATTTACCAAATTCAATCAGCATTCAAGGAAGTCTTCGTCTCGCAGGTACCAAGTTCGATCGGCATTGGGACGGGGCAAGGGTAAGGTGGACGGGGCAATTGCCTCACGGCGGCAAGACTAAGGACAACTACTTCATGTAAGGGACGGATCAAAGTTAAAGTCTCTAGGGCAAGAATCTCTTTCTCTCGATTAGAGAAAGCATCAGGGTCTCCGTCAAAATGGCGTCGCTCATCAATTGGCTCGATGGGGCAGAAGGAGGCTCCTTTTCTCCTCGTGCACCTGATTTTTATAGACAATAGTTCAAATCCAGTAGGGTCTTCCATTGGAGGGTTCATAGGTTAGCTTCAAATTGACCAATCAAAAACAACAGTTTACAAGCTTTTACTTAAGCATACATTATCCTTGGACCAATCAAAAACAACAGTCTACAAGCTTTTACTTAAGCATACATTATCCTTGGAGTCGGGTACGCAAGCTGCAACATTTTATGTTAATTAGCTCACTCTCAGAGCCTCCATTGTCCGCACCTGCAGATTGACCTTGGAGAGAAAAAGAAGATGCCTTGCTGGCATGAAACCTTAAGATAAGCATGTGAACTGAGTCTACTGGAAAAGTACAGCTTCAAGCAAGAATACGCGTTTATTCAGCACAGTGGAAAAATACGAGCATCGGAACCGTGAGACAAAGCAACTAGGCCGAAGCCTCTACTAAAATTAGGCTAAGCTAATGCATTTTCAACGAGCAAATCATGGCACACGTTTACGATTATGTCGGATTAGTACATTTCTAATACATCACGTTATATAAAGCACGCTTATAAATGTTGGCAAACTACTCTGGGGGCACATTTTGTCCCCGTACAATCTACATTAATTCAGTTAGAGTCACACATGATTATTGCAATACTACGTTTATGCGCTAATAAATGTAAAACCTTCATTTCCGCGTCACCAATCCCTCCTCTGATGACTATCAGTCATCACACCAAACCATGCCCACAAATTTTATTCCATTAAAATTCTGTCATTTCCCTTTTCCTTTTAGTTCCCCTGGTTTGCGCTTTGTATTCTTCTGCCATTCTTTTCATTATTTTCTCTTCCTTCCTTCTCTTAATTCTTTCCATTATCATTATTATCCCCCTTTTTATTCCCCAAATTCCAAAGATGCAAATTAGTACTATTAGTATTCCCTGTATTATTTTCAGTAAAATTCCATTCCAAATCCCACCTAACCAATGTCCCACTGACGCAATCCCTTTTCCAACTTTCTCCCAAACTCCTGGTTCTTTCAGTTCCTTCAAATCTGCACTCTCTTTTGTTAGATTAGCAAGCATTGTTTTAATTTTCACACTATTGTCAGGTATGTAAGTACAGCAGTGTCGTGCACCAAGCATTTTGCAAACGCCGCCATCCTTTGCTAAAAGAATGTCTAAGGCAAGCCTGTTTTGAAGAGTCATAGCTCTTTCCGCTGCAAGTTCAGCATCCATCAGGATTATAGCACCTGAAAACTTTGTCAACATGTTATCCACTATAGTAGACAACTTTCGTATTTTGATGGAATTCAACACAACTCCCAATGAAGGAATCATGGCTCCAAATATATCTCCTACCACAGCAGCTGCGGTCTCTCTTTTCTGGATACGATGGGATCCAGACTTCTTTGGAAGCACCGATAGGTCATCCAGTTGATAAACCTTTGGGAACACTATACCCAAATAACATCTCCCCCACCATCCCTTTGGAAGACGATAATAGGCATTATGCCCACAAATGTAATATACACCCGGTATGACAGGGTCAAGTCCGTTCAGCATGAATGTCCATTTGGCCTTAAAGATAAACGTGTGTTTACATTCACTCGCACCCACAAAAATATTATCATAATATGACTCACCACGATATATACAAAATTTCCCTACATGCCAAGCATCTAAAGCTATTCTCCCTTGGGTTTTTATTGCAGCAAAAGCATAATTATCTACTGAGGTCCTTTCGTGTAGTTCCTTTTCTAATTTAGCATTCATTTGTGCCCTTCTATCATCTGTGCGATCTAAGAAGCTTATTTCTGTTGCAGTAAGCGAGCAGGTAAGGTTTTCCCTATGAGCGTGAGCCGTTTCAAAAGGTTGCATTGGCTCGAAAAATTCCCTCATAATTTTAGCATCCCAATCTTTAGCAGTCTGGCTTAGCTGTGTTATTATAGGTACATATGCAAAAGTAACATCATAATTTGAATAAAAATACTGTATGTTAGTTTGACCATAAAATCTAGAAGTTACTATACTACATGTAATCCCATACGTAAGAGGCATGTGGTGATAAGTCACCCCTTCCGTTACCGATGTCGGTATCTGTGCACACACGTAACAATCTTTCGCATCCATAGTCTCCACATATTCTGTTAGTAAGCGATAGAAAACGTTATATGAAAGTTCTTTCTTCTCATGCAATTGTCTCTCATCTAATTCTAGTCTTTTCAAGGCAGATAGTTCAGTGACAGGAACAGGAACAATAGTAGTAGCATCAATTTTCTCACTTTCCCCCTTTCCATGCATTCCAAGCACTATTGCCATTATTATTATTATACATGCAACTACTAAGCCGTGACGCTATTCTGCAATGCTTTCAGTTCATCCATTGTGTCTATGACCTTTAAAGCAAATGCTTCAGCTGGTTCAAGCTCTGGCTCAGTGATCGAGTTCCATTCATCTTTTAGTAATATACAGTTCAAGGCACAAAATCTTGCGACTTGATCCGCATATGCGTTTCCCAGGGATACATAGTCCTGTCCTTTTGTATGCGCACTACACTTTACCACTGCAATCTCGGCTGGCATTTGAATGGCATGTAACAATTCCCTTATTCTCTCCCCGTTTTTCACTGGGGACCCTGAAGAAGTCAGGAAACCTCTCTGTGACCACAGTTGCCCAAAGTCATGTACAATCCCAAACCCGTACTGACTATCGGTGTAGATAGTAACCTTCATTAATGTTGACAGTTGACATGCTCTTGTAAGGGCTACAAGCTCTGCTACTTGTGCAGAATAGACTCCTTGAAGCCAGGACGCTTCCAGGACACCTGCTACAGTACATACAGCATATCCTGCTTTCAATACTCCCATTGCATCTCTTAAGCAGGACCCATCAACAAAAACAATTTGATCATTTTCATCAAGCTTAGTATCTCGGATGTCAGGTCGTGGTTTTGTGCAAAATTCAGTCACCTGAAGACAGTCGTGCTCGACATCTTCAGCGTTCTCAATTTCAGCATTTTCACCAGGAAGCAAGGTTGCTGGATTCAACGTAGTGCACCTTTTCAGCTGCACATTCGGTGAGCCCAGAATTATCGTTTCATACCTCGTTAGTCTTGCTCCAGTCATGTGCTGCGTTCGGGAGCGGGTCAAAAGAATCTCAACTGAGTGAGGGACCATGACTGTTACTGGATGTCCCATCACTATTCCTTCACTCTGAGTGAGGCTGATACCAACTGCTGCTACGGCACGCAAGCACCCTGGCAGTGCTGCTGCGACCGGATCCAAAGTAGCTGAAAAATATGCTACTGGTCTGTTTATGCCACCATGGGCCTGTGTCAAGACAGACAAAGAACATGCATCACGTTCATGACAAAACAATGTGAAAGGCTTTGTGTAGTCAGGCATACCTAAAGCTGGAGCCCTGCACATGCACTCCTTTAATTCAATAAAAGCATCCATCTCATCTCCTTTCAACTCGATTGCATCCAACGCATCCTTCTGGGTCAGTTTCAGTAAAGGCTTTGCTAGAGCCGAGAAGTTGGGAATCCACTGGCGACAGTAACTCACCATCCCCAAAAACTTCCTCACCTCCCTTCTCGTCTTTGGTGGACTCATCTGAAGTATGCTCGTGATTCTCTCCTTCATTATTCTCCGTGACCCTTTCTCTATCTGGTGGCCCAAGTATTTCACTTTCTTCTGACAGAACTGTAATTTCGAAGGAGACACCTTGTGCCCGTTCCCTCCCAAATGGTTCAGTAGGGCAATGGTGTCGGCTGTGCAGTCACTTTCTGTCTTTGATGCAATCAGTAAGTCATCAATATACTGTACTAGGGTTGACTCGAATGGCAATTTTAATGCTTCCAAGTCTTTCTTCAGGATCTGATTGAAAATCGATGGTGACTCAGAAAACCCTTGAGGAATTCGGCACCAACTGTAAACCCTGTCTAGGAATTTGAAACAGAAGAGAAATTGGCTGTCCTCGTGAAGAGGCACTGAGAAGAATGCTTGTGACAAGTCGATGACTGAGAACCACTCAGCATCACAAGGAATTTGGAACATTATCACAGCTGGGTTCGGTACTACGGGGCAGCATTTAACCACAATGTCATTTATCTTTCTCAAGTCCTGCACAAGTCGGACCTTTCCACTCGGCTTTATCAGTCCCATGATTGGTGAATTACATGGACTGCTTAACACTTCTTTCAGTACTCCCTGTTTCACAAACTCGTCAATTAGTTGGGCGACTTTCATGAGGGTGTCTTGTGCCATGTGGTATTGTGGTGTCTGGGGAAATACTGCATTGGGTTTTACTGTCACTTTCACTGGTTCCACTCCTTTCACCAATCCCACCTCCTTTCCGGTCATATCCCACACTTCTTTTCCTACTGTTTCCCTTAATTCAGCTGGGATATCCTCTTCAGTTATCATTGGGAAAAGGCTAATCAGAGGATACGCTTCATCGACAGTCTCTACGCTGTCCCCTTCTTCGCTGTCCTCCTCTTCTTCATCACTGTTTGTCTCAATTGTAATTCCATTGTTCGAACACGTGATCGAGCATCCCAATCTGCACAATAGGTCTCTCCCTAACAGTGCTACTGGGCTTGAGTCACAGACCACAAAATTGTGTGTCCCTTGATAGTTACCAATGCTGACTGGTACTGGATCTGTAATTGGGTTCGTCAGGTGCCTGTTCGCTACTCCCACCACTTGAACTGTTTTCCCTGAAAGGGGCAAGTTTGGTACTTCAATGCTCCTGACAGTGGAGCGTGTGGCTCCTGTGTCAACCTGGAAGGAGACACGATAACCCATCACTCTTCCCTCCACATACGGACCCTTCTGATCAACTTCCAAGGATGCTGGAAAGCACACAATTTCCCTCCTCTTCTGAACTTTCACTCTCCCATGCATCGTTTATTCCATTCTCACTGTGTAATGGGAACTGTTGCACTGCGCTATTGGTGTTCATCACCTGACCCGATACCTGTGGAGGAACCATCGCTTGCTGCTGATTCATTGGTGCTAAGGGTATTTGCATTGGTTGATTAGGTACCATGGGAAACTGCTGTTGCATTGGTTGCATCTGCGTTATCTGCATACGGGCCATCTGCATCTGCTGCGGCTGCATAGGTTGCAATCCCTGCAATTGATTTACGGTCTGAAAATTTGGGCTTGGACCTCTCATTTTCGGTCCCCTCATTGTCTGAAATGCATTGACATCATTGTTTTGCTGACCAACACCTGCACCTTCCTGCACCAACATCGGGCACTCGCGTTTCCAATGTCCGACGATCCCGCACACGTGACACGGCATCACCTTTTTCAATGCCTGCACGCCATTCGGAGTCACAACAGTGCTCAAATCCGGGCCATTACTCCCAAAACCTCCTCTGCCTCGGCCTCTCGCCTGTGGCTGAAACACCATGTTTCCCTGCAGCTGCGGCTGCGGTATCTGCTGTGAGAACCCTTGCAACCCTTGCAAACCTGTCTGAGCTGCCTTAAGTTGCATCACCATCACTTTCTCCTTCAACCTTTTCTGTTTCACTTCAATTTCGTCGCTACAGTATTTCGCATAGGTCAACACCTCATCAATCGGTTTCGACTGCCAACAAATCAAATGCGACTTTATCATCTGACTTATCTCTGGTCTCAGCCCTTCCACAAATCTGAACACAAAATGAAGCATGTCCTTCGCCTCTATTGATTCTGTACCACTGTAGTTCTTGAACGCCTTTAACAACCTTTCATAATAACTGTGAATCGACTCCTTAGCCTCTTGGGCTGTCCGATCGATCTTCTGCCAATCCACATTTTTCGCGGGAACCTTCGTCTTCAAGTGCTCAATCACCTTATAGTACAAACTCATTACCATAGGTGATGGTGCACCTGTATTTCTGTCCCTTTCTGGTTCACTTGTCGGCCAACCTACAGCTCTTTTGCAATCTTCCCACAAATCTGCCGGAACCACAATCTCAAAGAGGGTGTTCAGATCTTCCCAAAGACACTTTGCCAACTTCACAAACCTATCAGTCTGCTGATACCATTCAATCGGCTTCTCTCTCAGCTTGGGAAAATCGTCTGTAAAGGACTGAATGTCACTTCTGTGCCACGGTACATGTATCAACTTTCCCCCTGCTGTCTCTCTCATTGGTAACATAGTTACTGCTTCACTGCTCTGTCGTCTCTTCTCATTGTTCTCTGGAACACTGTCCTTTTTCTTTTCCTTTCTCTTTACCCATTTGCTCTCCCATTTGTCTAGACAGCTCCATACTTGCGCACTCTGCAGTAACTCTCTAAGGTGCGTTCTCATGCCTGCTGACCTCATGTGTTTGAAATCTGCGGTCCCAAAATCCAATCTATAGCTTCTGCTCAAGTGTTTTGTTTTGTCTATCTCAACCCCGTTCTTGTCGGCTATCTCCTGCAACCTTCTATGTATCTTATTCACCTCCCTCGTAATCCTGGGACACAGATACCTTAGCTCTTCCTCTGTATAGGACTCTAACCTATTCACACCCATAGTCCCTTCCACCAATTCTCCTGCTTCCATGTTCAACCTGACCCTATTCAGGTGGTCCTCTCCTTTTCCACTGACTGGGCTTTGTGTAGAGTTCAGACTGTTGAACCACTGCGTCAGCTGTTGCGCATTCAACCCCATCAGTGTAGCGTTCACATCGACTGCCATTGATGGTTGCGGCAACTTCTCAGTTTGTGATGACAGCGGTATCACCAGCGGGGGACTCGACCTCACCACTGTTGACTGAGCGCACATTGGGCTAAACTCCATCAATGATCCTGATCCAGTTGACTGAGCCGCTATCGGAGTTATCCCTGGAGTGTTTTCTATGTACCTCCTCTCCGTCCCACTCTGCATCAATGATCCCTGGCCGCTCATACCTGAATTTGCAGGCTGAACGTACAAAGGTACCGGTGGACCTACAGTTATGGGTAGGGATATCGCATCTGGGTTCTGTCCATTCCCCATGCTCTGGGGCATGTTCATCCCCACACCTTGGGTCATCATTGCCGGCATGCCCATTTGACTCCCCGTCATCTGAGCATGTGCAATTCCCCCTTGCATCTGCTTCTGGGGCATCAAAAGCTGGGTTGATTCCGCTTGTGCCAGCGTCGGGTTGTGACCATTCTGCATTCCCATTACGGTGGGGTCTAGAACCATTCCCGCACCGGGATCACTGCTGTAGTACCTTGGCATCTGCGGCTGATAATTTTCTGCTGGTTTCAACACAGGCACATCTGGGTATATTCTCCTAACCTGCGGTATCTGCGGGGTGAACAGTAGACTCGGGTCCTTAGATCCCGATGTCGTTTCCAAATTCGGGGTTCCATTATTCTGTACCTGTGCCGGAGGGGCAGAACTGGTACTTGGACCTTGCTCATTCTCTGCGTAAGGTGGTGGACGATCGTTCAGCAACTGCGTGATGAACTCCTCATCCTCTGACTCATCCTCTCTATCTTTGGAACACCTTTTGTCGGTCTTACAGGTAGCTTTCTTGCCTGTCGCCTCTTCCTCCTTAGCAATTGCGGGAAACAACTTTATCCCCTGCAATACATCTGACCTCCACACTTTCTGCGCATTGTCCCACCTAGCATCCGCTAGTGTCTTTTCTACCTTTCTTATCCTGGTCTCGAACTTCTTTTGCTGTTGCTGTCTAGCCATTAGCTCCCAAATCGCCAGAGCCTCAAACTGTGCTGGCCTTGGAGGTACCTTCATGTCGTACATCGCGAATCTCAGATTCTCTAGAATCCTTATATTGAATGTCCCATGGATCGGGAACGCTACGCTCCCATGTTTCTCTGTCAACTTGTGCCATTGCTTTAGCCAAAGGCACGGAGCTACTCCCCTTTCCTCCATTACAATGTAAGCTGGTGTACCTTCGGGCGGCGTCTCCTCTCCTACGCTCGCCTTAATGTAAGACTCTCCCTTCATCGCACTCTTGAATGCCTTTAAAAACTTCATTTTCTCGTCTTTATTTCACAAAATTTGTAATCAATAGGGTGACTTTATTCCCGGAATACTCTTCACTCGCCTTTCCCCTTCCAATCGAGTCCCACAGACTGCGTCCAGTCCGTGCGCGACCCGTCTCTACAACCAACCTATCCCAGCGCGGCTCCTAGTGACGTCACACTCACACACACTGCGGCTGACAAAGCCTCGCGGCTTATCCTCCTTCACTCACCTCCTCTCGTAACAACTTAGCATGTATTGCGAGCGACCAAAAATATAAAACAGATCTGTCGGTTTACTACAGGGAGGGTAACACAATCGCTTCAGGACCTTAGGGATTTTTCACTAGCCTCGGCAGTTATTCCATCTTTCTCGGTCGCTTCAGGACCTTAGGGATTTTTCACTAGCCTCGGCCGCTATTCCATCTTTCTCGGTCCCCACGTTCGCAAGCAAATCTGACCCGCAGACCTACTCTCAACTTGTCAGTGATCTATTCTAGTGCACTTAGAATTTTGTCAAAGCCCGAAGTCGAAGTTTCTTTCACTCCCTTAACACGCGTACCAACTCGTTGACCACGCCCGATCAACCTATTAAACCGACCAGACCACAACATAAACAAGTGTCTCATGCACTTTTCAACATACTCCGGAGTCTCTTGACCTCGCAGGGCCCGTCTCAACAACAACAACCACGTGGACCTTTTTCCTGCACAAAGCGCCAGACGCACATGAAGTACGACGACTTCCCTACTCTCACACTCGGAGTCGCACCTCCGCTATCCTCTATGAAGTTCGACAACTTCCCTATTTCTACACTCGGAGTCGCACCTCCGCTATTTTCTAAAAAGAAAAAAAAATAATAATAATTTCCTCGCAACCTTCTCACACAATCTGCGGCAATAAGCTGTGCAAGCGCAAAACCCTAACTTCACTCATACCATCACTAGTACCGCCAACGCTGATCTCACACCTCCATTCTTTCCATTCGCAAGCTCCGAGATCCCGGGAAAGTCGCGGTGGACTTAGCCCATCATCATTCTGTCAATCTGTTTTACCCAAGAAAATCTAATTCAACTTCTCGAATGGGGTCTCAAAATGCGTAACCGTTAATTCAACACCATGTATGTCTCGAGTGGGGTCCCAGAAGCCTAAACCGTCCTCTGCTACCATCTACTGATAGAGCGTTCCGTATTAACAATTTACCTGTGTTTTGGACGCTCTTTAGGTCGATGAATCTTTTGACCAAGTGGGACTCTCCTTACTCGAGAGAAGATCAGTCTTGTCAACTCAATAATCGATAATCTTTAATCAATAACGAACATAAGCAACATCACGAACAACATAACACCTCACAATTAATCCAGACATCGTTTTCGGCGAAACCGTGACCTTTCGGCCACGAATAACCACACCAGTTTATGCAAAGTTAGTCAATTTATTTCCCTATATTAACAAAGCTAGCACAATGTAAATGTGTCTCAGCACCAAATGATAAATGTAAATGAACATTATTATCTGTCCATGTCTACGGAAGAGGTTTAATCTATGCAGCATTTGAACCACAACGCCTTCTATAATGGCAATACAAACTACTAAAACAATAATCTGTAATGAACTAATTGCATACATTGATCAGCATAACAAAGTCTCAAATTGCATCGTGCGACAATGAATCCTCACCTAACCTCAAATTAGCATCAGCATGTGGGACTTCATGCAAAATAATTTAGCAACCTTAATTTGGAAAACTTCTAACTAGGGCACTAATCAAAATCAGCAGTTGGTTACCTAAAAAGAAACACAATGCAATTGTACATTTATATCCTTTCATATTTACCAAATTCAATCAGCATTCAAGGAAGTCTTCGTCTCGCAGGTACCAAGTTCGATCGGCATTGGGACGGGGCAAGGGTAAGGTGGACGGGGCAATTGCCTCACGGCGGCAAGACTAAGGACAACTACTTCATGTAAGGGACGGATCAAAGTTAAAGTCTCTAGGGCAAGAATCTCTTTCTCTCGATTAGAGAAAGCATCAGGGTCTCCGTCAAAATGGCGTCGCTCATCAATTGGCTCGATGGGGCAGAAGGAGGCTCCTTTTCTCCTCGTGCACCTGATTTTTATAGACAATAGTTCAAATCCAGTAGGGTCTTCCATTGGAGGGTTCATAGGTTAGCTTCAAATTGACCAATCAAAAACAACAGTTTACAAGCTTTTACTTAAGCATACATTATCCTTGGACCAATCAAAAACAACAGTCTACAAGCTTTTACTTAAGCATACATTATCCTTGGAGTCGGGTACGCAAGCTGCAACATTTTATGTTAATTAGCTCACTCTCAGAGCCTCCATTGTCCGCACCTGCAGATTGACCTTGGAGAGAAAAAGAAGATGCCTTGCTGGCATGAAACCTTAAGATAAGCATGTGAACTGAGTCTACTGGAAAAGTACAGCTTCAAGCAAGAATACGCGTTTATTCAGCACAGTGGAAAAATACGAGCATCGGAACCGTGAGACAAAGCAACTAGGCCGAAGCCTCTACTAAAATTAGGCTAAGCTAATGCATTTTCAACGAGCAAATCATGGCACACGTTTACGATTATGTCGGATTAGTACATTTCTAATATATCACGTTATATAAAGCACGCTTATAAATGTTGGCAAACTACTCTGGGGGCACATTTTGTCCCCGTACAATCTACATTAATTCAGTTAGAGTCACACATGATTATTGCAATACTACGTTTATGCGCTAATAAATGTAAAACCTTCATTTCCGCGTCACCAGGTGCAATTGAGAGCTTGAGTCGATCAGTAGGTAAGAAATCTAGAAAGGCTCCAGGGTGTGGCATGAGAGATGTGGGAGTCAAACATGCGATGGCAGTTTAATTTAACTTCGGAAATTCTGAAGAAGCAATGTAATAGTAAATGAGATGATGCAATGCAGGAGCACTGCAGTAACAAGGGAAGGGTGCTGTTTCAGTGTTTCCGACACTGAGGGAACCTTGGGCAGCATGACGCGTGGTGTGTCCGCGCATTTATCTCGAGGCGTGGCTTCCATTTTATATTGCTAGCCCAGTTTACTACGCCAGTCCTACCGCCTCATACGGTGCCACTGTCTGTCACACAATATCAGATGGTGACAGGGCCGGAGAGATGGAGACCCCTTCACTGAGTGAGTTCCTGCTCTTCTGTGAAGGCTCTAGGCAGCCGATGTCCATTAGAGGGTATGATAACACCCCTAGGCACCAGCAGCAGTGTTTGTTTTTTCGTTTATTTTTTTGCAGTGAGGGAGGTTGGAAATACGGTGCAGAAGCGTCGCTCAGGGAATTCTCGACATAAAGCCTTGCCCCTTTTAATGCCCTCTCTTTCCTCAAACGATGGCACTTTTTTGAAGTTGGCAGGTCTGCTACGTGGACAAGATGGCATAGAGGCAGTTATCAGCTCTCAGAATCAGCTGTCTTTGAGGCAGATCGTTTGTGGCATTTCAAATGTGGAAAGAGTAGTCCTTTTTAATTAGGAAAACATACTAGGCACTAGTAGAAATACAGACTATTCGCAGTAGTCAGACAAATGATACAATGCTAAAGTAACATGTTCCAGTCATTGAAGTTGTTGGACTTTTGGCCATACGCATGGTCATCCCTAGTCTTTTTGCCTCCTTCCTCCTGGTTTTTCTGACCTTTCGCTGTTGGCTCTAGGACTCTGAGCACTTTATCACTGCTGACCAGTGTTAAAGTGCAGGTGCTCTCCCATCTAAAGTTGGTATGATTGGCTTATACCTGATTGGCATATTTAATTTACCTATAAGTCCCTTGTACAGTGGTATCTCTATACCCAGGGCCTGTAAATTAAATACTACTAGTGGGCCTGCAGCGCTGCTTGCGCCACCCACTGAAGTAGACTTTCAAACCTGTCTCAGGCCTGCTAGCGCAGGGCCTGTGTGCGCAGTTTTCTGCCACAGGGACCTGGCATCTAAATTTACTTGCCAGGCCCAGGACTCCCCTTTTACTACATGTAAGTCACCCCTAAAGTACGCCCTGTGGGCAGGGTGCCATGTATGTAGAAAGGCAGGACATGTGCCATATTGCATGGCCTGTCCTGGTAGTGACAAACAGCCTAACTTGGTGTCTCACTGCTGTGAGTGCTGCCTTCTCATAGGATTGCATTAGAAATGCCCTGCCTTATGTGTAGGGGTATTGTCTGATTTATGAGGGGTAGCGTAGGCATGTTTGGTATGGTTGTGATGGTGATAATAAATACTGCTTACTGGTGTGGGTGTATTTTTTATTACTATCACAGAAATGCCACTTCTAGAAAGTGCGCATTTATCTGTGCTTATGACTCTGGTGTTTTGCAGCTTGACTCCAATCCACGTCTGGGCAGAGTGACAGTTGGGGCTTTGTGCATACTTTTCAGACAGCCTGTACACAGGGAGGGTGGAGGTGTCACTGAGGTGCATCTACATACTGAATAGTCTTCCTGGCTGAGAGAAGGGAGAGGCGGGGCACACCTGCATTTGTAAAGACTGTGCCCTGGCCTCACACAATAGGGTCGTTAACCCCCCACTGATGTTTGGAGCCTGTGCTGAAAGGAGAGAGGGGGCACTCCCAGAACCAGTTGTAACTGGCTGGAACCTCCTCTCCCTACCATTGTAAAACACTGTAAGAACTGACTATAAGTACAGGGGAATTTTCCCCACAATTTGAACATTCTTGGAACTTGAAACTGGACACAGAACGCTGATGAATGGACTCACCAGGAAACCGCCATGGACTGCTGCTGCTGTGCTGACCTGTGACCTGCCTGGTCACTAGGAGGAACTGCCACCAACTGCACCCCTTGTGCTGGCCTGTAGCTGTATCCACCAGCCCTGTACCGTCTCCTTGATTATTGTTCCCAGGGGCAGGGTGCTGTGGCCCCTGACCCCTGCAACTAGCTTTTCTTTTGCCCAAAGAAATCACCGCCGCAGCCCAGGCTGCATAATTGTCTTAGCGCTGTGAAAAGCGCTTGATGGAAATCACCGCCGCAGCCCGGGAGCCTCATGGTGCCTTCACGCTCTCTACGGCGCCTTTTCTTGAATGAAATCACCGTCGCAGCCCGGGCAGGGCTTTTTGTTTCAAGCGCGAGGATCGCGCTGACTTTAGTGCCCCCGGGGCACTTGAGGAAGTGAAAGAAGGAGCAGCACGCTCCTACCGTGCCCCTGGGGGACGCGCACCCTTCGGAGCGCCCCCGGGGCACACCGGGTCCTTACCTTTCGGCGCTGCCTCCCCAGAGGTCGAGGGAAGGCAGCACCGCGGCCGCGCACCGGACCGGGTGCGGCCACTTTTCAGGAAGCGGGAGCAGTGCCTCAACGGAGGCCCCTGCTTCCCCCACTTCGTTGGCAGCCGCACCGAGGACAAGGGCGGCTGCCTCCCGTCAAGCAGGACGCGGGGAGGAAGGGGGTTCCCCTTCCCCCGGTCACTGCGCTAGGGGCGCGAACGCCCCTCCAGCTCTCATCTTTTCCGCTTTGGGCTCCCCCTCGTGGAGAGGGCCGGTTGAGGCCCGAGGGGGGGGGCCTAAAGGCCCGAGGCCCCAGGCGGGACTCAATAAGGATCGGAGAGGGTGCGTGTTGCCCCTCTCCCGTTACAGGATCACGAGGCCCCCGTTTGGCGCAGGGAGCGCCGGGGGCCCCCTTGTTTCGGCTCCTCAGGCACTGGAGGTGCTTTTAGCAAAACAGGTACTTTTAAATGGACCAATATAATTATAATCTAGAGTTCTTGCTACAGACTTTGCCATTATGATGTATTGCCTACCTGTTACATGATGCTTTTACATATGTGTGCACATGTTCCTTTTATGGACATGACTTGCTAATATGTTTGCTTAACTTGCCATAGATTTTCTAATGTTCCTACTATGGGCGTTTTATGATATTCTTATGACAAGTGTTCTAATGTGATAACGTGTTTCCTGACTACTGCTTATGTTGCAGAATACTGAGTAACCTGTGTGTTATGTGTGACTACTGCTAGTTTGCAGAGTAACTAATGTGTAACGTGTTCTGACAACTGCTAAGGTAGCAGGATAGTACTGTTATGTGATGTTGGTCTGATAATTACGTTGTGTACAATACAGTATATTTTCATATAATCTGGTGTTGTGTTTCCTTTGTGGTGGGGATATTGCGTCACATATATGTGTGTGTTGTGCAAACGCTTTACGCATTGCCTCCGGGTTAAGCCTGACTGCTCGTGCCAAGCTACCAAGGGGGTGAGCAGGGGTTATCTTGGACGTGTAACTCCCTTGCCCTGACTAGAGTGGGTAAGTTCTGCATGGCTGAGGTACATACCCTAGCCAACCAGAAACCCCATTTCTAACATTGGAAGTCAGCGGTGAGGATAGGACTTGCGCTTGCACAATACCATTGTGACTCATTATTTCACTACAAGGATTGCGTTTAGACCATCACATGTTTGGCTTCTCTTAACTTTCTCTCTTTGGTCATTTTTCCTGTTTTCAGTTCTCACGCTTGGGTATTGTGGTTGTCACAGTTGAGTTATTTGTACCTTTTCAAGATGGGGCTTACCTTTGATTTAGAGGACCTGCCGTTTTACACGCAGGGGGAATTAGAGGGGTTCTGTAGAGAGAGAGGGCTGCCTGTAGAAGGGGACCTCAGGAGATCTCTGAATTTCTTTGAAAGGTTTGTGACGTTTACCCAGGGAGGGAGTGTGCTTAGGAGGCACCCAGAGGATCCTGAGTGTAGCGAGGGTTCCCAATGGGAGGGCTCCCAGACCTCATCCCTAGAGAGTGGTAGAGAGACTGATCAGGAGGGTGAGAATGACCGGTTGGGGGCGCCAGTTGACATGGAAGGCCCCAGTGATAGGGAGTCCCTTGCTGGGTCCAGTGTAAGAAGCAGGGCTACCTCTCATTCCTTGACGCCTGATGAGCTAAGAGATAGGCGGGAAGAGAGGGACCTGAAGTTGCAGTTAGCGCGCCTAGCTGTTGAGGAGAGAAGGGCTGAGGTAGAGAAGGCCTTAGTACAGGAGAGAATGGCAGAGGCAGAGAGGGCCTTTGCCAGAGAAAGACTCGCTCTAGAGCGCAGTCTGAAGGTTCTGGACTCACCAGCGCTGCAGGTGGAGTCCAGTGGTGGCAGCAATGTACAGTGCTGTAGCAAAGATGTTCCTCACATACCCATAGATCTGGTACCTATGTTCCAAGAGGGGGGTGACATACGTCAGTGGTTAAAGGAATATGAGAAGGCTCTGGTAGAGCGCAGGATCCCTGAGAAGGATTGGGGAACTGGCCTAGGGAGTTTTATTCCTGAGGAGGGGAGGGATGCCCTACTGACTCTAGAAGAGAGTGACAGGGAGGGGTACTCCGCTGTGAAGAACGCACTGATTGAGAAGTATGGTTTTTCCCCTGAGGAATACAGAAAAAGGTTTAGGGGTGGTAAGAAACTGTCCCACCAGTCTTGGGAGGAGTTTGTGGAGGATTGCTGCATTGCACTAGATGGATGGGTGAAGGGTAGCACAGTAAACAATTTTGAAGGGCTGTTTAATCTGATTCTCAGAGAGCACCTGTTTCGTTGTTGTTTTTCAGAGTTACGCCAACACTTGTCAGTGTGTGAGCTCTCTGACCCCAGGGAGCTTGCAAAGGAGGCAGACTTCTGGTTGCGTACCAGAGGGTCTGGTGTGGCATTAGGGGGTGTTCCTAATGAGAGTGGTCTAGGTGTTTCCCAACAAGGTGTGGTGGGAAAGGAATGGAGTGTCCTAGGTAGGTCCCAGTGGACTGGGATGGGTGAGGGACCCCATGTCCCGTCTCTGAGGAGAGGGAATGGGGCTGGGCTGAGGCCCAAGGTGCCCAAGATACCGTCCCAGGCCCCTGAAGGTTCCATGAGTGAACGCCAGGAGGTGAGCCTAACCTGTGCCGTAGGGCCAGCTGTTCAGAAGGATCCCATTTTGTCATTAGGATTTAGGCGGGTGGCTGGTGATAGCGTTCCGCCGGTCCTGGTGTCTGGTAGTCTCGCTCTACAGCGGAGGAGGCGGAAATCCAGACATAGGGTTGAGAGGGGGCTGCGGGCCCCAGTGGAGAACCTGGAGGGTCAGGGGTCAGCTCTGAGAGCAGAGCCCCCCAGGAATGACCTTGGTGAGACCATTTCTGGGCTGGGGGGAATCCAGACTCTGTCCGATGGGCAGAGGTCAGGAGACCTGCGCCAGCCAGACTCTTGTGTGGCCCTTGGGGAAAGTGTTTCCCTGGTGGGGGGTAGGTGTGCCCCCCAGGAAGTCCTGGTGCGCCAGGCAAGGATTCAACCGCAGGGTGGTGACTCTGGGTTGGATGATCAGGTTCAGGGGGTAAACTCTGACCTGATGGGGAGTAGGTGTGCTCCCAAGGAAGTCCTGGTGCGCCAGGCAGTGGTTCAACCGCAGGGTAGTGACTCTGGGTTGGATTGCCAGATTCAGGGGGTAAGCTCTGATCTGGTAGGGGGTAGGTGTGCTCCCAAGGAAGTCCTGGTTCGCTGGGCAATGGTCCAGTCTAAGGGTGTCGTCCCTGGACTAGATAGACAGGTTCAGGGGGTAAACTCTGACCTGGTTGGGGGGGCGGTTAGTGCGCTCACCTCCCCGTGTGAAACTTCTGGTGGCTTCTCCCGAGGTGGGGAGATGCAGGACTCTGGAAGTGGGGTTCAGGGAGGGGGAAGCCCGCCCTGGACCCCGGTGCAACCCAAGGGTGTCGTCCCTAGGTTGGGTGGTCAGTCGCCAGGTAGTGATCCTGGGCTGGCGAGAAAGTTGTGCAGGGCTGCTGTACCCAGCACCCTGGCAAGTGTGGATTCTGATGATACCCCTCCTAGGAGAGGAGGGCGGGATCCTAGAAGGAGGGGTAGAGGGAGGAGAGCCTCGCCTCTAGCCCCTGTAGAACCTATGGGTGCAGACCCTAGGTTGGTGGATCAGTGGCAGGGTAGAGCCCCTGAACTGATCGGAAATGGAGTGGAGACAGGTTGCTTTGCACCTGGGGCTACCGCCCCCCACTCATTATGGTTTCAGAGACCAGAGGCTCCTAGATGGCCTGGGGCCTGGTTCTGGCCATTGGCAGCTAGAGAATCCCCGTGGGTTGGTCTAGGCTGCCTGGGACGCATTGACAGAGAGATCCCAGTGGAGTCAGGAAGGCGTAGAACTGGAACATGCCCCTGCTGTTGTGGGCCTGGGTCCTTGTTCTATCGCCCCAATCAGGGAAGTCCATCAAGGTATTGATTGTTCTCCCCTGGCTTTTGGCTGGTAGGGGGTTGTGTTGGACTTTTGGCCATACGCATGGTCATCCCTAGTCTTTTTGCCTCCTTCCTCCTGGTTTTTCTGACCTTTCGCTGTTGGCTCTAGGACTCTGAGCACTTTATCACTGCTGACCAGTGTTAAAGTGCAGGTGCTCTCCCATCTAAAGTTGGTATGATTGGCTTATACCTGATTGGCATATTTAATTTACCTATAAGTCCCTTGTACAGTGGTATCTCTATACCCAGGGCCTGTAAATTAAATACTACTAGTGGGCCTGCAGCGCTGCTTGCGCCACCCACTGAAGTAGACTTTCAAACCTGTCTCAGGCCTGCTAGCGCAGGGCCTGTGTGCGCAGTTTTCTGCCACAGGGACCTGGCATCTAAATTTACTTGCCAGGCCCAGGACTCCCCTTTTACTACATGTAAGTCACCCCTAAAGTACGCCCTGTGGGCAGGGTGCCATGTATGTAGAAAGGCAGGACATGTGCCATATTGCATGGCCTGTCCTGGTAGTGACAAACAGCCTAACTTGGTGTCTCACTGCTGTGAGTGCTGCCTTCTCATAGGATTGCATTAGAAATGCCCTGCCTTATGTGTAGGGGTATTGTCTGATTTATGAGGGGTAGCGTAGGCATGTTTGGTATGGTTGTGATGGTGATAATAAATACTGCTTACTGGTGTGGGTGTATTTTTTATTACTATCACAGAAATGCCACTTCTAGAAAGTGCGCATTTATCTGTGCTTATGACTCTGGTGTTTTGCAGCTTGACTCCAATCCACGTCTGGGCAGAGTGACAGTTGGGGCTTTGTGCATACTTTTCAGACAGCCTGTACACAGGGAGGGTGGAGGTGTCACTGAGGTGCATCTACATACTGAATAGTCTTCCTGGCTGAGAGAAGGGAGAGGCGGGGCACACCTGCATTTGTAAAGACTGTGCCCTGGCCTCACACAATAGGGTCGTTAACCCCCCACTGATGTTTGGAGCCTGTGCTGAAAGGAGAGAGGGGGCACTCCCAGAACCAGTTGTAACTGGCTGGAACCTCCTCTCCCTACCATTGTAAAACACTGTAAGAACTGACTATAAGTACAGGGGAATTTTCCCCACAATTTGAACATTCTTGGAACTTGAAACTGGACACAGAACGCTGATGAATGGACTCACCAGGAAACCGCCATGGACTGCTGCTGCTGTGCTGACCTGTGACCTGCCTGGTCACTAGGAGGAACTGCCACCAACTGCACCCCTTGTGCTGGCCTGTAGCTGTATCCACCAGCCCTGTACCGTCTCCTTGATTATTGTTCCCAGGGGCAGGGTGCTGTGGCCCCTGACCCCTGCAACTAGCTTTTCTTTTGCCCAAAGAAATCACCGCCGCAGCCCAGGCTGCATAATTGTCTTAGCGCTGTGAAAAGCGCTTGATGGAAATCACCGCCGCAGCCCGGGAGCCTCATGGTGCCTTCACGCTCTCTACGGCGCCTTTTCTTGAATGAAATCACCGTCGCAGCCCGGGCAGGGCTTTTTGTTTCAAGCGCGAGGATCGCGCTGACTTTAGTGCCCCCGGGGCACTTGAGGAAGTGAAAGAAGGAGCAGCACGCTCCTACCGTGCCCCTGGGGGACGCGCACCCTTCGGAGCGCCCCCGGGGCACACCGGGTCCTTACCTTTCGGCGCTGCCTCCCCAGAGGTCGAGGGAAGTCAGCACCGCGGCCGCGCACCGGACCGGGTGCGGCCACTTTTCAGGAAGCGGGAGCAGTGCCTCAACGGAGGCCCCTGCTTCCCCCACTTCGTTGGCAGCCGCACCGAGGACAAGGGCGGCTGCCTCCCGTCAAGCAGGACGCGGGGAGGAAGGGGGTTCCCCTTCCCCCGGTCACTGCGCTAGGGGCGCGAACGCCCCTCCAGCTCTCATCTTTTCCGCTTTGGGCTCCCCCTCGTGGAGAGGGCCGGTTGAGGCCCGAGGGGGGGGGGCCTAAAGGCCCGAGGCCCCAGGCGGGACTCAATAAGGATCGGAGAGGGTGCGTGTTGCCCCTCTCCCGTTACAGGATCACGAGGCCCCCGTTTGGCGCAGGGAGCGCCGGGGGCCCCCTTGTTTCGGCTCCTCAGGCACTGGAGGTGCTTTTAGCAAAACAGGTACTTTTAAATGGACCAATATAATTATAATCTAGAGTTCTTGCTACAGACTTTGCCATTATGATGTATTGCCTACCTGTTACATGATGCTTTTACATATGTGTGCACATGTTCCTTTTATGGACATGACTTGCTAATATGTTTGCTTAACTTGCCATAGATTTTCTAATGTTCCTACTATGGGCGTTTTATGATATTCTTATGACAAGTGTTCTAATGTGATAACGTGTTTCCTGACTACTGCTTATGTTGCAGAATACTGAGTAACCTGTGTGTTATGTGTGACTACTGCTAGTTTGCAGAGTAACTAATGTGTAACGTGTTCTGACAACTGCTAAGGTAGCAGGATAGTACTGTTATGTGATGTTGGTCTGATAATTACGTTGTGTACAATACAGTATATTTTCATATAATCTGGTGTTGTGTTTCCTTTGTGGTGGGGATATTGCGTCACATATATGTGTGTGTTGTGCAAACGCTTTACGCATTGCCTCCGGGTTAAGCCTGACTGCTCGTGCCAAGCTACCAAGGGGGTGAGCAGGGGTTATCTTGGACGTGTAACTCCCTTGCCCTGACTAGAGTGGGTAAGTTCTGCCTGGCTGAGGTACATACCCTAGCCAACCAGAAACCCCATTTCTAACAGAAGTGCTATGGATGACTGCCAATAAAGAGGAGTGGCAATAAAGTGCTACCACTTTAGAAATATTTCTGCCTGTTCTGAGAGTGTTATACCTGTCACATTTGGCATTGTTCTCCCCTAATGTTTTGTATTCAACCCTATTGATTTGCTGACTTTGGTTTTATGAGTCTTAGGACTCTGAGCACTTTACCACTGCTACCTGTGCTAAAGTGCTTGTGCTCTCTCTGTAAAACATATTAGAATTGCCTGACACCCAATTGGTCTATTTCATTTACTTGTAAGTTCCTAGTAAAGTGGTACTACATGTACCCAGGGTAGGTGAATATATTGCTACTAGTGGGCCTACAGCACCTATTGTGGCAACCATTTAGGAACTACTTTTATTTAGAGCCGGGGGTGGGGGTTTCCCTTGTAGCTCTGAGCGGTCTGGCACCGGCATGTAGGTACTCTCCCCGGTATTCCCTTTGGAGTGAGTGTGACTACAAGGGAAACCCCCACCCCCGGCTCTACCCAGACCAGAGGCCATTTGCGCCTATTTCCGGGACCTACCGTACCATGAACCAACTGTTCAGGTAGGCTTTTAGAATTCACTCAACGAGCACATCACTTAGTAATAGTGCTCTGGGATCCTAGACCCTGATGAATGCCCCTGACCTTCCAGCACTTCGAGAGGGCAGAAACATGTTGGTCATACACATACCTTTTTAGACTCTAAGAGACATTAATCTCTAATGAGCCTTCTTCCCCGATTTTAACCTTACCAACATGCACCTCCATTAAAGTTTAACTAATTGATATAGGTGACATGTATGGTAATCTTATTCTCACCCTATCTGGATCCCTGTTATTTATCCAGTAAGTTTAATTTCAGCACTCCCTCTTGTTCTTTTAACTAAGAGGTTGAGTCCTCCCAAGTAGTACTATCTTACTTGGGTGGGGCTAGGTGATCAAATGATGAAGCAAGACACTATTATGTGTGTGAGACCACATAGTCCGTAAAGGGACTCCCCCTCCCTCCTCATTCAACACAGCCATCCGTTCTAGAGACACTCTCCACACACGCTCTCCTTCTATCACGAACCCCGACCCAACCGGTACTGACAATTGAGGGGACACTGGCCCTACTTCACCCTCAACCCCAATTACCCCACACCTTTTGAGGTTATACATATACATATATACACACACACACACAGAGATCAGTCTGAAGTTATAAAACGTAACTATTGCCCTGCTATAGAAAAAACTCACAACCCAAATAGAGCAAATTACCCCTAACTATGACTGGGTGCATAGCCATCATTAAAATGATGGTCCTTCCACGTTTTAAACCAATTTCTCAATATCATCGCACTAACTAATAATTTTTTCCACACACTCAGAGGTTTACTCGTACATCTGAAATGGGCAGGTCGTAGGCCCAGAATAAGATGGGACACATTCATTCTCCCCTACGACTGTGGCGGCTTTGGGGTTCCCGACATACAATTATATTATTGAGTGGCTCAATCACACTTTGCTTACTATTGGTATCATCTCAATGCTAGATTGCAATATTTTAAGCCTGAAAGGGCCCAGTCATCAAATGTTCCTTTTTCCGCCATACTGCTGCAGGGCCTACCTAGAAATCCCTCAGCAATACAGTTGGGCTTGGTCCAAGCCCTTGAGATATATCAGCGGAGAAACCCTATAAATCCCATCAGCAATCTTGGCTCCCTCTCATGCAAGAACGACTGTTGCAGGGTTTCCTAACAGCTCATGGATTACGGGTTTTTGCTGACCTGTTTAGCAATGGTACCCTTAGACTCAGTACCACAATGACCAAAATGGGACACCCAACCTTGATGGATGGGTTCATATTCCACCGCCTACATAGTACACTTCAAGATACGATACCAACATATCCTGAGAAACCCAAAGATTTTCCACCGCTCACATTAGTGATCACAGCTCCAGATAACTGCCATATTATATCCAGACTCTATCATGCTTCTATACAACTCCACTCTGTTGGCGTTGAAAAAAAGGGCTGCCTGGGAGTGCGACCTGGGACACCCATCCCCGATAAAACCGGGTATTATTGCAGTATGTAGACCACCTTGTATCAAATAGCCACCATCAGAAACCACTGCATTACACGTTTTTACATTGTGCATATATCACCACCAAGGCCTTAGCCAAACTGGATCCCACTAGACCTTATCATTGCCCCAAATGCAAAGCTGCACGCTCTGACTTTGCACATTTGTCTTGGACATGCACACCGATTTCAACATAGTGGAAGGAAGTTTATACTAGATTATCGCACATGGCTGACCAAACACTTGATCCGGTTCCACAAATGGCCCTACTGGGATATGTTAAACTGCTGTCTGCTGGGCTCAGATGTTTTGCGGCCATTGCCTTATTGCTGGTCATATGGCAAATCACACTTCACTGAAGAAATGGTGTGTTCCCGTCAGTACCTACCTGGGTACGGGATATAACTTATTGTGAAACCACTTCCAAACTCGATGCTTCTCTACAGCCCATAACATCCCAACTCAAAGACATATGGCAGCCTCTTAGAGGCTACCTGTTAACTCTAGAACATATTGCAGATCTTGGAGAGGAGGAGTGATTTATTCTGCACACTGGCTAGTCACATAAGCAAACTGCTGTGTCCCTACAATGGATTGCTTTGCCATGATGTATGTCACTACTATTGACACTAATGCTATGTCTGGTCTATTTGACTCTCCCTGATGCTCCTGGACTCCTCTCTACACCCATCCCCTCAAGGCCCCTCTCCCAGTTTTTTCACTCTCTCCTTTATTTATATGAACTTATTGAAAGTCGAACGCTATACTCCTGTACTACATGGCTTCCTGTATATTCTTTTTTGCATTTTTCCTTGCTTTGCTCTTCCTTTATATTTAAAGTTACAAATAAAGTTTACAACAAAAACAGTTAACATTGATGAAAATCACTTCCATGGTCTGCAATTGTAATCTGTAACATAAATGTAACCCACCTGTTGTCCAAACCAATATAATGTGTACATAACCGGGGCACGGCTCTGCCATCTGATAGTACCCGATATTGCTAGATTTGTGTACTTTTCAAAATTTTCCTCACTATTCTCATTGCTGAGATTCTCAATGATAACATGGAATTGACAATCAATTTGGTAGGAGAAAGATGGAAGGAGTGAAACGTTGAGATTGATGTGAGGGCTCACCAACTATGACTCTAAGAAGATTTTTCAAATCTCCAAGTCCTGTTTTGCAAACTAAAGCCTCCTCAAGAGATATTCTTCCATCACAATCCCTCTGTGACAGGTTGTTAATTTTTTTAAAGAAAATATTGTAGTGATGCAAAAGGGCTTTGTGATTAATGGCCCTGAGTTGAGTGATTCTCAAGGGGTTGGGCGGATTGTTCCATCTGCAAAATCTTCCCTAGCACTCTAGCAGTTGTTCAGCCTATCCCTCTTTTCCAATCAAAACATGCTATTCTTTCCTGAAAATCGGGCTCTCTTGATCCATGTTCACCTGTCAGCTTCAGTAGGGTAGTAAAATGGTGAATCCGATCATTAATCACATACTAAATACCTCACTCTCTATGGCAGTAGTTCCAGCACCCTGGAAAGTGGCAGTGGTTAAACCTCTCTTGAAAAACAGTAGCCAATCTTTCGATTCCAGCTACCTTTAGCCGTATCTCGCTACTTCCTGTTCTAAACAAAATGTTGGAAAAGCTGGTAAATGATTATTTGATGACTTCCTTAGAAAATAAGACTTTTCATCCTCTTGAAACAGGTTTTAGGCCCACACACTCTACAGACTCAGCCCTGCTGGTGGTTTCTGACACAGTAAAGATGACTCTGGATAGTGACCCTAATGCTGTCATGTTACTGTTGGATTTCTCACCAGCATTCATTACCATCTCCCATTTCATAGTCCTTCAACATCTCTTTAAAATTGGTATCACTGGCAAGGCTTGGTCCTGGTTGAAGTCTTTTCTGGCAGAGAGAAGACAATTGGTGACCATTGGGCAGTTTTCACTCAAAGAGAAATTACTAACATTTGGTATTCCTCAGGGCTCTTCACTTACTCGTTCTTTATCTCATATTTACATGACCCCACTGGTATCACTGATTAGCAACTTTGGCATTTAACCTACCTCTTACGCTGATGACACTCAATTGATTTTGTCTTTGAGAAAAAGTTCTTTGGGTCAGACCAACATTTTAAGAATTGCTTTACTGACATTATTTGCTGGATGGAAAGTAGTCATCTGAAATGCAATACATACAAAACAGATACATTCTTTTTCGCACAGCACAATTTGTTCTTCCCCATAATGTGTTGGCCTGTGTTTGTTCCTCCCACACCTCCTGCTGACGTGGCCAGAAATCTAGGAGTAAAATTTGGCAATGTTTTGCCTTTTGGCCGCAACTCTTGTCAGTTGCGTGCACATATTTTTGCTTGACTAAATCACCAGAATAAATATTTGATTTTCTCCATTTGGCCACAAGGAAAAGAGTAGCTTTTGCACTTTTAAGCTGAAGGTTGGACAACTGTACGAGCCTTTATCCAGGCATCTCTAAGCAACTGCATCACATGCTCCAATTTGTCCAAAACTAAACTGCTAGACTCATGCTTAAACTTTCCAGACATAGCTCTGCTTTGCACGAATTCAGAGAGTTGCATTGGCTGCCTAGTCATAAGAGGGTTCATTTTTAAATTCTGGCTCTGGTTTTTAAGTCCTTCCATGTTAATGGCCCCAAATATGTATCCAATCATTTTTATCACTATAGGACATAGAGAACCCTTAGATCTTCAAATTCTAATCTGTTAAAACCTCCTACCGTCAGGCTAAAATCTATGGGATGCACATCTTTTGCTACTTTGGGATCTGAGGCTTGGCACCAACTTCCTAGATCTTTTCAACTGATTTTTTTAGTTCTCATTGCACCCTCAATTTCTCAAAGTGCTGTTTCTTCGACTGAAGGGAACTTACTCACTGAGACAACTGCCTCAAGCTTGCTGGCAACCAGCCCAGCATCCACACAGCTTTTCCAGGGTAATCATTGGACTAGTTAGATGTCATTGCCTTTCAACATAGTTCTTTCATATATTTTCATAACTGCTGGAATCACATGCCATATCTACTTGGGAATCATAGTTATCATACTTCAGTAGGTCCCTGATGGTAGGGGGATCCACCTATTCCCCTTCCCTACATATCTCACTCCTCTCAGGTAGGAATAAATTGAAGATACGTCTCACCTTAATATCATCAATCGCCCTTTCTTAGCATAGGGTCACTGCTGAAAAAGATCAGCTGGTTGCTTACCTTAATTTGGCAGCCAGATTTGCCAATTGACATCTTGCTTACTTCATTCAGTATGTTGCCAACAAAGGAGATGCCATGAACATATACTTATCGTCCGCTTGCAGTGCTCCACATTTCAGGCAAGAAGGAGTCTTGCCTGCTACCTTTGCCAGCCTACCCGGAGTTCAGTATGCCCTGTGAATAGTAAAAACATTATTTCTTTTGCGTGGCACAGGTTTTACTACTGAATATAGAGTTTTTAAGGATACTTGCCAGAGCCAGTCAATGTCAGTCTCAATTAAGTCCTCCTTCTGGATCGAAAAAAGGCTCAAGACGATTTTTGTCTTTGGCCTCGACAAGGTCCCAATACCATGTTGCAACTTCCTTTTTCAGGGCCTCATTGCCTTCTAACCGATCCTCCCACTTCTGCTCTGCCTCCTTCTCCCAGGCCTGCGATGTCCACTATGAACGTAGCTGATAGTATTTGAATCTTGAGATCATACCCCCAGTGAGTGATTCCAGCTCTTCCCACCCCATTAGCCCTACTCCATCACTCAGATCTTTCAAATAATCCAAGCCTGCTTGTTTCAGGGGCCGACTAAGGGCATTCCTCAGGAATTCTGGGGTTCCAGGCAAATCCCAAATTGGGGCAGATGCAACATAGTATGGGATATTGAGAATTCTCCGATAACATATCCAAGTCTTTAATGCTGTAAAAAGGACTTTCAGCCTAACTCTCTTAAAAAACTTTGGATTCTCAAATATGTACAAAACATGAAGGTGTCCTAAGATAGCTGCATATATTCTGCCTTTGAACGAGTTATCTGGCTCGTTCAATAGCAGCCGATTGTTCTTAAAATGATAAGCGTGACAATAGAGCTGGAAGTCAGGCAGTGACAATCCTCCTGCCTTCAACTTTCTCTTAAGCTTTTTCCACAATAACCTAATGCCCTTAGATGCCCAAATAAAGCTGCTGACTCTACCCTGAACCTTACTGATGTGCTCCTTTGGGAAAGTGAGAGGTATTGTATCAAAGAAAAAGGCAACCTTGGGAAGAATCATTATTTTGACCAGATTCACTCTCCCATAGATTGTTAGACGTAGATGGTTCCATTTCCCGAGCAGCTTATCTATTTCTGGACTAACTTCCTTCATGTTGACCATAGGGATGCACTCAAATTGCCCACAATTCGGCCCCCAATTATCTCATCTTCTACTTAACCTGCTGGCCTTAGCAACTTGCCCCTCCAGGACATGACCCCAGTTTTATCTTAATTTATTTTATATCCTGAAATCTCGCCAAACAATCCTGCCCACTCCATCACTTTAGGTATTCAAAAAGTTGGATTTATAGTGTATAACAGCATATCACCTGCGTACAAGGCCAGCTTGACCTCAAGTCCGAGGACACCAAACGGGGTGGTAGAGGGGTCTGCCCTGATCTGCTGTGAAAATGGCTCAACATACAGGTTAAACAAAAGGAGTGAGAGGGGGGCAGTCCCTTTTAGTGCCTCTTGTTATCTCAGGAATGTCAAACAGTTCCTCTTTTACTAGTATTTTCATGACTGGAGATTTAATCATCTTGTGAAAAAATCCAAACTTTTTAAGTGCATCCCACAAGTAGTCCCAATTGACGCTATCAAATGCTTTTGCAGTGTCTAATGCTTCTACAGTTAATGGGGCCCAGTGAGCCACTGCTAGATCTATAGTATCAATAAGGAGATGGGTTAACTTATTTAGGCAATGCCCAGCAATGAGAGGCCATCTGATCTGGATGTATAATGGCCCTAATTACACAGGCTATACTACTTGCCAGTATCCCTGCAAAGATCTTATAATCCGTGCTTAACAAGGATATCGGCCTGTATGATTCTACTTTAGTAGGTCTTTTGCTGGTTTCATGACCAATACGATGATGACCTCAGACCACAAAGTGAGGGCAGCTTCTCCTCCAGGTAGATTGCATTAAACAGTATCTGAAATGGTTGCACAAGGACATTCACTGGTACCTTATATAATTCAGCTGGAAGCCCATCAGGTCCAGCAGCCTTGGCAACCTTGAGATTCATAAACTGTCTACACACTTCTTCTTCGGGGATCTCTACACTAAGGGTGTTAATCTGTGTCTTTGCTAGCACCAAGAGATGTATATCAGCTAGCCAATTCTTAATAGCCTCATCATCTGTGTGTTTGTCTTCCCTATACAACATACTCATATACTGCAAGGCTTCCTTTTGAATCTCCTTATTCGTACTGAGACCTTTCCCTGTGTTTGAGTCTACTAGAGTACTTATGAAATTTCTAGTTTTGTCTGTCTTTGTTTTCCATGCCAAGAGAAAAATACAGTGCTTGCCATAAACAAAGTGCTGCATCTTAATAGTCTGCCACCTGTCCTCTATTTTCACCACTTGATAGCCTTCATAAGTTGCTTGAGCCTCCTCTAGTTCTAGGTGGAGCTTTCCCTGCTTAGATGGGATGGGACATTCATTGAGGCCCCTTGCAATTCAAATTCCTTCTTCAAAATGCTATCTTCAAGTGCCTTCTCCCTCTTACGCGCTCCCTGAATCTGCCTAGCTGACAGCTTAATTATTACTTCCCTAAGACAGGCTTTGTATGTATCCCAAATTATTGGCTGACTGGCTTTTCCCTTATTAGGCACAAAGAATACATTTTTCTTATTTGCCATTTCTAGCCCAAAGGCCTCCTCCAAGAATAAGCCCCTATTTAAAGTCCACCTCCTCAGTTGTGGTCTCCCAGGCACACACAACTTTGGACATATTGGAGAATGGTCAGATAATAAATGTGGAAGGTGGGCTTCCAATTTAACACAATCACTTAACACCTGATCTAAAAGAAATAAATCTATTTTAGAATGGTGCCCATACTTTTTACCATAAAAGGGCAAGGCTTTTGGACGTCCCTTCCAACTTTCGCCACATATCAACTAAATTTATATCTTTCATTACATGGCTAAGCTTATGATGCATTTTAGGGGAGGACAAGTACTTCGCTCTTGACATTCTATCCAGCACTGGGATTAAGATTACATTAAAGTCTCTCCAACTAATATGAGTGCAGGAGCTTCCAACAAGTGCTGCTGTAAAATCTCTAGCGGTGTGGGATCATTGCTGTTTGGGCCATAGTATACTGCACATGTTAATTATGTGGCTTCTATCGAAATTGTAGACCGTAGCCATCTTCCAGTGCTATCAGTGGCATATTTTACAAGCTTAACCCCAGAATCTTTTTTAATCATGATAGCTACCCCTTTTAAATTTCCAAGCTGCTCAGAATATGCAACTTCCTGTACCTAATCCAATTTACTAAAATAAGCTCTACATTCTAAGCACTCTAAATGGGTTTCCTGAAGCATAATTAACTGAGCCCTGCTATTCTTTAGATATTCTGCCACAAAACCTCATTTCCTCCTGGATCTTATCCCAGTCACATTCCAGGTTATTATTTTGATCCCAAGGTTTTTATTATAAATGCCTGCCGTACCCCCTCCCAAGCAACTTACTAAAAAAAACTCACATCCAACTTTTACCCCTATGCTCCCCACCCAGTGTGCTCCCCCTTTACCCACCCTGAGGAACCACTGTCTCTATCACTGACATATTACCTGAAATTTGAGGGCCCTCATCTGGGATGGCCACTCATATCTAAATACGCTATTAAAGTAACCCCACCCACTGCCTAGTCTACATCTTAACAGGCCACTTTCATTTGACCTATCACCGTATCTACATCAACAGGGTCTTTGAGGTTATGCATCTTGTTCATCCACATGATTTGTAACATTGTAGGGAACCTTATCTGAACTCTGCACGATCACTGGGGGTGCACATAACTCTCCTCTCCAGCACTGGAAAGTGGTTCACACCTATTCACAGGGGAAATTCACACTGCCCCCTTCACCTACAACACTGTTATGGGGGTGATCACTCCCGATTAGGGAATTTACAAATGTCTCTGGCTGCTGTTCTTGCTCCCTCACCTTCTCCATTATCCTAAAGAAGGAATTAGGCGAAAGGATAGGTTTGATAATAGTTGTCTGGGCCTTTTGCACTTTGAACTGTGGATTAAATTGCACAGACCAGAGATTGGGTTTTCTTAACTTGTCCCACTTACCTAAGGGACTAGTGCTCTCTCTCTTCTCTGACCCAGAATGGAGCAAATATTGATTCTTGCCTGCTTTCAGGGGTCAACTAACAGCCCTGCCTGCTGGCACTGGGGTGGTCATCTCCTGCATTCTCAGCACAGTCACTCCAATTTATGGTTATCCTCTGGTCCCCCACCAACCATTGGCTTCTCTCTTGTCTACAACCCAGCTGTCCCAGCCTAGTGTCCTTGCTGCCCCCTGCCAAACCCCCGGCTTCCCTGCCAGTAGCAGAAGTGTTCAGTAATACTTTGGAAGGCATACACTGCTTATCCGACATCCATATAGCTCTTCACTGTGTATTTCTTTCAGGTTCCGGGCTTAGTGATGCTTCACAGCAGTCAGCATCTCCACCCAGCTTTAAGCAAGCAGACCCTGGCTGATTGAACCTGCCTGCACTGACCTGGAAACAGTTGCATGTCCCTGCAGCATGAATGCATTGTAGCACAGTGCTTGCTGTGTCCCAGCCCCAGAGGAGATCATCTGCCGATGCATCACCCCACTTGTGCACTCAACTAGGAGGGCCACAGGACCTTCTAGGTGGTGGATGAAGTGAAAAAGGAAGAGAAGTTAAATATTTGTATAGCACGAAGATCATCAGGTGCTTTTTAGGTGCATACTGCTGCGACCGCGTCAGGGCGGGATGCTGATTCTCCATATGTTCACAGCGCAGCCACCCCCGGATGCCAAACTCTGCTGACCAGTGTCAACACACTGCCATTTTCCATCCTCTCACTCCCAGGATCTTTTCAACTGATGACGAATGAAGCTAGTTTCAAGAAAAACCTGAACACTTGGTTGTTCTTGGCCTTGGATGCACTGTGTCTCCTCCTAATCTAACTCACTTTTACTAAGGGTTCTTCGTCCTTCCCTCTTCTTCATTTACTTTCTTTTTAGGTGATTCAGAGGGATTTTTTTGCAATGGTTGAATTGAGGAATGGTGTCTGAGCTAACGCCAACACGCTGTGTTTGAGCAACTGTGTGCTTTACAAGTACTATTTTCATTCATGTATTCATTCATAGAGGAGGAGAGAGCCTGAACTGCTCTCAAGGAAGTCATTGGCACACTCTGCAATTCGGGGCAATTTTTACGACCCATCTCTATCAAAGGCTGCTGGTTACTACTGGTTGCACGTTGAAGTTAAAACGAAGCAACTGTGACTAATGAATTCAAACCAGAGAGTCAGATAGTGAGAAGAACCTCCTTCCTCAGATAACCACATCAAACAAAAATAGCAAACTCAGAAGAAAACTCAGAGCTGGGTCTTTTGAAGAAAAGGAACATTCACAAATGAATTTCAGTATGAGAGACAAGCAAGACCCAAAGCTCTGACATTTTTAGTTTAGACAGTTATATATGGCCAGGGCTGGAGTGGCTGTACAAATGGCAAGAAAACACCCTTAGGTAATAGAGGACTGTGGAATGCTGTGGGATGCTTCCATTTTTCAATGGGAAAAGGAACCCTAAGCCCACATAATCCCAAAGTTAACACTGAATCAATGATACATAGTTTTATAATGGTAACTTTGATGATTCATAGCCAGAGTATATTAATCCACAGCACTGTGAGTCTTCAAAACTGACTGTAAATGGATATCATTTTAGCAAATATATTCAGTATATTTGCAATTGTTATGTCCGTATCAGTTCCTTTCCCTGATGTCATGTTATACATAGAAAGGTTCTGAAAAGTTGGGAGACCGCAGCTTTAGCAGCAAAATGATCATTGCACAGCTCCAGTGTCTCCCTCACTTGTGTGTAAGCTAAATAAATCATGGATAACTACAATTTGTGTGGGAGAGTTGTTACATGTGCTCTTTGTGAAGGCTCAGTGGTGTATTGGGCTGCTATCACAGACTAAAGGCCCAGAGTACCACCATGGTGCCACACACTTGATCAAGACTGATCCAGGTAGTGGTCAGGTGGCCAGCCCGAACCTTCAGATGTTTGATGGATCTTATGATGTGGTGTTGATAAATATTCTGCCTTTCCTACTCGGGCAGTGAGATTTTCCAGGGGCTTGTCTAAACAGGATCCATAGGGGCTGAAGGACATGTGGAGAGGGTGCTAAAAAGCCTGGGGTGATGTGTTGTGAGCAGAGGTGATTGGCTCTGAATGGAACCTACAACCCTTTATAATGGCTGTCCTGTTGACTTTTTGAACCATAGTCTTGATCCTAAATTTATGCCGTCTGGCGTTCAAGGCCTTGAAGAATGAGGGGTGAGATTTATGAAGAAAACTTCTTTTTCCCAGTGAGCTCTTTTTTCAGAGCCCAGTAAATCCTTTCACGGAGCTGTGGGCCAACATGTGGGATGTGAACAAACATCTCACGGCCATCCAGAGGTTAAAGGAGCATGTCGCCTGACTCGGTAGTGGAGAACTTTTCCTGGAGCTAAGAACAGGTATCCCAAGCATGTCCACACGGAGCTTCCCAGTCCATGGAGTCACCTCTCCTTCAAGTGGATTCACTTGTTAATGGGGATTCCTGCATGGCCAGATAAAGTGTGTATATTGGAATGTGTCAGTCATACGTGTAAATACACCAGTTAAAGATTAGCAGAACTTTATGGGGGCAGGGGATTACTACTTTTTTTCTCTAGGAGATCCTCATGCAAATTATGGAGTTGAAGAAGGGTTACATGGCCGTTAATGTGCCTGCTAAATAAGGAGCTGAATGATTGCGGAAAGGGAGGCTCTAAATCAAAATTTATAATAGCTGGAAGGACTTTTCAGCAGTGACGTGAAGCCTAGTGTAACCTCATCCCTCGGAGTTTATAAAATTATAATAGTAATAATAATGATGATGCCAATAAATAAGTCAAACCGTCTATAACTAAATCAGAGGTGTAATGGTGTAACTATTATTATTATTTTTACATAATAATAATCATAATAATAATAAGTAGAAGAATAATAAGAATAATTAAAAAACGCCATCAACAGCATACTGATTAGCTAAAGTAAATGTATGAAATCAACACATGGAAAAGCTAAGCTTGGGGCAACCCTGTACCCACTAGTGCTTTATTTTAGGAACTCACATGATTAAAAGGAAAGGACGCATGCAAGATACTAGAAACTTTAGTGAACATGTTGTACTCACAGTGCAGATCTGGTAAACAGTTGGAAGGATTGTACATCCAATTTCTTGACATTAATTCTGTATTAGGGCCCATTTATTACAAGTGGACCCATGATATATAGTTACATATGGTGGCAAATATGTTGAGATGTTTGCTCTTCAGAGGCCTACTTAATGAGATGATGGTGGCCCACCCTGCTGGTAAAACCACCAGTACAGCAAAGGTAACTAGATGTTGCTAGAAATACAGTCAATAAGATAATTTAGAATCTGCAGTCGTTATATTGCAGTTTATGACAGGTCAAAGGAAAATACTAGACTAACACAAAGTCAATTACAAAGTGCATAGCAGGATCCTTTTAATATATTCGTATAATTTAAGTATTTTTTTCGGGGAGCGTAATAGATGGCACACCAAGGCAGAACCCCACCAGATGGGTGGATAACATGTCCCTGGGCAGGGAAATGTAAAATTTCCATGCAAGAGGGCACAGTGAGATAATGCAGACTCACAGCGATGCCCAGATTAACCGTTCTGCTCAATCAGTATGGGAGTTTCTTCCAATTGGTGCTGCTGAGGCAGGATGATCTGAGTCGTCAGGGTTTAGTAGGCCAGAATCAGTCATTTGAAAAGTCCAACTGAATTGAGCCCACAGTGCTGCGCTTCTGCAGCTTGAAGTGGCAGCTGGATCTGTTTCATAAAGGGAAACATGTACCCATGCTCTCTGTCACATCTCTCACTTTGTGAGAATGGACTCAGAAATAATGCCCCAAATAGTGTTTAAGAAATTGAGGCATGAAAAGCCTTTCAAGACCATTCTCAAAAGCTTTTGCTAATCTCCCCTCTATGGAGCCATTGATTACCCACTTCTCAAGAAGTGCTCCTCGACTGTATTTCATGTTCAGTTGGCACATATAGGGGATGAACCCCTGGCACAGCAGTTACTATAATATAGCCTTAGAACCCGCCGTAGCGGGCTCTACCGCTATTAAAGGCCCGCTCCCCGCGTTAAATGCCCGAGCCGAAGACAAGGGCATTTAACAAGGGAGAGGGACTTTAATAGCCGGTAGAGCCCGCTACGGCGGGTTCTAAGGCTATTAGAATATTCTGCCACTCAGGGCAGAATGTTCTATTAAAAAAAAAAAAAATCACGGAGCCCGAGGGGATTAAAATCCCCTCGGGCTCCGTGAGGCTTTGTTCACAGCTGTTGCTGTGAACAAAGCGAACATTGGAATATTGGCGCTGCGGGCTTTTACCGGCCAGGAAAAGCCCACAGCACTCCATTGTTTTCAATGGAGCCCCAAGCATTCCAATGTTCTAATAGAGAATAGCAAATATGGTCGGTACAACCAGTGCACTGGCTCAGTTTAAAGCACAATATATACAACACGTAACATGTTTATTGTCAAAATGCCTTTCCTTTGTTACATTGCCCACATGCCAGATGTACCATATATATGTACTATTGGCCACTGTGCAAATTCTATGAACCTTTATAGCTGTGGGAGTGGTGCAGTGAGAACATAGTGATTCATGATAAGAAGAGATTAATTGACTTTTAGTACAACATCAAATAGTAGAATGTTTTGAATGTTGGACAAACATTGTGGTTGGGTGAGGTGAATAGTTATAAACTTTTAAACCATACAAAGACCTCCAGAGTATGTTTGGTTAACATGTTGTTTAAAAAAATAACTGTCAAAACAAATGAACAGCGTTCCACTAGCAGGAACCTTATATACTAAAAGCTTATGGCCTACTTAAGAGTGTGGCAGATGGGTTACTCTGTCACAAATGTGACGGATATCCCATCCACCTCATTCGAAGTGCAATAGGACATAATGCACTTGTTATAAGTTTCATTGTGTTTGTGATGTAGTAACCTGTCTGCCAAACTCTACATCAGGCACTCATTAGGTTTAACTTAGAGGCAATGTGTGAAGGATTTATGCAGCACTCAAACAATAATAAAGTCAAAAGACAAAACAAGAAAAAAGGTTTTAGTGAAAAATAGAGCCAAAGAGAACAAAGCACCACCGCTGGTATCTGGTCGTGCGAGACCAGGCCAAATTCAAAAGTTAAGGCCGCAAAGGGATCCTTGTCGTAGGGGGGCTACTGGATGAAGTCACTGTGAAAGTTTCTACCTTTGAGGCTTAGAAGTTTTTGCTGGAGCTTGGATTCTTTCAGTGTAGGCTGTAGTAAAAGAAGACTCCACAGCGCTGGATACTGTGATGGTGAGGTCCCACCGAAGAGGATTTTTGTTTCGGAGAAGAATCTAGCAGGAGTTGCAGTAAAGTCAATCCCACCGGAAAAGCACCTTTGTTTGATCGGCTTGCAGGTAGGTCCCAGTTTTTTGTCGGTTCTCAGAGTAGTTTTTGTTGAAAAATATTTCACGTCATAGGTTTTGGGTTTTGGTACGAGTAGGTCACTCTACAATGATACCAAGGATCCAAAACTTGGGGGCACCACATGGGGCTAGGACTCACTTCAGCAGGCAGGCAGCTTGCAGGGTGTTGCTTGTTGTATCCTTGTAGCACACACAGGAGGACAGCATGCTAGCCATTAGAGTCACTCTGGTTTTCCTGGGTTCAAGCAGCAGGTCCCTTTGCAGAAACGTCATTACTGCAGCAGGTCAGTCCATCGAGCAGCATGGCAGTCCTCCCTCTGGATGTTCCACAGACCCAGAAGCGATATGATTTGGGTTCTAAGATTGCCACTTTTTAACCCCTGTGCTGTGCTGTGTGGGAGTTGACCTCCATCCACTCCCAAACTAGTTCTGACCATTTCCTGTGCTTTCTGGATTTGGCTCACAAACATGTGATGTCAGGTCCCTTTGTCTATGCTGCAGCCAGAACTTCTGTAAATGTAATCAGAGTTTGGCACAACTCCTCTCCCAGCCATCCTGCTAAGATGGCTCATTCTGTCACACCTAAGCACCTTTTGTCCCCACGTTTGAAAGGAATCAGCAGCCCATTTCAAGATAGCAAGTTTCTTAAGGTGGTATTTCTAGAATTGTTACTTAAAATCCACTTAACCCATTAAAAATGATTTTAAATTAGAATTCAAAAGAGACCAAGAAGTATTTCTCTATCTGCTCCCAATCTAAAGTTACCACTTATTAAATGTAATGAGGCAACCCAGAGTTATCCTATGGGAGATACAGGCCTTACACCAGAGAAAAACAACTTTAGGAGTTTTTCACTGATCTTACCTTGTCCAAGAACCTGTTAATTTTGTTTTTAACAGGCATTCTGTCTCAAGGTATCTATGTTTTGGGTAAACAAATGTTTAGACCCAGGGGTGAGAGAGAACAGGGAAGGGAACTACCCCAGTAACTGACAACAGTGACTCTGCCACTCAAGAGTCAGAGTAGGGGAGAGGTTCACACCCTCTAATGACCCATCGTGCTCCTGGGTAGACAGGAGGTCAGGGAGAGGTTCACGCTCCTCTTCCACTCTGTCATTTATCACCAGGAGCATGGTGACTTCAGACATCTCAAAGTGCGGATTGAAGCAGTTTATGTGGAGCACCCTTAGGGGATTTTTAGGTGTCTTGATAACCACCACTTAGGTGGTTTGCTCACACCCTCATTTTGCTCCTTTCATTCCTTCACCTCCAAAGGGCCTGTCCAGTGACCATGGAGCACTCTGGCCTCCACAGGCTGCATGGCCCCCACCTTCTGACCTGGCTGAAACTCCACCAGACTGGCCATAGAGGAGATCAAATGGCCTAAACTCAAACTCCTTCTGTCATACCTCCCTCTAGGCGAACAGCAGGCAATGCAAGAGGAAGTCCCACTTGCACCTCATGGGCTTAGGCAGGTCCATTATCATGCCTTCTGGTTTTTCTTCAATTTTTTTTAACTGGGGGACTTTCAGTAATGCACTATAGAAAGATTTTATACAGGTTAATAGAAACAACAACACAGTATTATCATAAACCTCACAAGCAGGCAGTTTTCCACCAGTGCAAATAAGGAAAAAGTGGAACAGAGGAAGAGATCCACAGAAACGCGTCCAGATTGGAGAGGCTAAAGAAAGCAGGGCTTAATAAGAAAATAACACCTCAGCATTCCAAAATCGGCTTCCATATGAGCAGTGCGTACTAGGTTAAGTTTCGCAATGTTTTGTATTATGTACAGCCTGTTTGTTCCTTAAATATAGACGTTCATTTCCCTTGGCACATTTTCCTTTCACAACTCACATCTGCCTTTCTCATAGTGGGCATCTGTTTACACTCCGAGTTGACCATCTGCTGATTATTTTATGCGCAGCCTGAAAAAAAGGTGGAGAAATATCATTCCCTTCACATTATTGTTTGACTTTTCTAAATAGACACAATTAAGAGGACAAAATGAATCAATATAGTACAAAAACAAAATAAAATAAAATAAATAAGCAGACGGACCTGCAGGGAAACAACATGTATTTAGACACAATGCAAGACACATTCTGCAGTTGCCCAAATACATACATGGATTCAGAAATAAAATACGTGCATTAGTTCAGCAGTATGCATGTGCGCTAATTGGCTTGTGCATCCGCATCTTTCCCTAGTACAAGTTTTTCAGTTCGGGCACTCAAGGAAGGAGGGCAGACGCAGATTTCAGGACATCTTTAGTCATTGTACTAAAGTTTGCACGGTGTTCATCACCCCTCTCACTATGGCCGTCCAGAGAGTCTAAACAGGCATAGAGCTCCCACAGGGGAAGTTGCAATACAGGTAATAGATAACAAGCATTGGCAAAGCAAATAGGTCTCGCCTTTGGGACCTATTAACTACCCTTTTGCGATCCTGTACAGAATCGGCAAGGTGTTGTGATGCAAGGTGAAAAGAAGGTGTTTTTTAAGCATAAACATGTGTGATGGCATGTGCCCCTGCATGCATTGCTATCCATGCACACCTAAAAAATGACGAGGGCTCAATTTTCTTTGCTGATCTGAGATGGGTTGGTCAATAAAAAAAATTAAATTAAGTAGCGCAAAAGTCCTTTTTTATTTTTAAGCCATTAGTGACAGCAGCTGTTTGCTGCCTAGTTTTACCCCACCCCAACATTTAAAAAAAAATGAAAGATAGATGTGGGAAGCAATGGCAGAATGGTTGGAGGCAGGAACAGACAATGGGTGTGCAATGGAGAAACATCATTTGAGGGAGAGCAACTCAGGATGTGGTGGGAGAAGCACGCAAGCACAAAAGCAACATGGAGTGTGGCAGAGGCGGCCAGTTTGGTGGGGGACAAGTACTCAAGAGAAATCCTGCAACAAGCAGGCGTGGCTCCTTCATTTGGGCTTTAGGAGGAGCATCACCCCGCCGCCAGCAGCGACCGCTACAAATCTTTTCATAAGGAAAGGATAATAAACTCTGGGGGGTCACGAGCAGAGTGGAGTGCACAGTGCCCATGTGTGTATGGTCGGCCATCTCTCTAGCCCATCAACACAGTTACTGGGCTGGAGAGAGCCTGCACAGGCTCCCAGTCTGCCTGGGAGCGCCCTGGCTGGGTGCTCCCAGCCAATCCTGTCACTGCTCTGAGGAGCATCAGGATTGGTTGCAGGGCAGGCGGGGAGCCTGTGCCTGCAGCAGCAATGGGAGAGCAGCAGCGCGGGAGCAAAGCAGGTAAGTGTTTTTTTAAAAACATGTTTTTCTTAATTTTCTCCAGTGGCCCCTCGCCCCCCCCTCACTCCCTGCCCCACCCTGACAAAGCTCCATGAGCCGCTCCTGGCAACAAGTGGGAGAAAGCAAGATAAAGCGTGGGGAGAAGCACACAAGAGAGAGAGAGAGAGAGAGAGAGAGAGATGGAAAACAAAAGCAATGCCAAGGAGTGCTTAAGCAATAAGAACTGGCCAAACCAATCAATCTCACCTTTAGGACCGACAGGCTGTGTCAATGGCTTTTGGCAAATCTTTACAGCAATATGCTTTTTCCTGTCACTATGAAGCATTGTAACAAAAAAAAACTAAATTAAATAAGGTACAATGATGTGTCATTCATAATTCCATGGCACACATGCAGGATGACATATGTACATGCAGGCATCTGAATACTTTCCATTTTTAATTTATCAATCCAAGATGGAGGATGCGGCTTGGAATGGTAACTAAATAAAATACACTTTTTAGCATGGAAGTGTAAATTTAAAAAAGAAAGGACAGCCAGGGTCAGGACGAATGGTGGAGCATTTATGGGAGGCCAAAGGTCGAGAAGCGGGAAATCATCCATTAAGAACAGAACAACACTGCAAACATGGTAAGAGGCACTAAGAAGAACTCTGAGAGCTCAGTGAGAAGGACACTGATCACAGTGGTGATAGGAGAAGTACACAAGAGAACAAGTAGCATATGAAAGGGATAGTAAGTTCAGGAGTGGGGAAGAAGCACACAAGGGCGAAGAAGTACCCCAGTGAGAAATATAGAGTGCCATGGGGCACTAGGGGACCCCACAGGGAAGAGGAGAGAGCTGAACCTATGCACTCTAATGGACTGCCTAACCAAAAAGAAAAATAAAGTTCCCTAAAAGTGAGCAGTGGTAGGATAAATGTCAGCCAGTCAGAGAAATGATAAAGAGTTTATTCTCCAGGGGAGGGACAATCACAAGATGGACAATCTGGGAAAAGAAAAGCAATTGCATAAGAAGCAAGATGACAGTGTAAGCTACTGTAAATTCTCAATATTCACACAATAAGCCCTTTGCAACCAGACTGCTTGAACTATCTGATAGGCTCAACCTAAAAAGAAAAAAGTAATGCTCTAAAAGTGGGTTGAGAAAGGATAGAGGATAGCTAATCTAAGAGGTAAAATAGAGAATATATTGCATGGGAGGGACAAACACAAGATGGGCAAGCAGTGGGCAGGCTCTAAACCCCTGTCAGTTCTGAGTAAGCCCACAACAGGTCCTTTGTATACAAAGGCTCTATCTAAAAATGTTTCCTGCATAGACAGATTTACATTCCCACTCTTAATTTAGGGTAGAAATGTAAGTCTAAATATTTACATGTGTGAACCATTATGGTCTGTACCTAGTAGGTACCAAACAATGTCGCAAATGCGGCTCAAAAAAGTATAAATATGGGCCTTAGTGCACTCTTCCCTCCTCCCACCTCCCCCTCCCATGGCTCCGCCCCTCCCTGCACTGCTGTGCCAGAAGCAGAAAACTAAAATGATAGAAAACTATAATTTTATTTTTCTTCTTCTGGCACAGCCAGTGGAGTGCCATAGCGAAGGAGCCACCCATGCATGTGCGTGCTCCTTCATTATGTGTGAAGGGCTGTGCCAAAAATGTGATAGCAACATGTCTTCACTGCCATCCCATCCTTGTGCCTGCAGGTCCTGTGAGTGCAATCGCACCACCCAGTTTGCAAAGTATGCCTTCACATTTTTAAGAGCAAAATGTCTCTCGCAAAGACATGGCCTTTGTAGACCATATCTTGTTTTCTGTGTTTTGTGGTAAAACAAAATTTAGCGTCTTTTCAAAATTTGGACTGCACTATGGAAATAGGTGCAAGTCTCACAGTTATCGAAAACAAATGACCATCTATATTTGAGTGCACACATACTCAATTTGTTTTAAAGATGCAAGTAGAAGGAGCATAAGGACCTATGAGGCCACATGAGCAAAAACTACTTCCATATTTATTATGTGTTCAACAAACTTACTCAATCAGAGATTAGACACCTCTCAGATTACAAGCTCCTGTTTAGTGAATTTTTTCTAACAAACTGATGAAAATATGTTAGTCATATGGTGATATGTCCCCCTGTTGCTTGTTGACAAGGTAGATTTACATATCACCTTAGTTGCGCATGTCTTTCTTTACATCTATAGAACACTTCACTAGACTAATGCCATCCTCAAAATCAGGGACATAATGGATCTCTTTCTGGTAAAATGTCCCAGTAAACTTTCAGAAAAAATGGTACCACATGCTAGACCAAACTGAGGTATTGACCCCCCTTCTGAAAATATTTCTCAGTGGATTTTATAATCTTTTAAAAGTACCAGACAAAATACCTTTCTCTGGACAATATTTTGAGTGCTGGTGACTGAGAGTTAAATGGCTATAATATCATAGCATGTGATATCTCTCATGACGAAAATATTCCAATACTACATGAACCTGACCACTAAATCACAAGGCAAGTATAATGAAAGTAGATGTGGAGATAAGAATAGTAAATTAAACCTACCTTGAGCCTTCATATGGTGTCTTAAAACTAAATGGGGTTATGAGCCACTTCAGAGCTTTTCTATTTTCTGTTTATTTATTAAACATGGTGTGCCCCCTGAGTACTGAAAGTAGAATTTAGTGGAATAAAACTATTACATACATATTACCTAGTGACGGTTGCCACTAAGTAGGTATAGTTAGGTCTGCTTTTCCTTAGAAAGAGGTTTTTTTGTTTGCTAATAACTTTGGCCCCAATGGATGAGCCATCACAAAACATTTTCTTTAGAAGTTCATCCACCTGAGTTCCTAGCTTAAACGTTTCGGGGTGAGCTGTCAAGCAAGGTCTAACAAAAAAGGGGGGTTCCAAAATGCAAAATCCCCATGCATTTTCCAAGGACGTCTTTAGGATGGGCTACAGAAATAACTGCTGAATGGAATTACACTGAATTTGGCAGGAAGCTAGATCTTGGTCCACAGATTGTGATTTTTATGATTTGATGTAAATCCTTAGTTGTTTTTGAGAAATAAAGGATAAAAAATAACTGTATGTTTTGGCAGTTGGCTCGCAAGAACCTCATTGGGAGCACCTGTTTAAAAAGAGAGGTTTCTGATTTGCCTAGGGAGCTTTATTTCCTTTGAGTCAGACTCCTGTGAGAATGAGAGCTCTGACCGACTTCCATCAGCATGAGAAAAGTGTTGTTGGCAACCATTACAGGTCTCAGAGGCTTAGCCCCCGCTCCTGAATTTCCACAAATAAAAAAAAATATATGGGAGCATCGTAGGGATACCCTGATTCCCTGGGTAAATGAGGGACTAGGGGGACCAAGAGGGAACCCTCCAAAGCCATTAAAGAAAAAACCCAGCAAAAATACCACAGTCCTGCCCCTGGGAGTCTACCCCAGATGTGTGATTATAAAGGGTAGGGGACTGCATGGCCTCACCATCCCGAGCCTCCAGAGGCCCTGGAAAGCCCACCCCCTATGGCCAAAAATATTTTTTACAGGGAGGGGGATATGAGGCCCCCCTCACCGGGCCATTAGAGAACTGGGGAGTCCACCCTTGGGGCCAGTTGTATTTTTTATGGGGAGTGCAGCCTCCCTCCTTGAGCCTGAAGAGGCCCCGGGGATCCTATCCCTGGGGCCGGCTCAGCAGAAATGTCTCAGGGTGCCCAGCAGCACAGGCAGAGAAACCTCTGTTTGGTCTTGGGAGTCTACTTCCAGCTGGTAGGAGCTTCAAAAATGCTTCCGCCGACTGGAAGCAGACTTTTGATCTGTTTCCCTGCCCCCAGTGATCCCCCAGGGAAAGGGATAAAAGAGTGGCCCTGGGGGATGTGGTCCCCAGGGCCTAACAAGGATTGGTGAGGGGGCCAAATATCACACTCCCTTTTTTTTAAATAAGTGACTGTGGGGGATGGTGTTGCTGGAGCTGCTAACTGCCCCGAAAGGAGGGGGGATGTGCAGCTCCACTCCTTTAATTGAAAAAAATGGCCCTGTGGGAATTGGGTTCCCAGGACCAGGCTGTATGGTGAACCTCCACTGCACATGACTGAAAAACGAGCAGTAGCTGTAAGTTTCTAGTATGTGGTGCAAACGTGTACTCTTGGTATGCAAGTTAAATGTCACAAGTGAAATACAGCAGATAAAAGTGTGCTACCACTAAAGAGATGTCTTCAGGCCCACCCCTGCAGCCAGGGTAGTCAGTTTTTAAACTGGCAAAGTAAACATTTTAGTTCTCACCACAAGATACAGTGGCCCAAGGACCATTAATACCTGTTCCTTAAATGATACGTACCCTGCAGGGTCATAAAAAATAATAAGACAAGGCACTTCACCCACGAAATGGTGGCATGCTTCATCAGTGGTGTGCCCCCTCAATCAAGTAGGGCAGTGCCACCTGGGTGGCTCAACCAGATGTGGAAGCTCTAACAAAATGAATTTTCTGGACAAATACAGGGACAGAGCTTAATTAAAAATTGATTATAGGTATACCCTGAATACTTTTATTCAATGGGTACTCATATAATGATTACAAACTCAAAGACAGTGTATCCTGTGAAAACACAATGGTTTTGACATCCTATATTGCCAGCATGTTTCATCCAACTAAGATATTGCCCAAACAGGTCACTCGACTTTCATCAGGGCTCCTAGATTTCCAAGCCTACCCCATCCTAATTATAGAGAAGTGTATGAAAGAAGGAGGCATAAGGCTCTCCGACCTGACCAATTTAAAAATGCGAAAACCTTGTAAAATAAGAGAAATATCAATTAGTACTGTAGTTGTGTAACCGTGGTTACACACAATCCGGTCTCAATCAAAAGAGACTCACATTTGTGAGACCCTGCACCACTAAAACCAAGTAGTAGGCATTTTGGAGTGTAACCTAACTCACCCCCTTAGGGTTTTAACAAGCCTCATCGGCTAGGATGGAGTTGGCCCCTCCTTGTAGTCACACTCTTTAAGGTAATCACAGTAAAACATTTATTAATACAGGGAGTGCAGAATTATTAGGCAAGTTGTATTTTTGAGGATTAATTTTATTATTGAACAACAACCATGTTCTCAATGAACCCAAAAAACTCATTAATATCAAAGCTGAATATTTTTGGAAGTAGTTTTTAGTTTGTTTTTAGTTTTAGCTATGTTAGGGGGATATCTGTGTGTGCAGGTGACTATTACTGTGCATAATTATTAGGCAACTTAACCAAAAACAAATATATACCCATTTCAATTATTTATTATTACCAGTGAAACCAATATAACATCTCAACATTCACAAATATACATTTCTGACATTCAGAAACAAAACAAAAACAAATCAGTGACCAATATAGCCACCTTTCTTTGCAAGGACACTCAAAAGCCTGCCATCCATGGATTCTGTCAGTGTTTTGATCTGTTCACCATCAACATTGCGTGCAGCAGCAACCACAGCCTCCCAGACACTGTTCAGAGAGGTGTACTGTTTTCCCTCCTTGTAAATCTCACATTTGATGATGGACCACAGGTTCTCAATGGGGTTCAGATCAGGTGAACAAGGAGGCCATGTCATTAGATTTCCTTCTTTTATACCCTTTCTTGCCAGCCACGCTGTGGAGTACTTGGACGCGTGTGATGGAGCATTGTCCTGCATGAAAATCATGTTTTTCTTGAAGGATGCAGACTTCTTCCTGTACCACTGCTTGAAGAAGGTGTCTTCCAGGAACTGGCAGTAGGACTGGGAGTTGAGCTTGACTCCATCCTCAACCCGAAAAGGCCCCACAAGCTCATCTTTGATGATACCAGCCCAAACCAGTACTCCACCTCCACCTTGCTGGCGTCTGAGTCGGACTGGAGCTCTCTGCCCTTTACCAATCCAGCCACGGGCCCATCCATCTGGCCCATCAAGACTCACTCTCATTTCATCAGTCCATAAAACCTTAGAAAAATCAGTCTTGAGATATTTCTTGGCCCAGTCTTGACGTTTCAGCTTGTGTGTCTTGTTCAGTGGTGGTCGTCTTTCAGCCTTTCTTACCTTGGCCATGTCTCTGAGTATTGCACACCTTGTGCTTTTGGGCACTCCAGTGATGTTGCAGCTCTGAAATATGGCCAAACTGGTGGCAAGTGGCATCGTGGCAGCTGCACGCTTGACTTTTCTCAGTTCATGGGCAGTTATTTTGCGCCTTGGTTTTTCCACACGCTTCTTGCGACCCTGTTGACTATTTTGAATGAAACGCTTGATTGTTCGATGATCACGCTTCAGAAGCTTTGCAATTTTAAGAGTGCTGCATCCCTCTGCAAGATATCTCACTATTGTTGACTTTTCTGAGCCTGTCAAGTCCTTCTTTTGACCCATTTTGCCAAAGGAAAGGAAGTTGCCTAATAATTATGCACACCTGATATAGGGTGTTGATGTCATTAGACCACACCCCTTCTCATTACAGAGATGCACATCACCTAATATGCTTAATTGGTAGTAGGCTTTCGAGCCTATACAGCTTGGAGTAAGACAACATGCATAAAGAGGATGATGTGGTCAAAATACTCATTTGCCTAATAATTCTGCACTCCCTGTATTTATTTTATTTTCTATATTAGGAACGCACTCCTGATTTTTTACTCGATCCATCATAAACTCTTTGTGATATTAAGTCCTGAGTTGACTGCTGGTACAGTCCTTCCTTTGCTTCTTTTTAGGATTGTAGTGTTGCTGCTGGTATACCATATACGGTGCTGCTATACAGCATAAAAACACACAAGCTGTCTTTTACTTGACTGATTCTTAGGAAGCATCTATTAGTGTGCCAGTGTCTATTCTATCATGCCATTCTTCCATTGCCATAATCATAGTTGCTTTGAAAGTTTTTGGGTATTAGATCTTGAGGGAGACTCTCGATTCATAGTTCATTCTGAAAAAAATAAGATGGATCTTATTCCGACTAAATAATTTGGTACTTCGCATAGGACAGACACAAGCAAACAACATAAAGCATTTAGGGTGTCTCAATATGCCTATAATTATTTTTTTAAGTCACACTAGCAAGTTAAATTCATTATTGTCCCCAGAAAATGGGTTGGTCACAGTAGTATAGTACCAAAAATAATTTAGTAATTTCAGTGTGAAGACGCAGGAAAGAAGCTCAACCGTTTTGTACTCACTCTGTCAAGGGTACAGCACCTCCGTTCTTGTACCTACTTTCCTTTTTCTCCTCCACCACAATGGACACCAGTGTAGTGGCTTTCGTTCTATTAATGCGTTCCTTGCCTGCGCATCACACGATGCACGCACACCATAAGTAGTACACACTTGTGAGGTTTGAGTGAATAATGGAAGCAGCACTCCATTGTGGATGTGCTTCACTCCTGTTTCACTGCTAAGCCTGGCCACAAGCACCAATAATAATGGAGCATCATTATTTGTAAATAATGCCATATCCAACATGTGTTTTTATCACTGCTGTTGGACTGCTGGGTTTCCCCACGTGTCATTAATAGTGAACCATCAACTATTTGAATCAATACCGATTGACTGCTGATCTAGCACACGCACACATGTGCTATTGAAAATGGAGCATCAATAGAGATAATCTGCGCTATTGATACTGGTGCATCAATATTTGAATATATAATATGCTATTGAATGTGTGGTTCCTTCATCATGGGGTAATCACATGTTTACATGGATAATGTAGTTCTTGATACCACAACATGTGAAGGGAAATATTGGGCAATTAAGCACGCAATTGTGTATATCATATGAAGAACCATGTGTGGTCTGTACATGATAGGGCATTTCTGTATTTAAAATAGTAATGTAATTCATAGTGCTGCAACATGTAAGGATGTATATTGGGCCATCAAGCGCACATGTCCCAGGATGAAATAGGAGTCCTTTCAAATTTTGGCAAGGTATTGGCATGTCACTAGTGATTTATGGATTGATTTATAATTTAATATATGTTCTTAGTCGAAAATGTGTAAATTCAGGTATAATCAATACGACTTTATGTATCAGTCGTGGTCAGCTCGGCAAGGGGTGTAGCTCAATGTGGGTTGTACAAAGCTAATAGAGGGTTGGATATCCAAGGGTGATTGCAATCCCAGAAGATGATGTTATAAATGCTCTCTCTGTGTGGTATATAGCTTCTCCGTGGGAATGCATAACACAGCATGTAAGACAGTTTAAAATCTTTTCCCACATTACATCGTCATTAAGTCCACGTTTATCAGTCCCCAACCGATATATCCATCTTTGTTCAAAATAAAGTCATTTTTTGACGAATTGTTCGGGTTGCCTGTGATTTTCTTTCAGACTACCCATTTCAAATCTCTATCTGAATGGCCTTCATCCCAAAGGTGAGTCATAAGTTTAATATTATCTTTCTGCATTGGCTGGTGTTCCTGTGCTCATTTATCCCAACCCTCTCTTTTCTGGTGGTCATTGCCATGTAGCTTAATCCTCATAGGCAATTTGTATGTTTTCAATATTCAATGTGTTCTCAATCCTACATCTATGTCTTTTACTTTCAGAGTTAACATACACACCTTGCAGTTCCCACATGGTTGGTGTCCTGTGATAGCTGGTAAATTTCTTTTGGAGCGTGTGTCTGTGACTTTTTTGTCATTCCTTTATTTTGGTGTTGAATGTACCACTGTGTCTATGACTGATTTGTCTCATTTCAATGCAAACACTAGTAGGTCAAAATTCAAGGATACCAATTTTAGTATTCTCCAGTTGTTGTTTACTATCTTTTTACTATCTTTTCACCATATTAGAGAGTGGGTCAAATGTGGTGACACAAATCAATCTGTCCTGCTGATTCTTCTTATTTTGTTTCAGTAACTCTTTTCAGGGTCTGTTCTGTGCACAATTATTTTGCCTCTCTTACATATTTGTTTGGGTATTCTCTCTCCCTCAGTTTGACTGTCACCTTTTCTAAATATCTGAGAAAGTCTGTGTTTTCTGTACAATTCATCCTCAAACATAAAATTGACTGAAAGGGAAGCTTTCGCTGAAAGATTTCAGGATGGAAACTATCAAAACACAACACATTGTTGCAGTCTGTTTGTTAGAGTATCCTTCTGGGCCCTAATTGTTAGGTCCAAAAAGAATTGTTTGCTATGGCTCAATGATATAGTGAATTTGTTTATGTAATTAAACCACTGCCTAAAGAACAGCAATATATTTTTTCTCCTTTCCAAGTCAAAACTATATTATCAATGTGAAGTTTCCAAATACATATACATACTCTAAATGGGTTGTCTCCATTGAAGATGTGTTTTGTCTCAAAGACAGTCTTGGGGCTCTCGAACTTCTCTTCTTATGATCCATTACCAGACACCAAATGTGGTTTAAAGTTAGAGTCTTTGAAGTTTATGTTGGGGGTCTGATTCCTTTTGAAGTGCCTTAACCTCTGTTATGCTCTTTCTTCCAAAATCAGTCTGTCACAGCAGGCGCAACTACAAATCTAATAGTCCCACAGCACAACCCATGGGAGTGCTAGAGGTTCACACCTGGATGTCAGCCACAGTGATATGTGTATCGAAAGGGCTCAGCCCTATTCTTTGTGATTATCTTAACAGCCCCATCTGTGGGTCCCATCTATGAGCTCTTCCCAGTGGCATTTCTCTGAATCACACCTTTTGGGTATTAAGGAGACGGGTTGTCCCTTCATCCAGTGTGGCCCACCCAGCTTACAGGAATCCACACACACTGGGGGGATTTCTCAATTCAACTTTGGGCCTCTGAAAATGGAATCCAGAGCCTTCCATGTATTGTTTAATTCACAGGCAGACATAAACCCAGCACATGGATATAATATACACACACACACTGTGCAGCACTGCATTATGTCTGTATTGCACCACTCACAGGCACACCTATGCCCATCACATGTATTCCACAGATGCACTGTGCAGTACTATGCACCCAACTGATGTAGGCCAAGGGTGAGTTAAGTACACAACAGTGGAGCTTTAAATGACTGAGCCTGTAGGCCTCACAGTAGTAACACACATTAAAATGACCTGTTCCCTCCTAATCACTACCTGAGATGCTGCCAGCTCCAAGCTTGTGCTGCTTAACTCCTGGTAAAGGCAGTAGTAGCCTTTCACCGCTATGAGGGTTGCGCTTTGGGTGCCTCTCTCAGCCCAAAAAGACAGCAATCCTAGAGACAGGCCTATGTCATGGCACACACCTGGCCTGTGTTTGTCCATGACAAAAAAAACAGGATTAGGGCTTCAGCCATCATTACAGTTGGGGCACCCTTGGCATGGGTGCACGTTGATTGCTATGCAAAGGACTTTTCTGTCCCACCATTTATTGTGTCATATTTTCAACCGTTTAATGGATTTTTGTACTTCTAAATGCTTAACGCATGTTCTATAAGTTAAGTCTGTCCATAGCTACCAGAGGTTGATCTCAGATTTAAATTACTGAAATCTTTACTGGCCCTAACAAGAAGAGTGACATGATCACTTGTGCGGGACTACCATTGCCCCAATTAATAATCCACTTTCTCAGCATCTTAATTCTGCTTAACTGTATAAACCTCTTCACCATACAGATAGTGATACAGGAACCAGTGTTAACTAGGAATGAGAAGACACCTAATCTAAAGATGAAATGAGTACATCTGATATCGGACATCAATCCTGGATGAAGATATGGTTTTGCATACTTAAAATTAAGGCAGCAGGTGTACATGGAAAAGGTGTACTTTCTCTACAAAGAGGTCAAGTCAACACTTTTCAATAGTTAAAATTTTCCTTCGTCTCTCAGCCGCTAAGACTTAAAATCCAGAGCTCTTTTTGAATTCTGTGATTGGTGTACAGTTTACAGGTGTGTTTTGTTCCCCAATGAGGACCTCATTCCGTATTGAGCTCAGTGCTGGATGATCTCATAATGGTGGAAAAAAGTGGTTTTGTTTCTGACTTAATTTTAATGGATGTGTCTGCAAACTTTCACACTGTCAGTCATTTCATCTTAATCAACCACCTCAAAATATACTCATTGGTGAGACTGACGTATGTTGGTTTAAATTATTTTCGTGGACAGAGTGCAAAGAATATCACTTCCAATGTATAGACTATCTACTGTGTGGAGTTCCCAAGTCATTTTTTGTCTCTTGTCCTCTTCAGTGTCTATATGATACTTTCAGCAATGTTCACCCAGACCATGGTGTTTCACTTTTACTCAGATTCTCTTTGATCTCAGGGGAAATCCTTCTAAACCATCATCAGACTATAAACAATTCCTGGTAACACTGGACTGCATATATTACAATTGCTGAAATTTAGCACTGTGTGTGCTACTAACTGAGGTAGGACGGGTTAACTCATAAGTGTGTTGTACACCCCTCTAAAATCGTATGAACATGGTGTAATTTCAAAGACATTTTTTAAAGAGGTGGTTGAGCACACATTCCTCAGCTATGGGATGCCCATATCATTAACAGCACATACGACAACCAGCCTACATCTTGATATTCTCAAGTAAGGTGGTGAGGAGTGAAATAAGACACGTTTTTGGGGCACATGTATCAAGCTTTTTTCCATTTGAAAACGGTCCGATTTCGAAAGTCGGCCCATTTGCCATCGGAAAAAGCATTTGAACATTTATCAAGCCAAAACTGTGATTCAGTAGCAAGCTACTGAATCGCAATTCTGGATGGCGACCAAACGATTTGGAAGGGGCATCGCTTTCAAATAGCAAATTGGAATGCTATATATTAATGTTTTTTTACCGAATTCCAGTCACAAAACATTATTAGTTCTCTGACTACAGAAGTGTGGTGGTAATGTATTTGCAAAGGGGAAGAGGTCCTCACTGGACCTCTTCCCCTTTGAGGATGTAAATAATATTTTTTAAGCGCAGCAGGGGTCACATAGACCACGGCCTAGTCTTCAAAAATGAAACTGCAGTTTTTTTTGTTTTTTTTAAATGCATCCTTTAAGGAAAATAGGATGCATTTAGAGAAAAAAAAAAAGATTGCTTCATTAAAAAGCAGTCACAGGCATGGTGGTCTGCTGACCTCAGCAGGCCACCATGCATGTGGTGGCTGTAATTCCTAATTGGTCCCAAATTGCGACCTACCTCATTAATATGCATGAGGTAGGTCTACTTGCAACACACTAGGAGTGCTAATGAAACTCAAAAGAGTTTCATACATTAGAAATACTGCTTTCCTTACAGAGATTTTAAGAGAATTGCAATTAGGAAACTGGTCTTTCTAACGTTAGTACGCCTGACCCTTTGTTCTCTTCCACAGCAATCTAGTGGTCGCAGGGAGAAGAAAATGTTGGTTGGAGATTTAGACAGCCTTGGTGCTCTCTGACAGGAGCTTTGAGGGACCCCGACTCTCCTTCTTTAAGTTTACAGCTTTTTATGTTAAACAAAATGCTTATCCAAGTCTGTAAGCTAAGGTGGGCACTGCAAATAACAACTGAGCTCACAATTTAAGTAGTCCAAACACTATAATAAATATTCACTACATAGTGCAGAAAATTGCTACTACTCATCTCAGTAGAAGTATGATATATATATATATATATATATATATATATATATATATATATATATATTTATATGGATGAAATGATTGGTATATTCCTGTAAAATTTTTTTGGTTATAATGGAACTCCAACAACAACCGTCTTCCTATGCAAGTACACCAGTGGGAATCATGACGAAAAGAAGGACATTTAGGGGCTGATTTAAGAAAAGTGCAGCGCCACTTTCCTTGCACCACTTAGCGCCCCCTACCAACTCATGTGTGCGCCATATTAAAAATACAGTGCACCATGGCGCAGGGTAGGGGGCAATAGCGTCACTTTTTTATGCTATTGATGTACTCTGCAGGAGTAGCGCCAAAACTTTGGTGCTACTCCTCCAGAGTACATAGGGGCTCATTATAAATAATGGTATGCCCCCTTTTAACTCCTGCTCTGAGCGGGCGTTAAAAGTGCCAAAAGAAATGGGGCGTATGCCATTTTTTTGGCCCCCCCTCACGCGGGAACACCCCTCTTGCATACATTACGCCTGGCGCAGGCATATTGTGGCACAAGGGTTTACAAAGTGACGCAATGCATGCATTGCATCACTTTGTAAATATGGCGCAGGGAACATGCCACTTTAGCGCAGCCTTAGCATAAAAAAAGGAACGCTCTGGTGGAGCTAAGGTGGCGCTAGGGGCTAATAAATCTGCCACTGGTTTCCATTTGCCTACTTCTCTCCTTTAGAATGGTGTTTAGAAATACTAAAGTGTAGTCTCCATGTAGTGCCATGTTGTTATGAGAATTTCAGCGCCCTTCAGAGCCACTTTATCATCTGTATCCCAACTCAGTCTGCAGTCTTTGCACTCTGATTGCAACCTGGGCTACAGTCTCTAATTCAGTGCAGTACATCAGTGTACCATTACATAGACATTACCACTTGGAAAATACCATGGCTAGGAACATCGCTACGGATACAAAGCAACATTGAATAAAGTGCATAAAAGGTGAGTTTAAATATTGAAGCCATTTCTATTGTTAGGTTTACATATGTAGGGGGATAAGTGTAAGCTGTGAAGTTCTGTGTATTTTTAGGTGTAAGTTATGTTTGGTGTTATGTTACAGAGTCGGCTTAGCCTTAGATTTACAGTAACAGTAAATTATAGTATTCGTTTTAGAGTCTGGTATTTGGGTACAGTTTGGATTATGTTTAGGATATGGAGTAGGTTTAGTTTTAGGTTTGGGATTAGAGTTAGGGTTTGGGTTACTGTTAGAGAAAGGGTTTGTGTAAGGTTTTAGGTTCAGTTTAAGGTTACGCTGTAGCGTTAGTCTTAAGGTAAATACATGTCCCCTTCTATATAGCTTATTGCATGTAGTAGCATTCTCAGTAGTGCCATTTTCATTAGTGATCATTTAAAATGAATGAGTTCTATGTATCCTTGTATGGTTGTTTTTTTATGTAGTAACAAACAACATTTCCTGTGAAACTTTACTGCTGTGAGAATTCATTTTGTTGTTCAAATTTGATTTCAGCAGTCCCATCACTTACTGAGTCAGTGACTACCACTTTTCTAATGATTTATATTGATCTTCCATGCAGTGTCTGGTTATAGAGGAAGGGTATTTTGCACTGCTGCTGACTCCTGGACATATTCTACCTGTGCTGTGTGTGGTAGTGAAGCTTGATTAATATTTTCCTGTAAACAAAAACTAAAGCTATTGACTTTGTCAACACATATTTTAATTAGTACAAAAAGAAGGGGAAATTAGATTATGAATTACGTTATATGAGCATATATTCTCGGAACAGTTGTTGACAGCACCAGATCATAAAAATTGATGTTAACAACAGAGATCTGAACATATGAAATCAGACACTTCGAGCAATCCTCCAAAATCTTTGCAGGTAATATGTTGGGGTCAGTTCATTAGCCCTTAAGAGGTTCAACATAAGGAATCTTTATAGATATACACAGTTTAAACATTTTATGTCATTATACAACCAGGACTGATACAAATATTTTTAGTTCTTCATGCAAAATAACTTTCTCCATGCATAGGAAAAGGGCCGTTTCAGTTTGTGCAGTAGTGTTGCGTCGGGGTGGTCCCTATTTGTTCCTGCCCTAAAGTGAGTTATGCAGTGATGTCCGTCTATGTATCCTGAATCCTCTATTAATGGTGACTTTGCAAATGCCTTTTAGCAAAACCTGATAAACAAATCTATAGAAGACAAATCATCCAGGGGCCCAATAATGCTCAGGCAGAACGGGAACACTGGATTCAGTTTAAACCTAGGGATCCAATAAGAACAAGATGCATTTGTGTTACATCAAAAAAAAAAGAAAAGATACCATGCATCTTAATCCACAGATTGTGTAGATGTGGAGGTGTTGCAGCTATATCTACTCATATCACAAGGAAATGCCCTCATGTAACCAAATTTCTGGTTATGATGTTCTCCCGGATCAACAAATTTATCACGTAGCTGATTAAGTATATCGGAGCTAATGTTATATTTGAATTGATACTGAACTGAGGAAATGGGACTGATTTGGAGGTTTATGCCATTCACCTCCTATTTTTAAAAAGAATATCCTTGCTCTGTATATACAGCGCACTGTGCACCAGCTGCCCTGCAGACCTCCATTGCTGGGGGCCCCTCCCTTACCAGTAGTTGCCAAGCTGCTGCATTTCAAGAACCAGGATCATATCCTGCCACAAGCAAGACTATGAGGAGAAATACTTACGGAGAACTGCAGCATCATGATCTTTCCGCACTTCACAAGTGAAGTTCAAAAACAGAGGGCCTCATTTACAGATGCTATGAAGAAACTAACAGTAATGGGGATTCATGCTATGCTCTTTCCAGCTAAATCTGTGTTGCAAATAATGATCAAGTACTTTTTTTCACATCTCCACTGCAGCTCTGTGACTGGATAGACTCGATCCCCCCAGGGGCAGCTGGGGAACCGGATGGCCTATGAAAGAAAGGCATGAATCGCCTGCGAAATGCAGTGAGAGAAGGGGGTGCAGCAGCTCCATCACACACTCAAGCTTTGCTGGAACTTTGAAAAGCAGTGGAAATAGCAGCAGCTCTCAGTGGGGTGAGCCTGAACCCTCCCCTAGAGACAGGCAATGCTATGGAAAGAGACATGGAATCTGAATGTGCGTCAATCTCCTCCTTAGACTGTGCAGACCCACCCCGTGTTAACCCCTAGCACCTCCCACAAATCATCTTAGCTTATACTTCTCCCCTGAAATCAAGAGATTGGCAAGTAATACCAGAGCAAATGTGTAAAATGAGGAGACAGACTGATGGGGAGAGACCCCAAATCAGTAAACTCAAAACTGGTGATTAAGCATATATGAGCAAAATGCCAGAATGTATTGATGCTGTCGGAACCATATATTTTCTGCTTAACTGAAATAGCTGGGAGTCTTAGCAATGGTACGGAAGTGGGAACTGTTATAATACTGACAACGTGGGTGGCGTGATGTGATGCCGGGAGGAATCTAAATGAGCACTTCCACCCCCTCTTAAAAGTTGTGCATTGTGAAAGTGTGTGAATGTTGTAGGTTTATGAGAGGGTTTGGGTGGGGAGGTTTTGTTTCCTTGTCCTGGGAAAGGGAAGTTGGGTGAAGAGTTGTAATGGTTTTTGGGAGTTGCAATGAATTTGCATCCACACACCTGTCACCACCACCACACACCCTGGTTACCCCCATCCATGGGGTACTCAATCACACTGACTTCATCCCTTTACTTACTACATTACTAAAGTCCAATGGCATCCTCCCTAACGTATAACATTCACAGTTGGAATGTCAGGGGGCTTAACAATATAACAAAACAATATGTTACACTCCTACCTGAAGGGTGGGGGACACATATAGCACTTCTTCAACAAACACACCTCACCACCCAGGAATGAAATGCCATAAAAAAGAGATGGTGTGGCCAAGTATATGCCACAACATACTCTGCTTTTGCCAGAGGGGTACTGATATGTATTGGCCCAGGGTTTCTATTTCAGGTCGCAAAGGAATTAATAAACCCAGATGGCCGCTACGTCTTGGTAACAGGACACTTGGCAGGACAGGACCTCACCATAGTGGGAATATACACTCTCAATTATGACCAGGGGAATTTCCTAGTTAGATTGTCTGGAGTAATGGCTCAATTCCTGACGCAGGCTTTACTACTTGGAGGAGGCTATAACTGTGTCTCAGATCCCCTCCTTCGTGGATCTCATCCTCCATTGAGCAACTCCCATATAATACGTACGGTTAAAGCCTACCAAGAGTTGCGACATCATTGGGGCCCAACCGATTCATGAAGACAAATGCATCCTAATGGGAGAGATTACTAGTTTTATTCTAGATCATGTGATCTCCATGTTAGACTTGACACATTCTTGACATCGCCTGATGTGTATAAGATCATACGCAGTGTGGAATACCTGTTCCGAACAGTGTCAGATCATACTCCCATTCTGATAGATATCATTGGCATGGCATTGGGAATGCCCTTGTTTCCCGGACTGGTGGCTAAAAGTAGAGGCCCTGGACGATGTGGCATATTGCCAATCCATCGGGGAAGCCATCCGAAATTACTTCATACAGAATGCTGCCTCCACCGACTCCCAGATTACAGAATGGCAGGCCTTCAAAACAGTAATGCGAGGCAGATGTATAGTAGAAACAGTAGTAGACAGACGTACCCTGGGGAAAGATTTTGAAGGAAAAGAAGAGACCAGGCAATCCTGTCTCACTCTTGGAAGCCAAAGAAGAGATGGCAGTCTGCATGGAGAAACTCAACTGTTTTGACCACGGAGCCTACATGGCACAAGCGCATGCCCGAACGGGAAAAGTCAGGGACCCTTTTGACATGGCTAGTAAATTCCATACCCTGTAACTCACTAATACTGGAGATGGAGGGTGTGGATGGTGAGCGACTACATCACCACTTAGCCATAAACACTAGATTTGAAAAGTATTACACCTCCCTTTATTAGCCACTGGGAGAAAGGCTCATTTCTACTCAGTTGGAATTCCTTGAAGGAATTAACCTCCTGCAATTACAGGAGGAAGACAGGTCGAACTTAAGGGGCTGATTACACTACCAGAAGTCCAAGCGGCTACCAGCTATCCGCCTCCTATGATACATGTCCAAATTGATCCATTCTGACCAAACAATCTTCATACGAGGCTGCAACAGTTCAATTAACATTAGACATCTCATTTCCCTTCAGGAACCTCTTCTTCCACATGCAGAAGAAGCAGTGGACATAGCCATCAACATAGAAAAGGCTTTTTGGCAGCCTGAGGTGGGATAATCTCTACCAGGCAGTGGAAAAAATGGGACAGGCGTTCATCAAATGGACCAAGTTACTTTATGCAGCACCATCAGCTTAGGTCAAAATGGGTAGAGCAATCTTGGGACCCCATGCAGTGGGAATAGGACTGAGACAGGGCTGTTCCCTCTCCCCGCTTCTGTTTGCGGTGGCAGTGGAACCCCTAGCACATGCAGCCAGAGTGGGAGATTATTATAGAGGGCTGGAGGCTCGGGACAGCAGCATAAAATTACATTGTATGCGGACGATATGATCCTCTTCCTCCGTGATGGAGAAGTAGAGTTCAGGGGGGCTATTTTGCTACTGGAGCACTTCAGTGCAATATCAGGCCTCTGTATTAATTCACAGAAATCACACATTTTCCCACGATGTCGAAATACGCCCCCTAACCTGAGAAGATTCGACCTTCAAGTACCTTGGGGTGCAAATCTATCACAAACCCTGCGATCTGTTGGAGGGAAACATGGAAGCAGCAATGAGAAAACTCTGAACAAACGTAGCTTTTTGGAAAAACCCTCCCCCTCTCTGTGGGGGCTGTATAGCTGTTGGAAAAATGGGGGCCCTACTGCTACTACTCTATTTTCTTACCACCCTGCCAATATACATTCCTTGATCCCTCTTCCAAGAACTAGATTCAATACTGACCAAACTTATTTGGAGAAAAAGAAGGCGAAGAGTAGCTCTGGACAAACTACAATGCCCAACAGGGGAAGGGGGATTGGCAGCACCTGACATGGAGGTTTATTACCTGGCTGCCCAACTCCAATGGTTTTCTATATGATTGAATACAAAACTTCAACAAGAAAGGGGGATACCTCAGAATACCCCAACCTCTAATACATTATTTTGTTCCACAGTATAACTTAAAGGGACTCCTTCTGGAGGACCAGCAGACTTACAGGTAATAAAGCCCTGCTGGCTGTGCAGCTTTCAGCACACCCGGACCACATCGCTGTACTCCCCAGACCTCCCACTGTGTTGTTTGCCATTACTTCTTGGAGGAATAGCCCTCGGGGCCTATCTGGATTAGCAGAACACAATCTTACTAAGGTAGGGAACCTATATAAGGATGGGGAACTAGTACCATTCCAGAGTCTGACCGAGAAATATGTATTACCACAGGACCAGTTCCTATTGTATAGACCACTAGTCAACACAATTAGATGACACTGGGGACAGGGCATGACAGAATCAAAAAATCACCTGGGCTGACAGGTGTTATGCACCATAAATGGCAAAGTAAAGGCAGCCACACTCCTATATTGAGCACTACGCACAGATATGTTATTCCCATTACACACTTTGCGCCTCAAATGGGAAGACAGTATAGGTTCCCCAGTAGAAGGCAGTCATTGGGCCAGTATCATCTCGCATACGTAGATGATATCTAGAAATGCCTGCTTTAAATTGATAAATCTCTACATACCTCACCCTTGGTAAAATAATCCAAGTGTTTGGAGCAGAGGAAGCCAACTGCCCTAGATGCACAGAACTGGGAGTTGGCCTATTTTATATGCTGTGGTCCTGCCATGCCTTGTCTGAGTTCTGGGATTGGGGTGTTCCACTGCATAACCAAAGTGACTGATAGAAGAATCGGGGGTGCTCCTCCGGCCGGCCTCCTAGGGGGATTCCAATGTCCTGGTCCACTCAAATTCACTACAAAATTTATCGACTTGGCCCTCTTTTTAGCAAAATGAGAAATTACAATACACTGGAAGGCATCTAGAATCCCTCATATAGATAAATGGAGGGGAACCCTGCTTTTTGTGGATGGGATTGAAGAGGCAGGTGTTGCTTCAAGAAGTGTCAAGAGGCAAATGTACTGCAGATAAAGCCAGGGCCTGGGACTACTTAGTGGATTGCTTAAAAGAACTCACAGAAGATTCCCCTGGCACCACTGTAGTGACCTCATAGGGTTCTGATAATGAGGAGGCATGAATCTGTTGAACTAAACTACTGGGGTGCTGGGCACCGACAACTGTTTATAGTTTCTGGGAACACAGTAAGTATGATGTATAATACTACAAAGAGCAAATGTGATATATAGTGTGTAAAGTGCCCCTTGATTTATGACAAATACTTGACATTTACCGCCGTGATTGTTTTGCCCAAAAATGACAATAAAATATGTTTAAAAAAAGACTCTCTGTCCTGTAGCTGAGGCAGCTGATGCTGTACCTTTTCAATGACTGCCTGGTCTCCTTTTCACATTATGTCCAATACCCCTTCTCCTGAGGTTACTGAAGAAGATTGAGAGGAAAAGGCATCAGGTGGTCATAGGGATCCAGTTCTGGCCATGACAGTCTTGATTTCATCTGTTAAATCAGTTATTCCAGGCTCCTCTAGTGAGACTTGTTGGCTGTCCATCTCCTCTCCCGTTGCCAGATCTCTGTAAACCTTGGTGATTGAAAAGTTATCTCTTCAATGTCTAGGTTGTTCTGAGGGTGTCTCTGAGGGTATTTAATGGAGTTATAGATCTCCAAGTACAGTCTCTTACTCTCATCATTCCTCACATTTTTCCCATAGGTTTTCTTCTAGTGGGGGTGGGGGGGTGGGGTCGACAGTCTCATGTGATCACTTTTTGGTGTTTGATTTTTTAAGAGAAGGGTCTTCAAAGCTTCAAATATCTACTCTTATGTTCCTTGTCACAAAGATAAATTAACTCACTTCCTGCATCTACAGTTCTGTGCTTTCACCATTTTCAAGTGTAAACTTACAACTTAAGTGTAGACTTGCACGCCTTCAACCCCTGAAACCGGGGCGGTGAAGACATATAATATAGAATTTCATTGTAAAGAGATTGCAGTTACTTTTTACACATAGGTAGAGATATCCACAACCAGGCCCGAAATGTCCCAAAGGTAAAGCTTATAGAAAAAAGTTTAAGAATTCTTAAAGAAAATAATAAAATATTTGAATGCAAAATAAACATGTAAATTACGTTAATTAATATGAACCTCAAACTATTAAAATACAATGTAACAACACATTAGCTCGTCAAATGATATGCTTAGTAAATGCTTAAAATATATTAACTTAATTTATAAATATTATATTTGTATTTAAATGAAAAACACCCAAACTGTTTATTATTCCATTAATATTTTGTAAATATATGTTTTATATTATTTTCAAACAATAGTAAAATTGTATTAAATGTAAAAGTTGGGTACAATTATCTGTAAAAACAAGTGACTAAAAAAAGGTATTTAAATTATTAACATATAATTTTATAAGATATTTAATTAGCAACTTAATGTAACTTTATATATATATGTATATATATGTATATATATATATATATATATATATATATATATATATATATATATATATAAACTGCAAAAGTGCTCACTGCCGGGCTCCTAAAGGCCCCAGAGGGGTGGTGCGTCATAAACCGGCAGAGCACTCCGGTTAAAAATATAAACAATACAGCAAACTTCCACTGGAAGGACGCACGCTCAGGAATTCCCAAATAAAGAGAGTCTATTAACACAACGCGTTTTGGCTGTCAAGCAGCCTTGATCACGTGATCAAGGCTGCTTGACAGCCGAAACGCGTTGTGTTAATAGACTCTCTTTATTTGGGAATTCCTGAGCGTGCGTCCTTCCAGTGGAAGTTTGCTGTATTATATATATATATATATATATATATATATATATATATATTCAACAGAATGTTCCCGAAATATCGAGGCTGTGTGTGGCGGTCTTGGCACGGGATCCGGGAATCCCATTAATTTGCATCCAGTGATTCCTTATTAATTTAAAGGAAAGAAACCAAGACACCTTTGGTAGTTGCTAAAAAATCTATTCACAGAAGCACAGAAAGACTTCCTCCCAACGCGTTTCAGCCGTAGCCTTGTTCAAAGAAAATATCATCTAAATACCGGCACCACAGCACAACTTTGTTTTCATAATATAACATATCAGGTGTCATCTGATATAGCAGATTATGAAAATAAAGTTATGCTGTGGTGCCGGTATATAGATGATTCTTTCATCACCTGGAAAGGTGATGTAGAATCGGCACTAAACTTTGTGGAGACTTTGAATAATAATAACTACAATCCGAAACTAAGTGAGCAGCACAGTGGTACATGTATTCAGTTTCTGGATGTAGAGGTGTATGTAGAGAATGGTTTGGTGCATACAAGATTATATAGGAAGATAACAGAAGGTAATAGTTTATTAAATGCCATGAGTGCCCATCCTCCGAATTTGATTAAAAGCATTCCATATGGAAAGTTATTGAGAGCAAAACAGATCTGCAGCACTAATGAAAAATACCAGCAGGAATGTGTGACCATGTGTACTAGATTTAAGGAAAGAGGTTACAGAGATAGTGTCGTCATGCAGGCTGTAAAAGAAAGTAGAAGGATGCTCGAGATCAGAGTTATTATATCGAGCACAACAGCATAGTATGACTGACGATAAAATGAGGTTTGTTACGACCTATTCAAATCAGGCATACAACCTAAGACAGGCACCAATTAAAAGCTGGCATATTCTTCAGACAGATCCAGATCTAGATTTCATAGGAAATGTCCCAGCGTTAACGTATTGAAGAAGTAGATCATTACGGAATAATCTGAGCCAGAATATGGTGGTGAGTAATAATATTTCTGACAATGTGAGATCTAAGGTGACAGGGTTTTACTGTTGCCATCAGTGTAAAGCATGCAAGTATAGTAATGATTGTAAAAATTTAAGACTGGATAATGGACAAAAGGATTATGAGATCAAGAGATTCTTTACCTGTAATACGGACTTTTGTGTATATTGCTTGAGATGCCCATGTGACAAAATATATGTGGGAAGTACGATACATAAGGCGAAAAAGAGAATGCTAGAACATGTAGGAGCCATTCGTAACTTTGATCGTAATTACCCTGTGGCCCGACACTTCCATGAGATGCTTAAGGGAATGAAAGGTTACTTAGCTATCTGGTGTGTGATCAAATTAAACTAAACTCCCGGGGAGGTGATAGACAGAAAATGTTACGGATTTTGGAATCCAAGTATATCATTAATTTTATGACTCTCTCCCATAGAGGTTTGAATTTAAGTGAAGAGATGAACACACATCTGGGTAGATAAAAGTTGTTCCGGATAGGTTACTCTCTTTCTTCTCCTGGTCTTTTCTTTCTCTTTTTCTCTTTGATAATATTTAACAATCCAACCGAGCTGGTTTTGTAAAAACTTGGTATTTTAAGGGTTATTTTGGGGGTTTGTTGGACTCAAATTATACATCTTTATGGGAAATATTAATTAATGACAGTGATATTGATATAGATTATGGGGACCTTGTATGGATTGAGTCAATCACTAGAGATATGAAATACTTAAATATTGTGATACAAATGACTATGGATTATGAAATTTAATATATTTGGAATGAATTATAAATCTTATTTGAACCGGTTGATTTAAGTATTTATATGGATTTAACATGTTTACGAGTCCTTACAAGATAGTGCCCATTTTCTCAAAAAGTGAATGGATTCATTGGAGATTGAGTCCTTTTTTATGTTCAGTGGTTAGGGGTTTTGTATTTAAATATGTTGTATTGAGTACTCCCCCATCTGTGAACAAGGCTACGGCTGAAACGAGTTGGGAGGAAGTCTTTCTGTGCTTCGTTGAATAGATTTTTTTGCAACTACCCAAGGTGTCTTGGTTTCTTTCCTTTAAATTAATAAGGAATCACTGGATGCATATATATATATATATATATATATATATATATATATATATATATATATATACATTCACTTAAAAAACAAAGGTTACAGGGGCGTTATAGTAAGGATCTGAATTTACATGCACAAAACCATAGAAATTCAGCAGTAATAGATATGGTTATCTCAACTAACTATAACTCATGCACTGTTATGTCATCAATATATTTACTACTAATGTTACATTGATATATTTAATGATGTTATAAAAGATGTAATGAATGCTGTATTATCGAGGGTAATTCACAGTGCATAGATAGGGCGCACGTTATAGTTACTTGAGATAACTGTAACTGTTGAATTACTATGGTTTTGTGCATGTAAATTCAGAACCTAACTATAATGTCCCTGTAACCTTTGGCTTTTTAAGTGAATTTCTCTGTTTTCTTAATTCTATTTCTTAACTATAACATCCATGTAAATTTTGTTTTTTTTCAGTAAATTTCTATGTTTTTTTAATGTAAAGTAATTTGAATTACTCTACATTAATCCAACCCCCTGCTGCACAAAGCTTTTGGCCATGCTTGGCGGGTTTGGCTGCAGGCCAGGCATTGTGGCCAACCCCATTTAGGCCCCACAACCCTGTGCCATGCACGGCCTTCGGCTCTACGCAGTATGGGTTGGCCGCATGGCCTGACCGCAAACAACCCTGCATCACTCACGGCCTTCAGCCGTGCATGGCACCGGATTGGATCATATTCCAGTCCTGTTCCTGTTCATCAAGAACGGGTCTCCAAAATCAGTGGGAAACGTGTTTGCGGGGGTCCTTTGAGTAAGCTTTCCATCTTGCTTGGAAAATGGGGGGAAAACATTCTATATCACTAATGTATATGGGGTTTTAGGCTATTTTACATATTTGAAGTGTTTTTAAAGGGTGAACACAATCTCTGGTCTCAGCAGCAGCTGACAAGAAGCAACCCACTCATGACAGTGATTACATGAGATATTGCGCTCAAAAAACAGGAAGGATGCAAACACCTTTTTCAAGGTTTACAGATACCTTTTCACAGTAGAAATGCAGAAAAAAACACAATTGTTTGGCCTGGGCCATGCACACGAAGTTAGGATGATTAGTAGGTCACAGAAGTGAAGCTTCAATTTGGGCACCTGCTTTATTTTTATCTATAAGTGCTTCCTGTTGAGGTTGAATTTCTGGGAGATGAGCTTTGTGTCTATATAAATCCTATCCTGTGTATTTATCTAACATAAATACGCAGGGCAGGGTTCTTTGATTAAAAACAATTTGTTGGGGACTGAAAAGGGGAACCTCAAGGTCCCTGTGGTCCAAACTGACTCCACGCCTCCTGCGGGAGCCGGAATTGCTCCCGCATGCAGGGAGCTGCTGGAAATGCAGCTTCCTTCGTGTGGAAACTCTACCTTTGTCTCTTTCCCTGCCTGCAGGTAGGGAAAGAAATAAAAACTGTGCTACCAGAAGCTGGTTCATTTTGACAGGTCCCCCTTGCTGGAAGCAGAGTGTTTGCTTTTGCTTGGTGGGAGCTGCAACAGCTGCTGCCAAGCAAAAGCAAACAGCTATTGCCAAGGTGCCAAGGGTGGGCACCTCGGAAGATAGCAGGTGCCGGCCCTATGGGTGGCAGCCCCCAGGGCTATATATGGCCGCATGGCCCCCCTCCTTTGTTTAGTGCATGCTGCCCTGGGGAGTGGTGGTTCCCAGGGCCTTATATGGTGCTGCATGACCGCCCTCCTTCATTTTAAATAACTTATTGGCCCTGGAGAGGTGGTGGTCCCCATGGCCAGGGGGTCCACATGGACCCCCTCTTTAAATTCAATGTAGCCCCGGGGAGGTGGTGGTCTTCGGGGCCCGTGGGGGGGGTCTGCAGGGCCCCCTATTCATTTTTTATAATGTAGCCCTGGGTTGCAGGGGCCAGCCACATATTTATGAAAATAGCCCAAGGAAGGTGGTGGTCCCCGGAGGGGGGGGTGTTCGTAGGTCCCCCAATTCATTTTTAATATGTTGCCCTGGGGAGGTGGTGGTCCCTGGGGCCTGGGGATTTCCTCATGTCCCCCTATATTAATTTTCATTATGTAGCCTCAGGGAGGTGGAGGGCACACACCTTCATATTTAAGAAATGTAGGGTCAGATGTAGGAAGCCGTTTGCATGGTGCAAACTGTGAAAATCGCAGTTTGTGCCATGCAAACAGCCTAACGCGATGCTCATTCACAAATTGCGAGTCGGTACCGACTCACAATTTGTGAATGGGACTCGCAAATAGGAAGGGGTGTTCCCTTCCTATTTGCGACTCGCATTGCAATTCAGAATTGCTTTGTGACCGCGAATGCGGTCGCAAAGGAACTCGCAGTTACCACCAGTGTCACACTGGTGGTAACTCATTCGCAAAAGGGAAGGGGTCCCCATGGGACCCCTTCCCCTTTGTGAATGTCGACAAAAATATTTTTTTCAGGAAAACGGGCTGCAAAATGGAAAAAAACTGCTTTATTTAAAAAGCAGTCACAGACATGGAGGTCTGCTTACTTCAGCAGGCCACCATCCCTGTGAGTGCAGGGACTCACTATGGGGTTGCAAAATGCGACCCACCTCATTAATATTGATGAGGTGGGTCTTTGCGACCCCATAGCGAGTCGCAGACGGTGTCTGAGACACCGTTCTGCATCCGATATTTCGAACCAAGTCGCAATATCGGATTTTGCTACATGTGGCCCCTAGTCCCAGAGAGGTGGTGGCCCCTGTGGCCCATGGGGCATCTGCAGGGCCCCTCCATTCATTTTTATTATGTAGCCCTGAGTTATATTTTCTTGATATAAGTATAACAGCTGACTTTCTATGCATTTGTGTGTGTAAAATCTGAACCTAACTAAAACGTCCCTGTAACCTTTGTTTTTTTAGGGAATTTCTAAAGTTTTTTTTATTCTGTTTCCTATGATGTCCCTGTAAACTTTGTTTTTTTCAGTTACATATATATTTAATAATAATAACGTATATATGTGTCTGTGCATCCTGTCCCCCTTGTCATCTCCGCATTTGTCTACAAAAACGTATACATATGTGTGCAACATCTCTGCATAGAAAAGATAGGAGTGGCAGAGGCGGGGCTTTCCCCATGTTGGTTTGTAAGTTGTATTTTATAATACGTCCATAGTACAGATTTAGTACCTCTTTACCTACTAGAAAATGCAGTTTGCGAATAGTCACCTGCTTAGAGTCTAAGGGACAGATGTAGCAAGCAGTTTTGCCCATTCTGTGTCTATGGGAAAATGTGTTCGTACATATGGCCCTAATTTCCTGCCATCTGCACCTACAGAGAACCAACGATTTCTTTGGCCACAAACACATCTTTGGTCAACCAGACTCTTAAGAGTCTGAAGGGATTTGAGCTTAAATGGCCAGCAAATCTTTCCCCCTTACACGTTTGAGAATTGCTCTTGGTTTTGAAGAGTATGCAGGGGACTCCTTTAAGGCCGGGACTCAAACCTTTGTCTTTTTTTATCATTAGGTATACTTTTACATTGCCATTTACCACAGCTGCTTGTCCTTTGGAACTGGGGGTTCAGTTGCTGATGCTCTTTATCTTCACCGTCCAAAATGGTTTTACAAAATTGTCTTGTCCTCTGTTGTTTCTGTTGACTCTTGAAATTTAGATTACTTTTAAGAAATCAGAATAATACATGCATTTCTTCTATTGTACAGATATTATCACTGTTAGAAGCATTAGCTAATTGTAGACAGAGTGTCTGCCAGTATATGCATTTCCTTCCTGACATTATGTAATCTTTTCTTTTGCCAGCGTAAGCTGTTTAGGACTTCTAATTGTTCACACCACAATGAAACAAAACATTTCTAAACCGCACATTTGTAATTAATTAGCTGCTATTATAGTGATGCCATGTTCTTGGTGTAATTGAGTTTGTGTACATTTCATTCTTTCAGTGGGTTGAAAGGAAATCTTTGTTTTGTTTCTGGCTGCAAACTATCTGTATCAGTTTTCACTCTGCCAAGGTCATCAGTACCAGTCAGCCAGTGCAGTAGCCCCAGAGAGGATACTGCTCTGTCCGATTCTGAGGAGCACAAGAGATTCACGCATATGGGATTATGAGTTGTAGGAATACTTGCCACGGTTTAGTGGGTGCGTAAATGTAACTATTGAAAAAAAGATCCAGTAAAACTGAACTGCATACGGTAAATTACCCTGTAATTCCAGGTCCCACGTTTAATTCACGATGCCAGTATCTTTAAACTGTAATGCCCGGGTGTATGTCTTTATTTCGACATGCCAGAGCCCTCAGTTCATGCCCTGGGATCTCCAACCCTGAATTCGAAGTAGCGTGGGTTGAGTTTCTTGTATTTTCTTTGCCCACTTCCCAGTGCTTAATTTGTAAATAAAAGGGTGCTGGTGCCCAAAACCCTCCGCTTTATCATGGTGCTGCTGCAATTAAATGTGCGAACACGTAATACGAGGCAGGGTAATCCTGATGCAAGTTCGGGCCTCTTTAATCCATTGAAAGCCACTCCTTGCCCCTTCAGCTAACTCTTGCAGCTTTCTTCTTTCTCCCATTGTGACACTTTTTCATTTTTCTCTTCCTCCGTTTCCCCGTATGTGTCTTTTGCTCACAGTAAATGCTGAGGCAGAAAAATAAGTGCCGCCCCTCAAAATAGTTGCCAGGCCTCAAAAATAAGTGCCGGTGCTCCGTACCGGAAACAACAAGCACAAATTAAGCACTGCCGCTTCCCTTCTATAGTCATACAGAATCCAATCTGAGGAAGACACAACTGGGTAACAAAGGGATTAGGTTGCAACTCCCTAAATGGAATTTAGGCACGAGACATGCTAATATAGATAACCTAACATCATTTTCGCATTAGCTAGTTACCGATCCAGTCGGACCCCATGGAGATAGAAAAAAAACCGTAATAAATGCAATTGTAGGTTTGAATTTCTTTTCCTCGGGCAGAAACATAAATTTACGATATTTATGTGAACAGAAATATTTACTTAATTGGGCACCTTTGAGAACGTGCAAAGCCTCTATTTCCTCCTTCTGAATTTTTTTCAAAATTCGAGGACAGTCAGAAATAGAATTGTATTCTGCGTGTAAGCCTGTATGTGTGAATTCCAGCCCTGGCTTTCATGGGTAGGCCTACTACTCTCAGGGGCCTTGTGTTACAAATAAATCTTGTTTTGTGAATTGTAGCTCTGGCAATTTTTTGGGTGTTTGCAGCTTTAAATAAGACAGTACGACAATGTGAATTTCCTATGTTTACAGTTTTGAATAAGGCAGTAAGACAACATGTATTTGTGTTTTTGGGTACATGTTTCGTCTTACCTTCTTGTTTTCATTGCTTCTTAGATTTAATTTGTATCACAAAAAGATCCCCATAAAACAAAGGCTGGGTCCCACTTTCGTTGTTAAGGTAGACCTGTAACTGCATAGGAAACTACATTATCACCCTCCTAAGAAATTTCCCTCCCCTTGACTAGTTTGTACCACAGATAGGAGCAATAGTGTTAAAAGCTCAAGCACAGAGTATACCAAAGGGGTGAAAAGTTAGAACTTGCGGACATACTTCTATTGACTTTTCGAAATAACATAGGAAGTGACATAAATTAATTGCCCCACTAAAAGATAAAAATGAACGTAAATGAAACTACAGCCATCTGCTGCCCATGTGTAATCTTAAAATGTTTGGTTTTGCCAGCGAACTTGGATTTTTTCGATTGACGCCTCTCACCCTCCCATGGGTGGGTGAGGGGCAGTGCAGCCCTCATCCGCTTCCCGGCCTTTGCCAAAAGTAAATTAGATTATGCCCCTCTCAAAAAATGACAAAGTCATCTGGGGTAGCTCAGGCTGCTCCAGTGTGTCCTTTTCCCCGTCATTTTACACAGCACCACTTCAAAAGATCAGAGGATTCAGATTAACCTCCTCAGACTCCTTTCATTGCTCCAGTGAGAGAATTTATGAGTCTCCATCCTGGCCCATGAGTGGCTTGTTGCTCATTAGCTTCCACTCTCTTGCCTTGCAAAAACTGAAAATTCATGGCAACTGATATCAGCCCCTGTTCAATCTTTTAATTGCAAACATGGCACCTCAGGTCTAATTCAGCTTCCAAGAAGTGAGGATGAAAAATGCCAAGGTCAGCTGTCCTAGTGCTCTGACAACAACCACAAACATAATGCTAGGCCAGCCATCGTCTCTCCTAAACCAACTCCAGCCTCCACAACTTGAGAGAGAAGGGTCAATGGATGGGATTTTGTGTGACTTGGGAGACCATGGCAGTTGACAATTGGGCCATCACTGTCATTGCGAACATGGGATTTTTAAAATGTTGTCTTGCTGACAATACCACCCTCCATCATGGGCAATGTGGGGAGGAAGTATTACCTTCACACTTCAACATGACAGAAGGGTTCAATAAACAATTACCCTTCCACCTGTGCATGGCAATATTAATACACCGGCAAATGGGGAATGCTTTAGGCTACCTAACACTTTACAACCCTCCACACCTTAAAACCTTTTATGTCCGAGACCGCGAGTGCATGCGCTTGTGCTTGCATCTCATATGCGAGAAGTTGGTGTGTTCAGTAAAGGGCTTGGGGCCCACCTGTTGCTCACCCTTTGCTGGTTTGCGTGACACTCTTCTTTACAGCCTCGTAATCAGTACAGGCATGTCGGGTATCATTTTTGGGTCCTCTTTGTGGAGCAAGGGTCAAGCATTAATTGATTTCAACTTAATTAGTGTCCGTCTGCTGCTCCCAATGTGATCGAGTTAGTATTTTGTTCTCACTTCCAGTGGCCCACAAATAGAAGGCTTGTGACTGGTGATAGAGCGGAACGTGGTAACAATTTACCTGTGTTCGGACGCTCTTTAGGCCGATGAATCTTTTGACTAAGTGGGAACTCTCTGTACTCTTAATCGGTCAATCTCATCAAATCGATAATCAATAACGAACATAAGCAACACCTTGAACAACATAACACTTAACAATTAATCCAGAATACATTTCGGCGAACCCTGACCTTTCAGCCAGGAATAACCACACCAGTTTATTGCAAAGTTAGTGAATTTATTTCCCTATATTAACAAAGCTAGCACGATATAGATGTGTCTCAACACCAAATGATAAACATAAATGAACATTAATAGCTGTCCATAGCGTCGAAACAAGTGTAATCTATGTAGCATTTGAATCACAAGGCATTCGATAATGGCAATGCAAAGCACTAATACAATAATCTGTAATGGGCTAATTGCATACATTTAGTCAGCATATCAAGATCTCAAATTGCATCGTGCGACATATGGAATCCTCGTCTAACCTCAAATTAGCATCAGCATGTGGGACTTCATGCAAAAACAATTTAGCAACATTAATTTAGAAAACTCCTAGCTAGGGTCCTTATCAAAATCAGCAGTTGGTTACCTAAAAGAAACACAATGCAATTTTACAATTTCCTTTCATAATTACCAATTCCGATCAGCAATCAATGAAGTCTTCGTCTCACAGGTACCGTTTCTCGATCAGCATGGGACAGGACAAAGGGGCAGGGGTGGACGGGGCAATTACCTCACGGTGGCAAGGTAAAACTACTACTTCATGCAAAGGGACAAATCAAAGTTAAAGTCTCTAGGGCAAGAATCGTCAAAGTCTCTTTCTCTCGACTAGAGAAGCATCAAAGTCTCTCAAAATGGCATCGCAGCAAAATGGGCCATAGTAGCTACGAAGTCTACAAGATGGCGGGATGTCCGATGATAGAGAGAGAGCTTTCCTCTCGTGCACCTGGGTTTTATAGACAACAGTTCAAGTCCAGTAGGGTCTCCATTGGAGGGTTCATAGGTTAGCTTCAAATTGACCAATCAAAAACGACAGTTCTCAAGCTTTTACTTAAGCATACATTATCCTTGGAGATGGGTACGCAAATTGCAACATTGTCTCTCGATTAGCTTACTCTCAGAGCCTCCATTGTCCGCACCTGCAAGTCGACCTTGAATTAAAGAGAAAATATGCCATGCTGGCACTAACTTTAAGATAAGCATGTGAACAGTTTCTGTGGAAAAGTACAGCTTCAAGCAGAAATACACGTTTAATAGCACAGTGGAAAAATACGAGCATCTAAACCGTGAGACCAGGACACTAGGCCAAAGCCTCCGCTAAAGTAATGCTAAGCTAAAGCATTTCAAACAAGCAAATCGTAGCATACGTTTATGATTATGTCGGATTAGTGCAATTTTAATACACCACGTTATATAAAGCACGCATATAAATGATGGCAAACTACTCTGAGGGCACATTTTGTCCCCGTACAATCTTTATTAGTTCGGTTAATGTCACACATGATTATGTCAGCACTACGTTTATGTGTTAATAAATCAAAACCTTCATTTTCTGCTTCATCAATCCCTCCTCTGATGACTACTTGTCATCACACAAATTTAGCCCACAAATTTTATCCCATTAAAATTCTGTCAGCTCCCTTTTCCTTTTAGTTCCCCTAGTTTGCGCTTTGTATTCTTCTGCCATTCTTTTCATAATTTTCTCTTCTTTTCTTCTCTTAATTCTTTCCATAATCATTATTATTCCCCTTTTTATTCCCCAAATTCCAAATACACAAATTATCACTATTAATATTCCTTCTATTATTTTCAATAATATTCCATTCCAAATTCCCCCAATCCAATGTCCCACTGAAGCAAGTCCCTTTCCAACCTTCTCCCACACTCCTGGTTCTTTCAGTTCTTTCAAATCTGCACTTTCTTTTGTTAGATTAGCAAGCATAGTTTTAATTTTCACACTATTATCAGGTATATAGGTGCAGCAGTGACGTGCACCAATCATTTTGCAAACGCCTCCATCCTTTGCTAAAAGAATGTCTAAAGCAAGCCTATTCTGAAGAGTCATAGCTCGTTCCGCTGCAAGTTCAGCATCTATCAGGATTATAGCACCTGAAAACTTTGTCAACATGTTATCCACTATAGTAGACAACTTTCGTATCTTGATAGAATTCAACACAACTCCTAATGAAGGAATCATGGCACCAAATATATCACCTACCACAGCAGCTGCGGTCTCTCTTTTCTGGATACGATGGGATCCAGATGTCTTTTGAATCATCGATACGTCATCCAGCTGATAAACCTTTGGAAACACTATACCCAAATAACATCTTCCCCACCATCCCTTTGGAAGACGATAATAGGCATTATGCCCACAAATGTAATACACCCCTGGAATGACAGGGTCAAGTCCGTTCATCATGAATGTCCATTTGGCCTTAAAGATAAACGTATGTTTGCACTCACTCGCTCCTACAAAAATATTGTCATAATAAGATTCTCCTCGATATATACAAAACTTCCCTACATGCCAAGCATCTAAAGCAATTTTCCCTTGTGTCTTTATAGCAGCAAAGTCATAATTATCTACTGAAGTCCTCTTATGTAGCTCCTTTTCTAATTTCGCCTTCATTAGTGCCCTTCTATCATCTGTGCGATCTAAAAAGCTTATTTCTACCGCAGAGACGGAGCAAGTAAGGTTCTCCCTATGAGCATGAGCCGTTTCAAAAGGTAGCATTGGCTCGAAAAATTCCCTCATAATTTTATAATCCCAATATTTTGCAGTCTGGCTTAGCTGCGCTATTATAGGAACATAAGCAAATGTAACATCATAATTCGAGTAAAAATACTGTATGTTAGTTTGACCATAAAACCTAGACATTACTATACTACATGTAATCCCGTATGTAAGAGGCATGTGGTGATAAGTCACCCCTTCCTTTACTGATGTCGGTATCTGGGTACACACATAACAATCTTTCGCATCCATAGTCTCAACATACTCTGTTAATAAGCGATAGAAAACGTTATACGAAAGCTCTTTCTTATCATGCAAGAGCCTCTCATCCATTGCTAGTCTTTTCAATGGTGTTAGTTCAGTGACAGTAACAGGAGCAATAGTAGAAGCAGCAATAGTCTCATTCTCACCCTTTCCATGCATTCCAAACACAATTGCCATTATTATTAGTACACATGTTACTACCAAGCCTATACACACGTATTTACAATATTTCTTTCTATTGTTTTGCGTCATGATCTGTATAGAATCAGAGAGCTAGAAGCACTTATAAATGAAACTACTTAGCAATTCAGTTACAAAGCTGAACGAGCACAATGTTCACACCGTCTTCTTCAAGAGGCCAGTCACTTATCGGTTAGCAGCATTTGTCTCAATTCGGTTTAGCAATGTCTCAACTGGTTGTTTGTCTCACGTTAGATTGCAGCAAGCAATACCATTTACTACCGTTTCAATCAACAGAGTCTATGAAACTTTTCTTTTCTATTGGTATCTCTTCTTCTTCCTCGTTCTCGATGCTTAGAGATACAAACTCATCAGTCCAATCATCGTTTACTGCATATGCCCATTCAGGACCGGAATACCTCCTGTTTGGTATCCTTTTCCTTTTCAATTTTGCTTCTCTTTTCGATTCTGCTTCGCTGGCACTCTCCTCCTTCGCCAAGTCTTTTTCTTCACTTGACGATTGTTCCACGACAGTCACTTCCTTTCTTTTCTCTTTCACTTTTGGCCTTCCTCCTTCGTTCAAACCTTCTTTACCCTTTTCTTTTATCGGTGAGACACTTAGGCGGTCATTCTGACCCTGGCGGTCAAAGACCGCCAGGGCGGAGGACCGCGGGAGCACCGCCGACAGGCCGGCGGTGCTCCAATGGGGATTCCGACCGCGGCGGTAAAGCCGCGGTCGGACCGGCAACACTGGCGGGCTCCCGCACTGTTACCGCCGCCCCATTGAATCCTCCAAGGCGGCGCAGCTTGCTGCGCCGCCGAGGGGATTCCGACCCCCCCTACCGCCATCCAGATCCCGGCGGTCCGACCGCCGGGATCCGGATGGCGGTAGGGGGGGGTCGCGGGGCCCCTGGGGGCCCCTGCAGTGCCCATGCCACTGGCATGGGCATTGCAGGGGCCCCGTAAGAGGGCCCCTAAATGTATTTCACTGTCTGCTGCGCAGACAGTGAAATACGCGACGGGTGCAACTGCACCCGTCGCACAGCTTCCACTCCGCCGGCTCGATTCCGAGCCGGCTTCATCGTGGAAGCCTCTTTCCCGCTGGGCTGGCGGGCGGCCTGAAGGCGACCGCCCGCCAGCCCAGCGGGAAAGTCAGAATTACCGCCGCGGTCTTTCGACCGCGGAACGGTAACCTGACGGCGGGACTTTGGCGGGCGGCCTCCGCCGCCCGCCAAGGTCAGAATGAGGGCCTTAGTCTTCTTTTTGCACCGTGTCCATTTGATGGACCTGCGATCTTTTCTGTAGAGGTTTGAACTCTTTCGTTCTGCTCTTCTTTGTCCCCACCTTCAGGGGAATCAGTCACGTTTTCTTCTTCTTTTTCTGTATCGTCTGTTTCTGGGAAAGCCCCCTTCTGCTCAGGCTCTCCTGCCTTTTCACCTTTTTCGAGCCCTTCGTCACCGTTACTTTCTTCTGGCTCTGTATCACTTTCAGCTGCTTCAGGTTCTTTGTCACCTTCAGCTGCTTCAGGCTTTTTGCTATCCTCAGCTGCTTCAGGCTCTTTGTCACCTGCAGCTTCTTCGTCGCTGTCTGAACTTTCTCCTTGGTCTTCCCCAAGCGAGTCAGACTCTTCGCCCTCCAATAATATTTCTTTCTCTCCTGCTTCTGCTTGTTCGCTTTCAGTTCCCTTCTGTTCTTTCTCAGCACTCGGCACCGTTTTGTCAGGCACTGGTATTTTCAGCGCTTCAACTTCCTCATCTGTGGGACACAGCACCTTCTTTGTATGACTGGCGTGAATCCAGTTGGGAACCCCCGCGCACTTCACAGCGGTAGTTGTCGTCAGGATCACTTGGAAAGGGCCTTTCCAACGGGGTTCCAGACACGACTTCCTCACGTGCTTCTTTATCACGACCCAGTCACCTGCTTTCAGTGCGTGTCCTGGACCTTGGATCGGTGGCAAGGTGGTCGCTTCCACCTGGTGAGAGAAAGAGCGAACCACGTCAGCCAGTCCTTTGCAGTAGTCTAACACCATATCATCTGTAATATTCAAAAGCATGTTTGCGGGAACTGCAGGAAGTCTCATAGCCCTGCCCATGAGAATTTCGTGCGGAGACAGTCCAGTTTTTCTATCAGGAGTGTTTCTCATTGACATTAGCACTAAGGGCAATGCGTCAGGCCATTTCAAATTTGTCGATGCACATATTTTTGCCATTCTCGATTTCAGCGTACCATTCATCTGCTCCACCAGTCCTGATGCTTCAGGGCGATAGCTACAGTGCAGCTTTTGCTCAATGTTCAGTGCTTCGCAGAGTAACTTTATCGCCTCGTTATTGAAGTGACTTCCCCTATCTGATTCTAAAGAGATCGGGAATCCGAAACGTGGTATCAACTCCCTCAACAATAGCTTGGCAACTGTAAGGCTGTCATTTCTACGTGTGGGGTATGCCTCAATCCAGTGACTAAAAATGCACACAATCACCAACACATATCTTAAACCTCCATGCACAGGCATCTCAATGAAGTCCATCTGCATACGACTAAAAGGTCCGCTTGCCCTACCAATGTGACTCGCGTTCACAACTGTTCCCTTTCCTGGGTTCATCTGCTGGCAAGTGACACATCGATGGCAAACTGCTTCTGCAGCTTGACGAAATCTGGGGTTAAACCAATCAGTTTTGAACAATCTTATCATGGCATCTCTCCCTAGGGGAGCTTGCCCATGATAGAACCGCGCAAGCTGTGATAAGAGACCATTTGGCAAAACAAATTTTCCCTCATGTGAAACCCATAACTCGTCTTGTCTCTTTATACATTGTGATTTAATCCAGGAATCTCTTTCATCCTCCCTGACATTATTCTGTAGTGCTTTTAGTTCCTCTATTGTATCTATGACCTTCAAGGCAAATGCTTCAGCTGGTTCGAGTTCTGGTTCACTTATTGTATTCCAATCATCCCTTAGCAATATACAGTTCAAAGCACAAAATCTTGCGACTTGATCTGCATATGCATTTCCCAGAGACACATAGGTGGTCATTCTGACCCTGGCGGTCTTTGACCGCCAGGGCGGAGGACCGCGGGAGCACCGCCGACAGGCCGGCGGTGCTCCAATGGGGATTCCGACCGCGGCGGTAAAGCCGCGGTCGGACCGGCACCACTGGCGGGGTCCCGCCAGTGTACCGCGGCCCCATTGAATCCTCCGCGGCGGCGCAGCTTGCTGCACCGCCGCGGGGATTCCGACCCCCCCTTACCGCCATCCAGATCCCGGCGGTCGGACCGCCGAGATCCGGATGGCGGTAGGGGGGGGTCGCGGGGCCCCTGGGGGCCCCTGCAGTGCCCATGCCACTGGCATGGGCATTGCAGGGGCCCCCGTAAGAGGGCCCCTAAATGTATTTCACTGTCTGCTGCGCAGACAGTGAAATACGCGACGGGTGCAACTGCACCCGTCGCACAGCTTCCACTCCGCCGGCTCGATTCCGAGCCGGCTTCATCGTGGAAGCCTCTTTCCCGCTGGGCTGGCTGGCGGTCTGAAGGCGACCGCCCGCCAGCCCAGCGGGAAAGTCAGAATTACCGCCGCGGTCTTTCGACCGCGGAACGGTAACCTGACGGCGGGACTTTGGCGGTCGGCCTCCGCCGCCCGCCAAGGTCAGAATGAGGGCCATAGTCCTGTCCTTTCGTGTGAGCACTGCACTTTACCATGGCAACTTCAGCTGGCACTTGAATGGCATGTAACAATTCCCTTATTCTCTCCCCATTTTTCACTGGGGATCCTGAAGAAGTCAGGAAACCTCTCTGTGACCACAGTTGTCCAAAGTCATGCACAATCCCAAACCCATATTGACTATCAGTGTAAATGGTGACTTTCATCAATGCAGACAGTTGACATGCTCTTGTAAGGGCTACAAGTTCTGCTACTTGTGCAGAATAGACTCCTTGGAGCCATCCCGCTTCCAAGACCCCTGTTACAGTACATACAGCATATCCTGCTTTCAAAATTCCCATCCCATCTCTTAGACACGAACCATCAACAAAAAGAATTTGGTCATTTTCATCAAGTTTTGTATCCTTGATGTCCGGTCGGGGTTTTGTGCAAAATTCAGTCACCTGAAGGCAGTCATGCTCGACGTCTTCAGCGTTCTCAATTTCAGCATTTTCTCCAGGAAGCAAGGTAGCTGGATTCAACGTAGTGCACCTTTTCAGCTGCACATTCGGTGAGCCCAGAATAGTCGTTTCATACCTTGTGAGTCTTGCTCCAGTCATGTGCTGCGTTCGGGAGCGGGTCAAAAGTATCTCAACTGAGTGAGGGACCATGACTGTTACTGGGTGTCCCATCACTATTCCTTCACTCTGAGTGAGGCTGATACCAACTGCTGCTACGGCGCGCAAACACCCTGGGAGTGCTGCTGCAACCGGATCCAGAGTAGCTGAAAAATACGCTACTGGTCTGTTTACGCCACCATGGGCTTGAGTCAAGACAGACAAAGAACATGCATCACGTTCATGGCAAAACAATGTGAAAGGCTTTGTGTAATCAGGCATACCTAAAGCTGGAGCCCTACACATGCATTCTTTCAATTCAACAAAAGCATCCATCTCATCTCCTTTCAGTTCAATTTGATCCAAAGCATCCTTCTGGGTCAGTTTCAGTAAAGGCTTCGCTAGAGTCGAGAAGTTGGGAATCCACTGGCGACAATATCCCACCATTCCCAAAAACTTCCTCACCTCCTTTCTCGTCTTAGGTGGACTCATTTGAAGTACACTTGTAATTCTTTCCTTCATTATTCTCCGTGATCCTTTCTCTATCTGGTGACCCAAGTATTTCACTTTCTTCTGACAGAACTGCAGTTTGGAAGGAGACACCTTGTGTCCATTCCCTCCCAAATGGTTCAACAGAGCAATGGTATCGGCTGTGCAGCCACTTTCTGTCTTTGATGCAACCAGTAAGTCATCAATGTACTGTACTAGGGTTGACTCGAATGGCAATTCTAATTCTTCCAAATCTTTCTTTAGGACTTGATTGAATATCGACGGTGACTCAGAAAACCCCTGAGGAATTCGACACCAACTGTACACTCTGTCTAGGAATTTGAAACAAAAGAGGAATTGGCTGTCCTCATGAAGAGGCACAGAAAAGAATGCTTGTGACAAATCGATGACTGAGAACCATTCAGCATCGCAAGGGATCTGAAACATTATCACAGCTGGATTCGGTACCACAGGACAGCACTTTATTATGATGTCATTTATTTTCCTCAAATCCTGCACGAGTCGGACTTTCCCACTTGGCTTTATTAGTCCCATTATCGGCGAATTACATGGGCTGCTTAATACTTCTTTCAGTACTCCCTGCTTGACGAATTTGTCAATAAGTTGGGCAACTTTCATGAGGGTATCTTGTGGCATGTGGTATTGTGGGGTCTGGGGAAAGATCGCATTGGGCTTTACCATCACTTTTACTGGTTCCACTCCTTTCATCAATCCCACCTCTTTCCCTGTCATATCCCACACTTCCTTTCCAACTGTTTCCCGTAATTCTGCTGGGATATCTTCTTCAGTTATCATCGGGAAAAGACAAATCAGAGGATACTGTTCGTCAACTGTTTCCATCTCATCATCCTCTATACTGTCCTCTTCTTCCCCATCACTGCTCGTCTGTATTTTTATTCCTTCGTTTGAACACATTATCGAACAACCCAATTTACACAATAGGTCTCTTCCTAACAGTGCTATCGGGCTTGAGTCACACACCACAAACTGATGTACCCCTTGATAGTTACCAATGTTGACTGGTACCGGATCTGTTATTGGGTTCGTCAGATGTCTGTTTGCTACTCCCACCACTTTAACTGTCCTCCCTGAGAGTGGCAAATTTGGTACTTCACTGCTCTTAACAGTTGAACGTGTGGCTCCCGTGTCAACCAAGAATGAGACACGATGACCCATTACTCTTCCCTCTACGTACGGACCCCTTTGATCAACTTCTAGGGATGCCGCAAGCACACAATCTCCTTCCTCTTCTGAACTTTCACTCTCCCATACATTGTTTATTCCACTCTCACTGTGTAATGGGAACTGTTGTACTGTGCCGTTTGTACTCATTACCTGTGGAGGAACCATCACTTGCTGCTGACTCATTGGTGCCAAAGGTATTTGCATTTGCTGATTAGGTACCATAGGTAACTGCTGTTGCATCGGCTGCATTTGCGTCATCTGCATACGGGGCATCTGCATCTGCTGCGGCTGCATAGGTTGTAATCCCTGCAATTGGTTTATGGTCTGAAAATTTGGGTTTGGACCTCTCATTTTCGGTCCTCTCATTGTCTGAAATGCATTGACATCATTGTTTTGCTGACCAACACCTACACCTGCACCTGCACCTGCACCTTCCTGCACCACCATCGGGCACTCGCGTTTCCAATGACCTACGTTTCCGCACGCGTGACACGGCATCACCTTCTTCATTGCCTGCACACCCGTCACAACAGTGTTCAAATCCGGACCATTATTCACAAAACCTCCTCTGCCTCTGCCTCTGGCCTGTGGTTGAAACGCCATGTTTCCCTGCAACTGCTGCTGCGGTTGCGATACCTGCTGTTGGAACCCTTGCATCCCTGGCAACCCTTGCAGTCCTTGCAGACCTTGCAAGCCTGTCTGAGCCGCCTTAAGCTGCATCATCATCACCTTCTCTTTCAGCTTTTTCTGTTTCACTTCAATTTCGTCGCTACAGTATTTCGCATAAGTCAATACTTCATCAATCGGTTTTGACTGCCAGCAGATCAAATGCGATTTTATCATCTGACTTATCTCTGGTCTCAGCCCTTCCACAAATCTGAACACAAAATGAAGCATATCTTTCGCCTCGATTGCTTCCGTGCCACTGTAATTCTTGAACGCCTTCAACAACCTCTCATAGTAACTATGAATCGATTCTTTAGCCTCTTGGGCAGTTCGATCAATTTTCTGCCAATCCACATTTTTCGCGGCAACCTTCGTCTTCAAATGCTCAATCACCTTATAGTACAGACACATCACCATAGGTGATGGTGCACCCGTCTCTCTGTCTCTCTCTGGTTCACTTGTCGGCCAACCTACAGCTCTTTTGCAATCCTCCCACAAATCTGCCGGAACCACGATCTCGAATAGAGTGTTCAGGTCTTCCCAGAGACATTTTGCAAGCTTCACAAACCTATCAGTCTGTTGATACCATTCAATCGGCTTCTCTCTCAGTTTGGGAAAATCATTCGTAAAAGACTGAATGTCGCTTCTGTGCCATGGTACATGTACTAATTTTCCCCCTGCTGTCTCCCTCATTGGTAACATGGTTACTGTCTCACTACTCTGCGGTCTTTTCTCATTGTGCTCTGTAGCACTGTCCCTCCTCTTATCCTTCCTCTTCACCCATCTGCTTTCCCACTTGTCTAAGCACCTCCACACTTGGGCACTCTGCAACAATTCTCTAAGGTGTGCCTTCATGCCTGCTGACCTCATGTGTTCAAAATCTGTGGTCCCAAAATCCAGCCTATAGCTCCTGCTCAAGTGTTTCGTCTTGCCTATGTCAATCCCGTTCCTGTCTGCTACTTCCTGCAAACTTTTATGTACCTTGTTTACTTCTTTCGTGATCTTTGGACATAGATACCTCAACTCCTCTTCCGTGTAGGACTCTAACCTGTTCACACCCATATTCCCTTCCACCAATTCTTGTGCTTCCATGTTCAGCCTCATCCTATTCAAGTAATCTTCTCCTTTCCCACTGTCTGAACTTTGTGTGGAATTTAGACTGTTGAACCACTGTGTCAGCTGTTGCGCATTTACCCCCATCAGTGTAGCATTCACATCGACTGCCATCGATGGTTGCGGCAACTTCTCAGTATTCGATGTTAAAGGTATTATCAGTGGGGGGCTTGACCTCACCAGTGTAGACTGAGCACATATGGGACTAAACTCCATCAGGGACCCAGACCCAGTTGGCTGAGCCGCTATCGGAGTTATCCCTGGAGTGTTTTCTATGCACCTTCTTTCTGTCCCATTCTGCAGCATTGATCCCTGACTGTTTAGACCCGAATTAGGCTGGCTATACAAAGGTACCGCTGGACCTACGGTAATGGGCAGTGATATTGCATCTGGATTCTGTCCATTTCCCATATTCTGAGGCATGTTCATCCCCATATTATGGGTCATCATTGCCGGCATGCCCATCTGACTCCCCGTCATTTGAGCATGAGCGTTTCCTCCCTGCATCTGCTTTTGAGGCATCATAAACTGAGTTGATTCAGCTTGTGCCATTGTTGGGTTGTAACCATTCTGTACGCCCCTTACGGTTGGATCTAGAATCATTCCTCCACTGTTATCACTGCTGTAGTACCCTGGCATCTGCGGCTGATAATTTTCTACTGGTTTCAACACGGGCACATCTGGATATATTCTCCTAACCTGCGGTATCTGCGGGGTGAGCAGTAAACTCGGATCCTTAGATCCCAATGGTGCTCCTGAACTCTGCGTTTCACTGTTCTGTACCGATGCCGGAGGGGCAGAACTGGTACTTGGACCTTGTCCATTCTCCGCATAAGGTGGTGGACGGTCGTTCAGCAATTGCATTATCAACTCCTCATCCTCTAACTCTTCTTCTCTTCTCAACTTTTCCTCGTCCTCTCTATCCTTGGAACACTTCCTGTCTGTCTTACAGGTAGCTTTCTTACCTGTCTCCTCTTTATCCTTAGTAATTGCGGGGAACAATTTTATTCCCTGCAATACATCTGACCTCCACACCTTCTGCGCATTATCCCACCTAGCATCCGCTAGTGTCTTTTCTACTTTCCTCATCCTTGTTTCAAACTTATTTTTCTGTTGCTGTCTAGCCATTAATTCCCAGATTGCTAGAGCCTCAAACTGTGCTGGCCTCGGAGGTACCTTCATGTCATACATTGTGAATCTCAAATTCTCTAGGACCCTTATATTGAATGTCCCATGTATCGGGAATGCTACGCTCCCATGTTTCTCTGTCCACTTGTGCCATTGCTTTAGCCAAAGACACGGAGCTACCCCCTTCTCCTCCATTACGATGTAAGCTGGTGTGCCCTCGGGCGGCGTCTCCTCTCCTACGCTCGCTTTAATGTAAGTCTCCCCCTTCATCGCACTCCTAAATGCTTTAAGGAATTTCATTTTCTCGTCTTTTATTTCACAAAGTTTATAATCAATAGATCACTTTTATTCATCAAAATTTGTAATCAATAGGTGACTTTAATTCCCGGAATACTCTTCACCTGCCTTTCCCCTTCCAATCGAGTCCCACGGACTGCGTCCAATCCGTGCGCGACCCTTCTCTCCAACCAACCTATCCCAGCGCGGCTCCTAGTGACGTCACACTCACACACACTGCGGCTGACAAAGCCTCGCGGCTAGTCTTCCTTCACTCACCTCCTCTCGTAACAACTTCTTGCATATATTGCGAGCTACCAAAACTAAAACAGATCTGTCGGTTTACTACAGGAAGGGTAACACAATCGCTTCAGGACCTTAGGGACCTTTCACTAGCCTCAGGACTTTTCACTAGCCACTGGCCGCTATTCCGTCTTTCTCAGTCCCCTCATTCGCAAGCAAATCTGACCCGCAGACCTACTCTCAACTTGTCAATGATCCGTTCTAGTGCACTTTAGAATCTTGTCAAAGCCCGAAGTCGAAGTTTCTTTCACTCCCTAACACACGTACCCGACTCGTTGACCACGCCCGATCAACCTACTAAACCGCCCAGACCACAACATGGATCAACATACTCCGGAGTCTCTTGACCTCGCAGGGCCCGTCTCAACAACAACAACCACGTGGACCTTTTTATGCACAAAGCGCCAGACGCACGTGAAGTTCGACGACTTCCCTACTCTCACACTCGGAGCCGCACCTCCGATATCTCTATGAAGTTCGACGACTTCTCTACTTCTACACTCGGAGTCGCACCTCCGCTATCCTTAAAAAGAAAATCCTCGCAACCTTTTCACACACCCTGCGGCAATAAGCTGTGCAAGCGCAAAACCCTAACTTCTCTCATACCATCACTAGTACTGCCAACGCTGTTTCCACATCTCCTTTCTCTCCATTCGCAAGCTTCGAGATCCCGGGAAAGTCGCGGTGGACCTAGCCCATCATCATCTTGTCAATCAGTTTTATCCAAGAAAAATCTAATTCAACTTCCCGAGTGGGGTCCCAAAAAATGCGTAACCGCTAATCCAACACCATGTACTCTACTAGTACAGGGTCCCAAAAGACGTAACCGTCCTCTGCTACCATCTACTGATAGAGCGGAACGTGGTAACAATTTACCTGTGTTCGGACGCTCTTTAGGCCCATGAATCTTTTGACTAAGTGGGAACTCTCTGTACTCTTAATCGGTCAATCTCATCAAATCGATAATCAATAACGAACATAAGCAACACCTTGAACAACATAACACTTAACAATTAATCCAGAATACATTTCGGCGAACCCTGACCTTTCAGCCAGGAATAACCACACCAGTTTATTGCAAAGTTAGTGAATTTATTTCCCTATATTAACAAAGCTAGCACGATATAGATGTGTCTCAACACCAAATGATAAACATAAATGAACATTAATAGCTGTCCATATCGTCGAAACAAGTGTAATCTATGTAGCATTTGAATCACAAGGCATTCGATAATGGCAATGCAAAGCACTAATACAATAATCTGTAATGGGCTAATTGCATACATTTAGTCAGCATATCAAGATCTCAAATTGCATTGTGCGACATATGGAATCCTCGTCTAACCTCAAATTAGCATCAGCATGTGGGACTTCATGCAAAAACAATTTAGCAACATTAATTTAGAAAACTCCTAGCTAGGGTCCTTATCAAAATCAGCAGTTGGTTACCTAAAAGAAACACAATGCAATTTTACAATTTCCTTTCATAATTACCAATTCCGATCAGCAATCAATGAAGTCTTCGTCTCACAGGTACCGTTTCTCGATCAGCATGGGACAGGACAAAGGGGCAGGGGTGGACGGGGCAATTACCTCACGGTGGCAAGGTAAAACTACTACTTCATGCAAAGGGACAAATCAAAGTTAAAGTCTCTAGGGCAAGAATCGTCAAAGTCTCTTTCTCTCGACTAGAGAAGCATCAAAGTCTCTCAAAATGGCGTCGCAGCAAAATGGGCCATAGTAGCTACGAAGTCTACAAGATGGTGGGATGTCCGATGATAGAGAGAGAGCTTTCCTCTCGTGCACCTGGGTTTTATAGACAACAGTTCAAGTCCAGTAGGGTCTCCATTGGAGGGTTCATAGGTTAGCTTCAAATTGACCAATCAAAAACGACAGTTCTCAAGCTTTTACTTAAGCATACATTATCCTTGGAGATGGGTACGCAAATTGCAACATTGTCTCTCGATTAGCTTACTCTCAGAGCCTCCATTTTCCGCACCTGCAAGTCGACCTTGAATTAAAGAGAAAATATGCCATGCTGGCACTAACTTTAAGATAAGCATGTGAACAGTTTCTGTGGAAAAGTACAGCTTCAAGCAGAAATACACGTTTAATAGCACAGTGGAAAAATACGAGCATCTAAACCGTGAGACCAGGACACTAGGACAAAGCCTCCGCTAAAGTAATGCTAAGCTAAAGCATTTCAAACAAGCAAATCGTAGCATACGTTTATGATTATGTCGGATTAGTGCAATTTTAATACACCACGTTATATAAAGCACGCATATAAATGATGGCAAACTACTCTGAGGGCACATTTTGTCCCCGTACAATCTTTATTAGTTCGGTTAATGTCACACATGATTATGTCAGCACTACGTTTATGTGTTAATAAATCAAAACCTTCATTTTCTGCTTCATCACTGGCAAAAACCTGCCCAGCAGGACAAACAAAATTACAAAGTTTTATTTTTAAAGATATATTTGTTTTATTTTGTTAAGTCATCTTGTCTCAGGTTGCACTCATGTTTTTTTTTTTTTTTGCTCATGGGCGTTGTTGTCAAAAAATGACTTTTCATTTGTTCGAGATATGTGAGACCCATTGCATTGCAAATGCTTTTTTAACTGGGTATTTAGGAGAGATTTAAAAAAATGAGCTGCCAAACCATGACACTTGTTACGTTACATACTTTGGCAATGGAGATATACACAAAAATAGAAGATTATATTTACATTAGTTATACACCTCAGAGGGGCAGATGGCAGCTGCCCAGATGCAGTGTTTAGGAGGATGAATGAAGGCCAGGATAGATTGGCGAGGAGGACTCCGGATCTGTTGTCAACTGCCCTAAGTCTTCTTCACTGTCATAAAAATGGGGTTGTAGCTAGCAGCTCCTCCTTCAACTACTTTGCAAAGGAGAACAGAGAGTGGGTGCAGGTGACATCTGAATAGAACCCCATTATCCAACACAATGTTTTGGTCTAAGCAGGCCTAGAATAGGTAACAACGGTCGTTGTACCCTGTTAGCAATTGAAAAGATGGCCGTGGGCTGTGAACTCCACCACCCTCCAAAAAATACTGAAAGAGGGAAGTGACATCTTCCTCGGGATCAAGGGTCCGTTATCAGCTGCCCCGGCCTACTTAGTTCACCCCATTTTGTAGTCTAAGGCCTCTTTCACCCTACAAAAGAGCTATCACACCATCCTGTACAGAATAGCAAACATTGTGCCATTGCAGCTGTCAGCTGCCCCAGTACTCTTTGACACATGCCAAGGACTATACATCTAAAACCTCCAATGAAATTCGATAGAAGACTACAGTAAAGGCAAGATAAGGGTGCTCCTAAGGTTTCTGGGGGATCAATGGTAGCTTCACCCCAAATCCTTTAAAGTCATGAAATTTACAAATGAAGGTACCACTTTCCCCTGATTTCCCGTCCCTGCTATACTCACTTAAATGTAACTCCCACCCTTGCCTTTCACACTCTTACCAACCTCAAACATGTTTTTACACACAAAATAACATTACACAAAGTACAATAACGTTAATTATATCTCTGACATAACAAATGGGTGGAATTTAAATATTGAAGGACGTAAGGTATGAAACTCCACAGTGTAATTGTAATGCCCAAAGCACTAAGGTACAGTACCACCTGGGGAGTAAGCCAAAAGGGATGATATCTTCTACCCTGACCATACTCTCTTCCCAATGTCAAACATGTTCAACACACACAGCACTAACACATCATATAGACAATGTTAGAAATGAGGTCTTTGGTTGGCAGTCAGGTTACCCCCTGTCCAAGCAAGGACCCTCACTCTAGTCAGTGTAAGTCACACATAAACCAAATTATCCTGTGCCCACCCTCTGGTAGCTTGGCACTGAGCAGTCAGGCTTAACTTAGAAGGCAATGTGTAAAGTATTTGTGCAATAAATCATACAATAACACAATATAGCACCACAAAAATACACCACACAGTGTTTAGAAAAATATATAATATTTATCTGGGTATTTGCAGGTCAAAACGATAAAAGATGCAATAAGAAATTGTAGAGATATCATTGAAAAGTGATATGAAGTGTCTTAAGTCTTTAAAAAGCAAACAAAGTCTCTTTCAAGCACAAAGTACCTGGTTTGGAGTGAAAAATCTCCACAAGGGGCCGCAGAGGAGGAGATGCGTGGAAAAAGGGTGTGTGCGTCGGTTTCGCCCCTTCACACACAGACTTACGTCGTTATTTTTCATGCAGGGAAGAAGTGCTTCGATTTCCGGCTTGCGGACAGGTCTCCTCTGTGGGTCGCGGGGTTTTCAGACGCCCCGGGGTCTGTGCGTGGAATCCTGGGCTTGTTTTCCGGCTGCGCGTCGTTCCGGTGGGCTGTGCGTGGAATTTTCCTCCTCATGGCAGGCGCTGCGTCGATTTCCTTTCTGGAAGTCGGGCGGCGTTGTCCAGACGGGCCGTGCATTGAAGTTCCAGTCGCACCGCAGGCGTCACATCGATCTTTTCCTTGCGGGGTAGAGTGGCGTCTTTCCGGATCGGCGTGCAGTGAATTGTTTACTGCGTAGCAAGCTGTGCATCGAATTGTTTGGTGCACCAGGAGTCCAGTTGAAAGATAGAAGTCTTTTTGGTCCTGAGACTTCAGGGAACAGGAGGCAAGCTCTATCCAAGCCCTTGGAGAGCACTTCTGCAGCAAGGCAAGAGTTCAGCAAGGCAGCAGGGCAACAGCAAGGCAGCAGTCCTCTGTAGAAAGCAGTCAGGTGAGTCCTTTGAGCAGCCAGGCAGTTCTTGGCAGGATGCAGGTTCTGGTTCAGGTTTCTTCTCCAGCAAGTGTCTAAGGTGGTAGGGCAGAGGCCCTGTTTTATACCCAAATGTGCCTTTGAAGTGGGGGAGACTTCAAAGAGTGGCTTAGAAGTGCACCAGGTCCCCTTTCAGTTCAATCCTGTCTGCCAGGGTCCCAGTAGGGGGGGTGGCAGTCCTTTGTGTGAGGGCAGGCCCTCCACCCTCCCAGCCCAGGAAGACCCATTCAAAATGCAGATGTATGCAAGTGAGGCTGAGTACCCTGTGTTTGGGGTGTGTCTGAGTGAATGCACAAGGAGCTGTCAACTAAACCCAGCCAGACGTGGATTTTAAGACACAGAAAGATTTAAGTGCAAAGAAATGCTCACTTTCTAAAAGTGGCATTTCTAGAATAGTAATATTAAATCCAACTTCACCAGTCAGCAGGATTTTGTATTACCATTCTGGCCATACTAAATATGACCTTCCTACTCCTTTCAGATCAGCAGCTACCACTTCAATAATGTATGAGGGCAGCACCAATGTTAGCCTATGAAGGGAGCAGGCCTCACAGTAGGGTAAAAACGAACCAGGACATGTAAACTACACAGGTACATGTCCTTCCTTTTACCCACACAGCACCCTGCTCTAGGGGTTACCTAGGGCACACATTAGAGGTGACTTACATGTAGGGAAAGTGGAGGTTTAGGCTTGGCAAGTACTTTTAAATACCAAGTCGAAGTGGCAGTGAAACTGCACACACAGGCCTTGCAATGGCAGGCCTGAGACAAGGTAAATAAGCTACTTGAGTGGGTGGCACAACCAGTGCTGCAGGCCCACTGGTAGCATTTAATCTACAGGCCCTAGGCACATACAGTGCACATTACTAGGGACTTATAAGTAAATTAAATAGTCCAATTGGGTATGATCCAAAGTTACCATGTTTAAAGGGAGAGAGCATAGGCACTTTAGCACTGGTTAGCAGTGGTAAAGTGTGCAGAGTCTAAAAGCCAGCAAAAACAGAGTCTAAAAAGTGGAGGGAGACAGGCAGAAAGTTAGGGGTGACCACCCTAAGGCTGTCAGGTCTAACATGTGTCCCCCCCAGCTGAAAGTGGGGAGAGCTACCCGACCTCCTGGGAGCTCTCATTGCTAAGGCGGAAGTATCTGGAGAGACCATCAGCTTTGGCGTGGCCAACCCCTGGGCGATGCTCCACCGTAAAGTCCATCCCCTGTAGGGAAATGGACCACCTTAAGAGTTTTGGATTCTCACCCCTCATCTGCATGAGCCATCTGAGGGGCCTGTGGTCTGTCTGAACCCGGAAGTGAGTCCCAAACAGGTAAGGTCTTAGCTTCTTCAGTGCCCAGACCACAGCAAATGCTTCTCTCTCAATAGCACTCCACCTCTGTTCCCGTGGTAATAGCCTTCTGCTAATAAAGACTACTGGTTGGTCTGAGCCCTCCTCATTTAGCTGTGCTAGAACAGCCCCTATGCCATGCTCTGAAGCATCTGTCTGCACAATAAATTCCTGGGAGTAGTCAGGGGCCTTGAGCATGGGGGCCATGCACATGGCTTCCTTCAGAGAATCAAAGGCTTTCTGACAAGCCTCTGTCCAATTCCCCAACCTAGGTTGTTTCTTGGAAGTGAGTTCTGTCAAGGGTGACACAATGGTACCATAGCCCTTGACGAATCTGCGGTAGTATCCAGTGAGGCCTAAAAAGGCTCTCACCTCAGGTGGTTGCCAGGCCTTGATAATTTCAATCTTGGCCTGGAGTGGCTGCACCTGGCCACCACCCACTAGGTGTCCCAAGTACACCACGGAACCCAGCCCAATCTGGCACTTACTAGCCTTGATGGTCAGGCCTGCCTGTCGCAGAGCCTGAAGTACCTCCTTGAGGTGGAGCAGGTGTTCCTCCCAGCTGGAACTGTAGACAGGTATGTCGTCCAGGTAAGCTGCACAGTAGGCATCCTTACCAGCTAGGACCCCGTTAACCAACCGTTGGAATGTAGCGGGGGCATTTTTCAACCCAAATGGCATCACCCGGAATTGGTAATGGCCATCAGGGGTAGAAAATGCTGATCTCTCTTTAGCCCCCTCAGTCAGGCCAATCTGCCAGTACCCTGAAGTAAGATCAAACGTACTGAGGAACTTGGCAGCGCCTAGTCTGTCAACGAGCTCATCAGCTCGGGGGATGGGGTGAGCATCAGTCCGGGTGACTGAGTTGAGACGCCGGTAGTCCACACAGAACCTGAGTTCTGGCTTCGCACCTGGGGCAGTAGCCTTAGGAACCAACACCACCGGGCTGGCACAGGGACTACTGGATTTCTCAATAACCCCTAAAGTCAACATCTTGGAGTCCTCCTCCTTGATGCTGGCCTTCACCTTATCCGATAACCTGTAAATTTTATTCTTCACAGGGGGACTGTCACCTGTGTCAATGTCATGAACACAGAGGTGGGTCAGTCCAGGAGTAAGGGAGAACAGGGAGGAGAACTGCTCTAACAGCTCATAGCAGTCTCCTCTCTGGTTTAGAGTCAGAGAGAATGACGCCCTCCACTGACCCATCACCTTCTTTGGCAGGGAGGAGGTCGGGGAGAGGTTCACTCTCCTTTTCCATGCCCTCATCTGGTACCAGGAGCATACTGACCTCAGACCTCTCAAAGTGAGGTTTGAGCCGGTTGTGATGGAGGACCCTTAGGGGGTGCCTAGGGGTCTGGAGGTCCATTAGGTAAGTGGCCTCCCCTTTACGCTCCTTGATCTCAAAGGGGCCAGTCCAGCGGTCCTGGAGAGCCCTGGGCTCTACTGGCTCCATCACCCAAACTTTGTCTCCAGGTGAGAACTCAACCAGAGTGGTCTTCCGATCATACCACTCCTTCATCACCTCTTGACTGGCCTCGTGGTTACTCTTGGCCTGCTTCCAGAAGCGTTGGGTTTGGTTGCGGAGGGCCAGCATGTAGCTGACCACATCCTGGGGAGGTGTCTTGGGAGCTTTCTCCCAGCCCTCTTTAACAATGCTCAGGGGTCCCCTGACAGGGTGACCATAGAGAAGATCAAAGGGGCTGAACCCCACCCCTTTCTGGGGCACCTCTCTGTAAGCAAACAACAGGCATGGTAAGAGGACGTCCCACTTACGCCTCATGGGTTCAGTCAGGCCACTAATCATGCCCTTCAGGGTCTTGTTGAATCTCTCAACAAGCCCATTGGATTGAGGCTGATAAGATGTGGTAAACCGGTAGGTCACCCCACACTCATCCCACATGGACTTCATGTATGCAGACATGAAGTTTGTGCCCCTGTCAGACACAACCTCCTTAGGGAATCCCACACGGGTGAATATTCCCAACAGGGCCCTGGTCACCACCGGTACAGTCACTGTTCTCAGAGGGATTGCCTCGGGATAGCGGCTGGCATGGTCCACCAAAACCAGGATAAACCTGTTGCCTAAGGCAGTTTTGGGGTCCAAGGGACCAATAATGTCGATGGCCACCCTTTCAAAGGGGGTGCCAACGACCGGGAGTGGGAGCATGGGGAGCCTTAAGCTGTTTCCCTGTCTTCCTACTAGCCTGGCAGGTGAGGCAAGCTCTGCAGAAGTTATCTGAGGCTATCCTCATTCTGGGCCAATGGAAGTGGGTGACAAGCCTGTTAAAGGTCTTGTCTTGGCCCAGGTGTCCTGCCAGGGGGATGTCGTGAGCCAGACCCAGTAGGAAGGCCCGGTAACACTGGGGGACCACCAGCACACGGGCTGCCCCAGGACCTGGAACCTTAGGCTCACTGTAAAGGAAATCATTCTCCCAGTAAATATGGTGAGTGCCAGAGGCATCACCTGCTGCTTGGGCTGTGGCCTGTCGCCTTAGACCCACAAGGTTGGGGCATTCCTTCTGCGCCATGCAGAATTCTGCCCTGGTTGGCCCACCCTCTACTTGCCAGCCGGGAAGTTCAAGTAGGTTACCCAGGTCAGCTATGTCCTCCCCAGTTGGCTCAGGGGCCTCCTCCTCCTCAGGGGCTCCTTCCACCACCGTGGCAACATTTGAGGCGGGTTTCCCGTACCTCTTGCCCTTCCTCTTTGCAGCTGTCTGGGCCATTGTTCCAGGCTCCAGACGCCCTTGACTCCCTTCCCGGGCAGCCATGGACCGAGTGGTCATGCAGACCCACTCAGGCAAACCTAACATCTCCAGGTGGGATCTGAGCTCTACCTCTTTCCAAGCAGTATGCTCAAGATCATTGCCTAACAGACAATCTACAGGCATGGCAGGAGTCACAGCTACTTTCAGGGTACCAGAGACCCCCCCCCACTCAAAGGGAACCAGAGCCACCGGTAGGTGACTCTCACGATTGTCAGCGACTATGACCTGGTGGAATGTATTAGGGACTATCTGCTCTGTTGACACCAGCTGACTCTTGACAGTAGTCATACTGGCTCCTGTGTCACGCAGAGCTTCCACCTTTTGCCCATCAATGGTGACCCACTGCCTATACTTTGAAGCATTTTGGGGCATGTGGGCTTTGGGCACCATGTCTCTTTCTCCCAGGTATACCAGGGAAACCTCTGCCTGCTCCCCAAAGCTATCTGGGTCTGTCTCCCCCCCGAGCGCTACACTAGTCAACCCAGGTGTCTGTCCGGCAGTGGACGGTGCTCTCTTGGAACACTGGGAGTCACCCTTATAGTGACCATACTGGTAGCACTCTAAGCATTTGGGGATGAATTTCCCTGATGGTTTATCATAAGTCCCTGGCTTTTTCCCAAATCTGGAAGAGGAATGGTTGCCACCCCCTCCCTGGGAATTATTTTGGGGGCCGTTTGAAAGTTCCTTATCTGTAAGTTTATCTCCCCCCTCTTTCTTCTGTTGGGAACCCTGACCACCTTTGTGGGTGTCCCCCCAGATACCTTTCGGGACACTCTGGTGCTAACCCAGAGATCCGCCTCCTCAGCAAGCTTCCTAGGATCAGTCAGCTTACTATCTACCAAGTGCTTGCGCAACTCTGTAAAGGTAACACTGAGCATATGCTCTCTCAGAATCAAGTCATATAACCCTTTGTAATCTTCTATTTTGCTGCCCCGCACCCATCCATTCAGTGCCTTACTGGAAAAGTCAAAGAAATCTACCCATGTTTGTGTGGATTGTTTGGTGCCGTCCCTGAACCTCTGACGGTATCCCTCAGGGGTCAGCCAAAACTTGGCAAGTAAAATGGCTTTCTGAAGTGGGTATGTGTTTCTATCCTTAGGATCCAGTGTGAGAAGTGTGTCCCTCCCCAGTACTGGTACATAACTCCACATAGCTGTACCCCATTGCCCTTCAGGAACCTCATAAGCCTCTAGTGCAACTTCATAAGCAGCTAGCCACTTATCTATGTCATCTCCCACAACAAAACAGGGCACCACATTTTTGGGTATACAAACCTTCTTCTCTCCAGCAGGTCCTGTCTGTATGCTGCCACCATTATTGCTGGACTCAGACTGTCTTGCCTTGATCTCCAGCTCCTTGAGACTCAGTTCATGAGCCAACAACAGTTTCTTATCAGCCAAAGCTCTCTCAGCTGCAGCTTCAGCTCTTTCAGCTTCCATCTGTTTGGCTGCTCTTTCAGCCTCCATCTGTTTGGCTGCTCTTTCAGATTCAGCTTGCTTGACTTCTCTCTCTGCCCTCTTTCCTCCTGTTGAGCCTCAATTTTTAGCCTTGCCATTTGCAACTGAAACTCTCTCTCCTCTCTCCTTTCCTCTGCGGTCAGGCTTTGATCAGAGACACTGCTCCCTGGTTTTGCAGGGGGCACAGTTGCAGTGGTAACATCCACTGGTGGCAAAAAATCTGGGAGGCCATCTTGTGGCTCCCCTTCCTCCTCAGCACTCTCCTCTGAATGGGCTTCTGGCCAGGCCCTCAGCGCCTTTTGAAATTCCTCCTTTCTGGAGGCACCTTGGGTGGGTATTCCCATCTCCCTGCAGAACCTTTTCAGATGTTTGACAGTGTATGTCTCCAAGAGGGCTAGGTCAAAATCTCCTGCTTGAGACCCAGCCAGAGACATGTTGAGTGAGGATTTTGGTCAAAAAATTGTTAGGAAAATGAATTTGCAGAAAGAAAATAAAAATCAAGTTGACCTTCAACTGTGGGTAGGTAGTGAAATACTTAGCTACTGTATGTCACTGCACAAATACAAGTCCTATCCCACCGCTGCCACCTATGTTAGAAATTGGGTCTTTGGTTGGCAGTCAGGTTACCCCCTGTCCAAGCAAGGACCCTCACTCTAGTCAGGGTAAGTCACACACAATCCAAATTATCCTGTGCCCACCCTCTGGTAGCTTGGCACTGAGCAGTCAGGCTTAACTTAGAAGGCAATGTGTAAAGTATCTGTGCAATAAATCATACAATAACACAATATAGCACCACAAAAATACACCACACAGTGTTTAGAAAAATATATAATATTTATCTGGGTATTTGCAGGTCAAAACGATAAAAGATGCAATAAGAAATTGTAGAGATATCACTGAAAAGTGATATGAAGTGTCTTAAGTCTTTAAAAAGCAAACAAAGTCTCTTTCAAGCACAAAGTACCTGGTTTGGAGTGAAAAATCTCTGCAAGGGGCCGCAGAGGAGGAGATGCGTGGAAAAATGGTGTGTGCGTCGGTTTCACCCCTTCACACACGGACTTGTGTCATTACTTTTCACGCGGGGAAGACGTGCTTTGATTTCTGGCGCGCGGACAGGTCTTCTCTGTGGGTCGCGGGGTTTTCAGGCATCCCGGGGTCTGTGCGTGGAATCCTGGGCTTGTTGTCCGGCTGCGCGTCATTCCAGTGGGCTGTGTGTAAAATTTTCTTCCTCACGGCAGGCACTGCGTCGATTTCCTCTCTGGAAGTCGGGCGCTGTTGTCCAGGCGGGCCGTGCGTCAAAGTTCCGGTCGCACCGCAGGCGTCACGTCGGATCGGCATGCAGTGAATTTTTCCCCGCGGAGCAAGCTGTGCGTCTAATTTTTCGGCGCACCAAGAGTCCAGTTGAAAGATAGAAGTCTTTTTGGTCCTGAGACTTCAGGGAACAGGAGGCAAGCTCTATCCAAGCCCTTGGAGAGCACTTCTGCAGCAAGGCATGAGTTCAGCAAGGCAGCAGGGCAACAGCAGGGCAGCAGTCCTCTGTGGAAAGCAGTCAGGTGAGTCCTTTGAGCAGCCAGGCAGTTCTTCTTGGCAGGATGCAGGTTCTTGTTCAGGTTTCTTCTCCAGCAAGTGTCTGAGGTGGTAGGGCAGAGGCCCTGTTTTATACCCAAATGTGCCTTTGAAGTGGGGAGACTTAAAAGAGTGGCTTAGAAGTGCACCAGGTCCCCTTTCAGTTCAATCCTGTCTGCCAAGGTCCCAGTAGGGGGTATGGCAGTCCTTTGTGTGAGAGCAGGCCCTCCACCCTCCCAGCCCAGGAAGACCCATTCAAAATGCAGATGTATGCAAGTGAGGCTGAGTACCCTGTGTTTGGGGTGTGTCTGAGTGAATGCACAAGGAGCTGTCAACTAAACCCAGCCAGAGGTGAATTGTAAGACACAGAAAGATTTAAGTGCAAAGAAATGCTCACTTTCTAATAGTGGCATTTCTAGAATAGTAATATTAAATCCAACTTCATCAGTCAGCAGGATTTTGTATTACCAATCTGGCCATACTAAATATGACCTTCCTACTCCTTTCAGATCAGCAGCTACCACTTCAATAATGTATGAGGGCAGCCCCAATGTTAGCCTATGAAGGGAGCAGGCCTCACAGTATTGTAAAAACGAATTTAGGAGTTTTACACTACCAGGACATGTAAACTACACAGGTGCATGTCCCTCCTTTTACCCACACAGCACCCTGTTCTAGGGGTTACGTAGGGCACACATTAGAGGTGACTTACATGTAGGGAAAGGGGAGGTTTAGGCTTGGCAAGTACTTTTAAATGCCAAGTCGAAGTGGCAGTGAAACTGCACACACAGGCCTTGCAATGGCAGGCCTGAGACAAGGTAAAGAGGCTACTTGAGTGGGTGGCACAACCAGTGCTGCAGGCCCACTAGTAGCATTTAATGTACAGGCCCTAGGCACTTACAGTGCACATTACTAGGGACTTATAAGTAAATTAAATAGTCCAATTGGGTATGATCCAAAGTTACCATGTTTAAAGGGAGAGAGCATATGCACTTTAGCACTGGTTAGCAGTGGTAAAGTGGGCAGAGTCTAAAAGCCAGCAAAAACAGAGTCTAAAAAGTGGAGGGAGGCAGGCAAAAAGTTAGGGGTGACCACCCTAAGGCTGTCAGGTCTAACAGACAACATTTTCAAAAATTGCGTCTCTAGTTATTAGACGTGTTGAAATCCTAAAACACTACCCAAGGGACTGTCATACATTGGGATATAAGGAGTATGTTGCAACGTTTTAACATATGACCATGGTTGCAAACCCAATTCTCATCCACTTCAATAGCAAATGCTTTCACAAAATACCAGTATCTTCACACACAAATAAATAATTCTGCAACTACAGTTCTTGTTTTACTCTACTTCCTTAATTAGGAAATGAAACAAACTCTTACAGACTCATCAGTACACTCAGGGGGGCATTCTGACCCTGGCGGCCGGTGGCCGCCAGGGCCACCGACCACGGGAGCACCGCCAACAGGCTGGCGGTGCTCCCACGAGCATTCTGACCGCGGCGGTTCAGCCGCGGTCAGAAGCGGAAAGTCGGCGGTCTCCCGCCGACTTTCCGCTGCTCGGGGGAATCCTCCATGGCTGCGGAGCGCGCTCCGCAGCCATGGGGATTCTGACACCCCCTACCGCCATCCTGTTCCTGGCGGGTCTCCCGCCAGGAACAGGATGGCGGTAGGGGGTGCCACGGGGCCCCTGGGGGCCCCTGCAGTGCCCATGGCATGGGCACTGCAGGGGCCCCCGTAAGAGGGCCCCGCAAAGTATTTCAGTGTCTGCCATGCAGACACTGAAATACGCGACGGGTGCAAACTGCACCCGTCGCACCCCTGCAACTACGCCGGCTCAATTCTGAGCCGGCGTCCTCGTTGCAGGGGCATTTCCTCTGGGCCTCTTTTGGAGAGCGCCCGCCGGCCCAGAGGAAATGTTAGAATGGCCGCCGCGGTCTTGTGACCGCGGTGCGGTCATTTGGCGGCGGAACCTTGGCGGACGGCCTCCGCCGTCCGCCAAGGTTAAAATCAGGCCCTCAGTCTTTCAGTCACGCCTTTTTTCCATCTTTTACAGGCTGTGATGTGGAGGGAGTTAAAGTTAAATTAGTACATTGTGGCAGGGGATTGGGTGAAGATGGTACCTTACATTATGAATGTTTATTACTTTTTAGGTTATGTGAAGTAACCACTATTGTCCACCTTCTCTCTAACCAAACTTCCTTTTAACCTTTGTTTTTCTTCAGGAAATGTATTGTTAATGCTCTGGTATTTTACAAATATGTGGTCTTCTCTATTGTAAAGGAATACGAGGAGTGAAATAAACCTATGATTTAAACTTTAGTAAATGAATGAAACAAATTACCACCACCTGAATCATCCACCAATCTGGAGCTTTAAGTGGGCCGGTCCTGCCGCTGCTGAGCATCGGCAGTTCTGAAAAGCAGATGCTGGGACGGGTCCCTATCAGGCTCCACTTTTGCCCCTACCCTCAGGGTGATTTTTTTTTTTAACTCAGCCGCAGTACCACCCTTCACTGCCTTTGGTGTAGCTTCAAAGTGACTCGTTATAGTCCCTTCACAATCTCATCATTTCAGAACTAAAGCTTTTTCAATAATTTATACAAAGATGTATTTGTTGTTGCTTATTTATGTTATACAACTAGCCACGGAGAAAGCCAATAGTCCTGGCTTGTTTTAGGGGTAATGTTACGAGCTGTATTATATATCTGCATGTAATACCAGAAAGAAGCATCAAAATACCAGTCGGGTGGCACACTATGCTAAGCACAGATTTTTAGCCTACAGTGTTTTAAGCCACGCCCCTAATTACATCAGCAATGGCCCTTTGAAAGACCCCCTATTTTTTTGTCCCACTTAAAGCCCTGCACCGATTCGTGATGGAAATGTGTGGAAATGTACCTCTACTGCCAACAGCGCTAATAAGGCTGTGCACTATGCGAATTCCAGTAAAATAACACAGCATGACAAACTTACATAATGAAAATAGTAGGGAGATATCTAACTGGTGGGAGTCGACCAACAATCAGACTATTTTGGATGGTTAAGGTCTATGGCATACACCTTGAATGAGGTCACCTTGACCTGCACAAACTACAGGTGCTCTTCTCTAGCAGTTTTGCCAGTCTCGTAGGCCTTCTTCGATATAACATTGCCTTTCTAATGTTTAAACTGGGCTCATTTTACAGCTTGCCATGCCTTGTGAACAGATTAGACAACAAGCAATCCGGGTTCAGGTGACGTTGTTAACCTTTCAATGCATTGCTATTGATGCGTTTGAAACTGAAATTTGATCAAGAGTGTCTTGATGTTTGATGATATTTCATTCTTGAAATCAATTAAACTAAGTTGCTGCGCTTGGCTTGTGCGAATACACAATATTTACAACACCATCCCTATTTGGCTGATGTGAGAGTTTTCTCTTATGGCTCGTTGATCTCGCAGTAATCTGTGACATTGCACGTGTTGGTGTAAAAATGTTAACTATTTCTGAATCTCAAATACAAGTTCAAAGCATTGCTAGAAGTCGTCGTCCTCTTCTTTGATACATGCAAAAAATATAGCTGTTAACCTCCTACCTTTTTGTATGTTTTTGCGCCTCGAAAAATTTACCTTTTTGATTTTTATTCTCTGATTGCGACTTATCCGTTTTTGCATGACGTTGGTTACTGTTTTCCTTAATCTCTTCTTTTTGGTGGCTTTGCTGCTTCAGTTTGGATTTGTAGTACATTTTGCAGCTTGTCATGGACAGCAAAATACTCATGTTTTTTTTCTATGCTGCCTTCCTCTTCAAACGCCTAAATGACTCTCAGGGCCTATTAATTATTCTCCTACCTCTTGCCTCATTGTCCTTGTTATCACACCTTTCCCTGTTTGCCTTCTCAGCCACTATTATTCTATCAGATCACAGATTTTTTTTAATTTTTAATTTCAATTCTAAATTATCTTTTTTAGAAAAGTTTAGTCGATTCACGCAACCAATCCCTGCTGAACATGGTCTTTGGGTATGGGAGGCAAAGTTGGATACAGGATCTGCGACTAACCTATCACGGGGGGGGGACAAACCCCAGTGCAGAGCCAGCCTCGTTTGTGGCCATAGCTGTCCGCATATGACCTGCAGACGTGCACAATGGGGGATGACTTCCACGCACCCCTGTGGGTGTCCATGCGTCACTCTCAAACCCTCCATAACAACAGGACTCTGCTCCTGAAGATTTTTCTTTTAAAAACATTTTGGGGCATTACTCTGTTGAGTTGGCGAACCCTGCAGATTTGGGGGTCACAACAGACATCTTAGTGTTCAGGGAATCACCCTTTCATTCTGCGAACATAAATAGGGAGAATAGGATGAGTCCGCAAGTCTTCTCTGGTTTAAGAACTTCCAAGAACTGCAAATCCAGCTGCACCACTTTTAACATTTTGTTCCTACACATTGGAGGAGGGGGGAGGGGGTTTTCTCTGGGACACATCCACATGGGCCTGGGTGTCGTGATACCGATCTTGCTTCCTTATCTGCCCCCTTTTTTAGAGTCGTGCATACTATAATGGCAAAAGGATTTTTTAAATGTAGCAACAGTGAAGTGTCCGATGGAATTTAAAATGAGAGAAACGTTTTGTTTCTTGCCCTGCCCCTAAAAACCCGTTTGAGAAATCTGCACCAGGAAGTTGACATGCTGATTCTAAACCAGACATACTTTTTTGGAGAGTCTTGTGCAGATTCTTCAATTGGCCCCAACATTTTTAGCATATTATATATATCTCTCTCTATATATATATATCAGTAGATATATATAGATATCTATCTATATATCTTTCTATATATATCTATATCTATATCTATATCCATATAGATAGATAGATGGATATGTATATATCTATATATATATCTTTAGTTATAGTCGTGATTACTAGAATGTTCACCATATTTTAACCATTATTACTTTGCACCTATTTGCAGCTATTGATGAACCTCCGCAAAACTTTGCAGACCTATTCCTCTACATTGGCAGATGATGCAAAGATAAAAGAGGGGTCCCAAATGAATTTTTCCACCAATACATTTCCATTGACATCTGCATCTTGCAAAGCGCAAAAATTGCTGAACCAATTTACATGAAACATGACAAGATTAGACATTGTAGTGCGCAGATGATCCTTTTGTATACTCTACATAAGTATTTTTTAATTTATAAGGCATTTTAACTTAGTGATATCTGTTGCTGGGATATTTTCATGGTATTGTGTGGTATTTCGCAGAAGTACCATCATACATAGCGATGACAGCTCATTAGGTGATTGGCAAATGACTGCTGTTAGAATTTGGATTTCTAGTTGGCAGAGGTTTGCACCCTGTCCAAGTAGGGACCACAGTCCTAGTATGAGCAGCACAGTTGGTGATGTGATGTCTTTAGCAGCTGCGGAGATGCATCAGACCTGAGGCGAAATGCAGGGGTTCTGATCAGGGCAGTGATGACAATGCATGGATTCTGCTGGATCAGCACAAGGAAAGCCACTTCCAAGGGCCCAGGATTGGATTGACACCACTTGGCAGGGCAGGACGCACAGTTGGCAGAGTCCAGGAACTGTAGCAGGGGTGAATGATGTCTTTGATATCCCCGACACTTCAGAACATGAGGCAAACCAGCAAGCCCTCAGTCACTTTGGTTGTGGGGATGTAGAGATGCAGGTCCAGTCCTTCTCACTCCCAGGCAAGGAGGGCAGCAGGCAGCAGGGCAGGTAAAGCAAAGCAAGAGTCCAGCGAGGTCCATCAGAGTTCCAGCAGAGTGACAATCCCTTTAGCACAGCAGGCTTTTTAACTGGCAGAATATCCTTGGGTCCAGAATTGTATTGGTTTTGTTCTGTCTGAGGTCCAGTACTTATACCAAGTTGTGGCTTTGAAGTGGACAAAGAGAGAGATTTGAAGTGCATAAAGTACCTACCCTTCCTATCCTGGCTCCAGACACACTATAGGGGGGTTATGCAGCTCTTTGTGAGGGCTCAGGATCAATCCCATTCAGGTATTAGTGTCATCTCCTCCCTCCTATCCTGCCCAGGATGACCCAACACAATGTTAATGGCGAATCAGGATGTCTATGGCCAATCAGGCACACATTAGCTCCCTTTATGTGTTGCTGTCTAGAGGGAATAAACAGGGGCCCCGCTGTCACCCACCCTGATCTGTATTCCAAGATAGCCAGAGGCACACAATGGTTAAAATAAGAAAATGCAATCTTTTTAAAAGTGGCATTTTTAGACTTGCAACTTACTAATCCAACTTTACCAGAAGCTGTGATTTTAAATTGTGAGCCCAGAGACACCAAACTCTATCTTATCCCAATTGTAAATGACACTTAAAAGAGGTTTAAGGTAATCCCAATGTTATCCTAGTGGGGAGAAAGGCATTCCAATAGTGAAAAATGAATTTAAGAGTTTTTCAGTATCTGGACATGAAAACTTAAAAGTTCATCTCCAACTTTCTAACTACCCTGCATCCTGTCCTTGGGGCAAACCAGGGCCTACCTTAGGGGTATCTTACTATAATAAAAGGAAGATTTGTGCCTGGTAAGTTGATACACTTGCCAGGTTGATAGGCGGTTTAAAATACACACCAGGCTCTGCAATGGCAGAACTGCAACATGTTTAAAGGGCTACTTAGTAGGTGGTACAATTAGTGCTGCAGGCCCACTAGTAGTTTTAATTTACAGGACCTGCTCATAAGTAGTGCACTTTACTAGGGACTTACAAGTAAATTAATTATGACAATTGTTGATAAGCCAATGTTACCACGTTTTAATCAGAGAGCACATGCACTTAAGCACAGATAAGCAGTAGTAAACTGCCCACAGTCCTAAACCCAACAAAAGCTAACTCATCAAAAAGGGAATGAGGAAGACAAAACGTTTGGGGATGACCCTGCAAAAAAAGTCAGGTCAAACAAATGCATATACAAAAGTTAAAGGCAACAAGGTTGTTTTTAGGTACACTGTGCCTGTGTTCTGCATTTCACCCTTAAATGTAGGTAAGTAATAGGTTTGATTTTTTTCCCTCTACCTATTACTACTTCCTTACTGTGACAATAGGAAGAATTCTTTAAAATATGGAGTTCTGCAGTACTGCCTTGCGTGTACTGCTGTACCAATAATAAATTAAAAGAAAAATAACTTTGTCAAAAAAAATTAAATGCACTGTCGTACCCTATGTTTTGGAAATTTAGTGAGCTACAGTGCATTTGTAATTTATAACATATTTGAATCTTTGTGAAAAGTCTACAGAGCTCAGCAGTACACCTACAAATTTCCACACTATGTACATTTTTACAAAATTTGTAGTTCTCCCTAAACTGGTATAAAAATATATAGAAAACTATAAATACATTTCTGCACCTATTACCACTTTAATAAAGTGGTAATTGGTAGGGAACAACAATAAAACCTACTACTAATATCTAGATATTAGACCCCAACTCAAATCGCAGTGAAACGCGGAACACAGACTAAGGCGGTCATTCTGACCGCGGCGGTTGGCGGTCGCCGCCCGCCAAGCGGTTCCCGCCGAAAGACCGCTCCGCGGTCAAAAGACTGCAGCGGCCCTTCCGACTTTCCAGCTGGGCCGGCGGGCGACCGCCAGAAGACCGCCGGCCGGCCCAGCGGGAAAGCCCCTTCAACAATGAAGCCGGAATGGAGCCGGCGGAGTTGCAGGGGTGCGACGGGTGCAGTGGCACCCGTTGCGATTTTCACTGTCTGCAAAGCAGACAGTGAATATCTTTGTGGGGCCCTGTTAGGGGGCCCCTGCACTGCCCATGCCAGTGGCATGGGCAGTGCAGGGGCCCCACGGCACCCTTTCCCGCCATCCTGGTTCTGGCGGTGGACACCGCCAGAAACAGGCTGGCGGGAAGGGGGTCGGAATCCCCAAGGCGGTGCTGCAAGCAGCGCCGCCATGGCGGATTCCCTGGGCCAGCGGGAAACCGGCAGGAAACCGCCGGCTCCCCTTTTCTGACCGCGGCTTTACCGCCGCGGTCAGAATCGCCCAGGAAGCACCGCCAGCCTGTTGGCGGTGCTTCCGCTGCCCTCCGCCCTGGCGGTCATGGACCGCCAGGGTTGGAATGGCCCCCTAAATGTGCTGAAAATTACATGGGTGCCTTTTACATTTGATAAACACAGCCATCAGGCAATCCTCTGCCTTATGCACATGTACTGTGGTATACTACAAACCTACAGCAATATACCACAGCACAATTTATAAGTATTTTAAAAATTATATGTTTTACACTCTTAACACTATTCACACATACTAACAAAAATAACCATTTACACCAAATAATATATTTTATTGCCACAATACATCTACAGTCGTTAACACACTTTCATGGTACATCCGTTTGAATTGCTACACTTCTCTGTATGCCATTACAGTCTATTCAACTACACTCTATCCCACTCCACTCTACGCTATTACAGTCTGCGTCACTCCACTCTACATCATTCCACTATACACCACTCCTCTATATGCTAATCCACTCTACACCACTCCACCCTACCCCACTCCACTCTACTCTACTCCGCTCTGCACCACTACACTGTATGCTATTACAGTCTAAACCACTCCATTTTATGACACTCCAGTGTACGTTACTACACAGTACACCCTTTCACTCTGTGCTACTCCACTATATGCTTTTCTACTATATGTGACTCTACCATGCACTGTTTTCTCACAAAAGATATGATTTAGGATGGTATAACATTTCTTGTAAATACTATTATTATACATGCCATAAGTGAGATAGTATAAAACAGTATAATGAGTGCACGGAGATGGCACGAGATATAGTTAATGTAGAATGGCTACTGAGTTGAATACACTGTGTAAGGAGTTGCACAATGTATAATAATTTGAAGTTATTATGTAAATTATAAATTATATTTATAAGTATAAGTTTAGAAAATTACATTTTTCTGACTAACGTTTGTTAATAGCGAAAGAATAAATAAAGTTAATAACTATAACTAACACATTTCTAATGTTTCTGTATTTTAAGTTTGGTTTGTATAGAAAGAAAATGTCAAGTTTTCCTAACTATAACAAAGTTTTAACCTTTGCTTTTTTCACTGATTATATAGATATAACAAATGACATTCACTAATCATAGTTCAGTGAACTAATTATATATAACTTGTGCATGCACAACTTATGATCTTACATCACTCATGAAATGTTAAGTGACATAATTGATTACATCACTGGTGACATCTCAAATGACATCATGCAAGAATTATGACAGTGTGCTAAAGGGGACTGGAAGTAATTAAACAAGCCATAGCTGTGCCCAATTTTCTAACACAAATTAGGTGATCATGGACATAACTTAATTCAACATTATAGACACATAGCATATTTGTCAACTCACCCCCATTTGGTGGATGTTACCCTCTTTTTAGTGGTATTCACCTAGTTAAGTAACTAAGGGCCAGATCGACTAGAAAAATGCTTTTTGGGATGTACAAAGCCCAAACTGCAATTCGGTAACATGTTACCGAATCTCAGTTTGGGTTTTGCGATTCGGTATTAGGAAGGAGCGTGTCAAGGGCGTCCCTTCCTAATACCGAATCTAAATGGTATGTTTGATTGTTTTGTGACCGCGAATGCGGTCGCAAAACAATCGCAGTTAGCACCAATTTCAAATTGGTGCTAACCCATTCACAAAAGGGAAGGGGTCCCCAGGGGACCCCTTTCCCTTTGTAAATGCATGCAAAAACATTTTTTCATAGCAGGCAGCGATCCCACGGACCACTGCGTGCTCTGAAAAAATAAAAAGAAAACTTTTCAATTTTTTTTCGAAATGCATTCCGTTTTCCTCAAAGGAAAACGGGCTGCATTTAACAAAAAAAATACTGCTTTATTTAAAAGCAGTCACAGACATGGTCTGCTGACACCAGCAGGCCACCATCCCTGTGAGTACTGCCATTCCCAATGGGGTCGCAAATTGCGACCTACCTCATGAAGATTCATGAGGTAGGTCATTTTCAACCCCATTGCAAATCGCAGACATTGTCATTGACACTGTTGTACATCCGTTTTTGCGACTCGCAGTTTGTGAGTCGCAAAACCGGATCTTTGCACATGTGGCCCAAAATACCTCTATAGACTTTAATGAGGTCACTAACTTTTTAAACTTCGAACACCCTCCAAAAAGACCATATCCTCTATTCACTTTGATGGGATCACCTCCTTAAAGATGCCACATGATCCCCGGTATAAAGTCAAGAGACAGACAGATATGTATTAGCCCCTGATAAGGCACCTTCAGTCGGGCTCTATAGGCAACCCTTCTCTGTTTGATGAAATACACAACATAGAGTCCTTTGATGAACACAATAGCATACAGTCTTAGAGCTGTGCTTACAACTACAATGTGAGTTAAACCATCTCTAAATAGGTCACCTCTATATTCTATGTTATTCAAAAATATGACATGCCTCAAAATCTTCAGTGAATTTCAGGAAATAAACATCTACACATTATAAATATCCTCTTTGCATAGATTTTCTTTCCTGTAGTATTGTACAGCAACTATTTAACATGGACATGTAACGAGACATCAACTGGTGGATAATCTAGTGTCAACAGAAGCTTTAGCTTTTTTCTGGCCAGGCCCTGCACTCAACCCCCTGCAGGTGATCAACCCACTGCTGTGAATGGCCTGTTCCTTCGCCCAATTCCCAGTGGGTGAAGGTGTCCTGCACGGACATCCAATACACAGAGGAGAACAGTCTTCAGCTGGGTGCAGCAGTTAGTTGGCCCTAAGCCAAACACACTGCAGACAGCCACCACCGCTGCACACAACCAAGGTCTGTACAATGGCAGTCGACCAAGGGTATGGTCTATGATGAGACCCTTCAAATGAATAAATAAATAATTTGAAGACAATTTTTCCTTTGCCCAATATGAGATCTGTGAATCCTCAGATGATTGAGAATCTATGTGATCGGAATGACTGGCAGCGACTGAGAATTGCTGTTGCATTGACAATTACAGGGTACCAGGAAATGAAGTCTGTGTTCTGGAAAAAGTAACAGAAGGTGTATTAGGAGTATGACCCCAACAAGGATGTGGTGTAAGAGGTGTACCGGAGAGTCAGATACTGTCCCTCAAATGGAAACAAACCTGTTTGCGCTTGGAATTCTCATATCCATATTTTTGTCTATAAATATGTGAGTGTATGGGAAGATCCACACATTGTTTTAAGCATTTGAGTTTTTTCTTTGAAAGTTCTGAATAAAACTTAAACCAATCCAGGTCAAGGGCTATGCACAGTGAGCACTGTAGAGCTGGTTCACAACCTGTGCACTGCCAGAGGCTTTCAATGAAGATTGAGTGACACAGGGGGCTCACAGATCCTGGTTTCTGTTCAGGATCTGCTCCCAGAGCCCATTACACATGGCCAAAGGATATGCATAGTTTCTTAGTGGAAGAGAAGGTGGCGCAGGGCCTGGCTTGCTGGGCACTGCTAGACATTATATTTAGCTGGTTTGGTTCCACTGGGGTGTACAGAGCCTGGTATCCTGTAGGTTGGCAGCTGTAAACCAGGCTGTAGGCACTTTGTTCTCCACATAGCAGAAAGAGTTCATCAGCTTGGGTTTCTTATGCCGGGGTTTGAGTACAGGGCCTCGTCAATGACCAGGCCAGACCCTTCTGGCATCCTACACTGTGCATGTCCAAAGGGTATGCACAGAGAAGGTTGGTTTTCTAAGAAGTGGTTGCAGTATATCACAATAAGAACAACAATTCACTGAAAAACTTTAAGGGAAGGCTATGGATTCTTCTGCTTATAACAGTATTAATGTATGCTTAAAAACCTCAGACATTCACCTGAAATCCACAATTATCTGAAGATGTGGTTATGAAGATGGATGAAAAACCCTAAAATTGGCCCTGATGGATAGCTAGTCAAACCATAACTCATGTCCATGTCAGGAACTGTTCGTGACCCCACCCATGACATTACTGATGCATCTCTGATGACATCATTAGTGACATCACTGATGATATCCCAAATTTGAGTATTGATTAGATTACATATAACATCACGAACGGCATCATAAATGACATCACCGTCCGATTAATTTTAATGTTCCACACCCTTTGTAGAGTGTCTTCAGAACATGGCTATGTCCAGCATGAATTGAGGGCAGGGATACTGGTGAAAGGGTGTAACCAAAGGCCACACACTGTGTTGATTGCCTAGTGTACTTAACTGTAGACTATGGCCCTCATTACAACCCTGGCGGTAAATGCCGCCAACCGCCGTGCTGACGGCCGCCAAGATACCGTGACCGCAGCAGTATACCTTTACGGGTATTCTGACCCACACAGAGAAATCCGCCACTATACAGGCACCCACACAAGTCCGCCAGCCGAAAGGTCAGTGATAGACTGGCAGTAGCAAAACCCACACCATTACGCCTGCAGAAATACACCCACAGCATCAGGACCCATGAATCACCACTGCGGTCTTTCAACTGCGGTAAACCATTGGCGGTACACACCGCCACGCTCAAAATACACACACACTAACAAAGCTACACCACATTGGACAATTCAAACTGCACACACCTGTCACACATACACACACCACACCCACACACCCAATCCAATATAAAACACCCACCCACAATACCCACAATACCCTACAATGAAAAAAAATATTGCCAACTGAGAGAGAGACAAGCCAGGAGCACCCACTCAATCTGAACCACATAACACCATCACCCATACACCATCCACGCACCTCACAGCACACACCCCAACACATCAACCCACACACCATCACACATACCACTCACACTACACCCATGGCACCACAAAAACACCCCAGGTTTTCAGAGGAGGAGCTAAGGGTCATGGTGGAAGAAATCATCTGGGTAGAGCCACAGCTATTCGGATCACAGGTGCAGCAGACGTCCATTGCAAGGAAGATGGAGCTATGGTGTAGAGTCGTGGACAGGGTCAATGCTGTGGGATAGCACCCAAGAACAAGGGATGACATCAGGAAGAGGTGGAACGACCTACGGGGAAGGTGCGTTCTGTGGTTGCAAGACACCAGGTAGTCATACAGAGGACTGGCAGTGGACCCCCACCTCCTCCCCCACAACTAACAACATGGGAGGAGCAAGTCTTGGCGATCATGCATGCTGAGAGTTTCGCAGGAGTAGCAGGAGGACTGGACTCTGGGAAGTCAAATATTTACTACTATATCCCCCACCCTACCTGCATGCCATCACAAACTCCTACCCCTACCCTCACCCCCATCACCCCACCACCTCACACATACCCCACTATCACAACTCACCCATCCCAATACCAAGCCCTGCATGCAACAACAATGCATGGACACCCATCACAAACCTGCATGAACACCCATCGCCACAGCATGCACACTAGTGACCATCACTTAGCCAACCGAATCACTACTCACACAAGCCAAAGCTGCCTTGCTAATAACAACCATAGAGGGAAACATACCCATGCACAAGATGGCACACGCAGATACAATAACACTGCATTTCATCCCCACAGGACCCCCACTCAATGTCACAGGAGAGGAGGTGCCACCAACATCCAGTCCCCCCACAGAAGAGGCCCACAGTGATGACAGCAGCTCTGCACGCCTGGATCACGATGACCAACCTGGCCATCAGGGACCTCTGGACAGTCGGTTACCCTGCCACAGTCCCAACCCTCCACAGAGCCTCCCCCTCAGGAAACCCCAGCACATCACCCACCCAGCGGGCCCATCGCTTTGTCCCCAGGACACGTCACTCAGCAATGTGTCCACCACTACAGGGACCACAGGCAACCCCACAAACCCAAGACAATCAGAGACCTGGGGTCAGTGGCGGTGGGCACACGGTTCAGGGGACAGAGGCACAGGACAACAGGGAAGCTGGGAGGACTGCTGTGCGACAGAGGAAGGACAGGCCCAGGGAACTCACTCTCCACGAGGCACCTGCAGAGATCCTCGGAGCATACCACCATTCCCAGGAGACCATGGGCCAGATACTGTACAAGTTGCAGGAGACCCAGCGGCTGCAGGAGGGACAGTACCTGGGGATCAGGGAGGACCTGAAACACATCCACACCATCCTAGTCACCATTGCAGGGGTGCTGGTAGACATGGCCAATACCATGAGGGAGGTGATGGCACACCAACGGGCCCCTGAAACTAGCCACACCGAAGAACAGCCCTCCACCTCCACCGGCGCTAGTGGACAGGAGGCCCCGCCACAGAAACAACAGGCCACCAGCACCCCTCCCCCTACAGATGGAGAACCACAACGCAAAAGGTCCCTGCAATCCAGGCAGAAGCCAGAGAACATTGCCAAGACCCCCACCAGGAAATAAGACTCTCTTGATTGTCACCCTTCTGTCCCACTCTGTAACCCTGTCCACCTTGAACTGCTATTGCTCCCCTTCCTATGCCCCATTGGACAATGCACCTGTGATACCAATACACTGGACTTTCCTCCATCATCAACCCAGCCCATTTCAATACCCCCTTCACCTCTTAGCATATAAATAAACACCCTTGGAACAAACACAAGTATGGAGTCTGTCAATTGATTCAAATATGTATTTGTTAACAAGCTGTAAACATTGCAATTCAACTGTACAGTCATGTAGACATAGGTATGACCTGTAGTGGGCGGCAGAAAAAACACCAGAAGCCAGAGTGGGGCACAGAGATCTGAAAATAGAGATGCCAAAGAGTACAGTAAGTGGCCATAGAATCTGGAAAATCAGGCTGCCATGTACAATGTCCAACACAAAACCGCAATGGAAAGTGAAGTTACAGTGTCTTATCTGTGTGTCACTGGAAGTACTGTTGAATGAGTGAACTTCTGTTGTCCACCTCTTCTTCCTCTGCCTCCTCTTCCTCACTGTCTACAGGCTCCACCACTGCCACAAGACCTCCCCCAGGCTCATCTTCCTCCAGAAAAGGCACCTGGCGTCTCAAGGCCAGGTTGTGCAACATGCAACATGCAACGATGACCTGGCACACCTTCTTGGGTGAGTAGTACAGGGATCCACCTGTCAGATGGAGGCACCAGAACCAGTCCTTCAGGAGGCCAAAGGTTCTTGTAATTATCCTCCTTGTTCACCCATCTGCCTCTTTGTAACGTTCCTCTGCCCTTGTCCTGGGATTCCTCACTGGGGTCAGTAGCCATGAGAGGTTGGGGTAACCAGAGTCACCTGCAAATATTCGAGGGATACCTGTTAGACAGACACTCACCCTTAGGGTCAACCCCACACCCATATACCTACATCAACTGGGTGGAGACCATGGGCTCACCTATTAGCCACACCTGATGCCTCTGGAGTTGAGACATCACATATGGAATGCTGCTGTTCCTCAAGATGAAGGCATCATGCACAGAGCCAGGATACTACCAGAAGGTGGTGCACTGCAAAGATACAGAAAACCATATAACAAAAAGGCCGAGGCCTATGTAACAATGTAGAGAACAAAGATTATTAAGAATTTATTCAGTCATAAACCACTCCAAGAAAGTAAATTATTAATTGCCAAACAAATAGGTAAAGTAAATAACAATAAGGAAGAAAAAATTCTATATAATGTACAGTCAGGGAAGCCAAAAAAATAATAATAATAAAGAATACAAAGTCCTTATGTCCTTAAAGTCGTAACAAGTTCATAGATAAGTGATAAGCTGTTGATAGAAGGCCAACGCGTTTCGCCCAACATGGGGCTTCTTCAGGGCTGAAAACATAACCAAAAAATACATGTGTATTCCATGATACGGTACAACATGAAGTACGTGTGATAAAGCAATGAAGACTACCAGTGAAAATGTAATTGTAAAAGGAGTATGTCAGAAGATGATGGAGATTAGCCAACCCGTGCACGATAAGAGAAGAGTATATATAATAATAATATTTAATATTGTGTATACGACAAATAAGTAATTCATATCAGAAAAGAAGAAAGAGGAAAGTTATCACAAGCGTGAAACAGCCAACAGTGAAAATAATAAAACACTGCAACAAGAGATGAAGCAATATCATACCCAAAACAGTGTCCAGTCAGTAGTAATAACGCAAAGTGTATTGGTATATGAATCACCTAAGGAGAAGAATCCAATGGTAAAAAATAGTAAGTAAAGTAAGTAACAGATATGAATAGTAGAAACCCTCATAAAATTGAGGGAGAAGAAAAGGAAGGGGAGAGGCTTACCGCAATAATGAATAACTGTGCAAGGCACTCAGCAGAAGGTCAAACGACCAACAAAAAACGAGTCCAAAGAAAGAGAAAATAAGGTAATAATAAGTAGATGTTTGGCTCACAGAATAATGTCTGGAAAATAAAAAGACCGAAGGGTCTGAATTAAGAACTGAAATAAGTCAAATGCATTAAATGCAAGCAAAACAAAGGAAAAGAAGTGAAAAGAACGGAAAACAGGCCATAAAAAATGCAGAGGACTTACCAATTGTAGCACAATAAGTAGTAAAGCAGCAGAAGTGCAATGACTCCAAGTCAAAAAATGCCGGCAGTGAAAAGAAAGTGTGTTTCTGAAATGCGCGCTGGTATGAAATACCGGCAAGTTAAGTTGCCGTCAGCAGCCGCGAAAAAGGATTTAAAGGCAGAAGTGTATTTAGCGCAGCGCGCTGATCTAGGATGCCGGCACGATGCGGTCGCGTTCGAAAGACCGCGAAAGAAATCCAAAAAAGGGGGTTGAGCCGGTCCCGAGGTACGGGATAAGTGCCCGGGAACCGGAAGTCAAAAAGGTGTTCCCTGTAGAAGGGAAAGTGTAGATAAAAATAAATGAAGGACAAACAGCGGCCGCCATATTAGGAGGAAAGAAGTCAAGAAAAAGAATAGAGGGAAATAAAAAATATATTAAACATATACCAGTACAATTGTAAACAATCGGTAAAGAATAGAGAATTAGTAAGTGTGTCACACATTAAAGGAAATAGTGAAATACAAGAGAGTAAAGGTGAGAGAAAGTATGTGACCATAGGAAACACCCCGAAAGGTAAAAGATGTGTCATATAATAACTCAGGAACAAATACATATTCGTAAAAGGAAAAGGGGGACCAATGGGATATAAAATATAAAGATTAAAATATATAATATATAATATACACAGAATAAGTGCGACATAACCAAGTGTCCAAAATGATATAATGAAGTGTACCAGGAACAAAAGCACAAGGTAACAGGTAACAGTAGCAGTAACAAGTAACAAGTAGCAAAAAATAATGGCCACATATGATCACATATATAATAGTCGAAGCATAACAGAAAACAGTTAATGTGTGCCAATATAAAGCCATAGAAATAATAAAAATAAGATGCACAAAAAAAACAAATTACAAGAAATAATGAAATTCATGATCAGTATTATGACCTAGGTCTACCGCTTGTAAGCGGCAGATCCAGGCCGCCTCTTTCTGGCGCAGGGTCAGTTCTCTGTCGCATCCTCTCGGATTGGCAGGAACATGTTCAATGCCATGGAACCACATTGAAGAGTCATTAACACGAACAAGTGACATGTGTGTAGCAAAAGGATATGAAGAATCATGTTTTTTTATGGCTCGTAGGTGTTCTTGTATTCTGAGTTTCAAGGGGCGTATTGTACTTCCCACATACACTTTATTACATGGACAACCCAAAATGTAAATAACATATTTCGTATTACAATTAATAAATTGCTGAATGGTGAAATTTCTTGAGTTGTGATAACAAAAATCCCTAATTTTATCACAGCCAAAGATACAAACATTGCAACCATGACAAATGTAAAATCCTTTTGGTTTTGATGGAAACCAGGTGGCAGAGTGAATAGGAGCAATATAACTAGGGCACAGATGATCTCTAAGGGTTAACCCTCTGCGATATGTGATCTTAGGTTTGCAAGATATTATGCCCTTCAATCCCGGAACCTCGGTTAAGAGATGCCAATGGTGTCTAAGAATTTTGAAAATGCCCGGGTTATGGGCCGTGTATCGAGTCACAAATGCTAAAGAGTTTTTGTCAGTCTGTCTAGTGCTCTGCGTGTTAATGGCCAGTGTGTTTTTCCTGGGAGTTTTTGAAATACGACGAATTGCCTGTGTTAAATTATGGGCATCATAGCCCCTAGTGATGAAACGGTCACACGTATGCTGAATATGTGTCAGGAAGGTATCATTAGTGCTGCAATTTCGTCTAACACGTACCATTTCCCCAAAAGGAATATTTTGAATTACCGAAATTGGGTGAGCACTGGTGGCATGAAGTAGACTATTACATGCCGTGGATTTTCTAAACAGTGCACTCTGTATACTGTTGTTTTGTATAAAGAAAGTAATATCTAAAAAATCAATAGTGTTCTTGTGATATTGTAAGCTAAGTTGTACATTATAGGGATTGTTGTTAAGAAAAACATGTTATTCATTGAGTTGATCAATAGTCCCTTTCCAAAAAATAATAATATCATCAATATATCGCCCCCAGAAGACAATCAAATCAATCCATGGTGATGATGTTTTGCCCCAGGCATGTGTTTTTTCGTACCAGCCCATAAATAGGCAGGCATACGATGGTGCAAATTTCGAACCCATGGCCGTTCCTTGGGTTTGTTGATACCATTTATTGTCATGCATAAAGTAATTCCTAGATAAAATGATATCAATCATCTCAAGAAGCATATGATTATGTGCAAGACAGTCAGCAGTCCTAGTGTTGAGAAAAGTGGTGACTGCTTGTATCCCAAAGGGTTTGCGTATACACGTGTATAGACTGTTAACGTCCATAGTGACGAACAAGAGGTCTTCGGACCAAGTGAAGTCATAAAATTTGTTCAAAATGTCTTTGCTATCCTGTATATAGGAAGGCAGATTAATAACAAATTTCTGTAGAAAGAAATCTACATATGCTGCTATTTTTTCTGTGGGCGAGTCAATTCCAGAAATGATAGGTCTTCCGGGGGGGAAAGGTACCACCCTTATGTACCTTAGGAAGTATATAAATGCACGGAAATTTGGGGCTTGACACACGTAAATATTTGAATTCATTGTTAGTAAGTAGCCCTAGTTCATACCAACCCCAAAGTTTGTTGTTAATGAAATCAGTTACATCAGCAATCGGATTGTATGTGAGGTGTTTATAACACCCAGTATCAGCCAGTTGTCTGTCAATTTCATTCATATAATCCTTGTGGTTCATGATCACCACGTTTCCTCCCTTATCAGCCTCCCGTATAACAATGGATTGGTCATTCTTAAGATGCCGAAGTGCTGCCCTTTCAGTGGCTGATAAATTGTTCACCTGATGCCAATTGTGAATACGAGTGTTTAGTGTATGATGTAAGTCCAAAGAGACTCTTTTGGCAAATAGGTCAATATTACCATGAGTATGGGCCGGTATAAATTTAGAACGGGGTTTGAAAAGGGTTGTCCTTTCAATTTTCTCGGAAATTCCTAAGTCTGCCCGAATATCTTCTGTTGTTCTTACGTCATCATCTAAGGACATAAGAAGCTGTACATCATGAAGATCAGAGACTAGTTGGATAGAAGAATCAGAATCAAGAATAGGAGTCGTTGGATCTACGGTCTCAGGTCGATGTTCACCTCTACCTATAACAGGTACAGATGAAAAATGATTTCTAAGTTTGAGAATACGTGTGAATTTGAAAAGATCAACAAAGACTTCAACAGGATCATTCGTCTGAGTAGGGCAAAATCCAAGGCCCTAATTGTATTAATTGTAATACGAAATATGTTATTTACATTTTGGGTTGTCCATGTAATAAAGTATATGTGGGAAGTACAATACGCCCCTTGAAACTCAGAATACAAGAACACCTACGAGCCATAAAAAACCATGATTCTTCATATCCTTTTGCTACACACATGTCACTTGTTCATGTTAATGACTCTTCAATGTGGTTCCATGGCATTGAACATGTTCCTGCCAATCCGAGAGGAGGCGACAGAGAACTGACCCTGCGCCAGAAAGAGGCGGCCTGGATCTGCCGCTTACAAGCGGTAGACCTAGGTCATAATACTGATCATGAATTTCATTATTTCTTGTAATTTGTTTTTTTGTGCATCTTATTTTTATTATTTCTATGGCTTTATATTGGCACACATTAACTGTTTTCTGTTATGCTTCGACTATTATATATGTGATCATATGTGGCCATTATTTTTTGCTACTTGTTACTTGTTACTGCTACTGTTACCTGTTACCTTGTGCTTTTGTTCCTGGTACACTTCATTATATCATTTTGGACACTTGGTTATGTCGCACTTATTGTGTGTATATTATATATTATATATTTTAATCTTTATATTTTATATCCCATTGGTCCCCCTTTTCTTTTTACTAATATGTATTTGTACCTGGGTTATTATATGAAACATCTTTTACCTTTCGCGGTGTTTCCTATGGTCACATACTTTCTCTCACCTTCACTCTCTTGTATTTCACTATTTCCTTTAATGTGTGACACACTTACTAATTCTCTATTCTTTACCGATTGTTTACAATTGTACTGGTATATGTTTAATATATTTTTTATTTCCCTCTATTCTTTTTCTTGACTTCTCTCCTCCTAATATGGCGGCCGCTGTTTGTCCTTCATTTATTTTTATCTACACTTTCCCTTCTACAGGGAACACTTTTTTGACTTCCGGTTCCCGGGCACTTATCCCGTGCCTCGGGACCGGCTCAACCCCCTTTTTTGGATTTCTTTCGCGGTCTTTTGAATGCGACCGCATCGTGCCAGCATCCTAGATCAGCGCGCTGTGCTAAATACACTTCTGCCTTTGAATCCTTTTTCGCGGCCGCTGACGGCAACTTAACTTGATGGTATTTCATACCAGCGCGCATTTCAGAAACACACTTTCTTTTCACTGCCGGCATTTTTTGACTTGGAGTCATTGCACTTCTGCTGCTTTATTACTTATTGTGCTACAATTGGTAAGTCCTCTGCATTTTTTATGGCCTGTTTTCCGTCCTTTTCACTTCTATTCCTTTGTTTTGCTTGCATTTAATGCATTTTACTTATTTCAGTTCTTAATTCAGACCCTTCTGTCTTTTTTTTTTCCAGACATTATTCTGTGAGCCAAACATCTACTTATTATTACCTTATTTTCTCTTTCTTTGGACTCGTTTTTTGTTGGTCGTTTGTCCTTCTGCTGAGTGCCTTGCACAGTTATTCATTATTGCAGTCAACCTCTCCCCTTCCTTTTCTTCTCCCTCAATTTTATGAGGGTTTCTACTATTCATATCTGTTACTTACTTTACTTACTATTTTTTACCATTGGATTCTTCTCCTTAGGTGATTCATATACCAATACACTTTGCGTTATTACTACTGACTGGACACTGTTTTGGGTATGATATTGCTTCATCTCTTGTTGCAGTGTTTTATTATTTTCACTGTTGGCTGTTTCACGCTTGTGATAACTTTCCTCTTTCTTCTTTTCTGATATGAATTACTAATTTGTCATATACACAATATTAAATATTATTATTATATATACTCTTCTCTTATCATGCACGGCTTGGCTAATCTCCATCATCTTCTGACATACTCCTTTTACAATTACATTTTCACTGGTAGTCTTCATTGGTTTATCACACGTACTTCATGTTGTACCATATCATGGAATACACATGTTTTTTTTGGTTATGTTTTCAGCCCTGAAGAAGCCCCATGTTGGGCGAAACGCGTTGGCCTTCTATCAACAGCTTATCACTTATCTATGAACTTGTCATGACTTTAAGGACATAAGGACTTTGTATTCTTTATTATTATTTTTTTTTTGGCTTCCCTGACTGTACATTATATAGAATTTTTTCTTCGTTATTGTTATTTACTTTACCTATTTGTTTGGCAATTAATGATTTACTTTCTTGGAGTGGTTTATGACTGAATAAATTCTTAATAATCTTTCTCTACATTGTTACACAGGCCTCGGCCTTTTTGTTATATGGTTTTCTGTATCTTTGCAGTGCACCACCTTCTGGTAGCATTTTTAGTGGAGTTTTTCTTTAGCTCTGCGTAGTTCTTTATTGCAGTAGGAACTAAGGTGTAGTTGCACGCTCTGTTTATTCTTCATTATTGATTTCTTCATGTTTTTTACTTATGCTTCTTATACTTAGGGGATACACATAGGGATAGAGCGTTTCATAGGAGATTACTGCATATTTCCTTCTCTGTTTTGTAACTTAAGGCTCATACGCACTCCCTTTTCCTTAAAATTATGTCACGTTTTAAGGACAAACGCGAGGAATTAGCCAAGGACCTGTTTAGCTCCTCATCCAATCTGAGTTTGTCTGATACATCCACATCACAGACATATAGTTTAAGAATTAAATTTCAGAGGCTGGAGAGGCTAAAAAAACAAGAACTAGCAAGATGGTGGGACGGGATTACACTACAAAAATATTTGGACAATCAAAAAATACCTAGGGGCCTTAGAATCTTGATCTTTCCCACATACGAGGATCTGGTTGCAGACTCACTGGAGGAATGGGAAGCAAATTTACAGAACGCATCTTTCAATATGATGCGTATTTTAATTTGTCACACTGACAAAAAAGTGGCCAAATTACAGAGTGACATTGAAACTTTGGAAAGAGAAATTAATGATATCACCCAAAAAGATCTGGTTAACAAGAATTATGAAATTCTTGAAAAAATAATTGATGACTATCAATTGTATTTAAGGGATAAGAAATTACGAAAGGTAAAACGTGATGGCTTGGATTATAAATTGGACAGAATATACACTTTTGCCCGCAAATATGATAATGTGAAAACCACTGAACCACTCACTAACAGGGGACGTAATATTGGTGATACAGATATATCCAGTGGCAGTTCCACCTCTTCTATTGATAGTCGTACTTCCACAGTGGCGCTGACTACTCATGATACCTCTAAGAGTACTTTTTTAGACGAAATGGAACGATTACGCCAAGGCACCAAAACATCTCGCATAGACAAAAGACTAGAAGGGGTGGGAAACGATGGAAACAGAGATACTGGCATTACAGGGGTCAGAACCAGATCCAAGAAAGATTAACACACACTCTAACTGGTACCACTGCCATTGAGGGCGATTTGACTATCATTAACTTGTCTGATCGAATTTTGAGTCCTGCTGAATGCAAGATTTTAAGCAAGGGCCTTGGATTTTGCCCTACTCAGACGAATGATCCTGTTGAAGTCTTTGTTGATCTTTTCAAATTCACACGTATTCTCAAACTTAGAAATCATTTTTCATCTGTACCTGTTATATGTAGAGGTGAACATCGACCTGAGACCGTAGATGCAACGACTCCTAATCTTGATTCTGATTCTTCTATCCAACCAGTTTCTGATCTTCATGATGTACAGCTTCTTATGTCCTTAGATGATGACGTAAGAACAACAGAAGATATTCGGGCAGACTTAGGAATTTCCAAGAAAATTGAAAGGACAACCCTTTTCAAACCCCGTTCTAAATTTATACCGGCCCATACTCATGGTAATATTGACCTATTTGCCAAAAGAGTCTCTTTGGACTTACATCATACACTAAACACTCGTATTCACAATTGGCATCAGGTGAACAATTTATCTGCCACTGAAAGGGCAGCACTTCGGCATCTTAAGAATGACCAATCCATTGTTATACGGGAGGCTGATAAGGGAGGAAACGTGGTGATCATGAACCACAAGGATTATATGAATGAAATTGACAGACAACTGGCTGATACTGGGTGTTATAAACACCTCACATACAATCCGATTGCTGATGTAACTGATTTAATTAACAACAAACTTTGGGGTTGGTATGAACTAGGGCTACTTACTAACAATGAATTCAAATATTTACGTGTATCAAGCCCCAAATTTCCGTGCATTTATATACTTCCTAAGGTACATAAGGGTGGTACCTTTCCCCCCGGAAGACCTATCATTTCTGGAATTGACTCGCCCACAGAAAAAATAGCGGCATATGTAGATTTCTTTCTACAGAAATTTGTTATTAATCTGCCTTCCTATATACAGGAGAGCAAAGACATTTTGAACAAATTTGATGACTTCACTTGGTCCGAAGACCTTTGGTTCGTCACTATGGACGTTAACAGTCTATACACATGTATACGCAAACCCTTTGGGATACAAGCAGTCACCACTTTTCTCAACACTAGGACTGCTGACTGTCTTGCACATAATCATATGCTTCTTGAGATGATTGATATCATTTTATCTAGGAATTACTTTATGCATGACAATAAATGGTATCAACAAACCCAAGGAACGGCTATGGGTTCGAAATTTGCACCATCGTATGCCTGCCTATTTATGGGCTGGTACGAAAAAACACATGCCTGGGACAAAACAGCATCACCATGGATTGATTTGATTGTCTTCTGGGGGCGATATATTGATGATATTATTATTATTTGGTAAGGGACTATTGATCAACTCAATGAATATCATGTTTTTCTTAACAACAATCCCTATAATGTACAACTTAGCTTACAATATCACAAGAACACTATTGATTTTTTAGATATTACTTTCTTTATACAAAACAACAGTATACAGAGTGCACTGTTTAGAAAATCCACGGCATGTAATTGTCTACTTCATGCCACCAGTGCTCACCCAATTTCGGTGATTCAAAATATTCCTTTTGGGGAAATGGTACGTGTTAGACGAAATTGCAGCACTAATGATACCTTCCTGACACATATTCAGCATACGTGTGACCGTTTCATCACTAGGGGCTATGATGCCCATAATTTAACCCAGGCAATTCGTCGCATTTCACAAAACTCCCAGGAAAAACACACTGGCCATTAACACGCAGAGCACTAGACAGAGTGACAAAAACTCTTTAGCATTTGTGACTCAGTACACGGCCCATAACCCGGGCATTTTCAAAATTCTTAGACGCCATTGGCATCTCTTAACCGAGGTTCCGGGATTGAAGGGCATAATATCTTGCAAACCGAAGATCACATATCGCAGAGGGTTGTTCATGTTAATGACTCTTCAATGTGGTTCCATGGCATTGAACATGTTCCTGCCAATCCGAGAGGAGGCGACAGAGAACTGACCCTGCGCCAGAAAGAGGCGGCCTGGATCTGCCGCTTACAAGCGGTAGACCTAGGTCATAATACTGATCATGAATTTCATTATTTCCTGTAATTTGTTTTTTTGTGCATCTTATTTTTATTATTTCTATGGCTTTATATTGGCACACATTAACTGTTTTCTGTTATGCTTCGACTATTATATATGTGATCATATGTGGCCATTATTTTTTGCTACTTGTTACTTGTTACTGCTACTGTTACCTGTTACCTTGTGCTTTTGTTCCTGGTACACTTCATTATATCATTTTGGACACTTGGTTATGTCGCACTTATTCTGTGTATATTATATATTATATATTTTAATCTTTATATTTTATATCCCATTGGTCCCCCTTTTCCTTTTACGAATATGTATTTGTTCCTGAGTTATTATATGACACATCTTTTACCTTTCGGGGTGTTTCCTATGGTCACATACTTTCTCTCACCTTTACTCTCTTGTATTTCAAGCCCCTTTTTTGGATTTCTTTCGCGGTCTTTTGAACGCGACCGCATCGTGCCGGCATCCTAGATCAGCACGCTGCGCTAAATACACTTCTTCCTTTGAATCCTTTTTCGCGGCCGCTGACGGCAACTTAACTTGCCGGTATTTCATACCAGCGCGCATTTCAGAAACACACTTTCTTTTCACTGCCGGCATTTTTTGACTTGGAGTCATTGCACTTCTGCTGCTTTACTACTTATTGTGCTACAATTGGTAAGTCCTCTGCATTTTTTATGGCCTGTTTTCTGTTCTTTTCACTTCTATTCCTTTGTTTTGCTTGCATTTAATGCATTTTACTTATTTCAGTTCTTAATTCAGACCCTTCGGTCTTTTTATTTTCCAGACATTATTCTGTGAGCCAAACATCTACTTATTATTACCTTATTTTCTCTTTCTTTGGACTCGTTTTTTGTTGGTCGTTTGACCTTCTGCTGAGTGCCTTGCACAGTTATTCATTATTGCGGTAAGCCTCTCCCCTTCCTTTTCTTCTCCCTCAATTTTATGAGGGTTTCTACTATTCATATCTGTTACTTACTTTACTTACTATTTTTTACCATTGGATTCTTCTCCTTAGGTGATTCATATACCAATACACTTTGCGTTATTACTACTGACTGGACACTGTTTTGGGTATGATATTGCTTCATCTCTTGTTGCAGTGTTTTATTATTTTCACTGTTGGCTGTTTCACGCTTGTGATAACTTTCCTCTTTCTTCTTTTCTGATATGAATTACTAATTTGTCATATACACAATATTAAATATTATTATTATATATACTCTTCTCTTATCATGCACGGGTTGGCTAATCTCCATCATCTTCTGACATACTCCTTTTACAATTACATTTTCACTGGTAGTCTTCATTGGTTTATCACACGTACTTCATGTTGTACCGTATCATGGAATACACATGTATTTTTTGGTTATGTTTTCAGCCCTGAAGAAGCCCCATGTTGGGCGAAACGCATAGGCCTTCTATCAACAGCTTATCACTTATCTATGAACTTGTCACGACTTTAAGGACATAAGGACTTTGTATTCTTTATTATTATTATTTTTTGGGCTTCCCTGACTGTACATTATATAGAATTTGTTCTTCGTTATTGTTATTTACTTTACCTATTTGTTTGGCAATTAATGATTTACTTTCTTGGAGTGGTTTATGACTGAATAAATTCTTAATAATCTTTGTTCTCTACATTGTTACATAGGTCTCGGCCTTTTTGTTATATGGTTTTCTGTATCTTTGCAGTGCACCACCTTCTGGTAGCATTTTTAGTGGAGTTTTTCTTTAGCTCTGCGTAGTTCTTTATTGCAGTAGGAACTAAGGTGTAGTTGCACGCTCTGTTTATTCTTCATTATTGATTTCTTCATGTTTTTTACTTATGCTTCTTATACTTAGGGGATACACATAGGGATAGAGCGTTTCATAGGAGCTTACTGCATATTTCCTTCTCTGTTTTGTAACACAGAGCCAGGATACTTAGCATTCACATGGGAGATGTATTGCTCTGCCAAACACACCATCTGCGCATTCAGGGAGTGATAGCTTTTTCCATTCCTGAACACTTGTTCATTCCTCCGGGGGGGGGGACAAATGCTGTATGTGTACCATCAATGGCACCAATGATGTTGGGGATATGTCCAAGGGCATAGAAGTCAGCTTTCACTGTGGTCAAATCCTCCACCTGGGGGAATACTATGTAGCTGCACCTGTGTTTCAGCAGGGCAGACAACACTCTGGTCAACACGTTTAAGAACATAGGCTGTGACATGCCTGATGCCATGGCCACTGTCGCTTGGAAGGAACCACTTGCCAGGAAATGGAGCACTGACAGGACCTGCACAAGAGGGGGATACCTGTGGGCTGGCAGATAGCTGAAATCAGGTCCGGCTCCAATTGAGCACACAGTTCTTGGATTGTGGCCCTATCAAGTCTGTAGGTCAGGATAATGTGCCTGTCCTCCATTGTCGCCAGGTCCACCAGGGGTCTGTACACGGGGGGATGTCTCCATCTCCTATTCATCCTCAGCGGTTGAACTCTAGGGTGAAAAACGGTGGGCAGACGGTCATATTCACAAATATGTTGAAATAATGATGCATTTCTTCCTTTACAGAAACAGTATGTGAATTCGAGAGTCAGTTGATGTGCCAATGTCTGCTGTGACGCAGTCAGGTGCCATGGCCTGTGCTCCCTTGAAATGGCGGCTGCCTGACCTCTGAGGAGAAACAAGTGGAAATGAGGTAATTCCGCTGGCGTTGTGCGCTGAAGCGGTTGGCAGTCGATGACCGCCACACAACTTTACATTGGTTAACATTAGGCCCTATGGGTTCCAGGAGCCAATGGCGATGTATGCCGGCGGTGACGGTAGACACCGCCGCGGACGTGACTGACATTTTCTATCTGTTCACTCACTTGCTACCTGACCTTCAACAGGAGAGGACCTACACTGCAAGTGGTGCTGTGACCTGTGTCTGGAAGCGACAATGGCTCAAGTGTCTGGGGAAAGGGCCCTTGCCTTCACTTCGGAGGAGTCGGAGAGACTGGTGGATAGGGTCCTACCCCAGTACACTTTACTTTATGGTCCTCCAGACAAACAGGTGAGTACACTGTGAGCATGATGTGTGGGCCATGAATGTATGGAGTGCTATGTGTGTAAGCGTCATGTGGGGGGGGGCTGAGGGGTCCTGGGCAGAGTGCTGCAAGTACGGTGGTCAATGTATGTGCGTAAGGGGATGGGGGATATGGTGGGCCATGAATATAACAGTCCGGACGGTATGACTAATCCCTTTTCTGCTGTATTTTTCCTGCAGGTCAGCACCCATCAGGAAAAGGGTATTTGGCGTGCCATCGCCAAGGAGGTGCGGACCCTGGCGGTCTTTGACAGGCAGAGCACCCACTGCCGCAAATGGTGGGAGGAACTGCACTGCTGGGCAAGGAAGACGGCGGAGGCCCAGCTGGGACTGGCCTCCCAACGAGGAAGGGGTGCCCGTCGTACCCTGACCCCCTGATGTTCCACATCCTGGTGGTGGCTTATCCGGAGTTGGATGGGCACTTGAAGGCATCACATCACCCACAAGGGGGTGAGTACAGATTCTGAATCATGACTTTGCACGCTTTCAGGTTTAACCTGGGTGTGGGATGTGGGCTGTGGGTGCCCCTAGGCCAGGGCGAACATGGCAGGGTAGGTCCCTTGTTGGGCAGGCTCTGAAGCACTCCAACCCCAATAGTTTTAGTGGGTATCTACTACTGGGCAGGGTCCTGTTGGTTTCAGGTGTGCAGCTGATGGCATTATGCTATGTACCCCCTGGGCTGGTGACTGGCTTTGTAACTGGTAGTGCATGGCCTAGTGCATAGGGCTGATCCCTGTGTGTTGTGTACGCCAACGGTAGTGTTGTTGCTGGAATTGACCAAGTGCATCCTCTGTCTCCCCCCCTTCTTGTTTTGTCACCCTGTCCTTGTGTGCATTAGCATCATCTGGCGGGGGAGCAGATGCACTGGCGATGGAGGGAGCTGTATCCCACATGTGCCTGGAGGCCGAATCCACTGACGGTGAGGGCACCAGTGGGACGGTGGGCGAGAGGAGCACCACAACAGAGACAGGAGGGGACACTAAAGACAGCAGCTCCTCCTCCGATGGAAGCTCCCTGACGGTGGCGGACACCTCTGTGCCCACCCCAACAACAGGTACAGCCACCACCCCCGTACCAGCACCCCCCTCCCAGCAGTCCCTCAGCGTTTTTCCCGTGCCCGCTCACCCAGGAGGGTGGGCATATCCTTCGCCCCAGGCACCTCAGGCCCTGCCCCAGTCAGCCCTGCTGCCCTCAGTGAGGAGGCTATTGACCTCCTGAGATCCCTCACTGTTGGGCAGTCAACCATACTGAATGCCATCCAGGATATTGAAAGGCATTTGCAACAAACAAATGCATACATGGAGGGCATTCACTCTGGCGTGGCGGCCCAACAGGCAGCATTTCAGGCTCTGGCCTCCGCACTGATGTCAGCCATTGACCCTGTCTCCAGCCTCCCCCTCCAACTTCCTCTACCCAGTCCCAATCCCCTCAACCCCAGCCTATCCCAACCACACCTTCAGACCAGCATTCACCCAAATCAACACACAGAAGTGACAATCACGAGCACCACACTTCATCTCACAGGCTCTCACACAAGCACCTTCCAGGTGCAGACACACCAACATCCAGTGCCTCCACTGTGTCCCCCTCCTCCTCCTCATCCACCCCCCTCCCAGTAGCATCTTCACTCACACCTGCATGCACTACATTCTCGTCCACTACCTCCATCACCAGCACGCCTATCACCACATGCCCCTCACTGGCAGTTACCACTCCAACATCCATGCACACCTCTTCGGTGTCCTCTCCCACTGTGTCTGTGACCCCTCCTCCCAAAGTACACAAACGCAAGCACACACCCACCCAACATCCATCCACCTCACATTAGCATTCAGCTCATGCACCTGCACCCAAACACAGCAGACTGACACCTCCTACAACCACTCCCTCTTCCTCCACTCCCAAACCTTCACCCTCTTCCCGCCCCAATGTCCCTAAAAAGCTTTTGCTAGCCACCCTTGACCTCTTCCGTACCCCTCCCCCCCATCCTTCACCTCAGGCCAGGGTGGCCAGAACCCAGCCCAGCACCTCAGCCACCAAGTCCACGTCTGCTGTGGTTTCTGCAGCAGTCAGAGGCTCTAAGGGGGCACCCGTCAGCCCAGCCAGTGTGCCACCAATTCATGCCAAGGCCAAGAAGGTTCCACCACCTGTCAAGGACAAGAAGTGGATAGCATCCAGCAAGGAGAAGGAGCCAAAACCACCCAGCAAGGCCACGTCAAAGACTCCAGCTGGCAGACCCAAGGAAGCACAACCATCTGCCAAGGGCAGGAAGGGGCACAGAACATCAGCCAGGGCCCTTCAGTCGTCCGAGCCTGCAGGTGAAGGCCTGGTGGCTACCAGCACAACTGCCAGCACTGCCACCTGCACCGCGGCCAGCACCACCACCTGCACCACCTCAAGCACCGCCACCTGCACTGCTGCAAGTAGCACCACTGGCAGCAGCAGCAGCCCCAGTGGGCAGCCGTCCAAGGCTGCAGGGGAAGGGCTGGAGCCTCCCCCCCCCACTGGCAGCACCCTCACCAGCACCGGCATTACCACCACTCTGCAGCCGTAGCTGCCGGCGGATGGACTGTAGTAGTGTCTCCATGGAGTGTCTTGCATCCTGCTCACTGCAAAATCTGTGGGTCTGACACCCAGGTGAGGGACTGTGACCTGGCACTCCCCAAGATCTGCATCACAGGGCACAAAGCCCCCTCCAGAACCATTGGAAGAAGGCATCCAGTCACCCTATCCTTGGTAGGATGAAGCATACTGGGCACAAAGCCTCCTCCAGAACCATTTGAAGAAGGCATCCACTCACCCTATCCTTGGCAGGATGAAGCAAACTGGACACGAAGCCCCCTCCAGAACCAGTGGAAGAAGGCATCCACTAGAGAGACTGTGGCTTTGCACTCCCCAGGACCAAGCAGTGGGCAAACCACCCACTTGAGAGAATAAGGCTTTGCACTCCCCAGGACCAAGCAGTGGGCATACCACCCGCTAGAGAGACTGAGGCTTTGCACTCCCCAGGACCAAGCAGTGGGCAAACCACCCACTAGAGAGACTGTGGCTTTGCACTCCCCAGGACCAAGCAGTATGCAAACCACCCACTTGAGAGACTGTGGCTTTGCACTCCCCAGGACCAAGCAGTGGGCATGGAGCCTCCTCCAGGAGCGGTGGTGTAGTACCATCTTCCGGCTGAGGTGCCCCACCTTCCCTGTCCCCCTGGGGTGCCTGTGTGTTTTCGACCTGATGCCCCTGCAGTGTTCTCTCCGTATTGAGGCAGGAGTCAAGTGTGGGCTTGGCCTATGTGTTATGGCCCAGTGGGCCACAGACTATTTTTGTGTGGACATTGTCCCTCATTTTGTATATATTGTACATACTGTTTATTTATTTTTGACCGTATTTCTAACTATTGCTAGTATTACACTCATTTGACTCCATTCTTTTTGTCCTTGCGTTATTCCAGAGGGTTATGGGGTGTATATGTAATGTTGTTGCATGTGTTTGTGTGTATGGTGTTAGGGGTGTGAGTGGAGGTGGGTGTGTTGCATGTGTGTGTCACTCTCTTTTTCCTCCCCCCTCCCTTGTGTGCTAGGTGCTGTACTCAACGTGGTCTTCGTCGCCGGCGTTGGTGCTCCTGGTATATGAGCAGATACACCAGCATGGGAAAGACCTGTAGCTCGGCTCCATGGCGTCCTGGTTCTTCCTTGAGTGTCGAGAGGTGAGTGGTTTCTCTTCAAAGTACTGTTTCCGCCGTGCTTTTGATGGCGGTGTACCATCCCGGAAAAGCTGGCGGATGGGCGGGTTGTAATCGAGTGGGCGGTACATTGTCTTCCGCCTTGCTGTTGGCGGTTACCGCTGCAGTGTTTGTTGCTACCTCTGTGGCGGTCGGATTGTTAAAATGGGTGTCTGTGTTGGCGGTTTCCTGCCATGGTCATGATTCCATTTTTTTTTACCGCCGGCCTGTTGGCAGAATTACCGTCGCTTTAACATCGACCGCTAGGGTTGTAATGAGGGCCTATGTCCAGTGGATAACATCTGCAGTGATGCAGAGTTCAGGGCATAGCCTACAACCATTCCCTGCGCTCGGTTGCTCAATTCTGGATGGGCACACCTTGTGGTCATGTCCACGGAGCACAGGGACATGGAGAAAAGCCACACAAGACATAGCTGAATGTCACTAAGATTATGTAAAACAGAAAACTGCTGCAGTCCTTGCAGAGATTATAGGGAGAAACGGTGTGTTTCCACTAGCAGCTCACCTATGCGTAAATATGAAAACATACTCTCTGAAGCAATGTCTGTGAAGTAATTTATGATGAGCCCTTCTTCTAGGGGCGGGAACATCGTTTACCCATAACTGGGGAATTACATTGTTTTTATGTTTTGGATCATAGCTATAAAATCCAATTGACTAGAGACAACTGAATTTCCTATATTTTTAGAACATAATTTTCTTTGGGCTCATAAATGCCATAATATCCGACTACAGTGTTTTTCCACTGACCACGCGTATGTCCTGCTGTTCTTACAACGAATCATCCTCGTGTTCTTTGTTCACATTTTAGTATTTCTTACAACAAATTGATTGAGAGTACAGTAAGGAATTGTCTCTGAAAAGCAATATTTTTCACAAAGTAGCAGTGTACTTCTCACGCTAGGACTTTATTCTGTTTCATCCCTCCAAACACGGAATATAATGATTGACACTCGCATAACCTTATCGTGAATATTTTGTCTGCAAACACTGCGGACCTGACAAGGTGTATGAGGCAGCAGCAATGGGACAAAGCAGAAGCTGACATCAGACGTTTCACAACATAAAATCAGCTTATGAATGAAAGTTGCCACCTAGCAGATCAGGTTAATGGGGGAATTAGTCCTGACCAGGGAGCCCTCTCTCATAAAACCTATTTAATTAATCAGTAATAAAGTACAGCATCCTATTGATTCATATTGACCTCTCTCCGTTTCATCTCCTGCTTGCCAAGACTCCTAATGTTTTTGAAACATCACACCAAATTAACCTGACAGCAACCAGGTTTCTTTCTTATTGATCTGTCAGGTGACTTTTTATTCAGTGCAGTATTTTGTCAAAGCACATTTCCTACACGATACACAATAAAAAGACTAAAGCACAGACTCATATAGCATAATTAAGTGACAAAAACATCAGTTCCAATTTCTCGAGGTAAGTCCAACATGGATATGTTTAAATTATTAAATAGAGTTGCTTCAATAAAGTACACATAACATAGATGGTTTGACTCAGATTGAGATCTAGTTAAATGGAACAGAAAGCCTCTTTAACATTCGTGTTCTTGATACAGTGAAATAGATAAAATCCACTGATTAGATTTTTCACCCATTGTAAATAAGTGACTCAAATAAAAGCATAGCAAATGAGGCAGCGCAGGAAGGGTCGGATTTTAACAAGGATTTAGGAAAGTGAAAGAAGTATGACACAAACAGTGCCCGCCCCATCTTTAAACACACGGTAAGTTTTTACTGTGGAAATTGTGACATTTTTATAATAGTCTTATATACTTTATCCGGGGGGAGGAATATAAATGCAGCTTTGAAAAAGTATATTGGGGCTGATCTCCACATCTGTGGGAGTTTTTAGAAAGGAGAAGAGCCTTAGCACGATCTTGGATTATTCATTTTATGAGACAATATAATGACTTATTGATTCTCCTGTTTTTGATTATATTTTCTGCAGCGCTTTTGGTAAATGATTGTCTAGTTTCTTCACGTCCTTCACTAAATCATGCATTCTTGGCTAAAAGGTTAAGGTTATTTTCTTATCATACGCATTGATGAGATTTCATCACATTACAATCAATATTCATCCTTTCACTGTCACAAGCATTTCCCAATAAATGAATTGTTTGCTTAATGATTGTGGAGAGTCTGCTTTTCTTATCCGTCAGAAAAGGAGTTAGTCAGCTTTGTAACAAAATACATCAGTGAACTGAGAAAGGCATAGTCAAGCAAACTTCCACATGAATCTTTAGCAACTTTCACAGAACACAAATCTTGCAATAGCAATCCGCCGACAATGGATTTTAAGACATAGGCCGCTGCCGCAGGACTGGTGGTGATGATCGCAAATTACGACTGCGGCGGTTTGGCCACTGCAAGGCCCCCACTTCCCCGCCCGTCCTGCCGCTTTACCGCAGCCCGTGCTGGAGGTTTTAACCTCCAGCCCGTCGGGAGTCAAATAACCGCCAACCGAATAATTGACTCGGGACTCTGCCAGCATTTTACTGGCGGGCTCACTGCCACAAAATTGTTGGCAGAAAGATATCCCGATGCAAGAAACTTGCGTTCCTGTCGCTGGGACACCTCCCAAACACCTCCGCACACACACACAAATGCACCCACACACACACAATCACACACAGACTCACTACATTCACCCCCATAGACATGCATATATACCCATGTACATCCCACATATATGCATACACTCACCATCACGTCACCCCCTCCCTCACTCATCTTCACACAACCACACCCCCAATCGTACCTCACTGCATGCACCAACACACACCATATACACATACAAACATACACGCACCTGCACGCAGTCACTCATGCCCCTTTCCCTTTACTCATTCACCCATGCACACATCCCAGCCCCCATCCACATGTATAAACACACGCACCCTGACCCACCATACACATTCACACGCATCATCATCACCACATTTACACACAGACACACGCACGCACAAACACTCCCCCTCTCCCGACATTCATGACACACATACACACACTCACACACATCCATTCACACCCTCCCCCCCCCATGCAGGTGACACTTACCTTCTCCAACGAGGTGCTCCTCTGTGAAGGGACAGGACCTGGTGCTCCCACCACCGGCAGCGCCCCTCCACCAGAAGACCGCCTCACAGAATTATGGGTCGTAATACAGGTGTGACTTGTACTGATGTGTTTTACATGTCCTAACAGTGAAATACTGCCAAATTCGGTTTCCATTGTTGCAAGGCCCATCTCTCTCATAGGTTAACATGAGGGCTGCCTTTAAATATCCTTAAAGTGCAGTTTCCCTTTGAGAGCAGATGGAAATATGGAGTTGGGGCCTCTGAACTCACAATTTAAAAATACATCTGTTAGTGAAGTTGGCTTTTAGATTGTTAGTTTGAAAATGCCACTTTTAGAAAGTGGGCATTTTCTTGCTTTAACCATTCTGTGACTCTGTCTGTTTGTGGATTCCCTGTCTGGGTCAGACTGACAGTTGGACTATTTGTGAATCTCATCTAGACAGGGACACAGAGGGAGCTGGGGTGTAGCCTGCATATCCTGTTGAGCCATTTGGGTGAGAGTGGAGGGAAGAGTGGTCACTTACACCTGAATGGGCTGTGCCTGCCCTCACACAATGCAGTCTCCAACCCCCTTGTGTGTTTCGGGGGCCTGGACTGGGCAAGGCAGGATCCTGTAAACAACTGAGACTTTTCTTTGAAGTGGGGAAATTTCAAAGGCTGAAAAAAGTATAAGTAGTGGATCCAAAACCCCAGACTTTTAGATTACTTCTTTATTGAAGAGGAACCTCTGCCAAGGAGAAGAGCTGAAGAGCTGAGAAGTGCTGCCCCTGCCTATGACTGTGCTTTGTTGGGCTATCCTGTAGTTGCTACTCCTGCCTGTGGAAGGGGACAAAGACTGGACTTTGTTGTGCATTCCTGCTTGAGATTAATCTCCAAGGGCTTGGATTGACCTTGCTTCCTGTTTTGAAGTCTCAGAGCCATCAAAGACTTCCTCTGCCAGCACTTGACTCTGCTGAGACTTCTGCCCTGCCAAGTGGTGCCCTATCCAGTCCCTGGGCGCTTGAAAGGTGAAGTTGGCAGAACAAGAACTGAAATCCACACACAGAACACCATGCGGGGAAATGTCGACACACCACCTGCAACGTAGCTGAAAAATTATGTGGCACCCGCTTCGTGGCGAAAATCAATGCTCCACCTGCATCGTGGCTGGAAGATCGACACATCACGGTTGGAGAATCGATGCAACACCTGATTGCGACTGCTAATAACGACCTGAATCCCATGCAGCGTGGTTTTCTAACACCGTGCAACTGGATTTCTCACGCATCATCATTAGGCGTCAAAGTCATCGTAAACCTGTGCGGATAAGAGGTGCCCTGTCCGTAAATCGATGCATCGCTCTCTTGCAAGGGAGAAACACGGCACATCGCCTACCCGATCGGAGTAGTAATTACACACGGCCTCACTTGCGAGTAAGGAATTGACGCATCACTGACTTTTTCAAAGCACGGTCACCTGTGCGGCTTTATTTTTTACGCAAACCACATACTTTGTGTAAAATCAACATTTCCATTGTTTTCCATGTAGTAGGACTCTTATTCTTTCAAAAATTCACATCTTGACTCGTGTATGTTGAATTTTTGTTGTTTTGGTCTTGTTTGATTTAGATAAATATTACCTGTTTTTCTAAACTGGTGTGGTGGTCATTTTGTAGTGTTTTCACTGTATTAGTGTGTTTGTTGTACAAATACTTTACACATTGCCTTTGAGATAAGCCTGACTTCTTGTGCCAAGCTACCAAGGGGGTAAGAAAGGATTGTTTTACATGTGTATTCCCATTGCTCTGACTAGAGTGAGGATCCCTGCTTAGACAGAGTGCAAACTGACTGCCAACCAGCAACCCCAATTCTAACGTTGGTGATCAGAAGTGAGAATTGGACTTGTATTTGTGCTTGACATACAGTGATTAAGTGTACACTACTGTTTTCAGTGCAGACCATTAACTGACCACATACTACTTGTTTTCACTTTTTTCTGTTCTTAGACATCATCTGCTTCCATCTTTTGACTTTTGAACTTCTCATTGGTAACTCTTTGTTCCGCCTTGGAACTTTGCACTTTGACTTGCCATAATTTCTCAATCTGGTGATGCACCAGCTGGAGATGTTTTTGTGTTGGAAAAACTGGAGAGTTATACAGTTGTTCGACTGAAACAGTTCAGTAAGGATCATGCCTGTCCCATTAGGAGCTGTGCCAGGAAGTAGGAGCTGCAAAAGGCACTGAGGGCCTGCGTGACAGCCAAGGAGGGTGGGGGGCACCGAGGAAGAGATTGAGGGTGAGGAGGTGCAAAACAGCCATGAGAGCATAGTAGAGGTACCTGTACTGCTTGAGGGGAGGGTCTCCAAGCCAGTTAGTAGTGTGTCATCCAAGGGTCTGACTCCTGAAGAGTTGCAGGACAGACAGACGGAGAGGGTTGACCAGCTGGAGTTAGAGAAGCTCAAGATGGAAATGGAGGAGAGGAGGCTGGCCATTGGAGAGAAGAAGATGTTCCTGGCTCATGAGCTTAGTTTGAGGGAACTAGATAAGAGGACCTAGTCTAGTAGAGATGGCTGCAGCTGTGACACAGTGCAGCCTGAGAGGAGGGTGAACATTCCCAAAGGCCTAGTTAAGGATTACAAGAGGGAGGATGACATATACTTGTGGTTTAAGGGGTATGAGTCTGCTCTCCACATGAACATGGTCCCTGAAGCACATTCAGGGGCAGGTCTTTGGAAGCACTTCAAGGTAGAAGGGAGAGACACCTTTACATCCTTAGGGGATCCTCAGGGACTCTCTTATTCTATCATTAAGGACGCCCTACCCACAAGGTATGGACTCACCCCTGAGCAGTACAAGGACAAGTTTAGGTCCTACAAGAAAAAAGAATCCCAAACTTGGCTAGAATGTGTTGATTCTTTCTGTAGGTCACTGGATGGTTGGGTGAAGGGCAACAAGATAACAACTTATGAGAGGCTTTACTACTTAATTGCTTGGGAGCACTTGAACACTCTTTGTTTGCCAGACCTGCTCCAGCACCTGATTGACAGCAAGCTGACTGATCCCAGGAAGCTTGCGCAGGAAGCGGACCGTTGGGAGAGCACCGGGGTCCAAAAGAGTTATGGGGGAGACCATGCCAAGGGTGGGCATGGTCCCCCTCAGAAGAAGTAGGGGGTAAGGGTAAACAGGGGGAGTTCTCTAAGGGGTCCCAACCTAGTTCCCAGGGTAAGGATTTCCAGCCCCCAGTTGAGAAGACGCCCTGGTTTTCTACAGGGAAACCTGAAGAGGGGGTCCCCGCAAGTGTTATACATGTGACCAGGTGGGTCATATGTGGAGGGATCGCAAATGTCCCAAGTGGACACAGGCACCCACTGGTGCTGAGTCATAGGGTTTGGTCAGTGTAGTGCTTGGGGAGGAGTTGGTTCCAGATGGGTGGGAGCCAACTGAGATGACCCTTGTCTCACTAGGGGACAGTGAGATGGTTCAGAGAACCGTAGTGCCTGAAAACACTAAAAAGTACAGGCAGTCGGTGACCATCAATGGACAGAGGGTGGAGGCTCTGAGAGACACAGGAGCCAGTATGACTACTGTGAGAAGTCACCTGGTGTCTGAAGAGTAGATAGATCCCCATGTACTTCACCAAGTAGTTGCAGTAGACAACTCAGAGTGCCTGTGCAGAGTGGGGCAGGTTCCATTTGAATAGGGGTGGGGTTCAGGTGCCTTGAGAGTGGCTATGAGTCCAACCATACCTGTAGATTGCCTACTTGGCAATAACCTGGAGGATTCCCCTTGGAAGGAGGTGGAAAACAAGTCTCACTTGGAGATATTGGGTCTGCATGGTTGGGTGTGTGTGTCCACCCGGTCAATAGCAGCCTGCCAGGGTGATCAGGAGACCCCTGAGCATGAAGGAGTAGCCCGGGTGTCTGCCAGTAGGAGGAAGGACAAGAGGCACAGGGAACCTGCAGCAGAAGTTCCCTTGGTCCGGGGTGAGGCTGAACCTCAGGGGGATGCCCCGGAGATTAGAGAAGAACAGGTGGCTGAACTGGGGGAGATCCATGAGCTGCCTCAGTGGCAGCGGGAAGGGGGACCCACCATGGAAGCATTCTGTGAGGCACAGAAGACATGCCCTGCTCTGGTGGGTTTACGGCAGTAGGCTGCAGACCAGGCGTCTGGCAAGGAGTCTGGATCACACTTGATCTACTAGGAGGAAGGCCTCTTACATAGTGAGCCTAAGGTTGCTGAGCCTGGGTCAGCCCGTGTGCTGGTGGTACCCCAGAGTTTCAAAGCCTTCCTACTGGTCTAGCTCATGATGTGCCTTTAGCTGGACATTTGGGGCAGGACAAGACCATTGAACAGCTTTTCACCCACTTTTATTAGCCCCAAATGCTCAGGCACTCTGATGTCTTGCCAAACTTGCCAGCCAAGTGGCAAGAGTGGGGGGAAATGTAAGGCTCCCTTCCAACCTTCTCCTGTAGTCAGCACCTCATTTGAAATGGTTGGTATTGGCATTGTAGAGCCTCTGGATCCCAAGACAGCCATGGGCAACAGGTTTATCCTGGTCTTGGTAGACCATGCCACCAGATACCCAGAAGCCATTCCTTTGAGGTCAATCATCTCCCCTGTGGTGAGACATGCATTGGTGGTTTTTTTATCTGCATGGGGTTCCCCAAGGAGGTGGTATCTGATAGGGGCACTAACTTCATATCAATATATGTGAAGTCTGTGGAAGGAGTGTGGGGTGACATATAAGTTCACCACTTCCAAAGTAACAGTCTGGTTGAGAGATTCAACTGCACCTTGAAGGGCATGATTATTGGCTTGTGGAAGCCCTTGAGGATTAAGTGGGACGTCCTCTTGCCGTGCCTTCTGTTCGTCTACAGGGAGGTGCCTGAAGAGGGTCTTGGATTTAGCCCTTTTGAGTTACTGTATGGCCACCCGGTCAGTGGACCTTTGAGTCTGGTTAGGGAAGTCTTGGAGAAAGCCTCCAGTAAGCCCCCCAGGAAGCATTCAGGTACATGCTGGCTTTTTGAAAAAAACCAGCCTGCTTCAGAAAACTCAACCAAGAGAACGTGGAAGCAATCCAAGAAGATATGGAGTGCTGGTATGACCAGAATGCCACTCTGGTTGAGTTTCAGCCTGGCCAGAAAGTGTGGGTGATGGCCCCAGTGGAGCTTAGGACTCTCCAGGATAAGTGGACTGGGCCATTTGAGGTAGTGGAGCGCCTGAGTGATGTCACCTATTTGGTGAATTTGCGGACTCCTAGAAACCCTTTGAGGGTCTTACATGTGAACCGCCTCAAGCCTCATTTTGAGAAGACAGAGGTGTCAATGCTTCTAGCAACAGATGATGGGTTGGAGGAAGAGAGTGAGCCTCTTCCTGACCTCCTGTCCGCTAAGGAGAAAGATGGGTCTGTGAAGGGTGTGAACCTCTGCCTCTCACTGACCCCAGAGCAATAGAGGGACTGTCACCAAGTTTTGAGACAGTATGCCTCTCTATTTTCCTCCTTGATCCCAGGGGTCACTCATCTGTGTAACCATGATGTGGACATTGAGGACAGTCCTCTTGTAAAACATAAGGTTTACGGAGTGACTGACAAGGTTAGGGCTAACATCAAGGATGAGGTGTCCAAGATGTTAGCATTAGGGGTTATTGAGTTTTCCAGTAGTCCCTGGGCCAGCCCTGTGGTCTTGGTCCCAAAAGCTGATGCTCCTCGTACCACTCCAGAACTCAGGTTCTCTGTAAGCTACCAAGGACTCAATGTGGTCGCTAAGACTGACACACACCCCATCCCCCGAGTTGATGAACTCATTGATTAGTTAGGGGCTGCCAAATATCTAAGTATATTTGATCTGACCTCTGGATATTGGCAGATTGCTCTGAATGAGGGGTCTAAGGAGAGGTCTGCATTTTCCACCCCAGATGGGTACTGTCAGTTTAGGGTGATGCCCTTTGGGATGAAGATTGCCCCTGCCACCTTTCAGAGGCTGGTTAACCAAATGTTGGCTTGTCTGGATGATTTCAGTGCAGCCTACCTGGATGACATTGCTGTGTTCAGCTCCACTTGGGAGGAGCACTTGCAGCACTTCTGCAAAGTGTTAGAGGCCCTGCAGAAGGCAGGCCTCACTATTAAGGCAAACAAGTGACAAACAGGTCAGGGTTCTGTGTTGTACTTGGGACACCAGGTGGTAAGAGGCCAGGTGGCACCCCTGCAGCCAAAGATTGACATAATTCTGGCTTGGGAGCCTCTCAAGACCCAGACTGAGGTGAGAGCCTTTTTAGGTCTCACAGGTTACTATAGGAGGTTTGTTGAGGGGTATGGCACCATTGTTGCTCCCTTAACGGAGTTAACCGCCAAGAAACAACCACAGAAGGTGATCTGGGCAGAGGCTTGTCAGACAGCTTTTGATGCCCTGGAGGCAGCCATGTGCACTGCACCCATGCTGAAGGCACCTGACGTCTCTAAAGAATTTGTAGTGCAGGCTGATGCTTCAGGGCATGGTGTGGAAGCAGTGTTCTCACAGCTAAATGAAAAGGGCATAGATCAACCTGTAGCCTTTATCAGTAGGAGGTTAGTTCCAAGGGAACGTAGATGGAGTGCAATTGAGCGTGAAGCTTTTGCTGTGGTCTGGGCGCTGGAGAAGCTGACACCCTACCTGTTTGGGACTCACTTCAGGGTTCAGACCGACCACAGGCCCCTCAGATGGTTAATGCAGATGAGAGGTGAGAATCCAAAACTGTTGAGGTGGTCCATTTCCCTACAGGGGATGGACTTTGCGGTGGAACACCGCCCTGGAACAGAACATGCTACTGCTGATGGTCTGTCCAGATTCTTCCGCCTTAGTGATGAGAACTCCTATGAGGTTGGGTAGTTCTCCCCACTTTCGGCTGGGGGGGAAACATGTTAGACCTGGCATCCTTGGCGTGGTCTTCCCTAAATTTTTGCCTCTACTTCCCAGGTTGTTGCTGTGTGCTATACTCAGTTTTTGCTGTTTTTGTTGCTCTGGGCACTTTACCACTGCCGACCAGTGCTAAAGTGCAAGTGCTCCCTATGTGTAAATTGTATGGGCTATTGGCTTTTCCCTGATTGTCATATTTGATTTACTAGAATGTCCCTAGTAAAGTGCACTAGAGGTGCCTAGGTCCTGTAAATCTACTAGTGGGCCTGTAGCACTGATTGTGCGACCCATCTAAGTAGCTCTTTAAACATGGCTCAGACCTGCCACTGCAGTGTCTGTGTGTGCAGTTCTAAAATGTCAAATTCAACCTGGCAAGTGTATCCACTTGCCAAGCCTAACCATCCATTTTTATACATGTAAGGCACCCTTAATGTAGGCCCTAGGTAGCCCCATGGGTAAGGTGCAGTATATGCTAAAGGTGGGACATGTACTGATGTGTTTTACATGTTCTAACAGTGAAATACTGCCAAATTTGTTTTTCACTGTTGCAAGGCCTATCTCTCTTATAGGTTAACATCCTTAAAGTGCAGCTTCTCTTTGAGAGCAGATAGAAATGTGGAGTTTGGGGTCACTGAACTCACAATGTCAAAATACATCTGTTAGTGAAGTTGTTTTTTAGATTGTTAGTTTGAAAATGCAATTTTTTTAGAAAATTAGCATTTTCTTGCTTTAATCATTCTGGGACTCTGTCTGTTTGTGGATTTCCTGTCTGGGTCAGACTGACTGTTGGGACGTTTGTGAATCTCCTCTAGATAATGAAACAAAGGGAGCTGGTGTGTAGCCTGCATTTCCCGATGAGCCATCTCATCTAGAGTGGAGGGAGGAATGGTCGCTTACACCTGAATGGGCTGTGCCTGCCCTCACACAATTCAGTCCCCAACCCCCTGGGTTGTGTCTGGGGCTTGGCCTGTGCAAGACAGGATCCTGTAAACAACAGATACTTTTCTTTGAAGTTGGGCAACTTCAAAGGCAGAAAGGTGTTTAAGTAGTGGACCCAAAACCCCAGACATTTAGATCTCTTCTGGATTCAAGAGGAACCTCTGCCACGGAGAAGAGCTGAAGAGAAGTGCTGCCCTTGCCTGTGACTGTGCTTTGTTGGGCTATCCTGCAGTTGCTGCTTCTGCCTGTGAAAGGGGACAAAGACTGGACTATGTTGTGCATTCCTGCTTGAGAAGAATCTCCAATGGCTTGGATTGAGCTTGCCTCCTGTTTTGAAGTCTCAGGGCCATCAAAGACTTCCTCTACCAGCACCTGAACCCTCTGCTTAGAATCTTGCCAAGTGGTGCCCTATTCAGTCTCTAGGCCCTTGAAAGGTGAAGTTGGCAGAACAAGGACTGAAATCCACGCACAGAACACAGTGCAGGGAAATGATCAACGCACCACCTGCAACTCAGGTCAAAAACAACGCGCCACCCACTTTGCAGCTAATATCGATGCTCCACCTACATCACACCTGGGAGATCGATGCATTGTGGCTATGGAAATGACGCAGCACCCGCTTGCAGCTGCTAACGACGCAAACCCCACGCAGTTTGGTTTTCTAATACCGTGCGACTGGATTTCTCACACATCGTTGCTGGGCGTCAAAGTAATTGTGAACCTGCGCGAATTCGTGTAACCCTGTCCAGAAATTGACACATCACTCTCTTGCAAGGGAGTAAAACAACACATCGCCTACCTGACCGGAGAAGAAACAATGCACGGCCTCACTTGTGAATAACTAATCGATGCACTCTCGCCCTTGAGGCTGTATTTTCAACACAAACCAGGTACTTTGTGTAAAATCAACGTTTCCATTGTTTTCTAGGGAGAAGACAGTTATTGTTTTGAAAATTCATATCTTGATTTGTGTATGTTGGATTTTTGTTGTTTTGGTCTTGCTTGATTTAGATAAATATTACTTGGTCTTCTAAACTGGTGTGGTGTCCTCTTTGTAGTGTTTTCACTGTATTACTGTGTGTGTTGTACTTTACACATTGCCTTTGAGATAAGCCTGACTGCTTTTGCCAAGCTGCCAAGGGGGTGAGCAGGGGTTATCTAAAGTGTGTATCTGCATTGCCCTGACTAGAGTGGTGGGTCCAGCTTGGACCGAGTGCAAACTGACTGCCAACCAGAAATCCCATTTCGAACAGAACTTATCTCTGGCTATAAGTAAGTCTTGATCCTTTCCTGGCCCACCTCCTCTTCTGCTAATCTCTCCTCTCATTGCACTCAGTTTAAGACATTTCAGGGATGAGCTGCTGGCCGCATGCAAAGGGGCACTGTAGAAAAAGGCTGAAGGTGATGCATGAGGTCATTGTTTTTTTAGAAGGTGCTTGAAGAAATGTCAGTCTTCCTTCCCTTTTGGACATTAATTTTGGAGCCTTACTGCTTCTTTGCATTTTCTTTGTTCACTGTGATATAGTGCCCTTCTATAAGCTATTCAAGACATTACATAGTGGGAATTCAAAGGGCTGGCTCTAATCAGAAGTGATGTATGTGATATCTATTTCCCCTGTCACCCTGCTTTTTATCCTGTTGCCTTTGGGCCACTCCAGTGACAAATAGCACTAGCTAGACCCTGCTTTTTATCCTGTTGCTTTTGGACCTTTTCAGTGACATATAGCTCTAGCTTGACTACTGGCCGAGCACTTATCACAAAGTTGGTACTTATTTAGCCGAATGACCATAATTGTTTAATGGGTTAACCCAGTAAACCTCAGGACCTGGTAACGTTTAGTAACAATAAAAAAACAAAGAGTCCTGTTGGAGCTCAATTATCTTAATTAAAAAAAGGTAGTTGTTTAATATAAACGATCTTTATACTGACCTGCAGTATTTACCTATCCCTGAAGGGTGCTTGATAAGAATTATTTGTTGCCCTGAATTCACCTGACTGGGAATGGACGTTTCCAATTTGGATTTGTTTGTACATAGCCACATTTGTTTCATTTGTTGCACTGAATGATCATTTGTCACTTCTCACTTATGGATCAACCTTGAGTATTCTATATGTAAACATTATGAGTGTACAGTTCTCCTAATACACACAAGTGATACGATTGAAGCATTTCTGGCTGTGTATTCTTCCTATTTGTTTTTGTATGTCTACATGTATACTGTTTGCATACAGTTATTAAGCAACTGCCTTTTTTGAATGAAGATAGTTCAGCACCAACAGGACTCTTTGTTTCTTTGTACTACCTGGCAGAATTAGGCATGTTGTCATTGTTTTCTGTTGATTATGCAGAATGCTTAACCAAACAACACAGCATCATCACACATAAACTACCTGCCAAAACTGTTACGCTAACAATCCATCTGTTTGTGTCAAATTTCTGAACGGAAACTCTTCAAAGTACAAGAAAGACTCTTTATTATTCATTCACACCCTTGATCTTACTGCTCAACAGAGTTTATTTTCTTCTGGGCACGGTATTCCAGGCTGTGTGGTCAGATCATGTCTCTCTCCAGCTCATAACAAAGAGGTTTTTGATTGCCTTCTGAAGGACTCTTCATACCCTCCTCTTCTGGAAATGAAGTAGCCTGTCTTAAGCTCCACATCTTTGCATTTGTTGGATTAGAGTGAGCAGTTGTACTAATAATGCAGTTTTCTGAAGTTTCATTTTTCTGTTAAAGTTCATTTGAATCCAGATGCTTTATCTCTTGACAGTCCGTTTCTGCTTTCACTTTAAGAATTTAATTTCATATTGCAATAGAAGGATTGGTTCTTATTAAAGCACAATGGTGGAAGTTGGAAATTGGGTAATTAATAGTAATAAGTAAGGACCTGCCACTAGTTATAAGGTCACAATCACAATGTAAGGTCCAGTCAAGACCTCAGTAAATTAACCACTTTCTCAACCCCTGGCAGCTGGCAATGAGTAGGCAGGCTTAAACTAGAAGACATATGTGTAAACTATTTAAAAACACCAATACATTATATAAGTAAGATACAACACACACTAAAAATCCAAAACCAATTCATAAAAATAGGAAATAATGTTATCTTTATAATGACACCAAAACAAATTAAATCCCATATAGGGGACCAGAGATATCAATTTTTAAAGAATAAATGTAGAAAATTTGGTTTCTAGTGCTTAAAAACCATTAGTGCCAAGAGGATATATCAGGTCACGCTTGACCCGGACCAAGTCACAATTTGAGGCTGGCCACAATGGAAACCTGCTCCGATACACTGAGCAGGAGGTCTCAGTCAAAGTTTTACCTTTGAACTTAGTCATTTTTCTGAATTTCTTTCTCTCGTTATCGGGCGAGGCTCCTCGTCAGACTGGGATCCTTTGTGACATCATCGACGTGGCTCAGCGTGAGCTACCAGTCAACTCCTGGATGTCTCATAGAAGGGGAAAAGCTCTCGCTTTAGCAGGACAAACCTGGTTTTCAGGCTGGGTCACGGTTCAAAGTCTGTTGCTTGACTCTCGTTGATGGTTCGGTCACCTTATGGATCTTTTTTCTAAAAGTTCTCCTGTCTTCTCCAAACTTCTGGATCTACATCCAGAAGTCCTCCTTAGAGTCTCTAGTAGTCCACAACACCAATCAAAAGTTCTAGAAGATCTGAGATGGGCTTTGAGATGTTTCCCAGATTACATCTGGCGAATCCTGAAAAGTCCAGCTTAAGGTGGTCAGCTATGTCTTCCTTGGTGGGGATGTTGCAGGTAAGGCTCTTTTAATCTGTTTTTGTCAGGGAGTCCACTCCTTTCCTCTCTTACAGTCAGACAAAGCCCTTTGCGATGTAGTTTCTCAGTGTGCCTCATGTGCAGCCATGCAGAGTGCAGTCCTTTGGAGTGTAGGCCAGGGTTCCAGCAGGGCAACCCTTCTCCTTGTAGATCGGGCAGTGATCTGAGTTGCTTGGCAACTCTTCCGTATTTTTCCAGTGGTACTAAGTTGGCAAGCAGGGGGGCACCCCTGGCCAATGGGTGCAGGGTGCCATCCTCTGGGGTGACTACTTCCTTCAAAGTGTGGCAAAAATAAATTCCGAGAAGCACTATTCTTCTGAAATCTAAGATGGAGAAAATCTCTCCTTGGGGTCAGAATCTGGCAAAGCCATCCCACTGGTGTGGCCTAACCTCCCTAACACTCCCCCTCCAGCCCCTCTGCTAATCTAATTATTGGGGCTCCCATCTGGTTGGGATGGCAGAATGCTGGGTGAGCCTGGATCCTGTCCACACTTTCATTCCCTCTTTGAAGACCAGTTTGGCTACCCAGCCGCCTTCCTGCTTTTTGCTCTGCAGATTGCAGATCTCTACCCACCAGATGTTCCATTGTCTCCATGCAGGTCACTTCACACGTCCTTAAGGCAGCTTGTCTTAGCCTGGCTCAGGCTGGCCAATCAAAGAAGGGCAGCTGGAGGGCTGGCTTTTGGCTCACCAAAAAGAAAGCTCTATAACTTATTTTCTGTATTAGTTATACTAAATTTAACAATGGCAAGTTGTTGGATTTATTCTACCATTTTGAGTCCAAGAAGGACATTTTCTAGCTATTTTCTATCAATAGCTAAACTTAAAGTATTACCATTTTAGTCAATAAGGCTAATGTACTTCAATGGGGAAAGGGATAGGGCAGTTTTTTCCTCACCAGAGCATGTAAACATCTTTTATAATGTTGATGGTTATAGTTACAAGGCACCCTATCCATAGGGTAATTAGGGGAGACCTTAGGGGTGACCTAAATGTAAACAATAAGGTAGTTTGAGACTTTGGAGATAGCTTTAATTCCAAAGTCGAATTTGTACATGCATTTTATTTAAAAGCAGCTTACAAGGCAGGGCTGGGTTTTAAATTGACAGCAGGCACCACAGCAGTGCACACTTAAGTGATTTAAATCTGCTGGGCCTCTTAACCTACATGACCTACCATATACTAGGGACTTACAGGTAGGTTGTCATGCCAATTGTAATTATGCCTAATTTACATATACTTTTAATTAGAGCACAGGTCCTGTGTCTGGTTAGCAGAGCCCAGGGCACACTCAGAGTCAGAACACCAGTATTTAGTAGTCACACATGGGGGAAAAAGGTTGGGTGGGGGGCACTGCAGAAATCCCTGGTTTCTCACAGTTGAGATTTACTTCCTGTCAACTGTAACTTACTGCTCCAGGTCATAGGACTTATCAGCCTATAAAAGGACAGTGAGCAGCTAACTTGTCACACTAAAACATTTCCCACCTTCTTGCTCACTCCAGAAGGATTCAGTCTTCCTTGCTGCTCACTCTCTGGTCCATTTGAGTTCCATTCTTTGTTTGCTATTGATCTACCTAATATTCCCTAGATGCCTTTTTCTACATCAGATTTTTTCCTTCTAAGGAAACTCAGTTTTTCATCGGCCTGCTTGTCTGTTTCGTTTTTCCTCTCCTGTTTTATTTCTGGATTTGGAGTAAAAAGGGGAACCAACAGTGCTTATCTCCACATCAAGAAGCTAAAGCAACTATACCAAGAAGGCCAGCTATGGCCGAGCAGGTCCCCATGTGATAGGAGGAGCAGGAACCACGCAGGAGTCAGGTAGGCCGAAGGAGAGAATAGTCTAGAGTCAATATATTCAAGAACCAGCAAAGAAAATAAGGACGATGCAGGGAAAAATGTCGGCTCTGACATATTTCTGATCACAGACATAGGGCGCCTTTCAGATCACATTGTTACTCTTGATCAGCGTGCATGTAGCCTTGCGAACGTCTCCCTTCAAAGTAACTAATAGAAAAACACAATGGGGGTCATTACGACCTCGGCGGTCTTTTCAAAAGACCGCCGAGGCCGCGGGAGACAGAATACCGCCATTGCCGGCGGTATTTCTGTCTCCCTATTATGACATTTCCACTGGGCCAGCGGACATGTCACATCAACATTGCAGCCGGTTCGTAATAGAGCCGGCGGCAATGCTGATGTGCAGTGGGTGCAGTAGCACCCGTCGCGCATTTCACTGCCCGAAATTCGGGCAGTGAAATGCGCGACGAGGCTATGCCTGGGGGCCCCTGCACTGCCCATGCCAAGTGCATGGGCAGTGCAGGGGCCCCCAGGGGCACCCCAAGCCCCCTTACCGCCGGCCTTTCCATGGCGGTGTGTACCGCCATGGACAGGCCGGCGGTCGGGGACTCCTAATCCCCAGGGCAGCGGTGCTGGCACCGCTGCCCTGGGGATTATGACCGCCAGGCGGAATCCTGTCGGGAAAGTGGAGGGGCCGGCGGTATGACCGTGGCAATTCCGCCACAGTCATAATTGCTGGCGGAACACCGCCAGCCTGTTGGCGGTGTTACCGCTAACATACCGCCGCCGCCAGGGTCGTAATGACTCCCAATATCTTTTATTACTACATTAACATGCCTAGTACAGGTCCGTACAGAGTCCAGTATTAAGTAAACCAAAAAACTCCAGCCACTATATCACCAAACATCCTCAAGGAAATCTCACAAAAGGAAAGGACATATTCTCACAAAGAAAAGGAAATCGTATTATACTGTTAAGGTATGTTCTCCCAACATGTACAATGATTTTCCAAACTACATCTAGTGAATGCTAGACCACCACCTGTCCAAACCTCACTATCCAGTGATCAATTGAATGTCAATAAACTCCTTTAAAGAGTAGGCACCAATTAAACCAAACATGTAAATGATTCCTCAAAAGCTGTATTTTGGCAAATTTATAAAAGCAGTTTGAACACCAGTTTGTGAATTGAATGAAAACTGGACAAACTCAACATCTTAAATTCACACATTTGTGAGAATACAGAGCATGAAATATAAATAAGTGTAAGAAGTGTCTTGTTATAGGTGCTTGGAGTGAAGTGAACCATACATTTTGTATATTTCGTAAAGAGGAGAGACGAGGTATGCTTTTAAAGCAGCATAACCAAAATTACAACAAACTAATATAGTAATATTGTTGGCAAATAAATAGGTTCTGACCTACTCACAAAAGTACATTTACAAGTGTAAATGTAATCAAGTTTAAATCTACTACTGTGCGTAGGTGTAAATCACCATTTATTTGCTGTTCACCATTTCTGAATGTCGATTTACATAAAAGTATAGACTTTCACATCTCCATTCCATGATGGAGTCTCCTACAACTGAATGGGAGAGTGTAAAGTTGTTACTCTTAAAACAAAAATAATAATATATAAAATATAAATGTAAAAATTTAAAATAATATATACTTACAGCTAAGGAAACAAAATTAAATGTATATTAAATAATTAATTACAATATAGTCATTTAATTTTTAAATATTGTTTCCTAAAAGATGATCAACAAAAACGTCCTACCCGCAGAAAAATATTTATTTTTATTTAAAGTGTATTATTTGTGGGTAAAAGTTATGTGTAGAATTAATTAACATTTGCATTTTTTAACAACAATTGAAATGGTTAAGTTTTAAACTGATTTCATTATAAAATGATATCAAAATATGCTAAATATATATATATTTTTTTTTCTAGCATTCAATTTTCTTTTTCTCTAGATAAATAGATAGATTGTTGTTTTATTTTTGGCAGTCAAAATAATGTCATTTATTTAACATTGTTTCATATGAGGTGTTATTTTAAGTGCTGGCCTCCTTTATTTTCTGAGTGTTTTACAGCACCTGTGAGTGGCGATGTGTGTTTCTTGACTTACTCCAATGCTGGAGTACATTTACTAGTATTTTGTCAGCTTTTCGGCTATAATAACTTGTCTGTCCCTAAATGTCTTATGACTTTTTCATAAATCAATCTCATCTTGTTTAAAGTTTTCCTATTTTTCAGCCACTCCCCTTGCCCCCCCCCCCCCCCACATTTACTACTAAAATATAGGCATAGAAGTGTGGAGATCTCCACTTGACTGGTAAAAGTCTCCACAAAAAAAGATAAGCTAAGTATACTTATCCACCCATAGGTTTGTTAATTGTACTTGGTAGTGCCTAGACAGTACTACTGTAGTCGTACTTCAAGTACTGCAAAATACAGTTTGTGAATAGCCCCTTGAATTTTCTATTTGCTAAAAAATCAACTTCAAACAAATTAGGCTGAGCACCTCAAAGATTCCATTAAAATATATTATGTATTTTATACTGACAGCAGCGTCTTTCTCAAAACAATAGCAATATTGTTTTTTTTCTTTTATGTGGAAATCATTGGTAGTGTTTCCTTTTTCACAGTTATATATGTGCAATCTTAGATATCACTGGCAGCCAGTGGAAGCAACTGCTATTCATGACTTGCCCCTTTGTACCCCTGGCACTGTCCTTGCTACACTTGTCACTTCCGGTACCCTCAGCACCACAGTAAAATTATATCCATCTGTGTAGTACAATCTAGATTCCATGGTTCAAGAAGATTTGAAGCTGTTCAAATGGGGAGGAAAAAGGTTGAGTGAGTGATCAAACCTATGAAAGCAGAAGAATAAGACTTTTCCCAGCATCTAAATGCATCCGGAAAATCACTTTGGTTTTAAATATGTTCATAAAAATAATGTGGAGTTGAGACAGTTTGTCCTCAGCAAAATATGTTCATAAAAATAATGTGGAGCTAAGAGAGTTTGTCCACGGCAAATCTTCAGTTAGGGGGAAGCACTTCCAATGATTTGTCTCTTCTTCTGGTGGAGCATATCCACCGTATCATAGCGTTTCTCACAAAGCCTGCATACTCAGGCCCATATTTATACTTTTTTAGCACCACATTTGCGTCATTTTGTGACGCAAAAGTGGCTCAAACTTACAAAATACAATTGTATTTTGTTAGTTTGGGCCGCTTTCGCTTAAAAAAAATGACGCAAGTGCGGCGCTAAAAAAGTGTTAATATGGGCAACATTATCTGTGATTCTTATTAAACATGTTGAAATATCTCTGTCTTCTAGGTACATTATAGTATATAGTTGAAGGTAGTTTGTGTCTATGATACACATGTGTGAGCCATTGTCATTACCCTTACTTAAGCACAGCGAACACAGAGTTTAAGCTTTTCAACCGAAGGTACCATAGAGAGGTGTGTACTTTATTGTTTTGTTCAGTGCCATTAAATGACAATCTCTGCTCCATAACCAAGAAATCCATAAGCACAAAAATACTCCCAAAAGATCATAACTACAGATTGATTTTGGGTGAGGGGAAAAGGAGCATATGTAACATTCACAAATATATGGGGATTGAGGCGGTGTGAGGGTTTTGGTGGGTTACTTCTACCCAAATAAAATGAGCAATAGAGACAAATATATTATGTGACCTACAAAGAAATACGAAGGTGACTTTGAGGCAGGTGCCCTGGAAGGGGAGGTGTGTGTGTGTGTGGAGGGGAGTGTCTGCTCACAATATAAGGCCCAGTAGTGACAAACATAATATATGATGGAGGTGATTTTCAAGCAGCATCCTGACATGGGTTTCCTCCTCATAAATAAAAGAACAATGGGAGGGGGAAGGAAAAGAGAGTGACACGCACACGCAACACCCCCAGCCCCAACACCATACACACAAACAGATGCAGTAACATTATATATTCTCCCCGTCCCCCTCAGGAATAATGCAAGGACAAAATGATTTAAAGAAAGTGCGTGTAATACGAAAAAATACTAAGAATAAGTGCATCAAAATCCAAACGTATATACATATTTACAAATGTAGGAACACGGCCTAGTCCTCAATGTCCGTGGGCCACAGCGCCACATCACATATGCCAAGGCCCCACCTCACTCCTGCGACAACACGGAGTGAACACTGCAGGGGCATCAGGTCTAAAATACACAGGCACCTCAGGGGGATGGGAATGGGGAGGCACCTCAGCCGGAAGATGATACAATGCCACTGGTCCTGGATAGGGTTAAATGCCCACTGCTTGGTCCTGGGGAGTGAAAGGCCACAGTCTCTCAAGTGGATGGTTTGCCCACTGCTTGGTCTTGGGGGGTGCAAGGCCACAGTCTCTCAAGTGAGTGGTTTGCCCACTGCTTGGTCCTGGGGAGTGCAAGCCCACAGCCTCTCAAGTGGATGGTTTGCCCACATGCTCTGGAGGGGGCAACATGCCCTGTGCTTAGTCCTGGGGAGTGCAAGGCCACCGTCTCTCAAGTGGGTGGTTTGCCCACTGCTTGGTCCTGGGGAGTGCAAGACCACAGTCTCTCTAGTGGATGGCTTCTTCCACTGGTTCTAGAGAGGGCATTGTGCCCAGTGTGCTTCATCCTGGGAAGGATGGGGTGAGTGGATGGCTTCTTCCACTGGTTCAGGAGGGGGCATTGTGCCCAGTGTGCTTCATCCTGGGAAGGATGGGGTCAGTGGATGGCATCTCCACTGGTTCTGGAGGGGACATTGTGCCCAGTGTGCTTCACCCTGGGAAGGATGGGGTGCGTGGATGGCTTCTTCCACTGGTTCTGGAGGGGGCATTGTGACCAGTGTGCTTTATCCTGGGACGGATAGGGTGAGTGGATGGCTTCTTGTACTGGTTCTGGAGGGGGCATTGTGCCCAGTGATGCAGACCTAGGGAAGTGCAAGGTCACAGTCTCTCACCTGGGTGTCAGGCCCACAGGATTTGCGGGGCCCAGCCCGCACAACAGCCCATGGATGCAGGACTACACACGGCCCGCCGGCGGTGACGGCTGCTCAGTGGTGGCAGCAGCAGCCCAGGTGTTGGTGCTGGCAGTGGTGGGGGGAGGCTCAAGCCCTTCCCCTGCAGCCTCGGACGGCTGCCCACTAGGGCTGCTGCTGCTGGTGGCGGTGCTGGCAGTGGTGGGGGAAGGCTCCAGCCCTTCCCCTGTAGGCTCGGACGGCTGCCCACTGGGGCTGCTGCTCCTGGTGGCGGTGCTGGTGGCGGTGCTGGCAGTGGTGGGGGGAGCCTCCAGCCCTTCCCCTGCTGCCTTGGACGGCTGCCCACTGGGGCTGCTGATGCTGGTGGAGGTGCTGGCGGCGGTGCTGGCAGTGGTGGGGGGAGGCTCCAGCCCTTCCCCAGCAGACTCGGACAGCTGCCCACTGGGGCTGCTGCTGGCGGTGTTGGTGGTGGTGCTGGCGGTGGTGATGAGGCTGGTGGCGGTACTGGCAGTGGTGGGGGGAGGCTCCAGCCCTTCCCCTCCAGCCTCGGACAGCTGAACCACCATGGTTGTTGGTGGGGACTTCAACTGAGTCCCATCACCAGGCCTCTTGTCCTTTTTGCCTGCTGGTGCAGGCCCCTTGCCATTCCTGTCAGCAGTCGGGGATTGCCCCTTGCCCTTCCATGTAGCAGCTGGTGGTGCCTCCTTGCCCTTCCGTGTAGCAGCTGGCGGTGCCTCCTTGCCCTTCCTAGATGCTGCTGGTGCAGGCACCCTTTCAGTGTAGCTGCCTGGTGCCTGGGATCCTCTCCCACCTGCAGCAGCTGTTGATACTCCTGTGGCCGTGGACTGGGTGGCTGAGGTGCTTGCCTGGGTTCTGACCACCCTGGCCCGACGTGAAGAATGGGGGGGGAGTGGTAGGGAAGAGGTCAACTGTGGAGAAGAAAAGCTTCTTAGGGACATTGGGGCGGGAAGAGGGTGACGGTTTGGGAGTGGAGGAAGAGGAAGTGGTTGTAGGAGGTGTCTGTCTGCTGATTTTGGGTGCAGATACCTGGGCTGGGTGCTGTTGTGAGGTAGATGGCTGTTGGATGTCTGAGTGCTTGCGTTTGTTTACTTTGGGAGGAGGGGGCACAGACACAGTGGGAGAGGACATAGGGGACGTGTGCATGGATGTGGCGGTGGTGACTGCCATTGAGAGGCGTGATGGTGGTAGTGGATGAGGATGTAGTGCATGCAGGTGTGAGCATAGACACTACTGGGAGGGAGGTAGACGAGGAGGAGGAGGGGGACACAGTGCAGGCAGTGGATGTTGGTATGTCTGATTCTGGATGGTGTTTGTGTGAATGCCTGTGGGATAATGTGTGGTGCTTTTGTTTGCCTGAACCACTTCTGCGTGTTGTGCTGTGTGCATGCTGGTCTTCCTGTGTGCTTGGGATAGGTTGGGGTTGAGGGGAATGGGATTGGGTAGAGGAAGTTGGAGGGGGGAGGCTAGAAACAGGGACAATTGCTGCCATCAGGCAGGAGGCCAGAGCCTGGATTGATCTCTGTTGGGCTGCTATGCCATGCCAGAGTGAATGCCCTCCAGGAATGCATTAGTCTGTTGCAAATGGGCTGCCAACCCCTGGATGGCATTTAGAATGGTTGACTGCCCAACAGGGATGGATCGCAGGAAGTCAATAGCCTCCTCACTCAGGGCATCAGGGCTAACTGGGGAAGGTCCTGAGGTTCCTTGGGCGAAGAAGATGCCCACCCTCCTGGGTGAGCGAGCATGGAAAACACACTGAGGGGGTGCTGGGAGGGCGGTGCTGGTACGGGGGTGGCAGCTGTACCTGTAGTTGAGGTGGGCACGGAGGTGTCCGCCACCACCAGGGAGCTTCCATCGGAAGAGGTATCACTGTCTGAACTGTCCCCTCCAGTCTCCACCGTGGTGCTCCCCTCGCCCTCCGTCCCACTGGTGCCCACACCGTTGGTGGATTTGGGCTCTTGGGCCCTATGGGATGCAGCTCTCCCCATTGCCGGTGACTCTGCTCCTCCGCCAGATGATGCTAATGCACTTAAGGACAGGGTGCCAAAACAAAAAAGGGGGGGGAGAGACAAAGGATACACTTGGTCAATGGCGGCAACAACACCACCGTTGACGTACACAGCACACTCACACAAGGAACAGCCCTACGCACTAGGCAATGCACAGTCACAATGCTAGTCACCAACCTATGGACATGGACACCTAACGCCAATTGCAGCATAACTGAGACCCACAGACCTCTGCACAGTAGTGGATGCGTACTAGCTTGGTTGGAGGCATTTTACATCAGGACCCTGAACAACATGGAACCTACCCTGCAATGTCCAGCCTGGCCTATGGGCACCCACAGGCCCACATCCCCCACCCGGACACCACCCCACCACGCGCAAGTAGTAATTGGGGCACCCCAGAACCCTACACTGGCTACCCAGCAACAAAAGGAATGACTTAACTTCCACATCCTGACACGCCAGATCCGCTCCAATGCCCTCGCAACAGTCCCTCACATCCAGTGCACCACATCCGGTGGCAGGTCTTTCTCCCACCTCGCTGCCAAAACCTGGAACTCCCCCCCCACCAACCTATGCAAGACCCAGGACCTCCTAGCCTTCAGAAAGCACCTCAAAACATGGCTCTTTGAGCAGTAGCACCCCCCCACCCCAGCGCCTTGAGACCCTACCGGATGAGTAGCACGCTTAACAACTTATTGATTGATTGATTGATTGTACTCACCCCTTTGTGGCTGCTGTGATTCCCCCAAGTGCCCATCCAACTCCGAATAGGCCACCACCAGTATGCTGGCCATCAGGGGGGTCAGGGTTCGACGGGCACCCCTTCCTTGTTGAGAGGCCAGCACCAGCTGGGCCTCCGCGGTCTTCCATGCCCAGCGTCTGAAGTCTTCCCACCGTTTCCGACAGTGGGTGCTCCCCCTGCCGTAGACCCCCAGGGTCCACATGTCCTTGGCGATGCCACGCCATATACCCTTTTTCTGATGGGCGCTGACCTGCAGAGAAATACACATAGGAAAAGGTATCAGCCAGATTGTCCTGCCTGTTACACTCATGGCCCACCATAGCCCTCACATCCCCTTATGTTCAAACATGGCCCACCATACATGCAGCATGCTGCCCAGTGCCCTTCCACCAACTCCCCCTACACGAGGCCTTCACACACACCACTCCATGCATTCATGCCCCGTGCATCGTGCTCACAGTGTACTCACCTGTTGGTCTGGAGGCCCTTACAGCATTCAGTACTGGGGTAGGACTCCATCCACCAGTCGCTCCAACTCCACTGTGGTGAAGGCAAGGGACCTTTCCCCAGTGACACAAGACATGGTAGGTTCCAGACACAGGCCACAGAAACACATGCAGTGTAGGTCCTCTCCTGTTGAAGGTCAGGTAGCAAGTGAGTGAACAGATAGAAAATGGCGGTCACGTCTGCGGCGGTGCTTACCGTCACCGCGGGCAAACATCACCATTAGCCACTGTGACCCATAGGGCCCAATGTTTACCAATGATGAGTTGGAAGGTGGTTTTCAACTGCCTCCCACAACGGCGCACACCATCTGCCGAATTACCTAATTTCTACATGTCCCTCCTAACAGGACAGGAGGATGCCATTTCGGGGGGGGGGCAGGCCATGGCACCTAACTGCGTCACAGTATACATAAGCATCATTTGGTTCTATCCAACAAAATACTGTTACAGTCACAACATGTAATGAAGTGTAGTGTTTGGAAATATGGGATACTGACCAGCTTCTCACCGTTTTGACCCCTAGATTGCAACCGCTGCAGATGAATAGGAGATGGTGACATCCTCCCGTGTGCGGGCCACTGGTGGACTTGGCACCAATGGAGGACAGGCACATTATCCTCACCTATAGACTGGACAGGGCCACAATCACAGAGCTGTGTGCCCAATTAGAGCCTGACCTCATATCTGCTATCTGTCACCCCACCATGTTCCTCCGTCCTGTGCAAGTGCTATCAGTGCTCAATTTCTTGGCAACTGGTTCTTTCCAAGTGACAGTGGGCTTGGCAGCAGGAACGTCACAGCCAATGTTCTCAATAGTGCTGACCAGAGTGTTGTCTGCCCTGATTAAACACATGTGCAGCTACATCGTTTTCCCCCAGGTGGAGGATTTGGCCACAGTGAAAGCAGATTTCTATGCAAGGGGACATATCCCCAACATTATTGGGGCTATTGAGGGGACACATATTGCATTTGTCCCCCGCCCCCTGGAGAAATGAACAGGTGTTCAGAAATCAAAAGAACTTTCACTCTATGAATGTGCAGATAGTGTGCCTGGCGGACCAGTACATCTCCAATGTCAATGCTAAGTATCCTGAATCTGTGCATGATGGCTTTATCCTGAAGAATAGCAGCATCCCATATGTGATGGCTCAACTCCAGAGGCACAGGGTGTGGCTAATAGGTGAACCCTGGTTCCCACCCAGTGGATGTTGGTGTATGTGTATGGTGCGGGCCCTAAGGGTGAGTGTGTGGCTAACAGTTGTCCCTCGATATTTGCAGGTGTCTCTGGTTACCCCAACATCTCATGGCTACTGACCCCCGTGAGGAATGCCAGGACAAGGGCAGAGGAATGTTACAGTGAGGCACATGGGCGACCAAGAAGAATCATAGAGAGGACATTCGGCCTCCTGAAGGCTATTTTTCGTTGCCTCTGTCTGACAGGTGGTTCCTTGTGCTACTCAACCAAAAAGGTCTGCCAGATCATTGTGACATGATGTATGTTGCACAACCTTGCCTTACGTCACCAGATGCCTTTTCTGCAGGAGGATGAGGCTGGAGATGGCCGTGTGGCAGCAGTGGATCCCATGGACAGTGAAGATGAGGAGGCAGAGGATGAGGATGAGGACAACAGAAGTGCAATACTTCGACAATACTTCCAATGACACATGGGTAAGACAGTGTAACTTCACATTTAAATGACTGTTTTGTGTTTGACATTGTCACTGGCAGGCTGATTTTCCAACTTCCATGGCCACTCACTGTACCCTTTGGAATCTCTATTTGCAGATATTTGTGCCCCACTATCGCTCCTGGTGTGTTGACTGCAGACAACTACTGGTCATTCCTATGTATACATTACTGTACAGTTGGATTGCAGTGTTTATACCTTGTTAAACGAATACATAGTTCAATCATTTGACAGACTCCATACTTGTATTTTTTTCAAATGGTGTTTATTTAAGTGCTAATAAGTAGAGGGGGATGTGCAATGGGCTGGGTTGATGGTGGAGGAAAGTCCAAGATAGAGTCCAGTCTATGTGGATCATAGGTGCATTGTCCAAAGGGGCACAGGAAGTGGAGCAATGGCAGTTCAAGGTGGACAGGGTGGGACACAAGGGTGACAATCATGAGAGTCCTATTTCCTGGCGGGGGTCTTAGCAATAGTCTCTGGCTTCTGCCTGGATCGCAGGGACCGTTTATGGGGTGGTTCTCCTTCTACAGGGGGAGGGGTGCTAGTGGTCTGTTGGTACTGTGGCGGGGCCTCCTGTCCACTAGCGGCAGCGGAGGTGGAGGGCTGGTCATCGGTTTGGCTAGTGGTAGGGGCCCGGTGGGGTGCCACTGCCTCCCTCATAGTGTTGGACATATCTTCCAGCACCCCTCCAATGGAGACCAGGGTGGTGTTAATGTTACTCAAGTCCTCCCTGATCCCCATGTACTGTCCCTCCTGCAGCCGCTGGTTCTCCTGCAACTTGTCCAGTATCTGGCCTATCGTCTCCTGGGAATGGTGGTATGCTCCCAGGATCTTGGTGAGTGCCTCCTGGAGAGTTGGTTCCCTGGGCCTGTCCTCCCCCTGTCCCACAGCAGTCCTCCCAGCTTCCCTGTTGTCCTGTGCCTTTGTCCCCTAAACCGTGTGTCCACTGCCACTGACCCCAGGCCCCTGATCGTCCTGTGTTTGTGGGGTGGCCTAGGGACCCTGTAGTGGTGGACACACTGCTGATTGACGTGTCCTGGGGACAGAGGTATGGGCCCGCTGGGTGGGTACTGTGGTGGTGTTTCCTGAGGGGGAGGCTCTGTGGTTGTATGGGACAGTGCCTGGGTAACCGACTGTCCGGAGATCCCTGATGGGCCAGGTTGGTCATCCAGATCCAAGCGTCCAGAGCTGCTTTCATCACTGTGGGCCTCTTCTGGGGGGGACTGGATGTTGCTGGCACCTCCTCTCTGGTGAGGTTGGCTGGGGGACCTGTGGGGATGTAAATGCATTGTTATTGTTTCTGCGTGTGACATCTTGTGCATGGGTGTGTTGCCCTCAAAGGTTCTTATTGCCCTGGAAGCTTTGCCTTGTGTGAGTAGTTATTTGGTGGGCTTGCTGTTTCCCTCTAGTGTGCATGCTTTAGTGATAGGTGTCCATGCAGGTCTGTGATGGGGGTCTATGCATTGGTGTTGCATGCAGGGCTTGGTATTGGGAGGGGTGGGTTGTGATGGTGGGGTGTGTAGTAGGTGGTGGAGTGATGGGAGTGTGGGTAAGGGTGGGGGTTTGTGAGGGCATGCATGTAGGGGGGTTGATAGTAGTAAAGAGTTGACTTACCAGAGTCCAGTCCTCCTCCTACTCCTGCCAGGCCCTCCGGATGCATGATTGCCAAGAATTGCTCCTCCCATGTTGTTAATTGTGCGGGAGGAGATGGGGGTCCAACATCAGTCCTCTGCACAGCTACTTGGTGTGTTGCTGCTGAGGAACGCACCTAACCCAGAAGGTCGTTCCACCTCTCTGATGTCATCCCTTGTTCTGGGGTGCTGTCCCACGGTGTTGACCCTGTCCACGATTCTCCACCATAGCTTCATCTTCCTAGCAATGGATGTCTGCTGCACCCGTGATCCGAATATCTGTTGCTCTCCCCGGATGATTTCCTCCACCATGACCCTCAGCTCCTCCTCAGAGAATCTGGGGTGTTGTTGTGGTGACATGGGTGTAGTGTGAGTGGTGTGGGTGAGGGTGTGTGGGGTGATGTGTTGGGGTGTGTGATGTAAGGTGCATGGATGGTGTATAGGTCATGGTGGTGTGTGGCTTGTGGTCTTGTCTGTGGTCTTGCTTTGTGGCACTTGTTTGTATTCGTAAAGGGTTTTGGGTATTGTGGGTGTGTGCTTTCTAGTGGTGTAGGTGTATGTGTGTGTGTGGTGTGTGTATGGGTGTCATGTGTGTTTAGTTTGAATTGTCCAGTGTGGTGCTGTTTTGTGTGTGTGTGTGTATTTCGAGCTCAGTGGTATGTAGCGCAAATGGTTTACCACCATTGAATGTTCACTGCGGTGATTTGTGGGTCGTAATGTGGGCATAGCACTGTTGGCGTAACGGTGTGGGTTTTGCTACCACCAGTTTATCACTGATCTTTGGGCTGGTCGACTTGTGTGAGTATGTATAGTGACGGATTGCTATGTGTGTCATAATATGGGTAGCGGTGATGCGCTGCGGCGGCGGTATATTGGCGGCAGTCAGCATGGCGGTAAGCGGTATTTACCACCAATGTCATAATGAGGGCCATAATGCATGCCTATAGATGTATATAAGGGGTCACTTTTACTTGGAAAGGCATTGGGGTGTCCTCCACACAAACAAAAGGAGGAATAGTGACAAACATAAGAGATAACCTACATTGGTATGTGTGCTAAGCCTTGAGGTTGGAGCCCTTGCGGGGTGTCCTCTTCACAAGCTAAAAGAAACACTGGTGGTAATCATAATAGGTGATAAACACATGTTTGTTGGGGGTTGTTTTGGGACAGTAGCCCAAAGATGGAGGCCCACAAATAAAAGAACCAGTGGTGATAAACATACACATGATCACACAGGTATGTGGAAGTGATTTCATAATGTATAAACACTGCTACAAAATTGGTGGTGTGCAGTGACATCATAAATTGGTAATTGCTTGACTTCACCAAGTATTAAAAGTTTTTCAACTAGCAATAACACATTTAAATTTGTGTAACTAACATCAGCATTGTGTTAATCACAATGACATTGCTCAGCCTCACAAATATTTTAATGTGTTATTATCGCATAACTGATGAGATTTTACAGTATTTGTTGTGTTCTATTAGCACATTGCTCTAAATAGCAAAAAAGTGCAAAATGCGACATACATTTCTTACAGCCCATTTATCACAGATTGTCAGAGGCGACTTGTCTATAAGGTTACTGGGAATCAGCCCCCAGGCTTTCCACCTCCGACCCCTTTTTTCAAATCATGATGAGTGTCTGTCAGGCTGAGGAAAAGGTCAGTGTGACAGACATTCACAATGTCAGCATCAAGCACCCAGGCAAATTACATGTGTAATGCTTAGGCACCTGGGAGCCTGAGCCAGGGTTGCTGGGTGGAACACCTCACAGCCCCGAAGGCAGTGGCACCATCATCCTGGCAAAGTCCTGTGAGGGTCTTCCCCCCTCATGATGAAGGAGAACGTCACTGATAAGGTCATCACTGGATGCTCAGATTTAAGCTCTGAAGTGCTTAGAGCTGATTGTCTCTCAGAGATGCCTCGCCTCACCCTTCCCTAACTCGACACAGTGGGGTGGAATTGGCAAGTCTCACTAAACCCACCTACCCTGTGACGAGTTCGGATAGGGGTCCCTCTTATTAGCTATCCTTTGACAAGGTAAGCCAATGAGAGGAGGTGGCAAGATCTTTTATTTCCTGCTTTCCCTCCGAAGCCTCCAGCTCCTCGTGGGCTGTTGTGCTTCTCCTTCCCACTACCCACTGGTCCTTTCACCACGCAGTGACTTGTTGAATGTTTTGGGGGGCCTGTGTATTTGCATGATAGTTTGTGTAGTTGAGCATGTGTGTTGTGAGTGGGTAAGTGCAAGTACGAGTGTTTGCATGTTGCTTGTGAATGGTTAAGTGTGAATTTATGTTTATGAATGGGTGAGTTTGAGTATGGGCATGTGTGCGTGCTTGTGAATGGATGGGTATACGTGTGTGTACATATGTGTTTCTCAATGGATGGGTGTGCGTTCCTGTAAATGGGTGGAAGTGAGTGTGTGCATCCTTGCCCGTCTCACTACTTCTACAAGTTACCAGCTGACACTTCAGATTATGCATGGATTTAACCTTCTGTAAAGAAAGCTGATGTCCAAAGCGTCCAGATATCCTTTCTCCAGCAAAAGCCTAAACAGTAATATCATAAATACGAATTTAAATTTCTACTTCTCTCCTAGTCAGGGATAACACATGTAGATTTCGATAATGAGGAGGAAAACATATTGCAGTCTCTGCCCTGCATGTCATTTACTTTCTCTTGAACCAACTTATCGGTTATCGTCTGAATGTACGACCAGGAATACAGTATTTTTCATAAACTCCACTAACTGAACGTATCACGTCACGTGGCAATTAGTACTGATATAATGAAAAGGGTTTACGCACTGTATATTAGGGCAGAAAGCTTTAGTCTGTAAGACCCTTCATACTAGTCGTGAAATCTATGTGTTTTTTATAATCAGCATACAATTTACAGAGCATGAAAAAGTATCAATATCATGCTACCCCACCATATTACTGCATCGGTTTTCTGATACGTAATTAGTTCAAAATATTCGTGCCTTCATTCATTTTCAAGGCACGGGTAAAAACTCAGACAGTTACAGAGAAGCACGCGAGGCACGTATGATGAAGACGAAGCATCTGGAAAACGGAGAGACATTCTGTCAAGAGAGAGGTAGTGGTGATGCATGAATGTGGCATAGTTTATTGAAAAAGGGCGTCGTACTGAGCGTGATATAGCTTGCAAATCAACAAAGACAAGAAAAGAGTGTGATCTCTTCTGTGCAAAGATAAAGGGACATGCTAACACCGCTCGATTGTGAATTGCAGATAAAGAGCTCTAAGCAGTAGAACCGTTTTTGCTTTCCTTGGTCCTGGGATACAGCTATTAGGCCTCGCAGTCAGATTTCCTCCGCCAGTATAATACATGAACAGCGGCAATAGAGGTCGTCCACAATCCTTTTAGCTCCACTTGACACCCCTGACCACCAAGGCCTTCATAACGAGTTGCTCAGTTAGTTGTGATATGTGTGGTAACACATATTGCTGCACATATAATTAGGACTTTACTATCTATCACTACTCGCCAACATTTTCCCCACAATACATTTCAGAAGGTAAAACTTGCTGAATTCTATAGGGTAAAAAAGGCTCAGTAAATGTTCGGGCATTCAGATTTTGCTGTGTTAAGCAGCAAAATACATGTAAGTCCCCCTTTTCGCAGATAGGCCCCTCATTGGTAGTTACTTCTCGGACCGATAAATTCCAACCCAGTGGAGTCTAATTTTATGAGGTCCTATAAACATTGGCCCAAACACCATGCCGCTCGCATTAAGAGCTCAAGACTTCCTTGTGACCATCTCATTCTGCATGAGCATCACTCAAGCTATCCTCTGCTGGATTACCTCAATTCTGACAATTGTATGTCAATACCAAGTCCTCGAGCTTCTAGAGTAAAATCTGCCTTTCATTTAAAAGTACATGCAAAAGAACACCAAATGGCCTTATATTTCCTAAGTCCCTACACCCATTTCAAACTCTTCTTTAATAAATCGCTTTGCCTCTTCTCAATGTGTACTTCTGAGCAGTCGGGCATGCCATATGGAACAACCCTCTTTCCTTTTAAGGTCAACACAGTTGACTGACACACCTTATTTAGAGTTTGGTGGATTGGATTACTTCCTCAAAACTTGGCAGATTTCTAGTCTACCCAGTTACAAGTGACATAAGATATAATGCATCGGGTTTCCATGGGATTTCACATCACCCGTCAGCACAGGAAGAGACAACACTGGATCTCCCATCAACCACCTTCACAGGAAGTGACATCACTGAATTTTCCATCACACATCTGGACAGGAAGTGACATTGCTGGTTTTCCTGCCAAAACTGTCTTTAAAAGAAGAAGTCGAGCAAGAGAACCAAATTTCCCATCACTCATTGGCACAAGAAGGGACATTACTGAATCTCCCATCATCCACCTACACAGGAATTGACATCACTGTATTTTCCCTCATACATCTGAACAGTAAGTGACATTACTAGTTTTCCTGCCAAAACCATCTCTAAAGGAAGAAGCCAAGCAAGAAGACTTCATTTCCCATCATCGATCAGTACAGGAAGAGACATCACTGGATCCCCCATTATCCACCTAAACAGGAAGTGACCACTGAATTTCCCATCTTACATCTGGATAGGAAGTGGCATTACTGATTTTCCTGCCAAAAAAGAACCCAAGAAAGAGGACTTAATTTCCCATCACCCATCAGCACTGGAAATGACATCACAGTACCCTGCACTCTTCCCACCTCCTAGGACCTACCTAAAGCAGCTGCAACACAGACGTGCAGTGGACAAACTGCTAGTGCACCAAAGGCACACTGAAGGCAAGCCTGTCTGCACCTTGACCATGCCCAGCACCAAGAACCCTGGTCCGATCGAAGCCCAGGTATTCTATGCAGCATTCCTTAGGATGCTAGACCACTAATGCTGCTTCCCCAAGTGCTGCTGTGTAACACCTTACACTACTGTAGGAGCTTTCACCTGCCCCCACTGCTACTTCTCCATCAGCCACACACCCAGAGACCACATGCAAAAACTAACAACACCCTTGACACCCCCTACCAAGAAACACACCACACAAGCACCATCACCACCTTCACCCCACCCTACACCACACTTAACAACAAACCTTCATGCCAGCACCCACTTGCATTCATGCTTCTCAGTACACAGCCACTCATCAAACACACAACGGACCTGCTGAGTAGCAATGCACTCGACATGCTCTTTATCACAGAGACCTGGCTAAACCCCTCATTGGCTCTTTACACTGCCACAGCAATCCCAGCAGGCTACAGATAGTTCGATAGGGCTGTCTTCACAAGCCAGGTGGAGGACTCACTATCACATGTGAGGATTCCATCAAATGCACAATATCCACAGAGAACGCTACCCTGTTCGTGGAACACCTACACTTCAAGCTACAAATCTCTTGAAACTTCACCCTGGACAGAATCCTCACTGACCACATAGACCACAAGGTAGGTTTATCAACCGCATAACCAACTTCATTGCTCCGCTCACCATCAACACCAGAGTCTACATTCTCCTTGGTGAGCTCAACCTTCACCTGGAAGACCGAAAGGACCACTGCTCCACAGCATTCCTCAAATGCTAGCAACATTGGTCTCACCCAGCTCTCCCCAGAATGAACACACACTGCAGCACGCATGCTGGAATCTTCACCACAAGCAACAACATCAAATACAACTCCACTGTCTCTACTCCACCAAACTCCTATGGACTGGCCACTCCATCATCCACTTCCAAACTAACAACCCTCAAGTCAACACCCCTACCTGGGTCAGTATTTCACGCTACAGCTGGGACAAAATCATGGAAGCAGACTGATTCAGTGCCCTTAGCATGGATGAGATTAGCCCCACAGGCAACCTCTTCAAGGAAATCAACAACTTCAACAACTGGATCAAGATCTATGGGGACTCCTTCACACCGATCAAACCCAACAAGCATAGTCGATCATACAAGCAGGCCAGCTGATACACAGAAGCCCTACATGACTACAGGACTCAAAATAACACTGTAAACAGCTAAAAGGGAAATGGAGAGCCAGCCACGACACCACCGACAGAACTACCTTGAACACTACAATCAGACGTTATCACCAGCAAATAAGGAACACCAGAAAGAAGCACTAGTAGACCACATAGAAGGAAGCTCCAAGAGGTGCAAGGAGATCTTCTCGCCTGTTTAGGATTTCACCTCACCCTCAGCCGCTGTTGCCAACATCGCTGCCTCCCAGCAACTCTGGGACACCCTATTCAACTTCTTCCACCGCAGAATCGCAAACATCTGCAGCAACTTCGCACACCAACCCAGCCTGAGAGAACTGATTACTAACCTACTCACCATAACCCAATACATCCACCTGAATGAATGGAACTCTCTCACCAGTATGACTCAGCTGCAGTCATGTAGACCATCACACAGGAGCTCCAACAGACCCACGCCCCCACCACATTGACAACCTGGGCACATCGCCAATTAGCACCACCCTGACCCACCTCATCAACACCTCCATCATGTCCGTCACTTTCCCAAATGAATGGAAATGTGCAGAAATCAACACTCTCCACAAGAAGCCCACAGCTGACTATTCAACTAAGCAACTTCCGACTCATCTCCCTGCTTCCCTATCCTGCCAAAGTGATTCAGAAGACCATCAACAAGCAACTCACAACCCACCTCGAACTTCACCATCCTTTAGACAACACTCAATCAGGACGCAGAAAGAACCACAGCACCAGAATAGCACTCATCATGGCCACAAATGACATTTGAATCATCCTGGAAAGAGGAGAAACAGTGGCCCTCATCTGAGTGACCCCTCTGCAGCCTTCCACACTGCCTCCCATAACACGCTCATCAGAAAACTCCATGAGATTGGCAAACAAGTATCTGCTCTCAAATGGATCTGTTCCTTCCTCATGGGTAGGACCCAAAGGGTCAGTCTGCCATCCTTCACATCACAGACTAAGAAAGTGATATGGGGAGTTCCACAGGGATCTTCCCTCAGCCTGCCCATTTCAACATATACAAGACACCGCTCTCCAACATCATCCGATCACTGACATCACTGTCATCTCCTATGCCGATGACACCCAACTCATCCTCTCCCTGATCAACAAAACAACCACCGTCAGAACTAACTTCACCAACTGCATGACCATGTTTGCAGACTGAATGTGAACCAACTGCCTGCAGCTCAGCTCTGACAAGATAAAAGTGCTGGTCGGCAAGAAGAGCTTCCCATAGGTCTCCAATTGGGGGCCATCAGAGCTAGGACCAACATCCACATCCACAGACCATGCAAGAAATCTAGAAATCTAAAGGACAAGCTCAACATAATAACCCAAGTCAACCCAGTGTGCACCTCCTCCTTCCACATCCTAGGCATGCTGTGAAAAATCTCCAAATGGTTGCTTCAGAACACCAAATGGACCATCATGCAGACACTCATGCCAGCAGGCTGGACTATGGCAACAAGTTCCATGCCAGAATCTTCAAACAGCTCCTACTCAGACCATCCAGAACACCACTGCAAGATTCATACTCAACCTCCCATGCCACATCCATACCACACTGCACCATTGGACATTTCACTGGCTTCCTATTCACAAGCACAGCCAATTCAACCTTCTCATGCACACATACAAATCTGTACTAAACACAGGACCAGAATATCTGAACAGTTGCATATACTTTCACCAACCCACCAGATACCTACTCTCTGCCTCACTCTCACTCACCCACATTCCCTGCAACCAAAAAAGCAAAACTGGAGGTTACTCATTCTCCTACACCACACCCAAAACATGGAATGACCTCCTTTTACACATCAGAGCCTCCTCTTAACTACTTGAGTTACACAAAGAGCCTTGGCTCTTCTTATAAACACCTTGGGGATCACAAAATTACACACCTGCTCAAATGCCTGGATACGTTCTTGGGAAAATAGTGCGCTATACAAATCAATATAACATAACAATACCATAACTAAGCATTGGACATCTGCCACATTCATGACAGGGTAACAGGTCCACCAAACTCTAAAAGCCTGATTCACAAACTACTCTTTTGAGTATGCTTACACTATTGAGTAAGTTTACTACTTTTTGATTTTCACAACTACAATTTTGTAAAAACTTACACTTTTGTAGAAAGTCCAGCATTACACATGGTCAGCACTGGTACTGCAACACCCTCTGATAGAAAATACTTGAGGTAGGAACTTAAAATAAAATTCCTTAGGAAATATTGTTAAATTCAAATAAATTATTAAATAATGTAAATATATATATATTTTATTGTTAAAAATAGTACAAATACAGTATAATATCAATATATATATACATATATAAAACATATTTTGAGTTGAAAAAGGAATGTAACAAATATTAATTTTCAATAATTGTATTCATTTTAAGGTAAATCAGCTTTATTGAAATCAAATACATAATAAACTCATAATAACAGTACAAAATGTCAATCTCAACGATCACAGTATAAATCTGGAAGGAACTGAAAAAGCTATTTAATATTTTAAATGAAATGGGTGATAAACAAGGAAAAAAGAGGAAACAATAAAAGGAACAAGACCAATAAAAAGAGGAGAGGTACAATGTATATTAAAAACTAGAAAGCATTAATTATAATTAAAAGCATGTAATGAAATTGATATAAAAGTCAATCAAGAACAGAGAAAGCAAATCATTTACGGTGGCTTAAAATTTTCAGATAATGTACAATTAATAGGTTTGCAAGCAACAGCATTAACATAATCAGTCAAAGGTAACCAATACAGAGCTCTATTAATGGGGCGGCATCATAAATAGGTAAATGCAATATCTAACTTATGATAGTGGCAAACGTTATACCACAAAGCTTTATAGGAAATATTGGATGAGTTTTTCCAATTGAGGGTAATTTGCTGAAAGGCTAAAGCTAACATAAGATCTAACAGCTTTAAATTATCACCATCTGAAGCAATATAATCAGATAAACTACCTAGGAAGAGAGGGAGATAATTGGGATCACAGATGAAAACTGGAGGTGAGCTGACCCCAAACTTTGCTCCAAAAAGAGACAGTGGGAGGACAATCGAAGAGGATATGTATAAGATCTCCCTTTTGGTTGTCACATGACCAACAATTTGAAGTTGAGGATACAGAAAATTTAACTATGGTGGAGGGGATAAAATAAAGTCTGTGATAAAGAAAAAGCAATGATTGTGTGGTAGAAGCTGATCTAGATATTTTATATGACCTATGCCATATCTTGTTCCAGAAAGGAATAGTCAAGGTGCAACCCAAATCCAATTCCCTCTGAGATTAAATTTTAGATTTTGGTCTTGTCAAAATAGGAGGATGAAAAAGTTTATAAATATTTGATGCCTTAGGAAAAGAGGTAAGAAAGGAAGACAAAGAAAAAGGCAACTCCGAAGATGAAGGGAAAGTTGGCAATGAAAATAGTACATCAAGGATAATATTATTAAGAGGGAGATATTTAGGCATGAAAGAGTTAGGGCAGTTAAATAGATGTTGGAATTGCGAGAACGAAAGTGGTTATCATTGGAAAATAAGTCTTTGACCCATGCTATGCCTTTTTGTCTCCAAGACTTCTAAAGTAATGGTTTTTTATTGATAGTTATGTGATGAATATGCCAAAGATGGAAGTTTAGAAAAGAGGAATAAGTGACAGCTGGACATTAATAATGAGAGCGTAGAAGAGCGCAAGTATGTTTAAGAAGCGGGGAAGAGATAATCGAAATATTATAAGAAAAGGACACCACCTCACGAGGAGAAAACGGTAGAAGAAAAAAACATTCAATATCCAACCATAAGAGGTAAACATAGAACTTGACAAGGAAATCCATCTAGAAACTTGACGCAAACAAAAAGATTTATGGTAAAGTCGAAAGTCAGGAAAGTTGGCTCCACCTTCCTGTTTAGAATGACGAAGTTGATGAAGAGAAATTCTAGATTTCTTATTGTTCCAAAGGAATTTAGATAATCTTGAATCCAGTTGTTTGAAAAAGGTAGCAGGAATAGGGATCGGAATCATGGATAGAATATAAAAAATGATGGGAGAAATCATCATTTTGATAGAGTCAAGACGACCCCACCAAGATAAAAATAAAGGGTTCCATAACAGAAGGGATCTATCAATCTTCTCTAAAGCATCACAGATATTTATTTAAATGGACTTTTTAATGGAAGAGGTAAACCAAATACCTAAATATTTAATCTTGGACATATTCCAGTGAAAGCCAGTAATAGCAAACAGTGGTCTAAAACAAAATTTTTAAGAGGGAGGATTTCAGTTTTATCCGAATTTATCTTATAACCTGAAATCAAGGAAAAATCCTCTATCTCCTGGAGGAGAAACGGTATCAAGATTTCAGGATTCAAAATATATAAAAGTATGTCATCTGCATATGCCGTTAGTTTTAAGTGTTTCTCACTATATTGGAAACCCTCAATTTAAATAATATTTCCAATACAGGATAAAAATGGCTCTAGAGCTAAGATAAATAGGAGGGTAGAGAGTGGACAACCTTGATGAAAAATATCTAGACAATTTCCCATTAGCCAAGACCGATGCCAAAGGGGAATGATAAAGCAAAGAATTAAACTAAATTAAATGGGGCCCTAAGCAATGCCAAGCTAAGGCTTTTAATAAAAAAGACCAGTCTATTTGATTAAACGCTTTCTCAGCGTCTATTGAAATTGCTGCTAAGGAGTATGAAAGAGTGAATACTTTACTGAGTATATTAAAGAATATTCTAGAGTTATCAGATGCAAGTCTACCTTTGACAAATCCAGTTTGTTCCTTACCTATCATTGCAGGCAAAAGGGGGTCAAGACATAAGGCTAACAATTTAGCAAACATTTTATAGTCTGTATTAAGCAGAGAAATTGGCCTTTAATTTTTACAAAAGTATGGTCCTTACCCTGCTTTGGGATAAGACAAATAGTGGCTTCTTGAAAAGTTCCCCCTGTATAGCCTGATTTTGAGAAGAACTGGAAAAGCTGTAAAAGTTTGGGAAGTAGGATATCTGAAAAATGCAGGGTAAATTAGACTGTGAATCCATCTGGAGCAAGAGTCTTATCTTTTTTAAGAGAATGAAGGGCATTAAAAATTTCTGGGGAAACAATATCTACTTCAAGAGAAGAGACATCAAATAAAGTCTTATTAGGATTTGTAATTTTCTTTAAATAGTCATCTATCTCTAAGGAGCATGGGGTTGACTCAGGAGTATAAAGTGTTTGATAATATTTGACAAATTCAGCTAAAATATCATCATCCTTAAAAAGAGACTTACCAGTATCAATACTTATAGGCTTCACTGTGTGGCATTGTTTTTGGGCTTTTAAATAATTAGCAAGAAGTTTTCCCGATCTATTTCGACCTCCGTAGTAGTGGGCACTACTGCGTAGAAGAAAGGAGGAGGCATTATCCAAAGATATTTTATTAAATTGCAATATAGCTTGAATAAGTTCTTGTAAATTAAAGTTAGAAGAAGAGGAATAATATTGATGCTCTAAACGTTTAATTTTTAGAAGTAGAGATAGATGTTGTGTGTTATAATCTTTTTTTTTATTAGAAACAAAATGTATTATATGCCCACGAGCTGCAGCCTTAAATGAATCCCATAACAGTTGCTGTGAGATATGAGAATCATCATTGAATTTAAAGTACTCCTCCACAAAAGCAATAAAGGATGTGGAAAATTTAGAATCAAGCAACAAAGAATTGTTAAATCTCCATCTATTGGACTTGGGAGTAGATCAAAATCCGTAATGACTGGAGCATAACCATAGGTTCAATGGAGGAGTTGATAAGATTTGGGGAAAGTGATTTTGAAATAAAAATATGGTTAAGTCTAGATAAGGAGCCATGTGGTGGAGAATAAAATGAAAAATCCCTGTTGTCAGGATTACAGATTCTCCAGGAACAAACTAAATTGCATTTTGATAGAAGTGCCCTGAATTGTTTATGCATTTTGTGGGGAGAAAATTTGACTGTGGATTGCCTATCTATGAAAGGATCAATAATTTGATTACAATCCCCTCCAAGTAGAAAAACAAATCATCATTATATTGTATACATTGTTTAGTAAGGCTAATTGATTGATTAGGACCATAAATGTTACCACTAGTCAGTGTAATGCCATTAATAATTAGTTTCACAAAGAGCCATCTACCATCTGAATCTGAGTCCTGAGAAATAACACAGACTGATATTTTTTTATGGCAAAGCAAAATTACTCAATTTTTCTTTGTGGATATAGGAGAAGTAAAAACATTACCCACCCAACCTCTTTTATGTTTCATCGCTTTAGGATCAGTCAAATTGGTCTCTTGTAAAAGGACCAAGTCTGGATTATATTTAGCTAAATGGGATAAAATTCTCTGCCTTTTTATTTGATTAATAAAACCTTTGACATTCCAATAAATAACTCTGAATTTTACATCACATAACCATATACACGCACAAAAGGTCTTGCAAAGTAAGTAACTGAAGAAACATATAAGGGATAGGAAAACAAGGATAACTAAGGAAAGAATGAGTGAAGAGAAAACAATAAGAATAAAGATTGAAGATATTCAAAAGGAAAAGAAAAGATAGTACATGTCAAATAAAGACGACTGTTAAAACATACCTGATATGAATGAACACTAGGATAGAGGTAGTGACAGCACAGACTGAAGACGGCACAGAAAGGAAACGGAACGCATCAACGGACAAATGATACGAGCAAGAGTAATATAGAAAACACCAGGAATCTGTAAAAAATAAACAAATATATTAACAAAAAAGACATATAATAACATCAATCAATATAATATATAAACTGCAAATGAAGGACCATCAGCTGCATCTCAATAAGAGTTAACAATGGGCATAATAAATTAATGGAATCATGCGGTCAACATATAGAAGGGCCAGCTGTTTCCATAGAGTTTGTAGAATGTATTCTTAGAAAATCACAGAGAGCTGCAGGAGAGGTATATGAAGTTGTCTTATTTTGATATGTCACGTTAAACAAACAAGGATGGAATAATCCAAAACGAGCTTCCAAATCACAAAGCTGTGGACGAATATCCATAAATTATTTTCTTCTGTTTGCTGTAGCTTTGGACAGATGTTGTGAAATTAAGATCTTCCTTCCTTGCCAGGAAATTTGTTTTTGGGATTTTGCTGCATTAAGAACTCTCTAAAGATCAGTAAATTCAAGAAAAAAAAGAATCACGCCTCTTGGCTTACATAAATAAGAGTTCTGAGGACGATGTCCTATACGATGTGCCCTCTGAATGTTCAATACTGTAGAAGATGGTAAATCTACTAACTGTGTGAAGAATCAAGCAAAAAATGAAATTGGGTCACTCCCTTCAAGACCTTCCAGTAATCCATAAAGGCGAAGAGTATTTCTCCTATTTCTGTTTTCCAAATCTTCAGCAAGTGACTTCAATGTTGCTACTTCCTTTTCCCAAATTAATATTATTTGTTTTATCCTGCACATCACTGACTCTTTGCTCCAAATCAGAAACTCTCACTTCCATTTCAGACCACTTATTATCTAGGTTTTGCATCCGAGAATTAGTTTCTTCAATGAAAGGACGTAGTGCACGTATTTCGTCAAGCACAAGTTCAAGAGAGAGATCGGTGAAGGAGATTTTGCTGGTGAAGGTGGGTCTTGTTTGACCCTCTTATGAGTAATTGTAGAAATATTCTGAGAGACTTTAAGCAAAAAAAAAAGATGACAAAGTCATCTTTGACGTGGTAAAAGAAGATGCTGCAGCAAAGGTATACAGCTTTAAAAACTGTGAGAGTCTATCGGTGGAAGATAACTGATGTGACAAAGATTTAATTTTTGTTTGATTTGCCCAAATAAGATGAAAAGCCTTCAGTAAGGAAGAGAGTAATACAGGAACTCCAAATGTATATTGATGAAACAGGAAAAAAGAAGAAACATTAATTTAACCCAAAAAAATTACATAGCTCACGTGAGGAAATAGGAACTTATACACAGAAAATTCATAGTCCAGTCAGGTGAGCACCTTAAAATAATGAGTAATTGAAAGGCAAGATGGCTGCCGCCGTGAGGAGAAATGTAAAAGCATATTTAAGTTACAAAAAAGGGAGCAAGGTGCCATCCAGAAGGTTGAAAGTGCTCACCAAAACATCCAGCAAAAGTTTATGTGGTCAAAACGCCATGAAACTAAATAAAAACAGTTCTGGCCCTCAAAACGCATCCGACGATGTGCGTAGCTCCATCTTCAGGTGGCCATCTTGGCTGGCAGTTCACGTGCACCCCAATTGTATTCATTTTAAATAACCTTTATTATTACTTTATTTGCTAAATTCAAAATAAGGTTCAATATATAAGGTCCGTCATTCTCTTTTCCAGCTAAACTCCTTGGCAGGGAATCAAAAAGAATTGATGCCTTTTCAATCAGTTTAACACTTACATTGTCAAATCAGTTTGCTTACGAGGACTGTACACACATGCCCTCAATGAGAGTAATCATATTTTCCTGTGACATGCATGCATCTTTTATAGATATGCCCTTTGGCTCCCGAGTATTTGGGAGGAGAGCTAATTGAGCACTCCACAGTACAGTTCCTTTCCCACCAATTCAAGTTCTACTCCAAGGCGCTAGCTTATAGACAATGTCAGGCCTCACTGCATGTTGTACAACTGCCAACCCACTCCTTTTAAGGCTGTGAGTGTGTCTCTGGCAGACTTTTTGGGACAGAATTCCTCCAACTTGTCCTCCACTGCTGCAATGGTTTCCAATCAGCTGTAGTTTGACCTCAGTGACCCATGCCTTGCTGGTAGGAGGCAGTATACCACATTTCCTTCCTGGGTAGAGATCCATCACGTTGAACAAATGGGTCATACAATTCGCAGGAGATCAGTCTTCTGCTCTCCATAGATGCCGATCTGTGGGTACTGGATTCCAGTAGCAGGAAGAAATGTTACTCTTGCTACTTCCTCATCCAGAAGAAGGACAAGAATTTCATGCCTAAACTAGACGTTGTCCAATGAATGCCTATCTGCAAAAGGACATACTAAATCTGCTATCTTCATGCACACTCTTTTGACTCTGAACCCAAGAGATTTGATGTTATCTATGGACTTGTAGGACATATATTTACATGAACCAATCCTGTGCTCTCCTTAGGCCTTACCCTGATCACGCAGATGTTTATAAAATTGATGGTGGCAGTTGCTGTTCATCTCCAGAGGTTAGAGGGGCATGTGGCCCACACTCGATAATTGGCTCCTGAATGTTGGCTCGCTTGGTTCAGTTGTTGACCATATCCAGACAATGACTGTACTCCTAACATCATTGGGTTTCACTGACAATGAGCCAAAGTCACAACTGAGCCCCACACAAAGGATCCAGTTTATTGTGGCATTCAAGATGTTTACTTTGCTGCTGCAAACATGGGACATCCAAGATATGAGCCCAATATTTCATAATCAACCCTGGGTCTCAGCTAGGGCAGCTCTGATGTTTCCTGGTCTTCTGGTCTCATGTAGGGTTGTGTGAAATTTTCATCATTTGCTTTTGTGTAATTTCAGGGATATTAAACTAAATTGCGCAAAATTAAAATCCTTCATTTACCACTATTTTAGTGCTAAAGGCATCCTACATCTTGCTCTGATGCCCTCACTGGTGGTGGGGATCATGTGTCCTCCTTGTCTGCATTTGTTTTGTTGTGAAGCAGGTCAGTGTTCTAGTGCTGACCTGCTAATGTGCCCTATTCTCCATAAAAATTGTTGCTGCATGGCCACGCTGGTAGGGAAGCATCTGCATTCCTCAAAGTGCCTGAGACGCTCGGTTAGAATTGCAGTGTACTAACAGTAATTTTCCTCGCTTAGAGTTAATTTTATTGGGGGATTTTTTATATTTTTGGCAGAGCATTTTTAATCTTTTTATTTTTGTTGGTGTGCTTTGTTTAAATTGTTTTAGTGCCTTTTAACATGTTTGCATTTTACCTGATATTGAGGGCACAATGCAAAACCTGTCAGATCCTGCGCTGTTTTCTCTCCTCACTCATGGTGGGGATCGTGGGTCCTTCATATCAGGCATTTTTTGTTGTGGAACAGGCCAGCATTTTATTTGTGACCTGCTAACGTGCCTTATTCTCCATAAAATGAGGGCTGGTGCATGGATGTGCCGCTGGTGCACCAAATGCACGCCAAAGGCAAGCCCATCTGTGCTGTTCGTGCCTGGACAGTGTCAGGGGACAGAAATGCTGCTCACATGGATACCTACCCATATAGCAGGTCACACTCTGGATGGCATTTTTTACCAACCATGAAGAATTGTTGGTGGGAGACATTATTCCTCTAAGCTGGGTGGATCACTCAGCCATGACTATTACAGTTTTAATGCTGAAGAAAAAAGAAAAGGCCCAGGGTAAATCTAAATTATATAAAAGATGGAATATAATCTCTGCAGAAGTTATAAAATCTATGCTCAGAGAGGTCTTGGGGAGTAACAATTACACACTGAAAGCTAGCGCTGATACTTTTAAAAACAAGATTAAGGCTGCTCCTATGAAATGTATGATCTGTTCCAGAGCCAAAGCTTCTGTACCCTTGTTTTTGGAAGAATTGAAAGATCTTACACGGCAGGGCTGCACGCAAGAGCATAAACAGAGGGCTATGTTACTTATATATAAACATGCTAATGTGGCAGCAAAATCTACTTATTATACTACCAAAATCAGAACTGCCACCAGCTCTTCAAAGAAATTAAGGTTGTTAAAGAACTTTCCACACCTCCTACTCAGCAACCCCTGGAAAGGTCACAAAGTTTATGCAATAATGTTGCAATATAATTTAGAGACAAGATCTTGAAGATCTACTCCACGTTCAATAAATATGTGGAACTGACCCCTCCTGCGTTCAGCATACATAAGGAAAAGCCCCCTCCTCGATTGGTAGTGGAATATCCCATTGATCATCTTGCATTTTCTGCCTTGTCTGCTTTCCCTCCAATTTATTCACTTAGAGCAGAAAAACTCCTTATGAGCCTGAATTTAGGTTCACCGGATGATCCTGCCTTCCTAGAATTGTCCAACTTGCTCTGGACCTCATTATGACCTTTCTGGTAAGAGTTTTTAACTAGTACTGTCTACAGGAGTATTTCCCCAATTGTGAAAGAAAGCAGAAGTCACCCCTCTTCAAAAAAGCTTAATGGGGATGCAGAGGTTTTTAAAAACTGCTGCCTGCACCATGAAACATCTTAGAAAAATATTTAAACCGGGAAATGGTTCAGTTCTTAAATGCTCACGATCTACTGGACCCCTCACAAATTGGATTTTGCAGTTGTCATAGCACTGAATCGGCATTGGTTGCTACTGTAAATTATATAAGCTGTTAGGTGGATCGGAGAAGTGCCACTATTCTAGTAATGCTGGGTCTGTCTGCAGCATTTGATACGATATCCCCATCGTGTCTGGTGCAAAGATTGTATCAGGTAGGGGTGACTGATATGGCTCTGGACCTCTTGGAGTCCTTTTTGACTAACCAGACTCATTTGGTCAGCTGTGGGAAGTTCAGGGCAGAACCATTCCAGCTTCCCTGCTGATTCTCACTGGGATCCTCCCTTATCCTGACTCTTTTTAACATATATGCCACCCCGTTAGATAGACTGGTAATGTCTTTTGGCTTTCTGAGTTTACACAAATCACTGTTTCTTTAATCAATGATTTACCTGACGTAGCTGACAAGTTCAAACTCTGTGTGGTCAGTGTCAGTGCCTGGATAAAGGAGAATTACCTGAAATTGAATGCCAAGAAGACAGAGATCTTGATCTTTGGAGCACAGCAATGAATATGATCAGAAATCTGGTGGCCTGAGATGTGCGGCCGAGACCAAAAATGGACGTCTTATTTTTGACAACTTTCTCACCTTTCACACTCAGGTCAATAAAATTGCAAGCTCATGCTTTCATTTCATCAAACTATTTTCCAATTCATTCTGGCAGAGCTGAGAGCAGCAGTGGTTCTTGCTCTGATGACATTGTGCCTTGATTATTGCAACACCTTGTATTTAAACATCAATGTGTCCTTGCCCAATAGACTGCAGGTCATTCAGAAGGTGACTGCTCATCTGGTTCTAAATGTCCCTAAACATCTTTCAGTGAGGGAGGGTCTGTGCTTCCTTCACTGTCTTCCAGTTAGTAGTGTGTGACATTCAAGGTGTTTTGCATTGTGTTTCTAGCCCTCCACCAGCAGGGGTGTGTGCCACTGAGAACAGCTTTATCTAGGCCTGGGCAGAGTGGACGGAGTCCTGCTTCACGGAATTCTGTGGGGTTGAAAAAAAACTTGGTGAAATTCTACGGAGCCGGAGTTCCATGCCCCGCCGAGTCCTCCTGAATGTGCTCATCTCTGAAGCACTAGGCAGGGTCGGGCCTGGTCCGCAAGGCCTGATCCTGCTTAGCGCTTCCAAGATGGGTGCATTCAGGAGGGCCGTAGGCAGTGAAAGCTGCAGTTTCAGGCCTCTGGTGCACTGGCCTATACCATGTGCACTGCACACGGGGCAGGCCTGTGCACAAGAGGCCTCAGTCTGCAGCTTTTTTTGTTACCTACGACCTTGTCCTGAATTCAGGCCAAGACCTTAGGCAGCCAAAGCTGCTGTTTCAGTCCTTGTTTGTGCACCAGTGTGCAAAAACAACAAAAAAACAAAGTTGGGTCTTCCCAGGGGTCCTCCTCTCCTCATTGTTCGATGGCGACGATGACTCCTCTCCAGCAGCTGCCTCCCTTCCCTGCTCCAGTGCATGCTGCAGACCAGTTATAGACTGCACAGCGCAAGGCCAGACTGTCTGCACATGCGCTGCACAGCTCATTCGGGGCTGCAGCATGCACCGGGTGAGCTCTGCTCTGCTGGCGGGGCTAGTGGAGTATTTTGGATAACTATGTGCTTCAAGTGGAGCACGGAGTTCCAAAAACTCTGTTAACTCCTCCAGCAGAGCGAAGCTCCCCCATCCCCTACTTCTAACTGGTATACCCCTAAAAGACATCTGTTCGAATTTGGGCCTCTATTTTGCAAAAGTATGCACCCTGTCCAAGTAGGGACTACAATCCTAGTCAGGGTAAGTCAGATACACATTCTAAATTAACCTGTGCTCACCCTCTGATAGCTTGGCATAGAGCAGTCAGACTTAACTTAAGAGGAAATTGTAAAGTATTTGTGCAACACTTAGGGCCTGATGTTTTCAGATGTATTGCGGCTGAGCTGAAGACTACCACGATGGAGTGCTCTTCCTAGACGTCAGGCCGGTGGGTTCCCACCACCCATATTTAGATGTTACAGTCCTGCAGGTGACGTACTGGCGACAGTTTGCTGATGGAAGGAAGACATCGTTGGACCCAATGGACATTGGAAAATGGCAGTGGCCATGGATTAGAGGTAAGTCACATGCACAAACACACACTCTAAAACCCTTGCCATATGCATCCCTCTGCATCACACACAACACAACACACCACATTCACACCAATATCCATTTGTTTTCTGACACAACACTACACGTACAGGCTGCAAACACAAATCCATGATACAACATACACACATTAGTCACATTGCACCTGCACACGACACAACCAGCACAACTACCCGGTCATCTACACAAACACATGCTAACACAAGCACAACTACACACATCATGACAGCAAACTGCACACAACATGCACCTGAATTCTGCATGCAGCAACACAACAGACATCACAACATACAAAACAATATTCATGCCATATGCAAGTAGCACACATACTGCCACAACCACATCGCCCATTACAACTCCCTCCATCTCACTCTGCCAATCGCATCATGTGCATACATACACGTACTGACTCAAACACACAACTCGAAGCACAACATGACAGGAACAGGTCCCCTTGCATTGTATACAAATCAGTACAGGTGACAAGTGTGAATGTACCATCATTGTGGTGCCAACATTCATTTGACAATGAATATTAACACTTGTGTATGTGTTCGATATGTGTTGTGTACATCTGTGTCCCCATCTGTGTTTAACCCACCTGTGTCCCCAACATATGCATGTCACAGTAATCTAATAAAATTACTGTGACATGTATATGTCTGCAGTGGTCCAATGCCCATGTGCAGTGACCCCTCCCAATATGGGTTCCCTACCTTCTTGTCCAGTGATGGGGGGGGATTGTGTTTTCTCCATGGTCCTGTGGCAGCAGAGGTGGAGGGTCCTGTCCAGTCAGAAACGGAAGCAGAATTGGGATAAAAGGTGACTTTTTACCCCTTATCTCCCAGTCCACCAAGTCAGAAGTGGAAGTCAGACCGCCACTTTCTGCTTGGCGGTTTGACACATCCAAATCTGCATGGCAGTAAGTGTGGCTGGAGTCTTGCCATCAGCCACACTTTCCTATGGCACCATCGCGGCAGAGGGGTGTCCTTTGTGGAGTTGGATGGACTCGGACGGGTTAAAATCTATGGGACCGCAAACATCTAAATTGGGAGGGCAGATTGCCAAGGCGGCAGCCTGGTTTTCCTTTTGAAAATCGAAGGCGGGATATTTACCACCAACATCTAGAGCAGGCCCTTAGGTACAGTAGCACAGTGAAAAACACCACAAATCAAGTCAAATCAAAAACATTTATAAAGCGCGCTACTCACCCGTGAGGGTCTCAAGGTGCTAGGGGAAGGGGTTACTGCTGCTCGAAGAGCCAGGTCTTGAGTTGCCTCACACACTAGATTGGAAAAATAGAAAGTATAAACAACAAAAATACTATAAGTAGAAGTCAAGATATTCATTTTTTAAATATTAAGGGCCTGATTTAGTTATTGGCAGACACGTTACTCGTCACAACGGTGACAGATAGCCCATCTGCCAATATATAACTCCCATTATATCCTTTGGGATTTAGATATTGGCAGACGGGATATCCGTTACCATTGTGACAGAGTAGCTCATCCAACACTATCTAAATCAGCCATAAATGTGAAACAGTGGTCGAAAGTCAATAGCTTTCAAAAGGTTTTTTGAGGTCACAAGGGACTGGCATAATTCCACAATCGAGGCTGACCCCGATGGAGGGTATTTTGGTACCAGAACCCACACAGAGCTCACTGAAATAGTACTTCTGATGGAAAAAAATATCAACATCCCAATGCCTGGGTATTTTGCAGAAATTAGCTACAGAACCCCCTTCTGAGGCCCTGGACTGGAGGGCCACATCTGGTAAGGGAATGACTCACAGATGGCAGAGTCCAACAGCACCAAAAGGGTTGAAGGCAGTCTTTAATGTCCCTGAGACTGCAGCAGGCAACAGGCCAATACAGCATAGCGGCCTCAAGCAGTATGGCAGTCCTCTGGCAGCAGAGCAGTCCTTTTTTTTTAGTGTCCACAGGTCCAAGGGTGTACTGAAGAGTGGGTCTGAGGATCATTGTTTTATACCTGGTGCCAGCTTTGAAGTGGAAAAAAACTCCTGGAGTTTCCCCCCCCCATAGAAGTGTATGGAATTTCCTATCTTCCTGCCCATGATGTCTTGGCGCACAATAGGCTACTGTGAAGTACTTTGTGTGTGTGCAGAGGCAGTGTCTTTGGAGTGCAAAGTGGGGCTGTTAATAGCTCTGCCCCACTACCCTGCTTGGATGGTTCGTTCTGCCAACACCAGTCCCTTTATTGTATGGGAATCAGAGAGGAATACACAAAGACCAACTCCACCAAGTAATATGACCTAGCTAACAGGCTACCGGCACAAAAAGAACAAGAAAAAGCCAACTTTCCAAAAGTGTTATTTTCAGAATTGTGACTGCCAACTTTAGCATTAGAAAGGATTTTAACTTACAATGCCTTAGATACCAAACATGACATTTTTACCTGCTCCAAAGCAAACATTGTCACTTATTAAATGTGTTAGAAATGGGGTCTTTGATTGGCGGTCAGGTTACCCCCTGTCCAAGGAAGGACCCTCACTCTAGTCAAGGTAAAGGAGAATCACCCTCAGCTAACCCCAGCTCATCCCCTTGGTAGCTTGGCACGAGCAGGCAGGCTTAACTTCAGAGTTCTAGGTGTAAAGTATTTGTACCAACACACACAGTAACTTAATGAAAACACTACAAAATGACACAACACAGGTTTAGAAAAATAGAAAAAATTTATCTAAACAAAACAAGACCAAAACAACAGAAATCCAACATACACAAGTCATGTTATTAATTAAAAAGCAAAAATAGCCTTAAATCCTTTTGTGGACAGATAAAACACTGTAAACGTTGAAAAGTACCTGGGTAGCGTCAAAATAACACTCATGGGTGAGTGTGTGTCAAAAAAGGTAAGTGGTGCATCGATTTCTCACCCGCAAGCGAGATCGTGCGTCGTTTCTCCTTCTCTGGTCAGGTGGGCGTATGTTGTTTTTCCTCCCCGCTGGAGAGCGATGCGTCGATCTGGGCAGCACTCGGGTCCAGGCAGGCATTGCGTTGTCATTCCACGCCCAGCAAGGTTTGCGTCAAAAATCCTGCCGCACCGTGATAGCCAAACCGCGCTGTGTGGGTTGCGACGTTACCAGCCTCCGGCAGCGATGTGGTGCGTCGTTTCTCCAGCCGCGTGCGTCAATTTCCCAGCTGCGCTGCAAGTGCTGCGGCGATTCCAGCAGCAGAGCCGATGGCTCACCGTTTCCTCAGCCGCTCTGGTAGGTTACATTGAAAATTTCCCCGCACAGCGGTCTGTGTGTGGATTTTCAAGCTTGGTCTGCCAGCTTCACCTGTCAAGGCCCAGGAACTGGATAGGGCACCACTTGGCAGGGCAGGATTCTCAGCAGAGAGTCCAGGTGCTGGCAGGGGAAGTCTTTGATGGCCCTGAGACTTCAGAAGAGGGGGCAAGCTCAGTCAAAGCCCTTGGGGATTCTTCTCAAGCAGGAATATGCCACAAAGTAAAGTCTTTGTCCCCTTTCACAGGCAGAAGTAGCAACTGCAGGATAGCTCAACAAAGCACAGTCATAGGCAGGGGCAGCACTTATCCTCAGCTCTTCAGCTCTTCTCCTTGTCAGAGGTTCCTCTTGATTCCAGAAGTGATCTAATTTTCAGGGGTTCTGTGGGTTCTTTTTATACCCCTTTTTGCCTTTGAAGTAGGCCTACGCCAAAGGAAAGTCTCTCTTGTTTGTGAGATCCTGCCTTGCTCAGGCCAGGCCCCAGACACACATGACGAGGGGGTTGGAGACTGCATTGTGTGAGGGCAGGCACAGCCCTTTCAGGTGTGAGTGACCACTCCTCCTCTCTCTCCCAGCACAGATGGCTCATCAGGATTTGCAGGCTACACTCCAGCTCCCTTTGTGTCACTGTCTAGAGAGAGGTACAAACAGCCCAACTGTCAAACTGACCCAGACAGGGAATCCACAAACAGGCAGAGTCACAGAATGGTTTAAGGAAGAACATGCCTACTTTCTAAAAGTGGCATTTTCAAACATGCAATCTAAAAACAAACTTTACTAAAAGATGTATTTTTAAATTGTGAAACTCTACATTTCTATCTGCTCCCAAAGGGATACTACTCTTTAATAATATTTAAAGGCAGCCCCTTTGTTAACCAATGAGAGAGATAAGCCTTGCAACAGTGAAAACCAAACTTGGTAGTATTTCGCCGTTAAGACATGTAAGACACATAAGTACATGTCCTTTAACATACCCTGTACCCTGTCCATGGGGCTTCCTAGGGCCTACCTTAGGAGTGCCTTACATGTATAAAAAGGGAAGGTTTAGGCCTGGCTAGTCTGTACACTTGCCAAGTTGAATTGGCAGTTTAAAACTGTTCACACAGACAGTGCAGTGGCAGGCCTGAGCCATGTTACCAGGGCTACTTATGCGGTTGGCACAACCAGTGCTGCAGGGCCACTAGTAGCTTTTGATTTACAGGCCGTGGGCAGCTCTAGTGCACTGTATTAGGGACTTACTAGTAAATCAAATATGCCAATCATAGAAAGTCAATTACACATATATTTTACATAGGAGGACTTGCACTTTAGTACTGGATAGCAGTGGTAAAGTGCCCAGAGTAACATAAACAGCAAAAACAGAGCCCAGCACACATCAACAACCTGGGAAGCAGAGGCCAAAAGTTAGGGGAGACCACACCAAGGATGCCAAGTCTAACAAGGACCTTCTCTTTTCCTTAAATTAAAAGCAGACCCTTTAATTTAGAACGGAGCGGGAAAAAGGAATTGCACCAAAAAACTCCTCATTTGCATTTGACTGTCTCATTTCTATTAAAAGGAAGAACATTATTCATTTGTTTTGTTTGCACTGTAAATGCATGAGGATTTTAAAAACGTTTCTATCCTGATGATGGTCATCCAGCATCCATTGGCATACAAGACTAAAAGTTTGACCTACTTATGTTTATCTGGATCCAAACATCTATGGGATAGATATTACTTTCAATATAACACAGCAACCACAGTTGCTGTGCAGCATATGTGAGAGAAAGAAAGCAGACCTCAGCCATATCTACTAAGCTATGACATTGTTGTTTTATGCCCATCACTGGTACACAATTAGGCTGCCTGGAGCCAAGTGCACACCTTTTTACCTTAGTGGATAGGTGTGTGCTTGATATGTAGCATAGATTTTCTACTGGAAGAGTATCCTTTCAGTACAGCACACTATGCCCACACATGCTTTACAACTTCTCCCACTTTGTGTGCTGTACAGTTTAATACAAATGCACATGTTTAACAGTCTGTAGGAAAAAAACATGCTTCCCCTGCTTTGCCCTTGCCTTAAGGAGACATATTTTTTCCAGAAAACGCTGTCTACAAATATTAGTATATAGGGCTTTTTCATCAAAGACTGTGAGTGGTAGCATGGGAACCCCCTGTACCACCCTTGGAATGCTTCCTTGATTCAAAGCAGCACAAAGGTACTGTAAGCACTACTTGTAGTATTACTTTCCAGTATAAATGAAGTTTTACGCTGAAAGGTAAATAGTTTCTCAACACTTCATGGTGGTTTGCATCACTTTTTGTGACTTTGCATTGCTACAAAGTCTTGATAAGTCTGCCTCAAAATTAACTATGTTTTAAAGCATCATACCCAGCATTTCTCAAAATATTTGTGGACGTTTTACCTGAAAATGTACCATTGTGCTGGGGTTTTTCATTTGCTATTACTTTGATTTCCCCGAGCTTTCTGGAAAACGGTAAACCATTCCTTTTTACAGTTATGATATAGCACAGATAGACACAGTTGTACCAGCTGACGATTTGATAGTGCATTTTTCTAAGATCTTTGACTCCAGCACTCTGAACTAGGCACCTTTTGTGGTGGAAAAAATTAAATATGGTTTCAAAGCTGCTGTTCACTTGAGTCATACAACTGAAGTATCAGATGTCATCTCAGCCATTGAAAGTAGGCACATGGACAGGTAGGAATCCTTGGAGAGTTATTTAAAGAGCACCGTATTTTGGCCCCCGATAGTCACAAATGTTTTGAGAGCAGCCATTGTAGGCCCACTGGACCCACCCTGGCATGAGACAATAATTGTTCTTGTTTTCAAAAAGGGGGCTAAAACTCCACCCTGTTACTATCGTCCCATTTCACTGTTAGATATTCCTGTAAATATTTGGCTAGGGTCATATTGTCCAAACTTGAAGACTGGGCCACTAAGAATCGGGTTTTGTTTGATGTACTGTTAGGATTTCGCCCAAGTTTGGGTACAGTGGATCAGAGCCTAAATCTATATCTTATTACCCAAAAATATGTTAAGGACAAAAAGGGTCCGTACATTTGGGGTTTACGGAATGTATATGTGCTTTCAATGCGGTGCAATGGTCCAAACTCTGGGCTATGATGGAAGGCATGGGGATAGGCAGGTCTTTCATTGATTTACTTAGCCAACTTCATGCACAAACCTTAGCTAAGATATGCTACTGCAGAGAGGGCAACTTATCACCCACCATTAATTCTATAGTAGGGTGCTGCAAATTTGCGTACTGCTCCTTTTGTCTTGCCACCATAAACTAATGGTCTAGAATTTTTTTTTAAATCTTGAGGTAGAGATCTGACTAAGATTGGTTCCCGCCTGGTACTCGTACTTTAGTAAGTGGAAGACGCAGTAATCATAGCCAGAACTGCCAGCGGGCTGCAGATCCTACTGGATGTCTTTAACACCTTTATGGATGGTCTGTGTTAAAGACAATTTGTTGTTCATTATGAAGTGCAGACATAGGCCCTGCCAAAATCTCAAAAATGCCTCATCTTTGGAGTAGAGATTACTAAAGTCCTAAACATAACATTCTTGGGAATCCCAGTTGATGCTGTTTTTAATTGGACGTTTTTGTTAAAACTCACGTTTTTCAATTTCAGTAAGGATTTGGGTGTTGGCTTTAGTTGGCAGTCAGTTTACACCCTGTCCAAGTCGGGATCCTCACTCTAGTCAGAGTAAGGGGTATACACAGCTCAGATAACTCCTTGTCACCCCCTTGGTAGCTTGGCACAAGCAGTCAGGCTTATCTCGGAAGCAATGTTTAAAGTATTTGCAAAAAGACATACAGTAACACAGTGAAAACACCACAAAAGGACTCCACAGCAGTTTAGAACAATAGCCAATATATATCTAAATCAAACAAGACCAAAACAACAAAAATCCAAAGTACACAAAAAGAGATATCAGTTTTTCAAGTAAAGAGTCTTCATCCTTAAGAATCAATAAATGCCTTGTTTTAGCATAAAGTACCTGGTGTGCATCAAAAATAAGTCTGCAGGCGTGAGCGTCTGTTGGAAAAGCAAGTGAGTCCGATTGTTCTGCCGCACGGCTCCGGTGCGTGGATCTTCACTCAGGTTCTTACATCTTCACCTTCTAGGGGCCCAGGGACCGGATGTAGCACCTGTTGGAAATTCAGGGGGTCTCAGCAAGAGAGCCCAGGTGCTGGCAGATAAAGTCTTTGATATCCCTGAGACTTCCTAACAGGAGGCAAGCTCAGTCCAAGCCCTTGGAGAATCTTCACAAGCAGCATACGCAGCAAAGTCCATCCTTTGTCCTCTCTAAGGCAGCAACTGCAGTCCAACCCAGCAAAGCACAGACAGCAAGGGGCAGTTCTCTCAGCTCTTAAGCTCTTCTCCTTGTGAGAGATTCATCTTGATCCAGAAATCTTCTAAAAGTATGAGGTTTTGGGTCCATTACTTATTCTCATTTCCGCCCTTGAAGTAGGCAAACCACAAAGGAAAGTCTTTGTAGTGCACAAGACCCTGACCCTTCCTTGCTCTGCCCCAGCCACACTCTAAGGGGTGGGAGACTTTATTGTGTGAGGTCAGACACCGCCCTTACAAGTGCAGGTGTCAGCCCCTCCCTCCCACTCTAACCCAGGAAGACTCATCTGGATATGCAGGACACACCTCAGCTCCCTCCCCTTGTGTCAATGTCTAGAGTGAATTCACAAACAGCCCAACTGTCAGTATGACCCAGATGTGGATTCAGCAGCCAAGTGGCATTTTCAAACTTACAATCTAAAAACCAACTTAACCAAAATTTTGAAATTGTGAGTTCAGAGACCTACAACTCCATATTTCTATCTGCCCCCAATGGGAACAGCAATTAAAAGATATTTCAAGGCTATTCCTATGTTAACCTATGGGAGAGATAGGCTTTGCAAAAGTGAAAAACAAATTTAGCAGTATTGCACTATCAGGACATGTAAAAGAAGGCACTACATTCCCTACCTTTTAAATACACTGCACTCCATTCATGGGGCTGCCTTGGGCCTACCTTAGGGGGTGTCTTATATGTAGAAAAAGGGAAGGTTTACACTTGCCAGGTCGAACTGGCAGTTAAAGACTACACACACAGACACTGCAATGGCAGGTCTGAGGCATGATTGCAGGGCTACTTATGTGGGTGGCACAATTAGTGTTGTAGGCCCACTAGTAGCATTTGATTTACAGGCCTTGGGCACACATGGTGCACTATACTAGGGAATTACAAGTAAATGTGCCAGTCATGGAAAACCAATCAGAATCACAATTTGCACAGAGAGCATATGCACTTTAGCACTGGTTAGAAGTGGTAAAGTGCCCAGAGTCCTAAAGCCAGCAAAAACAGGTCAGAACAAAATAGGAGAAAGGAGGCTAAATGTTTTGAAATGACCCTGCAAAAAGGGCCAAGTCCAACAGGTGTACTATATAGTATGGCTGGGAGGCCCTATTATAAAATACACTCTAAAATACCATATTGGGTCCAGTCAGGTACTTTTGCTTAAGCTTCAGCTCAACTCTGGTAGCTGTAGCTGTGAGTAGTAAGGCTTAGCAAAGGAAGAATGTGTAAGCATTTACCAGCACCAAACAACAGAATAAGAAACAAGACACCAATTTCTAAAAATACATTCAATTTTTTTAACTTTTGGAGGCCGTATGCATCAAAATCCACCAGCGGGTCCTGGAGATACAGAATTGAGAATTAATTAATAACTTTTATATCAACTGCAAATAAGCATTGGCCAACAAAATGTTTGGAAATGTTTGAAAAGTTTGTAAAAGTTAAGTCACCAACTTCGGGCCAAGTTGGGAGACCAAGTCCAGCAGGACAGAGGTTTAAGGGACCAGGAAGGATAATTGGGACAGTTACCTGGCCACCAGAGCATTTTTAAAGCTAGATCTAAACTTAACAGGATGATCGCTATAGACAACAATGGAGTGGCCCTGATGCTGAGGGATGCAAGCTACAGATGCTCGATGATGCGCTTGAAGCTGTACGGTTGACGGGGGGTGAAGTCTGATTGAGTAGTCAGCCCACCGGGGAGTGAAGGTGACTCTGTCCATGGATCTCAAGGTCTCACAAAGTCTTCTATTCAGGGGTCCAAGGGCTGCCGATGCAGACCTTTCTTTCTTTCTACACAGCGGTTAAGGTGCAAACTTTTGGTGAGGACTCATGTCCCTCCTGTCCAACAAATCCAGTCACAACCAACACCAATGTGTCCAGCAGACACGGGTGCACCATTTGGCTATCAATGAATTGTCCTTTGGGGTGCCTGGCATCCGATATCCACAAAATGTCTGCAGTGGCTACCAGAGATGGATTTGGGTTCTTTCAGCGTTAAAGTTAATTTTGGGAGGCCAGTCAACTGACTGTGAAGACACTGCTTAGGACTGGGACTGGGAATCAACTTTTCCCCAAGCCAAGCACACAGAACAGGGTCCAATCCCCGCTAGCCCAAAGTGCAGAAGGTGCAGTCACCCTGACATCGCTGACTCTTTGTGCACTTCCAGCGGGTGTAGAATGGTCTTATTCTCGTCCTCCTTCCAAGTCCAGCAAGCACAGAGGATCAACGTGCCAGGGGTGCCATATTTATCCCAGGAAAGGGCACTGAGGGGACCACTCACTCACTGCCAAATGGACTATGGGGTCCCCTCATACCTGGTGATGAGGTTCCTGTGATGTGTGGCATCTGGCTATTCCTGAATGCTACATTCTTGCTCCCTTCAAGATGGCACAACCCTTCCTCGATAGTCAGGAGCAAGGTAGCCCACCCTAGAGGTGTGTCTCTACCTGAGGGCAGCACTCCCATGGTAGAAATGATTTGGGGGGGCGAGTTTCTCCTCTCTGACCCTTTCTCCATGCTGTGTACAGGGACCAAAGGCATCCTGCTTAAGGGTGGTGGGCCGAGCGGACCATCAAAGGGAGCTTCTCCTTTGATGCATGCCTCTGGGCTAACCACCTGAGTGGCCATCTTGGGAGAGGAGGTGACACCTCGCTGCTGCTGCACTGCCTTTGTTCCTTAGTCTGGAGTTGTTCAGATGTCTCCCCAGGTGGTTAGAAAGCTGGCTGTCTATGTGTGTGTGCCTTTGTGAGGCTATTGGATGAGGAGAGCATAGAGTGGCAACTTACTAAATGTTGCCTACCTTTAATAGTGACATTAATTTTGACTTGGCTCTCGGGTCTCATTTACTGACACGATTAATTTGATACCTTTCATGACATAGTTTGTTAGTCCCAGACAAAGGTTAGCTGGGTTGGGATGCCACCCGGTAACCCTCTGTTAGCCAATGGTGCTACCAACTTTACATACAGCAAAATGACAATTTAGAAGGGTTGCTGCTAAGACATATTTGAAAACATATGCCTTCCTTAATAAAATACAGCTCCCCGCCCCAGGACTCCATTGGCCGTCCTTAGGGGAGACTTATATGTAATGTTCACGGATAAGGTGGCTTTGTCATTGGTTTGAAAGGCAAAGTCGAACTGGCAATGAAAACACTGTCCTTCCAGTCTGCAGTGGCAGGCTGGGAGTCATTTGGTACCTTGTCACATGAAGGGAGGCACAAACAGTGCTGCAGCCCAGAGTCGACACACTGTCTTACATGCCATGGGTACCCTATATTAGGGACTTATAAGTAAGTGAGGCCCTGCCAATTGGGTATATCCGATTGGACATGAACTTTGTATGGTGTTAAAACACTGGCACTGAGGTCTGGTTAGCAGGCCTTAGAGCACTCTCCGAGTAAAAAACACAGCAGCATCAGTCCAAAAATGGGTGTGAACATGCACAAAGAGGCATTTCCTTATATCCATTGACTAAGTAATTCATATTTTTAAAAGCAAGTGCCTATCCATTCGAACATTTGGAGCAGGAGTGTGGGGTTATAGTGATGCTGGCGCCTTGCAAAGAATGGAAAATACATTTATGTGCAGGCTCTTGGCTGTTCACCAATCCTCATCCACAATCTTTTATCAAAACGAAGTGGGCCTCAGCTTTGTGGAGGACTATATCAAATTGCAACTCCCATTATTATGGTTAAGAGCATGGAATAAATCAGAAGCGCACATTATCACAGCCATAATATTGGACAGTCCAGCTCTAGACAACGTGGCAGACATCATGGTTATCTTATATTATGAAAAGTTTTAATAAACTGGGGATACCAAAGCTGTTTTTTGATCCAGAGAATTCCCAGCATTTGAAAGAGCTGCAGGTAAAGAATTGTTATATAAGTGATGTCACTATGTGTGCATGACAAACCCGTATGCATGGGAAATAGGTATAACCTCCAGGAATACAACTGTCAGCTCCACCCCAGCATTTTACCTCCAGCTTATCTCAAACAAGTGGTATAGGTTCTTACTCATGAGGCTACTCTAAATTCACTCCATTTTTTTATAGCTTTTCTCACCCAAGGGTCATGGTTTGCATCACTTTCCACATGCCCTTGTGATGGTACCTCTACACAAACCACAGCACACTTTATATTATTTTGCACATTGAACACCAGACACACAGGAAACGTTTTTTGCTCCTAATTTTGTGAAAATTCAACACAAGATCACATAAGTTGACTTTTGCTCCTGTGTAACATCTAAGGAGCAATGAGATACGTTATGCTGTGATTAATTTGATAAAATGTGCTTTATCAAATAGAAAGAGATATTGATTTGGATAGGCTATGTTGATTTTTACCGTACTTTTTTGTAAATTCTGTCAAAAATGTTATTGTATAGATCATTTGTGTTACCTTATTTGTAGTGATTGTCTCTTTTAGTAATGTATTGTCTCTTTGTTGTGCACTTTTATGGCTCATTATAGCTGAACAAAGCATGACTTGCTTGTTTGATTGATCCTTTATTTGCCACAAATGAAAGTCATGGTCATAAATGTTGGTTTATTTGATGTAAAAGGCTTTGTGAATGGGGCCATTTGTGTTCAATTTATGTTCAACAGCTGTGCAAACATCTAGAACCAGCTATCTTTAAAGATATCCCACTAAAACATTGACCCAGATTTTGAACACTGGATCTTTTGTATATTGAGCAGATGTAGCAAGGGGAACTAACATGAAAGAGGTCCACATCGTTTATTCTTAACAAGAAATAGCTCCAATATTTTTTAAAATAAAATTCTGGTAATTTTCTTGCTACTGTAAATTACATCAGTTTTTTGGGATTTGCACTTTATACACTAGGTAAATATTTTTCTTGAGTTCTTCCTCAGCTGGGAGGTAGTAGAATCAATGTGTAAGAGCCTGGTAAATGCTGGGTTTTGACTTTTGTTATATGCAATTAATTTTTTTTCGTTACTTCAAAATTCATCTGCGGTACACCTATATGTAGCATCACTATCTGAGAAACATTAACAGGGGCTAAGCAAAAAAAAGGTAATTATTCAGTGTGAAAAAAATAATATAATTATATATTTCCTTGTGAGTACTAATATATGTTATTGTTCTGAAGTTACTTTTATCCTCAATTTTGCTTGCAACCACGTTTTGTGACTAAAAGGCCCCAAAGTCATTTTTATTCATGATGGTACATTTGCACATTTCTGCAAAGAGTAACCTTGCTTTCAGTGTTGACAACTACCAGGATTTTAGGAGAATAATGGACTCATTATTGTACTAATGTATAGTGTCTTCTCACATTCCCGCTTCTCACAGGAGAAGATCCTGCCACCTGCTCATTTGATAGGTTTTTGCTAAAAGTATCACATGTCTGTCACATGATTAGGTTCCATAGACTTGTATTTAGATAAAATATATATTTACTTTACTATATTTCATGTATTTTAGCATTAGGCTCCAAATGAGACTTTTGTAGCGAGAGCTCTGGTCAATGGCAATTAAATTTTATTATTTGAAGTGCTGCTTGCTATTTTTCCATTAAACATATGTTAGGCTGAAGGGTTTCCCAACGTATTATGTTTTATTTTTACAGATGGTGCATTGGCAGTGAAAAATAACCTTTCCAAGCAATAGACAGGAGAGTGCTGCACTGGACTCCACACGATGATGAGAGGTAAGGGAAGAGTTACTCCTCATTCAAGTGATGATGATGATGACCCTTCCTCCCCAACTTTCTTCATTGAAGGGACTACTGAATGGTCTGGGCAGTATTTCTCGTCCACATCCATTGGGAGATCCATCTGATTTAATGAGTATTAAGAAATTAATCCCTAGCATCCAGGAAAACTCCAGTCAGTTCTGAGAGGATCTGCTGAGTGTTTTTGAAGTGTACAGACCCATTTGGGTTGGTGTGAATCAGTTATTGAGATTGGTATTGGTGCCAAATGGAAGTGCAAGAAGACTGATGGAAAAAACACAAACCCCAAGAATACCCGTACAATTAACAGGTAGCTGAACACAGCAAAGGTTGTTGAAAGTTGGCTGGTGAAAAGTGATTGGACTAACATCTCAATTAAAAAAAATAAAATCCGGATGAAGTGTCCACTGATTATTTAGACAGACTTAAGGATGTGTTTGAGAGACATTTGGGTTTAACATGCCCTAAGGTGATGGCTGAGGAAACTGTGGGCACTGCCTTTGTGCAGGACTTGCTGGATGTTAGGAGTCAGTTGATGACTATCTGCACCGTATAAGAGACTAAGAAGTTGACCGAATTGGTGGGGGTCTCTAAACATTGCATAGCATGGCAAGAGAGAAAGTGAAAGAATATAGAATCAAATCTGATTCCATTAAAGTGGCAGATTATGCAGAAAGCCATTACAGGTGTGTGATAGAGAGCCCGACAAAGGAAGGAAGAAAGGGGGAGGGAAAGGGTGGAGGGTGAGTAGTTCGAGGCAATGGAAGGGGGCAGAGGGAGGATTTGAGACCAGGAAAGCCATGCTTTGCCCGTGGACAGTTGGGCATTTAAAACTGAACCCTTCCCACATTAAATCTAATGTACCAGCCCCCACCGATCAGTCTGTGTTAAATCAGAATAATCCAAAAATGTATCCTGATCTTTAGGACAGCCCCAGAGGTTCCGACTGTGCCATAAATGCCTTAATCCCCATAGTTTAGAAGGGCCTGTATGTAGATTGTGTCATTAATGGTAAGGGTGTTATCTCTCATTGAAAAGGATGATAGGTGATCAGCTCTAAAAACCTACAAATTCCAATTTTAACCTCTCTCTGGCACGTATATAGATGCAGTGGCTATTTTTAACAACTTTATTATACCACTGATCTTGTATCAATTTTTCTAGGAACCATTAATGATAAACTTTTTCCTCAACCCAAATTTCCTGTAAGCTCCATTGAACTGTACTGTGCACTTCAAAAGGTGTGTTCTTAAATATAGACTGACAACAAAATGACAAAGTACTCACATTATTGTGTGAGAGGACTAATCGCCTATGTCATGCAAATGAAACTGCCATCTCTCCTGATTAGTTACTTTCACAGGTACCATCTTTTCTGTGGTCTACAGGAGCCCTTGATGTGGGGTTGATATCAACAAGTGAACCAGAGAAGTTGATGGTTGAACCTCAGAAGAAGCTACCTCTAACACTCCAGTAATCTTTGAAGCTTGAGGCAGTGGAAGGGATCTACCCTCTAATAGCCTACGCTCTAATAGCAGATTATATTAAGCAAAGGGTTTTAGTAGCTGTTGTTAGTAGATGTAATACCCTTATGCTCCTGATACTCTTGGTGGGGAGCGTGAACATATACTGGTTTGTGATGGACCTTAGGAACATTAATAATGTGATTATACCATGTTTTCTGTGGTCCCAATCCTGCCATTATCCTTTCTTGCATGCCTACAAATGCCCAATGGTTTACTGTGGTTGACCTTTGTTCTCCTTTCTTTTTTTATACCAATACATGAGGAAAGTCAATATCTCTTCTTGTTCATATTTAGATGGCTTAGCTTTTTTGGACTTGACTTCCTCAAATATTTAAGCGTATCCTTTAGTCTTGTCCCATGCCCTGAAATAGGATTGAGATATGTTGGTTTTCCCTCAGGACTCTAATCTTTTTCAATATGTTGATGATTTGCTTTTGGCATCTGTTAAACTAAATCATTGCAAGAAGGATTCAATCTATCTGCTCACTGAATTGGGAAATAAATGCCAAAGGCCTCAAAGGATAAACTGGAATTCTGCCTCCCCTGAATATAATACGTTGGTCATGAAATCTCTGCTAGCAAGCACCATCTCTCCTCTGAATGAGATGAAGCCATTTGTAACTTGCCCTGCCCTGTAACTGTTTTCCAGGTATGTACCTTTCTGGACATGGTTGGGCATTGCAGATAGTGAATCCTAGAGTATGTCAAAGTAGCTAAGACTTTGCAGGATTATGTCAGAAAAGACACCCTGAACCCTAGTAATCTAGTGAACCCAAACATGCATATGTGAAAATTAAGTAGGTTGTAGCCTATACACCTCCTTTGAGACTACCTGATTATACCAAACCTTTTACCTTGTTTTATCATGAATGTAACGGATTTGCACTTGGAGTGTTGGTACAGAGTTATGCAGATCAGAAATAACCCATAACTTATTACTTTTCAATTCTGGACCAAGTTGTGACTCTTGCCATATTTAAGATTTGTAGTGGCAGCCTCAAATCGTGTTGAAGCATCTAAAAAATGTGTGTTAAGTTCTCCTTTAACTGCTGTTGTGCCTCATTACTCTTGTACACTATAAAAACTCAGCACCTCTGTACTGCTCAATTGTCCCATATGTGTTTTTATTGTTGTCCACTTATCACATCCTCACATCTAGCTTTGGTCCTGCACATGTAACCAAACACCATATAGCTTTAACTGATCTGCTTAATCTGGACTGTAAGTTAACATATTTTGTTGATGGATCATCTCTCATAAACAATGATGGTGTCATGTTTGCTAGCTGTGCTGTACGTACCACATATCAATTGTGAAGAGTGGTCATTTACCAACTGTGAAGTAAGATGAAATTTCAGAGCATGTTGCTTACATCCAAGCCTGCATCCTGCCAAAGTAAAGATTATGGGGGTCATTCCTACCCTGGCGGTCCGAGACCGCCAGGGTAGGGGACGGAGGAAGCACCGCCAACAGGCTGGCGGTGCTTCTGGGGCTATTCTGACCGCGGCGGTAAAGCCGCGGTCAGAAAAGGGAAGCCGGCGGTTTCCTGCCGGTTTCCCGCTGCCCCAGGGAATCCTCCACAGCGGCGCTGCAAGCAGCACCGCCATGAGGATTCCGACCCCCTTCCCGCCAGCCTGGTTCTGGCGGTGAAGGCTGGCGGGAACGGGTGTCGTGGGGCCCCTGGGGGCCCCTGCAGTGCCCATGCCACTGGCATGGGCCCTGCAGGGGACCCCCAACAGGGCCCCACATTGAGTTTCAGTGTCTGCTTGGCAGACACTGAAAATCGCGACGGGTGCAACTGCACCCGTCACACACAAGCAACTCCGCCGGCTCCATTCGGAGCCGGCTTCCTCGTTGCTGGTGCTTTCCCGCTGGGCGGGCGGGCGGCCTTTTGGCGGTCGCCCACCAGCCCAGCGGGAAAGTCTGAATGACCGCCGCGGTCTGAATGACCGCCGCGGTCTTTTGACCGCGGTACGGTCTTCTGGCGGTTCCCGCCAGATGGGCGCGACCGCCGCTGGCGGGGGTCAGAATGACCCCCTATGTCTATCTACAGGGACTCAAAGTATGTGTTTGGAGTGATGCACAAATTAGAGCTTTTATGGCTATAAAGGGATTTCGTAACATCAGCCAGAAACCCTATTAAAAATGAACCATATGTTTAAAATTGTTTAAATGCCTAACAGTTGCTAAAGAAGGTGGCTGCAGAAAAGTGTGCTGTGCGGCAGCATCCCTGCAGGAGAGTGTGCTGTGCAGCAGCATCCCCATGATGATGTCCCGAGGGGTAACACCCCAGACGATTCACTCACTTAAATGCTGCTTTTTCTAAAACAGACGATGCTGCTGTCTATGGTATGAGAACTGTCTTATTTTCTCTACCAATGCTAAAGGAGTTGTCTCAATTGCAAGAGCAAATCTCTGAAAGTGAAAACCAGCACCAGATCAAGAAGAAATGTAAAAGAGACTTTGAGGGGCACAGAGAGACAGCCTTAGCATGTGGTTGCCTTGACATTTCTACTATTCAATCTCACTGTGTTGTATCATGGAGCAGCCCCTGTTGGCAAGGGTGGCATAAATCATGGTGCAGCAATCCATTAGTATGCTCCTTTCTGTTTTTCCATAGGCCAGCAGTACTGCCAGAATGCTGCTTTTGAACTATCTCCTCTAGCACTTTGATTGGAGTAGGACTTGTTATCCAGGCTAAATTGTTCCTGCTGTAAGACTCTTTGATGATCATGCTTTAACATGAGGGAGTGATAGGTGGGTTGTTTCAACTACTACTAAAACTTACTTATTCCTGCCCTCATTCCAGTTGTATGGGATACCTGTTGCTTTAGATGAATCGGGAAGTAGTGCAAAGATATTACAAGATAGTGCTAATTCTACCACAATAGCTTTAGTATTAGTAACAGAGCAACTAGTCACCCATGCCAAAAGGCTAATTCAAAATAGAATAGCATTAGCTTACTCTTATGACTGCTAAAGGGAGGGGGTTGCGGTATTGTAGTTATTAAGTGTTGCACTTATCTTCCCAACACTTCTCTTAGCATACATGAACAGATAGATAACATTAAAAATGAAATACAAAGTGGACGAGATCTAAGTCCCAAAGACATCTGGATGTGCAGGCGAGTATTTGGACCTGCGGGAATGAACACATTTAAATCAATCATTGGATTTTTTTTTAATTGTGACTGTTTTTATTAATTTCAATAAAATGAATGAGCATTACCAAATAATTGTGCAAAATTAAAGGCACTGCCAATACTTTTACACTTGCTGTTTGTAAGGATGATGAGGAAAGTAATAATGAAGATATAAAGAAGGAACTGATGAGTTGTTTTCTATTGCATTTTGAGGAATTATTCCTCCCAGAAAAAAGAGGTTGTGAATACATAATGATATTGTATGTACTTCAGTGTTATTGTGTGTGTATATATATATATATATATATATATATATATATATATTTATATATATATATATATATATATATATACGCAGATCTATATGCATATCACTGTGTATACAAACATTAGATTGTATAATTAAACATGATGGGGGTCATTCCTACCCTGGCGGTCCGAGACCGCCAGGGTAGGGGACCGCGGATGCACCGCCAACAGGCTGGCGGTGCATCCAGGCCCATTCTGACCGCGGCGGTAAAGCCGCGGTCAGAAAAGGGAAACCGGCGGTTTCCCGCCGGTTTTCCCCTGGGCTGCAGAATCCTCCATGGCGGCGCTGCCTTTCTGACCCCCTTCCCGCCAGCCTGGTTCTGGCGGTTTTGACCGCCAGATCCAGGCTGGTGGGAACGGGTGTCGTGGGGCCCCTTGGGGCCCCTGCAGTGCCCATGCCAATGGCATGGGCACTGCAGGGGCCCCCTAACAGGGCCCCACATTGATTTCCAGTGTCTGCATAGCAGACACTGGAAATCGTGATGGGTGCAACTGCACCCGTCGCACAAAAGCAACTCCGCCGGCTCCATTCGGAGCCGGCTTCATCGTTGCTGCGGCTTTCCCGCTGGGCGGGCGGGCGGCCTTTTGGCGGTCGCTCGCCCGCCCAGCGGGAAAGCCAGAATGACCGCCGAGGTACGGTCTTCTGGCGGTTCCCATTTGGCGGGCGGCGACCGCCGCCCGCCAAACTAGGAATCAGCCCCGATGTTTCTTATTGATCTAAAATGACTTTTAACTTCAATTATGCTTTCTAATTTTCAGGACTTTAGTAGGCCAAAAACCATTTTTATTCAGGATAGTAAATGTTCACATTTGGGCAAAGTGTAACCTCATTTTCAGTGTTGGCAGTTAGACTTGCCATTTTAGGAGAATAGTGAACTCGGTATGGTGTTAACAAATTATATCTTTTCCTCAAGTACGTCTTGTGCTTCCCACAGGAAAATATTCTGCCATCTGCTCAATAGATATGGTTTTGCTAAAAGTAACACGTTTCTTTCACATGATTAGGTTCTATAGACTTGTTCTGAGAGAAAGCATATCTTTGATGTACTAAATACCATGTACTATAGCACTGGGCTTCAACTGAACTGATCGTCTTCTATTGAGAGGTTTGCTCAGTTGAAGCAGCATTATTTAAATTATGTGATGCCCTGTTTGCTATTTTTGCATTAAATGCATTTTAGACTGACAAGCCACCTAACGTGTTATGCTTTATTTTTAACATTCAGCCTTACAGCCCTTTCTGAGCATGAACCTGTTGCCTGATGGAAAGAGAATTTCTATGCTATTTAGAGTGGGCATTCTCCTTTTATTGAGATTAGTGGGGAGTGGCAGAATATCAATGAAAAAATAAACTATATAGTTTGTGTAAAAGTGGAATCCTTGAAGTCTATATTGTGTGCTGAAAGTGCAGATTATAGTGTGTGCTGACGTAAATTTCAACATAGTTCAAAGCAGTTTTTTTCCTGCTAATCGATCTCGTAGGAGTTCAGGATGGCTGAAGGTGGCATGTTTGTGGTGCTGTTCTCCCAATTTAGACAATAGAAATGGTTTTGAGCAAGTGACTTTGAAATTAAATCAAGTCCTTCATTTTTGGGAAAATGAATCTGTATGGGTCAAATGATTTAGGGGATTTCAGTTACGTGGGAAAAAACTGTAAAATACATTGTTGTAGTCTACTCTCAAGGATATGTTTTAAAAGTTTTATCAGTAAGTGGTGTGTTTTATTTGTAAAGGATGTATGGTTTACATGCTTTATATGGGTGTGTAAACTACTTACATTTAAAAAAAAACAAAAAACTGAGGTGGTCATTATGAGTTTGGCGGTCCGCGGACCACCAAGCCAGCTGTGGCAGTCTCACCGCTGCGAGGCTGGCGGAGTAGATCGCCATATCATGACCATGGAACACAGCCAATACACTGCCAGTGCGGACGTACCACCAAAGCCGGCGGTAGGCATCTTGAGGTCGGCAGGGGCCATGTCGTATCATGAGGTAGCACACCCCCAGGATTTCCTGGGAGGTTGCACTGCCATGAAAAGCCTGTCAAAAATGAACATTAAAAAAAGGAGACACTCACCTTCAGGAACACAGACACGTCCGCAGCCACCATGGAACCTGAACTTGAAGTCTTCCCAGTGCTCCTGATGGCCATACAACTCCAGAACCAGCGACGAAGACCACAACGTAAGTACACCTGCCTAACATACACTGGAGGGAAGGCCATTAATACACACCCACACACACGCCCAGCACGGCTCGTGACGGCCACACACACAGACAAACAAACACCCGTACCAACACACACACACCAACATACACACAAGCAATACACACGACAGCCAACATACACATGCCATACACACCACACCGCAGACACACACCACCGCCACTGTCAAACACATTCATACACAACACCTCCCAGTCACACAACTACAACACTATCGCAATCACACCAACGCATTGGCAGAGAGGCACACCACACACCTCCACAAGACACCACATACTGGCAGCAACACGTAACAACAGCACACAACCAATCCATACCAAAACACTGTCAAACAACGTGTCAGATCCACCCAACATAGAAAGAACATCATAGATGCATCACTACACACACAGACCCACACACCACTACCACACAATGCCACACAACACCATCAAAACACATCACAACAAGTCCCTAGCACAAGTCACCTACACATCTCCGGCTGCTACACAACCTCAGCTGGATGAACGGACGACGCCACTGCTCCATGAGGGGGCTCCATGCCCACTGATTGGTCCTGGGGAGTGCAAAGCCACAGCCTCTCAAGTCGTTCCAGTGGGTGGGTTGCCCACTGCTATATCCTGGGGAGTGCAAAGCCACAGTCTCCCAAGTCCTTCCAATGGGTGGGTTGCCCACTACTGTATCCTGGGGAGTGCAAAGCCACAGTCTCTCAAGTGGATAACAGTCTCCACTGGTTCTGGAGGGGACTTTGTGCCCAGAGTGTTTCATCCTGCCAAGGACTAAGGTAGTGGATGTCATTCTCCACTGCTTCTGGAGGGGGCTTTGTGCCCAGAGTGCTTCATCCTGCCAAGGACTGAGCTAGTAGATGTGAATCTCCACTCGTTCTGGAGGGGGCTTTGTGCCCAGAGTGCTTCATCCTGCCAAGGACTGAGGTAGTGGATGTCATTCTCCACTGGTTCTGGAGGGGGCTTTGTGCCCAGAGTGCTTCATCCTGCCAAGGACTGAGGTAGTGGATGTGAATCCCCACTGGTTCTGGAGGGGGCTTTGTGCCCAGAGTGCTTCATCATGCAGTGTGGCAGGTCCCATTCCCTCACCTGGGTGTGTGTGCCACGAGATTGCCTGGGAACAGGTAGCATGATACGCCATGGAGGCAGAGACACACTCCACCCTGCTGCGACTTTGCCAGCGAGTCATGCCTCATGGACGCTGGGCAGGGTCCAGGACATCTCCTGCAGCCTCAGACGGCTGCCCACTGGGGATGTGTGCCATGTCAGCTGGGGTGGCACTGTCTGAGCACGTCGCGGGGCTGGTGGCGGTGGTTGCGGCGGTGTCTGCACCTGTAGAGGGACACAGCAAGGCGTCTCCCGCAGCCTCGGACGGCTGCCCGTCTGGGGATGATGCTGGGGACTGTTGCTGAGGGAGCAGACGTGCAGGTGGCGGTGCTGGTGGCAGTGATGGTGGCAGTGATGGTGGCGGTGATGGTGGCGGTGTCCACAGCCATACAGGTTGATGTTCTGGTTGACAGAAGTGGTGACTCTGGTCCCTCAGCCAGAGCCACCGTGCCCTGTGCTGACCTGCTCTTCAGCTTGTGTCCCTTCCCCACCTTTGATGTTGCTGCTGGTGTCTTGCCACTGTCCCCTTTTGGTTTGGAGGAACCCTTGCTTGCTGGTAGGTGCGGCTTCTCCCACCGGCATGTGGGCACCTTCTTCACCTTGGAAGGTGGCAGAATAGCCTGCTCCTTGGCCTTGCTAGGTGGCACACTGGCAGCCCTGATGGGTGGCACCCGCGATGAGACCAGAGTTGCTGGGACCACTGTGCTTGAGGATTTGGTGGCTGAGGTGCTGGGCTGGGACCTGGATAGCGTGGCCCTAGGGGAAGGAGGGGGGGGAGTGGAGATCAATGTTAGCCAGGAAACGTTTCTTAGACACACTGGGACGGGAAGATGGAGGGGGTTTGGGAGTGGAGGAAGAGGTAGTGGTTGTAGGAGGTGTACGTTTGCTGAAATTGGCTAAAGGTGCATGGGCCGGAGGCTGTTGTGAGGTGGATGGTTGTTGAGTGGGTGTGTGCCTGCGTTTGTGTAGTTTGGGAGGAGGGCTCACAGACACACTCAGAGAGGACACAGGGGATGTGTGAATGGTAGTGTGGGTGGTGATTGCACATGAGCGGTGTGTGGTGATGGGCGTGCTGGTGATGGAGGTAGTGGCTGAGGATGTAGTGCATGCAGGTGTGAGTGGAGACTAGACAAGGAGGGGTGAGGAGGATGTGGAGGAGGGGGACACAGTGGAGGCAGTGGATGTTGGTGTGTCTGCATGGGGATGGTCCTTGTGTCAGTGTCTGTGGGATGTGTGGTGCTTATGTTTGCCATGTCCACTCTTGTGTGTTGATGTGTGTGCATGCTGGTCTGATGGTGTGCTTGGGATAAGCTGAGGTACAGGGGATTGGGTCTGGGTGGAGGAAGTTGGAGGGGGGAGGCTGGACACAGGGACAATGGCTGCCATCAGTGCTGAGGCCAGAGCCTGAAATGCTCTCTGTTGGGCCGCCTGGCCAGAATGAATGCCCTCCAGGTATGCATTTGGTTGCTGCAAATGCCTCCCAACACCCTGGATGGCATTCAAAATGGTAGATTGCCCAATAGTGAGGGATCTCAGGAGGTCAATAGTCTCCTCACTCTGGTTACCCCAACCTGTCATGGCTACTGACCCCAGTGAGGAATCCCAGGACAAGGGCAGAGGAACGCTACAATGAGGGACATGGGCGAACTAGGAGGATAATAGAGTGCACCTTCGGCCTTCTGAAGGCCAGATTCCGGTGCCTCCATCTGACAGGTGGATCCCTATACTACTCACTGAAGAAGGTGTGCCAGATCATCGTGGCCTGCTGTATGTTGCATAACCTGGCTTTGAGACGGCAGGTGCCTTTTCTGCAGGAGGATGGGCCTGATGCTGGTCTTGTGGCAGCTGTGGAGCCTGTGGACAGTGAAGAAGAGGAGGCAGAAGAAGAAGATGTAGATAACCGAAACAACATTATCATGCAATACTTCCAGTGAGACACAGGTAAGAAGATGGAACTGCTTCCCACATCTCATACTATTGTAGGTCCTAGCATAAGTCTGCCTTTTTACCTCTGTGTATAGACCCTGACTTGTCACTTTGGCTTTCCATTTCACAGATCTGGGTCCCAATTTGTGCCCTCTGCTATGTTTACTCCTGGCCTACAGCTGTATAAAATCGGTATGTGAACAAGTACATTGACATTGCTATATTCCAGAGATTTTGCAATTACACATTTGTGAAAGCACAGATGGACTCCAGATTTTTGGGTGATTCAAGGGTGTTTATTTGTGTGCAAATAAGTGGAGGGGTTGTGAAATGGGCTGGGGTGATGGTGGAGGAATGTCCATGGCATAGTCCAGTCTCTTGGTCTCACAGGTGCATTGTCCAATGGGGCATAGGAAGTGAAGCTATGGCAGTTTAAAGTGGACAGGGTGCCAAAGTGGGACAGAAGGGTGACATTCAGGAGGGTCTTATTTCCTGGCGGGGGTCTTGGCAATGTTCTCTGTCTTGTTCCTGGATCTCAGGGACTGTTTGCGGGGTGGTTATCCTTCTGCAGGGGGTGGGGTGCCAGCACACCTGCAATGGCGACCAGGATGGTGTTAATGGACTTCAAGTCCTCCCTGATCCCCAGGTAGTGTTCCTCCTGCAGCCGCTGGGTCTCCTGAAACTTGGCTAGGACCGTGCCCATGGTCTCCTGGGAATGGTGGTAAACTCCCATGATGTTGAAGAGTGCCTCGTGGAGTGTCAGTTCCCTGGGCCTGTCCTCCCCCTGTCGCACAGCAGTCCTTCCAGCTTCTCTGTTATCCTGTGCCTCTGTCCCCTGAACCGTGTTTCCACTGCCACTGACCCCAGGTCCCTGATTTTCTAGGGTTGGTGGGTTTGCCTGGGTTCCCTGTAGTGGTGGACACACTGCTGATTGACGTGTCCTGGGGACAGAGGGTAGGGCCCGCTGGGTGGGTGCTGTGGTGGTGTTTCCTGAGGGGGAAGGTTCAGTGGTGGTTTGGGACTGTGTCAGGGGAACCAACTGTCCCGAGGTCCCTGATGGGTCGGGCTGGTCATCTTGATCCAGGCGTGCAGAACACCTGTCATCACTGTGGGCCTCTTCTGTGGGGGGACTGGATATGTCTGGCTCCTCCTGTCCAGTGACGTTGGATATGGGTCCTGTTGGGGTGTAAATGCATAGTTTTAGTATCTGTGTGTGCCATCTTGTGCATTGGGTGAGGTACCCTCTACTCCTGTGCTTGCATCATTGTGTTTGCCCTTTTGTGATAGTTGGTTTGGGGTCTGTGTGGGTATCTGTACTGGACATGCTTTGGTGACTGTGGTCCATGCATAGGTGTTGCATGCAGGGCCTTGGTATTGAGATGTGTGGGTTGTGATAGTGGACATATGTGAGATGATGGGGGTAATGGGAGTGAGGGTAAGGGCGGGGGTATGTGATGGCATGCAGGTAGGGTGTGGGGGATATAGTAATAGAGATTTGCCTTACCAGAGTCCAGTCTACCTGCTACTCCTGTGAGGCCCTCAGGATGTAGTATTGCCAAGACTTGCTCCTCCCATGTTGCTAGTTGTGGGGGAGGAGGAGGGGGTACACCGCCAGTCCTCTGTACAGCAATCTGGTGTCTTGAAACCACTGAACGCACCATCCCCCATAGGTCGTTCCACCTCTTCCTGATGCCATCCTGTGTTCTTGGATGCTGTCCCACTGCGTTGACCCTGTTGATGATTCTCTGCCATAGCTCCATCTTCCTCGCAATGGAGGAGTGCTGCACCTGTGATCTGAAAAGCTGTGGCTCTACCCGGATGATTTCCTCTACCATGACCCTGAGCTCCTCCTCTGAAAACATGGGGTGTCTTTGAGGTGCCATGATGTGGTGTGGGTGATGTGTGAGGTGCTGTCTGTTGTGATGTGGGGGGGATGTGTGGGTGTGTGTTGTTTGAGGTGCGTGGATGTTGTATAAGTGATGGTGTTGTGTGTCTGTGGATGCTGGTGTTGTGTTTGCTAATCTCTCTCTCTGGCCTTCTTCCAAATTTTACGTTGAAAGGGTTTGTGGGTAATGTGGGTGTGTGTTTTATAGTGTTGTGGTGTGTGGGTGTGGTGTGTGTATGTGTATCAGGTGTGTGTATTTTGAATTGTCCAATGTGGTTGTGTTTTGTAAGTGTGTGTGTATTTTGAGCGTGGCGGTGTGTACTGTCAATGGATTACCAAGGTTGAAACACAGCCGCGTTGATTCGTGGGTCGTGATAGTGTGGGCGTATTCTTGTTGCCGTGACGGTATCGGTTTTGGTATCGCCAGTTTATCACTGACCTTTGGTGTGGCGGACTTGTGTGGGTGTCTGTATTGTGGCGGATTCCGAGATGTGGGTCGTAATACCTGTAGCGGAATTCCGCCACCACAACGGTATGTTGGCGGTCTTCAGCACGGCGGTAAGCGGGATTTACTGCCAGGGTTGTAATGAGGGCCATAATGTGGAAACCTGTGGAAGGAAAGACAAGACAAGTATGTTACCATCAACACCAACGGTACTGTGGTGCAGATATATTGATATAAATAATTTGGGAAAAAGTCAACTATATCCAACATAGGCCTACTGGCCAGTCCAAAAGTATACAGTGTCACAGGCACACTGGGCAAAGTGTCTGACCCCAACGTGACTCCTGACTGCAAAGTGGCCTCCACATGGCAGGGGCATCAGCGGGGCAGGCAGGCACCTCAGGGGTGAGGGGAGGGCGGGGGCTTGGGTTTGGGTTTGGGAGGGGGGTCCTTTGGCTTGGGTTTAGGGTTGGGGGTTTGGGTTTAGTTTTGGCTTTCAGAGGGCTGACCTTCTGTTTGGTGGGGGTTGTAGTTTTTGCAGAGGAGGGCCATGAGCAGTACCGGGGGGCATGAGATGACTGGGAGGAGGAAGGACTGGGTTTAGGTAGGGTAACAGGGCGCTTGGGAGAACCACGGGCTGGGACAGTAGGAGGAAACAGGGAAAACTCATAAAGGATTTTTTTTAGGAACACATGGCCAGTCATGGGAAAATTGTTTGGGAGGGAGGGAGAAGGAGTGCTTGTGAGGTGTATACATGTAGGTGTCTTGGATAGAGGTGCGTGGGTGGAAGCCATGTGTGTGCTGGATGTCTGTTGGGTGGGTAAGTGCCCGTGTTTAAGTGTCTTAGGTGGAGGGGGAAGAGATGCAGGGGGATGCCAGGGTAGATGTGTGAGTGTCTGTTGGGGTGGTGCCTGCAGGTAAGGAGTATGTGCTGCATGTAGGGGTGTTGGTAGTCATGGTGAATGTGCATGTGGTGTACGGGGTGGATGTATGAGGGTCTGCTATTGTGGTGACCATGGGTATGAGGGGACTTGTAGCTGGATCTGGGAGTGTTGATGTGGTGATAGCAGGTTTGAGTGGTGTAGTGTCTGTGAGGGAGCAGGTAGTGGGGGAGTCTGCGTAGGGAGTAGATGTTGTTGTGTCTGCATGTATGTGTTGTCTGTGTGCTGAGGGATTGGGCATAGGTAGCTGGAGGGGGGACGGAAGATGAAGGGACACTGGCTGCCATCAACGAGGAGGCCAGGGCCTGAAAGGATCTTAGCAGGGCAGTCAGGACACTGTAAATTACTTCCAGGTAGGCAGTGCTCTGCTGCATCTGTGATGCCAGTCCCTGGATGGCATTCACAATGGTTGATTCCCACAGAGATGGACTTCAGGAGGTCAATAGCCTCCTCAATGAGGGCAGCAGGGCTGACTGGGGCAGGGACAGAGGTGCCTGCGGTGAAGGAGACGCCCACCCACCTGGGTGAGCGGGCACAGGCAACTGGGTGGGGAGCTACAGGGAGGGTGGTGCTGGTAAGGGAGTGGCGGAAGAGGATGGTGCTGGGCTTTTTCCAGATGGGTCCACCACTGCCAGGGAGCGTCCATTGGAGGAGGAAGCTGAAGAGGATGTTGTAGATCGGGTCTCCCCCGTGGCATTCTCTTTGCTCTCCATCCCTCTGGTGCCCTCGGCTCCACTGGTGTGAGCCTCCTGAGTCCCGTAGTGTGCAGCTTCCCCAGTTGCCGGTGCCCCTTCTTCTTCACCTGATGATGCTGATGCACACAAAGACAGAGGAGGAAAGGGAGGGAGGAAGGGTGGGAGAGAAAGGGTAGAATACCTACCCATCATTCATACAGATCAACAACTTATCATTCTGCCGGTATGCCATGGCAGGGCATTCCTTTACATTGACATGCATAACTGTGGGAAATCCTTGGGGAAACAAAAGCTATGCTGAAAAAACCTACTAATGTAGAAACATTGGCACTAATTGACTTCGTAAAGGGTCTAAAAATGCAAAGTTGCATAGTAATTGCCACATTCCCATGGTTGATTAACTTGACATATTCTGTACTTTTTACCCAACATAATCCTGCATGGGAAGGTAGCATGCCCACAAATCCATGTACAATGTGGTCAGTAAGTTGTTGGCCCCCTGCAGCCATCCACACATTCAGTAAAAGGCAGCTATTTTAGAATGCATAAATTACCTCTGTCATTGTGGGAGAGTAATACTGATGGCAATGCCTTAACACCTCAGGTATACTAATGCTGATAAAAGGAGCAGGTCTCTCAAAACATGTGAAGGGTGTCCAGACAAGCCCAAACATGGAATTAGTCCCCTCATAAGTCACTGTCTGCATGGCATTGGCACACATACTCCATACAATTCCTGCCAGGGTTGCTGATACCCATAGTCCAGGTGCATCTACCAATGATCTACACTACATCTTACCATTAGTAGCATACCCAAACCCTTACAAACCAAACATTAGCGAGGTGTGAGTGTGTACTTACCCCCTATTGGCTGCTGTGCTGACCTCAAGTGCCCATCGACCTCAAGGTAGGCCACAGCCAAAATGAGGGCCGTTAGTGAGGTCGGGGTCCAACAGGCACCCCTCCCTCGTTTGGAGGACATCCCCAGCTGGGCCTCGACATTCTTACAGGCCCAGCGTCTCAGGTCCTCCCACTGCTTTCTGCAGTGGGTGCTCTGCCGGCTATGGACCCCCTGGGTCTGCACTTGCTTGGTGGTGGCACGCCAAATCCACTTCTTCTGATGGGCGCTGACCTGCATGGGTGACACAGACCAAAGGAGAAAGTCATGCAGAGTGGCATCACAACAACAAGAGAGCACTTCACACATCAGACACATCTCATGCCCACACTAACTTGTCTTAACAGCATAAAATGTAACGGCACAAAAGCACCAACTCCATTGCCAACTCCATGCATTCACTCCATGTGCATTGTCACAACGCCTTTCAGCCTCACACACACAATTATCAAACAGGATAGTAACATTGGACTCACCTGCTGCTCTGGTGCCCCATAGAACTCTCCATATTGGAATAGGGCCCCGTCCGCTAGCTTCTCCAACTCCTCCTGGGTAAAGGCAGAGTCCCTATCTCCTGAAGGACATGGCATTATGGTTCCCAGAGACAGTACACAGCAGCTCACAAAGTGGAGGTCTTGCTCGCATGAGTGTCAAGAGTCATGTAAGCTATGCAACAGAAAATGGCAGTCACGGCCACAGCGTACATGACAGTTACCACAAGCAGTGATCTTCATTGGCCCCAGTCTGCCATAAGCAACAAGGTTATCCAATGAGGATTTGCACGGCGGTTTGCGACCGCCTACCACCATGACGACTAATGCCAGCAGAATGTGGTCACTTCCATCTGTCCTGCGCATGCAGGACAGGCGGATGCCATTTTACATGTCATCTGTGTATTGAGGGTGAATTATAAGCGCATCATGGATGATATGTAGTGACGAGTGCATAGATTCACTATGTCGACTCATCAAAGCTGGGTTCACACATGTGACATTCATGGACAGTGAAGTTAGATGGACTGATGACAATGACTGGACATGTACAATCACTTGCTGACTAAACATATCTATATGTCAAAAAGTTACATACAGCTAATTACCTGGGGGAATAGGGTGTTGTTAAATGGGAGTGTCACCTGTTTTGTGTGTGGCAAGCTGTTTGTCTGGGGCTGCAACAGTAATCTAGGATGGCACACACGTTCAGTGTACATGCCCAAATAGATTGTGTATACTTTAGCATTATGTCCACATTACTATTGAGTGTTACAAGTACAGTGTTAGGTGGCATGTGAAATGTCCATCTCAACCTGTGTCTTTTCCTCTCTCCTATTCCTAGATACCGTGCAATGGTGAGAATGAGACATTCACCGGTGTTCAGGCCCCTAGTTGACCTTGCTACCCTAGAAGTTAGACCATCATGGAACTGTGTACCCAGTTGGAGCTGGATCTATTGCCTGCCATACGTAATCCCAATGCCATCCCTCCCATAGTGTAGGTGTTATCAGTGCTACAACTCCTTGCCTTAGGCTCATTCCAGTTTACAGTAAACTTGGCAGCAGGGATGTCACAGTCGATGTTCAGTATTGTGTTGACAGATGTACTGTGTGCTTTACTCAAACACCTGGACAGCTACATCAGGTTCCCCCAACGTGCGGATTTGCTCATGTGATAGTGCCTGTAGATGGCACCCACATTGCTTTGGTTCCTCCCAGGGTCAATGAACAAGTGTATAGGAATAGGAAAATCTTTTACTCCATAAATGTACAGGTGGTATGTCTCGCTGACCAGTATATCTCCTAAGTCAGGGCCCAGTGTTCTGGAACTGTGCATGGCTCCTACATACTGAGGAACAGCAATGTCCCACACATGATGGCACAACTGCAGAGAGAGAGGGCCGGCTCATTGGTATGTATCCAATAGTATGTGTGCAACAGTAATTTCACTTCTCATCACAATCTACCCTGTGTCCCTACCAGTATTGTTATAGGTCCAACCTTTGTGCACACAGGTGACTCTGTCTATCCTAACCTTCCGTGGCTGCTTACACCAGTGAGATACCCAACAACAGAAAGTGAAAACCATTTCAGTGAGGCCTACAGCAGGATGAGGCGTGACATCGAGAGGACCTTCAGGCTACTAAAGGGCAGATTCCGGTGTCTACACATCTCAGGGGGTGCCCTGCTCTACAGACCACTACAAACCAGCCCACAAACCTAAGCATCTCATACACCCCATAAAGCACCAAACATTCAACCCTTGCACACAACACCCCCGTCAACCACATCACTACCATCATGTCCTCTCAAAAGCACCCACAATTCACAGATGAAAAGTTGAGGGTCGTGGTCGATGAAATCGTCAGAATGGAGCCACAACTGTTGGGAGCACAGGTCCAGCAAACATCCAGAGCCAGGAAAATGGAGTAATGATGGAGGATCATCAACAGGGTAAACTCAGTGGGCAACCATCCACGCACAAGAGAGGACATCAGGAAGAGGTGGAAGGACCTTAGGGGTAAGGTGTGTTCCATGACCTCATGACAACAGATTGCCATCAACAAAACTGGGGGTGGGCACCCACCTTCTCTCCCAGAGTTCACATGGTAGGAGGAGAAGGTCTTGGCCATCCTGCATTCAGAGGGCCTGACTGGAATAACTCCAGGACTGGACTCTGGTAAGGCACTAACACTACCCTGGCACCAATGGCTCCTGTACAGCATACGTCCTCACCACCTTATCACTCCCCAATGCTCCCCATCGCACACTTACTCCCCCCTCACCCAATCACCTAACGCCCCTCCCCTGCATGACACACCACCCCACTGCCACTATTCCCACACAGTCCTTCCCTAGTGCACGGATAGCATCCACAATGGCAACTTCCATAATGTATTACTCCCAAAACACGAAAAGCTGCTATTCCCACTTCACAATGAAACACCTGCACGTAAAACCATCGTACCAGCTACACCAAATGGATGTTTTGACTGTGTACCACTACACAGCAATGCTTTCCATTAATGCCAGCACGATGTTGCATCAATCAGTCAATCAATCATGACGTGTAGAGTGCGGCTAATCATCTGTGAGGGTATCCAGGTGCTGAGGATCTTGCTGCAGGGGCTCAGTCGAACAGCCAGGTCTTGAGTCCCTTCCTGAATTTCAGTAGGGTGAGGTCTGGAGTTGGAGGGGGCGGGCGGTCCTTCCAGGACTTGACTGCAAGGTAGGAGAAGAAATGACCTCCCCTGTGGCTTCAATGGATGTGAGGAATGTGAGCGAGGCAGAGAGAGGCAGAGTGAAGTTGTCTGAAGGGTTGGTGGAAGTTCAGGCAATGGTTAAAGTATACTGGTCCTTTGTTGTGCAGGACTCTGTATGTGTGGATCGGTATCGTGTAGTGGCATTTCTTCTGAATGGGGAGCAAGTAGAGCTCCTGAGGTGGGGGATGATGTGGGTCCATTTGGGGAGATCAAGGATGAGTCCGACCACAGAGTTCTACATAGTCTGTAGTCTCTTCAGGAGGTGTGAGTTCATTCCTGGCTAGAGTGCATAGCCGTAGTACAGCCGACTGGTGACTTGGACTTGGGTGACGGTCTGTGTGGTATGACTGGGAGCCATTTGAAGATCTTGCGAAGCATACAGAGAGTGAAGAAGCAGAAGGAGGAGACTGTGTCCATCTGGTGTTTCATGGAGAGTTTGCCTTCAAGGATGATGAGGTTGCGGGCATGGTCTGTTGATCTGGGTGAGGGCCACTGTTAATAAGGCCACCAGGAGTCGTTCCACGGGGAAGTGTTATTCCCAAAGTACTTTTGTTTTCTCTGTGTTTGTGTTTCAGGCAGTTGTCTTTCATCCAGTCTGTGATGTTCGTCATAAACCTCTGGAAGTTGGCCCTCATGGATGAGGGTTCTTCAGGTAGAGTGAGGACGAGCTGGTTGTCATCGTCATAGGATAGGATGTTTAGTCCATCGATTCTGACGATGTCGTCTAGGTAGGTCACTTAGGTGTTGAAGAGGGTGGGGCTGAGGGATGACCCTTGAGGGGTGCCTCAGATGATGCCTTTGTGTTTGGAGGTGTTGGGAGGCAGGCAGATGTGCTGGAGTCTCTTGATAAGGGTGTGGCGGGATACTGTGCTGAATGCTGCTGAGAGGTCGGAGAGGATAAGGGCTGCCATTTCTTCTTCATTCAAGAAGGGCTCTGATGTAATCTGTGGCAGAAATGAGGGCAGTTTCAGTGCTGTGGTTGACATGGATTCCAGACTGGGAAATGTCCTTAAGGTTGCTGTTCTCCAGATATTCTGTGAGTTGCCAGTTGATGGCTATCTCAAGGACCATGGCAGAGAAAGGGAGCAGAGAGATTGGACAGAAGTTCCTGAGTTTGCTGGGGTTGATGGATGGTTTCAGCATTTATGATGAGGTTAATTTTACAAGCTCCACCACTTGTCTCAAAACTTTCTTTAGCAGAACTTGTTGTTGTTCTGAGACCTGTAATACATTGTAATGTTTTTTAATATGCTCTTCTGTTTGGTTTCTGTTATAAATCTATTTTGCATTGTGGATGTTAATTGGAGCATCAGACGTCTTTGATTAGTTCTGGACGTTGAGATTAATACTGTGTAGACGGAAAAGCATATAGTAAACATTATGCATTTTTTTGCCAGATGTTAATGCCTCAAATTAAATAGCTCACATGTCTCATAACTATATATCCTTCTTTTGTTATGAACACAGATCTTTGTAAAATTTTTACTGATTTTAATTTCTATTTTGTCATATTTCTGTGAAATACATTTTAGATACATTTTATTTTTGCCATTCACCTTACATCAATAGCCACACCACCAGGATTCCGTCATTATGCTGTCCATATGACTGAGCAGGAGCTATCATCCTTCAATGTCTGATACCAGAGTTTACCCAGCTTACATTTATATATACACATATATTTTGAGTAGTCAAACTGGATCAGCATGAAACAGTTCCCTAACCACCCTATCATATCATCTGGCCCAAACTCTTCACAAACTCTCATATTAATAGCACTAATAATTGTTCACTCATCCCACAAACAAATCATTCATACATACACTTTCAAGGTATTAAAGAATACACCATAATCAGACTAATGGAACATTGGTTCAGAGAAAGCTTGATACATTTTTGAAGAGCGGTTTCCCCTGAGATGCATCATTATTAATACAAAAAAAAAAAAAAACAAGAGAACATAATAATAGTAAAATACATAGAAATTAACTGATAAGCAATACCTAGTTTACTACATTACATTTTAGAGTGGCTGGTCAGGTCTGTACATTAGTCATTTATCCACCTCTGTTTGTCAAGTAAGCTGCACCATACACAGCACTTCAAAATGACATAATTAAACAAATGTGTGAGTATCAGGATTAATCACAAGGGGAGAGTAAGATTTGAACTACTGCAAAGTTAGGTAACTCAACTTCTAAGATGTAAAGAGCACTTTTCAATGAGAAAGTTTTGGCTTACCCATGGTGGCTGTGCCTCCAGTCCCGTGCCTTATTCCAGAGAAAAATGTGAGTGACATGTTTAAGGAACACCAGAGCAACATAAAATTAAAGCGCTGTAACAGAAAAATTGTCAAACTAATTTACTAAATAAATAAAAATGTAGTAGGTAAAAACACCATATGGGTAAGAATCAGTTGATGGAATCAGGTGAACTTCTGAAACAATAAGAAGCTCACTTCAACCACAAAGAGTGTATCTTGTATAAATCATATCAGATCATCCCATTCAACAGCTCTATGTTTGGACGCAGGGCATGGATTTTATTTTGGCCTGCCGTCTGTCAGGGTCGCAAAGCACATTACATCTAGTACCTTCAAGAGACTCTGCCCACTATATTTAGAAATCACAGCTGGCTCAGCCCTGATCTCTGAACCCTAAGAGGATCTGCCATCATGGCTTTTCCTCTGAAAGCATTGCAATTTTGGTGGCCCATCACCATCTTTAAGGCAGTTTGTTATTGAAAAACAAAAAAAACTAATGACCCCCCCACACCCTGGGACAATGAGAAAAAAGACATATGACCGGCCGCTCCAAATATTTTGGTTGGTCTGATGTCCATACTCCAATGGCCCCTAATCCATTAGGCCAGTGTATTAAGCTTTCTGAGGGCACAGCAGTGGTACATCTCCGTTGGAAAGATGTTGGTCTGCCTAACTCTCAATATGATGGATAGGATACTCCATTATGTTTGCAGCAGACTATCTTGCCCTGCAGTCTCTAAATCTGGCCTGCTGTCTCTCAAGTAGGAGCCAGAATACGCCAGCTGTAGCTGGACAAACCTCCAACAGGTCTGACACACCGAATCACAATCGTACTGCCTCCTTGTTTTTCTCTGAGGTGGAATAATGTGAAGTCTGTAACCACCAAGGTTTTCACCACCGGTGTAACTTGGTCACCGTTTTCCACATACACATTCACTTTTTGTTTTGTAACTCAAAGTCCTGTGTCAAAGCAGGGCTCATAGGCTGAGGAGATGTAGAATATGTGTTTATACTGAAGTCCTGGATTTTAGTGCTAAAAGTGGGACAAACGTGATGGGCATAGTTACTGAAGTCCTTTTATTTCTGGGCTCACCTAGCCACTTTTTATTTCTCTTTGTTCGGACTAAGGGGCTCATTCTGAGCCCGGCGGGCGGCGGGAGCCGCCCGCCTGGAGGGAGCCGCCAAATGACCGCACCGCGGTCAAAAGACCGCGGCGGCCATTCAGACATTTCCTCTGGGCCGGCGGGCGCTCTCCAAAAGAGCGCCCGCCGGCCCAGAGGAAATGCCCCTGCAACGAGGACGCCGGTTCAGAATTGAGCCAGCGTAGTTGCAGGGGTGCGACGGGTGCAGTTTGCACCCGTCGCGTATTTCAGTGTCTGCATTGCAGACACTGAAATACACAGTGGGGCCCTCTTACGGGGGCCCCTGCAGTGCCCATGCCATTGGCATGGGCACTGCAGGGGCCCCCAGGGGCCCAGCGGCACCCCCTACAGCCATCCTGTTCCTGGCGGGAGACCCGCCAGGAACAGGATGGCGGTAGGGGGTGTCAGAATCCCCATGGCTGCGGAGCGCACTCCGCAGCCATGGAGGATTCCCCCGAGCAGCGGGAAGTCGGCGGGAGACCGCCGACTTTCCGCTTCTGACCGCGGCTGAACCGCCGCGGTCAGAATGCTCATGGGAGCACCGCCAGCCTGTTGGCGGTGTTCCCGTGGTCGGTGGCCCTGGCGGCCACCAGCCGCCAGGGTCAGAATGACCCCCTAAGTATTTTTTTAGTTTAAAATATTCCAGCAGAATAAGTTTGGGAATAGAAACTGGATAAGGCACCATAAGACCAGATACATTTTCCATAATGTTCAGCTAAAGATTTGCTTCTCCACAAAGTCTCATCTGAAAATCCTGCCCACCAAGGATGCAGCTTTCTTGGGTAGCCTCATCACCTTGTTCCAGTCCTTTGGGATTTGAAAGATGTTCAGATTTCAAACTTCTAAATATGCTAGATTCCTCCCCCTCATCACACCTACAGATCGCACACTCAGAGAGACACTTTCTACAATAGAGGTATCTAAGAGCAAAGTCCTTTGCCAGGCAGGTAGCATGATATTTCACCTGCTTTGTGACTTCTTCCAAGTTCCGTTGTGGTCTGAAGTCTCTAGGTTGAAATCCTACTTTATAGTAGCACCTTGCTAGTGATTGATGATGGAGCATACGCTAATCATTAAAAGGATCTAATCATGAAGGGTAGGAGGGTTTAAAGACAGCAGAATAACACTTCCATGGTTGAACTGCCAATACCTTTAGAGTCTGTGATAAAGCATGGAGGTACCACTTTCCCTCCAACAGTGGGAACAATGTCATTGCCTAGTGTAGCAGGAGTCAGACTGGCTGTGAGAAAGCCAGAAGCAAAGTCAGGTTCAGGTCAGGGCCTTTTTATAGTATATATAATCTACTACTAATGTTCCTAGATATGCTTTGTGTGGTCATCTGGTATAACTGTTATCCCTTCCCCTCACATTCCTGAGAGAAATTAAGGTAGAGGTTTCTTTGATTAACCTCCCCCGTCAATATGCCATTATACTTTAATGCAGGCATTTTCTTTTCAAGAGGTGACAGGTGGCAGATCCCATTCTTATTTCCACTTGACGGGGACTCCATCTTCACAATCTGTGTAGGGAGTCGGGGCATGGGGGATCCTGTTTAGAAGTTTCCAGGCATAGCCATAGATGAACAATTTTCATAGAAATAACCTCTGGGGCATTTCTATTAGAAATCACTGAAAGATGCTGCGTAAATCTGTTTTAGTGGGAGTTCTAATAAATCTATTGTGTGTTTAACAAAATTTCTCTCAGTGGTGAAGAAATGAGGTAAAGCCCATCTTAAATAAATTGTTCTAGGTGCTATGTACATAATATTATCACCGGCTATTTTAACGATGGTTAATGAATGATTGATAATGTATTTTATATTTTCTAGGATCAATTAAGATGTTGCATTATTCATGATATTGTATTGAGTTTTAATATAAATTATTCAATAAAATCTTACCTACCTATTCGAAATCTAAGTTCACAGATGAATTACATTTTCAGAAAGTAGCAAAATACAAATGGGGATTTTTTGTCTGGTACTTCTCTAAGCCTTATTATGGGAATATGAGTTTTATGCTTATGGAAATAGCAAGGGTGCTCTAGTCTATCAATGAATAAATAGATAATTAATTAATTAATAACAGATAATTAATTATTTAAGATCCATTGATTCCTCTTATGGCAGTGAAATGAGAGCCTTATGTTTGGCCTGTCTCCATTTTACATATTATTCCCATAGGCCTTGCAGACTTCAAGACTCTTATATGGGCCTTACTAGTGTTAGAGGTCGGCTTTGATACATGTCTAAAATGTTTTTGACATTGGGTTGCTGCAGCATAGTCTACACCAGTCAGGGTTACAAAGGCAGCTCTTAGTCCAAGTTTTTAGAGTCACTGATGTGTGGTGTAAATGCACAATGTACCCATATATGACATTTAACTTTTATGCTATTGTGCTGTGGCGTAATCTGGCGTAATCTGAAAGTTAGATTTGTGAATCAGGGTTAGCTAATTAGTTAGTAAGTCTAGGGGTGAGACCACATGCAGTGGGAGGTTCTCCTAGCTTTAGTGCAAAGGCAACATAATATTTTATTAACAACAATGAGGGTAATAAATTAATTAAAATACCGCTATTACTGTTTCCAGAAGCAATAATTGTAAACATAAGAAGCTGCCCCTTTAAGAGCAATTAGCAAGCCAGAATAAGTGTCTTTACTGGAAAATCAGAAGAACAGATTCACAATCAACTGAATCAGTAAAAGTGTGATCAGGAAGAACATGAAAAAGAGAGACTGAGTGTGATCAAATAAAAGCCTGATAACTGAGGAGCAAAATAGGCAACAACACAGCAATTTAGTAATGTAAAGAAGAAGAATAAGTTAAAAGAATTGCAACAGTAGAATAACAATCATCTGGAAGGGGTAAGAGAGATACTTTGCTCACCTCACTGTCTCTAATAAAAACCTTATATGTCCTTAGCGCTAGCGCTAGAAGAATGTCATGTTAAGGCAGACAAATAAAGTGGCATAGTGTCAAAGTTCAAAGCTCTTGAAGGATTGAGGCATTTGGAAACTGTAGAAGAGATATTACACTCACTTCAGCATCTCTAATAAAAAACTTGGATTTCCTTAGCACTAGAGCTAGGATAATCTAATTTTAAGGTACGGAATTACAGTGGCACAGTATAAAAGTTCAGAGCCCTTGAGGAACTGTGCTAACAAAAGATTTGCTGGTGTTAATAAACAGTCCTGAAGGTCGCTGCCTCATGCCAGTGCAGAAGGCCTTGGATACTATAGCGACTTCAGTAAAAATGGAGACCGAAGGCCGCAATATCAATACCTGCTGAAGCCATGACTTCTCAGATCCAGCGGGCCACATTTGAACAAGAATCTGGTTTGCATAGTTTTCAGAAGGAAATGAGGAGTTGTTTGAAGAAAGAAAGCCTAAAGGGACTGGTCCTAGACAGGTGAATCCAAAGAAATGAACAACATGTAAGGATGGAAGAGAAGGAAAATAGGGATAAAGAATAGAATGGAAAGTGGTCTTAGTTTGGGTGAACACACAGAATGTAGTACAGTGAGTGAAAAAAGGCCAAGCTGGAGAAGGCTATGGAATCAGAAAGCTTTCTGCAAGGAAGGAAACACAGCAGTGATGTAAGCCTAAAGAAAGCGTCTATCGAAGAAAGGAATACGCTGGCAGAAAAAAGTGGAAAGACTATCCAGGAAAATGCCTAAGGAATAAGGACAGGCAGCAAAGAGATCCTAACAGCATTTTATACACCAGTGAAGCCAAACGGTCAATGCAGGCTAATATACATTTATGGTTCCGAAAGCCCAGGACTCATCAACCAGTTCATGTGTGAGTTCTGAAAGACCAGCACAAGAATCTCCAGACATTCACAAAGTAAGGAAGCACAGCTGGCTCCTAAAGACCAGGTCATGGGGCAAACCCTCTAGATTCAGGAGGAAAATCTGAGAAATAGAAGGAAAAAAATTGTAAGTTGCCAGTTCTAAGAGATGAGGGAATCACACTTGTGAGGGTCAGTATAAGATGAGTCATCTCAGTAGCAGAAAAACGCTGAGAACAGCAGAGAATGAAGAACATGGAGGGTAGGAATAATGACGTTTGAGCTGTAAAGCATAAAGATCCAGCTTGAGAGAGCTCCAGAGACCTGGAAGATGTTCTGCAATGACTACTAAATTCTTGTAGAAACATTGTCCCCAAAGGTCGTTAGAGAGGTTGACAAGGATCTTTGTCCTTACACCTGTGAATTTGTTGAAACTGTGGACAAACAAAGCCACACAAGGGAGGACCTATGGACTGATTTAGATATTGGTGGAGAGGTTACTTAATCACAATGGTGACAGATATCCACCAAAATCTAAATCTGATTGGATTTAAAGGGATTCTGATTTCGGCAGATGGGATCTCCGTTGTGACGGAGTAACACCTCTGTCAATGTCTAAATCAGGCCAATAGTAGTGAAACGTTTACTTGTCTGAGCCCTTGATGGTGAAGGGACCAGCAAGTAATCCAGAGCATTGATGTGAAGCTGACACACTACTGAGGACCACAAGCCTCTGTTGAACATGCTATTGAGGTTGACACCAGAGTAGGACCTCCTGGCATCTAACTCATTGATAATACCTGCATTCCAGAACTTATTGTTCATACACCACCACAGACATTCAGTATGGCGGTCTTGGTCTAAGACAGTATGGTCTGAGTATGGGAGTCCTTTGCAGAATCAGTTGCTCTTTCAGTGCTGAAATGATTTTCAAATGCAGGAGAGTAGAAAATATGGCTTAGATGGCAGCTGACATAAGGCAGATCAAATGATCTAGTCTCCTGGAGGAAAGCAGAGGTGGAGATGATTGTCTTCAGCTCCTGCTTGATATAATAAACACATTCGGTAGAAGTCAGAAGGTATAGGATGTGGTATTCATATTGAGGTCATACAAGAAGTTTAAGGCGGCTTTTCAAAATTGACTAAAAAAACAAGTTAATTGAGGAAGGAATAACCAGTTGAGATGATTGGCTAACGTAGTGGGTACTGATGCATCAAAAAAAGAGGTGAATTCCCCGAAGCAACAATCGGCTAAAACTACACGTAAGACCTAGGTGAAACACCAAGGGGTTGAACAAAGGCCAACCACTTATCATCAAAACTATGGTATCTGATACTCTCATTAATATTTTAGGAAGTACTGACCATCCACTTACCATGAAGGAGTGTGTCTTGTGCTAGGTGAATGTGACTTGGGAGAAGGGAGTCACCTCTCTGAAGTTTGGATAACAAAGGTCCATCAAGATAAACATACGCTCACCTTCATGGTCCAGGATACAGGTTTGCACTGTATTTTTTGACTAATGCCCATAAAGGCCCATGTGTGGCAAAGAATGTCATGGCATTGTGGTGTGGCTTTACATGGAAATTAGATATATGAATTGGCATTAGCCAATTAGATACTTTGTGTATGGGCTCAAGTACGTGCACTTGAAGGCAGTTAGCTGCCTCCCAGAATCCAAGGTTAGAATATGCTAGTAATTCATGCTCTATAAATGCAAACAATGTAGGGAAACTATGTGAAAAGGCTAATTTCCTACATTAAAGAAGACAAGTTCAACAAGCAATATAAAGAAGGCTCAATTGACTAATAGGTCTCAGACCTGTTCAATAATATCTTCTGCATAGGTAATACTTCACAATCTACTCTGTCAGGAAAATTAATAGCTGGATATATACATACTAATAAACAGTTCAAAAAGAAATTTATTGATAAAAAAAAGAATGACTCAGCCTTCAATCATGTTGTCAGAGTACTTTGTCCTTAGCTGATGGGGCATGCTACAGGATTGCTAAGAGAAGTTGCCACAAAAACTCTGTCTCAGACATGGGTTATAAATCCCTAATGGCAGTTCATTTTAAAAGAATGGCTTTTTGACAAGATGGCTAGCATATTATATCCCATATACTCTTCACAGGATGTATCAGGCTATACCTCAGCAGTGTTTTCAATGCCAAATAAATGAGGGGGGGTGGCTACATATTTTTTTCAGATGCTTAGAAGATTATCAATTTTGGAATAAGTTATTTCAAGAGTTTTAAGCAAGTGTGTTCAGCTTGTAATTGAGACAGAAGGAACTTTAGTATTATTATAATTGGCTACTCACGTTGTACCACTAGGTTGAGCAAGCATGTTCAATGTTTTATTTGCATTGCTATGTCTATTGCCTGGTCTCTGATACTACAATCGTAGAAAACATAAAATGCCCGAACCTTTGAGCAATGGTATACAAAAATGATGAGGTTTAAAGTTTTTGAGGATGCATATGCAAATAGACACCTGGAAGTGTAAACAAACACACATACTTTCTCCCTGACCAGCCACTAAATGTTTGTATCTTCTAAGGTTTAGTAACTCCTTTGTCATCACATTTAATGAAGATCATCACCACACACAGTTGTTTTCTCAAACTTGTAGATTAAAACACTGTGGTAATCATTTATTGTTGAATAGACTAAATGAAAAGGTTGGGTTGTCAGTATCATCCTCAGAGTAGATCCACTTGTTACAACTTAATACAAATCAGTGAGGAGATATTGGATGAATGGCATAGTCAAGATGGAGAATGCTATTAGATCTGCCACTTAGGTTCTCTCTCTCTCCCAAACTTAGGTTGAACATCTACTTTAATACAGTAGAACAGATTAAAAAAAGTACAGTGTGCGCTTCCAAATATTTGCGAATCACAATCAATTCTTATTTAACTGGTGAGTGACCTGGAAAACCAGAAAAATGTTGACTAGTATTACCTGTATTTGCTGAAATGGAGCTAAAACTAGGACTGTAATGAGGGGTGCACCTTTGTATTCATCCTTGTGATTGGGCCGTAAATCTAGTAACAACCCCATTTTAGTAGTGAAAGCAAAAACGTAAATTATATTTTATACACATCTCAATGTTACATTGCATTGATTCTGTGTTCAATACACTTGAAACTACAAATGGCATACGTTTGTGAAAACTCTGACTCACATAAAATAACCATCAGGGAGAATTGATGTGGGCCCCGTTGATACCCCACATGGACTAATTTAACACAATCTGCACCACGATTCCCCAAACATTCACTGTCAGACAGGAAGGATTACAAAAACATGCTGCCAAAATAAGTGAAATAGGCCTAACAGTATCACAAAGAACTCAGAACTGATAGGTGAAGTGCCCTTAATCTATCAAAAAACAGTAATGACACAACATGCCAGCTGGAAACCTTCTCTTGTCCAACACACTTCAGATCCACCAATAAGCATAAAGCCACCAGGAGTGACACGTAAGGAAAATCATGTCAAACATGCTTCCTAGGACACCTTTGCACTGCCACCATGTAAGGAATCCCTTCTTTGGTCTGATTTATTTTCACAACAAATGTTTTAGATAACCTCCTCAACTGGACCAATCTAGAGCTTTACAATCCCCAGAAGGCATCATATGCCACTGTAGGACCACTCGTAGTAGATTATTTCCGCAAAGTTAGAGAATTTTGTAAAGTTAACTGTCAATCTTGTTCTGATAAAAGGAGTGTGAAAGGAAAAAAAAGTTGCATTTCAGTTTTTTCTAACACACATGCATTTAAATACCTGTAAATTTACAAAATATGTATTTCAAGATATATCAACAGATAGGAAAGAACAAATTAAACATATTTGTTGTATTTCTGAAGTGTGCTGAAAACAAGGATTTTGATAGGATTAAAACATATCAATTCATTTTCCTTAGCAATGTGCAAATTATACATTTTTGCTTAACTCTGATTTCCACACATTGGGGGTCATTCTGACCTTGGCGGTCCATGACCGCCATGGCGGAGTGCGGCGGAAGCACCGCCAACAGGCTGGTGGTGCTTCCTGGGCCATTCTGACCCCGCCGGTAAAGCCGCGGTCGTAAAAGGGGAGCCGGCGGTTTCCCGCCGGTTTCCCACCGGTTTCCCGCTGGCCCAGGGAGCCCGCCATGGCGGCGCTGCTTGCAGCACCGCCATGGGGATTCCGACCCCCTTCCCGCCAGCCTGTTTCTGGTGGTGTCCACCGCCAGACCCAGGATGGCGGGAACGGGTGCTGTGGGGCCCCTGGGGGCCCCTGCACTGCCCATGCCACTGGCATGGGCAGTGCAGGGGCACCCTAACAGGGCCCCACAAAGATTTTCACTGTCTGCTTAGCAGACAGTGAAAATGGCGACGGGTGCCACTGCACCCGTCGCACCCCTTCAACTCCGCCGGCTCCATTCCGAGCCGGCTTCATTGTTGAAGGGGCTGTCCCGCTGGGCCGGCCGGCGGTCTTCTGGCGGTCGCCCGCCGGCCCAGCGGGAAAGCCAGAATGACCGCCGCGGTCTTTTGACCGCGGTGTGGTCTTTCGGCGGGAACCGCTTGGCGGGCAGCGACCGCCGACCGCCGCGGTCAGAATGACCACCATTATTATTTGTGTGCTATATAGGTTTATCAGTAAAATTGCATGTCAGTTTGTTTTGTGTGACCATTTCAATGGAAAATGTGCTTTCTGCAAATGGCAGTGTGCTACCACACAATGCTTTAGTAACCTATTTGAAACAGTGTGCTCTAAAATGCACCGCTGCTTTCATACCACACCCTTTCCACTCTTCTGCTAAATAGTTGTAGCTCATTTCATATACATTTTCTTTGTGTGAGGCTCAGAATTTTCACAATCCCTATAAACATTGCAGTCAGCACCCCACTCTGAAAATTGTTCCAGCGCCACTGCACTCATTTTCAAATGAAAAACCCTAAAACACTTCATTGGACTGATAAAATGTAAGTATGGTTGTTTCAACCAATGTAGACACATCTAAAATGACTCACATTTGCGACACCTCCACTGATGTAACACACGTTTTGAATGTTCAAACTCATTGTTGAGTGTTATTACCTAAAACGTTGCATTCTGTTAACAAAAATGAATGGTGATTCTTTTTCACACAATGTCTCTGGGGTTCATATTGCTTTCTCAATGAGCCCTTAGATTTCATCTGGAAGAAAGTGAAAATCATATTTATAACAGACAAAAAGCAGCAAAATAAAGTGTGCAAGTGTAGAGGGGCTTCTAAGTGGGTGGATGGTATAAGAAGCTGCAAGGAGAATTCCAATGCTTATAGTTGAGCTTAATAATGGATATTGTTGCCTTGGCAATGCTATTATTCATTGCTGTGTGTAAGAAGAAAAACATTTCTGTTTAATGTTCTTTACTTAAATCTGATTGAAAGAAAATTGTAGATCTTCTTTAGAGTGGAGTGCCTGTTGAATCACCTGATCCGACTAATTGTCTGCCTATGCCTAAAGAGCATTTCTGAAAGCAGCTTCCCTGGAAAATTGGGGCATGGCTGAGCTATGGCTGACAAGTCCCCAATGTCCCATTGCCTGACATGGTATTCTGAATTGTTCTTTAGCACATAAGCCATAAGCATCCACCCTTGTATGTCCAGAGGTGCCATGGGCCTCCTGAGATGACCTGTCTATGGACATGATATTTCAGGATTGCTCTTTAGCACATAAGCCGTAATCATCCACCCTTGTATGTTCAGAGGTGCCATTGGCCTCCTGAGATGGCCTGTTTGTGGACATGATATTTCAGAATTTCTGCTATAATGGTTCAGGCATAGTCACATAAGACAAACCACTGCAGCTCGGTGCAGTTTGGGAACCCCTATGAGAATTGGGTTTGCATAGTCCAACTTCTAAAGGTTTCGTAAGTTTTTAAGCAAATGCACTTGTCCAGGGTAATAAGAGGTTTAACACAAGCCACAAAGGTAAGCTGCAGCACAACACTGTGCAGTCTTTGAGACAATTTTAAAATGCTATTGAAAAAGTGTGAGAGATAAAGAAGAACTTTGGACAGGTTATGCTTCAGATGGTGGTATGGTATGGTTATTTAACCCTTTCACTGCTCTATTATATATACAAACACACAAAAGTGAATGGGGGTTGCTTGCAAACAGTCTAAATGCTCTCAATTGTTCCGGCTACCGTTCCAGCCCACCATATTTTTGGCTATTGTGCAACTTCAGATTAGAGCCATCCATGTGCGAATCAGCCCTGATTCTGCTCAAATAGGCACAGTTTATTCTGACCTGCCAAGCCAGGTCCTCTCTGAACTGGAAAAAGAGCAACCCAAGACCAGTTTCAGCCTAGTTAAACCTCTTAAAAAAAGAACAGATGATGGACAGAATGCAGAGCAAATCAAACATTCACCCTCTGTCACAAAGATTTGGGTTTAATCCATCATTTTTTTTGCTCAACACGCTACCCCAGTGAGAACCCAGCCATATGCAAATCAGTCTTTACCCTGTACCTCCTGGGAACAGTCCAGCCTGAACTGCCAAGCCAGGTCCTCCCTGGACCGGAAACAAGCATCCTAGGACTGGTTTCAGGGTATCGCCAATCATCAGCTAGGCTAGCTTGAATCCAGTGGCGCAGTGAGCATGGTGTCCCACGTGGGGAGGGCACCTGTAGGCTTATTCCATGGTCTTCCACCATGGAAATAGGCCCACAGGTCCCCTAACGCCTGCCCTGATCCATATTTGACCCCTCCTCCCTCCGAGCATGATTTGACAGGGGGATAAATATGGCGATAAGGCCATAGTGTCATTTTTTGAACGGGAATGCCTTTAACTCCATAACTTTGGTGCTAGATGGGTCTGGTGCCAAAGTATAAATATGGAGTTAGTTTTGCACCGAATTTGCGTAAAAAGAAATGATGCAAATTCGGAGCAAAAGAAGTATAGATAGGCCCATAAGGTCCTGATTTAAAGTTTGGTGGGAGGGTTACTCTGTCACAAATGTGACAAATATCCCATCCGCCATATTATGACCTTTTAATAGCTTATGGAGATCGTAATACAGCAGATGGGACATCTGTTGCATTTGTGATGGAGTAACCCGTCTGCCAAACTTTACATCAGTATTTATTTTTTGTTCTTCAAAATACGCCTGTGCACATTTCCACTTTTACACTTGAGACTATGGCAATGAGAGATCAGCAATAAACTATGGGTAAAACAATGGCAGGCAGTGCCAAGATTAAGGAAAAACCTCTCATACCTCGAATTTACCTCCAAGCAAGCAATACTCATTGGTGCGCCAAGACATCCAGTTAACTAGACCTTGCCCCTGTTGGCCTATTTAAAGCTCACATAACCTCTTTCACAACACTAATGCCTCATACTGATCCATTACACAATTGGATCCTCTTAATTAATATAGAGTATACGGCAACATGAGACTAGTCAAAATTTAAAATAGAATGCATAGTTTAAATGGAAAAAATAAAGCAGAAAACAGTCATACTCCACGGAATATGTCACACATTATTTCTAAATTGTGCAGTGAGAAGTAAAATATAAAGCCATACCTTTGGAAATTTAGTAGCACTTACTAAAATACATATGCACAGTTCTTAAACTATTATTCTGTTCTTTCTAGAGAAAGCAACAAGTTTGCATACAGCTGAGTAGCACTTTTCAAATGTTGATGGACGCTTTCTGTGTTTAGAGTCTTAGAAATAGCCTGTTCATCTTCATTATGATAACCTGCAGCTAAGTCTAATTCGGTTCTTTCTAAAGGACTGAACACTGAAACGCAAACCAAATGAATAGTGATTAATTACATGGGGCCAGGATGGTAGTGGCACAATATCACCAGTAACTTTCGGTAGGAACGGTTGCTACCTTTCACAGACAATAATACAGGCCTTCTGCTCATGTTTTAGGATTCTGCCACAGCTGGCACATGATTCATGATTAAGTTCAACTTTATTTGAAATGTCTGTATTCCTTTTTAACACATTTCTGCCTTTGTTCACTTTGTGAGTCGGGGCTCGTTAGGGCAGCCATAGAACACATTTTAAAGAGTTGTCTTGCACCTTTTAGTGCCTGATTACCAACTTGGCGGATGGGATGCTTCCTCACAAAAGTGAGGGCTATCCTGTCCGCCATATTACATGTTCTATTATATCCTATGGAACTTGTAAAACAGCGTTTGTGATGGAGTATCCCATCCACCAAGGTCTTAATCAGGACCCTACTGTTTCAAGTATGTACTGAAAAGGGGAAAATATATGGACTTTAGGTGATTTTTCTTTTGTACTGACAGGACGTTAAAATACAACACATGCCACTATAAAACTGGCCAGGTGGCAACCCTCTCTGAAGGTCTTTGTTGTCTTATTTCACACGTCTAGACGACTGCAGGGACAGCACATACACACAAACACACACACATCTTACCCAACTGTGTTACAATCTACTTCTTCTACTTCTTTTAGCTAAGACTAATAAAAATGCTTATGCCTGTGGCTATCATGGCTTCCAAATGATTGTATGCTCATTCATTTTGACGTGCGCCATCAGACCAATGCAGCATCGCATTTTAATGTGAAAGGTTCTTGCCCGAGGAAAAATTAACTCAAGTGTAAGCTAATGATATAACACAAGGCCTTTTTAATAGCTTCAGACTTTAAATGTGTTGAAGTTGCTGCCTCTCATTAAAACATTTTCTTGCCTTTTTTAATGTTAATAGGCGTTGCCTGTATCCAGTAATGTATGTGTTGGCTAAAGATTGCTGGGAGAATGTTTACCTTTAAGAGCACAGGAAGAAAATACCCTGCACATTTAGTTAAAGCTGTGGACAGAATCAGCCATTATCGAAAGCAGAAAAATGGAAGGACTAGAATAAAGTTTTTGTCATTCACAGAGAGTATTTCTTTGAGTAAACATATTTTAATCGCGGACAAACATGAGTTAGTACTAAGAGCCGAGTATGCAAACACCAGTTAGAAAATGATTTGTGAATCAAGCCGGATAATTCAGGTGTAACTGAAACCCCGGCGTGTAAGACACAACTGCTCACAGAAAAACGGAGAAGAGAACCTCAAACTATGTTGATTTTTTGGCACTGATTTTAATGCTTGGCCAAGAGATTAAATTAACTGATTTGCCAGCATCATGAAATCACGAAAAAATCCTAAATAAAAAAAGATACGAGGAGGTGCTTTAGTTAAGTCCTCTTCATCCCTTGGACCGTCCAATAGTGATTCAGACTGTTCTTCCTCTCACCACAGCGTATAGCATAGGGCCAAGAGTTCGCCAACTTCAGCCATTGGCTCTTTTGCACTGTGAATCTAGCATTTTTTATTAAACACAAATGCACAACCGCTTCAAAAGACATGCATTTTAGTACAAAGGTTTGTGGGCTAATAATTTAAGTTCCAATTACTTTTTTGTTTCCATTCTGTGTCCTGTTTCACGTTTTAATCATCCTTGAGTATTTAAACAAGGCCCTCAGGTTATAGTACTTCAATGCCAATAGTACCTTTTCCTTGCACATTTAATAGTGATTTTCCTCTAATGTGCATTACACTATTCCTGTTTAAATACATCTGCCTTTTAGGAAGCATCCATACTTTTATTCTAAAAAGTATATGCAATAGTTGTGTTATTTTACATTATTTTTACATCTAAAATTTGTACTAAAAGTGCAGAGCAGCACCCTTAGGTAGCGGCATGTTTTTTGTGGCATTTGCTTGAAATAACCATTGCACCACTTGCCAAAGCTTGCCTGCTATTTTTTGATTTTGCCCATTAATTTCTTGTGTGAGTGGTGTAATCAAGGTTTTGCTTAGTCACACTTAACTTTGCTCTGATGGGTTCTTGAAGAAGGCTGAACTGATATTTCATCTTTAGACACTTGAGGAAGCAACCCAGTTACCTCGTTCCCATTGACTATTTCCTTTTTGTACTGCAATTGCTACAGCAGTGCCACAGTGGACAAGAATAACACAAGTACAATTTGGCTTGCTAGTCCAAGTTGGGGGTGGTAAAAAATGTGCAAATGTGAAGGAGTCACCTTGAGATCCCTTCCCCCAGTTTGAATGTTAAGTCTGTGGTGAGTAGACAGCGTCAACTCTCAAAAAACATTTTGAAAAATTAAAGTTTTCTTTTTAAACACTGTTCTGTTTGCTTGAACAAAAATTAACTGCTTTTTTATGTTTATTGAAAGGCAGTCACCGACATGGTGGTCTGCTAGTCCCAGTAGGCCACCATCCCTGTGATGGCCTCCAATTGCAGCGAGTTGCAATTTGAAACCTACTCATTCTTAATAATGCAGTACATTGGATTCGAACCCTGTCCAAATCAGAATGTTTGAAATTGACCTATTTGTAGATAGGGCCTTTCAGTAAGTAGTTTATCTGGCCTCTAATGGTTAACCTGTTTTTTTATTGGAGTTTAGTAATTTAACTTCATTTGTCTTCATAAGAGAGGTGTTGGACGCCCCTTTCCTAATAGACTAAGAGGCATTTTGTATCTCTGCCACTCGGATTCCACCTAGTGGACACCTGTTCAGGAATCTGATAACCCGTAAATTGCATAACTGTGACAAAATCCTTCTAAATAGACGTATAAACACTGGATTATCAAATGTTTATGTTAAACAATTACCCGTTGAGGTCATTTTGTTATTAGTTTCCATTAATGTGTATTTACCTCAGGTGAGTGTATGTGTTGTAACGTTGATTTAACCACTCTAATGTATTTTCTGAGATGGTCATTTACTATGGCTTCCATTATGGAAAGAGATAACTCAGCCTCAATTTTATTTTGATTACTATGAATCAATAAGTCGTCAATTGGTATACTTCAATAATTAGTACACCAGCTCAATGAAAAGACATTCTGATGTCTTGTATTTTTTCTCGTTAGAAGTTGTAACTAATGACTATTAACAGTCCGTTTAGTTCTGAATCCCTAATTTGCTTTAGACAATAATTTTATGCTTGTAGTGGTGTGTTCAATTAAACTTTTATTAGTTTAGATTTATTTCATTTAGTTTCTGACATTGATACTATTCCAAAACTAGAAAGTGACCGCTTGTAGATACCACAAAAGCAGGGGACCTATTTATGTGCATCAAACATAAGACAAAAGTAAGGCAATATATCATCACTGGTAATAAATGTGTTGTTACATTAAAAATCCCAGGATGATGTAATCGATACACAAAATTATTAAGGTGAAAGGAATCAATATTGTATGGTTCATTGTCAAAAAATCATAACCAACATAGTACAGTATTGCCATCATAACTGGCTAAGGAAGTTGTTGGACCACTTGATGTAAGTGTAACTTTCACCACTATGATTACCACACTGCTTATGACTACAAATATTACATCACTGATGATGTCTGAAACTTATGGTGATGCAGGTTATACTACAGCCTTTGGCTGTGTGCTGCGGGGGTTGGCTGCAGGGCCTGGCCTGCATCCAGCCCCTGAGACCAAACCCTATAACCACCCAAAACCACACCACAGGGCCTGTTTCTCTGGGTGTGAGAATAGGTGTGAAAGGGTGTCTCTGGGGTTTCATATTGTGAGAGGGAGGTGGCATGCTGCCCTCCTCCACGAGCTGATTTTGACCCCAGGGACCCCATCCCTCTGGCCCAGCCTTTAAATACATATTCAGGGCTGGCTTCCGGTTGGTGTGACAGGTGTTAACTTTGGGTGGGGTGCCGTGTTTGCAAGTTTATTAGGGTTTCGAAGGCTCCTGCCACCATGATTCTTTCCTCCAGCAGTTTTCAGACAACAATAAATCCATCCCCCAAAGCCCATCCTCAAATATTTTTCTTTATGTGGGAGGGGGGCCACGCATCACCTGGGCTGATTTGGGCCGCGGGGACCTCATCCTCCAGAGATCAACCTTAACATAAATATATATGTTTTGGGGGGAAGGGGCTCCATCCCCCAGGCCCCAGCCATGTCACCTGTGTCACCCCCAGGGCACCCAGTCACCACTGTTGGGGACCATAGAAGTCATCTGAATGCCCCTGTGGTCCCGGCCCGCTCCCTGCCTCCTGTGGGTGCCAGCATGGCTGTCACAGACAAGGAGCTGCTAAACATTCAGCTCCCTGTCTGTGAGAGAAATTGATTCCTCTGTTTCCCTGCCCTCATGTCTGCAGCTATGGAAACAGGAAACTTCTGCTCCCAGCAAGCAAGAGCTGTTTGACAACTCTCACTTGCTGGGAGCAGAGGTGTGCTTGCTCTGACTTGGCAGGAGCTGTCAAAGCTCCCCGAGACATAGAAGGAGCCGGCCTTGGGGTGTGGTGGTCCCCAGGGCCTTTATTGGCTCCTTAAGGTTGTCCATGTGCCCCCCCCCAATGTTTGAACAGCCCCCCCGGGAGGTTGTGGTCCATGGGATGGGGTTCTGCTATGGATCTCCCTTCATTATTCAATTCAGCCCCAGGGAGGTGGCTGTCCCCAGGTCTACGGGGGGGGGTTGCATGACCCCCTGCATATAATCTAAACAGCTCATGGGAGGTAGCAGCATCTGGGTCTGTGGGTGGGGGCTGCATAGCCTCCCTGCATATAATAGATTGTTAAGCCCTGGGAGGTAGCAGTCGCAGGGCCTGGAGGGAGTCTGCAGGACACACCTACTATAAATAAAAGATTTTGTCCCGGGGAGGTGGTGGTCCCCAGGGTTCAGGGGGGCTGTGTCCCCCACTATTTCATTTAAGCCCTGGGGGAAGTGGTGATCCCCAGGCCAAACGTAAGCCCTGGAGGGTGCCCATGTGCCCCCCCTCCTTTATGTTTTATATGCCCCCGGGACCTGGCCCATCTGGGGGCTTTAGTAAAAAAGTGCAGAGGACCACACTTGTTCTTTTAGTAATTTTTGCAGTGAATTTGTGACACCATCACAAATTTGAGGCAAAAATCTAAAAATAAAATGCTTATTTGCCTGGGGGGTGGCCTCTGGGACCCAAGAACTAGAGCTATGTGGTCAGGGTGTCCCTACCCTGCCCCCTTTTCTTATTTTTTATATTTTTTTCAGGGACTCGGCTGAACAACAAAGACGTTTTGGCAGCCAGTCAGATCCCAGCCCAAGATCGGGATTGTTCATGGATCCTTACCGTCCCTGTATATACAAAGTTTAATTTTCTTTAATATCCCAAAAACTACTGAACAGATTTACACCAAATAACCAAAAGCCAACTTTCTGCCATATTCAGTTTAATTCCGTCCAGCAGTTTGGACTGTAGATCTCTTTCAAAAACCCTATGGGCATCAACATGGGGAAAACATGTTTTGGTACCCCCCCTTTTTTTCGCCCCTGCTCAACAGATCACCCGAAAACTTTACAGACAGCAGCTGACGTGAGTGTCAAGTTTTTCTGGAAAATTTCTGGAAGATTTATCAACGTGTGCCAAAGATATAGGCAAGTAAAAAAAGTGCTTTTTCTATAGAAACTAGGTCCTAACTATAACTACCAAGTGGTGACTGCCACTAAGTAATATATATATGGTTTTATGTCTTGCCTTGTATAAAGGTGCAACCATGTCTAAGGTTTATATATGGGTATTGCTTTTGCAGGTGTTTTAACAAAAATATTGATGAGTGTTCATGTATTCTGAGTAATGGATTTACGTAGAAAATGTAATAACATAGAAAAATAATGCACGCATTTGAAAAAGTAATAATGATGAGTGGCCGCCAACATTCACGAAGTATATTTATTAATGGTTTATTAATATGAAATGTTGAGCATATGTTTGAATAATGTAGTAATACATCATATTAAGGATTCTGCATTATGCATTATCTTTATTAATTGTAAGACGTGATTTAGCAGAGGTCTTGGCCTAGTTGCATGGCCTCACTTCAAGCTGTATTTCTGAAACATTTAATAAAATGGCTGTTCAGAGAATTAAACTGTGAATTTCCAATGTGCTGTCTGAATATGCTAGTAGCTAAATGTTTTTCTCATGACAACCGACTGCTAGAAGATGCTGTTCTTGCTCAATGCAACATTATGAATGTATTATGTTTAAGACTGACTTTCTCAGGAGAAGAACAATGAGGACACTGACTGGAGTATAAGCTGCATCAATATTGGTACCTGACGAGCTGGTTGATGAGGACATCACAAGAGAAGCCAATCGGTGACATGTGAACGGAGTAGTAGTAGAATTCACAGATTTGAAGTTTTAGTTTTATTGGACAAAGGTTGAACATGCGATCCCTTGATGAATTGGGACTTGGGAAGTAGTTTTAGGGAACCTAACTTAGCCGGACTGCACTGAGAAAAAACCAGCATTGCACATTTGCCTTTTGCCACTGTCATAATTTCTTGAGCGCCTTTGCAAGAGACATGCTTAACTTTACTGCTCAAAGTCTTTGCGTTTTCTGAACTTTGATGCTGAATCCTGATGCCTTGGTGACCGGACTGATGTCCTGATGATGAATACTATCTTAGCTTGCCGACCCAATTGAGGAGAGGTATATGAATTACTAAATGTGACTTGCAATGTATGTTTGCTTTTTATTTCTAGGTAGCAACAGCACTGTTTTGATAGAACCATAGTTAGATGTTTCCCAAATTTATGTTTACTAAATTGTTTTGCATGAGGCCCAACATGCTGATGCTAATCTGGTGTCAGTTGAGGGATTCTTACTAATGAAATTCTGCTATAGGGAATAACGATTGATGTCTTTCTTTGCTGAATCTAAATGTATGTGATATAATGTGTGCAATTTTTCTTATTATTGATTTGCACTGTAACCTTAGAATGTGTAGTAGTTCAAGCTTTGATTAGGTTGTATTTCTTCAGTCGCTTTGGACAACCAGTGTTGTTGCTGTATGTTTATCATTAGATTTTGAGATTATTTTACGTGACATTAGCATTGTTAATATAGGGAATAAGTATTCTAACTTTTACTAAAAGGTGTGGTTATTCATGGCTGAAAGGTCATGGTGTGTGACAATTACTGACTCCAATTGATTACTAATGCTATTGATTATTATTGATTATTGATGTTAGTGATTGATTATTGATCTGCATGTACTGGAGTTATGGTGGGAACATCTTAATTGCGAGTCAAAAGGTTAATTGACCTATTTGCGTCCCCTTGTAAGTTTACTTATTAAGGTCAGACACACCAGCAGTATGCATGTATGTATATTTTTAGATCTATACATGCATGTCTGTATAAATGTATATATTAATGTTCTATTACAAAAAAATAAAAACAACAAGTCCTAACACCTCTATGTTTTGTATCACTCGCTGACTCATCCCAAACCTTTCTGACTACAATGGGCATGCAATCATGCTTTCCAAACTCTTCTCTCTTTCTGCCCAATTCATTCAACTAGCAGACGCACATGCCCACCACTCCCAAAAACATCTCACATGTTTCCATTACTAATCCACTTCAATTCATTTATCCCTATTCAGAATTCTAGAGTAAATGCGTGAGATCTCAACAGCACAAACTTCACAATTTAATCCTACAAGGAAAATGAAGTACATTTTGCTGATCTACTAACTAATTACCTTTACCTTGTGTTCCAGAGTAGTGTGCTTCTTGCATCAAAGTGATTCAGTGCATCATCAGAAGTAGTAAGTGCTATGTTAATACAGTTTACAATTACTATTATTGAAAAGTAGGAGCACCGTGGCAAACTGAACTTCAGATAGGTTTGCAATTGGTGATACTAGACTAGATTTTGCTTGTGCTTCTGAGGTCATTCCTACTGATAAATCATCACTGGCCCTTCGTCCGAATAGAGTCCCAAACAAATGAGCACCCCAGCTGTTCGGTCCCTATATAGCAAATTTGGGTTTATTGATCAAGAATAATGATCAATTATGGACCCCAAAGCTGGATTATCAACAATAACAATCTTTACTGTACTTTGGCGACATTGTAATATTAGACAGCACCTCCGTTGATTTTCACAGATTAGTAGATACTCTACATAAGTAAAGCAAGTTGAATGACACCAGTTGAACCTTTCCAAAATGATAATCTCTTTTGGCAGTAAAAAGCAGAAGTTTAAATCACACCTGGGAGATGAAACGATTGAGCAAGTTGCTGGTTATATTTACCTTGGTTTATGGGTAGAACAGTAATAAAAATTCTAAATAGAATGCTCTTTGCTTTGCAATGAATGTAATATATTCTTCTTTCCCTGTAGAGAAACTGTGAATACTAATAAAAGCAACATTATCTACCTTCTGTTTCCTGCTGTGCCATTGTATTTTGTGACAAACCTCTATTTCCATTTAACCTTTTTTCTACCTACCGTGAACATGCGGTCAAGAACTCACCTGGACTTTGGTCATGTTGCTCCATCATTAGAACTGCAATCCATTTATTAAAAGTACATATTTGGAGTTTGGGGATTTATGTGAGAGTTTTTTTAACTCTCTGATAATGAAGGATATTTATTTAGTCCTTTCCAAGTCAAATCACAGTTATACTTACTTATTCCACCCTTACTGGGACTTCACGTCAAGCACTGTGTGGGAATGAAATAGCTTTTAGTCAGCTGTTAAACAGCTATTAAATGCTAATGTGAAACCTGAGAGGGAATGCTAAAATAGTTCATGAAGTTGCACATGTAAACTGCTCAGTTTAAAGTGCTCTTGCAAATGTATAATCATGGTTAAAATAGAAGTATTTTGATACCTGAAAAAAGAGGAGGAAATTGTATGCTCCTAGTTTGTGAATTGTGAAAACTCCTTTAGAGCCCAGCTTTATTGTATCATCTAGGTTGCCCCTCCCAATTGTTAGTATTTTAATGTAGATTATGTATAAGTATTTATGGGGGATGGTTCTACAGGCTTATTTACAAAACGTGTATGTCTACTGATAAGTAAATATGTGCTTACAGATCGAATAGTTCTTTTGTGATTTGCTAAAGCGACAAGTGTAGTCTATTTAAAACTATGGTTGTCAGTTTTAACACTGCCAGAGCAGATTATCCGCAGAGTGCAAAATTCACATTTTGCTAATGTGAAATTGCACGTTTTTGGCTCTGACATGGACATAATTTTCTATGGGAAGAAACAACTCTCTTTTTAACCCATGGAAAATGTGCATGTGTGTAGCACGTTACCCAATCACTACATCATCTCTTGTTACCTGAAGTAGGCTTACCAATGGACTTCAAATAAGTATAAGTAAAGAAAAGGCAATTTTTTGCGGCACCTATAAATTATTGACTTATTGAGTATGCAATTGTTTATCACATTAGCAATGTTTTCTCCCGAGTCACTCACCAGGCAGCACAGAATCTTTGTTTCCCCAGCATGCGCACCATGGCTAGTTGCTGCGTTGTGTTGGGTGAAAGGGAGGCAGCAGAAATGCACCATATGTACTAAGAAAAGAAGCGTTTCTGCTGCCTCCTACCACTGGCTGTGTGCTGCCTAGCGCCAACTGAGACACACTTATACCCAGTGCTTTAAATGGAAAAATTAAAGTGCAGGTACTCTGTGCCAGAGTACCTGCTTGTTTCTGAGAAGTGCCGGTACTCTCCAATTAAAAGTATTACGTTTTTCTTGAGATATGCCGGTACTCTCCCTCGCGAAATAAAAAAGTGCCGGTACTCCGTACCGGAGAGTACCGGCCCATTTAAAGCATTGCTTATACCATAGCTCAAGCGTGCCGACATTACAGGAAGAATTGTTTGTGTGCAGGAAGGTCCCTTCCTGCACAAAAACAATCCAAAGAGGCATATTCTGCTTTCCATGTGTTTTGCATAATGTGGGAAGAGAAAGTGACGAGGAGCAGTAAAAAATATTTCTCCTTACGTCTGCTTCAGGGAGGTATAGATTTTTTAGACATTCCCAGGTTTACAAGTCTTTGTAAATCTGGGAATGCTCCAAAATCAATGGGTAGATGCAATGGAACACCCATGCTCCACCCAAGGAACGCCTTCCTGATGCTTGTGCTGCCTTGAATTACTTTGTATTTACAAAACCACACAAAGTGGCAATATGTGGCTTAGTAAATATCAAAAATGATTTTGTGTTTGGGCTCTGCCATAAAAGTGATGCAACTCTGACACAAACCCTCGGTAAATATACCCCTCAGGGTCTGTGATTTGCTAATGAAAAACAATACTTACTGCACACACGTGTGGCTTGAGTGTAGTCAGCCCCATTATTTGATCTTTTATTTTCTTTCATTAATCTAAAGCAGTTTACTTGCATGTATTTAACTCAATAGCTTTAGTGAATTATGTTTGGAGCGTTTGTGAGTCGGCTGTATGGTTTTTATCAAGTTACATTTCTAGTTCCCAAAAGTATCTCAGGAGTGTCTCTACAATTTGTTTGGCTCTTTGAGCTAAATTCAGCCTTATTATTATCATTATTATTATTTGTAGGATGCTGGCCTGGTTTACAGTGGGTACCAAAGGTGCTTACAACTTATACCAGGTCCAGTTATCTCTTATTAGTGAAATGTAGTCAGTGTCAAGAAGCCAGGCTGTCTAGAGGTAACTGTAGGCAGAGCAGCCAATGCTGAACTAGGAGACATGCAAAGCTCTTGCAATACCACTGTAGTCACACAGTACTCACACACATGAAAGACAATACTCAGTGTTACAAAAATAGAGGTTACTTTATTTTAGCACCACAAGGCCAAAAATACTTTGGAGACTATACTCCCTTAGGAGGTAAGTAAATCAAATCACACTATATATACACTAATAAACAAAAACAGGTATGTACACAGTAGAAAAACAGTGCAAATAGGCAAAATCACAATAGGTTGCAATGGACCTGGGGAAACACAAACCATATACTAAAATAGTGGAATGCGAAAGTCGGTTTCCCACCTAGGCAATTGTAGTGTGTAGAGGGGCGCTGGGAGTGTAAGAAAACACCAAAGGTAACTAAAATACCCCACCCCAGAGCACAGGAAAGCAGGAGTAAAACACAGCAAGTATCCTAAAACACACTAGAAGTTGTGATAGAAGATAGTGCAAGAACCAGAAGAGACTGCAAAACACCAACAATGGATTCCTGGACCTGAAGACCTGTGGAAGAAGGGGACCAAGTCCAGGAAGCACTGAAGAGTCCAGGGAGAACAGGAGTCCCTGCTAACCGGGATGAAGGTACAAAAGAAGAACCACCGGTGAGAAGACCAAGTCAGTATTGCACCAAAGAAGACAGATGTGGGTTCCCGGTTGGTGCAGAAGATGTCCCACGCTGGATGGATGAACGCAATCGGTTTGTGTCACTGGATTCTGCCAACAAGCCTTGGCACATGCAAAGCTCATGGTTGGTGGAAAATGAGGCTGACCAGGAGGGGTCTGGTGGCCTCTACCCAGGACGGGGAGACAGAGGAGGTTCTCAGCAACTCAGAGAGCCCTCAGACCAGGCAGCGCACACAGGAGTCCCACAGCACGGGGGCAAAGAAGGTGCAAATAGAGACCCACATAGCACAACACAAAGGATTCCCACACCGCCGGAAAAGCACTCAGGAAGCTGTGCATCACAGGGTTGAGTGCTGGGAGCCTAAGCTGTGCTGTGCATAAAGAACTTTTTGGAAGGTCGCCCACAAGCCTTAGCAACTGCAAGTCACGCATGCACGGGGGTACTGTCTTGTGTGGGGAATCAAGCTCTTACCTCCACCAAAGTTGGACAGCTGGACGTTGGGACTGCTGGAGTCACTTTACTCCACCACCCGTGTTGTTGGATCCATGCCTGTCAAGGTCCCTTCCTGCACAAAAACAATCCAAAGAGGCATATTCTGCTTTCCATGTGTTTTGCATAATGTGGGAAGAGAAAGTGACGAGGAGAAGTAAAAAATATTTCTCCTCCTTACGTCTGCTTCAGGGAGGTATAGATTTTTGAGACATTCCCAGGTTTACAAGTCTTTGTAAATCTGGGAATGCTCCAAAATCAATTGGTAGATGCAATGGAACACCCATGCTTCACCCAAGGAACGCCTTCCTGATGCTTGTGCTGCCTTGAATTACTTTGTATTTACAAAACCACACAAAGTGGCAATATGTGGCTTAGTAAATATCAAAAATGATTTTGTGTTTGGGCTCTGCCATAAAAGTGATGCAACTCTGACACAAACCCTCAGTAAATATACCCCTCAGGGTCTGTGATTTGCTAATGAAAAACAATACTTACTGCACACACGTGTGGCTTGAGTGTAGTCAGCCCCATTATTTGATCTTTTATTTTCTTTCATTAATCTAAAGCAGTTTACTTGCATGTATTTAACTCAATAGCTTTAGTGAATTATGTTTGGAGCGTTTGTGAGTCGGCTGTATGGTTTTTATCAAGTTACATTTCTAGTTCCCAAAAGTATCTCAGGAGTGTCTCTACAATTTGTTTGGCTCTTTGAGCTAAATTCAGCCTTATTATTATCATTATTATTATTTGTAGGATGCTGGCCTGGTTTACAGTGGGTACCAAAGGTGCTTACAACTTATACCAGGTCCAGTTATCTCTTATTAGTGAAATGTAGTCAGTGTCAAGAAGCCAGGCTGTCTAGAGGTAACTGTAGGCAGAGCAGCCAAGGCTGAACTAGGAGACATGCAAAGCTCTTGCAATACCACTGTAGTCACACAGTACTCACACACATGAAAGACAATACTCAGTGTTACAAAAATAGAGGGTACTTTATTTTAGTGCCACAAGGCCAAAAATACTTTGGAGACTATACTCCCTTAGGAGGTAAGTAAATCAAATCACACTATATATACACTAATAAACAAAAACAGGTATGTACACAGTAGAAAAACAGTGCAAATAGGCAAAATCACAATAGGTTGCAATGGACCTGGGGAAACACAAACCATATACTAAAATAGTGGAATGCGAAAGTCGGTTTCCCACCTAGGCAATTGTAGTGTGTAGAGGGGCGCTGAGAGTGTAAGAAAACACCAAAAGTAACTAAAATACCCCACCCCAGAGCACAGGAAAGCAGGAGTAAAACACAGCAAGTATCCTAAAACACACTAGAAGTTGTGATAGAAGATAGTGCAAGAACCAGAAGAGACTGCAAAACACCAACAATGGATTCCTGGACCTGAAGACCTGTGGAAGAAGGGGACCAAGTCCAGGAAGCACTGAAGAGTCCAGGGAGAACAGGAGTCCCTGCTAACCGGGATTTAGGTACAAAAGAAGAACCACCGGTGAGAAGACCAAGTCAGTATTGCACCTGTTGGAAAATGGGTTATTGGTAGGGCAGGTAGGTACCTACACCTAGCAACAAGCCACTAACCTCCACATAGGTACAGTTAGGTCTCAGTAAATTAATCCCAGCTCAACCCTTGGTAGCTTGGCAACGAGCGTCAAGGCTTAACTTAGGAGACAAAGTGTAAAGCATTCAAATATCACAAAACAGTAATTAAATAAAACACAGGAAACAGTTTAAAAATCCAAAACCAATTTATAAAAATAGCTTATATTTTTATCTTTAAAATGACACAAAAACGATTAAAATCGGTTCAGGGGGACCGGAGATATGAATTTTTAAAGTATTATTATTTTCTAGCGCTTAGAAACAAAAAGCGTCAATCGGGTCATCTGGTTGCACCAGGACCGGGGCAAAGTCAAACTTTCAGGCCGACCGCGATGGAGCCCTGCTCGGCTACAAGTCGCGGGAGGCCTCGGTTAAAAAGTTACCTTCTGACTTAGTCTCTTTTTTGATGTTTTTCTTCCCCGGGACGAACCTGCCAGTTGAATCCGACCTCCTGGAGCCCTTGTCCGGATACGCGAAGTCGGTTTCCTCGGTGGTGATTTTTACCTTCGGAATAAGTCGTTTTTTCGAGATGAAAATCCTTCGACCGGGGTAAACCTGGATCTTGATCCGACGTCCGTGGAGCCCTTCTCGGATACGATGGCTGGGAGGTCCCGGTCAACTTTTTACCTTCGGACTTAGTCTCTTTTTTGGATGTTTTTCTTTACCGGGACGAACCACGAAGTCAGGCCGGGTCGCGGTTGAGGCAAGCCGGCTAGAATTTCCGCGTCAGGTCGGTCACTTTATGGAGCTTTTTTCCAAAAATTCTCCAATCTTTTCCAAACTTCTGGGGCTTCACCCAGATGTTCTTTTAAGGTTCTTTTGGGGTCCACAGCTCACCCCAAGGGTCCAGAAGTTCTGTGATGGTCCTTGGGAAGTGCGGACTTCAACTCCCAGAATGCACCTGGCGCAAACTCCTTTTTGGCCACTGGACAGTGGTCAGCTGGTCACTTTTTCAGGAGTTGGTGCAGGGGACTCTGGATAGCAATTTTTCACCTGTAGCAAACAGGGAGTCCCTCCTTGAACCAGTTGAAGCCAGGCAAAGTCCTTCTTGTGGTGAAGCCCAAGTGTGCAGCTGGTGCAGTCTTTCTGAGTGCAGGGTCCAGGTGCAGGCCAGGGGTCCAGCAGGGCAGTCCTTCTTCTCCTTGTAGTTCCTTCTTCTTGAAATTTGGTGGGGATCTGAGGCGTGGGTGCAGGTCTGCCAGTTTTATCCTTGCTCCTGGGTGAAAAGCAGGGGGGCCCTGGTTCTCCAATCAGGGACAGGGTCGTCCCCCTGTGATGACCACTTCCTGGGAAGTGTGGCAAAAATCCATCCCAGAAGGCAACAGTCTCTAAAAATCCAAAATGGATGAATCTGATTTTTGGAGGAGAGATCTGGCTGAGCCCACCCACTGGTGTGGCTAAAAATCATAAACACACCCCTCTCCTGCCCTCTCCTAATCTAATCAAGGGGGCACCTAGCTGTCTGGGGTTGCAGGATGTGGGGGTGTTGCTGGGTGCTCCAGATGTCCTTCTCTGCCTTTGAAGACCAGTTTGGCAGCCCTCCCCCTTCCTGCCTCACCATCTGCTGAGGGGAGATTCTCTCCCCCAAGCACATTCCTTTGTGTGAAGCCAGGCCACTTCACACCTCATTAAAGTAGCCTGGCAGAAGCTGCTGCAGGCTGGCCAATCAGAGCACAGCAGCAAAAACAATGCAGAGCTGAAATTGGCAACTTTTTAGGTAAAGTCTAAACTTTTTACCTGAACTGGTTATATTAAATCCAACAACTGGAAGTTGTGGGATTTATTATAACAATCAATTTGATACCAAATTCTTGGTATGTAACATTTAAGGAGACTTTAAAATTTAAAATAAAGTCTGCCCATTCTAGCCTATGAAGGCCATTTACTTCAATGAGGGAAAAACGAATTTGGCTGTTTTTACCTCACCAGGGCTTATAAATCTATTTTTATAAAGTCCCTGCTTATAGTTACATGGCACCCAGCCCTAGGGGCACATAGGGCACACCTTAGGGGTGACTTATATGTAAAAATAAGGTAGTTTAAGACTTTGGAAGTACCTTTAATTCCAAAGTCGAATTTGCATATAACTTTAATTTAAAAGCAGCCAGCAAGGCAGGCTTGCTTTTAAAATGACACTGGGCACCTCAGCAATGCACCTAGGTGTGCACCACCTATGCTGTGGTCCCTAAACCTACATGCCCTACCATATACTAGGGACTTATAGGTAGGTTAACTTAGCCAATTATAATTAGCCTAATTTGCATATCCATTTTACACAGAGCACTGGCCCTGGGACTGGTAAGCAGTACCCAGGGCACAGCCAAGAGTCAGTAACCACCAGTACCTATCCAGAAAGAGTGGGGGTGATCAGGCAAAAAAAATGGACTTTCCTACACTGCCCCCCCCCAGATGAAAGGTGATGGGTACTAACCTACACCCTGGTAGTCCTCATCAGCTAAGTGGAAAAACCTGGAAAGGCCATCTGCATTGGCATGAGCAGTCCCAGGTCTGTGCTCCACTGTGAAGTCCATCCCCTGTAGGGAAATGGACCACCTTAACAGTTTTGGGTTCTCCCCCCTCATCTGCATCAACCATCTGAGAGGTCTGTGGTCAGTTTGTACACGGAAGTGAGTGCCAAACAAGTAAGGCCTCAACTTCTTCAGGGACCAGACCACAGCAAAGGCCTCCCTCTCAATGGCACTCCATTTTTTCTCTCTGGGGAGTAGTCGCCTGCTGATGAAGGCAACTGGGTGATCATGGCCCTCTTCATTAACTTGTGCTAACACTGCCCCAATCCCTTCCTCTGAAGCATCTGTTTGCACTACAAACTCCTTGCTATAGTCAGGGGCCAGTAACACTGGTGCTGAACACATAGCCTGTTTTAGGGTGTCAAAAGCTTTCTGACACTCTGGGGTCCAAATGACCTTCTTGGGCTGTTTATTGGAGGTAAGCTCAGTTAGAGGGGCCACTATGGTCCCAAAATTTTGAACAAACCTCCTGTAATACCCAGTCAGGCCAAGAAAGGCCCTGACCTGAGTCTGGGTTTTTGGAGCCTCCCAATCCAGGATAGTCTGGATCTTGGGCTGGAGAGGTTGTACATGGCCTCCACCAACAAGGTGGCCCAGGTACACAACAGAACTTTGCCCTATCTGGCACTTGCTTGCCTTGATAGTCAGGCCTGCTTGAAGCAGGGCCTGAAGCACTTCCTTCAGGTGGACCAGGTGGTCCCTCCAGGTGGAACTAAATACAGCTATATCATCCAGATAAGCTGCACTAAAAGATTCCAACCCAGATAGGACTCTATTCACCAACCGTTGGAAGGTGGCAGGAGCATTTTTCATCCCGAAGGGCATCACCTTGAACTGAAAGTGGCGCTCTGGTGTGGAAAATGCTGACCTCTCCTTAGCTCTTGGACTTAAGGCAATCTGCCAATATCCTGAGGTCAGATCAAATGTGCTCAGGAATTTGGCAGCCCCCAACCTGTCAATGAGCTCATCAGCTCTAGGTATGGGGTGAGCATCAGTCCTAGTGACTGCATTTAGACCTCTGTAGTCCACACAGAATCGTAATTCTTTCTTCCCACCTTGGGGATTAGCTTTGGGCACCAGTACCACTGGACTGGACCAAGGACTATCAGAGGGCTCAATTACCTTCAGGTCCAACATCTTAGCCACTTCAGCTTTGATGTTGGCCTTGACCTGGTCAGACAGCCTGTACAGCTTGTTCTTGACAGGCAAGCTGTCACCAGTGTCAACATCATGGACACACCAATTGGTGAGTCCAGGGGTCAGGGAGAACAGACTAGCAAACTGTCCCAAGACTTGCTTACAGTCTTGTTGTTGCTGATCTGTCAATTTGGGAGAGAGTACCACTCCCTCCACTGACCCATCTTTTTCCTTTGAGGACAGGAGGTCTGGCAGAGGTTCACCCTCCTCCTCCTTCCCTTCATCAGTGACCATCAGCATGGTCATGTCTGCCCTGTCCTGGTGGGGTTTCATCCTGTTTACATGTAGGATTCTGTGAGGATTCCTGGGGGTGCCAAGGTCCACCAAGTAGGTGACCTCACCTTTTTTCTCTAGGATTGGATAGGGCCCAGTCCATTTGGCCTGTAGTGCCCTAGGAGCCATGGGCTCCAAAACCCACACCAGCTGTCCTGGGTGATACTCAGGCATGGTAGCCTTTTGATCATGCCAGATCTTCATGAGCTCCTGACTGGCCTCCAGGTTTCTGCTTGCTGTCTTCATATACTCAGCCATGCGAGACCGCAGGCCTAGTACATAATCCAGCACATTCTCCTTGGATTCCTTGAGAGGCTTTTCCCAAGACTCTCTCACCAAGCACAATGGGCCTCTTACAGGGTGCCCAAACAGTAACTCAAAGGGGCTGAATCCAACCCCCTTCTGTGGCACCTCCCTGTAGGCAAACAGCAGGCATGGGAGGAGGACATCCCATCTCCTCCTGAGTTTGTCAGACAAACCCATGATCATGCCCTTCAGGGTTTTATTGAATCTTTCCACCAGACCATTGGTCTGTGGATGGTAGGGTGTGCTGAACTTATAAGTAACACCACACTCTTCCCACATGGCTTTCAGATAGGCTGACATAAAGTTTGTGCCCCTATCTGAGACCACCTCCTTTGGGAATCCCACTCTGGTGAACACACCAAGTAGGGCCCTAGCCACTGTGGGAGCAGTGACTGTCCGGAGGGGTATTGCCTCAGGGTACCTGGTGGCATGGTCCACTACCACCACAATGTACCTGTTATCTGAAGCAGTTGGTGGGTCTAGGGGACCAACAATGTCAATCCCCACCCTCTCAAAGGGAGTCCCAACCACTGGCAGTGGAATCAAGGGAGCCTTTGGCTTGCCCCCTGTCTTGCCACTGGCTTGACAGGTGACACAGGAGCTGCAAAACTCCCTGACTTTTTCTGACATTTCGGGCCAATAAAAATGGTTGACCAGCCTGCTCCAGGTCTTGGTCTGTCCCAAATGACCAGCTAAGGGGATATCATGGCTTAAGGTAAGGAGGAATTCTCTATACTTTTGGGGGACCACTACTCTCCTAGTAGCCCCTTCTTTAAGGGCCCTTGCCTCAGTGTAGAGAACTCCATCCTCCCAGTAAACCTTGTGGGTACCACTGGTATCCCCTTGTTCTTGCCTGGCAGCAGTCTGCCTCAGGCCCTCAAGAGTGGGACACTCTCTTTGTCCCTGGCACAAATCTTCTCTGGTGGGCCCACCTGCCCCTTGCAGTTCTGCCAAGTCAGGCAGAGTTTGCAGGGAAGGTGTCCCTCCCTCAGAGTTCAGATCCTCCCCCTCAGGGTTGGATTCTTCCTGACCCTCTGTACTTGTTGGGGCTGGCAAGCCAGACCCAGTGCCTTTTCTCTTTTTCTTGGAGGATTGGCCCATTGTTCCAGGGTCCAAGTGTCCAGCATTCCCCTGTTGTGCCGCCTGTGACCTGGTCACAGCACACACCCATTCAGGGAGGTCCAGCATCTGTGCATGGACCCTTCTTTCCACTTCTGACCACTCAGATGCTTCAAGATCATTCCCCAGTAGACACTCTACTGGGAGGGCAGGAGCTACAGCTACTTTTTTAGGGCCAGTCACACCTCCCCATTCCAGACTCACCATAGCCATGGGATGGAGTTTGGTTCTGGTATCTGCATAAGTCACCTGGTGGAAGACACCAGGTAAGACCTGCTCTGGAGAAACCAGCTTTTCTGCGACCATTGTCACACTGGCTCCTGTATCTCTCAGAGTTTCCACTTCAGTCCCATTGACTTTAGGTCTCTGCCTATACCTCTCCATGATGGGAGGTAAGGTGGCCATAGTTGCAATGTCCACCCCACCCACGGATACTAAGGTGACCTCAGTGTACCCTGATTCCACCCCTGGGCCAACTTCCACCCCCAACCCTACACTAGCAATCCCCTGGGATTGCCCACCAGTGGGGGGCTTCTTGGAGCAGATAGCATCTCCTCTTTTATGTCCTGGCTGATGACAGTCAAAACACTTGCCGGCCTTAGCAAGCTCCTGAAACTTTCCTGCTTTAGCAGGATCATAATTCTTTCCCTGATACCCTTTCCCTTTAAAAGTGAATTGGCTCGGGGCTCCCCCTCCCTGAGAAGTTTTTGGGGACTCTTGTGAGGACTCTTTGGGTTTTTTGTCATCTTTCCCCTGGTTCTTCCCCTGAGAAGAACCATGTCCTCCCTTTTTCTGATCACCCCCTGGGGGTTTCTGGTTAACCCTAGTTCTTAACCAGTCATCTGCTGCCTCCCCCAGCTCTCTGGGGTTGGTCAACCTAGAGTCCACTAGATACTGGCGGAGCCTCTCTTGGACACAATTAGTTAGAAGGTGCTCCCTCATAATCAAATTGTACAGCCCCTCAAAGGTACTTACCCTGTTGCCCTGTATCCAGCCCTCCAGTGCCTTTACTGAAATGTCCACAAAGTCCACCCAGGACTGGGTGCTTGTCTTTTGGGTGTCCCTAAACTTAAGCCTATACTGCTCTGGGGTTAGACCAAACTTTTTAGTCAAGCAACTCTTCATACTGGGGTATGAGTCTGCATCCTCCCCACTCATGGTTAGGAGCCTATCCCTCCCAGAGTTGGGAACTAACTCCCAAAGGAGTGAACCCCAGTACTGAGGCTTGACTTTCCTCATCTGGAGGGCCCGCTCAAAGGCCCCCAGCCACTTATCTATGTCATCCCCCTCTACATAGGCAGGAACCACCCCTTTGGGTAATCTGGGGGCAAAACCCCCACCCAGGGACACCTCAGCTTCTTTCTCGCTGCCTCCATCTTTTTTTTCTTTGCTTGCCCACTTTTTCTTTTCTAGGGCAAGCTTATCTGCTTCCAAAGCTATGTAGGCTAGCTGGGCTTCCAGCTCTCTTTCTCTGATGGATGGGTTCTCTCCTCCTGAAAGGACCCCCTTCCTACCACTAGCTTTGGGTCTGCCCCTAGTGACTGTATCCACTGAGGACCGTTCCTCCTCTTCCTCACTTGGGGTCTGATGCCTTCCCTCCCCTGAAAGGTTAGAGCTAGCATCTTCCCCTTTTTCTTCCTCCTCTGGAGCTTCCTCTGTCTCTACCTCTTGGGCCTCAGCCCATGCTGTCAGGGATTTAATCAGGATTTCCTTCCTGAGATTAGTGGTTGCAGGCAACCCTCTTTCAATACACAACCCCCTAAGCTGGACTACTGTCAGTGTGGGTAGGCTAGCCAGATCAAGCTCCATGGTTCCCTAGTTTTGTGTCAACAAAAACTTTTTGCAAAAATTGGAAACAAGAATTTAGAAAAATTAAAAAAAATTCGATAATTGAAATTAATCCAAATTAAAAATTAAAAACAATTTTTGCACTAGGACAATTTAAAGGATTTTTAATTTGTTTTACCTAAAACTGTAACGTGATATTGAACACAAGTACAGGATCCCGTCGCTGCTTCCAATTATGTTGGAAAATGGGTTATTGGTAGGGCAGGTGGGTACCTACACCTAGCAACAAGCCACTAACCTCCACATAGGTACAGTTAGGTCTCAGTAAATTAATCCCAGCTCAACCCTTGGTAGCTTGGCAACGAGCGTCAAGGCTTAACTTAGGAGACAAAGTGTAAAGCATTCAAATATCACAAAACAGTAATTAAATAAAACACAGGAAACAGTTGAAAAATCCAAAACCAATTTATAAAAATAGCTTATATTTTTATCTTTAAAATGACACAAAAACGATTAAAATCGGTTCAGGGGGACCGGAGATATGAATTTTTAAAGTATTATTATTTTCTAGCGCTTAGAAACAAAAAGCGCCAATCGGGTCATCTGGTTGCACCAGGACCGGGGCAAAGTCAAACTTTCAGGCCGACCGCGATGGAGCCCTGCTCGGCTACAAGTCGCGGGAGGCCTCGGTTAAAAAGTTACCTTCTGACTTAGTCTCTTTTTTGATGTTTTTCTTCCCCGGGACGAACCTGCCAGTTGAATCCGACCTCCTGGAGCCCTTGTCCGGATACGCGAAGTCGGTTTCCTCGGTGGTGATTTTTACCTTCGGACTTAGTCGTTTTTTCGAGATGAAAATCCTTCGACCGGGGTAAACCTGGATCTTGATCCGACGTCCGTGGAGCCCTTCTCGGATACGATGGCTGGGAGGTCCCGGTCAACTTTTTACCTTCGGACTTAGTCTCTTTTTTGGATGTTTTTCTTTACCGGGACGAACCACGAAGTCAGGCCGGGTCGCGGTTGAGGCAAGCCGGCTAGAATTTCCGCGCCGGGTCGGTCACTTTATGGAGCTTTTTTAAAAAAATTCTCCAATCTTTTCCAAACTTCTGGGGCTTCACCCAGATGTTCTTTTAAGGTTCTTTTGGGGTCCACAGCTCACCCCAAGGGTCCAGAAGTTCTGTGATGGTCCTTGGGAAGTGCGGACTTCAACTCCCAGAATGCACCTGGCGCAAACTCCTTTTTGGCCACTGGACAGTGGTCAGCTGGTCACTTTTTCAGGAGTTGGTGCAGGGGACTCTGGATAGCAATTTTTCACCTGTAGCAAACAGGGAGTCCCTCCTTGAACCAGTTGAAGCCAGGCAAAGTCCTTCTTGTGGTGAAGCCCAAGTGTGCAGCTGGTGCAGTCTTTCTGAGTGCAGGGTCCAGGTGCAGGCCAGGGGTCCAGCAGGGCAGTCCTTCTTCTCCTTGTAGTTCCTTCTTCTTGAAATTTGGTGGGGATCTGAGGCGTGGGTGCAGGTCTGCCAGTTTTATCCTTGCTCCTGGGTGAAAAGCAGGGGGGCCCTGGTTCTCCAATCAGGGACAGGGTCGTCCCCCTGTGATGACCACTTCCTGGGAAGTGTGGCAAAAATCCATCCCAGAAGGCAACAGTCTCTAAAAATCCAAAATGGATGAATCTGATTTTTGGAGGAGAGATCTGGCTGAGCCCACCCACTGGTGTGGCTAAAAATCATAAACACACCCCTCTCCTGCCCTCTCCTAATCTAATCAAGGGGGCACCTAGCTGTCTGGGGTTGCAGGATGTGGGGGTGTTGCTGGGTGCTCCAGATGTCCTTCTCTGCCTTTGAAGACCAGTTTGGCAGCCCTCCCCCTTCCTGCCTCACCATCTGCTGAGGGGAGATTCTCTCCCCCAAGCACATTCCTTTGTGTGAAGCCAGGCCACTTCACACCTCATTAAAGTAGCCTGGCAGAAGCTGCTGCAGGCTGGCCAATCAGAGCACAGCAGCAAAAACAATGCAGAGCTGAAATTGGCAACTTTTTAGGTAAAGTCTAAACTTTTTACCTGAACTGGTTATATTAAATCCAACAACTGGAAGTTGTGGGATTTATTATAACAATCAATTTGATACCAAATTCTTGGTATGTAACATTTAAGGAGACTTTAAAATTTAAAATAAAGTCTGCCCATTCTAGCCTATGAAGGCCATTTACTTCAATGAGGGAAAAACGAATTTGGCTGTTTTTACCTCACCAGGGCTTATAAATCTATTTTTATAAAGTCCCTGCTTATAGTTACATGGCACCCAGCCCTAGGGGCACATAGGGCACACCTTAGGGGTGACTTATATATAAAAAATAAGGTAGTTTAAGACTTTGCAAGTACCTTTAATTCCAAAGTCGAATTTGCATATAACTTTAATTTAAAAGCAGCCAGCAAGGCAGGCTTGCTTTTAAAATGACACTGGGCACCTCAGCAATGCACCTAGGTGTGCACCACCTATGCTGTGGTCCCTAAACCTACATGCCCTACCATATACTAGGGACTTATAGGTAGGTTAACTTAGCCAATTATAATTAGCCTAATTTGCATATCCATTTTACACAGAGCACTGGCCCTGGGACTGGTAAGCAGTACCCAGGGCACAGCCAAGAGTCAGTAACCACCAGTACCTATCCAGAAAGAGTGGGGGTGATCAGCCAAAAAAAAAGGACTTTCCTACAGCACCAAAGAAGACAGATGTGGGTTCCCGGTTGGTGCAGAAGATGTCCCACGCTGGATGGATGAACGCAATCGGTTTGTGTCACTGGATTCTGCCAACAAGCCTTGGCACATGCAAAGCTCGTGGTTGGCGGAAAATGGCGCTGACCAGGAGGGGTCTGGTGGCCTCTACCCAGGACGGGGAGACAGAGGAGGTTCTCAGCAACTCAGAGAGCCCTCAGACCAGGCAGCGCACACAGGAGTCCCACAGCACGGGGGCAAAGAACGTGCAAATAGAGACCCACATAGCACAACACAAAGTATTCCCACACCGCCGGAAAAGCACTCAGGAAGCTGTGCATCACAGGGTTGAGTGCTGGGAGCCTAAGCTGTGCTGTGCATAAAGAACTTTTTGGAAGGTCGCCCACAAGCCTTAGCAACTGCAAGTCAAGCATGCACGGGGGTACTGTCTTGTGTGGGGAATCAAGCTCTTACCTCCACCAAAGTTGGACAGCTGGACGTTGGGACTGCTGGAGTCACTTTACTCCACCACCCGTGTTGTTGGATCCATGCCTGTCATCTGGAGAGGGGACCCAAGCCACCCATTCGTCGCTGCAGAAAGGTACCTGCTGAAACAGGGAAGTGACTGTCACTCCACAGGAGATTCCTTTGGTTCTTCTGGTGCAGGCCAAAGGCAGTCTTTGGAGGATGCACGACCTGGAAACTGTTGCAGTTGCTGGCAGGAGCTGAAGATACAATGTTGCAGAAGTCATTTTAGCTTCTTTGTTGCAGTTTTGTAGAGTTCCTGGAGCAGTCAGCGGTTGATCCGTCGGTAGAAGATAAAGTAAAGGATGCAGAGGATTCCTGCTGGAGTCTCTGACGTCACCTGCTGGCACTGGCCACTCAGATGCTCCCAGAGTGCCCCAGCACCTTCGAATCCAAGATGGCAACACTCAAGGACACTCTGGAGATGCCTTGGACAGGATAGGGGAGTGGTCACTTCCCTTTCCTTTGTCCAGTTTTGCACCAGAGCAGGGACTGGGGGTCCCTGGACCGGTTTAGACTGGATCATGCAAGGAGGGCATCACTTGTGCCATTCAAAGCATTTCCATTGGCTCTGGGAGGATACTCCTCCCATGTCTGTAAGACCTGAAGCACCCAGTGCGAGTTTCAATCAGTGATACTTCGTCACAGAGTGGGGTCAGCAGTCTCACTGACCCCATCCTACTCTGTGAGGAGGCTGGGACTGCTGCCTTCCCTCACTGGCTGACCCAGCAGTCCCAACCCTCCTTGGACCTCGAGGCTGAAGGTAAGTGTGTGTGTGTAGTTTTAAAATGAATGTTTGGTGCGTGCGTGCATGTTTGAATGTTATGAGTGTTGTTAATAGATGTGTGTGCATGTGTGTGTGAAAGAATGGTGTGTGATCTTTTAACATGAATGTTTGGTGTGTGCATGTTCGAATGTTATGATTGTTAATGGATGTGCGTGCGTGCTTGCGTGTGTGAAAGAATGAGTGTGTGATGTTTTAAAATGAATGTTTGGTGTTTGCATGTTTGAATGCTATGAGTGTTGTTAATGGATGTGCGTGCATGTGTGTGTGAGAGAATGAGTATATGTGAACTTTTAAAATGAATGTTTGGTGCATGCGTGCATGTTTGAATGTTATGAGTGTTGTTAATGGATGTGCGTGTGTGTCTGTGTGTGAAAGAATGAGTGTGGGGGGGCTTCCTGCTCGCCCGACTCCCTCCTAAAGCTGCCAGCCACCACTGCATAAAAGGTTACTGTATTCAGGACCAAAGCAGCTTTTTTGCTAGTCGTTAACTGTAGAATATCAGTTTTTTTCCTTACTCCAGTGATGGCATTGCCAGCATTAGTGAAAGAAAATATATATAACACATCAACTGTAAGCTTGTCTCTATGATGCAGATCTGATGCTTTGGCATACTACTTCTGCGTGAGTGTTTTGTTCAAAATGAAGATATTGTTACAGGCAACACGTGATAGGGCCAAATGGAACTGGCATCCCAGAGTATTTGGCAATATTTTGAGTCTAGAGATGTATACCATGAATATTCAAGTGATTCGTGTTGCAGCCGAAAAATAGTGTGTCAGCAGGCATGATTTGTGGGGGAAGCGGGATAGTAATAGCTTTGCCACAACATTTATTGGAAAGTGTGTATTTTGAAAACGTTAAGAGAACATCAATATTTTGACATCCAGTTTTCATACAGGTGCCTTCTGAAGAACTCCCAAATCGCAGCCATCCAGCTAAAACAACGCCTAATGAGACTTCTGATAATTAGCCAAGAGTGTGGAAGGGTGCTGAAAAGCGGTCTAAAAGTAACATCTACATGCATAACAAATCATTTAAATAATCAAAGAAAGTAGTTTATTCTAGGGAACAACTGTGGCGTATGGGCAAGGAACCAATATTTACCTGCGTGCAATGTACTGAATTTAGTGGAGACTTTCTACACTTGGTGTGGAGAGGGTATGGAGTGTTACAAAAAATCTGGCATAAAATGGATATTTTATCAAAAATTGCTCAAGTCATATTTACATACAGAATATTTTAGAGGAATCACAAATCAATAGATACACAATATTGGTCATTGGACTAACCTTGGTCGTTGCTAAAAGGGAAATAGCGCAGACATGGAGAGCAGCAAACATACCAAGTATTGCCAAGTGGAAGGCAATCCTCTATTAATGCACACTATTAGAAGATAGGTTTACAACAAATGTGAATGCCTCCAAAAACATAATCAGATGTGGGCAAACTGACAGGACCACTAAAATGGAGGTAACGAGAACATACCAATGGCAACAAATAATTGAGGGTGTAAGAACTAACTGTTCTCAATATGCAACATGCTTAAGGGCCTTGTGCATGAATTAGTAATTCTTACAAATGTTTTGTGTTAGACTTAATGTGTGATTACTATACAAAAAAGCCAAATATATTAGATTTACTACTTAGAATACATAAAATGCACTACTTCCACAAGGACAAAGCACATCCAGAAGCATCAATGTCCTAATCCTTCCCTGCCTGTCTTCTCAGTACCACACCCCCAGTAATTTTCCCTCCCTATTCTTCTCATCTGGTTGTATACCTCGTACCTGCCATTTACAATAATGCCTTGCACTTCCAACGCCTCATAGCTACTATTGGCTGTCTATTACCTCTTTGGGGATTATTCAAATGTCTAAAATAAGAATGCTTTTGAGATGCCTCATAATGTTTCCATTGAATTAAGGATATTGTATAAATTAATACATGGGATGTTTAGGGCAAATGTATTTAAATATGGGTTGGGTAACCTGTAGGTTCTCGCAGCAAAAGCACTGCTCTGATTATGCCCTGGGCTATATCAAACTAACTTTTCTCTACAAAATTTGAGACTACATTAGATCACTGTAATGTTGAGTTCCCCTTTCAAGACAGTGGAGTTGTCTGGGCAAACAATAGCTGGTAAAGATTGTCTGCACCAAAATTCTGATGCTTGTCTAGCATATTGCATCCTTTTTTAGAAGTAAAACCCCAATTTAACAAGCATTTTCAATGCAACGGGGCTTGCATTTGCTCGAGTTGGAGCTATTTGCGTTGTAAACTCCTAACCTAACTTTTCTTGCCACACAAATTAAAAGAAAAAAAAACCAGCGCGATCGCGCTATGTAAAATGCAGCACGATTGCACTGAAATTGAAAACAAAAAAAACGGAGCGCTATTGCGCTATGTAAACCCCAGCGTGATCGCGCTGCAGGGAAAATTAACAGATAAAGTAGTCCAGAAACCAGGCTCAAAACATCGAACCTCGTATGTTTCTAGTAGTTTACCGGTGCTGTGTAGTCGGGCTAAACACCGGAAAAGGCATGACGTATACATGCATTTCACAAATGAATTCAAGCAGATTTTGAAGAGCAATCCCAGGAACCAATGAAAGAGACTGACCTGACCTGGGCACGGTTTGAAGCCCAAAGAGAGATTACTTTAATGACGAGCGCTTTGCTCTCGCCCATAAAAATGTCTATTTTTTTTTGTTGAGTTTTAGTATTTGATGTAGTGTTTGTACTCTGTGTGTTGGGGGACTGATTGAGTCGAAATGTGTGAGTAATATGCACTTTAGTGATTTCATTAAAAAATGCTATGCTATGCAATCTTGTTTACTTACAAGTTCAGTTCCATATTACGGAGTTGGAATTTCCCATGTCGAGATCCTGTCAACTGTGCTGTTTGTTCAGTTGCTGCTGATCACCAAGAAGGGTGGTCATGTCTGGGCCTGGTCTTCTTTTTTTCTGTGGCAAATATAATTTAAAAAATATTCCCTGGCTCCTGTAAGCTTCAGCATTAAATTCAGATTTAAGTGGTAATATTTGTACTTTTTTGTTTGTGTATTAAATAAAACATTTCAAAACTGGTATATGTGTTTGATGTATAATTGTTTCTGTATTTGTATGTATTGTTTAGAGTTTTAAATTATAGAAACTGCTTGGAATGGAGTCATCTGCTTCCCGTTGTAATGCAGAACTGGCACACAAAAGTCAAAATGTTAAGAGCGGCTGATTTACAACATTCTACCCTCCGTAGGTAGAATGCTCTAACATCACTATAGCCCAGCTATGATGATCGATACCATGATGATCGATACCGGCCTTCTGCTTCATTATTAGTCAGACTCAGGACTTTCAACGATTGCTATAGTGCCCAGAAACGGGCCGTAATAGACACCTCTCTTGGGTTTCAAAAGGCCATTCGGAGGTGGTAGAATGGCAGATATCGAACTGATGATGTCCCACGTTCTGTGCCTCATTTTGGTCTCCACATGCCTCATTTGGGTCTCCACAGATTCGAAGGAGACAGTATTACCTCCACTGAATATCTTCCATGCTGTGGTAAGTCAGTACAGTGCATGTAAGACAGCAGTCTCCCTTCCTGCTTAGCAGGGGCCACCTGTCACTGAGGCTTAGCCAATCACTTCACCTGTTCCTGTCCTCTATAAGGGACACTCGGCTTGATTCGCAAAGGCATTTGAAAACGTGTGTTACATGATATAATATAACAGTACAAATTCATATTTTGTTTTGACTGAACATGAACATGAATTTAAACGTGTGTATCTGTTTACTCACATGTCATATTATTCCAGTGTGATGAGGAAAAGTGAAGAGTAAATATGCTCCAATGGGCAGAGTGGGTGTTGCCTAGCAGGAATACTTCGGAGAATGTGTGCACACCTACAAATCTGTGCGTTGCTGGTTATTCACAAATGTTCTTCTTCACCCACCCTTCACCCATTCCCTCTGCAGAAAGGATCAGAGGTATTCTTCTGTAAAGGGCAGGAGTAAACACGTTTCCAGGGTGGCTGTAGGAACCCACAATGTTTTTGGGGAGACGCAGAGATAGCCTGTCAAGGATAGGATTTAAAAGCTTTACACGTTGGGAATTAGAACGAAATATCCTTTGAAGTGGTGAGGATACAGGTCTAACGGTGCCTTTAAGGGGAATATATTTTACGTGTGGAGGAAAAATCAGCAATTGTGCTAATGGCAAAAAGATGTCAAAGCACAGTTGCACATCATCAACTGTTATGCTTACCAAATTCACAAAACCTTTCCAAGAATACATCTGGAAACCTTCAGCTATTGTTGAGTTTCCAGTAGTACTTTTGGGAAGGTTTGTGAGTAGGCACGACTCGTGGCAGGGAAAATGGGTGGGGCGGCGCGTGGCGGGAGAGGTGTGGGGGGGCCAAAAAAAATAAAATAAAAGTAAAACTTACCTTTTTTCCATGACACGTTGCGCTGCTCCATCTGCTCTGCTCTCCTCTGTCGTTGTAGGCAGAGGCTCCCAGCCTGCTATGTGGCCAATCCTGACACTGCTCAAAGCAGCGTCAGGATTGGCTGGGAGCACCCAGCCAGGGTGCTCCCAGGCAGACTGGGAGATTCTGCCTGGTCTCTCCAACCTGACCTGGAGAGACCGTACTACACATATATGTTTGGCTGGCCGAAGATGGCCGGCCAAACATGCATGCGCATTGAGAGGAAGTGCTGTGCTCTACCCCTCTGTCCTCTTCACGCCTGTGGCCCCACCCACTTTTATAAGAAAAACATAATAAACAGAGTTTTGAAGCTCCTGCTGCTGGCGGATGCGACGCTCTTCCGCGCAAGCTGGGGAGTCGGCCCTGTTTGTGAGTTCCTGAATTTTTAGGGGTGCATCCTCTAAAGTGTGGAAGCCTGGGGGTTGCAGATTTACAAATACTTTTATCAAGCAACCAACGTGTATATTAGGAAATACAGTTATAAAATCCTGAAGGGTGGGATTTTTTTTTCTTCTTGAATTGGTTCCCCTTAGAGTAAACAACCTACTGTCAGGGTCTTTTCTAGATACAGGCGATTGTGGCGGTCACCTATGGTGCTACTGACAAACTGGAGTGAGTTCTGTAATGTTAACATTTTACCATTTTGAAATATTCAGTACATCTTCACATGTGGCGTTTGATTATTGCACTTTTGACTTATTGTGTTCAATATTTGAGCACTTAATATATATTGTACATTTGCAGTAGTTTGCCCTTCCCAAGTGCGCAACACCCATTGGGCTGAGAGGGCTTTGTTCCCCCTACCCCCCGTCAGCCTCCGTGGGCTGGCTTCAGTCTGGAATACGGGATGCCAAGTCTCATGGCCCTACTCTGAGCTGCTTGGTTATAGCAAATCAAACTTTTGCTGTCTTCCCATTCCCCCTGCTTCTCCTGGATTTCTGTCTAATTGTGAAATCTGCATTAAAGAGGAAAAGAAAGTAATGTGTTAAGTACACCCCTTTCAACAGCCAGAGTTGCTGACTTTGGATCTGGGGAACTGTTCCAGGCTCCGCCATGCAGGCTACCTCTCCACCGGCCTCATTAAGAGTTTCCCACTAGGTCAGCTGGTGGAAACCTGAGTTTCCGCCCTCTGGCCTAGAGGAAACAGGCTACAGAATTGTCTGTGGCTTGTAATCGAGCCAGCAGCAGTGGATAAGGACTGCTGCCACCTCCAGCCCGTTGAGATCTCTGATCCTGGCATAGCTGGTGGTTCCCTGGTGGCCCAACTGCCAGGGTTGTAATGTGGTGGGCGGACTGCCACATTGGCGGCGGTCCGACTGCCAGCCGTGAGAATGGAGGTCTAGTAACTGCCAGACTCGTAATGAGGCCTAGAATGTGTCCTTGTGTAATATATCTGGCCTTCAAGTTGAGTTCACACTTTATAAAACTGCAAAAAAAAAATATTCCCTGCCTCTTGATTTACAATCACACCTATTCCATTTTAGCCCTTCTGTTCATCTCTTCATTAACCTGTATGACGAAATAAAATCCCTACTGTTATCTAATTCCTTTCAAATTATCTCAAGGAAACAAAAGTAAATGCATAGAATTACTCCCTTGAAAGCACAAAGCTAATCATAATAGCCTACAATCAAGACCACTGGAATTATGCGATTGTGTGGCTGTTGCAATTTTTTTTATGATTATAGAATTACCACATTTGCCACATAATCCATCATCTGCTTCATAATCTGCAGATTTTAACAAAAAAAATGTGTTTCTAGCTGGAACTGTTAAAAGGTTACTCGAAATGCAGTGGCACTTGTTGGCAGGCAGTAAAAGGCCCTTTTGCAGATCTGGACCATTTAATTGTTGAGTGGGATATTTAGGTATTAATCTAGTACTAATAAGGTGTAACCAATGTCCAGACTGGGTTACCAAGTTTAAAAATGATGAAATAATACTACTACAAAATGTGCCGCATTATGCTGCATAATTTGCTTTTTCTTGCCGCATAATTTACTCCGCCTTGCTACATAATTTGACCCTCTCCAGTCACCTAATTCCAGTGGCCCTGCCTACAATGTACTCAACTAACCTCTACCCTTTGTTCCCAGTAGTACTGAGCAATTAACCTTAATGCCTCGTCAGGAGTAGTATGCTCTTTATAAGTGCAATGGCAATACTATACATTTGTTACATCTAAAAAAAGGTTTTAATGAAAGTTAGTGTTAAAATGGCTACAGGATATGAGACAACAAAGTTTAAAAAACAATGGAACACATATTAGAGGTTTTTTACATTTATTTCAAAGACAGAGCTATACAAGTTACAACTTTTCCTAAATAATGCATGATGTCATGTTATTTGTTGTGGGTATTCAACTATAACATGTTTATTGAAATGCAGCTTAAGTGGTGTACAACTGTCTTACTGCACTACAAGGAATAGAGATGAAAGAGTCCCATATTGCAGCAGGAAGCAGCAAATTTACCCTTCTGAGGAGAATTATACAGGAAACCTGGATTAACTTTACTTACTAAAGCCAACCAATGTGTAACTGAAACCCAAGTGTGCCTGATCAATACCTGGTTGTTCAGAGAAGCCCAAATGACTGATGTTTAAAGCAAGAGCACAAGGATGTCTTTTATGTGAACCTTTACATATATGATGGATCGCCAATTTAAGCCTTCAAACTCTGTGACTATCACCACAACCCCAACAGTTCCTAACAGTGCATTGCAAGAACAGATGTCCTGGGTTTTAAGCTTTCTGTACTTGACAACATTTGGAAAAATTGAATTTACATCATCCTCTAAATGCACTGTATCTGTTGAAGGCATGCTGCATGTCACAGACGGCATGCTGCATGTCACAGATGTCATGCAGATTTTGAGAGCACATCAAAGCCTCTGAAGAAACTGTAGAAATTTACAGAGAAGATATGGACAAGGACAGGAGGAGAAAGGAAAAGGAGATAGGGGCATGGCCAGATAAGGAGGCAAAAGATAGACAAAAGAGAAGAATATACAGAGAAGAGATAGAAAGACAATGTACATAGAGGAAGGGAGGAATATACAGAGAAGAGATTGTAAGACAATGTACATAGAGAAATGGATAAGCAATGGAAGAGGCCAGAACAGAGAATGAACAGAGAGTAGGAAATGAGAGAAAAGAAGTGAGAGAGGTGAGAACAGAGAAGTAAAAGATAACTAGTTACAGGAAAGGATAATAATGAAAAAGATTACTAAGGTTAGAGATGACTATGGGTTCAACCAACACAAATGGTATTTCTTGAAATGGAAAATGCCACAAGCATGTAATTATTACGTTGCAGTACTTGTTTCATGCTCAGAAGAGCCAGTTCCCTACCTCTGAAATTCAAATGAGTTTGGTATTAAGATTACCATGTTTATTGTTTTCTCTCACCTTCCTGCTGCTGCAAAACAACAGAAACCAGTACAACTGCAACTCACACTTTCCCTTAAATTACAAATACTCCGGTTTGTCCAGAACCTTTTCAAATTCTATTTTTGATTGTGCTTAACCTCATCACTCTTGCTAGTAGACAGTTTCTTGCATTTATCATTCTTTCTCCTGTTAGGCTAGTACTTTTCTGAGTCTAATGCCATGACTCCTACACCTCATAACATAAAATATGAATAACAGATATTTGTTTTTACCAGCCTTACTGGTATTCTTTTTACTGACCTCAGAAGAATAAACTCTGGTTGGGCCTTCTGGAATATTAACTTTTTTACCATAGGGGCAAATGTAAATCCCTGCAGGAAATGCATGAGTCCACCCAGCTTCACACAAGAATTCCACTGAAGTACACTTATTATGCTTTCTGTAAAATTTCCACTCAAAACAATTAAAGCTGAATCAGAGCAATGTTGTCAAATAGTTATTTATGAAGTGTATTACTATTTAATAATAATGTACAGATACCAAGATCTTTGGGCATATTACATGTTTTGACATTGATTCTGTGTTGTGGTGGCACCTTGGATAATCACACTTCATGCTCATTCGCTGTGTTTCGCACCTGTACAGCCATTTTCTTTCCAAATGGTCTTAGTTTCAGGCCCTGGAAGTTATTCAGCATATCAAAGAAAAACAATATTTGGTGCAACTAAAAGTCAGGGATACTATTTAGAATGATGGAATTACAGATTCAATAATCTGTGTGTAATACAAACCTGGCCAAGAGGTATTCTTTCCCCTGACTGTAAGAAAGTTGATTCATGTACTAAGGACTTGATTTAAAGTTTGGCAGCAGGGTAGTCTGTCGCAAACATGATAAAAGTACCCTTCCCACCAAACCTCTTGTCTGCCGGCCTTATTTAGAGACAGACCGGCCTTTACGAATTCCGTTGACAGAGCCCCCATTGTCTCTGTTGATGGAAAATATCCTTTGATGGCTCAGTGAAGTAGGGCACACAAATCCGCAGCTTACCAGGGCTAATGGCTGAATATGTCACACAACAATATGAATCCTGCTAAAATTCCTTGAGGGAGAACCCAGGACCAACTGTAAATATTTTTAAGTCTTCTTATGCTGAGACCAGCAAGACTTGCAAGTGAAATTAAAAATGCATTATTGAATATATATATTTGAGAATAATTACACCAGGCATTATGGTATTGTACAAGAAGAGTGAAGGGATCGCCACAAGTAATTTTAATGCACCTCTGAAGATAGCTCCCACCCGCCCCCACTTTTCTAAATGTAGCCCCCCCCGAAGATTGGGTTTAGTTGCGCCCCTGGCCCTACCCACTAGACGACTGAGAGCCTCCAACTCTTTCAGCATACCTGTTTATGAAATGCCTTACTCATAACTCCAGATAGGACCAGCCATGTTTGACATTCTTGGACATTCGAGGTTTTGTAGCCAACAGAATTTAGCATGCTGAGATTTTTATGTCCATCCTCACAGTGGTAAAAGTGAAAGTTCAAATCAAAGTGCTATTGGGTTAGCAGCTGAACGACTGGATGAATTTGTGATTATACATTGTATGGTTCCACTTGGAAACTGTGTAAATATGAAACTGTACTGAAAAATGAATGTATGGATTCAATTATGCCATGAACAACAATACTAATTTCACATTCGATATTCGGTCCAAGTTGAACTTTCCATTAAAGTACACTGAATGAATGAATAAATGATCTCTGCTCCAGAGGTTTGTACCTTCCTCCTGCCACCTGTCGCAATAAAGCTAAGTTTTGCCCAGTGATGTATCGAAAAATGGCCATTTTTGAATTAACAACATGTGAATCGATTCCTGTAAACGAAAGTCACTTGAAAGCTAAGTGATGTCATAATTTATGTTGTCTGCATTGATCCCTTAACTTTGATGTAAAAAAATGTCCACCCTAGCCATCCTCTTGCATCATGTTCTTAAAATGCTCCATCTGCATTACATTATCCCAGAATTCCTCCAATAGAACCTCCCCCCCCTCAAATTGATCATCCAATCCCACGCATTTGCCCAACCTTACTACTCTGCGATACTTTAAAAGGTAGTATTTGTCCCTATGTTTTCTAAAATTATTCGAAATGCCACAATGCCACAATCTAACATTATATAATCTTCGTTCTATGACAGGTTTGGTTTTGCAAAATTCATGTTAATACCAGATGTTACTCCCACCCAATTTCATTGTAATCAGTGTAACTACCATGAAAGAATGAAAGTCTGAGTTGGCCCTACCTCAATGCAAACCTATGTACGTCAAGGTACTCAAAGATATCAGCAGTGAATGCTTGTCTCACCAAGCCATATTGTATGCTTTAAATATATAAATTAATTATTTCAAAAAAGTATTGACACAACTCCTGCAGCCAGTCTACTCTACATGCAGATTTACCCTGATTCAACAGGTCACCGCCAGGCGCATGTTTTTACCTTGAGCAAAAGTAATGGCCTTCTAGGGCGCGCCATTAGGGCCCCCATGAGAGGATGACTACATCCTTAGCAAAGTGCTGTCAGAAAACCTTTCAAGGTCCGCCTTATTCATTATCTCACGGAAGGGCCATCTGGCTGTCTCTGTCAGTCTGAGCAGGGTTCATTGTTTATAAGCCCTCATCTCAACCCTTGATGCAGCTAAAGTCAGACATGTATCCACCTTTTGTACAAAGCTAAACGCAATAATGTGTGTATGTGAACAAGAGCAGAGTTTTGCTTCTAGCTTTTCGGGAATTGCATGAAGATTTCTTTGAGAACAAAAATCACTATATATATATATATATTCATTCCAATTAAAAATATCTTGAAAAAGCCATGACACCTAGAATAACACTTTTCAAAAAGTAAAAAGTGAATCAATTGTGACCCAACCGCTATATATACCTTTGCTGTTTTTCTGAAATTCTAGAGAAAACACTGACCACCAATATTTTGAATTTGGCGCTCCCAACCCCAAAACAAAAGAAAGAACTACACAGAGTTGCTAAGTATTTCCTTCTAGATGCCTTGAAAGCCAACCAGATACACCTATATTTTAAAAACCTGTGACCACACAAGAGAAGACCTGTAAATAAAATGCTGGTGAAGAAGCAAAAATAAAAATAAACTTTTTGAGTATTGTGATCCTAATAGAGGAGCATGGACCATGTGAGTACCTCCTCATCCACCCTCGTATGCCTGTCATGATGACGACTGCAGTGGCAAGCCACTGATCAGTTACCGACTCCCAGAGCAGCTGGGAAGTAACATAGGCCCCTGAGCTCTAGGGGCCCCTCACCACAGTAGCACAACCTGAAAGCTCCCTGATTCCGGAGGGTTGCCTTGTATGTATTTTGCGGGGGGAGCTCAATTTTTAATTTATGCCATTGCCCCAGAGTATGGTAGTAATTGCTTTGCAAATGTCCTGTTGGCATAGCTTCCCCTATGGTAATCATGTTGGTGGCTTAAGAAGAAAAAGGCAGTGTTCCAAAGAATCATTGCCTGTTTCCCCCATTTCTGTACAAAGTGGAAAGAAATAGCACATGTCCCTTTAAAGGACATGAACTGCTTTGCAGAAAACGTAACTGTTTCCCATTTGGAAAGCAAATGCCAGGATGGAGGTCTGCTATGCCTTTCAGTTCTCCATCCCTTCATTTACCACAATTCACGGTGATTGAAAATTGAAGCCTGCTTAATTACTTAGAATCTAGACGCACTTGTCACCGCCTCGGAAAAATCTGGAGAAACCCCAAATCCACATGAGCCCACAGCAGCTTTAGAGCCGCCACCATGGCACACCACCAACGCATCAGAAACACCAGAAAGAAAGCTATACAAGACAGAATCTACTGACATGCACACAACAGCAAGGAACTCTTCAGCATCATCAAGGAGTTTGCCCAATCCAACAGTGAAACAACGGACGTCCCACCCTCACAGGACCTCTGTAACAAACTCAACACCTACTTCCATCACAAAATCAAGACCATCCATGACAGTTTCAGCAAGGACAACCTGCGCAATGAACCCTCTCTACCAAAACCCGACACCAACAAACCAACAATCACCACCTGGACCCCTCTTACCACTGAAGATACACAGAGAACAATGAGATCCATACACTCAGGGGCCCCCACATACCCATGCCCCCACCACATTTTCAACAGAGCTGCAGACACCATCGCCCCCAAGCTCTGCCTCACCGTCAACTGCTCACTAGCTGCCGCCACCTTCCCCGACGACTGGAAACACGCCAAGATCAACCCCCTCCTCCAGAAATTCCTGGCAGACCCCACCGACCTCAAAAACTTCAAACCCATCTCCCTACTCCCATTTTCTGCGAAAGTCATCGAAAAAGCAGTCAACAGCTAACTCACCACATTTATAGAAGACCACAACATCCTCGACTTCTCCCAATCCGGATTCAGGAAAAACCATAGCATCGAAACAGCCCTCCTAGCCACAACAGACGACATCCGCTCCCTACTGGACAAGGGAGAGATGGCGACACTCATCCTACTGGACCTCTTGGCGGCCTTCCACACAGTCTCCCATCAAACCCTGATTAGAAGACTCCACAAAGGCGACATCAGAGACAAGGCCCTTGACTGGATCCAATTGTTCCTCACCAGCAGAACTTAACGAGTAAGACTCGCCCCCTTCCCCACAGACCCCACACCCACCACCTGCGGAGTGTCCCAGGGATCCTCCCTCAGCACCACATTGTTTAACGTCTACATGGCTCCGCTAGCCACCCTCGTCAGAAGTTACGGAATCAACATCATCTCCTATGTTGGTGACACTCGACTCATCCTCTCCCTCTCCAACGAACCCGACAAAGCCAGACACAACTTCCACGAAGGCATGGAAGCAGTTGCCAACTGGATGAGAAACAGCTGCCTTCAACTCAACACTAAGAAGACAGAAGTACTTATCATGGGCCCTCAATCCAGCGTGTGGAACGACTTCTGGTGGCCACCCACCCTCGGAAACTTGCCCACCCCCACCAGCCAAGCCTGCAACCTCGGAATCATCCTGGACTCCAACCTCAGCATGAACCAGCAAATCAACTCAGTCACCTCCACCTGCTTCTGCACCCTCCGTCTCCTACGCCTTTAAGTGGATCCCCCTCGGACATAGAAAGCCTATCACAAGTGCCCTGATCACTAGCAGACTGGACTACGGCAACTCACTCCAAAACATCCAGAATGCTGCCGCCAGACTGATCCTCGACCTACCCCGATACTGCCACATATCGCAATCAATCAATCAATCAATCAAAAAATCTATAGAGCGCGCTACTCACCAGTGAGGGTCTCAAGGCGCTAGTGGGGGGGATGGTTACTGTTCTAACAGCCACGTCTTGAGGTTTTTTCTGAAGAGCAGGAAGTCCTGGGTCTTGCGGAGGTTGGTGGGGAGGGAGTTCCAGGCCTTGGGAGTGAGGTCAGAGAAGGATCTGCCTCCGGTGGTGGCGCTTGGATGCAGGGGACTGTGGCGAAAGCGAGGTCGGCGGAGCGGAGATGGCAAGTGGGAGTGTGGAAGTTCACTCTTTCGTTGATATAGGTTGGTCTGGTGTTGTGGAGGAATTTGTGTGCGTAGATGAGGATTTTGAAGGTGATCCGCTTGTCGATAGGAAGCCAGTGAAGGGATCTGAGGTGTGACGAGATGTGTTCATGGCGAGAGAGGTCCAGGATGAGGCGGGTGGCTGCGTTCTGGATTCTCTGGAGATTGCGTTTGAGTTTGAGTGTGGTGCCGGCGTAGAGGACGTTCCCGTAGTCCAGCCTGCTGCTGATGAGTGCGTGGGTGACGGTCTTTCTGGTCTCTATGGGAATCCATTTGAAGGTTCCTCGCAGCATGCAGAGTGTGTTGAAACAGGAGGAGGTGACGGCGTTAATTTGCTGGGTCATGGAGAGGGAGGGGTCCAGGATGATGCTGAGGTTGCGTGCGTGGTTTGCAGGGGTAGGTGGGGGCCTAGGGCGGTGGGCCACCAGGAGTCATCCCATATGGTTTTGTTGGGGCCGAAAATGATGATTTCCGTTTTGTTGGAGTTGAGCTCGAGGTGGTTTGCTGTCATCCATGTGCCGGTGTCAAGGAGTGCAGCGTGGAGGTTGGTTTTGGCGGTGGTAGGGTTACAGGTGAGGGAGATGATGAGCTGGGTGTCGTCTGCAAAGTATATGATGGTGATTCCGTGTGGTCAGAGGATGTGGCGAGCGGGGTTATGTAAATGTTGAAAAGGGTAGGGCTGAGGGAGGACCCTTGGGGGACTCCGCAGATGATTTTGGTGGCTGTGGAGTGCAAGGGAGGGAGGCAGACTTTCTGGGTTCTTTCGGTGAGGAAGGAGGTGAGCCAGTCTAGGGGTTTGTGTCGAACCCCTGCGTTGTGGAGGCGTGTGAGGAGTGTAGGATGGCAGACCGTGTCAAAGGCAACGGAGAGGTCCAGGAGGATGAGTGCGATGGTCTCACCCTTGTCAACGCTGGTTCTGATGTCGTCAGTACATGCGATGAGGGCGGTCTCAGTGCTGTGGTTCTTGCGGAACCCAGACTGGGAGGGGTCGAGTGTGTTGTTTTCCTCAAGGAAGTGGGACGGGCGGGTGCTCACTAGTTTCTCAGCGACCTTGGTGGGGAAGGGGAGGAAAGAGATAGGGCGGTAGTTGGTGAGGTCGTTAGGGTCAGCTTTTGGCTTTTTCAGGAGTGTGGTGACTTCTGCGTGCTTCCAGGGGTCTGGGAAGGTGGCGGTGTCGAAAGAGCTGTTGATTATGTAGCAAAGCTTGGGGGTGATGGTTGGGCTGGCTTTGTTGTAAATGCAATGAGGGCAGGGGTCAGAGGGGGAGCCTGAGTGGATGGAATTCATTGTTTTTTCAGTTTCTTCGTCGGTGGTAGGGGCCCAGGTGATTAGTAGGTTGGGGGTGTGTGGAGGGTCTTTGTTGGTTGAGTTGGAGGTGTGTGTGGCGGGTGCGTTTGGTTTGAAACTGTTGTGTATGTCTAAGATTTTGCAGTGGAAATAGTTTGAGAGGGAGTCGCAGAAGAGTTGTGTGTGTGTGGGATCTATGCTGCTGGCTTTGGGTTTGGAGAGCTCTTTGATGATGGTAAAGAGTTCTTTGCTGTTGTGAGAGTTACTGTCTATGCGTTCCTTGTAGTATGCTCTTTTGGTAGTGCTTATGAGTTGGTGGTGATTGCGAATGGAGGTTTTGATGTTGGTGTGGGTTGTGGTGGTGTTGTCCTGGAGTGTGTTTGGGTTGTGGGGCTTGTTGGGGTGGGGTCTGTTGGGATGGGCGGGGGCTGTGTGGGAGTCTGCTGCGTTGAAGTTGTGGTGTTTGTTGTGGGGAGTGTTGGGGTTGGTGTGGGGCGTGTGGGTGGTTCTGGTGTTAATGGGGAGCAGGAGACACGGCAGGCATAGCAGGTGAAAGGTCCCTGTGTGTGTGGGGGGTTGCCTTGGGTGCAGGAGGGGCCTGGTCCTGGGTTGAGGGAGTGTGGTTGTAGAGCAGTGTTGTCTGGGGGGGTCTGGCTTAGGCGGACCAGGGGGACTGGCGCTGGTAGCGGTTCAGGCGGGGACGGGTGCAGACGGGCCTGCCTCTGGCACGTCTCTGGCGCACCAGCGGCCGTAATTAAGAGGGTGGGGTGGGGTGGGAGGGTGGAGCAGCTGGGAGGAGGGAGGGAGGGTCAATGGGTGTGCGCGGGGCGGGCCACGGGGGTGGCAGCGGCAGGGGAACAGAGACCGGCCGGAGGCGGTGCAGAGAAAACGGGCAGTGAGAACCAGGAGAACAAACAAGAGCTAAACAGGGGGGGCAGAGGGCCAGAGACGCGCTGAACAACACAGCAACAACTAAAGGCAAAAACTAAAGGCAATAACTAACGGCAAAAAAATCACAGAAACAGATTATGGCAAACACAGAAGGAATTACTCAAGTGAGGGTAGCAGGAAAAGCCTACCACTAGGCACCAGGGATGAGGCGCAGGTGGGTGCCTACAGGTGGGGGAGGGCCTCGAACTGCTGTCCAGAAGGCAGTCAAATAGTATCAGGGGCATGAGGGCAGGCTGGTGGAGCCAAGTGAAACTCCTGGCCAAAGACGTGAGTACACTGCACTGGCTTCGCTTAGAAAAAAGAATCACCCTTCAAGATCCTAACCCACGCATACAAAGCCCTCCACAACACTGGACCAGCATACCTGAACCAGCACCTCAACCTCCACAAACCCCACAGGGCCCTACACTCAGCCCAGCTCTCTCTTGCAGAAGTACCCTGCATCAGGAAAACCAGAACAGGAGGACACTCCTTTTCCTAGCTCGCAACCACCGCCTAGAACACTTTTTCTCTCCACATCAGACAAACCACCTCCTTCCTCAGCTTCACAAAGGAACTGAAGACATGGCTTTTCTAATAACCACCCCACCGGTATGTGCTACTCCTTCCCCCCACCTCCCACTGCCTTGATACCCTAACAGGTAAGTAGTTGCACTTTACAAGCACTGATTGATTGATTGATTGATTAGGAAGCTACTTTGCCACACCTCCAAATGTACAATTTGTAATCTGACCCATTGGTACATATGCCTCATCACAAATTGCATTCCTTTTCACTAACTTGTCAGTATCCAAATTGTAAATCCTTGGTTTGCAAATAGGACTAGTATATCTGGCCCCAAATGCGAAATCGGGTAGAAATGTTCCTCACACACCTCCGTAGTTTCAGGGATTGGTAAAAAATGATTTTTTCCACAGCACTTTTTCCATGTTGAAGAAATAAAAGAAAGGAATATGAGTAGAAGTATCATTCATATTCTCAGATTTGCCAATCCTTTCCAGAATTCTTCCAGAGTTTTTGAGAATCCCAAAAATGGAAGCATTTACTACATAAAACCTACAAGATCTCTACATTCATTTGGCAGTCATACCCAAATGCACAATTAAATTAATTTAACTTATCAGCAAGCAGTCTTGAGATGTTCAAAGTTCAGTAGTGGAGTATCCATCAGACCAAGGAACCCAAGTGTTTTCTTGTTCAACGAACTACGATAACCAAATGCACGAGAGAGGAAGGATATTCTCTGTGACTTGTCTTATGGTTGTGCTTGCTATATATGTCAGGAGTGTTCAATAGCTAACCTGCCCCACCTGGAGTTGAAAATCTAACTGTTCAGAACAAGGAAAAAATCCAGGGTCTAAAAACCTCCAGCGGCAACTGAATGTCCCAGGCACTGTCTTGATGTCACAACACACATGGCTCTCCCCATGAGGCCCTGTTCTGGCCCTACCTGAAACTTGAATAACTGTGGCCCTTTTTTCTTTTGCCCATCCATACTATAGCTGGTATCAGGGATGGAAGGATATTTCATTATGCCACTTGTCCAGGTGACGTAATAAGAAGAGGATTCACTTTCCTCAACTCACCTCCTGTCGAGCTTTTTAATGTCAGAGGGCAGGGTCACACTGACCTACAGGGCAATCAGGTGGTGCCCAGGAGGCTGGTCTGATAGGTCGGTCTGTGAGCTAGTATTTCAGAGGTTTGAGGGCCTGTTTTATGGTCAGCTTGGCCGGTTTTCACTGTTGATTTCCTTAATACAACCACAAGCATTGCCTGTAGCAAGCACAAATGCATGCATTCTCCCTTCCTTGCAAAATACCCATACAACCTATCTTTACAAGTTCAAAACCGTCCTATTTACAAGCTTTCGCCACTTTTCTAGCTCTCTGATTCGCTACTCAGGGCCACTTTTATTTTGGTGCCTGAGCCTATTTTCTGTCTCAGTCTGACATTGACAGGGGTTGCACTTCCTGGTCCACCAGAGTGACACTTCCAGGCTCTGGAACCACGTCATCTAAAACAGCTTTGTTATTGGTGGCTTCAAGAGATAACCAGACCTATAACACAGATATGGCGAGAACAGTAGGACTGGTTTGGTCTTGATGTTTGCCTGAGACAAGTTCTGCTTTTTAGGTAGCAGCCTACCAGACAGCTCAGATGTCTAGTTTGCTAAAGACATCTTGGGGATATTCAGAAAGCTGACCTAAGAATGCATTCTGCCCATTACATGCAATTGGCTTTGTGGTTTCTAACTCACATTTTCTTGTTTTCCCTTTGTTGGCTTTATTTATTTTAGGCTGTCCAGCTTGGGTTCGCAACTTCGCTTGTCCAAACCTTAATTACAGTATCCTTCAGAGTACTTCCTTACTGTAAACAGGCCTGTGAATCTTGTTCTTATCTAGTCACATTTGCTATGCATTCAGAGACCAAAGTCAAAAATTAGGCGCTGTCTTCTGAGGGTGCTTGTTTACTTTTCTGTCTCTTTCTTCAAAGTGAGAGGATTTATGTGACAATCTTACTGGATAATGAGGATAGGAAAGAGTTTTTTTCTAGTACACAACAACATTGAAATGAACTGTGTAAGTTTAAGTGATTTATGTATCAGAATTAGGAACACAAATGAAGCACATTTTTTGTTATTTCTGAACTTTGTTGGTAACAAATACTTTAATATGATCAAAACAAATCATTACACTAGGTAATGCAATTTCCACACATTTTGTGTCTGTGCACTGTTTAGTTGTATTAGTAAACCTGTATGTCTGTGAAAATGTATTGGTCATTTCAATTGAAAATGTGTTGTCTGTAATGACACTGTGCTACCACACCATGAATACTCCACTCTACACCACTCCACTCTACTCTGCATCACTCTACACCACTGCACTCTGCTCTGCCCCACTCCACTTTACACCACTCCACATCACTGCACTACTCAACTGTAGGCCCCATCACTTTAAGCCACTTCATGCTACATCTCTCTACCCTACCCTACACAGCTCCAACCTGTGCCACTGTACTCCATGCCACTCTGCAACACTGCACTCTGTGCCAATACACTCTACGCCAATACACTTTACCCTGTAACACTCAACTTTATGCCACTGCACTCTACGCCAATCCACTGTACGCCACTCAAACTACTCTGCACCACTGCTCTCTATGGCACTGCACTCTATACTACTTTACTGCATGCCATTACATTCTATGGCACTCTATGCAACTGCACTCTACCCTGCACCACTCCACTCTACGCCACTTCACTGTGCTATGAGACAATCTACACTACACCACTGCATTCTATGCCATTCTACTCCACTCTGCTCCACAATTGACATAACAGTAGCCACCACAGCCCCTGTGGTGCGGGGGGCTGGAGCTCCAGGAGGCCCCCTCAGCACAGTAGACTGTACATGGGTGTTAGGTCTCTGGCCTGGAAGCTCATGACTGGGTTCAGCAGTGCCTCCCTCCATGTACTTTTCAGGGGGGGGGCTCTCTTAAGTTTCATTACGTCACTGCACTCCACTCAGTGCCACTCCACTCTACGCCACTCTATTCTTAATCACTCCTCTCAATGCCAGTGCTATCCACATGGCTGCACTCTATGTCACTGCACTTTACGGCACTGCACTGTACTCTACATTACTGTACTGCACACCACTGCTCTCTGCACCATTCTACTCCACCCTACACCACTGCACTCTGACACTTTACTCTGCAACACAGCACTCTTCCCCACTGACCTCTGTGCCACTCTACTCTGCACTACTCCACTCTACACTACTCCACACAACTGCACTCTATGCCACTGCAATCTGCAGCACTATACTCTGCCCCACTCTAGGCTTCTTTGCTTTGCACCACTCTATGCCACCGCACACTATGCCACCTGACTGTCCTCTGCACTCTATGCCACTGGACTCTATGCCACTCGAGTCTACTTTGTCCCACTGCCCTCTGAATCACTCAACTCTATACCACTCCACTGTGCACCACTCTGTGTACTGGTGTACAACATTGTTAAAACAAATTGGCAAAGCCAAGAGCTCTTGCATAGGCAAGACCTGTTGACTTTACCAAATGCTTGTTTTCAAATACAACCAGTTCTGGTTCAGCCAGAAACTCCTCCCTGTCTCATGACAGAAAATAAAAATGAGTCCAAGAGCAACAGACGAGAGACCCTGAGGGTGGGGGAATAAAGACTTCAAGGAATTCTGAAGAATTTTGGGAAACAGAGTGCCTGTCTGTACACAAAAGAGGTGACAACATCACACAAGAAAGTGTTGGGACCATAGAGGTGATGAGGTAATTGATGTCCAGTAATTGAAGTAGACATTTTTCCCCAAATAATTCTCAGTACAAGGCTATTCATCCTACTCCTCTTTGTGTTTGGCATAGAATTTACAACAAAAAACATTTATCACGAGGTAAAACACATCAATCACCGAAGAGTATTTCGTGAAAAAAATACGATGGAATGAACAAGAAGTCACATAATGACTACAATAGTTGTGATAATCTTTTATTGAAAATGATTGAATCTGTACCTCCAAAGAATCTGGGTACTGAGAAGTCTAACCATGCAAAATGGATGGGAACTGATGTATCCTGGCAATTACGCCAGTGGAGGTTTAGTCGTATATCCTCCATTTAGTTACTTTTCTGACATGTGAATTAATAGTGTCATTGGTCCTCCAATTACATTCTCAGCAAATGCAAGGCCTCTAGATTACAAACCTATTTCATAATACTCCTATTGCTTGGTAGATTTGTTTGTAATGCCGTCAGAGGCTATAAATATACTGTAGTTGTGTGTGTTTTTTTAACGGAACAATGATTCATCAAATATAAAACTAAAATCATCTAACTGAAAAGGTTTGGAGAAATGTAGCCTTCAAGCGTTTGTGTTATATGCACTCATATAATCTTTATTCCTCTTTCACCCCACGTTCTGTCACTTATGCTTCTTCATGAGTACTTGCATCTCTCTCTTTCTTGCTGTCTTTCTATTTCTCTTTCTCTTTCTTTCTCTATCTCACTCGAATCACAATTGGTAAAAGGCTATTGCTTTCCTTTTTTTTACAGTACTATTAGATTACAACTTCCCTGTCAGTATGAATTTATAGCTTATTCTCACTTCTTTCCACTCATTGATAGAACTTCCCATCAAATATTATTGCAAGATCTCCAGCTTTCCCATTTATTGGTAAATGTCTACCTACTCTTATTAGAACATTGCAATGTTGTGAGCTCCATTAAAGTAAATGGAGTGACGGAGGCAGGCCCGTAGCCAAAAGTATATTTTTAGGGGGGCATGGACCTCAGCTGTGACTAAACATTAAAGGTGTGCATTATAGACACATTTGTTCCCAAATACTGTTTATACTAATAAATACCAACTCCTAGAATGTTGTGGCACAAGAATATTAAGGACAGACTATTGAAAGAAAATATAAGTGCATATAGGGAAGTTTAGATGTTCTATTCCTAACTCCACATCTACATACCTTGAAGATACATATATCACATAAGTGCATCTAGGTGGAGTAAAGTATAGAAAATCTACTTACATTGTCAATATTTTGGATTCAATATTCTGTCCTTAATATTCTTTGCTATCAATATTCTGGTTTTGATCTTCAGGGTCCCCACCCATTGACGTCAATTAAAAATTCACCAAAATGCCAGGGCAGTGGAAGTGATATCATTCGCTCTTAGACCTCCACTTTCACTCACACACATACATACACATACACACAAATTCACATTTACAAACACACATTGTCACATAAACACACTCTCACCCGCAAGCACACACAGAATACATTTAAAAGCAGTTTTACTTGCCTCAGCTGCCATGGAAGACATAGCCCCAGCTAATTGTACCCCATTTGTATTACGTTTATGGTGAATAATATGTTATTATTCACTATTAATGAAATAAAAATTTACAGATTACAAAGAGAGTGGAGTCCCAACTGAAGTCCATAAGGACGAGCTGCCACTATGTTCCTGACACTGAATTTGCCACCTCTTAAGCCAGGGGTCGCAAAGGTAGTGTAAGAGGTCGCAAAAGGTGACCCCTAGGGACCCCTAAATGACATCAGTGTGCACAAGGTGTGATTCTATGTGAAGGAATACATGGATTTTTTAAGGTGCATATTAAACCACACTCAATCAACTTTCCACAATCTAACTTTAAATACTATCATTTAGATGAAATTTAAAGCAGAGGGGTGTAAAGTTGTAAAGTAGTCTGGCTCACAGCTTTGTGTATTCCCTAAACTGCTCAAGCTTTTTGAAATGTAAAGCTTTTAAAGTTCTTATATTAGGTAGCATCATCTCACACCACTCATTCCAACACCTCTTCCCTCGAGTGATGGATTTCCAGCCTCCACACTCAACATGTGTTTGCTGGAGGATCACCTAACCAGACATTGTACATCAGGAAATCATCACACCTGAAAGGCCCAAAAGAATAAATCTTACCTCACATAAAGTTAGGAAATGTCATCTGCTTTATAAACTGTGGAGTTCTTTATTCCTTCCTACTTTGTAAGTGAAGTTTTAATTTGACTTGCAACTAATTAAAAAAAAAAACTTTCCAGACAGCTTAGAGCATATCCATCAAGAACATTTTGGGAAACATTGCCACTGATTTAAAATAACTTTCCAGAGAGCTTGGAGCATATCCATCAAGAATATTTTGGGAAATCAGTGGAGACCAATGTGTTTCAAACATTTTAGGCCTGCAAAAATGGTGAAAACTATATAGAATTTAGAGGAAGTTGAGAAGATCCCACAATGAATTTCACTATAAATTTGTGACAAAAGATGGATAGTATAATTACATCTGGTCAACAGCAACAGTCAAAACTGCACGGACTTAAAGCAGTCTGTGCCATTGGCATACTCCCCTCATAGTTACAGGCTGGTTGTGTAAAAGTTGTTGTACAAAAAGAGACATTTGTTAGAGATCGACCAGAAAGAAAGATAGGCATGGTAAAGAATAGGTGATTGTGTGAGCCCAGGATGGGTCCATTTCTGGTCTGTGGCCTAGCTGAGCACACTAGTTTCATTTCCATTTAAAGGATCCATAGATAGACAGGCAGCAGCCTGCATCTAGGTTTCTGCTCCATCATTACATCTTTCTTTGATGCTGTTTGCATGGCACCTCCCATTTGTATACTACTGAGCCCCCCACTTGTAGAACTATGGACAGTCTCCACTCCTCCACATACACAGACTCCTAGCATAGAATCCTCAAGGTGCCACTGTCTTGTCTATGTGGTTGACAGTAGAGTAGCAAAAACAAGGGGTGCCATTGTTAAGCAATTTGCAAAATGCAATGTGGATCAAGTAATGATGGTTTGACCTTATTAGGACTTTGAAAACCACTATACAAGGTGATTCTCAGATCCCTTTTAGAACAAAAAGTGCAAACTTATGCATTGAAATCACCCAGGTGTACTGGCCAAAACATAAGCTCTAAATTCCACTTAAAATCACAACCACTTATTCTCCACGTGTATCTAGCTTTCATTTTGATCCTTTGGGCTCTCTCTAACTTTCTCTATACTCTCCCCATCTCCTCTCTGTCGTCACTGCCTCTCTCAACCTTTTGTCCATTGCCCCTTTTTGTTGCTGCTCCAATTGTCTTCCTAATCCTGTCTCTCCTGTTCTCTCTCCCACTCTTGCTTCTATTTACTCCCCTATCCCTCAACCTTTTCTCCTTTTCTAGAACCTCTTCTTCTCTCTATTTTCTCTTATATCTTCTTTGTACTTTTCAATATTTTTCATTTTCTCTCTAGCCCTCTTCTCCACAAACCAAGTATGACAACTAAAACTGTCTCTTAGCGACACTTGCCACCTTTGTTTGACCACTGTGCTTTTCAGTGTTCCCCAGTTCCAGAAGCCTGTCATATTGGTACTGGAGAACTCCCCTGCGATCACAGAATAAAGAAGTTAGTGCAATGTGGCAATCATATCTCTGTACTCTTTTATCAATTCTTGTTACAAAGGACATCAGGCTGCATGGATCTGGTGGGCTTTACTGTTTTAGGACAGGTGACAACTTGTTGATGTCCACCACACTAACTTCTTGGTAACACAGCCATAGAAAAATGAAAGCAGACCGCGCTAATGGAATCTGCGGGGATCCACAACTGTCCACAATGCATGTCCCTACACTTCTCCCAATAACAATACTTGTGTGACTGGGTAAGCAAACGAGAAAAGAAAGGCTCCCTAAGCCCCCAAAGGCATGAAGACACATCACATTTGCGCAGTGTGATTTGACCACATCAGGATATATGGGTAGCTGTGGTATTTAGGCCAGGGCTCTGTCGGAACCCAGAAAACCCTGCCAGGTGCAGGCATTTCTGAAAACAAGGCACCTAGGGTGGTCTGGGGTGGTGTGGTTTGCATCTTCCTCAATATCTAGAATGCTCTGCAAACACCAAACTGTGGCTAAATCACAGATTTTCCTCATGCCAGAATCTGTGAGGATCCATAAAATTCCTTCTACCTTGTGTTCCCACTTCTTCCAATAAAAACGCTATCCTCAATGTTTACCAAGTATTATGCATTTATTATATTATTAAATATGACCTAATAAGAGCAATGTATTTGCTATGACCATAAGTTAGACAAAGATAAAGCAGAGTTTTAAAAGTGTCTATAAATTTCAAAAAGAAGATTCATACTCCATAGATATCAAATTACAATATATGAATATCTGAAAATATTAGTCAGTGATCTGTGGAGATGTCTAGAGAGGTCAATTATAATACAAATGCTTTCTGCTTCAAATGCAATGATTATACTTCCCACAATATCTGGTTCAAAAAGATTACTTTTTAGCATGTTGGCTCTGGCAGGGTTATCTAGAAATTAAACCATTTTGAAAGATAGTCTGTTTCAGCAGCAATTGTGGCCTGGCAGACTATATTGGATAACTGCAGATTCATGGTAGCTAGTTAGGGTATTTGCAGCCTTTGGCGATAGGTGGATTATCCTTCAAAAACTATCTGGCTCCTGCAAGCAAAATAAAGATCTCTAGAGCAGATACATTATGTTGCCAGGCTATATTTCACAACAGGCTGGTGTAGGCTGAAGTAATGACAGTCTAATGTAAGTTGTACCTTACTTTGTCCCAGCACAATAGGCTTAACCAAAGCACTATGCCACATTGAAATTTGGAGTTTCCTGATAGGACGTTGGGTCTGAATGGCTAGTAGATTTGGGTAGTGACAGCCACTTAGGAAACAACATTAAAGTTCCTGCCTTAAGAACAACATAAGAATATCAACGTCCCATACAGCTGTGCAATCTTTTGCAAAGTATTGTTTGACATACCATATGCGAAAAGTAAGAAAGGAGTGCAGCTAATGCCCATTAAATTCTTAGCCTCTCAGCCCTCACTATGAACTTGTGTTGGTACCAACATTCACATCAGCTCATCACACACAGCACTGCAGCAATCTTATCCCCTCTATTGTTCACCATACATCTTCCTAACTCCCTTACCAAACTTGATTAACTAATTCAACTTCACTTGTTACAGCTATACAGATGAATCCCAAATCATTTAACAAATTGATAGTCTGGCAGACCTCTACAATTTGAAACTTGATGACTGCGTCCATGCCATAAATACATGAATGATGAATACCCATCTAAAGCTAAATAAAACACACGCAGAGAATACAACCTGCAGACAATTGTAAAAATTCCAGCCTACCATCATGTGACCTAAGGAACATGAGTCCTCTCCAACAATATCAAGAGGAGTCAGAGACCTATGGGTAACCATGGATTCAGACCAATATTTGATACCACATGCTAATAACATTACTACTATGTTGCATCCTCCCACACCATGTTTTTCAACAGAAACTCCAAGCTATCCTCACACTCGTAATCTCCAAGCTTGAATACGCCAACAGCCTATACCTGGGTGCACCGGCATTCATCATACACAAAATACAGCTCATCCAAGATGCTGCTGCAAGCCCTCTGTACCTTCATCCAAGAGAACACAACACTCTAGTCTTGCAGTCACCCCACTGGCTACCTATTGCAAGAACAGCAATATTCAAGGCACTTTTCATTGTCCACAAAGCCTCAGAGGAAAAGGACAGCTATACCCGTAAGCTATCTTCAAGCACTTGAGGCTTGCACCACTTATCACAATTCACAAAAAAGGACAATGAGACATATTCAGGTCACCACAGGAAGATTCCCAAAGTATATGAAGTATGATACGAATGTAGGCAGATCACTTGATCATGTTGGTCTCTTGACCCCTGTTGAGATTGCGTGTCCTTGTTTATGTGCACCACTTAACTCACCATACCACCTTAACATAAGAAATCTGTAGGAAGGTACTGCTTTTTCAGTAAAAGCTGCCTAGATCTGGAACTCATAACCAGCCAGGTTTTGAAGCATACAGAAACATATGTACGTCTGAATAAAAAAAACATGGCTATTACCAAGACAGCTACACCCACACATTCTGGCAACAAAATCCAGAAAGACAGTCACACCCAGGCTCAATCGTCAGCAACCCAACCAGCAAACTACTTCTGATAGGCAGGTAAATTAAGGAGGGCTGACCTATGGATCACCGGGACACAATATAGTTATCTAAATGCATACGGTACACTTCTAGCCCCTACTAATACTAATACCATAACCCTCAGCAGTCAGCACCCAACTATAACTTACACATCTTATATTCACATAACACAAATCTGCTATGAGGAATGTCCATCAAAAGTACTGTGCAGCCAATATACCAGCCATCACTTAATGACCATGCGTGGGAAAACTGAAGAGATCTGTCACACATTGCGGGTCAATGAGAGGACTTTAATCTAATCCAGCACTGCAGGGCTCAAATAAATTTGCACTATGGCTGCTTTTTTACATCTCACCATGATACAAAGATATGGGATGATGGTTACAATGCACAACCCAGCCGATTTATCCACTTCTTTCTCCCTTCAGCCATGCCAGTCAGGTCCACAAGTACACACAAAATTTCTAATTGGACAACTTAGTGCAGTAACCAGGTAAGCAGACTAGAATCATAGGAAACACCATAAGGGGACCTACAGAGATGTTAAAAAAACAGAAACTGTGTATGTGTCTCTCACACCTCATCATCCACCATAACACGATAACTGCACCTCGTGGTCATCAAGCACAGCATGGAAGCACTTTCCACATAGAGTCATAAAACAAAGACAACACCCGTCCAACCACATACCACCCTAGATGGTGTAGCTTCCTGCCAGTTTAAGTAAGCACCTCTGCGTCACACATAGGGGTAATAAATGCTATACAAATGCTGCAATACAATACAATATTTATCGCATGTGCTTCATCAAGAATTGTTGTGATCCTATTAAAATCTTTAGTTCCTTCACACTTCAGAAGTACAAAACAAAATATGTTTTATTTCTACTTTCATAACTGCTGATAGATGTTGAAATATGTGTACAGTTTGTTTGCAGACATGTTTTGTGTACTAGAAACAATTTCACATCCTGCAGTCTATCTTTTTGTCCTCCCTGTATGCAGGGCCACTGGAATTATGTGTTTCTGCAGCTGTGTAGTTTTCTGGATGATTAAGAATTTGCTGCATTTACCACATAATCCATCATCTGCTGCATAATCTACACATTTTAACAAAATAAATAATTTCTTTCTGAAATGGATCAAAGTGTACTAAAAACGCTGCATCATGTGGTGCCGCACAGTGTAAGGTCCTTAGCAAAGGTTGACCAGTCACCTTTCAAGTACTCTCAGTTTTAATTTGGATGTGGAACCGGTTCTAATGAAGTGAAACCTTTGCCCAGACAGCTCTAACATGTAAAAATGAATTAATACTATTACAAAATGTGCAGCATTAAGCTGCATAATTTGTGTTTTTGCTTGCTACATAATTTATTCAACCATGCCATGTGATTATAATTTGGGCCTTCCCTGCTTCATAATTCTAGTGGCCCTGCCTGTTCCCTAGGAAGATTGTAACATAGTTCACTTTCCAAAATCCTCTCACTTTGCAGTCAGAGAAAGAAAACAAAACATCTCCACATTAAAAGAATAAGCAGTAATTTGTCAGAAGACATAGCCTGACATTTAACCTCTGTCTTTGAACATGCAGTGGAAGTAACAAGATAAAAATATGCATTTAATTGCCAATTTACCTTCTGAACACTGGTGTGTTTTTTCACTTACACTTTTATGCATGCAAGAGCAATGTAGTTTGTTAAGACTGATTTTATACTGTGTTTTTCATAAATACTGTGCCAGCTGCCTCCTTCATTTGGGAGGGCCAGAGAATAATATGGGCTGGTGCGGCCCTCAAATGCCCCCCGTGTCTACGGGCGTGGACAGAGGGCCGGTAACGATTAGTATAGATCTTCAGCTCTAACATTTCATTGTTTGTGCTAATGTTTCTCCCTTTTTAATATAGAACATTCCACCTTCTCTATATGAAATGTTCTCACATCCTTTTAGTTCTTCTGTCTGTAGCCATACCCGTTGTTAAAGGCTCTCACCAGCGTTATAGGCCATTGTTATATGGCTCTTACTAAGATAATATGCCTGCTTATTAGGACGACAGAATGTCAGAGTGTGAGGACTGAGTCCTCCTACACCATCAGAATTTGTCCACCCAGTTCCTGGCCAGCTCACAGTGTCTGGTGCAAACCCCTAACCTTACCGGGTGGAAGGTGATTATGGCAACCTGAACATGATACTCTGATCACCAAGGGAATTGCGGAAACAGATCTTACCCTTTTGTTGTATTACTCATGCATGTCCAGGCAAAAACACATGAGAGATACGAGATAGGATTTCAATACATTTATTGGAACAATCATAGTCTTGCATAGTGAGAATGAGCTGAGATAATTAGGCAAATTAAACAGAGCAATGTTATCAGCATTACGAACACTGTAAGAAGAATAAATAATCCAACCATGTTAAAGGATTTCTAGATATTCTCAGATAAACCTAAGCCTATACTGAGAGCATAGTGGCTGTACCCTCTTCTTTTGCCTGATCTAAAAGGATAAACGTCTCCCCGTACCTGAAGAACTGAATCAGGAATCACCTTTAGTGTGAATGGCATCCTTTCTGTAAATTGGAAGATCAGCGCCAGCAGAGCTGCATGTCGAACAGCATTTGTCCTAAGATATTTGCAGCTGAAGTGTCACTCTGCCCCTTATGGGTCAGTGCATCAATTATATAATCAAAGCAACATTGTTAGAGGCTCAGCTCTGACTTAATGATGTGTCTAGGTGTTAGCAGCTGTCTCAGAATGGGCTATGCAGTCACCGAGAGATCTTATACGGTGTTCCTAGCCTTGGACAGAATGTACTGATTATATGCAGAGAAAGGCTAGCTAAAACAAGCAAGACCCACATTGTATTCTTAGAATACATTTTGCATGCCTAAATGTGTGAAATGTCACTGCTAAATGTGATGTTAGTTAAAGGTGAAAAGTGCAAAATACAAAACAAATCTAACATTGAGAACCAATCTAGGTCCAAAAGGGCCTCACTACACCCTTGCATGTGACCCAAAGACAACATTGACAGTCCTCGGCAGTGGTTATAATCCTTTTTAATACAGGGCGATATTAATTTCACTTTTCTTAGCAATGCAACACATTTGTGATTCCCTATCTGCCATTGGTATAGGGAGCTCCCCACCATCTATTGATTCTGAGTCTCACTCTCTCTTTCATCCATTAGTCGGGCTCTACGCATTTATTTATGATCTCTGTCTCGCTCACCTTGGTACCAATGGTAAGGGTATAGTCCACTCCCATTTAGGCTTGAGTACAGATTGTGGTATTTTTCTTCATCCTGAGCTTTCAGTAATGTAGTTTCTCCTGTTTTATCATTTGTGAGCACACTCTTTTCTCATTTCCTTCTGTATGAGCTGTCACCCTTTCCCTCTCTTTGGTGCAGGGTCACTTTGGCTTTTTGTCCTAAACTGTACTTTAGTCTTAAAATACCTCTTAAACACTGGCAATTCACATCATATTGTAGGCTTTGGTTAGCAGGAAAAAATAAACTATTAGTACACAGGTGCAGTGTCTGTTCCATGTTCTCTTTTAATGCATGTTCTTTTTAGCATAAATAACTATACATTAAGCTGCCAACTGTTTCTGTGTTCTAGGATTTTCTTCCGCACTGCAAGGATACAACAACAAAAATGAGTCTCTTCCAACTTTTGTCATCTCCACACAAATATTAGTCTCCAATGAATTATCTGCCTCCTCTTAAGTGTGGCTTGGTAATGCTTTAGCATCTTTCACATAAATCCATTGCATGCACAAAAAATGAGAATTGGGTCTGGTATCCAAAATTAAAAGCTATGTGATTTGCACTTCTAGAGAACTATACAAGCATCGAATGTGACATTTGTGTGTTCATTGGTTCACGCTGAAAAAATAGTTTAGTCTTTAAGGAATACTCATTTGATATAATTGTGTCCATACACATCACAGTGACAGTGAGAGGTAATTGCTTTCATCTCCATCAATGTCCTATGGAAAATAATGATTCTCTACAACTCTTCATGCCTGCAGGGAAATCTAAACACTAGGCAATGAAAATGTTTTTGATGGAAACAGAGTAAACTGTGTGTCTTGCTGCAATCTGCATTTTTTTAGCTATGCCTCTCTAGGTAAATATGAAACCGAACTTGCTAAAGTTAATGTTTTAACAAGTGTTAATCCCTACTGACTGCAGTGTGACTTAGGTTGCTGAAATACACCAAGAGACGGATTTATGAGATGGTTGCGTCATGGTACATGTGTGATGCAAACCTCTAAGAAATATTTTTGTGTGACTCTGAGTGGCTTCAAAAATCTGGAGTGACGCAACGCAGCACAAATCGCTGTGTTGCATTATTCGACAATGGGAAAGTGTTCCAAGGGCACTGCATGGGTGTTTGATGTATCCCCATATTTGTAAACCTAGGGATGCACCAAAATCTTACACCTTCTCAGGGGAGATGTAACTAGGAGAAATATTTCTCCTCATTTCTTCTGCATTCTGCAGCACACATAGAAAGATGAAAATGCCTCCCAGGATTGTCTTTGTGCAGGAAGGTGCCCTTTCATGTACAAAAACAATCCTACATGCAACATAGACACCCTTGCACCATGATGCAAAGGTGCCTGCATTGGTACTCGGCAGCCCATTGTGAGCAAGGACATAGGAAAGCTCAGGAATGAACTGTATTGCCTTAAACATGGTGCATTCCTGCTGTTTCCCTGTCACGCAGTGCAGCACAGCAAGCTGACTTGCTGCGCTTCACTGCGTGACTTCCTTGTAAATGAGGCCCCAAGTGTTTAGTCCATGCAAGATAAATTGCTTTAGTGAACATGGAGTAAAAAGTTAAGTTTAACATGTTAGTGCTTAGTAGATAGAGGCACTGAATTGCCGTTGTACCTATGTATGATCATGTCAAAGAAGACAAGAATGAGATAAGCATGTAGAATGTACAACACTATTTCCTATATCTGATAATTCTAAAGAACTTTTGAATTAGGTGCACATGGAGACTGAAGTATTCCATCGCCTTGTAAAAGTGATTTCTGTAAAAGAGGCTTGCTACCAAATGTGGGTTGACAAGCCTTTCTTTCTCAACTTTTATTGTGAGTTCTTCATCGCACAGGTAAAAATAGCTGAATAGTCTGACTCCCTTTCTCCTGGGCTTAGCGAAGAGTCGTCTGCGGTTGCTAGGCAGTCACCATAATTGTTACTGTCCTTTAAATGTGATTACACTAAACCTTAAATATTATTGTGTTCTAACTGGATAGGTCCCTTTGTATTCCTATTAATCATCACCTGTAGATTGGGCAAAAAGTCAAAGCTTTCTCCAGGAGGTGGTGGTAGTAAACACAGGCAATGTGACATTAAGTGCATACTAGTGGAATGCTAATGTTGATCACTTGGGTTTTGTGCTCAGTTTCACCACTAACTGCCAGCTGGTGTTGAAATCAAACTTAGAACAGTGACAATGAAACAGTGAAGTTCACCATTCGCAGTTGACATGAGAGGCTGTGGGCTGTGTTATCCTATGGGGTGAGAACTCGCAGCCTCTGCATTACCGAGTTTAGTATAAGCTTCAGCTCTCACTCCATACTCATTGGAGTCCAGTTGCAAAACAGGGAATTACAATGACTGTGACATGGTCATGATCTGTCTGCCCTTTGTAATAATTTGTCCATAGCATCTGGTTCAAGTAAGATATCTTAAAGGGCCAGAGGCAACACTGCATATCGTGCCAAAACCGAATCAACCTCCAAGTGAAAGCAGAATGAATACTAGTCAAGTAGTTGGAAAGGGAAAAACTGGATACAGTATTTAGTCCTTGGTGGTATTTGGTGTACTGAGTCCTCCAGGCTCCATTGGCATGTTGGGGCAGGTGAGATGTCTACCGTTTAGGGTAATATAAGTGCTTTACATGTCAAAGATACCAGCTAGTGCTGGACCCGGGATCTATAACTTGTTGTTGATGTCTAATCAGTGTCAAATCTTCATGGGCTTGTGTTTTGGTAATTGTTGTTCATGCTCACAGTTTACAATTGAAAGCAGCACCCACAGAACCAAGTTCATCCACTGAGTTAGCTCTCTCATACCAAGGGTGAACGGTCACTCAGTTTTAGGTTCAGGGCCTTCCTTTTTCAATATGTCAAGATCCGTATGCATCGGCTTTTAGTTCTGATTGTTTGCCCCCAAACATTTCCATTTTGGTCCCAAGAAAGCTGATGCAACTACCATTAAGTTAAGGGGGTTCACCATAGGGGTGGGGAAATAATTCCACTCCACCAGCGGAGTTCACAGAGCTTTCTCCACCCCGCGCGGAGTGCAAACTTCTGAAAAACTCCAGAAAATGACACAGATCAGAGTTTTTTTCTCACGCTCGCCAATGTTAAACTGGTGAGCTCGGGCGAGAGAACTTGCTAAGTTGGCGAGCGAGATTTCTGAGTGTGAGCGGTTGCAATAGGTCGCGACCGCTCACGATGGGAAAGGGGCTGCTCGCGTTGAAGAAGCTGCCGCTCGAGTTGAAAGTCTACTGAGCAGCAGAAAGAAGTTAACGTGGCGCGGCTGAGTTTTTTCGGCACTCCACAAACTCCGCACAGGCCTAGTTTACCACCCTCCCTTTAACCACACTTATGGTTTCCAGGGCAAGTGCTCAGGGTAGATGATATTATGAACGTCAAGGAGTCAGTTGAGTAAACATTGTGGGTTCACCAGCTAGTAAAGCCATTCAACCTTTTCAGCATATATTCAACACAGTCATGATGCAGATGTCAACCGTCCTTGTTAGCTGCAGGCCACATCGGCCCTTTCCGTGCGTTCAAATAGTTGTGTTCCATACCACTTTCAGTCAGTTGGAATTTGCATTGAAGGGATGCCTATCTCCACTCGGACAGTGCATTTCTTTATCTTCTTAGCAGGACACTATAACTGAGCCTTCTATTTTCAGCCTAAAATTAAGAACATCGTTACATCTTTCGATATTGCTAAGGCCTCTGTAGTTGTGCTGAGGACCGATCTTCCCTTTGTTTCATCTCATATTCCCACAGGCTTAAGACTTTTGCAGTCCATATGGAGTTTATTTTTATGTCTGATAAACCTTCTGCCTTTACAGTGGTGAAGCATGGTGGTCGTGAGCCCTAATGCAAGCACAAAATGAGCCCCAGTTCTGTTGTAAAATAATGCTATAATTGTAGTGGCATGGGATGGAGTGAAGCCCTGCCATTCTGGGACCCTTGTGACATTGCCCCTGCTGTAGAAATGATTTCATTACAATGAAACATTCAGTCTGGTTCTCCGTGATGTCACCGCTTGGCTGTGGTTTTTAAAAAGGTGTTCATGACCATTGCACAGATTACAACTGCTCTGTGCAATCACTCTCTTGCCACTGCTTTCATAACTCTTACTGGGAACGGGATGCAGTTAGTACAGATTTAAAATAAAAATGCTATTATTGGCATTTTAAGTAGAGGGCAATTTCTCTCCTTCCAGTTACAGATATAATTATTTAGAAAATGCTGCCAATTATGCTTTTTCTGAACATGAAATTGTGGCTGGACTCAGCTTAGGCGGGCTTTGAACACTCACAGTGTAGTGAATCAGTCCCTGTAGCCTGCATGATCCAAGATAAACCACACATAATTTTGAATGAAGGCAGTACTTATATTTTTAGACTTCTCTTTCACCTTCAAAAAGAATGAAACTCCTATGTCCTGAATCAGAGTGCAGAAACAGGTGTCCTAATCTCTGGATTTTAGTTAATGACTTCTTTTCTGGCAGACCTTGACCTAGCAGTATTTGCCTCTTTCTTTCATTCTTCATTCAAGGTTTTGACATGCAGTGTTCCTCAAAGCTCATCACTCAGTCCAACTGATTTAGTGAATGAGGGCTGGATGTAATCCCATTTCTTTTTCTCTAATTGAGAATTTTTGCAAGTCACAATTAGAGACTCGCAAAATAAAATGTGCAAATGTGTCTCAGACACATTTAGCGATTCCCAATGGAGTTGCAAAGACCTACCTCATCAATATTCATGAGGTAGGTTGCAACAAAAAAACAAAAAAAACAAAAAATTATATTTCCTTTTTTCTGAGTCTTCAGTGGTCCGTGCTACCACTACCTGCTCTGAAAAAGTATTTACGCTTCCATTCACAAAGAGGAAGGGGTCCCTGAGGACCCCTTCCCATTTGAGAATGGGTTACCACCAACTTGAAGTTGACAGTAACAGCAAATGTTTTGCAACCGTATTCACAGTCGCAAAACATTCCTACATGTCAGTGCGATTTGATGTTAGGAAGGGATGCCCTAAACATGCACCTTCCAAATACCTAATCACAAAAGCAAAATGTGGCTCGGTAAGCAAGTTACCGAGTTGCATTTTGCTTCGGTACATAGAAAAAAGCAAACGGCCTGATGGGCCGTTTGCGACCGTAAAAATGCTTCGTACATCTGGCCCTAAATGTCTTCTCATGCCTTCTTTACAGCTGTGTCAAAGGCACCCAACTGTTTCTCCGTCTGGACTCACAGGCTCTCATATGCAGTCCTGCTTTCAAGACACTCTCAGTCTAAACACTGATAAGATGGAGGTGCTTATTATAGCCTTAGAGCTGCCATAGCGGGCTATACCAGACATTAAAGGCCCGATCCAAAGGCCAAAGGGAGCGGGACTTTAATTGCTGTTATAGCCCAGCTACAAAGGGCTATAGGGCTATTAGAACATTCACCAGTAGATGGCAGTTTGTTGTAATAAATAAAAGAAGTCCTCATGTATTCACTTGCATACACGCACACGTTCACCACCCCCTCCCCCGTCCGCGGGCACGCATACACACATTTCCCCCCACCTTTCGGACGCCCACATACCTTCTCCATCGAAGAGGACGTCTGGGAGGGGGTGGGTCCTGGCGGTCTTGCATCGCTAGCACCACCACATCAGAAGGACTCCGCCAAGCCGTATTACGCCTTGTAATACGGCAGACTGAGTCCTGCTGCCATTGCGGTGCTGGCGATACACCCGCCTCTTCAGAGTAGGACTTCTGCCCAGAAATGGGCGGAAGTCCTCCAAGGACTCCTAATGTGGTGGGCAAAAGACCTCCATCACTGGCGGTCTTTTGCCTGCAGCGGCTTTGTCGGTCCTGGAAAAGGACCGCCGAAGTCGTAATGAGGCCCTATATATCCCTGCACCCAGAAGTACCTGAAGCATGATATATTATGTTTTGTAAAATAGGCCACCTGGGTAAAATATTACAGCTAAAACGCTGTCTTGTATTTGTTTTTTCCTACCTTTCTTCATTATTTTTAAATTTCAAAGATTGGCGTATTCAGGAAAACAATGACTGTTCTACAGAAATGACCCCTTGCTGAATTCAGAATTCTGAATACCTTCCACAAATGTATGGCTCTCTGGGTTCAGTAGTGGGCAGGTAGAAACCTCAAAATGTAGAAATAATTGTCCACCACTAAGAAAAATATGACAACTATGGTAGAAAAAATATTTTTTATAAATCTGCATGTTCTTGAAAGCTGGAGGGATGGCGATCTTAGCACAGAAAACCCTTGGTTGGTTGGTTAAAAAAAAAAGGAAATATACAATTTCTTGCAAAGCACTTTTTTCCATTTAAAAAAAAAAAATGAAATGTTGCTCTATTTTTTATATTTACTTGTCTCCCTTCATGACAACCCACAAACCCTGAGCATCTTTAGAAATCACTAACAAATGAGAAAATTGATTTTCTGCCAAATTTGGCCTGGAAACTTTTGTGGGAAAAAAGTTAGAATGATTTAAGTGCCCTAAACATTAAAAAAATGGGATCAGCATTGGTGTGAAAACCCTCAGCAGCTAAAGGGTTGAACAATCCTTTCCCCATGACTGTGAACCAACTGACTCTAACGCATGTTCTCATAGCCTGGTGAAATAAAAGTAAGTAGCAGAGCCCTTCTCAGGGGGCATTGTGGCCTGCACCACCCATTGCCCTTGCCAGCACTTTCTATAGTAGTGCCAAATGAACTACTTACCATTGAATTACAAGGTGGACGATCCAGCCTATTATAGGTCATTCAAAGCTATAATTTGTGTGAGCGGCAGGTAATGTTCTTTTTGTTATTGTATATTGACTTATTAAATTGTTGTGTGTGCTCATCTCAAAATTAGGCAGACAGTGCCACCATGTGGGGAACTCTGACTAGAGCCGGTGCTGACAAGTAGGTGCACGTGCTGAGCACCGGAAACCAGCAGCTCACATTAAGTACTGGTAAGCCCCCAGTATGAACGGGAATACACTTTGAGTGCACCATAGCACATCAACGCCATTCGCTTTTGCAGGGGGTGATCTATAAGTACGTGTACTGGGGAATGCCAGAAAGTTGACACAGAGGTCGGGTGGCACAGTTATCCACACAGTGAAAACTTTGACCCGTCGAGAAGATTCTCTGTTTGTGACAAAGGCAAATTATGTATGCTTTCTTCTATCACTCTCTCAGTCCATCATTTAATCCATGCTTCTGTTGATCAGTCTAATTGTTTATACCTCTGTCGGTTTTCCCATCCCCCCTTCAATGCGTGCTTGTATTTGAGTGTGCGGTATTCATGCACTTCTTGATGTGTTTTGTCTGTCTTTTCATACGTGTCTTAAACTCTATGCCTTTCTCTGTGTTGTCTGTGTGTGTGTGTGGCTGCATGCAAATGCAAGGGTACCTGCATGCCTAACAGTTTGTGGGCATGTTTATCTGTATGCCTGTTGTCCTGTGATATGTCTTTTGGTCAGTACGCATTCGTGCCTGTATCTCTATTTTTTGTGCATAGCTATTGATATACCTGTTGCTCTTTCGCTGCACGTGTGCCTACAAGTGTGATATTCACCTGTCGCTCTCTAAGTTCATCCATCTGTCAGTCCATACTCTTTCCATTCTATCCGTCCACAAGCACCTTTATTTGTGTTGACTGTGAATTTATGTTTTTAATTGTATTGGGTTGGTGCCCACCTGTGCATTGCTGTGCACATAAAAACCTGTTTGTTGCCTGTGTATATCAGTGCATGTGAGTCTTAATCTGACTGCATGGGTGCCCATTTGTCCCTTGGTGTATGGGTGCCCATATGCTTCTGCTCAGTGAGTTAGATTGCTTGTCAGTTGGTTTCTGCACAAAGGAGATAGCGGGACAGCTTGTGGTTTGTCGGTCTGTCTGTCTGGCTGCATCTAGGGGTGTTGTTCTCTCTCCCTGTATGCTAACAATCTAAGCATACGGGCTTTGCAAGTGATTGTTGTAAAGTGCTTTGGAGCCTTGCGCTGCAATATTGGCTGTCAACGATCAAAAAAATACAGAGAAGGATATGCATGTGCAGAAAGGGTAATGTTGAAAGAAAGGTGCAATCCTGCAGGGAATCCTTGGCGAGAAGGCCTGAGAAGTTAGCATGCCCGAGCTGTTGTTACGTAGATCGTTTTCCATTTCCTTTTTTGGCTTTCACAAAACGAAAAGGCTCATTTTCAGTAACCTTAGGAGCAACTGACGTCATCAGCAGGTTTGAAAAATAATAATGTAGACAGTGGAATGCTAACCCTCAGCCCCAGTCCATCTCTGAAGGCACATTGACTGTTTTTTGTGACGAAACAATTAGCATTGAGCATGCTGTAGGGAAAAAACATATGCTTGATGCCCCCCCCCCCCACGCTCCTAAGCCTGCAGCACTCACAGAGCCAGACGAGCTGCTCGTGTGCGGTGATGAAAAATAGCAGGTGCAGGCGATGATCCTTTTTATTGATCGCTGTACTGATTAATTTATTGGTTCTGTAATGCACGGGGCTGGCAAAGGCAAAAAGAGTAAAAGACGTAAAAAACTCACAGTATGAATCCCACAATTGGTTCAGGTTAAATTCTCTTTAGGAAGTTTAGGTTTTTAGATTTCTAAATGGCAGAAGATGAGAAAGTGAATCCACTCCAGGGGTGTAGATATGGATAGAGCTGCAGGTGCACTCGTACCATGGCTTAGAGATGTTAGAGGGGTCCTTGTAATGTTGTGGACGGAACCGGCCAGCACCAATATGTTAGAAACGGAAGTGGTGGGTGAAGGAAACCCCCCTTGCCGGAGGTGCGAGATGGTCGCACCAAGATGATGGGGGAATGTTATAAATAGGAGTGTAAAGGCGGGAAGAGGTTAGGATGATTCTAGTGAAGTTAATAAACAGTTATTAACAGCATACCGTGTCCGGATGTTTATTGCCGCCATGGCATATGCAGCCCGGTGTCACATTTGGCGACGAGAGTGGGCCTACCGCAATCGGTAGTGGCACCACCCACCGCACACCGAGCGACAACACCGGCCTGTCCGACGCGGTAAGAGAAGGAAGTCCAACCGGCTTACCTGCCGAGCCGTCATGGACTACATCGACTGATGCCCACGCCAGCTGGCCTCAGCGCCTCCCGACCAGTCTGACCTCTGACGGCACCAGGGTCTGCCCAGCCGGCACCGCTGAAAACAGCACACAGCGGCCGCACTGGGAAAAGCTGCCCCGCCCCAGGAGGGCTGTGCGCGCAAGCACACAGCGGCCGCACCGGGAAAAGCTGCCCCGCCCCAGGAGGGCTGTGCGCGCGTGAGAAGTAACGCCGGCGCAGGCCCTCAGCTGATGCCGGACAGACATCGCAGCTCCGGCGAGCTCTCACAGCAGGCCCCCGACACACCTTGCACCTTCAAAGAGCTGCGCTCCTCGCCTGAACGTGCACGCGGCGTCGTGCAAGTTACAACCCTGCGCTCCTCAGACAAGCTCCAGCACATGTAACCTGAAAAAAAAAGGAAGAAAGAGAGAAAGAAATATAAATACCACAGTAAGCATTTTTCTCCTTATGGCCACAAACAACTCGCATAGGCTGCATACAAGGAACTAGCATTAAGCACAAGCCATACTGTGTTGCAAGTCCTCCTCCCTCGTTTTTCCCCTCATTAAACAACGCAAGAACGGGAAGGGAGACACAGTAAACAAAAACAAAAAAAGGGGCCAATAAATAAGCGCAAACACGTTAAATCAAACACGTACTGTACCCTCCTGCACGCGCTCGCCAACTCATCACAACCAGTTTCCCTTTACAATGGCTGGCATACCACCACTGGAACCTTTCACCATCACAGGTGCACCCCCCACACAAGCTGCGAGATGGAAAGTCTGGGTAGAACGCCTCGAAACATACTTTGAAGCTCTAGACGTCAAACCAGAGAGGCGCAGGCCCCTACTTCTACACATTGGTGGCGCAGACATCCACAAAGTGTTCAAGTCCATAATAGAAGCACGGCCACGGACATACGAAATTCTAAAAGAGGCAATTACTGCGCATTTTGAACCCTATGCAAATCTGGACTACGAAAGGTTTCTACTACGCCAAGCCCGCCAAATAACTGATGAGTCCGTCGATGTCTTTTATGCCAGGCTAAAAGAATTTTGCAAAAGTCTGCAGATCCGCACCAAAACAACCGACCAACACCACAAGGAAGACCATCCAAATGGTTGAAACCACGCTTAAACCCAGACTCAGACAGTGACATGGACAATGACCAACACACAGTCCATGTAATACACACCATTGGGGGACGACGCATTCCCACATGCCAGGTTACAGTCCAAGGGTCCCCAGTACCAGCACTGGTGGACACAGGTGCGTCCATAAACTTAATGGCCATGGACGTGTACAACAAACTACCCAAACCATTGCCGACACTCCAACCCACAAACATACAGGTTTTTGCGTTTGGGAACAGCCGACCCCTAGAGATAGCAGGGGCGTTCACGACAGAAATCTCCCACGATACCACTGGAACAGCCACAAAGGTTTATGTCTCCAAAGACGACGCAGGATTCCTACTTGGCTGTCAAACGGCACAAGACCTCGACCTGGTACATTTTGCATTTAGCGTACATGTGAATACACTCAATGACTTAACGCAGGAATTCAAGACACTGTTTGAGGGAATCAGCTGCCTAAAAGGGCCCCCACTGCGCCTCCACATCGATGAGTCTGTCACCCCCACAGCGCTCAGACATCGCCGGGTAGCATTCCACCTGCGCCCCAAAGTGGAACGTGAACTCGAACTCCTAGAACAGGCAGGGATCATCGAGAAAGTCTCAGGCCCAACACCGTGGGTATCCCCCATCGTAGTTGCTAGGATACCCAAACAACCTGACGCCATCAGGATCTGTGTCGACATGCGCATGCCGAACCTGGCAATCAAAAGGGAGAGACACCTGACCCCAACGGTAGATGATATCCTCAGTGAGCTAACAGGGTCATATTGGTTCTCAAAGATGGACCTCGGATCAGGATACCACCAGATCATGCTGCACCCAGAATCACGGCCCATAACCACCTTCTCCACCCACAATGGTCTGTGGAGATACAAAAGGCTCAATTTTGTCATCTCTAGCGCGGCAGAAGTCTTCCAACACGTCATCAAAGAAGTCCTGCAAGGACTCCCGGGAGTCCTCAACGTGAGCGATGACATCCTGGTCCACGCCCCCACCGTTGAAACGCATCTGAAGAGACTATGAGCCGTGTTCTCCAGACTACAAAAAAAAGGACTAACGCTCCACCAGGTTAAATGCGAATTTTTGAAGCAAGAAATCTGTTTCTATGGGTATCGGTTCTCAAAAAACGGAGTCGGACCGGACCCCCTAAAAGTCAAAGACATCCAGGAAGCCCCTGCACCCACATCAGTGTCAGGAGTCCGGAGTTTTTTGGGCATGGTAACGTACTGCAGCCGGTTCATGAAAAACCTCGCAGACAACACAGGGCCCCTACGACAGCTCACACAAGCAAACCACCAATGGGAATGGGGTAAGGAGCAAGAAGATGCCTTCCAAGCCACCAAAAGAGCACTTTCCGCCGACACCACACTGGCATTCTTTGACCCCCGACGCCACTCACAGCTAGTAGTCGACACCAGCCCCACTGGCCTAGGAGCGGTGTTAGCACAGAAACAAGACTGCGGAGAGTGGGCCCCCATCGCTTTTGCCAGCTGCACACTCACGCCAACAGAGCAGCGGTATTCACAGATCGAACGGGAAGGCATTGCCATCCATTGGGGGTGCCGCCACTTCCACCTCTATCTATACGGCAAGCCATTCTCGGTGGTGACCGACCACAAGCCCCTGTTACCCCTGTTCAAAGGATCATCCTCAAAACCACCGCAGAGGATCGAAAAATGGATCCTGCAGCTCCAAGAGTATGACTTCACACTTGAATATCAACCGGGCACGAATAACCCGGCAGACTTCCTGTCCCGACACGCCCACCAAGCCACACCCCAAGAAGCGGAAGAAGCACAGGAGACAGAAGAATATGTGAGGCTGGTGATTGAGCGCGCACGAACCCTACCCATACCGCTCAGTGAAGTAATAACAGCAACCTCCCTGGACGAATGTTTGCAAATCACCATAACAGCCAACCGGACGGAGGACTGGAAGCCCCTCCAACGCCCAGACTCCTTCCGCACACAAGAAGCCCAAGCCTGTTTACACGCACTGTTCAACGTCTGCCAAGAGCTCTCGGTGAGCGAAGAAGGCTGCCTGCTGAGGGGGTTCCTCCTGGTGATTCCATCCAGCCTGACGACCATGACTGTATCCCTCGCACACGGAGCGCACCAAGACATTGTCAAGACAAAGGCTCGCCTCAGGAACAAGGTGTGGTTCCCAGGTTTGGACATGCTCATGGAAGACACAGTCAAAAGGTGTCTCGTCTGCCAAGCCAGTGGCAACCCAGACCCCCCGGCACCGGTTCTCACGGAGCAAGGACCCTCAGCACCGTGGCAAAGAGTAAGTGCAGATTTTGGGAGCCTCCCGGACGGCTCACACATGATTATAGTAGTGGACGACTACTCACGCTATCCGGAGGTCGAGGTGGTGCACTCAACATCTGCACACGCAGTCATCCCCAAGTTCGAAAAGCTGATGGCCACTCACGGTTTCTTCAGAGAGGTGCGCACGGACAATGGCCCTCCTTTCAACAGTCACGAGTGGGCGGACTTCCTAGCATCAACAAGCACCAAACACCGGCGCATCACACCCTGATGGCCACAAGCAAATGGAGAGGTAGAAAGGTTTGTGAAAACCCTGAACAAGGTCATCCGCATTGCCGTGGCAGAAGCGGATAACCCCGAAAGAGCAATATACGCTTTCCTAAGGGAGTACAGGGTCAGGCCTCACGGCACCACCGGAGCCACCCCCAGTCAGCTCTGCTTCGGAAGAACAGTGACAGATGCTATCCCGCATCACCCATCGTGGGCAAACCAACCGCCACCGCCAGACAAGTCAGCAGCAAGGAGAGTCAACACTAATGCACGCTCATCCAAGAAACGTAGAGCCCCAGAAGTAACCATGCAAGTAGGTGATGCCGTCCTGGTAAAAGACCGCCACCCTGGAGGAAAATCCGACTACCTTTCGAAACACGGCCATGGACTGTAACTGCCATGAAGGGCACCATGGTAACAGCCTGACGAGGGCCAGAGACAGTAACCTGCAATGCAGCACTCTTCAAATGCTTACCCCAAACGACACTCAGCGGAAATGACGGGAGCAACACAGACGAAAGAGCAGACTCAGATGTGGAACCTGCATGCCTAGAATCCACAAGCAAAGGACCGGAAAACACCTCAGAACACCTCACAACTCACCCGAAAGCAGAACAACCGCAGACCCAGCTCGCAGGAGTGACGGCACCCAACCAGAGTGCAGAAAGGATTCAGGTGTCGGACCGGTCGAGAGAAGGGAGATACATGTTGAGGCATAACCCAGGCCCCTCTTGGCAATACGCAGACTATGCATGTGACTGACCTTAGTAGGGGAACGTCCAAAGGAAAAGGAAACATTTATTTTCATTCACGAGCCATGCAGACAATGGCAGCATCTCACTTTTATGTTCATTTCACATTTTGTTTATTCCTCTCTTCCCCGTTGGGGAGGGATGTAATGTTGTGGCCGGAACCGGCCAGCACCAATATGTTAGAAACGGAAGTGGTGGGTGAAGGAAACCCCCCTTGCCGGAGGTGCGAGATGGTTGCACCAAGATGACGGGGGAATGTTATAAATAGGAGTGTAAAGGCGGGAAGAGGTTAGGATGATTCTAGTGAATTTAATAAACAGTTATTAACAGCATACAGTGTCCAGGTGTTTATTGCAGCCATCGCGTATGTAGCACGGCATCACAATCCTGTACCTTAATTATCTTTGTATTTTACTACCCAACTTGTGGCAAAGGGTCCATTTCTTTGACTGTTTTAGGACTTATGCCAGGTCTGTGCTAGGTATGGCTTCTGAGCAATGATGGACAGGGGAGATGGGGCTAAGGCTTACAAGAAACACTCCGTTATTAATGGGTCAAAATGCAGATTTTAGGGTAAAAGTTTTAATTTCACAAGTGAGGCTTTTCATCTTTTCATAGTCACCCTACAATAGTCGATTCTGCTGTTTCAGTTTGGACAGCCACATTTAGCCCTGCCAAGTGAAGCAACCAGGTGGTCTATTTGTCTAGGACAGTGCAGACAAAAGGTTGTCTGCTTATTTTTTAAAAAAATATTTACATTTACATTTTATTGTGGATCATGAGGAGATCGTTTTCATGCAGGTTAACAGACATTCACTGAGAAAGGCATGAATGAGGTCGTTTGGCCATAACAGCAGAAATGTATAGAATCAGGGAGAAATGTGTTTATCTCTTAGCTATAAAAGGACTGAGTATAGGAATCAATTATGAACATATCAGATTCTGACGAAGGCGAGGAGTGGGTCCAGGAGGAAGGCGCCGAGGTGAGTGGTGTCCCTAGAGGGTCACATTGAGTATCCGTAAATGAAGAAATGGGGGAGTGGAATAGGACTTCCCAGTCAGTTCTTGTGAGGATACATGTCCCCAAATTGAGGTTGCGAGGTAGTCTCAGCAGAGTAGGGGGAAAAGGGACAGGCGAGGGGGGAGGAAAAGGGGCAGACACCCCATCGTCATGGGCTATAGAGTGATTGCCAAGAATGAGGGCTAAAAGGGGTGGAATCAGGCACGGTTTAACTCAGTGTAGAGGTCTAGAGTTATGAGGGCCAACGTATGGATCAGCATTTAGACATGGGATGCAAAGATTGGTGATCCCATCAAGGGGACAAAGTGTTGTCTCTGCGGTTTTTGGTCAATGCCATCCAAAGCTAATTCCATTCCTCCATAATTCGATATTTCCTCAGGCCACTGTTCTCTTTCCTGTGGAGGTATTTACTTTCAGCTTTCAACCACCTCAATGTTGTGGACTGCTAGAACGGAGCGGAGGGAGCTGCCACTGACCTCCAGTGGAATGTAATTGTCCTTTTTGGTAGAAGTACTAAGCCCAAGAAAAAGAACAGTGCTATGTTTCAACAAGGGCAGAAGAAGATTCCCTGTGTGCAGTTCCCATGAGGGTTGAATGGACATATCTGTAAAATGTGAACTATTTTGAAACACTTGTGTCCAGATGGTCGTCAAGAATGGGTAAGCCATGAGCATGTGATAAAAGTCTGCTGGGTTATGATGGCATTTCAGATACAAGGTGGATGCCCCATGGACGATTCTGTTAATGCAGGCTTGAGAGAGTTGGGCTTGGTGGAGTATGTAAAATTAGATTAATTGAAATTGGGAATTCCATAAAATTGCACATGAGAATCCTAGGACTGTAGCCCATTCCTTGTCATTCAAAACACATTGGAATTTTGATTCCCATGTCTTTCAGATTCGCTGCTTGGAAACATGTGGATTGGAGTTTTGCAAACGGTATAGCCAGGTCACACAGTGTCCGCTAATGGCCATGTATAAGGTGAAGGAAAGTGAAGGTCGGTGGGTAAGCATTTGATTCCTCGTCCACCACCATGCAAGTGGCAAGGGGTATGTGTGTTGGTAGGCCAAAAGTTAAGAATTGTCCTTTGTGAGTGAGTGGCTGTGGGTGAGGACCTAGAATGATTGCAAATAGTTGTTATCAAATACATCACAAATGGTGTCTAGCCCTACTGCTGTCCAAGGCACTCGATGCCGGAGTCTAGATGTGAGTGCTGATCTGGTAGGCACTGAATGGGATGTTAGAAGCATATGGAGTCTTACATCCAGTAAGAATATAGAGACTCGCCAGGGAGTGAAGGGCCATCTCAACTAGTCAGGGTGCTCCCCTGTCAGTGCGTGTCCTAGGGAGGAGCACCAGGTTATTTATAACACCTTGAATCAGAGGTTGGAGAATCGCTCTAGTCTGTTTTCAGCCACTCAGAGAGCTATTCAACTGGGCCACCAGGTAAGATGCCTCAAAAAGTGAGGCTCTCAGGCCTTCCTGGGTGGGAGGATGTCACAAAGTGATAAAGCCACTCAACAACAGCTGGTTGACTATATGAGGTCCCCTAAACAGTGAGTCCAGTCCCAAAATAAGTGGAGTATGGGGATTAGAGGGAGGTTACAAATAATACAGGAGTCTTGGTAGTATTTCTATCCATTTTAGAGATGACAAAATGGCCCATGACCGATAGAGGGAGTGTCCTCCAGAAGGCAACCTGGGCCCTCAAGGAGGTCACTGTTCTTGTAAAGTTGCCATCATGGAGGTCTTCCTTTCCGTAAAAGACATTAATGCCTAGATATTGGAAGGTGGAGCCTTGCCATCTCGATCAATCACGTCCCGGGGAAAGGGATTTCGGGGGAACATTCTGACATTAGGGAAAGATATATGTTTACCAAGAGTCCCGTTGCTCTTTCAAATGCCTCAAGTGCCTGACCAATTAAGTCCAACCCCTATCTAACACCTCAAATATATAGTAGAGCATCGTCAGCATTTAGGGACATGACCTGGTGGCCATTCGGGAGGAGGATACCCCATGCCCAACTCTCCTGTCTTATTCTGGTAGTGAGGAGTTCCATGGCAGGGCAAATAGAAGAAGGGTGAAGGTGCACACTTGATAGGTCCCACTACCAATTATAACTGGTTGAGAGCTATTTCCCTCAAGCTCAACCGTAGCTACTGGGGTCCTGTGAAAGAGAAGTACCATTTGGATGAATTTGGATCTGAAACTGAACCTTCAGGTATTAAAAATATAGAGGGCCAACCTACTGTGTTGAAGGCTTTCTCCATATTGAGGATTAATGCAGTTGAAAAAGACCATTGTCCCAGAGCTGCGTTCTTGATCCTAAATAGCCTATGGATATTAAGAGAGGTCAACCTAGTTGGTATAAAGCCATTTTGAACCTGATCGATCAGGTGTTAGACTACTCTGTATAGTCGGTCTGCTAAAACATTGCCAAGTATTTTATCATCTGCGTTTAATAATACTATCAGCTTATGGGATGCAGGATCCAGGGAGTCTTCAAGAGGGTTTAGGATTGAGACTAGGGCAGCCTCAAGTAATGATGATGGGAGGAATCCTGAGTCAAGGGCTTCGTGATAGAGCTGATAAATCATGGGGGCGAGGGTCGAAGAATAAACTTTATAGAATTCAGTGAGCAGGTCATTGAGGTCTGGAGTCTTGCCTAAGGCCAGGCTTTTGAGCACCACTTTTATTTCTTGTGAGGTGAGTGGATCTTCCATCTCTTCACAGACCTAGGTGGAAGTTCTGTAAGGTCAATTGCAGATAGGAATGGTTGGATCTCTGCAGGGTGTAGGGTCCTTGTTGAGACAATCATAGTATTGAAATAGTGTGCAACAAATATCTTGTTGGGTTTATACAGGGTTACCTATTTTGTCTTGGAATGCAGGGATGGCATGTCTACATCTGTCCCCTGAAAGGATGCAAGCGAAGAGCCACCCTGACTTATTTCCCTCAGAGTGGGTTCCACCAGTATAAGCTAGCCAATCTCAACAGCAAAGCTTTTCTGTTAATATTGCCTCCTCCTTATGCACATCAAAGAGGTCAGACCTTGATGTGAGGCTGCTCAATGCTATTCATTCAATGTCAGTGTAAGCATTTTCTACCCGGATCAGCTCCTGTTCCAAGGTTTGTTTTGCTTCACCTGCACTCGAATTGTATACAGTGGCCTCAAACCACAACTTTCATCCTCTCCATTCAGGGCTCTTGTGGAGCCAGTATTGCCTTTTTGATCAAAGAATTCTATAAGTTGAATGGCTAAGGTTCCTTAGAGGAGTCAGCTTTAAGTATGGAAGTGGGAACTCTCCAGGTTGGAATGGGTGGCTGCGGCTTGCCTCACTCCAGCTCTATGTTCAGGAGGCCTTGGTGCCTTCCCATGTATTCTATCCGTGTAATGAGAGACAGTCTAGATGAACACACAACCCTATTCAGTTGCTATTGAGATGATAGACCAAGGAGTAAAAGGAGTAGAAATGTAGGGTTGGATTGTACACCCTTCAAACACCTGTAAAAGTGCCACGAGCTCAGTATGTTGGCGTTTGAGGCTCTCTGGGTCCTGAGTAGTGGTGGGTGGGATCTATCAAGACCTACATCCAAAACAGAATTAAAATCACCTACAAACAACCACAGGAGAGTCACCTAGTATACCAAGTGTGTAGATAAGGAAGCACGGAGTGAGTGTTGGTGGACATGGTTTGCATGAATGTTGCAGAGAACCAGAGGGAAGTCATATAGGGGGTCGTTACAACCCTGGCGGACGGTGTTAAAGATGCGGTAATACCACAAACAGGCCGGTGGAGAAAAAAAGGGAATTATGACCATGGCGGAAACCGCCAACATAGACAGCCACTTTAACACTCTGACCGCCACGGCGGTACAGACAAGCAGCGCGGCGGTCACCGCCAACAGACAGGCGGGAGACAATGTACCGCCCACACAATTAGAACAGGCCAATCCGCCACCTTTTCCGGGGCGGATTCACTGTGGATAAAAACACGGCGGAAACAGCTTTTGCAATGGGAAAACGCTCACCTTAACACACGCCACGAGGAAGGAGGGCACCATGGAGCCCGAACTCCAAATACTCCCTGCGCTTGTCTACCTGCTCTTCTACGAACATCAGCAACGGCGGCGCCGAAGACAACGGTGAGTACTGCACCTACGACATAGGGGAGGCAAAAGTCAGGGGGACACAAACGCAACACAATCCACCCCCACCCCGAACCTCACCCACTACAACACACACATTAATGCATATCCAAACATCACAGTAACAACCCACAACTCCCCCGGAATAATACAAAGACAAAAGGAAATGAGTGGAACCATTGTAATGAATAAAAATACAGTAAGCTCATATATACAGAAATATATACACATTCCAAATATATACATCACGATTACTAGTGCAGGTATGCACAATTCAATGTCCGTGGACCACTGGGCCCAAAACTCATGGGCGAGGCCCACACTAGATACCTGTCCACAAACGGAGAGACCACTGCAGGGGCATCAGATAATAATACAACAGGCACCTCAGGGGGAAAGGAAGAGGGGGCACCTCAGCCGGATGAGTGCTAAGCCAGATCCACGAGGGGGCTCCATGCCCATTGATGTATCCTGGGGAGTGCAAAGCCACAGTCTCTCAAGTCTCTACAGTGGGTGGTTTGCCCACTGTTACATCCTGGGGAGTGCAAAGCCACAGTCTCTCAAGTCTCTACAGTGGGTGGTTTGCCCACTGTTACATCCTGGGGAGTGCAAAGCCACAGTCTCTCAAGTCTCTACAGTGGGTGGGTTGCCCACTGTTACATCCTGGGGAGTGCAAAGCCACAGTCTCTCAAGTCTCTACAGTGGGTGGTTTGCCCACTGTTACATCCTGGGGAGTGCAAAGCCACAGTCTCTCAGGTCTCACAAGTGGGTGGTTTGCCCACTGTTACATCCTGGGGAGTGCAAAGCCACAGTCTCTCAAGTCTCTACAGTGGGTGGTTTGCCCACTGTACCATCCTGGGGAGTGCAAAGCCACAGTCTCTCAAGTGGATGCAGTTCTCCACTGGTTCTGGAGGGGAACTGGTGCCCAGAGTGCTTCATCCTGTGAAGGATTCAGGTAGTGGATGCAGTTCTCCACTGGTTCTGGAGGGGGACTGGTGCCCAGAGTGCTTCATCCTGTGAAGGATTCAGGTAGTGGATGCAGTTCTCCACTCGTTCTGGAGGGGGACTGGTGCCCAGAGTGCATCACGCTCCTCGTGACGGTCCCAGTTCCGTCACTGTCCCAGCCGCACATGGGCTAACGATGCTTGCCATGGCGGTCTTTGCCCTGTTCAGCGGTGCTTGCCATGGCGGTCTTTACCCTGTTCAGCGGTGCTTGACTTAGCCGTTTCTGACCTGTGCAGCGGTGCTTGCCCTGTTCAGCGGTGCCTGCCATGGCGGTCTTTGCCCTGTTCAGCGGTGCTTGCCATGGCGGTCTTTGCCCTGTTCAGCGGTGCTTGACTTAGTTGTTTCTGACCTGTTCAGCGGTGCTTGCCCTGTTCAGCGGTGCTTGACTTAGCCGTTTCTGACCTGTTCAGCGGTGCTTGCCCTGTTCAGCGGTGCCTGCCATGGCAATCTTTGGCCTGTTCAGCGGTGCTTGACTTTGCTGTCTGTGACCTGTGCAGTGGTGTGTGGCATGACGGTCCCTCAGTGTCCAGCGGGGCTGTGGGTGCCGGGGCCCTCCAGGGCACTGACGCTGGCGGTGGTCTCCGGACCAGTGATGACAGTGCTGCCCTCCAGGGCACTGACTCTGGCGGTGGTCTCCGGACCAGTGACGACGGTGCTGCCCTCCAGGGCACTGACTCTGGCGGTGGTCTCCGGACCAGTGACGACAGTGCTGCCCTCCAGGGCACTGACTCTGGCGGTGGTCTCCGGACCAGTGAAGATGGGGCTGGCGGTGGCGTCCTGGCCAGCGGGGAGGATGGCGGCCTTCTCCACCGTGCTGCTCCTCCCAGACTTTGGAGACTTCTTCTGCCCCTTCACCACCTTGGCTGCCCTGGTGGCCGGTGCACTCCACATACCTCGCACCACTGGTACCGGTCTTTTTTTGGCTGAGGTGCGAGTACTGGACCTATGAATTGGAGGGGTGGGGGTGGTGGGACAGAGGTCAAGGTTGTTCAGGAAAAGTTTCTGACGAACACTGGGATGGGTAGCTGGAGGGGGTCTGGGAGTGGAGGAAGAGGAGGTGGTTGTAGGAGGTGTAACTTTAGATGATTTGGGTGCAGGTTCTGGAGACTGTCGTGAGGTGGATGGATGTTGGGTGTGTGGGTGTCCGCGTTTGTGTACTTTGGGAGGGGGCGTCACAGACACACTGGGAGAGGACACAGGACGTGTAAATGGTAGTGGGGGTGGTGAGTGCAGGTGAGCGGGGTGTGGTGCTGGGTGTTCTGGTGCGAGTCCTAGTGGCTGTAGTGGTAGTGCATGCAGGTGAGAGCGTAGATGACACTGGGAGGGAGGAGGGAGATGACGAGGAGGGGGACACATTGGAGGCAGTGGATGTTGGTGTGTCTGTATGTGGGTGATGCTTGTGTGAGTGCCTGTGGGATGTGTGGTGCCTATGTTTGCCTGAGCTGCCCTTGTGTGATGAGGTGTGTGCAGGCTGGTCTGATGGTGTGCTTGGGATAGGCTGGGGTACAGGGGATTGGGTCTGGGTGGAGGAAGTTGGAGGGGGGAGGCTAGACACAGGGACAATGGATGCCATCAGTGCTGAGGCCAGAGATTGCAGGGTTCGATGATGGGCAGCCTGACCAGAATGAATGCCCTCCAGGAATGCATTAGTGTGTTGCAACTCCCTTTCTACACCCTGGATGGCATTCACAATTGTAGACTGCCCAACAGTGAGTGACCTGAGGAGGTCAATGGCCTCCTCACTGAGGGCAGCAGGTGTGACAGGGGCAGGGGCTGAGGTGCCTGGGGCGAAGGTGATGCCCACCCTCCTGGGTGAGCGGGCATGGAGCGAAGGCTGAGGGGCTGCTGGGAGGGCGGTGCTGGTAGGGGGGGTGGCGGCTGTACCTGTAGAAGTGGGGGGCACAGATGTTGCCGCCACCACAAGGGAGCTCCCATCGGAGGAAGAGTCCGTGTCGCTGTATGCTGATCCGGTCACCGACGTAAAGCTCCCCTCGCCCTCTGTCCCACTGGTGTATTCTGTGTCCGTGGTGTGGCCCTCCATGGCCATGTGGGACGCAGACCCCTCGTGCTCTGGTGCCACTGTACCTCCGCCTGATGATGCTGATGCACAACAGAACAGGGAGACCACAAAAAAGGGGTGGGGAAACAGAAGAAAGACAGGTTGAGTGAATGGCTTACCGCTACCGTTGGCGGACAATACAGACACAGCAGCCCACTGCACTACGCCGTGCTCTTGGCCTCTACAGATGCAATTCCTGGGATGTGTCCTGCATGGCTATGAGTGTCATCTACCCATATAGATGACACAGGGGCATGTATACCTGTACTTGGCACTCTACAGAGGTGGGGTGGAGTGGCACATGACCTGGATTCCGGAGGGGCCTAGCCTACGGAACTCGCCCTGGCCTAGGGAAACCCACAGCCCTCCTCCCCCACCCAGACCCCTCCACTGCGCGCAAAGTCATGAGAATGTGAGTGTACTCACCCCCTTGTGTCTGCTGTGATGCCCTCATGCGCCCATCCAACTCAGGGTAGGCCACCGCCAGGATCCGGAACATCAAGAGGGTCATGGTGCGACGTGCACCCCTCCCACGTTGGGAGGCCATCCCCAGCTGGGCCTCTGCCGTTTTCTTGCTCCAGCGGCGAATGCCCTCCCATCTTTTACAGCAGTGGGTGCTCTGTCTCTGGTGGACCCCCAGGGTCCGGACGTCCTTGGCGATGGCACGCCAAATATCCTTCTTCTGGTGGGCGCTGACCTACATGACATGTACAGGGGAAGAAGAGAAGTCATTAGCAAGTGAGTGGCCCACATCCCTGCCCTTGCCATGTGGCACATGCAATCACACTTCTACATGCTAGCAGGACTCTGCCCCCTTCCTACTGACATCCAGCCCTCTCCACCCAGGCATAGCCCATACAACGTGCTCCCTGTGTACTTACCTGTTGGTCTGGAGGACCGTAGAGTAGCGTGTACTGGGGGAGCTTCTCCAACTCCTGTGCAGTGAAGGCAGGGGCCGTTTCCCCAGACGCACGAGCCATTGTCTCTTCCGGACCGAGGTCACAGCAGCACTTGCAGTGTAGGTCCTCTCCTGTCGAAGATCAGGTATCGAGTGATTGAACAGATAGAAAATGGCGGTCACGTCCGCGGCGGTGATGTCCGCGGCGGTGCGTATCATCACCGCCAGCGCACTTCGTCATTGGCTCCTGGGACCCATAGGGTCCAATGTTAACCAATGCAGCATTGCGCCGTGGTCTTTGACCGCCTACCGCGACGGTGTACAACGCCAGCGCAGTTACCTCACATCCCATTGTCGCACTTTAGAGGTCAGGCAGCCGCCATTTCAGGGGTCCACATGGCTTCATTTACAACTGCGTCACACATACATAGGCCTACACTCAACACACATACAGGAAGGATATTGTATTTAGTGTCGTGTCCTGTGTAGCTGTGGGTACATACCTCAAGATTTGTTGACGCTGTGGTCGCTGTTGTCCTTCCTAGGCACCGTCAGCTGGGACATGTGAGGAGATGGCAGAATCCTCCGGTGTACCGACCGCTGGTGGACCTGTTAACAATGGAGGAGCGACATTTAATCATCACCTACAGGTTTGACCGTGCCACAATCCAGGAACTGTGCACCCAGTTGGAGCCAGACCTGATGTCACCAATCCACCATCCCACAGGAATCCCCCCTCAAGTGCAGGTGCTATCAGTGCTCCATTTCCTAGCAAGTGGGTCATTTCAGACAACAGTGGCCATGGCATCAGGGATGTCCCAGCCTATGTTTTCCAACGTGTTGTCCAGAGTGGTTTCTGCCCTGCTGAAACACGTGAGGAGCTACATTGTTTTCCCTCAGGTGGAGGATTTGGCGACAGTTAAAGGTGACTTCTATGCCATGGGACATATCCCTAACATCATAGGTGCCATTGATGGGACCCATGTGGCTCTGGTCCCCCCCCCCACAGGAGTGAACAGGTGTACAGGAACCGGAAGAGTTATCATTCCATGAATGTACAGATGGTATGTTTGGCAGACCAGTACATCTCGCAGGTAAATGCAATGTTCCCTGGCTCAGTGCATGACGCCTACATCCTGCGGAATAGCAGCATCCCGTATGTGATGGGTCAACTCCAGGGGCACTGTGTGTGGCTATTAGGGGACTCTGGTTACCCCAACCTGTCATGGCTATTGACCCCAGTGAGGAATCCCAGGACCAGGGCAGAGGAACGCTACAATGAGGCCCATGGGCGGACTAGGAGGGTGATCGAACGCACCTTCGGCCTCCTGAAGGCCAGGTTCAGGTGCCTCCATATGACAGGTGGTTCCCTATTCTACTCAGCAAGGAAGGTGTGCCAGATCATCATCGCCTGCTCGATACTTCACAATCTTGCTTTGCGACGCCAGCTGCCTTTTCTGCAGGAGGATGGTCCAGATGACGGTGTTGTGGCAGCTGTGGAGCCTGTGGACAGTGATGAGGAGGAAGCAGAGGAAGAAGACATTGATAATAGGGACTCTGTCATACAGCAATATTTCCAGTGACACACAGGTGAGAACAATTTTTTTACTAATACATTCACTTTCACACTTCTACCTCTATCCTGTCTGTCAATTTGAAGTAGTATCTGCTAACTGCGTGATACATTTCCATTACGATTTCACAGGTGTGGTTACCAACGTGTGTCATCTGCTTGCATCCTTCATGAACTTGTGATGTGTGACATAGGTATTTTGACATTACTATTGAGAACAGATTTTGTCACTGTCATAGCTAATACACATTTTCAAAATTACAGACTGACTCCAGATTGTTTTGTGGTTCAAGGGTGTTTATTGAAGTGCTAATTATTGGAGGGGGTGGCAAAATGGTGATGGGTGATGGTGGAGGAATGTCCATGGCAGAGTCCAGTCTATAAGTCTCACAGGTGCATTGCCCACATGGGCATAGGAAGTGGAGCTGGGGCAGTTCCAATCTGGACAGGGTAACAAAGTGGGACAGTGGGAGGACAATCAGGGTGGTCTCATTTCCTGGCGGCGGTCTTGCCATCTTGCTCTGTCCTGTTCCTGGATCTCAGGGACCGCTTGCGGGCGGTTCTCTGTCTGCAGGGGGTGGGGTGCTTGTGTGGTGGTCCTGTGGCGGGGCGTCCTGTCCACTAGCGCCGGCGGAGGTGGTGGGCAGTTCATCATCCATGCTAGTGTCAGGGGCCCCTTGGAGTGCCACGGTGTCCCTCATGGTCTTTTGTATGTCCTTCAGCACCCCTACGATGGTGGCCAGGGCGGTGCTGATGGTTCTGAGCTCCTTCCTGAACCCCAAATACTGTTCGTCCTGCATGCGCTGGGTCTCCTGAAACTTGGCCAGGACCGTAGCCATCGTCTCCTGGGAGTGGTGGTACGCTCCCATGATGGAGGAGAGGGCCTTGTGGAGAGTGGGTTCCCTTGGCCTGTCCGCCCCTTGTCACACTGCAGCCCTCCCAGTTCCCCTGTGTTCCTGTGCCTCCGTCCCCTGGACCGCGTGCCCACTACCACTGTCCCCAGGTCCCTGTTGTTGTTGGGGTGGTGAGTTATCCTGGGTTCCCTGTAGTGGTGGACACACAGCTGACTGAGGTGTCCTGGGTACGGAGGTATGGGCCCGCTAGGTGGGTGCTGTGCTGGTGTTACCAGAGGGTGGAAGGTCAGTGTTGGGCTGTGCCTGTGCGAGGGGAACCGACTGTCCCGAGGCCCACGATGGTCCAGGCTGGTCATCTGGATCTAGTTGCCCAGAGCTGCTGTCATCAATGTGGGCCTCTTCTGGGGGTGGAGTGGACATGTCTGGACCCTCCTGTGTGGTGACGTTACGTAGTGATCCTGCAGGGGTATAAAAGCATGATTATTGCATGTGTGTGTGTCATGGTGTGCAATGGGTGGGTGTGCGTGTACCCCAGTGCAAGCATTCCTGTGTGGGGGCTTGTGTGATGATGGTTGGGGGGTGTTATGGGTATGTGCAGTGGGCATGCTTTAGTGATGGGTGTCCATGCTTAGTTGTGTCATGCAGGGCTTGGTGTTGGGATGGGTGGTTTGTGTTATAAGTACATTAGTGAGGAGTTGGAGTGATAGGGGAGGGGGTGAGGGTGGGGGGGTGTGATAGCATGCAGGTAGGGTGGGGGATATGATAGTTAAGATTTGACTTACCAGTGTCCATTCCTCCACCGACTCCTCCGAGGCTCTCAGGATGCATAATGGTCAAGACCTGCTCCTCCCATGTTGTTAGTTGTGGTGGAGGAGGTGGGGGTCCGCCGCCAGTCCGCTGAATTGCAATGTTGTGCCTGGAGACCACTGAACGCACCTTCCCCCGTAGGTCGTTCCACCTCTTCCTGATGTCCTCCCGATTTCTTGGGTGCTGTCCCACTGCGTTTACCCTGTCAACGATTCTTCGCCATAGATCCATCTTCCTGGCTATGGAGGTGTGCTGCACCTGTGATCCAAATAGCTGTGGCTCTACCCGAACGATTTCCTCCACCATGACCCTGAGCTGCTCCTCGGAAAACCTGGGGTATCTTTGGCATGCCATGGGGTGGTGTAGGTGATGTGTGGGGTGGAGTATGTGGTGATGAGTGTGGTGATGTGTTGTGGTGTGTGGAAGTTTGTGCGTGGATGTTGTGTGGGTGATGGTGTTTTGTGCCTCTGTGTGGTGGGGTTCTCTATTGCTTTGCTCTCTCTCTGTCGCCTTCGTCTCTGATTTTTGGTCGTAGGGGTTTGTGGGTGATGTGGGTGTGTGTTTTATATTGTGTTGGGTGTGTGGGAGTGTTGTTTTTATGTGTATCAGGTGTGTGTATTTTGAATTGTCCAATGTGGTGGTGTTTTGGAGATGTGTGTGTATTTTGAGCGCGGCGGTGTGTACCACCAATGGAATACCGCGGTAGAAAGACCTCCGCGTGGATTCGTGGGTCGTAATAGCATGGGTGTGTTTCTGTTGGCGTGACGGTGGAGGTTTTGTTTTCGCCAGTTTATCACTGACCTTTGGTGTGGCGGACTTGTGTGGGTGTCTGAATTTCGGCAGATTCCGAGATGTGGGTCATAATAGCTGTGACGGATTTCCGCGGCTGCGGCGGTGTATTGGCGGTCTTCTGCACGGCGGTAAGCGGCTTTTACCGCCAATGTTGTAATGACCCCCCATAGTCTGCTCTTAAGGAATATGGATCTGTCCTCTGGATCTAGGAAGGAGAGGATAATGTTAATTGGGATTCCAGTTCATATCCATATTGGGACACCCTTGGAAATAGAGGAGTAGCTTGTGCTGAGTACCTGATCCCACAAGCGCCTCTGCAGTTACATATCTTTATCCAGATTAGTGTGTGTGTCTTTTGAGAATGCTATATATACTTTGCAATGCTGTAATTGCAAATCAGGTCTTTAATGCTTTGTCAAATGTGACATCCTTATTTTTAATGTGATTATCTCATATATATGAGGAGCCATTATTGAAGGAAGTACATGCATCCCCAAAAAGCACCCCCACACACTGACCATGGCAGGACTGGCAGTATCAGGCATCGAGCGTTTCCCCAGGAGGCTGGAAGGGTGTGGGCTGGTTTTGCAGCAGTGTGGGCCAGTTTTGTTACTGGGGATCGGTTTTGCAGTTGTGCTGCAATATCAGTCCCCTGGTAACAAAAGCAGCAATGCTTCGTACTTGCACCCTTCCCCCTCGCCCGGGAGCTGGTCTGACAAAATTGCCAGGGCTGCTTTGACTTCCCAGTCTGGACCTTACACTGACACCCTCCTGGAAGCATCCATCTGACCAACCACTCCCTAACGAATAGTAGCTCCATCAAAGAAATACAAAACCAATAATAATGAACAATTGAAAAGAAATGCAAACTAAAGGGGGCAGAGCAAAACTGGCAGACCACCCAGGGGGAACTTGTGTCATTTCAGACTATGGTGGTCATTCTGACCTCGGCGGTAAAAGGCGCCCACCGCCGGTCAGAAATCCTCCATAATTCCGCTGCGGTCGCGGTAACCCGCCACGGTCATTCTGACCCGCAGCAGCCAAACCTCCGAAAATCCGACAGCCACAACAGACCGCCAGACCAGCGGTCGGCGGAAAAGTGGAGGTGACCAAACCTCCACCGTCACGCCAACAGAAATACGCCTATGCCATTACGACCCACGAATCCACGCGGCGGTCATTCAAACGCGGTTTTCCATTGGCGGTACACACCGCCGCGGTCAGAATACACACAAACGAACAAAACTCAGCCACATTGGCCGATTTGAATTCCACACACCTGATACACATACACACACCACTCCCACACACACAATACAATATAAAACACACACCCACATCACCCACAAACCCCTACGACAAAAAATTCAGAAAGAAGCACCGAGAGACACATCATCGAACACAGAATACCATCACACAGAGGCACACTACACCATCACCCACACAATATCCACACACAAAACAACACACACCACCACACTCAACACACTTAACTACACATACTCCACCCCACACATCATACACACCACTCCATGGCACCCCAAAGACAGCCCCGCTTCTCAGACGAAGAACTCAGGGTCATGGTGGAGGAAATCGTTCGGGTAGAGCCCCAGCTCTTCGGCACACAGGTCCAATACACCAGCATTGCCCGGAGGACGGAGCTATGGCAGAGGATTGTCGACAGGGTCAACGCTGTGGGACAGCACCCCAGAAATCGGGAAGACATCAGGAAGCGATGGAACGACCTACGGGGGAAGGTGCGTTCCATGGTATCCCGGCACAACATCGCCGTGCAGAAGACTGGCGGAGGACCCCCACCTCAACCCCCACAATTTACAACATGGGAGGAGGAAGTCTTGAACATCCTGCATCCTGACGGCCTCGCAGGAGTCGGCGGAGGAATGGACACTGGTAAGTTGAAGCTTCACTACTGCTTCCCCCCCACCTGCATGCCAAATCATACCCCAACCCTCACCCCCATCCTCGAACCCCACCCTCACCCCCACCCCCATCCTCACCCCCACCCTCACCCTCACCCCCACCACCATCCTCACCCCCACCACCATCCTCACCCCCACCCCCAGCACACCTATTCCCTGCCAATGTCTCACCATCACAACCCACACATCCCAAAACCTAGGCCTGCATGTGTCCACTAAGCATGGACACCCATCACCAAAGCATGCCCAATGCATATACACATCCCCCCCACAAGCCACCCTCACCAAAGCCCCCACACACGAATGCCAGCACTTGGGGACACGGGAACCCACAGATACACCCATATGCCACACATTGAAACTATAACCATACCTCTATACCCCTGCAGGACCCGACCGCCAACACACCGCCACGGAGGGCCCAGAATTCTCCACACCCCCCACCCAAGAGGCCGTCAGCGATGACAGCAGCTCTGTCGACCTGGACACCGATGACCAGCCCGGACCATCGGGGACCTCTGGACAGTCGGTTCCCCTCAGACAGCCACAGGCCACCACAGACCCAAACCCCTCTGGGAACACCAGCACAGCTCCCACCCAGCGGGCCCATGCCTCTGTCTCCAGGGCGCGTCAATCTGCGGTGTGTCTACCACTACAGGGCACCCAGGATAACCCACCACCCCAACAACAACAGGGACCTGGGGGCAGTGGTAGTGGGCACACCGGCCAGGGGGCAGAGGCCCAGGGAAACAGGGCAACTCGGAGGGCAGCTGTGCGACAGGGGGGGGACGGGCCCAGGGAACCCACTCTCCACGAGGCCCTCACCACCATCATGGGAGCATACAACCGCTCCCAGGAGACGATGGCGACGGTACTGGCCCGGTTCCAGGAGATCCAGGTACTGCAGGAGGAACACTATCGGGGGTACAGGGAGGACATCAGAGCCCTCACCTCCACCCTGGTTACCATGGTCGGGCTGCTGCAGGACCTCATCAACACCAGGACGGACACTCAACACCAACAAAGGGCCCCTGCCACTAGCCTGGACCAAGAACAGCCAACCACCTCCGCCGGCGCTAGTGGTCAGGAGGCCCCCGCACAACAGCAGCCCACCAGACCCCCACCTCCTGCAGGAGAAGAACCACCCCGCAAGAGGGCCCTGAGATCTCGCAAGAAGACAGAGTAGGATGTCAAGACCCCCGCCAGCAAAGGATACCACCTGATGTCATCCCACTGTCCCACATTGTCACCCTGTCCATCCTTGAACTGCCCATGCTCCATCTCTCCACAGGCCTCTGGACAATGCACCTGTGTGACTGTTACTCTGGACTCTGCCATGGACATTCCTTCACCATAGCCCCCACCCACTTGAAACCACCCATCCCATTTTGAGCACTTAAATAAACACCCATTTAGCACAAAACTATCTGGAGTCTGGCTGTGATTTCAAAATATTGTAATTGACATGAGATTGCAAATATGTCCTTGTACATAGTGAAGTCAACAAACAGCTGCCACAAAGCTGTAGTCCATGGGGAAACGAAGCACAGGACTCGTAGTGGGGACCCCAGATCTGAAATAGGGAGGGAAAAGCCACAACTCAGTCATCATACACTGGGGCAAATAGACAGGCAGCAGAGATGCAGGAGAGTAGTTCACATTCACTAAATTATGTTTGAATTGTTACCTGTGTCCTATTGGAAGTACTGTTCAATGATTCTGTCCCTGTTGTCTGTTTCAGCCCCGTCGTCTTCCTCCTCGTCACTCTCCACAGGTTCCACAGCTGCCACTACACCACCGTCTCGACCATCCTCCTGCAGGAAAGGCACCTGGCGGCGCAAAGCCAGGTTGTGAAGCATGCAGCAGGCCACGGTGATGTGACACACCTTCTTAGGTGAGTACATTAGGGATCCACCTGTCATATGCAGGCACCTAAACCTGGCCTTTAGGAGGCCAAAGGTGCGTTCGATCACCCTCCTAGTACGCCCATGGGCCTCATTGTACTGTTCCTCTGCCCTGGTCCGGGGATTCCTTACTGGGGTCAGTAGCCACGACAGGTTGGGGTACCCAGAGTCCCCCAATAGCCATACACGGTGTCTCTCTAGCTGTTCCATCACGTAAGGGATGCTGCTATTCCTCAGGATGAAGGCGTCATGCACTGACCCAGGGAACTTGGCATTTACATGCGAGATGTACTGGTCAGCCAAACACACCACCTGGATGTTCATGGAATGGTAACTTTTTCTGTTCCTGTACACCTGCTCCCTGTCTCTTGGGGGAACCAAAGCCACATGGGTCCCATCAATGGCACCAATGACGTTGGGAATATGTCCAAGGGCGTAGAAATCACCCTTCACTGTAGCCAATTCGCCCACCTCAGGGAAAATGATGTAGCTCCTCACGTATTTCATCAGGGCAGACAACACTCTGGATAACACCTTCGAAAACATGGGCTGAGACATCCCAGAAGCAATTCCCACTGTTGTCTGAAATGACCCACTTGCCAGGAAATGGAGTACTGACAGGACCTGCACCAGAGGGGGAATCCCTGTGGGTTGGCGGATGGGGGACATCAGGTCGGGCTCCAGCTGGGCACACAGTTCATGTATAGTGGCACGGTCAAGCCGGTAGGTCAGGATAATGTGGCGTTCTTCCATTGTCGACAGGTCCACCAGCGGTCGGTACACGGGAGGATTCATCCGTCTCCTCGCCAAACCCAGCGGACGGTGCCTAGGAAGGACAACATGGAGCACAGAGTCAAGCAACCCACAGGTACGTACTCACAGCTTGCACAGTAAACGATTCTCTATGCAGTGAATGGCGTGTCTGAGTGGCTATGCAAGGCCTAGGCCTGTGTGACGCAGTTGAAATTGAGCCATGTGGACCCTCGAAATGGCGGCTGTGAAGTGTGACAATGGGATGTGAGGTCAATGCGCTGGCGTGGCACACCACGGCGGTCGGCGGGCGAAGACCGCGGCGCGAAGCCGCATTGGTTAACATTGAAGCCTATGGGTTTCAGGAGCCAATGGCGAAGGGTGCCGGCGGTGGCGGGACGCACCGCCGCGGTACGCACCGCCGCGGACGTGACCGCCATTTCCTATCTACTTATCCACTTGCGACTTGAAATTTCACAGGAGAGGACCTATACTGCAAGTGTTGCTGTGACCTCGGTCTGGAAGGGACAATGGCTGCTGCGACTGGGGAAAGGGCCCCTGCCTTCACTGGAGAGGAGTTGGAGAAACTTGTGGATGGGGTCCTCCCCCAGTATGCGCTACTTTACGGTCCTCCAGACCAACAAGTGAGTTTAATTCAATATGGATTTGGGGCCACTGGCTGGCTTGGGGGCCTGGCGGGGGGCCTGGCGGGGATGGGGGGCATGTTGGGCCTGGCGGAGGGCCTGGCGGGGGGCCTGGCGGGGATGGGGGGCATGTTGGGCCTGGCGGGGGGCCTGGCGGGGGGCCTGGCGGGGATGGGGGGCATGTTGGGCCTGGCGGGGGGCCTGGCGGGGATGGGGGGCATGTTGGGCCACTGGCAACGATAATGCAGACAAACTTTAACGTGGTATTTCTCCCTCCCTGTACGTGTCACATAGGTCCGCGCCCATGAGAAGATCGGGATTTGGCGTGCCATCGCCAAGGAAGTCCGGACCCTGGGGGTCCACCATCGACGGGGCACCCACTGCCGCAAGAGGTGGGAGGACATCCGCCGCGGGACCAAGAAGACCGCCGAGTCTCTGCTGGGGATGGCCTCCCAACGTAGGCGGGGTGCCTGCGGTCAACTGACCCCCCTGATGTTCCGGATCCTGGCGGTGGCCTACCCTGATTTGGATGGGCGCGTGAGGGCAGCACAGCAGACACAAGGGGGTGAGTACAAGCATCATCTACTCTGTTGTCGCGCAGTGGAGGTGTCTGGGTGGGGGAGGAGGGCTGTGGGTCCCCCTAGGCCAGGGCGATATCTGTAGGCTGGGCACCCCCGTAAGCCCCTGTGTCCCCAGCCACCACCCTCAGTAGTGTGTCAGTACAGCCATCCCTGGGCCGTGTCATCCATGGGTGCAGTTGTCAACTCTAGGCGTGTAGGGCATGTTCCACGGAATGCGTAGCGGACCCCAAGTGCGCAACTTAGTGCAGGGGGCATCTGTGTCTGTCATGTCCGCTAACTGTACCGGTGATCCATGTACTCAAAATCTCTTTATTTCTCTCTCCCCCCCCCCTTTTTGTTTGTCCTTCTGTGCTTGTGTGCATCAGCATCATCAGGCGGAGGAGAAGTGGCATCGGGGCCGGAGGGAGCTGCATCTCACATGGCCCAGGAGGGCCATGCCACAGAGTCTGACTGGACCAGTGAGACGGAGGGCGAGGGGAGCTCCACGACGGGGACGACTGGACCCTGCAGCGACACGGACACGTCCTCGGAAGGGAGCTCCCTTGCCGGGGTGGCACCATCCGTGCCCCCCGCCATTACAGGTACAGCCGCCACCCAGCGCACCATCTCCACCCTCCCAGCAGCCCCTCAGCGTTCGCCCCGTGCCCGCTCTGCCAGGAAGCCGGGCATCTCCTTCGCCCCAGGCACCTCAGGCCCTGCCCCTGTTACCCCCGCTGCCCTCAGTGAGGAGGTCATTGACCTCCTCCGAACGCTCATTGTTGGGCAGACTACCCTTTTGAATGCCATCCAGGGGGTGGAGAGGGAGGTTCATCGCAGCAATGCGTACCTGGAGGGCATTCATTCGGGTCAGGCTGCCCATCAGCGATCGTTCCAGGCTCTGGCCTCAGCACTGACGGCAGCCATTGTCCCTGTCTCCTGCCTCCCTCTACTAACTCCCTCCTCCCAGTCTCCTGTTCCTCTGCCTGTCCCACCCACACCATCAGACCAGCCTGCACACACCTCAACACCCAAGAGCAGCTCATCCAAACATAAGCACCACAGATCACGCAGACATTCACACAAGCAACATTCCGATGCAGACATGCCAACAGTCACTACCACCTCTGTGACCACCACCTCCTCGTCTCCCTCCTCCCTCCCTGTGACGTCTACACTCACACCTTCATTCACCTCACCATCAGCCAGTGTTTCCATCACCAGCATACCCTCCACTCCAGTCCGCACACGTGCAGTCACCACCCCCACTGCCATTTACACGTCCCCTGTGTCCTCTCCCACTGTGTCTGTCACCCCCTCTTCCACACCACACAAACGCAGCCACCCACCCACCCAACAGCCATCCACCTCACGACAGCCTCCCGCTCCTGCACCTGCACCCAAAGACAGCAAACTTGTCTCGCCTACAACCACATCCTCTCCCTCCACTCCCATACCCACTGTACCTTCCACTCTCCATTGTCCCAAGAAAATCTATCTCTCTACTGCTACCTTCTTTCCTGACCCTGAGCCCCCCCCCTCCTTCTCGTCGGGGTAAAAAGAGCACCTCAGCCACCACCAGCCCTGCAGCCCCCTTGACAAGGGTGCAGGGGTATTGGAGCCCACCAGCCCGCAGGTCTGGATCTTCGCCCAGCAGCAAGGGGACAGCCAGCCCACCCCCTGGGAAGAGGAGCAGAAGGCGGAAGGGCCGCCGCCGGAGCCCGGATTCGATATCCCCCCAGGACACTAGCCAGCCACCGTCAACAACCACAACTCCAAAGGGAGGAAAGGGCCACAGACTCCCGACTAAGGAGGGCAAGGGCAGCAAGGCGGAGAAGTCAGGCAGCAGGCCTGCTGCCCATGGAGGACCCGTCACAGCTGCCCAGGAGGAGCCCGCAACCCCCATAGCCGCTGCCCTGGGAGGAACCGGCACAGCTGCCCCGGGAGAGCCCACCACCCCCATAGCCGCTGCCCAGGGAGGACCCAGCCCAGCTGGCCAGGAGGGCCCTACCACCCACAGCCCAGGTGGGCATTGAAGGAGCACCATCCCCGCTGCCCAGGAGGGCACCACCAGGCAATGAGCAGTTGGCCATAGAATGGCCGCCGTCTCCAGCACCGCTCCGCTGGGGCCCGCCGTCTCAAGAACCGCTGAACTGGGCCCTTCAAGGCAAGAACCGCTGAACAGGGCCCCGCCGTCTCCAGCACCGCTCCGCTGGGGCCCGCCGTCTCAAGAACCGCTGAACTGGGCCCTTCACGGCAAGAACCGCTGAACTGGGCCCTTCACGGCAAGAACCGCTGAACTGGGCCCTTCAAGGCAAGAACCGCTGAACTGGGCCCCGCCGTCTCCAGCACCGCTCCGCTGGGGCCTGCCGTCTCAAGAACCGCTGAACTGGGCACTTCAAGGCAAGAACCGCTGAACTGGGCCCTTCAAGGCAAGAACCGCTGAACTGGGCCCTTCGAGGCAAGAACCGCTGAACTGGGCCCTTCAAGGCAAGAACCGCTGAACAGGGCCCCGCCGTCTCCAGCACCGCTCCGCTGGGGCCCGCCGTCTCAAGAACCGCTGAACTGGGCCCTTCAAGGCAAGAACCGCTGAACTGGGCCCTTCAAGGCAAGAACCGCTGAACTGGGCCCTTCAAGGCAAGAACCGCTGAACTGGGCCCCGCCGTCTCCAGCACCGCTCCGCTGGGGCCCGCCGTCTCAAGAACCGCTGAACTGGGCCCTTCACGGCAAGAACCGTTGAACTGGGCCCTTCACGGCAAGAACCGCTGAACTGGGCCCTTCAAGGCAAGAACCGCTGAACAGGGCCCCGCCGTCTCCAGCACCGCTCCGCTGGGGCCCGCCGTCTCAAGAACCGCTGAACTGGGCCCTTCACGGCAAGAACCGCTGAACTGGGCCCTTCAAGGCAAGAACCGCTGAACTGGGCCCCGCCGTCTCCAGCACCGCTCCGCTGGGGCCCGCCGTCTCAAGAACCGCTGAACTGGGCCCTTCACGGCAAGAACCGCTGAACTGGGCCCTTCAAGGCAGGAACCGCTGGCCCTTTGGCAGACGTGGCAGGGCAGGATCTGTCTCGGGCAGGGCTGCAGGATGTCCTCTGGCCAACATGCCTCCTCCAGTGGCAGTGGAGTCTGTTATGGACTGCTTGGACTGTGGCTTTGCTCTCCCCAGGATGGCCCAGTGGGCAGGCCACCCACTGTATGGACTGTATGGACTGTGGCTTTGCTCTCCCCAGGATGGCCCAGTGGGCAGGCCACCCACTGTATGGACTGTTTGGACTGTGGCTTTGCTCTCCCCAGGATGGCCCAGTGGGCAGGCCACCCACTGTATGGACTGTATGGACTGTGGCTTTGCTCTCCCCAGGATGGCCCAGTGGGCAGGCCACCCACTGTATGGACTGTTTGGACTGTGGCTTTGCTCTCCCCAGGATGGCCCAGTGGGCAGGCCACCCACTGTATGGACTGTATGGACTGTGGCTTTGCTCTCCCCAGGATGGCCCAGTGGGCAGGCCACCCACTGTATGGACTGTATGGACTGTGGCTTTGCTCTCCCCAGGATGGCCCAGTGGGCAGGCCACCCACTGTATGGACTGTTTGGACTGTGGCTTTGCTCTCCCCAGGAAGGGCCAGTGGTCATGGAGTCCCCTCGTGGATCTGGCGTCGTGTACTCAAGTGGCTGAGGTGCCCCCCCTTCCCTTCCCCCTGAGGTGCCTGTCCTTTTTTCTTTCTGATGCCCCTGCAGTGTTCTCTCCGTGGAGTTCTTGTCGTGGGACTGGGCCTTGCCCCTTTGCTCAGGACCCCTGTGGTCCACGGACAGTGGTTGGACTACATTTAGTAGATGTATATATTTTGTACATAGTTTATTTATTTATTTGGATTACTGCTGTCCATTTTTCAATATATCTGCCCGTTTGAGATCTCTTCTTTTGGTCTTTGCATAATTTCGGAAGGGGGGGGTTTGTGGGTTGTGACAGTGATCTGTGGGAATGCATTGATGTGTGTGTTGTAGTGGGTGTGGGTGGGTGGGTGTGTGCCGGTAATCTTTGCCCTCCCCTGTGTCGTAGGTGCAGTACTCACCGATGTCTTCCGCGCCGCCGGGCGTGCTCCTGGTACAGGAGCAGGTATAGGAGTGCGGGGATGACCTGCAACTCAGGTTCCATACTGCCGGAATCTCGCGTGGTGTATGTGGAGGTGAGCGTTTTCCCGTTCGTAGTCTGTTTCCGCCGTGTTTTTATCGGCGGTGCTCCCGCCCCGGAAAAGGTGGCGGATTGGTGGGTCGTGATAGGGTGGGCGGTACATTGTCTGCCGCCTGGCTGTTGGCGGGGACCGCCGCGCTGTTTGTTTGTTCCGCCGTGGCGGGCGGAGTGTTAATGCGGCGGGCTGTGTTGGCGGTTCCCGCCAGGGTCAGAATTGCATATTTTGGACCGCCGGCCTGTTGGCGGGTTGGCCGCCGCTTTATCACCGACCGCCAGGGTCAGAATGAGGGCCTATGTGTGGAGGGGAATGTCGGCTCAGCATCAAGGATTGCCAGTGCCTGTGGCAATGTAGAGATGGAAATTATGAGGGCAAGAGGGATGATCTGCAATTGTACTTTTAAGGAGCAAATGCCACTGTGGCCAGGCCATCATGGGGACCACAAGTGGTTAGGAGACATCCAGAATCGGGGCTGAGTGGAAAAACATATATATGTGGGACAAAGGGAGTGCCCCACTGACTCCTATACAAGGTGTATCAGGGGGGTCACCATCAAAGACAGATAGACGTTGGTCAGTGTTTGGAAGAGTTGGCCCAGCAAAGCAATGGAAGTATTGAGGGCGTATATCAAGAGCAATCACACTAGATTCTCTGCAATTGGGCGTGTAATACTTGAAGGGGATTGTATGCTCCAGGAAGGGACGGTGTCCGATAGAAATCTTCTTGGTCTGAATATGAAGACATGGCAGCTGGGGGGTCATGAAAGGTGACCGTCATTAGAAGAGCTTCTCAAAGAGCTTGAAGTGCCTACAATAGAGAACGACGAAGGTGAGGTCATTCTGAGTAGTTTTCACACCTCCTTCTGGGTCATTTGTGGTGTTCTGCCAATCGGACCCCCGGTTCTGTCGGTTTTGCTGAGGTATCAGGAGGGAAACCCCAGGAAAAGCTCACTCCAACACCACTGTTGATTGGGTGAAAAAGTAGGATTTCTGGTCATGAATAATCTTGAGGTGGTTGGGGAAGAGGAGGGAATATTGGATTCTGTATTCTACTAGGTGGCCCTGGAATTCTGGAGGGTCATTGTATAGTCTGAGAAGATCATGATTCAAGGGTTATCCTTTGAAACAGGAGTAGCCTACCATGCCACCACCGAGTTGCATCTCGGTAATGTAAAATATGGACTAGAAATGGGCACGGTGAGGCCCCGGGAGGTGGGGGTGGTGGTCCTGGGCTGGATCAGGAGCTGGCGAACCCTCTGGATGGAAAAGAAGGTGGATGGGGCAGTCACCAATGTGAATTTGCTGAACTAGGATTCAAAGAAAGCCACAGCATTTGAGTATTCTGCACCCTTTCCAGGCACACCGACAACAAAGATGTTACCCCGTCATGAGTGCACTTTAGCACCTTCAGCACAATGATGGAGATCCTGGGCAGCAGGATGTGGACCTATGCTCATTTTCTCAGACTGGGACACTCGGTCAACCAATTTACAGTGGTTGTCACGGAGAAGGGTGATGTCTATGTTAGTGATGTTGATTTTATTCCAAAAGTATGTTGGTGGTTTAAATGGCAGTCAGTATTTGGTGTGGTTTGGTGTGGTACAGTGGAGATGTTGCATGAGGTTTGGTGCAGGAGGAATCGCGGTTTCCGGGGGTAACCAGGTTTGTCTGTCTCACACGGACCATATCCTTTGAGTCCAGAGAGATTGATCAGCATGAGCCCCACTTAATGAAGATCAAATAAAAGAGATGAGATAGACAAGATGGGGGGCCACCAGTATATGACAGAAATGGTGGGTCAGCTCAGTTGGGTGCCACAGTGTTACACACGTCTTGGGTCATCTTTGAATCCTTTTGCTCTTACCTAATGGACAAATGAGGGGGCAGCACAAGTAGTCAAGCCAAGTCCAACCACCTAAGTCTTCTACAAGTGGTGAGTCCACTTAAGTTCATCCACTGTAAAAAGGCACAGTTGATGAGGTCTGCCTAGTGGTGAGAATGCTCATGGTAGAGCCTTTATCAGTGCCCAGTGGCCAGTAAGGTCACCAGAACTTGATGAACAGTTTTGTGCAATGTGCACAGTTGAAGTATTGGTGCATATGAAGATTTAGGGTGGTGGTTTGAAACCTGCTTGCCCCACCAGGTGGACAGTCAGGAGGTGTGAGCACTAACAGTCTAAGCCAAACCCACTCTGAGTGGAAAGCCCCGACTGCAAGGACTCCTTAATACATGCACTTTAGAGATGAGGAGTGGGTGAGGTTGTCATGGAAGCTGTGATGCAGGTGCAGAGTGTTTAGCATGGTGAAATGGTCAATATGGCATGTAAAATGTGCAGTAATAAGAGAGCGACACTCACTGCATGTGTATTTTCTTGTCGGACAGTTGAAGTAGGTCCCTGTGAATTGTCCGGGGTGGCAGTCTCAAGTCTTGTATGCCTCTCACCTTGGGCTCCTGTATCAGTCTCCTTTGTGGAGGTATGTCAGGCCTGCAGAAGTTGCTTTAGTGGTTGGGACAGGTACCCATCAATGGGCCTAGTCTAATTGTTTGATGTGTACCTTCTCTCAAGCCCTGGAGGGGGTGTCGCTCAGCGCCATGGCCCAAAGGTCTCCCAGGAGTAGGGATGGAAATATTGTCACAGCAGCAAGGTGCAGGTCACAAGCAGGTCACTGAGGGCCAAGAAGAAATCCTCTGTGGAAGTGGCAAGAGGTCAAGAGGGCCAGCAGGTGTCTTCTCAAGTTATGGGGAGGACCGCCAGATCGCATCTGGTGTAACTGAGGCACCAGGAATCAATATGTTCAATCTTCGCTACCTCTGGAGAAAAAAAAACAAGCCTCCTCTGGTGGGTGCCTGCGTCAGCACTGCCTCATGGAGCAGGGCCTGGTAGGAGATATGGAGGGGTTGTGGGCTATTGAGGGGAGGATGAAAGCCCCAAGCAGGCCCTAGAAGCATATCATATGGAAAGAAAATTGCTCTGTGAAAGTGGTGAGTTATGATGTGGCTTGGGTGGGCAGATATCCAGTCTTAATTTGTATTATGAAGCCTCCCAGGAACTTTTGAAGATCACAGTCTAAGCGACCAATCAGCCCCATGTGCATCAAAGGCCTTAGGGGCCTGAGTGATTGATGGTCTCTACCCCGGGAAGCAAGATATTATCCCTGGTGAGTCCCTGGGTCAGGACCACTCCCTGTAATTTCTCCTCAGGACTTCAAACAAATGGGATTAGTACGGATACAGAAGCAGGATGGCAGAGCTTGCCTAATGTTTGGCCACAATGATGCCTCACTCGTGATGCCCTGCCCTCCAAAAAGGCTGTCTCTTTATAATTTTCTGTCTGCGCCAACCACACCACCCCTTCCAAGGTACCTTCTTAGGTTTACATCTCCTGACTGTCCTTTAGATTAGCCTGCTGTAGTATTTCCAACTGAATTGTGAACCAACATCTCCATGCAAAGTCTTGTTTAAAGCAGGTGGAATAGCATGTGACTTAGACTGTACAAATCCTACTTCTGATTTCGGCCTAGATCTCTGTACTAGGGTGAATGTTTGAGTTTGTTCAGCATTCCGTCTATCACTTGGTCTTTTTGTATTTGTCACCATAAGTGGGATGGGTATGCCCAGATGTGGATCCCTTGCTCACTGGATTCAAGCTAGCCTGGCTAATGAGGGCTAATACCACAAAAACAATCCAAGGATGATTGTTTCTGGTCCAGGGAGGGCCTGGCCCGGCAGTTCAGGCTGGACTGTTCCCATGAAGAAAGGGGTCAAGACTGATTTGCATATGGCTGGGTCTAAACTGGAATGGCATGTGTGGCAAAAACAATGGATTTACGCCCAGATCTCTGTACTGGGGGTGAAAGTTCGACACTGTTCAGCATTCTGGCCATCATTTGTTCTTTTAGCATTTGTCGCTCTAAGTGTGACGGGTGTGCCCAGGCGTGGGTCCCGTGCTTTCTATGCCACTGAAGTCAAGCTAGCTGGCTGATGAGGTGTGATATCCTGAAAAACGGTCCCAGGATGCCTTTTCTGGTCCAGGGAAGACCTGGCCTGGCAGTTCGGGCTGGACCGTTCCCATGGGGAACCGGGTCAAGACTGATTTTATTATGGCTGGGGCCAAACTACAGTGGCATGGTGGGCACAAAAATGATGGATTAAATCTAGATATTTGCGGCTGGGGTTGAATGTTTGCATGATCAGCATTCCGTCCATCAATTGTTCTTTTTGCTTTTACCTGCAGGCTATAGCATAGTGTAATAACAATCCATCCTTAGTAGCATATTATCTTTAACACATGTTTTGTACAATTTGGAGGTCAAGCCTTCTATTTTTGCCACATGATTCCATAATAAACAAAGCAAACCTATGAAATCTAGAATATCTTTTCCCAATGAACCAATGAAGTTTATACCCATTACTATTGGCCTTACAACTTACCCAATACCATCCTATTCAAGTGAACATAAAATGCAGCCCTCATGCGTACATTTATTGAATTATAAATATGTAGAAGAATACAGTTTGCAAAACAATGCATAAATACCCCTAACAGGTCCTAAAAAGAATCATAATAGTAAATACCCCAGCGTTTCTCAAAGTGGGTGGCCAACCCAAATTCCTTGCCTACTAGTGTTTTCTGTGAGTTTACATGTAACAGAATACCTGTCTGCCTGTAAATTAATGTGATAACAACCAACTGTTAAAGGCTTACTGGCTTTAACAAATATTTTCATAGTAAATAGGCTAGAACAATAGCCTTTGTCATAACATTTCATATTTAGCAGACCAGAGCTATGGCATCAGATTTAACGCTGTTGAATACACCAATGAGGCTTATAGCTTGTCACCATAAAAAACTCAGGCCTACAATATTGAACATAAACTTTTCCATACAGTAATCCTCAGGGTCACAGCTATAAAATTAGAAAGGTATACAAAATTGCAGTTGTCTAAAAAAAGTACTATCTCTCTGTTAGAACCACTCTTCTGGAATATTTGTCCACGGGGACGATGCAGGACTGTGAAAGCTGAATTAATTGAAAATGAATTTGTATTTTATTATTGGTTAAGAATTTACATGACTTAGGCTAACATAGAAAATAATGTGCAACTTCGAAAATGTGCCCATTTGAGTGGCCATCATTATATATGTAATAATTAATAGTCAATGCATATGTAGTTAACTAATGTGCACATGTAGAGTAAAATGAATTTGTGCATCATATTAATGATTTAATGCTATGTATTTGTTTTGATAACTTTCGGGCATAAATAAATTGCGAGGATGGGGCCTAGTCTGGAGAACCTCATGTTTAGCTGCATTGCTCTAATAAATGTTTGTAAATGTTTTGTAAGTGTGGAGAATTAATATTTTCCACTCTTCACATTGTGCAAAACAAGTGATTTGTAAACGACTTTAATGACTTTAACTTTCTCATGAGAACTCCTTGTGGAGACACGCTGCACTAGAAACTGTAACATTGTAACCTTGATGCGTGAGACAGAAACGTTCTCAGGAGCTGACAATGGATGTACTGACTGGTGTATGGACTGCAACTAAAGAGTTACCTGATGAGCCTGTCGATGGGAATAGGAGTAGAGGAGCAAATCATCGATGTGTGAAAGACTATTTAGCTATATCTTAGGTATGGGTTTAATTTTCATTGGGCTTACTGTGAACGGACGATATTCTGACCAATGATCGCATGAGAAGATGCTTTTGAGTCTTTAATATATCCAAACTACATCTTGGAGAAGTGGCGCATTCTTCATTTTCTTTCTTTCCTGCTCTTGCTGAGATTAAGATCCGCTCGAGGAGCTGAACAGTTCCTTATGTATTTTATTTCTAACTTTAACTTAATTGTTTAGTTTGTTAAAGGTGAATGCTGATCACTTAGTAATTTCTTCCTATATGGTTCAGTTAGCTTAGTTAGAGCCCACCTGTGGCTGAGGCATTTCCTTTCACTGTTCTGTTGCTGAAGCTGACAAGACGGATGTCTGACGGATGTCCCACTGACGAGACAAAGAGAATCGCAGCTTGCTGACCCTTTGAGGAGAGGTATATGAATGTCAATGTGCTTTATAGATTTTGTTTTTCTTTTAAGGTACTATCTGCTATTTTGATAGAGCCCTAGTGAGATGTTTTCCAAAATTAACTTTTAACTAAATTTGTTTTGCATGAAGCCCAACATGCCAATGTGATTGTAGGGTTAGTTAATAAACTCAATGTTATTAACTAAAGAACTGATTCTACTCACCTGTTGAATTCAGATGTCTGCTATTTCTGTGATGCAGTTATTATTGCTGTTGATTTGTACCGTGACTCTTGAATGCTTAATTGCAAGTGCATTAGTGAAATTGAGATTCTTTCGATGATTTGGTCAGCCGGTGTTATTCATATATGTGTATCATTTGAGACTAATTTACGTGACGCTAGCATTGTTAATATAGGGAAATAAATAATGTTTACTAAAAGGTGTGATTATTCGTGGCCACATGGGTCATGGTGCGAGAAGTTTACTGAATCAAGTTGTCTACAAATTGATTGCTTTATATGTTGCTGTCATTTGATTTGGCTATGAGGAATGAAAGCAAGGATGATGTAATCACTCTAAGCGTAGTCAAAAGGTCCATCGCACCTCTAACGTGTCCCCTTATAAATAAATTATAAAAGACCAAATAAGCTCACAGGACCTCCTCTCTCCTCTCAGGTGACTCCCAATTCAGGCTGCAACCCCAAGTCCGCAGAAGAGGGTGTATGTAAATAATAAGCCCATGCATCAGTGTTAGAAATGGGGTCTTTGGTTGGCTGTCAGGGTACCCCCTAACCAAGCAAGGACACTCACTCTAGTCAGGATAAGTCACACACAATCCAAATTGTCCTGTGTCCACCCTCTGGTAGCTTGGCACTGAGCAGTCAGTCTCAACTTAGAAGGCAATGTGTAAAGTATTTGTGCAATAAATCATAAAACAACACAGTATAGCACCCCAAAAATACACCACAGGGTGTTTAGAAAAATACATAATATTTATCTGGATAATTGCAGGTCAAAATGATTAAAATGCAATAAGTATATGGCAGGACAAAGTCACAGGAGCTGCGTCGATTAGGTGGGAGTTGCGTAGAATTTTCTACCGCACGGCATGCTCTGGAAGTTGGGCTGCGTCGTTCCGGCTCGGCTGTGTGTTGATCTGGTTGGCCGTGCGTCGAATTTCCGGCTGCTACGCTGGCGCTGCATCGATCTTCTCGACGCAAAGTCGGGCCGCGGTGCAGGCTGTGCGTCGTTTCTGGCAAGCTGTGCATCGAATTTCGCTGCACAAGGAGTCCTTCTTGAAGAGATAAAGGGGGTCATTACAACATTGGCGGTACTTTGCTTACATTGCTTACTGCCGTGCAAAAGACCGCCAACACACCGCCGCGGCCGTGGAATTCCGCCACAGCTATTATGACCCACATCTGGAAATCCGACAAAATTCAGACACCCACACAAGTCAGCCACACCAAAGGTCAATGATAAACTGGCGAAAACAAAACCTCCACCGTCACGCCAACAGAAATACGCCCACGCTATCACGACACACGAATCCACGTGGCGGTCTTTCAACCGCGGTATTCCATTGGCGGTACACACCGCCGCGCTCAAAATACACACACACATACAAAACAACGCCACATTGGACAATTCGAAATACACACACCTGATACACATACACACACCACTCCCACACAACCATTACAATATAAAACACACACCCACATCACCCACAAACCCCCACAACAAAAAATTCCGAAAGAAGGCCAGAGAGAGACACCACCATCCACAAACTAGCATCCACAGGCACTCAACACCATCACCCACACAACTTCCACGCACAAAACACCACACACCACTACATATCAGCACACTTATCATCACACACACCACCCCACACATCACCCCACACATCACCTACACCACCCAATGGTACGGCAAACACACCCCAGGTTTTCGGAGGAGGAGCTCAGGGTCATGGTGGAGGAAATCGTCCGGGTAGAGCCACAGCTATTTGGAGCACAGGTGCAGCACACCTCAATTGCAAGGAAGATGGAGCTATGGCGAAGAATAGTCGCCAAGGTCAACGCAGTGGGACAACACCCAAGAAATAGGGACGACATCAGGAAGAGGTGGAACGACCTACGGGGGAAGGTGCATTCCGTGGTCTCAAGACACCACCAGGCGGTTCAGTGGACTGGCGGCGGACCCCCACCTCCTCACCCACAACTAACAACATGGGAGGAGCTGGTCTTGGCGATTCTGCATCCTGAGGGCCTCACAGGAGTCGGTGGAGGAATGGACTCAAACCTTTAACTACCATGTCCCCCATCCTACCTGTATACTATCACATACCCCCCACCCTCACCCCCTCCCCCATCACTCCAACTCCTCACAAATGTACCAATATCACAAACCACACATCCCAACACCAAGCCCTGCATGCAACACCAACGCATGGACACACATCACTAAAGCATGCCCACCGCACATACCCATACACCCCCCTAAACCATCATCACACAAGCCCCCACACAGGAATGCAAGCACTGGGGTACACGCTCACCCACCCATTGCACACCATGACACACACAGATGCAATAATCATGCTTTTCCACCCCTGCAGGACCACTACCCAACGTCACCAGACAGGAGGGTCCAGACATCTCCACCCCACCCACAGAAGAGGCCCACAGTGATAACAGCAGCTCTGTCCAACTGGATCTAGATGACCAGTCCGGACCATCGTGGGCCTCGGGACAGTTGGTTCCCCTCACACAGGCACAGGCCACCACAGACCTTCCACCCTCTGGTAACACCAGCACAGCACCCACCCAGAGGGCCCATACCTCCGTCCCAAGGACACATCAATCAGCTGTGTGTCCACCACTACAGGGAACCCAGGATAACCCACCACCCCAACAACAACAGGGACCTGGGGGCAGTGGTAGTGGGCACACGGTCCAGCGGACGGAGGCCCAAGAACACAGGGGAACTGGAAGGGCTGCTGTGCGACAGGGGGCGGACAGGCCAAGGGAACCCACTCTCCACGAGGCCCTCTCCTCCATCATAGGAGCATACCACCACTCCCAGGAGACGATGGCAACGGTCCTGGCCAAGTTTCAGGAGACCCAGCGCATGCAGTAGGAACAGTATTTGGGATTCAGGGAGGAACTCAGAACCATCAGCTCCGCCCTGGACACCATCGTAGGGGTGCTGAAGGAAATACTCAACACCAGGAGGGACACTGTGGCACTCCAAGGGGCCCCTGACACTAGCATGGACGATGAACTGCCCACCACCTCCGCCGGCGCTAGTGGACAGGAGGCACCGCCACAGGACCACCACACCAGCACCCCACCCCCTGCAGATGGAGAACCACCCGCAAGCGGTCCCTGAGATCCAGGAACAAGACAGAGCACGATGGCAAGACCCCCGCCAAGAAATTGTCCTGATTGTCAACCCACTGTCCCACTTTGTCACCCTGTCCATATTGAAACTGCCCCAGCTCCACTTCCTATGCCCATATGGGCAATGCACCTATGAGACAAATAGACTGGACTCTGCCATGAACACTCCTCCGCCATCACCCCTCACCATTTAACTTCCCCCTCCAATATTTTGTATGTAAATAAACACATCTAAAGTACCAAAAGATCTGGAGTCTGTCTGTGATTTTGAAATAGTGTATTTGCAATTACAGTGACAAAATTTCCAGGAAATAGTAATGTCAACATACCTATGTCACACAGCTCTAGTCCCTGAGGAATCTAAGCAGATGACACACGTTGGGACCCACACCTGTGAAACAGGCTCCACAGCTGCCACAACACCGCCATCTGAACCATCCTCCTGCAGAAAAGGCACCTGTCGTCGCAAAGCCAAGTTCTGAAGCATACAGCAGGCCACGATGATCTGGCACACCTTCTTTGGTGAGTAGAATAGGGATCCACCTGTCATATGGAGGCAGCAGAACCTTGTCTTCAGGAGGCCGAAGGTCCGCTCGATCACCCTTCTAGTACGCCCATGGGCCTCATTGTAGCATTCCTCTGCCCTTGTCCTGGGATTCCTCACTGGGGTCAGTAGCCATGACAGGTTGGGGTAACCAGAGTCACCTAATAGCCACACAAGGTGCCTCTGGAGTTGACCCATCACAGAAGGGATGCTGCTATTCCGCATGATGTAGGCGTCATGCACTGAGCCAGGGAACATGGCATTCACATGGGAGATGTACTGGTCTGCCAAACATACCATCTGTACATTCATGGAATGATAACTCCTCTGGTTCCTGTACACCTGTTCACTCCTGTGGGGGGGGACCAAAGCCACATGGGTCCCATCAATGGCACCTATGATGTTGGGGATATGTCCAAGGGAACAGAAGTCGCCTTTCACTGTAGGCAAATCCTCCACCTGAGGGAAAACGATGTAGCTCCGCATGTGTTTTAGCAGGGCAGACAACACTCTGGACAATACGTTGGAAAACATAGGCTGGGACATCCCTGATGCCATGGCCACTGTTGTTTGAAATGACCCACTTGCAAGGAAATGGAGCACTGATAGCACCTTCGCTTGAGGTGGGATTCCTGTGGGATGGCGGATTGATGACATCAGGTCTGGCTCCAACTGGGTACACAGTTCCTGGATTGTGGCACGGTCAAACCTGTAGGTGATTATCAGATTTCTTTCCTCCATTGTCGACAGGTCCACCAGCGATCGGTACACCGGAGGATTCCGCCATCTCCTCACATGTCCCAGCGGACGGTGCCTATGAAGGACAACAGCGAGTCAAACAAGTCAGAGGTATGTAACCACAGTCTACACAGAACACGATTCATACACAAAATCTGGCCTGTATGTGTGTTGAGAGTAGGCCTAGGTATGTGTGAAGCAGTTGGTAATTAGGCCATGTGGGCCACTGAAATGTCGGCTGCCTGATCTCTAAAGTGGGACAATGGGATGTGAGGTAACTGCGCTGGCATTGTACACCATCGCGGTAGGCAGTCGAAGACCGCGGCGCAATGCTGCATTGGTTAACATTGGACCCTATGGGTCCCAGGAGCCAATGACGATGTACGCCGGCGGTGATGATACGCACCGCCGCGGACGTGACCGCCATTTTCTAGCTGTTGAATCACTCGATACCTGATCTTCGACAGGAGAGGACCTACACTGCAAGTGCTGCTGTGACCTCGGTCTGGAAGAGACAATGGCTCGTGCATCTGGGGAAAGGGCCCCTGCCTTCACATCGGAGGAGTTGGAGAAGCTCGTTGACGGAGTCCTCCCCCAGTACACGCTACTCTACGGTCCTCCAGACCAACAGGTAAGTACACAGGGGGCATGTTGTATGGGCTATGCCTGTGTGGAGAGGGCTGGTTGTAAGAAGGAATGGGGCAGAGTTCTGAGTGCATGAAAGACGATGGGTGCATGTGCCACATGGCAAGGGTAGGGATGGGGGCCACTCACTTTGACAGCGCAGTTGACTTCTCTTCTTCCCCTGTACATTTCATGTAGGTCAGCGCCCACCAGAAAAAGGATATTTGGCGTGCCATCGCCAAGGACGTCCGGACCCTGGGGGGCCACCACAGACGGAGCACCCACTGCCGGAAGAGATGGGAGGACATTCGCCGCTGGAGCAAGAAGACGGCGGAGGCTCAGCTGGTGATGGCCTCCCAATGTGGGAGGGGTGCCCGTCGAACCATGATCCCCCTGATGTTCCGGATCCTGGCGGTGGCCTACCCGGAGTTGGATGGGTGCTTGAGGGCATCACAGCAGACACAAGGGGTGAGTACACTCTCATTCAGCTGACTTTGTGCGCAGTGGAGGGGTCTGGGTGGGGGAGGAGGGCTGTGGGTTTCCCTAGGCCAGGGTGAGTTCCGTAGGCTAGGCCCCTTTGTAAGGCATGGCCCTGTGGCCCCCCACCCCACCTCTGTAGAGTGCCAAGTACAGGTGTTCATGCACCTGTGTCATCTATGTGTGCAGATGTCGTCCATAGCCTTGTAGGCCATTTCCCAGGAATTGCACTGTAGAGCCCAACAGCGCGATGTAGTGCAGGGGGCTTCTGTGTCTGTCTTGTCCGCCAACGGTATCGGTAAGCATGCACTCAACCTGTCTTTCTTCTGTTCCCTCGCCCCTTTTTTGCGGTCTCCCTGTTCTTGTGTGCATTAGCATCATCAGGCGGAGGAGCAGTGGCGCCGGAGCACGAGGGAGCTGCGTCCCACATGGCCATGGAGGGCCACACTACGGACTCTGAATACACCAGTGGGACGGAGGGCGATGGAAGCACCACGGCGGTGACAGGTGCTGAAACCAGTGACAAGGACTCGTCCTCCGATGGGAGCTCCCTTGTGGTGGCGGCAACATCTGTGCCCCCCACTACTACAGGTACAGCAGCCACCCCCCCTACCAGCACCGCCCTCCCAGCAGCCCCTCAGCCTTCGCCCCGTGCCTGCTCACCCAGGAGGGTGGGCATCACCTTATCCCCAGGCACCTCAGCCCCTGCCCCTGTCACCTCTGCTGCCCTCAGTGAGGAGGCCATTGACCTCCTCAGGTCCCTCACTGTTGGGCAGTCTACCATGTTGAATGCCATCCAGGGTGTAGAAAGGGAGTTGCAACAAACCAATGCATTCCTGGAGGGCATCCATTCTGGTCAGGCTGCCCTTCATCGAACCTTTCAAACTCTGGCCTCAGCACTGATGGCAGCCATTGTCCCTGTGTCTAGCCTCCCCCCTCCAACTTCCTCCACCCAGACCCAATCCCCTGTACCTCTGCCTATCCCAAGCACACCATCAGACCAGCCTGCACACACCTCAACACACAAGGGAAGCTCAGGCAAACATAAGCACCACACATCCCACAGGCACTCACGCGAGCATCACACACATACAGACACACCAACATCCACTGCCTCCACTGCGTGTCCCTCCTCCTCATCTCCCTCCTCCCTCCCAGTCTCGTCTACACTCACATCTGCATGCACTACCACTACAGCCACTATGTCCCGCACCAGCACACCCACCAGCACACCCCGCTCACGTGCAGTCACCACCCCCACTACCATCCACACGTCCCCTGTGTCCTCTCCCAGTGTGTCTGTAAAGCCCCCTCCCAAGATACACAAACGCAGGCACACACCCACGCAACATGCATCCACCTCACGACAGCCTCCATCGCATGCACCTGCACCCAAAGCCACAAAAGTTACACCTCCTACAACCACCACCTCTTCCTCCACTCCCAAACCCCCTCCAGCTACCCGTCCCAGTGTCTCCAAACAACTTTCCCTGTCCACCCTTAACCTATTTCCCACCACCCCCCGTCCAACTCATGGGTCCCGAAATAGCACCTCAGCCACAAAATCACCAGGACCAGTGGTGCCTGTTGTCACAGGTATGTGGAGTGCACCGGCCACCAGGCCAGCCAGTGTATCACGGAGCCAGAGCACAGCCAGTCCCCCCCCCCCCTGTGAAGCACCAGAAGTTGGCCAGTGCCCGGCGGGAGAGGGGGAAGACTCCAGCCACCCAAGCCGCTCACAGGGGTCCCGGGGGGAGTGTGGACTCAGCTGTGACTCTTCCTAAGGTGGGGAAGGGGCAGAAGAAACCCGCAAAGTCTGGGAGGAGCAGCACGGCGGAGAAGACCGCCCTCATCCCCGCTGGGCAGGAGCCACTGGCAGCCCCATCGTTGCTGCCCAGGACACCACCGCCAGCCCCATCGTTGCTGTCCAAGAGGACCCCGCCAGCCACAGCCCAGCTGCCCAGGAGGGCCCCGCCAGCCACAGCCCAGCTGCCCAGGAGGGCCCCACCAGCCACAGCCCAGCTGCCCAGGAGGGTCCCGCCAGCCACAGCCCAGCTGGGCAATGAAGGACCGCCAGCCCCAGCCCAGCTGGGCAATGAAGGACCGCCAAGTCAAGCACCGCTGAACAGGGCAAGCACCGCCAACTCAAGCACCGCTGAACAGGGCAAGCACCGCTGAACAGGGCAAGGACCGCCAACTCAAGCACCGCTGAACAGGGCAAGCACCGCCAAGTCAAGCATCACTGAACAGGGCAAGCACCGCTGAACAGGGCAAGGACTGCCAAGTCAAGCACCGCTGAACAGGGCAAGCACCGCTGAACAGGGCAAGGACCGCCAAGTCAAGCACCGCTGAACAGGGCAAGCACCGCTGAACAGGGCAAGCACCGCCAAGTCAAGCACCGCTGAACAGGGCAAGCAGCGCTGAACAGGGCAAGGACCGCCAAGTCAAGCACCGCTGAACAGGGCAAGCACCGCTGAACAGGGCAAGGACCGCCAAGTCAAGCACCGCTGAACAGGGCAAGCACCGCTGAACAGGGCAAGGACCACCAACTCAAGCACCGCTGAACAGGGCAAGCACCGGCAACTCAAGCACCGCTAGCCCATGAGCGGCAGGGGCAGTGACGCAACAGGGACCGTCACGGGTGAGTGATGCACTCTGGGCACCAGTCCCCCTCCATAATCAGTGGAGACATGTATCCACTCCGGCTGTCCTGCACAGGATGAAGCTCTCTGGGCACCAGTCCCCCTCCAGAACCAGTGGAGACTTGCATCCACTCCGTCTGTCCTGCACAGGATGAAGCACTCTGGGCACCAGTCCCCCTCCAGAACCAGTGGAGACTGTTATCCACTTGAGAGACTGTGGCTTTGCACTCCCCAGGATACAGCAGTTGGCAAACCACCCACTGGAGAGACTTGAGAGACTGTGGCTTTGCACTCCCCAGGATGGTACAGTGGGCAAACCACCCACTGGAGAGACTTGAGAGACTGTGGCTTTGCACTCCCCAGGCTACAGCAGTGGGCAAACCACCCACTGGAGAGGCTTGAGAGACTGTGGCTTTGCACTCCCCAGGATGGTACAGTGGGCAAACCACCCACTGTATAGACTTGAGAGACTGTGGCTTTGCACTCCCCAGGATACATCAATGGGCATGGAGCCCCCTCGTGGATCTGGCGTTGTGCACTTATCTGGCTGAGGTGCCCTCCCTTCCGTTCCCCCTGAGGTGCCTGTTGTATTTCTATCTGATGCCCCTGCAGTGTTCTCTCCGTCATGTTCGGGTATCTTGTGTGGGCCTCGCCCATGCATTTTGGGCCCAGTGGTCCACGGACTATGAATGGTGCAATACCTGGACTACTATTCGTGGTGTATATTTTGTTAATAGTGTATATATGTATATATTTGCTTACTCTATTTTGATTTATTACAATGGTTACAGTCATTTCCTTTTGTCTTTGCATTCTTCCGTGGGGGTTGGGGGCTGTTACTGTAATGTTTGGATATGCATTGGTGTGTGTTGTAGTGCGTGAGGGTGGGGGTGGGGGTTCGGGTGTTGCGTGTGTGTGTCCCTGTTTTTTCCCTCCCCCCTCCCCTGTGTCGTAGGTGCAGTACTCACCGTGGTCTTCACCGCCGGCGTTGGTGCTCCTGGTACAGGAGCAGGAAGACTAGCGCAGGAAGAATATGGAGTTCTGGCTCCATGGTGTCGTCGTTCCTCGTGGAGTGTGTAGAGGTGAGCGCTTTCACTTCGAAATGCCTGTATTCCGCCGTGTTTTTATCCGCGGTGAATCCGCCCCGGAAAAGGTGGCGGATTGTCCTGTCATAATAGTGTGGACGGTACATTGTCTCCCGCCTGTCTGTTGGCGGTGACCGCTGCGCTGTTTGTTTGTACCGCCGTGGTGGTCGGAGTGTTAAAGTGGCTGTCTATGTTGGCGGTTTCCGCCACGGTCGTAATTCCCAAAATTTTACCGCCGGCCTGTTGGCGGTCTTACCGCCGCTTTAACACCGTCCGCCAGGGTTGTAATGACCACCAAAGTCTTTTTGGTCTTGAGACTTCAGGGAACAGGAGGCAAGCTCTATCCAAGTCCTTGGAGAGCACTACTTCACCTCAGCCAGAGAGCAGCAAGGCAGCAGGGCAACAGCAAGGCAGCAGTCCTTCACAGAAAGCAGACAGGTGAGTCCTTTGGCAAGCCAGGCAGTTCTTCTTGGCAGGATGCAGGTTCTGGTTAAAGTTTCTTCTCCAGTAAGTGTCTGAGTTGATGTGGGCAGAGGCCCTGTTTAAATACCCAAATGTGCCTTTGAAGTGGGGAAGACTTCAAAGAGCGGCTCAGAAGTGCACAAGGTCCCCTTTCAGTTCAATTCTGTCTTCCAGGGTCCCAATAGGGGGTGTGGCAGTCCTTTGTGTGAGGGCAGGCTACTATCCTTTGACTTTCAAGTGTCAGGCCCTCCACCCTCCCAGCCAAGGAAGACCCATTCAAAATGAAGAGGTATTCAAGTGAGGCTGAGCATCCTGGGGCATATTTATACTCCGTTTGCGCCGAATTTGCGTCGTTTTTTTCGACGCAAATTCGACGCAAAACTAACTCCATATTTATACTTTGGCGTTAGACGCCTCTAGCGCCAAAGTTCCTGGAATTAGCGTCATTTTTTTGCGTGAACACCTTCCTTGCGTTAATGATATGCAAGGTAGGCGTTCCCGTCTTAAAAAATGACTGCGATGCTATTGTGTCGTATTTATACTCCCGGGCAAACATGACGCCCGGGAGTGGGCGGGTCTAAAAAACCCGCATTTGCGCCGGATTTTAGCGCCTGGGTCAGGGCAGGCGTTAGGGACCTGTGGGCTCAGAATGAGCCCAGAGGTGCCATCCCCTGCCCCCAGGGACACCCCCTGCCACCCTTGCCCACCCCAGGAGGACACCCAAGGATGGAGGGACCCACCCCAGGGACATTAAGGTAAGTCCAGGTAAGTATTTTTATTTTTTTACTTTTTTTGTGGCATAGGGGGGCCTGATTTGTGCCCCCCTACATGCCACTATGCCCAATGACCATGCCCAGGGGACAGAAGTCCCCTGGGCATGGCCATTGGGCAAGGGGGAATGACTCCTGTCTTTGCTAAGACAGGAGTCATTTCAATGGGGGATGGGCGTCGTTAAAAAATGGCGCAAATCGGGTTAAGACGTTTTTTTTGCCTCAGCCTGACTTGCCCCATTTTTAGACGCCCAAACGCCATTTTTCCCTACGCCGGCGCTGCCTGGTGTACGTGGTTTTTTTTCACGCACATCAGGTAGCGCCGGTCGGCTAACGCCGGCTAACGCCATTCAATAAATACGGCGCCCGCATGGCGCTTCAGAATGGCGTTAGCCGGTGCAAATTTTTTTGGCGCTAAACTGCGTTAGCGCAGTTTTGCGTCAAAAAGTATAAATATGGCCCCCTGTGTTTAGGGGTGTGTCTGAGTGAATGCACAAGGAAGCTGTCAACTAAACCCAGCCAGACGTGTATTGTAAGGCACAGAAGGATTTAAGTGCAGAGAAATGCTCACTTTCTAAAAGTGGCATTTCTAAAATAGTAATATGAAATCCAACTTCACCAGTCAGTAGGATTTTGTATCACCATTCTTGCCATACTAAATATGACCTTCCTACTCCATTCATATCAACAGCTACCACTCAAACAATGTATGAGGGCAGCCCCAATGTTAGAGTATGAAGGAAGCACACCTCACAGCAGTGTAAAAATGAATTTAGGCGTTTTACACTACCAGGACATGGAAACTACACTGGTTGGTCTCCTGCCTTTTGCCTACACAGCACCCTGCCCTATGGGTTACCTAGGGCATACCTTGGGGGTGACTTATATGTAGAAAAAGGGGAGTTTTAGGCTTGGCAAGTACTTTTAAATGCCAAGTCGAATTGGCACTGAAACTGCACACACAGGCCTTGCAACGGCAGGCCTGAGACAAGGTTAAGGGGCTACTTAAGTGGGTGGCACAATCAGTGCTGCAGGCCCACTAGTAGCATTTAATCTACAGGCCCTGGGCACATTTAGTGCACTCTACTAGGGACTTATAACTAAATTAAATAGTCCAATTGGGTATGATCCAATGTTACCATGTTTAAAGGGAGAGAGCATATCCACTTTAGCACTGGTTAGCAGTGGTAACGTGCGCAGAGTCTAAAAACCAGCAAAAAAGTGGAGGGAGGCAGACAAAAAGTTCAGGGTGACCACCCTAAGGCTGTTCGGTCTAACATGTGTCCCCCCCATCTGAAAGTGGGGAGAGCTACCCAACCTCCTGGGAGCTCTCATTGCTAAGGCAGAAGTATCTGGAGAGACCATCAGCGTTGGCGTGGTCAATCCCGGGGCGATGCTCCACCGTAAGGTTCATCTCCTGTAGGGAAATGGACCACCTCAAGAGTTTAGGATTCTCACCCCTCATCTGCATGAACCATCTAAGGGGCCTGTGGTCTGTCTGAACCCAGAAGTGAGTCCCAAACAGGTACGGTCTCAGCTTCTTCAGTGCCCAGACCACAGCAAATGCTTCTCTTTCAATAGCACTCCACCTCTGTTCCTGTGGTGATAGTCTTCTGCTAATAAAGACTACTGGTTGGTCTGAGCCCTCCTCATTTAGCTGTGCTAGAACAGCCCCTATGCCATGCTCTTAAGGGTCTGTCTGCACAATAAATTCCTGGGCATAGCCAGGGGCCTTGAGCACGGGGTCTGTGCACATAGCTTCCTTCAGGCAGTCAAAGGATTTCTGACAAGCCTCAGTCCAATTCACCAACCTAGGTTGCTTTTTGGAGGTAAGTTCTGCCAAGGGTAACACAATGGTACCATAGCCCTTGACAAACTTACGGTAGTATCTAGTGAGGCCTAAGAAGGCTCTCACTTTGGTTTGTGTTCTAGGTGTTTGCCAGGCCTTGATAGTTTCAATCTTGGCCTGGATTGGCTGCACCTGGCCACCACCTACTAGGTGTCCCAAGTACACCACGGAACCCTGCCTAATCTGGCACTTACTAGCCTTGATATTCAGGCCTGCCTAATGCAGAGCCTGAAGCACCTCCTTGAGGTGGAGCAGGTGTTTCTCCCAGCTGGAACTATAGACAGTTATGTCATCTAGGTAGGCTGCGCAGTAGGCATCCTTGCCAGCTAGGACCCCGTTAACCAACCGTTGGAAGGTAGCGGGGGCATTTTGCAACCCAAAGGGCATCACCCAGGACTGGTAATGGCCATTAGGTGTGGAAAACCAGATCTCTCTTTAGCCCCCTCAGTCAAGGCGATCTGCTAGTACCCTTATGTGAGATCAAAAGTACTCAGGAACCTGGCAGCGCCTAGCCTTTCAACGAGCTCATCAGCTCAGTGGATGGGGTGAGTGTCAGTCCTTGTGACTGAATTGAGACACCGGTAGTCCACATAGAACCAGAGTTCTGGCCCTGCACCGGGAGCAGCAGCCTTAGGTACCAGCACCACAGGGCTGGCCAGGCACTGTTGGACTTCTCAATAACCCCTAGGGCCAACATCTTGGAGACCTCCTCCTTGATGCTGGCCTTCACGTTATCTGACAACCTGTAAAGTTTGTTCTTTACAGGGGGACTGTCTCCTGTGTCAATGTCATGGACACACAGATGGGTGAGTCCAGGAGTAAGGGAAAACAGGGAAGAGAAATGCTCCAACAACTCACAGCAGTCTCCTCTCTGATCTAGAGTCAGGGAGTCAGAGAGATTGACACCCTCCACTGACCCATCACCTTCTCTGGCAGAGAGGAGGTCGGGGAGAGGTTTACTCTCCTCTTCCATGCCCTCATCTGTCACAAGGAGCATACTGACCTCAGACCTCAGACCTCTCAAAATGAGATTTGAGTCTGTTATGATGGAGAACCCTTAGGGGCTGCGGGGTCTTGAGGTCCATTAGGTAAGTGGCCTCCCCCTTCCGCTCCTTGATCTCAAATGGGCCAGACCAGTGATCCCGGAGAGCCTTAGGCTGTACTGGCTCCATTACCCAAACCTTGTCTCCAGGTGAGAACTCAACCAGAGTGGCCTTCCGGTCATACCACTCCTTCATCACCTCTTGACTGGCCTCAAGGTTACTCTTGACCTGCTTCCAAAAGCTTTGGGTTTGGTTGAAGAGGGCCAACATGTAGCTGACCACATCCTTGGAAGGTGTCTTGGGAGCTTTCTCCCAGCACTCGTTGACTATGCTTAGAGATCCCCTGACAGGGTGACCATAGAGGAGCTCAAAGGGGCTGAACCCCACCTCTTTCTGGGGAACTTCTCTATAAGCAAACAGCAGGCATGGCAAGAGGACGTCCCACTTACGCCTCATGGCCTCAGATAGGTCAGTAATCATGCCTGTAAGAGTCTTGTTGAATCTCTCAACAAGCCCATTGGATTGAGGATGACAAGGGGTGGTAAACCAGTAGGTCACCCCAGGCTCATCCCACATGCCCTTCATGTACGCAGACTTGAAATTTGTGCCTCTTTCAGACACAATTTCCTTAGGGAATCCCACATGGGTAAATATTCCCATCAGGGTTCTGGTCACCACCGGTGCAGTCACTGTTCTCAGAAGGATTGCCTCTGGATAGCGGGTGGCATGGTCCACTAAAACCAGGATAAACCTGTTGCCCAGGGCAGTTTTTGGGTCCAAGGGGCCAATGAAGTCGATGCGCACCCTTTCATAGGGGGTGCCAACGACGGAGAGTGGGATCAGCGGGGCGTTAAGCCTTTTCTCTGTCTTCCCACTAGCCTGGCAGGTGGGGCAGGCCCTGCAGACGTTTTCTGAGGCTACCTGCATTCCAGGCCAATGGAAATGGGTGACAAGACTGGCAAAGGTCTTGTCTTGGCCCAAATGTCCTGCCAGGGGAATGTCGTGAGCCAGACCCAGTAGGAAGGCCTGGTAACACTGGGGGACCACCAGCACACGTGCTACCCCAATGGCTGGAACCTTAGGCTCACTGTAAAGGAGATCATTAACCCAGTAGATATGGTGATCGCCAGAGGCTTCACCAGCTGCTTAGGCTGTGGCCTGTTGCCTCAGACCCTCAAGGGTTGGGCATTCTTTCTGCACCTTGCAGAATTCTGCCCTGGTTGGTCCACCCTCTACTTGCCAGCCAGCAAGTTCAGGCAAGTTGCCCAGGACAGCTATGTCCTCTGCAGTTGGCTCAGGGGCCTCCTCCTCCTCAGGGGCCCATCCACCACCGTGGGAACATCTGAGGCGGGTTTCCTACGCCTCTTTCTCTTCCTCTTTGCAGCTTTCTGGGCCATTGTTCCAGGCTCCAGATGCCCTTGACTCCCTTCCCGGGCAGCCATGGACCTTGTGGTTATGCAGACGCACTCAGGCAAACCTAACATCTCCGGGTGGGATCTGAGCTCTACCTCCTTCCAGGCAGTATGATCAAGATCATTGCCTAACAGACAATCTACATGCATGGCAGGACTCACAGCTACTTTCAGAGTACCAGAGACCCCCCCCCCCACTCAAAGGGAACCAGAGCCACCAGAAGGTGACTCTCACGATAGTCAGCAACTATGACCTGGTGGAATGTATTAGGGACTATCTGCTCTGCTGACACCAGTTGACTCTTGACAGTAGTCAAACTGGCTCCTGTGTCACACAGAGCATCCACCCTTTGCCCATCAATGGTAACCCTCTGCCTATACTTTGAAGTATTGGCAGGCATGTGGGCTTTAGGCACCATCGCCTTATCTCCAATGGATACTAGGGACACCTCTGTCTGCCCCCCAAAGCTAACTGCGGCTATCTCTCCCAAGCGCTACACTAGCCAACCCAGGTGTCTGTCCAGTGGTGGACTGTGCTCTCTTGGAACACTGGGAGTCGCCCTTAGAGTGTCCATGCTGGTAGCACTCTAAGCATTTGGGGATGAACTTCCCTAACTTCCTGTCAAGGAACCCTGGTTTCTTCCCAAATCTAGAAGAGGAATGGATACCACCCCCCACCCTTAGGAATTGTTTTGAGGGTCTTTTGAGAGTTCCTTATCTTTAAGTTTTTCTCACCCCTCTTTCTTCTGTTGGGAACCCTGACCACCTTTGTGGGTGTCCGCCCCAGATGCCTTTTTGGACACTCTGGTGCTAACCCAGAGGTCCACCCCTTCAGCAAGCTTCCTGGGATCAGTCAGCTTACTATCTACCAAGTGTTGGTACAACTCTGTACAAGAAATACTGAGCATATGCTCTCTCAGAATCAAATCATATAACCCTTTGTTATCATTTACTTTGCTGCCCTGCACTCATCCATTCAGTGCCTTATTGGAGAAATTAAAACAATCTACCCAAGTTTGTGTGGAAAGGTTTGTGCTGTCGCTAAACCTCTGACGGTATTTCTCAGGAGTCAGCCCTATCTTGGCCAGTACAGTGGCTTTCATGGGTGCATAGACTTTCTGATCATGTGGAGCTAGTGTAAGAAGTGTATCCCTCCACACTGCTGGTTCATAAATCTACAAGGCTGCTCCTCATTGCTCCTCAGAGGTCCCATGGGCCCTTAGTGCAACTTCATAGGCAGCCAACCACTTGCCATTGTCATCTCCCACCACAAAACGTGGCACCACATTCTTGGGTATACAAACCTTTTTCTCCCCAACAGGTCCTGCATGTATGCTGCCATATCACTTCTGGACTCAGACTGTCTTGCCTTGATCTCCAGCTCCTTGAGACTCAGTTCATGAGCCAACAAACGTTTCTTCTTAGTCAAGGCTCTCTCAGCTGCAGCCTCAGCTCTCTCAGCTTTAATCTGCTTGGCTGCTCTCTCAGCTTCAGCCTTTTTGGCTTCTCTCTCTGCCCTCCTTTCCTCCTGTTGAGCATCTATTTTCAACCTTGCCATTTTCAATTGAAATTCTCTCTCTTCTCTCCTTTCCTCTGTGGTCAGGCCCTGATCAGAGGCACTGCTCCCTGGCTTGGCAGGGGGCACAATTGCAGTGGTAACATCATCCACTGATGGCATAAAATCCTCTCAGGGGCCATCCTCTGGACCCTCATCCTCAGCATCCTCCTCTGAATGGGCTTCTGCCCAGGCCCTCAGCGCCATTTGAAATTCCTCCCTTCTATAGGCACCTTGGGTGGGTACTCCCATATCCCTGCATAAGCCTTTCAGCTGTTTGACAGTATATGTCTCCAACTGGGCTAGGTCAAAATCTTCAGCTTGAGACCCAGCCTGGGACATGTTGAGTGAGGATTTCAGTTAGAAAATTGTCAGGAAAAACAAAATTTGAGGAAAAAAATAAAAAATCAAGTTGACCTTCAACAGTGGGTAGGTAGTAAATACTTAGCTACTGTATGTCACTGCACAAATACAAGTCCTATCCTACCAATGTTAGAAATGGGGTCTTTGGTTGGCAGTCAGGTTACCCCACGTCCAAGCAAGGACACTCACTCTATTCAGGGTAAGTCACACCCAATCCAAATTATCCTGTGCCCACCCTCCGGTAGCTTGACACTGAGCAGTCAGGCTTAACTTAGAAGGCAATGTGTAAAGTATTTGTGCAATAAATCATACAACAACACAGTATTGCACCCCACAAATACACCACACATTGTTTAGAAAAATATATAATATTTATCTGGATAATTGCAGGTCAAAACGATTAAAATGCAATCAAGTATATGTTGAGATATCACTGTAAAAGTGACATAAACTCTCTTAAGACTTTTAAAAGCAATCAAAGTCTCTTTCAAGCACAAAATACCTTGTTTGCATGCAAAATCTCTGCAAAGAACCGCAGAGGAGGAGATGCGTGGAAACAAAGGGGTGTGCGTCGATTTCCCGGGCCACACACGGTGATGCATTGTTTAGTTTTCATGCAGGGACGGCTGTGCATCGATTTCTGGCACTCGGCCGTGGCTCCTCTTCGGGTTGCAGGGTTGTCGGACGCCCTAGGGACGATGCGTGGATTTCCTGCGCTGACAGGACAAAGTCACAGGAGCTGCGTCAATTTGGTGAGCATTGCGTTGAATTTTCTACTGCACGGCAAGCACTGCGTCGATTCCTCTCGTTGAAGTTGGGCTGCATCGTTCTGGCTCGGCTGTGCGCCGATCCAGTGGGACGTGCGTCAAATTTCCGGTCGCTACACTGGTGCTGCGTTGATCTTCTCGATGCGAGGTCGGGCTGCGTGTTCCGGTTCGTCATGTGGTAGATTTTTCACAGCGGTGCAGGCTGTGCATCATTTCTGGCAGGCTGTGCGTCGAATTTTGCCACACAAGGAGTCCTTCTTGTAGAGATGAAGTCTTTTTGGTCTTGAGACTTCAGGGAACAGGAGGCAAGCTCTATCCAAGCCCTTGGAGAGCACTTCTTCATCTCAGCCAGAGAGCAGCAAGGCAGCAGGGCAACAGCAAGGCAGCAGTCCTTCAGAGAAAGCAGACAGGTGAGTCCTTTGGGCCGCCAGGCAGTTCTTCTTGGCAGGATGCAGGTTCTGCTTCAAATTTCTTCTCCAGGAAGTGTCTGAGTTGGTAGGGGCAGAGGCCCTGTTTAAATACCCAAATGTGCCTTGGAAGTGGGGGAGACTTCAAAGAGTGGCTTAGAAGTGCACAAGGTCCCCTTTCAGTTCAATCCTATCTGCCAGTGTCCCAGTAGGGGGTGTGGCAGTCCTTTGTGTGAGGGCAGGCTACTGTCCTTTGACATGCAAATGTCAGGCCCTCTACCCTCCCAGGCCAGGAAGACCCATTAAAAATGCAGATATATGCAAGTGAGGCTGAGTATTCTGTGTTTAGGGTGTGTCTGAGTGAATGCAAAAAGGAACTGTCAACTAAACCCAGCCAGACGAGGATTGTAAGGCACAGACGGATTTAAGTGCAGAAAAATGCTCACTTTCTAAAAGTGGCATTTCTAACATAGTAATATTAAATCCAACTTCACCAGTCAGCAGGAGTTGGTATCACCATTCTGACCATACCAAATATGACCTTCCTACTCCTTTCAGATCAGCAACTGCCACTCAAACAATGTATGAGGGCAGACCCAATGTTAGCCTATGAAGGGAGCAGGCCTCACAGCAGTGTAAAAACGAATTTAGGAGTTTTACAACACCAGGACATGTAAACTACACAGGTACATGTCCTGCCTTTTGCCTACATAGAACCCCGCCCTATGGGTTACCTAGGGCATACCTTAGGGATGACTTATGTAGAAAAAGGGGAGTTTTAGGCTTAGCAAGTACTTTTAAATGCCAAGTCGAATTTGCACTGAAACTGCACACACAGTCCTTGCAATGGCAAGCCTTAGACAAGGTTAAGGTGCTACCTAAGTGGGTGGCACAATCAGTGCTGCAGGCCCACTAGTAGCATTTAATCTACAGGCCCTGGTCACATATAGTGCACTCTACTAGGGACTTATAAGTAAATTAAATAGTCCAATTCGGTATGATCCAATGTTACCATGTTTAAAGGGAGAGAGCATATGCGCTTTAGCACTGGTTAGCAGTTGTAAAGCGCGCAGAGTCTAAAAACCACCAAAAACAGTATCTAAAAAGTGGAGGGAGGCAGGCAAAAAATGAGGGGTGACCACCCTAAGGATGTCAGGTCTAACAATCAGTAATATAAGAATTTATACTGAAGCACTCATGACTAGATAATCATAAATATATGAGTCCACATTATAGAGAAATTAGCAACAAAATGGTTGTGATTTATTCCATTCGAAGTTTCCAACTGATCCAATATTCAATTAGCATTTACAGCATCAGGCAGCCTGACACATATTTCATCTATTGGCGATTTTTTTAAGGCCGAAGTTTGAAAGGGCTAGGAATAATAATTCTTTTCAAGGTCAATATCTGTATAATAGCCTATGAAGCAGCAGTATCTCGTGCATATAAAACATGCATGAGCATGGCAAAATGTGTGCCGGTAGGGAATATGTAATAATAAGCAATATCAGGCGATATCAGTATATAAGGAGGAGTTGTTTAGACAAAAAACAACAAGTTATAGTTATCTTAAGGCACAAGTTACAGTTTCTTGAGATAAATATAATTATAACTGCTGAACTTCTATGGTTTTGTGTGTGTGTTAAATATGAACCCAACTATATTGTTCCTGTAACCTCTTTTTTTTTGTATGTGAATTTCTAAAGTTTTTTAAATTCTATTTCCTAACTACAACGTCTCTGTAACCTTTGGTTTTTCCTGTAAATTTCTAGGGTATTTTTTTTGCATAAAGTAATATTTAATTACCATATATTAATCTAAGTGGTGAGTGAGTGTGCGAGTGGGTGTAAACATTTTTTTACTTGGGGTTTGGATCTACTGATCCATCACAGATTCACACGGGGCTGTGCTGAGTACCACCGAGGATCCTAGGATCCTCGCGCATCCCCCTAAAACAAATTTGTGGCAATTTCTTGTCCATGAGGGTTCCCTCAGGGACCCCTCCAACAATCCTATGGGGTCAGGGTACTTGTATTCTGACCCCTTCTATCAATGTTTACTCCACTCCCCACTGGGACCAGGTCCTGATATACAAGATAGCGACTGCAACTTTCCTTTCAGGTTGCAGTCAACCAATTACAGCATTGCTCTTGGCATGTGGATCCGCTAATCTACCAGGGTCCATACACTGTGGATCCCACGTCCCTGAAGTGAGTGGACAATTTTGTGAAGATTTGTCAAACAGTGCTAAAGTTATTGGCAAAACAAACAACACTTTTCCTATGGAAAGTAGGCCCTAATTATAACTACATAGGTTATAAATATATATATATATATACATATATATATATATATATATATATACATATATATATATATATATATAAACAGATTAGCCACTGAACTTTATGTAAAATCGCGACTCAGAAACTAGAAATATCTGCTTCTCATAAGATTAGCTTGTCAGTGTTATTTCATGTTCGCCAGTCTTTATAAACAGAAATACTATTTTATTGACCTGTCTGCCATTTTCATTTCATGCTATTTACCTAGGAACAATTGAGCCTTTTCACTGTACACATATTTTGAATGACTGCTGGCACAAACTGTAGTGCTCGGTAAAAGCAGCACAATGCACTTTTATTTACCATGTGTGGTGTATATTTGAACTGTGTCTAGTTAGGTTAGTAAATGTTTTCTCTTTTGTAAGAGGCAAGAAAACATATATTTGGATATAGCATGGTGTACAAAAAATCATTGCCAAGATCATATGCACACTGACAACCCTTATGTTTCTTTCCTACTGCACCTAAAACAGTGGATAGGCTTTTCTATGCTCCCTTTTAGTTTTCATTTTTGGACCCCTGAAACGATTTAATATATTTCTGTGGTGAATGTTTATTTTCTTAAGTCATAAACTATTAAAGAATGCACTGCAAGACATACTGTTGCAAATTATCAGCTTGCTGCCTTTTAATTGTATTTGTATTTCTAAATTAGACTGCATCACGTGCCCAGTTCCTGTTGGGTTGCAGTCTATGTTTTAGGCATGGCCTGATAGTGTAGCTGTCTATGACACCTAATGTTACCAATGATATAGAATATATAGAGAGTGGGCTTTGGTTTCACCTAGAGGAGGTTTTCTCCCTTACCATCTATTCAACACTTGCACTGCCATGCTTAAGGGACTATTTTAACTCTCAGTAATACACTGAACACATTAAGGGTCTCATTATGACATTGGCGGCAAATGCCACCTACAGCCACGGCGACGGACACCAACATACCATCGCCGTGGCTACTGACCGTCCATGGAATTATGACCGTAGCCAGAATTCTGCCAGAAGGCTGCTGGAATTCCAGCTACGGTCATGGCGGCAGACAGCGGTAAGTTGGCGCTGCTGCCAGCAGCAGAGCCACGCCAGGAAAACACCGCCTACTGCATCATGTTCCATGATACGGCCTGGTGGTGTTTTGCTGGCGGATGCTGCTGCTGGAAGCAGCGCCATGTCCCTCCCCTGCCGGAGGACCCCCTGCAAGCAGGTAAGTCGTGTTCTCTGACAGGAGATGGGGTGTGGGGTGTTCTGTGCGTGTATGGGGGTGTGTGTGACTGTGTTTGAATGCATGCATGCGTGTGTGCATGAGAGGGTGTGTGTGTACATGCATGTTGTGTCATGTGATTGCGTGTGTGCCTGGATATATGTTCATGATTGTTGCAGTGAGTGTGTATGAATGTATGCATGCATGGGTAAATGTGTGTATGCATGTGTGTATTGGTGTGTATGTATGTGCATGTTTGTGTGCATATGTGGGGGGCAGGAGTGGGAGGATGGGGAAGGACGCTGGGGAGGGGGGCAGGGGAGACCCCTATCAGTGCCAGGGAAGGAATTCCCTGGCACTGATGGTGCCTACCGCCATGGTTTCCGTGGCAGTACAGAAACCATGGCGGTGGGTGGGGTCAAAATGCCATGGGCGGCCTAGTGATGGCTGCTGGGCTGGAGACTGTAGTCTCCAGCCCGACGGTCATTACCGCCATGGCGGTCGGTATGTTAACTTGGCAGTTTGGCCTTGACCAAAATGTCAATGTCATTAAAGTGGAGGTATGTACCGACAGCCTGTTGGCGGTAATACCTCCACTATTACACCGACCGCTGGGGTCATAATGACACCCTAAATTCTTTACCACAAAGATGCACTGTATACAGAAAGTAATCATTTTAATTTTCACTGTACCAGAATTTTAAAACATTTTAGTCATAGCTCAAAATGTACCCATACATATTGACTTTACCAGTGCTTGTTTCTGGTAGCAGTCAGAGATGCATTGTTGTTAGCTTGGTTTCCAGCCTCTTGTTTTGTTTTTTGCAAGGTATTATGTACATTGTCCTTCTGGCACAAGTTTTCATGATCTGCCCTTTCTAATTTACAGTCTCTCAATAGCTTTCATTTACACACACTTTTCAGGTCTTCTGTATTTTAGTGGAAACAATGATTATCACTTTCCTAAATGAGGGGACAACACGCAGATTTATCACTTTATGCCCCGTTCCAAGGTGCAGAATTTGGAATAATGTGAAAATAATGCACACATAAATAACTTATCTTGTGCTATATCTATGTACTTGATACTGTATTACCAGATATACATATGAGCAATTCACAATCATCCCTTCAAAGCGTGGCCCAAAAATAGGGTATACAATAAAACAAATGGCCTTTGCCTCCATTATGCATATTACATAACTCCATTTTATGGATCCTTTTATAGCTAGCTAAAAGATGGTGGGATCAGTAATTACAATACATGAGAAATTAAAATGTGTGTGCAGCTTTAGATTGAAGCAAGTGCTAAAAGGTGTGCAAATAGTGTTTGACCACATTTTAGGGCTACCACTAAAGTTTAACTAAATGAAACCCTGTAAGCTTTAGATTTTCTGTATGATAGGCAGAGAGCAACTTTATTATTCGTGCACACCCACTAGCTTGCTTCCTGTTTCCTGCTTCCTGGGGCTAGCTCCTCCCCACAGCTCTGCAATTTCGCTGGTGACCTGGCAAGTGTTCAGCAATGGATGTGTGTGAGGGTGTGATGCGGCTATTGGACTCCAGAGCCTTCTGAGGCAGCTGTTTGACTTGGATAGATCACAGAGGCGTCATAAAAGTACTGAAGTGGCACCAAGAGGTGACAAGAGGCAATCAGGTGGCGGTGAGGTGGTCTGGTGTTTCAGGGCAGCATTCCCAGTGTCAGTAGATTTGTGGTATCTGTGGTGCCAGCTGATTTTCTCTTCTGAATTCATGTAGAGTCCCCCTCAGAAGCTGTGAATTTCTGTTATGCGATACAGGCATCCTCAGTGGCAGCATATGTTCGTAGTCTGCAGTGCCAGTTGTCTCCCTCTCCTTTTGATGATTTATGCTAGAATGAGATAGCTGTCAATGTATACAGGTGAAATGCCTTATTATTTTCTTCTGCCAAGATTTTGGCCTCATTTAGATATTGGTGGACGAGTTACTCCATCACAATGGTGACAGATATCCTGTCCACCAATATCTAAATTCCATAGGATAATATGGGATTTAGATATTGGCGGACGGGATATCTGTCACCGTTGTGACAGAGTAGCTCATTCGCCCATATCTAAATGAGGCCAAAATCTCGGCAGAAGAAAGTAATAAGGCATTACTCCTCTCCTTGTTTTGAGAGGAGAAAAAACTCAGTATATTGAAGTACTGTTTTGAATGTTGGCATCATTTGCGGCGCTACTGTAGGTGGACAGTACAATTTTACAAAGTATTCTGCATGACTATAAATTGCATAAAGCTGTTGGCTCCCCCAAAGCTCATGTTGCAGCGCCCAACAGCAAAAAAAGACTAATCATTCCTCTATTCATTTGTAGTATTCCCTTCACTTACGTCAGATGGGGCAAATGTTGGCTTTGCTGTAACTATGCACGACTTGGCCCCGAATAGCGTGTACCCATAGGCATGACTGTTGTAGGTTCTGCCAGCAGTACAGTTCTTGACCCTTCTCCAATGCATATTAATTTTAAAAAATCTCCTCCTCGATAAGGTTTGAGCTACTGCTTTTTGTCCAAATGGCTTCTCTGATCAATCAGCTGTGGAATTACATATCTCTGGCTTTAAAAGTGCATACAATCCTAGGAGATAGGTAATGAAACAATATATTTAGAAAATACAATTTGAGTTCAAGGTCTAAAAGCCGATATAGCTGATTTGTTTTAAGAGGAATGAGGACACTGACACAGTAGATATGGTATGGGATGTCTGAAAGGTATCTTTAAGTGCACTGTTAATTGTCTATGACATAGCCTCAAGAAGAAATATCCATGCCATAAGGCAAGATGTTGAACCACAGGACAGAAAAGCACATGGCAATTTTTTAATTCATAATTCCAATATAAAAAATGGCCTTAAAAAATTGTAAATTACAACTTCAGTACCATTGATCTGCTGAGACTTATGTAAACAATACCACTTATCGCCAAAAGATATATGAAGAAAGCAATTAAGTGGGCAAATTTATGGCTTGACAAATGTGCGACAAATTTCTCAAATAGCAATTGCCACTTTGAAAAGTCCTAGAATTGGTGCATGCTTCACTACTACAGGAAATAAAATTGATCTTCTTGGAACATTATAAACACATTTTCACTCAATTGATTTAAATAATCAAGTGATTAAAATACATTAAAAGTGTTCCATGAACACCTTCCTTTTTCACAACTTACTTCCAATGATGCATTCTCTATTTGGAAACCCTTTGTAATGAAAGAGCTTGTGGAAGTGTGTTACACTTTCAACTGCCAAAGTATGTGGAGCTGATGGATATCCTGCAGATTTTATTTTTAAGTGTTTTTGTGCATGACTTAAACACTCATTTACTTAAACTCCCCAGTTTTGTTTTGACTGTGGCTGCTATACCTCCTTCATCTGCTCAGGGCTAGTTTTCAGGTTTTTTTTTTAACAAAAAGGGTAGGAACTCAGAGTATTCAAATTCCTACCACCTTACCATTTTAAATTCTGATTATATTATAATGAAATTCAGAGCAAATAGAGTTAATAGCATAGGATGTTAGTTAATTCAGAGGGCTCAAAATGGATTTATCACGGGGTAATAATTAAATGCAAACACCAGTTATCTAATTGAAGTACTCAATGTTTGCAAAAGCAAATCCCTGCCATAGTGTTTTTTTATTTGATGCCAAAAAGGCATGGGAGAGTCTGTTTTTTTTTTATTTTAGAATTTTAGAGAAATGCTTGCTCTTCTCACACCTCATGGGGTCCATATATATATATATAGAGAGAGAGAGAGAGAGAGAGTTAGTTTAGATTATTTGTAAATTAATTGTAAATTAATTGGATGTGCTAACTTTATGTAGCTTCCTTCATGGTACTGCTTTATTTGCTTCCTTCATAGGGCTATTTGCAATAGCCATTCAGAATGACAATATCATGCACCACTTACACAAATGGCCAGGATTAAACTCTACGCGGATGATATAATGCTATTCCTGGCTCCTATAATTGACACACAGGAGAGAGCATTCAGGATTTTTTCTGTTTTCCAAACCTTGGGAGAACATAAAGTCAGCAAAACTAAAACTGAAGTTATATTGCGAAATTGTCTCCCCAAAATAATAGTACCAGAGTGGTGAAGATTTTATCACATTCAACCAAAATCCAAAATTGTATTTATTTTTTTATCTAATATAGAGGATCGCTACAATTTAAACTGTAGACTGCTAATTGACGAAGTAAAGTTGCTATTTTCCAAATAAAAGCATCTGCCCCTTTTAATTCTTCAGAGTTGTGCTAGTTAAAGTAGCAATTTTGGCTTCATTTAATTTTTATTTTTGCTGCTGCCCCTTTTATTTTTTTGAGGGGGAAATCGAATCTGTGAACTCATCTTTTCTCTGGGTCAATTTAAGCCACAGATTCCCACTTATCATTTTATATGACTCTATTACTGAAGGTGGTCTCTCTTTACCTAATAAAAAAAACGTATTTCATTATTTTAACAATATGAACCTAGATTTTTTAAAAATTCACTCTTTTGATAATAATTTATTGGAATCAATAGTAAAGTATAATACCAATGAAGTTTAAAAAGAACTTTGAAGAAAGTTCGTTAAAAAACACTTCAATGTCTTTTAAAAGGAACGCCTAGTGCTTTGCATTCCCTATTTTGATAGTAAAACTAGACTTGAGGTCTTAGAGCTCAAACATCAGATTGTCATTGACAAAATCACTATAACTCGATGGAAAGTATAGGGTTTCATAAAGCTAACTGATTTTTTAAGTGGTGATAGTTGGAAAACTTGGTTAAAACTAGAGTTATCAATGGGATTATGGAAGTAATTGTCTCATGTGGTCATATAACACCATCTATCTCACATTGAAAAATACAGACCTGAGCACAATATAACACAGCACTGAGTTGGCTGCCAACTTAGTTGAGAAACATAAAACAAGATCTGTAGGCAATGAAAAAATACCTTGTGAACATTAAAAGTGAAAATATTTTCCTCAAATATTTATGTTAATGGTACAAGGAGGAAAGGAGAGTTGTATTCTTGAAAGGTTGGAGGTAAACCAATAAATTCAAATTTTTAAAGGGTGCTAACTTTTGAAAAATCCAGTACTATTCAAAATAGCTAGTTTATCTCACCTCATAGCTTTTAAATAACATTAGCTCAAACTGCTCTACTAATTACTTAAGATGTCAGTCATACTCCACGGTTTTTAAATAAAATGAACTTTAATTTCTCTGGTATTTGCTTCAGATGTCAATCTTCAGAGATGAATAATTGGAGTTGTTAGACCTTATCATCAACCACAAGCCCAATTTTTTATTTATTGCTGAAACCTGTCTTAAACCCTGGTGCAATCCCGACATAGCCACAGTTTTTCCTCCCCCTGGATCTATGACCTAAGACGTGACAGATCAGAAAGCCAAGGTGGAGGCATTGCTATCATTTTTAGAGAGAATTTTCAATGCAGTTTTTTCAACTCTGACTCCCTTAAAGGAGCAGAATGCTTAGGCCTCTGTTTTAAAATTAACTTGTCTGATTCCTTTGCCAGCTGTTTACTCTATCACCCCTGGGCCCAGAACTCTCTTTCCTAGCCTCATTCAGAGAGGCACCTGCCAACTTCTTAATTCACCACAATAATTTCACTGTTCTGGGTGACTTCGGTTACCATTTTGACAACCCTGGTAACCCAGAAGAGGCCTATTTTATAGATACTTTAAAGATTACAGGTCTCCCTCAGCTCATCTCCACCCCCACCCATGTGCTATGGTATACTCTTGATGGAATCTGTACCAACCACCCCTTTTAACACTTGGAGAGCCCATCATTCATTCATGGTCAGATCACTGTCTGATCCCATTTAATCTTACAATCATTCCCCAGAACTCCCTCCCTCAGCCATGATCACCTTATGAAAATGGGAAGCTAAGAAGACCAGTCATAATCTTTGCTCTTGTTTCTCTACCACCACACCTACTCTCACTGGAACGTTAAACAAAGACTTTAATTCTTGGCATTCTAATACTGCCAATAAACATGTAGCCCCTGTCCACACCATCTTGCGCAGGCCAAAACACTTTGACCTTGTTTTTCTCAATCCCTGGTGGCACAAAAGCTCAATTGCAACCAGCTTGAATGCAAGTGGCGCCAACCTTACAAATAGAATTCTGTTTCAGTTCAGAGAGATACCAGAACTGTACCACAAGGAAATCAAAGAGACAAAAAAACATTTTTAAAATCTCCAAAGGCTTCATAAAACTGAAAACTCTTTAAAGAGATATTCCTCCTTCTCAGGTCCTATGTGACTAAATCTCTGCTTTCTTCAAGAATAAGGTGCAGGCCATACAACAGAGATTCACCTGCTCCTCCAAAACTGACCTTTTAGCCACACCCTGTACCTGCAGTCCTAATAACACCTCACAGGTCAGGTTGAAGATGTTCCAGGAAATATCCCATCTCCAATAACATCAGGGAATCCTCTCTTGTAAATCTGGCTCGCCAAATGACCACTGCCCGCCATACTTTTGCAGCAATAGACATTGTCAGCCTAGTAATCAATCAGATCCTTAATTTATCTGTAGCCACAGTAGAATTCCCCTCCACCTGGAAACTTGCAGTTTTAAAACCTCTTCAAAGAAGCCTCTAGCTGAACCTACCACCCTTAACAACCGCATGCCAATTTCCCTACTTCCAGTCTTAACAAATGTGCTAAAAAACGTAGTAAATCATCAACTCATCACCTTCCTTGAAAATTCCAATGCACTTCACTATCGACAATCTGGTTTCAGACACAAGCACTCCATACTGTCAGCTCTACTTGAAGTTTCTGAAAGTATAAAAATGACTCTGGATGCAGGGAACAATGTGGTGTTGATACTATTGGATCGTTCTGCAGTGTTCACCATCTTTTCCCACCACATCCTTCTTCAACAAATAGAAAATATATTAGGGGCACATTTATACTTTTTGGTGCACTAACGCAGTTTTGCACCAAAAGGTTTAGCACCGGCTTGCGCCATTTCTGATCACCAGCTGGGCGCCATATTTATGGAATGGTGCAAGCTGGTGCAAAGGGTGGGCTAGCGTAAAAAAAAATGACGTTAGCTGGGAGGCGCTGAGAGGGGGGTTTTGCACCACAAAATGATGTTAAGCTGGTTAGAGTAAAAAAAAGATGATTCTAACCAGCGTAGCATCATTTTCTGACACAAAATCATCCATACCACAGACTCATGTCTTAGAAAAAACAGGAGTCATGCCCACCACCCCAATGGCCAGCACAGGGGACCAGTGTCCACTGGGCATCGCCATTGCACCCTGTGCCATGCAGGGGGTCCCAAGGTGTGCCCCCAATGGCACTTTAATGAAAAACAAATACTTAACCATACTTATCCTGCTTACCTGGGATGGGAGGTGTCCCTCTGGTGTGGGTGGGGGTGTATCTGGGCCTTGAGGAGGGCACCTCTGGACCCATTCCAGATCCCTTAACGCTGGTTCTGACCCAGCCGTTAAATAATGATGCAAAGCAAGCATTGCACCATTATTTAGCCCCTCCTCCCACCCGTGCGTCATTTTAGCACAAGGGATAAATATGGGGCTATGGGACTAGCACGACTTTTTAGATGGGAACGCCTACCTTGCATCTCATTGACGCAAGGTAGGTTCACTCATCTAAAAAATGGTGCAAACTTCAATATTTTGACTTTGGACAGGGCTAACGTTAAAATATAAATAAATATGGAGTTAGTTTTGCGCAGAATTTGCGTAAAGAAAATTCAGGGCAAATGGGGAATAAATATGCCCCTTAATATTTCTCATAAGGCTTTAGCTTGGATTAAACTATTGTTGACTGATAGGAGACAAACAGTCACTCTGAGACAATTCTTCTCTACTGATAGACCAGTCATTATCGGAGTTCCACAAGGATCTTTTTTTAGTCCCGACCTCTTTAATATCTATATAGCTCCCCTTATCACCCTGATCACATCACATGGAATTGAGTCACCCTACTATGCCAATGGCACACAGTTGATCCTTTCACTGGATAAAAAATTATTGACCTCCGAATTGAATTTCAAAAACTGTCTCTCTGATATCATTCACTGAACGCAAAATAACCACCTCAAATGCAATACTGACAAAAACAAAATCCTATTCTTTGGAAATCCAATCCATTCTCCCCTACTGAATGGTGCCTAACTCGGTACTCCCTCCATCGGCCACCATAGAAGTTGCTAAAAATCTGGGGATCAAATTTGACTATGCTCTTTCGTTCTACCCACAAACTTTGGCAGTGGTAGGAATGTGTTTTAACCTAGTCAAGCCCTACAAAAAGTATTTCGATTTCTCCCTCTTGCTGCCAGAAAGACAGTTGCATTTGCCTTTATCACCTCAAAAGTAGATTATTCAAATAGCCTTTATGCAGGCTGCTCCAACCAACTAATACATACGCTCCTGATGGTACAGAATGCTGCAGCAAGGTTGGAGTTGCAACTCCCCAAATGGAACTCTGCCTCAGCAGCCTTGAAGGAACCACATTGGCTGCCTATCAACAAAAGAATCCTGTTTAATCTCCTACTATTAGTCTTCAGAGAATTTACTGGTTCTGCCAATACAAGACAGAAGGAACATTGAGATCATCTGTCAGTAGTCTTTCAAAAAGCCCCCGTCTTACAGACTCAAATCCTGGGAGAGAAGATTCTTCATGGTGCCAGGGTCCAAAGCCTGGAACCTACTCCATATCTCTCTCCAGTTCATTGATACCAAAGTCCTTTTTTTTAAATGACTTAAAAACTGGCTCTTACTTTCCCTGATATGTTATACCTGTCTCTCATCTAACCCAGTTATCATCTTACAGTCCATATCCATACACTCTCACAGTGGCAGTGCACTAGACATGACTAATATTAATATTCATTCATTCATTCACTTGTCAGCCATAGGGTTGTCTTCCCCAACCCTTTTACCTTCACCCTCCTCTATTTCTGAGTGTGTTTTTCCTGCCTTTGGGGCTCTGTGCACTTTACCACTGCTAACCCGTGCTAAAAGGCTTGTGATCACTACCTAAAACATGGTAGAATTGGCATACACCTGATTGGCACATTTAATTAACTTAGAAATCCCTAGTAAAGTGGAATGCCAAATATTCTGGGTCAGTAAATTAAATGCTACTACTGGGCCTGCAGCACTTATTTTGCCACCTGCTTAAGAAGCCCATCGGAACATACACTAAATCTGATGGTGAGAGGGGCACTGAAGCTGGGCACAGTCCTACTTGCAAGCCGGATGGCTGTGCCCTGCCTTGACACTAGGCCATTGTGCCTGCAGCCAGGCTGTTGCCTGGGCAGGAGAGGCAGAAATTACATACACTTCCAAGGGAATCCCTTGAAGCATCTTTTACTTCTGTTGTCCACTTTGTACTTCAGAGGACTGCTTTGTGGAGCCTAGAAGGCCTGCTCTGCTGCATGAAGCTATCCTTGAACCCTCAGAGTCCTGCTCTGCTGCTTGAGCCCTGTTGCACTTCTTGAACTTAGGACTATGAGAGTGACTCCAACGGCTGCACCACCTGCAGCTTTGCCTCACTGAACTTTAACTTCTCAGATATTTTTCCATTAAATTTCTTCTAAGTCTGAAGGTAAGGACAGATGGGGCACAATCCACTCCTTATATCTGACCCGTGCTCCATTGCGGTCAGTCATAACTTTAAACGTTTCCTCGATCTCGTGCGACTAGTTGTCTGTGGTATGCACTTTGATCTTTTAGCCACTAGTTTTCACTTTAAACTTTAAAAATTCACACCTCCAGTTCTACTGATTGGATTTTTGTCACTTTGGTGTGAAATAGCTTGGTAACATTTTACTCTAAAATTAAGTTTCTGTCCATAGTTTGATTTTTGGGACCAGCACAATTACAGTAAGCAAAATTTACTTTGATCAGTTAGTGGCATCCGGTGAACCTGGCAGGCACAGTCAAACAAGCATGAATAATGGGCCAATAAAAAGACAAAGTGATATGTTAGAGTTTTACATATCGCTTTATCTTTTAGAATTAAATACCAATGTTGTATAGCTCCAACCATCCCATTAAAGTTAAAAATGTGACTTTTGTATTTTTATGAATTAAATAAGGTATATTATAATTTGTTTACCTGTACTTATTTCTGCATTTTTGTGTATAGTTGGAGGTTCAAATCACACTAATTACTTAGGCCTGGGACCCAGCTTCCAGTAGTGATTAATGGAGGTCCCCAGAAGTAAAAAAGTTAGGAACCACTAATATAGTAATTTGGTTATTATAGTGCTTTTATTTATCGTTTTCATTATCCCAAATTATGCTTTTTAGAGAATGGTGCTTGCATAACTTGTGTTAAAATATAATATTTATGTTGCAGAACCACAAACCCAAATCTGTGCCCAAGCCAAAGAGAGTACTAATGGATTTCCATTCGGATGAATGGTCACAGTCTGTGCTTACAGAGAAGAACCATGGGCATGAATTATTTAATAATTGTAGATTTAGGAGGCACTCTCCCTTGAACCTGCAATATTTTTATTGACTGTATTTTTAAGCTTATTTGACCACAGTTACTGGCTAAAGTGTCTACGCTCTTAGATGCCTTTCTCAATGAGAGATCCTAAAATAATTCAATTAATTGTGGGCATGGCTGAAACACTAGAGACACAGTAGAAATACATCCAGTGCTTAATTTGAGCTGGTGTTTGCCAGTGGGGGCTACCGGAACGTATTGTTCCCCTTAAGACATTTTCCTAGAGCAAGAGACGGAACTACTCAAAATGGGGAAAAAAGAGGGAGAAACCCCAGAAAACCTTCACTAAGGGGGAAAGGTGGAACCTGCAAGAGTGATATAAAGGGACAGGGCGTGTCTGGTGGCTGATTAAAGAGGCCTGGGTGGATTCAAAATTATCTAGCCTTTGTATACCGTGTGTTGATACACAGTAGCTTCAGCTGTGGGCTTCAAAGTAAAGCTTTGGGCACCAACCCTCATTTACAAATTAAGCATTGAATATACTGTTGACATCAAAGAAATGAGGGTTCTTGTGAAACAATGTGCCTTACACAAATCATGTCCTTTTTATATCAGTTTGCAGGAGAATTAAAGCCATGTGTTTCATAGTGTGAAAAAATATGTTGTTACAGTTCCTGTTTACAGTGAGCATCAGATAAAAAATAGAAATATAGTGCGAGCTAGCTTCAGATGTCAGGGCCAGATGCCATATGCCAGAGCGTTGCTCAGATATTGCAATGTGCTCTGTATGCACAGGGCCGGTTTTAGCACTGCTGGCACCAGGTAGGACAGTCTATTTTGCCAAACTCACCACCCTCCCGATTAACTCCTTCTCCACGAATTTCCTCACTACTACCCCAACGGTGCCCCTCATCTCATCCCTCCATTGTCCGTCTCTGAGATACATTTCATTTTTTTATAGCGCTACTCATGGTTCATTCAGACTCAGTTCTGTGAGCTGCACAATACATGTTCCTTGAGCAGGCAAATTAACCTTCTGCACTACTTTGAGATGAGTCAAAACTGTCACTTGACAAAACCCTGATCTCACACCAGTAGGAACATTAATCACTAAGGGAGTAGTAGAGATCTGTGCCAAACAGTATAAAGATAAAAAAGACATTGTAGAAAAAAAGAGTGAACAAAAAAAAAGGAATGTAATAATTAGAGTTTCAGTTACTAAAATATACAATTTAGTAGTGCATAAGACAAGTATACGTGTAAACAAGGCAGTAATTTACATTACAGATCCTGAGTGGTCCTGATATCCCGTATCAATGCAATAAATCCCCTTTGAAAATGTGGACGGAAAGGTGGGTGTTTTAGCTATTGTTTTGAATGTCTCAAAAGAGGAACTAGTTTGGCTTGTGGGCATAATATTGTTCCATGTATTCTGAATATGGCATGGTGACTTCATTTAGAACAAGCATTGCAATGCAATAGCTCTTGCTTGAGTTAGAGCTATTGGCATTGTAAATTCATAACTGGACTTTTCTTGCCAGATAAACCGGTCAACTCTTCCTCATAAATTCGTCTTTTCCTGCCATATAATTCCAATGCCCCTGCATATAACTAAAGCATTTCCTTTTACCTTCTTCCTCTAATTGCAGAAAAAAAATGAAAATGTTGCCATTTAGCATCCTAATTGCAATAGAATACCACTTTCACCACCCCACCATCAGAGTTGCTGGCTGGCTAACACAATTCCCCCAAAAAAGACACAAGACTGTCACAGAGGATAAATAAACTAGAATGGTCACCCAAACGTATCAAGAGTGTTTAAACAGTCATAGTGTAATAAGAATGTTAAGTTGGCCTGAATTATAGTCATAATTGTAATAAGGTGAGATTATTAAAACACATGCAATTACCTTATAAACCTTTATCAGAAATAAACTTTTGCCATTAGACCGTAATGGTCCAACAGCCTGTTAGAAATGGGGTCTTTGGTTGGCAGTCAGGTTACCCCCTGTCCAAGCAAGGACCCTCACTCTAGTCAGGGTAATAGAGAATCACCCTCAGCTAACCCCTGCTTACCCCCTTGGTAGCTTGGCATGAGCAGTAGGCTTAACTTTAGAGTGTTAGGTGTAAAGTATTTGTACCAACACACAGAGTAACTTAAAGAAAACACTACAAAATGACACAACACAGGTTTAGAAAAATAGAAACTATTTTTCAAAACAAAAGAAGACCAAAATGACAAAATCCCCAATACACAAGTCAAGTTATCGAAAAATGCAAAAAGAGTCTTCATGTAATTTTAAACACACACTAATGCACACACTAATGCTGTTAGTGTGAAAATGTACCTTGGGCATGTCAAAATTAACCCTGCACCGGCAAGTGTGTGTCAAAAAGGGCTTGCGATGTGTTGATTTCATTCACGAGTGAGACCTTGCTTTGCTTCTCCTTTCGTCGGGTCGGCGTGCATCGTTTCTTCTCTCCGCAGGAGAGCGATGCGTTGATCCGGTAAGCACTCTCAGGTCCGGGCAGGCCTTGCATTGTTTTTGCACGCCCAGCGGTGTTTGCGTCGGAAATCCAGCCGCACGATGAACCAAAAACCACGCATCGCGGGTTACGATCTCACCAGCCTCTGACAGCTGTGCATAGTTTCTCCAGCCCCTCGCGTCGATCTTCGTGTCGTGTTGCAGGTGAGCGTCGATTTTTAGCTGCAAAGCCGGCGGCGTGTTGATTTTTCAGCCGCAGATCGGAGTTGCGTCAATCTTTTCCCCGCACGGCGGTCTGTGCCTGGATTTCTTAATCTTGGGCTGCCAGCTTCTCCTTTCAGGGTCCCAGGAATCCCAGGAACTGGATGGGCACCACTTGGCAGAGTCGGAGTCTCTACAGAGACTCCAGGTGCTGGCAGAGAGAAGCCTTTGCTATCCCTGAGACTTCAAACAACAGGAGGCAAGTTCTAAATCAAGCCCTTGGAGAGATCTTCACAGGAAGGAAGGCAACACAAAGTCCAGTCTTTGTCCTCTAGCACAGGCAGAAGCAGCAACTGCAGGATAGCTCCACAAAGCACAGGCAGGGCATCTCTTCAGCTCTTCTCCAGGCAGAGGTTCCTCTTGGTTTCCAAAAGTGTTCTAAAGTCTGTGGTTTTGGGTGCCCTTCTTATACCCCTTTTCTCCTTTGAAGTAGACCTACTTCAAAGAAAAGTCTCTCTTGATTGTGAAATACTGCCTTGCCCACGTCAGGCCCCAGACAAACACCAGGAGGTTGGAGATTGCATTGTGTAAGGGCAGGCCTTTCAGGTGTGAGTGACAACTCCTCCCCTCCCTCCTAGCACAGATGGCTCATCAGGAAATGCAGACTACACCCCAGCTCCCTTTGTGTCACTGTCTAGTGAGAGGTGCAACCAGCCTAACTATCAAACTGACCCAGACAGGGAATCCACAAACAGGCAGAGTCACATAAATGGTATAAGCAAGAAAATGGTCACTTTCTAAAAGTGGCATTTTCAAACACACAATCTTAAAATCAACTTTACTAAACAATGCATCTTTAAATTGTGAGCTCAGAGACCCCAAAGCCCACATATCTATCCGCTCCCAAAGGGAATCTACACTTTAATTATATTTAAAGGAAGCCCCCATATTAACCTATTAGAGGGACAGGCCTTGGAACAGTGAAAAACAAATTTAGCAATATTTCACTGTCAGGACATACAAAACACATTACTATATGTCCTACCTTAAGCATAGACTGCACCCTACCCATACCCTGCCATTGTCCTAGGACCACCATAGTCTGAGTTATGAGCAAAAATGTTTTGTAAAAGTAATGCCCTTAAAAGCATTATGGGGCAAGTTTCAAATGCAGTGAATATTGTACTCCTGTGCTGGTAGAGCCACTTTTGCTCTGAGGATTTCTGTTTTACTGTAAAGTATTTACCAATTTCAAGTGTTTTAGGAAGAGAGTCGAATTTGGAATAACCTGCATTATAATGCATTATAAAGAAGTGGAGGTTTGTTCTTTATAGAAAAGTCACCTCCTTCCAATCACCTTTTTTTTTGGTTTACATGCTGTAGGGAAAAAGGTTCCAAATTAATTTCATTCTCGCCTGCTTGTGTCTGTTGCTGTCAGTGGCACTATAAGTGTCTATGAGCTGCGTGTCTTCTCTTCCCTCAAGAGCACATGATGCTGTAGTTCTGGGGTGCTTAGGGTGGCTGTGAACAATGGCTAGTGCACGCTGCCTGTGGATGTGCACACTTATGTGCACGTGGGAAATTAAAGTGTGAACATGTGTGGTGAGCACTATAAGACTTGAAGCTTATGCCAGGACTCAATGTTTCATTATTTGCAATTGATTCTAGAAAACAGCAGAAAGAGGTGTGCGTCTGTTGTTCTTTGCGTGGCTATGTGCATCTCTGGTAGTATGTTGTGTGTGCATGTTTCCATGTGTGCAGGTGTGTGCGTGTTTGTCTGCTGTGTGGGCATGTTTCCATGTGTGTGTGCAAAATAACCTGCATTATAAAGAATCAGAGATTTGTTCTCTCCAGAAAAGTCTCCTCCTTCGGATCACCTCCTTTTTTTGCTCTAGAAAAAAAGATTCTGAGTTAATTTCATTCACGTCTGTGTGTCTTTTGCTGTCAGTGCCACTATCTGTGTCTGGCGCTGCCTGTCTTCTCTTCCCACAAGTGTGAGCACACAATGCCGTACCTGTGGGGGCATTGGGGGGCAGTGCGTGATGGCTAGTGCACACTGCAGTGGAATGCACACTTATGTGCACATGGGAAATTAAAGTGTGAACATGTGTGGTGAGCACTACTAGAAGTGAAGCTTAGGCCAGGACTAAATGTTTCATTTTATGCAGCTGATTCTAGAAAACAACACAGAGAGGTGTTCGTGCGTGTGTTGTCTGTGCATGGCTATGTGCGCATCTGGGTTGTGTGTGCAAGTTTCTGTGTGTGTTTGGGCATGGGCCTGTTTGTCTGCTGTGTGTGCATTTTTCCGTGTGTCTTCTCTTTCCACAAGCATGAGCACATGATGCTGTAGCTGTGGGAGTGTAGGGTGGCTGCGCACGATGGCTAATGCACACTTCCCATGGAAGTGCACACATGTGCAAATGGGAAATTAAAGTGTGAGCATGTGTGGTGAGCACTGCTAGAAGTGAAGCTTAGGCCACAACTAAATGTTTGATTACATGCGACTGGTTCTGTAAAACAGCAGAGAGATGTGTGTGTGTGTAAGTTGTCTGTGCGTGGCTATGTGTGTGTCAGGGTGTATGCTGTGTGTGCATGTTTCCATGTGCCTGTGTGGGCATGTGCTTGTTTGTCTGTTGAATCGAATTTGCGTTGTTGTGCCTGTTTGCTCTGTGAGCACCGTAGCCGCCATGCAGCATGAAGGGGAGAGTCAAAAGAAAAAAATAGTTCACCCACGCTGAAGTATATAGGCAGTGGTGCAATAATCCATGTACCGGGCAGTCTGCAAGGCGACACAAAAACAGCCTCAAGGTGAGACAAGCGTAAAGCATTTACCAATGACATCAAGTAATTTTTGAAAGGCAAGCCCACGAATGAGTGAAAGTGTTGGGCATGAGGTGGGCATGGTTAAAAGCCCACAATACTTACAACAGGTCAGAGCGCTTGCACTTCTCAACCTTAATATGTGATAGCCAATATGGCAAGGCATTGTCAAAAAAACACAAGTTACTTGACGTTATTCCAGAAAAAGTCTAAATATGCCTGAGTGCAACTGTTCAGATCAGGGCGTTGCCATTCCTGGTGTTCAGTGGGGCGACAGTTTGTTTAGTTTGCAAGACATGGTGTTCAGTATGCACAGCAGTATACATCAGTTCTGCCCCGTATTTCAGGGGTTCAAATTGGTATGCCGGTGCTCAATGTGACAAAGTGTGCCACAGGTGCTCCAATACTAGGGCGTGGTGTACTCAAAAACAAGTAGCCTTTGTCAAAATGATTTTTTTATTATTGATTTTGCATAATAAACGAGATTTTTGTTGAAGTATTTGATTAACCATGTGTTGTAAATTTTTGTCAGAAACACTCAGTGAAGTTCTTTGACAGTTTACTTGATTTTTTGTAGGTGGTGGATTATTGATAACATTATGTGGGTGGGTAGTCCTAGGATTTGGGCAATCCTAAAACTATGCCGACTAGATGCCATTGGTAGCCCCGATATCATCCTCTCATATTCAAGTAGTAAAGTGTTCAACTTTAGGACATTCTACACAGAATGGCCAGGTCTCTGAACTCCCAATCATCCCATTCTCATCTCAGACTTGGAGATCACTGCTGGTCCTATAGAGGCCTGAACCACCACTGGTTGATCAATGCCTATTGAGTAACTGATGCCTTGACGCTCTAAAGCTCCAACACACATTGATTAGTGTTACATTGTGCAACAACTACCTTCTTTTTCTTTGTGGTACTTTGTGGCAGCTGTTTCTATTAACTTATCACAATTTACTGCAGTTGGTGATACCGTTCCCTAGAAATGCATTGAAGCAGCGTGAGTATAATACAAAATCATCTAATAAACCAAAAGAAAATCTATCAAAGGGCTACAAGACAATGAGGGGAGGTAAAAGACTGATATTGGCCCTCTTGGGTATTTGGGATCCACAAAATAATTCATACAGAAGAGTAAAGGAGGCACACAATGGAGATGTTGCTCCTGAGAGCTGTGAAAATCGATCGTGATCTAGCTAGAGAAGCTTTATCTTATAATGAGTGTTCTCATACACCCTGGGACAGACATCACATTTACATGAATAGGCTTGTATTCTGAGGTGCATCTGCGTTAATCAAAGGTCAAGCCTCATATACCTGCAAACCCCACACACCTTCAGCCTCATAGAACTGTCAGCATTTCAGCTTCATACAGGCTGTCAGGTACATCCTCACATTCATATACTCGGTGTAGCGTTCTATGCCAAAGTATTGCCACCATATTCCAGGGATAGCCTCATATTCCTAAGCAAACTCACATTATACGATGTCCCATCATCACATGATATTTGTAATCTTACACTCCTGGATACTGTTCTCATAGTCCATGGCCAATATATTTCCAGGTGCAGCCTCATTAACATTAACCACGTAGTGTCATGTACCTAGCTACAGTCAATATTCTGATGCCTAAGTGAATCTTAAAACAGACACTTCATCTAGGGTGTTATGCATGAAATTCCATCTGAACAACGGGGAGCCCTGTTGTGTGTAAAGCATGATTCATAATGCAGGAAGCCTGGAAGGAGACTCTTTTTGCAACTGGAACCCAATATACTAATGGTAGGGCAAGAGCGATGTGGTCTGATAGTTGCAGACACAAGAGGAGATTTACTGCAGTATTTCTCCTCTGTTGGTGCCTGCAAAGCAAATATTCTGTTATATCTAATAAAGGATGTTAACACAGTGTGCAATGAGAGCACTAGGGTAGTAATCACTTGGGCCAGGTAACCGAATCCCAGATTGCAGACTATTCTTTTGAAACTTCTCAAACAATGGAGGTAAGTCTTGATGGACATGTTGGTATCCCAGTCCAAGGCTGAAAGACATTTCACTGCTGGTAAAATGACGTGCCATATTAGATGACAGCAGCATAAAGATGGCATAGTTTAGGCTCACTAGTGTGATTTGTATAAGAATAAATAGTGAAAATGGACACTCTACAGTAGTTTAGAACTGTTAATGTGGATTTTATGTATAATATGTGATGCAAAAATCAAATAAAAAGATATGTTAAGAAAATAATGTGGCAGGTTCTCCAGACTCACCAAACTGTTTGCATAGCGTGAGTTTGGTGATCCACAGGTGAACATTTCTGCCGTTCTAGTTTTTAGTTAAAATTATTTCTGGTTATCCACTCAAAGATGGTAGAAATGGTGAACCTTACTACATAACAATTGGTATCTGAACAAAGATACAGTTTCAGCATAGTATCACCCTCATATTTTAGCTCATTAGTCAGATGAATGCACAAGGTACAAGGTATATATTGAACAAGAATGAGCAAACACCCTTCCCTACACGCAACCTTGGTGTGGCTAGAATGGGTCATACTGTATCCAGAATTGTGGGCCAGTACTAGATGTATCTGCCTATTTTTAACAATGATGAGTGATAGATCAAGCCAGCAAATAGGTTTTAGTGCAAAAGATCCAATGGAACAGGATTGTTCAGCTTCTTCCTCTAAGTGGTCTTCTCATGCTTTGATTCAGGTTGGCAATGTATTTCAGAGCTATGGGTCTAACTCAGCTTTTTTTCTGTTTCCAAATATTTCTGAGGCCTTGCTGCATCCTATTGTCTTGTTCCGGTGGTATGGTTAGCAGCACTAATTGCTGTAGATTAATCCCTCATTACAAATTGTTTTTTGAGTGATGCTGATCAGTTTTGATTGATTGCCTGAGGTTGCGGGGGACCAGTAGAATTGCCTGGGGTCTCATGGATATGGCTGCAAGAATTTAGTTAAAGATTAGACTTGCAACTTCAATCTGGACAATCTAAAATTTTCTTATTAACTTCCCGTCTGGGAGCCGAAGGAACAGGACTGTTTAGGTGTAATAGCCTTTGAGTGATCCTCTTTGCTTCAGAACAGTGTTTAATTTATGCTGATGGCTTCCGGTGCTGAGCACCGGCACTTAATTTTGAGGGCCGGCACTTATTTTTCTGCCCCAAGCATTTACTGCGAGTGAAAGGCTCATATGGAAAGAAGGAGGACGGGAAAACGAAAAAGCATCATAAAGGGAGAAAGGAGAAAGCAGCAAGAGTGAGCTGAAGCAGCAGGGAGTGGCCGTAAATGGATTAAGGAGGCCCGGGAGAGCTTCAGGATTACACTGCCTCAGTATTCTGTGCTCGCACATTTAATTGCAGTAGCCGCTTGTTTCAGAGGAAAGCTTTCGGCACGGCACGTTTTTATTTACAAATTAAGAACTGCTTCAGACAAAGAACAGTAGTGATGTTTTGGTTATTTGAAGGTGGGGAGCGTGAGTGTTGATGACTTGGCTGGCTTAAGTTGACTGATTTCATGACAACTTCTTTGCTCTGTTTCACCCAAGAGGATCTGGCTAAGAGAGTGGATTTGTGCACAGAGGGTAGAGTCTACCACCACTACCATGTCAGTCTTGTCCTATTCTAGTCTAGCCAGCTTTGCTTTATCCAGGCATGTGCAACTTAAAGGAAGCAGTACATATTATGCTCTGAAATCTGCTCCAGCTGAGTGTCTTCTTGCACACATCTGTAAATGGGTGTGGAGATCTCAGATGATGGATTACAGTTGGATCGTGTAGATGTTACAGAAGAGGGGAAAATATGTAAATCCTGCTGGACCCCATAATTGGGGTCTGCATGAGTGGACCAGCATGATTGTACATTTACTTGTTGTGACTCTCATTAATGGGAAAAGGAGCACAAGTCAGCGGATTCCCCCCAAAAATCTGCAAAGTCTCTGAAGCATTGTTGAATCATTTGAGCTTAATGGTACTGAAACCTGCAGAAAAGGCCAGTACCTTGGCAGCCTTCATCTAAAATCTCTAAGCAGAGCTCTCACTATCCTACAGTGCTGTCTCTGCTCCATGCCATGGGAGGAAACCAGTTTGATTTAGGCCGATGGATTGAAAATGGTTGTGGTTTCGCTTGATAACATTCCCTTTCTGAGTTTTTTTTTAAAGTGAAAGGTTTGAAATTGAGAATTAAAGGAAGAAGGTTTTATTATTTGCTTTTTTTAAGAGAATAAATGACTTCTTTTTTCAATTATTGTGGAACTGAGATTTGAAGGGATTTTGTAAAAAGGAGTGGTTTGATCAATGGCTTAGCAACTGGTTGTAAAATGTTTTTCAGGTGTAGAATTGCCCATTAGCTTATGTGAAGCAATGATATCGTGATAAAGGGCACTGATGTTAGCAGATCTTCATGAATAGTTTGGAGGCCGTTACGGCACTACTGGTTAAGTTTTAATTAAGGTTAGTTGATACACCATATTTGCACAGAAAATTATTTTCTCTAACTTTTCTAACTTTTTTATATTCAGTTGGAGGCTAGATGGTTGCTGTTAAGACCTAATTTTTCCCATCAACGTTTCGCCACTCTGCTAATTTTTAATTACAAAAACACACTGCTTGAAAAATCATTTATTGTTAGCATGAGAAGGTGTATTAATTTTCTTGAATGACATGAGGACAGGATTACCACCCATTCTGCAAAAAGAGGATTTTGGTCAGTCATTCAACTTTGGTAGATCATGAAAATTGTAAACAAAAAAATGGTTCCGAAAGTACTCATTGGTAGCCTTATTTCAGTCACCTAAAAGATTTTTACTGTTGATGCGTGCTCATTTCTTGTCAGTAGTGGTGGGAACGGCGGGTGCTCTGACCAGGACACTGATTTTCCTGAGTGGGTATTTACAGTCCCTGTGACCTTGTCCAGAGTACTTTTTCAAATCATGTGTTGGCACCTTGATCTGTTGAGTGAATCTGAAGCTCTCAGTCAAATCTCATCTCTGGGGTGTTGTTATAGTCTTGAACACCCCACTTGCTAGTATAAGTGCAAAAGAATAGTATCTTCTTTTAGGCAGAAAATGTCTTAGAGTGCTGTAGTCACTAGTGAAGAGTGGACTACAGGTTTCATTCAGTTGCACAATTAAAGGATGGTCTTTTGTAGTGAGTTTAGAATCATCTATGTGTTCAGGAATGATGGGAGCTGAAGAGCCGTATTTCACCATGATATGCTTAAAAAAAGGACATAATAAATAGTCAATTCAGAAGCATGGATTTGTTCCGAAAGAATGATCAATCGAGGGGCCTCATATGAAAATATTCCCTGTCTCCATGCACCACAATATCTGCTTTACATATTAGCCATTAAAAATCTGCAACAAGGCTCCTTCTACCTATGCAACCATTGTACAATGTCAGCCTACTCCTGTTTGCCCTACGCTAGATACCAGGTGCAAGGACACTTTTCTTCAAGGATTTTACCATTGACCATTATGCATTACGCCAAATATGACCACCTTTCAGCCGCATGAAATTTTGCACACAATATCCCAGATAAAGCTGACCGTCAAAGATGAACCTCAGAGTCCAAATTCCAATTTACTGCAAATCATAAAATGGGGGAATAATATACTTGGTTAAGACTGCAACCTTCACCAAAAACTAACATGCAATTCCTTTTGTTCCCTGCAAATACAGCTGAAATGCACTTGGCAGCATTTAAACATAACAGCCCACTTATAGGCTTCACTGATATATTATATATAGGCATCACAAATGCACGCTCTCATCATTGCATGCATCGACCTGGATGCTTCCCAGAGGTGGAGTAAAAGTGCTTTGGAGCTACTCCAGCGGTAACAAATCCTATTAAATGTAATGGCAATGACAATATACAGAATATTGTGCCCAGTTGTTGCAGGACTATGACCATGTACAGTCACATATACCTGAATCGAAGTACATTCACACATCTTCATGTGCTGCCATTGTATACAAGGTGAAGCCTTTTTTGGATGGGGTCCACCAAAGAATACCAGACACTGCCTTGTTTGCTGAAATACAGCCGACGTATACTGTTGTATCATATGGCCAAGCCACATTCTGATATCTTGTACCAGGTTTTTCCTTTATGCACAGAATTATAATGATATTCCAGGTGTAGCTTCATAGGCTCACTAGACTCAACATACACCCTTATTCAGCCATTCTCTGCTCCGAAATACTGCTCACCTATAGGGTTTTTATTCTGTTGTCTGCCTTGAAGAGTCGCCCAAGTAGAGTTGCATGTAACACTGGTTTGAGAAGGGAAATCTGTGTGTCACCACGTCTCATGTTTCCCTAGTTTGTCTGGCTAAGGTTGAAGAGGGGGTAGAGCAACGTTTCAAAGAGGCTGTTCTTTAAGCAGCCCTGTCCTCTTGAATATTATCCAGTACGTAAAATAAGCCAGTAGTTGCAGGTGAAAGAAGAGATCCAGAAAACAGTCAAAGGGAGAAAGAAAGGTGGTATAAAAAAGAGCTTGCAAGGGAGAGATAAAGAGATTGGCAGTCTGTGGTGGTAAATGAAAGATGCATGATGTGAAATCAGGACTAGACAGCCTTGGTATTCAACACATATGACATTCAGTAGTGCAGGCAGTGGGGTTCTGAGATAAACTTTAGGACCCTGCATTTATTCTTTTACACATTAAGCACTGGTCCCACCCATAGTGGGAGCCGGAAAACTGCTCTTCCCATGCAGGCTATGGCTTTCTACAGCACTCTTGCTAAAAGTCAGAACAGGAAAGACTCAGGCCCTCACTATGAGGCTGGCAGTCCTAAGACCCCCAGACTCGCGATGGTGGTCCGACAGCCACATTACGACCGCCAGGGTCTCGGTGGTCCCAATCCGCTAGGGCACCGCTGTTTACAGCGCTGCCCTGGGGATGATGAATTTCATTTCCGCCAGCCTTTGCATGGCAGTAGCCCCGCCATGCAAAGGCTGGTGGGAAGGCAGTGCCCGGGGCCCCATGGGGGCCCTGCACAGCCCATGCACTTGGCATAGGCAGTGCAGAGGCTCCCATGGACAGCCCAGTTGCGCTTTCCACTGCCCAAATTATGGGCAGTGGAAAGCGCGACGGGCGCTGCTGCACCCGCCACACCACCACATTGCCACCGGCTCGATTACGAGCCGGTGTCAATGTTAAGGCCCTTCTAATAGGGCCGGTGGTGTTCAGGTTGCACTGGCGGCCGGATGGCGGTATGAGTTTGGTGGGCGGCCTCCGCCGCCTGCAAAACTCGGAATGAGGGCCTCAGTGTGTAATTCCAAAATGAAAAAAATCCCCAAACTCTAACAGTGTTGGCAGATGCTTACAAAGAGAAAGAGGATCTCTTTTCATGTTGGGGATTAATTCCACAGCTCCTCCTTCCCGTTTGCTCTGACTGCGAAGCAGGAGAACATGGATTTGGTCTCAACAATGATGCAACTCTCGATGCGCTATCCTTCTACTTGGCACAGCCAGAGCAAGGGTGCTGAGGATAATCAGTGATCACAAAAGACACTTGCCCCTGATGCTGAACACATGCAAAAAGCAGTTGAAGCATGTCCACACTTTTTCCCAGATCAGGCACATCTCCTTCTAGCATTAAAAAGTGCCATGGACTGTTCATGCTCCATGGATATACTGGTTGTCCGTCCCATATGTCTACTTATCCCACCCTTGTAAACCTTGAGGTTTTACTAGGATTGTCAAAATGTAGGGGCTATAACTGTGAGGGGAAGACAATTCTGCTATGTGTACTGGAGAAGAGGTTTCAGTAGGTGTCCAGTGTGCACAAAGGTGTTCAGTCTTCGAGCTATGGTTTGCAATGAACCATCAATCAAGCCAATCTAATGTTTGATAGAGTTAATGACACAACTTAGTATGACTGATTATATCTTCGTCAAGAACCTCTTTTAGAAGTTTTGTACTGAATTGTCTCATCAGCTAGGAAGCCAAGCAGATAGACGTTTCTCCCACTTTCAACTTCAGAGTTTTGTATTTCATCAGCAAATGTAAGCATTAGGAATGCACTGTGAGGAATATTAGTGCCCACATTGTCTGGTCTTTCTAACATGCTTTGGCGGTGTTTGCCAGCATATTTATTTAAATATTCTTAACATTCAGTGAATATCTGCCACCCTTTATGTGGCAACCTGTCAAGGAACTAGCTTTGTTTGACGAGATGATTGATCAGCCAATCTCCATCAGATAGTTATATCTTCACCATTTCTAATCTCTCTGTGCACGCTGGCGGGTGGATTACAGAACTGAAGGAATTTTTTCAAGTAGTATGCCGTCATCTACTTCACACTAAGGCCCTCATTTGCAAGGCCCGTGGCAAAGGGCGGTGCAGCAAGTGCCTTGCAGCACTTCCCTGTGCCACCAGGAAAGGGCAGAAATGTGCCATATCTACAAGATACAGCACATGTCCACATTTATGTCATCTTCCCGTGCGCTGGTGCACAAATTGCTGACATGCACCAACACAGTCACCCTTGCACCATGGAGCAAGGGTGCCTGCATTGTGGGGTTGATTGTTTTTGTGTACAAAGGGACACCTTCCTGCACAACAAAAAACACAAGAGGTGTTTTCCTCTTTCTATGTGTGCTGCAGAATTCAGCACACATAGAAAGAGGAAAATGGGGATATTTCTCTCTGTTCGTCACTCTTACGCCACCCTGAGGTGGCATAGGAATCTGCCGCATTTCCAGACTTGTAAATCTGGGAATGCACCAGAATCCTTCAGGTCCCATGGGTGTTGCGTGGGAACACCCCAAGCAACATTCATCGAATGTCCCTTTCACACAGCGTTATGCGTGAAAGGGGTCCTTATTTAAATATTTAAAAGGCCATGAAAAGCCTTGTGAATATGGGTTGGCACACTGCACCACCGGAGCATCAACAACAATTATGCCCCTGTGGTGCAGTGTGCCGTTAGGGCCTAAATGTGGTGAATCCACCTCCGGAGAGAGATAGGTCTTAAATATGTGGTCCTACTATTGGGTTTTCATAACTGCCCTCCTCTAAATCAGGCTGAAAGTCCTTAGACTAGACCCTCAAAGAACTGGGTTCTTTTCAGCAAGGCCTAAAATTGCACAGTTCTATGAATTCAATCAACTGAGGTCGGACTTGCATTATAAGCTTCCAGTGCAGATCCCAATTTAAATCATTCAGTGTGAATTTAAAAAGAAAGTACTGCAAACGACAGAGTGCAGACTGTTATTTTGTACACAATACTCTCAACAGATACTATGCCATCTGTGGAAAATTGCTGCCACCGCAATTTATTAGAAAATAAAACTTGGCAAAGGCAATTCAGAGAACCATATGCTGTGAAGAATTAATCTTGAGCTGCAACAGAGCAGTTTCTTTCGAAATTATAGTTTAAATTAATTTCAATGCTGGTTTGCAGGCTTTTAAACAACGAACAGCGCAAACTAGATAAGTGGCATTCTTTAATAAGAAACGTCTTGCAAAAATATAGACACTCAACCACTTCACTTGAGGGAAAGAAACAATATGCATGCTTTCTATTGTTGTTTGTGCTTTATGTGACATGAAGCCCCATGTTTAAAAGTTTTTATCTGATATCTGTGGAGATAACAAAGTTTTATTATTTCCAGGATTAAAATCTGATTCATTGTTGTATCGATTTCCAATACTGTAATGTGTCCACTTTGATTACGTAGTTCACTTTTTAAATATAGTTTAAATTGTACAGTATTTTCAATTTTATCTCCTTTTTGTGCTTACCTATCAAGATGCAGCCAATATCCTCCTACAAGCATTTCTAACTAAACATAATACTAGCTACTCCAACACTAATTGATTGTAGTTTACGCTAAAGGGGAGTAATGAACAGGCATTGGGAAAACCAATAGGTTCTGCCACTCGAAATCTATCAGTTTTGTCGTTGTTTTTACACATGTTGCACAGTCAATCACTAATAATACTTGTAAAGCCCGACTAGTCACCCGCTAGGGTCTCAAGGCACTGGGGGAGGAGAGGGCAGTAAGTGAGAGGTCGTCGATGAACATAGGGGATCAGGTTAAGAGCCAAGTTTTGAGGTCCTTTCTGAATTGTGATAGAGAGGGAGATTTTCAGAGATGGATGGGAAGGGAGTTCCAGGTCTTGGTGGCATGGTGAGAGAAGGATCTTCCTCTGGCTGTGGCCTTCCGGATGCATGGGACCGCGGCGAGTGAGGTCGGCAGAGTGGAGCTGTCTGGTGGGCGTGTGGAAGTGGAGTCTTTGGTTGAGGTATTCTGGTCCGGTTTTGGGAAGGGCTTTGTAGGTGTCCGTGAAAAGCTTGAATGTGATTCTCTTGTCTCAGTAGAGCAGAGGTGTGGCTGTGTTTGAGGGTGTTCACGATGCAACGCCAAAGGCGTTCTGGATGTGTTGCAGTCTTTTCTGTACCTTGGTGGTGGTGCCGGCATAGAGTGCATTGCCGTAGTTTAGGCGACTGCTGACGAGGACCTGGGTGACTGTTCTTTTGGATTCGGTTGGGATCCATTTGAAAATCTTCGGGAGCATGCGTATGGTGTTGAAGCAGGCGGAGGAGACTGTGCTGACTTGACGGTTCATCAAGAGTGCTGAGTCCAGGATGAAGCCAAGGTTGTGGGAGTGGCCGGTGGGGGCTGGGGCGCTTCTGAGGGCAGTGGGCCATCAGGAGATGTCCAAGGCTGAGGGGTTGTTGCCGATGATGAGGACTTCTGTTTTTTCGGTATTGAGCTTGAGGAAGCTCTCCTTCATCCAGGCAGCGACTGCCCTCATTCCATTGTGGAAGTTGATCTGCCAGCATTGACCATGTTGTAGTGCTTTTTAAGCCATGTTGTACAGCAGCTTGCACTGCTGTGCAACATGTAAAAAAAAAAAAACAGCACAGGGGTCTTTGGGGGTGGGATCAATAGAGAAGGGGGTGGTGGGGAAAGTTACTTTTGGAGCGGTAGGAGGACGGGGATGAAGTAGAGGGACTATAGAGTATGCACTCTTTGAGTGCATGACAGTAAGAAAAAAAAGAGCACCTGCTGGTCAGTGGATGAGCACTGGCCATAGGAAGCAGTATTTATTCCATCCTCCAAGATATGGACAAAGACCCTGAAGATTTCAAAGCCCAGGAGGAAGCTGAATGCCAAGAAGGAGCAGCTGACCAATGAGAAGCAAAGAAACAAGTGTGACATGGGAGATAACCAGTGGACAAAGACCCCAAAGACTCTGAAGCCCAGGAGGAAGCTGGATGCAGGAGGAGCAGCTGACCAATGGGAAGCAAGGAAACAAGAGTGATGTGGGAGCCAACTAAAGGTAAGTAAAGAAAACAAGACTGACATGGGTGCCAACCAATTTTAAGTAAATGTAAGTAATGGGAAGGCTTTAACCCCCTTTAAGATTTCTTTTATGGGCAATAGCTTTCGTTGACAGCACATGTGCTGTAGGCGAAACCTCAACAGCATTAACTATTTAAGAATTCTAGTATTTTTTTAGAAAATACCCTTTGTCCTTGGCTGGACTCGTTTTAGTCATGCTCAATATTAGGTCTGACTGACAGACAGCTTTAGCTGTTTCACAAGCCACATGTTTTCCAAAACAAAATTTGGAAGAATGCATACCTATATATTCATACAGATACTTTTAGTCAGCTTCCTTTAGTCATTGGTCTGTGTCATTTATATTTTGCTTCCAACCACCACTGCATCCAACATGGGGTAATGGATCAGACCACTTAAGCCATTGGGGCTTCACACTGTGAATTATGACATTTTGCTTGTGCATAAGTGTGCATATGCCTAAAAAGTAATCTACATCAGTGCCGGGGCTTGTGGGCTAATATCTGCTTTCATTTTTGTACTACTTATTTTGTTTCAAAGATATGCACACCACCTTGGAATATGGTATTTTTATGTCCGATCAGATGTTTGCTATTCTAAAAACGCCCATTCTCTCCAGTCTTTCTTGTTTGTGACAATGTTCATCAGTTTAGGTTATCATATCAGAAAATAAATTCAACAATTTGCCTATCATCTTTACAAGGAGGGCACGCTGTTTTGGAAATCAAATCAACAAATACATAAATTTTACTTCATTGTAAGCCTATTTGATATATATTTGTATTTGAACTCATTCATATTTTATCAGTAATTTAAATTCCAGTCGCCTTGAAGAATTGAATCACAAGCTGCATTTATCTCTAAAGCAATCAATTTAGATATTATGCCTCAATCCAGTCACGTTCAAAAACCCTCTTCCGGAGGTATCTGAAACAAGCCTGCCCTCGGTCTCTTCTTTGTATGAGTTGCAGTGGCATCATTGCACTGCTTCATAAGTTGCATATAAACTTCCTGTGGTACGAAGATTCCTGGCCAGCACTAGCGCCACCAATATAATACCACATCTGTGCAGTGGCGTAGCTTGGGTTGTCAGCACCCGGGGCAAGGCAAGTAATTTGCGCCCCCTAACCCGTGGATTTAGGGGCATATTTATACTCTGTTTGCACCGAATTTGCGTCGGTTTTTTTTACGCAAATTCGACGCAAAACTAACTCCATATTTATACTTTGCCGTTAGACGCGTCTAGCGCCAAAAATCATGGGGTTAGCGTCATTTTTTTGCGTGAACACCTTCCTTGCGTTAATGATATGCAAGGTAGGCGTTCCCGTCTTAAAAAATTACTGCGATGCATATGCGTCGTATTTATACTCCCAGGCAAAAATGACGCCCGGGAGTGGGCGGGACTAAAAAACCCGCATTTGCGCCAGATTTTAGCGCCTGGGTCAGGGCAGGCGTTAAGGGACCTGTGGGCTCAGAATGAGCCCAGAGGTGCCCTCCCAAGCCCCCAGGGACACCCCCTGCCACCCTTGCCCACCCCAGGAGGACACCCAAGGATGGAGGGACCCATCCCAGGGAAGAAAAGGTAAGTTGTGGTAAGTATTTTTTTTAAAAAAAAAATTGGCATAGGGGGGCCTGATTTGTGCCCCCCTACATGCCACTATGCCCAATGACCATGCCCAGGGGACAGAAGTCCCCTGGGCATGGCCATTGGGCAAGGTAGCATGACTCCTGTCTTTGCTAAGACAGGAGTCATGTTAATGGCGTCTGGGCGCCCCAAAAAAATGGCGCAAATCGGGTTAAGACGATTTTTTTGCCTCAGCCTGACTTGCCCCATTTTTGGACGCCCAAATGCCATTTTTCCCTACGCCGGCGCTGCCTGGTGTATGTGTTTTTTTTTCACGCACACCAGGCAGCGCCGGTCGGCTAACGCCATTCAATAAATACGGCGCCCGCATGGTGCTTCAGAATGGCGTTAGCCGGTGCTAATTTTTTTGTCGCAAAACTGCGTTAGCGCAGTTTTGCGTCAAAAAGTATAAATATGGGCCTTAGTCTCTTCCAAGATGTTGCGCCCGGTGCGGCCGGCCCCCCCTGCACCCCCACGCTACGCCACTGCATCTGTGGCATGTAGATGGAAATTGAATTCACAGGAGCAGTAAACTGCAACCCTTACATCAAGCACTGCACACATTTTCTTTGCTCTACCCAGTACAAATGCTCTATCAGTAAGTGACTATACATTTCCGGTTGCAGTGACAGTGAGGCCATCAGTAGAGCCATTGTTATGCATCACTTGGGGTGCCATGTATTCTTATACTTCATTTAGGGAACACCAGTGGTCTAAGATACAGCCCCTGGGCTTCGGCTTGTGACCCATGACAGGCTCCTTGCGACCTCTGTTTCAGTGGTGCTGGGACAATTATGTGACTGGGGATGCTGGCCAGGGGCTTCTGCTAACTAAAATTATGGGAGCTCTAAAAAAAAAATCTGTTCTTACTGAACGTGGGAGTCCAGGGGCAAACCAGTCTTATGGAGCGGTTGATTATGGGAGGGAAGAAAGTGAATGAGATGGTGGTCAGAGGCAGTTTGTGAGAAAATGTGGTTACATTGTGCTCTATAATGCAATATTGCTAAGGGTATGGATGCATTGTGTACGTTTTTTTTTTTTAAAGAGGTATGTAAAACAAAACCTCATTAAATCAAAGTCGATTGAGCCATTCATGCACACATGTGCAAAAAATGTGTATTGATTTGTTCACTTGTCCTCTTTTTAAACGTGCCTGTCACCACATTCGACACTTAACATTCCGAAAGAAGCTTCATTTTTTAAATATTTGTAAACTTTAAATTGGAACTATATGTTCACATTGGTACCTGTAACATTCTTCGTTGCTCATTATCTATGGAATCTGGACAAAAGAATGACAATCATTTGTTAAGTATATGCAGTTACTTCGTAGCCACATAAATTGTACCTGAGAAAGGAATGTGTTGTGGTTTGTAAAAAAAAATGTTCTCTAGGCCGTCCTTAATTATCACTGACCTTTCACTGCATTTGAACAAGCAGCTGATGCCGAATGCAATTAATACTGGTGGAAAGGCCTCATTGTTTTCCATTATCTTTCTAATCTGCCTGCGGGTCTCGAGGTGCTGCAGCAGCTTCCGCACCCCTAATTCACCGCCACTGCTTTGTTTATGGACGAAGCAGCACACGCGCTCTTTACTTTTTACATTATTGTTCGTTTTCAGGCAAAGGGGGCTATTTTATGTCCTTAATGATATTAAAAACAGTTAAAAAAAAGTCTTACTTCAGGAAATTCCGAAATTCATTATCAAATGAACTTTCCCTTGTGATTGTGCCAATCGCGGTCATACCAAACGAATTGGTACTCTGTTTAACAAGCTAATCAAGCTGTATTTGCTTTTTTGTAGAGTCTGTTTTCACACAGTAACACCTCGTTCGTACAATATCTGTTGTAACTGTCCTTGCTATTGTTAGCAAATATGTGTATACAGCAAAATGTACTGTTATTATATCTTTACATTGCCTTTTTGTAGCTCGATGCCTGACTTTCCAGACATTTTCATTAGAGAGTGGAACTACTTCCGTTTTGTGGAGGTGTACAAGTACTAGACATCAGTGGCATTCTGGGTTCTGCAAAAATACTGCTGGGTAGTCAGGCACTGACCAATTTTACGAATGCAGATTTACAGACTCATCATAAGGATTTTGTTGGCCCAAAATATATTTGGGGGGGCCCTGTACTGAACAACTTTTAATTTCATTACCCGTTTCCTGCTAGTTCAAGCCTACATGATACCAAACGGTTCTAAATTATATGTTAATCTTCAAGAGGGTCACACAAAAGCAGCTGAAATACACTTCCCCGTTTCTCCAAAAACTCTTTTGATGGCAATGCCTAGAAAGAGACAGAGTAAAGGAAGCCAGAGAGGGAAAGAAGTTTACATAGAAAAATAAAATCAACAGAGGTGAAATAGAGACAAGGAGGTCTTTCACTGGTGGCCACTGGGCAATTGCCCACTTTGGCCATGCCTCAAAACGTCTCTGCATATTTACTTATATCCTAATAAGAAGCAGCTTTCTGAGTGAAATCAGGTCCTTTTAAACAGTGTTTCTAGCGTGTATACCCAGCCATTATTTGGCCTGCACTTGTAATGACAGGATGTTATAAATGTGTAGAAACATAATTGAAAGGTTTCCTGTTAGGAATCTAGTACCCCTTGCTCAGAACTTCTATTTTCTGTGAATTATTTAAAATATTTGCAAATTTAGAATGGATCCAGTGAAATATCTGCACGCAAATATACAAGTGAAAAACATCACCTGTCAGCACCTTGATCGAGATTATTTCTTGCACCAGAACTATTTATTTGTGCAGCACCAGCATGCACAGTCTAAACACGTTTTATTGGTAATACAATGTTATAATTTGAACAAGAGAAAATACCTTTCTAGCTCAGGTGGCCTTATTATAAGTTGGCCAAAATCCTTGAGGAGTTTAATAGGGCTAACGGCCCATCTGGAAATTCCATGTTCGCAGAAACACCCCGGGTTTGGCAAGATTTTGCTTTGGACAGTGCTTAATTTGTAACGTGCCGTTGCCAAAAGCTCTCCTCTAAAACATGAGGCTGCTGCAATTTAGGCCCATATTTAACAGAAAATTACGAAGCGAGACACTGTGCCAAAATTGGCAGCGCCATGCTCTGTCATTTTCACAACGTAGGGATGCACCGTATTTAATTGAATACAGCGCACCCCTGTGTTGTCCTCTATGCCGCTGCTAAATTTGCAGCCGAGTGCCAATATAGCCACCTTTGCGCAATGGTGCAAGGATGGCTGCGTTGAGGGGGAGATTGTTTTTGTGCGGGAAGGGACACCTTCCTAGACAAAAACAATCTTAAATGGGCATTTTCTCCTTCGAAGTGTGCTGCAGAATGCAGCATCCATAGAAAGAGCAAAAAACGAGAAGAAATAAAAGCATATCCTGCTATAGATTTTGGAGCTGCCTCAGATTTACGAAAACGCATAAATCTGGGGCAGCATCAAAATGCAATGGGTGTTGCTCTTGCGTACCCACAGCAACACCCATTGCATGCCCCTTTCACGCAAAGTGCTGCATGTGAAGAGGTCATATTGACAAGGTGGCGTTAAGCCACAAGAAGTGGCTTAACACCACCTTGTAAATATGGTGCAGGGCATAGGGCCACTGGAGCATCACGAAACGTGATGCTCCGGTGGTGCTAGGAGCTCTTAAATAGGCCCCTAAATGTGCGAGCACAGAATACTTCAGCTCACTCTTGTACCTTTCTATTTTTTGCCTTGGTGTGCTTTTCATTTTTTCTCTTCCTGTGTGTTTCCCATGTGTCTTTTGCTCACCGTAAATGCCTGATGCAGAAAATAAGTGCCGGTGCCCCTCACTGGAATTCACCGGTTCATATTAAGCACTGGCTTTGCATTTAAACTGCTGAAAGCAGATTACATCTGCATGGGAAACTGTGGGAAAGAATAAAGGGATATCGTAGAACTGGACCCCTAATTACCGATTCCCCCAGTAACTACTCATTACCCAAAGGATTCTTAGGGCTCAGTGTATAATTCTGCACCCACATGGTTAATGTGACTGATGAGAAAGTGAATTCTACGAGAGCGACATTAACACCTCTACATTTATAGCCTCGTAATGAGGCCGCACATCTTCTCAAAGCATGTTATTGATAAGCCTATTGTATATTTTCTTTTATGTCCCCATAGAAATTAGAATGCATGACAGGGTGAATTAGCCTTCAATCCTTGTGAAGTCAATAAAATGTGCTTTTTATGGCAACACCTTTAATAGGAGTATCAATAGGCAATTAATTTTAAAACGTATGCTATATACACACACCTACACACACAACCCCACCACACACAATCTATCTATCTATCTATCTATCTATCTATCTATCTATCTATCTATCTATCTATCTATCTATCTATCTATAGTAGTGAGTCCATAGCAGAGCTTTCCATTAGAGGTCAAGGAAGGCTGGATCCATGCAGAGTTTTATGACATCAACATAAAAATACACTTACGTACAATTAACTTAAATGGAACTTGTATTTAATGATTATGCTGAAAATCTGCCTTGGATCCAGTCATCCATCTACTTTGGACTACTCTGATGTATATAAATCCAAACACCTCGTAGTTGCATGCTCTCCGCAGTCAAATCCGCTCTTCCCAAAATAAACAAACAGGCTTCCAGTGCAAGCATTCACCAGTGACAGGAGAGCGACAAAGAAATGTAAACCATTTGTGGGGTGAATGTCTACATTTTTGGTTGTACACATACTAAGCAACCCGGGTGAAGTTTGTTTCTTAGAAGGTAAGGCTGCACGTATGTATCACACAGAACCAGCCTCTATTTAGTGTTTATGTTCAAACTTGATAGCACTGGGAATAGGCCTTGGCGTGTACATTTGAGCTTGTGACGCGATTTGTAGGTCTTTTGTGGTTGGTCAATGGTAAATGATAGCTAATGTTATTACCTTATTGGGGTGCCTGGACACCCGAGCCTATGCATGAGCATGAAGCTATAATTGTGGATGTGATGAGTGTACCCGGCTTATGATACTTTGATCCTGGTCTAGAACGACTTCACTTCTGGCTTCTCATTGTTACAGCTCAAAAATCTCACAACAGCAACATAGTTGACATTTAGTTGGTGACTGAAATCCATTTTTATCTACTTTATCTTTTCCTTTCGTTTTTACAAATAATACTTATTTTATGTTTTTTCACTTAATGAAGTCTGCAATGCGAGCAGGGTCAATCGTCAAGTAACATCAGTTCCTACTATGACATCAGGTCAAATGGTATATAACTTCACTTCCTGTGATGTCACTTGGCGCCAAAGGGCGAGTACTGTCATTTCTGCTACCCTGGCATTTTGGTGAATCGGTTTCATGTGCAGAGCACATGCTAACGTGCTGCTCGTTTTGTAACCAGTAGAACTTTGCCACCGTCTGATTAGTAATAGCGTTGGACGAGGGGGACAAGTAGGTGTTCCCCTTTGTCTCCCTTCCTGTCTTTCCTACTCTTATATTCCATGTAGTATAAACTCACCATTTCTTAAGATGTCATGGGCTGTACCTATGTGTCGACTTATTAATTTCGTGAAGTAATATCAAGAAAAAGATAAATGTCAACAACTTTCTGTAGACAAAAGATATACAAACGTGCGTGCTTCCGTGGTTATAAAAATGATGGGACTTTCCTAAAAGTATCTAACAGGGCTAAATGTTCATATTTAACCGTACTTATTTTATACTTCGTTAAAAAAAACAGCCTGCAAAATAAACGTTAAATTAAGAAGCAGACCTGCATGTTCATTTAGCATTTTTAAGCTATAGAACATGGGGACATCTCCCAATCAATAACATTATATAGATAAAAAAGAAGTTAAGAACGGCAGTGATTTCAAACCAATATAATATGAATTCAGATGGATTACACTGTTGAGCAAGAAGTGAAAATCATGGTGGAAATGTCAAGATCCGTGCGTTGCTTGTGATCAATTGCCCTGCATTGATGATTCTTCAATCTCTTCGAATTAAGGGACACCAGGGAAGAGCTCGAGGACAGAAAACCAGGTCGATAGGCGGAAGGAAACTAATCAAGCTTTAACCATCTTGTGTGACTGATCCTTCCCAATCATTTAATCATATTTATCACTCTTATACTTTATGACTGATTTGCTTAAGCCTTAGTTTAGTGTATGCAGCACTAAACACACCCTTTTGTTATCAGTTTATAATAAATGAATACATTATACAAATTGTATATTTTTTATCAATGATTTAAAATATGTAATACATTTATTGAAATGTATAATAAAACAACATAACAACAACATGAAAGACAACACACTTTTGTAGTATGATATCTATTAACTACGTGACACAGATTTACGAATATTTAGACAATATAGCAGACAAAAGCGTTCAATGCAAACATGTTTTAACTTAATTACTCTCTACTCCACTCTGTTTTATCTTAATTACTCTCTACAGAACTTCCATTTCTTACACCTTCCATTGACTTATTTCCTGCATCTTTACCTCGATCCTCCTGAATTTCGTTCGAGCACATAAAATTCCATATACCACCTTCATGCTATACTTTCTCCCTATTAGAAAGCACCCTAAAATGAGGGCTCAGTCTCAGACACAGCAGGATACAGTGGCGTAGCGTGGGGTGTGCAGGGGGGGCCGGCCGCACCGGGCGCAACATCTTGGAAGAGACTAAATCCACGGGTTAGGGGGCGCAAATTACTTGCCTTGTCCCGGGTTAGGGGGCGCAAATTACTTGCCTTGCCCCGGGTGCTGACAACCCACGCTACGCCACTGGCAGGATATATTCTTGCCCCTACCCGAAGGTCTGGAAAACCTTCCCAGTCCAGACACCAGGCTCAATCCCTCCTCACTTCAAAAAAGCTCAAGACCCTTCTTTCCTCGCAACATTGCGTGTGTATCATTTTAGCACCTGCCAGCCTGAAGACAGTTCTCTTCTACGTAGTACCGTCCATGGCATGGCTCCCTGGGGATTGCAAATCGGCAAAGTCTGTTGACTAGCAACTTTGCACATTTATTTGTGGAAAGCTTGGAAAGCCTAAAAAGACAAAACGTTCTGCTTTAGCAGTGGGACACTATTCATGCTGCAGCAAAAGTGCACCTGCATGACTTGGCAACCATGTACTTCTCTCAGCCCACCAGGCAACATCTGGACAGACTCTTGATCCCATACACTATCCTATTCCCTGAACTCCCAAGCCTCATTGTCCTGAACCCCTGCTCACCCGTCTATGTTGGGAACCCAAAGTCTCCCACGCCATCCCTTGCCACCCACCGCCACCTGTACCATTGCCAAACTCCTGTACCATTCCAAACACTACTTCATGGCAATTCTTTCTTGCAGTGCAGGGCCTGGACAGTGGCAAGCTGAAAGGCAATGTGATTCCATTTCCAGGTTGTCCTGCCCTGTGGGTAACCAGCTGCAGAACTTTGTTGCTTCTGCTAGAACAGGGATGTGAAGTTTTACACATTGTGTAGGGTCAGAAAGCATTTGTCGACTTCTTAAGTGCAAAACTTTTGACTTTACCAGCAACTTAAGTACTTTTTATGTCTCCTCTCCCCAAGCCTGCAGGTTACACCATACTGCAATGTGTTGCCCTTTTCAGCTCACCATTGTCATCCAGTCTGCAACACCTTTATAAGTGGGTAATATACTCCTCATACGTTTCCTGTCAGGAGTTCAATAGATTGAGGTATTTTATATGATTCACTGAAATCCCTAACCATACCCTAGATTATGGCTTTTCCACTTGTGGAACATGTACCTGTTTATGTTTATTCTTGAGGTGCAAATACACACTCACTCCCAGTCTTCTGATTTAGGGCCTGAAATGGGGTGGAAACAATACATTTGAAATTTATGAGTACATAACATTGCTGTTATTTACCATAATTCCACTGCTCATCTCCTCAACGACCATACTTTTTCATTTGAAGCTGTGGGATAAAGGGTTCTTGGGATCCTAGAATTCTAACATTAACTTTATAATACTTCTGTAATTATCCCCTTTAAGGGCATGACCCCCATCCCTCATGAAATGGGTTTGTTTCAAATTGTTTTGTTAAACGGGGATAATTACATTCAAATTCAAAGTAAACTGTGTTACATACAATTCAAACATAAGTTGTCAAAGAGAGGTCCAACATTTTGATGTACACATGTATCCAAAGGAAGAGAACTGTGAAAGGCTGATGACTTGATGATGATGATTATTTATTTGTGCTTGTTTCCTTGTGATGGTAACAGAACAGCCAAAACTAGAACATCCATCACATATTTCGCCCAGTCACAGCGAGCAGGCCTGGGGCACTTTCAACGCTTATATCGCATAGAGGCTAGAAAATGTGGCTGGATGTGGTAAAAAATGTCTTAAGTAAATCGGTGGCGTTACACCAAAGGCGGGGGTTCTGGTCAGAGAGGCTCTCATAACAGTCAGTATCTCCGTCCATGAGAAAAGAATCTCATGCAGCCTGTGAGAGGAGCATTCCTGTTTCGTCCCGTTGCGGCACACAGGCCTGGGCCTTTACAAGGCTGGAAAATACCATTCACATTTACAGCAAAAATAAAAAGAGAAGAAAAGAAAATCATAACAAGGCAATGAGCATGCCTATTATGTGTGGAACAGTTCCATTTAGTGAGGCCTCCTTGCACATAAGAAAGTAAGTCAGGGCAAACTGTGATTCACTGCAACCTAAGAGTGTGAGTAATATATTTAACCATAAAATATGTGATGTGTGTAGGCCACACTAAATTAACTGATTGGCATAAAGTAGATATATTATGAACATATTGTCACTAGATATTAGTGGTGGAAATTCCGGCATCAAATTCCACAGGGGACACCCCTTTGCAATCTCTGTTGTCTTTTCCAGCTCATCATGGCATCTGGTTTGCAACACTTTTAAAAGAGGGTAATATACTCCTGTTAGAACTTCAGTAGATTTATGACTTTTATATAATGCACTAAAATGCCTAAAATACCCTAACCAATGGATTTTTCTCCTTTGATTTTAGGACCTTAAATGGAATGGAAACAGTTTTGAAATAAAAAAAATGTGAATGCACACTATTGTTCGTATTTACCAGAATTCTGCTGGTCATCGCCACATCCTCCATTCCTTCTGCCCAAGGCATCCGTGTTTTCAACTGTAACCATTGTATCTTAATAAGTAAACTTACAAGGGGACGCAAATAGGTCGATGAACCTTTTGATTCTCAATTAAGATGTTCTCACCATAACTCCAGTACATGCAGATCAATAATCAATAGTCAATCAATGACATCAATATTCAATAGCATTAGTAATCAATGGAGTCAGTAATTGTCACACACCATGACTTTTCCGTCATGAAAAACCACACCTTTAGTGAAAGTTAGAATATTCATTTCCCTACATTAACAATGTTTATGTCATGTAAGATAATCTCAAAATCAAATGATACACATACAGAAACATCACTGGCTGTCCAAAGCGACAAAAGAAGCGTAATCTAATCAAAGCTTGAGCCACTTCACATTCTAAAGTTACAGTGCAATTTGATTAACAAGAACTTTTGCCCAAACGATATCACATACATTTATTCAGCAAAGAAAATACATCTAAAGTTACTCCATACACTGAACTTCATTAGTGAGGAATCCTTCTCTAACAAAAGATTAGCATCAGCATGTTGGGCTTCATGCAAAACAATTTAGAAAACACAAATTTGGAAAGCATCTAACTATGGCTCTATCAAAATAGCGCGGTTGGTACCTAGAAAGAAAAAGCAAACATACATTGCATGTCACATTTAGTAATTCATAAACCTCTTCTCAATTTGATCAGCAAGCTAGGATAGTCTTCATCATCAGGACATCAGTGCGATCAGCAAGGCATCAGGATTCAGCATCAAAGTTCAGAAAACTCAAAGTCTTTAAGCAATAAAGCTAAGCAAGTCTCTTGTCAAGACGCTAAAGAAAGTAACAACCTTTCGGCAAAGCAAGAAAATGGGCAACGGACCTGTCTTTCCTCCATGCAGTCCAGCTAAGTTAGATTCCCTAAAACTAATTCCCAAATCCCTATTGATCAAGGGATCGCATGTTCACACTTTGTCCAATAAAATTAAAACTTCAATTCTCTGAAGAATGCTGATTGGCTTCTCTTGTAATGTCCTCATCATCCGGCTCGTCAGGTAACAATATTGTTGCAGCATATACTCCAGTCAGTGTCTTCATTGTTCTCCTCCTGTGAAAGTCAGTCTTACAAACATTACATTTATAAAGTTACATTAATCAAGAATAGCATCTTCTAGCAGTCGGTTCTCATGAGAAAAAGTTTTAGCTACAAGCACATTTAGACAGCACAGTGGAAAATCACAGTTTAATTCTCTGAACAGCCATTTTATTAAACGTTTAGAAATACAGCTTGACATGAGGCCGTGCAACTAGGCCAAGACCTCTGCTAAGTTAAGACCTGCAATTAATAAAACTAATACATACAGCATACCCCTCAATATGATGTACTAATACATTAATCAAACATGTGCTCAACCTTTCATAGTAATAAGCCAATAATAAGTACATTTCGTGAACATTAGCAGCAACTCATCGTGATCACATTTTTAAATGCGTACATTATTTTCCTATGTTATTACATTTTCTATGCAAATCCATTGCTCATAATACATGATCACTCATTATTATTTTCGTTAAAACACCTGCACTAGCAATCCCTCCTCTGATGACTAAGTATGTCATCACACTAAACTATCACTCACAAATTTTTGCATCAGCTAAAATTCTGTCATTTTAATCCCTTCATACATTTGTTCCCTTTTCGAATTTCCCCTAAACAATTTTTTCCTTTTCTTTTCTTCCCTCCTCTGATCATTCTTTGACTTTTACAATGTAATCCTTTTGCACAATGTACATATTCCCCAGATTCCAGTTAGACACACCATAATAATCAATATCTCCTGTATAATTTTCAAGAAAATATATTTTCCAATGTTGCTGAGCCAATTTCCCACTGAAGCAAAACCTTTGCAAACCTTTTCCCAAATACCTGGTTATTTTAATTCTTTCAAATCAGCACTTTCGTTAGTCAGATTAGTAAATAAGCCTCTAATTTCTTTACTATTATCAGGAATGAACAAACAACAACGGCTAGAATTAATCATCCTACAAACTTCACCATCCTTTGCTAAAAGAATGTCTTTTGCTAAAAGAATGTCTAAAGCAAGACGATTTTGAAGAGTCATAGCTTTTTCAGCAGCTAATTCAGTATCTATCAGAAGTATGGCTCCTGAAAAATTTGTCAGCATTGTTATTCACAATAGTAGAAAACTTTCAAATCTTTATCGAATTCAGAACAACTCCCACTGAAGGAATCATTGCTCCAAATAAATCTCCCACTATACCAAAAGGAGACTCTCTCGTCTGTCTCATATGATGTAATTCAGTCACTTTTGGAAACTTCTTTAAGTCATCCATTTGAAAACTCTTTGGGAAAACTATTCCCAAGTAACATGACCCATACCATCCTCTTGGAAGATGGTAATAAGCATTAGGATCACAGATGTAATATATCCCAGGAGTTGCCGGATCCTGTCTGTTCAGCATAAATGCCCATTTCCACTGAACCAAAAACACATGTCTGCATTCACACGTTCCCAAAAACAAAGTGTCAGTACATGATTTAGGCCTATGTATACAAAGTTTCCCTACGTCTCGCGCATCTAGAGCTAACTTCCCTTGTGTTCTAATTGTACTATAAGCATCATCATTCTTGTAAGTCCTTTTCTCTAAGCCTTTTTCTAACTTCTCCTTCAATGCCTTCCTCCTGTCATCTGTGTTATCTAGGAAGCTCTTTTCTAAAGGTGTAAGTAAGCATGCCAGGTTATTCCTGTGAGCATAAGCTGTGCCAAATGTCAATGTAGGTTCAAAGAAACCCCTTACTAATACTATCTCATTATCCTTAGCTATTCTACTCAGATTCCTTAGTATAGCCATAAACGAAAACACAACTTATAATTGGAGTAGAAATACTGAATTTACTTCTGGTTATATAATCTTGTTAGTAGTAGACTACAACTTATCCCATACGTTAGTGGCAGACTATGGTAAGTAACTCCTTCCTCAACTGATGAAGATATCTGCATATACACATAACAATTCCTCGCATCCATTGTCTCAACATACGCACTCAATAAGCAATAGAAGGCATTAGAAGAAAGTTCTCTTTGCGCATTAGTACCCTCATGCAAATACTTCTCATCTATCCTGAACTTTTTTATTGCTGTTAGTGTAGTAGTCGTTTCAAAAGCAGAAGTATGGTTGGCTTCACTCTTATTAAGAACAGACATACCCACAATCAATAACACAAACAATATCCCTCATACAATTGCCAAACCAATACTCATATATTTCCAGCACCTGTTATTCCTACCATGCTAGCTAATGTTACTCATGATCTGTAAAAAATGAGAAAGCAGAGGAGAAATTTAGAAAAACTGCTGCAAACATTTTAAAAAAGTATCTCCTCTCAGCAGTTATTTACAGCTTTCAGTCTCACTTTCATGATCCCTTGTCAAAATCGGTAAGCATCCTGTCAAAATCAGGTTTCAAAAGGTCAAAACAGGTTATCAAAGTCTTTTCCGGTTACTTTCAACAGTCTTTTTCTCAAAAATTTTCTCTGATTGTTTCAACAGTTCAGTTCAGCTTCCTTCAAGTGCCAAAATATTGACCTGATATGTCTCTACCAAATCAAAAAGACAAAAATGATTTCTGCCATTCACTTGTTGTTGCATACGCCCATTCAGACCTGCGTATCTTCGACTTGCTATTCTCTTTCTTTTCAGCTTTCGATCACCATTCAATTCTCCTTCACTTAGATGTTCTCTCCTTGTTGTATCCACTTCTTCCTCAATTGTTGTGGCAACAACAACTTAATTTCTCTTTGCTTGTGACTCTGGCCACTTATCTCCTTTCAGTGGACCCTTGGTCAATGTTCTTTTCAGTGTTGAACATGAAACTTCTCCTTGCTTTGTGGTGTTTTCTCTTGATGGACCTGCAACTGGTTCAGGAAGAGTCAGATCGCAGTGACTTCGATCCGCTTCAACTCCTTCCCCCTCGGGGTCTGGCAACTGCTCTGTTTGTCTCTGTTCGTCTGGTTTTGGGAAAGCCTACCTCTGACTAAGCTCAACTGCTGCCTCAACTGAGATAGGCTCTTTGTCACCCTCCTGGAGGTCTTCTTCTTCGTCTCTCACAGGAGTGACTGAACCATCCTCAACGAGCTCCTTCCAGTCCTGAGACTGGTCCTATCGTTGTTGGTACTCTCAACAACTCGTTTTCATTGTCCAGAGGACATGCCACTTTCTTTGTGTGGCTTGCGTGGATCCATTTTGGCACTCCAGCGCACCTCACAGCTGTGGTAGTTGTCAGAACTACCTGGAAAGGTCTTTTCCAAAGAGGCTCCAAACACGTTTTCCTCATGTGCTTCTGGACCACAACCCAATCCCCGGCTCTCGGGTTCTGCCCTGGGTCATGGATCGGTGGCAATGTGGTGGTTTCTACCTGCTGAGAGAAAGAGCTAACCACATCAGCCAGACCTTTACAGTAGTCCAATACCATATCATCTGTAATGTTGACAAGTGCATTTGCAGGCACCGCTGGCAACCTCATGGCTCAGCACATAAGGATCTCATGCGGCGACAACCATGTTTTCCTGTCGGGTGTATTTCTCATTGTCATCAGAACTAAAGGCAGTGCGTCGGGCCATTTCAGATTCATGGACGCACACATCTTTGAAACTCTAGACTTCAACGTACCATTCCTATGCTCCACTAGTTCTGATGCTTCAGGGCAGTAACTACAATGCAGCTTCTGCTCAATGTTCAATACTGCACCCAGTAGCTTAATTACTTCATTGTTACAGTGACTTCCCCTATCTGATTCTAAAGAGATCGGAAACCTGAAACGTGGTATCACTTCCCTAAGCAGTAGTTTCTCTACTGTGAGACTGTCATTTCTTTGTGTAGGGTAAGCTCCAATCCAGTGACTAAAAATATAAACAATCACCAACGCCTTTCTCAACCCTACACACACAGGCATCTCAATAAAGTCTTTTTGCATTCTGCTGAATGGACCTCCTGCTCTTCCAATGTGGCTCAAAATAACCACTGTCCATTTTCCCGCATTCATTTGCTGGCAAATGACACAATGATGGCAAACTGCTTAAGCAACCTGTCTAAACCTTGAGCTGAACCAATCATGTTTGAACAAACGAATCATGACATCCCTCCCAACATGCGCTTGACCATGATAATACCTAGCCATTTGAGACAACAGACTATTTGGCAAAACTAATTGACCCTTTTCTGAAAGCTACAATTCATCTTGTCTTTGCACACATTTCATTTTACTCCATGAACGATTCTCCTCCCTGTCAACATTGTTCTGCAACATTTTCAATTCTTCCAAGGTGTCAATTACTTTCAATGCAAAACTTGGATGTGTTTCATCTTCTTCAGGTAACAGCTCTCACTTATCCTTGAATGATATACAGTTCAATGCCCAAAGCCTTCCAACATGATCTGCATATCCATTTCCCAACGACACGAAGTTCTGCGACTTCAGATGTGCACTGCATTTCACCACAGCAATCTTTTCAGGCATTTCAATAGCATGCAACAGTTCTCTAATCCTCTCACCATTTCTCACCAGTGAACCAGAAGAGGTCATGAAACCTCTCTGTGACCATAACTGGCCAAAATCATGGACTATTCCAAATCCATACTGACTATTCATATAGACTGTAATTTTTAGCTGAGCAGAAACATGGCACACTCTAGTAAGGGCTACCAGTTCCGCTACTTGGGCAGAATACACTCCTCAAAGCCAAGAAGCTTCCAGAATACCAGTAATTGTGCACAAAGCATATCCTGCTCTTAGTGTCCCTGTATTGTCTCTTAGACAAGAACCATCAACAAAGATAATTTGGTCCTTCTCTTCCAATCGAGTATCTCTAATGTCAGGTCTCGGTTTTGTGCACAAGTCAGTAACTTCGAGACAATCATGCTCAACGTCCTCCAATTTTTCAATTTCAACATTCTCGTTTGGAAGTAAGGTTGCCAGGCTCAGCACTGTACATCTTTCAATGACATATTTGGTGACCCTAGAATACTCATTTCGTATCTGGTCGGTCTCGCACAAGTCAAATATTGGGTTTTCATCCTTGTAGGTAGGATATCAATAGAGTGAGAGACCATTATAGTCAAAGGATATCCCATCACAACGCCCTGACACTGTGTAAGGCTCTGATCAACTGCTACAACTGCACGCAAACAACCTGGTAAGGCTGCGGCAACTGGGTCCAAAGTAGCTGAAAAATATGCTACTGGGCGGTTGAAACCTCCATGGACCTGCGTCAAAACAGACAAAGAACATGCATCACGTTCATAACAAAACAATGTGAAAGGTTTCGTGTAGTCAGGCATACCCATAGCGGGAGCCTTGCACAGACTCTCTCTCAATTCAGTGAATATTTAATTCCAGACTGATCTAAAGCTATGGGATCCGTATCTTCCTTATGAGTCAGCTTTTGCAATGGTCTCGAAATGACTGAAACATTGGGAATCCATTGGTGACAATAGCCTACCATCCTGAGAAACATCCTGGCATCTTACTGTGTGGTTTGGGGATTCGTCTGCAGTATGGTTGTAACCCTTTCTCTGGATAACTTTCTCGATCCCTTCTCAATCTGGTGGCCCAAGTATTTCACTTCTTTCTGACAATATTGCAATTTATGCGGGGACACTTTATGATCATTCTTTCCTAAATGGTTCAGCAAAGCAATCGTGTCATACTTGCATTCGTCTCTTGTTTTGAATGCAATCAGCAAGTCATCAGTGTACTGTACCAATGTCGATTGGAAAGGCAACTCCAACAACTCCAAATTCTTTTTCAAAATCTGATTGAATATGGAAGGTGACTCTGAAAACCCATGAGGAATTTGACACTAACAGTAAACCCGGTCCAAAAATTTGAAACAAAAGAGAAATTGGCTGTCCTCATGAAGAGGCACAGAAAAGGAAGCTTGCGACAAGTCAGTGACAGTAAACCACTCAGCATCACATGGAATCTGAAACATTATCACAGCTGGATTTGGCACCACGGGATAACATTTGACCACAATATAACTTATTTTTCTCAAATCCTGGACGATTTGGACTTTCCCACAGGGCTTTTGTAAACCCTTTATCGGTGAATTACATGGACTGCTCAACAGTTCCCTCAGAAACCCTTGTTTCACAAAGTCTGCAATTATTTGGGTGACCTTCATAAGGACATCTTGTGGCATGTGGTATTGGGGAATTTGAGGAAAAACAGCATTTGGTTTTACAGTAACTTTAACTGGCTCACCTCCCTTTATCAGACTTATCTCCTTTCCTGTCAGATCCCACACCTTCTCCTTAACCGTTCCCTGCAAGTCAGGATGAAGCTCCTTCACCATAAACATTGGGAAGAAATCAATCAGACTGTATTCCTCATTTGTAGTCTCATATTCTTCCTCTAGGGCTTGGTCATAGTCCTCATCACTATTCATCTGAATTTCAATTCCATCATTTGAACAAGTAATCGAGCATTTTGTTTTACACAGCAAGTCTCTTCCCAGTAGGCATACTGGACTTGAATCATAGACTACGATTTTGTGCAATCCCTGGAAGTTGCCAATTTTAACCTGAACTGGACCTGTAATTGGGTTGGTCAAGTACTGATTTTCTACTCCTACAATCCGAACTGTTTTACCTGAAAGGGGCAAGTTTCGAATTCTGCACTTCTTACTGTAGAGCGTGTAGCTTCTTTATCAACCAATAATGAAACTCTGTGACCCATGACTTTGCCCTTCACATAGGGACCTCTCTGATCTACTTCTAAGGAGGTTGCAAGCACATATGGTTCCTCATCTGAACTTTCCCTCACCCAATAACAGTTTATTCCATTCTCACTGTGTAACAGGAATTGGTGCACTGTGTTATTACTTGGGTTAAACTTCTGACCTGTTGAGAAAGCATAATTTGCTGCTGTTTCATTGGGGCTTGAGGTATTTGAATTTGCTGTCTAGGTACCATGGGTACCTGCTGCTGCATTGGCTGCAACTGTGTCATTTGTACACGTGGCGTTTGCACCTGCTGCACTGGTTGAAAGTTCTGTCCATGAGTCACATTGGTTTGAAAATTTTGATTAGGACCTCTCATTCTTGGTCCTCTCATGTTCTGGAACAAATTGATGTCATTAGTCTGCTGAACACCTTCCTGCACCAATATCGGACACTCCTGTTTCCAATGCCTGACTGCTCCGCAAACGTGACAAGGCAACAATTTCTTCATTCCCTGCACATCATTCTGAACCAATACAGTATCCAAGTCTGAACTGCGATTCATATTACCTCTGCGACCTCTACCTCTCATCTGGGGCGGAACACCATGTTTCCCTGCTGCTGCTGTGGTAGCTCTTGTGGAAAATTGCCTTGCATGCTTGTCTGAGCACCTTTAATCAGCATCACCATTGCCTTTTCTTTCAGCTTTCTCTGCCTCAATTCAATTTCATCACTACAGTATTTTGCATACTGCAACAGCTCATCAATCGGCTTTGCTTGCCAGCAAATCAAATGGCTCTTAATCATCTGACTAATTTCAGGTCTCAATCCTTCCACAAATCTGAACACAAAATGAATCATGTCTTTCGCCTCAATTGTCTCTGTACCACTCTAATGTTTGAACGCCTGTAACAGCCTCTCAAAGTGCTCATGTATCAGCTGCTTTGCTTCCTGAGCTGTCCTGTCAATTCTCTGCCAATCAATATACTTGGGCAAAATTCTCGTTTTAAAAAATTCAATCACCTTATAGTAATATTTCATTACCTTGGGAGACGGTGCACCTGTATTTTTATCTCTCTCTGGTTTGCTTGTTGGCCAGTCTATACTTCTCTTGCATTCTATCCACAGATCAGCTGGGACCACTATTTCAAATAGATTGTTCCGGTCCTCCCACAGGCATTTTGCAAGTTTTACAAACCTATCTGTCTGCTGGTACCACTCCACTAGCTTCTCTCTCAATTTTGGATAATCATTTGCAAATGATAGAATATCACTTCATTTCCAAGGGACATGAACACAATTCCCTCCTGGAATCTCTCTCTTTGCTAAAATCTTCACTGGAGCTTGGTTTTGCTACTCATTTGCAGTTAGTTCCACAGAATCCCTTTTCCTTTTGTCTCTTTTCTTTACCCATCTGCTTTCCCACTAGTCTTATGCTTCCCAAGTCTGGGCACTTTGAAGCAATTCCCTAAGTTGTGCTTTCATTCCAACAGATCTCATGTGTTCAAAATCTTTAGTCTCAAAATCTAATCTGTAACTCGTTTTCTCTATTTCTATGCCGTACTTCTCTGCACGGTCTGCTAGCTTCCGATGCACATTACTCACTTCCCTTGTAATCTTCGTGCACGGATATCTCAACTCTGCTTCTGTGTAAGATTTTAACCTGTTGACACCCATAGTTCCCTCAATGAGCTCACCCGCATCCATGCTTAGCCTAGCATAATTCAAACACTCCTCTTCCTTAGGAGCACTCTGCGGGGTATTCAGCTTGTCTAACATTTCAGTCAACTACTGAGCAGTCAAAAGTTGCAATGAGATGTTACCAGCTTGGACAGGTGTCACCTGCATTCGGGTTCTGCGATGTCAGCTGTTAGACTTTTCTTCCTTGGCTTTTTGCCTCTGTTTCCCAGGTTGTTGATGTGCGCTGGACTCTGATTTTGCTGTTTTTGTTACTCTGGGCACTTTACCACTGCTAACCAGTGCTAAAGTGCAAGTGCTCCTTTACAAAATGTGTATAAAATTGTCTTATCCATGATTGGCATATTTGATTTCTTAGTAAGTCCCTAGAACAGTGCACTAGAGGTGCCCAGGTACCGCAAATCAAATGCTACTAGTAGGCCTGCAGCACTGGTTGTGCCACCCACATAAGTAGCTCTGTAATCATGTCTCAGACCTGCCACTGCAGTGTCTGAATGTGCAGTTTTAACTGTAAATTCGACTTGGCAAGTGTACCCACTTGCCAGGCCTAAACCTCCCCTCTTCTTACATGTAAGGCACCCCTATGGTAGGCCCTAGGTAGCCCCAAGGGCAGGGTGCAGTGTATGGTTAAGGTAGGACATATAGTAATGTGTTTTATATGTCCTGACAGTGCAATATTGCTTAATTTGTTTTTCACTGTTGCAAAGCCTGTCCCTTTCATAGGTTAACACGCGGGCTACCTTTAAATATGATTAAAGTGTAGATTCCCTTTGGGAGTGGATGGACATGTGGAGTTTGGGGTCTCTGAGCTCACAATTTAAAAATACATCTTTTAGTAAAGTTGATTTTAAGATTGTGTGTTTGAAAATGCCACTTTGAGCCAAAGTGAGCATTTTCTTGCTTATACCATTTCTGTGACTCTGCCTGTTTCTGGATTCCCTGTCTGGGTCAGTTTGACAGTTGGGCTGGTTGCACCTCACACTAGACAGTGACACAAAGGGAGCTGGGGTGTAGTCTGCATTTTCTGATGAGCCATCTGTGCTAGGAGGGAGGGGAGGAGTGGTCACTTACACCTGAAAGGGCCTTGCCTGCCCTCACACAATGCAGTCCACAACCCCTTGCTGAGTTTGTGGGGCTTGGCCTGGGCAAGGCAGGATTTCACATTCAAAAGAGACTTTACTTTGAAGTAGGCCTACTTCAAAGGAGAAATTGGGTATAAGAAGGGCACCCAAAACTACAGACTTTAGAACACTTCTGGAAACCAAGAGGAACCTCTGCCTGGAGAAGAGCTGAAGAGCTGAGGAAGAAGATTGACGTAACTCCAATCTGCGGCTGGGAAATCGGCGATCCGGCGCGGCTGAAAATCGATGCTCGCCTGTAACGCAACTGAAGAATCGACACACGGAGCTGGAGAAACGACGTGCAGCATCGCTGATGGAGGCTGGTGAGATCACAACCTGCGCTGTGGCTGTATTTCCGAAGCAAGCATCGCTGGGCGTGTAAAAACAACGCAAGGCCTGCCCAGACCCGAGAGTGCTGACCGGATTGACGCATCGCTCTCCTGCGGAGAGAAGGAACAACGCACCCTGACCCGACAAAAGGAGAAAAGATGCAAGGTCTCGTGAGTGAGTGAAATCGACGCATCGCAAGCCCTTTATTGACGCACACTCGCCCGTGCGGGGTTATTTTTGAGACACACAAGGTACATTTTCACGCTAACAGTGTTAGTGTGTGTTTAAAACTACATGAAGACTCTTTTTGCTTTTTAATTGATAACTTGACTTGTGTATTGTGGATTTTTGTCGTTTTGGTCTTGTTTTGTTTAGATAAGTATTTCCTATTTTTCTAAACCTGTGTTGTGTCATTTTGTAGTGTTTTCATTAAGTTACTGTGTGTGTTGGTACAAATACTTTACACCCAGCCCTCTGAAGTTAAGCCTACTGCTTGTGCCAAGCTACCAACGGGTTAAGCAGGGCTTAGCTGAGGGTGATTCTCTTTTAGCCTGACTAGAGTGAGGGTCCTTGCTTGGACAGGGGGTAACCTGACTGCCAACCAAAGACTCCATTTCTAACATCAGCAGTTTCAAGCTCTGGCTAGTGTTTGGCCCTATAGTAGTGTCTAGAAGTGCTCCGAATGGACTAAGGTTCAACAATGATTTCGATCGGTCAAAAGTCTGTCTCACAAGAGAGACTACTTGAGTATTCTTGCTACGTCCTCCCCCCATTACACTGTGTGACATGACACACTGTTCACCTACACTAGATTTCTTCTGTGCAAATAAGGGTACCGCTGGACCAACAGTAATAGGTAAAGATACAGCATCTGGGGTTGGTCTGGTACTTAAGTTATGTGGGAGAGTAACCCCCATCTTCTGATTCATCATTGAATACATATCTGACTGAGTCCCTGTTACCAGAGTGTATCTCTGCATGACTTGCGGCTGCTCTTGGGGCAGTAAAAGTGGAGTTGGCTCAGTCTGGACCAATGTCTATCTTGGGAAAACCTGTTCTGTAGGCACTGTCAAGTTCGAAGTCTTTTCCATAATGGATACATCAGGGTAAATTCTTTGAACCTGTGGTGTTTGCACCTGATTTTGTACTACAGGAGTAGTAGGCGTGTTAAGACTACCCTGCATCGGACTCTGTGTCAGGCTGGTATTAACCTGCACCGGACTCACTGTCCCATTAACCTGAGTCGGAGCTGAAGGATCAGCACTGGTGCTCTGATCACTCTCATGTGCTGCATATGGTGGTGGACGATTTCTCAATACCTGTAAAATAAACTCATCATCATCTGATTCTTCCTCCACTGCTGAAGTCTTTCTAGCCTCCCTACTTTCAGACAGGCATCTGTTAGTCTTTCTAGTAGCTTTCCTTCCTTCCTTCCTTCCTTTTCATTGTCCTGCATAATCGCTGGAAACAACTTAATTTCGTGCAGTCTCCATTCTCCAAACTCTCTGAGCACTGCCCCACCTAGCCTCTGTTAAAGTCTTTTCTGCTTTTCTCATTCTCCTGTCGAATTTCTGTTGCTGTTGCTATCTGGCTACTAGCTCCCAAATCGCTCGTGCCTCAAACTGTGCTGGTCTTGGGAGGGGCTTCGATTCATATAGCACCATCCTTAAATGCTCTAAAACCCTCAAATTGAACATCCCATTTGTAGTAAATGCTAAGTTTCCATTTTTTTCTGTCATCTTGCACCACTGCTTTAGCCAAAGACATGGTGCAACACCCTTCTCCTCCATTACAATGTAAGCTGGTATATCTTCTGGTGGTGTAGCCTTGCTTATACTCGCTGTAATGTACGTATCTCCCCTTAAAGCACTCTTTGATACTTTGAAAAATGTCATCTTTTCGACCTTTTTTGTTATTCAAAATCAAATCAGGAAGTGACTTTTAATCCCAGAATTCTCTTTACCCACGTTGTCAACCAATTGCCTCTCACGGACGGATGCCAATCCGTGCGCGACCCTTCTCACTAACCGACCTATTCCAGCGTGGCTCCAATGATGTTACACTCACACGTACTGCGGCTGGCAAAGTCTTGCGGCTTGTCCCCGATTCACACAAAACTAATGCAAAAAATTGTGAGCACTAACTCAAAATCAAAAAACAAATCTGCTGGTTTACTATAGGAAAGGTAACACAGTTGCTTCAGAAACTTTACGGATTTTTCACTGACGGCTCTTCCCACACTAACAGCTACTCCATCTTTCTCAGTCTCCCAGATTCACAAGCAAAATTCGACCCGCACATTTTACTCTCAACTGATCAGTGGGTCTGTTCTGGTGTACATAGGACTCACCAGATCTCAGTCGAAAAATTCTTTCACTCACTTCGACTCACACTCTAACTTGTCGCCCAAGCCCGATAGACCTACTAAACCAGACAAATTACAACATAAAACCAAGTGTCTCATACACTTTTCAATATACTCCAGAGTCTTAGACCACGTAGGGTCCGTACATCAACAAACATGTGGACAATTTTTAAGCACAAAGCCCCTCACACATGTGAAGTTCGACGACTTCCCTACTCTCACACTGCGGAGTATGCACACTCCTTCTACAACTTCATTTGGAGTACGCAAACTCCCTAAACCTTCACAAACCTCACAATTCACCTGCGATTTGCATAAGCTGTGCAAGCGCAAAACCTACTCCATTCACACTGTCACTAGAACGTCAAGAACATCCTCAAACAACCATTGGCAAGATCTGAGATTCTGGGAAAGTCATTTCTGGACTTAGAGAAATATTTTCTCTCCAATTAACATAATTGAAAAATAAAATCCAAATCTAAGTAATAATGAACTCTCAAAAGACCAAATCATCAAGCTACCACCATCTCCATTGATCTTTATGTCTTTCTGCTACTATCTCAGTGAAAACTTATGACAAGCTCTTAAGGAGACAAGCCTTCAAGTTGTCACTATCTTTGTAAATACCTGTTATTCTGTACCGGACGTCTGTGATGGGTTCTTAAGGAGACAAACCATCCACCTCTGCTACCATCTCTGACAGAGCGTCTGACCTTAATAAGTAAACTTACAAGGGGACGCGAATAGGTTGATGAACCTTTTGACTCGCAATTAAGATGTTCCTACCACAACTCCAGTACATGCAGATCAATAATCAATAATAATCAATCAGTAACATCAATAATCAATAGCATTAGTAATCAATGGAGTTAGTAATTGTCACACACCATGACATTTCAGTCATGAATAACCACACCTTTAGTGAAAGTTGGAATATTTATTTCCCTATATTAACAATGCTAATGTCACGTAATATTATCTCAAAATCAAATGATACCCATACAGAAACATCACTAGCTGCCCAAAGCGATGAAAGAAGCATAATCTAATCACAGCTAAAGCCACTTAACATTCTAAAGTTACAGTAAAATTTGATTACCAAGAACTTTTGCGCAAACAATATCACATACAGTTATTCAGCAAAATACATCTAAAGTTAATCCATATAGTGAACTTCATTAGTGAGGAATCCTTCTCTAACACCAGACTAGCATCAGCATGTTGGGCTTCTTGCAAAACAATTTAGAAAACACACATTTGGAAAACATCTAACTATGGCTCTATCAAAATAGTGCAGGTGGTACCTAGAAAGAAAAAGCAAACATACACTGCAAGTCACATTTAGTAATTCATAAACCTCTTCTCAATTTGATCAGCAAGCTAGGATAGTCTTCATCAGCAGGACATCAGTGCGATCAGCAAGGCATCAGGATTCAGCATCAAAGTTCAGACAACTCAAAGGGACAGATGTATCATCCTTCACAATAGTGATGACCTAATTGCGATATATAGCGAATCGCAATAAAGTAATCGCTATTGGAATGTATGAAACTCCAGGAGTTTCATACTGTGATTCGCAAGGGCTCACAAATGGACCTACCTCATTAATATTCATGAGGTAGGTCGCAATTTGCGAGCCATTGCAAATGGCTACAATCACAGAGATGGTGGCCTGCTGGGCTCAGCAGACCACCATGTCTGTGATTGCTTTTCAATAAAGCAATCTTTTTTTTTTTTTAAATGCAGCCCGTTTTCCTTAAAGGAAAACAGGATGCGTTTAAATTTTTAAAATAAAAAGTTTTCTTTTCATTTTTTAACAGTAGGCAGTGGTCCGTGGGACCACTGCCTGCTCTTATAAAATGTTTTTGCATGCATTCACAAAGAGGAAGGGGGGGGTCCCTTGACGGCCCCTTCCTCTTTGTGAATGAGTTATCACCAATTTGAAATTAGTGGTAACTGCAATTGTTTTGCGACCGCATTCACGGTCACAAAACTATCATACATACCTCTGCGATTTGGTATTAGGAAGGGATGCCCTTGACACGCCCCTTCCTAATACTGAATCAGTATGTAGTCCCAAATCCAATTTGCTATTTGGTAACAAGTTACCGAATCCCAAATTGGACTTTTTACATACCAAAATGCATTTTTGCAATCGCAAAAATGTTTGATACATCTGGCCCAAAGTATTTAAGCAATAAAGTTAAACATGTCTCTTGTCAAGACACTCAAAAAAGTAACAACCTTTCGGCCAGCAAGAAAATGGGCAACGGGCCTTTCTTTCCTCCATACAGTCCGGCTAAGATTAGATTCCCTAAAACTAATTCCCAAATCCCTATTGGTCAAGGGATTGCATGTTCACATTTTGTCCAATAAAACTAAAACTTCAATTCTATCAATTTTACCACAACTACTCCATTCGCATGTCGCTGATTGGCTTCTCTTGTAATGTCCTCATCATCCGGCTCGTCAGGTAACAATATTGTTGCAGCTTATACTACAGTCAGTGTCTTCATTGTTCTCTTGCTGAGAAAGTCAGTCTTACACACATTACATTTATAATGTCACATTCAGCAAGAACAGCATCTTCTGGCAGTAGGTTCTTATGAGAAAAGCTTTTAGCTATGAGCACATTTAGACAGCACAGTGGAAAATCACAGTTTAATTCTCTGAACAGCCATTTTATTAAACGTTAAGAAATACAGCTTGACATGAGGCCATGCAACTAGGCCAAGACCTCCGCTAAGTTTAGGCCTACAATTATTAAAGCTAATACATACTGCATAACCCTCAATATGATATAGTACTACATTAATCAAACATATGCACAACATTTCACATTAATAATCCATTAATAAGTACATTTCATGAACATTGGGAGCCACTCATCGTGATCACATTTTCTAATGTGTGCATTATTTTTCTCTGTTGTTACATTTTCTACACAAATCCATTACTCATAATACATGAACATTCATTAATATTTTTTTAAAACACTTGCGCTAGCACCATAAACTTGGGATGGCTGACAAGCTACCACACCTGTAGATTTGTCACTGTCCTTAGTATACCTTCGTCCCGATTCAAACAGCAGTAGCCAGAAGAGGCGTGTATTTTATCACACAGGGTGAATTTTAAAAATGTAAACACATTTCTGACTTTTTAGAGGTTCACAGACAATCCCACCTGTAGACGTTCCGGAGTACTAAAATGTATAGAACTTGTGAATGCAGAATTTCTGGCATGAGGAAAATTTTGCCTGTGTCCATACGGCAGAAGGGGTTTTTTGCACACTAAGGGCCTGATTTATGAAAAATTTGGCTGCCTTCACGTCATTTTTTTATGTAAAAGCAGGCCCTAAATTTTACTTTTTTCCTTCAATAGCAAATATTTTCCCCATGGAGAACAAAAGCCATGCTCTATACCCCTATTAACAACAGGGATGCTGTCTCCATGTTCCTATCCTCGAAACACACTTATTACTCCTTCTGTCAAGAACAAATTTCTGTGCACCTCAGAACGTAAATGGCCTATAAGAGGTGTGTAGATACCTGCAAACATTTGAGTTTGTGGCTTTTCACCTACTTTTACATGGGGCCCACTTAGATTAATAAACCCATCCCAACCCTAAACTGGAGTGCAGTAACTAATTTCCAAATTCACAAGTATACTTTCAGGAAAATTAAACTCCACCGGCCCTAATTCTGTGAACCCTAATGAGGAATGTGTTTGTTGTGGGTATCTATGTTTAAACTAAGTCCACACGATGCATTTTAAGTCAGCCCCCCAACAATCTCAGCTACAATTTACATTGCCAATCTCCTGCAGTATCTGGGGCACTCAGGCCCTGATTTATACTTATTGACGCAAACTGCGATTGCGCAGGTTTGCGTAAAAAATCTTACCGCCGGGTAGCGCCATTCTGGACGTCAGCCGGGCATCATATTGAAGGAATGACGCTAGCTGGTGGTAAGGCCCGGTTAGCATCAAAATAAATTATGCTAACTGGAGGGGGAAGGCGTAGGGGAAACAGGAGGTTGTGTGTCAAAGAATGACGCTAGTCAGGTTAGAGTCAGAAAAATTACTCTAACCTGACTAGTGGCGTTTTTTGACGCACAACCCCTTGGACATGACTCCTGTCTTAGTAAAGACAGGAGTTATGCTCCCCTGCCCAATGGACATGCCCAGGGATCTTATGTCCCCGGCCATGGACATTGGGCACAGTGCCATGCAGGGGGGCCCAAGTTAGGCCTCCCTATGACACTTTAAAAAAACAAAAATTCAAACTTACCTGGACTTACTTGGGATGGGTCCCCCCATCCTTAGGTGTCCTCCAGGTGTGGGTGGGGTGTCCATGGGGGTGTCTCTGACCATGGAAATGAACCCACAGGTCCCCTAACACCTGCCCTGACCCAGGCATCAAATAATGATGCTAAGCAGGCTTAGAGCCATTATTTAAGGCCCTCCTCTTGTGCGTGATTTTTGCACTGGAAGATATTAAGACGCAAAGTCCTTAGAGTTATTTGTTGCCCAGGAACGCCTACCTTGCATCTCAGTGACGCAAGGTAGTTTTCCACAAGCAAAAAATGACATTAACTCCAATATTTTGACGCTAGACGGGTCTACCGTTAAAATATAAATATGGAGTTAAGATTGTGCCAGATTTGCATTAAAAAAATGACGCAAATCTGACACAAACAGAGTATAAATTTGCCCCTCAGTATACAGGGAAAATATTACATGGCACAATCAGTTCTTAGCACCATAGGTATCTGTATGCATCCATGTGCTGTGTTCATTATCCTGCAGTGTACACCATTTTCACTGTGACGCCGAGGGTCTTTTAACCATCTCTGCTTCTGTGTACATGTGTGCCTTCTCTGCCTGTGGCTTCCCAACACAATTCCCCAGGGAGAAGCTGTTCAATAAGGAGAAGCTTACCCTTATTGGAGCAGATGCCAACCCAACTCAGGTGTTGGTATCTGATCAAGAAATTGTGTCACAAACCATAGATACATGTCATTATGAACTGTAACTAAAAGGGATACCATTTTGATGTCCCATCCTTATTGCAATTCCGAATAAGTTGCAAAATCAAATTTTACAAGTCAGAAAAGCATCTCCTAACCACAGGGAGGATTTAGTAGTGAATACAAATTCATCTATAAATCTTGTGTTATTTTGGAAAACACAAGGTTTGTGAACAAAAATGGCTTAGTACATCGTGCCATAAATTACTCTCTTTAAATAATAAGTTCTGCTCACAGTCAATGCATATCACTCAGACATTGAAGACCTATTCAAGCCATAGCTAATGATACATTTAGGTCTGATTTTCATCTGTGCATAGGGATAAAAACGTATGCAAATCTCTGCGATTTGCACCACCTCTTATTGGATTTCGTGCTCATGCCTTTCAAGCCCCCTGCCGCCACTCTATTACAGAATTCATCACTTGGAGACAGTTTAAGCAATATACTCCATGGAAAATAGCACGGAATAAATGTTGCCTTGACAATTTCTGCGGATGAATTGAGAACACCGACCTATGTGGAGCTGTACATGGGAATTTGTGATTACGGAAGAGGATTGTTCTACTTCATACATTTTCTGACTACTTTTGTTTGCCAGAGGATACATTATATTTTGTGTTTATATACTGGGGTTTCATTTCACAGTATATAAGACATGCAGATGCAACGAGGTGATTACTATACTACACAGATCAGGTTAAAGAATATCTCATAAAATGTTATTTTCTTGAATTTCTTTGGGCTGCCCTCTATACCTTAGTATTGTTTATCCCCAGCAGGAACAGATGCAGGATGTTGAGTGGTTCTGTTAGAATGTGATCTTTAAAATTAATATTAACATGAAAAGCTTACAATATATTCTGTAATAATGCTGCATAGAAAATGTGTTAACCTAAGAAATAATGTACGCGAAATATGCCCACCGGGAGTGGCCACCAATGTATACGATGATTAATGAAACTGATTAATGATGAATTAACAATGTACTAATGTGTGACTTTATATTAGCATTGATAATTATGTATTAGGTTTTGCTAAATTAATCACTGGGCCTTAGTTAGCAAAGGTCTGGGCCTAGCTGCCTGGTCTCATATTAACTGTGTATTTCTAACGTGCAATGTGCTGCTTTCCTGAAGGACACGAAGCTGTACTTTTCCAGAAGCTAGAGATGTGTGTGTAGCTGTAGTAAATTCTTTCTCATGGGACCTGACTTGCTCAAGGAGACATTCTTGCGGAATGCAACAGTGTAATTGGCAACAGGTGCAAGGTCGCCTGGACTAGGAGAAGACAATGGAACTACTGACTGGAGCGTAAAGTGTAACTTTTCTTACCTGACATTCCACCCGATGAAGATGTCAATCACAGGAACCAATAAACTGCATGAGAACTGGGTTATGTGAAAATTCTAGTAAGGTGCATGGAGGATTATTGGACAGAGATAATGATGCACCAAATATTGCCAATTGGAAATTAGAGACTTGTTAGACAGTTTTGATATAACGGCGTGACCCAAGGAGAAATCAGCCATTACTTTGCCATTCTTCGCCATTCTTCATCATCCCTTGCCATTCTAAGAGACTTTGGCGGTCATTACAACCTCGGCGGTCTTTTTACAAGACCGCTGAGGGACCGCCGTGCGGAAGACCGCCAGTGGTGGCGGTTTGCCGCTCGGCCTATTATGACCGTTGGCAGCTCTCCGTCCTTTTACGGACGGAGAGCCGCCAACAGCCATACTGGCGGGAGGCGGGGAAGTGGAGGTTGCTCCACCTCCACGCCAACAGAACACCGCCCAGCGAATCACGTCCTGTGATTCGCCGTGGCGGTGTTCTGTTGGCGGTGTGGTGTCGGTGGAGCTGCCCCCATGGCTCCCGTCCCCTCCCGGAGGATCGACGGAACAGGTAAGTCGATCGTCCGTTAGGGTCGGGGGGTCGGGGGCTGTTGTTTGTTGTGTGGGTGCATGGGGGTGTGCGTCTGTGTATGTAGAGGGGGTGTGTGAGTGCGTGTATGCTTGCGGGGGTGTTACGTGTTTTGGGAATGAGTGCGTGTATGTCTGCGGGTATGTCTGTATGGATGTGTGCATGTATGGTTGTATGTGGGTCTCCAGCCCGGCGGGCGGAACTGAGAACCGGCGGATGACCATGGCGGTACCGCCATGGTCATAATACAAAAAAAAAGACCTCCAGCCTGTTGGCGGTTTAACCGCTGCTTCTCCGCCTTCCGCCAGGGTCATAATGACCCCCTTTGTCTTTAGCTGTCTGATACTTTAAACCATCCTCATCCTATTCCCTGCCTAATGCTTACTTCTCCTCCTTATGAGGGAAGAGCCATATTCTTAGCTATGCCCTACTGAGACTTGCCTGTTCTATCCTGGCTGATGGCGAATCGACTGATGTCCTAAGGACGAAGACTGACACTGTTTGCTGATTCATTCGGATGGGTAACTATCTGATGATAATTGTAATTGTCTGTTTGCCTTTTCTTTCTAGGTACCAACTGCTCTTTTGATAGAGGCCATAGATAGATGGTTTTCCAAATTTGTGTTGCCAAATTGTTTTGCATGAAGCCCAACATGCTGATGGTAATTTGAGGTTAGTTAAGGAGTTTACTAATACCGGATGCAAATAGACAAACGACTAAGATCTTGCTTTGTTGAATAATGTACTAATATTACTCTGCTAAAGTTGACTCATAATATTGTCGTGTTTATTCTAAATGCTCATGATCTATGCTTTGATAAAGCTTTGCTCTGATTGCCAAGTTAGAGTGGTTTTGATGGGCTCGTTGCTATTGAAACTAATAAATATGATATTAGATTGTAACTAATAAGGAATAAATATCCTAACCCTTACTAGACTTGTGTGGTTACTCATGACTGAAAGGTCATGGTGCGTTCGTTGTATTGATCTATATTAAATGTTATTGATTAGGTTAATTGATTAGAAATTTTGAATATTGAAAGAGTTATTGATATATTGATTGTGATGTCGAAGGATATCTCGTTCTGGGAAGTCTCCAAACGTGGTCAAAAAGTTCATTGGCCTAGACTTGTCTCCTTGTAAGTTTACTTATCAAGGCTCTGACGTGTTAAAAGTTCTTCAGGCAAAATAACATTTAACCACCAAAGTGTTCCTCAATCACTGAAAAAAAACTGTATTTCTATTCGTCTTTTGTTATTAGATGTCATGTAATGTGGATCTGTATGACTCCTGCCTTATCTCGTCATATGCGACACAGAACCTAAATTTGGGGCAGGTCATGGATGTTATCAGGGTCCCTGACGATGATCATCTTTCATTAGTGTACAGGGAAGGGGGTACAATGCAGAAGCAAAATGCATGTGAGGACCAGGTCACTAGCGTCCTAGCTATCGCAATTCCAGGGCAATGCAAGACAACATACCTCCCTTAAACGTATGTGCCACGTTTTCACTGAGTTATCTGAGGTTCTAGACTACCTGGCCATTCGTTCATGGCGTTTAGTTTACAAAGATTTCATATTTTTATTTGTCAGTGTGAACAAACATATTTTCTCACATCTGCACTAAACTCTTTATGGATATTTCAGGTGTCGGGGAGGTAGGCATAAGACCTGTCTCCCAAGTCACATGACCCATTGAAATTCTACATGTTCGTGGCCTCCTTTCCTTCATAGGAATATCTGGGGCGAGAAAGTGTACAGTTGTATTAGACGTGTTCAGCAATCATGTCTTTTAATCGAACGTCAAAGGAGAAAGAAAAGGAAATAGAAGAGATGAGCACCAACATTTCCGTACATCTATTCGGAATGTCTACACGCCCCTAGGATGCTCTCCTCTTTCTGAATGACAGATAAAAGTCTAGTTACGGCAAGATAAGCTGATGTCTGTTTCCTACTTAATCGAGACACCTGGACTCTGTGATATTGATTGTATGTAAAACCCCACGTATAAAATTAGTCGAGGGTAATAAATTAGAAACAGTGATGTAGATTATTAATAAAAATAAATGTATTTGTTACAGTAAACAAAAGTCGCACTGCCCCCTTTAAAACTTATGTTTGTACTGTCTAACCATTCTTTTTTTGCATTTTGTCTTGCTGTCGACACTCGTTTTTTGTGTTTTATGTACTTTTTCCCGGCAGAGGTTAGCCATCTAGTTAGTCCCCCCCATCTTTATGTCCTCACCCCTCCCATGAGTCTTTCCTATTTAACACTCCAAGCATTGTAGTCCTTCACTACCTCCTCTCCCCCCCCCCCCCCCCCCCACCGCCCAGGAACATCTTAAGGATTGTAGGGACCTTGGGCCAAACGTATTTTGGGGGCCCCTGTTCAGAACAGCTTTGGATGTATAAACCAATTTCATTTTTTCCAGACCTTCTATGGCCAGGTCACCGGGACTGTACACGTACACTGGTCCAAAATCTAAAAGTGTTTCCATCTAATATTTAGAGATAGTGATGTATGTGTTCAATATTGTAATATAGAAGCACATCACTGATATTGCAAATAATCTTTGTTACCGACTACCATTTCTCATAAGTGAGGTCCTGTTTTCATCTCAAAGAACCTTTTTATGAAGTTGCATGGTATTGAAAAACAAACAACTTTCTCTACAAAATGTCTGTAATACGCATTACAGTTATTAAACATAAAGGAAAAAGGTATTTAAACAATCTATGTATAAGAATCATTCGGAGTCACCAGGGCAGGACTGTGTGTAGAACAGAGCCTGGACTATCAGGAGCCCCCTGAAAGGCTGCGGCCCTAGGCAAAAGCTCATTTTGCCCAGGACTTAAAACGTTTGTGCCCCCGCCGGGTCCTTCCCATGCCATCAGCCTTACCTATCCTGCTTTCTCTCTCACCTCACTCTTCCTTTTCTCCAGGCAAGCTTTTTTTTGGCTTTGTGCACCATGCACAGCTATGCTTAGCCACTCATTGCATGCCTTTCTGCTCTGCATGAGCAAGCCCCAGGTTCAATTCTCTGTGGTGACTTTCTTTATCGTTTCACGTTTTCCAGCTGCTTTTTAAAATATTTGCAGTGATGGAACTCTTCTTTTTAAACCCACATCATTATACTACCTTCTCTTCCTTTTCACTACTTTTTTCTTCTCACATTGTAAATTTATGTCTTTTTGAGGAGTGTGAAAAGTAAAGGCCTTCTCAGCGTCTAAAGTAATTGTTACTAAAGGTAAAGCTAAACATGTAGATTTAGATAAAACATCAAACACTAGGGGCCATATTTATACTTTTTGACGCAAAACTGCGCTAACGCAGTTTTGCGTCAAAAAAATTAGCGCCGGCTAACGCCATTCTGAAGCACCATGCGGGCGCCGTATTTAATCAATGACGTTAGACGGCGTTAGCCGCCGGCGCTGCCTGGTGTGCGTGGAAAAAAACGACGTACACCAGGCAGCGCCGGCGTAGGGGGATATGGAGCTTGGGCGCCAAAAAATGGGGCAAGTCAGGCTGAGGCAAATTTTTCGCCTCAACCCGATTTACGCCATTTTTTTCGACTCCCAACCCCCATAGAAATGACTCCTGTCTTAGCAAAGACAGGAGTCATGCCCCCTTGCCCAATGGCCATGCCCAGGGGACTTCTGTCCCCTGGGCATGGTCATTGGGCATAGTGGCATGTAGAGGGGCACAAATCAGGCCCCCCTATGCCACAAAAAAATAAAAAAAAAATACCTACCTGAACTTACCTTAATGTCCCTGGGATGGGTCCCTCCAGCCTTGGGTGTCCTCCTGGGGTGGGCAAGGGTGACAGGGGGTGTCCCTGTGGGCATGGGAGGGCACTTCTGGGCTCCTTCAGAGCCCACAGGTCCCTTAACGCCTGCCTTTTCCAGGCGCAAAAAAAACGGCGCAAAAGCGGCCGTATGTCATTTTTTTTGACCCGCCCACTCCCGGGCATGAATTTTGCCCGGGAGTGTAAATACGGCGCACATGGCTCGGAGTCAATTTTTTAGATGGGAACGCCTACCTTGCATATCATTAACGCAAAGTAGGTGTCCACGGAAAAAAATGACGCAAACTCCATGGACTTTGGCGCTAAACGCGTGTAACGCCAAAGTATAAATATGGAGTTCGTTTTGCGTCGAAATTGCGTCAAAAAAAACGACGCAATTCCGGCGCAAACAGAGTATAAATATGCCCCTAGACATCCAAATCTAGATTGCTCTTTTCTAAGAAGTTTTGACAGAATGATTCTAAATAAACAGCTAACACTTTTGGAAACATTTTAAAATCAATGTTGATGAAAGAAATGGGTCTGTAGTTTTTACATAATTGTGGGTCATTTTCTTCTTTTGGAATAAGACAGATGAGGGCATATAAGAAGGATCCAGATGACGTACTTTTATGAAGAAAGAAGCTAGAAGAAGAGCTTATTGAGGGAGCAAGTGTATAAAGGTTTCTGAAGTAACACCATCATGCATGGACTTTATAGATCAAAGCAGTCTGGAGTTCTAACAAAGTAATGTCCACTTCTAAAACTCCAGAATCAAATTGAGTATCAAAAGATTTTTTTATGGAAGAGCGGTAAGAAGGAATGTGGTCAGGAGTATACAGTGTTTTAGAAAACTGAACACATTTCCTGATATGTCCGGAACTTTGTGTAGCAGATTTGAGTGATTTTACATGATAGGTTCAATTTTTTTCTTGTTTTTTATTAATTTTAAGATGATTTGCTAGCAGTTACCCTGACTTATTTTAACCTCCATAGTATTTGGCACTAGATTTGAGGAGGAATGATGATGCATTGTCAGTGGAAAAAGCATGACGTTTGGCACAAATAGGTTCTTGTGAACAGTCTTTTCACATAGAAGTGTAATATGTGCATTCCACATGTGTTTAATTGTTGTAAAAAAATAATTAGTTTCTTCCTTCTAGGAAAAAATCTGAAAATAAACTCTCGAGCTGATTCTTTGAAGCTGTCTCAGATAGAGTGAAAAGCAAGCTCATTTCCTTGATTTAGTTGGAACATTTTATGGGAGAAAGATGAAAAGGTAAAAATGAAGGAAGTGTCTAGTAAAAGTGAATTGTTGAATCTCCACCTTTTAGGCTTAACAGTACTAGGTAAGATGTCTAAGTGAACAGCAACATGTGCATGATCAGATTTTAAAATGGAACATATGTCAGCACAGTGTAAGCTTTGAAACAGAGCATGTGTGATGAAGATATAATCAATTCTTGATTGTGTGTGTTGAGCTTGGTAAAAATAAGTGCATTCTCACAAAGTAGGGTTAGAGAGTCTCCAGGCAATAATTAGTGCATGTTGTTTAAGGGCATGAACATACAGTTTTTGAGATTTGTTAGGCACATAAGCAGAAACTACATTTCTGTCAATAAAGGGGTCGACAATATGATTACAATCACTTAAAAAAATTAAATGATCATCTGAACATTTTTTTAAATGTTATGGGTAACAATTGACAGTCTGTTCTAGTTGGACCACATTCATTAAAAATAGAGACTGGAACCTTATCAATCAAACAACTGGTAAGTAACCAAAGTCCCTCAATATTTGTTTCCTGAGAAAACAAATAAACAGTGAGAGATTTGTGGCATAGGATGGCAACCCAATTTGTTTTACCATTACCTGGAGAGAAGAAAACATTTAGTAATGACCCTTTCTTCGATTTCAAAGATCCTGAATCTGTAAGGTGAGATTCCTGTATTAGAGCAATGTCAGCATTAAGTTTCAAAAGATGTGTTAAAACACATTGGGGGTCATTAGGAACATGGCGGTAAACACCGTTCCCCGCCGTGGCGACAGTGAACAGAATCCCGCCATTGGCGGTGAACAGAAACCTTCCATAAAAAGATGCAAAAATCAGAATCCTCAAAATATTTTCCTGCCACCAGTCACCGCCAGGGCCTTGCCGGCGAAAATGCTGGACATCCCACCTCGCCACCACTGAGCACACAAATTTCCCGCCCTCCAAATAATGAAGCACAAATCACTGTGGCAGTCAGTAGAAGTCGAACGACCATTGGCGGTACAGACTGCCACGACCAGCAATGGGACCCAACAGTAAGAAACACACACATTGGCAAGTTAGAAACCCACACACCTGACACACATCCACAACACTATAAAACACTCACACAGACACCCCACAATTATTTGTCTCCCCAATAGGACAACTGAGACTGAGAACTCCACAAGCAGACACTGAACGCCACAACACATGAAACACACACCCAACCACACAACAGCACCTTCACTCAGATCCACACAACACACCACCCACAACACACACCATGGCACCCCCCAAGCATCCTGCTTCACAGAAAGGGAGCTAAGGATCATGGTGGATGAGATACTGAAAGTTGAGCCACAATTATTCGGTGCACAGGTCCAGCACACACCCATCACCAGGAAGATGGATTTATGGCAAACCATTGTCAACAAGGTCAACACACTGGGAAACCATCCATGCATGAGGGATGACATCTGCAAGAGATGGAACAACCTGCGCAGGAAGATGAGGTCCATGGCATCCCGGCACAACATTGTGTTCCAAAAGACTGGGGGAGGACCTCCACCAACACCCCCGACTACACTGACTGGGAGGAAAAGGTACTAGCCATCCTGCACCCTGAGGGCCTCACTGGACTCACTGGAGGAATGGACTCGGGTAAGTCGGCTACAATTACCCCATATCCACCACACCTGTAATGCATGCACCGTCCCACCCTTCCAACAGCCACCAGGACCACTACCCCACCCAGGCCACAATCACAACATCCAGTCACCCTGCATGGCCACAACTCCACCAACAGACCCACACCCCTCCCCCTGTACACAGCCATCTACCCCTGCAAGGAATCACAATGGTACTACACCACCCACAATGCACATCCACACCCCAAGCAAAATGCAATTGCAACCTCACAAAGGCACCCTGCATGGCCCAACAGTGAAAAACCTGCACAAAATAGCCCAGACCTGTGCACCCCATCCAAATTTGCAATTGTAACAGACATGTCCGATCCCCCCAAAAGACACCACCACCCATTCCACCATGACGGACAGGACAAGGAGTGGCAGTGCCCCACATAGAGACAGAGGCACCACCCAGGACACTGGATAGGGAACTCAGGACAGTTAGGAATACCCTGCCCCCTCACACAGTCCTGGACTGTCACTATCCAGCAGCCCCACCCAGGACACCACTCACACCCCTACCACCAAGCCACCAACATCAGCCCAGGGCAACCGGCCCCACACCTGTGTATCCAGGCCACAGACTGGTGGAACACAAGGACAGAGGCCACAGTCACCACCTACCAACAGGCAGGAAGATGATGGCCCCAGTACAAGTGGTACCACCTGACCTGTGCAGGGGACACAGGCACAGGGGGCTAGGCCCAGTGGGAGGGCATCATTGGCCCGGGGGGAGGCCACAGGATGGATGCTGCAGCCCAGGATGTGATATCAGAGATCCTGGGAGCATACCACCATACCCAGGACAGGATGAGCCAGATTGTGGCCACTCTGGAGCAAAGTCAAAGGCTGCAGATAGCCCAACATCAAGAGACAATGGAGCAGTGGAAACTGCTCAATACCACCATGGCCACCATAGCAGGTGCGCCGCTGCACTGTGTCTCAACTCAGCCTGAGACCCCCACAGGCCAGGAAGCCCCTACCACAGACCAAGATACAGACCAGGCAGCAACAGCAGCAGCAGCAACTGGACTGGTGCCACCATCTGAGGACACACAGGAGCCCAGCACCTCAACCCGTACACTGGAACACTTGCCACGGAGGCCCTCTCTAAGAAGTGACTCTGACCAGAACTGTCCCCCAAGTGTGCCACTGAACCACCATCCCCATTGTGCAATAGCAACCCAAAAACTTGTAAATAACAGATGGACATATTACCATTCCCAACAATCGCTGAGACCATGGAGCCAATATGGACATCCACCGGTAGCCCACTCCCATCACTGTAAAGAGCACCATGGCATCCCTGACACCAAATAAACACATGTCACCAACGTTAATGTCCCCTGTCACTTTGTTGAATCAAATCGAAGTGTGCATGCAATTATCATTGAAATCATTTATTCATACCTTTATTGCATGAATGCCACCCTACGCATAACATGGGGTGGTGTCAACAAAAATGTCTAACAAGTTGTTCATCATGCCACATCACATGCTAACCTGGTCATAGTGACAATGTCTATAGACCCAGCACCCCCATAGAGGATAAGGCATACTGACAGTATGCAGCACAGACAATAACAGCATTACATAGTACCTCTTAGTCACTGGAAGTACAGTTGGATCAGTTGGCACCTGGAGTGTACATATTCCACCCCTTCAGCATTGTCTACACTCTCATCCCCTTTCAGAGGAAGCAGGTCTGGATATACAGCACCCTCCTCCTCCAAGAGGGGAATAGATTTTCTCACAGCCACATTGTGCAGCATCCAGCAGGCCACCACTATTCTACACACCTTCTCAGGGTCATAGGCCAGGGATCCCCAAAAGATATGGAGGCAACGGAATCTAGCCTTCAGCAGACCTATAGTGTGCTCTATCACTCTCCTAGTACGTCCATGGGCCTCATTGTAATTCCTCTCTGCATCTGTCCTAGGATTCCTCACTGGTGTCAGGAGCCAATGCATGTTGGGGTAGCCAGGATCACCTGCAAAAGGGGGCAAAACAGGACTGTCACTGACAACCCTCAGTTGCAGACATCCTGGCTGTCAGCTATGTGCCAAAAAGTGTCAGACACACTTACCTATGATCCATCCTCTGTCCCCTTGTAGTTGTTCCATCATGTGTGGCACACTGCTGTTCCTCAGCACAAAGGAATCATGGACTGATCCAGGGAACATGGCATTCAAATGTGAGATGTATTGGTCTGCAGTACACACCAATTGAATGTTCATGGAGTGAAAGTTCTTCCTGTTTCTGTACACCTGTTCACGTATTCTGGAGGGGATGAGAGCTATGTGGGTGCCATCTATGACACCTATCACATGGGGGATGTTGGCAAAGGAATAAAAGTCTGACTTGATGGCAGGGAGTTCAGCACTTTGGGGAAACCTGCATAGGAATGCAGGTGTCGTACAAATGCCTGCACCCATGCCCACAGTCACCTGAAATGACACCGTGACCAGGAAATGGAGTGCGGAGAGCACTTGCACTCCAGTAGGAATGTCATGCTGATTCCGATTAGCCGGTATCATTGCTGGATCCAGTAATGCACAAAGTTCATGAATAGCAGCATGTGTGAGTCTGTAATTGTTAATGATGTGATGCTCCACCATGGTCCCCAGATCAACAAGTGGTCTGTACACCGATGGGGCCCTCCATCGCCACATGGGTCTGTACCTAGGAGGAGTGGATAACACATGTGAGGAATACACATTTATCTGCTCAACATGTTGAATATTCAGCACTGCTGGCATACAAGTCGATGACACATATGCATAGTAGGATGTTAAACTGGAGTGACATGTCCTCAATGATACATCTGGACTGTTGTGGTGAGTAAATGTATATTTGTTAATGCATTTTGGGGCCAGGGACAATAGGTCCTGCATGGGGCCAATGAGAAATTAATAACTGCATAGAAATGTACAAAATGTCTGCCCCCTGTAATCAAGATATGTTGTAGTGGAAGTGAACTCAAACCGCTAGTGGTTGTCGTAATGGCGTAAGGCGGTGTTCACCGCTGTGCAACCATTCATTGGTTAACATGGTTGTCAATGGGGAATATCAGCCTATCATGATTGCTGCCGGCAGTGACGGTGCACACCGCCTCAGAGCATACACCATCTCGTCAGCCCCAACTTCACTTGACTACCGGTTTACGTGCATGCAGGTACTCCACTGAGTGTGCTGCTGTGTCCTGACTCTGGTCCTGGAAATGGCACGAGTGGCAGGGGAAAGGGTCCGGCCTTCACCACGGAGGAACTGGACAACCTGGTGGACGGGGTCCTACCCCTGTACGACAAGCTCTATGGTCGACCAGAGGTACAGGTGAGTAGGTGGTTTGGGGGGCATGGATGTGTGTAATGGTGGTAGATGTCTGTAAACATGTTTGCACAATTTGACACTGTACAGTTGTGGAATTCATGACATGCTGCATGTGTGAGGTCCTGTTATGCTGTTGTAAGTGCCCATCCCATTGGGGACGTATAGCCAGCCGTATCTAATGGCAAGGTCTAACCTCTGTGTTACTTTTTCTGTGTGTCCCATATAGGTCAGCACCATCAGAAGAGGGGACACTGGCAGGCTATCGCCAGGGCGGTGTGGACCCTGGGGGTCTACAACCGGTGGAGCACCCACTGCAGGAAGCGGTGGGAGGACGTGCAGCGCTGGGCGAGGAAGGCCTGCGAGGCCCAGCTGGGGAAGTGCTCCCAACGAGGAAGGGGTGCCCATCGGGCACTGACCCCCATAATGTGCCGCATTCTGGCGGTGGTGTATCCAGACTTGGATGGGTGCTTGAAGGCTGCACAGCAGACACAAGGGGGTGAGTACAGAAATCATTGTATGCCTCCTTGATGGATGTGTGAGGGTACTGTAGTATGTATGCTGTCTAGTGGCAAGGACTCTGACTGTTGTCATTTTACATATTGGCCCCAATGGGAAGTTAGATTGTAGGGGACAGGTCTGCAGTACTTCAGGTCCTTCTGTGATGCTGGAAATGGCTGTAGAGCAGGGTTGTGGCCACTAGTCAGGGGCATAGCCATGTGTATAGTGGTAGGTGCTGCATGGTGGTATATTTGCAGGGTGGGAGTATGTGTAAACCAGTTATGTACCTCCATTCAGCTATTTACAAGTGTCTCTCCTGTTTTGCCTCCCCATCCCTGTTCTCTTGTGTTGTCTGTATACATCAGCATCATCTGGCGAGGGAGCAATGGCACCTGCGAGTGGGGATGCAGCAGCGCATGGTTCCATGGAGGCAGAGTCGAGGGACACCAAGGGGACCAGTTGGTTGGAGGGCGAGGGGAGTACCACGGGGGAGGCAACTACCACTGGAGGTAGTGACTCTTATACCACCTCCGATGGGAGCTCCCTTTGTGGTGGCGGACCCTAGTGGGCCCACCCATTCTGTGTCATCTTCCGCCACCCCCATACCATCACCGCCCTCCCAGTTGCTCCCCACCCAGTTGCCCATGCCGGCTCACCCAGAAGGGTGGGAGTCTCCTTCGCCCCAGGCACCTCATCCCCTGCCCCAATCAGCCTTGCTGCCCTCACGGTGGAGGCTATTGAACTCCTGATGACCATCTCTGTAGGGCAGTCAACCATCGTTAATGCCATCCAGGGGCTAGCATTCCAGGTGCAGCAGACCAATGCATACCGGGATGGCATTCACATTGCTCTGTCTGGCCTACACAGATCTTTTCAGGCTCTGGCCTCCTCTTTGACGGCAGCCAGTGTCCCTGGTCATTCCATCCCCCTTCCAACCACCTCTACCCCTTCAAGCACCCCACTTCCTTCACCCGTCCCAAGCACACATTCTGACAGCCATGCACACACCTCAACACACAAGAAGCACACTGAAAAACACAAGCACCACACTTCCTACCACAGGCATACACACAGCCAACATACAAAGGCACACACACCAACATCCACTTCCCCCAGTGTGTCCACCTCTTCCGCCTCCCTGTCTGTCACCTCTACATGCACACTCACAAGCACTGCACCCTCATTCACTGTTGCTGCCCCCATTCTGGCAGTCACCAACCACAACATCTGACATATAGACATGCACCCCAGAAACCACACCTGCACTCACCACAGCGACTTTGAGTAACACATGCAGCACACTCACCAAACTTACAGACACACAGACAACATACATTTACACTGGCAGCCTGTCTTGTCCCACTGTGTCCACCCCCCCAAGTCATTCAAACGTTCCCAGACACCCACCCAACACACATCCACCACACCTCAGCATACTGTACAGTCACCTGCATCTACGTTATGCACACCTACACCTGTCATGACCACGCCCTCTACCTCCACTCCCACACCTTCCTCCAGGTCCAGCCCGACTGCCCCTAAAAAACGTTTCCTATCCCATGTTGACCTATTCGAACCCACTGGCCCACACCGTCTCGTCCCTAAACGTACTCACCTCCTTGCCCAGTCCACTGCTCCCACATCACAGCCCGCTCCTGTCCGTCCTTCCCATTACCGTGCTACCTCCCCTGTGAGCAAGAGACCCCGTGCTGGCCCAGATACATCTGCCGCACCCCAATCCAAGGCCACTCCACCACCTCCCAAACGTAAACCCAAGCCCCCCTCCCAGATGCAAGTTCCCACCCCTACCGCCCCCTGCCCCTGTTCCCTGAGGTGCCTGGATGCCCCATTGATGCCCCTTTATGGTGGAGTCCCATTTTTACTTGTGGGAGTCAAGTTGGGGCCATTTGGGCCCATCGGACTTTGGACCATGGACTGGCCATTGGCCTTCTGTTGGACTTCTGTTGCTCCTGGAGCTTAATAAAAGTTTGTGTGGCCAGTGTTCGTTTTGGCACACTCTGGATCAGTGATTCATTTTTTGTGGGAGGTGTTGTGCACATGTGTATACTTTGGGCAGGTTGTCTTGGCCTTGTGTCGGGTAAGTACCTCTTGTTCAGGTGTGTATGGCTTGTGCTGTTGTGAGGGGTTGTTGGTGCATTGCGGGGTGGGTGGAGTGGGTGGGTATGTAACTGTGCCCTTTCTTCCCTTGTTTAGTAGGTTGCGGTACTTACCGTCGTCGTCTTCGCCGGCGGTCTCGTTCATGGAGGTATATGGCAAGGAGCAGGACTGTCATGATTTGCAACTCTCTCTCCATGTCTGCTTCGGCGTGTTGTTTGAGCCTCCGGTGAGTGTTTCCTTTTATTTGGTTCGTTTCTGCCTGGCTTTGCGTTGCAGTGGTTCCTGCCCCGGAACTGACTGCGGTCTAGTGCTTCATTATTTGATGGGCGGGTAGGGCCTTAACGTCGACCTGTGGGTGGCCTCTTCTGTCATTGTTGGCACTCCTCTGATGACGGTGAGTGGTTTTCAGGCTGCCTGTTTTTGATGGGCTTTATTATTTGGCAGCCCAGACCGGCTGACTGTTGGCGGTAGTTACCTCCACCGCCAGCGGTGCGTCTTTACCGCCGTGTTCATAATGAGGGCCATTGTCTTTTAATGGGCGAACCCACTCCCTTGACGCTACAAGGTACAATTTTTAGTGACATAAAGAAAGAATATTGAACAATAAATCAGGTAATATAACTAAAACAAATAACAAGGGCCAAGTATGAAGAAGCAAATAGTAAAAAGAGGAAGTAAAAGGAGTAAAGAGAAGGTTCAGAGATAAGAGAATAAACAATGAAGGGGGAGATAAACGAGTAGGCAAGCAGAGGATATCATGAATAAAGAGAGCTAGGAACAAAAAACAAAATACAAGGGGGAAGAGGACATAACTAAAAAGAGATGACTCATCAGGGTGCTTGAAAGAGGGCAATAGCAAGACTTGTGGTACATGAGTGGATGAGAAACAGCACAAATCCAAACAGGGACAAACAAAACTTGTGAAAGGAGGGATAGCATTAGTATAATAGGGAATGCTATAAACTTTATATCTAAGGAATTGAGAATAATGTATAAAACAATGCATGCAAGAAGCAAATATTGCATTGAGGAAAGAGTGTCTCTAAATGATAAACATAAGGTTTAAGTAAAGAATATCAAGGTTTCGTGGGTCTGGAAATATCCATAGCTTTAACTTTACAGTCCTGAAGAAATGCTTTCAAACAAGAGGGATCTGCCTAGGTGGAAGTTCTATTTTTGTAGGTGACTTTAAACAAGCATGGATGGAAGAGACCAAAATGGGAACTGAGGGATTGGAGAGCTGGTTTCATGGATAGAAATTCTTTTCACCTATCAGTATGACTTTAAGCATATTCCTGTGAGCAGTAAATGTTTTTACCAGACAAAGAAATCCCCTTCATTACCATGACTCCTGAAAGAATCTTAAGTAGGTCTGTGTTTTCAAGGAAGTTTTCTGGCGGTAGGAGCAGCAGTAGGCAAATGACCTAATCTGTTAGCATGCTGTATATTGCGGGAAGGTGTCTTGGGTAAATGAAGTAACTTTGTTAGAAATGTTTGAAAGAATTTAATAGAATTGGAACCTTCAGAGCCCTCTAGCAGTCGATAAATACACAGGTTTTTTTCATCTGTTTCTTCATTCTCCACCTTCTACCTGTTTTTAAGGCACTGAGACTTGAGTTTGAAGATGATTGACTGTAAAGTAGAGGCAGTAAAGGAGGAAATATGATGCTCAGCTGTCACAATTCTCTCTTCCATCCTTGACTACCTGTCATCAAGATTCTGAAGCTTTGCATTAGTCTCTTTCATTTAAGGGCACAAAGCCCTAATTCCCTCCAATAAAAGAACCATTGAAACTCAAAGAGCAAGTTTAGTAGGGCAGGGAGGAACCCTTTTAATGTATTAGTGGAAATGTTCCCAACCGTAGGTGGCGGAATATTGGATGCTTCAGTTACAGCTGAATGTGGACCACAAGTCGTAACAGGAGTAGAATCCTCCATCTCCAAATTTAAGTGATGAGGAAAATGTGTGGTTAATTTGTGTGAAGAACCAGAGGGACACTTAGAAAGTATCATAGTTTTTTTCAGTCTGCGATAAAGCTGTATGAAATGAGAGAAAAAAATGGTTCTCAGTCAGTTATTGCAAGGCTGTGACATGCTTTAAAGAAGATGCTTGAGTAGGGACAATGCAACTTTAGTATATAGAAGAATTCAAAATAAGGAAGAAAGTATTTAGAGGAAGACTAGGCATGGCAGAGCTCATGGAGTTCCACTCTGTGGAATTCCTCGGAGTTGATTTAAAACTTTGTGGAATTTCACTGAGACGGAGTTCCGTGAGTGGCACTCTTTCCTGAATGTGTCTGATCTCGGAAGTGCTAAACAGGGTCGGGCATGGTTAGTGAGGTCTGACCCTGCTTAGCGCTTCTGAGATCAGGTGCATCCAGGAGAGGGTCATAGGCAGTGGAAGCTGCCATTTCAGGGGTCCTGTGCACCGGCTTGGCCCGTGTGCAGTCAGTGCACATGGGGAAAGCTGGTGCACAAGAGGCCTGAAACTTTCAGGCCTCTTGTGCACTGGCCTGCCCCATTTGCACTGCACATGGAGCAGGCTGGTGCACAAGAGGCATGCGGAGGCCAGTGCACAGGAGGCCTGAAATGGCAACTTTCTCTGCCTATGGCCCTGGCCTGAATTCAGGCCAACGAAAGCTACAGGGATCTTATAGTTTGGCTCTGAATTTACTCATACAAAACCACAGAAATTCAGCAGTTGTAGCAAGTAACTATAACTTGCAGCCATAGGTAACTATAACTCACTCCTTCGCCATGCACAGCTATTTACTCCACATATTATATCATTGATTACATCTCCTGTGGAATTTTTTAGTATCACTGCAACGTTTGCAATAAAATTAATGATAAGAAAAAACTGCATGGCGGGAGCGCAAATAATAGTTACCTTAGGGTGCGAGTTATAGTTACTTGTAAAAACTCTGAGTATAACTGCTGAATTTCTATGGTTTTGTAGGAGTAAATTCAGAACCTAACTCTAACTTCCCTGTAACCTTTGGTTTTTCAGTGTATATATATATATATATATATATATATATATATATATTTATGTATATCCAAGACAAAAGTGACTTGAACAGATGATCGCACCAAAGAACAAAAATATATTTCTACTACAATGTTTCAACTTCCGCCTTCCTCAGGTAGTACAAGATGGTTTGCTCAGTGGCTGCACAGCTGACACTTCTGGATTTTCAAAAAGCATCATTAGTGAAGATTCCAATTGGAATGTGGAATCAATGCAGTCCTGAGAACTCTTCAGATATGCAGAAATCAAGTGGTATTGTCAGTGATGTTCAGTCCTTTCACATTAGGCGGCCTGCACAGGACCTATAGCCACAGAAGTGTTTTGTCTTAGTCTGTAATTTTAAGCGGCTAAGTTCCAAGTGCCATGAGCAGAGTAAATGACATTAGTGTTAACTTGATGGACTTTCTGTTAACAAGTACAACTTACACCCACCTTATTATCTTTCAATGAGACAAGTAAAATTTGTTAGAATCCCGAGGATAAATCAGGTCTGAACTATCCTTTGTCTGAGGATCTGAGATGACCAGCACGCCTATATTTTTTATGTTTAGAGGGTTCAACTGTCTGTGTCTTGGCTACTGCTGCTCTTTCTCTCTCTCGCTCTCTCTCTCTCTCTCTCTCTCTATATATATATATATATATTAAACCTACTGGCAGTCACCAGTAGGTAGTTAAAGTTAGGACCACGTTACCATCGGAAAACCATTTTTTGACCTGCCTATAATGTTGACGTAGTTTTTACTGTATCTTCATAAAATGTTCCCAACAAAAGTGCGCAGGTGATTCTTGTTGCGCATGGAATGTTTTAGGGTGATCTGGCAAGCGGGAGCTGAGAAAAAGTGGGAGTCAAAAAAGTGCATGCGTTTTCCTTGTTAATTCCCATAGGAGTTTTGAACATGACTACAGCCCGAACCGCTGGATGGAATTACACCAAATTTGGCAGAAGGCTAGATTTTGTTCCGCAGATTACACTTTTTTACTTTGGTGTAACTCTGTTCAGTAGTTTAAGAGAAATTAAAGGAAATCCAAATGTATATATCTGGGTGGAGCCTAAGCCAAGATCTCATGGTGATACCTGATTGGATGTCTGCACTTTAACCAGGAAGTGCTGGCAGTCATCTTGGGACCAATATACATGATGGCACCCCATTGAAATGCATTGTACTTAGTGATTGGCAGGGTTTGAGAGTCAGAAAAAGAAGGTGTAAATGGTGGTAACAAATGTTAATAACAACAGAAATCATTTGTTTATGTTACCATACTAATTTTAGGAATTGTTGTGTGTTCAAAGGTGATGTTACCCTGCTGGGATTTTATGAATCATGTTTTAACGATAACTGTTTTCTCATGAATTTCCTAGGGAGGTGATGGAAGGTGCTCCAGAAGCTAAAATGAGAGCATATTTTCTGTAAATTGATATTATATTTTTAAGCCATATGAGAATGAAGTCTGACATTCTCAGTAAATCATCTACTTCCAACAAGAGCAGGCTGTCAGTTGATTCCCTTGTTTTCTACTGCAGCCTTTCAGAGTGTTGTAAACAACAATTAGATTGCAAATGGTCTCACTTATGACAAAAGTGTAGTACGCCTGAAGCCATCTTGATTAAGTAAAACTGGTAAAACTTAAAACATTTAATTTAGAAAGGAACAAAATTAGGGTCTTCATTTTGTCATAGAAAATATGGTTAGTGCTGTAGGAGAAACAGCCTTTACAATGAAGGCTGAACCCAGCATGCCTTTAGCATGCTGGGTTAACCACGCATGAGACATCACCACCCATGCCTTTATAATGAATATGCGTTTACCACGCATGCCACTACAACACATTTTGTTGTAAAGGAATGCATGCTAAAGGCTTATTCGTTGTAAAGGTTTCACAGGTAAGTATTAAGGCCCATATTTATACTTTTCTAGCGCCGCATTTGTGCCATGTTTTGATGCAAAAGTAGCGCAAACTTACAAAATACAATTGTATTTTGTAAGTTTGTGCCGCTTTTGCGTCAAAAAGCTGCGCAAATGCGGCACTAAAAAAAGTATAAATATGGGCCTAAGTATATATAGATATTATATGGTTTAGGGTTAGTATGGGTTTTTGCGTGGTAAGTGGGTTTTTTATTAGGGTTTACAGTGGGTATGGGTTTTTGGGTGGCAAGGGTAATTTTAGGGTTTAGGGTAGGTATGGATTTTTGAATGACAAGGGAATTTGTAGGGTTTAGAATGGGTATTTTTGTTTGGGTGGCAGGGAAAGTTTTCGAGTTGAGGGTAGGTATGGGTTTTTAGGTGGCAAGAGTAATTTAGTTTAGGGTTGGTATGGATTTTTGAGTGACAAGTGTAATTTTACGGTGTAGGGTGGATATGGGTTTTTGGGTGGCAAGGGAATTTTTAGGGCTGAGGGTGTGTAAGGGTTTTTGGGTGCCAAGGGTAGTTTTAGAGTTTGGGGTTGGTATGGGTATTTGTGTGGCAAGGGTAATGGTATGGTTTAGGTTGGGTACGGGTTTTTGGGTGTCATGGGTAATTTTGGGGTTTAGGGTGGGTTTGGGGTTTTGAGTGTCAAGGGTAATTTTAGGGTTTAGGGTGGGCATGGTTTTTGAGTGGCAAGGGATATTGTAGGGTTTAGGGTGAGTATATGTTTACAGGTGGTAAGGACAAATTTAGGTTTTAGAATGGGCTTGGGGTTTCTGGTGGCAAGGGAGTTTTTAGGGCTTGGGGTGGGTATGGGTTTTTAGGGAAGCAAGGGCAATTTTAGGGCGTAGGGTGGGTATGTGTTTTTGTGTGGCAAGGACATTTTTTGGGTTTAGAGTGGGTATGGGTTTGTTAAATGCCAAGGGTATTTTTAGGGTTTAGGGTGGGTATGGGTTTTTGGGTGGCAAGGGAATACTTAGGTTTTAGGGTGGGTTTTTGAGTTTTAAGGTGTTTTTAGTGTTTAGGTTTGGTTTAGGTGGGTATGGGAGGTGACTGGATTAACATATAGTAATGAAAGTTACTTTACATTTTAAAAAAATATAGAAATTCACTGAAAAAAACAAAGGTTACAGGGATGTTATATTTAGGAAATAGAATTTAAAAAAAACATAAAAATTCACTCAACAAACAAAGGTTACAAGGATGTTATAGTTAGGTTCTGAATTTACTCTCACAAAACCTTAGAAATTCAGCTGTTATAGTTATGGTTAAGTCAAGTTTCTATTACTCGTTCCCTAAGCTAACTATAACTTACGCCCTCACCATGCACTGCTAATTACCCCAAATATTACAGCACTCATTCCATATTTTAAAACATCACTGTTAATATCACTGTAACATTTGCAGTAATATTATTGATGAGAAATTTGTGCATAGCAGGGGCATGAGTTATAGTTACCTTAGGGCGCGGTTTATAGTTACTTGAGATAACCATAACTATAACTGCTGAATTTCTAAGGTTTAGTGCAAGTAAATTCAGAACCTTTATATAACGTCCCTGTAACCTTTTGGTTTTTTTAAAGTATATAAATAATCGCCACTAGCTAGTTATAGTTAGGACCTAGTTTCTATTGAAAAATATTTTTTTACTTGCATATATCATTGGCACGGTTGATGAATTGTCATGAAATTTTCCAAAATAATAGGATGCTCATGTCAGCTGGTGTCTGGAAAGTTTTGGGATGATCCATTAAGTGGGTGCCAAGAAAAAGAGGGGTCCCAAAACGTGTTTTCTCCATGTTAATTTCTATAGGGATTTTGAACAGGAATAGAGGCCGAACTGCTGGATGGAATTTGGCAGAGAGCTGGGTCTTGGTCCAGAAAGAGCCCTTTTTGTTATTTGGTGTAAATTGGTTGAACAGTTTTTGAAATATAAAACAAAAACTTGTATATATAGGGATGCAAGGTCTCTGCGAACCCTCCCAATTTCCTGTTGAGATCTGAATCGCTGCCAACACTTCAACAAGGAAGTGTTGGCAGCCATCTTGGGCCTGGGCTTCAGACGAATCCCAGAAAAAAAGATAAAAATTTAGAAAAGGGGCAGGGGGTGAGAATCCGCTAACCCCTTAGCTCTAGTGCAGGGCAACCCCCTCCCCCTGGGCAAAATAGTCCTTTTTTAAAGAACTGTTACTGCAAATTCACAATGGGGTCGTGAATCTGTGGTAAAAATAAAAAAATAAAACGCAGTCCCCCTCGCTTGCTTTAAGAAAGCTCTGGGTCGGTCAGGTCAGGAGGCATGTTTAAAATAAAGGAGAGGTCACACAGGGCCCCCGTCCTGACCTAACTTATGACTCAGGGACCGCCACCTCCCCTGGCCTTAATTTATATAGAATGCGGTGGGGCTCCCCGGGGCTATTCAACGCCCCCCTTGAGGTAACACCTCCTCTGGGTTATTCATGTAAATTGAGGGAGGGGGCATTCAGCCCCCCGCAGCCTCAGGGACTGCCACCTCCCCGGAGCTATTCATGTAAATTAAGGGGGGCCACAGGGCTCCCCAACAGCCCGAGCACCACCACCTCCGCAGAGCTGAATTTAAAGAATGAAGGAGGTCTGTTGTGGACCACCCTGGGGCAAACCACTCATAGAGCTGGCCATACCCTAGATGGGATTTTCACCCACCCCGAGAAAGAATTGTATCTTTCAACGACCCCGTTAGAGTGGACGGATCATGCTCTCCTGACATTTAAATTTCTGGCCAGGCAGCAGCCTATAATACCCATTCCCCAGAAAAAACTGATAAGATCCTGGAGAAATATTGAAGCAGAACCACTGAAAATAACATTAATACATAATTGGAATGATCTAAAGGCGTCCACGTTATCACCGCTCGCTAGATTCAATCTGGGCATTACACAGGCAATGGACTCGCTAGCTCCGGCGAGGATCTCTGTTCCCCGCACTATGAAAAAACCTAATTAACCATGGTTCTCTCAAGACCTCAAAATTCTACAGAGAAAATACCGTCAGAAGGAGTGCTGCTGGAAACTCAGCTCTCGAGAAGCCGAGAGGGTGAAGCTAAAGCTCGCACTAAACATTTACAAAGAAGCCTGTCGGGCAGCCAAATCGGACTATTTTACACGTAAAATTAGCGAGGCAGCCAACTCTTCTAGAGAGCTATTTAGAACCATCAATGTTCTCACCACTCCCTTAGGCACTCCTAAAGTAGAAAATTCCCAAGACTTCTGCAATAAAGTAGCTAAATTCTTTGAATGTAAAGTTCTTGACATCTACTCCAGCTTTAGGATGGACAAGGAACAAGCCAACTTTTCCCCCTGGTCAGCTACACATCTGCACCCTGTGGTGACAGTAAACGGGTTGCCAGACAAGCCACTTTTACTCTCAAGGTTTAAGATGCCATCTCAAGAGGTTTTGTGTAAATTACTCTTGGAAGGTAAATCAGGTTCCCCTATGGATCCCTGCCCCCCTGCTATCCTCCAATTAGTACCAGAGCTCGCGGTATCTATGCTGGCCCCTATTTTTCAGGAAGCTCTCACAACGGGCTTGTATCCTAGGGCATGGAAAGAAACCACTATTATTCCGCTAAAAAAGAAGGCAGCTGGTAAACCCGATGACCTGACGAATTTACGCCCAATAGCCCTTCTCCCCTATGCGGCCAAAATCCTGGAAAAACATCTTAATAAAGAATTGGTTGATTTCCTGTCTGCCTCTAAGGGCTTAGATAGCTCGCAACATGGTTTTCGGAAATCCCACAGCACTGAATCAGCTCTCATTGCATCATCTGACACCATACGCAGATTGGTGGATAAGGGCCAGGGGGTCTTTCTGGTGCTATTGGACCTGTCGGCAGCTTTTGACACCATTGCTCCTCACATCCTGCTAGACCGTCTTTATCAGGTAGGCATTAGAGACCAGGCTCTTAAGCTGATTGAATCTTTTCTATCAGACAGGTGGGCCACAGTTAGTAGTGGCGACTTTAGATCCCCTGCCTATCTTTTGCCATGTGGGGTCCCTCAGGGCTCTTCGTTAAGCCCGACGCTATTTAACGTGTAGGTGGCACCGCTGGCAGAGCTGGTTCGCTCTTTCGGCTTTATTCCTACTTCATATGCAGACGATACTCAAATTATCATCCCTGTTAATAAAGATCTGGAAGAAGTGGCCATCCGCTTCAACGCCTGCATGACAGCAGTGAATTATTGGATGAAGACCAACTGGTTGAAACTCAATTGTGAAAAAAATGAGATTTTGTGCTTTGGAATTGGAAGGGAACATTGGTCTTCTAGCTGGTGGCCTGAAGAATGTGGAACTCTTCCTGTACCACGGTCTACCTCAAGAAACTTAGGATTAGTGTTTGACGATCAATTGTCATTCAAACCTCAGGTCAATCAGATAATCAAGACCTGTATGTGGACTATGAAGAAATTAAAAAAAATATTTCCTTTTATTCCACAAACCTGCAGAACTACCGCCCTTTTGGCTTTAGTCATTTCCAGATTGGACTATGGGAATGCGCTTTTGCTCAATCTGGATAAAGAATCTTTGAACAAGCTACAGTTGATGCAGAACACTGCTGCTAGGCTTTTATTAAAATTGCCTCGCGGGGCCTCTGCTAAGAGGTGCCTTAGAGATCTACACTGGCTTCCGGTAATCCAGCGGCTCTCTTTTAAGGCTCTCTGCATCACCCACAAGGCTGTCCATGGGATTGGGCCTAAGGCTTTAACCACCAAGCTGCAATGGTTCAGGCCTAATCGGCTGTTGCGTTCGGCCTGTGCCTATCGAATTCAAACATCCCGCACCAAGAAAGTAAAATGGGGAGACAGAGCATTTACCATTGCGGCTGCTAAAATCTGGAACTCTTTACCATTGGACATAAGGCAAGAACATAACTATCTAATATTTAGGAGACTGGTCAAGACCTGGCTTTTTTCGCAATAAGTCTGGTAGTCTCCTTGTTAAGTCGACTCGCCTCACCCAGTTAGCGCTTCGATGCCCTTGGGCCGGAATGCGCTTTATAAATACTCAATACAATACAATACAATACAAATACAACATTGGAGGGGGCCGCATGACCCCTCATGTAGCCATAGATGGCCATAGACCCTAAGGGCCCCCTCCTGCTATGCCCCAGGGTGCCAACCTCAAGGACACAGCTGTTTGCTCTGACTTGGTGGGAACTTTGACAGCTTCTGCCAACTCATAGCAAACACTCTGGTTCCAGCAAGCGAGAGCTGCCAAACAGCTCTCGCTTGCTGGGAGCAGAAGTTTCTGTTTCCCTGCCTGAAGAGATGCGGGCAGGGAAACAGATGAAGCAATTGCTCTCACAGAGAAGGAGCTGCTTATTTAGCAGCTCCCTGTCTGTGACAGCAATGTCGGCTCCCGCAGGAGGTAAAAATCTGGCTGGCACTGCTGAGGCCTTCAGGTTCCACCCGCAGTCCCATTGCACGCTGGGTGCCTGGCGGGGCAACCCAGAGAAATGGGCAGAACCAAAGGGATGGTGTCCCCGAGGACAAGATCGGCTAGGGAGGCACATGGCCCCCTTCCCCAAACATATAACAAAATGTGGAAGGCTGGGTCCCGGGGTATGGTGCCCCCAGGCATAGCTCGGCAGGGGGAGGGGAACCCCGTGTGTCCCCCTCCCAACACTGCACATTTACTCAATGAGGTAGCTCTTACTAACTAACCAGTAGAAAGTGCTCCAACTGGGTAGACATTTTGTGCAAATTGTGGACTCTTGTTGGATAAAGGAGCAGGTGAGTTTCTATTCTGGCCATGATGTTTCTTTCACAGAAATGAAACCTCAATTGAAGCACTTACAAATGTAAATGTAGCAGGTGCCCTAGTTAAAGCACCACTTCTAGAATGGACAATGATCCTAACCCTTTGGCTTTGCAAAGGCAAAGTAAGTGTGTTTGCTCCACAATTCCATGTTGAAAAACTATCAGAAATGTGAGTGGAGGTGAATTAATCTTTCATCTATTTCAGTGCAATCAGACACTCTCACACTCACATGGATCCTCTCACACCTAGTCTCATGCCCAGACACACACTCATACAGCCACTCTCACATGAAGAGACACCCTATAACACCTATTCTCACACCCATAGAGACATGCCCTGCGGCCAACTCCTGCTGCACATGACCAAAGGCCATGCGCTGCGTGGGGTTGGTTGGTTAGAGGGGGTTGGCCTCAGGGACTGGCTGCAGGTGATTAGATTAACATAAAGTAATGAAAAATCACTTTATGTTAAAAAAAAGTATAAATTCACTGAAAAAAACAAAGGTTACAGTGACGTTATAGTTAGAAAATATAATTATAAACGCTTTAGAAATTCACTTAAAAACCCAGAGTTTACCGAGAAGTTATAGTTAGGATTTTAGTTTACTTGCGCAAAACCATAGAAATTCAGCAGTTGTAGTTAGAGTTATTTCATGTAACTATAACTCGCTGCCTAAGGTAACTATAACTCACGCCACTGTGGCTTTACTATGGTACATAATTCACACAAATTAAATTCTTACAGAAGCAACACAGTAAAAAGTTAAAAAAGAAATACATCATAATTTCACAGGATATTTTGGCAGAAAGTAAACAATTGTTTACTTATTGTTGCATGAAAAGCATGTTGGCAGTAAATTAAGACATAATTACGTTTTGGGGAATACACAGCAATGCCATTTCTTTAGGTGAATTGTTTGTGGTAGCCAATATACGACATTACATACATTTGTCTTATGAGAAACAGCCGTTACACCGAAACCTAAACCCTGCATGGCTTTATCAAGCAGGCTTAACCACGCATGTCTTTATAATGAATATGCCCTTACCACGCATCATGGCATTCCTACAAATTTTATTGGGTGCCTGTATATATATATATATATATATATATATATATATGGAAGATTTAAGGTGGGTATAGGTTTTTGCGTGGTAAGGGTAATTTTAGGGTGGGTTTAGGGTGGGTATGGCTTTTTTGGTGGTAAGGGTATTTTTAGGTTTTAGGGTGGGTATGGCTTTTTGGGTGGTAAGTGTTTTTTGTGTTTAGTATGGGTATGGCCTTTTGGGTGGTAAGGTTATTTATAGGTTTTAGGGTGGGTGTGGGTTTTTCAGTGATAATGGTATTTTTAGGTATTAGGGTTGGTATGGGTTTTTCAGTGGTAATGTTATTTTTAGAGTTTAGTGTGGGTATGGCTTTTTGGGTGGCAAGAGTATTTTTAGGTTTTAGGGTGGGTATGGGTTTTTGGGTAGTAAGTGTTTTTTTAGGGTTTAGGGTGGGAGGGAGTTTTTGGGTGGTAAGTGTTTTTTTTAGGGTTTAGGATTTCTGTTTTTTCCTTTTTTTTATCGTCCTCATATCACCAAAAATGACTGCAAACCTAGGTGACAGACATGACAACTGACCTCACACCTGATGCCTGAGTAGTGGCCCAGTCACAAAAAGCAGGGCTCAAACATCCGCATAATATTAGTGCTTCACTGTAATCATAGGACTACTCAGTTTTTCAGATCTGAGGCGTCACTCCATCTCAAATAATCGGTCCAGATAGTATCTACTCTGCCTGAGATGGAGCCCAAGTCCATCCTGCAAGCCCAATGTAAAGCTCCAAGGCAGTCTTCCAGGCATGGAGCTGCAGAATCTAACCAACGTTTACAGATCACCCTTCTTGCGAGAAGCATTAAGTAAAAAAGTAAGCAACTCTGCGACCTGCCCAAAAGATTGTGCTACTCCATACTAGCTCCCATCAACACCAGTACAAGACTTAACACAATTCTAAGTCCAAAGATATCAGCTATAATATTGCTAAAAAGATTCCAGAACCCACTGATCAACGGGCAGGGAGCAAACATATGTTCATCATTCGCTTCGAGATAACCACATCTGTTACATCTTGGTATCGGTGCTCGCACAAATCTTGCTATCCTCTGAAGTGGCCAGTATTGTTTATTGATAGTGAAAAAATTGTTCTTTTTTTAGATTGGCTGTATTGGCTTAGAATACAGCAGTTTTAGAGTAAGTTGCCACAGCTGAGGGAGCACAGAGTCTGGGATCATTCCGTTCCAAGTCCCATACAGTGCTCCCAAGATTTCATCCTCCAACTCCAAGAGCTTCCGATATCATAGGGAAACCTCCTTACAAATGGGCTGCATATCTTGTAAAAGTGCTTCAACCTCCCCCGTGCCACCAACCTCCTAATTAGCACTCCCATACCAAGATGAAATCTGTACATATTTAAATCTAAATAAGGAACCCCCAGTCTTTGTCTTACCTATCTCCCAAGGTAAGAGCCCTTGTACTGTAAAGAGATCACCCCAGCATGCTATTCCAGCCTCCCTCAAAAGATGACAGCCTATCCAGCAGGCAGTGTGGAGTGCCCGGAGAATCCCACACTGTGGTGAAATCAGAATAATACTGGATACTCAAGATCTTCCTCACCCTGTACCAAAGGCTGAAAGCAGCCTTTAACACCTTTAAGAAGACCTTTTTGAAAAACTTAGGGGCCCTAAATTTATATAGAAAGTCCATTAGTCCTAACCCTGTCACCATTACTGATAAACACTGACCCAAGGTTGAGCTATCAGGCACCCCAAGCAACATCCTGCAGTTCTTAAATTGGAAAGCCATACAGTAGAGATTTATATCTGGTAATACCAGTCCCTCTTTCATCAGCCCCCTCCTCAGTTTTTTCTAGGAAAGCCTGGTTCCCCCAGAAGCCCAAGAAAAGCTAGTAATTTTTCCCTACAACTTTCCCCGTTGCTTTTTAGGAAATGTAAGGGGAATACAATTGAAAAGATAGGTCAGTTTAGGTAAAATTGACATTTTAATCAGATTAACTTGACCATAAATTGATAATGGAAGGTTTCTCAACCTAATAAGAAGCAAGTCGATCTCTTTAGCCACCCACCCTAAATTATGCACTGCGACCATCCCCAATAAATGTACTATTAAAATGCCCAGATACTTAAACTCAGTCACCTCCCAATCCCAGTCAGTAATATTCCAGCACATAATCTCTGACTTGACTGTGTTCACAGAGTATCCTGACAGTGCCCCTAACTCTTCTGCAAATGTTTCTACCCTAGGGATAGTTTGAAAGTGATCTGAAGTGTATGATGAGGTTATCTGTAGATAGCACTATCTTGTTCCTGAATTGTTGCGAAGAGAAATGAACCACCCGGGGATCTCTTCTGAGTAGCCGAGCAAATCGTTCGATATAAATATCAAACAGAACAGGAAAATGTGGGCACCACTGCCGCGTGCCCCGAGTAATCCCAAAACACTCAGTCAAAACTCCATTTAACAACATACAGGCAGACAAGTTTACATACATTCTCTGAAGAGTCTAGATGAAACGTTGCCTGAACCCTATTACTGCCAGGACCTTCCACAAGTATGCCCAACAGACTCTATCAACAGCCTTTGCTGCATCTATTGTGGTGACAGCCAATGGGATCTTGTTAGTTGTAGCCAAATCGATACATCCATTTAATTGCTGGGTAAAATCTTTCATCTGACGCTTGGGGCCGAATCCTTTCTGATCAGGGTGAATTACCTGGGAGCCAATTTAGCAAGCCTTCCTGCCAAATGCTGGCAAAAAATATTATAGTTAGCATTTAAGAGAGAAACTGGCCAATATTAGTCTGCCCACTTAGGATCTTTACCATGTTTCAGAATCAGCACTAGCGTGGCTTTCGGACATGACTGCGGGATCTGGGCATTCTCAAGATAAATGGAATTAAACAATTTCACCCAAAATGCTACCACCACCTATTTTAGCATTTAATACAAGTCAGAGGGAATGACATCGGGCCGTGAAGCCTTTCCATTCTTGGCCCGGTGCAAGTGCTGCAAGACTTCAGACTCCATGACTTTCGCTTCAAGAGACTCCTTTCCTGTTTCCAAAAAGCCTCGGAAGATCCCTATCTTGTGAGCCACCTCCTGAGACCATCAACGTCTGGAGTAATCTCTTCAACATATAGTGAAAAGAAAAGAGAGACCAAATGATCCTGCATCTCAACTACTTTTCTAGAGGTATCTCCCTGTGAGTTCATTATTAACTCCTTAATATTATTCCTTGACGTCTCTGATCTTGCTTTCCAAGCTACGAGTGTCCCTATATCTCCCCATACTCAAAGAGGTTCATACTCTTGGCCTGCCACCTATCCCTACAATTCTTTTCTAGCTTGAGCTTGAAGTTTAGCTGGGCTTCTTGTTTCTTTCGCACTTGGTCCTTACCCTGAGGATAATTTTGTGCCTGCAGGGTAGCCTCCAGCACCCCTATTTCCTGTTCTAGGGTGTTACACTCCTCTTTCTCTGCTCTCCTCTTACCATATGCCACGTTTCGTAAGACCCCCTCTGATGAAACCTTAAAATGTGTCCCACACTTTGGTGGGGGAGGCAGACCCTATGCTATCAGCAAATAAATTGGTACTAGATTTTTCCAGGACCAAGATGACTTCTTCATCAAAGAGGAAGGCACGGTAGACGTCCACCATGGTGACAGCTGAATGGTCTGAGATATGCCCTGGTAAATGGTTAACTCTTATGACCTTATCTAATATTGTGTTGTCAACAAAGAAATAGTTGAGGCTTGAGAAATGGCTGTATTTCTTAATTTAAAATGTGTATCCCTTTGTCTGGCACATTTAATGATGCCATACGTCAAGCCAATCCCAGGTCTTGGAGCATGCTCCTCAATGCCTGTCTGGTTTTAGGTGTAGAGTTACTATCCCTCCTAGTGGATCTATTGAGAGTTGGATCAAGAAGAGTGTTAAAATCACCCCCCAAGCCAATCGGTAATGTAGCCTCCATCAAGTTCCACTCCTAAGAGAGATGTGGGAGGGGTCATCAGCATAAGGGCTGTAACAGCTCTCGCACATAAGTTCATAGTTGGAGCATCTCACACTTGCCAAGACCCATCTACCTGTACTGTCTGTTTTGGATGACAACATCTCTACATCTACCCATTTTCTCAAAGGAATAGCTACACCCTGGGTATGGGGTTTTGGGTGGTAAGAGGTTTTTTTAGGGTTAAGTGTGGATGTGGGTTGTTGGGTGGGTATGGGTTTTTGGGTGGTAATGGGTTTTTATGGTTTAGGGAGGGTATGGGTTCTAGGGTGGTGAGGAGTTTTTAAGATTTAGGGTGAAGTGCTCTCTGCTTCGTCCTGCAGTTTAACATGCTGTAGTCCATATTTATGCAAGTAGTTCAATATAGAGTGGTATATACAGTGGTCTGTGTCATTAATGCATGTCATTCTTTCAAACTATACAAACTGCAATCTGGTAATTTTGTTAAGCAAACAATAAGCCTGGCTGCAGAATCTTTACTTCTATGAAATATTTGAAATATTTCTCATAATTCTGCTGCACTCTCATACTATAGTATATGTGTTAGTTTCCGACAGCCCCGTACTAGGCTGCATGCGTCTTGACTAGGGTCACTGAAATGTTGTGATTTTGTGGGCACCGCAAATTATTCATAATGAGAGACCTGACGTCTGTGAAACCTGTAAATCGATCACTGTGATGATTAGGACAAGAACATGAAAGGCTGACATTTGAATCTGACAACTTTTTAAAGTGCACAGTGGCATTTTCCTTGTTTAGGAAGTTTTGGTCTTGTGCCGCTGGAACTGGGGTTGCGAAAGGTCTCAGCACTCCTACATAACCTAGAGGGAGTTTTGAACAAAAATTAGGCGTTTTGAGGTGCTTCCAGTGATTGATGTGTTTTAAAGGCTCTCATAAGCCAGGTGCAGTTAAGCAGACTGAAGAGAGGATACCTTTCCATACCGCCACTATCATCATGCAGATCGATGTTTAAATGTGTCTCGCATTAACATAAGGGTACTTTATAACTTGAAATTTAGTGATACTGTTGTTTGGATCCTGCTGCAGAAGTGAAATATAAACGTATGGAAGTTCCCCTGACACAGTCAGGCCTTTATTCCTAGTGCTCTGGTAAACCCATGACCATAAAAGGAGTTCCTAGACCCATGAGGAAATGTCTGAGCCTAATATGTCACGGTACTAGTTTTAATGGAATAACGGATATCCACACCACACACTTTATCTCGCTATATGCAAATGACCTAGTCTTATATGTTGAGGACATTCAAGCCCACATCACCCCAATAATGACAGCCCTTGACACCTGTGGTACTCTTGCTGAACTAAAAGTTCTTTGGAACAAATTTAGGGGCATATTTATACTCTGTTTGCACCGGATTTGCGTCATTTTTTTTTTACGCAAATCTGGCGCAAACATAACTCCTTATTTATACTTTGCCGCTAGACCCATCTAGCGCCAAATTTATGGAGTTTTAGTCCTTTTTTTACCCTGGAAACCTACCTTGCGTTAATGAGATGCAAGGTAGCCGTTCCAGGGCAAAAAATGACTCTAAGGCCTTTGCGCCTTATTTGTACTCCTGTGCAAAAATGACACACGGGAGAGGGAGGGCCTTAAAAAATGACTCTAAACCAGTTTAGAGTCATTTTGTAATGCCTGGGTCAGGGCAAGCGTTAGGGGACCTGTGGACTCATTTCCATGGTCTCTGACCATGGAAGCAGTCCACAGGTGCCCTTCCCTGCCCCTAGGGACACCCCCTGCCACCCTTGCCCAACCCTGGAGGACACCCATGGATAGGGGGTCCCATCTACGGTAAGTAGAGGTAAGTATTTTTTTTTCTAAAGTGGCATGGGGGGGCCTAACTTGGGCCCCCCTACATGCCATTGTGCCCAATGGCCATGCCCATTGGGCAGGGGGGCATGACTCCTGTCTTTGCTAAGGCAGGAGTCATTTCCATGGGGGTTGTGCGTCAAAAAATGACGCTAGTCAAGTTAGAGCCAATATTTTTGACTCTAACCTGACTTGCACCATTCTTTGCGGTGCTAAAAAAGTATAAATATGGGCCTATATTACACCACTGCACTTGACTCTGCTCCACTGTACGAGACTTCACCTCACTCTATGGTACTATACAACAATCCACTCCTCAGAACTCCACTGTTTCACACACTGCTGTACTCTATGCAACTCTACTCTACTACACTGTATGCCACTCTCTGACACTTTACTACTGTCTATACCCCTTCACTCCACTGTATAAGATTGTACTATTATGTATGCCATTGTACAACATTCTACGCTATGATACTATAGTCCACTATGTGGCACTCTTTGTATGCCACTGCACCCCACTCTACTCTACTCTACTCTAACACAGTACTCCACTCTATGCCACTACACTCTACACCACTCACTGTATGCCAATCCACTGTAACATACTCTGCAACATTGTACTATACACCACTCCACAGTTTGAAAATCAACTAAAGTGTATGCCACTCTACTCTACTGTATTCAACATTGCTTCCCAATACTGTACGACACCCCACTATACACTATTGTACAACGCAGTACTCCAATGAAGGGCACTTTACTTGACTATATGCTATGCCACTATACTGCAGTCCAAGCCATTATATTCTATGACATGCCACTCCATTCTATGACGCTTTACTCCCCTCTACACCACCCCACTCCAGTGTACTCCACTCCACTATGCTACACTTCATCCCTTTCTACGCCACTGTACTATACTCAGTTCTGTGTCATGACACTGTACTCTACTGTATGCAGCTGTACTCTGCAACACTGTACTACAGTCTATGCAGGTCTACAACACTTTACTCCACTCCTTGTCCATCTGCTTTATGCCACTGTACAACACTGCTGTTGTGGGTTAATTTTAGTGCTTCACTCGGGCACAATTATTTTGGCTCTAGGCCCTAATTTATATATCCATTTAATTTGTTTATTCATGTTATTATATGTTGGCATGGCTTGCTTTTAGCAGTGTTGTTTTTAAATTCTAATCAATTGTGTTTATGCAAAGTATTGTTGTCAGTTCCTTTGCAGAACATTTCATCTTGTGCTTCTACTCAAGGCTGTACATGATAGTTTACCTAGTATTGTCAGTCCAAGAGTTATGGAGCCAACCTTCTAAACCTAGACATATAATCATGTCAGACCTGTTCTCAGAACACAACATGTTTTGTTATAAGAACACCACACAGGCCAAAGGAGGGCAGAGGGGACATTCTAGCCCGCCATCTTACGCAGTGTGCAACTTCTACAGCTGCACTGATTTTGACCTTGTCTCTCCAGTATCTGAGAGGACTGCCAGTAGACCAACAGGCAGACCCCAGTATTTCAGGTATGGCGTCGGGGCTCCTTCCATAGACTAATACAGGCAGATGGGCTAATACTGCCATGATCTCACATTAGATGATGGAAGTGTAGGCAGAAATTCTTAAAATAATGATTATGTCGGGATTCTGAGACTGTTCATATAGTTTACCCTAACGGTCACAATCATTACTGTGTTATTTTTCATCTTCCTAATAATTGCAGGTCATGCCTATTATCATAGAATGCAGTTTTTTCAATAATGTCTTGAAACTTATCCTGCATCTCTTTGTCTGCCTTTGCTTGTGTGAAACAAGTGCAAATGGGAGAACAGGTTAGGATCTTTTCTACCACGACCCCACTGAGTCAGAGTGTCATGTTTTTAGGCTGCCACAAGTCACCTTTACTTTCTAGGTTTAGGCAAGGTGCTGCTAGATAGCCGAGAAGGTCAGGCTGACAGCTTATAGTCAGTGTGAGACTGACTCAGTCACCCACATGCCGTGGTGCTGTCGCCTGAAACCAAGCAGTTTACCCCCATGGTAAGAGTCCTATGTCATTGAGCCACCAACTTTGGTCAGGCTCTAACTTAACGGATCTCCTGAGTATCTTTATCTCTCGTATGCTAAAGGCACCCTAATTACCTTATACACAGACATCTGTGGTGTTAGGGAAATATCCTCCTCAGCTAAATAGGTAGTACCTATGTTAGGTTGTAGGTTGTTCAAGCATGAACCTTAAAAGGATTTCCCCAAATTGGTGTTTCTGTCTATGAACCTACCATTCTAAAATATGGCGGACCCTCAACGGGTAGCAATTACAGTAAATGTGAGACGACCTCTCACACATCTATTAGCTCATGGACTCACTGAAGAGGGTGGGGATGTTATGTTCATGTAGAGGTACATGATGCGGACAGAACATACATTTTCTATTCCTGGGTCACTTTTCCAGCAACAGATGGAAACACACACTTTTTCCACAATTACACAATAGCAAACCCACCTGCACAATACAGAGTTTATGCATATTTAAAAATACCATTATCTTCTCAAGAACACCAAAATTGGTTTGAAGGTACCCTGCCACATGTAGTACAAAATGTTAGATGAGGTCCCTTAAGTAATGAAGGACATACATGGCCAGAATTAAACACATATACACGACACTCCATTGTAGCTAATTTGCCCGTAGTAGATTTAACCTCTTATGTAATAATTTAGTAGATATATATAGACACAATAGCATTTGTAATGCACTACTTTGAACACTGCCCCAGTAATCTTAAGGGGGAAGCAGTTGCATTGGCAGTTCGCCAGCAGCTCCTGAACGTTCCTCAACAGAAACAGGAACACAAGCTGCCTAAGATTATCGCTGAGACTCATATCAGTATAGGTCGGGATAGTCTGGGTGTCAGACCAGATAAACCACAATTACAAGGTAAGCCAAAAAGGATAGTTCCAAGCAAGCACAAGAGGGTACTAAAAAAACACTGGGATATACAGAAAGATAATAAACAAAAACAAAGAGGAGAATCTCCACTTTAGGAGACCTCAGAAAAGCGCTACCATCTTAGAAATAGAGAAACTTTCAAATCTCCTGACAGATACCAATATACTGACACTCACCCATTCAGGGCTCAACCGACAAACCCCGTGAGAGAGGAGGATATCTCAGAACACATTTAGCCAGGGTAGGTCGCATCGTTTTAGGATTCGCTGCACAGGGCTATAAATTCAATTGCAAGAAAACAAAAATTGCTTTTCTAAGTGTCTTATTTTTAGGATATGAACTATCACGTGAGGGAATCATCCTGGCACCACAATTCCTAGATAAATCCGTGCAATTCAATTACAACCACCAAAGACCACCAAGAAACTACTGTCATTGCTAGGTTTCTTGCATTTTAGCAGAACTTACATTCCAGAATGTGCACAACACATAAAACCACTTTATTATTTAATTCAGCCAGAATTCTCAAGCAAACATGGGACACCGGAATACATATGCATTCTCAGAGCATTACAGATAGACATGATTGAAGCAAAACACATGCAAACGTGACAATAAAACAAACTAGGTAATCAGGCAAAGAAGAGACAAATGGCAAATTATATTGTATGCAGGTCTACTGGAAATATGTGATTGTGCAGCTGCAGCATTTTTCGCATAAATATAATTTAGCACATTTGCCACATAATACATTGTCTGCTGCATTATCTGCAGATTTTAACAAAAATAAAACTGTTTCTAACCAAACAGTTCAATAGTTACTAAATACACAGAAGCATGTGTTACTATCTGTTGCTTATTGCTTTATTTGGGTATTATACTGGCACTAATTATGTGCAACTGATGCTCAGCCAATGTTAATAAATGTAAAAATGACAAAATAATGATGTAATAGTGTCACATAATATGCCACATTGTACCGCATAATCTCTCTTTACTTGCTGAATAATTAACTCAACCCTGCAGCATAATTTGGCCCAGCCTGTCTCATAACTCCAGTGGCCCTGACTGTTTGTGATTTAATTTATGTAGCGCTTACTACACTTGACAAGGGGTAGAAGGCGCTATATGCATACAAGAAAAGGGAGAATGTTTTTTTTCTTTTTTAAAATGGTATTGCATGATTCAGTGTCCATCAGGCAGTCCAGCATTTTTTTACCAGCAGCATCTTGCATTCTAGAGCGCTTGTGTTTTTGCTTCTAAATATTCCAAGTACTGGCTAGTCAGAACATGCAAAGTGATATTGGGAAATATGAGTCTGGGCATTAGTTACTTTGTTTTAGTGAGTGATGGTAGGTGACACCAGCAATTATTAAGTGTGTCAGTGAATTTTAAAAGATGGTCCTGTGGGCAGTCTTTAAGTACAATGCTCCTGGCTTCCTGTTCTATCCAGGAAGGAAGGCTAGCTATGGTCCAAGTGTTGCTGTTGCCTGTGAGACAGTGAGGCAGTACTGGCGTCAGGGTGACGGTTTGGCAAAAATGTCATGTCACACAGTTATTTTAACAGTCCTGCAGTTACTCTAGTTCTCTGTGCAGAGGCAGCAGAGGAGAGCAACCAGTCACTGTGCTCCTCTACCTCATGGCTGCTATTCTAGCTCATTTTGTGTGGAGCAGGACATGTGCACAAGAGTAGGGATATACGTGGTTTACAGTATTCCACTTAGACCTATCAAGGGCTGCTGTATGCCGACCTCTTAAACTCCACCTCACTGTTTGTACCTCTTGCCCTGGGTATTTGTTAGCTGAACGATAATAGACTAAGAAGTGGATCTGCATTGCACTGTGAAGGACAACACCTGTCACTGTGCCCACCAAAGCTTTCTGTTGCAGCAGCTGGTGCCCACCCACCCTGCCTTTTACTACCCTATGCCAACTTCAATCTGGCAACTGTAGTTCTATGCATTAATGCACCTTCTGCTGAGACACAGTACAGATAACTCCCATTGTTTTAATTCCTGCCTCAAGAAGGGATTTTGAAGGTCAAGCTTGGTTCCAGGGACAACAGTTCACATTAACACATGTGAGGGGCTCACCAAGGTTCAGTGGGAATGAAATCTGGGTGAATGCACTAACCAGCCCCGTTCCCCTTTAAAGCAATGAAGTAGCCTAAGGCCACAAATCTTGGTTTTGAGAATTAAACTTTATTGGCTCATATTTAGTTTCCTAAGGATCCGTAAATACAATTTCACACTTCACAATATTAATATCATATATATTGAACATCCATATCAATACAAAGCTAGACATAAACTTTTCTGCCTGAAATACTCAAAATCATGGTTACCCATCAGGCTGGCCATTCAAACACCATTCCCAGGAAAATGTGATTAGGTACCCTCAGATTTCCACTATGACCCCTGCTACATACTCTACAAGGTGAGCTGAGCCTCTCTCTCATACAAGACGAGCCCTCTATGGTCAACCAGTAAGTTGAACCCTAAAGCATTCCAGAGCAGCCTAAAATTCGATATCTCTGGCACACTTTGGAAGATGGACTTGAGTAACCTGGCCATATCTTGGTCCTCCGGTGCTAGACAATTTCCTTAAATCACCCCTAGGCATTGTTAAAGAAGCACTTATTGACAGCCATATTATAGTTCCTATAGCGCCCAACTGCAGCCACCTGGAGACCGCTGATCTACTACTCCTTCATGGGGTAATAATTAGAGCCAAAACAAGAATTCGCCTGATCATATAAGGGACCTGTTTTCACAAGCTTCATTACCTGATCTCTGGCTCATGCTGAAAGTTTGAATTTTCACACATGATGGCAAGAACTGCCATTGGGCACCAACTCCCTTCTCCCACTAGCCCCTACCAAAATGCTGGTGGCTTCAACATGGAGCCCCCTCTGTTGATATTAGTTTTTTTGTGTTTTGCATTTCTGCTCAGGTCCACTTTTTCCTTCCTGTGTACTGCAGTGCATTTTCACTTCTACCACATCGCCCATAGCCAGTCACCTGGGCTTCAGCACTGTTCATACTTTCATTCTACTATCTGTCCCTGTAGTCATGTTCTCCATATACTGCTTCCGTTTTTCTTGGTCCCAGAAACCCGACACTGAAGTTAGTTCACTTCTAGAGATGCAAAGGAATACCTGAAAGACATAAGTGAGTTCCTGCACAAACACAATTGGGGCCAGATGTAGCAAAGTGTTTGCGCCTCGCAAACGGCGAAAATCGCCGTTTGCGAGGCGCAAAAGCCACTTTGCTATTCAGAAATGCATTTTGCGAGTCGGCTCCGACTCGCAAAATGCATTTCCGATTCGCAAATAGGAAGGGGTGTTCCCTTCCTATTTGCGACTCGCAGTGGGATGCAATTCCATTTGCGACCGCGTACGCGGTCGCAAATGGACTCGCAGTTACCATCCACTTCAAGTGGATGGTAACCCACTCGCAAATTGGAAGGGGTCCCCTTTGTGAATGGACCCAAAAATATTTTTTCAGGGCAGGGAGTGGTCCAAGGGACCACTCCCTGCCCTGAAAAAATACCGAAACTAAAGATTTCGTTTTTTTTTTTAAGTGCAGCTCGTTTTCCTTTAAGGAAAACGGGCTACACTTAAAAAAAAAAAAACTGCTTTATTTAAAGCATTCACGAACACGGAGGTCTGCTGACTACAGCAGGCCTCCATGTTTGCGAGTGCCTATACTCGCAATGGGGCCGCAATTTGCGACCCACCTCATGAATATTGATGAGGTCGGTCATTGCGACCCCATTGCGAGTCGCAGTCGGTGTCTGAGACACCGTACTGCATAGCAAATTGCGACTTGCAATTTGCGAGTCGGATGGACTCGCAAATTGCAGGTCGCAATTTTGCATTTTGCTACATCTGGCCCTTAGTTCCTGCACATGCAGAGAGAGTAGGTCATAAACAAACCCCGGCCCATTGAAGAGTGAAGCACATCCACAGATAGCATTAAGCTTTTTTCACAGTTTTATAAAGCACAAACTTTACCTGAGGGTAATGGAGCACTTTACAGGTGCGCGAGTGACATTACTCAAGGTCACAGAAATTTCCCATCATATGCAGATTATGAGATTTTCCGAGGATAAGGGGATGTTCGGCCAGCACCTAGACTCCTGGGTCCTCAGTTCCAAAGTCAGCAACTCTAGCCATAACACAGCAGCTGAGTCTCAACATACATGCATCTGAACGGTGGAGGTGGGGGTATCACTGCCACAGGCCCAGCAGAGAATACCACCATAATATGACCATGGGGGTATTCCCAACGGGACACAGCCAATACACCGCCAGTACTGCCAGTGCGGACAGACCGCCGCAGCTAGCCGCCGGCAGGCATCTCCATTCCGGCGGGGCCATGTTACCGCTGAGCATATTATGAGGTTAAACACCGCCAGGATATCTGGCGCTGTCGGACCGCCACTAAAATCCTGGCGGAAACGACTAGAATAAAAGGAGACACTCACCTTCAGGAACTCAGACACGTCTGGAGTCACCATGGAACCAGAACTTGAAATCTTCCCACTGCACCTGATGGCATTCCAGAACCAGCGATGGAGACAAAGACAAGAACCTTAAGTACACCCACCTAGCACGCCCTGGAGGGAAAGGCATTAGTATACACCCATACACAATTCACACATCCGGGATGGTGGGCAACGGTCACACATGCAAACTAACACCCGTATCAACACGCATACACACACCAACAGAAACACACGCAAACACAACAACCACACAATGCCACACAACACCATCACAACACACCGGGAAGAAAGCACAAGGAAACCACACAACACATGCTGCAATACAATCACATCAGATACACAAAACACACACATACCAAATAGCACAAACACAACACATCCCTCACGAAGGAAAGGCAGGACAGGCAGGACAAGAATGTCTCTATCGAGACCAACAGGCGGTTAGCCCATATCTATTAGAAACAAAGAGTGAATAATTCAAAAAAATGTTCAAATAGGGCCAAATGGCCAGTCCAAATAGTCCATGTGCCACGAGGCACATATTCTTTGCATGCCCCGACTTGACTCCTGACTGCAAAGTGGCCTCCACATGGTAGGGGCATCAAGGGGGCAGGCAGGCACCTCAGGCGTGATGGGGTGGTGGTCTGGGGGGGTTTGGGTTTGGATTTCTCTTCATTTTGGGGGTGGGGGATTAGCCCTAGCTTTCCTCTTACTTTGTGCCTCCTTTGGTTTGTCCTTGGGAGGGGGGAGCTTGGGTTTGGGGGGGTTGATTTTTTGGCAGGGGGAGGGACTAGGATATGCCTAGAACATGTGACAATTCACATGGAGGCCTTAAGTCGTCACATCAGTTAGGACCCTGGGCCATCATCTGAACTAGTAGCATTCCATTTTAGTAAGACCTAGTCCACACACAGACATCTAAATGACGGCACTTGCTATACCATCAACCCTCATCTCAGAACCATTAGCAGTCGCCCATTGTTGTGTCACAACACATCCCTGAACTCTGACTGTGAGGCATGATTGCATAGTCAGCTATCAGTCCAATACTCCAGTGCCATTGATGCCCTTCTCATGGAGGACATGTTGAGCCAGACCCACATACCGGCAATGGCAGCTACTGTACCATGCCAATGCAAATGCAGTTGCAGTAGGGGACTTACATAGATGGAATCTCATTGACAGCTCTAATTCAAAAAATGGATTTGTATGGAGCTGGTCAGACAGAATGAATAGGGTGTCGAGACAGGCCCACCCATGTCAAGTTAGGAAGTGCACTTCACTAGCACTGTTGCCTTGTCACACTTGCTCCATGGTTACATACACATTCAGAGTATGTCATTATCCAGCCACCCAAACCTATTCAAGGCCTGTCAGGTGCCTGTTTATAGTCAGTACTTCCTCCCTGTGGGTGCTGTGCTGCCCTCCTGTGCCCATCCAACTCAGGGTAGGCCACTGCCAAAATGCGGGCCATTAGGCGGGTCAGGGTCTGACGGGCACCCCTCCGTCATTGGGAGGACATCTCCAGCTGGGCCTCCCCGATCTTCTGGTCCCAGTTTCTCAGGTCCTCCCATCGTTTTCTGCAATGGGTGCTCCGCCGGCTATGCACTTGCTTGGCGATGGTCCTCCAAAGCCCCTTCTTCTGATGGGCACTGATCTGGATGGTTGATACAGACAGGAGGAGATTGTGATTAGGAGTGGTGCTACATCGACAGCAGTGGCCTACATACACCACACACACACATTTCTATCCACATCTATCCAAAAGAATCACACGCCATATATCCATGCCCCCAGCATGCATGGCCTTTATGGCACCGCCACTCACAGCAATACACCCCAATCACACACGCCAATGGCATGGGGGCTTACCTGTTCCTCTGGTGCCCATACAGCTGTTCATATAGGGGTAGGACCCCTTCCACCAGCTTCTCCAGTTCTTCCTGGGTAAAGACGAGGGCCCTATCACCTGTAGGACAAGGCATAATGGCTCCCAGAGACAATACACATAGTGGAGTGTCAGGAGACAAGTGAGACAGTTTGCAGAACATGGCGGTCATGGCCGCCATATACAGGACCGTCACCGCCGGCAGTGATCATCATTGGCCCCAGTCCCCCATAGGCAGTAATAGCAACCAATGGGAAGTTACATGGCGGTTACGATCGCCTACCGCCATGACGGCATGAGCCGGCAGAATTGCATCACTTCCATCTGTCCTGTGCTGCTGGACAGACAGCTGCCATTTTATGTACAGTTAAGGGGTTTATCTGAGAAATTTAAGTGTGTCATAACATTGAAATGTCCTGATTAATGCACAGGCCCATGTAAGTGCGTCATACAAGGCCACATACATGTGGGATACAACACATATGTAACATGAGATAAATAAGCCCCCACATGCTGGGTTGTTGGCTGTTTTGCTACCTATTTCACTGGCATATGTACATGCATGTCCCATGCGGGACACATATGTGCACACGACCTGCACCATCACACATGTATTGGTTGACACATACCATGTACAGGAACAGTTATTGCTAGCACACATGCCATTAATGACACTCCTACATATCCTATGTAGTTTCTGCCATGCGTTGTCATATCTGCATTGTTCAGTGTGTATCACAATATATTGGACTGATAACATGTTTGATCTGCACATTACATGAAACGATATTTCCCTCTCCATCCTAGATACCTTGTAATAAGAAGAATGAGGAATGAACCAGTGTACCGTCCGGTAGTCGACCTCACCACCTCTGAGGAAAGATACATCATGCAGACCTACAGATTGAATCAGGTCACCGTCATGGACCTCTTTACTCAGTTAGAGGCGTATCTACTGTCTGCCATCCGCAATCTCAATGCCATCCCTCCCATGGTACAGGTGTTGCTGGTGCTGCACTTCTTTGCCACAGGGTCCTTCCAGTTTAAAGTGGGCTTGGCTGCAGGGATGCCACAGCCCATGTTTAGCATTGTGTTGTGGGATGTTTTGTCAGCTTTCCTGAAGCACCTGGACAGTTACATCCGGTTTCCCCAACCTGTTGGATTTGGCCACTGTGAAGGCTGACTTCTATGAGCTGGGACACATCCCTCACGTAATGGGGGCTATTGATGGCACACATATTGCTTTGGTTCCTCCAGGTGTCAACAAACAGGTCTATCGGAACCGAAAAAACTTTCACTCTATAAATGTGCTGGTGGTGTGCTTAGTGGACAAGTATATCTCCCAGGTGACTGTCAAGTTTCCGGGATCTGTTCAGGACACCTACAGAATGAGGAACAGCGATATCCCAAACATGATGGCACATCTACAATGAGAGAGGGCTTGGCTAATTGGTGGGCATCTGTGTGGATGTGTGTCTCTGTAGTTGCACCTGTCAACACTATCTTCCATGTGCCTGTATCTGGTTTCTAACAGGTCCTGCCTGTGCTCACACAGGAGACTCTGGATATCCTAACCTTCCCTGGCTGTTGCCACCAGTGAGGTACCCTGCCTCCGATGCAGAGACACATTACAACGAGGCCCACAGTAGGACAAGGCATGTGATTGAAAGGACATTTGGCCTACTCAAGGCAAGATATAGATGTCTCCAGGTCTCAGGAGGTGCTCTCCTCTACAGTCCCCAAAAGGTGTGTAAGATAATTGTTGCCTGCTGCATGCTACACAATCTGGCCCTCAGTTGTCACATCCCATTACTGGCAGATGAGGAGGTGGCTGCTGGATCTGTGGGTGGTGATGGACACATGGAGAGTGATGAGGATGGTGCAGCTGAGTCCAGAACGGAGTTGATAAATCAATATTTCCAACGACCTACAGGCATGTTGTCTGGGTGATCTTGCAAATGACATCTTAGCACTTGCATACATTGAAGTATCCATCCTAGTCAGGTTTATTAGTGGAGATGGCACATTTACCCTTCCCATGTGTGGCTGATAAAGGACGACTGAATGTATGTCTGGAGCAGTGTAAGTGGTCAACACACTGCCATATTGACTATCAAAGGTTGGCAGGTTTACATCTACTTGCAACAATCATGTTATGTGCAATGTGTCATGTCATCTCCTGTCCAGATGTGAGGCAGTGTGAGAAAGTAGCCTCTTTCTAGCCTTGTTACCCCCACTTTTAGCCTGTTTGTGAGTGTATGTCAGGGTGTTTTCACTGTCTCACTGGGATCCTGCTAGCCAGGGCCCAGTGCTCATAGTGAAAACCCTATGTTTTCAGTATGTTTGTTATGTGTCACTGGGACCCTGCTAGCCAGGACCCCAGTGCTCATACGTTTGTGGCCTATATGTGTGTGTTCCCTGTGTGATGCCTAACTGTCTCACTGAGGATCTGCTAACCAGAACCTCAGTGGTTATGCTCTCTCTTTACAAATTGTCACTAACAGGCTAGTGACCAATTTCACCAATTCACATTGGCATACTGGAACACCCTTATAATTCCCTAGTATATGGTACTGAGGTACCCAGGGTATTGGGGTTCCAGGAGATCCCTATGGGCTGCAGCATTTCTTTTGCCACCCATAGGGAGCTCTGACAATTCTTACACAGGCCTGCCACTGCAACCTGAGTGAAATAACGTCCACGTTATTTTACAGCCATTTACCACTGCACTTAAGTAACTTATAAGTCACCTATATGTCTAACCTTTACCTGGTAAAGGTTGGGTGCTAAGTTACTTAGTGTGTGGGCACCCTGGCACTAGCCAGGGTGCCCCCACATTGTTCAGGGCAAATTCCCCAGACTTTGTGAGTGCGGGGACACCATTACACGCGTGCACTATACATATGTCACTACATATGTATAACGTCACAATTGTAACTCCGAACATGGCCAGGTAACATGTCTAAGATCATGGAATTGTCACCCCAATGCCATTCTGGCATTGGGGAGACAATTCCATGATCCCCCGAGTCTCTAGCACAGACCCGGGTACTGCCAAACTACCTTTCCCGGGGTTTCACTGCAGCTGCTGCTGCTGCCAACCCCTCAGACAGGTTTCTGCCCTCCTGGGGTCCAGCCAGGCTTGGCCCAGGAAGGCAGAACAAAGGACTTCCTCAGAGAGAGGGTGTTACACCCTCTCCCTTTGGAAAAAGGTGTCAGGGCTGGGGAGGAGTAGCCTCCCCCAGACTCTGGAAATGCTTTGATGGGCACAAATGGTGCCCATCTCTGCATAAGCCAGTCTACACCGGTTCAGGGATCCCCCAGCCCTGCTCTGGCGCAAAACTGGACAAAGAAAAGGGGAGTGACCACTCCCCTGACCTGCACCTCCCCTGGGAGGTGCCCAGAGCTCCTCCAGTGTGCTCCAGACCTCTGCCATCTTGGAAACAGAGGTGCTGCTGGCACACTGGACTGCTCTGAGTGGCCAGGGCCAGCAGGTGACGTCAGAGACTCCTTCTGATAGGCTCTTACCTGTGTTGCTAGCCTATCCTCCTTCCTAGGTAGCCAAACCTCCTTTTCTGGCTATTTAGGGTCTCTGCTTTGGGGAATTCTTTAGATAACGAATGCAAGAGCTCATCAGAGGTCCTCTGCATCTCTCTCTTCACCTTCTGCCAAGGAATCGACCGCTGACTGCTCTGGACACCTGCAAAACCGCAACAAAGTAGCAAAGACGACTACTGCAACCTTGTATCGCTGATCCTGCGGCCTTCTCGACTGTTTTCCTGGTGGTGCATGCTGTGGGGGTAGTCTGCCTCCTCTCTGCACTAGAAGCTCTGAAGAAATCTCCTGTGGGTCGACGGAATCTTCCCCCTGCAACTGCAGGCACCAAAAGACTGCATCACCGGTCCTCTGGGTCCCCTCTCAGCACGACGAGCGTGGTCCCTGGAACTCAGCAACTCTGTCCAAGTGACTCCCACAGTCCAGTGACTCTTCAGTCCAAGTTTGGTGGAGGTAAGTCCTTGCCTCACCACGCTAGACTGCATTGCTGGGTACCGCGTGATTTGCAGCTGCTCCGGCTCCTGTGCACTCTTCCAGGATTTCCATTGTGCACAGCCAAGCCTGGGTCCCTGACACTCTAATCTGCAGTGCACGACCTCCTGAGTTGTCCTCCGGCGTCGTGGGACCTTCTTTTGTGATTTCGGGTGAGCTCCGGTTCACTCTTCTTCGTAGTGCCTGTTCCGGCACTTCTGCGGGTGCTGCTTGCTACTGAGTGGGCTCCTTGTCTTGTTGGGTGTCCCTTCTGTCTCCTCACGCAATTGGCGACATCCTGGTCCCTCCTGGGGCACAGCAGCATCCAAAAACTCTAACCACGACCCTTGCAGCTAGCAAGGCTTGTTTGCGGTCTTTCTGCACAGAAACACCTCTGGAAGCTTCTTCACGACGTGGGACATCCATCCTCCAAAGGGGAAGTTCCTAGTCCTCTTCGTTCTTGCAGAATCCACAGCTTCTACCATCCGGTGGCAGCTTCTTTGCACCCTCAGCTGGCATTTCTTGGGCATCTGCCCACTCACGACTTGAGTGTGACTCTTGGACTTGGTCCCCTTGTTCCACAGGTTCTCTCGTCTGGAAATCCATCGTTGTTGCATTGCTGGTGTTGGTCTTCCTTGCAGAATTCCCCTATCACGACTTCTGTGCTCTCTGGGGAACTTAGGTGCACTTTACACCTTCTTTTCAGGGTCTTGGGGTGGACTATTTTTCTAACCCTCACTGTTTTCTTACAGTCCCAGCGACCCTCTACAAGCTCACATAGGTTTGGGGTCCATTCGTGGTTCGCATTCCACTTCTAGAGTATATGGTTTGTGTTGCCCCTATACCTATGTGCTCTCATTGCAATCTATTGTGACTGTACATTGCTTGCATTGCTTTCTATTGCTATTACTGCATATTTTTGGTATTGTGTACATATATCTTGTGTATATTTCCTACCCTCATACTGAGGGTACTCACTAAGATACTTTTGGCATATTGTCATAAAAATAAAGTACCTTTATTTTTAGTATATCTGTTTATTGTGTTTTCTTATGATATTGTGCATATGACACCAGTGGTATAGTAGGAGCTTTACACGCCTCCTAGTTCAGCCTAAGCTGCTCTGCTAAGCTACCTTTTCTATCAGCCTAAGCTGCTAGACACCTCTTCTGCACTAATAAGGGATAACTGGACCTGGTGCAGAGTGTAAGTACCCCTTGGTACCACTACAAACCAGGCAAGCCTCCTACATTGGTTGTGCAGCGGTGGGATAAGTACTTGCAACTACTTACCACTTTGTCATTTTGTACTTTTCATAAGAGAAAAATATACAAAACAAGTTCAGTGTATGTACACCTAACCAAAAGGTTTTGCTTTTCTCCTCTTACTCTATTGCTAAGTGCTGAAAAGTACCTCTAAAACTTTCAAAAAGTTTCTCAAAAGTTGAAAAAGTTTTTTCTGTTCCTTAAAAAGTCCTGAAACTTTTTCATTCTTTTTCTGTCCCTTAAACCCTTTTCTATCATGTCTGGTACAGGTCAAACTCTGGATCTGGCCAGCACAGCTTATGACCACCTTAACTGGAAAGGTGTAAGGAGTCTCTGCATTGATAGAGGTTTAGGGGTTGGGAAGAATCCCTCTACAGAATTGTTAGTTAATATGCTCACAGAAAATGATAAGGCCTTAGCTGGCACATCAGGTGACAGATTAGCTGATGGTTCACACTCTGATTCTGGGGTAGCCCCAGTTAAAGTGTTATATGAGAATCTTCCCAACCTGCCCCTTAGCAGGCCACCTAGCATGGCTGGTACTAATGTGAGCTCTCATCACAGTAGGAATATCACTCCTTTAGGCCAGGTTGTTAGAGTGCCATCTGTTAGGGACAGGTCTCCCTCTGTTCATTCACACCATTCTTCTGTGTCTAAGCATGCACAACCCACCCACCCTGATGACAGTGTTAGAAAGGGAACTCAATAGATTGAGAGTGGAAGAGTCCAGGCTGAAGCTTAAAAAGCAACAGCTGGATCTAGACAGGGAAGCATTTGACTTAGAAAAAGAAAGGCAGAGGTTGGGGTTTGGACCCCATGGTGGCAGCAGCAGTGTTACAGATCGTAATCCTGTGAAAGAGCATGATTCTAGGAATCTGCACAAGATAGTTCCCCCTTATAAGGAGGGGGATGACATTAACAAGTGGTTTGCTGCACTTGAGAGGGCCTGTGTTGTACAGGGGGTCCCTCAAAGGCAGTGGGCTGCTATACTGTGGCTATCCTTCAGTGGAAAGGGTAGGGATAGAATCCTTACTGTGAAGGAAAGTGATGCCAATAATTTTACAGTTTTAAAGAATGCACTCCTCGATGGTTATGGCTTAACCACTGAACAGTACAGGATCAAGTTCAGAGAAACCAAAAAGGAGTCTTCACAAGACTGGGTAGACTTTGTTGACCATTCAGTGAAGGCCTTGGAGGGGTGGTTACATGGCAGTAAAGTTTCTGACTATGAAAGCCTGTATAACGTAATCCTGAGAGAGCATATTCTTAATAACTGTGTGTCTGATTTGTTACACCAATATCTAGTGGACTCAGATCTGACCTCTCCCCAAGAATTGTGAAAGAAGGCAGACAAATGGGTCAGAACAGGAGTGAACAGAAAAGTTCATACAGGTGGTGACAAGGATGGCAAGAAGAAAGATGGTGAGAAATCTCAGGATAAGCATGGGGATAAGGGTAAAACCAAAGATCCTTCTTCAAATCCTAAACACTCTTCAGGGGGTGGGGATAAAACAAATTATTCCTCTTCTTCACAACCTGCACACATTAAAAAGCCTTGGTGCTTTGTGTGTAAAAACAGAGGCCATAGGCCAGGGGATAAGTCCTGTCCAGGTAAACCCCCTGAGCCTACCACCACTAATACATCAAGCTCTAGTGCCCCTAGCAGTAGTGGTACTAGTGATGGGACTGCTGGCAACAGTCAAGTTAAGGGTGTAGTTGGGTTCACTTATGGGTCCATCATAGAAACTGGGGTAGTCAGTCCCAAGACAGTTTCTGTCACACCTAGTGGCATTGGCCTTGCCACACTGGCTGCGTGTCCCCTTACAATTGATAAGTACAGGCAGACAGTTTCAATAAATGGTGTTGAGGCTCAGGCCTACAGGGACACAGGTGCCAGTATCACTTTGGTGACTGAAAACCTTGTGGCTCCTGAACAACACATCATTGGACAACAGTATAAGATTATTGATGTCCATAACTCCACTAAGTTTCTTCCCTTAGCTATAGTTCAGCTTAGTTGGGGTGGAGTTACTGGCCCTAAGCAGGTGGTAGTGTCACCTAGCTTACCTGTAGACTGTCTCTTAGGTAATGATCTAGAGGCCTCAGGTTGGGCTGATGTAGAGTTTTATACCCATGCAGCCATGCTGGGTATCCCTGAGGAATTGTTCCCTCTCATTTCTACTGAAATGAAAAAGCAAAGGAGAGAAGTCCTGAAAACTCAGGATCCCTCTCCAACAACAGGTAAAAAGGGTATCACAGTACCCCCTAACCACCCTGCCATTCAGGATACCATGCCTGTGGTAGGAGAAACCTCTCCTGGGGTGGCACCTGTTCCAAGGGAATCATCAGCTGACATAGCTGTACTCCCTGAGGTGAAAGTACCTCTCTATGGGATAACTAACATTGGTGACAAAAAGAGCACCATTTTAGTTAACATGGAGCATCCCTCCAACCCTCCCAGAGAAACTTTAGTGCAGAAACCCTGCACTGCCTCACAACACTTAGGACAGCAGCCCTGCCCTAGTGTGGAGCTCACAGGACAGACTCCCTGCCCTGCTCCAACTCAAGAGAAACAGCATCCCTGTTCTCTCTTCCAGCATATATGGACAATGTTTTTGCCCAGCTATGGCTTTACTGAGACAGCATCCCTGTCTGGCATTCTCATCACTACAAATAGGTTCAGTGGACAATTCCCACTGCTCTAAACTAAAACTTACTGATAGAAACTCTGAAAATATATCTTCACATTGTTGCTTAGCTAAAAAACTTCAAACAGGGTGGTTTACATCCCCACAGGGAAGTAACCATATAGTGGATGATAAAGGGAGTAACCAGTCTATTGCAGAGCTACTCTCTACTTATCACCACTTAGACAATAAAGTCTCAACTGGCCAAGGTTAGCCTTATTGTCCTTCGTTTGGGGGGGGTGGGGTCGTGTGAGAAAGTAGCCTCTTTCTAGCCTTGTTACCCCCACTTTTAGCCTGTTTGTGAGTGTATGTCAGGGTGTTTTCACTGTCTCACTGGGATCCTGCTATCCAGGGCCCAGTGCTCATAGTGAAAACCCTATGTTTTCAGTATGTTTGTTATGTGTCACTGGGACCCTGCTAGCCAGGACCCCATTGCTCATAAGTTTGTGGCCTATATGTATGTGTTCCCTGTGTGATGCCTAACTGTCTCACTGAGGCTCTGCTAACCAGAACCTCAGTGGTTATGCTCTCTCTTTACAAATTGTCACTAACAGGCTAGTGACCAATTTCACCAATTCACATTGGCATACTGGAACACCCTTATAATTCCCTACTATATGGTACTGAGGTACCCAGGGTATTGGGGTTCCAGGAGATCCCTATGGGCTGCAGCATTTCTTTTGCCACCCATAGGGAGCTCTGACAATTCTTACACAGGCCTGCCACTGCAGCCTGAGTGAAATAACGTCCACGTTATTTCACAGCCATTTACCACTGCACTTAGGTAACTTATAAGTCACCTATATGTCTAACCTTTACCTGGTAAAGGTTGGGTGCTAAGTTACTTAGTGTGTGGGCACCCTGGCACTAGCCAGGGTGCCCCCACATTGTTCAGGGCAAATTCCCCAGACTTTGTGAGTGCGGGGACACCATTACACGCGTGCACTATACATATGTCACTACATATGTATAACGTCACAATGGTAACTCCGAACATGGCCAGGTAACATGTCTAAGATCATGGAATTGTCACCCCAATGCCATTCTGGCATTGGGGAGACAATTCCATGATCCTCCGAGTCTCTAGCACAGACCCGGATACTGCCAAACTACCTTTCCCGGGGTTTCACTGCAGCTGCTGCTGTTGCCAACCCCTCAGACAGGTTTCTGCCCTCCTGGGGTCCAGCCAGGCTTGGCCCAGGAAGGCAGAACAAAGGACTTCCTCAGAGAGAGGGTGTTACACCCTCTCCCTTTGGAAAAAGGTGTCAGGGCTGGGGAGGAGTAGCCTCCCCCAGCATCTGGAAATGCTTTGATGGGCACAGATGGTGCCCATCTCTGCATAAGCCAGTCTACACCGGTTCAGGGATCCCCCAGCCTTGCTCTGGCGCGAAACTGTACAAAGGAAAGGGGAGTGACCACTCCCCTGACCTGCACCTCCCCTGGGAGGTGCCCAGAGCTCCTCCAGTGTGCTCCAGACCTCTGCATCTTGGAAACAGAGGTGCTGCTGGCACACTGGACTGCTCTGAGTGGCCAGGGCCAGCAGGTGACGTCAGAGACTCCTTCTGATAGGCTCTTACCTGTGTTGCTAGCCTATCCTCCTTCCTAGGTAGCCAAACCTCCTTTTCTGGCTATTTAGGGTCTCTGCTTTGGGGAATTCTTTAGATAGCGAATGCAAGAGCTCATCAGAGTTCGTCTGCATCTCTCACTTCACCTTCTGCCAAGGAATCGACCGCTGACTGCTCTGGATGCCTGCAAACCCGCAACAAAGTAGCAAAGACGACTACTGCAACCTTGTATCGCTGATCCTGCGGCCTTCTCGACTGTTTTCCTGGTGGTGCATGCTGTGGGGGTAGTCTGCCTCCTCTGTGCACTAGAAGCTCAGAAGAAATCTCCCGTGGGTCGACGGAATCTTCCCCCTGCAACTGCAGGCACCAAAAGACTGCATCACCGGTCCTCTGGGTCCCCTCTCAGCACGACGAGCGTGGTCCCTGGAACTCAGCAACTCTGTCCAAGTGACTCCCACAGTCCAGTGACTCTTCAGTCCAAGTTTGGTGGAGGTAAGTCCTTCCCTCACCACGCTAGACTGCATTGCTTGGTACCGCGTGATTTGCAGCTGCTCCGGCTCCTGTGCACTCTTCCAGGATTTCCTTCGTGCACATCCAAGCCTGGGTCCCCGACACTCTAACCTGCAGTGCACGACCTCCTGAGTTGTCCTCCGGCGTCGTGGGACCTTCTTTTGTGACTTCGGGTGAGCTCCGGTTCACTCTTCTTTGTAGTGCCTGTTCTGGCACTTCTGCGGGTGCTGCTTGCTTCTGAGTGGGCTCCTTGTCTTGCTGGGTGCCTCCTCTGTCTCCTCACGCAATTGGCTACATCCTGGTCCCTCCTGGGCCACAGCAGCATCCAAAAACCCTAACCCCGACCCTTGCAGCTAGCAAGGCTTGTTTGCGGTCTTTCTGCACGGAAATACCTCTGCAAGCTTCTTCACGATGTGGGACATCCATCCTCCAAAGGGGAAGTTCCTAGACCTCTTCGTTCTTGCAGAATCCACAGGTTCTAACATCTGGTGGCAGCTTCTTTGCACCCTCAGCTGGCATTTCTTGGGCATTTGCCCACTCACGACTTGAGTGTGACTCTTGGACTTGGTCCCCTTGTTCCACATGTTCTCTCGTCTAGAAATCCATCGTTGTTGCATTGCTGGTGTTAGTCTTCCTTGCAGAATTCCCCTATCACGACTTCTGTGCTCTCTGGGGAACTTAGGTGCACTTTACACCTACTTTTCAGGGTCTTGGGGTGGGCTATTTTTCTAACCCTCACTGTTTTCTTACAGTCCCAGCGACCCTCTACAAGCTCACATAGGTTTGGGGTCCATTTGTGGTTCGCATTCCACTTCTAGAGTATATGGTTTGTGTTGCCCATATACCTATGTGCTCTCATTGCAATCTATTGGGACTGTACATTGCTTGCATTGCTTTCTATTGCTATTACTGCATATTTTTGGTATTGTGTACATATATCTTGTGTATATTTGCTATCCTCATACTGAGGGTACTCACTGAGATACTTTTGGCATATTGTCATAAAAATAAAGTACCTTTATTTTTAGTATATCTGTGTATTGTGTTTTCTTATGATATTGTTCATATGACCCCAATGGTATAGTAGGAGCTTTACATGCCTCCTAGTTCAGCCTAAGCTGCTCTGCTAAGCTACCTATTCTATCAGCCTAAGCTGCTAGACACCTCTTCTACACTAATAAGGGATAACTGGACCTGGTGCAGAGTGTAAGTACCCCTTGGTACCACTACAAACCAGGCCAGCCTCCTACAGGCAGGCTATGGACTGTATGAAGAGTTTAATTACATATCCCACCTGCTGGTTGAGGCATTTGTGGCAAGTTGTGTCTGCATGCAGTTGGAGGTGTTGTTTACAGCCCATTCCAGATGTCAGCTACATGTTTTTGGTTGTGAAATTAATGTATTTTTAGATGTAGAGGTGCAATGTGTTGTGCCCTGTTTCCTAGGCATATGACAGTGGCCACCATGGCAAGTTCTTGCACATGTGCATAGGATGGCACCTTGACTCAGATCCTAAATTGTGTCTCTTTGTTGTATGTATTTTTTACAGATTGGACTGGGTCTACTCTGGTGTGTGCCTGGGATACCGACTCTCATTTGATACCACTAATAAGCCATCTATGGTGTCCTAAGTTCCCTGTGGAGGATGCATACCTCTACTGTGATTAGCACTGGATGTGGGTTGATGGATGATATGTGAGATGTAATTTAAGTTTGTTAACATTTACACATCATACAATGAAGACACATATGCATTTTCTGTGCTCTACAGTGTTTATTGTGCACATTGGGTTCAACAGTTGATGAGTGGGGTCATGCTGGATATAATCGTCATCGTAGATGGCCTAGCTGTAGGTACTACAGGTCCAGTGTCCAAGGGCCATAGGAAAAAGTGAGTTATGGCATTGAACAGCCAAAAGGGTGTGCAAGTGGCACACAAGAGAGAATGTCTTTTTTGTCTCCAGCAGAATGCCTGGATGGATGACCATTTTTCCCCAGCTACAGAGGGTGGCCTGTGGTTCCACTGGCTGCTGCTGACGTAGATGGCGCCGATGAGGGGGGGGGACAGTGGAAGGGCCTGCTGGTGGGTGGAGGTGGGATGCAGGATGTTGGGGAGGTCCCTGAGCACCCCTGCAATGGTGGCCATGGAGGCATTGGGTGTCTGCCACTGCTGCATGGCCTCCTGGTCGTATTCCCTCTGCAGCCTTTGGTTTTCCCCAAGATGGTGATTATTTGCCCCATCTTTTCCTGAGATTACTGGTATGCACCCAGGAATTGTTGAATGGACTCCTGGTCAGTTGGCTTCCTTGGCTGCCCCTTCCTCTGGCCCAAAGGTACCCTCCCACACCCCTTGCCCCCTGTGCCACAGGTACAGTGTGCCCACTCCCAGTGTCACCAGAACCTTCATTGTCTTGGGTTTGAGGGTTTTACTCTGGCCCCTGTACTGACGGGCACACAATTGATTGTCCTGTCCTTATGACACAGGTCTGGGGACAAGGGGTTGGCTGTGATGTTGCTGCCACTAAATGGGGGGGTGGTTGGTTGTGGGCAGGGTGAGGCTGGGAGTGGAGGACTGATCCGCTGTCCCAAATGGGCCAGGTAAGCTGTCGCTGTCCATGCATCCTGAGGCATAGTCATCACTGGGGCCTTCATTCTGGGGAGGACTTGCTGTCTCTGGCATTGTCTCCATGGTGCAAGGGGCTAGGGTACCTGTCAAAGGAGTGGAAGAGTGTTACCTGCTGAAGGTGTGATTGGTTGTATGTTTATCTGATGCATACAGTGGCTTCACTTGATTCACACTTATGGCAATGACAGATGCAGCACTGCAGGCATTGTTTGTGGATTGTGAGGTGGATGATTCATTACATTGTGAAATGGGGCATGGGAATTGCATAGCTGTCATTGCCATGAGTTTTTCTCATTCTGTGCGTCCAGGTGGTGTGGGGTGCAAGGGTTGTACATGCAGGTGTTGTATTGTGCAGTCCGGTTAACAGGTATTGCGGTGGATCTGCAGGTGCATTGTGGGAGTCATAGTGTTTGTTATTAGCATTGCTATCCGTTCACTTGGGAGGAACTTTGTGGGCATTGCGGCTGGGTGGTGGTGTTGCATGCAGGGGAGGGGTATTGGGTGATTGGGTGTGGGGTGGAGTGGTTGATAGGGTGATTTGGGGGGTGATAGGGTGGTGAGGAAGTGTGCTGGACAGGAGTAGTTGGTGCCAGGGGAGTGTTAGTGACTTACCAGACTCCAGTCCTCCGGGTTTTCCAGTCAGGCCCTCAGGATGCAGTATAGCCAAAACCTTCTCCTCCCATGATGTGAACTCTGGTTGAGGAGGTGGGGGTCCACCACCAGTTTTGTGAACAGAGGTCTGGTATTGTGATGTCATGGAACGCACCTTCCCCTGTAGGTCGTCCACCTCTTTCTGATGTCCTCACTTGTGCATGGATGGTTGCCTACTGAGATTACCCTGTCTACAATTCTCTGCCATAACTCAATTTTCCTGGCTATGGAGGTTTGCTGTACCTGTGCTGCCAACAGTTGTGGCTCTACCCTGATGATTACATCGACCATGACCACCTCATCATCTGTGAAGCGTGGGTGCTTTTGACGTGACATGGTGGTTGTGTTGTGGGTGGTGGTGTGTGTTGTGTGCAAGGGTGCAGTGTGTGGTGGTTGGTAGGGTGGGGGGAGTTTGGGTATGAGCGCTGTTTTTGTGTGGTGTTTTTATGCAGAGGCAATGTGTGTATTGTGTAGCTAGTGCAGTGGTGTGGTATGTGATACGTGTGAAGTGTGATGGTGTCTATGGTATTAGAGTACTGTGTCTACCATGTGTGCGCTCCTCTCAGTCAGTGTGTGTTTCTCTGGTTGCAAAGGTTTTTGGGGGGGTGTTAGATGGTGCGGTGAGCAGGTGTGTGTTGTGTGTGTATGTGACTCAGATGTGGGGTTTCCATACTGTCCATTGTGGTGTTGTGTTCAGGCTGAGGTGAGTTTTTGATCACGGTGATTCGGACCGCCAATGTTTTACCGCCGTGCAACTACCACTGTGCTGATTTGTGGGTCATTATATGGAGGGCGGTGCTGGTGGTGGGACCGCCTATTTCCCACCATCAGTTTTCCTGGCGGTGTCGGATTTGTGCCTGTATTTTGGCGATCTTCATTGTAGACTCTTAATACAGCGGGTGGGATACCACCAAAAGACTGCCAAACTTGTAATGAGGGGCATAATGTTGAGTTTCCTTGCAGACGGTTTATTTCTTTCACTGAACCAGAGCAGAGTCCTTGAATGCATATAGCTGAGCCCCTATACACAAAGAGCTATGTTGATTCATAGATTGTGTTGAGTCAGCTCACTGGCAGAGTTCAGCTCTTTCAGTATTGATTCCTGCTGAACTTCTGTGGGGACTTAGATACAAGTCACCAGCTCCTAATCTGTGGGAGTGGTAAGTGTCTACCATAACCTCTCTCTGACAGGGAGTCAAGAATGGAAGGTAAGAGGGTGGATAAAAGTGAAAGGGAAGGGACTGAGGAGAGAAATTGTGAAACAAGAGTGACCGGGATGCGATAGAGAATAATGACAGAGCAGAGAGAGGACATATAAGACAATAAGGAGGTATGAAAGAGAGGAAAAAGAAAAGAGAGTAGAATGTGACTGAGGGGAGAAAGGAGACAAAATGTGTGAAATGGGAGATGGTTGTGATTCACTCCATGGAATTCCACAAAGTTATATAAAACTCCCCATGATTCCACATTGATCCGCGAGTGGTGGAATTTGGGCATATTGCTCTGCTCGTGCTGATTTTTAACACCAGGAGCTTGATCCGTGCAGTAAAATCAGCATGAACAACACACACACGACTTTCCAGAAGGGGATGTGTCTTTCTAATTATCTACGTAAGCACCAGCTTTCTCACCTTGAAGGGTTGGGACCTGATGGGACCGTCCGCATTGAAAAATCTTGCCCATAGGTGTGAAACATCAGGCTTGAGGACGCAAATTCTCACTCACCAACGTAACATTGATGAGCTGCGCTTGTGTGAAATCTCCATCATGTGGATGTTGCCAGAGTTTTGCAAAACTCTGCGAACCCCGCCGGTGAAGCAGATGTTTTCTCCCACCCCTAGTGTGAACAAGCCGCAACAAATTATGCTAAGGCAAACTTTACTGCACATTTTACCATTACTTTTGCTCTCTTCTCACCAGACGCCTGGCTGTCACTGATGACACTGCTAGTTATTTATGTTGCAGGTGCATAGAAACACTTTGGGTAACAGCACTTATGTTTTTTTAAACAAAATGTGAGTGGGAGGTTCTGACTATCTGGTCCGCCCAGATTTTTTGCTTTTGGATCACCTGGTTTTTGACCTTTTATTGTGAGGGCCCCTCATAATTTAGGACTCACCCACAGTAAACTCATGGTAAAATGGAATGCGCATGTGCTGGTGCCTCCTTGTAAACCTAAGGCTGCTGTGACGCAGCAAGGGTAGGAGGTCCATAGCTGGTTACACGTGATCACATGTGCACACATGTGTGCACCCATGTGAGGGCTGCGCAGGGAGGATTCCTGCTGTGTTCAGCCCAAGAACTTGCCCTAGGTAGCCTGGTGCAGAAGGGACCATGCAGAGTGGGTGGCCTTATGAGATGGGTGTACATATATGAGAGATAGTCAGTGTGCTTACTATCTTCATTGTAGTGACACTCCATTATATGTCAATGGGAAAGCCTGCCCTAGGGCACAACTCCAGTTTCCTAGGGTCCACAGACTCCAGAGTCGCACCAATGTACATTGTAACCTGTATGAAAAGAACAATGTAGTAGGTTAACAACGCATATGTTTACAGCTTATGGGTCATCCAGGAATGTCATCCTGCTGGGCTGGATTAATTACTGTTCTCTCCAGCTGCAGACACAGGGCCATGCGTCAGTCAGCCACCTGTCATACTGTGCCAGGAACTGGGCCTGCCCCAGGCCACTTAACAAGGAGGGGCTTCTTGGAGGAATTGCTGGGAGAGGCACTGGCAGGAATGTCAGGGAGTAGGTGAGCTGAAACCCTCAAATCACATGTGGCACCTGACTCCTGGGTGACGCCATTTTGAGCTATCCCAGAAGACTGTGCAGGAAGATTGGGACAGGGGCGGAGAAGTGATGTGGCACATCAAGATAGGCCAAAGGCGCAGCCCTGCTGGAAACTTTGGCCCCCACTTACAAGGTCTTGTACAGGGGGGAGAGATCTCTCTTGGATCTGCTTTTCTGCATAACACTGGGATGTTGATGGGTGTATTGGATAAATGGAAAGAAGAACCCATTGACTGCCCACTGAGGCAAGGACTCTGCCCCTGAATGACCCCAGACCCAGTGGGGAACACCCCAGGACCAGGTAAACTGGTCCCCTTTCTCCTTCTGAGGACCAGTTGAGGGAAAGATTGTGCTTCACTGCAAGGAAAGTGTGCTGCCCAGAGAGAGAGAGAGAGAGAGAGAGAGAGAGAGAGGCACCCAAATGAAAATCTGGCACAGGGAGTCAGTGAGACTGCCTCCCTACCAAGTTGGGGACCTTCGAGGCCAGGAGGCCTGAAGAAAGGGCTCCAGGTGGCAAGGGCTCATCACCAGGAAAACAAGGAGACCAAGATCCCAAAATTGGTGCACAAGGGCACGAAATATCGCCGAATGAAGGTATGTGACATTTGACTCCAAGGGAGGACCAGCGACAAAGTGCATGGGTGTCTGCCGCTGAGTTCCAAGTGCCACTGGGGTGGACCAGGGGGTGCCCCAAAAATGTGAAGTTGGTAAGGGGAAGCACCATCGTTCTTCCCCCTAAAGACGAGGAAGAGCCTAGGACCCCATCCCAGGTCCCTGAACAGAGAAGCCAAGCCAGGGGCGTTGTCATGCTCCCTGCGAAGATGCTGGAAGAGGGGCCCAGGACCCCATCCCTGGGCCCCAAGAACGAAGTAATGTTGGGGAGTGCTGTCATGCTCCCCATGAAGACATCCTTGGGCCCCTAGCCAAAGTAAAGCCTGGGAGCATCATTGCACTCCCATGTGAAGATCTGCCTGGGGTCCAGGACCCTATTCCTGGTCCCCGATGGTTGAAAGTGGAGGGGGGAGTGCTGTTACACTCCCTGTTGTGGCCAGAAGGGCCACCCCCAGAACCGCATCTGCCCGCAGGAGCAGACAGACACAAGAGAAGAAGCAGGGGAGTGCCGGCACGCCTCTCCTGCATGGCCTGCTTCCAGGCCACCTCCTCAGCATCTGCCACCGGAGCAGGAAGACCTGTAAGCCAGCTTTGAAGTGCAGGCTCCTGCGGCCACACTTGAGTGTGCGGGCCAAGCAGGCAGCCGGCCGAAGCGGCCGGGGGTGGGCTTCCTGTGCCGCTCCCCACCAAAACCTACCTGATGTGGAATGTCCAGGTGGGACATCCCAAAGCTGGAACGCAACTGTGAAGCGAGGCCACCAACGATGGGAAAATTTGAGCAGGTCTCCCCATTGCAGCAGGAGGGCTGCTCATTGTACATACATGTTCCAGAGGGAGCGCCCAATAATGCCTTGCGAGGCAGATTCCCAATAGGCCAGAAATAGCTCATTTTGGTGCAGTAGTGAGCCCAGGAGAGCAGGGTCACCACCAAATTGATTCCACAGTATAGGAGGAGATGCAGAAGTAGTGCAGTCTCCCCCCAAGAAATTTTCAAATGCCTCCACCCTCAGTTTCAGGGGTCTTGAAAAGGATCCCAATGTATTTTCAAGCTCAGTCCCAGCTGGAACTTTTGTTCAAGGTGGTGAAACTGTGCCCGCTAGAAGTGAAAATCATGGCTGCAGTTCTTGTAGCCTGAATGTGATTAAAAATTAATTGTTATAATTATGAACAACCTCTAGGGGTGAAATACTGTAATTACATGTGTTTTTACATAAATTGGATTTTTTAGGGACCATGGTCAAATGGTAGCATTTTATTCTAAATGTGATTAACAATGTATGGCTGCAGCATTCTGGCCAATGATGTGCCATGTGTGTGGTCATATAAAAAGGCACCCCCCATGGGTGAGAGATGGTATTACACAACTACGAACAACCAAGTGGTGTCCTTTAGGGACTTTGTCAAATGTGCATCATTTTTATGTTGAATGCTTCAATGTGGAATATGATGAAACTTTGCCAACAACCTTTAGTGGTGTTGTTAGACTGTGTAGATCATGCTGTGGATAATCCTAACAGCACAACTTATTCCAATATACCTACACATGTTTCTTGTTAATGCTTTATTTGAGTAATGAGACTGATAGCCACTAGTGATCAGAGTAGATGTACTTTATTGCCAGTATTAGGTGCTCTCACGCCGAGTTACAGTCCGATATTGCATTGGAACAAAAGTGAACGTTTTGCCATGGTGGGTTGTTGATTAACATCTCCCTTTGGAAGAGACAAGAATGATTGTACAATGTCACCCAAAAGTAATTCCATCAACTTGTGTGTATTTGTAAATTGTTGCATAATATTAAGTATTGTGTGGGTAATAAATATAATTTTCCTTTATCAAAAGAAAAAGCACAGAGTGGACAATCATTTATTGAGTGTTATTCTTGTGTGCTTGTGAATGGCGATTACTAGTCCACACCACTTCCCTTGAGTAATCCTTGGACTGCTCATTAACTCTACCCTATGAGAGTCAAGCCCTACAATGGGGTGTTTGGTTCCCAGTGGTGGTCACGTGTGGACCCATTACTTGTGCTGGCCACACCCTTCAACAAAAACTAAGCACTATGCGGGGGTGAAGCTGATGCACATATAATATACTCTCAGCTCCTGCTGCTTTTACTCTGAGTACTGCTGTTGTTAGAAATGGGGTCTTTGGTTGGCAGTCAGGTTACCCCCTGCCAAGCAAGGACCCTCACTCTAGTCACACACAATCCAAATTATCCTGTGCCCACCCTCTGGTAGCTTGGCACTGAGCAGTCAGGCTTAACTTAGAAGGCAATGTGTAAAGTATCTGTGCAATAAATCATGCAATAAAACAGTATAGCACCACACAAATACACCACACAGTGTTTAGAAAAATATAAAATATTTATCTGGATAAATGCAGGTCAAAACGATTACTATGCAATAAGTATATTTTGGAATATCACTGTAAAAATGATATAAAGTGTCTTTAGTCTCTTAAAAGCAAAAAAATGTCTCTTTCAAGCACAAAGTACGTTGTTTGCGTTCAAAATCTCCACAGAGAACCGCAGAGGAGGAGAAACGTGGAAAACAGGGAGGTGTGCGTCAATATCTTGGGCCGCACATGGTGGTGCATCGCTTAGTTTTCACGCAGGGAAGGCTTTGCGTCGATTTCCGGTGCTCGGTATTGGGTCCTTTTCGGGTTGCGGGGTTTTCGGACGTCCCGGGGACGATGCATGGATTTCCGGCGCTGACAGGACGAAGTCACAGTGGCTGCGTCGATCTGGTGGGCGTTGTGTGGAAATTTCTACAACACGCCAGGCGCTGCGTTGATTCCTCTCTGGAAGTCAGGCTGTGTTGTTCCGGCTCAGCTGTGCGTCGATCCAGTGGGCCGCACGTCAAATTTCTGGTCGCTACGCTGGCGCTGCATCGATCTTCTCGTTGCAAAGTCGGGCTGCGTCGTTCCAGTTCGGCGTGCAGTGAATTTTTCACCACGATGCAGGCTTTGCATAGTTTCTGGCAGTCTGTGCATCGATGTTCACCGCACAAGGAGTCCTTCTTGCAGAGATGAAGTCTTTTTGGTCCTGAGACTTCAGGGAACAGGAGGCAAGCTCTATCCAAGCCCTTGGAGAGCACTTCTCAGCACAGCCAGAGAGCAGCAAGGCAGCAGGGCAACAGCAAGGCAGCAGTCCTTCACAGAAAGCAGTCAGGTGAGTCCTTTGAGCAGCCAGGCAGTTCTGGCAGGATACAGGTTCTGGTTCAGGTTCTCTTCTTCAGGAAGTGTCTGAGTTGGTAGGAGCGGAGGGCCTGTTTAAATACCCAAATGTGCCTTTGAAGTGGGGGAGACTTCAAAGAGTGGCTTAGAAGTGCACAAAGTCCCCTTTCAGTTCAATCCTGCCAGGGTCCCAGTAGGGGGTGTAGCAGTCCTTTGTGTGAGGGCAGGCTACTGTCCTTTGACATGTAAGTGTCAGGCCCTCCACCCCCCCCAGCCCAGGATGACACATTCAAAATGCAGATGTATGCAAGTGAGGCTGAGCATCCTGTGTTTGGGGTTTGTCTGAGTGAATGCACAAGGGAGCTGTCAACTGAACCCAGCCAGACGTGGATTGTAAGGCACAGAAAGATTTAAGTGCTGAGAAATGCTCCCTTTCTAAAAGTGGCATTTCTAAAATAGTAATATTAAATCCAACTTCACCAGTCAGCAGGATTTTGTATTACCATTCTGGCCTTACTAAATATGACCTTCCTATTCCTTTCATATCAGTGGCTACCACTCAAACAGTATATGAGGGTAGCACCAATGTTAGCCTATGAAAGGTGCATGCCTCACAGTGTGTAAAAACTAATTTAGGAATTTTACACTACCAGGACATGTAAACCACACAGGTACATGTCCTGCCTTTTGCCTACACAGCACCCTGCCCTATGGCTTACCTGGGGCCTACCTTAGGGGTGACCTATATGTAGAGAAATCTGAGTTTTTGGCTTAGCAAGTACTTTTAAATGCCAAGTCGAATTGGCAGTGAAACTGCACACACAGGCCTTGCAATGGCAGGCCTGAGACATGATTAAGGAGCTACTTAAGTGGGTGGCACACGCAGTGCTGCAGGTCCACTAGTAGCAGTCAATCTACAAGCCCTGGGCACCTATAGTGCACTTTACTAGGGACTTATAAGTAAATTAAATAATCCAATTGGGTATGATCAAATGCCATCATGCTTAAGGGGAGAGAGCATATGCACTTTAGCACTGGTTAGCAGTGGTAAAGTGTGCAGAGTCCTGAAACCATCAAAAACAGTATCCAAAAAGTGAAGGGAGGCAGGCAAAAAGTTAGGGGTGACCACCCTAAGGCTGTCAGGTCTAACAGCTGTCAATGAATATAACTCATGCAGATGCCCTGCTTCTTCAGGACATCATCCACAATGTTGTCATTCACAGTGATCCAGCTGTCAGTCATTATGCTATCACCTCTCCAGGCTTGTTCCAGTAGGCAAACCCCAAATTGAGTGAACAGATGTGTGAAGCATAAAGCCTATGAGAGTAGATCAACTTCAAGGCTACAGTAGGAAGGTTTCCTTCAGTAGCCTCAGGTTCCAATCATGGTTTCCTCAGAGGACAAAATATCTAAGCACTCCCCTGGACTGCTAGCTATTCCTTTCATCTTCCTGTGAGAAATCATCAGAATCTGTTCAAGTGGAGGAGCATGAGCTCTTTACTGGCTGGAGTTGCAAGTGGTGCCAACCGGTTGGAGCTGCTGTATCCCAGTGTGAGGGGGCAGTGGGTTCACAAGCATGCTCACACCTTCCCACATAGATGGGTCTATGCCCAGGTCTCTGTCTGGTTATCCTCATAAAACTCATTCTAATCCTGTAGCAGTGTGTCATGTGCTCTTGATACTCACCATTACAAGGTTTACTCTAATTTTTTACACAGCTTCGGCTCCATCATAAGCATGGCTGACAACATTATTTATCATAATGAATTTCTGGTCCAGCATATGCACATTTAATATATGACATCTTTCGCTAGCCCTCTTTCATTCAGAGAAAAAGAAAATGTGACTGAGTACAAAGTTGGCTTTGGCAGGTACCTGTATTTTTGTGAAACATATTTGACCTGCAACTTTCAAAGAGAAACTGGCTTTATAGTTGTAATTTGCAATATTAGTGCTTTCATGTCACAACAGCACATAGCTAGCTAAAGAAAGGACTGTAGTGCCAAAGACTGAGAATTCATTGACCCTCTGTATGCTATTTTAAATGATAGGAAATATCCCTGTAAAAGGTGTTCAACATCTGGACCATGATCTCAGTTGCAATCTGATGGCTATAATGGAGATGCATCACTATTGAAAGATGATCACAATGTTTAGAACTGCGTAAATATTTATGTTATACATCGCTTTATACTTTAACCCATAGTGCATATGCACATAGACAAAACTGAATCTTAAATTAGAGGCATGGTAAACAAGGTGTGACCCTGTATAATAGCTACATACCAAAATATGTTGTGGTCCGTCTACTCACTAGACATCATAAAGAGCACAGAATAATATCTTTAGAAAAAAATCTAAAGAATATGTGTTCACAGGGAATGGTGAAGGTGAACTTTTGGAGCATTTTCAACTCTTAACCTTTTTTTAATGTTTTATTACATCAACTAAGGAAGAAGTTATGGTGTAGTGACTAAGGACCCCAGTACGAGTGTGGAGGTCTGAGGACGGTCAGACCACCGCATTCCAGGCAGTCTGACCACCCAATTACAACTTTGGATTGGTGGACCCACCAAAAGACCGCCGTCCCTGACAGGATCATAGTTCTCGACGGGGTGACAGCGGTTGGGCTTGTAACCAGCCATGGCTGTGCTGAACTCAGCACACTGATTACAGCCCCACTTTCACCAGCCTTTTCATGGCACGGACCCTGCCTCGAGAAGGCTGGCGGAAAGCCGGTGCTGGGGCCCCCCCCCCTGCCCAGTACTGTTGGAATGCACGCTGTCTGCTTTGCAGACAGTGTGCACTCTGAGGATGCTGTTAAGGCCCCTTTGTGGTACGGTATAAGACTCGGCTCTGGTAGCACTGTTCCCACTGGACTGACCGGCAGGAGTGCTCTATTACAATGTTCCTGCCAGTCAGCCCAGCAGTAACTTTGTGATAGGGTGGGGGCACCACAAGTATGACTGTGGCATTCTCCCTGCAGCATTGGCGGTCAGCACCTGTGGAGCACTTTCTTGTGTTTATTGAGCGATCCCAGGCATGCCTTCTTGCTTCATGGACGTATCTGTTTATTATGTGTCTTTAGTTGCAAATGGTAAGCAAAGACACATTACCAATAAGGATTCAGTGCTTTCTTTTCTGTGTGTCAGACATGCACATAGGCACAAGACTCGCTCGGTAACAACCATCTTGCAGACATCCAAGGATCGCAGCTGTGGTGAATACTCCTGAAGCTCCAGCAGTGCTTAGTGTCTGAGTGGAAATTATTGGTAAATCCGGTGGATCTGGCTGCAATCTGCTGAAGCATGAAAATGCAGACAAATAAAAATGCTTTTTGCATGCAATAGCACATTAAACCCAGACATGTTGGCAATGTGTGCTGTCATGCTAGCTCTGAGGATGTTTCTACCCACGTTGCATGATATGGTAGCCCCACCACTGAACCTTGAAGTACCTGCCCCCAAAGTTCGGGTCTCGTTGTGCCCCTACATCTAGTAAAGGCACATAAGAGAAAATAAACTGCATGCCTGAAACCTAACGGACCTCAATTGCTAAACTGAGAGTATGAACCCTGGGCTGAAACACTCCCTTTGAATAAATATGAATTCAGAGTGAATGGCAATAAGCCTGAACTAAATGGGAACGCACTTTGCCTGCATAGAAATTAACCCTGGCGCCTGGCAGAGCACAAATGAACCCTGGCTGAATAGAAAATAGAAAATTAACCCCGCTTCTAGAAAGGGACAAGGGCTGCATACACAAATGTTGTAATTACAGGCGGAACCGGGCCAGCGTCACCACCACACAAATGGGGATGCTCAAAGTGTCTGACATCAGAGAAAAATATATATGCTAAGAAAGGAGAAATAATGACGGGCAATTAAAAGAGCACTTTATAGTATCATGCAGGGAGTTTCAGTGTGCCTGCTGGGGCATGAAAAGTGTGCAGAAACTCTCTGTTCATATCAAGAAACAAAAAACATAATTGACGGACTAGTGTTGGCATAAAGTCGACGTGATGAGTCTGTAATGAAGCTGAGTACAGATAATAGACAGATGACCCTGCTATAAAGGCACTCTACTCCTGTCTGAACAAAGATTTAATGCTTTCCTTAAGGATGACTAATGCTAATATAATAACCAGACTTTATTATGTTCATTTTACAGAGTAGAAAAAAAGCCTGCTGGCTTCATTCTACTGATCTGTTAAAGCATTTGAGACAAATATGCAACGTGTTGTGTCTCTTAATGCTGATATTCGTTCAGATGTTTTCCACATTTTTCAAAATATATTTTCTCTAAGGATGACTAAAGCAAATTAGAACCAGGCTTTCTTATGCTCATTTTACAGAGAAGTATAAAGGCTTGACTTCATTACACTGATCCCTTTAAGTATTCGAGAACAATATTTAACGTGTTGTGTCTCTCTAAGGGCCAGATGTAGGTAGGTATGAAATTGCGACTTGCAATTTGCGAGTCATAGCGGCTTGCAAATTGCAACTCGCAATATGAAATGCAGAAAGGTGTCTCAGACACCTTCTGCGACTCGCTATGGGGTCGCAAAGACCCACCTCATGAATATTAATGAGGTGGGTCGCAGTTTGCGACCCCATAGCGAGTCTAGGCACTCACAGGGATGGTGGCCTGCTGGAGACAGCAGACCACCATGTCCGTGACTGCTTTTTGAATAAAGCAGTTTTTTTTTTTCTTTTTGCAGCCCGTTTTCCTTAAAGGAAAACGAGCTGCAAAAAGAAAAAATACCAAAACCATTTGGTTTCGGTTTTTTCAGAGTAAGACCACTGCCTGCTCTGAAAAAATATTTTTATTGACATTCACAAAGGGGAAGGGGTCCCATTGGTACCCCTTCCCTTTTGCGAATGCGTTACCATCCACTTCAAGTGGATGGTAACTGCGAGTTGGTTTGCGAGCGCATTCGCGGTCCCAAAGCAACTCTGCATGGCGATGCGGTCGCAAATAGGAAGGGAACACCCTTTCCTATTTGCAAGTCGCAGCCACAAATTGCGAGTCGGCACTGACTCGGAATTTGCGGTTGTGCATCGCGTTTGGCCTTTTGCGCCTCGCAAACTGCGTTTTTCGCAGTTTGCTAGGCGCAAAAGGCTTGCTACATCTGGCCCCTATATTCGTTCGGATGTTTTGCACATTTTTCAACTTACACTGACCACTCGATTTCGCTGTCACATTAGTATAATCTCAAAAGGTTCTGATTTCACTTTTTCTAGTGCACAATTTAGGGGCTATAACCAGCGATGGCCACTGCAAGTCTCAAAAGGAAGGGCAGGGAAACAGGACGGAGATGGGGGGCAATAAAATAAACTTACCTTACCGCCATCTCCGTCTTCTGCCGCCTCGCTCCTCTTCCCTCCTTGTGGTGGGACACCAGCACAGGCTCCCCAGCAATCCTGGTGCTGCTGTCATGCTAAACATAGCATGAAAGCAGTGTCAGAATTGGTCTGAGTGGCAGTGACTACTGCTTAGACACAGCATGGGAGGCTGTGCAGTTTCTCCAGCCTGGGCTGTTCTACACAGCCAGGATGGAGAAACCTAAGTGCAGAGGTGTGTTTGGCCAGCCTGAGATTGCTGGCCAAACACACATGCCCACTTCGGTACACTCTCACCTCTCCGCTCTCCCACCTCCCGTAGCCCTGTCCCACCCCTCCCTGTACTGCTGGCTGAGTTAGCAGATGAAAAATAAAACAATAGTGCAACTATAGTTTTATTTTCCATCTCTTGGCTTTTGGCTGGGGGCCAACGCCCCTTCACCATAGCAAAGGAGCCGCCTCTGAATATAAATTCCATCAGAATTCCATCATTCAGTTTAATACTTTTTTCCTACGTTCACTCAACCGATATATGTCTGTGATTACATTTTTTGGGGAGAAAATATGAAGAATCCTGCCTCTTTGGTGAAATGAACCTGCTTTGCAGACAACAGATTCTAGCATGGGAACAATACATATTTTCATTAGGAAAGAACACCTAACAAAAAATGAAAATCCAGTATGTCCGATGCCATATAATAATTCTGGAAGGATTTTCCTCTCCATTTAGTTCAGAGGAAGGAGACATTGAACAAACTGGCAACAAACTGAAGTCACCAATTATCGTGTATTACCTGCAGGATCTCATGCAACCCTCCACAGTCAAAACCACGCATATACTTAGAGCCATGTTTATGACCCAGTTTGCATTCCCATGCACCATGCAATGTGGTGCAAGAGAGACCCAAACCTTAAGTCAGATTATTGCAGTCATTCAAAGCCACTTTGCATGCTTCTAAATGGCTTGCAAAATCTGGATTACGCAATGCAGCACAAATCGCGGTGTTGCGTTAGTCTGCCCTGGGAAGGCATTCCATGGGTGTTGCATGGGTGTTCCCTATGCAATTCCCATGGATTTTGATGCATCCCCATATTTACAAGAACTTGTAAACCTGGGGATGCACCAAAATCTTACGCCTCATGTTGGGGGCATAACGAAGAGAAATATCTCTATTTCTCCTTGTTTCTTACTCTTTCTATGTGTGCTGCAGAAATGTGTGCTGAATTCTGCAGCACACATAGAAAGAGAAGTATGCCTCCAGGATTGTTTTTGTGCAGGATGCTGTCCCTTCCTACTCACAAACAATCCTACATGCAACACAAGCACCCTCCACCCTGGTGCAAGGGTGCCTGCTTTGGCGCTAGGCAGCCCATTGTGCGCAAGTACATGGGAAAGGACAGGAATGCACAATACTGCCTTAAATACAGCATATTCTTACTCTTTTCCTTTTATGCAGTGCAGCACAGCACGGTGACTTACTATGCTGCACTGCATGACTAGGCTATAAATAATGCCCTTAGCACCTGTTAGAAATGGGGTCTCTAGCTGGCAGAGGCATACACTTTTGTCCAAATAGGGACCACAATCCTAGTCAGGGTAAGTCACAAAAAATCCAAATTATCCTGTGCCCACCCTCTGGTAGCTTGGCACTGAGCAGTCAGACTTAACTTAAAAGGCAATGTGTAAAGTATTTGTGCAATAAACCATACAGTAACACAGTGAAAACACCACAAAAATGCACCACAAAGGTTTAAAAAAAGATATGATATTTATCTGATTAAATTAAGGTCAAGACGATAAAGATTCAATAAGCACAAGTTGAGATATCACTTTTGCAATATTAAAAAGAGTCTTAAATCTTAGAAATCAACAATTGTCTCTTGTTAGCACAAAGTACCTGGTTTGCGTCAAAATTACCATGCACAGAGACTGCAGAGGAGGAGATGCGTAGAAAAATATGGTGTGTGTCAGATTTTCTGATGCGGCACAGACGATACGTCATTTGTTTCCACGCTGCAAGAGGCTTTGCGTCAATTTCCAGCGAGCAGACTTGGTTCCTCACTACGATGCAGGGATCTTTTGACTTCCAGGGGTGATGTGGGGAAAATCCTGGGCATGCAGGAAGAAGTCACAGGTGTTGCATTAATCCGGTAGGCAATGCGTCTAATTTTCTGTCGCACAGAAGGCGCTGCGTCAATTCTTCACTCAGGAAGTTGGGCTGCGTTGTTTTGGCTCAGCCGTGCGTCGATCTGGTAAGGCTGTGCCTTGAATTTCCGGTTGCAACACAGGTGCTGCATCGATCTTCACTCGGGGAGTCAGGCTTCGTCATACCGGTTCGGCTGTGCGGCAACTTTCTCGTTGCAGGGTAGGCTGTGAGGCGTTTCCAGCAGGCTGTGCGTCGCTTTTCGGCACACAAAGAGTTTCCTTGAAGAGATGAAGGTGGTCATTCCAACCTCGGTGGTAAAAGGCGCTTACCGCCGTTCAGTAGACCGCCATAACACCGCCGCGGCAAACCGCCACGGTCATTCTGACCCACAACAGGCAAACCGCCAAAATACAGACATCCACAAAAGTCCGCCACACCAAAGGGCAGCGAGAAACTGGCGATGACCAAACCTCCACCGTCACGCCAACAGAAATACGCCCACACTATCACGACACACGAATCCACGCGGCGGTCTTTCAACCGCGGTATTCCATTAGCGGTACACACCGCCGCGCTCAAAATACACACACACTTACAAAATACAACCACATTGGACAATTCAAAATACACACACCTGAGACACATACACACACCACTCCCACACACCCAATTAAATATAAAATACACACCCACATCACCCACAAACCTCCACTCCTAGAGATTCGTGAACACGCACCGAGAAAAGACATCCGAGCACCCAGACGCCCAATTCACTGTCACCCAGCAATATTTGCACGCACTTCACACAACACAACAATACACATCACCACACTTAGCACCACACAATCCACCCTACACATCACCCACACCACCCCATGGCACCGCAAAGACACCCCAGGTTCTCTGATGATGAACTCAGGGTCATGGTGGAGGAAATTGTACGAGTAGAGCCACAGCTGTTCGGGGCACAGGTGCAGCACACCACCATTGCCAGGAAGATGGAGCTATGGAGCAGAATAGTGGACAGGGTCAACACTGTGGGACAGCACCCAAGAAATCGGGACGACATCAGGAAGAGGTGGAACGACCTACGGGGGAAGGTGCGTTCCATGGTATCCAGGCACAACATCGCGGTGCAGCGGACTGGCGGCGGACCCCCACCTCCTCCCCCAGAATTTACAACATGGGAGGAGTAAGTCTTGAACATCCTGCATCCTGAGGGCCTCGCAGGAGTAGGCGGAGGAATGGACTCTGGTAAGGCAAATCTTAACTACTTCTTCCCCCCACCCCACCTGCATGCCAACTCATACCCCCACCCTTACCCTCACCCCCATCACATCCTACTCCTTGCAACTTTCTCACCATCACAACCCACCCATCCCAACACCTAGCCCTGCATGCGTCCACAAAGCATGGACACCCATCACCTAAGCATGCCCACTGCACATACACATACAACCCCCCCCCAACCACCGTCACAACAGCCCCCACAAATGAATGCCAGCACTGGGGTACACGGGCACCCACCCATTGCACGCTATGACACACACAGAAGCAATAACCATACTTTTATACCCCTGCAGGACCCGAACGCCACGTCACCGCGCAGGAGGGTCCACAAATGTCCACTCCACCCCCAGAAGAGGCCCACAGTGAGGACAGCAGCTCTGTCTCCCTGGATCTAGATGACCAGCCCGGTCCATCGGGGACCTCGGTACAGTCGGTTCCCCTCACACAGCCACAGGCCACAGTAGACCTTCCCCCCTCTGGGAACACCAGCACAGCACCCACCCAGCGGGCCCATACCTCTGTCCCCAGGACACGTCAATCAGCGGTGTGTCCACCACTACAGGGAACCCAGGCTAACCCATCACCCCAACAACAACAGGGACCTGGGGGCAGTGGTAGTGGGCACACGGTCCAGGGGACAGAGGCCCAGGGAAACAGGGGAACTGGGAGGGCTGCTGTGCAATAGGGGGGGGGCAGGCCCAGGGAACCCACTCTCCACAAGGCCCTCTCCTCCATCATGGGAGCATACCACCGCTCCCAGGAGACGATGGCGACGGTCCTGGCCAGGTTTCAGGAGATCCAGCTTCTGCAGGAGCAACAGTATATGGGGTTCAGGGAGGAACTAAGAAACATCAGTTCCGCCATGGGTACCATCGTAGTGGCCCTGAATGAGGTAGTCACGACATTGCGGGACACTGTGGCACCTCAAAGGGCCCCTGACACTAGCATGCACCAAGAACTGCCTACCACCTCCGCCGGCGCTAGTGGACAGGAGGCCCCGACACAAGACCAACAGGCCACCAGAACCCCACCGCCTGCAGAAGGAGAACCACCCCGCAAGCGGGCCCTGAGATCCAGGAAGAAGACAGAGTAAGATGTCAAGACCCCCGCCAGCAAAGGATACCGCCCTGATTGTCATCCCACTGTCCCACATTGTCACCCTGTCCAACCTTAAACTGCCCCTGCTCCACTTCCCACAGGCATTTGGACAATGCACCTGTGAAACTGATAGTCTGGACTCTGCCATGGACAATCCTCCACCATCACCCCTCACCGATTTGCAACCACCCATCCAATTTAGAGCACTTGAATAAAAACACTTATTGCACAAAACAATCTGGAGTCTGGCTGTGATTTAGAACAAATGTATTAGACATGACCGTGCCAAAATGTTCATTCACATTGTGATGCTAACAAACCGCTGTCACACAGCTGTAGTCCATGGGGAAACAAAGCAGATGTCACGCAGTGGGGCCCACATCTCTGAAAACGGAAGGGAAAGTCACAACACAGTTACCATACACTGGGGGAAAAAGTCAGACAGTAGAGAGGTAGGAGTCATTAAGTAAATGTAATATGCCGGTGTCTACTCTTACTTGTGTGTCACTGAAAATACTGCGGTATTACTGTGTTCCTGTTCTCTATGTCATCCTCTTCGGCTTCCTCCTCTTCACTCTCCACAGGCTCCACAACTGCTACAACACCACCATCTGGACCATCCTCCTGCAGAAAAGGCACCTGGCGGCGCAAAGCCAGGTTGTGAAGCATACAGCAAGCCACGATGATCTGGCTCACCTTCTTTGGTGAGTACATTAGGGATCCACCTGTCATATGGAGGCACCTGAACCTGGCCTTCAGGAGGCCAAAGGTTCGCTCGATCACCCTCCTAGTCTGCCCATGGGCCTCATTGTACCGTTCCTCTGCCCTTGTCCTGGGATTCCTCACTGGGGTCAGTAGCCAGGACAGGTTGGGGTAACCAGAGTCCCCTAATAGCCACACCCGGTGCCTCTGGAGTTGACCCATCACATACGGGATGCTGCTATTCCGCAGGATGTAGGCGTCATGCACTGACCCAGGGAACTTGGCATTAACATGGGAGATGTACTGGTCAGCCAAACACACCATCTGTACATTCATGGAATGATAACTCTTCCGGTTCTTGTACACCTGTTCACTCCTGCTGGGGGGGACCAAAGCAACATGTGTCCCATCAATGGCACCAATGATGTTGGGGATATGTCCAAGGGCATAGAAATCACCCTTCACTGTAGGCAAATCCCCCACCTCAGGGAAAACGATGTAGCTCCGCATGTGTTTCAGCAGGGCAGGCAACACTCTGGACAACACCTTGGAAAACAAAGGCTGGGACATCCCTGATGATATGGCCACTGTTGTTTGAAATGACCCACTTGCTAAGAAATGGAGTACTGACGGCACCTGCACTAGAGGGGGGATCCCTGTGGGTTGGCGGATGGGTGACATCAGGTCTGGCTCCAGCTGGGCACACAGTTCCTGTATAGTGGCTCGGTCAAGCCTGTATGTCAGTATGACATGTCGTTCCTCCATTGTCGACAGGTCCACCAGCGGTCTGTACACGGGAAGATTCCTCCATCTCCTTGCATGTCCCAGCGGACGGTGCCTATGAAGGACAACAGCGAACAAAGAGTCAAGCAACCCACAGGTACGTAACCACAGCTTGCACATAACACGATTCCCAATGCATTGAATGGCTTGTATGAGTGTTGGTGCATGGCCTAGGTATGTGTGACGCAGTTGGTAATTAGGCCATGTGGGCCCTTGAAATGGCGGCTGCCTGACCTGTGAAGTGCGACAGTGGGATGTGAGGTCAATGCGCTGGCGTGGCACACCGCGGCGGTTGGCGGTCGAAGACCGCGGCGCTAAGCCGCATTGGTTAACATTGAACCCTATGGGTTTCAGGAGCCAATGACGATGTGCGCCGGCGGTCGCGGTACGAACCGCCGCGGTACGCACTACCGCGGGCGTGAACGCCATTTTCTATCTGCTTAATCACTCCATACCTGATCTTCGACAGGAGAGGACCTACACTGCAAGTGCTGCTGTGACCTCGGTCTGGAAGAGACAATGGCTCATGCGACTGGGGAAAGGTCCCCTGCCTTCACTGCGGAGGAGCTGGAGAAACTTGTGGATGGGGTCCTCCCCCAGTATGCGCTACTCTACGGTCCTCCATACCAACAGGTAAGTACACTGGGACCATGCTTAGTGGGCAATGCCTGGGTTGAGTGGGGTGGATGAAAGATGGTGGGGAGGGGAGCGATTGAGGCATGCATCAAACGACAGATGAGAGCATGTGCCACATGGCAAGGGTGGGGATGGGGGGCCACTCACATCGAGCATGCAGAAGGTGATGACAATTTTTCTCTCCCTGTACATGTCACATAGGTCAGCGCCCACCAGAAAGTCGCGATTTGGCGTGCCATCACCAAGGACGTCCAGACCCTGGGGGTCCACAACAGACGGGGCACCCACTGCCGGAAGAGGTGGGAGGACATCCGACGCTGGAGCAGGAAGACGGCGGAGGCTCAGCTGGGGATGGCCTCCCAACGTAGGAGGGGTGCCAGTCGTCATTTGACCCCCCTGATGTCCCGGAACCTGGCGGTGGCCTACCCCGATTTGGATGGGCGCGTGAGGACATCACAGCAGACACAAGGGGGTGAGTACAAATACATTCTGCTGACTTTGCGCGCAGTGGAGGTGTCTGGGTGGGGGAGGAGGGCTGTGGGTATCCCTAGGCCAGGGCGATTTCTGTAGGCTAGGCCCCTCCGTAAGGCATGGCCCTGTGCCCCCGCCCCCCACCTCTGTAGGGTGCCAAGTACAGGTATCCATGGCCCTGTGTCATCTATGTGTGCAGTTGTCGTCCATAGGCTTGTAGGCCATGTCCCACGGATTGCGTAGTGGACCCCAAGTGCGCGGCGTAGTGCAGGGGGCTTCTGTGTCTGACTTGTCCGCCAACGGTAGCAGTAATCCATGCACTCAACATGTCTTTATTTCTCCTCCCCCCCTTTTTTGTGATCTTCCTGTTCATGTGTGCATTAGCATCATGAGGCGGAGGAGAAGTGGCATCGGAGCACGAGGGAGCTGCATCTCACATGGCCATGGCGGGCCATGCAATTGACTCGGATTTCACCAGTGAGACGGAGTGCGAGGGGAGCTCCACAGCGGGGACTCGTGCTGATGTCAGTGACAGCGACTCGTCCTCTGAAGGGAGCTCCCTTGTGGTGGCGGCAACATCCGTGCCCCTCGCAACAACAGGTACAGCCGCCACCCAACGCACCAGCACCGCCCTCCCAGCAGCCCCTCAGCGTTTGCCCCGTGCCTGCTCACCCAGGAAGGTGGGCATCTCCTTCGCCCCAGGCACCTCAGGCCCTGCCCCTGTCGCCCCTGCTGCCCTCAGTGAGGAGGTCATTGACCTCCTAAGGACCATCATTGTTGGGCAGTCAACCCTTTTGAATGCCATCCAGGGTGTACAAAGAGAGGTGCACCAGAGTAATGCATACCTGAAGGGCATTCATTCGGGTCAGGCTGCCCATCAGCGATCGTTCAATGCTCTGGCCTCAGCACTGACGGCAGCAATTGTCCCTGTCTCTAGCCTCCCCCCTCCAACTTCCTCCACCCAGACCCAATCCCCTGTACCTCTGCCTATCCCAGACACACCTACAGACCAGCCTGCACACACCTCAACACCCAAGGGAAGCTCATCCAGACATAAGCACCACACATCACACAAGCATTCACACAAGCAACATCCACATGCAGACATACCAACAGCCACTGCCTCCACTGTGTCCCCCTCCTCCTCGTCTCCCTCCTCCCTCCCTGTGACGTCTCCACTCACACTTGCATGCACAACATCTTCAGCCACTACGTCCATCACCAGCACACCCACCAGAACACTCCGCACACGTGCAGTCACCACCCACACTACCATTTACACGTCCCCTGTGTCCTCTCCAAGTGTGTCTGTCACCCCCTCCTCCAAACTACACAAACGCAGGCAGCCACCCACCCAACAGCCATCCACCTCACGACAGCCTCCAGCCCAAGCACCTGCACCCAAAGACACCAGACTTCACACTCCTACAACCACATCCTCTTCCTCCACTCCCATACCCACTACACCTACCCGTCCCTCTCTTTCCAAATTGCTTTTCCTTTCCAAACTTGACCTCTTTCTTACAACTCCCCCACCCCGTCCATCTCATAAGACTCCAATCAGCACCTCAGCCACCACAAAACCGGGACCTGTGAAGACTGTTGTCCATGGACTGTGGAGTCCCCCACCCTCAAGGGCATCCAGTTCAGCTAGGAGCCAAGGCACGGCCAGCCCACCACCGGAAAAGCATCCTAAGATTGCCAGTGCCCGGCGCGAGCGACCAAAGACCCCAGGGACAAAATTCCCTACATTGGCTCCGGCAGGAAGTCAGGTGCCACCTGGCACACCGCCAAAGGTGGGAAAGGGCCACAAGCGTGCAGGGAAGGGTGGGAAGGGCAGCACGCCCGACAAGTCCGGAAGCAGGCCAGCTGGCCAGGAGGGCCCCACCAGCCCCATCCCAGGTGTGCAGGAGGACACACACAGACCCGGTACTGCAGCCCAGGAGGGCCCCGCAAGCCACGTCCCAGGTGGGCAGGAGGACACCCACAGGCCGAGAGCTGCAGCCCAGGAGGGCCCCGCAAGCCACCAGACAGATGGGCAGGAAGGCCCCGCCAGCCACATGTCAGGTGGCGAGTGACATCCATGTCTGGGCCGGATCCGCTGACCAGGACACTCATCTCAAGCACCGCTCCGCTGGGCACCGCCGTCTCAAGCACCGCTGAACAGGGCACCGCCGTCTCAAGCACCGCTGAACAGGGCACCGCCGTCTCAAGCACCGCTGAACTGGGCCCTTCATCTCAAGCACCGCTCCGCTGGGCCCTTCATCTTAAGCACCGCTCCGCTGGGCACCGCCGTCTCAGGAACCGCTGAACTGAGCCCTTCATCTCAAGCACCGCTCCGCTGGGCCCTTCATCTCAAGCACCTCTCCGCTGGGCACCGCCGTCTTAGGAACCGCTGAACTGGACCCTTCATCTCAAGCACCGCTCCGCTGGGCCCTTCATCTCAAGCACTGCTCCGATGGGCACCGCCGTCTCAGGAACCGCTGATCTGGGCCCTTCATCTCAAGCACCGCTGAACAGGGCCCTTCATCTCAAGCACCGATGGCCCATTGGCGGAAGGGGCAGGCCCGCATCTGTGTCGGGCAGGGCTGCACGAAGCACTCTGGGCACTAGTCCCCCTCCAGTACCAGTGGAGACTGTTATCCACTTGAGAGACTGTGGCTTTGCACTCCCCAGGATGGCACAGTGGGCAACCCACCCACTGTAGAGACTTGAGAGACTGTGGCTTTGCACTCCCCAGGATATGGCAGTGGGCAACCCACCCACTGTAGAGACTTGAGAGACTGTGGCTTTGCACTCCCCAGGATATGGCAGTGGGCAAGCCACCCACTGTAGAGACTTGAGAGACTGTGGCTTTGCACTCCCCAGGATGGCACAGTGGGCACCCCACCCACTGTAGAGACTTGAGAGACTGTGGCTTTGCACTCCCCAGGAATGCACAGTGGGCAACCCACCCACTGTAGAGACTTGTGAGACTGAGGCTTTGCACTCCCCAGGATGGCACAGTGGCCATGGAGGCCCCTCGTGGATCTGGCGTCGTGGACTCATCTGGCTGAGATGCCCCCCCTTCCCTTCCCCCTGAGCTGCCTGTAGTTTTCCTATCTGATGCCCCTGCAGTGTTCTCTCCGTTGGAGGCAGGTATCCTGTTTGGGCTTTGCCCATGTCTTTTGGCCCAGTGGCCCACGAACAATGGCTGATAGACATATCGGACTGGACAATTTATGTATATAAAGTTATAGATGTGTGATATATTTTATACTCAGTCTTACAATATAATTCTATATTTATAATCATTTCCTTTTGCCTTTGCATTCTCCTGGGGGCTTTGGGGGTGTAACTGTGATGTGTTGCTATGCATTGATGTGTGTGTTGTAGTGGGTGAGGGTGAGGGTGGGTGTGTCGCATATGTGTGTCCCTGTAATTTTTTGCCTCCCCCTCCCCTGTGTCGTAGGTGCAGTACTCACCGTTGTCTTCTGCGCCGGCGTTCGTGCTCCTGGTAGAGGAGCAGGAAGACAATGGCTGGTAGGATGTGTAGTTCGGGTTCCATGCTGTCCAGATTCCTCGTGGGGTGTATGGAGGTGAGCGTTTTCCGTTTGAAATGGCTGTTTCCGCCGTGTTTTTATCGGCGGGGCTACCGCCCCGGAAAAGGTGGCGGATTGGTGGGTTGTGATAGGGTGGGCGGTACATTGTCTCCTGCCTGTCTGTTGGCGGTGACCGCCGCACTGTTTGTTTGTCCCGCCGTGGCGGGCGGTGTGTTAAAGTGGCGGTCTCTGTTGGCGGTTTCCGCCAGGGTCGGAATTGCATTTTTTTTACTGCCAGCCTGTTGGCGGTTTGACCGCCGCTTTAACACCGACTGCCAGGGTTGTAATGACCCCCGAAGTCTGTTTGGCCCTGAGACTTCAGAAAACAGGAGGCAAGCTCAACGCAAGCCCTTGGAGAGCACCTCTCAGCAAAGTCAGAGGGCAGCAGGGCAGCAGTCCTTCACAGCAAAGCAGTCCAGATGAGTTCTTTGGGAAGCCAGGCAGTTCCTCTTGACAGGTTGCAGTTTCAGGTCCAGAAGTGTCTGATCTGGTGGGGTCAGCGACCCAGTTTATATACCCAAAAATGCCTTTGAAATGGGGGAGACTTCAAGGAGTGGTTTTGAAGTGCACAAGGTCCCCTTTCAGTACACGTCTGTCTGCAAGGGCCCCAGTAGGGGGTTTGGCTGTCCATTGTGTGAGGGCAGGCCACTAGCATTTGAAATGTAAGTGTCAGGCCCTCCACCCTCCTAACCCAGGAAAACCCATTCAGAATGCAAATGAGTGCAGGTATGACTGATTATCCTGTGTTTGTAGTTGTCTGGTTGAAATGCACAAGGGAGCTGTCAACCAGCCCAGACGTGGATTGGTGACAGGGTGTAAGGCACAGATGGGTTTTAAGTGCAGAGAAATGCTCACTTTCTAAAAGTGGCATTTCTAAAATAAGAATATAAAATCCAGCACCAATAAGCAGGATTTTGTATTATCATTCTGGCCATACTAAACATGACCTGATTACCCCAATCTGATCAGAACCTACCACTCAAACAGTACATGAGGGTAGAACTAATGTTATCCTCTGAAAGGAGCAGGCCTCACAGTAGTGGAAAACGAATTTAGGAGTTCTCCATTTACCAGGACACATAAACCACACATGTATGTATCCTGCCTTTTAACTACATAGCACCCTGCCCTGTGGGTTACTTAGGGCCTACTTTAGGGGTGACTTATATGTAGTAAAAAGGGAATTTAGAGCTTAGCAGGTACTTTTAAATGCCAAGTCGAAGTGACAGTGAAACTGCACACGCAGACCTTGCAATGGCAGGCCTGAGATATGGTTAAGGGGCTATTTATGTGGGTTGCACAACCAGTGCTGCATGCCCACTAGTAGCATTCAATTTACAGGCCCTGGGAACATGTAGTGCACTTTACTAGGGGCTCACAAGTAAATCAAATATGCCAGTTGGGTATGAACCAATGTTACCATGTTTGTAGGGAGAGAGCATATGCACTTTAGCAGTGGTTAGCAGTAGTAAAGTGTGCAGAGTCCTAAAACCAACAAAGCAGTGTCATAAAAGTGGAGGGAGGCAGACAACAAGTTGGGGGATGACCACCCTGAGGCTGTCAGGTCTAACAGCACCTATTTGACAACACCACTCCATTGGGCTGGTTCTTATGGGACCTAGATGCAGGCCAAAGCAGTGTATGTAACATATCTCTGCTCCTTATATCATAGCAGGGCTTGGTTTGGAGTGCCAGAAGCAGAACTCATGACACTTACACTTTATTACCTATATTATATCATGCCAAATCTGAAACTGCCAAGGAGCGGTGTGGGGAGGCAGGTTGAATATTGCACTATTGATGATAATATACTTCTTGAAAGAGAACTGAAAGTATAAAGATTGTCCAATTGTAGGGAGCCTGGGAAAGGTATGCCCAGCCTTGGGTTTGTCAAGTTCAAGTGTGTTTTCAGGACAAAAGAAACATGTTCTGTCTGTAACCTCACTCTCACATTTACACACTGCCACGCTATGTTAGCTTTGTATATGTGTATCTTTTGATCACAATAGCCATTTGTATGGTCGTGTATCTCTCTAAACGTTCAAGGAACCCTTTTCATATAGCCCTTCAATTTAGGGCCTACTGGAACCAAGGTGGTCTGAGGTTAATGTTTTTAGCCAATGCTGGCTGTTCTCTGCTGCCCTGCGTGTGTGGTGAGAAAATAGACAATGTCGGGAATCATATAGGGGCATAAAACATGCAGAGATACACCTTGCACATCCATTCTTCAATTAAATACAAGGTTAAAATTTGCCAGGAGTTATTAAAGAAATTATCAATCTAGTGCATTGGACTACCCCAGTTTGATAATCTGAAGGAGCAGGACATCTATTAAAATAGAAAGTTTGGCAGCACCTTTTTAATTTCACTTAATGAAAGTCTTCACATGCTTCCAACTTCAACGCTGTTTTGTTATCCGAATGTATTCACAGGAAGTCCCATTCAATATGTGTTCTAAACTCTAAAATGGATTGCAAAACACTATTTCAAACTCCAGACTTCTGAGTAAAAACCATCATCACTAGCACATTAAAATCCATTTGATTATGTTTCCAAAATGCGTTGCATTTGAGACTAGTGCAGCATTCATTACTAGTGCATAAACAACAACCATTGGCATAGGCAATAGGTCTCACCTTTGGGACCTTGTAAGTTTTTTGCCATGCAGCACATTATCCTGCGTGCCCCTACATCGACTGATCTTTAACGTAGAAGCGTTGACCCTAATAGGCACATTATAGCATGGACTCAACCTAAAAGTGAATGTGTCCTTGAATAATGTAACCGATACTCGTGTAAACTGTTCTAACACCTGCGGGTCGAGTTCAAGCTATAAAAACTGCAAAAAAAATAAAAAATGGGGGCCTGCCCATTCATGGCCCAAAGGTTATGGGACCTGCCAAGTCAGTCCGGGTCCAAATTTTAACATGCCACACGATGTCAACGGCTGTGTTACATAAACAGAATATCTAGCATCAGTAAATGCTAAAAATACGACTCTGCCTTATGAAACAGACTCCCTGTAGTAACCCGGAAAGCGGAGACCAGGGAATCCATTTGGTGCGCCGAACAAGCCGCAGTGCAGCCATCAGTCACAATCTAGTCTCCCAGCAAAAACAGGAGACGATAACAGTCTATCCTAGCCAGAACTGCCCAGCATGTGACAGTCTGTCATTGCCTACTCCCCTCACAGGGACCCCAGTAAACTCAGCCCACTTCAAACCGGGACCCACCTGCCCGCTGCGCAGGAACGCTAGCGCACAAAGGCACGAGCAGACTTCAAACAATCAGCATTCCGCACTGGGGCCCATATTTATACTTTTGTGCACCGAATTTGCATTAAAAAAATGAAGCTAATGCAGTGCAAACGTTTATACTTTGACATTAGACATCTAATGTCAAGATATAGGAGTTTGCACCATTTTTTGGATGAGTGAACCTACCTTGCGTCAATGAGATTCAAGGTAGGCGTTCCCATCCAAAAAATGGTGCTAGCCCCATAGCCCCATATTTATCCCAGTGCTAAAATGACGCACAGGTTAGAGGAAGATCTAAATACTATTGATAAGCTTGTTTGGCACCATTATTTATTTAACACCTGGGTCAGACCAGGCATTAGGGGACCTGTGGACCCATTTCCATTATTAAACACCATGGAATGGGCCCACAGGTGCCCTCCTCAAGCCCCAGGAACACCCTTATCCCCACCAGAGGGACAGAGGAGGATGGGGGAAGCCATCCCAGGTAAGTCCAGGTAAGTATTTTTTTTCTAAAAATTGTTTGCCATCAGGGGCCCTAACTTGAAGGCCCCATGCATGGCACGGGGTGCAATGGCCATGCCCAGGGGACAGTTGTCCCCTGTGCTGGCCACTGGGGTGGTGGGCATGACTCCTGTCTTTCCTGAGACAGGAGTCATGTTTTTTTTGTGGTTGTACACCAGGAAATGGTACTAGTCTTGTTAGAGGCATTTTTTTGCCTCTAACCAGGGTTGAGTCATTTTCTGACGCACAACCCCCTCCTTCCCTACCGCCACCCAACTCGGCTAGCGTCTTTTTTTAAGTTACTAGCACAAGTTCAGTGCCAACTTGAGCCATTCAATAAATATGGCGCCTGGCTGGCATTGTGAAATGACGCAAGCTGGCGCTAAACTTTTTGCTGCAAAAACTACTTTAGCGCATGTGGCAGTGCTGCTGATTGGGTGCTTGAAGTGCTTCTGCCCTGCCGACTTCTTGTACTGGCTGGTGTCAAGGTTTTGAACAGCGGGCACCAGCGGGAGGCGAATCATATTAATTGAGCATGTGTGTGTGTGCATCAGTATTAGAAAGACACAGGGGTGATCCTTTTTAAGGTTAGCTTATGAGTGGTATGATGTGTGTCACAAGTAATTATGCAACTCGGTCAGTATCTTTGTTCTCACTTATATCTACATTCCAACATTTTAGAAATGGAAAGGGGGGACGTTTTAAAGAATAATTGGGAGAATGTATTCTGCCCATTGACATATCACGGGCAAGACAATTTCATGCGGGAGACAGGCAAAATAAAACCATTCTTGGTTTTAAAAAATAGGAGCATCCCGCCTGAATTTGGTTTATTGGCATGTGACCTTGGAGATGGGGGCTGGGATGGCATGAGGCATCCTGGGGTTCCTTCGCTGGGCTTAGAGATTAAATGCTGTTGAGCTCATACGTACCCTTTTTAGTTTTCTTTCTCTGCTTTACTTGATGGGTACCAGATCACTGCATGCCAGAAAGGATGAAGTGCTGCATTCTCGATATTTTCACTTACAACTAGTTATTTTTAAGTGTGTCAGTTCAACTGGATTAACTCAAGTGAAACACGAATTCAGAGGAACATTATGTGAGTGGTGAGGAGAGCGCAGAAAGAAAAAAGTAGTGGGCCGAAACTAAAACATATGGCTGATAGTGAAAGGATCCATGTAGCAGGAGCAGTCTCCAGAGCAGAGCAAAACAGCCAAAAGGCGGGACAAATGTATGCTAATCACCAAAGAAACAACAGGAATTTCGAAAGGTAGAGCTTGAACCAATGATAAGCAATAGGCGTCGTCAAAGCCCACAGAGAGCTTACAGCATGTCAAGGGACAGCGCATGCAAGCTGCCGAGGCTCGACCTAAAAATGTTACAAAATAATTGAAGTTTCTGGCATTTGTACACAGTCGGACAGATAACTTACACATGAGGTTACTGGCTGCATGTATTGAGTGCAGTGAACTATGCGTCTAAAGGCATAATGAACTGCATACCTTTCTGTAAGGTTCAGAATTTATGGTGCTTAACATAGGGTGATAATGAAAGTTTGTGATACAAGAAAGTATACATTTGAAGGTTGATATTTGTTGACTAAGATTTGTGTTTAAGCGCTGGAACACATGATACTATCAGTTTATGTCATCAGCAGTGCCTGCCTAGTTTGCCTAATTTGAAGCTTGTTGCCTATGTATGATTGCAGGGAAATGTGTGACTGTGGCTAATCAACTGATCTTTAGTCACATTTTTCATTGATTATATCTTTACGCTATCTGACCATATTGATTTAGTTTTACTATCCTTCTGATGCAGTATTATGCCCAAAATGTCTCCGAGTCCTTGGTATGTATGTCAAAAGCATGATCGTCATAGACGAGCTATTGTCGATCATTTTGTGAAAGGAATAGTTGATTTCATGTGCAGGAATATGGTTTGCCGGTAGCACTCCTAAAGAAAACACATTCCCACTTAATCGTAGTAACAGTTACATCTGTTTCATTGTCATCCCTTTGGATACACGTTTTAAGCGTTTTCAAATAATTAACAGAACCCACTACATGAGTGCATTTATCTGAAACTCGAGATTAGCATTACAAGTATTTTCTTCTTTCTTTTCTTTACTGCAAAAAAATATTTTAATTAACTCTGGAGGGAGGAGCCATTTCTTTATAAAATGGACCGAAATACATTACAGCTGCATTTTAAGACAAATCAGTTAATCAATCAATTAATAAGCTCATTTTGATTTACTAAAAAACCGTAAAACTTCTAGAACAGTTACTATGGTCTCTTCCTACCCATACCTAACCAGCTCTTCTGCACAACCGGGTTCAACTTGTGGCACCAGAATCAGGGAATGTGGTGTCGAGGGGCACGAGATAAACATCTACATTTAAAGAAATGTAATTATCAACCACAGCGCTCTAATCCAAATGTTCCCCTAACTGACATTCACTGCTTTTCAGTATATTTACAAAGCTATAAATTCCATCAACCTAAAGGTCCAAGCACATTTTCTTGTTTGATTGACTGCTGCGTGTTACCAATGCAACACCGTTAGGTAGATCCCATTGCAGTGCGGTGATGTAGTTTCAGCTATTAAATGATGCAACACTATGATGTAGTTTAAAGAGCAGAGCAATCCTTACAACAGGGATAATATTCTTCCTTACATTTGAGTTATATGATTTGCTAAGTTCACATGTTGTGTTGATAGACACATGTTTTCAATGTGAGTGTGGGAATGTAGCCTTGACCACAACATTATCAAAGATGTCATGTCCCATTATTTTTACACAGGTCTAAAAAGACTCCAGAATTTCTTGTTTTGTTTAACCAATATTGTCTATGCCTTATATATGTGTCCGTTTACATGTGTTTTGCCCAACTTTTAAAAATCTGTGTATTCCTCCTGAGGCTATAATTCGATTAGGGCCTATCTCGACTATGCCCTGACGAATGCCCATGACCCATCTGGGCAATATGGCAGAAACATGTTGACCACTTTATAGTGTAGGAGTGTAAGAATTATTACTTCCCATAAGTCCTTACACTTGTTTTTATCCTAGTTGTGGCTAGTAAAATAGGAATAAAAAAGTATCTTCATAATATCCTTGGATAATATTAAACTAACTTTGTTCTGTCTAAAAAGATCTTAAGGCACCGCATTTGTGGGGCCTTTTGAAGAGAAAAAGATTTTGTAGAAAACGCTTTTTCTATAGAGTCAGTTGAGTGTTGCACACTCTCTACACAACATGGAGCAAAACCCGATGATGAAGCGTGTGACTTAGGTGGGTGAGGATCTGTGACCTTAGAGTCTGTAATAAGATACATATGAAAAATCACACTTTCTCGTAGTATGTCTTCTGGAGCATATCATTTTATGGTGCTAGTGGTTCAGGAGGATGTGTAACAAACAGTGGGAACCCTCCCATTTGCTTATTTTGGCAATATGTAATTTGTGAAATGCCAGTGCAGAAGAATGAAAGAAAGGCTCTCATGCTCAGAGAGCACTCTACTGAAGGTACCACCCATCACAGTATGTGTGACAGGTAGTGGCAGAAACTGCCATAGCGAGATCCTCTGCCATTGATGGGGGGGCTAGCCAGGCTCATTTGCATAAAGACATCCCAAACACAAAAATGTGCAATGCAAACATAGTCCAACTCCTTGTTGATGCCTGAAGTAAATCCCACCATCAGCGACACGTTATACACCAACTAGAATTAAACTAGCCTTTTGCTGCGTACCTGACCCACCTTGAGGGAAATGGTCACTGAGGGATATCCCAAAGCAAGAGGAAATACATGTGCCCCGACCTGCCTCCCAGAGACAGCTCTTTGGGTGGGAAATCTCATTTTCTGCCGAGTGGCAAAGCGGAGAGGCAGGCATTAATTATTTTTACAGCCTGGCTTCCACATCCCGTGGATTAACATTACCTTCTGTTGAAGGGCTAATATTCATTTGCTGTGATGGTCTCCCACAGCAAACAATCAGTGTGAATTCTCCATTTGAAATCTGGTTGGTCATATATATTACATCACAGCAGCAAAACATTGCTTTCAGGTGCTGTGATCAGTGCTTAATTTGAGCCTGTGGTTCCTCATTTCTGGGAACCGGCATTTACTTTCCTTATGTCTCAAGAGCAAGAGAGGGAATCACACAAAGGGGAAAGAAGGAGAAAGCGAAAAAAAGAAACACCATCACACAGGGTAAAGCAGCAACCTGCCAGTTGGAGATAAAAGGGCAGGGAGTGTCTGGTAGTTCATTAGAGAAGCATGAGGTGGATTCCAGACTATGTAATCTTGGTATTTGCGTTCCAGGGTCAGCCACGGGCTTCTGAGCAGACCTTTGAGCATTGATTCTGCTACAAATTAAGCACTGGCTGTGATGTGCGTGGGAAGGTTGCCACTTCTAGGTCCTCCCTACCCTTGCCCAGGCACTTGACAGAAGTGTTGGAAGCGCTAGTGCTGATATGCCTCCTAACCAGGTTTCTTGAAACAAACAGATGTGGTGAAATGTGCAATGGATATCTTCTGTCCTCCCCTCCTTAGCCACCTTCCTTACATTCCCATGGAATGGCAGGCAATGCTCTCCAACGCAAGCAGCCATCTCCATTGCCTGACGCAGGTCCGTGCAGACCCATCTCAGACATGGGATTTCTCTCAGATCTGCCTGGTTGGGAGGACCAGGAAAACACCAGAGGGTGATGTGGTTAAGTAGTAATTGCTGCCCAGAGTGGTAATATAAAAGGCTAGCTGTAAAAAGACAATTTGAGATTCTGTCCAGATGTCTTTGATGACACCTGGAACCCCTCTGTGAAGAACAACCGTTATTAAATGCTACAGATCTATAATTCTATATGCTATAAGGGCCAAGAACTACTTGTTTGCTGGTCAATTTCCAGAGAAGTACCCTACTGGTAAGTAAGACACGTTCGAAGTGAGAGATGGCGTGATCCATGTCTTAAACATGACAAAATATGTCCAAATATGTCTAGGTGGTTTCCCCAAACAATTATTGTATGCATCCACCTTTCAGCGAAGACAGACGCTGTACCAATCATAAGTACCGCTGCTCCAGGGAAAGTTAAGCAACGTCTATCCCGTTCCTTTCATCCCCAATGAGTGCGTCCCTTATGGAGACTCGGAGACACTCAAAGAGTAGTTCAGTACATGCAGTGCTTAATTTGTGGTTGCTGTTTCCGCACTTATTTTTTAGGGCCAGCGCTTATTTTTTTGCCTCAGGCATTTACTGTGAACAAAAGACACCTATGGGAAAGGCAGAGGAAGAGAAAAGCGAAACACAGAGGGAGAAAGTAGAAATCTGCAAGAGTGAGCTGAAAGGGCAGGGAGTGGCTGTAAATGGATTGAAGAGGACCCAGATGGCTTCAGGATTATGCTGCCTCAGTATTGGCACATTGAATTGCAGCAGCCGCCTGTTTAAGAGGAGGACTTTGGGAACGGCACATTTTTATTTACAAATTAAGCACTGAGTACATGTTGTCATATGTTACGTATGATTAACGAAGCAGCTATGTTTCGAGTAACATAATTTTACCAGGAACACGGAAAGTTGGTACCTTCAAAATGTGTCAAACGCAACTTTCCAAGAAAGCCTTCCCTCCACCCTCCCATGGCTTTTACTTCACGAACTGGCTCGGCAGCTCGCGGCATGTCGCCTTTACTGCTCGTTCGCTGCTGCGGGCGCTTCCTGCTAGTGCCGCCTGCCAGCTGACTGCGACCGACGGGCAGGGAAACATTCCACCGCGCTGCTGGGTGTGGGTAGCGTGTCAACAGATCTCTGGGAGGCGGGGAGCAGGTTTGTCAGGTTCCACGCCAGGGCTTTGGGAACCCGCTGGCCCCGTAACACGGACAGGGAATGGCAGAGTGAACGCAGAGCGACATTTCTCTTCCCGTTCCAGACGAGGTACGTACGATTTCCTTTGCTTGCGCCAGTTCAGACTCAATGAATGCTGCGTTCATGTTTGTCTCAGGTGCGAGATGCAGCTGGTGGGATATTTGAGGGAAAAAATAAGTACTTTTCGAAGGATAGGATGGGTCCTATTCAGTCGTGATAATATGGTTGTGATACATTTCTGAAGTTCCATAAAGTGTTTTTTTCTGTAATTTTACTAAGTTTGTGTGTGTTTTTTCTAAATGCTGGTTAACATGCGCATGTCTCTAGAGTTTCTACTTCCTGCTTTCTCAAACAGGTGTCTAGCACAGTCGCTATGACCAGAAACCATCCATTTTATCGGTCAGTATGTACTGTCTGATAGCAATGGCATGTGTCGTAAATCTCATGAATACTGCCTTGAAGCATATGTATAACCCAAGCCCGGGCTGACCAGTGATTAAAGCTAAAATGACTTCCAAATCTTAGCACCCATCATAAGTGCAGCATTCTGTGTTCCAGCACTGCGCTTAAAGACAGTCATAAAAATGGCACAGCATGGAGGCCTCTACGGCATGTGTTTTCGAACGGAAATTAGGCGTGCCGCTGGTGGTAATGTGTTTTACCGCCACTCCAACCATTATGGTAGGAAACAATCCCCCTCATAATAAAATCTAACGTGATGGTGGTAGAATTATCACTATTGGCAGTTGCTATACTTCCACCTATAATTTGCATTACCTCTAGGAAACACGATTACATGCAAAAATATTGCAAGAAAATTACTGAATCTATTGACAAAAATGAAATGGATGAAAATGACAGCCAACTTCCGCAACATCAGTCTTTGTTTCTGCACGGTCACTAGGCACTACATGAAGAGGGAAGCGCGCAGGTTTTGTTCTGCAGTTATCCTGCCTCTAGCCCTGAAATTGAAGCAAGTCTTTAACCACATGTATTTTTACCGTTTGGTACTAAATTATATTGCCCAGCCACATAATGTGTCGCTTTGGAAATTGACTGCTAAAGACAGGAGGATATTCATTCAGATGACTGTGTTTATCACTGCTCGGGGGTAATTACCGTCTGTGTTTTTTACGCTATCACTGGGATTAATGTAAGTTTTTAAAACCACTTGGCGGCATTGGCGACTCTTCATCAAAATGCCTGGGGTAGCAGAAATTACATCAGATACCATTTGACCTTCATGATGTAACAGGTCATGATGTCACATGACCTTAACCCTCATTACCTCGTCGCAGATTGGATTTCCTCAGCGTCAGTACGATTTACAATGACTGCACAGGAGCTGTGAACTCCAGGTTTCAGATGGTCCAGGACGTTTTGTTTGTTAGTGAAAATCCAGTGCCTATTCTGATTTCCTAATTGCATTTTGTTATGTGGTGTTACAGGTCTGAGGAGGTAATGCTAGCAGAATGAAAAAAAGAAAAGTATAGGAATTCAGTTTCGTGTTGTTTAGGCCCCCAAACCAAAATCATACACTGAGTTCAAATATGTAGGACTATAATGTATGTCTATGTATGTATCTATTGGACGAAGCTAGCCCAAAGGGAATTGGAGGTTTCTACAGGGTCAAAGGCAAAAATACATAAAACGAGTGTTAAGAAGTGTATCTGGGTTATGGGAGCAGGTGAACCTTTACTATATTATAATAATGCGCTGAATCTTTAACTTTTTCCTAAATTGACCATCTTCGGGGCAGTCCTGATGGATAGGTGTATGCTGTTTCAGACCCTGGCCGCATACTTCCGTCTTGTTTTTCATATTTCACACTTCTTAGCCCCAAGCCTGACAGTGTCCTGGCTGCGGAAATGCTGAGACCCACCAGCGATAGTGCGCTTGCATGCAAGCAAAGAGGGGCATTGGTCGTGATGGCTTTGTAAATTATGCAACTGCTTTTGAAGATGGTGTGGGCCTGCAGTGGGCGCCAATGGAGTTTCATCTGTATTAAGGTGATTTGATATTTTTTTGCACATGAAGAATGCCCTTAAAGGCCGGGGAGGGGGCAATGTGATGTCTGTGAGGCCATATAGCAGTGCAGCAGGGCATTTTCACTATCCTCTCTATCCAGATTGAAGTGTGTGAGGGCTTGAACAGCAGTTCTGAAGTCACTTTCTAGAAGAAATGGTTTCACTTTTTTTAAAAGACTGAGCTGGCAACAGTCTATCTTTGTTTTAATGGAAATGTGTTCCATGAGTTTGAGGTTGGTGTTCAGAGTGAATCCAAATGACTAAGCTTTCTGTGAAATCAGTTGAGGTTCAAACTAGTCAAGGGTCATGTAGCAGGGCTAGGTTTGTACTATTTCTTGGCCCTCGTTCTTGGCAAATAACAGGAATTCTTTCTTCGTGGGATTATGTTTCAGGTAGGCAGGGGACAACCTGGTCTTGAGGAGGTGCACGCTGTGTTTGAGGCACTTTTGAGGCAGTGTTAGAGCAGAGGAGACACTCAAGGAGAGTATTGTATTGTTGGCATATTAGTGAATTTTTCTGCTGCAATCTTTGTGTGCTTGGGGCTCTATATAGCAGTGAGAAATTGCTACTGTAGTATTTTTAAAACGTAATCACAATTTTGTGTCTGTGGTCAAATAATACAGATGACCAACTTGCAGTCCATATTGTAGAGCTTTCAAAATACAATTTACCAATACATTTGCAAAAATATGATCTGTACACACCAGACAGCACAACTGGGTGGTGGGGCATTCGATACACACAACCATATAAGAAGTCAAACAATAATGTAAATAATTACATAAAAATATGAAAATTAAGTGTGATTTTCCCAGAAGTGACAGAAAGGATGTGCCTTACATTGCATAAAGTTAAACATCTTCATGGTTTTGCTGTACTGATTGTTCTATGGCACAGATGTAGCATTGGAGCCGCCATCACATTTTGAGTAATTGCTACTAATGTTTGTGTGAGTGAGAGTAGTCACTGAAGAAACATGGTTGCCTCAAATGTGATATCATTTCAACAAGACAGTAGAGGCACTGTTATTGAAATCACATGACCCTTGGTCCCTGGGGACTTAACAGGATTCAACACCACATGACATTTGACCCCGGTGATGGGACACAAAACTAACAAGCATTTGCAATACAATGGGTCTCGCGTTTGCTCGAGTTAAAGCTATTAGCTAAAGCTAGACTTTTCTTGCCGCATAAACTGAAAAGTAAAACAATTTCCCTTAAGCAAGCCCATGGCCGCTATGAGCGCACTTCAAACACACAAAAGGAAACAGAAGTTCGCTGGCAGTGAAACGTATCGGCAAAAGTGCAATTATCCATGTAACCGGCAAAAGTGCAATTATCCATGTAACAGGATGTCATGTAAAGCACTCTACTACTGTCCAGCGAGATCACGCTGCCTACGGAATAAAGAGAAAAAGTAGTGCAGAAACAATGTGGAAAACATGGAGCCTTGTATGTTTTCAGTAGTTGGTCGGTGCGCTCGAGGCAGGCTAAACACTGGAAAAGGCATGATATATGCATGCCTTTCACTAATTAAATCAAGCTAATTTTAAAAGGCAAGCCCACAAACCAAACAAACTGATGGGCTTGACATGGGCGTGGGTAAGAGCCCACAGAGAGATTACACCAAGGACAGAGCGCTTTGCGCTCAACCCTATAAAGTTGGTCATTAGAGAAAGTTAAATAAAAAGGGCTCAATCAGTTGGTTGCAAGTGCTACAGCAGGGTACCCCTAAATAGAGCACCTGATGATTTTCAGTACAAGTAGGTATTTTACTGAAAGAAGAACAAAGGGCTGTTGTTGTGCGGTATGTTGATCTACACCCAGTATGGCAATAGTTTGCTAATGATAGGCCCCAATAATTATGTCAGAGGATATTTTTGTTATCAATATTCTGACAGACAACTGTGACTTGGCCGTGTGCCCTCCTTGGCTACTAGAACCTAGTTATGTGTTATCAAGTTGAACATTAGCCAATTTGCAGGTGTATGTGTAAATTCAGCCTACAAACACATTTTATGAGTCCAAAACCACCTTTGTAATTCACAAATGTAGGTTTCGCCTTGTTAAAATGGTTTACCCACCAAAACATTTCTGAGTGAGTAAATCTTCTCCACTGGGTGGGAACTGGATGTTCCAGGGCAGAAATGACCTGTACGTTTTTGCACATTCAAAAACCTACACATCTCGGGTAGTCACAAACCTTTTTCTGATCAGTGCCTACCTTGAAATGGCCAGAGACTTGCACCTAAAGTTCAGTGATTTACTGCTGTCAAGGGAAGGATAGAATCCCTTTACATGGTGCGAAGGTGAAGGGAACACCCCAAACTCGACGGGGTGTGGAAGAAGGGGTTTCACTGTGTGTGTCAAGCGGGGGCATATCTTGGTCAGCAAGATTGGGATGGTGTACTCTCAGGTGTACCAACAATCAAGATGGCATACCCTGTTAAAATAGAAGATATAACAAGCATGGCGTAAGGGTGAATTAAGGGGCAGGGGAAGGGAGGCAATTGTGGGATAGTGGGGCTGCCTGCGGGAGGGAACAGCGTATTTCATAAAGTAACCAACATTCTTGAAGACACTTCAAAAGAAAGAGAGTGTAATCAGAAATGCACGCACCATCCATGACTGAGAACACTTGGAGACAACTTCCTTCTTTAGAACTATGTTTTCAGGAAACAGTCGCCAGCTGCATTTCGGAAAAGTCTTAAACAGGAATATAACCCCTTGTAAAAAAAGTACACCATTCAACTAGGGGAAAAGCTTAAAGGATATTAGTTTAGAGGACTCCCTCCGCCAAGTAGACCTTAACGCCCCTTCTTCACTTTTTGCTTTTCTCATGTTCAACAATAGCATTTCGAAGTAATCAAAAGATGAGGCGCAGCTCTCTATAAAAGTTCTCAATAAATGAATGAATGTTATTTCATGAAGCTCTTACATTGTGAACTGAAAGAAAAGTAGTTTCCGATGATGTCATGGCATGGCCTGGACACACAGACTGACATTAAAATGGAGGTGGTTTCTATGTCCTTCCTGCCAGGAGATGAAACCTTGTCAGTGCTTTCACCTTGGTTCCTGCGACCCTCGCGTGGAAAGCTGTAGTAATCGTGTACACCCTGGGGACCATCCATCCTTCTCTCCTGTATGTGAAATGTGCCCTAATGGACGTTATTTTGATAATGTATGGAACGTGGAAATGATGTCAGTCAGTGCTTAGGGGATACTTTCTTGTATTTGTACCTGTTAATACTTACACTTTAGCCCACGGTGTTCTAGCACGCATAGTTGTGATTATTACTGTTTTTATTTGTTTATACATAGATGGTCGATTGGTTAAAAGTTAATGCTTTTATATTATAAATATATTACTTTAAACCTCAATGAAAAAGAGTAAAGAGAGAAAGTGCTTTGGGAGATACGTTCTTTACTCGTCATTCCCTTTCTAATGTGAGCCAACATTTCCCTGTCACAACAAGTGGACAGATGTGAATTAAAAATATACAGAGACACAGCGATGGGGAATGTTTAAATCTACTGAACGGATCCAAAGTGCAAATTTCCTTTTTATTTCTTGTCAATTTTCAGCACTGTGCCTCCCAGGTTTCTGTTTCCTACTTATAAAGAAAGACTAACCCTGCAGCTGGGCCAAAATTTCTAATTAGGTGTGTTTTTTTTACTCCCACGGCTTTGTGTAGTGATCTTAAGGTGACAAGGTGGTTCTCTATAAAACTCCATAAATAAATAATTACTTTGGCAGAGATGAAGTATTACAAGAAAAAGTACCCTTTGATTCAGTTAAATTACTTATGTTAGCGCATCTGACCTTAATTAGTAAACTTACAAGGGGACGCAAATAGGTCGATGAACCTTTTGACTCGCAATTAAGATGTTCTTACCATAACTCCAGTTTTTCATTACACAATAATCAATAATCATTAAAAATCAATAAAATCAGTAATCAATGGAGTCAGTAATTGTCACACACCATGACCTTTCAGCCATGAATAACCACACCTTTAGTAAAAGTTTAGAATGTTTATTTTCCTATATTACCAATGATAAAGTCTTGTAAATTAATCTCAAAATCAAATGAAACACATACAGAAACAACCCTGGTTGTCCAAAGCGGAGGAAGAAACGTAATCTAATCAAAGCTTGAACTGCAACACATTCTAAGTTATGGTTCAAATCAATAGCAAAGTCAACTGTGTCAATGTTATAACATACATTAAGTTTAGCAGAAAAATTCATCAAGCATTAGTCCCTGTTATCATAATTTCATTAGCGAGGATCCTTAACTAACATCAGATTAGCATCAGCATGTTGAGCTTCATTCTAAACAATTTAGTAACACAAATTTGGAAAATATCTAGCTATGGCTCTATCAAAACAGCGCAGTTGGTACCTAGAAAGAAAATGCTAATATGGATAATCACAATTAGGATATACCTATCCTCAGGGTGGATCAGCAAAGCAGAATCAGTCTTCGTCCTCAGGACATCAGTCGATCAGCAAAGCATCAGGCTTCAGCATCAGAATTAAAAAAGGGCAAAGTCTTTAAGCATTAAAGTTAAGCACGTCTCTTGTCAAGACGCATAAGAAAGTAATAACCTTTCGGTGAGGAAAAATGGGCAGTAATGACTATCTTCTCTCAATGCAGTGTCGTTAAGTCAAAGTTACCTAAACTATCCCCCAAAACCCTATTGGTAAGTTAAACATATGTTCGCACTCTGTCCAATAAAACTAATATCCCAGATCTATGAATTCGAATATTTCTCTGTTCACATATTGTTGATTGGTTCGTCTTGCGATGTCCTCATCATCCGGCTTGTCAGGTAACAATATTGTTGCAGCTTCTACTTTAGTCAGTATCTTCATTGTTCTTGCCCTAGGAGAGTCAGTCTCACTCACATTACACATAAAATGTTGAATTAGCAAGAACATCATCTCCTAGCAGACCGGTTCTCACAAGAAGCTTCAGTTATGAGCATTTAAACAATACAATAGAAATTAATACTTTTAACTCACTTGGTCAGCTATTTCGTTATACACTAAGAAATGCAGCTCCTATATGAGGCCTGGCCAATAGGCCAAGATACTCGCTAATTTAAGGCTTGCAATCAATAAAGCTAAAGCTTAATTCATAACCCTTAATATGACATATTACTGCATTAGCCTAACATATATTTAACATTTCATTATTATTTAATCATTGAATATTACATTTCGTTAACATTGGTGGCCATTCTTCGTAATAACATTTTCAAATGTGTGCATTATTTTTCTACATTATTTTATTTTCTACATAAACGTATTATTCAAAATACATAAACACTCATTAGTAATTTTTATTAAGACATCTGCACTAGCACTTACACTCCTTAGCCACTGGTTTTGTTGTGCCTTCTACAGCCCTGTGCAGTGATCCCCGGTGACATGTTTGCGCTTGATAAAATATCTTTAATAATTAAATAAATGCAACGTAATACAGAAGGAAGTAGTAAGGCAGGTTGGGCGTAATAATGTCACTGTTACCGAAAAACCGGCTTTAGTTATTTAGAAAAAATAAAATGGCCTCATGCCCTCTAGGCCCATACGCAAAAACTGATGAAGATGAAAGACTCCACAGGACACCGAATTAACTACGTGAGCGTAAAATGAATGTAGACACATCTACAAATTCACTTAATTTGTCGGCGGGATTACTATATAATGATATTGCCAAGACACAGCAGGGTCCGAAGGCTAAACAACATATCTGCAGTAAACTCGAATCCGTAGCTGAGAACTACATTTGAGAGGAGGCATGGCTGCCTGTCCCTCCGTGGCCTCTGTCTCTCCCCAGGCCTCGTACCTAAAGGATGGGCACGTAAAACACCTCTGTTGCACCTCAGGGGAACACCCGTGCATTTCCATTTGCTCAAATCCACCGGTAGATCAAATGAACACTGAATAGTAATCATACTTTGTTTTCATATAGCACCGACTTCTAGTTGTTGCCATTCTTAGGCGCTGTAAATAACACGTCACAATTACCTAATGTAATGGAGTTTACTGATCTCATAAAGATGAAAGGCTGCGTTAGCCTTCATTGTATTCTAATTTGTAAACTGCGAATTAGGGCAAATGTCGGCAGCGAGCGTTTAACTTAGAGGAAGTGTTCCATTCAGTTAGACAGTGACTCACCTTTGAGAGGCCAAGTAACTATCTGCCTTACATCTAAATACAGTCACCAGGATTTAGCCCCAAGAAGGCACCGAATCAAAGGCCAGACAGAGCACACGATTCTTGTCTTCTGCGTGACCTATTGTAGCCTTGGCATCGTTTTCCTTCATGTGATACTGTTTCATTTCTTTTGTTAACATATTCTACGAAAATGGTTTTTATTTTTATAACTTTATAAACTCTGCCATGTGACCGAATATTTATCCAGGAGCCTGTATCCGATTGTGCTGCCTGCAATGCTTTACTAGGGCAGGTGCTGTGTGGCTGTCCCAGCTGCCGCTGTTTTGTTTCCATGGCCCGTCTGCTTTATATGCTTTTTCGTTGGTGTCTGGCACGGCTCCGTTTCGGAGAAGCGGCCCGGTACTCCAGTGAAGATTGCGAAACTAGAATGTTTTGGTTCAGCCTGCTGCATGCACTCTCGGGCGTGTCACTGGGTGTGTGGAACAGTGCCGCAGGCGAACTCCCACATTCTGAAGAAGTAGCTTCCCACAGGCGGTGGGGTAACGCTGAGTACACGGTGGCCAATGGCAAGGGATGTGAGGCACAACAAGGGTTAACCTTGAAATCAATATGGACATGGAGTTACTATGTGTAAAGGAACAAGGACCCCATATCCCTAAGGAATTGAAACGCCAAGCTTTTTGTTATTATTATTATAACCTTTTAGTCCTCAATGGAAATATAAACATTCCAATGTCCTAATATGTCTCAAAGGGCCCTGTTCCAAATGAAACCTAAAGTGATGCACTACAACGAGCACATTGATGTGTGAGCACCGAGCACGTTTTTCTCACTGATACCGAAAATTCACAGCTATTTATCTTTTGATTTTGTGCCTTTTTACAATCTTGATTAATATTAGCACGTTGTTATATTAAAAATCATGTTTGTTTAGGAACCCTTGTTCCTCTATAGATGCAATGGCAGAGAGAGGCAGCACTATGCAGAGGCGAGAACAGCAAGCAGACGCCCACGGGTATGGTGAGAAAGGGCATAGTCAAAGATAAACGGGAGCAAAGGTCACACTAGGAGATATACAGAGCTGGGGGCATTAGGAAGGCATGGGCGGGGGTAGAGAAAGGACATAGCTAAAGTGAGGTTGAATAGGTATGTGTGGGTGAGGGTACAGTGAGGGTAAAACCACTGGTGAGAAGGAGCAAGGATAGGGAGAACGAATGTATGATGGAACAATGAATCCTGGAACCACGCATGCACAAACAACACAGTCGGAAGAACGACCGTGTTGCTACCACGAATGCCATTACCACGCATGCCTTAACAACGATTTTTCGTTGTGAAGGAATGCCTAGTAAAGGCATGTGTGGGACGGCATGCGTGGTTCCAGCATGCAACCACTCCACCTGCCCTAATGCCCAGAAGTACCCCAACCCTAAAACTACCCGGACCTCCCACCCCAACCCTAAAAACTAAAACTACCCCGACCCCCTACCCCGCCGCTAAAAAGTAAAACTACCCAGACCCCCTAAAAAGTAAAACAACCCCGACCCCCACCCATAAAAACAAAACTACCCCAACCCCCCACCCTGTCCCTAAAAACAAAACCACCCGGCCCCTACTACTAAATCTACCCTGATCCCCCACCCCACCCTGCACCTAAAGCTACCCGACCCCCACCCCTCCACTAATACTAAAACTACTCTGACCCCCGCCCCGCCCCTAAAACTAAAACTATCCTGAATCCCCACCCCTAAAACTACCAGGATCCCCAGCCCTAAAAACTAAAACAACCCTGAATCGCCAACCCCGGCTCTAAAAACTAAAACAACCCGACCCCACACCCGCCTTTAAAACTACCCGACTCCCCAACCCTCAATACTAAAACAAGCCTGACCACCCACCCGCCCCTTAAACTAAAACTACCCGACCCTCACCCCTAAAAATACCCTGACCCCCCACCCCTCCCCTAATACTAAAACTACCCAACCCCCCACCCCTCCTCTAAAACTAAAACTCCCCTGACCCCTGCCCCTAAAACTACCCGGACCCCTACCCCCAAAACTAAAACAACCCTGAATCGCCACCCCGCCTCTAAAAACTAAAACAACCCAACCCTACACCCGCCCCTTAAACTAAAACTACCCGACCCCCACCTCTAAAACTAAAAATACCCGACCCCCCACCCCTCCCCTACTACTAAAACTACCCGACCCCTCCTCTAAAACTAAAACTACCCTGACCCCCACCCCTAAAAACTAAAACAACCCAGAAACGCCAACCCCGGCTCTAAAAACTAAAACAACCCGACCCCACACCCGCCTCTAAAACTACCGGACTCCCCAACCCCCAATACTAAATCAAGCCCAACCACCCACCCCACCCCTTAAACTAAAACTGCCCGACCCCCACCCCTAAAACAAAAAATCCCCCAACCCCCACCCCTCCCTTAATACTAAAACTACCCGACCCCCCTATCCCTCCCCTAAAACTAAAACTACCCTGCCCCTAAACCTACCCGGATCCTCACCCCTAAAAACTAAAACAACCCTGAATCGCCGCCCCGCCTCTAAAAACTAAAACAACCCAACCCTACACCCCGCCCCTAAAACTACCCTGACCCTCCAACCCCCAATACTAAAACTACCCAGACCCACCAACCCCCAATACTAGAACTACCCCGACCCCCCACCCGGCCCTAAAAACAAAACTACCTGACCCCTACTACAAAATCTACCCCGATCCCCCACCCTGCCCCTAAAACTACCCCGACCCTCCACTCCTCCCCTAATACTAAAACTACCCGACCCACCACCCCTCCGCTAAAACTAAAACTACCTTGACCCCCGCCCCTAAAACTACCCGGACCCCCACTCCTAAAAACTAAAACAACCCTGAATCGCCACCCCGTCTCTAAAAACTAAAATAACCCAACCCTACACCCCGCCCCTAAACCTAAAACTACCCTGACCCCCCAAGTTACTGACGCCAGTGCAAAAGGTCTTGGGGCTGTGCTACAACAAGGTGATCAAGTGGGCAAGTGGTTTTGTTTTTGTCGCGAGCTCTAAAAAATGCCGAGTTGAACTACTCGGCTATAGAGAAAGAAGCTTTAGCGGTGCATTGGGCTGTGAAGAAGCTTAAGAATGTGCTGTGGGTCAGCAAATTTGAGGTTAGGACGGATCATAAACCACTTTGTGAGATCTATAAAAGAAAAGGAGTTGATGCAATATCAAGTAGGTTCACAAATTGGGTGGTATCGCTACAGGATTTTGATTTTGAAGTTAAATACATTCCTGGAGTGCAAAACAGGGTGGCTGACACATTTTTCAAGTTGGTACAGTCAACAGAAGATAATCAACTAGAAGAAGGGAGTGATGAAGATCTGGACGGTGAAGTGGTATGTGAAATTGAAGGAAATGGTTTTGATGACAGTGTTGTGACAGAAGAAAGATAGAGGAGAGAATGCAAGTTGGATTGCACGATGGTTGAGGTGCGTTCCTCGATAAAGAGAGGATGGGGAAACAGGAATGATGTGAGTTTGGAGACTCAGAAGTTTTGGCATGTGAGAGGGGAATTGTCAAGTAGAGATGGTCTGCTGTTTAGAGGTACAAGACTAGTTCCTCTTATCACGTTGCGGCAGGAACTTATTTTCCTTGCCCACTCGGGTCATCAAGGGATATCTAAAACTAAAGGGAGATTGCAGTTGACGTACTGGTGGCCAGGAATGGACAGTCAGGTACAGAGGACTATTACGGAGTGTATGCAATGCGTGATGAGCAAGAAAACTGTCAAACCCAGGGTTCAGCCCATGGAGATTAGAGATTGTCCCACTCGGCCTTGGGAGGAGGTTGCATTCGATATTCTGAGGCCCATGCGTGAAGAGGGCTGTGATGTCTATCTCCTGGTGCTGATAGATGTTTTCTCAAGGTGGCCGGAGATCAAGTTTACCAGGGACATTGAGACAAAGCATGTAATTGGTTTTCTGAAAGAAGTGTTTGGAAGAGAGGGTATTCCCAAAGTTATCCTCACTGACAATGGAGTACAGTTAGTGTCTAGAGAGATGAAACAATTTTTTGCGGACTGCTCTATACGGCACAAGAAATGTGCACTGTGCCATCCAGAAACAAACGGCATGGTAGAGCGTTTCAATAGGGTGTTGAAGGAAACTATAGCTTTGGCCAAGGATAATGGATTGAATTGGAAAAAAGAAGTGACTAAAAGGGTTGAGGCGTACAGGGTCTCCCCACACTCCACTACAGGAAAGACACCATTTGAATTGATTGGAGCCAGACACCCAAATTCCTTTGTGGTTCCCAGTTGGGTGAATGATATGGAGTTAAGGACAGGGGTGGTAGTATCAGAAGATTGTTGGAGAGAGTGTGCACAAAAGAAAATAGAAGCTCGGAAAATATATTTTGATTCAAGGAAGTCAGCACAAGTAACTAAGGTTAAGGTAGGGGATTGGGTACTCATTTGTGGACCTGCGAACAAAGGGAGAGGCATAAATAAATCTAAACCTGTAAGGGTGGTTAAATTGTTCAACAATGCGGTAAGAACAGAGGATTCCAAGATGTGGAATCTCAATCGGGTGGTGGTTCTCAAACGTAATATGTTTGGGAAACATGTTTGGGGGTTTCTTAACGATAAGTAGGTAACTCGTTTTTTTGTTTGTTTTTCCTTTCTTCCTCTGTATGTGTTTTTTATGTTTTTTTTTGTTTTTTTGTTTTGTTAATGAAAGGGGGAGGTGTGTAGTATTCATTAGAGAATGAGAAGAGAGTTTTTAGGAGTAGAATAGGACAGTGTGATGTCATGTAGAAGGCTGGAGGCAGGGAGAGAAGCTGGCAGTTGGACGTTGTCTGGATGGGACCTCTGTTTACTGGAATAAAGCACATTGTGGATTACATTTTGGCATCCTTATTTCATCTTGGAGTGATCCACCTTACTACAATGTCCCATACCATCCTCTTGGAAGACAGTAATACGCATTAAGTCCACAAATATAGTATTTCCCTGGAACTGCAGGGTTCTGCCCATTCAACATAAATGTCCATTTATTCTGAAACAAAAACACATGCCTGCATTCACTTGTACCCACAAATAAAGTGTCAGTACGCGATTTAGGCCTATATGTACAAAGCTTCCCTAGGTGTTGTGTATCTAAAGCTAATTTCCCTTGCCTTTTAATTGCACTATAAACATAATCATTCTTGTAAGTCCTTTACTCTAAGTCTTTTTCTAATTTCTCCTTTAATGCCTTTCTTCTGTCATCAGTGTGATCTAAGAAGCCCTTCTCTAAAGGTGCAAGCAAGCATGTCAGGTTGTTGCAGTGCGCATTAGCTGTGCCAAACATCAATGTAGGTTCAAAGAATCCTCTAACTAATACTATGCCATTATCCTTAGCTACTTTACTCAAATACCTAATTATAGGAACAAATTAAAACACGGCATCCTGATTCAAATAGAAGTACTGAATATACTCCTGGTTATAAAATCTTGATAGTAACAGACTACAACTTATCCCGTAGGTTAGAGGCAAACTATGATAGGTGACTCCTTCCTCGACTGATGAAGGAATCTGCGTACACACAAAACAATTCTTTGCATCCATTATCTCAACATACTCACTCAATAAGTGATAGAAAATGTTAGAAGAAAGTTCTCCCTGTGCATTAGTATAATCATGCAAATATTTCTCATCTTACTTAAACCTCTCTAATGCAGTTAGTGCAGTAGTCGCCTCAAAAGCAGAAGTATGTTTGGCTCCTTTCGCATCAAGAACAGACATACCCACAATCAACACTACAAACAATATCCCACACATAATTGCCAAACCAATGCTCATATATTTACAGTGCCTAGAATCTCTACCCTGTTTATTAAAGTCAGCCATGATCTGTAAAGAATCAGAAAGCAGAAGGAATTTAGAAACTTGCAGCAAAAATAAAAAATAGACAAATCTTCTTTCAGCAGTTCAGTTTCACTTCCAGCAACCCTTCTCCCTTGTCAAAATCAGTTATCAGCTTTGTCAAAATCAGGTTTCAAAAGTTAAATCAGGTAATCAATGTCTCTTCCGGTTACTTTCAATAGTCTCCTTCTCAAAAATATTTTCTCTCAGATTGTTTCAACAGTTCAGTTCATAAACCTTCTTCACGTCACCTCAAAATATTGACCTGGAACTTCTCTATCAAAACAAAAAGACATAAACTCTTGCTGGCATTCATTTTTAGTTGCATATGCCTATTCAGGACCTGCGTATATTTGACTTACTTTTCTCTTTCTCTCCAGTTTTCGATCACCATTCAGCTCTCTTTCACTTAGATATTCTTTCCTTATAGTATCTACTTCTTCCTCGATTGTTGGTTTGACAACCACCTCTTTCCTTTTCTCCACTTGCGATTCCGGCCACTTAACTCCTTTCAGTGAACCTTTTGTCAGTATTCTTTTCAAGATTGAACTTGAACCCTTTTCTTGCTCTGTGGTGTTTTCTCTTGATGGACCTGCAACCAGTTCAGGAGGAGTCAGATCACTTTGACTTTGATCCACCTCAACTCCTTCCCCTTCTGGATCTGGCAATTGCTCTGTTTGTCTCTCAAGATCGTCTGCTTCTGGGAAAGCCCTCCTCTGACTAGGATCTCCTGCTGCTTCAGTTGAGATAGGTTCTGCGATACTCTCCTGGAGGTCTCCACCCTTGTCTCTCACAGGAGTGACTAAACTGTCCTCAACGAGCTCAAATCCGGTCTCAGCTCCTCTTTGTTCTCCTTCCGTCTCTGGGACTTGTTGCACTGTTGTTGATACTCTCAACAACACTTCTTCATGATCCAGTGGACATGCCACTTTCTTCGTGTGATTTGGTTGAATCCAGTTTGGGATCCCAGCACACTTCTCAGCTGTAGTAGTCGTTAGGACCACTTGATATGGTCCCTTCCAACGAGGCTCCAAACACGTCTTTCTCATGTGCCTTCGGACGACAACCCAGTCCCCAGCTCTCAGGTTGTGCTCTGGGTCATGGATCGGTGGAGGTGTGGTGGCCTCCAACTGCTGAGAAAAAGAGCGGACTACATCAGCCAGACCCTTGCAGTAATCCAACACCATATCATCTGTAATGTTGACAAGTGAATTTGCTGACACAGCTGGTCACCTCACTGCTCTGCCCATGAGGATCTCATGAGGCTGTAGTCCTGTTTTCCTGTCAGGTGTGTTTCTCATTGACATCAACACTAAAGGCAATCCATCGGGCCATTTCAAATTCATAGCTGCACACATCTTTGCAACTCTTGACTTCAAGGTACTATTCATCTGCTGCACTAGTCCTGATGCTTTAGGGCGGCAACTACAATGCAACTTCTGCTCAATGTTCAATGTTGCACACAGTAATTGAATCACTTCATTATTGAAGTGACATCCCCTATCTGAATCTAAAGAGATCAGAAACCCGAAACACGTTATCAGTTCCCTAAGCAGCAGTTCTGCTACTGTGAGACTATCATTTCTTCGTGTAGGGTACGCTTCAATCCAGTGACTAAAGATGCAAACAATCACCAACACATATCTCAAACCTCCACACACAGGCATCTCAATAAAATCCATTTGCATTCTGCTGAATGGACCTCCTGCTCTTCCAATGTGGCTCAAGTTAGCTACTTTCTCTTTCCCTGCATTTAACTGTTGACAAATGACACAACAATGGCAAACTGCTTTAACAACTTGTCTAAACTTTGGGTTGAATGAATCAATCTTGAACAGACAAACCATGGCATCCCTCCCAATATGTGCCTGACCATGATAGTACCTTGCCATTTGAGACAACAGGCTATTTGGCAAAACCGATTGACCCTCCTCAGATACCCACAATTCATCTTATCTTTGATCACATTTCAATTTACTCCATGAACGTTTTTCCTCTTGGTCGACATTATTCTGCAAAGATTTTAATTCTTCCAGAGTGTCAATTACTTTTAATGCATAGCTCGTACATGTTGCGTCTTCTTCAGGTAACAGTTCCCACTTGTCCTTGAACGATATACAGTTCAATGCGCAAAACCTTGCGACTTGATCTGTTCATTCATTTCCCAATGACACATAGTCCTGCAACTTCAGATGTGTACTGCATTTCACCACAGCAATCTTTTCAGGCAATTGCATTGCGTATAACAACTGTTTGATTCCCTCACCATTCCTCACTGGTGAACCAGAAGAGGTCAGGAAACCTCTCTGTGACCACAGTTGACCAAAATCATGAACTATTCCAAATCCGTATTGGCTATCCGTATAGATAGTAACTCTCAACTGAGCAGAAACATGGCATGCTCTAGTAAGTGCAACCAATTTCGCTACTTGAGCAGGATACACTCCTCGAAGCCAGGAAGCTTCCAAGGTACCTGTAATCATGCATACAGCATATCCTGCTCTCAGTGTCCCTGTATTGTCTCTCAGACAAGAACCATCAACAAAAATAATTTGGTCATTTTCTTCCAATCTGGTATCTCTAATTTCAGGTCTCGGTTTTGTGCACAACTCAGTTACTTTGAGACAGTCATGTTCAACATCTTCCTCTTTTTCTATTTCAACATTTTCACTCGGAAGTAAGGTTGCCGGGTTCAGCACTGTACTTCTTTTCAGTGTCACGTTTGGTGAGCCCAAAATACTTGTTTCATATCTAGTCAACCTAGCACCAGTCAAGTATTGGGTTTTCTTCCTTGTCAGTAAAATCTCAATAGAGTGAGGGACCATTACAGTCAGGAGATATCCCATCACCACGCCTTCAAACTGTGAAAGAATTTGGCCAACTGTGGCAACTGCACGCAAACAACCTGGGAAGGGTGCTGCAACTGGGTCCAAAGTAGCTGAAAAATATGTTACTGGGCGATGAGCGCCTCCATGGACCTGTGTCAAGACAGACAATGAACATGCATCACGTTCACGACAAAATAATGTGAAAGGCTTTGTTTAGTCAGGCATATCCAACGCTGGAGCCCTACATAAACTCTCTCTCAACTCAGTAAATGCTTTAATCTCATCCTGGTCTAACACTATGGGATCAGTGTCTTACTTATGAGTCAGCTTCTGCAATGGTTTTGAAATGACCGAAAAATTTGGAATCCATTGGCAACAATAGCCCACCATCCCCAGGAACATCCTGACATCTCTCTGTGTGGTTGGGGGACTTATCTGCAATATAGTTGTAATCCCTGGATATTTTTCTTGACCCTTTCTCAATCTGGTGATCCAAATACTTCACTACTTTCTGGCAGTACTGCAATTTCAGTGGTGACACTTTATGGCCATTCTTTCCCAAATGGTTCAACAGGGCAATTGTATCATACTTGCACTCGTCCCTTGTCTTGAACGCAATTAATAAGTAATCACTGTACTGCACCAAGGTCGATTGGAAAGGCAATTCCAACGACTCCAAATTCTTTTTCAAGATCTGGTTGAATATGGAAGGTGCCTCTGTACACCTTTGAGGAATTTTACACCAGCAATAGACTCGATCCAGGAATTTGAAACAAAAGAGAAATTGGCTATCCTCATGAAGAGGACGCTTGTGACAAATCAATGACCGTAAACCACTTTGCATCACATGGAATCTGGAATAGTATCACAGGTGGATTGGGCACTATGGGACAACATTTGACCACAATCTCATTTATTTTTCTCAAATCCTGAACAATCCGAACCTTCCCATAGGGCTTTTTCAAACCCATTATCAGTGAGTTACATGGACTGCTAAACACTTCTTTCAGAACTCCCTGCTTCACAAAATCTGCAATTATCTGAGCCACTTTCATCAGGACAACTTGTGCCATGATGTGCTGTGGAAGTTGAGGGAAAACTGCATTCGGTGTTATGGTAACCCTGACTGGCTCCACCCCTTTAATCAGACCTACTTCCTTTCCTGTCAAATCCCACACGTTCTTTTGTACTGTTCCCTGCAAATCAGGATGGAGCTCTTTCACTATGAACATCCAGAAAAACACAATCAAAGGGTACTCCTCACTTGTATTTTCAGACTCTAATTCTGGGGCTTGGTTTTCCGTATCATCACTACTTGTCTGTATTTCAATTCCGTCATTTGAGTAAGTGATCGAACATTTTGTTTTACACAGCAAGTCTCTTCCCAGTAGGGATACCAGAACTTGAATCGCAGACTACAAATTTATGCAGTCCCTGAAAATTGCCAATCTCGACTTGCACTGGATCTGTAATCGGGTTTGTCAGATATTGATTTGCTACCCCCACAACTGGAACTGTTCTACCTGGAAGGGGCAAATTCAGAACCTCTGCACTTCTCACTGTAGAGCACGTAGATCCTATGTTCAACAAGAATGAAACTCTGTGACCCATAACCTTTCCTCTCACATAGGGTCCTCTCTGATCTACTTCTAAAGAAGTCGCAAGCACACATGGCTCCTCATCTGAACTGTCACTCGCGCACTCACCATTTATTAGATCCTCACTGTGTTACAGGAATTGGTGCACTGTGTTATTACTTCGGTCTTGTCTCTGACCTGTGACCATCATCTGTTGCTGCTCCATCAGGGCTTGAGGTATTTGCATTTGTTGTCCAGGTACCATGGGAACCTGCTGCTGATTCGGCTGATAATGTGACAATTGTGCACACGGCTTTTGCACCTGCGGCATAGGCTGAAAATTCTGTACTTTATTCACATTATTCTGGAAATTTGGATTAGGACCCCTTAGTCTTGGTCCTCTCACATTCTGAAATGAACTGATGTCATTACTCTGCTGAACAATACCTTCCTGCACCATCATCGGACACTCCTCCTTCCAATGTCTCACGGCTCCGCAAATGTGACACGGCAATAGCTTCTTTATTCCCTGCACATCATTCTGAACCACTACAGTATTCAAATCTGGACCATGATTTATAATGCCTCCATGACCTCTACCTCTCATCTGGGGCTGAATCATGGCATTTCCCTGATGCTGCGGCATCTGCTGCACAACATTTCCTTGCACTCTTGTTTGAGCTGCTTTAATCGGCATCACCATCGTTTTCTCTTTCAACGTTTTCTGTTTCAGTTCAGTCTCATCAGTACAGTATTTTGCATACTGCAACACCTCATCAATCGGCTTTGCTTGCCAGAAAATCAAATGACTCTTAATCAACTGATCAATTTCAGGCTTCAATCCTTCCACAAATCTGAACACAAAATGTAGCATGTCTTTCTGCTCAATTGTTTCTGTACCACTATATTGCTCAAATGCCTGCAACAATCTCTCATAGTACACATATATAGACTCCTTTGCTTCTTGCACTGTCCTGTCAATCCTCTGCCAATCAATATTTTTGGGCAAAATCCTCGATTTCAGGAATTCAAGCACCTTGTAGTAATATTTCATTACCTCTGCAGATGGTGAGTCTGTATTCTTCTCTCTCTCCGGTTCACTTGTTGGCCAGTCTACACACCTCTTACCCTCTCCCCATAAGTCAGCTGGAGCCACTATTTCCAGTAATGTGTTCAAGTCCTTCTACAAACACTTTGCAAGTTTCATAAACCTATCTGTCTGCTGATACCACTATACTGGCTTCTCTCTCAATTTTGGGTAATCATTCGTAAATGATAGAATGTGACCTCTGCTCCAAGGGACATGAACGAAATTTCCCCCTGGAATCTCCCTCATTGGTAAAATCTTTACTGGATCTTTGTCCTGCTGTATATTCTCAGTCAGGTCCAAAGAATCTCTTTTTTTCTTATCTCTTTTCTTTACCCATCTGCCTTCCCATTTGTCTAATGCTCCCCAGATCTGAGCACTCTGCAGTAATTCTTTAAGGTGTTCCTTCATTCTGGCCAACCTCATATGTTCAAAATCGTTTGCCTCAAAATCTAATCTGTAAATCCTCTTCAAATACTTTGTTTTCTCACTTTCTGTGCTGTACTTCTCTGCCAAATCTGCTAATCTCTGATGTACTCTGCTTACCTCTCTCGTAATCTTTGGCACAAGTAGCTCAACTCTGCCTCTGTGTAGGATTGTAACCTATTCACCCCCATTGTTCCCTCAATGAGTTCACCTGCTTCCATGCCTAGTCTGACACAATTCAAGTATTCCTCTCCTTTAGGGGCATTCTGTGGGGTATTCAGTTTATCTAACCATTCAGTCAGCTGCTGATCTGTCAGTCCCTGTAACAAAATGTTACTTGCTTGAATCAGGGTAACCTGATGTGCCACTTCTCAATGCTTTGAAAAACATCATCTTTTCTACTTTTGTTTATTCAAAATCCAATCAGGAAATTACTTTTAATCCCAAGATTCCTTTCACCCACGTTCTCAACCAATTGCCTCTCACGGACGGCTGCCAATCCATGTGCAACCCTTCTCACTAACCAACCTATCCTAGCGCGGCTCCAATGACGTCACACTCACATGTACTGCGGCTGACAAAGTCTTGCGGCCCATCCTTCTAAACTTCACTTCTCACAAAACTAATGTAAAATATTGCGAGCACTAATCAAAAACCAAAAACAAATCTGCTGGTTTACTACAGGAAAGGTAACACAGTCGCTTTAGAAACCTTATGGATTTTCACTGATGGCTCTTTCTGCACATAGAGCTATTCCTCTTTCTCGGTCTTCTAGATTGGCAAGCAAAATTTGACCCGCAAATTTTACTCTCAACTGATCAATGGGTCTGTCCTGCTGCACATAGGACTCGCCAAATTTCAGTCGAAATTTTCCTCACGCCCACTTTAACTCACAAACTGACTTGTTGACCACGCACGATCAACCTACTAAACCAGACAAATTACAACATGTAACCAAGCAGGGTCCGTACATCAACAACCACATGGACAAAGTTTGAGCACAAAGTGCCACTCACTGAAGTTCGCCGACTTCCCTACTCTCACACTGCAGAGTACGCACACTCCTACTACAACTTCATTTGGAGCACACAAACTCCCTAAAACCTTCACAAACCTCACAATTCACCTGCAATTTGCGTAAGGTTTGGCAAGCGCAACCTATTTCTCTCACTCTGTCACTAGAATGTGGAGAACATCCTCAACAACCATTAGCAGGATCCAAGATCTGGGAAAGTCATTTCTGGGCTTAAGGGGACATCATTTTCTCTCCAGTTATCATAATTGAAAAACAAAATCCAAATCTCGATATTAATGAACTCTTGAAAGGACCACTTAAAACAGCTATCATCACTGGGGGCGCTGGGAGCTGCACGTCTATGGTAGGCTCTTAAGGAGATGACCCATAGGTCTCCTACCGTCTTTGCTATCACTATGTACCAGACACCTAAGGCAAGCTCTTAAGGAGACTAAGCATCCTCTGCTACCATTACTGTTAAAGCGTCAGACCTTAATAAGTATACTTACAAGGGGACGCAAATAGGTCGATGAACCTTTTGACTCGCTATTAAGAAGTTCTTACCATGGCTCCAGTACATAATCATTAATCAATACGCAATAAACAACAATCATTAGCAATCAATAAAATCAATAATCAATGGAGTCAGTAAATGTTACACAACGTGATCTTTCAGCCATGAATAACCACACCTTTAATAAAAGATTAGTAAGTTTATTTCCCCATATTAACAATGCTAAGGTCATGTACATTAATCTCAAAATCAAATGGAACACATATATAAACAACACTGGTTGTCCAAAGAGGAGGAAGAAACGCAATCTAATCAAAGTTTGAACCACAACACATTCTAGAGCTACAGTGCAAATCAATAGCAGAGTTAGTTGCGACAAAGATATCACATACATGGAAATTCAGCAAGGTAATTCATCAATCATTAGTCCCTGTAATTGTTGGTCATTTATGAGGGCACTTAACTAACGTCAGATTAGCATGAGCATGTTGAGCTTCATGCAAAACAATTCAGAAACACAAATTTGGAAAGCAACTAACTATGGATCTGTTAAAACAGCGCAGTTGGTACCTAGAAAGAAAAAGCATAAAATGCATAACAGTGACGGTTTATTATATCTACCTATCCTCGGCATGGGTCATCTAAGCAGAATCAGTCTTCATACTCAGGACATCAATCGATCAGCAAAGCATCAGGCTCTCGGTCAGGGAATGTGAGCCCAATGTCGGTATGAATCTCAAATCTTTCCTTAAGTCTCTTCCTCTCAAAATCTGAAGTATCTCTCTCCTAAAGTATTTCTAATCTCTCAAAACCAGGTCTCAAGTCTGAATAATTCTCCTCTGTCGTGTTCTTATATCAAAGTCACCTAAACTATCTCCTAATTCCCTATTGGTCAGTTAATCTTACGTTCATACTTTACCCAATAATATTTCTATACCAATTCTATGAATTCTAATATTTCACTCTTCACATGCAGTTGATTAGTCCACTTTACGATGTTCTCATCATCCGGCTTGTCAGGTAACAATATTGTTGCATCTTCATCTCCAGTCAGTATCTTCATTGTTCTCGTCCTGGGAAAGTACATCTCACACACATTACACATAAGTTGATACACTAGCTGGAACATCATCTCCTTGCAGTCGGTTCTCACGAAAAGCTTCTGTTAAGCACTTTTAAACAGACAATGGACATTTCACGGTTTAATTCACTTGGTCAACATTTTTATTAACCGCTAAGATATACAGCTTCTGCATGAGGCCTGGCAAGATAGGCCAAGACACTCGCTAAGTTAAGGCCTACAATTAATAAAGCTAAAGTATACTTCATAACCCTTAATATGACATATTACTGCATTAATCTAGTACATATTCGATATTTCATAAGTATTAATCATTAATTAGTACATTTAGTGAACAGTGGTGGCCATTCTTCAAGATTACATTTTCAAATGTGTGCATTATTTTTCTACGTTATTTCATTTTCTACATAAACTCATTATTCAAAATACATAAACACTCATTAATAAATTTTAATTAAAACACCTGAGCTAGCATAGCTTTAAGACTGTTCCTGCTCAGGTGATGGATGGAGCCATCAGCTGGTTGTTGGGAGTGCCTATTTGTTTTTCCTTCCTCATCTATCAGTATAGTTCAACACCACCCATCATGAAGCAGTGCTTTCCATAAGTTCCTGTCACAGGGAAGTAGGCTTATGAATCACCCAGAATGAACCATACTGCGAAGTGTTGTGGGGAGGCACAGATTTGGATTCTAGCCCCATTGCTTTTGAACACCTACCTGCATTAGGCACGGAGGTACTTCATGTCAGGCACTGGTCTTTCAATCTATAGTGCATTCAGTAGAAGGAGGGAATACACATTTGTTTAGCAGTCTAATCTCACGTGGGTACCCTTGAGTATAATAACCACAATCTTTCCCTAAAATATACCATTTCTTGGTAAAGGCAGCAATATTAAAATGATCATGGGGGTATGGTAATCACATGGGAAGTGCAGAGTGTAGGAACCTTTATCTATAATAAATGGTGCTGTGGCCTCTTGCTATCTTGTGCATTCTCTCACTACCTTAATGTTTCCTGCTGCTCAGCTAGTGAGTGAGGTAATTGTATGGTTGGAATGTTGATAGTGTTTGTGCTTGGATGAGTGGACAGTTGGAGTAAGAAGGGCTGGGCAGCAGGATGCTGCTCCTGGTGTGGCTTTACCTGTAGCCTACTACTAAGCTAATAAACCTACTTCTTTTATAACGTAGGAGTATCCCTCATTGATTACAACACTGGTGACAAGGGTGGGATGTGCATGTGCAGTGGAGAACGTGTGCCAATTTTTCATATGAGGATAAAGAACTGTGCCTGCCTTTAAATGGAATAAAATGTACAGTGGCAATGTATTCCTGTGAGAAGTCACTCACCGGCTTGGAGTATTTGAATATTTTCCAGGGAAAAATGTAACTTTAGATATACTGTCATGTGCATTTTACTCAATACCATACATTGATTGAGTGTATTTTGCAATACTGCCATACTGGATTTTAAAGATGCGTTGGGTTGAATTGAGTAATGTTATGTTTATGCTGATAATGTTTTTGCTGCTGAAATTAATTTTTAATGTTGTATTGAATTCAAAAATGTTATGCCGTTTCTGACCTGTTTTAACGTTGTTGAGTCGTGGCATGTATGCAAGGTGTGGGAGGGGTGCCTTAATGCTATTTTAACATGAAGTTTTGCTTACCATATTTTGCTTGTGTATATTGGCCTGAAGTTTTAGAGCCATGCTTGACTTTAGAGACGTATAATTTGAGGGTGGATGCTAGAGTCACGTGCGGAGTGACATTTTAATGTAGTGATATTAGTATCTTGATCTGTATTTGGGATCGTGTTTTTGACCATCCTTCCTATGGGGTTAATGATGTTGGGGCAGTGCATTAATCCTAGTGTTAAGGTGGGTACACCCCAGTGATATGTGTTAATCCTTCCTATGGGGTTAAGGATGTGGGGGCAGTGTGTTAAGCCCAATGTTAAGGGGGTACACCCCAGTGAAATGTGTCAATCCTTCCTACAGGGTTAAAGAAAGATGTTGGGGCAGTGTTTTAGGCCCAGTGTTAACGGGGTAAGTGGTTACATCCCAGTGCAGAAGAGGGTAGGTGAAACCCTGGTCCTATTTGAACATATGGTGATGGGAGTTCGTGGTTGCACCCCAATGTGGTAAAGGGTAGGTGAAACCCTGGTTCTGTTTAAGGGAATGGTGATGGGGGTACATATTTACACCCCAATGCAGTGAAGGGTAGGTGAGACCCTGGTTCTGTTTAGGTTTATGGTGATGGGGGTATGTGGTTACACCTCAATGCAGTAGAGGTGGAAGAAACTCTAATCCTGTTGAGTGTTGAGTTGTGGAAGCCAACAGGCTGGTCCTGTTATAGTGTGTGTGATGTGAAGGGGAACAAGTAGTTAGTGTTCGCGGCTGGGAGAGCAGGGAAGTTTTAAGTAATTTGTGCACTCGTATTGTGAATTTGTAGAATGTATTGATTAACTGTGTTTTAGCATCTTACATCCCATTGGAGTACTGAAGTTAAGCAGAGAGTGTTTAACGTGTTTTGTTTATTTCAATAAGGAACTCATAGTTTTGAAGGGCAGTTGATGGGGATATTTTGCCTTTTTCTGTTCTGTTAAATATTTAATTATTTTCATAAGTGGGAAGATGTGTTGTGGCCTCTGAATTTGTGGAATGTATTGATTAACTGTTTTTTAGTATCTTAAATCCCATTGGAGTATGGAAGTTAAGCAAAGAGTGTTTATTAACCTGTCTTGTTTATTTCGATCGGGTGGTACTCATAATTTTAAAGGATGGTTGATGGGGATGTTTTTGCCTTTTTCTGTTCTGTTGAATATTTCATTGTTTTCATAAGGGGGAGATGTGTTGTGGCCTCTTGCTATCTTATGCATTCTCCCAACTACCTTAATGTTCCCTGCTGCTCAGCTAGTGAGTGAGGTCACTGTATGGTTGGAATGTTGACAGTGTTTGTGCTTGGATGAGTCAACAGTTGGAGTGAGAAGGGCTGATCGGCAGGATACTGCTCCTGGTGGGGCTTTATCTGTAACCTACAACTAAGCTAATAAACCTACTTCTTTTATAACCTAAGAGTATCCATCATTGATCACAACAAATTGGTCTTCACTATAATAAGATGCATGCGTAGTGGCGGATACAACCAGTATCCATGGGCAGCAAGGAAATAGTGCTCCAACTTAGAAACAGAAAATCGCTCCTTTTTCATCTAATTAGCAAACAAAAAAACTTTTCATTGTAAAGCACAGCCCTGTTTGCTTTGAGAAAAATTGACTGCATTTAAAGAAAAAAGTTGCTCTATTGAAAATCAATTACAAACATGATGGGCTGATGTCCCCGGTAGGCCACCATCCCAGTTATGACATCCAATCGTAGTGCCTCACAATTTTACAAACCGACCTATGTAATAATAGGTCAGTTTATAAAATTCTGTTCTGTAGTGTGCCGCAGTCCAAACTACATCATGAACAAAGTGAGGTGGGACTCAAATTGTGATCCTTAGTGTCATAATAAAAGAAAACAAAGAACAATTTAGGCATGGCCAGTATGAAACTGATATATAAAACCAAAGAAGGACTGAAGCAAATCCAGAAGGAAAGTGTGAGGCAAAGAAAGTAGTAGACTCAGGAGCGAAACCTGCGGGACGCCCAAATGGAGGAGAGTGGGTGAGGATAAAGAGAGTAACAGCAAGAGTTAGTGCATAGCTGCTTGTAAAGTAGTAGGACATGTGTTCATTGGCTGTGATTCATTGGCTTTGAATTTGGCTGTGATAGCAAATTCAGTATGGGTGACATCTGTTTGCATTTATAGGGATAACTGTAGATTATCACAACAGCAAATGGATTTTTTAAAGTTGTTATCTGGCTAATAATTGATGTGACACATTTGCCACATAAGCTAGTCTTCTGCATAATCTTTATATTGTGGATAACATTCATGAGACGGCTTTGAGCGACCCTTGACCCAAGGAGCGACCCTTGACCCAAGGGTAGGTCGCTCCCCCTGCCGCTGCAGCTCCTCCAGGTTCCTGAGTTCCTGAGACCCACCTCACAGTAAGTACCCCCCACCTCCCAGCCCCTCGCTCTGCCCTGCGCTACTCACCCTCTCTCCTGCTCCTGCTTCTTTTCTTCTTCTCTGTTCTTCTGTTCTTCCTCCTCGCTCCTCGTCTGTAATCTTCTTCTGTACTCTTCTTTCCCCCGTCTTCACTCTACTTCTCTTCTTCCTCATCTTCTTCTGTGGTCTTCTGCCCTCTGTTCTTCGTTTTCTGTATCTTCTTCTGTATCTTCTTCTGTATCTTCTTCTGTGTTCTTCTGTGTTCTTCCGGCTTCCTTTCTTCTCTCCTTCCGGTCTTCTGATCTTCCTTTCTTCTCTCCTTCCGGTCTTCTGTTCTTCTGTTCTTCTGTTCTTCTTGTCTTTTGTTCTTCTTGTCTTCTTGTCTTCTGTTCTTCTTGTCTTCTGACTTCGGCTCTTCTGCCTCCTCCGTCCTCTTCTCCCCGCGCCTGCCCTCCTGCTCCTGCCTCATCCCCCTCCCCCACTCGCATCCCCCTCTCTATCTCCCCTATCTAACCCGTTCACTATCTACCCCCCCACTCCTCCTATCTACCTATCTCTCTATCTCTCTATCCCACTATCTAACTCCCTCACTCTCCACCTCCTCCTATCTTCCTATCTCTCTATCTATTTCCCTATCTATCGATTTCCCTATCTATTTTCTCTATCTATTTCTCTATCTCTCCCCCCCTCCCTCACCCCCTCTATTACCTATCTTCCTATCCTCTCACTCTACCTCTCACCCTCACCCACTTCTACAACCCCCCCTCCCCTATCTTCTCAACCCTACTCCTATCTTTCTCCCCTATCTCCTAAACCTCCTAACACTCACCCCCCTCCACCCTTAAACCCCCCTCCACCAGCTCTTCTCACTCTACCTGTCCCCCCCTCCCTCGCGCTTTCCCGCCGCGACCTCCTGCACGCCCCCGCCCCCCAGCTCCCATTCGCCCCCACCTGACCCCTCCCCCCCCTCCTACCTCATATGGCGGCCGCTGCGCAACAGTGGTAGCGACCCTTGACCCAAGGGTAGGTCGCTCCCCCTGCCGCTGCAGCTCCTCCAGGTTCCTGAGTTCCTGAGACCCACCTCACAGTAAGTACCCCCCACCTCCCAGCCCCTCGCTCTGCCCTGCGCTACTCACCCTCTCTCCTGCTCCTGCTTCTTTTCTTCTTTTCTTCTTCTCTGTTCTTCTGTTCTTCCTCCTCGCTCCTCGTCTGTAATCTTCTTCTGTACTCTTCTTTCCCCCGTCTTCACTCTACTTCTCTTCTTCCTCATCTTCTTCTGTGGTCTTCTGCCCTCTGTTCTTCGTTTTCTGTATCTTCTTCTGTATCTTCTTCTGTATCTTCTTCTGTGTTCTTCTGTGTTCTTCCGGTCTTCCTTTCTTCTCTACTTCCGGTCTTCTGATCTTCCTTTCTTCTCTCCTTCCGGTCTTCTGTTCTTCCTTTCTTCTCTCCTTCCGGTCTTCTGTTCTTCTGTTCTTCTGTTCTTCTTGTCTTCTGTTCTTCTTGTCTTCTTGTCTTCTGTTCTTCTTGTCTTCTGACTTCGGCTCTTCTGCCTCCTCCGTCCTCTTCTCCCCGCGCCTGCCCTCCTGCTCCTGCCTCATCCCCCTCCCCCACTCGCATCCCCCTCTCTATCTCCCCTATCTAACCCGTTCACTATCTGCCTCCCCCACTCCTCCTATCTACCTATCTCTCTATCTCTCTATCCCACTATCTAACTCCCTCACTCTCCACCTCCTCCTATCTTCCTATCTCTCTATCTATTTCCCTATCTATCGATTTCCCTATCTATTTTCTCTATCTATTTCTCTATCTCTCCCCCCCTCTCTCACCCCCTCTATTACCTATCTTCCTATCCTCTCACTCTACCTCTCACCCTCACCCACCTCTACAACCCCCCCTCCCCTATCTTCTCAACCCTACTCCTATCTTTCTCCCCTATCTCCTAAACCTCCTAACACTCACCCCCCTCCACCCTTAAATCCCCCTCCCCCAGCTCTTCTCACTCTACCTGTCCCCCCCCTCCCTCGCGCTTTCCCGCCGCGACCTGCTGCACGCCCCTGCTCCCATTCGCCCCCACCTGACCCCTCCCCCCCTCCTACCTCATATGGCGCCCGCTGCGCGACAGTGGTAGCGACCCTTGACCCAAGGGTAGGTCGCTCCCCCTGCCGCTGCAGCTCCTCCAGGTTCCTGAGTTCCTGAGACCCACCTCACAGTAAGTACCCCCCACCTCCCATCCCCTCGCTCTGCCCTGCGCTACTCACCCTCTCTCCTGCTCCTGCTTCTTTTCTTCTTTTCTTCTCTGTTCTTCTGTTCTTCCTCCTCGCTCCTCGTCTGTAATCTTCTTCTGTACTCTTCTTTCCCCCGTCTTCACTCTACTTCTCTTCTTCCTCATCTTCTTCTGTGGTCTTCTGCCCTCTGTTCTTCGTTTTCTGTATCTTCTTCTGTATCTTCTTCTGTATCTTCTTCTGTGTTCTTCTGTGTTCTTCCGGTCTTCCTTTCTTCTCTCCTTCCGGTCTTCTGATCTTCCTTTTTTCTCTCCTTCCGGTCTTCTGTTCTTCTGTTCTTCTCTTCTTCTTGTCTTCTGTTCTTCTTGTCTTCTTGTCTTCTGTTCTTCTTGTCTTCTGACTTCGGCTCTTCTGCCTCCTCCGTCCTCTTCTCCCCGCGCCTTCCCTCCTGCTCCTGCCTCATCCCCCTCCCCCACTCGCATCCCCCTCTCTATCTCCCCTATCTAACCCCTTCACTATCTACCTCCCCCACTCCTCCTATCTACCTATCTCTCTATCTCTCTATCCCACTAACTCCCTCACTCTCCACCTCCTCCTATCTTCCTATCTCTCTATCTATTTCCCTATCTATCGATTTCCCTATCTATTTTCTCTATCTATTTCTCTATCTCTCCCCCCCTCCCTCACCCCCTCTATTACCTATCTTCCTATCCTCTCACTCTACCTCTCACCCTCACCCACCTCTACAACCCCCCCTCCCCTATCTTCTCAACCCTACTCCTATCTTTCTCCCCTATCTCCTAAACCTCCTAACACTCACCCCCCTCCACCCTTAAACCCCCCTCCCCCAGCTCTTCTCACTCTACCTGTCCCCCCTCCCTCACGCTTTCCCGCCGCGACCTCCTGCACGCCCCCGCCCCCCAGCTCCCATTCGCCCCCACCTGACCCCTCCCCCCCCTCCTACCTCATATGGCGGCCGCTGCGCGACAGTGGTAGCGACCCTTGACCCAAGGGTAGGTCGCTCCCCCAGCCGCTGCAGCTCCTCCAGGTTCCTGAGTTCCTGAGACCCACCTCACAGTAAGTACCCCCCACCTCCCAGCCCCTCGCTCTGCCCTGCGCTACTCACCCTCTCTCCTGCTTCTTTTCTTCTTTTCTTCTTCTCTGTTCTTCTGTTCTTCCTCCTCGCTCCTCGTCTGTAATCTTCTTCTGTACTCTTCTTTCCCCCGTCTTCACTCTACTTCTCTTCTTCCTCATCTTCTTCTGTGGTCTTCTGCCCTCTCTTCTTCGTTTTCTGTATCTTCTTCTGTATCTTCTTCTGTATCTTCTTCTGTGTTCTTCTGTGTTCTTCCGGTCTTCCTTTCTTCTCTCCTTCCGGTCTTCTGATCTTCCTTTCTTCTCTCCTTCCGGTCTTCTGTTCTTCTGTTCTTCTGTTCTTCTTGTCTTCTGTTCTTCTTGTCTTCTTGTCTTCTGTTCTTCTTGTCTTCTGACTTCGGCTCTTCTGCCTCCTCCGTCCTCTTCTCCCCGCGCCTGCCCTCCTGCTCCTGCCTCATCCCCCTCCCCCACTCGCATCCCCCTCTCTATCTCTCCTATCTAACCCGTTCACTATCTACCTCCCCCACTCCTCCTATCTACCTATCTCTCTACCCCACTATCTAACTCCCTCACTCTCCACCTCCTCCTATCTTCCTATCTCTCTATCTATTTCCCTATCTATCGATTTCCCTATCTATTTTCTCTATCTATTTCTCTATCTCTCCCCCCTCCCTCACCCCCTCTATTACCTATCTTCCTATCCTCTCACTCTACCTCTCACCCTCACCCACCTCTACAACCCCCACTCCCCTATCTTCTCAACCCTACTGCTATCTTTCTCCCCTATCTCCTAAACCTCCTAACACTCACCCCCCTCCACCCTTAAACCCCCCTCCCCCAGCTCTTCTCACTCTTCCTGTCCCCCCCTCCCTCATGCTTTCCCGCCGCGACCTCCTGCACGCCCCCCCCAGCTCCCATTCGCCCCCACCTGACCCCTCCCCCCCCTCCTACCTCATATGGCGGCCGCTGCGCGACAGTGGCAGCGACCCTTGACCCAAGGGTAGGTCGCTCCCCCTGCCGCTGCAGCTCCTCCAGGTTCCTGAGTTCCTGAGACCCACCTCACAGTTAGTACCCCCCACCTCCCAGCCCCTCGCTCTGCCCTGCGCTACTCACCCTCTCTCCTGCTCCTGCTTCTTTTCTTCTTTTCTTCTTCTCTGTTCTTCTGTTCTTCCTCCTCGCTCCTCGTCTGTAATCTTCTTCTGTACTCTTCTTTCCCCCGTCTTCACTCTACTTCTCTTCTTCCTCATCTTCTTCTGTGGTCTTCTGCTCTCTGTTCTTCGTTTTCTGTATCTTCTTCTGTATCTTCTTCTGTATCTTGTTCTGTGTTCTTCTGTGTTCTTCCGGTCTTCCTTTCTTCTCTCCTTCCGGTCTTCTGATCTTCCTTTCTTCTCTCCTTCCGGTCTTCTGTTCTTCTGTTCTTCTGTTCTTCTTGTCTTCTGTTCTTCTTGTCTTCTTGTCTTCTGTTCTTCTTCTCTTCTGACTTCGGCTCTTCTGCCTCCTCTGTCCTCTTCTCCCCGCGCCTGGCCTCCTGCTCCTGCCTCATCCCCCTCCCCCACTCGCATCCCCCTCTCTATCTCCCCTATCTAACCTGTTCACTATCTACCTCCCCCACTCCTCCTATCTACCTATCTCTCTATCTCTCTATCCCACTATCAAACTCCCTCACTCTCCACATCCTCCTATCTTCCTATCTCTCTATCTATTTCCCTATCTATCGATTTCCCTATCTATTTTCTCTATCTATTTCTCTATCTCTCCCCCTCCCTCACCCCCTCTATTACCTATCTTCCTATCCTCTCACTCTACCTCTCACCCTCACCCACCTCTACAACCCCCCCTCCCCTATCTTCTCAACCCTACTCCTATCTTTCTCCCCTATCTCCTAAACCTCCTAACACTCACCCCCCTCCACCCTTAAACCCCCCTCCCCCAGCTCTTCTCACTCTACCTGTCCCCCCCCTCCCTCGCGCTTTCCCGCCGTGACCTCCTGCACACCCCCGCCCCCCAGCTCCCATTCGCCCCCACCTGACCCCTCCCCCCCCTCCTACCTCATATGGCGGCCGCTGCGCGACAGTGGTAGTGACCCTTGACCCAAGGGTAGGTCGCTCCCCCTGCAGCTCCTCCAGGTTCCTGAGTTCCTGAGACCCACCTCACAGTAAGTACCCCCCCACCTCCCAGCCCCTCACTCTGCCCTGCGCTACTCACCCTCTCTCCTGCTCCTGCTTCTTTTATTCTTTTCTTCTTCTCTGTTCTTCTGTTCTTCCTCCTCGCTCCTCGTCTGTAATCTTCTTCTGTACTCTTCTTTCCCCCGTCTTCACTCTACTTCTCTTCTTCCTCATCTTCTTCTGTGGTCTTCTGCCCTCTGTTCTTCGTTTTCTGTATCTTCTTCTGTATCTTCTTCTGTATCTTCTTCTGTGTTCTTCTGTGTTCTTCCGGTCTTCCTTTCTTCTCTCCTTCCGGTCTTCTGATCTTCCTTTCTTCTCTCCTTCCGGTCTTCTGTTCTTCTGTTCTTCTTGTCTTCTGTTCTTCTTGTCTTCTTGTCTTCTGTTCTTCTTGTCTTCTGACTTCGGCTCTTCTGCCTCCTCCGTCCTCTTCTCCCCGCGCCTGCCCTCCTGCTCCTGCCTCAACCCCCTCCCCCACTCGCATCCCCCTCTCTATCTCCCCTATCTAACCCGTTCACTATCTACCTCCCCCACTCCTCCTATCTACCTATCTCTCTATCTCTCTATCCCACTATCTAACTCCCTCACTCTCCACCTCCTCCTATCTTCTTATCTCTCTATCTATTTCCCTATCTATCGATTTCCGTATCTATTTTCTCTATCTATTTCTCTATCTCTCCCCCCCTCCCTCGCCCCCTCTATTACCTATCTTCCTATCCTCTCACTCTACCTCTCACCCTCACCCACCTCTACAACCCCCCCTCCCCTATCTTCTCAACCCTACTCCTATCTTTCTCCCCTATCTCCTAAACCTCCCAACACTCACCCCCCTCCACCCTTAAACCCCCCTCCCCCAGCTCTTCTCACTCTACCTGTCCCCCCCCTCCCTCGCGCTTTCCCGCCGCAACCTCCTGCACGCCCCCACCCCCCAGCTCCCATTCGCCCCCACCTGACCCCTCCCCCCCCTCCTACCTCATATGGCGGCCGCTGCGCGACAGTGGTAGCGACCCTTGACCCAAGGGTAGGTCGCTCCCCCTGCCGCTGCAGCTCCTCCAGGTTCCTGAGTTCCTGAGACCCACCTCACAGTGAGTACCCCCCACCTCCCAGCCCCTCGCTCTTCCCTGCGCTACTCACCCTCTCTCCTGCTTCTTTTCTTCTTTTCTTCTTCTCTGTTCTTCTGTTCTTCCTCCTCGCTCCTCGTCTGTAATCTTCTTCTGTACTCTTCTTTCCCCCGTCTTCACTCTACTTCTCTTCTTCCTCATCTTCTTCTGTGGTCTTCTGCCCTCTGTTCTTCGTTTTCTGTATCTTCTTCTGTATCTTCTTCTGTATCTTCTTCTGTGTTCTTCTGTGTTCTTCCGGTCTTCCTTTCTTCTCTCCTTCCGGTCTTCTGATCTTCCTTTCTTCTGTTCTTCTGTTCTTCTGTTCTTCTTGTCTTCTGTTCTTCTTGTCTTCTTGTCTTCTGTTCTTCTTGTCTTCTGACTTCGGCTCTTCTGCCTCCTCCGTCCTCTTCTCCCCGCGCCTGCCCTCCTGCTCCTGCCTCAACCCCCTCCCCCACTCGCACCCCCTCTCTATCTCCCCTATCTAACCCGTTCACTATCTACCTCCCCCACTCCTCCTATCTACCTATCTCTCTATCTCTCTATCCCACTATCTAACTCCCTCACTCTCCACCTCCTCCTATCTCTCTATCTATTTCCCTATCTATCGATTTCCGTATCTATTTTCTCTATCTATTTCTCTATCTCTCCCCCCCTCCCTCACCCCCTCTATTACCTATCTTCCTATCCTCTCACTCTGCCTCTCACCCTCACCCACCTCTACAACCCCCCTCCCCTATCTTCTCAACCCTACTCCTATCTTTCTCCCCTATCTCCTAAACCTCCTAACACTCACCCCCCTCCACCCTTAAACCCCCCTCCCCCAGCTCTTCTCACTCTACCTGTCCCCCCCCTCCCTCACGCTTTCCCGCCGTGACCTCCTGCACACCCCCAGCTCCCATTCGCCCCCCACCTGACCCCTCCCCCCCCTCCTACCTCATATGGCGGCCGCTGCGCGACAGTGGTAGTGACCCTTGACCCAAGGGTAGGTCGCTCCCCCTGCCGCTGCAGCTCCTCCAGGTTCCTGAGTTCCTGAGACCCACCTCACAGTAAGTACCCCCCACCTCCCAGCCCCTCGCTCTGCCCTGCGCTACTCACCCTCTCTCCTGCTCCTGCTTCTTTTCTTCTTTTCTTCTTCTCTGTTCTTCTGTTCTTCCTCCTCGCTCCTCGTCTGTAATCTTCTTCTGTACTCTTCTTTCCCCCGTCTTCACTCTACTTCTCTTCTTCCTCATCTTCTTCTGTGGTCTTCTGCCCTCTGTTCTTCGTTTTCTGTATCTTCTTCTGTATCTTCTTCTGTATCTTCTTCTGTGTTCTTCTGTGTTCTTCCGGTCTTCCTTTCTTCTCTCCTTCCGGTCTTCTGATCTTCCTTTCTTCTCTCCTTCCGGTCTTCTGTTCTTCTGTTCTTCTTGTCTTCTGTTCTTCTTGTCTTCTTGTCTTCTGTTCTTCTTGTCTTCTGACTTCGGCTCTTCTGCCTCCTCCGTCCTCTTCTCCCCGCGCCTTCCCTCCTGCTCCTGCCTCAACCCCCTCCCCCACTCGCATCCCCCTCTCTATCTCCCCTATCTAACCCGTTCACTATCTACCTCCCCCACTCCTCCTATCTACCTATCTCTCTATCTCTCTATCCCACTATCTAACTCCCTCACTCTCCACCTCCTCCTATCTTCCTATCTCTCTATCTATTTCCCTATCTATCGATTTCCGTATCTATTTTCTCTATCTATTTCTCTATCTCTCCCCCCCCTCACCCCCTCTATTACCTATCTTACTATCCTCTCACTCTACCTCTCACCCTCACCCACCTCTACAACCCCCCCTCCCCTATCTTCTCAACCCTACTCCTATCTTTCTCCCCTATCTCCTAAACCTCCTAACACTCACCCCCCTCCACCCTTAAACCCCCCTCCCCCAGCTCTTCTCACTCTACCTGTCCCCCCCTCCCTCGCGCTTTCCCGCCGCAACCTCCTGCACGCCCCCGCCCCCCAGCTCCCATTCGCCCCCACCTGACCCCTCCCCCCCTCCTACCTCATATGGCGGCCGCTGCGCGACAGTGGTAGCGACCCTTGACCCAAGGGTAGGTCGCTCCCCCTGCCGCTGCAGCTCCTCCAGGTTCCTGAGTTCCTGAGACCCACCTCACAGTAAGTACCCCCCACCTCCCAGCCCCTCGCTCTGCCCTGCGCTACTCACCCTCTCTCCTGCTTCTTTTCTTCTTTTCTTCTTCTCTGTTCTTCTGTTCTTCCTCCTCGCTCCTCGTCTGTAATCTTCTTCTGTACTCTTCTTTCCCCCGTCTTCACTCTACTTCTCTTCTTCCTCATCTTCTTCTGTGGTCTTCTGCCCTCTGTTCTTCGTTTTCTGTATCTTCTTCTGTATCTTCTTCTGTATCTTCTTCTGTGTTCTTCTGTGTTCTTCCGGTCTTCCTTTCTTCTCTCCTTCCGGTCTTCTGATCTTCCTTTCTTCTCTCCTTCCGGTCTTCTGTTCTTCTGTTCTTCTTGTCTTCTGTTCTTCTTGTCTTCTTGTCTTCTGTTCTTCTTGTCTTCTGACTTCGGCTCTTCTGCCTCCTCCGTCCTCTTCTCCCCGCGCCTGCCCTCCTGCTCCTGCCTCATCCCCCTCCCCCACTCGCATCCCCCTCTCTATCTCCCCTATCTAACCCGTTCACTATCTACCTCCCCCACTCCTCCTATCTACCTATCTCTCTATCTCTCTATCCCACTATCTAACTCCCTCACTCTCCACCTCCTCCTATCTTCCTATCTCTCTATCTATTTCCCTATCTATCGATTTCCCTATCTATTTTCTCTATCTATTTCTCTATCTCTCCCCCCTCCCTCACCCCCTCTATTACCTATCTTCCTATCCTCTCACTCTACCTCTCACCCTCACCCACCTCTACAACCCCCCTCCCCTATCTTCTCAACCCTACTCCTATCTTTCTCCCCTATCTCCTAAACCTCCTAACACTCACCCCCCTCCACCCTTAAACCCCCCTCCCCCAGCTCTTCTCACTCTACCTGTCCCCCCCCTCCCTCGCACTTTCCAGCCGTGACCTCCTGCACACCCCCGCCCTCCAGCTCCCATTCGCCCCCAACTGACCCCTCCCCCCCCTCCTACCTCATATGGCGGCCGCTGCGCGACAGTGGTAGTGACCCTTGACCCAAGGGTAGGTCGCTCCCCCTGCCGCTGCAGCTCCTCCAGGTTCCTGAGTTCCGAAGACCCACCTCACAGTAAGTACCCCCCACCTCTCAGCCCCTCGCTCTGCCCTGCGCTACTCACCCTCTCTCCTGCTCCTGCTTCTTTTCTTCTTTTCTTCTTCTCTGTTCTTCTGTTCTTCCTCCTCGCTCCTCGTCTGTAATCTTCTTCTGTACTCTTCTTTCCCCCGTCTTCACTCTACTTCTCTTCTTCCTCATCTTCTTCTGTGGTCTTCTGCCCTCTGTTCTTCGTTTTCTGTATCTTCTTCTGTATCTTCTTCTGTATCTTCTTCTGTGTTCTTCTGTGTTCTTCCGGTCTTCCTTTCTTCTCTCCTTCCGGTCTTCTGATCTTCCTTTCTTCTCTCCTTCCGATCTTCTGTTCTTCTGTTCTTCTGTTCTTCTTGTCTTCTGTTCTTCTTGTCTTCTTGTCTTCTGTTCTTCTTGTCTTCTGACTTCGGCTCTTCTGCCTCCTCCGTCCTCTTCTCCCCGCGCCTGCCCTCCTGCTCCTGCCTCATCCCCCTCCCCCACTCGCATCCCCCTCTCTATCTCCCCTATCTAACCCGTTCACTATCTACCTCCCCCACTCCTCCTATCTACCTATCTCTCTATCTCTCTATCCCACTATCTAACTCCCTCACTCTCCACCTCTTCCTATCTTCCTATCTCTCTATCTATTTCCCTATCTATCGATTTCCCTATCTATTTTCTCTATCTATTTCTCTATCTCTCCCCCCCTCCCTCACCCCCTCTATTACCTATCTTCCTATCCTCTCACTCTACCTCTCACCCTCACCCACCTCTACAACCCCCCCTCCCCTATCTTCTCAACCCTACTCCTATCTTTCTCCCCTATCTCCTAAACCTCCTAACACTCACCCCCCTCCACCCTTAAACCCCCCTCCCCCAGCTCTTCTCACTCTACCTGTCCCCCCTCCCTCACGCTTTCCCGCCGCGACCTCCTGCACGCCCCCGCCCCCCAGCTCCCATTCGCCCCCACCTGACCCCTCCCCCCCTCCTACCTCATATGGCGGCCGCTGCGCGACAGTGGTAGCGACCCTTGACCCAAGGGTAGGTCGCTCCCCCTGCCGCTGCAGCTCCTCCAGGTTCCTGAGTTCCTGAGACCCACCTCACAGTAAGTACCCCCCACCTCCCAGCCCCTCGCTCTGCCCTGCGCTACTCACCCTCTCTCCTGCTTCTTTTCTTCTTTTCTTCTTCTCTGTTCTTCTGTTCTTCCTCCTCGCTCCTCGTCTGTAATCTTCTTCTGTACTCTTCTTTCCCCCGTCTTCACTCTACTTCTCTTCTTCCTCATCTTCTTCTGTGGTCTTCTGCCCTCTGTTCTTCGTTTTCTGTATCTTCTTCTGTATCTTCTTCTGTGTTCTTCTGTGTTCTTCCGGTCTTCCTTTCTTCTCTCCTTCCGGTCTTCTGATCTTCCTTTCTTCTCTCCTTCCGGTCTTCTGTTCTTCTGTTCTTCTGTTCTTCTTGTCTTCTGTTCTTCTTGTCTTCTTGTCTTCTGTTCTTCTTGTCTTCTGACTTCGGCTCTTCTGCCTCCTCCGTCCTCTTCTCCCCGCGCCTGCCCTCCTGCTCCTGCCTCATCCCCCTCCCCCTCCCCCACTCGCATCCCCCTCTCTATCTCCCCTATCTAACCCGTTCACTATCTACCTCCCCCACTCCTCCTATCTACCTATCTCTCTATCTCTCTATCCCACTATCTAACTCCCTCACTCTCCACCTCCTCCTATCTTCCTATCTCTCTATCTATTTCCCTATCTATCGATTTCCCTATCTATTTTCTCTATCTATTTCTCTATCTCTCCCCCCCTCCCTCACCCCCCTATTACCTATCTTCCTATCCTCTCACTCTACCTCTCACCCTCACCCACCTCTACCACCCCCCCTCCCCTATCTTCTCAACCCTACTCCTATCTTTCTCCCCTATCTCCTAAACCTCCTAACATTCACCCCCCTCGTCCCTTAAACCCCCCCCAGCTCTTCTCACTCTACCTGTCCCCCCTCCCTCGCGCTTTCCCGCCGCGACCTCCTGCACGCCCCCCCCCAGCTCCCATTCGCCCCCACCTGACCCCTCCCCCCCTCCTACCTCATATGGCGGCCGCTGCGCGACAGTGGTAGCGACCCTTGACCCAAGGGTAGGTCGCTCCCCCTGCCGCTGCAGCTCCTCCAGGTTCCTGAGTTCCTGAGACCCACCTCACAGTAAGTACCCCCCACCTCCCAGCCCCTCGCTCTGCCCTGCGCTACTCACCCTCTCTCCTGCTTCTTTTCTTCTTTTCTTCTTCTCTGTTCTTCTGTTCTTCCTCCTCGCTCCTCGTCTGTAATCTTCTTCTGTAGTCTTCTTTCCCCCGTCTTCACTCTACTTCTCTTCTTCCTCATCTTCTTCTGTGGTCTTCTGCCCTCTGTTCTTCGTTTTCTGTATCTTCTTCTGTATCTTCTTCTGTATCTTCTTCTGTGTTCTTCTGTGTTCTTCCGGTCTTCCTTTCTTCTCTCCTTCCGGTCTTCTGATCTTCCTTTCTTCTCTCCTTCCGGTCTTCTGTTCTTCTGTTCTTCTGTTCTTCTTGTCTTCTGTTCTTCTTGTCTTCTTGTCTTCTGTTCTTCTTGTCTTCTGACTTCGGCTCTTCTGCCTCCTCCGTCCTCTTCTCCCCGCGCCTGCCCTCCTGCTCCTGCCTCATCCCCCTCCCCCACTCGCATCCCCCTCTCTATCTCCCCTATCTAACCCGTTCACTATCTACCTCCCCCACTCCTCCTATCTACCTATCTCTCTATCTCTCTATCCCACTATCTAACTCCCTCACTCTCCACCTCCTCCTATCTTCCTATCTCTCTATCTATTTCCCTATCTATCGATTTCCCTTTCTATTTTCTCTATCTATTTCTCTATCTCTCCCCCCCTCCCTCACCCCCTCTATTACCTATCTTCCTATCCTCTCACTCTACCTCTCACCCTCACCCACCTCTACAACCCCCCCTCCCCTATCTTCTCAACCCTACTCCTATCTTTCTCCCCTATCTCCTAAACCTCCTAACACTCACCCCCCTCCACCCTTAAACCCCCCTCCCCCAGCTCTTCTCACTCTACCTGTCCCCCCCCTCCCTCGCGCTTTCCCGCCGTGACCTCCTGCACACCCCCGCCCCCCAGCTCCCATTCGCCCCCACCTGACCCCTCCCCCCCTCCTACCTCATATGGCGGCCGCTGCGCGACAGTGGTAGTGACCTTTGACCCAAGGGTAGGTCGCTCCCCCTGCCGCTGCAGCTCCTCCAGGTTCCTGAGTTCCTGAGACCCACCTCACAGTAAGTACCCCCCACCTCCCAGCCCCTCGCTCTGCCCTGCGCTACTCACCCTCTCTCCTGCTCCTGCTTCTTTTCTTCTTTTCTTCTTCTCTGTTCTTCTGTTCTTCCTCCTCGCTCCTCGTCTGTAATCTTCTTCTGTACTCTTCTTTCCCCCGTCTTCACTCTACTTCTCTTCTTCCTCATCTTCTTCTGTGGTCTTCTGCCCTCTGTTCTTCGTTTTCTGTATCTTCTTCTGTATCTTCTTCTGTATCTTCTTCTGTGTTCTTCTTTGTTCTTCCGGTCTTCCTTTCTTCTCTCCTTCCGGTCTTCTGATCTTCCTTTCTTCTCTCCTTCAGGTCTTCTGTTCTTCTGTTCTTCTGTTCTTCTTGTCTTCTTGTCTTCTGTTCTTCTTGTCTTCTGACTTCGGCTCTTCTGCCTCCTCCGTCCTCTTCTCCCCGCGCCTGCCCTCCTGCTCCTGCCTCATCCCCCTCCCCCACTCGCATCCCCCTCTCTGTCTCCCCTATCTAACCCGTTCACTATCTACCTCCCCCACTCCTCCTATCTACCTATCTCTCTATCTCTCTATCCCACTATCTAACTCCCTCACTCTCCACCTCCTCCTATCTTCCTATCTCTCTATCTATTTCCCTATCTATCGATTTCCCTATCTATTTTCTCTATCTATTTCTCTATCTCTCCCCCCCTCCCTCACCCCCTCTATTACCTATCTTCCTATCCTCTCACTCTACCTCGCACCCTCACCCACCTCTACAACCCCCCCTCCCCTATCTTCTCAACCCTACTCCCATCTTTCTCCCCTATCTCCTAAACCTCCTAACACTCACCCCCCTCCACCCTTAAACAACCCTCCCCCAGCTCTTCTCACTCTACCTGTCCCCCCCTCCCTCGCGCTTTCCCGCTGCGACCTCCTGCTTGCCCCCGCCCCCCAGCTCCCATTCGCCCCCACCTGACCTCTCCCCCCCCTCCTACCTCATATGGCAGCCGCTGCGCGAAAGCGCAGCGGGCACGCCGGAGGCGTGCCAGAGGCAAGCCCGTCTGCGCCCGTCTGCGCCCGTCTGCGCCCGTCCGCGCCCGTCCGCGCCTGTCCCGCGCCCAGCGCCACGACCCCTGGTCCCCAGCTCTCCCAAGCCCCGCTGACCCGCTACGACCCCACCACCCTCCACGCCCTCAACCCAGGACGCTCCAACACTTGCTTCCAAGCTCACCCCAAACGCACCCATGGACCCTTCGCCTGCAACTCCTGCAAACGCACCTTCCACCACACAACAACCATGACCACCAGCCCACGCGCCATCAACCACCTCAAGTGCAACCTAGTCAACGCTCGCTCCGTCCACAAACACGCCGTTGAACTCTGGGACCTCCTGGACTCCATAGCACCGGACGTCGCCTTCATCACGGAGACCTGGATGAACGCCTCCTCGGCCCCTGACATCGCCACTGCCATCCCCGAAGGCTACAAGATATCCAGAAAAGACCGCACCAACCAGGTAGGAGGAGGTATCGCCATCGTCTTCAAAGACTCCATCAGCGTCACCACCTCCACCGAAGACACCCCTCTCGCCGCTGAACACCTGCATTTTCAGATTCGCACCGATCCGAGGACCACCCTCAGAGGATCCCTCATCTACCGTCCTCCCGGGCCACGCGCCCCTTTCAGCGACGCCATCGCCGACTTCATCTCCCCGCACGCCTCGCCTCGCCGGACTACATCCTCCTAGGTGACCTCAACTTCCATCTGGAACAAAACAACGACCCCAACACCACCACCCTGCTCGACAACCTCGCCAACCTCTGCCTCAAACAACTGGTGAACACCGCCACCCACATCGCCGGACACACTCTTGACCCCATCTTCTCCGCCAGCAAACACGTCTTCTTCAGCCACGCCTCCGCCCTACACTGGACCGACCACAGCTGCGTCCACTTAACATTCCGATGCAAGACCCGCCATCTCCGCACCCAACCCATCCCTCGTCGACAGTGGAACAAGATCCCCGAAGAGCAACTCTTCTCCGCACTCGCCGCCAACCAACCCACCCTCACCACCGACCCCAACGACGCAGCCCTCAACCTCACAAACTGGATCTCCAACTGCGCAGACATCCTTGCTCCCCTCAAACGCACGCATCGACAGACCAACACCAAAAAACCTCTCTGGTTCTCTGACACCCTCAAAGAATCAAAGAAAACTTGTCGCGCCCTTGAGAAAGCCTGGCGCAAGGACCGCACCGCTGACAACATGACCGCCCTCAAGAACGCTACCCGCGAACACCACCACCTGATCCGCGCCGCCAAAAGGAACTTTTTCACCGACAGACTGGACAAAAACAGACACAACAGCAGAGAACTCTTCAGCATCGTCAAGGAGTTCTCCAACCCCAGCGCCAACGCCGTCACACCCTCACAGGATCTGTGCGAATCCCTCGCCACTTTCTTCCATCGCAAGATTAGCGACCTCCACGACAGCTTCGGACACCAGACCCAACCAAACACCACCGAACCGGCATCCACGGCCATCACCCTCAACAACTGGTCCCACATCAACACGGAAGAAACCAAATCCATCATGAACTCTATCCACTCCGGCGCCCCTTCGGACCCCTGCCCGCACTTCATCTTTAACAAAGCCGACGACATCATCGCCCCGCACCTCCAGACCGTCATCAACTCTTCTTTTTCTTCTGCTACCTTCCCCGAATGCTGGAAACACGCCGAAGTCAACGCCCTACTAAAGAAACCTACGGCTGACCCGAGTGACCTGAAAAACTTCCGCCCCATCTCTCTTTTGCCTTTCCCAGCCAAAGTAATAGAGAAGACCGTCAACAAACAGCTGACCACCTTCCTGGAAGACAACAACCTGCTCGACCCCTCACAAACCGGATTCCGAACCAACCACAGCACTGAAACCGCCCTCATCTCAGTCACAGACGACATCAGAACCCTGATGGACAACGGTGAAACAGTCGCCCTCATTCTGCTCGACCTCTCGGCTGCCTTTGACACCGTCTGTCACCGCACCCTAATCACCCGCCTCCGCTCCACCGGAATCTAAGGCCAGGCCCTGGACTGGATCGCCTCCTTCCTCTCAAACCGTTCCCAAAGAGTTTACCTCCCTCCGTTTCGCTCAGAACCCACCGAGATCATCTGCGGCGTACCCCAAGACTCATCACTCAGCCCGACACTCTTCAATGTCTACATGAGCCCCCTCGCCAACATCGTACGCAAGCACAACATCATCATCACCTCCTACGCCGACGACACGCAACTTATACTCTCCCTCACCAAGGACCCCGCCAGCGCCAAGACCAACCTACAAGAGGGTATGAAGGACGTCGCAGATTGGATGAGGCTCAGCCGCCTAAAGCTGAACTCTGAAAAAATGGAAGTCCTCATCCTCGGCAACACCCCGTCCGCCTGGGACGACTCCTGGTGGCCCACAGCCCTCGGCACCGCAGCGACCCCCACAGACCACGCCCGCAACCTCTGCTTCATCTTGGACCCTCTTCTCACCATGACCAAGCAAGTCAACGCCGTGTCCTCCACCTGCTTCCTCACCCTCCGCATGCTCCGCAAGATCTTCCGCTGGATCCCCGCCGACACCAGAAAAACCGTGACCCACGCCCTCGTCACGAGCCGCCTGGACTACGGCAACACCCTCTACGCCGGGATCACAGCCAAACTCCAAAATCGCCTGCAACGCATTCAAAACGCCTCGGCACGCCTCATCCTCGACATACCCCGCAGCAGCCACATCTCCGCACACCTGAGACACCTGCACTGGCTCCCAGTCAGCAAAAGGATCACCTTCCGACTTCTCACCCACGCACACAAAGCCCTCCACGACAAGGGACCGGAATACCTCAACAGACGCCTCAGCTTCTACGTCCCCACCCGCGCCTCCTCCGCTCCTCTGGCCTCGCACTCGCTGCTGTCCCTCGCATCTGCTGCTCCACGGCGGGTGGGAGATCTTTCTCCTTCCTGGCGGCCAAGACCTGGAACTCCCTCCCCACCAGCCTCAGGACCACCCAGGACCACTCCGCTTTCCGGAGACTCCTAAAGACCTGGCTGTTCGAGCAGCGATAACCCCCCCTTTTTCCCCCAGCGCCTTGAGACCCGCACGGGTGAGTAGCGCGCTTTATAAATGTTAATGATTTGATTTGATTTGAAAACAGGATCCAGTTAGTGAATTCACAACAGTGGCTAACAAAATTGGTTAATCACTTTTGCGACATAACTAGGGAAAGCACTTGTTTTCCCTTTTTTCACCACCTTGCCTGGGGATCCAGGGACCCACGTGCGGCAGAGGAATGGTAGTAAGCAGTCTCAACTGACATCTTCCACCTCTCTCAGGTCTCAATGGACCTGAGGGAGAGCGGAGAATGCGGGATGCGCTGTGCCTGCTCCAGCCGCCGTTAGTGGGGCTCTATGCTGACCCACGCTTACAGGAGAAATGACAGTGCACTAACAAGGGGCTGTCACAGAGCTGCTCCCTCTCAGCATGGTGCTGGCTCTATCCCTCAGTGTGAAAGTAGGGGGATGGGCTTTGGGCTGGGAGATGGTGGAGGTGGGTGACTGAAGGCATGGTATATTTTTTTGCCAGATGGAGATGTACGTGGGTACATGCAGAAAGTGATGTGGATGGGTGACAGGAGGCTAAGTATTTTTCTTTTTTTCATCTTTGAGAAGGCAAGGGATTTTTCAGAGGGTGGTTGAGACCAGTGACAGGAGATCATGTATTTTCATTTGGAGGAGCGGAATGGCATCTCTGAGATGATAGGTGTAATTGGCAGAAGGTCAGGGTGTTTTTTTAACATTATTTTTACATGGTACATACATCTCTCTAATACTCCTCTGGCCCTGCATCTATGTTGGAAGCCAGGACAGAAGACTGTCCTGGCTGTCGAGGGCATATACAACATAAAATTATAGCTGGCCAAAACTAGAATAATGGCAATGTTTTTCACCTCAGATTTTTGAGAGACATCACTGACAATGAAAGCTTCACTCTATGTCCATTTGATGCCCGTTAAAACCCCTTGATGAAAATGATCTTCATAATGCACAGTTACACAGCTATAATTCCATTTGTTGTTGCGGGCCCGAATCATCCAATGTTCAAAGAGTGCTGGGGCACCGGATGCTCCATAAATTTTAACTAGTCCACTTTCACATTTGGCATGGCATTAAGTAGAAGGACAATTTCCTTTGATATTATTATTGGCTCTTATTCAGTATAACTCACAATAGAGTGGTAACGGATTTATTGTACAGCAGAAAAAAACTACATATTTAAGTATATTTCAAACAGAGTTAAAAGCCTGATTCATTCTTTGTCCTGAAAATATTTCCTTTCACTGTGGATGCAAATTCATGTTTACAACAGTGTTCTTAAAGCAGCAGTTTTTAGACTGCATGCATTTGTTAAGCCCCTTGTGTTGGATTAAATGTGCAATGCACTTACAAGATAATCATGTAATAATTAGTGCTATTCGGCTGGACTATTTTTAGTTGGCAAGGGGTGGTCCTGGAAGGCCTAGGATGTCAACATGGACAAAATCTAACAGTATGCCCCAGTGTCCATTCTATAGTACAGTCTGTAAATAGAGAAAAATACGTGCAGGTAGGGGTTTCTCCTGAGATTGACATTGCCTATGTTTTACACAAATTATCTTAGTATGTTGTGAGAGAGAACTATATGAATACAATGGTCTGAATGTGCTACCGTGCAAGACAAAATCTTTGACGTTGAATATTTGCTGGATGGATATAGTTCTTCTTCTTATGAAACCTATCTATTTATCTATCTATTTTCAATACCAATTGGATATAGTTTGAGGCTAAAGCCACGTGTGTTAAAATACCCTAATTTCTAGAGAGAACACCACTAAATGTACACATGGTTGGCCTATGACAGAAAATATGTCCAGCCACCAAAATTAAAGTGGTCCCTATAAGTGAATTAGATTGCTAAAAAAGACTCCCAAATTTGCAAACTGGAGCAGTTTTGAATTTGTACCGAAACTCTGTATAATGGGTTTGCGATGTATATTTTTTTTACTTTCAGGGAAATCAGCAATATAAACAGCCTAACTGACCAAAAAAACAGTTCCACAAACAGCCAGAAAACTGTCCCACACACTGACCCGCCCGCCGGGCTCTGAATGAGCCCCTTAGTGTTATGCTATCCTTTACTTAAAATTACAGAATAGAAAATATCTCATATAATTTAGTGAACATAGGAAGCATAATGGCACAACAACAGTGTTCTAATTGTGGCTTTTTGAAATCTGTCTTTCAAAAATAAAATGCAACAAGAATAATAGGCAACTGGAGCACCTAAGGTCAGACGTACAACTATGTCTTTAGTATAGATCAATTGATAGGATAGCAAACTGACTGAAAACATTTGCAATAAAAAATGTGGGCAAAAACTTTGTAGTAAAAACAATTTTTTAATAAATCTATGTTAAAAACTATCACAATATTAATCACTAAATATAGGGGCTCATTCCGAGCCCGGCGGGCAGCGGGCGCCGCCCGGCGGGCGGAAACCGCCCAAAGACCGCACCGCGGTCAAATGACCGCGGGGGTCATTTTGACTTTCCCGCTGGGCCGGCAGGCGATCTCCAGAAGATCGCCCGCCGGCCCAGCGGGAAAGCTCCTGCAACGAGGAAGCCGGCTCCGAATGGAGCCGGCGGAGTTGCAGGGGTGCGACGGGTGCAGTAGCACCCGTCGCGATTTTCACTGTCTGCATAGCAGACAGTGAAAATCATGGTGGGGCTCTGTTAGGGGGCCCCTGCACTGCCCATGCTAATGGCATGGGCAGTGCAGGGGCCCCCAGGGGCCCTACGACACCCGTTCCCACCATCCTGTTCCTGGCGGGTTTTACCGCCAGGAACAGGCTGGCGGGAAGGGGGTCGGAATCCCCATGGCGGCGCTGGGCCAGGGGAAAACCGGCGGTGCTAAAAAGTTGTATTTGAAGATATTTGGTTAAAATAATTTCCATTGAAAAAATATGGGGAACACCCTCACAATGGTCCCATTGCAGAAAGCATCCTAGAGTGTCTGCCTTGTGGAGGAACCTTACAACTCTCTTCTTTTCTTCTTTTCTTCTCATTTTCTCCATGTCCATAGCTTCACCTTTCCCTGTTGTGCATTTTGACAGCGGTATCCTTAGTTTTAGGTTGTGTTCTACTATGTTAAGTACTTCAAAAATTTAAAACCAGTATCCAAAGATTTTAATTTTTTTGCTTTTAGTTGCTACAATTTCAAGGTTTTTAATACAAACGGATGCGATGTCCTGCAGACCATGTTCCCTTTTGCAAGATTTCATTCGATTTAAATGTACTGAATGTTGCCTGACTTTGTAAATGCACAAAAATGGCACATTGGCCCTCATTCTAACCCCGGCGGTCTCAGACCGCCGGGGCCAGGGTCGGCGGGAGCACCGCCGACAGACCGGCGATGCCCCGCAGGGCATTCTGACCGCGGCGGTTTGGCCGCGGTCAGAAAGCGTAAACCGGCGGTCTCCCGCCGGTTTACCGCTGTCCTTAGAATCCCCCATGGCGGCGCAGCTTGCTGCGCCGCCATGGGGGATTCTGACACCCCCTACCGCCATCCTGTTCCTGGCGGTTCCCCCGCCAGGAACAGGATGGCGGTAGGGGGTGCCGCGGGGCCCCTGGGGGCCCCTGCCGTGCCCATGCCAATGGCATGGGCACGGCAGGGGCCCCCATAAGAGGGCCCCACAAAGTATTTCAGTGTCTGCCTAGCAGACACTGAAATACGCGACGGGTGCAACTGCACCTGTCGCACCTTCCCACTCCGCCGGCTCAATTCTGAGCCGGCATCTTAGTGGGAAGGTTGATTTGCCCTGGGCTGGCGGGCGGCCTTTTGGCGGCCGCCCGCCAGCCCAGGGCAAATCCCAAAATACCCTCAGCGGTCTTTCGACCGCGGAGCGGTATTTTGGTGGGGGAACTTCGGCGGGCGGCATCACCCCCATTGTGTCTTAAAAACTTACATTTTTAATGCATGCACGAGGGACTCCTCTAATGGTTCCTGAAACAAAAAGGCATTTTGAGATTTATGTAATGCTTTTTTGCTGAAACAACTGTCAGCCAGTTTAAAATGAGACCACTATATAAGGAACAGAAAGGAGGCTGTTGCATAGAAAATATTCCTCTCAGGTACATTAGAAGAATATGAAACTCTCACTGTTAGACCTATCAGCTTATGATGTGGTTTCCCCTGTCTTTTTGCTTCTGACCGCCTGTTTTTGATCCTGTGCTGAATTTCGTTTTTGCTGGCTTTAGGACTGTGGGCAATTGACCACTGCTGACCAATGTTAGTGCTCTCTGTTTCAATAGTATTGGTGATTGGTTTATCCATGATTGGCATATTTGATTTACTAGTAAGTGTGCCATTTACTATAGTGCACCATGCGTACCCAGGGCCTGTAAATAAAATGCTACTAGTGGGCCTGCAGCACTGACTGTGCCACCCACAAGAGTAGCCATGTAAACATGTCTCAGACCTGCCACTGCAGTGTCTGTGTGCAGTTTTAAACAGCCCTTTTGACCTGACAAGTGCACCCACTTGTCAGGCCCAAACCTTCCCTTTTAATACACGTAAGGAACCCCTCACGTAGGCCCTCAGTAGCCCTATGGGCAGGGTGCAGTGAATTTAAGAGGTAGGACATGTACCGGTGTGTTTTACATGTCCTGATAGTGAAATACTACTATATTCATTTTTCACTATTGCAAGGACTATCTCTTCTTTATGGGTAACATGAGGGTTGCCTTGAAATATCCTTTAAGTGTAATTTCTCATTGGGAGCAGATTGAAGTGTGGAGTTTGGGGTCTCTGAACTCACAATTTAAAAATATATCTTTTGGTGAAGTTGTTTTTTAAATTGTAAGTTTGAAAAAGCCACTTTTAGAAAGTGGGCATTTTCTTGCTTAACGGTTCTGCGATTCTGCCTGGTTGTGAAATACACGTCTGGGGCAGGATGACAGTTAGGCTGTTTGTGAATTCACTCTAGCCAAACACAGAAAGGGAGCTGAGGTGTGCCCTGCATATCCTGATGGGTCTTCCTGGGCTAGAGTGTCAGGAGGAGCTGACACTTGCACCTGAAAAGGGGTGTGCCTGTCCTTGCGCAAAGCAGTCTCCACCCCCCTGGAATGTGTCTGGGGCCAGGGCAGGAAAGGCAGGGCATTGTACACTACAAAGACTGATGTTTGCCTACTTCAAAGACAGGAATGGGTATTAATACTGGACACCTGACCCCACAAAGTTAGAATCATTTTAGATTGAGGACATTCTGCCAGGAAGAAGGGCTGGATGCTGTAGGAGGGGCTGCCACTCTGCCTGCTGCTTTGCTGTGCTGGCCTGCTGCTTGCTTCTTTTGTTCTGGGAGTGAAAGGACTGGACTTTGCTTTCTACATCCTGCTTCCAAAGGATCTCCAAGGGCTTGGGCTGAGCTTGCGTCCTGTTAAGAAGTCTCAGGGACATCAAAGACTTCATCTGCCAGCACCTGGTTTCTCGTGCGGAGAGTCCTGGCTTGCCAAGTGGTGCCAAATCCTAGACCCTTGGGAGTGTGTTCTGGTGCAACCAAGAAGAATCCAAACACATCAACTCCAGAGCGACTTCAAAACCGGTGCTGCTGTCTGACTATGCACTGCTGTTTGTACCGGAGCTGTGGTGCCCGCTGAGTGCACTGACCGCAACACAGGCCCGCCATCGTCACAGTGCCTCCAAGTCCTGCCACAGCATGAGTCCCGAGTGCCATGTCACTGACATCCATAACACCCAAATCCAACTCCACCGCAGCACCTGTGGCACTGTGGTGTGATCGTGACACTGCAAAGCCGACCCCTCATATCTTGACCTGCTGGATTCACCTACCCTGCCGTATTGCATGGAAGGAACACCTTGCTTCCGATGCTGCATCACCTCTTCTGCAACTGTAAAGTACCAAGGCCTCACCTCTCCTGCTTAGCAGTAAGGAACCAACATCTCACCTCCCCAGTAGCAGTAGGGACTCAACACCACCCCGGCTCCAGCAACGTCCCTCCTCGCCAACTTCATGCAACACCTTTTTTTCCCTCATAGTTTTCCGGGGTACTGTACCAGGGGTACATGTGACTATGTGACCAGCCTGCACTCCCTCGCGAGTTACATCAGACAGTTGGAGCTATTGTGTTTCTAAAAAATATGTTTGCCGAGCAAACTTACTTAACCCTTAGCCCTCATGAATCCACAGTGGTAATCCCGACTGTACAGTTTTGGAGTTGCTTATTTGTATTAAGAATACGTTTTCCAAGATAAACCCGTTTAATCCACATTTCACAATATGTTCTATAAATATATATGTCAAGTTGGTTACACTGAGTTTTTGTCTTGCTTTAAGTTTGCCTTTTTTGTTCTTCCTTATCTATTGATTAACTAAAATTAGCACAATGCTTGTTTAAAAAATATTTGGTCATTCATTACATTCAATAATGTGATTATCTGTGAGTGCATTTGTCTCTTTCTAAATGTTCCATATTCTTCCCCAGTTGAAACGAGACCTTTTAATTCAAAACCACCAAACTGTGTATGGCACTTGGAAAATATCAAATCGGTAGTTGTGCATGCTATTAAATCAGACCAATTTAAGCAGATAACACAGAGACATGGACCACTACATGAGATGTAATCATTCATGAAACAGTGCACTCATTCCCCCAAAAGAAACAAAAACATTTTAACATTATTAGTATTTCGAGAATACGGTGTCTATGTCTGCCTTCTTCAGCAGAAGGAAATTGAATAATTCAAATATTCTCCGTGTGCCTCAATCGAAGATATGATTTGCAATGCCATCGGGCCTGTTAGAGGTAAAGCTGGTTCTGTTTCGCTGAGTTAAGTTAAACAAAACCCTGCAACATTAAATAATACACCTCCATCTGAACTGTAATACTCTGTATGAACTGGAACTGCTTTTATATAAATATTCCATGGGCGCTAGACAGTAGCCGGCTGCGAGTAGTTACACACTGCAATGTAAATATTTGCGTACTTATTTTGTTTTTTTAAACTTCTGTTGTTGCACTTTAGTGAACCTTTTATTAGCTATTCCGCAGTCCTCTTCTAACCTATTAATGTCTTGCACGTTTGTTTGTAATTGCCCTGCAGGTACATTTCAGTCAGTTTGCTCTTGTTGAACGATCAATTTGCAAATAATGTCTTTTATTTGCCAAGACAGTTTTAATCTCTGCCCTCCACTTAGTTCCACATTCATTTCATATGGTGCAGGCGTATTTGGGCTGCTTGCTGGATGTCTGGAAATTTAGGTTGAGGTACACAACTTTCCAAAGTTGAATAAATTGCCTTTTGAGATGTTCTAGTTTAAGCAAACTTAGGGCAGCTTTAGAAAAAGACATAATGCAGGCAAACGGAGTGCACTGCACATGCGCTCATCGTTTAGAGGTCTCCACGGGTCGCTGCTGCGATCCCCAGCTTGATCTTTGCGACCCCTGGCACTGCCTCTGCGACCCCTGGCCTCAGAGGTGGCAAAATCTGTACCAGGAACACAGGGGCCAGTCGTCCTTGTGGACGTTGCTTGGGGCTCCACTTCCTTGCTTTCAATCAGTCTTTTTTATTACACTAATAGTGAGCAATATTATATTATTCACTGTTAGCGTAATAAAAAATGGAGTACAGTTACCTGGAATATGAACCTCCTTGGTATCTGAGGAAAGAAAAAAACACTTTTAAGTGTACGTTGTGTTCATGCTTTTAGCTGAGAGTGTGTTTATGTGAGAGAGAGTGTGTGTATGTGTAACGTGTGTGTATGTGTAATCATGTATGTGTGAGTGAGAGTAAAGATGAAATGGAGCATGATGTCACTTCTGGTATTTTGGTGAATTGACGTCCATCGCCTGAGCCTGGGCAACAAAGGTTAATATATGAATCATCTTCAGAGTACTAAGATACCTTTGTGCAGAGAATTTAACCTATGATATTTGCACGAGATTTGTGACTTAAGATGTTTGTTTCTAAGTTTTAAGTGTTATTCATAAATACACATACCGCGGTTTAGGCTTCCTTTTATGTCTTATTCTGTATATTGTTACATATGTTTTGCCAATTGAATAAGACACATTAGTCCTATGTTATGCTTTTTTGTATAAATGCAAACTAAGCACATATTATTAAAGCTACAAAAGGAAATAAACAACCTATGACCTGACATTTCTACCAAGGACCCTATCTAATTTTGCATCAAATATGCCCAAGGAGTATCTTGGTTCCCACTGTAGTTAAATGTAGATTTCTGCATCCACATCTGTACCAAGTGACTAAAACGTAACGCAACAAACTACAGTGATTCTCAAGCGCCACTTAATTTTTAACCATTTGAATGGTTGTCTTGTCTGTACGTGTGGCCTCTCTTGGACCCCTCCGCCCATGTACAAAGATTCCATGGGCTTGCTGCAAAAGAACGATTGAACCTTTAGAAAGCCGCAGAGAAAAAAAAAATCTTGCCCTGTTGCTTTATTTCTCTTTGAACATCCTAGAGTGTTGTTCAGTCTGGATTTGGACTCTTTCTGGGCATGGAGAAAATTCCTGAATATCACCAAACTACACAACTCCCAAGATCAAGTCCACTACTGTATGCTGATCTTTTGAGACCTCTCAGCCGCCTTCAACATCATTGATACCAGATGTTATTTGAAAGGCTGCCTAAATCTTCTGCTGCCAGAGGAACAGTGCTAGCATGGTTTGTATCCTACAAACAAGTCATCTTCCACTAATTCAAATTGGGCCCATACCTCTTCAGAATAAACAACGCCAAGTTTGGAATACTTCAGATCTCTGCCCTGCTTCCAACTTTATTCAATGGTTACATGTCCTGTATGACTGACATCCTGGACTCACACAGCATTGGTTATCACTTGTATTGCAACAGAACACAGCTCCAGCTTAAGTTGAAGTCTGAGCTTGGCAATCTTCACAAACTTTCCAACTGCCTTTTACATGTTCACAGCTGGACACATTAAAGTGTGTTCTAGCTGAACAGTGGAAAAAAACACAAAATTCTGCTCCTGTGCTCTGTTGATCCAGCACCTTTACCTTGTCCCGGCCTAGTGAAGTAGGCATGTTCTCTGTCCTCGTGGTTAAAACATGAAACTTGTTCATGCTCTTTGATAGGTAGTTATCATTCCTGGCCTTCAAAAATGCGATTTTGTAAACAGCATTTCACCATTTCCGTTTGCTAAAGTGGTTCCGCTGCCCACTCCGTTAGTGTTAGAAAATCGCTACCATCCTCAATGTGGTCATCTCTTGCTTGGATTCCTGCAGCAGCTTATGCACTGCCCACAAGTCCATTTCTTTAAAATTCCAGAGACTTCAAAACTAAGGAGCTTGCTTGTTGCTTGATACAAAATGACATAATCAAATACTGCTGGCTCTGGAAACCTCTGTCGGCTCCCTGTAAAATAAAGATTAAGCTGTAAAACTCTTTGCCCTGTATGCACTGTCATCAATAGCGATTCTTTCAACTACCTTGTGAATCTGAATGTCCCTCATCTACCAAACAAAAGCTTCAGTGCTCCAAATTTTGGATTTTGTCTACCAGACTGAATCAAACAAGAAACTTAACTGTAGATCCTTTGATGTTTAGTGCTCCTCCCGGTTGAATAACCTACTTCTTCAAATGAGACTGGAAAATGACTATCTCAAGTTAGGTGATTCTTAAAGGCCCACTTCTTCTAACTGGTGGTGGAATAATCCAGGCTTTTTTACGTGCCTAATTAAATGTCTAAGACTGGTCTCGCATTCTGCATCCAATTTTCATTTGACTCAGTTCTTCTCTAAGACTTTGTCATAATTTCGTGACATTTTGTGAGCAAAACAGCCCCCGGGTCTTTTATCCTCACTGACGAACTGACTGGTGCCACACCACCAGACACCTGCAGTTGCATCATCCTGGTCACTGTTATAAGCGCCAATCCAAACAAAGCTCTCAGAAACTACCAGGGGTTTGTTAGTAGTTGCTTACAAACCCAACAAATATGTTATGCTATGTTATCAGCATTTGAAAAGTGCGCTATCACATGTGAGGGTATCCTATCACTGAGCAAATACATAAAAATACTCTCCACCCAGATACCTCATATTTCCTTTTACATCCTATCTGTTAAAAGTAACATTCGTGGTATCCAGCCATGACGAAGGTGATTTCAAGTCTGCTTCTGATCCAGAAGAGCTGAATATCAATTTCCTTGACATTCGAGGACTCTAAGAGCCCCCGTTTATTAGGTCTACAGTACTTTATTGTACCTGGCTATGTATGGCAATTCTAGAGTAAGTCTGCAACTCACAGAGGTTAAAGGACCAGGTACTACCAGGTTGCACAGCCCTATATGAGTTAGGGCTGTGATGGAGCCAAATCATTTAAGAGTGGTAGAAGCCAGAAGGTTGGTTGTGGTATGGGCAATCAGAAATACTGCTGCACAATTTCCTATGGGCCAGTGTGCGTTAATTCCATTTGAGATATCTATGATATTATCAGACTATGTATCTCCAGGTTCTTTGAGGTTATAGCAGTGGTTTGCCTACTTGCAGAAAGCAACGGTCGTCGATGGAACTAAATGAGATAGACAACCTCATTAGATCTGATCATGACTCCTATTCCATGCTAATCTAAAAGATGAGACAAAAAAGCTCGTCAGTAATAACACCCGTAATCATGCATTTGCCCAGGTATATATGCCCAGATGCAGGTTAAATTGCCCACCAAAATTCTCAAACGCTCAGCTGAAGAGCTATTGAGTAAGTAGGGAGTAATTTTAAGAAAGGGTCAAACTTAGCTGTGACCCGGGAAACACTGTTTTTAGGGGCCATCTACTTACTGGTGACATAATAAGCATATCGTTAGACTCTAGTGTAATCCAGAGATAGGTAGTGCTAAATCAAAGCGATGCAGTAAAAACAGTCAGTTTCAGGCAGAGCCCAGATGCCTGGTAGTTGGAAATTGCAAGCAGTCTTACTTTGAAAGCATGCAGAGAGATCATGCCCCCTACCTCTTCCCTCTTTCGCCAGGATTCCTCATAACCAACTGCCTTTGCAGTTAATGATCTGCAGCATCATGCTGCAGGGAGAGAGGAAAGGATAAAAATGGAAATTAAAACTACTGACAGACTCCTCTGGTAAAGAAATGGTAGTGTGTCTTTAATGTTGGATTCGCCGAATACTTCGCAGAAACAAGTTGGAAAACTGATTGGTTTTATTAGCAAAGTACTAGGATGGGTGGAGGATCACACCTCCACGAAAACATCTGGTGACAACTTTGGAAAGGCGGCCATCACAAGAGTTACTTATTGGAAAGAAGCAAGAGAGTACTTAGGGGCATATTTATACTCTGTTTGCGCCGGATTTGCGTCATTTAGTTTTATGCAAATCCAGCGCAAACTTAACTCCATATTTATACTTTGGCGCTAGACCCGTCTAGCGACAAATTTATGGAGCTTGAGTCATTTTTTTACGTGGAAACCTACCTTGCGTTAATGAGATGCAAGGTAGGCATTCCAGGGCAAAAAATGACTCTAAGGCCTTTGTGCCTTATTTATACTCCCATGCAAAAATGAGGCACGTGAGGGGGAGGGCCTTAAAAAATGACTCTAAACCAGTTTAGAGTAATTTTTTAACACCTGGTTCAGAGCAGGCTTTACGGGACTTGTGGGCTCATTTCCGTGGTCTCCGACCATGGAAGCAGTCCACAGGTGCCCTTCCCTGCCCCCAGGGACACCCCCTGCCACCCTCGCCCACCCCTGGAGGACACCCATGGATGGGGGGACCCATCTACGGTAAGTAAAGGTAAGTATATATTTTTTTTTTTGTAAAGTGGCATAGGGGGGCCTAACTTGGGCCCCCCTATATGCCATTGGGCAGGGGGGCATGACTCCTGTCTTTGCTAAGACAGGAGTCATTTCCATGGGGGCTGTACATCAAAAAATGACGCTAGTCAGGTTTGAGTCAATATTTTTGACTCTAACCTGACTTGCACCATTCTTTGACGCACAACCCCCATTCTGCCCTACTCCTCCGCTGTCCGGTTAGTCATTTATTTTGACGCTAACCTGGCCGCAGCGCCGGCTAACGTCAATCCATAAATAAGGCACCCGGCTGGCGCGCTGGAATGGCGTTAGCCGGCGGTATATGTTTTGATGCAAATCTGCACTTGCGCTGATTTGCGTAAAAAAGTATAAATATGGGCCTAAGAGTCAGAAATGGGACTGCTCAAGAAAAAATCATTTGGCTGTGGTAAATGGAACAAGCACTGGCAAAGCCCGGAGACCTGGGTTTAATTGCTAAAATATCCAGCATTAGCACATTAGAGTGAGTCACATGAGAGGGAGACAGCAGGGGTGTACACTGAGTTCTATAGCTGTAAAGTAGTCCTTCAGTCTACTGCTCAAGTGTAGGCAAAATGGTACATAAAAACGACCAATAGCATTAAATGAGAGATGAATACTTCACTGGGCTGGGACAAGACTTGATCAACAAAACCCCAAGCCAATGGCTTAAAGAAGTCGGTTGAGAAAATTCAATAGCTGTGAGCAGAGGACCTAAGCCCAGTCTCTCTTCATTGTTAGCAAACCTTCTGTTGACAGTCGGTTTAACTGAGTATCAAACCCAGTATCTCCAAGACCTGCTTAAGTAAGAATTATGGTAAAGGGATGGAGAGACATAATTGCTGAGCAGAAAGATAAAGGAAATAACTAGAGTCTAAGCTGCTGAGTCATTTCAGATAAATCCAAACAGTAACTACTGGTGTTACCTCCCCGAAGTACCTGTGTTTCAGTGCTTGCCCTGAAACCTGGATGAGAGGTATAGAAATACCACAACATACTTCAGGGGAGGTTAATTTACCATACTATCAGTAAGAGCAATACGTTCTGGTAAAGATAGGGGTAAACAATCAGGGAAAACAAATGAGTGCAGTAAGTGCTGATGCAGAGAGAGAGAAGCGGAAAGAGCAGCTATTAGAAAGAGATCAGGGAGTGTAGAAATTGCAGTGATGGAGAGGAACATACATTGACAAAGTCAATAGGTCTTGTTCTGCAAAAAATACTTAGATGGAGTTATGTTGTGACAGGAATAGAGAGCAGCAGAATGAAGCATTTCCAAACGTGAATACAAAAGTGTAAATGGAAATGCATTGTGAAATTATTTGAACAATTTGTGTGTTTGCATGTGCTTTTGTTATAATCAGGGCCACTGGAATTATACAGTAGGGGAGGACAAAATTATGTGGAGGGTTGACTTAATTGTGCGGTTAGAAAAGAAAAAATATGCAGCATAATGTGGAACATTTTCTCACAGTATTACTTTGTTATTTTGTTATTTTTCACGTGGTAACACTGTCTGAGAAAAGGATTTCACATTGTTAGTGTTAGTTTAATATGCAAATACAGAAATACACAACTGAGAAAGGAAGCTCCAATATGAGAAATTAGTACATTTCATTTTCATTTTTTTTATTTTGAGTGGAGCTATTATAATGATTTATTTTTCTTTGCTTTAAGTTTGGGTGACAGTTGTTCCGTCAAGTCCTCAAGAGGCCTGTTGTAAATGGCCCTTTCTGCATGGTTATCCCCAAACATGTTGCCTTTCTCCTCCTATTGTTCTGACCCTGTTTTTGTTGGCTTTAGGACTCTGGGCACTTTTCCACTGCTAATCAGTACTAAAGTGCATGTGCTCTCGCCCCTCAAATTTGGTAGAATTTGTTTACACCTGTTTGGCTTATTTAATTTACCTGCAAGTCTCTTGTAAAGTGGTATACCATATACCCAGGGCCTGTAAATTAAATGCTCCTGTTGGGCCTGCAGTGCAGATTGCGCCACCTCCAGAAGTAGTCTTTCAAACATGTCTCAGGCCTGCCACTGCAGAGTCTACGTGCGCAGTTTGCTGCCACATTGACTTGGCAAGTCAAACTACTTGCCAATGCCTAAACTCCTCTTTTATTACAGCTAAGTCACCCCTAAGGTAGGCCCTAGATAGTGCTATGGGCAGAATGCTGTATACGTAAAGGTTAGGAAATATATTTTTATGTGGTATATGTCCTAGTTTTGAGAAACAGCCTATTTTGTTTTTTACTGCTTTGACTGCTGCTCCTCTCATAGGTTTGTATTGGTAATTCCCTTATATATGTCTAAGTGGTAATTTCTGATCTGTGAGGACAAGCATGAGCATGTTTGGTATGTTTGGAATGGTATTGATAAATCCTGCTTACTAGTGTGAGTGGATTTTACGTTACTGTTTTAGAAATGCCACTTTTAGAAAGTGGGCATTCCTCTGTGCCTATAACATCTGGTGCTTTGCAGCCTGACTCCAATCCATGTCTTGGGACAGAGTGACAGCTCCACTTTGTGCATACTCTCCAGACAGCCATCCATCAGGGAGGGTTAGGTGTGACTGGGTTACATCTACATTAATCTACATACTGATGGCCTTTCTGGGCTGGGAGAGAGGACGGCTGGTGCTCTTTACACTTGTATAGGCTGTGTCCTGCCCTCACACAAAAGGCTGTGTTTACCCCCACTGATGTCTGGAGCCAGGGTAGGGGAGAAGGGAAAATTCTTGGAACTGGTCAGATCTGGCTGGGATCTTCTCTCACCTTCTAGAAGCTATGCACATAGAGTATTAGTACAGGGGCTCTCACCCCATGCTTTTAGAGCACTTTTGGAACTGGGACTGAACCTCTGCCAGAAGGACTGCTCAAAGGACTCCTCTGAACTGCTCTTCTGTGGTTGCCCTGCTACTTGGTGCTGCTGGGTTACACAAAGGGCTCTCTGGATTATTTTTCTGCTTGTTGCAATGCTGTCAGCTGCACCCTGGGTGTGGGGTCCCTAGGCACTGTTGGGCTGACAGGAGGAACCACCACTGCTGCCCTGTCTGCTGGCCTGCGTCCCGCTGCCTAAGCCTGCCAAAGAAGGACTGACTTTTCCCAAGAAACTTTGCCCCAAGAGGCCCCAAGGGCTTGTCAGCTTGCCCCTGGATCTCCAGAGTTCCCTGGGACATAAAAGACCTTTATGTGGACCAATGGTGATGTGAGTGTGCTGGATTGTTTCTCCAATGAGTGCCATGCCTTTAGTGTTCACCTGTATCCTGGCTGGTGCCCTTACATGATGCTCAGACCCCACTGTCAAGTGCCTGCACCAGACCCAAAGCTCAGCCTCATCCCCCTGCCAGCACTGTGTCTTCCACTACTAGGTGTATCCCCACTTGGCTGATGAGTCGCCCTACCGAGCCATGCATCCCCCTCTCACACTCTGCTGTAAGGTGCCGGATGCAGGGACAGAGCTGCACTGTGTCCCAGCCCCGTCCACGCTAGCCTCAAGTCACAAGTCATACTCTAGCAGCAGGCTTAGTGTGTGAGGGCTGTGGGGCTCACCTCGTGTCCAGCGGTAATTTATTTAATTTGTTCTGTGCCCTCCAAGCCAAGCTTTCCACCCTTGCTTGTTGAGAATGAGGTTTCCTTCCCCAGAGAATCACCACCAATGACCATTTTCCTACAAGGCAAGGTGCCTCCAATGTCTCCTCAAGTGATCAGGATGCCTGGTAGGGGCTGCCACTGCACCCGTACCCAAGCACCTGTAATAAAAGAGCCCTACCCTTCCCTCGATCTTCTGGGCCCATGGTAGGACCCACCAAGTATCTTGTGCCCCCCCCGTTTCTGCAGTCAGGGAACTCCACCCTTTAAGCTGGGGCCATAAATATGCAAGGAGGGGCACTGGTTCTGTGCTTGTGGATTTACGGGGAGAGCCCACAGCAGGGGCCACCCCTATCAAGGATTTTCCACATACGGAACAATATACACATTATCATATTCACTGTGGTATGTGTGCAGGTGTTCCTGTAACCTGTGATGGTGCTCACTTTACCATCTGATGTATAATAGCGGTGAAGGTGTACTGTTTCTCTGATTATGATGATATTTTTTGTAAACCCAGGTATCACCAATGATATGTGATGACGATGGTTGGTGATTTACATACTTCAGGGATGGTGGGTGATTCATGTGCTTTTCTCTCCCTAACAACCTTATGTTATGGTTTATGTCGTTTTTGCTCTAGGAGGATAACAAGCATAGTTCAGGATCTGCCTTGTTTGCACAGGGAGGATGGTTTTAATGACAAATGCAACATAGAAATCTTGCATGGATTGCCCTCATGGTGATGCGGTGACATTTGCCTAGTTGGCAAAGTCATTATTGGTTCATGTCGTTGTTTAGTCTATGTTTTATATGCAAAACAGTTCATTTTTGTAGAGTCTCTTATCTGGTGTATTTATTGTGTCACTGGTGTGAGCGTATTGTGTAAACGCTTTGCACATGACCAAGATACCAGGGGTGAGCGCAGGTTATCTTTGGTGTGCAACTGACTTTCCCTGATTAGAATGGTGTTTTCTGCCTTGCTGAGGTGCATACCCTACTCAACCAGAGACCACATTTCTAACATGGCCATAAAGCATGAGGCCAAAACGCTTCGACCTACATCCTCCAGGATCAACGGCCAATAAAAAAAGGAAACACGGAATCTAAAATATTTTGATAAACTGATGATATAGTCATAGTTTCATGCAGTTGATTTGTTTATTACATAATCCGGTCTACTGTAATTAGCTGCATGTACCTGGAGATCGCTGTTATTATTTAGCCACTATTAATAATGGTTGTTAGTCCATCATTGTGGATACACTGTCACCCTTAACATTATTGTTTTGTTATAACATCAACACTTTTAAAAACATTAGTGATCCTGTTGCACTGTTTTGCTTATGCAGGGACATACCCAATCTTTTGGCCTCCTGCCTCCTATTTTTTTGACCTGTTGCTGTTGGCTTTTCAACTCTGAGCACGTTACCACTGCTTACCAGTGCTAAAGTGCATATGCCCTCTGTGCAAATTGTATGTAATTGGTTTATCCATGATTAGCATATTTGATTTACTAGTAAGTCCTTAGTAAAGTGCATTCGAGGTGCCAGGGCCTGTAAATCAAATTCTACTAGTGGGCCTGCAGCATTGGTTGTGCCACCCACATAAGTAGCTCTGTAATCATGACTCAGACCTGCCACTGCAGTGTCTGTGTGTGCAGTTTTAACTGTAAATTCGACTTGGCAAGTGTACCCACTTGCCAGGCCTAAACCTTCCTTTTTCTTACATGTCAGACACCCCTAAGGTAGGCCCGAGGTAGCCCTAAGGGCAGGGTGCACTGTATCGTTAAGGTAGGACGTATAGTAATGTGTTGTATACGTCCTGACAGTGAAATATTGCTAAAATCATTTTTCACTGTTGCAAGGCCTTTCCTTCTCATAGGTTAAGATGGGGGCTACCTTTAAATCTGATTAAAGTGTAGATTCCCTTTGGGAGTGGATGGACATGTGGAGTTTGGGGTCTCTGAGCTCACAATTTAAAAATACATATTTTAGTAAAGTTGATTTTGAGATTGTGTATTTGAAAAGACCACTTTTAGAAAGTGGGCATTTTCTTGCTTATACCATTTCTGTGACTCTGCCTGCCTGGCTTGCTATACAGGAGGTCATCCTCCCAATAAATCAGGTGTGATCCTGGCTCCTTGCCAGCCGCCTGGTCTGCAGCCTGTTGCTGCAAACCCTCCAGAGTAGGGCATGTCCTCTGTGCTCCACAGAATGCTTCCCTGGTGGGCCCCCTTTCCTGCTGCCACTGCAACAGCTCAGGGACCTCACCCAGTTCAGTCACCTGTTCCCCTGTAGGCTCTGGGGCATCATCCTCAGGCTTTGCCTCCTCCCAGACCGTGGGAACTTCTGGGCTGGTTTCCCACACCCCGACCTTCCTTTTCTTGGTGGTCTCCTGGGCCACTGTTTCAGGCTTCAGGGGCTCTTGATTATCCTGACGGGCTGCCATTGACTGGGTGGGTACGCATACCCACCAGGCAGACCCAACATCTCCAAGTGAGACCTATGTTCTACCTCCTTCCAAGGGAAATCCTCCAGGTAATTGCCTAGCAAACAATCAACAGGCATGGTTGGACTCACAGCTACCTTCAAGGAACCTGAGACCCCCCCCCCATTCAAAGGGAACCTGTGCCGCTCTGCACAGGTGCTCTGAGTTGTACACTGCAACCACTTGGTGAAGTACCCGGGGATCAATCTGCTCTTCAGACACCAGCTGACTCCTCACTGTAGTCACACTGGCTCCTGAGTCTCTCAGAGCCTCCACCCTCTGTCCATTGATGGTCACCCACTGCCTGTACTTCTTAGGGTTCTCAGGCATGAGGGTTCTCTGGACCATCTCACTGTCCCCTAGTGTGACAAGGGTCATCTCAGCTGGCTTCCACCCACCTGGAACCAACTCCTCCCAAAGCGCTACACTGGCCAAACCCTGGGACGGCGCACCAGTGGGTGGCGGTGTACTTTTGTGGAATTTGGGGTCTCCCTTCACATGACCCACCTGGTCACATGCATAGCATTTAAGTGGGGGACCACCTGCCACAGTCTTCCCTTTGGAGAACCATGGCGTCTTCCCACTGGGGGGGTTGGGAATTCTTACCCTGGGAATCAGTTTGGGGCCCTTTAGAGAACTCCCCCTGTTTACCCTTACCCCCCCTTTCTTCTGAGAGGGACCCTGTCCACCCTTGGTGCGGTCTCCCCACACCAAGTCAGCTTGCTGTCAATCAGGTGCTGGCGCAGCTCTGGAAAACATTAACTGTACAAGTGCTCCCAAGCAATCAGATTGTAAAGCCCCTCATGCGTAGTTACCTTATTGCCCTTCACCCAACCATCCAGTGACCTGCTATAAGAATCAACACATTCCAACCATGTTTAGGATTCCTTCTTCTTGTAGGATCTAAACTTATCCTTGTACTGCTCAGTGGTGAGACCATACCTTGTGAGCAGGGCATCCTTCATGCTAGAGTAGGTAAGATTCTGAGCATCCCCTAAGGCTGTCAGTGTATCCCGCCCCTCTACCTCAAAGTGCTTCCACAGACCTGCCCTCCCCCCCCCCCCCCCCCAATGAGCTTCTGGGACCCTGATTCATATGGAGAGCAGACTCATACCCCTTAAACCACAAGTATATGTCGTCCTCCCTTTTATGATCCTTCACAAGAGCTTTAGGAATGTGCACCCTCCTTTCTGGCGGCACTGTGATGTGGCTGCCACCATCCCTACTAGACTGGCTCCTCTGATCCAGCTCCCTCAAGCTGAGCTCATGAGCCAACAACAACTTTTTCTCTTCAATGGCCATTCTCATTTTCTCCAACTCCTTTTGGTGCTCCCTCTCCTGCCTGTCTGTCCTGCAATTCTTTAGGGGTCAAACCCTTAGATGAGACACTGCTACCTGCCCTGGAGACCCTCTCCCTGGACATAACAGGCCCACTGACAATACCATTGTGTATGGAGTGCCCTTCCTCCTCCTCATCCTCGTCATCCTCTGTGTGCCCTTCAGTGCTCTTGGCTGTCACCCAGGCCCTCAGCGCCTTTTGCAGCTCCTCCTTCTTAGATGAGCTCTTAATAGGATAGTCAAAACTTTTATAGAACTGCCTTAACTAAGCCATGGTATAGCTATCCAATTTCTCTAGGTCAAAAGCAGATCCAACTGATGCATCTCCAGATTGGGGATATGATGAAAAGTCAAAAAAGTGCAAAGTTCCAAAAGCAGAAAGCAAGTTTCCAAATGAAGTTCAGAAGTCAATCAAAGATTACCACAAACAATGGATGTAGGGAAAAATCCAAGGAAAAGAGAAAAAATCAAAGATCACAAGACAAGCAGTATGTGCTCACGTAGTCGTCTGCGCTTAAAACAGTAGTGTACCCTTAATTACTATATGTCAAGTACAAATACAAGTCCAATCCCAACTGCTGACCACCAATGTTAAAAACTAGATCTTTGGTTGGCAGTCAGGTTACTCCCTGTCCAAGCAAGGACCCTCACTCTAGTCAGGGTAAAAGAGAATCACCCTCAGCTAACCCCTGCTTACCCACTTGGTAGCTTGGCATGAGCAGTAGGCTTAACTTCAGAGTGCTAGGTGTAAAGTATTTGTACCAACACACACAGTAACTTAATGAAAACACTACAAAATGATACAACACAGGTTTAGAAAAATAGAGAATATTTATCTAAACAAAACAAGACCAAAATGACAAAAATCCACAATACACAAGTCAAGTTATCAATTAAAAAGCAAAAAGAGTCTTCATGTAGTTTTAAACACACACTAACACTGTTAGCATGAAAATGTACCTTGGGTGCATAAAAAATAACCCCGCACAGGCGACTGTGCGTCAAAAAGGGCTTGCAATGCGTCAATTTCAATCACGAGCAAGACCTTGCATCTTTTCTCCTTTCATCGGGTCGGGCGCATCGTTTCTTCTCTCCGCAGGAGAGCGATGTGTTGATCCGGTCAGCACTCTCGTGTTTGGGCAGGCCTTGCGTCATTTTCACATGATAAGCAGTACTTGCTGCGGAAATCCAGCTGCACGATGATCCCAAAAAACACGCAGCGTGGGTTGCGATCTCACCAGCCTCCGTCAGCGATGCTGCGCGTAGTTTCTTCAGCTCCGTGTGTCAATTCTTCGGTCGCGTTGCACACGAGCGTCGATTTTTAGCTGCGAAGCCGCCGGCTCGTCGATTTTTCAGCCGGGGTTCAGAGTTGCGCGATCTTTTCCCCTCACGGCATTCGGTGCATGGATTTCTTCCTCTTAGGCTGCCAGCTTCTCCTTTCAGGGTCCCAGGAACTGGATGGACACCACTTGGCAGAGTAGACGTCTCTCCAGAGACTCCAGGTGCTGGCAGAGAGAAGTCGTTGCTGTCCCTGAGACTTCAAACAGCAGGAGGCAAGCTCTAAATCAAGCCCTTGGAGATCTTCACAAGATGGAAGGCACACAAAGTCCAGTCTTTGCCCTCTTACTCTGGCAGAAGCAGCAACTGCAGGATAGCTCCACAAAGCACAGTCACCGGCAGGGCTTCTTTCTCAGCTCTTCAGCTCTTCTCCAGGCAGAGGTTCCTCTAGGTTTCCAGAAGTGCTCTAAAGTCTGTGGTGTTAGGTGCCCTTCTTATACCCATTTTCCCCTTTGAAGTAGGCCTACTTCAAAGCAAAGTTTCTCTTGAATATGAAATCCTGCCTTGCCCAGGCCAGGCCCCAGACACTCACCAGGGGGTTGGGGACTGCATTGTGTGAGGGAAGGCACAGCCCTTTCAGGTGTGAGTGAGCACTCCTCCCCCCTCCTAGCACAGATGGCTCATCAGGAAATGCATACTACACCCCAGCTCCCTTTGTGTCACTGGCTAGTGTGAGGTGCAACCAGCCCAACTGTCAAACTGACCCAGACAGGGAATCCCCAACCAGGCAGAGTCACAGAAATGGCATAAGCAAGAAAATGCACACTTTCTAAAAGTGGCATTTTCAAACACACTCTCTTAAAATCAAATTTAATAAAAGATATATTTTTAAATTGTGAGCTCAGAGACCACAAACTCCACATGTCCATCTGCTCCCAAAGGGAATCTACACTTTAATCAGATTTAAAGGTAGCCCCCTGTGTTAACCTATGAGAGGGACAGGCCTTGCAAAAGTGAAAAAACAAAGTTAGCAATATTTCACTGTCAAAACATATAAAACACATTACTATATGACCTACCTTAACCATACACTGCACGCTGCCCTTGGGGCTACCTAGGGCCTACATTAGGGGGTGCTGACATGTAAGAAAAGCGAAGATTTAGGCCTGGCAAGTGGGTACACTTGCCACGTCGAATTTACAGTTAGAAACTGCACACACAGACACTGCAGTCGCATGTCTGAGACATGATTACAGAGCTACTTATGTGGGTGGCACAACCAGTGCTATCATTCCCACTAGTAGCATTTGATTTACAGGCCCTGGCCACCTCTAGTGCACTGTACTAGGGTCTTACTAATAAATCAAATATGCCAATCATGGATAAGCCAATTACATACACATTTTGTAAAGGAGAACTTGCACATTAGCACTGGTTAGCAGTGGTAAAGTGCCCAGAGTAACAAAAGCAGCAAAATCAGAATCCAGCACACATCAGCAACCTGGGAAACAGAGGAAAAAAGTTAAGGGAGACCACACCAAGGATGAAAAGTCTAACAGTCCCTCTAGGATATGCAAACACTTGCTAATCATCCGTGAACCCACACACATGCACAGGTACTTTTTGGACCTAGAAATGTCCACAAAGCCTGCACGAGGGTCAACAAGGGCTCATGTGTCTGTTTGACTTTGCAAACTCAAACTGGATCTGCAAACCCCTCCCTATAGAAACAGGTTAAGCTTTGCTTGGCCTACTGAAGACCAAGAATAGCGGGAGTTGACCACCTGTGGCGGTCTGGGCCAATGGGGTAAGATATGCATATAAAGAGGGTGGATGATATAGAATAAGATCCAAAAAACTCATTTGGATGTAACAAAAAACAAAAAGGGAGAAATTCAGTGACAGAAACAAGGGTAGGAAGAAGTTATGGTTACTTACATTTAAAATAAAAACTGAAATTCACTTAATAAATTACAGTTAAATACAATTATAAAACCAAAAAAATGATCTCAGAATATTTATTCAAACAAGTAACACCATATAGAAGCTGAAGTTAATTAAATTACAACCAATATATAATGCTACACTCATAGTCAATTTTATTTTAGTGTTATGGCTAATTAAATATATTATCTCATCTGTAAGCTTAGTTGTGACAATTTTAATTGCATTTGTCACCTCAAGGGTAAAGTTATTGGCATTGCATTTGGTATGCGGGTTATGGTTTGCATTGCTATGTGCAAGTTATGGATTGCTGTCTTCACTATGTAGTAATGGTTCAGCAGCACTTTCTACTGAATTTTTTTTTTTTGATTTACCTATAACTATGATCTTGTGGATGGATTTGCATGATATTTGCCAGCTCACCAACTTGATGAACTAAGGTCCTGCATGCCAATTGTTGTCCAGATATATGCAAGGAAAAAAGATAAGAGGGTTCAAAATAGAACTGATTTCCCCCTTGAACTCATATAGAAAATTTTGCCTATACCCTACAGCCCAAGCCACTGGATAGATGGATGCTTAACTTGGCATGAAAGTAGAAATGTACTCATAAAGCGTGCTTTTCTTTGGTGTAACTTGGTTCAGTGGTTTTTAAAATATTAGCAGTTAAAAAGTAGCCACATGGGCTTTAAAGGGTTAACATAGGGTTTATTTATGCCTTTTTAACTCAAGAGTCATGACTCACAACTCCTTTTAATCACATATTGATTTTGTTTCAAAAAAGGTTTTTGCTCAATAAGAGCTCTGAAATTATTTTTCACCCATCTTGAAACTCTCGAGTCAGCCATGACTCAAACAGTGCTTATTTTGAGCCGGTGGTTTAGATTCTTGGCACTGCCACTTAATTCTCAAAACTGGCACTACTAGAGGTTCACCACACAGTGGCGCTGTTGGTCCAAGTTTTTAAATAAGCACAACAACAGTGTTTAGGAGTTCAACATTCATTAACAATGAGTAATACCCTCTGCCCATGCCATTTCTTTTAGCTATAGGTATCTTCAAATAGTCTGAATTGTCAGACTTGCAATAGTTAGTAGTTATGTTGTTACTGTCATTGGCAGCACTGGCGGGGGCAATGAGTGGTGTATGCTCCAGTAGTCTCCTAAAAAGGACACTGGCACTTAAATTTTTACAAATTAAGCAAGAGTTTTATTTTGTGGGAAGAAAATTGGACAGCCATGGAGGGGCCAACCAAGAGGTGCCCAATGCCACAGGAGTGCTAAGGGGTGCCCAGAGGAAAAGAAAGCTCAAGTCCCAAACAAGGAAAAATACATAAATAGCCGCATGTGACTGTTGAGTCACAAAACATACAAGAGTCACATGAACTGTCATTTTAGGTCCCGGAGCTAAGCACCATGTTGTGGCTGATTCCTAAATCACTTCTGGCTTGAGATTTTCATGACTCTCAAATTACTTCTTAATTAGGATGTTTCATGCTGAACAAATGGGAAAAAACAGAGGCAAACACTTTAGCAAGTGTCTGGCCACCATCAAAGACCAGTTATTTACATCCAACTCCTCTTGGGATTGTCAGAAGGCTGTGCACTATAGTATAGGTTACAGGCAGTGGAAAGTTGCAGAGCCCGGCCACAGTCAAGGCCCTATACCCAGCACCCACAGCAATCAAGCAAAGGCCCTGGGCATCAGTGGCCACCAGGTGGCAGGGGTAATGGTACAGGGTGTTTCTGCCCAACCAGGCCATCTGCTAAATCCCCACTGCACAGAGCTCAGATCAGTAGGTGCTGGCTAATGTCAGAGGGTTGGGCAAAAAAACAAGCTACAGGACTGGCCCTTGGCCTAATCCCCTTCACACACAGCCAAAGGTAAGGAGGAGTGGCAATTGCCTGATGGCTGGGAATAAGGCACAGGGCTGGGCCACTACCCAAGCCTAAAGAGTTGGACAGGGGACCTGGCTCAGCCCCATTGTTATATTCCTGGTACACTGTTTTTGCTGACTTTGGAATGCAAATGCCTGTTTGTTTTATAATTGTTGTGCCTTTGATTGTGCCCCTCAGATTTCCACATAGCTTTAAAGTTCCATGAGGAGAACACTCTCATGGCCATTCCTCACACTCAAAAATGATGTGTGTTTATATATGTGTGTTTGTGTGTATTTGTGTGTGTGTGTGTGTGTTGTGTGTGTGTGTGTGCGTATGTGTGTGCGCATATTTGTGTATATTGCCTGTATCATGAACAACTGTATTGAAATCTGATTATTCACTGTAGCGGTGTCACAATATTGGGTACCCAAAAGGGCTAACCACTGTTCCAATATCACTAGAAGGAAGTCATCCTTCCTATTTTTCTGCCACCTCAACCAGCGTGCAGAAGTGGAATAGTGGTTGGTATTCTCACCTGCCTTCTTACACCTCTGTATATCTCCACAGATCCGAGGAAGGCAGAAGGTCACAGTTGGCACTGTGCCTTTACCAAATGCATTCTCCCCTGCCAGGTCACATATCTACAGAGAGGTGCTGAGAGGGGAAATCAACCCACTGACATGTGGCTTTAACAGAGCAGCTGTCAGTGCAGTTCTGGAGTGAGGCTTTGAGTTAGGAGAAGGTGGGATGGCACCGGGGTGATACTGGTGAGGTACAGGTGGCCAGGTACTTATTTTTCAGTTTGGGTGCATGGATTTTCAGGAGGTGGGTGACAGGAAGCCAAGTTTTCTTTTATAGATTTGAAGATGGGCAGGGAAGGATTTTTCAGAGGTTGGTGGGGTTAGTGGCAGGAAGCCAGGTGTTTATTTTTTTGTTTGGCTAAAGAGGAGGCTCTAGTTGAGGGTTGGTGGCAGGAGGTTACATATCACTTTGTCAAAAACGACTATGAATGTAGTATTAGTTCGTGATCTAAGCATGTGTTGTTAAGACCCAACAAAATAATAACACATATATTTCTTCAACTTTTGGGCAGTTTTCTCTACAAATAATGGTTTTGCGTCTATATTCTCTTTTAAATTCATAGTCATGAGCAAGACCGGCTTTGGCACCCTAGTGACTGGACAGCCTCCGAACACAGGTCACAGGCTATCTTCACCAAGGTCTCAACCTACTATCATTTTCCAGCTGTCCTATGGACGTTTCTTTTGACTTACCTGACCACCTGACCACCTCTCCCCATGCGCATCCCCGCTGCAGGTTATTGACTGCATACAGTTTGTAAAGAAGACCTAGAAACACAAGGCCTTTGAACCTTCTTACTGACTCTATTGGATCCTTAAATAACCTTCCCTATATTGTGCATAGCGGTGTAACTCCTACGTCATTGCAGCACCTTACAGAAACCCTAACATAAACAAGCGTTTGCAATGCAATAGGTCTCACACATTTCAAACAAGCTAATTGTCATCCTTTGACAACAATGCCCACGAGCAAAAAAAAAAAAAAGCGGAAACTGAGAAAAGACGATTTAACAAAATGAAATAAAGTTACCTTTAATTAAAAAAACTTACCAATTTTCTTTGTCCTCCTGGGCACGTTTTTGAAAGTCACAAGCCTTTTGTTTGCGGGGCACTGGAAGTTTGAACAAAATAGTACCTTGAACACATTGAGAGCAGCAGATGGGCACTAATTAGGTTGAAGTCAATTAGTGCTTGATCCCTGCTCCACACAGAGGAATGGAAATGTTGCCAGGCATGCCTTGACAAATTACGAGGCTGTAAAGAAGAGTGACAAGCGGGCTCCAAGCCCTTTACTGAACACAACAGAGTCTTGAATGCGAGACGCAAGCGCATGCTCTTGCAGGCTCGACCCTAATCATACACGTTCATTTTTTTATCTTAGTTCACTTTTTCTTTTTGGAGATTCCAAAAGAAGAAAACACAGCTATCACACCGGCTTGAATCTTAAGTTCTTGGTCACTTGGGTTGTCTTTTGATGCAGTACATTTCCCTACATTTTTCCTTGTGATTCTCTAAGCACATAGTCCCTGCTCAGCTTGTACCAGTGTTATGTGAAATGCTTCTTATTGGTTTCTGTTAGTCAGTGGGGTGCTTTAATGATTCCCTCTGTTAATCGCTGCTACTGTTCTTTGCAAGCCAAGCTATTCAGTGCCAAGTTGAAATGTCTGTGTCGGTACAAGCAGTGATCCCAGGATAATTAGGATCAGCAGGAAAATGGTTAAATGGAGCTTAAAGTAGTCATCAGCTTAGACACAGTTTTATCAAAGCACTAAATGTTAACTGCCCACCAGCCTACTTGTTAAATATTTAAACAGTCCAGAATGTGCTGTAGGCAGGAAGGTAATTCCTAGAGATAGACTCTGCAACCAACACGGCAGTGTGTTTTGTACAGCTAGAAGTTGCTTTAATTATGTTTCATACATGTTTGTATGCTCCTACATGAAAAGCCTAATATTCACGTTTCCTGCCTTTTGTTGTGCTGCATATCAAAGGAAATATCATACTATCCAAATTAAAGCCATTAAAGAATGTGGAAAGCATATTATAGCGCAACTCGAAGACGATAAACACAAAGCAGGGGCAAATCAGCCCCTAACGTGTTAAACAACATCGAAGAGAAACGGCTGCCAAATTCATTTCAGAAGATTGCAAAGCTTGGCCTGTTTTGTTTATGGTGTTTATGATGTCAGTACTTCGCCTTTGGTGGGAAATTGTCATCTGCAAGTTCGAGATGGCAGTGATCAATGCGACATCAAAGAAGCCCTTTCTGGATCCCCTAGATGATCCAGTCCCCATCATCATAGAAGTCATGTGTGCCACCTCTTCAGTGGGAGGGCTTGAGGAAACCACATGACCCCATTCACCCTGCTGAGACGTTTCTTCCACTTGGTCCAGTGGACTGTCTGGCAGAGATGGTTGGGGGGAGGGTCTCTTTCCTGCCACCCAGGTGCAGAGTGATTGAATGACGCAATCTTTAGTTACTTTGGCATTAAGATCCACTAGTAAATATAAGTGCTCTCTTTGTTAGATGGGACCATTTATGTAATAAATGGCTGATGCACAATTTACCTCTGTCTTTTAGAATCATTGAAAAACCTGACTTTTAATTTTTCTTGTTTTTCTAGAGCAGAACTCTTAATATTTGCTGTGCTGTCTAGTTGTTACTCCAGTGTAACCGTTCTTGCCTCATAAAACAAGAGAACTGTCTGTAGAGCAGCCCTTCCTTCATCCCCCAGGGAATCCCATATAAGTCCATCAAATTCTCTTTTTTAGTGAGGAAAGGAATCCCTGTCAAACCTTACTACAGACCTCTGCAATGTACATCCAGGATGGCTGGATCCTTAGTCCAATTTTTCAAGTAAATACACATGGAATAAATGTACATACAGTGAATATTAATGGAACTGATTTACATAGATGTTATCCTGAAATCTGACATGGATCCAGCCATCCAGGAACTTTTTTAAACACCCTACCCTAATGAATCACACAAAATTTGGAGTCTCATATTTATTCCCACCAAAAAAACTACATCCTACCAGAAACGAGAATGTCAGCAAACAACATGTTGTATGAAAGCTGCTATGTATTCCAAATTATTTTACCATGATCATGTGCTTGCACACCTCCAACATTAATCAAGGTACTTTGCTGTTGAAGCTTTTATCAATTGATGCCACAGTCAGTTTCATACTAGGACATGGCACAATAGGACTGATCACTGTCTATAAGTGGCTCATTTCCTTTCAAAGATTTCAATTAAGGAGTGTGTCCTTGGGGGTCTCTCTGCTTGAATCTACTCTCCAAAATATACATCTGTCCTTTAAATGCTATGAACAGACAGACTGTGCTTACTTTTTTTTAAATGAATGTGCACTGGTCCAAAGTTTTTTTAGGGCTCACCTCCATGCATTGCCAAATGCAAGGGTTGACGAACACCAGCACTCTCTGTGTCTTGATTCAACCACGTTTCTTTATTCTACCTCCCAAACACTTCCTGTCCCTTTACCTCACTCTTACAGCTTCCTTTGCATTCCTATTTTCTTTTCTCACTATTTAACTGTATTTCTCTTAATCCTCCTTTCTCCTTTTCTGTCATTCTCTCTCTTTTTCAAAGTCTGATGAAGATAAATAAGACCCCGTCCCCAAGAAGTAATCTGCAGGCACTTTCACATATTACGCTCTGTGAGCCTGATTCATAAAGGTGACTTATACTTTTGACTCATTTATTCCACTGCTACATCACATTTGTAACTGTCTGAATTCCCAGGGCTTGTTTGCCTACGTATGAAACGTAACTTCACCCTAGTTTTTGAACGTATACGATGTGCTTAGGAAGCAATTACCTCTACTGCTTAAGAAAGCCACATTTACAGTTTTTGTGACTGAGCACATCTGATAATACACAACCTTCGTAAATCACTTTTCATTTCTTAACTATTAAAATAAACGAGTTAACAGTATAAGGTTGTGCAGATCAGAGATCATTATACTATTTTGAGAAATGAATTATTAAAATAAATGCATGCATAAATAATTGTAGAGAATAGTGCTGAAAGATTATTTTTACATTTGATTGACATTTCTGTAGAACATAATCTGTGATTACTATAGCGTTGTATTAGTTTTGGTAGTCCAGCATGTCATTTTAAATGGTTGTCCATTACCTTTGCCACCAGGTGTCCTCTCCTGCTTCTCAAGATGCTGTTTAGTGGTGAGAATGTATATATTCCTGTACATCGTGACTGTGTGATAAATGACTGATGTTTACAGGTGACACAATGCTTAAGTATAGAACAGTGATGAAAGTAAGTGGACATTTGGGTGGCAGTACCTCTGGAAAGGTTATCTGTAATAGGCTTCACCCTTGATGTTTGAGATAAAAATAGGGTAATGCACAGACCTTCGGGTTTCTGTCTACAATCTGTGTAGGTAGCTTCGAACTCTATCAAAATAAAAAAAATATAAACATTTAGGCCTTACATAAGTGACTTGCTGTGTTTGCCACAAAAGCTGATGTTGCCCCAAAAAAGACCCTGCTCTGAAATGCTTGACAGATAACTGACTCACTGATTCACAAAGAAAGACTTACAACAGTGGGGAGTCCACTCCATTATGATCACTCCTATCTATGGAGCAGATTTCGAGCTTTTATGAATTTCGACTCAGAATCCCATTAGGGCAATCGGAAGTTTATGACATGCACAGACATCCTAAAGTATACAAAAAGTGATGGATGAAATGCTTACATTAATCTGAGCTACTGGTAATGATTCTGGACCGCATCCCAATTGATCTTTATTTAGCACACCATGCCACCTCAGTTTGGTCCCAGCTGTATGCAAATCAGTCTTCCATCCATCGCTTTTTTTGCATACTTTAATGCAAGGATATCCATCAGAACTACAATTCTCGAATTTAACTCACAGAGAATTTTCACTAGGACACATTTCCCAAATTTTATAAGGGGTCAGGATACAGATATCCTGACCCCATAGGACACATAGAGTGGTCCCTTAGGGACCCCTTGTGGGTGTAAATTGACCAATTATTTATTTTTTTGTTCAATTTGGGGATCTCCGGATCCACAGGTGTATCCACGGATCCTGGATTTGCAAATCCACTTGTAGATCCGCGAATCCAGAAACAAAATTGAGAAAAGAAACCACCACTTCATTCAAACTCATGCTGCAAACTGTCACAGGCCGTGCGCAGCTTGGGTTTAGGATTTTGGATTTTAAGGGTGATCCGACACTCAAGAGGAGCAAAGGAGACTAATATATTGGTCTTTATCAGCATGGTAGATCCAAGAGGAATGTAATCTATATGTTCAAACTTGGAGGTTTTGAATTGTGATGGAGTGATGTTTAATAGAGTAGATAGCTCACGGGAATGGTAAAATAAGCTGTAATAAATGGAGAGGATGGTATTTTACCAGTATTGGAAAAATGAAGAAGCAAAAAGGCAACTGTTTTGCAGAATTTATATATTTAGATATACGGCTCTATGATTCTATGATTTAAGCATTAAAGAATGTTAGAGTTTGTGCTGTGTGCATATATATTTGTTATTAGGAGAATAAATAACATAAAGGTAAATATTCTGTAAAAATAATAATGAAAAGTGAGAAAGCTATATAAATAGTGGATTGCAAATGAAGTATTGCTCTGATTATTATAAAATGAAATTCTGCAACATTTGTTGTGCAATATGAGCATTTTAAAAAATGGGTTTGAACTTCATTTGAAATGGGTTGTATTTGTAATATTTTCTTTATGTTGTTGATGTCGAGGGCAAAGTGAGTGCATTGGGGTTTATATACGGATAAGATGGCGGAACAAACAGGTTGAAAAAGGCGTTACAGTCGAAACACATTCTGTTGTTTTCCATCGTATTGGAATAAATAATTATTTCAAATGCACATAAAGTGCATGGAGTCAATAAAATAAGAAGAGACCTACATATTTATTAGGCATGAGTGTTGTAGCGCCACAGAGGCACCACTGGCAGTTTAACGCTGACCGGCAACACCGAATTGCAGTGTGTATATATATAGATTCATATATGTGTATTTATATATATAGCTATATACACACATATATAAACATATACACATAGCTATATATATATACATACATATATATATATAAAATTCAGTAGCGTTCCCTGCTCCCCCTGAATCCTGGAATCCTGTGAGCAAGGCCGTATGGCTTGTTTATCTCGCCATAATAATTTACACCCAGAACATTATGGGTTTTGGAGTGGGTTGGACTTCTGTTAATAAGCGGATGGAGTAATTCAGTCACACACACACACACACACACACACATATATATATATATATTTTTATATAGTGTTCCCTGGAATAACAACAATTATATTTGAGTTATGCATTAGGAAGGTAGTTAGATTTTAACTTGCATTGAAAAAAACGTACAAATTTACTGAAAAAGGACTCATTTTTAAAAACGATACAGCACACTACATTTTGCCTATTATATGTAACTAACTTAAGTTCACAGCCACAGATTTCAGATGTCCTCAGTGATATAATATGTCACCAGCAGTGCATTACAACAGTGCAAGTTATACATATGTCAGTTACGTATAACTAGTGAATTTCATTGTTGTTTTTGTTTTTAAGTGGTATTGCTTTTTCACTGAATTTCTAAGGTTTTTAAATGTAAATTAAAATCCTTCTAACTTTCTTCCGTATAACCCCACTTTAACCTTTGTTTTTTTTTTTCAATGTTATACTTTTTTTTTGTGCATAATGTATATTTTATTTGGCAGTGAGCGATGGGGGGGGGGGCTGGCTGCAGGGCCTGGTTTACGGCTAAGTCCTGCTTCCAGTCCTCCATGGGCAGCTGCACTCTACCCCCACAAGCTATCCACTGACCACTGAACTTCCCCACCTCACATTTTGTTTGTTCTTCTTTTTCTTAATGCACTGGCTCTAGCGGGAGACCCAAGCTTCACTGTCTCCCGCAGGACTCCAGAAGGATTGTCACACTCCAACAATGTTTTTTAAAACTAATTGACACCTGGGGAAATCCCATGGTGACCACCCACTACCCTCCAAGGTCCAAGTGATCAGGGAACATCTAGCCTTTCCCCTTATACCTTTTTTTTTATGTGGAGGACACGGGGACTAAGTCCCCGAGTCCTGTAATGGTAGCTGCAAAAACTTTTGTTCAGGTTACGTCCAGCCAATCAGATCCCAACCCCTCTTGGGACCTTTTTGAACTTATGGGAGCAAGCAACCAACAGGAAAATAAGGCCCGTTGGTCAATTAGATTTTTTTTTTCAATTTGCATTTACATAGAACTACTGCATTTCATTGTTTTGTGGTATAGAAACTATATTTTTTGCTATCAGAATACGTATGTATAAATCCTCTTCAACCTTTGGCTTTTTAGTGAATCTTTAGGTTTTTCAAACGAACGCTAAAAACGTACTACCATATGTATAACTCTACCTAACATTTGTATTTTCTGTGAATATGTGTGCATCTGTGTGTGTGTTAGGAGGTTCATTTAAATGGAGGAAAAGTCCAATGTACCACAAAGGAATACTCTACCTTTTGAGCACGGATAACATGTTCTTGAAATGTAAGCAATTTACTTCATAAGTTCACCTATTGGGTGATACAGTAGCTGAGCTGGGGAAGTGCAGGGGATGATGGCAAGTCCTAAAACAACATCACTGCTTGTGTGCTAGATGTCATCCATCATTTAAATGTTTGCATTCTTTTTCAAAGTTTGATCAGTCAACAGTCTTGTTTTTCACCCCATTATCAGCTAGAGTAGCATTCCTATATGCAACCTCAGTTGTATGCACAACATAGACGGGGAAATTAGTCCTAGATGAAGAATCGCTGCTGGAAACCTGTTGCCAGCTGCTCCTGCCCACTTACAGTGTTATACTTAATCTTGCATTACTATGAACTGACCACCATTCCATGTAGTTGAAAGGCAATCTTCAGCGTACGCTATTGTACATGGGTCTGAAAATATAATATTAAGAAGGGGTAACCACCGTGGGAGCATTAACATGCACCAGTCAATTGTCTTAAGCACTGTTTGTCATATTGCTCCCAAGTCATCTCCATAATCAGGGGCATTAAGGGATGCTTGATTTGAATGAGAAGGTGGCATGTTAGCGTTACAGTGCCAAAGTATTAAAATAATCAGACGGACATACACAGACAGAGGAACACACAAACACACTCCGACTCTTTCTCTCTCTGCCCCCCAAGGGTGGTCTCAACATATTTTGTTATCTTAAACTGTGATACTTTTTCTTTGCCACTATTTTTTCCATGCCTACACCTGCTGATTTACTGCTAAAAACTTCAAGTTGCTGACTTTTGAAAAATGTGACATGATATTTGTTAAATGTTTTAGATTATGTTGTTATATATGAGGCACAAACTAGGAGAGGGGACATCTGACCATTGCACAAAGCATTACTTATACTATCATGAATACATATCACAAACTACTCTCTTAATAATCATTGTCAGAATCACCCCACAGCACACTTTCCTGGACTGGGTTATGTCTAGATGTGCAGGAAGTATTTGCCATCTCCTCTCCCAATGGAGCAGTGGCTTGTCACAGAATTCCTGTTGTGAACTGCATGATGCCTATAGTTGACAATGGTGTGGTTCTGATGTAGCCTTGAACAGCAGGATATATTGAGGCTTGTCTGACTGTGTTCCACTGTGGCTCATCTCGCCTAGTCCAAGATAGAGGTGCTTTTGCAGGAATGTGTGTGGGTGACAACCATATTGGAAGCAGGTAGTTGGAAGTTACAGAAAAAGTGCTTGCCACCACTTACCCATCAAAAGCCATGACCGCTATAAAATGAGGGCCGTGATCACAGTCAAAAGCTTCTCAACTGTCTTACTCTTGTTGGAGACTCCTAGCTACTTCCTGTTTTGCTTACCTGCTTTATGTGTCCCTTCCCAGTTTTATTTCCATCTTGGACTTCATGTGTACAGACCTACCCTTTACATTACAGAGATAGTTTTTGGATTTTCCTCTTGTTATGCTTCCTGGATTAATGTTAACACACTTTTAGACAGCCACCATCTTGGTGTGTGTGTGTGATTGTGTGTGTATATATGTGGTCACACACATACTATCAAGAGTTGGTTTGATCACTACTATTTCCGTGCAAATTTTATCTGAGCAAACCCCATCAAATTGTTTCAAATCAGGAAAATTGCTTCAAAACCAAATACAATGCAGTTTCAAATATCTCACGTAAAGAATTCTTCTTGATTTCACTCTAAAAAGTAATAATTAGAAGTGGTTCTGACTTTACTGAAAGTGAGCTATCGGTGGAAGTTTTTGTTCATCCAAAGTAATGATAGTAATTAGACAAGATCATCTGGCCTGTATCATCTTCAAAATCAGTTGCATGACAATCAAGGCATCAAAAGCAACACTCCACCTTCCCTGGCCCAAACGATATTCACCTCAGGTGGACAATGGCCAACTAGGAGCTGAGATATCACAGGACTTGAGACAAAGTGATTCTAGAATAAGGAACAAATGAGAAAATAGGGTCTCTTCTTTTTCGCCCACTAAATGTTGAACAAGATCTCCACTGACATCAGTAATGCTTCAACCCGCCTCTAGTTGTGAAGAAACCTGATGAGATATCTTTTGAAAGAACCACTACCTCCCACACAGTAACACCTACCTGCTATTTAACTATTCTGAATGGCATGAATTAAACTAGCTTTCTATTCAGCATTGCTTTCAGCTAGGTTTGCACTGTACAGATACTACATGCATGAAAGATGTTTCCTTAAAAATGTCTCTAGTTCTTGATTTGTAAACTAAACAGAACTTCGAGCTTTTCATACCTCTAGGTATACGTTTTGATCCACAGCAAAATGGTTCTGTCTTTAGGTACCAAACAGCAAATCTGAAGGAAGGACTAACACACTTATGTACAGAAGTGAGTGAAGGATGGGTGTCAGGTGCATATATTTATTGACATACACCACCAGAAATAGTGCGTTATCCTGCATATGTTGGAGAAAAGCTGTAGAGTGCTAAAATTACATCTTCCCAGTCCGAGAGAGCTTTAACGACAGCATGCACTATTGTCCTGAAATCAGCAGTGGGATGCATCTCCTGATCTTCTTAATAGGTGAAGTTGGAAATATGACGATTAATAACGTTATTTACTATAGTACTACAGTATAAGTGACTGAGTAATCATAGGCCACTTGTCTGCATGCAGTGCCGGAAGAAAGGAAATCCAGGCTTTTAATTGTGCAGCAAGCCATAGGTGAAGATAGCGGCTAGCGAAAATTGAATAAATTACTTCTTCTGTGTCTTCCAGTTTAGTCACAATTTGTCAATGGCCCCAGGTGTTTAAGGTCCTTCAAGGATGTAGCATAGTGGCATCTGAATACGGATATACTCTGATACCATGGTCTCTGTTGTACACATAACTCCTCTATTTGCATGTTACATAGCATGAGTGATAAAAAAATATATACCTGGGTCATGTAAGAGCGACAGACCCTGCCTCCAAGGCATTTCTAATGAAATTTCATGTTGTGAGTTCATAGGTCCGATTTTCTGCTCTTAACTTTGTCTATGACACACACAAATCATATGTTTGAGTTCCTCGGTGGACATTACATGGTTGAGCCCATCACATCACCTGGATTTGTGGGGTAATCTCCATTTAAGGGAGGAACACAGATCTTCTGCTCAACAGATCCATATATTAACCTACGGAGAGACCTAGGATTGATTAAAACTCAGCAGACAGGTTACTCCATCACAGCGCTGACGGGTATCCCGTCCACTGAAATCTAAATCCCATTCCATCCAATGGGATTTAGACTTTGGCGGACAGGATATCCGTCACCAGTATGACGGAGTAACCTGTCTGCAGAGTTCTAAATCAGCCCCTTAATATTGTTTGTATTCATTGATTTAATTTATCTGACAACTCTGCGATGTATTTGTTTGGCCCGCCCAGGATGCTTCTTGTTTGTGGCTTGTTTCTAAAGCATTGGTTTATTTTCTGAAGAGCCCCTCATAGTTTTTTTGAATGAAGGTAATTTTCGTTTACCAGCTACTATGACGAAGGAGTTTTGGTGGCCCACAGAGAATCTGTTTTGTGTTCTGTCCTTAAGAGTTATCTTAACAAGTACAAAACATTTTGACAAATGTACTAAAAATACATACAAGTTATTTTCCGGGGAAGTATCCATGTACTCGCTTTGATGGCAGATGAAGTTTGTCTTCGAACTGGCAGAGGCGTGTGTTTGTGTCTTTTTTACAGATCTCATGCAGGCAGGGCACTAGGATTCGAAAAGAAAATTGAAAAGAAGTTTATTCCTCTGTCTGTCAGTGCCTGCACGCCCATGCGCACTATGCTTTGCTTGCACTGAATAAACTCTCCTGTCAAATACAAATGTGCAGAACCATATAAGTGGACTTTGATCGGGTGGGTCTATCGTCATGTCAACCTTAGCAGCACAAACACTGAATGAATCATAGCAGCATGCAATGTATTTACGTCATAGCAAGTAATGTGGAGCTTTCCCAATAACTAAGCAGCCCGAAAGATGGTACAGTCCAAAAAACCTTCAAGCCAGGCGCCCAGGACATTGATACATCGCTTACAAAATGTTGCAGCACAAAAATGACATTGTAGGTACCTTTGGCATGTTTTTTAATAATTCAGCAGCACCATTCTGTTCACGTTATTTACGTTCTCTTCTTTTTCAGCTGCAAAATCTTGGAACTCTCCAAAACAAATCCACCATCCTTTGGGACTGCCTTTCCACCACTTTGAGGCACAGTCTGTAAACCTTTGTCAATACTTCCCTCCCACTCCCAGATCAAATCCTTAGATCAGCTGACCGGTCTTCATAGCTGTACGTCAAGAGTCTTTCCTTCCTTTCTCCCAACCCTTCAAAACAAATCTTTGTACTATTTTGCGTTCCTCCGCCACTAAACAAAAAGCACATATTTGGTGTTCAGCCTGCGAACCGCCCCAACCCCCAAGTGGAAATCTGAATACTTGGATTACTGCGAGCCCCCCCCCCTCCTCCCCCCCACAGACAACATTAACATCCCTGTAAATCTGCCACTCCACCACCTCCCATACCTGGCATCCCATCTTCCCATGAACCCCAGACAAATCTCTAAAATAAGGACTGTCTTATCTGCAGTGAATCAATGCTTCTTACCTGGTGTCCAGCTTCCACACATTCCTACTCCTTGTAAGAATTAAAATACTTGGTACCCTGTTTTCTCCTTCCCACAAAATAATGTTCACTTGCCCCCTGATAACACAGGCCCTGGCACACAACTCCCACAACCATTAATGTAACTCTTCTCTCGACATATCTGTCTCCAGAATGACAGATTACCCTATCCTAGCTGATATGGGTTGTGTGGACGAGGCAGTGTAAGACCCAGAACTCTAACCACCCAGATCATGATGCAGAAATCCATAGTTCATACTGATGTGTTAAAAAGAAATGGTGTGAAATCCACCTCTCACCTATAGTACATCGCCTTTGTGAAACCACCATTGTGAACCCCCTCGTCAACATTATCCCTCACTCTTACTTAGGCCAGAGGTAGGCGATATGACCAGCCCAGTGACTCAAGTCCCTCTTTTGGGGAAACCAATATATTGAAGCCATAATTGTGTCCCAAAAAGCAAAAGCACCAAATAATTGGTGAGTGCTTTACAGAAAAAAATTGTGTAAAGTAACATAACCTAACCATGAATTTCAATTCAATATCACAGAGAAAATGGTTCCTGTTGTCTCAGTCAAATGAGATCTATGGTAAAGGGTATCAGTTGCACTACTTGTTTACCTAAACTGTTTATGTTTATGAATTAGACTCTGAATAAATTCTACCAGCAGCAACATTATATGAGATTTTAATGATAACCAGTGTAAATAGCATAGTTCTGGCCTATACCAATTTTCCTCTGGGAGCCTGAGAGAATGTGGCCTGTTTAGTTTTGAATTATCTAATGCCGATATAAAGTGTGTTTAAAACCAGTGACTGGCGAGAGGAGGTTTTTGAGATCACAATTGGTAAAGTTTGCAATTATATGTTGGTATGCCTTCCTCAATCTTAGATAATTTGCTAGATTCTTGTGATTGAAAATTTTGAATTAAATAAAAGATGTATCTTCAACTTTCTCAATAATGTAATTATGTAAAATACTCAGAGAAGTTTATCCATGGCCGATGCAGTTTTTTTACTGAGTCATTTTGTTTACTCTTTCAGGAATTATGTAGAAGCATGACCAGGGCTCCAGAGGATCCAAGGCTGCTGGGCAGGTCACATTTTAGCCCCAATGAACGCCACCGAAAAGGCCACAACTCCTGGCTGTAGAACCACTGGGATGTGTACAGCAGATATTATGCAACAAGAAAAGGTGACCATTCATTTCTGAAACAGGCAACAGAATGAACCACCCATTCCATCTTAGATCACACTGATACCACCGGATGGAAGGTTGCTACATTAAGAGCTGATTTACTATCAGTTCGGAAGCTGACTGTACTGTGCTGTCATCGCTGTGCAGGTGCATTCCCTGAGATTACCCTCTTTAGTGATTCATGATGTCTGTGGCACCAGATTCAGCAAGACCCTCTCTTTTGAGGGGTACATCAAAACAGACTGAGATAATCAACTTGTCCTTCTTATCGGAAAGTGAGCGGGAAACAATACTTGGAGTGCTGAAGAGAGATGAATATTTGAAACAAATTGAAGGCAAAAGGATAAGGTAACCCTGGTTCTTTCTTATTTCTCTCCCATCATCCCCGCAGACCTGTTTTTGAGCTCTGCTCCCTAGTATAACTCACTCCTCAAATTCTATGTGTTGGTGGATTGACATCTGTGTTAAGCAAGCACTAAATATCCACTTTGGTTCCAGACATATTGTGTATTTGAGAACGTTGTAAACAGACAAGAAATACAGCACAAATTCAGATAGTTGTGGGATCTGTAATGCAGTGCTGTTCAGTGAATGATCTGAAGCACATTATATTCATATGTCCGAGTCATAGAAGGGAGATGCTGTATAAGATAATGTAAGGGTCGAAATGTCTTTCGCACATATTTGGAGACATTTGAATAAAAACCATGTGAAATGAATAACTTCTGAACCTGTATGCACAAGAACAGTTCACGTCAGGGGTGTAAAAAATGTAAGGATATAAAGCACAATGTCAAAATATTAATTTAAGATGAGTATCTAAAATGAGACCATACCTAAGGAGCAAGGCTGAAATATGCACTGATATAGTGGTTTAAAAATATTAAGACCTACATACAAGGGACCTGGTACAATGTAAACTGTGAGTTTAACAGAAGAGGTGTCAGAAGTGTGAACATGCATTGCTTGTAATTGCATTTAATATTGTACACACATTTAGAAAATGTTTTTATCTGTGAAAAGACTGGATTCATGAACCTTCGGCCATTATGTGCAGGAGCGGCTCGTATGGCTGGGCGGGTAGTGCAGGGTGCACAGGAAAAAAATAATTAGTTATTTTTAAAAACTTACCTCTGCTCCTGTCGCTGCTGCAGGGACAGGCTCCCAGCCTGCCCTCTACCAATCCTGACGCTGCTAAAAAGCAGCGTCAGGATTGGCTGGGAGCACCCAGCCAGGGTGCTCCCAGGCAGACTGGGAGCCTGTGCCGGCTGGAGAAAGCCTACAGCGCATGTGTGTTTGGCCGGCCCGAGATGGCCGTCCAAACACGCATGCGCTCTGAGGGGGGTGCACAGAGTACTCCCCTCGGCTCGTCTCCCCCAGTGCCTCGCCACTTTTACATAGAAAGGATAATAAATAGAGTTTATTATCCTTTCCATGTAAAAGGATTTGCAGCGGTTGCTGCTGGTGAGGGGTAAGGTGACGCTCCACTGCCCATATGGAGGAGCTGTGCCTGATTATGTGTATGTTTTAGTTAGCCTAGGCGCCCAGTCCTAGAGAAACCATGTTTGGTCTGTTCTCTTGGGTAGCAGGTCTGCAGGTTTTTGTTCTTAACAGATAGCTGTAGTGCTTGGATTCCATTTAGTGGTGTTGATATACTGGTCTTTGGAGTGATAGAATTACTGTGAAATCATTCCAAACTCTTGAAGTATTTTTTTCTGACTACAGAGATCCTTTGAAAATGTTCCTTGTTGATACCATAGGTTTCTTTTATTGTGAGGTCATAGTATATGAATAAAGTAGGGGAAGAAAAGGTTCCATCAAAAGGATTATAACATTGTTTTAATTTATTGAATCAGGATACCGCTGCATGTTGCCAGATGGCCGCATCAGAGCGCTTGGTTTATGGAGAAAGTCAGATGGGAAGACTGCTATGGTAGGGATAGGTGTGATAGAGACATGGTAGATAGGCGGACAGACAGATTACTAACGCTGGGGTGGGAGTAGCATCTAATGGTCAAAAGCCTTCCTAAATTGGAGTTTCTTCAATGTTTTCCCAAAAATCTAATATTTTAGGTAGGGCATTCTGAAAAATTGTCCTTTAGAAAATTGCAGTGAGAATTTTCTTCGTAATGGTATTGACTATATCTGCCATAGAACACTAAAATATGAAAGTGCATTGCCAATCTCTACTAATCAAAGTTGACTTTGCATTTGTTGGACACTTCATTTGGTTTTCTGTAAGAACCCATCTCTCAAATCCTAAAATGCTTGTGAGACAAATGTCACAGCATGCTGATGGTGCCGCTGACTTTACAGCTGCAGACCTAGCTAACTACAGATGAAATAGCATGTGACTTCCAAGTGTATGTTTTTTAACTGATCTTCCAGGAAGCCTCTTGTTCTCATCCAGTGAAGGGTGTCCTCATCAGATTAAGTTCAAACAAGTGCCTTACCTGCTGATTATAGTACATCTACTTCATTTGTATATCTAACAAACACTTTCAGGACCACCCAATCCAAAAAACATTCAGGTTTATGGATTTGCTGTTTTAGGAGGAAATTTTAAGAATCTTTAATGTTTTACTCACTTCTCAAGTAGGATTGTGACTGGATACCGATTCAATATTCATGAGAGGTCTGTTCTGGGCGTACTTTCCAAATGTGAAATGTGTACCCTATGTATCAATGGTTTCCAACCATAATTCCAATTACAAAACATTGAAAAGCTACCAACCACCATCTGCATATCTCATGTCATCTCCCTCCTCTTCATCAATGTCTTTTCAATCTGACCTACTGCACGTACTTCCTTGTGTCACCTGCCTTTCGTCATGCCTTCTCCCTCTCTTTTACACATAACCACTCTCTCCTCACCTGTCAATACAGCATTTTCTTTTCTTTTAGTGCTGTCAGTCTTTCAAAAGATGTGTTCCCCCCTCATACAACTTCGGAAAAATTCATTACAATTGGCACATATGTGACCATTGCTCTTTATGCTTAAATTCATCAGAGAAGCCAATATTCAATGAGTATGTATCCTGAACACCTTTCTGACCTACGAAGAGGTTATCATCAGATACAACCCCAGAGTTCTCAATTGTTGCTCTTCATGAACACCCACTCACAACCTGAACTTATCTAGACATGTACAGGTGACTCAGTTACATCCCGAAAAAACAATTGCAAAATGAACTAAAACATGAAATGTGAATAGGTACTTCATTGCTGACATGGGATTTTCACAGTCAATGTTGAGAAATTGATCAGTGTTTTTATCAGTAAATTTAAAGACATGAATATAGGGTCTGGTGGGGACCCTTTTCAAAGTTTGCTTTATTTTCTGCTGGCTTGAGATTTGACAGGACCCTCCCAATAAAAAGCTCTAGGTATATTCTACTAATTAAGCTATTACTCTCCAGTTAGCTTTTGTTGCTTATGTAATCTTCTCTAAATTGGTCCAGTTTTTAACACTGATAAGAATTTATAGCCTGAATGTCAATGGATGATAGGGAGGTAGGGTGTAATAATTAAGGACCCTGTTGTTAATTAGTAACTTGATTCCGTAGTGAACAAGGCCAGAGTCCCTCATTATCTATACAATATTCTGGTACCTACGTGCAATTTTTATTTATTCACATGCAATGATTAACACTGTATGTAGCTTAATATTGAATATTACAATGATGCCCTATTTGTTGTCATTAATTGAGAATGTTTATTGTTTTTTAACTTGGTAAAATAGTAGTTTTCCTATCTCCCTCCCTAGCTTTAATATCGGTGAGAGACATAGATGCCAGTTTTTCATTGCCTTTGAAGTCATGACTATGCAAGAGCTATTGTTTTTGCCACTATATTTTAGCCATGTGGTACACCAGCATGGCTGCTGTTAAGCATGGCTAAAAATTAGATGGGTAAAGGAGAGTAGAGTGGAATGCCATAAAGTGGAGTACAATGTGGTGTTATGGAGCAGTGTAGAGTGGCATGGAGTGGCATACAGTGGTGTAGAGTTGAGTGACATGGAGTGAAGTGGAGTGTCAAGGAGTGTCAAGGAGTGGCGTTGTGTAGCGTGTTGTGGTATGTCATGGAGGGAGTAGCATGTTGTAGAGTGGAAGGTCATTAAGTGGAGTACAGTTGAGTGATGTAGAGTGTTACAGTAGAGTGGAATAGAGTGTTGTGGAGTGGTGTAGCATGGAGTGGCATATAGGGTGATGCATAGAGTGTAGTGGGATGTTGTAGAGTAGAGTGATGTAGAGCAGAGTAGATTGTCGTGGAGTGGAGGGGCATAGAGTGAGGTAGTGTAGGAGAGTGGAATAGCACGGAGTGTTAGAGTGGAGTGGCATAGAGTGGAGTGGCATAGCATGAAGCACTGGAGTGGCATTGCATAGAGTAGAATAAGGTAGGGCAAGTTGCATAGAGCATCATAGAGAGGAGTAGTGTTGCAGAGGGGCATACAATGGAATTTAGTGTTGTAGACTGGAGTCACATAGAGTGTCATATAGTGTCATAGAGTGGAGTAGAGTTTAATTGAGTAGAGCATCATAGATTGGAGTATTATGGAGTAAAGTGTTGTAGAGTAAGTGGAATAGAGTGGACTAGAGTGATGTGCCATCAAGTACAGTGGTGCAGAGTAGACTGGTATAGAGTGCATTGGTTTTGAGTAAAGTGATGTAGAGTCCACTGGTGTAGAGTACAGTGACGTAGAGCAGATTGTTTCAGAGTAGCGTAAAGTAGCATAGAGTGGAGTGGTGCAAGGTAGAGTGGAGTGGTGCAGGGTAGAGTACTGAGGTGTAGGGAAAATAGCATAGAGTAGAGTGGTGTAACTTGCAGTGGAGTGCAGTGGTGCAGAATATTTTAGATTGGTGTAGAGTGGAATTATTCACAGTAGAATGGTGTAGACTGTAGTGGCATAGAGTGGATTGGCATTGTATGGCATAGAGTTGAGTGGCGCAAAGTAGAATGTAGTAATGTAGAGTGCAGTGGCATATAATGCAGTGGTTCAGAATAGAGTGGCATTGAGTTCAGTGGCAGAGAGTGCAGTCTTGCAGAGTAGAAACTGTAGAGTGCAGTCGCTTAACCTGCATTGGTGTAGAGTGCATTGGCGTACAGTGGTGTAGAGTACAGTGGTGTGGTTGTGAAGAGTGCAGTGGTACATAGTAGAGTGGGGTAGAGGGTGCTGCCATAGAGTAGAGTGGTGTAGAGAGGTGTAGAATGAAATGGCATACAGTGCAGTGTTACAGAGTTCAGTGGTACCAGTATATTAGAGTGGCATAGAAAGTAGTGACATAGAGTTCATTGGCGTAAAGTGCAGTTGAGTGGTGTAGAGTGTTGCAAAGAAGCGTGCAATGTTGCATAGTAGATTAGCAAAGAGTTCCGTGCCCGAATAAGCAGTGTTGCTGAATACAGTGGCATAGAGTATATGGGTTTTGAGTAGAGGGCAGTGGCGTGGAGTGGTGTAGAGTGGAGTGGAGTGGTGTACTGTGGAATATGCATGGTGTGGTAGAGCACTGTCTTTACAGACAGCACATCTGCAATTAAAATGACCTTTACATTTGCACAAACATACAGTTTTACTGATGAACATATACAGCACACAAACAATAAAGTGTAGAAATGTCATCACATAGTGTATTCGTTTATTTTGATCTTATTGCAATGTGTTTCCACCACACCGCAGACTTACCAGAAAATGTGTTTCATTTGTGCTTTCCTTGTTCTGATGAAATCTGAAATGTCTGCACAGTTGATTTACAGACATTTAAATCTTGTTTTGTGCAAGAAAAAATAAAACAAATATTGTTGTGCAGTACACCTCGAGTAGCCAGCATGAGTGTCACATAAAGCCTCTCACTTTGAAGTCACAGAAAGAAAAGTAAATACCAAGCTCCCTCGAAGGCAGAGCCTGACATTTGACCTCTGTCAGTGAATGCACAGCCAATGTGACATGAACAAGATTTAAAGGTCTGTTTACAGACATTCAGTGCTTGTGGAAAAGTACAGTGATAGGGTTGGAGCAAAGGGAAGAGGGTGAATTCAAGCTGGACAGCCTAAACAAATAAACTCAACCGCAGAAAGCAAGCAAATTTCAGTTATAAACCACAAAGCCATTGGTAAACAATGGGCAAAATACATTCCCAGGGAAGCTTTCTGAATGTCCAGAAGATGTCGCTGGCAAACCAGACAGCTCCACATCTGGTAGGCTTTGACCTAAAAAGGAAAAACTGTTTATAGCTGTTGGTTACACAGCAAAAATAGAGCACTTTCAGTTTATTCCATGTTATGCCTTGGTGCAATATTGTTTGTATATAAGATCTAGCAAAATCTTTTGTGCAACAACTAAATACTCTTAGTTTTTTGACAAATGTAACTGGATGAGAGGTGGGCAGGGGCATGGATTTAGAGAAAAATAAGGCCAGATATCCATTTGCCACATTGTTGCAGAGCTGTAGACAACCAGAATATGAACATTTTAGAAGAATTAGTCTTCCTGCTTTAACCATCAACTAGTTTTAGGAAAGCGATCAATTATGAAGTTCTTTCACAAGTTTCCTGATGGATGGCACATGTATAAACATATGCGCTCATTTCAGGGCAAGTGGTGGTAACACCACTTGTCCAGGGCATTTGAAATGTTGTGGTGGGCAGTGGTTTAAATGTGTGCCTATTAAACCAAATGCACTTGTGGGAAATGTAAAACATGCAAGTAAATTAATTTAAAGATCTATAATTAGCTTTTTGAACTTCAGGTATAGTTCCCTATGAGGCAGCAGAATGTGAGGGTCAGTGGCCAGGTTGTACTGCTGCAAGTTATGAGTTGGCTTTCGCACATTTAAATTTTACAGTGCAAAAAGTGTAGACTTACATTTAACATCAGCCTTTTGCATTGGCTGGACAAGCCCTTCAAGGATACTCCACTGATGAATGCTGGGTCAAGCATGCCACAGAGTCTCCATAGGAGCACTGGTCAGTATGGAAGCAGAGTGAGCAAGCACAAATCTTTGATTATTCGGAGTCATGGATCGGGTGTCATGAACTGACCATACCAAAATGCACAAAACCTCTTGTGAATGAGGGTGCTTGCAGGTTTCACAATCATAGTTTCCATCTGAGGAGCAGTTGCCTCATCTTTGTTGATTCAACATTAAAGCAAAGTTTTATGACTTCAGATATGAATTCTCAACTATTTGATCCAGAACAGGTCCCACTATAGGTCTGCAACATTCTAATACATTTGGGAGTACCATGTAGGATCCCAAATAATGACCTACCTAGTTTATGCAGGTTCCTGATTTTCCAATGTAATGTTTCCTGGCCTACTTTTTCCAGCAAGTTTGTAATGTTTTTTTGCGAATGTAAGTTAAAGCTGAAACTGACTGTTCCATTTATCATGAGTCATCTACAAAACCTTTTTTGCGATCTTGAAATTTGATTGATGTTGCCAAACGGTTTTTTTTTTTTTCAGAACAACTTTTAAGGGGCTCAAAAATCAAGACAAATCATATCATTTACAAGAGCTACGGCAAGTTTGCAAGAGGAAAACGTTGCAACTTCACACACTTTTACCTCTAGTAAATACACCCCCCATATGTGTAAATTCAGGGTTAAATATGTGCTGGCATAGCCTAGAGAGCAATATTTTCAAAACCATTCACAGTTTCCCAAAATATTTAAAGAGAAATGTTTCACAAGATCCCACTTAACTGTTGTTCACAACATTGTGGTTTCCTCACTCATGGGAGCCAGGAGGGAAACTGTAATGTCGGTAAAGGATTCCAAAATCTCAGTACTGGTTCCATCCTTTGCTACCATGCCCATGGGCATGGAGCTTAAAAGTATACTGGAGTCACTCAACCTATTAAAGTTATCTCTTACTCGTTTACCCTCTTAGATGTTGCTCAGGTTATATGCAACTGTTTGGAGACAAACTAGTCTAGGTTCTTTAGACACAGAGATCAGAATGGAAGTCATGCATGGTGAACAATTTTTTTAATTGTGTTGCATACGGTGAAATAAATAAGATAGATCCTTTAAATATTTTATAAAATAGATTATGGTTTACTGTAATTAAAGACCCATAACTGCACTCCAGCACAGCTGCTTCCCAAGTGTCAACATTCCAGAAGTTACACATTTATACCCCAGAACATTTACTATGACATATTTTTTAAGTTTTAAAAATAACTATTATTGATAGTTAATACAATAATCAAAATATATAAATACAGATGATAATATGAATAATTAATACAATAACAGGTCAATTATATGAAAAATACTCTTTTGAGAAATACAACTAACATATAAGTATATTGAAAGGTAAATATATATGCACTATGTATAGAGGGAATTATACAAATATAAGTGAGTACATTAAATGGAAATATTAAAAACAATTCATGGAGGTTTAGAGACCTCCTCATCTCTAGGAAAATGATTACGTGAAGAATATGCCAAAGAGTTTACGTAATTTGCAATGGGTGTCCATATCATATCTCAGTTAATAGCAAGGGATAAGGGAGAGACATAAGCTCTGTCTAGTCTATGGTTATAACGTACACCATACCACCAAGCCTTAAAGGATAATTTAGAAGAATCCTTCCAAGATTTAGTTATTTGTTGACAAGTAACAGCTAATAATAAATCTAAAATTAAGATAATTATTTTTTGATAGTGAGACCATTCTTCTGCAAGACTACCTAAAAATATATTTGCAAAACTTAAGGAGATTTGAGTATTAAATATCATATTTATTTGACTCTCTACTTTAACCCAAAACTGAAATATAAAAGGACATTCAAATAACACATGTTTAAGATCTGAGAATGGCCTATTACAGGACCAACAAGAGGACGAAAGGCTAGAATCCATTTTATGTAAAGATGTTGGCGTGATTAACAATCTATTATATATAAAGAATAAAGTTTGGATTGTATTAGCTGCTCTTGAGTATTTTCGCATTGAAAACCATGCAAAATTGGGTTAGCTCTAAGTTTCATTAGAAAAGGTTCCAAATCAAGAGCAAACAAAAGCGGTGACAATGGACACCCCTGGTGAACTTCTCTATAAAGTGAAAAAGAGAGAGAGATGAGACCATTTCGAAAAATGGCTGCTTCAGGGGAAGAATATAATAATGAAAATAGATTTATGAATTTAGTTCCAAAACCAAACCACGAAAGCGTAGAGAACATAAAAAGCCAATTAACTCAATCAAAAGCTTTTTCAGCATCCAGAGCAATTGCTGAGAGAGAGTCTTTATAAGCAACAGATTTACTTAAAATATAAAAAAATAATCTTGTGTTGTCGGATAATAGATGCCCTTTAATAAATACAGATTGCTCCTTATCAATTAACCTAGGAAGAAGTGATTCCAAACATTAATCTAGAATTTTAGCAAAATTTTATAACCTAAATTAACTAGAGAAATTGGTCCATAATTTTCACAAAATTGTGAATCTTTGTTGTCTTTTGGTACAAGACAAATTAAAGCATCTTGAAAAGAGCCTCCAGCAAGTTAGTGGTGATGAAATATGTAAAAAGTTGAAATAGTCTTGGAACTAATATTTTACAGAACTGCAAATAAAATTCTATAGTAAACTCATCTGGTCCTGGAGCTTTACCTTTCTTGATAAGATTTAATGCTTTGATAATTTCTTTAATGGAGCTATCACTGTCAAGAGCAGAGTTTTCAAAAGGGGGAAGTACAGGTGGACTAATAGAGGACACATATTAATTAATAAGATCCTGCGAAGGGTGAAATTCAGGAGTATATTTAAAGAAATGAACACGTTCATCTAAAGTTTCATCATTTTTATGCAATAAAGAATTGGAAGTATTGTAAATAGATTCTATCTTTGGTCTATCCTTTTTAATTTTAAGATAAGTTGCTAGTAACTTTCCTGATTTATTTTGCCTACCATAGTACTTAGAACTAGATTTAAGAAGATATGAATTAGCAATATCTTTTGAAAAGTAAACTTAGCATGAAGTAATTCATTAAGACAACTTATAGATTTGGAAGAGTAATATAAATTTTCAATTTGCTTGATAAGATCTATGGAATGAAGTAATTTTTTAGTAGCAATTTTCTTTTTATTGGTAACATAGGAAATAATAAAATCCCTAGATGATGCCTTGAAAGCATCCCAAATAATTTGAACAGAGAACTGAGGGGTATCATTATGCAAAAGGAATTGCGTTGCAACATTTCAAAACGTTTTTTACGCTAATTTAGAGCAAACCTAACTCCATATTTATATTAGAAACGTCTAGCGCCAAAGTTGTGGAGTTAACGTTATTTTCTGAACGTGGAAACCTACCTTGCGTCACTGAGATGTAATGTAGGCGTTCCCGTGCAGAAAACGACTCTATGGCCTTTGCGCCATATTTATCCCCCTGTGCTAAAGTCATTCACGTGGGGATCGGGCCTTAAATAATGGTGCTAAGATTGCTTAGTGCCATTATCTAACACCTGGTTATGGGCAGGCGTTAGGGGACCTGTGGGCTCTAACAGGTACCCTTCCCTGGCCCCAGGGACACCTCTACTCACCCACACCAGGAAGACACCTAAGGATGGGGGGGATCCCATCCCAGGTAAGTAGAGGTGAGTGTATATATATATATTTTTTTAAGTGCCATGGGGGCATAACTTGGGCCCCCCTACATGACTCTGGGCCCAATAACCATGCCCACGGGACATAACTTCCCTGGGCATGGCCATTGGGGTGGTGGGCATGTAAGACAGGAGTCATGCCCATGGGGTTTTAACAACAGAAAATGATGCTAGTCTGGTTAGAGGCATTATTTATGCCACTGCCCATGCTAGCGTCATCCTTTGACGCTAAACCCCCTGCTCCCCCTGCGCCTCCCCCACCTGGCTAGCGTCCTTTTTTATGACGCTAGCGGGGCCTTACCGTCGGCTACCGTCATCCCAAAAATATGACACCCGGTCGGCGTCTTGGGATGGCGCTAGTCGGCGGTATACTTTTTGATGCTAAACTGTGTTAGCGCAGTTTAGCATCAAAAAGTATAAGTATCCCCCTTAGTATCAAAAAGTAAGAAATTAATAAATTTCCATCTTTTTATTTGATTGGCTATGTGGTATAAGATCTAGATCCATGCTCACTGGAGCATGTTCTGAGATTAATATAGAGCCAATTTCCGAACCTAAAACATGTTGTACAAGATGCTGCGAGACAAATAAGTAGTCAATCCTAGATTGGGAAGAATGTGCAGGGGAGAAAAAGGAATGCTCCTGTAATATGGGATTACACAATCTCTAAACATCCGCTAATGCTCTTTGCTTAATTGTAGAGGTAAATTGTGAGAATTTAATGCATGGTACAAATCTAGAGTTAGACGTACAATCAACAAAAGGGTCCATAATTATATTACAATCCCCTCCAAAAATCAAATATTCATCACAAATATTAAATAACTTTGCTAATATTTGATTCCAAAAAGATTATCAGGTTGAGTGGAAGTATAAGCATTAAATATAGTTAGAGGAATTTTGTTAATGCCAAACGAAACAATAGCTCATCTGCCCATAGCATCAATTTCTTGATATATAACAGAAACAATTAAAGCTTTATGACACAGTATAATTGCTACATTTTGTTCCCTGTTCCAGGAGATGAGAAAATATGACCTACCCATTGTCTTTTAAGCTTGGCTGCTTCAACATCTGAAATCTGAGTTTCCTGTAATAGGGTAACATCATCTTTTAATTTTGAAATATGCATTAAAACTCTTTGACATTTTATTGGCGAACCTAAACCTTTAACATTCCAAGAAATAAATCTAATTGTCATTTAAAAAGGTACATTTTTATAATGTAACCACCAAATTTCTAAATGTAGATCCACCATATAATTCGAAAAATTTAACCAAAAGGAACATAATGATACACAGAAGAAAAAGAGAATAAAATGAACATGAAAGAATAAAGAAAGGAGAAGGATAAGAGGAAAAAATAGAAAAAGAATAAAAGAAGAGAAAGAAACATAGCATATTATAGTAAGAAAAGTAAAAATACAAATAAACATAAATATTAATAGAAACATACCTACAAGACCAAACAAAGTGAGGGTGGTGAAACCACAAAAATAGAATGACGCAACCTTCACTCCACAACTGCAGACACGAGAGGGAAGAGAGACCGGGCCACACATGTTGTTATCACAGAATACGAGTACTTTAAAGAAGTAACATCTAAAAAAGAGAAGAAAATATGGAAGATCAATTGTCTTAGATAATAGGCCATTCTTAACATTACATAAACCAGAATGAGCACATCTATACATTTTAAGAAAATTATATTCGTCAAGTCTCCGCTACTTTGGAGGTGTCCATTTTTTCACCTCTATAAAAGTCAATACATTTCTGCAATAATGCTGGATCCTCATATGTTGTGGTTTTATTATTGAATGTCTCCTTGAACAAACAGGGATGAAAAAGACCATTTCGCGCATTAAGGGATTTAAGTGCTGGACGCATATTCAGAAATCTCTTTAGTTTGTCCGCTGTCGACATAGCATAATCCTGTGGAAAGAAGAGATTGGATCCTAACCACGCGATCCGACCTTTAGCTCTTGCTGCTCTGAGAACCTTTAGCAGATCCAAATACTAAAAAAAAATGATTATTTCTCTTGGTTTCTTTAATTTCGATGCCATATGGGAAGGATGACCAAGTAGATGTGCACTTTGTATATTTAAAGCTAGAGAAGTAGGCAGATCTAGAATTTTGGGTAAAAACAATTGAAACAAAGAAGGTGAGTCTGATCCTTCAATTCCCTCAAACTATAAATACGGAGATTATTTCTTTGATTCCAATTTTCCATATCCTCTGCATGTTTCTTCACATAGCAACTTCAGATTGTGAAGATTTAAGAGACGCTATTGAATCATCAAGCACTTCCACCTTCCCTTCCATATGCGAGATGCTGTTCTCCAAATGCATCCATTTGTCATTTAAAATTTGCAGTTGTTAATTAGTATCCTCCAGATAAGGTTTAAGAGCTCTTATTTTGTCAAGAAGTAACTCTATGGACAGGGTATCAACTGCTTTAATAGGAGACGGAGGGTCTTTTATTAGTTGACGTAGATGCTGTGACTGGCGTGGAAGATGCTTTATTAACAACACATGAGGAAGAAACAGGTGTTGAAGATGTAACATTATGGTTGGTAATTTGTGTGCTTTCCATATTTGATAAGATGGAATATGAGTTAGACAAAGCAATATTGCCTAACATTTTAGTACTTTGTACTTTACTATTAGTTAATTGGAGATTTGTAGTTCTCGCCATAAACACACATTTTTTAACAATATTGAGACAGTAGAGTAATCCAAATATAACTTAGTCTCAGAAAAAGGTAGATAAAAATGAGAGGCAATACTGAATATGTTCTGACTGAAATTAGGATATTATCAGCAGAAGAGCAAAAAAAAAAAAAGAAAAAGAAAAATTGCTTTAATCCATGAAGAAACATCTCAGGCAACGATAAAAACCGGAGAGAAACATTTTTTTTAGGTGAAAACAAAAACAAAATGGCGGCCGCAATCAAATCCTCCTTCGACCGCCATTATTTCAATGAAATTTTGGCATACTACAGCCCTTAAAAGTCATCTCTGGGGACCCACATTAGTCTATATATGTTCCCCTAACATTTCTCGTTTCCAGCTTTAAATAAAAAATACCGCCAAAAACGAGCCGGCCGTTTAAGCTCCCGTCGTAGACCTCATTGAAAGGAAGCCATCTTCTCTTGGCTCCAAGCCACGCCCCCCACTAAGACATATTAATGACATACCTAAAGTGATTATCACAGTAAAAGAACTACAGAAGCATGCAGTAAGCACTACAATTCCCATACAACAAATTGTTATTTTATTTATATAGCTTACCTATTACTATACCAATAACAAATGAGGGGGGTAGATGATTAATTATACCTTTGAATAGATCTTAAAATACACCAAGAATGCCAAAGAGAGCATTTGCAGCCTACATAAAATGAACAAGCATTAGCAAAGTCAATAGGTCTTGTCTGATTAGCATGGCTAAAAGTTAGTGGCATAGATGAGTGCGGTGTGGAGTGTCATAGAGTGGAATGGCAAACAGTGGAGTAGAGTGTTATAGAGTGGAGTGGAAGAGAGTGTCATGTGTTGAAGTAGTATAGTGTGAATTTGCATTGTGTACCATACACTTGAGTGTCACAGAGTAGAGTGGCCAGGTGTAGAGTGCATTGGAATAGCGTTACTGAGTATAGTGGCATAGAGTCCAGTGGCATTAAGCTCAGTGACATTGAATTCAGTGGCGTACAATGTTGCATTGTAGAGTAGCATTGAGTGGTGCAGAGTAGAGTAAAGTACTGTACAATGCAGTGGCATGGAGAGCAGTGGCATAGAGTGCAATAGTGTAGAGTGGAGTAGGGCAGAGTAAAGTGGCATAGAGTTCAGTGGCAGAGAGTGCAGTATTGCAGAGTTGAGTAGCAGAGTGCAGTGGTGTAGTGTGGAGCAGAGTGTCATAGAGAGCAGTGGCATAGAGTTTAGTGATGCATAGTAGAGTACAGTGGTGTAGCGTGCACTGACATAGAGTACAGTTGTGTACAGTGCATTGACATAGGGTGCAGTGGTTAAGAGCAGAGTTGCGTAGAGTGTAGTGGCATAGCGTGGATTGGCACAGAGTGGAGTGGCATAGTGTGTAGTGGCATAGATTGAGAGGCACAGAGTGGAGTCGAGTGGTGTAGAGTGTAATGGCATTGTTTAGATTGTTTCAGAGTGTAATGGCATAGAGTAAAGTGGTATAGTGTGCAGTGGCATAACTTGCAGTGGTGCATAGTAGAATAGAGTAGCGTACAGTGGATTGGCGTAGAGTGCAGTGGCATAGAGTTGACGGTTACAGAGTAAAGTGCACTGGCGTAGAGTTTATTGTCATAGAGTGCAGTGGAACAGGATGCAGTGGTGTAGAGTAGAGGGGCGAAGAGTGTATTGGCGTAAAGTAGAGTGGTACAGGGTAGAGTAGAGAGGTGTAGCGTGAAGTGACGTAGAATGGAGTAGTGGAGAGTGCAGTGGTGTGTGAAGTGGAGTGGTGCAGAGTAGAGTCCGCTGGTGTGAAGTGGTTCAGAGTAGAGTGGACTGTCACAGAGTGGAGTATTCATGGTGTGTTAGCACACTGCCATTACAGACAACACATTTTCAATTGAAATAACCATTGCATTTGTACAGACATGCAGGTTTACTAATAAAACGACAGTGCACAGAGGAAAATGTGTTGAAATCGCCTCCCCTACTGTAATGATTCGTTGTGATCATATTAAAAAAAAAATTCCAACTCAAGACACTTCAAACATATTAACAAATGTGCTTCAATTGTGTGCTTAATTCTGATATATTCTGAAATACTTACAAAGTTAATTTCAATGTTGTCGTGTGCTGGGAAAAAACTCTAAAAAAATAAAGTAGGGTCTTCAGTAGGCATTGTGGGCTACTGAAGGAATTGCCAAATCAAAATCAAGAAACGCAGAAATGAAGAATTACGCTTCTTTCAAGGGGGTGTAATAATGAATAAATTAATAAAATTAAAATAATATTTAAGGAATGTGAATGTTTCATTTGTTAAAAATAGCAAAGCATCATTGTGTAAAAAAGGCCAAGGGATTAATGAAAAATTGGTGCAAAAGTCGGTGTAGATTCAGAGTTTAGTGTAGAGGTGGGAATTTATGTATTGGTAGACGTAGAGTAGTGATGGGATTAGAGGTCATATCAGATAGTAGGTGTGAGTGGATCTGAAGGTGTAGCAGGAGATGTGGATGTAGCAGTAGTGGTAGAGCTAGATGTAGGTGTGCAGGGCAGTGTAAAAGTAGGTTTCCAGGTAGCAATAGATGTAGCAGGAGAGTTGGTTACAGAGGTGAGTAAAGATGTAGTGATAGCGGTAGCTGTAGAGTTTGGCTTAGAGGCAGTTGGTAGATGGAAGCATAGGTGGAGCATGAGATGTGGATGTAGTGGCAGAGACAGAGCTATAACTAGAGGTAGAGGACAGTAGGAGTGGGTATTGAGGTAAAAATATGTGTATAGGAACAGTTGGGTGCAGAGGTCAGTAAACATTTTGAGGTATAGGTAAGTATAGGGGTAGAATTAGAGGTAGGTGGTAGGTTTAAGTGTAGGTGCAGTTCGAAATGTGCGTTTAATATCAGTGGTAGAGGTAGATGTAGAGGTGAAGGACAATGTAAAAGTAGGTGTTACAATAGAGAAAGGTTATGGTATATATAGGAGGGGTTTGGTTTAGGCACTGATAAAGAGGTAGAGGTGGGTGTAGAGGTAGAGGTAGGTGTAGAGACAGGAAGGTATAACACTAGGTGTGTGGATTACGGCTAGAAGTCGATCTGGAGGTAGAAATCGGTTTAGAGACTAAGGTAGATGTGGCTGAAGAGGTAAAGTGAAGCATGGGGTGCTGTTTGGATAATTACACATAGGCAGGAAGTAGAGAGGCAGGTTTAGCATTAGGGGAAGATGTAGTTATAAAGTTAAGGGCAGTTAAGGGTAGGTTCAGATGTAAAGTAGAAGTACAGGTAGAGACAGCATTAGGTTAAGTTTAAGGGCCAGGCTACATGCAATATTTTCATCAATTTAGAACTCTGTGATTTAAGTTCTTCATTTTCGACATCCTAATATATAATCAAAATGCCATTGTTATGGATTGCTCATTATATTTAATGCGTGACAGTATTCTTAATTCTCACGTAGATACTCCCTGTAATCGATGGCAGGTCCCATCCATATGTCAGTGCTCCTTACTAGAGAGCAGCGCCGCTGACGTCCTTTGAGAGGAAGGCAGGGACGGTGGCAGAATTTATCAGGGTAAAAAAATTGGGGCTCAGCATGGATTATACATGCCGGGTCTGAGCTACAGTTTCAAGCAGCACCCCTGTGACCAATTTCTATTAAAACAAAAAGAGAAGGGTCCAGACAAATTCTCAGATCAGTGTGGGGGAGCACAGATTAAAGCCACAGTCAGGCACCTCGAGTTTTATGGTTTCACAGTGTCCTGGTACATTCTACAGCACAGGGCGAGCAGCCTTCTAACTGATATGCATTCCAGCGAGCATGATTCAACTGCCTCGTTCAGGTTCGCTTGGTGGCTGCCCGGGTGTAATTGTTTTTCTGTTCGTTCAGTGATCGGAAAATTATACTAGCGTCAGAGCAAAGAAGAGTACGACTTGGAGAAGGCCCCCTCTCAGCAAACAACGAGGCGTTACCATGGCTACAAAAATACCTGGCCAAGCAAAAGGCCCTTCAGTAATAGGAGCTGAAAGAGCTCTTCTGTTTGAGTGCACGTGTTCAGAGGAAGAAGCATCAGTGGCTCATGTACCCATGAGTGGGACAGGGTTACTTCACTACCAGTGTGTGAAGACGATGCTCAAAGCATCGTGAGTACCACGTAACATTTTTGGCAGCACTCAGACGCTATTTCAAGAAAAAGGTGACCCGCTACTTCTGAAGAAGAAATGAATATACGGCCAGAATGCCTTGACAGAACTGGTTTGTAGACCTCGCATTCTCAAGATTACTAGTTTCAAGCAAACTTTTTTTGCGACTGCTATCGAGTAAGAGTTCGGGAATGTTTTCCTTGATCAACACAGATTGCTCCCCACCTTAGATCGCATGAGATTCTATTGATTTCACTAGCGCCCTCTGCACCAGCCGCATCGACCTACACGAATAATTTATAATTAATTGATTATATAAAGGGGTCTATATTTCCATCAATGAGCAGCAGCCTCAATTCTACATTTTGCATTGCTTTATTGCAGATTGAGCAAACCTACCAACACCCAATTCAAATACTCACCTTGACTAAACACCAAACATACAAGCAAACACAAAGCCCACAATCCAGAGGTCTACCTTTTTAGGGTGGAGCCTGCAAGAGCACGCGCTAGTGCATGCACTTCGCTTACTAGAATCTGTTGTTACCCAAAAAGCGCTTGGAGCTTACCCTTTACTTACCATTTGTTGGCGTGCCTGGCTCTCTTATTTAAAGCCTCGTTATTGTCACTGCAGGCCAAACATCATTTCCATTCCTGTCTGTGGGACAGGGACCAAGCACTGATTGATTCAGCCTAATCAGTGCCTGCCCACTGCTACTGACGTGATTGAGCTACTTCTTTTTAACTTCTAGGGCCCTGCAAACAGAAAGCAGGTGACTGAAAAAAATGCGCCCAAAAGAACAAACAAAACTGCAAAATTGTATTTTCTGTAGTTAACTGTTTTATTTTGTCAAGTCTTTTTTCTCACTTTGTACTTATGTGTTGTTTTGTTTTTGCTTGTGCTAGCACATGCGTCTCACTTGCGAGACTCCATTGTTAACTAAAAAGGGCTTGGAGTCTGCCAGTTACTTATCATTTCTTGGCTTGCGTGGCACTCTTCTTTAAATCCTCATAATTTGTCACTGAAGGGCCAAGCATCATTTCAGTTCTTGTCTGTGGCGCAGGGCGCAGGGACCACGCACTGAATGATTCAACTTAATCTTGTATTTTATTTTGCCAAGACTTTTTTCTCACTTTGTACTCATGTTTTGTTTTATTTTACCTTGTGGGTGCTGTTCTTAAAAGATGACAATTATCTAATATTGCAAAGCGACATTGTTCCTTTCTTATGTGTAATTTCCCAAACTATGCTTTAACACATAATTGTGCAGTACACCCCAATCCACCCCACTCCAATCCAAGCCAATCTACCCCACCTCCCCACACCAATCCACCTCACTCAATCCAGTCCACCCTACTCAATATAAATTGACCACTGACCAATCCACCCCACTCCAAATCAAACCACTCCAATCCACCACAGTCCAATCCTCCGAACCCCCCAACTCTACCCCATCTGCCCTACTCCAACCTGCCCCACTCCAGTCCCAAACAATCTGTCCCACTCCAATCCAAAACAATTTGTCCCACTCCAATCTGCCCCACTTCACTCTCAAATAATCTGCCCCACTCCACGCTGTCCCACGCCAAACCAAAAGAATCTGCTCTACTCCAATTTAAAATAATCTGTCTCACTCCAATCCAAAATAATCTGCCACACTCCAATCTGCCCTACTCCAATCCAAAACAATATGCCACACTCCAATCTGCCCCACTCCAATCCAAAACATTTTCCCCAACTCCAACGTGCTCTACTCTAATCAAAAACAATGTGCCCCACTCAAATCTGTCCTACTCCAATCCAAAACAATATGCGACACTCCAATCCAAAACTGTCTGCCACGCTCCAATCTGTCCCATTCCAATCTGCCCCACTCCAACCCAAAACTATCTGTCACACTCCAAACTGCCCCATTCCAATCCAAAACAATCTGCCCCACTCCAATCTGTCACACTACAATTTCCCATACTACAATAAAAAAACCTATCCCACTTCAAACCACCCCACTCTAATCCACCGCATTCCAATCTGCCCCACTCCAATCTAAGATACACAAAAGGATGATGGACGGAATGCTGAACAGTGCAAAAACACACCCCAGTCACAGATCTGGGTTTAATCCATTGTTCTTTTGCTTACCATGCCACGTCAATGTGGACCCAGCAATATGCAAGTCAGTCTTGACCCTGTTCCTCATGGGAACAGTCCAGCCCAAACTGCCAAGCCAGGTCCTCCCCGGACCGGAAACAAACATCCTGGGACCGGTTTCAGGGTATCACCCTTCATCAGCCAGGCTAGCTTGAATCCAGTGGCACAGTGAGCAAGGGACCCACATCTGGGCATACCTTTCCCACTTAGGGCATCTTTCCCAACACAAAAGGATGATGGACGGGTCCACTCTGGACTGGACTTATCCAGTGAATCCTATCCATCCCATTTTTAAGGCCAGCTGCATTATTTTTCAATCACCATAGAGTTATAGTCCTGCTTTCATCTCAGCTCGTACTCAGAAATATATTCCTACCGGTAACTTTAAATCTATGCACCTGAATCTTCTTACCATTCCCTCATTTAAAAAAAAGAAACTTAATGGCTCCATATTCTCTGTACTTGCCCCTTGCTTTTGGAACACTCTCCCACCTGATATCAGGTCTGCCCTCTGCCAAATTCAATATACTCTTGAGGACCTGGCTTTTCAGACTAGCATATGGTTAAACAGTATGTTACCTGCAATGTAAGAACATAACCCCACTCCAATCCAATCCACCCCACTCCAGTCCATTTCAATCCACCGCACTCCAGCTCAATCTATTCCACTCCACTCTAGTTCAATTTAATCTACTCCACTCCACCCCACTCCAATTCACCCACTCTAAACTACCCTATTCCAATTCAGTCCACCTCACCTCAATCCAATCTACCCTAATCAAATCCATCCCATTCAATCCACCCCACCCCACTCCAATCTAATCTACCCCACTTCAGTTCAAATTAGTCCTCCCCACTTTAATCCAATCTAATACATCCCACTCCACCCCACTCCAAACAACCACATTCCAATACAATTCATCCCATTCCAATCCAACCCACCCACACCTGCCCTATCATTCAAATGCAATTCACTCACCCCATCCAATCTAATCTACCCCAATCCAATCTGCCATACTCCAATCCAAAACAATCTTCCCCACTCCAATCTGCCAGCTCCAATCCTAAACAATCTTACCCATTCCTGTCTACCCCACTTCGATCTGCCCCATTCCAATCGGCCCCACTCCAATCCTCCCCTCTCCAATCTGCCCTACCTTATTCCACCCCACTTCAATCCACCTGTAACGGGAGTGCCGCCGAACGCAGCTCCCAAACACCTGTCGGGGGAGGAACACAATGGCCCGGGGGCACGAGAGAAAACCTCCCTGCCATGACGTATGACGCTGAGGGCGTCATAAACATCAGAAGAGAAGACGGACGAGAGAGATCGGGAGAAAAGAAGGAGGAGCCGAGAACGCGGGGAAGCCGGAGTGAGGAGATCGCCATCGGAGCATCGGAAGAAGAGAAAGAGACCGCCGTGACCGGAGAGCCGACAACGGAAAGGGAAACCGCCATCACCAGGGGGCCGGAGGAAGAGAAGGACACCGTCGAGGTCGGAGAGTCGGTTGCAGCGAAGGGAAGCACCGCCATCCGAGTGCCCAGGACGGAGGAAGAGACCCAGAAGTCAGGACGCCTCGAAGGAAGGAGGAACCACTGGGCAACTCCCGGCCCAGACGAAGAGAAATCGGGAGATCACCCACGTGCCGGCCGCGCCCCGGGAGGGACGTGGCCCTCCCAGATCGGAGGACGGAAAAACCAGACCGCCTCAAGACGGAACCAAGACACCACCAGAGACTGTAAAACCCAAGCAGGGTTTTGGGGAAATAGAAAATAGGGCTAATCTTGTGGAAAGAAACAAGAGAGAATTGGCCAACTTTAAATAAAACAGTTATTATTCCCTCAAATAGTGGTGCCAGTCGCATTCTTCCAATATCTTACATCATTCCGATAACGAACCCATTTACAGTGGTGTCAGAAGTGGGATATTGGAACAGGCGACAGGAGAACCCTAGAAAATGGAGGGGGTGCCCACAATGGCGGATATGATGCAGCAACTAGCTGAGGGGCAACGCCATCTGCAAATTGTATGGGAGGAGCAACAGAAGGCAGCCAAGGTGGAAAGGGAGGCTCTGCAAAACGCGCTTAAAAGTCAGGCTACTATCATGGCCAACAATCAGTTGGTACATGACAACGCGATAAAGACTTTGACGGATACCATTGCAGCAACTCGGGTACATCCAAATGTACCTAGTTCCGTTTTGCAGAGATATCAGGAAGGCGAAGACCCCGACGCCTTCTTTACTAACTTTGAACGCGTCGCCATTTCAGCCACCTGGCCGCAGGACAGATGGGGTCAATATATCGCTCCCTTATTAACCGGGACCCTCCAAGCAGCATATCAAGCGGTTAACCCGGGTGGGACAACACCCTATCCGGACATCAAGAAGAGCATCCTAGAAAGGGTCGGCTTTGATACAGAACACTATCGGGTTCGCTTCAGGAAGGCCAGGTGGGGCCCCTCTGAGAACCCTCGAGCTTTATATTTTAGGGTCAAAGATTTAGGTCTCAAATGGCTTGGACCCATAGGGACGAATAGGGAAGATGTTATTGAGGCCGTTCTCCTAGAACAATATCTAGACGCCCTACCCGCCAATACTCGTCATTGGATCAAGCAACACCCGAACCCCGACACGAATACTACCATTGAGCTGGCCTGTGCTTTCCACCGCTCCCTCGAATTCAAAACACCCCTTCCGCGGTTGTTACCTCAACCAGTTAGGCAAAACACGGGACAATCCGCAGCCTCGGGGAAAAGGCCGATAGAGGAACCGGGAAGGTTACGAGGGATAGAGAAGCCCTCTGGACAGCAGCCCCAGTGTTTTAGTTGTGGGGAATGGGGACACATTGCCCGATTTTGCCCGCTGAAGTCCGGCAAACCCGAACCCATGGAAATAGGGGTTACGAGAGGCCGGGTTTTCTACACCGGGGGGAAAGATACCCAATACAAAAAGATACTGTCCATTAATGGGAGGGACACACTAGCGCTCATCGACTCCGGATGTAGTCAGTCCGTTATCAGAGCGGATCTGATTGCCGAGCATACACTTGACCCAGGTTTCACAGTATCCATATGTTGTATTCACGGGGAAACAAGAGAATATCCCCTAATATGGACTACCCTTTTTTGGGAAGGAACAAATACCCCCATACGGCTGGGGGTAGTTGAACGGTTGGTGGAAGAGGCCATCATAGGAACAGACTTTAAAGACTTTCCGATCCTTTTGGACAGCACACAGAGCAAGAAAGACCTGGATGCCTGGTTGGGAAGCGCCCCTTTTTCTGAATTACCCATAACAGCCCCGGTGACCCGCTATAAACCCACTAAAAGAGAAAAACGAGAAGCCAGGAAGTCCTATAGAAGAGAGGATACAAACCACGACAGAGATAACGCACAGGTATTCGCCCTCGTTGGTCTTCCGCCCTTCCGATGTAGTCAAAGGGACGATCCCAGTTTGATCCACGCCTGGAGAAGTGCCAAACCTCGAACCATAGATGATAAGGGTCCCTCCTTTGTGATCAATAAAAATCTGTTATATCGAATCACCAGTAACGAGAGAGGGGAAAAGAAACAGTTACTGATTCCCGAACCCTATAGGCAGCAGGTGTTGCATCTAGCCCATAATCAGCCGGGGGGGGGGTCATTACGGGAGAGAAAAAACAGAGGAATACCTATTAAGGAAATTCTACTGGCCTGGGGTTTTTTCCCATATCAGAAAGTTCTGTCAGCAATGTCCTAGATGTCAGTTGATAGATCCCGGACCCAGGAAAAAAGCCCCCCTACATCCTCTTCCCATTATTGACGTACCGTTCTCTAGAGTAGGAATGGATCTAGTCGGGCCCCTCCTACCGTCTTCCAAGGGATACCGTTACATTCTAGTATTGGTCGATTACGCCTCTAGGTATCCGGAAGCTATCCCCCTAACTAGTATTAGCACTAAAAGTGTCGCCAACGCCATGATAGGTTTCTTCTCACGAATAGGGTTTCCCCGAGAAATATTGACGGACCAAGGGACCCAGTTTATGTCCAACTTGATGGCTCAGATTTGTCAATTATTAGGGATACGACAGATAAGGACAGCGGTTTATCATCCCCAGACAGACGGACTAGTAGAAAGGTATAATCGCACCCTGAAAACCCTTCTGAGGAAAGCGATCTCCGAGTCAGGTAAAGATTGGGACAAGAAACTTCCCCTAGTGTTATATGCCGTCAGAACCCATGAACAAGCATCTACAGGACATAGTCCATTCGAACTGCTGTTTGGGCGACAGCCTAGGACCCTATTAGACATGGCAGCCGAGTTATGGGAGGAAGACGAAAGCGGGGAAAAACCTCTCCTAGAGTACACCAGTGAGTTAAAGTCCCGACTACAAACGATATGGGAAGATGTGAGAGGGCACATGGAAAAAGCTCAGGAGAAACAAAAGCGTTATTACGATAGGAACACTCAAATGAGATCTTTTGTAGAGGGAGACCAAGTATTAGTGCTTTTACCCAGTTCAGACAATAAACTTTTGGCAAAATGGCAAGGCCCATATAAAATAATAAAAGCAGTAACTCCGGTTACCTATAAACTACAACTCGCGACTAATCCCAACCGATTTCAAATCTTTCATGTTAACTTACTAAAAAGATGGGAGGAATCTCAAGTAGACCAAAATATAAACTGTTTAGTTAACACAGTAAAAGAGCTAGAAATAGGGTGGTGCCCCACAGACCCCCCCTCAAAGGGCGATATACCCCTCCGAAATGCGGAGTTAACAGTGCAACAGAACCAACAACTAAACCAACTCCTTAATGCGCACCCCCACGTGTTTTCCCCTGTTCCAGGTAAAACAGAGCTAATCCACCACCAGATTATAACCCAACCGGGTAAAATAATCCGGTTACGTCCCTATCGCATTCCCGAAGCGAGGAAGGTCATAGTTGAAGAGGAGGTAAAAAGGATGTTAGATTTGGATATTATAGAGCCGTCCCAAAGCCCCTGGTGCTCCCCGGTGGTGTTAGTGCCAAAACCGGACGGATCCATACGCTTTTGTATCGACTTTAGACAAATCAATGCCGTGTCCCAATTTGATACGTATCCTCTTCCCAGGGTAGACGAACTTATAGAACGGCTCGGTAAAGCCAAATACATGTCTACCCTAGACCTAACAAAAGGATACTGGCAGATTCCTTTAGCTAAAGCCGATAAAGAAAAAACGGCGTTCTCCACCTCTTCCGGTCTATATCACTTTAAGGTACTCCCTTTTGGACTGCATGGAGCCCCCGCCACTTTTCAGAGACTCATCGATACTATATTACGACCACATACCAGATACGCGGCCGCCTATCTGGATGACATCGTTATTCATAGCGAAACCTGGGAAGACCATTTAAACCATGTAGGACAGATCTTTAAAGCACTGTCGGCGGCCGGATTGACCGCCAATCCTTCCAAGAGCCGACTGGCTTTCAATGAAATTCCCTATCTGGGTTATCATATTGGGAAGGGGAATATCAGGCCCCAAATGAGTAAAATAGAAGCCATTTTACGTATAAGCGCACCCACCACAAAGAAAGAGATCCGATCCTTCCTCGGACTAGTGGGGTATTATCGAAGATTCATACCCCACTACTCTACAGTGGCCGCCCCCCTCACTGACCTCTTGAGGAAGGGGCAACCCAAGAACATCACAAGTCTAACCATTCCACAATCACATAGCTACCGTACCTTGCAACGGTGCCTAACCACGCAACCCGTATTAAAATGCCCTGAATTCAGTCGTCCCTTCCATCTCCAAACGGATGCCTCGGACGTAGGCCTGGGTGCAGTACTGTTCCAAAAAGATGAAAATGAGATAAGCCATCCGGTGGTCTTCATTAGTCGTAAGCTATTTCCACGGGAACAGAACTATCCCATAATAGAGCGTGAGTGCCTGGCCATTAAATGGGCTGTTGAAAGCCTTCAATATTATCTCCTAGGGAGGTCCTTCCTTTTATATACCGACCACGCCCCTCTTACCTGGCTCTCGAGGTATAAGGACACCAACGTTCGCATTTTAAGATGGTTTATGGAGCTACAACCTTTCTCCTTCCAGGTTTGCCATCTCCCTGGAGACCTTATGGGACAAGCAGACTATTTGTCTCGATTTCCGGGACCTGGGGGGCTCGAACAGCCCCATCCAAGGGAGGGGATGTGTAACGGGAGTGCCGCCGAACGCAGCTCCCAAACACCTGTCGGGGGAGGAACACAATGGCCCGGGGGCACGAGAGAAAACCTCCCTGCCATGACGTATGACGCTGAGGGCGTCATAAACATCAGAAGAGAAGACGGACGAGAGAGATCGGGAGAAAAGAAGGAGGAGCCGAGAACGCGGGGAAGCCGGAGTGAGGAGATCGCCATCGGAGCATCGGAAGAAGAGAAAGAGACCGCCGTGACCGGAGAGCCGACAACGGAAAGGGAAACCGCCATCACCAGGGGGCCGGAGGAAGAGAAGGACACCGTCGAGGTCGGAGAGTCGGTTGCAGCGAAGGGAAGCACCGCCATCCGAGTGCCCAGGACGGAGGAAGAGACCCAGAAGTCAGGACGCCTCGAAGGAAGGAGGAACCACTGGGCAACTCCCGGCCCAGACGAAGAGAAATCGGGAGATCACCCACGTGCCGGCCGCGCCCCGGCAGGGACGTGGCCCTCCCAGATCGGAGGACGGAAAAACCAGACCGCCTCAAGACGGAACCAAGACACCACCAGAGACTGTAAAACCCAAGCAGGGTTTTGGGGAAATAGAAAATAGGGCTAATCTTGTGGAAAGAAACAAGAGAGAATTGGCCAACTTTAAATAAAACAGTTATTATTCCCTCAAATAGTGGTGCCAGTCGCATTCTTCCAATATCTTACATCATTCCGATAACGAACCCATTTACACCACCCTATTGCAATCCACACCACCTCACCACATTTCAATCCAGTCTACTCCAATCCACCCCATTCAGTCCATCCACTCCAATTCACCCCGATCTACCCAATCCACCCCACTCTACCCCAATTCAAAACACTCCACCCTACTCCAATCCAATCCACCAGGCTACCTCAATCCACTCCAGCCCACCCCACCCTATTCCACCCCACTACACTTCACATCATTCCACTTTCTGACACTGCACACTATGACACTCCAATCTATTACACTCTACTCCAGCAAACCCACTCTACACCACTTCTCCTTTATTCCACTCTATGAGACTCCACCCCACTAACTTTTAGTCACGCTGCACAGCAGCCGCACTGGTGCACAACATGGCAAATAACGTCGCCAAGCCAACATCTCTTGTAGAGGCAAAACCTATTGTTTTTGCCAATGATTGTTAAATCCTGATGTGGAATCAGTTCAGTCAGTAACAAAACTAGTTAGATGCCCCCATCACTTTAATTCTCATTACCACATTTAACTGCTAACATTAAAACATAGATTTACACAAAGATGCAGCCACTCCAGCCCCCACAACAGTGAAAGTGCCACTATCTCTAACACACCATGCAGCAGCCGAAGAGGCGAAGGAATAGGTCTTCTTATCAACAAATCTCTCACAACCATACAAACTCAGCAGTGGATCCCAACATTTTTTAAGAAGGACAAAACTGGATTTCATTGCTGCCAAAATTGCTTCACCTCTGGGATAGATTTGCTGATTCATCCCTATCCAAAGTTTTACCATTAGACTTAATCACATTTTGTTTTTTTAAAAGCCGCCAGCAGTAAGCTCCACCACCAGAGCAAGCCTGGATGGTGGAGCCAGATGGCCAGGCAGGGTTCATTGAGGCCAGATATTGTTGCATGAATGTCCCATTGAACCTAATTTCAATGTAGCAAAAAGCTCCAAGACAAACCAACCCGTTTTTCATTCAGACTAAGAATACACCCTCCCTGGGAAAGCCTTGCCACCTTCTCCCATTCCTCCAGAGGCTGAAAAAATGAGTGAATACCACTTTTCAGGAGCTGATTGGAAGGTCACTCCTGAAACCCCAGTTGAACAGAAGAGGCTTGTATGTCGCAGGTCTCACTTCATCTAGGACTCCTGCAGGATCTAGAACTTATTGGTCAACCGAATAAATATTTTTTTTACAAAATATACCACTTCCTCTTTCAGTACTTTCTATGTAATTTACTGCTAAAATCCAGATGCTCTAATTCCAAGATGGTTACCCTTCCCTCCATCTGAACTCTAGTCATTCCCCAGTCACTTCCCTATTGAGATACTTTATCTTTCACTGCACAAACCAATCTTTGCCCTCCTCCGAATGGAACCAGAAAGTCTAGGATAGCCCTCGGAATAAATAGGATACTTTTCTGCCAAAGCCGTTTGGGATCACTACACCAAAAGAAGACATTTTATTTCTGTCTTTAATCCTGCCACTTCTTTCTGTTCCCCTCCCAGATAGCTAATTCCTGTTAAGTCGCAGTTGTGGACAGTTTACCTGCCCTCCTGGGCAGTAAGGTAAAGTAGTTGCCTTTTCAAAGCAGTGTCATTTACATCAATCTATAAAAGTGTTTTGGGCCTCTAGAGTAGGGCTTAAACTAACATCCTTTAAACCTGTATCTTCCCAAGCAGCACAAAGTATGCTTTCTAAAAGTTTGAAGAAAGTTATAAAATAATCTATGTTCCCAATTTAAGAAGATTTTTCAAACTAAGTGTAAAATAACTGTGATACAGTTTTCTAGTGTTTCCCGAGACAGAGATACAAGATATGGATTTTATTTATATCTAGGCCTGTTGATAGAAAATGTAGCCTTGCCTACACTGTAAAAACAGGTTTTGGGTAATTGTTCACTGTGAAGTCATAATAATCCCAATACGTAGCATGCTACATTTGTATATATTAAGTCTTAAGAACCCAACTATGTGCTTAAAAGGCACACTTTAGAGGCGACTTAACTAATAATTCAAAAAACGGTTGTATACATGGCAAAGGCATTTTTTTGTCATATTTCTCTGCAGTGCTTTTAAACTGCAGCCTACAGATCTTTCTCATATTTATATCAGCGGTGTAAATACCCATTGAAGTCGTATATGACATGCAACTTCCATGCCATTGGAGCAATTTATGTGCCAACTTAAAAAGGTCTTATTGGAAAGTTAAATACACGATTTGGGTTGAACCAATTTTACAGTATAAATTTGGGAGCAGAGCACGAACAATGGATAGTGGTGTCAGAATGCACAATTTCCTAGTACTAGCAAAACTGGGGCTCAGTATAAGATGCTGAACCAAGTTAGACCACACAGAACAGTTAATTTCCTTCAATGAGTATATCCTTATCTAATACCCTCCAAGAGCCATTGGCTCTTTCTTTGAAGACCTTGACACCATTATAGATCTGCTTTCTATCAACACTCCTCTAATCATTCATTGGGATTTCATGTAGAAAAAGGGGAGTTTAAGGCTTGGCAATTACTTTTAAATGCCAAGTCGAAGTAGCAGTGAAACTGCACACACAGGCCCTGGGGTGGCAGGCCTGAGACATGGTTAGGGGGCTACGTATATGGATGGCACAACCAGTGCTGCAGCCCACTAGTAGCATTTAATTTCCAGGCCCTGGGCACATGTAGTGCACTTGACTAGGGACTTACAAGTAAATTAAATAAGCAAATTGGTTATGAGCCAATGTCACCATGTTTTAAGGAGAGAGCATATGCACTTTAACACTGATTAGCAGTGGTAAAGTGTGCAGAGTCCTAAAGCCAGCAAAAATGAGGTCAGAAAAAGAGAAGGAAAAATGTTTGGGGGTGACCCTGCAGAAAGGCCATTTCCAACAAAACCCAACCTCCAGAGAATGAAAACAAAGTGCACTCATTCTTTTGCAAATGCAGAAAAGCCATCTTCACAGAGCAGCTGGATGTTTACAAACATGCTCTGATTGGCCTCCTAGAAGTTCTGAACATAGCCAATTTCAACTACTGTGTTTGTGAAATGTGTTCGTTACTCTCACAACCCTCAAAAGCTTGTCATAATGTTAACTCCTTTCACTCTCTACCTTACACATCTCTCATTCACTCTCCTTTATATGCAGCAAAATTGTTGCATACTTTGCCTCTTAGTTATTAAGGATACGAAATATCCTTATGTCACTGTTATCAAACCCACCCCCTCCTAGTCTCCTCCTGTGTCCGTAGATAACTTTACTACACTGTCTGTGTGCCAGCCCACATCTCTTATTGAAATGATTCGCATCTGAAGTCCACCAATCTCTCTTGTGCATCATCTGACCACTGAGTCCTTAAATAGTGAACTTTCTCTGTCTCCTGATTCTCATCACTCTCACCACCAACTTTATGACCAGTGAGCACTCACTATGTTCAGTCCTGGACCCTCCCATTTTTATCTCTCCACAGCATCTCTCAGTAGCATCATTTGCTAATTTGGGCCCTGATTTATTCTTGTTCACGCAAAACTGCACTAACGCAGTATTGAGTGAAAATTATACCATAGGCTAGCGCCATCCCAAGATGCCAGCCGAGTGTCATATTTATGGTATGACGGTAGCCGGCGAAAAGGCCCGGATGGTGCCACGAAAAAGGATGCTAGCCAGGTGGGGAGGCGTAGGGGGAACAGGAGGTTGTGCATCAAAGGATGACACTAGTCAGGTAAGAGGCATAAATATGCCTTTAACCAGACTAGCGTCACCCTTTGACACACAACCCCCATGGATATGACTCCTGCCTTAGTAAAGACAGTAGTCATGCCCAGCTCCCCAATGGCCATGCCCGGGGGACATATGTCCTCTGGGCATGGCCACTGGGCCCAGTGTACTGTAGGGGGCCCAAGTTAGGCCCCCCTATGGCACTTTAAAATACCCACCTGTACTTTCCTAAGTTACCTGGGATGGGGTTCCCCCAACCTCTGGAGTCCCTCTGGTGTGGGTGTGGGTGTTCCTGGGGCCAGGGATGGGCACCTGTGGGGCAATTCCATGGTCTTTGACAATTGGAATAGGCCCACAGGTCTCCTAATGCCTGCCCTGACTGAGGGGTTAAATAATGGTGCTAAGGAAGATGAGCGCCATTATTTAAGGCCCTCCTCCCCCATGCTTGATTTTAACACGGGGGATAAATATGGCGCTAAAGCCATATCATCATTTTTTGCTTGGGAACATCTACCTTGCATCTTATTGACACAAGGTAGTTACCTGCAAGCAAAAAATGACTTAAACTCCAAAACTTTGGCACTAGATGGGTCTAGCACCAAAGTATAAATATGGAGTTAGGTTTGCACAAAATTTGCGTAAAAATAATTATGCAAATTTAGTGCAAACAGGGTATAAACCTGGGCCTAGGTTCCTCATAGCGTCTGTATCAAGAAAATACTTCATTTTTTTTCTCATTTAAAACTTTCACCCAGCCCTTCAAACTTGATTCTCTGACTGGCCACAGCCAACCAACACTGGATGATCCTTTGCTCTATTAATCTGAACTCTTCTCACCTACATCCAACAGCAGCCTCCGAAAATGTTAAGATGTGGGGTGGGGGGATGACAGGAACAGGGAAGCAACTAAAAAAAAAACACTTACCGTTTTCACCACTGCCTCCTGCCGCCTCACTCCTCTTCTGGAGTACCAGCGTTCACTGAAACACCAGCACAGCCTCCCAAGTAATCCTGGTGCTGCTCTCATGCTAACCCAAGCATGAGAGCAGCTCAGGATTGGTCTGAGTGGGCTGGACTGCACTGAGACACTACCCTGGAGTCTGTATAGTTTCTCCAGCCCGGCTGTGGAAACCTAAGTGCATATGTGTGTTTAACCGGGCTGAGACAGTCGTCCTAACACACATGCGCACTTAGGTGCTCTCTCTCCTCCTTCACCTCTGCTCTCCCCATCCAGTGGCTGAGCCCCCCCCTCCCTTCACTGCTAGTTGAGCCAACAGATGGAAAATATAACAATAGTAAGCTATTGTTTTATTTTTCATCTACTGGCTCTTAGCCAGGGGGTGATGCTCCTCTGCCATTGTGGAGGAGCCGCCCTGCCTACAGCTCTTTTTCACCCCATAAAATATTACCCCTAAATCAGGCGTGGTTTGCACAGCGTGGAAGGGGAGGGGTGGCTCACGGTGGGGGGTCAAATAAAAATTAAAATAACAGAGAGATCCTTTACGCATGTGTGTTTGGCCAGCCCGAGATGGCGGCCAAACATACACACACAGTGATGGGGAGTGCTGTGTACTCCCCATCACCCCCGTGGCCCTGCCCCTTTAAAAGAAAACAATAATAAACAAAGTTTATTATTGTTTTCTTTTAAAGGTTTTGCAGCTGCAGCTGCTGGTGGGGGTGGCGACGCTCCTCCGCCCTAAGGGAGGAGCCACCCTTGCCCTAAACCCTCATCTCAACTCCTCTGGCTATATACCATGATTTACCTCCCAACAATACCAAGCTTCTGGGGTCCTTCATAAGAAGCAATGCTGGATATTTACTACTGAACAGTTGCAACACCCTTATGGTTCTTCTATCCTACCAAAACTTCATGTCAACATTAATTCTCAGCAAGCTGTACTGCTTCAACTGCTAACTAGTTTGACCCCCTAGACCCAGACTCATTAACATAATATATTTCACATCTAGGACTCTCAATACCCTTCACACACACATAACCCTAATTCACACTATCAGTAGCAGGGGCTTCCCATCATGAAGAGATGCACTGCCTCAGCGCAAAGCCGAGCCCCTTTTTGTTTGGGTTTCAGAAGCCTAAACATGTAGCTCAGAATTTCTCCAAATCAGTGCATGAAATGCAGACAAAGCAAGTCAGATCATTGAACAGGGATTTCCTCTATCTGTTTCCGACTTGTGCTGTTCAAAGTTCATGCATCACCTCACAGAATGTTCATGTTATATGTATGGATTTTAGACACATCAAACGCAAAACTGTGATGACCCACCCCACCAGTAGCATTCTCAAGCTTGTATTATTGTACAGCATAACATGTTGGAAAGCTCTCGAAATTGCCAGGTGAATAGGTGGGGAGACAGATAGATAGATAGATAGATAGATAGATAGATAGATAGATAGATAGATAGATAGATAGATAGATAGATAGATAGATAGATTTTTCACTGCTTTTTAGCTAGCGCAATGTGTCTTTGTCTGATGTATGTCCTTCTTGACGAAAGAAACAAAGTAATGTTTTGGAAATAACACGTTTAGAATCATATCTCACCTTGTTTGCTGCTCATGCTGTCTTCTTGCTCCAACTCATTGGCTGTATGATAGTACTACTCGAAAAAATGCTTTTCTTATTATTCATGTGCAAGTGCGTCCCAGCAGATTAAATGTGGTCTGCCCTATCAGAGTTGATCGGTTAAATGCAGCCTTTCCAGATAAGAATCCGAGGATTAATATGAGCTAGCCAAGAGGCAGGGGAGCACACACTGCCAGCTCCTATTCGTTTCCGGCTCCGGTTTTGCACACATGGATGTTTAATACTTTATTACAACAACAAAAAACATTAAAAAATACGCAGAAGCAGGATCTCTGTGTGTCTTTTAAGTAGGATAGTATTTTTAATGAGCTGTTTCTCACACATCAGTCAGTGAAAATGAGTTTGTGAATGTTCACGTACTGACAAGGCAAACAATGCATTGTTCATCCCTATCCCCAACCTTTCTGTGGGGTTTACTGTTGCACATTCATAGTGCAAGTGTGGTAAAACCATTTACACCTGATGGATATACTTTTGTGTGTAGCTGTCTGACATAATTGGAACCGTTTACCACTATGCCGTGTACAATGGGGCTGCAGTGCTGTTGCCAAGCACCTACATTCAGATTCTAGTTTCCAAAACCTAATTGTTTTGGAACATAGTCAAATAACACGAACATTGTAAAATGGGTTTTGTCCAGGAATAAACGATGGTCCTTTTGAGTAATTGCATACTAGAAGCCAAGGCAGTTCAACAGACCAACGCCAAAAGTGCAGTTTCTTCCGAAAGTGGCAATTTAATGAAGTGATGCACTCATGTGAGTGTATTAATAGCGGTCTAAAAGGGGCTGCGCAGAAGCCTTTTGTTAATCATTCAAAGAATTACATCTGAAACTCAAAAATGGATGAAATCAGTCATTACATTTGGAGGGTAAATGAGAATACTGACCTGTCCCTGTATTTAAGCATTTAGAAAGATGTAAGATACTCCATATGTTTGATAACAATCTGTGCATTAAGCAAACACGTTTCCCTCTTGGTAAACCAAAAAAGATCTGTAAAGACAACAAAATAAGATTGATATATTTCTCCTTCCGATGACAGCATAAGTGCATGAGTTAACATTCAAGTGTATACAGTGCAGCTAGACTGATACACCATTTGGTTAAATACACCATAATGGGTCATTTTAGTATGCTATTTCAGGGAATCTAAACAGTTTGAAATGTTTCCTGTTGTTTTTGTTTATTAGCAAATTAGCTATAACAAAGTAGACGTTCCAAATCTGCAAAGAGCAAGTTTGTGCATATTTGGCACAGCCCTTGCTATAGACAGCTGGACATTTTGAGGATCACTTGCTGCCATTTATGTATGTTTAAAGAATTAAACTTTCAGTCCATATCAATGATTGGTTTGCTGTACATTGTGGATATTTAAGCCCACAAGATTTACATAGAGGGAATATGAAAATATATTGGATCACACATTTGACAAAGATAGCTTAAGATTAAAGAAATGTATGTTTTACTCCAAGGTCACATTCAGATAACCATCGCCCATCCACCATAGTTCATTTGATTGCACTAGTGTAAAAAATGATCCATATTGATATTACTCGATATTTTAGCAGGAGTGGCTTGCGTGGTTGGGCAGGGCAGGGGAGTGGGGGTGGCGCGGAGGGCACAGGAGAAAATTAATAAAAAAATAATTTTAAGAATCACTTACCTGCTTTGCTCCCATGCCGCTCCCTTGTCGCTGCTGCAGGCACAGGCTCCCAGCCTGCTCTGCGCCAATCTTGATGCTCCTCAGACAAGCATCAGGATTGGGGGGGGGGGCGCCCGGTCAGGGTGCTCCTAGGCAGACTGGGAGCCTGTGCAGGCTCTCTCCAGCCCAGCAACTGTGTTGCTGGGCTGGAGAGAGCCCTGTGCGCATGTTTGGCCTGAGACTGCCGGCCAAACACACATGCGCTCTGAGGGGAGTGCACGGTGCAGAGAAACCCTTCAATTAAGTTATCCTGTATGAAGGCTTGTTGTGATTCCAGAGTGGGGTTATTGAGGGCTATGAGGAGAGTTAATTAGTTGCTCTCTAAGGGAGGCTCTTCGAATTAAAAAAAGATAATGCACTAGAGGCTGCCCCCCAGTATGAGATAGAACACGCAGCAGAGAGGGAATTTGGATTCTACTTTAAAATCGTTTTGAAACTACTGCTGGTCTTATATTCAAGTTTTAACAGGATTAGAAAGATATGCAGTACATAATCGTTTTAGAACTGCAGATCTATCAGCCTACATATACTTGGTTACCATGGAAACCCAATATCAACTTTGCCTGTTTTAAGTGCAGGGCTTGTGAATATGTCCTTCCTTAAAGGAAAACGAGCTGCAAGTAGAAAAAATACCGAAACCTTTTTGTTTCGTTTTTTTTCAGAGTAGGCAGTGGTCCTATGGACCACTGCCTGCTCTGAAAAAAAATATTTTTTTGCATTCACAAAGGGGAAGGGGTCCCATTGGGACCCCTTCCCGTTTGCGAATGAGTTACCATCCACTTCAAGTGGATGGTAACTGCGAGTTGATTTGCGACCGCTTTCGCTGTCACAAATCAATTCTACATCGCGGTGCGAATCGCAAATAGGAAGGGCACACCCCTTCCTATTTGCGAGTCGGAAACACATTTTGCGAGTCTGTACCGACTCGCAAAATGTGTTTCTGCATCGCGTAAGGCCTTTTGTGCCTCGCAAATGGCGTTTTTCGCCATTTGCGAGGCGCAAAAGGCTACCTACATCTGGCCCCTATGGTGCAGTTTGATTAATAATAACTTGCTTTTTAAAAATAGCTTTATAAAATAAGTCTGGCATTTCTGAGTGCTCCACATAATAGATGTTATTATTACCTGATTTAATGGTACACAATACACCAACCACAAATGCATGAGTTGGACTTTTCTGGATTCAAAGTCATGACCAGACGATCGTAGGAGATGACAGCTGTGAGTGCTTAGCTCACTGACCCATCTTGCACTAGTATATATTATTGATAAATGTGTTTTAAAAACAATTGAAATAAAACAAGAATTTTAAACAATGGTGCTAGTTAGTGTGTGTGTGTGTGTGTGTGTGATGTAAAATATAACATGTCAGTACCACTTTTTATGATCAATGTATAATGTAACATTGACATCAGGGGCAGATTTACTATGATTGTGCACCTGGGTCGCACCACTTTTGTGGTGCACAGTGATGCAAAATCACTTTTGGCATTTACTAGGCCATGCAAATTGACTTTGCATGGTTTAGTAAATGCAAAGTAACTCAATGCAGTTTATAGGGCCACATTGCATTACTTTGAGTCAAGTAGACATCACATGGGTGGAGCATGGTGTTCTCATATATCCACCCATGTAATAGTGCACCTATCTGATAGAGGCGTAACAAGGAGAAATATCTTTATTTCTCCTCTTTACTTCCACTTTCTATGTGTGCAGTATTCTGGAGCACACATATAAAGAGGAATATACTGCTAAGCTAAAGATTGTGTGTGTGCAGGAAGCTGTCCATTCCTGCATAAAAACAATTCTACCTTAACATAGGCACCCTTGTACCATGGTGCAAGGGTGCATGCATTGGTGCTAAACAACACACAGTACGCTAGCGCTAAGAGAGAGTAGAAGTGCACCATATCCTAGTAGATATGGTGCATTTCTACTTTCTCCTTCTCATGCAATGCACCACTGCAACTTGCTTTGCTGCATTGCGTTGCAACAATTCTTCTTAAATCTTCCCCCTAATATACTGGAATCACTTAAGAATTAAGGGCCAGATATACAAAGTATTTTTCAGTTCACAAATGGCCTATTGGGCTGTTTGCGAAAGGAAAAATGCTTTTTCCAATAAACAAAAGGCAACTTGCTTTTGCGATTCGGTATTTGGAAGAGGCGTGTTTAGGGCGTTCCTTCCAAATATCGAATCGGTATGGTATGCATTACTGTTTTGAAACTGGTTTCCAGATGCAAAACAGTAATAATTGCCCACCAGTTTCAAACTGGTGATAGCCTGTTCCCCTTTCAAAATGTAAATAATAATATTTTATAAGAGTAAGCAGTGGTGCCAGGGACCAAGCACCACTGCCTGGTCTTAAAAAATGAAACTGCAAAGTTTCATGTATTCTTTTTAAAAACATTCAATTTTCCTTCAAGGAAAATGGGCTGCATTAAAAAAAAAAGATTGCTTTATTAAAAAGCAATCACAGACATGGTGGTATGCTGAGCTCAGCAGGCCACCCTCACTGTGTTTTCTGCGATTCCTAAAGGTTCGCGAATTGCAACCTACCTCATTAATATGCATGAGGTAGGTCTATTTGCGACCCTCTAGGAATCAATAATGTAACTCAAAGGAGTTTCATACATTAGGAATACCAATTCCTTATTGCATTTCAGAGAGAAACGCAATTAGGAAATCAGTATTCCTAATGTTAGTACATCTAGCTCTATGTAAGTTAGTCCTGTTTTTCTTATTAAAAACATGCGTGTTTCACACTCAAATGATAGGCAGTTTCATGAAACATTGCTCCCAAAAATAATTTCAATATTGGTGAAGTAAATTTGTTAAAGTAATCAAATAGCCAGCATTGTGTATGTCATTTTCTCTCTGGGGAAGATTTGATGGTTGAAATCTCTACTTGAGGTTTTTTGCTGTCTAGCCAAGCGTGCTAAATATATATTTTTAGGTCTGGCCTAGAAGCAGTTTTAGCTGTTCCACTAAACTTTAATAAAAAAAAAAACAGACAATAAAAATACATAAACAAACTGTGAAGATAGACGATTTGAATTGTGATAAACCTTGTTAGGTCCTCTTATAAGAGATTATATTTTCTCTTTTCAAATTAAATTTTGCGTGCATTAATTTTATGCCTTTGTGTTCCATTGTTGCTTCGTGGGAAATCTAATGATTAGTATAGTAGACCTGAGTTGGATATGGTGGCAAGCCATTGATAAAAGGATGTAGGCCTGATTGACTCACTGGGAAAAGTTAAGGTTGATGCCATGTAATTTTGTACATGATTATAATCTTATGACTTTATGCACAATGGTTTCCAGCTTATGTAAACTTCAGTAAGCCTTTGGCGGTGAAGGTGTTAGGTCATTGGTTAAGGCTACAGGATATTAAAGTTTATTATGAACATTTATGAAAAGCAAGAAAATCTGACTAATTGATTGTGAAAGGCATGTGTTAAAGGCAAATACTTTAATTGGTGGATTGATAATACACTGTGCTAAAGCATGTAGACATGTATTTTGTTAAATTGACTCTCACAGATTAAAGTAGCAGGCAAAGAATTAAGTGTTGATGACCCACTCGAACATTGTCTGTGGGGCTAGAAGAGTTGCATAAAGATATGGACATTGTTAGAAATGAGGTCTCTAGTTGGCAGAGGTATACACCCTTGTCCAAGTAGAGACACAATCCTAGTCAGGGTAAGTCACATACAATGCAAATTATCCTGTGCCCACCCTCTGGTAGCTTGGGACTGAGCAGTCAGACTTAACTTAGAAGGCAATGTGTAAAGTATTTGTGCAATAAATCATGCAATAACACAGTGAAAACACCACAAAAATATACCACACAGGTTTAGAAAAATATAAGATATTTATCTGAATTAAGGTCAAAACAATCAAGATTTGATAAGTACAAATTGAAATATCACTTTTGCAATGATAAGAAGAGCCTTTAAAAGACAGCAATTGTCTCTTGTGTGCACAAAGTACCTGGTATGCATCAAAATTACATGCACAGAGACCACAGAGGAGGAAATGGGGAGAAAACAAAGGGTGTGTGTTTTCTGGGCACACACAGACGATGCATTGATTCTTTCCCAATTGGCAGGGACTTTGCATCGAATTCCGGCGCACCAGCTTGAATCCTCTTTGTGATGCGGGGTCTTTTGACGCCCAGGGACAATGCATGGAAATCCTGGGAGTGCTGGACGAATTCACGGGTGCTGCGTCGATCCGGTAGGTAATGCTGTGGAGTTTCTGTCACACTGCAGGTGCTGCGTCGATTCCTCACAAAGGAAGTCGGACTGTGTCATTCCAGCTCAGCGATGCATCGATCCGGTGGCCTGTGCCTCGAAGTTCCGGTCGCAACGCTGGTGCTGCATCGATCTCCACTCGGGGAGCTGGGCTGCGTCATTCCGGACAGCGATGCAGTGATTCTTTCACCGCTAGGCAGGCTGTGCGTCGATTCTGGAAAGCTGTGCGTTGATTTTTGCCACACAAGGAGTTCCTTTGCTGACAAGAAGTTTTTTGGGCCCTGAGACCCATTCAGTGTGCAGATGTGTGCAAGTGTGGCTGAGCATCCTGTGTTTGTGGTTGTCTGGGTGAAATGCACTAGGGAGCTGTCAACCAGCCCAGCCCAGACATGGATTGGAGACAGGCTGTAAGGCACCAAAGGATGTTAAGTGCAGAGAAATGCTCACTTTCAAAAAGTGGCATTTCTAAAATAGTAATATAAAATCCAACCTCGCCAGTCAGTAGGATTTTGTATTACCATTCTGTCCATGCTAAATATGACCTGTCTACTCCTTTCTGACCAGAATCTACCACTCAAACAGTATGTGAGGGTAGCCCTAAGGTTAGCCTATAAAAGGAGCAGGCCTCACAGCAGTGTAAAATGAATTTAAGAGCTTTCCACTACCAGGACATCTAAAACACACAGGTATATGTCCTGCCTTTTACCTACACAGCACCCAGCCCTACGGGTTACCTAGGGCCTAACTTAGAGGTGACTTATATGTAGAAAAAAGGGAGTTTAAGGCTTGGCAAGTACTTTTAAATGCCAAGTCAAAGTGGTAGTGAAACTGCACACACAGGCCTTGCAATGGCAGGCCCGAGACATGGTTAAGGGGCTACTTATGTGGGTGGCACAACCAGTCCTGCAGGCCCACTAGTAGCATTCAATCTAAAGGCCCTGGGCACATGTAGCACACTTTACTAGGGACTTACAAGTAGATTAAATATGCCAATTGAGTGTGAACCAATGTTAGCATGTTTTAGGGAGACATTATATACACTTTAGCACTAATTAACAGTGGTAAAGTGTGCAAAGTCCTAAAGACATCAACAACAGTGTCCAAAAAAGTGGAGGGAGGCAGGCCAAAAGTGTGGGGTGACCCCCCTAACTCTGTCAGGTCTAACAGGTATGATAATCCATAGTTTCCTGCTTTACGACGGACATTATGTTGTTTTGTTAACTGTCTTTTGTACATATTCATATTTTATTACAATAAACCTGATGGTTGTGTAGTGGGAAAGCCTTTGCTCAATACAGACCATGATATTTATTGTGAAAAGCTAATGGTAAAGGCTAAATGCCTGATTGGTTAATTGGGAAGATTTATTTCAGGTATATAGGTCTGATCCGTTCATTAGGAAAAGTTACAACAAAGGCAGTATTTCCTGATTTGGTTGCTATGAATGCAAATGTTGGTGTTATGGGTGGATTGTCACTGCACGCTGTATTACAGCCTGCATCCATGCATTGTGTTACATACAATCTTGACGATTACCTATACGGGCAAGGATTTTGGTGTTGATTACACCCTTTGACCAACCCTAGGTTGGCACTGTAGTGATTCTTGCTAGAATCTCTGCAGAAGGTCTGGCAAGCCCAGTTGTCAGCCAGGACCCTGTGTATGTATAGTTAGATATAAATACATATATAGAAAGGTTTTCCGGAAGCCCTCAGGTGCCACTGATTGGTTTGAGTGTCATTTACACTGTTCTTCCATCCATGACAGCATGGAGTATCAGGCAGTGGTGAGCCCACTTCAGCTATTGGCTCTCTTGCCCTGCGTGTGGTGGCTTTTGTCTAATCACATGTGCTCATCTTTAACATCTTTCTGAAAATTCCAGCTCCCACAGCAATGTTTTATAAAAATCATGCAAAATAAAACAGGCATTGACAATGCCTAAAGGCTGATCGAAAACACCAAACTTAATGGGTTTGCCAAAATCTTGCCTAGAGCACACAGCAGCGTCCCAGACATTGCTAATGGGCCACTTGATTGCCTCTCATTTCATCTGTGTGTGCCGATTTCTGTGTCGCCATTGCCTCTAAATCAAGTGGCTTTCATAAAATGATATAATCTACAGTGTATCATTGTTTTACTATTGCAAAAGTGTCCACATGTTTGAAAGAAATCAATCAGAATTGAAGGGGGTGAAACCCTACCCAAGCAGGAACCACAATCCTTGTCAGGGTGAGGCATAAGCAACCCCCAAATCAACACTTGCTCAACCCCTCTGGCAGCTCTGCACAGAGCAGTAAGGCTTAATCTAGAGGCAATGTATATAGTATTTATTCAGCACCTCAAACAGTAATAAAGTGAATACACAATACAAGAAAATTACAACACCAATTTAAAAACACAGAGAATTGTTTGTTAAATAAAATAAAAGCAAAATGACAAAAATCCAGCCAGTAGAAATTGAGATATGAAATTAAAAAAAAAGAAATAGAGCTAAAAAGCACAAAGCGCCAACTATCAATATTTGTCACACGATCAAGCCGCCTGCAGTGCAGCGTGGGCCAGCTACAGAGACCCAGTTAGGCCCGCTGAACAACAGTACCTTAAATTATGGTTGCAAAGAGTTGCGGAGTCCCATGTTGAGGATGCATCGTGCAGCTGAGGCGATGCAAGGTCCTGGTCAGAGATGCATTGTGCAGCGTCGATTCTGAAGAATTGAAGTCTGTAATGTGAGGTCCTGCATCATTGTTGAGGATGCCATCAAAGAGGAGGACTTGCAATGCAAAGTCCTTGCACCAGGAAAGTCCACGCAGCAGAGGCAGTGCGTTGATTCTGCTTGAGGTTGCGCTGCTCAGTAGAGGTGATAGATAGGATGACCACTTTCAGGCTCACATCTAATGGGCCAGGATTGGGGTGGCACCACTTCGCAGGTTAGGACTCACAAGTAGCAGAGTCCAGATCCTTTGATCAAGGATGTTGTATTCCCAAATCTCTAGTCTGGAGGCCAGCCAACTAGTCCTTGGAATCATTCTTGGGTCCTGGATTCAACAGATGCAGGTCCAGTCCTTCTCACCAAGGCAAGAGGGCAGCAGGAACCAGGTCAGCCCAGCAGAGTAGTAGTCCAGCAGAGTGGCAGTCCTTTCAGCAGCACAGCAGGCCTTATTTTTTGCAGAGTTCACTAGTCCAGAAGTGTGCTGAAGAGTTGGGTCTAGGGTCCAATATTTATACCTGGTGCCCACTTTGAAGTGGCAGAAGCTTTTAGAGATTTCCATCCATCCTGAGGTGCCATGCACCCACTTCCTCCCTACGCTTGCCCTGGCTTGTCTGGGGTCTACATGGACTAGGTCTACATGGACTAGTGACAAATCCTTTGTGAGAGTGCTCAAGCAGAGCCTTTGTGGTGTGCAAGAAAGGAGATGATAGCTTCTTCCCCTTGGTAACTCAGAGTAGCTAATCCTGCCAACACCTATCTTCCCTTTGATTCACTGTCTGGGAGCAACACACAAAGACCAAATGCCAGTTACACTTAGTCATGTGATCCAGGGACAGCCTGCAGTCACCAAATGATTAGGACAAGAAGATGCCAATTATCTAAAAGTGGTATTTTCATAATTGTGAATGGAAATCTAACTTTACCATAAAAGAGGGTTTTTAATTACCATTCCTTAGACACCAAACTTGACACATCAACCTGCTCCCAATTGGCAGTTACAGCTTATTAAATGTAACAAATTAGCTCCAATGTTATCCTATTGGAGAGTTAGGTATTGCAGCAGTGAAAAACAAATGTAGGAGTTTTTCACTACTGGGTCATGTAAAGCTAAAAGTACATGACCTACTTTTTAAATGCACTGCACCCTGCCTGGGCTGTTCAGGGTCTACCCTATGGGTAACATATATATTAAAAATGAAGGTTTAAGTCTGGCCAAAGGTTTATTTTATCAGGTTGAAGTTGCAGTTTTAAACTACACACACAGGCTGAAATGGGAGGTCTGAGACTTGTTTGAAGTACTACTTAAGTGGGCGGCCCAATCAGTGTTGTAGGCCTCTTAGTAGCATTTAATGTACAAACAATTGCTATAAGTAGTACCACTTTACTAGGGACTTATAGGTAAGTTAAAGGTGCTAGTTGGGTACTGTTGGAAATGGCCTTTCTGCAGGGTTATCCCAAGACTTTTTGCCTTCCTCCTTCTCTTTTTCTGACCTCATTTTTGTTGGTTTTTTAGACTCTGCGCACTTTACCACTGCTAAGTCCTAAAGTGCATATGCTTTCCCCCTTTAAGCATGGTAACTTTGGATCACACCAAATTGGACTATTTGATTTACTTATAAGTCCCTAGTAGAGTGCACTATATGTGCCAAGGGCCTGTAGATTAAATGCTACTAGTGGTCCTGCAGCACTGGTTGTGCCACCCACTTTAGTAGCCCCTTTACCTTGTCTCAGGTCTGCCATTGCAAGGCCTGTGTGTGCAGTTTCACTGTCACTTCGACTTGGCATTTAAAAGTACTTGCCAAGCCTAAAACTCCCCTTTTTCTACATATCAGTCACCCCTAATGTGTGCCGCAGGTAACCCCTAGAGCAGGGTGCTGTGTGGGTAAAAGGCAGGACATGTACCTGTGTAGTTTACATGTTCTGGTAGTGTAATACTCCTAAATTCGTTTTTACGCTACTGTGAGGCCTGCTCCCTTCATAAGCTAATATTGTGGCTGCCCTCATACAGTGTTGAAGTGGTAGCTGCTGATCTGAAAGGATTAGGAAGGTCATATTTAGTATGGCCAGAATGGTAATACAAAATCCTGCTGACTGGTGAAGTTGGATTTAATATTACTATTTTTAGAAATGCCACTTTTAGAAAGTGAGCATTTCTGCACTTAAATCTTTCTGTGCCTTACAATCCACGTCTGGCTGGGTTTAGTTGACACCTCCTTGTGCATTCACTCAGACACACCCCAAACACAGGGTACTCAGCCTCACTTGCATACATCTGCATTTTGAATGGGTCTGGCTGGGAGGGTGGAGGGCCTGCCCTCACACAAAGGACTGCCACACCCCCTACTGGGACCCTGGCAGACAGGATTGAACTGAAAGGGGACCTGGTGCACTTCTAAGCCACTCTTTGAAGTCTCCCCCACTTCAAAGGTACATTTGGTTATAAAACAGGGCATCTGCCCTACCACCTCAGACACTTTCTGGAGAAGAAATCTGAACCAGAACCTGCACCCTGACAAGAAGAACTGCCTGGCTGCCTAAAGGACTCACCTGACTGCTTTCTACAGAGGACTGCTGCCTTGCTGTTGCTCTGCTGTCTTGCTGATCTCTTGCCTTGCTGCAGAAGTGCTCTCCAAGGGCTTGGATAGAGCTTGCCTCCTGTTCCCTGAAGTCTCAGGACCAAAAAGACTTCTCTCTTGCAATTCGACTCCCTGTGGGGGGCAAAATTTTGATGCACAGCTTGTTCTGCGGGGAAAAATTCACTGCACGCCAAACCGGAAAGACGCCGCTTGATTTCGCAAGGAAAAGATCGACGTGGCGCCTGCGGTGCGACCGGAACTTCGACGCACTGCCCACCTGGACAACGCCGCCTGACTTCCAGAGGGGAAATCGACACAGCACCTGCCGTGAGGGAGAAAATTCCACGCATCGCCCACCGGAACGACGCGCAGCCAGTCAACAAGCCCAGAATTCCACGCACAGACCCTGGGGCGTCTGAAAACCCCGTGACCCAAAGAGGAGACCCGTCCGTGAGCCAGAAATCGACGCAACGTCTTCCCCGCGTGAAAAATAATGACGCAAATCCATGTGTGAAGGGGCGAAACCGACGCACACACCATTTTCCACGCATCTCCTCCTCTGCGGCCCTTTGCGGAGATTTTTCACTCAAACCAGGTACTTTGTGCTTGAAAGAGACTTTGTTTGCTTTTTAAAGACTTAAGACACTTTATATCACTTTCCAGTGATATCTTTACAATTTCTTATTGCATCTTTCATCGTTTTGACCTGCAAATATCCAGATAAATATTATATATTTTTCTAAACACTGTGGTGTATTTTTGAGGTGCTATGTTGTGTTATTGTATGATTTATTGCACAAATACTTTACACATTGCCTTCTAAGTGAAGCCTGACCGCTCAGTGCCAAGCTACCAGAAGGTGGGCACAGGATAATTTGGATTGTGTGTGACTTACCCTGACTAGAGTGAGGGTCCTTGCTTGGACAGGAGGTATCCTGACTGCCAACCAAAGACCCTATTTCTAACATTGGTGATCAGCGGTGAGGATAGGACTTGTATTTGTGCAGTGACATACAGTAGCTAAGTATTTCACTACCTACCCACAGTTGAAGGTCAACTTGATTTTTATCTCTTTTGCGAATTCGTTTTTCCTGACAATTTTCTAAAAACTAAATCCTCACTCAACATGTCTCTGGCTGGGTCTCAAACAGGAGATTTTGACCTAGCCCTGTTGGAGACATATACTGTCAAACAGCTTAAAGGGTTCTGCAGGGAGATGAGTGTACCCACCCAAGGGGCCTCCAGAAAAGAGGACTTTCAAGTGGTGCTGAGGGCCTGGGCAGAAGCCCATTTAGAGGAGGATGCTTTGGGGGAGGAGCCAGAAGATAGCCCCCAGAGGATTTTTTGCCATCAGTGGGTGATGTTACCACTGCAATTGTGCCCCCTTCCAGACCAGGGAGCAGTGTCTCTGATCAAGGCATGACCGCAGAGGAAAGGATAGAGAAGAGGGAGTTCCAATTGCAAATGGCAAGACTGAAAATTGAGGCTCAACAGGGGGAAAGAAGGGCAGAGAGAGCCTTGGCTGAAAATAAACTTTTGTTGGCTCATGAACTGAGTCTCAAGGAGCTGGATCTCAAGGCAAAGCATTCTGAATCAAGCAGTAATGGTGGCAGCATACAGACAGGACCTGCTGGAGAAAAGAAGGTTTGTATACCCAAAAATGTGGTGCCCAGATTTGTGGTGGGAGATGACATAGATAAATGGCATGCTGCATATGAAGTTGCACTAAGGGCTCATGAGGTTCCTGAAGGGCAATGGGGTACAGCTATGTGGAGTTATGTGCCACCATTGGGGAGGGACACACTTCTCACATTGGACATAAAGGATCAAAACACATACCCACTTCAGAAAGCCATTTTACTTGCCAAGTTTGGGCTGACCCCTGAGAAACACTGTCAGAGGTTCAGGGACAGCACCAAACTGTCCACACAAACATGGGTAGATTTCTTAGATTTTTCCAGTAAGGCACTGAATGGATGGGTGTGGGGCTGCAAAGTAGATGATTACACTGGATTATATAATTTGATTCTGAGAGAGCATATGCTCAGTATTTGTTTTACAGAGTTGTGCCAGCACCTAGTAGACAGTAAGCTGACTGATCCTAGGAAGCTTGCTGAGGAGGCGGACCTCTGGACTAGCACCAGAGTGTCCAAAAAGGTATCTGGGAGTAACCCCAAGAAGGGTGGTTCTGGTTCCCCCCGACAGAGTGAGGGGGAGGCTACAGATGACCCAGACAAGTCCCAGAGTAAGGGGGGAGGAACGGGTTCCCATGCCCCATCTGAGAAACAGGGTGGTGGTTCTGGTGGGCAGTGGCCCAAAGCATCCCCTTCCCAACCCCGCTGCTTTGAGTGTTCCCAGCTAGGACACAGGAAGGGGGACTCTGTCTGTCCAAAGAAATCACCCAGTTTTGGGACCTCTACAGGGGTGGCCCATGTGGCCTTAGGGGAAAGTAGTCCCCAGGGGCAGGTCGTAGACCATGCCTTCATCTCCTTTAGTTGGGAGGTGTACTCAGAGGGTAAACTGGTGATCCCTGAGGGTGGGAGTCATCACTCTCACCAGGTGGGAGTGAATGGGGTCCCTGTCACCGCTCTGAGAGACACAGGGGCTAGTCTTACCATGATGGTGGAGAGACTAGAGTCACCAGAGCAGTACACCGGACAGGTGTGTAGAGTGACTCCAGCCATTGGGGAAGATTTCTTCCGCACCATGGCCCGGGTGTCCCTAGAGTGGGGTGGGGAGGTGACCCAGAGGCAGGTCATAGTTAGTCTCCAGCTGCCCATTGACTGCATTCTGGGGAATGAGTTACCCCTAGTGTCAGGAGAGCTGAGAGGGTTGACCCCTAAGGGTGCCCTAACAGTTAAGATGTCTGGCAGTACCACTCCCCAGGGGAGGGTATGGGAGCCCAGATGTGGAGGCACAGTGAGGAAGGACTCACCCCTGTCCTCTGTTTAGCCTTAGGATACAGACCCTGGGCTGAGTGACCAGTATCAGAGACCCACCCCTGAACTGGGGAGAATGGAGAAGGGGTGCAAGACCCCTGGGGCTACTGCCCCCCATTTTGGGATGCTTCAGGAGCCCCTTGGGAGCTCCCTACCAGACCCCCACCTGGAGGAGAAGCTCATCCAACGGCCCCCCTCAGGGTCTCCACTTAGCACTGGATGGTCTGGGGCTTGGCTCATGACACTGACAGCTGTCAGTGGAGTCTGTTGGTTTTTGTCCTTATGGGCAGAGTTTTCTCTGGGTTGGGGACAGAAGTCAGACCCAAGGAATGGAACGGGCCACATCACTTTGTTGGCCATGGTGGTACTGTCTGCATACTGGGATGCATCTGTGAGCATGTTAAAATTAGGAGCTTCACAGATGGGGTCCTCAGGTGATGAGAAGGGTTCCCCATGAGCCAGTTCAGTGGCCCCGGAGAGTATAGACAAAGAAGCCTCATTGAGTTCAGAAAGGTGTAGAACTGGCAAGTGCTCCTGCAGGAGTGGGCCATTGTCCATGTTCTATCGCCTTAAGCAGGGAAGTCCATCAGAGTGTTGATTAGTCTACCTTGGCTTTAGGCTGTAAGGGGGATATGTTGGAAATGGCCCTTCTGCAGGGTCATCCCCAGACTTTTTGCCTTCCTCCTTCTCTTTTTCTGACCTCATTTTTGCTGGTTTTTAGACTCTGCGCACTTTACCACTGCTAACCAGTGCTAAAGTGCATATGCTCTTTCCCTTTAAGCATGGTAACTTTGGATCACACCAAATTGGACTATTTGATTTACTTATAAGTCCCTAGTAGAGTGCACTATATGAGCCCAGGGCCTGTAGATTAAATGCTACTAGTGGGCCTGCAGCACTGGTTGCGCCACCCACTTTAGTAGCCCCTTTACCTTGTCTCAGGTCTGCCATTGCAAGGCCTGTGTGTGCAGTTTCACTGTCACTTCGACTTGGCATTTAAAAGTACTTGCCAAGCCTAAAACTCCCCTTTTTCTACATATAAGTCACCCCTAATGTGTGCCCTAGGTAACCCCTAGAGCAGGGTGCTGTGTGGGTAAAAGGCAGGACATGTACCTGTGTAGTTTACATGTCCTGGTAGTGTAAAACTCCTAAATTCATTTTTACACTGCTGTGATGCCTGCTCCATTCATAGGCTAACATTGGGGCTGCCCTCATACATTGTTGAAGTGGTAGCTGTTGATCTGAAAGGAGTAGGAAGGTCATATTTAGTATGGCCAGAATGGTAATACAAAATCCTGCTGACTTGTGAAGTTGGATTTAATATTAGTATTTTAGAAATGCCACTTTTAGAAAGTGAGCTTTTCTCTGCACTTAAATCTTTCTGTGCCTTACAATCCACGTCTGGCGGGTTTAGTTGACAGCTCCTTGTGCATTCACTCAGACGCACCCCAAACACAGGGTACTCAGCCTCACTTGCATACATCTGCATTTTGAATGGGCCTTCCTGGGCAGGGAGGGTGGAGGGCCTGCCCTCTCACGAGGGACTGCCAAACCCCCTACTGGGACCCTGGCAGACAGGATTGAACTGAAAGGGGACCTGGTGCACTTCTAAGCCACTCTTTGAAGTCTCCACCACTTCAAAGGCACATTTGGGTATAAAACAGGGCCTCTGCACTACCACCTCAGGCACTTCCTGGAGAAGAAACCTGAACCAGAACCTGCACCCTGACAAGAAGAACTGCCTGGCTGCCTAAAGGACTCACCTGATTGCTTTCTACAGAGGACTGCTGCCTTGCTGTTTCCCTGCTGTCTTGCTGATCTCTTGCCTTGCTGCAGAAGTGCTCTCCAACGGCTTGGATAGAGCTTGCCTCCTGTTCCCTGAAGTCTCAGGACCAAAAAGACTTCTCTCTTGCAACTGGACTCCTTGTGCGGTGAAAAAATTCTACGCACAGCTTGTTCCACGGTGAAAATTTCACCGCACGATGAACCGGAAAGACGCCGCTCGACTTTGCGAGGAAAAGATCGACACGGCGCCTGCGGTGCCACCGGAACTTCGACGCACGTCCCGCCTGGACAATGCCGCCCGACTTCCAGAGGGTAAACCGATGCAGCGCCTGCCGTGAGGGAGAAAATTCCACGCATCGCCCACCGGAACGACGCGCAGCCGGTCAACAAGCCCAGGATTCCACGCACAGACCCCGAGGTGTCTGAAAACCCCGCGACCCAAGGAGGAGACCCATCCGCGCGCCGGAAATCGGCGCAATGTCTTCCCCGCGTGAAAAATAACGACGCAAGTCCATGTTTGAAGGGGCGAAACCGACGCACACACGATTTTCCATGCATCTCCTCCTCTGCGGCCCTTTGCGGAGATTTTTCACTCCAACCAGGTACATTGTGCTTGAAAGAGACTTTGTTTGCTTTTTAAAGACTTAAGACACTTAAAATCACTTTCCAGTGATATCTTTACAATTTCTTATTGCATCTTTTATCGTTTTGACCCGCAAATATCCAGATAAATATTATATATTTTTCTAAACACTGTGTGGTGTATTTTTGTGGTGCTATATTGTTTTATTGTATGATTCATTGCACAAATACTTTACACATTGCCTTCTAAGTTAAGCCTGACTGCTCAGTGCCAAGCTACCGGAGGGTGGGCACAGGATAATTTGGAATGTGTGTGACTTACCCTGACTAGAGTGAGGGTCCTTGCTTGGACAGGGGGTAACCTGACTGCCAACCAAAGACCCCATTTCTAACAGGTACAAGTCAATTCTACCATGTTTTAAGGAGAGAACACAACACCTTAGCACTGGTTAGCAGTGGTTAAGTGTGCAGAGTCTTGAAGCCAGCAAAACAAAGTCAGGAAAACAAAAGGGGTGAAGGCAAAATGTTAGGGGAGAGCCATGTAAAGGATGCCGGGTCTAACACATGTCCACCCCAGCTGAAAGTAGGGAGAACTACCCAGCCTCCTGGGCGTTCTCATCACTGAGGCAAAAAAAACCTGGAGAGGCCATCACTTAGCACTTACTTAACACGAGCCTGGCAGCTAGGGTATGACCTTCAGAACGGATCTGAGGCCACTCTTATCCTGGGCCACTGAAAGGAGGTGTTGTTTGGGCAAGTCACCTCAGCTATAGGCTGCATCACAGAAAGGTCCTTTCCTTGTCTTTCCACCTCACCATCCCCTACTGTGGCTGTAATCATTGACTGGTGGACATCAGCCCAGGCCCTCAGCGCCTTTTGGAGCTCCACTTTCCTGATGTTGATCTTAGCTGGAAGTCCCTTCTCTTTGCAGAACTGCTTAAGCTGGGCCCCGGTGTAGGCCTCCAAGCTGGCCAGCTGAAACTCCATCCTTGCGTGTATGATTTCAGGCACAACAGTAAATAAAATGTGAGGGTATTTGGAAAAAGCCAATCAAGGAAAAATTTAAAACTCAAATTGGTCTTAGATTATTTATGTGGGATTTTCAATGTAAAGAAAATCACTGTATGGCAGTGCACAAACACAAGTCAAAATCATACCACTGCCACCAATGTAAGAAATTGGGTTACTGGCTGAAGGGGGGTGAACCCCTACTCAAGCAGGAAGCACAATCCTTTCAAGGTGACACATAACAAATTCAAAATTAACCTGTGCTGAAACCTCAGGTAGCCTGGCACAGAGCAGTCAGGTGTAGCTTAGAGGAAATGTGTGAAGTATTTATGCAGCACTTGAAACAGTAATTCAGTGAAAACACAACTCAAGAACAATTCCACAACAATTAGAATAGAGTACATTTTAATAAATAAAACAAGACCAACATAACAAAAATCTCAAGAGTAGCATTAGAGATATGCAATTTTAAAGATGTATGTGAAAATAGCACCAAAAAGCATAAAGCGTCAACTGTGGATATCTGGTCACAGTAGACCAGGACAAAGTCACAAGTTCAGGCCATTTGCGATGGAGCGCAGGCCACCTACAGAGACCCAGTTAGGCCCTCTGAACAAGAGTACCTTCAATCCAGGCTGGGAAGAGTTGTGGAGTCCCGCATCAAGGATGCGTCGCACAGCTGAGCGAGTTGCTGTACGAGTCAAAGATACCTCATGCAGCGTTGGTTCAGAAGAGATGTGAGGCTGCGATGCGAGGTTCTGCATCTTCAAGGATAGTGTTGATGAGGAGGGCTTGCGATGCAAAGTCCTTAAGCTCGGAAAGTCCATGCAGCAGAGGTGATGCTTGGGGTTGCACCGTGCAGGTGAGGAGATGCGTAAATTCTGCTGGGTCCACAGAGGGACTGGCAGAGCACTTTCAGACCCACTTTCAAGGGTCCAGGACAGGTGGTACACCACTTGGCAGGATAGGGCTCACAGATAGCAGAGTCTAGGTGCTGGGATCAAGGTTGTTGGAGATTTCTGTCCCGGAGGCTCTAATCAGCAGGCCAGTCAACTAGCCCTTAGGGTAATTCTTGGGTCCTAAGTTAAATAGAAGCATGTCCAGTCCTTCTCACCCTAGCAAGATCGTAGCAGGTCAGCTCAGCAGGGCAGCAGTCCTTCAAAACAGCAGTCAAGCAGAATTGCAGTCTATTCAGAGGTGCAGCAGTTCTTCTTAGCAGAGTCTACAGGTCCGAAAGTCTTCTGCAGAGTTGGGACTAAGGGTCCAACATGCATACCTGGTGCCCACTTTGAAATGGAGGAAGCTTCTAGAGCTTTCCACCCCCATGAGATGTCTAGCATCCCCTTTCTCCCTATTCTGGCCCCAGCTTGTCAGGGGTACAATAGACTAGTGATAACCCTGTTGTAAGAGTGTTCAAACAGAGAATTGTAATCTGCAGGTGACATCTCTCCCCACTCTTTAACTCAGAATGGCCCATCCTGCCAACACCTACCTGCCCTTTGTCTCACTGTCTGGTAGCAATACACAAAGACCAACTGCCAGCTACACCTAATCATGTGACCCAGGAAAAGGCTGCAGGCACCAAATGGTTAGAAGAAAATGCCAACTGTTTAAAGTGCCATTTTTAGAATTGTGATTAAATTCTGACTTTACAATTAAGTAAGGTAACTTCAATGTTATCCTGTGGGAGAGGTAGGCCTTGCAGTAGTGAAAACTGAATTTAGGATTTGTCACTACTAGGACATCTAAATCTTACAAGTATTTGTCCTACTTTATAAATACACTGCACGCTATCCTCAGGGCTGTTCAGGGCCTACCCTAAGGGGGACTTATATGTATTAAAAAGGACAGTTTTGGCATGGCAAAAGGTTTATTTTTGCCAGGTCAAAGTGTCAGTTTAAAACTGCACACACAGGTAGCAATGGCAGGCCTGAGACATGTTTACAGGGCTACCGAAGAAGGTGGGACAATCCGAGCTACAGGCCTGTTAGTAGCATTTAATTTACAGGTCCTGTACAGTCAGTACCACTTTACTAGGGACCTACAGGTACATTTTGTGTGCCAATTGGGTATAAGCCATATCTACCGTGATTTAAGGAGAGAGTACAAGCACTTTAGCACTGATCAGCAGTGGTAGAGCGCACAGAGTACATTAGCCAGCAAAACTAAGTCAGCAAAATAGAAGGTTTGAAGACAAAATGTTAGGTGAGAGCCAGACCAAGAATGCGATTTCTAATAATGTTGGTTTTAAACGTGACGGCCATACTTCCACTTTAACACAATGCTACACTTTGCACCCTCATTCGATTGCAAAATGGCCCACCATGCTTTTTCTAGTTTCATTCTTTTAATTTATCTTGCATATGTTGTTAAGTTAGTGTGTGTGTTTTAATGTGGTTGTTTAAGTAGATGAACGCAAGAATGAGTCAGTTGGAGTATGAATGGCTGCATGAATGCAAGTGTGGATGGCAGTGCTTCTGTGAAGGCGTACTCAGTGCTTTAAATGGGCCGGTACTCTCCGGTACTGAGTACCAGCACTTTTTTATTTTGAGAGGGAGAGTACCGGCACATCTCAAGAAAAACGTAATACTTTTAATTGAAGAGTACCGGCACTTCTCAGAAACAAGCAGGTACTCTGGCACAGAGGACCTGCACTTCTATTTTTCCATTTAAAGCACTGGGCGTACTGAATACCTAGATCTATTAATGGCCTAGGAAGCACAATAGTTTATAAGACAAAGCTATTGATATTACCAGTGCATGTCTCTAAATGTCACTTATTTTTCCTCATTGACTGTTAAGTCAATAAATTGATGTGTGGTATATTGTCTCTGCTATATGTCATCAAGGCAAAATTAATGTGAGAAACGTGCCTCATTTTCCCTGAAACATATTTTTGAAGAAAATCTTCAATTTACCAGGATATTCTAAATTTTTGCAAAACCATTTGTCAATATTCATTGACCTGAAGGCAGCAAAACAAAAACAGGTCACTTTATCAAGACTATAACATGGGCTCCTGTATCTATGTTACGCTGTGCACAAAGGTGTCTGTGTGCAATGTTGCCTGTATAGGTGTCGATAGATGCTCTGCTCTGTTTGCATGTGTTTTTTGTGTGCCTGTGTAGCACTGAAAAAGGATTCAATAAGCACACTTCGGGCTGCATTGCGGGACATAAATCCGGTTCTACCTGTTTGCCACAGTGCCACTTTAGTCATGTTCATTGACTTCATATTTTGTGCATAGGATGTTGGTTGGCTTGGGTTAGGGGGTCACTCTTGGTAGGGTTCAAGTCACGATAGTGATAATAAAACACAGTAAGTAAAATCAGAACATGTGAAATAATAGGTTTGAAAAAACTGTCTGCTGGTTGAAACAGCAGCGATGATGGGCAGCAGAACCGGTGGGTTGAGAGCAGGAATGTTGAATGTAATAGGGAAGATGGAGTCTTGACCATTGAACAGTGTTGGAAAATGGCCCCTGGTAGGTGGGTGGAAATGGCAAACAAGGTGGGAAGGGGATGGGAAAACTGAGAGCACAGGCTTCCACCTGGAAGTCGGAACAAAAGAGAGAGAGAATGCACTGATGCTAAAAAAATAACATTGTTGGTTATGTAGTGCTTAATACCATAACTGTACTGCTGTAGAGAAAGTGTTATACTATTACCCAGTTTCATGGTCTTTAATGCATTCATTTTAGAAAGTTTAAAGTCCGAGCTAATTTGTTGTGGGGCTGTTGCAACCACATAATTTTACCAGTATGCCTGTGCCTCCTGGAATAAGTCATATGTCTTTCCCTGAAAATCAGGCCTAAAAATGTACCAAAATAATCGCTTTAATGATGCCTTTACTATTTTAACTCGCAGTATTTGCTGCAGTCTCGGCAAGCAGGTACTGTGAAAACACAGACATGTCTGGGGGCATGTGAAAAATATGTTTGCATGCTCAGTGGAGGTGATAGTGCATAGTCAGATATGCCGCTTCATCACTGGCCTGCAGATCATGCTGATATCTTCGGCAAGTGCTTACCTCATCTTGTGCTTATTTATGAGGGCCTCACATCTTTGGACACTGAGACTCTGCATCCTGCTTTCCAAAACTGTAAAACATAGCAGCATTTGCCACGTTTGGTGAGGCCAGGGAGCAGAGATTTCCTTATTTAACAAATGCAGAAAATTTTATGACAAGACCGGAGGCGAGTATTATGCGTTCTCTTCTTGCTTTATTAAAACAGCAGTCAAGAAAAAAAGACTACAAATCCTATGTGGCTAACACAGACAGCCAATGGGATTGAAAACGTAGTATAGAACATGCTGACCAATAGCAGTATTCCCCATGCTATTGTGACGTCACTTGACTGCAAGCAGCCCTCTTTTCTTGCTGCTGCAGTCAAGATAAGTCACGCTTTTTCTATTGTCATATCTTTCTTTCATAATTATTACGTTTTAAAGGTATAAACATATTGCTATTTACTGTAGTCGGCATGTTGCCGCATTTTACTACATTAGCGCTTGTTCACGCTCGTGCTTCGGTTTCCTGTCCTCGGCAGCACAAAGCGGGTGGTTCCGAGGCAGGAATTCCAAATATTTTAGTATGCGCAACACGCGCCGCGCGCGACGCTCCTTCGAGGATTTCCCTTGCGTGCAGGACCAACCGTCACTCGGTTGCCTGACGCGAGGAGAGGAAACCCTGCGAAGCGCTCTCCTCAAGCTAAGCGCTTCCTCACCTCAACGCCCTTGTGCCTTTATCGGCTGCCTTCCGGGTTCTGACGGCACCAATTCCCTTGGCCCCGCCCTCGTGTAGGAGGATTCTTCCTTGTTCTCATTCAGTCCTCTCCTTAGTTAACCCCCGGCTGCCCAGCTCTCATAGGAAATTCTGTTAGAATTTAATTCCTGTTATTTAAAAGCCATATTTTCACCAGGAAAAATGTTCCTTTCGTTATTAATTTAACTTTAACATGGAAACCAACTCCTCAACTATGGAACAGGGTGTTCCCAGTGAAATTGAGGACATAAGAAATTAATTACGTAATTTTATCAAAAGTTCTGTTCAACAGGCTATGGCGTCATCTATGCAGAAATTATCAAAGAATTTGGAGTCAAATTTTTCTAACCTTTTATCCAAATCTTCGGCCCAGTCTGCGGGGGAATGCAGTCAGCGCCAGCCTGCCAACCCTATGGTTCCGGCACAAACGGAGAGTGAGTTTACCTCACATATGACAGAGGACGCGGTTCCTCACAAGGCTCCTGCCAAGGAGTATAACAATATGGTTTCCAAACCCTCTTTGAAACGTAAAGCCAAACAACGTCACGTTCCCCTTCCCACTCCCTATACCTCTACCCCTAATTCGGATGATGATATCCCAGATGCAGATTCTGATATCTATGTCTCTGACAAAGACAACACTGATTCTTTTGCATCTCCTCCTAAGAAACCCAAAGGTCCTTCTGTTTCTCCCCCTTTGTTTGACGCAGAAGGTTTTCGGTCGTTACGTGGCTCAGAAATTATTCCTCCCCTAGATAAGCAGACCAGAGCCAAGCTCAAGTCCGAATGTCCACGCCCCGTCCTTCCACACAACGCTACTTCCACTTCCACCATTGATGAACAGATGTTAACGTTTTTCACTAAACAGGGCAAGGACCCTCGTAAGGGAGTAGATAAGGCATGGTCGTCCTGTCAGGACAAACTATTGGATGTCATAGGTCCACTTACAAGAATCTTTGACATGATTGAATCAGCCAGGCTGGATGGCAGCTTTCTAGATCCAGAAGAGTTATCCTTATGGGTTCAACGTTGTTTCTGCCTTCTGGGGAATGCTAACTCCTCTCTCATACATGAGAGACGCAAAGGCCTCCTGATCAAACTGGACCCTAAATTGATTAATTTGGCAACGGTCCAACCCCAAATTCATACTGAAGGACAGCTTTTCGCTGATTCATTCATCAAAAATCTCAGCAAGTACGTTGCCACATTTACCTCATTAGACAAAGCACAACAGTCTATGCGGAAAATGTTCAACCAATGGGTTTTTGCCAGGGCCGGTAGAGGCAGGGGCCGCTTTACCGGCCGAGGTTCCGTCAACCAAGGCTCCAGAGGATATTACGGTTCCCATCAACATGAATTTAGACCGCAGTTCTATCCCCAGCGCGGCAGAGGCTATCGTTCCAGATCCTTTAGACACTCCAAAGCCTCCAACCCTACAGGTAAGCCCTCAGCTTCGTTCTTTTCCAACCGTGGGTCACATCTGCCATTTTCTTTCAAATTGGTTAACAATTACAGCCGATGTATGGGTTTTAAATACTGTGCAAGGTTACACAATAGACCTGTATTCCACCCCAGTTCAAACACTTTACACTCCTTCTCCCCAATTCTCCACAGAAATGATCCATTTAATATCTCTGGAGGTAGATTCCCTTTTACTAAAGCAAGCAATTTCAGTCACCCAACCACATCCTTTAGGGTTTACCAGCCCAATATTTCTAGTTCAAAAGAAAAACAAAAAGATGCGTCCAGTCATCAACTTAAAACACTTCAACCGTTTTGTGGTGTACAGACATTTCAAAATGGAAACAATTCTTCACCTCAGGGATGTTCTTCTTCAAAACAACTGGATGGTCACACTGGACCTGCAGGATGCCTATTTAGTCGTCCCGATACATCCAGACTCCAGGAAATTCCTTCAGTTCCATTGGTTCGACCAAACTTATCACTTTACCTCTCTGCCCTTCGGTCTATCATCTGCCCCTTGGTGTTTCACCAAGCTATTGAAGCCCGTGGTAGCTTTCCTAAGATCCCAGGGCATAAGGCTCCTGATTTATCTAGACGATATCCTAATTTTAAGTCAATCTCCTCAAATTCTTCTACTTCATTTACAAACAGCCTCCTCTCTTCTAGAGAATCTAGGCTTCATAATAAACAGAGAGAAGTCCCTACTTACTCCATCCCAAACCATAGAATTTTTAGGATTTCAAATCGATTCCATCTCAGCTACTCTACTTCTGCCCACGTCAAAAATAAGATCCATAAAGTCAGAGATCCTGCAAATTCTTCGCAGCTCTCTCCTCTCTCTCAGGACCTTAGCTCGAATAGTAGGCCTGCTGTCCTCTTCTATTCAGGCTATTTTTCCAGGTCCCCTTCATTACCGCTCCCTTCAAAGACTGAAGATTCAACACTTAAGAAAAGGTCTATCTTATTCCGACCTCATTCCCTTAGACGTAGAGTCCCGAACAGAGCTTCAATGGTGGATAGACCATTTGGACGCTTGGAACGAAAAAGTATATTTCCATCAGCCCCAGATCTTGTCTTAGAATCCGATGCAAGTCGTCTAGGCTGGGGGGCCCGATGTGGTCCCATATTGACTGGAGGTACATGGCCTTCCGAGGAGTCCAAATTGCATATCAATTGTTTAGAGATGCTTGCCGGCTCCTTTGCAATCAGAAGCCTAGCAAAGCACAAAGTTCATTGCGCAATACTCCTCAGGATGGACAACATCTCTGCAGTCAGGTATATAAATCATCTTGGAGGCACAAAATCAAAACCTCTGGCGGATCTGGACAAGAGTTTTGGGAATTTTGCCTTTTAAACCATCTTTCGGTTCATGCAGAGTACCTTCCAGGAGCTCTCAATTCAATCGCAGACTGGCATTCTCGTCACCTCCGAGACTCCAGCGATTGGAGAATTCATCCTTCAGTTTTCCACAAGATTCATTCCTTATGGGGTCCGTTTTCCATAGATCTGTTCGCATCCCGACTAAACACTCAACTTCCCCAATTTTACAGTTGGCGTCCAGATCCATTAGCCTTGGCATCAGATGCTTTCTCTCAAAATTGGTCTCTCTCCCTCAATTATGCCTTTCCCCCCTTTATCATGATCAACAGGGTCTTAGCTCATGCCAGACGTCAGAATGCATCCCTTATTCTCATCGTCCCGTTCTGGCAATCCCAAGTATGGTTTCCTACTCTACTGGAACTCTCAGTGGACTTTCCCTTGTTAATCCCATCCTTCCCAGACTTACTGTTGGACCCTTTTCAGCATCCCCATCCCCTCATTGTAGACAATATCCTCACTCTGTCCGCCTGGAAGATCCCAGGAAACCCCAATCTAGCCCTGTCATTTCGTCAGAAGCTTCTCAATACATATCAAATTCCTGGGCCCCAGGTACCAAGAAAGCCTACAAAGCAGCCTGGTCTTTATGGGACGGCTGGTGTTTGGGAAGGCAACTTGATTCCTTTTCAGCAGATGTGATTTTTGTAGTTAACTTCCTAGCCGCAGAAGCCAGTAAAGGTAAGGCTTTTCGTACCATTAACCTTTATAGGTCGGCTATTTCTTCTAACCATATCGAGGTCAACGGTAAACCCATAGGCGAGCATCCACTGGTGTGCAGATTATTAAAGGGAGTAAAACTATCCAAACCTCCTCTTCCAAACTACAATCAATTATGGGATGTTAACATTGTTCTGAAGTTTTTAATTTCATTGCCGGATAACACGTTGTTATCTCTTAAAATGATATCTGCTAAGTTAACAATGTTATTATGTCTAATTTCTATTAAACGTTTATCAGATGTAAAAGCACTTGACGTCTCCAACCGTCAGTTTACCCCTTCGGGGGTATTATTTTCGATGGTTCGACGTACCAAAACCAAATTATCGTCAGTTTTTTATCCTTATTTCCCACAGCAACCAAAATTATGTGTAGGCCAATGTCTTAAAGTTTATGAACAAAAAACTGCAGATTTCAGAACATCCTCCTCCCAACTACTTATTTCTTTTAGGAAACCTTACCACCCGGTTTCATCTGCCACTTTAGCTCGTTGGGTGAAATGGGTTATGTCCTTAGCTGGTATCGATATTTCCAGATTTGGAGCTCATTCTACCAGAGGGGCAATGGCTTCCAAAGCTTTCTGGGCGAGTTCCCATTTGGAGGATATTCTAAAATCTGCAGACTGGTCCAATGACAATACCTTTAGAGTCTTTTATTGCAAACCTGTTGATGATGTTTCATTCAATGTAATTAATATGCTTTAAACTCGCATAATAGGAGCCTCCGGTCTTGTCATTAAATGTAGATTTTCCTAGTTCATGACGGAAAGTCTTAATTTTATTAAAGACACGGAGGCGAGTATTATCCCACCACTGGTAATAAATCCTGTTTCTCCCTCCCTTTCTTCCAGCGCCAAGTCCGGCCAATCCATCAGCGTCCTAATAGGATTGCCTCACATCGTGTGAATTCTTTGCTCATTACAAGTTCTGGATCCTCTCCTGATTTGACTGAATATGCCTTCATTTGTAGAATTTTGGACTTTTCTTCTGATGTGTTTGCTTTCTTAATGGCATTGTTTATTCTTTGTACTCTGTTTCCACTTTTATTCAGCAATTGACTTTATTTGCAAGAAAAGAGGGCTGCTTGCAGTCAAGTGACGTCACAATAGCATGGGGAATACTGCTATTGGTCAGCATGTTCTATACTACGTTTTCAATCCCATTGGCTGTCTGTGTTAGCCACATGGGATTTGTAGTCTTTTTTTCTTGACTGCTGTTTTAATAAAGCAAGAAGAGAACGCATAATACTCGCCTCCGTGTCTTTAATAAAATTAAGACTTTCAGTCATGAACTAGGAAAATCTACATTATGGTCTGTATTTAAGGAGGTTAGGAAAACCATCTTTAAGTCTTTGAAGAGTTTTTTTTTTTTCCTTTGAGCTACTGTTTTCTTAGTCTGAAACTTAACAATGAAGCTCAAAATGTGGCCTTGACCACTTATCAGGCACAAAAAACCACACATAGGATCTGATTTAGAGTTCGGTGGATGGTGACTCCACCAAAAACGTGACGGATATCCTGTGTGCCGTATTACAAGTGCCTTTGGATAAAATACACTTGTAATTCGACGGATGGGATATCCGCCTGTCAAACTCTAAATAAAGGCCCTTAAGGATCTCATTTTGAAAACTTCGCAGCTCTCCTTGGCTGTCAACTGAAGCAAGTTTCTTAAAGTGTTTTGACGTGAATTCTTTGCAAGAAGTCGTATAGAAAACATCATGATATAACATAACCACTTATAAAATTAGTGTCGCCAAGCATGCAGGTAATTTGTTCTGTCATTTTTTATGCAAAAGTGGCGCAAACTTACAAAATACAATTATATTTTGTAAGTTTGCACCCCTTTTGTGTAAAAGAATGACGCAAATGTGGCTCTAAAAAAGTATAAATATGGGTCTTAGTTTCTTAACTTGTCACTCCAGTCAGAAACAATAACACCTCACTAGGTCACACAAACAAAAAAATCGCTTCCCACTGATTGCTCTTTTGAAAGAAGGGTGTGGCAAGAAAATCATTTTTAACACCCGACAGGTAAGGAAAGGTTTCAGTTTCAATTCAATAATCACGTCTTCTCCTCTTGCTCCCTTCAGTTGCAAACTTAGTTGGTCTTTTTTGCCCCTCCCACACCATTGCCCCCTAATTGTTTTCTTATATTAGTCTTCCCTGCATTATATTCTGAATAGGAGCCTGGTTTACTGTAATTCTTGGGAATACTGTGACTGCTTTTCATAGTGCCCAAAACGTTTTGCATGTCAACTTTCGCATTAAAATACGTACATATACATCTCTTGAAGTCTTTTAGAAAAAAAATGATTGTCGTCAACCACCCACTTTCAAAGTCCCAGATACAAAGTTAACTTCGGAAAAAACAGAACATCAATTTCAATCACCAACTAGCACTCTCGAACTAAATATCAAAAGTTTGCAGGAAAAAACTACACCTGGGCAGGTAGGAAACGTAGAAAACGTCTTAAACGACAAGAACAGTAACTAGAAGCTATGCAAGGCTTCTCTTGCGTAATAAAAAGTTTACACATAGCTGGTTCTGACCTCATGTGCCAATTCCACACACTATTTGACAGCCCCCCACTTGTTCATTTTGTCTGCTGGCTACATTCAAGTCCCAGATGGCTGAATTTGGGATACCTGGAGCTCAGGAGAAGGAGACAGGGCCAGCCACATCCTTGGTATTCCTGGGAATTGAAATGAATTCAGTAAAAGGGGAGTGTAGATTGCCCCTAGACAAAGTCCTTGTTTTCCGGGCATCCCTAGAAGCCTGTCTAGCGGCCAATAAAGTCACACTGAGCAAGTTGCAGGTGTTGGTAGGTCAGCTTAATTTTGCCTTGCGGGTCATTCCATTGGGTCGCCCTTTCTCCCGCTCTATTGGTCAAGCTATGTCAGGTCTGAAGGAAAAACACCATGGCACGCTTGTCTGCTGAAGTAATACATGACTTAAGGATGTGGTTGGCATTTCTCCATTACTTCAACGGGGCAGTGGTGTGGCCGGCCCACCTGCAGTCCAATCAGGAACCAGGTTTATTTACTGACTTGAAGGGTAGCTGTGGTTTTGGGTGCCAAGTGGTGCGCCCGGGCCTGGCCCCATTCTTGGCAGGCATCAAGGCTGATCAAAGACACCACCTCCCTAGAGCTATTTCCCATAGTTGTGGTGCCACACATATGGGTAAACCAATTTCACAATAAATCTGTGGTTCTTTTTTGATCTGTCAACATGGCAGTGGTCCAGTGTATTAGTTTCCAATATGCCAAATGCAGAAGAGTATTAGGCCTGTTAAAGGAACTGGTACTGATCAGTTTGAGGAATAACATTCTTTTTAAAGCTAAACATGTACCAGGTATTTTTAATAATGCAGCCAATGCCATGTCTCATTTCAAGTTACAGGAGTTTTGGCGATTCCATCCAGGGGCCAAGTTGGAACCCACATATTTCTTGGGACAGCTGTGGAATCTTGGAACTCACCCTTGGTGGATCTAATGGCAGCCAGCCTTCCATCAAAAACAAGAAGGGCATATGAGAAGGCATTTCATAGTTACATAGCACACAACACTAACAAGCCCCTAGCGCAGCTTGGCTCATTGAATAGTTGGTTGGGTTTCCTTGAGCACTTACGAATGCAGGGTAAATCTGCTGTGAGTGCCAGGCATCACATCTCAGCCCTGGCATTTTTTACTAAATTATGGGGGTGCAGATCATTCCCGATCTTTTCTCATCAGACAAGCACTCAAGGGGTGGGAAAGGTTGGCGGGAGCTATCCCAGACCAGCGGCGCCCCATTGATGTGGACAAGCTGGAAAAAATCCAAGGGGCCCTTGGCAGGATATGTGACTCTGACTACGAGGTCACCCTCTTCTCAGCAGCCTTTGCGCTTGCCTTTTATGGGGCTTTTCAGGTCTCTGAGCTCACGGGCAGGTCAAAGCAGTACATTCATGGTAGGATTTTAGTGAAACATGTTCACTGAAAGGGGGGTGACTTGGTAATTACTGTACCACGTTCAAAGTCAGACTAGTTGGGTAGAGGTGAACAGTTAGTACTAGAGAGGGCTGGTGACTTCCGTGGTTGCCAGGTAAGTGCAGTTCACAGGTACTTGCAGATTCGTCCCCAGATAGCCTCCACCGCCTTATTGGTTCATGCATCCGGGGTGCCCCTCACCAGGTACCAGTTCTCCCATGTATTGCGCAAAACCTTGCTGGCGGCTGGCATTCAGTGAAAATTTAGTTCCCATTCCTTCAGGATAGGGGTGGTCACATCAGCAGTGGGGGGAGGGCTCAACGCTGAGACAGTCAAGGGGATTGGGCTGTGGAAGTCATATTGCTCTAAGCACTGTGTACGTCTCCATATGATATAGGAATGTTGTTGGTGCACTCAAGTGATGGCATGAGTAACAGGTTTTCCTTTTGTTCCTAGTACCTCTCAGTTTGCCTTTAAGCACATGGCTCCAGCCATTGTTTGTGGTCTTGGCCATTCCTTTGTGCATCGGGCAAGGCCGTTCTTTAACCAGTATCACAGTGGGGTGCAGGACACAGGTCTCCCGTTTCTTTGGACAGCAAAAGGGGCTCTGCGCCTTGATGGTCTTTGCAAGTTCATCGTGGTCGTTCTGCGACGACAGCTACCACTGCCAGCACTCATCATCCTTCACGTGGGAGGCAATGATTTGCCAACAATGGGGAGAAGAGCAGTGTTTGAGGACTTGATGGTAGAGATTTCCTGGTTAGAGAAAAGGTGTCTAGGGGCTGTCATGACATGGTCCCACATCATCCATAGGTGGATATGGAGGTCAGGGCTCTCGACGAAGGCCCTTAACGAGTCGGTCAGGCGGTTGAACAGCTGTATGAAACAGCTCCTCAATACATCAACGCTAAGGACTAATCCTCAGGGATGCCTTCGAGGGGAGGCAATGTTTTACAGGGACGGAGTACACCTGTCGGACAGCGGGCATGAACTGTTTGTTGAGAATCTGGTGGCATTTGCAATACAGTGTCTCTCTCAACACCGAGCATCTCAGACTTTGGGGTTAGGCCTCGCTGGTTGGGAATCTACCCAGGCCTGTGGGAGGGAAGGAGTGATATTTGAGCACATAGCTGCTGGACAACCTTGGGATCAAGAATATTAGTGCAGGTGAATTCGAGATGGAATCAGAAGCCTTTTGGCTCAAACCAGGGATGGGGTAGTGTGGGGTGTAGAAAAGGGCTTGGAACACCTGCTAATGTGAATGTCTGTAGCCCCTACACAGTACCCCATTACATGGCCCTGGGGATTTGGGGAGGATGGAGACTGCGCCAGGGGACCAAGGTATGGCCCTGTTGTCCAGGAGCCTCTCCATCGGGTGCCAGGGGGAATCCCTTCTTAGGGTTGGCTCTAGCATGGTTTTGTTTTGGGGGACAGTTCTCATGCACCCTCTGTTTTGAGGGGGCAGGTGAGTTTTCGTCTTGTGAAGTGTAACTTGTTTGGGGGAAACACAGCCCCAAGTCTAGGACTCCTTTAAGAATTGAGTTATGAGAAACCAATTAGTTGCCCCATAAATGATGTGGGATGCATATCGTAAATAACGATGCAAGAATACTGTAAAAAATGTGATAATGTTCTCTCATGTCATGTTTATGTAGTTGTAATAACTACAGCCTGAGAACTGCTATATTCTCTAATGCAGTAAAGTCTGCCAGTCTGCTATGGCTCCTGGAAGGGGCAGGGGCAATAAGTCCAACCTTTCAGGGGAAGGGAGATGGGATTGGGAAACCAGGATGAATAAGTTGGTTATTTGGAATAGGTCTCAGTACGGTCCCCCACCAGTCATTTTTATCCTTTCAATTTTGGCAGAAGATAGTGATCAATGTGGTAGCGAGTTCAGCGTTCTGCTGTCTTGTGGCTGAGTTTCTGCTTTTACTACTGGCGTAACAAAACTTGAGGGGGGACCCTCTAAATCCAGCACTGCGAGGCGGTGGAGGTCTGTGTTACACCACTGATGTGTACACAGACTGGTTGAATTTAAACCAACACCCTATCTCCTTTGTTATTCAAGGTCCTGATAATTAAAAATGTCTATTGTTTTCTTTGTGTGGCATAAAATATTGTACACAAAGTGACATTACTCAATCCTAAATTAGTGTACACTTTGTTACAGAAATACAAGTTAGAGCAGTCTATCTACTCATCCATTACCATTTTGTAACAGAAAAACATGTGTTTTGCCCAACTGTACTGAACATCATTAAGTGCCCCAGACTTCAGTTTTTACTGATTTTTTACAGATAAATACAGATAGAAAACAATCTGTTTTCAGTCTGCATTTATATGTATACGTGGATTCTTGTGAGTAACTCTCCATGCTGTTCTTCATGAATTCCACGTCAACAGCTGAGCAGATACAAGAATGAGGAGCTAATAAACAGGATGAGATTTCCTTAAATACAGGCATCATGGCCAGCTTTAGCGCTGGTGGCACCCTGTGCAACAGTCTTTTTTGGCCCCCCTCCATCCCAAGACCACCTTCTTGGATTACCTCATTACCACCCGGCAAATGTGCCCCTCATCTCTCCATAGTCCCCCTTTCACATACATTCATTTTAAAGCGCTTGTAAAGGCTGGCTTTACTAATCCACTCAGCTATCCACATAAAATATAGTTCTGTTCTTTTCAGCAGGCATATTAATTCTCTATACTGCTTTATGGTGAGTCAAAGCTGCCACTAGACAAAACTCCCATCTCTCTCCTTAGCAGGAACATTAATCACAAGAGGTATCTTGACATTTTAATTGCTTCCTGAAGGCTGGATGCACAAGGAACTTTTCAGCAGGTGCTTTTGCTAAACACAGCTCCCCCCCCGAGGTCAGCGCCCCCCATTTAGGCCAGCACCCGGTGCGGTTGCACTGCTTGCACCACCTTAAAGCTGGCCCTGACTGGCATAAGTTAGCAGGTATATGTATATAATGCACATATTTATCTTTGGGTGTAGTGTTTTGTTATATTTAACTGCTAAATTTGCTAAAACATGACAGACGTCAAAGTAGGAGTACATGCTTGTCAGTTAACTAAATGTGGAAATATACCAATTTACAACTCCTCCTTTTACTCTCAAAACACAAAATGAATATGAATAAATAAATTGGCCAAAAAATAAATATGGCTAAATACAGACAGAAATATTAAAAAAATAAATACCATAAAACCAGAAGCCCTAAAACTAATATGTAGACATTCCAATTTATACTAAGTAGAGGGACTTTTTTAATCTCCAGGGGTACTTTCTGAGCTGATAATACCATTGATTTCTGTGAGGTACACAAGACCACGTTTGCATGGGGAGCATGCCACCACCCCCCACTCTACACCATTTGTTACCAACGGGGAAAAGAGAAAGTGTCTCAGAATCTGGCCAGCATTTCGCTGATCTGATGCTTTAAGATTACCAGGTGGTGAGGGCGAGGCTCCCTGACATTGCCGGTGGCCTGGGAGAAGGGAAATGAAAAGATCCAACTGCACGCATGGATGGTGCTTAGTGTTGTCTTCCCAAAGTGGGTAATGCACAAACAGGCCCCTTCTACCAAGCAGACCCATTTCCACTTGGCGCACCTCACAAAATGCTGTGGAGGTTGTAAGTAAAAAGTTAAATTGGCCAAGCACACTGCCAGCCCAGAGGGATAGAGAATATATTGTGTAATTCTATTTCACAGGGATTTACCAGTGCTTGGAAGACTGTATCACTAGCATTAGCTGGAAGCATTGTCCTATTTATTGGTGTCTGCCTGGCTGAGAACATAAACATGGAAAAAATTGTAACACGCACGATGTTTTCTTATTAGTGAATTGTCATTGGGTTGCAAACAAAAGTAGTGCTGGCATAACATGGCCACCAGTACCACAGTTACACAGACAATGAGGGGTTAATCCCGGCATGTTTTATTCTCTCTCACTATAGCAGCACATGCTCCCCTCAAAAGCCTCTGATGTATCACATAACTTCCTGAATTGCTGTAATTGCCTTGATTCATACATTCTTGCAATACAAGGAAAATATGAGGGTGCAGGTAGAACAAGGTTTGTCTGTCCTTTATTAGATATTCATGTTATTCATAAACACTGGAGTCTGATATCATAAACATAGTTGAAACCCATATTCTTAGTGAGCCATAATCCTGGAAGTCTGGCATGAACCCGGTTATTCCGGACCGTTGTCCTAAAGGAACCTTTGCAAACATCGGAAATTTTGAAATTTAAGTTGATAAATGAACAAAGTAGTGGTGGTCAGAAAAGAAAGGGACTTCTCTTTTTCCCAGTCGTTTTGCAGATTCCTACTGATTATGATGAGCGCGTGAATGTCACAGTTGTTTGGCTGAGATTCTTAGTTCTGGGTTGGTGGTTTGAATCTAACCCAAGTTAAAGGAGGTGAAACATCGTGAACATTTAGAACTTTCCTAGAGCTAAGGCTTTGAGTGGGCCGGTTTCTGCCATTGCTCAGCAATAAAGGTAAGGAGAACCTCTGAATAGCAAAATCAATTAGTCGGGCACTAGGTCACAGACATATGAATTTGTCAATGCTTGATTTGTTATGTCATGTTTTTTGTTAACCTTATTGTTAAACATGCTTCTGGGCCCTTGCAAATACAAAAAATAGCTAAAAGCAAAAATATTTTTTATTATCGAAAAGTATGTGTTGCCATAATAGTGGCTGGTACTGAGAGGAATTACTCTGTGAGTGGGTGTGCTCTAGTGAAAGATTAGAATGTCTTCACTCACAGTGCAATTAGCCAATGAATGAGGAGAGCTGACATACTGCCTCATGTTGTATGCTGTAGTAGGTTGAAGAAAAATTTGAAAGACAGAAAAACAGACTAATGGATGTAGAGGGCTCACTGAAAGCCCCTCAAAGTATTATTTAAATATATAGGGGGTTATTCTAACTTTGGAGGAGGTGTTAATCCGTCCCAAAAGTGACGGAAAAGTGACGGATTTACCACCAGCCGTATTACGAGTCCATTATATCCTATGGAACTCGTAATACGGCTGGTGGTATATCTGTCACTTTACCGTCACTTTTGGGACGGATTAACACTCCTCCAAAGTTAGAATAAACCCCAGAATGTTAGAAAAATCAAACGCTCTTGGTTGACACCTAACCTAAAGATGGATATTGTAACAGGCCGCTACTGGTCTCTTTTTCTCTGTGCAACCCTGGGGGCTGCAGAGGGAAGATAAGGATATTTAATGCGCATGCACATGGAGAAAGGGAGACAGAGGACCACACTCAGCAACTGCTCACCTGCCTACGATAACTTGACACCCTGACAACACAGCTGTCTGGTTTGCTAAATACATCTTTGGGACATTCAGAAAGCTACCCTGGAAACCCTTTCCGCCCATTGCTCACCTTTAATGTTGTGGCTTGTAACTCACATTTTCTGGATTTCTACTTGTTGGCTTTATTTATTTTAAGCTGTCCAGGTTGATTTTGTCCCCTTGGGGAGCCAAATCTTTTCACACTAAATCCCATTGTATTCTTCCACGAGTGACCCTTTCTGTAAAAGGGCCTGGAAATCTTTTTCTTATCTTGTTACATTTGCTGTGCATTCAAAGAGCGAGGTCAAATGCCAAACTCTACCTTCAGAGAGAGCTTGGTGTTTACTTTTCTTTCTCTGACTTCAAAGTGAGAGAATTTATGTAATAATCTTCCTGAATACTTAGGGCAGGAAAGGGCTTTCTTTTAGCACACAACAACATTTGAATGAAATGTGCAAGTTTTTCAAAATAGAATATATCTGAATTAGAAACACAAATTAACCACATTTTCTATTCATTCTACAGCTTGTTGGAACCAAATACTTTAATATGACCAAAACAAATCATTACAGTTGGTGATGCTATTTCCACACATTATTGATTGTGTGAATATTTATTAGCAAAATTGTTTGTCTGTGCAAATGTAATGGTCATTTCAATTGGAAATGCATTGTCTGTAACGGCAATCTACTACCATATCATGCATACTGCCCTCTCCACAACTCCACTCTATTCTGCACCATTCCACACCACTGCACTCTGCTCTGCACCACTCCAGTTTACACCACTCTATGCCACTGAACTCTGCACCATTCCACTTTACGCCACTGCACTCTGTGCCACTTCACTCTGTGCCTTTCTCCTCTGTACTACTCTACTCCATGCCAATGCACTCTTCACTGCAATCTACACCACTCCAGTCTAGGCCACTCCAATCTACTCTGTAACATTGCACTCTATGCCACTGCTCTCAATCCCAATACACTCTACGCCAATGCTCTTTACTCTGTAACACTGCACTCTACGCCAATCCACTGTATGCCACTCTAATCTACTCTGGACGACTACACTCTATGCCACTGCTCTCTGCACCACTTTACTCTGTGCCATTAAACTCTATGCCACATTACTCTATGGCACTACACTCTACCCTGCACCCCTCCACTCTACACCACTTTACTTTACTCTGAAACAATCTGTACTACATCACCGCTCTCTATGCCACTGCACTCTACGCCACTGTACTCCATTCTGCGCAACTCCACTCAAGGCCATTGCCTTCTACTATGCACCACTGTACTCTACACTACTCTACTCTATGTCACTGCTCTCTATACTACTGTACACCACTGAGATCTGCAACACTGTCCACACTCTCCTGCATCACTGCATTGTACGCCACTACACTCTGCATTACTCCACTCTGTGCCACTGCACTCTATGCTACTCTACGATGCACAACTCTACTCTTCACCACTGCATTTTACTGTGCACTACTCTAATCTATGCCACTGTATTCTATGATACTGTATTGTATGCTGCTGAATTCTTTGCCACTGCAATCTACGCCGCTGCACTCTATGTCACTATACTCTGCAACACACTACGCCAATATACTCTAACAAGTCCACGCTCCAGTATGCCACTCCACACCACTGCACTCTGCAGCAGTGTTCACCACTACATTCTATGCCACTGCACCCTATGCCGCTGCACTTTACTTTGCACCACTGAACTCAGCACCACTGCACTCTGCACCACTCTATTCAACATCATTCTACACCAATGCACTCAAAACCATTCTATAGCGCTGCACTCTATGCCACTTTACTCTGCCACATTGAACTATATGGCACTCTACTCTGCACTACTAAATTCTATACTACTGTGTTCTAAGCCACTCTACTCTGAATCACTCTACTCTGTGCCACTGCACTCTGCAGCACTCAAATCTACACCACTGCACTCTAAGCACTGCACTCTACAGCACTATTTTCTCCTCTGCACCACTCTTCGCCACTGCACTCTTTGCCACTCTACTCTACTGTGCACCTCTGCACTTTATGCCACTCTATTCTACACCACTGTACTCTGTGCTGCTACAATCCACTCTACGCTACTGCACTCTATGCCACTGCACTCTACTATACCGCACTCTAATCTACGCCACTGCATTCCAAGATGTACATTGTATGCCACTGAATTCTATGCTGCTGCACTCTACACCACTGCACTTTACACCACTATACTCAGCAACACTCTAGGTCAATGCACTCTATACCAGTCCACTCTACCATTTGCCACACCACTTTACGCCACTGTATGTTACTCCACTCAATGCTACTCCAATAGACACCACTCTTTGCCATTCCACTCTACAACACTCGACTTCTCTTTTCAGCATTCCACTTTACGGCACCCCATGCCACTCTCTCCTTCGCTATTAACTTTTAGGCATGCTGAACAGCAGCCATAGTGGTGTACAACATGGCTAAAACATATTGGCAAAGCCAATAGCTCTTGCGTGGGCAAGACCTATTGGCTTTGCTAATGCTTGTTACATTTTATTTTGGTTGTCTTGTCAGTACTGCAGAGTGATTGGCAAATGTACTTTCAGAGGGAGAGGAGAAGTCTCAGCATGTACAGCCTATGCATCAACCAAACCCTCAATTTGTGAACAATTTTGTTGGAACTTCGAGTCAGTGTGCTGAACTTCAGGGCACGAAGAAAAACAATTACAAGTACTATCTAATTAATGTACTGTAGGCTTAGGTGAATAATTTTACTACATCAGACAATGAATTGCTTCATGCTAAGTGGTCAAAGATATTAATTAATAACCAATTCAGTGGTGCTAACTTTATCATGAAATAAATACTTTAGTTACTTCTTCAGAGTCTCAAGCATTTACAACAACATTAAATGCAGGTCTTTCAGTCATTACATGAGTAACTGACCTATCATACCAGCACTGGAACTTATGACCTGTAGGTTGCACGTTATTCTCCACAACAAGCCAGTGAGCAACCTTTGTGGATTCAAATCTGGAACTTGGAGATTTCACACACTATATTGTAGCAGGAAAATTTACCCACTGAGCTGTTCTATTGTTGTAAGATAATATTGCTGAATTTACCGCTCTTCAATGGGTGTCTTTACCCACTTAACTATATTGCCAGATGTTGCACTCGGCCAACAGCTATATTCTTTAAATTAACTTGGTGAATTAATGTTACTACTATGGAAATCGGTGGGCAAAGTAAAAATCACAGATTCAAGACTCTTTGAGTTCAACACAGCCTTTCATCATTTGTACATTAATAAAGTAAGTGCCACTTAGGTTGATAATGGCATCTGTAATTTTATGTAATGATCAGCAAAACTGGAGTACCATGCACCATCTTTAAAAAACAAATATAAATGTTATGTTTGCACCTATGTCAGTTTTGTGTGGAAAGGTCAGCAGTGTGCACTAATTTCAAAGGTGGAAACTAAATAGTTAATGTCCCCATTGTTGAACACACGGTGCTACTTAAATATTATGTGCACTATGTCAAATGCCTTATTGCTAATGATCCTGGATAAAGGTGGTATGTGAAGTGCTTCAATAAATCAATCAGGATTTATAAATCACGGCTAATCATCTGATAGGATATCTAGGCACTTGCAGGTCCCGGAGGCTTATTCGAACAGCCAGGTGTTGATGGCCATATAGGATTAAGGAAGTGAGGTGATTGTCCAGAGGTGCATGGGGAGGCTGTCCCATGTTTTTGCTGTGATGTGAGAGAAGAAGTGTTCTCCACTTCTGCTTCAGTAGATGCATGGATTATAAGCAAGTGAAAGGGAGGCAGAATGTAGTCTTCTCAACAGTTAGTGGAAGTTAAGGCAGTGGTTAATATACACGGATCCTTGGTTGTGTAGAGCCTTGTGTGCGTGGGTCAGCAGCTTGAACTTGCATCTCTTCTGTACGGGGAGCCAGTGGAGTTGCCTGAGGTGGGGTGTGATGTGAGTTCATCGGGGGAGGCCAAGGATGAGTCTGGCTGTGGCATTCTCTATGGCTTGAAGTTTCTGTAGGAGGTGTGTGGTGATTCCTACATAGAGGGCATAGCTGTAGTTCAGTCAACTGGTGACGAGGGCCTGTGTCATGGTGCATCTCATGTGTAGGGGTAGCTACTTGAAGATTTTATGTAGCATGTGCAAAGTGAGGAAGCAGGCTGAGAGGCAGCATTAATCTGTGAATTCGTGGTGAGTTTAAGACTAGGATTTTGCCTTACAGAGAAGGCTTGATTTATGATTTTGTGAGAGATAAGAATCAATTCCACATTTATTAGGCCACACAGTTAACTTCATGGTCTTAGCTCTTAGGTCAAGACCACACATGAGAGATCCACCACCATTTTCATCTTGATCAAAGCAGTGCCTATTGCCTTTCTTAACCTTTCTGTAGGTATAAATCCAGGACTTAGTGGGCAAGTGTTTCTTGTACTGCAGTCATCCAGTATTTAAAGTCCCACCAGGATTTTGTCTCCTTGAGGACCTCCCATGTCATCTAGGATGCCCAGCAGTGCTAGATTGGGTTGTGTCTGTGTGTGTGTGCCCACTATGTGTGATACAGTAGATAAAAGATTTTGAAAGTATTTGTGGATAACGGGGCAGGGCCTCACCATGTGAAAAAAAACACTGTTGAGGTCTTGGCATCTGGTGCATGCTGGGGAGGTGTGGAGTCTGGCCATCCACAGCTGGTTAGGTGTAAAAATGCCTGGTGTACGTACTTGTATTGTATGAGTCTAAGTTGCGCGAAAATAGCCACCTCTTGTGGCTCCATATATGCTTCCGGTAAGTTGGCTTCGCTTCTGCTCCCCCACACAATCCTCACATTTTGCCTTGAGGGGGCTCATCAGGTCTGGTAAGTGGGATTTAAGCATTTCTCTGTGAGATCCCACATTGCCCAAGTTGGCCCCTAAGCAATCATCCCTCCTGGAGGTTGTGCTCTGGGATGTCTACTAGACCATCTTTGTATGTCTGGAATGTGTGCCATTGTTGTAGATATTGGAATAACTGGGAGTTGGACGGGCAAAATTCTCCTCGGAGGGTCCGAAAGGGCTAAATACGGATTCGGTCCCATACATCACCCAAGTGCATGATCCCGATAGAGTCCCAGCTCCAGAATCCCTCCAGTTGTTCCATCTATGTCAGCCATTTGCCTCCCCACAGGGAGGTCTCCAACGTAATTTTGTTATCCCATCTGATCCAACGTAGGGCTGCTGTCCAAGCTTTGAGCACCACTTGGTTTGGTTCCAGGAGGGACCAGGAATGGATGCACCTTACAGAATACCTGTTATTGTATTGTAGTCAATGAAGATTAGGTCTCCCTTAAACGTCGGGTCCTCCCATCCCCCATGCATCCAGTCATTGATGGTCAAAAGTTGGGTGGCCCAGTAGTAGAGGCACGTGCTGGACATTCCTAGCCTACATTAGTATACTGTGCATACACACTTACCTAGGGCTACCCTTGGGGGTTTGCCCACCCATATAAACTTTCTTCGCATTGCTATGAGTAAGGTGAACCAGGATTGTGGGATATGAAGAGGATAGTTTTGGAGTGCATAGAGGAATTGTGGCGAGCATCATCATCTTAAAAAGAGCTATCTTACCTAGAAGGTTTAGGTGGAGCTTATCCCATCGAGCTATGTCTTCTCAGGCCCCCTGCACCAGTGGATGTAATTTGAGACTCCGGGTGAGATGCGGTTCCCAGGAGATGTGAACCCCCAAATACAAAAAGCTGAGTCTCCTTAAGTGGATATTGGGTTGCAAGTTCTCGTCCTGGTGGTCTCTAGTGGGCTCCCTGTATAAGGACCAAAAGTAATCTGTACCAGTTACCCGTTAGGCCTGAGGCCTTTCCGAAGTTTTCAAGAATGTGGAGTCTCAGTCAGGTGCACAAGGAACAACAAGACATCGTCTACATATAGCCAGTCCTCTGTCACGAGACAGCTGTCAAAACTCCACACTTGGGCGTCACATCAGATCCAAACCACCAGTCATTCAGTGGCCAGTGCAAAAAGGAGGGGGGACATAGGGCATCCCTGTTTGGTCCCTCGCCAAATCAGGAATTTGTGAGATGGGACACTTTTAATACATACTTGGGCACTTGGGAAGGTGGAAAGGACCCATATATAAGCTCAAAATTTGGCCCGAATCCCATTGTAAGGAGGGTGTCATTGAGGATGGCCTGTGCACTGAGTCAGATGCTTTTTCAAAGTCAATTAACAGCATGGCCGTGGAACCCCAGAGACTTAATTCACACCAAATGTACCCTCCGAATACAATGTCACATGCTCCGATGGGAAGTGAACCCTCATTGGTCTGTGTGGACCTATTGATGTTTCACTTGCATCAGTCGGTTGGCTAGGAGTTTGGCATATAGTTTGACCTCTGTATTTATGAGGGAGATGGGCCAGTAGGAAGCACAGTGAGTAGGGGGGGTCGCACTGGTTTAGGCAGGACAACTAGGGTAGCCAGATCTATGTCAAGAGGGAAGTGGCCCTTCTCAACTGCATCCTGTAATAGGTCCAGGATAGGGGGTAGGATTTCCGGCTAGAGTCGCTGGTAGTCTTCAACTGTGAATCCATCTGGACCTGATGTCTTCCCAGAGTTGAGATCCAACAGGGGCTTGCTCACCTCTTCGAGCATGGACAAATGTTCCAAGGCCTCACTTTCCACCATGATCAAACAGGACATTGGGAATTCCATGACTAAAGACATGGTGGCTTCACGGTTTGGGTGCACCCATTCTGCATAAAGCTTTTCATAGTAGTTGGTGAAGACCATTGCAATCTCCTGGGAGTCTTCCACCACCTGTTCATTCCCATCCAGCACACAGGGGACCTTCCTAGGCTCTGCCTCTTTGGTAGCTAGCCAGTGAAGCATTTTACAGGACTTCTACCCCCCATCCGTACACCCTCCACGCTTACACCATCCAGTACTTGCGGGCTCCATCCAGGCACAGCTGTCGCAGGGATGAACCCCAACTGAAGGTGCCCTAATTCCATGTGGGTAGTCAGGTCTTCTCCCTACCATGCCAGGATGGAGGCCTCAAGGTCAGTGATTTTAGCAGTGAGCTCATTCCCCCTGGCTCAGAAGCGGGCAGCCACCTCATCATTTCTTTGCATGTCCCCCCACAGCATCCTGGATGAGGCCACGGTGCCTTCGTAAAAGTCAAGAAATCCCCTCAGCACTTCCACCAGGTGATCAGTAAAGTGCCTATAAAAAGCCAGGCATTGAGATATCACTTTGGGTGCACTTTACCGGTCAGTGTCCCTAAGATGAGTGTCCCCTGCACATGGTCGGAGATCCTCCAGGGGAGGATCTGTGACCCCGTAGTGTGCAAGAGGTGGAGACCTAGAAGGAACAGCCAGTTTATGTGGGACATCAATCTGTGCACTGCCAAAGCATGGGTGTATTCCCATCTGTCAGGGTTCCAGATGCAACATGCATCACCGAGCCACTGAGCCCCAGCCTTGCTGCCCAATCTGCCAACCCTCACCCCTGTCTTGGTGGCCCACCTGTCGGTCTGCTCCAGTCCCAGTCAGGGAAGATGTTATTGAAGCCTCTTCCCACTGCCATCTTTCCTGGTGAAAGGGCACTGAGTAAGCTCCCCAGGGTCCTAGCTGTGGATTGTTGTACATCTGGTGGGACGTAAACACTGATCAAGTTGTAAAGGCATATTCTATGGACCTTTTGGGGATTATTGTAGTTCTGTTATGATCACTGTGATGATGTAATACATTCTGATGCTGTGCGGTGAGTAGGATCATTCTTAGAATGTTAATATTAGAAGTGTTGGACAGTTACTGTATGAATTGAAGATGCTCTGGATGTTTGTTGACTGTGTTGCTCCACAACCGTGTATACTCTACTAATAAACCAGTACTTATCTTCATCCTATGGTCAGAGTACTTACTACAGGATTACACGCACAGACCTACACATGATTTGGTTGAGGAATTATTTCCTATTTTGTACAAGAAGATTTATGTGGTACATACGGTGGAGTTAAGCACAGGACAGTACCACCCTGGATTCGATTAATTTTCTGATTTCTCATTTTGTGGAGACTATCGTAATCAGATTACTTAGCACCGCATAGCTTAGACTGCAGTAGTAGGAAACAAGCCTGAAGTGGATGCAGAGCGGTGAAGGAGGAACGTGGAGCAGGGAAGAAACTTGTATATTACCATCATATGCGTATTTTTGGCAATAATACATTTTGTGAAAAAATGGCGAGGACTTACAGTGAGGAATTTGCTGCGCCACATCATCACGTTCGATGTCAGACGTACAGAGATTTTCCTATTTTGCCTGATCCTGCCTTTGTGTGACGTTATCTTTGTATGTCATCCGAGGAGTGAGGAATTCCTGGTATGTAGTGCCATGTCATTGTGTTTTACGTGCAGACCTATTCTGCCTGACTGCCTGTTTGTGATGCCTTTTGTATGCTGTCCTATGAGTGACACTGCCTGACTTGCGTGCGTCACAGTTTTTTTTAACAACAACGTGTTTGTTTCTATATGGTTGACGGTGCTTAGTTCTGCTTTGACCAAATGGACCTCGGTGATTTGCACACCATACTACTATTGCTTAATTACTGTGTCTTTGTTGTCTCACAGTGTGGATCATGGTGATTTGCACATCTTACTATATTATCTAATATGAAAAGGATTCAAACAGTGCTCATATATTATAAATAGTTGTTTTACCATTAGGTATGTCTGATATTCAAGGGGTTTCACCACCACTAGCATTTTAAGTTATGCCAGGTGAGCCTCCTGTTAAGTGGGATATATTATTTGATGCATTTGAAATGTATTTAGGTGCTATAGGAGCCTTAAGATTTAGTGCAGAAAGAAAAAAAAATATTCTTCATCTTTCTTTAGGGTTTGAAGGTAGATCTGTCTACAAACACCTACCTGATATACATGTAGAAGAGTATGATAATACTTTAGATGAATATGAAACAGCTGTTTTGAAATTGAATAGGTTTGACAAGCAACCCAGTCTTAGAATCTTGAGACATACATTTTTAAAAAGAAAATGAAAAGAAGGAAAGGATGTGGAAGCATACATTTCAGTACTACATAGATTTGCTTCTGTTTTTATATTTGAAAATTTGACAGACCAACTTATTAGAGATCAGTTTCCGTGTCAATGTAAAGACAAACAAATTAGGCAAAAATGATTAGCCATGAGTAATCCAACTCTTGAAGAGACCATCAAGGTAGCAAAAAGCATTAAGATTTCACAAGTCTCATTAAAGGAGCTTGATGATAACCCAATTGAAATGCAGAATGTAGCTGCAATCAGCAAACCTGTGCAGAAGGGGGCAAGATCAAACAAGAGCTTTATTTCAGTGTTTAACAAAACAAATTTGTGTGGTAACACTCCACACGCAAAAGGGAGAAAGTGTCCAGCAATCAACGTTTCTTGTAACTGTTGTAAAACATTTGGGCATTGCTAAAGTGTGTTTTAGAAAAAGGCCACAAAAGAAATCAACAGTGTGTGTTGTGGAATCTGAGATTGAATCAGAGCCTGAAATTGTTTCTGTGGTAATGATGCTAAACAAGACAATTATCGTAAGGCTTGTGTTGACTCTATCATAGAACTAAAAGTAAGGGACAATGTTCTTAAATTACTAGTTTATTCTGGTTATTGAATCACCATGATCACACAATCTTTATTCAATGAAACATGGGGTGATAGACCTTTGATGCCACCTGATCGTTCTCCTGTCTCATATGAATGTCGTAGAATTAAACTTTTGGTTTACATTGACAATGATTTAGAATTAAAAGGTAGAAGGGTCAGAGGTAAACTATATGTTTCTGTCAAAGGACTTGACATCCTGGGGTGTTTTCACCAGGGTTTATATGGCATGGTACTGAAACCTGCAGTGAAAGAAGAGGTTCTAGTAATCATTTGTGAGGGGTAAAGTCAAAAATGGAAGGTCAGGTTTCCTTCTGTGTTCACAAATCATTTAGGAAACATTTGTGTGTTCAAACACAGCATTGAAATCAAAGAAGGGTCTGTTCCCACCAAACACAAACTCAGGAGTGTTCCTTTCAGTATAAGGGAAGACTTAGAAAAGGAACTTATGAAGTTGTGCGGCAATGGCATTATTGAGCCTATTGAGTCCTCATTATGGCAGTCACATTTGGTTGTAGCTTGCAAAAGGGATGGACAATTAAGGGTATGTATTGATCTTAGGTCCTTGAACAAGGACATTTAGGTAGACTCACACCCACTACCATAGATCAGTGCATGTCTAAGGGGTACCAATTTTTTTTCTAAACTTGATCTGGCCAGTGCTTATCATCAGGTCGAACTTCATCCTGATTCATGCCATTTCACTGCATTCATTTCTCATATAGGAACTTTTCAATATCAACGCATGGCTTTCGGCTTGGCCTCCTCAGCTTCAGTCTTACAAAGAGTCATGTATAATTTGCTTAAAGAGACTGAGTGTATACTTGTGTTTTAGGATGATGTTCTGGTCTTTGCTGACAATGAAGAAGCTCATGAAGCAATTCTCCAAAAAGTATTAAGCATTTTTCAAAAACAAGGAGTGGAACTGAAGACAGAAAAGTGTAAGTTTGGGTGCACAGATGTTGAGTACTTGGGACACATGATTTCAGCTGAAGGAATAAAACCGAGACCAGGTTTAGTTGATGCAATTAACATGGCTTCTCCTCCTACAGACAAAATAGGGGTTAAATCTTTACTTTGTTTAGGTGAGTTTACTCCAGATACATTCCAGATACCAAGGTGCATCCTATAAGTTATGTGGGGGAATGAGTGTATGAAAGCATTTGAAGAAATCAAACAATCTGTATCGAAATCAAGAGGGTTAACCAACAAGGGGGAGTGGAGCCACTAGGGGCAGACAGGGCATGTAAGACATGAAAACAGCCCACACAGGACACCCAAGGAGACAAGAGAATGGACCGGGACCCAGAATCCAGATGTAGGACACCTCCCCATCCAGATGTAGTGGGCCCAAATTGCAGGGCAACCACAGCAAAAGGTCATGAAAGGATAGGAATCAGCAGGCCTCAGACTCAGTGGGGGGAGAATGGGAACAGTAAAGGGGCCGGGGGGTGAAGAATGAGAGATCCGTAGGGAGCACTCAGGAGAGGGGCACTCAGGAGGGGCAACACCCAGGAGAGGTAAGGGTAGGGAACAAGGGTGACATCACAGGGTGCTGTGGCAAGGGCAAGGAACAACCAAAGTGTGAGGGGTTCTATGGGGAGAGGGCCACAAACCACCTCAGGGCAGATCTGGACCATCACCAACAAGAAAATGTCCCAGACCGCCTCAAAGGCATCAGGGTTATCTTTGAGTTTATATGTCATGCATTCATGGGTATCGATGCGATGAAGATTTACGTGCCGTTCTCCGGCGGTGGGGACTGCAGACTGCCGCCAGTGCCATAGGAGGCAAAGCTTCTTCATAGCGAGGACAGCAGCAACCCACCTATGTTGGTGGGAGGTGAGGTCCAGGAGATCAGTGATATCATGAAAGAGGGTGAGGTGGGGTGAGGAGAGAACTGGGAAGGAGCAGTCACGGCAGAGCTGAGACTATGTACTCGCCCAGTAGGCTGCAAGATACGGACAAACCCAAAAGATATGAAACAAATCACAGTGCTCGACATCACATCAACAGCAGCTGTTCTGATAAAATTGTCATAGCAAATTACAGAAAGAATATGCTTAGAAAGTTTATACTGTGGAGTTGTGATCTATTGTAACATTCCTGGAGCTTCTTTCGAAAGGATGGGCATGGCACCATTGAAATATGTGTCCATCTCCTATGATGCTGTAATTGCTAGGGCTACGTGGAAACCAAACTAATTCTCCCTCTATGAGTGTTGTAGTAAAGAAATTAACACACAGGAATTCAATGAACAGATTTAAACAGAATACTTATTTTTGGAAAGTCAATACAGGCAAAGAAGAAGCTACCTTGAGCAGGTTTAGGACTTATTTATGGGATTAATTTCTAGGGTTCTGCTGCTAACAGTAATAACCAACGGTCAATTATTATAAAGCTTCTAATGGATCTATGGATTATATATTGTTATCAAACATGTTTGATATGAACTTTCAAACATGGTGTCTTTTATCACTTGTATGGTACTTGTGCCTGCCTTTTGTCTCTGTGTAGGTGTACACTCATGCATTTTAGTTGTGCTTTTTTAGAGAACAACGAAAGTTGTTTGACCACCTTTATCTACACCAATAAATAGGAATTAAAAAGGAAAAGTGGGTTTTCCACTGCAAGAACACATGGGGTAGCCATATAATAGTGGAGTCTCCAATGGTTGATCATGTGTTCAGTTTTTCCCCGCACAATGGTGCAGTCACCTGTGTTGATTACAAAATGCAAGACAGCTCTTCCATAGAGTCATCAAAAATCACAAAATGGCACCTGGGACTCATTTAAGCAGAGCCAATTTTTCAAAGGTCTAAAAGCTCTCTAATCACTCCAAGTAATTCATATATCTATTGATTAAACAATAATCCTACAACAAGAATTTGTAATGCAATGGGTCTCGCGTTTGCTCGAGTTAGAACTTTATCACTGTAAACTGCTAACCAGACTTTTCTTGCCACATAAACTGAAAATGAAAAGTAAAATTGTTTCTCATAAGAGAGCCCACAGCCGCCCTGAGTCAAACGTATTGGCAAAAGAGCAATTATCATTGTAAGCGGCAAAAATGCAAGTATTCAGGTAACCTGCAAAAGTGCAATTACCCATATGACAGGGTCGATGTCATGCAAAGCGCACGACTACTGCCCAGCGAGATCACACTGCCTCCAAAATAAAAAGAAAAAGTAATCCAGAAACCGTACGGAAAACATGGAGCTTTGTATGTTTTCCGTAGTTGGCTGGTGCGCTCGAGGAGGGCTAAACACTGGAAAAGGCATGACGTATGCATGAAATCAAGCGAATTTTAAAAGTCAAGCCCATGAACCAACCAAACTGATGAGTGTGACATGGGCATCATTAAAGCCCACAGAGAGATTACAACAGGGACAGAACACTTCGCGCGCTCGACCCTAAAAACTAGTGCACTTCTACCATAACTTTCATAAATGCATCAGACAGGCTGGATTCTTGTATCAAAAATCATTATTGACAATCTTTTGGGTAATATCATCAAACCATAATAAGATACGGTACAATGTGAATTAGTGATTCAAAAGGTGCAGATGACACAGTGCTCACACGCAATTACCCATAACATTAAAACAATACAACATAATTCAAGCCACTGTTTATTTCTCAATCGCCTTATTACATAGCAGGGATAGCCTGCTGCTCAAGGCTCCTCCCAACAGATAAAATTAATCCTTAAACCATATGGGAAACCATCTGATAATTTACAAGGTCTCCTCAGGACACCTGATATGTAATAGCGCAATTGGGAAACGTACCGTGGATTGTATTATGTTGTATTGTTTGTGTAATTGCATGTCGTCGTCTGTTCCTTTTGAATCACTCGTTCACACTGTACCGTATCTTATTATGGTTTGATGTTAAGACCCTAAAGGTTATATATATTTATTTTTAATACAAGAATCCAAGCTGTCTGATGCATTTATGAAAATTATGACAGAAGTGCCGTCGTTTTTGTAAGATTATTGTTTCATCCATAGATGTATGAATTTTACTTGCAGCGATTACAGAGGTTTTAGAGCTTTTGAGCAATTGGCTCTGCTTAAATGAGTCCCATGTGACATTTTGTTAGACGTTTGATGGAACTTACCACTGTCCCGTGGGCATACTGGGTTGTCCTTCTAGTGTATATAAGCTTTTGGATAGAGGGCATGAGTGTGTGGCATGGAGGATGGTTGGATACTTAAATACCTAATGGGAGGGTTACATTGAATATATCAATGGGGTTTTGCTCAGCTATATGAATACAGCGCAAGCACATAGACTTTACTCAAAGTGTGATTATGCAGCTGCAGTGTCATTGACTCATCCTTTCTCTGTCTTTATGTTCGTGTATCCAATTAAGGCTCTGAAGGCAATTCTGTTGGTTTCAAATGCTGGCATATTTTGTGGTTTTAGATGGATCCAGTATTCCTCTTCATTGTCCCCACCAGAAAAGGCCATTTTACTTGAGAGAAATGAGTTTGCTCATTCTTCACCCTATCAACCCTATTTTGGTCAAATGAGTAAGAGATTAAATAAGTGAGTCAGAGAGAGATAATTAATTTATGAACCATAGTCCATATGGTAAACCATCTTTTTTGTGCTAGCAATCAAAAAAGTATACAAAACAGCAATGGATGGAATGACTGAGTTAATTTCAGCCCCCGGTAATTACTCAGGCCCTATCCCAAGCCATCATTACTGTGCACACCATGCCACCTCAGTTTGGACCCAACTATTTTCAAATCAGGCTCGAGACTGCTCCGATAGGAACAGTCCAGCCTGAACTGCCAAGCCGGCCCTCCCTCAACTGGAACACAAGCAACCCAGGACTGGTTTCACCCTAGTTATGGGCTGATCAGCCAGGTACAACTTGGTTTCAGTGACAAAGTGAGTATGGACCCCACATTTGAGCATACCCGTCCAACTTAGGGCATCACAATAAGTATACAAAACAATGAATTGGGATGCAGTCTCGAGTGATTGCCAGTGGCTGAGATTCATTCAAGCATTCCATCCATCACTTTGTTGCATTTGACAATCAAATACATGCATACTGCCTCGTCAGACATAATCATGTTTTTGGTGAAAGTGTATGCTTGCTTTACCTATTTTGGAGTTGAGGGAATAGGCAGCAAATCACCCTATCTATTTATCCATTTAAAAAGCTTATGTGCAATAGTTATGCTGATGTGTACTTATACCAGTCACTGTCTGAGGATGCAATGAGTAGTCTTTTTAATGTTATTAGTTTTGGCTCTTCTAGCTCACTTGAAGTCTGATTCTGGTTGTTTAGAATGTTATGTTATGTTATTGCGACTTATATAGCGCCAGCTACTCGGAGGCCTCGTAGCGCTGATCAGTTTGAAAAGTTTAGAACATACTATGTTAATCAGTTGCTACTAAGTTTGGAGCACATGCCTGTCATTATCATGATTTGGTTGATAGGAATATTGTTTTTTTTTTACAAGGATCACTATATCTTTTCAACATCCTGTTTTGTTGTGGACACTGGTCATGTGCTTCACAACGATAGATCTGATCAAATCAGCCTCTGCATTACTTCTGGTGTCTCTGCCACACTCTCACTCTCTCTCGATACGTACCTTGCCTTGTAGTTCTTCCATATGCTTCTCTACCACCTCAAACACCGTCCAAAATCCCACTATTCATTCACATGACGCAAAAAAATAGTTTATTGTAAGCACTTATTCACTCTTTAGGATTCCATTGAAATTCATTGTGCCTTTTTAATGTTTTGAAAGTTCTTAGCAGAACAAGTCCTTTGTGTTGAATGAGAGTGAACTAGGATTTCCCATTTAAAATCAGTAGCTATTGTTGTATCCACAGATAGCACTAAAGGAACGTGGGGCATTGGGATGAAGGTTACTTTTGTTCCAGGGTCCCTATTATGAGGTTGTTAGAAATAAGGTCTTTAGTTGGCAGAGGTATACACCCAAGTAGGAGCCACAATCCTAATCAGGGTAAGTCACACATAGTCCAAATTATCCTGTGCCCACCCTCTCCTAGCTTGGCACTGAGCAGCTACGCTAAACTTAGAAGGCAATATGTAAAGTATTTGTGCAATAAAACATACAGTAACACAGTGAAAACACCACCAAAATGCACCACACAGGTTTCGAAAAATATATGTTATTTATCTGGTTGAATTAAGGTAAAAAACGATAAAGATTCAATAAGCACAAGTTGAGATATCACTTTTGCAAGATTAAAAAGACTTAAATCTTAGAAATCAACAGTTGTCTCTTGTTTGCACAAAGTACCTGGTTTGTGTCAAAAATAACATGCACAGAGACCGCAGAGGGGAAGGTACATGGAAAAATAGGGTGTGTGTCGGATTTTTTGACGCGGCACGGTCAGCATCGTTTCATTCCACGCTACAAGGGGCTTTGCATCAATTTCCGGCGCGCAGTTTTGGTTCCTCACTCCGATGCAGGTATCTTTTTGACACCCAGGGATGATGCAGGAAAATTCTGGGCGTGCAGGAAGAAGTCACAGGCGATGCGTTGAATTTTCTATCACACAGCAGGCGTTGTGTCGATCCTTCACTTGGGAAGACGGGCTGCGTCATTCCGGATCAGCTGTGCGTTGATCCTGTAGGCTGTGCATTGAATTCTCTCCGCAAGGCAGGCACTGCGTCGATTCGTTACTCGGGAAGTCAGGCTGTGTCATTCCGGCTCAGCTGTGCGGCAATTTCTCGGTTGCATAATGGCTGTGCATCAATTTACGGCACACATGGAGTTTCCTGAGGAGGTTAAGTCTTTCTGGTGATTACTTCAGAAAACGGGAGGCAAGCTCAATCCAAGCCTTTGGAGCGCACTTCTCAGCAAAGTCAGAGGGCAGCAAGGCAGCAGGGCAACAACAGGGCAGCAGTCCTTCTCAGCAAAGCAGTCCAGATGAGTCCTTTGGGCAGCCAGGCAGTTCCTCTTGACAGGTTGCAGATTCAGGTCCAGAAGTGTCTGATTTGGTGGGGTCAGGGACCCAGTTTATGTTCCCAAAAATGCCTTTGAAGTCGGGGAGACTTCAAAGAGTGGTTTTGAAGTGCACAAGTTCCCCTTTCAGTACAGGTCTGTCTGCGAGGATCCCAGTACAGGGTTTGCCAGTCCATTGTGTGAGGGAAGGCTACTAGCCTTTGAAATGGAAGTGTCAGGCCCTTCACCCTTCCAGCCCAGGAAGTCCCATTCAGTATACAAATCAGTGCAGGTGTGACTGAGTATCCTGTGTTTGTGGTTGTCTGGGTGAAATACTCAAGGAAGCTGTCAATCAGCCCAGCCCAGACATTCATTGGAGACAGGCTGCAAGGCACAGATGGATTTAAGTGTAGAGAAATGCTCACCTTCTAAAAGTGGCATTTCTAAAATAGTAATATAAAATCCAACCTCACCAATAAGCAGGATTTTGTATTACTATTCTGGCATACTAAATATGACCTGGTTACCCCTTTCTGATCAGAACCTACCACTCAAACAGTATATGAGGGTAGTCCTAATGCTATCCTATGAAAGGAGCAGGCCTCACAGTTATGAAAAATGAATTTAGGAGCTATCCACTACCAGGACATATAAAGAACACATGTACATGTCCTGCCTTTTACCTACATAGCACCCTGCCCTATGGGTTACCCAGGACCTACCTTAGGGGTCACTTATCTGTAGAAAAAGGGGAGTTGAAGGCTTGGCAAGGTCTTTGAAATGCCACGTCGAAGTGGCAGTAAAACTGCACACACAGGCCTGGCAATGGCAGGCCTGAGACATGGTTAAGTGACTACTTATATGGGTGGCACAACTAATGCTTCAGGCCCACTAGTAACATTCAATTTGCAGGCCTTGGGCACATGTAGTGCACTTTACTAGGGACTCACACGTAAATCAAATACGCCAATTGGCGATGAACCAATGTTACCATGTTTAAGGGAGAGAGCATATGCACTTTAACACCGGTTAGCAGTGGTAAGTGTGCAGAGTCCTAAAACCAGCTAAAACAGTGTCAGAAAAGTGGAAGGAGGCAGGTAGAAAGTTGGGGGATGAACACTGTAAGGCTGTCAGGTCTAATGGCGGTAATCAGAATAGGAGGTGGTGTTTACTCACCCGGTACATACCCTGGAGTGAAATATTTATTTAATACCCTCTCTTCCTTGTTTTTAGCTGTGGGTGTGGGATATAACATTCAAATTCTGTATTTAGGTAACATAAATCTGCATGTCTTCACATTCCCCCTGATAAATGTCGATAGGTTTTACCTGGTAATGTCCATCAGGTCAAAACAGCCACAGTGTGATAATTATGTCCCAACTTGAATTGTATTCCCTGTGCAAAGGCATGTCTGTGCAGGGGTTAGAATTTGACCCCTGGTCATAATTTGGACCAAAACACGGAAGCAATAAGGTATACTAGCTTGTTTTTCTATACTAGACATACGGGAATTTTATTTCTTTTTTAACTAATACCATTTAGTTCTAAAGTCTTTTTAAGCTGATGATCTATGAAAATGTAAAACCACGCTCCCTCTCCCTGAGACAGGCATCAAACCAGCCCTGTAAATTATTCAGTCTAGTGCAGTTATCACGGAACAGCTTATTTCCATGTTAATGCAAGAATTAATTTGTGGTTAGCTCTTATGAATTTTAATTTAACACCCTCGGTTGGATGTCTGCTCTTTGCTAGACATTTCCTCCAACATGTCTGGTGCTGATTAATTTCTTTTGTGTGTGTGACCCGTGGGAGAAAACCCATACCAAGGTACTAATATAAGATTTTTAATTTCTCCTTTTCGTTCATAGATTCATTTTGTTAGACCGGACAGCCATAGATAGGATGGTCTTCACCCCAACTTTTGCCTACCTGATCCATTTTTCTGACCTTGTTTTGCTGGTATTAGAACTTTACCATTGAAGGCGGGACATGTACTTTTTAGATTTTCATGTCCTGGTAGCAAAAAACTCCCAAAGTCGTTTTTCACAACAGCAAGCCCTATCTTTCCCATAGGATAACATTGGGGTTACCTTATTCCAATTTTTAACTGTAATTCACAATCTGGAAGAGATAAACATTTTACGTTTGGTGCCTCTGGAATCAAATTCAAAATCACAATTTATGGTGAAGTCGGATTTTAAATTGTAATTCTGAAAAAGACACTTTAGAAATTTGGTATTTTCTGACTAAAGCCATTCGGTGCCTGCTGCCTACATCTGGTCACTTGTCTGGGGTGGATGACAGCTGGATTTAGGTATTCCCACTATACATCCACACACAATGGGAGCTTAGGTGTAACTTGATGGACCATCCTTGGAGGATCGGAGGGAGGAGCTGGACCCATCCTCACTCACACCTGAACAGGCTGTGTCCTCTCCCCACACAAAGAGCTCCAAAACCCTCTGTGGTGAGCCTGGCTTCGAAACCTCTACTATGACTATTTTCCTGGTGCAAGGTATTTGCATTGCCTTTGATGCTAGCCTTGACAATAACTTAGAATCTCTGCATTGCACCACCTGCACTCATCGCAACCAAAGCATCACCTCAACTATACATTGCATCGTCAACACCGGTCTTCACATCACAAGCCTCGGTGCCTGGACCCTGGAAAACACAACAGGAACACGCACCCTAATTTTGCTGCATCTCAGAACAATTGCATCACCCCGGTTGCTTGGAGAAAATCGACATAACACCTCTACTGCATGGTTCGGCTCCGATGCAGTGCTCCCAAATTAGTATTTAAGGTACTTTGGTTAATTGGGCCCAACTTGGTCTCTGTAGCGGACCCACGATCCATTGCTGTTAGCCTGCACATTTGTCTTTGTTGCAGTCTGGCACAACCAGATATCACTGGTTGTCACTTCTTGCTTCTAAGAGTATTTTCCAGTTTAATTGTTAAAAATTCATAGCTCAAGTTCAACTTATTGGATTTTTGTCATTTTAGTCCTGTTTGTTAAACTAAGTTCTTTTTGCTAACCTGATGTGGAAGCATTTTGTATTGTGTTTTCACAGTTTTACTGTTTGAAGTGTTTCAAAATACTTTACACATTGCTTCTTAGTTAAGCCTGGCTGCTGTGTGCCAATTCACCAGAGGGTGAGCACAGGCTAATTTAGGGTTTGCCTGACACACACGCTGACTAGGATTGTGGTTGCTGATTGGCCAGGGCCCAAACCCCAGTAGACCAACAAACCAATTTCTAACACATTTGTTCTGTAAGAACACTTTGTATGAAACGTTGATAGGGTTTCTTCGAACATGCTGTAAACTGTTACCTAGTCTACTGCATTACAAGCTGTGAGGAAATTACATGCTCTGTGGTTAGTGCTCTGTCGATGAATCTACTGCTCCTTGCAGCTATTTCTGTTAGTGGTTTCATATTTGGTGAACAGAAAGTTAATGTGTTTCAATGGCAGAAGTACTTTTGAGAATATGCAGAAAACCCCTGTTTCTGAAGGATGTACACATAGCATTCAACCAAGACCCCCCCGAAATCATAGCAGTAATCTGAAGGATGTGCACATAGCATTCAACCAAGACTCATAGCTTTAATATTGCAGTCTGATTATGTTGGAGCAGTCCAATCAGTGCATTTTCCTGGAGTGATCACAAGATGTTTGGTCAATGCTCTGTGTGTAAAGTGATATCTTAACAAGTCACTTTGTTTCAATATGCACACTTTTTTTTTAACCAGATCTACTGACATGTGTTCCACAACTTCACATTCTCACCAGAGGTATGTGATCTACTTTAGTAACCCATCCCATACAAAATGATCCTATTGATTTCCTATAACAACATAGGTCGGTTTTATGATGATTGCTTATGAAAACCTCTTCTGTAAATATTGTTTTGTTATATTGCAGAAGTTGCTGTCATGTTGTACTACATTGTAACTTTCCTAGTAGGTCACACTACTTTCCAACTGGAGAATTGTGCTGATCCAATGAGACTATCATTTAGGAATCCTAGCCTAGAGTTTTCCTACTCTTCACCTACAGTTTTTACCTGGAGAGACCATCAGCACTGGCAGGGTCTGTCCCCGGGCGAGGCTCCACTGTAAGGTCCATTCCCTATAGGGAGATGGACCACCTCAGGTTTTTAGGATTTTCACACTTCATTTGCATGAGCCACATGAGGGATCTGTGGTCTGTCTGAAACCAGAAGGGAGTCCAAAACAGGTATGGTCTCTGCTTCTTTAGTGCCCAGACCACATCAAATACTTCTCTTTCAATGGCACTCCACCTCTGTTCCCGTGGACGTAACCTCAAGCTAATGAAAGCTGCCGGTTGGTCTAGGCCCTCATTCAGCCGTGCTAAGACTGCCCCTATGCCATGCTCTGAAGCATCCATCTGCACGATTAATTAATTGGAGTAATCAGGGGCCCTGAGCACAGGTGCTATACATATGGCTTACTTGAGACAATCAAAGGCTTTCTGACAAGCCTCTGTCCAGATCACCAATCTGGGCTGCTTCTTATAAGACAGGTCAGTTAAGGGGGCAACAATGGTACCATAGACCTTAACACATCTTCTGTAGTAGCCAATGAGGCCTAGGAAGGCTGTCACTTCGTTTTGGGTTTTAGGTGGTTGCCAGGCCATGATGGTTTCAATCTTGAGAATGCTGACTTCTCTCTTGCTCCCTCAGTCAAGGCGATCTGCCAGTACCCTGATGTTAAGTCAAAGGTATTGAGAAATTTGGTAGCACCTAGCCTGTCAATGAGTTCATCAGCTCTGGGGATGGGGTCTGCCCCAGTCTTAGTGATGAAATTGAGGCCTCGGTAGTCCATGCATGGCTGAAGTTCTGGTTTGGGTTCCGGGAAGGTGGCCTTTGGCACCAATACCACAGGGCTGGACCAGATGCTGCTCGAGGGCTCAATCACCCCTAAGGCTAGCATCTTGATAACGTCCTCCCAGATTCCGGTTCTCACCCTGTCTGACAAGCTGTAAATTTTGTTCTTTACCAGGGGACTGTCTCCTGTGTCAATGTCATGAATGCACAGATATGTGAGTCCGTGGGGGTGAGTGAGAAAAGTGAGGCAAACTATCTCAGCAACTTGTATCAGTCACCTTGCTGCTGTGGGGTGTGGGTGGCAGAAAGGATGACACCCTCCATTGACCCATAATTTTCCTGTGCAGAGAGGAGGTCAGGGAGTGGTTCACTCTCCTCATCCACACCCTCATCTGTCAAAAGAAACATACTCACTTCAGACCTCTCAAAGTGAGGCTTGAGTCAGTTGACATGGAACACCTTTAGGAGGTTCCAAGTGGCTTGGGAATCCACTAAGTGGGTGGCTTCCCCTTACGCTTCTGATCTCATATGGGCCAGTCTAGCGGTCCTGGAGCTCTGGGCCCTACTGGCTCTGTGACTCATACTTTTTGGCGAGGCTGAAACTCTACCAGATTGGCCTTCTGGTCATAACAGCATTTCATTACTTCCTGGTTGGCATTTTAGGTTGCTCTTGACCTTTTTCCAGAAGCAGTACATCTGGTTCCAGAGAACCAACATGTAGCTGACCACTTCCTGGGGGGTTTCCTGGGAGCTTTCTCCCACCCCTCCTTGACAATACTAAGATATCCCCTGACAGGGTGGCCATAGAGGAGTTTAAAGGGACTGAACCCTATGCCTTTTTATGGCACCTCCGTGTAGGCAAGTAAAGGCATAGCAAGAGGACATCTCACTGACACCTCATGGCCTCAGGGAGGCCTACAATCGTGACCTTCAAGGTCTTGTTGAACCTTTCAAATAGACCATTGGATTGGGGGTGATAAGGTAAAGTGAGTCTTGTAAGTTAACCCACACGTGTCCCACATGGACTTCATGTTCGCAGACATGAAGTTTGTGCCTCGGTCAGACACTATTTCTTTGGGGAACCTCACACAGGTAAAAATACCATCAGAGTTGTGGTCACCATGGATGCAGTCACCGTCCTCAGAGGGATTGCCTCTGGGTGGCGTGTGACATGGTCCACCAAGACCAGGTTGAACCTGTTGCCTAAGGCTGTCTTGGGTCCTGGACCAATGACGTCAATGCACACCTTTTCAAAGGGGGTGCCAGCAATGGGAGGTAGGATTAGGGGAGCTTTCAGCTTTTTCCTCTGACTTCCGACTGGCCTGGCAGGTATGACAGGACCTGCGGAATATATCTGAGGCTGTCTTCATTCTGGCCAATAAAAGCAGGTGGCAAGCCTGGCAAAGGCCTTGTCTTGCCCCAAATGTCCTGCCAGGGGCATGTCATGAGCAAAAACTAGCAGGAAGGACCGGTAACACTGGGAGACCAGCAGCACACGGGCTGCCTCAGAACCCAGAGCCCTATGCTTGCTGTAGAGAAGATCATTTTCCCAGTAGATCAGGTGATCCTCAGACGCTTCACCCAGCCAACAGGCTCAGGTAGGTCACCTAAGGTGGCATTGTCCTCCCCGGTTGGCTCAGTGGCCTCCTCCTCAGGGACTCCATCAACCTCTACCACTGAAAATTCAGGGATCGGTTTCTTATACCCCTTACCCCTTTCTTTGGCAGCTGTCTGGGCCATTGTTCTAAGCTCCAAATATCCTTGACTCCCTTTCCGGGCAGCCATGGACTATGTGGTCATACAGCCCCACTCTGGCAATCCCATCATCTCCTAGTGAAACCTGAACTCCACCTCCTTCCAGATAGTTTGCTCCAGGTCATTGCCTAACAGACAATCCAAAGACATGGCAGGGCTCACAGCAAACCTTCAGAGTACCACGGATCACCCCCCACCCACTCAGAGGGAACCCGAGCCACCTATAAATGGCACTCACGATTGTTGGCGACTGTGACTTGGAATGTGTTCTGTAGAACCTGCTCTAGCAGGGACTATCTCCTACCCTAGCGCTACACTGGCCAACCCAGGTGTCTGCCAACCAGTGGGGGACTGTGCCCTCTTGTGACATTTGAGTCACCCTCAGAGTGTCCATACTTGGTGCACTCTGTACATTGGGGTACAAACCTCCCTGTCTTATGATCAAAGAACCCTTTCTTTTTAGGATCAGACTGGAACTGGTTACCACTACTCCCTTGGGATTTATTTTGGGGGCCTTTAGACAACTCCTTATTTTTAAGTTTTCTCCCCCCTCTTTCTTCTGGTGGAAACTCTGATCACCTTTGTAAGTGTATCCCCTACCCCAATACCTTTTTGGACACTCTGGTGCTAGACCAGAGGTCCGCCTCCTCAGCAAGCTTCCTGTGATCAATCAGATAGCTGTCAAATAGGTGCTGATGCATCTCTGTAAAACAGATACTGAGCATGTGCTCTCTCAAGATTAAATTCTACCATCCAACATAATAATTGACTTTGTTGCCCCACACTCAGCCACTCAGTGCCTTACTGGAATAATCAATTAAATCTACCTAGGATTGGTTGGGGAGCTTCTGATTGTCCCTGAATCTTTGCCGATACTTGTCCGGGGTCACTCTAAATTTGGCAATCAAAATAGCTTTTATGGGAGTGTAATAGGTCTGGCCCTCAATCTCTAATGTTAGAAGTGTGTCTCTCCCAAATGTTGGCATGTGTTTCCACAGTAGGGCTCCCAAATCCTTTTCAGGTACCCCATGTACCCTCAGTGCAACTTCATAAGCAGAAAACCACTTATTGGTGTCATCTACCACCACATAATTAGGCACCACATCCTTGGGTATACAAGCCTTCTTGTCTCCATAAGATACTGCATGTATGCTGACACCATCACTGCTGGTATCCACCTGCCTGGCCTTGAGTTGCAGCTGTTTTAGACTCAGTTCATGCGCCAGACTTAGGCGGTCATTATAAACCTGGTGGTTCGGCCCGCCATGCCGGCAGTGGCGGCTGAAGCCACCAGCCGGCATGGCGGGCCGAATCGCCACATAATAAACTAGTTGACGGCCGCCAGTGGCAGCAGTCACCCACCACCATGCTCCTGCCGCCAGGCAGCTGCGCTACCCTGCGGATAATGTTTCATATGCCGCCAGCCTTTTCCTGGCGGGATATACCGCAATGAAAAGGCTGGCGGAGGGGGTATCCTGGGGCTCCCCTGGGGGCCCCTGCACTGCCCATGCACTTTGCATGGACAGTGCAGGGGCCCCCGTGCAGGCCCCCGTTGTGCATGTCACTGCCCAATTTATGGGCAGTGACAAGCGCGACAGGTGCTGCTGCACCACCGCACACCAACATTGGCGGCGGCTCCTAATGGAGCCGCCCTCAATGTTACGGCCGTGTTCGGGGCGGAGACACTGTCTCCGCCCGCTGGCCTGGCGGGGAAAACATAATACGGCCAGCAGGTTTTCCAGGGGGCTGGCGGTCGATGAAAAGACCGCCAGCCTGAACATGGCGGGAAATCCCGCAGAGTTCAAAATGAGGGCCTTAGTTTCTTTTCTACTAAGGCTTTCTCAGCCTTCCTGTCGTCCATTTCTAATTTTGCCAACTGTAGCTGGAATTCTCTATCCTCTCTCCTTTCCTCTAAGGTCAGGCCATCACTAGAAACACTGCCTCCTACCTTCGCAGGTAGCACAAATCCAGGCGTGCCCCCCTCAACTGCTGCAAGTAGTTCCATGGAAAAGCCATTCACATTCTCCCCCAACTCATCATCCTTTTGGGAGCGGGCCTCAGCCCAGGCACTCAGTGCCATTTGAAACTCCACCTTCTTGGTGGTTCCTGGGGCAGGTACTCTTATCTCTTTGCAGATGCTTTTCAACTGGTTCACTTTGTAATCATCCAGCCTAGCCAGCTCAAACTCCATGGCTCCACTTGTAGAACCAGCCAGAGACATGATGCATAGAATGTATTAAAAATGCAAAGCAGGGAAAACTGCAGAAGAGGAAAAAAATTAGAAATGGTCTTTGTATGTCACTGCATAAACACAAGTCCTAGCCTCACCGCTGATCACCAGTTTTAGAAATTGAGTCTCTAGATAGCACCCTGTCCAAGTAGGGACCACAATCCTAGTCTGGGTAAGTCACAACACAACTTAAATTATCCTGTGCTCACACTCTGGTAGCTTGGAACAGAGCAGGCAGGCTTAACTTAGAAGGCAATGTGTAAAGTATTTGTGCAATAACTCATACAGTAACACAGTGAAAAACACCACAAAAAATCACACAAGTATAAAAAAATAGAAAATATGTATCTGAATAAAATAAGACTAAAATGGCAAGAATCCAATATGCACCAGTCAAGATATCACTTTTTAGAAGTTTAGGTAAGTCTGCATCCATAGGAATCAATGGTTGTATCTTTTTAGCGCGGAGTACCTGGGATGCATCAAAAATAATGACACAGAGGACTGTAGAAAAGGTAATGTGTTGGAAAGTAAAGCGATGCTTTGATTTTTCTGGCGCGGCGGAGGTGATTCATCTATTCTTTCCTCACGGGCAAGGTGATGTGTCGATTTCCAGGTGAACAGCCTTGGCTCCTTAGTGCGGTACAGGAATATTTTGATGCCCAGGGATGATACGCAGAAAATAAAAATGTGCTGCCATGATGAAACAGGTGCTGCATTGATTCGGGAAGCGCTGCAGTAATTTTTCATCCACGAGTCAGGTGCCGCATCGATTTTTGCAGGCGATGCACCGATTTTCTCTCTCTGGTGAAGTCTTTGATGGCCCTGAGACGTCTTAACAGGGAGGCAAGCTCAGTCCAAGCCCTTGGGGATGACTTGTGAGGAAGAGGCAGAGTTAAGGAGCAGCAGGTAGCAGGGCAGCAAGCAGGAGAGCAGTCCTTCCAGAGAAGCAGTCCAGATGAGTCCTTTGGGCAGCATGGCAGTGCACCTTTGAAGTCAGGTGGAAACTTCAGAGAGTGGTTTTAAATGTACTAGTTCCCCTTTCAACCCAGTCCTGTCTGCCACAAGATCTGTGGGGGGTTATCAGTCCTTTGTGTGGGGTCAGGCCACGATCCTTTGAAGTGTAAGTGAGAGGCCCTCCACCCTTCCTTCCCAGGAAGACCCATCAGTATGCAGATGAATGTAGATGAAGCTGAGTATCCTGTGTTTATTGCTGTCTGGTTGGAATGCACAAAGGGAGCTGTCAGCCAGCACAGATCCGACGTGGATTGGAGATAAGCTGCAGAGATTAGTAAATGCGGAGAAATACCTACTTTCTAAAAGTGACAATTCTAAAATAGTAATGTTAAATCCAACTTCACCAGTAAGCAGGATTTCTCAGTACCATTCCAACCATACCAAACATGACAATTCCACTCCTTTCTGATCAGAAATCACCACTTACAGATATATAAGAGAATTCTCAATGGTGGCCTATGAGAGGGGCAGACTTCACAATATTGAAAAATAACTTTGGGTGTTTTTCACTACCAGGACATGTAAAACCTACAAGTTTATGACCTTCCCTTGACTTACATAGAGCTATGCCCTATGGGCTACCTAGGGCCTACCTTCTGGGTGACTTATATGTAAAAATTGATTCCCCAACATCCACAAAGTCTCCCAACTCTGATAGGCAATCAAGCAGTGATTTTAGCAATTGAGAAATGTGTCTCCCGAGAAGACACCTGGCCCTGATGGCATCCCAGCAGATATTTATATATCAAACATTAATCTGTGGGGTTACCTGCTAACAAATACTTTTATATCCGCTGTGCTAGGCACCAATCCAGATTCCTGGAGGTCAGCAATAGTAGTTTATTATTTTTAAAAAAGGAGACAGGTTCTATCCATCCTGCTATAGGCCAATTTCATTATTGGACTCCAGTGTTAATATCTTGGGACATGTACTCTTGTCCTGCTTGGAGAGATGTGCTGATGAAAACAGTATATTAATGGAAGCCCAATATTGGTTTAGACCAGGCATAGGCACTGTGGTTCAATGCCTGAACTTTTACTTCTTCGAATGGAAATATGTCAGGGACAAAGGGGGATCTTTACACCTGGCTTTCATTGATCTATCAAGTGCTTTCGATTTAGTGACTCGATCAAAGTTATGGGACCTAATGGGTAAGAACTTTCTGTACTTAAAAGGTGTTTACACCAGGACCTAAAGGTAAAGGTCTGTTACCGTCCCCATAGGGAATGTTCCCCCCATATTAGTTCCACCTGGGGTGTTAGACAGGGTGTATGCTGGCTCCCTTCCTTTTCCTAATTTAGATGAATACCTAGTGGATAAAGGGAAAGAAATGCCATGTATGGGAACACAATAAATACCTATTTTACTATATGCAGATGACGCTGTACTTCTTGCCTGTACAGCAGATATTCTTCAAGTCTTATTAGAAGAGTTTTGAACTTACATTGATGAGTTGAACTTGCAAGTAAACTATTGAAAGTCTTATATAATGACCTGTGGCCTTCCCTTCCAAGCACGAGGTCCGAGCATTTTATGATGAGGATGACACACCTAGAAAAGATTAAGGGCCTGATTTAGGTCTCAGCGGATGGGTTACTCTATCACAATGGTGACAGATATCCCCTCAGCCGAAATATAAATCCTGTAGGAAATAATGGGATTTAGGCGGTCATTCCAACGGCGGAGGGAACCGCCGAATGACCGCACCGCGGTCAAAAGACCGCGGCGGTCATTCTGGCTTTCCCGCTGGGCCGGCAGGCTACCGCCAAAAGGCCGCCCGCAGGCCCAGTGGGAAAGACCCAGCAACGATGAAGCTGGCTCCGAATGGAGCCGGCGGAGTTGCTGGGGTGCGACGGGTGCAGTGGCACCCGTCGCGATTTTCAGTGTCTGCAAAGCAGACACTGAAAATCATTATGGGGCCCTGTTAGGGGGCCCCTGCACTGCCCATGCCAGTGGCATGGGCAGTGCAGGGGCCCCCAGGGGCCCCACAACACCCGTTCCCACCATCCTGTTCCTGGCGGTAAAAACCGCCAGGAACGGGATGGCAGGAAGGGGGTCGGAATCCCCATGGCGGCGCTGCAAGCAGCGCCGCCATGGAGGATTCCCTGGGCCAGGGGAAAACCGGCGGGAAACCGCCGGTTCCCCTTTTCTGACCGCGGCTTTACCGCCGCGGTCAGAATGGCCCAGGAAGCACCGCCAGCCTGTTGACGAGATATCCGTCACCATTGTGACAGAGTAACCCATCTGCCAAAATCTAAATCAGGCCCTAAATCTTCTATTTGGGAATTCTTTGCAGTTCATCTTTTATCTGGAATCCACTATTCACTTTAAGATCCCAAAATATTAACAGGAACATTGATGCTACTTTTAGATCTGCTCACAGATTAAGGCTTAAGAAATGTTTTGCCTATAAGAAAGTAAATGCATCTTGGCAGGAGTATATGTTGCAGGGCTTTGGGGCTTTTGTAATGCGGGGATCCTCCGGTGGTGGAAAACCATGTTTCCGGTAGATTACTGCCAGTGGCTTGTGGCACTGCGACCTTTACATGCCACGAGGTACTAGGGATCCTGTACTTGGAGGATCAAATTGGGCTCTCCCTTATTACTCTGAATTAAGAGCTGGGGATCTCCAGAGGTGGGTCTTGTAAGAACATGTATTTCTGACTGCCTGTCTTTTGATAGGCTAGACCACATTCCTTGGCTCTCCTATCCGAGGATAACTTTCCAGGCTCTAGGCCTTGCAGATCCATACAGAGACCCACATAAGACCACCCCTAAAAACAAAGAAGTTGTTAAACAACAGTATCTAGACTATTGCATGAATATGCATTTTGGAGAGGGCGTAGCATGAGGAGTCATTTGTATCTAGATTAGATTACAAATCCTATCCATCTGTTTTATCTCACTCTTCTTAAATTAGGAACATTGCAATTTAAGCTGTTTTTTTCCTTGTAATCAACTTGGCAGTACAATCTACCTCTGTGTTGTTGTGACAAAGGGCCAGATGTATCAAATGATTTTGCACTCGCAAACTGCGAAATCAGCCGTTTGCGAGTGCAAAATCGTGGTCTGCAATGCATCAAAGGCATTCGCAGACCACAAAATGAAAATCGCAAAAATTGCGATTTTCTGCGTTGCAACCTGGATTTTGTGAATCGCAATTTGCGATTCGCAAAATCCAGGTCGCAAGGCAATTCTGCAAAAAATCGCAAATTGCGATTTTTCGCAGAATGGTATTTTGCACATGCAAAATACCATTGTCTGCAACCAGGTGGTAACCTGGTGCAAAATTAAAAAATGCAGTAAAACTGCATTTTTAAATTTAACATGTAAAGCACACATGCCCTTTTGGCATGTGTGTACTTTACATTGTAAAAAAAAAAATTTAGGGTGCAGGAGAGGGGGCCTTAGGCCCCCAGCACCCTGGCCTTTTGCATTTCCGAATTTGCGATTTCTGTTTCAGAAATCGCAATTTAGGAAATGCAAAAAATTCGCAGCTATGGGCCAACAGGCCCATAGCTGCGAATGGGGCCAGTATCGCAATTTGCAATTCGGTAATTACATTTGCGATTTTTAAGAAATCGCAATTACCGATTTGCAGATGTGATACATGGTCCTTTGCGAGTCGGTAATTGCGATTTCTTACAAATCGCAATTACCGAATCGCAATGTGCCAGATTCATAAATCTGGCCCAAAGTCTCCAAGCAAAGCACAAGTCACTTGACCTTGTTTTGCACATTGTACTCAGTTTCTTGGTCTTCATTTTTGGTTCCTATGTTATGTGACACAAATCTGAGACAGCATAAGGAGGGGCATGTGTTTTTAGTGTACCTTGGTTCAATAGACACTTGTTATACAATTTTAAATTTTATAAGAGTGACTTTTATTATTAAGAAACACTACAAACTTCTTATCTGTGATGCCGGGATGTTCTGAGTATTGACTATAATGTTTTTGTCTTTTGATATTTTACATATGATGCTTTTTCTATGTCTTGTATATTTATATTGCTTTTATGACTTCAGCCATATAAAGGTTATATTGATTGATAGGGTGCTAAAGAGTCAACAAATTAAAAGCACCCTAAGTAATTGTTTGACAATGTAAAGGAAATAATGTTCCCTGAAGTATAGCACTGAAATAAATATCTCCAGGAAAAATGTTTCTGAAAGTAAGGCTTACAACTACTGCATTTACACCTTTAAATATAAGCATGTAGAAACCATTTTTTCTTCAAAAGACTTTGATGAATTGGTTTCTATGAAGGGGTAAATTGCCATTCATTCTACAAATTTCCATTAAACAGTTTAAGTGAAATGGTTTCTCAGTAATGGTATTCTATTAAATCATTGTTCTATGCAATCTCTTACTACCGCAAATCATACCTAATGAAATCACTGGAGCAACTCAATGAACCTGTCTCCAAACCTTGCTCGCCACCTTTGCTTCTACGTAGAGCTAAAGCAACAACCAGACCAATCGCTAGACTATTCAAAGGAACAACAACAAAGCCTTCAACAATTAAAGTAAAAGAAACTCTGACACCCTTTCTATTATTACCTCATCATCTGCACTCTAACAGGGCAGATCTGCCTTCAACATAACTCTGGCATTGAGTTACCCAAGGGGATCACTTGAGAAACCAATAGAGTAGTCACTGACCCTTGGCTAATTATGTTACCTGGATCAGGTCCACTAACAACAGTACTGGGCTAAAATATAACTCCCAACCACAATCTTCCAAAATCAGCAATATCATTGAGAACAATCAAAGCCCATACTAACATTAGTGTAAGAAATGAGTCATAAAATAGACAAGATGAATTGATAATATCTTCCAGTTCACCATGTCAAACGATGAAAACATAAGAAAGGTCCCCAGACCTAGTTCAGAGCTCTAGAGTTAACCACAATGAGTAATGTTGGTTGTGTAGTTCTACTGTAAAAAGAGCAATCATCAGTACTACTTAACTAACCAGATATCTCCACCTACACATGGTGTTGCTGCTCTCATTTATCTTCCAAGATAATTACGATCACTAAGTATAAACAGAACTCACATCTATGATCTGCTAATTGACCACAAACAAGAACTTTGCCTGGAGACAGAAATGCGTTTAAGTAATGATGCAGCACCAAAACTACATTCTGCAATCCCAGATGCATTAGTAACCGTCTCCAGAAATTGATTGAATATATAGAATGATGGAGGAATAGCGATGGGTAGCTCTACAAAACTCCACTATAAAAGTCTACACAGTCTCTGAATGTGAAGCATTATTTGTTCATTGTTTCTTACTTTCCCACCCTCCTTCTAATCTGTTGTAACTCCCCACCCCCACATGTCTTTTAAAAGCTCCCTTTTGGACTATAAACGTTTTTGGACTCTATATAGAACATTACATTTTACTCACAAGGCAATTAATCAGCAAGTTGTAATCAGTCCTGAATGCTGAAGCCAAACAGCTGTATTTCAGAATACTATCTACAGAATTATCGTCTGACCTAATTATTAGGCCCCAATAACATGTACTAAAGTATCAACCCATTGGGTGTAAATTTTCTTTTATTAAACTCCAATCCTGTGAATTTTTGTAATTGATATTTAGGACACAATATGTATGCCAGACAATGTTATGCCACCTGAGCAGATGGAATCACATTACATCTGCACTCAAGGCTCTACACTGGTTCCCAGTTGCAAGAAAAACCTCCTTTGCCATCAGACAGTCCATGGAATGGAATACATGTTCGTGCAATGTGAAATCAGATACATTGAAGAATAGCTGCACTCCTGATAATGTTCCATTTTCAAAAAACCTTTGCAGGTAGACATTCCTCAGTGTAGACATGAAAGTTGCTGGATATGCTCCCAATGAAAAAACAAGTATTGGCAAAGCCAATAGGTTTTTACTTATCAGGATGGTGCAATTTGTTTTTAATTATTTGTAATCCCAATAGTATTCCTCAAAAAGAATAGGAAAAATAGAAGAACTGTGGATTCTTAAACATGGGCACCATATGCTTGCAAAAGAAATGTTAAATTAAAAAACTTCCACTGGTGTGGCCATTGTACTGGTGCTTTTTCATATAATTGCCTTTCAGTTGTTGGAGACAAGAATACATTTGCAAACCAAAAAACAGTATAAAACAATATAAAAATTTTAGAGAAATCAAAAGATACCCGCACATATACTTGTTAGGTTAGGGGACATCAGGAAGGAGGGGCTGACCCCGCTTTTCCCCATGTTATATGCTCCATAGCGCTTGTTCATCTCCTGCAGTGGTGCACCCTTTGGTGCAAGACTGGGAGCTGGACCTGATTACAGCAAGGGACTGGGTGTCCCAATATCCATTGTGGCCAGGAAGGAGCTGACCCTGCTTTTCCCCATGCCACACTCTACATAGTGCTTGTTCATATCCCGCAGAACGAGTGCAGGCAACCCCAGGCCAAGGGGGGGCCATCTGTGTCAATCAGAGACCAGAGGAGGCTGGGGCCCACCTCTTGATCCCTCTGTCTTGCAGGATGTTTGCAGGAGTGGCTCCCAGGCCCCCCATTAAATCTCTCCATCCTCTGGGTCCTGTGGTCTGCGTATTGGTAAGCCTAGTACCATTTTATGCTTACAAGTCTATATGTTCTTTTATTAATCTGGGCTTGGTATACATCTGGGTCTATGATATAAAGAGTGTGAGTGAAGCTTATACTCTGATTGTTTACGTAAAAAGCTGAAATGGGGAAAAAGAAATGTGGAGGTTGCAGATCCTCATCCATGCACCCTGTAAAAGTCATGTGAATTGACCACATGCTGGAGTGTGTGGTGAGTGTAATCATTACTGAGATTACCCTCACAGAGAGGAGGCTTTCTCTAACTTTGGGGAGCGATTCGGCAACTGGGCCCCTGATTTCACCCATCTTGGACACTTTCTTGGTGCCTAATGGGGTGTTGAATGAAGTTACAACCAGTCAAGCTCCTGATACTGTAGCTACCGGGAATCCCTCTGGTTTGGTTTTTACATGTAGTCATGACTGCACATTGGTTCAGCCAAGGAAATCCAGTCAGGGTGCCTGGCCCAAACACCATAAATGTGCCTCTTCCTCATCACAAATGGTGTCTTCCCTCCCTGACCGCTGGTCCAGCAGTTAGTAAAACCTTGCCTCTATCTATTTCACCAAGCAGTGAAGAGTGATCTTCTCTTTTGATTCTCGATTCCCCCGAACCATACTGGAGAGTTTTTATGAGAAACTTTGTTCAATGATAATGTTGGGGATTTCCCTATTAGCATTGATATTATGTGTCCTTGAAGCTAAATTGACATCTTTACAACAGTGTATGGGTCAACCCACTGCATGCCCTAGTAACACAGCAAAGTATTTACAAATTCAGAAACTAAGTGCCTATTTCCTGCATCATAATCAAGAGCCTTCCCACATATGGAGTTGGCACCTCTGGAAATCATTAGTACGGCAGAGAGGCCCCAAGAAGCTGATCAAATTTGCAAATATAGCGATTCTTCCTCGCCCATTCTCAACTCATCAGGCCTGTCAAAAATGAAGCTATCATCCGGGACTATTGCCGCACAGGCAGTTATTAATCTTTCTCCAGCTGAATGTACATATGTGACTGTATTTACTGGGGTCCCTGCCCTTCGACAAGGTCAACAGTAATCTCATGTAGAACTATTCAACAGGACTTTAGATTGGCTAGTGCGATATAAGAGCTTTTCATTTTCCCGTTCCAAAGATATATGGCTTGTGCGGAGGTGTGCATGAATCAGGCCAAATTCAGTTGATAGGCTGGGGGACTCCATTGTTGCGAACTTTAGATTTCACTGGTTAGCCCATTATTTGTTGTCTATTGGGAATTCGCAGTCAATGTCAAAGAGTTCCAATACCCTGGTTTCATTAGGGTAGTTTTATAAAGCTCCCTTTCTTAAGAGCCAGGTACATTTTCTCTCCTTAGCCCCCTATTAAATTCCACAAGCTCTTGTCCTATGCGTTATGGGGGGCTCCAGGACTCATCAGTATCATATTCAAATGCGGCCTGCCCACAAGGAATAACAGCCAGCTTGTTCACACTAGGGATTTCCGCACCTCTGGTGAGCTCTGGCAATTTCTATCCAGTTTCCCTAGCCAATAGATTTGAAGCCCTTTTGAATTTAGATTAACCACCAACAATGGGCAATTATGTTCACGCCTTGGTTATGGGGGATAATATGTTATGTGTTAAGGTTACTTCCTCAGACTTATGCCAGGGCTGATCTTTCTCCATACTTAGCTGGAATGTGGCCAGTCTTAAAAGCAAGGTTGATAATCCCAAGTGGCAAGCGTTTGTCTCTAAGCATGAGATACTAGCTCTGCAGGAAAAATTGTCTCTTTCCCTATTTTCTATAATGAGTACACATGCTACACTAATCCAGCTACCCACTCTGCTAGAGGGAGGGCAATGGGCGGCCTTTCGATTGGATCAGTATAAAACTTCATGTTGAAATTATAGTTTTTGAGACTGATTCTCCAGCCATTGTAGCTTTGAAAATACGCAATACTTTGACATGTTTTTTGTTTTATAAAATTAAGTTTTATGATAATGATTTTACATCTTCTCTTTGTATTCATTATGTTCACTTAGTTAATTTTTTTGTCTAAGTTGCAATCACATCAGGGCAATAGAAGAGTGCAACACTGTTATTAGATATGCTGAGATTTTAATGCCAAGTTGGAGGGGTGTGATGGGATTAGGGTGACCCTCTGGAAGGATGTAGTATTATCTGTGATGATAGGAGGGCTGAGTTGAATAAGATACTTGTGTCACATGACTTAGTTGATTTACTATTCAAAAGAATTAACTATTATTGCCAACATTTAGAGCGGCTGGTCCGGCCTCTGCTTTAGACTATGTTTGTGAATGCCGACTTTGTAAATTGGTTTTCTAAAGGGGAGGTCCTATTGACTGTGTGAGGAGATCGTAACGCCCTTTGTGCATCAGTTCCAATAGCGCTGAGTAGACGACATTGTCTATCCCCATGCATAATGTTAATATAACCTCAATCACTCAACATCCTACAGATGGTTTAAGGCATGTTTGGCATCTTGAAAATCCAGGTGACATTAGGATAATGTTGTAAAAAACATGTCAAGGGTTGTTTCTCAGCTGTTATGCCGAATCCGGATTTGAAGCCATGGCAACAGATTATAGCAGCCAGATCCAGCATATTAAATCAGCCCTCCTCAAACCTATTTGCCCTGATAAAGGGGCATCATGCCCGTTTGATAAGCCTTGTTCAGCAGCCAATATGAGGTTGAGGAAGGTGCTGACTGCCACCCCGAGGAAGTGGCCCGAGGTCAGGGACACGTGCTGAGAAAATAAACACACCATCAAACTTAAGAAAGGAGGAGCTACATAAAAAGGACTGGAAGCTTTTGGAAACCACAGCAGCAAGGCATGACTGTAAAACATCCTGGGGCCCAGTAAAGAAAATGAGAAGAAGGAATGTCTCAGACAGTCCTCTTTTATAGTGTAACATTTTAGGTTCTGACTGAGCTTCACATTTCACTGCTATCTGTAACTTGGAAGAAAATCAAGATACAGTGCTTGCACTTTGCAATAGGATGCAGTATTCTCTCCCCTTTTTTGTCACCTTGACTGAAGTAGAGTTGGCAGTCGAGAAGAGTACGGGAGGAAAAGTGCCCGGTCCATAAAGGGTCCCTATCAACCCCATAAAATGTGTGCCTGAACTATGTGGACATCTTATCACCAATATTTTCAATAGTATGCTTAACGTAAACATTCTGCGTTCCTGGACTTTATCTACCATAATTCCTTTATTTAAAAGTGGAGATCGTTTGTCCCCTAAATGCTACCTACCCAACTCTCCTATTGATAGTTCAATTAAAATAATAGGTAAAGGGTTTTGTAACCAACTTGTCACCTGAGTCCAAGATAATGATATTCTGTCACCATTACAATTTGGCTTTCGCCCAAGATTGGGCTGAGCCGTGCTTGAATTTAAGTTTGATAATAAGTAAATAGATTCATACCAGGCACTCACATCATTTGTTTGGTATTCATGGACTTGTCCACGGCATTTGATTCAGTAAATAGGACCAAGCTGTGGACAATGCTGTTGGACTTAGGGGTAGATCTTCCCCTCGTAAATGTTTTGCATTCTATGCACACAGATCTAACAGCCAAAGTGTGTATAAGTGTCTATGGGGAAATGTCTCCTGGGTTTCCTTTAAAGCGGGGTATGCGCCAAGGGTGCATATTGGTGCCCTGGCTTTTTATTCTTTATCTTAATGGCTTATGTTCCTACTTGGTTTTCAACCCGGTAGATACCCCAAGGATAGAGGCCATGCACGTACTCATTTTACTCTATGCTGATGACGCAGTCCTGCTCGCCTGCACCCTTAACCCACTGAGATTGTTGGTTGATTGTTTGTCTCATTTATGAGAAATCTAGATTTAATGACCAACTACGGGAAATCACATATTATGATATGTGGGCCAGATAAATCAAGGCTAAACAAGTTTATAAATAATGCCCAGGCACTTACAAGTGTTAGAGATTTCAGTTACCTAGGTTGCATTTTTAACTCTTCGATGTCCTGGGACCCATAGCTTAAGAGCTTGTGTCTCAAACTCAGTAGAGCAGCAGGGACAATAAGTAATCTTGTTAGCTGAGTAGCAAAAGGGACCATTGCCCCATTCCTAAAAGTGTACAATATGTAGCGTATAATCGCTGCTACGTACGGGACTGGGATTTGGGTTTTTTACAACATATCTCTCCTTCAAAGGGAAGAAAATCGCATACTTCAACGGCTATTGCACTTACCTCCATCTACAGCTAGTTTTATTCTTCATTCAGAGCTCAATCTAGGCTATATCTTAGATAAGGTGCACTTGCCACCTCTGTTTTTGTGGGTTACTGCTTGGTCCAACCCGGAGGCATCACTTTGTAGGTCTATAATCTTGAACTGTTTAAATTTGAAAAAGGGTCCATCAATTCAGGAAACTTTGGATACTCTGGGTTTGTCAATAGTGTTTAAGAATCCTGGGGAAATAAGAAAAATTTATAAATTAAAGATGAAAATGCTTTTGCTGAGTACCACGAGGAAGAGAGACTGAAAATGTAACTGTCAAAGCATATAGTGATGGCCTATTATAGCTCATTAGCATCTGAGGAACCAGCCCTTTATTTAATCCTTGATCCTACTCCTTGTGAGAGATCGCTTCTCTTCCAATATAGAGCTGGTATTTGTTGGAGGGCTATAAGCTTTCAAAGAGCATTCGATTTGGTCGGAGTAGCCGCATTGCTTTGCCCATGTGACAAGTGTGTGGAACAGTCACTTCTGCATTTATTCTTTTTGTGTTTTTTGTAATTTCCCAAGTATGCATTTTTTGTTGCTATTATTAAGAACGTAGAACATTATCCCTGTAGATGTGCTACTCCAGCTACAATAGTTGAGTTCACCCGAAATATGCTTCTGTGGGAGTTCTTTTTTAAAGTCTATCATTAGAGTCGGACGGTCACTGGGTGAGGAACGCTGCTTTTATGTGTTTTATGTATTTGTGAAGAGTATTGAGATAGGCCATATGTATTGTTTTATTATTTTTTGAGTTTTATTTATTCATTATCTGTAGTGTTCTGTACATTGTTTTCTCTTATGGCTAAAACAGGCCGAATAAAGATTTTAAACTAAAAAAAAGTAACATCAGCAAGACGTACATGAGCATAATCGGGATTAATCAAGTTTACATGCCAATGAGTTCTGAGGTTGGTCTACAGTCAACAGTCAGATCTAACTCCCCATGCATAATCTCCATGGAGATCTTCTGTCCGTTTTGTCTCTATTATCAGAAGAATAATGGCCCACTGTTCACATGGAGTACCCTTGCGCAGTGCTCTCTTTTGTGACTCAGTAGTTGTTATCCCACCTCTGGTTCAAACAGACGTTATTTAAAGCTAGTATAAAAAATACCTAAAACGATGGAAAAGCACATTTTCAACCAGGTTTATCACTAAGAGAAAGGAACTAGATTACGTGGAAGTGAATAATATGCACATGTTTTGTGCAGTCAGTCAAAGGGAAGGAAGCAAATGGGTAAAATGGGCTGACCTATTGACCCATGATATATTGATGTGGTGGGTGGAAGCAAATTGTGAATGACAATTTAGAAGACCAATGGATGAAGCCTGCTGACCAACAGTCCCTGTAAGCCAGCAAAAAAAGTCTCAAAAGCCATACCTAAAATGGACCCTCAACAACCACCTATGATTCTGAAAAGAGGGAAAGACCTAACTTCTCTAAGAATCAGTAACCAAGTGACTTCCAGACGCTACTTTGACAAATGTTGTCCAAACATCATGGAAAACTAAACCTGACATTCCCTTGCTTACAACTCCATGCAAAAAGGGCTGCTGCATGCTGCCACACCAAGGTTAGAGCGCAATGTCTAGACATTACACATAACACCAGGAAACTAAAGCTGGAATGGTCTTGACTCTGGGAAATGCTCTCGGATCTCAACAAAAGGTAGAAAGGTTGTATAGAAATGCTACAATGCAATACAATTAAAAGAATGCATATTTGTGGATAGGCAGCTACCTTTAACATTCCTGATATTAAGAATGCTCGTGCCCCCCTACATCGCTGAGAATGCTTGAAAACAGTAACCTGTAGACAACAGCAGTCATTTAATAATTAGATACCTACCTGCCTTTCTTTGCAATGGAAGATGTGGAAGCACAACCTGTCAACTGAACATCCCTTCGAGGTTGCATTTCTTTACCATTGTTTTTAGCCACCGATCGATGCTGTCTTTGTGATCAAGGCTCTTTCTGCCTGTTTCCATGGCATGTGAGAGTAGATTAACTGGCAGGTCTGCTTTTACTAGCTCTGTGTCATTTGCAAAGAATGTTAGATAGTCTCTGACGTGACCAAACCCCAGTCACTTTGATCAGACACAGTGTATATAGAGCCGGTAACACGTGTCAGTATAGTTAACTTTTGGGAACTGAATCACCAAGACAAAGAACAACAATTAAAATATGCCACAAAGAAAGTACAACTATATATGTACGTTTTTTACTACTGCTTCGGTATTGAGACACATTCTCTTGCAACCTGTGTAAATTACATATTTTAATGCACACAAGAACGTTCATGGAAACCACATACTTTGGAGAACATACTCCATTTCTCCTAACCGATTACGCATGCATACCACATGAAGTGAATATCTCCTGCTCGTGTCGGGACAATGTTAACTTCCATTTATATATCTTCTGTACCTTATTTGTGCACTCTAATAATTTTTACTGTAGATGTCATCCACCTGACACACACTCTTTCATAGCTGTCCAGATTATTGCACTTTGCAGCCTTTAATGCAGCACGTGTCTCATCCATGTAAGTGGAAGTATAAACTTGGGAAAGTACAGTCCTGCACTTTGTGAATTTTTGAGTTGCGACCTTATTTAGTAGTGCATCCCTGGCCACTCGCTTACGCGCACAGTACATGCTCATACGGCCGACTCGCATGCATAAGTTAATCATCTTTCTACCTTAGGCAAGTAGACGTAATAGGTATGGTTATCCAAAGCATTTGTGCGTTCAACTTACATGTCCAAATTGCCCGACTTACAAGCGCAATGGATTCATTTGTATATCCATTTATTATTGCAAAGTATTAGCCCACAACAGTGTAATGTTGCACATGAGTGAATTCCAGTTGTGGAGAAGGGAGAGTTCCAGTGTAATCTAAGGGTAATGGCAGTGATTTTGGGTACCCTTTGCATCCTATAACAACTACGTCTAGTGCCTCTCCCCTTTGTGCCCAATGAGACAGCTAGAAGGGATCACCTTGATCCAGAGATTACTCATGTGGTGTTATCAGTAGGGCTTCATTTGGACAGTAGAAGAATCATGTTGTCAGCAAAACAGCCGCAGGGCCAACCCCAACAGGGGATCTCATCTCATCACAATTTCACTGACTCTTGCTGCACATGGTACTCCCCAGGCTGTTGGTCACATGCATCTCTGTGCCTAGGTAATCCAGAGAAATATCCACATTAACCAAGTTTCTCAGTTTCCGGTGATGCTTCCTGGTTGTGCAGGCCAAAACTGTGCTCCTTCTTCCTTTGTAGTTTCTTCTATCCACTCCTTAGCAGAACCCAATCTTTAATGGCTGAAGAGTAGGTGATATTGTGCCCACTGCATGAATACCTTACTACTGCTATTACTTCTTGCACCCACACTGCTCGTTCTCCCTTGACTGTTTCTTCTTCTTGCATTGAGGCTCACATCATTCAGTGATTTTTTTGTGGGTACCTGGTCACAGCAATGACCACCAGAGGATGTCATTCTCTTGCCCCAGAGGCTGTGCCTCTGTTCAGTTGTCAGGCTGGCTCCTGCTTCCTCTCTGGTCTGATTTGAGTCCCAGCGTAGGGCCCAAGGGGAAAAAAATTGGTATGGGTTGATAAATCTTAAGAAGCCACCCATTTGTTTGAGAATCATAAACGTCAGCCTTGCCAATTTCACTTGCAGCCACTAGAAACTAAAGGTATTCCTGCCCCTGGATCTGATATTCAATTACCAGGCAAACCTCACTGTTTCTAACCCAGGGGTTTCTCTTTAAAGCCAATGTGCACTCCTAGGCTTCTCCTGTGAGCAATACTGCTTGCCTCGTGCCCCCTTTATTCACCAGTGCCACTGCCTTGCAAGCTTTATGAAAGGTCTCAACACCGTGGGAATCCCACCAAAGCCCCACCGATCACCACTGTATCTCACCTGCAGAACCTGGTGGTCCTGTGCCTTTCTCAATATTGAGGTCCACGAGGAGCCGGAGTCAGGCTGAATGTGGGCCAGCCAAACGTGTTGCCTCCATGACGAATAAAACACTCTCAGACTGGGTGTACGCTCTTCTTTCTTCTTCCTTCATTTTCTGCCTTTCTCTCTCTTGCTTTGGATCAAAGCCTGGCTGCGAATATTAAGAACCAATCCATGAAAATGAGTGCTGGTGCCCCTCACTTTCAACTACCACCGCTGCAACTATTAAACTCTTTCTAGCAGCTATTTGAAACAAGCAGCTGCTAGAGCAAGTTTAGTAGATTTCAGGTAAGAGAAGTGTAAGGCAATCATACCAGGGGTGCATAATAAGTCACAGTCCCTTAACATGAGTGTGCTTTAGCTCCTCCCAGAGCATCATTCCTTTCTCATTTCATACTAATGCTTGTTTGATATATCATATTGCCATCTATGGAATATATGTGATAAAATACACGAGTGACTATTTCACGTCTCAAAAGTATACTGAATAATCAAACATTTCATTCTTTATCTCACACATGCTTTTTATACAGAAAACAATAATTTTTGTTCAGATTTTTCACTTCAGCTGGGTTTAAGTACTTTTTAATCAGGAATCGTTTGCGATTTACACATAATTGTACACATATATGTTTACATACAAACACGTGCATACGGGCACACTGTCCATCTGCTTAAGAAAGTGCAAACACTGACAAGAGGTCCGGCATCATTGTGTGGGCTTCAGTTTACATGCATCACCATATTAAACCATACCTTTGGGATTTGACAATGTCTATATCTTTATTGTTATGCTCAATTTTCTAAAAGGTTTAAGAAGGAGATTGGGGTTTTGTTTAGCCTGCTGGATCATTCAGCCTTGTATTACACGTTTGATGTTTTGCCTACATCAAAAGCGGTCATGATGCATATCAGGGATCTTCCCTCTATTTTTATATTACTTCATTGTTGTAGCTATTTTTGTAGTCATTATTCGGCAAACATTTAAAACTACAGGATATGTATAGATTAAAACTTCTTCCAGCTCTACACCTAATTTAAAGGAAGCAAGTCTCTCAAGCTGGTGTAACTGAGGCAACCCCCTTTGAAATAAGTCAAAGGAATGTGCTTGGGTTAGCATGGCAAAGTGCATATGAATATTGCAAAATCTGAACCAGTGCTTAATTTGTGCTTGTTGTTTCTGGTGCTGAGCACCGGCACTTATTTTTGAGGACCGGGGTTTATTCTTTTGCCTCAAGCATTTGCTGCGAGCAAAAGACACATATGGGATAGGTGGAGGAAGAGAAAAACGATAAAGAGTCACTCAGGGAGAAAGGAGAAAGCTGCAAGAGTGAGCTGAAGTGGCAGGGAGTGGTTTTATATGGATTTAAGAGGCCCGAGATGGCTTCAGGATTACGCCGCCTTAGTATTCCGTGTTCACACATATAATTGCAGCAGCCACGTATTTAAGAGGAGGGCTTTGGGCACCGGCACCTTTTTCTTTACAAATTAAGCACTGATCTGAACATATCCTCGAGAGCTTAACTCCACCATACCCACTTATAGTCAGCTTACACAGACAAGTTGTTTCTTCTTAACAAAACAAGCTCACCATAGAGAGCTTTCTAAATTATCAGATTGGTCAAAGTGCATAGAAAGAGATTTTGCTATCTAAGTTGTCATGCGAGCTGCTACATTTTGCCAACCCATACCTAAACAAATAATATGCCTGATCCTTCAGAATTAGCCTTAATTACCGGGTTTTCAATATGCTGAGATTAAAGTAACAGTTTCTGAAAAACAGAGTGTTGTTTAACTACCTCATAATGTGAATCTGCAATAGACAATTGTTGTTTTGACTGACCTTTACTATATATCATCACCTTAGTTTTCTTCTAATTAATTCCAAATGTATGTAAATTTATAAATTTGTCTTCAGTACTAAGATATTGTTGTAACCCTATTGGTCATGTCAATAAAGACTATGGGCCTCATTATGATGACCGCCAGGGCCGCGGTGGAGGTTGGACCTCCACCAAAGCAGCGGTCTGGCCTCCATATTACGATCTTGGTGGGGCCGCCACGGTCAGACCGCCGACACCGCCAGGTTGCCACCAGCCGACAGTCAGGCAATGAAGGAGGTCTCAATCCCCCAGGGCAACGCTGCCTGTGGGAATACGAGTCCCCTTTTCACAAGCCTTTGCATGGCAGTAGCCCCACATGGCATAGGCAATGCATGGGCTCCCATGGACAGCCCCATTGCGCTTTTCACTGCCCTAATTATGGGCAGTGAAAAGCGCAACGGGTCACACCCAACGCACCACCTCATTTCCGCCAGCTCAATTAAGAGCCGGCCTCAGTGTTAAGGCCCAGCGGAGAACGTGTAATAGGGCCAGCGGGCGGAAGACCGTTGTAGCGGTGTTCTATGTGAATGAGTTTGGCGGGCAGCCTCTGCCGCCCCCCAAACTCATAATGAGGGCCTATATCATCTGCACACAGTATGATGGGAATGAGAGTAGCCCCTGGAGTACATGGATGACATCTACAATGAATTAGAAACCTGTGAAGTTGGCCATATACAGTGAAAACAATAATGGAGCAAGGGCACACCCCTGCTTGAGACTATTTAGTGTAAACATATTGGAAGAGTATTCTTTTTGTATTATGGAATACCTGTAGTCAGCTATTGGTATATAGTTGTTTTATTACTGTTAACAAACCATACAACATTTTCCAGTTTGAGAGTTGAGGCCACAAAATGTTTTGAGCAACTATATTCAAAAACCATGTCAGGTCAAAGAAGACCATAAAGACCTTTTTAATGTTGTCTAATGTTCAGTGCGACTGTCATCTTCAGGGCCAATGCATTATCAGTTTGCTGCTTCTGGTCTTAATGCCACCTTGGTGTAGATAGATTCATTGACATTCATTTACCCACTGCTGTAAATGTAAAATATGCTTCATAAAGATTTATCCCATAGCATTACGTAATACTATGTCATGATAACTAGAACTGGAAATAGAAAGAGTGGAAACGCAAACTTTGAACAGTTCTAAAATAATGCGCCCAATGCCAAGATAAATATTAGTATACAGTTACAGGAACTCTCTCTGGCCCCTAGGGTTTTGAAGACTTTGAAATATACATTTTCAATTCCCTGTCTGTTTGAGACACATACGAATGTATATAGGAAAAAGGAGAGCTGTTATGCATCAGAGATTCATTGTTTCACTCTGGATTGGGTCAACACGGGTTTTGAAAATTAATTGGTGGAAATCAGTTTCTTAGATTGACTTTTACCGGTTGCACCAGCCACAGACAACCGGAAGGCTTGCATGTCATTTGTAAATATAGCATTATGGATATTGTCCCAGTTACGAGCTTGCATCGATTCTCAAATACATTTTTCTTATATGAATTTGGCACGTTATCTATAAGTGGGTACTGTATATTAATTCCATTGCCATGTAAATATATATTTTTAAATCAGGTTTCATTGTAATCACTTTTAAGGTAAGATTTTGATTTACTCATACCAAATTTTCATTTATCTATGATATGATATTTAAATATGGTTCAATTAATATTAGATAGTTTGGCAGCTCATATTCTACTTTAACTTTCCATTTCACAGTGATTTGCTTGTGTTACCCTTGTACTCCAGTTTGTATAAACATAATGTTTAGAACAGAGTCTGTAAAACTGAACTACATCGTTATAGGCACGATAGCGCTTAAAATAGTTTGTAATATTTCCATATCTTCAACATAATTCTACTGGTCCTAAAACATTAGAAAATAATTAATAATCGATTTTAAATCTTGTTTAGTCCAAGTAATAGGGAGGCATGTTCCCATTAGACCTTGACATTTCAAATAGCTACAAATGGCAACCTTTCTGATCACTTCGCTGATTACTTATCACAGGGCTATCAATTTCCCAAACCTCATCTAGCATATTAGGCGTACTGGCACAATAAGAGGCTGTTGTAACTCAGGTATTAAACTCCTCTAAAATCAAACATAACATTGAAGATATTGTCTGTGTAAATCCTAGATAACATTGCTAGTACGATCAAATAAACTGCAGTTCTTAGTATGAAGTAGAATATATACATTTAAGATAAGTAACGACTTCTGTTTTGTACTTACAGTGTACCAAACTGTTTAAAACAAGTATTTCACGTTTTTCAATATTTAGAGCTGTGGCTTTTCAGTTTATATTGTATATTAATAAAATGGCTAAAGCCCCACCCCCAACCTCATGGTGCCCCTTTGCACTGGGTACAGCTGGCTTAGAAATATCATTTAATAAGTCAGTTCAAACTCTTCACTCACCAAAAAACCTTGGATGCCCATACTGTCTGACCAATGAAGAAAGATTTAAACAAAATGTCCAACAAAAAATGTGAACAACGCTAATCACCATAGATACCAACCACTTACTGCCCGTGTTCCAGAAGGAAAGACCTCACAAAAAGTTGTCCCACCACTGGCTTTGCAACATGATCCACCTTCTGTTCTAGGAAAAGGAAATTTAACTTTTCTGCCATGGCTTCAGATGGCAGCCATGGCACAAAGAAGAAGAATATTCCTTAAACATGCGCTCTCACCCTGGGTTGACCAAGTATCTAGATGACTAAAACAAACCAGGCACCAAGCACTACATGGATGACGTTTGATTGTACAGGTAGAATTCCAGAGAAAAAAAACAGTAGCCCTACGAAAATAAGCCCTAAGATAGGTGATAGAAATACCCAGGGCCATGCCCTACAAATTACGAATTTATTTAGCAATCAAAATAAATATGAATTGGACGGCACAGTGGAAATCAGCCAGTGTGATCCACAGAGTTTGAAGGGAGTTGGCGAACCATCATAACAAAGCAGTTCTCCTGCCTATCAAACTTACTGTTTCCCCCCTGAACCATTTAACTGTTGGTGGGCCCAAAAGAGTTGCTGGCAGTGTGCATTCAAATGCAATAATCGCCACGAGAGCTGCCACATTGCATGCACGAAGAAGCCCACTCTATTTAGAGCGTTTCTCCAATGCATACATTCCCTGCCTAGCTTCATCATAGAAAGCATGGTGGATCCGAGCAGGGAAACAAACTATGGCTCACATGCACAGGAAGAAAACTGCCTGTGCAACTACGTCATTGCCATTTTACAAAGGTTGAATGACAAACGGGCTGCATGAACATGGCAAACTACAATGTTTTTTTATTTTGCCGCGACAACAGAAGCACTTTCAGTGGAAGAGATTAACAAGAGGTGGGCAGGGATTTCTTAGTATGACAAGCAGTCCTCGCCAACAGATGGGCCCACAGCACCATACTTCACTCAACATGACACCCTTAGACTTCTGGATCATTCATTGTAAAATGCTTCCCTCTGAAGACCATAAGGGTCTTTTTTTCTCATGTCATGTTACTGTAAGTTAATGAAAATAAGCATCTTGGCCAATATTGTATTGCGAAAGGGCAGCATAAATTAGGTCCTACTCCCAACCACCACTACTTTCTATTGGGTCTTCTCCCTCTTGCTAATTCCTTATGTATACTTTCAGTGTCAAATCAGTGTTACTGGCGGGAATGGCTACGTAATCAATTTCTCCTTTAATCTTCATGTAGCTTCCTTTGTCTCTGCTGCTTTTATGAAATGTTTAGGAAGGTTGCCTACAAATTGATAGGGACAGTCTTATTTTACAAAATAGTAGTCAGAATTAGGAACAGGGCTCCACTTGATAAAAGGCATGTTGAGAGATTAGTGACAAAGCTAGGGAATCGCTTACTGGAAAATAGAATTCACAAAATAGGTTTCCACATTTAAATCTGTGCTTCATCATAAAGTAGAGTGCTCTTCACTCCATTTTATGATCAAGTGCAGTTACATGGAGCAAAGTAGGATCACTATTTCGGACATTACACATTACAACCAAACAGTCCTCACACAGATCCCATTATCCTCAGACATAAACTGAGTGCTTCCTACAGAGTTGCATGTTACCTGTTCAACAGAGCACTTCGGCGCTTGGGCGGGGGTACAAATCAACAAATACCCAAAACTACAATATAATTCAATATGCAATAGAGGTAATTGGAGCTAGTAAGCTGCTGCAATCGTTTACTGCTCAAAATCATTGCTTTCGCTCCAACAGCATCTACAATTAAATTGCTTCCACAGAACCATAATTCCATTCACAATGAAGTCTCACAGCATTAGCACCACACATTCCAACACCCAGAACAAGCCAACACACTCAAACTATCATGAAAATAACAATTAAAACATAAATGAAACACATCTTTTCTCATTTGTAAGCAGGCATGCACATCATTATACACTGCGGGTTTACTTCCTTCACACATAGCAATTTAACAGGAAAGAGAAACATTTTATTTTTGGTGGAGTGCTGAGAAATGGGTCCAAGTGCCAGAGAAATAGTGGAAGTTGGAGTTCTTTCACAAAACATGACAATGTGTGATGAATAAAGCTTCTGATTAGGCCAACATCTTTTAAAGTGTGAAGAGGTCATCGTAAAGGTCATTCAGATTGGACCAGTGAGTTGGGAATATGTAGACTCCAAACTGTAACAATGATTTTGATCCACGTGCACTTCAAACCACTATTAAGTGTGAGGAAAAAAGCACTGTTAAACACGACCAAAAATAAAAACCTGCAATGATGCATTATTCTTTAGCTTCAAGGAATTAAATATTATTTTGCAGAACCTGTTGAATGATCTACTAGAGAATGTCTTTAATGTTTCTGGTAAGCATTGGGGCACATTCAATATAATATTTCCCCACTACTTAGTTTGCTGATACTCTTCTCAAGAAGTTTTATTCTGATCCCTATAGGTTCCATATAAAATCACAGACTGCAGAAGCATCTGTTGCAAGAAACGTGGAATCCAAAATATAGGCAGGCAATTTATTGACCTTACATAAGTATATACCTACAAAAAGTTCGCCCTGTACTTAATTCTTAAATCCAACCACATCAAGGGCCAGATGTAGTAAGCCGTTTGCATGTCGCAAACTGCAAAAATCGCAGTTTGCGGCATGCAAACAGCCGAACCCAATGCTCATTCACAAATTGCGAGTCAGTGCCGACTCTCAATTTGGGAATGTGACTCGCAAATAGGAAGGGGTTCCTATTTGCGACCGCATCGCAATTCAGAGTTGCTTTGTGGCCACGATTGCGGTTGCAAACCAACTCGCAGTTACCACCAGTGTCACACTGTTGGTAACTCATTCGCAAAAGGGAAGGGGTCCCCATGGGACCCCTTCCCCTTTGTGAATGTCGAAAAAAATATTTTTTCAGAGCAGGCAGTTGTCCTATGGACCACTGCCTACTCTGAAAAAAACGAAACCAAATGGTTTCGGTTTACTTTTCATTTTGCAACTCGTTTTCCTTTAAGGAAAACGGGCTGCAAAATGAAAAAAAAAACTGCTTTATTTAAAAAGCAGTCACAGACAAGGAGGTCTGCTGACTACAGCAGGCCACCATCCCTGTGAGTGCAGGGACTCGCTATGGGGTCGCAAAATGCGACCCACCTCATGAATATTGATGGGTGGGTCTTTGCGACCCCATAGCAAGTCGCAGAAGGTGTCTGAGACACCATTCTGCATCCAATTTTGCGACTTGCAAATTGCGAGTCGGTCAGACTCGCAATTTGCAAGTCGCAAAATTGGTTTTTCCTACATCTGGCCCTTAATTCCCACACATTACAGGAGTATGTTAATTTACGAATCTATCTCCAGTCCTAACAATTTTGGACTCAAGTTCCTGGTAGTGATTTAGGTGGGGTCTACATTTATACATGACCTGCTCGGCAATAGGTCGAACAAGAGAAAGGTGCTATGGGTCTGCAAGTGCAACTATTTCTGTCTTGCACCTCCCTGCATCACACCATGCTTAGGTGCAGGTACTTTTCTCCAACAACATAATTCAAATATCCCTCCGAGGATCGTGCATTGCTCCAAATGCTTCCCATAGGCCACACTATGAACCCACACTGTACCAACAATGCAAATCAAACATGATAACCTCTTCTGCAACGAACCAGAAGCACTTCAGGGCCTAGGCAGGGGTAGGAAGTTCTATACGCATGTGAAAATACAATACAATACAGTACAATACCTGGAAACATCCGATGTTCTGGCATTGTGTCCGCTCAAAGATTCAAAATATATCTCTAATGCAGCCTCTTAGGGAAACACCCATGATCCATCAAGTTAAGAACCACACAAGAGCAGTGGTCGAAGTCGTAACACTAAAGACATCGCAAAACTTCAGACTGTTAGCATTCATCTTGTTTTTATACTGACTCATAATATTTAGCAAGACGTCGTGTTTAGATGGCAACAGGAGTATTTAAAACAAGAAGCTACAAATTGAATGCCTAAAACATGCTAATCATTGATGAAGTTGTAGTTTTTCTTATCTCATATGGTACATGAATTTGGTGGCGGACTGCATTTAAGAGGGGTGTGGTTTCATTTACTTTCAGGTCATTGAAGATATAAACAAACATAAATAAAATGTTCAATGGTTTAGATGTTGGTATGAGGCAGGTCTTTCATTAGATTATGTAGATGTAAACTAGAAGTGAAAATGTGTGACCACATAAATTGTTGCATGTCAAGTGGAAGTGATAAGTCATAAATTTGAGCAGATTTGGGTTGGGCCTCAAGTACACAGAGAAGTTGTCCCAGACCCCTGGTACTCGGAAGAAAAAGTCCTGGTCTTGTTTGTTTCTTTTTTTACATTTAGTAACCAGTGTGATGGTGACCTGGCTACATGTTTGGTAAAGGTTACCAAAGGTGATGGGTTTGGCAGCTATTTCTTTAAGTACTTGATTAGACGTGCCCTTAAAGGCATCTATTGTGAATTGTGGGATGTCGTGGACACGAATTGCAATTCTGAAGTCACTTTCTAGAAGGAACAGTTTCACAGTTTAGAACAAAGAGTTGGTACCACAGCATCATTTTTTCTTGACAGTGTGTTAAGTTTAGTGGTCGTGATAAAATCAAGTGAATTCGTACTGGGTGAAAGTCGGAGCTTAAATGGTACTTACACACATTCTGTTGTACTCACTAATAGGAGTTTTAGAATGTAGGACTGTCTTCCACTCAGTTTATTTCGGGATTTATTTATATTGCCAAATATAAACATGGATAGAATGTGTGGTTTTAAATGTTATGATCAATGCTTGGCATTGCAAAGTTTCCCTCACTGAAAAGTAAAAAAATTATAAAGATTTCACTCATTAAATTTTAGAAAAAATGTGTGATTTGACTATTTCATGACTTTTGGTATTCTAAAAGAAGGAAGCTTTTATTGGGAGGGGGAGTAGGTTGCTGGAATGACAATATACTGTTTAGTGTTTGTCATGGTGTAGAGGTATTTCTATGTCGTTTTCCCAGAATCTAAATTTAGAGCATGTCATTAGGTCGTGAAATGAAGTACATTGAACTAACATTACAATCTACTTCTCCGAAACGTGTCCCTTTTCTGGGTAGCAAAGTGATTTTAGTCAGTTCCCATATTATGAAAAGGATGGGAAACTAGCAATGAAATGAAAAAATAAGGACTGGATTGCCTAATTTAAAGGGCACCTGATTTCCTTCTTTTGATTCACTATAGGCACTACCATAAGCTTACAATGACTGCAGGCCTCATGTATGCTTTTCATGTGATAATAGCTAGGTGGAGGAGAACTGGGTACACGCCAAAGTCTACCATGTGCCCAGATTCCTATGGGCATGGCCAAAGTTTATGTCCAGCGGGCTCTGGGAGCAAGGGGAGAGAGCATACGAAAGCCGCAAATGATCTCTCGTTTTCAGATATCTTTAGCTGCTGGGGAAATGTAGCCTTCTTCTGTATATAATCTCTGCAGGGACAAGTAATTATCAACCACCATTCTGCAGTTTCATTGCTGCTTTTTATGTGTTAAACGATATATATTGCTCGTGATGGTACACGGGAAAGGAAGCCTACATTATTTCTCCAGGGACATCCAAATGGCTTTGACATAGACAAAACATTTGTTGTTATAGCTGATGACTTAAGCCACATCTAATGCTTCTGGCACAAAATTCTGCAAATAAGAACATTTACTAGAAAGTATGTCCCTCGAACGTTTCGTGTACATTTTTGGTTAGGGTGCATTGTGAATGGTAAAAGTACTGCTGGTTACACTATGGTGTCCTACAAAATCGCACGTTCTTATCTTGAAGTAATCCATTTTTGAAAAACAAAATACCGTGGTTTCACAGCAAAGATGTCAAACAGGACTTGCTTCTTACATAGCTGCCAAGGTTTCAGATTGGTATGTGTGACATTTTCATAATCTGAGTGTAATTATGAGTGGCATTTCAACGACTATGATTGACAATTTCTTGCAAGCAAAATCAAGCAATGCCAAAGTGGGAAACATATAAATATCAGTTATTACACCTAGTTGAGTGCCGATAAACTCTAGGAAGATCTTAAAACCTCTGCAAAACACCAGAAATGGAAGGACACACACTGACTCCGAAGTTAGTGGTGGCCAGTCTCTCAGCTAGTCACTGCTGCGGTCGAGAGATGAGTTTTGTGCAGAGGAGTCTGGTGGAAATCGATGAGTCATCACGGGACAACATATTTTGTATTGGCCCGTGGCGGTGTCAAAGCAGCTAACTCAGAATGGTCAGCCCGGCGGGGCTAGGGCCAGCTCTGAGCTGAGCTGGCCGTCCACAGCACCACAGACCAGAGTCAGCCACGGTGACAGGCCCCGGCTGGCGGGTCACAGGATAATAATTCATTATTTATTTCCTGCTTAAACTGATTCGACGGGCAGTTCCAACCATGGTTCGCACCCCCCACCACCAACGGCCACCATCAGGGCCTGCTGCAGCGAGCGAAGGGGTTGGAGGAGGATTCAGCCTGTGCAGCTGCAGTGCCACATAAACCCCTTTGTGGTTTCCACCAAACAAAATGCAGACAGCCCAAATCAATATGCAGCAAGCTCAGTAACTACTGTCTGGCCATTGGATGCTCACTAACAGTGACGTTAGTTTTGTAATGCCTGAGTGTCAGCCGGGTCGCCAGGCGTGAGGGGGGAGGGGATGGCGGTCACTGTATCTATGTTCACACTAACTTCACTTTAGATACATTGTAACACTACACAGAGCGTGTACTTGACTGCGAGCACAGCTAGCCAGTAGCTCTTAGCCTGCCAGGAGCAGGCAGCGCACAGCGCACTCAGCCCAGCACTGCAGCTCACAGTTTGTCCGTGCATTATAGAGTGCTCCTCTTAACAGCTGAGAAGGCACTATAATTCATGATTTTCCATTTCAACGCAGTGATGTGGACCACCACACTGAAATGCGTTAGACTCAAGCCTGATGCGTGATACTTGGCAGGGCTGTTCTTAGGTGTAAATGCTCTACTAGTGTAAAACTTTTCATGGGTAGTGGAATCATGGGGAAAGGCCTGTAGGCAGTCATTTTCTGGCTGTAAAGGCTAGTTTCACTTTGAGTTCTTAGGCTCTGCTTCCAAGTTACTGGAACATGTTGGTGCATGTCAAACTCCTGCAGTATTAGTAGAAACCTCAATCCACCACCCACAACCAATTTGTGAATTCTAGTCCTGCACCCTGTGCATATTTGTGGGCATTCTACATAAATGGACCACTTTAGGTTATTGGTTTTTATCTGTGCAAATGTCTCCAGGTAATCTCTAAAGGAATTTATGCTATTTATGTGATGAACCAAAGGGAACACCATAAAGCAATGTCTTATGGGTCTGACTGGGAAAATTCTATGCCAGGGGTTGGTTACAGTGTAGGAAGTTATTAATCCTAGGGGATTTCACTATTCGGTTTTAGACAGGCTGTTTTTGCACTAGGCATCCAAACATGTTACCTTGCATTGTTTTAAGGTACAGTCGGCCAGATTAAACTGCTGTGTCTTCTCGTTTGAGTTACTCCTGATCCATAGAATTTACCATATTGCGTTCTCCCTCGAAGTTATAATGCATTTCTTTAATGTCATGTTTCTCCTTGCTCAGCTCTTGTACTTTCTTCACTGCATTGCCTAATTTACAGGCCTTACATTCTCCTATAATATTTCCACACCCACTTTACATTGTAGTACTGTATATTGGCTGAGAAAAGTGCCCAGATTTGTAGCAGGGATCTGGTGCCTTCAGAGTGCATCTTTGAAAGTTTTGTAGGGTTGGTGTCAATGATTGTCAGCATTTGTGGGTTTTAGGTTTGGGAGACCAGCATGGCCTTTAGCCTACCTCCAAAGCGTCAAATAGACTAGGCAAATAACCAGAACCATGATATTTCATGCCCCACACTGGCAGAGTGATCTAAATGCATGCACACTACCTGCATAGTCTGGCCATATTTTGTCACTGAAGAAAATGATCGGGATTGTAGAGACCTATGTAAATCATCTCACCACGAGATTTCTCCCAACACATAGAGCTCCTTAAGAGTAACAGCAGCAGCTCCTCTTCCTTGGCAGAGGAGCGTCACCACCGCCAGCAGCAGCGGATGCAAAACATGAAAAATAAATCAATAATAAATCATGTGTATTATCGTTTTATTTTTCAAGGGGGCAGGGCCATGGAGGATGACAGGCAGGGAGAGGGAGTGGTGTGCACTACCCTCAGTGTGCATGTTGGTTTGAGTGGATGTCTCAGGATGGCCAACCCAACATGCGGACTGAGCTCTCTCCAACCTGAGCTGTGTTGCCGGTAGCATGAGAGAGCGGCAGGGCAGGCTGGGAGCCTGGACCTGACGAGCGGTGATGCGAGGATGCAGCGATGGGTAGGTATGTGTATTTTTCTGTTTTGTGCCACCCACAGCCCTGCTATTTTGCCAGTATACCAGCTATGACTAAAGAGTAACTTTCTACAACAAACCAACTCTCTCTTCCAGCCACTATGGGGCATAGGTATGATTCATCTTGGGTTGGGTTAATATTTTAATATTATTATATATTATTATTAATATGTTGACTGAGGTTGTAGAGTTGCTTGCCTCCTTTCTTTGCATAGAATAGCCCCTTTTGTAACGTTATTGCTTAAACCAAATCGTTTGCCTTAGCTTGACAGTGCAGGTGTGAGTAAGACCTATTGTTACCAATTCTTTAAAATATACATAGAGTGAGCTTTTGCTCCGGCCGGAGTACTATTTCTCCCTCCACTCATGCTATGGGTAGTTTTGTGTTTCATTCTGCCTTGTGTCTAGGAATTGCTGTTGGAATGTACAAGGGCTGTTTTACATCTAAATAAAGTACAGTCATCACAGTGTTTGTAACATGCATCTTTTTATCAACATTTCAAACAATCACTTTAGCTGCTTTTTACAGTACTGGTAAAGCCAATAGACCTGCCTTTAATGTGCTACCCAGCATTTCTGCTTGCAAAGCATGCAGACAGCATTGTGTGTATGCTTATATTTTCATGCGCTAGCAGGTTGAAGCTGACCTACCGGTATTCCAGATCTAGCTTTTTTAATTGTTGCTGTGTGCATATTTCTACCCTCCGGCTCACAACTGGGCTTGTTTGAAGGTGTGGTAATCAGGAATGATGGCTTCTAACCAAATGACTCACCTATTTACGCAACCCAAGCTGCTTTATGCACAGCTTTCACCCACAAGGCTGTCATGCATTCCTTTCCTATGATTCCTCTGCCATGCCACTTGTTTCTGCTACGCCTTGAATTATTTGCATGTACTTGAAAAGACCATTTACACTGCAAACCACACTATTTCACACTACACGTTATTTTTAAAACCGTATATTGTGCATCCTTGTTTTATACATAAAGCTGATTTCCTCTCAATGCAATGTTGAAAAATTAGGCAACAAGGCTTACAGAAGCAGTGAGAAAGAAGAACTATGAAAGAGAAAAAGCTATGCAGGGAAAATACTTTGATTTTACAGTTCCTGTTCGAATGTAAAATAAAAAAAAAACAGTAACATAGTGCTGTGGTAATCAGTCTCTCAGATGTTATTTCTAGCCCTTGGTAGTTTTTTAGTTCTTTTATCATGTTGCATCTGATGTGATTGTGACTTGTGCCAAAGACAGTAATGCAATGCATTGTGGGTTAATGCATGAAACAGAACAGTCTACTCAGAAGTTGGAAACAAATCGAACAAGCAGACTATGATAAATAACTCGTCATGGTCACAGGTGTCACCTCTTAGACACGTTATGTAAAATCTCTAGTACTTTGCTATTTATTAGCAATTTTCGTTAGCATTGACCAGAGCCAGTGAATGCTTTACCAAGTCCAAGATTCTTTTACATTTTCAAGTAGGAGAAATCCTATAATAAGAGAATAGACAAACAGGAATTGAAGAACATATCAAACAACAAAATAAAATACTGTGTTACATGAGTAACTGAATCCTGTCCACAATGCCAATCTTCACAGTCCCATAATCTCTGAAGGTACTGAGCTGGCTTCAGCACGAACCACCTAATCAAAGCTTCCTTAAGTCGCTCATAGACCATCTGGTCTATGACAGGCATTCTCCCAATGACAACTATCCCTTCCAATGGCATGCGTCCCAGTAAGGAAACTGTCTTTGACACCTCATCTAAGGCTTGCACCTTGCAAACGACTTGAAAGCTCCCAAACTATTCCAGAATGTCTTGCCCTCCAATGTGTACATGAATAATGTCTTTTAAAACCTTGGCTGCAGCCAGGTCTAAACTGAATATAGAGTCACGGATCCCAGCTGGAGGAGTAATTTCTGACATCCTGCTTTTCTCTCTCTCTCTCTGGGCTATCCTTTCCCTTTCAAGTTTTCTTTTCCTTCTGTTTCTCTTCCAATTCCCTTTGTTTTTCTTCCCTTTCACTCTGACCCTCCCACCTCTTCCCCTCTTGTTCCTGGTGAGCTGTTCTTACCTTCTCCATCTCAAACTCTCTGGTCTTTTCTTCTTCCTCAGCCTTACCTTTCTGAAGTGCCATCTGCAAGCTCAGGGTCTGTGCTAGACTCAACCCACCCAATGGATTTATTCCTGGAATTGGTGCTAGTGGTACCCTAGAAATTCAAGGTGGTGTACACACCTGAGGTATTCTAGAAACTAAAGGTGGTGAGTGTCTTGGTGAAACTCTGGAACAAGCATTAGGGGACCCACTCTGAGTGTGCCTGGGATATATCTGTTCTAAGTGGATCCTAGAGCCTGATTTGATTTCATAAGCTCTTTTCTTGGATTCCTACCATGCATCTCTTCCCAGTTTCAACTACGGTCTCATCTCTTGCATAGTTAGCAAAGACCTCTCTGTCCATACTCCTGTACATCCTCCTCCCTCTGTCCCTATACATATATATATCCTCCTTCTAATCTGTGGACATGGTGCTGAGGTCTGTTCCCAATCTTGTGTTTTCCATTGCTTATCCATGTGGCCTTTCTGTGTAAAAACTGGACTTACTCTACTACTGATGTAAATTGGAAACAGCCATTTCTGTATCCAGGCTCCTAAATGTTAGGCATCTGAACATTGCCAACAATTGTCAGAACACTGTTCAGAGAGCCACAGGGAAAGCAGGAGCTACTGGTCCACATCCTGAGAGATGAGGTATTTTACTCCAGATGTCCGGGCCCGACCTATTAAGGATTCTGAGGAACTGGGCCAAGTACCACTTCAGCACTTGACTCTCATGGTTAGTGTGGTCCAAGCGATCCAAGGCTTCCTCAGTGAGGAAGTAGATACTGGGAGAAACAAGGGTTTACAACTCAAAATACACACAGCAGCAGCAATAAATTATTTTCCAGCCAAATACTCACTTTTATGAAATAGGAGAAGAATTGTATTTTTACTGCTGATCACAAAAAATTAAATATGACATTAACAAACAACTACACAGTTCTCCTGAGGTTGGGCCCTAGTGTTTTTAAGCAGTTCTTTGTGTCCCACTCCCTCCTCGCTCTAGTAATAGTGGTTATTCCCCATTCACTTTAGGGAACATCGAAGGTAAGACCCACTATTAGTCGGAATCTCAAGAGTTCACTCCAATTCTATTTTAAAGTCAAAAGTGTTCCAGCACTGAAGCGCTATCTGGCAAGCAAGCTCCCCTAGGGTTGACTTGGTCCAAATTGATCTTACTTGCACCTGCAGGATCAGGGCATTCGGATCTCCTGAGCACACCCCTTCTGTAGGACTGGTCCAGATTAGGTCACTCTACGTGACCCAAGCAGGCTGCACTCGGCGATCCCCAAGATCCTCAGATGCCGCAGTGACATGATGTTCCTCGCAGCTCCTCCTGATAGGGTAAGTTTTTCAGTCGGTCCCTCAATGGAGAGAAGATGATGTGATGTTCCTGGTGCTGGTCCCAAGTCCCAATGTAGGTGTGTGTGATGGTCATTTATATCAGTACTCGGGAACAGAGACACAAGACTGCATCCTGTGTTCAAATTGATCAGAACCCTTTTCAAAGTTAAATTGTTACTTTTCATATGCAGTACAAAGGATTGTGGTAAGTCCAAATTCAAAATGAATCCAATTGAAATTACTATGTGCATTTATCTGCACTTTTCAAAGACAGATGATACAAAATTATACAGGGTATTTTGTTTCAAAGCATTGTCTTGAGGAATATCTAGCATACTAATTATACAAGAGTCTGAAACTTCGACGTCTATCCTCTACTACTCTTTGAAACTAGTTTGGCTTTTGTCAACATACAAACAATTTTGTTATCAACAGATTCGGTCGTGGTAGAGCTATCTTCTTGCAAGAGTAGTCCAAACTGTACTTTTGGCCCTATCTATGGACTTGATGGGACAATTTTGGGCCATTAGTCTGTTGAATGCTGGAATTTGTGTAACCCCTCATTTCTGTTTGTGTATTTTCATTAACCTAAGAAACTTTTGTTTCTTGTAATCACCCAAGTGTTGAATTATTTTCTTTATCACTTTGATGCTTTCTACTAAGAGATATCTTCATGCATATATTGTTAATCACATTTATTTATGTTTTATGAGTTAGAGTTTGAATGATCCCTTGTCCAACAAGACCGCAATCCATGACTCAGGCCCATGTCATATCTCACATGCAATCAATATTAGGGATCCAGACATCAGCACAGTTGGGGCACTCTTGGCAGAGGTGCACGTCCATTACCATGCAGAGGACTTTTCCATCCAAACACCCTGATGAGTCTTAATGTTGAGTGAGACCAAAGTGTACATTTCTTTAGAGATACATTTGTTTGAGTTTGAACTCAAGGTTGTGCTTTTTAACTTTAATCCTCAGGTTAAGCCTACCTATACCATTATAGCCTTAACCTATGTGAGGGTTCTTCGATGTCAGGCCCAAACTGGTGCTTTGCATTTGTGTAGTTCCAGTCTTCTGCAGGGGTGCCATGACTATCATTAAACTTCAGGGCTTTGAAGGGAACAGGGGTGAGTGTTCTGCTATTGCTTGCCTGAGAGAGTCATGTACATACATTATAAAGAATCCACAAAATTAAAAATAGTGTATGCCTTTATAATGTGATCTTTGCAACACTTTTCAGCATTTCACTGAGTTCATTGTGTTGCAATTGTTATTACAGTTGGTAAAAGTGAAAGATTCTAATCATTAACTTAGAAATATTCATGTCCCCCCATCATCTTAAAGAAGTTGCTATTGGTGAGCCAATAGGAAAGCTATCAGCCAAATCCTTGCACTGTGTTAAATATATTCAGGCTATGCTTGTTTCATAAGTATTGGTGATAGTAGTGTTTGGGGAGGGTGATGTTTTAATGCAGAAGCTAAAATGAAACCCAGAGCACCCACCTTTGGTCAGCTTAGTGTGACCCTATGCTCCACGTAGGTAAAAGTCTTTGTTCATTGCCATCTTTTCTAAAATTAATTCATCAATCCATTCCTCCACATCCAACTTTTCATTCATTGAGCCACCACGCCCTGTCTCCAATCTCTATTCATCCATTCTAGGATTGGACTTTACTTGATGGTAACAAAAAGTATTGTAATATGCAGTATATTTGCATTTATTTTCAAAACTTTATTTGGAGTCATGCCCCCACCCGAAACACACCATGCAGTGGTCAATTTCATGCACATCATGAAATATGATGGCTGGCCTAAAAATATTGCTAGGACTTATTTTGTTTCCCACTTCGACCCATGCTCCGTATTGTTAATTTCCATCAGGGCAGGCGACTTCAGGAATGAAAGGCACCTATTGCCTCTCTCTCCTCCTCTCCCCTTATCCTCAGTGGTTGACTAGATGGGGCTGTCCATTTACAACATGTTTTGTGCAACAGTAGTTTTTGTTTCCCTACGTTTTACATAGAATGACAGAGTTCTCACTATCTGTTTCTCTATCTTTCATTTTCCAGAAAGTTAAAGAATGAGCTCCTGGAAATCCGAAGGAGAGGAGGAAACCGACAGCGGCTACGTAACCAGGCCGATGCCAGAATTTGCGTACGCTGCCAGAAGAATCTTGGCCTAATCTTCGACAGAGGGGACTTGTGCCAAGCCTGCAAACTCCGCGTCTGCAATTCATGCCGGGTATTAGGTCCTGGCACTAGCAAGACCTGGATGTGCACTGTATGTGCTAAGATTGGGTAAGCATTTTAGAGACTATGCCTGTAAAATGCATACTCCAGGGAGTGAACCTCCATGTGGAATGTAATGAGAGGCCCCTCACTCTTTCATATCTCATAGAAATTCATTGGTCCTGGGCTGAATGCCCCCTCGAAGGTTTGGGAGCTTCCTGAAGGGTTGAGGACCTCCCAGTGCCACGAGGGCTGCAGGGCTCTGCATTACACACCTGGCACGTACCACAAAAAGAAAGTGGGTGTAAGGTGGCCCAGTGAGATAAGTGCTTGTTGTAAGTACTGTGTGAGAACTGCTACTCATGAGGCTAGTTTCCTTTATGGCAAGTCCAGCCTTTCATCCTTCTGCGATAATTAAATGAACTTTAAAAAGTAAATTATATGCTATTCAATAGTAGATGTGCCCAAAAGACAAGTATTCACAAGTAGCTTATAATGTAAAAATGTTTATATATATTGCCTTTTTATGGAAGTTTACTTAACTCACCTCAAAAGCAGTAGTCAAACTTGCTGGTTTTAAAACCAATGACCTCGAGATCACTTCATTGTCAGAAGTATGTGTTCAGCTAGCTGAGCCATCCTCACAGCTAATAGAGAAAACATGTTGATCTTCTGCCCATCAAACTAAATTGAAAGATAGCACAGCTGTCTAGACAGGATTGCTTGACAAATGTTATGCATTTTTTGTAGTGGTACTCATGTCAATGAAGTTTGGTGAGATTTAGGAGATACATCTATGTTGCTTGAAACAAGTACAAATGAAAGTTTGCACTTTTTGGGAGGACATTTACACTTATGCAAAGCGTGATATTGCCAAGATGTTTTTCTTGAAATCGATGACACAAAATAGACCATTTAAAATGGTGGCTGGTTTCCAAATTTTACTTAATGTATATCAGCAAAATTCTGAGGTTTTTTTTATTGTTAAGTCATTCTTGATACAATTTTAGAAAAAACATGCTAAAATAAAACAGATGATGAGCTCTACAACCCAAATATGTATCTGCCAAAACATGGAAACTGTGCTCATGCATGGATTGCCTTTTATCAAAAGTGAGAAAGTTTAAGAGGGCTACTGTGCTTGAGACGTTCCTCACTGTCAGCAACTGCTAATGTTTGGTTTTTAAAGCATCCATTTTTTTTGTCAAAAAGAGGATTTATTTGTGATACCATTGTAAAATGTGGGTCGTTGGTCCTAATTTGGTTACATATCTTAACCGTTTTTATGTGTATTTTTCGTGATTTTGATTAAGCAAAGTTTGTGGGGTGTCAAAAATAACATCACATGACCTTTGATCCCCAGTGACATCAATAGTTGCCCACCTATCCCACATCTACCCCTTAATAGCTCAGATTATGTCCAAGAGGAATCATGGAACTTAGGGCCACATGTACGAACATTTGAATTAGTGATTTCCTAATTGCGGTTTCCTGTGTGTCGCAAATGTGTGAAACACTTTAGAGTTTCATTTGCGATTTGTGGTGAGTCACAAATAGACCTACCTCATAAATATTATTGAGGTAGGTAGCAATTTGCAACCCATTAGGAAATGCAGCCATCACAGGGATGGTTGCCTGATGGGCTCAGCAGACCACAATGTCTGTGATTGCTTTAAAAAAAGCATTTTTTTTAAAAACACAGCCTGTTTTAATTAAAGGAAAAAAGGGATGTGTTTAAAAAGAAAAGATTAAGGGGTCATTACAACCTCGGCGGTCTGCATGGCAGACCGCCGAGGTTGCGGGCGCCAGAATACCGCCATTGCTGGCAGTATGGCTGGCTCCCTATTTTGACATTTCCGCTGGGCCAGCGGACGGTAACAGAGTTACCGTCCGCTGGCCCAGCGGAAAAGTCACATCAACTTTGCCCCCGGCTAGTAATTGAGCCGGCGGCAATGCCGATGTGCAGCGGGTGCAGTAGCACCCGTCGCGCATTTCACTGCCCGAAATTCGGGCAATGAAATGCACGACGGGGCTCTGCGTGGGGGCCCCTGCACTGCCCATGCCAAGTGCATGGGCAGTGCAGGGGCCCCCAGGTGCCCCCTGAGTCCCCTTACCGCCAGACTCTTCCTGGCGGTGCAAACCGACAGAAACAGGCTGGCGGTAGGGGAGGCATAATCCCCAGGGCAGCGCTGCTTGCAGCGCTGCCCTGGTGGATTATCACCGCCGGGGCTAAAATGGCGGTATACCGCCGGCCCCGGTGGTGCGACCGCGGCGCTACCGCCGCGATCCAAATACGCCGGGAGGCACCGCCAGCCTGTTGACGGTGCTCCCGTTGTTTTGGCCACCAGTATCATAATGACCCCCTAAATGTTTTTTTTTTCTTTTTCTGAGAGTAAAATATTTCCCCAACCATTCTGAAAGGGGTAGGGATCCCATAGGGGCCCTTACCATTTGTGAATGGGTTGCCACCAAATTCCTATTGGCAGTAAACTGAGAGTGTTTTGAGACCACATGTTGGTCGCAAAACATTGATACTGGCTGTTAGAAATGGGGTCTCTAGTTGGCAGTCGGTTTGCACCCTGTCTAAGTAGGGACCCTCACTCTAGTCAGGGTAAAGGAGATACCCAGCTCATATAACCCCTGCTCACCCCTTTGGTAGCTTGGCACGAGAAGTCAGGCTTATCTCAGAAGCTATGTGTAAATCATTTGTGTTAGAAATGGGGTCTTTGTTTGGCTGTCAGGTTACCCCATGTCCAAGCAAGGACCCTCACTCTAGTCAGGGTAAGTCACACACAATACAAATTATCCTGTGCCCACCCTCTGGTAGCTTGGCACTGAGCAATCAGGCTTAACTTAGAAGGCTATGGCCCTCATTCTGACCTTGGCGGGCGGCGGAGGCCGCCCGCCAAAGTCCCGCCGTCAGGTTACCGTTCCGCGGTCGAAAGACCGCGGCGGTAATTCTGACTTTCCCGCTGGGCTGGCGGGCGGTCGCCTTCAGACCGCCAGCCAGCCCAGCGGGAAAGAGGCTTCCACGATGAAGCCGGCTCGGAATCGAGCCGGCGGAGTGGAAGCTGTGCGACGGGTGCAGTTGCACCCGTCGCGTATTTCACTGTCTGCGCAGCAGACAGTGAAATACATGTAGGGGCCCTCTTACGGGGGCCCCTGCAATGCCCATGCCAGTGGCATGGGCACTGCAGGGGCCCCCAGGGGCCCCGCGACCCCCCCTACCGCCATCCGGATCTCGGCGGTCCGACCGCCGGGATCTGGATGGCGGTAGGGGGGGTCGGAATCCCCGCGGCGGTGCAGCAAGCTGCGCCGCCGCGGAGGATTCAATGGGGCCGCGGTACACTGGCGGGACCCCGCCAGTGGTGCCGGTCCGACCGCGGCTTTACCGCCGCGGTCGGAATCCCCATTGGAGCACCGCCGGCCTGTCGGCGGTGCTCCCGCGGTCCTCCGCCCTGGCGGTCAAAGACCGCCAGGGTCAGAATGACCACCTATGTGTCAAGTATTTGTACAATAAATCTTACAGTACCACCATATAGCACCACAGAAATACACCACACAGTGTTTAGAAAAAAATATAATATTTATCTGGATAAATGCAGGTCAAAATGAACAAAGATGCAATAAGTAAATGTAGAAATATCACTGAAAAGTGATATAAAGTATCTTAAGTCTTTTAAAAGCAAACAAAGTCTCTTTCAAGCACAAAGTACTTGGTTCTCGTGAAAAATCTCTGCAAAGGGCCGCAGAGGAGGAGAAGCGTGGAAACAAGGGGGTATGCGTTGACTTCTTGGGGCACACATAGCGATGCGTTGTTTAGTTTCCATGCAGAGATGGCTGTGCGTTGATTTCTGGTGCTCGGTCTTGGATCCTCTAAGGGTTGTGGGGTTTTCAGACGCCCCGGGGACAGTGCATGGATTTCCTGGGCTGGCAGGACGAAGACACAGGAGCTGGGTAGATCCGGTGGGCGTTGCGTAAAATTTTCTACCGCATGGCAGGCGTTGCGTAGATTGCTCTCTGGAAGTCAGGCTGCATCATTCCGGCTCGGCTATGCGTCGATGCAGTGGGCCTTGTGTCGAATTTCCGGTCGCTATGCTGGCGCAGCGTCGATCTTCTCGTTGCGAAGTTAGGCTGCGTTGTTCCGGTTCGGCGTGCAGTGAAATTTTCACCGCAGTGCAGGCTGTGTATCGTTTCTGGCAGGCTGTGTGTCAAATTTTTCTGCACAAGGAGTCCTTCTTGAAGAGATGAAGTATTTTTGGTCCTGAGACTTCAGGGAACAGCAGGCAAGCTCTATCCAAGCCCTTGGAGGACACTTCTTCACCTCAGCTAGAGAGCAGCAAGGCAGCAAGGCAACAGCAAGGCAGCAGTTCTTCACAGAAAGCAGTCAGGTGAGTCCTTTGGGCAGCCAGACAGTTCTTCTTGGCAGGATGCAGGTTCTGGTTACAAGTTTCTTCTCAAGGAAGTGTCTGAGTTGAAAGGGGCAGAGGCCCTGTTTCTACCCAAATGTGCCTTTGAAGTGGGGGAGACTTTAAAGAGTGGCTTAGAAGTGCACCAGGTCCCCTTTCAGTTCAATCCTGTCTGCCAGGGTCCCAGCAGGGGGTGTGGCACTCCTTTGTGTGAGAGCAGGCCCTCCACCCTCCCAGCCCAGGAAGACCCATTCAAAATGCAGATGTATGGAAATGAGGCTGAGTATCCCGTGTTTGGGGTGTGTCTGAGTGAATGCACAAGGAGCTGTCAACTAAACCCAGCCAGACGTGGATTGTGAGGCACAGAAAGATTTAAGTGCAGAGAAATGCCCACTTTCTAAAAGTGGCATTTCTAAAATAGTGATATTAAATCCAACTTCACTAGTCAGCAGGATTTAATGTCACCAGTCTAGCCATACTAAATATGACCTTCCTACTCCTTTCAGATCAGCAGCTACCACTCAAACAATGTATGAGGGTAGCCCCAATGTTAGCCTATGAAGGGGGCAGGCCTCACAGTAGTGTAAAAACGAATTTAGGAGTTTTACACTACCAGGGTATGTAAACTACCTTGATTCATTTCCTGCCTTTTGCCTACACAGCACCCTGCCCTATGGGTTACCTATTGCATACCTTAGGGAAGTCTTATATGAAGAAAAAGGGGAGTTTTAGGCTTTGTGAGTACTTTTAAATGCCAAGCCGAATTAGCAGTGAAACTGCACACACAGGCCTTGCAATGGCAGGCTAGAGACAAGGTTAAGGGCTACTTAAGTGGGTAGCACAATCAGTACTGCAGGCCTACTAGTAGTATTTAATCTACAGACCCTGGGCACACATAGTGCACTCTACTAGGGACTTATAAGTAAATTAAATAGTCAAATTGGGTATGATCCAATGTTACCATGTTTAAAGGGAGAGAGCATATGCACTTTTGCACTGGTTAGCAGTGGTAAAGTGCGCAGAATCTTAAAACCAGCAAAAACTGTGTCCAAAAAGTGGAGGGAGGTAGGCAAAAAGTTAGGGGTGACCACCCTAAGGCAGTCAGGTCTAACAATTTGCACATAACACACAGTAACACAGTGAAGACACTACAAAAGGACACCAGGCCAGTTTTAGAAAAATAGTCAATATTTATCTGTGTAAAGCAAGACCAAAACGAGAAAAATCCAATATATAGTAATAAAGATTTGAATTTTGCAAGAATTACTTACAAATATAGTTCCTTGAAGTCGATAGCTCTGTCTGGGGCGACCATGGTGTCGTGAACAACAAATCCAACAGTTCAGGCCGGCTGCAGCATTGCGGGCCAGCTAAGGTATTGGGAAGACTGCAAAAAGTGCCTTGGAAATGTAGGGCATTGTGATCCTCGTGATGAGATCTGGGTGTCGGTTCCTGAGGTCGGTGTGGTGTCATCGGACTCTTGAGGTCACATGAGCTGCAGATCGATCTCCGGGCTGAGGACGAGGTCAGGAGTGCTGGTGTTAATGGTGTTGGGGCTGCGATGCGAAGTGGGATGGTGCAACGTGCGGTGCCCACAGGTCACGGTGCAGGCAGCCAATCGGTTACGGTGTCCTGCGGCATAGGTGAGACTAGGGCTGCACTGTGAAGCAGGGCGGTGTGACGTGCGGTGTCTCTAGGTCCGGTGCAGGCAGTGGCGTTGTCATTGCTGAAGGGCTGTTCAGTAGGCCTAAGGCAACAGTGCGGTGTGGGTTAGCAGGTCGCGGTGCAGAAAGGGGCATCAGGTAACAATGCTGGAGTCAATGGCACTGGCGTCGGTGGACCAGGGCTGCGGTGCGGGGCGCAACAGTGCTTCGTGTACCTCAGGAGCTGTGTCCAAAGGCCACGGTGCAGACAGCAGCATCGGTGTCAGCGTGGAGCATCGTCGTCGGGGATGCCAATGCTGCGGTATGAGCAAGGCGATGCGGAGTGTGGGCCTGCAGGTCCCGGTGCAAGCAGCGGCTCGGTGACTGCATCAGGTGGCAGCGTCAGTGAGAAAAGGGTTGCGGTGCGACGTGGGAAACGGCTCCGTGCAGTGTTGTCAGGTCACGCTGCAGGCAGCTGCTTCTCTGATAGTGCTGCAGTGGTTTTTCTTCTGTAGCAGCAAGAAAACACACAGTTCCCAGTGCTGTAGGCAGATGAAGCTCAAATTTTTGATATCCCTTAGACCTCCACCAGGAGGCAAGTTCTACTCCAAGCCCTTGGAGAAACTTCACAATCAGGATACACAGCAAAGTCCAGTCTTTACCCTCTTTAAGGCAGAAGCAGCAACTGCAGGCCAACCCAGCAAAGCACACACAGCAATGGGGCAGTACTCCTGGGGTTTTGGGTCCACTGATTATACCCCTTTCTGCCTTTGACGTAGGCAAACTTCAAAGGAAAGTCTATGTTGTTCACAAGATTCTGCCTTGCCCAAGCCTGGACCCAGATACACTCCAGGGGTTGGAGACTGCATTGTGTGAGGACAGGCACAGCCTTTTCAGGTGTGTCAGCTCCTCCCTCCCTACTCTAGCCCAGAAGACTCATCAGGTTATGCAGGCTACACCCCAGCTCCCTTTGTGTCACTGTATAGAGGGGATTTACAAACAGCCCAACTGTCAGTCTGACCCAGACAGGGAATACACAAGCAGGCAGAATCACAGAAGGGTTTAAGCAAGAACATGCCCACTTTCTAAAAGTTGCATTTTCAAACTGACAATTCAAAAAACAAGTTTACTAAAATATTTATTTTGAAGTGGTGAGCTCAAAGACACCAAACTCCACATCTCAATATGCTATCAATGGGAAACTGTACTTAAAAGATATTTAAAGGCAGCCCCCATGTTAACCTATGAGAGACATAGGCCTTCCAACAGAGAAAAACAAATGTGCCAGTATTTCACTGTCAGGACATGTAAAGCACAAGAGTACATGTCCTACCCTTAACACACACTGCACCCTACCCATGGAGCTACCCAGGGCCTACCTTATGAGTGCCTTACATGTAGTTAAGGGGAAGGTATGGGCCTGGCAAGTGACTACACTTGCCAGGTCAAATTGGCAGTTTAGAACTGCCCACACAGACACTTCAGTGGCAGGTCTGAGACAGGTTCACAGGGCTACTCGTACGAGTGGCACAATCGTGCTGCAGGCCCACTAGTAGCATTTGATTTACAGGCCCTGGGCACGCATAGTGCACTTTACTAGGGTCTTATGAGTAAATCAAATATGCCAATCATTGATAAACGAATCACCAATACAATTTGCATAGGGAGCACTTTAATGCATTTTACCATTGATCAGCAGTGTTACAGTGTGCAAAGACAATAAGCCAGCAAAAACAGAGTCCAGCATACCATAAAAACAAGAAGGGGGCGTGTCCAAGATGGCGGCGCGCTAGGACGTGTACGTCTGAGCTCCGCCACCCTGGCCTGAAAAACTGCTGTCTGGCCCGGCGGGGGGACGCCTGGAGGCCCCCCCCCAGGGTGAGGAGAGCTCTTGTGAGCTGTTTGCTCTGCGGTGAGCCGTGCTGCTCCCCTGGCGAGAGGAGCGATCGGACCGAACCGCGATCGGGGCCGCAACCTGGGCAGTGAGGCGGGCCCTCCTACGACGGCCTCCTGAATTCGGCGCTGGAGGGGCCGAGGACCTGGAGGGCTCAGTTTGGGTCCGGTAAACGCGAGACCGCAGTGGGGGCTTGGAACCCGAGATGCACAAGTTCCTTGGGTGCGGGGAGCCCCCCTGCATACAGGATGTGATCGGGGGCTGGAGACTGGCGCCCCCCCACCATAACGCCCCTGTGCGGGACGGAGTAGAAGACTGAGGCCCCGGGTGAACACCGGGGGCCCCGCTGCTTTGCCCCAATATTGCTGCACTTACACACCAGGAGTTCAAGTAAGCGTGAGCCCGCACATACAGAGGTAGAGGCTATAAAAGCGGAACTTCGCAGGAAGGGGCTATCATGTGCTAGGCCCAGGCGCAGTATCTGACACAGTGACATCTGTTGATCTGACCTAGACGGAGCTCCTGTAGAGATTTGAGGGGCTGATCTGGCGAACTGAGACTAGGCCGATGCGCCATGGTGACGTTCAAATCCAAGCGAGAGCGCTCAGTGAGAGAAATGCTGACAGGGGCCCGCCTGACGTAGGGAGGTATGGCCGAGGACTCACCGGCAGCAAGGGCCCTGGAGGGTTGGGTGGAGACGGACCCAGATGCGGGTTCACCCGTTACAAAGGGCTTTTTGACCTCCCTGTTTGATTCGCTTTGGAGCGACATCCAGGAGTTGCGTAGGGACATATCTCAGGAGGTGAAGGAGTTGCGAGGAGAGGTTACCTCCTTGGGAGTGCGAGTCTTGCAGCTGGAAGATGGTGAGATCCCCCGTGGTGAAGAAGTGGCGGGCCTACAGCAGGGGGCAGTTCGCCTCCGAGAGCAGCAGGATCTCCTCCAGATAGCGGTCGAGGATTTGGAAAACCGCTCGAGGAGACAAAATATTCGCATCCGGGGAGCTCCGGTGGGTGCTGAATAGGAGGACATTGGGGACTACGTGGTGGGCCTGTTCTGCTCTTTGCTTGGCCCGGACGAGACACAAGAGGTACTCCTGGATAGAGTTCATTGTGTCGGCCGCGCTGGTGGCCCTGGAGACCGCCCTCCGGATATTCTAGTCTGTCTCCATAACTTTGTTCTGAAAGAAAAGATCCTACAGCGGGCTCGCAATCTTCAGCAGGTACTCTTTCGAGGGCATGAACTCCAGTTATTTCACGATCTCTCGGTGCGGACCCTGCAGAGGTGGAGAGAATTTAGACCGATCACGGACCACTTGTGAGCACACAATGTGTCCTACTCCTGGAGTCATCCGTTCCACCTGGTCTTCCACTGGGAGGAACAGCTCCGGCAGGTGAAATCCGTTTTGGAAGCAAACCGTATCCTGGGTCTGGAAGATGTAGGCCAAGAGGCGAGCGAGAAGGCGATCTCACCGGTGGGGGGTACTCGGCGCTGGCAGCGGAAGGAGAAAAGAAGGAAACTGCAGCGCCCAACAGCTTCGGACTTGAGGTCGGAGAGGGAATCTGCTTTGAACAGCGTGGCCGCCGGAACTTCAGCCTAGAGAAAGGGGGAGGGGGTCTCCCGGATTGCTTTTGGCCTTGCTGCTAATGGCATGTTGACCGTCGAAGAAGGCAGGGGCGGCGGGGGCGATGGAACTGGTTACTAAACATGGATGGATACACTGCCCCGTGGAGACTTTACCTCGAGAAGATGGACGTTCGGGGACTTCTGTGTTCCATGCACCTGTTGTGCGTATTGGTTGAATGTTGTTGGGTTTCCCTGCGATACTGGCTTTTTTGTAGAGATACACTCAGGCCCTGGTGCGACGGTGGTCTAGATTGTGATAGAGGGGGTGGTCCTCCGGCGAGCCCCCTTCCCTCCTGTACGCTGCCCTCATTATAGGATATGATTATTAAATGTACAAGCTTGAATGTCCGGGGGCTCAATAACCCTACCAAGAGGCTAGCCGTCCTGTCTTCCTTGGAGAGATCAGGGAGTCATATATGCCTTCTGCAGGAGACACACCTTGTTACAAAAGATACTTATCGTATGCGCTCTAAGTGGTTCCCCAGGCAGATCTGGTCTTCAGCACCATCAAAGCATGCAGGGGTGGCGATACTTTTAGCACGCTCATTCCCCGGGGAGGTGATATCAAAACTGCATGAAGTGCAGGGGAGGCTTTTAGCCATGAGGTTGAGACTGGGGTTTTTTTCCTTCACTATTGCTTCCCTATATGCGCATAACACCCGGCAGGAGATCTTCCTAAAGCAGGCTCTGACCCCGCTGCTGCAATCCCCTGATGGGGCCATCCTGGTGGGGGGTGATTTTAACCTGGTGATGGACGAGGACCTGGATCGTTCAGGTCACCGGTATGGGCAGACGGGATCTATGACGGTGGCCGGTCGTCAGTGGCTGGGTGAGTGTGGCCTGGTGGACGTGTGGAGGAGTGCGCACCCCACATTGAGAGATTATTCCTTTTACTCAGCAGCGACTAAAACATATGCTAGGTTGGACCTTTTCTTGGCCTCGCAGGAGTTTCTTTCCCGGGTTAGGGAGTCAGTGATTGAGCCCCGAGCCCTGTCAGATCACACCCCAGTTACAGTTGAGGTTCACATGAATATGGAGCGTGTGGGCGCATCGGGTGGCGATTTAGTGACTCGATGCTTCAGAATGGTGCAACACTAGAGGCGATTCAGAGGGCAATAACAGACTACCTCAGCCTTAACGATGACGGGACAACATGCATTGCGAAGCTGTGGGAGGCCCTGAAGGCTGTATTGAGGGGTGAGGTGATGTCGCTCTCGGCTAGGGACAATAAGGCAATGAGACAAATCAGGGAGGATTTAGAACAGCGAGTGAGGGTGTTGGAGCGCTCACATAAGCACACCGGTGCACCGAGAACATGGCGAGAGCTTGAGAAAGTAAGGAAGCAGCTGAGGAGGTTGGAATGGGACAGGGCAGAGTATGCGGTAGTCCGCCTTAAACATAAGTACTATACGGGAAGTAACAAATGTGGGAAGCTACTGGCACATAGGTTAAGAGCGCATGGCGTCAATGATGAAAATGGTTCGCTCCCTCTTGGGAGCGGTAGCGCGTACGAGCGACCAAATAGCGGAGGCCTTTGCGGAGTTCTACCGGGGACTATATGGGGCTGAGGAGCCCGGTAATTCAACTCCGGAGGCATTCCTAGAGGGTATAGCAATTACTCCCTTGGCTGAGAGGGAGGCGACTTTGTTAGATCAACCTATAAGTGCAGAGGAGGTTATATCAGCAATTGCGCGCTTGCAGACCGGGAAGTCCCCTGGCCCCGATGGTTTCACCGCGCTTTTTTATAAATCCTTCTATATGGAACTTGTACCCGTTTTAGTGCACCTCTTTAATTCCTTTCGACACACTGGGGCCCTTACGCCTAGCATGCTAGATGCAACTATCGTGGTTATCCCGAAGCCAGGGAAGAACCCCAAGGAATGCACCTCATATAGGCCGATCTCCCTCTTGAATATAGATGTCAAATTATTCACTGGCATTCTGGCACAACGTCTTAACTATTATATGCCGGGGCTTGTGGATCCCGACCAAGCGGGATTCATACCCCATAGGCAGTGTAGTAATAATACCAAGCGACTGTTTCATCTATTGGATAAAACTGAACGCTCTCACAGGGAGGCACTCTTCCTCTTTATCGATGCTGAAAAGGCGTTCGATAGGGTTCATTGGCCATACTTGTTCAAGGTGTTAGAGCGCTTCGGGTTGGGCCCAGGTTTTATGGCATGGATTCGCTGCATCTATCAGGCGCCTCGGGCGGCGGTCCGAGTTAACGGAGTGATCTCTTTACCATTCTCAGTTCAAAGAGGGACCCGGCAGGGGTGCCCGCTTTCACCCCTCTTGTTCGCGCTTTATATGGAGCCTATGGCGCAGAGGCTTTGGGACAACCCTCGGATTACAGGAGTGAAGTTTGGGGGTGACGAGCATATCATTATATGCGGATGACGTCATTCTTACCATGGCAGAACCTGCAACCTCAATGCCGGTACTAATGGGAGTATTAGAGGAATTTGGACGAGTCTCCGGATTCCGGATTAATATGCTAAAGTCGCAGGCCATGGGCAGGTTTATCAGTGCCGAGCATGAAAGGGATCTGAAGGCCCGATTCCATTTTATATGGTCATCCTCAAAGCTTCTGTACTTGGGGGTCGAGCTGGGCTCCACGGTCGCTCGTACGGCGACATTGGACTACACAAAATTAATCCGAGAGGTTCAGAGAGATTTAGAGACCTGGGGGAGACTTAAATTGTCTTGGTTGGGCAGGGTGGCAGCAGTGAAGATGACCATCCTACCACGTGTTCTGTATGTGTTTCAGGCACTTCCGGTAGAACCCCCGCCACAAACGATAGCAACCCTCCAAGCAGCGGTTCTAAGATTTATATGAGAAGGGAAAGCGACGCGGCTGTCACGGCAGTTGCTGTACCGCCCTAAGCAGGAGGGGGGACTTGCGGTCCCTTGCCTTCTGAGATACTTTTTTTTTTTTTACTTTTATTTATGCTTTTATACAAACAAATAAAGCAGTACAGTAAAATTGTGTGTTTGCAGACTAATACAATTTAAACAGCACATTGTATCATTTCAATGGACATTTTCTCCTTCTGTATTTTAGCAGCACAGAGCCTTTTAATTGTGTATACAAACCAATGGGGGTCTTGGACTATACATCTAACTACAATCTTTTGTTTATCAGTCAATTGTCTCTCCCTCTGCTTCTCCAGTCTCTTTCCCTATAAGGTACTGTCTGTATATGTCCCAGAATTTAGCTGGTTTGTTAGCGGGAGGGAGTAACTCACTGTAAGTGTCTGTTTGCGTGTTTAGGGATCGGCCCACGGTCCCACCACATGGCAACTCTACGCTTAGCTAGTACCAGACCCATTGCCACCAATTTGCGTATTGATTTTGGTAAATGGATATCCCACCCCAAAAGGGCCAAAAGTGGGTCAGCATCTATTTGTATACTAGTTATAGTTTCCAATTCTCTAAATATTGCTCTCCAAAAAGTTTGCATATTCTCACACGCCCATGCCATATGTAAAGAATCGGCTCGTTCTACCCCACATCTGGGGCAGTTTGAATTTTCACGCAACCCATATCTGTGTAAACGGATTGGGGTATAATATATTCTGTTAAGGAATTTAAAGTGATTGAGACGGTGTCTGCCATTTAAGAAAATAGAGCGTGTCTTAGTGCAGCAGTATCGCCACTGCGCGTCTGTGATCTGTACCCCCAGATCTCTTTACCACTCCACTCGGGGTCTTGAGAGCTCTTGGTCTCTTGTCCCCTGTATTGTTGCGTACAGACGGGACACCAAGTGTCTCGTGCAATTTCCCTGCAGGATCATAGAAAGCGATGTGATCTCGGGAGGTTCTTGCATGTCATCGCCCAATAACTGTGCTAGAGCATGTCGTGTCCTGTGGTATTGGAATTGGTGTAGGGGAGTATTCTCACCGTACCCTCTCTTATCTTGTCCCAACTTTTCATACTGCTGTTCTCAAATAGGTCCCCCACTGTGTTAATGCCTAGTTCCCTAAGGGCGTATATCAGTCTACTGTCACGCCAAAGTGGGAACCAAGTTCAGCAATCTACTGGTATCTGTGGGGAGTACAGTATAGCCAACTTTTGTTTATCCATAATCTCGTGCCATGCTTTTGCTACTGAGTCCAGGGATGCCAATTTTTTATATTGCCTGCTTGGGGTATGGTATAGTCTTCCCTGTAACTGAGCTGGTAATGCCAGCTCCCTCTCTATTCCAAGAAATGGGGTATCTCCTGGGCCATGAAGCCAAGCCTGTGCCACTGCAGCTCGAGCCGCAACGCTGTAGGCTTCCAAATCCAGAGCCCCCAGGCCACCTAGTTCATATGTCAAAGTCAATACACGCCATTGCACCCGGGGCTGTTTGCCTGCCCAGGCTAGTTTTATGAGGAGTGATCTTAACGTGGCAAAATATTTCTTGGGTAGCACCATCGGAATATTCTGGAACAAAAAGAGAAAACGTGGCAACACCACCATTTTCATCAATGCCACTCTACCAAGCTGGGAGAGTGGGAGTCGTATCCATTTCTCAACATCTGTTGCTAGTTTAGTTATCGCTGTGTCATAATTCTCCATCACTATAATGTTGGGGTCGGCCTTCTGCGATACTTTCAGGCAGCACAATTGCGTTTTCTCTTGGAATGGAGCCACCCGTCTTCCGAGAAACATTGGTGCTTCATGGACCAGGCTTTGGCCGGCTCTCACATATGGAAGGAGCCTTGGCTTAGGCGCCACCACAGAGCGCGGGCTGTACGTATCCCTGGTCACGGAGGTGTTGATGAGTGTGTGGGATCGGGTGGCCAGCAGAGTGGGCTTGACGACTTTCCCATCCCCAATGACCCCCTTGGGTGCAAACCCTGATTTTGGTCCGGGTCTTCAAACGGAGGCATTGCGTTGATGGCACCAATGGGGCTGTAAAAGGGCAGGATACCTATTTGATGAGCAGGGGGTGATCCCCTTTGACCAACTGAGGGAGACACACTGCCTGTCTGAGGCTGACAGAATGATGTATTATCAAATCCGACACTGGGTCCTGACACCAGCCAACAGATCATTAATAGATAGGCCGTTAACGCCGTTTGAAAAATGGATTCTAATGAAAAAGGACGATAAGCATGTGATCTCGGAGCTTTACACTCTTCTGAGGGGGAGGCCCGTTCGTCCAAGACTAAGAGCCAGCTGAGGTGGGAGAGGGAACTGGAGAGGGAGCTCTCAGATGAGGAGTGGGAGAGTATTTTTTACAGGGCACACCATACAGCCTACAATGCAGCAGGTACAGAGACAGCTTATAAAGTGGCCTTCTCTTGGTATTACACCCCAGTAAGGATTCACGCTTGGGATCCCATTAAGTCTAACCTTTGCTGGAGGGGGATGGGGGGTCGCTTGTCCATTTACTATGGCATTGCCCTAAGCTTCATCGGTACTGGGAGAACATAATAGACATTATTGACATGGCGTTTGATTCTCAGATCCCTAGATTCCCTGCGTACATTTTGCTTGGCCTTCCCAACCCTCTCACTTTTCCCCTGAGATAATTGAAGGGACGGCAGATGGCCTTGGCCTTAAACGCGGCTCTACAGCTGTTGTTAACCGTGTGGGGGACTGACAAAATCCGGACAGTAACTTCATGGCTACATAAGCTCTGGTTTATCCTAGATATGGAAAAGCTTACCTTAACCTCATAGCAGCGGAGTGGGGACTTTAGGGAACTTTGGCAACCATTTTTGAAATACTGTCTGGGGAGTTCTCAGAATTGACATGTCCTAGCTATTCTGACGCATTGTGCATGCCATGTTTTATAACTGAAAAAGCCAATAAACAGATTTGATCTATAAAAACAGGAAGTCAGAAGGCAAAAAGACCGGGGAAACACGCCAAAAGATGCCACGTCTAACACATTCCTTTTAGATTTGGAATTAGTTAGGGACACCCTCAACACGCCCCTACCAAATCGCAAAACCAAATTGCTATTTAGTAACAAGGTACCAAATTGCAAAATAGGCTTTGTACATCCCAAAAAGCATTTTTCTGGTCACAAACAATCCAATTCTATGCTTCGGACCATTTGCGATTAGAAAAAATGCTTTGTTCATGTGGCCCTTTGAGCCCTTGTATGATTTCACCACTGACAGTTGTCCCAGGCAACATTGTATAAAACGCTCCTCAAAATTAACCTTTTCTCTTGATTAGATGGCTTTCTTCTCAGTCTTAGTTGCCTTCTTCTTAATAGTGGTTTTCCTACCTATTCTGTGTTCCTCCTCCCCTGAAGCATGGCTCTTTTACCCTTGCCTTTAAATGGTTGGCAAGTGTGTAGCCTTTCACTGTTTATGTCATGGAACTACTTTTTAGTGTTTTTGTTTTACTTCCTTAGCACTCTATTGAAATGCATTTCTTTGTTTTCAGAGCATGAAAACACACATGCCAACATTGTAAAAGTAGAAAGTGGGAGATATTGAAAAACAAATCAAGGGAAGTGTATTTTCTCAATAAACATATAATAAAGCAGAGGACACTTTAGGCAGGAGACAGCAAAATAAAGCCCTTTGGCTTCAAAAAGGGGGAGTTTGTCCGGTGAATCGAGTTTGTTGCCATGTATGCATGAGGACTCCATGTATTGGAACAATGCAGACCCAAGAGAATTCCCTGAGAGTCACAGTCTCATATTCTATATAAGAAGTGCTTCTCTGAAGAGAAGCACCTCTTTACATTGTTTAGACACTCCAGATATCCCTTACTGCATTTGAAGGAATGCCTCTCTGCGCTTATGGCTATCATTTTCGAAGGTTGTGAATTTCTAAAGTGAAACTATACATTTTCTAGGTTACACCTACCTGTAGAAATGAACAGTTGTGTTTTTCTTTACAGCACAATACGTCAATGCTCTCATTCTCATCTTAAGCCAACAAGGTCAGGTCCAGTTCACATGCTTTACACTTTAGGCCTTCAATATGTACAATTTCTGTAAAGTTCTAGGGGAGCTTTGCACACATTTTCCCTCAGAATACTGAAAAATTAGTCCATATGCAGCCTGCTACAGATCTGAACCCCATCTAAAACAATCCACACGGTCAGAGATCTCCAACATTAATCCATGAATCCAAGTGCTTGGTAGAATTTCAGGATACCTTGATGAGAATCGATTTTATAATATTCATCTAAATTTGAAATCTTTGCAGTCGGTGGTTATCTGGCATGACTTCTTCCTAATGGATCAACATTTGACAGCGCTGGTCTGTGGGGTTTCATTCTCATCTTCTGCAGATCTTCTAATGGCTTAACTAAACTCGTGGAGGCCCACAATTTGTGGGCCAGACATTCCAAATGGTATCATTTTTTACAAATCCTAGCTGTGTTTTGCTGCCCAATAATACCACTTTTTTAATATGCAAGCCTTTTACTTTGTTTCTAAATTTGAATCTATTTATGACAGCGCACCAGCAATCAATCTATGGCTGTCCCTGTGAATGGTTTACATTCTCCTACCTGAGAGGACACCATCTGGTTGGATTTTGAGTTATCACAGCCTATTGATACAATGGAGCTCATCACAATGGCTAGGTCAGTGTGTCCTTTGTATCTCTGTTATGTTGAGGTGCTCCTGAAACTGACTCTTGCACAATCTAACTCAGTCATTAAAATATATAATTCCACCTTGTCAATAACCATGTACCAGAGAACTGGAAACTTGGAGTGATCTCTTCCTTCTTGTCAAAAAGAGAAAACTTCCCCCCTGACGACCCCATCAGCAACTGTCCATTCACATGACAGCCAACCTTCACTAAAATCCTGCAAAAGGTTGAGGCCCCACACATCTCAAGGTCAGAAATATCAGTAAGTTGGACCAATGGCAGCTGGGCTTTTGCAAACGTGAAGGGACACCTATCAGCCGTTTTCCTGGAAATGGAGCAAATATGGCAGATTCAAGATGAAGCAGACACTGCAGGCCTGATCCTGTTAGATGTCTCAGCTGCCTTTAGTGAATCATGCTGTACTGATGAGTCATATGGCTGAAATTGGGAGTTGGGGTTGAGGTTTTAATTCATTGTTTCATATGGGGCACAACTGCTGCATTTACCCCCCCCTCCAACTTGGTAAGACAGCTATGCTCTCTTGAGTCCCACAATATTCCTCTTTATCTCTCATGCACTATTACGCTTTTTTCAACCCTCTGTCTTGGCTCATCAGATCTTTTAGGCTAATGACATGCAGATTATTATCAGACTAGAACACATGGCTCCTAAAATGACAGCTGTTTTAAAGGACAGACTGATTGCCATGCAAACAGTGGATGAACAACATTTCTTAAAACTTTATGCCAGAAAGATGGAACTTCTGCTTCTGGGAAATGATCATGCTTTCCGGAATAATATGCTGTGGTCTTCAGATATGCCCTCCTCCAGCTGCAACCCGAAATGCTAAGGAGCTTAGGGCCATATGTACTAAAGTGTTTTCCCATAGACACAATGGGAAAAACCCTTTGATACATCTGGCCCTTAGAGTCATCACCAATGAGACTCATCTTTATCAGCACATGTTGATTTTGTCATAGCCTCGTGATTTTTTTGCATCCTTGTGAGGAGACTCCCTTTTTTGCCAGCTGACAAACACTCTACAGTAGCATCTGTATAGACTTTATTGTGACTGTACTAGTGTAACAGTTTGTTTTGAGGCCTCGCCGGATGCCTGCTGATCAAACTGTTGCTCATTCAAAACCTATTTGTGCTGTCTGCAAACTCAATACATTTGATCATATCTCAGATGCCTGGCACTCCCTGTACTGGCTCATAGGATTTACTATGGTTTAACAAGATCTGACCTAAAAAATATCCTAGTCCCACACACTTCCAAACTACACCTGCGATCATCACACCTCCTCCTTTTTAATGTGCCTCTTGTAAAGAAAGTATGGTGTGGTGGTCTCTCCTTCCTTCATCTTACAGCCAAGCTCTGGAATACTCTCCCATACCTGCATGAACAAGAGTCTAAGTTAGTGCTGAATTCTCGTTTTCAGACACAACAGTTCATAACTTTGTGAAAACATAATCTCAGCCTATATGTTTTGAGAAAGCACCATAATCCATGTTCCTACTCTTATGTATTTCCATGAATCATGTTTACCAAAAAAGTGTATTTTTTCAACATAAATTCATCATAGATTGCAAATGTTTCATCGTTTGAACAGTTGGCAAATATCCCTTTAGGAACTATCGAAAATGATCAACATTTGATAACAAAATGTCTGATATAGAAAGAGAAAATTTGTGTTATTTGGAAATGGGAGGGTAAAAAGAAATTGAGATCTAAAGGGTTGAAAACAGTAGTCTAAAGTACAAAATGAGGGAGAATTGTAGTGTGAATGGTGCAGGGTTGAGGGCTGGTACTTGGAGGATGACTGGGAGAGAAAGATGGGAAGAAAAGAGACAGATACGGACAATTGTGGATCTGCATTGATGAGTTGGCTACATTAACCTTAGGAAGAGTTGAGACAGTAGTGAATGGAACAAATTGAATCCAGAAGATGTGCAACGTGGCTAATTAATTTGATTTCAATTAAAAGGACAGGAGAAAATTTAGGAAAACAATGATTTAAAAAGTAAGGAATCCATGAACACACAGAAAGAGGAAGTGTCAAGAACGGGGAAATAAAGTGGTAAAGAGTGTAAGGAACTGGATGAAAGGGATGACTGATGTATGAACAAAAGAGATATAAATAATGAGAACATGGGCCTGTAAATGTGACTAATGTTTCTCTATACAATGACCCAAAGAAAGTGGGATGTTTTTCTATGGGGAATTCTTCAACAAGAGCACAAACTTAAAGCCAAAGGATGAACTGAAAATCTTCATCCTCCATAGAGAAGAACTAGAGATTGCAGAAAATCTGTCAGAATAACTTTCAGCTGATGGCACAATTGATGACCCAAAAACTTATATGTAAAACTATACTAAAATGTCCATGAATTAGTAAAGCAGTATCCATGCTGCTAGATCAATAATTCAATGCCAGCAAAGCATTTTAACTACATTGAATCGAAATTGGAAAGACATGTAGTGCTGGACGGGGAAGTAAACTCACCCCTAGAAAATGTTTTAATGCTAATCACATTTGAGTGGGACATAGGGCGTGAGTCTTGTACTGTCCAGTGAGGATCAGAGGGTGTGGTTTCCCAACACAATAATGTTTTTTAATGAGGCATAATGATTTGTTATGCAACACCATTTTCAAACTGTATTTGCTAAAAACTCTAGGTTTCACAGGCAGTTTAGCAGAGAAAAGCATGAAATAATTCAGTACGTCCAGACCTGATAAAGTACCGGGAAGGACTCTTTTCCTGCACTAGCAAATCATGTATGTGCCTTTAAAAATTGTTAAGCCCTGTCTCTTTATTTCTTTCAGTGCTAGGATCTCACATAACATTAAGCCATGAAAGTGGCCATCTTCCCCCTACAATTGTAGGTTTCCTCGTCTTCTGACATGGGAATAGCTATATGGGACACTAGGAAAGCCAGTAGTAGGCTGAGGACAAAGGGGCTACTTTTAAGGATGGCTGGAGGGATATTCACCAACCCAGCCTGGTAGTCAGCCCCTACGGAACACAAAATGTTCTTATACATATGTGTGATGTCCTCCCAAAACCTTCTGTAGACGATCGACCTCACCTGTTACTCTCACTTGCTACATTCAGGGCTGATATGAACACATTTTCAAAACCTGATTTAAAATTTTTGCTCTTTGTACACCACTCCTGTGTTTTTTATGGTCACTTCCGCTGTAGAATTTAAGATTAGAACATTGGAAGTTGGCAGCTCCATTGAAAACAATGGAGTGCTGCGGGCTTTTACTGGCCGGTAAAAGCCCGCAGCGCCAACATTCCAATGGGCTTTGTTCACAGCAGCAGCTGTGAACAAAGCCTCACGGAGCCCGAGGGGATTCTAATCCCCTCGGGCTCCGTGAGCAATTTGTTTTTTTTAAGAGAACATTCTGCCCTGAGTGGCAGAATGTTCTAATAGCCTTAGAACCCGCCGTAGCGGGCTCTACCGGCTATTAAAGGCCCTTTCCCTTGTTAAATGCCCTCGCCTTCGGCTCGGGCATTTAACTCGGGAGCGGGCCTTTAATAGCCGGTAGAGCCCGCTACGGCTATAGTAGAAAAGACAAGACATGGCTTCTGATGCGATAGAAAAAACGATGGGTCAGCACTTTAAACAAGTCATAAGCATTCCTCCTATCACCTTTTGTGTTTACAGAGAACCATATAGAGCCATAAACACAATCTGATGTTGATGGGGTCAATGCAGATACACAAATTACAGCACGCCATACACTTAAATCATAGATGTCCATACATAAAGGAACACAATGTTGCTAAATCTGTGCTCCTGGTGCTGATTATCTGCAGCTTCGCGCACATACGGTACATTAAAGCTATCCACCCTTGTAGAATAAGGGCCTGATTTATGAAAAGTTTGTGCCGTCTTTGCGTCATTTCCTGACGTAAAAGCGGCGCAAATTTACAAAATATAATTGTATTTTGTAAGTTTGCGCCGCTTTTGCGTCAAAACGTGACACAAAGACGGCGCAAACTTTTCATAAATCAGGCCCTAAGTCTCGCATCTCTTTACAGTGCTGTCGGTTTTGAGCACCTGCAATAATCAGAAACACATGGAAGGCAAAGCAACACACTAAGAAAAGCAAAGAAGCAGAGTACCACGAAGCCTCCTGGCAGAGAATCTTTAAAACTGTAACGCTCCAAAGTTACCAAGTTTCCAGACTCTAAAATAAATCGAGTAATACTCTTAGGCCTCTATTTATACTTTCTTAGCACTGCCTTTGCATCATTTTTTGACGCAAAGTGGCGCAAACTTACAAAATATCATTGTATTTTGTAAGTTTGCGCCGCTTTTGCGTAAAAAAATGACGCAAATGCGGAGCTAAAAAAGTAGAAATAGGGGCCTTACAGAACAGAGAAGCAGTGGGCTCTGGCTCTGTGATTAACTTATAAAAAGAATAAGTTCTAGGGTCTGAATTTTTTTTTTTCTCAGAAGCTGATTGCTGGCACTGCTGAATGTCAGGGTGGCCGAATGCCAGGGCTGTGTAGTCTTTATTTCATCTCATGCCTCTTTTATCCACCACCACACACTCACAGGCCCTTTATCTTACTGTTGCAGGTTCTTTTTCCTCCCTTCTCCCTCCCTCTGTCTCTCTGTTTCAAACTTAATCTTCTCTTTCCTTCTCCCTTTTCTGCACTTCTCTCTCTTTTTCCAGGTAAAAGTTTGATTTTATGAATTAAGGGCCTTATTTATACTTTTTTTACCGCTGAATTTGCGTCATTTTTTTACACAAAAGTGGCGCAAACTTACAAAATTCTGTTATATTTTTAACGTTTGCGCTGCTTCTGTGTCAAAAAATGTTGCAAGTGCGCCGCTAAAAAAGTACAAATCAGGCCCTAAGTCCCACTGCCATTAATGATTGTTCCTACCCAATACCTGCAACTACTGTCTCAAATTAAGCGCTGCGCTGGCTGCTGCCAGACTGCAGTCAGCAATGGCCTGGTGGCTGGGGGCTGAGGTGGTGCTGCGTATAGGGTCTTCACTCTTGGGCCCATATTTATACTTTTTTTAGCGCTGCATTTGCATCTTTATTTGACGCAAAAGCGGCGCGAACTTAAATACAATAGTATTTTGTAAGTTTGTACCACAAAGCGGCACAAATGCGGCGCTAAAAAAGTATAAATATGGGCCTTGGTGTCTGATCTCCCTATGGAGAACTCGGTTTTGAATTTCTCTCTGTTCTGTTACTGCAACGGACAAGCCAGCTCACCGGTAGTATTTGTCGGCAGCTACACACTGTCAGTGATCTGTATTAGCTTGGGCATTTTTTGGGTAGTCATACTGAGTACAAACATTGTCTTCGTAGTCTTATGGCAAACAACTTAAATTGAATGGAAATTGCAATTTAATTATAATAATAAAACAAATCTAAATACCTAAAAAGGACCAACCGCCCCTAAACGTGTAAAACCTCCGACAAAACACTGCACAACCACTGGTTGACACGTGACGCACATTTTAAAAGTGTACTTCTTATTAGGCGCGAGTCCGAGGGAGCTGACTGATCTTTCGTCAAGGTCACCGAGACAAACTGAACTAAATTACGACAAAACGCAGGCGTCGTGTCTCTTCCGAGGTGCGAGAGGCTAAAGACAATAATTGGATGTGTGCAAGGTGTTCAGGCGCCCGCGGGAAGAGATGCAGGTGAAATGGAGCGTGTTCGTCATGCCGGCAAGCCTGAGACAATCACCGTGGAAGTATCCGCATGAGCGGCTCTGTTGAAAATGTCAAACATATTTATATTTTTCGGCATCTTGTCTTCCCCTTTCACGGCGTGTGAGCGGAAATTGTGTGCCCTCTATACAGTGTGCATAATTACTTGCAGAACCTTTAACTAGGAAAATTCAACACCAAAAGCCTTCAGGAAGGAAAACAGAAATTTACCAAGTTGGCCATTTGATGACGTTTAGCATCTGATTGGGTTATCTAGCTATAGTCTCCACCTGTGTGGTTTTAGGCCTGTTTGGGCTATCAAGGATATAATTAGCATTATACAAATGATACAGTACAATATAATACAATACAAGGGAATTAATAATTTGACATTTTAGGACTGCTTGGTATAGTCGATGTACAGGACTGGTGACAAGATGTCCTTATACTTAAATGCTAACCACTGACATCTCCTATGTCTTCCAGGGCCCACGTTTCAATATTGGCTATTTCCATCCTTCTGTGGTCCGTAAATTGAATACAGTTGATTTTCGTACAAGTAACACTTGACTTCTACACAGCAATATTATGGTGTCTACCCCATTCAGCAAGCAGGGGTTACTAGGCCACAGTCTTGTGGCTTGGTATTGTTTACCTCTGATGTTACAGTGCCCTTTGTACTATGACTCTGCAAACTAGGCCAAGTACATCACTTTCTGCAGTTCAGTCTCAGGGTAGTGAGCACAAACAGTCACAGGTTACTCAAGTATGGAGATGCCCAAGCTCAGATCTTAGCAATCAAACAACAGCCCACTAAAGTGCATGTCCAGTCCAGAACGTATCCTTCCAAGAGAGAAAGTACCTTATTATTATACAGTAATACCCAATAGAACACACTGCTGGCAGCTGTACCCAAGTCAGTGTCTCTGGGTGCTATTCTGCTTTCGTTGTGCTATTCCTCTCCCTCACTGTGCCCACTCTCCCTGGGCATTCTCCCAAATTCTAGGTCAATGGCATAACAGAAATCGATGGGGCCCATTACAAAGTACATGGAAGGGGCCCCCTCCCACCTGGACCGAGTCAGAGGCCAGCTACCCGTGCAGTGCACTGCGCTGAGTGGGCCCAGAGGAGCTCGAGACCCTCACGCACAGCAGGGGCTGGGGGCCCTTTGCTACGCCACTGTTCTAGGTGGCCTTCTCCATCTCCCGGGGAAACATGAGTAGCATGAATCTGGCACAGGTGCAGTGCAATCACTTCTAAACAGTACATGCACTGATTTTTTCTAGTTGTTTACTGGCCCACATGTATATTCAGTCCTCTCTAACCTTGATCAATCCATTCAGTACTTGGCGACCCGCTTGCACATTCCATTGAGTGCCAGTGTACTAGTAGTCAGTCTAAGAGCACCTCACACCTTAGGGGTGGCAGCCGTGTTTAGCAACTCTTTTACTCATGGGAGAGGGAAGATGTAGTCCTAAGAAGAATCTGTCACACCTTGAACAGTTGTATTTCAGGTCTCTTGAGATGGCTGTTGGACCCAAGCCAGGTTTAGGTAGACCATGGCATGTAGCCCGGGGCAGGACCTTGCAACACTTGGCAGTTGCAACCACCGTCTGGGGTGGTCACAAATTCATTTGTTATAACACCACAGGAACTTCTAAGAACTTTGGCAGTTGCAGTCCTGTATGGGTTGATCATGGGCTGACTACTTTTCAACAACTGCAGACTCACAGGGGTCGATAAGAGTATTCATCTACTACAGTGCCACATGGGCTGATCACCGCATACAATTACAGAGCCAACAGAGGCTTGCCATTTGTGCTGTCTTGGAGTCAAAGTTCCTGCTTGGAGCCACCAGGATACTCTGGGGTGGGAGGGTCGTTCTCAGATTCAAGGATCCTCCTGGATCGCTCTTCTGCAGCCTGCTCCACTGGGCACCCCACAGCCATTGGGGACATGCTTCAACTCACTAATTTCTGAATAATCGCTCTTCCTGGGCAAGATGCAGACTGCTACTCTCTCTCAAAAGGCAGAGAGTCTTCTAGGTACTGTAGGGCAGGTACACTGCTTCTCCAGTGATTGATCCACACTTTAGGTGATGCCCACTCCCCTGTGGGAAACTGACTGTCAGGTAGGCACACACACAGCAACCCTCTGAGTAGTCTGTAGAAAACACGCTTCGTCGGTCATTGAGAACTTAGAATTGATACAACCAGAAGGATAGTGGGGTTCCATTGTTATATAAAAGTGGCAGGTAGGCAGGGGTGTTGCTTTTGGTAGGAGGGCCAGGGGGTGCTACACCCCCCTAATAAATGAATTTTCTTATAAATAGTCAGATATATGTGCTTTCAGTTGGGTATGGTGCGATGTCTGCCAGATTTCACCAGGAATTTTTACATACATTCAGACAAAAGCACACACATCCACTCTCCCTCTCAGTTTTTAAAGTCATAAAAAATATTGGTAATTTTACCAAATAGTGTGCTTTCCCTCACTTAGTACCCCTACCAATCCTCATACCTCTCTCTTTCCACTGCCCCTTAGTCCCCTCCCATGCAGTCTGCTTGGCCTTTAATATATTTAAACATTATATGCCAGCCTGATTGATGGAAAATCTGAAGCTCACCCCACCCCCCATCTTACTAATCAAGATACGCCTCTGCAGGTAGGAAATATGAATCCACTGTCCAAAACTGTAGAACCAGTTTAGGATGGTTCTCTTTTGAAGTGGCCTACCTTTCATGCTGTTCACCAGACACAAACGTTGTGTAGCATTGTGTCCATAGCAGTGTCATCTCAATTTTGAAGCATCTACAAAAGAGGCACAAAGAGGTGTGATGTTTCTGCACCTTGCTGTCATGAGCCCAACTGAAGGAGTAATCAGGGAAAGACAAAAGGGCAGCCCTCACCTAAAAGCGTCTTCACCTTTCACAGAATCTACCATCCCACACCCCTACCATCCACTAAATGACAAAGTTCAGGAAGAGTAATGAGCAGCTTCTCACTCTATCTCGCCCTTTCCATCCCTCATAGAATATCTACGAGGAGCCCTTTCTCCACTGCTCCCACTTAATATCTTTGTTGTCTCTCTCCAACTCCAGGACCGTGAACAATACACTTCCACTGTCTGGGAGTACAGCCCTAACCTGCACCTCGTGCAAGGCCAGCCTGGGTGATCTAAAATGAACCCAACATGCTTGTATTGCTCTGGCTCACTCACACATCCCATGCCTACACCACACAGGCTACAAACATCAACATGCTTAACACAGACTCCGAATTTTAACACTAAGAACTTGGTAAGTGCGTAGAGGCGCAACGTCACACAGGTCATCCAGCAGTCCTCTACTCAAGTGAGCCAGAGAGAAGGGTTAGGTCACACTATTAATTCTCAATAAACAGTATGCTATCACTGGCTGTGTACAAACCCATGACTGGAAAAGTAGTCCACTGTCACCAAATGAGGAATGCTTTTGGCGCCCCCCCCAGTTCACAGTGAAGCATAAAAAAAAAGTAATGGATGGAATGTTTGAATTAATCTCAGCCACTGGTAATTCCTCAGGCCTAATCCCTGTCCATCATTATTTAGCACATCATGACACTTCAGTTTCAACCAGCCATATGCAAATCAGTTTTGACCCTGTTCCAATTGTACCACCTTACATATAGAGTTAGAAACGTCACATTTTAGTATCAAGTGGTATTTAGAAAAGCAATCATTTAATACAAAGCATACAAATAGAGAGCATTAAGAGTTTAATACAGAGAAGGGTTTCCAAGTGCATTGGTCGGTGAAGAAAATGTACAGACTCAATGTGTTTTGTGCATTATTGTAGGAAAATGGCCATTGTTGCAGTTACCCCCCCCACAACTTTTTGGCTGATATTGATGCTGACTTGACTGAGAGTGTGCTGGGACCCTGCTAACCAGGCCCCAGCACCAGCGGTCTTTCACTAAAAATGCACCATTGTTTCCACAATTGGCACACCCCTGGCACACAGATAAGTCCCTTGTAAAAGGTACCAGTGGTACCAAGGGCCCTGTGACCAGGGAAGGTCCCTAAGGACTGCAGCATGTGTTTTGCCACCCTAGGGGACCCTTCACCTAACACATGCACACTGCCATTGCAGATCGTGCGTGTTGGTGGGGAGAAAAAGGCAAAGTCGGCTTGGCATCCTCCTCAGGATGCCATGCACACAAAACACTGTCTGTGGCATAGGTAAGTCACCTCTCTAACAGGCCTTAAAGCTCTAAGGCAGGGTGCACTATATCACAGGTGAGGGCATAGCTGCAAGAACAATATGCACCTACAGTGTCTAAGTCCATTCTTAGACATTGTAAGTACAGTGTGGACATATTAAGTATATGGTATGGGAGTTTGTCAAAACAAACCCCACAGTTCCATTATGGCTACACTAAAGACTGGGAAGTTTGGTATCAAACGTCTCAGAATAATAAACCCACACTGATGCCAGTGTTGGATTTATTAAAAAATGCACACAGAGGGCATCTTAGAGATGCCTCCTGTATTTTACCCAATCCTCTAGTGTAGGACTGACTGGTCTGTGCCAGCCTGCCACTGAGAGATGAGTTTCTGACCCTCTGGGGTGAGAGTCTTTGTGCTCTCTGAGGCCAGAAACAAAGCCTGTCCTGGGTAGAGGTGCTTCACACCTCCCCCCTGCAGGAACTGTAACACCTAGCAGTGAGCCTCAAAGGCTCATGCTTCGTGTTACAGTTCCCCAGGGCACTCCAGCTAGTGGAGATGCCCAGCACCCGGACAGAGCCCCCATTTTTGGCGGTAAGTCCAGAGGGATAATTAGGAAAAACAAGGAGGAGTCACCACCTCAGCCAAGACCACCCCTAAGGTGTCCAGAGCTGAAGTGACCCCCTCCTTGCAGAATCCTCCATCTTTGTTTGGAAGATCTGAGCCAATAGGGATAGGAATGTGCGCCCCTCCCCAAAGGGAGTGAGCACAAGGAGGATGTAGCAACTTTCAGGGACAGTAACCATTGGCTACTGCCCTCTGACCCCTACAACACCCCTAAATCTTGTATTTAAGGGCCCATGGAACCAAGCTAGTCAGATTCCTGACAACCTCACAAGAAGAAGAAGGACTGCTTTGCTGAAACCCCAGCAGAGAAGGAGAGGAGACAACAACTGACTTGATCCCAGCCCTAACTGGCCTGTCTCCTGCTTCAAAGAACCTGCAGAAGAAAGGCGACGCGTCCTGCAGGTCCAGCGACCTCTGAAAAACCTCCAGAGGACTGCCTGCACCACAGATGATCAATACTCCCATTGACAGCGGCCCTGTCCAAAGAAGAAAAGATAAAACCTCTTCTAAAGGACTCCCACCTCACTCTAGAAGCATGAGTCCTAACCACTCTGCACCCGACGCCAACGGCCCGAGTCTAGGTGGCCCAACCGACCAGAGAGGACCCCCAGGCAACAGTGACCAAGTGTCCACCCTGGGTTGACCTCTCCACCCCTCCACGACGACACCTGCAGAGCGAATCCCCAGGACTCCCCTGACAGCGACTGCTCTGGACAAAGATAACCGACTCCAAATGACCCACTGCACCTGCAGCCCCCAGGCCTTGGAGAAATCGACACCGGTGCAGCGACGATCAGCAGGTAGCCATCTTCCCTGTCTGACTGGTGGTGTGCCCGAGGCACCTGAACGGACCTCGCCTGCAGCGCCTGAGCGACCCCCAGGTTTCCCTTATAGAGTTTAATTGGAAACCCGATGCCCTGTTTGTACCCTCCACCCGTCCGCCCTAGTGCCGCTGAGGGTATGTGATTGGTACCTACTTGGAGCTCCTCTAGTGCTCCTCTAATCCCCCCTGGTCTGCCCTCCGAGCTGGGGGGACTTACCTGCTGGCAGACCGAATTCCAAGTACCCCCGTTTCCATAGGAGCCCACGTTAAAATTGCTCAACTTTGACGTCTGCACCCGGTCGGCCCCGTGTTGCTGATGGTGGGTGTTTGGGGTTGACTTGAATTCCCAATGGTGGACTACCTCTAATCCAAAGACTGGAACTGTAAATCGTGTACTTACCTCTAAAACTGTACTTTGTTTTCTTCCCCCAGGAACTGTTCTGCAAATGCAATGTGTCCACTTTTAAAATAGTTATTCTCTGTTTTCTTAAAAACTTTTTACTTGACTAAAGTGAAACAAAATTACATTGATGTCTATGCTGTACTTACCTGCAACAGTATTTACTTCTGAACTGAGTCTTGTGGTTTTAGTAATAAAGTAACAAAAATATATTTTTCTATATAAAATCCTATTGGTCTGGAGTTAAGTCATTGAGTGTGTGTTTCTTCTTTTGCTTGTGTGTGTACAACAAATCCTTAACACTACCCTCTGATAAGCCTAACTGCTCGACCACACTACCACAAATAGACCATTAATATTATCTATTATTGGCTCTGTCAAGCCTCTTGGGGAACCCCTGGACTCTGTGTTCACTATATCTCATTTTGATATAGTATATACAGAGCCAGCTTCCTACATTTCTCTATGTGTTTTGTGCATTATTTTCTTCAGTTACTTTCTGTGTAGTTAAATATGAGAACCATGGTACATTGGCGCCTAGATTATTTTTCTGAGGTTATCGTTGGCAAATTAATGAAAACCTGATTTTTCTTGCCCAACACTTAACGCCTGTCCTCATAACTCTTCTTCAGATCTGTCCCCCTCAACTACTAAAGGGGATCTCAATGGTGAAGGGCTCTTGTTTTTTGTACATCACTCCTGTTGTTGCGAGTGCACATTCACAATCTAAGGAAAAGGAGACAGGAAGAAAATGACAGTCAAAGGGAAAGAGGAAGAGTCAAATTTTACTTTTGTTTCATTGACATGGTGATTTTTGGACATTCTGGGCAAGCTAGGAGCGTTGTTATCATTAGTGCAGAATATACAGTGGCACCTGGCTCCCTACGTGCACGGGGCCCCTTATACCCTAATTGCAGCTGACATTTAAGGTGTCTATGGTCACCTGGGGTACCCTTTTCTTGCTTGCATTAAAGTCACTGAGCAATCTGAATACTTTGCAACTATACGAGTGTCTTTCATGACAAAGCTCAATCAGATAAATTCCTAGCCCTATTATCTTTTTATCCCAAATGTTAAGCATCTAAAATGCAAAAGACCATCCAAGTTTTCTACTATTGTGAGAATAATAAATTGTAGTAACTTTCTGCAACTCTACGTAAGAGAAAATAATCAGGGTAGAAGCTACTGCCCATAACAACTTATGATTACTTGGTGCTGTCCCGCTCTAAATGTTATGTTATGTTGTTATGTTATGTTATGGTTGCTCAGAGAGCGCAAAAAATCACCCTCCAGAGGGTATCTCAGTGCTTTTATAACTCTACAGGACCTGAAGCAGGAACTTTGAGAATGTTCAATTGGATTTATCAATGATTAAAAAGCCATTTTTTGAGATTTTTTTTAAACCGCTTGAAGTCCGTGCATAAATGTAAATGTAGAGGCAGCTGATTCCAATTCTGGGGGGCCCAATATGAAAATGTTTATCCTGGTACTTCATGGTGCGAATGCGCTGAAGATGTAGCATGAGTTTCCCATTAGGTCTAAGACTGCGAGTGGTGGCATACTGCTGCAATTTGCCCTGCAAATAGATGGGCCTGCTTCCATGAAGGGATTTATGCATCAGACAGAGGAGCTTAAACAGCGCACGCTTTTTAATAGACAGCCAATGAAGAGTTCTAACAGTGGGTTCTGAGGGAGTTTGAGGTGGCAGATTGCAGATCAAGCATGCTGCTGTGTTGTGTAGCACCTGCAGTTTGGAAAAATGGACTTCATTCATGGCTGCTAATAATTCATTGCTAGAGTCCAAACTGACTATGAGGGCCTGGATAAGGGATTTCCTGGATTGGAAAGGTAGCCACTGGAATGCTTTCCTTAGGAGGCACATAGTTGTAAAGCAGGAACCCACAATGGTATTGATGCGTTCCCTCATGGAAAGGTTTTCATCTACAATGGTACCCAGGTTTCCCACTTAGGTTTTTGGGGTAGGGGTGAGCCCCAGGTCCTCGGGCCACCAATCTTCAGATCACACAAAGTGAGCCTTCCAAAGAGCACAATCTCTGTTTTACCCGAGTTTAGCTGAAGACAATTCAGCCCAATCCAGGCAGCAATCTTTCCCATAAACTCATTGGATTTTTCTTTAGTGGATTCTGGAAAGGACCCCATGGTGATAACCAGTTGAGTATCACCTGCATATGAAATAACCTCAAACCATAGGATTTTATCATTTGTGTCAGTGGGGCCACCTAAATGTTAAAAAAGGATGGGGCTCAAAGAAGAGCCCTGTGGCTCCCCCCTGTCCAAGGCAATGGTTCAAAAGCAGAAGGACTCTGTAGTAGTTTGACTCTTGCTCTAGGAAAGACTGCTGGTTTAAGTGGAGTGTGTGGCTCAATGGTTAGAGCGGCAGACCCTGAAGCAGAGATCTGGCTCAAGACCAGGGTTCAAGTCCCGCTTCGGCAGGTCTTGGGCTCAATTCCCCTTGACCAGATAATTCTCGCCTCAGTGCCTAATCTAATTCATGGGTCCCACTCTGCAACTCTGGGCAATAGCTTGCTTAATCTCCACAATGGCCCCAACAGCACTTGGATGCCTGGCTTCACCCTGGGGGTGCTCAGTAGTAGGCTCCTCACAGGGAAAAGCCAGGAGGGGTTCCATAGCGGTATGAGTACAGCGCCTTGAGACCCTAATGGGTGAGTAGTGCGCTATACAAGTGCTAATTTACATTTTTTTACATTTACAAGGATGACAGTACTTATGTTTTATGCCAGTCCTACAACAAATCACAACTGTTGTCCCAACCCTCCCAGCTCACAAGCAGCACCTTAACAAAACCCAAACAGTAAAAGATGATTTGTGGCAGCCTTTATGCATGGACTCAAGAGTGTGACATCTCAGGAAGTGTCGTGGTTAAACAGAGATTACCCCTTTCTCATGTAAACACCATGTCTCAATCTAACACAGGCAATGAAGAAGATGCAGTAAAGTTTTAATAGGTTTTATTTAGCAAAACTGCAATCTGCAATAAGTTGCATGGGCTGCAATGATTAGGATAACGAACAGCGTAAGAAAAAGCATGGTAGAGACAAGAGTCATTAATACAAAGACCCCGACCATTTTGCAATATCATTCAATGACTTAAAATAGGAGATATGTCTTAACACCCTAGCATAATGAGCCTAACCTCTAACCTAAAAGAGAGTTAGGTGTGATAAACCTAATTTTCCAGTGCCATGTCCACGAGAAGAGCCCCCAACCCTTGTTACCTTGGAATGAGGTCTTTAGCTCAGACTCAGTAGGGACACGAAGACTGGGTCAGCATCAAGGCGACGTGCAGCACCGATAGCAGCAATGGCATCTGGTCGGAATCCCTCTGACTATCTGTTTAAGTGAGGAGTGTAGGAAGCTGGCTCTGTATATACTATATCAAAATGAGATACAGTGTGCACAGAGTCCAGAGGTTCCCCAAAAGGCTTGACAGAGGCAATAATAGATAATACTAATGCTCTATTTGTGGTAGTGTGGTCGAGCAGTTAGGCTTTTCAAAGGACAGTGTTAAGCACTTGTTGTACACACACAATCAATAAGTGAGAACACACACTCAATTACTTAACTCCAGGCCAATAGGTTTTTATATAGAAAAATATCCCTTTGTTAATTCATTTTTAGAACCACATGATTCAGATTGCAGGTAAGTACATTAAATGTAAGGTACTTTGCATAGTAATACTTAAAACTTTGAACCAAAACAGTAATGCACACAGTTTTTCATAAAATGGCAATAAGATATTTTAAAAGTGGACACTGCAATTTTCAACAGTTCCTGGGGGAGGTAAGTACAGTTAAGGTATTACAGTAAGTAAAGCACTTACAAGTTCAGTCTCCGGGGCATAGGCAGCCCACCATTGGGAGTTCAAGTCAACCCAGCACCAGCAACACGGGCCGATCAGGTGCAGAGGTCAAAGAGGAGCCAAAATAACATGGGCACCTATGGAGACAGAGGGTGCTCTGGTTCCGGTCTGCTGGCAGGTAAGTACCCGCGTCCTCGGAGGGCAGACCATGGGGGGTAGTAGAGCACCGGCGGGGGACTAAGTAGGCACACAACACACACCCTCAGCGGCACAGGGGCGGCCGGGTGCAGTGGGCAAACAGGACGTCGGGTTTGCAATAGGACTCAATGGAGGGACCTGGGGGTCACTCAGACGTTGCAGGCAGGGCACGGGGGCATCTCGGGCCCGCCACCAACTGGGCAAAGGTGAGGGCCACCTGCCGGTCACTGCTGCACTGGTGGTCGGTTTCTCACGGGCCTGGGGGCTGCGGGTGCAGTGCTTCCCCAGGCGTCAGATATCTTTGTCCTGGGCAGTCGCAGTCAGGGGGGTCCTTGGGATTCCCTCTGCAAGTGTCATCGTGGGGGTGCAGAGAGGTCAGCCCAGGGTGGACACGTCATCGGAGTCGCCTGGGGATCCTCTCTGGGTCGTTGGTTTCTCTGAACATGGGCCAGGGGCGTCAGGTGCAGAGTGGTAGGGACTCACGCTTCTGGAGTGAGGTGAGAGTCCCTTTAAAGATGGTTTCTTCTTTCTTTGGTTGGACAGGTCCACTGTCCATGGGAGTTCTTGATCCTTTGTAGGTGCAGGGCAGTCCTCTGAGTCAGCAGAGGTCGTTTGGCCCGCAAGATGCATCGCTGGTGCACGTTCTCCGAAGTTGGAGACAGGCCGGTAGGACTGAGGCAAAAGCTGTTGTCGTCTTCCTTCTTCTCTGCAGGGGATTTCAGCTAGACAGTCCTTCTTCTTTGTAGGTCATCAGGAATCTAAAATCCTGGTTTCAGGGTCGCTCTTAAATTCTGAATTTCGGGGTGTGTTAGGGTCATAGGGCAGTAGCCAATGGCTACTGTCCTTGAGGGTGGCTACACCCTCCTTGTGCTCCCTCCCTTTGGTGATGGGAGCACATCCCTATCCCTATTGGGCTAAATCCTCCAAAACAAGATGGAGGATTTTCCAAGGAGGTGGTCAGTTCAGCTCTGGTCACCTTAGGGGTGGACCTGGCTGAGGGGGTGACTCCTCCTTGTCTTTCTCATTATCTCCCCGGACTTGCCACCAAAAGTGGGGGCTGTGTCCGGGGGGCGGGTATCTCCACTAGCTGGAGTGCCCTGGAACGTTGTAAAATCCAGGCTTGAGACTTTGAGGCTCACCGCCTGGTGTTACAGTTACTGCAGGGGGAGGTGTGAAGCACCTCCACCCAGGGCAGGCTTCGTTTCTGACCACAGAGTGCACAAAGACACTCACCCCGTGTGGTCAGAAACTCGTCTCTCAATGGCAGGCTGGCACAGACTGGTCAGTCACACACTAAAAGTAGAGCTGGCATTCAGGGGGCATCTCTAAGATGCCCTCTGTGTGCATTTCACAATAAATCCCACACTGGCATCAGTGTGGGTTTATTGTGCTGAGACGTTTGATACCAAACTTCTCAGTTTTTAGGGTAGCCATTATGGAACTGTGGAGTTTGTTTTTGACAAACTCCCAGACCATATACTCAGCATGGCTACCCTGCACTTACAATGTCTAAGATTTGACTTAGACACTGTAGGAACATAGTACTCATGCAGCTATGCCCTCACCAGGGTGGTATAGTGCACCCTGCCTTAGGGCTGTAAGGCCTGCTTGAGGGGTGACTTATCTATGGCACAGGCTGCGGGTTGTGGGCATGGCACTCTGAGTGGAGTGCCATTTCGACTTAGTCTTTTTCTCCCCACCGGCACAGACACGCTGTGAGGCAGTGTGCAAGTGCTGAGTGAGGGGTCCCCAGGGTGGTATAATACATGCTGCAGCCCTTAGAGACCTTCCCTGGGCACAGGGCTCTTGGTACCAGGGGTACCTTTTACAAGGGACTTAACTGTGTACCAGGGCTGTGTCAACTATGGAGACAAAGATACAGTTTTAGGGAAAGAAAACTGGTGCTGGGGCCTGGTTAGCAGGGTCCCAGCACACAATTTAAATCAAAGCTGGCATCAACAAAAGGCAAAAAGTTAGGGGGTTACCATGCCAACAGTGGCATTTTCCTACAAGGAGTATTTATACAGATCTGCTTGAACCCCTGACGTAGATCTGTTCCCAACAATAGATAACAAGACATGCTTGGGACGTTACTTTATATAAGCAATTCCCTCGAAAGAGTGAAGAGGGAAAGTACCTAATGTGAACACCTACAGATTGTTTAGCTTTGTCACTTGAAATTGACGCCTTAGCGTGGTGGCACTGATAACGCAACACTAAAACATAGGCCTAACTAAAAACAAGGCACCCATCTTAAAAGGTTTAATTAAATAAATGCTCTAAAACAGAGCAAGCTAAGTAGGGTAAAGGTCACTAGGTGATGGGGGCACGAGTCTGCAAGCCAAAGGCTAAGCTAACTCCTGTTTCCCCTTTCACTTAAAATAGGATTTGCTCCAACTCCAACTACACAATGTGGGTGCGTTCACTCCGAAAATTCTTTAACCAACCCAAGGCTTTTCCACCGACACCAGTCTCCACCAGTCTATGAATTAATGGTTGTGTTGCCTCTCATTAACTTTTTTGATGTTTTATACTTATTTGCTGCCAGATTTATGGGGGACTTATCACAGTTCCTGTAGATACCTCCTGTTTATATCACAAATTGGAGCCAGTTACAAATAGGTTTACAGGCACCTATATATACTTATCGCACCGGGGTATGGTCTCTTTTTGGGCATGAGAACTTGGCTATCGGTTTATGGGTTATCCTTTGTGTTGGACGTGGTTTCTACTTTTTCCCTCTTCTCAATGATGTGTAACTGACTTTCATCGTCTTTGTTTTCCAGATTTGGATTTATTTTATGACTATATAACGCAGCACCTTCTTTTCACTTGGGCATGTTTGATAGCGTAATGTTGTATGTAGATGTGGCTTTTTCTTTTGCTTTTTTGCCTTATTTTTACTGATGCATAAATTGGCTTTGTCCTTTTCTGTTTTGGACCTAGATATACTACTTAATTGTGTTCTCAATAAGCATTGGAAACAATTTTTTGTCAACATTGACACTTCCATTTGACTTGGATTTATTTGACATTGTTTTCCCGCACTGTCATATACGGTAATGAATTCAGGTACACTTTCCTCTTTTTCTGGACTTGCGTCCTTTCCGCTCACTTTTTTTTATTTACAATTTTATCTATTGCTCACAATTGAACATTCCTCTTCTTTTTTTTCCATATCTAATAGTCTTGTGTTTGTGATTTACTCTAGATACTTGTTGGGATCACCTTGACCCTAAGAGGTGACCATTGTTGATGTGAACTTGCTACTTTCTCATTTCTCACTACTTGTTCTTACGTTACACTTAACATCAACATACCTTTGAGAGGTAATAATATCGCTAGGTTTCCCACTTGTTATCCTTATTCTTATCACTTATGGTAGCGCAGGCGTTTTCTGGTTTTAATCCAATAAATATTTTTCCTCTGGGTGCACATTCCATAGCACATCTCGGATTTTCTTTTTGTTTCTCATGTGGCTAATCCTATGGGGTTCTCTTTTGTGCTTACTTGCTTCTTTTTGTTGCTAGCCTCTACGCACACCAACTTCACCCACTTAATATTAATGCATTATTGTGTCAGCTTTCCAAATTTGATATATATGTTTTATTGTGTCTGTTTCATATTATAGCTCTGCTTTTACATGTTTTTTCTTTGTCTATGTGTTCTTTCAGCCTTGAAAAAGTCATCTAAAGACGCAATACGTGTCGGCTGCCTGTTGTGGAATAAACTGTTTATTCATCAAATATGTACTATATTGGTTCAGTTTCCTTACTGATTGTACGATTTGCGAAGCATTTACACTGTGAGACTGGTCTCTGCTCTGGGTAACTTTATAGGACATTATAGGGGTGGGTTTATTTCCCACAACTTTAGACACTATTTGTGTAGCATAGTGCCTTTACCTGTTGAGCAGATTATTCTTTAACATTGTTATACTTTACACACACAGGACGTGCAGTGTTTGTTATACCACTGCTACCTTTCTTTCGTTTGAGTCAGTCTATAATTTAAGACTAAGGTCCATATTTATACTTTTTTTGTGCTGCATTTGCGACATTGTTTTTACTCAAAAGCAGTACAAACTTACAAATTACAATTGTATTTTGTAAGATTGCACCACTTTTGCGTCAAAAAATAACGCAAATGCAGTGCAAAAAAAGTATAAATATGAGCCTAGGTGTGAGATTGTGTCATATGCTGCGGACAGATCTAAAAGCACTAGCATAGCTGAGTGCTCATCATCCAAATCAAGTCTGATATTGTCTAAGACTTCCACCAAGGCTCAGAAGCCTCACTGGGAAGAGTGAAGTAAAGAGTGTCTTTCCAGAAAAGCTGTAAGTTGAGTGTTCTCCAAGGTTTTCATGACTTTTCCAAGAAAAGGAAGCAATGGTATGGGTCTGTAATTTGTCAGTTCTTTGGGATCTGCCATTGGCATTTTTAGAATGGGTTTAACCCTTGCTGATTTCCACTTTGATAGAAATGTTTCTGAACTCAGAATATACTAATACCACTAATACAATGTAGTACAAGATTCTCTAAGGATCCAGACTTACTTGGTCCGGAGTCACCCAGTTGATCAACTCCAGAAGAACAGCCTGTGTTTTTTGAAGGAATGGATGAAACCTTTGTTTCCTGTAAGGTCTCTTTTGGGAAGGTATTATAAATGGTAGCTATTTTTTCCTAAAAAAAGTTAGCAAGGTTAGTGGAAAGTGTCTGAGAGGCTAGGACAGGTGAAGCACAGGCTGCAGGATTAGAGAACTCCTTAACGATCTTATACAATTCTTTTGATGAATTACCCGCATTCTTGATCCTGCCCACGGTATGGAATTTTGGAGTTTCTTTTATATTATTATGATAGACTCTAAGGGGGTAATTACAACCCTGGCGGATGGCAGAGAACCGGCGGTAAGACCGCCAACAGGCTGGCGGTCTTACCTTGGTGAATTATGACCATGGCGGTTACCGCCATGGTCATCCGCCATTTCTCCGTCCTGCCCGCCAGGGCGGAGACGACCGATGGGCTGGAGACCCGGGTCTCCAGCCCGGCGGCCGTCAGTATACCGCCGGCGGTATTTGGACATGGCTTACCGCCGTGGATTTCCAGCGGTTTCAACCGCCATGAAATCCATGGCAGTAAGCACTACCAGTGCCAGGGAATTCCTTCCCTGGCACTGATAGGGGTCTCAACCACCCCCCCACCCCCACCCCGACTCCCTCCCCTCCACCCCCCACCACCCCTGCCACCCCCCAAAGGTGGCAGGGCCCCCTCCCCACCCAGACCCCCAACTTAATATTACTCACACACACCCGACACGCATGCAGGCACCACCAACACACACACGCACACACCCCGACATACATGCCTACATCCACACACACAGTCAGACACACACACCCACATTCAAACATACATGCACACATCCATACAGCCATACCCACAGCCATACACACACTCATTCCCATACACACAACACCCCCGCAAGCATACACGCACCCACACATCCCCTCTACATACACACACGCACACCCCCATGCACGCACACACCACACAACACCCCCCCAACCCCCTCCCTAATGGACGACCGACACGACACCACCAACAGAACACCGCCACGGCGAATCACAGGACGTGATTCGCTGGGCGGTGTTCTGTTGGCGTGGCGGTGGAGGTGGAGCAACCTCCACTTCCCCGCCGCCCGCAAGTATGGCTGTTGGTGGCTCTCCGTCGGAATAACGACGGAGAGCAGCCAACAGTCATAATACGCCGAGCGGCAAACCGCCTGCACAGGCGGTCTTCCGTACGGCGGTCCATCGGCGGTCTTACAAAAAGACCGCTGAGGTCATAATGACCCCCTAAGTGCCCTTTTTTAAATTGATCTATCTTCAAGGGTTTTAGTGAACCTCCATTTTCATTCCAGTTTCCTGAATGCTATTTTTTCCTTTTTTAATGAATCTGAAAATCACAGTGCAAGAATTGTCTTAGATTTAGGATGGCTCATTTTAGCAGGGGTGTTTGCATCAAGAGCTTGAGTAACTGCTCTGCCAGTCAGCTCTCTCTGACAGGGCCATATTCATATCTGTCTGGTCATTAAGAGAAGGGGCAAAAGTGAGATATAACGGAGGACAGCATGACTTTCCTCCATGGTCTAATCATCCGACTTGCATTTTCCCTTAAATAAGCATAATATGTCCAGACCAGCAGGGCAGGGGGGTCAACAGAGAGATTGGAGGAGTTGGTAAATAACAAATCCAGTGTGTCCTGCTTTGTGAGTGGGTCCAACCACTTTTTTGATGCAGGCCTAAGGACTCTAGGTCTGATAGTAGATGGCTGGAGTCAAGATCTAAAGAAAGCTCTTAATGACAGTTGAAGTACCCCACTAGCAGAAAGTTGTCGGCAGCCAGAATATGAGGAGGCAAACATTCAGTCAATTTATTACTGAGGTTTTTTTTAATCCCAAAGAGACGATCAATCAGTGCCCCTCTCCAAGTTCCCTTTACAGATGTTTCTTATTTAAAAATAAATACTCCACCCACTCTGTGAGGAGCGACTCTGCTAGGGAGATTTTTGTCACGTTCCGGAAGGTGATTGCAACACCCACTCCAGTCTTTGCTTCTCTATCTAGCCTATTGTTGTCTGCAGGAAATGTAAGTGACGTCAAAAGAAAGAGAGAGAGAGAGGAGACCCTCCTATCTCTGATATCCCAAAGGGGACTGGGCACCGTAGCACAGTGAAATAAACAAATTCCCCCAAGGGAAAACAGTCCAATCACCCCACACACCCAATCAATAAATCGCTCAAAATCTAAAAACAAAGGAATCTAAGAATATTAATTTAATAATACAAACCCAAATAATTAAAACCCAATGTCATAATAATCACAAAACAGAAGACATCAGTAAAAACCACACATAAAAACAATCAAATCCAATAAAAGGGAGACAAAAAAAGACATCTACAATAGTCTATCATAATTAAACTGTCCCAGTTGAGGTAGACTTAGGCCAACCAATTTCTGTCATCAATCCTTGTTCGATTCCGGCCTACTCCTATGGGTCCAGTAATATTGTGTAGCATCAACGCGTTTCGGTGGACTTTTGAATCCTTTCACCACCTTCTTCAGGACTAGCTAATAAGCTCCCAACACTTATTAAAACAAACCTAAATAAACCAACAAAAAACATATATATATGTACACACACTTCAATATGTCTCAAGACACAATATCCCACTTTATACCACCCCCTTATAAACATTTAATTCCCCAAATACAGTACCCAAAATGTAATTATACGCATAGATTCCTTTATATCCATCGTCACTAGGAAAAGTAAGTGAGACATAAGGGAGGGCCCCTGGATGCAGCCATGTTTCTGTCATGATACAGACATTGGGTTTTCCCATGTCCAACATGTCCCATAACTCCAATGCATGTTTAGGAATTGATCGAACTTACAGTACCAGCAGTAAAGAGAGATGGGTTAGCCGGAGTTCTTCTGACTTGGGGCTCTAGGAATTTCTTGGGGCGTGGACAAAGAATATCTAAAACTGCAAAAGTTACAAGAATAACGGCCATCTTGTTTGTGGGATGGGACATGAGTGCAGTGAGAACTCTCACTACATGAGGCTGTAGTTTATTCCCTAATACATCTTAACTCTGCGCTAGAGTAGAATATGCAGAACATAATCTTGCCCTTAGTAGAAAAATGCATGGGTCCTAGCAGCTGGATGCTTTAGGGCACGAATGGGCGGAGATGCCCACTGTGAGTCCGCAACCAAGGTCAACGTAAATAGCTCTCCAGCTCTCAGGAAAGAGAAGGGGATTCGGAGGACTAGACTGCCGGCTGACAGGTCAAAATGGCGGGCCCGGTCATCCTCTGCAACTAGCACTGTGTCTTGAACTAGTCTCTCTGCCCAATCAGCACACACCATGGTGGACCTAAGACTGATCTGATGCCCTGGGGGAGTGTCAGTACAAGATCACAAACATCAGGAAGTAAGGTAGAGTGAGGCAGAAAAAAAACAACCCCAACTCCATCTAGTTAATTGCACCCACCAAAATTAGCCCAGATATTAAAATGATATAAAACCAAATTTAAAATGTAGCAAACAGATTTTAAATATAGCAGTACTCATGTGTCAGGTAAACCTGTGAAGCCTCTGTATCTTGAGGATTCCCAACTTGCAAGGGAAAAGTCTCTTATTTTCTGCTCCAACCTCCCTTCATCTCCCTTTGCCACAGTTGTCTTATCTTCAAAAAAATAAGATGAATTGGTGTAATATTGATACACAGAGGGTGCTATACAAAATTCTCACTAATGCTCTTATGGCTTGGTGCATTCTAGTGTCATCAGATGGGAGACAAAGCTGATAGAAGATATGTTTCTCCAGAAGAGTTAGGTGGTGAATGGAAAGTTGTGACTAGGGCAGAGCCCAAGCATTGTTTTGCACTATGTGATCCAATCCCCATTACTGTCTGGCCACGTATATAGAGGAGTTTAGTAGTTTCATATGTCCTGTAGTAAACATTCTAGCACACTGAAATGCCCCACCCCAGCTTCTGTTACTTGTGTAAAACACTTCAACTTTGCCTCATTTTCATGTTAGGCTTTGTTTTGTCTGTCCTTTCTTGTGATGGTGATGTGAATGGTCCCATACATGGCCGCATTTTGAAACTGGGAAGAGGGGGATTTTAAACACAAAAATGAGAGAATTTTGGTCAATGACTTGTACAGAAGCCTGGACATTTTAACAGGAAGACAGTTAAATTTAAGCCATTTGCAGCTCAAAATAATCAAGAGCCATCCACCTAAATCTGGTGTGTTAGCTTGTGTGTGATCCGGTGTGATGGTCACATCCTGTTACGTCCATGCATGCGTCACACATTATACTTTGAAGTGGGCCTATTTTTCTTTAGTGTTTAATGTTTGATTGAGTTCTTACCCCTCTACCAAGTTAAACATTATTAAGTGGCTTAGGGCCATATTTATACTCCGTTTGCGCCAAAATTGCGTCGTTTTTTTTGACGCAATTTCGACGCAAAACTAACGCCAACTAACGCCATATTTATACTATGGCGTTAGAGGCGAATAGCGCCAAAGTTCCCGGAATGTGCGTCATTTTTTAGCGTGAACCCCTTCCTTGCGTTAATGATATGCAAGGGAGGCGTTCCCGTCTAAAAAATGACTCCCAGGCCTTTACGTGGTATTTATACTCCCGGGCAAAAGAGACGCCCGGGAGTGGGCGTGGCTAAAAACGGCGCATTTGCGCCGCTTTTTAACGCCTGGGTCAGGCATGGCGTTAAGGGACAAGTGGGCTCAAAATGAGCCCAGAGTGCCCTCCCCTGCCCCCAGGGACCCCCCCTGCCACCCTTGCCCACCCCAGGAGGACACCCAAGGCTGGAGAGACCCACCCCAGGGACATTCAGGTAAGTATTTTTTTTATTTTTTTTTAATAATTTTTTGTGGCATAGGGGGGCCTGATTTGTGCCCCCCTACATGCCACTATGCCCAATGACCATGCCCAGGGGACAGAAGTCCCCTGGGCATGGCCATTGGGCAAGGGGGCATGACTCCTATCTTTACAATGATAGGAGTCATGTTGATGGGGGATGGGCGTCGAAAATAAATGGCGCAAGTCGGGTTACGACGATTTTTTCGACGTAACCTGACTTGCCCCATTTTAAGACGCCCATGCGCCATTTTCCCCCTACGCCGGCGCTGCCTGGTGTACGTGGTTTTTCTCGCGCACACCAGGCAGCGCCGGTCTGCTTGCGCCGGCTAACGCCATTCCATAAATACGGCGCCCGCATGGCGCTTCAGAATGGCGTTAGCCGGCGCAAAACTTTTTGACGCTAAACTGCGTTAGCGCAGTTTAGCGTCAAAAAGTATAAATATGGGCCTTAGTACCTATAATGAATGATTAGTACGGTAGTAGATAAAATCAGCCAATTTCATGACCTACGCAGGTTTGTGAAATCTATGCCCAGATACACAAAGCCCTTGCATTGTTATATCATCATGCAATGCGGCCAAGACATCGCAAGGGCATCAGTGAGATTTGCTATGCCACACATGGCATAGGAAATCTGGAGTAATGCTAGGCAGCACAAGTCAGTGCCTTATATTACCCTGCACTGGAAAGGCATTCCGTGGGTGGTACGAGGACATTCACTGATGGATTTTGGTGCATTCCCAGATTTACTAACACTAGTAAACCTAGGAATGTGTCAAAATGCTACACCTTCCCAAGTGGGCTGTAACCAGGAGAAATATGTTTATTTCTCTTTGTTTTTTTCTCTTTCTACCATGTACTGCATTCTGCAGCACAGGTAGAAAGAGTTAAAAGGCTCAGAGGTGAGCCTCCCTGCACAAAAAACAATCCTGGCTGTAATGTAAGCACCCTTGCAACTTGGCGTAAGGGTGCTTGCGTTGGCAGTAGGGTGCACTCAGTGGGCCAACGCAGGCAGAGAGCAGTGATGTGCATATGTTAGTAGATATGATGCATCCCTGCCCTTTCCCTGTCATGCAACACAGGACAGCAATTTGACTTGCTGCATTGCTTTGCGTGTCTTTGTTGATAAATCTCCCACCTGGTATCATGGACACCAGTTAGCAGCTTATTGCCCCTGCTACACCTAATACTAGAGGTTATGTAAGCGTCAGCAGGATCAGGAAGTAATCAGGGCCTTAAGAGCCATTTCTATTGGTCTCACTCCTTGCATCTCTAGGCAGTAGCTAAGATGCTGTTAAACACTGAATGGTGTGCCAAGGGATTAACTCAATAATAATATCAGGATCAAAGGAGTCGTGATGCCACTTTCGCTTACACTTGCATTTTAGTTAATCAGAGGTCATGCATAGGATATGGGAATCTTCAAACCTCTGAAGGGCCATGCATGTGCAACCCCCTTTCCATCAAAACTCACATCCCTCGATCGTCTCTCTTCCTGAATGCTAGCGCTTCAGAATCAGTTGAAAATCACCTAGTACAATTTATTTCTCATTTTTATTTTCATTTTGGGGATAAAGGCAGCACGACTTTAGGAAAGAATCAGACCTCCCGCGTTGTCATGCTCGGTTTCGAGAAGCTGATATGATTTAAAGGCCAGAGTTCTTTTGTGGGCAAATAATTACATTTGGAATTGTGTCATATTATTAATCCTTTACTGTTGTATGAAATATGGAAGCCATGAAATCCTGAATTAATTATTGACCTTCTCGCTGGAAGTCAGAATTCAGGTCAGACCTCACTGAAAGGGAAATGAAGGTGGTATGAGAAACATGAGAGCGGTCTGTTTGTGAGCCGGTAGTGATGGCCTGCTCTTAGGAATGCTCTATCATTCGCCTTCATGGACTGTCACACCCATCACTGTGAGAAATACTAATATGTTTATCTCTCTGAGTCACTCACTGCAACATCTGTCTTCAGGAGATTTTGAATTCATTTTCACCTATGTGGAAATGAATTTATGCTATTCTACGGAGAATGATGGCTTTTGGAATGTCAAAGATTAAGCTAAACTGTTTTCTTCATTTTTTGGCAGACTTATCAGTCCTATGTCTCAGTCTTGCACTGATAGTTTCAACTTCTCTTACCTTGGCACTATTAGAATATTTTGAAGTGGCTGGTAGGAATCTACCTCCCACATTGTCTCTCTGCTGATGGCAGATACACCAGTGGCATACAGGAGTCAGGCAGCTCGACTACTCTGCTGGTGACTGGTTCTGAAGGCCTGGTATTTATCTAACATGGTCCTACACAGTGGCCTAAGTGCAAACGAATGTATGGGGTTGGTAACTACCGTGGCAACTCTCATGGTTAGGACAGGAAAGAGTTAAAAGCCAAAACATCTGCATTGTCACCCACTAGTTAAACTAGTATGCATAATGCTCATTCTGCAACCATTTCTAGCACAACACTGACTGAAACAAAGGCAAGTACCTTCTCACCGGCCCACCATGTAAATGGAAATCATCGAACCTCATTCACTTCAATATCCATGGTGTGCCTCCCAGTGCTTTCTTTCTTGCATGCTCATTTATGCTTACTTAACCCACATTCATGTTGCTGGCATTTGGGCCTTATCTCTCAATTAACATAGATACTGTCTTTATTACTGAAAACCTTTACTCATCAGTTGGACTAAGATGGCTTAATTATACTCCTGTAACCCTATCTTCACAAAACTGATGGCATCCTCAACATAATACTCAAAAGCACATCTTTGTCATCGCACCTTTTGCCTCTGACAACATTTTTCTGGTGGCTAATTCAAGTACATCTTTTCAACATCATTCTCTAACAAGTTATGCCTTGGTGACTTTTACCCCTCTCATTCGCCCCATGATTTTGACCTCGCTGATTCTTCGTATGACAAAATATATCTCTTGATAGCTTCTTCTTTAACTAACATCAGTCTCTACAGCACATACTTTGATGACTTTGTCCTCACGCTTCACCAAATGTTTAGTTCATGCATGGATCCTTGCTGGACCTCTATCCAAATGTAACCTCATCTACAAAGTAACTGTACCCAGCCACAATATTGGAGGGAATGTAGGCATCATTATTTGCTACTCCTGCTCTTGCATACTGCCAGACTTCCCTCCACAGTGGACTATCCACATTCCCTTGCCTTTCACTTTTTGCCTTCCAACTTGCCACACAAATGCAGGCCTCGAAAAATCACTGTCACTTCCAGGTCCATAAACTATTCCTAACCAAACTGCTCAACAATCTTACAGACTCTGATCACAATTACCTGAACAAGTTTAACTTCAGCGTGGAAGCCTTCACTTTGAAAGTCCCATTTAGACTTTGGTGGCCTAACAAAATCTCCTTGCTTGCTGTCATACACAAAACCTCAATGCAAAATGGGAAGATTTAAGAAAACAGATGGTGTTATGGATTCCCACACATACCCCAAAAATCTCTGTATCTTCAGAGATTAATTCTCTGGAAATAACATTTCCATGTGCAAAGGAAAATCAGACCAAAACTGCATAAACCTACTTCCACCAAATGCCGCACCACAATCTATCGATACAGTTGCCAACATCAACCACTCCTTTGTCATCATGATCTTTCTCAGACAACTCAAGTCTGATCTTTCATACCACCTCAACAAAAACACAGCATTCCATCCACCCAAGTAAGGCATTTACACTTCTCTCCATAGATGACTAAGCAACCTGACAAACCTCAGAGCACCCTCAAATGAAGACATTCACTTATGAATCCCCTTCTTGGGTGCTATCACTCCCTACACAACCATCCTTCATATCTCCCTCTGCCACAAACTAAATAACTGCTTCATACATTCCTAAAAAAAATAACAACATTGCTCTTTTCTAAAAAAAAAGGAAACCATCTGGCCATGTTGACATGTTTTAACTACTGCCCTATCACTGACATCTCCTTATTCAGCAAGAACCTTTTAAAAACAGGGGAACTTCAACTGAAAGACCACACTGATCACATAATCACCTTCGAGCTTATCAGTAGCCATTTTGACCTTCATTTACTTTTAACTCACTCAAGGAAAGTTTGTATCAGTCAGTGCATCTATTACCCACATATGCTAGCATTTAACATATATGTTAATAGTGATTCTCTGCCCCTCAGCAATAGGTTTGATTACATAAATGACCTCATGCAAGAAAAATAAGTGATAATTCTCACCTGTAACTGTCTCCTAAGAAACAGTATTTTTGTCTGAATTCGGTGCAAAAGGCAAGAAACAAGCTATGGTCTTTTTCAATTACTTGCGGGTTCTGTTGTTGATGTTTCTCAAACATAGCCTAATTTCCTTTCCTGTCTGAGTAGAGCCTATCTCTGCCAGATTCATAGTGTCTTTGTGAGTGAAACTAAAGAATAGATTTAGGTATTTAAGCAGGGTCATGTGATGTCTTAAAGCAGCCCAATTTTAGTGAGCTCCCCCTTTTACTATATCTCAGTATGGCTAGAGTAAATTGTCCAAAAGTGTTGAACATCATTGTGGTTTTCTACAATTTGTAGTTTTGTCTGCCATTTTAGACCAGGCAGGAGACAGCTTTAGCATTCTGTAGTACCATATGTCATCAAATCTTTAAAAAGTACATACAGAGGGAGAATGAACTTTGGGTCAGTCCCCTTCAGCCGTTTGTTTTCATGAGTTTCTCATGGTTCACCTTTGTTTCGATGGATGACCTGTCCTTCCAAACCATGGCATTTTGTGGATGGTTATGTTGTCACATTTGTGTTCACATTATGTTTAATCATAGAGGTTCAAGTAGTTCTTTTGTTAGAGAGCCGATGCACTAGAATGTATATGTTGTAATTGACAGACAATTTTTCATTCATCCCTGATTAATAGAGTTGTTAGATAGCTATGTGCCTCTATGATGGGAAGATTACATTTTACCACAGTTCTTTATGAAAAATATATAATTAATGTCTCTTAATATTTGAGTCCCTTGTGACTAAAGCAATATTGTATGGAAGTGGGTTCTACAGGCATAAATGCATACTTATACATTTAAATAGTAAAAATGAAAAATATTAGATCCATTTTACTGAGTACCAAGCTATACCCATGCTTATACACTCATGTTTAAGACTAGAAATGTATCAATAATTACTGAGATTCACTTGGCATCAGTGCATATTTCCCTTGTGAAAATATGAATGTAATATTTAATACTGCACTTACCAAGCATTTCTTACAAATAATCCCAGATAGAATTACATTTTGCGCTCAGGTGCCTCGTTTTTGCTTGTGATAATGCATTCTTGTGTTTGGTCATTTAGGAGGCATTGTAAAACAGCTTTATATTCCGACAATCATGACGATAAGAATCCAAGTGCTGTAAGGATTGTGCTGTGCGAAAGGTATGCCAAAGGTTTTTGTTTTGTGCCAAAAATGGGAGTTGCTCTTTTTCAATCAGACTTTAGGAAACAAGGTATCTGCGTCTTTATAAATTACATTTGCGGGACTGCCCCTTCTATAGTGTATGTTAGTGTATGTTTGGCATAACAATAGAATAATTGTGGCATAACTGTGTGAAAAGAGATGCTACGCAAGCATGACTACGTAAAGTTGTCATTATTATTCTGTAATTTCTTTAGTTATTTTCTAGTAATACTACATGCACCTGGAGGACACCTCAGAATCCTTTGCGCGAGGGAGGTTACATGGAGATGGAGCTGACACAGCAGGAATGTTACAAAGTGCTGTAGCTCCTGGTCTAATCGGTGCAGGTATTAATCACGTGATCATATACGCCCTGATGGCATTGAATGGCATCCTGAGCAAAGCATTTGCAGGATAAATAGAAAGTGGTAGCTAGATGGTAAAATGTCAGTGTAGAAAGTCAGATGTCTTAGTGGACTGACCAGCTAACTGATTAGTAACATGGATTGATACTAGCATCTGACAAGGTAGGATTGCTCAGTGAATAAGGGATCTTTTTGGACCCGTGTGCCATAAAGATGGAAGTCTTGGACAGGTTATTAAGCCTTCTAGTCATACGCCAATAAAAAGAGCTCGATGTTCATCCGTTGTAAAAGTTGAGGAAATCTGGTGCGATGAATTGACATTCCAGAGTAAGAAGCTCCATGCATGAAAAGATCTGTCTTCTAGTTTCATTAATCTGGATGCATGGATCATGACTTGGGTTTTTGCTGCCCAAGGTCTGAGCTTTTTAAAATGCTGAAAGAACTGAACACAATCATTTCAGATGTAGCTATGAGGAGGCATATTGATGAAGGGCACTGCATAGGTTTCCAAGCAAAGTATAATAAGTTAATGGCTTTGCAGGCCTATAGTGATCAGAGCAGCATGATTCTCTACGCCTTTGTAGCTGGGCAGAGGGGTATTTGGGAACAGTGCTTAAATGGTTTTGTATTAAACTTGCCTGAAAATCACTACTGCGGATATAAAAGCAATGTAATGAGAAGAAGTAGCTTCCCATGTACCACCTGCAGATGGAAGAATGCACACTTTGAGGTAACATTGGCTTAGTGTCAACGGAGAAGTCATAGTCCACTGTTCCACCAGAAGTGCACACCTTCTTGACAGATGCCAGTCAATACTCCTAGGTGTCAAGCTGGGTGAACCTACGTGTTGAGGGGTCCTTTGGATAAATAAAGAGGATTTCAATCTTTTGCCCACTGATACAGAGCAAATGTAAATGCATCCAGGACTAGATATACTTCATTCAGTTTTTCGTTTGAATGTGAGTTCAGGCTCCTTCTTCTAATGTAAGATAGATGTGGCAGCTTTATAGGAACAGATAATGGCCAGTGTGGTGGACATCAAAGATACTAATTAGGGTGTCATGTAATAGGGATAAGAGAACAGGATCAATGATTCCAGTAGCCCACAGTTGACAGCAGGTGAAACTGTTTAAAAAGATCACAACAGGAAAAATAAGACTCTCATTCCAGGAAAACGTCAGGCATTTAGTCTGCATCTTATAATTATTGGTGTCAACCCTTGCTGAGAGATGTAACAGATTAAGAGCATGAACATACCCTAGGTTTTTAGTGCAAAGCAGATCATTCTTCATGTTCGGTAGTGTGATTTTTACTCAGTGGCATGATGAAAATCTAAAGGAAAGTAACTCTAAATGTTGTTGACTTCTTGGGGCAGTATTGCACAAAGTGCTCTAGGTGTACAACAGGCATATGCACTGTCCTTATGTACCCCTGGAGCACTCTGGTATTACAGAAGGGGCAGCTGACACTTGTGTGCCCCCTTCTGTAATACTGATAGCACTGGCATACATGTAACACTAGTGCTATCATGAGAGGGTATTCTTTCCTTCCCCGTGCAAATGAGGATATCACTTTGACTCTGTGCCTAGGCCTCATTACCGATGAAGGCACCAAGGCAAGCGTACACTTGGGAGGTGCGCTTACAGAGTGCCATAAAAATGTGGCAAACTGTCAGTGACCACTCTGAGAGCAGTTCTCAGGTGAAAGGGGGTCACAGATAACCCCCTGCAGGCAGGTGTAGTCTCTCACTGCATCTGCCTGCAGGGGGATCTCTGACTCTCTGCACTGTGAAACACAGAACAGCTTTTAAAGAGTTGCTCCCTATTTCACTTGAATTTGCTGCCCCCAGGGAACCAAGAGATTGCGGCTGCCCTGAAGGCTGCACATTCTACACTTTAGGGTGAGTGACTTCACCCTCCCTGCAAGGGGATGTCTGGGGGACCATTTGACCCCCTTGGCCCTCTTCAGAGGGCTGCAACCAGGGGGCACACTGACAGAGCACCACCCTTTTGAAGCATACTATCAGTGCGCCTCCTTACAGCTTTTGTGGCTTTGCATCCGTGTCCATAATATGGCGAGGACGCAGAGGCAAAGAGATTTCTTCATTTGCATGGGGTCATGGCCCCATGCATAAGAGGGAAACACCCTCTAAAGATAACGCTGGGGATATATGTGTGCCAGCCGCTTCTGTAGAACCAAAGTGCCTCAAGGGTACACGAAGCGGGTGCAAATGCCCATTGTGCCCCCAGGGCACTTCTGTAATATGGTCCCTGAAGTGTTGATTATGCCAACTACAGAGGTGGATGCCAAAGGTGAAGGTCTGGATCACTAAATTATGTGCAATTACAAGATGTACCATAGTTACCTGGAGCATTGTAATTTTAGGAATTTTAAGTTATGCTTGTTATACAAAGTTTTAGAAATAAAGCAAATTACGCCATGTCATGTAATTGGCCTGCCATTCGCTGCAAAATTATAGTGCAGGAACACTGGAACAATGCAAACAACCAGAACACAATTGGCTGTTGTTCTCACCTTTGGTGATTTTCCTTGCTATGTTGTTTAGTGTGAAACGTGTCATTGCTTTAAACAATTGATGTGAGAACACAGTTTGCTCTCAAACATAGAGCTAAATGACAAATTGTAGTTTATGGAATTGCTATATTTTTCTGAAATTTTACATAACTATGCAAAAGCAAATGACGCACATTTTACACACCCCTTGACAGCCCTAGTATGTACTTGCTACATCCTTCTTCCCCCAATTTAGAGGAATGAGTTTGTTTTCAAATATTCCTGCTTCAGTAATTCAAATGTCTGAATGTCTGTGATGTGCCCTCAACTCTGTACATTTAACATTTGTTGGTCTTTGTGCCTCATATTGGAATGATTATGGTTATGAAATGGCTTACGCACCTTTTTAGGTTTTAGCCTGCTGGCACATGAATTTCGTATGCAAGACTGTTGTGTTGAGCCCTCCTGTCACTCACCATTTGTTGGTTTGCGTAGCACTCTTCTTTACAGCCTCATAATTCGTCAAGTAATGCCTTGCTTCACTTCCGTTTCTCTGTGTGGAGAAGGGATCCAGCACTAATTGATGCAACTTACTTAGTGCCTGTCCGCTGCTCCTGACTTGATCAATGTACTATTTGTTGTTTTTAACTTCAAGTGCCCCGAACACAAAATGCTTGTTGCTGGCAAAAACTTGCCCAGCAGGCACAAAATTGCAAAGCTTTATTTTTTAAAGCTAACATTCCGTTATTTTGCCAAGTCGTCTTTTCTCAGTTTCTTCTCATGTTTTCTTTTGTTTTTGCTTGTGGGCACTGTTGTCAAAAGATGACAACTTGTTCGAAATATGCGAGAGCTACTGCATTGCAAATGCATATTATTGAAGGTGTTTATATCAAGGTCTCTTTTCAGAGCTCAGCCTCATGGAGTCCTGGTGCAATAGAACTGCTGGCCTATAACACATTTTCCGTGAGTTCTGGCTTTTTAGCCAACATCCCTTATAAATAGCAGATCTTCAAGGCCCAAAGTGCACTGTTGTATTGCCTAAAATAGAGTACTGGCTAAGTGTATCACACATTATGACTGGACAGGACCCGAATGGTGTATAAGAATTTTATGAGAATCGCGGCTGTTTGAAGACCATTTTTATCGTCTCACTTTGCAAAAAAGGGGGGTTAATTCACACAGTTTAATGCAATAAATGGAAATAACATCATAATTATACTCGTGATAACATTTCCTTGAAAGCAATGCTTAATTTGTAAATAAAAATATGCCGGTGCTCAAAGCCCTCCTCTTAAACATGCGGCTGCTGCAATTAAATGTGCGAACAGGGAATACTGAGGCAGCGTAATCCTAAAACCATCTCGGGCCTCATCAATCCATTTACAGCCACTCCCTGCCCCTTCAGCTCACTTTTGCAGCTTTCTGCCTTCTCCCTTTGTGACGCTTTTCTGTTTTTCTCTTCCTCCGTCTCTCCCATATGTGTCTTTTGCTTGCAGTAAATGCTTAAGGCTTAAGATAAGTTCCAGCCCTCAAAAATAAGTGCTGGTGCTCCACACCAGAAATAACAAGCACAAATTAAGCACTGATTGAAAGTGTCTCACATGAAGAATTGAAATGTCACACATATGCATCCTGAAAACAAGGAAATGTCACACATAAGAAATCTACAGGCCTGGCAGCTGTTCTGTTTGAGACAGCGTACGAAACAGTATTAAATGAAAAGGTTTTCAAACACAAACTTTGCAGATGGCTAACTAGTCTCCAATTCTTTACAGAGGCACTAGAACACATAGGGCTTGATTGCAACTTTGGAGGAGATGTTAATCCGTCCCAAAAGTGACGGATATACCACCAGCCGTATTACGAGTCCATTATATCCTATGGAACTCGTAATACGGCTGGTGGTATATCCGTCACATTTGGGACGGATTAACACCTCCTCCAAAGTTGTAATCAGGCCCATAGTATGTGAGTAGGTACATGGCAATTGAAAGATAATGCATTGCTCATGCTGTTCAAACATTCTTGAGGCTCTGGGTGGCAGTGACCAGTTCCTTCCGTGCAAATGACAAAGGTCACAATTGCTTCAGGCCTGTTTGCAGTTCTGTTGTGGGCCACCAAAAATCCAGTGTATTACTTGAAATATTCACCTTTTCGGTCTCGCGTTAGCCAAAAACCTTTAGATTTAAAAAAAAATATATGTACAATGTATTTATTCAAAGGGGCATTCAGAAACAAGATATAGCAGCCAAATAGAGAGACTCCCCCTCCCTTGTCACAGTGGAAACGAGGGGTAGACTGGTGTGCATGGCAGTAGAGACCTGTGTACGAGGCACAGGAATGTCCCCTGAAACATGGTCGCGAATTGGGGAAAAGGCTGGGTTTGACTGACCTTCACACTGCTTTGTTTTTATGTTTGTGCCACATCTTCGATTGGTCATCTTATACTACCTTGCTTGCTCATACTGTGGTTATTTGTAATGTACACAACTGTATTATCTGAGTGCTATATTGTGCAAACATCAGTAAAGTTGTTTATCTAAAACTTAATGGGGTATTCAGTTAGCTCTCTTCATCCATTGATCTGTTGGTGTGCCATTCACACTGTACTTCCACTTTCCACATCAGGTGAGGGTGCAGGGTCAGCCAACTGGATGACTCCCTTTTGAGTGACTGCATTTTTCTCTTTCACGAGGCCCACATCCGCACACATTGCATTTCTCTTCAGAGCCAGTATTTTTTATGTTTACTTTTTTACTCTTGTATTGCCTTTTTGTTTAGAGTCTGATGAGATAGCAGGAGGCTTTCTATTGGCGCTCTTTGCAGACGGCACATTCCAGCTTAATCAGTTGCTATCTCCTGCTGATGTTGATGTAAATTCCTTTTGAAGTGGCCTTTTTATCTGAATGCTGCTATTTCATTACATATCAAATTGCACCCATTTGAAACTACTCTTCATGAAGTTGTCATTTATGTTTGTAGTATGTGTGCAATGAAGTGAATTTCTAGCTGCATTCCTAATTGTGGTTTAGAGTTATATTTCTGCACAAATTTAGTCTGTAGGGCATATTTGCATGGCCTTCTAGTTTGCTTTCTACACTTTTGTATATTTGTAAACCAATTAAGCCTTATGTTCTGCTTGTATGACTTTCTAAGTTGATTTCTTTGCTCTTGTATGTTGTGCTTATATAGGTATTTAACTTGTATGTTCCTTATTCTATCTATCTAGCTGTATGTCAGTCTGTCTAGCTACATGTCTGCCTGTCACACTACCTGCTTTTCTGTCAAGCTACTTGTCTGCCTGCCTATCTACCTGCATGACTATCTATTTACCTACCTGCCTATTTAACAACTGGCCTATATGCCCTTCTACCTGGCTGCATCTATCTGTCTATCTATCTATCTATCTATCTATCTATCTATCTATCTATCTATCTATCTATCTATCTATCTATCTATCTATCTATCTATCTATCTATCTCTTTGTAACTTTATATATTTTTGTCTAGCTATGCAATCATGCCTGCCAGCCTGGCTAACTCAGTGTCTGATATAACTCTGTCTGCTCAGTCTGACGTGCTTTCTACCAGTTTTCTTATCTAAATCTCTGCCTATTTACCTCTGTATCTATCTATCTATCTATCTATCTATCTATCTATCTATCTATCTATCTATCTATCTATCTATCTATCTATCTATCTATCTATCTATCTATCTATCTATCTATCTATCTATCTATCTCCCTGTCTGTCTGTCTTTCTATCTGACGAACTGTCTCTCTAAATAGCAACATATCTATTAGGTTGGTTACCTCTATACACAAATCTATATGTTGCTGCAAGCCTCCCTTTTTACCTATCTTTTCAACACTTCTGATCTATTTGTAATAAAGATTTACATAAACATTACAAAATAATGCATTAACAGAGATAATGGCAGCTCCATTGGCTTTTTTCTGACTCCTGTTATCAAAGACCTTTTGATTTTGCTAAGATTATGTGTGTAATATAGTTAGTTACAGGACTTTTATCTCAGACTCCATTAGTTTTTTTTTGTTGTGCCATTCACATTTTCCTTCCACCCAGTCCAGCATGCATCTTGGGTCAATGAGTCAGTCCCCTTCAGCTATTGGCTGTCTTCACTACTAGCCAGAGCATGCTTCACCTTTCACAAGGAGTACATCCACACACAAAGTATTTCTCTCAAGTGCCAGGGACCATTCTAATAATTTATGCTTTTTGCAGCTAAAAAACATTTTTGCCCTCAGCCATTTTTTTAGATTGGTGTGGGGCCACCAGTTTACCCAACAAAAGAGGTTTTGCAAAATCCACGACAGAAAAAAGTTGACAGAAAAAAGAATTGCTAGAGGCCAGCACCAGAACTCTTGGCTTTTCCCATGCTTGTTATTGCTGTCATTTGCTTCATGTGTTTAGAATACTAACCCCTGTGCTGCAATGTTGCCATAACAGCAATGCAGCCCAAGCCGCAAAACATACTGTGATTTCATTCTAGGCGAGAGTAATAACAATGTTGCAAGTGCTTTATTAAGAAAGAATGGATATATGACATATCGTATGTAGGTTAAAATTGTGAGGGGCAGATGTAGTCTGTTTTGTTTTTTCTGAAATTCCTTTACAGCAGAGGGCTTCAGTATAGAACTGGACTCTGCCAAAAGCCATAATGTCGGTGCAGATTGCATCTGTCTCAGGAAAAGGTCCAGTAGATCGGGTTCTGTAATACTAGGGGGCATCTGAATAGCAACACGTCTCCAGTTAGGGATATGGTAGGGCGAAGCTGCAGTGGTTGGTTTGGAGTGAGACAAAGTAGCCGTCCCTGGGTTTCTTGCATGTGTGTCAAAACTCGCAACACATTTGCAAGACCCTGTTCATTCTGTAGGTCTTTGTGGTTGAACTCCGCCTGTTTGCTTATATCCACTGACTGCTGTTCCTGCTTGTCATCGACTCTCAATGTACAATCTCTGGTTCCAGCTCATAGAAAGATTTGGAAAGCTGGAAATTAGCTTTTTCTGTCATCAACGCTCTGGGTTAGCAGTGTCTCGATCAGACACTATGGGGGTCATTCTGACCCTGGCGGTAGACTACTGCCAGGCCAACGACCGCGGATGCACCGCCAACAGGCTGGCGGTGCATCCATGGGCATTCTGACCGCGGCGGGAACGGAAACCCGGCGGTGTCCCGCCGGTTTCCCGCTGCCCTGGGGAATCCTCCATGGCGGCGCTGCAGGCAGCGACGCCATGGGGATTCCGACCCCCTTACCGCCAGCCTGGCTCTGGCGGTTCTGACCGCCAGAACCTGGATGGCGGTAACCGGTGTCGCGGGGCCCCTGGGGGCCCCTGCAGTGCCCATGCCACTTGCATGGCACTGCCGGGGCCCCCTAACAGGGCCCCACCAAGATTTTTAGTGTCTGCAAAGCAGACACTGAAAATCGCGACGGGTGCAACTGCACCCGTCGCACCCCTTCCACTCCGCCGGCTCCATTCGGAGCCGGCATCCTCATGGAAGGGGGTTTCCCGCTGGGCTGGCGGGCGGCCTTCTGGCGGTCGCCCGCCAGCCCAGCGGGAAACTCAGAATTACCGCAGCGGTCTTTTGACCGCACAGCGGTATTCTGACGGCGGTACTTTGGCGGGCGGCCTCCGCCGCCCGCCAAAGTCAGAATGAGGCCCTATGTCACAATTTCCATAGTGCTGTCCCACTGTGAGAGACGTATCGGCTCCCTCCATCACACCTTCTCTATGATGGGGATTCCCTGGTGATCAGTTTAAACACAAACTTGCTTTCTGGAAGTGAAAGGATATGTATATGATAACACATCCCTTTATGTCAATTTTATACACATCAGGACTCGGCCAATGAATCTTTTGACCCAGTGGTGAAACACCGTAGGACGAGATAACTGATCAATATGTCAATGATGTTATCCACATATACCACCACAATATACTATACTTTAGACATTTATTAATCTGTCGGCGCAACCATGACCTTTCAGCCATGAATAACCACACCTTTATTGGAGTTTTGTGAATTTTATTCCCTATTGATTACAATCTAATAATAAGAGTGTCGATCTCAAAACCAAGAAGCACAAGAGCAAAGTCACAACACAATGGTTATGATAAGACTTCAATAATGGAAAGATCATGAACATGAGAACACCAATATAAGAATTACATAGATCAGAGTGCACAGAATATCATATATATATTTCAGTTCAGCATAGCACAATGTCAGTCACGTCTATTTGCGTCAGTCAAGGTGATCACTTAGCCTAACCACTAATTAGCATCAGCATGTTGAGCTTCATGCAAAATAATTTTGAACACGAATTTGGAAAACATCTGACTAAGGACTTTATCCAAAAATACAGCAGTTGGTACCTAGAAAGGAAAAGCAAACAGACAAATTACAATAGCATAGTCAGCATACAGGTTCAGTCTTCGTCTTCAGGACATCAGTTAGATCACCGACAGTCTACTTCATCTAGAGGACAGAGGACACTTCCCTCATAAGGAGGAGAAGTGTAAAGGGCAGTCTATGGATAAGGATGGTTTTGTCTAAGTCTCAAATCACCCAGCAGAGTGACAAAGTTTCTGGATGCAATCAATATCATTCCCTACCTAATTCCCCAACTGTTCTGTGTCATGGGTTTGTATCCCTTTTTCACAATACATTCCCCCAAAATTCTATTGGATAATCGCTATACCCCACTATCTTCAACCTATCAAATTATACATTAGGAAATCCAAATTAACACTTCACGATAATTTATAACGCTTTGATTGGTCTTCATAATTGACGTCTTTGTAGGTGGCACATCCGGGGGTTACTTCATTCTTTGGCACGTTCTTCAGGTCAAAAGTTCCCTTTTCCATGGTTAATCGTCCTTGAATGTTTCTAATATTGTTGCAAAACGTGTAAAACTTATACTAAAGCAGCTAGCATGCTGATGAGAGAAAACTAGCTTTGTTACATAAAACGAAGAAGAGAACAAATGTTGGGTCATGGCCCTTTGCGAGTCAGCACACTGGAAAAACAGAAAAAATGTGCTTTAATATGAGAGCTACACAGCTAAAACTTCAACTCACCCTAACTTAAGGCCTATGGGTTCTAATACAAAGGCAATATTCGTAAGTGTTAATATATTCGGTTAATTATAATACAGACAAATATTTCTTGCAGTTAACATTAGTTTATGTGCACAATAGTAACTTCACACTTATAATCATGTTAGGAATACATTTAAGCGAATAACATTTTATGATCGTTTTGTATGCAGCATTGTTAGGTATAAACATTTCACATCTAATATGTAATATTTAAACTACACTCTCTCAGTCCCTCCTCTGATGACGCTCGTCATCACACAAATCTTTTCTTTTGAGTTTTGACTTTTAATTTTTCATCTTGTGCATGATACGCATTTCAACATCTTGCCCTTTATGTGAGCTTTCCCAAATTTCATTAAACATTTTCTCTCTTTCACTTTCTTCATTTCTTCTTGTTCTTTTGGTCCAGTTTCTCTTTATTTTATCATTGATTTTGCATGCCCCCTACAATCCTAATAAACAGGCCAGAACAATTAATAAACCCATCAATATTTTTGCAAGTACCCCATTCCAAATGTTGGTGAACCAGCTCCCCACTCGGGCAATTCCCTTTCCAAATTTCTCCCAAACACTGAGTTCTTTTAAATCCTTTAAATCTGCACTATCTCTTGTAAGGTTAGTAAGCATACTTCTAATCTTTTTACTGTTATCTGGGATAAATGAGCAACAATGACGCTCATTGAGCATTTTGCAGACCCCTCCACTCTTAGCAAAAGAGTCATAGCTCTTTCTGCAGCAAGTTCAGTATCCATTAGGAGTATAGCCCCTGTAAAATTTGTCAGCATGTTATCCACTATAGTAGATAACTTTTGAATTTTCATAGAATTCAAGATAACTCCTACTGATGGGATTACAGGGAGTGCAGAATTATTAGGCAAATGAGTATTTTGACCACATCATCCTCTTTATGCATGTTGTCTTACTCCAAGCTGTATAGGCTCGAAAGCCTACTACCAATTAAGTATATTAGGTGATGTGCATCTCTGTAATGAGAAGGGGTGTGGTCTAATGACATCAACACCCTATATCAGGTGTGCATAATTATTAGGCAACTTCCTTTCCTTTGGCAAAATGGGTCAAAAGAAGGACTTGACAGGCTCAGAAAAGTCAAAAATAGTGAGATATCATGCAGAGGGATGCAGCACTCTTAAAATTGCAAAGCTTCTGAAGCGTGATCATCGAACAATCAAGCGTTTCATTCAAAATAGTCAACAGGGTCGCAAGAAGCGTGTGGAAAAACCAAGGCGCAAAATAACTGCCCATGAACTGAGAAAAGTCAAGCGTGCAGCTGCCACGATGCCACTTGCCACCAGTTTGGCCATATTTCAGAGCTGCAACATCACTGGAGTGCCCAAAAGCACAAGGTGTGCAATACTCAGAGACATGGCCAAGGTAAGAAAGGCTGAAAGACGACCACCACTGAACAAGACACACAAGCTGAAACGTCAAGACTGGGCCAAGAAATATCTCAAGACTGATTTTTCTAAGGTTTTATGGACTGATGAAATAAGAGTGAGTCTTGATGGGCCAGATGGATAGGCCCGTGGCTGGATTGGTAAAGGGCAGAGAGCTCCAGTCCGACTCAGACGCCAGCAAGGTGGAGGTGGAGTACTGGTTTGGGCTGGTATCATCAAAGATGAGCTTGTGGGGCCTTTTCGGGTTGAGGATGGAGTCAAGCTCAACTCCCAGTCCTACTGCCAGTTCCTAGAAGACACCTTCTTCAAGCAGTGGTACAGGAAGAAGTCTGCATCCTTCAAGAAAAACATGATTTTCATGCAGGACAATGCTCCATCACACGCGTCCAAGTACTCCACAGCGTGGCTGGCAAGAAAGGGTATAAAAGAAGGAAATCTAATGACAAGGCCTCCTTGTTCACCTGATCTGAACCCCATTGAGAACCTGTGGTCCATCATCAAATGTGAGATTTACAAGGAGGGAAAACAGTACACCTCTCTGAACAGTGTCTGGGAGGCTGTGGTTGCTGCTGCACGCAATGTTGATGGTGAACAGATCAAAACACTGACAGAATCCATGGATGGCAGGCTTTTGAGTGTCCTTGCAAAGAAAGGTGGCTATATTGGTCACTGATTTGTTTTTGATTTGTTTTTGAATGTCAGAAATGTATATTTGTGAATGTTGAGATGTTATATTGGTTTCACTGGTAATAATTAATAATTGAAATGGGTATATATTTGTTTTTTGTTAAGTTGCCTAATAATTATGCACAGTAATAGTCACCTGCACACACAGATATCCCCCTAACATAGCTAAAACTAAAAACAAACTAAAAACTACTTCCAAAAATATTCAGCTTTGATATTAATGAGTTTTTTGGGTTCATTGAGAACATGGTTGTTGTTCAATAATAAAATTAATCCTCAAAAATACAACTTGCCTAATAATTCTGCACTCCCTGTATAGCTCCAAATATATCACCAATGACAGCCGCCACTGATTCTCGTTTTTGTCTTGAATGTTGTATTTCAGACGTCTTAGGTATCTGTTTTAAGTCATTGATTTGGTATATCTTTGGGAATACTATTCCCAAATAACATGTCCCATACTATCCCTTAGGGAGACGGTAATAAGCATTTAGCCCACAGATGTAATAGATTCCAGGAATCGCTGGAGCTTGTCCATTTAGCATAAAGGTCCATTTACTCTGAAACAAAAACACATGCCTGCATTCATTCGTTCCTACAAACAAATTATCCTGTTCAGATTTCGACCTATATATACAAAGCCTACCTACGTGTAATGCATCTATAGCTAACTTGCCTTGTGTCTTGATTGCAGTGTAAGCATAATCATTTGCATATGTATGTTTTTCTAATCCTTTTTCTAATCTTTCTTTTAATGCTTTACGTCTATCATCTGTGTGATCTAAGAAGCTTTTCTCTACAGGCGACAGTAAGCAAGTCAAATTGTTGCGATGTGCATATGCAGTCCCAAATGTAAGCGTTGGCTCAAAGAATCCTCTAACTATTTTTATATTATGCTCTTTAGCTAATTTATTTAAAAATTCATTCACAGACACAAAAGAAAACACGACATCCAGATTTGAATAAAAATATTGCACATGCTCTTGATTATAGAATCTTGTTAATAGCAAGCTGCAACTAATCCCATAGGTTAAAGGGAGGCTATGATAAGTAACTCCCTCCTGCACAGATGAAGGAATTTTAGTACATTCATAACAATCTTTCGCATCCATAGTTTCCACATACTCATTTAGTAAGCGATAGAAAACATTAGTAGAAAGTTCCCCTTTAGCATTAGTTTCCTCATGCATGTGTCTTGCTCAAATCTCTCCCATGGTGTTAGCGTGGTAGTTTCAGGTTTTGAAGTAGCGTTAATAGTTTCTTTCTCTATCCAGGGCATTCCTACAATCACTCCCACAATTATTACTGCACACACAACATCTATTATAAGACCTAACCAACCACACACCTTACTTCCCTTGCTACTATTTCTATTGTAAGCCATGTTTGTATAGAATCAGAATAGCAGATCAACAATTAACTTGAGGATAAAACTCTCTTTTTTTCTTCTGCGTATATCACAGCGTCTTCACTCACTCCAGGACCTCTTTGTCAAATTAGGTTAGCAGCTTGTCATAATCAGATTTAAAGTCAACCCAGTCTTTTAGTGTCACTTCCGGTTGTTTATAATGTCTCTTTCCAGTTTCAAGAATTTTAAAAACTTTAACCAAACTTCGCGTCTTCACTCATTCAGGTACCATAGTATTGGCCTGGTACTTCTCGATCAAAGCAGAATGCAAAAAATTCTTGTTGCCATTCAGATGTTGTAGCATATGCCCATTCAGGACCCGTATATCTTCTATTCGCGATTCTTTTTCTCTTCAACCTTCGCTCACCCTGTTGTTCTCCTTCACTTAGTTCATCCACTCTAGATGTATCGTTTTCTTCAGTTATTGTGTCTTTTGATACATCTCTTATCTTGAAGAATGGCTGATCTGGCCAATTGTCGCCTCTATGTGTCTTTTCTCGATGTGTCCTTTCAGGACGTTGGACAGTACCCTCTTCTTGTGATATGGTGTTTCCTCTTGATGGACCTGCAACTGGTTCAGGAGGTTTTGGTTCGTTCTGATTCCTTTCTGCAATTTCTCCTTCTTCTCCTTCCTCTGGTTCTGTGCCGGGTTCAAACTCTAACCCGTATCCGTCTGCTTCTGGGAGAACCTCTTCTCGACTTAGTTCTCCTGTCGCTTCTTCTGAGATAGGCACTCCGTCACCTCCCTCGGACTCATTAACTGTTTGAGGGACAAGGCTATTCTCAGAGGGCTCTCCAATAGTCTCAGTTCCTTCTTGGCTGATCTCTGATTCTAAGACTTCTCTTTCTAGAGTTGTTGTGGCGGAAACTTCAAGTTCCTCATCAACAGGACACGTTACAGTTTTTGTATGACTGGCATGTATCCAGTTGGGAACCCCAGCACACTTTACGGCAGTAGTAGTCGTCAATATTAGCGTGGTTCTAGACACGATTTTCTCACGTGCTTCTTGACAACCACCCAGTCACCGGCTTGAAGAGAGTGGCCTGGTTCTCCGATCGGTGGCAACGTTTTAGCTTCCACCTGGTGAGAGAAAGAGCGAATCACATTAGCCACACCTTTGCAGTAATCCAACACCATATCATCTGTAATATTCACCAGTGCATTTGCAGGTACGGCTGGTAATCTCATAGCTCTGCCCATGAGGATTTCAAGGGGGGATAGTCCCGTTTTCTTGTCTGGGGTATTTCTCATTGACATCAGCACTAGAGGCAAGGCATCTGGCCACTTCATATTAGTTGCTGCACTCATTTTTGCCATCCTCGATTTCAAAGTACCGTTCATTTGCTCTACTAATCCTGATGCCTCAGGGCGATAGCTACAATGCAGCTTTTGTTCAATGTCGAGTGCAGCACACAGGAGTTTAATCACCTCATTGTCGAAGTGTCTACCCCTATCTGATTCTATAGAAACCAGAAACCCGAACCTTGGTATCAGTTCCCTAAGTAGTAGTTTGGCTACTGTAAGACTGTCATTTCTACGTGTGGGATATGCCTCAATCCAATGACTGAAAACACACACAATCACCAACACATACTTCAGTCTTCCACAAACAGGCATTTCAATGAAATCCATTTGCATTTTGTTAAATAGACCTCCATCTCTTCCAATATGGCTCAAAGTTACCACAGTTCCTTTTCCCGCATTCATCTGTTGACAGATGATGCATCTGTGACAAGTAATTTCTGCGGCATGTCTGAATTTTGGGTTAAACCAATCAATTTTAAATGACCTAATCATGGCGTCTCTTCCCAGGTGTGCCTGCCCATGATAGAGCCTGGCAAATTGTGATAAAAGGCTGTTTGGCAAAACTAATTTTCCTTCATCTGAAACCCATAAATCATCAGCTCTCTGTACACATTGCATTCTTTGCCAAGAGCGTTTTTCTTCTTTACTTGCACGGCTCTGTAATGTTTTTAGTTCATCCAATGTATCAACTACTCGCAATGCTAGGTTTAAACATGTGTCATTCTCAGTTTGTGGTAACAATTCCCATTGCTCCTTGAACGATATACAGTTCAATGCGCAAAATATTGCAACTTGATCTGCATAGCCGTTTCCCATGGACACAAAGTCTTGTGATCTAATGTGAGCACTGCATTTTGCCACGGCAATTTCAAGAGGTAACTGAATCGCATGCAACAAATCCTTTATTTGTTCACCATTTTTCACAGGAGAACCAGATGAGGTCATAAAACCCCTCTGTGACCAAAGTTGGCCAAAATCATGTACGATTCCGAATCCATATCTACTGTCAGTATAAATGGTGACTTTCAAATTTACAGCTGCGTGGCATGCCTTAGTAAGGGCGATCAGTTCTGACACTTGTGCGGAAAACACTCTTTCGAGCCAGGAGGCTTCGACGATGCCGGTTCTAGTACATACCGCATAACCAGCTCTGTGTTCCGGCAGAGTCTCTGAGACAGGACCCATCAACAAACATGATGCAGTCATTTTCTTTCAATTGAGTGTCCTGAATATCGGGACGAGGTTTGGTGCACAATTCAGGCACCTCAAGACAATCATGTTCAAATTCTTCCCCATCTTTGATTTCAGCATTTTCATTTGGAAGTAAAGTTGCCGGGTTCAGTACAGTGCATCTCCTAATCGTTACATTCGGTGACCCCAGTATGACCGTCTCATACCTAGTAAGACATGCATTTGTCATGTGCTGAGTCTTAGTTCAAGTTAACAGAATTTCAACTGAATGTGGAACCATTACTGTTAGAGGGTATCCCATGACTATGCCTTCGCATTGTAAAAGGCTCTGACCAACTGCTGCAACTGCACGCAAACAACCCGGTAAGGCTGCTGCGACAGGGTCCAAGGTAGCTGAAAAATATGCTACAGGGCGTTTTGCATCTCCGTGGACCTGTGTTAAGACAGACAAAGAACAAGCATCACGTTCATGACAAAACAACAGAAATGGTTTCTCGTAGTCTGGCATTCCCAATGCTGGTGCCCTGCACATGCATTCTTTCAATTCCATGAATGATTCAAGCTCTTCTTTTGACAGGATTATAGTATTTGGCTCATCCTTGATTTCCTTTCCTGTCAGTTTTATTAATGGTTTTGAAATGATTGAGAAGTTGGGTATCCACTGGCGACAGTAGCCGACCATTCCCAAAAACATCCTGACATCTCTTTTTGTTGTTGGAGGGTTAATTTGCAAGACAGCTGTTATTCTTTCTTTTGATATTCTCCTGGAACCCTTTTCAATCAAATGTCCCAAATATTTCACCTCCTTCTGACAGTATTGTAGTTTTCTGGGTGACACCTTATGTCCATTCTTTCCCCGATGATTCAGTAATGCAATGGTATCATACTTGCAACTGTCCCTTGTCTTGGACGCGATTAGCAAATCATCAATGTACTGCACAAGAGTTGAGTTAAAAGGCAGTACCAATTGCTCCAAATCCTTCTTCAATATCTGATTGAAGATGGATGGTGACTCAGAAAACCCCTGAGGAATTCTGCACCAACTGTACACCTTATCCAGGAATTTGAAACTGAACAAAAATTGGCTGTCCTCATGAAGAGGTACTGAAAAGAAGGCTTGTGATAGGTCTACAACAGTAAACCATTCAGCATCACAGGGGACCTGAAACATGATCACTGCTGGGTTGGGCACCACAGGGCAACACTTTATCACGATTTCATTTATTTTTCTCAGATCCTGCACGATTCAAACTTTTCCACAAAGGTTTCTTTAACCCCATTATGGGAGAGTTACATGGACTGTTTAAAACCTCTGTCAGAACTTCCTGTCTGAGAAAGTCTGCAATTATTTGTGACACTTCGATAAGAACATCTTGAGTCATGTGATATTGTGGCACTTGTGGGAACACTGCATTCGGTTTTATCTGAACTTTGACTGGTTCCATCCCCTTTATCAGTCCTACTTCTTTTCCTGTCAAGTCCCACACTTTCTCCGTTACTGTCCCTTGCAGTTCGACCGGCAGTTCGATCAAGGTATGCAATGGGAAAAAAGTAATCAGAGGGTAGTCTTCATTTGTCCCTGTTTCTTCCTCTAAGAATTGACTTTCATCTCCCTCGTCATCACTATTTGTCTGCACCTCAATTCCATCATTGGAACAGGTAATTGAGCATTTTGTCTTGCATAGTAAGTCTCTTCCCAGTAGGGATACCGGACTCGAGTCACATACTACAAACCTATGTAGTCCCTGGAAGTTGCCAATCTCAACCTGTACTGGATCTGTAATCGGGTTAGTTAGATACTAATTTGCTACTCCAACCACTCGTATGGTACGCCCTGACAGTGGCAGTCTTGGAACTTCTGCACTCCGGACTGTGGAGCTTGTGGCTCCTGTGTCAACCAGGAATGAAACCTTATAACCCATCACCTTTCCTTCTACATATGGGCCTCTCTGATCTACCTATAAGGATGCTGCAAGCCTGCACTCCTCACTGTCTGAGCTATCATCTGACCAATCCTCATTCATACTATTGTCACCTCGTAATGGGAATTGTTGCACAATATTGTTTTGATTTGTTACCTGGCCTGTGACCTGCTGAGGAAGCATCACCTGTTGCTGTCCCATCGGAGCCATTGGTAATTGCATTTGCTGTCTAGGCACCATGGGAATCTGCTGCTGCACTGGTTCCACTTGTATTGACTGAAAACGCGGCATTTGCATCTGTTGCATGGGCTGTACCCCTTGCAATTGTACCAAATTATTCTGAAAATTCGGGTTCTGATGTCTTATTTTTGATGTGTATTTTGTAATGTACCAGCATTAGTGCTCTGCTGAACTGAACCATCCTGTACCATATTCGGGCACTCCCGTTTCCAGTGCCCCACGCCCCCGCACGCGTGACATGGTGACATCTTTTTCGCCCCTTGAACATCATTTTGAATAACGACAGTATTCTTATCAGAACCGCGGTTAACAAACCCTCTGCCTCGACCTCTCGCCTGTGTCTGAAATACACCATTCATTTGCGGTTGTTGCTGTATCATCTGTTGAACTCCATTTCCCTGTATTCCTGCCTGTGCAGCCCTTATCTGCATCACCATCACCTTTTCCTTCAACTTTTTCTGCTTTAACTCAATCTCATCACTACAGTATTTTGCACACTGCAACACCTCATCGATCGGTTTAGCTTGCCAACAAATCAAATGATTCTTAATCATTTGGCTAACCTCTGGTCTCAATCCTTCGACGAATCTGAACACAAGGTGGTTCATATCCTTTGGTTCAATAGTCTCAGTACCACTGTAATGCTTAAACTCTTTTAACAATCTCTCGTAGGAAGCATGTATTGACTCCTTATCCTCTTGAGAGGTCCGGTCGATTTTCTGCCAGTCAGTCACTTTCGGCGACACCTTTTGTTTCAAAAATTCAATCACCTTATGATAATACTTCATCACCTCTTCTGAAGGTGCACCGGTCACCTTATCTCTTGCCGGCTCCTTTGTCGGCCAGTCTACCCCTCTCTTGCACTCAAGCCACAAATCAGGCGGGACAATGATCTCAAACTGGGTGTTCAAGTCTTCCCAAAGACACTTTGCAAGCTTCACAAATCTATCTGTTTGTTGATACCACTCGATCGGCTTCTCCCTCAATCTGGGATAATCATTAGTAAAGGATAAAATATCTCCTCTAGTCCAAGGTCATTGAACCAAGACACCACCGGCTGTCTCTCTCATAGGTAATATTTTTACTGATTCCAAATCAGGTGAAGTCTTGGCTTGATTAGACCATGGGCTGTCACTTCTTCCCTTATCTCTTTTCTTTGCCCATCTGCCTTCCCATTTTTCCAGTGCACCCCAAATTTGTGCGCTTTGCAACAGTTCTCTCAAATGTGCCTTCATTCCTGCAGATCTCATGTGCTCAAAATCTTTTGAATCAAAATCTAATCTTTAACTTCTTTTTAAATGCTTAGTGTTTCCGATATAGATATTGCATTTGTCGGCTAAATTCGCTAATCTCTGATGTACTTTGCCTACCTCCTTGGTAATCTTGGGGCATAAGTATCTCAACTCTGCCTCTGTGTAGGACTCCAATCTATTTACTCCCATTGTCCACTCTACCAACTCAGCAGCTTCCGCCCCTAATCGTACAAAGTTCAGGTATTCATCTTGTTTTTCTTTCTCCGGTTCAACTGTAACCACTGCAGTTTTCTGTGATGTATAAGTCTTTTCTAACCATTCATTTAACTGTTGAACCGTAAAACCTTGCAGTGAAATGTTCCCTGCATGTATCATTGGAGAATGTGAGGTATTTGTGCTCATGGTTTGGGGAGTTAGAACTCCCAGGCCTGCTTGACGCATTGCTTCGGGAGGTGCCCCTACTGGACTAAGGTCCATTAAGGGCCTTGGCTGTTCAATTACTTGTTCTGCGGTGACCATTATCTGTGGAGTTCCCAGGGACCCTCCTCGTGTCGCCTCTTGAGTCATCACTCCCTGATCACACACACCTGTTTTACCCTGTGCATATAATGGCACTGGTGGACCGACAGTAATGGGTAACGATATAGCGGCAGGTGTCTGACTCGGACCCAGACTTCTTGGAGCAGTAACTCCATAGGTCTGTTCCAATGTAACCGGAACCGGCACTAATGGTGGACCTGCTACATGGTTGTATCCTGGTATTAGCTGTGGTTGTGGTTGAGATATTAATTTCGGAGTTGATTCAATTTGTATTAGCTTTGGCTTTGTGTATATCGGGTCTGGCGGCACTATCAAGTTTGTGGTTGTCTCAAGCACTGGGACGTCAGGATAGATTCTCTGTATCTGCGGTGGAGGCTGTAACTGTATCGGTATGTCTGGTGCAGTGGGTACACTGACACCATTCTGTATTGAAGCTGTATCGCTAGTCTGTACCGTATCAGTAACTCCCTTTTCCTGCGTCTGGTTCCCAGGATCCAAGCTAGTACTTGGAGCATTGTCGCTCACCGCATATGGTGGCGGACGATCATGTAATAATCTGTCCATAAATTCCTCATCATCTGAATCATCTTCCTCTTCCCAAGATCTTTTATTCTCTTTAGATTTCCCTGAATCTTTGTCGGTTTTACAGGAGGCTTTCCTTCCCTGCGTCTCTTCTCCCTGTGTTATTGCTGGAAATAATTTCAACCCGTCTACAATTCCCTGTCTCCACATTTTGTTCTCATCATCCCACCTAGCCTCTGCATAGGATTTCTCTGCCCTTCTCAGTCTTCTCTGAAACCTTTCTTGTCTATGTTTAAGAGCCATCAAGTCCCAAATTGCCAAAGCCTCGTACTGAGCTGGTCTCGGAGGTGATTTCTGTGTACTTAACATCCACCTCAAATTTTCCAGTACTTTTGGATTAAATGTCCCATGTTCTGAGAAAGCTAGACATCCCTCCTTCTCTGTTAATTTGCGCCCCTGTTTCATCCATAAACAAGGTGCGACACCCTTCTCTTCCATAACTATATAAGCTGGAGTACCCTCGGGTGGTGTAGGCTCCCCATCGGTTGCAACAATATATACGTCTCCTTTCAGAGCACTCTTGAATGCTTTAACGAAATTCATTTTGTGATTCTCTTATTTTGTATTTAATCAAAAGTGACTTAGTTCCCAGGACACTCTTCACCCGCCTCTCTCAACCTATTGCCTCTCACGGACGGCAGCCAATCCGTGCGCGACCCCTCTCGACGACTGACCTATCTCAGTGCGGCACCACTGACGTCACACTCACACACACTGCAGCTGACAAAGTCTTGCGGCTCGTCCGCTCCTCACTAAACCCATACAAACTCACACAAACTAATGCAAATTATTGCGAGCACCCTAAATGACAACACAAATCTGCCGGTTTACTACAGGAAGGGTAACACATTCGCTTCAGAACTTTTCAGAGATTTCACTTGAAGCCTCGGCCGCTACTCTCTCCTTATCAGTTCCCGCATACGCAAGTAGAATTCGACATGCAAATCCTACTCTCGACTTGTCAATGACTCCTTCTAGTGCACTTTAGAATTTGTCAAATCTCCATCGAAGGTTTTCATACACACATTATGACTCAGACTCGACTTGTCAACCACGCCCGATTGACCTATTAAACCGCGCAGATTACAACATAGACCATATTTTCTTCATACTCCGGAGTCTTAGACCTCGACAGGTCCGTACACAACAGCCAACCACATGGATAATTATTGAGCATCAAGCGCTACATTCACATGAAGTACGCCGACTTCCCTACTCTCATACTGTGGAGTACGCCCACTCCTACTAGACAACATTTAGTTTGGCCTAAATACACACAAATCTTCACAATCACCTGCAAAATGCATAAGCTTAGGCAAGAGTAAAGACCCTAACCACATAAACTATGGCGCCGAGAGCATTCCCCAACTCATTCAGGCAGGCTCGGAGATCCCGGGAAGGTCATGGTGAACTTAGAAACCCATCATACCTACAATTTGCATTATCACAGAAAAACAAATTAAACAATGAATCTCCGTCCTAGGGCCCCCAAGGGGCAAACCGTCGCTCTGCTACCAGAACTGATAACGCGTCCCTTTATGTCAATTTTATACACATCAGGACTCGTTTTAGGCCGATTAATCTTCTGACCCAGTGGTGAAACACCGTAGGATGAGATAACTGATCAATATGTCAAGCAATATGTCAATGATGTTATCAACATATACCACCACAATATACTTTACTTTAGACATTTGTTAATCTGTCGGCGCAACCATGACCTTTCAGCCATGAATAACCACACCTTTATTGGAGTTTTGTGAATTTTATTCCCTATTGATTACAATCTAATAATAAGAGTGTCGATCTCAAAACCAAGAAGCACAAGAGCAAAGTCACAACACAATGGTTATGATAAGACTTCAATAATGCAAAGATCATGAACATGAGAACACCAATATAAGAATTACATAGATCAGAGTGCACAGAATATCATATATATATTTCAGTTCATCATAGCACAATGTCAGTCACGTCTGTTTGCGTCAGTCAAGGTGATCACTTAGCCTAACGACTAATTAGCATCAGCATGTTGGGCTTCATGCAAAATATTTTGGACACAAATTTGGAAAACATCTGACTAAGGACTCTTTCCAAAAATACAGCAGTTGGTACTTAGAAAGGAAAAGCAAACAGACAAATTACAATAGCAATTGTCATAATTACCCTCCTCGGAATAAGTCAGCATACAGGATCAGTCTTCGTCTTCAGGACATCAGTTAGATCGCCGACAGTCTACTTCATCTAGAGGACAGGGGACACTTCCCTCATAAGGAGGAGAAGTGTAAAGGGCAGTCTATGGATAAGGATGGTTTTGTCTAAGTCTCAAATCACCCAGCAGAGTGACAAAGTTTCTGTATGCAATTGAGATCATTCCTTACCTAATTCCCCGACTGTTCTGTGTCATGGGATTTTATCCCTTTTTCACAATACATTCCCCCAAAATTCTATTGGATCATTGCTATGCCCCACTATCTTCAACCTATCAAATTATACATTAGGTAATCCAAATTGACACTTCACGATAATTTATAACGCTTTGATTGGTCTTCATAATTGATGTCTTCGTAGGTGGCACATCCGGGGGTTACTTCATTCTTTGGCACGTTCTTCAGGTCAAAAGTTCCCTTTTCCATGGTTAATCGTCCTTGAATGTTTCTAATATTGTTGCAAAACGTATAAAACTTATACTAAAGCAGCTAGCATGCGGATGAGAGAAAACTAGCTTTGTTACATAAAACGAAGAAGAGAACAAATGTTGGGTCATGGCCCTTTGCCAGCCAGCACACTGGAAAAACAGAAAAAAATTGCTTTACTATGAGAGCTACACAGCTAAAACATCAACTCACGCTAACTTAAGGCCTATGGGTTCTAATACAAAGGCAATATTCGTAAGTGTTAATATATTCGGTTAATTATGATACAGACAATTATTTCTTGCAGTTAACATTAGTTTATGTGCACAATAGTAACTTCACACTTATAATCATGTTAGGATTACATTTAAGTGAATAACATTTTATGATCGTTTTGTATGCAGCATTGTTAGGTATAAGCACTTCACATCTAATATGTAATATTTAAACTACGCTCTCTTATATACAACCGGATAATGTAAATGAATGTGCTCAGCAGTGTATCCAGGATTCAAGTACACAAAGGGTGCTATTGCTCACTGTACACCAGCTGCAAGATCTGTAATAGAATGACCCAATTTTTGCTTTATGCCTGTGTTTTTTTTCAGACAGCTGAAGGTAGTGACAGGTGAATGGTTCTTTGAAGAGAGGGCCAAGCGCTTCAAACAAGTCAACATTCTGGGCAGTGATGTTGTCAGACAGTCCATCTTAAGAAAGATCCCAGGTAATTAACTTTATTGGAACATTTAGTAACACTTAAATATGTGATGCGCGCGTCAGTTTTACAGACCATTCCCACGCTTAGCATAAATAGCTAAATGTCTACAATGTGTCTTTTTTTTACTGATGGCTTGCATTCATTTAGAAATTGTGTAACAGATCACAGATATAAATAAAATGTATATTTTCACCTAATAACATACCTTGAAGCAAATAGTGAGCAATGATTGAATAAACAGTAATTTTCATTGTATTACAATCCTGTATGGAGTAGTAAGGATTATAAGAGTCTGACTTACAAAGCAGTTCATTCACCGGAGTTTAATTTAAGTGTGCAGCTGGAAAATCTCAGTCTTGACTCAGAACATCAGGACTGACAGAAATGTACTTTCAGAAGGTGCACTGACGACTCTACTGTACCTTTCCAAATGTGGAGTGAATATGGCATTTTCTGAGGGAAATCACACTTACAAAAGAAGTTAAATCAACTTATAAATAAAGCTTTGTGAATTGTGACCACTATGTTCTCTTATACACCTCTTTATAGTCACCTGAGTCTCTTCTATGCTGATCACTGTTTCGGTGCTTTGCATTCTCTTGAATTAAGGCACGCTTAAGACACTAGAAGTTGTAAAGTCTTCTGAGATGTAGCAAAACATTATCTATGAGACTGATAAGCAGTAGCATTTCCTTTTAAAAGATAAATAAAGCAAAAGGACCCCCTCATTGCAGCCAAAGTACAAATACCTTTGTCACACCCTCTTGTTAAGAAGTTTGTACCAGAAGTTTTTCTATTCCATCCACTTGATTCATCACATTGGGCTGTGCTGGAGCTTCCAGAAAATAAATGAAATGGTTTATTTGTAATTATGGAGTAGGTGACAATAGATATGCAGACAGTGCGCTGTTGAGGCAGATCCAAAAATCAGAGTTGAAAGAGAAGAAACACTAGCATACTTCAGTCCTGGGGGTAAGTTCTTGCCCAGAGTGCCTGCTTGTCCTCTCTTCTCTGCGCTCCGACAGGAAACCAGACACCCTGCAGGAAGGAAAGTCTTCAGCCAAGCTTTGGAACTTGAAAAGAAGAATGAAGATGACATTTAAGTAAAGTGCCACTGGCTCTGCCATCTTCCATCCTACACCTGCAGCTCACCTAACAGTCATGATTAATGCACCTTTAAGTCAGTGCTGTGTAATTATCACCTGCACCTAAAACAGACCAGGCACCTCTTTTTGACTTCATGGAACAAGGAAAGTGACAACTCCATTAAGGACATTTTCACTATTCCAAAGGCTGTAACTACACCCTCTTTCTTTTTCATCACTACATCCCAGGACTTCTGCTCCAACCTGTCTAGTTTCTTCCATGACAAGATCAAGCAGATATATCTACCTTTCTCACCACAAGATGTTCTAGACTCTCTGGACTGCATTAGTATACCCTCCTGGACATCTTTGGGGGCTGTCATGCCCAGCCTGATTCACTTATGTTGGAAGAGGTCACAAAGACCATTAGTTCTGTTACATCTGGTTCCCTTGTTGAACCATATCTGCACTGTATCATTTCTCTCAGTCATGAACTAATTGGCCTCGCACTCATCATCCTTTTTAACCCCTCTTTGTTGATTGCTGTTTTCTCCATTGAATGGATACATTAAAAAGCCTTCTGCCGATCCTATCACATTGTCCACCTACAGGACTGTCATGCTTCTTCCGTACCCAGCCAAAGTCTTGGAAAAACTAGTGAACCAGCAACTCATCAGCTACCTTAAATCTCAGCTTCTGCATGCTCCCTCAAAATCTGGCTCTAGAGCCAATCATAGCATGGGAACCGCTCTTATTGCTGCCACAGCATCCGTTATATCATTGTAAAGAGTGCTACTGCTGGTCCTATCCTTTTAGGTGTTCTTGCAGTGTTTGACATGATACTGCATGCCATTCTGCACATGTGCCTTTTCGATGCAGATATTTGGCATTCTGCTCTACAGTGGTTTAGTTAATTTGTCTGACACCAGACCCAATCAGTATTTCTCCCACTATTTCAATCTGATCCTTTCAATCTTTTGCCCTTTGGATCTTGTCTGAGCCCAACACTGTTTAATATTTACAGGACACCGCTGGCATCTTTCATTAAATCTTTTGATTTTAATATTATTTTGCATGCCTATGCCACTCAGCTGATCTTCCCTCTCAGAAAACAAATAAATCACCCAGATTACTTTACCACATTGTATGTATGTGGTTACCAAGTGGTTGAGCTGTAATTGCCTAAAGCTAATGGTTAGAAAATCAAGCTTACCCTATTTGGTAAAGATACCTCTCTCTGGAGCACTGCTTGGTGGCATCCAACCTTGGCCCTCCCCTTAAGCTGTCCCAAGCTGCCAGAAACCTGAGGATCATTGTTGATAATCAGCTTTCTGTGGCAAACCAAATCACTGCGATGCCTGCCTGTTGCTTTAACACTCTCAAAATGCTCAGATTTATTTTTGAATGGCTGCCCCTGAACCCACTGAAAATGTTGATTCCAGCACTCATTACAAGTATGGCTGACTATGGAAAAGCGCGCTATATTGACATTTAGGGGCATATTTATACTCCGTTTGCGCCGAAATTGCGTCGTTTTTTTTGACGCAATTTCGACGCAAAACTAACTCCATATTTATACTTTGGTATTAGACGCGGCTAGCGCCAAAGTCCATGGAGTTAGCGTCATTTTTTAGCGTGGACACCTACTTTGCGTTAATTATATGCAAGGTAGGCGTTCCCGTCTAAAAAATCGACTCCGAGGCATGTGCGTGGGATTTATACTCCCGGGCAAAAATCACGCCCGGGAGTGGGCGGGTAAAAAAAATGACATACGGACGCTTTTGCGCCGTTTTTTAGCTCCTGCAAAAGGCAGGCGTTAAGGGACCTGTGGGCTCTGAAGGAGCCCAGAGGTGCCCCCCCATGCCCCCAGGGACACCCCCTGTCACCCATGCCCACCCCAGGAGGACACCCAAGGCTGGAGGGACCCATCCCAGGGACATTAAGGTAAATTCAGGTAAGTGTTTTATTTTTATTTTTTTTGTGGCATAGGGGGGCCTGATTTGTGCCCCCCTACATGCCACTATGCCCAATGACCATGCCCAGGGGAACAGAAGTCCCCTGGGCATGGCCATTGGGCAAGGGGGCATGACTCCTGTCTTTGCTAAGACAGGAGTCATTTCTATGGGGGTTGGGAGTGAAAAAAAATGGCGCAAATCGGGTTGAGGTGAAAAAATTGCCTCAACCTGACTTGCCCCATTTCTTGACGCCCAAGCTCCATATCCCCCTACGCCGGCGCTGCCTGGTGTACGTCGTTTTTTTTAACGCACACCAGACGGCGCCGACGGCTAACGCCGGCTAACGTCATTCAATAAATACGGCGCCTGCATGGCGCTTCAGAATGGCGTTAGCCGGTGCTAATTTTTTTGATGCAAAACTGCGTTGGCGCAGTTTTGCGTCAAAAAGTATAAATATGGGCCTTAATCTTACCTTATCAAGAGACTTCAGGTGGTCCAGTAAGTTTGTTCTCAATGTGCCTCGTTGTACTACCTTCACCCCCCACTTGTGTAATTTTCATTTGATATCTGTCCATAGGAGTTTCATCAACAAGCTTCTTACTCATACTTACAAAGCACTCTACAGTCTTGGCCCTTCTAAGATCAGCAGATACAAACATGTCAATGTTCCTTCCAGACAACTTCACTCTTTTTTTTCACCTGCTTGCTCACCGGCATCACGCCCAGCCTGCTAGAGGAGGAGGGGGCACCTTTTCCTACCTGGCTCCAATTGCTTGGAATAAGCATCCTTTCTCTTTTTATTCTGCTGGATCTCTGTCAAAATTCATGAAGAAACTTTAAACCTGGCGGATATAGCTAGCTTACTTTTGTGCCTTCGGGCAAAAACTTTCTGTTTCCACACGAGGCAATGCCTATTTTGAGCCTGCGGTTACAGGTGGGGCCCACCATCATTCCTCTTGTGGGATTGGCACTTTTTTTCCTCATCAGACTTTTTACCCTGGAACAAAAGAGAGAAAAACATAGAAAAGCGAAAGGAGGAGGAAGGAAAAGACAGAAAAAGCAGTGCCAAAGAAAGAAAGCAGGTATGAACTAGTACCTGAAAGACTGGCAGGGAATGTCTGGTGTTGGATGAAAGAGGTATGAAGTGGAATCAAAACTATGCAGTCTTGGTTTTTGCCATGCCAACCTTCAAAAGCACCTTCTGTAGACTTCTGAGCAAAACTTCAAGCCACAGCACTTATTCATTACAAATTAAGCACTGGCACCAAGTTGCCATTACAGATAAGTAGTGCATGTTACAAATACAAATAATTAAACATAACACACCGACAGAGGTGCTCCAAACCTACCTGACTGCACTCACTCATAATAGCAAATCATGGCTGCCGCACACAAGATGGAAGCAGCTCAGCATTTCAGAAGACACACACAGCCAGTGTCAGCAACGACAAACTGTAAAGAGAAAAAAAGGGAAAAGCAAGCGCTGTGTGTAATATAGTGCCAGCCCTACTTTCATTCCTTATTTATGACTCTACCTTGCTTCTGCCAATCAGTTCTCACATTTTTCCCAGCAAAGCGAGAACGAAATCAACCACTCTGAAAATAGAGAGAAAAGATCTGCTATTGCCTTGCACTCACTGGCTACATTCTCTATACCATGCCTGTTGGTACTGGGAGCTCTTTTTAAAAGAAAAGAGCACACATTCTAGTTTAGTGCTTGGACAAAAGGATTAAAATCAAAGGAAAAAGATGTTGCTGTCAAGCCAGTGTGCCACAACATTGAGCCCAGTTATGAAGCAGATGCTCACTGCTGCTCTTCGGCACCAAGCATGGTTGTTAGACCTGAGAGTCTTAGGGTGGTCACCCCTAACTTTTTGCCTGCCTCCCTCCACTTTTCAGACACTGTTTTTGCTGGTTTTTAGACTCCAGTGCCGAAGTGCATATGCTCTCTCCCTTTAAACATGGTAACATGGGATCATACCCAATTGGAGTACTTAATTTACTTATAAGTCCCTAGTAAAGTGCACTATAGGTGCCCAGGGCCTGTAGATTAAATGCTACTAGTGGGCTGCAGCACTGATTGTGCCACCCACTTAAGTAGCCCCTTAACCTTGTCTTCGGCCTGCCATTGCAAGGCCTGTGTGTGCAGTTTCACTGCCAGTGCGACTTGGCATTTAAAAGTACTTGCCAAGTCTAAAACTCCCCGTTATCTACATATAAGACACCCCTAAGATATGCCCTAGGTAACCCATAGGGCAGGGTGCTGTGTAGTCAAAAGGCAGGATAGGTACCTGTGTAGTTTACATGTCCTGGTAGTGTAAAACTCCTAAATTTGTTTTTACACTGCTGTGAGGCCTGCTCCCTTCATAAGCTAACATTGGGGCTGTACTCATACAGTGTTTGAGTGGTAACTGCTGATCTGAAAGGGGTGGGAAGGTCACATTTAGTATGTCCAGAATGGTAATAGAAAATCCTGCTGACTGGTGAAGTTGGAGTTAATATTACTATGTTAGAAATGGCACTTTTAGAAAGTGAGCATTTCGCTGCACCTAAATCGTTCTGTGCCTTACAATCCACGTCTGGCTGGGTTTAGTTTACAGCTCCTTGTGCATTCACTCATACACACCCCAAACACAGGATACTCAGCCTCACTCACATACATCTGCATTTTGAATGGATCTTCCTGGGGTGGGAGGGTGGAGGGCCTGACACTTACATGATAATGGACAGTAGCCTGCCCTCACACAAAGGACTGCCACACCCCCTACTGGGACACTGGCAGACAGGATTGAACTGAAAGGGGAACTTGTGCACTTCTGAGCCACTCTTTGTAGTCTCCCCCACTTCAAAGGCACTTTTGGGTATAAAAACAGGGCCCCTGCCCTACCAAGACAGACACTTCCTGGAGAAGAAACCTGAACCTGAACCTGCATCCCGCCAAGAAGAACTGCCTGGCTGCCCAAAGGACTCACCTGACTGCTTTCTGTGAAGGACTGCTGCCTTGCTGTTGCCCTGCTGTCTTGCTGCTCTCTTGCTGTACTGCAGAAGTGCTCTCCAAGGGCTTGGATTGAGCTTGCCTCTTGTTCCCTGAAGTCTCAGGACCAGAAAAGACTTCATCTCTGCAAGAAATTCCTTGTGCGTCGAAAAATGACACACAGCCTGTGAAAAACTACGCACAGCCTGCACCGTGGTGAAAAATCACCGCACGCCGAATACAGAACGATGCTGCCCGACTCTACAACAGGAAGATTGATGCAGCGCCTGCTACGCGACCGGAACTTCGATGCACGGCCCACTGGATCGACGCACAGCTGACCCGGAACGACGCAGCCCGACTTCCAGAGAGGAATCGACGCTGCGTCTGCAGTGCAGGAGAAATTCCCACGCATCACCCACTGGAATCGATGCATCGCTTCTGACTTCGACGCAAGCCCAGGATTTTCCATGCATTGACGCCGGGGGCGTCAGAAAACCCCGCAACCTGAAGAGGATCCGAGTCCCCGCACCGGATATCGACGCACGGCTTCCCCGCGTGGAAAATATCGACGCAAGTCTGTGTGTGAAGGGGCGAAACCGACACACACCTACCTGTTTTCCACGCAGCTCCTCCTCTGCGGGCCCTTGCAAGGACTTTTCAATGCAAACCAAGTACTTTGCCCTGCAAGATAAGACTTTAAGACACTTTAAATTGCTTTTGCAGTAAAATTACAATTCTAAAGACATTTTATATTACTTTTTCCAGTAATATTTCAACGTATACTTATTGCATTCTAATCATTTTTGACCTACATTTATTCAGATAAAGATTCTATATTTTTACAAACACTGTGTGGTGTGTTTTTGGTAGTACTATATGGTGTTATTGTATGGTTTATGGCACAGATACTTTACACATTGCCTTCTAAGTTAAGCCTGACTGCTCAGTGCCAAGCTACCAGAGGGTGGGCACAGGATAATTTGGATTGTGTGTGACTTACCCTGACTAGAGTGAGGGTCCTTGCTTGGACAGGGGGTAACCTGACTGCCAACCGAAGACCCCATTTCTAACAATGGTCCATTGGACCTGGCAAAGAAAAGAACTGCACACCCCAGGCATCACATACAGAACTGCTCATCACACCTGTAACAGCCCAAAACTGGACCTTGAAGACCATTGTTTGTGCTCCAAAATGAGGGCGGAATGCATTTAACTTAAGGTAGGAAGGAAGGACCCTCCATAGGACTGGCTCAGCAATTTTGGCTACATGTTCCAGTCTTTCATACTGGCATGCTAGCAGCAAAAACACTGTGAGGCGATGTTAGGACCATCAAGAGTGAAGAAGACCTTGATGGCAGGGTGTCAACTCTTCATATGCCTCTAGTAACAGAGCACATAGTCAGTGTCCCACAAATCTATGTAGCCCTTACCACATGACGTTCAGTAGATCTGACTTTCGTACATGGACACTTGTAAGCAGTTGACAATAAGGCATTGCCAAAGTGGAGCAGCAAGAGTATCACAGGCCCTAATACAAGCAAAAAAATAGGCCTGTTACCATCCAACCAGTCAGCATAAAAAGACATCCATAATTGAGACATGGGGGACCAGAGCACCTACTTCACTAACTATATTTACGCTGCTGCATACAAGTCTCTGAGATACTTCTGCTACCTGTACTTCCTCTCTCCTCTCAGTCTACACCCTTATCTTATCTCTGCATCCCCTTTCGCTTTTTCCGCTCTCTATCACCTTCCACTATGTCACTCTTTCTCACTCCCCTTTCTCTCTTTTCTTCTCATGCCCTTGCTGATGTTTTCTCTCCTTTTGTTTTCTATCACTTTTTCAGTGTTCTCCAACCTCCATTTAATCTCTGTGCCCTTTCAATACCCTACGTTCCCTTCTTTCTCTAATTTATATCTTATCTTCATTCTCTCTCTCTCATACACAGTTAGACCTGGCATCCTGAGTGTGGTCTGCCTGTCTTTTTTGCCTCTTCTTCCTATGTTTAGACTGTGTGCTGGACTCTGTTTTTGCGGATTTTGGTACTCTGGGCACTTTATCACAGCTGACCAGTGCTAAAGTGCAAGTGCTCCCTGTGTAAATTGTATGTGTAATTGGCTTTTTCATGATTGGCACATTTTATTTACTAGTAACTCCCTAGTAAAGTGGACAATAGGTGCCCAAGGCTTGTAAATCAAATGGATACTAGTGTGCCTGCAGCACTGGTTGTGCCACCCACTTGAGCAGCCACGTAAACATGTCTCAGACCTGCCACTGCTGTGTCTGTGTGTTCAGTCTCACTGCCAATTTGACCTGGTAAGTGTACACACTTGCTAGGCTCAAACCTTCCCTTTTTATACATTTAAGGCACCCCTAAGGTAGGCCCTAGGTAGGCCCATGGTCAGGGTGCAGTGTATGTTAAAGGTGGGACATGTACTGATGTGATTTTCATGTCCTTACAGTACAATACTGCCAAATTCAGTTTTCACTGTTGCAAGGCCTATCTGTCCCATAGGTTGACAAGGGTCTGCCTTTAAATAACTTTTAAGTGCTGTTTCCCTTTGGGTGCAGATATAGATATGCAGTTTGGTGGTCTCTGAACACACCATTTAAAAATACTTCTTTTGGTAAAGTTGGTTTTTAAATTGTCAGTTTGAAAATGCCACTTTTAGAAAGTGAGCATTTCCTTGCCTAAACCATTCTGTGGCTCTGCCTGCTTGTGTATTCCATGTCTAGGCCAGACTGACAGTTGGGCTGTTCCTGAATCCCCTCTAGGCAGTGATACAAAGGGATCTGGGGTGTAGCCTGCATATCCTGATGGGCCATCCGGGCTATAGTGCAGAGAGGAGTGGTCACCTGCACCTGAATGGTCTGTGCCTGCCCTCACACAATTCAGTCTCCAAACCCTCTGGTGTGAGTCTGGAGCAGGCCTGGGCAAGGCAGGATCTTGTGAACAACAGAAACTTTCCTTTGAAGTTTGCCTACTTCAAAGGTAGAAAGGGTTATAAGTAGTGGACCCAAAACCCCAGATTTTCTGATTGCTTCTGGAATCAAGAGGAACCACTGTTGAGGAGCTAAAGAGGGTTGGCCTGCAGGTGCTGCTTCTGCCCGAAAGAAGACAAAGACTGGACTTTGTGGTATATTCCTGCTTGTGAAGTGTCTCCAAGGGCTTGGACTGATCTTGCCTCCTGTTTTGAAGTCTCAGAGCCATCAAAGACTTCCTCTTCCAAAGTAGTGCCCTATCCAGTCCCTGGGCCCTTGAAAGGTGAAGCTGGTAGAACAAGGACTGAAATCCACACACATGAAGCTGTCTGGAGAAAATTTTGACGCACCACCTGCAATGCAGCTGTAAAAACAATGCACCACCCACCTCGCAGCTGGGAAATCGACGCATCACCTGCATTGCGGTTGGAGAAACGACGCAACACTCGCTTGCGGCTCTGAAAATGACGCAAACCCCACCCAGCATGGTTTTCCATCACTGTGAGGCCGGATTTCTCACGTATCATCACTGGGTGTCAAGTCATCTTGAACCTGCGCAGATCCGAGGTGCCCTGTCTGGAAATCGATGCATCACTCTCTTGCGGAAGAGAAAAAGAATGCATCGCCTACCCGACCGGAGAAGAAATGATGCATGGTCTCACTTGCGAGTAAGGAATCAACGCATCGCTGACTTTTTCCAATGCACGCTTTCCCGTGCTGATTTATTTTTGACACCCGTAGGACCCAGTGTCATTGCTCTGGCTGCACCATTGATAGGTGTCCCCCAGATGCTCTTACTACAGTGGGCCATTTTACTGCTGGTTGGCATTTTCTTCTTCAGTACTGGGTTGTAGTTGACTCACATGGTGTTTGCGAATTCACAATGTGTTAGTATTGTCACCTTTGTCCATAACTCGAACCTCCAATAAGATAGTTCAGCATCGAGACAGAAGCTCATAGATCTATGAGACTGGCTTTTGTCAAGCTTTTTAATCACTTACAGACCTTTCTAAGTGCCTAATTGAGAGTTAAGATCTATATTTTCCTCTTCCCTTCAAGCTTTTCTGCTAGCCCCAAGCAATATAAGCTTTTCCTTATATTGCTGATATGCAGTCCACCTGGCAAACAGATGCCACAGTTTCAGGCTCAGACTGGAAGCACAGCCAGTGCCTTGTTAAGATTGTAGGCATAGCTGCCTTGGTGCCTCCCAAAAGAGACCTCAAGAGGGTTTCAGAATATAACATTTAGCTCCATAAATGCATTGCTGCAAGTAGAGAGCGAACGCAAAAAATACAAAAAAGTAATTTTTACCTGAGTTCCATACTCCTTGCTGCAGTGCTGGGGGTTTCTGTAGAACAAGTTAACAATCTCCACTGGATTCAGCGCTTGTTCATTAACTGATTTGGTTAATTTTCTTTGACCCATGTTTGTTATGTTCTGAATGGAAGCCGGCTTATGTAGGCATACGTTCAGGTTATGTACTGCAGCTATTAGGTTGATACAGCACCAGTTGGAACAGGACTATTTTTATTCTATCTATGCTTGAATCTAGAGCTAAATACATCTGGATTGTATATGTACGGTTCTGAATCCAAATTAAATAAACAACTTTTCAGAAAATTATGCCATGCTGGTTAGAGTCATCTTTTTTCACTCTAACCAGCCTAATGTCTTTTTTGGTGCAAAACTCCCTTCTCCCATACCGCCAGCCCCACCCGGCTAACGTCATTTTTTTTTTTACACTAGCCCACCCTTTGCACCTGCTTGTGCCATTCCATAAATATGGCACCCGGCTGGTGCTCAGGAATGGCGAAAACCGGTGCTAAACATTTAGGTGCAAAAGTGCGTTAGTGCATTTTTGCACCAACAATATAAATATGCCCAATAGGTGTCTGCAAGAATAACTGGATGGAAAAGCTATTCTATCCCCAGGAAGACAGTACAAGGCCCAGCTAACAGAAAGCACCATGGTCAGCACAATTTGAGAAACTAAGCATGCCCAGGAACCAAGTGTTCACCACAATCCTGAATCCAAAACCATCCTGAATCCAAAACCGCCGGTCCCATCATTGTGGTCCTTCCAGAGATGGATATGTGTTGGTAATAAAAGTCACATAACCCATTTCTTTAGATATGATCAGTGACCAGTATCTACTTTTGCCACTATCACTAGCTGAGAGTGCCACTGGTATCTGGTCTCAGTTCTCCAGTCATTAGGATGTATCTCTCAACAAGGCACTAGTGTCTGGACACCTGGTAACAGAGAATGAGACCAGAAGAACACAAGACTTTTACCCTCCGATGAGGATCTTGTTTTTTGGTTGTGGGTTTTTAGGGCCTGCTTATTTTTCTTTTTAGGCACCTACCTTAATCCCTGTCTTGGGCTATTTTTAGGGGTGACACCTTTTATTCTTGAACATCAGTGGGTACCATAACAGCTACTTCACAGTAAATCAGTGGTACCAGTAGCTCTCCCGGTATACTCTCAGTTAACCGCAGTATTTTTAAAGGGAGACTTTTGCTGATCTGGGGTTCACCTGTGCAAACAATATTACCCATACAGGGTAGTAGCTGGTGACCTCTGACTGTCCCAGGTCTCCAGACAAAAGCTTCACAAACGCATGCATTTGTTTAAGTTCCACATGCATTTGCCAAAATGACAGCCCTTGGTCCACCAAATTTGCTAGTCAAGTACTTTTCTTAAACATTAGACAACTTGGTATTTGCTAGTCCTGAACCAAATTTCAATTAAACCGGAGTATTAAAAGTAATTTTAGTTAATTCTGTGTTACTCTTTGATGCAGAAATACCAATAATTATATGATTATGCCCGCTGCTTAAGAGTAAATTGGTGTGGGAAAGGACAAATTTAGCGAGCGGCTGCTCAGGCTGCTGTTCACGATGTTTTACATTTATCACTATTTGCCTAGCACAAAATGCATCCTCATGCCATTTGAGACACAAGGTCGATTTTTTTTGCTAAGAAAATATCGCTAAATGATGTGAGTAAGTTCAGGGAAAAATCCTAGTGCAATAGCACATTTATCGAGTGCGAGCATATTCATGCACTTCTTTTATTTAGCATTACTTCATAGTGCAAAATGCACACTGACATCCAAAATAGATGCAAATGGGCATGTTGGCATTAAGAAAATAGCACTGAGTGCTGATTACTCTTCTCGCATAATTACACAGAATCTCGCAGAATTTTGCGTTATTACACTAGATCTCTTTATATGAGATGAACCTAGTATTGACCTACCAACTCTTTTTGAGTTATGGTATTACTCCACTTTTCACTAAGGCAGCCAAAAAGTTACTCAACTTTTCCTTTTCACAGCATCCATAGGTATACATAATTATGGATGGATAACAGGAAGATACTGGGGGGTTTTGAGTTACATCAATTAGACAATGAGATCAAATCACGAGTAGTAAAAAAAAAAAAAACAGAAAAAATATCAATTAAATAAAAAGGTAAATAAAAATGAGCGCACATAAGTATTATTGAAGACGTTTGGTCTTCCTTCTTTTAGGTGTAGGTGTTTATGGTTATGAGAGGTATTTGGATACTAACAGAAAACAGAGGTAGAGGCATCTAATACTGGTCAGGTGGAAAGATGTGTCAAGCACAGGATTGTAGTCCATGTGTTTTTGCTACTACATGAGCCACATATCTCATAGAGAATTCCTGGTTGAGCTTCTTAGGCAATGCCCCTTTTAATGATTACCTCTGCCTTTCTCATCCCTCTTAAGGCACTGCGTTTATAGGGTCTTCCCACCAAAATATTTGGCTTGTCAGGATAACAGGCAGCCTGTTTAAAGCATTCTAATGATTTGATGGCTATGTTAATTAAATTAAGAAAGCGTGTAGCTGCTCCAGGAATGGGGCTTCCCAGGGCTAACCACCGAGCCAGAGTACCACACCAAGAGAGCGGCAAAAGGGGATCATGACACCAAAATAAGTGAAAAGCCAGGTTTTTAGTTTTTTCCAGAAATCAAAAAGATTCTGGGTATTTCTTAGCTCAAGAGGCAAACTGTGCCAGAGGGCCAGGGTTAAAACTCAAAAGGTGCGGCCACCGCTCGCTTCCTATAGAACCGTGCAGTCACCCGTCAAATTTAGCTTGGCCGAGTGAAGTGCTGTAATTGGAAAATAAGGTTGCGTTAGATCTGACCGGACGGGAGCACCTCAAGCATACATAACCATATGTGCTATACTAAGGGCTTTAAATTGAATGCACCTCTCCGATGGCAGCCAATGGATTTTGCAAAGAAGCCCTGAAGCAGAGCAAGACTTAGGTGGGAAAAACAGCAGTCTGGCCGCTGCATATTAGACCAACTGTAACCTCTTCAGGATCAATTTCTTGTAGTCTAGTTAGGGTATGTTGCAGTAGTCCAGTCAAGATAGAATGAGAGCTTCGATAATCAGCTGATGAATGTGCAGTTGAAATAGACCAACAATAGGTTTCAGTCTTCTCAGAAGACCAAAACAAATTCTTATTAGAGTGGTTACTTGTTTCTCAAAACTGAGGGAGTCAACCAGCCATACGCCGAGGGTTTTCACAGATGATTTGGGTGAGGGAGGGCTGTCGGGCCACCAAAGGTCTCCGCATGATTTCTTGTGTTTACTGACAAGTAGGATCTGTGTTTTATTGGTATTTAATTCTCAACAATTGTCATCCATCCACCGGCTTCTGACAGCATACAGAACTGGAATTTAGTAATGTCCTTAGAGGAGTCAGCAGAGAAAGAGAAGATAAATTGGTATCATCTGCATAAGAGACAGTAAAGACCCCAAAGTGTTCTACTAGCTCTGCCAAGGGTCTGATAATAGATTGAATAGAGTGGGACTCAATGAAGAGCCCTGATGTATCCCATGTTCAAAAGGTCTGGAAGAGGACAGGGGGGAGATGACCTAGAAAGAGCAGTGGCTAAGGAAGGATTCAAACCAACATAGCACTGTACCCCGTATGCCTATATCTAAAGGCAATGTAAAAGCACCTTATGTAAGACAGTGTCAAAAGAGGCTCTCAAAACTAAGAGAATGAGGGACGCAGAGCAGCCTTCCTCCACTACTCTATGAAGCTGCTTTGTCATTGACAGGAGAGCAGATTCTGAGCTATGATGAGACCTACATCCGTTTTGAGAGATGTCCAGAATGCTGTTGGCTTCTAAAAACTCTGCCAGGGGTTTGTTGACATGTTTTTCCACTATCCTGGCTAGAAAAGGGAGAAGGGAAAACAGGCGGTAGTTACCAGGGATGGTAGATCAAAGGAGAATAATTGCTTTTGCCTGCTACCAGGCCTGGGAAACCGTGACTGAGAACAGTGAAAGATTGGCTATCTCAAGAAAGCGGTGAAGGGCAACATCCTTTAATTTTAGGATTGTGTCCTGTTTAAGGGGATCATCTGGTGAACCTGGGTGCATAGAATGGAGAAAGAGGGCAGGTCTAAATGGGCAGTTCATTAAGAACTGTCCAAGGTTCCTCTAGTCATTCAGCACCGGGCTCAGCAACAGCAGTAGCTGTAGGCTGAAACTGGGCCTAAATAGCATTAATCTTTTCAACAATTCCAGGACCTAATGCTGCCGTCATGGAGGTCATTTTAGGGTTGCCAGTGGTCGCAGCTGCGATCCCTGGGTTGTCTCTTGCAAACTCTGCGACCACTGGCATCAGAGGTGCCTTCAATACAAGCAGCTCGTCCAGGTTGAAGCTGGATGGTGCTCCACTTTCCTGGTTTTCGGACAGCTTTTATTATTACACTGATAGTAAATAATATTCACTATTAGTTTAATGAGAGTGAGGTACAAGAAGAAGGAATCTGGCAGCTAAGGTGAGTAAAAATGCTTTAAAATGTATGTTGTATACGTACTTGCGGGTGAAAGTGTGTTTATGTATGAGAGACTGTGTGAGGGTGTGTGTTTGTATATGCGAGTGAAGGTAAAGGTCAAATAATGTGTGGGGTCACTTCTGCTAACCCTAGCATTTTGCTGAAATGACGCCCACAGCTGCTGTGAGCCAGAACTGTTACTTGGGTAGAAAGGGCAGTAGTTACCGTGAGCAAGGCTTTATTGTCAATAGTGGTATTTCACTTTCATTGGCGCTGACCTTTCAGTTGTGGCGGGCAGGCGGCCTTGGGAGTTGCCTCGTTCACTTGTCAGACCGATGATTTCATCATTGCACATCTGAGTCTGGAAATATTGATTTGTTTTTTTTTTCCATAGAGTCTGTTCCAAGTAAGAATGGTGGACGGAAGAATAAAGATCCTGCTCAGGAGACTATTGAAGAAAAACTAAAAGACCAAACTGACGCCATGTCATTATCAGGAAACGAACTTAAAGCAGCTGGCGACGGATCCCGTATAAAAGGGTATGACTTGATTTTTAAATAGTCAATTAAAAAGGCACCGGTATCCTTAACGCGATTTCTCCTTCTAACGTCTATATATGTTTCTAAATTGTCATATTTGCCCGTTTTTCTGGAGTTAGCTTGATCTTTGTTATCTTTCTTTTCCCATCAGATTTCCTGTGTCCACTGTACAATGTGCTGTACAGATCTTTTGAGTGCAATGCTATTTCTTGTTAAGTAATAGAAGCTATTTTCTCCAAGAAACTGCAACGAGTGTTCAACTTCTTGCTTGATAAATCATCCCAAATACTATGTTCAACTATCCTGCATTTCCCACATCAGAGCCCAGTGAGTTACTTTTTGATAACGAAGAATGAAAATTAATTTAAAAAATAATACTATTTTTAAATTAATTCTCATTCTTCTTTGATTTGAGAAGGAAAAACGTGGGAAATAAAAAAAAAACATTAAAATACCTAAAATTCGAAAATCGGAATTAGTATTTTATGGATTTGTCATGCAAACAGGTGATTTTAAAAATGCATCCTTTTGAGATTAGACAAAATCCAAGGGTCATTGGTCAGCTACCAAACCTTGGACACATCTGCCATGTAAGGCCTAAGGCTTCTCCTTCATCAAGGCTGTACAGAAAATTGCAGAATATTATTGGAAAAGCATACAAATGTGCCCTAGTCCAAATAACGCTTTGCTGTAGCATATAACGAGACAGTCTACACCCAGAATACCTTTGACTGTCTCTGAGCACACTGTGACCCCAGATCCCGCCTTTTTCTGAATTCAGCTATTAATATTTGTCATATAGTGCAGACATATGTGCGGGACAACCCTTTGCCCCGAACAATCCTTGTCTGAACCCTCAAATCATTTGTTATTATTTTTCTTTAAACACAATATTTCTTGTCTATTATTTAGTCCAATTAAAAGATTTCTAAAAGTGCTTTGCCCAGTTCTTATGATGGATAATACTTATAATATGAATTCCTCCTAATGTATTACTTTTTTGCCATTTTTTGAATTTTCTCCAATTTGTTTTCAAGATTTCAACCAGTTTCAGTTGCTGCTGTTATTGTATGGTATTTGTAAAGGACACTGCTACCTCTATTGAATCTTGTGAGTGCTGTTGCCTTGTGTCGTTGATTGCATGTCAAGAGAGGAAGGTGTTAGAGTAGAAGGTCTAGTATGGGAGAAGAGTTGGGTGTGATGAGTCAGAGCCCTGGATGTTTTCCGAGTCTGCTACACACTTAATGCTGCAGCTAGGCATGCATGTGTCTAGAAGAAGTGTAGTAGATTGTTTAGGTGCATACTTCAGTGACCACACTGTACTATACATTTTAGGGTTGCTAACAAACTAATTACATGCTCGTGGAGTGACCATATTTACAAGGACATCCGGATGATCTTGGTGCAGCTCAACGGGTGAAGGAGGTTGGCGTTCCATCAAATGTTGTACAAGGAGAGCAACCACACTGTTATGGTTTTCCCATATTTAGAGGATATCTTGGATTTATCAGACACAAAATGGGAAATAGTTTTGCATTTCGGTGGTTTGGACCAAGAACAGGGTGGACACCACATAAGACGTACAGATATTTCATCCAAACTGCAAAGCTTAATACAAAATTCTTAATACAATATTTTAAACATCAGAGAAAATAATTGAGTAGAGTGTAAAGACAATATGATGAAAGAGTTCCACAATGCAGGTTCGCAGCACAAATATACATTAAACCAGCATGATTCCCGAGCTGCTTTATGGAGTTTTACTGTCTCCCTATATGTTTACCACGTAGGTAGACATATTAGCCTGGTAACTCTAAACTCGTCAGAGTGATTTTACTCCTGAAGGGACTTTCAGAAATTAAAATGCACCAATAAAGACATTCTTTCGATGTACATTTTGTGAGAAACACATTATGAATTAAGGGGGTGGAAAGTATTGTAAATTGTTTTAACAGCACACCTACCAGGTTTGTTTAATTTATTCGAAGACTGTACCATACGTATGTTTACTTCTTTTTTTGATGTTTGCTTTCTACCAACTTCAGTTTGTGTTTTTGAAGCTTCTTCCTCTACCCAACATGTTTTAGAATTTCAGTAGCTATGAAAATATTTCATTCCTAACTTTTACTTGAGTGGCCTGAACAATTTAGAACGCTCACCCAGAAATTAGTGTGGAAAAGAAATGTAAAATTCATGTAACGAAAGTAATGTGAGTTTAATTTAATGATATGATGTTTTCATAGGTTAATATGTTATGATCTATCTCTGTTGCTGTAAAGAATATTATGTGTGGGGTTCTGTTGCCGTGGAGGCTCCGTGAGTTCCAACGAGAATGGTTGGTGTCGTGGAGCAGTGAAGCAGTGGTTCCCTATGTCGGAGTTAGGAAAATAAAGACGTACCTGCAAAAGTTCACCGGCTTCCAGGTTACTTCATCCAGGATCACAACAGCTTTGTTTGGCGACGAGTTGACAGGCGTAGCCATCGCTGACTACTCGCGCAGTGTTTTCTGCAGTCTTCAGTTCCTGCGGTGCTGCAAATCTGACAGATGCATTTTCCTTGAGGTGCGAGCTGTTGCTAGTCATTTCCACGCCGATTATATTGGCGGTTCGATGCCTGTGCGATGCCGTCAAAGCAGTAAGGATTCGGCTCTCCCGCATGTGCTTGCGCATTCATCCCACAACATCTAGACTGTTATGGTTTGATTCTTGGAAGCCTGTACGGCCACCATATTGGACGTAAGAAGTGTTTAAATGTTATATAAATGTTATATAACTTTGGCTAAGTGGACTCAAGCAGTTTCTATTGACACTGAATTCTACTGTATCTTGTTACTGGATATAGAATTGTGCCCAGGGGTTAACTGTACTTCTATGTACACTGTGTATGTGGTTTTATTTTTGTAAAAGTACAGCATATTACTTAAACTACACAAAGTTATAAAATTTTACAGATATATTTTTAGTTTGTTTTTGTTCTTCTTCTTCCTTTTCGGTCGCCCCATTTTTTTTTCATGTTGATTAGCAAACATGCAATCTATAAATGCACAGCCGCCTTTCTTTGAGACACCAGGTATGCCACCCATTCCATGGAAACAGTCGTTTGATGGCTTTGAGACCTACCTGGGGGCGAATGGTGCAGCTCGTTTCAGATCTGAAAGGAAGAAATGCTTTTTATTACATTTGTTGGGATATGAGGGCAGAGAAATCTTCAAACACCTGCCGGAACCACAGCAAGAAGAAGGAGATTTGGATGAAAAAAAAATAGCAACGAGATTTGATGTCCAGCCCAGTTTGGTGGTACTGAGGCATACATTCTTCAAACGAACACAAATGCACAGTGAAGATATGGATGTGTACATTAGTGCACTGAGGAAGTTATCCTCACAATGTAAATTTCGCAATTTTCAAGACTCCTTGATAAGGGATCAATTTATTGGTAATTGTGCAGATATACATATTCAACAGAAACTCTTGAGTATGGGCAGTCCAACATTGGAGGAGATTGTTAAAGTCACCAAGAGTAGTGAACTAGCACAAATTTCACTGAAAGAACTCAGTTCTTGTGTTGCTGTTAAAGAAATGGGTCAAGTAAATGTTAATGCAGTCAAGTTCTCTCCAAAGTCGGGAGGTCAAAACAGATATGAGCAGAAGAAGTCTGAGAACAATTTTTTTAAGAACAGCAATGTATGTTTTAGGTGTGGTAATGCACCACACAGTAAAGATGGAAGAATCTGTCCTGCTAAGAATGCTGTGTGTAGAAAGTGTGGTAAACTGGGACATTTTGCAAAAGTATGTCAATCTACCCAAAATAAGCAAACTAAAATAAGTAGTGTATTGGATGAGGATGACGCAAACAGAGATAAACTGATGGTTAAAGCATTACAAGACATGATTGTTCTTGTCACTGCGGGCCAGTCAACCAATAGGGATCAATGCGAATGTGTTGATCCCTATGTGGATATTCATGTAGGAGATAAAATGTAGCATTTATTGGTTTACTCTGGTGTGCGTATTACAATGATTTCATCAGATTTATTTCACAATACTTGGGGTAATAGGAAACTGCATCCCCTAGACAAGGCACCTGTCTCTTATGAAGGAAGGAAAATAGAGCTGGAGGGGTTCATTGAAGATTGTCTAGAATTTAAAGGGCGCAAACTACAAGGCAACATTTATGTGGCATTCAGGGGTTTGAACATTTTGGGTTGGTACCATCAAGGGTTGTTTGGTATGATACTTAAACCTGGAGCCAGAGAAAAAGTCCTGGTGGTGAAAGAATCCATGGAGGAAGGTCCTTTTGAAAAAGATTTTCCAGGTGTCTTCACTGAAGGCTTAGGGAAGATTGCTGGTTTTAAACATAGAATCAAGGTGAAGAAAAATGCTATTCCTGTGAAACACAAACTTAGGTCTGTCCCATATAGTTTAAGAGATGATCTTAAAGATGAACTGAATAAACTACAGAGTATGGGTGTGATAGAACCTATTGAGTCCAGTTTATGGCTTTCACCTTTAGTTGTTGCCCGGAAACGCAATGGGGACATGCATTTGTGTGTTGATTTGACAAGTGTCAACAAGGAAATATGGGTGGACTCATATCCTTTACCTAAAATTTGTGATCTCTTGGAAGAACTAAAGGGTGCTGTGTGGTTTTCGAAGATTGATCTTGCATCACCGTACCACCAAGTGGAGCTAGATGTGGAGTCTCGCCATTATACAGCTTTAAATTTGCCATTTGGCACATTTCAATTTTGTAGGATGCCATTTGTGTTAGCATCCGCAGCCTCGGTCTTCCGAGTTGTTAGGAAACATCAAGGGTGCTTTAGTTTTCCAAGATCATGTCTTGATTTTTGCTGAGAGTTTGGAAGAACATGACAGAGTCATTAGATCGGTTCTGGAAATTTTTCAGACGAATAGAGTTATTGTGAAAAAAGAAAAGTGTGAATTTTGGAAAAAAAGAAATTGAATTCTTGGGCACAGTTTGTCCAGCAAAGGTATAGCACCTCTGCCTGGTTTGGTTAAGGCTCTGTTGGATGCTCCTGAGCCGAAAAACAAAGACGAATTGCACTTGTTCATTGACATGTGCGAGTATTAAGCTAGATTCATCCCAGCGTATGCTTCCAAAATGAAAGTTTTATCTAATATGTTGAAAAACAGGGTTCCATTCATGTGGGACAGTGAGTGTCAAAAAACCTTTGACAGTGTCAAACAGGAGTTGTCCACTGCTAGATCATTGAGTCCTTATGACCCTGTCAAGGAATGTATCATTACTGTGGATGCCAGTAAATATGGGTTGGGTGCAGTTTTGTCTCAGGGTTCCAGTGAAGATGAGAAAATCATTAGTTATGAGTCAAGAGTGCTGCGTGAGTCTGAGCTCAATTACTTTGTAATTGAGAAGGAATTACTTGCTTGTTACTGGGGTAGTGAGAAGTTCAGGAGTTATGTTTGGGGAAGGAGTTTTGTTATACAAATGGATAATAAGCCATTGGTGTATATTCTGAGTGGTGATAAAATTAACTGAACTACACCACGCATTGCACATATCACAACAAAATTATTACAGTATAATTTTCAGGTGAGATACATTCCAGGGAAGGAAGACTTTATGGCAGACCTTTTGTCACAGTTACCTATTTCTGAACAGGATAGTTTTGACATTGATGAAGATATGGAAGATTGTTTTATAGCTGCCATTGATGTAGATGAATCTAACATTTGCTCTGAAACAGTTTGGAAGGATGCTGACAGCAAAGATGAGGTGTTGAATAGAGTTAAGGAGCATATAGTCAATATACCCAAGTGAAGGTGTTTAAGTACTGAGTTGCAAACTTACTCAAAAATCTGTGAAGAATTGTCTATTGAGGATTGTGCTGTGTTGAGGAATGAGAAGTGTGTACCCCAGGGGGATACTCGTTCTGTGTTGATTAATCATGCTCGTGAAGGGCACTTAGGTTCTACCATGACGAAGAGATGGTTGAAAGCTCATTATTGGTGGCCCTCTAAGGACAAAGAGGTGGATGTGTTGGTCAATAAGTGCGTGGTCTGTAGTCCAGCTGAAAAGGGGTTTAAGGTTGTGACGCCCCCCCTTACAACCTATACTTGTGCCTGAGAAAACTTGGGTGAAGGCCGTATTGACATGGTGGAACCGTTTCATTTTCTTCATTACCACTCAAGGTATGCTTTTGTTTTGATGGACTATCATAGCAAATGGCCAGAGGTTTGTTTGTTTTCAGGTCCCACGGCTGGCAGCGCTATACAATTTTTGAAAGACATTTTTATGAGGTTAGGGTTTCCATAGTACATTGTGTCTGATAATGGTGTCCAGTTTGTTAACCATGAGATGGAAGTCATTTTGGAGGAGGCTGGAGTGTAACACTTGAGATGTTCCCTTTATCATCCTCAAACCAATGGTTTGGTGGAACAAATTAACACAGGGGTGGTGGAATGTATCAAGTGGGCTAAATATAATGGGTATGATGTCAAGGAAGTGGTGAAGTCCATGCTTTGGTTTTATCACACTACTCCGCATCCCTCACAAAGGTTTCTCCGTTTGAAATTCTGAAGGGAAGGCGGGCTACGTCTAGATTGTTTCCTGCCTGGTTAGCCAAGGCAGTAGAAGGTAACCTCATTGGTAAAATAGACCCAGGTTAAATGCTGGTAAAAGTGAAGGAAACACAAGACAAAATGAAGTGTAGGTATGATTTTAAAAAATCAACTAAAGTCCAGGTATTTTGACCAGGAGATGTGGTACGTGTCAAGTCTCAAACGTTGTCAAAAACAGAAATGGCAGTTCTGGTTAACCTGTGGTGGTGAGAAAAGTTGTGATGGTCGAAGGGGGACATTGGTGGAATGTTGGGAAAGTGGTTAAGGTTAAAGGAGTTGAGCTTGATGAGATGATTAATGGAACTGATAGGAGTGTGTCCAGAACCAGGAATAGTGAGTTGTCCAGTCACACTGGTGAGGAGTTGGAACAAGAACACATCCCAGGAATATCTGTATGTGAGAAACATGTACAGTGGAACCTCAAGGATTGTTATAGATATTAGGTTGATTTGCTTTGCAGCACAATTACTCTGTACCTTATTCAAACCGCTCTATTTTCTTAAGTGGGGTGTTTATGTAATGTTGTTATCCTTATGTATAGTTTACTAATACCTATTAAAGGAAAACAAGGAAGATAATATGTTATGGTCTATCTCTGTTTCTGTAAAGAGTGTTATGTGTGGGGTTCTGTTGCTGTGGAGGCTCCACGAGTTCCAACGAGAACGGTTGGTGTCATGGAGCAGTGAAGCAGTGGTTCCTTATGCAGGAGTTACAAAAATAAAGGCGTACCTGCAAAAGTTCACCGGCTTCCATGTTACTTCATCACAAAACACTGCCCCACTATAAGAGCCCTGATTCACACTAAGTAGGAAATCTAGCCCCATAGCAATACTCCTAAGATTGAAGTAGAGTTCTGATTTTCCAAATGGTGGAAATTTCACAGGAGTAAATAATGCAGAAATGTGAATTTGCATTTGTAACATTGTTTGCTTATTTTTTGTGTGGAAAGCCCCTTTTGTTGCACGGCCTGAAACATTTGGATGCTTATTTAACTTTCATAGTAGTATTTTTGTGTTTTTACAGAAAGAAAAAAAACTAAAATATATGTGATTTTGAGTGTTCACTTGTAGCATACTAGCTTGTTCCCATTTCCCTACATTCACACACTGCCTCTGGATGTACGAAAGCCAAAAATTAGATTAAGTGATTTAAAAGTCAAAAATTATTTATAAGGGCCTAATTTGGCTATGCGTTCTTATTGTACTTAGCCAAGGCTTGTTGCTCCAGCTCTTCTGTGGTGGATATCTTTTGCTCTTTGAAAAGTTGGTAGAAGATACCAATGCACAAAACTGCGGAAATGCAAGCTAGAGCCAAAGGCCCTTCAGACCTTGTCATGCAACGTTCTAAGCACAGCTACAGTGGACTTAATCAGAGAGAAAGTCTAAAAAACACACATTTGTGCCAGGAAATATTGGAGTCACTCTCCTAAAGTGGGAGTGATGACCCTGCTAACTTGGTTGCTTATATTTTCTCTAAACTTGTCTTTTTCTCCTTTATCAGGTTTTCGTTAGAAATGTGCCCTCTTAAAGTCTGTTCATCCTTCGAAAAGACAGGTGTACAGCAGCCTACTTAATGTACCTGTGCAAGGGCAGCAAAAGTCAGACTTGTATATTGATTGCTGTAGGGCATTCTTAAGGGAGTATGCTCAGGCCTTCATTTTGAGAGGCCCCTAAATTCTGATGAGTATTGTAATGGTAATTATGGGGCAGGGAGATAAGGAAAGAAAGAGTGTTATTACTTACTATGCACCCCACCACACGGACACCGAAACATCAGTCCCTTTTGAAATGTAAACACATTCTTAATGAACCATAAATGAAAATACAAGGAAAAGTGAATACTCTGATTTGAACATTAATTCACAATGAATGAACAAGCCAAGAAGATTTGTAATCCATCCAGCAAGCTAAATATTTAGCAAGTTAAAAGTAATATAGAAGTACACAAGCTCACCTAACATTATATTACAAGCACCACTGAAAAGTGATTATGAATACTTCTATAATCATTTCTCTAATATACTGTATTTTGCTGTCCTATCACAATGGACGTGTAAATATAGTAGAACTCAGAAAAAGGTAAACCCAGACCACACAATAAATAAGAGGGATGTCTTGCTACCACTGTCTTCCAACCAAACCCCTCATGCCACTCTGTAACAGGCACCCTAACCAGTCACAAAATTGTTCAATCATGTTTGGCCTATTATTAGTTTCTCATTCCTTCTTTGCCTTGTACTCTGCAAAGTAACAAGCTACTCTGGCCATTTGCTCACTACAATATACTTACATCCTCCCCACCTTTCATTCACACATTTCTATTTTGTCAACTCAATAACCCATTCACTGCCAAATAATCCCTTTCACCTTGTATAAACACAAGGCAACACGTGAGTACAAACAAAACACAGCTAAAATCCTTCTGCATCATTCAGTGTATGAAAATTCCAGTTACAACTGCAACAAAATAAGCTAAATTGCTGATCTTTTTGACTCTCACCTTTAGTTACTCCACTTCACTGCCATCACACGGTCTTGGATAGTGGACACCGCAACAACAGCAGGTCTTCATACTAAATTCACTATATCTTCCCAAATGCCATATAGCATTCATAAGTGTTGAAGGGTGACCCATCTCCTCAAGCAGGCAGCACCCATTGCAAAATAGCCTCAAAACACTCATACTTCAAGTACCATTCCATTACTATTACCTCGTGGAATATCCAATTTGTGGCCATCTGCTACCAACTACTAACTGAAGGTCTGTTTTTTAGAGACCTTAATAAAGTTGTAGAATCTCTGCCGCCCTCAACAGTGCTCAAATGTTTTCTTGACTGTAAGGTAAATTGAAATAATCATCAACATATATGTTAATCTATCAATTTCTGACTCACCACTTTCTGCAAAAACTCTGACACCTCACCTACACTCTCAAACAGTAATCCACTTGGTCTCATTCGATTGTCCAAAACCCTCAATCTCCACTCCCCATTAGCTTCCTTCCCTTTTACCTAATGCAAGCAATTTCCACAGTCCCTGCCATCATACTTAAATGATATTCCTGTCAACTTTGCACCAGTATTGAACTCCATATCTTTTTAACTCACCCGGTTGCTTCTCATGCAAAGTCTCAGATTTCTCTATCAAATCACTAGGAACTATAATTCAAGGGCTCCTTTGAAAATGGATGCAGAATCAGACCACATAACTCCTCAAATCCTATATACATGCCCTGAGCGCTGTCACTTCTACCCTCATTTTTTTCTTTGAATCCTTTTTATTCAATTTTATACAGTTTGAATTTAGTATACATATGTTTCCAGCCACTTATTGGATTTTAGGGTATATCACACATGTCATTGCTAGATAGTGACTTACGGTTCCAATTATTCATGACTTGGTTACATGTTCATCAGCACAAATGTTAATACAAAGCGGTATCTATGTAACTATAATGGTCCATCGCACAGAATAGTCATTTCTGCAATATTGCAGACAATAACATGACTGTTCTTATTATATTCATGGTGTAAGTGGGGATTGATACAACATTCATGTGATATAGCGGCTTCAGATGAATACATTTGCAGCTGTAGCGAACATTTAAACATTGTATAACAAATTTATGGTATACTTGTGTAAACTAGAAATGGAAAAGTCTATTAACATAAAAGGCAGTATAACTTAAGATTGTTAGCAGGGCGGTGGTCAAGAATACTGGCACATGTGCACGGGAAAGAAGTGCAATGGCAATGAGAGTAGCAGGCAAAGGGATCAGTGTAACAATGTTGGACGTTTACATGGCACTCAGGGGAGTATTTAGGGATTGGTGACATACCCTCAGTCAGCAGGGTTACAATATTATGTCATTTGCACTTGGTGTGCTACTCCCAGGTGAATTAGGAGCACTGCCAAGCACAGTGGTTATGGGTGTTTGTCAGTCAGTCACTATAGTGTTCCAGCTTGTGGCTATTGGGTTCTTGCAGAGGCCCAGAGTGTCCTACCGATGAAGGGCAGCACTCTCCACCTGTGCCCAGATTGTCATGAAGCATAGCCAAGCATCATAAGGTGGCGGAGTTGATGATCACCATCTACGTATAATGAGTCTCTTGGCCAAGATAAAGCCCAGGTCCAAAATCGTGTTGTGACTCTGTGCTGGTCGGCCCTATCAAAAAGTCCCAGGATGCATGCATGCCAGGTGTATGGGACAGTACGGTCAACACAATGTAAAAGACTGCGCACAACAGCACTCCAGTACTGTTGCAAGTATGGGCATGACTACAGCATGTGTAATAGATCTGCGTCTATTAAGTGTGCAACGGGGGCATTCTGCATCTGTCTGGTGAAAATATCTGTTGTTTTTAGCAGGTTTAAGATACGCTTTCAGGGTAATGTAATATTGAATGATTCAGAATCTGGCATTGCACGACACTCGGACTGTGCCTTCCAGTACCACAAACCATTCCGTGTCCATATATGAAACGCCTCGGTGGCCTCCCAGCAACCTTGATATGATGTGAGTGGTGGGGAAGTGTGATATCTTAGTGATGCTGCCAGCCATCGCACTGAGGGCCGTATTTATATGGCCCTAGTGCCACAGGAGCATCACTTTTTGTGACGAGCCTGTGGCGCTAAGCACAGCGCCGTATTTACAAGGTGGCGTTAAGCTGCTTTTAGTGGCTTAACTTCACCTTGTAAATATGGCCCCTTCCCACGCAGCACTGTGCGTGGAAGGGGTGTTCAATGGGTGTTGCTGTGGGCATGCCACAGTAACACCTATTGCATTTTGATGCTGCCTCAGATTTATGTAATCACGTAAACCTGAGGCAGCCCAAATCCTAACGCCACCCCAGGGGGTGGTGTTAGCAGGGCGCAACGAGGAGGAATACTTTTATTCCTCTCTGTTTTTTGCTTTTTCCATGTGTGCTGCATTCTGCTGCATGCATAGAAAAAGCAAAATGCCAGAAATTATTGTTTATGTGTGGAAAGGTGTTCCTTCCTGCACATAAAAGATCATTTGCACATGACGCTTTGGCACTTCTGTGTGTGCTGCATTGTGCAGCACACACAGAAGTGCCAAAGCACCATTTGATTGTTTTTGTGCAGGAAGGGACACCTTCCCCCACATAAACAATCACACCCCTCAACGCAGACATCATTGCACGATGGTGCAAGGACGCCTGCGTAGGTAGCTAAATTTAGGGCCAGCGCAGGGGGAAACGCAGGGGTGCACTGTATTCACTTAAATACGGTACATCCCTGCATTTCTAAAGTGACGCAGCGCAGCGCTCCCAATTTTGGCGCAGCACCACGCTGTGCCACTTTTCAATAAATCTCGCCCCAAGTATCTGCCTGTGCCAAACACATGCAAATATTGTAGTGGAAGATACGTGGGGGTTTCCTGAGTAAGGTCTCCCCATGATTGATCCAGTGCACCCAGAAATGAGCGATAAAGAAGGAAACCGCCAGGAGGCATTCCGGTTTCCTGCATTAAGGCATCATATGTGAGGAGGGCATGATTGTCACATAGATCGCCTGAAGTATGGAGTCCTGTTGCATGCCATGATGCGAGTTCTGCTAATGATATAGTATGAGGACCAAGCGGAGTACCCAGAAATGGAATGGCTGGTGCGTAGGGTATCATAGTTTTAGTGAGGTGGAGACTTCTATGAAAACAGCAGTGTGGAATGCATAGGAATTGGATCCGTGGCATGCGAGATTAAGAACAAGGGTGAAATAATCAAAGGCTCTCATGGGGGCACCAAGGTGGAGCTGCCGTGGCCGTGTCTCTTACGTTTCCGGAAACAAATCATCAAGCCATTCATTGCAGTTGTTCCACAAGATAATAGTTTTCAAAGTTGGGAAGTGCTGGACCACACTGATCAGTAGCTCAATATAGCTTAGTGAACACTACTCTACTTCAGGAGTTGCTCCAAATGAAGTCAAGGAGGGTGCGTTCAAGGGAGTGAAAAAAGGAGGCTGGGATGTATAATGGGAGGGTTACAAACTAGTAGAGCAATCGTGGTAGCGCAATTATTTTTAGGAGTGACACACGCCCCATCACTGACAAGGGTATTGTCTTCCAGAAGGCGATTGCAGTTTTGAGGGATGTTGTGGCTTTAGTTAGGTCCCTATCAAATAGATCAAGATCTGAATGATAAATCTGGATTCCAGGCTATCTGAAAGGGTCTGCTTGCCATGTTAGTGTAAAAGAAGCTTGTAATGTGTCGGGACAAGGCTGTAAATGACTTAGGCCAATTGACATTTGGACCCGACAGTGATGCAAATGCAGTAAACGTATTCATTATGGAAATAGGGTGGTGAGGTAGGTCACATAAATAAATAAGGAAGTTGCCCATATGTGGGACCATACCCCATGGGTATGCCCCAGTCAAGACCCTGTATACGCAAAGCCACAGACAAGATTTCCATAGTCAGGGGCAAGAGTAGGGGAGACAGAGGACACCTTGTCTGGTACCTCACTCTACATTATTAGGGACAGATATGAGGAGCCCTGTCTTTACTCTGGCTCTTGGTGTGTTATACAGTAGCCTAACTATTTGTATAAAGTGAAAGCCAAGTCTGAATCGTGTTAGAACTTGATATAAGAAATGCCATTCCAGTGAGTCAAATGCCCTCTCAAGTCTGAGTACCAGGCAGCCTGCCTGAGGCCACTGCAGTGGGGCAAATTTGAGGATTCAAAAAAATTGTCTTATGTTGGGTGATGTTGTATGGGCTGGCACAAATCCATTCTGGTCTTTATGTACAAAGGTGGGAACTAAGAGAGCTAAATGATCTGCCATGATTTTAGCTAGTGTTTTATAGTCACAGTTCAAGACCACCAGAAGTCTATAAAAATTGGGCCGTGTTGGGTCTTTATGGGGTTTGGGTAATGAGGTTAGGAATGCATTGCATAATGTGTCTGGAGACATGCAATGTCTAGTGCCTCAGCATAGAGGGCAAGGAGTCTGGATGCAAAGAGTGGTGCATATGACTTGTAAAATTCTAATGGTACACCATCTGTTCCGGGCGTTTTCCCAGTAACAAGGGCTTTTATGGCATTTTGAACCTCTGACAAGGTGATAGGTTCATTAAGTTCTAAGTGCTATTCTGGTGTTGCCTGGTTTAATGGTAGTGTGGATAGAAACAAGTCAATGATATCTAGGGAGGATGTCTTAGTAGGGTGGTGTAGTGTTATAGTGATAGTGTAACTCATTATGTATTTTGTATAAAGTAACTGGCCACTCACTGCCTGTAATGTTTCTATGGGGAGTTGAGGACTAACTTGCCTTATCAGCCGGGCCAGGAGGGAGCCAGCCCTATCCGCTGTGGCATGTGTCTTGGCTGAGTGTGTTGCATACTTCAGACAGCGTAGTCATTCTAGGAGCTCAGAGTGTTGTTTCTGGGCTGAAGCAAGAATCAGTCGGCTAAGTGGGTCTCACACTGACTCTTTTTCAAGAAGTAGTAAACAACGCTCTATTTCAGAGACCTCCCCGTCTAGTTGTCTATGTATGCTCCAGGTCAGTCCCATACAATGACCCAGAAGAGTCCCTTTAAACACATCCCATTCCGTAGAGCACGTGATCACAGAGCACTCATTAATCTCCATATTATTAACAGATTCACGAAACGCAGGGTCCTGGAGCCCCACCGGCTGTAGCCTCCACATGGGAACTGGTGGGGTGGGGGATGTCCAGTATCCCAATTGAGCTGTAGGTATTGAGGATTATGGTCAGAATGTGTGCGGCCTAGGTAATCAGTCTGCGTTATGTAGTGAATTAGGTCAGTGGTGCAAAGTAATGTCTATTCAGACTTGGAGGCCTTGTGGGGTTGAATAAAATGAGTATACTCTAGTAGAAGCATTGCGAGAGTGCCATATGTCAATTAGGTCCCAGTTGTGTAGCCAGTTTAAAGAGAATGGGCATTAGAGGTGGCTGCTGTATGGAGCAAGGGGTCTAGTGTCACATCTAGCATGCTATTAAAATCTCCTTCCAGGAGCATTGCAGTCCCACTCCATCAGGAGAGAGACTCAGATAGTACTCCCAAAAAGGGAGTCTGGTTGGTATTGGGAGCATATATGTTTCCAATAAGAAGCCACCTACCATTCAGACAACCCTTCACTTGTACATACCTACCCTCAGGGTCCGCCACCACTTCCCCGTTACAAACAGGACTCCAGATCTTATCCATGGGCATAGAAGGAATAATTGATGGAATATATCTGGCCATGCCAGCACTGTTTTACGTTTATCAGCCTCCAGTGCCGTCAGGTGGGACTCTTTAAATTGTGCTGGACGGCTTGGTGCCATAGGTAGGAGTAGATAGCATAGTGTCTGGCAGAGGTGTGAATGCTGCATACATTCCAAGTAAATATTTTAGTGTGGGTCAAAGTGTCTATAAGCATCTAGGGGACAGCTAAATGTCCCTCACCTGTAGTAAGTCACGGGTGTCGGTGTGTTTACAGTGTAAATAACAACATGTTCGACTCGCCCACATAGTATCAGTAGGTGGGTATTCAACCAATAATCGGCATATGCAAACAGCACCATATCTAATACCAAATGGGGACTGCTAAAAAAACAAGTGGCCACCCAAATTAAATATGCACGAAATGGTAAGAAGGGTGGTCAGGCCGCTAACTCAAGATATTATAGCGTTGGTTGTGAGGGGGATAGTATGCTATCACTACTCTTAGGTCAAATCAGCCTGATCATTTCACAACAAGAGTATGCAGAAGAGGATCCTAGTTTCAGTGGAAGGAGATGTTTTTCATTGGTTATTAGAGCATGTTGCAGAACAATAATGTCAGATAAGGAGCTGTCAGTTGACAAAGTCTGCTGTTTATCGGGTGACCTCCAGCGGGGAAAGCGATTCACCTCTGGGGGGCCAGGTGGCAACAAAGGTAGCCTCATCAGATGACAGGTGTTCCTCCAACAATGGATTGGGAGAGTGATTTCCTGCCCGGAAGCAGCTTCCTTCAGGGCAACACTGCATTCCGCAATGAGTTGTTCCACGTTAGGGGCTGAATGAGAAGTGCAGCGGGTCCCGGCTCGGGCCCCACGACGACTGTGCCAGTCATCCGAGGCCAGAGGATTATTTCCATCAAGGCTAAATGACTCCAGCCATTTCCTTCTGACATCTGGAGATGTGAAAAATTGTGTGGTTCCTTCAGTAACTACATGCAGTCTTGCCGGAAAGAGGAGCGAGTACTTTAGATTCAGTTACTGTACTGCACTTTAAAGCAAGGAAGGTATTCCGTTGGCATTGTGTCACTATTGTGAGGTCCGGGAAGAACATTATCTTGGCATTATCAATCTGCACTTCAGAGAGGAGTCACGTTTCACGTAACACTGCATCCCTATCCCAGTAGTGCAAAAAGTGAATCACCAGTGGATGAGGGTTTGTACCGGGTCGAGTCCTGCAGGCCAAGACACAGTGGGCTTTTTCAACTGAGAAAAATTGTGATAGTCTTGCCGCAGGTAGCAATTCACATAGCCATGCCTCTGCAAACTTTACTGTGCCATGTCCTTCTGTTCTCTCCAGAACTCCCACCGCCTGTATGTTATTCCTACGAGACCTTCCCTCAGAGTCCATTGTTCTGTGTTTTGGTTGAAGCATCATCATTGCTTTTTCCAGGGTACATGCGAGTTCCGACAGGGCTTCCAAAGAGGAGTCCATTGTTCTGAGTTTTAGTTGAAGTGTATTGAGTGCTCACTCTGTTGTCACCACTTTGCCTGTGAGTTTCTTATGGTCTGCGTGTAGCAAGGTAAGCTCGGTTGCAACAGTGTAAATTTTAGTTTTTAGTGCAGATCTGAAGCACTCAATTGCAGTGAGAACAGTGTCCAGCTTTGCCTTCAGTGAGGCAAAGTCCACAGACTGTTCCCGTCAGACCGGCGGCAACGTCAGTGTGGAAGGCGAGGAGTGGCCTCCGTAGTCCGTAATCTCCCCATTTCTGCACCTCAGAGTACTTATTGAATCAAAGGGTGGTCCTATAACACAATGTGCCAGAGCCCACTTGACAGTGGTTGCAAGATTAGACTCACCGCAGCACGAGCAGCCCTAGAAGTTGCAGTCCTGACCAAGTAAGAGGTGGTGTTGTCTCCGTAGGGGGTCCAGGTTGCACCAATTGTGACAAGAGACTGGCTGTGACAAGTCTCATAGAGACTGTATTGCTTCTTCGGTCTAAGGTGACCCCTACACAAGAGAGTAGAAATGTGTAAATGTAGTGCTACCACTCCACCATTCGGGAGAACAACGTTGGAGTGAGGAGGAAAAGGGCTATAGACAGGTCCAAAGTAGCTAATGTCCAAGTGGAACAGCTAAAAGTCAATGCGGCTGAGCAGGCTGAGCCAGTGGGCCCCCACTGTAAGGGTGGAAACATCAGGTAGATGTTGAATGTCCACCTATATTAGCTTCAACGTAGCACACGTTCAGACTTCACAGATGTAATGCTTGCAACATGGTATGAAGAAACAGCACTCACATGAGCAAGATACACACAGCTCTCATAGACGATTCTAACGGACAGCTTGTTATGATCTCCGGTAGTCACCAAGTTGGGCGAGTTGTAGTACTTGCGATGTTTACTGGGCATGAGTGTGCGCAGGCCTAGGTCTCGGCGTCGCTCACTGATCCTCATGCTCGGCCCCTTCCCCAGGCACCATCAATGGGAGTAAGGGCCAGCCAGACAGCTCCTCAGCTGCATCTGGTGGGGCAAACCATTAGCAAGAAGTCTGTTTACAAGAAGGAATTGTTTGTGTAGCCCCGTGGTTCACTTCCATGCATGTGCCATCTGGCAAATGCGATCAGTGGGGTTTTAGTGTCTAACGCAGGCAGCTCAGGTGTTTAACGAGTCTAGGCCCAATTTCCATCCTCATGCTCAGTGCAACTCCGCTGCTCTCAATTAGTGAGCCAAGAACACAGCATGTGTGCCTCACCCCTCCTCCGGCCCTGGCACAGCGGACTCTGGGCACGGGCCGCCATATCAGGAGCCTCGTCGGCCACAACAGCCACAGATGACAACCACACCATCTTAGTGGCAGTCACGGCCCACTTTCAGTGCCGCAAGGCATCTCCCGTAATGCAAGCAACAGGAACCAGCTACGGTGTCGCCATCACCTCCCCCGATCGCAGGCCCTCTGAAAGGCTACTTGGCCGCCAGTCAGGGTCCTCCCACTGTGCCACACTTGCCCACACAAAGCACAACCCCACCACATAGGCGGTCTATGGGTTACACATCTCAGAAAGGGGGTAATGTACATCCGATGGCAGACTGAGCCCATAATTGTGAAGGATAACGGGGTGGAAGTGCAGAGATGTTTCAGAACACGTCTGCCTAGTTGCTTTGCTAGCCACGCCCCTGTCACATATACCCTCATGAGTGCTACACCCTCCTGTTATCCAGCTATAATATCCTAACCACGCACCTTCTTTCAATGTCTTTCCCACATCAGTACTCTTTTCTCCCCATCTTGTTCCCCTCTGTAACCAATTTGACTCTTTCAGCTCAATATTTTATATCTATTCCTCAAAACCCTTAGGTATTAAAACTAATTTGAAAACACTTCTTCTAAGTCCACCTCCTTCCTCTCCCTGTCTTCCAAATACCTTCATCAAGCCCTCTACCCACTCACCATCATCATGCACTAAACTACTACAATTTTTAAGCCTTTTAACTTATAACGCACACCATCTGTCCTCTGTAGCCCCCAAATCATCAAACCCATAGCACTTGCCTCTCACAATCTATCCTGATTGACATATCTCTTTAATCACTCTCTTCAAACAGTCACTTAATTTTACTTAATAAACTAAAACAAAACAGCTCTTCAACTGCCTCATAGCCAGTGCTTAATTTGAGCCAGTGGTTTCCGGTGCCTGGCACCGGCACTTATTTTTGAGGGCCGGCACTTATTTTTCTTCCTCAAGCATTTACTGTGAGCGACAGACACATATGGGAAAGATAGAGGAAGAGAAACACGAAAAAGCTTCACAGAAGGAGAAAGCAGAAAACTGCAAAGGTGAACTGAAGGTGCAGGAAGTGGCAGAGTGGTTGTAAATGGATTAAAGTGGCCCGAGATGGCTTCAGGATTATGCTGCTTTAGTATTTGGTACTTGTCCATTCAATGGCAGCAGCCGCGTGTTTCAAAGAAGAGCATTTGGCACCGTCACTTTTTATTTACAAATTAAGCACTACTCACAGCTATCTGCTACTGGATGTCTTTCGTATCACTGATGTACTCAGTCAAAAAATGAAATAATCTACATTTCTGTCACCTCAGTCAGAAAATATCTCCTTCCCTGTTCTTTCCAATTCCCCTCATATATCCCACCTCTCTCACATTCAGCCAATACCTCTGAATAGACAACCACACTTCTATGAATATAAAAATATTCCTAACCCACACAGCCAGAGAAGACATGTTTCAAATACTGAACGTCGAAATATCAGTCCATACGTTTCTTCATACATCGCAAGGACACTGATAATCTCACATTCTTAGCAAACTTGTCTGTTTTTTGTACCGGGTGCCCCCTGGAAGTCACCAGGCCGACTGACTGTCAGCTAACAGCAGACTTCTCTACACATTATTTATACTGGTGCTCAGAGCATTAAGGGCATGTCACCAACAAAACCAACCTGTCCATCCTGGCTCTCGGGCATTTACCCAGTAGGCTACAGATTAGAGGGCAGCTGTCAGAGCGGGATGGGCTGCCATGACTCCGCAATGCCCTATAGTAGGTAGGAGCACAATTTGCATGATTTGCTTTTGTGTAGTTACTCAGCATTTTGCCAAGATTCAGTGAAATTGTGTGTACATTTGCAAAATGCAAAACTCATGCTCGGCACTGTATTTATATGCAAAATGCATCCTCGCTTTTACTTTAGATGCAAGGATGCATTTAAAAAGGAATAGTGTAAAATAGCAAAAGCACCTCAGTCGGTCAAAATCCTTTTATTCGGTTTATAAGACTTAAAACACAGAGCAACAGTAAACATACATCTATAAACTAGGCAATACAAATCATTAAAAGAAACTCAACTTCGTGAAAAAGTCATTTTGTTAGTCATGCAAAATGAGTAACCTAAATACAAAATCCTTCGAAGTAATTGCTAATGTCAAATTGACGCCTCTTTCAGGAAGTCGGCGGCAGAAAAACAAATATAGCCGGAGGATGGTAATTGTAAAAGACAGTAAAGCAGGTCTAGCTCGGGCAAAATGTAAACCTTTTAATAGGGTTCAATTAGTTTGGCCCTTAAATGAGCATAAATTCTATAGAAAAACATAAAATTCATAGTGTCTTGTACAGAAAGCGAATCACACACGCAGGGAGCCCAACTTTCCACATTATGCCAACCCCTTGGCACTGCCAGCATGCAGTGTAACATGCTTAGACGGAATCTAGAGCAGGTACTGGGCATTTAAACTATGAACTCTGATCAGATAAGACTCCATTTACAGAGTAGGTTTTCATAAGAGTTGAGGAAGGAATTGTAGGTTTCACTGAGTCAACGCCCTGTGATTATCCCTGTGGGCATAAACATGACACTTAGTCCAAATAATATCTGCTCTAGAAATGCATTCGCAATTATGAAATAAACCTGGTCTCCCAAGAGTATAAAACATCGATTTAACCTAGATTAACCATTTAATCTGATGTTCCTCCTACAGAACCAAGCAGACCCTTATAATGTCCTTAGTAAGGGTTGTACCCCTAGACTCCTAAATAGATAACCATCTTAAAAAAGGATAAAGAGCAAGGACATCAGAAATATAGTTCACTCTGAATTCCTCATGGGCAGTGTATCCAGGGGTAGACTGTGGAAGAGAAAAAAGATGCTTGAACAATGAATCCTCGACCATTTTCAATGAAGATACGTTTTCAAACCGCCAAAAGTCACTCCCATTAGCCACAGCAGAGAGGCACTTTGCCTTGTAAATCTTAATCATAGTGGACAATGGCGTGTTACCCAACCTAAGGGCAAAATCACAGAATGTGGAAATGGAGTTCTTCAAAATATTTTCATCTGATGGGCAGAGCAGTAGTCCAAGAGGCCTTGTGATTGAAATATAGACCTGGGTAAGGAAAATCACGGGCTGTAGAGACTTCACTACTTGAAATGGTGTAAAAGGTTTTTTTAGATTTCGGGTCTAACACTATAACACAAGATGTTGCAGAATTAATTGCTTAATCCAGAAAAAACATGATTTTTCCAAGTGAAATAAAAGGGGCTAATAAAATACACCCGCCTCTCCCCTATTTTAAGCTCACCGTGCATTGGCCATTAGGTCCAATTTTAATGGAAGTAGATATGTCCATATGTAAATCTTGCAGAAAGAGTATGATATCTACATCCCCACTGATTGAAATCAACAGAGACCAACGTTTGGTTGTATTGACTCAGGCAGCACACCTGTCCTGAAACCGCCTCCAGTTGTCCTGCATTAGCTGGGGTGGGACTCAGTACCCCAGCTCACTGTATGCCCAGAAGGGTGGAACTCCAACCTTTACACACTACAATGTGCCAACGCCAGCCCGCAACGCAGGTCTTCCAGGCGGCACACGTGCCCTGATACCATCTCCCATTATCCTGCGTCAGCTGGGATGGGACTCAGTCCTCCACCTAAAAAACAGAGAATCAATCAAATGCATAAAAGCCATATATAAAGCTTATTATAAACGAGAATCAGGTTCAAACATTAGTCAAGAGTGCTTTTTCCTGGCTTTAAGTCATACGGCAACTTAGAGCTAATCCTATTGCTTTTTGCCCAAGAGGAAAGTCTCTACAAGAACACCCGACCAACCACTTTCATTATTGAATCTATCAGTGAGATTGATCTATAACAATATGAGTTCCTCTTGTCCCCCTTCCTAAAAACATGGGGGCTTGTTTATGATAAACTTGCGCTGCTGGAGCATCACTTTTTGTGATGCTCCGACGGTGCAAACTCTCAACCATATCTATGAGGCCATGCAAAGACACTTTGCATGGCTTTGAATGGCCTCATAGATAGGGAGTAAGACAAAGCAGCGCAAGTCACTGTCTTGCCTTGCTCAGCGCCAGGGAGGCATTCCATGGGTTTTGCGGCAGGTTTTGCCATGCAGCACTCATGCATTTTGACACTGTCCCAGATTTACTTAATCACGGAAACCCGGGAAAGCAACAAACCTTACACCTCCTAAGGTGAGGCATAACAAAGAGAAATATTTGTATTTCTCTTCTTTTCTTCCTCTTTTCCATGTGTGCTGCATTTTGCAGCACACATAAAAGGAGGATAATGCCTCTCAGGTTTGATTTTGTGCAGGAAGGTGCCCCTTTCTGCACAACAATCCTGCATCCAAGTCAGGCACCGTTGCACCAAGATGCAGCGTGCTTTGGTTGGCACTAGGCTGGCACAACTACATCAGGAAAGGATAGGAATGCACCGTATTGCATAAATACAGGAAAGGAAAGGATAGGAATGAACCTTATTGCATAAATATAGGAAAGGATAGGAATGCCCGTATTGCATAAATACAGGAAATTATAGGAATGCACCATATTGCATAAATACAGTGCATGTCTGCTCTTTTACTTTGGCATAGGGCAGCGCCGCAAGATGACTTGAGCTGCTGCCCTACACCAAAACCCTGCAAATAAGGGCCTGGGACTATAAAAGATTGTGATTAAAACCTGGGCAGGTTAATTTCAGCTGCTGCATTAAAGACTTGTGTAACCAACGAGGCCCACAGATTATGTTTAATAAATACAAATTGTACAGTGCCCCATCCAGGGCAGGTAACTTGTTCTTAGATGATCCAATAGGGGCCTCCTAACCCAAATTTAAAGAAAAGACGATGTTTCAGACACCCTTAATAACCAATAATCCGTTTGAGCTTCTGAACACTAAAAGAACAGCTAAAACCTAAGGGAAACCAGTATACAGCTGACATAGTTCACACCCAAGTTTCACTGAGAAAAGGGTGATTAGGCCTCCTTCAGCAAAAGCACCTCAAACAACTGTCATTTATGTTGCTCATTTGTGGCCACAGCAAATGTTTGCAGCAAACGCCACTTAATTGTTATGTGCTCTAATGGAGTAATTGTATACATTCTGCGTAGCTAAAGGTCGAAATTACTAAAGTTACGCCAATTACGCCATGTAATGCATACTCTACCTGGGCCTACCCTATCGACCCATTCCAGTCACAGCGTTCTGCATGTTCTAACAGTTTTGACATGCATGATTTTAGTTACCAGTCCGGCCTTAGTCCCCAAAGTACCTTGCTTTAATTACGAACAGATATATTCCGTCGCAGAACCTCAGCCAACTTCGGTTTCCCGCCATCAAACTTGTGATAGAGCGTTCCGTCCTAATAAATTACCTGTATTTGGACGCTCTTGGGTCGATGAATCTTTTGACCAAGTGGGGCTCTCTTCACCCGAGATTAGTCAATTTAATCTAATCAATAATCAATAACGAACATAAGCAATGCCCTGATCAACATAACACTTCACAATTAATCCAGAAAACATTTCGGCGAACCATGACCTTTCGGCCATGAATAACCACACCAGTTCATTCAAAGTTAATGAATTTATTTCCCTATATTAACAAAGCTAGCACGATATAAATGTGTCTCAACACCAAACGGTATATGTAAATGAACATTAATAGCTGTCCATAACGGCGAAAAAGATGCAATCTATGCAGCATTTGAATAACAATGCATTCGATAATAGCAACGCAAACCACTAAAACTATAATCTGTAATGGGCTAATTGCATACATTGGTCAGCATAACAAGGTCTCAAATTGCATCGTGCAACAAATGAATCCTCATCTAACCTCAAATTAGCATCTGCATGTGGGACTTCATGCAAAAAACAATTTAGCAACATTGATTTGGAAAACTCCTAACTAGGGCTCTTATCAAAAATCAGCAGTTGGTTACCTAAAAAGAAACACAATGCAATTGTACATTTTCCTTTCATATTTACCAAATTCAATCAGCATTCAAGGAAGTCTTCGTCTCACAGGTACCGGTTTCGATCAGCATGGGACGGGGCAAAGGGGGCAGGGTGGACGGGGCAATTGCCTCACAGCGGCAAGATAAAAGGACAAAACTACTACTTTATGCAAAGGGGCAGATCAAAGTTAAAGTCTCTAGAGCGAGAATTTCTTAAAGTCTCTTTCTCTCGATTAGAGAAAGCATCAAAGTCTCATTCAAAATGGCGTCGAACATCAATTGGCATCGTAGAAGATGGCAAAATGACGAGGTCGGCAAGATGGGCCATAATGGCTGCAATGGGCAATAATGTCCTCAATGGGTGCAGTGGGTAATGGCCGCTTTCTTCTTGTGCACCAGGTTTAAATAATCAACAGTTCAAATCCAGTAGGGTCTTCCATTGGAGGGTTCATAGGTTGGCTTCAAATTGTCCAATCAAAACAACGATTTACAAGCTTCTACCTAGGCCTACATTATCCTTGGAGTCGGGAACGTAAGTTGCAACATATTTTACCAATTAACTCACTTTCAGAGCTTCCATTGTCTGCACCTGCAGATTGACCTTGGAGCAAAGAAGAAGATGCCAGGCTGGCACGAAACCTTAAAGATAAGCATGTGAACCGATCTCACTGGAAAAGTACAGCTTCAAGCAGGAATACACGTTTTATTAGCACATTAGAAAAACACGAGCATCTAAACCGTGAGACAAGGCAACTAGGCCGAAGCCTCCACTAAAGTTAAGCTAAGTTAAAACATTTCAAACAAGCAAATCATGGCACACGTTTACGGTTATGTCAGATTAGTACACTTCTAATACATCACGTTATATAAAGCACGCTTATAAATGTTGGCGAACTACTCTGAGGGCACATTTGTCCCCGTACAATCTTTATTAGTTCGGTTAAAGTCACACTTGATTATTGCTGCACTACGTTTATGCGCTAATAAATGTAAAACCTTCGTTTCTGCGTCATCAATCCCTCCTCTGATGACTATTTGTCATCACACAAAACTATTCCCACAAATTTTATTCCATTAAAATTCTGTCAGTTCTCTTTGCCTTTTAGTTCCCCTTGTTCTTGCCTTGTATTCTTCTGCCATTCTTTTCATCATTTTCTCTTCCTTCCTTCTCTTAATTCTTGCCATGATCATTAGTATTCCCCTCTTTATTCCCCAAATCCCAAAGATGCAAATTAGTACTATTAGTATTCCCTGTATTATTTTTAGTAATATTCCATTCCAAATGCCACCAAGCCAATTTCCCACTGAAGCAACTCCCTTTCCAACCTTCTCCCAAACTCCTGGTTCTTTCAATTCCTTCAAGTCTGCACTCTCTTTTGTTAGATTTGCAAGCATTGTTTTAATCTTCACACTGTTGTCTGGTATATACGTGCAACAGTGACGCGCACCAAGCATTTTGCAAACGCCGCCATCCTTTGCTAAAAGAATGTCTAGGGCAAGCCTGTTTTGAAGAGTCATAGCTCTTTCTGCTGCAAGTTCAGCATCCATCAGGATTATAGCACCTGAAAACTTTGTCAACATGTTATCCACTATAGTAGACAACTTTCTTATTTTGATGGAATTCAACACAACTCCCAATGAAGGAATCATGGCTCCAAATATATCTCCTACCACAGCAGCTGCAGTCTCTCTTTTCTGGATACGATGAGATCCAGACGTCTTTGGAATCACCGATAGGTCATCCAGTTGATAAACCTTTGGGAACACTATACCCAAATAACATCTCCCCCACCATCCGTTTGGAAGACGATAATAGGCATTATGCCCACAAATGTAATATACACCAGGTATGACAGGGTCAAGTCCGTTCAGCATGAATGTCCATTTGGCCTTAAAGATAAACGTATGTTTACATTCACTCGATCCCACGAAAATGTTATCATAATAAGATTCACCACGATATATACAAAATTTCCCTACATGCCAAGCGTCTAAAGCTATTTTTCCTTGTGTTTTTATTGCGGCAAAAGCATAATTATCTACTGAAGTCCTCTTACTTAGCTCTTTTTCTAATTTCGCATTCATTTGCGCCCTTCTATCATCTGTGCGATCTAAAAAGCTTATTTCTACTGCAGAGAGCGAGCAGGTAAGGTTTTCCCTATGAGCGTGAGCTGTTTCAAAAGGTTGCATTGGCTCGAAAAATTCCCTCATTATTTTAGCATCCCAATCTTTAGCAATCTGGCTTAGTTGCGTTATTATAGGAACATATGCAAAGGTAACATCATAATTTAAATAAAAATACTGTATGTTAGTTTGACCATAAAATCTAGAAGTTACTAAACTACATGTAATCCCATATGTAAGAGGCATGTGGTGATAAGTCACCCCTTCCGTTACCGATGTCGGTATCTGTGTACACACATAACAATCTTTCGCATCCATAGTCTCAACATATTCTGTTAGTAGGCGATAGAAAACATTATACGAAAGTTCCTTCTTATCATGCAAGTGTCTCTCATCTAATTCTAGTCTTTTCAATGCGGTTAGTTCAGTGACAGTAACAGGAGCAGAAGTAGAAGCATCAATTTTCTCATTCTCACCCTTACCACGCGTTGCAAGCACTATTGCCATTATTATTAGTACACATGCAGTTATCAAGCCTATACACGCATATTTACAATATTTCACTCTACTGTTTTGTGTAGCGTACTTAGTCATGATCTGTATAGAATCAGAGAGCTAGAAGCACTTATAAAGAAACGATTTAGCAATTAGTTACAAAGCTGAATGAGCGCAATGTTCACACAGTTTTCTTCAGGAGCCCAGTCACTTATCGGTTAGCAGCATTTGTCTCAATTCGGCAATAACTCAGTCTTTTATCAGTTAGCAACGTTGTCTCAAATCGGGTTTAAGAGTCAATCAGGTTATCAAAGTCTTATCAAGTTAGCAAATGTCTCATCCGGTTTAGCAATGTCTCAGCTGGTTGTATCACGTTAGATTATAGCAAGCAATGTCATTTATCACTCTTTCAATCAATAGTGTCCATAAAACTTTCCTTTTCTATTGGTATCTCTTCTTCTTCGTTCTCGAGGCTAAGAGATACAAATTCGTCGGTCCAATCGTCATTGACTACATATGCCCATTCTGGACCGGAATATCTCCTGTTTGGTATCCTTTTCCTTTTCAATTTTGCATCGCTCTTCGATTCTGCCTCACTGGTACTTTCCTCTTTGGCCAAGTCTTTTTCTTCACTTGATGTTGGTACCACGACAGACACTTCCTTTCTTTTCTCTTTCACTCTTGGCCCTTCACTGTCGTTCAACGTTTCTCTAGTTCTTAGTTTTACTGGTGATATACTTGGTCTTCTCTTTGCACTGTGTCCACTTGATGGACCTGCGATCTCTTCTGAGGAAGTTTGAACAGTTTCGTTCTGTTCTGCCTTATCCCCTCCTTCTGGGGAGTCAATCAGGTTTTCCTTTTCTTTTTCTGTACCGTCTGCTTCTGGGAAAGCCCTCCTCTGATCAGTCTCTCCTGCTTCTTCACCTCTTTCGAGCCCTTTGTCACCGTTACTTTCTTCAGGCTCTTTGTTACCTTCAGCTGCTTGAGGCTCTTTGTTACCTTCAGCTGCTTCGTCGCTGTCTGAGGTTTCTCCTTGGTCTTCCCCAAGTGAATCGGTTGTTTCGTCCTCAGAGAATATTTCTCTCTCTTCTATTTCTGCCCGTTCGCTCCTAGTTCTGTTTTGCTCTGTCTCAGCGCTCGGCACTTTGTTATCAGGTACTGGCAGTTTCAGCGCTTCAACTTCCTCATCTGTGGGACACAACACCTTCTTTGTATGACTGGCGTGAATCCAGTTGGGAACTCCCGCACACTTCACAGCGGTAGTGGTCGTCAGGATCACTTGGAAAGGGCCTTTCCAACGGGGTTCCAGACACGACTTCCTCACGTGCTTCTTTATCACGACCCAGTCACCTGCTTTCAGTGTGTGTCCTGGACCTTGGATCGGTGACAAGGTGGTTGCTTCCACCTGGTGAGAGAAAGAGCGAACCACGTCAGCCAGACCTTTGCAGTAGTCTAACACCATATCATCTGTAATATTCAAAAGCGCGTTTGCGGGAACTGCAGGAAGTCTCATGGCCCTGCCCATGAGAATTTCGTGCGGGGACAATCCAGTCTTTCTGTCAGGGGTGTTTCTCATTGACATTAACACCAAAGGCAATGCGTCAGGCCATTTCAAATTTGTCGATGCACATATTTTCGCCATTCTTGATTTCAGTGTACCATTCATCTGTTCCACCAGTCCTGAGGCTTCAGGGCGATAGCTACAATGCAGTTTTTGCTCAATGTTCAGCGCTGCGCAAAGTAACTTTATCACCTCGTTATTGAAGTGACTTCCTCTATCTGATTCTAAAGAGATCGGGAATCCGAAACGTGGTATCAACTCCCTCAACAATAGTTTTGCAACTGTAAGGCTGTCATTTCTACGTGTGGGGTATGCTTCAATCCAGTGACTAAAAATGCACACAATCACCAACACATACTTCAGACCTCCATGCACAGGCATCTCAATAAAGTCCATCTGCATTCTGCTGAACGGGCCACCCGCCCTGCCAATGTGGCTCACGTTCACAACCGTTCCCTTTCCTGGGTTCATCTGCTGACAAATGACACAACGATGGCAAACTGCTTCTGCAACTTGACGGAATCTGGGGTTAAACCAATCAGTTTTGAACAATCTTATCATGGCATCTCTCCCTAGGTGAGCCTGCCCATGATAGAACCGCGCTAGCTGCGATAAGAGACTATTTGGTAAAAAATGTTTCCTTCATTTGAAACCCATAACTCATCTGGTCTCCTTGTACATTGCGACTTAATCCAGGAAACTCTTTCATCTTCCCTGACGCTATTCTGTAATGCTTTTAGTTCATCCATTGTATCCACGACCTTCAAGGCAAATGCTTCAGCTGGTTCGAGTTCTTGTTCACTTATCAAATTCCATTCATCCCTGAGCAATATACAGTTCAAGGCACAAAATCTTGCGACTTGATCCGCATATGCATTTCCCAGGGAAACATAGTCCTGTCCTTTTGTATGAGCACTACACTTTACCACTGCAATTTTGGCTGGCATCTGAATGGCGTGTAACAATTCCCTTATTCTCTCCCCGTTTTTCACTGGGGACCCTGAAGAGGTCAGGAAACCTCTCTGTGACCATAGTTGCCCAAAGTCGTGCACAATTCCAAACCCGTACTGACTGTCAGTGTAAATGGTAACCTTCATCAATGTAGACAGTTGGCATGCTCTTGTAAGGGCTACAAGCTCTGCTACTTGTGCGGAATAGACTCCTTGAAGCCAGGATGCTTCCAAGACACCTGTTACAGTACATACAGCATATCCTGCTTTAAAAATTCCCAACCCATCTCTTAGACATGAACCATCAACAAAAATAATATGGTCATTTTCATCAAGCTTAGTATCCCTAATATCAGGTCGGGGTTTTGTGCAAAATTCAGTCACCTGAAGGCAGTCGTGCTCGACGTCTTCAGCGTTCTCAATTTCAGCATTTTCACCGGGAAGCAAGGTTGCTGGATTCAACGTAGTGCACCTTTTCAGCTGCACATTCGGTGAGCCCAGAATTATTGTTTCATACCTTGTGAGTCTTGCTCCAGTCATGTGTTGCGTTCGGGAGCGGGTCAAAAGTATCTCAACTGAGTGAGGGACCATGACTGTTAATGGGTGTCCCATCACTATTCCTTCACTCTGAGTGAGGCTGATACCAACTGCTGCTACGGCGCGCAAACACCCTGGCAGTGCTGCTGCGACCGGATCCAAAGTAGCTGAAAAATACGCTACTGGTCTGTTTATGCCACCATGGGCTTGGGTCAAGACAGACAAAGAACATGCATCACGTTCATGACAAAACAATGTGAAAGGCTTTGTGTAATCAGGCATACCTAAAGCTGGAGCCCTGCACATGCATTCTTTCAATTCAATAAAAGCATCCATCTCATCTCCTTTCAGCTCAATTTCATCCAAGGCATCCTTCTGGGTCAGTTTCAGTAAAGGCTTTGCTAGAGTTGAAAAGTTGGGAATCCACTGGCGACAGTAGCTCACCATCCCCAAAAACGTCCTCACCTCCCTCCTCGTCTTTGGTGGACTCATTTGAAGTACACTTGTTATTCTTTCCTTCATTATTCTCCGTGACCCTTTCTCTATTTGATGACCCAAGTATTTTACTTTCTTCTGACAGAACTGCAACTTTGAAGGAGACACCTTGTGTCCATTCCTTCCCAAATGGTTCAGTAGAGCAATGGTGTCGGCTGTGCAGCCACTTTCTGTCTTAGATGCAATCAGTAAGTCATCGATGTACTGTACTAGGGTTGACTCGAATGGCAATTCTAACGCTTCCAAGTCTTTCTTTAGAATCTGATTGAAAATTGACGGTGACTCCGAAAACCCTTGAGGAATTCGACACCAACTGTAAACTCTGTCTAAGAATTTGAAACAAAAGAGAAATTGGCTGTCCTCATGAAGAGGCACCGAAAAGAATGCTTGTGACAAGTCAATGACTGAGAACCACTCGGCATCGCAAGGGACTTGAAACATTATCACAGCTGGATTCGGTACTACAGGGCAGCATTTAATTATGATGTCATTTATTTTCCTCAAGTCCTGCACGATTCGGACCTTTCCACTCGGCTTTATTAGTCCCATGATTGGTGAATTACATGGACTGCTTAACACTTCTTTCAGTACTCCCTGTTTTACAAACTCGTCAATGAGTTGGGCGGCTTTCATGAGGGTGTCTTGTGCCATGTGGTATTGTGGGGTCTGGGGAAAGGTTACATTGGGTTTTACGGTCACTTTCACTGGTTCCACTCCTTTCACCAATCCCACCTCTTTTCCTGTCATATCCCACACTTCCTTTCCGACTGTTTCCCGTAATTCAGCTGGAATATCTTCTTCAGTTATCATCGGAAAAAGGTTAATCAGAGGATATTCTTCATCGACAGTTTCCATCTCATCCCCTTCTACACTGTCCTCTTCTTCCCCATCACTGCTCGTCTGAATTCTAATTCCATCGTTCGAACACATAATCGAACATCCCAATTTGCACAATAGGTCTCTCCCTAACAGTGCTATCGGGCTTGAGTCACATACCACAAAATTATGTGACCCTTGATAGTTACCAATTCTGACTTGTACTGGATCTGTGATTGGGTTCGTCAGGTGCCTGTTTGCTACTCCCACTACTTGAACTGTTCTCCCTGAGAGTGGCAAATTTGGTACTTCAGTGCTCCTAACAGTTGAACGTGTGGCTCCTGTGTCAACCAAGAATGAAACACAATGACCCATAACTCTTCCCTCCACATATGGACCCTTTTGATCAACTTCCAAGGATGCTGCAAGCACACAATTTCCCTCCTCATCTGAACTTTCACTCTCCCATACATTGTTTATTCCATTCTCACTGTGTAATGGGAACTGTTGTACGGTGCCATTTGTATTCATCACCTGACCCGAGACCTGTGGAGGAACCATCACTTGCTGCTGACTCACTGGTGCCAAAGGTATTTGCATTTGCTGATTAGGTACCATGGGAAACTGCTGTTGCATTGGCTGCATTTGCGTCATCTGCATACAGGGCATCTGCATCTGCTGCAGCTGCATGGGCTGTAATCCCTGCAGCTGATTTATGGTCTGAAAATTTGGGTTTGGACCTCTCATTTTCGGTCCCCTCATTGTCTGGAATGCATTGACATCATTGTTTTGCTGACCAACACCTGCACCTTCCTGCATCACCATCGGGCACTCGCGTTTCCAATGCCCGACGATTCCGCACACGTGACACGGCATCACCATTTTCATTGCCTGCACACCATTCGGAATTGCAACAGTGTTCAAATCCGGACCATTACTCCCAAAGCCTCCTCTGCCTCTGCCTCTCGCCTGTGGCTGAAACACCATATTTCCCTGCGGCTGCGGCTGCGGCTGCGGTATCTGCTGTTGGAACCCTTGCAACCCTTGCAGACCTGTCTGAGCTGCTTTAAGTTGCATCACCATCACTTTCTCTTTCAACCTTTTCTGTTTCACTTCAATTTCGTCGCTACAGTATTTCGCATAATTCAACACCTCATCAATAGGTTTCGACTGCCAACAAATCAAATGCGTCTTTATCATCTGACTTATCTCTGGTCTCAGCCCTTCCACAAATCTAAACACAAAATGAAGCATGTCCTTCGCCTCTATTGTTTCCGTGCCACTGTAGTTCTTGAACGCCTTCAACAACCTCTCATAGTAACCATGAATCGACTCTTTAGCCTCTTGGGCAGTTCGATCAATCTTCTGCCAATCCACATTTTTCGTGGCAACCTTCGTCTTCAAATGCTCAATCACTTTATAGTACAAGCTCATTACCATAGGTGATGGTGCACCCGTATCCCTGTCTCTCTCTGGTTCACTTGTCGGCCAACCTACAGCCCTTTTGCAGTCTTCCCACAAATCTGCCAGAACCACAATCTCAAAGAGGGTGTTCAGGTCTTCCCAAAGACATTTTGCAAGCTTCACAAACCTATCAGTCTGTTGATACCATTCAATCGGTTTCTCTCTCAGTTTGGGAAAATCATCCGTAAAAGACTGAATGTCGCTTCTGTGCCACAGTACATGTATTAATTTTCCCCCTGCTGTCTCCCTCATTGGTAACATGGTTATTGCATCACTACTCTGCGGTCTTTTCTCCTTATGCTCTGGGACACTATTTTTCTTCTTTTCCTTTTTCTTTGCCCATCTACTTTCCCATTTGTCTAAGCACCTCCACACTTGTGCACTCTGCAGCAATTCTCTAAGGTGCGTTTTCATGCCTGCTGACCTCATGTGTTCAAAGTCTGTGGTCCCGAAATCCAATCTATAGCTCCTGCTCAAGTGTTTTGTCTTGTCTATCTCAACCCCGTTTTTGTCAGCTATTTCTTGCAACCTTCTATGTACCTTGTTCACTTCTCTCGTAATCCTAGGACATAGATACCTCAGCTCTTCTTCCGAGTAGGACTCTAACCTATTCAAACCCATAGTCCCTTCCACCAATTCTTCTGCTTCCATGTTCAACCTGACCTTATTCAGATAGTCTTCTCCCTTCCCACTGGCTGAGCTTTGTGTGGAATTCAGACTGTTGAACCACTGTGTCAGCTGTTGCGCATTCAACCCCATCAGTGTAGCATTCACATCGACTGCCATTGATGGTTGCGGCAACTTTTCAGTGTTCGATGATAGCGGTATCATCAGTGGGGGACTCGACCTCACCACTGTTGACTGAGCACATATGGGACTAAACTCCATCAAGGACCCAGATCCAGTTGGCAGAGCCGCTATCCGAGTTGTCTCTGGAGTGTTTTCTATGCACCTCCTTTCCGTCCCACTCTGCACCATTGATCCTTGACCGCTCATACCTGAGTTAGGCTGAATGTACAAAGGTACCGGTGGACCTACAGTAATGGGTAGGGATATCGCATCTGGGTTCTGTCCATTCCCCAGGTTCTGAGGCATGTTCATTCCCACACTATGGGTCATCATTGCCGGCATGCCCGTCTGACTCCCCGTCATCTGAGCATGTGCGGTTCCCCCCTGCACCTGCTTTTGAGGCATCAAAAACTGGGTTGATTCAGCTTGTGCCAATGTTGGGTTGCGACCATTCTGTACTCCCATTACGGTTGGATCTAGAATCATTCCCGTACTGTTGTCACTGCTGTAGTACCTTGGGACCTGCGGCTGATAATTTTCTGCTGTTTTCAATATAGGCACATCTGGATATATTCTCCTAACCTGCGGTATCTGCGGGGTGAACAGTAAACTCGGGTCCTTAGATCCCGATGGCGTTTCTGAACTCGGAGTTTCATTATTCTGTACCGGTGCCGGAGGGGCAGAACTGGTACTTGGACCTTGTTCACTCTCTGCATAAGGTGGTGGACGGTCGTTCAGCAATTGCATGATGAACTCCTCATCCTCTGACTCGTCTTCTCTCCTTAACTTTTCCTCGTCCTCTCTATCTTTGGAACACCTCCTGTTTGTCTTACAGGTAGCTTTCTTGCCTGTCGCCTCTTCTTCCTTAGCAATTGCGGGAAACAATTTTATCCCCTGCAATATATCTGACCTCCACACCTTCTGTGCATTATCCCACCTAGCGTCTGCTAGTGTCTTTTCTACCTTTCTTATCCTGGTCTCGAACTTCTTTTGCTGTTGCTGTCCAGCCATTAGTTCCCAAATCGCTAGAGCCTCAAACTGTGCTGGCCTTGGAGGTACCTTCATGTCGTACATCGCGAATCTCAAATTCTCTAGGATCCTTATATTGAATGTCCCATGGATCGGGAACGCTACGCTCCCATGTCTCTCTGTCAGCTTGTGCCATTGCTTTAGCCAAAGGCACGGAGCTACCCCCCTTTCCTCCATTACAATGTAAGCCGGTGTACCTTCGGGTGGCGTCTCCTCTCCTACGCTCGCTTTAATGTAAGACTCCCCCTTCATCGCACTCTTTAATGCTTTAAAAAATTTAATTTTCTCGTCTTTTATTTCACAAAGTTTGTAATCAATAAGTGACTTTAATTCCCGGAATACTCTTCGCTTGCCTTTCCCCTTCCAATCGAGCCCCACGGACTGCGTCCAATCCGTGCGCGGCCCTTCTTTGCAACCAACCTATCCCAGCGCGGCTCCTAGTGACGTCACACTCACACACACTGCGGCTGACAAAGCCTCGCGGCTTGTCCTCCTTCACTCCGCTCCTCTCGTAACAACTTCTGGCATGTATCGCGAGCAACCAAATAATAATAAAACAGATCTGTCGGTTTACTACAGGAAGGGTAACACAATCGCTTCAGGACCTTAGGGATTTTTCACTAGCCTCGGCAGTTATTCCATCTTTCTCGGTCCCCACTTTCGCAAGCAAATCCTGACCCGCAGACTCTGCTCTCAACTTGTCAATGATCTATTCTAGTGCACTTAGAATTTGTCAAAGCCCGAAGTCGAAGTTTTCTTTCACTCCCTTAACACACGTACCGACTCGTTGACCACGCCCGGTCAACCTATTAAACCGACCAGACCACAACATAAAACAAGTGTCTCATACACTTTTCAACATACTCCGGAGTCTCTTGACCTCGCAGGGCCCGTCTCAACAACAACAACCACGTGGACCTTTTTCTGCACAAAGCGCCACATGCACATGAAGTTCGACGACTTCCCTACTCTCACACTCGGAGTCGCACCTCCGCTATTCTCTAAAATCCTCGCAACCTTTTCAAACAATCTGCGGCAATAAGCTGTGCAAGCGAAAAACCCTGACTTCACTCATACCGTCACTAGTACCGCCAACGCCGATTTCACACCTCCATTCTCTCCATTCGCAAGCTCCGAGATCCCGGGAAAGTCGCGGGGGACTTAGGGCATCATCATTCTCTCAATCTGTTTTACCCAAGAAAAATCTCATTCAACACCATATACCTCTCGAGTGGGGTCTCAAAGAGCGCAACCGTTACCTCTCGAGCGGGGTCCCAAAGGGCGCAACCGTTACCTCTCGAGTGGGGTCCCAAAGGGCGAAACCGTTACCTCTCGAGTGGGGTCCCAAAGGGCGAAACCGTTACCTCTCGAGTGGGGTCCCAAAGGGCGAAACCGTCCTCTGCTACCATCTACTGATAGAGCGTTCCGTCCTAATAAATTACCTGTATTTGGACGCTCTTGGGTCGATGAATCTTTTGACCAAGTGGGGCTCTCTTCACCCGAGATTAGTCAATTTAATCTAATCAATAATCAATAACGAACATAAGCAATGCCCTGATCAACATAACACTTCACAATTAATCCAGAAAACATTTCGGCGAACCATGACCTTTCGGCCATGAATAACCACACCAGTTCATTCAAAGTTAATGAATTTATTTCCCTATATTAACAAAGCTAGCACGATATAAATGTGTCTCAACACCAAACGGTATATGTAAATGAACATTAATAGCTGTCCATAACGGCGAAAAAGATGCAATCTATGCAGCATTTGAATAACAATGCATTCGATAATAGCAACGCAAACCACTAAAACTATAATCTGTAATGGGCTAATTGCATACATTGGTCAGCATAACAAGGTCTCAAATTGCATCGTGCAACAAATGAATCCTCATCTAACCTCAAATTAGCATCTGCATGTGGGACTTCATGCAAAAAACAATTTAGCAACATTGATTTGGAAAACTCCTAACTAGGGCTCTTATCAAAAATCAGCAGTTGGTTACCTAAAAAGAAACACAATGCAATTGTACATTTTCCTTTCATATTTACCAAATTCAATCAGCATTCAAGGAAGTCTTCGTCTCACAGGTACCGGTTTCGATCAGCATGGGACGGGGCAAAGGGGGCAGGGTGGACGGGGCATTTGCCTCACAGCGGCAAGATAAAAGGACAAAACTACTACTTTATGCAAAGGGGCAGATCAAAGTTAAAGTCTCTAGAGCGAGAATTTCTTAAAGTCTCTTTCTCTCGATTAGAGAAAGCATCAAAGTCTCATTCAAAATGGCGTCGAACATCAATTGGCATCGTAGAAGATGGCAAAATGACGAGGTCGGCAAGATGGGCCATAATGGCTGCAATGGGCAATAATGTCCTCAATGGGTGCAGTGGGTAATGGCCGCTTTCTTCTTGTGCACCAGGTTTAAATAATCAACAGTTCAAATCCAGTAGGGTCTTCCATTGGAGGGTTCATAGGTTGGCTTCAAATTGTCCAATCAAAACAACGATTTACAAGCTTCTACCTAGGCCTACATTATCCTTGGAGTCGGGAACGTAAGTTGCAACATATTTTACCAATTAACTCACTTTCAGAGCTTCCATTGTCTGCACCTGCAGATTGACCTTGGAGCAAAGAAGAAGATGCCAGGCTGGCACGAAACCTTAAAGATAAGCATGTGAACCGATCTCACTGGAAAAGTACAGCTTCAAGCAGGAATACACGTTTTATTAGCACATTAGAAAAACACGAGCATCTAAACCGTGAGACAAGGCAACTAGGCCGAAGCCTCCACTAAAGTTATGCTAAGTTAAAACATTTCAAACAAGCAAATCATGGCACACGTTTACGGTTATGTCAGATTAGTACAATTCTAATACATCACGTTATATAAACCACGCTTATAAATGTTGGCGAACTACTCTGAGGGCACATTTGTCCCCGTACAATCTTTATTATTTCGGTTAAAGTCACACTTGATTATTGCTGCACTACGTTTATGCGCTAATAAATGTAAAACCTTCGTTTCTGCGTCATCACTTGCTTCAAGCTGAAATTTCAATCTGGCACTTCCAATGTGTACATTAGATATTTGTTAGTACAGTTATCTGTCCCCTAAACCACAAATCCATTACATAACCTCCCCTCTATGTTCACAAACTCACAGATGACTGCTTAAGTACTATATAACTGTACTTTTGGTACTTATAACGTCTTGTCGAAATGCTTTTATGTAGCAATTAAATATTAAATGTTCCAAAGTGCATGTGAGTAAGTGAGGAAAATGAGAGGACATGCTGGCACTTCAGGATAAAAGGGCATATATAAAAAAGCTTTTATTATGAAAAAATGTATGCATTTGTTTTAAGGGAATTTAGTTTATTTATCTAAAAACAAACGCTTGATGTTTATTTGATAGCAAAGTGTGTCTGTCATCGTAACAGATGAGCTAATTAATGTGTAGGGCAAAATTATTGCATTTCCAAATATATTTTCACAGCCGTGATTGAGTGATAATCACTGCTGCTCTCTGAGACCCTATAATATCTAGTTTGTGTAACATGCCTGCTGCCTGAAACTGTACGGCCCCCATAACCACAGTAATAATAGTTGCATGAGGCTGTGTAACCTAGGGCCTCATTTATGAAGCCCTAGCAGCACACTGCGCCACGGAGCGTCATTTTTTTTGGTGGCGCGGTGAGCCAACTCATATTTACAAGGCCGCACAAAGCCACCTTGCATGGCTTTTCATGGCCTTGTAAATATGGACCCTTTTCACGCTTGACACTGCGTGAAAGGAGAGTTCCATGGGTGTTGCGTGGGGTGTTCCTACGCAACACTAAAGGAATCGAAAGGAATCTGATGAATTACCAGATGTATAAATCAGAGAATCTATCAGATTCCTACGCATCCTCAGGGATTACATAAGAATGATACAACAGGGAGAAATATCTTTATTTCTCCCTGTGTATTCCTCTTTCTATGTGTGTTGCATTCTACAGCACACATAGAGAGAGGAAAACACCTCTTGTGATTGTCTTTGTGCAGGAAGGTGTCCCGTATTCCACAAAAACAATCATCCCCGCAACGCATGCATTCTTGCACCATGGTGCGTTGTGCACCAGTGCAGGGGAAGAGGACAGAAATGCGCCATATCTTGAAGATACAGCACATTTCTGCCCTTTCCTGATGGCACAGGGTGACGCAGCATGGCACTTGCGTTGCCACGGGTCTCCTAAATGAGGCCCCTAGTTCTGGTGTGCAGTCTGATGATGTGAGATTTGTATAATATTTCTTTTCAGCTCTGACCATAGGAAATAGGTTCGTCACCATAACATATGAAAAAGACCCCTTTTTAGAACCCTGCCTAATAGACCCACCAGCCTTCGTAGGGCACCAGGGCTGGCTTGTTTCATTCACATGGTGCAAATCAGTGCAGATATTTACACCCCAAACTTGCAAATATCAGCCACCCTGATTATTCTCAAACCTTCCGTTTTGTAGAAAGATCACCTCATATGTGTTAACCTTTAAAATTAAGTAGAACCAGGAGAAGCAGGTCCTATGTATGTCATATTTATTCAGTTCTTCACTGCAAAACGGATAAACAAGACTGCACTTACTCACTGCTTGGCAGCGCACATATTCCTGCAGTTCGAAGCAGGTAATGGCCTTTTAAAATGAATAATGTTTTTAAACGTAGATGTTGACATTACCAACCTCCTGTAGCAGAATAAAGATTTTTCAATCTAGTTTAAATGAAAAAGTAGCACCACTTGCAGAAGCATGACTTTAATCATCACTTCTAGGCACATTTAATGATAATAACTTACAGTGAAGTTCCCCGCTTTTCAGAGGCTGAAGTGATGTACTTGCAGCTTTGAACTATAATATACTTTCCTTCTTCCTTATACTAATTCCCAGTCCTAAGTGATGTTTGTATTTAGTTGTCCCATTTTGATGATGGGGTGTAACCCTGACACTTCTTTCTCAATGGGTATTTGGAATTTCATCAAGGTACAGGATTCCCATTAGAATTCTTAAACTTGTAATCTGGCTGTTAGTTGTTTTAATTTAAATATCTTCATTCTAAAATAATTAATTGTGGAAAGTATCCTGAAATTAGAGGCATATAAATTCGATTCTGTTGTCAAATGGGAGAACCAAAGAAGTAAGATCATGTTGCAAAATGAATTCTAATAGACCAAATGCAACTCCCTTTATGGAATGGAAATGGAAGAACTAAAGTTATTATTTAGCATATTTTTTATTTTTCAAATGTAGTTTCCACATTATTCGTAACCTACAGGATTGGTTATGAGTTATGAAATGCAAACCCTAATATGAGTTTTTTAGTAAACTTGTTAGTGTGCAAAATGGATATTCAGTTGAAAGTTGTTTACGACTTTCAGTCGAAATCAGTCAAATAAGTACTCAAAGGCATCACTGGTTGGGTGGGACATTAGACCCAAAAAAACAACTACCGATATTGCCTCCCACCACTGAAACATTCCTCGTGCATCACCATATCTCCATGCAAAGTTTTAGACTTTAATGTTTCATGGCCGTTGTGTAATGAGGCACATGCACACATATTGAGACACTAATGCGTACCCTCCTCTTTTATTCAGGTCAAACCTTGTTTTTTGTAAAACACTTTGACATCTTGCACTGTTCTCAATTGTATGAACACCTATTACTCAACAACACTCAAAAACCTATACTTCGGCTCACAACATGGGCTCATTCTAACCATGGGATAGGGTTTTCAAACAGCCGTACCACAAAGGAGATACTGTAGAGCAGCAGTAGTTTTTGATGTCCACTGGGTTCAGGTTCTTCTCCTTTGGATAAGAGTTGGTGCACCAGTGCTCGAAAATGGAAAACAAATGCACCTCAACGTTTTAGCACACGTGCAATCTTTTCAGTAGGAGACTACCCAGGCTTCTCAGTGGGATGTATGTACAATGAAACTGTGAGCATCTGTACTACATTTTAATGATGCTGATGTTTTAACCCATCTAAGACAAGTTTGTATTAGGAAGCAGCACTAATATTTGAGAGGAAGTTTGTTCATTATAATTATCACTTGATCCTACAGCACTTCTGTGCAGCCATACAATGATTGTATCATTGCAGGATATACACTAGCACACTTATTTAATGTTCCTTGGAAAAGTTAGTTTTTATAGTCTAGTCTAGTACTGCCTGTGGAACAAGTGAAGCTTTTTGGTGAAATCCCTAAAGGACCCATTTCAATTTTATAACATAGATCTAGGGCACTTTTAAAATGATTGTAAAAACGTTACTCTAGTGGTATAATCAGTAAATCCATTTAATGAGTTTTAGCACAGTTGGGCTTGTGAGACTTTTGAGAGAACCTGGGCTCCAGTAGATTAATTCCATAAAACATTGTGAGTTAAAACAGGGATACCCTTTTGTGAAATCCCCTAGTGTGCATGCTTTGTGTCTTGACAGAGTTTGGTTTAGAGCACTTTGTTGGTCAGGATGTGCAACAGTCACAATGCTGCCAATAAATTACTTTTCAAATCTAATGGATATTGATAGTCTTTTATTGTGTCAAAGAGCTACAAATAATTTAACCAGTCAAGTTTTACTTGGGCATAGCTAAGCGCATTGAGTGGCTTATGCACGTTCTATATTGCATTAAGGGGAAACTATTTTCATTTAGATAATTCAAGAAATGCACATTTCAGGATGATATCCATATTTTGATAACACATTTGAAAAAGAACCCATCCAATGCAGGTAAGCTCCCAGGAGATCTTCTGTACAAGTTGCAATTCTTATAGTTAATGAAGCAGTGTGTTTTTTAAATTATTCAGACTAAGTGAGAAAATAAACCAATCCAGCACTTCTGTTAGCAGTGAGGGATTTCTCATCACATTGAGAAATTACTCACTAGAGTGTGCTCAAAATGCAAAGAATCTTTTGAGACCAAGCGTGACCTACTTACTTCTGGATATTTGTTGTGCTAGGCATCAGGAAGGAGGAGTCTAAGGCCATGCATTTGGCTGTACAAGAAAAGCGTGCATAAGAAAGGTGCCATTTACAGGCATTTGAGCTCTTTCAACACTGCCATAGGCATTGACATGAAACCTGCAAGAGGAAAACCACTCTGGAAAGGAGTCTCTGATTTGCCCATTCATTGGCTTAACATATTTCGCTAATATACTGATAAGGAATACCCTGCTGCCTTTTACTACAAATACATTACCACCGTAATGATACTCCAGCAATATTTCATTCATGGAATCCTCAAACACCTCTAGATGCTTATCATCTCCTGCAACGTAAAGAGCTAGTTTTCAATATGAATATTTACTTTTGCTTAGCCTTACAAAGGAATCATTTTAATATCTCCCCTTTGGACTACATCTTAACAAGTTCTGTATATCTCAACTAGGTCTGATTCACTAACTTTTTCCTTCCTAATTTATTTCAAATGTCGCAGTGGTGGTCTGCACACACCTACCGAAAATGTAACAGTGTACTTCATACATGTTGTTACAGAGTGAGATGTTGGGTATTTAGTCTGCCCTTGTGGACTAATATATGTCCTATAGTCAATAAGAAAAAATACTTTTGTAGCCAAAGGGCTACTCTGAAAGATTCAAAACTGCCAACCAGCCACCACTTCTGGGTCCCATTCGCAACCCTAGAGGAAACACACAAACTCAGACTAGTATGACCACCTCATTCTAGGTCATAACGGACACTGGGCCTGATTACGACCTTGGCAGATGGGACACTCTTCCACAAACGTGACGGATATCCCGTCCGCAGTATTACACCTTCCATTATATTCAATGGAACTTGCGAAACGGCAGGCGGGATAGCCGTCACGTTTGCGGCAGAGTATCCCATCCGCAAAGGTCATAATCAGGCCCATTGTCTCCAGTCCTGGACCTTTCACCAGCAACTCATTGTTTTCAGGTGTGTTAGTCTACTAGTTCACTGTAAGATTACAACACCCAGGGATAATTGTGGGAAATGGACAGTTTCCAAAAACATTTAAATATATTGACTAAATTATGAGAACTCTAGTGATTCCTAAATTCGAATCAACACTGGAGCCTCAATGAAAATAATGTATTCTATGTTGTACAAGGGCATGAAAGCGTTCCACCATTATAAAGTGGGCTTGTACATCAGAATATTGTTGAAACATTATTGTGCAATACAAATATTGTGTCCTCAATATTGTTAAAAAACGTAACCCCTTTGGGTGTATACTTTTCATTAATAACTCCAACGGTACGATTTCTAGGACACCAAATGATTGTCAGACAATAGTTAGCCCATTCTAGTCTAGTATCATACCTGTGAAAGTTGGCTTGCTGGCAAAGTATTGATGATTTATGTCTCTACCATTTGTTCCAAACTGAATTAAATGAATATTCAGCATTAACGAACTGTCATGCTATAAACAATGTTTACTCTACAATCTCAAAAGAAAACACTTTTATTCCACTTAACTACCACCTACCTGCCGTTTTGAGATTGGGCTGTGGCATTTCATGTCATTTCATGTTATTGCTTTTACATCATGCGTTTTTCTTTGCATAAAATTAAGTGATGTGCCACTCAAAGAAACCTTAGATGGAATAAGACAATACCACAGAAACATGGGAAATGGAAGATAAAATGTATTCCTTAAGAATGAGATGATACAAAGGAAGAGCAGAGGCAAAACAGAGAGACAGTGGAGTGCATTACAGTGTTTGAGAGAAAGCAAAGAAGGGGTGAGCTCGAAGAAGGCAAAGGAATGGGATGATGAATCTGTGTATGTGAGAATGGAATATGAGGAGACTAGCGGTATGAATAGAAACAATCATGAATACAGGTGAAAAAGGAAGGGAGAAAATTAAACAGCAGATGAGAATAGGTCAGTGAAGAGAAGTAAGAGAAGAAGACGTGAGTAGTTGGGGGCGGTGAAATATAAGACGCAGAGAAAGATAGAGTACTTATTGGAGTTGGGCAAGAGGATATCCCGGGCTACAAAACAAAGTGTGAAACAGTACTCCAGATGAGAAAACACAAAAGAAAGTAAAATAGTGTGTTAGCATGAAATGTGAGAAACTGGCGAATCTTCCAGTTATTGTGTATGCAAAACCGTCAGTGCAAGTAATAGAGGAAATGTGGTTACAGAAAACACGAGCTGAATGGAAATTAAAGCCTAGTTTATGAGCGGAAGAGCTTCCAGGAAAAGAAAAAGGTGTAAAAGTAATAAAGTGAGGTGCCAGATAGATTTAAAGAGGAGTAGTTTGGAAAAGAAGGATACGGAGAGAGATACGATATTTGAAGTAGCATTGTTAAAATTCGAGCCCAGGCCAGAAAATAAACTACATCTGGGAATGAGAAAAGAGTGGGTAAGTGAAGAATGACACAAGCAAGAGAAGTGATGTAAATACAGTAAAGCAAGGGACCAACTAACAGAGTGCTGAGGAACCACATGCTGGACAGCCAAAGTTATATGACTGGATGATCTAAAGTACATAGTAGGATCTTCAAGACTAATGAGAGGCCAGTCATGAAAGTTCAGATCTTCAGACTCAAAGAGTTAAAAGAATGGAACAAAAAGTACAGTCGAAGAGTAAGGAGGAAGGACAGATCAGAGTGGTGAGCTGAAGCAAGAGAGTTACGTACAGAGAGGAGAGCTGTTGTCCTGGATGGATTGAACAAAATTTGGACTTTAGTGAAAAGAGAATATTCCAGTCTAGATAGAAAAGAAGATGATTATTGATTATATGCTTTTGTAGAATAAAGAGGTATGGAGAAGTCAGACAGTGCACAACTTGAAAGGATAGATGGGCCAAGTGTGAGTTTTTTAAAACTAGGATTAGATTGGCACAACAATAAAACTAAAAGCACGGGCACAGCTATCAGTAGTATAGCTGATGTAGTGGCACCATGGACCAGAGGCAAGGGTGTGGGACATGTAACAATTATTATCACATCCTTCGCTCAGTTTTATTTTTGGTGTGTGTGCATGCGCATGTGTGTGCGTGTGTGTGTACGCATGTGTGGGTATGCCAGGGCAAGAGGTGACATACCAAGATCAGAACAAGCATAGCAAAAATGCTACAATTTATTGGTGTCCTGCATACGTAGGGCAAGCTGCTTTGTGCCAGGATCTGAGCTTCTTTGTAATTGATTATCCAGTACCAAAAGAGTTCAGTTCAGGATAGTAAACACACATAGATGACGAGGCACCACACGCATGGTCTGTGCCACATGTGCCCGAAGTTAAGTTTGATTGCTGGTCACCTCAACAGATCTCTGCCTGAGAGCACCTCTATGGTATTACAATGTTTACTGTCTGACACTCTTGGCCCTCAAATCCTGCAGGCCCTCTTTATGCCAAAAAATCCTGGGGAAGGCTGCTTAGATACTACAAAATGGTAAGCCCTGAGTTCTTCTGCTGAAAGCTCCCCTTGTTTCTTTGAGAATAGCAATACCTTCTTTATAAGCCAGCTGTCTATCCATTTAATGCACTGAGCTCATATCATTGTTTATCCAGCCTTTTTCCAATTGAATCAGCATATTAATGTTGTGCTCTGGATGCCTCCTTTCATTCAAGGCAATGTGCTCCTTGCCCTCAGCTGATTGCCTGTAGTCCATTCTAATACCATGTCCTACAAGTGCTAAATGGACCCATATAATTTTTTGCCTATGAATGTCAGATCACTCCATGTAGTAGGTCAAACACCATATTTGTATATGTATTATATGGACATGTTTGCTTAAAATGACTGTTGCTAATTTAGAATTTTTAAATGTTGATTACCAAGTTTTAGACCTTTATATTTGGTGAATCTCACAGCATGAGTCTCACTTCCAGTAATGTAATGGTAAATTGGACTGTGGTTGTTTACTGCTAGTGTCTGCCTTTTAAGATAAGACTGCTGCAATGGAACCAGTGTAAAGGGCACTGGGCTGGTTACATATGAACACATGTGCACACGTGTACACTTGGGGACAGGCTGCACATGACAGACAGTCGTACACAGCCCGATAGCTTCATACAGATAACCTGCCTGTGACAGTTTTAAACTGCACATTTGGCCTGTCAAAATCCACTATTGACTGGCCTAGGTCTTCCTTTTAAATATTAATAAGTCACTCATACGGAGGCCTAAGTCCCATAAAGGCAGGGAACAGATATTTAAAGGTAGGCCATGTAGAAATTAATGTTGAGCAGGCCCTGACAGTTAAAGATCACAAAAAATGATTTTCACTGTAGCAAGGCTGTCTGCTGCCTTACAGAATCATTGGGCTACATTGGTACATTTATTAAATGCTAGATTATGATTGATAACAACCAGAAAAGTACTTCTTACACTCTTTTGCTTTGTAGTTACAAATGCTCTTAAATGATGAGGATGTATTTAAATTTTATTTGAGAAATAGAACATTTAGAAAGTTGCCATTTTTCTGCCTAAAGTTTCCTGGGAGTCTAGAGCTGCTTGGGTTGGTGTTGGCTCTCCCACTGGGAAATGCATATTGGAGCCAGACAGTGCACTAAGGGCCTAGGCATAGAGGGGCTGAGGCTTCCTGACAGGTTGGCTGGAGAGGGGTTGGTTCCTGCCCTGATTACACTGCAAAGGATCTTTCACCAGCACACACAAAGAGACCTGACACCAGCCGTTTGTGTCACCAGCCGGGCCGGAGCCCAACCCAGGAAACAAGGAAGGTTAGACAAAAGGGGACTCCACAACCCACAAGCTGGACTGGACATAAAACTGGTACCCCTGAACATGAAGTAGAGCAGGACTTTAGACATGGAGTGTGACAGCTGCAACACCATGAACAGCTGGAAGTACAAGCCCCATGACCCCCCTAATGGACTGAGGACCCTGTCTATAGCTGACAAGGGCTTGTGCTGCTGCCCCCCCTACACCCCATGAAGACCGTGAGGACCAGATGGGTGAAGACTTGGACTCCACTGACCATCTCCCCCCTCCTCACCCATTGAGCCGCTGCATGGAGTCTGTGGAGGGAACAAAAAAGGAGAGGGCTGACACAGGGAGGATGGTATTGTAATATTCTTTTTATGGAACCAAAAAAAGGCACCAAACACTCCATAACCCAATGAGTGCAACCCATATATAAAAGTGAAACCGAGCAGCCTATAGACACAGAGGCAGTCTATCAGCTTCGTATGATGCACCTGATGTTTATCAGGCTTTCTTGTCCTTCGGCATGAGATGCACTAGGACATTTTTATGCAGTTATGTGCCTGCAGGTGCATAAAGTCAAAGCAAAGGCTATCCGAGCATAATGCCTACATAATGCTCTTGTTTTTGTAATCCTTCTGATTAGTCAGCTGATAATGGACAATGGTCCATGTCATTACTCATCCATTAGAGGACTAGTGGGAAATTAGACTAACCACAAGACACTTGCCTTTAATGCCCCAGGGAAGCATTGCACTCCCTTGCATATCTCATGCACCCCATTGAAACCTACCCAAGCCTTGGTCGGCCATGCACACATTAAAGACACCATGGGAGAACCCTGGGACGTATTGTGAGCTGTCCATGCTGTAATAGCTGTAAAAGTCATCTAACCTAATCAGGCAACCTGAGCACCCACCCATTTCCCCTGATCAATCAAAGACACTCATCAAGCACACAGAAATCATACCCGGCAAAAATAGTCTTTCACTCCTTCTCCTTGATATTATGAGAAAACAATCTAGTTTCTCCCATTGACCTTGCTGATACATCACTGCCGCCTTACGGAGAAGATGCAAAGCACTTACCATCCAAACAAAGGTAGTGTAGTGAAGACACTTTGCTTTGTTGATTGAATAATACATTTAGATATATTATGATAAAGATAAACAAGTTGTTGCTACAAAGGGCCCAGGAAATCAATCCTAACTGCCCTCAGGTTAAACAACAATCCAGAGTCATTCCACAGTAGAACACACAACGCACCACTGAGAATGAAATGCCATATTGCATCCTCTGCTACTCTTTTAAGGTGTAAACACAGAAGAAGCAAATCCTACCGATAGGCACAGACTTGTGGCTTAGCTGAATTTGCAAACAGCAACACACCTATTCTACCACACAATATCCATCCTGTAAGGACAAGTAGACTTTTAAAAGCAGAACCAAGTGACTCTGTGGGATTTGTGCACCAAAAGTAACAAGATAATGAACACACTGCAAAGGCCACATGCCCCTTTAAGCTGTTTCTTCGTCATTGTGGTGTTTGTCAGACCTATCGCAAAATGGGAAATGGGTCTGCCTTTCATCAGAATACACCAAATAGCTCCTATTTTATCCATCATGGTATCAGACATTGTACGTAGTCATTACAAAGCAGAAGAGGTTATTTCAGTGATGAATACCACTTAGGAGGCTGCTTAAAATACAGTGTGGGAAGAAGTTAGGAACCAAGAAGGCTGTGACAAGAGTTGCACAAAAGCTTGGAGGTGGCAAGGGCATCAAAAAGCATTTTGCAACTAAAAGATAATCATTAATGAGCTTGTCAGTGTATTTCTTGACCCAGATCAATAGCTATGGGTGGCTTACAATATTTAAATGTTTTCGGGAGTGACGTGGAATAACCTGTCAAGCAGGAATTGGTTCCTGATTTGGTAGTAGATATATAACAGGGCTACCAAGTGCAAACCTTCCACCTTGCTAGTTCACTTAACATTAGAGAATATAAAGAAGAAAAATATTTTTCTGCTTGAAAAAGGGGACATGCTTGCCACACTCATGCCAAGCACTGAAAGTGCATTTTTTCCTTCATATTTCAAAGTGCAGTAGGCTACATGAAACCATGTGGTAGAATCAGCTGTCTCTCCCTCACATCTGTAAGAAAACTTGTTTTGATCATGCAGGATCTTCAAGACTGGCCGTGCAGCAAAGAAAGGAGAGGATAGCCGAAGCATTACTGGAGACGCTGATACCCAAAGTTTGCACAGCTTAAGAAGCAATAGGTCTATGCCTGGGTAAGTGACATATTTAATTTTTTTTATGAATTCAATATAAGCAGATAGTCATTTAGGGCCTCATTACGAACACAGCGGGAATTCCTGCCGTGTTCGGGCTGGCGTTCTTTCCTTCGACCGCCAGCCTCCTGGAAAACCCGCCAGCCGTAGAATGAACTCCCCAGCAGGCCAGTGGGCGGAGACAATGTCTCCGCCCACCGGCCTGGCGGGGAACACGGACACAACATTGAGGGCGGCTCCCAATGTTGTTGTGCGGCGGGTGCAGCAGCACCCGTCACGCATGTCACTGCCCGTAAATCGGGCAGTGACATGCGCGACTGGTGCCTGCACCGGGGCCCCTGCACTGCCCATGCAAAGTGCATGGCCACTGCCGGCATGGCGGGCCGAACTGCCAAGTTCGCAATGAAGGCCTTAGTGCCAGTTCAATTATAGAAGGAAATGTGTATTTTCCCTAGCTACATATTATTTTGCAGATGGTTCTCGGACTATTTCAGTGGATTATGAAGTGTTTATGTGGACACATGAAATGACCTAGACTAGAGAGACTAGTTTGTCATTATCTTACTATAAAAACATAAGAAGAAAATTAGATTTAAAAATACAAGTGCATTCAACCATACAAACCAATATCAAACTATTTCACAACTAATAGTGTTTATATAGAGGCACAAAAAATAAAGCATCAGAGTTGACCATGTACTTTAAATGGGTACTTTGTTGCAAACTTGCATTCAGAGTGTCAATAGAAAACATTCATTCATACTGATCATTTCTCTCCAAAGTTGAGTAGCTTCTAACTTGTAGGGTTCAATTAAGGGTATTCTGGTGAGTAAAACTTTCTAATAGGCTGTGTAAGTTTAAATTGATTATGAGATATTGTGCACATAAGCCATGCAAAGTTTTCCAGGTAAAGATTAGAACTTTGAAGTGAATTAAAGGTTTAATATACAAATAGGTGAACAGTATATTCCACCACAAAAATGGTAGAGTACCCCTCCTGCCAAACAATTATTTCCCCTCCTCTGCTTTGAGAGGGGGACATTTCTGCTTTGAGAGCTTGTTTTTGAAAAGGTAAAAAATATCTGTGCAGGCGCATCATGCATGGTGCCTACACAACAAAGCTTCAGTGTCTGTAGAGGAACCACTTTGGCAACAATTTCTCTGAAGGCACAGATATATTTGCCTACCTGGAGAATGCTAAATATGGTGGTCCAATGGGCACCATGACAGGGCATACATCCATTTGCTGCAATTACAGAATGGAGTACAGCCCACTGATGTCCAAATAACCCCCCTTGTCTCTAAAATATAGCTAGGTTAGATTTAGGTGGTGCTGAGTCACCTGAGCAGATTAATGTACATTCATAAAATGATCAGTTTCCTATTTTTCAACAGTTTGCAGCTTGTTCAAATAAAATTGTCTGATATTGAAGTATATACTAACACGACACAAGACTGTAGAAACAACCACTGCATTTAATAGTAAAATAAGATGGGTTGTGTGAAGTAAGGGGGTGCATCTGAGATAGATTGGTCAAATGGAAATTGCCTGCCTTAGTAACTTAACTTATTTGGGTGTCTAAAGGTGAAGATGAATCAAAAACTATTTCCATGTTTTTAACAGCTGGCATAGGTGAAAACCTTAGCTCACTTGGACAAAACTCAGTATTAAAAATATTTGTACCTGAGAGCAAAATTTCATTTCCCCAGTACTTAAGCAAAAGTCATATTGTGTTCTTCCACTCTTGGGCATAATTGTGATGCAGATATAACTAATTTTTATAAATCTACCATAATGTCGGTACCATCTGAATATATTTGATACCAGAGACCAATGGCCTCAAATAAAAGGGCTAGAGGAATCATATATATGTTGAACAGTAAGCACAAGGAGGCAAAACCATAACTGATGCCCCAGTCTGGTGGTCTCGAAATAGATCTAAATTATACCAAATGAACAGAATGTTTCCGGTCCAACACATAAGAGCTAATACAGCTCAGGCTCTCTTTTTATGGCCACTACTGATTCCAGCCTGTCACATAGAAACCCTTGATTTGAGGCGTCACAGCACTAGGCACCAAAGAGATCAAATAAAATCAGTGCCCCTGGATGTCGCCCATTGCATTCTGATCATCTTTGTTCTCTGATGTAATTTATGACAGTTTAATTTCTTATTGGAGGACAAACCCTATATTGAAATTGCTATTATTTAATTGAGAGGAGTCACTACGACATTCATTAATAGCTGTGGCTACATACCTTTGTGTAAAAAAGCATAAATCAGAGTTACTCTAGCCACGGAAAATAAGCTAAAGTTTTGCTTTACAAACGTGGCTGGGAAAATATCTTTCTTAGATCCAGTTGGATTCAGCCTTGCTATCTATCTTGTTCATGTCTGGAAAACATGAATTTGAATTAAAGTGGCACAGTGAATTGATGAAATTGTCTCAATGACATAGGGTTAATACTTTAACATTTAAGTCACTGCTTTATATTTCACATAAGGCTTACAATTTTCTCTCTCTAAAGATATTATGAACTGCAGGGGAAATCTTTTTTTCTCTTTAGAAGATTATTGTCTGCAACACTTGGCATCATTGATTCTGTTTCCACAATAATCATATTTAGCATTTGTTAAAAAAAATGTATCAGTGCATAGAAGTTGTTTAGCAAACTATCTCGTCATCAGCATGTTGTGGGCTACTTTGGATTCTTTCAAGTTAAATTTCCCTTTGTTTGAATTTCAATATATGTTAGCTGAAAACAAAGAACTTAACTGGCAAGCCAATTATATTATTTAGGATTTCATTGCTGTAAGTACTTTTTGTTGTCTCACATTTCTTCAGAAAACATTATAACATTGTTGTCATCTTAATTGGAAATTTAACCTAATCAAAGCACGGTATGATCATGGCAGAGATGTTATCAGTTTATTCATTGGTCAACAGCTGAGACCTAAAGCCAAGTCCAGCAAATGATGTGCTACTTGATGAGACCTCTTTTTTCTGTGAAACCTAGCAAATCGAAAGAATCAACAGAAGGAAAAGGTGCTGTGTGATTGGCAGGCATGTGGACGAGAAGTCATGTGACTTGCAACAGAACAGATGTAAATGGAATTCAGAAGTAGAGCGGGACTGATATGTTAACCTTCCACTCCTAAAGAAACCCATTGATCCTGTAGCTGACATTAACTAATGCAGAAACATGTCAACCACTTTACAGAGCCAAAACACTACCTTGTCTTTTAAATCTTACTCAGTGGAGACAGAAAAATAAAGTCATTAGTCCACCATTAGTTGGTTTCAGATCAATCTCATTCACTCTTTTCTCCTCTGTCTTTTCTAGTTAGGACACCTACATTAGTTACCAACCCATTGGCCCATCCAGAGCTCCCCTGATTACTAAGTTTGAATCCCACATTGGTAACATTGATAGTACAGATTTTTAGGGTTTATTTGTATCACTCCTCAGCAGTTTGCTTATTCTCATGTTTGATTAGTTTATTCTGGATGGCAAAAAAGGGTTCTGGGTAGCTTAAGTATCACAGCATCTGAGAATTGCTATTAATAGAAGTGCAGATGATCCTCCTGCTGTTCATAAATACATAAGATTTTTACTTTTCTCTACTTTCTGTTGAGATTTGTGAGGCTTCTGTATTTTTGTCTACTCAGTGAAAATTACAACTCCTCCAATCAAATGTTGCCTGCTTGTCAAGAAAAAGCAGAAGTTGTTGCCATTACCTTCTGCAGGGCCATGATGTAGCCAATGTAAAAATACTTGAAACACATAATGACACTTCTGTTAGACCTGACAAACTTAGGGTGTTCACCCCTAACTTTTTGCCTGCCTGCTTCCCTCCACTTTTTGGACACTGTTTTTGCTGGTTTTAGGACTCTGCACATTTTACCACTGCTAACTAGTGCTAAGGTGCATATGCTCTCTCCCATAAAACATGGTGACATTGGTTGATACCCAATTGGCTCATTTAATCTACTTGTAAGACCCCAGTAAAGTGCAATACATGTGCCCAGAGCCTGTAGATTAAATGCTACTAGTGGGCCTGCAGCACTGATTGTGCCACCCACATAAGTAGCCTCTTAACCATGCCTCAGGCCTGCCATTGCAAGGCCTGTGTGTGCAGTTTCCCTGCCACTTTGACCTGGCAATTAAAAGTACTTGCCAAACCTTAAACTCCCCTTTTTCTACATATAAGTCACCCCTAAGGTAGGCCCTAGGTAACCCATAGGGCAGGGTGCTATGTAGATAAAAGGCAGGACATGTACCTGTGCAGTTTAAATGACCTGATAGTGTAAAACTCCTAAATTAGTTTTTACACTGCTGTGAGGCCTGCTCCTTTCATAGGCTAATATTAGGGCTAACCTCATATACTGTTTGAGTGGTAGATTCTGATCTGAAAGGAGTAACAAGGTCATATTTAGTATGGCCAGAATGCTAATACAAAATCAAATCCTGCTGGCTGGTGAAGGTGGATTTAATATTACTATTTTGGAAATGCCACTTTTAGAAAGTGAGCATTTCTCTGCTCTTAAATCCTTCTGTGCCTTACAATCCACGTCTGGCTGGGTTAGTTGACAGCTCCCTTCTGCATTCCACTCAGACAAACCCCAAACACAGGATGCTCAGTCACACTTTTACACATCTGTATGGTGAATGGGTCTTCCTGGGCTGGGAGGGTGAAGGGCCTGACACTTACATGTCAAAGGACAGTAGCCTGCCCTCACACAAAGGACTGCCACACCCCCTACTGGGACCCTGGCAGACAGGATATAACTGAAAGGGGACCTTGTGCACTTCTAAGCCACTCTTTGAAGTCTCCCCTACTGGGAAGTATCCCTGGACTAGAACCTGCAACCTGTCAAGAAGAACTGCATGGCTGCCAAAGGACTCACCTGGACTGCACACAGCCCACTGGATCGACGCAAAGCTGAGCCAGAATGACGCAGCCCAACTTCCTGAGAGGAATCAACGCTGCGCCTGCCGTGCGGTAGAAATTTCCACGCATCGCCCACCGGATCAACGCAGCCCCTGTGACTTTGTCCTGCACGTCCAGGATTTTAACGCATAGTCCCCGGGGCATCCGAAAACCCCGCAATCTGAAGAGGATCCCAGTCTATGCACCGGAAATCGATGCAAAGCCTGCCCTGCGTGAAAACACAACAACGCTTCGTCTGTGTGCACCAGAAAAATCGATGCACACCTCCCCGTTTTCCACGCAACTTCTCCTCTGCGGTCTCTTGCAGAGAATGTAAACGCAAACTAGGTACTTTGTGCTTGCAAGAGACATTTTTTTTTTTTTTTAGAACTAAAGACTCTTTATATAATTTTTACAGTGATATTTCAACACATACTTATTGATTCTTGATCGATGTGACCTGCATTTGTGCAGATAAATATTATATATTTTTCTAAACACTGTGTGGTGTATTTTTGTGGTGCTATACTGGGTTATTGCATGATTTATTGCACAAATACTTTACACATTGCCTTCTAAGCTAAGCCTGACTGCTCAGTGCCAAACTACCAGAGGTTGGGCACAGGATTATTTTGATTGTTTGTGACTTACTCTGACTAGAATGAGGGTCTTTGCTCGGACAGAGGGTAACCTGACTACCAACCAGAGACCCCATTTCTAACAACTTCCAAACACAGAGATAGATGGTTGTAGCCCCTTGCTACAGTTTGCATGAGCATACCAAAATCAAGCTGTAGGAGAGTAAAAAAAAAAAACGCTTATTTTAGCCCTTGAGTTGAACTATGTGGATTAGTTGTTTGAAAAAAAAACTATAAATGCAGGCATTCCCTCTTTGAGTTTTCTCATACAATAGTCTTTTGTTATCATACGTGGAAGCTGATTACCCTCCACAGAGTGCAACATTGAATCCGTATTTTGTGGTTAGCAGCTCCATGGAACAGGATATATACTAACCCCCTGGCATGTAAGGTATTTTGTGATGGATGGTTTAGATGTGCTATGGGTACAGAGAAGATTCTTTTGGAAATGTTGCAATCTTGGATTAGAAGAGTGATTTCCATGAAACCATGGTGGATCGTGAAGCCATTAGGATGCGAGTTCCATATGCCAATTCAGCTTCAAAGAATGGGAGCGTTACCTCAGTTAGGAAAATATGCCATTGATAGTTCAGATGTTTTATACTCTCTGCCATCAAAAGTGTAATTTCCCTATAAAAAAGCCAATGAGTAGATAACCACTTTAAATATATTTAGGATACCTCTTGTTGCTATTCACTAATTTAGAGTCATGTTGCATGCCTGATTGTAGGAGGAACCAAAGATTGCATCCAATACTGATCCACCTGTTTTGTGAAGCCATTCTAAAAAACAGTAGGACCTTATGGCTAATGTTGAAATTTCAGTACTGCTTTAATGTTAGCCCAAGTCCTTGGAAGCAATATAGACTGATCCTTATGGCTGTGATGCATGTAATATTCAGAGCGTTGTGTTGATAAAATCCAGCATATCGCCATATAGTTTCTGGAAGTTGCCTCATGCATTTTTATTAGCTTTCCTGGGCTGGATATTTCTTGAAAGATATTGAAGATTGTCTTTATCCAGTTCAGAGCTTCATTGATATGTTTGGCAAGATGGGCTTTTATCTACTTGTGATAATCTCTTGTTTGAATGTTGCATACAAATGTTTGTGTTAGAGAGAGTCGCTACCTGCTTTCTAGGTTCTGGCATTTTATTTTGTGCCTGACAAATCAGTTGCACCACTTGTTGGTGGTTTTGATTTTAGACTTTTTTTTTAGCTGGCTAGGAATTAACTTATCAAGTGTGACTGCTATATTCACTTGGATGAAGGTAGCCGGAATATTAGGACTGGAATAGATAAAATGCTGCATCATTGCCGATTTATAAATATGGTTAAACTCTTCTTTATTGATGGTACTTAAGTACTCGGCTATGATGCAAGCTATTTGAAATGAAGGTGAAGCTGATGCTGGAAGTTGGTGATGGGAAAGGTAAAAGAACAGTCCAACTAAGATTGTAACAGTGCAGATCATGATTCAAGTGCATTGTTCCTAGTAAGTATAACATCCAGGGCATGCTTTCATGTGAGTAGAGGCATGCATCATTTGGTAAAAGGCCAAAAAGTTAAGGCTCTCCATCAGCTCTGGGGATAGTTTCTAACTAGGTGGTCTACATTGAGATTTGAATTCTTCCATGATAACCATGCCATCCATATGCTCTTGCTCTTCTGAGCTTGGCACTCGTTCTTCAGAAGATCACAATGTAAAGTATTTTACTGAGTGGTCCTCATGTGTCACCTATTAGCACTTGTAAATTTTATATGAGTTGTATTAAAATGTTGAATTTTCACTGATTACTGTTCAGCTAGTCTGTTTGTCACATGGTTCACTGTGAGAGAAATCTTCTGATCTTATTTGTTTGGGTTATTTTAAAGCACAATTGCAACTTTTTTGTTATGTTATGTTACGTAAAAATGTAAATAAATAAGTACATAAATAATGCATAAGTCATATTTTTAGGGGAAAGTGTGGACACGTAAGGCCAGTACAAGGACATTTCCAAAAATGTTGCCTAAACCACCTGGGGACGGTAGATGATGGTAAAGATTAATGAGCTTTTCAGATTAACAATGCAGTGTGTAATTGTGAATGGAAAGGAAGAGAACCTTCTGTTCATTTTGGGCGCAAGGCATAAAGGAAACCCACACCTATCCGTGAATATTATGTTTTGGAGAGATCCGATCACTAAATGCAGGGATTTTCTGTCATCCTAAAAATGTGACAAACAGACTTTATTAGTAGGGTCATTATCTCCTTGGAATATATACAGCACAGAGCTTGTTGATGGGACCTAATTTAATGAAGAACTTTGGCTTTCGTTTAGGTTTAGATTAGCTTCAGGGAGAGCATGGTGTAGGGTGGAGTATACAATGAACTTGTTCTCCTTTCCAAAGATGGAGGTTAGTGGAAGAAGTACAGGGATTTTGGCCTGAACAGCTTCAGCTGTAACTCCCAGCAGACATTGTTGGAGGTAGTTTACATGAGGCATTGTTGAAGATTAAGGATATCTGAGGGTAGATATACATAACAATGTTGATTTGTTCCCTAAGGAAGAGGTTGATAGATTATAACTTTCAAAGGATATATATATGTAGTGATGTTTTGTAGGTGATAATGAAAAACAGGAGGTTGATTACTACAAAGCACGTTTTCTCATTTGAGCACATTAGATTTTCAGGTTCTGAGAAATGTTTTCATTTAGGCATGCTTAAACAGCTTGTTGGCATTTTTGGAACTGCATGTGTTCCTTCAGATGACTGTGATGCTTATGCGCCTGATTTGCAGAGGGGTCTGTCTACTCTCATGCTCCTAAGGATTTGGAGGGCTATGGCAGGAAAAGTGCTTACATAATTGACACAGAAGGACCAGCTGATATGGTATGTCCAAATGGAACTGCCCTTGGGCAGGGCAAGATTTTATGAAGAGCTTCCTGAACTTGTGTAAGCCAATGTGCTTCCATGTCATAACAAAGGATGTTAGTAATATAAAAATGTGAGTACAATCCCTTATACCATTGAGCCAGACAGTGATTATACAGGATAGCACACGATACTATGATTTTGCAGTTAAAATATGTGTCTTGATTGTCAGTATGTTATTAAACTTTCTTGAGGGTCCTCATGAATTAGAAACCAATTATTGATGCACTACCACAGAATGGAATCTGGTCAGCTTGAAATAGGCTCCATAATCTGGCTAGAAATCCTCCCTTTCACTCAAAGCTCTGAAAATGTTGACCTAGATGTGGGCAAATCTTGTTTCCATTTACGTTTCCTATGTTTGAATTATTGAATCACCAAATGTGCAGTTGTAATGAAAAATGAATTTGGTTATCCCTGATAGCAAGGTGGAGATGTGGTCAAAGGGCCAGAGATATTGACTTTGGAACTGGGGAACCAGGGTCATGTGTTGGCTCAACATCCTGTGGTTCTGGGCAAATCGCTTACTTCCCCTGTGCCTAAAGAAAAACAATCTGACATTGTGTAATGTAATCTTGTGCTCAGATAAAGTGCTCTGATTCCTTTGTGCATGTTTCATGCTATATAAAACAGCAAATAAAAAAATATATATGATTATGTTGCTAGGAATTGTAGTGAGCAAATCTATACCTGTTACGGATATTCACCTTTGTGGTAAAACCAATCTCTTGTGAATTTTAGGCAATAAAGCATAAAAATGTAACACCTAAAATTGTTTATTAATGTATATGACACTATCTTAATTGAAATCTCTCTTGTAGCCATTTATAACGATGGTTAGAAAGTTTTGCTGCTGTTGTTTTACCATGTTTCACTTTCAACCAGTGGTAACATGTTGTGTCAGATAACTGAACATGTGTCTAATTGATTAGAGCCTAGAAGCCTTAGCCTGACAATTCTAATTAATCATGTTCATTAAAACTGTATTTCTACATTTGTCCACTTCTAGAATATGTAATGTCTCAGAAGATTTAGGTTAATACATCTGTGTGTGTTTGTTAATTGTATCTTCTTATAGATCCTCTGCCTTTGCTCTTGTAAATTCTGCTGTAATGTTTTCTTGGGTTAGGGATGAATGAAGATTTGTTTTTCAAGCAACTATCTTCATTCAGTTGAACCTTTTAGTTCTTTGTATAAACTGTATAACCTGTGATGTTGGCATCATCTATTTTTGTGAGAAAAAAAATATCTTAAAATTATTCGACATCATACATCTTCTGTTGGTACCAGTAGCTGATCTGCCTCTGTACATTATTTTCTCAGAGGTGTACATGATAACTGTCTTTTCACAAATGTTTTTTAATCAATTTCAGCTTAATGTAGACTTTTGCAAAATTGCAGGTACTCTCCGAAAAACTTTAAAGCATATTTTCAAAACTAAAATCTCAGTAATGATCTGTGTAAGATATATTGATTACTATATACTCACTGTCATAGGATCTCTGTGATGCTTATGTTTAACTCTTTACCTGTCCATCTCCCTGTATCTCACTTACCTCCCCAAGTTCACTAAGAGCTGATGTGTACCTCCTTGTTTTTAAGTAATGCTAATATCCAAATCATAAGCGATGGACATATTGTAAAAAGATTTGTATTAATGAATTCAAAATAACTCAAGGTGGATTCTGCATTGCAAGAGATAGGAATTTGTTGCTCTCGTGTTACAGGTATCCTTGCTGTAGTCATATCGCATGCCTGCAAAAGTTGAATTACAACAACATATTCATGATCAAATTGCTATAATGGTTGGTCCCAAGGCAGTGAATGTCTCCTAACTCCTTTCTCACACCATGGTTGCAATATTATGCAGTTCCTTTCCATCCCGTAAAAGGAAAGCATGCATACACAGTGAAACCAATACTTATGTTGCAATATTTCCTAATGTCCATTTGGTTTTGCATTTACAGCATCTTGGCCAATAAGAAAACTAAAATGCAAGTAAAAGCTGAAGATGCAAGAAGCATTAACCCAGACTATGATGCCCAAAGCATGCGCAACACCAGATCGAAGCCACATTCTGATAGGTGAGAAAGATTATTTTTTTTAATTTCAAACTGCTTTTGTTTCCACTTAGCTGGAAGTAACCAATAGCATCATACAAATTTTACCCAAGAACTCACAGTCCATGGGATTAGTACTTAACACTGAATGCTATGTGTTGATACTCCCAATATAAAGCCTGATGCAATTCAGCTTCTCACTGAGTCTTAGAATAGAGACAACACATCTTAAAGTTTGGGATAATGCTTTGAAAGTACAGGATAAAAGATTGTTTTTCATGCTCATCTCATAGACCCCAACACTACTGCATCAAAGTAAACCTTGGAAAGTCTCAGCCAAGTGGATCTCAGCACTCCTGGCTTGCAGTTTTCCTAAACTACTATTGCGGAAAGCTAATAGTATGAATTACAAAGGGCAGTTTGTGAACCAGGTGGTGCAAATTTGCATACTGATTGGTTTGCGAACTTCCTTCCATTTTGTGATGCAATTGATGCACTAGTCAGCCACATCTCAGTCACATCTCAAAATGGATACTCACAGGAGTTTGCAAAAGTTCTTGCCTCCTAAATATTAATGTGGTACAAGGCATTTTGTAAACCTGTGGAAAAACCTATACGCATTGTTGCTGTTTGTCCTGCCGAGTGAACGTCTCAAATGATTAGTAAGTCTGTAAATCTCTCAAAGAGTATCAGCGGTTGATTGTTCATTAGTTCAGCCAATCATGTTTAGTGTCCTGTCTCTCTGCTCTACAGTTTAATCTTTAAATTTAGCTTTTACATCAACTGCTTTGAGATCATCTTTCTTCCAAAAGTAAAAGATCAGAGTGTGGTTAATAAAATGTAGCTCACATCTAACAATGAGTGATTGAAAACTGACTTAGTCTAAAGACAGAAAACGTATTGTCTTTCTAAAAGGATCAGGCCATGTGCTGAAGACAAGTACGAGAAATGTATATGACTATTCAAATTGGTGAGACAATGAAACAAAGATTCTGGGCAAGGATTTTGACAAATGGATATCCCTGGATTGGAAAATCTATTTTAAGTATCATCTGAAATGGATCAGAGGAGCCTGACCATTCCTTGATGCAGAGCAACATTGGCAGACTAATTATTGAGGTGAAAGTAGATTATAGTAACACCCTGTGGCTGATAAATTCAGGCAGAAAAAATATTACTTCGATGCGAGTGAACCAAAACTTAGCAATTGCAGTGTTGCCTTGCTTTGCCCCAAACAAGCACATATCTTCTGACTGGAGAACAATGAAATGACTCTCAGTAAAAAGAGACGGTGAAGGTCAAAGTCCTACCCTTAACCAATAAGGCTACATAGGGCCAAGTACTAAAATACATGAAAGACTGGCTCTTGTTGTGCTTCCCTCCCAGAGATATTTGAAAAAGGCGACCCCTCCCCCAAAGTCTGCAGAATTAAGGCAGGAGACAGGTGCATGTAGGAGCAGCAGCCCTCCTGAATGAGCACTCAGTGTCTTTTCATTTAGCGGATTCAAGAAAGGTTACTGGTCTGCTTTGCACAAACCACTTGGATGTCTAAGGGCTAGAGGGCTAAGAGGACTAAAGAAATAACTGTCCTGATGATGATGCTCTTAGCATGTTCCGCAGTTCAACCTACTTTTCCTCAACAGTATTCAAGTCAAGTCACAAAAGATAGCAAACTGTTTTTTTCCTGTGCCAAAATATATCTAATCATACTGGGTAGTGATCGCACTTCAGTCTTGATTAAATGGCAAAGAAAATGCAACACTTAAAAATCCCCCAAGAGAGAATTTACAATTTCAAAATAAAGTGGAACCAGTAATTCTAGATGGATGGGCTGATGAGCATGTATAAATCACCAATTTACGAATTGCATGCTTGACTGAAAGTGGAAGGTCTCATTATAATTTTCATCACCAGGAATAAAGTCAGCATATTTTCTAGAAGCTCAGCCTAGTTAATGGATTCCCTGCAACATACGTTCCAGCCCTTACCAAGGTACAGGGCACTGTATAAAGTTTCTTTTCGTTCTCTCCTTTCTCCCTCTCTCCCTACTTACCTGCGGGAAAGGGTGGCATAATCAAAAAGATCTCCAGCAAAGAGCCCCCCGAAAGGGTGGTGCCCGTCAGACATTGCAGCGCCAGTCTGACGAGGAGCTGGTCCGATGATGAAGCATGACACCCAGTTGGGTGTGTGAGGACTCTTGCTCCTACTAAATAGGACCCCCTAGTACTCACCCTGTCTTCTTCTTGCTCTTCAGGAACAGTGTATTACATTATTAGTAAAGTTTCATCCACCCTTAATCTTTTGTTGGAATGAATGTTGAGGGATTTGCTAGTGTGGGCCAGAGTTCTCTTCAACTCATCTTTTTCATCTCCCTCACTAGTGAAGTAGCTGTGTTGTGAACACTTTCTTATCTAAAGTCATATATATTGCACATCAGAAGTCAGCAATCCTCTTTTGTACTTCAGACCAAGTGTCATCCTTCATGTACACCTTTTGAGACTTTTTCTGAAATAGTGTGCTTGCTACACTAATAGTTTGTTGAATTCTTGGGTGAGTTCAGTCCTCAATTTGAAAAATAGTGTCTCAATTGCATCAAGTTGATACCATTTTCTCTCTCTGCCTATTTTTCCAATCCACTGCATTGACACTCTGTGAATGTCTCTAGTTCGAATGATAGCCATGGTATTAGTTTCTTTTCTTGAGTAGATTTGTGGATTTAAATTTTTATTGCAGACACATTGTCAGGTGGCTCCAGTCCTTGATGGACATGCTGGGCTCCCCACCAACTTAGCCATAAGAGAATAATTGTATATTTTGAACAGTCAGAAAGATCATTCCCTCATTTAAGTAGTGAGACAATTGCTATACCATAGTTATGGTTTACACCTAGAAAGGTGACAAAGCGTCTCCTCCTGTGGTAGCTTAAAATGTGTCGATAAACCAGTTCATTAAGATTGTGTGGCCCTGGTTCTGATGCAAATAAAACTGCTGTTATATAAAATATATTACTCATTTTCTTCTCACAAATGTGTCACTTCAACATTGAGAGCATCATGTACAAAACTATTATGTGGTCGCAAACCTTGTATTTTGTAGAAAGCAAATCATTTGCAGCAGCAAAATGGATTTTTGCTATTTACTACATACATTTGGTATAGATAGATAAGCCAATTTCGAAGTAAAAAAAAGCTTGAACGATGTGCAAAATAGGTTTACCCAAACACATCAACTTGCATTTAGAAAGGGACCTAAAAGTTATAGTCCTTCCTAATTGTGGTTTATTACGGTATGCATCAAAGATTTGCAATCATAATTATGGTTGCAAGTCATTAAACAGTTATTGATTCTTCAAGGAAGGTGGTAACTTATTCACAACAAACATTTGCAATGCAATGGGTCTCGCAATTGTTTGACTTAGAGCTATTAGCTTTGTAAAGTCCTAACTGGACTTTCCTTGCCACATAAATTGAAAATGAAAAGTAATACACTTTTACATAAGCAAGCTGATTTAAAGTGCCACACCATGAACATGAGTGTGAAGGAGCACCCAATAGGAAACAGAAGTTCCCTCGCAGTCAAACCTATCAGCAGTTATGCAATTATCTAAGTAACAGGGTCGATGTCATTCAAAGCGCTCAACTACTGCCCAGCAATATCGTGCTGCATAGGAAATAAAAAGAAAAGATAGCCCAGAAGCCATCCAAAAAACATGGAGCCTCGTATGTTTTCAGTAGCTTACTGGTACAGTCGAGGAGGGCTAAACACTGGAAGAGGCATGACATATGCTTGTCTTTCACAAATGAAATCCAGTGAATTTTAAAAGGCAAGCCCATGAACCAACGAAACTGATGGGCGTGACATGGGCATGGTTAAAAGCCCACAGAGAGAGATTACAACAGGGGCCAGATCGCTTGTGTGCTCCATCCTAAAAAGGAACCAATCCCCATCAGACCCCTTTCCCATTGGAAATTGTGCTGGGTGACATGGGGGTAAGGTGCAGGCAGTGGTGTAGCGAGTCTCTACCTGCTCACTTTGTTGTCCCTCAAGCACAAATGTGTTTTTTTTTAAAACATCACTGGTTCCTTTAAAGAACATTGGATTTTTTAATTTAAAAAAGTTTCCTATTCGGAATACCCCCACAAGGGTGCTGGTCTGCTGTTTTTTGAGGGCTAACAACTGTGTGTTGTAGCCAATCACAGGGCGCTATAAACAGAGACATCCCTAATTAGTATTCGTTAGGCTGGTTGCTCTTTGACCCACCGATTATTGGAGATTTAGTGGCGTAACCTATTAATACATAAGTTGCATTGTAAAATCCAAAAATCATGATGCATGATCTGAAATCACTATTTGTGACCTGTCTCTTTGTTAATCAAGCCTAAAGTTCTTTAAATTAGTAGAGTGTTTCAGGCTTTTCTTTCTTTCTTATCAGAACTTTCCCAGTGTGTCATTTATCAGCAGTACTCAATCCTCATTTTAAATAATGTATTGAAAACTTTATTGAGTTATAGGACATATTCGTGAAAGGAATTTGCACTTGCAATATCAATGCAGCACAACATAGCGGAGTTTACTAATGCAGAATCACCATTTGCTATTCTTATAAGTGCTATTGATTCACCACCCTTACAGTATATATCATTTGCAATATCTGCATTGTAGTTCCTACTGTCACCAGGAAAAGGATGGTTAAAATGTCCTAAAGTTTTGCATTGATGCTTTGCAACTTCTCTAGTAATAGCTTAGCATTACCTTGGACAGCTGCCTGATCTCCTTCATGTCCCTTTCAATGTGCCATTTTTGTGACATTCTGTGCTGTGGCCAGTCCTTCAAGGACAGAGATCAAAATGTTGGTAGATTAACAAAGTTGTTTTCTTGTATATATAAATTTTTGAGGATTTTCATGGGTACACACTCTTGTACACCAAACCCAATAGAGCTATGATAAGCATAACATCCCAGTGTTCACTTGCCTGCCACCGTTTTGAAACTCCCTCAGCCACTCCACTTACCTTCCCACCCTACCCCTGAGTGCAGTCTGAGTATGCCATCTGGGGATCTTTGTAAGTGCGGTTGTGAACCCCATTGTCACCCATCCCCAGCTGTATCCCAGAACGCTGCCAGCTAAGCTTTCTACCCTAAATATATACCTCCTCTGCTAGTACCACAGTACCACCTTCATAAATACCTCCTCTGCTAGTACCACAGTACCACATTGTACCACAATGTAACAGAGGGAGCCCTGTCACCTAACCACCCAATTGGCACACACCATTCAGCCAGGACCAGAGCCAATATAAAAAATGGCCAGTTTATTTTCTTCCCCCAAGGCTACTTTATGATCCTTAGGAGACAATGTGCTGAGGTCGTCATCCAAAGCAATACTAGCCAGTGCCCTCAGCGGTGGTATCACCGCCATCCAGAAAGCCCACAATGTGGACATGTCCATGTCAAGTGCAAGAAGGAGGCACCATTTACCAACACTTCGGGTAAACTGTGTTCCTGTCCCTGTACATACTACTGAGCTTGATGGGAGTCAAGTACATACCGTGAACATAGTTAAAGTGTGTCAACTTGAACCTGGCATTACAAGAAACCCTTTTCACAAGCATACAGGCCAATTGCCACTCTTCATCCGTTAAGGGGACTGCAACCTCCTTCCTCCATGCCTGGCCGGGTTTGGAACTGCTCCCCACTCTATCACATTCAAGGGCCTTACAGAACAGGGATACCAGATAGTGGGTCAATCCTGCAGTCAACACCAGCTGTAAAGTCTCTTACTGCCAGGGTGTCTCCGGGAACTCTGTCCAAATTTTTTGCACCACTCTTAGCATATTACAGGAATTGACCACTCCCAACAGAAAAAAGCCTCTTGATCCTCTACAAAGGTAAGGAACCGATCCAATCGGTACAAGGCTCCCAGCATTTCACAGCCCCTCTCACTCCACTGTGCACTTGACCTATCCACACTGACATGCCTGAATGGTAACACCGTTCACATGGCCAGCTTCCGGGCAAAAGGGGTCTTCTTCAACACCCTACCGATCACCCTCTCCCAGACCTCAGCGGTCTGCTGAGCTATATACAGGAGGTGTCCAGCCACTTTTGAACCCCCCCCATAAGCAGCTTCATCAATGGGAAGGCTCAAAATGTGCCCTTCAATAAACGCTTCTCTCAATTATCTTCTGCCGTCACCCAGTGCACCACATGTTGTAGCTTAGTGGCATAGTAATCGGGCTTGAGGGCAGACAGGCCTATGCCACCCTCCTCCAAGTCCAATTTAAGTATCTGCAGCACAACTCTGCTCCTTTTCCCATCCACACTATGGAAATCAAGAGGCTATCTAGTGCCTAAAGATGTTACATGACATTGTGTACAGTGTGTTCTAAATTATACACAGGCATCTGAGCAAAAACACCATCTTCACCACCGCTATCTGCTGCACTACAAACTTCGGAAGTGTGCTCCAGACCTGAATCAATGGCATTAACCCTTCCAGCAAGGCTCACTGTTATAGCAGGGTTGCCTCACCAAGGAGGGAGCAACCATGATACCTAGTTACTGGAAGGAATCCGTCTCCCAAGGCAGCCCCAGGGTAGGCATGTCACCCTCAGGAGTGCCGCTTATCAACCCCAGTGGGAACAGTGACAGCCAGCACACTAAATTCATCTAGCTGGGACAACAAGAGTGGCACAGCGCTCCCAGGTAGCCTTACTAAAAAAGCAGGTCATCCACATACAATGATATTAGTGGTAAAGAGTCCCCAAGTGTGATACCAAAGGTGTACATGTCATTCTGAAGCATCACAGCCAGGGGCAAACAGCAGTGGAGCTAGAGGACATCCCTGCCATATACCACACCACACCTCCCAGTCTTTGGAGACTGCACCACCACTCCAAACTCTAGCCCAAGTGGCACAATAGAGAAGCCTCACCCAGCTACAGAAGTTGAGCCCGAGCCGCATCCGTAGAAGAAACTGCAGCAGGTGAGACCAGTCTAGCATGTCATACACTTTTGTAATGTCTCCTGATGCCAATAATAATTCCTCCTGACAATGGTCCACTGAATGAAGAACATGTGCAAGCTTTCCCAGATTCATAGCGGTGGCTATGACCAAGCATAAAGTCACATTGGTCCTCATGAACTAGGGGCCCCTCTACCCCATATAGGCTCTTTACCAGGGGTTTGCACATCACCTTTCCACCTTAAGCATGGTAAGAGGTCTGTATGAGGAGGGGATCATTGAATCTCCCCTGGTTTGGGAACCATACAAATCACTCTTTCCTTTAGGGTAGTGGGCAAACTCCACTTTTCCTGTGCCTAATGGGGCACCTCCAAAAGTGGTCCCAAAAGTGCTACAAAAGTTTGGTAAAATTCCATTAACATTGCCTCCTGGTGGCTTCCCTCTGGCAATCTTCCCCAGTCCCTCCTTCAATTCCCACAGTGTAAACTGTGACTCTAGATCCTCTCTGAGCATCAGCAATATCAGGAGATGTGCAGCAGAACCCCCACCATAAAGCCCTTCAGATGTTCCCTAAGGGCTGCATTAATGGTCACCTACTTCGTCACGACTGCCCCGTCTGGGCGCTTCAGTGCCATAATAAGAGCCCTGTCAGTTTCGCATTTAAGCAGCCATGAAAAGAGCTTAACAAGCTTGGCGGCCTCCTGGTATAACAATTGTCTATATTTCTGCCTCATGAGTCTGTCCAGTCTATCCCAAGTGAATCCCAACTGCCATTTGAGGGCCACCAGCTTCCCCGGTGCCTTGAGAAACTTGGTCTCCCGTCTCTGTGTGCCTGCAATTTTGCCCTCAAGAACTTCAAGTTCACCCTGTAACTGCTTCTGGAGACCGTAAACCTTACTCATCCACTCCCCCCTCATGACAGCCTTCATTGCTTCCCAAACCATACCTCTACTAGCCTTGGAACTCTAATTACCCACCCGGTATTCCATTGAAGCCTCACCCAGCATTGTCTTGCAGGCAACATCCAGCAGGGCATCAGCTGGTAGCCGCCAACCAGAAGACTTCTTGGCATGCCGGCACCACTTAAGTCTAACAATAAAAGTGAGTAGTCTGACAAATATCTTCCTAGGTATGCGCCAAACTGGACACCAGCACTCACAGCTGCCATCTAAAGTGCACAATCCAACTTACTGTATGTACTGTGCATGACAGAGTAATAACCATATTCTCTTTTGGTCAGGTTCATCACCCTCCATATGCCTATGCAACCCAGATTATGCATTGCTATAAGCAATCCCTCAGTTATACCTGGTTTAGTGGTGGCCCTGGGAGGCAATCTATCCATATATTCATCCAACATGCAATTCAAGTTCTAACCCACGGTAGTGTCTCAGCCATGCAGTGAGTCAAGAGGGTCTGCAGTTGCACAAAAGTCTCTATCATCCACATTAGGGGCATACACATTCAGATTACAGATCTCCATACTATCTAGCGTCCACTGCACTGGAACATACCTGCCACTAAGGACTTCCCCAGAGTACTCATGCTTAAATGGTACCCCCGATGCTACCCAAATCACAAGTCTGCATGCATAAGTGGAATATGTAGAGGAGAATAACTATTCCCTCAATTTTTTTTTCAATTTGTAAACTTCCTCATCCTCCATGTGTGTTTCCTGCAAACAAGCAATAGCAATCCCATGTTGATGTAAATAGGACCAAGGCTGCTGACATTCCTTCATGATCACCTTATAGGCACGGATTCATGTAGCATGCAGAGGTCGACTCGCAGCAACCCCCACCTCCAATGCTTCAGAAGATGAGCCCCACTCTTCTCCAGTTTTTTTCAAAATATACACCTTCGACAGCAGTGAACAGTCTGACTGCCCTATCGCCCCCCAGAACCACAGGAAGTAAACAAGCAAAATACAGACTCCAAATGCTACCCGAACTGCCTCAGATAAACACTAAGCATCAACAATAAAACAGCATGTTTGCCCATCCTTGAGCATTAAAACGGATGCTACAACCCACCCTATCTACGAAACAATGATTATGACACCCCGAATTGAGAAGTCTAATAACCTCTCAGAACACTAAACAAATCCCCACAATATGTGAGAAATAGGTAACTCCACACAGCCGCCAGCCCAACTGGGGAAGAGCTCTACACCAGGCCTCCTTCCAGCTGCTCTAATAGGTCCTATGGTATGTGCCCCTTGAGACCGTACTGCACACTAAGACCTAGGCCGTGCTGTACAGGGAAGCAGTATCATCCATAACTCACCATGCTTGCCTCCTTCATGGCCCACGCTGCCCTACCACCTCTTAAAGAAAGTACAAAGATGGTGCCCTTCAAGGCACCACATCGTGACAGCACCAACATTTATATCATTCAAATTGTTGTGCAGTGTCGCCCAGTGGAGGGGGTTGGTCTTGTACAGCCTCCCCATCTACAGGCTGACCTGCCTCTTAAAGGTCCATCAGTTCGTCAGCAAGCATGCTACTATTCGGCACCACAACTCTCGGTGTGAGTCTGCTCCCATAGCCCTGTGACTCCTGGGACAGGCCCCCATTGGCACCCCCGGCCCGTGTGCATCTCCCAGCATGGCCAGCATGCAGGGAACTCCTGTTGTGTCAAGGATCATACTCCCACTTCTATAGTCATGCCCACACATCCCATCCTCAAGACTCTCAAAGACATTCCTGCTTACCATTGGCCAACACACAGAGCAGAGCAGGAAACATCAACATGTTGGGCAAATGTATGGCTCTGAGTTTTTAGTTCACATCTAGAAAAGGCATTCTCTGTGTTTGCACTTTGCGCATATAATCCTGGAACATGGCAATGGTGTGTTGCTCCTGCCTCATAGGCGGCACGCAGGATACAGTCCCTGTAATTTAAAATCCTTGCGATCAGGACTCATGGGGGACCCCGAGCATCAGCCTCACTGTCAAACTCTGGTGTTCCCTCTCAACAGTGAACATGTGTAACAGTCCCTTCAGCTGCAGGGTGTGAGTGATCCAGTCCTCCAAGAGGCGCTTAGCTTATCCACCCTTCATTCCTTCAGGGAAACCCATGAGATGCAGGCTGTTCCGGCACAACCAGCCCTCTGCATCATTGACCCTATTTTCAAATTTTTGGTGGCCACTAAGCATCCCCACCTGCTTGCCCAAATCAGTGAGTGTGTTCTGCAAAAGTCACCTTATCTGCAACTTTGCAGAGGTCCATGCTCAGAAGACCAACCTCAATAGTGATGTGTCAGTCTTTCACCTCAGAGCAGTGTGCAACCCTTGTATGGCCTCCAGAAGGGCTGCCCTAGATGGCTCCACCTCCTGGTCCACCAGTGAAGACCCCATCAGCCACGTACTCTGAGATGTCACATACTGGGCAATGGTATTACTTTGCTGGCCTCTGGCAGATCTGTCCTTCCCCACATTGTATCATGCCGATGCTCAGCTGAGGCTCATCAAAGCAAATGGCAGAAGGTGTTGCAAATGAAAACCAGCGGAGTCTGGATGAAGGATCTCAGCACCAGTCACTGTCCACTGTGCCAGAGGGTCATTGCGAATCAAGGCTTTCCCCTCAATAGGGTATGTCCAGCGGGACAGCGTCCCCCTAACATGCTCCCACAGGGCAATTGTAGAGACAGAGCACCTCTCACCCCAGACCTCCCCGCCAGGGTCACCATCATGGATCAGGGCATCTATCTCTGTCATCCCTCACACTGGGGCTGCAATTCTCAGGGATCCTGGCAGCACCCACTGCAACAGCACCACATGTGGCAACCCCACTGTTCCTTCACCGTCATGTGGCTGAACCTCGCTGTCCCAGCAACAGGGGCCCCAATGCAGAAAAAGAATACCTCCACAGCCGACGCCCCACAGTCTGCTGCCTCCTCACATTCTCCGGCCAGCTACAGACCCTGCCAAATCCGCCTCAGGGGGCCACCATCTCACCTCCATAGCAGAGCCCACGACAGGAGTGGCAGGCCAAGTAATGATGCGCCATCTCCTCAGGCTCCAGGTGGAAAGGGGAGAACACTCCTGCAACTTACTCACTGCACCAGCAGCCTCTACACTTTGCAGGCCACCCCCGATACTCACCAGGCTGACCCCAGAGGACACTGCATCAGAAAACAAACTAACACTGCCCTTGCAATCCAGTCATGGTACCCATGCAGACTCAGCAGTCTCGGGCCTCTGCTTCAGGCGGCAAATCTCCCAGCATCAGCCCCAGGCTCAACTACACCCAGCCGCATCCACCACTAGGCCGACATTGCTAATTTCGTTCTCGGGCACAGCACCAAATGTCCAGACAGCACACCGCACAACAAAGAGCAAGAGCTCAAGGGCTCAAATGAGCAGGATTATACAGAATTAGATCTCAGGGATGCATGGCATGGGGTTAATGAGTCTGGTCGCCATCTTGCCAGGCCTCACTCCCAATAGATTGACAAAGTTTGTTCTGAAATGGAGTTATTTGGAACCATTGCATGTCTCTGTACTGTATTCATGTTGTGTAAAATTACACACACAGAAAAGGTCAGTCTTATTAATATTAATGCAGCTTGCCTCATTGTGGCTAGCCCTGTTGCTCTACAGGCATTTAATGCATTGGGTTTGTTAGACCTGACATCCTTGGTGTGGTCTTCTCTGAGATGTTTAGCCGTCACATCTCCTGTTTTCTGAATTTTGTTTTGGTTGACATTATGACTCTATGCACTTTACCACTGTTAACCAATTCTAAAGTGTTTGTGTTCTCTCCCTAAAACATTTGGCTTACAGCTCATTGGCATATTGAATTTACTGATAAATCCCTATTATATGGTACTATATATACTGTATACCCAGGGCCTGTTAATTAAAAGCTACTAGTAGGCCTGCAACACTCATTGTGCCAACCACTTAAGTAGCACTTTAAAACCTGTCTCAGGCCTGCCACTTCAGCCTGAAGTTCAGTTGTAAAACTGCCATGCCGACCTTGCCAAATGAACCTCTTGCCTGGTCTAAACCTTCTTTTTTAAGACATATATACGTTGGCCCTAAGGTAGGCCCTTAAGGCCTATAGGACAAGGTGTGTTGTATTTAAAAATTAGGATATGTGTTTTTAACTTTTACATGCCCTGGTAGAGAAAAACTCCTACATCTGTTTTTCGCTACTGTAAGGCTTATCTTTCCATTTAATTTACATTGTGTTACCTTATTACCTTTAATAAGGGCACTTTTTGATAAGGCTTAGGTAAGAATATCATGCTTTGACTCAAATGAATTGTAATTCAAATAATTCTCTTTAAAATGATAAAGTGGGGTTTTATGTCCCAATTCTGGAAATGCCACTTTTAGAAAGTTGGTCTTTTCTTGCCCTAATGTTTTTGATGCCTGCTGCCGGTGTCCTGGGTCACATGACCATGAATGGCTCTGCTATTGGGATTTGTGTAATCCTCCCATACAGTGATAAAAAGGGCATTGGGTGTAGGCAGACTAGGCCATCCTGCCCGGTTGGTTGGGAGTGGACTTGTTCCTTTTCCCACTTACGTTTCAAAGTGGCTTGCCTCCAGCACACAGAAAGGAACCTGACACTAGTCTTTTGTCACCTCAGACTTCTTGGAGACTTGGCAGGGGAAGGGAAGAACTTTCCAGAACTAGGTGTGTGGGTAGCCCAGGATGTCCCCCCACTTCAAAGGCTGGCACCAGGTATTAATATTGGACCCTCAGAAAAACTCTTCAGTGCCCTCCTGGGCCTGTGGATACCACAGAAGAAGGACTGCCTTGTTCCCCAGAGGACTTCCCGCAACCTGAGGCCTGCCTTGTTCCCCAGAGGACTGCCCTACTAATACCAGAGAACTGCCCTGCCACTTGTGGCCTGCCTTATTGCCCAGGGAACTGCCCTGCTTTCTAAGACGTAAGACTGGGCCTGCTCCCTTCATCCTAGGCTAATCTGAGTGTCTTAAAAGGACAGTTGCTGTCCTCCTCCTCTGAGTCACATGGACACAACAAGCTCCCAATGCCTACCTGACCTGCTGCAACTGGGCCTGCCTGGACCTGCAACCAATGGTTCTGTCTGTGCCATGCTGGCCTTTGCTGGAGTGAGTACCTGATCCCAAGATGTGCCTTGGCAGGTCCTGGAACCTTGGCTGGCATAAGGGTACACTACTCTTCAAGAAAGGTGATTTACACCTCTCCAATGTCAGCAACAAGGATTGCTAAGAAGAGTAAAGTACAAACCTTTTAAGGGAAGTAAAAGACATTGAACGCCACATTTAGTAACTAGGAGCCCAAATGCAAGAAGTGGTCTTCCTGTAGAGAACACTTTTCACAGTGCAGCACTGCAAGAGGGCATGCTTTTGATCTGCACTCATGTCGAGTTTGATAAAATTTGACTGCAATTTATCTCTTATGCCCAAAGTCAGCTCTGTCACAGCAGCTTGTATCAGCCTACTCTGCTCAATTAGGAAGCTGATCCCTCCTCTGTCAAACTAGGCATTACGTACAGTGATTTTGGTGACAATACTCTCTCGCATTGACTATATGAATGCCATTTATCTTGGCCTTCCTTACCTTTGCTTTACATAAGACTCAAGTGGTTATGAACAATGCTGACAGGCTCATTTTGAAAATTTGGCTCAATCGGCCCCTTTGCTGTACCATTTGCACAGGTTACCAGTGCCTCCAAGGGTACAAGATAACACACTCTGCACTGTTTCTATGTCATTTCATAAAAAAGCTCCTGAATTCATTAATAAAAGACTTTCTCACTATACTCCCACCCATCCTTTGAGATCCTATGACCTTCACTTGATGACGCTTCAAGAAAGTTACAGAGGGCAAGTGTTTTTCTTACTTAGCTCCGAAACTTTGGAAATATACTCCCTGCCCTCATCCATACCTTAAACTGGAATCTAACTACTTGAAATTTAGGAAGCTACTGAAAGGCTACCTGTTCGCCTAGGCATTTGTGTAGTTATTTTGGTTTAGGTTACCTCCTCTAAGCGCTAAGAAACCTTAGGTAAACATGCCCTATAAAAACCCATAACATAACATATCGCCAGCACTACAGCTATTCAGGAGTAGCATACCTTTGGAGCTCTTGTTGGAAATATGGTTTGCTCTCTTATCTTCTTCTATGATTGAATTTTACAGCACTCATTTCAGACCCCAGCCATTTTCGCTATTTATTTTTCCCGGAATCCCTATTCTGATGGTAGCATGACAATATATTTCTACATTTGTAATAGCTGCCATTTCTAGTACCCCTACCACTGACTGAATGTGATGAGGGTAGTTCCCTGCATGAGATTTGCATATCCTCACTGGTTTAAAAGGGATGGGGTCCTTCATGGGTTATAATGATGCCTGGGTCTTTTAAGACTCATTTGGTTTTCTAGCTTGGGGTCAGAGCTGTCATAGCAGTTATCACCCTCATGTTTAGGTCTGCACTGATAATGCCTCCTTCTCCAGAATTAGTAATGATTGTCAAAACCTCTGACACAGTATATCCTGGTCTTTTCCAGAGAATGGACAGTAAAATTGTTGAGAATTTAATTTTGGTGTTACTTTTTCACTTTATTCCTAATAATAGTGCGTATACTTTCCTAAAGACAATTCCAACACCAAGAGTTCACATATCTCTTTGTAATTGAGATATTGATCCTAGGAATTTCCAAATTTCACTTTAGTTTAATCTGTCTTGCTATAGACATGTAATATTTGAACTGAGATTCGCCAGCTCTGCAAATAGTTGTCTGCTTATGACTACAATCCCTTTTGTATAATATGTGTGCCACTCTCTGCACCCCGCTTCTCTTGTTAATTTAGTAATATAATTGCAATGTCTGCCTCCTCCTTCTACATTAAAGAAGATGAAGGTAGTTTAGGCCCTATGGATCATCTCCCCTTTTCTACATTAAGAAAAAGGGAGAGCATGGTGTAGAACAGAGGTCTCCAATGTTTTCTGTAAATAGGAGTAGGTTTGAAAACCATTCAAAGCTACTAATATAGCCTTAGTGCCCGCTGTAGTGGGCTATACCGTCTGTTAAAGGCCTGCTCCAGGATTAAAGGCCTGAGTCAAAGTCAGTGCCTTTAACAAGGGAGCGGGACTTTATTTGCCAGTATAGCCCAGCTACGAAGTGCTATAAGGCTGTTAGAACATTCCACCACTAGAGGGCAGAATGTTCTAATAAATAAAACAAAGGCCTCCTTGAGTTCTCACAAAGAACATTGGAATGTTGAGGCTCTAACCTTTTACCAGCCATTGGAAGCCCGGAGCACTCCTTTGTGTCCAGTGGAACTATCAACATTCCAGTGTTTTAATACGTTGTAATAGTGATCACATCCGGCAACATCACTTGAGTGGCCACCCCATTCAAGACTCCTATCAGAGATCACATCAGTCCATCAGGTAGGATGCCTGCAGTAATGTAAATAATGTGTTATCAACCTTTATCAATTTGCAATGCCTTTATGTGGGTAGTAGATAAAAGCCATAGCTGCACTGCCCGTGGTACCCAACAATGCATTATTTATCACTCAAATATTAACTTTAAATACATTTTGGAAATGCAACCATTTTGCTTCAAACATAACATTATGAGTGAGTTCTGAAAAATACACATTTTCATATCAAACTCACACTTTTCAATTTTTATATGTTTATATTATTTCAATCAAGATTAAGCTTCTAATTTAGTAGGTTAGATGCACACATGAGAACTCCTTACTGGTGGCTGGAGAGCTGCCAGTAGCTTGTGAACTATTTGTAGGAGAGGCCTGGTGTTGAGTCCTTCAGATACTTTTAGAAAACACTAACCATTTCTCTCATCACTCACATATTGCCAATGACTAACAGCTGCCAAGAAAAGAAAATGCACATTTGACAAAGTGTTCATAAATGAAGTAATATTTATAGCTGTGAGAAATGCATTCTTAACCATGCTTGCATAGGTTGGTAACTATCCAGACTAATTTTGAGGGACTTGGATACTCATGGTTGTCTTTTGGTCTTTGCCTTAAGCATGCCTCTGTATAGACATCCTTCAAAGATGCTATGCTTTTGTTATGCTGAAAAGAAAGGCAATGGAGCGTGGCAAAGATGGGTGATTAGTTTAGAAGTTCTCACGGTCCAGTGGTTGTACTGGTTACATTTGTGCACCATTAAATAACTTGTTAATAACAAAATCATGAAGTTTGAAGCTTTCTATTTTTTTACTAAAAAAATGCATGACTTTATATGTGCACTCTCTGCGTTATATTAATTTGTGGGTGTAAAAGAACATTTACAAAAAAAGACAATGTAATGTTATTCCTGAAAAACAAAATCAAAGACCTCTTTGATTTGACCTCTTTGTCAATCAATCAACTTAAAATTTGTTAAAAAAATATTGGAAAAAAATACAAGGACATTAAAAAAACTACAATAATTAAAGATAACCCAGTTTTTTGACAGAAAACAAATTGTTGATCTCATTGTGAATATTGGTTTTGGAACACATTGTTACTGTTAGAGTGAAGAAAGTGATAATAAGATAAGACAGAGAAGTGACTGCGAGGTGGGTGAAAATTGGTGTAGGAGGGGCTACTTGGAAAGGGAACATCAATGGGGAAAATGGATTGTACTGATGGAATGCAGATATGGTGATAGTACCCTGCCATGAGAACAGCAGCTTAAAAAAGTCACCCAGTGAAAGACGGAGGATGGAGTGGAGGGTGAAAAAAAGAATGTACAATGTAATTTTAAGATTTTGGAGGGCCCCAGGCAAGACCTATTTTAAGGGTGGCTTTTCTGAAGAACTTTTTGTTACTATTCATTGTCTGATAACCCAACCCAGAATAGTGCCAAAAATGCTGAATTATAGTTACACTTTCAGTGACGGGTTCACACAAAAACAGTTGAAATATGTCTTGCATGTTGGTAAAAAATCCTTAAATTGGCACTGATTATGGAGAGTGAAAGAGTCAGGTGTATAAGGAGCAGGAAAGAGGAGCAGAGGTTGAAGTCGAAAAATAGAGAGAGGTGCCGGTGCCTTAAAATCCCTACTACAATATATTCAAATCTTGTAGAAAAGTGAACAGACAGGACCCATTTTCAAGAATAATGGCATTTACGTCTTAAAAAGTATGTAAATTCGAGTTAAAAACGTACCTTAAATTAATTGTTTTCTACCAAATTGAAATTCATTAAGATTTCAATTAAACAGTGCCGATTAAATGGTTTCACAAAACTGGTAGTATATGAGTTCATTCTTCTATGAAATCACATGCAACCAAGTGTAAGAGTACAGTCACAAGTAACAAGGCTAAGCTAGGTACCGAGATTTGTGACTTTTAATGTTATTTCCATGAGCTTTAAGTGTGTTTTTCTTCAGGGGAGAAGGGCTTGTGCGCATTTTTATTCCTGAAACATGATGATTTCCACGTTAGGGATAAATAGTTTTTAAAACCTTGTGTTCAAATTACAGGGGAAGTAACTTGTCTCTGAACACGACAGACCTTGATGCTACGCCTGGCAACCGCAGAACTTCAGCACAGCTGGTAAACCGGAACACTGCCTCTGCAGCAATGCCCCCCGGATCGCCGGCACTTAGTACACGGAGTACGGCGTCCAACTATAGTCGCAAGGTAAAATGAGAAAATCTGGAGAGCAATTTTTTTGCGAGTTCATTGACTATATACAACGCAGCCTGGAAGTAGCATTTGCTGTCACTTTTTTTTCTAACAAAATCAGAAAAGTGTCATATTTTCGGAACCTTGTGATGATAATTTACTGTATTTCCTACCTATGGATCAATGGATTAGTATCGCATATGATAAGAGTAGTAGTTTGTAGGTCATCATATGAAGCACAAAAGTCCTGCCTTGCAAATGTTTTGTAGCCCTAATATCGTGCCGCAATTTCAAGAATATAACGTTATAAGTAAATGTAGATTTACTATTTTAACTCCAGATTTACATACTCTGAAGATATAATCTATCTATCTATATATCTATCTATCTATCTATCTATCTATCTATCTATCTATCTATCTATCTATGTTACCTACTGGCTGTCATCAAAAGGTAGTTCAAACCGAGTTTCCATAGAAAAAGCATTTTTTTGTTTTGGCAATAACTTTGACGCCCACATCTTCACGGAATTTTCAAACTAGTTTGCCACCCACTTCAGCTGCTCTCTTGAAATTGTTCAGGGTGATCTGTCAAGGGGAGGCATGAAAAAGGGGAGGGCTCCATAGCAAGTTTTCCACATACAAATTGCAATTGGTATTTTGAGCATGACTACAGCCCAAACTGCTGAACAGAATTACACATTTAGGGGCATATTTATACTCCGTTTGCGCCGAGTTTGCGTCGTTTTTTTCGACGCAAATTCGACGCAAAACGAACTCCATATTTATACTTTGGCATTAGACGCGTCTAGCGCCAAAGTTCATGGAGTTAGCGTCATTTTTTTGCGTGAACACCTTCCTTGCGTTAATGATATGCAAGGTAGGTGTTCCCGTCTTAAAAAATGACTCCCAGGCATGTGCGTGGTATTTATACTCCCGGGCAAAAATTACGCCCGGGAGTGGGCGGGGCAAAAAAACCCGCATTTGTGCCGGTTTTTAACGCCTGGGTCAGGGCAGGCGTTAAGGGACCTGTGGGCTCAGAATGAGCCCAGAGGTGCCCTCCCCTGCCCCAGGGACACCCCCTGCCACCCTTGCCCACCCCAGGAGGACACCCAAGGATGGAGGGACCCACCCCAGGGACATTAAGGTAAGTTCAGGTAAGTATATATATTTTTTTTTTGTGGCAAAGGGGGGCCTGAATTGTTCCCCCCTACATGCCACTATGCCCAATGACCATGCCCAGGGGACATAAGTCTGGGCATGGCCATTGGGCAAGGGGGCAGGACTCCTGTCTTTGCTAAGACAGGAGTCATGTTAATGGGGGTTGGGCATCGTAAAAAAATGGCGCAAATCGGGTTAAGGCGATTTTTTTGCCTCAGCCTGACTTGCCCCATTTTTGGACGCCCATACTCCATTTTCCCCCTACGCCGGCGCTGCCTGGTGTACGTCGTTTTTTTTAACGCACACCAGACGGCGCCGGCGGCTAACGCCGGCTAACGTCATTCAATAAATACGGCGCCCGCATGGCGCTTCAGAATGGCGTTAGCCGGCGCTAATTTTTTTGACGCAAAACTGCGTTAGCGCAGTTTTGCGTCAAAAAGTATAAATATGGGCCTAAGCATCTAGGTTTTGGTCTAGAAAGTGTGTTTTTGTGATTTGGTGTATATTTGTTCAGTGATTTTCGAGATAATAGAGGAAAAAGAAATATAGATATCTAGGGATGCAGAGGCTCCACGGATCTCAGTGATCTCACCCTCAGCTTATTAGGAAGTGTTGGCGGGCTTTTTGAGACTCTGGACCCAAAAGCATGAAAAATAAAGAAAAGGGGGCAGGGTAGGAATACTCTGACCCCTTAACCCTGGTGATAAGGTCCCAGTGGGACTCCACCAAGGGGTAAAAACGTATTTTTTCAATTTGGCTGTGAAATCGCAGAGGATCTGTGAATTCTCTGCAAACATTTTTTTTTTTAAAGTACAGTCTTGCGCTTGCTTAATGTACATATATACACACACATATATATCTGTATATATATATATATATATATATATATGTATATATATATATATATATATATTTATTACATACATATATATAGCTCCCCAGCACAACACATTCCTCATAAAAACTTTCTAAACAATTTTAATATTTTCACCCACAGAGATTTCAGCAATTAATCACCAAACATTGCAGCTGATTTCCCATTCTACTCACCGTTGATTGAATCCCAAAGTTTTCAGACCCAGGTGGAAGAGTGGGTTTTCTAATGAATGCCAAAAGTCAAAATTTGTGTTTCTTCTGTTCACAAAGACATTTTGTATTACCTCATTTTAAGGGGATAATGATTAAGTATTATACCATATTGCCAATAACAGAATGAATTGGTTACTTTTACTGTGTGATCTGCTGTAGGTGTAAAGGACAATCTCATTAAAAATGGGAAAAGAATAGACACTAACAAAGATTTTTGGTTAAAGTGTCAATGAGTACACAAAAGGCCGGAGTCACTTTTCCAAATAATTACATTTATTTGATCTAGCAGATGCCTTTTTCAAAGGTTCACTATTCTTCGAACTCAAGACCATTTGTGTCTGAATTTTAAATTGCCATAATGTGCAGTTTCTCTGTGCCAAGAGATTGCATTGGCCCACACCATGACTCAGCCATATTTTTACAAACATTATCCTTATAAACCCTGGATCCCGTTCACAGCAGGTTGCCAGGACTGTACCTTTCAAAATGTTTCCATCTCACTTTTACTTCTCGTTTAACTCTTTGAAGTCCAGGAGTTGGTACCCAATGAAGATGTGGTCCGCTGGAATTTCACATAGCCAGATATGTTTTTAGGTCGAGCAGAAGCATAAGGCCTCTAGAATACTTTTAGTACACCTACTTCTGTGGGCTTCAAGCCATTTCATTTGTTCATTTCATTGTCATTTAAAAATCCTTGCTTGCTAGTGGTCAGTCATGTCTCTTTGTTTCTCCTTTTCCTCTTTGGGAGTGGGGACTAACTACTGCATAATTACGCTTTGACATGTTTATCTGTTCTTTAGGGGACTTTTTTTTCTTGGTTTCCTGCTCCTGTGAGTCAATGTGCTTACAATGCCGAGCTCGGGGGCACTGTACACACGCACCCTATTACTTCATTCCTAGCACTTAATTCTCACTCCTTCATGCCATATTCTCACTTGTCCTGCCACCCATTCACCCTCCTCCCACTGTCGCTTGCTAACTCCTGTGCCACCGCAGCCGATTGCCCTGTACCCCCTTGTTTTCTTTTGCCTTGCTGCTTTGTGCTCATGGCGGTACCTCATTCGTGGCTCACGTTGTTAGAGGGGATGGGGTGGTGCGACCTGGTTGGGGTATACAGGGGGAAATATTAATAACATTTAAAAAAAAAGAAAAGAAACATACCTTAAAGCTGCGCGCACCGCGCAGCGTCCTGCTCCTCTGATGGCAGGCACAGGCTCGCAACCTGCTCTGCGCCCAATCCTGATGCTGCTCAAAGCCCAGGCAGACTGGGAGCCTGTGTTGCTGGGCTGGAAAGAGTCCTGTGCACATGTGCGTTTGCCCACCCCAAGACGGTCGGCCAAACACATGCACTCTGAGGGAGAGGGCTCAGCACTCCCCCTCACACTCGTCACCCCCGTGGCCCCGCCCCATTATAAGGAAACAATAATAAACGCTGTTTATAAAGGTTTTTCAGCTTCCACTGCAGTTTTATGTAGCTCAAACTCAACATGAAGGTATTGGAGTGCTTTATTTTTTTACGTTTCATATAGCGCAAACTTGATACAAAGGTATTGCAGTGTTTTACGTGAGCACCAGTTACATTACACAAGAACACGTTCATTTTTGGTAGCAAGTGGGGATTAAGTGATTTGCCCAGGATCACAGGATGATGAGACTAGAACTGTGTTCTCCAGCTCAAAAGTCTGCAGCTCTGGCCCTTACGCCTCATCCACTCCTCTAGGGTTCTGTGTCTTTTGCGTGTTGGGCCAGTCTGGGATTAACCTTTTTTTTATATAGCACTTGGCAATACAGGTTCTGACATTTCATACTGCTGCAAAGCAGGTGCCATTCTTACCAAAATCTCTATGATTCATTTTCATCATCCTTGCAGAGATGAAGAGGTGAAAAAGCTATGTCACGATGGTAATCTTTGACATTCTCATTCTGTTAAGACCTCTGCAGTAGGTGCATTACCCAACTGACTTGAGTAGAGCCTAACACTAGGTGATAGCGCATGCTCTTGATAACCTCTGGATGGTCACCAACCAAGCACATAGGTCAGTTCTAGGCAAAAGATGGCGAAAGGTGTTGTCTCCTAAATGGTGGAAAAGGAGTTGTGACTCCAGGCCCAACCACTTCACAGCCTCAAGCTTGATAGCAAAAAACATCTAGCCTTTGGATGTAAATTGTGCCTCTTCAAATAGAGTTCAGTTAGTAGAGGCAGCCATTTTCCTAACCCTGTAACACATAGAAGCTAACACAAAGGGTGCAACAGTAAGAGGAGCAGTGCCTCATAAGACACAAAAGTGGAGCAAACTCCACTTCCTCCTCTCATCATTCTCTGGTGTCATGTCTTTGATGAAAGTCCCCTCAGAACTACTGCGACCTTGCAGAATCCACCTCTGGAAGCACTGTCTCAAACAGCGCTCGAATCGCACTGCTTCTTGGTTGAAGAGGCACCACCTTGAATACCTCCCCCACAGTCACTGTCACAGGCACAGAACACTTCGCCATCACCCTCTGGATTCCTGTGTATAATGATCCATGCATAATCTGTAACTATCCAGTAATGTTTATCCTGTTCTCCTCTCTTCCAGCTCCAGGCTTCATGTAATAACTCCACTAAGTTCCCATGCATCATTTGATGTAAACTCAATGCATTATTTCTGATTGCCGTGGTTACGAAGTACATGAAAAATCAATCTGACCCTATCAATGGTCCTTTTCTCACTGTTGCTTCTCTCTGCTTCACCACACCTCCTGTGCCTATAGGAATATACATGTATTTGTTTATATGGGTACACGCCCCAAGGACTACATGTCAAAGTCAGCTCTGGACAGTAACAGTAAACACTCCATGAACAGGAGATGCTTTAACCCCTAGGGTGCAGTAGACGAGCTGGTCCCGTCCTTGGCCACGGTGCTCGTGTGCCAAGGACGAGACCAGCTTGTCCTGCAATGGGCAGGGATGGAAGGAGATCGGAAGAGAAAAGCTTTTGTTTCTCCTCCCATCGGGAGGTGGGGAAATTCAGAGAGGCATGAAAGGAAAGGCTTTTCCTTTCTTTTCATGTCTCTCTGAGCATTCCTGCAGCACGATCGTAATGCGATCATGCTGCAGGAATGGCCCCTAGACACCAGGGATTAGTGTTTACACATGTAAACCCGGGGGGTAGAGGCCCCTGGGGCAAGGGTCGCTCCCCAAGGGGGGCATTCTTTTTAAGGCCTTTTCTCCCCCCCTTTGGGGGCAGATCGGCCTATATTAATTAGGCTCATCTGCCCCCCCAGAGGGGCAGAAACACTAGACACCAGGGATGTTTTTTTCACACCAATTTCATGTAAGGGGAGCGGTCCCCTGGGGCGGGGCATTTTTTAAGGCTTTTTCTGCCCCCTTGGGGGCAGGTCGGCTTATTTTAATTAGGCCGATGGGGCAGAAACCACTAGGCACGAGGGATTTTTTTTTGTGTTTTATTTAGAGATTGGGAATGCCCCTTTAGGCAAGAGTCGCTACCCTGTGGGGCAATTTTATTTTAGGCCATTTCTGCCACCTTGGGGGCAGATCAGCCTATTATCATTAGGCCAAACAACTAGACACCAGGGATTTTTTTTGCATCAATTTCATGCAAGGGGAGTGACCCCTTAGGCAAGGCTCGCTCCCCTGGGGAGCAATTTTATTTCAGGCCATTTTAGGGGGCAGATCAGACTATTTCATCTGCCACTTAGGCACCAGGGATTAGTCTGTGTGTGTGTTTTGTTTGTGGGGCAGCCCTCTGGGCAGGGGTCGCTCCCCATGGGGGTACATTACTGTTGGCCATTTCTTCCCCCTATTTTTGTAAGGCCCATCTGCCCCCAAAAGAACAAAACTGTTCTCGGGCAATCACCCCAAACCAATCCCGGGGTGGGGGGGGCAGAAAGCCTACTAGATGCCAGATCAAAATAGTTACACTTGGAATGGTGTGGGCTGCACTTGTTGGTCTTTGGGACGCTGCCATAAAGAAAAGTCGACGAGACCTAGACACATCTGAAAACTAAACATCTGGGTTGTGTGCTTCACATGCACCCTGCACCATTTTCTTACCCACAGTGCCCTGCAAACCTCAAACTTTGCTTAAAATCACACTTTTTCTCCACATTTATGTGATAGAACCATCCGCAATCTGCAGGAATCCACCAAATTCCTACTACCCAGCATTGTGGCATCTATACCTATAACTATATAAATTCTGCCCCACTAGTCAGCCTATAAAAGTTTTTTATTAAACTGCCCTTGTGGACCCACTTTGGTTCTCCCTCAATTTAGACATGTTTCCCTTTCACAGGCACTTGGCCCACCTAAACATGTGAAGTTACAGTTCTATTGGGAGACTGAGGGGAACATTGGGTCGTAGGAAAATTTTGCCAGTGCAGTGATCCCACACTGAAATGTTGGGAAAATGTTATTTTTTAGCTACATTTGAAGTTTGCTGAGGACTCTGGGTAAGAAACCAGTGGGAGATCCATGCAAGTCACACCTCCCTGGACTCCCTCGAGGGGTCTAGTTTAAAAAAATGTCTGGGTTGTGTAGGTTTCCGTAGATGGCTGCTGAGTCTAGAACCAAAAACGCAGATACCCACCCTTGCAAAGACAGGTAATTTTGTAGTTGAAAATTTTGATTTGTCCACGCAGTGTTTTGGGGAATTTCCTGTTGCGGGCACTAGGCCTACCCACACAAGTGAGGCACAATTTGTATCTGGAGATGTGGGGGAATTCTGGGTAGAAGGGAGTTTGTGGCTCTCCTCAGATTCCAGAAATTTGCAGCACCGAAATGTGAAGAAAAAGTGTGTTTTTTGGCCAGATTTTGAGGTTTGCTAAGGATTCTAGGTAACAGAACCTTGCGACAGCCCCACAAGTCACCCCATCCTGGATTCCCCTAGGTGTCTAGTTTTAAAAAATGCACAGGTTTGGTAGGTTTCCCTAGGTGCCGGCTGAGCTGGAGGCCAAAATCCACGGCCAGGCACTTTCCAAAAAACACATCAGATTTCAATGTAAAAATGTGATGTGTCCATGTTGAGCTTCCAGTCTTGGGCACTAGGCCTACCCACACAAGTGAGGTACCGTTTTTATTGGGAGACTTGAGGGAACACAGAATAGAAGAACAAGTGTTATTCCCCCTTGTCTTTTTCTATATTTTTTCCTTCCAAATGTAAGACAGTGTGTAAAAAAGAAGTCAATTTGAGAAATGCACTGTAATTCACATGCTGGTATGGGGACCCCCGATTTCAGAGATGTGAAAATAACCACTGCTTCTCAAAACTTATCTTGTGCCTATTTTGGCAATACCAAGGTTTCCTTGATACCTATTTTTCACTCTTTATATTTTACCAAATGAATTGCTGTACACCCAGTATACAATGAAAACCCATTGTAAGGTGCAGCTCATTCATTGGCTCTGGGTACCGAGGGTTCTTGATGACCCTACAAGCCCTATATTTTTCCCACAACAAGAAGAGTCCAGCAGGCATAATGGTATATTGCTTTCAAGAATCTGCCATGGCTGTAAAAAGTTATAGAAGAAAACATGGAGAGAAATGGCTCTTTTTTCACCTCAATTTAAATATCTTTTTATTTTAGCTATTACTTTCTGTAGGAAAACTTTCAAGGATCTATACAAATGACCCATTGCTGAATTCCTAATTGTGTCTACTTTTCAGTAATGTTTAACCGTCGGCGATCCGTCATTTGTTTCACACCCATTTCAGTCACCAACTGGAAGAAGGCTGGAAGCACAAAACATAGTAAAAATGGGGTATGTCCCAGTAAAATGCCAAAATTGTGTGAAAAATGTGGTGTCCTGATTCAAGTCTGCCGGTGTCTGAAAGCTTGGAAGATGGTGATTTTAGCACGGCAAACCCTTTGTTGATGCCATTTTCAGGAAACAAAAACACATGCTTTCTTCTGCAGCACTTTTTTTTCCCAAAAATGAATTTTTTGCTATATTTAGACACATTTCTTTGTCTCCTCCAGGGGAACCCACAAACTCTGGGTACCTCTAGAATCCCTAGGATGTTGGAAAAAAGGTTGCAAATTTGGTGTGGGTAGCTTATGTGGATAAAAAGTTATGAGGGCCTAAGCGTGAACTACCCCAAATAGCCAAAAAAAAGGCTCGCCACCGGACGGGGAAATGGGATGACAGCAAAGGGGTTAAACAGGAGAACTGTTGCTTCACAAACTGTGGCTACCAGGACCGGCAACTGCTTCTACTTATGTAACCCAAATGTGTTGCTCTGATTGAAGTCTTTTTTGTATGAGGCAGAATCCATGCCAGGCTTGCATGGTACCCACTGTGTAAGCTCCATGTAAATCATTTTTACATAATTTATTTTATGTGGGTATCAGGAAACTCTGACATGGTTCTGGATCTACCATGGATTCCCCCAAAAATCATACATTTGAGTCCTTTTCATAGCCCATAAAAATGCCAATGAACTAGCCCAGCCTCACTGGGCAGCACTGGTCTAGGTGAAAAAACACTCTGTTGTCCAAACCTAAGTTTCCCGTTCTACTCTGAGTAGGCTATCATAAGGCTATTAACCCAAGGCAGTGCTTTAAATGAATGCAGAGTACCAACCCTTCTGTATTTCCATTTAAAACACTGATCCAAGGTAACAGATGTCACACCTCTGGAACCTATCCTCTCAGCCCTTCTACCACTGAAGCTCTGTTTCACCAATATGTACACATTTGAAGCCTCCTGTTCAGTTAAGCTGCCTCTTCTGTTACTCTCTTTGTATACAGTCAATTTTTTAAAAGTTATGCTTGTATTGCCACTGTAGAGGAATAATTCCTTTAAAAGTTTAACACACTGAAATATATGGCTGCCCCCTATTCTTTGCTCCTAACTAAGTGCAAGATCTTTGTCATTGTTACTACACACAGAAATTTTGTTAGACATGTTTTGGTTTTGTCTTATGAACTATTTTTTCCTATTTGACAACACAATTTATAGACAGAAGCAAGGGACGGCAATGGGCACATGCTTTGCCCCCAGCTATGCAAATCTTTTTGTGGGCTGGTGGGAGGAGCAGGTGTCCACCAGTGCCCCAGCTTTTGAAGATCATGTTGTTCTGTGGGCACAATACATAGACAACATATTTATTATTTGGAGAGGAGATCCGATCTCAACTGAGATTTTTATTAGAGAGTTGAATAACAATCAGTGAACCTGAAATTCACAGGCATGATGAGTAAACAAAGAATTGAATTTTTGGATGTAGAAGTATACATTGAGAAAAATAAGATCAACACTAGACTACATTGAAAACAAACTGCCGGTAATAGTCTATTGCACGCGACAAATGCACATCCGAGAAAGCTGATCAACAGTATCCCATATGGTGAGCTCCTGAGGAGTAGAAGAATTTGTAGTACTAGAGCACATTGTGATCATGAAAAATAAATTATGTTTGAAAGATTTGAGGAAAGAGGACACAATCATAACAATAGACACTGTAGAAAGGACCTCGTTACTCTACCCCAAACAATCCTTGGAAAGTGAACAAACAATCAGATTTATTACTAATTTTTCGTGTCAGGGTTGCCGGATACACCAGATATTTACCAAATACTGGGATATCCTGAAGACAGATGACCATATAGCAAAAGTTATACACAATCCACCACAAATTACCTTCCGTAGAAGTAGGTCGGATACAAAATATATTTACCAAATACTGGGATATCCTGAAGACAGATGACCATATAGCCAAAGTTATACACAATCCACCACAAATTACCTACCGTAGAAGTAGGTCATTCCCACATCCAAAGTTGAAAAAGGACACAGAAAACAGGAGGGTTTTTGCTGGAAAAAATGCAAAGCGTGCAAACAAAGTAAGAACTGTACCAAAATATGGGTCTCCTCCAAACAAAAATACTATGATATAAAAAGTGTGTATACATGCAATACGGATTGTTGTGTATATTGCTTGATTGGTCCATGTGACAAAATATATGTGGGAAGTACTATACATAAAGCCAAAAAGAGAGTATTGGAACATCTGAGGGCTATAAAAAAATAGAAACAAACAATATCCTGTTGCGAGACATTTCTCAGAAGCCCACAGAGGTAATTCAGAACTGCTGAAATTTGTGGTCCTTGATGATGTAAAGTGCCATGTCAGAGAAGGGGATAGAGAACATGAACTACAGGTTCTTGAATCAAGATACATAATAGACTTTGAGGTATTAATTCCCTGCGGTTTACACTCAAATGAGGAACTGGCAGGACATTTAAAAAAAATGTGACAGGACTTTTATTATATGGGTAGATGTAGTGTAACACAATGATAAAGCAAACGAAACATTTGAAATAATTTTTTCCTTCTCTTTTTGTAGATTAGATGTGAAGATAAATATATTTATAAATGTTGTAGGTGGTTTTTAGGGGATTGTATGTGTAACATGGTGATAGACACTTTTAGTGGAAGGCCATCGTAGTAATGTGATGTTTCCTGTGGATTTAATAAAAAATAGGGCAGAGATGGATCAGAATGAGATTAGAGATAAAACCCACAAGGGTAAAATAGATAACATTATCTTCCAGCACACCTCCTGGCCAGAAATAACGCCTATTTAGGCATTTTGAATTAAATGGGGAAACAGCTCAGTTTGGCACCATATGTCCCTATAACAATATGAATACACATTAAAACATCAAAAAAATATATAGTATATGAGTAAATGAAGTTTGATGACAAGAAATGTTCCAGCTTGAAATATATTGAAATTCACATGTATATAAAAAAGGAGATAATGTTGGATAAATATTAATGAATTAGAATATGAAATGTAAAATTAATGATGACAATCATGAAAATGATATGCAAGGCAAAGATTATTTGTCAATGACGGGTATATGATATCTATCGGTGTATAAAAGATGTACATTTCAAGATGGCGCTGCAAATGAAATATGGAACACTTGTCCATTGTCTATTGTTTGTATGGAATCCATTAAAAAGTGTTTGTAATCAGAGACCACCAAACGTGATCAAGGCTATGGCCGAAACGCATTGGTGAAGATTTTGTACTAAATCTGTTGAAGGTTTCTGAATCCCATGAGTCTGTGCTCCTTCTTCCGAAGTAAGGATTGTTTTGTTTGATATATTGAGCGACTGGCACACGGCACAGACTGCCACGCTGAGTGGCCCCTGATACAGCTGGACTTGGAGTGTTGTGGTATATATATATATATATATATATATATATATATATATATATGTAAAATTCACACTACTGAGTTAAAACCGAAAACACAAAGGGGCATATTTATACTCCGTTTGCGCCAAATTTGCGTCGTTTTTTTCGACGCAAATTCGGCGCAAAATTAACGCCATATTTATACTTTGGCGTTAGACGCGTCTAGCGCCAAAGTAGGAGTAAAGAGCGTCATTTTTTTGCGTGAATGCCTTCCTTGCGTTAATGAGATGCAAGGTAGGCATTCCCGTCCAAAAAAATGACTGCGATGCAAATGCGTCGTATTTATACTCCCGGGCAAAAATCACGCCCGGGAGTGGGCGGGTCAAAAAAACCTGCATTTGCGCCGCTTTTTAACGCCTGGGTCAGGGCAGGCGTTAAGGGACCTGTGGGCTCAAAATGATGAGCCCACAGCTGCCCTCCCATGCCCCCAGGGACCCCCCATGCCACCCTTGCCCACCCCAGGAGGACACCCAAGGATGGAGGGACCCACCCCAGGGACATTCAGGTAAGTTCAGGTAAGTATAAATATTTTTATTTTTATATTTTTTTTGTGGCATAGGGGGGCCTGATTTGTGCCCCCCAACATGCCACAATGCCCAATGACCATGCCCAGGGGACATAAGTCCCCTGGGCATGGCCATTGGGCAAGGGGGCATGACTCCTGTCTTTACTAAGACAGGAGTCATGTAAATGGCGTCTGGGCGTCGTTAAAAATGGCGCAAATCGGGTGGAGGCGATTTTTTAGCGTCAACCTGACTTGCACCATTTTTAAGACGCCCTAATGCCATTTTTCCCTACGCCGGCGCTGCCTGGTGTACGTGTTTTTTTTCCACGCACACCAGGCAGAGCCGGTCTGCTTGCGCCGGCTAACGCCATTCAATAAATACGGCGCCCGGATGGCGTTTCGGAATGGCGTTAGCCGGCGCAAAATTTTTTGACGCTAAACTGCGTCAAAACGTGTTTTGCGCTCACATCGCTTCTTCAGGGCTGTTTAAAATACAGAAATTGTCTATCATTTCTTTTTCATGATCAAAAACATATTAAAAACAAACCAAAAAAAAACCTCTATTCATAGCTCTTAAGCATGCACAATTTCAATTGTTGGCTCTAACATCTCTTCTACCCTGTAATATCTACAATTAACACTTGATCTTAGTCGTTAGGAGATGATATACATCTGTTATTCACAGAAAACATTGCACAAATAAGGGTCATTTTTCATGGGCAGAAGACACATTTCAAATAAATATTAGAGAAACATATGTTGATGGAATAAAATTGGCAATATACCCATGGTAATGATACGTATCTGTGGATGGGTAGGAGTAAGTTTGGAATTTATATTGTCTTGTGATGAAAACTGTAGAAATATGAGTTACTACAAGATGTTAATATTAGTAGGAGAGATTTGTATTAAAGGAGTATTATTGGTATACCTTGAGGAAATATGAAAAAAAAAAATTCAACCACCTAACGACTAAGAAACAAAGAAAAACCTACTTCTCTAAAGTACAAATCATCCAATTGTATTTTCTCTGCTGTTCCACCTTGAAACATTATCTGATGAGGACCCTCAAGGAGCAAGCCTATTGGCAAAGTTACGGACACACAAGATCACTGGAGGCAGTATGTCGGCATCCTTTACAAAGCTGTAGTTTAGGAGATGCACTATACATTTACCCAAGGAGCTACCACTTACTAATTCACCTATAGAAAGTACTTCAGTTTGGCAGACATTCTGCACAAAACGGTGGCCTCTTTTTACAAAAATACGCAGTGCAGGATTCTGGCACAATACTGATTTCACAGAAATTAAACCTCGACTGGAAGCACTTACAGATGTAAACAAAGCAGGTGTCCAAGTCGAAGCTCCTCTTCTGTAAAATATTAATCATCCTAATTTCTTGCACAGTCAAACATTTTTTCTCTGCATTTCCATTTGAAAGGTTATCTAGAAATCTTGATGGAGGTGTTTACATCCTTGCTTTTTTCGAGCGCAATATCTCATTTAGTGACTGTGATGAGGTGGTATTTTCTTGTCATCAGTTGCTGAAACCAGAGATCGTGTTCTCCCTTCTAAAAGTTAAAAGTATTTAAAATGGCCAAGACCCCCCCACCCTTTTGGACCTACCCCATAAAAATTCATTGTATGTAACGTCTTCCCACCATTTTCCCAGGATGATGGACAGCTTACTAAAATGATCCTCTAGCACGTTTTTCCCCGATTTTGGAGGCACGTACTTGATGCACATGAATATGATCAAATCTCCACCAAACAAAGAAGGACTTCATAAGTGGTGTGGGGTTGGGTGGTTATAGGAGGTAAGTCCCTACCGCACATGGCCAAAGGCAGTGCATGGCACAGGATTGGGTGGTTGTAGAAATTTACTGAAAAAACAAAGGTTACCAGGATGTTATAGTTAGGAATTTGAATTAGAAAACATAGCAATTTACTTAAAAAAACAAAGGTTACAGGGCTGTTATAGTTAGGCTCACATTTCAAATGTACAAAACCATAGAAATTCAGCAGTTAGAGTTATTTGAAGAAACTATAACAGGTAACCTAAGGTAACTGTAACTTGCACCCTTTCCGTGCACTGCTAACTAACCCATATCTTACATCACTCATAACCTCATCTATGACATCATTAATAATATCATTGCAATAGTTGCAGCAACAATATTGATGAGAAAACTGTGCATGGTGGGGCCGCGAGTTATAGTTACGTTATGGCATGAGTTATAGTTACCTGAAATAACTCTAACTATGGTCTTGTGCTTTGAAATGTGAGCCTACCTATAACATCCCTGAACCTTTGTTTTTTAACATGAATATATTTAACATTTCTGAGTGTTAAAAATAGATTCTAAGCTGCTGCATAAGTTAAATGATTATATTTTCTGTACTACTGATTAGTGATACTATTTCTGTTATATGTCACCTGAGTGGCTGTGTGAGAGTCTGAATCTGTGTGTGTGTGTGCGGCTGCATGGGTGGGTGAGTGGCTTTGTGAGTAGCTGTTTGGTGAGTGGGTGGGGGTGTGTGTGTGTGTGTGTGGATGTCTGGGTGATTAGGTGGATGTGTGATTAGCTGTATGCCTGAGTGTGTGGCTGTGTGAGTAGCTGTACAGGTGAGTGAGTGGGTGTGTTAGTGGCTATATTGGTGAGTGGGTGTGTGAGTGGCTGTATAGGTGAGTGAATCACTCTGTCAGTGGCAATATAGGAAGTTAAGTGAGGGTATGATTAGCTGTGTGGGTGACTGGTTCTATGGGTGTATAAGTCAGTGTGTGAGTAATTGTATGGGTAAGTGAATGGTTGTTTGAGTGGCTGTAATTGAGTGAATGGGTGTGTAAAAATGAGTGAGTGGGTGTATGAGAATGCTTAATTTTTATGCTTTTGTACGAGTGAAATCTGAGCCTAACTATACCGTCCCTGTAACGTTTGGATTTTTTTAAGTGAATTTCTATTTTTTTAAATAATCTTTGTATTTTTTATATTCTATTTCGTAAGTATACTGTCTCCATAACCTTTAGTTTTAAAAGTGAATTTATATGTTTTTTTTAATATTCTTTATCCTAACTATAACATCCCTCTATTAGTTAATGCACTTCAAAGGTCTGTGTCTCTGAGTGGGCCTCTGACTGGGTGCCTGAGTGGGTCTGTGAGTGGGTGTGTGAGTCTCTAAGTGGGTTCATGGGTGTCTGAGTGGGTCTGTGAGTGGGTGTATGACTCTCTGAGTGGGTCTGTGAGTGGGGTGTAAGTGTCTGGGTTTGTAAGTGGGTGTGTGAGTCTCTAAGTAGGCCTGCGAGTGGTTGCATGAGTCTCTGAGAGGGCCTGTGAGTGGATGGATGAGTCTCTTAGTGGTTGTGTGAGTGTGTGTGTGTGGGTTTGTGAGTGAGTGTATGACTCCCTGAGTGGGTGTGTGAGTGGGTGCATGAGTGGCTGAGATGCTCTGTGAGTGGATGCATGAGTGTCTGAGAGGGTGGGTGAATGGGTCCATGTCTGCCTGACTGGATCTGTGAGTGGATGCATGAGTCTCTGGGTGTATAAGTGAGTGTGTGAGTCTCTGAGTGGGTGAGTGGGTGTGTATGTATCTGAGTGGGCCTGTGAGTGTGTGCATAAGTGTCTGAGAGGGTCTGTTAGTGGGAGTATGAGTCTCTGAGTGGGTTTCTTAGTGGGTGCTTGAGAGGGTCTATGAGTGGGCGTATGACTTTGAGTGGGTCTGTGAGTGAGGGTGCGAGTGTCTGACTGGGTCTGTGAGCGGGTGTATGAGTCTCTGAGTGGGCCTGTAAGTGAGTGTGGAAGTCTTTGGGTGTGTGAGTGGATGTAAGAGTGTGAGTGAGTCTCTGAGTGGGAGCATGAGTGTCTGAATGGGTGAGTGAGTGGGTGTGTGAGTCTCCGAGTGGTCCTGTGAATGGATGGATGAGTATTTGAGTAGGTAAGTGGGTTTGTGAGTGTCTGAGCGGGTGTCTGACTCACTGAGTAGGTCTTTGGGTGGGGCCATGAGTGTCTGGGTCCATGAGTGGCTGACTGAGTATCTGAGTAAGTCTCTCAGTGGGTGTGTAATTCTGTGAGGGGATCTGTGAGTGAGTGTGTTAGTGTCTGAGAAAGTCTGTGAGTGGGGGGGTTGAGTCTTTGAGTGGATCCGTAAGTGAGTGCATGAGTCACTGAGTGGGTGCATGAGTCAGTGTAAGAGTGTGAGTGGGTCTCTGAACGGGTGCCATAGTGTCTGTGTTTCTCTGATTGGGTGCATGAGTGTCTGAGTGGGTCTCTGAGTGAGGGCATGAGTGAGTGAGTGGGTGTGTGAGTCTCTTAATTGGTCTGTGAGTTGGTGCATGAGTGGGTCTGTGAGTGAGCGCATGAGTGTCTGAGAAGGTTGGTCGATGGGTGCATGAGTGCCTAAGTGAGTTCATCAGTGTAAGAGTGGGGTTGTGAGTGAGTGCATGAATCTCTAAGTGGGCCTGTGAATGGGTGTGTCAGACTCAGAGTGGGTCTGTAAGTGACTGCATGAGCCTCTAAGTGTAAGTAAGAGAGAGTGAGTGCATTTTTGAATGAGTGCATTAGTGTCTGAGTGAGTGTGTAAATGTTTTTTTTTCCTCTCTTATTTCTGCAAGTGTATCACAACATTACACGGTGAACTGCGCTGAGAATCACAATGCATTTGCGGATATCGCACATTGGAAAAAAACTAATTTTGCAGAAAGGTAGATCTTGGTCCACAAGGAGCTCTTTTTGTTAGTTGGTGCAAGTCCATTCAGTAGTTTTTCAGATATTAAAGGAAAAACAAATCTGTATACATGGACAGTGGGTATTCAGATATGCTATGATTGGCCAGTTTGAAGGAGATTAGTCACACCTGATTGGTTGGTGGCTACCTGAACAATATGTTTTAGCAGCCATTATAAGACTCAGGGCCTGATTATGACCTTGGCGGAGGGGATTACTCTGTCCCAAATGTGACAGATATCCTGTCCGCTATGTTACAAGTTCCATAGGATATAATGGAACTTGAAATATGGTATATCATTTTTAACCCCATGTAAAATGTAAAAGACTTCTGCTGGTTAGTGCTGTAGAAAGAAAAATTAGGACATGTTTTGAGTTCTCAGGTATCTTTCTATTTCACTAAAACATTTGAACTGCAGACTGAAACATGCACTTTCAGCACCAGCAGCAGACCGCCACTTAACTCTCTGGTGATCAGCAGCTTTACTACAATGTTCTAATGAGTAGCTAGAGTGCTAACATTCTCAGTTTATTTCAAAAGTGTGGCACATCTGAACACCATCTTGATGGAATTGAAGCGGAAAACTGAAATCATTTTCTACTGAGGATACTGCAGTAAATATGGAAATTAGGAAGCTTCATAACAAATAAGTCTCCCAAGATGGGGACAAGAGAAAAAAGAGCTCAAATGAAGCACACATATCACCCAAATGTAGTCCAAGTATAACAGAATGACAGAAGTGTGTAAAACGCCTATTTATAGTTTTTTTAGCAGTTTTATATATTCCAGATCTAACTCGAAAGTATTAGGATACTTTACATGAGCAACAGTTAAAATGCACAAGGACACATTCATTTTAGTTTTAAGTGATTTTCCCAGAATCACAGGATGTCAAGCTGACCTTTAAACGTGAACCTGGATCCCCAGTTGCATAGTCTGCAGTTCGGGATGTAACACCACATCCTCTCCCCCAAGTGTAACAAATAATCAACTGGATAAAAAAACATAAGATAGCAAATAAGAACTCAGAAAACAAGTCCTCATTTTAGTTTTTAGAGCATTAACCATACTTTCTATGGTAATAAGACCCTCTCATGTTTATAATTTCTAAAGGAAATTCTTTAGGTATCACAGTTTTGATAACATCACAATGACGTCAGTCACACCCTTGTAATAAAAATAGAATGTTAGCAATCTAGTTGTTCATTAGTATACTGTGGAGAGGCAGAGGCCAGGGGCACAGATTTGGATAATTGAAGGCAGGGAGGAGGGTGCAGAGGCAACAAGTTGACCATGCTGGGCAGGCAGGCGGGGTAGTGGCAATTCAACGGATCATGGAGGGAAGGGAACAGGGGGGGCAGGGCCAACAAACCAACAATGAAGCACAGGCAAGAGAAGCTGGGACAATAAAGATAACCCTCAATGGAAGAAAGAAGAGGCAGTGGCAGTACAACCATGTATGCCAACAGACCCAGTTCAGGCATGAGACTCCCGATGTTTTTGAGCCCAAAAGGGCTTTATTTTATCTGCCTAATATCTCCTCTTTTTCAATGTAAGTCAATGGGGAAAATCAATTCCCCAGGTTTTTTTTTTAATCTCCCTCTCACCAAGTTCAAAATGTTGACAATTATGATACACAGGATAACGGTGGGTAGGAGTAATGGGGGAGGGACATATATTCAAATTACAGAGGGCAGGAAGGAGATGGGTGGAGCACCAAACTAACCTTACAGGGCAAGCATCACAGGTTTCAGAAGCACAATACAGCACACAGGGCAAGTGGCATGGCAGTGCAGCACAACGACCCATGGAAAGCAATAGGAAGGGGACAGGACCTTGCACACAGAAAACGGAGAGCAGAGAGGAAAGAGGCCAGGGCAGCAAGCTGGCCATCCCCGATAAACAGGAGGGGCAGTTGCAGCATAACGGACCATGAAGGGCAGGTGGGCGGGGCAGTGGCAGTACATCAGACAATGCAGGGTAGGAGGGAAGGGGCTGGTGCATGGACCCAGGCAACAAAGGGTATGGGATATGTAGATGGGGCAGCAAGTTGTTCAGGGCAGGCGGAAAGGGCAGTGGCAGAACAACAGCCACACAGCGCTGTAATGAGGAAGCAGGGGCATGGAGTTGGATAATGGATGGCAAAGAGGAGGGAGGGCAGGAGCACCAAGTTTGGGTGAGTACACCACAATGCCGGGCAAGGCCCTGCTTCTAACCCCTCACGCCCCCACCGTGCATTGGGATGAGCATGTTACTTAACATTAAAACACCCCTAGAAAATCACCGAAAAAATCAAAGGTTACAGATACGTTCTAGTTAGATATTAGAATTTTGAAAAACCTTAGAAATTCACTAAAAAAACAAAGATTACAGGGACGTTATAGTTATATTCAGATTTTACACGCACAGACCATAGAGATTCAGCTGTTATAGTTATTTCAAGCAACTGTAACTCAAGCCTTAAGGTAACTATAACTTGCTTCCTGGCCACACACTGCTATTACCCCAGATATTACATCACTCATGACATCTTCTTTGACATCATTGATATCATCAGCGTAATATTTGCAGGGAAATTACTGATGAGAAAACTGTATATAGCGAGCATTCCAGCATCATTTCTGTACATGGTCTCAGAATCAAAACCCCTTGGTGAATTGTAAAATATGCATTATGTGTATAATGGATGTTATAGTGAGGTTCGGAATTTGCTTGCACAAAACCATAGAAACTCAGCAGTTATAGTTATGGTTAGCTCAAGTAGCTATAACTAGTGCCCTGAGGTAACCTTAACTGTGGCCCTGCCATGCCTAGTTTTGTCCTCAATCATTTTACTGCAAATATTACATTGATATTATCAATGATGTTATCAAAGATGCCATGAGTGTTGCAATATGTGGGTAATTAGCAGTGCATGGCGAGGGTGCGAGTTATAGTTACCTTATGGCATGAGTTATAGTTACTTCAGCTAACCATAACTAAAACTGTTGAATTTCTATGGTTTTGTGCGAGTAAATTCAGAATCTAACCATAACATCCCTTTAACCTTTGGTTTTTAAGTGAATTTCTATGGGTTTTTTTCATTCTATTTACTAACTATAATGTCATTTTTTTCAGTGATTTTCTGTGTTTTTTTAACATAAAGTAATCTTAATTATTTTACGCTAATACAACCACCACTACACAAGCCTCTATAAGCACTAAACGCTACGCCATGCATGGTCTTTGGATGTGCGCATCAGGGGTTCAACGCAAGGCCTGACCTGTGGCCACACCCTGCGGCCATCTCCCTATAAGCCCCCAACTCGGCACTGCATGCACCAGGGGCTGGCTGCGACCAGGCCCTACGGGCGACCCACCCCCCCATAGCCAGCCAATCCCACCCTACAAAAGAGTGAGATTATGTTTATATATGGACATTAAATATTTGAAGTTGAAAAGAAATTAAAGCAAGGAAATGACCACTGACACACCTAAACCGTAAACCTCAACATTCACTGTGCAGGTCAGAGAACTTAACAACTAGGCAATAGGTGACTTCTTACATTTGCATTGTCCAGACATATCTATGACATACAACCCAAAGATTTTGATGGGAAAAAGATGTAAATGTCCCATCACTAGGAATGTTTAACATTCAAAACACTAGTAAATAAGCAGACACGGTGTCTTAAAATCCCAGGATTTGAACATTCAACCGACTGTGTGGCAGTCCAATAGCTTTACCAGTCGGCCAGAAGTGACTCTGTTATTTTTGTGCAAATAAAGCATTCAAAACAAATATCTTTCGAGTGCAACACTTTGAAGTCATTGTATGGAGAGACCATTGCAATAACAATCTCTTTCTCTCTCTTCCATCCAATTATTTGTGTGAGAGAGAATGAGATTAAGTGAGAAATTGAGAGAGAGAGAGATTTAGAAAAAGAGAATGACAGAGAGAAATCGAGAGAGAAAGCAAGAGTGAGCATTTGTCAGGTAAATAGAATGAGATTACCTTTTGATATGTTTTGGAATGATGCTGAAGTAAAGTTCCTTTACAAAGCACTGTAAGGAGGAAATAATACTGAGCAGGACTTTAATGCAGAGCAGGGATTATTTTATTCCTTTTACCACCTTGTCACACTGTTTTAACCCTCTTTGAAATACTTATTCCCTCATTCCCTCTTTTGAAGGAAGGCTGCCATCATGTAGAATAGATGTGAAATTCATTCAGTGACAATAGCCATATCATCATGTGGTTTATCGATTAGATAAAATACTTTACCTCCTCATCTGTTCCCCCGTCTCATTCCTTACTATATGCATTATGTGAGGCACTCCTCTTACAATGCATATAATCAGAAATGGGATGAGGAATTTGGAATCAGAATAATGCAGATTACCAGTAAGTAATCTGAGCATCTCAAGCACTTTAATATGTTCACTTTCGAAAGCGGATGTAGTTCAGAATGTATGGCAAGAGGAAGAAAGATTTCTAAATTCTTTAAAAGAACGTGCCGCTGTACAGTAAATAAATGTGCTGCTTAATTATCTTATCGGTCAATGGCTCTTAATTTTCAGGGACAAAAATAGCGAATAAGAACTGATAAAGTGTTTTTTTTTCATTTCATTGCATTAATGCTCAGCATTCTGACATCTCAAATGAATTGTAAAAGCAATGCAGTAGGGTAGTGGTGTAAATCTCTTACTGCAGGAAAACAGTGATGCTACAAACAGATGCTAATGAAACACTGGATATATACTTAGATAAATAACACAGGCTTATTTGTACTATATATCTATCAATAAGAGAGGGAAATGTGGCAGTGAAGATAACACACTCAAAGTGGTAGCAATGAGAATAAATACTGAAACGGATGCTCGGTGTTTGTCACATGTGACAATGTTTTATTAAATGTATACCTTTTATTGTGATGTACACTAAGCGCATTTTTCTCACCAATAAATAAAAAGAAATATAATCCCTGCCATCTATATTTAGGATAAAGTTTAGCAGAGAACTGATCTATGATGTATTGATCAGTGTTTATATTCCCCATGTTCATACAATATAAGGTTCAGCAGACTCTGAAATACTGCCTGATGCTTTCATAACTTTTTCATAAAGTGTTGCATTTTAGGGCATTATGCTTTCTTATATGTCCATTATTGTGGGGTGAAAAGTATCTATTAACTTTCTATTAAATGCTCAAACTGTAATGCTCAATATCAAAAATGCTTCTTAAGGGAGGCTACCTAAACCCTTTCACTAATGTTTAAATTTAGACAATGCTACATATCTAATACTTCCCTAACACAGGCCCTATCCACACACATTGATGCTGCCAGCACGTTGCAACAGAATTGTATGTCTTGCCAGTAGATTTTCCATATTAATTTGGAGAATTTATATATTCCAGGCTGTAACCAGACATGATGAGCAATTAAGCGGGTAGTGCAAATTTGCCCCAATGTCCTGACAATTTATGAGCGGTACCTCACTGCCTCCACTTCTCCCTCACAACCACAACTCTAAATGTACCCTAGCAATCAGTTCACAATCCAAGACATCTCACTTACTAGTCTGCACATCCCCAGGCACCATACCCACCTCTTGAGCCCTAACTCTAAACTATTCCTAAGTTATTTCTATTTTTAAACTTTGCCTCCGGTGTTTAGGGCACTATTGCACCACAAAAGAAACAGATGTGAATGTTCTCAAAATCATGACTGCAAGAGCTCCTCAGATCCCTTAAAACAAGCATAAAGCATATTTAGGTATATCATTCATTACAGAACTACCTCTGTTGCTACTCCACCGCAGTCTTCACTTGTCTTGCTCTTATCAGTGATTGTATAGTAAGTGGCATGTAGTGAAAAACTGGATTTTGTAACACCTCTAGTGATGAAATGTGAATACTTCACAAGATCTTCCAGAGAAATTGAAAGCCAATTACACAAATCCTAAAAAAGGGGGGGCTATGGCACAATCATACAGGTTAGATAAATTTCTGTTTGTCTTCCCTTCCCACTGACATACAAAGTACATATTGACCATTACATTCATAATGCTTGCATGAGTCCCCCAAGTCTAGCTCTTGGTTCATGATTACCTGGTTGTACCCAGGTGGAGGTTCTCAGCCATCTTGTTTGGGAACTTCACAAAAAAAAAAAAAATCTGTGGTGAAATACCCAGTCCACTGACACAGTCAAATGTAGTTATTCTTTCCTTTGCTACCACTTACTTTTTTCTGCTTGGTCCCTTTATGGATCTTTCTTTGGTTGATGTTAGGTATACTATTAAGCTGTAGCATGAATCTTAAATAATCAGTTTCAAGTTTTATTAGAGTCAATAATGAGAGTTGTGATACTTTATTTATTTAAAGCTGAGTAATAATTTTAATAGTCAATAAAATGTGCAGAACAATTGCATGAAGCATGTCATGAAACTGTCCCTGCTCTACCATTCTCAGTCTATTCAGCCGAAGCTCCTTTACAGAAATCATTCTCAAAAGTAGTCTGAGCACATTTCCTTAAAACATTTTTAAAGTATTCGATATTCTAAGCTAGCATTGTTTCCAACAGCTATCAGCTCAATGAGCCTCAGCTATCGAACTGGGCTGCAACAGTTTATCCAGCTATCTTTCTCTTTCCCATAGTCAGAAAAATTATTCTGCAGCAGACTAAGTTGACTAAATAAAATGCATTGAATTTGCTCAAATGCCGTATCAAGGCTCTCATGCTCTAGAGATCGCATCAAAGAAGATCTACTGCTCTTTCCTTAGGACTCCTTTTATACATTTTCATTTGTTACAAAATTGTATTACAATATTCCCAGGTTTCCTATTTATTCCTGGGCTCTAAAATAACAAATATATACGTTTCACTTCCATTTCCTTTACCATCGCATCAGTTCCGTTACAAGTATTCATACCAGCTGTAGTTTAGTATATATTTTTATGCACATCAGCACATTCCAAAGCATGTTACAAGCAATAGGATATAGTTTTAATATTTTAAAACTACTTCTATAGTTTAACAGAAAGACGTTTTGTAACTTGCATAAGCCATACAGAGGTCAGACGCAAAACATTTATTGCAAGGAATTTGTTAACTCCAGCAAGTCTGCGAGTTAAGCTCCATAGATTATGCAAAGTTCAAACATGTTTAAAACAGAAAAAAACAACCGCAGTTAGGCTTAGCTTCATTCTCTAATTTTACTAATCATATCTTAGTTTAGTTTCTATTAAACATCTTAGCACACGTCTATAATTGTTTCATTTATGAAGCTAAGCCCACTAAGGGCAAAGTAGCAGTACAGGGTTTGACAGGAAACTAGAAAAACAAACAGTGAGCCTCTGATCATATCATAAAAAGAAAACTTTGAACAAACGATAGTGACAGGATTGACAATATACTTGGGAAGAAGTGTATGGTTTCATGGGGAAAGTAATGATTTATCTTCTTCCTCAGGGTGCAGCAAGGACAGTGCTTCTTAGATGGCCATATATAAATGTGATGAGTGGGGCTCACTTATGTTTAGGTTGAGGTGGGTAGGGCTCAAAGATGTATATTGTTGTATTATACAGTGTATTAGAACCAGATACAGAAGTATAAGATTTAAAAGTCTTGGCTGTAATGTTATCACACTTTGAAGCTGGAGTAATCAATCTTTCTAAAATTGTGGACCAACTAAAAGGGTGGAATACCCTTTGCAGGAAAAAAATTGGACCAGGTGTACGTTTACTCCAAACCAGTGGAACTATGGTTTTAATGGTATGTTGCATTCACTGGGTTTATATTGTCTTCAGCCAATAGTGTTGAGAGATAAAGCACTTCTATGTTAGCTAAGGGGTTGATTTAAAGATTGATGGACACAGTACTTCGTTGCCTATTAGAATGAGTACCCTGTTTGCTAAACTGATAGCCACCTGCCTCATTTACAGAGGGATGGACCACAATCTTTCCATCAATGGAGTCCCTGTTGAATCAATCAAAGGAAAGCTATCTCTGATGGCTTAGAGAAGGAGAGGCCACCTATGTAAGGCCATCTCATTGTTGACTCTGTTTAGAGTGGACAGTCTTATAAGGGTTTTTTCTTTCACTGCCAGGAAAAACCTGACGGTGAGGGCAGAGAAAAAAATAATGACCCCGGCACTCCACACACCCCCTGAGAGGAAACTCCCAGGTTATGGAGACCATTTGTTTTTTGTTTTACAATAACAAACTCCAAAAGTACTGAATAAGCTACTCATGCCTAATATGAAGCAATTCAAGGCAACTAAAATAGCTCATTGGTGTTATTTTGGCTGAAGGGCAGAAGGCCACATGGATAGTTATGTTTTATTGACAGCATGTTTCTGTGTACAGACAATTACCTTTCCATTTAAAAAATAAAACCTTAACATGATTGATGCCTATTAACTTCAAGGGAGCATGTAGCTCCATTTGAATATAACAAACTAAATTACTTGAAAATCTTATTATGTTGCACTTTTGATGTGCTAGACAAGTAATACCCTGAAGCAGAAACATGCCTTAGAAATGTAAATGTGGGAATATTGAAGTAGGTAATTGAAAGCAGGTGTTACTACAGACTTAGAGCACAGTGCATTTGAATTTCATTAAGAGTGTGTTTTTATTATTTAAATGCATGCAGAGCTCCAGGTGTGTCTTTCATCATCAATAGCAGTTGCTATGGGGCTAATCAGTAACAAAGAACAATGTGGTGTACGATTCAGGATATGCTTCATTTCATTTGTTTGTCGCCATTTCAGTTAGTAGCCTAACTTTTTGGGTAAACAAGGAAAATATAAGTATTTGATTGCTGCTGTGGTTGTTTTAGTATTATTGGCGCCTATTAGTACAATTCCCTGTTACTTATTCCATTGTCACTGAACTGAATCATCTGTCATCACTACCTGAGATGACATCAAACCCAATCAGATGCATGTATGTATTGATATTTATTTTATGCAAACCTAGCTTTTAAGCAATAGGACATCATATATTAATTAAGGAGGGTAGGAAATTGGGTTGCTGGTCGAGAAGAGTGAAAACCTTCTCAAACAGCAACCACAATTCTTGGCAGGGTGAAACACAAGCAAACCCCAAATTAACCTGTGCTCAACCCTCTGATAGCTAGGCACAAAAAAGTCAGACTTAACTTAAAGGCAATGTGTAAAGTATTTATGCAGGACTTTAAACAGTAATAAAGTGAAAACACAACACAAGAAATACCCTACACCAATTTAGAAGGATAGCGTAGAGTTTAATAAATTATTTGACACACAAAACAGCAAAAATCCAATTGGGAGAACCCTTAATATTAAACTTCACAGATTTAAAGTAAGTATAGTGCCAAAAAGCACAAAGGGCCCCTCCTGGCTATCTGGTCGTGTGAGACTGTGTGAAAGTCACAAGTTCAGGCTGACTTTGTTAGAGGGCAGGCTGGCTACTATGACCAGGTTGGTTCCAGCTGAGAAAGTTACATTTGAAAGTTCAGCATAATGAGTTCCATTTGCAATGGAGGGGGCTGTGAGTAGCAGGAAGAGCTCGCAGATGGCCCTTGCTGTAGCACAAAGAGCAAGATGGACGTTGTGGATGGTCACAGCTGTAGTGCAAAGGTCCTGTCAGGCATTGTTAGAAATGGGGTTTCTGGTTAGCTAGTGTATGCACCTAAGCCAGGCAGAACCCACCACTCTAGTCACGGCAAGTCAGTTACACACCCACGAAAACTTGTGTTTAATCTCTGGTAGCGTGGCACAGAGCAGGCAGGCTGATCATCAGCGGCAATGTGTAAAGCTTTTGTGCAACACACTCACACAGCAACACACTGAACACACCACAAGGAGAGACTCCACACAGGATTGTATATATATGTTCGATGGCATGTGTAGCTGCAGATACACATGCTGTGCATATCCCACCATCTAGTGTTGGGCTCGGAGTGTTACAAGTTGTTTTTCTTCTAAGAAGTCTTTTCGAGTCACGAGATCGAGGGACTCCTTCCATTTCAGCTCCATTGCGCATGGGCGTCGACTCCATCTTAGATTGTTTTCTTTCAGCCATCGGGTTCGGACGTGTTCCTCTTCGCTACGTGTTTCGGTTCGGAAAGTTACTTAGATATCGGGAAAATTCGACGGTATTGTTTGCATTCAGTATAGGGTTAGTTAACGCAGATCGACACCGAATTTTGAAGAGCTCCGGTGGCCCTTTGGGGTTTCGATTCCCCGACGGGGCCTGGTCGGCCCAACTACAAGCGTCTACAAGACTAATGGAACAAACCCCATTCTGCTTCTGCCCCGAATGCCACAACAAGTATCCTTACACAGATCAACACTTGGTCTGTAATTTGTGTTTGTCTCCCGAACACAAAGAGGATACCTGTGAGGCCTGTCATGCATTTCGGTCGAGGAAAAAGCTGAGGGACCGGAGAGCAAGAAGGCTTCAAATGGCATCGGCGCCGTCAGGACACCATGACTTGGAGGAAGAAGAAACCTTCTCCATTCCTGACTCGGACTCGGACGAGGCCGAAACAGAACAGATGCCGAAAACCGTGAGTAAAACAGCCCTGGCCAAAACTCACGTAAAAATCATCAAAGCCCAGGGGACGCCACCGCCGGCAGGCCATGGCTTAACCCAAAAAATCGGTGACCGTCCATCGGCACCGAAAAAGGGCACACATGTATCGAAGTCATCCGACTCCGGTCAAGATACCGGCACAGAACAGACTGGGCCCGAGGCACTGGTTCAGAACAATCTCGACATCGAGGTACCGGCACCGAGATGAGTCGGCACGAGAGATCGGAACACTGAAACTCAAAAAAGTGGCTTCGGAGCCAAAAAAGACTGTTGAGAAGGTTTCAATACCGAAACATCCGGCTTCGGAGCCGAACATAAGTTCCTACACCGAGGAACAAGGGCTTTCCACACAAATGCAAAGCCATAAATTCGGACAAGAACTAGAAGCAGGGGAGCCAGATTATACACAGAGAAGGCTCCATATCCAAAAGTAGACGGGGAAGATAAGAACTCTCTCTCCTATAAGGATGAAAAGGAAACTTGCTTTCCAAGATAAAGAGAAACAACCACAGGCAAAGGTGGCAAAACAAGTAACTCCGCCACCATCACCACAACGCTCCCCGCAACCATCACCAATTGCTAGCCCACCTATGATGCAGTCTCCAACGCACACAGGCATGAGCCAAAATGACCCAGATGTATGGGATCTTTATGATGCGCCTGTGTCAGATAATAGTCCCGACTGTTACCCAGCAAGACCATCACCACCTGAAGACAGTATTGCTTACACACAGGTGGTGTCCAGAGCAGCTGCTTTTCATAGCATGACACTGCACGCTGAACCGATTGAATATGAATTTTTATTTAATACTCTGTCGTCCACACATCGTCAGTACCAGAGTCTTCCAATGTTACCGGGAATGTTGAAACACGCAAAGCAAGTATTTCAAGAGCCTGTAAAAGGCAGGGCCATCACTCCTAGGGTGGAGAAAAAGTACAAGCCTCCCCCAACAGATCCTATGTACATCACGCAGCAACTGACACCTGACTCAGTAGTAGTAGGTGCAGCACGTAAAAGGGTGAATTCACACACCTCCGGAGATGCACCACCACCCGACAAAGAAAGTCGCAAGTTCGACGCAGCGGGGAAAAGAGTGGCAGCACAAGCAGCCAATTAATGGCGCATTGCCAATTCACAGGCTTTGCTGTCAAGATATGACAGAGCCCACTTGGATGAAATGCAGCACTTTATTGAACATCTGTCCAAAGAATTCCAAAAGCGTGCACAACAAGTGGCGGAAGAGGGCCAAAGTATCTCGAATAACCAGATACGATCGGCAATGGACGCAGCAGACACAGCTGCAAGAACTGTAAATACAGCGGTCACAATTCGAAGGCACGCATGGCTACGCACCTCAGGATTCAAGCCCGAAATCCAACAGGCTGTGCTTAATATGCCTTTTAATGGACAGCAGTTGTTTGGGCCGGAAGTGGACACAGCTATCGAGAAGCTGAAAAAGGATACAGATACGGCCAAGGCCATGGGCGCGCTCTACTCCCCACAGAGTAGAGGCACTTTTAGGAAGACACAATTTGGAGGGGGGTTTCGGGGTCAAACCACAGAACCCTCAACCTCACAAACCAGGCCCACATACCAGAGCCAGTATCAGAGAGGAGGCTTTCGGGGACAATGCAGAGGTGGACAGTTCCCTAAAAATAGAGGGAAGTTAAAAAGTCCAAAGACCCCTCAAAACAAACAGTGACTTCAGTGTCACAATTCCCCAACACATAACACCAGTGGGGGGGAGACTAACAGATTTTTAGCAAAATTGGGAGGAAATAACAACAGACTTGTGGGTCCTAGCCATCATCCAACATGGTTATTGCATAGAATTCCTACAATTACCACCAGATGTGCCTCCAAAAACACACAACATGTCCAAACAACACATGGATCTATTACAGCTAGAGGTCCAAGCGTTGTTACAAAAAGATGCAATAGAACTAGTACACAATCATCAGAAAGGAACAGGGGTTTACTCCCTGTACTTTCTCATACCCAAAAAGAACAAAACTCTAAGATCCATAGTAGATCTCAGAACACTAAGGGGGTCATTCTGACCCTGGCGGCCGGTGGCCGCCAGGGCCACCGACCACGGGAGCACCGCCAACAGGCTGGCGGTGCTCCAACGAGCATTCTGACCGCAGCGGTTCAGCCGCGGTCAGAAGCGGAAAGTCAGCGGTCTCCCGCTGACTTTCCACTGCTCGTTTGAATCCTCCATGAGGATTCTGACCCCCCCTACCGCCATCCTGTTCATGGCGGGAAAGCCGCCATGAACAGGATGGCGGTAGGGGGGGTCGCGGGGCCCCTGGGGGCCCCTGCTGTGCCCATGCCAATGGCATGGGCACAGCAGGGGCCCCCGTAAGAGGGCCCCGCAAAGTATTTCAGTGTCTGCCTTGCAGACACTGAAATACGCGACGGGTGCCACTGCACCCGTCGCACCTTCCCACTCCGCCGGCTCGATTACGAGCCGGCATCCTCGTGGGAAGGGAGTTTTTCCCTGGGCTGGCGGGCAGTCTTTTGGAGACCGCCCGCCAGCCCAGGGAAGAACTCATAATACCCTCCGCGGTCTTCTGACCGCGGAGCGGTATAATGGGGGCGGAATTCTGGCGGGCGGCCTCCGCCGCCCGCCAGAATCAGAATCACCCCCCAAATCTTTACATCAAATCAGATCACTTTCACATGGTAACACTTCAAGACGTAATCCTGTTGCTCAAACAACAAGACTACATGACGACATTAGATCTCAAGGATGCGTACTTCCATATACCCATACATCCTTCACACAGGAAATACTTAAGGTTTGTAATCCAAGGAGTACAATAACAGTTCAAAGTGTTACCATTCGGGATAACAACAGCATCAAGGGTATTTACAAAATGCCTTGCAGTAGTAGCTGCACATATCTGAAGACAGCACATACACGTATTCCTGTATCTAGACGATTGGTTAATCAAAACCAACACACAAGAACAGTGTTTTCAACACACAAAATATGTCATAGAAACCCTTCACAAACTAGGTTACTCACTAAACTACCAAAAATCACACCTAAAGCCGTGTCAAATACAACAATACTTAGGAGCAACAATCAACACAAAAAAGGGATTGCCACTCCAAGTCCACAGAGGGTACAAGCATTCCAAAACGTAATACAAAGCATGCACCCAAACCAGAAGTATCAGGTAAAATTAGTGATGAAACTACTAGGCATGATGTCCTCATGCATAGCCATTGTCCCAAACGCAAGATTACACATGCGGCCCTTGCAACAGTGCCTAGCAACACAATGGACACAAGCATAGAGTCAACTACAAGATCTAGTGTTAATAGACCGCCAAACACACACCTCGCTACAATGGTGGAACCATATAAATTCAAATCAAGGGTGGCCTTTCCAGGACCCAGTGCCTCAATACGTGATCGCAACAGATGCTTCCATGGTAGGGTGGGGAGCACACCTCAACCAACACAGCATCCAGGGACAATGGGACACTCAGCAGAAACAACTTCACATAAATCAGCTAGAACTACTAGCAGTGTTTCTAGCGTTGAAAGCATTTCAACCAATAATAGCCCACAAACACATTCTTGTCAAAACAGACAACATGACAACAATGTATTACTTAAACAAACAGGGAGACACACACTCATCACAACTGTGTCTCTTAGCAAATTGGCAAATTTGAAGCCCTGACCAGGATTGGCTACCATCAGGCCTTTAACACGAGAATTTGAATCAGGAAATTATAACCTAGAATTGGCTGTTATTATGTTGAATTTTATACAATCCAAACTACAACGCATAATTGTAGCATCAAAGCAGTAACTTTATTGTGCTGTTGAAATATCCTCTCATGTATGAGGCGGTTGTAAATTTGTATGTATACTATTTTGTGATTTTGTTGGTTCTGTGTTATTTGTTTATTTTTGCGTATTTATTGGTATGTTATTTATGTTTTCATATATGTATGTTTCATTTAGGCTAGGGGGTTGCATTATATTTTTTTGGTTGATTCTATGTTGATTATATTATGTGCGAACTGAATGTTTAATTAGCTATAATAAATATCTAAATTGAAATATATTGTATGTTGTATATTTGAATTTAAGATTTCTATTCCTATGTTTGCTATGTTAATGGAGAGTAAACTATGTTATACTCATAGTATTGCTTCCCTGTGTGTTACTCTCTGTATCTAGCTCAGGGACCCTGTTTAGATACGAGGATTTGCTTTCTAGGAAATATACCAATGACAGAAATCTGTAAGGCAGCCACATGGTCTACGCCTCATACATTCACTAAACATTACTGCGTGGATGTGTTAACAACACAACAAGCCACAGTTGGACAAGCAGTACTGAGAACTTTATTTCAAACAACTTCAACTCCTACAGAGTAAACCACTGCTTTTGGGGAGATAACTGCTTGCTAGTCTATGCACAGCATGTGTATCTGCAGCTACACATGCCATTGAATGGAAAATGTCACCTACCCAGTGTACATCTGTTCGTGGCATGAGACACTGCAGATTCACATGCGCCCTCCCACCTCCCCGGGAGCCTGTTGCCGGTGTAAGTTGATTAAAATTAAACTTGTACATTTGTAAATTTGTAAATATAATACTTTTAGTCACATTATGTACATACATACTTACTCCATTGCATGGGCATTATTACTATATACAACAACTCCTACCTCACCCTCTGCGGGGGAAACAATCTAAGATGGAGTCGACGCCCATGCGCAAAGGAGCCGAAATGGGAGGAGTCCCTCGATCTCGTGACTCGAAAAGATTTATTCGAAGAAAAACAACTTGAAACACTCCGAGCCCAACACTAGATGGCGGGATATGCACAGCATGTGAATCTGCAGAGTCTCAGGCCACGAACAGATGTACACTGGGTAAGTGACATTTTCCATATATATATACATATATATCTAGTACATAAAACAAGACGAAAATGACATGAATCATAAATACTGTGCATACTATACAAACAATGAGATAGTACTCGTTATCCTGCACAATGCAAGAATCAAAACAACATACAATTGGTGCATGTAATGCCAGTTACATTTGAGGAAAAACACATAAATAACCAAATATCACCATAAGTACATGGAACACAAAATATCACCAGAAGTATAGGGTGCAATGCACTGCACATTATATGGTCAACAGGCATCCCACATAGAGCACAGGAGTACATGCACACCTACTAAATGTACTTCAGTAATTTCAGGCAGTTTCCCTAAATGCAGCAAGTACCTGGCGGCAGTACCAAGCAACATTCGAGGGGCCTCCTTCGAAGATTCACCCCATAATGCCACAACAAAGTAAGTGCCTCCACGGTACGTCCCAACGAGAAGGGGGCGCACATACAGCAGAATTCTGTTGGGAGATATTGCTTGGTCAAAGGCAACTGCCATCCACACAATGTAGCTCCCTTCTGCCTGGGTATCTCTGAAGTTGCTTCTGACCTGAGCATCAGATGGGAAGGGGGGGTGGCTCAATGGTGTAAGGCTGTGAGCAGCGGCAGGCCACAGGTCCTCGCAGCGCCCCAGTACCTTTTGTAGAGCTGCTGCTGGGGTCGCTCTTGGGCTTCTGGACCCAATTTTGTGTTCAGGCTTCTTGGGCTGGGGCTGGGAGTCGGCGTAGGATCCACCGGCATCATTCACTAGGCAGAAGATCAGCAGAGCAGATAGTCCAAATGGTGATTCCTCCTTTGCAGCACAGCAGTCCTTTCGCAATGTGCAGCATGTAGAGCCAGTAGCATCCGGTTACAAGTCCCATGCAGTGTCCACAAGCAAGAGTCCAGAGCCCCAGTTCTTATAAATGTCTTTGATGCCGGGGTGACTTCAAAGGAACATTTAGAAGTGCACAACAATTACTTTCAGCCCAACCCTGACTCAGACCATTGTTAGAGGGTAAATCAGTCCTTTGTGTGATGGCAGGCCACAACCTATTGATATGTAAGTAAGAGCCATCTCTCTCTCTCCTAGCCCAGAAAGACTCTCTGTATGCATATGAATACAGATGTATCCCCCATCACACCAAGCACCTTCCTATGTTGTGGCTATGTAGAGAGTATGCATAAAGTGTAGTTGTCATCCACCCCAGACATGGATTAGAGACAAGTTGCAAAGCACACAGAGTTATAAGCACAGAGAAATGCCCACTTTCTAAAAGTGGCATTTCTAAAATGGTAATGTAAAAACCAACTACACCAGTAAGTAGGATTTATCACTACCAGTCTCGACATACCAAACATTTCAAAGCTACTGCTTTCTGATCAGGAAGTACCACTTAAAAGGGTATAAGGGAAGTCCTAATGATAACCTATGAGAGGAGCAGGCCTCACAGTATTGAAAAATGAAATAGGTTGTTTGTCACTACCAGGGCATGCCACACATAAATTCTCATGTGCTACCTTTTACTTACACAGCACCCAGCCTATAGGGCTACCTAGGGCCTACTTTGGGGGTGACCTATTTGTAGTATAAGGGCAGTTTAAGGTTTGGCAACTTATTTAAATAGCAAATCAAAGTGGCAGCAAACTGTGCACACAGGCTCTACAGTAGCGAGACTGAGACAGGTGTGAAAGGCTATATCCAGGGGTGGCACAATCATGCTACAGGCCCGCTAGTAACATTTAATTTACAGGTCCTGGGTATATGGTATACCACTTTACAAGGGACTTACAAGTAAATCAAATATGCCAAACAGGTGTAAACCAATGATGCCTTGTTTAGATGAGCGAGTATATGCACTTTAGCACTGAATAGCAGTGAAAAAGAGCCTATAGTTCTAAAGCCAATAAAAAAAAGGTCAATAAAAAAAAGGTCAGAAAATAGGAGAAGTAATGGAAACAAATGTGGGGTAACCCTGCAAAAATGCCCTAGTCCAACAGGCGTCCTAGACTCTTGTTGGTGGAGATTCGCATTTGCGGTCACCTTGGCTGTCTATGCTGTAGCGCAGTGCAGATCTCGTGCTGCCGGTCATCACTAGCTGTTGGTTTGGCACAGAGAGTCGTGTTTACTGAAGCTTTGTATTGGTGGGCTCCACAGATGGCAAGATCTTGGCACAAACAGGCAGGCTCATTTGCAGTCACAAAAAGCACAAAACTTCTGAATTTCTGCTTTTCTTGGAGAAGATCAACTGATGCCACACCAAGGGTACCTCTTAGGGATCAGTAACTCACCCCAGCAGAGGCCAACAGGGTTGAGCAGGTACAGTTGCAGGTCTGTTTGCAGGTTCAGGCAGCATATTCACTGGGGAGATGCAGGGAGGACTCTGGAGCTTGTTATATCCCTGTAGCTCAGAACAGGAGGTCAGTCAGCTGAGCCCTGGAGTTACTTCAGCCTGGGATGAAGGGTGCAGGTCCAGTATTCCTTCTCAGCATTATCAGTAAGCATAGCAGCATACTAGCATTCATTCTTGCATCAGAGCAACATGCCTGTCCTTCTTCTGTAGTAGCCGCAGGTCCAGATGTGTACTGAAGAGATAGGTCTAGAGGTCCACTATATCAACTTGGTGCCAGCTTTGAAGTAGAAGAAGGTTTTGGAGGTTTCCACCCCCAGAGAAGTTTGAAATTACCTGTCTCCCTGCCTGTCTCAAGCTCGTCTGGAGGCACACAAGACTAGTGCCAAATCCTTGGTGAATGTGCTGTGACACAGGCTTCCTGATGTGCAAGTGTGGTAGATGATAGAGCCAACCCCTTTTCAAGTCAGAGATTGCTTATCCTACCAATTCCCCTTTGTCTCACTGTCTGGGAGCAATAATCAAAGACCAACTGCCATCCATATCTAGTCATGTGCCCCAAGATAATGACCGCAGGCCCCAAATTGTTGGGACAATAAAAAGCCAACTTTCTAAAAGTGTCACTTTCAGAATTGTGACTTAAAATCTGACTTTCCCATTAAAGAGAGATTCATAGTACAATTCTTTAGATACCAAACTCAACAGCCTTAGCTGCTCCCAATTCAAAGTATATACCTGTTAAATATAACAGGGTAACCCAATGTTATCCTACCAAAGAGCAGGCCTTGCAACAGTTAAAAACAAATTTAAGAGTGTTTCGGTACCAGGACATTTATAAGATAAAAGTACATGTCCAACCTTTTAAATACACTGCACCCTGCCCATGGGCTATTAAGGGCCTACCATGGGGATGACTTCTACATAATAAAAATGAAGTTTTGGGTCTGGCAAAAGGTTTATTTGCCAGGTTGAAATGGCAGTTTAAAACTACACACAGAGTCTACATTTGAAGACCTGAGATATGTTTGAAGGGTTACCTAGAGAGATACACAGTAAATGCTGTAGGCCCACTAGTAACATTTAATTTACAGGCCGTGAGTACGTATAGTACCACTGTACTAGGGTCTTACAATTAAATTAAGTGTGCAAATTGGGTGTAAGCCAATGTTACCAGGTTTTAGGGAGTGAACACATGCCTCAATCACTGGTTAGCTAGTGGTAAAATGCACATAGTCCTAAGGCCAACAAAAACAAGATCAGCAAAAATGGAGGAGCAAGGCAAAAAGTTTGGGGGAAGACCACCGGAAGGCTGACTGTTATAACAACGTGGTAAGGAAACAATGCAAGATGGCTTAGATCAAAGCTGAAATTTGCACACATTTCTGGTCCACCTTTTACTTTTCATACTTTTCATCATATTTTATATATTTTTACAGAGTTAGGCTCAAACAGATAAAGTGACTTCTTGCAAATCACCCAATTTCAGTCAGGTGTCAAAGCCAGGATTACTTTACAAAGTCAAGCAGGTTTCAAAGTCAACATCTCTGTCATTACACTACATCTAGTGGTGTTGCTTCACTTATTTTATTAGGCCTAAGTGCATACTTTCAGCTTCACATTATCACACTCTTTTTCTTGGTTCAGGCCATGTGTGTGTTTAGGATAAAATATTGAAATAGATACCCTCATTTCTCTCAGATCAAATCCAAATGATCTCTCTTTACCCTTACCTTTCTTACCACCCCACCCGTTCATTCTAGATTTTCTGAGGGGGTGACTATCATTCATCCATTGTTCAATATTTGGTGCAATCGCATCATTAACCTATGCAACAGTTACAGGGGCAACACCTGAATCATCCTGAAATTAGAGAAATTACCTGACTCAGTCGCATGGCTTTCAGGTCACTTAGTCTTCTTGCATTGAACAATTGAATGACCAAAATCATCTAAATCAATATTCCAACATGACTTTAGACCTGACATTATACTTACTCTCAACTAACTACTAGTTGGCAAATGCAGCTGTGCCCTCCACCCACTCCTTTCAGCTGGGTCAGGTGCACTGAAATTTCACCACAGGTCAACTCAGTAGTGAAGTTTTTCTTCATCTTTTTAGCCCTCTAAGGCAGATATATCCTTTTCTGAGATCACAGTTACAACTGCAAACTTCCATGGATCTCTCATGCTCTTTCTTGAGCTGCTATAATGGACTTTCTATGGGCACCTTTTACCTTCTGAGCAGGGTCCAGCAGGTTCAGCCCTCAGCTGAAAAGCTCCTTCTGCATCTGTAAATATTGTAACTAGCTATGCTGTTAATACATTGACTGCATGTTTCCCTGCCAGCACATCAGATTCTTCAAGTTAGAGGGTCTAATTTTCCAACAACAAGAGTTGCACTGCTACAAACCTTAACTTGAATTTCACTCAGTTTGTGATTCTACAAATTGTGCTTGGGTGGACTCTCATTCTTTATTCAAATCCTCAGACTGTGAAATCTTTTCTTACTTAGCATCCACTGCTCTGTGAACAGCTCTCATTTCAGATATCTACAAATAAATAAGGCTGTTCCCTACCTTTCGGATTTAATGGACTTCCAACTGCATTCATGCTTCCAGGATTTTCATGATCATCCTCATGGTATTTAACCCATCATGAGCTATCTAGTATTGAGGCACAGCACTGTTTTCACAAAGGTCACCTTTCCTCACTTACATCTTACAAAAACACAGGCAATCCCTGGACAATACAACTGTGATACAAGGCTACAGTAGAGGTCGGATTTGTGCTAAATGAATGTCAAATAGCGAAAATAGGAAGATGACTTTTCTTGACATACTTAGTAGTGTGTCTGATGTAGTAGGGCTAAAGGCAACCATTCCCAATTAGCCCTCAACTGGTTACCAACATCTATCCTTTCTATACCACTATGTGTAATAGAAGTGCCGTGAGCACCTTTCAAAATTGAAAATGGTTTCAACTCAAGGGGGGCCTTGGGACTTGATGTTTCAGACAACAATATAGGGTAGCCACGATTCTTATGGGGAATGATTGTAATACTCCAGGAACAAAATATATCTTCAATGGCTAGAATTGACTTGACTGTGCTTGAGCAACAAAAACCAATGTCACCAGAGTGGCTTCCTCCTGTCTGTAAGCCCTTTTGGGTAAATAAATTGATGGAAACTATATCGCCAGATCCAATGCCACTCAACTCCAGAATAGCTTTTAAAAGTCTTAAAATGTTCCTTCTATTGAAGATGTCACGGGCACCTCTTGAGCAGTATTCCTGCTTAGAAAGTAATTTTGCAGTTGTGCACTCAGAGACGATTGAAAACAGGATGGTGGCCTTAGATGGGACTGGCCTGCAAGCCTAGAAGTGCCTCTAGTATCCTCTGGCCTCATCTCCAAACAATCAGCAAAAGAAAAAGATTCTTGATGACTTGGAATTGTTGGGGGTAGCTGGCTGCTTTGAATTTTAAGAGGCAGCCTAAAAGAGCTATCAACTCTCAATCTCGCTATATCACAACTAACTCTTTCTTAAGCTGTGGTATGATTCATTGACGTTACTATAATATCTGCAGGACGTTCCCCCCCAGAACTTGTAGAAAAAGATGCAGCAGAGCCCTTGACTTTACTTTCTTTGAGGGGGCCCAATACTTCTTTGTGTAGACTGACTTGATGGTAACAAACCACCCTGTTTAACCAAAAATAAGCCAGTTGGAGCGGGACCGCCTGCGGCTGACAATGAGCCCCGGTACAAAACAAATCTGTAAGGGTGGCCTAAGGCCTGAAGCCTGTGGCCTAATGGACTCATGTGGGGGGGGGGTCAGAGGGCCCAGAAAGACCCAAGCAGGCCGATCAGGCCCAATATCCAAAAGCACAGCCCCAAAACCAAAAACACAGAGACGTGGAGCAGCCCCACACAAGCAGCGCTGCATGAGCTCCGGCCTTTCAGACTCCATCTCTCGAAGCAGGTCAACGCGTCAGTGTGCCGTTGCGTAACAGAGAATGAGCAGGGTTTGCATTTATATGTGTATTTTAAAATGCTGGCAATGCATCCTCCACTCTTGAGTACACTATCTTTCCTACATATGTAATAGCCTGGTGGAGTTCTTGATTAATATCTGGTATGGAGCTATTGTGTAACCATATTTCTGCTAAAAACAGTACTTCCAGCTGTTCACCCTCAATCAGAGTATGTATCTCATACTTGTGCCGGGGCAGCCCAGGCACTTTAACTCTGTGTTCCTCTGGTCACCCAAGGTAAATCTGAAGGAGCGCCAGTGTAGGTCCCTATTGCATGCCCATTATGGAGGCCAGGGGTGCATAAGATGTTTGGGCCTAAGTTAGTGTGGAGATTGCCCTGAATAACTTATTTTTTCTGAAGGAGTTCGGACAGGGTTCCTGGCTCTTGGTCCCGTTCGGGCGTGCACACTTTCTGACCGCCATTTAAGGCTGGCAAAAAGAACTAGAGCTCACAGGCAACTCTATGGTCGGTCAAAAACAAAGTGCAATGCAACCTCTATGGTCAAGTCCCCTTCCTCTATTAGAATTAAAATTAAAGCGCAGTTACTCTGTTATCTTTGTACAGGGCTGAAACGCTATACCCTTTAAGAACTGATTGATAAAATCGATCAGTGAGAAATTGTGTTGGTGAGCCCAATATCAGTTTTAGTACTCTTAGAGTATGCCAGATCTAGAAAAACGCTAGCACTTGTAATCAACACACATGGTCAACAACAATATATTTTAAAACTATTTTCAAGTTAATAAATCTAGTGCAGGTAAATACACCATTGCACAAAATGTAGTTTGCCCTTTTTAATATTCATATTTGTATCCCTCATTAGCAGTGGTGGGGCGTTAGTTTCTTCTTCTGATCACCATATAGAATTATACAAAGTTGCAGCAATCAAACCATTATTTCTATTCACTGTAAACTGGTGAACAGTGCTGCTGCTAAAAAAGCAATGCAATGAAAGTGCCCTGTGGCTTAAACTGCCATATCGACTATTTGTGACGGATCTGATGACTGAGGCACATGAAGAAAGTAATTTACTTTCTGTCACTCCATGTAGCAGTGTGTGGAAGTCGAGGTTTAAAACCAAACCATCTGAAATGGCAAAAAGCCACTAACTCATTTCCTCTCTTAAAGCCATGTAATGTACTTGTTTGTTTCTACTGTAATATTAGCTAAATCTGCCTTCGAAATCGCTAAGAGTTTTTATTTAGAGCTCTTCCTTCTATAATGTAAAGAATGGTACATCTTGTTATTGCCCAAAATGTTGTTGAGGCTTTCAAACACAGGTGGAGGTGAAAGTTTTTTTTCGAGTGAAGAATCCTGCTGAAAGTGTTTTTATGTCTTGCTACAGACAGTGCTCTTTATAACCAAAGGCATCAGTTCTTCAAAAAAGTAAGATAAGCGGGTGATTGGCTTTCATGTATTTTTCGTCGTTTGCTATTGCTTTGATGGCTGTCCATCAAGGCCGTGGCATTCTGTTATTACATTTTGTTGCACTGCAGATACTCAATGGCGTATTGTAATCAATTGAGAGAAAGTGTGTTATTTGATGCATTTATCTTGCTGACACCACATTTATTTTTTTTGTTTTATGACTTTTTCATTAGGCAGTTCTGTTGACATGCCAAAAAGATAATACTATTCACTAAAGGCTGTTGTGCCTTCATTTGGGTTACAATGTTGTCACGATACATATTTGTTTGTTCGCAAGGTGCGCAGACATGTTCGATAAAGTAGAAAAGTAAATGACTAGCCCTTTGTCAAATGTTCCTACCAACCAACTAGTCAACATGTTACTTTTTATGTCTTTTAAGTTCACAATTTACCACGCAAACATCATTTTCTGACTCATTTTTTATAACACTCGTATTTGAGATTAGATTTTAACTATGATAATGCATAGTCTGTTTTGCAACATTACCCTACTCCAAACTTCCATACTGTTGTGGTCCAAGATATTGCTTTATGAACAGATATTTTTTTTCTAGAGAGGAAGGGACTATCACACACAAATGCACACTACAATTACCAGACACTTCCCCAAAGAAAAAGTTTGACATATCATCTTTGCTAATGTCCTCCAGATTGCTTCCTTCAAACCCCGTCTGGGTTTTTTTCTTGTAGTTTTGAAAAAAAACTGCAGCGAGTTTGTAAAAGAAGACCTTCTCAGTTTAGCATGCCTTTATTTTCAGAGCCTTGTATAGCTGAATAAAATAGTAACAGATAAACAAAGCCTGTGCTGAGGGTGCAGCTCGGGGCTGAGTATTCGGCGAAATGTGTGTCTGCTGGTTAGGCAGGACCTCAGCTATGATGGCTCTGAGTGGGATTGTCTTCTGGCTTAAGTTCTTGGCATGTATGGTCTACCATCTCATCTGGGTTGTGCTATTAATTCGGGTTTAATCTATGTTGGCCTGACCATGCAAAACTATTGAGGTGGGCTCTCTTGTAGACTGGATAAGGATTTAGAAATTGTGGTTTGCATGCTCTGGGATAGTTATGGATGTATGTTGATGTACGTTGAGTAGGGGTATGTCCAAAACATGGCTATGGGATCTTATCTATCATAGAGGAAAACTCTAGCTGTTTAGGCCGAACAAACTCTGTGTTCTAGAAACACTCCCAAAAAAACTATTTCAAGAAGTCTAAAATAGTTGATACCCAAATATACTGAATGAGTAACAAACGTGCACGTGTGTGGGTAGTCACCAACAATTTGCAGTTCATTTACACTCTAGCCATACTCCTTCCTCAATCAAATTGACTCAATAACTATGATCGAGGTAAAATTCCATCTATAACTTTAGAGTAGCTAGGTGACAAATTACGCAAATTGTTCTAAGGACATGCACCACATATGTTGGCTTTTTGGCTTTTGAGGTTTTCTAATAAATCAACTCGATTTTACAAAATAATAGCATTGTTTTCAGTTACTTTTTACATTGCTGAGCTGCTTCCAATAGATTACTATCAGAAAAATAAGCCATTACTATTTTATGATCTGTCTCTGAAATATTTGACTGAGAGATGCATTCCATCTCGAGTAGCTAGCAAGATGGCTCAGTGAGTTAAATACACTTTGATGGCATCTGTGCACAACATGCCAGAAGTCAGAATCTCTGCAAAGCCAATTCAGCCTTATCTCCTTTGGAGGTTGATGCATTGGGTGCTATTACATTATGTGTAATTATTTACAGTTCTTAGCAGTGGTGTAACAAAGGCTCTCGCATTTCCCGCGTTGCGGGGGGGAGAGCTCCAGGGGGCCCCATCAACACACCACCCTGGCGTGAGAGCTGCTGTGTGAGGCCAGATGGGGGGGCTCCCTGTTCTTTGAAGGGGCCCCCCTCAAGTTTCGTTACACCACTGGTTCTTAGAGATGGCTACTCTGTGGAATGTAATGCTGTGTTAGTTATCATTGTAATTAATTTTTATGTATGTGGTTTTCTCTCGGTACAGGAAAATGGAATTGAAAATGGTTCTGTTGTCCCTTCAAGTGACGAAAGTTTACCTGAAGCTTTGTCATCAAAGGCACATCGAAGGAAAACTTCCACAACACCGTCCATAGCAGTTTCGTCAGGTACGAGTCTACTTGATTGTCCTAACAGAATTTAGTAATATCCACAGTGCAATTGGTCTCTTCATGTCACATGCTCATCTCGAAGCTTAGACAGCTTTCAGTCCATGAAATGGCTTTACAATTTGTAATTCATACCTCTATATAGTCTTTTTTAGGTCTAACTGCAGACAGCTTTATAATGTTTCCCTGCAAAAATTTACGCCATCACTTCTTTAAAAAAAATAACAAACAAAAAGAGATATGTAAAGAGCATGGGCTTACGGCCAGCCACATCAGCCACTGACTGTCCTGATTTTTTCTTAGCTTGCCATTGCGTGAACAGGCTGTCTATCAAGCCCACTGCATTTCACAGATGTTTACATTAACCCATTGTGTTCCCATTATGGATTTGGTGATAGGGCAGAAATTAGTACTTGCAGCTATTTGCTTGATTAAACATTCCTGTCTTACTCCCCTCATGCTTCTCCCCACCTCCTCCTGCCCGTCTCCTCCCAACAGCCCCCACTGTCTCCTCTGATTTCGATGCTTCAGGGCTCTCCTTTCCATCCAGAGCAATGGGCTTCTGCAACATGGTGTGGCTGCTAATAGATTGTTCCCTTAGATGTAGAGTTTAGTGTCCATAAGGGGGCAGACCCTTTGTTGTCCCTAGCAAATACATTCAGTGCACCTAGTAGCTTTCCTGCTGCCGTTGCTAGGCCACCGTAGACATTCAGTGCACAAAGAGGCTTCTCTGATGCTGGCGTCATGCCACCAATAAGATTCGACATGACCAGTAGCTCTCCTGCTGCTAGGACGCAGCTAAGATACTCTTTTTTAGGTCGAGCATAGCAGCGTGCAAACGCTGCTTTTTTTCGATGTGTTGGTATGTATCTGGGCTTTGAACCACGCCCATCAGTATCAGTGTTTCATGGGCTTGTCCTTAAAAAATCCTTTATTTTCTTTGTTAAATGCTTTACGTGTGTCCCTCCTTGGGGCGGTTTAGTTACCGCCTTGGACATCTCCCCTGTTACATGGCTTATTGCACTTTTGCCGATACGTTGGACTGCGAGCGAACTTCTTTTTCCTTTTGTGTGCTGCATCACGCTGATGCCATGGTGCTTTGAATTGGCTTGCTTATGTGAAATTGTATTACTTTTCATTTTCAATTTATGTGGCAAGAAAAGTCTGGTTAGGAGTTTACAATGCTAATAGCTCTAACTCGAGCAAATGAGAGACCCATGCATTGCAAATGCATGTTTACTCTATGGCTTTGTCAAATCACCGAAAAAAGCAAGCCAAACCTGTACGCTTTGCCTTTGCTTGTTAGATTTAGAATCATGGATGCCACTTGCTTTTTTTGGAGAAATAAAAATAAAAGACTTAAGTCTGTGTAATGTGCAATTGATAACTTTAAGTTAGCTTTGAAACTGGTTGTGCCAGAAGAAGGCAAATAAAATGCCCACGTTTAGTTTGACAAACTTGTTAATATGAAATATGTTACATTGGTGGTGTGTGTGAAAAGAAATGCTTTTCCTACACCATCAGCTGTAACAGCCTGAGTGTGTCACTTATCAGTGTCAGTACACTGTTTGACTGTGACAAGTCATTTATAGGCTCTTTCTTAGTAGCCCAATTAAAAAGTTTTAAACGAAAACAACTAAAAATGCATGTTATGTTGTACGTTTACTACAAAAAAGCAATACAAAACACATATCAAGGGTCATCCAAACTTCATAGAGTTCATACAAGCAGGCCGCAGTTTGCAAATAGGCTTGCAGTTCCCTCCTTACACAGTAAGGGCCTGATCTAAGAAAAGTGGTGCTGCATTGAATGCAGCGCCACTTTCCTTGCACCACTTAGTGCCCCCCCAACACCACCATTTGTGCGCCATATTTAACATACGGCGCACCAAGGCAATAGTTAGGGAACTAGCATCAACATTTTTGACGCTAGTTTGGTGCTTTGCAGCATTAGCGTTAAAAATGTTGTTGCTAATCCTGCAAAGCACATTGAGGCCCATTATAAATAATGGTGTGTCTCCTTTTAACGCTTGCTCTGTGCAGGCATTAAAAATGCCGCAAACAATGGTGCAAAGAAATCTTTTAGATTTACTTGCGCCATTTTTTTGCCCCTTGCATATATTATGCCTGGTGCCGTCATAATGTGGCGCAAGGGGTTACAAAGTAGAACAATGCATACATTGCAAAACTTTGTAATCTGGCGCGACAATTTTGGCATCCTTGCGCCACATTAGAGTAAAAAATTAAATCAGGGCCTAAATGCCATGGGGCTGATTTAAGGAAAGTGGTGCTGCATACAGTGCAGCACCACTTTCCTTGCGCACCTTAGCGTCCCCCTACAGATCCTTTCTAGCATTATGATAAATATTTTTTAAACTGCATCTTCCAATAAGTATTTTTTGCAAACTATTCAGGTTTACATTAATGGAATTAACACCTGCTCCGTCCACAAGCACAAAGTAGGGCTATGGAATCTACTTGACTCAGCCTCCCCAGACGTCACCTTCCTGACCGAGACCTGGATGAATCCCTCCTCAGCGCCTGACATCGCCATAGCCATCCTGGACGGCTACAAGATCACCTGCAGGGACCGCTCCAACAAACCAGGAGGAGGCATTGCCATCATCCACATAAACATCCTCAGGATCACAACCAATACCGAAGACGCCCTCAGCACCACCGAACTCCTGCACTTCCAAATCCTCACTGACCCAAACACCACCCTTCGAGGTACCCTTGTCTACAGGCCCCCCGGCCCACGACAGCAGTTCAGCGACTCCATTACCGACATCATCAGCATGCACGCTCTCCTATCCACTGACTACATACTCCTTGGAGACTTAAAGTTCCACCTCGAGAACATCAATGACAACAACACCGCCACCCTGCTCGATAACCTCTGCAAGCTCAGCCTAAAACAGCTCGTCACGACACCAACCGACTCCGCAGGACACACACTCAACCCTATTTTCTCCACCAGCAGTCATGTCTCTTTCAGCCACACCACCAAACTCCACTGGACAGACCACTGCTGCGTCCACTTCTCCCTGGAGAAACCCATAACACCCCACCACCCACAACGGATCCCCCACCACAGTTGGAACAAGGTCACCGAAGACCAACTTATCGCGACCCTCTCCCAGAACCCATCCATCAACACCACCGCCACTGATGCAGCTGCCCGCAACTTCAGGCAGTGGGTCAACACCTGTGCCAATACTCTCGCCCCAATCAAGAATCCCTCCAATAGACACACTGACAGAAAGGCCTTCTGGTTTACCGCCAACCTCCACGAATCTAAGCAAAGCCTCCGAAGACTCGAAAGAAAGTGGCGCCAAGATCAGACTCTGGACAACCACACAGCCTTCAAAAACATCATCCGCAGACACCACGAACTCATCTAACCCACCAAAAGAACCGCCTTCAAAGACCAAATCCAGAACAATGCACACAGCCACAAGGAGCTCTTCAACATCATGAAGGAACTGTCCAACCCCAGCTCCAATGTCAACAACATCCCCCCATTCCAAGACCTCTGTGACTCCCTAGCCTCCTACTTCCACCTCAAGATTGTAGATATCCACAACAGCTTCAGCACCCAGACCGCCCCGGCAACCACCAACACCACAGATTCACCTCCGACCAACCTCTCCCTCTCCTAGACCCCCGTCAGTGACAACGACACCAACAAAATCATGAACACCATCCACTCCGGCTTTCCATCTGATCCCTGCCCTCACCACATCCTCAACAAAGCAAGCTCCGTCATTGCACCCCAACTACAAAAGATCATCAACAGCTCCTTTGAGTCTGCCACCTTCCCGGAGAGCTGGAAACATGCCGAGATCACCGCCCTCCTCAAAAAAACAAAGGCGGACCCAAAGGACCTCATGAACTTCCGGCCTATCTCCCTGCTCCCCTTCCCGGCAAAAGTCATTGAGAAGGCTGGCAACAGACAACTAACCAGCTTCCTAGAGGAGAACCGCACCCTGGACCCTTCCCAATCCGGATTCCGCATCAGCCACAGCACCGAACCCACCCTCATCGCCGCCACCGATGACATCAGAACCATACTGGACGGCGGCGAAACCGCGGCCCTCATCCTCCTAGACCTCGGCTGCGTTTAACACCGTCTGCCACCAGACCCTATGCTCACGCCTCAGCAATGCTGGAGTCTGCGACAGAGCCCTGGACTGGGTCACCTCCTTTCTCACCGGCAGAACCCAAAGAGTCCGCCTCCCCCCATTCTGCTCGGAGGCCACCGAAATCATGTGGGGCGTACCCCAGGGTTCATCCCTCAGCCTGATCCTCTTCAACGTCTACATGGCCCCGCTCGCTAACATCGCCCGATCCCACAACCTCAACATCATCTCATACACTGACGACACACAGCTGATCCTCTCCCTCACCAAAGACTCGAGCAGTAGCAGCACCCTCCCCCCACCTTGATTGATGATTGCCTAAGGCATTTTACAAAGTCAGTTCAAACTACTTTCATGGAATCAATATGCGTATTCCATTGAGTCAGTTTCACCCACTGCCTTTTCATCTAAAGACCCTGATAACATCAGTATGGTTAATGCACTGAGTCAATGTTATGGAGTCCCATTTTTTTCGAATGATTTGTGGTGAAATACATGGCTTTTTAGTCAACATAAAGATGAGAAGGATATGCATTATCCCTTAAAGTAGTCTTTCACCAGCAGTTACTACTAATGAGGCTTTTCATGCTACTTATTTTCATTACTAACATTATATCTATTGGTGTTGTTAGTAGTACTATCCCAAACTATAACAGTAGTATTGCCATGCATATTGCAACTACTTCTACAAGCAAATGTGATGGTCATGCTACTGCTGTTAGTAGTACAACAAGCACGTACTGCCACTGCTTGTGCCAGCACTGCTTCTGCTGTTATACTGGTACTACATTTGGGGGCATCAAACACTGCTCCTAGTACTAGTATGACTGAAATAAGTACTACTACTGCAGGTTCTACAGTTATTAGTGCTACTGTTATCATATCTACGGGCCCTACTACTAGTAGTACTACTGCTGCTTCAAGTACAGCTTGGACTTAAAACTAGTATTGCTATTACAATTGGTGCACTAGTACTAGTTCCAGTGCTATAACCATAACTGATGCTACTGATACTTCCACTGACACTGTTATTCGTTTTGTACTACTATTAATACATCTATAACAGTCATTCACACTAGGATTTCTTCTTTTTGCTAACGTCTTTCTACTAAATCTACGAAAAGTTAAATTAATGATTAAGCAAATTGACACTGCTTAATTAATTTTTTTTTTTTTTTAAAGTGCCGGGCCTACAGTTTTGCTCAAAAAGCCTGCGGCCGGAACTGATGAATCAGCGTGATGAGTACCAAGGCTCTGTAGTCTTTATTCCACCTCATGTCTCTTTGATCCACCCCCATAAACTCCCTGCCCTTTTACCTCACTCTTGCAGGGCTCCTGTTTTTTTCCTTTTGTCACGGTTTCCCATTTTTCTCTTCCTCCTTCTTTGTCCATGTGAGTTTTTCCCTGTCTTGCTGTGTGTCAACGTCTGAGGAGGAAAAATAAGTGCCAGTCCCAAACACTGAGCACTGGTGGGCCACTCCTGCAACCATCCGCTCAAATTAGGCACTGGATATGTATAGCTTATTCCACAAAATGTACTTGTTGTATATTGTGTACATGATTTAAAACATGAGCTGTACAAATTGGTGTTATACTTTTAGTACAAATGTTATGATAGCCATACGAATTTTGATCCGTTTCACAAAAATATTTATCTATCTGCAGCCACAGTTTACCACCTCGTGTGGTTGCAGATTTATTAATTTCATTAATTCACAAAAGTGACAGTCACAGGTTTTCACAAGTACTCTTTTAAAATGTTTATGGTTTCCTAGGTAAGTCTATGTGGAGGCAGTTTTACATGTATATGTGTCTATAATATGCAATTATTCTTGTGAATGTGCATAAGTATTGGTGCAATTGCATTTTCTTCTTCCACCAGTAAAATGTGTTTCCTTGTCAAGAAACCTCTTGATTTACCCATTCCCTTCGAAGGAGTAAATTTAAAATGGACCCTGCTGTGGAAAGAATTTAGGGGCACGTTTGCACGCCATCTTACCTTAAAGTTTGGAATATGTTGCTCGTAATGGAATCGTAGATCATTTGTTTTAGGGTTAGCAGCAACAAGATACAACTGAGCAGACGTTCCTCTGATGATACAACAAAGCCGTAGGTATTAATACTGCAGCAGGTGCAGTGGCACCAGGGCAGACATGCTTCAGGGGCCTGCTTTTATTTTACAGATCATGGGGGCCTGTTTGCCTTACTTACATCACGTTGTGCAGCTATTATACATGTGCCGTTATGCGCAGCATGGGAAAAGGAGCTTCCTGTTCTTGTACAATGGCATTTAAAAAAATCCATCATGATCGCACCCATTACATTTAGTTATCATTTTATGCTCGTTCATGTCTATTTGACACATCGTTTACCCCCTATCAAGGGATGTGCTGGCGGCTTCTCGCGCTCTTTCTCATGCTCGAGCACTCACAGCGGCTTTGCATCAGGCTCTCCTTATCCTGATGAAAAAGAAACGAGCCTCGGGCACTGCGGGGATCACAGCTCAGGCCTCCCACCGCGCTAATCCTAACGCGCTTCCTGCACCTCAGTTTTTGGCTTCCAAGCAACAGAAATGTCTGCAGAGAGTACTGTGACCAAGAAGCGTCTTTCTGTCAGGGTACTCGTGTTCGTCTGAAAACGGAACTACTGATGTTTCATGAGCAGGAAGCGTTTTTCTGTCAGGTTACTCGTGTTCGTCTGAAAACGGAACTATTGATGTTTCATGAGCATATGCAATACATTTTTTCCGAAGTAATTTTCCTACAGAGATTTGGGATGAGGACGCAGCTCCCTGCTTTCTGGTCTCTTCTGAATGAAGTGACACATTAACGCCATCCTCGTGCAAAGCACATCGAGACCATCTTCAATCACGAGCTCCTCTTGCTGATAAGAAAGCTCAGTTAACAAGTGCCCCGCCCCCACCTCGCCAGAACCGGATTACTAACTGGAATTATTAACTGGTAATCTTTATTACACTGAGTTTTGCAATTTCTTGTCGCAGTCCTTATCTCGCACCTTTAGAAAAAAGGCGCATGTTCTCTCAGAGGCACTAAGGGCTTAACCCTTCGGCTGCTATCCCTTTTCCTTCCCAGTGCTAAGCCTTTTTTTGGCTATTTGGGATAGTTGGTGCCTAGGCCTCCATAACTATTTCTCTCCATATAAGCCATCCATGCCAAATTTGCATTCTTTTTCCCACCATTCTGGGGATTTTAAAGGTACTTAGGGTTTATGGATTCCCCTAGAAGGCACTGCGAAATTAGCCAAATTATAACTATTTTTTTTTATTGAGAAACGGGTGCTACCGGAGAAATCGTCTGTTTTTATTTTTCCTTCAAATAGCATCAACAAAAGGTTTGTGGTGCTAAAATCACCATCTTCCCGGCTTTCAGGAACAGGCAGACTTGGTTCAGAAAATCTAAATTTTTAACAAAGTTTTGACATTTTAATGGGAGAAAGCCCATTTTTCCTATGGTTTGTGCTCTCAACCTCCTTCCAGTTTGTGGTAGAAATGGGTGTGAAACCCCTGGTGGATATCGGAAACTTATATATTTCTGAAAACTAGCCAACATTCTGAATTTAGCAACGCGTCATTTGTGTAGATCCTTCAAGGTTTTCCCAAAGAAACTAAGGGCCTCATTTAGATATTGGTGGATGGGTTACTCTGTCACAACGGTGATGGCTATCCCGTTTGTCAAAATCTAAATCCCATTATGTCCTATGTGATTTAGAATTCAATAGCTGCGATATCGAGTAACCTGCATCAGGCCCTAGGAATTGACATAGAAATATTGAAAATTAGCAGTAAAAAACACCCACTTGTAACAGTTGATTGAAAAGTTGATTTGTAACTTCTCATTGTGATGGCCGATTCACAAAAGCAATATACCATTACCATCTGCCAGACCCTTCTGGTTGTGGGGATATATGTGTTGTGGGTTTTCCAAGAACTCGAGATACCCAGAGCTAATAACTGAGCTGGGCATTGCTATGGTTTTTCATTGTGTGTTGGGTATAGAGCAAATCAAATAGTAAAACATAAAGAGTAAAATATAGATATCAAGAAATCGTACATATATCCAAAATGGGCACTAGATATGGAGCTTAGAAACAGTGGTTGTTTGCACATCTCTGAGTTTGTGGGTACTCATACTAGCATGTGAGTTGTAGAACATTTCTCAAAATGCCTTCTTTCTTACACACTGGCTTACATTTGGAAGGTACAAAAGCAGAAAAGTACAGTTGGTAATAACACTTGTTCTACTATTCTGTATTTCCTCAAGTATCCTGATAAAACAGGCACTTGTGTGGGTAGGTCTAGTGTCCGCAATAAGAGGGGGTCCAAAACGCAACATGGATATATCACATTTTTCCACTGAAAACTGACCCTTGTTTTGCAGTGTGCCTAGATGCTGGGCCCTAGATCAGCTGGCACATATGGAAACGTAGCAAACCTGTAAATTTGTGAAAACTAGACACCTAGGAGAATCCAGGGTGGGGTGATTTGTGAGGCTCCCACCAACTTTTCCTACCCAGAAGCCCTTACAAACCACAAACATTGGCTAAAATTACATATTTCCTCACATTTCTGTGATGAAAAGTGCTGGAATTTGCAGGAAGACACTACTTTCTTACCTTGTATGGCTAGAGGTAGTACCCACGACTGGAAAGAAACCAAACCGCAACATGCACACATCCCATTTTTCCACTGAAAACGGACTCTTTTTTTGCAATCTGCCTAGCTGTTCATTTTGGCACCTAGCTCAGTCGCCACCTAGGGAAACCTAGAAAACCTGTACATTTTTTAAAACTAGTCACCTAGAAGAATCCAGGCTGGGGTGAATTTTGTGGCTTCTGACTGGTTTCCTACCCACAAGCCCTTGCAAACCTCAAATGTGACTAAAAAACACATAGGGGGTCATTACAACCCTGGCGGAAAGTGGAGAACCGGCGGTAAGACCGCCAACAGGCTGGTGGTCTTACTTTGTGGAATCATGACCATGGCGGTTAACGCCATGGTCATCCGCCGGTTCTCCGTTCCGCCCGCCAGGGTCTCCAGCCCGGCGGTCGTCACTATTCCGCCGGTGGTATTTGGACCCGGCTTACCGCCGTGGATTTCCAGCGGTTTGAACCGCCATGAAATCCATGGCGGTAAGCACTATCAGTGCCAGGGAATTCCTTCACTGGCACTGATAGGGGTCTCCCCCACCCCTCACCCCTACCCGACTCCCTCCCCTACCCCCCCCACCACCCCTGCCACCCCCCAAAGGTGGCAGGGCCCCCCTCCCCACCCCGACTTCCAACATCACTTCACCCATACCCACACCACCTACATACTTACACGCACACATGCTGATATACATGCCTAAATCCACACACACAGTCATACACGCACACCCACATTCAAACATACACGCACACATCCATACAGACATACCCACAGACATACACGCACTCATTCCCATACACACAACACCCCCGCAGGCATACACGCACTCACATGCCCCCTCTACATACACACACGCACACCCCCATGCACCCACACAACACACAAAACCCCCCTCCCCTCACAGACGATCGACTTACCTGGCCCGACGATCCTCCAGGAGGGGACGGGAGCCATGGGGGCAGCTCTGCCAACACCACAACGCCAACAGAACACCGCCACGGCGAATCACAGGACGTGATTCGCTGGGCGGTGTTCTGTTGGCGTGGCGTTGGAGGTGGAGCAACCTCCACTTCCCCGCCTCCCGCCAGTATGGCTGGTGGCGGCTCTCTGTCCGTAAAAGGAGGGAGAGCTGCCAACGGTCATAATAGGCTGAGCGGCAAACCGCCACCAATGGCGGTCTTCCGCACGGCGGTCCCTCGGCGGTCTTTAAAAAAGACCGCTGAGGTCAAAATGACCCCCATAGTCCTTATATTTCTGTGAGAGAAAGTTCTGGAATCTGCATGGAGCAGTTCATTTCCTACAAGCTACCATTCCCCGAATTCTCCTGATAAAAGTGGTTCCTCACTTGTATAGATAGGGCTAGTGCCCGCAACAGGAAAGGCCCCAAAACACAACATGGACAGACCACATTTTTCCACAGAAAACTGACTCTTTTTTTTGCAATGTACCTAGCGGTGGATTTTACATTTTTTTTAAATGAGCCACCTTTGAGTGTCCAGGATGACATGACTTGTGAGTTTCCCACCAGGGGTTCTTACCCAGAAGCCCTTGCAAACCTCAGATTTGACTACAACATACAATTTCCTCACATTTCTGTGATGGAAAGTTCTGGAATCTGCAGATAGCATCTATTTTCCCTCTGCCTACCATTCCCCATGTTTCCTGATAAAAAAAAGTACCCCACTTGTGTGGGTAGAGCTAGTACCTGCGACACAAAAGGCCCCAAAGTGCAACATTACCTCATCACATTTTTTCACTGAAAACCGACCCCATTTTTGTAATGTGCCTAGCTGTGCATTTTGTGCCCTAGCTCCCCTGGCACATATGGAGACCTAGCAAACCTGTATATGTTTGAAAACTAGACACCTAAGAGAATTCAGAGGTGGGTGACTTGTGTGGCTTCCACCAAATTTTCCTACACAGAAGTCCTTGCAAACCTCATACTTTGACTAAAACACATTTGCCTCACATTTCTGTGATAGAAAGTTCTGGACTTTGCAGGGAGCAACTCATTTCCTACTAGCTACCATTCTCCCATCTTTCCCAATTGAAATGGTTCCTTAATTGTATAGATAGGGCTAGTTCTGGTGGAGTCTGGACCTCTAGTGTGACCCTCCCTAACATGGGCATATACCTCCACAAGCTACCCCCAACAGTACTCCTCAGGAACCTTCTGCACCCTCAGAGGCGGGAAACCACTTCTCAAAGTATCCCATCACATAACTGAGTACCAAATCTTTTGAAATGCAAACAGTCCCTTATCAGTGGACATTGCAAGTAGACTGCCAAAAATCCTTGAGCTGGGCGACTGTGTAGCTCTCCAGGTTGACCAGCTCAAACTTTATCACTGATCAAACAGTCAGGGTGAGAGAGGATACATTTGGAAAAATCAAAAATGCCAATCATGGAGAATTGACTCAAATTGGTCTGAGGTATGAAATGATAGGGTACACCAAGTCACTGTACAACACTGCGCAAACACAAGTCTTAACCTCACCAATGATCACCCTTGCTAGAAACTACGTTTCTGTTGGCAGAAGTATGCACCCTGTGCAAGCAGGAACCACAATCTTAGTCAGGGACAGTCACCACACTAGCTTGGCATAGAGCAGCCAGGCTTAACTTAAGAGACAATGTATTAAGTTTTCGTGCAACACTTCAAAAGGTAAAACAGTGCAAACACCACACAAAAAAATACCACACCGGGCTAGAAGCATAGATCTTAATTTAATGAACAAAACAAGACCAAAGCGACAAAAATCCAAAAAGTGGATCTGGAGATACATATTTTTAAAGAATAGCCTTAGTTGTAGTGCTTAGAAGCATTAAGGCACCAACCGAGGCTATCTAATCATGGTAGACTGGGTCAAAACCTAAAAAGTCAGGCTGACTGCAATGGAGCACAGGTCAGATACAGGGACCTGCCTTGGTCCTCTGAAGCAGTACTTTTGTTTGGAGTTGCGTCAACGTCGAGAACAAGATGCGAAGAGCAAAGGAGGCGATGTGTTGTCAGTCCTGAAGATTTGGCTATGCGTCAGCTCTGAGCTGCACAAAATTAGAGATGAGCTGAAAATGGAGGTGATGCTCCACACAGTCGGCAGTGCACTTTCCTTGTCCTCGCAGCAGTGGCGATGCACCAGGGTGGACACTAATGTGGTGTCCTCGATCCTCACAGCAGCAGCGATGCGTCAGCTTCAGTTGGGATTGCCCATTTCCAATGAGCGCAATGAGGTTGATATGTGGAGTTTGGACTGAAGCAGCACTTCATACTCACTTCCAAGGGCCTAGGACTGAATTGGCACCACTTGGCAGAGCAAGCCTCTCAAATGGCAGAGTCCAGGTAGTGTATGTGATGAGTTAGAAGTCATTTGTGTCCTTGAGACTTTAGAAGAGCAAGAGGCAAGCCAGCAAGCCCTTGGTTCCCACCAGAAGAAGGAGGGAGAAGATAAAAAGAAGGAGTCCTCTTCAGGCTTCCGAAACATCTCCCAAGGGAAAGGGTCCCATTCCTAATCTGACCACTAGAAAAAGAGCTTCCCTGATTACAGTCAGAACAAGACTACAAAGTGCGATGAGTGCTATGAGTACAGGCATTATAAGGGTGATGCTAAGTGCCCTAAGAGCACACAGCTTCCCAGTGGGGGAAAGATACCAGTGATGGTGAGTGGAGTGGTTGGGGAGGGGTTTGTCCCAGTCAGTGAGGGGGAAGTCACTGAGGTCATCCTAGTGTCCTTGGGTAATGAGGAGATGGTACCTAAAGCCCATGTGCCTTCTATTACTATAACGTATAGGCAGTGGATCACCATCAATGGGCAATGTTTTGAGGCACTGAGGAACGCAGGATTTTACCCAATATGCATTCCACCAGGTGGTAGTAGTTGACAACCGGGAGGGTCACTATCCAGTGGCCCTTGTTCCATTTGCGGGGGTGGGAGGTCTCAGGTCATGTGAAAGTTACTGTGAGCCCTATCATGCCTGTGGACTGTTTGTTAGGAAATGACCTGGAGCACAACACCTGGAAGGAACTAGAGCTGAGATCCCACCTGGAACTGTTGAGGTTGCCTGAGTGGATTTGTCCAACCACCAGGTCTGTAGCTACCCTGGAAGGGAGTTCAAACAGTCTAGAGCCTGAAAAAATGGCCCAGACAACTGCCAAGAGAGGGAAGGGCAACAGACATGGGACATGGGAAACCAGCCCCTAAATGTCTTCCAGCTGAGGTGAATAGGGTACCAGAGTACGTTGCCCTGGAACCCATTGAGGAGGGCACTGTCTCCCTTGGTGAACTGCCTGAACTTGCCAGATGGCAAGAAGAAGGAGGACCCACCAGAGAGGAATTCTATCAAGCACACAGAGAGTTCCCAACCCTGAAGGGCAAGAGTCAACCAATCGAAACCAATGAACGTAGTGAGGCCTCCGGGAATCACCACATTTACTCTAAGGACCACAACTGGACCTGCAGTGGCTAAGGCCCTAATGGGAATTCTTTACCAGAGTGGGTTTCTCCTCGGAAGCGGTGCCTGACAGGGGCACCAACTTTAAATCTGCCTATATGCAGTCAGTGTGGAAGGAGTGTGCAGTTACTTATATGTTTTCCACACTCTATCATCCACAAACCAGTGGGATCCATCAAGACCCTTAAGGGCATGATCAAGGGCCTACCAGAGCCCATGAGACATAAGTGGGATATCCTGTTACTATGCCTGCTTTTTGCTTACAGAGAAGTGCCAGAGAAGGGGGTTGGTTTCAGCCCTTTTGAATTACTGTATGGGCACCCTGTAAGGGGATCTCTCTGTCTGGTTAGGGAGGAGTGGGAGCAAACTCACAGGAAACCTCCCAGCATATGGTTAGCTGCATGCTAGACTTCCAGAGCCAGATGGCCAAGTTTTGGAAGCAAGTTTCTGAAAAGCTGAAGACATCTCAGGATGGAATGAAGCAGTAGTACAACCAGATGGCTACTATGTGGAATTCCAGCCTAAACAAAAAGTGTGGACTAGAAGCCATGGAGCCTAGGGCCCTCCAAAATCAATGGGCAGGACCCTAGGAGATGACTGAGAGGAAGAGCAGGCCACCTACTTGGCAGACCTCAAGACCCCCAAACACCCCCTAAGGGTCCTCCATATCAACTACCTCAAACGCCACTATGAGAGGTCTGAGGCTATCATGTTGCTGGTGACAGATGGGGGAGGAAGAGGTGAGTGAACCTCTCCCTGGCCTTCTAGCCTCCAAAGAAAAGGATGGGTCAGTGGAAAGTGTAAACCTCTCCTGGCCCTGACTTCAGAATAGCTGAGGGACTGTCACCAATTGCTAGGACAGTGCTCCTCTCTGTTTTCCCTTACTGCTGGTTCACACATCTATGTACCCATGGTATTGACACAGGAGACAGTCCCTCTATCAAAAACAAAATATACAGACTATCAGATAAAATGAAGGCCAGCATCAAGGATGAGGTATCCAACATATTGGAGCTGAGGGTAATTGAACCTTCCAGTAGCCCCTGGTCCAGCCCTGTGGTGCTGGTATCAGAAGCTGCCCCACCACTACACCAGAATTTAGGCTAGTTGGAGATTACAGGGGGCTTAATTCAGTCACTAAGACTGTTGCTCATCCCATTCCCCAGGCTGATGAGCAGATTGACAGGTTAGGAGCTGCCCATGTCCTGAGTCCTTTTGGCCTTACTTCAGGATACAGACAGATTGCCCTAGCTGAAAGAGCCAATGAGAGGTCAGCCTTCTCCACTACAGAGGGCCACTACCAATTTAAAGTGATGACCTTTGGACTCAAGAATGCCCCTGTAAACCTTCCAGTGGTTGGTGAACCAGGTCTTGGCTGGTATGGAGGCCTTCAGTGCTGCTTACTTGGATGTTACAGCTATCTTCAGTAACAGCTGGAAGGACCGCCTGTTCCATTTGCAGGAAGTACTTCAGGCTCTGCGAAATGCAGGTCTGGCTATCAAGTTAATTATCTGCCAGATAGGGCAGGGATCTGTGGTGTACTTGGGACACCTGGTGGGCAGGGGTAAGCTACGGTTCTTCCAGGCCAAAATAGAGACTACCATAGCCTGGAAGTCCCCTAAGACTCAAACTGAGGTGAGGCCCTCCCCGGGCCTCTTAAAAGACTATAGGAGGTTTGTCAAGGGATATGTCACTAATGTTGTCCCCTTGACTGAGCTAACTTCCAAGAAGCAGCCCAGAAGTGTGATTTGGACTGAGGCATGCAACAAAACATTTGACTCCCTAAACGTTGACTCCCTGAGCCCCTGTGCTCAAGGCCTCTGACGTTTCCAGGGAATTCATTGTTCAAACTGACACCTCAGAGGATGACATAGGGGCAATACTGTCATGGCTTAATGATGAGGGCCTAGACCAGCCTGTAACCTTCATCTCTAGGAGGGTAATCCCCAGGGAACTGAGGTGGAGTGCTATTGAGAGGGAAGCCTGCGCTTTGGTCTAGGTGCTGAAGAAGTTGAGACCATACCTGTTTGGAGCTCACTTTCATATTCAGACAGATCACAGGCCCCTCAAGAGACTAATGCAAATGAGGGGTGAGAATCCAAAAATGTTGGGTGGTCCATCTCCCTAAAGGGAATGGACTTAGCAATAGAACACCTACCTGGGTAATACCACATTAATGTTGATGGTCTCTCTAGGTTTTTCCAGCTAAGTGAGAAGAAGTCCCAGGAGTTTGAATAGTTCTCCCTATTTCCAGCTGAGAGGGACATGTGTTAGACCTGACAGCCTTAGCGTAGTATTCCCCCAAACGTTTTGCCCATTTACCTCACATTTTTGCTGATTTCATTTTGTTGGCCTTAGGATTCTGAGCATTTTACCACTGCTGACCGGTGCTAAGTGCATGTGCTCTCTCCTTAAAGCATGGCTTGATTGGTATAAACCTAATTGGCATATTTAATGTACTTATAAGTCCCTAGAAAAGTGCACAACATGTGTCCAGGGGTGGTAAATTAAAATGCTACTAATTGACCTCTAACACTGCTTGTGCCACCCACTTAAGTAGCACTTATAAAACATATCCCAGGCCAGCCATTGCAGCCTGAATGCAGTGTCACACTGCCCTGTCAAGCTGGCATTTAAAACACCTTGCCAAGCTTTAAACTTCCCTTTTGTAACACATAAGTTACCTCTAAGGTAGCCCATAGGGCAGGGTGCTATGTAAATAAAAAGAAGTACATATATACTTTTTAGTTTTATATGTCCTAGAGGTGAAAATCTCTCAGATGTGTTTTTCACTACTGTGAAGCCTACCCCTCCCATAGGGTAACATTGGGGATTCCTTGTAACATTTAATAAGCTGTAACTCCTGATTGGGAAGGGGTAGACTTGTTTTGCTTAGTTCCTATAGAATTGTAATGGTAAGTTATTTTTAATGGTAAGGTCGGATTTATTGTTGCAATTTTGAAAATGCCATTTTTTGAAATTTGATATTTTCATGCTGATTGTCCCTGTGTGCCTGCAGCCTGTCTCCAATACACATCTGGGGTGAAGTGGCAGCTGGACTTATGCCTTCTCTCTAGACAGCCACACACAAAGGGGGCATAGGTGTGACTGATGGGCCATCAACATCCTGATGGGCCTTCCTGGGAAGAATGGGAGGGAAGGACTAACACACCTAAATAGGCAGTGTCCTGTCCCCACACAAAGGGCTGCATACCCACCTGTGGTGAGCCTGGAGCCAGGGCAGCAAGGGCAGGGACCCTGTGCACTTCAAAGGCCTTCCTTTCAAGTCTCTCTCACTTCAAAGGCACAACTGGGTTTAAGTCCTGGACCTCTGACCCCACCACATCATTACCCCTCTGGACCTGTGGATACTCTGCCAGGAAGAAGGACTGCTGTGATGCTACAAGGACTGCTACTGTGTTGGACTGCTGCTATGGAAGCTTTCTTGCTGTGCTGACCTGCTGCACTCCTTGCCTTGTTGAGAAGGATAGGGCCCTCAACACTTGAACCCAGAACCAGAGTGACTCCAAGGGATTGCTGGCTTGTTTCCTGTTCTTCTGAAGTCCCAGGGACACAACAGACTTCCAACTCATCACCTACAGCACCTGGACTCTGCCTCCGAGAGTCTTGCCCTGCCAACCTGTGCCAATCCAGTCCTGGGCCCTTGAAAGTGGGTATAAACTGCTGCTCTACTCGAAACTCCATGCACTGACAAAGCTGAGCTGTCTGGAACCAGCGCATCTCTACCCACGCTGTTGCATCGCTGCTGCTATGAGGATCGAGGACACCACATCGCCGTCAATGTCGCCACATCGCCACTGTTGCGAGGATCAGGAACACTGCATTGCCAACTGCAAGGTGCATATCCTCCATTTCCATCACATCTCAGACTTTGTACATCTTCAGGATTGATGCCAATGTATTGCCTCCTTTGCTCCTTGCATCTTGTTCTCAATGTCGACGCAACTCCAAACCAAGGTACTGTTTCAGAGGTCCAAGGCTGGTCCCTGTATCTAAACAGTGCTCAATTGTGATAGGCATGATGGTCTAGTGTGACTACATAGACCCTTTTGGCTCTTTATACTTCTAACCACTACAACTAAGTTTATACTATAAAAATTCATATCCCCAGATCTACTTAATTGATTTTTTGGAGTTTTGGTCTTGTTGTTTCAATGACATTAAACTCTATATTTCTAACCAAGTGTGGTATCTTTTGTGCGGTGGTTTCACAGTTTTACTGTTTGAAGTGTTGCACAAATACTGAGGGGCATATTTATAATGCCCTAGCGCCACCTTACTCCACATTAACGTCATTGTTTTTGACGTTAATGTTGCCCGAAGAGGCTGAAATCCCAGTGCCTTATTTACAGGTTGGCTCAATGCATGCATTGCTCCACTCTGTAGCCGTTTGCACTACATAATGCCTGCTCAAGGATTAATGTATGCAAAGGGGGTGTTCCCCCATTAGGGAAGCCGGAAAAATGGTGTAAGGAAATCCATGAGATTTCCCTGCACCATTTATTATGGCACTTTTAACGCCTGCTCAAGAGCAGTCATTCAAAGGGGACTTCCATTCTTTAGCATGGAGCCCTATGTACTCTGCAAGAGTAGCACCAGTATTTTGGCGCTACTCTAGCAGAGTACATCAATAGCATCATGAAAAAGGACAATATTGCCTCTTACCCTGCGCCATGGTACGCCGTTTTTAAATACGGTGCACACATGGTGGTGGTAGGGGGTGCTAAGGAGCGCAGAGAAAGTGGCGCTGCCTTCAGTGCAGTGCCACTTTCCATAAATCTGCCTCTCAATACGTTGCCTCTTACATTAAGCCTGATTGACTAGGATTGTGGTTCCTGATTGGACCAGGTTCATAGTTCTGCCAATTGTAAACCCAATTTCTAACAGTTGCCAAATGAAACAAATGAACAGCGAAATTCTTATACCAAATGTATGACTTAAAACCAGCACTGTAAGGCTCCAACCTTTGATCCAATCTACACCTCCCAGGTGCCTATTGTAGTTTAAAATCCACACAAGTTCACACACTTCAGCAACCTGATGCTAAACAGTCGCAGATGAAGTACTTTCATTTTGAAAGGTTGTTAGCATGTGGACATCTCTGCTATCTGAGCATTTCACAGCTAGAGTTTCATCACTAGGCAAGGCACTGCACTGTCCCCTCTATTTTTTTGTTTGTTCATAAAAGCTCTTTGTAGTTACAGTGGATTGTGCCATATGCAACAGTGTTCACTTTGAACAATTTCTTGAACAACTGCACACCAGTGCGGAGTTATCTACGTATAAAGTGTGACTTTTGTTAAAAGGTCCTCTGCCAAGTTCTATCACAAATTTCTCACTGACTCCAAAAGTGGATCAACAACCGGGGTGTCACTATAAGAATCTTTACCAGTGTACACCCTGAAATTGTAGGCATATCCAGTACTACTCTCAGACAGCATATGTATCTACATTTTATAACATCCGCTCTTGCTAGGAAAGTACTGTGTTAGAAGTTGGGCCTCTAGTTGGCAGAGGTATGCACCTTGTCCGAGTAGGATCCACAATCCTAGTCAGGGTAAGCCAGATGCACAATCTGAATTCAGGCTTAACCAGGCAAACAGTTTTTGATGTCCCTGAGACTGCAGAAGAACAGGGGGCAACAGGGGGCAAGCAAGCAAGTCCTTGGAGATTCTTGGGTTCAGTGATGTAGAGAGCAAGTTCAGTCCTCACTGCAGGCAAGAAGCAGAAGGCAACAGGCCAACAAATCAAAGCAAGTAGCAAAGTGGCAGTCCCTCATACATCACAGAAAGCAGTAAGCCAGCACAGCAATGCAACTGCAGAGTGGCGGTCCCTCTTGGCAGCTCAGCAGTCCTTCTTCCTTGTAGAGTGTCCTTGGTTCCAGTAGAGATCTGGTTTGCTGGAGTTTGGGGTCCAGTACTTATACCCAAACGTGCCTTTGAAGTGGGAGAGATATCAAAGAGGCCTTTGAATATCACATGGTTCCTGCCCTTCCCTTCACTGGCCTCAGGCAACCTATAAGGGGTTATGTAGTCCTTTGTGTGAAGAGAGGCACAGCCCTATTCAGGTGTAGGTTTCAGCCCCTCACAACCATCTAGTCTAGGAAGAGCCATCACCCTGGTGACAAGCCATCAGGATGCAAATGCCACACCCAAGTTCCCTTTTTGTGTGACTGCCTTGAGGGAATGCACAAAGCCCAGCTGTCAACAACCCCAGACATGTATTCAGAGACAGGCGGAGGCACACAATGGTTAAAGTAAGAAAATGCCAACTTGTGAAAAGTGATAAGAAAAAGAATACCTTCACCAACCTTATAGAAACTATTTTTAATTACAGGATGCAACACAAAATTTTATTGCAACCAAACTTCTTTATTTTTGATAACTTCAAATTTATTTTATTGTTCTCAATCAGATAATTGTTTTAAAAAAGACATGTCATCTGCTTCAGAGTAGCAACAAGATTCTCAAGATTTCAGACACAGATAATATGAATAACTTGACAACTAAGGTGTCAATCACTTGTCCACCACTAATATATAGAAACAACATTAAACAATGACATATCAAATGGACTGTTGACAAGACAACAAATCACAACCTTCACATACCTCCATTTAAACCAGTTCAATCATTCAGATGAAGCGGGAAAAAGAAATGAACCAACAAATTTAGACCAAAAATACTCTCCTAGAAACAAAGGGAATGGACCGCATATGTAATTTCACATTTACGGGGCCATTATAAGAAAAGGGACCTTAATGACTTTTAAAAAACCTAGGGGGTTCCCTTCCATCCTGCTGAATTCCCAGCCAGATCCCTTAATTGAGAACTACAGATGTGTTTCGAACCCTTTAGCTCAGGGTTCTCCTCAAGACCATGAACTGAATCAAGATGACAGCACCTGAGGTCCAAGTGAGTATTCAACCCAAATTAGACAACTAAAAAGAAAAAAAGTTACAAAGTTACATATAATATACTCACACCAATCTCTTAAATTAAACCACTTTCCATCAGGCGAGCAGTGCACTTACTTCAGACATTCCACTTAAGTAATCCCAAATTCCATTGAGCGTTAGAACATCACTCGTTACCTAGAGCAAAAAAGAAGAGTAAAAAACAACCTTAGGAATTTAATCTGAATCCACATAAATATACTTAATCATCAAATTACAAAGAGTACCTTATTAAAATAGGGACTTGTAATCGTGTTGCTAGAACAACACCTGTTAAGTCCGTCTAATAAATATTCCAAACAATCTTTCTCAGCTACACAAAAAGAAACAGAAACAAAGATTTCAATCCTGAACTGTTATACAGTCAAATGCAATAGACAAAACAAAGCAATAAGCAAACTATCACACCACACGTTAGTCCTGTATGTACACAACTAATACTTGCAGAGCTCCGGTGTCACATTCAGGGGAGTCTTTCACAGCACACATTAGTTCCAACATCTGTGCAAAATGAATTACACAAGGCTTCCCTCTGATTGGAAACAAGTCACGCTAAAAAGCACTTTACCAAAAAAGATTTTCATCCCCTCATAGTGACCAGAAGCAGGACAGACCAATTAACGTGGGTCTATTTCAAGAAAAATTGCCCCAACGTGCACAAGCACCATATGTTAACACCGCATTTAGACACATAATCAAACCCACAACCAATACACTCGCCTGGTCCTTACAGCATTCAGCCTCCCAGCACATCAGCTCACGCACCTGCCAATCTTACCAGTACTCATCTTCAACATCAAAACTACGCCATTTACAATTGATCCACCATATTGTGTCACACTTTAAAGGTCTAGCCTTTTAAATTTACACAGCTCACAGCTAACCCAACAACACAGCTAGTGCATTCTGGCACTCATGGTCCGTTCTTCCACTATCTACCTTTAATCAATACACAATCATTACAAACAGACAACATGTTCTTTTTTTTTTGCTCTTGGAAAAAGCCTCTAAACAGTCCGGTCAATGGCAACCAATTCACATAACAACCTTCCGACTTCAACCTTTATGCTTATTTCTTCATGTCAGAACACAAATTCCAGGCAAACACCAAAGGCTGTGAAATTCAACAGGTAAAGAAATCCTATACCAAAAGACTTAATTCGGGGGGCATTCTCTTTTAAATGTTGTAACTCAGACCTTTCATTCAGCCCATCAGTCATAGTTTTGAATTTCATAATTAGATAAGCTTCCTTTGATTCAAACTTTGTTCCAGGTTGCCAACTCTTTTGGTGAGTTCAATCATAGACAACACTGCCCAGTGTAATTCATCCTCATGTGCTTTGGTTCCAAGAAAGGATTTACTAATGACTTTATGACAACTTTGTGATGAATCCTTGACTTGTGTTGAATTATCCTTTGTCTCACCTCTTGATTGGTTTTACCAAAGTGCAATTTATTACATGGGCATATAATCCTATAGATTACATGTTTAGATATACAATTAAAAAAAGACCCATTGTAACATTTTACATTATTGTGTGAAATTCCGAACCTTCCAGGGTTTGATTGCAAACAATGCAAGTGCCACACTTATGATGTCCCTTCAGAGGTGGCAGACTCAGAAGGTCTTGCAGATACATTTTCTTCGAAGTTGGAGCAATATATAATGGTACAATCTGTTGCCCAATGCTAATGTACTTGTTTAATGCAAATAATGGATGCCAACATTGTAAAAAAAAAATTCAAATGGTTTGACTGGGGGCAAAAAGTGGACATGCCTTCTAAGAGGTTCTTTAGTCAGGATGTCTTTTTTGATCCAACAGACTTTCCCTTGGTGTAAACCAAGCTCTCCTCATGACATTCCTTAACAATCTTTTATAGTACCCTCTTTCCTTAAGTTTGTCAACCAGGGCCCCAGCATGTAAGAAATAATCATTCTTAATCTGAAGAAATTGTCCATACGGTAAATTGTCTCTCAAATTTCTTTGATAAAAAGTTGAGTAATGCAGTGCCTTATTTCTGTCAGTTGGTTTTTGATGGAGGGTTGTCAATGGTCTACCATCTTTGGCCATGATTTCAATGTCCCAGAAGGTAATAGATTTTTGATCACAGTGAACTTGATATTAGGAGATCTGTCATTCAACCAATTCAAGAACTGGTCCAGAGATTCACAGCCAGAAACGAAACTATAGGGCGCCACAGAGGGGATGTTTCATCCTTATGGATCTTAAATCACAGGAATCCATGGATTTGCTTTTTAAAAAAAGGGTCCTTTGGCCCAATCTAAGCATTTTCAAAATCTCTTTCTACAATTCCCTAAATGGTGCCTTGAATCTTCTTTGTGGGATCCATGGTAATCTTCCAATAGTGATCCTGATTAAGAATTTGCTTGAACCCTTTTTTGATGTAGTCCTCACATGACCAAACAGCAATAGCTCCACCCTTATCTGCTTGCTTTATGACAATCATTTCATCCCTCTTGAGATGGTTTAGCATTTTTTGTTTATTTTGAGTAAGGTTTTAATTAATGAATTCCCTCTTACTGTACAACAGCCTGCTCAAATGCTAGAACCTCCTTGGGAACTGAGTTAGGTGAAGGACAACATTTGGATTTATTTTGCAGTCCAGACACTTCCATATTTATTGGAAATTCATGATCCAGAAAGAATGCTTTCAGGCAGATTTTACGCAGGATCTCTACCACTTCCATTTTTAGTTTGGCAAAATCAGTATTTTTTGCTGGTACAAATGACCAGCCTTTCTCCAGGGCACTCTGTTCCACTGTTGTTAAAGTCCTTTTTTACAGGTTAATGATAGGCAATTTCACTGATTTTTGTACATTTGTCGGTGTATCCACATTTCCCATGGTGGGTTGGAAATTCTGCATCTGCCTCTCCCTCGCTGTTGGCCCCTTTCTAAAACATTTGTTGTTTCCTTATGTTTGAATTCTGATTCAAGGGCCTTTCACCGGAGTCCGAGTCTCCAGTAGAGTCAGATGATGAAGTTCCAGAAAAGGTGATACATTTCTGTTTGGATCTGCCTTGGTATTCTGGAAGAGCTCTTCTGGACTTAGCCCTGCGGTAAAACTCCTCTTTTATGTATGGATAAACTAAATCCAAGTTGAAAGAGTTCTTGTCCCTCTTGAATTTCACTGATTTTTGATTTATGGTGAAATCCTTTCATTCACAAAGTACCTTCTCAATCTTTTCCAAAATAGATTTGGGTTCAGAAATGGTTTGATCGTCTTTAATTGCTTGTTCAAGTGCCTCAATTTCTGCCAACTGTGACTTAAATGGTCGCTGAACTGTCTCAATCGAAAACACCATGAGATCTCTACTGCATTTAGTTTTATTAAAACTAAGGCCCAGATTTAAAATGGCCTACCGCCATAATAACAACACATTAGCGTATTTTTTTTTACGCTAATGTGGTGTTAGATGGCCAAAAATGCAGAGCCATATTTACAAAGTGACGCAAAGAATGCATTCCCCCACTTTGTAATCCTTCGCTCTACATTATGCCTGCACGAGGCATAATGTATGCAAAGAGGGCGATCCTCAGTTGTGGGGGAGGGAACGAAAAATGGCACAAAGAAACGTAAGAGATTTATATTCATCATTTATTTCATCACTTTTAATGCTTGCTCTGAGAAGGCGTTAAAAAGAGGCTCCCAATGGTTACAATGAGTCTGGGTGATTCTGCAAAATGCCAATCTAGCGTAAAATATTCTGATGCAAGTTCCCTAATTACTACTATTGTGCTCTGTATATTGAATACCGCGCATACATGGTGGTGTTAGGGGGGCGCTAAGGGGCACAGGAAAAGTGGCCCTGCACTAGGTGGAGCGCGACTTTTCATAAATATGCCTCTAAATCCTTTTCTGTGTTCAGGATCTTTGACAAAAGTCACTGGGATGTTCCTAATCTGAAGTCCCCATGGTATGGTTCTAGCCTTTAAATACTCAAGTAAGATGTATCTATGGAATTCAGTCTGTATCTGCTTCTTTTTAAGCCTCAAAAACGTCTCAGCTTCATTCTGGTGCTTAGCTGATGAACTCAATGTGATGGGCAAAAAAACTGATGTTCGTAGTGGGTTGCACAACCAGTGCTGCAGGCACAATTGTAGCATTTCATTTACAGGCCCTGGGCACATATAGTGCATTTTACTAGGGACTTAGAAGTACATTTAATATGCCAGTTGTGGGGAGGTTAATGTTGCCATGTTTAGTGTACAGAGTACCTGCACTTTAGCACTGGTCAGCAGTGATAAAGTGCCCAGAATCCTAAAACCCATGAAGTCAGAAAACAGGAGGTCAGAGGGCAAACATTTAGGGACATCACACCAAAGATGCCAGGTCTAACATACTACCTAAAAACCAAATGGCCATTGAACAGGACCAAAGACTCATCCACAGTTATTTCTGTATCTAGATCATAGTTCTCTGAAAAACGATATACAAAATGGTTAAGGACAGGCTGAATCTTGAAGAGATGGTCACAATCGAGTTGATTCCATGGCAATGCTGAAGCACCAAGAACAAAATGCAGCATTCGAAGCAGAAGCAAATACCGATAACGACTCATGGGTGTAGGAAATTTAGCAGTTACCATCAAGAGACTAGGAGACGAATATGAAGACAGCCACGGCTAACCTATTAATCCCAAATAAAAAAATGAAACCTCAACTTCTTCAACTCATCCAGATTTGTGGGAGTTTAGCGGCTAGCTCTAGGGTGGGACATAAGTCTGACACTGCTGTCCCTCAAATACTGTTCAGCATGCAAATTAGTCTGAGCAACAATCTCATCCAAAGATACATTGTCCATAAGACACTGAAAGAAATTTATAGGCAAAAAGATTTCAGTATTGACTCTATACTCTGCGACACCACTAAAAGCAGGCAACACTGGGTGCACCATGTTTGGAGCAACCCAGAGTTAAGCACTTCCAATGGGAAGCCTTTCAGCCCCAAGCTTCAATCCAGACTCTGCCTGGTGCACTATCCGCATATCAGTGTTCTCCTCTAAAAGAGGTGCTTCCTCTGGTTTTATAGTGGCTTAATCATCAGATGATTCAAATGATTCCTCTTGGACAGAAAATTCACCACTACCATCTTTGACTCCATCTTCTGCCTCAGATGCAGAGTCAGTTTCAGAACCATGATCAGAGGAAGATTTGAAAAGCAAACCAATAGCCTGCTGACTGGTAATCCTGCGGTTAGCCATAGTCCGTACTAATAAAACTAACACAGCAAATAAGTCAACAATAACCAATACTGTGCAACATAAGTAATAAACAGATTGTGGCTTTATCAAACAGAAAGTAAAACTATGGGTGTTTAGTAATCTAAAAGGCAATCAATACAAAGCGCACAAAGACCTATATACTCAAAAACAATACCACTCACTTGCCAGAGACAGAAAGACTGATGATCAAATGCGCCTACTCTGCACAGACACATCAAGTGCCATATAAGTCCCACTGGAAATGAAAAAAAAACAAAAAATACATCATACATATCGCAAGGCAATATAGAATATGCACAAATCAATATGTTACTTTGAAAGATAGCCATATAAAACACTAAAGATTTAAACATTAGTACAGCAGTCAAAATAAAATTATACAACAGCCCAAGGATACATCTTAGATGAAAATATTTCAAAATGAGTTGCTTACCAACCACAACTCCACAAACTACAGATCTGCCACGGCTGCACCTGCAAACAGGATTCACCACAAAGACAAAGGAAACAATTGGCTGACAATAAAAAAAAGAAAGAAAATTAAAACACAAAAAATGATAAAATAGCAATAAGAAGACACTGATATTCAAAAAGAGGCGTGACAAAGGCAAAAAATACATCACCACATGAAAGCAAACCTTACCTCAGAAGCAGATCCCCCACCACAGACATAACCTTGTTCCCAGATGACTCAAGTGTTACCACCCACCCTTAGGCCCAATCCACAAAAAAAAGACTGAATACCATAAAAGTCTACTCTCAAAGGAGAAGGCGGAATACAAAAATAATAAGGCCCTCAAGGAGAGCAACCTTTGCCCAATTGGTCACTGCCATACAAAAGTTCTGGTGTATGGTGGGCTTCCATCACCCCCAAGAAGGCTGATCAGTCTAAAAATACTCAACCTGCCTTCAGGGGAGCAGAATAAAAACAAATATGGTCTCCAAGGATCACTCCCTTTCAAAAGACAAACCCTGGTATCTAGTGGGCGTCCACCCTCCCCCACAGAGGGCAGATCGGCCTAAAATCATCCCTTGCCTAAGGGGTGGCTTCCCTTCAAAAAAGTATTCCCTGGTGTCTAGGGGGCTTCCCCCCCAACCCAAGAGGACATACCAGCCTGAAAATGGCCAATCTGACCTCCAGGGAAGGCAGGATAAAAAAAATGAATCCCCCAAGTGGAGCAACCCTTTCCCAAGGTGTCACTCCCCTTCCAAACATAATCCCCGGTGTCTAGTTTTCTGCTGCTGCCCCCTGAGGACAGATTGGCCTGAAAACATCCAATCTGGCCTCGGCGGGAGGGCGAAAAAAACATATATTGCCCCCTTGTATCTAGTGGGCTTCTGCCCCCCTCCCCCAGGGAAGATCTGCATAAAAACGGCCAATCAACCCTCAGGAGGGCAGAATACAAAATCATTGTCCTCCAAGGTGTGCAACCCCTGTCCAGTGTGGGTTCTGCCCCCATTCTCCCCCAAGGGGGCAGATCGGCAAAAGAAAATGGCCAAACTAGTCCCCAGTGATGGCCAAAACATGGATTCATTATTTGTCTTCAAGGAGAGCAACTCTTGCCCAAGGGGCCAGTTTCCCAACAACAACAAAATCCTGGTGATCTAGTGGAATGGATTCCTGCTGCACAATCGCGGTCCCACCTGCGATCGTGGAATTGGAATCCACTACATACAGACACAGGGGCAAAGGAAAAACTCATTGCTTTCACCCTGTGTCTGTCTGGCTATCTAAATCGGCACCCCCTCACTCCCCAGAGAAGGACACACCTGTAACAAGTTCTTCCTCCTGGATGTCTTGAGAGAAAATAGCTTCCAGTGCATTGCCGGCACCACCTGATACACATTGGCACGCCATGCACGTGCTGACATCATCAGATTGCCGAGTGGGGTGGGGGTGGCAATGCAAGTGCTTCCGTTACCATCCCCAATGGAGGCATGTCGCAGGAGGACCCATGATGTGAGCACCAGGACTCTCAACATGGGTGGGTGCCAGCAGGACTCCCTAAAACTGTCTTCACCACACAACCAACATGACCGAGGAGGGATCCATGCCACCCTCAGAACCCATTCGGTCAATGTGCAAAGCTCTTTTATGTTTGTCAACCCTATGATTTGAAATGTCATAGCTTTAGTGGCCTAAAAAGTGCTTTTTTACAATATACCAAAGCACTTGTCTGAAAAAGATAGGTTTTTCTGAGTCTTTTTTAGGGTCGAGCTTGAGTTGCATGCGTTCGCGCATGCGTATCGCAGTGAGACGCTTTAGGGTTTAGAAAAGGGCTCGGAGCCCTGTCGACGTCACGTCAGTGTTTTTCATTGGTTAGTGGGCTTGCCTATTAAAATCTGCTTGCTTTCATTAGTCGAAGGCATGCATACGTCATGCCTTTTCCGGTGGCTAGCCCTCTTCGAGCGCATCGACCAAGTACAGAAAACATGCGAGGCTCGCTGTTTTCTGTCCGGCTCATGCACTACTTTTTCTCTAATTTACTAGCGCGATTTCGCTTGGCAGAAGTCGAGCGCTTTACATAGTTAAATGCACTTTTTCGGCTTACGTACATAAATGCACTTTTGCCGATTGGTGAAAAGTCGGGTTAGGAGTTTACAATGCTATCAGCTCTAACATGAGCAAACGCGAGACCCGTTGCATTGCAAATGCTTGTTTTAAATGCAGGTCCTCTCCCTTTAATGCACATAGGCTGCTTTAAAGAAAAAACATTCCCATTTGGGAATTAAAATGCAGTGATGGAGGTCTACTGTCACTTGCAAGCCTCCAGCCTTGTATTTGCAATCAATCACACAGGGTCACAAATTGTGATCTGACTAACAATGATTCATATACACCATTATTTTGCACCTGCTGCACCCGGTCAATTTTGAATACACCTTTGTGTGCAAATTGTACATTCTGGCTTGCAAACGGGTGTTCATACATCTGCACTTTAACTCAGTATTTCAAGCTACAGAACTGCAGTACTATATTTCCAGTATCTGTGTATAGATGCTTCAGATCCATAGAACTTAAGACCCCCTACCTCCGAGTACTGATCTTAGAGTCTCTGATGGCACCACTGTCTTCTCTTTCCCTTTTACTGAAGATTCATGAATACAGGGGAGCCCCAGTTCTCAAGGGTGGAAGTGTTGAATCAACTTTGTTTTCTAACCAGTTTACAGGTTTGGAAACCAAACTGGAAAAGAAGAATGTGTCAACAGTCCAGAACAGGGGTAACCTACCTTTTCTATAACGAGAGCTCCTTTGTTCAATGAAAATCATCCAGAGCTACTAATATTATGTGATGATAGTGATGACGTTAGACAAGATTACGTTAGTAGCCACCATTTTGTAGGACTATCAGCAGTAATCACCTTAATGCATCAGGCACGGTTTCTAGGAGTACTATAACATTGCTATCAAAAGTGTAATACCACTGCATGGATAGCATAAAACAGCCATAGCTGCACTGCACCTAGCGTCAAGATGATAATATTAGTATTAGGTCTCTCCAAGACCACAGGAGCTTCCACTCAAATGTCAGCTTTAGGTACATATATTGGAAAGTCAACAATTTTCTTCAAAGATCAGCTTGCTGTGTTCTAAAAATACACATATTTACATTTCAAATGCACGTTCAATTTTAGTATACAGATAATAATTCAACTGACCAAAAACATATAATTTAGTAGGCTGGTCTGCACACAGAAGAGCAACTAACAGATAGCTGGAAAGCTACCAGTTGCTCACAAACATCTTATTGGAGAATCATGAGAAAGACCTTGTATTACTGATTATGCAGAGGCAGTGGCATCTTCTGAACTGAGAGAATCATCCATAGGAGGTGTGACAAGACTGTGGTCAATGTGTGGTACTGATTAAAAGAAGTTACAGGGGGTAACTGAGTCATGTTCAGTAAGGATGCAGAAGAGTAATCAGAGCTTGGGAACTTTCTTGCTACTTTAGCCGCTAATGCAGGGCTTTGGTATTCTCGTGAGGTATCTTTCACCTACCTTTATAAGACTCGCGGAGGTTATTTTCCATCGTTTCCATGCAAGGTGAGGAAACCCTATTGCCATCAATCATTGATATATTACCAGAACCCAATAAAGCTTTATGAGGAAAAATGTTCAGTCAATCAAAATCCTTCATTAAGATATAATTCAACCTACAGAGGTCATTTAAAAAAATGCATCCTGTAAAGGATTGCTCTGTGGTGAAAACAGCAATTTCAACACATAAGCCAAATTTATTTTCTATTCTTGGTCAGTACATTGAATCTAATTATTTGATGCAGTTAGAATAAAACTGTTTGTATCGGATGTGTTGATGCTTCAAATCAATTAACATTAAAGAGGGTCAATTAGTGGGAAAGGGGGAATTTTGTGCTCAATTAATCATTCAAGACCATTACAGAAGAATGGGCACAATGAGGCTCCTTTCAGTTCTCAGTGTGTATATTTATTCAAATATCAAACTTATCATTAAAGAAAGATAGAAGTTAGTTGGAATCAGAAGCAAATTCATGAAAACAGTTCAACAATACAATGTTCTTTTAAGAATTTAAGAAGCCATTGGGCATCAAGCCCTTTGAGTAAATGAAAATGAAAGCATTAACTCCTCCCTAAAAAGCATTTCTTATATAATGTTTCAGGCAATGAGAGCACACAATTTCATAGTATGACATTACGTAAAAATGACAAACTAAAATGTTACATGCACAGCAAACCAAACGGAATGTTAGCTTTCAGTCTACCTCCAATAGCACTTACACATACATTTTATTAGCTATTCACTTGCACAATTTAGTTGCACAGAGGAAGCAAACAAGCAATTCAGGTTTATGCTATCTACTGTCCTGCATAACCACAACGACAAACAGCAATTTAATGATTTTCTGAACAAATCTGGGGCCTTTACTTATACTCACTTGCTATGATGTGGTGGGAAAAGACTATAGTTCATAGGGCTACTATTGAGAATTTCTGTACTTACCCCACACAATTCTTCCTCCCTACCCAACTTGATATTATTTGGTAACCATCTTATATGCCATTCCACGCATATGTCTTATTGACCCATTGGTGATTTTATATGCATCCTCTTTCCATTCTCCTACACAGTTCTGCCTTGAATGAATAAACAAATATTATAGACCTCTGCTTAGGACACCCATCAGTCCACCTTGATGTGATTTGAATACCCCTGAATTGCCTTAAAATATATGGGGTTTTTCTGGGTTTCCATAGGAGGTACACATCCTCTGTTCAGGGGTATTCCTGTGGCACATTCAGAATGCTTGAATTCTTCCCACATCATGCCCTATTCTTAGGCTAAGGACACTTTGTGTATCAAAATTTAAGTGACCCTCTCGTAGGTTAATTCTATTGTACAAGCACCTACGGTTTTGATCATTTGTTTCAGCAATCTGTATTATATTGCTCACCTGACAGTCAAAAACTGCTCGATTGTCCTCATTGTTTCTGAACCTTTACTTCTAAACTTCCTCCCATTTCTCCATCTAATACCCATGTACCATTTCTGTATCCTTGATGACCTACACTGTACAATTGAACTGCACATTGTTGAAGTATATTACCTGCACCCTGTGTAATTACAACAAAATTTTAAAGACATGAAAAAGGAAAGGGAATTTTCAGAATCTTAATCTCAATATCAATCCTACATATTTTGATTTCTTGTTTTGATAAGTAGGGGCATGAGAAGGGCATGAGAATTATATGCAAACTAGATTGGTAATCGGTCTGGCTATGTAGTTTCTGTATATACCGTTGCTTATAGCCATCTTTATTGTTGAATATTATGGTCTGTCAGAGGAGAAATGAATTCAATTTAGGCACTTAACCAATAAGAGTGGCAATAGCGTTTTTACTACAATCACAATGTTAAGATAAATGCTCCAACTGAGTCTTCAGGTAATGTATTTCATTTGATAAACTACGGAGCCAATACACCCAAACACAAAAGGGTAACAATATATCTTTCAGTGAAAGTAAAATTATTAAAATAACCATTTACAAGATATAAGATATAGCTGCTGCTAAGCCAAACTAAACAAGCATGGGTAAAGCAAGCAGGTCTGCTTTTTGTTAGGGAAAGTGTTTTGCAATACTTGGCCAACCTTACATGTTGTCTCTACTAGTCTAGGAAGAAAATCACATAATGAAACAACATGTTGGGTTACAACAAAATAGTCGCTGCATTTAGGGCCTTTGCCCTCATAAAACTGCATAAGTAGAGCAAGAGCTACTCTCAAAGAAGAGTGTTATGAAAGGGGGCAGCATGTGAAGTAAGCGTTGTAAGTCCTTTTGTATCACTGTGTGGCAGTTCAACAATTTCTGTAACCGGCAGAACCAAGTAGTATTGTCTTCCACTAAGTATACCCAACCTAGTCATCAGTTAAATCCAAGCACAAAAGGAGGGCATCAAATACTGTATTCAGATGTTTGAAATGATCAAGTTTCCTTTGTTCTTGTCATAAGATCACAAATTTTAAAGATATTATCAGAATCCTCAAAGTACCTTAGTAAATCATCCATAATATGTAGTCTCGTATCACAGTAAAAGACCATTGTTTCCTTCATTCTCTGAATGGAGTGCATGGCACAGTGCCCAATTGGTCCTACTACAACATGAGACTGTCCATTACAGAATGATTTACAAAGTTACAGTGAAGATTCTGATCATATCTATACAATTATTGGTACTTAAGAAGCAACGTGGCAGGTGTGAAACACATGTTGGCATTTTTTGGCATTATGGCAAGAAAAAGAAAATTGATTACTTCACAGTTTAAATACAGTTTCAGAAACCCTCATTTCTGTCCTAAAGTTGTGTTGTGTCTTTAGGAAAACCCCTCACATTACAAGTTGAAATCTAAAAGTCCACTATGAAATGGAGAATTTCCAGGGAATCCCTGTTAGTTCCTTGTTTTGGTCCAACCTTTCATCCAGAGCTTTCCACAGCCAGATGAAGTGGATGAAAGTAAACAGATCCTTACGCTCAAAGAAATTAATTGTTCACTCTGAGTGAGAGTCCAAGTGAACAAAAAAAGGCTGTAATTCCATTTTACAATAACGCATAAGTAATACAAATGAACGTGCAAGGGGGAATAGTGCGTATCACTGTGTTTTTATGATGGGCCAAGGCTACCAGACAGCATGCCCTTCCTAAACAAAAATGCCATAAGCTATACATTTAAATGTGTGTCAGCAAAGTAAATACATCAAAGAGGTCACAATGGCAGTAGTCTGCTTGATGCCCATCGACAATATTTATGCAAGTGGTACAGTACAAACATTCACAAAATGCCATGGTCTTGGTGGACAGCCAAGCAATGGCATTCCAGGAAACAAACATGACAGCAAGTGGGTAAAGGGAGCTGAACCAAAGCCTTCTGTCTTTTTGTTCTTGTTCTTGTACTTTTTTGAAGAATTAATAAAATGAGGTCTTCAAAACAGCTAAAGCTGTCTGTGGCTAGAACTTAAAGTTAGTCCTTTCACCAGGGTGATACCAAAGTAGGTCGTAGTGTACCTTTATATCTGCAGCAGAAACTACACTTGAGAGTGGTAGACTTTCTAAAGATGAATCTAAACTTTTCAGACAACCCACATACTGTCTGATTAGTCTGCACAAGGATTACGGCCACCTCATTCAACTAACCACAAAGGGTGCTGTCTCAGGAATGTTGTGCATGAGACATAGGTCTGGAGGTCTCAGACCATTACCACACGCCAGACTTTGCTTACTGCCTTGAATACACAATTATCAACAATGGCTGTGACCTGGTGTACTTTTTGACTTGTCTGCAAACAACCACAGTGTGTGATTACTGTACGGGAGAACTTCTTTGCCACAGATATTTTTCTCCTGTTTGTGTCATTGTGTAAATAGTGTACATCAATGGAAAGTAAATAATGACTGAAGAGAATATGTTATGTACTCACTCGCTAGCAAAATGCGCTAGAAATGCGCTTGCATCGTACAGCTAATATTCACTGGGTCAGTCAAAGCACTTTTGTTTTCAAAGCGAGAAACTGAGATGTGAGCGTGGTGGATGGCACGTCAAACTGTGCTGTTCTTTTAGTACTCCTTTTCCTGTATCATTAATGATTAGTACCCGGATCCTGCCAGTATGATACAATACATTCACAAGCGTACATCCACTATTTAAATGTAAAGAAAAAATGGCGGAGGGAGCACAGTCTTTGCAGGTAAACCCATTAGCAAAGTCGTGTTGAACTATTCCTTCAGACACGTGTTTTTCAAATTAATTTGCTGGCATTTTTCCCAAAATATGTTGAAATGGGTACACAATATTCCGGTTTCTGACACAAAATGCTTATCAATTTCACTTTGAAAAAGGTCGTTTGGTGCTGCTTGCTTATTTTATTGTAGGAAACTAACTGCCTCTCAAATTTTAATTTTTGTTGTCCTAACTTCATCAGAATTCATCTGCTGTGAGCAGCTAGTCGGATGGTAAAGTTGTTCTTGGACTTGTGCTAATTGGACAGGGCAGACAGAATTTTAGATTTATCTGAAGGTAATGGCTTGGTATAGATGGAATAGAGAATGTATTCTCTCCCTACTTTGATGAGCAGGAGAAAGGACCGAGTGGAGTGTTTTTATAAATACTTTTTTATCGGTATTGAAACAAGCACAGACATAAAACATACATTTGAGTTGTTTTGCTACTATAGAACCAATAGAGACCTCGAATTCGTAATCATTGTTAAAACAGTTTAACAAGAGTCTGATCAGTTTGGGCCAAGACCTGTTGAGAATGCTTAATCCACAGCCCCAAATGTTCTCATATTTCTGTGGACAGCCTCTGGCCTTTTAAATGAATTTCTCTACACTAACACAATAGTCCATTTCTTTGGTCCAATGGTGGTGTCTTCTGGATCCTGTTTTTTTACTTGCTCTTAATTTCATTCTGCTTGATGGATCCTGTGGAATGCCCCGATGGGTTTGAGGCACCGGTGGCCACCATCAGCAGGATACCTTATATCCGCTCACATCCACCAGTTCTACCTTGATACAGCACCAAGTTTAGATTGGCCGTACTGGGCATCAGGAGTTTACCTGGGAAGCTGGAAGGGTGGGGTGGGCTCTTTGGTTACTGGGAGCTGGTTTTGTAGCAGTTCAGCAGTTTACAAGCACTGCAGAGTTCCTTGTAAATCCAGCAGTTTTCAGGCAACAAAAAGTGCCAAGATAATTCTGGTGATTAATGTACCTGCTAGAGCAAGATAGGAGTTTTGTCTAGTGGCATTTTTGACTCATCTAACGTAGCGCAGAGGGTTAGTATGCCTGCTGCTAAGAACGTTTACTATTCAGGTCACAGAGCAGTATTTTATGTACAATGCTTAGTGGATACTGCTTTTTCACAGAGATCCTTTTGTTAATGTGCAGTTCATAAGTTGTAATCATAATCTAGCACATTAAGCTATGAACTGCCATCAAGGAGCTGCATGCAAACTGCATCATACAGGTTAGAAAGTTATGTTTTTCCCAATGTTTGATTAACCTAACTTTGCTAAAAACAATTTTTTGGGGTAGAAATAAATTGTTATTAGTAAAGTCAACCCTAACCACTGTGTTACATTCTGAATCCTGAGTTTATGCTTTCCCAGACGAAGCACTCTTACAAATTACCTACCAGTATCAATATCATGTGACTCTTACACCTTGAAGTCCTCTTGGTCTTATGTAACATTTTCTATACACTGATTTACACACGTATTATTCATTGTCTTTGTAAGTGTGTAATGCAAAGTGCTCCAACACCCTCTGATGGTAAGAGAGACACTATGATTTTTTTTTATATATGTGAGAGAGGGTATGGAGAGATGAGAGGCACTGTTAGAGGGCGATGGTGAGGGAATCATTGAAGAGCCCCAATAAAGATTGCTGTATCATGGTGCACAGTAAGATCATCATTTACTATGCCTTAAAAACGAATACAACTGAATAAATAGTGAAAAATGTGTTGTAGAATGCACTACTTTTGCCATTTTTTCCCGAATATTCTTGTGGGGGGGAACCCCCTTAAGCCTCATTATAGTGGTCAGGCTCACGCGTTATGCACCCTATGGGGTCTTGTCACAAATTTTGCCACGGCTGTAATGGGTTTCCAGTCCAGCCCTGCACATCAACCAAGAAATGATCAGCAGAATGGTGTTCTATTAGGCCGTGATAGAGGCAATATTTAATTACTATTCAAATGCAAATTGGGTCTAATCCTGTCTCTGGCAGTAGTGGGTGGGGCTCCAGCAGGCGCTGGATTCGCAGAAGCAGCATTCTCCACCCTCCATAATGAGTATATATGGGTCAGTATCTCCTATCATTTAGATAATGATGGAAGTGCTACAGTTTTTGCAACAGTTCTTGATGAAGAATATAAATGCAGGAAATCCCTGTATCCAGCATGAAAAACAAACCTCTCAAAACATGGTTTTAGTTAAGCTACTCAGTATCACTTCAAAAGTATCACTTCAAAATCAAAGACCCGCCAAGCAGATCCGAATGTCAGATTATGTACTTAAAACTGAAAATCCATTACAGTACTGAGTCCTGCTACTGTCTCTTATAGATTGGAGCAGGTCTGAGATTGACTTGAGTGGCTCCTATTCAGAAGGAAATGAGGATGCTGTCAGCAGAAGGAGCATATCGATGCCCGGTGGCTTGGACAAGAATTTGGTAAGTTACAAGTGGTTTCTCTTCGGTTCGTAATTCACATTGCATCAACATCTAAAAGCTTCACACATTTTGCAAAGAAAAGGTATTGTTCCTTTCATATTTGGGTCAGGTAACAGTGCTTAGCTGCTGGTTGATGTGAGGTCAGTTACTTCCTTTAGTCACTTCTTAAACAAAAAGGTGTCTGTGGAACGCTCTATTTCACCCTACTACCCAAACTGCATTATATCAACACAATGGTAAATAGTGAGCAAAGTTAATTTCTATAGTAGTCCATTTTTTACTGATTAAACTACTAGTAGCCATTTAGTAGTCAAGATTCCCTATTATTTAATTCATTATGGTGTCTGTCTTTCAAACAGAAGTCGAAAAGACATCTAGACCAATAAAGGGCAAACCCCCTCCAAGCCTCTTTTATGAGTAACAGTCTGAATGATCCTGCTTCTCCCACGAATTATTATCATATGCTTGGAGTGCGACCAGTTGCATATTCTGGGAGAGAACCACCTTATTTGTGCATGTGTTATCTAACTTCTCAACACCTTTTTGGTGCCACTATGTATGTTAGGCAGCCGCTGCTCAGTGCTGCTACAGAGCTGGGGTCCCTTAGCGAAGGTGGGAATCATTATTTGTACGATTTAGCCCTTCATCTGTTTCTGTAGTTTGCCCCTGAATTTTCTAGGCTTCATGAGTACGAGGTCTTTTAAAATCGACGCTTATGTGACCCTACGCACAACGTGGAAGATAACATCATAATTAATCGAATAATGGGGAACATAGATTGGGCAAATAAACCTGGAATGAAAAGGTCCACCGCTAAATGATCATTAGCGGTTTAATTTTGAAAAAAGATGAACTACTATAGAAATTAACTTTAGTGCTACTTTGTTAATTAGAATGTTTCCTTGGGCCAATGTAATGTACAGGATCCGTTCCAGTCTTGCTGATTTAAGATACTTCTGAAAAACATCCTGTTCCAGTGCCAGTAGTGCAAGCCCTGGGAAATCAAGAACGACGTTTAAAAAGTCAATTGCATTCCTTTCTACACAGTGAAATGATCAGTTTTCGAATTATATCGTACGCAGGAAAGACCAGCCTCCATACGACTTCTATGTCTCTCTTCCTTCTCACAATAATCTCCCATTGGCTAAGTTCACGCCTTGCTGACCTTTCCGCCCATCTCAGTTCATACAGGACCAGATGTCCACTCACCTCCCAGTCAGTTCCGACCCAAACTCGCTCCCGCCATTCAAAAAAGTATTTCTGTCTCAGAAACAATTTACACACAGCACACTTTCAACATTTGGTTTAGGTCTGGCATTAGCCAAGACCTTTTGATTGTACCAAAATTATATGTATAAAACACTATTAGTGGCTTACAGTCAGCTCTCTTCATCCATCGGTCTGCCATTCACATTTTCCTTCCACCTACTACAGCATATAAGCATGGTGCAACGGGTCAGCTCACATGAGCCATTGGCTACTTCATTGTCATTGTGAGTGATGACTCACAAAGTAGTTCCCTTGAGTCCTAGGGACTATTATGGCTATATGTGCTTTTTGAGAGCAAAAAATATATTTGCATTTAGCCATTGTTTTTTTTTTTGTTTAAATTGATGACGTCTCAGCAACCTCCCCAACAATAAACCTTTGCGAAACCTATGACAAAGCAAAACAAGCACTTATAAATCCAAAAAGGCTGACAACCAAAGCCATGCCTACTGGATCTGCCAATGCTTAATAATAAAGTTATGTTCAGTAAAGCGTTTTTAGTGAATTGACAGGATAATTGACAGAGTAGCAGATCTGTTGTGCTTTTTGCTTTGTGCTGTGCTGACCTGCACATATAACTAATCATTTGACATTGTCACTAACAGTAGTTGCGTAGGTATTTGAAGCTGGTAATGCTGTTCATAGGCATACTCTGCGCTTGTGACTCGTATAACCATATGCATTAGTGACTGATTGGCAGAAATTCATCAGAACCGCAGCAATTGAGGTCTACTTGTGACAGATGGACATCAAACCTGACAATGTGCAGCCAGTAAATGTGGAGTAATGAAAAGGAGGCTCAATATTCAGGAGAAACAGAAGGACAGTCAGTGAGCTGTGCTTATGAGTAGCTTTTCAGATATGCCTGGCAAACAAATATAATAATCATGCCCTGTCCTTTCACCATATGGCTTGATCGCTAATAATACTGGTGCTTTTTGACATTTCTTGCGTTTCACATTTTTTATGTGCATGAAGGTAGAACATCTTGTTTATGATTGTGCAAATGATCTTCTTGCTGAGCTGGGTCTTGTGGCTCAGTGGACTAATGCATTTACGCCATGGATCTGTATGTGGCCTCATGGTGACAGGGTTGAATTCTAGCAGTTTCAGTCATTCTTTCACCCTCCGAGGTGAATCAATGAGTATCATTGAGTATTCTAATAATGAATACCTGTTATATCAGCACCAATATGCCCAAAGGTGACTGCGCTCTGTAAAAACACGTTATGTTTTGCTAAGCTGGACCATAAATACATTGTTATCTTGTTTTAACATCTAAAGCAATGCTTTGATTATGTAAAGAGGAGTACCATGTTATAGTAAAAGATACTTGTGTTACATTTATCTACATTTAAAAGTAATTTAATTGAAAAAGCAACAAAGCTGAGAGATCCAGTTGACATAACTTGTGTATGGTGCCACTATATACTGGTACATCTGAGCCTTGCTAGCTGCAGCTCATACACTAGCCCTGAATAATAGAGTTATCAAGTTAGTGTATGAACCGTAGGCAGTGCAGTGCTAGTGAAAACAGGGGTCTGTCCCCCATTCTGCATTTGAAACAGATGCTGAGAGGGATTTTGATATAACCTTAGAAATGTACCAGTGTCTAAAAAATCTTGGAAGTAAATTTTGGTTGTGACTATACTGCTGAATCGAATCACAATGTTGTGGCACCAATGTGAGCCATAAATAATTGCTTGTGAGTAATGGATGAATGCTATAATCTAGTTGTTGCATAGAGAAGTTGCAAGTCACAGATTAAAGCGTCATTACACCTGTTAACTAAGGACCCTTACCAGGCTGTGTCAACTTACAGCAAGCTTTGACCTGGAATCGATTATTCAAGCTATGGTGGCAACACTGCTGAACTCTTGAGATGCCACCCTGAGTACTCTTTACTGTTGGTGACAAAATCTGCATAGTACAGAATGGTGATTTGACGATGTCCTGTGAGGGTGTGTTTTATGGAATGGCAGCATAAAACATAAATTCTCTATAATTTTGACTGGTCCACTATGACATTCTGACTTCAGTTCTGAATTCATGGCTTAAAAAGTACAATACATATTTGGTCCTGCATATCAACAATGGGTATTTACCCTTCAAGATCAAGACTAGCCTTTCTTCTTTATCCCTGACTTTGATATCCTCTGATTATTCAGGTCATTTCAAGTATAGCAGAAAAGTCTGAAATGCTCTGTCCCTGGAAGAGCTGACCACAGAGACTCAATTCTCTCCCTCACCGTCTTTATTCCACTGCAGGCTTAAGCAAAGTGACAGATAATAGGATGCAAGTTTTAGACCTGACAGCCTTATGGTGGTCATCCCCCAACTTTTTGCCTGCCTCCTTCCACTTTTCTGACACAGTTTATGCTGGTTTTAGGACTCTGCACGCTTTACCACTGCTAATCAGTGCTAAAGTGCATATGTTCTTTCCCTACAAACATGGTAACATTGGTTCATACACAATTGGCATATTTGATTTACTTGTAAGTCCCTAGTAAAATACACTAAATGTGCCCAGGGCCTGTAAATTGAATGTTACTAGTGGGGCTGTAGCACTGGTTGTGCCTCCCATATGAGTAGCCCCTTAACCATGTCTCAGGCCTGCCATTGCAAGGCCTGTGTGTGCAATTTCACTGCCACTTCGACTTGGCATTTAGAAGCACTTGCCGAGACCTAAAACTCCCCTTTTTCTACATATGTCACCCCTAAGGTAGGCCCTAGGTAACCCATAGAGCAGGATGCTATGTAGTTAAAAGGCAGGACGTGTACATGTGTGGTTTATATGTCCTCGTAGTGGAAAACTAAATTGGTTTTCCAGTTCTGTGAGGCCTGCTCCTTTCATAGGATAGCATTAGGGCTACCCTCATATACTATTTGAGTGGTAGATTCTGATCAGAAAGGGGTAACCAGGTTATAATTAGTATTCCCAGAATGGTAATACATAATCCTGCTTATTGGTGAAGTTGGGTTTTACAGGACTATTTTAGAAATGCCACTTTTAGAAAGTGAGCATTTCTCTGCACTTAAAATCCATCTGTGTTATCAGCCTGTCCCCAATCCACATATGGGCTGGTTGACAGACTCCTTGTGTATTTCACCCAGACAACCACAAACACAGGGTACTCAGTGATACCTGTGCTCATCCGCATACTGAATGGGTCTTCCTGGGCTGGGAGGGTGGCGGGCAGACACTTACATTTCAAAGGCTAGTGGCCTGCCCTCACACAATGGACTGCCAAACCCCATACTGGGACCCTGGCAGGCAGGCCTGTAATGAAAGGGGACCTTGTGCACTTAAAAGCCACTCTTTGAATATATAAAATGGGTCCCTGACTGCACCAAATCAGACACTTCTGGACCTGAACCTGCAACCTGTCAAGAGGAACTGTCTGGCTGCCCAAAGGACTCATCTGGACAGCTTTGCTGAGAAGGACTGCTGCCCTGCTGGTGCCCTGCCACCCTTCTGCCCGGTGACTTTGCTGAGAAGTGCTCTCCAAGGGCTTGGATTGAGATCGCCTCCTATTTTCTGAAGTTTCAGGGCCAAAAAGACTTTACCTCTTCAAGGAAACTCCTTGTGCCCTGAAAATCGACGCACAGCCTGCCAGAAACGACACACAGCCTGCCCTGCGATGAGAAAATCGCTGCATAGCTGAACTGGAATGACACAGCCCGACTTCCCGAGCGAAGATTGACACAGCGCCTGCATTGTGACCGGAAATTTGATACACAGCCCTACCGGATCAAGGCACAGCCAACTTCCTAAGTGAAGAATCAGCAGCAGCAGTGCAACAGAAAAGTTAATCCATTGCCTACTGGATCGACGCACGTCCTGGATTGTCCCCACATAGTCTCTGGGCACCAAAAGATCCCCATGCCGCAGTGAGAAACCAAGAATGCGTGCCAAATATCGACACAAAGCCCCTTGCAGTGTGGAAAGGAACAATACATTGTCTGTGCCGCGCTGGAAAATCCGAATCGCATCTTATCTTTCCACGCATCTCCTCCTCTGCAGTCTCTGTGCGTGGTAATTTTGACACAAGCCAGGTACTTTGTACAAACAAGAGACAACTATTGATTTCTAGGATTTAAGACTCTTTTTAAACTTGCAAAAGTGATATCTCAACTTGTGATTATTGAATCTTTATCGCTTTCACCTTAATATAACCAGATAAATATATTATATTTTTCTAAAACTTGTGTGGTGTATTTCTGTGGTGTTTTCACGGTGTTACTGTATGATTTATTGCACAAATACCTTACACCTTGCCTTCTAAGTTAAGCCTGGCTGCTCAGTGCCAAGCTACCAGAGGGTGGGCACAGGATAATTTGAATTGTGTGTGACTTACCCTGACTATGGTTGTGGTACCTATTTGGACAAGATTGAATACCTCTGCCAACTAGAGACCCCATTTCTAACAATGAGCTTGACCAACCTGACACCACGTTTGATACCAAAACACTACCTACACAGACACAAAACAATCTCTCATCTAAACTAATGGATAGTGTGCTACCCATCCTCTAGTGCACTACAGTGCCTTGTCAGTGATATGAAGCGCTATATAAATGCAATTAATATTTCTCTCGTAGGCTGAATAAGACATTTTTAATCATCTTGTGCTCCTCGTAATGAATATGTTTTTTCTTTTCAAATTTAACATTGGAGGGAAACAGATGAGAAAAATTGAGGTCTTATTAGTGCATGATGTTTGCATGGCAAATATAATTTATATATCCTGCAATGGCAGCATATGTATATTTATATAAATGATGCAATTAATGCTTCTTAAAATTATCTCTAAACAGCAAAACAGTGGAAGATAATGAGGCACATTTCTCTATATTAGTGCCATATTTTTTACCAAGGTAATAGACATGCTATGGGAATCTTACTGTTTGGTTTTAACAGCACAAAGCACTAAGAGGCCCGATTCACAGAGCTATTTGTATGTGTAAGTCAGATTACCATCACAACTGCCTTCATTCTCAAGTGTGTTATTCATAAAAAGTGACCTTACATTCGGGAATCTATTTACTTACATGCAATATACCCCAAGGAGATTTACTATCAAGTATGAGTACATTTTACTCCAGGATCTTGGAATGGGAGTTTACAGTTTCTTAAGCATGCCTTCTCTGACAATGGTGGATAATTGCTCCTGGACAGCAATAATTCACTTTCCAGAGCGGGAAAGGGAAAGTAACAGCCACTGAATTAGTGGGGCTTTGGGCAAAGGGGTTTCTGCATGAATTGAAGAAACATACATGAAAGTGGAAATGATTTCATATGAAGGCATGTGAAGGCATTTCCACATGTGCAATTGTACACTGTGCAAATTTACACATGTGGAAAGCTAATCACACAGACTCAAACCTTTCCTGTTGCAGGTTTCCATGAGTGCACTTGGACAAGTTTGTGAATTCCTGAAAGATATAAATTGGCACCCATGCAAGGTCATACACATGCACATAGAGATTTATGGCATTCTTTGAGAATTAATCCCTGTATTTATAAAACCCCCTCTAGATGCAAAGCACATCTCTGTGCTCTTAAATGCATATGGAAATCCCCCAAAACAGCTAAAACGTCTGCTGGATTGTCTTTCCAGGTCAGTGACATGGTTTGGTTTGAAGTGTAATGGTATTAGTGCCGCATTATGTCATTTGTTGACGCAAAAATGGCGCAAACTTACAAAATATAATTGTATTTTGTATAAGTTTGCACCGCTTTTGCATCAAAAAAAGACACAAATACGGCACTAAAAAAGTATAAATATGAGCCTTAATTCTTCTTCTCAGCCATGCATTGTATATACAAAGTACATTTTAACTTGATTTGTTTTGCATTTAATTGTCTTTGTCAGCGCTCATGTGTCAGCGTCCAACCTGTGGTCTACTGCTGTTCAGCTGACATTTATTATACATATTCACTTTAATAAAATGTACGCTTAAAAGTAGGTAGTATTTATTTACAAATTAAAACACTTTGGGGCAGATTTACAGCCAACGTTGCTGCACTGCATAGTATGAGAAGAAAAGAGCAGGAAAACACCATATCGACTTAGAAATGTTAATAAAATTTATAACGGACCCTATCTCGGTTTCATCTTTGGCCACCGAGAGGACAATTTGAATGTCACCAGCTTAAGATGTAAGAGAGAAACCATGTGATCTGATTACTTCTGCTAAGGGATTGACATAGACATTAAATAAGGTAGGGCTAAGCGAGGATCTCTGAGGGACCCTGCAAGGGAGTGAGGAAGGCAGGGACACAAAATCGCCTAATGCCACTCACTGTTCTCTATCCAGGAGAAGCAAACTTAAGTCCTGGGCCGTCCGAGTAATGCCATTCACTTTCACCCAATCTATCAGCAGCCCATGGTTAACAGTATCAAAAGCTGCTGATAGATCTAAGAGGATGAGGGCTCTTTTTGCCTCTCTGATCCAGGGACCATCTCCTCCATAGCTTTGATTAATGCTAACACTGTGATATGGCACTGTCTTGCTCTCTCCCTACAGCTGCTGTGCAATCAGGCTTACTAGCTGTACGCACACACCTTTGCACTTTTGTGCAAAGGTGTCTGCATCATGTCTAGCCTAGGTTTTATACTGAAAGAGTGCGCTTTCAGTACACAATAGTATGCCTAGAGAAACGTTAAAACCTTTCCCACTTTGGATGTGTGCTGCACAGTGCAGCACACATGCTAAGTTAGAAACTTTTGGAGAAAAAAAGCATTGCGACATGTTAAGGCCAGTCTCAAAGAGGTATTATTTGTGGCTGCAAATCCATCTTCACTTTTGTTAGTAAATAGGGCTATATGTCAGAAACCATGGGTGGTTGCACTGGAAAGCCCGTGTATCATCAATTGAACACCCCACTGGTGAAAAGTGGTGCAAAGAGCTGCTTTTTGTTAATTTCAGGAAACAGTGCAGTATAATTTTGCTCTTGGAAGTAAATTTTGAATAAACATTTTGCGCTGGTTTGTGTCACTTTTATGATCCAAACCCAAACCAAAATGTTAGTAACTCTTCCGCTCCATGTTTTTTTATTTTCGTAAATTGAGCAGTGGTTCCCAAACTGGGAGCCGCGGCTCCCTGGAGCGCCATCAAAACTAGCCAGGGGCGCAGCACACAGTTTGGGAACCACTGGCTGTAGCTTTATTGTGTCTGAACTGGAAATATCTAAGTGGTTCCCAAACTGTGTGCAGCACCCCTGGCTAGTTTTGATGGTGCACCAGGGCGCCGCACACAGTTTGGGAACCACTGGCTGTAGTTTTATTGTGTCTGAACTGGAAATAGCTAAGTGGTTCCAAAACTGTGTGCGGCACCCCTGGCTAGTTTTGATGGCGCACCATGGAGCTGCGGCTCCCAGTTTGGGAACCACTGCTAACCTTCGGAGCATTGCCCATTATTGATACAGTCAACTAATTTAAAAAACAGTATTAAGCACTGAACATTAGTCCTCTCGAGGTAATGGGCACAAAATTACAAATGCATAGTAAAAAGGTATATTTTTTAGTAAGATTATGAAACTAAGCATAAATCGTATTATAGAATAAAGACAGCTGCCAGGTTCAGCTTCTAGTTGCACAAGATATGTGCAGAAGTCCTGGACTACTGAAGCCAATAATTAGTGAGCGAATGGAATGCAAACAAAATACAGACAAGAAACAAACGTCACAGATGCTTCTTTACAGTGATGAAAGAAAAAGAAATAGTATAACATTCCGGCTGATGGGGATCATGTGATCTACTCTTGGGCAAAGAGAGGCCAGAAGGGCGATACTACCAAATGGGCACATAGAAGATCAGAGACACACCTTTCATAGTATTTTGATCCTCCCACACTCAGAGTGAAGAGGGATGAGTCTAGTCAGACACTTGAAATCTGCTTGCCCAGCCCAGGAGGAGATGGTCTACACCAACTGGTCATGAGTTTCTTCTGCCTGGCTCCACCCTGCTGGAGGAGGATGTTAGCTGAGGCAACTTGTTGCAAACATCTTGTTTCTGGCCGAGCCTTGTGGAAAGATGATTTAACTAAATCGGATGGATGCCTTTCAGAGCATGCAAACACATCCTGGTGTAGGATAATTAATAGGCAGTGGTGCTTCTCGTGCCCTGGGGAATTAGCAATGAGCTGAGTCAGGCAGTGTGGCTCTCTACATGCTTGCCTACACCCTGCGCGATGAAGGTTTGCTTCATGCACTTGCCAACACCCTTCTCGTGCAACTGCTCACTGAATGTTAGCACACACAACCTTCAAATACCATAATTTATTCTCAACTACATTCAGTGTACTCTTTACTTAATCAGTATGCATCAAAGTATTTACATGATTACAAGATCCATCTGTGGGAATTGCTTAAATATTTGTGCAAACTGTTAACAAACCCTCCTTATCACCTACAGTCAATTTCTGTGGCTAATAGCAGGCAATGTTTGTATACATTACGTTTGTCACACAACATTTGGTGCACTGACTAAGGTCCTCATTATCACTTTGGCGGTCTTTTACAAAGACAGTCGAAGCCTCAGGCACCAGAAAGAGCCAGTGCTGGCGGAAATCCTCCAGCAGTCATGCTGGTGATCGGAGGCGCAGAGAAGCTTCCACCCCCATCACTGCCACACCAAAAGGACTCCGCCTGCAGTATTACAAGCAGTAATATGGCATGGCAGTGTCCTGATGGCGGGGTGTTGCAGGCGGTGGAAGCACCTGTTTCCGTTCCCTGGCAGATGACCTCCTCGCTGGGCACAGTAAGTCGATCGTCCGACAGGGGAGTGTATGTGTGTGAGTGAATGACTGTATGTATTCATGTTGGTGAATGAGTGTATGTAAGTGTTGGTGAATGAATGTATGCAGGGTGTGTGTGGGTGTGTGTATGCGGGAAGGTGTGCTGACATAGAAGGAGGAGTGTGGGAGAGGGTGCTGACATGGAATGGGGGAGGGGATGCTGACATGGAAGGGGGGTATTTTAGTTGCAGGGGGGTTTGAGGGAGTCATCTGCCAGCGATAGGAAAGGAATTTCCTGTTGCCGGCAGGCTTTCCTCCAGGGTTTTCGTGGAGGTGCTACCGCCATGGAAACCCTGGCAGAAAGCCGACTCATTCTACTGCCGGCGGTCTTCAGTGGACATCCGGCCCAGGGGTGCTGTCCTCTGGCCCGGCTGTCCTACCGCCCTGGCGGTACCAGTGGGGATGTGGCGGTTTGGCAAAGGCCAAACCCCCACACTCGTAATGTGGCGGTTTTCACCGCCGGCTCCTCGTCGGTGAGACCGCCACTGCGGCCCTGGCAGTCTTCAGACCGCCACTGCGGCCCGGGTCTAAGTGATTATGCAATGTAATGTAGCAGAGATGAACATCCTGAATTGAACAATTAGCTCTCTGTGTTGTATAACTATGATGGTGCAAAGAGGGAAACAGAGTCAACACTCACCTACATGTTACACAGTTCCTCAGTGAGTAAATGAATGTAGTATTTGCGTTAGTTTAAGGGAATCAAACCCTTCTGTAATCAGGGTGATGCCATGCCAGGTTCAATCTCTGCAATTATCAAAGCAAAACCTAACCTGTCCTTTAACTTCTTGAAATCTGGTACATTCCACACACAAGGGTTATCCTGCAACAGGAAATTGTCACATGTGCTGGACAATTTCACACAATGTTTCCAAGGGAGAAGTTTTCTTTTTATGAACATTTCTTTATTGGCATTTCACATCGATCATGGTCAGGGCACTTATAATATATTATTTAGCAAATAGTTAGCACTCACAGATATATTGAGGATATGACAAAAATTGTTATCAATACGGGAAAATATAAGCTCTAGTATACAACATTAATCAATCTTACTACTGTTAGATAACTTTACATTTACAATGTTAGAATAATCACACTGTCTCCGTGGTGTGATTTCTGTTCATTCTAAAGTATTATTGAAGTACAAATAAACCAATAATAGCAAATAGTCAGTACTCAAGTGTATATTTTGAGAATATCAAAATGTTTTAGAGTAACATCAAAGTATTAGCTATAGTATACAACTAATCAACACTGCTATTCCTCAGTTAACTTTCATGTATAGCACTAGAAGGGGAGTATAGTCTATGTTGAATGGTTTCAGTAGCTGAGCAAGAAGTACATCTAAAGCTATTTGTGGTCAATCAAATATGCTACAAGGGCTCTCCTGACTGTCTCCCAACTCACTAGGCTACTTGATAAAGTGTAAGTTATATCCTATCAACTTAAGCTAATGCCCATTAGAGGGGAGGTTAAAGAATACAGGTGGGGATCCACATCATCATAATACTTTAAAGTTTTTAAGGTGTAAGAAAGCCACCCATGAATCCTCAAACAAGTGCAATTGATCTTGAATCTTATCTATGCGCCTCTCATAGGTGGCCAAACTGTATAAATCAACGATCCACTCTTGGCGTGTGGTGATTGTGAGGCATGCCAGTGTTGGCCAACCTTAAGGCCGTTGATGTCCATCTATGCCAATGGGAAGTTGTATCACCCACATCCGTTAAATCATGTAATAGGGTTGGTTCTGCAGAATCTTCAAAGAGGATAGAGCTAGTGCTATGGAGTGTTCGCCAAATTGCATACCAATAGGATGTCAGGGAATGACAGGACCATAGTATATGGTAAAGATCACAACCATCAACTTTACAACACCAGAAAATGTTGTTCAGAATCATGTGAGCACTACGCAATTTATATGGGGACCAATAGCATTTATGTAGTATTGTGAAGTAAGAATATTTCAATTGTGTTTCAAAGTGAGAAGTCATGGTATTCCATGATCTCCTTCCACTCTCTATCTGAGAAGACAACTTCTAACTTTTCCTGCCAATAGGTTTTTGAGGATCTAAGTGTACTAGAGGAATAAACTATGCTATTAAGGATCCTATATATGTTTGACACAATGCCCCTAGAGAGTCCCCAGTTTCTGAGATATTCCATTAAGGTGATTCTAGGAGATGTAAAGGGTCTCTTCCGAGTCTTCTACAGAGGCAGTGACTTAGTTGCCAGCACTACCATTGTTGTGGTTGGGGTATAGGAAACTCTGATTGAAGCATTGCAAAAGTATGGAAGTGGTTCCTACTAAGGAGATCTGGTCAGTTTCCCATGCCACCCATCGAATAGGCTTGTTGCTTATGCATAGGCCTTCATTAGACAAGGGTAATACTGCTTTATAAACCATGCTATCTATGCCTAGTAGTCAATGTGCTGTTTTGCATGTCATCCACATTGCACGAGGCATTGGGTGCAGTGAACAGAATGGGACATCATGGTATTGTAGAGGAGTCCTAGGCCTATCGGGGCTTGTGTCAACTTACGTTCCCAATATACACACTGGGGTTGATTGTCATTAGGTGCCTAAAAATCTGGCTAACTGGTAAAAGGTGATGGGTGACATGGTATATGTGCATATCAAGAAGTTGCAGGCCACCGGCTTTGGTGTCCACATGTAACCTTGTTGGTTAAGATGGGGTCTACTTTCTGTCCATATAAGCAACTTGATGCATTTATAGTGCAGCGTATGAGCATACGGTTTGTAAGAAGCAACATGCCAAAAATGTAATTGCATTGAGGCGCTGTTACCATTTTGATCATCTGGATTCTACTCCAGAAAGAAACCTGTAAATTAAACCAGCATATGAAGTCTAAATCCATTATGGACATCGAGGTTTCAGATTGTCAAGTACTTTGCCATTTAGGCCTCTGTGTATGAGAACACACAAGTATTTTAATCCCAAGGTCTTCCATGTAAAGCCATAGGAGTCAAGAGTAGGTCCCCAGTAATAGACTGTCAGTAACATCCCCTCGCTCTTCATCCAATTAATCTTGTAACCGAATGAAACAGAAAAGGCATCAATCAAGGAAATAGGATGGGGTATAGAAGATTCTGGATCGCTCAAGGTCAGTAAAATATCATCTGCGTAAAGCTGAATTTTACAGTTACCTGCAGAAGTATATATGCACTCTAAAGAAATTGAATGACGAATGGCAGCTGGCAGAGGCTATAGGACTAGCAAGAACAATAAAGAAGATATTGGGCATCCTTGCCGTGTTCCCCAATATATCGGGAATGTCAGTGAGGCCTGTTCTCCACAGTTAATTTGCACAGTAGGGGTGTTGTAGAGCCACCAAATTGTTTGTAGAAAGGTGGGGTGTAAAACTATCCTGCTCACTATTCAAAATAAGTAACTCCATTCGACACAATAGAAGGCTTTGTCTGTGTCTAATGAAAGCAGGGGCTTTTTGGCAGCGCCATTGCACATATGCCAGACAGTATTTTCCAGAAGATGCATATTATTACAGGAGGAGCAGCCAAGAAGAAATCTCACCTGTGTATCATGGATTAGGCTTGGGATGACCAATTATAACCAGGTTGCTAACACTTTTGAAAGTATCTTCATATCCGTGTTGGTGAGAAAAATCAGAGGGTAGCTCAAACAACTTGTGGGCTCCTTGTCTGGCTTCAAAATAAGACTTATAACTGCCCTATTCAACTCTGGTCTCACATCATTAGTAGACTCCTGTTCCTTAAATATCTTAGAGAGCATGGGCACCATCAACTCCCGATTAATCTTATTACATGCATCTGGGAACCCATCCTCTCCCAGTCTTTATTGTTGGCTAGGGCCTTAATGGCCTCCAGGATCTCATCTTCTGTAATTTCCCCTTCAAGGAGTTGGTTATTTGCTTCCGATATGGCAGGCAGATGAAGATACTCAAAAAACAATCTGTTCTTGGGCAGGATCGCCTGGTGCTTCTGATCTCTCTATGGTTCATAGGAAGTTAGCAAAAGTATCTACGATCTCCACTGGGTGGGTCACTAATCTCATATAAGAGTCTTGTATTGGTGCAATGGTGGATTTGGCTTCCCCATGGTGTAACTGTGCAGCCAGAAGTCTACCTGATTTCTCCCCTCCTTAGTAATGATAACATTTTAGGTGAATAAGAGCATATTAGGCCTGAGTTGTAAAATATGTGTTTAGGTCATGTTATGCTTGTTCTCAACGATGGTGGAGATCGGTCGGGATGCCTCATGTATCGCTCTGTGAGAGTGTGCATCTCAGCTTCTAACTGGGGTTGAGTTTCTTGGGCTTAATGTTTTGTGATCGCTGACCTCCAAGAGTTGTCCTCCGCGCTGCCCAAAGAACCATTGATGAGGAGGTGGAAGTTTCTTTATCATGTAAATATTGACGTAAGTGGGCCTTTAGTTTATGTTTGTCCTCCTGTTTTCTGATGTGGGAGAGGTTTAATCTTCAGCGTTGTGACTTAGGGGAGGTGTGTCCTAGATCTAAGTAAAAAATGAGTGGGGCATGATCAGATATCCCTTCCACTTCTATCTTGCATGCATGTGGGAGGGTTAAGGAGAAATTGGTAATGATTAAGGCTTCCGGTTTTCCATTTAAACTGATTTTTGCATATAAGAACAGACGAGTAAATATTTTTCCTTTGTCTGTATTTATAAATAGAAACAGAAAAATGCCAATAAATATGTTTAACTTTGCAGCTGTTTGTGAGGAGAAGATGAACCTTTCCCAGTGCAGGCAGGGAAAGGGCTTATCCAATTTCAGCTGAGCCTACAACAAAGGTCAACAATAAGAGGCCATCAGGCCTCCTTTTGTTTAAGTATACTTGCTGGGAGCTATGAGGGGGGTAGTGAGGAGACGCACACCTAAAAGTAATTGAGGAAAAACAAATGCACACAGCTTATCACTTCACAGATACTTAAGAGAGGAATGCTTTTGATTTTGTTTAGTCCCTGTATCCAAGAGATATGGATGCACTGTAGGAATGTTAGATGTGTTGGTCTGTCTGAGTTTTTACACAAATATCAATTTAAATACCACTATAGTGCTATTCATCCCAATTTAGGGTGTCAGAGCGCTTACATCATGTTATTTGTCAATAAATCATATGTGTGCAAATCAAGATGTAGAATATGTTACATAAGACAGTGAGGGTTACAAGGTCCTTCATAGCTCACTGTGTTATATTAGAATGATTGTAATGTATTAACTGCAAGTAACAAAAGGATCTCTTTGTCAAAAGCAGTAAACGATTAACCCATCTACATAAATCTATCTAAACCTATGACAACCAATCGCGGATTGCCTATTTAAAAAGATTTGAAAAAATACTAGCTACAGCGTTGATTTTTATTTCGACAAAATAAAATGTGGATAAATAAAGATAAAATGACCCAAAAATAAATATGGATAAATACAGACGGAATTGTTAAAAAACATAAATACCATAGAACCGTCATGAGAAAGAAATCTATTTGTTAGGCAGTGCCATGGACACAGGAAATACAGGTATGTTCCCTGTCTCGAGTGTGTCAAGCACCAAGGGTCACACAGGTTATGATCCTATATAACATCCTGTAGCACTGCTCTGTCCTTGGCGTTAGGTCACTCTAGAGGCCCCTCATCTATAAAGAATGGGGTCTAATGCTATGTTCCAGTCCCCACCCTTATGACCCTCATCAGGAGTCTAGATAAGGAAGATAAAAAAGAAGCCCTATCTTGATTTAGGACATAATAGGAAACCAGTATCGGGACCTGATCCAGTGTTTTGTATTTCACAAATGTTTAGAGACCAAATTGATCTGTCCATGTCTTTAGGGTCGTATGTGGAACAGATATGTTAAAGTGGATAGCGATTTCACACCTCTTTGGTTAAAATGAAGACCCTTGAGGGACACAGAGTACCCAAAGGAGGCTACTAATTATAACCCTATTTACCAAGTCTATCTTCAGTTTGCTGGATTCAAAGGGTGGATAAGTGTGTTTCCTTTAATAGGACTATGCCCCTCATTACGACTGCAGCGATCTTTTCTGAAAACCGCTGCAGCGACGGCTGCTGGAAGACCACTATATTATGACTGCCACTGGATATCCTGTGGCATTCGCGACGGTGGTCGGTGGCACTTAGGCAGTTCCACTGCTGGCACCGCCACGCCAGTAAAAAACTGCCCACAGAATTACGACCAGTAATTTTGTGTGGCGGGGTGCTGCCGGCAGTGGGAGTTCCAGGTTGCGTCCCCTCACGGAGGAGCACCTCGTCGGACAAGGTGAGTGTCATCTGCAAGGGGAAGGGGATGGGGGTGTGTGTGTGAGTTTGTGTGTGTGTGTGTGTGTGTGTGTGTGTATGCAAGTCATGAATGTGGGGGGAGGCAGGGGGAGTGTTTGTGCTTGTGTGGGTGTGTATCTGTGTGTAAATGTGGTGATGGTGATGCGTGTGTGAGGAGAGGGTGGGGGTTTGTGCATGAGTGAATGAGTAAGGGGTAAGGGGGGGTGTGAGTGAGTGCGTGTGTGCAGGTGCGTGTGTATGTATGCATGTGTATATGGTGTATGTGTCTGAGGTGAGGAACGATTGGGGGATAGAGGGTGTAGTTGTGTGAAGATGAGAGAGGGGGTGGGGTTGTGTATTTATGTATGTAGTTGAAGGGATGGGGTGGGAAGATGGAGAGATTATGCGTGCGTGTGTGATGTGTATGAGTATGTATGCATGTCTATGGCTGGAATGTTGTGAGTGCGTGTGTGAGTGGAGTTGTGTCTGTGTGTGTGTGTGGGTGAATGCATGCATGTGTGAAGAAGTATTTGGGGGGGTTTCCTGGGGACAGGAATGCAAGTTCCTGTCATCGGGATACCTTTCTATCAGCATTTCATGGCGGTGAGACTACCAGAAAAATGCTGGTGGTGTCCCTAGTCAAAATAACCTTGGCGGTTATTCGACTCCTGCTGGCTGCAGGTGGAAACCTCCAGCCCGGCAGGCCGTGGTAAAGCGGTGGCGGGTTTGCAGTAGCCTAACCATCGTAGTCAGTCGAAATATGGCAGTCTGCACCCCCGGTCCCGCGGTGGCGAGACCGTCACCACGGACCGCCAGGGTCATAATGAGGGTCTATGTCAGGGTTTTCTAATGCAATATATTTTAGTGTTTTCTGGTGTTTAATGTAATGAGTGAGGCCATTGACTTTAATAGAGATGAGGCAGAGAGGTTTGAGATGCTGGGGAGAAACCATTGGTCTAAAATAAGAGAGACCAAATATGCGGAGATGGTGAAAGCCACCAACTTAGATAGTAGATGAAACAAGAAATACACACATTTAGTGATGTGCTACCTGGAAGACGTTTTCAACTTCACTAGTAAAGTTACAATGTTCATAGCCATAATTGTGCAATTCTCTGTAGTTCCCAATACAGTCACACTGTATGAGCAGAGCCAATTGTCAGACGAACATATAAATAGAGAATCCAAAACCTTGTTTTAGGCTCTTTCTTGAGGTTCCTCTCAGTAACAAAACCCAAATCCAGCCTAGGATAATTTTCCAGTAAAAGGCTCTTGCTGGCATGAATACTTTCTTCTGAGAAAATCTTTGAACCTGTCATTAATATTAATGCAACTATATATAGCAACATCTACATCCTAGTATCTAACAATGCTGTGTTTGCTAACGTGCTTTTAGAGCATTTAATCATTAGGTGTCATACCATAACGTTTGTGTACTTTAACAGATTGTTTTGTTTTTTACAGTGATGGTTAGGGCACATTTTCTCTCTATTGTTCCGTGCATCTACATTTTGCTGATAACTCCTGATGTGATGAGTAGTATACTTATAACGGCAAAGAACCACCTTTCAGACTGGCCACTTTTGGATACTAAAATCCATGCTCTCCTGCCAAATCCAGTAGTCAGTAATAGACCTTGCTATCACCCTTACCTATGAAGTAGCTCATTTACCTTCACACTGCTACAGGTGTTTTATGGAGTTTTTATGCAACTGTTTGCCCTGGTCATTTAACACTTCACATTCTAGGTAATTCCATTGTGGATGCCTTGTAATGCAGTTACGTTCATGTCAGAGAAGACAAGGAGTTGTTTCCTCTAAAGCTCTCAATCTGCAAGCCTGCCTTTAATTTAGTCTTGGTCCATGGCCACCCAATCTGTTTCGGTCAGTTCTGCTCATATTGTGATTCTTTATATGACGAAACCAATCTACTTGTTTATTAATGCATTTATCACCCTTGTATGAATGACATCTCACACCCAAATATCAATGTAAAAAATGAATCTTTTATTCTGATCATTCTTTTCAGGCTAGATTATGCCAGCCTGCTTGCTCTACATTAGCCCTCCTCAGCACGCCTTCGTCAAACATTACTTAATCAAACTACATTTATCAAGTTTATTTACAAACAGAGAGATATAAATGCACCAGACCTGTATTGAAACATTTTGTTGACTGCCTACCAAGAGCAGAGTCCTTCCTCTACAATTCTCATATTAAGAAGCTGGAGACATGGTTATTCAAACAGACTTCCTTTAACCTAGGCCAGGCCACAATTGACCCTGCCCCAGCGCCAGAATACCCTCCTGGGTAATAGAGTGCTCGACAATACATTTAACATAGACTCAAATTTATGTCCCACTGAATCACTCTTAAAGCCCTTAATGTGAACCACCCCTACCACATTAAACATGACATAATGCGTCTTTGTAAAATGCATGTTCACCCAAGTCTTGGGTCTCCTGGTATTGAAATAAAAGATGTTTGTTGTTACCAACTCAATGATGCTCATTTTATTGACCTCACAATGATGAAACGCTAAATGGATCTCCTAGGATTCAAACATGTGACAATTACCTCAAACACAGATCCCTGGTGTGAATGCACCACCCTGTAAGTAAGCTTGGAGTTTGTCCTACACTACTGAAGGGTGAACAAGGATACGTTTAAAGGAGTTGTCACTCACATCTGTGACAAGTCCTCATACCAAAGTGGCTGTGGAAGCTTAAACCATAACATGAATGCCTCAGGTCCAGAAAGTTTTATTGCACCACTCTTCCAGGAATGTATGGTCATTACCTGTCAATCGATGTTCATATCTCGCAGGCTTTGATATGGGGAACTGGAATCCACATGACAAGGGTCAATCTGAAGGTCTACCACAATAATGAAAGAAAAAAAGCTTTTCACTGTGCTGCAAATTTCTGAAACCCCCCTTATCCCTTTAGTAAAATACCCTCATTGTTTCTTACCCTTCCTGTACATCCATCTTCATCTCTCCATCTTTTCTTTCCACTCCCATTCTGGCTCGCACTCAGCATCTGCCATCCAATGACATGAGCATATTTAGAATCTTTAAAAAATATGGGGCTGCTTTTAGAGCCCCTAGTGCCTCCTTGCGCCACATTAGTGTCATTTTGTTTTACACTAATGTGGCCCAACGATGCCAAAATGGCCACGTCAAGTTTACAAAGTGGCGCAATGCATGCATTGCGCTACGTTGTAACCCTTTGCGCTACATTATGCCTGTGCCAGGCATAATGTATGTAATGGGGACGTTCCCCAGGTAGGGGGGCCAAACAAATGGCTCAAACAAATCTAAGAGATTTCATTGCATCATTTTTTTCAGCACTTTTAACACCTGCTCTGAGCAGGCCTTAAAAGGAGGCACACCATCATTTATAATGGGCCTCAATGGGCTTTGCAGGATTAGCGTCAACATTTTTTATGCTAATCCTGCAAAGCTCCAAACTAGTGTCAAAAACTTTGATACTAGTTCCCTAACTATTGCCATGGTGCGCTGTATCTTATATACAACGCACACATGGTGGCATTAGTGGGTGGGGGGCGCTAAAGGGCACAGGGTGCAGCGCCACTTTTCTTAAATCAGGCCCTAAATGCACAAGAAAGCATTTTACGCAGAGCCGTTCCCTGTGCGAGCTTTACTTTGCATTTCACACATCAGGAGATATGCCCTCAAGTACTCACTAATCAATCCTGCATTTCAAGATAAGTCAATTAATTGGCATCAAGGACTATTAACCTCCCCTTGTCATACACTCCGAAAGAAATCATATTCTCTGTAGAACTGCATGCCTTGTTTTTGCAAAATATTTATACACATTCACGATACATTAGTTGCAGAAAAAAATATTTTAAAACAAAGTGAATAAAAGCAATAAACGAGATTGTTAACACCATTGTCAACTTGAATACACAAATGGTGTAAACATGACCAGCCAAACACATGAAATATAAAATGCATCAGGTCTATCGCAGCTCGGGGTCACCACTTCCTTGTCGGATATAACATCCCTTTCATAAATGCATTTCTTCAATGCCCTAGCACTTCCCCATTTCCTTTTAGACCTCTCTTCTTTCAGATAAAACACCTCATGTATTGTATTCTAATTGTAGTTATATAGCACTCAGTACCACTGAAGAGGTTTTTAGGCATTTTTACACCCTGGCAGCACACTGCTCTGGAACTCGAGGTTTAGTGGTTAACCCAGTGGTTATTGGTCATTGCGTTAGGCTTGGGCTGTCAAGAAAACAATTGCATGTGTTTACTCCACTTTTGTTGTGATGGAATAAATTAGTAGATGTTAGGAATGATCATTAACGGGTGAATGCGAGTTCATGCAGATGGTTAGTGGAATCAATAGATGAGACAGAAGAGATTATGGGGGTTATTACAACTTTGGAGGTGGTGTTAATTTGTCCCAAAAGTGACGGTAAAGTGACGGATATACAACAGCCGTATTACGAGTCCATTATGGCCCTCATTCTGACCCTGGCGGTCGGTGGAGAGACGGCGGTCGGACCGCGAACAGACCGGCGGTATTAAAAATGGCATTCTGACCGCGGCGGTCCCCGCCGCGACCGACCGCTACTTCTCCACTCCGACCGCCGCGGCGGTCATGACCGCGGGGCTGGAGTTTGCGCACTCCGGCCCGGCGGTCGTCCCAAGACTGCCAAGGGTATTATGACCCTGCCTACCGCCGCGGTTTCTTGCGGGCGGGAACCGCCGTGCGAACCATGGCGGTAAGCACTATCGGGGCCAGGGAATTCCTTCCCTGGCACTGATAGGGGTCTCCCCCACCCCCCACTACCCACCCGAGTCCTCCCCCCACACCCTCCACCCCCCTGCCACCCCCCAGAGGTGGTACGAACCCCCTCCCCACCCCCACCCCGACATGCACATACATGTACCCCGACATGCACACACCCCCAACATGCACATATACACACCCCCTACACACACATACACAACGGGGACACATACCCGCACACATACATGCCGACATGCGCACCTGCCGAACAGCACACATTACCCATAGACACAGCAGCACCCCCCGCCCGCATACACGCACTCACACACCCCCTCTACACACTCACACGCACACCCCCATGCACGCCCACATCACACAACACCCCCCCACCCCCTCCCCTCACGGACGATCAACTTACCTTGTGCGTTGGTCCTCCGGGAGGCGACGGGAGCCATAGGGACGTGACCGCCAACAGAAGACCGCCAACAGAAGACCGCCACACAGAAATGTGGGTCGTAATTCTGTGGGCGGTGTTCTGCTGGCGTGGCGGTGGAGGTTGACCAGTCTCCACTTTCCCGCCGACCGCCAGTGTGGCTGCTGGCGGTTTTCCGGCGGAACGCTCCCAGCGGTCAGAATGCGCACAGCGGCACACCGCCGCGGTCGGCGGTCTTCACCGCGGCGGTAACTCAGCGGTCTTGCGAAAAGACCGCCAAGGTCAGAATGAGGGCCTATATCCTATGGAACTCATAATACGGCTGGTGGTATATCCGTCACTTTACCGTCACTTTTGGGACGGATTAACACCTCCTCCAAAGTTGTAATAACCCCCTAAGTTTTGTTCGGGTGCAAGTATGACTTTCAAAGAAGGAGGGAAACGTATTCGAAATGTTCAAATGAAATGAGAGCAATTTTCAAGAATACTATAGTAAACATTAAAGAAAACACCAATATGATTGAGAGTAAGCTGTGCTCTTAGAAGGTGTGGAGACACCTCAACTATACATGCCGGCATTCCTAAAGAGGATTTGTGTGAGAATAGACATGTAGGTTTCATTGCAGATTACTAGTTTGTGAGGAGGGCTCCAATGATCATCTTTGCAAAGTTGCCTCGGCTGTTCAGTAATTTGCATGAGAGTCACATGATGTTTACGAGAAGCGGGTTCTTTCATTTTATTAAAAAAGCAGTTCTCCCATAAGGCACATAAAAGTATTGTGGATTAAACCTCTTTCAGTAGAAACAAACTGTCACTTACTTGAAATGGTACCACATACTTTTACCGTTGCTATGTCTCTGTTCTGGAAACACTTGAATTTTCACTGCTTACACTTCTGATACAGTTGAAAGAGGAAATTCAAATTGCAGGACCATGTTAAATAGCAATTAGAGAGGTCCACAAACTTTTTTAAGCTGCCATTTAACAATACTTCCTCATCACTGTTGTCCTCCCAGTCCTTACTTCAGGATATAGCCCATATCCCCCAACAAACATCATGTTGCAAAAGCATACCAAACTTAAATAAAGAGACCCTCTCTGTATAAGCCCCTGTGGTACCTTTACCATATCCCTTGTTCCCATTCAGAGGAGGAAAACTGGATTATTCCAATTGAAACAGTGCAGAGCCTGAAATACAATAGGTTAGTCCCTGTGCGAAGTGGCATTGTGGACAAAAAACTGTGAACTGGAATGCCATGCCAAAAGTTTGCCAGTAGATTGAACTTTTTCTGGTATTTCACTGAGTGCCTTTGTGTTTGCCTTACTACCCCTGGGAAGTGCTGAAAAGGGAGGTTTTATCCACAGTACACATGTTTAATTACAACAATCACCTGAGATCAAGAACAGCAAATTTCTTTGGGTGAAGGGATGATCGTAAGTCCTTACTTCATGCGAATATCACAAGGTTGAATGTTTTTGTTCCAGTATTTCCCGAACAAGTAAAGAATATGGCAACACATTTGAAGGATGATTCTACTGCAATACGCTGTCTCAGAGGGAAAGACTCATAAGCTGCCTGAGAAGAGGATCCAGAAATAGCACTTCTGGCTCAGTTCAGCTACTTATTGTCTAAGGTAGTAAAATACGAAAGATAATGAATTCATTTTCAACCACCCTTCTAAAGCTCAAGAGCAAAGACTCATGAAGCCTATCTGAGGTCCAGTACCCCTTCTTCCCCTCCCACAGTTAAAATGCTGAATCAGGAAGGTCTAGACACCCGTATGTGCTATCCTCCTGCTGTTTATTTTGACAGACTTCACTGAGATCAGAAGACGGGAAAGGTTCAAGAGCATAGTCATTAACATCAAGAGATTTCCCAGTACCCACTTTATCCCTAGAACAGAACAATTGGAATGTCTGTCCTGGCTTAGTCATAGAAGTGAACAGAGCTTCCAGGGGTGAATGACCAACTGAGGTGTAAATTATATATGGAGACAATCCTCAACACATAAGAACAGCACTCCCACCCCTACTGACTTAAGAGTTAAAGTGAGCATGGAGACTTCGTTCAAGGACGTCATCCTCAGGAAGAGGAATACCAGATCCCAATAGCACACCCCCACAATCAGGACTTAGTAGCAATAACTAATTAATATGTATGTACACTTGCTACTGACAGCTGCAGGTGTGGGGTCATACACCTCTTTATGGAATTCCTTCCCTGGCACTGATAGGGGTCTCCCCCACACCCCACCCCCACCCGACTCCCTTCCCTACACGCCCACCACCCCGACCCCGACATTTCCTTACACATACACACCCGACACGCACGCAGGCACCACCAACACACATACACGCGCACACACCGACATACATGCCAACATCCACACCCACAGTCAGACACGTACACCCACATTCAAACATACATGCACACATCCATACATCCATACCCACAGACATACACACACTCATTCCCAAAACACGCAACACCCCCGCAAGCATACACGCACTCACACCCCCCCTACATACACACACACGCACACCCCATGCACCCACACAACACACAACATCCTCCCACCCCCCTCCCCTAACGGACGATTGACTTACCTGTTCCGTCGATCCGCCGGGAGGGGACGGGAGCCATGGGGGCAGCTCCGCCGACACCACACCGCCAACAGAACATCGCCTTGCAGAATCACAGGACGTGATTAGCTGGGCGGTGTTCTGTTGGCGTGGCTGTGGAGGTGAAGCAACCTCCACTTCCCCGCCACCCGCAAGTATGGCTGTTGGCAGCTCTCTGTCGGAAAAACGACAGTGGGCAGCCAACGATCATAATACGCCGAGCGGAAAACCGCCTCTACTGGCGGTCTTCCGCACAGCAGTTCCTCTGCGGTCTTGTTAAAAGACCGCCAAGGTTGTAATGATCCCCTATGTCTTATTCCAGGACAGGAATAATCCAATTTACTTCATCCAGACGAAACAAGCTGCACTGAATCAAGTCTTAAGGTACTAAGACCATTACCTCAGAATGCACTTAAAGCCTTCACCTCCATGATCAACTGTAGTCTATCCTGGAGAGGACTATCAAACTCAAAGATAATCTATGAAGACATTGCATCCCTACTTCCCTCCTCCCTATTCTCAGCTGAACGGAAAACGGTTAGTTCTCTTGGATATTCAAGTGTTCATCAAAGTCCACCCTGGTCCAACTAAAGTAGTGCCAATAAAGTTGGAATGCAACCCACAAGGAAATGGACATTCCGCCAGAACTTTAACTTGCCAGAGAAAGTAGAAGGTATCAGAGCCAAAATTGAAAAGTCTTATACTTAAGTGGAATCCAACAGCCCAACTGCAGAGAATAGTCTATCACAAATTAGCAATTGTGGAGTAATCCTCACCAAAGATAGACTACCCTAGTTTTTCACTCAAACCTTGTCTGGTAAATAGTAAGGTACAAATCTAACACCAGCAGCATATTTATACACGCTACAGCTTGATGCCATTCTGATGAGCACTGTCCCCAGGCCAGACACAGTATTTACTGGCCAATAGGGCTTCTTCTATACCCAGCTCGCCCTGACAGCTATCTAGCATTCCTCCCACAGTTGCATTTGTGTGGTCCCACTGAACAGAGTTAGAGAATCATAGATGCCCAAACAAACCAGGGATTGAGGAAGGAAAAAATAGTTTGACTAAGGGATCAAAAAACAAAGAGACAGTCATGGATGGCTGCTCTTAAAATTGTGGCTCACTGGACTTTTTCAGGCTAACACTACAAACCACTCTGCCTTGCCTTAACAATGAGAGTCCTGCTAATCCTCTCTTCTTGCACACAACTGCCACCTGCAGATATAAAAACAAATCCCTGGTTGCTGTTGCATCAGACCAGTCAGATTACAGCTGGCAGGACCTCGGAAAGAAGCCCCCAAAACTGAAAGTGGCAAGCTATCAAACTCCAACATGGTCCCTATGCAGTTAACCAGTTATCTCAATTGGTACCTTCATAAGTTGTACTTTATTAAGTGCAGAAACACAGGAGTGGTAATCAGAACACAGGTCCAGGCTTGCCATTGTGTAACTCTGGCATGTTCCTGATGGGGTGGAGACTTGAGGGCCCAAAGCAGGGGAGGTTGCCATGATCCAACCATGCCTAATGGTCTAGTTAAGTCATGTCTTCCTGGATCGTGAACATGGTTTTAATACTTTGCCAGGGCTGATTTGGTTTCCCTTTTCACAGTGGCACTGCACCATTGGTTAAATTGGTTTATATCATGTGAAAATAGGGCAACATAGAGCCATCACGCATTGTAAGCTGAGTCCCAATTACCTTGGTCTTTGGGGGCAAGTACTGTAAACCTACTTGTGTAAAAGCAGCAGATAAGAGAACATCTTCACAGTATGGCCTGGGCTGGCAAAGCTTTAATTGTAGACATAACTGTGGAAATCAACTATATTTTAGAAAGATAATTCAGTATTGCAAGTACGAGTCAAGGAGACACACAATAAAGGTGGTCACTAACCTCTTACCTTCAGATGGGGAAGGACGTCTAGTTTAATGTGCAAATGTATCACTCACAATAAATATAATGATCAAGCAGTGTTATTTGTTTAAGAAAAAGGTATAAGATTTTTGTGAATAAATGTTATGGCATAATCATTACTCTGCCTGCATATTTAGTTTCCCAGTAAGTTCTCTATGCTTCCCAATTAATGCGTGCTCTAATTCAAGGGCACAACTGCCAGGATTATGAAGTGACAGGAGCCAAGTGCTGCACCTGGGTTTGGTTTTGCTCACCAACACAATTCAATATCTAATGCAGTTTTTTGGAGCTGGAGCTCATAGACCTTTTCTCTGGCCGCCTGTTGGGACCCTGTTGATCAGCGCTTGCAGGGTCAGGCAGTGTTCACACATCTGACTGACAGTCTCTCTCTGGGCTTGTCAAGCTTGAGCTGCATATAAATGGCGAATTCCAAGGGTATCATACTGTAAGCGAATACGTGGAACAAGCACTATACACACAGTGCTATTTTATTTTAGGTTATTCTGCGTGAGACAGCTAACACCTGTGTCATTTGCAAAAGCGTTTTAAGGGCTTCTGTTTTTCCAATTGTTAGCAAAAGTGTGCCTTGCTTTTGTGCAAGAGATTTTTTTTATTTTTTTTTACATTTTGCTTTTATCACTGCAGCAAACGTTGGAATGTTTATGGGAACATTTCTGTGAAGTCCACTTTACAGTATTCATTCTTTAAACCGATTAACTTAACTGACTCAAATGACATAACTAAAATGAGTTGTTGCGTCCCTCCCCTTTCCATCGCTTAAAAAATCATACTGCGTATGGAACGGCATCACATGATATTGCGAGGTTAATATTCATGCCCATTGCCCCACTCGCCATACATTAGTACCAAAATGCATAAATGCATACAATACAAGAGATAAAATAAATACATTCATGCAAGATTCTTCGCACCATAATCAATTTATCTACACAGAGCAGGAAGCAGCGGGATACCAGACTGTTATGGCGAACTGATGAGGCCAATTGCGTTAACGCAAACGCCACATATAATCTATAATGACTCAGAGGCCGTCGTCACACATTCCTTCTACTCCTCTCTCCCCTCTAGTGACAGGCCTCCTCCATACACCGACGTTCCTACTAACAAGACTGAGAGATCTCGCAACTACTGTTTTATTATCTTCAATTGTCTGTCCAACGTGAGGTGGGAAGCTGTAATTCTGGTAAAATTGCCTCAGCAGTACTACCATAAGTGATGTGAAAGACTCCCAGTTCACTGACAGAAATTTCACCTCACGCAGCGGAGAATCGTTCGCTTGTTTTGTTTGAGGGTGCAATTTAGACTAGGCCCACATGGACGTCCAGTAGAATATCCCTTGCTGTTGCAAGGTCCTGTCCCTTACTGGTAATAGCTACTATGCATGGAACCGTTGCTATTTCACTCTGTTCTGAAAAATGTGCTGGAGTGTCACCTTGCAGCGCTGAGGCGAGGGGGCAGAGGACTGAATTCTAGGTGCTGGAGTATGAGGAGAACAACAGCCCTCCACAAGGGTTTTTTAGTCTGATCCTTCTCATAGGGGTGTGCGAAGTTGTAAAGTTTACTCACCTTTTATCGTAAAGTTCTCCACATGGGTTTCTCTTGAAAATCAAGAGTTTTTTTTAGTTTAATAATGCTTTATTGAATAAGTTAGAATACACTGGTACAATAGAATAAATACATTTGCAACCAGAAGAAAAAACTATTTAAAAAAAAGGATTAATCATAATCATAAAGATAATTATATCTATAAGAAACAATTTGTATACACAACCAGACTGTAATATTGTACCATAGAATAATAGCATTTTTTTGTTATGTTTTAGTAAAGAAAGAAAGAGAAGAGAGAAAGGAAAGAAAGAAAAAGTAAAACAATGCAAGTTAAAAATCACATAGTTACAATAAAGCAACCGTTAAGTATTAACAGTAGTATGTAAAGTCTTGTGTTGTGAAAGGAAAGAGGTGAGGGGAAACCAAAGCATGTCCCTTTTAATTAACAGTTGAGTAGTATTAGCATTTGCTCGATCCATTCTGTGATTATAACAGATCAGATTCCACCAAGTTACAACAGATATTTTCATAGTATCTTTCCAATCAGAAGTTATAATTTGCAGTGCACCAGCAATGAGCAAATCAGCCAATTTACCAAGCAGTGGTTGGGAATACCAAATAGATGAAGTACTACCCAAAAAAACATGTAATACATTGAAAGGTACATTGATGGAGAAAATCTGATTAACTTTATCCCAAACTTGTTCCCAAAAAGTATGAACTGCAGGGCACTCAAAAAACATGTGCATATAATGACTGTTTTCTTTAGAACACGACCAACACTTGCTATCTGTAGTAAGTTTAAATTTATAAAGGTCTACAGGAGTACAGTACAACCTATTGTAAAAATAAAATAACGTTTGGGTTGTAGATGCTGAACGGGATGTTGTATGGAGTTTTGACCATATTTTTTTCCATATAGATATAGGAATGCTTTGATTGAAATCCTGCTCCCATGCTAATTCTATTTTAGATTTTGGTCTCCCAAGAGTGGTATGTGTAAGGATTCTGTATATAAAAGACGCCAGGACTTGTGAGGAAAAAGTATAATGTTGGGAATTAGGCTGTGTAGAAGAGGGAGCCTCCAAAGATTGAGGCAATAAGTTATAGACGATAGCATAGAGAGTTTGATATTTCACAGTGTAATAAGTGGAGATATGAAATGTCCGTTGAATATCTTGAAATTCAAGTACAGCATTATCTGGAATTAACTTATCTAAAGTTATAATAATGCCTTTGTGCATCCACTCTTTCCATACCAAATTTCTATTATGAAATTTAATATCATTATTGTACCATATAAGAGTTTGCCTAAGGTTCTCATATGAGGAGTGAGACGCAAGAAGTAATGGCCTGGCAATAGAAATAGACTGAGTTATTGTCGGAGAGAAAAGAGATTTAGGGGGGTTTGAAAGCCGAACTGCATCTCTAAATGTAAATGGTGTAATTTGTGAGTGTTCCAATTGACTCCATAGAGAGGTCCCTTTATGAAAAGTGGGAGAGAGGGACAACCATATTTCTCTTAAAACAAATGCAGAGTGATATCTTCAAAGGTATGGAAAATGTACACTTCCATTGTCTCTAGGATCCTGCAATTTGACTAGAGATATACGAGATTTACGTTTGTTCCATAAAAATTTAATAAATAATGCATTTATAATTTTAAAAAAACTAGAAGGAAGTTTAAAGTGAAGCATAGATAAATAAAAATGTAAAATGGGCAACAACATCATTTTAATTGTGGCCAGTCGTCCCCACCAAGTTAAATAAAGAGGATACCATCTATCAAGTAATTTCACAATCCTTGACTCTACCTCTTTAAAATGTGTTTGAATAGTGTCTTTAAGAGAGTTGGAATAGGATATGCCAAGGCATTTGATATGCTTAGAGTTCCTCTTAAACCCAGTATCTTTAAACATGTCTGGTAGACAGTAAGCATTTAATGGCAAAACCTCTGATTTATCTACATTAAGCTTATAACCTGAGACACTTGAGTAATCTTATAATAATTTTTAAAAATCTGGAATAGTCTTGTGAGGATTAGAGATAAAAAGTAAAATATCATCAGCATAAACTGTGAATATAATCTCAGTATCTTTGTGCTTAAAACCATAAAAATCAGATGACTTACGTATTTTCTCTAGAAGGGGCTCAAGGGCTAATATAAATAACAGAGGTGATAGAGGACAACCTTGTCTAGTACCTCTGTGTAGGGGGAAGTAATGAGATTGTTTACCATTGACTAAAATTGGTGTAGAGGGTGAAGAGTATAAAAGTCTAATAATTTTAATAATATGAGGACTAAAACCATGCCATTTTAATGCTCCAAACATAAAATCCCAACAAACTCGATCAAAGGCTTTTTCAGCATCTAGAGTTATGGCAGCTATAGGATCCCTGGACTTATAGCAAGATGGATAATATTGAGAAAAGTTCTAGAATTATCTGATATCTATATCCCCTTAACAAAACCTAACTGATGAATGTCTATTAGGACCTGGGATAAAATGATTAATCCGTAAGGCTAGGACTTTTGCAAAGATTTTACAATTGACATTAATAAGGGATATAGGTCTGTAATTATCACATTTGGGTACATCCTTAATTTTTTTAGGAATCAAACACAACATAGCTTCAGAAAAAGTGCCCTTTGCTTGATCTTTTGATATGAAATATTGGATAAGTGTTCATAGCTTAGGAACTAAAATAGATGCAAAGGTTGAGTAAAATTCTGTTGAAAAGCCATCTGGGCCAGGAGCCTTATCTTTAGGAAGCTTGGTAATGTCATTTTTAATTTCTGCTTCAGATAGGTCAGAGTCTAATGGTGACAAATCTACTTTTTGTTTCGAAGGAATAGAGTGGAAGAAGGCATCCACTTCAGCCATACTAGGAGTATTGTCTGGAGTATATAATGTGGTATAGCAGTCAGTAAAGCATTCCAGGATTTCTGAATCTTTAGTATGTCTATTTCCAAATGTGTCTGTGATAACAGTAATTTTAGACTTTTGTTTTTTGATCTTTAAATAATTTGCCAATAGTTTACCCTCTTTATTTTTCCCCCGTAAAATTTGGAATTAATTTTGAGTAGAGTTCCACATGCACTTTCCAAGGAATGCTTATTGTATTGTAGTTTAGCATCAATCAACCTTGATAAGGTGTCTGGTTTGTTAGATGAGAAATATTCATGCTCAAGACATTTTTATTTGTGTGAGCAGTTGAGAGGAAACTTTAGATTTTTCTTTCTTTTTAATGGCAACATAGTCTATAATAAAGCCTCGAGCAGTTGCTTTAAATGCATCCCATATAAAATTCATCTGAGTTTCCGAAGGTAAATTGTGCATAAAAAATTATTTAGAAAACATTGTAAATTGTTCAATAAATAAATGATCTTGCAGTAAAGTGTTATTAAACCTCCAGTGATTAGAAAAGGAGGAATTTCCTGGAAGGCTCATATCAATTATTACTGGGGAGTGATCTGATAAGAGACTAGACCCAATATCAGCATGTGAAATTGTTTGTATACCATTTTGTGTAGCAAATATATAATCTATTCTAGAATATGAGTGATGTACTGGAGAATAAAACGTGAGTTCTAGTACATCTGGGTGAGCAATTCTCCATACATCACATAGACCTCTGGAGGAGATTGCTTGATAAAATGTTTTTTGCATTTTATTAAGGATATAACGAGTTTGGGAGTGACGATCTATAAAAGGATCCATAAATTGATTGCAATCACTTACTACCACAAGATTTTCAGAGTTGCAAGATAATAATAAAGAAGAAAAATTCACCCAAAATTGAGGCTCTACTCCAGTTGGACCATAAACATTGCAAATGGAAAACAGCAAACCATTAATCTTAACTGTCAATAAAATCCATCTTCCTATATCATCTTTAGTCTCCTCTACAACTTGTACTTCTAAAGATCTATGAAACAATATTATTATCCCATTCTTATTATGAGCTGCAGAGGAGCCAAAACATGACCAACCCAATTTCTATTCAAACTTTTAAAATCCTGCTCTTTAAGATGGGTCTCTTGTACAAGAGCAACTTGACAATTCAATTTAGAGAGATGCTGGAGCACTCTTTATTTCTTAACTGGATTACGTAAACCTTTAACATTCCATAAGATGATTCGAAGACTGGTCATTTAACTAGTAGAAGACATTTAGACAACAAAGCCTTACCGAAACCTAAGAGACAAACAACATGTGAATCATGGAAGAAGGTGGAAAGGAAACATATGAACATATATCTAAATAAGATTGCGTGTTGATGCCAATCTTGCATTGTAGGACGTAAGAAATAATAAAGGTAGAAAGAAAAGGAAAAAGGAAAAAAAAACAGAAAGAGACAAAAAGAAAAGGGTAGCAAAAGCACCCCATTGATAAAAGAAAGAAAAGATGACAAGAAGCCAAGAAACTTCTGTCATAATTGTCTTAAAGAGAAGAAAAATACTTTGCATGGGAGAAAGAGAGGAGCAAGAAAAGAAATAGAGGCCAATCAGCAACAGTACCCCTGAGGAACTACAATGATTGTATAACAAGAGAGAGGATAGACGAGGAAACAAAATAAATACATTACAATATGAACAACTGACGACGTGACTTACCAACAAGGGAAAGAACACTATGATGTCGAGATAGGCACAATCGGAAAGGGGACTTTCTCAACCTGAGATTTCAATGGTTCCAATATCTGTAAAGAAGAAATAATTAATTTCAGAATTTCACATTAACCAATCAAGTCTTGCTGAGTTCCACTGCCTCCCCTTTGTGAGTATATATAAACTGTTTCAGATCATAGGGATTTTCAAAAGTAGTTGTTCTGTCCTTGAAGGTGACTCTAAAAAAGCAAGGGTGAATTAGGCCAAATTTAGCATTCATAGATCTTAAGGCTGGTCGGAGATCCAGAAATTCCTTCCTTCGCTTGGCGGTCGCTGTGGCCACATCCTGGCTAAAGAAAATCTTTTGGCCCGACCGAAACAGTTGTTTACATTGTTTGGCGGCAGTCAAAATAGTCATTAAATCTGAGTACTGTAGGAAGTAGGCGATAATTCCTCTCGGTTTTAATGGAGAAGAGAGACCAACACGATGGGCTTTCTGGATGTTGAGAGCAGTAGTATTCTGAAGACCAACAATCTTTGGAATATGAGTTTGCAAGAATGTTATCAAATCTTGGCCTTCTGAACCTTCCGGAATGCCATAAATGCGAAGATTATTCCACTGATTGCGATTTTTCAAATCTTCTGTCTGTTTTTTAAGTAGGGCGACTTCCTTAGTCAAGGTATCAACTTTAGTAGTAGTATCTTGTATGCCACTAATCCTCTGTTCCACCTCAGAAAGTCTAGAATCCAGACGTGACCATTTCTCCTCAATTCGCTGTAGCGCAATATTTGTCTCCATAACAGAAGGCTTTATTAGCTTGAGCTCATCCATAATGTCATCTAATGTGAGGGGCAATGGAGACTTAGTTGGAGAGGATGGGTCTTTTTTAAATCTTTTGTGACCCCCGGAGTCTTTACGACCCTTAGAGTTAGAGACAGAGGATACAATTTGGAAGTATGAGGGGCTTCCATTTCAGCCACACAGTATATATTTAGTACAATAGTTTAGTTAATGTTCCTGTGACGCCAATTAAGTCACCTCAGAGGACAAATGTTAAAATTTTTAGAAGAAAATCCAGAATAAAATGACTATAACAGCTTCAAGAGTGGAAACCAAGAGTGTCCAAAAAGTATTAAGATCTCTACATTAATTCAAGTAGCCAAAAGACAAAAAAAGAAAATATTTTTTAGGAATAAAAAAAAAAAAAACTCTCAAAATGGCGCCCGCATTCCTGTCAGAAAGGGAGCGGTAGGTTAAAAAGATTAAACTCTGTAAAACACCAGAGTTTTAAAAGAGAAAAAACTCACCATACTGCTCCCTGCTTGTTCCAACATCCAATTCTGGGAAAAAAAGCAGCCAGCTGTCAAAAACGTCTCCATCCAATATAAAAACGTCCTCAGCAGCTCGGGAGTGTTGCTATCGAGCAGCCATCTTAGCTGCTCCACAACTCTCCAATCGAAAATCAAGAGTTTTGACCTGATGCGTGAAATAGGATTGCCAAGATCTATCCAGTTTCATATTGCGAAGAGAATAGTTTTAATAGTAACTCATATGAAAAGAACACCTCCATTTTAGTTACCAACTAGTATTTGCACGGTGTATTGCCCATCTGTGGGTCTTACAGGTGCACATCGCTAGTACCTGTGAGGGGGCAGATGGGGCCCGTCTCCCAGTTACATTTTCACAAGCCCCTCCTCTAGCCCCACCACCTGACTAAGGGGGTTATTCTAACTCTGGAGGAGTGTTAATCCGTCCCAAAAGTGACGGTAAAGTGACGGATATACCACCAGCCGTATTACGAGTTCCATAGGATATAATGGACTCGTAATACGGCTGGTGGTAAATCCGTCACTTTTCCGTCACTTTTGGGACGGATTAACACCTCCTCCAAAGTTAGAATAACCCCCTAAGTGTCTCTTGAAAGCCAACACTGAAAAAATAGACACCAAACCTGGCCAAACACATCATTATGTTCAGCTACGTTTCGCTCTACAACAGCAACTGCATGTGGCAATACACAAGCCTACATGTTTATTTAAAATTTAAAACATGACATTCTTTTAACATACATCAAAAAGTCATCTTTAAAATGTTTACATATATGTGTGTGTATGTATATTAAGTGTGTGTATGTATACAAGGCTGGCTTTAGCGCTGGTGGTATCCAGTGAAACAATGTTTGTTGGCACCCCCCAATGACCACCTCTGCCTTGCCTTCCCTCACTATCACCCTTTAACAGTGCCCTTCAAGTCACCATAACCAATCTCTTTCAGATGCATTTAATTATTTTTATAGCACCACTCATACCAGTGTAGAATGTCAGAGCACTTTACATCATACACACTGTAACTATTACAAACGTAGCAGCACTGGAGAAGAATGTCCACCACAATAACCTTCCCACAAAATCGACCAGAAAATGATGCAAAGAATAAGATACTATGTGCTACCACAGACCGCACCCCTTCTGCAAAGAGGTGCAACCAGGTAAACTGCCCTCAACAAATATCTGCAACACGTACTAAGTTCTAACAAATTCAATCGAAGCTTAGATTCATAGCAGTAAGAAGTCATTTACTTACCATAATCATTTGTTTGAAAAACATTACAGAAGGGACCTCAATGTAATATGTGTATAGCACAAAGAGATTAAATAGGACAAACAAAATAATAACATAATAAATATAAAAAACACATGAATGATATACAATAAATCTGTCTCTATGACAGGGTAACAGAGTCAGCCTATCTGTCTCTATGACAGGGTAACAGAGTCAGCCTATTTTTGGAATCACGATTGTCCAAATACATCTGATACAGCCAACACACATTTTGTCTTGAATAAGACGTCTTCAGGGGAAGCAGATGAATATGTCTTTACTCTATAGAGAAGAGTTATCATAGTCCAATAAATTTCTACTCAATTGAAACCGTTTTGCAATATTCGGTTAATGAAAGACTTGGGCAAAAATCATAATGCGCTAAACTATACCTTGCAGTTTGCATGCAGCTCTTTGATGACAGTTAATTGCTCACTGTACTATATGAGGATTTTAACTTGTAAACTGTAAGCAACAAAAGGATCTCTCTGACAAAAGCAATAACCTACTGACCTATTCACATTATTTGCACTTTATGATCTACATGGTAGATGTTCTTTGCAGCAGGCATTTTAACCCTCTGCGCTAGAGCTACCTTATGATGAAAACGTCCACTAGACAAAACTCCATCTCCCACCAGGAAGGCCATTAATCATGAGAGTTATCTTGAACATTTAAAGTTGCCTGAAAACTGCTGGAGGCAAGAAACGCAGCAGCAGGTGCTTTTGAAACCATATTATACTAGCGAACAGAAGTTGCAGTGGCACTGGTCGCACTGCCCTAGATCCGGCCCTGTATGTATATATATGTGTGAATTTGTGTATGAGATAGCTATATATGTTTCGACATATATTTCTATCTCATACACAGACTCACCTAAAAAAAAACAAAGGTTAAAGTAATATTATTGTTAGGTGAATTGTTCAGAAACCTTTTAAGACATGGGCAAAGTGGGCTCTGGCCCAGAGTCCTAGCCTTTTAGGGGGCCCTTGACAGAGTCAGCTCTGTTCTACAGAGAATCTTGCCCTGATGACCTTGAATAATTCTTAAAGGGATTGTTTTTACTATAGTTTTCCTTTCAATATTTTTAATGTGGGTTGTGTGTGAGTCTACTACAAACATTTTGCAGAGAAATGTGTTTGTTTCATGCAACATTCATAAAAAAGTTTATTTTAGATCGCAAATGACCTCATTTATGAGAAATGGGAGGGTGTTACAGAGATTATTCACAGTAATATTAGTGAGCTGTTGCTCTTTCACAATATTGAAAACACACGTCACTATCCCTAAATAGTAAAAGCAAACACTTTTAGAATTTTGACAAGTGTGCCTGTGCACTGTCAGTGACTTCGCCAAAGACGGAATGAAAGATCTGAAACTGAATCAGAAATTTAAAGCTGTTCTGAACAGGGCCCCCCAAAATACGTTTGGCCGAGGGCCACCAAAATCCTTAAATTATCCCTGGAATTGTTCAGTGCAATGAAAGATTTTGAACTCTAAAAACCACTGGAATTCACCAGTTATAGTTCTCTCAAGTAACTATAACTCGTGCCCTAGGGTAACTATAACTGGCTTCCTTGCCATGCACCGCTAATTACCACTCATATTACATCACCCATAGCATCTTGTATGACATCATTGATAATTTCACTGCAGCATTTGCTTTGAAAATGTTAATGAGAAAACTCTGCCTGGCAGGGGTGTGAGTTCTAGTTGCCCTAGGGACGTCACTGAACAGTTCACCTAACTATAATGTTACTTTAACCTTTCTATTTTTTAACATAAAGAATGCTGTGTGTGCTGGGGTGGGGGCTTGGCCTGTGGCCAGGCCCTGTGACTAATCCTGCACAAGTAGCCAACCCCATGCTACACAGAGCTTTTGGCTATGCGCGGCTGGGGGTAGGGAGGTTGGCCACAGGGATACCACCCAGAGGCAGCCATGCCCCCCATCCACACCCCCCATATATAAATCTATTATCTGTCTCCAAAATGACCAATAATTTTCATCAAATGTATATTTCTATAATGAGTTGAAAAATATTTAGCAAAGTGCTTTTGAACTATGTGTCTGTGACTATGGGCCGGATTACAACTTTGAAGGAGGGTGTTAATCTGTCCCAAATGTGACGCATATCCTGCCCACCGTATTACGAGTTCCGTAGGATATAATGGACTCGTAATACGGCGGGTGGGATATCCGTCACATTTGGGATGGATTAACACCCTCCTCCAAAGTTGTAATCAGGCCCTATATGTTTTTTCCACGGTTTTTATTATTTCATTTGGGGGTGAAAAATGTGAAAATAAATATTCAGACATATATTATTTATTCTTTTAAAAAACAAAATAAAACTAACATAGCTCTGTATTACCTTTTAACATTTTACACCCCATAAAATGTAATGGTAAAAATAACCACATCGAGGGCTTATATTTGATATGATACATCTTCAATTTATAAAATATAACCAGCCCCAAGATGGCAGTGCAGTACCAGCTGTAGAGCAAAACCTTCCGCCTGGAAAAGGATTATTAATAAATATAGTAAATTTTACTGGGATCATAATTTAAATGACCCAGGAGACTTATAGGAATATTTTATAATGTTGCTATAATGCTGAAGAAGTCCAAACAGCACCCCACAATGTAAAAAAAAAAAAATATTTAGCAAAGTGCTTTTGAACTATGTGTCTGTGACTATGGGCCGGATTACAATTTTGAAGGAGGGTGTTAATCTGTCCCAAATGTGACGGATATCCTGCCCACCGTATTACGAGTTCCATAGGATATAATGGACTCGTAATACGGCGGGTGGGATATCCGTCACATTTGGGACGGATTAACACCCTCCTCCAAAGTTGTAATCAGGCCCTATATGTTTTCTCCACAGTTTTTATTATTTCATTTGGGGGTGAAAAATGTGAAAATAAATATTCAGACATATATTATTTATTCTTTTAAAAAACAAAATAAAACTAACATAGCTCTGTATTACCTTTTAACATTTTACACCCCATAAAATGTAATGGTAAAAATAACCACATCGAGGGCTTATATTTGATATGATACATCTTCAATTTATAAAATATAACCAGCCCCAAGATGGCAGTGCAGTACCAGCTGTAGAGCAAAACCTTCCGCCTGGAAAAGGATTATTAATAAATATAGTAAATTTTACTGGGATCATAATTTAAATGACCCAGGAGACTTATAGGAATATTTTCTAATGTTGCTATAATGCTGAAGAAGTCCCAACAGCACCCCACAATGTAAAAAAAAAAAATAGTGATGTCCCTGCCCTTTCGTAGTGACATCACCAAAAAGAAAACGTATGTAAATAGCCCTCCCAGGACATTATGAGGCACTCCGTGAACAAGCAATGAGTAATAAGAGAGCGACCGTGGTCTTTTTTATGAGTGTCCCAGTCCCATCGGGACCCCTCCTGTTTTTTTGTTTTTTTTTAACAAGGGGTGTGTGTGAGCCCCAGGGCCCCTGCATCCTCCTCAGACTCCCTGCCCCCACAGGATCCAGCATAATATTTTAAAATATATATATATTGGCATGCCATGGTTTCCACCCAGGACATACCACAGCTTTAACCACATTGGGGAATGCAAAGGGAGCCCCAAGGCTCCCTCAGCCTCACTGGCTCCAGACTCCTACAGGAGCCAGCTTGTTTTCTTTATAAATGGCATGCCTGGGTGCCCACCCAGGGCATGACAAAAGTAGGTTTGTCCTTTTTTTAAAAAATAAATAAAAAAACAGGATACCCTGCTGCCCACCTAGGATGCCTATGGCTAATCTCACATTACAGGCTGTGCGGGGGATGGCCAGGGCCCCTGCAGCCCTGCTGGCTCCCCTACTTGCACCCATTTCTGATGCACAGGAACCGGCTTTGCTCCAACCCAGAGGGAGAAGCTTTCTTATGCTCCCAAGAGGTGGGAGCAATTTAAAGCATTTACCTGCTCATTAATGCAGGCAGGGAAATGCTTTGCACTACCACAACAAAGCTGCTCCTGCCCGGTGGGAGAACAAACAAACAGTGTCCCATGGGTTGGGGACCCCAGTACATTGCCACTGAGCCGGGGCTTCTGAGGCCATAGCATGGCTCAGGGTTAGGGGCCATACGGTCCCCCCTTTAACTGGAAGATAACCCCAAAGAATAGGGTCCCTGGGGCCTCTCCTGGCCCAACGACAGGGTCCATGCAACCCTCCCCATTTATTGAAGTAATCCACCCTGGGAGATGGGGTTGCTGGGTGGCGTAGAGGCATGGGGAAGAGGTCTGCATGCCTGCTTCTCTAAGAAATACCCCATTCCCCCTCCTGGACCGGCCCCACTTTTTTTTTTCATGGAAACGGGTGGGGTCTACGGGCAGCCAAAGGGACAGCCAATGCATTTTGCTCGCACTCGAGCTTCAACAGGGCTTGTCAGACCCTGATGAAATTTGATTGTGAACAAAACACTTTGGCTGCTTGTCAGGCCCTGATGAAGCTTGAGTGCGAGCGAAATGCATTGGCTGCTTCTTTTACTGTCCGTGTATGAAGAATTGGTGAGTAAAGAATTTGTCTAAACTAATATGATTGGAATAATTTCCTGAATTTTGTTTGTTGGTCTAAATCTTTAGACTATTGCCTTTTTGATTTGACACAAAAAACATTCCCATGTCAAGGGATTCCGTTAATATAGATGTTTGTTAGACTCCCTTAACTTTTTGCCTCTGTCACCCATGTTGTTTATGTGTGCTGGACTCTGATTTTGCTGTTTTTGTTACTCTGGGCACTTTACCACTGCTAACCAGTGCTAAAGTGCAAGTGCTCCTTTACAAAATGCTTTACAAAATGTATATGTAATTGGCATATCCATGACTGCCATATTTGATTTACTAGTAAGTCCCTAGTAGAGTGCATTAGAGGTGCCAGAGCCTGAACATCAAATGCTCCTAGTGGGCGTGCAGCACTGGTAGTGCCACTCACATAAGTAGCTCTGTAATCATGTCTCAGACCTGCCACTGCAGTGTCTGTGTGTGCAGTTTTAACTGTAAATTCGACTTGGCAAGTGTACCTACTTGCCAGGCCTAAACCTTCCCTTTTCTTATATGTCAGACACCCCTAAGGTAGGCCCTAGGTAGCCCCAAGGGCAGGGTGCAGTGTATGGTTAAGGTAGGACATATAGGCCCTCATTATGACCCTGGCGGTGTTGCACCGCCAGGGCCAACGGGGGCGGGAGCACCGCCGACAGGCCGGCGGTGCTCCCTTGGGCATTCTGACCGCAGCGCTTTGGCCGCGGTCAGAAATGGAAAACCGGCGGTCTCCCGCCGGTTTTCCGTTGCCCATTTGAATCCCCCATGGCGGCGCAGCTCGCTGCGCCGCCATGGGGGATTCTGACACCCCCTACCGCCATCCTGTTCCTGCCGGTTCGCCTGCCAGGAACAGGATGGCGGTAGGGGGTGTCGCGGGGCCCCTGGGGGCCCCTGCAGTGCCCATGCCAATGGCATGGGCACTGCAGGGGCCCCCGTAAGAGGGCCCTGCTAGTATTTCACTGTCTGCATAGCAGACAGTGAAATACGCGACGGGTGCAGTAGCACCCGTCGCACCTTCCCACTCCGCCGGCTCGATTACGAGCCGACTTCATGGTGGGAAGGTCGTTTTCCCCTGGGCTGGCGGGCGGCCTTTCGGCGGCCGCCCGCCAGCCCAGGGGAAAAGTCAAAATACCCGCCGCGGTCTTGCGACCGCGGTACGGTATTTTGACGGCGGGACTTTGGCGGGCGGCCTCTGCCGCCCGCCAAGGTCCGAATGAGGGCCATAGTAATGTATTTTATATGTCCTGACAGTGAAATATTGCTAAATTTGTTTTTCACGGTTGCAAGGCCTGTTCCTCTCATAGGTTAACATGGGGGCTTCCTTTAAATCTCATTAAAGCGTAGATTCCCCTTGGGAGCAGATGGACATGTGGAGTTTGGGGTCTCTGACCTCACAATTTAAAAATACATCTTTTAGAATAGTTGATTTTAAGATTGTGTGTTTGAAAATGCAACTTTTAGAAAGTGAGCATTTTCTTGCTTATACCATTTCTTTGACTCTGCCTGTTTGTGGATTCCATGTCTGGGTCAGTTTGACAGTTGGGCTGATTGCACCTCACACTAGACAGTGACACAAAGGGAGATGTGGTGTAGTCTGCATTTCCTGATGAGCCATCTGTATTAGGAGGGAGGGGAGGAGTGGTCACTCACACCTGAAATGGCTGTGTCTGTCCTCACACAATGCAGTCTCCAACTCCCTGGTGAGTGTCTGGGGCCTGGCCTGAGAAATCCTGATTTCACATTCAAAAGTGACTTTAATTTGAAGTAGGCCTACTTCAAATGAGAAATTGGGGATAAGAAGGGCACCCAAAACCACAGACTTTAGAAAGACTTCTGTAAACAAGAGGAACCTCTGCCTGGAGAAGAGCTGAAGAGCTGAGGAAGAAGAGCTGCCCTGTCTGTGCTTTGTGCAGCTATCCTGCAGTTGCTGCTTCTGCCAGATTAAGAGGGCAAAGACTGGACTTTGTGTGCCTTTCATCTTGAGAAGAAATCTCCAGGGGCTTGATTTAGAGCTTGCTTCCTGTTGTTTGAAGTCTCAGGGACAGCAAAGACTTCTTTCTGCTACCACCTTGAGTCTCTGGAGAGGTATTTAGGATAGCAGAAGAATTGTTGTGATTGCTGGTCCTGATGAAGCGTCGCCCGATCTGTAGGGACACCAAGGGCGCAAAACATGTTGACCGTATGTACAAGCTGTAGGGAAGATAGTCCCTATCAGCTTTTTCTTCCTTCTTTTTTAGAGAGTGGGGGAACCTTCTTCCTTGCCCACTTCTGATCTGTTTTTAATATTGACCAAGGCCTTCCATTTCATTAAAACTATCTGTTAGGAGGTCCTCGAGCCAATTTTAACTCTTATTTTTTCTCTCTGCTGCCTTTCATTCTTTGAGGGGAAGTTTGAATATATTCCAGACCCCATTTTTTGGCACACACTTCTGTTGAAGTTCTTCGGCAAAGTGCCTCCTCAAGGGGGTCAGTCAGACATTGCAGCACCGGTCTGGTGTGGAGCAGACGCTATGATGAAGCACGACATCCAATGGATGTGTGAGGGCCTGTACTTCTGATTGCGAGAAGTGCCGGTGCTAACTTGTGCCATGATTTTAATTTATTTAGGAACTGTGTACCCTTTTTTTTATTTGATCTCTGGAGAGACTCCCATTCTGCCCTGTGGTGCCCATCCAGTTACTGGGACCCTGAAAGGAGAAGCTGACAGCCTAAGAGGAAAAAATCCATGCACAGAGCATTGTGCAGGAAAAAGATCGACAGGACTCTGATCTGCGGCTGAAGAAATGACCCGCCACCGGCTCCACGGCTGAAAATCAATGCTCGCCAGAAACTCAACTGAAGAATCGACGCACAGAGCAGGAGAAACGACACGCAGCATCTCTGACAGAGACTCGGAGATCGAAACCCGCGCTGCGTGGTTTTTGGATCATCGTGCGGCTGGATTTCCGACGCAAGTACTGCTGGGCGTGCAAAAACAATGCAAGGTCTGCCCGGACCCGAGAGTGCTGAGTGGATCAATGCATCGCTCTCCTGCGGAGAGAAGAAACGACGTACCCCAACCCGATGAAAGGAGAAACAATGCAAGGTCTCGGTCGCAAGTGAAATTGACGCATCGCAAGCCCTTTTTGGCGCACACTCGCCGGTGCTGGTTTATTTTTGACGCACCCAAGGTACATTTTCACGCTAACAGTGTTAGTGTGTGTTTAAAACTACTTAAAGACTCTTTTTGCATTTTTATTGATAATTTGTGTATTGTAGATTTTTCTCGTTTTGGTCTTGTTTTGTTTAGATAAATATTTCCTATTTTTCTAAACCAGTGTTGTTTCATTTTGTAGTGTTTTCATTACGTTACTGTGTGTGTTGGTAGAAATACTTCACACCTAGCACCCTGAAGTTAAGCCTACTGCTCTGCCAAACTACCAAGGGTGTAAGCAGGGGTTAGCTGCAGGTGATTCTCTTTTACCCTGACTAGAGTGAGGGTCCTTGCTTGAACAGGGGGTAACCTGACTCTTAACCAAAGACCCCATTTCTTACATTGGTAATCAGTGGTTGGGATTTGGACTTGTATTTGTACTTGGCATACAGTGATTAAGTGTACACTACTATTTTGAGTACAGACCACTACGTGACCACATACTACTTGTTTAGTGATCTTTTGATTTTTTCTCTTTGGGACTGATTTTGTTTTACTTCTATTTTTTGCTGATTCCTTCTTTCTTTGAAACTTCATTTGGGAACTTGTTTTTCTGCCTTTGGAACTTTGCAATTGTTTTTGAATCCTCATCATGTCCCAAGCTGGAGATGCATCAGTTGAAGCTGACTTTGACCTTGAGAAATTGGAGAGGTATACCAAGGATCAGTTGTAGCAGTTCTATAAAAGTTTTGACTGTCCCATTTAGATCTCATTCAGGAAGGAGGAGCTGCAAAAGCCGTTGAGGGCCTGGGTGACAGCCAAGAGCACTGAAGGGCACACAGAGGATGAGGGAGCTGAGGAGGGGGAGAAAGAGTGTTCCATACAAAATGGTATTGTGGGTGAGCCTGTTATGTACAGGGAGAAGGTCTCCAGGGCAGGTAGCAGTAACTCATCGAAGGGTCTGACAGCTGAGGAGTTACAGGACAGACAGGCAGAAAGGGAGTACCAATTGGAGCAGAGAATGCTAGCCCTTGAGGAGAGGAAGTTAACGATGCCTCATGAGCTTAGCTTGAGAGAGATGGATCATAGAAGCCAGTCCAGTAGAGATGGTGGAAGCAATCCTACAGTGCAGCCTGAGAGGAGGGTGCACATTCCTAAAGACCTTGTGAAGGATTACAAGAGGGAGGATAACATATACTTGTGGTTCATGGTGTATGTGTCTGCTCTCCACATGAATCTGGTTCCTTAAGCTCATTGGGGGGTGGGTCTGTGGAAGCACTTTGAGGTAGACAGGAGGGATACACGGACAGCCTTAGGGGATGCTCAGAATCTCACCTACTCTAGCAGGAAGAATGCCCTACTCACGAGGTATGGTCTCACCCCTGAGCAGTACGAGGATAAGTTTAGATCCTACAAGAAGAAGGAATCCCAAACATGGTTGGAATGTGCTGATTCTTATTGCAGGTCACTGGAAGGTTGGGTGAAGGGCAGTAAGGTAATTACGTATGAGGGGCTTTACAATCTGATTGCTTGGGAGCATTTGTACAGTTTATGTTTTTCAGAGCTGCGCCAGCATCTGATTGACAGCAAGCTGACCGACCCCAGGAAGCTTGCACAGGAAGCGGACCGCTGGGAGAGCACCAGGGTCCAGAAGAGGTATGGGGGAGACCACACCAAGGGTGGGCAGGGACCCTCTGAGAAGAAATAGGGGGATACGGGTAAACAGGGGGAGTTCTCTAAAGGGCCCAAACTGATTCCCAGGGTGAGGATTCCCAACCCTCCAGTGAAAATAAGTCTGGTTCTCAAAAGGGAAGCCAGTGTCAGGTGGTCCCCCACGTAAGTGCTATGCATGTGACCCGGTGGGTCATGTGAGGGGAACCCCAAAAGGACACCGGCACCCACTGGTGCGCCGTCCCAGGGTTTAGCCAGTGTAGTGCTTGAGGAGGAGTTGGTTTCAGGTGGGTGGGAACCAGCTGAGATGACCCTTGTCTCACTAGGGGACAGTAAAATGGTCCAGAGAACCCTAGTGCCTGAAAACACTAAGAAGTGCAGGCAGTGGGTGACCATCAATGGACAGAGGGTGGACGCTCTGAGAGACAAAGGAGCCAGCATGACTACAGTGAGGAGTCAGGTGGTGTCTGAAGAGCAGATTGACCCCGGGTACTTCAAGTAGTTGCAGTGGACAGCTCAGAGCACCTGTGCAGAGTGGTGCAGGTTCCCTTTGAATGGGGTGGTCTCAGGTTCCTTGAAGGTAGCTGTGGGTCCAACCATTCCTTATGATTGTTTGCTAGGCAATGCCCTGGAGGATTCCCCTTGGAAGTAGGTGGAACACAGGTCTCACTTGGAGATATTGGGTCTGCCTAGGTGGGTATGCATATCCACCAGGTCAATGGCAGCCCTCAGGGTAATCAAGAGCCCCTGGAGCGTGAAACAGTGGCCCAGGGGACCGGCAAGAATAGGAAGGGCAGGGGGCGTGGGAAACCGGCCCCTGAAGTTCCCACGGTCTGGGAGGAGGCAGAGCTGAGGGTGACGCCCCGGAGCCTACAGGTGGCTAAACTGGGGGAGGTCCCCGAGCTTTCGCAGTAGCAGCATAATGGGGGGCCCACCAGTGAAGCATTCTGTGCAGCACAGAAGACATGCCCTAATTTAGAGGGTTTGCAGCAGCAGGCTGCAGACCAGGCGGCTGGCAAAGAGCCTGGATCACACCTGATCTATTGGGAGGATGACCTCCTGTATAGTGCGCCTAAGGTTCCTGAGACTAGGTCAGCCCATGTGCTGGTGGTACCCCAGTGCTTTAGGGCCTTCCTACTGGGGTTGGCTCGTGATGTGCCTTTAGATAGACATTTGGGGCAGCACAAGACCTTTGAGAGGCTTGTCACCCACTTTTACTGGCCCCTAATGCGCAGGCAGTCAGATGCACATTGCAGGTCTTGTCAGACTAGTCAGGCAAGTGGCAAGAGTGGGAGGAAATGTAAGGCTCCCCTCCAGCCATTGCCTGTTGTCAGCAGTACTCCCTTTGAGAGGGTAGGCATTTACATTGTGGGGCCTCTGGATCCCAAGACCGCCATGGGCAACAGGTTTATCCTGGTCTTTGTGGACCATGCCACACATACCCAGAAGTCATTCCTTTGAGATCAATCACTTCCCCTCTGGTGGGTCGTGCTTTGATGGGGGGTTTTACCCACATGGGGTTCCCCAAGGAAGTGGTATCTGATAGGGGTACCAACTTCATATCCACTTATATGAAGTCTCATTGGAAGGAGTGTGGGGTAACCTACAAGTTCACCACCCCTTACCACCCCCAAAGTAATGGTCTGGTTGAGAGATTCAACCACACCTTAAAAGGCATGATCATGGGCCTGTCAGAGCCCTTGAGACGGAAGTGGGATGTCCTCTTGCCATGCCTTCTGTTCGCCTACAGGGAGGTGCCTCAAAAGGGACTTGGGTTTAGTCCCTTTGAGCGGATTTATGGCCACCCTGTGAGGGAACCTTTGGTCTGGATAAGGAAGCATTGGACAAAGCTCCTAGTAAACCCTCCAAGGATGTATTCAGTTACATGCTGGCTCTGAGAAAGAAGACTGCCCGCTTCAGGAGTCTCGCTCAGGAGAACCTGGAAGCAAGCCAGGAGGACATGAAACGCAGGTATGACCAGAATGCCACTTTGGTCGAGTTTTAACCTGGACAAAAAGTGTGGGTGATGGCATCAGTGGAGTCTAAGGTGCTCCAGGATAAGTGGACTGAGCCATTTGAGGTGATGGAGCGCAAGAGTGAAGTTACCAACCTGGTGGACTTGCGGTCTCCAAGGAACCCTTCAAGGGTTCTGCATGTCAACCGCCTCAAACCTCACTTTGAGCGGAAGGAACTGTCCATGCTTCTTGCAACAGATGATGGGGTCGAGGAGGAGAGTGAGCCTCTTCCTGACCTCCAAATAGGGCAGGGGTCTGTGGTGTACTTAGGACACCAGGTGGGGAGTGGCCAGGTGGCACCCCTACAGCCTAAGATTGACACAATTCTGGCTTGGGAGCCTCCCAAGACCCAGACTGAAGTGAGAGCCTTTTTAGGTCTCACAGGATATTACAGGAGGTTTGTTAAGTGATATAGTACCATTGTTACCCCCTTAGCTGAGCTGACTTCTAAGACGCAACCCAGGAAAGTGATTTGGACAGAAGCTTGCCAGAACGCTTTTGATGCCCTGAAGGCTGCCGTGTGCACAGCACCTGTGCTGAAGGCACCAGACTACTCCAAGGAGTTTGTTGTGAAAACAGACGCCTCAGAGCATGGTATTGGAGCAGTACTCTCACAGCTTAATGATGAGGGCCTAGATCAACCGGTAGCCTTCATTAGCAGGAAGTTACTACCCAGGGAATGTAGGTGGAGTGCCATAGAACGTGAAGCGTTTGCTGTGGTCTGGGTACTGAAGAAGCTAAGACCCTACTTGTTTGGGACTCACTTCCAAGTTCAGACCGACCACAGGCCCCTCAGATTGTTAATGCAGATGATGGGTGAGAATCCAAAACTGTTGAGGTGGTCCATTTCCCTACAGGGGGTGGACTTTACGGTGGAACACCGTCCTGGTACAGAGCACGCCAATGCTGATGGTCTGTCCAGGTTCTTCCGCCTTAGTGATGAGAACTCCCATGAGGTTGGGTGGTTGCTCCCCACTTTCAGCTGGGGGAACACGTGTTAGACTTTTCGTCTTTGACGTGGTCTGCCTTAACTTTTTGCCTCTGTTCCCCAGGATGTAGATGTGTGCTGTTTTTGTTACTCTGGGCACTTTACCACTGCTAACCAGTGCTAAAGTGCAAGTGCTCCTTCACAAAATGTGTATGTAATTGGCTTATCCATGATTGGCATATTTGATTTACTAGTAAGTCCCTAGTAGAGTGCACTAGAGGTGCCAGCACTGGTTGTGCCACCCACATAAGTAGCACTGTAATCGTCTCAGACCTGCCACTGCAGTGTTTGTGTGTACAGTTTTAACTGTGCCCTCTTGCCGGCCTAAACCTTCTTACATGTCAGACACCCCTAAGGTAGGCCCTAAGTATCCCCAAGGGCAGGGTGCAGTATATGGTTAAGGTAGGACATATAGTAATGTGTTTTATATGTCCTGACAGTGAAATACTGCTAAATTTGTTTTTCACTGTTGCAAGGCCTATCCCTCTCATAGGTTACCATGGCAGCTACCTTTGAATCTGATTAAAGAGTAGATTCCCTTTGGGTGCGGATCGACATGTGGAATTTTGGGTCTCTGACCTCACAATTCAAAAATACATCTTTTAGTAAAGTTGATTTTTAAGATTGTGTGTTTGAAAATGCCACTTTTAGAAAGTGGGCATTTTCTTGCTTAAACCATTTCAGTGACTCTGCCTGTTTGTGGATTCACTGTCTCGGTCAGTTTGACAGTTGGGCTGGTTGCACCTCACACTAGACAGTGACACAAAGGGAGGTGGGGCGTGGCCTGCATATCCTAATGAGCTATCTGTGCTAGGAGGAAGGGGAGGAGTGGTCACACACCTGAAAGGGCTGTGCCTGCCCTCACACAATGCAGTCTCTAACCCCCTGGTGTGTTTCTGGGGCCTGGCATGTGCAAGGCAGGATTTCACAAGCAAAATAGACTTTCCTTTGAAGTAAGCCTACATCAAAGGGCAAAATGGGTATAAGAAGGGCTCCCAAAACCACACACTTTAGAACACTTCTGGAAATCAAGATTAACCTCTGCCTGGAGCTGAGGAAGAAGAGCTACCCTGCCTGTGACTGTGCTTTGTGGATCTATCCTGCAGTTGCTGCTTCAGCCTGTGCAAGAGGACAAAGACTGGACTTTGTGTTGGCTTCCTTCTTGTGAAGAACTCTCCAAGGGCTTGAATTAGAGCTTGCCTCCTGTTGTTTGAAGTCTCAGGGACAGCAAAGACTTCTCTCTGTTAGTGCCTGGAGCCTATGCTGAGACTCCTACTCTGCCAAGTGGTGCACATCCTGTTCCTGGGACCCTGAAAGGAGAAGCTGGCAGAACAAGAGTGAGAAATCCAGGCACCAACTGCCGTGCGGGGAAAAGAGCAACACAACTCTGATCCGCAGCTGAAAAATCGACCCGCCACTGGCTTCATGGCTGAAAATCGCTGCTCGACTGCAGCTGACTAAAAGATCGAGGCACGCGGCTGTAGCAATGACGCGCAGCATCGCTGACGGAGGCTTGTGCAGCAGGATTGCCGACGCAAACATCACTGGGCATGTAAAAATGACGCAAGGCCTGACCAAACCGAGTGTGGTTCGAATCAACGCATCACTCTTCTGCGGAGAGAAGAAACAATGCATGCTGACTTGCAATCCCTTTGTGGCACACACTCGCCTGTGTGGGTTATTTTTGATGCACCCAGGTACATTTCCACGCTAACATCATTGGCGTTGTGTTTAAAATTACATGAAGACTCTTTTTGGTTTTTAATTGATAACTTGACTTGTGTATTGTGGATTTTTGTTGTTTTGGTCTTGTTTTGTTTAGATAAATATTTTCTATTTTTCTAAACCTGTGTTGTGTCATTTTTTAGTGTTTTCATCAAGTTACTGTGTGTGTTGGTACAAATACTTTACACCTAGCACTCTGAAGTTAAGCCTGCTGCTCGTGCCAAGCTACCAAGAGGGTGAGCGGGAGTTAGCTGAGGGTGATTCTTTACCCTGACTAGAGTGAGGGTCCTTGCTTGGACAGGGGGTAACCTGACTGCCAACCAAAGACCCCATATCTCACATGCACCCAAATGTTTCTTTCATTTACCCTTTGCCAATATGTTGATCCTTTTTTTAAAAAAAACATTTGTTTTCCAGACTTCGACCTACATTCAGGATGTCACACATTTTATCAATTTTGTTGAAAATCACCCATTTTTGGACACCAAACACTTTTTGGTCATTTTGGACTTTCAGTCCCTTTACACAACATCCCTCAACAGGTTGTTATACAGGTGATAATGGACTTATTGAATACTCAACCTACTCCTATGGCAGTCCCAAACAAATTTATTATTGATCTTATGAGTAATGATATGCCAAAACCTTTATGTAACTCAGAGGCGAATTTTATCTTCAGGTTATGAGAGTTTTTATGGGGGCTTCTTTGCACCCAACCTAGCCATTCCCTACATGTATAATTTTGAAAAAAAGATTTTTGATGGATGTTAATGGCATATTTGTTCACAATGTAACCACATGAAAACGTTACAGTGATGGTGTTTTCATGATTTGGTCATGGTCATCCAGTGACTTTTTCACCAATGGCTTAATGAAAAAGAGTCCTTACATTCAGTTCACTTTGACCTCTAGTTCTAAGGAGATAATCTTCCTTGGCTTAATGGTTAAACATGACAATCAGCATTTGTATTTCATTAAATCGCAAATCCACAGAGAAGAACTCCACACTACAATACGCAAGCTTTCATCCACACAGTTCATGTGATCATTTGCCCTTTGGTAAAAAATGTCTGATTCATCAAAATTGTGCCAAGAAGGAGAACTTTGTTCGAAAGTCAGGCACACGCATGTCTTGTCTTCAAGGAGGTGTTACCGAAACGACTACTAACAAGAGCACAAAAAAGAGCACCAGTCCGTAATCACATTAAGAAATGTTTTTTTTCAAATTCTGATATTCTGAGGACATTAGAGACCGATCTAGAATTCACACTATTCTCCTTTAAAAGGGGAAAGAATCTTAGGGCTCACCTAGCAGAAGCTGAACACCCAGGTGAGCCACCCCTATGATTCAAATTTCCCAAACACGGGATCTGAGCCCAATAATGTGGCATTTCAAATGTGGGTCTTGCAGTGTGTGATTATACATTCAACACTAAGATATTCTTACATCTTAATACACAATTTACCCTGACTTGTCTAACCAATTGTGACTCTCAGAATGTAATTTATGCCATCTGGTGTCCCTGTGGTAAGATATACATCAGGATAATTACCCAACGGATTTGCAGCAGTATCCTTCACTACAGATACCGAATATGGTGTGGGATCACTACCACATGTTGGGGTGAACATTTCCAGCTAATGGGAAACTCTGAACAACATTTCAAGTGGCAAGTCATTGCACAAGTTCAGAGGACAGATAAAGTTGTCAGCATTTCTAGATCCCTAATGCACTTGGAATGTAGATGGATTGATCTTTTAAACTCTGCAACTACAGGATACAGCATTAGTGAGGAAACATTACAAACAGTTTCAACTTATCAACATTAAATGGGTGACTCCAAAGTAATTTGGACTTGCAGGGACCACTTGTTGTTTTTATGTGTATCTGTATTTTGTATATACTTTCAATGTACCTTTTGTTAAATTCAAACCTTATTTTTCTATGACAGTTTTTTCTGCGTTTCTCTTCTTTTCGAGTTAGTGGTTGGCTGTTAGCACTTGTTTCAAATTCTTGTGTTGTTTTGTTGTCAGTACCAGAAGTGAGGAATCACACCTGTGCTCATACAGCAGATGAAGGGACAATGGTACGAGAGGGTTTGAATTATGTCTTTGATGCAACCCATTTTGGATTTGGATTCTGGATAGTACATTAACCATTTTCTTTTTGTTATTATGTGGTGATTCTTCTTAGAGGTTCTCATATACGAATCACTGTTTGCCACTTATTGTGGAAGTTGAATCTAATTTAATTCTTACCCCTCCTTCTGGTTATAGAATGTTTTGAATCTCAGAATTGAGCTTAATTTAACTCAAATGTATTTGACCTTATACTATGTTCACCCCTGCATTGCATTGTATATTATGGGACTAGCACCAGGTGTTTGGCAATCTATGGTTGTAGTGCTAGCATGCCAGTTTGACTACATGTGCTAAGAATTATACCGCCAATCATATAACGGGATTATTCCTCTGTTCAGTTATGCCTTGTGCATGAGGAAGTATTTAGCACATTTTCAATTTAAAAAACCTGGTTGGGCAAGTACCTGGTGGGAGGATGGTGTATTTGTGATTTTTATGAGGGTGCACTGATCCCCTCCCCATGCCTTGGAGAGACCCAGGGGACCCAATCCCCGAGGGCTGTATCTAATATAAATGGGGCGAGGGGCATATGCACCCCCATTTCTGAGCCACTCTAGATCCTCGGGGTCCCCATGTCCAAGGACCAAATGTAAAATAAGGTTGAGAGTTAGGCAGCCACCATCCATGAGCCACTGTTGGGCCCTGAGACTCCATCCCTGGAGGCTAGATTTGCCAAAATGGGGAAGGGATACCTGGCCCCCTTCCCAGTACCATGGTATGGCCTCGGTGACCCAAGCCATGGCACCAGCTCAGGGACATTGTCCCAGAAACCCCAGTCCCTAGGTCACTGTCTTTGCTCTGCCTGAGAGAACAGGCATGGAAGTGTAATGTGCTCCCATTTAGCAGGAGCAAAAAGTTGCTTTTGCTAGGTGGAAGCACAAAACCTTTTTCATGCCTGTGTTCTATGGCAGGAAAACACAGAATTGCTCCCTCCTCTCAGGAGCAAAATAAATGCTGCTTCTGTGGGGTGAGGGGGTGGGGTGGGAGCAATGCAGGCTAATGCCAAACCTGGGATTGGTGCTGCCAGGGAAGTCGGTGGGGCTGCTAGAGCCTTTGGACTCACCCTCCAAAGTGGGACATGCTGTGGGGTGTCCAGGGTAGGAACTTGCGGTATCATGGAGCCATTAGGGCTGTAGGGGCCCTGGTGCTCCCTCTGCAGCCCCAGCAAAAATAATGTTGAGGAGCTCCGCAGGTGGGTGCCATGGCATTGAGCTGCTTCCGCTTGCAGAGAACTGGTGGAGCTGGTGTGGTCCTGGACCCCCCCCATTAGGGCCCCTATCAAAAGATGCTTTTTTTAAAAATAAAACATTATTAATTGTTTTTAGAACAATCACTTTCATTAACATTGCACTGTGTGAATTAATTAAATATACATTTCATTATAATTACTGGTGATTTTTTAAGATAATCCATGTGCTGTGTATATATATGTTGATATCCTGACCCCTTCCTCAAGTCAACAGGCTCACCTTTTATTATATTTTAGTGTTGGGACCCTTTGACAAAGTATGTAGGTCTGCCTTACTTAAAATGACACTCTATATTCCGCCGTGTGCGTCTGCGGGGGGTTGGATGTCAGGCCCTGCCTTCATCTATACGTATCATGGGGTTGGCTGCTCAGGAGGGGTCAGATGCAGGCACTGGCCGTGGCAAACCCCAAGCCATACTTAGCCGAACGCTTGGGGTTGGCATTACATATGGTTATACAATACCACTGAATGATAACAAACAGCTCTGGAAATTCACTGAAAAGCTCAAAGTTGAAGTGACATCATGGGTAGGTGAAAAGGTCAGTGAAAACAAATATTATTTTAAATAAACAAAACAACTGACATTCCCCCTGTTATAGTTATCTCAAGTAACTATAACTCATGACCTAAAGTACAGTTGCAGTACTCCCCCACTTTTAGCCTTTTTTGATGCAACTTTGACTGAGGTGCACTAGGTTTCTGCTAACCAGGTCCCCAGTTCCAGCGTTTCTTTTTCAAAATAAGACTCCTGGTCACTTGATTCCCAAGTGGCCAGGGCCTTTAGCACCTCTGCAAGACTCTAGTAAATGGTACCTAGGGCATGGGTGCTGAAGAGGGGCCCTAGAGCTGCAGCACAAAGGGACCCAGCACCAAATACATGCAGACTGCCATTGCAGGCTGCATGACAAGGTGCTCCTGAAATGAAAAAAGACAACATGGCGCACACTCTGTGTACCATGTCCACTAAACACTGCGTGTAATATTTGTAAGTTATACCGGCAGCAGGCCTTACAGCCCTAAGTCAGGGTGCATTATATTACATGTGTGGGCATATCTGCATGAGCAGATATTCAGCTGCTATGTCTTTGTCAATTCTTAGACATACTAAGGGAGCAGGGAAGTCATTTTAAATACATGTGCTGGACACTGGTCAATACGGGTTCCCCAGCTACATGCTGGCTTCACTGAAAATGAGGATGTTTAGTATCAAACGTCTCATACTAATAAACCCTCACTGATTCCAGTCATAGATGTATTAATACAATCACCCAGAGGACACCTTAGAAGTACCCCTTGGAAACCTACAAACTTCTGGTGAGCTCACTGACCAGTTCTGGCCAGTCTGTCACCAAAAGATGAGAATCTGCCCCCTAGGGTGAGAGCATTTGCTCTCTGGAGGCCAGAAACAAAAGCCTGCACTGGCAGGGGTGTTAATGTACCCCTCCCAACAGGATGACCGACAAATCTCCATTCCAAGACAGGGAGCATCAAAGAAGTCCACCACCTTTGGTATGTAGAACTGGTAACCTTAGAGGAAGATGTTGACTCTCCTTCCTCAGGGCCCATCTTGCACCAGGACAGGAGGGAAAATTAGCTATGCAACAGATGTGTCGCATTTCCAGGCTGGCCACACCACTAGGGTGGCCAGCCTGAAGTGGACACAGCCTCAGGAATTCTGCCATCTTGTGTGTGGTGGAAATTAGGAACTCCTGACAGAGGAACTGGTCATCCAGGGGATGTAGTGACCCCAAGGGTAAATAGCCCATTGGCGACCCCCCTTCACTCCCCTTAACATCCCCTAAATTTAGTATTTAGGGGACTCCCTGATACCAGAACTTCAGATCTTCACTGGACACAAATTCATTCATTCATTCAATAACATTTGTAAAGCGTGCTACTCACCCGTGAGGGTCTCAAGGCGCTAGGGGAGGGGGGTTACAAATGGAGTGGACAAGGAGCCTGCTGAATCCGAGAAACGTGGAGCATGACTGCCTTAGTGCCAACCCTTCCGGCCTGCATGCTGCTCCCGACCCTCTATGAGCAACTGACCTGTCTTGCTGCTGTAGCCTCCAAGAAACTGGGAGAGCTACCACTTCCTCATAAACCACCAGGAAGAACTCCCCTCGAGTAGAGGAGCTGTTCCCCTCCATTCACAGGCACCCAGAAAGAATTGTGAGGATTAGTACATACAAAAATGCGATCCCAGACATCACCACTGCACTGAGCTGCCGAGCCCAAGCTCAAGTGGCCAGCAGTGTCAGCATGTTCCCCAAGCCCTCCAGAGATAAAGCCTACCCTGAGTTCATTTACTGTGGACTCTGAGTCCGTATCTGCAGCCTGTTTCTGCAGAACCCTCTTGCAACCATGAGTGACCAGGAGACAGAAACGCAATGCCTCAGGACATCTCTGCACCCCTCTGCCCCAGACCAAGGAGAAGAGAACCAATGGTGTCCCCACATCGCCCAGCCTTGTGACAACTGAGCCCATTTGTTGGCTTGATCAGACTGGACCCCCAGTCTACGCCCACAGACTGTTTCTGCAGGCCCCCATGCAACTGTGATGAACTCCAGCACTGGACCTGACACCGAAAGACACCACTGCAACCGAGCACCAGTGCCCAAGGAGAAGTGGACCGATGGTGTTCCCATGTGCCAGAGGACCTCAAGGGTTGAGCCCCCCTGTGTGTTCCCCCAGACTGGCCTTCCAGTCCAAACATGCACCAACTATCCTATTAAAGCGAATGGGACACCTAACACGGTTACACACCTCTGCACAGGGATGCACTAGAGCCTCCCGAGTTGATCTGTTGGTGTGGCCTTGGTCCCTGACCCATACTCACCCTAAGTCCTGGATTACAGTCCCTTAATTTACTGTAAAGTGCCCGAAGGCAGTACATCTTTTACCCCCCCATAGGATAACATTACTGCGCCTAAAAATAGCAGTGTGTCAACTTTTAAAAACTGTAAAAATTCCTATCTCGAAAAGTACTTACCTGATTCTGGTGATCTTGGTGTTTAAATTTATACCAATGTACATGCTATTTTTATAAATTGGTGTGGGATTTCTTTATTGAGTGTGTGTCTCACGTCCTCTATGAGTGTGTGCATTACATGCTTAGCACAACCCTCTGATATGTCTAACTGCTCGACCACACTACCCAAAAAGAGAGCATTTGGGATGTCACTTGTGCCTCCGTGATACCCCTGGGAATTGCTTGGACTCTTTGCATAATGTACCTCATTTTGGTCTATATGTAAAGAGACATCTTTTTACAGTAACTGTAACTTGCGACCTCTCTGCACTGCTTATGACTTCACAAATTCCATCACTCATGATATCTTCAATTACATTGTTGATAGCTTCACTGCATCCTTTGAATTGATATAATTGATGACAAAACTGTGCACGGTGGGAGCTGAGTTGTAGTTACTTTAGGGCACAAGTTTTAGTTACTGGAGATAGCTACAAATGGGCCATTACCTGTCCCATAAATGTACCATGATGATCAGTTGCAGCCTAGCTGGGAAGTGCTGCCATTTTTTAGCACAGCCCTACTGATATTTCAGAATTTTGTCTAAAGGATACCTGCTCTGTCCTTGTCCCAATCCCATTGGTCTTTCAGAGATGGTAATGATTTGCAGATGACCTTCTGCCTCTTCCTAAGGTATCCTGGCCTCTCAGAGATGATCTTGACATGTGACTGATTCTGCCATGGATGCATGGCCCTTCATCGGCTACATGATGCCCACTCAAGCCACAATAAACTAGCCTTCCAGATATGAGAGGGGAAACCTGTTCTTGATAATAAGGTTATTGAATGACAGTGTATAAAAGAATTTGTGAAATGTGACAAATCAGTTGAACTTTAAATATATTAAGAGATTATACCTATTTGAGTTTCACTCAACATTTAATTGGCTATTTGAAAGCTTATTAACATTCAAATCATAGGTGCAATAGGCAGTATAAATGTAAGTGTCATTAATTGAGCATCAGTGTTTTTAATATGCACTATGTTGTAAAGATGGGGAGGCATATAGGTTAATTGGAAAAGGTAAGTGAAAAGTAGACCTTGATGGGAGTCCGTCACCTGTTACGCCACTGGGCAGTTATGAGGAATACCTGTTGGAAACAAATTTAGCTGGTGCTGGGGAGAAAGCATTTGTTTGCGAGAAATCTATAATTAAATTAAAGATTGTGATGGTTACACATGCCCTTTCGTGGGAATGGTTCCCAGTATTTAAGGTGTATGATCGTGCTTGATTAAGAAACATGGTCAACAACTTTATGCCCTGATTCGTTGCAGTAAAGCAGCCTTGCAAGAACTTGGGAATCCAACCCATATTTCTTGACATATCTTTTTGCAGATCTTGCTATCGCCAACAATATAGATAGAGTGCTCTTTGGGTCCTCCTCTTTCAGCCACTGTCTTTCTTCCACTGGTGTCTTACAGCCTTTTGCTTGATACTGTGTTCATAATTCCTTGGCTAAGCCAAGCGGAATATTTCTCTCTCATCTAATGCTATTGGCTGTTTTTTGTGTATCCTTCCATCTCCACTCGAGTGTTTGCATTAAACTGTGCAAGGGATTACTCTGTAACTGTAGCCTACTCTTTCTGCTCATCATGGCTCACTTACTTCCGTCTCACTCTAATTTGGCAAGGCAGTGTGGGTTACCACATTAAACTCAGATCTACTGGCTTTGTCAATTCTTGTGTTAGGATGCTGGTGGCATTTAATGTGTTCAGGATGGATTGTTAAGAAGGAGCGAGGAAGGGAAGCAGCACGGTGTTAGAGATTTATGAAAAGAAAAGAAAAGAGTGTTGCAACAGGAATTCAATATTGTGTCACAAAACACAACAACCTGCAGGGATGTTAGAGCGTGTCCCTCACTTGCAGTAGCCCAGTGTGTGATACTCTCCGCAAAACGAGATGGGTGTAACAAATATGGGGGAGGGTAAAATGCCTGTCACATATTTTCTTGTTACATAGAAGCTTTTGCATCATAACTCATTTGTAGTCAAAACAAAAGTCAATGGTCAACCGTAACATCTGATTACAAATTATTAAGTCACACTGCTCCTGTAAGCTCAGACTTGTTCAGCAGCTCACTTGGGCAGTGCTCCTTTACAAACAGTTTTATCAGCAAGAGATATTGCATGCTTTGAGATCAAATTACATTGCTAAAAAACATTTAAAAAAATGCTGGCAGTATGCGTCTGTGAGGAAACAAATCAGTTGCTTCCATGTGCTGTCTCTCATTCCAAAGTGGGGCCGCCAGATAAAAGCATCCTTGCGTCTGGTGTATAGACATGGGTAAAGAAGGACTAAACTTTACCAGCACTAACAAAACTTTTAAATCTCCTAAACATTTCTGCAGAAACCACTACCTACGAATCAATGCAACTGCAGTCCTACTCAAGCATTTCAACAGAAATAGCTTGACTTGTTTTTAAACGGCGTTAAAGGCAAATCATGCTGTATTTAAAGGAATTAGGGGGCATGTTTATACTCTGCGCCGAATTTGCGTAATTTTTTTCATTTTTTTTATTGGACTTAAAGTCATTTTTTGGATGCGCCATTATTTAATGCGTGGGTCTAGGCAGGCGGTGTCAGGGGACCTGTGGACCCATTTCAATGGTCAATCACCATGGGAAGAGCCCACAGGTGCCCTCCCCAAGCCCCAGAAACACCCCCACCCACACCAGAGGGACACCACAGGATGGGGGGTCCCCATCCCAGGTAGGTACAGGTAAGTATTTTAACACAAAAATGTAAGTGCCATTGGGGGCCCTGAAATGGGCCCCCCTACATGGCACAGGGTGCAGTGGCCATGCCCAGGGGGCCCTTGTCCCCTGTGCTGTCCATTGGCGTGGTGGGCATTACTCCTGTCTTTAATAAGACAGGAGTCATGTGGTATGGATGGTTTTGCATCAAGAAATGCGCTAGGCTGATTAGAGTCATCTTTTTTTACTCTAACCAGCCTAACGTCATTTTTTGGTGCACAGCACCATTCTCCTATACTGCCACCCAGCTAACGCCGTTTTCCATGACGTTAGCCCACGCTTGGCGCCGCATTGCGCCATTCCATAAATTTGGCACCCGGCTGGCGTCCTGGAATGGCACAAGCCGGCACTATACTTTTTGACGCAAAACTGTGCAAACGCAGTTTTGCGTCAAAAAGTATAAATCTGGGCCTAGGTCTTTGGACAGGTATTAATTTTTCAAAATTTAGATATGGTACATGTGGGACTAGTACTGTTCAGATTGCACTAAGCGACCTCAACTTCACAGAATAGGTAGCCATTTACCCAGAAAGGAGGTAAGCATGTGCAAGCTTACTACTTCCACTATGCAACCAAATGCAGACCTCTGACCCAGAACATAGCTTCTCCTACCCTCTGGAAGAGAACGACTGTAAGAAATGGCAGACACCAATGGATACAAGCCTACCTTTTGCATTCAGGCCTAACTCTAAACCTGGGGAATGGCTCAAAGAGTTGAGGGCCATATTTATACTTTTTGACGCAAAACTGCGCTAACGCAGTTTTGCGTCAAAAAAATTAGCGCCAGCTAACGCCATTCTGAAGCGCCATGCGGGCGCCGTATTTATTCAATGATGTTAGCCGGCGTTAGCCGGCGTTAGCCGCCGGCGCTGCCTGGTGTGCGTGGAAAAAAACGACGTACACCAGGCAGCGCCGGCGTAGGGGGAAAATGGAGTATGGGCGTCCTAAAATGGTGCAAGTCAGGCTGAGGCAAAAAAATCGCCTCAACCCGTTTTGCGCCATTTTTTTACGACGCCCAACCCCCATTGAAATGGAGTCATGCCCCCTTGCCCAATGGCCATGCCCAGGGGACTTATGTCCCCTGGGCATGGTCATTGGGCATAGTGGCATGTAGGGGGGCACAAATCAGGCCCACCTATGCCACAATTTAAAAAAAAAAAAAAATACTTACCTGAACTTACCTTAATGTCCCTGGGGTGGGTCCCTCCATCCTTGGGTGTCCTCCTGGGGTGGGCAAGGGTGCAGGGGGTGTCCCTGGGGGCAGGGGAGGGCACCTCTGGGCTCATTCTGAGCCCACAGGTCCCTTAACGCCTGCCCTGACCGAGGCGTTAAAATCCGGCGCTAATGCGGGTTTTTTAGACCCGCCCACTCCCGGGCGTCATTTTTGCCCGGGAGTATAAATACAACGCATATGCATCGGAGTCATTTTTTAAGACGGGAACGCCTACCTTGCATATCATTAACGCAAGGAAGGTGTTCACGCAAAAAAATGACACTAACTCCATGAACTTTGGCACTAGACGCGTCTAACGCCAAAGTATAAATATGGAGTTAGTTTTGCGTCGAATTTGCGTCGAAAACAACGACGCAAATTCGGCGCAAACGGAGTATAAATATGCCCCTGAATGTTCATCACTCGAAAATAGCAGTTCAATTCTCAGTAAGCCTGTCTTCTACCTTTCCTCTTCTTGAAGGTCAATACAATGAGTACCATTGTTTGGATAGTAATTATATGATGTTGATGGTCTTATCTTCTCATGCAGTCAGAACAGTTAGGCACAAATGTACGGTCTAACTCAGTAGTTCCCAAACGTTTGACTTCTGTGGACCCCCACTTTATGATTACTGGTACCCGTGGACCCCCATTGACTCATTCTTGGAGTCCGGGGACCCCCTACTAAGTCATTATTGTAAGCTGGGGACCTAACTGTTAATATTTTTTAATTCTCTCAGCAGTCACGGACCCCCTGAGGATGCTTCGCGGACGCCCAGGGGTACCCGGACCACAGGTTGGGAACCACTGGTCTAGCTTATTTTTTCCCCAAAATGAATTTTCTTGTGTGGTGCTGTGCCGCATACATCTGCACCAAGCATTTCATCCAAAGAACAAACTGATCTAGGACATTTTGAATTATTTTTAAGCGTTTCTTGTATAATGTTTACTTCACAGACAGGCACAAGGTTAAATATTAATTGTTATTGTCAACAATACACTACAAAAAAGTCCATCACAAAAAATCGGCTTCGAAGTAAGAAGTTTAAGTGTCGCTGCAATTTGTCATCCCCGCCCACTGAGCTGTGTGTAGGGATCACAAAAACAAATGGCGTGGTTTCTCGCACAGGGCAAGCATGAGGTGTGATAAAGACTGCACATTCAGAGCTTTCCTAGAATATATTTCGGGAGACCATACCTGCCAAAATTCAACTGGGGCAAAGGCCATATATTTCCTTTTTAATGTGGAGTTTGGTGCAGAAGGCATGCATGCTGTGCCATTTTTGCAGAAATTATCTTATGAAGGGTGTTCTCTATCACCTCAGATAAATTCCGATCTCTGAGATATCAGTACTTATTGGCTGAAGTAAATAGCACCTACCTCTCTGGGGCATTCCTAATCAACTTCTTAGATGAAATCAAACTCATATTAGTATTCTAAAATGTTATTTGAATTCGAACATACGATTTCATCTCAGAAACCAATTATTGTCGATGGTCTGTGCTATAGAAGTGTCTTAACCAGGTAGTACAGGCTCGATTTGTACTGCTCATAGTAGGCTTTAACGGTTCTGAATTCTTCGGACTGCAATTTTTACCAGTAATTTTTATGGCCGATTTTGAGTGTGTTTACACTCAGCTTACATGGTAAGGCTTTCCTCCAGTTTTGATCACACAATATGTTTACTCTGCTGTCAGAGTGCAAACCAAACTATACTATAGAAGATATAGCCAGAACAGTAAACTTCGCTAAGGTATTTTGCAACAATTTGCTAAATTACAAAACGAAGATACAATTCATTTACATTTCACACTTACACAGCTTTAATAAATTGCAAGTGTTGTATACAGCCATTTTACTTTTGGATTTACAAGTTTCTTTGTTTGCGTACATGTCTTCTATAGGGGTTGCTCTTCCTGCTCTCTGGCCTATTTAGTCTATTTGATATAGAAATGCATAGAACTGCTCATTTCAGTATTTGTAGATGCGGCTCTCACAAATAACTAATACACAATTGTAGTCTCATTCGCTCTGGGCATGCTTTAATATGCATCTAACTGACAGTCTAACAAGGAAGACATGCTCTCTACTGTCTCCAATACGGTGTTCACTCAAGCCACAGCAAACCACTTTTCAGGTTTTATTTCCAACGTGACCACCGTTTCGATGCCAAAACTAAAACTGAGACCACATTCTTTACTCCAAATCCAGACTCCAACACTACAGACGGAATAGTCAGAACAAGTTGTCAGACCATACGACTGCCGAGCGACCATCCCAACAACAATAAAACTAAATGCAGTCTAACATCATTTGACTAAATTTTTGCACACCGTTGGATAGCAACAATCTGTATTTTACCCTAGTATTCATCATAGGTTGAAAAGAAACCAGGTTATTTTTAAATATACCTAATGCTGTTTTACTCTTAAGACTATCTGTTGCATAATAGATTGGATTTGCAACCTGTAAATGTAAATTTAACATTGCTTTGTACTATGACTGCAACATTGCTTATGTATATAATCTAGATACTTGTGAATGTGGCATGCATTTTATGTATGGAAACAGTAATATTCCTCTATGTATTGTCGCGTATAAAGATTCCTCGGCATCCCTCAACAATCACAAAGTCTTTGGTACGGTAGGCTTGTAACTAGTTCTACGCTCTCTTTGATAGTAACTATGTAAAGCATTTCTGTTAGAGCCCCGAGTGCCTCCCAATAAAAAATACAATTCATTAAATAATATTAGAACATTGGAACGTTGGCAGTTTAATTGAAAACAATGGAGTGCTGCAGACTTTTACTGGCCGGTAAAAGCCCGCAGCGCCAACATTCCAATGTTCGCTTTGTTCACAGCAACAGCTGTGAACAAAGCTTCACGGAGCCCGAGGGGATTTTAATCCCCTCGGGCTCCGTGAGCAATTTGTTTTATTTCATAGAACATTCTGCCCTGAGTGGCAGAATGCTCTAATAGCCTTAGAACCCGTCGTAGCGGGCTCTACCGGCTATTGAAGGCCCTTTCCCTTGTTAAATGCCCTCACCTTCGGCTCTGGCATTTAACACGGGAGCGGGCCTTTAATAGCCGGTAGAGCCCGCTACGGCGGGTTCTAAGGCTATAATAAACAACACAAGTGACAGAAGTTCAGATCTACCAGCGTTCGAGCAGTGTGTTAAAATGCATGTGGAGCCATCATGGCTACCAGTCACTGTGTACTCCATGGTCGGGAAGACGTCTTGACAGATAACAAGAATACATCCCGGGTACTTTGCTGCATGCTGTTTTTGTGGGGAAAAAACGTACTTTATACTAAGGTTAAATTTTACTTCTGATATGAACAAGTATTGATTTTTGACCAGGACTTGATCAGAGGCTTCGAAAAGCCTTCAAACCTATATTCATTTTTATTCTCAATGTTCACAGAGAATGATGGTCTACTCTTTTTATGATTTTTTTTATTTGTCCTTATTGCATATAGTTCCAGGTCATATTACACAAAGGGAGAGTATATGGGAGTGAGGAGGATACACACCGTACTCGGCTCCCAAAACACAATACTAAATCACAAATGAGAGTACGGGGTTCTTGTAACGTAAGTAGGTCGATTGTGTAACAATTATGACACTAGACCACGCATATACCTCAACTAGAGGTGAAATGTAGGTGGGTTGTGGAGTGGTGTAAGGTCTGTACGGGGGATTTCCTTTACGGACTAGGTGGTCTCACACACTATATAGTGTCATACTTCATCATATGACCACCTAGCCCCACCTAGGTAGGACAGTGCCACCTGGGCGGACTCAACCTCACTGTTAAGAGAACAGGAGGGAGTGTGTAAATTAATTTAATTTCTGGAAAAGGGGATCCAGCTATGCTAGGGTAATAAAAACACCTACTCAGATACCCGGGTGAGTTTAATAGAGGGTTCTGTGTGGTGTGATTAAAAAGAAATGGGGAACCAGTGTGAGAGCAATGACTCACAAGGTCACCTATCTAAAAGAAGTAGCCACCATGTCTCTGCCCTTATAATTGAGCTGTGGAGGGTCTCTGGGCATTCATCAGGGCGTTGGATCCCTGTTGCAAATGCTTATTAAGCGCTGCAGAAATGATCACAATAGAAAAGGGGTTGAGGAAGGGCCTACCTTAACCAAGGGAATACCTGGGGAGGACCTATAGTAAATAGGATAAAAACAGACCAAAATTGATAGTGAAAGGTAATACACAGCAAACCACAACACACATGACATAATTCATGCAAGACGCAGGGGTGCTAGTTGCAATTATAAATAACAGTCGCATCATTGCTAACTATGCAAGGCGGACAATAGGCAAGGGAAGCGAATGTCTTACCCTAACACTCGAGGCTAGTGGCCTCTGGTATCCTGGAGAGGGAGCATCCCCTTATAGTCAGTCTCTAGGGTTTGAGGGAAAAGGCAGAAGGGAAGAATAAAGATGAAAATAGATGGAAAATACAAAGGAAAAGAAGGGGGGGGTTTCAGGTGAGTAGAATGGAGCGGGAGGGGAATGAGAAAGAGAAAAGAGGGTGGTCCATAATGGAGGAATAGAAGAAACCAAGACAAGAGTTAAGAAAAAGAAAAGAGAGAAATCAGAGAAGGAGGTGAAGCAAGGTCACTGGAGTGGGGGAAGAAGTGGGGGAAAAAAGAAAGGGAAAAGAACACAGGGGAAAAGGGGGAAGAATGGAGAACAAGGAGAAAAAATATATATAAAAAAGAAAAGAAAGAAAAGAAAGAAAAAGGAAAAAAGAAACCGAAAAAAGAAAGCAAGAGAAAAAAACTAAAGAGAAATATGGAGAGGTAGAGAAATAGGAGAGGAGATATCTCTTATCTGTGAATCCAACAAAGGCCGACTCACTGCATCAAAGGTGGGCGCTCTCTGTGCGCCTATACCGACCTCTCCTTCAGGACCTCTTTGTTTTCTCACACAGAACCCTCTATTAAACTCACCCGGGTATCTGAGTAGGTGTTTTTATTACCCTAGCATAGCTGGATCCCCTTTTCCAGAAATTAAATTAATTTACGCACTCCCTCCTGTTCTCTTAACAGTGAGGTTGAGTCCGCCCAGGTGGCACTGTCCTACCTGGGTGGGGCTAGGTGGTCATATGATGAAGCATGACACTATATAGTGTGTGAGACCACCTACTCCGTAAAGGAAATCCCCCGTACAGACCTTACACCACTCCACAGCCCACCTACATTTCACCTCTAGTCGAGGTATATGAGTGGTCTAGTGTCATAATTGTTACACTATCGACCTACTTACGTTACAAGAACCCCGTACTCTCATTTGTGATTTAGTATAGTTCCAGGTCACCAGCTTCTTTCATCAGCAAGGGGTGCTTTAAAAACCACTGGTGAAAAATGTATTGACAGGAGGATAATGTGAGTGTGTGCCGTCCTATGATGCTTTAAACGTCACTGAGCCCAATTGAATGGAAAGATGATTGAGAATATTCTACTTCGTAGGGCTTTTTGATCTGACCCAGTGACTGCTTTAGCTGCTAAAATAGCCTGTTGTAATCCCAAAAAGTAATACATTGCATTGTTAGTCATAGAACATAAAGAAAGCGACTTAGGGTCAGCCTCTTTCAGGCACTGCACCACTGGAGTGCCGATCACACTTTCTTTCATTCCACAAGACACAGTGCATAGAGTGGGAGGATGGGTAAGCCACCATCAGCCACGTTCTTGTAGGCAGTGATTTTGTATTAGTCCACGGGACACAGTTTAAGCGTTTTGCCTGTCAGGCAGTGAGAGTGACAGCATGTTGTGTGTTTGTAACGTTGTGCACATAGTGAGGACCAAGAGGAGGAGATGCCTGTTTTCTCTCTCTACACACACCAAGTAGTGCCTTTCCTGACGTTACCAGACGTCTTACACATGCTTCAAGCAGTGACACGGTGTTAGCGGATACACACCACTAACCACAGGAGTAGCCTTTCTAGCTCTTTCCAGGACCTCCCATGCATCCACAGTGCTTCATTTGTCTACATGATGTATTGCAGTCATGTGACTATATATTTCTAAGACGCTCTAAGGTGTTTTTGTGTGAACATGCATAACTGTGTATGTGTTGCTCTGTGTGTGTTTGTGTATACATGCCGGTGTGTGTGTTTATGGAAACCTGTAAGTCTTTGTTATGCAACTGCATTTTCAACCTGAGTACATAGGTGTTTGTGTATATGGGTCCCTGAATATTGTGTCTTAGTGCTTATACCATGTGCAAGGGCCAGGCCAGTGGCTTTGCCAATGTATGTTTGAAGTTGTGAGTGCAATATTACATGGCCACAAACTAAAATGTTTTTTTGCTCTAAAATGTATTATGTATTGATAAGATCTCGTCATAGAAATGACATGATCACTGTTTCCATCCTGCCTCATCTCATAGAAGTATATCTGAAATCCTTACACAACATCATCCTGATCTCTAATAACTATTCAGCTCGACATTGTTTATGAGGTGTTATATACGGCTTCTTTCAACTGCTTCGGTAGAGTAAGTCTAATAAGCTTTCACGGAGTCAGGAAATATTTTACAGGGCAACTGAGGTACCCAGTAGTTTAACAGTGTAGAGATACCACAGAGAGCCATTTGGGTTTTTGGTATTTGAAAGCTATGTTACCAAAATGGAACCATAAATGCAAAAATGTAAATATTTATTCGGAATGGTCGATAAAAATAAAAAAAACTGACTGAATCCACTAAGTCATGCACGCTAACTAGGCATAGTTAACATAATTGATTGGTGGATGCAAAAATGGTGGCTGTGATGGTGGATGCAAAAAAGAGACACAACCACCTTTGCAGATGCTTTCTGTCTCCTTGTGAAGGGCAAAGCTCTTCATTAAATATTGACGATAGGAGGCTGCCCTTCTGTTAGACCCCCGAATATGAGTGTCCAGGACAGGTGCTTTTTGATGTACCCAATAAATCTGACTACCAGGGGTTTGCAATTTATCCGGTACGATAAATTGCACTGATCCCACGCTTTGGGGACTAACATCAACAATAGCACCATAATCTGCATTTCATGGAAAACACAGTACTACTTTTCCTCTGTTAAATTCTAACAGGTTTGAATTGCAAAAATGTAAAGGAGGATGTCCTTATCACACCTTGTTATTACTAGGTGTGGTAGACGCCTCACAACTCAGAATTCTAACCGAGGGATTTGTTCAGGGTTAGGAAAACTTTGGCCCACTCATAATGATGGCCTCAGTGTGTTCTGTTCCCTTTGCAGACATAAACAAGCATTTGCAATGCAAAGGGTCTCACATTTGCTTGAGTTAGAGCTACTAGCATTGTAAACTCCTAACCAGACTTTTCTTGCCAAATAAATTGAAAATCAAAAGTAATACAGTTTCACATAAGCGAGCTGATTCAAAGCACCACGACATCAGCATGAAGCAGCACACAAAAGGAAAAAGAAGTTTGCTCGCAGTCAAACGTATCGGCAAAAGTGCAATTAGCCATTTAACAGGGGCGATGTCCAAGGCGGTAACTAAACCGCCCCAAGGAGGAACAAATGTAAAGCATTTACCAACGAAAGCAAAGGATTTTTGAAGGGCAAGCCCATGAATGAGTGATAGTGATGGGCCTGCGGTGGGCGTGATTAAAAGCCCAGATACATACAAACACGTCGGAAAATTCCAAGACAAGGGCTTTTTTAAATAATAGACCACCCTACAGGAAACCACACTGGTAGCAGACTACACAGTGTTCATTTTGCAGTATACCTCATGGGGTACTTTTTTGGGCACCACGTATGAAAAAAGCTATAAGTGAATTTAGTGACTATTTGTATAGACTGCTTGTAACATGTATGCATCCTTGGTGTGCTAAGTTTGGGTCATAAGGTACCAGCAGGCAGTTCAACAGCACTAGAGATTCTTTCAATGTACATATCAGTGAAATCATTTAAAGACGAGGCACCAAATTAAATGGGGGATCCGAGTTCTTATGAGTTCTCTTATGAGCGAGGCTCCCTTCGGAATCACTAATAGCAGCCTCCAACAGTATTATGAAATCCAGGCTGGATTAGTGTTAATTGAGGTATGAAATGTCCTGAAGGGTTTTAGCAGAAATAGTCATTGTCTGATAAATAAGTGCTGTGATTATGCCAGGTTTTTAGAAAAATCTTGGCTTGTACAGCTGTCCGCTTTTTATGGCTCTTTATTGATCACCCACTTGATAACTGAGTAGGTTCTGCTATTGATGCAAAGCTGAACTCAATAGACCATTATCGTCTTGTAATTACACCCCCTGCACAACTATGATGTTGGCGCAGATTAGTACATGGTGTTTGCAATTCAATGCCAAGAGAAATGTTTAAAATCAGAAGCTTTTATTGTGGATTATTTTCTCTAAGACTTGCATTCATCCTACAATTTCTCATCATTGACCTCTTATGTTTTCCACAAGGTCTACCAGGATGAAGATATTGATGGACTGAACTCTTCCCACCGAGCAGCGACCCCAAGCAGCATAAAGAGTGGATTTTCAATGGTAAGATCTCCTTCGAAACATGTTTCATTCCCTATCTCCACAGCTCATTATTGTATGCTCTCCCCTTCTTCATCCTTCTGCACTTCATGCACATCCTCTCTAGATAGAATTTTATTTTCAGCTTAAAACTAACCGTAATGTATTTGGTATCTGGTGCTGTAATATGAAAGTCACAGTCCCATTTGTGCATGTGTAGAATTTAGCACTGTGTGCCGTATCACCAAAGAATTACCACATATGCACGTGTAGACCATGCATGGATGTGTACGCACTAGACAAAATGGAGCATGTAGTCATAGAGGGTTTACTTTTTGCTCTGTGCAGCACCACAAGGGTGATTGTAGTGCTAGACTGCACTATTGGGCCACCAAATATGGTTGCTCTATGAAACTCTTTGAAGAATTGCAAAACCCCCATTGTAGCATCTTTTGGCCACAGAGGATCTTGGGACCCCAAGACACCATTATTAGGGTGTCTCTTACCCAGCGCATTTAGGGCACGATTAAAAGCCAGATGGAGCTGAATTCTCATGTATAATTTCCCTCTGCCCTATCTCAAATAGCTCAGTGCTTTCAAACCAGTTTGCCTGGTTGCAGAAACACCAGCCTTATTTGAAGGGTCAGTAAAATCCCTTGAGACTTTGGCTGCAACAACCGCCAGGTCCAGCTCTGTCATTCCAGGCCCTCCTTGTTCTTTGGCCAGGGATGGGGGGAGCACATGCAATGCGTTCCCACTCTTAATCAGTCTTCTTTTACCTCCCCTACCCACTCGGCCCTCTTTCTTCCATCTTGCCTCAAATCAGGCACTCAACACACACACACATTCACCACCTGCTGAGAGAGGTTCGGAACAGAGAACTCTCATGATTTCACACTACAATTGAGTGTATGCCCAGTTATTCCCCATTCCGACGGATTTTTTCATGATTGATGGTTCTGGACAGATGTTAATGGAACAAAGTTTTGTGTGTGCAAGAGTAGCAGTTTTTGTAATGCACTTTCAATAGGACCGTTGCAGGATCACATCCGTTATCTGTAAATGTTATCATAATTTCATAATGTAAAACGGAGATGTAATCAATAGCTGCTCATAAATGTGTCATTAAAAGAAGAAGAGATGTTTAAATTTAACTAAGAACAATCTATCATTTTCTTGGTGGAAGCTGATCAGATTCAAAGTATTTCCAGTTGCACCATACGTGCTTTGGACACTTAATTCAATAGAATCTTCCTATTAAAATAGCAACTGAAATCCATAACAGTATTCAATCATAGTAGCTAATTTCAAGAAGCAACTGGAATCTGTTTCAAAACATTTTATCACATCTCCTAAAAACACGTTCCAGATTTTTGAACCCATAGTAAGCCCATGGAAATAAAATACTTTCAATCATTTGTTTCTGAAAATAGTGCTCAAGTTTTAAATGCAAATGGAATCATGATAAATAGATTGTGCACGTTGTGGCATGGGCCCTGTTCTTGTCACAAAATGCCCCATAATAGGGTATCCCAAAGTAGACTGTTTCTTGGATGGGAATCAGGCCGTATGACTTTCCTCTACAACCTCTATTGCTGAGGTCTTATGCTTCGTCTCATTGATAATATCTAACCATGTGAGTGTTGTATTCATATTGTAATTTGTAAATATGCTTTTACTTCCTCTACATGTCTTCATAAGAATACTGTGTATAACTACTCTTGTTAACTGTGTGTTCACGGACAATGTGGCTGTGTCTCTCTGGAGTCTGTCTTGTGACTTTCTTGCAATTGCGAATAGTGCATCATGTGTGTGAATCTTGTTATTCGACTCCATCTCATTGAATCTGTAGGTAGACTGGGGGATGGTGGGGTATCAGGGGCATGTGTCTGTGTGTACGTGTGTGTGTGCAGCTGTGGCTGCTGCAAATCTCAGGGGTGGTGGGGACCAACGGGGGTGGGGGAATACACAATAATAATAAAAAAGAAACGTACTATTCCTGATGCTGATGCCTCATTCCTCCTGTCTTCTGGCGTCCGAGCATTCCCAGTGACACCAGCACGGACTACCCAGCAATCCTGGTGCTGCTCTCATGCTAAACCTAGTGTGAAAGCAGTGCCAGAATTGGTCTGAGTGGCTTGTTCTGCCACTCAGACAGCGCACTGGAGCCTGTACAGTTTCTCCAACCTGGCTGTACATGCGCATGTGTGTTTGGTCGGCCTGAGACGGTGGGTCAAACACACATGCACACTTAGGCGGTCATTCCAACCGCGGCGGGCGGCGGTCGCCGCCCGCCATGCGGTTACCGCCGAATGACCGCACCATTCTGGCTTTCCCGCTGGGCCGGCGGGCGACCGCCAAAAGGCCGCCCGCCGGCCCAGCGGGAAAGACCCAGCAACGATGAAGCCGGCTCCGAATGGAGCCGGCGGAGTTGCTGGGGTGCGACGGGTGCAGTGGCACCCGTCGCGATTTTCAGTGTCTGCTTTGCAGACACTGAAAATCATTATGGGGCCCTGTGAGGGGGCCCCTGCACTGCCCATGCCAGTGGCATGGGCAGTGCAGGGGCCCCCACGACACCCGTTCCCGCCATCCTGTTCCTGGCGGTTTTTACCGCCAGGACCAGGATGGCGGGAAGGGGGACGGAATCCCCATGGCAGTGCTGCAAGCAGCGCCGCCATGGAGGATTCCTTGGGCCAGGGGTAAACCGGCGGGAAACCGCCGGTTGCCCTTTTCTGACCGCGGCTTTACCGCCGCAGTCAGAATGGCCCGGGAAGCACCGCCAGCCTGTTGGCGGTGCTTCCGCCATTTTAGCCCTGGCGGTCGCCGACCGCCAGGGTTAGAATGACCCCCTTAGTGCACAGACTCCACTCCTCCACCCATCAACCCCTCCCGTGGCCAGCCCCGCCCCTCCCTGCACATACTGATGGCTGATGAAATATTGTTTTATTTTACAGCTGTTGGCTCTCAGCCATGAGGGTGATACTCTTCCGCCATTGCGGAGGAGCCACCCCTGTGTGTGTGTTAACCTGTATCACCTCGTTCTTAAGATAGCACTGTACATCCTATACTCTTCCTCCAGTGGAGACCTTTGTATCTTATCACACAGTTATTTTTGGTTCCTTTATACTCTAACTACAGAGATTATAATGAGAGTTATGGTCCATTGTAGACTGGATATTCTTGAAGGTATTTGTGCGACCTGGTAGCAGGTGGGAGTTTAATAAACTAAGGTCCTCATCAACAATGCCCATGGCACGGTGGTGCATCAAGTGCCTAGCTGTGCCATAATGCGCCACTGGGAAAGGGCAGAAATGTGCCATATCTACAAGACACAGCCCATTTCTGTCCTCTCCCCCAGCAATGGCATCCAAATTGCTCCAATGCACCAACACAGGCACCCTTGCACCATGGTGCAGGGGTGCCTGCATTGTGGGGATGATTGTTTTTGTGCAGGAAGGAACAAAGTCCTGCACAAAAACAAACACAAGAGGTGTTTTCCTCTTTCTATGTGTGCTGCAGAATACAGCACATATAGATGAAAAAACAGTGAGAAATAAAGATATTTCTCCTCGTTGCATCACTCTTATGGCATCCCTGAGGTGGCGTATGAAACTGACACATTTCCAGACTTGTAAATCTGGGAAGGCATCAGATTCTTTTGGGTTCCATGGGTGTTGAATGGGAACACCCCACCAGACACTCATGGAACTCCCTTGCATACAGTGTTATGCGTGAAGGGGGTCCATGTTTACAGGGCCATGAAAAGCTAAAAAGGTGGCTTTGTGTGGCCTTGTAAATATGGGTTCACACACACTGTGCCACCAGAAAATCAAACAAATGATGCTCCTGTGTTTCAGTATGCTACTAGACATTATGGTTGACGCGGACAGTATTTCAAAGAGATACAGGGCTCTTTGTCCAACTAAATGTCAATTTCCTACCAACTGACTACAAAGTATTACTCATTTGAAATTTTTGTGATGTTACAAACATGGTGGAATGTGGAAGGGGCATTGTTCTGTGTAAGAAAAAGGCATTTCAAGTTTGAGACCCTGCAAAGCCCACTAAGTGCTGTGCCATTCCAAGGTTGATAAATCAGGCATCAGTAAATTGGTACTCATATCACCGAGTAGCGAAAGAAAAATCTGAAATGTGGTACGAAGTATTTATTTGAAAAAAAAACTTTTGATTAGTAGTATAAATATGACATGGCTAAGGTTAGAAAGAATATGGGTGATAATCCCCAGCATAACACGGTCTCATAGATGATTAACAGATGGGATCTCAATCAGCGTTTTAGATGCTAAACAGTCACATAATATCTAAACATCAACATTAAGGAGATACAGCAACGTGGTAAACGATCTGCTTGGGTAAGAGCAACTGGTGCCTAAGAAGCATTATGTCAATCCTTCCCTGTTTCCTGATCTGCCTTAAAGTCCACTGATGGGTGTGTCTTAATCTGGAAATCAATGACGTCATTATGAACTCTCTCTGGTTCTACTCATGGAAGGTTGATTAAATCCATGCAAAGATATCCAATGTAGAAGACAATACATTACTATGTATAGTAGGCAAACATGATTCTCTGTTTAGCATATATATGGGTGTACACATATGTTGTTGTGCACTGCACAGACCCCAATGTTGATATACACCCAGAGCAAGTATGGCTAAACTGGATGATACACTGAGATTCAACGCTCTGCACTGGCTTCAAAGGAAACAGCTGCGTCCAAAGTCTACTTTTAGCCGTCAGTTTTTCTCTTTCTGTAAATGGAGTATTGTGAGAACGTCTGGCCTTATTTGGTCTTTTATAATTTAAATGAGTAGAGGTTCGATGGACCTTTTGACTACGCTTAGAGTGATTCCACCATAGCTCGTTATTTCAATAACTATATGAACAACATAATAAATTAACACCACCAGTCTTTTGTAGTCACAAATCTTTACACACCATGACTCATGTGGCCAGGAATAACGACACCTTTTAGTAATGTTAAAAAATGTATTTCTCTAAATTAACAATGCTAATATTACGCAGATTAGTCTCAAAACCAAATGATACACGTGTACAAAAAACATGGGCTGACCAAAGAGTCTAACAAATCTCAATTCAACCAAAGTATTTATAATTAAACACTCAAGGGTTACAGTACAAATCAATAATAGTAATAATTGAAAAGCAGAGATATTATAGATCTCGACAGAAGAACAGGATCATTCTTTGTTAAAAACAATGGTCAACATTGGGGCATACTAACTAACCTTCCAATCAGAATAGCATTTTGGGCTTCATACAAAACAATTTTAGTCAAAATTAATTTAGAAAAACATCTAACTAAGGCTCTATATAAATAGTGGTTGGTACCTAAAGGAAAGCACAAATAAAGCATGGACAGATTAGCTTTTTGTTATACCTCTCATCAATGAGTCAGCAAAAAGTGGTTTCTTCGTCAGGTGGACATCTGTCTGGTCAGCATTAGCAATGGGACAGTGAACGGGGATGGCTCAGCCACAGCTGGGCTCAAAGTTAACTGAACCATTTAGGGACATTAGGCTAAAGAATAGGCATTAACACAAATTTGGAAAATACGTAAAACTGCAGTGCTTCATTAACAGGACTCTAGCAAAGATAGAAAGAATGGGTCGAACTCGGCAGAAAATTAACTAACTTTTCTAAGTGCAAGCAGGCTAAGTTAAATTCCCATAAAGTATCATCTCATGCCGTCATTGGTCAGAAAATCATATGTTTACAGTAGGACCAATAAGCTATAAACTATAAATCTAAAGTATAACTAAACAGTCTTTCACACGTCGATGATTGGCTCCTCTTCTCCTGTTGTTATTAGGTTCTTCAGGTAACTCTTTTTCTTGCGATCCTAGCTGTAGTCGGTGCATCCATTTTTGCACCCGGGAACGTCTCTCTCTCACGCATCAAGGATACTTTTGTAACATTTTCTAGTGCAAGACATTCTAACAGACAGTTCTCATGAGAAAGTTTAAGACATTTACAAATTGCTTGGTCAGCTCCATGTGAACAATATACAATATTAATTCTCTGCTTTCACAAAACATTTAAGATTATTTCTTTATTTCTGCCTGTAACTTAACATGAGGCCCAGTCAAGTATGCCCAAACTACATGATTAATCAATGCCTAATATTATTTGAGTACATACATGATACTGATATGTTAATGTGACCCACTAATATATGTTATTCTACATGTGCATATCATTTAGACTATGAACGTATATTCATAATTATTCTTCCTACATCTTATGGTGGCCACATCAGTGTGCATATCTTCCATGACACACAATTTTTTCTACGTATCCTAATTGGTGTGAATTCTTAACAGTTAATCAATGCAAATTTATTAGTAATTAATTCAGCTTTCACAGTATTTACAATATAATTACATTTTAAGCAAATAATACCTTCCTTGAACCACTGCTACTAGCTATTCAGATGAACTTGCGGTAAGAATCAAATCAATGAAAGTAGTATTGGAATAACAGCAAGATGTTGTCCCTGTGAATTTGACAAGAGCTTTGTTATTTCAAAGAAAGGTAAGATAACATTTCTCCAACAAAACTCCCAAGGGGCTATCTAGAGTGCAGAAAATAATATTAGTCAGTAGTGCATCACCAATAATCAACAGCCATATGCATTCTAGAACATTGCATTGTTTAATGACATCTGCTTCGGTTTTGAAATGCACTGTGAGATTGTTCACCCAATACCTCCTCTCAGTGGAATAACTGAAAGTCATACTTTGATATAAAAAGTTAATGGCACGTATCTGGGATCCATCAAGGGTGATTATTCTTGAGGCTCTATTTTCATATTTGTTTGGTGGGGGATCCTAAAAAATCTCAGATTTCCCTTTTTTATATATTTAAGGCTGGAGAACCTGATTCCCTTCCTTACTCTTATCTCAACTCTACCCCTTTCCCTTTTTACTACAGCCAACTCACCCACTATTCCAGTAATTTACCCTGATACTATATGTAACCATTCCCCTTCCCCTATGTATTTAGCGTACCCCTAACCTAATTCACACCTTCAGCCTTATTTCATACCAATTGCTCACCATTTTGCAACACAAGGGTTTTTCCTCCAGAAGACAGCGTTGGATCAGTTCAACATTTTTAATGCGCACCTTGCATAATGTACAAAAACAGCATAGAAAATCAGAGACAAAGTTTATATTCAAGAAAGAATCTTTCCTTCTAAAAATGGTGTTATTCATAGTTAAGGGTATGAGGTGAAAAAAGCCATGGTGAAATACAGATAAGCAATGGAAATGAACTAAGTGAACAAAATATTTGGATGTCAAATATACACTGTACATAGCGCAGGGAGGTAGACCTAATAATAACTATTGGTGAAGAGAAATTAAGTAAAACAATGGGTATAAGGATGATCTACCCAAGAGAGCACCTTAAGAAGAAATTTTAAAGGGCCATGATCTTCTAAGCACCATACTAGAACTTTACAGAGAAAATAAAACTTCCAAATATGGACAAATTATCTTAATGTACCAGTCCACAAATGCCATCCACTCACTCTCTTCCACGTTGACTAAAATAGGTATTTTAAAATAATTAATGGACATTTGTGAAGACAGATTGAGGAGGAGCATGTACATAAACAAAAGGTCAGAAAGGGTTTCTTGCAGCCATCTAAACACTTAGTATGATGTCTCCAAAACAGCTTTTCTGGATTGAAGTTGCACCAGGCCGAAATAAGCTTTTTTTCTGTCAGGGAGGACATGGCATAGAGTATCTGGCCTAAGTGGGAAGGAGTCTGATTCATTTCCATATGGAATGTGCTTTCTAGCTAAAACAGAACTGAGCACAAAAAAAGCTTTTGGAATGGAGTTCTAAAAATATATCAACAGTATCACCCTAAGACAGTGACATATGCATTCCATTTGCAACATTGGACTTTGAGTTGTGTGGGCAGGACTTGAAGAGCTAGGATGAACCCTTAGATATACGTACCAAGAGAAGATTGTGCTCTCCTCTTTTAAAGATGAAGCAGTACTGCTTTAGTCTTTACACTGAAAGTACCTATGGAATGTTAGTGCTTACAAAAATTATGTTGTCCCCAACCCAGAAATATCAGAGAGAGGATAAGAACATATTTGTCCTGAACTCCTCATCAAAGATGTGTTTCCTACCTGGATGGACGATTGTTTTCTCCCTTATATTGACTATCCTGAGCAGAATTATTGTATGCACTGAACCACTGTTGTCTTAAAAGGAAAGGTGACAGAAGTCCAAGGTTAGCTAAAGTCCAAAACTTCTGGATGCCATGGGAAGACAGGTCTCAAGGCTTTCATTTAATTTGCAAGGGTCAGACTCCTACCCACAGATCACCTCTTAGGTGATGGTGGACAAATAAAATCAAATTCAATGTGAAATCAGAAAGTATGTCAATTTTACTAACCAGGCTCTAAATCTTTTAAGGTGATTACAGTAGGGTTTTAACATTCACAAAGGATCCTTTAGAAGAATAGAAGGTATTGGTATCACCTTTGGCAAGCTTTCTATTTCTAAATATCAACCACAAAAATATCTGCCTATAGAAATATCAATGTCAAAATATTTACAGTCAAATTTCTGTCTGTGTAGAACTGTAATGGAAATGACAAGAACACCTACTTTAAAAAATATTAACAGTGAAAGAAACAGTAGACTTAAAAATATCTACAATCAAATGCCAAAACACTACTACAAAAAATAGTGTTTTAAAAGTAAACATAATAAAAAAATACTATAAGAATGTACATTTTCAAAATATTAATAAAATAATGTAAACATATATTGTTAATAATAATAATAATGTTAATGTTAATGAAAAACAATGATTTTTCAAAATGTATGTAGTATATAAGCATACTTTTCTACGCAGACAAACAAAATTACTATACACACAATTATTAGACAAGTCTAAAAATTATAATATATGTTTTATATTTTCAAAAATTGAAAATTAATAAATTGAACTTATACAAAATATATATTTGTACTCAATTAATGTTTATTTGATCTTAAAAAGTGAATTACAATTAGTTTAAAATATATATATAATAAATTAAATATTGTTTTATTTAAAAATCCTCAATAATACAGAAACATTTAATTGTAAATATACAATTTTAAAATAAACATGCACATCTCCAAACATGTACTCTATATTCATTCGGCCACTGTGAATGATTTAAATAATAATGTGATAAATATGATTTCAATACAATATTAATAATTAATATAAATATCTATAAATTGATTATAAAAGTCAAAGAACAAAACAACTAATTTTTAAAAGAGTCTGAAACATACCTATTCATTTAAAATTCGACAAACATCAAAAAAATATGCAATTTGATGTGAGACTGAGATTTTTATTATAAATATTGAGGAAAGTACATATATCTATAAGGTGGGATTAAACATTCTTACGCTAATTAATTTGGAAATTACACACATAAAAGGGATGAGATACGTAATTGTACCTCCAGTCCATAGACTTTTAAAAGCGTACACTTAAGGGTCAGATTTACTATTCTAACTCAGATTTAACATAAATGGGGAAGTGTATATCTTTTTGGTGGGGTGTGGTGGTTATGATTTACAATTCTAACTCCAGCCTTCCTAAATTGGAAAAAGTGCATAGATTTGGGGAGGTCAGATGTAGTAATCTAACTCCAGTCCTTCTAGCAGTGAGAAAGTGCTTATATTTGGGTTAGAGGACAGCCTATTGACAATTCTAACTCCAGTCAGCTTTGCTTTAAGGAGCATGCATATATTTGGAGTATAGAGAGGCAACTTCACTGTTCTAACTCATGTCCTGCTAACAACGGGCAAAATTCAAAATGTTTCGGGAAAGATCACTTTAAGGATAACAGCACTAACAAGCGGGAAAGGCGGTAGTGGCAACTGTGCATGTGTATGTTGATGAGCAGGGGGGAAAGTGGGATCCTTAGGGATCATTGAGCATGGGATTGGAGGAGAAGTTGAGTAATCTGATTTCTTGAAATTGTGTTTTGAGAATTTGAACCATTTTAATGTTTGGATGATGACTGTGGCTATCGATTTCAGATGGTGGAGAACAATAGCATGGTCCACTCTTCTGAAAGCGGCGGACAGGTCTAGGAGAATCAGTGTGCATTGTGAGCCTTGGTCAGCCATGTTCGGGATGTTATCTCAGAAACTTTTAAGGGTCCTGTGGCAGACTCATTGGTTGATGTCTAATATGTAATTGGTTTCTAGGTGGCCTGAGTGAGCCATGCTGCATCTGTTCAGGGCTATGTCTGCTCCCTCTGGAGTGCTGTCAAGTCTCATAGAGATGGAGGGGACCCTAGTCAGACTTCCATTGGAGATTGCTACACAAATGTTGACTGAGCCCAGCTCCTTGATGATGCCAGCCTGTATCTCCACTTCAATGTTGGAGGACTTGTCAGTTCCAAAAGCTCTGGTGCCAAATTAACTCTGGCATCATCCCCCTCAGATGCAATCAAGATGCCCTAGTCTGATCTAGAACCAACATCAGTCCACTCCTGCAATACAATTACCAAGGTACAGCGTGTCCACTTTTGATGGACTCAGCTTCTTCCAGGAAGCTGATAATTTTAGAGGCTTGTCAGGAACAGCTGTGTATTGATCCACTCCTAAAGGTTACTTTCAACGACTTCTCAGTTCCAACAATAGTACTGAAAATTGAGAAGAAATTCTCAGTGTCTCAGATGCTATCAAAAGCAGCTAGCATAGCCTGTTTGTGACTCAGGAGAACAAATTGGTGGCAGAGGCCTTAGAATCACCAATGGCAGCTGTTTTCTTCTTTCTAATCATGTGCAACAGCTACTATCCAGTGGCTTTGATCCCCCTTCCATGGTCCTGCAGTACTGATAGGGAGCAGAATTTGATTTTTCCTCCCCAGCTGGCAAACTATTACTTGAGATCTGAAAATTGTCCAACAAGGTAACACCCTCCCATTCACATCCACTCCACTTCATATTCCACCTGTTTGTGTTCAACCTTCAGAATAGCTTGCTTCCATTCCTGTGCAGGAAGTACATTCATTACTGGCCAAAGTGACCATAGTGAAGGTCCCAGAGAGGGCCATGGAGTGTTACTCCTTGGCTCCTTCAGAAGGACAAGCTCAAGGTGCTGGCTTTGACCCAGGTCCTTGGCCCCCTCGACCCAAGGGACTGGATCATATCATCGGACATGTGGGATGCGTACTTTCCTGTTCTCATCCTGTTCTCATCCTGCAGTCCTTTGGTGCTTCCTTTGGTTCACGGTGTGTTGAAGCATTACCAGTTTGCCACTCAACCCTTCAGCCTCATCTCCACCCCTAGAGTGTTTACAAAAGCAATAATGGTGGTCAAGCTCCATTTGCACAGGTTGGGAATTCATGTATTCCCTTACTTCAATGACTAGCTGCTGAAGGAAGAGTTGCTGTGATAGGTCGCAAACCACCTGCAGGTGACACAAAAGACTCCCACTAAAGGGGCCATTCTATACACAGCAGGATTCAAGACCTTTTCAGTCCCACAGAGACTCCAAGATATTCAGGATTTGATCCCAATGCTTCAGACTCCTTCCTGGGTTTGTACATAGATTTTTGTGCTGATCCCAAGAGCTCACTGGCACATTCAGGCCTCACATTGGGACCCAAGGGTGCAGTAGGTGCAGCATCAGGTTTCTACTTTGGAAAAGATTTGCATCTCAAAGGAAGCAGTCCAGTACCTTCTGTAGTGGCTGTTAGACCCCAATTAACAGGCAGATGGGCATTCTCCCTATACCATCACAAGCTCACAGTAGAAATAAATGCATAATCTGTGGGATAGAGCAATCATGTGGGAGAGGTGGAGATCAAAGAGATCTGGTTCACAGACTCGAGCAGAAATTCCATATCAACCTTTGAAACCTTGGCCCCATCTGGCTGGCTGTGAAGGGCTCCCTTAAATCCATCAAGAGAAAGCCAGTTTAAGTATTAATGGACAACACAACCATCACGTGGTACTGCAACAAACCGAGTGGTGTAGGCTTTTGGATCCTATGCCTAGAGGCTCTGTGTCTCTGGAAATGGCTGGACCTTCATGAGATCTATCTGACTGTAAACCATTTAGAGGGATCACTGAATAATAAGGTGGCGAGCTCAGCAGATGCCAGCTGGTGAACCATGAATGGCATTTTCATCTGAAGATGGTGGAAGGCATCTTCATCCAGTGGAGCATGCCTTGGTTTGATCGTTAAATCCCCATCGAGAACAGGCAGTGTCGCTATTATTGTGCACTGTAGTTTCCATCAAGGCGTGCATAAGTTATACAGTGGGATAGCAGTCATCTGTGCATCTTTCTATCCTTGCCTCGCCTTCGTGAGTTCTCAAAAAACCTGGACATACAGGGGTAACCCTGATTGCTCTGGATGGGGCCAGTAGAGTGTGGTCCCCAAAGCTGTTGACCCTGAGTATTTGACTCCAATCTGTCTATCTCTTCTGAGTTTCCACCTGGATATTGCTTTATGCCTCAACAGGTCCTTTAGTTAGTCCTTACATCCCTGATGTGCACATACTTTGAGCCTATGCACAGTACATTGCTGAGATTGCTGACAATCAAAATGGTTTTCCTCATTGCAGTTACTTCTGAGCACCATGTTACTGAGCTGCCAGCACTGTCAATGCATTCTCCAAACACTAGCTCCATCCCTGGCAAGTTAGAACGTCAGACTCAATCTTCATTTCTGCCAAAAGGAGTGTCACCTTTCCACATGGAACAATCTCTTACTCTCCCTGCCTTTTCTCTCCTTCACACTCCTCTAAGACAGAGGAGAGGCTTTACCAGCTTAAACAAAGAGAGATCTCTCTGCTTTTACATCAAGTGCAAGAGAGAAAAGAGTGGGTGACCAGCTCTTTGTAGATTTTACTTAGGCGTAAAAGGAGAAGGAAGTGCACAAGTAACCCTGTCCAGGCGGAGCATCCTGTGCAAAAAACATGCTATATCGTAACTAGGGGTGGGGGGAACTCACAGAGTTTCACTCCATGGAACACCATGAAAACTCAGTGAGAGTCTGCGGAGATCCGTGCACTGTGTAGCTACAGTAAAGTCAAAAAAGAAAATAAACATTTTAAATGAAAGATTTATGAATAAAGAAATGATTTGATTGACACAATTTTGGGAGTTTGTGCACTTTGATGTTTAATTTTTAAAGTGATAACTGTATATTAAGTGTAAATTACCAATTGGATGTGGGTGCTGAGTCATATTAGTTTAAATGTATGGGGTTTTCTCCTGCGTCTGAAGATTAAGAAGGCTGGTCCTCAAGACTCGAGCACCACAATATTTAGAGTAACAATAACCCACTAAATGTGGTGAGTGCGATACTCTTGTGTCTTAGACACCTTCTTTTTGTAAATCGCTTGCTGTGATTAGAAGTATCCATTAGACAAATAGGTTTTGGTAGCGCCCTATCTGGTAGATACTTTATCTAACCTCAGATTCCTCACTGCCCTAAGGCATGGGAGATTCTAAAAAGGTTCCATGTTAAATTGTTTGAGGGTGCAGAAAATTATTAATATTACGTGATTTCATTGCACAGGGGGAATTTCTATCAGAATATAATTCCCAAAATGTTGTCTGGTATAATATTTTGGCCTAAATATAATTTACAAGAATATATCTACATTGGGTGTGGAAATTATGTTATTAAGTCCAATGGGGTAATATTTTGTGAACCATGTTAATATCACAATATTTTTGTCATATGGTATTTAGGTCCATACCTGTATGGGTGGTGCCCCCAGAAGTACTGCAGAGCGGCACTTCTGGCCATGGGCTGTTGATTTAATTGTGAAACTGGTGGCTTTAGCTGGTTCAGGCTCCCCTAAGGTGGATAAATACAGACATAAGGCATCAGAAGGGCTTTTAATTTTCACAGGTGATCAGCAACAAGTTATATTTATGAATTGTGAGAACGATCTTCAATGCAATTATGTATATCATTTCTTCTAAGAGATTATTTTGCTAAAAGTGTAAATATAAATAGTGTATATCGAATAGTATCACTTCTGGAGAAGGTCTGGGGTTGCTACAGACTCAGATGATGCCATCTTCCAGCAAACAGGAGCAGTTACTTTGAAAATAGTTCAGATCCTGTGAGACAGCTAGGATATTCCCAAAAAGAGGGATTTGTAGTTAGCAGGGGTAGCTCCTTCGCAATGGCAAAGGACCGTCGCCCCACTGGGTTAGCCAACAGCTGAAAAATAAAATGATATTTTACTATTGTTTTATTTTTTAGCTGCTGACTCAGGCAGCATGTGCAGGGAGGTGCGGGCTATGGGAGTGGGGAGGAGTGGAGTAGTGGTGTGCACTAATGCCTATATTTATACTTTTTTTGCACTGCATTTGCGTCACTTTTTGACGCAAAAGTGGCGCAAACTTACAAAATATAATTTTATTTTGTAAGTTTACGCCATTTTTGTGTTAAAACATGACACAAATGCGGCGCAAAGAAAGTATAAATATGGGCCTAAGTGCGCATGTCAGTTTGGCCGGCCTAAGACCCCAGTGCACTGTCTGAGTGGCAGACCAAGCCACTCAGACCAATACTGACGCTGCTCTGATGCTAGGCATAGCATCAGAGAGGCGCAAGGATTGCATGGGGAACCGGACTGCTGGGCCACCAGGAGAGCAGAGGAGTGAGGCGTCAGGCAGCGTCGGTGGCAGCATTTGAACGGTAAGCTTTTTAAAAAATTATTATTTTATTACCCCCCTTCCCTCGGTCACCCCTTCCTTTGAGATTTGCGACAGCCACTGCTGGTAGTTAGGTATGGTATCCATCAGAACAAGCACACCTGAAGATAAGTAACTTGTTCGGCCTCACAGAACCCAGAATCAAAAGAAATGTATCACTTACTAATCACCAAATATTTGGTTTACCCACACAAAAGAGACACTGAACACAAAACAAAACGTCATGTATCCAATCACAGACAAAACAATATTTTACCAGCCCAAATATTCAGACATTTATTTTCACATCATATACGGTAGCACAATAAAGGATTCAGCATATTCCCGATCCTTGACCCATGTTATTGAAAAATGCCAAAAAACTTCTCCACCTTGATCACTGCTCTTCTTACCAGGACAAAACCCCTCCCTCAATACACTGCCACAGACAACACAAAGTATCACCCAGTCCTAGGCATATGAGGGCTCATTTTCCCCATGGAAGTTAATATCTCTTTCATTTCAGAACATCATTCCTGGACGTTTTATATTGCTAATGCTCGATGTAACAGCAGACTTTACATTTTGTGCTTAATTTGTGCAGGTGGTGGATGCTGGTGCTCAACAGTTAGATCCGTAGCTTATTTCTCATCATCAGATCATGGTCCAGAGCAAGAGAGAGAAAGACAAAAAGAGATAAAGAAGGAGGATGAGAATAATAAGAAAACAGTATCGAGAAGGGAAGGCAGGGGTGGAAAGACCCTTTAAAATTGAGATAAAGAGAAAATAGGTGTAGAATGGTTAAGAAGGAGGCCTGAATTGCACAGTTCAACAAGAATCAGAAGTCTTGGTATTCACCAACCCGGGCAGTCAGCAGCACTGCTGTATTTCTAAAATTTGAGGCCCCTACACATATACATTTTTTTCTAACAAATAAGGCACTGCCTAGAACACCTCCATTTCAGATCCTTCCCATTGCCCTGCTTGGTCTGACTGTCGTTGTCTCTAACTCAGTTTTCTCTCTTGACCTTTGCCTTCTCTTGAAAAGTATGCCCAGGCAGGCTCTGACAGGACATGGACCCGCTTAAATGTGCCTGATGCAGATCCAGACACCGTGAGTTTTCTTACTTCCTTCTGTTTGGCTCTCTATGCTTTCTTCTTTTGTATGTTTCATCTGTCAATGTACTGTTTTCAGTGGTTCACAGCACAGAAGAGTAATTAAAAGCATGAAAAAATGCAGTTGCTCAAAGCTCCATCAATCCACTTTTTTGTCCAATCTTCCACTCTAGGTAGAGAGGCCAGTCTCACCAACTAGAGCTAAATAGGCCACAACTGCCCTGGGTTTGCTTGTGTTCCCATCTAGAAGGGAGCTTGCCTAGCAGCACGGCTGGAATGCTCCTATTTGAAAGGAACTTAAGCTGATTTAAATATCGCTGGTCTTCTACAGTGGCATAGTAAGCACAACAATGATGGACTGGCTCACAGCTCCAAATATTTAAGAGAGGCTGAGAGCAATTCAAGCATTCCACCCATCACCTTTTTGTTTTTAGTTCAGTAGATGCGCTAGGTGCAACATGCATTCCTAAACCTGGGACTTGTGCTCACTGTGCCATAGAAATCACTCTACAACTCACTGATGAGACCTAAAAAGGCTAAATCTGTCCTGGGGAGGGGGGTTGTGTTCCCATCTGAAGAGTAATTTGCATGGGAGTTTGGCTTTAACTGCTCCTATTGAAGCAGGAACAAGGTTGATTTGTGTCACACACTTACCTGATTAGGACAACGGAGACAATACTAGACCGCTAATCCCACCTGAGGTGTAGAATGAAATCAAGTAATCACAGCCTTAATTCACTAACTGCCTCCAAGGATATGGAGTTTGAGATAAAACCAGAAACAGATAGATGTGTTGCAAGGTCTGCTCTGCTGCCTTGCGACACTATGCAGGAGGGTCTGTGCTCCTTGGACCTTTTAGTGTAGATATGTGTGCAGTGCAATAGAAACAAGAAGAACAATTGTTTACTACAGTTCTCATCATATGATGTTTAAACAGTTATTTTCAACAATATCACTTACAGGTTGTATTACAAATATAGCTTGAGAGCAGGTTCAATTCAATGGAATACCAGAGTTTTCTGGAAGTCCGCAGAATAGTAAACACAACAATGTTCAATAAAGACCTTGAAAGTATAGATTGTGCGCTCAAAGTCTTTCCATGTTCATAATACAAATACTTTTTCAAGGAATATGCTAGAAATGGCCCATTCTGAAGGGTCATCCCCAAACCTTTCGCCTTCTCTTTTTCTGACCCATTGTTTTTGGTCTCAGGACTCTGGGCACTTTACCACTGCTAAACAGTGCTAAAGTCCTCGTGCTCTCTCCTTTAAGCATGGGATAATTGGTTTACACTAGTTTGGCATTTACTTTTAAGTCTTTAGTAAAGTACACTATATTTGCCCAGGGCCCTTCAAACATGTCTCAGGCCTGCCACTGCAGAGCCTGTGTGTGCTGTTTAAACTGGAATTGTGACCTGGGAAGTGTACCCACTTGCTAGGCCCAATCCCTCCTTTTTACTGCCTGTAAGTCACCCCTAAGGTAGGCCCCACTTAGCCCCAAGGACAGGGTGCAGTGTATTCAAAAAGTCAATTATATACTTTAGAGTTTAACATGTCCAGATAGTGAAACACTTCTAAATTATTTTTTCACTATTGCACCTGGTAGGTTGCATGTGTGAGGCCTTACCAGCATGTAAATAACTCACTGATTCCTGTCGTGCTACACTATGAAGGAGCTGAGAGATTTTTGGAAGGGGAGGGGGCTTCCTGTGAAGAAGAGATTTACAAGGCAGGAACTGCAGACAGCAATATTTTGTTAAGAGGACACACACTGGCAAGCAACACTAACAGATGACCCTGAGTAAGAGGATCCCTTTGGAATCTTAAATACCCCCAAAGCCTCCTAGATGATTCAGAGACCCAAAAGGACAGTGGCCCTGAAAAGGAGGCAGAGAAAATTGACTTTTCAGAGGAGGGGAGCCTAAAGAGATGAAGTCCTCTGCTGCATCCCCTGCAGGAAAACGTGTCACCTCCCACACCCTGTCTTGTGAGGAGCACAGGACAGCCAGGCGGAGAAAGACCTGAGACTACAGCCGGCCTAACTGGCTGCAGAAGGGGATAATAGCTGAGGCAGACTAAGCCCTGGCAGAGGAGAGGATGGCTGAGGCTGAAAGGGCCTTTGCCAGGGAAAACCTTGCAATGGAGGCAGGTGAGGCTGAGAGAGCCATGGAAGAAAGAATGATCTTGTTGACTCATGAACTGAATTTCAGGGAGCTGGACTTGAAGGCTTAACAGCTGGCAGAGTCGAAAATAAATGGTGGCAGTGAAAGTAACATCTCCAGCGATGAAGAAAGGGTCCACACACCCAGTGACTTGGTGCCTACCTTCAGGAAGAGGGATGTCATAGGCAGGTGGTTTGAGGTGTATGAGGTCAGTCTAATAATGCACAGCATCCCTGAGGTGGACTGGGGGGGGCTGTCCTATAAAGGTATATACCTGGTGATGGAAAGGATGTCCTACTGGCCCTACATGGGAGAGGCAGGCTGAGGAATCTCACCCTGAAGGAAACCCTTGCCTTGACATAAGGCTTCACCCCAGAAGAGTGCAGGTTGAGGCTCAGGGACAGTCGGAAACTGTATCACCAGTCCTGGGGTGATTTTGTGGGTCACTTTTGCAGAGCATTGGGTGGTTGGGTGAAGGGTAGTATGGTGAACACATTTTACGGGCTGTTCAATTTGGTTGCTAGAGAGCACATGTTCAGTCACTCTTTTCTAGAGCTACACGGAAGCCTGGTGGATTGTAAGTTCTCTGACCCCAGGGAGCTTGAAAGGGTGGCAGACCTCTGGGTAAGTACCAGAGTGTCTCAGATGGCATTAGGGAGTATTCCTAAGGAGGATGGCTCAGGTCTTCCCCATGAGAGTGAGGGGAAAGATCACAGTGACCCAGACAGGTCCCAGTGTAGTGGGGGATCCCATGTCCTTTCCAAGTGTAAGAAAAGGGGTAAGGGTAGGGGTGGGCCTAGACCCAGGGTGCCCTATTTCCAGCCCCAGGGCTTAGATTGGTTACAGAGTGAGCACAAGCCGGGGGACCTGGGATGTACCAGGAGCCCATCCAACGATGGGAAGCCCACAGTGTCAGGAGAAGCTGGGAGTTGGGTGCCCCAAGCACCCATCCAGTTCTGGTTTCTAGCAATACCACTCCACAGAGGAGGGTGAAGAAGCCCAGATGGAGAGTCAAGAGGTGGACACAGTCCACAGTGGGAGGACCAGTGCTTCAGAGGTTGCCAGCTCTGAGGTCAGAACACCCCAAGACTGACCCTAGTGAGACTGCTTCTGGCTTGGGGGGGCAGCATGCGTTGTCACTGGGACAGTGTGCTGGGGACCTGCATCAGGCAGACTCTTACATAACACATACAGAGTGGGTTTCCCTGGGAGTTGGGGTAGTTGTGCTCCACTGGAAGTCCTGGCTTGCCAGGCACCTGTTCAGCCTAAGGGTAAAGACCCTGGGCTGGAGGACCAGTTGCATATTATCCCTGAACTGGTGGCAGGGGTGTTGGCTGCCACATGTTCTCCAACAGTTTTGGCTACTGGGGGTACCACTCACAAGCAGAGGGTACAAGGCCCAGCGAGAGAAGCCTGTTCAGCGTCATGTTTCAGACCCTGCGCAGAAAGACCAGTATCAGGATATCACCCCTGAACTGGTGGGAAGGAGAGTGGAGAGAGGTTGCACTGCATCTGGGGCTACTGCCCCCCACTCTGAGAAATCAGAGATCCAACCGTTTAGAACTGTCAAGTTCCCAGAAGTAGTTGGCCATTTTCCAAGTACTGTCACCTTAAGCAGGGAACTCCGTCGAGGGGTTGATTAGTCTACTCTGTCTTTATGCTGGATAGGGGGCTGTGTTGGAAAAGGCCCTTTCTGCAGGGTCATCCCTAAACTTTTTGTCTTCCCCTTTCTCTTTTTCTGACCCAGTTTTTGTTGGTTTCAGGACTCTGGCCACTTTAGCACTGCTGAATAGTGCTGAAGTGCATGTGCTCTCTCCTTTAAACATGGTATAAGTGGTCCACAAATGTTTGGCATATTTAGTTTACTTTCAAATACCTATTAAAATGCACTATTTGTGCCCAGGGCCTAGGAATTTAATTCTACTAGTCAGCCTGCAGCACTGATTGTGCCACCCAATAGAGTAGCCTTTCAAACATGTCTCAGGCCTGCCACGTCAGAACCTATGTATACAGTTTAAATTTTCATCACAGCCAGCCTGAACTTGTGACTGTGTCCCAGTCCGGCACAACCAGATTACCACATTTGGCACGTTGAGCTTCTATGCACTATTTTCAACTAAATATTTAAAATTGCATATTTCAGGATCTACTTATTGGATTCTTGTTGTTTTGGTCTTGTTTTATTTATAAAATCATAATCACTCTTCTTAACGTGTGTGGAGTCTTTTCACTGTGTTGCTGTAATTTGTGTTGCACAAAAACTTTACACAATTTGCCTCTTAAATTAAGCCTGACTGCTCTGTGACAAACTACAAGAGGATGAGCACAGGTTAATTTAGGTTGTGTATCTGACTTACCCTGGCTAGGAGTGTGGTACCTATTTGGAAAAGGTGCATAACAGTGCCAACTAGAGACCCAGTTTCTAACAGAATACAAACATGAAGACCTTTGGTTCAGAAACAAATAAAGTTCAGAACGCCCACGAGGTAAGGAGTCCGGAGTGCTAGGACATTTTAAACATGGAAACCCAGTAATGCCTGATTCCCAAGAATGTGTTTTTCTCCTTGAAATAACTCAGTCTCAGACAATTTTCAAAACTTAACTAAAGATTAGTGCGCACCAAACTGAGGATAAAGTACTTAGCCTAGTATTTGATTCTTCAACTGGAAACCACCAAAAGGCTGAAGGCCAAGTAGCAAGAACCCCAAGAGGAGGGAGAATTGTAGCTCTGGATGCCAGGACACTGGAGACGTCGAGGGAGTTAGGTTCACAGGATCGTCAGGAGGGCTTGGAAGACTAGAGCGCTGGAGATGTTAGGTGACTCAGAAGGTGAGTGCAGTGAAGATGCTTGTGCAGGACTGGAATGAGGCCAAGCTGTCTGAAGGAACCTCTCTTGGTTTTAAAAGAGATTGTAACTGGCACTGACTCCAGAATGCATCAAATTTATTAGTATCCCCCAAAAATCTTTTTGGTGGAGCCAGGGGCACAGAGGCTGGAGTGGTTACAGTTACATGAACTGGATTAACAGTTCCGGTGGAGGAAATACTGGTAGGATTTCTCATATCGCCAAAATGTGCGGGTTGTAGAATGGGACGTATACTTTTGGGAATCTCCCCTACATCAGATAACCAGGGTGAATGGTGGGTGCGATATCAGACTATCTCACCATTATGCAACAGATTCTCCTGTTGCAGGGAATGAACTTCACTTTGTACATCAGAAAGTGCCCTTGCTAATTCTAATGTACTTGAAGTGTCTTCTGACAAGGCCTGAGCTAAGTCTTGAACATGTAATTGAACATCCATATTGGCTAAGCAGTGGAAAGTGTGAGCCTTGGCCTCCTGTCAGCCACTGGCCTGATTCTGCCTGCAGAGATGAATGCTGGACCTCTAATCCCGCCCGAGAATTAAATAAAGTATTCACAACCTTAATTCACTAACTGCTTCCGAAGAGAAGGTGGGTTGGGTTAAAACAAGGAAAATATATATTTGTGTCACTGGGTTTGCTCTGCTGCCTTGCAACACTGCACAGGAGGGTCTATACTCCCTGGACCTTTTAGTGTAGATGTGGGTGCGGTGCATGAGAAACAAGAAGAAGATATGTTTACTAACATTTCTCAGCATATGGTGTTTAAGCAGTTATTTACAACAATATCACTTAAAGGCTTGATTACAAATGGAGCTTGAGAGCTGATACAAAGAGCAGGTACAAAGGTGTATATGTATATATATATATATATATATATATAATATATATATATATATATATATATATATATATATATATATATTTGAGTGTTGTTCACTGTACATAATTTACCACCTTATCTCACTTGGTAACCTTCTGCACAGCGCCATCACATGCAGCACCTATATTATTCTATGAGATTGTCATATGAGGAATTTTGAATATGATTCATCCAATCATTAAACCTGACATTTCATTGCATTTTCTTTCTTGTCACATTGTTTGTGAGTAGAAATTCTTTGTCTCCCAAGTTGTTATCTGTTTATAATTGATTGCCTTAGGAACACTGTGGTGATACTGACTTGATTACCCTAGTTCTTTTCAATTACAGGGTTTCCCAATTTTTCTTACAGACAGTGGTGTGAATTAGTGGCAGCAGATAACTTATTTGTGTGTCATCAGCATAAAGTATAGCCATAGGTTAAGAAGAGGTTTTGGAGGCATGTTGTGTAGAGGGGTAGGAGGAAAAGGCCTTAGACAGATCCTCGTGGATCACCTATTAGAATGGAGCAGAAGCATGAGAAGAAAATCAATAGAAATGGAAATTGTCATTAGAGCGCAGAAACAAATTATTCCAATAGATGCACTAGACACCGATGGAAGTGAGAGAAGCAAGCAAGATTTGGTGTTCAGCAGTACTGAATGCTTCAGAGTAGTCCAAGAGGTCGAATAGAGAGGACAAGTGATTTTTCTGAGCAGGAACAAGATTGTTAGAGCTATATGTGAGAGCTGCTTCTGTGGAATAGAGGAAACCAGGTTGTCATGGATTTGTTATGATTGTGGGTGCAGGAGGTTTTGAAGACTCCTCTTTCAAGAATGTTTGTGATGTAGCAGTGGTGAAATTTTGGGCAGTAGATGTTAGGAGAAGAGTTGTTAGAAGAGGATTTATTTTAATAGAGGTAGGGTATATTGTTCTTTAATTGAAGTTTTGAATTGCTTAAAGATCATGAAAGGAAATTGTGGGAGTGCAAAGTCAAGTATTCCGTCAAAGTCTGTAAAGATAGATTCTTTTTACACAGGTAGGGTTGATAGATTATAATTATGTGTATTTTGAAAGGGACTGTATTTATAATGGCATTGTACTCTAAGGTGAGGTTTGGGTGAATATGAGGGAATTTTAGTAGGGAAGGCAGTGCCTCCACAGTGTCGGTGAATGTGTGGTGTGGTTAGTTTGGAGGGCAGCTGCTGCAGAAGGCTCATTCTTGTCATTCTAGTTTTCAAGTACTCCAGTCTGGCAAAGGGGAGGTAAACGGGGGCCAACATAATAAGTCACAGAAACTCTTTTGTTGCAGATGAACTGAACATTATAAAACCAGCATTATAACACTTTGCATCTATTTTGTGTTTTGGGGTGATAGATGATATTGTAAGGTGGGGTTTCTGGATTTTCTTATGGAGCACAAAGGAGTCAGTTTTAGCATGACGTTCCAAGGAAATGATAATTGCAAAGAGGAAATGATAATTCCACACAGCATGTTTATTGTGTGCATACTGGCATAACAATATGACGTGAGAAATGCAATGCTTTCATAAAGAGAAGTGCTATGCAAATTGTGTGTAACTTTACTAATAAAAATCATGACTAATGTGCTATTGAGGAACAGCTTCTAGGCTGAGAAGTAATTAGTATGAATGGTTTCCCTGCTGCCTTGCTCAGCAGCCGGTCACTAAGTGACAAAGTCCAGTAGTAGATTACCAATTGCTTCCACCTAGTCATTATTTCCTATACACCCACTCCCATTAATGAGCGACTACACCATACCTACCAGGCAACCATAGTATCCAGGCACAATAGTACATAACTCCCTCCGGTCTCTGCTGGAAGGAAGGAGAACACCATCTACACATCTGGAAGCCAGGTCAATCCAAAGGACATTTTCCACCAATTAATCAATAGCCCTCTCAAATTGGTTGTTTTTCTGGGAACGTTTTATATAGCTCAACACATTCAAGAAGAAATGGCTTCTATTGTCACTAACAAACCACATTGATTGGTGCTTTTATGTTTTTTCTCTAGGTTTGTTCATCTTAGCTTGTGTTCATATTTAAGTCATGACAATTCTAATCCATAGTTTCTAACATGTTATGTTGTAGTAAGAATCCACTAATATAATTGCTGGTTTTGTGAGTAGTGATAATTTGGGGAACTCCAAAACCTGGTATCCGGCTTGTCTGTTGTTCTTCAAACATCTCTGTTCCAAATGTACATAGTCCACAGAGAAGGGTGTCCTGTACATTTTATTTTTCTCTTCAGAAGCGTGTTTATATCTGAAACTCTGGGGATAGGGTAATTCAACTGGGTGTAACCCAGAAAGTAGAATATGCAACCAAAGAAATTCAAATCTAAGTTACTGTGTTATATCAGAATGCCATTGATCTTTACCTCGAGTCTGAGTATGGAAGCAGCCATAAATACACAATTTATCTCATATCAGAAAATCTGTGTCTCATCCAGTGGACCCTTTAGCATGGGTCGCATACTGTTTATCTGCAAACTGAAATCATCCGTATGCTTGGAATGGATAGCCGTACAGATGTGAAATTGTGCTTCTTTGTACTGAGGCGTGCAAAGACAAATTGCAGCAAGAACCTCCTGAGTTATCAGTTATTATGTGTAAATATATTTGCAGATGCTTAATTTATTTTCTTGGTTGTTTCAGACCAGCATTAATAGCATGATGAGTGTCTACAGTGAAACTGGTGACTATGGCAACCTGAATATCAGAGGAGACATACTTCTGAACATCAACTATAATTACAAAACTGGGGCCCTAAATGTCCTAGTAAAATGCTGTAGGAACTTGGCCATCGCAGATGAGAAGAAGCAACGAACTGATGCGTAAGCAGCTATAGTCACTACTTTTTTTTACTTTTGTTAGAGCCTGGAGTGTATATTAAGATGAAAAATGTCAACGCTGATAGAAGGGACTCTTCCTGTCACAGCTCCTACATAGGACCAATATTTAGGATGTAGAGAATGTCTGGGTCATGCCGTGCACACTTTGAACAATATTGACCATTGCCATTTCTAGGAAAGTATTGACTATAAGTGGAAACATCATAGAGCACCAAGACAAAGAGGATGTTCTTTCCCATTTCCAGATACACACTTACCTTTTATTGACTTAAACCTTGGTTAATATTGGTATTGCAATCTGATAACCACCTGTGGTCATGCAAAGGTAGCATAATGTTAAGCAAAGATGATGAGCTCAGGAAGCTCTCCGCAGCCTCCAAAACACTGTGCCTTAACTCCCTTCGATAAGACCTTTCTGTTTCAGTCCAATTCTCATTTGTTACAGAACTTCACCGTTCACCACTTTACAGCCTTAGTTAAAACAGAAGTTTTTTTACTGCTTTTCCACAGCTCCTGAGAAAGCTGTCAATTTAAATTTTAAATCCTACATTCATGCAAATGAGCATGCCATAATTTGGCATGAAGAGAGTTGTTCCTGCTGCCAAACTCTGAAATTTCCAAATATATTTTGACTGATTCGCCTACCATTCCAGATATGGCTTCCTGATACAACATGTGGGAGTTACAGATCAACATAAAAACGTACACGCAGTCCATAATTCATAAACTAAAATTAGTTATGTTGTTAGTATTTTTTTTTATCTCTTTAGTAGAATGACTACATTATTTCTGATGATGATTTTTCCACATTTGGGTTTTAAAAATGTAGGTAATGCAAATTCATTAATGATGAGGAACTGTGAAAGTTTCAGCTTGCAAATACATTTTCAAACTTCGGTATCATAAACTAGCTAGACAAAGCCTCATTAAGCTAAACATACTGTTTAGGCACGTTATACATACCAAACATCTTCAATACTACAATTTGCCAAATAAATTGGTAAAAACATGGATCTAATGCAGAGGCATGTTGCTGTGATTAAATCTGCCTTGAATGTTATACTCCTAGCTTACCACGGAACTCCTTGGTTACCCAGAGCTTTCTCTCCAGTTTCAAGTGTAGCCAGGAGTACTCCAGGGCTAACTAATGCATTTCCTTTGGAATTCAGGAGTAAGCAATGAATCGTCCATGAGAATGTTACAGTAGAGTATTTTGTTAATCAGGCCAAAATGCTATAAAATGTTTTAGAAACCAATCATCCCAGCCCCAGCATTTGTTTCGCTGGTAATCCTCCACTTTTGAGTTTCCATTGTTCTTAGCAAATGGTATGGCCTAATAGCAGCATCACTTTCAAAACAGCAAAGACACTGTTAAGGTTACACTTCCCATGATTGTGGTACTGTTCTAACCATTTGCTTGGAACAAGTAAGCACAAAATAAGAGACATTCTATGAACATTTGCATACCCATGCTTCATGCTGGTGGCTTGGTTTCAAGTTGACAAAGTTGGGATACCTGAACGTGGAATGGGGAGTGAAGAAATTAACAGGAAATGTGCCATTTCTTCTAACAGCTCTATATTTTTTTAAGCAACCCATTTAGAGGATATGCTAACAATATGATTATATTGCACGCAGTTGGGATAAATAATGGGACAATCTACAAATGTACAATTGTTATAAAAACAAAGCTATATATTATACTGAATTAATATTTTTGGTTCAAAATACAACTTTTTAAAATAAAAGCACAGTCATGTGATTGAGTCATAGATTCCTCCTACTAGGCACAGTGTGACCAGATACATATTTCTATTCAAATATTTGTATTTAATGTTTTACGTTTGTGAGAGGGACTCTTGAAAACCAAAATAAAAGATTTAGGGGTAATCACAAATCAGTATCAATCTTTTTAAGTAGGAATGGATTCACTATCAAAATGGAAAGCAAATAATTTAAAGTTGTCAGAATTTTCATATACCTGTTCAATCTCTCTGAAGTATTGCTAGCTGTCTCTGTCCTTGAGCTAAAAACATTTCAAAGGTTTGTCAGAAAAGTCAAAGTGTCTTTCCTTTTCTAAAGGATGTCAATTCACACATGAAGGATTTATTTACTAGATACAAATCAATCAGACAAAAGGTATTAAGACGTAAACCTCACTATTTCTGTTCTGTACCTTTGGTTTAGTCATCCTGGATAAATCTACAAGGGCCATATCTCTCATGAGACGTTTATGATTATATCCGTTTTCAACACACATATATTGATAGGACCAGTACATATGCTTTCAAAACACTCCTTGAAGTTGTTCTTCCTGCTTACTTTGCCAATTTTATTTCACCTGTAATTTGACCATGAAGACTGCAAATGCCGTCAGACACCATCACCTACACTTATCTTCAAATTAACTAACAGGAATATGTAGAGGTAAGAGTCAGACAAAGTAAAGGACATCAAAGTAATGGGAGTTAAAGATATGCTCAAATAGGTGGTTAATGAAGGAATTACATTCATCTCATGAAGTTAGGTAAAATATTTAAATGTTGTATCTAAATTTCAGAATGAGAGGAGGAAGAGTGGCACGTTGCTAACCATAACTCAGCAGATGGGCTTTTCTGTCCACATGTCTATTTAAGTCATCAGGCGTCCTGTTCTGATTGTTATGCTATTTTTCCTGACATGACAGCTGGTAGAAAAACAGTTCATTTGGGGTGGATAAATGGCTAGATACAGATATACCACTTTCCGCAATAAAACGGAAGGAACGTGTGAGCAAGTCCAAGGATACCTTTACATAAATACAGCTAGCTCCCCATAGAGGCCATTTAGGGCTACATAGGTGTGCCCCATGAGGGTGAACTTAGAAAGCGAACTCAGAGATTTTATCATTGTGATACAGAAAGGACAATCATCTACAATGTGCATGTGTGAGAAGTGGAAAAGAGAAGATTTTGTCTAGAGTCATAGAAAGAATGGCATAGGCTCTATGCTAATATCCCTGGTGAACATAGTTTTTAGAATAACTCACAGCGTTTCTTGCTATTTCAGTTTTTGTCTTGTATTTCATGTCCTCTATTAGCTTAATCACAGTATAATAGCTAAAATGTATGAAAATACATTTTCCTCAATAAAACACAAATGTTAAAAGTCAATGGCTAGAATGATCCGGCAATTAATACGCAATGATTCAAGCTGTAGCCACCTAACTTTTAAAATATCTCTTTCCTCTTTACATCTAATGATCTGGTGTACCTCCTTCATACATTTCAGACAAAACCCTATCATGCTGGGTGTTATTTTTCCAGAGAGTGGGGTGTCTGCCAGCCTTTCTGTTCTGCAGTGACAGAGGAGAAGTTCATAGTCCTCACACATTCACTTAGCTGGTTGTCTTGTAAACTGGCAAACAACTCTTTCACTGCATACGTTGTCTTACACCAGTGGAAAAAGCAGCTGCTTTAACCCCTTCGCTGCCAGGCCTTTTCCCCTCCTGCGCCCGAGCCTCTTTTTGGCTATTTGGGGCAGTTCGAGCTTAGGCCCTCATAACATTTTGTTCACATAAGCTACCCACGCCAAAGTTGTGTCCTTTTTTTCCAACATCCTAGGGATTCTAGAGGTACCCAGACTTTGTGGGTTCCCCTGAAGGAGACCAAGAAATTAGCCAAAATACAGCAACAATTTCTTTTTTTTTTTTTAAATGGGGAAAAAGGGCTGCAGAAGAAGGCTCGTGGTTTTTTTCCCTGAAAATGGCATCAGCAAAGCGATTGCGGTGGTAAAAGAACCATCTTCCCAGCTTTCAGGAACAGGCAGACTTGAATTAGAAAACTCAATTTTTCAACAAAATTTTGACATTTTACTGGGACATACCCCATTTTTACTATTTTTTGTGCTTTCAGACTCCTTCTAGTTAGTGACCAAAATGGGTGAGAAACCTTTGCTGGATCACAGAAAGCTAAATACGTCTGAATATTAGACAAAATTCTGAATTCAGCAAGGGATCATTTGTGTAGATCCGACAAGTGTTTCCTACAGAAAATAACAGCTGAAATTAAAGAATATTGAAATTGAGGTTGAAAAACAGCCATTTTTCTCCACGTTTTACTCTGTAACATTTTCCTGCGATGTCAGATTTTTTAAAGCAATATACCGTTACGTCAGCTGGACTCGTCTGGTTGTGTGGATATATAGGGCTTGTAGGTTCATCAAGAACCCTAGGTACCCAGAGTCAATAAATGAACTGTAGCTTGCAATGGGTTTTCATTCTATAATGGGTATACAGCAATTCATTTGCTGAAATATAAAAAGTGAAAAATAGGTATCAAGAAAACCTTTGTATTTCCAAAATGGCCACAAGATAAGGAGTTGAAAAGCAGTGGGTATTTGCACATCTCTGAATTCCGGGGTGCCCATACTAGCATGTGAATTACAGGGCATTTCTCAAATAGACGTCTTTTTTACACACTGTCTTACATCTGGAAGGAAAAAATGTAGAGAAGAACAAGGGGCAATAACACTTGTTTTGCTATTCTGTGTTTCCCCGAGTCTCCCTATAAAAATGGTACCTCACATGCACGGGTAAGCCTAGTGCCCACAACAGGAACTGTCTCAAAACAAAACGTGGGCACATCACATTTTCACAAAGAAAACAGAGCTGTTTTTTGCAAAGTGCCTAGCTGTGGATTGTGGCCTCTAGCTCAGCCGGCACCTAGGGAAACCAAGCAAGCCTGTGCAGTTTTCAAATCTAGACACCTAGGGGAATCTAAGATGGGGTGGCTTGTGGGGCTCTGACCAGGTTCTGTTACCCAGAATCCTTTGCAAACCTTGAAATTTGGCCAAAAAAACACCCTTTCCTCTCATTTCGGTGACAGAAAGTTCTGGAATCAGAGGGGAGCCACAAATTTTCTTCCAGCCAGTGTTCCCCCAAGTCTCCCGATAAAAATGGTACCTCACTTGTGGGGGTAGGCCTAGCGCCCGCGACAGGAAAAGCCCCAAAACACTACGTGGACACATCACATTTTCACAAAGAAAACAGAACTGTTTTTTGCAAAGTGCCTAGCTGTGGATTTTGTCCTCTAGCTCAGCCGGCACCTAGGGAAACCTAGCAAACCTGTGCAGTTTTGAAAACTAGACACCTAGGGGAATCCAAGATGGGATGACTTGTGGGGCTCTGACCAGGTTCTGTTACCCAGAATCCTTTGCAAACCTCCAAATTTGCCCCAAAAAACACTTTGGCCCATATTTATACTTTTTGACGCACAACTGCGCCAACGCAGTTGTGTGTCAAAAATTTTACCGCCGGCTAACGCCATTCCAACGCACCATGCGGGCGCCTTATTTATGGAATGACGTTAGCCGGCGCTGCGGACTGGTGTGCGTAAAAAAAAATGACTCACACCAGGCAGCGCCGGCGTACGGGAAAATGGGGGTTGTGCGTCAAAAAATGGGGCAAGTCAGGTCTGAGGCAAAATTCAGGCCTCAAACCGGATTTGCGCCATTTTTCTTAACGCCCAACCTCCATTTACATGACTCCTGTCTTAGCAAAGACAGGAGTCATGCCCCCTTGCCCAATGGCCATGCCCAGGGGACTTATTTCCCCTGGGCATGGTCATTGGACATAGTGGCATGTAGGAGGTCCCAAATCAAGCCCCCCTATGCCACAAAAAAAATCTGAAAAAAATACTTACCCGAACTTACCTTTCCTTCCCTGGGATGGGTCCCTTCATCCTTGGGTGTCTTCCTGGGGTGGGCAAGGGTGGCAGGGGGTGTCCCTGGGGGCAGGGGAGGGCACCTCTGGGTTCCTTCCGAGCCCACAGGTCCTTTAACGCCTGCCCTGACCCAGGCGTTAAAAAACGGCGCCCATCATGCTGTGCGTCGTTTTTTAAGGCCCACCCCCTCCTGTGCATCAAAATGACGTCAGAGTATAAATATGGGGCACAGGCCTTAAAGTCATTTTTTTAAAGGGAACGCCTACCTTGCATATAATTAACGCAAGGCTGGTTCCCCCTTCCAAAACAAGACGCACATGGTGGAATTTTGACGCCCGCGGTGTCGGACGTCAAAGTATAAATATGGGGCAGGGTTTGCGCCAATTGTGCTTCAAAAATTTTTACGCACATTCGGTGCAAACAGAGTATAAATATGCCCCTTTGTCCTCTCATTTCGGTGACAGAGAGTTCTGGAATCAGAGAGGAGCCACAAATTTCCTTCCACTCAGCGTTCCCCCAAGTCTCCCAATAAAAATGGTACCTCACTCGTGGGGGTAGGCCTAGTGCCCGCGACATGAAAAGCCCCAAAACACTACGTGGACACATCACATTTTCACAAAGAAAACAGAACTGTTTTTTGCAAAGTGCCTAGCTTTGGATTTTGGCCTCTAGCTCAGCCGGCACCTAGGGAAACCTAGCAAACCTAGCAGTTTTAAAAACTAGACAGCTAGGGGAATCCAAGATGGGGTGACTTGTGGGACTCTGACCAGGTTCTGTTACCCAGAATCCTTTGCAAACCTCAAAAGTTTGCCAAAAAAACAGTTTTTCCTCTCATTTCGGTGACAGAAAGTTCTGGAATCAGAGGGGAGACACAAATTTCCTTCCAGCCAGTGTTCCCCCACGTCTCCCGATAAAAATGGTACCTCACTTGTGGGGGTAGGCCTAGCGCCCGCGACAGGAAAAGCCCCAAAACACTACATGGACACATCACATTTTCACAAAGAAAACAGAACTGTTTTTTCCAAAGTGCCTAGCTGTGGATTTTGTCCTCTAGCTCAGCTGGCACTTAGGGAAACCTAGCAGACCTGCGCAGTTTTGAAAACTAGACACCTAGGGGAATCCAAGATGGGGTGACTTGTGGGGCTCTGACCAACTTCTGCTACACAGAATCCTTTGCAAACCTCCAAATTTGGCCAAAAAAACACTTTGTCCTCTCATTTCGGTGACAGAGAGTTCTGGAATCAGAGAGGAGCCACAAATTTCCTTCCACTCAGCGTTTCCCCAAGTCTCCCAATAAAAATGGTACCTCACTTGGGGGGGTAGGCCTAGTGCCCGCGACATGAAAAGCCCCAAAAGACTACGTGGACACATCACATTTTCACAAAGAAAACAGAACTGTTTTTTGCAAAGTGCCTAGCTTTGGATTTCGGCCTCCAGTTCAGCCGGCACCTAGGGAAACCTAGCAAACCTGGGCAGTTTTAAAAACTAGACACCTAGGGGAATCCAAGATGGGGTGACTTGTGGGGCTCTGACCAGGTTCTGTTACCCAGAATCCTTTGCAAACCTCAAAAGTTTGCCAAAAAAACACTTTTTTCTCTCATTTCGGTGACAGAAAGTTCTGGAATCAGAGGGGAGACACAAATTTCCTTCCAGCCAGTGTTCCCCCACGTCTCCCGATAAAAATGGTACCTCACTTGTGGGGGTAGGCCTAGCGCCCGCGACAGGAAAAGCCCCAAAACTCTACGTGGACACATCACATTTTCACAAAGAAAACAGAACTGTTTTTTCCAAAGTGCCTAGCTTTGGATTTTGGCCTCTAGCTCAGCCGGTACCCAGGGAAACCTAGCAAACCTGCGCAGTTTTAAAAACTAGACACCTAGGGGAATCCATGATGGGGTGACTTGTGGGGCTCTGGCCAGGTTCTGTTACCCAGAATCGTTTGCAAACCTCAAAATTTGGCCAAAAAACACCATTTACTCTCATTTCGGTGACAGAGAGTTCTGGAATCAGAGAGGAGCCACAAATTTCCTTCCAGCCAGTGTTCCCCCAAGTCTCGCGGTACAAATGGTACCTCACTTGTGGTGGTAGGTCTAGCGCCCGCGACAGGAAAAGCCCCAAAACACTACATGGACACATCACATTTTCACAAAGAAAACAGAACTGTTTTTTCCAAAGTGCCTAGCTGTGGATTTTGTCCTCTAGCTCAGCTGGCACTTAGGGAAACCTAGCAGACCTGCGCAGTTTTGAAAACTAGACACCTAGGGGAATCCAAGATGGGGTGACTTGTGGGGCTCTGACCAGCTTCTGCTACCCAGAATCCTTTGCAAACCTCCAAATTTGGCCAAAAAAACACTTTGTCCTCTCATTTCGGTGACAGAGAGTTCTGGAATCAGAGAGGAGCCACAAATTTCCTTCCACTCAGCATTCCCCCAAGTCTCCCAATAAAAATGGTACCTCACTTGTGGGGGTAGGCCTAGTGCCCGCGACATGAAAAGCCCCAAAACACTACGTGGACACATCACATTTTCACAAAGAAAACAGAACTGTTTTTTGCAAAGTGCCTAACTTTGGATTTTGGCCTCTAGCTCAGCCGCAACTAGGCAAACCTAGCAAACCTGGGCAGTTTTAAAAACTAGACTCCTAGGGGAATCCAAGATGGGGTGACTTGTGGGGCTCTGACCAGGTTCTGATACCCAGAATCCTTTGCAAACCTCAAAGTTTTGCCAAAAAAACTTGTTTTCCTCTCATTTCGGTGACAGAAAGTTCTGGAATCAGAGAGGAGCCACAAATTTCCTTCCAACCAGCGTTCCCCCAAGTCTCCTGATAAAAATGGTACCTCACTTGTGGGGGTAGGCCTAGCGCCCGCGACAGGAGAAGCCCCAAAACACTACGTGGACACATCACATTTTCACAAAGAAAACAGAACTGTTTTTTGCAAAGTGCCTAGCTTTGGATTTTGGCCTCTAGCTCAGCCGGTACCCAGGGAAACCTAGCAAACCTGTGCAGTTTTAAAAACTAGACACCTAGGGGAATCCAAGATAGGGTGACTTGTGGGGCTATGACCAGGTTCTGTTAGCCAGAATCCTTTGCAAACCTCAAAATCTGGCCCAAAAAACTCTTTTTCCTCTCATTTCGGTGACAGAAAGGTCTGGAATTAGAGAGGAGCCACGAATTTTCTTCCAACCAGCATTCCTCCAAGTCTCCAGATAAAAATGGTACCTCACTTATGGGGGTAGGCCTAGCGCTCACAACAGGAACTGGCCCAAAACACAACGTGGACACATCACATTTTCACAAAGAAAACAGAACTGTTTTTTGCAAAGTGCCCAGCTTTGGATTTAGCCTCTAGCTCAGCCGGGTCCCAAGGGAAACATAGCAAACCTGCGCAGTTTAAAAAAACTAGACACCTAGGGGAATCCAAGATGGGGTGACTTGTGGGGCTCTGACCAGGTTCTGTTACTCAGAATCCTTTGCAACCCTCAAAATGTGGCCAGAAAAACACTTTTTCCTCCCATTTCGGTGACAGAAAGTTCTGGAATCAGAGAGGAGCCACAAATTTCCTTACACTCAGCGTTCCCCCAAATCTCTCGATAAAAATGGTACCTCACTTGTGGGGGTAGGCCTAGTGCCCGTGACAGGAGAAGCCCCAAAACACTACGTGGACACATCACATTTTCACAAAGAAAACAGAACTGTTTTTTGCAAAGTGCCTAGCTTTGGATTTTGGCCTCTAGCTCAGCCGGTACCCAGGGAAACCTAGCAAACCTGCGCAGTTTTAAAAACTAGACACCTAGGGGAATCCATGATGGGGTGACTTGTGGGGCTCTGACCAGGTTCTGTTACCCAGAATCCTTTGCAAACCTCAAAATTTGGCCAAAACAACTCTTTTTCCTCTCATTTCGGTGACAGAAAGGTCTGGAATTAGAGAGGAGCCACAAATTTCCTTCCACCCAGCGTTCCCCCAAGTCTCCCGATAAAAATGGTACCTCACTTGTGGGGGTAGGCCTAGCGCCCGCAGCAGGAAAAGCCCCAAAACACTACGTGGACACATCACATTTTCACAAAGAAAACAGAACTGTTTTTTGCAAAGTGCCTAGCTCTGGATTCTGGCCGCTAGCTCAGCCGGCACGTAGGGAAACCTAGCAAACCTGTGCAGTTTTGAAAAATAGACACCTAGGGGAATCAAAGATGGGGTGACTTGTGGGGCTCTGATCAGGTTCTGTTACCCAGAATCCTTTGCAAACCTCAAAATGTGGCCAAAAAAACACTTTTTACTCTCATTTCGGTGACAGTGAGTTCTGGAATCAGAGACGAGCCACAAATGTCCTTCTACCCAACGTTCCCCCAAGTCTCCGGATAAAAATGGTACCTCACTTGTGGGGGTAGGCCTAGCGCCTGCGACAGGAAAAGCCCCAAAACACTACGCGAACACATCACATTTTCACAAAGAAAACAGAACAGTTTTTTTGCAAAGTGCCTAGCTGTGGATTTTGGCCTCTAGCTCAGCCGGCACCTAGGGAAACCTAGCAAACCTGTGCAGTTTTAAAAACTAGACACCTAGGGGAATCCAAGATAGGGTGACTTGTGGAGTTCTGACCAGGTTCTGTTACCCAGAATCCTTTGCAAACCTCAAAATTTGGCCCCAAAACACTTTTTCCTCTCATTTCGGCGACAGAAAGTTCTGGAATCAGAGAGGAGCTACAAATTGCCTTCTGACCAGCGTTCCCCCAAGTCTCCCGATACAAATGGTACCTCACTTGTGGGGGTAGGCCTAGCGCTCGCAACAGGAAATGCCCCAAAACACTACGTGGACACATCACATTTTCACAAAGAAAACCGAGCTGTTTTTGCAAAGTGCCTAGCTGTGGATTTTGGCCTCTAGCTCAGCCGGCACCTACGATAACCTAGCAAGCCTGCGCAGTTTTGAAAACTAGACACCTAGGGGAATCCAAGATGGAGTGACTTGTCAGCCTCTGATCAGGTTCTGTTACCCAGAATCCTTTGCAAACCTCAAAATTTGGCCCAAAAAACACTTTTTCCTCTAATTTCGGTGACAGAAAGTTCTGTAATCAGAACAAGCCACAAATTTCCTTCCACCCGGCGTTCCCCCAAGTCTCCCTATAAAAATGGTACCTCACTTTTGAGGGTAGGCCTAGCGCCCGCCACAGGAAAAGCCCCAAAACACAACGTGGACACATCACATTTTCACAAAGAAAACAGAGCTGTTTTTTGCAAAGTGCCTAGCTGTGGATTTTGGGGTCTAGCACATCCGGCACCTAGGGAAACCTAGCAAACCTGTGCAGTTTTTAAAACTAGACACCTGGGGGAATCAAAGATGTGGTGACTTGTGGGGCTCTGACCAGGTTCTGTTACCCAGAATCCTTTGCAAACCTCAAAATTTGGCCAAAATAACACTTTTTCCTCTCATTTCGGTGACAGAAAGTTCTGGAATCAGAGAGGAGCCACAAATGCCTTCCACCCAGCGTTCCCTGAAGTCTTTCTATACAAATTGTACCTCACTTGTGGGGGTAGGCCTAGCCCTCGCTACAGGAAATGCCCCAAAACACTACGTGGACACATCACATTTTCACAAAGAAAACCGAGCTGTTTTTGCAAAGTGCCTAGCTGTGGATTTTGGCCTCTAGCTCTGCCGGCACCTAGGGAAACCTAGCAAGCCTGCGCAGTTTTGAAAACTAGACACCTAGGGGAATCCAAGATGGAGTGACTTGTCAGCCTCTGATCAGGTTCTGTTACCCAGAATCCTTTGCAAACCTCAAAATTTGGCCAAAAAAACACTTTTTCCTCTAATTTCGGTGACAGAAAGTTCTGTAATCAGAACCGGCCACAAATTTCCTTCCACCCAGCGTTCCCCCAAGTCTCCCGATAAAAATGGTACCTCACTTGTGAGGGTAGGCCTAGCGCCCGCCACAGGAAAAGCCCCAAAACACAACGAGGACACATCACATTTTCACAAAGAAAACAGAGCTGTTTTTTGCAAAGTGCCTAGCTGTGGATTTTGGTCTCTAGCTCAGCCGGCATCTAGGGAAACCTAGCAAACCTGTGCAGTTTTGAAAACTAGACACCTAGGGGAATCCAAGATGTGGTGACTTGTGGGGCTCTGACCAGGTTCTGTTACCCAGAATCCTTTGCAAACCTCAACATTTGGCCAAAAAAACACTTTTTCCTCTCATTTCGGTGACAGAAAGTTCTGGAGTCAGAGAGGAGCCACAAATGTCCTTCCACCCAGCGTTCTCCGAAGTCTTTCGATACAAATGGTACCTCACTTGTGGGGGTAGGCCTAGCGCCTGCGACAGGAAAAGCCCCAAAACACTACGCGGACACATCACATTTTCACAAAGAAAACAGAACTGTTTTTTTGCAAAGTGCCTAGCTGTGGATTTTGGCCTCTAGCTCAGCCGGCACCTAGGGAAACCTAGCAAACCTGTGCAGTTTTAAAAACTAGACACCTAGGGGAATCCAAGATAGGGTGACTTGTGGGGCTCTGACCAGGTTCTGTTACCCAGAATCCTTTGCAAACCTCAAAATTTGGCCCAAAAATACTTTTTCCTCTCATTTCGGCGACAGAAAGTTCTGGAATCAGAGAGGAGCTACAAATTGCCTTCTGACCAGCGTTCCCCCAAGTCTCCCGATACAAATGGTACCTCACTTGTGGGGATAGGCCTAGCGCTCGCGACAGGAAATGCCCCAAAACACTACGTGGACACATCACATTTTCACAAAGAAAACCAAGCTGTTTTTGCAAAGTGCCTAGCTGTGGATTTTGGCCTCTAGCTCAGCCGGCACCTAGGGAAACCTAGCAAGCCTGCGCAGTTTTGAAAACTAGACACCTAGGGGAATCCAAGATGGAGTGACTTGTCAGCCTCTGATCAGGTTCTGTTACCCAGAATCCTTTGCAAACCTCAAAATTTGGCACAAAAAACACTTTTTCCTCTAATTTCGGTGACAGAAAGTTCTGTAATCAGAACAAGCCACAAATTTCCTTCCACCCGGCGTTCCCCCAAGTCTCCCGATAAAAATGGTACCTCACTTGTGAGGGTAGGCCTAGGGCCCGCCACAGGAAAAGCACCAAAACACAACGTGGACACATCACATTTTCACAAAGAAAACAGAGCTGTTTTTTGCAAAGTGCCTAGCTGTGGATTTTGGGGTCTAGCACATCCGGCACCTAGGGAAACCTAGCAAACCTGTGCAGTTTTTAAAACTAGACACCTGGGGGAATCCAAGATGTGGTGACTTGTGGGGCTCTGACCAGGTTCTGTTACCCAGAATCCTTTGCAAACCTCAAAATTTGGCCAAAATAACACTTTTTCCTCTCATTTCGGTGACAGAAAGTTCTGGAATCAGAGAGGAGCCACAAATGCCTTCCACCCAGCGTTCCCTGAAGTCTTTCTATACAAATTGTACCTCACTTGTGGGGGTAGGCCTAGCGCTCACTCCAGGAAATGCCCCAAAACACTACGTGGACACATCACATTTTCACAAAGAAAACCGAGCTGTTTTTGCAAAGTGCCTAGCTGTGGATTTTGGCCTCTAGCTCAGGCAGCACCTAGGGAAACCTAGCAAGCCTGCGCAGTTTTGAAAACTAGACACCTAGGGGAATCCAAGATGGAGTGACTTGTCAGCCTCTGATCAGGTTCTGTTACCCAGAATCCTTTGCAAACCTCAAAATTTGGCCAAAAAAACACTTTTTCCTCTAATTTCGGTGACAGAAAGTTCTGTAATCAGAACAAGCCACAAATTTCCTTCCACCCAGCGTTCCCCCAAGTCTCCCGATAAAAATGGTACCTCACTTGTGAGGGTAGGCCTAGCGCCCGCCACAGGAAAAGCCCCAAAACACAACGTGGACACATCACATTTTCACAAAGAAAACAGAGCTGTTTTTTGCAAAGTGCCTAGCTGTGGATTTTGGTCTCTAGCTCAGCCGGCACCTAGGGAAACCTAGCAAACCTGTGCAGTTTTGAAAACTAGACACCTAGGGGAATCCAAGATGTGGTGACTTGTGGGGCTCTGACCAGGTTCTGTTACCCAGAATCCTTTGCAAACCTCAACTTTTGGCCCCAAAAACACTTTTTCCTCTCATTTCGGTGACAGAAAGTTCTGGAGTCAGAGAGGAGCCACAAATGTCCTTCCACCCAGCGTTCTCCGAAGTCTTTCGATACAAATGGTACCTCACTTGTGGGGTTAGGCCTAGCGCCTGCGACAGGAAAAGCCCCAAAACACTACGCGGACACATCACATTTTCACAAAGAAAACAGAACTGTTTTTTTGCAAAGTGCCTAGCTGTGGATTTTGGCCTCTAGCTCAGCCGGCACCTAGGGAAACCTAGCAAACCTGTGCAGTTTTAAAAACTAGACACCTAGGGGAATCCAAGATTGGGTGACTTGTGGGGCTCTGACCAGGTTCTGTTACCCAGAATCCTTTGCAAACCTCAAAATTTGGCCCAAAAATACTTTTTCCTCTCATTTCGGCGACAGAAAGTTCTGGAATCAGAGAGGAGCTACAAATTGCCTTCTGACCAGCGTTCCCCCAAGTCTCCCGATACAAATGGTACCTCACTTGTGGGGGTAGGCCTAGCGCTCGCGACAGGAATTGCCCCAAAACACTACGTGGACACATCACATTTTCACAAAGAAAACCGAGCTGTTTTTGCAAAGTGCCTAGCTGTGGATTTTGGCCTCTAGCTCAGCCGGCACCTAGGGAAACCTAGCAAGCCTGCGCAGTTTTGAAAACTAGACACCTAGGGGAATCCAAGATGGAGTGACTTGTCAGCCTCTGATCAGGTTCTGTTACCCAGAATCCTTTGCAAACCTCAAAATTTGGCCAAAAAAACACTTTTTCCTCTAATTTCGGTGACAGAAAGTTCTGTAATCAGAACAAGCCACAAATTTCCTTCCACCCGGCGTTCCCCCAAGTCTCCCGATAAAAATGGTACCTCACTTGTGAGGGTAGGCCTAGGGCCCGCCACAGGAAAAGCTCCAAAACACAACGTGGACACATCACATTTTCACAAAGAAAACAGAGCTGTTTTTTGCAAAGTGCCTATCTGTGGATTTTTGGGGTCTAGCACATCCGGCACCTAGGGAAACCTAGCAAACCTGTGCAGTTTTTAAAACTAGACACCTGGGGGAATCCAAGATGTGGTGACTTGTGGGGCTCTGACCAGGTTCTGTTACCCAGAATCCTTTGCAAACCTCAAAATTTGGCCAAAATAACACTTTTTCCTCTCATTTCGGTGACAGAAAGTTCTGGAATCAGAGAGGAGCCACAAATGCCTTCCACCCAGCGTTCCCTGAAGTCTTTCTATACAAATTGTACCTCACTTGTGGGGCTAGGCCTAGCGCTCGCGACAGGAAATGCCCCAAAACACTACGTGGACACATCACATTTTCACAAAGAAAACCGAGCTGTTTTTGCAAAGTGCCTAGCTGTGGATTTTGGCCTCTAGCTCAGCCGGCACCTAGGAAAACCTAGCAAGCCTGCGCAGTTTTGAAAACTAGACACCTAGGGGAATCCAAGATGGAGTGACTTGTCAGCCTCTGATCAGGTTCTGTTACCCAGAATCCTTTGCAAACCTCAAAATTTGGCCAAAAAACACTTTTTCCTCTAATTTCGGTGACAGAAAGTCCAGTAATCAGAACAAGCCACAAATTTCCTTCCACCCAGCGTTCCCCCAAGTCTCCCGATAGAAATGGTACCTCACTTGTGAGGGTAGGCCTAGCGCCCGCCACAGGAAAAGCCCCAAAACACAACGTGGACACATCACATTTTCACAAAGAAAACAGAGCTGTTTTTTGCAAAGTGCCTAGCTGTGGATTTTGGTCTCTAGCTCAGCCGGCACCTAGGGAAACCTAGCAAACCTGTGCAGTTTTGAAAACTAGACACCTAGGGGAATCCAAGATGTGGTGACTTGTGGGGCACTGACCAGGTTCTGTTACCCAGAATCCTTTGCAAACCTCAACATTTGGCCAAAAAAACACTTTTTCCTCTCATTTCGGTGACAGAAAGTTCTGGAGTCAGAGAGGAGCCACAAATGTCCTTCCACCCAGCGTTCTCTGAAGTCTTTCGATACAAATGGTACCTCACTTGTGGGGGTAGGCCTAGCGCCTGAGACAGGAAAAGCCCCAAAACACACTGTGGACACATCACATTTTCACAAAGTAAACAGAGTTGTTTTTTGCAAAGTGCCTAGCTGTGGATTTTGGTCTCTAGCTCAGCCGGCACCTAGGGAAACCTAGCAAATCTGAGCAGTTTTTAAAACTAGACACCTCGGGGAATTCAAGATGGGGTGACTTGTGGGGCTCTGACCAGGTTCTGTTACCCAGAATCCTTTGTAAACCTCACACTTTGGCCAAAAAAACACTTTTTCCTCTCATTTCGGTGACAGAAAGTTCTGGAATCAGAGGAGCCACAAATTTCATTCCACCCAGTGTTCCCCTAAATCTCCTGATAAAAATGGTACCTCACTTGTGGGAGTAGGCCTAGCGCCCATGACAAGAAATGCCCCAAAACACAACGTGGACACATCACATTTTCACAAAGAAAACAGAGCTGTTTTTTGCAAAGTGCCTAGCTGTGGATTTTGGCCTCTAGCTCAGCCGGCACCTAGGTAAACCTAGCAAACCTGCACAGTTTTGAAAACTAAACACCTAGGGGAATCCAAGATGGGGTGACTTGTGGGGCTCTGACCAGGCTCTGTTACCCAGAATCCTTTGCAAACCTCACAATTCAGCCAAAATAAAAACTTTTTTCACTTATTTCGGTGACAGAAAGTTCTGGAAACAGAGAGGTACCACAAATGTCCTTCCACCCAGCGTTCCCCCAAGTCTCCTGATAAAAATGGTACCTCACTTTTGTGGGTAGGCCTACTGCCCGCGAAAGGAAATGTCCCAAAACACGATATGGACACATCAAAATGATCAAATACAAAACTACCTGTTTTTGCGGGGGGCACCTGCGTTTTTCGTCCTGGGCTCAGCAGCCTTCTAGGGAAACCTACCAAATCAAGACAGTTCTGAAAACTAGACATGCCCCAAAACACAACGTGGACATATCACATTTTCACAAAGAAAACAGAGCTGTTTTTTGCAAAGTGCCTAGCTGTGGATTTTGGCCTCTAGCTCAGCCGGCACCTAGGGAAACCTAGCAAACCTGCACAGTTTTGAAAACTAAACACCTAGGGGAATCCAAGATGGGGTGACTTGTGGGGCTCTGACCAGGCTCTGTTACCCAGAATCCTTTGCAAACCTCACAATTCAGCCAAAATAAAAACTTTTTTCACTTATTTCCGTGACAGAAAGTTCTGGAAACAGAGAGGAGCCACAAATGTCCTTCCACCCAGCGTTCCCCCAAGTCTCCTGATAAAAATGGTACCTCACTTTTGTGGGTAAGTCTACTGCCCGCGAAAGGAAATGTCCCAAAAAAGGATCTGGACAAATCTAAATGATCAAATACAAACTACCTGTTTTTGCGGGGGGCACCTGCGTTTTTCGTCCTGGGCTCAGCAGCCTTCTAGGGAAACCTACCAAACCCAGACAGTTCTGAAAACTAGACAGCCGAGGGGGTCTAGTGAGGTGTGACTTGCGTGGCTCCCCCAATGTTTTCTTACCCAGAATCCTCAGCAAACCTCAAATTTAGTTAAAAAAAAATTACATTTTCCCCACATTTCTGTGTGGGATCACCGCACTTGGACAAATTTCATATCACCCAATGTTCCCCTCAGTCTCCCGGTAGAAATGATACCTCATTTGTGTAGGTGGACCAAGTGCTCGTGAAAGGGAGGAACAAAAAACATGTCGATATTGAGGAGGAACTAAAGGGGGTCCAAAAGAGCAGTATGCAAAAAATCATTTTTAGGCTGACAAGTGCAGCAGAATTTTTATCAATATGGATGAGACAATGCTGGGTGGTAGGAATTTTGTGTATTCCTGCAGATTCCGGAAGGTTCCATCACAAAAACGTGGGAAAAATGGGTGATTTCCAGTAAAGTTGGAGGTTTGCAGGGCATTGTGGGTACAAAAATGGTGCGGGATGTCATATTTTGGACTCTTACTCTCGGCAAGACTGCTGGTTAAAGGATGACAGTACTTTTGTTTGTAGGCGACTACGTCTCTCCTACAGCAATTCGCAACTGTTGTCACAACCTTACCGGCTCACTAGCAGCACCTCACCAGAAACACAACAATAAAAGGTGATTTGTGGCAGCCTTTACGCATGGACTCGAGGGTAAGACATCTCAGGGAGTGTCATGGTTAAATGGAGATTACCCCTTTCTCACAGATGTATCATGTCTCATACAAACGCAGGCAATGACAAAGATGCAGTAAAGTTTCATTAGTTTTTATTCAACATACCTGCAATTTGAGATAAGTTGCATGGGCTGCAATGATTAGGATAATGAATAATGCAAGCAACAGAATTGTGAAGACGAGAGTCATTATTACAAAGACCCCCACCATCTTGCAATGCATGAAAAAGACATACGGAATGTAGTATGCCCTAATACCCTAGTATGTAAGACCTAACCTCCTACCTAAAGGAGAGCTGGGTTTGTTAAACCTAACCTGCCAATGCCATGTCCATGAAAGGAGTCTTCAACCCTTGTTACCTTGGAATGAGGTCTCTATCTCAGACTCCGTAGGGACACGAAGACTGGGTCAGCATCAAGACGACTTGCCGCATCGATATCAGCGATGGTGGCGATGCCCTCTGGTCGGAATCCCTCTGATTATCTGTCTAAAGTGCAATATATTTATACAGATCTTCAAGGACCCCTGACGTAGGTGTGTTCCCAAACAATAGATAACAGACGTGCTTGGGACGGCAATTATCCCTCGAAAGTATAGAGAGGGAAAATCCCTAAGTGTGAAGGCCTACTGTTTGTTTGTCTTTGGTGCTAGATCTTGACACCTTAGTGCAGTGACACTGATAATGTAACCCATAACAAGTGGCCTAAATCTAAACAAAACAGCCATCTTAGAAGAAATAAATAATTAAATGTGCTAAGACAGAGCAAGCTAAGTAAGTTAAAAGTCACTAGGTGACGGGGGCACGAGTCTGCAAGCTACAGGCTAAGCTAACTCCTGGTATCCCATTAAAACGAAGTAGGATTCACTACACCCTCCCCATTGCCGTAACAGGTATGATGAAGGTATAGGAACCCAAACGCTAAAATTGCTCTGAACTAAAAGCTAAAAGCATAAAAAATCAACAAAACAAACTTTAAAATGTGTTAAAAAGATAATAAAAACAATGTCACTAAAACACATACAGAGATGTTAATGTCAACCATGACAAGCACAGCGTGCCAAAGCAAGTTAATTGAAGTGTATAATTTTAAAACGGTAATGGCAAATCAAATCATCAAATTATGTGCTCTACGCATGATCTTGAAGAGTGTCATCGAAGTCACCAACCAAGGACCTCAAAAATGAGTCAACATCATCTGATGTAAAATCGAGTTCAGGGGGGACAAACGGATCCACAGAGCAGTAGTGAGCAGTAGTTCCTGGTGCAACAGTATCCGTTGCGGTGCCATCATTCGTGGTAGATCTCAAAACAGAAGGCTCCTAAGTGGCCTCGCGGAGCAACCTCAGTCTCAAGGGGCATGACCGTGTATGAACCCTCATCAGGGACATCAGCAGTGCGTGGTCTACAGGAGATGTCGGTGCAACAGCAAGACAGACCATAGGCAGATGTTCAAAGAGACACCATATGCAGCGGAAGACTGGTTGTACGCACCAGAGAAGGGGTCGGAATGACAACGACCAGTCGTGCTCCAAATCCACCAGGAAGGGTGCACTGAAGATCCGAACCATGCGCTCACGGCACAGTGGAGTTGGTGTGAGCGGCTCCATTGCTCTGCATTGCTGCAAAGAAACAACCACTGTGAATCAGAAGAAATAGCAGTAGTAGTCTGCCAATCAAAGCCAAAATGATTGGAAAGCCATCAAACACACTTGAAAAGAGCGAGTGGATGGCTGACGGGATGACTCCGAAGACAGTCTGGAAGATAGATACGAAACCAGACCCGACAGCCTTAAAGAAGTGCTTGAAGCATTGAATATTCGGGATACCAGCTCTCCAAAGTGCTTGGGGAAGTTGGTATTTTAATAGGGATTGTGTCTCGGCTGATGATCTCGCAATCTGGAGAGCATACAACTCGTTTGCGGATGTCAAGGCTACCTGTTTTTGAAACAATAGCGCCTTTAGCCTGCTCAGTTTGTCATATTTCACATTAATAGTATCTATGTGGGGCCACATGTCAGATACTTTTATCTCTCGTGTGGGGGGAAACAAAACATGTCCACAACACGTAACGACCTTCGAGACCGAGATTGCGTAGGCAATTCCTGGTTGCATGCCGCAACAACTTTGATCGTTCAGTACCACATAACTTCCATTTGGAAAGTACATGAAATACCGGGGAAATCAAAGGGACAGTAGTACCCCTCAATAAGCAGGCCAAATTCGCGACCCCCGCAGTGCAAAGACCGTGAAGAGACACCTGCTTACATATCATCGAATGACGAACAGCAGTCTCACATTCGCTTCCACTAAGAAAGACCTCTGTTTCGCCATTCAGACATCTGTAGTCAAAGGGCAACTCCCACTCTTCTTTAATATAGCTATCTCCTGTTTGCTCGTACCGTCCTACTGCAAGATGTTTCAGGCAGTTCGAGAAACGAAAGGTCGCAATTGTCAATTTAATAATGCCATGTAAGAGCCAGATAGTTGAAGGACTCTCTGCTACCGTGAAGGGAAACTTATCTAACTTTTCTACGCGAAGCATGGTAAAACTAGTCTCCCTTTTAGCCTTTGTCTGTTGTTCCTTGGAGAAATTAAAAGCAGTGAAGAAGTCACTCCCGTTAATATACTTCCATGGAATGCGGCCACTTTTCAGTGTCTGTAATGTCCAACCCAGCTGCATGATGGAACGTAGCTGTGTTTGCCCATGATATAACCGGGGCAGGTCTGTCTGAGTGATATCAATAGCAGACAATACTATATTTGACTGTGAATAAATCCTGTGCACAGTGTATTCATGCCGTTATCGACAACAGCTAATGCTTTTTCTAAATTTTCTTCTTCCAATTGTCTTAAACGCGCAGCAGCCTCAATTTGGGAGATTTGCCAAATTTCATTGTACATAGCATATAAAAACCTTTTCGAACGCTTTTTCCTAGGACCTAGCAGAAAGTCCTGCAAATCTATATCTTCAGAAAGGGTGTTCAGGTGTTGCTTAACTGCGGCTAACGTGTTGGTCTGTACCCATTGCTGGCACAGCTTTCCCACACTGTATGTCGTAACTATACCTGTATGTTGACTCGATATAAAGCGAGGGTCTGGCCTGTTAATTGAAAACCCCCTGAAGAGTTCAAAAAACACCCTTGACACTCATTTGTGTTGGTGGGCCATATTAACCACCTGCCAGGACTGGGAAGTGAAGAATTATAAGTACCAGCCTTAACCATTGCATCTAGCTTGTCCTCTGTGATATTGAGGAAGTATTGCCAATCTTTAAACTTTGCCGGGGTGGGGACACTGGGCGTATTCAAGTCTTTAATTTTTGCTAACCCCAGACAAGATGTCTGCTGAATTGTGTCATTTAAGAAAATCATTTGTACAGGAATCAGGCATGCTCGGAATAAAGCCTCCCTACCCTGTATCGGCCAATCTCGTATTCCCCATACACTTTTCAAATCAATAGTGGTCTTCCAGTATTCATAACCTGTGAGCCGGGAAACAAAAGGATCTGAGTAAATCAGTTTTTTATCAGTTAGCAAAAGTTTCCTAATTTGTGCCGGAGGTATTTTAAAATAATACGACTCTGCTTTTTTTGTATCATGCCAAGAAAAGTATGTAAATTTATCACTATAGTACTTTGGGCTCCCCACTGGTGGTGTAGAACAGTGTTCCCACTGTGTATAGTTTAATACTGGCCTATATCTACTGGCATGGTGTAGGTTGTAATGTCCCCAATTGTTATAGCAGAACATTTCCCCATAATTCATTGTATATGCATGTACATCATCACTTTCAAAAGCGGAATAGTCCTTCATCTCAGTTAGCATGGAATCAACTGTTTGGACATCCCAATCATCAGAGACACCATCAGGTGTAATAACATCAGTCATCGAAATTTTTAACACATATGGTATTTGAATAATTTCAGTAGGACTGTATATATCGAATGGAACTTTGTCAAGCACAATCCCATCAGAAATCAGTATTGCTGTAATATTTACAGGGGACAAATCTCTCCGGACCTTATGTGAAGAATGATGTGGTGTTAAAACTTCATCAACAGGCTCCAGAGAGGAGCGATCAGGAATATAATGACCATTTATTAGTAACAAGAAAACAGTCAAAAAAACAATCCATAAAAATAATGCAAAAAATGTCAAACAGAACCATAAGTAGTTCCATGGGTATCTCAAATAGTTCTTCTTAAGCCATTGATACAGCTTACTACTTTTGGAAACATTGTCAATCACAGTAGTGGATGAATCTGAAGAAAAACCATCAATGTCAACGAAATAGCCAGAGGCAGTCTCTGCAAACATGGGAGCCGGTGCACCATCCGTACTTTGGTCCACTTCACATGGGTGCTCTTGATAGACAGGGGCGTTAGTCTGTGATGTGTTTGTGTAAAAAACAGCTAGATCTTGAACCGGGGTGGTCACTGAAGAAGTGACTGGAACCAACAAAAGTTCATTTTCCGCCCTCCCCATGGTCAAGGAGGTGTCTGGAACAGCAGTTGACATTGTTGCATAGTCTGTAGTAGTGATGTTCATCCTACTATGTAGATGTCTGTCCTGTTGGGTAGTGAGAGGGGATCTGGAACCACCCAGGGACCTCTTGGTCTACGGTGAAGGATCGGCCACATGGTGTAGTCTGATTTCATCAATGGAGATGAATCTGTTTGTTTTAGAACCAGACAGTGGTGGTAAGATGACAGTCCTGGTGCCTTTTATTCCCAAGACCGGTTCAGGTGCACTGTATGATGGACCGAATTCTTTCTTCACAGCGATCTTCTCAAGAACCAGATCCCAAACTGTAGGAATCCAGCCAGTCGAAGTTTTCGCTAAGTCCCTTATTCCTAAAGTGGCAGCACTTGCAGATGATTTATCATCACAAAATTGCTGAAGCTCCTGTAAAACAGTGAGACGTTCATTTATGTCAAATGCTGTTTCTGCTGCCACCATACCAGGGGCATCAAGATCTGGGACATACATAGGTATCCCAAAGGGAACCTCATATGGAGTGCGTCCCCCCAAAGACCGTCTTGGCAGATTATTCAGTGCTCTCTGGACCCCATATAGGTGATGTAACCAACTGCGGCCTGAACCTAAAACTCGAGCTGTTAAGGACTGCTTTAGATCACAATTCTGCCTTTCCACGACCAAATTTCCCTCAGATTGGTATGGTGAGGAGTAATGGAGTTCAACACCCATCGTCCCCATGGTGTCCCTGAATGCCTTAGAGGCAAATGCAGGGCCCTGGTCCAAATGGAATACTGCAACCGCACATGTACCGATAAGGATAAGCAAGTCTTTTATAACAGTCCGGGCATTAGCTGACCGCTGTGGCCATACCCACAGGAATCTAGAACAAGAATCTACAGCGACTAAAATGTATTTGTATGCACCATCAGGCTGTAGGGGACCACAATGGTCCAGGTACACACACTGTAGTGGCTTGTTGGACACTAAGAGGTATGTCTGCGGCGGGCGTTTGATATTAGAACCCTTAATCTGCTGGCAAATGTCACAGCAAAGGACATACTGCTTTGTTCGTCTGCATAGACCAGGCCACCAGAAGCGTTTCTGTAGAAGTGTTATTGTGGCCTGTACACCAGCATGTGCAGAAGCAACACCCTCATGCGCTGCTTTATTTAGATCTAATCTCGGGTCTTCATTGGGAATCACTCGATCTCCAACTCCAGGAATTGTTGTGTAGGCAACATTCTGCGCACTGATATGGTAAGTATAGTTCGTAGGGTATCCTTTAGGAAGGGACTTGCCTGCAGCCGAAGCTTTAACGGCAATCAATATTTCATTATCCAATTTCGTCTGAGAATGAGTCACTGCAGCCACAGAAGCCGTGGCTACTGCTGCTTTGGCTGCTTCATCAGCCAAAGTATTACCGGCAACGTGTACTCCTACACGTTGGTGTCCCAATGTATGTACTGCATGGACACACGGCAGCTTATCCTTAAGATCAGTCACCCTCCCCCACAGTAGTTTGTGTTTAATGGTGTTCCCTTTAGAATCTCTAAACCCGTTCAGTTTCCAATGATTGAGATAATCATTGTATGACTGGACGCAGTAATAAGAGTCACAGACTATTAAAGTCTGGCAGCCTGGCTCAGAGCGCTAGAATAAGAGCTTTAAGCTCAGCTAACTGGGCTGTGCAGTCCCCTAAGGTCTGCGTGTAGGTATTGCGAGGGTGGAAAAGTCCATCTTCCATCTCTCCGCTCACGGCTGTGCAAGCTGCTGAGTATTGATGTTTAGCACCTACAGCCAGTTGTGCTGAACCATCAGTATATATGACAGTATGGTAGTTGTCTAATGGCAAGATATTTAGAAAAAGCGGGGTACTCTTGTTCGTACTGGAGAAATTCTTGTGTCTGAAGTTTTGGATCAAAAATGTAATCGACATCAGTGGCGGTCAGAGACGTTGCCCATTGAATCCAACGTGGATGTAAATCTTTAGCATTTGGAACGCTTGCTTTGATTACAGCCTCTAAGGCCGGCACCGGGGAGACAACAATAATATGTTTCCCCTGGGCAAGTCGCCTCTCCTTTATGACGGCCATCTGAACTGCCGTCAGACTCTTTTCTGTAGGTGCAAACACTGTTCAGCATTGGAGTATAAATGTGATTTATATGCTATGGGTACTGTGTCATCCCCATTGAAGGTGGCATAAGTTATTCATTGCAGATGTACAGTGGCACCAGCTATTATTCTGATGACCAAATTCTTTTTATTGTCACAGGTGTGCAAGTGTTTAGCTTCTAGCTTGTCCCGTTGCATCTCCCTAAGGATGTGTGTGTGTTCAATTGTCCAGTGCATGCTAGAAAATTTAGGCTGGACCAAGTCTTAAAGCAGCTTGATCCATGGTGCATAATCTGGAATGTATGTTCTGACAAAATTAAAGAAACCTAGTAATAACTGGAGTTTCTTCAGCGAGTTAGAAGGGTGCAGTTGAGCACATTTTTCTAGAAAGTGCGGGGCCAGGCTCTTTCCCTCGTTTGATAGCTCATATCCCAGGAATAATACACTAAGAAAGGCTATCTTGCTTTTCTTAAAATTGAATTTGTAACCGAGATCTGCAAATCCCAAAATGATCCGATCGACCCTCGCAAGATGAATGTCGAGGACGTCGTCTGTGAGAAATATGCCATCCACATAGGATAACGCCTCAGAATCGATATTGTGTAGTATCGACGTTACACGGGCTGAAAATAGCCCTGGGCTATTCTTATAGCCTTGAGGTAAACTACAAAAGCATTTCTGCAAGCCAAATGAGAACGCGCTCAGGTCCCGACTTTCAAGTGCTAAATTCTGGCAGAAGAATCCATTAGAGGTGTCTAATGTTGTTTTATATATGTTACGCACTATATTATTTATTAGTGCTGTGCTATGTGAATTCTGTATAGCATATGTACGTGTATGACTATTTAGCTGTCTATAATCAATGACTATCCTGTATGAATGGTCTGGCTTTGCAACAGTGAATAATGGATTATTCATTGCAGATGTACAGGGCTCAATTACTCCCTGATACTCAAGTTGGGCGAGTATTTCCTTCACCGGAGCTTTCGCTTCATGTTTAACAGGATATTGTGGCTGCGGTTGGGGTGTTGACCTAACGGGAATAACATGACAAGGCGACTCCTTCTCCCAACCTACATGATTGCGGTATAACGCAGATGCTTGCGCTAAAGCCCTTTCAGAAACATACACTTCTTTGTCTGCTTCTGGAACAAGATCGGAGAAAGAAGGCAAAATGGCATCTTCCCCATGCGGGAGCTTGCAGATGTGTTCAGGTGGCCAGTCTCTTTCGGCTAATAGGATATCTCTAGTAAGTTCATCCCAAAATATCACATTAATAACGTGCTCCACGCCTCCCTCAATCTGAATTTCTTAAATCATAAACCCTATCGGGGGGGAGTACGCGGCCATCCGCTGTTTCAACTGCGATGAAATCGCAAGTTGCTGTCGCGTCCAGATGATCTTTCAGATTCTGGCGACATATCGTGACCTCTGCCACGCTGTCTAACAGGGTCACTGCCCACATCTTGTTCCTCAACAGTGTTCTCAAGTATACTGGCATTCTTAGCTGTCAGTGCTGCCACCTTCTTCTTTTTAAACTGTGGATTATGCTGAGGAGTCTTTTCTTCTTTTTTAATGTTAGACTGAGGAGAGTCTTTCTTTTCTTTCACGTATTCAGGACGTCGATCTTGACGGTCCCCTCTCTCGCTACGTCTATCCGGTGCGTCCTGAAAGGAACGAGAGGGACGTGAATCAGTATATCTGTCTGGAGTTTTAATATTCTCCCTATTTCTAAGATTATATCTCCTTTCGGAGTTCTCCGGGTGTGGAAAATCTGCTCTCTTATTCCTTCTATCTTTAAAGTCTTTTTGTTTGTCCCAGCGCTTCTTTGTGCCCTCTCGTGCCTGCTTCGTACCCTCCTTATGCGCAGTACCTTGCAATTCCAACTTCTTTGGTTTGGCTCTCAAACTATCCCGTCCTATACTAGTATAGGTATCGGAGATAATTTTCCGTAGCTGTCTCTCTTGTTCCTTGTTTGGAGTTTCCCGGAGATGCTGGCAAATTGCCAGTGCTACCGCTTCCCCTTTAATGTTACTCAGTATTATTAATGACACGGCGTCAAAGTTACGCATTAGTTTCATCCCCAAATCCAGGGCTGGTGCTGCCCCATGCTCATTTTGTATTTGTTGTAACACTTCTGGTAAATTGGCAAGTGTCGGGGTATCATGTGTGGTAGTGTATATAGCAGCGAAGACTGTACCCCATGTGGCGCAGTCATCCACGAGGGAACCATCCCAAAAGGCAAACACATTGTGAGAAGTCTATGTTTTTCCTGTGGTCCCGTATGGGGAAACACAGCTTCCAGCTGATTAGTTTTCTGGGCAATCCAGAACGGTATTTGTTACCGTTCCGCCGGTACCTTACCCATAATAGTATGTACTGTTTGCAGATTAATCCCAGTAGCCAATTGATAACCACCAGTTGCTGGCGGTGCTGGACACGCCGGTGTTGTGTTCAATGTTCGCATTACGAACTGAACTAATCATCTATATAATGTCACTAATTCATTATATCGCAGATCTGCTAGTGGCATATTCTGTATGCCTGGGTGAGGTGTGTACGTGGCAAACATAGGTCAGGTAGGTCCGTCGTTCCTCAAGGGACCTAACCTCACTCTTTGTAGTACATGTGGTAGGGCGCCTTCAAACCAGTTCTGATGCTCTTGGTATGTGAGCGATATTTCATGATACTGGTATGCTCGGTACTGCTGAGGTACGTTCGCAATTTCATATGTGTGGAAAGTATGCATTGTTTGGTCCACCTCAGTAAAGGTGACCAAGCAGTAAAATGTTTCTGTTTGGTATGCTTCATTAGCTTCTATATTAAGAGTAGCATCCCCACCCTTGTCTGTAAGGCCATGCGTTAATAAATGTTGTGTTATTGCTTGTCTAGCATTTTCAGGAATGTCAATGGTGTTAGCCATATTCGTTTAGAAAAATGGAACACCAAAATATAGGGAGTAAAGTCCTTTTATAAGTTCGAGCTCGAACAACCTACAGCGTAATCAGCTGGTACCTTTTCAGCTGAGGAGGATTTACCCAAAGACCACAGACGTCTCCGTATAATGGTACTTAGGGTACCTGTTGTCTGTGAGACAGTGATAGTCGGGGTATCCGTAAATTAGTGCCTAAACACCATCGTTGGTGGCGCCATGTCGTAGTTTGGACTCTTGCTCTAAGCAAGACTGTTGGTTATAGGATTACACTACTTTTGCAAGTCGCAACTGTTGTCCCAACCTTACCGGCTCACTAGCAGCACCTCACCAGAAACACAATAATAAAAGGTGATTTGTGGCAGCCTTTAGGATGGAATCGAGAGTAAGACATCTCAGGGAGTGTCGTGGTTAAACGGAGATTAGCCCTTTCTCACAGATGTATCATGTCTCATACAAATGCAGGCAATGACAAAGATGCAGTAAAGTTTCAATAGTTTTTATGCAACATGACTGCAATTTGTGATAAGTTGCATGGGCTGCAATGATTAGGATAATGAATAATGCAAACAACAGAATTGTGAAGATGAGAGTCATTATTACAAAGACCTCCACCATCTTGCAATGCATGAAAAAGACATACGGAATGTAGTATGCCCTAATACCCTAGTACGTAAGACCTAACCTCCTACCTAAAGGAGAGCTGGGTTTGTTAAACCTAATCTGCCAATGCCATGTCCATGACAGGACCCCCCGACCCTCGTTACCTTGGAATGAGGTCTCTATCTCAGACTCCGTAGGGACACGAAGACTGGGTCAGCGTCAAGACGACTTGCAGCATCGATATCAGCAATGGTGGCGATGCCCTCTGGTCGGAATCCCTCTGATCATCTGTCTAAAGTGCGATATATTAATACAGATCTTCAAGGACCCCTGACGTAGGTGTGTTCCCAAACAATAGATAACAGACATGCTTGGGATGGCAATTATCCCTCGAAAGTATAGAGAGGGAAAATCCCTAAGTGTGAAGGCCTACTGTTTGTTTGTCTTTGGTGCTAGATCTTGACTCCTCAGCGCAGTGACACTGATAATGCAACCCATAACAAGTGGCCTAACTCTAAACAAGGCAGCCATCTTAGATGAAATAAAAAATTAAATGTGCTAAGACAGAGCAAGCTAAGTAGGTTAAAGTCACTAGGTGACGGGGGCACGAGTCTGCAAGCTAAACGCTAAGCTAACTCCTGCTATCCTATTAAAACGAAGTAGGAATCACTACAGGAGTGCATGTGAAACACACCACCCTGGAATCACCCGGATGTTTAGTTTTCAGATGTGTCTAGGTCTAGTGGATTTTTCTACATAGCAGCGTCCCAAAGTCCATAAAGTGCAGCCCTCACCATTCCAAGTGGGACTATTTTGAGAGTTAGCCAAGCTCTCATGGCCCAAATGTAAAACCAAAACCCATCATAATCAAATTTCTTCTTGCTTGCTGTGGGATAAGATGTTTTAGAGTGCGGGGGAGAGCTGAAAGACTGTTACCCCCTTCAGTTGGGGTGGGGGCATAACCAGGCCCATACTGGTTGGTAGCCACCACCCCAATATTTTTTGTTTTTCTTTTTTAATTCCCTTGCATCTAGTAGACTTTCTTCCCCTCAACGGTGTGGATCAGGGGTAATTGCCCCATCTGCCCACTGGTGGGCAGAACAACTTTGGCCCCATTTATTTGGGGTGGGGGTATGGCCATTCCCTCACCCTCTTATTTTGAAAAAAAAAAACTTCTCTGGTGGGCTTTCTGTCCCCCCTTGGGGGCAGATGGGCCTTCCAAAAATAGGCCCATCTGCCCCCAAGGGGGGCAGATATGGCCAACAGTAATGTGCCCCCATGGGGAGAGACCCTTACCCAAGGGGCTGCCCCCCTAAAGAAAACACATGCATACACACACACCAATCCCTGGTGCCTAAGTGGTTTCTGCCCTCCTTGGCGGCAGATTGGCCTAACAAAAATCAACCAATATGCCCCAAGGGGGGCAGAAAGTATCTAAATACAATTTGCCACCCAAGGGAGCAACCTTTGCCTAAGGGGTCGCTCTCCACCTCTAAAAAAACGAACAGACAAAAATAAATTATCCCTGGCGCCCAGAGGTTTCTGCCCCCCCCGGGGGCAGATTGGCCTAATAACAATAGGCAGATCTGCCCCCGGGGGGGCAGAAATGGCCTAAAATAAATTCCCCCCCCCCCCCGGCAGCAACCCTTGCCTAAGGGGTCGCTCCCCTTGTGAGATTGGCCTAACACAAATCAGCCAATCTGCCCCCAAGGGGGGCAGAAATGGTCTAAATACAATGTGCCCCTCCGGGGGAGCGACCCTTGCCTAAGGGGTCGCTCCCCACCTCTAAAAAAACGAACAGACAAAAATAAATTATCCCTGGCGCCCAGAGGTTTCTGCCCCCCCCGGGGGCAGATTGGCCTAATAACAATAGGCAGATCTGCCCCCGGGGGGGCAGAAATGGCCTAAATATAATTTTCCCCTGGGGAGCGACCCTTGCCTAAGGGGTCGTTTCCCAACTCTAATTAAACAAAAAAACAGAAAAGAAAAAAAAATGATCCCTGGCGCCTAGTGGATTCTGCTCCCCCTAGCGGCAGTCGGCCTTACAAGAATAGGCTGATCTGCCCCCGGGGGGGGGCAGAGAAGACCTTGCAAAATATTGCCTCCTTGGGGAACGACCCTTGTCTAAGGTGTTGCTCCCCTTCCGTGAATTTGCCATAAAAAAAAACTCCCTGGTGTCTAGTGGTTTCTGCCCCCCTTGGGAGCAGACTGGCCTCATAAAAATAGGGCGATCTGCCCCCAAGGGGGGCAGAAATGGCCTAAATATAATTTCCCCCCTACGGAGAGACCCTTGCCTAATGAGTCGCTCCCCAACTCTAACAAAACAAAAAAAACAGAAAAACAAACAAAAAAAGAATGATCCCTGGAGCCTAGTGGATTCTGCCCCCCCGGCGGCAGTCGGCCTAACAAGAATAGGCCGATCTGCCCCCAGGGGGGGGCAGAGAAGACCTTGCAAAATATTGCCTCCCTGGGGAACGACCCTTGCCTAAGGTGTCGCTCCCCTTGTGCCAGTTTCATTTTTGTAAAATATCCCTGGTGTCTAGTGGGCATTTCAAAAGCTGTATCGCTTTACAATCCGATTTTTTAAATGCTCTGAGAGTCTTCAAAGTAAAGGAAATTCCTTACCTTCCCTTTGAAGCCTCTCAGGGCCCCCATCACATGAACGGAAGAGAAATACTTTGCCTGAGTGTATACTATAGATTGCATTTTCCAATCATGTGCATGCAGACCTTTATCCTAATATCAAAGACACCCAAATGTCGTGGCAAAATGATTGTCCAGTTTTATGATGAAATCTGCACAGCCCTTATAAATATGTAAGATCCTAAGTGTGATATCACTGTTGCAGTAGATGATGCAGAATTTTAATTTAAAGAGAAGACTCCAAAAATATCTATATCTCCACTCCTGTTGCATTTCAAAATCTTAGATTTTACAAGATATACCAAATGTGTGTTTCGCTATTCAGATGGCACCCATACCAACTGGATATAGTGTTAGTTATAGAAGGTGAGAAGAGAACTGTGTCATTTCCCTTGGGGTTTTAAATATCTCCAAACAATCTAGCACCTCCCACCTTCTTCCAGTGTGTCAGTGGCCTAACAAAACTTGAGGAGGCCTCTCTGCAAAGTACCTGGAGTGGGCCCTCTCCCCCGTTGACCCAGTCAGGGGCCTGCTGCCCGTACACACCGCAGGGGCTGCGGGGGATGTTGTTATGCCACTGCAGTGTGTCAGAGGAAGAAGCATATAAGTATATTTATAGAACAGTTTTTACCAAACCCTTGGAAATGTACAATCAAATCTGCTTCACACATATAATCGTTCTCCTAATTGAGCACGACAACTATTCTAAATGTAAGAAGCGTGTACACATACAGACCTCTTCTATTTACATATTATTATGATAAATATGCAAACATTTATCCCATTGGGTGTAGATTTTCTTTTAATAATACCGATTGGATGATCGTTTTGTAGAGGATATTTAGGACACAATAGTCTGACAATGATATTGTGATACTGCAACATTTCTAGTGTTTCCACCACAAAGCTAAACCTGAGTCACAAAAATGTGCTGTGATTTGATCAATGCTAAATGCAGTCAATATGCAGGATAAGATCTAAATGGTGTCTTTTTTTCATCAACAGCTATGTCAAAGCTTACCTTTTACCAGACAAGTCACGCCAAAGTAAACGCAAGACCAAAATCAAACCCAACAGTATCAATCCAGAGTATAATGAGTTACTAAAGGTGAGACACACATGATTTAATAATACATTCTTTGCACTTATCAGAGATGTCTTTTAGTTGTGTTTATGTCATCTCCCAGTTTTAGGTCTTAATTTAATAGTTTCACTACTTATTCTTGCATCTTTGAAAAATAATGATAGTTGAACATCATTGGCAATTAACAAAGTTGTTTTAAATATTAAAGTGTTAATTTAGCGATCTGCCCAAAATCCCGTAGTTATATCAGTATGTGGTGCTGTCTTTGCAATACGGTATCACCACATAATGGAGGGTTACAGTGCAATGAATGAGGAATAAAGTGTGATAACAATGTTACTAAACATTTTGTGCATTTATATGCAGATTCTTCTCTTTAACATTATACTAGTAAGAATTAAATGCAAAAGATTCTGCAATAGCACCCTAGAACTGCAATAATAATCTAAAAATCTACAAGTGGACACATATTTAGTAATGGCACACTGCTTGTTTCTCCTGTTTATGCAAGAATGTAAATGAACATGTAAGTGTAGTGTGTCAACATCTTTCCTTGAAAGCCCTGTAAATTGTAAATAGGATCTTTTTAGGACAATGTAGCATGAGAACACATGTTCTGCATTGTGGGTTACACAGTCAAACTCACTTACCACCATGAATTTCTAAGACCTCACCAGCACCTCCACATGCTGCAGCAGGAAACCTCGACATCAGGTGCCACAGCTAGTTTAATATGGGTTTGGGAGTATCAGGAGTTACGTGACAGTAAGAACTATTGCTGCTGGGACAGAATTTATTGTGTGAACCTAATGTAATTTTCGATCCCCGATTCATCTAACTGAGTGCATAGCAAGTCACCAATGTAAGGATGCAAATCATTAAATAATGTGTGGCTCTCATAGAGAGCCACTATTGGTTAATTTAGTTTCTGAAAGTAATAATTTTTTGCTATGACACTACAACAGTTGATAACGTATATAATTATAGAGGGGTAACAATGAAATATGGGGATGTTTTTACAGAGGGGTTGTGAGTGATGTCAAATAGACGAGTGTTAACCTTGAGTTATCTATGATGTCACTCAGATCCCGGAGGTGATAAACATCCCCTTAATTCACTTTTTACCCATCTATAATTTTATGTTGGCCCTCAAAATCATCTGCCCCTGCCTTCAGCTACTTACTGCACAGGGGCAGAGGATAACGGTGGAGATTACATACTTCCAAAGCTGGTCAGCTTTTAAAACTTGGAAACCACTTTGGGATCAAAGGAAAAATCCAAATGAAGAATCACTCCATCATCAAAAAAGACAAAAAAGCTTCCCTCGCCATAAGAGCCCTCAGCTCTTCATTTTGCCTCACCAAAGTTATTGCCACTAGAAATATCACCTTAAAGGTTAAGAATTTAATGTCGACTAGTTCCTGAGAGAGCAACATCTTTATTGCCAGAGGAAGATCCCGTAAGAATAATAAAGGTTTAAAAAAGGTCTGGCCAGAGAAAAACTTCACAACAGTCTTGACATCAAATCCTCTGCATCAGCCCAAATTACCCCACGGAGACCTAAAAGCTTGAATAGCTGCCCTCAAGGTAGAGACTGGCAAACTCTTTTTGAAAACCTTCCCACAAAAACTACAGAACGTCATTCAGATGACAATCAAGAGGAGAAAAGGAAAAAACTGAATAGGCATTCAACATTTCTGAAAACTGCCTCAACGTCTCTCATAAGATCTAAAAGTAGAAGGTTTTCATGACTGTTGAATTCCTACCTCCAAATAGCAGGACAGACCCCTGCACTGCAAGCCCCTCCTTTCAATTTCCAAACTGAGAGCCAAAGCTCCTGAAAAGACAGAAAATGAACTGCCCTGACAGGAGAGGGAGAACATGGGATTAACCAGGGAGCCTGGACCTCTAGCGATATGAGCATGGGAAACTATGAGTGTCTGGTTCAGAATGAGACCTGGTTAACAACTGGGGAATTAAAATAACAGGAGGCAATTCATACAAGAGTTGATGCAGCTAAGACAGGGCATCTCCTCCTCATGCCCCCACTTGTAGACTACAAGAACAAAACCTGGGCACTTGAGCATTGAACAGAGAAGCAAAGAGATCTAGGAAAGTTACTGCAAACCTCTTGCACAGCTGATGAAAGACATCCTTGGTCAAAGATAGCTCTTGGCAGGAGGAGAACACTGACTGGGGGAATCTGGTACTCCATTGTCCACCCCCACTGATATGGACCTCTACTAGAGATTGCAAGTTAAGCTATCCCCTCTGAAAAAGGCTGATAGCTGGGACCCTGCCCCCTCCTGATTGTTGACATGCCATTGCCACCAGATTGTCTGCTCTGATCGCCAAGTTGCATCCAAGATGTTGATGGAACCCCAGTACATTGCCATGAGCTCTCTCCAACTGGAGGAACATCAGCTCTCCTGCAGAGTCCATATCTTATGCAGCGACCAGACCCCAAGAATGGCTCTCCAACCCAAAGAAATGGCATCTATTGTGAGAGCCTTTGGAGAATCTTGCTGAAGGGCAACCCCTCCAGGAAGGGATACAGGCAAAGTCCACCACCTTCAGTCCCTGATTGCTTGTGGTGTTACTGGGACCAGCTCATTGAAGCTGCCCAACTTTGGCTTCCAAAAGGAAATGAAAATGCTGCTTCCCGGTGCAAAACATGAGGAATTTCTGATGCTGCTTATAGATTGGGACATGATAATGGTTATCCTGCAGATCCAGCACACGCATGACATACCCTCTGATAGCCAATGGAATAATCCTCTGAAATGTTTCAACCTTAAAAGGTAGAGTTCTCACAAACTTGTTGAGGACTTCTAGATCTACCACCACACTCAAAAGCCCCCTGTTGTCTTCTCCTCCAGTAATACTATGGAATAAATTCCCTTGCCCCTCTTTGTCTGAGGAACCTCTGAGATTGCTGACTTCTGGAGAAGAGAACTGAATCTTTGACAAAGGGCCAGTCTCTTTTCCTTGCTGGCAAGCCAAGGAGTTGGTCTGATCTCAGAGTCTATTAGGAGTGAGACAAACTCTTTCTTGTATCCCGCCTGGATTATATCCAAAACCCATGCATTGGAAAAAGATGCCTTCCACACCTGGAGAAAGTGATGGATCCTGCCTTCTACTGCACACTTCTAACTAGCCATTTGGTCCGGATCTAGGTTTCAGGGGCGACTTGGGGACAAATGTATGAGCTCCTAGCACCACCAGAGCATCACTTTATGTGACGCTCTGGTGGCAGTATGCCCTACGCTGTTTTTACAAGGTGGCGTGAAGCCACTTTTTGTGGCTTAACGCTACCTTCCAAACACAACCCCTTCACACGCAGCACTTTGCATGGAAGGGGCATGCAATGGGTGTTGCTGTGGGTGTGCCACAGCAACACCAATTGCATTTTGACTCTGCCCCAGATTTATGTATTTTCGTAAACCTGAGGCAGCGCCAAAATCTAACAAGGCACTACAAGGAGGAATACTTTTATTCCTTCTCGTTTTTTGCTTTTTCTATGTGTGCTGCATTCTACAGCATGCATAGAAAGAGCAAAATGCTAGAAATTATTGTTTATGTGGAAGATGGTGTCCCTTCCTGCACATAAACAATCTTCCAAAATGATGCTTTGGCATTTGTCTGTGCTGCGTTCTGCAGCACACACAGAGGTGCCAAATCGCCATTAGTGATTCTTTATGTGCAGGAAGGGACACCTTCCTGCACATAAACAATCAAACCCCTCAACACAGACATCCTTGCATGATGGTGCAAGGATGCCTGCATTGGCGCTAGGCAGCTCAATTTAGCACCTGCGCAGGAGGAAACGCAAGGGTGCACTGTATTGTAATAAATACGGCACATCCCTGCATTTCTAAAGTGATGCAGCTTTGCACTGCCAATTTTGGCACAGCACTGCGCTGTGCCACTTTTTAGTAAATCTGGCCCTTGGTCTTTTTATCACCTTCTCTTTTGTACTGAAACTTTTCCTGCGAGTGTGGTTGCCTATCAGTTGGCTCTCAAAAAGGAGACTTTGGCTTGAAAGACTATTTATCGGAGATAGGCTGTTTAATGAAAAATAATATTTATTTTCTTTAAACAACTTGTGGAGCGTATCTTAAATCTCAGCCCCAGGTTACTTTGAAAAGGCATAAGTAAAGCTGATGTGTTTTTGCACTGAATCTGTGTGTCAGTCTTTTATTACTAAGGGCCAGATTTACTGAAAAGTGGCGCAGCGCAATGATGCACCAAAATCGTCAGCTTTGAGCTACATCTCTTTAAAAACGCATTTATTAGAATACGGCGTACCCCTGCGTTTCCTCCTGTGCTGGTGCTAAATTCAGTTGCCTACAGCTAACGCAGGCATCCTTGCACCATTGTGCAAGGATTTCTTTGTTGATGGTGAAAGGATGCCTGTGTGGAATGGTTTGAAGAATGCAGCACACACATAAGTGCCAAATCGCCATTAGTGATTGTTTATGTGCAGGAAAGGACACCTATTTCACGTAAACAATCATTTGGGGCATTTTGCTCTTTCTATACATGCTACAGAATGCATCACACATAGAAAAAGCAAACTACAAAGAGGAATAAAAGTATTCCTCCCCGTTGTGCCTTGCTAATGCAACATCTGGGATTAAATCTGAGACAGCATCAAAATGAAATGGGTGTTGGTGTGGCACGCCCACAGCAACTCCCGTTGCACGCCCGTCCAAGTAAAGTGCTGCGTGTGAAGGGCCCATATTTACAATATGGAGTTAAGCGTTAACGCCATCTTGTAAATACGAGGCAGGGCATAGCGCCACAAGAGGGGCACGTAAAGTAACACTTCAGTGGCACTAGGGGCTCATAAATATGCCTCTAAATTCCTCCTGACAGCAATACATTGCCGACCGCCAGATAGGGTTTTAGCTCTTAATGCATCAATGGAATTGTACAACATATATTCCACTTGATGTTCAGTGTGTTCCAAGGGACTAGAAAAATCTGAGACATCATCCAGAGACCTAAAAAGAGCATTTAGGTCAGAAATCAAAGGCTGTGCCACATAAGTTCCAAATATGACTACCCTTAGGGACAAATGAGAACCAGATTACACTTTCTTCAATGCCACATCAATCTTTTTATCAGTAGGGTGTTTAACAACTGCATCGTCAGCCAACAAAGTTCTCCTCACAAGACTAGCAACAAAGGAATCAATTGGAATAGGGTGTGATAAATGTTGCTGCATATCGTGAAAGGGAATATAACTAAACCATAAACCATGACAAAATAATTTTTATCTGGGTCCTCCCATTTACTTTTAGGGACCTCAGTAAGAAAATGATGCACAGGAAAGTCCACAGCCACAGGACTTTGAAGTTGCTGAAGGAGGAGACCTGAAGTAGTATCTGGCATTTCATCTTCCCCATATTACATTTAACATGAGAAACCAATTGAAGCAAACATTTTTTTAGTCTACCTCAAGAACTAGGGGATGAGAGGTTTTCTACCCTGTCCTCATCCTCCCTCACCATAGACAGCTCACTCACTAAATAGAGTACCTGGGTTAAATCTACCAAAATGTTCATTCTTATTAAAAAAAAAACTGGAAACCATCCTAGGTTTGAAAAGTTGCCCTCACCCACTAAGTAGTGGCATGCTTCATCATTGGGCATGCTACTGAGTCCAGGTGCCAACCAATATCCTGGGCGGAGCGGTTTTTGTTTTCAAAGCTTTCGTCAGAGCGGATAACACTATTTTAAGGGATCTGCTATATGAATCCTAACTAACTAAAACTGTCTAGGGAGGTGTCTTCTAAATTCCCGCTGGCAGGATTAAAACCAAGCGTGGGGTGAACTGAGGAAGTTAGTGTCCGTGACCCAGTACCACTCATTTATACCAACATGTTTCGACCCTCTTCTCAGCCAATTGGGTCTATGGGCCTTCGTCAGGGTATCAGATCCCTACACTCAATCACCCTTCCATCATTACCGCCACATTGCTGGGTCAGAAGTGTTGAGAATATCAATTCAATCCTATTCGTAACACCTCGAAAGTACTGAGTTTCTTTTGATCCTTCTCTAAAACAGGGGATGAATTGGGGGCATCACCCTATTGTCACACTTACTGCAAGAAGTCGATTCCGCCACCTTGAGCAACTCGCTTTCCCTCCGTTGGGTGTAGTAGCATGCCCAAACATTTTTTTCAAAACATACTTTTCCCTAATTTCTTCCATGCCAACAGCTTCTATCTCTGATTCAGACGATGCAGCGGATAAGAAAGGGAGCTTATCATGCCTCTTCCCTTTACAAGGGGCAAGTTTAACCAGGGCATCTTTAATGAGGTGTTTGATCATAGTCTCCTCACCCTCTCTGCATCTTTTGGTGTATGGAGAGGCAGAAGTGGAAGACAGTTGAGGAGAAGGTTTCAACATGATGCCTCTTCCTTGAATTTTTCCCCTCTATGCAGCATGACGCAAAAGCGTCCAGCTGCTTGTACAAGAAACTTCTTCACCAAACAGTAATCCCCAACTTTCAGCAAAGAAAACTCAAGGTCTTGCCACACAATCTCCACTATGCGGAGTTACCATGTTCGCCGGGCTCTAATACTGCCAGTTCACCTTAAGAATGCAGGAGAAAGGAGATTGATTGATGCATATACGCCAAATGCTCTGGCGGTGCATGTGCCACAAAACCCTGAACCAGGAAGGCATAATAGCGCCTTCCCCATCGCATCTTCCTTCCTTTGCCACCCATGTCCCCCCGAGCGCTGGCAGCATGGAGATGCATACCCGAAACTGCAGATTTTCCTACTCAGCTGGAAAACCAGCCAACTATGCTGACAGCACTACGGCAGCTTGAGCCCCGCAGACGCCACCATTCTCAGCATCCTTCACATCTCTGTCAGAGACAGAAACAAGAACAGAGAGAATGCTGGGAGGTATTGCCTATATATGCTTCAGTAGGATGGGGAGGGGAAATATCTATGGGTATTTCTTTGTTCTTTATTCTGTGTGTGAGATGATAACATATCATTAGTGATGAAGAGCATGAGGACTAGGGGTACCTATGGGTAATGTAGGATTAAATACAATCAGGAACTAAATTGCTGACATGGATTATCTTAACATTAATTGTTCAAAAATCTTTCAGTGTTTTTGCCATTAAACTTAAGGACATGAGTATAGTGCTCGAAAGGGGATTTCAGAACCAGAGGGCCTGGATCCACTTCAAGCCCTGGGGACAAAGAAGGACAATGAAAAAAGACAGACACGGGCAAACAATGGCAAAAAAAAGGAAGGGAAAGAGATTGTGAGAAAATTCTGGTCAAGAATTAAATTAGAAAGAGAAGTAGAAAAGGCAAGACGAAGAAAAGGAACAAGAAGAGAAATGAAATGGCAGAAAAAAACACAAAAATTGAAGGAGAAAATAGATGAAGAATGCAGAACATAGGAGCCAGCGTTAGACATGTGGATAAAAGAAATGAGTAGTGGGAAAGTAATAAAAATAGAAAAAAAAACAGCAAATAGGGTAAGGAGATATGCGCTGGTATAGCGCTCAAAAAGAAGAAGTAGGGCTTGACGAGGTGATGTGGAGAGAGAGGGAAACAATGATATAGACTGATAAGACCAGAATCATGAATAGGCTTCATTTGTTACAAATTGAAATGTGTGGCTAAAGTTACTTGGGACTGATGTACGTATTACAAAGTATTTTGTGTAATCAGCACGTCTTTGTCTCCAATCGTGACATAGTTAAGTGGCTTAATGTACTGACTCCAGACATCGATGTGCAGCCTTTAGATCACGCATTCTACTAATCCCGTTCAGAACACTCAGTGGGTGGATCCACATAAGTGAAACAAGCATTGCCAAAGAAAAAAGAGCTTTGATGTCATAGTGTGATGGTGATTTTATTTATCAGCCAAGGCTTCTTGATAATAACAAAAAATAAATACATTTGATATGGTTTTAAAAGCTATCAGATAGCCCTCTTAATTATTAAGCTATTGTTTTTTGTCTCACTCACATGTTTCTTCTGCCATGTACAGCATACACAATGAGGCAGTTGGTCAGCCCACTTAAGCCATTGGCTAGTGTGAGGGAAGACGTCCATTTAACAAGGAGACCATCCAAACACAAAGTAGGTCTCTTCAGTGCCAGTGACTACTATTACAACGTGTACTTTTTCAGAAGAAGAAATATATTTTAGATTTTTTGTAAAAAAAATATTAGAGGGCCAGCAAATGCCGCAAAAATAAAATTAAGGAAAAGGGAAGACCTGCAACCACCTAAAGCTGGTAGTCATATGCTTACAATAAAAACATTCTACATTTTAAAAAGTTGCCCATTGCATATAATTGTAATTGAACACTTCAGAAGATTCCTAGTCTCCAGGTGTACTTAGAACAGACTTAAAAGCTCCGTTTAGTTTTAATACACGACTCAGAAAAATATGATTTTAATGGTGCAAAGAAAATGTCATAAAGCCTTTGATTTAACATAACCTGCAGACATCTGTTGCCATTGTTTTTCTGCATTGCTTGATAAAAAAAACTGCAAAAGTGTTTGAAAAGTGTATTAGTCTATAAATACACAGCGCAGTGTGTTTGTGAGTTTATCTTTCATAAACTTGTTACACAGGCAGACGTGGCCGTGTCTGCTTTAATAGAATACTGTAATTACGGCTTTTAGTATCCGTGGTGCAATCATGTGTTCATTGTTATGTATATTAGTCATTAGGATCTCTTCTTGCAGTCTGCAGTCAAGCGTCTTCCTGCCCACAGCGCACTGCTGCAGCTTCCTTTTAAGAATTCCCCAAGAAACTATTACACTAATTACCCTGCCCTTTACAAGCATCGCGAGCCTCACAGGAACAAAGCGGACCCATGAGTCACAATCCATTGTTGCAGCAATTTTTAATCCATCCTTAAATGCTGCAGTATCCTCTTAATTCCTCGCAAGAGAGCCTCCGCCAGGAAGGTGTAAAGAGAGATAAGTACATCGGCCGCAGAACAGTTTAGACGCATCGCTGCCTGTAGTACACCTTGCCAGTTTCAAAGACAGCAGCGCGACTTAAGTTGGGTTATTAGCTTAGTACATTGATGCATCCACCCCAGGGACCTGTTTGACCACACAGTCAAAGTTTTAAATCCCGGTGAGGCCAGTAAGCCTTTTATTCTTCTGAAATTGATAACAAGGTTTACTAATCGGAGATGGAGGACAGCTGGCACCGAATGGCGTGTGGGAATGGAATGGTGTGCATATGTGGAGGAACCAATTACGCAGGCCAGGGGATGCCTCCGCAAACCTGTGCTAATCGGGGGCAAATCAATGGAATATTTTGGCCTTGGATTTCAATGAATTGTTGTATCCCTATTAGAACCTTTCAGGGGTATAGGGTGGCATGCGACTGTAATGTGTTAATCACTTGTCTTAACAGAAAAAAACGATCAAATTGCTTATAAAAAAGAATAATTACTAATATTGCCATGATTACAAGTAGTGCGGAGCAGACTTTTGCTCACAAAGTTGTAAAGTGGCTAGTATTCCCAAATCTGGATTTCGAAGGAGTGGAACCACTGGACCTGATTTTACAGACCGGAAATTGCAACTGATAAAAATCCTTTGGGATAAAGGTTTCTTTGCATTCTTGACCTGTTTCCCTGATGTCAACGGACCCTTAGCCAAGGAATGGGAGTATCAGAGTAGGTGGTAAATGTCTGTGTTATTTGTCATTTGCGTCACAAGCCCTGGTGGGTGCGGAACATGCACTTGACAAACACATCTGTTATGTTGACTGAGGTACTGGGTTTTTCAGAACCGGTACTGATCCGGTAACCCAGCGGTGCCAGGGTACACCCAAAGACCTCCGGTACTTTCCTGATTCAGACTACAGAAACTCAGAGTCTTCTAGGTGAAGTCAAAGATCGAATTTATTGGCTGCAACCAATTGACAAGTGTCCTAGAAGTACAACAGCACGATTTGTATGTTCTCAGGAGACTGTGTTTCAATGCAAAGTCAGGTTTCCTTATATACAGTTTTTTAAGCTTCAGGCAAACATTCTTGACATTTTGGTTGGTCATTCACATGTTTTCACTACAAAGGAAAAAACAGTGTCATGATGAAACCTCATATTTCATGTCATCCAACCCATAATAAATTACCCGGCAAGGCCTAGTATTTTACACCAGATAAGTGTGGACCCCCAATAAAAACGGGCACCTCCCCCTCGTAAAGTAAGAAGAAGAAAAGAGCAGGTGCAGGTGTGAGCAAGATTAGGCAGGGTGTGTGAGCGATAATAAGGGTTTTATGGCATGGTGTGCCTTGATGCTATCTGATTCGGCCACTGGGAGAGGGACTGACCAAACAGGTTTGGCCTGAGGCAATGGTTCCAGCTTGCCCAGGTCAGAGAAAAGTCAATCAAGGTGTACGTGTCCTTGGAATCAAATCTGACTGTATTATAAGCCTATGTGAGGGCAACTTTTAAAATGGCTGCCGTGTATAAAATGGGAGCCACGAGTGCAGGACAAAAATGGCGATTTCGAGGTGAAAACGCTGCTGGAATTGAGCGAAAATGCTCATGCTTAGTGTACTAGTCATTATCGGTCTTTTGATACTAAAATCGTACTGCTGTGGCAAAGTAAATTACATGGGTCCAGAATTTTTAGAACCACAAACCCTCCTTTTGCCCTTACATAGGCAATAAACCTATTCTCATGCTAATCTGAGTCCAGGTCTATGTTTATAAGGCCATGGAGATGTTGCTGGAGCAAAATTCTAGTACTTGGTAACTCTCTCTGGACAGGTCTCCTCGAACATGAAGTAGCACAAAAGGCCACATATGGCAGGACAAAATAAGGAATACCTCTATCTGCAGTAGGTGACATAAGATCACACACCCAACAATTAGTGATGTTCACTACTAACTAGTGTTGATGCAGAAGCTGTACAAAAGAATTGCTTACAAATTCTGATCTTCTAACCTGCTCATGTTCAGGAAAAGGGTGAAAAGAGTGCAAAGAAATAATAGTAGGAAAAGACATAGGTTGGGAAGTGGGTGCAGAAGTCAATTGAGTAGAGAAAAACAATCCCACCCATAAATGACAACGTCATGTTTAAAAGACACTAGAAAACACGTTATTAAGAACATATAGACAACGGGAGAAAGTAGTGACCACTATTTACAAATGAAATAATAATTTTTCACAACCCTAACCAAAAAGCAAATCCTAAAATTATCTAGTAACATTTTTAGGGCTCCTCTGCATTTCAGTAATTTTTGTATGTTCAGGTGGAACAGTGGTGACTCTCATCAATGCTCTAAGGTGAAAAGGGGGTACTCTTTCCACAGAAAATGGACTTTATTCTGCTTTTACTAAACAGAATAGTACTTTAAAGCAATGCCAGCAAAACAATCAGTCTCCTAACACCTAGTCTATACAATCACACGGAAACCTCTTGTGAAACCAACTATGCCCAGAGTCCGTTCAAAAAGCCTCTCTGGCAGGCTTCTATTGTCCATCAAATTTTCTTTTGTTGTTTTCTTTCGCATGGGCCTCTCAATTCAGGCCTCTTCGTGAGAAAAGTACTGCTTAGTTGGAGTGCCCTCCTGGCAAACACCCACAGCTCACTCGAAAGTCTCAATGTCTTAAAGCAATGCACCAGTGTCTCTCCTCTGTGGCAGATACTACAAACAATGTGCTCTTCATTGATCAAGGGCACAAATCATCTTGTGCAGACCCAAGCACCATTAATTGGGAAATAGCTCAAGCTTAGCAGCACTTTCAGACTCCAACACTCATTATTTAGTGTCAGAGGACGCTCAAGCTGCTCTTTCATGGGCACCAAAATATAGTGCCTTTTTCCAAACTTGAAATCTCCGGTGCACTGCCCTTCTTCCGTTGGAGCAAAGAAAAGGGGGGGTGTGGCCAAAACTCAGGCCAAGGGGCTCAAGGGATTGCACACTGTCAGAGGTTACCAGCACATGACAGGTAGAGAAATGAAACCTCAAAACAGCTCTGCCATCAACAACAGGAATCCTTCTCTTTAGCTCTTTTACACTGAAACTTTGGTTTTGTGATGTCCAACGCCGTCTGATGGAGCAAGTACGATACCATGCGCTGGCGATCGCTGTCCAGCTTTGCTACTTCCTGGGTGCTGAGACTGTAGGGCCAAGACGTCCGTCTTTCATCTGTAACTGTCACTGATGGGAATTAGGCTTAAATCAATGTCCTGCAGGTTATTATGACTTGATACCTGCAGAATCTAGTGACGTAGGAAGTGTGCCACAGCTGTTAGTTTCCTTCAATTTAGTACAAAAACAGTTCATGGTTTTTAACAAGGGGACTGCAAGCAGGTGGTCTGCAATCTTCAAAGGAGTAGCCATACACCATGGGCATAAAATACAAAGACAAAGGCAGAAGGGCAAAACAGGGTCTGTAGCATCTTTAATTCAGTTCTCTCCATTATTCTCTGCCATCTATAGCTACATGAGAATTCTATCTGAATGGATTTCCTCACACAGTGGCATTGTCTAATGGGGTAAACACATATTTGCCTCAATGATTAAGTCTAGGTGTTCCTCCTTACCTTAGAACATCTCAATAGAGAAATCACATGATACCGATTATCAGGGACATGTCGAAACCTTCCTTTAAAAACTGTGCATCCGGTGCACTATGCAATACACAGGCTAATAGTCAAATGTGCAAACAAAAAGACAAGAACTAGAGGGTCCTGATATTTGCATGATTAGGACACATCTGATCCCACAAAAAATTAAAGTAGCAGGAACAGAAGGGAACCGAAAACCAAATTAAAATAGACATTGAAAATTCGTCATGTTCAAAAAGGTAAACATAAGATATCTCCTCTTGAGATGGAAAACTTGTCTTACTATAATATTGAGTCAGTTAACCAGTCTATTGCTACCCTGACAGTCAGGCTGGAAAACATTGAAGCAGGCAAATTCTTGAAAACCAGTCTGGTCATACCAAAGGGAATTATACATAACATGGGGGTCCCTGGTACATCACTGCAGTCTGGAAATGTGAACCTGAACAATACATCAATATTAATAAAAGGGCTGACTGGTGAAAGGAATTCGAAAAAGAGAAATGGTACTAGGACATAGCTAAAATCTCAATAACTAAGCATGGTGCGACATTGGTCAGGGGAAGTAACCAAAGAAAAAATCTATAGAAAGAACAAAAAAAATTATTTGGGTGATAGTCAGGCATGTGACACAACACCAAGAGTACGGGTGATACACAAAGGCCAAAGTTACACAAATTTTAACTCTACCGTTGGCGACTACACCATATACGGTACTCCTAGCTAATGTTTCAGTTCCTTCTTCAGGAAAAAATGAAAACCTGGTTTTCTTTTAAGGAATGAAAGCCATATGCTACTTAGGAAACAGAACATCATTAACTAATGTAAAATAGAAATTAGGCCACCTTGAGTCACAGATCTATAATTTCATCCTTAGGTCCAATCAAGGATACATAAATGTAGGGCTGCCTGTTCCTTTAAGGGAAGGGGCAGTAACGTGACTAACTGCAGGTGACACACTTTGATCCTGTATATCTCTTTTTATTTTCCTTCAATACCATTATAGCCAAATAGACATTCACTGGTGAAGTGTTGTCTTTTATGTTCACAGCATGAAATATCATTATCTGTGGAATTTAGTAACCAGAACAAGTTCAACCAACTGTTGCGTAGCGATGGGCATCGTCATGACCATCCCCTCACAACACAGGGGAGCTTGTAATAGTATCAAAAGCAGCAACAAACATGCAAAAAAAATTTTAAAAAAAAAATAAAAACGCACAAAACGTCAAGCCATCAGATATACTTGCTGTGTATCAAGCACAAAAAGCATAGACAAAACAATAGCATGTGTGAACAAGCGGTGACACACAACACCATGTCATGTACTTTATGCACTGTAAACCTGCAGCCCAAAACCCAATATTTGGGCCTGTTTAATTTGTCAGGTTTAAAATCCTTACCCTCCTTTTGACAGTAGATCACCAGGCAATGGAAATCTGCTGTCAAATATAACTTTACTGTTTCTCTTCTAACATACAGGACCAGCAAGAACAATTCATGATAGGACCAAATACATGAAAATAAATTTCCATTACTTAACTGTTACCCTCTTGTCAGTTACTTCGCAACATCAAGCCACCTTAGTTTTACCTTTCTAAAAGTAAAAATTGTTACACTGACACTCCATATTAATTTGGCACCTACAATTTCCACTGTGAAAAATAAGTCTTAATTGGCAAATCGTTCTCATTAAGGCATGTAGCCTTCAAAATTTTAGAAAAGGGCTGCATCTTATTTTCTGTCTAAGACTTAATGCAACACTTCGTTTTCTGTCAAATAAAAGCAACTAGCAGGCATAATTTTATTTTTTTAGAGCGGAGACGCAAATGTATCAGTTCTGCAGAGCATTTAACATGATGTTGGGACTTTCGAAGAAACCCCTTTTTTTATATTTTCCCTTTGGAATTAAGTTCTTTAATTGTATTGATGTTCTTCTGGAGAAACCAGAAATCCCACTTTTAGAGGCCCGGTAGGGTCATTCTGCATTTCACAGAGACAAGGCCCTAATTTAAAAGGTCACAAGTGTCAACATGACAGCCTCCTCCATTGTTTATGGGAAAACTAAAGATAGCATCTCAGCAGCATGACTTGAGCCAGCCTCTGTAGCTCTCCTAGCTTCTGCCACTCTGAATCTGTCAAAGACAGTAGGCCTTTCTATTTTCCTTCTAACCTGCAATAATTCACTCTATTTAAAAAAATTTTTTTTTCCTTTTTAGGCGCTAAAAAAATGTATCTCTATTTCCAGATTATTAAACTACATTTACTGTGAATAATTCACAAACCTTAATAACACACATACCAGTTGTTAGAATAAATGCTTGTTGCAATCCCATGCAATGGTACATATTTCATCAACCTCGAATGAATGAACGTCTCAGTAGGCCCAGCTGAAGTTAGAAACTTCAACCTTGATATTAAAACAAGCCTTTGTACTGGCACATTGACTCATTGAATCATAAGAAGGCACAACCTGCAAATATATATATCAAACCTAAATGTATGCATTTACTGAAGCCTGAGACACTTTAAAAAGTACTCTGAATGAAAGAAAATGCAGTTTAAACAGTGCTTTTGCCCAAAATCGACTTTGATATTTTAGGCATTAAAAAATCAATATCCTACAATTTTCTTGCATAATATGCATTACCAGAATGTCTATTACACAATCCATGAGTCAGCCATTGAAAATATTAACTTATACTTTATAGAAATGAGCTTGTTTGCTCCTGCGCCAAGGGAAAATTGCACATACAAATGTCATTTTAGCGGTGCAACATAACTTAAATTAAATTTTAATGTTAGGAGGTCATAGTATAGGTATTAAGCTTTATAAATATTAAAAAACGATTTTGAAAGGCACTTATTTTTTTAATAATTTTTCCATAATTAATAATTTTCTTTAAAAAAAAAAAAATATATATTCTTTTTTTTGTGATCATTCCACATATAAAAGCAAGCTGCATCCCTTGCCTATTATTTGGGATACATTAACTCACAAGCCTAAGCGCATTAGCCTAACTTGAAATGCGTCACATTTTTGCGCCACTTTCATTTAAATTTAAAAGGAAGGTTATGCAAAATTCCACCCATGTTTAACTGGGAAAGTGCTGGCTGAATTGAAAATAGATAATTTCGGGTTTTTTTTGGGGGGCCCTATTTATATCTATTGAATGTGTTTTCTAATTTATTAAGCATTTAACGGCAGTTTTGTATATGTGCACAATTGCTCATTCTATAAATTAAAGAGCAACATATTAGCACATCACATGGTTCATTTCTGGATTTTTTCTAAGTTTCTACTTAATATTAATTAACCAACATTTTACTTAACAAACTGTAAACATCAAGAAGACCCACAAACACACATTGAGCTCATTTCAGATATAAACAGAAAACACTCAGTACACACAATACAGCGCGCTTTAGCCATTTTTCATAAATAGCGCCGTTGCAATTTACTTACAGAACCGTTTGCAGATCCTAGTTGTAAGTCATATTTACAAGAAAAAAAACAAAAACTTTTCTCAATTATTTCCAAGAATAGCGGACCCATACTTTATTAAACGTGATGGGGCCCACTCCGTGCTTCACATATAGTTCATAGGTTGGAGTTCCAATCGGAGGAACCGGACATGAGTCCTCCAACCGGGAGTCCCTTTTACAACCAAGACAAAACAAATTTCCAAGTCTGCTAAGACCAGGCATCTTCGCTCACTAGTCTAGCTTCAAACTTCAAAGGATTATCGTTTACGATAGTCTCGTGAATACACGAGTCCTTCGGCTTTGGTACTTGCAAGTTCCAAATCAAAGTGATCCCAAAGGGATACCAAACCAAATGTCCAATTAAGGACCAAACCAAGTCCCTCATTACGACCCTGGCGGTTTGTAACCGCCAGGGCCGCTGGACGGGGAGGCACCGCCGACAGGCCGGCGGTGCCCCGCGGGGCATTCTGAGCGCGGCGGCTTAGCCGCGGTCAGAGAAGGGAAACCGGCGGTCTCCTGCCGGTTTCCCGCTGCCCCCAAGGAATCCTCCAAGCCGGCGCAGCTTGCTGCGCCGGCTTGGGGATTCCGACTCCCCCTCCCGCCATCCAGTTCCTGGCGGTTCTCCCGCCGGGAACCGGATGGCGGGAGGGGGGAGTCGCGGGGCCCCCGTAAGAGGGCCCCAAAATGTATTTCACTGTCTGCCTTGCAGACAGTGAAATACGCGACGGGTGCAACAGCACCCGTCGCACCTTCCCACTCCGCCGGCTCGATTACGAGCCGGCATCCTCGTGGGAAGGGAGTTTTTCCCTGGGCTGGCGGGCGGTCTTTTGGAGACCGCCCGCCAGCCCAGGGAAAAACTCATAATACCCTCCGCGGTCTTTTGACCGCGGAGCGGTATTATGGAGGGCTGAATTCTGGCGGGCGGCCTCCGCCGCCCGCCAGAATCAGAATGAGGGCCCAAGTGTCCAACTAAGGACCAAACCAAGTGTCCAACTAAGGACTGGAAGACGCTCCACTTATACTTAACTGAAAATATCAATGACGTCACCAGAAGACTCGTCTTATTGTTTCGCTCTACCAAAAATCAAGGGTCCAAATCAGGGCGATAGCCAGGGCAGCAGTCCTTCATAGCCGTCGGGAAGCGGGGAACCTCGCAACAAAGACTTTCGGACCACGTCAACATGCAGGGGTCGATGAAGTGGCGGCCTTCCTCCAGAATTTTCACACGAAGCTCCCCACGGACCTCAGGCTTGGACCGGTACCGCTGGTATCGCCCCACGTTTGGGCGCCAACTGAGGTACTGGGTTTTTCAGAACCGGTACTGATCCGGTAACCCAGCGGTGCCAGGGTACACCCAAAGACCTCGGGTACTTTCCTGATTCAGACTACAGAAACTCAGAGTATTCTAGGTGAAGTCAAAGATCGAATTTATTGGCTGCAACCAATTGACAAGTGTCCTAGAAGTACAACAGCACGATTTGTATGTTCTCAGGAGACTGTGTTTCAATGCAAAGTCAGGTTTCATTATATATAGTTTTTAAAGCTTCAGGCAAACATTCTTGACATTTTGGTTGGTCATTCACATGTTTTCACTACAAAGGAAAAAACAGTGTCATGATGAAACCTCATATTTCATGTCATCCAACCCATAATAAATTACCCGGCAAGGCCTAGTATTTTACATCAGATAAGTGTGGACCCCCAATAAAAACGGGCACCTCCCCCTCGTAAAGTAAGAAGAAGAAAAGAGCAGGTGCAGGTGTGAGCAAGATTAGGCAGGGTGTGTGAGCGATAATAAGGGTTTTATGGCATGGTGTGCCTTGATGCTATCTGATTCGGCCACTGGGAGAGGGACTGACCATGTTTGGCCTGAGGCAATGGTTCCAGCTTGCCCAGGTCAGAGAAAAGTCAATCAAGGTGTACGTGTCCTTGGAATCAAATCTGACTGTATTATAAGCCTATGTGAGGGCAACTTTTAAAATGGCTGCCGTGTATAAAATGGGAGCCACGAGTGCAGGACGAAAATGGCGATTTCGAGGTGAGAACGCTGCTGGAATTGAGCGAAAATGCTCATGCTTAGTGTACTAGTCATTATCGGTCTTTTGATACTAAAATCGTACTGCTGTGGCAAAGTAAATTACATGGGTCCAGAATTTTTAGAACCACATGACTAAAACTAAAATGATGAACAACTCTTAAATACATGCATTTACTGTGCCGTCATTTTCTTTTATAATGCATTCCATGCTGTCCTTACTTTCCTATCTCTGTGTTTTTACTCTTTGTTTTCAGCCATGGCTTGCAGAGGTTACAGGGGGCGGGGAGGCGCGCGGGGGAAGAGTAATACAAATAAATAAATAAATGAAAAAAAACTTACCACCGTGCCGCCGATCCTCGTTGGTTGAGCAGCAGGCAGGGCACTCCCAGGCAAACTGGGAGCCTGTGCCTACTCTATCCAGCCCGGCAACACAGTGCCGGGCTGGAGAGAGCACAGTGCGCATGTGTGTTTGTCCGGCCCAAGGCGGCCAGCCAAACATACATGCACACTCAGGGGAGTGCACAGTGCACTCCCCTCAGTGCTCGCTTTCCCCAGTGCCCGCCCCTTTAACAAAGAAAGGATAATAAACGTAGTTTAACATCCATTCACTGTTAAAGGATTTGCAGCGCTTGCTGCTGGCCGGGGGCCAATGTCTGTTTTGCCTCTAATAACAAACATCCTTTGAATATTTCTATTCAGATATACGTTTTTGGTCAAATGTGTGTTTGGTAGAGTGTACCCATCAGAAGACTTGAAATATGTGTTGCTTTCTTGCATTTTAAATCAACTATTGAGTTTTAAGCAGATTTATTTTTCAATATGGTGCACTGGCCAACATTCTATTCCCACTTGGGTGTCTAAAGACATTGAAAATGATGCACTGAACTGATAATACTTATCACATTGCGCTGCAAATACCCAAAGACTACATACAGGCCCTTTGCTCATCTAAAAAGCCTATTGCAAATTGAAAGACAAATTTCTTAGCATTTTGCACCATGGTTTCACCACACAAAGTGGTACTATGTAATATTTTTGAAGTCATGCAAAACCACTTTGCATGGCTTTGAACGGCCTCTAAAATATGGAGTATGGCAAGGGAGCGCAAATTGCTGTGTTGCCCTACTATGCGCCAGGGAGGAGTTCCATGGGCGTTGTATGGGTGTTCCCACGCAACTCCCGTGGTTTTTGACCCATTTCCATATTTACTAAACCTGGTAAAACTGGGAATGCACCGAAAAGATACCCCACCAGGAGAGGCGTAACGAGAAAAACATTTTTATTTCTCCTTGTTAGTTCCTGTTAGAGGAATATGACTCCAAGGATTGTTTTTGTGGAGGAAGGTGCACCTTCCTGCACAAAAACAATCCTTCATGCAATTGAGGCACACCTTCACCATGGTGCAGTGGTGCCTGCATTGGCACTAGACAGCCCATTTTGCGCCAGCGTTGAGTGGAAGAACAGGAATGTGCCATATGCCTTAAATATAGTGCATTCCGTCCCTTTCCCAGTGACACAGTGTAGCCCAGCAAAATGACTTGATGCACTGGGCTGCCCTGCGCCACTTTTCCATAAACATGGGCCTGAGATTCAGATATGCCAAAAGTGTTCTTTTTTAGTGCTGTCCAAGCCGAATGTATTTTTTCAGCCACCAATCACTTTGGATGTCTGGCTGATTGATGTCAGAGCTGCACCTCAAAACTGTTGAGACAAGAGATTGATGGGAAAACTCTGGCAGTGTGATGGGGCATCCTGAGGCTGCAGTTCAATGCTGGTTCGAATGGGACATTTCGAATCTGTCTCAGACTCCATAAAGATGCTGCAATTAGTTTGAAAAGGAAAACATTATTTTTGGCAGTTTAGATTGCAATTCGTTTGCACAGTTTAAGGTTTATTTCAATCGAGCCCTGGTCGTTCCAGGATGTTTGAAGTGTCTCAAGCCACTGTTTACCCAAGTAGGCTCCGCAAACAGGCAGGCTTTCCTATAAAGCAGGTTACAAATTACAAATTGTGGATCACATGAAGAAAGTGGCTGCACCAGCTCTGGAACGTGTCCTGAGCACGAGGCTTCAGGTCAGGAGTATAATTAAAGGCTCTCAGTTTTCCCCTAGCAGGTAGTAGAAGGTTTTCCTTCATCATTGAAGGAGGCCTCGCCCTTCTCGGTCCCATCAATCTGATAAGGGCTACTGAGCCAAGCAAGTTTTTAAAGAGGAACTTGTACACTAATGGTGGGAAAACCCAGACTACTCTGTTAGAAATTGGGTCATTGGTTGAGGAGGGTCAAACGAAAATCCTTCTCAAGCAACAACCACAATTCGTTTCAGGGTCACCCACAAAAGTCACTTAATTAATCTGTGCTTAGCCTGCTGGTAGCTTGACACGAAATAAGTCATGCTTAACTTACAGGTACTGTATAAAGTACTAATGCAGCCCACAAACAGTAATAAAGTGAAAAGACAACACAAGACAAATCCCAAAGCAATACAGAAAAATAGAGAACATGTCAGTAAATAAAATGACAAAAAATGAATTGAACACACTCAGTAGAATCAGAGTTCTGAATTTTTTAATTCTTTGGGGAAATCTAGCACCTAAAAATTCAAAGCGCCAACCACCCCCTTTGTATACGTTATGCCTGGCGCAGACATAATGTAGCACAAAGGGTTACAGAGTGGTGAAATGCATGGATTGCGCCACTCTGTAAATACGGCACGGGGGTTTCGGCCTCATTGGGCCACATTAACGTAAAAATAATGACGCTAATGTGGTGCAAGGTGGCGCTATGGGATTAGAAATATGCCCCTTAATACTTAAACCCACATGTCCTAGTTTTTAAAATACTACAAACCCTGCCCTATGGGCCTTTAGGGCCTACCTTAGGAATTACTGATATGTATTAAAAAGGAAGGTTTAGGCCTGGCAAGAGGTTTATTTTGCCAGCTTTAAATGCCAGTTTAAAACTGCTCTACAGACTGCAACAGCAGGCATGACACATGTTTTAAAAGGCTACTTGAGTGGGTGGCACAATGAGTGCTGCAAACCCCCTGCTATCATGTAATTTACTGGCAGTTGGTACATGTAGTACCATATTCTTGGGACATATAAGTAAATTAAATGTGCCAGTCAGGTTTAAGTCAGTTTTGTAATGTTTTAGGGAAAGAGCACAAACACCTTAGCACTGGTTAGCAGTGGTAATGTGCAAATAGTTCAATATGAGCAAAAATGAAAACAGAAAACAGTAGGGGTGTAGGCAAAATGTTTGGGGGAAAACCACATCAACAATATGAGGTCTTACACACACGATAAACAGTTCCCACAGCTCAACACTCGTAAAATGCTGAGGAGACAAAACCATACCTGGTCTAATTCACAAAGTCATTTTTAGTTTAATAATACTATTGACTGGATTTATGCCGGCTTCATATTCATAAACCATATGTAGCAAACGTGACAGCATTACTCTTGCCTAATAGTATGCCACAGGAACATACAGTTATGCAGGATAAAGGGTGGGCAGAGGAAGGAATGCATGGCATTGGGATTTTCTGAATGCCCATAAATGTTTGAATTTGTGGAGATTGACAAACCCCTCTCTATTTCCCACAATGGAAATGATTGAAGAATACACCTCCAAAGGGATGTAATAAATTATTTTCGATTCAACTCCAAACCTAGTACATTTTAGAGAAAATATTTCTCCAAGGGGCAAATGTTTGCTCACGAAGGTACTGGCTTCCCCACTGTGGACTTCAAATACAATTTGCCATTGTTGGAATAGTACAATCCAAAAATGTTACTTGACATTTCCAGTTTCATAACTGGGAAGCTGCAATCTGTGTAGCTTTCCCAGCGTACTCGTGTGAAAGTTGTGTACTTCTAAAAGTAGTAAATGTGCATACAATCATAGGGGTAATGTTATAAGTGTTTATGTAGTACTTTGCTGTGAGTCTGACTCAGACGAGCATATTCTCAAAGAGCTCACTCAAAGCAGCACAGTAAGTGAAGCTGCTGCATTGCCTGAACAGAACAGGAGAGAGCAGAACTGTGCCATATCTTCAAAATGGAGCTGTTCGGCTTTTTCCATGCCCTGGTGCACTTGTGACTGCCTAGCACCAAAGCAGGCACCCTTGCCCATGCTGCAAGGCTTTCTACTTTAAGGTCACCTTCCTGCACAAAAACTATCCTTTGCATTGTGCCTCCACACATGCAAAGAGAAAATAAGGAGAAGAAATCAAGATATAATTACGCATTACAGCAGATTCAGGCAGGCGCACCATTTTGTTGCAAAACTATATCAACAAGTCTTTCTAGATTTGGATTTGCATCAAAATCCATAGGTGGATGCACAGGAACAACCATGCACCATCCATGAAATGCCTTCCTACTGCAAAGTAACTCAAGAAAAAAATCAACTTTTTTTAACAACGTTGTGTGATGCAAAACCAACGCAAATCTTTGGAGTCTGTTTACTGTTTTTACAAAGCACAAAGGAATGAGGCCTTTCTGGCAAGATGTGTCTCATGGCCAGTGTCAAAAATACGAAGTTTCAAATAAATCACGAAGGAGTGCACAAAGAATAGCGCATTTTTCACACTTGATTTCCTCACAATGTGCAGGGATATGCAGACCTCCTTTGAAACACAGGGGCACATTTATTAAAGAGTTGCATCACTCTCGTGTCACGCAACAGGGCGCAAGAGTTATGCAACTCATAAGCTTGATTTATCAAGCCATGCAAGGCCACCTTGCATGGCCCTGAATGGCTTGATAAAACTAGAGTAATCCAATACAGTGTAAATAGTTGTGTTACGTTACTCTGCCCTGGGAAGGCATTCCATGGGTGGAGTGTGGGTGTTCCCACGATTCCACCCATGGATTTTGATGCATTCCCAGGTTTACCATTAATGGTAGACCTGGAAATGCATCAAAATGCTGCACCTCCCCAGGAATAATATCCTTATTTCTCCTTGTTACTTTCTCTTTCAATGTGTGCTGAGGAAAAAATCTAAGAGGATTTTTTTGTGCAGGAAGGTGATCTTTCCTGTACAAAAGCAATCATATCTGCAATGTAGGCAACCTTACACTATGGTGCAACAGTCCTTGCGTTGACACTAAGCAGCAGAGGGAGAACAGAAATGCAATATATTTTGTAAATAGGGTGCATTTCTGCCCTTCCCTGTGGTGCAGGGCAGCACAACAAGGTCACTTGCTGCGCTGCCGTGCCTTGCACCAGTTTGATGTAAATAGGCACCTGTGTGTCTGAGGTGCAATCAGTCATTACAATCGAAGATAGAAAGCAGGAGAATATTCTGTAAGACATTAACCAATGAAGCATTTACAGTGTTCTCTTACTGTTCACAATCAAGGCGCTCAGCTTTGGATTCTAGGGGCTAAACTGACAAGTGATACGTGAAAACAAACAGATTATTTCAGAGCCATGTCTACATTGAAGAGTTGCAGGCACAGTAACATTTTTGAGCATGTGCCAAAAATAGGACCTCATTATGAGTGTCCCAGATTTTTTCCTGACCCCATGCAAACACGTTTGCACATGGACCCGAATCACAAGGTGAGCTGCAATTACTCCATCCCCTACAATTTTCCTGAGGAGAAGTTCAGCAGGTTAGATGACTGAAAAACACTGGTCCATGCAGAGCTTTGTGTAGAACGCACCAACATCTCCATATTATTCTCCATTTGAACTGGAAAAACTAATGATTGAGTTTTTTTCATCAGACCTGATGGAAAACGATCCAAGTAGTAACACACGTCTCATAAATAACTCATCCCCCACGTGCCACTTATAATAAGTGCAACATTGTTCCTCACTACTGAGATAATAACTCTTACTTTCTGTTCTGCACATCTCTTCTGCTAGTGCCCACACACATTGTTGTTTTGCTTTGCATTGGTATCTGTGCTTGGCACTGAACCACCTCAAGCTGAAGGGAACAAGATCAGCAGTATGGTAATGGAGGCAACGATGACTGCACTGCCAGACACATCCCTCTGCGAGTAGAACAGGTGTTTTAAGGGACATTGGCAAAGGACCCATCCTTGACAGAGCACTTTCTACTCTTTATTAACACAAGGTAATCATTGCTGAACACTATTTCTGTCTTGCTGACCGAAAGCTCCTCAGGACCACTAGACATTTTACCAAGTTCAAGGAAAAGGTGGAATTAGGATGCTTGCTAGGTCTACCCTTCGGTGTCTTAAACAACGTGTTTGTCTTTTTATGCACACTTGGCTTTGGGACTTATCATCCCCCTTACTCTTGTATCTGTGCATGACCTTTATGAACTACCTGATGATCGTTAGCCCTATCACCTCATCCTTTTGATGACCCAGAAACTAATTCTCCATATCCTTCTAAACAGCATGCGGCCTAGCAACACCATCAGCAACAGCCTCTTCTGTTTCCTTTGAGGTGGCTGTAGCTATTATGGCACATTGCCAGTCTCAAGAATGGAGTAAAGAATATGTACATCAAAGCATTTTGAAGCATTCGCAGGTTTCCCTGTCTTGGTAAATCTGGGAATGCACCAGAATTCATGGTTGGATGCGAGGGAAAACCCACGCTCCACCCATAGAAAGCTTTCCTAGAGCAGAGTAACACAAGGTACCGACTTGTGCTGCCTTGGGTTACTCCAGATTTACCAAATAAAGCAGGCCCTTGTGTTCCTTGGTAATTCTGACTTTAGTGCTGTGTTGGCCTTGCAATACTATGCATGACACAAGGACAATTGAGTACTATGATAAATCTGGCCCCTGGTCTTCTAAAAAAACTTGCAAATAAAGAAGGCAAACAAATTATCCAAAAAACAAATAATAAGCAGGAAAAAATGAAATTAAAATGTCATACAAAGAAGAAACATGACAACTTTCAAAGTACCTGATTACAGGTCAGCCTAGTTTAGCTGTGGCAATAAAGAGTGTGCAAAATTTAACAAAAAGCCTTCTATCCCCCACGTAAATCTGACTATCATGAGTTATTCTGCTCAGAATGGGAAATAATATTGAGTAAAATAATTGCGTGAGGTCCCTATTCCAGGACAAACTTCGGGTCCTTTTCATTTCCTATTGCACTTGCTTTTAGCTGGTGGTAAATGGAAGAAGGATCAGTGGGAGGTGTTTCTGCAAGTCAGAGGTAAAGACCAAGGATGAGAAGGGTGTCCGGGGACATGAGGGGCTGTAGGCAGGCCAGGGTGAGCTTGCTATGTCCAGTTCAATAGGAGGAGGGTCAGACAAGGGTCAGGCTGCAAGTGTGCTGATGCTCCCTGCAGGGACTCACTTGATTTTACAAGGTGTGTTTCCACCTGGTAAATTTGGACACAGTTTGCTCCACCTGGTAGTTCCTGAGCACTTATAATTAGGCAGAGTGGTATCCCTCCATAGGAATTCCATTGTCATAGCCCCTTAAATGTTTCCAGTCAGTTGACTACTACACTGTTTTTCATGGTGGATCCCGCCTTGTCAGTTGCAGCATCGGGTGTGGCTATGCAAGATAGGCAATAAAGAGAGAGGGACACTTAGCTGTGCCGTTAATACATGTCCTAGCTTGACTATCTCTAATTGAATTAATCTCTAGGATTTGACAAATGTGGTGTGTGTCTCGTTTGTAGAACATACATCTCGTACTTTCTTAGATTCAAGACAGATTGCACAATATTTACGGACCCAACCTCAGCAGGTCAGTTTTGACACACCTATTCATACAATGGAGAGCAGAAAGCGTGTAACCTGATGTTTCTCCTAACAGACAGGAGAAAGAAATAACTAGTACATCAGACAACCTGCAAAATCTGGTAGACAAAGCAGGAGAGACTCCTTTAAAACGCATACAAAGCATTGTAGAAATGAGTTGAAAGATGGCGAGGAAATAGAGACTGAACCTCAAAAATGAAAGCTGGCACAACAAGCTCAGTTGCCACAGCTTATTAATCACAGACAAGGCTTCCTTTCCCTGAAAGTGGACAATCATTTGACTCTGATTACATCTTTGAACCACATGGACCATCTGTATGTGATGTTTTACCTTTGCACAAAGCAGTTAAGAATATACAAATAAAGGACAGGAAGGAAATCAGATCAAGTAGGTTTCCCTGTGTTAGCAAGTAAACAGTACCAGTTAACTAACTCTGATAGTGAGATCAGTCAAGCAGCGAAAGTAAACTCTGTATCAGCAAACATGTCCTCTTTTTTAGCTCCTGAAAATTCCTTACGTTCAGGCAATAAAAAAGTATAAGAACTACTCAGAAGGACTTACACAGAGCCTAATTTAGCTTAATGCACAGCTACAAGTATCCTGACTATGCACCACAATTTCTACTAAAAGAATTATTTTAAGTTCTTTTTGAAAAGTTTCAAAAAGGAGAAGACAGCACAAAGCTTTTAGGAACAAAGTAAATAATGTCATGATTCTGAGATTAATTTGTCTGTGCACAGAGGCTACATCCTTGGTCCATCACAGTACGCAGAAGGCACATATGACTAAGACCTTGGAAGTTCTACACAGTTGAAAAATCATTAAAGTCCCATCTGCCATATTTAGGTTCCAGCTAATTAAAAAATCAGAAGGGAAAGAAATAACATTTGCTGCCAAAGTCAAGATCTCCTCTTTTTCCTTTCTGGCAGGATCAACCACCGCAAGATCAAACTAAAAGGCATGCTTTTCTATAAGGCATACAGAAACTTCTGCAGAAAAAGCAATAATTCTAGTACCTGTGACAGAAATAGGAACCAGGATAAACTGGCTCCTCTTCCCCCAGAAGACACCACCAGGAGAGATAAGATGTATCTTAAATTTGAAAGGAGTGCACCTGTACTTAACATCAAAACAATTGTATGATTGTAAATATTTCTTCTGCTGATAGCTCCAGGAGATTTTCTATCCACTTTGGATCTCCAAGATGTGTACATTCATATACTTTCAAATATACCCTCAATTTTCATAGGGGAAATTCACTCTCAGTCCATAGCTCTGCCCTTTGGTCTTCACCAAGGTATTTGCTCCCATAGTCACATTCTTACAATTAGAAGGCATTCATAGTTTTTCCATACTTAGATGACTGGCTAATTATTGCTACTTCTCTGATAAACTAAAGTATACAAAAAGGTGAGTGATGGAATGATTGAATTAATCTCAAACACTGGTAATTTTTTGGGGCCAAATCCCAATCTATCATTATTTTGCACACCATGCCACCTCAGTTTGGATGCAGCCATATGCAAATCAATCTCAACCCTGCTTCAATGGTAACAGTCCAGGCCAAACTGCCGGTCCAGAACCTCCCTGAACCGGAACGCATGCAGCCCAGGGTTGGTTTTTCCCTCATTAGGGCTGGTCAGGCATGAATATCTTGGATCCAGTGATACAGTGTGCACGGGACCCAATTCTGGACATACCTGTCCCACTTAGGGATACAGACTAAAGTATACAAATAAATGATGGATGGGATGCTTGAAACAATCACAGTCACTAGTAATTACTCTGCCCGCTTTCCAGTACATTGTTATTTTGCCACCTCAGTCTAGACCCAGCCCTATCCAACCGAGTCTTGACTGTGCTCCATTTGGAACAGTCAAGCCCGACCTGCCAGGCCAGGTCCACCCTGAAGAGGAACAAAAACAACCCATGGCCACAGTGTGCATGGGACCCATGTCTGAGCATACCCATTCCACTTAGAGTGACACACTAAAGTATACAAAAAACAGATGTAACGAATGCTCCCCTGTTAAAGGCACAAAGACAACACAACAGTTGCATGTGCAACAGAACATCCTCCTTTTTCTGAGCTGGGATGAATTTCAGCTGTCACCAGCCCAAAATCACCATTTCATAGGAGTTCTTTTCTGTACAGATTTTGGAAAAGTGTTTCAACCAAAGGTAAAGGGACTTTTTCTGTAATCACAAATTCAGCCCTCATGGAAGTGGATTATGCTTTATCATTAGCAATTTCTTGCACTAAGGGCATTTGCCTCATCAATTCTGGGAAATGATGTTTTGGTCACAATGAAAAATCAACTGGCGAAATCGTATGTAAATCACCAAGGAGTAACACAAGCTGTCTCTGTATCAAATTGCTCAGACTATGGACATCTGGGCAATATAATCTGAGGTCTCTATCTGCAGCACACCTGCTGGGCAAAGAGGATATGATTGAGAAACATCTAAGTATGAAATACCCTTCACTCATAGACTTTCATTTCCATCCAGATTTGTACAGGGTTCTAAGTAGATTTCTAGAGACACAATGACACAATGATAAAGCCTATTAGCTTGAGCACAAGTGCTTATCTACCACTGTTATGCAAAGAACTCAATGTGTCAATGTGTAGAGGATTGGGCAGTGGATTCACTATCAGTCAGGTGAACGGTCACATTTCCAGTATATATTCCCCTTGTGTTCCTTCCTTCTGCTGCTGCTCAGGAAGATACAGAAGGAGACAACACAAGACCTTCTGGTAACAGCATTCTGTCCAAGTAGACCATAGTCTCCCTTGTTGCAAAGAATGTTAAAATCTCCTTCAATATTTAAGATTTTTCTCAGTCCCCTTGTCACACTCGGCTGTCTCATCAAGCATTAATATGTCTGCAATTGATGTTTTTGAGACTGAGTAGTTGGTGTTACAACAGCAGCGCTGCCTAGAGACAATAGTAGTGGCATCTATTCAAGCAGCATATGCCATGCCATTCATATAATAGGCTTTGGAAAAAATGCTCCAATTGGTGCCAAAATCAAGGGTTACAGCCATTGTTCCCTCTAATGTTTTTTCTCTGTGTGCTGCAGTGTAAGATCTCTGTGCACTACATCCAAGGCTATGTGTGCCAAGGAACCGACCAGGCATGCAACACTTAGCTTGAATTCCAGTTTAGGACAATAAGGCATATGCTCATGTTCCTTTTTAAGCATTTGTTACACTAAACCTACATTGTTATGTTATGTTATGTTATGTTGTTTGAATTTGTAGAGTGCCGAAACTACCCGGAGGCCTCGCAGCACTGTAGGACCACAATAAAAGCCAGAGATAGGAACTAGAGTTTAAAAAGCCATTGTGTGTAACAACTTCTGTGAGTCAGCTTTTTCCAGACATTTGTACTGCATGAGTGATAGAGCTAGGTGAGCTGGTAAATCTATAAGTAAGACTAAGCCAGATCCAATCCTTCAGAAAATCCCACATGAAATGATACATTAAGTGGCAGCATTGCAAAATAGAGGATGACAAACTTTGACACCATAAGAAATGACAACTAACTGTGACAATACACCAAGGATGCAATCCCAAATGCCATTCTTCAGACTGAAACATCACGCTAGAAACCTAAGAGACTGTAATCAAACCAAGTTGTTGAGACCATAGCATAATAATCGAGAAGGTGATGTACCACAGATCTACTGTCCCACCATCCAAATGTAGAATGAGTGCTTGAACTTGTCTTTCTGACCCTTTATGCATGTGTGGAGGAGTTGAGAAGATGTGCACACACTTTAAAGGTGGCCCTTTGACGATGCTACAGACAACATGCGGGTAACATTCCCTGCAGTGCCAGTTCAGAAAAAGCCCTAACATTATTGCACATATGCAGCAATGCTTTAAATGAACTGACGTTGGTGAGAGATCTCTAAAAGGCGCATGACTGAAAAAGGATAATGAAGCCTCCTTTCCAAGAGGTATGATTGAAAACATATGAAATAGAATCCTGTGCTTCACACTGTGGCAAATCTAACCAGTATTTGTCTGCCTTTGGGAGTTTTCTTTTATTACATCCAGGCATAGAAACAACAATAGACCTATGCCTGAAACAAGCCAGACCTATTGGCTATGCAAATGCTTTTTAGCTCAAATAAATGAGTAACTATGATTTTGTTGTGATAGTGTAAACTGAAAATGTCAGCCTTTTCCACCAGTTTTGTCTGCAGTCATTCACTCTGGAAGACACTTACACACTTTCCTCCCAATATCTTTCTGAAATTTTCCATCTACATATCTCACACATCACCTCTTTCTTCTTCAGCACCATCTTTTCAGTCTCTCCTGCGCACACTTACTTTCATCTCCTCTACTTCAACATCCCCCCATTCACTCACCTGATTCAAATGATGCATTTTGTTTCTCTTTAGCGATGCTTTATTTTGAAAGTTGTGTAACTCCTCCACACATTTTCCTGTAGTTACAATTTCCATATATGTGACCATCGCTCTCTGTGGTTTGTAGAGAGGCCATAACTGAGGAGCTCTCAGTCGTATCCCATCACACACCCACATTTTCTACTCAATAAAACAACTTGATGGACCCAGTTCACAACTGTCTATGTACTAGTCATATTGCATAAAAAACGAATCCGCTACAGTAATGTGCAATGAAATATATACATGAAAGCAGGGGAAATGGGCCATTTGACTTCTGTTGGGGTAGTACTCTACCTCAATTTGCATGGTTTAGTAGGTGCCACTGCATCTGCTGCATCAATGGTAGCTACAAATATCATAAGCTAATGGACAGTACAAGAAAAAAAGCAGCTTGTGCCTGTAAAAGAGAGTGCTACAATTAGTGCAGCACTGATGCTTGTCTTCCATTGGGACAGCAGGTACAGAGACACAGGGCCTAGAGGGGCCCACTGAATGCTGATTATTGCTGTATTTCACAGTTCAAACAGCAGACAAGGGGCCTATTTTCTTCCTTGTATTAGAGTTCATGGCAAATAGGCTACACCACTGGTGCAATGTATTAAAGTAAATTCCTCGAGCACTCTACGATAAAGGAGATAGACAAATAGATACCCACTTAGTGGCTGATTTATACAAAGTGGAAGCAAAAAACCTGGGATTAATCCTGGCTTCCCCACTTAACCAAGTAGTGTGACCATAGGCAAATATTTTATTTTAGTAATCCTCCATTTTCTTCATTATCCCATATGAAAGCATTTTCAAATAGGTGAGGTCACAATACCAGGTGTCTGGGTCACATACGCAGTGCACATGACAACTGACTTGTATCTTAGCTCACAAACAACTCAACAGGGCGAGGATGGGGCAGGAATAATTCTAAGTTCATGTTTTAAAACTCTGACTTTTAATAAATGCCTCTCAGTGCAGTAATATAAAGTGACCTGTTAATGTCAAAACTTAAACATGCGAAAGAAATGTGCTTTCTGAATTTTGAAGAAACTTTTTCATATTTTACCTGCTGTTTGTCGCATGATTTAGATTGTTAACATTTTAGGGCTCGGTCCCACAAAGGCTACAATTGTTAATACACTGATGCCAGGAGAGTCAGCTGGCTGGCTGATTTTAATCTATTTAATTATCACCCCCAAGGGTGGAATAGGTGGTCCCATGAACCTCAGTTCACTAAAATGCCAGGGTGACATCACACCCTAGTTAAACTTTACTTTCACTCACACAAACATACTTACACACATACACAGACTCTCACATAAACATACTCTCACCCGCAAGCACCCACACAACATACTTTTAAATGCATTTTTTACATAACATATCTGCCAGGAAGGGTCATATTCTATCTAATTGTAATCTCTTCTTTATTACATTATAGGGTATAATAAAATATTATTCACTATTAATGTGAGAATAAATTCACAGAATCTAAGAAAACTGGAGCCCTAGCCAACAACCATAGGACGAGCCGTGCTCTTGTTATCCTGGCACTGATTTTGCCACCTCTGAGTCCAGGGGTCCCACATTTAGTGGCAGGGATTGCAAGGGGCAAGCCAGGAATCACAGTTGTGACCCCTACATGACATCCATGGGTGGGCCAGCAACAGAAGAAGATGTCCCTGCAGCATTAACTATCCCCCATAAACATGAACAATGTCCAAAGCACAGACCTCAAAGGAAACATCACTGCTGCCCACTCCCCCAGCTGTAAAATCAATGCAGCAACTTGTGACCTTCTGCATCCCCAGTGCCCTGGAAGAGGAAGGCTACCCTGCTGTTCCCCTCTTCCATTGCGATCTCCTCCTCCACAAGTTTTCCGACGCTGTTCCCTGGCCTTTTAGAACACCAAGTGACTGCTTTTTCACACTGCTTGCGTTTCAAAGGCAGCAGCTGCAAACAGTGCCTTATAAATGTGTTATGTGTGCTCGCTTCCAGTTTTGAAAACCCTTACCTGAACGCTGTGCGCCGCTCTGCTCCTCCATCTCCTCCCTGCAGGCACAGGCTCCCAGCCTGCCCTGCGGCCAATCCTGACACTGCTCAAAGCAGCATCAGGATTTCCTGGGAGCGCCCAGGCAGGGTGCTCCCAGGCAGGCTGGGAACATGTGCAGGCTCTCTCCAGCCTAGCAACTGTGTTGCTGGACTGGAGAGAGCCTACTGCACATGTGTGTTTAGCCAGCCCAAGACAGGCGGCCAAACACACATGCTCTCTGAGGAGAAGTGCTGAGCACTCCCCCTCACTGCTCGTCACCCCCGTGGCCCTGCCCTTTTACAGAACAACAATAATAACCACAGTTTATTATTGTTTTTGGGTAAAAGGTTTGCAGCTGCCGGCGGGGGGTGACACTCCTCCGCCCTAATGGAGGAGCTGTCCCTGACAGCTTTACAATCGGGATTGTGTGGTCGAGGAAGTCACAGTGCACACACATCTTACAGGGAATACTGGTTACAACCAGCATTTTTTTAATTTTAGATTTTCCTCGACATGGTGTATTTAAAGAGCTATGAATTTCTACATGAAAAAACACATAGGCAGCTAAGAATACAGTTAGAGACCATTCAAAATAATTATTAGGATTAGAAAAGTTGGAACATAATTTATTGTGCAGTTTTACTTTTAAGTTTGCTGATACATGCCCCTACACAATATGTGGTCTAGCTTTAGTGTAAAAGAGCCTTCAAACTGTTCCTTTTGAACCGTTTGAAAGAGTGCAGTTTTCTTTTTGTGACTGCCAAAGTTACTTTTTACTAGCAGTTACATCAGAGATTCATTTAGGGGAAATAGGTGCATTGGTAAGAGATGACCCTCACTTCAAGATATTGCCTACAATAATTGTATTAAGACAAGGTCCTGAGAGTATTCCAAAGATTCACGTTTCATTTAGAACAGGATGATATCCTACCATGTTTTTTAAAACCCTTCAAATGAAGCCTTTCATACTTTAGATGTGTAGGGCTTCACTAACCTACCTTCAAAGGACAAAAACATTTCGAATATTCCAATCTTTGTTAACTTTTGGGTCTGGGGAAAAGGTTAAAAAACTTTAGTGGGAGCAATAAGTAGATGGGTGAAGTTTTCCTATATTACGGCATACGAGGTAGGTAACCAAGACTTGCCCTTAGGTGTACAGGTGCCACAAGAGGGATGGTGGCCTTCTGGGTACAATTTAAAGGGGTCAATCTATCTGAAATCTGTAGAGCTGATATCTGAAGTTTCCTAAATATATTTATGAAAAATATAGATTCTGTTTTCCTTAAAGGGAAGAAGACATATCCTCAGTACTGGTTTGATTAACCACTGAACATAGTCATATCGGAGCATATTAACACAACTTTCACACAAAGCAGCAGGACATCAAGCCAAGGTGCTGAGCTGCTTTGTGTGAAAGGGACAGAACAGAAATGCACCATATTTATAAAGATATGCAGCTGTATTGATTAAGTGGGGGTGTTTGGGGTGTTAACCCCCCCTAATAAATGCATTTTCTGTTGGAAAGTTTGGTACAGGTGTTTTCAATCGGGTATGGTGAGGTATCTGTCGGATTTCACCACAGAGCTTTGCATTCATACACTGACAAAAAAACACACTTTCTCTCTTGGTTTTTAGAGTCCTAAATTTTTTTGATTATTTTGCAAAATATTGTGTTCCTCTCTCTTAATACTCCTACCAATCGGCATTCCTCTCTCTTTCCACTGCCATCTTTTTTTCCAGTTTTATATAGATTAACTCTACCCAAATGTACTTGAGCACCAGTTATGTTACACAAGCACGCATTCAGTTTTGGTAGGCACTGGGAGATTAAGCCCCTGTAATGCGTCCTGCTTGTTGTATATATTTAAACATTTATACCAGCATGATTGTTGGAAAGTCAAGCTCAAGCTTATTTTTGTGCAGGAACAGTCACCTTTCTGCACAAAACCCCTCCTTGGAGACATTTTCCTCTTTCTCTATGTGCTGCAGAATGCAACACATCTGGAAAGAAGAAATAACAAGGAGAAATAGACATATTTCTCCTTGTTACACCTCGCTAAGGAAGGCTTAGCCTTTTGACACATTTGCAGGTTAACAAGTCTTTGTAAATCTGGGAATGAGGCAAAGTCTATGGGTGGGTGCGTGGGAACACCCAGGCTTCACTAATGGAAGACGTCCCAAGTTGAAATGTAATGTAATGCAGCACAAGCAGATGCCTTGCGTTACATTTATTTACAAAGCCATGCAAGGTCATGAAAATTCAGGCCTTGTGTGGCTTTGTAAATGTTACTGAAGCCTTTGTGTTGTCGTTGCGGTGTCTTGCATGATGCAAGGACAACAGAAAGGCTTCAGTAATATTTACAAAGCCACACAAGGCCTGATTTTCATGACCTTGCATGGCTTTGCAAGACGAGTTCCATGTCAAAATTAAACATTTGGCAAGGGATGTGATAAGGAAGGCAGGATTAGGCAGTAAAGCTCAGATTACTTACTGGTAGCCTTCATTACTCCTGATCTAAGTCTTCCAAATCACAGTTCCACATCCCGGCCCTCTTGCCCTTGAACTGTTATCCAAACTAGTGGATTCTGGCATAGGATGGAGGGTTGAATTTTTTATTGTAAACACAAAAAAGGACTTGGGCCTGGAAAAAGGTTGGCCTTTCATAGGAGGGATACTCTCTCATTTTGTAAGGAATGTGGAACAGAAGACTTTGATTTGGAATAACGAAGATTACCAGTAAGTCATTAGAGCAATAGCTGACAAGCAGCCCCTTTACCCATGTGGCTCATGGGACCAATCCTTATTAGAGCTGTGAGTATATATTCTTTGTTCTAACATGCAAGGGTGGCAGGCCAATAATGTCAATACAGGAGCTTTGTTGGTGGACTCGCCTTCATACTGGTTTCAGATTGCATGTAAAGAAGCGTTTTCATCCTTCACAGCAAAAAATGCTCTTCGAGGTGGATAAATCTTTGGACCCAGTAAGTAGTGTGGTAGAACCTTCAACAATATTTTAACATAAACTCAAACAATTTAAAAACTATGATCAATGTGGTCAAGGAAGAAAAAATTCAATAAAAAAATAAAGTAAACAATGTATTACAAACACAAGCTCAAAATCATATAGACAATGCGCAAAACCAAATTATAAAGATGTATAATCACCAAGGGGAGCCCTAGGCATCAAAATAGATTTAGGTAAACTAACATAATAAAACTAAGCATTCAAGAAGAAGAATCATATCATCAACAAGAATATCTGACTTACAAAGCTGATACGTTGCTCAGAGTTAACAATCATCAGTCAAATCGAATTAGCAGTGCACAGCCTTAACTAAGCACAGGTCAACCCTACAACTAACCAAATAAGGGAAATACACATGTGATGTGGGGAGAAACATGTAGGCAAAAAAACCAAAAAGCACAAAGAGTACAAAATAATTTGGAAAAAGATAATCTTGACCTGCAGGTCACTAACTAAGATAGGCAAAAGATAAGTAAAAAGGGAAAACATCAGCATATCAGAAGCTCGGTCAGGAGTCTTCTGATGGGAACATACAAATAATCTAAAAAAAAGCACTTCAAAGGGCAATGGCAGAGAGGGAACTACACGTCCAAGGCGTACAGCATTCAGGAAATCTTCATCAGTGAGCATCGAAATCAACAAGACCTCTGCAAGCCTCTGGACCTCTCTGCAAGCTGCTAGAAACTGCCCAAAATCGAAATGTCCATCAATAATTTAGAGTTCCCAAAGCATTCTGATTGGTCAAAGGTATCAGATCATGTCACTTTGAATGTGCATCATCCAATAGAAATTGATCATTCAACTCCAAATTGAAACAGTCCAATTTTACCCAGGTCTGTCATGGGAACATCTTGCATGCAAGTGCCACAATGTTGAAACAATTGTATATGATATTTATCTATATTCCATGATGTTCTTCCATCAAGGACACTACACGACTTTCTCTCTATACTTAAAGAATAGAGCCTATTACCAAATGGCTGAGCTTCTCATGCAAACATAACCTAAAAGAAAGTTTACGCTAGAAAGTGAATCAGCATTTTTAGCATGGTCACAAATGACAAAATTCTACAGGCCTCACTCATGGCAACACAAGAAATTATAATAATCCATTTAATTAATACACTTTAGTAAAACATATATAATATGTAAACTTATAAATTAAGCTTTAATAATATTTCATTAATATGAGTAATACATTTAATTTCAAAGGAAAAGCTTGGTTACTGTATTTCATTAGGTTGAACAGAGATGGGTATTTCTCTGACTTCTGCACATATTTTTAACTTATTAATCATTAGAAATCCAAAGTTTCTATATGCATAGTTAGTCTAATGTCTAAATTACACTTTGACATCAATTTTATCCCTCTAACATGATTTAATTACAATGCCACCTACGTCAAACTCTGAAATATAAGCTAATGCACATTTAAATTGAGTGTCAGTCCAGCCTCTACATTTAACTTTTAGCACTTTGATTAACATAAGACGTAAATTGTCACATTCTGATAACCTTTATGACACGAGGGGCGCTACTAAAAGTCAGACTACATCACTGGCAAATGCATAGCTATCCAGCCATGTGAAGGATCTCCCAAACAATTCATCTGCCTATACGATACGAATTAAAAAGAATCCTAAACCAAAATTTAACTAAAATTCATTAGAACTAATTCATCAATCCAGGCTCATGGTAATTGTTCATAGTCCTACCTTTTTCATGGTGGAGATATGGCATCAAATATGGAACCTTTCTGAGCCTTCCGATCACATTTTCTTGATCAGTATGTGAATCTTATGGTCTCTGGTAGCAGATTTCGCTGGGAGATCCTTTGCACTACAACTGTTTAAACATTTCCACTTATCTTAACACATACTATTCCAAGCCTTGCCATTTCATTTTATTGGATAAGTTGGGGGCAGGCTATTTTCTGACATTGGAATATAGTAAATTTGAACCCTCTGACTGAACTGACAGATATTTGATTGCTTGTATAATCATTCAATTGTATCTTCAGATTCGTTAGACTAACATCCTGCAACTAGAAAGGGACAATCTGAGGAAGGATGTCATGATGTGTCTCAAAACCCTAAACAGACATCAGCAAACAAAGCAACATTCTAGAATGTTAGCTGGTGATTGTATTAGTAATGCAAAACTGGGTAAGGAGAACTATTACATTCTCTTCACTGGAGGCTCCTTTAAAGAATCTGGAGCCTATTTACAAGCCCTGTGGTGCAGGGCAGCACAGTAAGTGACCTTGCTGCATTGCCCTGCGCCACAGGAAATGGGCAGAAATGTACCATATCTACAAGATAGGGCACATTTCTGTCCTCTCCCTCTGCGCTGATATACTGGGGACTGCCTAGCGCCGATGCAGGCACCCCTGCACCATGGTGCAAAAATGCCTGCGTTGCATGCAGGAACCTTCCTGCACAAAAATAATCTATGGAGGCTTTTTCCCCTTTCTATGTGTGTTGTAGAACCCAGCACAAATAGAAAGAGGAAAAACTATGAGAAATAAAGATACCTGGGGAGATGTAAGATTTTGGCGCATTCCCAGAACAGATTCTGGTAAATCTAGAAATGCGTCAAAACACATGGATGTTGTGTGGGTACACCCATCGCAATGCCCATGGAACGCATCCCTGAAGCTGTGTGGGGCAACGCAGTGACTTGCACTGCTTTGCCTTACACCACATCTACAAGGCGAAGAAAAGCATGCAAAGTGGCTTTTGTGTGGCCTTGTAAATATGGGCCAACACAGTGCACCACCGAGCATCACAAAAAGTGGCACACCGGCTGTGCAGGGGGCCTTTAAACAAGCCCCTCTATTTGCAACTTGTAGACACTATTTAGCACAAATGTACAGGGATAGCATTTAATTTCAATCAAGCGTGCCTGTAATATTGTAGAATACATGTCCACTATGATTAACAAAAAGATAAAAAATTGAATAAGAGTAAATGCACAAGAAGTCATACACATTAAGACATCTTGCTGCTTAATTTGTGCATGTGGATGCCATTTGGGGACCAGGAATTATTTTCATCATCAAACTTTGATCAGCACAAAAAGAGAGATACAGATGGAAAGAGGCGAAAGAAAAAGTAATCGATTTGAAAGAACAAAGATAGATAAAGCCTGGATTAAAAAAACCTACACGAGTGATATAAAGAGGCAGTAATTATAGGTTGGAGAAGGAAAGCGGGATGAGGTGGAATCAAAACTAGGTAGCCTTGATATCTGGCAACCGTGGCATCCAGGAACATCCACTACGTGCTCATAAGAAAAACTCACCTCCACCCCAGACATATTTTTATGCAACTTACACAATGTGCTGGGTCAGTGTTTAAAAGTTATGGGGACCGGGGCACATGGTAAACCAGACCTCAGAGACACTGTTGGTCAGAAATGAAACTCCCACAAACCCACATAAACCTGCATATGCTCTGCTTCCATATGTGATTAAATATTTAAATTTCTGATATATTTCGTAATTGCCATTGGCGAACTACACTAAACCTTTTCTTTGGCTCACAGTTCATGCTGAAATTCTACTGATATATCTGCTGCAGTCAATTCATTTACACCATGGTATCTCCACGAGTAATTAATGCATGTTTTAAAATAAAAGTGCATTCCAAGAGCTAGACAAGAAACCTCTGGCATTCCATAGATCTTCTGTAATTATATAATTTGTTGGCTTATAGTTTGTAATGAGGTGTACAACTGAAACAATTCCTGCGATTAAAGAACTGTTCACTTTACTCTACCTCTTGTTTTTAACTAAAATTTAATTGTCTTCCCAACATAAAAATCCTATTCGTATCCTCTCTTCTTTCACAGTATGTCATCAGCCACACTCAGTTGGAGACCAGGACTTTGCAGCTGACTGTCTGGCATTATGACCGGTTTGGCCGCAACAGCTTCTTAGGGGAGGTGGAAATTGCCCTTGACTCCTGGAACTTTGAAAACAGAGCGGATGAATGGTTCAAGCTTCAACCCAAAGTAAGTTTTTGTAATCGCTTGTTAATGAATAAAATATGCTTCTAGAACGTGGGGGTGATCAGTTGTGTCTGTAGGTAACTATGGTGTAAGGTGGTAGGGTTGTGGTTTGTAAAACTGCATATTGTTGCTGCAGCACCAGAAGTGATCCAAAGAGGAATGACATGTCATAAATGAGTGTTGGGCTTTGTTCTGCACTGAGCTGCAGGCTTTTTTGACTGGGGTAAACTGGGTTGTCGCATGCCAAAGTCTACTGTAAATTGTGGCATGTGTAACTGATCCATGCACTGTAGTCTGATAGCTGATTTTATTCATTTCTAGACCATACTTGTTAGAGCTGGCATTCTTGGCGTGGTTTCCCCTCGCCTTTTTGCCTCTGCCTCCTGTATTTGTGACTGTGTGCTGGATTTCGTTTTTGCTGGTTTTGGTACTTTGGGGACTTTACCACTGCTGATCAGTGCTAAAGTGCAAGTGCTCCTGTGTAAATTGTGATTATGATTGGTTATCCATGATTGGCATATTTGATTTACTTGTAAGTCCCTAGTATAGTGCACCATGCGTGCCCAGGGCCTGCAAATCAAATGCTACTATTGTGCCTGCAACACTAATTGTTCCACCTCCATGAGTAGCCCTGTAAACAGGTCTCAGACCTGCCATTGCAGTGTCTTAGTGTGCAGTTTTAAAATGCCATGTCGACCTGGCAAGTGCACCCACTTGCCAGGCCCAAACCTTCCCTTTTAGTATATGCAAGGCACCCCTAAGGTAGTCCCCACGTAGCTCCATGGGCATGGTGCAGTGTATTTAAAAGGTAGGACATGTACTAGTGTGTCTTACATGTCCTAATAGTGAAATACTTCCAAATTCAGTTTTCACTATTGCAGGGTCTATCTCTTCCATAGGTTTACATGGGAATTGCCTTGAAATATCTCTTAAGTATAATTTCCCACTGGGAGCAGATAGACATGTGGAATTTGGGGTCTCTGAAGTCACAATTTAAAAATACAACTTTTAGGTAAGGTGGTTTTTAAACCATGATTGAAATTGCCACTTTTAGAAAGTGGGCATTTTCTTGCTTAACCATTCTGTGCCTCTGCCTGGCTGCAGAATACACACCTGGGTCAGGATGACAGTTGGATTGATTGTGAATTCACTCTAGATAGTCACACGAAGGGAGCTGAGGTGAGCCCTTCATATCCTAATGGGTCTTCCTGGGCTAGAGTGGTGGGAGGAGCTGACACACCTGAATACGGCTGTGCCTGTTCTTACACAATGCAGTCTCCAACCCCCTAGAGTGTGTCTGGGTCCAGGGCAGGAAAGGTGGGGTCTTGTGCACTACAAAGGCTTTCCTTTGAAGTTTGCCTCCTTCAAAGGCAGATATTAGTATAAGTACTGGACTCAAAAACCCCAGACTTTTAGAACACTTCTGGGTCAAGAGGAGACTCTGCCAAGGAGAAGAGCTGTGAGGAGCTTTGCTGTGTGTGCTTTGCTGGGTTGGCCTGCAGTTGCTGCTTCTGCTTTGGAGAAGACAAAGACTGGACTTTGCTGTGTATCCTGCTTGTGAAGATTCTCCAAGGGCTTGGACTGAGTTTGCCTCCTGTTAAGAAGTCTCAGGGACATCAAAGACTTCACATGCAGTCCCTGGGTTCTCTTGCTAAGAGCCCTGACTTGCCAATAGGTGCCCATTCCCGTTCCTGGGTCCTTGGGAGTGAAATCTGGCATAAAACAAGAAGGGACCGGGACATTGACTATGGACAACTCCTAAACTGGCACCGCTGCCTGTCTCCCTGCTGCTGCCTGCACCTGAAGCTGTGGTCCCCGCTGAAGTGTGACGACTGTGGCCGACACCAGAGGCCTGATGCTCTGAAGTCCTGCAACATAGTGAGTCCTGAGTGCCAGGCCACTGATGTCAGTGACGCCTGACTACACTGTGGCTCCTGTGGCCCAGCGGTGTGACCACGACCACGAGAGGTCACCTCATTGCATCTTGACCCACTGGACTCATCGACCCTGCTGGATCGTAAGGACCCAACATGTCACCGCCAATGCTGCCTCACCTTCTCCTCCTCCACAGGAAACCAACTCCTCACTTCCTCTGCATAGCAGTAAGGAGCCCACGCCTCACTTCCTGCACAGCAGTATGGAACCAATTTGGCACCTGCTCCAGCGACACCTCACCTCCCCAACTCCATGCCACGTCTTTGACTCTCTCTTGTTTCTAAGGTACTGTATATGGGGTCTGTGTGACTTTGTGACCGTTGCCGCACTCCCTTGCGAGTGGTGTTGGGCTGTTGGGAATGACTATGTCACGACACTGTGATAGCACCAGTTGGAACTAGTGTGTTTCTAAGCACTTTATTGGGATTTACATTTTTTAACGTTCAGATCTTTGCTTGTGTATGTTGGATTTTTGTCATTTTGATCTTGTTTTACTTAAGTAAACATTAGCTATTTTTCTAAACTGGTGTGGTGTCCATTTGTAGTGTTTTCAATGTGTTACTTCCCTTACCCTGTCTAGAGTGAGGGTCCCTACTTAGACAGGGTGTAAACTGATTGCCAATTAGAGATCCCATTTCTAACAGCACTACTTATTATAGATAGGCAAGCAAGACTGCTTTTTCTTGGGCGCCTGCTCCTTACAAACATGATCACACCCACTGGCCCCACTGGTTCAATGTTGCAGTGCCAGTGAAGGAGTTCCTTCCTGCACAAAAAAGCATGCCTACTGCGCAGGTACCCTTTCATCAAGGCACAAGGGAGCCTTGCACCAGTGTAAGGAGAGGACAGCAATGCACCATATAATGTTAAAAATGCCACATTCATGCCCTTTTGATTTCATGCAGCACAGTGCAGCACAGCAAGTTGTCTTGCTGTGTTGCGTTGAGTAAAAAGTTGATAGATCTGTGCCAGAGTTTGTGTCAGAGGCAGAATAAGAGATGCAAACACCATTACTGTTGTGGGAGATGTTTTGTGACATCGCTGGGTGGTAGTCAAGGTGATGTTAAATAAAAAAATCAGCGTAGGGGATTTGTTCTAAGTGGTTCACAGTCCTTGCAGTCTGTTGTCATAACGTTTTCTGTCTGGTCTGGTAGGAGTTGTACCTTGAGAGTCCTCGCATGTGGGATTCCAAGAATCGTCCACTGTTCATTTTTTTTTATACCATATGAGGTTAAGTTTCTCTCATTTGATATATGTTTTGGGGGAATTAGACATTTCGTAGGGATACAAGTATCACCAACAGCCTCCACTAACAGTTCACAAGATTACATGATAATCCATGCATTTTACCTGAGAGCATTCTTTTAATGCCAGACACGCGCCACCAAGTGCATATTTACATTGTCTTAATGGTTTCCCAAAGTCTAAAGTATTTCTCAGCCACTGGAAAGCGGACAATCAATTGTTTTAATATTTTATCACAGCTTTACTATGAGAAAAAGTTTTATAGGTTGCATGATCTAAGATAAAGATTCGTGGCTCTGCACTGACCTGCATACATCCTGCATGCTGCTTTCCGTGCCCTTCATTGTGAAACGTGTTATCTATATAGATGTTCATACTGAGATGCACACTTCCCATTACCTAACACACAGCCCCATACAAGTGAAAGAGACCTTAAGCGTCTCAATTCTCAAGAATCTAAACGGTTTTTGGTCTATGTGCTATATAAACATATGGAATATCGAGCTCCTCTACCATGTCAGCTCTTTTTTTCTCTCTGTTTTATCAGGTGGATGTTCCAGCTGACGTCATTCCTCAGTATAAAGGAGAACTGACCATCAGTTTACACTACCGGCCCCCGGAGCAGAACCTTACACTTCCACTTGACCAGTTACAAGGTAAAGTGCATTCCAATTGGTATAATGTGGTTTGGGGAGTCAATGGGACATCATTCCCCTCTTCCTTCCCTCTGCAGTGACTTTGCTCTGCCTCCTCTGTGGCACATAGTTTCTATTTCTCTGCACCTGTAATACAGAGCTGGTGCTAAGGCATTCCCACATTTGTATGGGGCAACCTCAGCCAAGCAAATTAGGGAACACCCCCTTGTGAACACACCGAAACATATTGTTCTGCGTCTTTACAGCATGGATAGAGAGGCATCTGCAGTCCCTTCTGTGTCAGCAAAGTGCCCTGGGTTGCAAAAGTGGACACAAACACCTGCTGCACACCAGTGGCACTATGTGTAATGTGGACCCCAATAGGTTATACTGTTCTGTGCAAACACTAAAGTTAGAGATTCTTGCTTTGGGTGGGATACCCCAGCCACATTCTCACAAATGCAGCTTACCAGAAGAAGAAACTGGAATATATATAAAACTTGCCTCCATATCTACGAGGCCATTCAAAGCCATGCAAAGTGGCTTTGTGTGGCCTCATAGACATGTTTGCAAAGAATGTGTCGCCATTGCATCATAAAAAGTGACGAAACAGAGGCTCAAGGGAGTCATAAATATATCTCTTGGTACTTTGATCTGAATGTGAACTGGTGGTCAAAGGTTTAAAAATTGGAAGTATATAAAGGCATTCCTCATTATGAGGTCTACAGAATTATTTCCCATGATTAGAGTATAGTAAAGTCTATTGTATAAGAACCAGGAGGCATTTTCTTTTTGTGGTGAGGACTATGTAAATGATCAGTGGTGATATAACCATTATATGAATTGAATACAAGACTTATATATAATAAGTTGCTGTCAGAGATATAAACAATGGTTGATTAAACACACATGCTGACTGCATGCTGATCATTAACCTTGAACTGCTTCTCTCATTCTTTGAAGGGAAAAAGAGCTTTAAGAAATCGCTGAAGAAAGCTAGTTCTCCGTTGTCAAGTGGTGGAGTGCTTGAAGTGCATATAAAAGAGGCCAAAAATTTGACAGCTGTAAAGTCAGGGGGAACTTCAGACACATTTGTGAAAGGGTAAGAATTCCTACACCTTCTTTGCTTTTTCCATCTGGCCTTTGATCCATCTTAAGCTGTCTTGCAAAACATGTTTTAAAAAAATCTCCATACATAATTTACATACTTGGAGGGGCTGTTGGTCAGCAGACGTTATTCATTGGTCTGCTAAATTATCATTCACATTTTGCTTCTGCCCACCACGGCATATAGAATGCGGCCACTCATGACTCCCTTTACTTTGAGTGCCTGCTCAAACCCTGTAGATTTTGTGCATGTCCAGCTAAAAATAGTTCTTTTTAGGTCGAGCGCGCAACTGCTTTTCAACCTATTGTAAGTATTCTGTGGGCTTTTAACCATCCCCATCTCACACCCATCACTTTCACTTGTTTGTGGGCTTGCCTGTCAAAAATCCCTTGATGTCATTGGTAAAAGCTTTATGTTTGTCCTGCATAGAAGCGGTTTTCTTACCCCCTGGCAGACTAACCCTGTTATATGGATTATTGCACGATTGCCAATATGCCTCATCCTGGGTGAATTATGTATTTTTTTGTCTCTCCCCTTCGTACTCCATTGCTATGGCGCTCACAGCACAGAACAGCACAGCGTACTCCATCGACAGTATTGAAGCGCTGGTCACATTGTTCACACTGTTACGCAGTCAGAGTAATTTCTTTTGGCTCTCTCCTTCACGCTTCATAGCTTTCACAAAAACACAAATGCGGGAGAGACGATACTACAATATTCACTGCACTTGGGAAACTCGCCCCATAATGCTTTGCAAGCATTCTTTTGCAAAACATATTTGCCTGTAACTCAGCTGCTGGTGGTCTACATCATCTTTGGGTCCCCACACTATGTCAGTGGGGACCCCAAAATAATAACCCCTCCCACCATTCAATGTCTTTTTAAGCTCTCATGGCTAGAACTTTTGTTTTACCACTGAGAGTGGTTAATGTTTTAAGGGCGTTATTTGTAATATTGTTGCAGTAGACCTGCCATCCACTACGCCTTCTAGGGGCTAAATATATGCTTGCACTGCATTATTTTCTGAAATTCTGTTTTCATGTTGTTATGCCCTCTAGGGGCTAACTATATGGTTACATGATCATGTTTCTAATAAATGCTGTTTTATAGTGGTAATCACTAGGGACTGTTCTGGGTATCACAATCAACATACTGCATTATTTGCAGCACTCGGAAACCCACCCTATAATGCTTTGTAAGAATTCTTTTACAAAATATTTTTGTTCGTAAATCAGCCTGTGGTGATCCTATGACAATAGAACCACAACCAAACAAAATGTTCACGACAATGTGTTCTTTCTGTCTACATCACCTCTAGGTCCCTACACTAGGTTAGTAGGTACCACAAAATAATAACCCATCCCACCATTCAGTGTATTTGTAAGCTCTCTTATGGCTTGAACTTTTGTTTAGTACCTGGGAATAGTTTGTGTTTTAAGGGCCTTGTTTGAAAACATATTCCAGTAGGCATACTAGTCCTTTAGTTATATGCAGGGCCACTGGAATTAGGTGGCAGAAAGACTAAAACATGATTATATGATGTGTCTTTCATTTACTGGATCATGGAAACCAAAAGTGTAATATCCCTGGAAAGAATATGAGTGATTTCTATCCCTTAAACCGAGGCAAAGGGTTTTACTTAGTCTAAAGTAATAAGAATTGTTTATCAAAAACAGCGAGCCTTTTCTAATCGATATCTGGTTTACCTTGTACTTTCCTTTAAGTATTAGACACTTTTAGATCTATAGTTTGAATTACAAAAGTGTCAAAACTTTCAGGTTTGTTGTGTTCCTCTTACTTTTTTTTATTCTTTTCTACCTTTTGTAATTCTAAGTGTAAATGCATTTGTATTAAATTTAAAGACAAGAACACTAACTGTACATTGGCCTTTATTGTGTGCAAATGCTGCCTCAATGAGGTCGAAAAATATTTCTCCTCCTAGACTAAAGCTTAACTCCTTGAACAAGTTATTGTTAACGAGAGAAGCATACAAGAGAGTGTTTTGTAACAGTCCCTTCCCCCTGGGCCACCAGTGATAAATAGCAGCACCCGCCATTTAAATTGTCCAACAGTGACTGTTTTCTCTAGGACTTTGAAAATCGGTCTGCTACAATGCTATCACAATTTCTTCACATTCAGAAATTCTGCTTAGTTGTGCTCAATGTTTCTTTTTGGCACCAAAATGTTATTGTGCTCCCTTTACATTTTCACCCCTTGTATAAATTGATCTAGTGTTTTTTCTATTTGAGCAAATCAAATCCAGAAAAAAAGATGTGAGACGCTCTAGATATCTATGACATTTTGACATTGTGCTTCTAAGCTGTTTTCCTGTACCTTAAGTAAGCAGTCATTCACCTTTCCAATCTATTAACTTCTCATTAAAACATTATTATAAAAAAGGACAATTTTCGAGTATGCACATTCATCATGAAAATGAAAGAAAATAATTCCACTATGACATATGTTTGTGATATTGTTAGAAATTGGGTCTCTAATTTGCAGAGGTATGCACCTTGACCAAGTAGGGACCACAATCCTAGTCAGGGTAAGTCAGATATGCAACTAAGTTAACCTGTGCTCACCCTCTACTAGCTTGGCACAGAACAGGCATGCCTAACTTTGAAGGCAATGTGTAAATGTGTGCAGCACCTAATTACAGTAACACAGCGAAATACACCACAAAAAGGACTCTACACCCAGTTAGAAAAATAGAGAATATTTATTTAATTAAAACAAGACCAAAACACCAAAAACCAATAAGTAGATCCTGAGATATGCAATTTTAAAGATGTAGGCGAAAGAAGCTCATAGAAGCGCAAAGTGTCAACTGGGGCTATCTGGTCGTGCTGGACCGGAACAAAGTCACAAGTTCAGGCTGACCATGATGAAGCATGAGCAAGCTACAGGGACACACTCAGGCCTGCTGAACACAGTATCTTAAATCCTGGTGCGTGGTCTGTGTGGCATTGCTTTGCAAGGCTTTCCATTGTTTCACAGCAGTTCCAATGAAAACCACAGAAGGCAGACCACCTTAGGCCCACTTTCAAGGGTCCAGGCCTGGGGTGGCACCACATGGTAGGGTAGACTCACAGCTGTCAGAGTACAGGTGCTGTAGAAGGTGAATTGGAAGCAGTCTTTGATGTCCCTGAGACCCCAGAAGAACAGGGTGCAAGCCAACAAGCCCTTGGAGAATCTTGTGTTCAAGGATGTAGAGAACAGGTCCAGTCTTCCTCACTGTAGGCAAGACGCAGCAGGCCAGTACAGCAAAGCAAGTATCAATGTGGCAATCCCTCCTATAGCACAGCAAACAGCAAGCAGTAGGCCAACACAGCAATGCAGTTGCAGAGTGGCAGTCCCTCCTGGCGGTACAGCAGTCCTTCTTCCTGGAAGAGTTTGCTTGGTTCGAGTAGAGTTCTTATTAGGTGGGGTTTGAGGTCCAGTATTTATAATGTGTTGCCCTTATTCTGGAAAGTGGGAGAAACCTCCAGACATTCCTTTGAAGGCCACAAGGTCCCTATCCTGCCCCCACTTTCTCCAGATACTCTACGGGGGGTTATGCAGCACATTGTGTGGGGAGAGGCACAGCCCTATTCAGGTGTAAGTGAGGCAGTGCTAAGCTCTGCCCCCATCAAGCAAGTAAATGGGCTATTAAGGCCCACTAAGTCACACCTAAGCTCCCTTTGTGTGACTGTCTGGAGGGAATTCACAAAGCCCAGCTTTCGCCTACCCTAGACGTGTATTCAGAGACAGACAGAGGCACAGAATGGTAAAACTTTCTAAAAGTGGCATTTTTAGACTTTACATTTTAAATCCGATTTCACCATCAGTTGTGATTTTAAGTTGTGAGTACAGGCACACCAAACTCAAAATTGTTATCTCTTCCCAATTGGAAATTACACTTAAAAAGTGTTTTAAGGTAATCCAAATGCTATCCTATGAGAGGAGAAGCCCTCACAGTTGTGAAAAACAAAATAGGCTGTTTGTCACAACTAGGACATGGAAAACACAAAAGTAAATTACCTACCTTTTACATACACAGCACCCTGCCCATAGGGCTATCTAAGGCCTACCCGGTCGGAATGACAATTTGCAACTGCACACACAGGCACTGCAGCTGCAAGCCTGAGACTTGTTTGAAGGGCTACTATAGTGGGTGGCAGAATCAGTGCTGCAGGCCCACAAGTAGAATTTAATTTACAGGCACTGCATACATGCAGTGCACTTTACTAGGGACTTATAAGTAAATTAAACATGCCGATTGTGGAGAAGTCAATGTTACCATATTTAGAGTACAGAGCACCTGCACTTTAGCACTGGTCAGAATTCTAAAAGTCATAAAAAAAGGAGTCAAAACAGGTGGAAGAAGACAAAACGTTTGGGGTTGACACTGCAGAAAGGGCCAGTTCCAATAGATATATGTTTATGTATTGTAAAAGACTATCCATGGCACAAAAAGTCTCTCCATTCCCATCCAAACCAGGATTTGAAAATCAAAACGTGATTCTCAAAAAATAGAGGGAGAGGAAGGTGCTATATGCAGGTCTCTAAAATACAAAGATAAAGCTTGTAAATTCATGTATTATTTTCTTAACCACTTGTGATAATTCATGAAAAAGGAAAAGTTGAGTATTGTATCGCTACGGTTTACAGCTCCTGATAAAAAGCAAATGACCTGTATTCCCCCTTAGCCTGTGGCCACTGAAAATTGAAGACACAAACCATGATACCCGTTACGCCATACATGCCATTTAATGAAACCTCTGAGACAACCCATTGAAGTCAATTATGGGAAAAGTTGACTAGAGGTATGGTATATCCAAGGTACCTTTGCCCTTCAGAGAGGGTGGATTACCTTAGACCAATCAAGATCTTGGCAACAACATCAATTAAAATTAGTTGCACCTGTTGCAAGCAGCACAGTGCAGAAATAAATGTTGCACATGCTTGGACTGGAGGTAGTTCTCTCTGACACGCTCCCTTTTGAGAATTGTTTTATGATGCTCCGTATTGTGCAGTGTACAAATATTGGCAAAAGTGCTCGGTAGTGAATAAAGTTTAGTAACTGTAGAGAATAGTTTGCAATAAAAATATTGTTGGAAAAAATTAGACAAAACAAAGTTGTGTCAAAAATGTCTACTGAAAAATAGGATGACAAAAGTGTGGCTACAAAAGCAATGAAAAAATGTCGAGCAGTAAAGGGCAAAGGTAAGTGTACTGGGAGCAGGGTAAGAGTGCATCATCCTGCCAAAGTAGAGAGGAACATTTACAGTGATGTGTGCCAGGGATGAGAGGCTAGTGAGGTATTTTTAAGGTTCAGGAAAGGGTAATGTTAAGGGGTAGTAAGGAGTTTGTACAGTTTAGGGCTAAGTATCCTTAAAGCGGTTTTCCCTTTTTCAAACAAGACTCGCATACTGGAACAACTGGTCTGTCATGAGGGACAGCCACGGGCATTTTGTTTTCACGCAGCAATGCAAATCTCATCATGGGGTGGTGGTAAATACAATAGCATGAGGTGAGCAATATGAGAAATTCCTGGAAAATTCAACCCTATTTGCTGGATACATTGATTATCTCTTTATTATTTCGAGTGGATCGGAAATAGAGTTCAAAGAATACTTTACAGCACTTTATGATAATGAAGTAGGTTTGAGGTTCACATGCAATCAACAAAGAAAAAGTAAACTTCTTAGACATAACAATCTATATAAGTGAAGGACAATTACAGACAACACAGCAGGAAAAAAAACTTCACAAATAGTGAAATAGTGTACTTCATATTTCCAGTTTCTATCAAAAATACCCTATTACGGAGTATCCCATATGGAGAATTCCTAAGAATGAAACCTAATTGCTAAAAAGGAAGATGATGTCCTACAGTGAAATGAGGAAGTAATTGGTTGTTTCCTCAACAGGTGCTATTGTAAACATGACATCATTAGAGGACTGCAAAGATCAAAACTCAAAACAAGAATGAAAATCTTGATTAACAACAGTATCCCAAATAAATAAGTTGAGGACGAACAAATAAAAATCATTCTGACATACAGTAAAGAATCGAACGTTATTAGAAGAATATTCAAGAAATATTGCCATAGCATCCAAAAAGATCCAGATAGTGGACAGAATTTGTGAGTAAATCTAAGCATCACGTTCAGGAGAGCTCCGACAATGAAAGACAAACTTGTTCAGAGTCATTTTTCCAGTAAATGAGAACCAAATTGACTTGAGAAATCACAGAACTGCTTCACTAATTGTAAAACATGTAAGGCCTGAAAAATCTGAAGAAATATGAAACAATTTCAAGACAAGGGTGGCAAAATAATTATAATTAATTAGAAAATCACATATGACTCGCAATTTGAGGTGTATGCCCTAGAATGCACATATGGGTTGAAACACATCTTAAGCAAAACATGTACAATGAAGAAAAGAATCCTGGAGCAGATTAGAGTGGTGCAAAACAAGGACTCAACATATTTGATCACAAAACATTACATGCAATCCTACCTGGAGAATGTGGAAACAATGCAATGTTATTATATTATGCCATTGACATGCTGAAGGAAAATGGGGGAGAAAGAAATCGAACATGTATACTACACCAAAAAATGACTTTAGGCAGGTTAGATTAAAAGAAAAAATAACTCTAACCAGATTAGCGTCATTTTATGGTGCTAAACCTACCATGCCACATGACTCCTGCCTTAGAAAAGGCAGGAGTCATGCCCACCACCCCAATGGCCAGCACAGAGGACAGGTTTCCCCTGGGCATGGCCATTGCACCCTGTACCATGTATGCCCTATAGCACTTTCAAAAAAATAAATGCAGTCTTACCTGTACTTACCTGGGATGGGGTCCCCCATCCTCCGTAGTCCCTCTGGTGTGGGTGGGTGTGCCCCTGGGGCCTGGGGAGGGCACCTGTGGGCTTATTCCATGGTGTTCCACCATGGAAATAGGCCCACAGGTCCCCTAACGCCTGCCCTGACCCATGCTTTAAAAAATGAGGCAAAGCAAGCTTTGGATCCCTCCTCCCTCCCTTGCACCATTTTTGCATGGGAGTATAAATATGGTGTTAAGGCCATAGAGTAATGTTTTGCACGGGAACGCCTACCTTGCATCTCATTAAGGCAAGGTAGGTTTCCACTTCCCAAAAATTACTTTAACTCCATAAATTTGGTGCTAGACGGGTCTAGCACCAAAGTATAAATATGGAGTTAGTTTTGCACTGAATTAGAGTTTTTAAAAAATGACGCTAAATCAGTGCAAACAGAGTATAAATATGCCCATTATGCTAATCTGGTCAGAATCATTTATTTTGACTCAAACTTGCCGAATGTCATTTTATTTTTAAACTAGCCTACCCTTTGCACTTGCCAAAAAATGGTGCAAGCTGGTGCAAAACGTTTTGGTGCAAAACTGCATTAGTGCAGTTTTGCACCAAAAAGTATAAATAAGGCCCTAGGTGCAGAGACAGTAAGCAGGGGCGGCGGAGGAGCGTTGCCCCATGCCAGCAGCTGCAAACCTCTCACAATACAACGATAATGAACTATGTTAATTATTGTTTTATTGTTAAATTGGCGGGGCCATGGGGCATGGCAGGGACGGAGGGGGAGCGCACAGCACCCCATTCAGTGTGCATGTGTGTTTGGCCGGCTGTCGTGGGCCAGCCAAACACACATGCACAGTGGGCTCTCGCCAACCCAACACTGTGTTGCTGGGTTGGAGAGCAGACATATATACAGAGAGAGAGAGAGAGATATGTTGGTAGAAATTCGGGTCTCTAGTTGTCAAAGGTAGACACCCTTGTCCAAGTAGAGACCACAATCCTCTTCAGGATAAGTCACAATCCAAATTATGCCGTGTAACCCTCTGGTAGCTTGGCACTAAACAGTCAGGCTTTACTTATAAGACAATGTGTAAAGTATTTGTGCAATAAATCATACAGTAACACAGTGAAAACACCACAAAAATACACCACAGAGGTTTTGAAACATAAATGCTATTTATCTAAATACAATACGGTAAAAATGAGGAAAATCCAATCTACACAAGCAAAGTTATAAATTTTTAAAGATTAAATCCCACTATGTTGCTTAAAAACTCAATAGCTCCAACTGGGGCTATTACATCATTGTTGACGGAGCAGTTCCCAATAATCTGGTGCCACAGGAGCCAGTCACAGAGTCTCACAGGCTCAGTACCTTTGGAAACGAAGAAAGAGAGACATCGCATAGAGTCGAGGAGATGAAGCATCGCTAAAGCCGGTGCGGCATCATTCCCTTACAGCATCTTTGGAGGTGAGGCATTGGTTCCATATTGTGAGGCAGGAGAGGCGAGGCGTTGGTTCTGTCCAGTTGCAGAGTGAGCTGGTGCAGCATCAGTGCCAAGGCGTTGGTTCCTTGTGACCTGGCTGAGTCAATGAATCCAGTCAATCAAGACTTGATGAGTCGACTTCTCAGTGCCATGATCACACTGCATGATGTCAGATGCATCACAGCAACGTCGGACTTGCATTGCAGGCTGCGGTTGTTACGTGCAGCGAGTTCCATGGCGCGGGAGCAGCTGCGTGTCGGTGCTGGTGTTGCTGAAGTCGTTCTTGGCGTCGCTAAAGTCGAAAAACTAGCTAAAAGCTAGCTGGTGAAGTCTTTGTTGGCCCTGAGACTTCGGAACAGGAGGCAAGCTCAATCCAAGCCCTTGGAGAGCACTTTTTGGGAAGGTATAGTCCTTCGAACAAAGTCAGAGGCCAGCAGACAGCAGGGCTGCAGTCCTCAGCAAAGAAATCCCTTTGGGCAGCCAGGCTGTTCCTCTGACAGAGGTCAGCTTTAGATCCACAAGTGTCTGATTTGGTGTGGTCAAAGACCAAGTTGCTATACCCAAAAATGCCTTTGAAGTGAGGGAAACTTCAAAGAGTGTTTTTGAAGTGCACAAGTTCTCTTTTCAGTCCAGTCCTGTCAGCCAGGATCCCTTTGGGGATTTATCATTCCTCTGTGTGAGGGCAGGCCACTGGCCTATGAAATGTAAGAGAGAGCCCCTCCACCCTTCCTGTCTAGGGAGACCCATTCAATATGCTGATGTGACTGAGTGTCCAGTGTTTATGGCTGTCTGAGTGGAATACACAAGGGGAGCTGTCAACCAGCACAGACCAGCCGTGGATTGGAGACAGGGCTGTAAGGCACAGATGGCGGTAAGTGAGGAGAAATGGCCACTTCCTAAAAGTTGCATTTCTAAAATAGTAATATTAAATCCAACTTAACCAGTAAGCAGGATTTTCTATTACAATCCATGCAATACTAAAGGGCATATTTAAGAGCCATTCGAATTACACATTAGCGTCATTGTTTGACGCTAATGTGGCGTTAAACGGCCGAAGTGATGGAATGCATGTATTGCGCCAGTTCGTAACCCTCTGTGTTACATTATGCCTGCACAAGGCATATTGTATGCAAAAGGGGCATTCCCCCATTTGAGGGGGCCAAAAAATGTTATCAGCACTTTTAATGCCTGCTTAGAGCAGGCGTTAAAAGGAGGCTTCCTTTGGTTATAATGGGCGTCTGGGTGTTTTGGAGAATTAGCGTCGGAATTTCTTATGCTAATCCTGCAAAGCACTAGACTAGCATCAAAAATTCATACACTAGTCCTCTAATTACCACCATGGTGTGCCATATTTTAAATACAGGGCACACATACTGGTGTTAGGGGGGGCTCTAAGGGGCTCAAGAAAAGTGGTGCTGCACTATGTGCAGCACCATTTTTCTTAAATATGACAGGGCAACTCCTTCCAGATCAGAATCTACCACTCAAAAGTATATGAGGGCAGGTCTAATGCTAGTATGTGAGAGGAGCAGATCTCACAGTAGTGGAAAACGAATTTATGAGTTTTTCACTACCAGGACATGTAAAACACATAAGTACATGTCCTGCTTTTACCTACATAGCACCCTGCCCTATGGGTTACCTAGGGCCTACCTTAGGGATTATGTATATGTAGAAAAAGGGGAGTTTAAGGTTGGCAAGTAGTTTTAAATGCCAAGTCAGGCTTGCAGTGAAACTGCACACACAGGCCTACCATTGATAGGCTTGAGCCGTTGTTAATGGGCTTCTTATGTGGGTGGCACAAGCAGTGCTGCAGGCCCACTCGTAGCCTTAAATGTAAAGGTCCTGGGCATTTGTAGTGCACTTTACTAGGGACTAAAAGGTAAATTAGATATGCCAGTCGGGTAAGAACCAATGTTACCATGTTTGGGGAAGAGAGCATATGCACTTTGACAGTGGATAGCAGTGGTAAAGTGTAAAGAGTCCTAAAACCAGCAAAAACAGGGTCAGAAAAATGGAGGGAGGCTGGCAAAAAGTTGGTGGATGACCAGCCTAAGGCTGTCAGGTCTCATATATATATATATATATATATATATATATATATATATATATATATATATATAGATATATTTAGAACTTGGGGCTCTAGTTGGCAGAGGTATACACCCTTGTCCAAGTAGAGATCACAATCCAAGTCAGGGTAAGTCACAACACAATAGAAATTATCCTTTGCCACCCTTTGGTAGCTTGGCACTAAGGAGTCAGGCTTAACTTAGAAGGCAATGTGTAAAGTATTTGTGCAGTAAATCATACAGTAACACAGTGAAAACACTACAAAAGTACACCACACAGATTTAGACACATGCATACATATATATATATATATATATATATATATTACCTAGTGGCGATTGCCACTAGGTAGTTATAGTTAGGACCTATTTTGTAGAGGAAAAGCATTTTTTGTTTTGCTAATAACTTTGGTGCTGTTTGATGAATATTCACTAAAGAAAACTATGGGCTTCGCTTCTGTTGCTTTCTGGAAAGTTTTTGGGTGATCTATCAAGTGGGGGCCAAGAAAAAGAGGGGGTCCCAAAACTTTTTTTCCCCATTAATCTTTCCATAGGGTTTTGAACAGCGATATCGCTGAAACCACTGGACGAAATTGCATCAAATTTGGCAGAAAGGTAGCTCTTGGCCCAGAAAGAGGCATTTTTGTTATTTGGTGTAAATTTGTTCAGTATTTTTCTAGTTATTAAATGAAAAACAAAGTTTTATATACAGGGACGTGGATCCTACTCAGATCCTGGGGAAAAGCAAGGCACTGAATGGCTCGCTGCAACCTGACAGAAATAGTAACGTGTGCATTAAAAAGAATACAGAACTTCACTGAAAAAAACAAAGGTTATAGGGATATTATAGTTAGGTTGATGTTTTACCCATATAAAAACATTGAAATTCAGCAGTTATAGTTATACTGATAGTTACACTTATCTGAAGAAAGTATAACTCATGCCGGAAAGTAACTTTGGGAAACAAGTTATAGTTTCTTAACATAACATAGGGGTGACTGATGCAGGATGGGAGGGAGGAGTTGACACAGACCTGAATAGTCTGTGTCTGGTCCCCACACAAAGGGCTGCCTACCCCACCCCATAGAGAGTCTGGAGTCAGGGCAGGGAAGGAAGGAACTCCGTGTACTTTAAAGGCCTCTCTTTGAAGTCTCCCCCACTTCAGAGGCACAACTAGGTATAAGTACTGGACCTCAGAAAACACCAACTCAGTGCAGTTCTGGACCTGTGGATACTCTGCCAGGAAGAAGGATTGCTGTGCTTCTACAAGAACTGCCAGTTTGCTCAACTGCTACTCAGCTGGACTCCTGCTCTGCTGACCTGCTGCTGCCTGCTACCCTCCTTGCCTTGTACTGAGAAGGACTGGACTTTCTTCTCTCCAACCCAGAACCAAAGTGACTCCAAGGGCTTGCTGGCTTGCCTCCTGTTTTATGAAGCCTCAGGGATACAGAAGACTTCCAACTTACCTGCTGCAGTACCTGGGCTCTGCTACCTGTGAGTATTGTCCTGCCAAGTGATGCCAATCCAGTCCTGGGCCTAGGAAGTGGGTATAAAGTGCTGCTTCAGTCAGAACAGATGCATTATCGCTGCTGCACAGATCAGAACTGGTGCATCACCCCTATTATGTGGATCGGAACCAGTGCATTGGCCCCATTGTGTGGTTTGGAGTTAATGCATAGGCTGCCCAGCGTTGGTTGACCGCTGTGAACCGGCCTTTGGAACCACCACATCTAGGGCCCAACGAATCGCCACTATTGCATGGAGAAAATCAATGCTTCTTTGCATTTGCATGGGAAGGTACAACGCATTGCCTGCACTGTGGGCACCTATACCAAGGCATCACCTCAGCCTGCTCCCTGCATCCTCAACATCAATGCAAACAGGATTAAGGTAGTGTTGTTCAATGGGTCTCACTGGGTCCCTGTAGCCAGCCCACGCTCCATCGAAGTCAGCCTGAACTTTGGACTTTGTCCCAGTCCAGTTCGACCAGATATCCCTGATTGGCACTTATTACTTCCAAGCACTATCCTACACTTTATTCTTTGGAAATTCAAATCTCAAGTTCTACTTATTGGATTTTTGACATTTCGGTCTTCTTTTGTTTCTTATTTAGCTGTATCCTTCTAGCCAGCTGTGGTGTTTTCACTGTTTTACTGTTTGAAGTGTTGCACAAATACTTTTCCTCTTACGTTAAACCTGACTTCTCTGTGCCATGTTACCAGAGGATGAACAAAGGTTAACCTAGGGCGGGTTTGTGACTTAACCTGATTAGGATTGTGGGTCTTGCTTGGACAGGGTGTATACCGCTGGCAAACAGAAACCCAATTTCTAACACCTATGTATTTTTATACGTCTAGGTCTCAGATAATATCTGTGTATTTAGGATTGCAGAACTTTCGAATGTGGGAGACTGGATCCATCCACTCCCTCAGTAACTGTCGGCCTAACTCCTGGCTAGCTCACAGTGCCTCACTCAATCTACCAAACCTACTGGGGTGGAAGGTGATTATGGCAACTTGAACATGACACTCTGACTCCCCATGGAAGTTGTGGAAATATCTTTCCCTTTCGTGGTATTATTCATGTATGCCAAGCCAGGACACAAAGAGATGCGAGATAAGTTTTCAAAATATTTATTGAAACAACAATCTAGCATAAAGAGAGTGAGCTGTGATAATTAGGCAAATAAAACTAAGCAGAATAATCAGAATTAAACACATGGTAAAGAAGATAGACGAGTTAACCATGGTGAATGTGGTTCCGGACATTCTAGAGGTTCTGAAGGTTCTTACCTAACCCTAAACCACGCTGAAACAACAGTGGGTGTACCCTTCTGCCTAGCTCGATCAGAGGGATTAGCCCCTGGCCTATATCTGAAGAGAGTGTCAGTAGTCGGCCTGCAGTGTAGATGGCAATCCTTTCAGAAAGCTTGCAGATTAGCACCAGCAAGCTGCATTCATTCCATGAGGATCAAGGCTTGAATGTCCTGTGCCCCTTCTGGGACCAGTGCACCCTTTATGTAATAAAGCCATACAGTGTTGTGTTGGAAAGCACAGCTCTGATGTAATGCTGTATCAAGATGTTAGAAACTGTCTTCTGAACAGGCAACATAAAAACTAGGATGTCATGTAGAGTGTGCCTAGCCTTAAACAGAAGCAATTCGTTCTACCAATTCTTAGAATACTGTCATGCAAGAAATGTGTGTAAATGTCATTGCTAAAAGCAGCTTAGCTAAAATGAATAAAATATGAAAATGTAAAATGAAGCTAAAAACAGGGGCTACCACCTCGGGTTTAAGACAGTATGTATATATATATATATATATATATATATATATATATATATATATATATATATATATATATATATATAAATCTAAAAACGCTGCAGCGTCTGCCTCACCGTGGCAGACGGAGAGAGGGTCGCAACCCCCAATACTTCAGAAAACAAACATCCACAACGCTCAGGGACTAGAGAATCTGTGCCCCGAGCATGAACAGACGAGTCTTCATCACTTCAGAAAATTGAAATGCAACCATTTATTTAGCGATGTCCCAGCGCGTTTCGGAAAATGAAATTTCCTTGTTCACGGGTAACTAACCCGTCCCTCTAATCTAATTTGAATACACCAGGTGCACAGTACCATATGCAAACAATATCGAAAAAGGACTAACATATAACATCTCCAGATGTAAACCTGAAACATGTCGGCCATTTTAAAGTGACTAGAGCGAATATGAATATATACCTATCGATTTCTATACAAAGAGCAAAACAATGAATTGCAGTTCTGATGATGCTTTTTTCAGTGAAATTGAAGTCATGACTGAAAGATTTCTTCAAAGAGGCAATAAAAAATTTGTGATCGATCAAGCGGTTGCTAGAGTTTCACTAACAAATAGATCTAGTTTATTGATCAAAAAGGGAAACTTAGATTCACAACAGCAACAACCGATTAGATTTATCACCACATATAGCAGTGGTAGCAATGAAAAAAGAAAAATCTTTACTAAATATTGTCCTGTACTGAAAACGGATGAAACCTTTCTAAATATTTTAGGTGAGTTTCCACGCTTCACTTTCAGGAAAAATAAATCTTTAAATGATTCACTTTGTAACTGCTTAATCCCACAATCTAAAATTAAGAATCCTGTCTCTAGTCCCGAGCGTTGTGGATGTTTGTTTTCTGCTATATATATATATATATATATATATATATATATATATATATATATATATATATATTTAACACTTTTGTGATTTTATTATATGTGAATGTGTATATCCATATAGATAAATATGTAATATGTCCAAACTATCTGAATATTTCGTTTTTTCAAACATTAGTAATCATAATTCTTAATCGTGGAATTCTACATTCAGTGAAATAGAAGTTTGATTCTAATTGAACATTTATCCATCAGTGTTTTCCACCATGCTTTCACACACTTATCTATTTCACCAATCGTGGCCATTGCACTGAAGCACTGACCAACTTCTGTTTCTTCCGCCATAGGTATCTACTCCCAAACAACAACAAAGCATCGAAACATAAAACTCCTGTAGTCAAAAAGTCAGTGAACCCCCAGTGGAACCATACATTCATTTACAGCAGTCTGCAGCAGAGCGATTTACTGAATGTCTGCCTAGAACTGACAGTCTGGGATAAAGAGTCTCTCTCCAGCAACATCTTTCTGGGAGGATTGCGCCTTAGCATGGGAACTGGTAAGGAGCTTTTTTGTGATGAATTATGTATTTTATGTAAGCTGTGAGCAAAGATGATATGTACTATGTGAAAATGATTAGCACTATTGGGCCTACATGTACTAAGAGTTGCTTTGGTGGTCGTACATGGTTGCACATTTTTAAAGTGTGCCCATGGGTCTTTTAAATAAGAAGTAAATTAAAGGAATACTTTATTTTACTTCAAGCTGCTTGTTAATTACAGACACCTATGGATTTCACTGTATAGACCACAAAAATCCCCATGTTGTTCCCCTATATAGGGAACAAACTCATAACTGGGAGCTTTTGTATCCAACCTGATACATTCTGGCTCATTGGAGTCGGATTTTTTCAGGTCCTATTTGCCCAAACACTAGGCAATTCACAATGAAGGACTGAGTGTCGCGCTTGGTGCACTTGAAATAACCAGACATCCCCCATTTTTTGCATAACAGGGACATTTCAACCGAGTTGGAGGTTAAACCTCTTAAGTATGCTGAAGATGTTATCCTGCATTTTCACCAATCTGAGAGCTAGAACAGATATGACCCATTACTACTAATGAAGGACTCAAAGAGGTAGCGCAAGTAACACATGTACCTTTAAAAGGGAACATTCCTCCCCTTCCAATAGTTCATGGCCAGTAAAAGTCATGCCATGTTATAGCTAGACATGGTTTTACTCATCCACAGAATCCAACTTACTGAATAGAAGAGTTTCCTAAGGTGCCATTCAGAGTCCTTTGAGACAATGTTCTCATTTCAAAGTGGGACCTAATGGAATCCACACCATACCAATGCTACTGCATGGCCCTGGAGTTGCATGCCTCAACTGTTGGGCCGGAGCTTACAGCCCAGGCAATTAAAACAAGAGGACATGTAATCAGGGAAAATAGATTAGTCGTGTATATGAAAATGCCGGTTTCAGCTTACAGAACTATAAGTCAAGTGCACTAAGAATTGAGTCCGCAAAAGTGTTTGCACATTGTGCACCGACATATCGAATCCATTCTGTTTTCACAAACAGACCTATGTATGTGAAGGTTGTTCGCAAAACCCAATTCGTAGTGGGTCACAATTCAACTTACTTCATGAATATTAATGAGGTAAGTTGTAAATTGCGACCCACTATAAATTGCAGCCATCACAGGGATGGTGGCCTGCTGACGACAGCAAACCACCATGTTTGTGATTGCTTTTACATATAGGAAAATGAGTGTCAACACTTAAAACATTTTTTGTTAACATTTGCAATAGGGAATGGGCCCCTCAAGGACCTCTTCCCGGTTGCAAATGGATTACCACTATATGTTTGTAGTCAGTAAAGTATTAATAACCAAATTTGGGTCGCAAAACATTAATACATCCCAATCTGATTCAGTATTTGTAATGGAAACCCTCAACCTGCGCCTTCTAAATACCGAATCTGTATTTGGGCAGAAACTCAAAATGTGATTCTGTAACATATTACTAAATCGCAATTTGGGTGCTATTGTAGTGTGGGAATTTATTGAAATAATTATTAAGTAAGATTTTTTCTTATATTAATTATTTACAAAAATGATAATTTTAATTGTTTAATTGTTTTTTATACATAGATTTAATTTTATGTTAATAGTGTTATAACATTATGAAATTAATATATGTATTAAATAAGAAGTGTTTGAAGTGAAGTACTTTTCCTACTGTTGCACAGAATGAAATGGGAATAGTACATTTACCCCTCCTAAGTCCAACACTTTCCCTACTGTTGCAGAGTCTGGGGTGGGAATAGATACTTTATTCCTCCTGCGTCCAACGCTTTCCCTGCTGTTGCACAGACTAGAGTGGGAATAGTAAATTCTACCCCCCTGAGTCTAACACTTTCCTTACTGTTAAGTGGGAATATCATATGTATTATTCCTAGAAATGTATAGTTGTGTTTATATTGCTTAAAATTATATTATAGTATGTTTCTGTGTAGTTTAAATTAATTTTTATTTAGTAATGTTTGTAATACATAATATATTTCCAGTAAAATGTTTTTTCTATTATTTACTTTTCTGTGTAATTAAGTTGATATGCTTTTTTTTTTTTAAAAAAAGTCAGTTTATTTGCTGTGGTTTTTAATTTATTGTGTTTATGTATATATATCTACTTGTTATATTATAAAATTAAAAAAGTACATAATATTAATAAAAATCAGTATTTTAATAATAGTTTTACAATATACTTGTGTAAATAAACATACCCATATACATATATATGTGTGTGTATTTGTTTAAATATGTATATGTATATTTATATTGTTTAAATATATGTAAGTTGCATTATATGACTGTTACTGTTAATATTTTTAATGTTTACTATTTTTAACTATATATGTTTTTTAAAATGAAGTGTTTGTCTATATCTTTCGATATTGGTGTGAAACAAAATTCATTTTTCGATATTTCTGTAGTTTCACTTATAAATAGAGGAAAACAATATTTTTGTGCTCAATATTTTGACACACTTTTTCTGTATCACGATATTTAGGGTTTTATGTACTTTTGGGTTGACTAAGAGTTTTGCGGATGGAAAAACCTGTCCGCAAACTCCCGACGGGGTAGTCAACCTCCCCGCCGGCCTCATTACGACTTTCCCACTGGGAAACCAAGGTTTCCGCCAGCCAGCCCAGTGGGAAAGGGCGGCAGCATTGTCGTCGGCTCATAATAGGGCTGGCGGCAATACTGCCACACACAGGGGGCACCAGCACCCTCAAACTGTGCACTATCTGTACAGCAGACAGTGCGTATTTTGAGGGTGCATGGCAGGGGGTCCCTGCACAGACCATGCCATGGGCGCGTGCAGTGCAGGGACCCCCTGTGCCCCACTGCACTTATTCTCTGACAGCTTTTTCATGGCGGTTGAACCGCCATGAAAAGGCCGGCAGAGAACAAGGTTGTAATCAGCAGGGCGGCGCTAACTTCAGTGCCGCCCTGGCTGATTACAACCTACACTGCCATCAGGACAGTGGGAGGCTGGCGGGTCTCATCCACAGTCAATTTAGAAGCAGTGACGCCTCCACCATGTTTTGGAAGATAGGCCAACAAACGTATATTTAATCTCAAAGAGAGAACACTTACAGACTCATCTTATGGCACCACTGCTAACATCTCAGAAAAGTTGAAGTTCTTACAATGTGATACCATAGAGGAGATAGAACATTGAAATTATATCGACATTTTTACACACAAAGAAAATATAGGAAAAAACACAGTAAAACACCAGTCAGCCCAGTTGCAAACAAAAACACAATACTGGCCATATTAATTGAAAAAAGAGAAAAAGATTTAGGGGCATATTTATACTCCGTTTGCGCCGAATTCGCGTCGTTTTTTTCGACGCAAATTCGACGCAAAACTAACTCCATATTTATACTTTGGCGTTAGACGCGTCTAGCGCCAAATTCATGGAGTTAGCGTAATTTTTTTCCGTGAACACCTTCCTTGCGTTAATGATATGCAAGGTAGGCGTTCCCGTCTTAAAAAATTACTCCGATGCTTATGCGTCGTATTTATACTCCTGGGCAAAAATGACGCCCAGGAGTGGGCGGGTCTAAAAAAACCCGCATTAGCGCCGGATTTTAACGCCTGGGTCAGGGCAGGCGTTAAGGGACCTGTGGGCTCAGAATGAGCCCAGAGGAGCCCTCCCCTGCCCTGCCCCCAGGGACACCCCCTGCCACCCTTACCCACCCCAGGAGGACACCCAAGGATGGAGGGACCCACCCCAGGGACATTAAGGTAAGTTCAGGGAATTTAAAAAAAAAAAAAAAAAATTGTGGCATAGGGGGGCCTGATTTGTGCCCCCCTACATGCAACTATGCCCAATGGCCATGACCAGGGGACATAAGTCCCCTGGGCATGGCCATTGGGCAAGGGGGCATGACTCCTGTCTTTGCTAAGACAGGAGTCATTTCAATGGGGGTTGGGCGTCGTAAAAAAAATGGCGCAAAACGGGTTGAGGCGATTTTTTTGCCTCAGCCTGACTTGCACCATTTTAGGACGCCCATACTCCATTTTCCCCCTACGCCGGCGCTGCCTGGTGTACCTCGTTTTTTTCCACGCACACCAGGCAGCGCCGGCGGCTAACGCCGGCTAACGTCATTGAATAAATACGGCGCCCGCATGGCGCTTCAGAATGGCGTTAGCCGGCACTAATTTTTTTGACGCAAAACTGCGTTAGCGCAGTTTTGCGTCAAAAAGTATAAATATGGCCCTTAGGCTCCTATTTAGATCTTGGCAGAAAAGCAACTCCTTTCCAGCGGTTAAGGAGTTCACTCCCTACCAAGACTGTGATCCACCTGGCAGATTTAAATGTGGATGGACCATAGTTTAACAACAGCAGAGACCACTACATCTCCACCACGACCAAACCAATCTGATGGCCCAACAAAGTAAGGGCCATCAGAGGTTTGGCTATATATCCGCCCACCTAATTTAGATGGGCAGACATTTAGCTAGTTTATAATGCCTGTCACTGCCAAGAAAAACCTGGTGGTAAAGGGCACAGAAAAGTGCCTAATGCCTCTCTCATTATGGTGAGGAAACTTTGGGATTTTCTTTTCTAAATTAAAAATCACTCTGTAAATTTCCCATCATGTTTATGGAACCATACAGCAAAATTATAATGCATTGACAGGAACCACTGTGACAGTGGGTACTGCAAATGCTAGAAATGCCTGCTGGACCTGAGGATATCTTTAAAGTTGCCTGTGGGCAACTCCATCAGGTCGATGGAGTAACTTACTTAATTGCCTTGGGAGAGGATGGGCCAAATGCCAGTAAACAAATCAGACCATTAACTTTAAGAGATCTGTGTGATGCCTCAGATGTTTTGGTTGTCATTGCATTACTTTTGAAAAAGCACGACTTAATATAATATGCCACTTTTCATTCGCATGCACTCAAATTGTCAATGTTTTTTCCTTTGCTAGGTGTGAGTAATGGAAGCCCAGTGGATTGGATGGATTCACAAGGAGAAGAGAGGCTCCTCTGGGAAAAGATGTATGACAATCCTGGTAAAACCTTTGAAGGCACCTTAATGCTGAGATCTAGCATGGGAAAACGCAGTCCCTGACAACTTAGTACTGCCAGGAAGAGCGAAGACTAGCACCTGCAATCTGCAGACTCCTATTCTAACTCTTGTGCATCGGGCAACTTTTCGTTGGCAAATTTAAATTAGTGAAAGCACAGTCTCTTTAGCTCTATTTGATCCTAAAGATCTTGATGTGCCTGGTACACCATTGTTTGAGGCTCGACTGTTTCACAGTAAACACAGCCTTTTTCGAACTGTGGGATTTTTCTAGACACTTCTCTTGACCTTACTTTGAAAAATGGAAATGATAGACATCGAAATGTCGAGATGCACTCCATAAAACTGAAAGTCAAAGAAAATACCCTTTAAAAAAGCACAGTAGCCAATACGACATGAAGAACAGCCTCTTCTGGGCAATCAGCAAGACTCATGCAGATATGCCAATGCACATTCCAGCTCCTTACTGGTGGCTTATTCTTTTTATACATCTTTAATGTGTGTTATCATTTGCTAGGATACATTGCAGAAGCAGCATACTCAATTGCAGAAACGTCAGCCAATTAGAGAAGGCAACTGAACATATCTACTGATCCCACATTCTGCGTCAGAAGAAACTGATTTCCGTTTGTCCTACAGTACCATCAGTCAATGTTGTATTTTCTCATTAAAATACAGAGTACAATAGTGCTCTAAGCCTAACTGTTTTTCTGTTGTAAATTTTAAAACTATTCTTAAAATAATAAGCATTTTTGAGTCAAGTGTCCAGTCGATTCCACTTGTGCGTTTTTATATTACGTAATGCAGTGCAATGCCTGTCAACTTTATTTTGTAGCTGCCTACATTCTGCAGTAATACCACAAAGGGTGGGGGAAGGTTTACTAGAAACTGTAACACAGCACAGTGCAGTAACCAAAGTACACGCTCTGCATTGCGTGAGAGGGAGAGATCAGGAATGTGCCATATGCACTGGATGAGAGAGAGAGATCAGGAATGTGCCATATTTACTAAGATATTCAGGCCCATATTTATACTTTTTGACGCAAACCAGTGCCGGCGCTGGTTTGCGGCAAAAATATTACCGCCGGCTAACGCCATTCTTACGCACCATGTGGGCGCCTTATTTAAGGAATGACGTTAGCGGACTGGTCTAAGTAAAAAAAAAGGACTCAAACCAGGCAGCACCGGCGTAGCGGAAAATGGGGGTTGTGCGTCAAAAAATGGTGCAAGTCAGGTCTGAGGCAAAAATCATGCCTCAAACCGGACTTGTGCCATTTTTTGACACACAACCCCCTTTGAAATGACTCCTGTCTTAGCAAAGACAGGAGTCATGCCCCCTTGCCCAATGACCATACCCAGGGGACTTCTGTCCCCTGGGCATGGTCATTGGGCACAGTGGCATGTGGGGGGGCCAAATTTGGCCCCCTATGCCACTTTAAAAAATAAATAAAAATACTTACCTCAACTTACCTGTACTGACCTGGGATGTGTCGCCCCATCCATGGGTGTCCTCCAGGGGTGTCAGGGGGTGTCCTTGGGGCCACGGAGGGGCACCTCTGGACTCCTTCCAAGCCCACACGTCCCTTAATGCCTGCCCTGACCCAGGCATTAAAAAATAGCGCACATCAGGCTGTGCGCCGTTTTTTAAGGCCCACCCCCTCCTGTGCGTCAAAATGACGCTGAAGTATAAATAAGGCACACAGTCCTTAAAGTAATTTTTTGGGCGGTAAACGCCTACCTTGCATATCATTAACGCAAGGCAGTTTCCCGCCTCCAAAAATGATGCACACAGTGGAATTTTGACGTCCGCGGGTTCGGGCTTCAGAGTTTATATATGGGGCAAGGTTTGCGCCAAATGTGCGTCAAAAGTTTTGAAGCACATTCGGCGCAAACAGAGTATAAATATGCCCCTAACTGTCCTGCTCTCTCCCTAGCACTGGTGCACAACCAGGCTGACTGGTGCCACACACACACACGCTTTTCCTCCATAGTGCAAAGATGTCTGTCTCATTTCTAGCCTAGGTTTTGTACTGGAAGGGTACCCTTCCAATATAATATACAATTTCTGGTAAATCTTTAAAAATGTTCCCACTTTGGGTGTGTGCAGCACACATGAAGTCGGATAAATTTGGGGAAATAAAACCATTTCTCCAAGATACCACCAATGTCAAGGAGGTGTTATTTTATGGCACAAAAACATGTCTACTATTAGTACTTGGGGAACTACATCAAAAAATATGGGTGGTTGAGTGGGAATTCACATGTATCACCTAAGGAACGCCCCTCTGACACAAAGTAATACAAAGCACCGCAAAGTGCTGTTTTGCTTTACTTTCAGGCAACTTCTCACATGAAACAGAATTTTTGTGCTAGAAAGTAAATCTCCAAGAATCATTTTTGCCATTTTGCTTCACTTTTGTGATGCAAACCCTGATTAAAATATTAGGACAACCGCCCTTTAGTATACTGAAATAAAACCCTAAAAACAATGACTATATGATGACAGTGAAACCACATAATCCTCTGGTATTTGATAGCACACGTGCTTTGCTCTATAAATGACAAATATAATTGATTTAAAGGTGCCATATTGACACTTTAAAAAGTTAGTTGTAAATGTGCGCAAACATTTTGGACAGTTGCTCCAGGTTCAAATAGACAAAGCAAGAGTGAAGAGAATATGTTCCATCCTGCAACTGAAAATATAACACATACTTATACATGTTACATATGTTATATTTGTGCAACATTTATCAACGTTTTGTGTCACGTTTGCAAGGTGGCTTGCTGCGTTGTGTGAGATATTGATTACAGGCACAGGTTTTAAAAAGCATGCAGTGGATAAAAACCCTAAGGTCCATATTTATCAAAGAGCTGAGTCGTTCTTTCACTGCACAACGGGGTGCAAGAGTGATGCAACTCTTACGGCAGATTTATCCAGCTTAATAAATGTGGTGTAATGCAACACAGTGGAAACCACTGCGTTGCTTTACTCTGCACTGAAAACGCATCCCATGTGCGGAGCATGAGTGTCTCCACACATCCACCCATGGATTTTGGCGCAGTCCCAGATTTACCATTACTGGTAGACCTGGGAAATGCTTCAAAATCTTATACCTTCCCAGGTGAGGTATAATGAGGAGAAACATCTTTATTTCTCCTCATTACTTCCTCTTTCTATGTGTGTGCTTCTACAGAAAATACAATGCAGCTAATCTGAGGATTCATAACAGCAACTAAGCTTCGGGCATGCTGAAGAAAGATGACAGCTTACTCACTGGCACCCCAGCTCGATAGAGTTCTAAAAACCATATCTCTATTAAATGAGCTACACTGGCTACCAGTTTTATCCTGTGTCGTCGTCAAGATCAGCTACATCATATACAACGTTATAATGAACAATCCTGCCTTGGAGAAAGGAATAACATTTGGGAGATCTTTGCAGCACAAAAAGCCAATATATTACCAGGTGAATTTCAACAGCAAAGAAGACCTAAGGATGTGCCTTTACAACCTCTTTCTTAAGATTTCCAGAGACTCTGCAACCTTTCAAGAATGAAGATGTCTACTTACTCTGGTCTGAGAGTGGCTATTATTCACCTGACAATACCTCAATTTTTATAGTTACAACCAAAGATAACTCCGTACCTTCCCCCTCCCCTAGTGCTCAATGTGTAAAAGAATAAGCGCTGGTGCCCAAGATTTCTCTCAGAAGCTCATGGGCGGCACTATCAAATGTTGGGGTGCAGGTACCAAGGTTGTGTAGTCTGGATTCCACCTCAAGACCCTTTCATCCACATTAGATTCTCCCTTCTCCTTTAACTCACTCGTGCAGGTTATTTTTCATCCCAGCTTTCTTTCTTAGTTTCTGTTGAGGACAGATAAGTGCTGGTCCCCTACAGTAAGTGCCAGCAGTCCCCACCTACAACCATCGACTAATGTTAAGCACGGCCCAAACCTCTCCCTCTTTTCAATCGTGATTTTCTCCCTGCTCCCTTGTAAAGCCCTCTTTTGTTTCCCAAATAGGTGTGTTCTCTATAACTGTAAGTACCAATACGTAATATATCCTCGTGTTAATAAAGTCACTAATATTTTAAACATATCGATTTAATAAATTGCTGTACTCAGATTCTGACGATCAGTCTCTCATTACCCCGCTGACGGTTATTTCCTCGTTCCTGTATTAATTGAACCTGAGCAATCAGTTGCCCTATTTTCATTAACTGCTCTTGGGATATTAATCGCCACTTCCATCAGTTATCTTTCTCACTAATGGCCCTTTTATACTTGCCTTAATTGCAATTACAAGAACACGCAATTATGTTTTGCAATGCATTAACTACGGAGATAATGGATTAATGAAAAGAGGAGACTGTCTGGCATTAACGTTGATGGCTTGCGGCACTGGAGAAGGGCAAAATAAAATGCAATTAAGAAAAATCTAAATCAGATCACTTGTGAACGTGAATTTTGCACAAAAAAAGAGTGGGAATCAAAGTAAAACTAGTTACGTAAAATAGAACTACAATTATCAGATGTGCATCAGAGCAAAATAAAATCGTGAAAAACGTTTACATTTACTAAATTTAAGGCAAGCAAATGTACAAAAGATGCAACATGCAAGCGCCAAATATATAATAAGGGGTACATGCAAATAATATAAGACATTCAAAAGAAGCGTGATGCATACTGCAAGAGACGGGCTTCTCAGCAGTGTGGCACCCATAATGAGTAAGGTGACCAGACGTCCCGGGTTTCCCCGGACAGTCCCGGTTTTTAGAGGACCGTCCCGGTGTCCTGACGCTTCTCTTAATTTTAACTAAATGTGCCGGTTTTTGGGACAAAGGTCAGATCATTAAATAAATGTCCCGTGTTTTGGGACAAAGGGAAGATCATTAAATACATGTCCCGGTTTTTGGGACAAGGGTCAGATCATCTAGGGAAGCATAAGTTAAAGAAGGCTTCAAAGTATGAAATAAAGTAATTTATCTGTTATTGTCAGGCAACACAGTCCCCTGTCTGCTCCCAGCAGAGAGACCGAGAGGGGAGCAGGGAGAGGTAGGTGGTGGCGGGTTGGGGGTGCAGGGTGGGAGGTCAAGCCATAGCTCATTTTATATATGTAGTCTTGTAAATGTGTGTGTGTGTGTGTATATATATGTTTTTGTGTGTGTATATATACCCACACACAGACACACCTACCTATAGGCACACATTTACAAAGCTGCGAAAAAAATCGGACAGGCCAGATGTAAAAATGAGAGTAAAGTCTTTAGTCCTTCTGTTATGTCTGACCTGTCCCGGTTTTTGCTACTCTAAATCTGGTCACCCTAATAATGTGTGAATAGAACCTACTGCAAGATATGGTGCCTTGCAACAGCAATGACTAATTGTGAGTGACTAGGATGTTACCAAGAGTGGCCCACAGATGGCGGAAAAGGGGAGTGGTGGCGCATTAGTGGCGGCAAGGTGGTGGGTGGGGGAGAGACGGAAAAAAAAACATGTAATTTAAAAAAAACTTATCTTTTTGTCCCGCCCGCGCTTCACCTTAACCATCCGCTCCTACATTGGACCCAGGTACAGGCTCCCAGCCTGCCCTGCGTCCAGTCCTAATGCTGCTTTCATGCTGCTGGCAGCATGAAAGCAGCGTTAGGATTGGACAGTGCGCCCCGTCAGGACGCACCGTGGCAGACTGAAAGTCTCTGCCTGCTGTCTCCAACCCAGCAACACTGTGCCTGCATTGCTAGGTTGGAGAGAGCCCTGTGCACATGTTTGTTTGTTCGACCGAAGACAGCCGGCCAAACATGCATGTGTACTAAGGGGGAGTGCGGTGCACTCCCCCTCATCCCCGTCACAGCCCCAAGGCCCTGCCCCTTTTAGTATAAAACAACAATAAACTTTGTTTATTATCGCTTTATAGTAAAAGTTGTGCAGCTGTTGCTGCTTGCTGGAGGAGCAACGCTCCTCCACCCTAATAGAGGAGCCACTCCTGAATATAAAAAGTAGCATCACTCATATTCAGTTCAGCAAAAGCAACTCAAATACCCAATGCTAGAATCATTCCCTGCAGCAAAAGACATGTTCAAGATATATTCATAGACTACTCCACAACAACACAGGGGGGCACCATGTTTAGAACTTAAAAATGAGAGGTATGCAAGTACGAAAGCTGCTATCTTTTGAAATTTTGGAAAGACCATGACCCAATACCACAGGAAAATTTAGGTCCAGATTCTCAAAGGTTTAGCGTCAGTTTAGCGTAACTTTTGGAATGGTAAACAAAAGCTAAAGTTTTTTTTGCCATTCACAACCCAATGTGAACGGGTGTTTGTGTTGGTTTGTGTGGCAAAGCAGCCAGAAACGCTGATTTGCATTACTTTGTGCCAAGGGGACGTTACATGGGTGGTACATGGGCGTACCCATGCTGTTTGACGCTAAACCCTATTCTGAAACATCCGAAGAAAGGGTTTAGCGCCAAAATGAATGCCTTTAAAAAGCAGGCGCTAAATGGAGCAATGCTTTTATTTCTCCCTGCTTTTCCGATTTCTCATGTGTGCTGCACTGCACAGCACACATACAAAGTAGAAAAAGTGTGCAAAACCTATGCTAGACTCAGTCACACACCCTAGTATTATGACGCTAAGGTGTGTGTGTTGCGCACAGCAGCTGAAATCAGCGCCAGCGCTATGGAGAGGGGAGGAGAGAGCCATATCTATGTGAAAATGGCACTCGCCTGCTCTCTTCTTGTCACGCAGCACAGCACAGCTTTTTAGGATGCTGCTCTGCAACGTGTAACAACTTTCAGAATCTGGGCCTAAGAGTGCAGAAAAGAGTCTCATGGAAACATAAACTCTTCAAAACAGTCTAAATTGTTGGTTGATTGGGGAGAAATTTACTTTTCTTAAACAAGATAATAACGAATGCTTAAAGCAATGGATAAGTGGGTAGCAGCACGCAGACATTAGTAGGCTACGGTTCACGAGGACATGAGTTTTCATCAGCAAATCCAGGAACAACCTTAGAATGCATAGCAAAGACCCCCTGCCCTCAGAAGACAAAGAGGCACTAGATAAACATGCCCATGTGAGACTGTGAAGGTGAGAATAATAACGATGAGCGAGCAACTTGGAGGGTTCCATAAATTATGACATTTATTTCAGTGTAAATAACAAGAGCCCACAGAGAGGTGTCCTCGTCCTCTGGTTTCCATCTGCAACATGCAAGAAGCTGCCATCAGAACTCAGAGCACGAGAGAAACAAACTGGGCACACTATTCAAAAAGAATGACAAGCTATCTTGATAAAAAGAACGCAGATTAAAGAATAACAATTCTAAAGCTCTGCAAAGGAATTATAAAATGACTGACATTAAGTGTGACTCACTGCATCTTCTTTCCCCTTTACATTCAAAAGTACTTTATACTGTAGAAATTAGAAAAGGAAAAAGTCCTTGTATCTACAGGTACAGAGCCATTACAGGATGATCTAGTTACTATATCACATGAGGAACCAGCATCCTCTGGGTCACAAAAAGTGCCTCAAGGGTTATGATTTTGAGTCACACGATTTTCCTGTGGATTGGCCACACAATTCGTTTGTAAAACACTGTGTGAGTCTGAGTGAACAACCACTGAGTCATCAGTAGTTTGCAAAGCAGTGTGTGGTTGTGAGTGAGCAAGCAGTGAGTCATGGTCAAAGGACCAATTAAAAATGTCACATAAATCATTTTCTTGCTGATTCTTTTGAGACAAAATCCTGGATGCCTGGTCATGAGAAAGTTTGACAACACATTTCCTACTCCACCATCCCTTTTTATCCAGCAATACTGAACCTTTAGATACCTTTACAATTCAAACAAGTGACGAATAAACTGTAGCTCTTTTTTTTACTTTAGGAGGGCTTCTGATCATGAGCCAATCCCCAATGCTAACATTTTGCTCTTTAACCTTATGTTTAGAGTCAAAATACGTTTTCTGCAAATTTTGTGTTTTTGAGAAGTGTTACATAACATTTTCTTCATGTCAGCAAATTCAAAACAGCTTGGTTTGTGGGTTAATTCTTAGATCAAATCAGGACACACATTAGATCTGGGATCTCTTTTTCACAAAAGACGGAAAGGCGATATCACAGTAGTAGAGTGTGGGAAATCAAATAAGACCAGAGTTTCTTTCCTAAGAATTCTTTTACTGACGTGTTCTCAGCGAAAGCTGTTTGTATACCCTCTTTCATGAACTTGTTCATTCTTTCCACCAGTCAATTGGAAGAAGGGGAATACAAAGCTACTTTAAGATGTTTGATATGATGAGATCTCAAGACATCTCTCATTTGAAGTGAATTGAAGTGTGATCCATTATCAGTCACCAATTCTACTGGAGTGCCCTCATTATTAAAAATCCTAAAAATAAAATTTACAACAGCAAAAGTGCTTGGTCTAGATGTGAATTCAAAGTATACCCATTTGGAATAATACTCTATTAACACCAAGAGATACTTTTTTCTGGAGGTAAAAGATCAAAGGGGCCTGCAATGTCTAAAACAACTTTACTCCGAGCCTCATTTGGCATTGGAACAACATCTAAAGGGGTTGATTCGTTTTCCAATGTTTGTCAGACATCAAGCATGTTTGACATCTATCAATTTATTGTGATACATGATTGTCCATTGATGGCCACCAAAAGTGTTGTTTTAGTATTCTACAAGTTCCTCCTGTCCCTAAATGTCCTTCATGTGCTGCTTCAATTAGTTTATTGCGGAGAGACATAGGAGGTACACTATCATCAGCACGCATCAAAATGCCCTTAACTATGGATAGTTCTGTGGCTACTTGTGCAAAAGATTTGAGGGGTGAAGGAAGATAGAGCTCCTTGAGCCATCCTTTTCTTAATAAATCCATTGATGTTTGTAAGATCTCATCTTTTTGGGTAGCCTCTAACCAGTCCTTGAAATATACTACACCCACAGAATCCAACATATCTTATATGTTTACCACAACACAGTCCACCTCATCTTGTTTATTGTCCTGCATACTATCTTGCAAAGGCATTCTGGATAGACAGTCAGCCCTGACATTACGTCCTCTAGATATGTGTTTTATTGCAGAATTGAATTCTTGTAATCGAGACACAAGCCTAACTAATCTTGCAGAAGCTCAGCCTGTTCCATTGTCATTCAAAAGATGTAATAAAGGCTTATGACCCGTGAAAATTTAGAATTGTTTTCCCCATAAGAAGGTTTTAAACCTTTTTAGAGCTCAGGAACAGGCAAGAGCTTCTCTTTCAATCGTGCCATAATGAGATTCTGCTTGTTTGAGAGTTCTGGATGTGAAGCCATTTGTATTTTCTTTACCAGAAACCCATTGACACAACACAGCACCTAATCCATACTGACTAGCATCAGTAAGAATTTTTTTTTAACCTGAAATGTAAGATGATAAAACAGGTACATTGATAATCAAATGTTTAACATTCTGAAATGCTTGCTCGCACGTAGTATCCCAATTAAATGGCACACCTTTTTTGAGCAAGGAACACAGAGGTTGAATCAGTTGGGCATACCCAGGCACAAATCTAGAGTAATTTGTCTAAGGGAGAATGAACTTCTGCAATTGCTTCAGTCAGCGAATACTTGGGTTTGATCCCTCTGGATGTAATAGAGTGCCCCAAATAATCAAAATTGTTAGTTAAAAATGTGCACTTGTCACGACCCAGAGTGACCCCTACCTCCTAAAAAATGTGTTAAACCTTCTGTAAAGTCAACTTATGATCCGCAATTGTCCTAGAATATATTAGAACATCATCCTGATATGGCTTGTACACCCTCAATTCCTATTAATATGTGAGCCATACATTTTTGGAAAACGCTGGCTGCTGAAGCCAAACCGAAAGGTAACCTCAAGAATTTGTATGCTTCAAAAGGAGTCACAAAAGTGGTAACGTCACATGAATCTGGAGCTAATGGGATCTGATGATATGCAGACCTTAAGTCTAACAAACTAAAAACTTTAGCACCACCAATATACGCTAGTAGATCCTGAATTATTGGTAGTGGGTGGCAGTCAGCAACAATATTCCTGTTGAGGAAGCATAAGACCGCACAGAAACAAATATCTCCATTCTTCTTACGGACTAATACAATGGGACTGACAAATTGAGATGAGTCTGTGGTGGTAATTACACCTTCCTGAACTAGTTTGTCCAACAATTGGTTGAGATCGTCTCTTATACTCAATGGAATTGATCTGACATTATGTGCAATCGGAATTGCATTCTGCTTTGGTTTTCTAACATGCTCAAATTTATCTATTTCCTCTCTAAATTTCCTACATTGTTTTGCAAGTCAATGTTATTACATGTATCGGATACAAAAGCAATTTGTGTGTCATTTATTTGTACTGGATTTTCAGATCCAGGAACCAATTTTACTTGCTAAATCCTGCCAACCCAAAGTGTTTTGACCTTTTACCACAACATATATTTTGGACAAAACTTGTCTACCTAAATATGACAGGGTTTCAATAAAATAGCCTAACATGTCAATGTCATTATTTCCATAAGCTTTTGGTGAAATATCTGTATTATGCAATTGAACCTTAGCAAACCAGTATTTGTTATAAATATGATCTGATATTATGGTGACTGGTGCACCAGAATCCGCCATCATGTTCAAAGAGTAATCACCAATTATTATTTGACAGAATGGACCCTTATCCTTGGGATGAGCATGGGAAGCGTCAAAATTATCTACAGTTAAAACCATCTTGTGAAAATAATTTTGTAAACAATCTTCATTATCATCAATCTGCACATTGCTTACCTGAAGGACACTCTTTTCTCTACAGACAGACTGAAAATGACCCATCTTGTGACATTTAATACATTTCTTACCTAAGGCTGAACACTTTGGGCTATTTCTCATGTGAACATGCGAGCCACATCTGAAGCATATTGCACCTGATTTCTGATTAAAAAGGTTTTCTTGCCCTATATTTTAGAGAAAGTGCATTAACAGACTCTGAATCCTGGACTAAATTAAATCAAATCAAATCAAATCATTAGCATTTATAAAGCGCGCTACTCACCCGTGCGGGTCTCAAGGTGCTAGGGACAAAGGGGGTGGTTATCGCTGCTCGAACAGCCAGGTCTTTAGGAGTCTCCGGAAAGCGGAGTGGTCCTGGGTGGTCCTGAGGCTGGTGGGGAGAGAGTTCCAGGTCTTGGCCGCCAGGAAGGAGAAAGATCTCCCACCCGCCGTGGAGCGTCGGATGCGAGGGACGGCAGCGAGTGCGAGGCCAGAGGAGCGGAGGGGGCGGGTGGGGACATAGAAGTTGAGGCGTCTGTTGAGGTATTCCGGTCCCTTGTCGTGGAGGGCTTTGTGTGCGTGGGTGAGAAGTCGGAAGGTGATCCTTTTGCTGACTGGGAGCCAATGCAGGTGTCTCAGGTGTGCGGAGATGTGGCTGCTGCGGGGTACGTCGAGGATGAGGCGGGCCGAGGCGTTTTGAATGCGTTGTAGGTGATTTTGGAGTTTGGCTGTGGTCCCGGCGTGGAGGGTGTTGCCGTAGTCCAGGCGGCTCGTGATGAGGGCGTGGGTCACGGTTTTTCTGGTGTCGGCGGGGATCCAGCGGAAGATCTAGCGAAGCATGCGGAGGGTGAGGAAGCAGGCGGAGGACACGGCGTTGACTTGTTTGGTCCTGGTGAGAAGAGGGTCCAAGATGAAGCCGAGGTTGCGGGCGTGGTCTGTGGGGGTCGGTGCGGTGCCGAGGGCTGTGGGCCACCAGGAGTCGTCCCAGGCGGACGGGGTATTGCCGAGGATGAGGACTTCCGTTTTTTCAGAGTTCAGCTTTAGGCGGCTAAGCCTCATCCAATCTGCGACGTCCTTCATGCCCTCTTGTAGGTTGGTCTTTGCGCTGGCGGGGTCCTTGGTGAAGGAGAGTATGAGTTGGGTGTCATCGGCGTAGGAGGTGATGATGATGTCGTGCTTGTGTACGATGTTGGTGAGGGGGCTCATGTAGACATTGAAGAGTGTCGGGCTGAGTGATGAGCCTTGAGGTACGCCGCAGATGATCTCAGTGGGTTCTGAGCGAAACGGAGGGAGGTAGACTCTTTGGGAGCGGTTTGCGAGGAAGGAGGCGATCCAGTCCAGGGCCTGGTCTTGGATCCCGGTGGAGCGGAGGCGGGTGATTAGGGTGCGGTGACAGACGGTGTCAAAGGCAGCCGAGAGGTCGAGAAGAATGAGGGCGACTGTTTCACCGTTGTCCATCAGGGTTCTGATGTCGTCTGTGACTGAGATGAGGGCGGTTTCAGTGCTGTGGCTGGTTCGGAATCCGGTTTGTGAGGGGTCGAGCAGGTTGTTGTCTTCCAGGAAGGTGGTCAGCTGTTTGTTGACGGTCTTCTCTATTACTTTGGCTGGGAAAGGCAGAAGGGAGATGGGGCGGAAGTTTTTCAGGTCGCTCGGGTCAGCCGTAGGTTTCTTTAGTAGGGCGTTGACTTCGGCGTGTTTCCAGCATTCAGGGAAGGAAGCAGAAGAAAAAGAAGAGTTGATGACGGTCTGGAGGTGCGGGGCGATGATGTCGTCGGCTTTGTTAAAGATGAAGTGCGGGCAGGGGTCCGAAGGGGCGCCGGAGTGGATAGAGTTCATGATGGATTTGGTTTCTTCCGTGCTGATGTGGGTCCAGTTGTTGAGGGTGATGGTCGGGGATGTGGGTTCGGTGGTGTTTGGTTGGGTCTGGTGTCCGAAGCTGTCGTGGAGGTCGCTGATCTTGCGATGGAAGAAGGTGGCGAGGGATTTGCATAGATCCTGTGAGGGCGTGACGGCGTTGGCGTTGGCGCTGGGGTTGGAGAACTCCTTGACGATGCTGAAGAGTTCTCTGCTGTTGTGGCTGTTTTTGTCCTGTCTGTCGGTGAAAAAATTCCTTTTGGCAGCGCGGATCAGGTGGTGGTGTTCGCGGGTAGCGTTCTTGAGGGCGGTCATGTTGTCAGCGGTGTGGTCCTTGCGCCAGGCTTTCTCAAGTGCGCGACAAGTTTTCTTTGATTCTTTGAGGGTGTCAGAGAACCAGAGAGGTTTCTTGGTGTTGTTCTGTCGCTGTGTGCGTTTGAGGGGAGCAAGGTTGTCTGCGCAGTTGGAGATCCAGTTTGTGAGGTTGAGGGCTGCGTCGTTGGGGTCGGTGGTGAGGGTGGGTTGGTTGGCGGCGAGTGCGGAGAAGAGTTGCTCTTCAGGGATCTTGTTCCACTGTCGGCGAGGGATGGGTTGAGTGCGGAGGTGGCGGGTCTCGCGTCGGAATGTGAAGTGGACGCAGCTGTGGTCGGTCCAATGAAGGGCGGAGGCGTGGCTGAAGAAGACGTGTTTGCTGGTGGAAAAGATAGGGTCGAGTGTGTGTCCGGCGATGTGGGTGGCAGTGTTCACCAGTTCTTTGAGGCCGAGGTTGGCGAGGTTGTTGAGCAGGGTGGTGGTGTTGGGGTCGTTGTTTTGTTCCAGATGGAAGTTGAGGTCGCCTAGGAGGATGTAGTCCGGTGAGGCGAGGGCGTGAGGGGAGATGAAGTCGGCGATGGCGTCGCTGAAAGGGGCGCGAGGTCCGGGAGGACGGTAGACGAGGGATCCTCTGAGGGTGGTCCTCGGGTCGGTGCGAATCTGAAAATACAGGTGTTCAGCGGCGAGAGGGGTGTCTTCGGTGGAGGTGGTGACGCTGATGGAGTCTTTGAAGACGATGGCGATACCTCCTCCTACTTGGTTGGTGCGGTCTTTCCTGGAGATCTTGTAGCCTTCAGGGATGGCGGTGGCGATGTCTGGAGCAGAGGAGGCGTTCATCCAGGTCTCCGTGATGAAGGCGACGTCCGGTGCTGTGGAGTCTAGCAGGTCCCAGAGTTCAACGGCGTGTTTGTGAACGGAGCGGGCGTTGACTAGGATGCACTTGAGGTGGTTGATGGTGCGGGGCTTGTGGTCGTGGTAGTTGCGTGGTGGAAGATGCATTTGCAGGAGTTGCAGGCGAAGGGTCCATGGGTGCGTTTGGGGTGAGCTTGGAAGCAGGTGTTGGAGCGTCCTGGGTTGAGGGCATGGAGGGTGGTGGGGTCGTAGCGGATCAGCGGGGCTTGGGAGAGCTGGGGACCAGGGGTCATGGCGCTGGGCGCGGGCCAGGCACGGACGGGCGCAGACGGGCTTGCCTCTGGTGCGCCTCTGGCGCGCCAGCGGCGCACCCGCTGCGCGGTCTCGCAGCGGCCGCCATATGAGGTAGGAGGGGGGGGAGGGGTCAGCTGGGGGCGAATGGGAGCTGGGGGGCGGGGGCGTGCAGGAGGTCACGGCGGGAAAGTGCGAGGGAGGGGGGGACAGGTAGAGTGAGAAGAGCTGGGGGAGGGGGGTTTAAGGGTGGAGGGGGGTGAGTGTTAGGAGGTTTAGGAGATTAGGGAGAAAGATAGGTGTAGGGTTGTGAAGATAGGGGAGGGGGGGTTGTAGAGGTGGGTGAGGGTGAGAGGTAGAGTGAGAGGATAGGAAGATAGGTAAAAGAGGGGGTGGCGGGAGGGGGGGAGAGATAGAGAAATAGGTAGAGAGAAAAGGTAGATAGAGAAATCGATAGATAGGGAAATAGATAGAGAGATAGGAAGATAGGAGGAGGTGGAGAGTGAGGGAGTTGGATAGTGGGATAGAGAGATGGAGAGATAGGTAGATAGGAGGAGTGAGGGAGGTAGAAAGTGAACGGTTTAGATAGGGGAGATAGAGGGGGGATGCGAGTGGGGGAGCGGGATGAGGCAGGAGCAGGAGGGCAGGCGCGGGGAGAAGAGGACGGAGGAGGCAGAAGAGCCGAAGGCAGAAGACAAGAAGACAAGAAGAACAGAAGAAAAGAAGAACAGAAGAACAGAAGACCGGAAGGACTGAAGACCGGAAGAGCAGAAGACCGGAAGAACAGAAGAAACACAGAAGAACACAGAAGAACAGAGAAGAATACACAAGAACACAGAGGAAGACAGAAGAGCACAGAGGAAGACAGAAGAACACAGAGGAAGACAGAAGAATACAGAGGAAGACAGAAGAACACAGAGGAAGACAGAAGAACACAGAGGAAGACAGAAGAACACAGAGGAACACAGAAGAACACGGAGGAAGATACAAAAAACGAAGAAACAGAGGGCAGAAGACCACAGCAGAAGATGAGGAAGAAGAGAAGAGGAGAGAAGACGGGGAGAAGAGGAGTACAGAAGAAGAATACAGACGAGGAGCGAGGAGGAAGAACAGAGAAGAAGAAAAGAGGAAAAGAAGCAGGAGCAGGAGAGAGGGTGAGTAGCGCGGGGCAGAGCGAGGGGCTGGGAGGTGGGGGGTACTTACTGTGGGGTGGGTCTCAGGAACTCAGGAACCTGGAGGAGCTGCAGCGGCGGGGGAGCGACCTACCCTTGGGTCAAGGGTCGCTACCACTGTCGCGCAGCAGCGCCATATGAGGTGGGGGGGGGGGAGGGGTCAGCTGGGGGCGAATGGGAGCTGGGGGGCGGGGGCGTGCAGGAGGTCGCAGCGGGAAAGCACGAGGGAGGGGGGGACAGGTAGAGTGAGAAGAGCTGGGGGAGGGGGGTTTAAGGGTGGAGGGGGGTGAGTGTTAGGAGGTTTAGGAGATTAGGGAGAAAGATAGGTGTAGGGTTGTGAAGATAGGGGAGGGGGGGTTGTAGAGGTGGGTGAGGGTGAGAGGTAGAGTGAGAGGATAGGAAGATAGGTAAAAGAGGGGGTGGCGGGAGGGGGGAGAGATAGAGAAATAGGTAGAGAGAAAAGGTAGATAGAGAAATCGATAGATAGGGAAATAGATAGAGAGATAGGAAGATAGGAGGAGGTGGAGAGTGAGGGAGTTGGATAGTGGGATAGAGAGATGGAGAGATAGGTAGATAGGAGGAGTGAGGGAGGTAGAAAGTGAACGGTTTAGATAGGGGAGATAGAGGGGGGGATGCGAGTGGGGGAGGGGGATGAGGCAGGAGCAGGAGGGCAGGCGCGGGGAGAAGAGGACAGAGGAGGCAGAAGAGCCGAAGGCAGAAGACAAGAAGACAAGCAGAACAGAAGAAAAGAAGAACAGAAGAACAGAAGACCGGAAGGACTGAAGACCGGAAGAGCAGAAGACCGGAAGAACAGAAGAAACACAGAAGAACACAGAAGAACACAGAAGAACAGAGAAGAATACACAAGAACACAGAGGAAGACAGAAGAACACAGAGGAAGACAGAAGAGCACAGAGGAAGACAGAAGAACACAGAGGAAGACAGAAGAATACAGAGGAAGACAGAAGAACACAGAGGAAGACAGAAGAACACAGAGGAAGACAGAAGAACACAGAGGAACACAGAAGAACACGGAGGAAGATACAAAAAACGAAGAAACAGAGGGCAGAAGACCACAGCAGAAGATGAGGAAGAAGAGAAGAGGAGAGAAGACGGGGAGAAGAGGAGTACAGAAGAAGAATACAGACGAGGAGCAAGGAGGAAGAACAGAGAAGAAGAAAAGAGGAAAAGAAGCAGGAGCAGGAGAGAGGGTGAGTAGCGCGGGGCAGAGCGAGGGGCTGGGAGGTGGGGGGTACTTACTGTGGGGTGGGTCTCCGGAACTCAGGAACCTGGAGGAGCTGCAGCGGCAGGGGGAGCGACCTACCCTTGGGTCAAGGGTCGCTACCACTGTCGCGCAGCGGCGCCATATGAGGTAGGAGGGGGGGGGAGGGGTCAGCTGGGGGCGAATGGGAGCTGGGGGGCGGGGGCGTGCAGGAGGTCACGGCGGGAAAGCACGAGGGAGGGGGGGACAGGTAGAGTGAGAAGAGCTGGGGGAGGGGGGTTTAAGGGTGGAGGGGGGTGAGTGTTAGGAGGTTTAGGAGATTAGGGAGAAAGATAGGTGTAGGGTTGTGAAGATAGGGGAGGGGGGGTTGTAGAGGTGGGAGGGTGAGAGGTAGAGTGAGAGGATAGGAAGATAGGTAATAGAGGGGGTGGCGGGAGGGGGGGAGAGATAGAGAAATAGGTAGAGAGAAAAGGTAGATAGAGAAATCGAAAGATAGGGAAATAGATAGAGAGATAGGAAGATAGGAGGAGGTGGAGAGTGAGGGAGTTGGATAGTGGGATAGAGAGATGGAGAGATAGGTAGATAGGAGGAGTGAGGGAGGTAGAAAGTGAACAGGTTAGATAGGGGAAATAGAGGGGGGGATGCGAGTGGGGGAGGGGGATGAGGCAGGAGCAGGAGGGCAGGCGCGGGGAGAAGAGGACGGAGGAGGCAGAAGAGCCGAAGGCAGAAGACAAGAAGACAAGAAGAACAGAAGAAAAGAAGAACAGAAGACCGGAAGGACTGAAGACCGGAAGAGCAGAAGACCGGAAGAACAGAAGAAACACAGAAGAACACAGAAGAACACAGAGGAAGACAGAAGAACACAGAGGAAGACAGAAGAGCACAGAGGAAGACAGAAGAACACAGAGGAAGACAGAAGAATACAGAGGAAGACAGAAGAACACAGAGGAAGACAGAAGAAGACAGAGGAACACAGAAGAACACAGAGGAAGATACAAAAAACGAAGAAACAGAGGGCAGAAGACCACAGCAGAAGATGAGGAAGAAGAGAAGAGGAGAGAAGACGGGGAGAAGAGGAGTACAGAAGAAGAATACAGACGAGGAGCGAGGAGGAAGAACAGAGAAGAAGAAAAGAGGAAAAGAAGCAGGAGCAGGAGAGAGGGTGAGTAGCGCGGGGCAGAGCGAGGGGCTGGGAGGTGGGGGGTACTTACTGTGGGGTGGGTTTCAGGAACTCAGGAACCTGGAGGAGCTGCAGCGGCAGGGGGAGCGACCTACCCTTGGGTCAAGGGTCGCTACCACTGTCGCGCAGCGGCCGCCATATGAGGTAGGAGGGGGGGGAGGGGTCAGCTGGGGGTGAATGGGAGCTGGGGGGCGGGGGCGTGCAGGAGGTTGCGGCGGGAAAGCGCGAGGGAGGGGGGGGACAGGTAGAGTGAGAAGAGCTGGTGGAGGGGGGTTTAAGGGTGGAGGGGGGTGAGTGTTAGGAGGTTTAGGAGATTAGGGAGAAAGATAGGTGTAGGGTTGTGAAGATAGGGGAGGGGCGGTTGTAGAGGTGGGTGAGGGTGTGAGGTAGAGTGAGAGGATAGGAAGATAGGTAATAGAGGGGGTGGCGGGGGGGAGAGATAGAGAAATAGGTAGAGAGAAAAGGTAGATAGAGAAATCGATAGATAGGGAAATAGATAGAGAGATAGGAAGATAGGAGGAGGTGGAGAGTGAGGGAGTTGGATAGTGGGATAGAGAGATGGAGAGATAGGTAGATAGGAGGAGTGAGGGAGGTAGAAAGTGAACGGGTTAGATAGGGGAGATAGAGGGGGGGATGCCAGTGGGGGAGGGGGATGAGGCAGGAGCAGGAGGGCAGGCGCGGGGAGAAGAGGACGGAGGAGGCAGAAGAGCCAAAGGCAGAAGACAAGAAGACAAGAAGAACAGAAGAAAAGAAGAACAGAAGAACAGAAGACCGGAAGGACTGAAGACCGGAAGAGCAGAAGACCGGAAGAACAGAAGAAACACAGAAGAACACAGAAGAACACAGAAGAACACAGAAGAATACAGAAGAACACAGAGGAAGACAGAAGAACACAGAGGAAGACAGAAGAGCACAGAGGAAGACAGAAGAACACAGAGGAAGACAGAAGAACACAGAGGAAGACAGAAGAACACAGAGGAACACAGAAGAACACGGAGGAAGATACAAAAAACGAAGAAACAGAGGGCAGAAGACCACAGCAGAAGATGAGGAAGAAGAGAAGAGGAGAGAAGACGGGGAGAAGAGGAGTACAGAAGAAGAATACAGACGAGGAGCGAGGAGGAAGAACAGAGAAGAAGAAAAGAGGAAAAGAAGCAGGAGCAGGAGAGAGGGTGAGTAGCGCGGGGCAGAGCGAGGGGCTGGGAGGTGGGGGGTACTTACTGTGGGGTGGGTCTCAGGAACTCAGGAACCTGGAGGAGCTGCAGCGGCATGGGGAGCGACCTACCCTTGGGTCAAGGGTCGCTACCACTGTCGCGCAGCGGCCGCCATATGAGGTAGGAGGGGGGGGAGGGGTCAGCTGGGGGCGAATGGGAGCTGGGGGGCGGGGGCGTGCAGGAGGTCGCGGCGGGAAAGCGCGAGGGGGGGGACAGGTAGAGTGAGAAGAGCTGGGGGAGGGGGGTTTAAGGGTGGAGGGGGGTGAGTGTTAGGAGGTTTAGGAGATTAGGGAGAAAGATAGGTGTAGGGTTGTGAAGATAGGGGAGGGGGGGTTGTAGAGGTGGGTGAGGGTGAGAGGTAGAGTGAGAGGATAGGAAGATAGGTAATAGAGGGGGTGGCGGGAGGGGGGAGAGATAGAGAAATAGGTAGAGAGAAAAGGTAGATAGAGAAATCGATAGATAGGGAAATAGATAGAGAGATAGGAAGATAGGAGGAGGTGGAGAGTGAGGGAGTTGGATAGTGGGATAGAGAGATGGAGAGATAGGTAGATAGGAGGAGTGAGGGAGGTAGAAAGTGAACAGGTTAGATAGGGGAGATAGAGGGGGGGATGCGAGTGGGGGAGGGGGATGAGGCAGGAGCAGGAGGGCAGTCGCGGGGAGAAGAGGATGGAGGAGGCAGAAGAGCCGAAGGCAGAAGACAAGAAGACAAGAAGAACAGAAGAAAAGAAGAACAGAAGAACAGAAGACCGGAAGGACTGAAGACCGGAAGAGCAGAAGACCGGAAGAACAGAAAAAACACAGAAGAACACAGAAGAACAGAGAAGAATACAGAAGAACACAGAGGAAGACAGAAGAACACAGAGGAAGACAGAAGAATACAGAGGAAGACAGAAGAATACAGAGGAAGACAGAAGAACACAGAGGAAGACAGAAGAACACAGGAAGACAGAAGAAGACAGAGGAACACAGAAGAACACGGAGGAAGATACAAAAAACGAAGAAACAGAGGGCAGAAGACCACAGCAGAAGATGAGGAAGAAGAGAAGAGGAGAGAAGACGGGGAGAAGAGGAGTACAGAAGAAGAATACAGACGAGGAGCGAGGAGGAAGAACAGAGAAGAAGAAAAGAGGAAAAGAAGCAGGAGCAGGAGCTGCGACCCTTGACCCAAGGGTAGGTCGCTCCCCCTGCCGGTGCAGCTCCTCCAGGTTCCTGAGTTCCTGAGACCCACCCCACAGTAAGTACCCCCCACCTCCCAGCCCCTCGCTCTGCCCCGCGCTACTCACCCTCTCTCCTGCTTCTTTTCCTCTTTTCTTCTTCTCTGTTCTTCCTCCTCGCTCCTCGTCTGTATTCTTCTTCTGTACTCCTCTTCTCCCCGTCTTCTCTCCTCTTCTCTTCTTCCTCATCTTCTGCTGTGGTCTTCTGCCCTCTGTTTCTTCGTTTTTTGTATCTTCCTCCGTGTTCTTCTGTGTTCCTCTGTCTTCTTCTGTCTTTCTCTGTGTTCTTCTGTCTTCCTCTGTGTTCTTCTGTCTTCCTCTGTGTTCTTCTGTCTTCCTCTGTGCTCTTCTGTCTTCCTCTGTGTTCTTCTGTATTCTTCTCAGTTCTTCTGTGTTCTTCTGTGTTCTTCTGTGTTTCTTCTGTTCTTCCGGTCTTCTGTTCTTCTGTTCTTCTTTTCTTCTGTTCTTCTTGTCTTCTTGTCTTCTGCCTTCGGCTCTTCTGCCTCCTCAGTCCTCTTCTCCCCGCGCCTGCCCTCCTGCTCCTGCCTCATCCCCCTCCCCCACTCGCATCCCCCCTCTATCTCCCCTATCTAACCCGTTCACTTTCTACCTCCCTCACTCCTCCTATCTACCTATCTCTCCATCTCTCTATCCCACTATCCAACTCCCTCACTCTCCACCTCCTCCTATCTTCCTATCTCTCTATCTATTTCCCTATCTATCGATTTCTCTATCTACCTTTTCTCTCTACCTATTTCTCTATCTCCCCCCCCGCCACCCCCTCTATTACCTATCTTCCTATCCTCTCACTCTACCTCTCACCCTCACCCACCTCTACAACCCCCCTCCCCTATCTTCACAACCCTACACCTATCTTTCTCCCTAATCTCCTAAACCTCCTAACACTCACCCCCCTCCACCCTTAAACCCCCTCCCCCAGCTCTTCTCACTCTACCTGTCCCCCCTCCCTCGCGCTTTCCCGCCGCGACCTCCTGCACGCCCCGCCCCCCAGCTCCCATTCGCCCCCAGCTGACCCCTCCCCCTCCTCCTACCTCATATGGCGCCCGCTGCGCGACAGTGGTAGCGACCCTTGACCCAAGGGTAGGTCGCTCCCCCTGCCGCTGCAGCTCCTCCAGGTTCCTGAGTTCCTGAGACCCACCCCACAGTAAGCACCCCCCACCTCCCAGCCCCTCGCTCTGCCCCGCGCTACTCACCCTCTCTCCTGCTTCTTTTCCTCTTTTCTTCTTCTCTGTTCTTCCTTCTCGCTCCTCGTCTGTATTCTTCTTCTGTACTCCTCTTCTCCCCGTCTTCTCTCCTCTTCTCTTACCTGAGAATAGTTCACAAGAATAGTTCGATAATTAAATTGAGATATTAATAAGCACTTCATATGTGTAAAACCCATAAAAGCAAACATAGATATACATAAGAATACATTGATAAAACAGCCCAGATAGAGTGCACGCCCAATTGTAATTGTTATAGTGACTTAAAGGAGAAATGTATTATTTAGAGCTTGTTAAAGTAAAATCTTTAAAATACATAAACAGGCAAATAAAACATATATACATTTAAAAGAAGCACTATTTGAGCGAGTCATCGGCTGCCCAAGCCAGAGTTGCCGGTCCCTTGATAGTAGGCTGGAAATGTGCAGTGATAGTTTCTTCCATCATATCACAAACGGATAGCCCAGAGTCTACCGAGAGGTACATACCAAATGGGTGCAGTCCACCTCCACAATGTATTATTCGGGTCTGCGTAAATTAGAATCCAAAAAATGCATTTAGAGAGAAATAAACCAGATGCACATTTAAATGCAGTAGAACTCAAATGAGTCCTCAGCTATCCTGGCCAAAATCACCAGACCCATGTTAAGTGATATTCGTAACTTGGTTACATACCTTTATAGATATTAAGGGGCATATTTATGAAAAATTACGCACAACTACGCTAGCATAGTTGTGTGTCATTTTTTTTAACGCAAACTAGCGTCATTCCTTAGAGCCATCCGTGCACCATATTTATGAAATGACGTAGGATGGCACTAAGGAATGGTTAGTGTGAAAATAAATGGAGCTAACATCTGCGACATGCCGTAAGGAAAATTACGCTAATGCTGCAAAAGTGTCACTAGACTGTTTTGCAGCGCGTAAACATGTCGCAAAAGGGTTAGCACCGTTTTTTGACTGCATTAGCATCAAAACATAACGCACAAGCAGGAACGAGTGCAATTGCAAGAGAAGATGGAATCATCAGGCCAGGAGAGACCCCAGGGTGACCCCAATGCCCAAGTACCAGCCAGGAGGGTCCAGAAAAGTCCCAGGAGAAGGAGAAGAGAAAGCACAAGTGTTGCTTTAGCGAGGAGGAGCATGACATCCTAGTCAGAGAGGTGACGGAGCACCAACATCAGCTCTTTGTTACCACCAAATTGCCAATTATTAGGAGAGACGCAATATGGCAGCAAATAGTGGACAAAATCAACAGCGTCGCAGAGATGAAGACAATTGTCACTGAGAGCAAAAAGTGCTGGCACAATTGCAAGCGCAGGACTAAGGAGAAACTTGCCAGGCACCGTGAGGCAGCACTGCATACTGGAGGTGGAAGTCCTGCACCACAGGAGGACTGGGATGAGCTGGAGGAGATGGTTGCAGCGGTCATCCCAGAGGCACTGCTCACTGTAATTACACACAGCACAGACCACCAGGACCCACTACAAATGCGGGGTAAGTTGCAGGGGGTGATATCTGGAACTCCACTAATAGCAGGAGGGGGGGCACATAGGACACACTCAATGCATGCTAAAGGGTTGCTTCGGGACACATAGGACCTGAATCAAGGTGCACCATCCACACCCAAGCCACACATGTACTGACGCTTTGGTTGTGCTATACACTCATCAACATAGGCTACGCACTATGGCTATACTCCACCATGTAAATATGCACCACATTGCCTAGTAGGCATGTGCAAATAGTGTGGCTGTTCCTGTGCCATGACAACACCCATTGCGTATTGTCAAAGCCCCTGTACCAACACAATGTAGACATCAGAGACTAGGACAAAAGTCAATACCACCCCAGGGGTGGTGCCTCTGGCCAAATTGCTTTCTTTTCTCATTGTCACATTGCCTTTACTCATCTGTGCTGCATTTTGCACCTCACATTAAAATGCTATCTCCACAAAAATAGCTCATACATGTGCAGGAAGGGACACCTCATTGAACATGAACATATCATCCCTTCAAGTCAGGCACCCCGTCCTCATGCTGCAACAATGCCTGTTTTGGTGTAGGGAGAACAAATCTGTGCGGGTGCAGGGGGAATTGCAGGGCTGTACTGTATTCAAGTAAATATGGCACATCACTGCATATCTAAACTGCTGCAGTGTACTGCAACACACCTTTCAGTTGCACTGAGCCATGCCACATGATTATAATCTGCCCTAAAGCTTGCAACCTGTGGAACACAACCCATACAGGGTGAACCCACAACAACTCACACACAACCATATGCGCCATATGGGAATAGCCACAAAATAAAATACATATAACACATTAAACATCAAGTGTGCAGCTGTACAAGTGGCTGCAGTCTGACCATCTGACAAGATAGAGGGCTAGATCAAACAGAAAATGATGGTGTGGGCTGCTGTGCCAAATTAGGCAGAATGACGTACTGTCATTTTCAAAACACAGGCATGCGCCATGTACATAAGACTCCAGCACACTCCTGTGTACCCCCAGTGCAGGTGGGAAGATGTTGTGCGCCAGTGCAGCCACCTTTGCACCATAGTGCAAGGATTGCTGCGTTGAGGGGGAGAATGTTTTTGTGGAGGAAGGAATACATTCCTCCACAACAACAAACTTAAAGTGCGATTTGCTCCTACTATGTGTGCTGCAGTATGCAGCACACATAGAAAAAGCAAAAACTTCCAGTAGAAATGTAAGCATCACTCTTAGATTTTGCCATTCTAAAGCCACCCCTGGACTGTTGTCAGATATTTGCCCAGTGTCTGGTATACAAATAGTGCAAAATCTGAGGCAGTTTCATACAGCAATGGGTGTTGCTGTGGTACATCCACAGCAACACCCATTACACACACTTCCATGCTGGGTCTGAAGAGGCCATATATTCAAGGTGGGGTCAAGGCACAAAAAGTGGCTTCATGGCACCTTGTACATACAGAACAGGGCATTGCCCCACCTGAGCCTCACCAAAAGTGACACTCAGGTGGCGCTTGGGGCACCGACATGTGCCCCAAAATACCTAGTGAGCTTGACACATATGTGATGCACAATGCTACACATAGTTACAACGACAACCTTGGGTCAGTAAAATGTCACTGTGCCTCCAGTGGCAAATACATGATGTCCCATGCCAACAGCCAATACAATTGAATATTGATTTTACACAATCTCATTACAGAGGAAGATGGCTTGCCTCCTGCTGACTTGCCTGTCCTGGATTTTGCAGATGACATGGATGACCGGTTCCCAACCATCAATGAATAGACTCTTGAGGATGTCCCAGGATCACTCCAGACACCACCTCCAGCCGCAGGGAGGACACACAGCATTGCGGGGTCTCCACATGAACCACCCAACTACCAACACACTCCACCAGCCAGTACTCACACAGCCTTGGACTCCGAGGACCCAGAGATCAACTTTCAGAGGATAGTGGTAGGAGTCCAGCGGGAGCTAGCCAAGCAGGTGCGGGTGGGGATGAAGGCCATGGCAGACAACCTAGAGGGAGTGTGGACGTTCCTCAGTCCAAATAAGGACAACTCAGCTGCTATCAGAGGCACCCACTCCCCGCTACGTGGACTCCAGCAGTCTCTGGCCGACATAGCAGCTGTCATGATGCAGAGTCTACAACAAATGCCCTCCCAAACAGGCAGCAGCATTACAGACAACAGGCTGGGGGTATGCAGAATACCCTGGAGTCCATGCAGCAGGAAGTGGCCTCCCTGAGGGATAACATGGCTGCCTACCACTATAATGGTGCTGCAGTGTTGAAAAATTAGCAGTTCCTCCTTACTGCAGTGATGTCTTATATGTTGTCACACATGGCAGCTGCCAGTGCCTTTGACTCCAGATCTCTATCCCCTGAAGTGTGTGGCCCACTCTACCTCTACAACAGCATCAGCCATGGCACAGAAAGCATCACACATATCATAGGATGAAGATGTGGCAGGAATAACATTCACAAGGAAAAGCACCCGGTAGCACCAGTCTGTGCCACATGGACAGTTTCTCCTTAGTTCTGGGCTTGAGATCATGCCAGTGTTCTGACAGTATGAAATGTGCCCTCTTCACCTAATCACTGTTGATTTGTCTGCTATGTGCTGTCATTGTCTCTTTCATACCAATTGGAACTTTTTTATTCCTCACTAATGCAAACTAGTCCTAACCATGTCTCATGACACGTCCCTCAACCCTGGACTCCGATTGTGCTACAAACTGCTAACTTTCACTCATTGGGTCTGTGAAATGAACATTGTGTAGAATTCACAAATACAATTGCACCTTTAAATAAAGCACCTTGTACACATGTTGCATTTATACTTTGCCTGTGATCCATCTTCTCAGCTAATAGATAGCATTGTGCCAATCTGTATCAATGTGTACAGAATATCAGTACATGAGTGCATGACTGTCAGACACAAAGCCACACACTAGCATCCTAACATGAGAAAGGTTAATAATGGTGTTGTTGGCTACAACCAAGTTAATGAGTATTCTATATAAATTTTGAACAGATACCCTTTGAAGTAGACATCGAGTATGTATAACTGCGAACCAATTCAATGGTAACTTACCCAGATGGGAGTAGCAGTATTTGTGTGGTACAGGAGAAACTAACCTTATCAGTGATGGCCACCTGTCAGTGTTGCAAGATACAGGTCCCAATTTGCCTGTTGTCAGATGTGCCACGCATGCCAACAATGCAATTGCAGGACCCCACCAAAGACAGGTGAAGTCTCATATTTACCTGTACAAGATAAAGTATACATACACATTGTGAATGGTTGGAACACTGGATGGCAAACGTATGCACTAGTAGATGGTATGTAGAAGTCATATTGACAGCTTCTTGCTCATAGGGGATGCACATGGTAAACCTAGGAAATCAAGACAGTAAGCATACCATAGGCTATTATCCTAACTTGGCCAGTGAACTCGCGAGAACCCCCAGACTCTCAATCAACTTATAATATTATTAGGCTAAGAAAAACAGGATTCCTTGTAAAATCATGTACTTACAACTAACCTAAAACCTACCCTATGCCAAACGAATCTATACTAACTAAATTTAACTAACAACTACAATTATCTAACCTATTCTAAACTAATCTTACACATGTAACACCACACTCTAAACATTGTTCCCCCACCCCCTTAAGAGACATGATTCAAGTAGGAAAACATAAACTATGACTACACATGCACTAATCTAACCTATGGCCAAAACATATATATATTTTTTTGGTATTTTTTTATGTTTTTGTATTTTTATTTGTTCTTTTTTTTATACACAAATACCCCAACATGACCCCCCCACCAAACCCCAACAATAAAATTTTTAGAAAAACCCACCCCCCTCTATACTTAAGCAAATCTCTGTCTACTCTACACTAACCTAATGCTACCCATCTAAAGCCCAATCTAAAACAGTAAAAGGGAGGGGAAGGAACTGGGAGGTTGTAGAACACTATACGTTCATTTCTTTTATCTTCAGTTTCTTTTTGATGTATTGCAACATCCTCCGGTTCTCAGTACTCGCCTCCTCCAATTTGTGAAGTCTGGCTAAAATCTTGGCCATGTCCTGCCTCATGTCTAGTTCAAATTGGCTAGCAACAACTGCAGCAGGTAGCTGAACTGGTGCCTGGCTCATGACTGGTGCATCTGACATGGAGGGCCTTGGACCGGCTGTGATCCCCTGCACCCCTGATGTTTGTGCTACACTTGTGTGACTGTGGCTGCTGTGGAGGTCCACCATGTGCAAACGCACGCTATTCCCCAGTTGCCTTCTCACTGCGGAACCTCCTTCCCATTCAGTGGTATCGTGCTTCAACCTCTATTATGTGCCACTAGCGTTCGGCCCTCTTGTGAAAAGCGTGTCCTGGTCTGGTGTCATATTGGCAGCTGAAATATGAGGAGAAACAAGCATCAGTTTCAGCATTGGGTCGAGTTTGTACAGACATATTATGTACACTGCAACTGTAGATAGCACACACAGTCCACCACACATTCCTCAACAATGACTTACTCCTCATCTATGAGTATTTCCTACCAGCCATCAACAGTATCATGTACATGTCACTGGGATGATGGTTATCCATTGTTAACCAACAGGGTCCAGAGCTGATTGGACAAATTTGACCATGATCAACATTTGTGTCATCAAACTTGAGAGGATCACGTGCCCCAACAAGTCTGGATTTCCTATGTGCCTGTCCATAAGGGGGGCTGTGCACGCAATCCATCACCTCAACACCCCTGGTGAAACATTAAGGCTTGCCCAGTCTTCATGGATGCAAGGTGGGGGCTATATGATAGGGGGATTGGTAACTTCCCTCGGCTATTCAAAGGTTTAGTAAATCATCATTCATGTGTCCTGATGTAAGATCTGGCCTGAGCATACGATACAAGAGGGCACACCATTGCCCATGATGTGCCCACATGTACAACTGATGAAATGTCCACAGAAAGTTTCGCAAAAGCCTGACCTGCACATCAAAGTTGCCTACACATTACAGAACTGAAGCCCCCTGCCCTGTGCTATATTGTGCTACATGTGTTAAACAGCACACACATGGTGGCTGTATGGGTGCCCTTGGGCCCACAGAGAGTTTGGCACTGCACTTTGTGCTGCAACAGTATCCTGATAGATTGTACATTGTTTGCACCTGCATGTCAGACATCCTGAAAGTACCAGGGGGCATATTTATGGGCCCCTAGTGCCACTGGAGCATCACTTTTCGTAACGTTCTGGTGGAGCAATGCCCTATGCCGTATTTACAAGGTGGCATTAAGCCACTTTTTGTGACTTAACGCGACCTTGTAAATACAATACCTTCACATGCAGCCCTTTGCAAGAGAAAGAGCAAAATACCAGACATGATTCTTTATGTGCAGGAAGGGGTCTCTTCCTGCACATAAACAATCATTTCAAAATGACGCCTTGGCACTTTCTGTGTGATGCATTCTGCAGCACACAGAAGTGCCAAAATTGCCATTAGTGGTTGTTTATGTGCAGGAAGGGACACCTTCCCACACAAACAATCAAACCCCTCTATGCATACATCCTTGCACGATGGTGCAGGCAGTTCAATTTAGCGCAGTACAGGGGACAACACAGGGGTGCACTGTATTCAATTAAATTTGTCACATCCCTGCATTCTGAAAATGAAGGAGCCCAGCGTTGCCAATTTTGGCGCCGCGTAGCGCTCCGCCATTTTCCTTTAGTCCAGCCCATGTACACACACAGCATTCACATCATATGCATTCAGGATGTGACCTACATGACTCACAAATATCATGGTGGCAGGCCCATGTTGTGAAAACTGCTGAGTTCCAGCATGGGAAGAATCATATACTTTTCCCACAACCATCTGGAGCTGAGTTGTCTACTAATTGTGTACACTACTGGCTGTTGTGCAGCACAATATCGGTCCTGCAGTACTACAGCCTCATTATATCTGAAGAGTACTGAGCCCCCTATAGACCTCTCCAGATATAACCCACACCTTTACCATCTTGTCAGTAAGTGTAAGCTATGTGTGGCACACAGTGCTAACAATAGTGATGTGACAAAGTGATTGTCAACAGTCAAGCTATGTACATCAACAGCTGCCCTGACACCTATCATGGTAGACAGTAATGAATAAGTGTCCTGCCATTACAATTCCTATTACACACAATTTCATGCCAGCACACATTGCCCCTTGAGCTACAAGTAAGCCATTCGCATTGCACAACATTCCAACCGACATGATGTCACCATCCATTCTCCAATCAGGCAAAACCATATGTCATAGCATTCCACACTTCAGATTGACTCATACCAATCCCTGGAATGGCACACATGACGTACAAGATGACAGTTACAGGCTGCATCATGGTCTTCAAATTGGGCCACCTCACCTACGGTGTAGGGAGGAGGTCCACCTGCAAGACATGAATGGAAAACATTGCTTAGTGTAATTTGTACATATCAGTTAATGGACGACATTGTTCACTGTCAACTTGTTAGGCTAAGTGAGCAAGTCATCCTAGTGGTAGATCAGACAAACATCTATGATCTGTCAATAACACATAGTCACAGATAATGTAGACCCACGCACCTACAAACCATCACTGTCCCTCACACTTCTGTGGTGCTTCCCGCTGCACCATTCATACATGGTTTTGTCATGCAGGTGTCTGTTAGCTCTACACCTGCATGACCATATGGGACTGCTTGACACTGTATACTACATCTGAGGGGCATGCAGTGATTGTTGCAGTGGCTAGCCCATTGTGACACCCATAGCATTTGAGCCTGCCCCAGATGTTGTAGACATATACCTCATTGTCACAGAAAACTGACAAACAACTACCCAGGGGTTGTGTGTGTATTCTAAAGTGTTGAGGAATGGCGTGATACATCCGTGTGTGAAATAAGTAATATGTGTGTGCCATCACAAGGCACACACATGATTGGTAATGGTGCAGGAGTTTACTTATGTGAAAATAGTTGTACCTACCTCCACACTGACTGATTGAAATCATGGATGTATTGCCAATAGTATGTGGCCACCCATTGCTGGCATGGTATACCATTATTTGTCCAAGGAGGGATAAGAATGTAGGCATAGGCATATGCCTCAACACAAACACACTTGCTCTGTGGTCCAAGGATGCATTTGTTGGTGCAGTTTAATGAGTAATGTGCCAGTGATGGACAGCCCCATGCTGTCAGTGAGAAGCAGCAGGCCTGTGAAACTGACTCAGCACATGTGTGTGTGGTAATAGACATAGTATAGGGTGTATGTGATACACAATGTACAGGAAGAGGAAGGTGCTAGTAGTCTGGAGCCAGTGCATGGTCAAGCTCCCTTACATGACCTTGGCTAATGACACAAAGGGGCCGATAGAACACCAGTGGTGCAGTACCAAGTGCATCAATACTGTACTTGTGGCCCACAGTGCACCCCTTACCCCCGCTTGTGTTCGCCTAATGGGAATAAAGGCACAGCATGATGCAGGTAGGGTCCAACTGCATCTATTTATGTGTAGATAAAGAGATGTACTCAGCAGGAGTTGCAACACAACAGATCATCACGACTTCTGCAGAGTAAATGGGGGCTCATCACATACATTTATATGCCCCCATATCACACCTGCTCTCAGCAGCCGTTCAGAGTGCATGAAATATGGAATTTAGGTATTTCTCAGTTTTCCCAGTGGCTTATACATTTGCCTCCCAAACAACCCCCCTTCCATACATGAGGCATGGGGCAGGCCTCATTTTGTGCTGCTCAATACTGAGTTGCCCTATGCATGCATAACACCACTTTGTAATGGTTGTGCAGGGAAAATGGTACATCTGCCCTGCCTCTGCTTCATTATTCTACATTTGAATTGCAGGCCTAAGGTGGCACAGGGGCTCTTCAAACATGTAACATACAACATGTCCAGATCCATAACCGTTACATGCAGCACTCCACCATATCTTCAGCTCTCATGCACATGCAATTTTTTTTACTTTGTATGAAAATGGGAGACTTGCCAACTGCTCCACCATTCTCAATGTCCAGGTGATCCAGAAGATCTTGCTCCCTTGTAATGAGGTCTGCCCAGCAGTGCTTCAGTTGACGGACGTTCCCTCCTGTCATAAAGACTCTTGTTAGGTGGTGGAGTACCTTGCCCCATTGCCTCTGTGGGGTAGCTTTGAATGGTACGGTCACCCACTACCAGCATCATGGGGAGGTAGTGCTGTACCAGCCATATAAAACCCCCCAGCTCATCTGCCGACATCCTCGCCATCCTCCCTTTCCCAGACATACTGGACTGCGAATGCAGTTCACCCAAAAAAAGAAATTCCAAACAACTACCCCAACAACTATACTACCCCAGACAAACACCCCACGATACCCAGACAGAAACAATACACTTACAATACAAAAGACAGGTTTAAAGACAAATAAAACACATAAAACAGCTACAGGACACAGCACAATAAACACTCAAAACACTCCAAACACTCCAAACACTCCTACAGCACCAGCTCCACAAGCCCTCACACAGTCACAGACAATAACACAGTGAAGTGAAAGTGAAAGTGAAAGTGGATTTACTGTACCATGTTTGCAGGCAGGATGTCCTGTTTCATCATTTCCTGGGCCTGTGCTTCACGCTTCCAGTCATGTGTTTTTTTTTTACGCATGACCGTCATGCATCAAATGTTTCCCATTTAGTGTGAAATTGCCCGTGGATGTGTGATAGACGTTCAGGGGCTAGGTGTCTTTTAGCTTAGAAGAACTATATGGTATATGCTTATATGTGATTTTTTTTACGCATGACAGTCATTGATCTATTTTTCACCATGGTGAGTGAAAAGGCGTGTGAACATGTGATTGACCCTCAGTGCCCAGGCATCATTTTACTGACCTTGCAGAGTGTGGATTTGATGCGTTTGCATCATTTGTTTAATGCATTGAATTTTGCATTGTAGGCCTTGAGTGCACCCTGATTCACTTACCATGTGAAATGGGCTGTGCTGTAATGTGTATATGTGGAATGGCAACATGCACATAACTATCCAGTAATTTCTTAACGGTGACATTAATATGTTGAACCCATAGGTTTGCTTATGAGTCTGCATGTGATTGCTCATACTTTGTGCACATGTGCATGTGTAGCTACACTGTGCCCATATACATGTTGGCACATGTGTGCTATGTGTGTACATATGTGTTTGAATACTAATTTGTGGGAGGACTGCATTGTTATGTCTGTGATACAAATGTCACTTACCAACAACATAATATATATGATGGCCTATGTTCAACACATGGTAAGGCATGTGACGACCATGACAATTTGTACTCAGAGTATGCAGTAGACTAGGACTAGGTTGACATCACGTTACCCCTGGCAATTTTTGTGTCCATGTGTGTCCACTCGTTGGGGTGTTGTTGGATTTTACTTAATTAATTGGAATGGGCTAGGAATTAGCACCTTGACCACTTGATGGCACAATGTATGTAGTGGCGCATGGATCTAGGCCTTCAGGAGTCATATGCCCGTGAATTGGGTGTCACTGATGTGTGAGATGGAGGTAATAGACCCTCTCACATCACAAATGGTGTTGCTACCATACTTGTAACTTTTGTGTTTCTTACCTTCTCCCTGAGGTTTGAGTCACATTCCAATGGTATAGGTAGTGGAGAATGAGTAGACCAAGGAGAATCAGGTGCAAAGTAGTTTATTTGTGCTAGTTACAATGTGAGGCTGTTAGTCCAGTCACTTTGTATAGAAGTTCCCTACAATGTAGAGTCTCCTGCAAACTCCTGCATCAGTGTTCTTTTGTTCCCCCCTCCAAATTATCTGTTCCATCATCATCCTCCTCCTCTTTGGGGACATCAGTCTGGTTACCCCAGGGGCCATTTGCTCTGACACAGATGCTGTGGAGGATTGCACATGCCAGTATGATTTTGCATACGAGTGGTGGAGCATACAAGAGGTTTCCTCCTGTCAGGGCTAGGCACCAGAACCTTGATTTCAGGAGCCCAAATGCCCTCTCCACCACATTGCGTGTTCTTCTGTGCCCTTCGTTGTAGGCATGCTCTTTCACCATCGTGGGATTAGCAGATGGAGGTGTATCCCATGGTTGTATGCAATAACCTTGATCAGCTGCAAAGGAAAGAGAGAAGATGTGTTGGTAAAGCTTGATAGTAGTTTGGAACATACCATGGCAGTTGTTAGTTGGAGCTGGAGTGGTGACTCAGACTTGCTTGTGGTATGGTGTATGTTTCTGTTCTTGTGAAATATTTAATTGGGCTGTGTTGATGGACATGACAATCTTGGGTAGTGGCTCATGGACCTGGGAATTTTCATATTGATTCCAAAATGATGGTTTTAATTTAGCAAAAATGTGTTGTGTAGTCCATTTTTGAATCAGTGTTCTGTTGTTAGATGGAACCTACCATCTCCTTGCACCACAATGCTGTCAGATGTTGAAACGCCATAGTAGCCCTACAAAGCCAGACTGTGCCATCCATGTTACCATGTGGCACTACGCATGCAATGCAACACTTAGGGGGTCATTCTGACCCCGGCGGTACACCGCCGGGGCCAGGGTCGGCGGGAGCACCGCCGACAGGCCGGCGGTGCCCCGCAGGGCATTCTGACCGCAGCGGTTCGGCCGCGGTCAGAAGAGGCAAACCGGCAGTCTCCCGCCGGTTTACCGCCGCCCTTAGAATCCCCCATGGCGGCGCAGCTTGCTGCGCCGCCAAGGGGGATTCTGACACCCCCTACCGCCATCCTGTTCCTGGCGGTTCGCCCGCCAGGAACAGGATGGCGGTAGGGGGTGCCGCGGGGCCCCTGGGGGCCCCTGCCGTGCCAATGGCATGGGCACGGCAGGGGCCCCCGTAAGAGTGCCCCGAAAAGTATTTCAGTGTCTGCTAAGCAGACACTGAAATACGCGACGGGTGCAACTGCACCCGTCGCACCCCTGCAACTACGCCGGCTCAATTCTGAGCCGGCGTCCTCGTTGCAGGGGCATTTCCTCTGGGCCGGCGGGCGCTCTTTTGGAGAGCGCCCGCCGGCCCAGAGGAAATGTCTGAATGGCCGCCGCGGTCTTTTGACCGCGGTGCGGTCATTCAGCGGCGGTACCCTGGCGGACGGCCTCCGCCGTCCGCCAGGGTCAGAATGAGGCCCTTAGTGACCCTTTGTGGCAGATGATGGTTGTGCCAGCCATCAAGTGTACAAGGGTGTGTATTGCACATTAGTAGGATGATCTCATTTGGTGCAGTAGTATCTCCTAGCTTCCAATACATGATTTCTCACAGACACTTTCTACACATGCACAGTGCAGGCTTTGGAAAGGGGCACAGCTATTTTTCACATGGGTCCCTTAGTATGGTGCATGTAAGGTCAGGTATCTCCTCCATACGCCTACCGAGTCCTACTATGGCATCCATGATTTGTACTTTTTTTTTTTTTTTTACAAACTGTGCACCATGGTGGACCATTTCTAGTATACGGAACAGACATGGTGGTGTTAGGGGTCACTAGGGGTGCATATGAGGTGGCACTGGAGTAGGTGCTGCCCCATTTCTCATGATTCTTCCCCATATTTTGTATTTGTATGTGTACGACACAATACAGCAGACAGGTGTATGTCCACACTACAAGTATGTCAGGGATGTGTAGATGATATGTAGTTGGTAATGGCACCAGTTGGGTGGCATTTGATTTAGGATCTTCTAGAGGCTTGCACACCATGATTTAAGTCAGACTGTGCCTATGTGTGACTTTCTTTAAATGGCCATGGCCTATGCCATTGACATGTCTGGGCTACTCTTTGTTTGGTGTAATGTGTGTGTGAGCTGTATTTATTTGTCAGCCTGTGGACACTTATAGTAGTTTGTGAGCAACTTCTGCATGCAAAGGGGACTTGGCTCCACCTGCCCACACATGGTGTGCCAGTCAGGGTGTGGCCGTGTTATGTATATGTGGGTGTTTGTAAAGTGAAATGAATGCGGTGTAGTGTGGCATGTTGCATATGTGTTGTTACCTGTACATCTTTGTACCCCTGCACATGTCTTGTTTATCCTAGACAGTTGGTGTGTTGTGTGTGTAATGATTGGTATGGTGGCTTACCTATAAGTAGACCATTGCCATATTGCCCATCCTGGAACCACTCGCCTGATAATGAAATGGCGTAATATGTATGCATCATGGACACTGCTGGGATATTTTGCTACTATGTTGGTGAAGAGCCCACAGTGGTCCACAATGTCCTGCATATTGAATGAATGTGTGTGCTTGCAGTTCCTATATAGGTGTTCCATTGGTGCAGGTGGCACCAGTTGCACATGGGTGCAGTCCATTACACCAAGCAGATGTGGGAACCCAGCAATTTGATAGAAACCTTGCTTGGTCTCCTGCTGCAGATGCTGGATGTTTGGGTAGCACATGTGGTGGGGTGTGAGTCATATGATCGTGTCCAGTACCTCAGGTAGGAGGCCCAAGAAGATGGATGGGACATACCAGCCATTTGTGCACCCGTTATCTGAAAAGATCCAGACACCAGCATATGGAGGACAGCGAGGAGTTTGGTCATGGGTGGAATCATAGTGGGAGTTTACACCCTTGCTGTGATGTGTGACGCAATGTGGTGCCGCTTTTGTACAATAGACTCCCGGTTCAGTCAGTACATCCTGATCACATCTTGTTCCCTGAGGCCAAGGATGGTTGTGTGCTGTCTGAATATCCTCTCCTGCCTCCTGTGCTGCCTTTGTGGCTGCTGTGGTGGTGTTTGTGGTTGCTGAGGTGGTGGTGGGTCCTGCTGTCTTCGCTGACGTCTGTGGCATTTGCCAAGCTGGAGCAGTACCACTTCCATGAGTGGTGGTGTGTGGGCCTCTCTTTAACGCCTGGTCTAACCAGGCATTAAATTGTGACACTAATCGGACTTAGCACCATTTTTCAGTCCTACTTCCTTGATATGCATTGTTTTTGCATCATTAGGTAAATATGGCACTAGAGGGCTAGCAACACCTACCTTGTTTCTCATTGTCGCAATGAGACTCCAGGTGGATTGGCGCTCCCTAAAAATGGTACTAACTCCTAAATTTTGACACAAGACAGATTTAGTATCAAAATATAAATACGGAATTAGGTTGTTGCCACTTTAGCGAAAATAAATGACGCTAAGGAGGCGCAAACATTTCATAAATATGGGCCTAAGAGTGTAATATTTACAATCATTTAATGAAGATTTCCGTTCGGGCAACCCCCCTCTGTCTAATATACCATGCATGCTCTAGGTATTTGGCTACTGCAGATACTATCACAACCTTTGTTTCATATTTGAGGATTCTCAAAGCCTCCCAGTAATGCCCAACACTCATCAGCTTACAGACCGCAGCTATCCATTTTCTGCACAGCTGTGCATACTGGGGACAGAAAAAAAGAAAATGAGCTTCAGTTTCTTTGTCTAATGGGCAAAAGTGGCAGAACATTGAGGAATCCTGCTTATTCCATTTGCCCATTATGGGTCTTAGAGGTAAGGCCCCATATCTAAATTGGAGATATAGCCGTTTAGCAGTGGGTGGATAGATTTCATCCATAAGGACCTCATAAACTGGAGAGCATTTAACATTTAGGAATTGCCCTGCCAGATTCCCATTATCGTAATTCAGCCAAATCTGTTCCAGAGTGTGATTCCAATAAGCCCTTTTCACTTTCTGCCTGACTACCTTAGCAGCCACTGCTGGTGAGTTCCAAAGGTCAATCATCTTCAGCATCTAGCACTGCATCTTGACATTCTCCAGCCATGGTGTAACCACCTGTGAATCACAAGAGATCAGATCACTGAGCAAGTCCCTATATGGTGTCAGCTCCTCATTTGACCACAGCCTTACCAAGTACAATAGGGGTTATGTAACCACCACCAAGTTAATAGGGTTAAATGCTAGATCCAACCTCAGTAGGACTAGAGGCGTACCCTTGACTATCTTAAATAAACCCCATATGAAACTGTTCTCAGCTAATAGAAAGGCCGAGGTGTCTCCAAAACCCATATTTCCGCCCCATAAGTAGCTGCTGTCAGAACTCAGAGCACGAGAGAAACTAACTGGGCACACTATTCAAACAATGATAATCTATCTCGATAAAAAGAACACAGATTATAACAATTCTAAATCTCGTACAAAGGAATAATAAAAGACGGACTGACATTAAGTGTGACTCACAACAGGGACCCAGTGGCAGCTGCTTTAATAGCTATACCCAGGCCAGGCTGTTCTCAATGCCTCAAATATTCAACTGCCTGTTACTTGTTGATTGGTGTCCACCAGTGCTACTGTGTAAGAGTGTTACTTTGATCTGATGTCTGAGAGACAGAGCCTTAGGTTTTACCAGTGTGTTTACAAACAATGAGTTGTGTTGGCGGACCAACTTTGTAGAAGCTCAGCAGATGTACCCCCAAGCAACATCGCACAATATGTTTTCTCATGATTGTTACTTGTAGTACACTTTGAAACATTTTGCACTGTGACCAGCCCCAACTTTGCCCTGCATTTGTGCCTGTTTTAATTTGGTTTTGGTATTCCGTGAAACAGTAGCTCAGGGAACTGTGTGTGTGAATTTAGTAGCTATGGTTTTCCATGGATGCTTTTCAGCTTTTGTGCAGGTTTGGATATGCCTAGTTTGCTATGCCATGTAACTCTGTACTCATGAAGACTTGTCAGAAAATGTGCACCCAGCTACTCTTCTTCATGTCATTTTGTGTCACATGAGCTCACATGCAAACATTTAGTAAATCTGGGCCTGAGTGTTGTACATCCCATGGAGAATGTCTTGTTTGCAGATAACCGTGCACAGATGTCCTGGTGCAGTCACCTTGTTGAAACTGTTGCATGGTTAATGGTAGCATGGGAAAATGGTCAGCTCTTCAGAGGGCTCTCAGACCCTGGACCGGGAGCCTGAAGGATGTTGTAGTTCGCTTAGTGTGTCTTTCTTCTTCTTTTGCCAATGCTGTCTCATATGGTAAGCATTTGCAATCGAATACACCAGGAATGGTGTGAGCCAATTAACATGTCCATTCTGAAATTCTGGTGTGACTTATGTCCAATCCATGATGCATAGCTGAAATTTCAAGATATATTAACCTACAATTCACTTCTTCCAGTAATGGCTGGACATCCATCAATGTGAGAATGTAATTGCTTCAGACAGAGTTAATCCTCCTTGAAGAGCATTCAGCGTCAGATTTTTTTTATTAGAATTGAGAGTTATGCTGTTGATACAGTCCAGTGGGTACTTGGAGACTGCCATGCGCTGGTTGCACTTATAAGAGGTGCTTTGAACTGAGCATGCGTTTTAGAAACCATGGAGAAGCAAAAATCTCAGATATTTATGCCACTGTCCTTCAAACCTCAGTGCTTGCCTTAGTGGCTGTGATTATATGCAAGAGACTATGGGCCTGATGTAGAGTTAAATGGATGGGTTACTCCATTACAAATGTGACAGATATCCTGGACACCAGATTATAAGTGTATTATATCCAATGGCACTTGTAATACAGTGGACAGGATATCCGTCAAATTTGTGACAGAGTATCTTGTCCGCCAAACTCTAAAGCAAGTCCTACATCAGATTAGACTTGGAAGTGATCCCAGGGGAACATGAGGCTTAATCTACCTACACTAAATTGAAGAAACATATTTCATTACATGCTGGAAGATTTTGTAAAGAATGCAGTTGAAAATGTAAGATGCTTAGCAAACTTTCACCTACTTTTTCCAGTAAGTGTTTGGAGTTGTCCATCATCAAGATTCCAGAGTCTCTGGCAGTCTTCACCAAGATGCTGCAAAGCAATGGTCCTGACTATGGCAAGCTCCCCTGTCTCCCAGCACCTGAGCCATTGAAGGGGTTTCTTCCTGTCATTTATTGTGACTGTTAGTCCATATCCCCAAGCATTTTTACAAGTCTGGAAGGAATGTATGTTGTACACTAGCGTCTGAGTTCTTGTGTCCATCAGTTATTCTGTTGATTTTGAGATTCTTCCTCCAGACCTCTTTCTGTAATATATTCATCTCTTGGGCAAGATTATTCTGTTGTCAGACATCTAAACTGCATCTACTTAGGTGACTCTTGTACCCTTCATCTTCCAAAATAAACTTGGGGACAGATTCATCAATATTTCACGCAATGCAGAAAGACACGGAATGGAGAGGGATGGAATGTGCCATATGTAACATTGTATGCCACATTTGTGTCCTCTCCTTGCACTGGAGCACTTTTGACTGACTAGCGCCAAAGCAAGCACCCTTGTATCATGGGACAATAGTGCCTGCTTTCTGCACAAAAACAATCCTTTGAGACTGTTTCCTCTTTTGTGCTGCAATATGTAGTAAGAGGAATAACAAGGAGAAATAATGATATTTCTCCTTGTTATTCCTCCTCTTGGAAGTGTAGTGTTTTGACACATTCCCAGTTCTACCACTCATGGTAAATCAGGGGATGCGGCAAAATCCATGGGTGGGAGTTTAGAAGCTCCCATGTCCCACCCATGTTAAGCCTTCCTGTGGAAGAATAATGCAAGGCAGCAACTTGTACTGCCTTGCGTTACTCAAGATTTCCCAAGCACTGCAGGGCCAGGCAAGGTGGCCTTGTGTGGTTTGGTAAATCTGACTTTGGTGTTGCGTTGCCATTACACTACCTTGTGTGACACAAGAGCAAAGCACCACTTTGATGAATGTTGCCCTAGAAGTAGTGCAATCACCTGCCTTGTATGTTTTGGAAGCACTGAATTAGTTAATGTTTTGTATTTCATTCTTATTACAATTGTTAATGAGTAGCATGAGTTTCACTCATTATGTTCGTTGATGAAATAAATAGTCAATTTCTTGTTATCTCTCTGTAGATGAAGACTGTGATGAGGAAGAGGGACAATGTGGAAATAGCCCAGTTAATTTGAGAAATCTGAATTATGATATGTTCCAATATTCCTTGTTGCACTTCTGTATCCTTCCGACCATGCAGTGATGACATAGTTTGGTCTTCAAGTTCTGCTTGGGGATGTCCCACAGAACATTCTTTCAGGGTTAATCCCTTTGTAAGATATAGTTGTTGGAATGTCGACCCTGGCTGATGTGACAGATGGAAGCATGCCTGGCTGCACACAAGAACGTGCAGGAGATCTGCATGGTTTGCTGAGAGGCATAAGCCTTAACATGGATGTGTGGCCATGGAAGGCGAAGAGCCAGGACATGATGAAACAGGGGAGTTGCAGACTCCCTTCATTCAGGTATGGGGTCCAGTGTGGGTGTGGCACAAGCAGCTTGGTGTGGCTTATGCCTCTTTTCTTCCTCTTTCCCTTGCGGATATAACAGTGTGGTTGTGGTGGGAAGGTTTAGGGGTCCTTGAAAGTGCCAGAGCTGATGCGAGCCACAAGGTACTTCATTAATGAAGAGGCAGACAATTCAATATGAAAGGGAGTAACAAGAGACTCTTTGCACATGTTTTCTTTATTATGCTGTTGGTTGTTATTGGTGCCTAAGTAGTACTCTAACGCATGTTCCGATAACTTCCTTACCCAATGATGTTGATTATGATGTTTGCAGCCACTGTGCTCAAATTTTGGTGGATATTGTGTTATTTCTTGCTATTTTGGAAACTTAGGGGCATATTTACAAGTTTTTGGCATAGGGAGGTGCCACAAGCCTTATTGGTGTGCTGCCCTGCGTTAAAAGAAAAGGGCAGGAATGCACTGTATCAATAGGATATGGTGCATTCTTGTCCTTTTCCACTGTGGTGGCACACAATGGGCTGCCATGAGCCAACATGGGCACCCGTGCACCATGGTGCAAGGGTGTCTGCATTGCAGGGATGATTGTTTTTGTACAGGAAGGGACACAAGAGGTGTTTTCCTCTTTCTGTGTGTGCTGCAGCACACATAGAAAAAGGAAAAACAAGAAGTAAAAAAGGTATTTGTCTTTGTTGTAACTCCCTTACACCTCCACACGGGGAGACATAGACTTTTGACTCATTCCCAGCTTTACAAAATCTTGTAAATCTGGGAACTTGTCAAATGCCATGGGTGTGACATGGGAACACCCACCAGAACGCCCATGGCTTGCCTCCCTGTCGCAGGGTGAGGCATCAAAGCAACTTGTCCTACGTTGTCTCAGTACATATTTACAAGGCCATGAAAAACCATGAAGGGTGGGTTCACGTGGTGTTGTAAATATGTCCCTGCAGTGTGAGCGGTCGGACCATCACTAAATGTGACATTCCGGCAGAATAGAGGGGCTTATAAATAACCCCTTTAGATTCAGCAGAGGTAACTTGCACCCTGCTTTATTTAGATACATCTCCCCATATTAGATACTTTTAACAAACTCCTGTTAGACCTGACAGCCCTAGGGTGGTCAACCCCAACTTTTTGCCTGCCTCCCTCTACTTTACTTTTTTGACACTGTTTTTGCTGATTTTAGGACTCTGCACACTTTACCACTGCTAACCAGTGCTAAAGTGCATATGCTTTCTCCCTTCAAACATGGTAATATTGGTTCATACCCAATTGGAATATTTGTAAGTCCCTAGTAAAGTGCACAACATGTGCCCAGGGGCTTTAAATTGAATGCTACTAGTGGCCCTGGAGCACCGATTGTGCCACCAACATAAGTACCCCTTAACCATGTCCCAGGCCTGCTATTACAAGGCCTGTGTGTGCAGTTTCACTGCCACTTTGACTTGGCAATTAAAAGTATTTGCAAAGCCTTAAACTCCCCTTTTTCTACATATAAATCAACCCCAAGGTAGGCCCTAAGTTACCCATAGGGCAGGGTGCTGTGTAGGAAAAAGGCAGGACACATACCTATGTGTTTTATATGTCCTGGTAGTGGAAAACTCCTGAATTTGTTTTCCACTGATGTGAGGCCTGCTCCTTTCCTAGTCTAACATTAGGGATACCCTCATATATTGTTTGAGTGGTAGATTCTGATCAGAAAGGGGTAAACAGGTCATATTTAGGATGACCAGAATGGTAATACAAAGTCCTACTTACTGGTGAGGTTGGATTATATATTACTATTTTAAAAATGCCCCTTTTAGAAAGTGAGCATTTTTCTGCACTTAAAATGCATCTGTGCCTTACAGCCTGTCTCCATCCACGTCTGGGCTGGGTTGGTTGACAGCTCCCTTGTGCATGTCACCCAGACAACCACAAACACAGGAATCTCAATTACTCTTGCACACATCTGAATACTGAATGGGTTTTCCTAGGCTGGAAGGGTGGAGGGGCTTGACACTTACATTTCAAAGGCTAGTGGCCTGCCCTCACACAAAGAACTGCCAAACCCCCTACTGGGACCCTGGCAGACAGACCTGTACTGAAAGGGGACTTTGTGAACTTTACAACCACTCTTTGGAGTCTCCCCCACTTCAAAGGCACTTTTAGGTATATAAACTGGGTTCCTGACCCTACCAACTCAGGCACTTTCTGGGGCAGACACTCTGAATCAGATCCTGCAAACTGCCAAGAAGAGCTGCATGGCTGCCCAAAGGACTCACCTGGACTTGTTTGCTGTGAAGGACTGCTGCCTTGCTGTTGCCTTGCTGCCTTTCTGGTCTCTAGCTCTACTGAGAAGTGCTCTCCAAAAGCATGGATTCAGCTTGCCTCCTGTTCCTGAAGTCTCAGGGCCAAAAAGACTTCTTCTCTTCAAAGGAACTCCTTGTGCTGTGAAAATTGATGCACAGGCTGCTGGAAACGATGCACAGCCTGCCTAGCGGTAAAAGAATGACCGCATCGCTGACCCAGAATGACTCAGCCCGGCTCCCCGAGTGGAGATCGAAGCAGCGTCAGCGTTGCAACCGGAACTTTGACACACAGTCCACTGGATCGACGCATAGCTTAGCGGAACAACGCAGTCCGACTTCCTGCATGAGGAATCGACGCAGCACCTGCTGTGCGACACAAACTCCGACGTATCACCCACTGGACTGACGCAGCACCTGTAACTTCGTCCAGTACACCCAGGATTTTTGTGTATCGTCTTTGGGCGTCAAAAGACCCCACATCACAGTAAGGATCCAAGACTGCACGCTGGAAATCGACACAAAGCCATTGCAGTGTGGGAAGAATCAATGCATCGTCAGTGCGCGTATGGAAATTTGATGCACACCTTCCTTTTTCCATGCCTCTCCTCCTCTGCGGTCTTCATGCGTGTAAGTTTGACGCATACCAGGTAGTTTGTGCACACAAGAGACAATTGTTGATTTTTAAAGGCTTGGCTTTTCTTATCATTGCAAAAGTGATATTTCAACTTGTGCTTATCAAATCTTGATTGTTTCGACCTTAATTTACTCAGATAAGTATCTTATATTTTTTTCTAAACCTGTGTGGTGTATTTTTGTGGTGTTATCACTGTGTTATTGCATGATTTATTGCACAAATACTTTACACATTGCCTTGTAAGTTAAGCCTGATTGTTCAGTGCCAAGCTACCAGAGGGTGGGCACACGATAATTTGGATTGTGTGTGACTTACCCTGACTAGGATTTTGGTCCCTACTTGGACAAGGGTATATACCTCTGACAACTAGAGACACCATTTCTAACAACTGCCATTCCATGTCCGCCCTGAACTCCCTATTGTCCCACGTGCTATTTTAACCAAGTAGATTTTTCAGAATTTTCGGGATTTCCACATCCATTTGGGAAAGAGTGACTGTGGAAAGGGGGAAACAGAGAAAGAGAGTAAAAAGGGCAATGTGTGTTTAAGACCTGTGACAAGCAACAGACATGTTTTTTCCAGTCCTTGCTAATTGCGCCCCTGTAATGTCTCCCAGGGTACCACTGTGCAGGTGCAATGTTAAATTCCTACACGTCTTCCAGGGACTGTGTTTTGAGTGCTTCCAAAAATTACATCAGCGCCCCTTCTTAGTCATTTGTTGCTACAGAATGTCCTAAATGTCCAAAAAAAGGAGACAGCCTGCCAATGATTGAACACTCAAGTGCCTACATTTTAATGTTACCTCAGGCATTTCTCCTAGGTTTGAGACCCTATGAAGCTATCATTTCCTAGCAGTCTCATCTAATCTTAAGAAGACCCAAGCAGGCACTACCTTGCCATATTTATCATTAACACCCCAACCTGATTGCCATGTCGAGGATATCCTGGAAAGAAGCACCAGAAAGAAGAGGTGATTGGGGAATTAAGAAGAGGCATTTGGGACATTGAGAAGGGAGCTTGTGAACACTTTCCCATAGCTAAGAGGGGGGAGAACTCAATTATAAATATGTCCGCTATATATATGCTGTCTCTCTCATGGTACGAAGGCTGGAAATGATGGCTTATCTGCATCTCATGTCGTTGGTGGAGGAATGGAAAAGGTTGACCCAAATTTGAAGCCCAAATCCTTATTACAGTAATTAGTAGTAATTTGGAGTCCCAAGAGCAGGGTCAGAATAGCATGGTTGAAGGAGGGTGGCCGCCTGGCCAGAAGAAGGCCAGGATGGACCGCAACCAACAAGGATCCAGGGCCATGTACTACTGGATAGACAGTTTGAGATATCACGCTGTCCACATCGCAGCAACACCTCATGTACAGCACACTTCTTGCCATGTTTTATTGGCGCTAATTGAAGCAGAGAAGGCAGAAATTATTGCACCCATGGAAGAACCTAAAGAGCTGAAGGAAATAAAAAACTATGGTTCATATTTACAAGCCCCTTGCTAATGGAAAGCTTGGAGGTTTTTCTTCAGTGCTCCTTCCTTTGGGGCTTGGTAAATCCTTTCTTAGTCTGCTACACAGAGGAGGATGACTGGGTTAGTTTGGTCAGAGAGAGTTTGGGGTTTCTGTAGCGAATTTGCTGAAATCTCTGGATCCGTAGGCCCCTATTTATGGGCTTTTGATGCTGGGCAGTGCTGCAAGTCACCTTACTGTACTGCCCTGCATCAAAGGGAAAGGGCAGGAATGTGCTGTATCTATGCCATACAGTGCATTCCTGTCCTTTCTCCCTGCGCTGGTGCCATTTCGGCAGACTAGAGCCAACTCGAGTAGGTTATACTGTTCTGTGCAAGCACTAAAGTTAGAGATCCTTGCTTTGGATGGAATACTCCAGCCACATTCCCTCAAATGCAGCTTACCTGAAGAATCTGGAATATATATATACATGATGAATCTTACCTGATTGTAAATACCTTATTTAAAGTCACTGTATGGCATTACCTTGTCATGTTTGTTGAAAATATAACTAGAAAATTAAGCTAATTAGAACAGTCAACAATAGCTGTTTTTGATAGAATATGTACTACAAAAATGCATTATATATTCCTTTTATATTAACTCTTAAGCTTGTAAAGTTAGCTTACTGGGATAAACGCCTGGGGCCAGATTAACAAAAAATGTGTGCAGTGCAGTGCAGCATTCCTGTCCTTTCCACCTGCGCAGGCACAAAATGGGCTGTCTAGCGCCAACGCTGTGTTGCTTGCAGGATTGTTTTTCTGCAGGAAGGAGGCTTTTTCCTCTTAATATGTGTGCTGCAGAATGCAGCACAGATAGAAAGAGGAAGAAACAGGGAGAAATAAAGATTCTTCCCTTTGTTGCACCTTCCATGTGAAGGCATAAGGGGGCATGTAAGAACACCCACTGAAACCCCCATGGAACATCTCCCTAACGCCGAGTAAGGCATCACAGTGATTTGCACTGCCCTGCCTTACTCCATATCTATGGGTCCATTCAAACCCACTCAGAGTGGCTTTGCGTGGTTTCATAGATATAATTTAAAGATTTGTGCTGTCGTTGACTCAAAAAAAGTAAAACAATGGCAGCCAAGGGGCTCGTATATATGCACCATAATGTATTGATGTATGACTCTTAAAATAAAATCTTCTGTGTTTAAAGAAATGTTTATTAGAATGCCTAATTTTCACTTTCATGGTTTTTTAAACTACAATTTAGTGCCTATTTACTTCCAAAGGTGTTCACTTAAAAACTTGAGACTGTTCCCAGAATGACTGCCACAGTTTCTGAAAGTTCCCTGGAGCTGTGTAGTTCTTTGCTTTGGACCTATTGCAGGGTCCATTGTAACTTTAATGTCAGGGAAGGATTCCGTCACATAATTATATCACACTGCAGAGTAGCAGATGTGCTGTAGTTTCTGCAAGCATGTCTGACCTTAATAAGTAAACTTACAAGGGGACGCAAATAGGTTGATTAATCTTTTGACTCGCAATTAAGATGTTCTTACCATAAATCCCATACATAATCAATAATTATTACACAATAATAAAAAATCATTAGTAATCAATAAATCAATAATCAATAGTCAGGAATTGTCACACACCATGACCTTTCAGTCATGAATAACCACACCTTTAGTACAAGTTTAGAATGTTTATTTCCCTAAATTAATAATGCTAAGGTCAGGTAAATTAATGTCAATATCAAATGAAACACATACAGAAACAACACTGGCTGTCCAAAGCGGTGGAAGAAACGTAATCTAATCAAAGCTTGAACTACAACACATTCTAAAGTTATGGTGCAAACCAGTAACAAAGTCAATTGTGTCAACATTATAACATACATGTAATTTAGCAGAGAAATTCATCAAGCATTAGTCCCTGTTATCATAAGTGTTAGAAATGGGGTCTTTGGTTTGCAGTCTGGTTATCCCCTGTCCAAGCAAAGACCCTCACTCTATTCAGGGTAATGAAGAATCACCCTCACTTAACCCCTGCTAGCCCCCTCGGTAGCTTGGCACAAGCAGGCAGGCTTAACTTCAGAGTCTAGGTGTAAAGTATTTGTGCGAACACACACAGTAACTCAGTGAAAACACTACAAAATGACACAACACAGATTTAGAAAAATAAGAAATATTAATCTAAACAAAACAAGACCAAAACGACAAAAATCCCACATACACAAGTCAAGTTATTAATTTTAAAAGCAAAAGAGTCTTAAATCCCTTTGTAAACAGTTAAAACACTGTTAGCGTTGAAAAGTACCTGGGTAACAGCAAAATAATACGTACAGGCGAGTGTGCGTCGATTTCTCACCTGCAAGCGATACCTTCCGTCGTTTCTCCTCCTCTGGTCAGGTCGGCGTGCGTTGTTTTTCCTCTCTGCAGGAGAGAGATGCGTCGATCTGGCCAAGCACTTGGGTCCAGTCAGGTGTTGCGTTGTTCTGCCACACCGTATCAGCAAAACCGTGCTATGTGGGTTGTGACATCATCAGCCTCCGTCAGCGGGTGTTGCACGTCGTTTCTCTGGCTGCGTGCATCAATCTTCCAGCCGCGATGCCGGTGGAGCGTCGATTTCTGCCGCGAAGCCAGCGTTGCTTTGTTTTTCAGCCATGTCTCAAAAGATATTTTCCCCGCACGGCGGTCTGTGCATGGATTTTCAATCTTGGTCTGCCAGGCCCCAGGAACTGGATAGGGCACCACTTGGCAGGGCAGGAGTCTCAGCAGAGAGTCCAGGTGCTGGCAGGAGAAGTCTTTCATGGCCCTGAGACTTCAACAACAGGAGGCAAGCTCAGGACAAGCCCTTGGAGATTTCCCTCACAAGCAGGAATGCACAACAAAGTCCAGTCTGTGTCCCCTTGCACAGGCAGAAGCAGCAGCTGGAGGATAGCTCCACAAAGCAGTCACAGGCAGGGCTGCACTTCTTCTCAGCTCTTCAGCTCTTCTCCAGGCAGAGGTTCCTGTTGATGTCCAGAAGTGATCTAAAGTCTGTGGTTATAGGTGCTCTTCTTATACCCATTCTGCCTTAGAAGTAGGCTTGCTTCAAAGGAAAGTCTCTCTTGTTTGTTAAACCCTGCGTTGTCCAGGCCAGGCTCCAGACACACACCAGGGGTTGGAGACTGCATTGTGTGAGGGCAGGCACAGCCCTTTCAGGTATAAGTGACCACTCCTCCCGCCCTCCTAGCACAGATGGCTCATCAGGATATGCAGGCTACACCTCAGTTCCCTTTGTGTCACTGTCTAGAGAGAGGTGCAAATAGCCCAACTGTCAAACTGACCCAGACAGGGAATCCATAAACAGGCAGAGTCACAGAATGGTTTATGCAAGAAAATGCTCACTTTCTAAAAGTGGCATTTTCAAACACACAATCTTAAAACCAACTTTACTAAAAGATGTATTTTTAAATTGTGAGCTCAGAGACCCCAAACTCCAAATGTCTATCTGCTCCCAAAGGGAATCTACGCTTTAATCATATTTAAAGGTAGCCCCCATGTTAACCTATGAGAGAGATAGGCCCTGCAATAGTGAAAAACGAATTTGGCAGTATTTCACTGTTAGGACATAAAAAACACATTAGTATGTGTCCTACCTTAAACATACACTGCACCCTGACCAGGGGGCTATCTAGGGCCTACCTCAGGGGTGTCTTACATGTAAGAAAAGGAAGGTTTAGGCCTGGCAAGTAGGTACACTTTCCAAGTCAAATTGGCAGTTAAACTCTGAACACACACTGCAGTGGCAGGTCTGAGCCATGTTAACAGGGCTATTCATGTGGGGGGCACAACCAGTGCTGCGGTCCCATTAGTAGCATTTGATTTATAGGCCCTGGGCACCTCTAGTGCACAGTACTAGGGACTTACCAGTAAATCAAATATGCCAATCATGGATAAACCAATCAACAATACAATTTACACAGAGAGCATATGCACTTTAGCACTGGTTAGCAGTAGTAAAGTGCTCAGAGTTCAAAAGCCAACAAAAACAGGTCAGAAAAAATAAGAGGTAGGAGGCAAAAGGATTAGGGATGACCCTGCAAAAGGAAAACAGTCCAACAAAAAGTAATTAGTGAGAATCCTTAACTAACATCAAATTAGCATCAGCATGTTGGGCTTCATGCAAAACAATTTAGTAACACAAATTTGGAAAAACATCTAACTATGGTTCTATCGGAACAGCACAGTTGGTACTTAAAAAGAAAAAGCAAATATGCATAACAATCACAATTTGGATATACCTATCCTCAAGGTGGATCAGCAAAGCTGAATCAGTCTTTGTCCTCAGGACATCAGTAGATCGGCAAGGCATCAGGATTCAGCATCAGAGTTCAGGAAAGGCGAAGCCTTTAAGCATTAAAGTTAAGCATGTCTCATGTCAAGACGCAATATGGACAATAGTAAGGGAAGAATGTCTGGCGAAAAATGTGTGCGGTCTTCCCAGTGTAAACCCGTTAAGTCAAAACTGTTAAAACTACCCACCCAAATCCCTATTGGTCAGTTAATCGTATGTTCACACTTTGTCCAAGAAAACTAAAATCCCAAATCGATTAATTCTAATATTACTCCGGTAACATGTTGTTGATTGGTTTGTCTTTCAATGTCCTCATCATCCGGCTTGTCAGGTAACAATATTGTTGCAGCTTTACTCTAGTCAGTATCTTCATTGTTCTTGTCCTGGGAAAGTCAGTCTCACACACATTACACATAAAATGTTACATTAGCAGGAACATCATCTCCTAGCAGTCGGTTCTCATTATGAGCACATTTAAACAATACAATAGAAATTCACAGTTTAACTTTCTAGAACATCCATTTTATTAAATGCTAAGAAATACAACTTTTACTTGAGGCCTGGCAAGTAGGCCAAGACACTCACTAAGTTTAGACCTACAATTAATAACGCTAAAGCTTAATTCATAAACATTCATGTGAAATATTACGGCATTAGTCTAACATATATTCAACATTTCATAAGTATTAAATCATTAATTAATACACTTCGTTAACATTGGTGCCCATTCTTCGTAATCACATTTTGAAATGCGTGCATTATTTTCTTTGTTATTTTATTTTCCACATAAACTTGTTATTCAAAATACATAAACACTCATTAATAAATTTTATTAAAACACATGCACTAGCATTACCCACAGTCCCCAAACTCTAAAGTGAGCCACATGTAGTATCCAAAGGAAGTACGTAGCGCACCCTAGTATAAGGAAGACCGATATCTGCTTTCCTCATCATATTTTCTAATTGGATGCCCCAGAACCTTTCATCAAGTGAATGATTCGTGGCAGCATTGCCTGGAATGTTTGGGTGCGATCTGTGTAATTCCTAGTGTAGGAAAGTCCTTTTTTTTTGCCTGATCACCCCCACTCTTTCTGGATCGGTACTGGTGGTTACTGACTCTTGGCTGTGCCCTGGGTACTGCTTACCAGTCCCAGGGCCAGTGCTCTGTGTAAAATGGATATGCAAATTAGGCTAATTATAATTGGCTAAGTTAACCTACCTATAAGTCCCTAGTATATGGTAGGGCATGTAGGTTTAGGGACCACAGCATAGGTGGTGCACACCTAGGTGCATTGCTGAGGTGCCCAGTGTCATTTTAAAAGCAAGCCTGCCTTGCTGGCTGCTTTTAAATTAAAGTTATATGCAAATTCGACTTTGGAATTAAAGGTACTTCCAAAGTTTTAAACTACCTTATTTTTACATATAAGTCACCCCTAAGGTGTGCCCTATGTGCCCCTAGGGCTGGGTGCCATGTAACTATAAGCAGGGACTTTATAAAAATAGATTTATAAGCCCTGGTGAGGTAAAAACAGCCAAATTCGTTTTTCCCTCATTGAAGTAAATGGCCTTCATAGGCTAGAATGGGCAGACTTTATTTTAAATTTTAAAGTCTCCTTAAATGTTACATACCAAGAATTTGGTATCAAATTGATTGTTATAATAAATCCCACAACTTCCAGTTGTTGGATTTAATATAACTAGTGCAGGTAAAAAGTTTAGACTTTACCTAAAAAGTTGCCAATTTCAGCTCTGCATTGTTTTTGCTGCTGTGCTCTGATTGGCCAGCCTGCAGCAGCTTCTGCCAGGCCACTTTAATGAGGTGTGAAGTGGCCTGGCTTTACACAAAGGAATGTGCTTGGGGGAGAGAATCTCCCCTCAGCAGATGGGGAAGCAGGAAGGGGGAGGGCTGCCAAACTGGTCTTCAAAGGCAGAGAAGGACATCTGGAGCACCCAGCAACACCCCCACATCCTGCAACCCCAGACAGCTAGGTGCCCCCTTGATTAGATTAGGAGAGGGCAGGAGAGGGGTGTGTTTATGATTTTTAGCCACACCAGTGGGTGGGCTCAGCCAGATCTCTCCTCTAAAAATCAGATTCATCCATTTTGGATTTTTAGAGACTGTTGCCTTCTGGGATGGATTTTTGCCACACTTCCCAGGAAGTGGTCATCACAGGGGGACGACCCTGTCCCTGATTGGAGGACCAGGGCCCCCCTGCTTTTCACCCAAGAGCAAGGATAAAACTGGCAGACCTGCACCCACGCCTCAGATCCCCACCAAATTTCAAGAAGAAAGAACTACAAGGAGAAGAAGGACTGCCCTGCTGGACCCCTGGCCTGCACCTGGACCCTACACTCAGAAAGACTGCACCAGCTGCACACTTGGGCTTCACCACAAGAAGGACTTTGCCTGGCTTCCACTGGTTCAAGGAGGGACTCCCTGTTTGCTACAGGTGAAAAATTGCTAACCAGAGTCCCCTGCACCAACTCCTGAAAAAGTGACCAGCTGACCACTGCCCAGTGGCCAAAAAGGAGTTTGCGCCAGGTGCACTCTGGGAGTTGAAGTCCGCACTTCCCAAGGACCATCACAGAACTTCTGGACCCTTGGGGTGAGCTGTGGACCCCAAAAGAACCTTAAAAGAACATCTGGGTGAAGCCCCAGAAGTTTGGAAAAGATTGGAGAAATTTTAGAAAAAAGCTCCATAAAGTGACCGACTCGACGCGGAAATTCTAGCCGGCTTGCCTCAACCGCGACCCGGCCTGACTTCGTGGTTCGTCCCGGTCAAGAAAAACATCCGAAAAAGAGACTAAGTCCGAACGTAAAAAGTTGACCGGGACCTTCCAGCCATCGTATCCGAGAAGGGCTCCACGGACGTCGGATCAAGATCCAGGTTTACCCCGGTCGAAGGATTTTCATCTCGAAAAAACGACTAAGTCCGAAGGTAAAAATCACCACCGAGGAAACCGACTTCGCGTATCCGGACAAGGGCTCCAGGAGGTCGGATCCAACTGGCAGGTTCGTCCCGGGGAAGAAAAACATCGAAAAAGAGACTAAGTCAGAAGGTAACTTTTTAACCGAGGCCTCCCGCGACTTGTAGCCGAGCAGGGCTCCATCGCGGTCGGCCTGAAAGTTTGACTTTGTCCCGGTCCTGGTGCAACCAGATGACCCGATTGGCGCTTTTTGTTTCTATGCGCTAGAAAATAATAATACTTTAAAAATTCATATCTCCGGTTCCCCTGAACCGATTTTAATCGTTTTTGTGTCATTTTAAAGATAAAAATATAAGCTATTTTTATAAATTGGTTTTGGATTTTTAAACTGTTTCCTGTGTTTTATTTAATTACTGTTTTGTGATATTTGAATGCTTTACACTTTGTCTCCTAAGTTAAGCCTTGACGCTCGATGCCAAGCTACCAAGGGTAGAGCTGGGATTAATTTACTGAGACCTAACTGTACTTTTGTGGAGGTTTGTGGCTTGTTGCTAGGTGTAGGTACCTACCTGCCCTACCAATAACCCATCTTCCAACATAATTGGAAGCAGCGATGGGATCCTGTACTTGTGTTCAATATCACGTTACAGTTTTAGATAAAACAAATTAAAAATCCTTTAAATTGTCCTAGTGCAAAAATTGTTTTTAATTTTTAATTTTAATTTTTTTTTTAATTAATTTGGATTAATTTCAATTATTGAATTTTTGTAATTTTTCTAAATTCCTGTTACCAATTTTTGCAAAAAGTTTTTGTTGACACAAAACTAGGGAACCATGGAGCTTGATCTGGCTAGCCTACCCACACTGACAGTAGTCCAGCTTAGGGGGTTGTGTATTGAGAGGGGGTTGCCTGCAACCACTAATCTCAGGAAGGAAATCCTGATTAAATCCCTGACAGCATGGGCTGAGGCCCAAGAGGTAGAGACAGAGGAAGCTCCAGAGGAGGAACCAAAAGAGGATGATGCTAACTCTAACCACTCAGGGGAGGAAAGGCATCAGACCCCAAGTGAGGAAGAGGAGGAACGGTCCTCACTGGACACAGTCACTAGGGGCAGACCCAAAGCTAGTGGTAGGAAGAGGGTCCTTTCAGGAGGAGAGAACCCATCCATCAGGGAGAGAGAGCTGGAAGCCCAGCTAGCCTACATAGCTTTGGAGGCAGATAAGCTTGCCCTAGAAAAAAAGAAGTGGGCAAGCAAAGAAAAAAAAGATGGAAGCAGCGAGAAAGAAACTGAGGTGTCCCTGGGTGGGGGTTTTGCCCCCAGATTACCCAAAGGGGTGGTTCCTGCCTATGTAGAGGGGGATGACATCGATAAGTGGCTGGGGGCCTTTGAGAGGGCCCTCCAGATGAGGAAAGTCAAGCCTCAGTACTGGGGTTCACTCCTTTGGGAGTTAGTTCCCAACTCTGGGAGGGATAGGCTCCTAACCATGAGTGGGGAGGATGCAGACTCATACCCCAGTATGAAGAGTTGCTTGACTAAAAAGTTTGGTCTAACCCCAGAGCAGTATAGGCTTAAGTTTAGGGACACCCAAAAGACAAGCACCCAGTCCTGGGTGGACTTTGTGGACATTTCAGTAAAAGCACTGGAGGGCTGGATACAGGGCAACAGGGTAAGTACCTTTGAGGGGCTGTACAATTTGATTATGAGGGAGCACCTTCTAACTAATTGTGTCCAAGAGAGGCTCCGCCAGTATCTAGTAGACTCAAGGTTGACCAACCCCAGAGAGCTGGGGGAGGCAGCAGATGACTGGTTAAGAACTAGAGTTAACCAGAGACCCCCAGGGGGTGATCAGAAAAAGGGAGGACATGGTTCTTCTCAGGGGAAGAACCAGGGGAAAGATGACAAAAAACCCAAAGAGTCCTCACAAGAGTCCCCAAAAACTTCTCAGGGAGGGGGAACCCCGAGCCAATTCACTTTTAAAGGGAAAGGGTATCAGGGAAAGAATTTTGATCCTGCTAAAGCAGGAAAGTTTCAGGAGCTTGCTAAGGCCGGCAAGTGTTTTGACTGTTATCAGCCAGGACATAAAAGAGGAGATGCTATCTGCACCAAGAAGCCCCCCACTGGTGGGCAATCCCAGGGGATTGCTAGTGTAGGGTTGGGGGTGGAAGTTGGCCCAGGGGTGGAATCAGGGTACACTGAAGTCACCTTAGTATCCGTGGGTGGGGTGGACATTGCAACTATGGCCACCTTACCTCCCATCATGCAGAGGTATAGGCAGAGGCCTAAAGTCAATGGGACTGAAGTGGAAGCTCTGAGAGATACAGGAGCCAGTGTGACAATGGTTGCAGAAAAGCTGGTTTCTCCAGAGCAGGTCTTACCTGGTGTCTTCCACCAGGTGACTTATGCAGATACCAGAACCAAACTCCATCCCATGGCTATGGTGAGTCTGGAATGGGGAGGTGTGACTGGCCCTAAAAAAGTAGCTGTAGCTCCTGCCCTCCCAGTAGAGTGTCTGCTGGGAAATGATCTTGAAGCATCTGAATGGTCAGAAGTGGAGAGAAGGGTCCATGCAAAGATGCTGGATCTCCCTGAATGGGTGTGTGCTGTGACCAGGTCACAGGCAGCACAACAGGGAAATGCTGGACACTTGGACCCTGGAACAATGGGCCAAGCCTCCAAGAAGAAGAGAAAGGGCACTGGGTCTGGCTTACCAGCCCCAACAAGTACAGAGGGTCAGGAAGAATCTAACCCTGAGGGGGAGGATCTGAACTCTGAGGGAGGGACACCTTCCCTGCAAACTCTGCCTGACTTGGCAGAACTGCAAGGGGCAGGTGGGCCCACCAGAGAAGATTTGTGCCAGGGACAAAGAGAGTGTCCCACTCTTGAGGGCCTGAGACAGACTGCTGCCAGGCAAGAACAAGGGGATACCAGTGGTACCCACAAGGTTTACTGGGAGGATGGAGTTCTCTACACTGAGGCTAGGACCCTCAAAGAAGGGGCTACTAGGAGAGTAGTGGTCCCCCAAAAGTATAGAGAATTCCTCCTTACCTTAAGCCATGATATCCCCTTAGCTGGTCATTTGGGACAGACCAAGACCTGGAACAGGCTGGTCAACCATTTTTTTTGGCCTGAAATGTCAGAAAAAGTCAGGGAGTTTTGCAGCTCCTGTGTCACCTGTCAAGCCAGTGGCAAGACAGAGGGCAAGCCAAAGGCTCCCTTAATTCCACTGCCAGTGGTTGGGACTCCCTTTGAGAGGGTGGGGATTGACATTGTTGGTCCCCTAGACCCACCAACTGCTTCAGGTAACAGGTACATTGTGGTGGTAGTGGACCATGCCACCAGGTACCCTGAGGCAATACCCCTCCGGACAATCACTGCACCCACAGTGGCTAGGGCCCTACTTGGTGTGTTCACCAGAGTGGGATTCCCAAAGGAGGTGGTCTCAGATAGGGGCACAAACTTTATGTCAGCCTATCTGAAAGCCATGTGGGAGGAGTGTGGTGTTACTTATAAGTTCAGCACACCCTACCATCCACAGACCAATGGTCTGGTGGAAAGATTCAATAAGACCCTGAAGGGCATGATCATGGGTTTGTCTGACAAACTCAGGAGGAGATGGGATGTCCTCCTCCCATGCCTGCTGTTTGCCTACAGGGAGGTGCCACAGAAGGGGGTTGGATTCAGCCCCTTTGAGTTACTGTTTGGGCACCCTGTAAGAGGCCCATTGTGCTTGGTGAGAGAGTCTTGGGAAAAGCCTCTCAAGGAAGCCAAGGAGAATGTGCTGGATTATGTACTAGGCCTGCGGTCTCGCATGGCTGAGTATATGAAGAAGGCAAGCAGGAACCTGGAGGCCAGTCAGGAGCTCATGAAGCTCTGGCATGATCAAAAGGCTACCATGCCTGAGTATCACCCAGGACAGCTGGTGTGGGTTTTGGAGCCCATGGCTCCTAGGGCACTACAGGCCAAATGGACTGGGCCCTATCCAATCCTAGAGAAAAAAGGTGAGGTCACCTACTTGGTGGACCTTGGCACCCCCAGGAATCCTCACAGGATCCTGCATGTTAATAGGATGAAACCCCACCAGGACAGGGCAGACATGACCATGCTGATGGTCACTGATGAAGGGAAGGAGGAGGAGGGTGAACCTCTGCCAGACCTCCTGTCCTCAAAGGAAAAAGATGGGTCAGTGGAGGGAGTGGTACTCTCTCCCAAACTGACAGATCAGCAACAACAAGACTGTAAGCAAGTCTTGGGACAGTTTGCTAGTCTGTTCTCCCTGACCCCTGGACTCACCAATTGGTGTGTCCATGATGTTGACACTGGTGACAGCTTGCCTGTCAAGAACAAGCTGTACAGGCTGTCTGACCAGGTCAAGGCCAACATCAAAGCTGAAGTGGCTAAGATGTTGGACCTGAAGGTAATTGAGCCCTCTGATAGTCCTTGGTCCAGTCCAGTGGTACTGGTACCCAAAGCTAATCCCCAAGGTGGGAAGAAAGAATTAAGATTCTGTGTGGACTACAGAGGTCTAAATGCAGTCACTAGGACTGATGCTCACCCCATACCTAGAGCTGATGAGCTCATTGACAGGTTGGGGGCTGCCAAATTCCTGAGCACATTCGATCTGACCTCAGGATATTGGCAGATTGCCTTAAGTCCAAGAGCTAAGGAGAGGTCAGCATTTTCCACACCAGAGGGCCACTTTCAGTTCAAGGTGATGCCCTTTGGGATGAAAAATGCTCCTGCCACCTTCCAACGGTTGGTGAATAGAGTCCTATCTGGGTTGGAATCTTTTAGTGCAGCTTATCTGGATGATATAGCTGTATTTAGTTCCACCTGGAGGGACCACCTGGTCCACCTGAAGGAAGTGCTTCAGGCCCTGCTTCAAGCAGGCCTGACTATCAAGGCAAGCAAGTGCAAGATAGGGCAAAGTTCTGTTGTGTACCTGGGCCACCTTGTTGGTGGAGGCCATGTACAACCTCTCCAGCCCAAGATCCAGACTATCCTGGATTGGGAGGCTCCAAAAACCCAGACTCAGGTCAGGGCCTTTCTTGGCCTGACTGGGTATTACAGGAGGTTTGTTCAGAATTTTGGGACCATAGTGGCCCCCCTGACTGAGCTTACCTCCAAGAAACAACCCAAGAAGGTCATTTGGACCCCAGAGTGTCAGAAAGCTTTTGACACCCTAAAACAGGCTATGTGTTCAGCATCAGTGTTACTGGCCCCTGACTATAGCAAGGAATTTGTAGTGCAAACAGATGCTTCAGAGGAAGGGATTGGGGCAGTGTTAGCACAAGTTAATGAAGAGGGCCATGATCACCCAGTTGCCTTCATCAGCAGGCGACTACTCCCCAGAGAGAAAAAATGGAGTGCCATTGAGAGGGAGGCCTTTGCTGTGGTTTGGTCCCTGAAGAAGTTGAGGCCTTACTTGTTTGGCACTCACTTCCGTGTACAAACTGACCACAGACCTCTCAGATGGTTGATGCAGATGAGGGGGGAGAACCCAAAACTGTTAAGGTGGTCCATTTCCCTACAGGGGATGGACTTCACAGTGGAGCACAGACCTGGGACTGCTCATGCCAATGCAGATGGCCTTTCCAGGTTTTTCCACTTAGCTGATGAGGACTACCAGGGTGTAGGTTAGTACCCATCACCTTTCATCTGGGGGGGGGCAGTGTAGGAAAGTCCTTTTTTTTTGCCTGATCACCCCCACTCTTTCTGGATCGGTACTGGTGGTTACTGACTCTTGGCTGTGCCCTGGGTACTGCTTACCAGTCCCAGGGCCAGTGCTCTGTGTAAAATGGATATGCAAATTAGGCTAATTATAATTGGCTAAGTTAACCTACCTATAAGTCCCTAGTATATGGTAGGGCATGTAGGTTTAGGGACCACAGCATAGGTGGTGCACACCTAGGTGCATTGCTGAGGTGCCCAGTGTCATTTTAAAAGCAAGCCTGCCTTGCTGGCTGCTTTTAAATTAAAGTTATATGCAAATTCGACTTTGGAATTAAAGGTACTTCCAAAGTTTTAAACTACCTTATTTTTACATATAAGTCACCCCTAAGGTGTGCCCTATGTGCCCCTAGGGCTGGGTGCCATGTAACTATAAGCAGGGACTTTATAAAAATAGATTTATAAGCCCTGGTGAGGTAAAAACAGCCAAATTCGTTTTTCCCTCATTGAAGTAAATGGCCTTCATAGGCTAGAATGGGCAGACTTTATTTTAAATTTTAAAGTCTCCTTAAATGTTACATACCAAGAATTTGGTATCAAATTGATTGTTATAATAAATCCCACAACTTCCAGTTGTTGGATTTAATATAACTAGTGCAGGTAAAAAGTTTAGACTTTACCTAAAAAGTTGCCAATTTCAGCTCTGCATTGTTTTTGCTGCTGTGCTCTGATTGGCCAGCCTGCAGCAGCTTCTGCCAGGCCACTTTAATGAGGTGTGAAGTGGCCTGGCTTTACACAAAGGAATGTGCTTGGGGGAGAGAATCTCCCCTCAGCAGATGGGGAAGCAGGAAGGGGGAGGGCTGCCAAACTGGTCTTCAAAGGCAGAGAAGGACATCTGGAGCACCCAGCAACACCCCCACATCCTGCAACCCCAGACAGCTAGGTGCCCCCTTGATTAGATTAGGAGAGGGCAGGAGAGGGGTGTGTTTATGATTTTTAGCCACACCAGTGGGTGGGCTCAGCCAGATCTCTCCTCTAAAAATCAGATTCATCCATTTTGGATTTTTAGAGACTGTTGCCTTCTGGGTTGGATTTTTGCCACACTTCCCAGGAAGTGGTCATCACAGGGGGACGACCCTGTCCCTGATTGGAGGACCAGGGCCCCCCTGCTTTTCACCCAGGAGCAAGGATAAAACTGGCAGACCTGCACCCACGCCTCAGATCCCCACCAAATTTCAAGAAGAAAGAACTACAAGGAGAAGAAGGACTGCCCTGCTGGACCCCTGGCCTGCACCTGGACCCTGCACTCAGAAAGACTGCACCAGCTGCACACTTGGGCTTCACCACAAGAAGGACTTTGCCTGGCTTCCACTGGTTCAAGGAGGGACTCCCTGTTTGCTACAGGTGAAAAATTGCTAACCAGAGTCCCCTGCACCAACTCCTGAAAAAGTGACCAGCTGACCACTGCCCAGTGGCCAAAAAGGAGTTTGCGCCAGGTGCACTCTGGGAGTTGAAGTCCGCACTTCCCAAGGACCATCACAGAACTTCTGGACCCTTGGGGTGAGCTGTGGACCCCAAAAGAACCTTAAAAGAACATCTGGGTGAAGCCCCAGAAGTTTGGAAAAGATTGGAGAAATTTTAGAAAAAAGCTCCATAAAGTGACCGACTCGACGCGGAAATTCTAGCTGGCTTGCCTCAACCGCGACCCGGCCTGACTTCGTGGTTCGTCCCGGTCAAGAAAAACATCCGAAAAAGAGACTAAGTCCGAACGTAAAAAGTTGACCGGGACCTTCCAGCCATCGTATCCGAGAAGGGCTCCACGGACGTCGGATCAAGATCCAGGTTTACCCCGGTCGAAGGATTTTCATCTCGAAAAAACGACTAAGTCCGAAGGTAAAAATCACCACCGAGGAAACCGACTTCGCGTATCCGGACAAGGGCTCCAGGAGGTCGGATCCAACTGGCAGGTTCGTCCCGGGGAAGAAAAACATCGAAAAAGAGACTAAGTCAGAAGGTAACTTTTTAACCGAGGCCTCCCGCGACTTGTAGCCGAGCAGGGCTCCATCGCGGTCGGCCTGAAAGTTTGACTTTGTCCCGGTCCTGGTGCAACCAGATGACCCGATTGGCGCTTTTTGTTTCTTTGCGCTAGAAAATAATAATACTTTAAAAATTCATATCTCCGGTTCCCCTGAACCGATTTTAATCGTTTTTGTGTCATTTTAAAGATAAAAATATAAGCTATTTTTATAAATTGGTTTTGGATTTTTAAACTGTTTCCTGTGTTTTATTTAATTACTGTTTTGTGATATTTGAATGCTTTACACTTTGTCTCCTAAGTTAAGCCTTGACGCTCGATGCCAAGCTACCAAGGGTAGAGCTGGGATTAATTTACTGAGACCTAACTGTACTTTTGTGGAGGTTTGTGGCTTGTTGCTAGGTGTAGGTACCTACCTGCCCTACCAATAACCCATCTTCCAACACCTAGTGATTCAACATGTAAATAAAGCCAGTGCCTCTGGCGAGTAGGACCACTTTCTGTTTATTTTCTTACTTTAGTAATTTTCACAGCTGAATGGAATTAGTAATAATAATTCCATGACTGTAAACATCAGAAAGAACGCGAGTGGAAGCCTAATTGCAACCATATCAGTATATCTCAGCGTAAAGAGTTACTCTTAGAGGATCTGAAAAAATGGCATGAAAAATTAATATAAGATGGTGAATGGCTGCATCCACACAGAAGTACCACGTTGAGCTAAACGCCCAGTTTCTCTTTATTCTTTATACTCAGAGTCTGTTGTAAAGGAACACACAAGGTTTTCTGGCTGAGTTGATCCCTGAGGAGTGTACCAATTATTTGCCCTGTAGGCACTAACCTATAATATGAATTTTGAGAGCATCCACGCTGACTATACCCAGCACCCTGTCTGAGAAAATTGGTCCCATATTTATACTTTTTGACGCAAAACTGCGCTAACGCAGTTTTGCGTCAAAAAAATTAGCGCCGGCTAACGCCATTCTGAAGCGCTATGCGGGCGCCGTATTTATTGAATGACGTTAGCCGGCGTTAGCCGCCGGCGCCGTCTGGTGTGCGTTAAAAAAAATGACGTACACCAGGCAGCGCCGGCGTAGGGGGAAAATGGAGTATGGGCGTCCAAAAATGGTGCAAGTCAGGCTGAGGCAAAAAAATCACCTCAACCCGATTTGCGCCATTTTTTTTTCACTCCCAACCCCCATTGAAATGACTCCTGTCTTAGCAAAGACAGGAGTCATGCCCCCTTGCCCAATGGCCATGCCCAGGGGACTTATGTCCCCTGGGCATGGTCATTGGGCACAGTGGCATGTAGGGGGGCACAAATCAGGCCCCCCTATGCCACAATTTTTTTAAAAAAAAAATACTTACCACAACTTACCTTTTCTTCCCTGGGATGGGTCCCTCCATCCTTGGGTGTCCTCCTGGGGTGGGCAAGGGTGGCAGGGGGTGTCCCTGGAGGCATGGGAGGGCACCTCTGGGCTCATTCTGAGCCCACAGGTCCCTTAACGCCTGCCCTGACCCAGGCGTTAAAAAGAGGCGCAAATGCAGGGTTTTTTGCCCCGCCCACTCCCGGGCGTCATTTTTGCCCGGGAATATAAATCCGACGCATATGCATTGGAGACATTTTTTAAGACGGGAACGCCTACCTTGCATCTCATTAACGCAAGGAAGGTGTTCACGCCAAAAAATGACGCTAACTCCATGAACTTTGGCGCTAGACGCGTCTAACGCCAAAGTATAAATATGGAGTTAGTTTTGCGTCGAATTTGCGTCGAAAAAAACGACGCAAATTCGGCGCAAACTGAGTATAAATATGCCCCTAAATCTCTAATTCGACTGGTTGGGTTTTTGAAGCAATGGAATGACTTGATTTGATTGCTAATGGACTCCTGCGAGTGGCCTACGACTAGGGGTATATGTTAGAAAACCACTCAAGGAAACGGGACATTTACATCCACCCAGATATGTGTGAACCCTCCTGTAGTGCTTTCAGAGCATCTATTTCTGTGCTGCCCAAGGCTAGTGCTGATTCGGACTCTCCACTGAAGCACTGTTGGACTTTTTTAGCGCTGTTGACTTGCCTGCCTGGAGGTGATCAGTTGCCTAAGGTGTTCCAGTGATGGGGACAAGAAGCAGGACAAAGCTATGACTTTCGTTCAACATGACTGCAGGGTAGCTGCCCTAAGCCCATCTTCAAGTACAGCAGAGCGGGCAGGGATATTTCGTCCCTGTGCTCCTATTTCGTACCTATTCAGGAACCCCTCCATCCAGGTACCTACTAACGTTCAGCCAACATAGCATTGAACACAGTTCCATCACCATTTGTAGAGACATGTTTGCTAAAAGAAGTGCTCAGAAGTGATACATGGGGCCAGATTCACAAAGGTGTCCCACAACACAGCGCAGCACTCACACATGCTGTGCTACGTTGCATAACAAGGAGAGAGCAGGAAATGCAATATTTACAGAGATGTAGCACTCCTCTCCCTTCTCCCTAGCACCAGTGCAGGTTTGTGCTGCTGAGTGCCACGCACACACCTTTGCGCCATAGTGCAAGGGTGTGTGCATGAGCATAGCATAGGTTTTGTACTGGAACGGCAACTTTCTTGTACAGAAAACTATGCCTAGACAAGTTTAAAAACCTTTCCTACTTTGTATGTGTATAGTGCAGCACACCTGCAAAGGTCGGAAAAGCAAGGAGAAATGAAAACATTTCTTCTTTTGATGCCTAATTTCCAGCAATATTATTTTTTTGCACAAAACCCTGTCTACTAATGTTAGTATATAGGGTTTTGCACCAAAAAGCATGGGTGTTTGCATGGAAATGTCCATGCACCACCCATGTAAAGCCCCCTTGATGCAAAATAATGCAAAGCAGTGCTTTACACTAGTTTGGGTTACCTTTCCATACAAACCAAAGCAAATACAAATTTGCATTGGTTTGTAAATCTCCAAATAGGTTTGTGTTGGGGTTGCATTAAAAAAGTAATGCAAACCTGACACGAAACCTTAGTGAATCTTGGCCCTTGGGGTTCTACTGACCCTGCCATGCTGTTCAGGTGTCCGGTACGTAGCTTAGCTGGCTTATGCTAGCCAGATCCTGATGCTCAAAGAAGGTCCTGCGTGGTCCTTGTGTGTGCTATTGTGTCTCTGAACACAACCATACCTCAGCCTGCAGAGGGTTCGCCCCCTGTCTGCTCCCAATTAATAAGAATACAGCTCACTCGCCACCCATTGGCTCCTCCAGAGATTAAGTCATAGATACAGTATTGCTGGCCTGTTTATGTCACAAAATATCCAACATTAAAGTTGCTTTAGATGAAACCCTAACCCTAAACCTGGAGACAAACGAGTTTTCCTGAGCAAATGCCATTCACCATAGACAATAAGGGACATAGGGACATATTAATGCACGCAATGTGGTGCAAGAGCGGCGTAAACCTTAAGTCACATTTTTGAAGCCATGCAAAACCACTTTGGGTGCTTTGAATGGCTTAAAAAATCTGGAGTAATGCAATGCAGCACAAATCACTGCTTTGCATTACTCTGTGCAAGGGAGTCATTGCTTGGGTGTTCTCATGCAACTCCCATGGTTTTTGACACATTTTCAGTTTTACCAAACCTGGTAAACCTGAGAATGCACCAAAAAGATGTGGAGCCCCCGAAGAGGTATAAGAAGGAAAATATCATTATTTCTCCTTTTTTGTACCTCCTTCTATGTGTGCTGCATTGTGCAACACACATAAAAAGAGGCAAAAGGCTCTCAGGATTTGGTTTTGTGCAGGAAGGTGCCCCTTCCTGCACAAAAACAATCCTTCTTACAACAGAGGCACAATTGCACCATGTTGAAAGGGTGCCTGTGTTGGCGCTAGGCTGCTAAAACGGGGCCAGTGCAAGGGAAAAGAACAGGCATGAGCTCTGTTAGATAAATATGGCAAATTCCTGCCCTTTCCCTGTGCTACAAAGTTATAAATATGAAAGGGTAGGAATGTGCTGTATTTAGCCAATACAGCACATTCCTGTCCTTTTCCCTTGAGCTGGTACCATTTTGCCAGCCTAGTACCAATGCAGGCAGCCTTGCACTACAGTGCAAGATTGCTTGTGTTGTCTCCTAGGATTGTTTTCGAACAGGAAGGTGCTCCTTCCTGCAAAAACACAAACCTGCCGACAAAGCTGACAGCCAAAACTGCACCAGTGCAGTTGGAAGGGACAGGAATAAGATATATTGCTTAGAAGCAGTGTACTTTTGATGCAGGACACCACAACAAGAGGACCTTCTGCACTGTCCAGCGCCAACAGTTCGTACATTTGGCCCTTTGTTTATTGCGCTGTGCATGTCTTGTCATTTTCCTAGCAGTCGTGCTCAGCAAATGACTGTAAACAGTACATTTTATTGTCTTTGTTGAAGGGGTTACAGTCTTCCTTGTTCTGAATTATGTTAACAATATTTTGGTATTGTATTGAACTGTGGGATTGGTACTGTATGGTTCCAGATTTATTAAAAACTTAACATGTTATTAAAGACCATTATCTTTTCAGAAAACAACCCTGTTTAAAAACTTCATATTTATTGTAATGTTGATAACCGTTGTTAGAAATGGGGTTTCTGGTTGGCTAGAGTATGCACCTCAGCCAGGCAGAACTTACCCACTTTAGTCAGGGCAAGGGAGTTACACGTCCAGGATAACCCCTGCTCACTCCCTTGGTAGCTTGGCACGAGCAGTCAGGCCTATCTCAGAGGCAATGTGTAAAGTGTTTGCACAACACACACAACGCATGTGACGCAAAATCTACACCACAAAGTAAACACAACACTGAGCTATGTAAAAATAATCTGTATTGCACAAAACATAATTAGACCAACATTACACGTAAGTAATACCCTGCTACCTTAGCATAAGTTACTAATACTCTGCAAGAATACGCAGTTGTCACATTAGAACACATAAGTACTCAGGATTCTGCAACATAAGCAGTAGACAGGAATTAGAGTAAGAGTTCTATGCACTTGTCATATCTCCTAAATACCCATAAAAGGAACATTAGAAAACATATCACAAGTCATAAAATACATATCAGCTAGTCATGCCCATAAAAGGAACATCAGCAGACATATGTAGTGGCAGGAAAGCAGGTAGAACATATAAGTTCTCCTAGGTCCATACTTGGCTCATTGAGCCACTATAGTACTAGAAAAGTACCTTATTTCCTGGTGTGGGGGCACTCCCTGTGCCTAGTGAGAGGAGTATGGGGGGCCCCCGGCGCTCCTGTGCGCTCACGGGGGCCATGCGCTGCTCCTGGGGAGAGGGCCGATCAGCGCCCTCTTTGTAGTGTTTGAAACGTGCCCCTCTGGGGACCTGTGATCCTTGCGGACCCCCCCCCCAGGCCTCTAATGGCCCTACCCAAAGAGGTGGGGCCCAAAAGCCACAAGAAAATCAAGTAGTTGGGGCGATCGCGCCCCTAGTGCAGTGACCGGGGGAAAGGGAACTCCCTTTCTGCCCGTGTCCTGCTTAGTGGGAGGCAGCCGCCCTCGTCCTCAGTGCGGCTGCCAAAGTGAAAAAGGGAGCAGGGGCCTCTGATGAGGCTTTTCCTCCTGCTTCCCTACGTGGCCGCAGCCGATGTGATGCGCGAGCCGCTTTTCAGCCCAACCGGGGCTGTCGAGTGGAGCAGGCACCAAGGATGGTGCCTGCAGGTGCCGACGCGTGCCCCAGGGGCGCTCCGTAAAGCGCGCTTCACCCGGGGATACAATAGGAGCGTGCTAGCTCCTTTCTTTGCTTCAGGAAGTGCCCCTGGGGACCCAAGGAGCTGCGCAACACTCACACGGCAGGCAGTGGATCTCCCGGGTCGCAGCGGTGATTTATCCAGGAAACGAGGAACGATTTAAAAAGTGCCTAGGCACTGTGCTTCGGCCCGGTCTGCGGCGGTGATTCAATCAGCAGAGGAGCGCTTATCAAAGCGCGAGGGTACTTTTATAAGCCCGGGCTGCGGCGGTGATTCCAGCAGGAAAAGGTGCCTCGAAGCGCACAGGGGCACAGAAGAGCGCTCTCTCAGCGCACTCTCAGCGCTAAGGATACCTCGAGGCAGCACCCCTCATGCAGGGATCGTTGCAGGGGTCAGGGGCCATGGTACCCTGCCTCCTGGAGACAAATGAGAACCAAAAAGAAGCACAGGGCTGGGGGCCCAGCTAAAGGCCAGCACAAGCGTTGCAGTCAGTGGCAGTTCCTCCTAGTGACCAGGCAGGTCACAGGTCAGCAGTCCAAGGTTGGTCCTGGTGAGTCCTCTCAACAGCGTCCTGTGTCCAGTTCCAGGTAGGGTTCCTGGAGTCCCAAGAATGTCCAAAAGATGTCTAAATTGTGGGGTAAAATCCCCTGTACTTATACAAGGTTTACAGTGTGTTTTACAATGGCCAGGAGAGGGGGTTCCAACCAGTTACAACTGGTTCTGGGAGTGCCCTTTCTCTCCTCCAGCAGAGACTCCAAACATCAGTGGGGGGGTAAACGACCATATTGTGTGAGGCACAGGCACAGCCTTTACAAATGCAGGTGTGCCCGCCTCTCCATTCTCTCAACCCAGGAAGGCTTTACAGTATATAGATGCACCTCTGTGACACCTCCACCCTCCCTGTGTTCAGGCTGTCTGAGAAGTATCCACAAAGCCCCAACTGTCAGTTTGCCCAGACGTGGATTGGAGGCAAGCTGCAAAACACCAAAGTCATAAGAACAGGTAAATGCACACTTTCTAGAAGTGGCATTTCTGTGATAGTAATAAAAAATACAGCTACACCAGTAAGCAGCATTTCTCACCACTATTACAACCATACCAAACATGCCTACGCTACCCCTCATAAATCAGACAATACCCCCTACACATAAGGCAGGGCATTTCCAATGCAATCCTATGAGGAGGCAGCACTCACAGCAGAAGACACCAAGTTAAGCTGTTTGTCACTACCAGGACAGGCCACGCAACCTGGCACATGTCCTGCCTTCTACATACATGGCACCCTCCCCCAAAGGGCTGGCTAGGGCGTACTTTAGGGGTGACTTACATGTAGTAAAAGGGGAGTTCTGGGCCTGGCAAGTTAATTTGGATGCCTGGTCCCTGTGGCAGGAAACTGCGCACACAGGCTCTGCACTAGCAGGCCTTAGATAGGTTTGACAGGCTACTTCAGTGAGTGGCGCAAGCAGCGCTGCAGGCCCACTAGTAGCATTTAATTTACAGGCCTTGGGTATAGCGATACCACTTTACAAGGGACTTATAGGTAAATTAAATATGCCAATTAGGTATAATCCAATCATACCAATTTTGTAAGGGAGAGCACATGCACTTTAGCACTGGTTAGCAGTGAAAAAGTGCTCAGAGTCAAAACGACAGCCAACAAAGGTCAGAAAAATAAGGAGGCAAAAAGCAAAAAGTCTGTGCAATGACCCTATAAAAGGGCCAGGTCCAACAACCGTGTTATATACTTTTAGCGGCAATACAAGTGAAATTGTGACTAGACACGGAGAGCAATTAAAATATTAAGCTCCTGTTTCTGGAGGAGAATGCTGAATGAACAATGGTAAAGTTTATCAAAGTAATTTGTGGCTGTCGTTATGTAAATCCACTGTCATGCTTAGAAATGAATAAGCTGTAGTGAAGCAAGTCTGCCAGAGACGAGGCTTCTGATTGGATAAACTCCATATAAAGCAGCACGAAAAGGGATCTTATGTAACATTATGCAGCTGTCTTTTTAAGCAATCAATCTAGGGGCAGGCCACACTGAATTGTGTCCAAAAGGGATCCCTTTATCCAGAGCATTTCATGATGTGGCAGCCTTTACTGCCAGGGTTAGTAAACTAACAATGACACCTTCCTCGTCGAATCACAGTTGTGGATTGACCCAACTGAACTGCACAGTAGGTACTTGGCAGAAAGCAATGGCATCTTGGCAAGGACCACAGGGCTTACTGGTACCAAGAGAATGATGCAATAAAAGGTTAACAAGACACACACGGGGCCTCATTCACAACAAGCTGGTGCATCGATCACGATGCATCAGTTTGCTTGCGCTGCCTGCGCACCCCCTAACGACACCATTGTAGCGCAGTATTTCCAATACAGCGCACCATGGTGCCTGTTAGCACAGCTGCGTCAGAATTTCTGACACAGCTGTTGCGCAATACTGGATTACCGTGAAAAATGTTGATGCTAGCCTAGCAAAGCTCGGGGAGGCACATTGAAAACAGCCTAACGTCAGCTTAATGCCTGCTCTGAGCAGACAACAAAAAATGACGCTAGAATGACGCAGTGAAGTCTTACAGATTTCACTATGCCATTCCTGCGGGCCTCCTCACTAAGGAACACCCCCCTTTCATACATTATACCTGATGCAGGTATAATGTGGCACAAGGGTTTACAAACTGGGGCAATGGTTCCATTGCTCCAATTTGAAAATGTGGTGCTGTGTGAGGGACTGTTTGTGTCACCGTAGCCTCAAAGAAAATAATTCTACAGCAGCATAAAGGGGCTTGTAAATGAGCCCCGTAGGGTTCCATGCTTGTTAAGAAATAGAGAACAAGCAAAGACCTGACCACTCTTCCTTGGACGCCAACCATCGAGAAACCCTCGATAACAGCTGAAAGCACAAAAGAAAAAAAGACGATGAAGTCAGATGCAGCTTGTGAATAACATGAAATTCATTATTTATTATGCATAGTTCACTAAAACAAGCAAAAATAATATGGCCACAAACACAGAATTACGTACCTTACGTAAATGCAGTAATACTTACATCAATTTATGTAATATTTTTTAATCTCTAGAAAATTATTTGATAAGGCGTTTGTAAGATGCTCATCGTAATTGGTGTGTTATTAATTGTCTATGAACATTTTTAATTGCCTGACATGAAGAAGAATTAATTTTACTTGAATACGTTAGAATGGAAAATTCTAAAGATGTTAAATTTTGTGATGGGTGTTTAACGTTACATATGCATTACACTGTCTATTTATGAGAATATGTAACAAAATAATTCCCTATGGCTGTGTGGGGAAAAATGCTGTTTTATTAACAAAAAAAGAATTGAATATGTTTTCAACTAGGAGCTTGACTTACCTGTAAAAACAAAAAGGTAAGAGAACAACCAGTATCAGTTTTTGCATGAATACAAAAATGTTTATTAAATTTTTAAAGCATTAAGGCCCATATTTATGAAACGTTTGTGCCGCCTTTGTGTCATTTTTATGACGTGAAAGCGGCGCTAACTTAACTCCATATTTATATTTTGACGCTGAACCCGTCTAGCGTCAAAATATTGTCGTTAGCACCACTTTTAGCAAGCGCCAACCCACCTTGAGTCTCATTGCGACAATGAGATGCAAGGTAGGCGTTCCCTTCCTAAAAATTACGCTAGCCCATTAGTGCCATATATACCTTCTGACACAAAAATGGCGCATACCAAGGAAACAGACCGCAAATATGACGCTAAGTCTAATTAGCATAAAAATTTAACGCCTGGTCGGGCCAAGCGTCAAAAAGTGGCCCACACACCACCGCTCAAGGAAAACACACTCCAGCTTGGAAAGTACAGCAGACATCAGCGAAGACAGCAGGTCCCTCAACCACCACCGCAGCAACCCCACACACCACCAAAGCAGCCACAAAGGCAGCGCAGAAGGCGGGAGAGGATCTTCAGACAGCGGACAACCATCCTTGGCCTCAGGGAACAAGATGTCATCAGGATGTACCGACTGAATCGGGAGTCCATTGTACACCTGCTGCACCGTTTTGCGCCACACATCACAGCAAGGGTGCAAACTCCCACTACTATTCCACTGATGACAAAACTCCTTGCTGTCCTTCATATGCTGGCATTTTCATCTTTTCGAATAATGGGCGCTCAACTGGCTGGCACGTTCCAGCCATCCTTCTTGGTCCTCCTACCTAAGGTCCTTGATGCAATCATACGCCTCACACCTCACCACATCTGCTTCCTAAACTCCCAGCATCTACAGCAGAAGATCAAGCAAGGTTTTTACCAAATTGCTGGGTTCCCGCATGTGCTGGGTGCAATGGACTGAACCCATGTGCAAATGGTGCCACCTGCAGCAACAGAACATCTATATAGGAACTGCAAGCACACCCATTCAATCAATGTGCAGGCCATTGTGAACCACCATGGGCTCTTCACTAACTGTTGGAAAATGGGTTATTGGTAAGGGCAGGTAGGTACCTACACCTAGCAACAAGCCACTAACCTCCACCTAGGTACAGTTAGGTCTCAGTAAATTAATCCCAGCTCAACCCTTGGTAGCTTGGCAACGAGCGTCAAGGCTTAACTTAGGAGACAAAGTGTAAAGCATTCAAATATCACAAAACAGTAGTCAAATAAAACACAGGAAACAGTGTAAAAATCCAAAACCAATTTATAAAAATAGTTTATATTTTTATCTTTAAAATGACACAAAAACGATTAAAATCGGTTCAGGGGAACCGGAGATATGAATTTTTAAAGAATTATTACTTATCTAGCGCTTAGAAACAAAAAGCGCCAATCGGGTCATCTGGTTGCACCTCGACCGGGGCAAAGTCAAACTTTCAGGCCGACCGCGATGGAGCCCTGCTCAGCTACAGGTCGCGGGAGGCCTCGGTTAAAAAGTTACCTTCTGACTTAGGGGGTCATTCTGACCCTGGCGGCCGGTGACCGCCAGGGTCACCGACCACGGGAGCACCGCCAACAGGCTGGCGGTGCTCCCAAGGGCATTCTGACCACGGCGGTTCAACCGCGGTCAGAAAGGGTAAACCGGCGGTCTCCCGCCGGTTTACCGCTGCCCCATTGAATCCTCCATGGCGGCGGAGCGCGCTCCGCCGCCATGGGGATTCAGACACCCCCTACCTCCATCCTGTTCATGGCGGAACAGGATGGCGGTAGGGGGTGCCGCGGGGCCCCTGGGGGCCCCTGCAGTGCCCATGCCAATGGCATGGGCACTGCAGGGGCCCCCGTAAGAGGGTCCCACAAAGTATTTCAGTGTCTGCTTTGCAGAGACTGAAATACGCGACGGGTGCAACTGCACCCGTCGCACCCCTGCAACTACGCCGGCTCAATTCTGAGCCGGCGTCCTCGTTGCAGGGGCATTTCCGCTGGGCCGGCGGGCGCTCTTTTGGAGAGCGCCCGCCGGCCCAGCGGAAATGTTTGAATGGCCGCTGCGGTCTTTTGACCGCGGTGCGGTCATTTGTCGGCGGTACCTTGGCGGACGGCCTCCGCCGTCCGCCAAGGTCTGAATGACCCCCTTAGTCTTTATTTTGAAGTTTTTCTTCACCGGGACGAACCTGCCAGTTGAATCCGACCTCCTGGAGCCCTTGTCCGGATACGCGATGTGGGTTTCCTCGGTGGAGACTTTTACCTTCGGACTTAGTCGTTTTTTCGAGATGAAAATCCTTCGACCGGGGTAAACCTGGATCTTGATCCGACGTCCATGGAGCCCTTCTCGGATACGATGGCTGGGAGGTCCCGGTCAACTTTTTACCTTCGGACTTAGTCTCTTTTTTGGATGTTTTTCTTTACCGGGACGAACCACGAAGTCAGGCCGGGTCGCGGTTGAGGCAAGCCGGCTAGAATTTCCGCGGCGGATCGGTCCCTCTCTGGAGCTTTTTTCCAAAAATTCTCAAATCTTTTCCAAACTTCTGGGGCTTCACCCAGATGTTCTTTTAAGGTTCTTTTGGGGTCCACAGCTCACCCCAAGGGTCCAGAAGTTCTGTGATGGTCCTTGGGGGGTGCGGACTTCAACTCCCAGAATGCACCTGGCGCAAACTCCTTTTTGGCCACTGGGCAGTGGTCAACTGGTCTCTTTTTTCAGGAGTTGGTGCAGGGGACTCTGGTTTAGCAATTTTTCACCTGTAGCAAACAGGGAGTCCCTCCTTGAACCAGTTGAAGCCAGGCAAAGTCCTTCTTGTGGTGAAGCCCAAGTGTGCAGCTGGTGCAGTCCTTCTGAGTGCAGGGTCCAGGTGCAGGCCAGGGGTCCAGCAGGGCAGTCCTTCTTCTCCTTAAGTTCTTTCTTCTTGAAATTTGGTGGGGATCTCAGGTGTGGGGGCAGGTCTGCCAGTTTTATCCTTGCTCCTGGGTGAAAAGCAGGGGGGTCCTGGTCCTCCAATCAGGTACAGGATCGTCCCCCTGTGATGACCACTTCCTGGGAAGTGTGGCAAAAATCCATCCCAAAAGGCAACAGTCTCTAAAAATCCAACATGGCTGAATCTGATTTTTGGAGGTTACATCTGGCTGAGCCCACCCACTGGTGTGGCTAAAATCATAAACACACCCCTCTCCTGCCCTCTCCTAATCTAATCAAGGGGGCACCTAGCTGTCTGGGGTTGCAGGATGTGGGGGTGTTGCTGGGTGCTCCAAATGTCCTTCTCTGCCTTTGAAGACCAGTTTGGCAGCCCTCCCCCTTCCTGCCTCACCATCTGCTGAGGGGAGATTCTCTCCCCCAAGCACATTCCTTTGTGTGAAGCCAGGCCACTTCACACCTCATCAAGGCAGCCTGGCAGAAGCTGCTGCAGGCTGGCCAATCAGAGCACAGCAGCAAAAACAATGCAGAGCTGAAATTGGCAACTTTTTAGGTAAAGTCTAAACTTTTTACCTGAACAAGTTATATTAAATCCAACAACTGGAAGTTGTGGGATTTATTACAACAATTAATTTGATACCAAATTCTTGGTATGTAACATTTAAGGAGACTTTAAAATTTAAAATAAAGTCTGCCCATTCTAGCCTATGAAGGCCATTTACTTCAATGAGGGAAACACGAATTTGGCTGTTTTTACCTCACCAGGGCTTATAAATCTATTTTTATAAAGTCCCTGCTTATAGTTACATGGCACCCAGCCCTAGGGGCACATAGGGCACACCTTAGGGGTGACTTATATGTAAAAATAAGGTAGTTTAAGACTTTGGAAGTACCTTTAATTCCAAAGTCGAATTTGCATAAAACTTTAATTTAAAAGCAGCCAGCAAGGCAGGCTTGCTTTTAAAATGACACTGGGCACCTCAGCAGTGCACCTAGGTGTGCACCACCTATGCTGTGGTCCCTAAACCTACATGCCCTACCATATACTAGGGACTTATAGGTAGGTTAACTTAGCCAATTATAATTAGCCTAATTTGCATATCCATTTTACACAGAGCACAGGCCCTGGGACTGGTTAGCAGTACCCAGGGCACCAACAAAGTCAGGAAAACACCAGCAAAAAGAGGAAAACGGGGGCAAAAAGTTATGGGGCCTCTGCAATCAGCCCTGTTTTCTCACACAACCCCCCCCCAGCCCACACGCCCAGGAGACTCAGCCCAACCCTGGGAGAGTCTTCCTGGCTTGTTAGGCGAGGAAGACAGTAAAGAAAACTGGCTGTCCCTTTCCAGGGCCTACTCTGCCTTATATCCTCCTGTTAGGGTCACTCCCTATGGGTAGTGAAGCCATCCCAACAGTAAAAGGACCCAACTCAAACTGAAACTTTCCTCTAGGGGGGTCTTCCTCCTTTCTCTCTGCCAACTTGGGTAGTGAGGTGCCCACCTCCCCTACTCCAAACTTTGCTAGGGCAACACCTAGCTTACACAAAGAGGTCACCCAACACTTGAGCAACCCCACCATGACCAATAGGGTCAGGGGGCCTTCTTTGCTATTGGCCCTGGGGTCTGCCTCCCAGGCCAAGTACATTGCTGCCAGGAAGGCTAGCACCCAGCAGAGGCTACTGACAGCTGTCAGTACCCAGAACCACACCCTAAGCTCTCCACTGACAGGTGGCTGAGCTGCTTTAGGGGCAACTTTGGGGTCCTGGCACCCCTCTTGCTGTCTAGAGTGGGGGGCTACCACCTCCTGTGGCAGACACCCTCCTTCCACTCTCCCTTCTGTCAGTGCAGGGGCAACACCTTGCATCTGGACAGCTGCCTGACTACTCAGGACTTCCTTGGGGTCAGGTGAGGCCTCACCAGTGCCAACTCTGGGCTCCCCCCTTACTGGGGCAGAAGGCCCTTGGCTCCCTGGAACTCTCTTTAAGAGTGGCCTACCCTTCCTTTTCTTCTTTCCTTTTCTTGGGGACCCCTGTCTCCTAACTGTAGGGACTGACTCCCCAGGACTTTGGGTTGGGGGGGCGCCCTGGGCGACCACCCCATCTGTGACCAGACTCACCTCTGGGAGGTCATTGCCCAGGATACAATCTAGGGGAAGGTCAGCACTGACTACCACCCTAATCCAGTCAAGGATACCCTCCCTCTCTAGGGGCACTATGGCTACAGGTTTGGAGGTGACCTCCCCTGTGGCTATCCTGACTTTCTTTGTCTTTCCTGGGACATACATGTCTGGGGTCACTAACCGGTCACTCACTATAGTGTGACTGGCACAGGTGTCTCTCAGGCCAGTGGTAGGGATCCCATTCACCTGAATGGGGTGGAAGTGCCTACTTCCACCCTCAGGGATCACCAGCTTACCATCTGGTCCTGTCTCCCAGCTCAATGCTAGGAGGACTTCATCATCTGAGGAATCCTCCTCTATGGCTACACTGGACAGCCCAGTGCTAACCACCTTCTTTGGACAGGCTGCATCTCCTCTGAAGTGACCTGTCTGCTGACAGTCAAAGCAAGCCCTACTGTCCAAGAGCTTTTTTAACCCTGGGTCTAACTGTCTCTGCTGGTCAGAGTGGGATTTACTCTCCTCCTTCTTAGGGTTCTGGGGTACAGAGGGAGTCTCTGTGGTGGGCTTACCACCTCCCTCCTTAGGTTTTTGGGGACCTGTCCCCCCCTTCTTGGAGTCTCCCCCCGGGACTTGACAACCACCCTGGTTCTCAACCACTCATCAGCTGCCTCCCCTAGCTCTCTAGGGTTGGTCTGCTTAGAGTCCACTAGATGCTGGCGTAACCTTTCTTGGGTACAATTGGTCAAGATGTGCTCTCTCATGATCAGATTGTATAACCCCTCATAAGTATCTACTTTGTTACCAATAATCCAGCCCTCTAGTGCCTTTAGTGAAATGTCCACAAAGTCAACCCAAGACTGGGTACTGACCTTCTGGGTGTCCCTGAACTTCATTCTATATTGCTCTGGGGTCAGACCAAACTTCTTGGCTAAGCACCTCTTCATACTAGGGTATGAATCTGCCTCCTCCCCCCTTAAGGTCAGAAGCCTATCCCTCCCTGAGTTGGGGACCAACTCCCACAAAAGGGAACCCCAGTATTGAGGCCTAACCCTTCTCATTTGGAGTGCCCTCTCAAAGGCCCCCAGCCACTTATCTATGTCATCCCCCTCTACATAAGCAGGAACTACCCCCTTGGGTAATCTGGGGCAAACTCCCCCACCCATGGACACCTCAACTTCTTTATCGCTGCCTCCATCTCTTTTCTCTTTGTATGCCCACTTTTTCTTTTCTAGGGCCAGCTTCTCTGCTTCCAAAGCTATGTATGCTAGCTGGGCCTCCAGCTCTCTTTCTCTGATGGATGGGTTCTCTCCTCCTGAAAGGACCCCCTTCCCACCACTAGCTTTGGATCTTCCCCTAGTGACTGTGTTTACTGAGGACCGTTCTTCCTCATCCTCACTTGGGCTCAGATGCCTTCCCTCCCCTGAGTGGTTAGAGCTTGCATCCTCCCTTCTTTCTCCCTCCTCTGGAGCTTCTTCTGACTCTACCTCTTGGGCCTCAGCCCATGCTGTCAGGGATGTGATCAGGATTTGCTTCCTGAGATCAGTGGTTGCAGGCAACCCTCTTTCAATACACAACCCCCTAAGCTGGACTACTGTCAGTGTGGGTAGGCTAGCCAGATCAAGCTCCATGGTTCCCTAGTTTTGTGTCAACAAAAACTTTTTGCAAAAATTGGAAACAAGAACTTAGAAAAATTACAAAAATTAAATAATTGAAATTAATCCAAATTAAAAATTAAAAACAATTTTTGCACTAGGACAATTTAAAGGATTTTTAATTTGTTTTACCCAAAACTGTAACGTGATATTGAACACAAGTACAGGATCCCGTCGCTGCTTCCAATTATGTTGGAAAATGGGTTATTGGTAAGGGCAGGTATGTACCTACACCTAGCAACAAGCCACTAACCTCCACCTAGGTACAGTTAGGTCTCAGTAAATTAATCCCAGCTCAACCCTTGGTAGCTTGGCAACGAGCGTCAAGGCTTAACTTAGGAGACAAAGTGTAAAGCATTCAAATATCACAAAACAGTAGTCAAATAAAACACAGGAAACAGTTTAAAAATCCAAAACCAATTTATAAAAATAGGTTATATTTTTATCTTTAAAATGACACAAAACGCTTAAAATCGGTTCAGGGGAACCGGAGATATGAATTTTTAAAGAATTATTACTTATCTAGCGCTTAGAAACAAAAAGCGCCAATCGGGTCATCTGGTTGCACCTCGACCGGGGCAAAGTCAAACTTTCAGGCCGACCGCGATGGAGCCCTGCTCGGCTACAGGTCGCGGGAGGCCTCGGTTAAAAAGTTACCTTCTGACTTAGTCTTTATTTTGAAGTTTTTCTTCACCGGGACGAACCTGCCAGTTGAATCCGACCTCCTGGAGCCCTTGTCCGGATACGCGATGTGGGTTTCCTCGGTGGAGACTTTTACCTTCGGACTTAGTCGTTTTTTCGAGATGAAAATCCTTCGACCGGGGTAAACCTGGATCTTGATCTGACGTCCATGGAGCCCTTCTCGGATACGATGGCTGGGAGGTCCCGGTCAACTTTTTACCTTCGGACTTAGTCTCTTTTTTGGATGTTTTTCTTTACCGGGACGAACCACGAAGTCAGGCCGGGTCGCGGTTGAGGCAAGCCGGCTAGAATTTCCGCGGCGGGTCGGTCCCTCTCTGGAGCTTTTTTCCACAAATTCTCAAATCTTTTCCAAACTTCTGGGGCTTCACCCAGATGTTCTTTTAAGGTTCTTTTGGGGTCCACAGCTCACCCCAAGGGTCCAGAAGTTCTGTGATGGTCCTTGGGGGGTGCGGACTTCAACTCCCAGAATGCACCTGGCGCAAACTCCTTTTTGGCCACTGGGCAGTGGTCAACTGGTCTCTTTTTTCAGGAGTTGGTGCAGGGGACTCTGGTTTAGCAATTTTTCACCTGTAGCAAACAGGGAATCCCTCCTTGAACCAGTTGAAGCCAGGCAAAGTCCTTCTTGTGGTGAAGCCCAAGTGTGCAGCTGGTGCAGTCCTTCTGAGTGCAGGGTCCAGGTGCAGGCCAGGGGTCCAGCAGGGCAGTCCTTCTTCTCCTTAAGTTCTTTCTTCTTGAAATTTGGTGGGGATCTCAGGTGTGGGGGCAGGTCTGCCAGTTTTATCCTTGCTCCTGGGTGAAAAGCAGGGGGGTCCTGGTCCTCCAATCAGGTACAGGGTCGTCCCCCTGTGATGACCACTTCCTGGGAAGTGTGGCAAAAATCCATCCCAAAAGGCAACAGTCTCTAAAAATCCAACATGGCTGAATCTGATTTTTGGAGGTTACATCTGGCTGAGCCCACCCACTGGTGTGGCTAAAATCATAAACACACCCCTCTCCTGCCCTCTCCTAATCTAATCAAGGGGGCACCTAGCTGTCTGGGGTTGCAGGATGTGGGGGTGTTGCTGGGTGCTCCAAATGTCCTTCTCTGCCTTTGAAGGCCAGTTTGGCAGCCCTCCCCCTTCCTGCCTCACCATCTGCTGAGGGGAGATTCTCTCCCCCAAGCACATTCCTTTGTGTGAAGCCAGGCCACTTCACACCTCATCAAGGCAGCCTGGCAGAAGCTGCTGCAGGCTGGCCAATCAGAGCACAGCAGCAAAAACAATGCAGAGCTGAAATTGGCAACTTTTTAGGTAAAGTCTAAACTTTTTACCTGAACAAGTTATATTAAATCCAACAACTGGAAGTTGTGGGATTTATTACAATTAATTTGATACCAAATTCTTGGTATGTAACATTTAAGGAGACTTTAAAATTTAAAATAAAGTCTGCCCATTCTAGCCTATGAAGGCCATTTACATCAATGAGGGAAAAACGAATTTGGCTGTTTTTACCTCACCAGGGCTTATAAATCTATTTTTATAAAGTCCCTGCTTATAGTTACATGGCACCCAGCCCTAGGGGCACATAGGGCACACCTTAGGGGTGACTTATATGTAAAAATAAGGTAGTTTAAGACTTTGGAAGTACCTTTAATTCCAAAGTCGAATTTGCATATAACTTTAATTTAAAAGCAGCCAGCAAGGCAGGCTTGCTTTTAAAATGACACTGGGCACCTCAGCAGTGCACCTAGGTGTGCACCACCTATGCTGTGGTCCCTAAACCTACATGCCCTACCATATACTAGGGACTTATAGGTAGGTTAACTTAGCCAATTATAATTAGCCTAATTTGCATATCCATTTTACACAGAGCACAGGCCCTGGGACTGGTTAGCAGTACCCAGGGCACCAACAAAGGCAGGAAAACACCAGCAAAAAGAGGAAAATGGGGGCAAAAAGTTATGGGGCCTCTGCAATCAGCCCTGTTTTCTCACACTAACGTCCTAGCAAAATATCCTGGCAGCGTCTATGATGCCTACATAGTCCACCATTCCACTATCAATGAGCAGTTCCAGGATGGGCAATATGGCAATGGCCTACTCCTAGGTGAGCCACCATACCAATCATTACACACACAACACACCAACCATGTAGGGCAAACAAGGCTTACATCACTCGAAATACACCTGGGTAGGCGAACACAGATGTATAGTCAACATCACATTTGCGACATGCCAAACTACACTGCAATCACTGCACATCACAAACACATACACCCACATCTACATAACACAGCCACAACCTGACTGGCACATCATGTGTGGACAGGTGGGGCAATGTCCCCTTTGCATACAGAAGCTGCCCACAAACCACTACAAGTGTCTACTGGTTGACAACTAAATACAGATTCCACACACATTATACCAAACAAAGAATAGCTCAGCTATATCAGTTGCATAGGCAATGGCCATTTAAAGAAAGTAACACGTTGGCATAGCCCCACGTAAATCATGACGTGCAAGCCTCTGGCAGTACCTATATCAAATGCCACCCAAGGGGTGCCACCACTACATATCATCTACACATGCCTGACATACCTGTAGTGTGCATATACACCTGTCTGCTGCATTATGTTGCACACATACAAATATAAATCAACCTGCCATGAAAGACCATGAGGCACAATCATGAGAAATGGGCAGCACCTACTCTGGTGCCACCTCATAGGCGCCCCTTAGCACTCCCTAACACAACCATGTCTGTTCTGTATACTAAATAAATTCCACCATGGTGCAGAGGTTGTGCAAAACTGTAATGATCATGGATGCCATAGTAGGACTTGCCAGGATTATGGAGGACATACCTGACCTTACATGCACCGGACCCATGTGAAAAATAGGTGTGCATCCTCCCAAAGCCTGCACTGTGGATGTGTTGAAAGTGTCTGTGATAAATCATGTATTGGAAGCTAGGAGATACTACTGCACCAAATTAGATCATCCTACAAATGTGTGATACACACCGTTGTACACCTGATGGCTGGCACAACCATCAACTGCCACAAAGGGTAACTAAGTTTTGCACTGCATGCGTAGTGCCACATGGTAACATGGGCGGCACAGTTTGGCTTTGTAGGGCTACCATGGTGTCTCTACAACTGAAACCATTGTGGTGCAAGGAGGTGGTAGGTTCCATCCAACAATCGGACTTTACCTCAAATATGGACTACACAACACATTTTTGCAATGGTATAACCATCAGTTTGGAATCAATATGAAAATTCCCAGGTCCCTGAGCCACTACCCAAGATTGTCATATCCATCAACACAGACCTATGAAACCACAAGCAAGTCAGAGTCACCACTCCACCTACAACTAACAACAATATTATATTCCAAACCCCTATCGAGCTTTACCAAAACACCTTCTCTCATTCTTTTGCAGCTTATCAAGGTTACGGCATACAGCCAAGGGTAATGACTCCATTTGCCAATCCCACAACGGTGGAAGAGCATGCATACAATGAAGGGCACAGAAGAACACACAATGTGGTGGAGAGGACATTTGGGCTTCTGAAGTCAAGGTTCAGGTGCCCAGACCTGACAGGAGGAAGCCTCTTGTATGCCCTACCACAGCTATGCAAAATAATACTGGCATGTGCAATCCTCCACAATATATGTATAAGAACAAATGTTCCCTGGGATGAACAGGTTGATGTCCCCAACGAGGATGATGATGATGGAGCAATTAATTTGGAAGGGGAACAACAAAACACTGCTGCAGGAGTTCGACTCCACATAGTAGAGAAATTGTATACACAGTGACTGGACTATCATGATCTCATTGTAAATAGCACAAATAAAATGCTTTGCATCTGAATCTCCTTGGTCTACTCATTCTCCACTACATATACCATTGGAATGTAACTGAGTCCTCAGGGAGCAGATAAGAAACACAATAGTTACAAGTATAGTAGCAGCATCGTTTGTGATGTAAGAGGGTCTACTGCCTCCAATTTACATATCAGTGGCACATAATTCATGGGCGTGTGACTCCTGAAGGCCTAGATCCACGCATCACTACATATAGTGGCCAATGTGCTAATTTTTAGCCCTTTCCCCACATCAACACCATGCCTACCAGGATGTATGCAAGGGGGGGCACACATAAGGTAGGGTCTGTGATCAATTCCATAAACCCTTTCCCCACATCAACACCACGCCTACCAGGATGAATGCAAGGGGGCACACATAAGGTAGGGGCTGTGATCAAATCGTGTTTAAATAATCTAGGAACTGAACACTGTCACATCTCAGGGTGAAATCTGGTTTGCCTGCACAGTGCACGTCTGACAGTGGGGGAACATCATTGGTAATAATGGACCTTCAGTAATTGTATAGGGATTGTAACCACTGTTAGAGGCAAAGCCTGCACAGTATATACATGGGATTACTGCCATTGGGCACAGCCCTGACACATTGTGGACTGTACATCATTTATGGCACACACACATTGGCTGTGGAGTGCGCTGTTGGTTGGCAGACAAATTAAGCAGCAGTGGGTACTGATTCACTATCCCAACACATGACCATTTTCAGGATCTAAGAATTAAATGGGACAATGCAACACCAAATAATTGTCTGGGTGGAATGTAGGCAGAGTGTGTTACACTTCTAATGTACATAAAATGCACACTTTTCACACAAATCTGCTGTCTTGACACATGCCTACAGCAGTTCCTGATAAACATGTGAAGACTGATGTACGGGTGTACATCCTAGGTAGCAACGGGTTTGCTCGTACTAGCAATGAATTGCGTGTCAGTATGGTTACTTAGTATGCTCTGTATAACAACATCACACAGCACATAGCGATACACACCACTCATTTTCACTCATATGCCAGAACAAGTGCAAGGTAGTAACAGTTACAAATTATCCCATACATATTTTTGGCTCCAACATGGCAATTAGGTGTGGGATGTGCAACTATTTCCAGCAATGTTCAAAAATGTCAGAGACCCATCAAAAAATGAATGGGAGTATAAGTAGCCATATATGTTGCATTTGGCTAATGAAAAAACAGCACTGAGATGATTTCACACCTCAACATCATTCAGTCATGGTAAGAGTTACCTAGGTTGTGGCATGCTGGAAGAAATGCATACCCATGTTCAACGGAGGATGTGGATGGACAGCTGAGAGATACCCACAGATACTTGCAAATACAACATGGGAGGTCACTTGGAGACAATAGAAGTGCTGTGGCAGGTGTACTGTTATGTGTGTGTGTCACTTATTACATCTCACAAATACCGTCAATGGGATGGTACCTATCATATAGCCAGTAGTAGAAGATATGTACATCTACAGTTTGCACAAGTTACATGTTGCATCCTGTCCATGTATGACCAGACAATGTTGCTGTAGAAGATGTGTACAAAGTGCAAGCAGCCTAAAGAATGGGAGCAATGTAAGAGACAATGCATTCCTTACCAGTAATGCCAGAAAACATGGAGAAGGAACACACATAGATCAATACTGACTGTGCAACACATCAATGTCAACAAGTCAACATTCGAAGTATGTACAGAGAGGGTGGGCAGGTCAGTACATAACCCAGTCATGTTTGCCACTACCTGAGCCTGCTAGTTGCCCATCGCATGCCAACATAACAGGAGGCAGTGACGGACAACACCATCTGTACCCTGGCACGTTCCCAAAATAGAAGTCACAACAGATATATAACCCCTAATCAAGCTGCACATGGAAATTACTAAGAACATTAAATGATGAGAAATGTCCTACACGTGCAAGTACCCAGGCCTCTGTATATGACATCAAGTATTGGAGAGGAAATTGTGATATCCCGGTCTGGTTGATCACAATTGTGCATGAGTCTGTCTGCAGGGGAGAGTGCATTGTTCTGCTGAGCAGCAATAATGAAGAAGCTAGATCCCCGCTCCAAACACCCTAACACCAGTGCTCTGGCTACATAAACTTATGACATTGTCAGGGGTATGATGAATGTGCACAGTGGCCTGAGTAAACTGGAGCTCCGTAAACCTGCCCCTTCACATGCAACCATGTGTTTGTGTTGCCATACAAACTCCCACAGTAGTGATGATGAGTAGGCTGCAATCAATGGCAGACTGCAACACTGCTACACAGTGGTATGCCATTTTATGTGACAGTCATAACAAACATGATGTGGACAAATGTGAGTGCCTAGTTGGCGACATGCACACATATACCACATATCTCAGCACACATGTACCACTGTAATGGCTCAGGCTTGGTAATGTGTATAGGATTCGGAAGAAAAGGCAACCTAGCACAAAAGTAAGGGCATAGGTATCACAAGATCAGTGACTGAAAGAAATTACCTTCACATGTGTTCAGACATACGGAAACATAGGTGGCACTGATATGACCACACATGCATTTGTCATAGTCCAATATGTGTCCATGCAGGAAGATAGTAAGAGGTTTCACATCCCATGAACAAACCACTGTGGTCATGTATTATTGAAAAGGCACTACACATTATTTTACACATACACAACATATATCAACCTTCAGTGACATAAGTGTACATACCATCTCCTGCAACTAAGATGCATGGTGAACTATATGTCACACATGTGGCAGAGAATCATGAAGGAAAAACCAACAACACACCACAGAGTGGACACACACACACACACAAGGCTACCCTACAGAGGCCAAGAAGCTGTGTTGGGGCTAGGTGCTCCACTACCTGACAGGAGTGTTTGCCTCAGGAGAAATGACCACCAATTAAAGTACCGCTAGGCTGACCTCATAACAAGGGAGCAAGATCTGCTGTCTTAACTGGGCATCAATATTGGTGGAACAGTTGGTAAGTGTCCCATTTCCATACAAGGTCCATTATTTGCATGTGCATGACAGGTGCTGATAGGGTTGAGTGCAGCATGTCAGGGTAATGGATCAGGATACGTCGTATGGTGCCTGAATGAAGAGCCCCAGCGCCACCTTAGGGCTGCTCTTCCAATGTACAACAATGAAGCCAAGGCAAGGCAGATGTACCATCTTCCCTACAAAACCATTACAAGTGTTGTGATGCATGCATAGGGCAACTCGGTTTTGAGGAGCACAACATGAGGCCTCCACAATGCATCATGTATTGGAGGGGGCCCAAAACCTGTATGGGGGCAAATTTAAAAGCCTCTGGAAAAAATGAAAGATACCTAAATTCCATATTTCATGCCCTTTGAACGGCTGCTGAGAGCAGGTGTTAAATGGGGGCATATAAATGTATGTGATGGGCCCCATGTACTCAGCAGAAGTCGTGATGATCAGTTGTGTTGCAACTCCTGCTGAGTGCATCATTTTCCTACACATAAATAGATGCAGTTGGACTCTAACTGCATTATGCTGTGCCTTAATTCTCATTCGGATCACACATGGCCGGGGTAAGGGGTGCACTGAGGGCCACAAGCACTGTAGTGATGCACTTGGTGTGGCACCACTGTCGTTCTATCTGCCCCTTTGTGTCATTGGCCAAGGCCATGTAAAGGAGCTTGAATATGCACTGGGTCGAGATTATTAGCACTTTCCTCTTCCTGTACATTGTGTATCACATACACTCTAAACTATGTCTATTACCACACACACATATGCTGATTTAGTTCCAGATGCCTGACGTATCTTACTGACCGTATGAGGCTGCCCTGCATCTGCTCCATCGCTGGCACATTACTCAGTAACTTGCACCAACAAATGCATCCTTGGACCACAGAGCAAGTGTGCCTGTGTTGAGGCATATGTCTATATCCATGTTCTAATCCCTCCCTGGACAAATAATGGGATACCATTCCAACAATGGCTGGCCACACACTATTGGCAATACATCCATAATTTCAATCAGTCAATGTGCAGGTAGGTACAACTATCTTAACATGAGTAAACTCCCATTGCATTATTGCTCGTGTGTGTGCCCTATGATGGCTCACTCATATTAATTACTTCACACAAGGATGTATCATGGCATTCAACACTTTGGAATACACACACAACCCCTGGGCAGTTGTTTGTCAGTTTGCAGTGACAATGAGGTAGATGTCTACAACATCTAAGGCAGGCTCAAATGCTTTGGGTGTCACAATGGGATAGCCACTGCAACAACCATCGCATGCCCCTCAGATACAGTATACAGTGTTGTGCAGTCCCATATGGTCATGAAGGTGTAGAGCTAACAAACACCTGAATGACAATGACATGAATAAAAGGTGCAGTGAAAAGGACCACTGGAGTGTCTGGGAAAGTGATGGTTTGTAGGTGTGTGGGACTACATTATCTGAGACTATGTGTGATTGCCTGATCATAGATGTTTGTCAGTTGCTCTGTTCTAGCACTAGGATGACTTGCTCACTCAGCCTAGCAAGTGGATAGTGAACAATGTCACCAAATAACTGATATGCACAGATTTCACTAAGCAATGTTTTCCATTCATGTCTTGCAGGCGGACCTCTGCCCTATACCATTGGTGAGGTGGCCCGATTTAAAGACCCCGATGCAGCCAGTAAGGGTCATCTTGTGCATCATGTGTGCCAATCCAGGGTTTGGTGTGAGTCAGTATGATGTGTGGAATGCTATGAATAATTGTTTTTCCTGACCAATGAAGTGATATCATTGGAGTATGGATGGTGACATCATGTCTGTTGGAATCTTGAGCAATGAGAATGGCTTGCTTGTAGCACATGGGGCAATGTGTGCTGGCATGGAATCATGTGTATTAGGAAATTGAATGACTGACCACATATTGCAGAATCTAAATCTGATGCTTGATTCTCCTAATGCTACTGGCACATTATGAAGGTGGATGCTGGATACCGCAGGATGGGAAGGAGGTTCCACAATGAAAAGGAGGCTGGGGAATGGTGTGCGTTTGCACATGTGGGACCTCCACAGCAGCCGCAGCAAAAAAAGGATAGTGTTGGGAAAACATCAGGGGTGCAGGGGGCCCCTGCAAGTCCAAGCCTCTCCACGTCAGCTGCACCGGTTAGAAGACAGGCACCTGTTCAGCCACCTGCTGCTGTAGTAAGCAGCCAATTTGAAATTGAAATGAAACGGGACATGGCCAAGATAATAGCCAGACTGGATAGATTGGAGGAGGAGAGTGCTGACAACAGGAAGATGTTGACGTACATAAAGAAAAAACTGAAAAAATTAAGAAATGAAATGTGCTTGTTCAACAGCCTCCCAGTTCCTTCCCCTCCCTTTTACAGTTGTACATAGTTTTAAATTGGGTTTTAGATGGGTTCTATTAGGTTAGTGTAGGGTAGGCATAGATTTGTATAAGTATAGATGGAGGGGGGGTTCTATATTTTTTTATTGGTGGGGTATTTGTGTATTAAAAAAATATTTAAAAAAATAAAATACCCAAAAAATATATATTTGTTTACGCGCTAGGTTATGTTAGTACATTTGTAGTCATAGTTTGTGTTGTCCTACTTGTATCTTGTCTCTTAAAGGGGGTGGGTGTACAATGTTTAGAGTGTGGTCTTACATGTGTAAGACAAGTTTTGAATAGGTTAGATAGGTGTAGTTGTTGGTTAAGATAGTGTAGGTTAGTTTAGAATATGATCGTTTTTAGGTTAGTCGTAAGTATAAGATTGTTAGAAAGTTTACAATAATCCAGTTACTATTAGACTAATTATTTTGTAAGTTGATTGAGTTTCAGTAAACGTTGAAACGCTACATGTATACAAGGTGCTTTATTTACAGGTGCAAGTATATTTATGAATTCTATACAATGTCCAGTTCACAGAACATTAGCCATCTGTAGCAAAATCAGAGTCCGGGGTTGAGTGACATGTCATGAGACATGGTTAGGAGTAGTGTGCATTAGTGAGGAGTTAAAACAAATTCCGATTGGTAAGAAAGAGACAATGACAGTACATAGCAGACAAGTCAACAGTAATTGGGTGAAGAGGGCACATTTCCTATTGTCACAACACTTGCATGATCTTAAGCCCAGAACTAAGGAGAAACTGTCCACGTGGCACAGACTGGTGCTCCCTGGTGATTTTCCTCATGAATGTTATTCCTTCCACATCTTCTTCCTTTGATGTGTGTGGTGCCTCCTGTGGCATGGCTGGCGCTGTTGTAGAAGTAGAGGGGGGTCACACACACTTCAGGGGGTAGAGATGTGGATTCAAAGATCCTGGCAGCTGCCATTTGTGGGAACACGTAAGGCATCACAGCAGGAAGGAAGAACTGCTGATTTTTTCAACACCGCAGCAACATCACTGTGGTAGGCAGCCATGTTTTCCCTGAAGGAGGCCACAACCCGCTGTATGGACTCCATGGTATTCTGCATAGCCCCTAGTCTGTTGTCTGTTATGCTGCTGCCAGTTTGGGAGGGCAATTGTTGTAGCCTCTGCCTCATGGCAGCAACTATGTTGGCCACGTAGCGGGGAGTGGGTCCCTCTGATGGCAGCTGAGTTGTCCTTATTTGGACAGTGAGATGGTCCAGAGAACCCTAAAGCCTGAGAACACTGAGAAGTACAGGCAGTGGGTGACCATCAATGGACAGAGGGTGGAGGCTCTGAGAGACACAGGAGCCAGTGTGACTACAGTGAGGAGTCACCTGGTTTCTGAAGAGCAGATAGATCCCCAGGCACATCAGCACTCCCTCTAGGCTGCCTGCCATGGTCTCTATCCCCACCACACCTGCCTGGCCAGCTCCCGCTGGACTCCTATCCCTTATTTAAGGAAATGAGGCACACTCCATAAACCATGGACCTGGGTAATTGAATGAGTAAATACAACAATGGTCCTCCGGGGGCATTTCTTCCTAGGAAAAACTCTTTAACCAGTCTATCAAGCTGTGTAAATTCTGCAGTCATTCATATTTTATTTATATAATAAATACTTATTTCTCTACTGAAGAACAATAATTTTTCGTCCAAATTAGTCATTATCAGTGCTCCTAAAAGTGTCTGCGTGGTGAAAGTGAATAAAGTGACAAGAATTTTGTGCAATTGTGCTCTGTTCAATACATACAAGCTGTGGATAAAACATCGATTTTTTTCGATCATCTATCAGAGGACTCAAAAATAATTCTGAATTCCATAAGTCACTTTTATGTTACTCAAAAATCCACAACATCAATATGTCAACACTGTGACCCCATCTGTGTAGACCAATCTATCTGGGGTCATCATCAGGACTGTTAGACCTGGTATCCTCGACGTGGTTTCCCCTAACTTTTTGCTGCTGTTTCCCAGGTTATTGATGTGTGCTGGACTCTGTTTCTGCTGTTTTTGTTACTCGGGGAACTTTACCACTGCTATCCAGTGCTAAAGTGCAAGTGCTCCTATATAAAATGTGTATGTAATTGGCTTTGCATGATTGGCATATTTGCTTTACTGGTAAGTCCCTAGTACAGTACACTAGAGTTGCCCAGTGCCTGTAAATCAAATGCTACTAGAGGGCCTGCTTCACTGGTTGTGCCACCCACATTAGTAGCCCTGTAAACATGGCTCAGACCTGCCAATACAGTGTCTGTGTGTAGAGTTTTAAACTGCCAATTCGACTTGGCAAGTGTACCCATTTGCCAGGCCTAAACCTTCCCTTTTCTTACATGTAAGACACCCCTAAGGTAGGCACTAGGTAGCCCAATGGCAGGGTGCAGTGTATGCTTAAGGTAGGATATACACTAATGTGTTTTATATGTCCTGACAGTGAAATACTGCCAAATTTGTTTTTCAATGTTGCAAGGCCTCTCTCTCACGGGTTAACATAGGGGCTACCTTTAAATATGATTAAAATGTAGATTCTCTTTGGGAGCAGATGGACGTGTGGAGTTTGCGGTCTTTGAACTCACAATTTTAAAATATATATTTTAGTAAAGTTGGTTTTGAGATTGTGTGTTTGAAAATGCCACTTTTAGAAAGTAGGCATTTTCTTGCTTAAACCATTCTGTGACTCTGCCTGTTTGTTGATTCCCTGTCTGGGTTAGTTTGACAGTTGGGCTGTTTGACCTCTCTCTAGACAGTGACACAAAGGGAGCTGGGGTGTAGCCTGCTTATCCTGATGAGCCATCTGTGCTAGGAGGGAGGGGATGAGTGGTAACTTACACCTGAAAGGGCTGTGCCTGCCCTCACATAATGCAGTCTCCAACCCTCTGGTGTGTGTCTGGGGCCTGGCCTGGGCAAGGCAGGATCTCACAAACAAGAGAGACTTTACTTTGAAATATGCCTACTTCAAAGGCCAAAATGGGTATAAGAAGAGCAACCAAACCCCTGAAAAATCAGATCACTTCTGGAAATCAAGAGGAATCTCTGCCTGGTGAAGAGCTGAAGAACTGAGGAGACGTGCTGCCCTGCCTGTGACTGTGCTTTGTGGAGCTATCCTGCAGTTGCTGCTTTTGCCTGTGCAAGGGGACAAAGACTAGACTTTGTTGTGCATTCCTGCTTGTGAATAAATCTCCAAGGGCTTGTCCTGAGCTTCCCTCCTGTTATTGAAGTCTCAGGGCCATCAAAGACTTCCCCTGCCAGCACCTGGACTCTCTGCTGAGACTCCTGTCCAGCCAAGTGGTGCTCTATCCAGCTATATCCTGGCGCCTTGAAAGGTAAAGCTAGCAGACCAAGGCTGAAAATCCATGCACAGACTGCTGTGCGGGAAACATTTTAACGCACCTTCTAAGACACGGCTGAGAAACAATGCATCGCCAGCTTCGTGGCTGAAATCTACGCTCCACCTGCATCGCAGCTGGAAGATCGGCGCATGCGGCTTGAGAAATGACATGCAACACCACTGACGGAGGCTGATAACGTCACAACCCACATAGCGGGGTTTTTCTGATACCGTGCGGCAGAATTTTCTATGCAAACCTTGCTGTGCACAGTAAAACAATGCAAAGTCTGCCCGGACCCGAGGTGTATGTCCAGATCGACGCATCACTCTCCTGCGGAGAGGAAAAGCGACGCACGTCAACCCGACTGGAGGAGGAACAGCGCACAATCTCGCTTGTGAGTGAGAAATTGACGCATCGCTGGTCTTTTCCAAAGCACACTCGCCCGTGCAGTGTTATTTTGACGCAACCCAGGTACTTTTTCATGCTAGCAGCGTTAGCACTGTTTTCTAAGGATTTAAGTCTCTTTTTGCTTTTTAATTCATAACTTGACTTGTGTATGATGGATTTTTGGTGTTTTGGTCTTCTTTTGTTTAGATAAATATTACCTATTTTTCTAAACCTGTGTTGTGTCGTTTTGTAGTGTTTTCACTGAGTTACTGTGTGTGTTGGTACACCTAGACTCTGAAGTTAAGCCTGCCTGCTTGTGCCAAGCTATCCCCGGGATCAGCGGGGGTTAACTGAGGGTGATTCTCGTTTACCCTGACTAGAGTGAGGGTCCTTGCTTGGACAGGGGGTAACCTGACTGCCAACCAAAGACCCCATTTCTAACAAGGACTGTTAGCTTTTCATAGGTAGCACAGTCAATCAATATATTATATCTTATCATATTTCATCCTCCAATCAGCCTTATATTCTGTTTTCTTATGAACCTCCATATGGTCTGTCACTTTGACCTTGCACCATGAGCGTGTTGGAGTGTGTCTTTTAAAACTAATGTTATTTACGTAATCTCACAATATATTGTGCGACGAAGCTGTATAGAAAATGTGTTAACATAGAAAAGAATGCACACGTTTGAAATGTGCCCACGGGGAGTGGCTAACAATGTATACGAAGACTAATGAAAGGCTTATTAATACTGAATTTTTATGCAATAAGGTTTTGAATTTGTATTAGTATATCATAATTAGAGTTCTATGCTAAGAGTTTGCTTTATTAAATCAGAGGGCCTTAGCTTAGCGAGGGTTTGGGCCTAGCTGCCTGGCCTCATATTGAATTGTATTTTCTAACGTGTAAATGCGCTGTTTTCCTGAAGGACACGAAGCTGTACTTTTCCAGGAGTTATATGTGTGTAACTGTAGTAAATTCATTCTCATGAGAACCGGCTTGCTCAAGGCGACATTCTTGCTGGATGTAACAGTGTAATTCGCAACAGGTGCAAGGTTAACCGTACTAGGAGAAGACAATGAGGACACTGACTGGAGCGTAAAGTGTAACATTTTCTACCTGACATTCCAACCGTTGAAGACATCAATGACACGGACCAATCCGCAACATGGGAACTGTAAACGGTGGAAAATTCTAGTAAGGTGCTTACCGAATTATTGGACAGAGATAACGATGCACCAAACTTTATCCAATGAGGAATTAGAGAATAGTTAGTTTTGATTTAACAGTGTAACCCAAGGAAACAGGGACACTTCTTCTTCCACTTTAACTGGGACATTTGCCATTTTCTTTTGCCATAAGACGTTTGTCATTTGCCATTCTTCCGGACACTCCAACCCATAATTTAGAGTTTAATTGTCCTGTCATTTTAACCCATCCTCTAACCCATTCTTGCCTGATGCTTACTTCGCTCCCATCTGAGGGAAGTAAATTTGTTTCTTAGCTATGCAATCTTGAGACTTTACCCCATCCTTTTTCTGCTGATGGTGAATCGACTGATGTCCTGAGGACGAAGACTGATGCTGTTTGCTGATCTGTTGGATTGGTAACTATCCGATGCAAAATTGTGATTGTCTGTTTGCCTTTTCTTTCTAGGTACCAACTGCTATTTTGATAGAGGCCTTATTTAGATGTTTTCTAAATTCGTGTTCACTAAAATGTTTTGCATGAAGCCCAACATGCTAATGCTAATTTGTGGTTAGTTAAGGCGTTCACAAAAATCTTAGGCAAAGAGACAAATGACTGAGTTCTTGCTTTGTTGAATCATGTACTACTGAGTCTCTGCTGAGTTGCTTCATATTAATGATGTGCCTAAATACTGAATGAATACAACTGATGCATTGATCAAAATCATGTTTGATTACTAATTAGGATTGTTTGGCGTGGTTTAATTGTTAATAAGATTAACAGACATGATGTTAGATTGTAACCAATAGGGAAATAAATATCTTAACTTTTAAACTGGTGTTGTTATTTGTGACTGAGAAGTTATGGTGAGTTTGATGATGAATTCTTACTAAATGTTTATTGATTAGCGATTGTTATTATTGATTGTTTATTGATTTATTGATGTGTGATATCAAGAAGGTATTTCATGTTGGGAAGTCCCCAAACGTGGTCCAAAGGTTTGTCGACCTAAACGCATCTCCTTGTAAGTTTACTTATTAAGGCTCTGAGTAGCAGAAGTGATGGTTTGGCCTTTTGGGGCCCCAGTACGAAGGATTACAGTTTGATAGAGTTGATGGTGCAAATTACAGTTTGGTAGTAGAGGTGTTGGTTTGGCTTTGGGGCCCGGTGTGAAAGATCAACAGTCTGGTAGAGATTGATGGGTGTGGTTTGAAGGTAGGCAAGGTGTTCCAAATAAATTGGGTTTTGTGTTTCTTTTTTTTCTTTTTCAAGGATGCAAATTAGAGAGATGATGTGTCCCTAAGTCCCAAATGACTTTCCCGGAATCTCAGAGCTTGCTGAAAGGAGTTTGAGTATGTTCTCGGCATTCTAGTGACAGTGTGAATGAAGTAGGGTATTGCGCTTGCACAGCTTATGCATATCGCAGGTGAATTGTGATGTTTGTGACGATTTTAGGCCAGATGATGATGTTCTAGTAGGAGTGGGCGTACTCCGTAGTATGAGAGTAGGGAAGTCTGCGAACTTCACGTGACTGTGGCGCTTTGTGCTAAAAAATTGCCCATGTGGTTGTTGATGATGTACGGACCCTGCATGGTATATTGACTCCAGATATATTGATAAGTGTATGAGACACTTGGTTTATGTTGTAATTTGTGTGGTTTAATAGGTCGATAGTGAAGTCAAAAGTGAATGAATGAAAACATCGATGGAGATTTGGGGAGTTCTAAAGCGCACTAGAACAATAATCCATTGACAAGAGAGTAGAATTTGCGGGTCAAATTTTGCTTGCGAGTGCGGGATCTGAGAAGGAGAGAGTAGCGGCTGAGGCTAGGCGAAATCTCTGTAAAGTTCTGAAGCAATTGTGTTACCCTTTCCTGTAGTAAACCTGCAAATTTTGAGTTTATTTTGGTTGTGCTTGCAATATATTGCATTAGTTTGTGTGAAGCGAGAGTGGGAAGACAAGCCGCAAGACTTTGTCAGCTGCAGTGTGAGTGAGTGTGACGTCATTTGTGCCGCGCTGGGATAGGATGGTTAGTGAGAAGGGTCACGCACGGATTGGCAGTCATCCGTGAGAGGCAATTGGTTGAGAAGTAGGCAAAGAGAGTTCTGGAAATTAAAGTCAATTCCTGATTTGATTGTGAACAAATAAAAGACGTAAAAATAAAAATTTTAAAGGCTTTAAAGAGCGCCTTGAGGGGAGACGTATATATTACCGCAAGTGTAGGGGAGGTTACACCGCCAGAGAGTACACCGGCTTACACTGTAATGGAGGAAAAGGGTGTTGCGCCGTGTCTTTGGCTAAAGCAATGGTGCAAAGCCATGGAGAAAGAGGGGTGCTTAGCATTTCCTGAAAACGGAACGTTCGATTTGAGGGTTTTAGAAAATTTGCGTCGGGTGCTGAAGGATCTGAAGCCGCCTCCAAGACCAGCACAGTTTGAGGCATTAGCAATCTGGGAACTAATGGCAATATGGCAACAGCAACAGAAATTTGAGAGGAGAATGAGGAAAGCAGAAAAGACACTAGCGGAGGCTAGGTGGGATGTGCACAAAGAGTTTGGAGGAGAGAACCAATAGATGGAGTTAGGCTGTTTCCAGCGATAGCTCAAGAAGGTTAAGACAAAGGGAGGAAAACTACTTGTAAGACTCTAAGACTGACAAAAGTCCTTCCAGAGACAAAGAGGTCAGGAAGCCCTGGTCAGAGGTAGATGACTCAGATGATGATGAGTTCCTTAATCAGTTACTGAATGATCGACCACCGCCATATGCGATAGACGAAAATAGACCGAGTACCAGTGCATGTCCTGCAGGTTTGAAACAAGAGAAGGTGACAATAAATCCGACACAGGTTAGTCCTGTCCCGGTGCAGAGTTTTGGCGTTTCCACTGCCGAGGTTATGCAACCTCAGCTGCAACTGCCACAGGTTCACAGACTTTACCCTGATGTACCCATTTTAGAGACTACCACTAATCTGATGGTGCCGACAGAGCCAGTATATGGAAGACCAAAGTTGATACCGACTGAGCCAACTCCACCTTTACTGCCCAGGTGCAGCCGCGAATGATTCCGAGATACACTTCATTCGCAGGACCGCAGTCAGACATGACACCAGTGACGAGCCATAATATGGGAGTTAGTCCTCCACAAGTTTTGGGGAACAGACAGACACCAGCTGCCATATCCTTGCCTATTACGGTTGGTCCACCAATGCCATTGTATGTGCAGGCGAGGCCTAGTGTATGTGATCAAGGAGTAATGACACAAAATATGACAAGAGGAGGGTTTGTAGGAAGCTCCTGAGGAACGACTCCAGTGGAACCAACATTTGAAGGATCTAGGTCTTTGTTAGATTTCAGTCCGATTGGGGCCCCTCCAGAGGCTATGAGACAGACAGGTTTGAGACTGCTGACACGGCAAATCTCGAGTGTGAATGTACCACAGACACCTTTAGTGCAGGCTGAGAATATCTCATTACAAGGTTCAACAGCACAACAGCTGACCGATTGGTTAGACAAGCTTAATACTCCACAGACTGCTCCTGTAGCCGCAGGGAGAGCAGAAGGAGAAGAGTGCTTGAACCTTGTGAGGTTGGGGATGGAAGCCAATGGACTTGATTGAAGGGAGCATGGGTGTGAACAGGCTAGAGTCATACATGGAAGCAGAATTGAGGTACTTGTGTCCAAAGATAACTTGAGAAGTGAGCAGGGTGCACCAGAGGTTGATAAATTTGGCAGACAAATATGGCATAGATTTAGATAATATCAAACATCTGAAGAGGATTTACAGGTTAGATTTTGAGCTCAAGGATTTCGAACACATGAGGTCTACTGGAATGAAGGCGCACCACAAGGAGATACTGCAGAGTGCACAAGTATGGGGAGCCTTAGAGAAGTGGGAAGGCAGATGGGCGTAGAAAAGAGACAAGAGGAAGAGTGATTGCAAGGAGCAGGCAGCTAAAGCAATACCGGATATAGGTGCGGTAAAGATGTTACCAATGAGAGAGACTGCCGGAGGGGTTCTCGTCCATGTGCCTTGGACCAGAGGGGATATTCTGTCATTTACGAATGGTTTCCCCAGGCTGAGGGAGAAGCCAATAGAGTGGTATCAGCAGACGGACAGGTTTGTGAAACTTGCGAAGTGTCTTTGGGAAGACCTGAATACTCTCTTTGAGATCATAGTTCCAACTGATTTGTGGATTCAGTGCAAGAGGAGCGTAGATTGGCCGACTGAGGAACCGCAAGGGACAGAAACACAGGGGCACCGTCTCCTGATGTGATGAAGTATTATTATAAGGTGATTGAGTTTCTGAAAACGAGAGTTTCGATGAAGAATATTGATTGGCAAAGGATTAATTGAACGTCTCAGGAAGTCAAGGAGTCGATACATGCCTATTATGAGAGGTTGTTGAAGGTGTTTAAGCATTACAGCGGTACAGAGGTTATTGAGGCGATGGACATGAATCACCTTGTGTTCAGGTTTGTGGAAGGGTTGAGACCAGAGATTGGCCAGATGCATAAGATTCACTTGATTTGCTGGCAAGCAAAGCCGATTGACGAGGTGTTGCAGTATGCGAAGAACTGCAGCGTTGAGATTGAGTTGAAGCAGAGAAAGTTGAAGGAGAAAGAGATGGTGATGGAAATTAAGGCAGCACAGACAGGGATGCAGGGAGGTTGTCTACAGCAGATGGTGCAGCAGCCGCAGGGAAACAGGATGTTTCAGGCGCAAGTGAGAGGTAGAGGTCAAGGAGGTTTTGTGAACCACAGTCCGGATTTGAACACTGTAGTAGTTCAGAACGATGCACAGGGAATGAAGAAGATATTGCCTTGTCATGCTTGCGGGGTCGTTGGACACTGGAAGCGGGAGTGCCTAATGATGGTGCAGGATGGTGTTATGCAACAAAGCAATGATGTCAGTTCATTCCAATATATGAGAGGGCCAAGATTGAAATGTCCAAATACAAATTTTCAGAATAATGTGAATCAGATGCAAGGTTTTCAATCCATGCAGCAGGTGCAGATGCCACGTATATAGCCAATACAGTTACAACAAGCGCAACAGCAGGTCCCCATGGTACCTAGACAGCAAATGCAAGTGCCTCTAGCACCAATGGAATGGCAACAGTTCGTGCTTCCTCAACAGGTCACAGGTCAAAGAATGAGTCAGAATAACACAGTGCAACAGTACCCATTTTGTAGTGAGAATGGAATAAACGATGAATGGTTGGATGAGAGTTCAGATAGTGAGGAGTGTAGGCTTGCAGCGTCCTTAGAGGAAGATCAGAGAGGACCTTATGTTCAGGGGAAGGTAATGGGTCACAAGATTTCTTTCTTGTTTGACACAGGAACTACACGCTCTACAGTCAGAAGCGCAGAGGTTCCAAAACTGCCCCTTTCGGGACGGACAGTTAAGGTAGTGGGAGTAGCAAACCAGCTCCTGACTAACCCAGTCACAGATCCGGTTCAGGTTGAGCTTGACACTTTCCAAGGATTGCACAGATTTGTGGTTTGCGATTCAAGTCCTGTATCCTTACTGGGAAGAGACTTATTGTGCAAGACGAGGTGTTCAATCACCTGTTCCAGTAAGGGAATTGAGGTCCAGACAAACAATGATGAGGAAAGGGAGGTACAGGGTTCAGAGCCTGAAACTGAGACAACAGATGAGGACTATCCTCAGATTAACTTCTTTCCGATGTTCACAGTGGCTGATCTCCCAGCAGACATACAGGGAACAGTTCAAGAAAAGGTGTGGGACTTGACAGGGAAAGAAGTAGGGTTGATAAAAGGAGTAGAACCAGTAAAAGTCAGTGTGAAGCCTAACGCTGTGTTCCCCCAGATACCGCAGTATCATATGGCGCAAGATGTCCTTATAAAGGTTGCGCAAATCATTGCAGATTTTGTGAAACAGGGAGACCTGAAAGAGGTGTTGAGTAGTCTGTGTAATTCACCAATAATGGGACTGAGAAAGCCTTGTGGGAAGGTTCGGATTGTACAAGATTTGAGGAAGATCAATGACATAGTAGTGAAATGTTGCCCAGTAGTGCCAAATCCTGCTGTGATTATTTTTCAGGTTTCATGCGATGCAGAATGGTTCACAGTAATTGACCTGTCCCAAGAGTTCTTTTCCGTGCATCTTCATGAGGACAGCCAATTTCTCTTCAGTTTTAAATTCTTGGACAAGGTCTACTGTTGGTGTCGAATTCCTCAAGGGTTTTCAGAATCACCTTCCATATTCAATCAGATATTGAAGAAGGATTTTGAGTCATTGGAGCTCCCTTTCCAATCCACTCTAGTGCAGTACATTGAAGATTTGTTGATTGCATCTAAAACAAGGGACGAGTGCAAGTACGATTCGATTGCTTTGCTAAATCTCTTGGGAAAGAATGGGCACAAGGTGTCCCCAAAGAAATTGCAATAATGTCAGAAAGAGGTGAAGTATTTGGGTCGTCAGATCGAGAAAGGGTCAAGGAAGTTGTCCAGAGAGAGAATAACAACAGTGTTACAGATGAATCCCCCAACGACACGGAGAGATGTTAGGATGTTTCTAGGAATGGTGGGTTACTGTCGCCAGTGGATCCCAAATTTTTCTGTCATTTCTAAGCCATTGCAGAGGCTGACAGTAAAGGAGAATCAGGATGCCATAGTTTTGGGAGAGAAAGAAATGAGAGCGTTCACTGAGATAAGGGAGAGCATGTGTGGGGCTCCAGCTTTAGGTATGCCAGATTACACAAAGGGGGTGATTCTAAGTCTGGCGGGCGGTGGAGGCCGCCCGCCAGACTTCCCCCTCCAAAATACCGCTCCGCGGTCGAAAGACCGCTGAGGGTATTTTGGGTTTTGCACTGGGCTGGCGGGCGACCGCCAAAAGGCCGCCCGCCAGCCCAGTGCAAAACAACCTTCCCACGAGGATGCCGGCTCAGAATTGAGCCGGCGGAGTGGGAAGGTGCGACGGGTGCAGTGGCACCCGTCGCGAATTTCAGTGTCTGCAAAGCAGACACTGAAATTCTTTGTGGAGCCCTCTTACGGGGGCCCCTGCAGTGCCCATGCCATTGGCATGGGCACTGCAGGGGCCCCCAGGGGCCCCACGACACCCCATACCGCCATCCTGTTCCTGGCGGCAGAGCCACCAGGAACAGGATGGCGGTATGGGGTGTCAGAATCCCCATGGCGGCGCAGCGAGCTGCGCCGCCATGGAGGATTCTTTAGGGCAGCGGAAAACCGGCAGGAGACCGCCGGTTTTCCACTTCTGACCGCGGCAAAACGCCGCGGTCAGAATGCCCTGCGGGGCACCGCCAGCTTGTTGGCGGTGCTCCCGCCAACCCTGGCCCCGGCAGTCCATGACCGCCGGGGTCAGAATGACCCCCAAAGTCTTTTGTTCTGTTTTGTCATGAACGTGCTGCATGTTCTTTGTCTGTCTTGACACAGGTCCATGGAGGTGTAAACCGACCAGTAGCATATTTTTCAGCTATCTTGGACCCAGTTGCAGCAGCCTTACCAGGTTATCTGCGTGCTGTAGCTGCAGTTGGACAAGGAAAAACACAGTGTGAAGGCATAGTGATGGGACATCCTCTAACAGTCTTGGTCCCTCACTCAGTTGAGATCTTCCTAACATGAACGAAAACGCAGTACATGACCAATGCAAGATTGACTAAATATAAAACGGTTATATTGTGGTCACCAAATGTAACGTTAAAGAGATGTACAGTGTTGAACCCGGCAACTTTGCTTCCAAGTGAAAATACAGAGGTTGAAAATGTAGAAGATGTAGAACATGATTGTCTTGAGGTAACAGAAATGTGCACCAAATAGGAGTGCTGAGAGCCGGATATACTGTATGCACGATTTCTGGTATCCTGGTAGCATCCTGGCTTTAAGGAGTGTATTACGCTCAGATAGCTGAACTGGTAGCTCTTACTAGAGCTTGCCATGTCTCTGCTCAGATGAGAGTGACTATCTATACTGATAGTCGATTTGGATTTGGAATTGATCATGATTTTGGTCAACTATGGTCACAGAGGGGTTATTTGACCTCTTCTGGTTCACCAGTGAAAAATGGTGAAAGAATTGAGGAGTTTTTACACGCGATTCAGTTACCTCATGAAATTTCCGTGGTGAAATGCAGTGCACACCTGAAGTCACAAGACTTTGTTTCAATGGGAAATGGATATGCAGATCAAGTCGCAAGGTTTTTCGCATTGAACTGTATATTGTTTAAGGATCAACGGGAAATGTTGCCTGAAAAAGAAAATGAGACATGTACAGGTTATGCATTGAGGGTGATTGACACATTAGAAGAACTGAAATTGTTGCAGGGTCGTGCCAGCAAAGATGAGAACCATTCTTGGGTTAGGATGCAATGCGTACAAAGACCAGATGATTTGTGGGTCTCAGACAAAGAGAAATGGTCTTGCCGAACAGTCTCTTGTCACAATTTGCAAGGTTTTACCATGGCCAAGCGCACATTGGAAGGGATGCCGTGATCAGGTTGTTCAAGATTGACTGGTTTAATCCAAAATTTAGACAAGCTGCAGAGGTGATATGCCATTGTTGTATCATCTGCCAACAGATGAATGAGGGGAAAGGGACAGTGGTGAATTTGAGCCACATTGGGAGAGCTGGAGGTCCATTTAGGAGAATGCAATTGGATTTCATTGAGATGCCTCTTTGTGGAGGTTTGAGATATGTGTTGGTGATTGTGTGTATCTTTAGTCATTGGATTGAAGCGTATCCTACACGCAGGAATGATAGCCTCACAGTAGCGAAGCTGCTGCTTAGGGAAGTGATACCATGTTTCATTTTTCCGATCTCTTCAGAATCAGATAGGGGAAGTCACTTCAACAATGAGGTGGTTAGGTTACTATGTGCAGCATTGAACATTGAGCAGAAGTTGCATTGTAGCTACCACCCTGAAGCATCAGGACTAGTGGAACAGATGAATGGTACCCTGAAATCGAGAATGGCGAAAATGTGTGCAGCCACGAATTTGAAATGGCCCGACGCATTACCTTAAGTGTTAATGTCAATGAGAACTACCCCTAACAAGAAGACGGGACTGTCTTCGCATGAGATTCTCATGGGTCGAGCTATGAGACTGCCCGCAGTGCCTGCAAATGCTCTTGTGAATATCATGGATGATATGGTGTTGGACTACTGCAAGGGTCTGGCTGATGTGGTCCGCTCTTTTTCTCACCAGGTGGAAGCTACCACTGTGCCACCGATTCATGATCCAGGACACAATCTGAAAGCTGGTGACTGGGTTGTCATCAAGAAACACGTAAGGAAGACGTGCTTGGAGCCACGTTGGAAGGGACCCTACCAAGTGATACTAACGACTACCTATGCTGTGAAGTGTGCAGGAGTTCCGAACTGGATCCATGCCAGTCACGTGAAAAAGATGACGTGTCCAACTGATGAGGAAGTTGAGTTGTTGAAAGTACCAACAACAGAAAAGGAAGTCTCAGGGCCGGAGAGTAACCGAAGGGGAACTGAGACAGAAGGAGAGCCCGTTGAGGATGGCTTGGTCACTCCAGTAAGAGACGAAGGAGAAGAGGTCCAGAGAGGTGACGGTGAGCCTATCTCAAATGAGGCACCATGGGAACCTAGTCAAAGAGAGGTTCTCTCAGAAGTAGACGATTATGAGAATGAGCCAGAGCACTTGACAGACCCAGAAGGCGAGGGAGCTGAGGTGGAGGAGAGTCAGAGGGTCCAGACTCCTCCTGAGCAGATTGCAGGTCCATCCAGCGAAAACACCCTAGAGCAAAGAGAGGAAGAAGGGTTGCCACAGGAAAGATTAAAGACTATAAAGATACAGAAAGGAGACAAGTGGCCAGAGTTACAAGTGAAAAGGGGAGAAGTGGTTGTCAAAGATGCAATAGAAAAAGAAAGAGACACAACAAGGTAATAAGATCTAAGTGAAGGAGAGTTGCAAGGTGATCGCAAATTGAAAATGAAGAGAGTGGCAAATAGAAGGTACGCAGGTCCTAAATGGCCATATGCAACGACAGCTGAATGGCAACAGGAGTTCCTGGCGTTATGTTTTGACCAAGAGATCCCAGGTCAATACTTTGGTACCTGAGTCTGGCTGAAGGATCTGAAAGGTTGTAAAGATTTGAGCTAAGCTCGAACTTGATAAAAGAGACTGTGAAATTACCGGATGAGACTTTGAGAACCTGAGTTGACTTTTGAAAAACAATTTAGACAAGCTGCTAACCTGGACTGACAAGGGATCTTGGGAGAAAAATTGAAAGCTGTAAATAATCGCTGAAAGAAGATTTTGCTTGTTCTGACTTTTGCTGCAGCAGAGAATTATTAACCATCTTCTGTTGTTGTTGTTTTGAATGAACTATTCTTCACTTTCTGATTCTTTACAGATCATGGCTAACACTAGGCAGGAGAATGGAGGGAGTAGGCATTGTAAATACTTGGGTGTTAGTTTAGGTATTGTGTGTGTGATATTCATTGTGGTTGTGATTGTGGGCATGACACTAATAAATAAGAGTGGGACTAACAATGCTACGGTTCCTGAGACTACCACTGCACTAACAGCTTGGGAGAGGTTTGAGCTGGATGAGAGATATTTGCATGAGGGAACTTTCTACTAACGTTTTCTTTCGCTTGCTGAGTATGTTGAGACAATAGAGGCAAAAGATTGCTTTGTGTGCACACAGATTCCTGTTTCGGTGCAAGAGGGGGTTACTTATCATAGCTTGCTGTGAACATATGGGATAAGTTGTAGTCTGCTATTAACAAGATTTTATAACCAGGAGGAGGTCCAAAACTTCTATTCTAATCATGATTTAGTGTTTTCCTATGTACCTATAATAGTGGATTTGAGTGGTGTAGCTAGATACTACAGTATAAAGTTAGTTAAAGGATTCTTTGAACCAACATTGACAATTAGTACATCTTATGCATGAAGTTGAAAGAACCACGGCACATCCAATCATTCCAAATATTTGTCCTTTAATCTTCTTTGGTTATTCATTGAATAAAACAACCGCTATAATGTTCCATGTACAAACAACTTTTTCAAGGCTTATTGATATAGTATATGTTATTAGAACTGTGTCAAAACACATCCATATTGTGTTGTTCAAAGTAGAAATTTCTTTCCAAATATGAGGGTATACCGATTTGTGTTCAGGGGTACACCTTAGAAGTAAGTCAAAGGTCGTACCTGGACCATGATAAGTCTAACCGTAGTGTGTTGGAGCTCGTCAGTCACTTTGAGTGCAGTGGTTCTTTCAACTTCATTTATTCATTGTGGACCTCTTGGATCACAACCTACACATCCTGTGTCTGGGTGTGGAACTACCCTGGCACTCCTCATAACGTATATGCTCAGGTTTCAATATCACTGACTGTTTCGGATTCATACACTAGCAAGGAATTTTTTGGAAGTGCGCACCATTGTAATACACAGCCACTATTCGTCTTCGGAGTACATCTTATGCACATCGCAATAATTTGACATGCGTACTTACACCTGTAGAGAAAAGCTTTTTAGGTCACACGGAGGATAGAAGGAGGGCATTAAGAGGTAAATTGGAAAAAGGACTGCAGCAGTGAGCTTTTGCTAGTAGGGAAAGTTATGGTGCAATTAGGGAGCAAGGGAAGCTAGCTTTAGATGCATTACACATAGGGAAGCTTTGTATATCTAGGCCAAAATCATATTATGACAATGTGTTTGTGGGAATGAGTGAATGTAAGCATGTGTTTTTGTTTCAGAGTAAATGGACGTTCATGTTAAATGGGCAGGATCCAGGATCCCAGGGATCTATTACATATGTGGGCTTAATGCTTATTACCGTCTTCCAAAGGGATGGTATGGGACATGTTACTTGGGGATAGTTTTCCCAAAGATATACCAACATGACGATTTGAACAAGTTTCCGAAATCGTCTGAATTACATCGTACTAGACAGAAGGAGAGACTGCTGCTGGTGTAGTGGGAGACATATTTGGGGTAACAATTCCTTCAGTGTGAGTTATCTTATATTCAGTAAAGATTCAAAAGTTGTCTACTATTGTGGATAACATGCTGACAAATTTTTCGGGAGCCATACTCCGAATGGATACTGAACTTGCAGCGGAGAGAGCGATGACTCTCCCAAGCAGGCTTGCCTTAGACATTCTTTTAGCGAAAAATGGCAGAGTTTGTAGGATGCTTAATGAGCGTCATTGTTGCGCATATATACAGATAATAGTAATGAGATTAGAAATATGCTTACTAACTTGACAAGGAATAGTACAGACTTGAAGGAATTGAAAGAACCTGGTGTTTGGGAAAAGGTTGGAAGGGGTTTTGTTTCAGTGGGGAATTGGCTTAGCAACATTTGGCATGGGATATTGTCTAAAATAATACAGGGGATATTGATTGTTATAGCTTGCCTATTTGGATTATGGGTGGCATGTAAAATTAGCAAAAGGATAAAATTTAATAAGGTGAAAAATTATAAGAGGAGGGAAGAAAAAGAAAGGGAAAAATTGTTTTAGGGAAAAATCAAGGGAAAAGCCAATAAGTGAAGAGATTGAAATTACTAAATTCTGACTGATGTAAAATTCATGGGGAAGGTTTTGTGTGATGACAAGTGTCATCAGAGGAGGGATTGTTGGAGTGTGTCTTTTAAAACTAATATTAATTACGTAATCTTGCAATATATTGTGTGATGAAGCTGCATAGAAAATGTGTTAACATAGAAAAGAATGCACGCTTTTGAAATGTGCCCACGGGGAGTGGCTACCAATGTATACGAAAGGCTTATTAATTCAGAATTTTTATGCAATAAGGTTATGAATTTGTATCAGTATATCATAATTTGAGGTATATGCTAATAGTTTGCTTTATTAAATCAGAGGGCCTTAGCTTAGCGAGGGTTTGGGCCTAGCTGCTTGGCCTCGTATTGAATTGTATTTTCTAACGTGTAAATGCGCTGTTCTCCTGAAGGACACAAAGCTGTACTTTTTCCAGGATGTATATGTGTGTGTAACCGTAGTAAATTCTTTCTCATGAGAACCTGCTTGCTCAAGGCGACATTCTTGCTGAATGTAACAGTGTAATTCGCAACAGGTGCAAGGTTAACTGTACTAGGAGAAGACAATGAAGACACTGACTGGAGCGCAAACTGTAACATTTTCTACCTGACATTCCAACCGTTGAAGACATCAATGACATGGACCAATCCGCAACATGGGAACTGCAAACGGGGGAAAATTCTAGCAAGGTGCTTACCGAATTATTGGACAGAGATAACGATGCACCAAACTTTATCCAATGAGGGATTAGAGAATAGTTAGTTTTGATTTAACGGTGTAACCCAAGGAAACAGGGACACTTCTTCTTCCACTTTAACGGCGACATTTGCCATTTTCTTTTGCCATAAGACTTTTGTCATTTGCCATTCTTCCAGACACTCCAAACCCATACTTTAGAGTTTAATTGTCCTGTCACTTTTAACCCATCCTCTACCCCATTCTTGCCTGATGCTTACTTTGCTTCCATCTGAGGGAAGTAAATGTGTTTCTTAGATATGCTCTCTTGAGACTTTACCCCATCCTATCTCTGCTGATGGTGAGTTGACTGATGTCCTGATGACGAAGCCTGACGCTGTTTGCTGATCTGATTGGTAACTATCCGATGCAAAATTGTGATTGTCTGTTTGCCTTTTCTTTCTCGGTACTGTGATGTTTCCGCTTCGAAAGAGCAGCACGTGCCATCTCTGTGGTGATCGGAGAGAGCGCGGTGTTCTCGAGACAGAAAAGGAGGTGGAGGACGGATTGACGGTTGAGAGTGAGCGGATGGCTGGGGCGACAGAGAATAAAGAAGATAACCCAAAATCAGCGTTGCCTTGCCCCTTTATTTGACGAGGTAACGGATCTTCACATTGGCGACGAGGATGGCTGTCGCCTCAACATCGTTTTGGCTCTCATCAACTAACATTTGAAATGTCTGTTGCCAAAGGCTCACTTACTTGGCAGTGAAACCTCTCCTCGTCTCGATCCTTGATATCGGGTGGTTCCGGTTCAAAGTAAGGCTGTTTTTGACTCTAAATGGAAACTGTTTAATTCACAGAAGGTGTGGCTTCCTGTATTTTCCTTAAAGGGATTGTCAGAAAGAGTTTTACTTAAAGGGATTGCCTCCAACGAAAGTGCCTTTCAGCTTAAAGGGATATTTGAGTCACAGTCTTAAAGGGGAGGAATTTTCTGAATTTTCCTGAGGTGAACTCGTTTAAAAAAAAAAAAAAGGAAAACTCTAGGATTAAAACAGGAATTCAGGATTCTTACATTACTAAACTTGTGTATATAAAATGACATTGTGACATTGGACTGCCTGCTGGAAACGGTGACAGGCACACCTGAGCTAAGTCAACTCGCCTGTCATATAAAGTGTGCGGTGACAGGCACACCTGAAGTAAGATCTTGTCCACCAAGAAGAAGGGACTTAAGGACCACCGGAAGAGCGTCACTTTCAGGAGTACATTTCGAGATTGTGATTGTAGTACAAATAGAAATTATAATGCAGAATGTAACAAACACCCCCTCTGTTTTTTTTAAGTAGTCCAGGAGATCCCACATATCCTTGGACTAAGTGGAAGAAAATGTTTGTTCATTATGCGAGAGTGTGTGGACCGACTCTGAGTGTGGAGAGGAAGCATGCATTATTAATGCATTGTTTAGGAGGTGAGGGACAGGAGGTACTTGAAAATTTACCAGAGTTAAGTGTTGAAGAGTCAAGAAATTTGAATGAATATGAGGTGTGTATTAAAAAATTGGACAAACATTATGTACCTAGAGTAAGTACAATAATGGAGAGATATTATTTTGGGAAAAGAGAGCAAGGAAAGGACGAGTTGGTAGAGGAATACATTACCAATTCAAGGAAGCTGGCAGCGTCGTGTAAGTTTGGTACATTGGTGGACGAAAGAACTAGAGACCAATTTGTATTGAAGTGTTGTAGCGACAAAATCAGGGAGCTGTGGTTAAAAGATGAACCACCATTAGAGGAGGTGATTATAGTGGCAAAGAGGGTGGAACATATGTTAAAGTGTGTTAAGGAGCTAAATGGAAATAAAGTTGTGAGTGGAGAGTGTACAAAGGTTGAAGAGGTGGTTTGCGAGGTGAAAGTCAAAGAATTTGGGGCGGAAAAAAAGAAAGAAGAGTTTTCAAAATTTAAAGGGGAGTGTTTTCGGTGTGGGAAAGTCGGACATAAGGCTAACGCGAGCAATTGCCCAGCATTAAATGTAATATGCAATGGGTGTGGGAGAAAAGGACACTATTTTAAATGTTGTCGTAACAAAAAGAAGAGGTGTAGCAATAGTAACATGTTAAAAGAAGTCATGGAGGTATCCCAGGAGGCGATTTTTCAAGTGAAGACTCAGATAGAGTGTGGTGAGCATCCCAGTGAGATAGTGAGAGTGGAAGATGTTGATTTATTGATGAGATTTGATTCCTGTTCACATTTGACAATAATTTCTAAGAAGAGTTATGATCTCATATCAAGGAGGAATAGTGTGTTACGGAAAATGGATGTGTGTCTGGTGGTTATGGGGGACAACCGATAAAAATGTTAGGGTATTTTGAGGGACGTCTTGAGTTGAAAGGGAGACATTTGGTTGGGAAGATTTATGTGTCTAGTCAGGGTGATAATCTCTTAAATTGGACACATCAAAGATTGTTGGGAGTGGTGTTAAATCCCAATGCACAACCACAAGTACAAGTACAGAGTGTAGAGAGTGAAGAAAATGATTTGGTCGCTAAATTTCCTGAGGTTTTCTCAGAAGAATTAGGATGTTTAAGAGGTTACAAACATAAAATTAAGCTCAAGACTGGTGCCATTCCGATAATAGCGAAGGTGAGGAAAATTCCTCTAGCTGTACAAGAACCAGTTATGAATGAGCTTCAGAAGTTACAGGATTTGGACATAATTGAGGAGGTGGAAGCAACGGAGTGGTTGGTGCCCATTGTAGTGGCAAGAAAGAGTAATGGACAGATCAGGTTATGTGTGGACCTTAGAGCCTTGAACAAAGAGGTGGTAGTTGACAAATTTCCTCTTCCAAATATTGAGGAGATTGTGTCCACGCTTGGGGGAGCGAAGTATTTTTCCACGCTGGATTTAACCTCAGCGTACCACCAGGTAGAATTGGAAGAGTGTTCTCAAGAGTTGACTGCGTTCATTACATCTTTTGGTGCTTTTAAATTCAAAAGGATGCCGTTTGGGCTGGTTTCCGCCGCTTCTGTGTTTCAACGTATCATGCACAAAATTTTGAAAGGAGTGTGTGGTGTAAAATGTTATCAAGATGATGTGTTGATTTATGCAGAGTCAGCAGAAGAGCATTGGAGACGGGTGAAATTAGTGTTGCGATGTTTAAGCCAAGCTGGTCTCACTCTTAAGAGGAAGAAATGTCATTTTGGTCTAACTGAAGTTGAGTATCTGGGACACTTGATTACGGGTGATGGTGTAAAGCCTAAACCTGAGTTGGTCAAGACAATAAAGCAGTTGACGGCTCCTCAAAGCAAGGAGGAAGTGAGTTCATTTTTAGGAATGGTAGAATATTATGGGAGATACATAGTAAACTTATCAGAGAAAACAGTAAATTTGAGAGACTTGTTAAAAAAAAAAAGAGTTCCGGTGGAACAACGAATGTTAAAAGGAATTTTTCCTGATCAAGGAAGAATTGGATAATGCCCCTTGTCTACAGGCATTTAAGCCAGACAGACAGACTGTCATAGTCACGGATGCCAGTGCGAAAGGGCTAGGTGCTATTTTGATGCAGGAGGATAAAGGAAAGAAAATTATGATTGCCTGTGCATCTAAGGCATTGAATGGTGCAGAGAAAAATTACTCTGTGGTAGAAAGGGAGTCATTGGCCATCTTCTGGGCCCTTAGGAAGTTTAGACAGTTTGTGTGGGGCACAGAATTTCTGGTGTTATCAGACCACAAACCTTTGGTGGAAGTTTTTGGCAGCAAAGGTTTAAATTGCATTTCTGCAAGGATTAGGAGGTGGGTCATCGGTCTACAAGACTTCAAATTTAGGGTGGAGTATTTACTGGGCTCATTGAATGTGAGTGCAGATTGCCTGTCCAGATTAGTGAGGGAGGACGCTAAGGAGGGTGAGAAAGATGGTTTATCGTTGCAGGAGGGTGATGTTTGTGAAGTTTTCTGTGAGTGAGATTATGTATGGTGCAATAACTGAGCAGGAGTGGAAAGAGGCAGTGAAGGAAGATGTTGAACTGAGTGAGATCTGAGTGGTGTTAGAAGATGGGAAATTTAGTACCCTTGGTAAGGTGTGGGGTTTGATAAAAGATGAATTGGCGGTGGAAAGTGGCATGTTATTGAGGGGTACTAGGTTGATCCCGCCAAGTGTGTTGAGGAAGAGGGTTATGGATCAAGCTCATGAAGGCCATTTAGGTATTGTTAAAACTAAGGAGAATTTAAGAGCAAACTTTTGGTGGCCTGGCATGGATTTGGAAGCAGAGCGAGTGGTCAGAGATTGCATACAATGTTCACGGAGTGACAAGATTTTGAAAACTCGTAATGCACCGATGCATTGTAGGAATCTACAGAGTAAACCCTGGGATGAAGTTGCTATAGATATTGTCGGTCCCTTATCAGGCGAACATTCTACCCCATACTTGATTGTATTAATTGACTTATATTCCAGGTGGGTGGAGGTTAAAAATGTACGAGATGTCTCTTCTTATAGTATGATAAGCTTTCTGGAAGAGATTTTCAGAAGAGAGGGTTTCCCTAAGTCATTGTTATCTGATAACGGTCCGCAATTTTGTTCAACGATGTTTGTGGAATTTATGAAGGAATGTGGCATTACACACACAAGGTCAGCAGTATATCATACTGAAACGAACGGTGCAGTAGAACGTTTCAACAAATATATCAAAGAGAGCATTCAGCTGGCAAAAGTGAACACTTTGAGTTGGCGAACAGAACTATTGAAAAGATTACTGCTTATCGGTTTTCACCACATTCTACCACGGGAAAATCTCTGTTTGAATTGTTTAAGAGAAGATTACCCAACACCAAATTATCCCCAGCTTGGATGGGATGGAGGAAAAATGAGTTTAATTTGACAGATACAACATGGCGTAATAGAGAACTAAGACTCATGGAGAAAAGAAATCAAGAGTTCGATACTAGGAAGAAGGTGTCCAAAGTGAATATAGCTGTGGGTGATGTGTTGAAGATAAAGGCTCCCGTGGGGTGTATGGACGGATCAAAATTTACGAGACCCTTAACAGTGGTCAAGGTATTTAAGAATGCCATAAAAACCTCTGATGGCAGGATTTGGAATCTGAACCGAGTCGTGCGGATGAAAGAGGTAACAGAACCGCGTATGGAAAGAGAAATGATGAACCAAAGTAAAATATTGTCAAGATCTCCAAGTCACAGCCGAGGTGGAAATGAAAGGTGTGAAGGAACAAGGAGAAGTAGTAGGAGGAAAGTCAGTCCTAAACGTCTTAAAGACTATGTACTTGGTTGAAGGTTGTATGAGTTTAAGTTTGTCAGTTAATTTCTCACTGTGTTATGGGGAATTTAATTCAATCCGTTTAGAACAAATGTTTGTCTAGGGTCAAACATATTTTTCGGCTAAAGTTTGTTAAATATAAAAAGGGAGATGTGTGATGTTTCTGCTTCGAGAGAGCAGCGCGTGCCATCTCCGTGGTGATCGGAGAGAGCGCGGTGTTCTCGAGACGGAAAAGGAGGTGGAGGACGGATTGACGGTTGAGAGTGAGTGGATGGCTGGGACGACAGAGAATAAAAAAGATAACCCAAAATCAGCGTTGCCTTGCCCCTTTATTTGACGAGGTAACGGATCTTCACAGGTACCAACTGCTATTTTGATAGAGGCCTTATTTAGATGTTTTCTAAATTCGTGTTCACTAAAATGTTTTGCATGAAGCCCAACATGCTAATGCTAATTCGTGGGTAGTTAAGGCGTTCACAAATATCTTAGGCAAAGAGACAAATGCCTGGGTTCTTGCTTTGTTGAATCATGTACTACCGAGAATCCGCTGAGTTGCTTCATATTAATGATGTGCCTAAATACTGAATGAATACAACTGATGCATTGATCAAAATCGTGTCTGATTACTAATTAGGATTGCTTGGCGTGGTTTAATTGTTAATAAGATTAACAGACATGATGTTAGATTGTAAACAATGGGGAAATAAATATCTTAACTTTTGACTAAACTGGTGTGGTTATTTGTGATTGAGAAGTTATCGTGAGTCTGATGATTAATTCTTACTAAATGTTTATTGATTAGCGATTGTTATTATTGATTGTTCATTGATTTATTGATTTGTGATAACTAGAAGATATTTCGTGATGGGAAGTCCCCAAACGTGGTCCAAAGGCTTGTCGATCTAAAGGCGTCTCCTTGTAGATTTACTTATTAAGGCTCTGACGCGCTAACAGTTTTTAGTAGCAGAGGTGATGGTTTGGCCCTTTGGGGCCCCAGTACGAAGGATTACGGTTTGATAGAGTTGATGGTGCAAATTACAGTTTGGTAGTAGAGGTGTTAGTTTGGCTTTGGGGCCTGGTGTGAAAGATCAACAGTCTGGTAGAGATTGATGGGTGTGGTTTGGAGGTAGGTAAGGTGTACCAAATAAATTGGGTTTTGTGTTTTTTTTTTCTTTTTCAAGGATGAAAATTGGAGAGATGATGTGTCCCTAAGTCCCAAATTATCTCGGAGCTTGCTGAAGGGAGTTTGAGTATGTTCTCGGCATTCTAGTGACAGTGTGAATGAAGTAGGGTATTGCGCTTGCACAGCTTATGCATATCGCAGGTGAATTCTGATGTTTGTGAGTATTTTAGGCCAGATGATGATGTTTTAGTAGGAGTGGGCGTACTCCATAGTATGAGAGTAGGGAAGTCAGCGAACTTCACGTGAGTGTGGTGCTTTGTGCTAAAAAATTGTCCACGTGGTTGTCGATGATGTACGGACCCTGCGTGGTATATTGACTCCGGAGTATATTGATAAGTGTATGAGACACTTGGTTTATGTTGTAATTTGTGTGGTTTAATAGGTTGATAGTGAAGTCGACGAGTTGAGTTTGAGTCAAAAGTGAGTGAATGAAAACTTCGATGGAGATTTGGTAAGTTCTAAAGTGCACTAGAACAATAATCAATTGACAAGTCGAGAGTAGAATTTGCGGGTCAAATTTTTCTTGTGAGTGCGGGATCTGAGAAGGAGAGAGTAGCGGCCGAGGCTAGGTGAAATTTGTGTAAAGTTCTGAAGTGATTGTGTTACCCTTTCCTGCAGTAAACCGGCAACTTTTGAGTTTATTTTGGTTGGTGCTTGCAATATATTGCATTAGTTTGTGTGAAGCGAGAGTGGGAAGACAAGCTGCAAGACTTTGTCAGCCGCAGTGTGTGTGTGAGTGTGACATTATTTGAGCCGCCCTGGGATAGGTTGGTTAGTGAGAAGGGTCGTGCAAGGATTGGCAGCCGTCCGTGAGAGGCAATTGGTTGAGAAGGTAGGCAAAGAGAGTTCCTGGAATTAAAGTCAATTCCTGATTTGATTGTGAACAAATAAAATACGTAAAGATTACATTTTTCAAGGCTTTAAAGAGCGCTTTGAGGGGAGATGTATATATAACCATGAGTGTAGGGGAGGTTACACCGCCAGAGGGTACACCGTCTTACACTGTAATGGAGGAAAAGGGTGTTGCGCTGTGTCTTCGGCTAAAGCAATAGTGCAAAGCCACGGAGAAAGAGGGGTGCTCAGCGCTTCCTGAAAACGGAATGTTCCATTTCGCGGCCAGATGGAATAAGTGACAGGCACAAAGTGGGGTTGGACTACTATCTCTGTCCTCAGAAAGGTGGTCTCTGGGTCCTCAGAGTCTAGAGCTGTGTGACTACTGGCTGGTGGTGTGTGTTGGTAACAGTGTGGTTCATGTAGAGACCCATAATGCTGTGTGTCCTCCCTGCGACTGAAGGTGGTGTCTGCAGGATTCCTAGGACATACTGGAGAGACTGTTCATTGATGGTTGGCAGCTGGTCATCCATGTCATCTGTAAAATACAGGACAGGCAGCTCGGCAGGAGGTAAGCCATCCTCCTCTGCAATGAGAAAGTGCAAGGTCAATCTTAGATTGTTTTGACTGTTAACATGGCACATGAATTTATTTGCCACTGGAGGCTCAGTGATATGTTACTGACTCAAGGTTGTAGTTCTACTCAAGTGTTGCATTGTGCATCACACATGGATTAAGCTCAAAGGGTATTTTGGGGCATATTTAGGTGCTCGGAGCGCTTTTGGAGTGTCACTTTTGGTGAGGCTCCAGTGGTGCAATGCTCTGCGCCATATTTACATGTTGGCATAAAGCCACTGTTTGTGCCTTAATGCCACCTTGTATATATGGCTTCTTCATACGCAGCACTTTGCGTAGAAGGTGTGTGCAATGGGTATTACTGTGGCCGTGCCACAGCATCACCCATTGCGTTTTGACACAGCCTCGGATTTACAACTTTTTGCAAACCGGAGGCTGTGCCAAAATCCTAACGCGAGCCTAGAGGTGAGGTTGGCATGGCAAAACTAGGAGTAGTCCTTACATTTCTACTAGATTTTTTGCTTTTTCTATGTGTGGTGCATTCTGCAGCACACATAGAAAGAGCAAATCACCATTTAAGTTTGTGGTTGTGCAGGAAGGTGTTCCTTCCTACACAAAAACAATCTCGTCCTCAATGCAGCCATCCTTGCACTATGGTGCAATGGTGTCTGCGTTGGTGCACGAAAGCTAATTTACGGCATGCGCAGTGGGGTACACAGGGGTGTGCAGAATATGGTGCATCCCTGTATTTTGAAAATGATGGTGTGTGATTGTGCTCAATTTGGCAAAGCAGCACACATCATCATTTTCTGTTTGATCTGGGCCTTTATCTTGTCTGAGATTGCAGCTACTTGTACAGCTGCACACATGATGTTCACAGACATGCTCCATGTGTTGTATGTGTTTTATTTTGTGGCCATTCCCATATGGCACATATGGTTGTCTCTGAGCTGTTGTGGGTTCACCCTGTATGGGTTGTGTTCCACAGGTTGCTATCGTTAGGCCAGATTTTTCTTATGTGGCATGGCTCAGGGCAGCTACAATATGTGTTGCTGTACACTGCAGCAGTTCAGATGTGCAGGGATGTGCCATGTTTACTTGAATACAGCACAGCCTTGCAATTCCCCCTGCACCTGCACAGATGTGTTCTCCCTGCACAAACACATGCATTGTTGCAGCTTGATGAAGGCGTGCCTGCCTTGAGGGGATGATTTGTTCATGTGCAAGGAGTTGTCCCTTCCTCCACATGTACAAACTATTTTTTATAAGGTGGCATTTCAATGTGTGCTGGAAGAGGAAGCACTCATGAGTAAAGGCAATGCAACAAAGGGGAAAGGGAAGCATTTTTGCCAGAAACACCACCCTGACACCACCCCTGGGGTGGTATTGAGTTCTGTCCTAATCTCTGATGTCTACGTTGTGTTGGTACAGAGGTTTTGACAATATGCAATGAGTGTTGTCATGGCACAGCCACACTATTTGCACATTCTTTTCAGACAATGTGCTGCATATTTCCATATGTTGGAGTGCACAACATAACCATTGGGTCTGTACATGTGTGGCTTGAGTGGGGATGGTGCGTCTTGATTCAGGGACTATGTGCCCAGATGCAGCACTTTAGCATGCATTAAGTGTGTCCTATGCGACTCCCCCTTCTGCCATTTGTGGTATTCCAGATATTCATCCCCCCTGCAACTTACCCTGCATTTGTGGTGGTTCTTGGTAGTCTGCGCTGTCCTGCAATTGCAGTGACCAGCTCCTCTTGGATGACCACTGCAACTGTCTCCTCCAGCTCATCCAGGTTACAATTGGTAGCAAAGCATGCGTAGCTCCTCATTGAAAATACTTAGGCCACAATATGCCTCTGCTAAAGATGATGTATGCAAAGGGGACGTATCCACGCAGTGAGGGCTGAAAAAATGGTGCAGTAAATCCTACAAAATTTCACATTGCCATCTTTTGATGTCATTTGTAACACCTGCCAAAGGCAATTCTTACATGTTGCAATTCTTACACGTGGACTTTACCAACATACATTGCTCCTTCTACAGGCTGAGCAAAATTTTACATACCACTTCCATTGCTTGCAAGATGAGATGACTGACCCCCATACACCTCTCAACACCAGCCACGGCACTTGTGTACTGTCGGAGTCACCTCCACATATTGTCTGGCAAAGTTAGGTTGAGGAGTGACTCATCTGGACTTCCACATTTGGTGTTTAAACATGATTATTCACACACAGTACACACAGTTGCATTCGTAATTCTTGGTAACATACATTATAAGTGTGTTTGGATTGTGTGAATACTCCTGACAGCTGTGAGTAGGAAATGCATATTCCGAAATGTGTGTGTCCTTATTCCCACATACAGTTTGCCAAGATTTAGTGACTTGCTATGACATTGCTTGACATGAATGTAAATTACCAACTGATTTGATTTTGACAGACCTAGACATTCAGGTGCATTGTCCTCTGTGGTTGACTTTCTATCAGACATACATGTGAGTGCCACCGAGGGGTATGTTGTAAGTTGTTACCTGCGATTGTGATATTCTGACATTTAGTTGTTCCATAGCAAACACTGACCCACTGTTGTAGGTACTGGCTACTCTTGTCCTACCAAGGCCAGACATCTGAACAGCAGTCATCACATGCTTTTTCTATGTGGCTGCTGTCAAATGTCAAACAGACACACTTGTGTGATATGTGTGTCGCTATGTAATATGATTTGAGACACAATCTATGCATACATTTCACCCACACATTCTGTTATTAGTGCATTGTGTGTAGTTGTTTAGCGTTCCTAAGTGTGTTCCTAAATGATTTTCAAAATATCTTGGCCTTGTCATGCTTTGCAAGGTGTAGGTAAGTTGATGGGGCATGTGGAGGTTAAAAAAGTACTCTGAGACAAATCTGTGTTCAAGTGATTTATTTAGAAATTTGTGCACAGTGATGATAATTTCAGTCTCTAAGTGAAGAAGTTGTGCACAGTATTGTCTCTTCTGTGTGCTCCAGCGGTAGATTTTTGTTCTTCCCCATCCTTCTGTTGAGCATCAGTGTCCTCATCATCCTCCCTGGGGAACCCAACATGCTCCTCCCAGGGGACATTGGTGCATACACAGATGTTGTGCAAAATAGCACAAGCTAGTTTTATTTTGCACACAAGGGGTGGTGCATATAATAGTCTTCCTCCAGATACACCTAGGCACTTGAACCTAGATTTCAGGATGCCAAATGTCCTCTCAACCACATGTCTGGTCTTTTTATGTGCATTATTGTAAGCCTACTCAGCATCTGTATGTGGGTTTCCATATGGGGTCACGACCCATGGCTGGATGCTGTAACCTTGGTCCGCTGCAATGGAAGGTGAGAAACAGTGTCAGACTTATATTTGCGTTTTATTCTAACTGGCCTGGCACAGTATTTGTAATTAGTGTGGAGAATCTGACTAGCATCTGGCATTGTGTGGGTTCCTGTTTGCATGCATGATTGTATTGTTGTGTGGTGGTGCACTTTGTAGTCAAGGGTTGAACCTCAGGGGCATGGTGATTGTAAGATTTGCAAAACATTGTACTTTTTTCCTAATACTTTTGACTTGCAAAAGAGCCATGTTGTGTGATTTTGCGTCTATTTTGTGAGTTGTATACCATTAGACAAACTTTGTGCCCTGTGTGTTACAAGTGAGCCCTCCACACCCCTTTTGTGCATGGTACACCTCCCTTGCACACAGAGCTTTAATCTAAATTTCAAGGCTAGCATGCATGTGTGTCCGTAGAGATGATGCAAAGTGCGGCATCGTAGATTGAGACGTATTGCTATGTATGTGACAAGTTTGCATATACCTGCGGCACAGGGGAGAGGAAGAGGTGTTTATCGGCAATTCCCTGCATCACCTGTAAAAGCCTCCTGGGATTGTTTTTGTGCAGGAAGGTGTGCCTTCCTGCACAAAAACAATCCTGCTGACAATGCAGGCACTCTTGCATTATGTTGCACTAAATTGACTCTAGGCAGCCAAAGCAGCGAAAGCTCAGTTGGAAGGGAATTAATGCAGCATATCATATAGATATGGTACATTCCTGCCCATTTCTGTTGATGCACAGAATGGCTGCAAGATCATTTGCTGTGCTTCCCTGCACCAAATTCTCATAAATTTGGCCCTCAATGCTTTTCCCAGCATCAAGCCCTTGTATCGCCTTATTGTGAGTGACTTCTGTGACCTAAGAGAAGGCTCCTCTTCGCTGATTTTGCCTCTCCCTCTTTCTTACCTTGCTCTGCTTCCATGTTCATGCCTGCAGCCCTCTGCAACACTGAACTTGCTGACCTCCTTACACTGCTTCCTGGACATGAGAGCAGGTACTGACTCTCCCTCCCGTTCCCCAGAAGTAAATCCTCACCACTGCTGATCTGCCTCACCTCAGAGAGGATCACATCCTGCAACAATGTAAGCCTGCAAGGGATATCGCAGAACCTCCCGGTATCATTCTGTGATATCACGGTAAGATCATTGGGCCCAAATCTGATCTTTCGGCTATGCTTACTATTTCCTCGGAAGGGGCGTTTTAGCGAACAATCTATGCATCCTGCCACCGGCTTCCAACCTGCTGCCATGTTTTTTTCTTTGTGTATATATATCTTGTTAAAAATAGACAAATGTACCATAAATTTAATGGCACTATTTTTTTTATCAAACATAACATACATCAAATACATATAACTTTTAATTTACATTTTCATCAAAATGTTTGCTTGCATACATACATATATTTTGTTCAATATATATAAAAATGTATAGGAAGTCAAATGATTTATTATTAATAACAATTTAAAAAAAACAGAAAAAATAGTTACTAGATCCTCTCCTTCGTCCTTCATGATGTGTGTCTGCGTCAACATCTGAAAATGTTTAAAATGAACCTTCCCAAAAAATAATAACCTGCCTGCTGGAGTATTTCATTTATCACAAATATTGCCCAATATTACATATACATCAAGATGCAAGGGTGCCTGTGTTATAGGATTGTTTTTGTGTAAGAAAGGCATTTTTCTCTTCCTATAGGTGCTGCAGAATGGAGCACACGTAGAAAGAAGAAATACCAAGGAGAAATAAACATATTTCTCCTCGTAATGCCTCTGTTGAGATGGCAGTGCATTTTGAAACATTCCCAGGTTTACTACTCTTAGTACGTCTGGGAATGCAAATCCATAGATGGATGCATGTAAATACTGATACTCCACCCATCAAATGCCTTCTCAACACAGAATAACACAAGGCACTGATTTGTGCTGCCTCACTTTACTCTGGGTTAACTAAGCCACGCACAACCACACAGGTGACTTAGTAAATATCACCTAAGCACTTGCGTTGCCTTGTTTCGCCTTGCATGACACATGGGCTTAGTAAATCTAGGTAAAAAATGCAAGAAAGATTTGTCCCATCTTTGTAGACACCCCCACACCAACGAGAGTGATGGCTGATATGATTTGCTTATTGAACTGTTGAAAGTTTATAACATTTTTATCCAGTGACCCCTGACCTGATTTACGGTCAGTTTTCACTCCCCATGCCGCGCAGCTCCTCCTGACTGCATCTATGCCCTCTACCCTGCCCTCGCTGCTGATGCGAGTTCTATGCCCTCCACCACCCACAGGCAACCTCCTGTGCCTCTTCCTTGGTGTCTAGTGGTTGCCGTAAGTATTGTGTGTCTTTCAGCCTCTTTTTCCTTTTCTGTTTGCCTTTTTGCCCTTTTTCTCCTCTTTCTGCCTGTTTTGCGGCTTATCACTGCTCGCCCTTTCCCGCTGCTGCATCCCCTGCAGCCCCCCTCACTCCCCCATTCGTCCACCGCTCCCGCCTCCCAGCTGCTCCTCCCTCCAACCTCCCCTTCTTAATGGTGGCTGAGCTGTGCAGAGTGACCCCTGACCTGATTTAAGGTCAGGTTTCACTCCCCACGTCACGCAGCTCCTCTTGACTGCATCCGTGCTCTCTACCCCACCCTCGCTGCTACTACGAGTTTGAGGCCCTCCACCACCCGCAGGCACCCGCCTGCGCCTCATCCCTGGTGTCTAGTGGTTGCCGTAAGTATTATGTGTCTGTCTTGTAACTGTCTTTTCTTTTGTGCCTTTGTCTCCTGCTATGCCTCCATTTTTTTCAGCCTCTTTTTCCTTTTCTGTTTGCCTTTTTGTCTTTTTTCTCCTCTTTCTGCCAGTTTTTCGGCTTCTCTGAAACCGTTATCCCTGCTCGCCCTTTCCCGATGCTGCTTCCCCTGCGGCCCCACCCCCCTCGCAGCCCTATTCGCCCACTGCTCCTGCCTCCCGGCTGCTCCTCCTTCCCACCTCCCCTTCATAATGGCGAGGCGGCAAGCCCATCTGCGCCCATCTGCGACTGGACCGCGCCCAGCGCCAGACCCCCCGGCCCATGCTCCCCACGCAACCCGTCGCTGCTTCAATGCCAACAACCTCCATGTCCTCAACACAGGCCGCTCTGCCACCTGCTTCCAAGCCACCCCGAAGATCACCCACGGACCCTTCTCCTGCCAGAACTGCAGCTTCACCTGCCCCCAAGCAGCCAAACACCACACCAGAACCAAACGCAACCACCTCAGCTGCATCCTCCTCAACACCCGCTCCGTCCACAAGCACACCTTCGAACTCTGGAACCTACTCACCTCATCTTCCCTGGATGTCGCCTTCCTCACTGAAACTTGGATGAACCCCTCCTCGGAACCCGAAGTCGCCATAGCCATCCTTGAAGGCTATAAGATCACCCGCAGAGACCACACCAACAGACCGGGAGGAGGGATCGCCATAGTCCACAAAAACAATGTCAGAATCTCGACCAACACCGATGATGCCCTTGATGCCGCCGAACACTTACATTTCCAGATTCACATCAACGCCAACACCACCCTAAGAGGAGCCCTCGTCAACAGGCCCCCCAGCCCCTGGCCACAGTTCAGTGACTCCATCGCTGACTTAATCAGCACTCACGCCCTTGCCTCTACAGACTACATCCTCCTCGGCGACCTGAATTTTCACCTTGAGAACGCCAACAACAGGAACTCCACAGCCTTGATTGACAACCTCGCCAACCTTGGTCTCAAACAACTTGTCGCAATGCCCACCCACTCCCCCGGCCACACGTTCGACCCCGTCTTCTCTGCCAGCAGCGACGTCACCTTCAGCCATACCACCGAACTCCACTGGACCGACCACCGCTGCGTCCACTTCACCTTCCAGAAACCCGCCACACACCACCACCCACAACAGATCCCCCGCTGCAGCTGGAACAAGATCACTGAAGACCAGCTGATCTCCACCCTCGCTTGTGCCCCACCGCCCATCACCAACAACCCCAACACAGCCACCGTCAACCTCAGACAATCGATAGATGACTGCGCCAACGCCCTCGCCCCAATCAGGAAACCCTCCAATAACTGCACCAGCACTAAGGCCATCTAGTTCATTGCCCAACTTCAGGCCTCCAAACGGGAGTGCCGAAAAATCAAGAAGAACAAACAGAGTGCAACCACACCACCTTCAAGACAGCCATCCACAAGCATCACCATCTAATCCAGACCACCAACAGATCCTTCTACAAGGATCGCATCGACAACAACGTGCACAACAGCAAAGAACTTTTCAACATCGTCAAGGAACTTGCCGACCCCAGGTCTTGCTCCATCGACCCCCATCCCTCACAAGAACTCTGCGACTCCCTCTCCACCTTCTTCCACCGCAAGCTCACGGAAATCCACTACAGCTTCAACACCTCGACCCCCACGACCACCACAGCCACCACAAACCCCAACGCACCCAGCCACACCAACCTCCAGCTCTCCTGGACCCACATCAATGATGAGGACACCATCAAAACCATGAGCACCATCCACTCCGGATCACCCTCTGACCCCTGCACCCACCATGTTTTCAACAAAGCAAGCCCCATCATTGCCCCCCAACTCTGCATGATCATCAACAGTTCCTTCAAGACTGCCACCTTCCCAGAGAGTTGGAAGCACGCCAAAGTCAACGTCCTGCTGAAGAAACCCAAAGCGGACCCCAGAGATCTCAAGAACTACCGGCCCATCCCCCTCCACCCCTTCCCAGGAAAGGTCATTGAGAAGATCATCAACGGCCAACTGACCTGCTTCCTGGAAGACAACAACACGCTGGACACCTCTCAATCCGGATTCCAAAAGAACCACAGCACGAGACCGCCCTCATCGCCGCAACCAACGACATCAGGACCATGCTTGACAAAGGTGAAACTGCAGCCCTCATCCTCCTAGGCCTCCCGGCTGCCTTTGGTACTGTCTGTCACCACACCCTCCACACATGCCTCCACGATGCAGGGATCTGTCACAAAGCCCTGGACTGGATCACATCCTTCCTCTCCAGCAGAACCTAGAGAGTCCACCTTCCTCTCTGAAGCCACCAAGACCATCTGCGGCATTCCCCAAGGATCCTCTCTCAGCCCTACCCTTTTTAACATCTAAATGGCAGCGCTCGCCAACATCTTCTGATCCCACAACCTCAACATCATCTCCTACGCCGACGACAGCCAGCTGATCCTCTCACTCACCAAGGACCCCGCCATCGCCAAAACCAACCTCGATGATGGAATAAAGGCCATCGCCAACTGGATGGAGAGGAGCCACCTAAAACTGAACTCAGACAAGATGGAGATCCTCATTCTCGGCTCCAACCGCTCCGCATTGGATGACTCCTGGTGGCCAGCCACCCTAGGAACTGCACCAACGCCCACCAACCATGCACACAACTTAGGTTTCATCCTAGACTCCGCGCTCACCATGAACCAGCAAGTCAATGCCGTCTCATCTTCCTGCTTCAACACCCTTCGCATGCTCCTCAAGATCTTCAGATGGATCCCCACCGAAACCAGAAGGATGGTCACCCACGCCCTCATCAGCAGCAGACTGGACTCAGCAACTCTCTATGTGGGAACCACGGCTAAGCTCCAGAAAAAACTGCAACATATACAGAACACCTCTTCACGCCTCATCCTCGATATCCCATGCCGCAACCACATCTCAGCCCACCTAAGAGACATACACTGGCTCCCCGTCAACAAGAGGATCACCTTTAAACTCCTCATCCATGCTCACAAAGCAATCCACAACACTGGCCCTGCCTACCTCAACGAGCAACTCACCTTCCACAATCCCAACTGTCAACTCCACTCTGCCCACATCGCTCTCGCCACCGTCCCTCGAATCCACCGAACTACAGCCGGTGGAAGATCTTTCTCCTACCTCGCCGCCAAGACCTGGAACTCCCTCCCCGTCCAACTGCGACAGACCCACAACCTGCTGACCTTCAGGAAACACCTCAAGACCTGGCTGTTCGAGCAGTAGCACTTTTTTCCCCCCTCCTCCTCCTTTCAGCGCCTTGAGACCCCAGCGGGTGAGTATTGCACTCTACAAATGATTGGGTGATTGATTGATTGATTGAGTGCCCTTCATGCTTAGACTGGGTCAAAGTATGTACGTGAATTAGGTGTTGAGTAATGTCCACTTCAAACGTATACAATACAACTGTGTGCAAATGACTTACTAGATCCCTGTTATGCCTAATAGACTCAACAGAGAGCATTCTTCCTGATGTCCATGATGTCGGGAGGAGGGGGCAGACTTTATGCATCTTACTTGGAACTGTTGTTGGGTGATAAATTTCAGGACAGAGGTCTTAGCTGTGCTTGATCATAGCACAGGTCAAGTGGTGAAGCCCTCAGTTAGACACTGCCTTGTTGCATAAGCTGAGTCTCAGGCTCAGCTCTACAAGGTTTGCTTTCACACCAATGGGTGACATGAGTGAACTTAATTCAATATACCAAAGCTTTAATGGGAACAATAGGTTTTTGTAGCCCAGCAGAGCTCCACTCAAAACATAGTTGAAGTGCATCAATGCTTTTGGGTTACTAATAGTCCCTAAAAACGGATCCAGGGACACCGTGGTGAATAGAAACAAACGTTTTTGTTCCCTTGAAGTACACACACACAAGAGGCAATAAGAAAAAGACACTTTGACTAAAAAAGCGCATTTGTTTCAACAGATTGCTGAACTGATCCAAACTAACCACACAGAATACAATTAATACAAACAGCACGGATGCAAACAACAAGATTAAAATTAACATTTCTACTACGCTTAAAATGTAATCTAAAAACCTAATACTTCTGTGCGCTACACTATGAGAGCAAAGAGAAGAAATAACTTGCATCTAGATTTTCTAAGGGAGGATGTAGGCACTGTAAACCTGTTTACAGCAAAATGCTGTAATTATGAGGATTGAAGGAGATCCTATTTCCTGTGAAAGGCAAACAAACATTTATCAATGACATTTATCAATGAGATCGGATTTTGAAGGTTTTTAAAGTGGTTGAATTCATGTAAACTGGTAGTGGAGAGTGGGAGGAAGAGGGAACTAAGGTGTGGGGAAAAATTTAAATAGGTGGAAAAGTTGATGTGAACAAGAGGAAACTACGATTTATTTAGGAGAAGGAGCACTGCACTTTTGGCCAGACTGCATTTTCCTGGCCTGACCATTGGTTTTTTAAGGTCAGCCGATTAGCACATTTTATTGCAAAGTTTTTAAACATCTTTTTAAAATTGAATTGAATTTGTAATGAAGTTCGGTTTTTAAGGGGCAGCCATTTTTACCACACTGTAGAGGCCCACGGAGGTCTGCCATCTTGGGGGGTGAGCGGTCTAGTTGACTGGTTCCCAGCTTTAATAAAACCGGTCCCGGCGTCTGGGCTGGAGATCGGATTTTGAAGGTTTTTAAAGTGGTTGAATTCATGTAAACTGGTAGTGGAGAGTGGGAGGAAGAGGGAACTAAGGTGTGGGGAAAAATTGAAATAGGTGGAAAAGTTGATGTGAACAAGAGGAAACTTTGATTTAGTTAGGAGAAGGAGCACTGCACTTTTGGTCAGACTGCATTTTCCTGGCCTGACCATTGTTTTTTTAAGGTCATCCAATTAGCACATTTTATTGCAAAGTTTTTAAACATCTTTTTAAAATTGTATTGAATTTGTAATGAAGTTCGGTTTTTAAGGGGCAGCCATTTTTACCACACTTTAGAGGCCCACAGTGGTCCGCCATCTTGGAGGGTTGGCGGTCTAGTTGACCGGTTCCCAGCTTTAATAAAACCGGTCCCGGCGTCCATGCAGTGGGCGTGCCGTCTGCGTGCCGAAGGCGCACCAAAGGCAAGCCCGTCTGCGCCCGTCCACGCCAGGACGGGGCTAGGGGCCACCCCCCTGCATCAATTAAGTATGGTAAGTCCAGATAACTTTACCTATTCGTCAGGTGCGCTAAAGGACCTTAGGAAAAGAGTAGGAGAGGGCTGCTACATTTGTCCCAGCAATGCGAGGGAGACATGGTCCTGCCCTAGATGTGATTTGACTCTGGAAAAGCCTATGGGTCCTGACTCAGATCAGGCAGAACCCTCCAAATAAAATGTGAGGATTCAGCAAATAAATTGCAGCTCTCTGCCAACACACAAACTAGACATAAATCTCTTGCTGAGCGAGGGGGCACCAGATGCCCTCTTTTTGACAGAAACGTGGCTCCATGAGGGTTCAGGGCCGGATTTAGCTCTTGCAGTACCCAAAGGGTATGTGATGGCAAGAACCGATAGAGATAAAGGGAAAGGAGGGGGAATAGCAATTATTTTTAAACAAGATTTTCTTTTTAACTATAGTCCCCTTGACCTTGCAGGGTGTGAGGGAATGATTTTTTCCATTACCTTCAATCCTACGTTTACATTCACAGGAGATTACTCTACCCCCCCCCCCCCCCCCCCCCCGGGGACTTCTGATGAATTCCTGAACCTATTACCAGAGCGGATGGCAAGTCTCATTTGCAATAGGCCGAATTTTACTTTATTAGGAGATTTTAATATCCAAGTTGATAATTTAGAACTGATGGCAACTAAGCGGTTAGTGAATGATCTGGATGCTCTGGGATTACACCAATTGATCAGAGGCCCCACACAGGAGAAAGGGCATACTTTAGACCTGGTGTTTAGTAATCTTTCATTGTTGGTCGCACTACCCCCTACCCCTGTAGCATGGTCCGATCATTTTTTAATCACCTTAAAGGCTAATATAACTAATAGGTTTGGACACCACCACCATTCCAACAGTAAGATTAGGAAGTGAAATAAACTAAAGACAACAGATTGGGTCAATTCAGTGAATAGAAATAAACAATATTTTATGAGGGACCGGCAGATAGACCCTACCTCTTTTAATGAGTGGATCTCTGATAGTCTGGACAGAGTGCTGCCCTATACACCCCTCTCTGGGCAAAAGAACGGAGGAAAGGCTCCCTGGTTCAATAACCACTTAATGACATTAAAGAGGAACTATAGGAAGATTGAAAGGAAATGGAGGAAATCACTAAAGGAGGAGGACAGGGAAGAGTACAGAGGTTCAATTAGGTTGTACCAGAAGGAGATCAGATTAGCCCAAGCGACCTTTTATGGAGATAAAATTGAAAAGGCGGCAGGATCTCCTAAAGAACTTTTTGGTGTGCTCAAGGAGCTATTGTATATTCCTGCATGCCCGGAAGCAATGGAAGCTTCAGAAGAACATAGTAACAATTTTGCCTCTTTCTTCTTAAAGAAGATTGAGGACATCTATGAAAACTTCTCAGGGGAAGTAGGGGGAGTCACAGGGCATGCGATGGAGAAGAAGGAAGGTGACAATGTTTTACAGAGTTTTCTTCCCATCTCTGAGGAAGGAGCTTTGGGGCTCCTCAGTAAATTAAAATCAGGCTCTCCACTTGATCCTGCATCTCCCCATATTATTATGCAGGGAAGAGTAGCACTAAATCTGGTAATAACCGAGCTGTTAAACAGCTCGCTACAAAGTGGGATGGTGCCGGACTCCTGGAAACATGCAGTGGTCAAGCCCCTTCTAAAGAAGCCTAATCTAAATGGAGCGGTCTTTAAAAACTACAGGCCTATCTCGCTCCTTCCCATGATGGCAAAACCTATTGATAAGCACATAAATATCCAACTATCGCGCTTTCTGAAAGAACATAAGATTTTGCATATAACTCAAATGGGCTTTAGACCGGGCCACAGCACTGAATCTGCCATGACTGCGGTTACGGAAGAAGCAAGAAAACGAATGGACCAAGGTCAGGCAACTGTAATAATAATGCTAGATTTGAGCGCAGCATTTGATACGGTCAATCATGATCTACTCATTCAAAGAATGGGAAATAGTGGGATTTTACGGAAGGGCGCTTAAATGGTTAAGCTCGTTCTTACAAAATAGAACCTTTCAAGTCCTGGATCGTTTTTTTTTTCTCAGCCCAGTTGAAACTTTTATGCGGAGTTCCGCAGGGCTCATCTTTGAGTCCCACTCTTTTCAACATTTACATGTCCCCCTAGCAGAAGTCATACAACCCTTTCGGGTATCCCTGGTGTCATATGCGGACGACACACAGCTGGTGGTTTCCTTCTCCCCCAATAAGGAGGTGGACAACTCGGCCTTGCCTGCCTGTCTCCAAGCGATTGCTGCCTGGATGACAGAAAGCAGGCTGCAACTCATTGAAGAAAAGACAGAAATTATGTTTTTAGGAAAACTGGCCAACCCTGCTAAAAATATAGGACCAGTAATACATTTAGATTACTTACCTTCCTTCGGCCCCCCCCCCCCAAAGCTCAGATTAAAGCCTTGGGAGTTTGGTTGGATCCGAAACTCACCATGGAACATCAAGCCAAGAGAATGTCAGCCACCTGTTTTGGGATTCTTAAGCTACCAAGGAAGATTATTGGTCTGCTTCCGCCATTGGCCAAAAGATTGGCCGTACAAGCCCTGATTTTATCCAGATTAGATTATGGAAACAGCCTCTTTTTGGGATCTCCAGGTTATGCGGTTAACAAACTACAGGTGGTACAAAATGCTGCAGCACGTCTGCTCTTTAATCTGCCTAGGACCACATCAGCTAAAAAAGCTCTGATTGAACTGCACTGGCTTCCAGTGGCAAAAAGGATAAAGTTTAAGGCTCTTTGCTTCTTCCACAGAGCTCTATATAAAAAGGATCCTCATTATCTAAAATCATTAATTTCACTATATACACCCACAAGAGTTTTGAGATCGGCCTCTAAAGCCCTGGTAGTGGTACCCAAAGTAAAGAGAACATCATGAGGAGGAAGATCCCTGAAGTACCAGGGACCCAGACTTTGGAATTCCCTACCCATGAATATTCGCATGATGAATCAGGAGACTGAATTTAGGAAGGCCTTAAAACCTGCCTATTCTAAATTCTTCTAAGTTCCCCCTCTCCACGGAAGTTTGAGATTCCTCCAGTATGTTCTAAACTTTTCAAACTGATCAGCGCTACGAGGCCTCCGGGTAGCTGGCGCTATATAAGTCTCAATAACATAACATAACATCAACAGACTCAGCTTAGGTTTGAGGTCAGCTTTCAGGAAAAAGTGTGATACAGTAGTAGCTTTGGAAGGCAAGATCATCTCTTGCATAATCTGGGTCGATAATCTAGGGTGACAGATCTCTCTTCACAAGTGGTGACATGGCAGTTATTTTATACTGTGTGTCACCTAAGATTGAATTTTCAACATAATTTTAGGAATAGGTGAAATAACTAATGAGCGTTAAAATACTAGTCTAAGATGCAGTGCTTTAAACATATAAAGTAAAAGAACAACAATTCAGTCTATGCTGTTTTCTGTTTGACCTTGAAATTGAGATAGCAAGGCACTTGTTGCAGACTGACGTCACTTCAGGTGTTTTGTTGATGTCTACATCGAAATTACTTGACACTTTTACAGTTCTTGGATAGATGGGGACAGACAGATGAGATTTTGCAAACATACGGAAAATGGAGCATCAGCCTTCCTAAAATGGAGTCCTGTTTTATAAACTTTAGTAAAGCCTTTTAGGTTTACTGCCCAGAAAGAAGAAGGGGAAAAATGGCTAGAAAATTTCAGTTCTTTGATATGGTCCTAACGAAGAGGAGAATAGCTATGAATTGACTTAATGCTCACCTTCTAAATGTCGAAGCTAGGACATGAGTTATGTAAGAATGGGCTACAGCTGAGGAGTTGTTGATGCAACAGACTTTGTGCAATTACCAATTAGCGGAGGACCTAATGACACGGGCTGAGATTATTAAATTATTGCAACAACTCACCAGATGGCAGGCCACCTTGAGTAAGTGCCCTTGAAGATAGTGTTTGGAATGATACCAGCGAAAGTGGCCAGGACCCCATCCCCCCCAGACTGGCACTATATTTATGGTGAGTGGGGCACTCGGCCCCTCTCCCATGGGACTCCCATCCCGGGGGCAGAAATCAGCCGAGGAGGAAGGCTGTGTGTCCCATCTGCTTAGTTTTAACTAGCAGCTGTGGGGGAAGGATTCTCCAGGGCCCCAATTGTCTCAAGGAGAGGGGGACTCATGGCCCCCATCTGCTTTTTCATATTCAGTCAGTCCCCGGGGGAAAGGCCCCAGGACTGAAATCAGCCTAGGGGTGGGGGACTACACACCCCGGTACCTCTTCATTATGCGGCTGGGCCCCAAGGCCAAAATCAGCCTGGGGAGGAGGCCATGCGCATCCTCCTCCCACTAATTATAAATATACATTCATCTCCCCAGACTTGGCCCAACCGTAGGGGGTTTAATAGAACAAACATTGAAAACCATGCTTGTTTTAAAAAAAACTTTGTCTAGATCTTCAGCAAATTCATGGCACAATTAAAAAAATAACATTTTTGGCCCCAGGTAGGGTCCCTCTGGCACATCACCACTAGGCCTGTGGGGGGGGGGAGGGATTCAGGGTATTTCATTCCTGCCCCTTTGTGGTTTTTTTTAAAACTTTCTTTTTTAGGACTTGGTACTGAGTCCTGAGTCCTAATATGGCTGCCACCACTTCCAGCTTGAATGGAGCAGTGTTTTCAACAGTTGACTTGTGCCCCTGCCAATCAGTTATCTCATCAATAATTTTACTGCAAATGTCACATTGAGATTATCAAAGATGTTATAAAAGACATCATGAGTGATGTAACATATGGGGTAATTAGCAGTACATGCTAGGGCGCAAACTATAGTGACGTTGGGGCATGAGTTATAGTTACTTGAAATAAATCTAACTATAATTGCTGAATTTCAATGTTTTTTTATGTTTGAAATGTGATCCTAAGTATAACCTCCCTGTAACCTTTGTTTTTTTAAGTGAATTTCTATATTTGTTTTATTCTGTTTCCTAACTCTAACATCCTTATAACCTTTGTTTTTTTTTCAATTAATTTCTATGTTTTTTAATGTTAAGTAATTTAAAAAACTTTACATTAATCCAACCACCGCTGCGTACATCCTTTGGCCGTCCGCGGCAGAGCCTGGGTGCAGGGCATGGCCACAAGCCAATGCCAAGTAGGCCAATTCCAAGTTCATTCCCACAGATCCCTTACAAGGTCCTGCAGACATTTATTTGTCACATTCACAAAAACACAACAATAAGAAATGATGCTCTCAGTTCCTGCCATGTTGCTGACAACAGTACAGTAGCCTGGAGAAGGTGACACAGAATTATTCATGTCACACTGGAAACATATCATCAGTGCACACTTCACCAAGTAAAATTTGTTTCAATGGAGTCATGGAGGTATTACTAATGTTGCTCAGATATGCCACACATTTGTCCGGGAAATGTACACTATAGACATAATGTGCAAATTGACAGAGAGATATGTCCTTAAAATCCACAACACAATGAATCAACTAGCCCCAGGGAAATCACCGCTAATGACTGGCATCCCTAACTATGACATACTAGGATTGTATCAGTAGACACCATTAGTTCTTTGAATGTTGGAGAGGCCCAGAGATTTGTAAATACTTGTAGACAGCCCTCAACATGTTGCCCAATGTAAAGCTACATCTCTATCTCCATTTTGGTCCTGCAAACCGAGATGTCTGAATGAAGGATTGTACCCAACCTATGTTTTATGATGCTTCATATTCTTAAGTTAGCCGAACTAGAGGTCTGGTCGGCGCTGGGCCTTGCTTGCTTAAACGTGGAGACACGATGAGCTGCCGAGGACTGGAACTGGAGAAAGGGACCTTGAACTGCACAGAGTTCAGATGGGCTCTGTCAGAAATTTCTGCAAACGTACCAGAGGACAGGAGATGATTAAAACAAATTGATACAATTATGTGTAGAGTAGGCTAAACATACTTTCCCAGGACTTGAACAATAGAAGCACTGACTAAAAGACTGTGGGCAACAATTTTGTTACCTGAAGAGCCAGATGATGTTCTCTTCGACGGAAGGACCAATCACATTAATGGAACTTGATGCTTGAACCAACACAAACAAGTGGTAAACAAAAACCATTGGTTAGAATCATAACCCCTGATGAGGTTGACCAATTAGCGATTTGTGGGACAGACTGGGAGACCCTAATAAAAAGTCATGGCAAGGGAAGGAAAATCAGAGCGGAGAGGTGAAAGTTGATAACATCAGGGGACGCTGTCTAAAGAGCTGATAATTGGGCTTGCTGATGACTGATGACCTGGAGACGAAGACTGACTCGTTGTTGATCTATTTTAGATAGGTAGCTATAACAATGTGACTGACTAACATGTGCTTTTTCTTCTAGCTACCAACTGCGCTGTTTTAAAATGTTTTTCTCTCTTTAGATAGATTTTTCCAAATTAATGATTTTTGCCTAAATTGTTTTTGCATGCAGACCCACATGCTGATGCTAATTTGAGTTAGGTAGGCTGACAAGGGTAACTTAACGGTGGCGGTTGACTGACTGACTTGCATTGCTGAATTATTCAAAATGCTAAGAATTTGCTGACTTTTGTTGATGCTTGTTTTGTTTATCAATAATTCATGGTGAATTGTTGCTTATGATGCTAATAACGTTTGATTAACAATAAAGTCGAATTAAGGTTTTTGATTAGAATTGTAACTAATAGGGAATAAAAATGATTAACCTTTATGAGAGTGATGGTATTTTCTTTTTAGACAGGGTTTTTCTTGATGTTTCTCGTTGATCGAAATGTTTATCGATGATCCATTGGTTAACGCTTGACTAGGATACTCCATGCGATCCAAAAGGTTAATCGAGCTATACGCGTCCCCTTGTAAGTTTACTTAATAAGGACTAGGCGCGCTAGCAGTGACACACTTCTGACTGTGGTACCACATGAAATGTACCCCCATTGCAAATGTCCTATTCCGCACACAGGCTGGCATGCACATATATGTGAGGGAAAACAGGAATCATCCCAATAACACAGGTAGACATGCATGAAATAGCAGTGTACACATTTTTCAAAAGAAATAGGGACACATGCTGACATGTAAGCATAAAGAAGGTTGGCAACAGTGATGGCACACATATCGTGTCAATGGACAGTCCTAACTTACCAAGGGAAAGTATTGATCCATAGCTGTCCTCAAAGAACAATATACGATGGCCATCTTCACATTACAGACCATAGTGAAGCATCAGCACCCTTCACACGCTGAAGACAAGTAGACTCTGAATATCAGATGCCAATTTACTCATTTGAGCAGACACATGGCTGAGGACAATGATCCATCCCTTCCTTTCCTTTGGCCTGTAACACAGCGGAGTAGTGGTCGGTTGCATAAAATGAACACCCGCTACAACAACAAACATTACTTGATTGACAATGTACACAGCCATGTGTTGTCCCTAGAGAGCAATTTGTGTGCAGATTAGACACAGTTGTGTCCCAGGTCCATGGGCCAATAGGCAAGGCACATCAGTATGCAACACATGACATATGCACACAGTCACTCATCTCCTGTGTGACACATGGCTTATCCCTAACCCTCAGGGGGAGATGTCAGAACCTAACATATTAACTTGGTAATGTGACAGGAAGGTATATGCTGTGTACTCACCCCCTTGTGGCTGCTGTGCTCATGTCCATCAAGGGGCCCGATTCACATAGGTAAACTTAGATGTTTGGTCTACACTTAGACTCAGGATGCACAACATTATGGGGGTCATGGTCCAATGTGTGCACACGTTGGGAGTACAGCCACAGCTGGCCCTCTGCAATCTTCCAGGCCCAGCGTCTCAGGTCCTCCCACCTCTTGAGACATTGGGTGCTCCACTGGCTGTGGATCACCAGGGTCCACACCTTCCGGGTGATGGCTTCCCATATCTCCTTCTTCTGAGGGCGTTTACCTGCATGGATGCAAAAGACAAATCAAGAGATTACAATTGCGAGTTTTGGCACAGATGGTTGAGTCATACACGTCAGAAACACCAAGCTAGAATTTTGCAATTTGTCAACTCACCACAAGTGTAAAGCACACAAGCCAAAGAGTACAGGGACTTTACTGCAGATATTTGTATCCATCTGCAGACTAACCCACTACCCTGCTCAGGGTCTACAAACACTAAGCAAGCCTGTTGACATCAGGTAGCCCATGCTCCTGCAACATGTACTGTGATGTGAGCCACAATGAAACACTACATACCAATGTGGCTTCTGAAGGGTAAACTCCATAGTCCTTAATGGCCCAACACATTCACACTCTGCAAGATTGACTCACTGCATAGAGTCGCTACAGGAAGCTTCCAGAGTACAGACTTTACCATTACACTTGAATGACAATGAAGAAACTGGCATGGTGGGTACAGAAGGTGTATTCCTTGTGCATGTGTGGACATGTGGCCTAACAAATGCAGACTCATGCCACTTTAGGGGGTGGGTTCTGTGGTATGTACCTGCACGCAGAACACTCTTTTGGACATATGTGTCTATCCTACAGAGATGGCATTCAACATACAAAGGCATGCATTGTACAATTTCTGTTATGTGGCCAAGCTACTGACTCACATATGGCCTCCCAGGAATCAACACACTGTCTGCCTGTGGGACTGCTATTAGTGCAATAAGCCTGTACAGGACAAATATGACTTATGTGAAGGTGACAACAGAGCTGTGCGAGTAAGGGACCTGTCATGAGTCAAAGACACACATTGACAATGATGCAAAATACACATAAAATACTTCTGGGATGTACTTCAGTACCCACTCCTAATCTAGTCAATGGACTGAGGCATTCAGGGCAAGTTTTGCCACTAGAGGATGATATTCGCCACATGACAGGATCTTCTGGTGTACAGGAAGCGGACACAGTGCCACAGTTGCATAGCTACAGTGACTCTCCCACAGCCTGGACTAGGTCCTATACCGGGAGATGCATTTGACAGGTCCTGGTCTCTGCAGGTTGAGCAGACAGAACCTACATGTCACTCACATTTCCATCACTTCCATGCATGACAGCACATCATGTGGCCATCAGCAATTTCACATGTGGTTTCTGTGACAACCTGAAGGGCAGAGTGAGACAGAATATGTATTCCAGACAACAGTTTTCCAAGGCCAGATGTGGGTTGAAGGATTTGTGGTACTATGTACACTGCTCACCAGATCCTCAAATGACTCATAAAAGATGCATACACAGCTCATGCTGTAATGCACATACATGTTGTCAAATATTTACAACAATCATGAAGAAAGAGATGTCATTGGATGGCAGTAAAGCCTCCTTACAAAGTTATGTGCATCCAATACAAGGAGGATCCAGGACCCCCAAAACTTCACACAACACAATGTGAAAGAACTTAACATATAGTACTGGCCACCTATACCTGCACAATGTACATCCTATTGATGCCACACAGGCTGCAACAACAAGCACACAAGAATTCGAACTGGCACACAGGGGCACATTGTAACATGTGAGGAGGGAAATGAAGGTGTCAAACAGAGTCAATTGTGCCAGTGAGGTACTTACCTGCTCCTCTGGTGAGCCATAGAGCTGCCCATACAGGGGAAGAACCTCATTAACAAGACTATACAACCCTTCTGGAGAGAAGGCAGGGGCCCTATAACCTGCTGGACATGGCATTATTGATCGCACAGACTGCACACAGCAGCTCAGGTAGTGGAGTTGTTGCTGGCAGCAGTGTCAGGAGTCAAGTGAGTGAATGTGCATGACATGGCGGTCGCATCCACCACATACACGGTCATCACCACTGGCGGACACAGCCATTGGGCCGCCACCGCCACAGACAACAATGTTAGCCTATAACTATGTGTGCTGCTGTTGGAACTGCCTACTGCCCAGATGACTTCCACTGGCTGTCGCGGGTGGTTCCTTATGTCCAGTGGAGTAGATCAGGCATCTGCCATTTTAGCGGCATGAAATACTGTATTTGGCATTGCAAACTGTGTCATACCTACAACATATGTGTTGCAACATTACAAACATACTTATTCTGTCTTGTCATGTAGGTCCTTCCACATAACCACCAGTGTTGTGTGTTGCAGGGCACAAATGGCATTTGACAGTGGTGCATGGTCCACCACCGCCAACGGTATTTTTGGCGATCGGAAAATACAATCACATTTCCAGAGATAATTGTGCAGCACATCTTTGAGTTGTGTCAAAATCCATGTTGTGGACACATGTGTTGACAACTATGGAGGTCACATGGGATCCTTGAGTAGTTGCCAGCTGTGATGTATACTGGGTGTCAGGCCTACCCACTAAGAAATGCTTTGTCACATGATATCATTGACATGCATCATGTATGTTGCTGTGGACACACTGACTAATGTTACAAATCATGTCTTCTCACACATAGGTACTCTGGGACAGGGAGGATGTGACAACCTCCTGTCTACCGTCCACTGCCAGACCTTCGGACCATGAAGCAACGGCATATAATTATGTTATGCTGCCTGGATAGGCAAACAATAGTAGACCTATGCAGTCAGTTGGATCTAGATCAATGCCAGCTATTAGTTATCCAGCCTGCATACCACCCTTTGTACAAGTATTGCACTTCCTAGCCACCAGGTCCTTCCAACATACACTGACCCTATCTGCTGGTATGTACCAACCTATGTTCAGTCTGGTGTTGAAGGATGTCCTCTCAGCAATGTTGAAACACATTGACAGCTATATCAGGTTTCCTCAACATGAGGATTTAGCCAAAAGCTGACTTTCATGGTATTGCCTGCCATCCACATGTGGTGGGGGCCATTGATGGCACACATGCTGGCTTGGTGCTACCGCAGGTCATTGAATAAGTCTATTGCAACAGAAAAACTTTCCATTCCATCAACGTGCTTGTTTTCTGTTTGCCAGATCTCTACATCTCAAAAGACTGTGCCCGTTATCTAGGATCAGCCAATGATTTTTTCATAATGTGGAACAGCACCATATCCCAGCTGATTTCACAACTGCATCCAGAGAGGGCCTGGCTGGTTGATATGTCACGTCTGTCCTGATTGTGTGTGCAATGTCAGGAGCTACAATCATGAAGTGAGTGACTCACTGTTACACTTATGTCCCATTCCTTAACAGGAGACTCTACATCTCCAAACAGTCCTTGGTTGTTGACGCCTCTATGGAACCCAACTACTCCAGGGAAAGTCCGCTTCAATGAAGCCAATGGAAGAAGACTGCGGCCAGTGGAGAGGGCTTTTGGGCTCCTGAAGGCCAGATTTAGGTGTCTGGGCAGGACTGGTGGAGCTCCCCTCTACTCACCCGGGAAAGTGTGTCAAATCACTGTGGCATGCTGCATGCTCCACAACATAGCCCTGCAGAGGACTATCCCATACATCCCAGAGGAGGTGTAGCCTGCAGTGTCACTGGGTGAGACTCCTGAAATGCCAAGTGAGGATGACAGTGATGAAGAAGAAGGAGCTTACTTGCCAGAAGATCTCCTCAACAGCTACTTCTCATGAGTGTAAGTATGTCATGTAATGTAATGACTTAATGTATAATGAAACTGCAGTTGTAAGAATGTGTGGAGTTGAGTGTTTTGGAAGCAGCTAGGGAGCTTATACTCCACAATATGCAGCCAAAGGCTGCTTGATAAGATAGCTTTTGACAGATCCCCACCTTGAGGATGTTGCTTTGTTTGTGTCAGTTTCCTTGCATTATACTTTGTTTTCCAGTTGCTGGCTATGTGACTTGTGTAATAGGTATGGTTTCAAGCCTATACTCCTTGTTTTGTTCTTTGTACAGGTACCTTCACCATGACATCTTCATGTGGGCATTTCAGAGTTGTGACATTGGCAGGTATCTGAGGCTGTTCTTACATACAAAGTGGACATGGATTGTTCCAGGTAATTTAGGTCCCAGTTTGGATGTATGAGACCTGTACCAAAACAGTTTGCACAGTTTTTGGGTGGAGGTACAGAAGTGCCAATTGGACTTGTTGTGTGTCTTTTAGTTGGCCTGATGCATCATGTGTATAATCATGTGGTCAGAAAATATGTAGTCCTAGCTTTTTATCAAGTCATATTTCCTTCACATTGGCTAACCACTCTTTTTATATGACCTGTATATAGCTGTAGATGTGTTTCATCATTGCAGGCCATAGTGCCTGTGCAACAACACAAAACAAATGTTTGTGTCATACCACCAGATGCATGGGAATTGGATTCTAATGTTCATGTGGTCAGGAACTGTTGTACTGCCATCTGTCTGTATCTTGGATTACATGATGTTGAATTACTTTGGTGTGGTATATGATAAGGCTCGAGCTGCTGGCATCAACCACTTTAATGTTTGAATACTCTACAGGACAATGTCTGACAAATCCCTTCCTTCCGTGGGCTGTGGGTCTGTACCAGTAAATATGTTCATTTACTCAGTATGAGTCACTCATTCTTGATTTCCAATAGTCGAGACATACTGAAAGCCTATGTGCTGATCTCTGTAATAAAACTATCGGTTTAACCAGACACATGTATGTGTGTGTTGGTGTGTAATGGTTGTAATACTGAACTGGACACTGTGTACCAGTAACATATCCCTGCTTGCACAAGCAGCTTGTATCCTCATTGTATGGTTCTCAGGGTCTTATATCTCTACATAGCTAAATGTGAATTTTAAGCAATCAGACAATGAGTTTATGATGGGTGAATTTATAATAATGTTAATACAGAAATTAAATATGGGACTGAAAGAAACAAAAATGTAGGGGCATATTTATACTTCGCCTGCGTCGATTGTGAGTCAAAAATGTTGACGCACAATCAGTGCAAACGTTGCCCCGTATTTTAACTTTCACGCCCAAGCCCGCGGACAACAAAATTCTGCTGTGTGCGTCATTTTTGGGATGCTGCAACCTGCCTTGCGTTAATTATATGCAAGGTAGGCATTCCCGTCCAAAAAATGGCTAAAACGGCCGTGCGTTGTATTTATGCTTTCGGGCAAAAATGACGCACGTGTAGTGCTTTTCTCTTATCTAGTTTCTAAGCACATACATAAACCACCAGAAATACACTTCTGAGTTCAAAGAAGACTTTTATTGTTGTTAATTCTTCCCCAACCACAATTTTTATGTATGACGAATTAGTAGCTTTCAAGCCCGCGTTAATCAAACAAAATATATCAGTTTGCAATATACACAGCAGGTTATATTTATAAGATATTGAATGCAAAGCAAAACAAATACTTCACCGTGTGGGAAACTATTTACAGCTTCATCTTTCTAAGGTCTGCAAGCTGATGACCCCCTGTCAGCCGCGAGAAAGAGATTCATCTACCCACACGGGATTGCTGGCAGCTGGCGCCAAGCTCCAGCACGAGGTCCGGCAGATTCGAATCTGAATCTCTGCAGCCTGTGTCATTCGTTACAAAGGTGTGCCCCCTCCTCTCAGACCTGGAAAACTGAGCAAGCCTTTTGGAGACTGGCCAGGTCTCCAAGACTACTCCTGTTCCCAAGCTCAAGCGGAGAGAAAAACACCCATGTACTCTCTCTTATCAGGTCTAGTCTACTGTGAGAAAAACATCTTGGTTCTCTGGTGCAAAAACACAGCTTGGAAAAATACAGCTTGGATTCTCAACTGCAATGTCTAACTCCACGTTAAAGGCAATAGGCAGCTAACCTAAATATCAAATGCAATGTCATGTTAAAGGCAATAGGCAGCTAACCTAAATATCAAATGCAATGTCTAGTGTCATGTCAAAGCCAATAGGAATATCATGTCAAAGCCCATAGGCAGCTGAGCTGAATATAAAATGCAATGTATAGCTGAATACAAAATGTAATATATGATATCATGTCAAAGCCAATAGGCAGCGGAGCTGAATACAAAATTTAATATATGATATCATGTCAAAGCCAATAGGCAGCGGAGCTGAATACAAAATGTAATATATGATATCATGTCAAAGCCAATAGGCAGAATATCTAATAGCATGTCAAAGTCAATAGGCAGCTAAACTGAATACATAATGCAATGTCAAAGCCAATAGGCGGCTAGACTGGATACAGCATGTCAAAGCCAATAGGCAGAATACAGAATGTAATGACTAATGCAATGTCAAAGCCCATAGGCGGCTCAACTGAATACAGAAAGTAATGGCTAATGCCATGTCAAAGCCAATAGGCAGAATACAGAATGTAATGACTAATGCAATGTCAAAGCCCTAAACTGAACAAAACATACCATGTGCTACTGGTGAACATTGAGCAACTAATATGCGCAGTGGTGAAACACAAAGTCATTGGTCAAAACAAAATTTAACAAATGGCAGTACATTCCGCCCTTTGACCAATGAATTTTTGTTTCACATATCTCTTGTTTCAAACAAAAACAAAAAAACATCAGCACAAAAAAAAAAAAACATTATCAGCAAGTCAGATTTGAATGATCAAAGCAATCCCTGTAAAGCAATAGAAGTGAATTAACACATTGATTTCATAACCTTTCACATCAGATACATCTACATAGAAAAGACTGGGCAATTTTTATACTCTGAATGAGTCTCTAATTCAACAGTGTTAGCAATTTGATGTGGCATGAGTTCTACTCATGTAAAGGGGCACGGTCCACCTGAAAGGTTTGCTGGAAGATAAGCAAAAGTCAGAGTTCCATACGAGAGGGAAAAAAAAAAACACAGCTTAGTTCCAGTGGAAGAATGCAATCAAACAAGTTGAACTTGAACTGAAGGCGCAGTTTGCGCAAAATGGATCCATGGTGCTGGCATTTTACTCAGCCAGGTTCAGGTTGGGGGTTCGGTCCCTTCCCCGACCCCACACGCACACAACGGAAGGGGGACCACACAGCACACTCAGGGACAGTGGCGAAACGTGGTAGGATCTGCAAAAGAAACAAGTATGACTTTTCTTGCAAATAACATTTTTCATTTAAACTGCACCCTTCCTCTTCCTTTCCCTGTTTTATAATCAGCAGGACGTTTTTGGGGCCCTTTGTTATATTTTCTGCAGGTTCTGGAGGATCACTTGGGGCTTCAGCCCACACATCAGCACTGAGGTTTTTATCTGCTGCGCCACAGCTTCCCTTTTCTTGCACTGTCAGAAGGGCTGGGGCAGACTCATTCTTTACCAAACCTGCATTCACTGCAGTTTTGCCAATTTGGGCCATTCTGTCTCCAATTTGTATGAATGAATCAGATTTTTTTTTAGGTATCAGCATAATTTCGATTTTTCCTTGGCAATTTGCAACAATCACTCTCCCTAAAACCTGCTCAATTTGCCATTTCTGTCCTGGTAACTTTCCTCTCCCCAACTGCTCTGTGACTGCTTGCATGACAGATTGCTTTTGTGCGTGCTGCACAGTTTTTATCAAATCTAGGGAAACGTGCATCTCTCTCATCTCTGCCCACCTGTAAGTGGCTTTTTCTCTCTGCTGTTCACTTTTCTGGGGCACCCACTTAGCCATCCCCACTAAGGAAGAATTCTGGGTGTACACTTCTCTCTCTGAATTTTTCTCATTAACATCTGCAAGGTAATTGAACCAGTTAGGTGCTAAAACATTAGCAATGAACCAAAAATCAGCGTAAAAATGACACATCTCACGTAGCTCTTGCTTTAAAATCTGACACACATTATACAACGCTGTTCCTTCTACTGTGCCAGAAAACAACATTTCAGTCAATGAATCATTAGTAAAACAAACATGCTTTTTATCTTCAGTGGACACGAGTTCAAATGGTGCATTCAACTTCATTGGTAACTCTTTTACCTGTGGTACTCTAGCCCTGTCTTGCAAGTACCAGATCCAATGTATGATTCTAGCTAGGGGCACTATTTTCTTCCCTTGTTCTTGATTTACATGTACATAAGTATTTCCTTCTTGCACTGCGCAGAAACCTAAAGTCTGCATTATTTCATTTGCCAAATCACAAGCGCGCAACTGCATATAATTTTTCACAGTGACCATATACAAAAGTGTTAGGATTTCTCTCAAATGAGGGCTATTCTTTTTCCAAAAATCAAACAAGCTAATGAAACTCGGCTCTTGCTCTAAAATCTTTGGTTTTACTTGTGCATTTTGCAACGGTAACTCGTAAATCACATTCTGGTCTCTCTCGTCCATGTTATCAGTTAAGGAATGCATTTTGTCTGCCAAAAACCCTGGCTCACACGAAAACTCAGTGCAGCTCGGAGCTGTCTTAACCCCCTCATTACTGGAATGGGACAAGAAAGATTCTTCTAAAACAGCCTTTTTATAACTTTCAGTCGGGCTAATTTACTCACGTAAATTCCTATTTTCATGTTCCAACTTCCTACATTTCTCCTGCATTTCTCTGTAAGCAGATAAAGGTATCCAGACCTTTCTGTCATCATTACTTCCAAAAGACACTTTTTCTACATATGTACAACAGAAATTATTTCTCAAAGCAATATCAGGCTTTTAGCTACACATGCATTTTCAAACATGGTCTTCTCAGACATGGTCTGCCGTGCTTCTGTGATTCTCCAAACAGAAAACAACTCACAGTTTTTCTTAGCACCATCGGGCAGTTTAACAACACATGCATTCCCAGACATGGTCTACCGTGCTACTGTGATTCTCCAAACAAAAAAAAACAATTCCTGTAATTCTCCAAACAACAAAAACACAATTACACTTTTAAAGTGTGCACTTAGAAATCTACCAACTCGTCAACACCCTCTTAATCACCTCTTAATGACCGACCCCACTTCTGGTACCAATTGTAGTGCTTTTCTCTTATCTAGTTTCTAAGCACATACATAAACCACCAGAAATACACTTCTGAGTTCAAAGAAGACTTTTATTGTTGTTAATTCTTCCCCAACCACAATTTTTATGTATGACGAATTAGTAGCTTTCAAGCCCGCGTTAATCAAACAAAATATATCAGTTTGCAATATACACAGCAGGATATATTTATAAGATATTGAATGCAAAGCAAAACAAATACTTCACCGTGTGGGAAACTATTTACAGCTTCATCTTTCTAAGGTCTGCAAGCTGATGACCCCCTGTCAGCCGCGAGAAAGAGATTCATCTACCCACACGGGATTGCTGGCAGCTGGCGCCAAGCTCCAGCACGAGGTCCGGCAGATTCGAATCTGAATCTCTGCAGCCTGTGTCATTCGTTACAAAGGTGTGCCCCCTCCTCTCAGACCTGGAAAACTGAGCAAGCCTTTTGGAGACTGGCCAGGTCTCCAAGACTACTCCTGTTCCCAAGCTCAAGAGGAGAGAAAAACACCCATGTACTCTCTCTTATCAGGTCTAGTCTACTGTGAGAAAAACATCTTGGTTCTCTGGTGCAAAAACACAGCTTGGAAAAATACAGCTTGGATTCTCAACTGCAATGTCTAACTCCACGTTAAAGGCAAAAGGCAGCTAACCTAAATATCAAATGCAATGTCATGTTAAAGGCAATAGGCAGCTAACCTAAATATCAAATGCAATGTCTAGTGTCATGTCAAAGCCAATAGGAATATCATGTCAAAGCCCATAGGCAGCTGAGCTGAATATAAAATGCAATGTATAGCTGAATACAAAATGTAATATATGATATCATGTCAAAGCCAATAGGCAGCGGAGCTGAATACAAAATTTAATATATGATATCATGTCAAAGCCAATAGGCAGCGGAGCTGAATACAAAATGTAATATATGATATCATGTCAAAGCCAATAGGCAGAATATCTAATAGCATGTCAAAGTCAATAGGCAGCTAAACTGAATACATAATGCAATGTCAAAGCCAATAGGCGGCTAGACTGGATACAGCATGTCAAAGCCAATAGGCAGAATACAGATTGTAATGACTAATGCAATGTCAAAGCCCATAGGCGGCTCAACTGAATACAGAAAGTAATGGCTAATGCCATGTCAAAGCCAATAGGCAGAATACAGAATGTAATGACTAATGCAATGTCAAAGCCCATAGGCGGCTAAACTGAACAAAACATACCATGTGCTACTGGTGAACATTGAGCAACTAATATGCGCAGTGGGGAAACACAAAGTCATTGGTCAAAACAAAATTTAACAAATGGCAGTACACGCACGGCCGGGAGGCGGAGCCAGAAAATGACGCACAGCCCGATTTGCGTCAAAAATTAACGCCTGGGTCAGGGCAGGCGTTAAAATGGGGCAAACACACCTGTATTTAATCAGAACACACAGAACAAACAGCAGAGCAGCAACAGGGAGACATGGAGGTGATTCTAATCCAGCATGCACGCAGACGCAGAGCCCAGCAACAACAGCTACAACAACACCAGCAGGGACCCCAAAGGCAGCGCAGAAGGCAGGAGAGGATATTCCGCCCAAGAACAACCCTTCAGGGCCTCAGGGAACACAACATCATACAGAGGTGCCGTTTGAACTGGCAGGCCATTCAGCAGCTGCTGCGAAACATTGAACAGCAGTTGGCCCCCACTTTGGTGACACCCCGCACCATCCCAACAGAAACAAAGCTGCTTGCCGTACTTCATATGCTGGCAAGTGGCTCTTTTCAAACAACTGGTGCCCTGGTTGGCGGAATATCACAACCATCATTCTCCGGCTTTTTGCCCAAAGTACTGGATGCCATCATTCGACTGACACCCCGCCACATCTGCTTCCCTAACACACTGCAGAAGCAGCAGGAAACAAAACAGGGGTTCTACGCAATCAGTGGCTTCCCACACGTCCTTGGTGCAATCAACTGCACACATGTACACCTTGTGCCACCTGCTGCAACTGAACACCTCAACCGCAACAGGAAGCACACACATTCCATCAACGTGCAGGCCATAGTCGATCACCAAGGATTGATCACCAACATCGTGGCTAAATATCCTGGGAGTGTACATGACTCCTTCATTTTACGTCACTGCACCATCAATGAACACTTCCAGGATGGACAGTATGGCAATGGACTACTTGTTGGTAAGTACAAAAACCTACATATATATACACTGCACAGCAACCCTCTAGGACACACAACACATACACCCAACAGCAACATGTCGACAGGAACACACTGAGGTCGTGACATTGCTAGCCATGTTTCTTAAGTCACCATTGAACCTGTCACACATCGGAATTTACTGTACAGCCTATTGTGAAGATGTCAATGAGTGCGGTTGCCTAAATGTCACCTTGCAAATTGTAAGTGTGCCAATGACCTTTACATTAATACATTGCCTAAGTCTAAAGGTATGGGATGTCCAGGGTACTTTGATATGAACGTGTTAACAACACTTTCAATTTTAACTCTGCATGGAACTATCATCTCACCCCCAGTGAAGACACACGGATACCTGTATCACAAGTCACAATGCTAGGGAGGGCACACTGTACTGAAAATCCCAAAACATACTGCTGACAAACGGTAAGCAGACAAACACTTGTTCAGCCAAGGAAACAACACAATGCAGATGGTATAGCCTACAAGCATAGGATGTCACATTAGTACGCAAAAGAGTCACAGACAACACAAGACAACTACTGCCATTAAAGGTCTTTTCAATAGTGCCATCTACATCAACATGATCCCATTAATTTTCTCTTGCAGCTGATCAGGGGTATGGCATCCAGCCATGGATTATGACACCATTTGGCAACCTGAGTACAGCTGCACAGCGTGCATACAACGCGGCCCATAGGAGGACACGCAGCATTGTCGAGCGGACCTTCGGAATCCTCAAGTCAAGGTTCCGCTGCCTCGACATCACTGGTGGTAGCCTTCTATATTCCCCCGAGATGGTCTGTAGGATCATCCTCACATGTGCAATATTGCACAACATTTGTGTCAGAAGAAACATTCCCCTCCTGGAACCAGAGCCACACATGCCTGAAGAGGAGGAAGAGGAGGATGCTGGCCTGCAACAGGAGGGGGAACTACAGAACACAGCTGCTGGTATACGCAGGTGGCACCAGATTGTAAATAATTTCTTCTGAATATGATCACCTTCACCACTTTAGTTAACTAATGTAAATAAACACCTATTATAATCACCATATCATGGTCTGGCTATTCCTTTTTACACACCTTCATCTCGCCTCATGGAGCTTTGCTGAGATACTGAGTAGGACACGGAACATCCCAGAGCTTATGTGATGCCTAACATACAATGGTCACATACACACACACTTTTAATGACATATATCATGTACATATCTCCTTTGAAGGGCTATAGCAGAGGACCACAACTATTTCACACATACATGTTGAAAGCAAGGTCCAACGCAGCATATGGCACACAACTATGACACCGTCACTCAATAAGGGGAATACAAGCCTCATACATGAGGCAGTCAATGTGCTTTGGCATCACTAACAGGAATGTCTGACAAGACCCTTGACAGCAGTTAGTCCAACTTCATCCAATATTTGCAAGGAATATCTGTGACTAGAGTTCCATAGAAGCAGAACATAGACAGCACAAGTGCCACACATATGACATGCATTGTGCACATGACATTCCATGTACATGTCAGCCCATTTCCAAACTCATCACACACCCAAGCACCTGGTCACAACCCACCTGTCGGAAAAGGTCCCTGGAATACTAAGATGTGTACCCTGATAATACCTCCTCTACAAACACAGACCAACATTAGCAAACCAGTGTGCTACACCCATCCCTAAGGTATGCCATTGTCAAAGAACATCTGACTGTATGGACGTCAGGTCAATTTATACACTGTCTTCTAGTTTCAAAGCCCTGTTACCACATGTAGATTGCTTCCCCTTGTGAAACTGTCTATTGGCCCTTAGAATGCAAGTCTCACCTACAGGACTGGTGAGAAACAGATGCAGCCCACACCTGTGAATACCTCCATGCACACCACCCATTACAAAAAGCACTGCCCCTGATGATGCCTGGAACAGCATAGTAGTAGCCATTATGTCAAATACATCGCCAACCATTGATAGTAATTAAGCCGTGTAACACAGCCCTTGGGTTCATTTGTCACCTTCAAAAGCACAGGACATACACAGATTGACATGTCAACTGTCTAGTTTGTCCTCCAAACAGTCTCAGTCAGACCACTGATTATGTAACTTGTCCAGTAGCTGGCTCCTGAATAATCTTGCATTCTGTCAGCCTGACTGGCAACTGTCTGTGCGTCACACTAAAGTATCCCTGTGTCTACATATGTACCACACTTGCGTTGGCAAACCTGCCATTCATCAGGGGGCATTGGGCATGGGCTTCTACCATGCATACACAAATACATTGTATAGCATCATTTGCCTTTTAACTGTACCATTTGAGTTAAATCCTCTTGGAAATGCAAAATTCATGGCCCATCCCTTTTCTGGGTTGCATTTATGCATGAATGACAAAGTGTGACAGTGTCCCAGGGTCATAGGCAGGGCTTGGGTACGGGGATTTCAGCACAACCAGCAACCTCTGATAATGTACATGACTAATACACAAATGTCAGAACCATGACAGTTCACACACAGCATCACAGTGCGCACAACATAGTGATGGGCCGTGTGTGCTGAATAGCTGCTAGAATAAACAGCACAGAGGCTATGATGTTCCCAGATGCAGTGGGAAGTGCAGAGGCCAACCTGTGTACAAATGTTGTAATGACACCTGCCGGAACATGACAATTGAGACATTATCTCACTCAGCACACCAAGGTTGCCCTGTTGACTGTCTCATTACACGTCTTTAGTGACAGGGTGGGACCATCCACATGTTGGTTCACATGTCCACATCTACTTTACTCACATTGATCAACAAAGGATACTCAGTAGTTACAGGAATAGCTGCCACTGACTCAAGTCCTGGTCCGAACTGTGACAAATTACATCCCAAAAAATCTACAGGATCATCATTGTACCACACACATGAACAAGACACCTATGTGCAATTGATCACAGGAAATATGTGGACACGTGCTGTCTTGTATGCTTGTCCACCACAGCCACTTGATAGTTGGGGCTTACTTCTATGGCCTCAACTGTGGTGTCATCATACATTTGAGATTGACCCTTGTCTGTCTGTGCAAACAACATGGTACCCACTTCCTCAATGCATGTGTATGACTCACTGTGGGATTCATCAACTAGTGCCTAGGAAGCTCTTACCAATACTCTAGGACATAGGATGTAGAAATTGTGGACCTTTGACATGAACATGTGTCTGCCATCCATCTGGTGCCTGCTATGTCACATGTGGTGTCTACATGACCCTAAAACTTGGAAGTATACTTTGCGGGTGTTGTTACATGTATGACTAACTCATGCCCTTGCTCATTCCAATTTTTACTTGCATCTTAGGGTTGGACACATGGACGTCACATTCATACAACCAAATGTACAATAATGCTTCATGTGATGTACACACACACCTGGTCAACCAACAAATTAGTTGTCAAAGCACACGCTTTGAGCCAAAGGCAATTAGGTATTGTACATATGTGCGTCACATTGCTATCCTCTCCTTATGGCAAACATGCACAATTTGTGCCATACATATATGTGGGCCACATATATGCCCATCTATGACATCAGCCAACTGTAAACATACTGTGAAGGGTTTAGTGAATGATGTTCCGCTGCAGTATGATGTCACACATGTGAACATACACCATCAACACCATACTGTCTTCAATTAGCCAATCTCTGATGTGTTCCAAATGTAAAATAACCAAAAAACATGTACAAATACCCCAAACCAGTTAATGCACTGTAATTTTGACATCCCTAGCGGTGTGCGTCATTTTTTGTTGCACATAACTGTATTTGCGTCATTTTTTTTGACGCACAGGAGTGAAATATAGCCCGCATCCAGATATTTGTACAGTCCATGTATCATTATGTGGATGCGAGTTAATATTCACGCCTGTACATAAAAAAAAATGACACAAATACAGTTTTGTGCAACAAAAAATTACGCATAACGTGAAAAAGGCGGGACTTTTCATTCAGGAAGTGATGTAATAGGATATCCTGTTTACAGATCATGTACAGTGGGTGTACTTTCACTTTCACTTTGCAGTCTATTATCCTTCTAGACTGTGTGGCTGTGTAGAGAGTGTTGTCCAGACATTTTGTGCTGTATTTGTCCTGTGTGCTATCTGTAAAGTCCTTTTGTGAAATAAATTTTGTTTTTGTATACTGCAGTACTGTGTTTTGTCTACATTTGTCCATTTATCTTGTGTATTTTTTGTTTGTGGGAGTCTGTTGTGGGTAGTGTTAATTTGGGGATAGTTGGGCTCTTTCAGTGTTTAGGTTTACTTTTTTTCTGTCTTTTTACCCCTACTTTCACCCATTTCCCCTTTCTATTTCATTTACCCCTATTCCTTCTCTTCAATTAGAAGTATGTCTGGTAGGCCATGTCTTGGCAGGATAGGGGAAGAGGAGTTGGGGGGCTTCATCTGGCTGGTGACACATTTCTTGCCGCTCATGATCCAGGCAGGGGGCAGGGTCATACAGGGCTACCCGACAGAGGTGCGCAGAATCCGGTGGGGAAAGGTGCTGCATCACCTGCAGCGTGTGTATGCCAGCCAGAGGAGTGACCACCAGCTGAAGCACCGGTGGGCTGACCTCATCACCAGGGAGCAGGATCTCTTGGACCACCTGGTAATCATGATTGGTGGCACTGTTGGTGAGTACGACTATTGTTATTGTGCACTAATGAATACTCTGTTGTGACATCAGTGGATTAGTGCAATGTCTGCCACCTAACTTGATGACTGTGTGTAATTCTGGGGACATATAAGGGGATCATTGATGCACTATGGCAAGGATCACAATTGCTAGGTGTCAGGTAGCACATGCTCAGCAAACTTACAGGTAACTTTACCATGAAGGAAATTGGTGCGGCCTTTCTGTCAGCACAGCTTACAAAATAAGAACCAATCATGTCTATACAGGGTATTATTGACAGAGAAGTACAGATGTACCAACATTTAGGCCAACTATGTTGACGCAATTGCTAGACTGACTTTAGAATCACTACATGATGCTGAAAATGAGTGCTGCCTTCGCAACAATTTATAATAGCAAAGTGGCTCAAACATTGGTCTCATGTGAGTCTGGTGAGTGTGGAAGGAAAGCGTTCACAGAAGGACTATGAATGTGTGGGATTATTGTGTTTCTTAATCTTTTAGGATAAATGTCAGTTCATGATTTGAATACATCGTGTAAAGGTGTAAGGTGCCCTCAGCTAACATCGTAAGATGTTTGTTGGAATCGGTTGAGCCACAATCCAAATATGGATGGCAGACCAAGTGTATGCACATGGCTTTACATCTCCATGATTTCTGCAAATCACCATAGCTGGGCCACATCAATTGACTATACTGTAACAACAGGATGGCTTACAGGAGTCCCTGCCCCTCCCTCTGTACATTGGGCCTATGTGCACTAAAGGTGTCATGACCACAAGGCATGTTTGACTGGTAATGCAGTCCTCAAGTAACCAGGCGTTGGATGTTTCTCTTGGATGCACATGATGAGACGATTACACTCCATATTTTTTCGTGCTCACCAATTATGGGTCAAGTTTGCAACCACATGATAGTTAGGGCCAATGTATGTGTGCAGATATGTGTGTAACTGTCACAGGAGACCCATGCTATGTAAAAGTTGGGCGTGAAATATCAGATGCAGTACCATCATGTCTGAATGGCTGCCATTTACTTATTCAGCCTACACATTGTAAATGATACAGAAAATGTTGCACTGTGCACAGATTTTGAGCACATTTCTTCCTTCCATACCTTACAGGTGGACCGGCACCCTACACTGTGGGAGAGGTGGTGATATTTGAGGACCCCGACCACTACAGTAAGTGTTGATATGTCTGGTATGTGTTGTGTTTGCTGGTTGTGGACTCATGTGAGTTGGAGGCATAGCAAGGTGTGATGCTGTGGTCAAGTTTTTCACTTGTTCCATGAGTGGGAATGCAGTTTTCACATGTTTTGAGTTAGCTAATGCGTATCCAATGGTATCATGTAGGGATTGTAGGACATCCCTGTAGGCCCCACTGTGAGTACAGGGGATAGTCATGTCTCTGACACTTGTATCACCAAGAGTCGCAATGGAAGTCAGCCCCTATTTAGTCAGCCTGTCAGACCCACATTCTCTAAGATTGGTGGAGCTAATAGCTTCCCAATAGACATCTGCTTCACTATTTACCTACGTAATTTTGAAACAGTAGGTAGAACCTCCTAGCATCATGTACTTCCACATGTAGTGCATCATGTCTGTGGAACCTGAGTGTAATGCCCTAGGTGTGCATGCAATTCATGCTCATGGGTGTTCTAGCAACTCTGTGTCTGATGTAAGTCAGGCCTCACTGGAAGTATATGTTGTGTACTAAGTTCTGATTTTCCTGACATGTCTGACCCTATGAGTGCTCTAGGGTTTGCTGACTCCAAAATGTAGATAGACTTTAACTGTGATGTGTCTGTAGAGACAAACATGTGTGGATTAGCCTATACACTCCTCGGTGTACATGTTGTTGGCAAATTATAGACGTATATCCACCGCCCCCCCTCAAACAGGGCCATGGGTTTGTGAATGGGGTACCTAGTATTGATGCTACCAGTATGCTACACATACCTGTGAAGAAGTGACAGTTTGGTTGCATACTAGTATACACACTCAGGTTTGGCACTTGGTACCATACTGGAAATTCCAGTTACAACTTGCAGACCATGTGGCTTTAGTTTTGCTTTTCGTACACTGACATTTATAGCCCAGCTCTTGGTGGAGGATATGCAGCATGATTCTTAGATGTTAACTGTCAGAACTCAGATTGCAAGTCGAGGCCAGTTGTTACCCATCTTGTGGGTTATGAATGTGCTTTGTGTGATGTGACCTTTGTTGTCTGGCCTGCCATGTACTTCCTCAGGGACATTTGATGCTCTGTATCGTGATATGAGCTGTTAGAAGTACAGTAGATGTATTGTCTGATTAACTTGCTGTGCTGTTTCACACAATGCAGTTACTAATGTGGCATATCTGCATTTGTCTTCACAGCAGCTAACATGACTCCAGACCAGGTCCGTGAATTTCAGCATCAGGCCATGCGATACCAGCATATCCTGCTGGTGGAGTCGGGGTTCCGGAGGATGGCCCGGCGATATCGCCATGAACGTGCCTCCAGGGCATGGTGAGCCTTCCCACAGGGTGGGCCTACTGTGCCCACCACAGCCAACACAGAAACAACCACCAATGAGAGCCAGGTGGCCCCACCCACAGCTGCCTCTGTTGAATCTACATCTGCTGGACTTCCTGGCCCCAGCATTGCCACCGGTGCAGGACAGCCCACACAGACCTCCTCCACCGGTACCCAGACTGTCACTGCTCCAACTGTTGACCCTGCCGCCTTCAATAGACTTGAAAACAAGATGGACAAAGTGCTGCGCAAGGTGAGCCACCTGAGCCGGGACATGCGGCACATTAAACGGCGGGTCAAGGATCTCAAGAGGACCCTCCGGAGGGCCAACCTCTAGACAGTTGAATAGATGGACATGATACCCTCCCCTCCCTCCTCTTTCATTGTTCTTATACTTAGTGGGCTTAGGGGGCTTAGTGTTATGTTAGTATAGGCTGTTAGTTTAGTCAGTGTTAGTGGGCGGGGTAGGGGGTCCTGCTTGTTTCTTTTTTTTACTTATTACATGTGTGTTGGCTATGTTGGGGTTCTTGTGTGTAAAAAAAAAAAAAAACATAAAAAAACAATTTACCCAAAAAATATATACTGCTTTCGGATAGTATAGTATGTGTTTAGGTTAGTATGTGTTGTCCTCAATGTGTCCCGTCTCATAAGGGGGTTGGGAGGTAGATGTTTAGAACGTTTCATTACATGTGATAAGTAAGTGTAGCTTAGGTTAGTTAGGGACAGTTGTGGGTAATGAGTAGTCAGGGTAGATTAGGTTAGGTAAGATTTTTCCCTCAGTTTCCTCATCTATGGTTAGCTTTTAATAAATATTTGGTTACCCCTTAATAGTATGTGTTGAATGGTACTGGATCGTGGGTTTGGATTCCGTGTACATCTCTTTTGTACTATAACATCTGTGTCCTATGCTACAAACAAATCCCAACTGAGCTGTACGATTGGCAGCTAACGCAGAGCTACCTTGCAAAGTGTCTACCCTTTGTTGCAACCACCAATCACAGTTAATATGGATGACAATGTGTTTCTGTTGATAAGGGTGTTTTCAAAGTCACTAACATTGCTTCCAGACTTGATATTGGGGAAACAGTTTTAGGTCTGACTGCAGTGTGATGATCATGCACACCCTTATAAGATGAGTTCACATTGTCAATCTTGTATTCTTGTCTTCATGGCCCTCATACATCATTTGTGACACAGTTCGGCATGATTACCTATTTGTACGTTAACTCAGACACCTTCATGTGTGCAGTTTTTTTAGTCTTTACTTAGATTAGTGTGGCATGTTTATGTTTTATTTTTGCACGTTGACAATATTTAGCGGGCACTATTTGATGACTTAGTTATCCCTTGAGGAAGCATTCTTCTGTCCAACACAGCATGGGGGTCTATGGTTTCTCACTTCATCAGATTATTCCCTCAGGATGGGCAGAGTATGATGCAATCATGGTCACTGTGCAGATTTCTCTAACTACATAATATCTGGACAGTTGTATTGAGAAGCTACGTTATTTGACAGTAGGGACATTTCAATTATCTACTGCGCAGTTGATATGTCACATTACCCAGAGACAGTTTTGTTGTGTAAGTGCTATTTATTGAAAAGTGCTGTAGTGCTATATGTACATTGTCCATGACTGTGAGTCCATTATAGTGATATCTTCCATTGTGATCCAACACAAGGGTTCACCAAAATGCTTTTGTCATGCTGGGTTGCTGTTTCAGACAGTGCAGAGGGACAGGATTTGGCAATGAGTAGGAGAGAGACAATCACTGGGCTGGGTGACAAAGTATACAGTGGTTTGCAGAACAGTGCTTGAGTACAGTTGTTGCAAGACTGGCAAGTTACAAAGCGCAGGACCTTGGTAAATGTCGGCCATGTGGCAGGGACTAGTACTTCCGGGTCATTTTCCTTGTGAATGTGATCTGTTCCATGTCTTCTTCTTCTGATGTGTGTGTTGCCTGCTTTGTCCTTGTTGGTTGTGAAGGGGCAACACACACCTCAGTGTTAGAAGACGTGGAGTCAGACATCCCGGTCGCTGCTCCCTGTGAAGGTCTTAAGGGCAGTACTGCAGCAAGGAGGATCTACTGGTTCTTGAGAATAGCAGCCACATCGCGATGGTAGGCAGCCAGGTCGGCCCTGAGGGGTTCAATGTTGCATTAGTGCACGCGTTGACAGGACTGCTGTTGTAGGTGTTGAACAGCAATCCTGATTTCAGCTGTGCTGATTTTCTTCTGGGTTTTCTGCAGTTCCTGCAAGATAGATGTTAGGGCTTGCATAGCTGCTGCCTGATCTGCAGATGACATCATGCACGAACGCACCCCCTCAAGGCTGGCTGCCATATTTTGCATCCCCACCCGCACCTCCTTGGCCAGCTCCCGCTGTACTCCAACTACAGTTCTCTCAAAGCTGGTGCCAGTGTCGTCTGAGTCCTCAGCTGTATTGGAGCTGGCAGGTCTTACAATTGGGGTGGTGGGTGGATCCTCTGCGATGGCTGCTTGTTCTGTGCTCCTCCTTGTGACTGAAGGTGGGGTCTGGAGGGTTTCAAGGACCTTTTGGATTGTCTCCTGGGGAATGTTTATCGGCTCGTCATTCATGTCATCAGGGAAATCTGGGACAGGCATATCGGCAGGAGATCCATCTTCCTCTGCAATGAAACAGGGTACAATTAGTGTGTCTGTGTTGTGACAATTTTGACGTGACACGCCTGCCTTTTGATGAATTCACTTTGTGATCTTGTTTTGTATTAATATCTGCAGTCCTTCAGATGGGCATTGTTTCAGGCCTATGGCCCACCTGTGTGTCACATGTATGTTATTGAGTTATCAGACTTGTCAGCCTCATTGCCTCTAGGTGTTGCTTTATGCTAAATAGAGAATTGCCACCTTTTTGTCCTACACGACCCTCCGTGTATATCCATTCTCATGGTGAGACCTTTCACTGGCTGTGGGTGTTCTGATGGCCCTGGCAGCACACTTAACTATCAGGACCCGCCCCAATCCCTGATCGTTCACATCGACTTAATTGTAATTGACATGTTGCATATCCTATGCATGGCAATGTTATGATCTGATATGGATGTTGACATTGTTAATGTGTTCTGCTGATGTTGGGTAATGTGTGTTACATTGGATTGCCCTGATAGTCGTATCAGTGTCCTATTTCGTCCTCTGACTGTGCAGGTGTATTTCAGTGACCAGTTACATGTGTCCCCTCCTCAATGCTGTTGTCTGAGCAGTATGACATTTGTGATGTTGCCTTGTTACCCAGGCACAGGATGGACCCTGACATATGCAGCATGGGTGTGTCCTTAGTGCTGTGTCGCTCCTATTGTTGTTTACATTGGCTGATGTTTGTGACAACTATGGGCATTGACATTTGAGTGTACTGGGGCCTTTGTCTTGTTTCAGGAGATTGTTGCAGATGTCATCCTCACCCCCTAATTTAGGTATGTATGTTCCATGGGGAGGTTACTGCCATTGGATACTTGAGCTGCACACAGATCAGAGGTGGTAGTGGCAACTGTTGTTGCAGTTACATTGCAGTTGTCAGTTTGGCTAGAGGATTTCTAATAGGGCCCTAGTTAATGTAGGAGGTATGTTGGCTGATGAGTGCCAGGATGTCAGTTTGACGTAGTGGCCTTCCTTCCTGTTGTGGCTTTCCCTTTGCTCCATCGTTGGCATGACAGCATGCCCCCATGGGACTGTTGTTGGTGTAGTGTAATGGTGTGCCCCAGCTTCTGTTTGTGCAGGCCATGCCCCCATGCCGTGCCCCTTTACCCATGCCACTCCATATATATGATGACTTACATGCAATGTGTAGTAGGTATTCCCCCCCCCCGGTTGCAGTTGACATTAGTGCATTTCAATTCCCCATGCGACTTACCCTGCATGTGCGTTGTCTCCTGGCAGTCTGCACTGTCCTGTCCTTGAATCCCTGTGACAATCTACTCAGGGATGACGGCTGCGACCATCTCCTCCATGTGGTCCAGGGCCTCCTGGTGTGCTGGGTTCCCCACTCCAGTCTGCAGTGCTGCCTTCCTGTTCCTGGCCATCTTTTCCTTGGTCCTGCGTTTGCAGTCATGCCAGCGTTTCCTGCACTCAATGACTGTTCTGCGTACTTCAGCCACACTGTTAATCTTGTCGACAATTTGTTGCCATATAGCCTCTCTCCTACTGATTGGCAACTTTGATGTGACAAACAGTTGATGCTGGTGTTCCGTCACCTCCTTAACCAGGATTTCCTGCTCCTTTGCACTGAAGCAATACTTTATTTTCTTCTTAAAAGTGTCCTGCTTCTTGTGTGGGTCCTCCTGGCTGGTTCCTGGTCTGCTGTCATCTTCCTGGGGTCTGTAGTGGCACCTGGGATCCATTTTGGCTCTCCTCTGTGAACTGGCAGTGTTTGCGGGTTTTTTTGACGCTATTGTGTCAAAATACGGCGCATATTTGGTTTGCGGTGTCGTAAATTGACCCACAGGCATTTCCGTTGCGTTAACGTTGTTTTCCTTTATGACTTGAAGCCGCGGTGTGCGTCAAAAATAATGACTCCCGTCTGTTGTTTGCGCCGCCGTGCGTCAAAGTATAAATATGACGCCCGCACGGAGCAACAAAATGGTGTTAGCCGGCGGTAATATTTTTGGCGCAAAACTGCGCCAGCGCAGTTTTGCATCAAAAAGTATAAATATGGGCCGTAAAGTGAAGGGGTCAGTCATGGTGAATGAAATTATTGGAATAGATGCCACATCATTGATAGTCCCAAATCTAGAGTATTCCTCCCATAGGAACTGGTACGTGGTTAAGAATCATACAACAGAGTGAATGTGTGGCACACAAAGGAGGTTCTTAAGGAAGAGGTCACTTGATGGCACTGGTGGGTGTCTTGTCATCTGCACCTCCTAGATTCTTTGCTGGATGTCCCCGCTTTTGAGGAGGGGGGCATCTGCTGCTACAGAGGCAGGGGTGTCTGGGCTGGTTCTTCCTCTGGGAGGGCCTTCCGTCCAGTGGCTGGCACCCATGTTGATCTGCCTGGTGTTGATGAGCCAAAGGAAGGGGTAGACTGTTGTTGAAAAGTTCTGCTCAGGGTGGTATGTATGTCCCTCAGCGCTCCTGTTAGGGAGGCCATGTTGTTATTGTGGGCCTCCATCTGTTCCCGCAGGTCTCTGTGCATGTCCCTCTGTAGCTGCTTGATTTCCCGGAGTTTGGTTAACACCTGGCCCATCACACTTTGGGACTACTGATAGACCCCCAAGATGTGGCTGATGGTGTCCTGGGCATCAGCAGCCCCAGTGGCCTTATCCTGATGGCTTACAGTATCCCTCCCATGCACCCTACCCCATGGGCCTGTGCCCTTGCACCAGAGTGCCCTCTCCAATTTGTTCCTGGACCCTCATTGGCAGAAGTGTTGCACTGCAACTCAGGATCAAGGACTGGGGGGCACAAGATGGCAGACCCTGTGTCAGGTAAACAGGCTGGGGGTTGAATGGTTGCCTGTGATGTTGAGGCAACCAGGCAGGAAGGTGATGCTGTGGGCACAGTGAGACTCACTGTTGCCGTTTGACCAGGTTGCCCAGATGGGCCAGAAACATCCTCCACATCCAGACGCCCATGAGTGTATTCTTTTCTGAGGGCTTCATCCAGGAGGGTAGTCGCAGACTGTTCTGTTGGTTCTGTGTGCCCAGCAGCAGCTTGACCTGCGATGTTTAGAGTTACAGTAAGCAGAGACCTTGTATAAAGTTAGTTGCTTTTAATCCTATTGTGGCAAGTGACCATGATATTGGGTGTATTAACATGACATGTGTGAAGCATGCCAATTAATTTTGACTCTAGCAGCTGCTGAAATTGCAGACCTTTTGCACTTGGGAGGATGGCCTGAAAATGATACCTTATCCCCAGTGCCGGCGAAACAGTAGTTAGGCAAGAAATGGCTTTGACCATTTGGAGGCCTAGTTGAGTGTGATGCAGGCAAACCCGAGACTTTGTTGTATATGTGACTAGAGTCATCATGTGCGGAGTGCAGTATGTGTCTACTGCCAATACCAATCTGGTGAGGAATCTTGAGGCCTCATGAATATTTGTTATACACACTGGGTAAGGTGTCATTCGTGTCCTCAAATATTTAATCTTGGGTTAGCAAGTCAAGATGGAGCTATGTTGACAGACACCTTTCTGATTTGGGCATGATCTGTACTTGAACTCTCCCAGGTGAGTATATTTCATTTGAGAATTGACAAACAAGGGTCTGTGGTCAAGTGGCCACTGTGCTGGTGGTTGGAGTTAGAGTAACAGGGTCTATTGGGCTTTGCAGTCAGGTCACTTCCTCTACTTCCCAATACTTAGCAAATGGTATCCTCACAGGTAGGTACACTTCAATTGAGATTTAAGGAACAGGAGTCTTTGGACAATTGAACACTGGTCCGGTGTTTAGAGTTACAGAAAAAAGGCCTCCTGGAAGTTGCAGTCCTGTCACTCCCTGTACTACACACTGTATACAAATTGTAACCCCACAGGAGAGTAAACTTAATTTGTGAGTTTACAAAAGGGTCTTTGGACAAGAGACCACTGGGCTGGTGGTAGGAGAAGCAGCAACAGAGCCTCCTGGCCTTAGCAGTCATGTCAATCCCTATACTACACACACTATACAAATGTTATCTAACCAGGTGAGTCAACTTTAATAGAGAGTTAAGAACAGATGTATTGGGGCATGTGACCACTGTGCAGGTGGTTGGAGTTACAGACACAATGCCTCCTGGGAGTTGTAGTCACTCCTTCTACTACACACTCACTCCTTCTATGACACACACTATGCAAACAGTCCCCTCCTAGGTGTGTACATTTCAATTGAGAGTTAAAACACAGGTGTATTTGGACAAGTGACCATTGTGCTGGTGTTTGGAGTTACAGGAACAGTGCCTCCTGAGAGTGGCAGTCAGATCACGCCCTGTAGTACACACACTATACAAATGTTATCCTCCCAGAAGAGTAAACTTCAATTGAGAGTTAAAACACAGTGTATTTGGGCAAAACACTGGTCTGGTGTTTGGAGCTAGAGAAACACTACCTTGTCAGGTAACTCTCTGTACTACACACACTATACAAGTGTTAGGTATTACATATCTGCAAGCAGACTGAATTTCGGTTTGGGCATACATTTACCTGTTGAGACATACCATGAGTCCTAGGATTATTATTATACATTAAAATACATACAGGCCCCATTTGGACATAAGGAATGTGACTGACCTTAATAGCTGTGCTGTTGGGTCCAACAATACAGATTGACAGTGTCAACACCCAAATACTCTCACTATTGAATGTTGATAGGGTAAATGAACAAGACAGTAGCAAAAGCTGAGCTATGAGCATGCTTGTGACATTTTTTGTGTTGTGACTTACTTGGCTCCACTCCCTCAGGTATTTCGGTCAACCCATCAGGATGCAGGATGGACAAGACCTTCTCCTCCCAGGGAAAGATTATTAATGAGGCACTGGGAGGGCCACCGCCAATCTTCTTGGTCTGCAGCTGGTGCTTGATGATCAGGTAACAGACCTTGCCCCTCAGGTCGTTCCACCTCTTCCTGATGCCCCGCTTTGTGCGCAGGATGGTGCCTACAGCAGTCACTCTGTCAATGATCCTGTCCCACATTTCAATGTTCCTACTGAGAGGAGAATGCTGGACTTGAGCTCCAAACAACTGTGGCTCTACTCCTATGATTTCAAACACCATGACTCTTAACTCATCTTCTGAAAAACGGGGATTTTTAGAACGTGACATGGTGGAAAAAATAAACGGGTGACAGTGACTTACTAAACAGAGGAAGTGTAAAAGATTGTGACTAGACAAAAGTGTGTACAGGGTGTTCTATGGGATAGTGGAAAAAAGGGGTGCCTAATCTATGAAGTCTAAGGAGAATAACGTGCTCAGGCTTCTGTGTTTTGCATTGGAAATGCAAAGGATTGTGGTCTGTGAAGAAGTGTGTTTTATGGAGTCCTTTGCAGGTATGTCCACTGTGCCAATGTGTGTCAGCTGTGTTGTTTTCAAATTCATGCAACTTGCACTAGTATGTTACTCTGCTGACCGTAAACCGCTGTGGTTCGGACCAACATTGGCTGACCACCATGAAGGGACCGTCACGGCAACTGTGTGATTGTAATATGCTCTGTGGTTGGCCATGGTGCTGATGGTGCTGGAGGGCAGACTGCCTATTTCCAGACTGCTGTGCTGCTGGCAGTCTGCCATTTTTGCTTGGTGGTCAGCCGTCCTGCCTATGTAACTCGTAATAAGGCAGACTGAAAGACCTCCGCTATGGTGGTCTTTTCAGGACCGCCAACATGGCGGTCTGGTGGTCCAACCACCAAACTTGTCATAAGGCCCTTAGTGTATCCAATGAGGAGTTGAAGTTTGGGTGTGTTCTTGGAATTGCAGCAGATTTGTGGTGGCTTTACAGCAGATCTGTGGAGCCATAAAATAAATACAAAAAAGAGAAAGATTTGCTGTATTGAATTTATAGGAAGGTTACATAAGTTTCCTTACATTGATTTGGTAACTGTTACTTTTAAAATGTATAATAAGAATAAGTGTGTTAGTAAAATGTATTCATAAACTTGTAAAAACATATATTCTTAAATTGAACATATGGGTGAAATTGTAGCAGCATTTATTTAAAAAGGTCTATTTCAGAAAAACAAATAAAGGCTACAGGGATGTTATAATTAGGTAATATAATTGAAAAAACTTTAGAAATTCACTGAAGAAATCAAAGGTTATAATTAGGCTCACATTTTAAACACAAAAAAACATAGAAATTCAGCAGTTATAGTTATCTGATCTAACCATAACTTACACCCCTGTTGTCTGGTTAGGGAGCTGAAAAGAGCGTATAACAGAGTCTGCTACTTATAATAATTGGAAAGTGGTGGATAAATTGTAAATAAAAGTGATAACTATAACTTTAGAATTGTTAAGGTTTGTGTAGCTTAAGCTTGGTTTGTATAGGAAGAATATGTTTTCTTAACTATAGCTAAGCTTTAACCTTTGTTTTTTTCATTGAATTTCAAAGTAAAAAAAAAAAACTTTTAACAAAAATGTGTTTCAAAGCGTAGAGTCCAGTGTTGCAAAAGGAAAGTTGTTTGTGGAGTGTAGCACAGTACAGTGGAGAAGGGTGTTATAAAGTCTATTGTCATACACTGGAGTATATTAGATTGAAATCAAGTGGAGCAGATTGCATTAGCATATGGCAAAGTGTAGTAGAGTGTTATACAGTGCAGTGCATGGTGTCTCATATAGTGGAGTCAAGTATCGTAGACTGGAGCAGCGAGTTGTACAGTGGAAGGGTGTGTCAAACAGTAGAGTAGGGTGTCGTAGACTGTCTCAGAGTGAAGTCGAGTGTTTTAGAGTGGAGTAGCATGAAGTAGAGTGGCATAGAGTGGAGTATTGTCAGCTGGAGTGTCATGGAGTACAATGGAGAGTGTTGTACAGTGGAGTGCTGTGTCAAATAGTAGAGTTGCGTATTATAGAGAGAAGTTGAGTGGAGTGTTGCTGAGTGTCATACAGTATAGTATAGTGGCGTTGAGTGGATGGGTACAGAGTGGAGTAGAGTATCATAGAGTGCCATAAAGTGTAGTGCAGTGTTGTAGAGTACGGTGGAGTTGAGTGTCAGACAGTGCAGCTCCATAGACCGGAGTATAATACAGTGGTGTAGAGTGAGATAAAGTGTAGTAGAGTGGTGTACACTGGGGTGGGGTAGTGTAGCGTGCAGTAAAGTGTCATAGAGTGGAGTGGTCTGTCACAGACTATAGTGGCATGCAGTGCAGTAGAGTGGAGTGGTGTACCATACAGTCGAGTAAAGTGTCATCAACTGAAGTACTGTGTCATACAGTACAGTGTAGTAGGTCATCATATAATATTGGAAAGTATTGTAGACTAAAGTAGAGTGGCATACAGTCTAGTTGATTTGTGTAGAATGGAGTGGTGTACAGTACAGAACAGTGAGGTAGAGTGTGGTATGGTGGATTGGCATAAAATGTTATAGAGTACAATGGCACTAAGTGGAGTAGATCGGAGTGACATGTAGAAGAGTAGAGTACTGTGTCAGAGTAGAGTGGAGTAAAATGGGGTGCAGTGGCATACAAAGAGTTGTGTGCAGTATGTATAGTGAACTAGAGTATCCCAGAGTAGTGTGTACAGTATAGTACAGTCTTGTACAGTGGAGAGAAGGGGCATAGACAGGAGTAAAGTGTCAGAGAGTGGCATACAGTATAGTAGAGTGTTGCAGAGTGGATATGCATAGAGTAAAGTAGTGTGTGAAACACTGGAGCTGCTTAGAGTGCATTGTTGTACAGTAGCGCAGAGTAAGGTAAAGTCTTATACAGTGGATTAGAGTCAAGTGGAGTCATGTATTGTGTTGTAGAGTAAAGTACAATAGAGTGTACTGGTGTGTTGTGGAGTAGAGTGGCATGGAGTGGAGTGTACTGGTGTGGCGCAGGAAGTCAACTGTTATAAATTGAAGTGAGGTCTTGTATAGGAGAGTGGAGTGCTGTCTCATATATAAAGTGCTGTACAGTGAAATTAAGTGTTGAATGTTGGAGTGTGCGGGCATAGAGAGTGGAGTATAGAGGTGAAGTGTGGAATGTATGGGGATAGATTGGAGTAGAATGTCGCAGAGTGCCATGAGAGGGGTAGACAAGATCTGACTTAAGTCTTTGTTATCCATGTGACACCATGGCTGACGCAAGAGTACCACAATCCAATAATACAGTTAGGCTGTAGTTTTTTTCTGGGCATTTGAATACCGTGTTAACTTTGCAGTTAAAGTAAAAGTGGTAATATGTAGGATTTTTTTTGTATTTTTAAATAAGACATCTACAATGGTAGATTCACAAAGTTTAGTGAAATTCTGCAAAAGTGTCACAGGGATAGATGTTGCTAAGTTTGAATATGTTATTATTTAAACAATACTTACCCTACTTCGTTAAGTACAGTAGGCTATGAAATATGCATTGGTGGAAAAACACATTTTGCACCCCCTAAATGATTCACCACAACAATTTACATCATCTCAAAATGTAGAAAATGCTGTAGGTCTGGAATTTTTTGTGGTGACTAGTAAAATGGGAGGAAAGTTATTCGGGAGGTAATATCCAGGGAACTCCTATCTTTGGGAATATTAACTATAACTACAGAGAGGCAACCAGATTTAATGTGACTTATTTCTTCTTATCTATTGTATTTGTTATTTTTTTGTTCATTGGTTTACATAATCACGTGGCATAAATGTGTTTTTAGTTGTTCATTTAGTAATTCTGAAATTCTACTTATGCAGTCCAGTTTGATTTTAGGCCTCCTAGCTACTTTTAGTACGATTGTACTATACATGAAGCCCAAAGTAAATGAAAGCTAATCATCGTTTTTATAAAAATTAAGATTATTCGTTTTTTTTTCCTAATGGCCAATTATAATGACCTCCATATAGTAGTTTGTGTAGCTCACTGCTAGGTCACTTTTCCATTTTGTTGTACAGGAGTACATAAGGAAGATGGTTGTTGTTTGGCTTCATGGGCCAACTTTTATTTTGTCAGCCAAAGAGCATACAAAGAAAAATGATGTAGACTAAAATGTATCCTACTCATTATGCATTTGTTTATAGGTTTCCATTACTTTGTGACCATAAGTAGGTCTTTCAGTTGTTCATCTAATAAATCTAAAATGTTATGTATGCAGTGTAGTTTATTCTTTGGGATTCCTTGCTACTTTCAGTAGGATTGTGCTACATATGAAGGCCAAAGTGAATGAAAGCCAAACACTGTTATTGTTATAAAAATTGAGATTAGTATATTTTTCTAAGTGGCCAATTATCATGTCCTCCAAATATTAGTTTGTGTGACTCACTGCTAGGGCCATGTTTCATTTTATTGCACAAGGATGCATAGGAAAGATAGGTTTTGTTTGGCTTGTTCAACAATCTTTATTTTGTGAGCCAGAGAGCTTGTGAAGAAAACGTATTTAGATTAAGATGCATTCTATTTGTTATGTATTTGTATATGGGTTTCAATTAACATGTGACCATCAATCATGAATGCCAACATTTAAAAAAAAGGAAAGTGGGATATTTGAAAAAATATAATCCTGAGAATACATTTCCCCATTGACTTCTACTGAAGGAGAAGTCATTTCTGCCTGAATAGGGTCTAATGGAGTGTTTGATAAATGGGTCTTTCAGTTGATCATGTAGTAAATCTAAAACTTTACATATGCAGTCTGGTTTATTTTTTTGGGCTTTCTTGATACTTTTAGTAGTATTGTGCTCCAAGATATCACTAAGTTGAAAAACATTATAACGTAACACTTACTTGCTCTGCCTACCTGCAGTAACCCCCACAGAATCACCTGTGTCTCAAATATGCAATACTGCTAACTTTCGTAAAAATCCAGCTGACAGTTTTTGCGCTATGTAAAATAAAAAAATCTATAAAAATGCATGTGATTGAAGCCTGTTTTGGGACCACACTTCTTCTGTGTACCCCTTGACGAAACACCAGAAATCTTTCAGTCTGTCCAAAATGAAACGAGGGCAGTAGGTCTGCAAAGTTTCATGCACATTCGTGAAGCGGGTGCAAAGTTAAAAGGGCACAAATCCCAAAAATGCCTATTTCTAGTCACTCCAACTATAACTATAGAGTAGCTACAACAATCTGTAATACACACACACACACAGACACACACACACATATATATATATATATTTATTTATATATAACTCCAACAACTGTTCGTAGCGAGTAAGCCACTTCCTGCCAAGCGACGCAGAAGCAAGTGATAGCTCGCACTCCATTTCATACTTCCAAATGCTTGAAACCACCACCAGTAAGGATGAAGCTGCACCTTAGTTTAATGGTACAACAGCAGCATGACACATATCCGCTGCACAGTAGCCTTTGTCAAGACGTATATATCTTTAAAAAAGTATATAACTATGAAAAAAATAACAGTAATCTTAATTGAAAAAAAATCAACTTTTATTTAAAAATAATGTAAATATTTCACAAAATGTACTATAAATTAAATACAAATAAAAGTGCTAGATAGTGCAACATGGCACATATCGACTGCACAGTAGCCTCTGCCAGGACGTGTATATCTTTTTAAAAGTATATAACTATGGAAAAAAAATAACAGTAATTGAAAAAAATCAACTTGTATTTTAAAATAACTTAAATATTTCATTTCATTTTACCTTTTCAACACAGGGATGAAACTTACAAAGGGATTCTTGGCAGCGGTAAACGCATTAACAGTGGTGGCGCTCTTTGCCAAGAGTTGAAAGGTCTCCGCCATCATGAATGCACTCATGGGGTGTTGAAATGGGCGATTCTTGCCTTAACCATAATGTATGGTCACAAACCTGGAACTCTGTTAGCATTCTAAAACTTATGTCTAACTCCTTGACACCCTATAAAAGGTCAAATATTCACTCCAGTACAAGTCTGGAGTAACTCTCCTTTCACAATGGAATGGAGAACATATCGCCTCCAAATCTGATGGTGGCGTAGGTGAAGAGGTTTCTCCACAAGGAAAAATAAATAACTAATGGATAAAAAATAAAATATATTTGTAAAGAGGATACCATTACTCTTGTGATGACACCCCTGCCACAAAGGTCTCCATACAGTATGAGTGGACTCCTGAATAAGGATTTATGTGAATTCCAAATAAATCTACATGATAACCTGGTCTAAGCACAGCACTCCTTGCAGGAACATTGAGGAGATGTTGCATCATTAAATGCATAAATCTTCATCCACATAGAGAGGTGATGTGGGTACATTAGTAATACTTTCTTTGTCACTCAGGCTCTACATATGTATATGGTTGATTTCCAATGTGAAGTGAAGCAATGCAGGTAATCACAGTTACATGACTTTCATTATGCTAAAGTATGTTATTTTACAAAAATAATTACATGATCTAACAGGGAATTTCTAATACTGTATAGTAAAGTGTTAAAAAATCATTTAAAAGTTAACACAACCAATTAATAAGAACATTTTGAAAGAACATATTTCATGTAAAAAAGATCCTGTAGTATTTCTAAAGTTCAGCAAAAGAAAGGGTAATAGTGGTTATATATAACTGCACATCCAGTGAGTGTCATATAGTAACATCAGTAATGTAGACTTATTTTGAAACAAAGCTTTGGAAGTGGTGCTGGATGGTTTCCTATGCCTTACTACCCCAAGGCATAAATCATGTTGGATACTCTTACAATGTGGCTACACTTCTGCTCACCCAGTTGGACTGGATCAGGACATATCATAGTCTGTTCCTTTTGTGCAATTACAATTTCTACAATTACCTTTGGTCTTGGGATTGGTGACTTTTTGCTAAATACTATTGTTCTACTCTTCGTCCATTTTAAGTATTTTGAGGGGTCCTGGCGATAACTGAATAGACTTGTTACTAGCCAAACCTTTTGTGGGATACTTCTGGCTATCTACTCTACGAGGCCCAGACAAGAGAACTTCTTCAGTCTACTCCAATGTGGGAGTCTACTGATTTGAATTTAATGTTTGATAATCTGTTGCCTTGTCTGGGCATACCCTTCCCACTTGGGGTGACAAATGCAAAAAGAACAGTTGATGGACAGAATGTAGAAGAAATCACACATTCACCCCCACTCACAGATCTGGGTTTAATCCATCAGTTTTTTGCTCACCATGCCATTCCAGTTTGGACCCAGCCATATGCAAATCAGTCTTGACCCTGTTCCCCAGGGGAACAGTCCAGCCCGAACTGCCAGGCCAGGACTTCTCTGAACCAGAAACAAGCATCCTAGGACAGGTTTCGGGGTATAACCCCTCTTCAGCCAGGCTAGCTTGAATCTGGTGGCATAGTAAGCACGGGACCCACGTCTGGGAATACCCTTCCAGCTTGGGGTGACAAATGCAAAAAGAACAGCTGATGGACGGAATGTACAAGAAATCAAAAATTCACCCCCAGTCACAGATCAGGGTTTAATCCATCAGTTTTTTTGCTCACCATGGCATTCCAGTTTGGACCCAGCCATATGCAAATCAGTCTTGACCATGTTCCCCATGGGAATAGTCCAGCCCGAACTGACAAGCCAGGACCTCTCTGGATCAGAAACAAGCATCCTGGGACCGGTTTCAGGGTATAACCCCTATTCAGCCAGGCTACCTTTAATCTGGTGGCATAGTAAGCATGGGACCCACGTCTGGGCATAGCCTTCCCACTTGGGGTGACAAATGCAAAAAGAACAGTTGATGGACGGAATGTAGAAGAAATCAAATATTCACCCCAGTCACAGATCTGGGTTTAATCCATCAGTTTTTTTGCTCACCACGCCATTCCAGTTTGGACCCAGCCATATACAAATCAGTCTTGATCCTGTTCCCCATGGGAACAGTCCAGCCCGAACTGCCAGGCCACGACCTCCCTGGACCAGAAACAAGCATCCTGGAACCGGTTTCGGGGTATCACCCCTCTTCAGCCAGGCTAGCTTGAATCTGGTGGCATAGTAAGCACAGGACCCACATCTGGGCATACCCTTCCCACTTGGGGTGACAAATGCAAAAAGAAAAGTTGATGGACGGAATGTAGAAGAAATCAAACATTCACCCCCAGTCACAGATCTGGGTTTAATCCATTAGTTTTTTTGCTCAACATGCCATTCCAGTTTGGACCCAGCCATATGCAAATCAATCTTGACCCTGTTCCCCATGGGAACAGTCCAGCCCGAACTGCCAGGCCAGGACCTCCCTAAACCAGAAACAAGCATCCTGGGACCGGTTTCGGGGTATCACCCCTCTTCCACCAGGCTAGCTTGAATCTGGTGGCATAGTAAGCACGGGGCCCACGTCTGGGCATACCCTTCCCACTTGGGGTTACAAATGCAAAAAGAACAGTTGATGGGCGGAATGTAGAAGAAATCAAACATTCACCCCCAGTCACAGATCTGGGTTTAATCCACCAGTTTTTTTGCTCACCATGCCATTCCAGTTCAGACCAAGCCATATGCAAATCATGCAAGACCCTGTCCCCCATGGGAACAGTCCAGCCCGAACTGCCAGGCCAGGACCTCCCTGGACCAGAAACAAGCATCCTGGAACCGGTTTCGGGGGATCACCCCTCTTCAGCCAGGCTAGCTTGAATCTGGTGGCATAGTAAGCAAGGGACCGACGTCTGGGCATGCCATTCCCACTTGGGGTGACAAATGCAAAAAAAGCAGTTGATGGCCGAAATGTAAAATAAATCAAACATTCACCCCCAGTCACAGATCTGGGTTTAATCCATCAGTGTTTTTGCTTACCATGCCATTCCAGTTTGGACCCAGCCATATGCAAATCAGTCTTGACCCTGTCCCCCATGGGAACAGTCCAGCCCGAACTGCCAGGCCAGGACCTCCCTGGACCAGAAACAAGCATCCTGGAACCGGTTTCGGGGATCACCCCTCTTCAGCCAGGCTAGCTTGAATCTGGTGGCATAGTAAGCAAGGGACCGACGTCTGGGCATACCATTCCCACTTGGGGTGACAAATGCAAAAAAAAACAGTTGATGGGCGGAATGTAGAAAAAATCAATCATTCACCCCCAGTCACAGATCTGGGTTTAATCCATCAGTTTTTTTGCTCACGATGCCATTCCAGTTTGGACCCAGCCCTATGCAAATCAGTCTTGACCCTGTTCCCCATTGGAACAGTCCATCACAAACTGCCAGGCCAGGACCTCTCTGGACCAACAACAAGCATCCTGGGACCTGTTTTAGGGTATCACCCCTCTTCAGCCAGGCTAGCTTGAATCTGGTGGCATAGTAAGCACAGGACCCACATCTGGGCATACCCTTCCCATTGGGGTGACAAATGCAAAAAGAACAGTTGATGGACGGAATGTAGAAGAAATCAAACATTCACCCCCAGTCACAGATCTGGGTTTAATCCATCAGTTTTTTGCTTATCTTGCCATCTCAGTTTGGACACGGCCATATGCAAATCAGTCTTGACCCTGTTCCCCATGGGAACAGGCCAGCCCGAACTGCCAGGCCAGGACCCCCCTGGACCAGAAACAAGCATCCTGGGAACGGTTTCGGGGTATTACCCCTCTTCAGCCAGGCTAGCTTGAATCTGGTGGCATAGTAAGCACAGGACCCACGTCTGGGCATACCTTTACCACTTGGGGTGACAAATGCAAAAAGAACCATTGATGGACAGAATGTAGAAGAAATCAAACATTCACCCCCAGTCACAGATCTGGGTTTAATCCATCAGTTTTTTTGCTAACCATGCCATTCCAGTTTGGACCCAGCCATATACAAATCAGTCTTGACCCTGTTCCCCATGGGAACAGTCCAGCCCGAACTGCCAGGCCAGGACCTCCCTGGACCAGAAACAAACATCCTGAGACCTGTTTTGGGGTATAACCCCTCTTCAGCCAGGCTATCTTGAATCGGGTGGCATAGTAAGCATGGGACCCACGTCTGGGCATACCCTTCCAACTTGGGGTGACAAATGCAACAAGAACAGTTGATGGACGGAATGTAGAAGAAATCAAACATTCACCCCCAGTCACAGATCTGGTTTTAATCCATCAGTTTTTTTGCTCACCATGCCATTCCAGTTTGGACCCAGCCATATGCAAATCAGTCTTGACCCTATCCCCCGTGGGAATAGTCCAGCCCGAACTGCCAGGCCAGGACCTCTCTGGATCGTAAACATGCATCCTGGGACCGGTTTCGGGGTATAACCCCTATTCAGCCAGGCTAGCTTTAATCTGCTGGCATAGTAAGCACGGGAACCACGTCTGGGCATAGCCTTCCCACTTGGGGTGACAAATGCAAAAAGAACAGTTGATGGACGTAATGTAGAAGAAATCAAACATTCACCCCAGTCACAGATCTGGGTTTAATCCATCAGCTTTTTTACTCACCATGCCATTCCAGTTTGGACCCAGCCATATACAAATCAGACTTGACCCTGTTCCCCATGGGAACAGTCCAGCCCGAACTGCCAGGCCCGGACCTCCCTGGACCAGAAACAAGCATCCTGGCACTGGTTTCTGGGTATCACCCCTCTTTAGCTAGGCTAGCTTGAATCTGGTGGCATAGTAAGCACGGGACCCACATCTGGGAATTTTCTTCCCCCTTGGGGTGACAAATGCAAAAAGAACAGTTGATGGACGGAATGTAGAAGAAATCAAACATTCACCCCCAGTCACAGATCTGGGTTTAATTCATCAGTTTTTTTGCTCACCATGCCATTCCAGTTTGGACCCAGCCATATGCAAATCAGTCTTGAGCCTGTTCCCCAGGGGAACAGTCCAGCCCGAACTGTCAGGCCAGGACCTCCCTGGACCAAAAACAAGCATCCTGGGACCGGTTTCGGGGTATCACCCCTCTTCCGCCAGGCTAGCTTGAATCTGGTGGCATAGTAAGCACGGGGCCCACATTTTAGCATACCCTTCCCACTTGGGGTGACAAATGCAAAAAGAACAGTTGATGGACACAATGTAGAAGAAATCAAACATTTACGCGAGCCACAGAACTGGGTTTAATTCATCAGTTTTTTTGCTCACCATGCCATTCCAGTTTGGACCCAGCCATATACAAATCAGTCTTGACCCTGTTCCCCATGGGAACGGTCCAGCCCGAATTGCCATGCCAGGGCCTCCCTGGACCAGAAACAAGCATCCTGGGACTGATTTCGGGGTATCACCCCTTTTCAGCCAGGCTAGTCTGAATCTGGTGGCATAATAAGCACGGGACCCAAGTGTGGGCATATCCTTCCCACTTCGGGTGACAAATGCAAAAAGAACAGTTGATGGACAGAATGTAAAAGAAATCAAACAGTCACCCCCAGTCACAGATCTGGGTTTAATCCATCAGTTTTTTTTTCTCACCATGCCATTCCAGTTTGGACCCAGCTGTATGCAAATCAGTCTTGACCCTGTTCCCCATGGGAACAGTCCAGCCAGAACTGCCGGGGTGAGTGTTTGAAAAGTTTCACCACTCCGTCCATCATTTTATTTTGTGATTTTGCCCTGTGCGCCCTAAGTGGCTAGGGTATGCCCAGACGTGGGTCCCTTGCTTGCTATGCCCATGGATTCAAGCTAGTCTGGCTGATGAGGGGTGAAACCTGTAACCGGTCCCAGGATGCTTGAAACCTGTCAAGGGAGGACCTGGCTTGGTAGTTCAGGCTGGACTGCTCCCATTGGGAGCAGGGTCAAGACTGATTTGCATATAGCTGGATCCTAACTTAGGTGATGTGGCAAGCAAAATAATGATGGATTAAACCCAGATCTGTGACTGGAGGTGAGTGTTTGAAAAACTTCACCACTCCGTTCATCATTTTATTTTGTGATTTTACTTTGTGCGCCCTACATGGCTAGGGTATGCCTAGACGTGGGTCCCTTGCTTGCTAAGCCGCTGGATTCAAGTTAGCAAGGTGATGAAGGGTGATACTCTGAAACCGGTCTCAGGATGCTTGAATCCTGTCCAGGGAGGACCTGGCTTGGTAGTTCAGGCTGGACTGCCCCCATTGGGAGCAGGGTCAAGACTGATTTGCATATAGCTGGGTCCAAACTGGTGTGACGTGGCAAGCAAAATAATGATGATAATGATAATGATAATGACCAGATCTGTGACTGGGAGTGAGTGTTTGAAAAGCTTCACCACTCCGTCCATTATTTTATTTTGTGACTTTGCTTTGTGTGCCCTAAGTGGCTAGGGTATGCCCAGACGTGGGTCCCTTGGTTGATATGCCACTGGATTCAAGCTAGCCTGGCTGATGAAGGGTGATACCCTGAAACCGGTCCCAAGATGCCTGAATCCTGTCTAGGGAGGACCTGGCTTGGTAGTTCAGGCTGGACTGCTCCCATTGGGAGCAGGATCAAGACTGATTTGCATATAGCTGGGTCCAAACTGGGGTGACGTGGCAAGCAAAATAACAATGGATTAAACCCAGATCTGTGACTGGGGGTGAGTGTTTGAAAAGTTTCACCACTCCATCCATTATTTTATTTTGTGATTTTGCCTTGTGCACCCTCAGTGGCTAGGGTATGCCCAGACGTGGGTCCCTTGCTTGCTATGCCACTGGATTTAAGTTAGCCTGGCTGATAAAGGGTGATATCCTAACACCGGTCCTAGGATCCTTGAATCCTGTCCAGGGAGGACCTGGCTTGGTAGTTCAAGCTGGACGTCTCCCATTGGGAGCAGGGTCAAGACTGATTTGCATATGTCTGGGTCCAAACTGGGGTGACGTAGCAAGCAAAATAACAATGGATTAAACCCAGATCTGTGACTGGGGGTGAGTGTTTGAAAAGTTTCACCACTCCGTCCATCATTTTATTTAGTGATTTTGCTTTGTGCGCCCAAAGTGGCTAGGGTATGCCCAGACATGGGTCCCTTGCTTGCTATGCCACTGGATTCAAGCTAGCCTGGCTGATGAAGGGTGATACCCTGAAACCGGTCCCAGGATGCTTGAATCCTGTACAGGGAGGACCTGGCTTGGTAGTTCAGGCTGGACTGCTCCCATTGGGAGCAGGGTCAAGACTGATTTACATATAGCTGGGTCCAAACTGGGGTGACGTGGCAAGCAAAATAACGATGGATTAAACCCAGATCTGTGACTGAGGGCGAGTGTTTGAAAAGTTTCACCACTCCCTCCATCATTTTGTTTTGTGATTTTGCCTTGTGTGCCCTAAGTGGCTAGGGTATGTCCAGACCTGTGTCCCTTGCTTGCTATGCCACTGGATTCAAGATAGCCTGGCTGATGAAGGGTGATACCCTAAAACCAGTCCCTGGATGCTTGAATCCTGTTCAGGGAGAACCTGGCTTGGTAGTTCAGGCTGGACTGCTCCCATTGGGAGCAGGGTCAAGACTGATTTGCATATAGCTGGGTCCAAACTAGGGTGACGTGGAAAGCAAAATAGCGATGGATTAAACCCAGATCTGTGACTGGGGTGAGTGTTTGAAAAGTTTCACCACTCTGTCTGTCATTTTATTTTGTGAGTTGCCTTGTGTGCCCTAAGTGGGTAGGGTATGCCCAGACGTGGGTCCCTTGCTTGCTATGCTACTGGATTCAAGCTAGGCTGGCTGATGAAGGGTGATACCCTGAAACTGGTCCCAGGATGCTTGAATCTTGTCCAGGGAGGACCTGGCTTGGTAGTTCAGGCTGGACTGCTCCCATTGGGAGCAGGCTCAAGACTGATTTACATATAGCTGGGTCCAAACTGGGGTGACATGGCAAGCAAAATAACGATGGATTAAACCCAGATCTGTGACTGGGGTGAGTGTTTGAAAAGTTTCACCACTCCGTCTGTCATTTTATTTTGTGATTTTGCCTTGAAAAAGTCACATGACAGGGTGAAACACACGTTGGCTTTTGATGCCTGTATTCACCTTTTGAAACAATGTCCATTTTCATTACACGGAGATATGACAATTATCAACTAAAAAGATTGGACCAGATTTGAATTATTGTGGCTTCCTTTTTTGCTAATTATTGTAACTTTATTATTTGCAAACCTACATAAGATTGGACTCTGAATGTGTGCTGTGGTTCCACGTTGCATTTGAGAATTTTTTAAGTAACAAAGCACTCTTTGAACAATGCACCAAAATATAAGATTGGCACAATTGTCTAAGATACACTTTAGTCAACATGTTCAATATCAAAGCAATCTATCTCTAACTCATAAAACAAAACTCTTGGCACACACCTTATTATGACACCTCCACAGGTTACCTTTTTATATGCAACTTTATTTATTGGGTGACATGTTACATTAACAATCAAAACATATAAAAATATATCAATAACAATTTTTTTAAAAAACATGCCAGATTACCAAGCAATAGGCCTTCTCCTAAAATCCCCCTCTCAAATTGGTGATTGATGTGAAGTAGGTGTGCTTCCGATTGCAACAGAGGTCAGCAGTGGTTGATGGCCGAACACATGTAATGCGTACATTGCACATTAACATTGGGAAACTGAGCTATTTGGTAAAATCATTGCTTAGCCAGTATCTGTTGAGATCCAGATTTGGGGAAACAGAGGTATGTACTATGGGGCATATTTATACTCCGTTTGCGCCGGAATTGCGTTGTTTTTTTTTACGCAATTTCGACGCAAAACTAACTCCATATTTATACTTTGGCGTTAGACGCGTCTAGCGCCAAAGTCCATGGAGTTAGCGTCATTTTTTAGCGTGGACACCTACTTTGCGTTAATGAGTTGCAAGGTAGGCGTTCACGTCTAAAAAATCGACTCCGAGGCATGTGCGTCGGATTTCTACTCCCGGGCAAAATTCACGCCCGGGATTGGGCGGGTCCAAAAAAATGACGTACGCCCGCTTTTGCGCCGTTTTTTAGCGCCTGCAAAAGGCAGGCGTTAAGGGACCTGTGGGCTCTGAAGGAGCCCAGAGGTGCCCTCCCATGCCCCCAGGGACACCCCCTGTCACCCTTGCCCACCCCAGGAGGACACCCAAGGCTGGAGGGACCCATCCCAGGGACATTAAGGTAAGTTCAGGTAAGTTTTATTTTTTATTTTTTTTGTGGCATAGGGGGGCCTGATTTGTGCCCCCCTACATGCCACTATGCCCAATGACCATGCCCAGGGGACAGAAGTCCCCTGGGCATGGCCATTGGGCAAGGGGGCATGACTCCTGTCTTTGCTAAGACAGTAGTCATTTCTATGGGGGTTGGGAGTGAAAAAAAATGGCGCAAATCGGGTTGAGGCGAAAAAATTGCCTCAACCTGACTTGCCCCATTTCTTGACGCCCAAGCCCCATATCCCCCTACGCCGGCGCTGCCTGGTGTACGTCGTTTTTTTTAACGCACACCAGACGGCGCCGGCGGCTAACGCCGGCTAACGTCATTCAATAAATACGGCGCCCGCATGGCGCTTCAGAATGGCGTTAGCCGGCGCTAATTTTTTTGACGCAAAACTGCGTTAGCGCAGTTTTGCGTCAGAAAGTATAAATATGGGCCTGGGATTTTCAGAATTATATCCAGGACAGATGGTATAAAAGCAGAGTGGACTCTGAAATGCCTGACACTTTAGCAACAAACTTTTAAATGACCAAGAGCCAAGTGGATGTAGTGCCACCATTTGACATGAGGGGATGTGGCGTATGAATGGACAACGATGGGCTCCAAAGTGGGTCCAGGTTTGTCTGAAAGAGCCTTGGTCAAGTCTTTTTTAAGTCTGTAAAATTAGATGATTTCTTCATCTCCCTCATCTTGGAGAGTGACCCTATGCCTGCCTGAAGATCCTCTGCTTTCTCTGTCTTCGTCAACTTGCCAGAACACGTAGTCACAGGCTATGCCACAGGACATCAATCTCCAAGTGTGGAGTTTTGTTATTATGCTTCTTTAAACACTGCTGATTTTAGCTATAAATTTTGCACCCGTTTGGAGCTCGCATGATTTTTCCAAGGAAAACATTTGCTTTACTTCGTGTAACATTGCTTTCCAATAGTAAATCTTTTTATGTGGGTTATGTGCGGATTGGGCGGAGGTGGCACCCAGAAACCACATCTTGCATGCTTTTAAAAAAATGACACATTACAGTGCAAAGCATTTTTTTCACCACACATTAGGAAAAAAACAACACAAAAACACCCATGCAAAAAGTAATTACAATCTACTTACTGCGAAATTTCAGCATGAGACAGAAGGTTAGCAAACCTGGCCCCCATGTCCTCCATACAACATGAATACCCGACCAACAATGCACTTACAGACGTTCACATTCACAAAACGAAATGGTCTCTGCTATCAAGGACTTCACATGTGTGGTCTGCATAGGATGGGTTGTTCTAAAAATAAGAGGCTTATGTTGCGATGTTTGAATCTTTTCATAGCAGCAGTCAAAAGTGAAATCTGAGACTAGGCAATGGCTGCTGACAGACTTCTGGTCTCCTTGCTGCATGTTCTATTGAATGGAAACTGCTCAGGCCATGGCACTATAGGCCCTCCACTAGGAATGCAGGCTGTTCTTCTTGTCTATAGATTGTCACTGAGACTCAGGCAGGGTATACCCATATTCCTGAGGCATAGCCAATATGGAAGGATCATCCTCCATGGAAAAGTGCAATGCAGTCTACCACCTTCAAAGAGAAAAGTGATGGATGCAAACTTTTGATCTTTCTGTGAACACTCTGAATACACTTTTAGATATGCAGATGAGAGTCCTTCCTTATGGCTTTCACTTCTGGTTATCACCAGAATAGCTCCGTATGGAACTCCTAGACCTGTCATCCTTAGGATGGTCTTTCCCCCAAACGTTTGCCTCTCCTGCATTTTCCTGAACTAATTTTTGTTGGCCTTAGGACTCTGTGCACTTTACCCCTGCTAACCAGTGCTAAGTGCTTGTGGTCTCTCCCCAAAACATGTTAAAATTGGCTTATCCTCAATTGGTATATTTAAGTTACTTATAAGTCAGTTGTAGAGTGATATACATATTCACAGGGCCTGTAAACTAAGGCCCAGATTTATGGTGATGTAGCGCCACTGCAACACCACATTAGTGTCATCTTTTGATGCTGCGCCATATTAACTAAATGGCGCAATGCATGCATTGTGCCACTTTGTAACCCCTTGCACCACATTATGCCTGCGCCAGGCATATTGTATGCAAGAGGGCGTTCCGGTGTGGGAGGGGGCATAAAAACATCTATGAGATTCCTTTGCTCCATTTCTATCTGCATTTTTTAATGCCTATTAAGTGCAGGCATTAAAAAGAGGCTCCCATTGTGTTCAATGGGCATCGGAGTACTTTGCAGGATTAGCATCATAAGTTTTTAAACTAGTCCTGCAAAGCGCTGGACTAGCGTAAAAAATTATGACACTAGCCCCCCTGACTACCGCCATGGTGTGCCGTATTTTAAATACAGCGCACACATGGGTGCACTAGGGGGCGCAAGAAAAGTGGTGCTGCACTTGGTCTAAGTGCTACCAGTGGGCTTGCAGCAGCTATTGTGCCACCCACCCGGTAGCAGCTTAAACATGTCCCATGCCTGCCACTGCAGCCTGTAGTCTGAATGCAGTTTTAAAATGCCATGCCAAATTGTCATTAAAACCCCCTTGACACACCCTATACTCCTCGTTTATTACATATAAGGCACCCCTCAAGTAGGTCCTAGGTAGCTCATGGTAGATATTTCATGTTTAGTGTATTTGTAATTGTAATAATAAAATATATTTAAGGGTAAAGTCAGGCTTTTGATTACAATTTAAAACATGCCACTTTTAGAAAGTTAACAAAACAAATGATAGATGGAATGTAGAACCAATCAAACATTCACCCCCAGTTAGAAACCTAGTGTTAATCCATCAATTATTTTGCTCTCCATGCTACCCCAATTTGGACCCAGCCATTTGCAAAGCAAGCAAGCTAGCACCACTATTTAGCCCCGCCTCCCACCTGTGCGTCATTTCAGCACTGGGGGATTAATATGGCGCTATGGGGATAGCACCATTTTTTTGGATGGGAACGCCTACCTTGCATCACATTGATGCAAGGTAGGTTCACGCATCCCAAAAAATTGTGCAAACTCCAATATTTTGACGCATCAAAATATAAATATGGAGTTAAGTTTGCGCTTCATTTGTGTAAAAAAAATGACACAAATGTGGCACAAAAAAGTATAAATATCGGCTGTAGTTCCTGACCCCTAAGTGGTGCCCCTCAGGTCCTGGTCCCTTGGGGGCATATTTATACTTGTTTTGCACTCAATTTGCATCATTTTGTTTTGTGATAATTTGGTCCAAAGCTAACTCAATATTTATACTTTGGTGCTAGACTCGTCTTGCACAAAATGTATGGAGTTACAGTCATTTTTTGGACGTGGAAACCTACGGTGCGTCAATGTGATGCAAAGGTGGCATTCCTGTGCAAAAAATGACCCTATGGCCTTAGCGCCATATTTATCCCCCAAATGCTAAAATCATAGAGGAGGAGGGGTCAAAAAATCATCCAAAGCTTGCTTTGCACCATTTTTTAACGCCTGGGCCCGGGCAGTCGTTAGGGGACCTGTGGGCCTATTTCAATGGTGGAACACCATGGAATAAGCCCATAGGTGCCCTCCCCAGTCCCCAGGGACACCCCCACCCAACCAAGAGCGACAGCAGAGAATGGGGGAACCCATCCCAGGTAAGTACAGGTAAGTTTTGTTTTTTTAAGTGCCATTGGGGGCCCTGAAATGGGCCCCTCTACATGGCACTGGGTGCAATGGCCCCTGTGCTTGCCATTGGGGTGGTGGGCATGACTCCTGTCTTTTCTAAGACAGGATTCATGTGGTATGGATGGTTTTGCATCAGAAAATGACTCTAGGCAGGTTAGAGTCATTTTTTTACTCTAACCTGGCTAATGTCATTTTTTGGTGCAAAACCCCCTTCTTCCATCTCGCCAGCCCCACCTGACTAACGTCATTTATTTTTTTACGCTAGCCTACCCTTTGCACAGGCTTGCACCATTCCATAAATATGGTGTCCGGCTGGTGCACAGAAATGGTGCATGCCGGTGCTAAACGTTGTGGGGCAAAACAGCATTAGTGCAGTTTTGCAACAAAAAAAATAAATCAGGGCCTTGGTGTGTCTCAGAGAGCTGAAATCAAGCTTTTAAATTCTTGGGTGGGCGATCTGGCCTGTACGCATCAAGAATTTGCCGCTCGCTCTGTGATTCGGCGCAAAGTTCCATCAGCCTGACTCTTCTCTCTGCAATATCAACTGCTTGCGTGGACCACCAACGCAAAGCTCCAGAAATGATTGTCCGCATGCCTGGTATGCTCTTCACGCTATGCTAGTAGCCTTCTGTGACACTAGCCCTGCCCCCTCGCTGCCCCTCCACTGCGAACGGGACTCTTGGCATGGACTTTGAGAAGATAAAACTTCAGCAGGCCTGACCTGGTAACTGTAGCCAACCTGCGCCATTGCGGTCAGCTTGAAAGTATGACTTCAGGTCGGTCAAGCATGACCAGATACCAGTTCTACTGAATGGATTTTTTTGTCATTTTAGTCTTGTTTTATTTATGAAATCTTACTCTATTTTTGTAACTTGGTGTGGGATCCCTTTTCTGTGGTATTGTTCACTTTATTATTGTTTGAAGTATTTCACAAATAATTTACACATTGCCTCTAAATTTAACCTCACTGCTCTATGCCAAGCTACCAGTGGGTTGAGCACAGGCTTTAGGGTTGGCTTGAGCCTCACCCTGACAAGGATTTTGATTTCTGCTTACACAGGGCTCACACCCTAGTCAACCAACAACCTGATTTTCTTACTAGCAATTTGTCAGTAATCTCAATCAGTAACCAATACCCCAGCTCCTAATAGGCACAGCTCTGAATAGAATTAGAGAGTATGCGACCCTGAGCATGACCATCACTAAAGGTTTTTGTAAAACGAACACCTCCTAGTCACCCCCAGTCCACAAATCACTACCTCATCTTTAGACTGGTAGAATGAGATACTGCAGAAAAAATAAACCAGAAGATCCTTTCCAGGAGTTACTTAATACAGCATTCATTAGTTTAGCTTAAGGTTGTAATTTCTAGATCGTTTTGCTAGGTTCTCAAACCCTATAATTCACAGTACCGAGGCCCAGATTTATACTTTTTCACGCAAAACTGTGTTAGCGCAGTTTTGCGTGAAAAAGTATAGCGCCGGATAGTACAATTCCAAGACGCTGGCCGGGCGCATATTTATGGAATGGCACTAGCCGGCGCTAATGCCCTGTTAGTGTCCTTGTAAAAAACGCAAACAGGGTGGGTAGGTGTAGGGTAAACCAGAGCTTGTGTGCCGTATTATAGTGCTACAATGTTTAGAGGTAAAAAGAGGCCTCTAACCAGTGTAGCACCATTATCTGGCTCACAACCCCCATGGACATGGCTCCTGTCTTAGTAAAGACAGGAGCTATGCCCGCCACCCCAATGGCCATGCCCAGGGCACAAATGTCCCCTGGGCATGGCCATTGGGGCCAGCGCCATGCAGGGGACCCCAAGTCAGGGCCACCGGGTGTGAAAAAAGAAAAGAAAAAATATATATATATATATATATTTACATATATATATATATATATATATATTTACCTGTGGTGTCCCTCTGGTGTGGGTGGGGGTGTCCCTAGGGCCAGGAAAGGGCACCTCTGCACTCTTTCCGTGGTCTCTGACCATGGAAATATGCCTACAAGTCCCCTAATGCCTGCAAATACCCAGGCGTTAAATAATGGGGCTAAGCGAGCTTAGCGCCATTATTTAAGGCCCCCATCCTACGCGTGCGAGATTTCAGCACGGGGGGATAAATATGACGCTAAGGCCATATCGTCCTTTTCTGGACAAGAATGCCTACCTTGCATCTCATTGACGCAAGGTAGGTTTTCAATTCCAGAAAACAAATTTAACTCCATTGCTTTGGAGCTAGACGTGTCTAGCGCAAAGGTATAAATATGGAGTAGGTTTGCGCTGAATTAGCATTAAAAAAAACAACGCTAATTCAGCACAAACCAAGTATAAATATGGGCCCATATATGGCTGCTTGGTGGTAGTCCTTTGTTTGTTTTCATAGGTTGGAAAAATGCAGGTAAATTGGCCAGTTTTCCAATGTCCACAATGGAATATAGACATTTGGGGGCAGATTAGTCACACTTTAAGGCAGTGCAATGCAGCAAGCCATCTTGCTGCACTGTGTGGAAGGGAAAGGGCAGGAATGCACAATCTTTACCATTATACATCGCATTCCTGTCCTTTCCTCGCGCTGGCACGCTTTTGGTTGGCTAGCACCAAAGCAGGGAACCCTCGTGTCATGATATAGGGGTGTCTGTATTGTAGGAAGGATTGTTTTTGTACATGAAGGCACAACTTCCTGCATAAAAATAACCCATAGAGGCATTTTCCTCTTTCTACGTGTGCTACAGAATGCAGCGCAGGTAGAAAGAGATAAAAAACGAGGAGAAATAAAGATATTTCTCCTTGTTACACCTCAAATGGGGGGGCATAGCATTTTGACGCAATCTCAGGTCTACCACTAATGGTAAACCTTGGACTGCACCAAAATCCATGGTGGATGCCTGGGAACAACCAGGGTCCACCCATGCAATGCCTCCCTGCCGCAGAGTAATGCAAAGCAGCAATTTGCACTGACTTGCATTACTTTGGGGGCCTGATTTATGAAACGTTAGTGCGGCCTTTGCGCCCTTCTTTGACCTCCTTTTTGAAATATAATTATATTTTGTAAGTTTGAGCAGCTTTTGCGTAAAAAAATGACACAAAGGCAGTGCTAACTTTACATAAATCAGGCCCTAGATTTCTCAAGCCAGATAGGGACACGCAAAGTGGCCTTGTGTGGCTTGATAAATATCACTTTCTGCACCACCCTTGCTCTCCCTTGAGTAGTGCAAGGGTGGCACAAAATCTTGATAACTCTGGTCCTTGACTTTTATAAACCATTGTTGTGCATTACCGATAAAAACTAGAAAACTTACCCCCATATTTATACTTGCTTTGCACTGAATTTGTGTCATTTTTCTAATGCAAATTCGGTGAAAACCTAACTCCAAATTTAGACTCTGGAGCTAGACCCTTCTAGCGCCAAAGTTTCGGAGTTAACATCATTTTTTGCTTGTGAGGAACTACTTTGCGTAAATGAGATGCAGGGTAGGGGTTCCCGTGCAAAAAATGACGATATGGCCTTAGCGCCAAATTTATCCCAGTGCTAAAATGATTGTCTAACGCCTGGGTCAGGGCAGGCGTTAGGGGTCCTGTGGGCCTATTTAAATAGTCAGAGACCATAGAATGGGCCCACAGGTGCCCTTCCCTACCCCCAGGGACACCCCCGCCCCCACCAGAGGGATGCCAGAGGATGGGGGGGACCCCATCTTAGATAAGTACAGGTAAGTATTTTTTATTTTTTTCAAAGTGCCATAGGGGGTCCAGACTTGTGCCCCCCCACATGTGTCCCTGGGCTTGGCCATTGGGCTGATGGGCATGACTCCTGTCTTTACCAAGACAGGAGTCATGTCCATGGGGGTTTTACATAAAAAAATGACGCTAGTCTGGTTAGAGGCATTTTTTATGCCTCTGCCCATACTAGCGTCATCCTCTGAGGCACAACCTCCTGTTCCCCCTACACCTCTCCCACCTGGCTAGCATCCTTTTTTATGACGCTAGCCGGGGCTTACCGCCGGCTACCATCATTCCATAAATATGATGCCTGGCTGGCGTCTTGGAATGGAGCTAGCCGGCGGTATACTTTTTCACGCAAAACTGCGTTAGCGCAGTTTTGCATGAAAAAGTATAAATATGCCCCTTGAAGGCGGTTGGGGAACATGCCAAAACTAAAGGGAAAGTGCATCAAGGTTGAGCGGTTGGTGAGCCTGTGAAGGAAGGTTCATTGAACTTTCTAACTTGAAACACACACTGAATTTTCCTTACACGCTTCTCAATGGTCTTCAGGAGTTGTACTTTGTACTAGTATTTCATAATCCACATTTATTGTAAATGCCGTTAAGCTAAGTTGCAGGACAACAACGTCTAAGTAATTTCAGTGAAGTGTATATTTGGATCATGAGATAAACACGAATTTGCTTGAAGACAGGTTTGCTAAAATTGCAAAATAATTTTATTGATAAAAAAGATTTGTTAAAATAGGCATCTTTAAAAACTCCCCACCCCTCGAATTTACACAAAATGAAATATTCAAAATATTGGCCATCCCAAATGTACGCATGGTTATATTTTTCCAGCGTCTGTACAAAGAGCTTCCAAGAGTGGGAAGATTATGCGGTTTCAAGAAATCTTGAAATTAGCAAAAAGCATCATGCATATGCAATATGCAGACAGTATCCACACATTCAAATAAAAACATTCACATAATCTGTACAACATTGAAAAAACAGCCAGGCTGTGTATAGCACCCATTGGAGAGTCAAGAAGGTGTCTTCACAGGATTCTAAGGATTGTGCTTTTTCAGGCATAGTTGCATGTGTGTCCAGCTGCTGCTTGCATCTTCATCTCTTCCTTCCTCAGGGGGAATGTGTCGATGAGGTCGAAGATCTCAGCAGCCGAAGCTGGGGAAGCGTAGCGCTCCTTGTCCATGCCGTGCTTATCGACAATGACCATCTGGTATTTGTGATGAGGGATGCGAAGCAATAGCCTGAAAATCAAACAAGAAACAACTTTTATATGTTCAATGTTCAGTCAGAGTAACTTAACCATGACCACTATCAGTGAGAAAAGGAAATTGTTCACGTCGGAAGAGGAAATATAAATAAGACCTTGTAAAACACTGCTGTAAACTTGAATTGTAGTGCTGTACATTGAACCTAAATCCTAATCAGCATTTACACAGGTTGGTAAAATAACTAAACAAATCTGCCTTATACTTCAACTTTGAGCCGAAACTGTTTCCTACATTTAAAATTATCACTTTTTAGGTCCAATTCATGAAGCTTTTTCTATGAGTTGTGCTTTCCTCCTATCTTAGATGTTAGATCTGAATGTATAGATTTTATTGAAAAACCATTTTCTGTATAGGAGTAAGACGTTACTCACTCAAAACATGAGTAAACATGACTTACGTCCTTATTTAGAGCTTGGGATACTATGTAAAAAATGCCTAAGATGTTCCATCCGTTATATTACAAATGCATTATAGCCAGTGGCACCGAAGACAGGATATCCACAATGTTTTGACAGAGTAGCCCATCCGCCAAACTCTAAATAGGGCCATTACTGGTGGAAATACATGAGCAAATAACACGCAAGCATTGAACATGACACACCTGCTCAGAGACACAGCTTTGTGAATGGGGCCAACTATGTGTTCCACCATATTTAAACATAAACACAAGGACGAAACAGCACCATCAACTTTTTTGTATAGCATCAGTCTGTGTTATAAGTTCAACTCAGACAAGTGTTATGTTCTGTAATGTATTTGTTTGTTTTTTAAACCACTGTTGGGTGTAAGAAAAGTGTAGTTTGATATGAAAGGTAGATGAAGATAGAGTCCATTGAGGAGGGTAAAAAGCCCAAGCCTGATAAGTTTGTCAGTTCTATGAACCACTACTGGGTATTAGAAGACTGCAGTTCAATAAGCAAGGGAGAGGAAGAAAGAGTTCAATGAGGAGGATAAAAATCCAATGTCTGATACGTTTGTGAGGCTTATAAACCACTATTGGGTAGAAGAAAAGTGCAGTTTAAAAAGTGAGAGAGAGTCAGATAGAGTCCCATGAGGAGGGTGAAAAGACCATGTCTGATACTGTTTAATGGGGGCCATCGCATTTACTGAGTTCAATAATATTGGACTTGGCCTTCTCTACAGGATCATCCCTAAACATTTTGCCTTCACCCCTCCTGTGTTCTGAACCCATTTTTGCTCTATAATTTAAACATGGTAAAAGTGGCTTACAACCAATTGCCACAAATAATGTACTCACAAGTACCTAGTAAAGTAATACCTAGGGCCTATAAATTAAACACCACTAGTAGACCTGTAGCACTTATTATGCTACCTAATAAGGAGCCCTTTAAAACATATCTCAGACCTGCCAATGCAGCACAGCCTGTGTGCAGTTTTAAACTGCCATTTTGACCAGGCAAAATAAAGCTTTTGCCAGGCCTAAACCTTTCTTTTTAATACATATAAGTCACCCTAGGCTAGGTCATAAACAGCCCGTAGGCATGGTGCATTGTATTTAAAAAGTTGGACATGTATTTTCAGGTTTCACATGTAGTGGTAGTGAAGAATTCTTAAATTTGTTTCTCACTACTGCAAGGCAAACCCCTCTCAAAGGATAACATTGGGTTAAAATATTACATTTAATAAATGATAACATTGCTTTAGAACAGGCAGAAATGATATTTTTGGTCTCTAATGAGTTGTTAAAACACTCTTTAATGGTTAAGTTGGATCTTAAGTCACAATTCTGAAAGTGCCACTTTCAGAAAGTTGGTATTTTCTTGTCCTAACCATGTGGGGCCTGCAGCAAGTATCTTGGGTCATACGACTAGGTGTAGTTGGCAGCTGGCCTTTGTGTATTCCTCCCAGATAGCAATACAAAGGGGGCTAGGAGTTGTCAGCATGGGAGGGACAGAACTGTCACTTACCACATTTGCACTTCAAAGCGGCTGCCTCAGCACACTCACGAAAGACTTCACACTAATATGATGTTACCCCAGACCTCTCTGAACCAGGGTACAGGAAAGAAGGAAATTCCAGAACCAGTTTTGGGTAGAAGCCTAGAAGTTTCTCCCACTTAAAAACTGCCACCAGGTATAAATATTTGGACCGTCAGACCAACTCTTCAATATACTTCTGGACCTGTCGATGCTACAGAAGAACAACTGCTCTGCAGTCTGAGGCTGACCCTGCTATCTGAGAAGGAAGAATGGACCTGCTCCCTTCATCCCATGTTATTTCAACAGACTCCAAGGGCTACCCGACTGATCTCCTGTTCAGAGCTACAAGGACATAACAAATTCTAGTGGCCTCCCTGCAACTGTCCAGCTGACGTGCTGCAACTAGACCTGCCTGAGCCTGGCTGTAGAGTGAGTCCCTAGTCCCCAAGAGGGACCTCCCCAGGTCCTGGGCCCTTGGCTGGCATCGGAATGCACTTCTCTAAACACAAAGGAGAAATCCTGAAGGTCTATGCTCTTCGCTGCCGCAAATGGGCTTGTTCTCACTGACCAGCAAAGCAAGATCAGCAATTTACACATAGCATCAACAGCATGTGGTGACTGCCAATGCGAAGCTCCAGCAATAATCACCCACAACACTCAACAGAATCCCTGTGCTACAGTGATGACTGTCCACCAACGCCCGGCCTGCTCTTCATGCTTCAGTAATAGCCATCCGCAACACTCTCACTGCTTGTTTCGGATTCCTACACCAAAAACTGGTCTCTTTTGACCAGACTTTGTCAAGGCAACATTTTCAGTGGGGCTAACATGATCCCTGTGTCTGGCCCATGCTCAATCGCGGTCAGCCTCAGCCTCTGACTTTTGCCCGGACTCCCACAACCCAATAACCGTGAGTGGAGCTTTTTGCTTTTAGGTGCAATACTTACCTTAAATCTGTGAAATTTAATATCTCTGTTTCTACTTATTGGATTTTTGTTGTCTTCATGTCAAAACAATTATCAAATTTTAATTAGTTTTTCTAAATTGGGGTGGGAATTTTCTTGGGTTGTGTTTTCACTTATTACTGTTTGTTGCTGCATAAATACTTTACACATTGTCTCTATATTAAGACAGACTACTTTTGTGCCATGCTACAAGAGGGTGAAGCACAGGTTTGTTTAGTGACTTTTTGTGGTGCCCCTCAATGAGGATTGTGGTTGTTGCTCAAAAAGTGTTTTAACCCCCCTCCACAAGTGACCCAATTTCTCACAAATACGAAAATATGATTTTATAAATTCTAACTAAGCCACCCATAGCCATGGTGGTTTAGAACACTATGGGCCTGATTACAACTTTGGCGGAGGGAATCCTACCCACCGTATTACGAGTTACATATGAGACAATGGACTCGTTATACGGCGAGCGAGATATCCGTCACATTTGGGATGGATTAACCCCCTCCGCCAAAGTTATAATCAGGCCCTATGTCCCTAACTGAGAAGATAAGGGAAGAAACACGCTGGATAACACAACTGCTGACCAAATTGATCTCTGTACCGTAATCCATAAAATCCTCAATTTGTTCTCAGCAACACTTCCACAAAGAATGCAGAAGCTACCCTGGCCTATATTATTTCATTTCAGTGCAACTGATAATAGCACAGAGCAGACCTCTCAACAATTCAAAGAAAAGGAAGAGCAATAGATACATTTTCAGTAGAGCAAGACAAATTGTTGGGTGACCAACATTTACAGAGGAATCCAATGTCACAGTTATGAAACTGTATATTTTATGTAATATTTAGTTTTGAGTCACACATTTACATCTACTTTTGCTGTTTTTCTTCAACGTGCACAAAACATTTCTTTGGCATTGACTGTGCTTCACACAGATTAGCCTAAAAATATTTTTAATATTTATTTTCAAATTAACTAGAAGATCTCAGAATGATAAAGTGGGGGGAGGGGAAAAAGTATTTAAATGAAAAATAACTATAAAAAATATGTTTAAGTTAAATATTAACATAAATTTATTTTATGTTCTTACTTGAAATATAGAAAAAATGTTACAGCACTATAACTTTAAGGACCTCATTACAAATTTGGCGGTTGGACCGCCCTATTACGAGTTATACAGGAAGAACTGCCAACCACCAACCAAAAAAGGCAGACCGCCAGCAGCCCAGCGGCCTGGAAATAGGCAGTCCATCCTCCAGCGCCAACAGCACTGCAATCAACCACCGGCCGTGCTACAAGCACTCAGTCACTGTAACAGACCTCGATGGCAGTCCAAATTACGGCATTTCGCTATCAGCAAAGTACTATACAACAGCACATTGGATGAATTTGAGAAAAACACAGCTGACACACATTGCCACACCGGGCACAATTTCAAAGGACACTACAAAACGCACCCCTTCACAAACCACAGTCCTTTGCATTATCAACGCAAAACACAGTAGTCAGAACGCTTTTTGTCAACAGAGTCCAAATATTAGGCACCCCTTTTTTCAGCATCCCATTGAACACCCTGCATGCACTTTTGGACATTCACACCCTTTTTGCACTTCCCCTGTTTAGTAAGTCACTGACACCCGTAGTTTTTTTCCACCATGTCATGTTTAAAAAATTCCCGTTTTTCAGAAGATGAGTTAAGAGGAATTGTGGATGAAATCATAAGAGTAGAGCCACAATTGTTTGAAGCACAAGCCCAGCATACTCCTCTCAGTAGGAAAATCGAAATGTGTGACAGGATCATTGATAAAGTGAATGCTGTATGCACCACCCTGGAAATAAGGGATGACATTAGGAAGAGGTGGAATGAACTCAAGGGCAAGGCCCATACCCAGGTCTCCAGGCACCAGCTGCAGGCCAAGAAGACAGGTGGTGGCCCTCGCAGTGCCCCATTCCATCTCTTTCCCTGGGAGGAGAAGGTCTTGCCCATCCTCCAAACTGAGGGCTTGACAGGAATACCTGGGGGAGTGCAGTCTAGCAAGTCACATTTTTAAAAAATGTCCCCAAAATGCTATGTCATGCATGCTCACAACTCACCTTTTGCCCCATTTACTGTTACTCCACTCACCATCCCAGTGTTCACCTAGTCAAAAGACCTCTATTTGGCAGCTCTCAATTGAAGTGTACTCACCTAGGGAGATGACACTTGTATAGTGTGCGCAGTACAGAGACTGACATGACTGGAACTCCCAGCAGGCACTGTTCTATTCCTCCAAACACCAGACCAGTGTTCACTTGTCCAAATAACCCTGTATGTTATCTATTAATTTAAGGGTACACACCTGGGGAGATAACATTTGTCAAGTGTGTTTAGTACAGGGACTGACAGAATTACAATTCCCAGGAGGCACTCTTTCAGCAACTCCAACCCCTATCCCAGGGTTCTGTTGTCCAAAGACCCCTATTTGGCAACTCTCAAATGAAGTTTACTTACCTGGGGAATAACATTGGTCAAGTGTGTGAAGTAGATGGAATAACCTGCAACTCACAGGGGGTATTTTTCCCCTGACTTCAAGCACCAGAACAGTGTTTACTTGTCTAAAGACCCGTTTGGCAACTCGCAATGTAAGTTTACTCAGTTGGAGGATACCATTTGTCAAATGTGGGAAGTAAAGGGAGAGGCATGACTAAGGTCAGGAAGGCTCTGTGTCTGTAAAACTAACCACCAGCCCAGTGTTCTCTTGTCCAAATACCATTGTTTGGTAACTCTCAATTGAAGTGGACTCACCTGGGAGGATACCATTTGTTACTGTGTGTACTAGAGAGAGTGACCTGACTGCAACTCCCAGCAGGCCCTGTATCTGTAACTCCAAACACCAGCCCAGTGGTCACTTGCCCATACACCCCTGTTTGTCAACTTCTAAATGAAGTATGCTCACCTGGGGGATACCACTTGTATAGTGTGTGAAGTACAAGGAGTTACATGACTGCAGCTCCCAGAAGGCCCTGTTGCTGTCACACCAACCACCAGTGCAGTGTTCTCTCCTCCAGACACCTTTGTTTGGGAACTTACCTGGGGGGATAATATTTGTATAGTGTGTGTAGTACAGGGAGTTATATGACTGCAACTCCCAGGAGGCTATGTTACTGTCACTTCAACCACCAGTCCAATGTTCACTTCTCCAAATGAAGTGCACTCACCTGGGGGATAACATTTATCAAGTGTGTGAAGTAGAGGGAGTGGCATGACTGCTAAGGTCAGGATGCTCTTTTTCTGTAACGCCAAGCACAAGCCCAGTGTTCACTTGCCTAAATACCCATGTTTGTTAACTCCCAATTAAAGTTTACTCACCTGGGAGAATTCCACTGTATAGTGGTAGTAAGTAGAGGGAGTGACGTGAGTGTCCAACAGGCCCTGTTTCTCTAACTCCAAACACAAGCCCAGTGTTCACTTGCACAAACCCATCTATCAATGAACTCTCAAAGAAAGTTTACTCACCTGGTAGGATAACATTTGTCAAGTGTGTGTAGTATGGAGAGTGACATGACTGCAACTCCCAGGAGGCACTGTTTCTCTAACTCCAAACACCAGACCAGTGTTCACCTGACCAAAAACCCTTGTATGCTAACTCTCAATTGAAGTTTACTCACCTGTGAGTAGCCAATATGCAGATCATGCCTGTTAGAAATGGGGTCTTTGGTTGACAGTCAGGTTACCCCCTGTTCAAGCAAAGACCCTCACTCTAGTCAGGGTAAAAGAGAATCACCCTCAGCTAACCCCTGCTTACCCCCTTGGTAGCTTGGCAGAGCAGTAGGCTTAACTTCAGAGTGCTAGGTGTAAAGCATTTGTACCAACACACACAGTAACTTAATGAAAACACTACAAAATGACACAACACCAGTTTAGAAAAATAGGAAATATTTATCTAAACAAACAAGACCAAAACAACAAAAATCCACCATACACAAGTCAAGTTATCAATTAAAAATCAAAAAGAGTCTTTGAGTAGTTTTAAAAACACACTAGCGCTACTAGAGTGAAAATGTACCTGGTGTGCGTCAAAAATAACCCCGCACGGGCGGGTGTGCGTCAAAAATAACTCAGCACGGCGGTACTTGAGTCAAAAATCCAGCCGCACGATGATTTGAAAATCCCGCAGCACAGGTTGCGAACTCCCAACCTCCGTCAGCGATGCTGCGCGTCGTTTCCCCTGCTCCGTGCGTCGATTTTTCGGTCGCGTTTCCTGCGAGCGTCGTTTCTCAGCTGCGGAGCCGGCGGCGCGTCGTTTTTTCAGCCGCAGATTGGATTTGCGTCAATCTTTTCCCCGCACGGCGCTCTGTGCGTGGATTTCCTTGTCTTTAGGCTGCCAGCTTCTCCTTTCAGGGTCCCAGGAACTGGATGGGCACCACAGGGCAGAGTAGGAGTCTCTCCAGAGACTCCAGGTGCTGGCAGAGAGAAGTCTTTGCTGTCCCTGAGACTTCAAACAACAGGAGGCAAGCTCTAGATCAAGCCCTTGGAGATTTCTTCACAAGATGGAAGGCACACAAAGTCCAGTCTTTGCCCTCTTACTATGGCAGAAGCAGCCCTGCAGGAAAGCTCCACAAAGCACAGTCACAGGCAGGGCAGCACTTCTTCCTCAGCTATCAGCTCTTCCCCAGGCAGAGGTTCCTCTTGATTCCAGAAGTGTTTCTAAAGTCTGTAGATTTGGGTGCCCTTCTTATACCCATTTTAGTCTTTGAAGTCACCTTTCTTCAAAGGGGACTCACACCTACTTGTGAAATCCTGCCTTGCCCAGGCAAGGCCTCAGACACACACCAGGGGGTTGGAGCCGGCATTGTTAGAGGCAGGCACAGTCCTTTCAGATGAGAGTGACCACTCCACCCCTCCCTCCTAGCAGAGATGGCTAATCAGGAAATGCAGGTTACACCCCAGCTCCCTTTGTGTCACTGTCTGGTGTGAGGTGAAAAACAACCAACTGTCAAACTGACCCAGACAGGGAATCCACAAACAAGGCAGAGTCACAGAATGGTTTAAGCAAGAAAATGCTCACTTTCTAAAAGTGGCATTTTCAAACGCACAATCTTAAAATCAACTTTACTAAAAGATGTATTTTTAAATTGTGAGTTCAGGGACCCCAAACTCCACATGTCCATCTACTCTCTAGGGGAATCTACACTTTAATCATATTTAAAGGTAGCCCCCATATTATCCTATGAGAGAGACAGGCTTTGCAACAGTGAAAAACTAAATTGGCAGTATTTCACTGTCAGGACATATAAACCACATTACTATATGTCCTACCTTATCCATACACTGCACCCTGCCCTTAGGGCTACCTAGGGCCTACCTTAGGGGTGCCTTACATGTAAGAAAAGGGAAGGTTTAGGCCTGGCAAGTGGGTACACTTGCCAAGTCGAATTTACAGTGTAAAAATACACACACAGACACTGCAGTGGCAGGTCTGAGACATGATTACAGAGCTACTTATGTGGCTGGCACAACCAGTGCTGCAGGCCCACTAGTAGCATTTGATTTACAGGCCCTGGGCACCTCTAGTGCACTTTACTGGGGACTTAACAGTAAAACAAATATGCCAATCATGGAGAACCAATTACGTACACATTTTAAACAGGAGCACTTGCACTTTTGCACTGGTTAGCAGTGGTAAAGTGCCCAGAGTAATAAAAACAATAAAATCAGAGTCCAGCACACATCAACAACCTGGGGAACAGAGGCAAAAAGTTAAGGGAGACCACGCCAAGGATGAAAAGTCTAACACGTGTCCCCCCAGCTAAAAGTGGGGAGCACTACCCAACCTCATGGGAGTTCTCATCACTAAGGAGGAAGAACCTGGACAGACCATCAGCATTGGCGTGCTCTGTACCAGGACGATGTTCCACCGTAAAGTCCATCCCCTGTAGGGAAATGGACCACCTCAACAGTTTTGGATTCTCACCCCTCATCTGCATTAACCATCTGAGGGGTCTGTGGTCGGTCTGAACTCGGAAGTGAGTCCCAAACAAGTAGGGTCTTAGCTTCTTTAGTGCCCAGACCACAGCAAACGCTTCGCGTTCTATGGCACTCCACCTACGTTCCCTGGGTAGTAACCTCCTGCTAATGAAGGCTACGGGTTCATCTAGGCCCTCTTCATTAAGCTGTGAGAGTACTGCTCCAATACCATGCTCTGAGGCGTCTGTTTGCACAACAATCTCCTTGGAGTAGTCAGGTGCCTGCAGCACAGGTGCTGTGCACATGGCAGCCTTCAGGGCATCAAAAGCGTTCTGGCAAGCCTCTGTCCAGATCACTTTCTTGGGTTGCTTCTTAGAAGTCAACTCAGTTAAGGGGGTAACAATGGTACCATATCCCTTAACAAACCTCCGGTAATATCCTGTGAGACCTAAAAAGGCTCTCACTTCAGTCTGGGTCTTGGGAGGCTCCCAAGCCAGAATCGTATCAATCTTAGGCTGTAGGGGTGCCACCTGGCCACTCCCCACCTGGTGTCCTAAGTACACCACAGAACCCTGCCCTATTTGGCACTTGCTCGCCTTAATAGTGAGGCCTGCCTTCTGCAGGGCCTCTAACACTCTCCAGAGGTGTTGCAGGTGTTCCTCTAATGTGGAACTAAACACAGCAATGTCATCCAGGTAGGCGGCACTGAACTCATCCAGTCCTACCAACACCTGGTTGACCAACCTCTGAAAGGTGGCAGGGGCGTTCTTCATCCCAAAGGGCATCACATTGAAGTGGAAGTGCCCATCTGGGGTAGAGAATGCTGACCTCTCCTTTGCCCCCTCAGTTAAGGCAATCTGCCAGTACCCAGATGTTAAATCAAACGTACTGAGGTACTTGGCAGCTCCTAACCGATCAATGAGCTCATCAGCTCGGCCAATGGGGTGTGCGTCAGTCTTGCTGACCGCATTGAGACCCCGGTAGTCCACACAGAACCTAAGTTCTGGAGTGGCACCAGGAGCAGCAGCCTTTGGGACCAAGACCACTGGGCTGGCCCAAGGACTGCTGGAGTGCTCAATAACCCCTACGGTTAACATTTTGGAGACTTCCTCCTTAATGCAAGCCCTGACCCTGTCAGTCACCCTGTAAACCTTATGTTTAACAGGTGTACTGTCCCCAGTGTCCACATCATGTGTGCACAGGTGTGTGACTCCTGGGATCAGGGAAAACAGCGAGGCGAACTGTCCCAGCACGTGGCGACAGTCCCTCTGCTGTTCCTCAGTCAGGGAGGGGGAGAGGATCACTCCCTCCACAGACCCATCTTTCTCTCCTGCAGACAGGAGGTCAGGAAGAGGCTCACTCTCTTCCTCCACCCCATCATCTGTCGCTAGGAGCATGGATAGCTCAGTTCGCTCAAAGTGTGGTTTGAGGCGGTTGACATGTAGGACCCTCAAAGGGTTCCTGGGGGATTGCAAGTCTACCAGATAGGTGACCTCGCTCTTTCTTTCCACCACCTCAAAAGGCCCAGTCCACTTATCTTGGAGAGCCCTAGGCTCCACTGGTGCCATGACCCACACTTTTTGTCCAGGCTGAAACTCAACCAGAGTGGCATTCTGGTTGTACCACCGTTTCATATCCTCCTGGCTTGCTTCCAAGTTCTCCTGAGCGAGACTCCTGAAGCGGGCAGTCTGGTTTCTTAGTGCCAGCATGTAGCTAAATACATCCTGGGGTGGTTTACTAGGAGCTTTCTCCAAAGCCTCCTTCACCAGACTGAGCGGTCCCCTCACAGGGTGGCCATAGATGAGCTCAAAGGAGCTAAAGCCAAGTCCCTTTTGAGGCACCTCCCTGTAAGCGAACAGAAGGCATGGCAAGAGGACGTCCCACTTATGCCTCAAGGGCTCTGACAGGCCCTGAATCATGCCTTTCAAGGTGCGGTTGAATCTCTCAACCAGACCATTACTTTGGGGGTGGTGAACTTGTAGGTTACCCCACACACCTTCCACAGAGACTTCATATAAGTGGATATGAAGTTTGTACCTCTATCAGATACCACCTCCTTGGGGAACCCCATGCGGGTAAAAAACCCCATCAAGGCACGTCCCACCACGGGGGCAGTGACCGTCCTTAGAGGAATGGCTTCTGGGTACCGCGTGGCATGGTCCACCAAGACCAGGATGAACCTGTTGCCCATGGCTGTCTTGGGATCCAGAAGCCCCACAATGTCAATTCCTACCCTTTCAAAGGGAGTACTGACTACAGGTAAAGGTTGGAGGGGAGCTTTGCATTTCCCCCCACTCTTGCCACTTGCCTGACAAGTCTGACAAGACCTACAATAAGCAGCTGACTGCTTGTGCATCAAGGGCCAGTAAAAGTGGGAGACAAGCCTCTTATAGGTCTTGTCCTGCCCTAGATGTCCTGCCAAAGGCACATCATGAGCCAAACCCAGTAGGAAGGCCCTGAAGCACTGGGGTACCACCAGCATACGAGCTGACCCAGGCTCAGAAACCTTAGGCTCACTGTACAGGAGGCCATCCTCCCAATAAATCAGGTGAGTACCTGGCGCCTCGCCAGCCGCCTGGGCTGCAGCCTGCTGCCGCAGCCCCTCAAGAGTAGGGCACTCCTTCTGCGCTGTGCAGAATGCTTCCCTGGTGGGTCCCCCTTCCTGCTGCCACTGCGACAGCTCAGGGACCTCCCCCAGTTCAGCCACCTGCTCCCCTGTAGGTTCCGGGGCATCACCCTCAGGCTCCGCCTCCTCCCAGATCGTGGGAACCTCGGGGGCCGGTTTCCCACGCCCCCTGGCCTTCCTCTTCTTGGCGGTCCCCTGGACCACTGTTTCAGGCTCCAGGGGCTCTTGACTACCCTGATTGGCTGCCATAGACCGGGTGGATACACATACCCACCCAGGGAGACCCAACATCTCCAAGTGAGACCTGTGTTCCACCTCCTTCCAAGGGGAATCCTCCAGGTCGTTACCTAGCAAACAATCAACAGGCATGGTTGGACTCACAGCTACTTTCCAGGAACCTGAGACCCCCCCCCCATTCAAAGGGAACCTGCGCCACTCTGCCGAGGCGCTCAGAGTTGTCTACCGCAACTACTTGGTGAAGTACCCGGGGATCAATCTGCTCTTCAGACACCAGGTGACTCCTCACTGTAGTCACACTGGCTCCTGTGTCTCTCAGAGCCTCCACCCTCTGTCCATTGATGGTCACCCATTGCCTGTACTTCTTAGTGTTATCAGGCACTAGGTTTCTCTGGACCATCTCACTGTCCCCTAGTGAGACAAGGGTCATTTCTGCTGGTTCCCACCCACCTGAAACCAACTCCTCCCCAAGCGCTACACTGGCCAAACCCTGGGACGGTGCACCAGTGGGTGCTGGTGTACTTTTGGGGCATTTGGGGTCCCCCCTCACATGACCCACCTGGTCACATGCATAGCACTTACGTGGGGGACCACCTGCCACTGGCTTCCCTTTGGCCAACCATGGCTTCTTTTCACTGGGGGGTTGGGAATCCTTACCCTGGGAATCAGTTTGGGGCCCTTTAGAGAACTCCCCCTGTTTGCCCATACCCCCCCCTTTCTTCTGAGAGGGACCCTGCCCACCCTTGGCGTGGTCTCCCCCATACCTCTTTTGGACCCTGGTGCTCTCCCAGCGGTCCGCTTCCTGTGCAAGCTTCCTGGGGTCAGTCAGCTTGCTGTCAAAGAGGTGCTGGCGCAGCTCTGGAAAACATAAACTGTACAAGTGCTCCCAAGCAACTAAATTGTAAAGCCCCTCATACGTGTTTACCTTACTGCCCTTCACCCAACCATCCAGTGACCTGCAAAAAGAATCAACACATTCCAACCATGTTTGGGATTCCTTTCTCTTGTAGGATCTAAACTTCTCCTTGTACTGCTCAGGGGTGAGACCATACCTGGTGAGTAAGGCCTCCTTCATGACAGGATAGGTGAGACTCTGAGCATCCCCTAAGGCCGTCAGTGTGTCCCTCCCCTCTGCCTCAAGATGCTTCCACAGGGCTGCCCCCCAATGAGCTTCAGGGACCAGGTTCATGTGGAGAGCTGACTCATAACCCTTGAACCACAAGTAGATATCATCCTCCCTCTTATAATCCCTCACAAGGTCTTTTGGGATGTGTACCCTTCTCTCAGGCTGCACTGTAGGATTGCTGCCACCATCTCTACTGGACTGGCTTTTATGATCCATCTCTTTCAAGCTAAGCTCATGAGCCATTGCTAACTTCCTCTCCTCAAGGGCTAGCCTCCTCTGCTCCAATTGGTACTCCCTTTCTGCCTGTCTGTCCTGTAACTCTTCAGGTGTCAGACCCTTGGAGGATACACTGCTACTTGCCCTAGAGACTCTTTCCCTGGGAATAACAGGCCCCCCCACTATACCATTATGTACTGATTGCTCTCCCTCCTCGTCCTCACCCTCCTCCTCATCCTCAGTGTGCCCTCCAGTGCTTCTGGTTGTCACCCAGGCCCTCAGCGCCTTTTTCAGCTCATCCTTCTTGGAAGAGCTCTTAATGGGACAACCAAAATGTTTACAAAACTGCTTTAGCTGAGCCTTGTTATAACTATCCAATTGCTTCAGGTCAAAAACAGCTTCAACTGGTGCATCTCCAAGTAGAGACATGATAAAAGGTTAAAAGAGTGCAAAGTTCCAAATGCAGAAAAGCAAGTTCTCAAATGAAGTTCCAGAAAAGTCAATCACCAGATCAGCAAAAAAGGAAACTGAATGCAGAGCAAAAACAGTCCAAATAGAGAAAAACAAAAATCACAAGACTAGTAGTATGTGGTCACGTAGTGGTCTGAACTCAAAACAGTAGTGTACACTTAATCACTGTATGTCAAGTACAAATACAAGTCCAAATCCCAACCGCTGATCACCAATGTTAGAAATGGGGTCTTTGGTTGACAGTCAGGTTACCCCCTGTTCAAGCAAAGACCCTCACTCTAGTCAGGGTAAAAGAGAATCACCCTCAGCTAACCCCTGCTTACCCCCTTGGTAGCTTGGCAGAGCAGTAGGCTTAACTTCAGAGTGCTAGGTGTAAAGCATTTGTACCAACACACACAGTAACTTAATGAAAACACTACAAAATGACACAACACCAGTTTAGAAAAATAGGAAATATTTATCTAAACAAAACAAGACCAAAACGACAAAAATCCACCATACACAAGTCAAGTTATCAATTAAAAATCAAAAAGAGTCTTTGAGTAGTTTTAAAAACACACTAGCGCTACTAGAGTGAAAATGTACCTGGTGTGCGTCAAAAATAACCCCGCACGGGCGGGTGTGCGTCAAAAATAACTCCGCACGGCGGTACTTGAGTCAAAAATCCAGCCGCACGATGATTTGAAAATCCCGCAGCGCAGGTTGTGATCTCCCAACCTCCGTCAGCGATGCTGCGCGTCGTTTCCCCTGCTCCATGCGTCGATTTTTCGGTCGCATTTCCTGCGAGCGTCGTTTCTCGCAGATCGGATTTGCATCAATCTTTTCCCCGCACGGCGCTCTGTGCGTGGATTTTCTTGTCTTTAGGCTGCCAGCTTCTCCTTTCAGGGTCCCAGGAACTGGATGGGCACCACAGGGCAGAGTAGGAGTCTCTCCAGAGACTCCAGGTGCTGGCAGGGAGAAGTCTTTGCTGTCCCTGAGACTTCAAACAACAGGAGGCAAGCTCTAGATCAAGCCCTTGGAGATTTCTTCACAAGATGGAAGGCACACAAAGTCCAGTCTTTGCCCTCTTACTATGGCAGAAGCAGCACTGCAGGAAAGCTCCACAAAGCACAGTCACAGGCAGGGCAGCACTTCTTCCTCAGCTATCAGCTCTTCCCCAGGCAGAGGTTCCTCTTGATTCCAGAAGTGTTTCTAAAGTCTGTAGATTTGGGTGCCCTTCTTATACCCATTTTAGTCTTTGAAGTCACCTTTCTTCAAAGGGGACTCACACCTACTTGTGAAATCCTGCCTTGCCCAGGCAAGGCCTCAGACACACACCAGGGGGTTGGAGCCGGCATTGTTAGAGGCAGGCACAGTCCTTTCAGATGAGAGTGACCACTCCACCCCTCCCTCCTAGCAGAGATGGCTAATCAGGAAATGCAGGTTACACCCCAGCTCCCTTTGTGTCACTGTCTGGTGTGAGGTGAAAAACAACCAACTGTCAAACTGACCCAGACAGGGAATCCACAAACAAGGCAGAGTCACAGAATGGTTTAAGCAAGAAAATGCTCACTTTCTAAAAGTGGCATTTTCAAACGCACAATCTTAAAATCAACTTTACTAAAAGATGTATTTTTAAATTGTGAGTTCAGGGACCCCAAACTCCACATGTCCATCTACTCTCTAGGGGAATCTACACTTTAATCATATTTAAAGGTAGCCCCCATATTATCCTATGAGAGAGACAGGCTTTGCAACAGTGAAAAACGAAATTGGCAGTATTTCACTGTCAGGACATATAAACCACATTACTATATGTCCTACCTTATCCATACACTGCACCCTGCCCTTGGGGCTACCTAGGGCCTACCTTAGGGGTGCCTTACATGTAAGAAAAGGGAAGGTTTAGGCCTGGCAAGTGGGTACACTTGCCAAGTCGAATTTACAGTGTAAAAATACACACACAGACACTGCAGTGGCAGGTCTGAGACATGATTACAGAGCTACTTATGTGGGTGGCACAACCAGTGCTGCAGGCCCACTAGTAGCATTTGATTTACAGGCCCTGGGCACCTCTAGTGCACTTTACTAGGGACTTAACAGTAAAACAAATATGCCAATCATGGAGAACCAATTACGTACACATTTTAAACAGGAGCACTTGCACTTTAGCACTGGTTAGCAGTGGTAAAGTGCCCAGAGTAACAAAAACAATCAAATCAGAGTCCAGCACACATCAACAACCTGGGGAACAGAGGCAAAAAGTTAAGGGAGACCCCGCCAAGGATGAAAAGTCTAACAATGCCCAACTGATGTGTCTGTCTGTCTAGCTCCATCTTGACCTGCTAACTCAAGATGAAACTATTGAGATTAGGAATTACACCTTGCCCAGTGTCAAGATACATCACCAGATTGGAATTGTCAGCAGACACATTCACACTGCACTATGCACTGCACTATGCACATGATGACTCCAGTCACATATAGAGCAAAGTCCTGCGTCTGTCTGCATTACATTCAATTAGGCCTCCAAATGGGCAAAGCCATATTTTACCTAGCCACTGTTTTGCCTGCACTGGTGGCAAGATGAAACTCTCAGCCCATCTTCCCAAGTGCTCCTAAATGCTGATGATCTGCAGATTTCAGCAGCTGCTTCGGTCAAAAAGATCTGGCATGCTCCACAAATGTCATGTCAATACAACCAATACTATAGATACTTGCCACAACTGGAAATTGCAACTTAACTTTGTACAAGTTCTATGCTTACTGTAACACTAAACTGTTGAAGGTAGATGTCACAATACAACCAGTAACATTGTACATTTCACATCAACAAGTCGAGCTGTCACTAGGCACACACAGACCACAGAAGAGACTGCCACTACCCCCACAGATGAACCCATCAGTGAAGAAGACCCGTTTTGATGTCTGGACATGGAGGACGGTTTTGGCCCATCTGGGCAACCTAGTCAGACACCAACAGTGAGTCTCACTGTGGCTACATCAACACCTCCCAGCCCGGTTGCCTCAACATCACAGGCAGCCATTAATCCCCCAACCTGTGTACCAACCACAGTATCTACCATCTTGGGCCCCCCAGTCCTGGATCCTGAGTTGCAGTGCAACACCTCGGACAATGAGGTTCTAGGACCCAGTTGGATAGGGTACCCCGTGGCAAGGGCACAGGCCCAGGGGGGCAGAGTGCGTGGGAGGGATGCCGTGGCCCAGCGGGGTGAGGTTATTGGGGCTGATCCTGGCAGGATACCATCAGCCACGTCTTGGAGGTCTGTCAGGAGTCCCAGGGTGTGATGGGCCAGGTGTTGACTGAACTCCAGGAAGTCAATCAGCTACAGAGGGACATGGATAGGGACATGCAAGAACAGGTGGAGGCCCACAATACCAACATGGCCTCCCTAACAGAGGGACATACATACCACCCTAAGCAGGGCTTTTCAACAACAGTCTACCTCTTCCTTTGGCTCATCTTCACCAAAGGTGGTGCCAGCCACTGGAAGGAAGGCCTTGCCAGAGGAAGAACCAACTCAGACACCCCTGCCTTTGTAGCAGCAGATGCCCCCCCTCCACAAAAGTGGGATAATCCAGCAAAGAATCTAGGAGGTGCGGGGAGCTGAGGGACATTCACACAGACCTGAGGAGGGCTTTTCAAAACCAATCTTGCCCTTCCTTTGGCTCATCAGCACCAGACCCATCAACATGATTTCCAGACACTGGAAGGGAACTCCTGCCAGAAGAAGAACTAGCCACAGACACCCTGTGTCCTCTGTAGCAGCAGATTCTCCCCCACACAAGTGGGGATATCCAGCCAATAATCCAGGAGGTGCCAATAGCAAGACACTCACCACTGCCAGCAAGTGACCTATTCCTAAAGGACCTCCTTTGTGTGCCACACATTCACTCTCCTCAACCACCTACCAGTCCCAATGGGAGGAGCTCTCTGGACTTTGGACCCCCAATGGTGTGACAACTACTCCAATGGTTTCATTCACCATGACTGACCCCCTCACTTTTCATTTTTGTTCCTTTCTGTCCAAATTTTATTTTCTGCCCTAAAATTGTCCAGATGCTCACTGTGCCACTGGATTGAAGCTTGCCTGGCTGATGATGGTTGATTTTCTAAAACAATTCCCAGGACGCTTGTTTCTGGTTCAGGGAGAACCTAGCCTGGCAGTTCAGGCTGGACTGTCCCCATGGGGAGCAGGGTCAAGACTGATTTGCATATGTCTGGGTCCAAACTGGGGTACCATGGTGAGCAAAAGAATGATGGATTTAACCCAGATCTGTGACTGGGCATGAGTGTTTGAAAAGTTTTAGCACTCCGTCCAGCATCCTTTTGTGTAGCATTGTACAGTTGCAGTCATTACATCACATGACATACCTACACTCATGAAAAGTAGCAGTTGATGAGATCTTCCTGCAAGTCAGCTCCTTCCTCTTCACTACTGTCATCCTCACTTGGCATTTCATGAGTCTCACCAGGTGGCACTGCAGGCTCCCCCTCCTCTGGAATGTACGGGATAGACCTCTGCAGGGTGATGCTGTGGAACATGCAGAATGCCACAGTGATCTGGCACACTTTCCCGGGTGAGTAGAGGAGGTCTCCACCAGTCGAGTCCAGACACCTAAATTTGGCCTTCAGTAGCCCAAAAGCCCGCTCCAATACCCACTGTGTTCTTCCATGGGCTTCATTGAAGCACACTTCCCCAGCATAATTGGATTCCTCAGTAGCGTCAACAATCAAGGACGGTTTGGATATCCGGAGTCTCCTGTTAAGGAATGGGACATTTGTGTAACAATGAGTCACTTACTTACTATTACAGCTCCTGACATTCCACACACATAACCAGGACAGATGTGACTTACCAACCAGCCAGGCCCTCCCTGGGTATAGTTGTGACATCATCTGGGGTATGGTGCTCTTCTGCATTATGAAGGAATCATGGGCTGAAACATGATAACGTGCAAAGACGTGAAATGTAGAGATCCACCAAACAGAAAACTAGCACGTTGTTAGAATGGAAGTTCTTTCTGTTATGATAAACTTGTTCATTGACCTGCGGTGGCACCAAGCCAACATGTGTGCCATCAATGGCCCCCACCACATGTGGGAGGTGGGCAAAACCATAAAAGTGAGCTTTCACATTGGCTACATCCTCATGTCGGGGAAACCTGATATAGCTGTCAATGTGTTTCAACATTGCTGAGAGGACATCCTTCAAATACAGACTTAGCATAGGTTGGGACATACCAGCAGATAGGGCCACTGTATATATTAGAAGGGCCTTGTGGCTAGAAAGTGCAATACTGACATGACTTGCACAATGGGTGGTATGCTGGTTGGATAACTAATAGCTGACATCAGGTCTGACTTCAACTGATATACGTCCACTATTGTTTGCCTATCCAGGAAGTAGTACATGATTACGTAGCGTTGCTCCATGGTTTGAAGATTTGGCAGTGGAAAGTAGACAGGAGGCTGTTGCATCCTCCCTCTTCCTGGGTGCCTATGTGTGAAAAGACATGATTTGTAACATTAGTGTGTCCACAGCAATATACAGGATGCATGTCAATGATATCATGTGACAAAGCATTCATGATTGTACAGACATGGCACCCAGTACACATCACAGCTGGCAACTGCACAAGGACCACATGTGACCCCATAGCTTTCAATAGGAGTCCACAACATGGATTTGGACCAAACTCAAAGATGTGCAACACAACTGCTCCTCGAAATGTGACTGTATATTCCAACCGTCAAAATGACCATCTGTGGAAGAGGATGGTGCACCACTGTTAAATGCTATCTGTGCCCTGCAACATGGTTGACTATAAGGACCTTCATTACAAGACAGGATAATAATGTTTGTGAGGTAACAAAACATTTTTGTAGGTGTGACACAGTTTATAAAGCCCAATACAGCATTTATGGCTGCCAAAATGACGGATGCCTGACCTTCTTCACTGGATATTAGGAACTCCCACGACCACCAGCGGAAATCTTCATGGTGGTAGGCAGTTGTAACCATGGCGGACACAGCTAACATTGCCAATAGCTGTGTCTGCCAGTGGTGACAACTGCATACGTGGCTGACGTGACTGCCATGTTGTGCAGATTCACTCACTTGACTCCTGACATTGCTGCCAGCAACACCTTCACAACTTGAGCTGCTGTGTACCGCCTTTGGGAGCAATCATGCCACATACACCAGGTGATAGAGCCCCTGCCTTCTCTCCAGAGGAGCTGGAAAGGCTTGCTAATGAGGTCCAACCCCGGTATAGACAGCTCCGTAGCTTACCAGAGGATCAGATAAGTACGTCATGTGCACCATTTTCTCTGTACTTCACCATTCTTTTCCTCCTGACAGGCTACAATGAGCCCCTGTGTGCCAGTTAGACTTCTTGTATGCCTGTTGTTGCAGTCTGTGGGGCATTAAAGGGATGTACAGTGTGCAGGTATCAGTCACATTGTGTTTTGTGATTTTTTGGGGGGTCCTAGATCCTCCTTGTGTTGGGTGCACATAACTAGGTAAGGAGACATTACTGACATCCAAAGACATTTTTTCTTCATGATTGTTGTAAATGTTGGACAACATGTATGTGCATGACCGCATGAGCTGTGTATGCATCTTGTATGAGTCATTTGAGAATCATGTGATCAATTTGTATAGTGCCACAGATCTTTCAACCCACACTAGGCCTTGCAAAACTGTGTGTTGAAGGCATAGCATGACTCACTCTGCCCTTCAGGATGCCACACAAACCATATGCCAAATTGCTGATGGCCACATGATGTACTGTCATGCATGGAAGTGATGGAAATGGAGTGTCATGTACATTCTGTCTGGTCGGCCTACAGAGAACAGGGCTTGTCAAATGTATCTTTCAGTACAGGACCTACTCCAGGCTCTGAAAGAGTCACTATGGCTATGCAATTGTGATGCTATGCCCGCTCCATGTACACCAGCAGATCTTGGAATGTGGCCAATATGAAGAAAGGACTGAGGCATTCAGGGCAAAATGTGTATACTCCCCCCATTAGGAAGCCCACCCACCCAAACAAGTAGGCCACCCTGTCCAAACCCACCCATTCCAAATCCAGTACCCCTATTTCCCCCAAGGATGATCCCTGAGGTGCCTGTCTGCCCACTTGAATCCTCTTTCTGTGGAGGTTCCCTGGAAGTAAAAGGAGTCAAGTGTTTGCACAATATTGTGCTATGAAAGAATATCATATGGACTGGCCAACGTCCTTGGATAATTTACAATTGGTTTGAAATAAACCCAAACAATTGCCTTTTTTTTAGTACACTTTTGTCGTGCTATTCATTGTTTACCTTTATGTTGTTCCTGATTAAGTTGTACGGTCTGCCTACAGTTATGTGTGTTTCAGCCTGCTTGCTGATCCATTTGCTGTTGTTTGCAATATCTGACTTTGTGGGTGTTGCTGGTGTCACCCAAGACAAAGGTAGATGTTGACTGTATGGATATGTGGTTTAAATGCAATTGTGGTGTCATGGCATTGTGTACTGCTTGGTATGGTAAGCATTTCATCTTGTGTTGTCCAATGTGAGCATGTGGGGTGTTACACTTGTCCTCCTGATGTGGATTGAAGATTCATCTCACGTGTAGCAGCTTGAGTTTTCTTAGTGTAGACATAGAGGGTGTTAAATTGTGCTACCCTTATTTGCATTTGACTGTGAATGTGTCCATTCTGCTGTATGTACCTTGCAACTACTTCATATGGATGTATGTCCCATGCATTTGGAGTAGTATTTGCTTTGCTGACTTGCACTTTTACATTGTGCAGATTGGCATGTCACTTGACTCTAGTATTATTTGTCACCGAGATAAATGTAGAGCCAGATCCTGTGCAAATGTTGTTTTAGAGGTGTGTGCAAAGTGAAATGTGTCCCAGTGCAGCATTCTACCCTGAGTGATCCTGATGCTCCCATCCCTACTGTGCAGGTATTGTTTGCTTAGTGAGCTTGGGGTATTTGTCTCTCTGACTATTGTGCATTCCATTTTACTTCCATTGTATTGCAATGTGGGTGATGTGTGTGTCTATTGCAGGGCTGTTTGTTTAATGGGAGTGGTGTTTGTGTTCCATGACACATCAATACATATGTGTGTTGAATATAATGGCAGTCCATGGCATGTGTGCAATGTGAGCGTGTGAGTTGTTGGTGCTGTGTGACAGAATGTTGTGTACACTTAACTGTCCCTGTGCATGAGATGAGAAGACGTGTGTTTTGTGTAGTGCTGCGGTGCAGTGTGAGTGACCGCCGATAGGAGGCATTTCTTGACTGTGATTGTGTACTTCTTTGTGAATGATTCTGAACCAGGACACAATGACATGTACTTGATGTCCGTAGCGTGAACTCCATATCATGTGGATGACAGCGCAAAGATTTGTTATTGAGCGTAATGACACAGGTATGTGTGTGCACTTATGGTCTGTTGTACCCATGGTAACGTGGATTTTGTGCATCTCTGATTATCAGCAGCAGCGGCAGGATGTGTGTGAGGGGCTCCATGGTGACACAGGATGTGTAAGGCTGCCTGCAGGTGATTATCTCCCTTTATACTCCCGGGTTCTGCCTGCTGAGATGTCATGATTGGAACACCATAGTAACATTGGTGGTGTGCAACGTCATAATGAGTCCAGCGGAAATACTTTTATCTTGTGACGTCAGCGGTCTGCGCTGCCTGGTGGTTCTGGTGGAACCAAGGCGGTCTTTGCTCCATAGGCCAGCATACAGTGGTCCGACTGCCAACCAATGGTGGACGGATCGCCACCACTGCCATGGCAGTCGACAGACCACTGAACTCGTAATGAGGCTCTAAGTCTAAGTTTGAACTTCAATTATGAATATAAATTAAATTAAAATAAAATTATTTTTCTGAAGTTAAAATTTTTAAAAAATCATTCTTACCTAAAGGAAAAAAAATATTTTTTAATGTGCATTAAAAATTATTTAAAGTGATGCTTGCAATTATTTAGATTTTTTTAAAAATAAAATCTATATTTCCATTGCTTTTTAGATTTTAAACAGGTTATTAAAATATTTTAAAATGTAAGTAATAAATATGTAACATAGTGATATTTTTGAACTTTAATTTACATCTATTTATATTTTTAATTCTTTTAAATAATATCAATTTATTTAACATTATTTCCTATGTGGTTTTATTTAAGTCCTTACCGCCATTATTATGGGAGGGTGCTGCCATACTATTGGTTAGCCATGTGTAGTGCTGGACTTACTACATTTTTTTAGCAGTAACTTACATTCAAGGGGGCTTATTTACAAGTCCCTTGCGCCACTGGTGCATTACTTTTTCCCATATAAAAAGTGGCACGGCAGCAGCCCAAGGGGCATGCAAAAAAAGCCTCAGGGTTTCTAAATATCAAAAAGTAGCAAACTTACTCAAAAGTGTAAGTTACCTTTGTGAATAAAGCCCAGGGTGTTTAGCTTTAGGGCCTGCCAGTGGATGTTTTTCAGCTGAAGTATTATCTCATCCACAGCCTCATTCTCCAGAGCGTGTGTAAGTGACAAGAACTTTAACATGACATAGGGCCTCATTATGAGTTTGGCGGTCCACCACAGGACCACCAAATACGCGGGGAGGACACCACTGCCATGGCGGTGATGCCCCACCCACCAGTTTATTTCAGTGTCCCCACCAGACTGAACGGTGTGAACATTGTAGTACACGATTCAGGAACAGTGTTACGCACTAAGGCAGCCGAGACCAAGATTGTAGCACTCCAGCACTCTTGGAATGTGCATTTCAACAGTGCTGGGCAAGGTGGCCTCTAGCACTGGCTTTCCACAAGCCTTTCCATGGCAGGTTCCCCACCATGGAAAGTTGAGTTGTAATCAGTCAGGTGGGGCTGAGTACAGTGTCGCCCTGGCTGATTACTACTCAGGCCGCCGTCATCACATCGAGAACCATGTTCCTGGTGGGGATGGTGGTCTTTAGGTAGTCCGCGTGCCAGGTTTTTAATGTGGTGGTCGGACCACCTGGAGTGCGGCTGACGGCCGTCACCACAAGTGTGGCAGTCCTCGGACTGCCAAACTCTTAATGAGGGCCAAAGTGTTGTTTACATTGCATGTGATAGATGGTGCTTGAAGAATTTGGCTACAATATGGCTGCAGAAATCAATAGTTGGGCAATTTAATATAAAATGTAATTTCATAAATTCAGCATAGTCTCAACTTGGAGATAACGAAAACTTCATTTTATATATGAGTTGCAGTCACGTACATTATTTGTACCTCTCACACTGGTACAAGGTGCTATTCAAATAAGTCTTTTTATTTTCATTTTACACCAAAATCACCTCCTGAGTTCACTGACCCCCAACAGATAAGCCACACCAAGTTGTCCATGCACTGCCTCAGGCATGAGGGTGGCCTGCGGCAGTGTCTACTTGGTGTTCCAGCTACTTGCTTAGACAGCTTACAGATGCTGGTTGCTACCTACTCCTTTGTGAGAAGTACCATCACTTAGTTTTTCCAACTCAAATTGTGTGACCACCTGTGCATTCACATTGCTGTATATCCTAGCATATATAGCTTCTTGTGGCTTCCAGGACGCTAAATGCAATCTCTCTGTAAAGTTTGCATTTTCTTTAGTGAGCATCTCAGCCAAAATGTTTCAGTCCTCCTTCGTGAACTTGTGTTTGTGTTTCTGGCTCTTGTAAGTATGGTCACTGGCATCTGTTAAGAGTTATCCTTTGTCTTTGAACTGGAACCATGTTAAAATTGCATTTGTATTGGTCTTAACCATACCTTTATGCTTGCCTCTTCATCATAAGATTTAAAAAACATGAAGGTCTAGGTATGGATGCCAAAGTCTATTTTTGTTGACAAGTTTTAGCTCTCTGAAATAGCGCAAGATGGGTCTGGCACTTAGTTCAGGACAAGAGGTTTCAGTACACAACCAATTTGTTGTTAATGACAGTAACGTTATTGTCAGGTTGGTGTTATGTACAAAGGATATATAGGGTAGTGTTACATACAAGTGCTTTGGTATGGTTACAAAACAATTGAGACACTATAAAATTAACAGATTTTTAAATGTGTGTCACACCTGGAAGGTTTCAGTGCAACACACAGGATCCAACCATTAAAGCTGACCCTTACATTACTGATAGGAATAATTCTTGCATGATCACAGTCTTTTAATGCTAAAAGTGGCTTACTGAAGAGATTATAGTTTTTTTTAGGAATCTCAATCCTTTCACCTTAAAGAATGAACACACCATTTTGTGTGGCTATAGAGAGGGTAGCACATAACTACATTAGAGTAGAACAACTTTAATTAGCTAGTGTTATAAAATAGTTTGTGCATGTAAATTCCCTCAGGGTAGCTTCTGACATGTAGTAGGGTGGCACACTTCTACATAAACTCTCCATGGTCGTCAGTTCATGTACTATGTGAATTGGGAACTTTTTTTTAGTATGCCCTAGCACTGCCCTGAGTGGAGAGTTTTTTCCATTCTGTGTCTGGCTTTCTGCCTTCCTGTAAATCCCCAAAATCCATAACAGTGCTAGAATTTTCAACCTTTTTTTAGAAAATTGCTGGATTGCAATTTCTTTACGGGACATTGCACAATTTGCTAGTATTGACAATTTTAACACATTTGCTATTACTTTTGTGTATTATGCCCATAGTGTCCGAAAATGCATCATTAACCCCAGAAGAACCTCCCTGAACAATCCTCACCACTTTTTTAGATATAGATCCCATTCCTCATTTAACCAGTGTTAGAGATCAACTTTTACTAATACATTAATGGCCTAGAAGCTAGCATATGGTAACTTACAAAGCTTCAGTTTAAAAGCACAACATAGAAATTAACGTGAAAATGTAAAATGTGCATGTTTGGATTACGGTGGACAACGTGACCGCCATTAGCATTTTGACATCTTATTTAACATGAAGACATTGTGCATTTATATTTGAGTAAGCTACTGAAATGATATAATGCAAAATGTATTTATTAGTCAAATATTAGAACTGAAGAATTAAATGAATATGAAGTAATTGTGATTTAAGTGGATTTTAATTAACGTCAGTTATGTGTGTGCAGAAAAATAAATGCACGTCTAAACTGTTCTAACATGTCGTAAATAATGTTTACTATTAATTTGCTTTGCATATGTGATTTTCATTGTAAGGTGCACAATAGCTTTTATTAGTGTATTAATGTGTATATAGGCTTTCTTAGCTTGACTAGGTCTGGAAGAATGATTTTTCAGTAGTAAAGGAAAATTACTTGTTTATTCTGTTCCCTTCTACCTAAATTTTTCCCACTAGGTTGCTGACATGGTATTGAATGTCCTATTGTATTGAAGACAAAGAAAATGTTTCAATGATAATTATGTAACAATATTTGTTCTAGTTGTCGATTAAGGCAAGAAACTTATAATTCTCATGTGAGAAATGTTTAGTCCATCCTGTGTACCATGAGAAAGAAATCTGAAGTAACAACTAGGAAATGTAATATTTTGTTGAAATTGTATGAAATAATTGAAATAACAATCCACTATGAGAAAATCTAGAATAGTTAAAAATTTGATGGTGCCAGTGACTACCAGTGGATGCCTACTCTTGTGCGTAAGATTAGCCCACCCCAAGGACCAATCAAAGGACCATGGATATTTCTAATTAGTTAGGAACTTTGAAACTATTGGTCTCTCTGCTAGAGCCAGTGTTGACGCACTGGTGATCCCAGACGTGGTGCTGATCTCTTTTTCTGCTGAACACCTCTATCCCCTTAGTTATCTTCTGAAGAAGAAAGTCATACATTTCAATTGCCCTATTTGGTAATTTTGTTCAGTACTAATATACCCAACTAATTATGAACTGCTTACATGCCCTATGTGCAGCCCGTGATCTGCACCTTCCTGATGCTGCTGTCGGGAGAAAGTGAACGCTCTATCTGATGAAGTATTCCTTTCTGCTGTCCCATAAGGAGAGGTATCACTATATGTGTTTTTTTGCTTCATTTTCAACTTAGATAATTACACAAGCAATTGTTTTACTGAGTTGCCCTAATTAGATGATTTTACCAAATCATTTTGACTTTCTTTTGGCTTTTGCCCGCATGTGTTAGAACATTCCACCACATGTAACTCCAAATTGGTGATAAGAGATTAGGATGGCCCAGTCCAGAAATTGATTGTTAAGATTGTACTTTAATGATTTACTGGTGACACAACCATCTGCTTTGAAATCTGATACTAATGTACATATTGTGGTTCTGCTTATTTATGGTATTCTCTTGGAGTGTTAAACAGTATTGATGTTTAGTAGGCTAATCCTCTTTAGTCTTTTTGGTCAGCCAATGGTTCTTATGTATGTTTATAACTTAGTTTTGCATACCATATAAGTTACATTCATTTTGGGAAACTTTATTCAGTTTGAAGTTTGATTTAGTGTTAAATTGTTCATTGTGCACAGAATTGCTTATGGTGTCATGTAATTGATTTGTGATTGAATGAATCTGACTACACTCTTCACTAAGTCCAAAGATCTAGTCGACCTCTTGTGGTGGGAATAGTGATGATGTCTCACCAGAGTGCTTGTGGTTTCTGAACCCGAGGTGGAAATAAGAACCCAGCGAGCGCTCCAACACCAGTCATATCATGCTATGCCTTAGCCCCTTTATTTTGATGTATTGCAGCATAAGATCTATACAAGATTTCTCAAATCAGTAGTGTGTGTGCTACTTGTATCTCTCCAGCTACCTACAAGTACTTCTTCTGTATGCTGCCCTGCCTATTAAATAAGTTGCTTTTGCTTCATTGAGTTAATATATTTATACCAAAATTTCAGAACTCATAAGCTGATGTTTGGAGAATTTCAAAATACATTTAAAGCTGACATTTGGGTTATAAATAAGGAGGTGCTGGGGAGATATTCCTAATATTCATAACTTGGTGCCAATGTAAAGACATTCCACATTGATAAACCTTTTTTACGTTACTGCTGGAAACACAGGCCTGCTGCACTTAGGTGGTCACTGTTGGTAATCTTGCATATGGTGCCCACTAATCTAATCATGTCTGATATGGTCACTATTAAAACTCTAATATTATTAGTAACTCGAGATACTTTCTTTATGATGACACCATACCCTTCATGACAATGAAATGAAAAAAACCAGCATGGCAGTTTTGAACAATTAACTAATGTATCCCTCTGTTGTAGTCCTGAAAGGCTGACTGAATCATGTGTTCTAATAATTTGTCAGTTAGCATCTTTGGTAGTAATCTTCTGGTCAGAGGTAATGGTGAGTGGCGTGAGTGGGACGATCTACATCAGGGACCTGATTGTTGTGCTGCAGTGTCCCGACTCCCACCTCAGTCTGGGGCTGAACACGGCCCTTTGTTGGGAGTGCCGCTGGTGAAAGGGATGACGCTCCCTGGAACCTCTTGAAACTGCTTTGGAAGGCCTGGGAGAGCAGGTCTTCCGAGGGTGCCTTCCAGCAGCTTGTGCTACTCCCACTCATCAGCCAGTGGGGATGGACGGGACAAGGGTGTTGACTTTTCTCTCCCTGCCTCTGGAACCACCAGTAGCTGTGGGCAGATACAGCAACTGCGTGGGAAGATCTGAATGGCCTCATTGGGACATGGATCTCCCTGACATCAAAGGCCATCTAGGGGCTGCAGTTTGATTGAGGCAAGAAACAGGACCGGTATGAAGATGCACAAGGATATTGCCATTTGGGACATGGAGCAATAACGTGGGGCCCTCGGCTGCTCATGCTACCTCTACTACCACACCAAGGTAATTGGGCCAAAGGGAATCAGAAGCAAGTCAAGAAGGCCGCCACTGTTGCACCTATAACCCTACAGCTTGTTGAAGCTCCTGTGGTTGTGATCTGCTTCACGAAGAGAACTCTGTGGGTCTACAGTCCTACTACAGTTTTCACTGACAATATATTGAAACCCTAAATATACTGATACAGACAAATCGTGTCAAAAATATCGAGCACGAAAATATTGTTTTCCTATACTTATAATTGGAAATACAAAAATATATAATTTTTTACAAATATCGTAAATTCGAGACAAATTATCACAAAATATAATTCTTTAAATATATAGTTAAGAATAGAAAAACCTTAAATATTAAAATGTAACAGTAATATAATGTGAATTAAATATATTTGAACAATATAAATACATATATATATATATTTATTAAAACAAACACATATATGCATGTGTGTTTATTTACACAAACATATAATGCAAACTATTATTAAAAAAAGCATTTTAATTTATATTATAATGTAATTTTTTTTAATGTAATAATATAACAAGTGGATATATGTGTATATCTATATCTATCTATATATCTATACATATATATATATGTATATGTCCAGTTGAAGGCGTTTGCCGAAATGCGTTGACATTTGGCCGGGACAGCATGTGCTTATTGTTTTTTGCCATTATTTCTATTATTATTACATTTTTGATTGATTTTTTGAGCTTCATATATTTAGATTTGCCTTTATGAATTTTTTCTCCAATAAAAAGAGTCGACGATTTTCACAAAAACTAATTTTGAATTGTTTTGCTATCTACTTTTCACTATCTCTTGAATATTGTGCAGCCATTCAGTGATGAAAAACGTCGCACCGCTTTTTTAAATATATATATATATATATATGTATATATATATATATATATATATATATATATATATATATATATACACACACATATACAAACACAATACATTTAAAACAAAACGTTGCTCCAGAAACAGGCCTGATACCCAAGGACAGTGGAGCATGAGCTTTCATCAGTAATATCAATAGAATATACTCACTCTGTTAGAAGTGAAAACAGGGATTTCCGTTGAAATATAGAATATATATATATATATATATATATATATATATATATATATATATATATATATAAATATATATACATTTAAAAAACAAAAAGCATACCAAATTTAATTACATATACAAAGTAAACAACATAAAAAATATATTTTAATAAAAATATATTATATATTACAAACATTACAAATTAACACAAAATAGATTAAAATACACTGAAACATAACAATTATACAATTTTAAACAATATAAACAAAACTATAAATTTCTAGAAATAATACATATAATATTCCCATTCCACTCTGTGCAACAGTAGGGAAAGCTTCGGACTCAGGAAGGATACAATTTACTGTTCCCACTTCATTCTGTGCAACAGTAGAGAAGGCATTGAACTGAGGAGGGGAAACATTTACTATTCCCCCTCCAGTCAGTGCACCAGTTGGGAAAGCGTTGGACCCTGGAGGGGTAAACTTTACTATTTCCACCTCAGTCTTTGCAACAGTAGGGAAAGTATCACACTTCAAACACATACCCTATTTTAATACAAGTATTAATTTCATAAAATGAGAAAACCATTTACATAAAATTACATTTATACATTAAAAAAACACTTAAATAATTCAAGTGATTATACATTTTTCAAATAATTAATATAAGAAAAAATTGTTATTCATTAATTATTTCATTAAATTACCAAACTATAGTCGCACATTAAACATATTTTTAACTTAAAAAATCTTAATATTTACACAATTTTACATAATTAATTAACAATTAATTGTTTAATAATAAATAATGTATAATTCATAAATTATTATTTAATTAACTTCCCACCCTATAGCCTTAGAAATCGAACAACATACACTTAAAGTATAAATGTTAAAAAAAAAAATACACAATTTACATAATTAATTCACAATTGCCTAATAATCATTTTATGAATAATTAATAATAGTTAATGTATTATTTAATTAATGTCCCATCCTATACCCCTACAAACCCAACAATCCACACCTAAAATATAACTTGTTTAAAAATTGTTCATACTTAAAAATAAAACAATTATTATGCATAATTAACTTCCCACCCTGTCCTCCTAAAAACCTCACAACCTGTTACAGCTCTATTAATTACTATTTTACAATGAAATTAAAAATATAAGTAACTTAAAATTACAAACTATATTTAAACACATTAACAACAATTACAGAAACAATATAATATATAGACAATTTAAATATTATTTAGCCCTTTTGATGCCAGGCCTTTTCCCCCTCCTGTGCCAAGCCTTTTTCTGGCTTTTTGGAGTAGTTCACGCTTAGGTCATCATAACTGTTCGTCCACATAAGCTATCCAAGCCAAATATGCGTCCTTTTTCTCCAGCCTCCTAGGGATTCTGACGGTACCCAGAGTTTGTGTTTTTCCCTGGAGGAGACCAAGAAATTAGCCAAAATACAGCTAACATTTGGGGTTTTGGGGGGAAAATAGGAAAAAGTGCTGCAGAAGAAAGCACAAGCTGTTTTCCCTGCAGATGGCAACTACAAAGAGTTTGCAGTGCTAAGATCATCATCTTTCCAGCTTTCAGGAACAGGCAGACTTGAATCAGAAAACCCAATTTTTCAAAACAGTTTTGGCATTGGAATGGTAGATCTAGGACACCTAAACATTTCTGAAAAGTAGACAAAATTCCGATTCAGCATGAAGTAATTTGTGTAGATCCTTCAAGGTTTTCCTATAGAAAGAGTTGAAATAAAAAATATGGAAACTGAATTGAAAAAACTGCCATTTCTGTCTACGTTTTCTTCTATAACTTTTTCTATTCATTACGTCTCCTGGACCATTCTGGTTGTGGGGTGATATCAGGCTTGTAGGTTCGTTGAGAACCCAAGGTGCCCACAGCCAATAATTGAGATGCACCCTGTAATGGGTTATCATTGCATACTGGGTATACAGCAATTCATTTGGTAAAATATAGAGTGAAAAATAGGTATTAAAGAAACCTTTGTATTTCCAAGATGGGCAGAAGATAAGGAGCTTAGAAGCAGTTGTTATTTGCACATCTCTGAATTCGGGGGTCCCCATACTAGCATGAAAAAGAATGACTTCTTTCCTACACACTGTCTTACATTTGGAAAGAAAAAATGTTAAAAAAAGACAAATGGCGATAACACTTGTTGTGCTCTTCTGTGTTGCCCCAAGTTTTCCGATAAAAATGGTATCTCACTTGTGTGGGTAGGCCTAATGCCCGCAACAGGAAATGCCCCCAAACACAATGTGGACACATCACATTTTTCCACTGAAAACGGACACATTTTTTGCAACGTGCCCAGCTGTGGATTTTGGGCTCTAGCTTAGCCGGCACCTAGGGAAACCTACAAAATCTGTGCATTTTTGAAAAGCTAGACACCTAGGGGAATCCTGGATGGGGTGACTTGTGGGGTTCTCACTGGGTTCTGTTACCCAGAACCCTCTGCAAACCTCAAAATTTGTCTAAAGAACACATTTTGGTGCTGCAAAGTTCTGGAATCTGAGGGGGGCCACAGACTTCCTTCAACCGAGCAATCCTCCATATCTCTTGATGAAAATGGCACCTCACTTGTGGTGGTTTTTGCAAGGAGGACACCGGCATTTTTGGCCCTGGGCTCAGCAGCCATCTAGGGAAAAGTACCAAACCCAGACATTTCTGAAAACTAGACACATGAGGGATTACAGGGAGGTGTGACTTGTATGGATCCCCCAGTGTTTTCTTACCCAGAACACCCTGCAAACCTCAAATGTAGCTAAAAAATCCCATTTTCCTACCACCCAGCGTTCCCCTCTGACTCCTGATAAAAATGATATTTCACTTGTGTAGGTGGGCTAAGTGCCTGGACCAGGAAGGGCCAAAAACATGTCATAATTGAGGGGGAACCAAAGTGGGTCCAAAAGGGCAGTTTGAAAAAAAACATTTTTAGGCTAACAAGTGGGGCAGAATTTCTATCGGTATAGATGTGACAATGCTGGTTGGTAGGAATTTTGTGGATTCCTGCAGATTCCAAAAGCTTCCATTATACAAATTGTTAGAAATGGGGTTTCTGGTTGGCTAGGGTATGCACCTCAGCCAGGCAGAACTTACCCACTCTAGTCAGGGCAAGGGAGTTACACGTCCAAGATAACCCCTGCTCACCCCCTTGGTAGCTTGGCACGAGCAGTCAGGCTTAACCCGGAGGCAATGCGTAAAGCGTTTGCACAACACACACATACATGTGACGCAATATCCCCACCACAAAGGAAACACAACACCAGATTATATGAAAATATACTGTATTGTACACAACGTAATTATTAGACCAACATCACATAACAGTACTATCCTGTTACCTTAGCAGTTGTCAGAACGTTACACATTAGTTACTCTGCAAACTAGCAGTAGTCACACATAACACACAGGTTACTTAGTATTCTGCAACATAAGCAGTAGTCAGGAAACACGTTATCACATTAGAACACTTGTCATAAGCATATCATAAAACGCCCATAGTAGGAACATTAGAAAACCTATGGCAAGTTAGGGAAACATATTAGCAAGTTATGCCCATAAAAGGAACATGTGCACACATATGTAAAAGCATCATAGTACAGGCAGGTAATATAACACAATTAATAAAGTCTGTAGCAAGAACTTCAATTACGGTTATACTGGTCCTTTTACGAGTACCTGGCTTGATGAAGAGGCACCTCCAGTGCCTAAAACGAATAATGGGGCCCCCAGCGCTCTTCTGCGCAAAACGGGGGCCTCCCTGATCTCCTGGGGTTAGGGGAGGGCGGCACGCACCTCCTCTATGATAAAAATGGGCCCCTCTGGGGTCCGTAAACACTGGGGCCCCCCTAGGCCTCCACCGGCCCTCTCGAGGGGGGCCCAGGTCCGGGAAACCTTTAAAGGGGGAGGGGGGCGCCTCGCACCCCCTCCTAGTTGAAACACGGGCCCCTCCGGGGACCCGCTAACTCCTGGGGTCTCCCTGGACCTCCGTGGCCCTGCCACTGGGAGACCCCTAGATAAAAGACTCCTGGCCCGCGAGGGGGCCAACAAGAGAGAGCTGGGGGCCAGGGCGAGCCTCCGGCGAGGTCTCGGTCTGCCCGTGGCCCACAGGGAGCCCCTCTGGGCTCAGCCGGGCAGGGAGAGGCTTCCTCCTCTCCCGGCCGTCCTCGGACTTCGTTCCGGCCCCAGGCAGGGCCTTCCGGTGCCCCGGGGGGACTCACAAGAGCCGTCCTCGCCCCGGGGACACCCACAGGAGCACGCTTGCTCCTTAAGATCAAAAAGGAGTTTTCCTTCGGGCCCTGGGGGCACAGTGCTGAGCGCGAACCTCGCGCTCAGCTGAATGCTCTGCCCGGGTTGCGGCGGTGATACACAGAAGATGGGGCTTGCCCGAGCCCCGGGGGCACCACAACAATGGCCCGCCTTTCTCTACCTGTTCTTCGTGCCCCGGGGGCACACCAGGCAGCGCATTTCGACGCGCTCGTAGTTTTCTTTACACTCGGGTCACGGCGGTGATTTCGAAAGGGGAGAAGCGTTTGCAGGGCACCAGAGCTGCTCTCCCAGCAGCGCTCTGGTGGCGTTTAACTCCCTGTTCAGCAGAGCGCTCCACAGACAGGGGTGCAAAGCAGAGAACAAGCACTTCCCATGCGCTTTGAAGAACAAAGGCAAGACACTAGCAGCATTCCCTGGGCTAGGAATGGGTGCAGGGGTCAGGGGCCACAGCACCCTGCCCCTGGGGAGCAGAACTTTAAGAAAAGGTCCTCAGGTGGAGGGCCCAGCAACAGGCCAGCACAAGGGGAAGGCAGCAAGTGGCAAGTCCTTCACAGTGACCAAGCAGGTCACAGGTCAGCACAGCAGCAGCAGTCCATGGCGGTTCCTGGTGAGTCCTTTCAGCCTTTGGTGTCCAGTTCCAAGATGATTCCAAGAGTCTCCAAATTGTGGGGAAAATTCCCCTGTACTTATAGTCCATTTTTAGTGTTTTACAATGATAGGGAGAGGAGGTTCCAGCCAGTTACAACTCTCCTTTCAGCACAGGCTCCAAACATCAGTGGGGGGTTAACGACCCTATTGTGTGAGGCCAGGGCACAGCCTTTACAAATGTAGGTGTGCCCCGCCTCTCCCTTCTCTCAGCCCAGGAAGACTATTCAGTATGCAGATGCACCTCGGTGACACCTCCACCCTCCCTGTGTACAGGCTGTCTGGAAAGTATGCACAAAGCCCCAACTGTCACTCTGCCCAGACGTGGATTGGAGTCAAGCTGCAAAACACCAGAATCATAAGCACAGATAAATGCGCACTTTCTAGAAGTGGCATTTCTGTGATAGTAATAAAAAATACACCCACACCAGTAAGCAGTATTTATTATCACCATCACAACCATACCAAACACGCCTACGCTACCCCTCATAAATCAGACAATACCCCTTACACATAAGGCAGGGCATTTCTAATGCAATCCTATGAGAAGGCAGCACTCACAGCAGTGAGACACCAAGTTAGGCTGTTTGTCACTACCAGGACAGGCCATGCAATATGGCACATGTCCTGCCTTTCTACATACATGGCACCCTGCCCATAGGGCTAGCTAGGGCATACTTTAGGGGTGACTTACATGTAGTAAAAGGGGAGTTCTGGGCCTGGCAAGTAAATTTAGATGCCAGGTCCCTGTGGCAGAAAACTGCGCACACAGGCCCTGCGCTAGCAGGCCTGAGACAGGTTTGAAAGTCTACTTCAGTGGGTGGCGCAAGCAGCGCTGCAGGCCCACTAGTAGTATTTAATTTACAGGCCCTGGGTATAGAGATACCACTGTACAAGGGACTTATAGGTAAATTAAATATGCCAATTAGGTATAAGCCAATCATACCAACTTTAGATGGGAGAGCACCTGCACTTTAGCACTGGTCAGCAGTGATAAAGTGCTCAGAGTCCTAGAGCCAACAGCGAGAGGTCAGAAAAACCAGGAGGAAGGAGGCAAAAAGACTAGGGATGACCATGCGTATGGCCAAAAGTCCAACACAAATGTAGGGAAAATGTGTGCTTTTAAGCAAAGTTAGAGGTTTGCAGGGCATTGTGGGTAAGAAAACAGTGTGAAGCACATGACCCTGGACTCACCCAGATGCTTAGTTTTCGGATGTGTCTAGGTCTGGTAGGTGGCAACGTACCAAAGTCCAAAAAGTGCAGCTCTCACCATTGCAAGTGGGGTGATATGAGTTAGCCAAGCTCTCTTGGCCCAAATGAATCAAATGTCCTCTTGCTTGCCATTGAAATTAAATGCTTTAGTTTGCAGAGGGGACTGAAAGACTGTTACCTCCTTCAGTTGGTGTGCAGGGCATATCCATGCCCATAGTGGTTTGCAGTCCCCACCCCCCTATTTTTTTTAATTGTCTGGCATCTAGTGGGCTTTCTGCCCCCCTGGGGAGCGGATCGGGGTGATTACCCCATGTGCCTCCCAGTGGGCAGAACAACTTTGTCCCTATTGATTTGGGGTGGGTATATGGCCGTACCCTCCTTTTTTAAATAATTTTTCCCTGGGGTCTAGTGTGCTTTCTGACTCCCTGGGGGCAGATGGGCCTTACAAAAATAGGCTGATCTGTCCCCAGAGGGCAGGAATGGCCATCAGTAATGTGCTACCATGGGGAGTGACCCTTGCCAAACAGGTCGTTCCTCCCAAACAAAACACACACACACACCAATCCATAATGCTGTGCCACTGGACGTAACCATTGTGTCCTTGCCACACAAGGGGTTAAACACATAAAGAAACTTAAAAACAATATTTCTTATCTTAAAACATCAATATTTCTGTCAATTATATTTTTGCACACAATATTTCTGTATCACAATATTAAAAAATGATATTTCTGTAACTCATTATTTTTAAATCAATATTTTGTCCAAACACCCTACCCAGGCATTATATTCAGTGGAGCACTGGACCCAGACCAACCTCATCTATGGTCACCATGTGGAAAGATAAAGGCCTCCAAATGTACACGCAGCCACAAATAGTTAAGTTTTCCACAAGCTCTTCATAATCTTTGATGCACCGTGATGGTAACCTCCAGGCACTGAAACACCCTGACTCTACAAAAGATGTGCAGATTCTATAGGCCATTCAGACGGCTCATAAAGCAGTGGAAACAAAACTTTGAGAGGTAGGAGTAGATGTTGCCCACCTTAGAGAAGACCTTTGCAATGCGGCATGAATGGTCACTGAAGCAGAGGGGAAGGTCTCTACCCTGGAAGATGACGTGGGAGATCTGAAGAAGATTACTAAATTGATCCAGGTATGGCTACCGGAGACAGTAAACCACAACATACCAGTAGCTCAAAAATGCTGAAGTCACGCCAACAGCCATGTGTATGCTCTCCAGAGTCCTCGGACACTGACTGAGGACACTCTCAGGCAGTGAGACCTACTGTTGTGGTTCTCTGTAGCCACATATGGATCATGAAAGCCGGCCCACAGTCGCCTGAGGAAAGGGTGTCAGAGGCAGCAACCCAGGATGAGCTCAAAATCCTACGTTGAAGTGGAAGCCCAGAGCTAGAACAACTAGTTAGAATTTAAGTAACTTTCTTGTCCCTGTACAATAGGCATCCAGCAGCAGCTGGCCTACCCTCCTGCTCAGGAACAAGCCCACCTCCAATGCCCCGTTATACATTATATAATGGATTTATTGTTTGTGAGTTCAAGGGCAACAGATGCTTCTAGGGTCGAAGAATCAGGCGGAGGATTATTGGGAGAACTGAATGGTTTTCAGTTTTTACTTTTTCAGTTGCTGTACCACGTGGTCATCATATGCATCCATAGACACACACAAAGGGGCATATTTAGGAGCCCCTAGCATCATTACAATGCCATATTAGTGTCATTTTTTATGCTAATGTGGCAATAAAAGGCCGAAAACACCAAAATCTAAGAGATTCCCTTGCACCAATTTTTGGGCACTTTTAACGCCTGCTCAGATTCACTCAGGACCCCGTGTATTCTGGTTCGGCTCCCACGTCACATTTACCTGCTAACCTCATGGCTAACTTTCAGTTAATATCTTAGAACATTAATGGTCTCCTTAGTTGTAATAAATGCACAGCAGTACTGCACTTTCCCCAAACAGCTCACACCAAACATATTACTAGTGCAAGAAATTCATTATTAGGTTCTAATTGCCCCTTTCTGGATAGATTCAGCTATGATCTTCCATAGTCATTATGTGAGGTTAGAGGGGTCCTTAGAAGTGAAATACTATGACGTCATGAGCATCTACATACCACCTCAGTTAAATGTGTTGATCCTGGATGAGCTTACAGAGGTGGTCACAGGGCTGCAGCCTGGGGTAACAATCCTAGGCAGCAATTTTAGTGCCACTCTAAACCCTGGCATGGATGCATCTGGGTCCCAGATCAGACATCACTTTGAGAAATTCAAGTCCTTCACTACATGGATCTGGGTCTATGTGATGCATGGAGGGTCTGGCACCCAAGTAGGAGGACATACACACATATTTCCGCTTCTGTCAAAACTCAGTCACATACAGACCTCCACCTTCTTGCTGTCACTTACATGACACATTCAGCAGCAGTGAATACTCTCCCCAGAGGAATCTCTGGCCACTCACCAGTTACTCTCTGGTGGGGGCTCCTATATACCACAAGAGGCTAATTTGGTGTCTCAATGCCGGCTCCTTGATACAACCAGTTCACACATTATTTAACAATGGAACTCCACTCCTACTTTAAGATAAGCAATGGGTCAGTCACCACGGCAGGCACCCTATGGGCAGCCTGTCAAGCCACGATCAGGGGTTTGGCCAAAATGTACCTCAAACACACCGAGAGAGACAAGCACAACCAAATGACAGAGACTGAAACCCGAATCCAACAACTGGAGGCCAAGAGTGTCTCTGATGCCTTGGACTCTCTCCAACGGCAGCTCAAACTTGATAGAGCCTCACTGCGCCAAACTGCCTGTCACGATTCCTGCCAGTGCTTGCGGGAATTCACTCAATGAGTGAATGAATATGGACACAAAAGTGGCAAACTTCTATTCTGGTAAGCTTGGTTCAAAGTTTATTCCTACTACTGTTGATCACTCGGATCGCCAACTGCACACATTATACAAGATAGCTGGCACATTCACAATTATTATGGACAGGTGTATGTTCATCACACACAGCTGACCCATGAATGAGTCTGCCCCATTCTTACTGAAATACCTCTCCACAGACTCGATGAGAGGGCCTCAAATCCCCCTCACAATAGACACAAAATAAAAACGTGGAAAAATTAGGCACGTCCACACTGCATTACCACATGCTTAAGCTATATCCAACCCTACAGCACTATTGATTGTAGACTTTGAGAAACCCTTTGACACATTGATTGGAGCTATTTAGACCGAGTCCTCCAAGGTATGGGGTTTGGGCCCACATACCAGAAATAAGTTAAGCTCTTATACAGAGAGCCACTGAAACAAGTTCATAAAAATGGAGTACTTTCATTTACATTCCCAATTTGGTGCAGGACTTGGCATTGATGCACTCCATCCCCTTTCCTCTTCACTCTAGGTACTGAGCCCCTGGCTAGAATTATTTGTTGTGATGCCCAGGTGCAGAGATGAAACTGGGATGTGGGAGGACAGGATTGCATTATATGTGGATAATTACCTCCTCTTCCTTGCAGACCCCCAGACTTCTGGCCCTTGAGTTCTGGAGATCCTAAATGCATGCAGCCTCTGAACCAACTGGAGAAAGTCACTTCTGATCCTGCTGAAAAGAGACAGAACCACCTGCATATCAGCTAGAACTGGCCCTTCTAGGAACCAACAAAGTTTTTGGTATTCTTTATGGCCAGTCCGTTGTGTCCCACACTATAGTGGTCACAATGTTGGTATTTCTTCATGGAGAGTTGCAACAGATTTACAGGGTGGGACAAAAAAAAGACACTCTGTTGCTGGTTGGGTCACATGGCCCAGCTGGAGATCTTTGGGAAGTGGTGCAGAATCAGCAGTACTATACTGGAGTATGTTTGGGTGGTTCACATACAAAATTGTTCCAAGAACTACAACTTCAATACAAACTGTCACACATTCAGTACCACAAATACCTACAACTCTGACATGCTCTAGCGGGGAGCCAGACAGGCCTTGCTAGTTAACCAGAGTTCAGCCTGATGGAAGCAATGCTGCTAAAGGGGTGTCTGGGTCGGGGTGGAATCTCTCAGATTTACAGATCTTTTGCTTCACCCCTGAAAAGCTTGAGAATCTCAGACACAAATTTGAGGGGTGGGTGTGCACCATAAATGACATTGAATGACGAGAAGATTGCATGGCTCCTCAGAAATTCACTATTTCTGCTGGTCCAGCTGCACTACCTTCATATGGCTTACCTTACACTGCAGCATTTTTGGCACACAGGTATACTCCCTAAACCGAGGTGCACACAATTCCACCTTCCATGGTCCAACTTCTTCCACATGGTATGGCTGTGTCCAAGTGTGGCGAAATACTAACAGTCAATAGCCCAAACCCTCACCCAAGTATTGGAGAGGCCTCTTGAGCTGTCACCTAAAACGGCCTGAGACACAGAGGGTACTCGAGGGGACCACACGATTTTTGGCATGGCAATTGTAGCTAAAAGAGACATTGCACAGAAGTTGAAATCTCAGAACCCGCCAATACTCTCTGAATAGAAACTTGCGATGGACTGGTGTGCAAACAGGAACAACCCATTTGTAAAGCTAGAGGCTACCCTCAAAAATACCACAAGATATGGGATTAATGGTGAGTATGCTATGGGCTGACAAACATGTTTGGAGATACAGTCCCAACATCGGAGGCCACTCACAGGGCAAATGAGGGATGGGGTATGGGGGATACCATGAGATTCCTTTATGTTAGTTAATGTGTTTCAACACTGCAAAATAAATAAAATATGATTATAAAAAAAGCACAGTCTCACAATTAAACTCCCAGATATCCGCCCTAGAGACATTATACATAAGGAATCTGTCCCAGAGCTTACCTACTACATGCGTCTCTTTTGAGTTCAGCTCAGAAGACCTCCATGCATGCTCATGTACAAGCCCTCCTCATTAGACACTTTACATCTGAATCAAGAGCCCAAGCCCTCAATTTTTCATATTTCCGCATTAGATGTATTATATTTGTTGGTTGACTTGACTGTTGTCTTATATGAAGAGCTACTTTACTTCAGTATTAGAAGTGTCTGATTTTAGCAGCAGGCTGTTTGAAAAAACTCCTTTCAATCACGAGCACAATATTAAACCACTAGAACAGACCGCCCCCATCAAGCATGTTTGGTATCGGCGCATTTAGGTAACAAATCATCCCTATCAAGATACTACACCCTGATGCCTCAGAACACCAAGAGGAAAATGTAAAGGAGAAACACCACATCACTCTAATCACTATTTTCCTACCTGCAGCTACAATTCCACTGTGAATTGCGAACAATATGTTAATGTCAACTTCTTATTAGCTCACTTCCTCCTGCACGATAACAGCTGTAACTGACCTAGTTACATCCTTTTAGTTGCAAGATGCCATCAAGAGAGATTTCCAAATAACACCCCATCAAGAGAAATTTCAATGTAACACATTGCATGGTCTCTGTGAAACAAGTGCATATTTGCAATGCACAGCAGAATAATCATCAGAACAGTGGTCTGTGTGACTAATACCTCCACAAAAAAATGCCTGCATTCATGCATTGTGTATGAGCTAACACAAGGTGGTAGCTCCTGTTTCTCTGCACACAGTGAAACTTGACAAGATAGTCCTGCTTCACTTACTAGTGCAGCGATATAAGGGTCAGTAAGAAAAATGCCCACTCAACTTTACCGCTGTTACATTACCCAACTTGAGAATATAAGGACAGAGACACTGAGTAACCATCAGTAATTCCCCAAGAAGCCAGGCCAATCACTTCATTGGTCTTAACCACTGACCTTATTGAAAAAGGCTCCACCCTTACACAGCACCAGCACTAGGGGGCATATTTATACTCTGTGCCGAATGTGCATCAAAATGTTTGACGCACATTCGGCGCAAACCGTGCACTATATTTAAACTTTGACACCCGAGCCCGCATATGTCAAAATTCCTCCGTGTGCGTCATTTTTTGGATGCAGGGAACTGCCTTGCGTTAATGACATACAAGGTAGGCGTTCCCGCCCAAAAAATGACTTTAAGGCCGGTGCGCCTTATTTATACTCCTGCATCATTTTGAAGCACAGGAGGGGATGGGCCTTAAAAAACAGCGGACATCCTGATTTGCGCCGTTTTTTAACACCTGGGTCAGGGCAGGCGTTAAGGGACCTGTGGGCTCACTTCGATGGTCTTGGACCATGGAAGGAGTCCAGAGGTGCCCTTCCCCGCCCCCAGGGAGAACCCCTGACACCCTCGCTCACACCCATAGTTGGGGGGACCCATCCCAGGTAAGTACAGGTAAGTTGAGGTAAATATTTTTTTATGTTTTTTTAAAGTGGCATAGGGGGGCCTAATTTGGGCCCCCCTACATGCCACTGTGCCCAATGACCATGCCCAGGGGACAGAAGTCCCCTGGGCATGGTCATTGGGCAAGGGGGCATGACTCCTGTCTTTGCTAAGACAGGAGTCATTTCAATTGGGGTTGTGCATCAAAAAATGGTGCAAGTCCGGTTCAAGGCATGATTTTTGCCTCAAACCTAACTTGCACCATTTTTTGACGCACAACCCCCATTTTCCTCTACGCCAGCGCTGCCTGGTTTGAGTCGTTTTTTCAAAAATTTTACCACCGGCTAACGTCATTCCTTAAATAAGACGCCCACATGGCGTGTAGGAATGGCGTTAGCCGGCAGTAAAATAAATTACGCAAACCAGCGCCTGTGCTGGTTTGCGTCAAAAAGTATAAATATGGGCCTAGGTGTCTTGAGTGGAACTGTGCTACACACCTGCAGTTCAGTAATTGCCTCCAAGTGATCCTGTCCTGGTCAGAAGGAGCAAGTGCTTCTTCAGGTGTAGGAGCTGACAGTATGCTTGTAGATTGCTAGTGACACACTGCATTTTTGTACACAAGAAACTCTAGGCAGTAATTTGTGCCTCATTGGTAAAACTCCAACTCAAGAAAACCATAAAACAGCTCCAGGGAACAGGGCATTCAAAGGTGGTGAACAAAGAATAATAAAAGAAGGATGCAGATAAAGCAAATACATAGTTGCTCTGAGGTCTGTGTTTAGGGAGATGATCAAAAAACAAAACTGCAAACAAATACTCATAGTATGCTTACACTGAGACATCTTGACTGACTAGTTTTTTGCTGAAATGGGGAGTCCACTGTATATCTAACTAACCAGGGTCAGCTGGGCCAGGAACATTACAGCTATTAGATATTTGTATTTTGATACCTGTACCTATTAACAATACAAAATATGATTATAACATGAATATTTTGAAAGTAAAAGTGTATTTTCACCACTTAAAATAAGTAGTCTGAAACAATGTGTTCATGAGCTCCTCAAGTGAATAATTAAGTGCAATAGTATTCATGAAAGGAAATGGTGTGAGTCGTACCTGATTATGTTGAAAAACTTACGGTATCCCTTTTTGTTTATGATCATATAGATGTATTGTTCCCTTTCACGATTAACTCCTCCACATACTTCTCTGCTTTCCATTCTTCCCTCTTTTTCCTTTTGGAGGCTCCCCTGTCTCTACATGTTTTTACTCCACTTTTCATCCCTCTTCTTATACTGAAGTCAGTTGCTCCCCCTTCCCATTCACCTATGTTATGTCTTTAGCTTTCAACCTGCCTGTACCTTAATATATACCTCCACAACTACCAACAGTCTCACACTTCTCCCTTACTACCTACATCTCTACCTAATTCCTAATACCTTTATGTCAGCCTCTCCATTAGGACCATCTTTCCAAGCCTATACCCTTCTTTTACTACCAATACCGTAAAGCCACCTCCCTGCCTATCCTCTACCCAACCACTCTCTAAACCCTGTAACTATACCTTTTCTATAACCTCTTACTTTTACTCAACCAAAACCCTAATTCCCAAACTCGGGGATCTATTACTCCACTCATACCCTAATACTTATACCTAGTACTTCTATTTCCTTCTATACCACAAGCTAAGCCCCAGGATATATTTTCTGTCTCCATTAAACATGCTTCTTTTCACAGCTCACATGTTTTTTTATGCTCATTTCTTGAATCTTTAACCCTTTATGGTCTGTGATATTTGTGTTGTTGAATATCCAGAAATGTTTCTGCAAAAAAGAGGTTACTTTATTTTGGATTTTCACCAAAATGGATTTTCAGTAACCCGGGGTCATCAGGCTATATCTCTTATTTTGGTTTTAATCCAAAAAGAAGTACAGCATGTAGTAAGGTAGGGTGTAGTTTATGCTTCTTCCTCTCTGAAACATGACTGTTACATCAGAAAAAGCCTGTCAACATGAGATTCATGATAGCAGGTAATTAATAATTCTACCTCATGCCAAATCATCTTGAATCGGGGCAACTGAAAAGGTTGCGCACTTTAACATTAATATTGGCCTTTTTCATCGAATTTTCATCGAACCCTTGGCACCAAATATTTGGCTTAATTTAAATACTGTACCACCCTTACCTTCCGGTCTAATATAAACCTATATTTAGATGATATGGCTTTATTTTTAACTCCTCATAATATTAATATAGCTGTCCATTGATTAAAGCTTTCTTGAATGAGAGGGGCTGTATAATCAATGAGGTGAAAATAGTGTGTCTCTCATTTAAAGCTACTGTGGAAGCCCTCACACTAGCCCTGAGGGAAAACTATAGAGCAGGCCCGAAAAGGTATTTAAGGTTTTTTTTATTCAGAGGAGCCGGAGGAAGTGTTTAATGATAATGTTAAATCTATGATGAGAAAAGTTTCTAATTTATTGGAAATATGGACAGCTTTGTCCTTATCCATTGTAGGCCATACTCCATTACTTAAAATGTTAATTTTACCTTTGTTTTTGTTACTCTTTTTATCAATTCCCCTGAAAGTGGAGGCCTTCTTTTAAAAAAAATGGAAACAAGTAATCACATCCCTTTTATGGAACGAGAAATGCCCACAGGTAAAACTGAACAATTTGCAAATGTCCATGAATTAGGGAGGCTTGGAACTGACTTCCAGAAATATTCTTTGACTTTTTTATCCTATAGTTGCACCACCTGTCAATGCAGACCCCCAATTTCGATAATTCCATCCCTCAACTTATGATGAATAATTTGGAGGTTGAGGACCTACGGTGGTACATTAAAATCCCTAAATCCCTCAAAAAAGTAAGATACACCTCTTTAAACCTCATTTGGATGTTGAAATATAAATTGTTTACTATACAGAGAATCCCTAGGATTGATGCAGAGACTCTATTGAGATATTGTAAGTTTCTATCTCCTGGCCTGACTGTAGGTACAATAAAGAAATGGGCGGATATTTCTAGTTTAAAGGTAGGGGATTTTATAATGGTGCTAGTTTAAAATCCCCCAAACCCTTTTTAAAAAAAAAAACTCAAGTCCACTCTCGTTTTTTATGCATACTCAAATAAGTGCCATCTTCTGTTGTGTCAGGCTGGATATTGACTTTTCCAGAAACTGGAGTAAGCCTGCTGTTTAGGGAAGGCAAAGTTAACAAAACTTTGAGTTATTGGTACAAAGAAGTTTATTTGAGATACGAACAGACTGTAGAAAAGATAAGATTTAAATGGGTAAGGCACACTAGGATAACGCCAAAAGAAATACAATGGAAAAGGTATTTTGATCACAGTTATTCAAGTTTTAGAAGGGCCCATTTTTATTGCAAGGCCTTTTTCCAATTGATGCATGTTGTACCTTACACCACGATGTCTAAATAAGATAATCCCTGTTCTACCCAGAAACTGCCCAAAGTGCAGTCAGGAACAGGATTGGATACATATTTTCTGGACCTCTAATAGTTTAAAAACATTTTGGAGGGGAGTGTTCCAGGCAGTAGATAAAACAATCACGTTGAATATTCTTCCCTCTCTGAAAATAGCTCTTATGGGATTATCAGATGATTAGAGGCCAGAACATCATGCCACTGAACACTTTATTTTAATGGCCATGCTTGTGGCATGCTGTTTGATTACTACTTATTGGAACACTTCTACCACCCCTAGGGTGAATGGATGGGAAGGCAAAATGTCAGAGGAAAGCTTGATTGATTGAGAAAGCCAATTGTACCATCCAATACCTTAGAAAATAGATAACAAGGGCATGGAGTAGTAGGGAATAGTTTTTTTCAAATTTGTACGGTCCCTTTATGACCTTATGCACTTTGAAGAAGGATAATCACTGACATTTTTTGATGCTACACACTTTAATGATATATCCGTATTTCCAGTTATATGATACACTGTCACTTTAAGTGCTGGAACGATAAAAAAAATCAGCGCTAATAATGTTGTCAGTAAGCTTAGCATTTATTTTAAGCCTTTGGGTGTTTATAATTATGTGCCTGGCCACTTTAGGAGCTAACATTTCTAACAATTCTTGAAATTAAGAGCTGGCAAATCCTGCAGTAGGGCCTCACCTTATTTGTTTAAGAGGCAAATGTACGGAGATTTAAATTTGGCTTGAAAATTTGGGGTTTACGAAATCGTATTATATAGACTGATTAGGTAGATATGTTTCACTATTTATTGTCTGAGTCTATGAATCTTCACTTTTTGTCATGAAGTTACCTTTCCTAGAATAATGCATTGAAATCAATAAAAAGAAATATAAAAACTAAATTGCATGATAGTAGATTTCCTTCATCCTTCTCTGGAGAATTGAAAGTAGAGAAATATTTGAAAGTAAAAAGTGGGAGAGGGGGCAAGAAATGAGGCAGAACAGGGACAAAAAATAAGGAACAATAATCAGAAGACTGACTGACTCGAGAAAAGCTGATGAGAGACGAATATATTTTTCTAGAAAATGTCAGTAGGAGAGCACTATAGGACCAGAAGCACTAACTAAGGCAGACAAGGATAAAGCACTGATAGACAATGTCCAGTGTGAGCAACGTCAGCAGTACAGTTAAATTTACAAAGGGGGTATTGCCAGTTCTTGGATTATATGCACGTTAGCCCCACATACTACTTCAAAGTCCACCAATGTAAAGACAAGTTTGCAAACTTTAATAGAAGGAATTTGGTAAGAGGACTCAATTGAACAAGACTTCCTGGTGTTCAATACAGGTACCAAACAGAATGTACAAAATGTGGAGAAAACCGAGTTTAGTATTCATTGATGTTTCATTAGGAATAATACATTGACTTAAAATAAAATACTGCAAAAGGCGTTGACTAGACACATAACAATTACCATGGAAATCAATACAATAATTAAAATTGAATTTTGTTTACCTGAGTTGCAAGCTCAGTGCTGGGGACAGGAGTCTTCGTCCAATTCTTCCTAATTGTGCAGGAAAAACGCCAACCAGCTCAATTACATTGACGTGCCTTAAGTCTAGACCACACTGGGCTTGCTAAAAGAGTAAAGAAAATAGTATAAAACGTTGCTGTAATTTTGGGAGTTAAAACTATGAAACACAAAAAAAAATTTATTCTTTTAAATAATTCATCAAAATAATTTGCCACAGAAATCTTTATATAGTATATGCATTCCAGATGAGAAGACTTGTATTTCCATGGATGTTTGGTACGCAGATAGAGAGAAAGCTACTGCCTTCCTGATCTCCCTCTTCCCCCCAGCATTGATTTAATTCCCCATATACTTCAGGACATACATTACATATTTTGTTGAGCAAGTGGTCCAAGTAGAACACTGGCTAAGCAGCCACCAGTAGTACCTCCTATGTGAATAGGTGAGAGAATGTTAGCATTCATTCTACCCTCCTGCCCCCACCAAGGCTATACCCATCTCCCATCGTGCCATATTGAATGAAAGGGCTATAGCAGGCCTTGTAAAATGAAACCCTTCCAGGGCGCTTCTCCTTCTGAAACATATTGTGAGGCATTTCCTCAATTACTGGGTAAGGCCCCCCTTTGGTTTATTAGAATGACCATGCGTGGAAAGGCATTTTATTGCTGATGCTGGTTGTCATATAGATGATTGTGCACTGAAGTAAGCACCAGATTTCATTTAAGTACAGTATAAAAATGATTACATTGATAACCATGCAGACAGACGACCATTTTGGTAGGGCAGAATGAAACCCAGAGCTCATTTGAGAGGCTAGTTAGAAAAATGAACATTAGAAGGAAGGTTAGGGAGAGCCAGAAATCCTGTCAGGTAAAAATGCCAGAAACTAATGGGAAACTCCTATTTACTTTAGATAAGAAGGAATTGCAGGGTTACCTCACCAATTTACAATGTGGAGGTCTACGTTTAAGCAACTGGATTTTATTACAATGGATGTGCAGATATTGATACTCAGATCAATGCAAAGAATGGCAAAGTTGTCCACCTTCAGCTAACGTGAAGTTTTGCATCAGCCCCATCTGTCCTTGCAGTTAGAATAGCTTTCAGCTGCAGTAAATTGTTTCCCCCCTCTGTCACTGAGGGCTAATGGCTGCTAACCACGTCTGAGAGTTAGGAAACACATGGCCCCAACCACTGAGCTTCACGTGTACCCTTCCTGATGCCAGAAGTACTGCCCTTGCAATTAAGGCATTGAAAAAACATGTACCCAACTCATTTAGAAATCAATAAACCACTAGTGAAGACAGGAGACTCACTCTCCTGTCCGGTAGCTAGAATGTGACAGCTGTAGCACACGGACACTATTTTGCAAGTTTTCTTTATTTGGCATCTTTCGATTTTGAATACTGAAGTTTGCAAAAATGATCACTTGAATTTACATAGTATCCTATCTTCCCACATTCTCATAGGCCAAACTTTTACCTTCCAACGATGTTTTATCCTTATGAAACTTTCTGGCTAACCACCTTGTACTAGAATGACATCTAAAACAGCTTGGATCACAAGATATATCTTGAAAGTCACACGCCAGGAAGACTTGCTAGGAAAAGAAATTAATATGTACCTTAGACATAAATAAATGTCTATGATGTTTGTAAAAGTTCTGCCATGACCTTTAGAGGAAAACTACCTCCTTATATGGCATTATTCATATTTGGCTTTCTTTAAATATTACTCACAACATTGCTGATATTTTTGGTGAAATGAAATATTTCTGTACTATATCTATTCCTGGGTGTCAGTTGAAGGGAGGGATCAGACTGAGTGCAAGGTTGATCTTAATCTATATGTTTTGTACAAGAGAGCATTTGATACACTTAGCTACAGAAGTATTTACTGACTAGCTGAGAATTATGTTCATTCTTAAAGAGTGCTTTTTCAATTAAGTATTATGAAAGACTTATGTAAACCCTAATGCTGCTTCATCTACTAACCAAGCAGGATTTGTATCATGTTGTAGAATGTTATTGCAGCTAAGTTTGATTGCTTTCTTTTTATTATTAATTCAGTATGTAAATAAATATTACAGAATGATTCAACAAATATATATCTATTAGATTGAGGTATTTATATGAGCTAGAGTACTTGCTGAGGGTTTAGCCGGTACGGATAATCAGTAATCATTGAAATTTAGGCACTAAGGCCCTGATTCTGAGTGGGCGGAGATTTCTGGATCCTGCGCAAACCACTATTTGTGCAGTGGTTAACAGTTTTCGATTTGTGGAGGCTTCAGCACCTGGTTGTTACATTTCTCCACCTAATTACCCCAAACCTGGAACAGCTGCAATTTATCACATCCAGTAAATTAGTACCCTGACAGTCAGATTTTATCAGATGTGATAAATAGCCCCCCTCCTTCGCTGGACTCATAATGAGGGCCAATGAAATAATAAAGTGAAAAATACATTTGAAAGCCAATGATTTCACTTTGTTTTCATCAAGTAAACAGTGGTTTTAGGCCTCTTATCCTCGCAGAATATGATAGATTCAGTTGCGTCCCCTGCTTACGGGCAGCTCCAATACACAGAATTCAGAATTATTACACCAAATGGGCCAGGACTTAAAGAGAACTCGTAGGTTGTCCCTGTTCGCATCTGTACCACAATTCCTTGCACATGCTATGACACAGGGGCTAGGGTAAGCAATGCATAAAAACATAAGTACTTTACAATTCAAAATGGGTATTTCTGGAGTAGAAAAAGAGGCGTTCACATGCTTGTTGATGTCAATATGGTTGCATTAGATTCGGGCACCTGATACACGGATTTGATGAAGTTTGAAGATATTTTTTTAGGTTTCAAAATGGAAGCCCTAACAATAAAATGGACAACGTATGCGTGAGAAACAAGGGTGTCCCGAGAATCAAACCAGTAATTCATTGTCTGAATATCTAAAATGCTAGCTGCAAAAACATTTTCAGGACTGTTTCACATCGTTAATGTCTGCATGGAGTAAGTGAGGTTCTAAGGAAGTTTCACCGTTTAACTCATAGTAATGACTATTTCAGGCACTGAAACTAGCATTAATGCAGTTGCATCTATACAATTATTAGGGAATAATATGCTGCAGCATAACATAATTAATGGGTATTAAGTGTACTAACTTTTCCAGGATATCCTAATGAAACGAAATCTGGCCTTGCTAGGGTGCAACTATTTGCCTTGGCTGGCTTTGCTTGGAATTCAGTGTCAAAATGTAGTTCATTAGTCAATTAAACCCATAAACATTACGTAATATGCATGAGCATGCCACCAATGCTGTATAATGATAACAAAACCTCTACTACCAGGAATGAGGTAGGGAATGGAATCTACCAGCATAACTGAATAAATTCCATCTGCAAGCTGTCCTCAGTACAATGCCTTAAAACTAATTGTTGTTACAGATTGAATGTATATATTGTGCCATGAGGAATTAGCTTCCCACGAATTGACTTGATTTTGCAGTCCTATTGCCAATGGAGTGGTAAACTCACCAGTCCCTTCAGGCCAAAAACATGTGAAATTCATATATTCAGCTATTATCTTTATCTCTGAAACTTATGCACTCTTCTTAATTGAAAAAATCTATTGGCATACTGTGTACAACACAACCTTCACCATATATTAAACTTCCAGGAAGCATTTTGTTGTGTTTAACTTCAGTGCATGCTTCTTCCACAAGGCTCAGGCGAAATATTCAATACATTGCTGTAATGTTATGAAATTTCAGGAATTGTGATGTATATTTATTATGTGAAGGTCCCGACATTTCATTGTTATGTCATGTAATTAATACTTCATATCATTATGCACCGTTTCTGCAGAAAGTTTGAGCAAGCACAGGGAAACAACTAGAACGACCAGAATGGAGGAGGCTGCTGTTTAAACCACTTCTAGTTTTTGCTTTATTTTATAGCGCAAAATGGGCCAAATGCCGGTTCTGCAATTTGCATAGTTATGCGTAACTTCGTGTAATTGCCTAGAAATGTAATGTACTCGAATACAAATTAAGCACATTTTGCACACCCCTACTTCCAATTTCTCAAAGGATTATTCAGAATCAGCCACTGAATAGCAGTACTAATATCAAAAGCCAGAGCATATACGACATCAAGCACACTCTTCTTATAAGTAGCAATCTTCTTTCCAAACTATTAGTGTCAACGACTGCTAGAATCTCTCGTTCAGTTAAGCTCTACTGAGAGACAAGCTATTTGCTGATATTTTTGGTGTTAATAATATGGCTCATTGCAGCTGACTTAACTGGTATAAACTGACAATAATTAGAGCTATGTTAATTGGCCTCACAAGATGGAAATGCCACATTTACTTCCCTGAATGGTGCCCTTGACTTCATTAGTCGACACCCTGAGGTCCAAGGCCAGAGTGAGACATTTCTTCACCAAGTGTCCTTTCACGCCACCACATGCAGGCTCATTTTGATACACGGTTCTCCATCTGTCTGCCTATGGGGAGCCTGTAACAAGTTCCAACTGCTTTCTTTTCACCCAGTTTTTTTCCATTTACTATGAACCTTTGACTTCTAGACCTGCACTTTTCAGACTTCCATCTTTTGGCTCCGAGAAACATTGTTCAGATATGATTCGTGAAGATTTCATAATTTTGTTGTAATGGGCCATTGTTGTGAAGCACAGGTTTAGCCCACACTAACACACCCCCACCAAACACCTAATAATGAATATACATTTAACTTAAGGCCTGATTTAGAGTTTGGCCGATGGGTTGTTTTCTGTCACAAATGTGGCAGATAGACTGTGCGCCCCATTACAAGTATGTTATATCCCATGGCACTTGTAATACAGCGTACGGAATGAATGGCGAGGACTTTTAAAGCACAGCTGTCACCCCGAGGAGCATCCTGGCGCAGTGCTAGGAAAAACTGCTACAGATCTAGGAAGAAAAGACAAATGTACTTAAATTAGCGAGTGGCATAAGGAATCTGAGGGGTGGAATAACCAAGTTTTTAATTCATTTTTAAAATTGGCTTCAGCTTCAATAACCTGCATGTGATGAGGAAGGGGGTTCCAGGCTTTTGAGCCTAGAACACCAAAGGACTTTCTGACTCTGGATTTTAGACAGAAAGTGGGAGGGAGCAAAATATTCTCAGAGGATAACCTTAGGACCCGCTGAGGAACATATTGGGAAAACTGTTTACTGAGGTATACGGGGCCGATTTTTTTTAAGCTCTGTAAATTTTATTTCTTGAATTGGGAGCCAATGCGAGGTATAAAGGTATAAAGAGCACCTGAAACAGTGCTCCTACTGAAAAGAAGTAACATCAATGTCACTGCTGCATTCTGTACCATGTGCAATTCATGGATAAGATGTTTAAAGCTGCCAAGGTAGAGGCTGTTACAATAATCCAGTCTTGAGGAGATCAAAGCAAAAGTCACTGTTATTCTGTTCACTAGAGGTAAATAATGGAAGAATTTACTCAGGGATTTTATAAGGCTGAAGCACCTTCCTGCAACAACCAATGCTTTTGGCAGGAAGGAAAGATCGGAGTCAAATTTGACCCCTAAGTTTTTTGTGACGCTTGCAGTGGCAGGGGGAGGAGGGACATTATTCGTCCCGCCACATTGTGATGAAAAAAAAGTTAAACTTCTCAAACAAAACTATTTCAATTTTTTCAGAGTTACATTTGAGATGCATCCATTGAAAGATATTGGGTATACAGTTAGACAAGTTGGTTTCTGATTTTGATGAATTCTTGTCTAAGGACAACATCAACTGAGTGTTATTGGCATATGACATACTGTCAATTCCATGAGAAACAATTAGAGACATAAGTAGTGCCATATAGATGTTAGATAGGCATGCAATTCAGCCACGTTTGTAATGGTGTAACCCTTCCCCCAGACTCTAAATCAGGATCATAATCTTTACAAGGCATTTTGGAAGAAGCAAAAATGTACAAATGGTAAAGAGTAAGAAAAAACCTCTGTATCCCTACTAAAGCATTCGGTGATGCTATTTCATTTCCAAAGGCCCAATGTCCCACATAACTTTGACACATAACCAATTATTTTGTCCTTGTAAACTGTCAAAGCTTGAGATCACATAAGTTTGCTGAGTCACTATACATAGGGAAAGGCTTTCCTTGAGATCGGTATACTAATTTGAAATCTTATTAATCTCAGTGACAGACTGGGCTCACATATTGTACATATGTATACTGGTCTAGAGAGAATGTGGTGAACACAGGTAATTTTCAGATTCGAATTGCAGCTTATATCCAGTTTCTCTGTCCAACAAGAAGGACATTTGAAAAGTTAAAATATGTGTAAGGAGACCCCTCACTTGCCTATCCAGGTGTCACACCTTATCCTTGGGTCTCCTCATTTGTCATAAATTAGTATAATGACGTATGGGCTTTCTACATAAAGGGAAGCACTTAGAGGATATTTTCTGTAGGGGGAGGAGTGGGATCCAGCAGAGGAAATAAAAATCACCTAGGTATCTCAAGCTTATGTTTAGCACAGCGGGTACACAGGGGATGTTTAAAAAAAGAAACCGTTGATGCCTAGGAGGATAATTACTCCTGGTTCATTGTGGTAGACATGTTTCTACCTATTGGCCCAAATAAGGCACATACAGACACACTCACCCATTCCCTCTTGTTCCTTTCTTCCTAAATTTTTGGGGGGATACATGTCTCACATGTGCTCATATTCTGCCGTTTTTCAAGAAGTGGATTTTACTTAAAAACGTACTCCTACAAGGTAATATTTGAAAACCAGCTCATTATTTAAGGGAGCTATTCATATACAAAGATGCCCCTTCTGCAATTTGGTTTCCTCGGCTAATATCTGGGGTTACTGAGGACAATTGCCAATTACAACGGATCTTGCAACTCTAATCTATAAATTAGGGGCCTCATTTATGAGGTCCATCGTGCAGGGCGGCACATCAAGTGCCTTGCTGCACCACCTTGCACCACCGGGGAAGGGCAGAAATGCACCGTATCTACAAGATACGGTGCCTTTATGTCCTCTTCCCCTGCATTGATGCACAAATTGCTGCCTAGCGCCAATGCGGGCAACCCTGCACCATGGTGCAAGGATGCCTGCATTGCGGGAATGATTGCTTTTGTGCAGGAAGGGATAACTTCCTCCAAACAAACAATCACAAGAGGTGTTTCCCTCTTTCTAAGTGTGCTGCAAATTGCAGCAGACATAGAAAGAGGAATACACAGGGAGAAATAAAGATATTTCTCCCAGTTGCATCATTCTTATGCCACCCTTGAAGTGGAGTAGGAATCTGATACATTCAGGTTTCATGGGTGTTGTGTGGGAACATCTCAAGCAACAGCCATGGAACGCCCTTTTCACTCAGTGTTATGCGTAAAAGGGGTCCATACTTACAAGGCCCTGAAAAGCTACACAAGGTGATTTTGTGTGGCCTTGTACATATGGGCTGGCACACTGTACCACCGGACCATAATAAAACAATGACGGTCTGGTGGCGCACTGTGCCGCTAAGGCCTCGTAAATGAGGCCCTAGATTCACTGTGTTGTGTCTTATTCAGTTTTTCAGTACACTTGATAACTTGTATGATAAATGCTAGTTGCAATCAAGATATTCTAACAAACTATATTTTAGTGTTCTTCTGATCAATATTTTTGTTTTTTATTTAAAAAATTATAGCAGTGCTTTATAAAATCAAGCTTCTAGGCTCCGATTTATCAGATAACATTTAACATTAGACTGGATACATTTATTTGCATGAATACATTAGTCATAATATCCCACCATAGTCAAAATATATTAAAACTACAGTTTAAAAATTAAGCCTGAAACTTTAAGCTCGTAATTTAAGCAGCTAAGGGCCTCATGTACTAAAGTTGATTGAGGCTGCAAAGCCTGTGTATCAGGGTTTGCGACCAAAAAGATTGCAACCACAAAACTCCTTTTCACCAGTTGCAAAACTCCTTTTGCTATTAGAAAAAGTCTTTCTGCTTCATAGAAGGAGTTTTATAACCCTTTTTTAGTCACAAACAGGAGTTGCTGTGAAAGAGGTGTTCCCCTCTTCTTTGCAAGTCAAGAAGGAATGTATCACTTGTGACCTCAGTTCCAGTCGGGAAGCTTTGAAAAGCTACTACCTCTTAAGCTGGACAGGTTCACTTTTTGGAAATCGTGGCAGATGGCCTCGTGAGGTCAAGCAGAGGTCCAGGTAATCACTTCAAGCACCCCTTGATGTGTTCCCAAACAAACTATTTAAAAAAGCACACAGCACCTATCCCTTTAATGAACATTGCCTGCTTTATGATTTTGTGAACGGAAATGCAGACTTAGTATTCCGTACTCCCTTACTATGCGCATTGAGCTGCAAAATGGTTTTTACATAATTAATATTCTTTAGATGGTCATTTCGTGAACATCCCCGGTGATTGAGCAATTTGTTTTGTGACCTACTAGCACATATGGTGCATCCTAAATTACATCCCTGTTCACTAACCAGGCAGTGTGCAATTTGCACATCCCTGGTTTGCGAACAGCCATAGTAGATCAGCCCCATAGTTTTATAGTAGCATTTGCAACCGACAAATGTTAAAATAGAATAAAGTAATCTGACAGTTAATTCAATGTGGCTGCACCTTCCACTTGAATTCACCCAATTTTTACACACCGCCACAGACGAATCTCAAGCTTGGGAGCAGTGAAGAGCAAAGTGCTCCTGCAGGATTTTGAAACTTGAACAAGTCTCTCAGATATTTTGATGCAAGCCGCAGGATGACCGCTCAGCAGGTTGTTGGTATGCTTTTTGAATCCTCCTCTGACCATGATTATGAGACTGACTCTGGCAAAGAAGGAAGTGCAAGACTCTGGAAGTGATTTTTCTGTCCATGAGGAATCACATGATGATAAAGCCACTCTCAGTGTGGACGAAGTGCCTGTTTTAAAGGAAGACACTGATGTGCTGATACTACAGCAGCCTAGGGATGAAAGTCTCTTCAATGGACCATCTGAAGTCTGAGTTGCCCCAAACATGGTGCAGTCAGCGCAGCCTGCCTTTACTTGTGTGGCAGGATGTAAAGTGAACACTAGGAAATGTTTGCTAATACATTTCTTTGAGTTATTTATGGACGATATATGTTTGGGTGTGATTGTTGAGCAGACTAATTTGTATGCTGAAGAGTATTTGAGGTACAACAGTGCCAGACCTGGACCCCACTCTAGAGCTACCCGATGTACTCCTACAAGTCTGGAAGAGTTGAAGTTCTTGGGTTTCATTTTTTGGTGGGCTTGTTAAGGAAGCCGTCACTGTTTTCATATAGGTCTCCCTGTCCCTTGTTTGCAATCATGAGTTTTGATCGCTATTAGCTTCTGGTTTGGATGCTGGATTTTGCTGATTATGATTTAGCATTGCTGTGAGATCACCCGGATTGTGACCATCTTTTTAAAGTTCAGCCTGTCCTTGATCACTATGTAGATCTATTTCAGAGATCTATGTTCCTGGGAAAGAAACTGTTGTGAACGAGTCTTTTGTCCTGTTTAAGGGACTTTAGTTTTAAGGCAGTGCATTCCTAGCAAGAGGGAACATTATGGAATAAATATGTATATGCTGTCTGAGAGTAGTACAGGATATGTCTATAATTTCCAGGTCTAAATTGGTAGGGATTCCACTATTGACCCCCCTGGCTGTCCGTCCACTTTTGAAGTTAGTGAGAACATTTTAAGAGAACTTGATAGATGACTATTTAACAAAGGTCACCATTTATACCTAGATAATTTACACACTGGTGTGCAATTATTTAGAGAATTATTCAAAGGGGACACTTGCTTGCGGCACAGTCCACGCTAACCATAAAGGTTATCCAAAGGAGCTTGTGTGTAAAAACTTTGAGAGGAGACAGTGCAGTGCCTTGCATGATGATGAATTGCTAGCTGTGAAATTTGCAGACAGGAGGGATGTCTACATGCTGACTACCATCCATGATGAAAGTACTTTGCACGTGACTGTTCAGGGTCAGAAGTGTACATTGTCTCTACATTCTCTCTTGCCGTGAATGTTGTAATGTGCTGGGCCCGTGGCTGGTGGTGTGAATAATCTTGTGTGTGTCACATATGAAAAGAATGTGAATGGCCTGTAAAGCGGTTGGTGCCTTGTTGTGACTTTATAGTTGACAGGCTGTGAATCATTGGTTCAGTTTTTGACCTATCAATTATTAACAGAGCATTTAATTTTTATGAAATCTCTTGTTAATAAAATGTTATATATTCAACCATCACTCAGCCTTGTGCCAAATCCAAACAGTATGTATATGCTGTCATGAAAAAAACCTGCTCCGCTGTAATCAGGTGTTGAAGCACACCCCTGACACACTAGGGGTCTCAGTGGGACCCCAATGATGAAGCATGTCACCAGCTAGGTTGGTAGGCAAGGGGACTTTTTCACAAAACCTAAGGACATTTTGTTTTCACGTTTTCAATGTTTGGAACATCACAGACGTAAGAGACTTGGTAGTGTGCTCGCTTCTTGTCTAGGAAAACTCTACCAGCCCTAAATATGTTTGAAAACTAGACACCCAAGGGAGTACATGGTGGTGAGTCTCTTGTGGATCCCAACAAGTTTTCTTACCCGCAATGCCCTGCAAACTTCAAAACTACCCAGCGTTCCCCTCAGTTTCCTGTTAAAAATGCTTCCTCACTTGTGGGGGTAGACCGAAGTGCCTGTGACAGGGAAGAGACAAAAACATGTAGAGATTGACGGGCACCAAAGTGTGTTCATAAGTGCAGTTTTATTAATACGTCGGACTCTGCTGTGGGCAGCAACATAAGTGAGATCTAATTTTTATCAGGAGACTGAGGGGAACACTGGGTGGCAGGAAGTTTGTTCCGGCATGCTGATTCCACTCAGAAATGTGATTAAAAATGTGAATATATTTTGCTAAATTTGAGATTTGCAGGGGATTATGGGTAAGAAAACATTGGGGGAACCACACAAGCCAAACCTCCTTAGAAACCTCTTCCTCCCCCACTTCCCCACAGTCTAGTTTTCAGAAATTTCTGGGTTTGGTAGGTTTACCTAGATGGCCGCTAAGCCAGGACCAAAAGCGGTAGTGCCCCGCTTGCAAAAACAGGTTGTTTTGTGATAGCTAATTTTGATGTGTCCACCTTGTGTTTTGCGCAGGTACTTGGTCTACCCACACAAGCGCAGTAGCATTTTAATCAAGAGACTTTGGGAAATGCTGGGTGAAAGATAGTTTGTTCCCCTCAGATTCCAGAACTTTGTATCACCGAAATGTGAGGACAAATTTTGAGGTTTGCAAATGATTCTGGGTGACAGAACTTGGGGTGAGCCCACGTCACCTCATCCTGGATTCCCCTAGGTCTTTAGTTTTCAAAAATGTACAGGTTTGCTAGGTTTCCCTATATGCCGGCCAAGCTAGAGCCAAAATCCACAGCTAAGCACTTTGCAAAAAACACATTCGTTTTCAGTAGAAAAATGTGATGTGTTCATGTTGCATTTTGGAGCATTTTTGACCACAGACACTAAGCCTACCCACACAAGTGGGGTACCATTTTTATCCGGAGACTTGGGAGAGTGCTGGGAGGAAGGAAGTTTGTGGCTCCCGTCAGATTCCAGAACTTTGCATCACCGAAATGTGAGGAAAATGTGTTTTTTAGACAAATTTTGAAGTTTGCAAAGGGTTATGGGTGACAGAACCTGGCGCAAGCCCCACAAGTCACCCATCCTGGATTCCCCTAGGTGTCTAGTTTTAAAAAATGTACAGGTTTGCTAGGTTTCCCTAGATGTCGGCTGAGTTAGAGCCCAAAATCCACAGCTAGACACTTTGCAAAAAAGTGTCAGTTTTCAGCTGAAAAATGTGAGGTGCCAACATTGCGTTTTGGGGCGTTTCATGTCGCAAGCACTAACCCTACCCGCACAAGTGAGGTACCATTTTTATCGGGTGACTTGGAGGAATGCTGCATGGAAGGAAGCTTGTGGCTCCCCTCAGATTCCAGAACTTTGCATCACCAAAATGTGAAGAAGATGTTTTTTTTTACATATTTTGAGGTTTGCAAAGGATTCTGGGTGGCAGAACCTGGTGCGAGCGCCACAAATTACCCCATTCTAGATTCCTCTGGGTGTCTAGTTTTTAAAAATGTACAGATTTGCTAGGTCATCCTAAGTGCCGGCCGAGCTAGAGTCCAAAATCCACAGCTAGGCACTTTGCAAAAAAAGTTTCCTGTCGGTGGCACTAGTCCTACCTACACAAGTGAGGTAGCATTTTTATCAGGAGACTTGGGGGAATACAGAATAGCAGGACAAGTGTTGTTACCAATTGTCTTTCTCTGCATTTGCGCCTTCCAAATGTAAGATAGTGTGTAAGAAATCATTTATTTTGGGAATTGCCCTGTAAGTCACATGTTAGAATGGGTACCGCTAAACTCCATATCTCGTGCTCATTTTGAAATACATAGGTTTTCTTGATACCTATTTTTTCACTCCTTATATTTTACCAAATTAATTGCTGTATAACCGGTACACAATGAAAACCCACTGCAAGTTACAGCTCATTTATTGGCTCTGGATACCTTGGGTTCTTGGTGAACCTACAAGCCAAAACCAGAAGGGTCCAGCGGTCATAAGGGTTTATTTCTTTTGAAAAATTTGCCATAGCTGGAAAAAGTTACAGATGAAAATGTAGACAGAAATGGCTGGTTTTTTTTTCAACGCAATTTCAACATTATTTTATTTAAACTGTTACTTTCTATAGAAAAAGCTTAAAGGGTGTACACATATAACCCCTTGCTGAATTCAAAATGTTGTCTGCTTTTCAGAAATGTATAGCTTTCTAGGATCTATGATTCGTTTCAATCCCATTTCTATCACTAACTGGAAGAAGGTTGAAAGCACAAAAAATAGTAAAAATGGGGTATGCCCCAGTAAAATGCCAAAACTGTGTTGAAAAGTGTGGTTTTCTGATTCTAGTTTGCCTGTTCCTGAAAGCTAAGAAGATAGTGGATTTAGCTCCACAAAACCTTTGTTGATGCCATTTGCAGGGAAAAAAACAGATGCTTTCTTCCACAGCACACTTTTCCCATTTCTCCCCAAAAAACACATTTTAACTGTATTTTGGCTAATTTCTCCATCCCCACAATGGGAATCTACAATCCCTGGGTACCTTTAGAACTATCCCAAATAGCCAAAAAAGGCTTAGTACTCGAGGGGGAAAAGGCTTAGCAGCGAAGGGGTTAAGCAGACTGTGAAGAAGATACACAGCTGGTCCATACTGCAGTATTCAGAGAACCACTGCTTACACACAGAGATTATGCAGAGTAATCCCAAGTAATGAGGAACATTTTGACACACCAGATGAAAGTGCAGCAATTTGGCAACTACTAATACTTAGGACTGAAAAGAGAGGTTCACTTAAAAAATAATTGTAGGAAAGTGCCCTTGTTGGCATGGTTACCCTCTACCTTGTGCCTGATATAGATGCTAACTTGACCAAGAGTGTGCTGGGATCCTGCTAACGAGCCCCCAGCACCAGTGATCTTTCCCAAAAACTGTACCATTTTTTCCACAATTGGCACACCCCTGGCACATAGTTCTGTCCCTTGTAAAAAGTACCCTTGGTACAAAGGGCCCTGTGGCCAGGGAAGGCCCTCAGCATGTATTATGCCACCCTGGGGGACCCCTCACCAAGCACATGCACACTGCCTTTGCAGCTTGTGTGTGCTGGTGGGGAGAAAAAGTCAAAGTCGACATGGCACCCCACTCAGTGTGCCATACCCACAAACCTCTGCCTGTGGCATAGGTAAGTCACACCTCTAGCAGGCCTTACAATCCTATGCCAGGGTGCACTATACCACAGGTGAGGGCATAGCTGCATGAGCAATATGCCCCTACAGTGTCTAAGTCCATTATTAGACATTGTAAGTGCAGTGTGGCCATATTGAGTATATGGGTTGAGAGTTTGTCATACCGAACTCCACAGCTCCATAATGGCTTCACTAAATTCTGGGAAATTTGGTATCAAACTTCTCAGCACAATAAACCCACACTGATGCCAGTATTGGATGTATTGAAAACGCACCCAGAGGGCATCTTAGAGATGTCCTCTGTATGTTAGCCAAACTGCTAGTGCAGGACTGACCAGTCCTTGCAGGCTGCCACTTCCAGACAAGTTTCTGACCACATGGGGTTAAAGCCTTGTGCTCTCTTTGGTGAGAAACAAAGCCTGCACTGGGTGGAGGTGTTTCACATCTCCCCCCTGCAGGAACTGAGACACCTAGCGGTGAGCCTCAAAGGCTCAAGCTTCTTGTTACAGAGCCCTCAGGGCACTTCAGCTAGAGGAGATGCCCGCCCCCAGACAAAGCCCCACTTTTGGGGGCAAGTCCGGTGGGAAAATTAGGGAAAAAAAAGGATGAGTGACCACCTCAGATGGGACCCCCCTAAAGTGTCCAGAGCTGAGGTGACCCCCTCCTTGCAAAGTTCTCCATCTTAGTTTGGAGGACAGGGACAAATAGGGTTAGGTCTGTGTCCCCCTCCCCAGAAGGAGTGGACACAGGAAGGGTGTAGCCACCCTAAAGAAGAGTGTAGCCACTCTCAGGGACAGTAGCCATTGGCTACTGCCCTCTGACCCTTGTAACGCTCCTAAATCCAGGGTTTAAGGGCTCCCCTGAACCTGGCTCGTACGATTCCTGGTGACCTCACAAGAAGAAAGAAGAAGGACTGCTAAGCTGACCACCAGCAGAGAAGACTGAAGACACAAACTGACTTGGCCCCAGCCCTACCGGCCTGTCTCCAGCTTCAAAAGCCCTGCAAAAAGAATGTGACACATCCTGCAGAACCAGACACCTCTGAAAAGACTCCAGAGGACTGCATGCACCCCAGAGGACCAATAACGCCTGTGGACAGCCTCCCTGTCCAAGAAGAAACTCCACCCGAGGACTCCAAAGCCTCCCCGGATCCGCAAGTCCTTTCCACTCTGCACTTGATGCCCATGGCCTGTGTCACAGAATAATAGAGCATTCAAATCCCAGGGGGCTGATCTCTTTGCCCCTGAGGATCAAGATATTGTTTTTCCTACCTTAAGACTAAATAATTGTTGTCATCCCTGATTTAACAGCTTCTAGACATTGCTTCACTGGATCAAAATCACAAGAGTATAATCGGCAAATCTCTGATCAGCGTTTAATAATATTCATCGTATTATGCCCAAGTAAGTGGGTATGTTTTGTAAAATTTAAAAAAATGAAACACAAGTTATATAAAAATCTCAAAAAGCAAATATCTGCTTACTTGAAAAACCCCAAGTTGCATTCTGTAGAAGAAATTTGCTGCTGAAGGAGTTGATACAATTATCAATCGCCTTTTTTCATAAAACTGGTCCAAGAGGGCTGCAGCAGTTCTCACAATAACATTGACATTCATAGCTGGGAAAATAAAACCACATTGCAACATAATTAAAGTAGCAAGAAAACTTGGAGTTACCAGTATCACAAATATCAGCAAGTTAATTATTTGAGGATCTTGGAAAAATTAAGAATTCTTGGTTAGTTGACTGTTCAGAAATCATCAAACTCACTCTGTAGCTTAATTCAGACCATTGGTACACCATGGTTTACCACAATGAAGGAATATCAACTCTCACAAATAATACCTGAGTAATTTAAAGTATTTTAAAACATATAACTTATAGCCCAAGTGTGTGTGACTCTGGAGCCCAAGTGTTGTGGCCCCATCCTGGTGAAAAGATTTCCACTGGGGGTCACCTCTGCTTCTTAGGAGGGCGTGAACAGGCCGCCTTACCAGCGACCCCATATTAAGACAGGAAATCTTTCTCACAGCCATATATTGGCAGACCCTGAAAATCCAATAAGTTTGGAGGGGGGAAGGGCAGTGATGGATTTGTGAGGAGACTTTTGAGCAGGACCAGCTGGGAGGCAGTGCCAGTACAAGAGCAGGTGTGGTAGGGGCGAAATTTGCACTTATCCTCTGGTGCCCCTTACTCCCAGTTGCAGCTCCCACCGGACTGCACCCCCTACATGGTAATCCTCACAAATGTACCATCATTATCTCCAGACTCACGTGAATCCACAGAGCAGCTGAAATATAAGTTTGGACATTGGTTGGGCAAAAACTGTGATTTTAACTGCAGTGACTTAGTGGACATTTTGTTTGTTAGATGGATTGGGTGGGCCCATTGGAGAAAGCTGGAGAGGGAGATTGTATTATAGTAAATTGTAGATAGCCAGGGCTAGCCCGTTATTTGCATCTTTCCTGTTATGTTGACTCCCAGGCTTGTGCCCATTGGGCTCATTCCCGTGGGTTTCTTTTATAGGCACACCTGAGACATAGATGGTCGTTGTGCAAAGGATTTTCCCAGTTTGCGGGAGGGCTTGCCGCTGCTCATATTGAATAATAGATTCTCTGCCCTATCGGATTTGGAGGGTAACGACTGACTGGTAAGACGGATGAGCTTCTCTGGACAGGAGGGAATTTACCAGGTGGATCACACAGGATCCTCACCTCTAATTTCGGGTGTTGTGGGGGTGAGAGAGGTGTCCCCTCTGTCTTCTTTAATTTCTTGCAATGTGGCTGGGTATGATGCCAAGCTGCAAGACACGTAAGGTAGGGTTTATTTCAAGCCTTGATTTTAACCTACTAAAAGAGACATGGTGAGAGGGGGCAGCAGAACAGGATGGATTTAAAAGGTTGGCTGTGCCTGCTGAGCATGTGCGAGGCACCTCTCGAGGGGGGAGCCTAGTTACCTTGGTCTTTATCTCCAAGATTTATAGAGCGTATCATATTAAATGTAGCCATCGGGGAATCCTTATAATTTGGGCTGTTTTTCTCAATAAGTACAATGTTCTCCTGGTAAATTTTCATAATGGAGTGTGGGATTCTGGTCACTGTGTTCTGCCTTGCAGACATTAAAGGGGAGGTTGAAGGCCTGTTTTAGTGAATTGCATGTGATTGTAGCGGGAGATTTCAATGCAAAGATAGGTGGCTATTTCACTGCTGCTAATCCTTTTGAGCAGGACTACAGAGAGGGGTTTCAGGATGCTATGGGTAGGACCCTTAATAAGGGGCTACAGAGTGTGGGGCTGTTAAACATTTTTGATTTGGGAATTGTTTCTGATCAACAGGCCACAACCTTTGTAGGTAGGGGCACGAGGTCCACAATTGATTATGTTTTTGTGTCCACCCCAGTGAGAAATTTGGTGCACAAGGGAGGGCCCTAAAGCAGTATATTAGTGGCCAAAACCCACTTACGGTGTTTCTAAGCTTCCCTTGCAATAGCCGCGTACCTACGGTTGTTGGGCCGGTTGGCCTGAGAGCAAAAGATCAGGGACGCAGGGTCTGTTGGCGTCAGGCGAATATCCCACAGGTGGTTGACAGCGTGGTGAGCAACAAATATAATCTGATAGTAGGAAGGCATCCACCTGGCAGAAACCCCTGTACTGGGGGAGGTGATTGCGGCCACTGATAGAATAAATGGTTCTATCAGAGCTATCCTGAATAAAAATGTAGGGGCCTCTCTTAAGTATCAGGGCATCTGGTTTGACAAAACCTGTCGTGTGGCGAGGAAAACCCTGCAGAGGGTGCTGAAGATGCAGCACAGAGACAAGGTTTATGTGAGTAGTGTGAGGGCACAGTATAAGCTTGCATTGAAAGTGAGGAAGCTGCAGCTTGAAGAGCAGGCGTGGGAGGAGTTGGAGTTTGCATGTCTCACTAAGAAGTCAAGCTTATTCTGGAAGACTGTGAACAGGGGTACCCTTGAGACTGGCACTTCTGAGGGGTTGGGCTATCATATTTCACCCAACGTGTGGGGGAGTCACTTTGATAGTGTCTTTTCAGTAGAGACCTTTGGCGAGGAAGTGGCTGAACTTGTTAGCCCGAACCTGTCCATTAGGTTCACGTTGGAGAAGGTGGTAGTTGCCCTGCGGGAAAGTCTGAGGCACAAAGTGCCCGGGCCTGATGCAATCCCTATGGATCAGTATAAATGCAACTTACAGTTGTGGGCACCTATCATTGTGAATGTCTTAGATACGGCAATGAGTGTAGGAGTTCCCGCCCTCCTGGAAATCCACCTGCATTGTTCCTGTGTTTAAAAAGGGAAATCGGAGTGACCCTAAGTCCTAATCTATTTCACTCCTAAACTCACTGGTAAAAATGTTGGGCCTCATTGTTTTACTGAGCATTGAGGAGTGGATGAGAGAGCATGATTAGATGAGTAGGGTGCAGTATGGTTTCAGGGAAGGGCTGGGGACTCAGGAGCAGTGTTTGAATTTACTTTAGTTGATTGGTAAATACACACGGGCAAAGGGGGGTACCCTTTACCTTGTTTTTATGGATCGGAGCAGTGTGTTTCATAAGGTAAATTGTAGTAAGTTATGGGGTTGCTATCCACGATGGGTTTGGAGAGCCCAATTATGGAGTTTCTGCAATACCTACATTCTGGAGTAAATGCTTCTGTGAGATACGGGATCCAGGGGAATGCACAGAACCTTTTAATTTATACGAGGGTGTGAGACAGGGTTGTATTCTTGCTCCAATTCTGTTTCCTTTGTGTACAATGGCCTGCACAGTTTTTTGGTTGATAGATGCAAGGATGTCCCCAAAATGAATGGTTTTAGCGTGCCGTCCATGCAGATGGTGCAGCGTTATGGGCCCGTACTATGAAAAGCCTTCGTGTGTTGGTCAATGCTTCTGTTGACTTTATGTCTGACCTAGACTTGGAGGTCAATATCAGTAAAACACATTTTATGGTGTGTGGCAAACCCCTAAGTAAAGTAGGGGCAGTAGCGATTAATGGCCAACAAATTAGTTGTGTGCACGAGTTTCTTTACCTTGTAGTGACTTTTGATGATAAAGGGTTGTGGGTGCCCTGTATTTTGAGGCAGTGTGCACGGTTTAATGCCGCCATAGGTGCTACATTTGATTCCGCAGCAAGAGTGGGAAAAAACCCTATATTACATCTGCTTTAGGTGTAGAGGTGCAAATGCTTTCCGTTCCTTTTGTATGGGGCCTCAATTTGGGACTATTCGGGTAGTATGGCTCCCCAAATAGAGGAAAATCGCTTCTGCAGAAATTTACTTGGAGTCAGGCCAAACACTTCTGGATATTATATACATGAGGTATTGGACTTGGAGTTTGTGGGTGATGGTATTAAGATTGTGCCCCTCCTTTTAAGGTTCTCTGTTTGGACAAATGATTGTGCCTCTCTGAATAGGGAAGTGATCCACGATTGCCTGACTTGCGACCGAGGCTTGGATATCCCTTGGTTAGCTTATATCAAACTTTGAGCCAAGCTTCTTGGTCACCTGGAGATCTTTAACACCGCACAATGTCTAAAACGCGCTGAAAAGAGTTGAGTGAAGGAACTTTCTAAAGCTGAAGTTGGAGGCGGGCCCTGAGGCGTTCCCTTTGGGAATGGCACTTATTACTTGCTTTCGGCTAGGTTCAATCATTTCCGCTCGGTCAGTATGATCCTAAATCTATACAAATTTGCCCTTGTAACGGGGCTTCTCCACAGACACTACTCAATTTTACCAGTTTTTGTGAGTTTTATGCAACTTTTACGAGGAGATTTTTATTGCCGTTACTGAAGGGTAAGGGGTTTGTGCAATGTTGCCCAGCTTATCTTTGGTTACGTATGGGTCCTGATGCTCTGGTGTGTGGGGGCGTAGGTTCTTTTTTAAAAGGGGCTATATGCTGGCAGAATAGTGTACATTTTTTAATCTGTTTAGTATTTATCTCAAGCTAAGACTGTAGATGATTTTTAATATTTTTTTTAATTTTAATTATGTTTTTTAATTTGATGTATTTATGTGTTTTATGGTTGTATTTGATATAACCGAATGAAGATTTTGAATATAATTTATAACCTTTAATCTAAATGTATTTGTGACCTGGAGATATAACCTGGAGATTCGTTTCAAAGAGGCCTGCTTCATATATGCAGATGTGTAAATCTGATCAATAATTTCCATTATTACACAGAAACATCTTACCAATCAACAAAGGTGACATTTTTTTCTGCTTACAACTTACGTGTTCTTACTAGAAGAGTCATATGTAAATAGATGGATTTCCTATGCAAAGGACGCCCATCTATTTGCCATTTTCCCCCCAATTATTTTTTCTTTTGAAACTCAAAACATTTAGGAGCATATTTATGAAATATTGGCACAGCACATCACAGCAAGTCACCTTTCTGTGCAGCGCTGCATCACTGGAAAGGACAGGAATGCGCCATATTGAATGCAATACTATACGTAACTCTACTTTCCTCTGTGCTAGCACACAATGGGCTGCAAGGGTACCTGTGTAGCATGCAGGATTGTTATTTCGGCAGGAAGGAGCATCTTCCTGCACAAAACTATTATGTGAGGTGTTTTCCTCTTTCTATGTATGGTGTAGAATGCTGCACACATAGAAAGAGGAAAAAACAAGGAGAAATAAAGATATTATGCCTAGTTACACCTCACCTGAGGAGGGGTAGGTTTTTGGCGCACTCCCAGGTCTACCATGTTTGGTAAATCTGGGAATGCATCAAAATCATTACATGGGAACAGCCACACAAGACCCATGGAAATGCCTCCCTGTTGCAAATTTTGCAATGGAGCGATGTGCGCTAGGTTGCATTACTCGAGATTTATGAAGGCACTCAGGGCCATGCAAGCTGGCCTTGCATGGCTTCACAAATCTCCCTTAAGATTTGTGCCACGCATGTACCACATTGCGTGGTGCAAACAATGCAAATAGGGTCATATATGTGGCCCTTAATATTTGCAGCTGGGCCATACTTTCAAAGCTACATGTGCTGTACCTTAAAACTGAAAATCCGGAATTCTACAGCATATAATAGAAAGAGAAGAGCTATATGGACAATATTGTATATCATTATGCGAAGTAGATCTAGCATTTACAATAATTAACTAACCATTAGTGGTTCCAAACTTAACATGGGTAATTTTGTGCAATACACTCTTCATCACATTAAGCAACTTTCAAAGAAAGTTATTTCAATCCTGTGGCATAACTAAGATCCCTCTTCCTGTAGATTTATGCTTGTGATCGTAAGTAATCTTAGGTGCATTTTATTATGCTCTATTCTTGTCAGCTTCTCTCTGAAATGCATCGGGAAAGAACTTATATTTTCAATTGAGGCAGGCTAACTGCTCAGTTCAACACTTTATATTGTATTCTTGATACATTGATAGCTATAAAAAATTACACTGCACTTATTCTTGACCTATATTCCCCTTAAAAATTCAAAAATATTGTTTAGTGGGACCAAAGGCAAGCCAATCTGCACCCGTCAGAGACCATGCCATAACCAACGCCAGCCAAGTTGCCCATTTCAGCACTGCTTCAGAACAGAAATATTGCTATTCTTGACAAGAACACCACAAACAGTGACCCAAATGTGCTGGTGTAGAAGGACTTGCGGGGCTGAACTGCAGGGGCCTGCTGTCCTGTTGGAAGTCTTCTGGTAGGCTGCCAATTGAATCCTCACCAGCAGCATGGCGCAAGCACCAGAAGTGGGTTGCACAGGTCCCCTTCTCTCGAGGGCATTAAGGTGGCTTTAATTAATATTCAATCGCTGTATAAGCAGGCCTCGCACATCAACAGTCTCCTTAGTACGTCACAGATGGACATTCTGTTTATGAAAGAGACCTGGGTGAGTGACTAGTTATCTCAGGACATCATATTAGCTCTCTTAGCTCTCCCTGAGAGCTCTGTCTACATACATTTGAACAGAGAAGGGAAATGAGGAGACGGGATTCTTGTAGCCTTAAAAACAAATTACTTGATCATTCGAGGCCAACACGGAACCTGTGTTACTGACAATGGGCTGGAGTTTGCTGCCTCTAGAGAGGGAAGTATATGGTACATTATTTTGGAGCAAGGTTGGTAGGAGTCTCTCACACACCTTTATCAGTGGATGAGGCCATCTGCAAAGACTCTTAAGTTGAGGGTAAAATTGTGGCTGCTGCTAACTGACCTCCAAAGATTTTTAAAGTGACAAAATCCTTCCTCCGGCCGAAGGTTTCTATGCAGCCAAGCCTGGCCTCCTTGATCTGCGCAATAGGCGGTCTGATTGATATGAGGAGCAAATAGAGGAAATTAAAATTAGTCTGCATATTTTAACAGTACACACTATGCAGAGAATCGCATCGGTCACTTCAGTCCAGGTTGAAACAGGTGCACTGTTGCATTTTGAAGCAATTGCCTTGGAGGAGTCTAGGACAGCTATACTAAACTAAGTCAGGCTCTCTGGCCGATCCTAGTCCACCTGCGATTTCAGCAACAACTGTGGGGGTTATCAGTGCTGTACTTAACCAACCTTTTAACAACTCATTACATATGGCACAGCTCTCAGAGTGTTGAAAACAGGCAAAAGTAATTCTCTTACTAAAAAACACCAACCACAGATCGTACTGTTTTGTCTAATTTTCAACCAATCCCTCTCCTGCCAGCCACCTCACAAATGTTAGCGAAATTGGTCAATGCTCAACTCTCAGAGTATCTAGATCAGTTCAGGTTATTACATTCTTCCTTGTCACGTTTCCAACCTCGTCATAGTATGTAAAGGGCATTATTAGAGGTGACTGAAGCCTCAAGTTGTTCTTAGATCAAGAGAAAAATGCAGCTCTGATTTTGTTAGATCTTTCAGTGACATTTGACAGTCTCCCACTCCATATTTCTTCGGCGTGTGAGGGAGAATGGAGTGGGGGCCAGGCACAAGAATGAATCTGCTCCATTTCACAGAATCGAGGAGCGGCAGTGTGAGTGGCGCTGTATGCCGCTGTTACCATGACTATTAACCCAGGGGTGCCACAGTGCTCCTCTGTAACCCCTAATATTGGCTGTCAGTCTCTTGTCGTGGAGAGGAGGGGAGAGGTGAGGGGAGGAGAGTTGAGTTACACGTTCTGCAAATTAAACACTATAAAGGTTTGTTTTCTTCCTGGGAAAAGTATATTAAGGAACCATTGGTGAAACTGAGTCCAAAATAAATGAATTCACATGGATAATGTTGAACCTTTTGGTTTGTGTACATGTTATGTTATGTTATTAGAAAGAGAAAAAAGTGGATAACAATCTGTTATACTGTGAAATACCAAAAGTCAGGTAAACAAGGGACACTCTAAAAGGAATTTATAACTGACAGGTAAAAGGAACTGATAAAGTGCTGAATGTGGCATGTGCTCACATCTGGTATAAAGCATCCAGATTTCACCCAGGCTTTCAACACAAAGGCAAAGCTAAAGTAATTAAAAAAGTAAAAGCAAAAACACTTACACTGAAGGGAACGACCTTGTGTGTGGATGTGCACATTGTAAAACGCTCAAAGTGAAGTTACCAGTGACTGTAGTAGGCTGAACCAATGCCCTATGCTTTATATTGTAATGAAACAAAATGTGAATGACACAACAACAGATGAAGAGGGGTAGCTGAAAGCCATTTTAGGTATGTATACTATACATATAATTTTAGTAAAATCAAAAGGTTTTGGCTAGCACCAAAACTAATGAGGTTCTGCTTCACAAGCTACTAAAAACTTGGCTTTTTTGCCCTGGCCTAATGGCAGCAGCTAGTCTTCTGTTTCCTTCGCATAAGGACCCTCCTAGGAGAAGCTGAACTCTTCATAAGCTCTATCATTTATTCATTCGTATGAAAAAGCCACCATAAAACAAACATTGGTAAAGACAAATTGTCTAGCCTTAGCAAGTTGGAGCAAAGATTATTTTTTTATCTCAAGTATATGCCCCAAAAATTAAAATTAAAAAAATGAAAATAAGCCTTCAACTAAATTTTACATTTAAAAGATGTTTACCTGTGTGCAGTTTTACTGGGAATGTGTTTAAGTAACAAGTTTTTCAGTTGTGCCATCTATTTTATTATTATTCCTTGTGATGGAGACAATATTAAACTTCCACCTAACCAAGCACTCAAACTGCAGGCGTCCACAATGTTACAATGTCACTTGACCACTTTATAGCATAAAATATACAAAGTGGTGTAGGCAAAATAAACAGACGGGTTTTAAAGTTAATATAAAATACAACCAGCTTTGCAACTGAAGGGATATTAACTCATTTTAACAGTAGGTGGACTTTGTGCGGTCAAAGTTAAAGGAGCCATTTGGTATGATGGGATGTCCCACTGCCCCATGCTGAATGCTGTGATTGGCAGAATTAACATGTAAATGTCTATTACGTGTGTATATTCAGTATGAGATTTGTGGAAAAACAATAGTCTTGGGAGAGAGCTAATTCTGCTTCAAAAGTAAGACCTAAAGCATGCATGTTGAAAAGAAATCCTATGGTGCTAATATTTAAATATACCATTCAGATAAGGCAATCACCATAGTTGTAGGTTCTAGCACTAGAGTATGGATCCCTTCGCAAATATAAGCAATAATATCCCCTCAGTTGTCTGGAGTATGTGGAAATAATAGGTCAATACAAGAAGAATACCACATGGGTGTGAGTGGAAAAGTATGTCCGACCCCCAAGAAGAGAAGCAAAGATAAGATAAAAGGTGAAACTGGACATATGAGCAAAGTAAAGCATGACTAAAGAGAGATTATTGGGCAAGTGCCCAATGGTTCTAGGGAGTCACAGGAAATGGGACTCAGGAATAAGAGAAACATGGACGTTGACCTAGTGCAAGTGACAGCCGCGTGAAAAACAGATTCTAGCTCCCGCTCCCAATACTTGGATCTCTTAACTAATTTAAATACCACTATCAATTCTACCACCTTAACAGGAAGTACAGATTGGTCAACTGCAGATAATGACATCTGAGTGAGTCAGTTCTCCCTGCTACTCTACCTAAACAGAGCAGTTTGTTTTAAATGTCTTTATTATTTTTTTAAGAAACAACAAGCATGCAATCAATCAATCAATCAATCAAATAATTTCTTAAGCGCACTACTCACCCGTTAGGGGCTCAAGGGGGGGTGGGGGGGGGGGGGATTTGCCGGTTACTGCTCAAAAAGCCATGTTTTAAGGTTCTTTCTGAAGGTTAGGAGGTCGTGGGTCTTGCGTAGGTTGGTGGGGAGGGAGTTCCAGGTCTTGGCGGCGAGGTGGGAGAAGGATCTGCCACCGGAGGTGGTGCGTTGGATGCGGGGGACTGCAAGTAACACATCCATCGAACACAACTGTAACCACATGATTTTGCACATAATATACACATTCACCTATAAAAAAAATAAAAAAAAGGTATGAATTGAGTTAGAGTAGTGGTTCCCAACCTGTGGTCCGGGGACAGCTGGGGGGCCGCAAAGCCTGCTCAGTCGGTCCACGACCCCTTGGAAAATGAACTAATAACAGATTAGGTCTTCAGCTTTCAGTAATGGCTCAGTGAGAGGTCCCCGGATTCCAATAATGATTCAGTGGGATTCCCCGGATACCAGTAATGATAAAGCGGGGGTCCACAGAAGTCAAAAGGTTGGTAACCGTTGAGTTAGAGGGTGTTACAAAATTGTGTCACTGAGACAGGTATAGGGCATTTGTCATACGCATCAAATGCCACAATTTGCTGCAAGCTTATCTTTTCAGTTCCTAAAGATCAAGTCAGAGAATCAAGTACCCATTCCAAGGACATTGGGCCCGCTGATGTCTGATGACTTCTCTAACTCTACATCATGCACTTTTTTCATAGTGCTTGTTGCACCTGGACCTTTTTGCAAAGTCATCCCCAGTCTTTTTGCCTCCGTTCTCCTAATTTTTTGACAAGTTTTTGTTGGCTTTAGGACTCTGGGCACTTTACCACTGCTAAAATAGTGCTAAAGTGCTTATGCTCTCTGTGTAAATTGCACGGATGATTGGTTTATCCATGATTGGTATATTTGACTTACTGGTAAGTCTCTAGTAAAGTGCACTAGAGGTGCCCAGGGCCTGTAAATCAAATGCTACTAGTGGGCCTGCAGCAATGGTTGTGGCACACACATAAGTAGCCCTGTAAACATGGCTCAGACCTGCCACTCCAGTGTCTGTGTGTGCAGTTGCAAACTGCCAATTCGACTTGTCAAGTGTACTCACTTGCCAGGCCTAAACTTTCCCTTTTACTAAATGTCAGGCACCCCTAAGGTGGGCCCTAGGTAGCCACAGGGGCAGGGTGCAGTGTATGTTTTAGGTCGGACATATATACTATTTGTGTTTTATAGGTCCCATCAGTGAAATACTGCCAAATAAGGTTTTCACTGTGCAAGGCCTATCTCTCTCGTAGGTTAACATGGGGGCTGCCTTTAAATATCCTTAAAGCGCAGATTCCCTTTGAGAGTAGATGAAAATGTGGAGTTTATGGTCTCTGAACTCACAATTTAAAAATACATCTTTTAGTGAAGTTGGTTTTTAAATTGTTTGAAAATACCACTTTTAGAAAGTATGCATTTTCTGTGACTCTGCCTGTTTGTGGATTGTCTGTCTGGGCCAGTTTGACAGCTGGGCTGTTTTGCACCTCTCTAAACAGTGAACCAAAGGGGGCGGGGATCTAGCCTGCATATCCTGATGAGCCATCTGAGCTAGAGGGGAAGGAGTAGTTGTCATTCACACCTAAAAGGACTGTTTCTGCCCTCACACAATGCAGTCTCTGACCCCCTGGTGTGTGTCTGGGGCCTGGCCTGAACAAGAAAGGATCTTTCAAACACTTGAGACTATGCTTTGAAGTTTGCCAACTTCAAAAGTATGACAGGGTATAAGAAGCAGACCCTAAATCCCAGAGTTTTAAAATCTTTCTGGAATCAAGAGGAACCTCTGCCAAGGGGAAGAGCTGGAGAAGGAGTACTGTCTCTTTGCTGTGCTGCTTTGCTGGACTGGCCTGCAGTTGCTGCTTCTGCCTGAAAAGAGTGCAAAAGGTAAACTTTGCTGTATGTCCTGCTTGAGAAAGTTCTACAAGGGCTTGGAATAGAGTTTGCCTCCTGTTGGAAGTCTCAGGGATGCCAAAGACTTCAGTTTCCTTGACTTGCAGCACTGGGAACTGTGTGTTTTGTGCTGTTCAAGAGGAGAAACCACTGCAACACCGCCAACGACGCCGCTGGCCTTCATCATGAGCTGCCGACACCGCATGTAGTCGCCTTGCCCCATTTTGCACCGCGACCCTGGTCATCAGACGACTTCACTGAGCCGCTGCTCGCACCGCGAGTTGTGGGCCCAGTAGTCCGGCATCGCCTGCACACACCACAGCCTGGGCCTCACTGACGACAACGCTCCTGCTAACACCGGCGCTGCTGCCTGCACCGTTGCCTATGTACACTGCTCATGAGGAGCATGAAGCACCGTACCACACCCCAGCCCCGGTCCACCGACACCAGCACCATCAATTCCATTGTCGTCACCAGGCATCCCTGCCTACACCGCGGCCTCTGGACACCGCTCATGAGGGTCACGAAGCACCATCCCGTCCTGCACCGCTGGCTTGGGCCTACCGACGACATCGCTTCTGGAACGATGGCACTGCTGCCTGCACCGTGACCTGTGGACACCGCACGTTGCACCACTCCGCTTCACACCGCAGCCCTGGTCTCACCGACACTGCTGGACACAGTCACAGAGCCGCTGCCTGCACCGTGACCTGTGGGCACCGCACGTCACATCGTCCTGCTTCGCACCGCAGCCCCGATGCCATCCACACCAGCGCTCCTGACTTCATCAGCCTGGAGTTCGATCTGCAGCGCGTGTGACTTCAAGGGCCTGACGACTCCTGCACTGACTCTGGAACCAACACCATGACGTCAGCAACTCCGCTCTTCTGAGCTCACCACGAGGATCATGACTCCCTACAAATCCAAGGTACTGTTTGCGGTCTTTCCAACACCGTAGCTGGCTCACGATGCCGTGACTAGCCTGAACTGTTGGTTTTGTTGATCACGGCGCAGTGATAGCCCCAGGTGGAGCTATTGACTTCACAGAACTGTATTTTTGAGTAAATCTTGCAGAATTCATATTGTTTATTACAGTATGTTGTATTTTTATCGTATTTGGTCTTGTTTTACATAGATAAATATGGCTATATTTCTAAAACTGGTGTGGTGTCCTTTTGTAGTGTTTTCACTGTGTTACTGTGTGTTATGTGCAAATGCTTTAAACATTGCTTCTGAGATAAGCCTGACTGCTCGTGCCAAGCTACCAAGGGGCTGAGCAGGGGTTATCTGAGTGAGAATCTCCCTTATCCTGACTAGAGTGAGGGTCCGTACTTCGACAGTATGCAAACTGACTGCCAACCAGAGACCCCATTTCTAACAGTGGTCTAATTTTAACATTAATTATCTTCGGACATAGGTGTGTCTCACTCTGTGATTTGAAAAGTTAATCCACCTACCTTGCTCAGTTCAGTGAGGGTCATTGTCCCTGACTCAGTCCATTTTACAAGCTCATTGTTCCATTTATTTAATGGTGAGGGTTTATTATTTTTTCTTTGCAATCTGTCACTTCACTAGCATCAAAGTTAGATGAGTAAATCTGGTTGCTTCCTTGTGTATTTTAGGCCTTGGCATCTATAATAGCAAACATGCCCTGGGTTCTCCCTTTATTTCCAGCCATCATGAGTTATGTTGTCATTGTATAATAGCCCTATAAGGCAACATGACCAAAACCTATGTAGAAAATCGACGTTCTCTATTGCAGACACCTATCCAATGCTACAAGAAGCATTGTGTAGCCTGTTAGGTTACACAAGCAGCTTAGGGTCAAGTAACTCAATATCTGAAACTTGTTTTCTTGTGACACATACCAAAGTTGAAGGGCAGTTTTATGGTGGTCCAACTATTCCCCGGAAATTAGGAAAGCAAGTCTGGAGGACAGACATTTAGGCTCTGTAATGTGACACAACACGTCACGGAGGCCATGGAGGCATATTAACAAATCAGAAAATCTCTTAAGATCTCATTTACATGAAACTGATGCATCGTCATTAGTGTGTCAGATTGCGGCGCCTGCTGCACATCCCCTAACAACGCCATGGATGCGCTGTTTTTATAATAAACAGCTGTATAGCAAAGGTTTTCACAGATATGTCAGAAATCTTGGCCCATCTGTTGGAGCTAAAGTGACACATTGCTATAGTTGTGTCACTAACCTGACGAGGAGAGTCCTATTGGAAAAAGCCCTGCACCTGCCCCTGAGCAGGCGGTAAACGTTTGACGCAGTGAAGTAGCAAAGTGACGCAGTGAAAACTTGTGAATTTCACTGCATCAATTTTATGTGACCTTTTCTGTGGGAACACTTACCCTGCATACATTTTACCTGGTGCAGGTATAATGTGACACAGGGCTTTAGAAACTAGTGTATTGGGCCCAATGTGTCACTTTGTACATACGGAGTGGTGTAGTGTACTGCTAGCGTCGCTGCTGCATCAAAAAAAATTGACACAGCACAAGGGGCTTTCAAATAAGGCCCTATGTTTTACCAAAGCTTATACTCAGGAGGGCGATAGAGTGGGGCATGACTTCTAATCTGACCCATGAGCTGTGAAGCAGCTTTTGGTTTATATAATCAATGGAATCTTTTATGAACATATCACAGCCCAAAAGCAAGAGAAATGTGGGTATTGACGTTCATAGCAACAGAAGCCAAAACTGTGCCTTTGCAGACTAATAAAAAATTATTCAAGAAGCTAGCAGCATATATTACATACATTGTGTAGAGCTCTTTTAGAAACAGAGTGATCTAAATCAATAAAAAAAAATCCTTGTTATGGTCCCTTTTAAAAAACATGCGGACTTAACTCATTGGAACCTGCAAATTATAGTCCAATTACAAATATTCCTTGTCAATTACAAATAACTGAGAAGGAAAAGACTGTGTATTTACAGGAATCTGCAGGGAAAACTGGATCCTACGTGTCAAGTCATCACGTCTCTCACCCCTTAAGGGACTGACTGATGGGCAGTTCCCATTTTGGAATCAGTGGATTAGGTTAACATGGCCCTCGTTTTGTTGCCTGACCTCTCAGCTGCCTCTGACACCCCTGAGAAACAAACTTTGCTCTGAGTCTAATATATGTGGGAAGGGTGTCAGAGACATAATTAAACTGGCTCAAATTATTTTTATTAGATCAGAGAACTACAGTAATCATTATCAGCTAACATCACTGCTGTACTTTGTGGGGTGCAGCAGGCCTAATGTTTATTTCTTCTTCTCTATAATTTTGCCCACAACCCATCCATCAATTGCAAGTGGAAATGAGAGTTAGCTTTCACAACTATGTTGGCCTCACCCAAACTATGTTTCATTTCGCTGAAAGTCCAATAACTGATTTTCAGACAGTTACTCAGAAGTTCTACATCATCCAAAATTGTAAGAACAAAAATTGGCTGAGTGTGTTAAAAACTGAGATTCTGATTGTGAGTTCTGGACATTAGCCAAATACACACAACCCTGCAGAAAAGTAGGGGATAGAAATATTCTGGTAATAGAAAATGTAGACATTTGAGGGTGTATTTGTATCAATGTTTTTCTATAGCCAGGTAAGTAGTGTGATCAGGTTATCCATTTACATTCTGAAGTTACTGTGGAAGACTCAGCTTCTGCTCTCCCAGGAAGATAGATTCACCATTGCTAGCACTGTTGTCAAATCAAAAATCGACTATGCTGAGGATTTTCCAAAGGGGACCTTATAAGCAAGCATGAATAACAGGAGCGTCTCGCGTGGCTGGGGCTGGGCGGGGCAGAGGGAGTGGGGGGGGTAGAGGGCACGGGAGAAAATGAATTTAAAAATATTTTTTTAAAAATCACTTACCTGCTTTGGTCCTGCGCTGCTCCTCTCCCGTCACTGCTGCAGGCACAGGCTTCCAGCCTGCCCTGCGTCAATCCTGACACTGCTCAGAGCAGCTTCAGGATTGGCTGGGAGCACCCAGCCAGCGCGCTCCCAGGCAGACTGGGAGCCTGTGCAGGCTCTCTGAAGCTCAGCAACCATGTTGCTGGGCTGGAGAGAGGCCTGTGCATATGTGTGTTTGGCCGGCCTAAGACGGCCAGCCAAACACACATGAACTCTTAGGGGAGTGCACAGTGCACTCCCCTCAGCTCGTCACCCTCAATGCCTCGCCCCTTTTACATGGAAAAAGTATTTGCAGCGGTTCCTGCTGGCGTATGGGGGTTATGCTTCGCCGGCCATACGGAGAAGCCGTAGCTTTTGAATAATTTGTAAATGCTGGAAAACACAACAAAAACAGCCATGTTTAATCTACCAATGTCTGCTCATATTTATCCTCTCTTCGGAAGTTCCACAAGTAAAATCCAGAATACAGTTTAAGACCCTGACTCTGATCACTACATCACTCCTTCGCACTGCCCAGGACTGTCTGAAGTAGTGTATTACCCACTAGTACTCAAACAGAACCTTGAGATCAGCTGGTAAACTTCTCCTGGTCCCCCTGAAATATGTAAGGGAAAAGGGAAGGAAGCTCAGTCAATACCTTTGTTGGCCTTGCGGAATGCCCTGCCTGTGAGTTGATGGCGGTTCTTCAGCCTTTATCCTTAAGAAAAGCTTAAAGACCTATTTGTTTATGTAACTGTGTTTTTTTAGATACAGCATCTAGTGACCCTTTTCTGGTCTGGTGCTTTACAAAAAGGATGATTGATTGGAAGCATGGCAAAACACAAGTTATAGGCCAAGGCTCAATGACTGAATAACATAAATCATAAAGGCACTATGTAGGAACAGCCATTACTGGGACCAAAAAGCGAGAGAATAAGAGAATTAATATTAAGGGTTAAGAGTCGGTCGGGCAAATCCTGGTTTGAAGGCCAGAGCGCAGCGCTCACATTTTATGACTATGTAAGTGACTAGGCGTCCCAGATTGGCCGGGACAGTCCTGGTTTTTCAGCATCTGTACTGGGAGATTTAAGTAACTTTAACTCGGTTTTCAGAGAAAGTCGTCTGAACAGAATAAAGACGATTTTTACTGTCATTAAGTGCAGAACTAGTTATCTGCCTCTAGCAGAAAGCCATTTACTTAAAACAAATCATATCGTGTTTAAAAGTTCCACTTAATTCCCCTTAGTAGCTCTTTGTCTGCTGTCAATTGTCATTCGGTGCCCCTCGGCCAATGCCGATTTGTAGTCCTACCTTCATTTTTGTGGAATGTCCAGGTTTTTGTTTTCACCATATAACTATAAGTTAGAAGATTAACTCAGCAATCCCCACCCTTCAAGGATTTGTTTAGCTCTTTTGTGCTGGCGGTGAACTTAGTTTTATATTCTTCTCGGATACAGCAGGGCTTTCACACTGCATACAAAATAAGAATGAATGCAGAAGTATATGAGACGTGTCATTGCTGGGCACTGAAAGCCACGTGCCCTTGTCTACGGTTGCAGTAAATGCATAATGCGATTATACAGAGCTGTACAGACAAGCTGCCGCTCCATGATAGTTTAAGAAAGGCTCGTCTTGAGGTGCAGCTACGGCTATTTTCGTCTACTAAAATATGCAATATAGCAACAAAAAAAAAAGATTGCAAATAAAGTGATGCTGAGAATGCTCCTATTCACTCAGCAAAAAATATGACAGGTGCCAGACATGTAAAATAAAGTGCAATTGAGGTTGATTCATTCAGTTTTGAAACTGCTTGCTTGATGTACAATTGACAGCTACACCTTCAGAATTTTCCAGCAATATCTGGGGCAGGGGGATTAAATAATGGATGTCTCGCCAAGGGAACATGAGGTACAAGATCAAAAATTAACTAGCTTCTTTTTTTAACTAAATTACACGAATTCGTCATTACCTTTTTAACCCGCACTCGTTTCAGTAGTTACTAAAGGAGGTGTGCCCACTTCCTCCAAGGCACCATGTAATCTAGCAAAACTGGCCTTCTTACGCTCTCTTTTCACATTTCTCCTCATTTCCCTGCCCTCATGAGGGCCACAAATGGGGAGGAGTGCTCTTTTTTAGGTTGAGTTTGAGCGAGCAAGCGCTATGGCCTGTTGTAATGTATCTGTGGGTTTTTAACCACATACACCGCATGCCCATCACTATCACTCGGCTTGCCTTTCAAAAATCCTTTGTTATCATTGGTAAATGCTTTAAGTTTGTCCCTCCTTGGCGCAACTTTGTTACCGCCTTGGCCATGTACCTTGTTACATGGATAATTGCACCTTTGCCAATTCATTTGACTGCAAGCAAACTTCTTTTTCCTTTTGTGTCTCTCCTTCGAGCTCATGCTCGCCATGGCGCTTTGAATCAGTTTGCTTATGTCAACTGTTTTACTTTTCATTTTCAATTTATGTGGCAAGAAAAGTCAAGTTAGGAATTTACAACGCTAATAGCGCTAACTCGAGGAAACACAAGATCCACTGCATTGCAAATGCTTGTTTGTATTTGGTCCCACAGATTCTACTGTGTAAACCTGGATGAGCCATGTCTCTTACTTAGCATTCTTTTAATTTCCTTTAAATGTCTTTTTAAAAAGCTCTGTTTTTAGGCCTACCAGATAGCGAATGTGTTGTCCGCTGCAAGACATATTGCTGTCTTGCCAATTGCATACAGTGGCATAGAGCTCACCCATTGCTTACCACTGGTTGGCTTTCCAGTCTCTCTCATGAGCCTACTTCTTATTGGTGTCCCCGCTTGTCACTCTTGTGTTTGTCCCTCCATTTCAGAAATGTCTCTTTACCATCACTTTTGATTGGCTGGCTTTTGTGCTTACAGTAATTGCTTTTGAAGTGCTACTCTACACTTTTTTTTGTTAAGCACCTCATTCAATTGTGCCTTTTTTTCCAGCTGTCTCCCTTGTGTACTTCACTTCACTGCACCCCAAGTTGCTCTCTGTTCTACGTGTGCTTCCCCATGCCCTTCCAGACCGCTTTCTTCCTTGTGTACTTCCCACATTGCTTTCTCACGTGTGATACTCTTTCCCTTGCTCTGTGTTGCTCTCTTGTTTGTTGCTTCTCTCTCTCTACTCCCTTTGTTGCTTCCCCCACCTATGGCCTTCTCTTTCATCCATTGCTTCGCATCCTCACCCCTGTACTCCACTGTTTCCTACTTGCCCTTGTGCATCTCCCAATCCACTCCATTTTGCTCTCTCGTGCATTGCTTCACCTCTCCCACCCACACCCTCCATGTTGCTTCCACCCTTCTAATGTTTCTGACACATGATGCTTCTACACCTTCCTGTATTTCCTCCATACCCCCAACCAATTTTGATCAGAAAATAAACAGGAAAAAAGCACCTGTGTCATTTTCTGAGCACGCACAAGTGTAGTAGTCCTTGTGGTCCCATTTGGGTGCCTTACTGGCTTAGTCTACTTTCAAGTACACTTTCCATCTATATGGTCATCTGGTGCATCTCTCCTGCTCTCCTTCTTTCCTACAGTACTTGCTTGGAAGTGTTTGAAGTTGTTGAGCTTTCTGCTCTTCTCTGGTTTTCTGCTACCTAACACCACTTATGACTCACTGTGTTTGGTGTCTTGGCTTCTGTCCCTTCCTTTTCTTTAGTACGTGAATGGGCTGTTTACACTTATTCCTCTTCTGTTCCTCCCTTATCGGACTTTTAGGATACATGGGACTGTGTCGGGTTTGGCCATAAGTCTTAGGTTTCTCACATTCCTAAGCCTTTTGACTACAATACACCCCACCACCCCTCGGAAGTAGAAGGATTCCCATAAATCTGCCACTATTCTGTATGCTACTGAATTTCCACTGTTGCAGCTGTTCAGGTGGAAGATATTCTTTCAGGTCTCAATATTGATCCCTGTTGGGCTGTAGGCTGTGGCCGATATTTATCTCTGGCTCCCCATCTCATTTGGGTACTTCCTGTGTGTTCCTAACAGATGGCCTACACTTCGGACCTCACTATGTGCTCCCTACTAGGTTTGGAGTTTCTGTGTGAAGGTGAAAGTCATATCTATAGAAGGTTGTTGGTACATCCCCTCCCATTTTAGTGGTGGGGACTAGCAGTGGAGCACATTTCTGTTGCTGTGATTTCTAGTCACCAGAAGTTGCACTAGATTCCTTTTTTGCCTTTCCTCCCCACCTGAGAGTACTTAGAGTTGGGCTATAGTTGTGTTATACTTTTCTGTATATTCAGTTCCAGGAGATGTTTAAACAGCCCCAGATATAAGTCATCATGGTGTTGAGTAATAGGCTTCTTGTTTCCCAGGAAGTGACTCTAGTAAGGTTGTTGACTAGTCTTGCCTAAGCTCTCTTCTGGCCATGCTTGACCACATGGCTGTTTGTCAGGCAGAGACCCATCCTCGTATATTTCATGTAGTAAAACTTGAGAAAGGTTTTTGTGCCAAAAGGTATTGTGGTAAGAGAAATAGTAGAATATCTGGTGGAGCACTTAAAAAAGCCAATATGGATGGACCTCAGGACTTCAAGGCCTAGAAGGCTTCACTGTACCATCATCTTGTGTCATTCTCCCTATAAAGGGCACCATGCCCATGGTAACCGCCTTAATACTGCCGGCCTTTCAATTGGAGAAGACCTGTGAGGGGAGAAGACAGTGATTCATTTGTTAAAAATAAATGAATAAAAAATAAGTGCCAAGGCCCAATATAAACCTCAGAAGGCTACAGCAGCTTGAACTATTCACTGTCCCTGCCAACACTGGCAAATGCCAGTACTGATGCTACCTCCTACCTGTCACACTCCAACAAATGTGAGAATTAGGAATATTCTAGGTCACGCAAAGCTATTAAGAATGGCCTGGGTGCACTGGCATCATTATTATTATAATATAAATTACATTTTTAAACATGCTGCTAATTTTCTCTGTTTAAAACTGCATGAACTGCACCACCATGTGGTGGCATGTCATAACAATGTGCCGGTGTTATAAAATATGTGCTGGTATGAGCCTTGGCAAACACTGGCATTAATTAAGCACTGGAAAAGAGCACACATGGAACAGCCACTACCATCAGGTGATGAGTGGCAGTGGTGAAAATTTCCTGCAGCAGTTCACATGTAGAGACTCGTCAACCAGTTCTGGAGCTGAAGAAATTTCGAATATGAACAGTTATGGGAGACATATGTATAGTGCAGTTCTTTGTTAAATTTGAAAATCGTGGACCATATTTATAGGCCTCTAGCACCACATGAGCGTCACTTTTTGTGACGCTCCTATGGCGCTACCCACAGCGCCATATTTACAAGGTGGCGTTAAGCCACTTTTTGTGGCTTAACGCCACTTTGTAAATACGGCCCCTTCCCATGCAGCACTGTGTGTGGAAGGGGCGAGCAATGGGTGTTGCTGTGGGCGTGCCACAGCAACACCCATTGCATTTTGACGCTGCCTCAGATTTATGAAATTTCGTAATCCCGAGGCAGCGCCCCAAGGGTGGGGTTAGCAGGGTGCAATGAGGAGGAATACTTTTATTCCTCCTCGTTTTTTGCTTTTTCTATGCGTGCTCATTCTGCCGCAGGCATAGAAAAGGCAAAATACCAGAAATGATTGTTTATGTGCCAGAAGGTGTCCCTTCCTGCACATAAACAATCATTTGAAAATGACGCTTTGGAACTTCTGTCTGTGCTGCTTTGTGCAGCACAAACAGAAGTGCCAAGCGCCATTAGTGATTGTTTATGTGCGGGAAGGGACACCTTCCCGCACATAAACAATCACACCTCTCAACACAGACATCCTTGCACGATGGTGCAAGGATGGCTGCCTTGGCACTGGCAGCTGAATTTAGCACCAGCGCAGGGGGAAACGCAGGGGTGTGCCTTCTTCCATTAAATACGGTGCATCCCTGCATTTCTAAAGTGACGCAGCGTGGCGCTGTCAATTTTGGCACAGCACTGCGCTGCGCCACATTTCTTTAAATCTGGCCTGGGAGTCTAAAAAAAAACAGACCAATATTTGTAGCAACTTGAAACTCACTGTGAAGGTCTCTGATCTTGTTGTTAGAAAAGAAGCTTCTTTGAACATAATAATCCTTGTATATTTCAAATGCTTGGGGCGAAAACCAAAAAGAGTGAGTATGTAATGTCATGGCTTCCAGTGAAATTAAAAATAAATTTAAAACACAGACACTAATTACGAGATCCAAAACGTCTTAGTATGACGCTAATAGATATTTCAAGGAGACTGTGTAGAAATTAGGCTTTATTGTAATTACTGGAAAAGTGTCTACTTGTGTTATGCACATATTTCTGTCATTTCGTTTTCGCTTAGTCTGTGAAGGTTCACGAAGCCGGAGAAAAGTGAATTTAGAAATACAGTTAGTGCTAAGTTAATTATGTCCAAAACTTTATTGTTTAAAAATCGAAGTCTAACAACTTTATTTCCTCTTTTGAAGATCTCTTTCCCTGTGATTCCTACATTGTAACCTCTTTACCCTCAAAAAGTCACTCCGACAATCATGATTCGGTGAGTCTTGTTGAGCAGCACCTCAGCACCAAATCGATCAAAGACACCCACTTATACTGGCACTGCTTTACCGACTGGGACTTTGTTTTCTGGTTTATCTTGCCCGATCCCAGGCTCTAGGTTTTTGTGCTCCATATGGCTGACATGTTAATTTGAAAGTTGGAACAGTGGAGCAATTCCTCACCTATCATGTAGTGAAGACTCATGTTCTGGAATCTTGCCATGACTGAGTCCTGCCCTTGGTACCATCCTTCTCCTTGCAGCTCATTTGTACTGACTTGGGTATTGTCAGAGTTTCTCACATAGAAATGTGTTCAAGTCTGAATGCTCTGGTTTCCTCCAGAACTCAATTGAAGGGGTGGAAAAACGAAGCCCTGTAGTGGGGTTTCATCTTTCCTTCTGGCTGGTTGAGCCTTTGAGGGGCTGATGAACAGCTAAGTTGGTTGGTTCAGGAGCCATTTCCTTAATTTCCTTCTTTTGTTTTGGGTGATTTCTTTTTGCAGTGTTGTGAGATGCATCCCCAGCACAACTTAATTTCCTTGGCCAGGTGGCCCTGGTTGTTTGACTGCTATTGGCTTCTTGCTTTCTGATGCTTGGCTTATGATGGCTTTTTTCTGTGATCCCATCAACAGGCATTCTGTCTTGGCACTGGGACAGTTCTGAGTTTCTCTCTCTGGGTGGTTTTGTCTATGCCTATCTTATTGAGTCCTTGTGCATTTTCCTGTCATCAGATGGTTTAGTTTGAGTTTCTAAAAACACTTTTCTGGATGACGGACACCTGTTCTCAGTCTGGCCGAGTGGTGTGGTCATTTGCCAATGTCAAGTCTCATAAATAAGATTACCCTTTTGGTGGGTGTTTCTTCTTTGGCCACAGGTTGTTTTGTTGTTTTTCTTGATCTGGTCTTAGAGTTGGCTGTTGTACTAATGTGTTCCTCTATCTAGGCACCTAGGTGTTTGGTCTGGATTATTTTTGTATTGTGTTACTTTGCCCATGTGTATGGTTAGTTGCTTCTTGGCAAGTCCAGGCCCTTTATTCAGGTTTCCATTCTTTGGGTGCTTGTTCTGGGCTGTAATTTCCCATTACACAGTTGAGGATTGGGTGTTTCACTTAGGCCTGGTTGGACCCAGAGAAGGCAGAGCCTCTGTCCAGGGTAGCCAGTCTGCTTCTTCATCACATGTTGTCCCAGGAACTGGGACAGTGGTATGTAGTAGTCTGTGCCTTTTAGTTCAGGTTTATGTGTGTCATGTTTTCTTGCATACATTGCTTTCAGTGATACAATGCTCTTACTTTATTTGTTTTATATTTATTTATTCTGGTTTTTACATGAAAAGGAAGTAGAAGAAGTGAAGAACAGGGCGTATCAAACAGTACAAAACGGTGGCAGACCATCAAAACCATTACACATATGGGCACAATAAAATCACAGTTGGGGCACAGCAATACCAAAGCCTGGATTAATCGGCAACAGGCAGACTAGCCGGGGACATAGGAAGGGTGGGGTGAGGGAGGAGGGAGGCAGGTTAACCCACAAGCCCGGGGGAAGGGAAAGGGGTGACAGAGATAGGAAAAGAAGGGAGGGGGAAAAGAGGGGAGAGATGAGAAAGGGGGTAAGAGGGAGGGCAGGTAAGAGAAGGAGTGAATATGAGGAAAGTATAGGGAGAACCAGAAGATGGGGGGAGAGTCAAGAATGGCCAAGTAGAAGAAAGAAAGTGAGTGGGGTGACCAGGGATAGGGATTGGGGGCACACAGGTAGTTGCAGTTCTTTGCTGTCTCAAGTACCATGTGGAGTAGTTAGCCTTCAAGCCAGGAGAGGGTTGGGGAATCAGTGAGGCCATGAAGCAAGATCAGAGGCCGTGCCAGGGGCACAAAAACTGGCAGAACCTCACTCAAAGTAGTGCCGCCGCATCCAGAAGGGCCAGACGGTGAGGAAGTCATGGAGGATGTGGACCAGGTCACATTGATTGTCGTCACAGCACCAGCAGTTAGAACGAAGCAGCAGTCCCACCGCCCGCAGCTTGAACTGGGTCCAGTGGCAGTCATGCAGCAATTAAAGAGGCAAAACTTCATCCGTGCTTCCCTGGCACTATGATCTAGTGCCTCCAGTCATTCTGCCCAGTCCTCCAGTTCGTAGTCCATCTGTAGATGGGTTTGCCATTTGGTGTGGATGCTGTTCAGCAGAGGTAAGGAATACAAATGATGAGTCAAGAGGCTGTAAAAGTGGGACATCATCCACCGGAAGCATCCCTACTTTCTGAGTTAGGATACCACAGGGGAAGGCTGGAGGGGCTAGGAGTGTGGGCCGAGGTGGTGGGCGAGGCAGTGTCTCAGCTGGAGTACCGCCAGGATTGTTGGGGCAAGAGGCCACACTCCTTGCAGAGTGCGACAACAGATAAAAGGGCTAACTGGTTGACCAGTGATGAACAGTGTGGATTCTGGCAGAGTGCCATACTCCCCAGTTTAGCACCTTGCCGCCAATGCAAGGCCTGAATTGCCCTACAAGGGTGCATGTTCGCATAAGTGAGCATCCACCGAGAAAAGGCGGTGCGTTTTCTTCCAAGATTTAGCCATTGCCTGAAGCATTGGGTTCATAGGGCATGGCCGCCATGGCCGGAGGCACCAGACCGATTGAGAGGGTAAAACCCACGTAGACACTTAAGGATGGTTTTCTCAATTGTGACTGTTAGAAATGGGGTCTTTGGTTGACAGTCAGGTTACCCCCTGCTCAAGCAAGGACCCTCACTCTAGTCAGGGTAAAAGAGAATCACCCTCAGCTAACCCCTGCTTACCCCCTTGGTAGCTTGGCAGAGCAGTAGGCTTAACTTCAGAGTTCTAGGTGTAAAGTATTTGTACCAACACACACAGTAACTTGATGTAAAACACTATAAAATGACACAACACCAGTTTAGAAAAATAGGAAATATTTATCTAAACAAAACAAGACCAAAACGACAAAAATCCGACTTACACAAGTTAAGTTATGAATTTCTAAAGATTAAACTCAAAAATAGCGCTTAGAAACAAAAATGCTTCGATGAGATGTTAACACGGCGTCGTGGCGGAGTCGTTCCCAACACGCCGACACCAGCGGCGCCAGACACGGAGTCGTGTGGACCCCCAAGTACAGTACCTTTGGTGAGGAGTGAAAACAAGCTGATGCGCGAAGTCGGGGATCGCAGCGTCTGTGCGAAACGTTGAATCCGCGCACTTCGGGTGGTGTCGGTCACAACGTGGTGCGGCGACTTCCACGTAGTTGCGGACTTCAGCAGGGCTGCAGCGGCGTCGAGCCTGCGAAGAGCGTCGCGTTCCAGTGAAGGTCACGGCGTCGGGTGCAGGCGGCGTCACCAGATTCAGCAGCGGCGTCTGTCCGAAGTCGATTTCCCTGGATTTCCACCAGCTTTCCTTTCAAGGGCCCAGGGACTGGATAGGGCACCACTTGTTAGAGCAGGATTCTCACCAGAGACGCCAGGTGCTGGCAGAGAGAAGTCTTTGTTGTCCCTGAGACTTCAAACAACAGGAGGCAAGCGACCCTTGACCCTCGGGTTGGTCGCTTCCCCGCCACTTCAGCTCCGCCAGCCCAGGCCCCTGCCACGCCTTGCTAGGGTGTTGGCCTTCGACTGTTTCTTGCCATTTCTCTTTTGCTCTTTGCTTTCCATTGTTTCCTGCCATTTCTCTTTTGCTCTTTGCTTTCCACTGTTTCCTGCCATTTCTCTTTTGCTCTTTGCTTTCCACTGTTTCCTGCCATTTCTCTTTTGCTCTTTGCTTTCCACTGTTTCTTGCCATTTCCCTTTTGCTCTTTGCTTTCCACTGTTTCTTTTTCTTTTGCTGTGCTTTCCCGCTTTTTCCCGCTTTTCCCGCTTTTTCCCGCCACCCGTGCGGCCCCGCCCCCCCTGCTCCCATTCGCTGTCCTCCCTCCCGCCTCCCGCCTCCCAGCTGACCCCTCCTCCCCCCCTTCCCTCTTATGGCGGCCGCTCTGCGGCCGCGCTGCTGGCGCGCCAAAGGCAAGCCTGTCTACGCCCGTCCGCGCCTGGACCGCGCCCAGCGCCACAACCCCTGGCCCCCACCGTGCTCAAAACACCCGACTAAGATACGACGCCACCTCCCTCAACGCCCTCACCCCCGGACGAACAGCCACCTGCTACCAAGCCAGCCCTAAACGTACTCATGGACCCTTCACCTGTCAAGCCTGCAAGTACACATTTCACCGAGCCTGCAGACCTTCCACCGGCCCTCGCACCAACAACCACCTCAAGTGCATCCTCCTCAACACAAGCTCCGTCCACAAGCATGCCATCGAACTATGGGACCTCCTGGACACAACACCACCAGACGTCGCCTTCATCACAGAAACCTGGATAAACGCCTCCTCGGCTCCTGACATCGCCATAGCCATCCCCGACGGCTACAAGATCACCCGGAAGGACCGCATCAACCAAACCGGTGGAGGAATCACCATCATCTACAGGAACTCCATCAACATCACGACCACCACCGAAGACACCCCCCTCGCCGCCGAACACGTACACTTCCAGATCCACACTGACCCCAGAACCACCCTCAGAGGAACTCTCGTCTACAGGCCCCAGGGCCCATGCGCCCAATTCAGCGAAACCATCACAGATTTAATCAGCCCACACGCCCTAGCCTCTCCAGACTACATCCTCCTCGGGGACCTGAACTTCCACCTGGAGAAAAACAACGACAACAACACCGCCACCCTGCTCGACAACCTCCCCAACCTCGGACTCAAGCAACTGATGAACACCCCCACCCACACCGCTGGCCACACGCTCGACCCCATCTTCTCTGCCAGCAACCACCTATCCTTCAGCCACTCCTCTGAACTACACTGGACCGACCACAGATGCGTCCACTTCACCTTCAAACGGGAGACCCACCACCATCGCACACAACAAATCCCCCACAGACACTGGAGCAAAATCTCCACAGAGCAGCTCCTCTCAACACTGAACCAAAACCCACCAGCCATCACCACTGACGCCAACAACGCAGCCTTCAGCCTCACACAGTGGATCACCAACTGTGCCGAAAACCTTGCTCCACTTAAAAGCCACCCAAGCGGGACCAGTATCAGGAAACCCCCGTGGTTCACGGACACCCTCAAAGAATCCAAGAAATCCTGCTGTACCCTCGAAAAAACCTGGCGCAGAGAACGCACCACAGAAAACATATCAGCCCTCAAGATCGACACCCGTGAACACCACCAGCTGATCCTCTCCACCAAAAGGACATCATTCAAAGAGCGACTAGACAACAACACCCACAACAGCAAAGAAATCTTCAACATCGTCAAAGAGCTCTCCAACCCCAGCGCCAGCTCCAACGTCATCACGCCCTCATAAGAACTCTGCAACTCCCTAGCTACATTCTTTCACCGAAAGATCGCAGACCTACACGACAGCTTCGGACCCCAGACCCCGCCGCCCACCACCGAACCAACAGCCCCCACCACTACACTCAACGCCGGGACCCCCATCAGCTCTGAGGAGACCAGAATCACCATGAACACCATCCATTCCAGCTAACCCTCGGACCCGTGCCCCCATCACATCTTCAACAAAGCCGACTCCATCATCGTCCCCTATCTCCGGAGCATCATCAACAGCTCATTCTCATCTGCCACCTTCCCCGAGAGCTGGAAACTCGTGGAAGTCAATGCCCTCCTGAAAAAACCCACAGCTGCCCCCAATGACCTGAAGAACTTCCGCCCCATCTCTCTTCTCCCCTTCCCGGCCAAGGTCATCGAGAAGACCGTCAACAAGCAGCTGACCAATTTTCTTGAAGCTAACAACTCGCTCGACCCTTCCCAATCAGGATTTCGGGCCAACCACAGCACAGAAACCGCCCTCATCGCAGTCACCGATGACATCAGAACTCTGATGGACAACGGAGAAACAACCGCCCTCATCCTCTTGGACCTCTCGGCTGCCTTCGACACCGTGTGCCATCGCACCCTAATAACCCGCCTCCACTCCACTGGAATCCTAGGACAGGCCCTTGACTGGATCATCTTGTTGCTCTCCGACAGAACCCAAAGAGTCTACCTCCCGCCCTTCCGCTCAGAACCCACCGAGATCATCTGCGGCGTACCCCAAGGTTCCTAGCTCAGCCCAACCATCTTCAATATCTACATGAGCCCCCTCGCCGACATTGCACGCAAACACAACATCAACATCATCTCCTACGCCGACGACACCCAGCTGATACTCTCCCTCACCAAAGACCCAACCACCGCCAAAATCAACCTACAGGAAGGAATGAAAGACGTCGCGGAATGGATGAAGCTTAGCCGCCTAAAGCTGACCTCAGACAAGACGGAGGTCCTCATCCTCAGACAATCCCCTTCCGCCTGGGATGACTCCTGGTGGCCCACGGCTCTGGGCACCGCACCAACCCCCTCAGACCACGCACATAACCTCGGATTCATCCTGGACCACCTCCTCACTATGACCAAGCAAGTCAACGCCGTCTCGTCATCATGCTTCAACACCCTACGCATGCTCCGAAAAATCTTCTGATGGATCCCCGCTGAAACCAGAAAGACAGTTACCCAAGCCCTCGTCACAAGCCGTCTGGACTACGGAAACACCCTATACGCAGGGACCACCGCAAAGTTACAAAAAAACGTCTCCAACGCATACAGAACGCCTCCGCACACCTCATCCTCGACATCCCTCGCCACAGCCACATATCCGCCCACCTGAAACACCTGCACTGGCTCCCCGTCAACAAGAGGATCACCTTCAGGCTCCTCACCCACGCACACAAAGCTCTCCACAACATGGGCCCCGAATACCTCAACAGTCGCCTCTTGTTCTACACGCCCACCCGTCAGCTTCGCTCAGCCAGCCTCGCCCTCGCCACTGTCCCACGTATCCGCAGAACCACCGCAGGAGGAAAATCCTTCACCTACCTGGCAGCCAAAGCATGGAACTCCCTCCCCGCACACCTAAGAACTACCCAGGACCATCTCGCCTTCAGGAAGCACCTCAAGACATGGCTTTTCGAGCAGCAGTAACCCACCTGCCCCTCCCCAGCGCCTTGAGACCCTCTCGGGTGAGTAGCGCGCTCTATAAATGCATTGATTGATTGATTGAAGCTCTAAATCAAGCCCTTGGAGAGTTCTTCACAAGATGGAAGGCACAAAAAGTTGAGTCTTTGCCCTCTTACTCTGGCAGAAGTAGTAACTGCAGGATAGCTCCACAAAGCACAGTCACAGGCAGCACTTCTCCTCAGCTCTTCTCCAGGCAGAGGTTCCTTCTTGTTTCCAAAAAGGATTACATGGTGTGGCACACCTAAAAAGTTTTTTTGCATTTAATGCTTTACATATTCGCTCCTCATAGGTATAAACATATTGGAGATATGTTTATACCTATGAGGAGCGAATATGTAAAGCATTAAATGGACTTTTTGAACTTGTATTAAAAGTTGATACTCGAAATTGTAGAATTTTCTACGGACTAAAAATTTTTTTTAGGTGTGCCACACCATGTAATCCTTTTTGTTGGGTTGTTTCTAACCTATAAGGGATGGGGGTGTTCCCTTGTGTAGGCACCCAGGTTTTTCTTTGTTTTCATGTCTACTTGATTTATAATTGATGCTATTTGTTGATCCTGAGCGCCTATTTAACCCCAGTTTTTCACCCCACTAGCAATTTTGTATCCTTCTTGTTTCCAGAAGTGTTCCTAAAGTCTGTGGTTTTGGGTGCCCTTCTTATACCCAATGTCTCCTTTGAAGTAGGCCTATTTCAAAGTAAAGTCTCTTTGTGAAATCCTGCCTTGCCCAGGTCATGCTCTGGGCACTTTACCACTGCTAACCAGTGCTAAAGTGCATGTGCTCCTTTACAAAATGTGTATGTGTTTGATAGGTGTACTGTCCAAAGTGTCCACATCATGTGTGCACAAGTGTGTGACTCCTGGGATCAGGGAGAACAGTGAGGAAAACTGTCCCAAAATGTGGCGACAGTCACCTTGCTGCTCCTCAGTCAGGGAGGGGGAGAGGATCACTCCCTCCACTGGCCCATCTTTTTCTCCTGCAGACAGGGGTCAGGAGGAGGCTCACTCTCCTTCTCTACCCCATCATCTGTCGCAAGGAGCATGGACAGTTCAGTCCGCTCAAAGTGAGGTTTGAAGCAGTTGACATGCAGGACCCTTAAAGGGTTCCTTGGAGACCGCAAGTCCACCAGGTAGGTGACTTCACTCTTGCACTCCACCACCTCAAATGGCCCAGTCCACTTATCCTGGAGCGCCCTAGGCTCCACTGGTGCCATCACCCACACTTTTTGACCAGGTTGATACTCGACCAGAATGGCATTCTGGTCATACCACGTTTCATATCCTCCTGGCTTGCTTCCAGGTTCTCCTGAGCGAGACTCCTGAAGCGGGCAGTCTGGTTTCTCAAAGCCAGCATGTAACTGAATACATCCTGGGGGGGTTTACTAGGAGCTTTCTCCAAAGCTTCCTTAACCAGACTCAAGGGTACCCTCACAGGGTGGCCATAAATCCGCTCAAAGGGACTAAACCCAAGTCCCTTTTGAGACACCTCCCTGTAGGCGAACAGAAGGCATGGTAAGAGGACGTCCCACTTCAGCCTCAAGGGCTCTGACAGGCCCATGATCATGCCTTTTAAGGTGCGGTTGAATCTTTCAACCAGACCATTACTTTGGGGGTAAGGGGTGGTGAACTTGTAGGTTACCCCACACTCCTTCCACAGAGACTTCATATACGTGGATATGAAGTTGGTAACCCTATCAGGTACCACTTCCTTGGGGAACCCCATGCTGGTAAAAACCCCCATCAATGCACGACCCACCACAGGGGAAGTGATTGATCTCAAAGGAATGGCTTCTGGGTACCGGGTGGCGTGGTCCACCAAGACCAGGATAAACCTGTTGCCCATGGCTGTCTTGGGATCCAGAGGCCCCCCAATGTCAATGCCTACCCTCTCAAAGGGAGTACTGACAACAGGCAAAGGCTGGAGGGGAGCTTTACATTTCCTCCCACTCTTGCCACCTGCAATGTGCATCTGAGTGCCTGCGCATTAGGGGCCAGTAAAAGTGGGTGACAAGCCTCTCAAAGGTCTTGTCCTGCCCCAAATGTCCAGCTAAAGGCACATCATGAGCCAATCCCAATAGGAAGCCCCTTAAGCACTGAGGTACCACCAGCAAACAGGCTGACCCAGGCTCAGGAACCTTAGGCTCGCTATACAGGAGGTCATCCTCCCAATAAATCAGGTGTGATCCTGGCTCCTTGCCAGCCGCCTGGTCTGCAGCCTACTGCTGCAAACCCTCCAAAGTAGGGCATGACTTCTGTGCTGCACAGAATGCTTCCCTGGTGGGCCCCCCTTCCTGCTGCCACTGCAACAGCTCAGGGACCTCCCCCAGTTCAGCCACCTGTTCCCCTGTAGGCTCCGGGGCGTCACCCTCAGGCTCCGCCTCCTCCCGGACCGTGGGAACTTCTGGGGGCCGGTTTCCCACGCCCTTTGCCCTTCCTCTTCTTGGCGGGCCACTGTTTCAGGCTCCAGGGGCTCTTGATTACCCTGACGGGCTGCCATTGACCGGGTGGATAGGCATACCCACCCAGGCAGACCCAACATCTCCAAGTGAGACCTGTGTTCCACCTCCTTCCAAGGGGAATCCTCTAGGTCATTGTCTAGCAAACAATCAACAGGTATGGTTGGACTCACAGCTACCTTCAAGGAACCTGAGACCCCCCCACCCCCCCATTCAGAGGGAACCTGCACCACTCTGCACAGGCGCTCTGAGTTGTCCACTGCAACTACTTGGTGAAGTACCCGGGGATCAATCTGCTCTTCAGACACCAGCTAACTCCTCACTGTAGTCACACTGGCTCCTGGGTCTCTCAGAGCCTCCACCCTCTGTCCATTAATGGTCACCCACTGCCTGTACTTCTTAGTATTTTCAGGCACTAGGGTTCTCTGGACCATTTCACAACCTGGGGAATAGAGGCAAAAAGTTAAGGGAGACCACGCCAAGGATGAAAAGTCTAACAGTGACCCACAGTGGTGGAGGAGGGGTGGGGCGGGGGTCTGGTGTTTCGGGACTATGCTCTTTCGTATTGGGCAGTTTGTGTCTCCTAGAAGTTGTCAGTGGTTTTTACAAAGGGAGTTGTGAGATTGCTGCTCTGCAGTATCCTCCTGTATTATAGAATTGGTTGAAAGGGTAATGGAGTGTAATGAGGCCTGTTTTAAATTTTAGCTAGGTCATGTTATGTCTAGGAGGAGGAAGACACACCACATTTAGTAACTAGTGAGACAAGAAAGGTTCATCTGAGTAAGGTATGAGCATGTGACTGATGATTTAAGGAATCTTTGCACTGCTATACAAAAGCATCAATTGAATGAATTCCATAGAGCCCTTTGAAACTTTTTTACCTTTGGATTTAGTGCAAGAAGCAAAATAATTCTGCTATGTTACACATGTGTAATATTTGTACCTTAGATAAAGTATTTGTATTTCAAATTCAAATATTGCTTCAACGTAGAACAAAAACAGGGAGGTTTCTTAAAGGGACACATGCTCAGCATTTCCACAGTCTGAAGGTATTCATTGAAAAAAGAATAGAGACTAACGTGGAACCAAAGTGTAGAAGAAAAGGAGCTGGATTTGTTCAGCACTTGGCAGCCCGACTGCATTACAGCAATTGAATACAGAGGAGCATATTTACAAGAAAGTGGTGCATTGGTCCCGATATGCCACTTTTCTTCCATTGTCCCTACCCCACCTAACAACGTCATGGTTGCACCGTATATACAATACGGCACACCATGGCAGTCTTTAGGAAAATAGCATACATTTTTGTTATGCTATTGTGGCTCTTTGCAGCACTAGCATCACAACACGATTGCAGCAAAGCACAAGGGAGGCGCACTGATTAAAATAAGTGCATCATTTTAACACCTGCTCTGAGCAGGTGTTAAAAATGATGGAAAAAACGGTGCAGTAAAATGTAAATTTCACTGCGCCTGTTCTTTCAGGCTTCCCCATGCCAGAACACCCCATTGCATACATTATGCCTGGCGCAGGCATAATGTGTTGCAAGGGCTTACAAAGTAGAGGAGTGCAAGCATTGTGCCACTTTGTAAATATGGAGAGGGAGAAAGCCCTCTTCAACACCACCCTAGCATTAAAAAAAAGACACTAGGGCCGCGCAAGGTGGCTCTCAGGGCTTTTAAACATGCCACAGAATTTCTAAATAAAATAGTAAAGTAAACGTACAAGGGTCCTACCTATTTCTCCATTGCTTTCTTGTACTGAAGGAGCAAAGATGGCAGACCACTGAAGAGCTTTTGCTACAGTAGTAACAAATGGCATCTTTATGTAAACACATGGTGGAACCCTTAACACAGCTACAGGACTGCATCGTTGTGCATCAGAACATAGAGCTTCAGCTTCTACCAATCTGTACAAGATCTGCCCCATGCTATAGAGCCATACCAGTGACAGCAGTGCGCTGTACAAATACCTTTCCAATGCTAAACCCACAAGCTAATTTGCGTCTTTTTGCTTAACTGGCAGCTGGCTATGACCCTTTTTGTTGACTTGGGCTCATATTACAGAAAGCGCCCCAGGAGGGTAACAGACAGTGGGTCCTGCATTTTGTACCTCTGGGGCACTTTGGTATTACAGAAGAAGCTGCACATGCTTGTGGGCAGCTTCTATATTATGGATCGACATTGCATAATGCACTAGCATTTTCTCATTGGCGCAACGCAAATGAGGGATCACATTGGCTTTGTGTCTGCACCATATTTTAGACGTGAGCACAGAGGCAAAGATGTGCACAGACAATTTCCGCACAGACATTGAGCTCCTCAATAGTACCCCTAGGCATTCCATGCATCCTTCGTTCAGGCAGGTGCAGTAAAACTGCACCAATTGATGGGGCTGCCTTGTCCCCTCTTCAAACTGAGGTTAGTCTTCCTCCAATGAAAGGTAGCCATGATTATAAACCACAGCCCTGTTTTCAGCTGAAGGGCACTCCTTGGTGAAAGAGACAGTTGTAACATTTTGTGCCAGTGCTGAGGACAGTGCATTTTTTGCGTAATTTGGTACACTGGCTCAATCTGCAGTGGACACACCGAGTTACGGCTGTGCCTCGGTGCAGATCAAGGAAATGCGCTTGATGCATAATTTAGTCCTCGGTGAGAGGGAAAGCTGAGTAAACCCTGGATTGCTTAAAATTTTTGACATCCAGTTTTTGGTTATGATGGCTAAAACTAGTGAGTTAATTTATCTGGTCTAAAATTGCGTTACCTTCAGTACTGATAGTAGAGCACAGTTCAGTAAGGATACTCTAATATTTCTAAATAAATACCTATTAGTTATGACAAGAATCTTGAGAATCTCAGAAGATTAGACACTAACAGTACTTTCAGCTGAAAATAGCCTTTACCATTACTATTAATTTCATGAGGAATTTACTGACAGGAACGAAGTGGAAAAGAAACTAGAGGTTAGATGTACCCAAGCTGAGAGCCTACACACCCCAATAACAATACGAATAATCATAATTGCCTGCCAAAAATAACAAGGTGAGCCTGGTCATAGACTGGAGAATATTAGGCCACTTACATGAGCTACAAGGGCATGCAGTTCGTAAGGACTGTGCTGGCACAGAGATGTAAAAGGTTCTCAAACCATGTACCTATGTATGGCTCACAGTGGTCAGAGACGATCAGATGATCTGCACTTATATCAACACACAGCGCAAGGCAATTTGAGTGATTTAATTAATAGTGTATACCAAAATGATGCCATGGGCATGCTAACACAGAAGTCTTCAGCCATGGAAAGCAACAAGACTCAAAGGGCCAGATGTATTATTTTTCACAATAGCGATTACCTAATTGTGATTAATCGCAAATAAGTAATCGCTATCAGAATGTATGAAACGGCAGGAGTTTCATACTGCGATTCGCAAGGGCTCGCAAATCGACCTACCTCATTGCATGACGTAGGTCGCATTTTGCAAGCCATTGCGAATGGCTACAATCACAAGAATGGTGGCCTGCTGGGCTCAGCAGACCACCATGTCTGTGTTTGCTTTCAAATAAAGCAATCTTCTTTTTTAAATGCAGCCCGTTTTCCTCAAAGGAAAACGGGATGCATTTGAAAATGAAAAATAAAAAGTTTTCTTTTCATTTTTTAAGAGTAGGCACTGGTCCATTGGACAACTGCCTACTCTTAAAAAAACGTTTTCGCGTGCATTCTCATTTTCGAATGGGTTACCACCGACTTGAAGTATTCACGGTCACAAAACAATCATACATACCTTTGCGATCTGGGATTAGAAAGGTACGCCCTTGACACTCCCCTTCCTAATACCGAATCGGTATGTAGTCGCAAACAAGTTACCGAATCGCAAATTGGATTAGTTACATACCAAATCGCAAAAATGTTTGATACATCTGGCCCCAAATTTCAAAGGGAGCGGCAGCATTCAGAACAAAAGTGCACTTCACAAGTGTTTATTTTTGGAAAGCCAAGAGGCTTTTGCATCATGGTATGAATCATTCTTTGAATTCTTTCTTTTATTTTCTATTGGGCTGCAGGTTTTTTTTTTAAGTGGTGGCTGTTTATTAGGTTTATCGTGGGAGACTGTTTGAGGGTGTGCTCTGATAGATGTACTACTGTGCTGGAATTACATGGGACTGTATTTCAGGCATTTATTGCGGTTCATTTTGGGCTCTTCATAAGAGTGTATTGATAATTCCAAGTGCCCTCAGTTACCAATTCCTGTTTCTGTACTTCTGACCAATGGAGCTGGAACAGTTCTGAGAGTTATAACCAGTTCTACCAATTGACATCAACTCACTAAAGACGTAGAGTTGTGCAAACTGCAAATGGTATTCAGAGAGCAAGTGTATTTAATGAGGAGTTTCCATTTAAGGAAAGGGGAGGAATAGTGTAAGATCCATTAGTGTTAACAAGTACATGTCTAAAATGTGTCACGCAGGTTTATTGTCCTGAAATGTACGACTGGATCTGAATTCTACTTGTGCAAAGATACTGCCCTTACTCAGCACACGTTTTATCAGGTAAAACCTTGGTTGAATTTGTATGGGGAAATACTGCAATATTCTGAGTTCTCACCTCAGAACAGGGGAAAACTGGCTATGTAAGTCCTTATTTCAAGGTGCAAAACATGTAATGGGTACCTAATACTACGCCTGGTAAATTTCGCACCATAGTGGTATTTAGTGGATGCGGTTTTACCTCCTCCCATAATGTGCGTCAAAATGAGCGCCCCCTGAGTTTCAATAAAGCTGATATTCTATTAAATACTTGAAAAGTTAGGTTTTAATTCAATGTTTTATTTACATGTGTATTTTAATAAGCTGACATACTACAGCCTTCTTCCACACTCCCATGTACCTCAACAAGAGTGTGAGAGATACCATTATTTATAATGTACTGTCAATGTGTATCATTAATCACAAATCAGTTTACTACCATTTATGCCAATGTTGTATTACTAATGTTCTTTCCTACCTCTATCTGACTCTGGGCCTGATAACGAGTAGGTCATCTCAGTTGTGATAATTATCGCATATGATACAAATCTCACACCAAGTTGTTCAGAATTTATCAGATTCGGTAATTATTGCTTATTCCGAGTTATGGGGGAAATATGCAGATTTTGGCGTTTAACAGCACGAAAAATCCACAAAAGCTGCAATTAATGGGGCCTTTTGATCCTGTAAAACTGTAGCAGCTTTCAGCTGCTGAAATATAACGAAAAGTGCGATCTTTATTCACGTTAGAAATAGATAGAAACATTCAAGTAGTCAGCAATATAACACACAACACAAACAATAACTAGACCGAAAATTCAAAACGTTCAGATATGAGGATAGCTCTTCAAGAGCTGGGGCAGAATCTCTTGCAAAATGTAAAAGACTGTGAGGAAGATGTCACGAGAATCATCAGTTAGAGAAATGGGTTCCAGTTACCTGCACCCACATTCTGACATTTCCCCCATAGAATGTCCGAGGTGTGTCTCAATGAATCATATACATTATGAATTAGTCAATCAGCTACACAACATGCATGAATAAATAAACAAATATTTTCACAATAATCTAGATAGTACAACATACAAAATGACATTGTAAGGTGTAAATCTGGAAAGGTACAGTGACAAGATATTCACTTACGGGCACAGGTTGGCTCTTGCCCCGACCAAGCTAGATTGGACTGGCATACTCGGGCAGGACTGCCCTGAAGCTCGTAGCCACTAACACAGGAGAAATCACAAGTGGAGCCATAATTATTGCCGGCGGATGAGCACTTGATGTAGCCATTTTCTGGTGCGATTAGCTTACTGCAACGTTTGACTTGAAGGAAAAAAGGGAAACAGTGAAAGGAAACGATAAAACTTAATTTCAGGTCTCAGAGTAAGAAACAAACACAGCTCCTGACCCCCCAAAAAAACTGTACAAACACATTTGCTGATAGTACAGTATTATCAAGGAAATGCTGTAAAAAGGTAGGACAATTAACAGAAGAAGACACATAAAGGATTACATGGTCAATATATACGAGGATAGGATCAAGAGTTATCCCTGAAGTTAAGTCATGAGATCAACGGCATAAATCAAATAAAAGTAAAGTGCATGAATGTTACTATCACTGGAGGGCCAGATGTGCTAAACCTTTTAGTACTCCTAAACATAGATTTACAAAAAACTTTTTAGAAGTCACTGCATTTTTTACCAACTCATAAAACCGGTTTACAAATGGATACTAATTGCAGTTTGGAAGAGGTGTGTTGTGGGCGCGCCTTACTAATTGGGATTTGGATTCCTATGTATCAATGGTTTGCGACCGAAAAGCCATTCACAAACTACTGATAAGTTACGGACTCCAAAGCTTGGGCAGTAACTCATAGGAAGTGGTCCCCTTTGGACCTCTTCGTCAATGTGAACTGAGGTGGCAGCTTCATGAAAAGTAGGCAGTGGTTAAGGGGCCACTGGCAACTGTCATGGATGTTTTAAAAAAATGAAAAGATGTTTTTTTTTTTTTTTTTAAACAGTTATGTTCCCTGAATTAAAAAAATCAGGCTGGTTTTAAAAAAAGTCATTTTTCAAAAACAATCATTGAGAGATTATCTGCTGACCCTGACCTGTGATTGTGACCATCATATTTGGTCACAAATGGTAACCTGTATAATTTATATTAATTAGGTAGGTTTGTTTGGAACCAAGTTTGCGTGTTATTTTGCAAACTAGCCTGTTGGTACATAGGTCGGTTAGCATAAAGAAAGCTTTTGGTGGCAAAGAAAAACATCGCAGTTTTGGGACCAGTATCTTGGCATACCTGTCTCTTAAATCCCTTGCTCAAAAAAGAGTGAATTATCATCAAAGATATCATTTATTATTTATTTGTATGTCTTATGTAGGGTTATATCACAAGTTCTTGTACTGTGCGGCACTCAACACTTGGGGTCTGATATAGATATCCTTCACAACGGTGAAATCTAAATCCCATTTTATCCAATGAGATTTGGCTTCTGCAGACGGCATCTCTGTCACCGTTGTGACGGAGTAATCTGTCCGGCACTATCTAAATCTAGCCCTTAGCCTGATTCTCAAATCTTTTTTTGCACGAGTAGGTGTGACTTTTTTCATACTTAAGGGAAAACGTGCTCAGTGGAGCGAGTTCAATTCTTTTATAAATTAATCAGTCGCTTTTCTAAGGAACTAAAAGGTGCTATTAGTGCACAATCACTAAGAGGAGGCTTAATAGTTTTAATAATCACTGGTTTTGTAACATCATCTGTAATGAAAAAGTGAATTCTGTGGGCCTCACAAAAGCAAACAGACAGTGAATGGTTATTGCCACGCTTGGTTCAAGAAATACTGGAAGGAAGGATCTGATCAAATGGAATCAGTGGCCTAAGACGCCTGAGTTAATAGGTCCCAGACAGTGAACAAAGTAATTCACGTACAGACTGGGATAATTTTTCATAATAGATATATTGTAAAGTAAAAACATTTATGAGAAAGGAAGTTGTACTAAATGAGTACTTTTTTTACATACTCATGCATGCCTTTCTGAGTCGAAGCCAAACGTTCAATTATATTAGTAAAGGTCAAAGAGGCACTGTCCTTTCAATGGGTACTTTATGTATGAGTATTTCCTAACTATTCCCTGTCTTCCCTAATTCAGAAAAGAGCGTAAGAGTATGTTAAAGATTACTGAAGATGTATTACTAAACGCACTCCAAAATTTCATTGTGAATAGGCCCATCCATGTTCAGTTCAGAAAAGTATGTCTCCTGCACACTGCTAATACGCGTTTATAATCAGTTTGCCCAATGTGCGCTTGAGGAGATATCTAACAGGCACTTTTACAAGCCTTACACATTAAGGATTATGTCTACAGTGATCACTCAGGGAACTTCTTTCAAAGCGTTATGTAAAAGCAAGCCTTTTAGCTATTTTTTTAGTAGTGCACATTGGTGGTGGATAATGTTTGTTTAATATAGGATCTGAGAGCAAACTATTTTATTGCCAAAGAAAAGAAACCAATGCTAGTTGCCAACACTTAGAAGACCATAACATATGTGCGAACACAGCAGAAAAGATTAGCCTGTACTGTCCACTGGAAGATATAGTAATCAAAGGTGGTTTGGCCTGCCTAATCCAAAATAACAGGTGGTTAGTGTGACCTCCTCAGGAGAGGGGAAAGGGACTCCCAACCACCACTAGAAGGTAAACAGGGCATGACTCAGAGTCCTCCTCTCAAGGAGTGAGAAAACATCATTCTGGCCACGACTTAGAGCCATTTCTCTGAGGTGTTACACTGGACTCCTTGCACTAAATGTACTAAACAGGGTACAATGAATTTAATGCTGTTGTTAGCCTTGTCTGTGAGGAAGTAGTATTAAGACAACAGGCTGTTTCAAACAATTCTCCGGATGGGGTTGTACTAATGACTAACGAGATGGGCTCCGCACCCTTTAGCACACTGAGAATGATTGCTTCTGTATTTTTGCCTTCTTAAAAGCTGATATTTCAATGAGAAGGGTGTCAGGGCTCTCAAGATAACACTGATATCCTAAGATAATCAGTTTGTGAGTAGGACAGTTCAGGGTCCCAGAATGGAATGCCTTAAGTGTTGTGCATGCTCGTTTGAAGAAACTTTGGACCTGATTATGACTTCGGCAGAGGGGATTACTCCATCCAAAATGTGACGGATATCCCGCCCGCCGAATTACAAGTCCTTTATATGGAATGGAACTCGTAATACGGCGGGCGGGATATCTGTCACACTTGGGGAAGAGTAATCCCTTCTGCTGAAGTCATAATCAAGCCCTTTGTTCCTCCCAATTAAAGGGAAATCAAAATTGATGCGATGTGATCAAACTTTCCTGTGTCCACAGTCAGCCTGGCAGCTGCATCTAGTGTTGCGTTAAGAGAAGCCAGGTGTATTTTGGGAATTCCTACTGCCATCATAAAAAATACTGAAGGACAAGTTACTTACCTTCGGTAATTAATTATCTGGTAGAGACATATTCTAGTTGCAGATTCCTTACCATAGAATTTCCCCCAGGCATCAGTCTGGATCCAGAGATTTTTCTCGAGCAGTACCTCTGTGCGCCGTCCGGTGGTGTTGGTCAACTCCACTTCCGTCATTGGCATAGTGTTCACCAGATATGACATTGTAGGTCGTATATAGGTGCCACCCTGTTGCACTTTCAGTTCCTTTTCACAACTTTACACACCAGAAATGAAGAGCTATGAAGAACAATGACCCTGGTGGCCAGAACTAGGGCCCTAAAAGGAAAGTCCTTGTCCCTAGAAATCAGTTCGCATAGCGGGAGGATGGGTGGGTCGGTAAGGAATGTGCAACTAGAATATGTCTCTACCAGATAATTTGTTACCGCAGGTAAGTAACTTGTTCCTCTGACAGAGACTTCTAGTTGCAGTATCCTTATGTTAGAATAGATACCCACGCAATATAATCCCCAGAGGAGGGTCTGCAAACCAAGATCATACTGGGAAGCCCTGCAGGACCAAACTGGCAAAGTACCCACCCCTTCGTACCTGAGTGTCCAGGCAGTAGTGTTTGATGAATGTGTGCAAGGATACCGACATTGCTGCCTTGCAGATGTCCAGGACTGAAATTCAGTATGCTAACGCAGTGGTTGCAGCTGTTTCTCTGGTAGAGTGAGCACACAAACCCTCCGGGGGTTGCTTCATAGCCAATGCATAGCACATTTTAATGCAGAGAACAACCCATCTAGAGATGGTTCTTTTCTGCACTGCCCAGACTTTCTTTGCAATCACATAACCCACAAAGAGTTGACCATCCACCCGGAATTCTTTGGTACAATCAAGATAGAATGCCAATGCTCTTTTTGGGTCCAGGCGATGGAGTCTCTCCTCTTCCTTAGAAGGATGTAGGGGGGCATGTAAAAAAGTAGGGAAGTTGATGGATTGGCTTACATGGAAGGTCATGACCACTTCAGGTAGAAAGGAAGCCCTAGTATGAAGCACCATCTTGTCAGGATGGATTGAGATGAAAGGTGGCTTTGAGGAAAGAGCCTGCAGCTCACTCACTCTGCGGGCAGAAGAGACGGCTACAAGGAAGGGTACAAGGAAAGCTGTCTTCAGAATAAGAAGCCAAAGTGGGCAGTGGTGAAGTGGCTCGTAAGAAGCATACATTAGGAAAGTAATAACTAAGTTCAAATCCCATTGGGGCATTATGAACAGAGAAGGAGGAAATGATTGGGTAAGCCCCTTTTGAAAATCTTCCAGCATTGGGAGATTTAAACAAAGTGGGTTGGTCAGGCAATCTGAGGACAGCCGAGATGGCAGACAAATAACCCTCGAGGGTGCCCAGAGCAGAGCCCTGCTGGGCCAGAGAAAGAACAAACAAAAGAACCTCAGAAAAGGGAGTGCAGGGGGGTACACCATGCCACAAATTTGTTCCAACAACAGGTGTATATCATTTTGATGGACACCAGGCTGCCATGATAATGTTACAGACTTCAGGCGGAAGGTCAAAAGCTGTCAACTGCTGCCACTCAATCTCCATGCAAGAAGGTCGAGACTAGACAGGTTCGGATGGAGAACCATCACCTGCAGCTGCAACAGAAGATCCTCCTGAACAGGCAGTCTGAGTGGAAGACTCTTCATGTCTAGTCCGGAGCCACAAGAATGACTTGGACCCGGTCGTTCTTGATCTACTTGAGAGCTCTGGTCAGAAGTGGTATTGGCAGAAAGGTGCAACGGAGGCCTGAGTTCTATTTGAGACAAAAAATGTTGCTGAGCAAGAGCCTCCTTGGAAACTCCAATGCACAAAACAACTGACTGCACGTTCTCTGCAGAGGCGAACAGATCTAACCAAGGCTCTCCCCACTGCTGAAAGAGACCTTGCACCACCTCCAGATGGAGACGCCATTCGTGTTCGACCAGGCATTGACGGCTGAGTTCATCTGCTCTTACGTTCAGAAAGCCCGCCATATGTTGAACCACCAGGGATATGCTTTGATGTTCCAGTCATGTCCCGATGCGCAGAGCTTCCTGACAGAGGTACCACGACCCCCACCCCGCCCAGCTTGTTGAAGTACCACATGGCAGTGGTGTTGTCCGTGAACACCTGCACCTGCACCACTTTTCCTTTGAGAGCAAGAAGGAAGGTTTCAATGCCAGCCTGATTGCCCTAAGCTCAAACAGATTTATATGGAGCTCGGACTCCACCAGAGACTAGATGCCTCTGATCTTTGCCTCTCCCATTTGGGTGTCCCATCCCAGAAGCAATGCATCTGTCAATACTGTCAGATCTGGTGGGGGAAGGGAGCAGGATCTGTCTCTGGCACAGTTATGGTTCAAAAGCCACCACTGTAGATCTTGCACAGTTCCCTCCAAGATCTGGACCATGTCAGAGAGATTCCCTTGAAGCTGCACCGAAAGGAACTTCAGGTCCCACTCCAGAGCCTGCATATGCCATCTGGCATGTGTCACCAACAGGATGCAGGAGGCCATAAGGTCCAGCAGTCATTCTCACCAAAATTCAGGACAGAGGCTGAAACATCGGTATCATAGCCTGAATAGCGCGGACCCGCTGCTCTTGAGGATAGGTCCGGAACTGCACTGTGTCCAGAACAGCTAAGATGAAAGAAAGCATCTGAGTGGGAGTCCAGTGTGACTTTAGCAAATTTATAGTAAACCCCAGCAAAGGCAGGAGGTCCGCTGTAGTCTAGAGGTGGGAGACGACAGCCTGGGGCGAGCCTGCCTTCAGCAGCCAGTCATCGAGGTAGGGGAAGGTTGAAACCCCAAACCTGCGCAGACGAGCTGCAACCACCGCCATCACTTTGCTGAACACCCAAGGGGGGGGACTGATAAGGCCAAAGGGGAGCATAGTAAATTCAAAATGATCATGACCTACCATGAACCGCAAGTTACGTCTGTGGACAGGCAGGCGGTAATATGGAGATATGCGTCCTGCAAGTACAACTATACCATCTAGTCTCCTGGGTCCAGGGCAGATAGGACCTGAGCCAGAGTGAGCATTTTGACATTTTCATTTTTGAGGAAGAGATTGAGGGACTCGAGATCTAGGATGGGGCAGGGGCCCTGGTCCTTCCTGGTTCCCAGAAAGTAGCAAGAATAACAACCATGACCTGCTTCTAGCACACGGACCCACTCTATGGCTCCCTTGTCCAAGAGAGTCGTAACCTCCTCACAGAGAAATGCCAGGTGATAATCCGTCATCCGATCATAGGATGGAGGCATGGATAGAGGGATAGTCTTGAAGGGGAGGAAGTAGCCCATTCGGGCTATTTGCAAAACCCACCTCTCTGAAGTGGTGGATTCCCAGCGGGGCAGGTGATGGTAAATCCTGCCTCCAACTGGTCCCTGATGGGGAAGCATCAGACTAGGAAGGTTTGGAGCCTGCAATGGGAGGGGTGGTGAACTGGGTAGACCGCTGGCTCCCTGTTCCACAAGGATGTTGGATCTTACATCCCCAGCCAAGCAGAGGCTGGACAGCATGCAAGGCATGGTGGTCTGAGGGAAAGGGACGTGGTTGAGCACCCCTTCCGTCACGCAAGAGATGAAAAGCAGTCTGAGGGGGTGATGTGCAGCAGTGAGGCCCAAGGACCGAGCCGTAGCCCATAAGTCCTTAAAGCGCTCAAGCGCTGATTCTGTTTGGTCTCTAAAGAGACGAGTGCCATCGAAGGGCATGTCCATAAGCAGTGCATGGACATCCCCCGAAAAGCCAGACATCCTCAACAAAGTGTGGCGCCTCAAGGCCACCGTTGACACAAACCAATCTTGCCAGTGACTTAGTCATATCCAGCCCATATCTGATTGAAAACTTAGTTGTATCTCCACCGTCAGCAACAGCTTGGGAGAGAATGGCCCATGTATCCTCCGGGACTTGTGGCAGCACCTGCGCAACAGTGTCCCGTAAAGTATGGGAGTAATGGCCCAAAAGGCATGCGCTGTTCACAGACCACACGCCAGACAGGTGGAAGAAAACATTTTTTTTCCAAGCTGATGCAGTCTTTTGGATTCCCTATCCAGGGGTGCGAGAGGGAATGCACCTGAGGAAGTAGAGTCTTGGATAACCAAACTCTCAGGGGTGGTGTGTTGGGTCAGGAATTTTGGGACATTGTGATGCGTCATATCTGATGAACAGCACACCAACGACGGACATGGAGTCGACCGACACCACCTGACGGAGCACAGGGGCACTGCTTGAGAAAATTATCTGGATCCAGACTGACACCTGGGGGAAATTCCAAGGTAAGGAATCTGCAACTAGAAGTCTCTATCAGATTTACATATTTGAAATAGAGGTATGGAATGAAAAGATTGATTCCACAAATGAGTTGTGCCTCATTAGCCAGTAAGTTGGTGAATGAGAGTAGGTTACGTTTTTGCAAAATTTTTAGTTACTGAAGTATGATGAACCAGAATTGAAGTGGAAGAGGACAGATAGGAGGTGAGGTAAAAAGTAACTAAATTTTTAATGGGTTTACTTAGGATGTTATTGTATTATTAAAGTTTGAAATTCTTACCTGACCTTGATAACGAATCTACATCCTCAGTGGAGGATGTTTTCAAATGTAGCTGGGTGTCATCAGCATAGAGGTGGTATGAGAAGATGAAATGGCTTAGGACTGAAGTACGATGTTCCATGTAAAGAATGAAAAGTAGGGAGAACATAGAGCTTGCTGAACCACTTGCAGTTACAGGGTTAAAGATACAAGTAGGCTATTTTTATGCATTGATACTGAATCTCCAGGTGTATCAAGAAGCAGGTGAGGGTTGAATGAGTCAATTCTATTCTCTCACAGAGGATCGTCAGGAGGGTATGCTGATTCACCCCATCAAAATCTGCTGTAAGGTCAAGGAGGATGAGGAAGTTCCCTTTGTTCAGAACATGCAGTGTGTCTTTCATCTATTTTAAGGATTGCCGTCTCCATGCTGTGTCCATAATCCACAGCCTAATTGAAGCTCCTCAATAAAAATTTTCAGTTGGATCAAAACAGCCACTACTATTTAACCTCCATAGGCTAAGTTACAGACTACAACAACAATAAGGTGATGGATAGAATACGTGAATTAATCTCAGCTCCTGGCAATCATACAGGGCTGCATCCCAATTTATCTTTTAGCCCAACATGCCACCTCAGTTTGGACCCGGCCAAACTGAGGTGGCAGGGTGTACTGAATAACAATGGATTGGGATGTGGCCCAGGTGATTACATGTGGCTGAGATTATTTCAACCATTCCATACATCACTGCTTTGTATACCTGTTGTGTCGAACTAAGTGGGATGAGTATGCCCAGCCATTAGTCACATGCACACTGTGTCACTGAAACCAAGCTGTATCTGGCTGATGAGCCCTTAACTTGCCCGAAACCGGTTTTGGGTTGCTTCTGTTATGGTTCAGGGAGGACCTAGTTTGGTAGTTCAGGCTGGACTATTCCTGTTGGAACAGGGTCAACACTGATTTGCATATATCTGGGTCCAAACTGAGGTGGCATGGTGTGCAGAATAACAATGTATTGGGATGCAGCCTGAATGACATTCAGTAGCTGAGATGAATTTGAGCATTCCACCCATCACTTTTTTCTATACTTATTAAGTTATGGACTGGGAACATGTTCAATGCTCTAGATAACCGCCATACCATTTTAGGTAAGAACTGGTTTATTTACTTCAAGCAGTCAAAGACTGTTTCTTGGAACAGAGTGGTGTTAATCAGTTTCATTCAGAATGGAAAGATCATGCAGCTTATATCTTTGGGAAGTTTGCTGAGAATGTGTTGAGATAAATGGAAGGAATGCTTGATTTGACAATAGCACATTAATTTCGCAAGTGTCAATAGGTGGACAATGAGGACTTAGGGGGAGAAATAACCTTATTTTTCCTCATTTGTTCATCTTTCTGCATTCTGCAGCACACATAGTAAAAGGAAATCACCTCCAGTGATTGTTTTAGTGCAGGAAGGTGTCCTTCCTTGCACAAAAACAATCATTCCTACAATGCAGACACGCTTGCACCATGGTGCAAGGGTGCCTGCATTGGCGGATGGCAACCAATTGGGCACCAGCGCAGGGGGAAAGGAATCTCATAGATACAGTACATCCCTATCCTTTTCTTTTGACACAGGGCAGAGCAGCAAGAATTCTTGTCCTGCGTAACAAGCTTGTAAATGAGGTCTCTCGTTTGTGAATTGCAAGAAGCTTACTTCTTTGTGTGTTGGTGGTTTTACCTCCCTAAACCCTACCTATGCCTCCTTAAACCCGTTCTGACTCGTCCCTAAAAATCTTCTCCTATTTAGCAGTAAGTATGCCCTTTTTTCCAGTCACACCGACTGGTCCCTCCCACATTAAGGGGCATATTTAAGAAAAGTGCAGCACCACTTTTCTTGTGCCTCTTAGTGCCCCCCTAATGCCACCATGTGTGCATCGTATTTAAATTACGGCGCACCATGGCTGTAGTTAGGGGACTAGCATCAGAATTTTTTACGCTAGTCCGGTGTTTTGCAGGATTAGCGTTAAAATGTTGTTGAAGCTAACCCTGTAAAGCACCCTGAGGCCCACTGTAACCAAATGAAGCCTCCTTTTAACGGCTGCTCTGAGCAGGCATTAAAAGTGCTGAAAAAAATGACACAAAGAAATCCCTTACATTTCTTTGCAGCATTTTAAATGCCCCCTTAACAGGGGAACACCCACTTTGTATACATTATCCCTGGCACAGGCATAATGCAGCACAAAGGGTTAAAACAAGGCGCAATACATGCATTGTGCCACTTTGTTAATATGGCGCAGCATTTTTGGTCTCCTAACGCCACATTCGCGTAAAAGAAATGATGCTAATGTGATGTTAGAATGGCACTAGGGGCTCTTAAATAGGCTAGACAAATATGAATACACTGTTCCTGGGAAAAGAAGGGAAGTCCTATGGTTTAGGAGCAAGAGCCCTCACACATCCATTAGGATGTCACGCTTCATCATTGGGGTGCTCCTCGTCAGACCGGCGCTGCAATGTCTGACGGGCTCCCCGTGAGGGGGGGCTCTTTGCCGGAGATCTTTTTAGAATAACTGCCGTGGCAGGTCGTAATTCAAAAGCAGGAGAGAGTTAAAATTGGTTCTATACCCCGACGGGAAATTCTCATTTAATGGGCAACAAGGGGATAAGACCAAGATTAAAAGCAATTTGAAAGTGATAAAATTAGATAATGCTCAAACACTTTCTGGAATAATGGGGGCAAGGAAGTTATCTCAAAGCCACCACTCTTAAATATGCCCCTTAATACTAAGTAGTATACTTGAATGTGTAAGGATCTTCCCTTAAAAAAGGTAGGTGAGGTGGAGGTAGAGATAAACACTCATAGGTTTGTGAATAGCATTTTGCAGTAATCAAACAACGATGCCCAAGTACGCACAGGGAGTAATGCATCAATGGAAGGTCACTGTATCACGAAAGTTTTCCGTGAGTTCGGGTCCTTTCTGGTTTCACCAGTAATCAGATCAATTTTGTTAAAAAGATATCAACACATCTAACAGCTGATGCATGTTTTGTGTAATAAACGTTTATCAAGGCGTCTATGTGACTGTGAAGTCTCTTGTTAAGGAGAGGACAAGGAAAGATCAACTGAATATAGTTCATAACTTCTCAGGTTGGCTGAGCAGATAGCTTAGTCATGGCAGTGTATGATTAACAACTGAGGCCAGGGGTTGTACCGGCAGTAAAATGGTAAGCCTTGTGGCTATGCCTATGGAGAGTAACAGTGAATCCACTGTTTCTGACAATAGACAGTCACCCAGCTTACCATGGTCTCTCTATTGCCTATGACTTTATGGGCACCATTAATATATGGAACTCTTGGCACGCTTTTGCTGCGCTTATCATAGCCATCTATTGAATTTGGATTAACAAATGCTATGCATTTTTGTTTCATATTGAAGTGATTACTTCCACTAATGTCGGAGCAACCCCTGCCTCTGCAGTTAACTGTATACCGATGCAACTGAACTTACTGCTAAGCCAACCTAAGAGGTCACAGTGACTATATTCAGTCGATCTTTTTCGTACTGAATGCAAAAGATAAATATATAGGGTCAAGTTTTCAAAGATTGGTGTACGCGAAGGTATGATTTATCCTTGTACTCCGGGTTTACTCCTAGAATCTAGGAGTAGTACAAGAGCAAATCTCTGACACACCCATAGCTATCATAAGTCAAAAGGACACATTTAGTTCTGAGGAGTTCTCTGCATCTACCTATCCTCTGCATTACTATTTTAGATAGTGAAAATTATGTTGGGAATAGCATAACCTCTCCCTGTATAGAAAGCAATTTGCAGAGATCATTGCTGTCTTAAACGGGAAACTCTGCCCTGGAGCACTTGATGTCCCCAAGACAGAATTTGCTTTCTGAAGACGTGTCCCTTAGTAGATGCACCCAGGTGCCTCAGTCTCTAGTGAGACCAGATCCCAGGCACATGAAGGCACTGGTAGCATGGACCGTTAGTGACCAAATGATTGTGATACAACCACCAGACTATTAATTTCCAATAAAGGGGCACATAAACACTCAGATCAGACTTGCAGAGTTAAACCTAACCTTCCAAAAACCAAGGGGGTTATTTCGAATTTGGTGAACGTGTGACAACTTGCAAAAGTTGTTGGCTCTTCTCTGTCCTAATTAGAGGATTAGAGAGTACACCCAGATATATATCTAGGATGGACGTGCTATGTATACAGACAGGGTTATACACTCTAAACAGGGCGGACAGAACATCTGCCAATTTTTGGCTAATGTCCCACACCCGCCATACTCTAAATAACCGGGGCAAACACAGATGCATTGATTGTAAACCAATATGCAACATATAGATTGCTAAATCTCATATTAAATGAGTAATAAAGACTCTAAAAAAGTGTCTTGGTCCAAGAATAACGTTTAAAATAAGAAAACATGGTTTGCCATATTTTGTTGTTTAAATTACGTCAACATTCAAATTAAAAAAAAGTGGATGAAATTTAAACAAGCATTTACAATGCAATGGGTCTTGTGTTTGCTCTAGTTAGAGCTATTCGAGCTGTAAACTCCTAACCAGACTTTTCTTGCTACATAAACTGAAAATGAAAAGATAAACAGTTTCACATAAGTGAGCCGACAGCTGCCATAAGTGTGAAGGAGACACGGAAACGGAAACAGAAGTTCGCTCGCAGTGAAACATATGGGCAAAAATGCAATAATCCATGTAACCGGCAAATGTGCAATTATCTATGTAATCGACAAAAGTGCAAATATCTATGTAACAGGGTCGATGTCATGCAAAGGGCTCGACTACTGCCCAGCATGTTTGTGCTGCCTACAAAATAAATGGAAAAAGTAATCCAGAAACCAAACGGAAAACATTGAGCCTCGTATGTTTTCAGTAGTTGGCCGATGCACTATAACATGGCTAAACACCAGAAAAGGCATGAAGTATGCATACCTTTCACTAATCAAATAAAGTGAATTTTAAAACACCAGCCCATGAACCACCCAAACTGATGGGCGTGGTTACAAGCCCGTAGAGAGATAACAACAGGGGCAGAGCGCTTTGCACGCTCGACCCTAAAAATGGCGACATGTAAACACAAAAGTAGACACAGGATACATCATGTGAAATAAATTTATGTTAAGTTTGCTCGCAGTAAAAAGCATGTGGTTTCATTTTGTAGTACACAAGCAGCAAATTGGTGCAAACAGATTGTCCCTGTTTTTTAACCAATGCAAAGTTTCAGTAGTACAGCTACTGGTAGGTTTCTGAGTGAATACCAGTTTACAACAACCATTGCCAGGCCAAACATATCTTGCCTTTACTAGGATGCACCGACCTACTGGCTTTGCTCCTTTTTTGTTAGGGTCTATGAATGCTGCAAAGTATGCCTATGCATGCACAGAAGTCATTTTGTAATGAAGTTTAAAAAAATAAGAAACTCCATTACAAGATGGCAGCCTTACATGAAAGCTTATATGCTGTAGTCACCTTGTAATGGAATTGTTTATTTGAGACTCCTTTGCGTGGAAGAACGTACAAGCATGGGAGCCATACTGTAATGGAGAGTCTTATGTTTCTTAAAATAAATTATACGTTTGGCCACAGTGCACACACATAAATAAACAACGGTCATCTTGTAATGGAGTTTCAAAACTCATAAGTAACTTCATCACAAGTTGGGTGCTGTGCATGCACATGACATTTTTAAGAGACATTTAGATACTCTTACATGCCTTGGTATATCGACACTTAACCATCTAAAATGGGAATATTCATGTAAAATTAGCACAAATACAAAGGACTGTGTCCACTCTCTGCTTTTACTAATAGAGTGTTGGTTGGTTCAGACAGATTCACAAAGGCATGTGTAGAGTACAGAAGAGTAAACATATAGTGCTGCTTTTTGTATTCATGGATGCTTTTGTAAAATTACTCCTATGCCTTTGCGATAGAAATGGTGGATTCTGAACATGGCAAGGATATTACTACTCACACAGATGCTTGGAATGTAATAGGTTGCCCCTTCTATTTCTCATTCACTAATCACTTTTAATACCGCTTCATTCTATGGACAAGTCTGCTGTACATGCAAGGTGCTCCAAACATGGATACTCAATACAAATAACAGGAATATTTAGCAGAATTTTACTTGGCGCAATATAAGTAGTATTTTACATAGTATTATGAACACAAGAAAGGGGTGTCTGTATTTACATTTTAAAGGGAAATATGGTTTCAGATCCGTTTGGGAACTATCCCAGTTATTTTTACCAGTAACTTTTCTAAAGCACTATGGCCCAGACTTACTAGTCAAAAATTCGCACTTTGCTCCACGAGAAAGAGGGCACAGGAGAGTGTCATATTCACAGAAATATGGCACTCTCCTACCCTCTCCCTAGCGTCAGTGCAGAAATCTGCTGCCGTGCGCCATGCACACACCTTTGCACCAAATCTACTTTTTTAGGTAAATAGGGCATTGCAACAGAAACCTTGGGTGGTTGTATGAGAACGCCCATGCATCACCCATGGTATGCCCCATGGTATGCCCCCCTGGCGCTAAGTTGCACAAAGCAGTGCTGTGCTTTGTTTTCCACAACTTTCAAGTGATTTTTCAGCACTAAACAAGTTTAGCATTGGAAAGTAAATTAGTAAAAAAAGGTTTAGAATCGAATTGTGTCACTTTTGTGACAAACACACCACTAAAAGTTAGTAAATATAGCCCCCATGTTAATAGATAGTTACTTCAGTCCTACAAAGGACTAGTAAACTACAGCTACATGCAGGAGTGGGAAGTTAGAGTCAAATCAGACAAGCATAATAGTCTTATCTGATATATGCTGATCATTACCCCTGGTCTGTCCACCTTTCAGTTAAAAGGCACGTTTGAACAGTTTTTGAGAGTTTGCTAAATCACTTATAGTTGGATTCACACCTCATGCTGAGATGAAGTACAAATCTAGGTATTGTGGGTATTTTGGAACTTTAGGCATTTTAGATTATGAGAAAAACCTGAATTTGATTCTGGCCACACTGGTGAATATTTAGAAACACTTTTACTATCTGGATCAGTAGTATTTTTGCATAGCAATGGGTTTCCTAGGGAGATCAGTGTAGATGAGTTTGCAATAGGCAAGGCAGAACAAGACAAGGATCTTCTCAATTCTACTGAGTGATTGGTTTGGAGGAGCAGACGGATTTGTAAAGCTTAGAGAGCTGGATATTGATAGCCTTCATCACTACATTGTCTTGTGTGTTGAACTAGAGTACACAGGCAAAGACTATACCCCTGATCCTGGCTTTGCGAGCAGTAGAAGGAGGAGTTCCAAGAACTATTATCACGCCAAAAGGTAGTGAGGCCAGTGCATTTTTTGCATTATGAGTATTTCAGTCTTGACTCCTTGCATGCAGAGGATGCTCTCCTTCATCCAGTGGATTACATGGTTAACATAAGAGGGGATGCTAAAGATATGATTTAATCTGTTGTCATGCTGGAAACAAGATTCTATATCAAATGCATATATGTGGAAATTCACCTAAAACTGATTGAGTAACCAAACCAGGGAGCATGTATAAATAGTAAGCAGGGGGCAGGATGATAATTGGTGAACACTCCTGTTTACTGGCCAAGTGGATATTTCAAATAATTCAATTCTAATCTTCTGGCTGCAGCTGGAAAGGAAAGATTGGATTCACTACATGGGCACTTCCAGATATAACCACCCATTTTTCCAACCGTTGCACCCATCTTGTGTAATTAATAGCGTCATAGGCCTTAGATCACTCAAGCAGTATGAAAGCTTCAACCATAGAAAGGAGAAGCTCTTCTCTCATTTTGACTAGAGCTGATTGTTAGCCTGCAAAGGTATTGATGAAAATGGATGATCATGGAGGAGCTGGTTTAGTTCCCCCTATTCTTGGAGATGTCTTGCATCTCTCCTTAAAGGAACTTGACGACAATGGGGAGGCTGGAGGCAGACCACAGGGATGTGGAATTCCTATCACCCGACGCCCGGGACATCTTGTTTGGGGTCCAGGGCAACAAGTTTTTATGTTTACTTTGTCCTTGAGACAAGTAGGCCTAACCCTCTGCAGCACAAACCCTTTGGCTGCCTGTTTACAGAGAGTGGAACTCTCTGCAGTTGAGGTAATGTGTTTCCAAAAGATAATGCTGTTCGAACTTGTATTTATGGTTCATTATTTGAAAGCCTTCATTATTAGGGTGAGTGCTGTAAATAAATGTTTTAAGGTCACACTTCACTACTGACATTGGTTCCAGTACAAAAAAAAAAAACATGTATACACATGTTTGAAAACTTTAGGCTATGAGGCTAAGTATAATGCTCCCAGAATGCTCTCTGATTAGATGCAAATGTAGTGTCATTTAGTAAAATGTGTTGATGCATGCTAGTATTTCCCAAAAATATTTCTAATTGAAAATCAGTGTAACCATTTTAAACACTAATATGGGAAGCATGAAAATAAACAAACACTGACAAAGCCAACTGATCTGACATATTTTTATAAGTCTTTTGGGTTCATCAATGCGTGTCTTGTTTTGACATGGCTTTTGTAACACTTTATTGTTGTGGGAGCTACCAGGCACTCAACATTGTAACAAACACTGGCAAAAAAAAAAAAAACATTTTTTGAACTCTAAAAGCACACGTTGCCACCAGTGGCATAACAAAGGCCCCGCAGCCGCCCTCCAGGGAGCCCCTTCAGCACAGCACCTGCCCTGAGTGAGTCTGGAGAGGGGGCTCCTCCATGTTCTTTGCAAAGGGGCACCCTCCAGTTTCGTTACGTCACTGATTGCCACTGTAGTTCCTGACACTGAACAAAACGACTTTGTGTGCCAATATGCTCCTTGTGGAAGAGCAGAATGCAATCACTCACAGTAAAGCCAGTCAAAAGACAGAGAAATAGAAGTTTTTATTAAACAAAATGTCTATGTTAACACCAGACCTAATTAGGGACCAAGACCCACATGTAGGTAGCTTTTTGCATGTCACAAACAACAACTTTCGCTGTTTGCGACGTGCAAAAAGCACATTGCGATGCACAAACCCAGTTTTGCGATTCAGTAACCTGGTTACCGAATCGCAAAACAGGTTTGCGACTCGCAATTAGGAAGGGGTGTTCCCCCCCATAATTGTGACTCGCAGTACAATGTAGGATTGTTTTGTGACTGCGAACGCAGGTGCAAATCAATCGCAGTTTGCACCCATTTGAAATGGGTGCTAACTCTTTCGCAAAAGGGAAGGGGTCCCCACGGGACCCCTTCCCCATTGTGAATGTCACTGTAAACATTTTTTCTGAGCAGGCAGTGGTCCTGCGGACCACTGCCTGCTCTAAAAAAAATGAAACGAAAACGTTTAATTTTTTGTTTTTGTAATGCATCTTGTTTTCCTTTAAGGAAGCAGTCACAGACATGGTGGTCTGCTGTCTCCAGCAGACCACCATCCCTGTGAGGGCCGCTATTCGCAAGGGGGTCGCAAATTGCGACCCACCTCATGATTATTCACTAGGTGGGTATTTGCGAAGCCCTTGCGAATCACAGATGGTGTCAGGGACACCATCCTACATTCGGGTTTGCGACTGACTCGCAATTTGCGGGTCGCAAATCTGAACCTACCTACATGTGGCCCCAAATTCTTAAAGAAAGTCACAAAAGTGCACCCATGGTATATGTCGTACCCCTATAAAATATTTGTGAACTGTATTTTAGCATGGGTAAATACGCATGTGTAGATTTGCTCATGTGAAAATCTATTGAACATCTGCAAGTTCATTTTCCCCCCGGCCACTTTCTTCCCAACCCTGGAAGAAGTTCTAATTCTGCCATTGTCAAGAGTAAATGTCCAACCTTTCTTATTATGGGAAAATATTAGAGAGAAGCTGGTGAAAATCTTTAAAACATGCAGGTTAGTAGGTTTGCAGACTCAAAGGCCTTCCAGCCCTGGAACTATTGCTTACTGCTTCCTCCAGCCCCAGTATGCGGATCTGCAAAAAGGTAGCAAAATAAGGAAATTGCTACAGTAGGGATTGAAACTGCAAGTATTCAAGCCCTATTATGGTAGTAGCCCTGGCATAATCAAAGAGGCTATTATCAGAGCTCTTACATAATGAGATTGCTGCCATAATTTGTCGCCACACTACATGGCACCAAAGGGACAAGTAGATCGTTTTACAGGACAAGTAGATTTGAGAAGCAACCTGTCCCCTGGACAAGTAGATATTTTAATAAATTCCACACCCCTGAGACCACAGTTAGTCAAGACCTTTGGGTAGGCAGATGTTTTTTTCCAAAGATGTTTGATGTTGACATGTTTCACAGGAATGCATGACTCCACAGACAAGAGAAGCATTGTTCATTTTTGTACTGCACAGCACCATAAATGGGAGTAGTTCTTTAAAACGTTACACAGGCCAGGGGGTTTACAGACTAGTTTGATGCTTTTGTTTTGTTGGCCAGGTCCATCATCTCATTAGTTTCCAAAGGGCTGAATAAATTAAAGTAGACAGTAGCTGGGAATAGAATAATATGTTATTTTATATGCAGCCTTGATGCGTTTTATAATTTGTCTAAACATAGACCATACTTAATTAACTTTTGAGATCATATTTTAATAGAATACATTCAATAGAACAATTTTAAGGTCATTGTCTGCTTGTCTGTACCGAAATACTAATTTAGTGATGGGCGATTTACTTGCATGCACTTTGTTTGATTAGACTGAAATAAAACATGCCTACTAATGTTTCCTCAACACATACTACTGTCCCTAAAGTGCCTGTGCAGTGTTTTTCACCCATGAGGTTAATGAGTTATCACATGACCTCTTTCTGTGAGAGCTAGGAAAGAAAAAAAACTGCTTTACAATGTATCATTTTTGACTATGGGCATGACAAATTTTGACAGACAGGGTACTCCATCACACATGCAACTGAGTACCCTCTCCCCCAATCCTCTATCTGCCTACCTCATTTAAAGTTGGGCAGACTGTAAGTTTTCTGTCAACTGAGCCCCCTTTGTTTTTGTCTATGGAGAGCTTCCTCTGACAGCCCAATGGCGTAGGGGCTGTCGGAGGAAGGACTGTACACAATCAGCACTGTTATGGGTGGATGAAGTCATGTATTTTCTTCCTGTCCGTTAGCGCTAGGAAAAACCTGGTGGTAAGGGACAGGAAAAAAATGACCCACGCTTCTAGGAGAAAACTCGGGGTGTGGGGCCATTCACTTTTTGTTTTCTAAAAACAAACTCTCAATTTGGTAGGCTTTTCTTTAAATATAATAAAGGTTTCAAAAGTTTGACAGTGGGCTGTCATGGCTGACGGTACTGATCTTCAAACGTTTCCTACACTGACAGAAACCATCATAATGGTGGTTGCTGTCTATGCAGAGATTGTCCACAGGGTGAACAGACAAATCTAAATTTGATGGGGCAAAGGTCCCTCAGGATGGCATAGAGACCTTTGCCACCCCGACGGACTAAAGTTCGTCCATCAAACTCTAAATCAGGCCCTTTGTTTCTAAAATTCTTAGACCGCCACACTGCGCTTTTTCTTCAGCATGTTGAATAATTCTTAATATTTCAAATTTGGAATGAAAGTACACATGCAGTCATACCTCTGATTCTAACATTAAATCTGCAGGAAGCTTCGTTTTCTGCTCTGTCCATCACAGTGTATTCAATTTTATGGTCTCCTTCGGGAAACTCAGACCCCGGAGGTAGTCCTTGTAAAACAACACTGTAAAAGAATACAGACTTTTCATTTTTGAGTTACCATATGTATCTTTTACAGCACCAAAAGCAACTTCAGGGCTGTTTCAAGGCCCTTCTAGGTCAAAAAATATATAATAAAACTAAATAACGGAAGACAAACAACAAATCTCAGTCAATTGTATTTTTGAACCTGAACAGTATGAAAATGAACTATGTGTGAATATTTTTCAATAAATGTACAAATCAATAAAATATACTGATTAGAATCAAAATTAGAGATGTCACAATTAGTGACCCTCTAACTTCTCTACTGGCTTCCCACTGTGGTACTCTCATCGTGCACAACTTTCTGCATCACCCAGAGGTCCATCAATGGCAGCAACCATCATACATCAAAGTACAGTTACAAATATACTCACAGAACAGAACTATCTGCTCTAAACTGGCACGCTGATTATTCCTCCTTCTAAACATAAAGCTCCTACTCTGACTAAGCAGCAAAAGTATGAAGTGTTCTTCTGGAAAAGACAAGAAACATTGAAGACCACTTGCCTTGGTTGTGGTTCTTTGCATGGGTTGGTGGGATGGGTGTGGGTCCAAGTTTGGCAGGCCACCAGGTAGAGTACCAGAGCGAGGTGTCTTTGCCAAAGACTACTACTTCTGTCTGGTATGTATTGAGGTTGAGGCAATTATTTTTCATTCATCTGGTTACTTCGGTCTTGCAGGTGAAGTAACTGGTCCAGGTGTTTACTGCATTGTCAGAGAGGAGGAGTATGAACTGGTTGTCATCAACGTGGAATATGATGTCAACTCTGTGAGCACGGAGGAAGTAGGCATTGAACAGGGTAGAGTTGAGTGACAATCCTGGTGGAACTCCATATGGTGTCCGAGATGAAGGGGACTAGGCTGGCCGACTGGGTACAGGCTGTCAGGAAGAAGCAAATCCAGCAAAGTGCAGGTCCTTGGATACCGGCTTTGTTCAGCGGTTGGATAAGGATGAGGTGGTAGATGGTATTGAAAGCTGTGAAATGTCCAGTAGGACCAGAGCTTCATTGTTACCTCTGCCCATGATCATACAGATGTTGTCCACGACTGCAATAAAGATGGTCTCTGTACTCTTGTTGGGCATCAATCTGGATTGAATCTTGTTGAGGAGGTAGTTGTCAGTTAGGTGTGTGGTTTTGCTTTTGTTTATCATATCATGACTTTTGGCAGGTAGGGTAGTACAGCGATAGGCCTGTAGTTGGCTTGTGTCTTAGGGCCTGCTGAGGGTTCCTTGAAGAGAGAGGGTACTTTTCCAGGCCTCCAGGAAGGTGGCTGTGATGACAGAGCCTTTCGGGATTGGGTTGAGGGCTGCTCTGATGTGATCCAGCCCTTTGATGAAGACTTGATGAGGGTAGGGTCCAAGGGTGCTCTGGAGTGTGTGGAATGTATGGTCATTTCTGTTTCTTGAGAGGTGATGGGCCACGGGGTCAGGGTGGTCCCTCTGGGTGTTTGGTTGAGATTGGCAGGAAGGCTGCAATGGGGGAAAGATCTGCTTGGTGTTCAAAGATGTAGCAGATGCTGATTATCTTGTTACTGAAGAATAGAGGCAGATGCGTGCAGAGGTCCTGAGAGGGGGTTACAGTGGTAGAGCTTCCTGACGGAGAGATTAAGTCTTTCACTATGGCAAAGATTTCCTTGGTGCTATTTTCAATGCAGTTGGTGAGCATGGAGTGTTTGGTGGCTCTGATTTGCTGACAGTAGCGACTGAGGGTGGATTTGCAGGTGCCCTTGTCAGTGTTGTCCTAAATTTGTCTCTATTTATGTTCAAATGGTGTGTAGTGGCATCTGGTGAGCCTGACCTCTCCGCTAGACCATCTTGTTTGGAGCCTGGTTCTCGTGGCTTTGTTGGCTTTGGGAGGAGCCAGAGTGTCTGTTCAGGTGGTGATCCAGGAGTTGAAGTTGTAGATGGAATTGGAGAGGCTGTTGATGTGTTGAGGCCAGTGAACATCAGGATGTTTTTGAGATCTTGTTCCAGTCCTGTTGTTAAGATATGGTGACAGTATTTTTGTGGTGGTGTGGGATATGTACGCTTGATTTGACAAGGGAGTGGTTGGACTAGGTGATTAGTGTGGACTTGTCTGCTGTGAGGAGGCTGAAGCTGGTGAAGATGGGGTCCAGTAGGTGTCTAGCAGCATGTGTGGGGCCCTCTATTCACTGGGTGAGTCTGAGGTTGGACAGGTCTGTGAGAATGTGTGTTGTGTTGGGATCAGTGAGGTCCTCCATTTGATAGTTGAGGTTGCAAGGATGATGAAAATGCTGAAGTCGAGTATCAGGGGTGACAAAGTCTGCAATGGTGCTGCTAAAGTTGGTGTGTGGTTTGGAGGGGGTTATTCAAGAATGCCGATCAGGGTGAACTTGCAGGTGATAAGGAGTTTGAAGGCCAAGTGTCCATGTTGCCAGTGGTGCTTTTATGGGTGGTGGAGTATTGGGTGGATTCTTTGAAGGTGATAGTGATTCCACCTCCAGATCTGTTTGTTCTGTCCGATTTTGCGATCTTGTACCCAGGGGAGATTGCCACAGTGATGACTGGGGCAACAAGGGAATCAGCCAAGTTTCGGCCAGGAAGAGTAGGCCCATGAGCGGCTGTGTAGCAGATTCATATTTTGGTGTTGTGTTTGGTGAGGGAGCGAGTATTGGGGAGTATGCAGGAGAGGAAGGGATGCAGTGTAGTGGGATTTTTGGTGTGTGTGGTCACGTGTGTTGAGTTTGTAAAGTGTGAGAGGTGCAGGAAGAGTAAGGTAGTTACTGAAGGGTGCATGTGAAATGGCAGGTGCAACAGGAGAAAACGCCTTCAGTTTTGGGTGCTGGGGCACAGAAGTACCACTGAGAGATGCCAGCAGGGTTTATGGTGTAGAGGGTTGCAGTGGAAGAGTGACAGGGGGGTAGGTGGTTGGGAGGAGAACCATGGGTCCTGGTGCTGGGCACTGGCGGGTGCAGATGACCTTTTCATTGGCACACTACTGGACTCTACTACAGGTTCATGCTGCAGCCACCATTAAGTGAAGAGAGTTTTTATTGGAAACCAATAATGTCACTTCCAGTGCAGATGGATGATGGGATATGAGTCCTATTGCTTTGGTTCTTCTTTTAAAGTCAGTGGTGAGAAAACAGTGATGTCATTTCTTCTGCAGATGGATGATGTAAAATCCAGTGATGTCACTTTCTGTCTAGATGGATGTTGGGAAATGAGTCCTCCTACATGGCTTATTCTTTTAAAGACAGTTTTCACAGGAAACCGGTGATGTCACTTCCTGTTCAAATGGAAGTCACAAAATGCAGTGGTGTCACTTCCTGTGCAGATGGATGATGTGAAATTCAGTGATGTCACTTTGTGTGCAGATGGATGATGGGATGGATGGGGAGTGGGTGACTAGGTCAACTTAAAAAAATGGGTACATTTAATATATGATAAATTGAGGAGGTGGCTGTGGTAAAATACACAGTTTATGAGCGTATTTTGTATAATGTTTCATTTATACTTGTTTACATTGAACATATAATTTATTCTTTAGAGGAACTCCTTTGAGCAGAAAATGTCTACCAGGCCCATGTGACACTGAATGTGTGCTGTAGCTCTATGCCCTGCCCTAGCAATGTTGACTCTCTAACTTTAGAGACTGAGGGACTCATTTACAAGGTTTTGGCGCAGGGCAGCGACACAAGGATTCTTGCTGCGCTGCCCTGTGTCAAAGGAAAGTGGCAGGAATGAGCTGTATCTATGAGATGAGGCACGTTCCTGTCCTTTACCCCTGCGGTGGCGCACAATGGGCTGCCATTGGCCGAGGTAGGCACGCTTGCACCATGGTGGAATGGTATCCGTGTTGTAGGATGATTGTTTTTGTGCAGGAAGGGACATTTTCCTGCACAAAAACAATAAATGGAGGTGATTTCCTCTTACTATGTGTGCTGCAGAATGCGGCACACATAGTAGGAGGAAAACACAAGGAGAAATAATTTTATTTCTTCTTGTTGTGCCTCCTATTTGCCTCCCCTGAGGAGATTTAGGATTTGGGCACATTCCCAGGTTTACAACATCTTGTAAATCTGGGAATGTGTCAAATGCCATGGGTGTTTCATGGGAAAACCCACCGTAACACCCATGTCAGGCCTTCCTATCACAGTGTGAGGCAACACAGCGACTTCTGCTGCGTTGCCTCATTCTATATCTACAAGGCCATGAAAAGCCATGCAGGGTAGCTTTACGTGGCCTTGTAGATATGACTCTGCGGTGTGTGCCACAGGAGTGTCAAAAAAGTGATGATCCAGTGGAGCACGGAAAGAAGACCCTCAATTCAAAATTCACTGAGCAGGGATCTTGTGTGACTTTTATATGTCAGGGTATATCAAATGCATAGTTTACATTAAAAGTAGGAGTATTCTGCCTCGAAATAAATACACTACTTTCCCCAGCTCTAGTGAAATCCAGACTTACAGCAGGTTGGGCCATTATCCTTTTCAGCTTATCGTTTGGTTGGCCCTGCAGGAAATGTAGAATTCAGAGTTCATAATGTGTTGATGAGGGAATCTGAGAAATGATTGGGTTGTCGGCATTCTTCGCTGCTCTCCTTTTTATTAAAATTCCTCCTTCTCAATTGCCTCACTGTTTTGCAACACAAGGAAATTGACAGTCATTGGCACTGTCACGAATATATCTCTATCATTGTGCAACTTTTTTGCAGTATCTTGAAATGATGATTTGCAAAAACTGGAGTAAATGTAAAATATTTTCCTGTCCCTGTAAAACTGTAAAAGATATCCATGAATGTGAAAGGTAAAACGTGTATGCAGCGATTACTAGGATATTTTATTGTTTACCTTACTAAAGTGCTATATGATATCATCTTAGCTTTCTTTAAGGACAGCAGTTTAATTCAACGATCTGCTCTAATGAAGTTCCCACTTCAGCTTCCATGTAAAAACTTTGTAAATCTGTGAGGATAAAACCAATATCTTACTATAATTTACATTAGGAATTAAATAATGCTGTACGAAAATGTTTGTCTTTCAATTTCTTCGTGTAGATCGCCATTTTTGCAGACCCTGTTCTTTAGGGCAGTGGTTCCCAACCTTTTGACTTCTCTGGTACCCCACTTTATCATTACTAGAACCCGGGGGCCCCAGTGAATCATTATTGGAATCTGGGGACCACTCCCTGAGTCATTATTGGAAGCAGGGGACCCAGGACTAAACATTGTCAATTATTTGAAGTGCAAAACTATACACAAAAACACAGAAACATACATTCCATCAGACACATACACAAAAGATAACACATTTTATTTAATTTGCAAACAAGTAGAATAAAAAATAAAACATTAAATTTTAATAAGAAGGTTGGAGCTTTTCTAAATTAAATTGAAGCCACACATCCTCTTTACTATACTCTGTTGATGCATCTGCACTGCTCCCACAAAGAATTGTAGCTTGCTGGAAATATTGCCATTATTGAATGGCACAGCCTGTATTTATCGATAACAAGAAACAGGAAGCTTACATCAATACAACCAAAAGTGTGGTCTCAAGAAAAGGAAGGGAATGGCTGCTGTCAAGTTAATACCCAACAAAACTGTTACACAAGCACTGGCTATGACAATAAGTCTGTCTTTTAAATGAAAGTGCCTTCTCAGTCAATGAAGGGTTTAAGCATTTCTTAAGTCCTCATACATGCAGTCTATCTCTCATCTTAGCACAAAAAGAAAATATGTTGCCAGCTAAACATGGCAGTCACATGTTTGCAACTAGACATAAAACTAAATATAGCAGCAGCTGGCAACCTTGGAAGGGTATTGTCAATGTCTGTTTTGAAACTTCTGCATGACTACTACTTTTAGAACCAAAGAGCTGCCCTTTATGTAAAGATAAATAGTGAAAGTCTGGAAAATACCACCCCATGACTGTCGGCCTAGTCTAGAGGCTGTGGACTCGTAGGATGAAATATACTGCAATGAAATGAACGTCAAGCAAGTGACCTCTTAGCAGTGGGAAGCGTGGGGGGGTGCAGGTGGGGCCGGCCGCACCGGGCGCAACATCTGGGGGGGGGGGGGGGACTTGAGTGCTAAAGTCCACGGGTTAGGGGGCGCAAATTACTTGCCTTGCCCCGGGTGCTGACAACCCACGCTACGCCACTGCCTCTTAGCACTCTGCGAAGAGCTGCAATATGCTCCACAAATAATGAAAAGATAAATAAGTGGAACGAAATTACATGAAATAACAATCCACCTCCGTAGTCCTACTGGCTTTAATAAATGTGATTTTACAAAAAATAACCCAAGACTATTGCCTTTTTCTCAAACATGTTTATTATAAAGTTATCATACCTTTGGCTTCAGGCTTAACTTTTACCAGTGAACCAAACAAGTCTGTACCACTTATCATTGGGTTGCCACATAGCCAACTCAGGCCTACTGTATAAAGAGTAAGCTTTCCGACAACCAACAGGAATACAGTCACAAAAGTAAAACAAAAAACAGCATTACAGTTGGCAAAAAAATAGAAGGTCTCCTAAAATGCTCTGAGCAATCTTCTTTCCCAGTGGTTTGTTAGAGAGGGTAACCAATAATATACTTGCATACTACAGCAAACTGAGATTCCATGAAAACATACCTCTCTGTAGATGTTAATAGAGAAATAGCAATCCACCCCTAAATTCCTACTGACTTTAAGATAGCGTTTTCACAGTAAAGAACCAGGTCCACTGACTATAGCTTAAGTTTTCATAATAAAAAGATATAGCGTGTAGCCTTAGACATTGGCATGCCATCATAACAAATAAAGCCCAGCCTGCTGAGCATAAGCATACACACATGGCAATCGGAGAACAACAAACACTGCAGTTATCTAGGAAAAGTACTTGCATAGCTTCACAATGACATTTGTGTAACCTTAAAGGAAAAGCTTTATATATTACAGTAGCATTTGAGTGGCTGCAGGCCAAACACAATAGTTTTGCTTGCTAGAGAGCATGAGTCACTTATCTGGATAAACAAATGATTACAACTGTCTGCAGAATAACCACTCTTTCTGTGGAAGCATGCAGCTTTTGACAAATCAAAGGCTTTGCTCAGGTGAATTATTAACTGGGCAGGTTCACAGTTCCTTTCAGTAGTAATCCTGAAAGCTCTTATTTATCCCATTATATTTGGGGACAGCTGTGCTATGAGCCAGACTAACCCAGTTATAAGAATGACAGAGAAAGGAAGCTAGAAAAGATCATTAGGAGAAGTTGTACTCACTCTGTCAAAATACCGTCTGCCGTGTCCATCCCCTCTGGAGTTTCCCAGGTCACACGTACAGTCAACTTATTGGGTTCTGCTACCTTCTCCTTGACACTTGGGCACTGGATTCGAGGAGGTTCCACATCTATAGTATAACCATATCAAAACAATAAGATGAATTAATCATTCTACAAAGTTTGGTATATTAATGGTATTGATGTGCAAATAATAAAAATCACAGTGGTATATTAAAGATCTTTATATGCAAGGTTGAGCTTTTTTGCATAGCATCCTGCACTGAAGTTATGTCACCCAAAGGTCAGGTTTCTGTATTTGCTAAAAGGTTTTTCAGGTTTTTGGTCTCTCCCTACAGTGCTCCTACAATGCTACTATGAAGGTTCATCTCCGAGTAGAGATCACACAGCTGCCTTTATTCCATTTTCTATTTAAGGTTCAAGAACCAGTAAAACCTCTCTGAGAGGGTGCTGTGTAGCCACCCTTCCCTCCCAATGAAGGGCAGCTGACACCAGCTTAATACAATATGTGTGTATGTGTGTTTGTGTAAATATTGTTGTGAGGGTATTTTAGGGCTAGATGTATCAAAAAACCATTTTGCGATTCTCTAATAGCGATTTTTAAGAAATCGCTATTATTGAATCGTAAAATGGTATGTATCATATTTGCAATTCGGTAATATTGATTTCTTAAATATCGCAAATGCTATTACCGAATTGCAAATTGCAATACCGGCCCCATTCGCACCTATGGACCTGTAGGCCAATATTTGCAAATTTTTTGCATTTCCCAAATTGCGAATTCCTAACTGGAATTAGCAAATTTGGGAAATGCAAACCTCAGGGTGCTAGGGGCCTAAGGGCCCCTCTGCTGCACCCCAAGAATTTGTTTAAGGACATGTATGGCACACACATGCCAAAGGGGCATGTGTGCGTTACATATCAATTAAAAAAAATTGCAGATGCTTACCACCAAGTTCAACTTGGTGGTAATAATGATTCCTTAATGCCCAATTCGCATTAAGGAAAAGCTTGATACATGTGGTTTAGAAATCGCAAATAAGGATTCCTTATTTGCAATTTCTTATTTAGAGAATCGCAATTTGTGATTCTCTAAACGGGCGCGCAATTTTAAGGAATCGCTATTTTAGCGATTCCTTAAGATTGCACAGCGAATGCCTTTCATACATACTGAAAGGCATTTTTGCATTCGCAAACGGCCATTCGCACCGTTTGCGAATTCAAAAACGCTTGATACATCTAGCACTTAGTGTTTAAGCATGCACATTATTTTAGCCCTGTGCCTGAGGCCTGTGCCCCTTCACCTTTTATTCCTTTTATTATTTCAGCAAAGTTTCATTTTAGTGAAGATGTTTTATTACTTTAATCAGTTGCCCTTCTATGCAGAATTCGTTATTAATTTCTTTGCACAACATTTTCATCCTGTGCTCAACACAAGGCTGCACACAATAGTCTACTGGGTATTGCCGGTCCAAGGAGTACATTGTCTACTACACAAAAACATATGTGTTGTCACGTCAGGGCAGTTCTTAGAACAACAGATGCTTTATTATAAAACACCACACTGCCCCTACATCAGATGGGACAGTCCAGCCAGCCAGCCATCTTATGCTGCACATTGTCGTAGTAGTTTCTTCTGAAAGTCTGCTTCTTCTCTTCATTCATGTGGAAGGACTACCAGCAGACCCACAGAGCACTTCTCTACCTATAGCACAGGTATGAGGATTGGGTTTCCTTCCAGGGATTTACTTGCACAAAACCAGAGTAATTCAGCAGTTATAGTGATGATTAACTCAAGTAACTAAAACCTTTGACCTACGGTAACTATAACTCGCACCTTCGCCATGCACTGCTAATTACTCCACATATTACATCACTGATGACACCTTCTGTGGCATTATTGATATTATCACAGGAACATTTTCAATACAATTACTAATGAGAAAACTGTGCATGGTGGGGGAGCGAGTTATAGTTACCTTACAGTGTGAGTTATAGTTACTTGAGCTAACCATAACTATAACTGCCAAATTTCAATGGTTTTGTGTGAGTAAATTCAGAACTCCCTTGGTTTGTTCAGTGAATAGATAGATATATAGATAGAAGGATAGAAAGATAGATAGATAGATAGATAGATAGATAGATAGATAGATAGATAGATAGATAGATAGATAGATAGATAGATAGATAGATAGATAGTTGATCCCTTTCATCGGAAGAAGGAAAGTGCACTCTCAGGAAAACTCTTTTTCTGAATAAAGATACTTGCCACCCTGGCCATCTTGAAAGCTTTATTTCCTTCTTCTGACAAAGGGGGTAGATATATTTCTTTGTTTAATTGACAAGCTCAGCCAGTACAGTGAGACACCCCTCTCATGTCGATATTTTGTTTCACAATACTTCTGTAGTCAATTGTATTTTACATTACAAGTATGAGTTGATATTTTAGTCCTCAATATTTGTGCTATTTTTGTAACTTCATATTTATTTATTTTTGAGGTCGATTATTCTGATAAACAATCCAACTGTAAACTTTTGTATTCAAGCAGGGGATTTCTATGTAGTGCCTAATCCTAAAGCAGACCTAACCATCTTACATCTATTGAGTATTGCACAGTGCATCACATTTACGCACTTTCCTTACTGATTTAGATACTTTGGCTGCATAATAAAGAAGTGAAAATTACAATATAGGCTCCTTAAAATGTACATGAAAATATTTTTTAAATTGTGCTCACTATATTTACTACAGTATTATCTGAAAACTTTGATGAAAAGCCTGTGTGTTTTACAGAAGAGATTTTCAGTGGGTAAAGTAAACTATTCTGATTACCACACAATCTACCACCACTGTCACTGTTGCACAAACTCTGTGCTAAAGTACATATAAAGATTTCTCCTCATGAGTTTACACCTTTGAGTGGCTTTATTACTGTTGGCTATTTACCATTTACAAGTGTAAAGGTATTCTAAATGGTAGAGTTGCAGGTCTCCACCCCCTGAAAGAAGTGTAATTTATTATAGGCAAAATGGAGCAGTAGCACGTCCAGCACCACACATGGCCAACCACTGATACTGCAATAACATCCATAGAAAATTATTGAGTCTTAAAATAGAAATTCCTACTGTGTTTGTCTGGAATTAGAAATGTGCTTTGTATGCATACATAACGAATGACAAATCTAAGCATAAGAAAATTGAAGGCCAAAGGTGTTGGAACATTATATATATATATATATATATATATATATATATATATGTTTATTTTTTTGGCAACATTTGGCTAATCTTCACAAAATTTTCCACAAAAAGTGCCCTGGTGATTCTTGCAAAAAGAACAGATGATGGACAGAATGCTGAAAAATGCAAACATTTATCCCCAGTCACAAAGATCTGGGTTTAATCTATTGTTTTTTTTGCTCACCACGCCACCCCAGTTTGGACCCAGCCATATGCAAATCAGTCTTGACCCTGCTCCCCATGGGAACAGTCCAGCCCGAACTGCCAAGCCAAGTGGGAAGAGTATGCCCAGACGTGAGTCCCGTGCTTGCTATGCCACCAGATTCAAGCCAGCCTGGCTGATGAAAGGTGATGCCCTGAAATCGGTCCCAGGGTGTTTTTTTTGTCCAGGGAGGACCTGGCCTGGCAGTTTAGGCTGGACTGCTCCCATGGGGAACAGGGTCAAGACTGATTTGCATATGGCTGGGTCCAAACTGAAATGCCATGGCAAGCAAAAAAACTGATGGATTAACCCAGATCTGTGACTGGAGGTGAAAGTTTGATTTGCTCTGTATTCTGTCCATCATCTGTTGTTTTTTGATGGTGATTCTTGCAGCTCATGGAAAATTTGGAGGTGATCTGTCAAGCGGGGCGCGAGAAAAAGGGTGGGGTAAAAAAAGTTGTGTTTCCCATGTTAATTCCTCTAGGGTCTTTAGACACGATTAAAGCCCAAACCACAGGATGGAATTACACCATATTTGGCAGAAAGCTAGCTTTCAGTACGCAGACTATCTGTTGACTTATTTGGTGTAAATCCGTTCAGTATTTTTTGAGATATTAAATGAAATCCAAATTTGTATATCTGGGCTCGCGAATAATTGACGAATATTTGCTAATTTTCACAAGTGCACATGCGAAAAGAAGCGCTGTAATTGGGTGACTGCAACCTGACTAGAATGCTGCGGCCGCCATTTTATTTCATGGGCCACAGTCCCCACGGGTGGAAATCGTGATTGAAAGTGGCATAAGGGGTTAGGGTGGAGGTACTTTGATCCCAGGGTTGTGATATAGGTGTGTTTTAGGGGCTAATTAAAATAACTTTGCATCAACATAGGTGATAGTTGCAAATATTCACAAATTATTCGCAAAATATTCACAAATATAAAAAAAAACTGGAAGAGAAACCATAGACTCACTCATACACTAATTCATTCACTTATACATGCACTCAGAGACTCATGCGCCCACTCACACACCAACTCAGACACTTATGGACCCATTCAGACCCTCATGCACCCACTCACAGACCCACTTAGACACTGCCACAACCACTCACAGACCCACGCAGTCCCTCATGCATCCACTCACAGACCCATTGAGACCCTCATGCAACCACTCACAACTCCACTCAGACTGTGATGCACCCAGTCATGGACCCACACAGACATTGATACATCCACTCACAGACCTACTCAGACCCTCATGCACTCACTCACATACCCATTCAGATCCCCATGCACCCACTCACAAATCCACTCAGACCCTCATGCACCCACTCACAGTCCCACTCAGACACTGACGCACCCACTCACAGACCCACTCAGACCTTCATGCACACACTCACAAACCACTCAGACCATCAGGCTCGAATTTCCACACTCAGACAGACACTCTCACACCCAGAGACACCATGTAACACCTATTCTCACACAAAGAGAGACAGACTGGGATAGGGTGATTATAGGGGTTGGTGTGCTCTGGCCTGGCCACAGGCCCTGCAGCCGACCCTTACTGCGCACTACTGAAGGCCATGCACAGTTTGGGGTTGGAGTGTGATAGGGGTTGGCTGCAGGGCCTGGCCATGCGTGGCAGTGGTTGGATTAATGTACAGTAATGAAAATTACTTTACGTTTGAAAAAAACTTGGAAATTTACTGAAAAAACAAAGGTTACAGGGACATTATAGTTAGGAAACAGAATTCAAAAAGCCTTAGAAATTCACTTAAAAAAAACAAAGGTTACAGAGACATTATAGTTAGGTTCTGAATTCAGTTGTACAAAATACATATATATTCATGTTAAACAATTTACTATTGTTACAAAATAAATATGAATTTATCAATAAAATATTTTCTGAACCTTTTTTAAATGTAAAAATAATTGTAACTTTATTATTCTATATAATTAAATTAATATATATTACATTCTAACAGTATGAATTGGGGGCCATATTTATGATCTATTTATGATCTAGATTCCATTGCGTTTCCACTACACAACATGGTACATGCGCAATGCAAACCTTAAGTGAGATTTATGAAGCCAAACAAGACCACAATGCAAGGCCCTGAGTGGCTTCATAAATCTAGAGTAATGCAACACATTGCAAATTGCGTGTGTTGCATTAACCTGCAGCAGCGTGGTGTTTCCATGGGTCTTGCATAGGTGCCCCCATGCAACATCAATGGATTCTGATGCATTCCCAGATTTACCAGAAGTGGTAGACCTGGGAATGTGCCAAAAGCCTACTCCTGCACCACAATTTCATAACTATGCCCCTAGGTCTGTACATAACATTTTGTAATTATTAATGCTTGATAAGTAGGTATAAACCTTTTACTTTTGAGGGTATTTTTAATAAAACAAAAAATAATATGAATTCTATTTAATATATTTGAATATGAAATATTTTAATCAAAATTAAGTTAATAGTTCTTTTTTATTATTTCTACATCTAAAATGAATATTTAACATAAATTTACAACATTGTCGAATATAAAAAAAACAGTGTGAATGCTTTTAAGCTTAATAACCGTTCTTACTTTTCCCTGCATTTCACCGCAGGTTTATATTTACTCAGACGGGGAGCTCTCCCTCTGGTAAAAATGGAGAAATGTAAACAACCATTAATTTCTATGAGACTGTGTTGTAGATCCAGTGAATGGCCATGTGTGGTGTTGGACCCACTCAGCTAAGAGCTGGAGAACTTTTTCTACTTTGGATTCTATTTGGCAATAGTAACTTTAGAAGTACAGTTTATTAATAGCAACCGGTTTACACTTTTGTGAGTGGGTGGATGTTCCTCTCTAACCCCCTTCCTAGCCCTCCCTAACTTCTCTTTATTCCTACGTAAACTTACATGTGTAGGGATCCCCTAGAAAAGACAGAAGAGGTGGATATTTAAGCTCGTACGTTTGTGAACTGCATTTTGTGGCAAAGAAGAAGTACTACTGCACTACTACTTTACGTACTGCAAAATGCAGTTTGTCAATCAGGAACAATATGTGCAGTTGTACTACTTTGTATTTGCATTTTGGTTCTACAGGGTTGATCACAACTGCCACATATCATAGAATGGTTACAAACTAATGAATGAGTGCATCTTTCCTTTTTAGGCTTTCCAGAACTTTACCAGGTGTGGCTCATGGTGCAAGGCCAGGGAAGACGATTCCATTGAACTGAGAAAACCCCACCTCCCGTTGTGATCCATTTTGTATTAGGGACGTGAAACAAAAACTGTGCAGCTGTTCTGACAAAGACAGTGTCTCTCATTATTAAATGATGTATGAGTAAGACATGTGGATTTAAACATAATTTTCTTTTGGATGGACAGCTAAGATGAGAAGATATTAATGAATTTACGATCAAGATTTTATGAGGGAAAGCTAAATGTAGATGTAATTTCAATTTCAGTGTTGAAAAAGGAAAAGTTTAATTCTGAACTAATATGAGAGGCCATAGTCAATGTTGAGTCAATTTTAACAACAGGATTTTTTACCCAGTTGAGGTGTAGAAGGATTGCCTAGAGACTGAGGACAAAAAGGGTTGGGACGTACTTGAGTGTTGACAAATGGCAGACATATGTCTGTTTTGCTGTTATTCAGTTTTAGACGACTATGACACATCCAGATGTATAGTGCTGATTGTCACTGTGAAAGTTGGCAAAAGTGAGGTCAAAGTCTTTAGTGATTAAAAGCACTGTGTCATTGACATGCATAAAAATAGTGTAGCCAAAGGCTGTACAGTAGGAAAGCCTCCATGAGCCTGAGGGCTTTTGGGATCCCATAAGGAGTTATGTATTAGTTTATTTTAATGAGTAACCTCCATCACCTTTAGGATTGTATGATAACCATGATCCTTACACAGATCTGCCACTAAATTCATGGATGCCTTGGGAATTTCAGCAGGGTAGTTGTAGAGGTAGCAACAAATTGGACAGTATGTGCATATGAGATTTTGGTAAGTGTCATGTAGTGATAGAATGCCGGCAATTCCTTCTAAGGGTACCCAACCAGAGGGACCTTTAAAGATTGAAGGTATTAGCTATGCATGGATACAACAGAAAGGTGGTGTTATGGCACTATGACAAAAGGGTATAAGCCCAGACCCCAGCGAGGGTGCTTATTATGGGAGACACTTTACAAGCATTGAGCACAAATAAACAAATCCCAGCACGGCAGGATTACACATACAGACATTACCACTAAGTGTTATCAGTCCTGATAAACCTATGTCCAAGGGGGTTTGTACAGTGAGGGGCGTGATAGCAACAGTACCAAAAGCACAGCCAGGAATGGGTTGTGGAATTGCATTTGACCACCCAAGTGTCCGAGTTCTAAGGTTCCGGACACTTACAGTGCACAGTGATGCAAGAAAGCCTTCCAGACTCTTACCGAGGGGGGACCTCTGGACATCAACAAAAACAGATAAACATCATCTCAGATGACGACCCTGCCAGCTGAACCAGCTTTTACTGCTCAGAATCAGTTTCGGTTATAGGGCACATAAAGACAATCCTTATTAGGGGGTGGTGTTCACTTTTCTAGGTCATAGGCTCTTTGAATTCAGGCTAGAGGAGTTGCTTAAGAAGGTAGCTGAGGATGACATTTTGGTGATTCCATTCAAGGTAACAAATGGGACCTGTCATTGCTAGCAACGTCAGGTTCAGCTCCTTCCCTTGTTTTGTCCTAGTCCTCCATGGTAGTACAGTTGTGAGCCTTTTTTTAAGAAAAAAAACAGTGCAAATCCTCAAGGAATCACCACGCTCCTAACTGGCTTTTTCTGATCTCCCCTGCCTCCAAATAGGGGTACTCTCTGATGGGTGCCACACTAAACATTACCTGGTGATATAGACTCCGTTGTTGAAAGAGACCATTGTTCCATTACCCTATGAAGAGTTGGGAACTGCTTTTACTAACATTTTGCGCTGGGTTTGCATCATGAAAGTGATGCCAATTAGTACAATTGTTTTTTTAAATCTTTACTTTCTAGCGTAAAACTTGTCTTGCACTAGAAATTGACTAAAAGTAATGCAAAGTAGCGTGAAGCACTACTTTGCATTACTTAGCATCAAGGGGGCGTTACCTGGACGTTCCCATGAACCACTCACCCTTTTTGATGCAAAGCCCTATATACTAAAAATGTGAGATAGGGTTTTGCTTTAAAAAAATAATGCCTGTCGAAACAAGGTCTTAAAAGGAGACGTGTTTTCATTTCTCCTTTCTTTTTTCAATGTGCAGCACACATACAAAGTAGGAAAAAACGTTTAGGTTGTCTAGGCATAGTATTTTGTATACAAAACCTATACGAAACTCACGCACACCCCTTGCACTATGGTGCAAAGTTGTGTGCATGGCAACTATAATCTGCACCGGTGCTAGGAAAGAGCAAGATCTCTGTAGATATGGCGCTCTCCTGCTCACCTCCCTGTCAAGCAAACCATTGCAGCATTTTTGGTTGCTGTGCTGCTTTGCCTGATGGTTTAGTAAATCTGCCCCTCTATTCGATGGTTTGAATCAATTTGCCAAGTCCAAGACTTTTTCTATGGACTCTATCTGGGACATCGAATTCATGAATGTCTATTTTCACATTTCCATCTTGAAGTAACACCCCTTTCTCAATTTCACTATTAAAGATGGCCATTACCATTTTAATGTACTCCCATTTAGTTTAACGTTGGCTCCTAAGGTTCTTTACAAAGTCCTATTCCCATGTTGGGACACTTGCATGGTTGAAGCGTAGGGTCATATCAATACCTCAATGCCTAGCTTGTTCAGGCTCCCTTCCTTGACATCATTCTGAGATACAGCAAAGGTCTGCTTCATCCTTCAGAACCATTGCTTTCAACTAAATTTTGAGAACATCTATCTGACCCCCTAGTCACTTATTTTAGTTCATTGAGAAGCTCATCATCACTTTTAATAGCAAGGCCTTCTATCCTCCTCCTTCTACCTGGAAAGTTGAGCTTATCCTCGTGGTCTTTTTTTACCTCTACTGCTCTTGCAAGTATGTGGTTAAACAGACAAAGAGAGATGGTAGACTGTTTGCTTGTGGTGTCTTGTGCCTACCTGTAACTTATTGAGTGCCACTCCTGGCTGAGGTCCAGTTGGTGTGGATTTGGAATCTCTGTCCTTGACTATCCTTCAAATCACCCTAGTTATTTGATACTGGCCCACGCCTTCCAAGCTACAGAAAGGGGTGGGTCTGATCCCCCACTAACCCTGATGTTTACCTTGATGTGAGATAGCAGTCCAGGCATGCAAACATTCTGGTGTCTTCTCAGGAGTCAGCACACTCCTCCAATGAGATGGAACTCTTGGCCATTCTCCAAACGTTTGTGTTTTCTAGTAGTTTGCCTGGATGGCACTTCCTTGGGGTCTGAACAAAGATCTTGGCAGTTGAGATCTACATCAATCATTAGGACGTTTCAAGATCATATTCTTTTAGTGCTACTGATGTCATCCCTCTTGATCTGGGCATATAGTTACTTACATTCAATTGGTGCAAGGTATTTCCCAGTGGTGTCAGGGAATGTTGTAGTGTACATCATGGGTTGAGTCTTCCCATGTCCTTCAAATTCTCCCTCACACACTCACTGGGTCATTATGAACATTAGGCACAAATTTGTGCTCTTGTCATTGAATTTGCTTTCTCGGGGGTGTCCTGCTCCCTTACTTGTGTTCCATGGTCACAGATGCCTGAGCTTGAGAGAACGGATACACAATAGTTCACTTGGACTTGGATCCTCATCTTGTTTTCTCAACCATTCCTCTATTGCAGAGATACTCATCAAGTTCCACCAGGAGCAGATATGTGCCCTGAGAATAGGTCTTTTTGGTTAATGAAACCCTGTTTCTCTCTTTTTATGCGCCTCTCCTAAGAACACTGAGGCTTTCCACCCAAAGTTCTCCTCTATTGTGGCCTCTGTACCATCTGTACCAAACCATGCATCTACTGAGACCTTCATCAGATGGTTTATCAGACGCTGTGGTCCATGCTGTCCAATCATCTAACAAACATCCATCTATCAGGTTTACAGCTGTCACTGGTCATTTTTGCTTCATGGTATTTGGCTGAGTTCCTGTCTCCACTCTCTTGTGGTCCATATAAGATTCTGGACATTCTCTCCAGTGATTTACGTTTGGATGCTCCTCCCTTCAGCACAGTTTACTGCTATTCTGACAACTAGGAAATTTGAATGGGCATCTGGTCAATTGAGGCTTTGGCTTTCTACCTGATCAAGAGCTTTAACCTATTTTGTTCCAAGGTATGTTTCCTTGTCCTTTCTGGGACATGAATCTATATAACAAAGCACTTCACTGGGGTTTCCTTCGAGCCCTTGGACTACGCTCCTGTCAAGCTTCTGATAGCTAAGGTATTCATCATGTTGCTTGTCACTTTTTCAGGTGCATTGAGGAGCATGGGGCTTTGTTATGTAGTAAACCTTATTGAAGCTTTTATCTAGAGGTCCTGGTTCTTGCACCACTCTGTTTTTGCCTAAACTTCTCTCATGTTTTCTAACTGGGACTATATATTTTTTTCTGCTCCTTCCGTGGAATACTATTCTGCTGGAATCTTCAGAATTCCATCCAGGCTATTGAGAGCAGTGTCCAGATGTATCTAGTATCTAGTTTTGGGCTTAGGAAATCCAGGTTCCTTTTTGTTATTTCCAGTTTACGTGGAAAAATGAGTAGGACTCCACAGATACTCAGGAAAAGGATCTGGCTGTCTATTTCTGTTGCCTAAGAGCAATTTGTAGTGCTCCTCACCTCGCGTGTGCTGGGCAGCTCACTCTAACAGTAGGGATAAGCTTTCTGTCAGATATCTACATGGCCATTATCTGGACATTCCTTTATAATTATTAGGCATTATTGTTGTTAGAAATGGGGTCTTTGGTTGGCAGTCAGGTTACCCCCTGTAAAAGCAAGGACCCTCACTCTACTGAGGGTAAAGGAGAATCACCCTCAGTTAACCCCTGCTCACCCTCTTGGTAGCTTGGCACAAGCAGACAGGCTTACTATGAGTCTAGGTGTAAAGTATTTGTACCAACACACACAGTAACTCAGTGAAAACATTACAAAATGACACTACACAGTTTTAGAAAAATAGGGAATATTTATCTAAAAAAAAACAAGACCAAAATGACAAAAATCTACCATACACAAGTCAAGTTATGAATTAAAAAGCAAAAAGAGGGGGTCATTCCAACCTTGGCGGGCGGTGTAAAAGCGGCGGCCAAACCGCAAACAGGCTGGCGGGACAAAAAATGGAATTCCGACCCTGGCGGAAACCGCCAACAGCGAGCGCCACATCAACACACCGCCCGCCACGGCGGTACAAACAAACAGCGCGGCGGTCACCGCCAACAGACAGGCGGGAGACAATGTACCGCCCACTGTATCACAACCTACCAATCCGCCACCTTTTCCGGGGCGGTAGCCCCGCCGATAAAAACACGGCGGAAACAGCCATTTCGAAGGGAAAACGCTCACCTCCATACAGCCCACGAGGAATCAGGACAGCATGGAACCCGAACTCCACATACTCCCAGCGATAGTGTTCCTGCTCCTCTACCAGGAGCACGAACGCCGGCGCAGAAGACAACGGTGAGTACTGCACCTACGACACAGGGGAGGGGGGAGGGGAAATTATTACGGGTACACACATACGCGACACACCCACCCTCACCCTCACCCACTACAACACACACATCAATGCATAGCAACACATCAGAGTGACACCCCCCCCCCAAGCCCCCCGGAAGAATGCAAATACAAAAGGAAATGATTCTAAACATTGGAATATATTGTATTACTGCCAAAAAATTATATATACACATCAAAAACTCTTATATACATAAATGTACAAGTCCGAGCATTGTAGCAGGCATTGTTCGTGGACCACTGGGCCCAAATCACATGGGCAAAGCCCACACAGGATACCTGACTCCAACGGAGAGAACACTGCAGGGGCATCAGATAGCAAAACTACAGGCACCTCAGGGGGAAGGGAAGGGGGGGCACCTCAGCCAGATGAGTGCACGACGCCAGATCCACGAGGGGCCTCCATGGCCACTGTTCAATCCTGGGGAGTGCAAAGCCACAGTCTCACAAGTCCAGACAGTGGGTGGGCTGCCCACTGTTACATCCTGGGGAGTGCAAAGCCACAGTCTCACAAGTCCAGACAGTGAGTGGGCTGCCCACTGTTACATCCTGTGGAGTGCAAAGCCACAGTCTCACAAGTCCAGACAGTGGGTGGGCTGCCCACTGTTACATCCTGGGGAGTGCAAAGCCACAGTCTCACAAGTGGATAACAGTCTCCACTGGTTCTGGAGGGGGCCTGGTGCCGAGAGTGCTTCGTGCAGCCCTGCCCGACACAGATGCGGGCCAGCCCCTGCCACTCATGGGCCAGCGGTACTTGAGATGAAGGGCCCAGTGCAGCGGTACTTTAGACTCCGGTGCCCAGTGCAGCGGTGCTTGAGATGAAGGGCCCAGTTCAGCGGTACTTGAGATGAAGGGCCCAGTGCAGCGATGCTTGAGACGGCAGTGCCCAGTTCAGCGGTACTTGAGATGAAGGGCCCAGTGCAGCGGTGCTTGAGATGAAGGGCCCAGTTCAGCGGTACTTGAGATGAAGGGCCCAGTGCAGCGGTGCTTGAGACGGCAGTGCCCAGTGCAGCGGTACTTGATATGAAGGGCCCAGTTCAGCGGATCCGGCCATGGCGGGGAGGTCATTTGCCACCTGTCCTGTGGCTGGTGGGGCCCTCCTGCCCATCTGTCCTGTGGCTGGCGGGGCCCTCCTGGGCAGCTGTGCCGGGCCTGTTGGTGGCCTCCTGCCCACCTGGCCAGCTGGGCTGATGGCGGTGTTGTCGGGCGTGCTGCCCTTCCCAGCCGTCCCTGATCGCCTGTGGCCCTTCCCCACCTTGGGCGGTGTGCCAGCTGTCTCCACACTTCCTGCCGGAGCCATGGTAGGGGTTTTAGTCCCTGGTGTTTTCACCCTCTCGCGCCGGCCACTGCCTATCTTGGGATGTTTCTCCGGGGGTGGGCTGCCCGTGCCTTGGCTTCGTACCGAACTGGCTGCCCTGGAGGGTGGGGCACTCAACAGTCCATGGCAGACTGTGATGACAGGGGCCGGTTTTGTTGTGGCTGAGGTGCTGACTGTAGTCCTATGACATGGACGGGGTGGGGGAGTTGGTAGAAAGAGGTTGAGTTTGGACAGGAAAAGCTTTTTAGGAGCAGTGGGACGGGTAGGTGTAGTGGGTGTGGGAGTGAAGGAAGAGGTTGTGGTTGTAGGAGTTGTAAGTCTGGTGTCTTTGGGTGCAGGTGCTTGGGCTGGAGGCTGTCGTGAGGTGGATGGCTGTTGGGTGGGTGGCTGCCTGCGTTTGTGTATCTTGGAAGAGGGGGTCACAGACACACTGGGAGAGGACACAGGGGACGTGTAAATGGCAGTGGGGGTGGTGACTGCACGTGTGCGGTGTGTTCTGGTGTGTGTGCTGCTGAGGGACGTAGTGGCTGAAGATGTTCTGCATGCAGGTGTGAGTGGAGACGTGACAGGGAGGGAGGAGGGAGACGAGGAGGAGGGGGACACAGTGGAGGCAGTGGCTGTTGGTATGTCTGTATGTGGATGTTGCTTGTCTGAATGCCTGTGTGATGTGTGGTGCTTATGTCTGGCTGAGCTTCCCTTGGGTGTTGAGGTGTGTGCAGGCTGGTCTGATGGTGTGTCTGGGATAGGCAGAGGTACAGGTGATAGGGTATGGGTGGAGGAAGTTGGAGGGGGGAGGCTAGAGACAGGGACAATGGCTGCCATCAGTGCTGAGGCCAGAGCCTGGAACGATCGCTGAAGGGCAGCCTGACTAGAATGAATGCCCTCCAGGTATGCATTACTCTGGTGCACCTCCCTTTCTACACCCTCACTGAGGGCAGCAGGGGTGACTGGGGCAGGGCCTGAGGTGCCTGGGGCGAAGGAGATGCCTACCTTCCTGGGTGAGCGGGCACAGGGTAAATGCTGAGGGGCTGCTGGGAGGGCGGTGCTGGTGCGGCGGGTAAATGCTGTACCTGTTGTTGCGGGGGCCACAGATGTTGCCGCCACCACAAGGGAGCTCCCTTCAGAGGACGAGTCGGTGTCACTGATGTCTGCCCGAGTCCCCGCTGTGGAGCTCCCCTCGCCCTCTGTCCCACTGGTGAATTCGGAGTCCGGTGCATGGCCCTCCATGGCCATGTGGGATGCAGCTCCCTCGTGCTCCGTTGCCACTTCTCCTCCGCCTGATGATGCTAATGCACACATGAACAGGAAGACCACAAAAAAGGGGGGGGGGAGAAAATAAAGACATGTTGAGTGCATGCATTGGCGACACTGTTGGCGGACAGGACAGACACAGAAGCCCCCTGCACTACGCCGCACACTTGGGGTCGACTACTCAATCCGTGGGACATGGCCTACAAGCCTATGGACGACATCTGCACACATAGATGACACAGGGCCATGAATAGCTGTACTTGGCACCCTACAGAGGTGGGGGGCAGGGGCACAGGGCCATGCCTTACGGAGGGGCCTAGCCTACAGAAATCGCCCTGGCCTAGGGATACCCACAGCCCTCCTCCCCCACCCAGACACCTCCACTGCGCGCAAAGTCAGCAGAATGAGAGTGTACTCACCCCCTTGTGTCTGCTGTGATGTCCTCACGCGCCCATCCAAATCGGGGTAGGCCACGGCCAGGATCCGGGACATCAGGGGGGTCAAAGTCCGACTGGCACCCCTCCCACGTTGGGAGGCCATTGCCAGCTGAGCCTCCGCCGTCTTCCTGCTCCAGCAGCGGATGTCCTCCCATCTCTTCCGGCAGTGGGTGCCCCGTCTGTGGTGGACCCCCAGGGTCCGGACGTCCTTGGCGATGGCACGCCAAATATTGATCTTCTGGTGGGCGCTGACCTATGTGAAATGTACAGGGGGAGAAAAATAGTCATCACCTTCTGCATGCTCAATGTGAGTGGCCCCCCATCCCTACCCTTGCCACGTAGCACATGCTCTCACCGTCGTTTGATGCATGCCTCAATCGCTCCCCTCCCCACCATCTTTCATCCACCCCACTCAACACAGGCATTGCCCATAAAGCATGCTCCCAGTGTACTTACCTGTTGGTCTTGAGGACCGTAGAGTAGCGCGTACTGGGGGAGGACCCCATCCACAAGTTTCTCCAACTCCTGAGCTGTGAAGGCAGGGGCCCTTTCCCCAGTCGCATGAGCCATTGTCTCTTCCAGACCGAGGTCACAGCAGCACTTGCAGTGTAGGTCCTCTCATGTCGAAGATCAGGTATCGAGTGATTAAGCAGATGGTACGGCGACCGCCGGCGCACATCGTCATTGGCTCCTGAGACCCATAGGGTTCAATGTTAACCAATGCTGCTTTGCGCCGCGGTCTTCGACCGCCTACCGCCACGGTGTGCCACGCCAGCGCATTTACCTCACATCCCATTGTCGCACTTCACAGGTCAGGCAGCCGCCATTTCAGGGGCCCACATGGCTTACTTTTTACTGCGTCACACATACCTAGGCCTTGCATCAACACTCATACAAACCATTCAATGGATTGAGAATCGTGTTATGTGCAAGCTGTGGTTACGTACCTGTGGGTTGATTGACTCTGTGCTCGCTGTTGTCCTTCATAGGCATCGTCCGCTGGGACATGCGAGGAGATGGTGGAATCTTCCGGTGTACAGACCGCTGGTGGACCTGTCGACAATGGAGGAAAGACATGTCATACTGACATACAGGCTTGACCGAGTCACTATTCATGAACTGTGTGCCCAGCTGGAGCCAGACCTGATGTCACTAATCCGCCAACCCACAGGGATCCCCCCTCTAGTGCAGGTACTGTCAGTGCTCCATTTCCTTGCAAGTGGGTCATTTCAAACAACAGTGGCCATATCATCAGGGATGTCCCAGCCTATGTTTTCCAAGGTGTTGTCCAGAGTGTTGTCTGCCCTGCTGAAACACATGCGCAGCTACATCGTTTTCCCTGAGGTGGGGGATTTGCCTACAGTGAAGGGTGATTTCTATGCCCTGGGACATATCCCCAACATCATAGGTGCCATTGATGGGACCCATGTGGCTTTGCCTCCCCACCACAGGAGTGAACAGGTGTACAGAAACAGGAAGAGTTATCATTTGATGAATGTGCAGATGGTGTGTTTGGCAGACCAGTACATCTCCCATGTTAATGCCAAGTTCCCTGGCTCAGTGCATGACGCGTACATCATGTGGAATAGCAGCATCCCTTACGTGATGGGTCAACTCCAGAGGCAACGTGTGTGGATAATTGGTGACTCTGGTTACCCCAACCTGTCATGGCTACTGACCCCAGTGAGGAATCCCAGGACAAGGGCAGAGGAACGGTACAATGAGGCCCATGGGAGAACTAGGAGGGTGATCGAGCGGACCTTCGGCCTCCTGAAGGCCAGGTTCCGGTGCCTCCATATGACAGGTGGATCCCTAGTCTACTCACCAAAGAAGGTGTGCCAGATCATCGTGGCCTGCTGTATGCTTCACAACCTAGCTTTGCGACGACAGGTGCCTTCTCTGCAGGAGGATGGTCCGGATGGTGGTGTTGTAGCAGCTGTGGAGCCTGTGGAGAGTGAAGATGAGGAAGCCGAAGAAGACGACATAGAGAACAGGAACACAGTAATACAGCAGTATTTTCAATGACACACAGGTAAGAATACACACAGCATATTACATATACTTAAACACTACTACCTCTCTACTGTCTGTCCTTTTCCCCCAGTGTATGGTAACTGAGTTGTGACTTTCCCTTCCGATTTCAGAGATGTGGGCCCCACTGCGTGACATCTGCTTTGTTTCCCCATGGACTACAGCTGTGTGACATTGGTATGTTGGCATCACAATGTAAATAAGCATTTTGGCACGGTAATGTCTAATACATTTGTTCAAAATCACAGCCAGACTCCTGATTGTTTTGTGCAATAACTGTGTTTATTACAGTGCTCTATATTGGTGGGTGGTTGCAAATCGGTGAGGGGTGATAGTGGAGGATTGTCCATGGCAGAGTCCAGACTATTTGTATCACAGGTGCATTGTCCAAATGCCTGTGGAAAGTGGAGCTGGGGCAGTTTAAGGATGGACAGGGTGACAATGTGGGACAGTGGGATGACAATCAGGGAGGTATCCTTTCCTGGCGGGGGTCTTGGCATCTTACTCTGTCTTCTTCCTGGATCTCAGGGCCCGCTTGCGGGGTGGTTCTCCTTCTGCAGGGGGTGGGGTGCTGGTGGCCTGTTGGTCCTGTGGCGGGGCCTCCTGTCCACTAGCGCCGGCACAGGTGGTAGGCAGTTCTTGGTCCATGCTAGTGTCAGGGGCCCTTTGTGGTGCCACAGTGTCCCGCAATGTGGTGACTACCAGATTCAGAGCCCCTACAATGGTGCCCAGGGCGGAGCTGATGGTTCGTAGTTCCTCCCTGAACCCCAAATACTGTTCCTCCTGCAGGAGCTGGATCTCCTGAAACCTGGCCAGTACCGTCGCCATCGTCTCCTGGGAATGATGGTATGCTCCCATGATGGAGGAGAGGGCCTCGTGGAGAGTGGGTTCCCTGGGCCTGTCCCCCCCCTGTCGCACAGCAGCCCTCCCAGTTCCCCTGTTTCCCTGGGCCTCTGTCCCCTGGACCATATGCCCACTACCACTGCCCCCAGGTCCCTGTTGTTGTTGGGGTGGTGGGTTAACCTGGGTGCCCTGTAGTGGTGGACACACCGCTGATTGACGTATCCTGGGGACAGAGGTATGGGCCCGCTGGGTGGGTGCTGTGCTGGTTTTCCCAGAGGGGGGAAGGTCTGCTGTGGCCTGTGGCTGTCTGAGGGGAACCGACTGTCCCGAGGTCCCTGATGGGCCGGGCTGGTCATCTAGATCCAGGTCGACAGAGTTGCTGTCATCACTGTGGGCCTCTTCTGGGGGTGGAGTGGACATTTGTGGACCCTCCTGCGCGGTGACGTGGCGTTCGGGTCCTGCAGGGGTATAAAAGGATGGTTATTGCATCTGTGTGTGCCATAGCGTGCAATGGGTGGGTGCCTGTGTACCCCTGTGCTTGCATTCCTGTGTGGGGGCTTTTGTGACGGTGGTTTGGGGGGGGATGGGTATGTGCAGTGGGCATGCTTTGGTGATGGGTGTCCATGCTTTGTGGTCGCATGCAGGGCTTGGGGTTGGGATGGGTGGGTTGTGATGGTGAGACATTTGCAAGGAGTAGGTGTGATGGGGGTGAGGGTGAGGGTGGGGGTATGAGTTGGCATGCTGGTGGGGTCGGGGGGATGAAGTAGTGAAGATGAGACTTACCAGAGTCCATTCCCCCAGCTACTCCTGCGAGGCCCTCAGGATGCAGGATCGCCAAGACCTGCTCCTCCCATGTTGTAAATTCTGGGGGAGGAGGTGGTGGTCCGCTGCCAGTCCGCTGAACCGCGATGTTGTGCCTGGATACCATTGAACACACCTTCCCCCGTAGGTCGTTCCACCGCTTCCTGATGTCGTCCCTATTTCTTGGGTGCTGTCCCACAGCGTTGACCCTGTCGACTATTCTGCTCCATAGCTCAATCTTCCTGGCAATGGAGGTGTGCTGCACCTGTGTTCCGAAGAGCTGTGGCTCTATCCGTACGATTTCCTCCACCATGACCCTGAGTTCATCCTCAGAAAGCCTGGGGTATCTTTGCGGTGCCATGGGGTGGTGTGGGTGATGTGTGGGTTGGATTGCGTGGTGCTAAGTGTGGTGATGTGTATTGGTGTGTTGTGTGAAGTGCGTGGTAATATTGCTGGGTGAATATAATATGCGCGTCTGGGTGCTCGGATATCTATTTCTCTGTGCGTGGTACCGATTCTCTAGGAGTGGAGGTTTGTGGGTGTTGTGAGTGTGTGTTTTATATTGTATTGGGTGTGTGGGAGTGGTGTGTGTATGTGTATCAGGTGTGTGTATTTTTAATTGTCCAATGTGGCTGTGTTTTGTAAGTGTGTGTGTATTTTGAGCGCAGCGGTGTGTACCGCCAATAGAATACCGCAGTTGAAAGGCCGCCGCGTGGATTCGTGTGTCGTGATAGTGTGGGCGTATTTCTGTTGGCGTGACGGTGTCGGTTTGGTCATCGCCAGTTTCTCGCTGGCCTTTGGTGTGGCGGACTTTTGTGGATGTCTGTATTTTGGCGGTTTGCCTGTTGTGGGTCAGAATGACCGTGGCGGTTTACCGCGGCGGTATGTTGGCGATCTTCTGACAGCGGTGAGCGGCTTTTACCGCCAAGGTTGGAATGACCACCAGAGTCTTCTCTTCCTAAATCCCTAGAAAACAGTGCTAACGCTGTTAGCGTGAAAAAGTACCTGGGTTGCGTCAAAAAAACAAGGCCAGCGATGCGTCGATTTCCCACTCGCAAGCGAGACCGTGCGCTGTTCCTCCTCCAGTCGGGTCAGCGTGTGTCATTTTTCCTCTCCGCAGGAGAGCGATGCATCGATCCAGACAGGCACCCTCGGGTCCAGGCAGGCTTTGCGTTGGTTTTCTGCACCCAGCAATGTTGCGTCGAAAATCCGGTTGCACAGAATCACAAAACTGTGCTGCGTGGGGTTTGCATCGTTATCAGCCTCCATTAGCGGGTGTTGCGCATCGTTTCTCCAGTCGTGTCACATCAATCTTCCAGCCGCGATACAGGCGGAGCGTAGATTTCAGCCGCAAAGCCGGCAGCACATTGTTTCTCCGCCGCGTCTCGGAAGGTGCGTCAACAATTTCCTCACAAAGCGGTCTGTGCGTGGATTTTCACTCTTTGGCTGCCAGCTTCACCTTTCAAGGGCCCAGGAACTGGATGGGGCACCACTTGGCAGGGCAGGAGTCTCAGCAGAGAGTCCAGGTGCTGGCAGGGGAAGTGTTTGATGGCCCTGAGACTACAACAACAGGAGGCAAGCTCAGGTCAAGCCCTTGGAGATGTCTTCACAAGCAGGAATGCACAACAAAGTCCAGTCTTTGTCCCCTTTCACAGACAGAAGCAGCAACTTCAGGATAGCTCCACAAAGCACAGTCACATGCAGGGCAGCACTTCTCTTCAGCTCTTCTCCTTGGCAGAGGTTCCTCTTGATGTCCAGAAGTGATCTAATTTTTCAAGGTGCTCCCTCTTATGCCCATTTTGGCCTTTGAAGTAGGCCTACTTCAAAGGAACATCTCACTTGTTTGTGAGATCCTGCCTTGCCCAGCCCAGGCTCCAGAAACACACCAGGAATTTTGAAACTGCATTGTGTGAGGGCAGGCACAGCCCTTTCAGGTGTAAGTGACAACTCCTTATGGCTCATCAGGGTAAGCAAGCTACATCCCAGATCCCTTTGGGTCACTGTCTAGAGAGAGGTGCAAACAGCCCAACTGTCAAACTAACCCAGACAGGGAATCCCCAAACAGGCAGAGTCATAGAATGATTTAAGCAAGAAAATCCCTACTTTCTAAAAGTGACATTTTCAAACGCACAATCTCAAAACCAACTTTACTAAACGATGCATTTTTAAATTATGAGTTCAGAGACCCCAAACTACACATGTCCATCTGTTCCCTAAGGGAATCTTCACTTTAATCATTTTTAAAGGTAGCCCCCATGTTAACCTATGAGAGAGACTGTCTTGCAACAGTGAAAAACGAATTTGGCAGCATTTCACTGTCAGGACATATAAAACACAAAGGTACATACATGTCCCACCTTCAACATACACTGCACCCTGCCATTGGGGCCACCTAGGGCCTAATATAGGGGTGTCTTCCATGTAAGAAAAGGGAAGGTTTAGGCCTGGCAAGTGGGTACACTTGCCAAGTCGAATTGGCAGTTTAAAACTGCACACACAGTCACTGCAGTGGCAGGACTGAGACATGAATACAGGGCTACACATGTGGGTGGCAAAACCGGTGCTGCAGGCACACTAGTAGTATTTGATTTACAGGCCCTGGGCACCTCTAGTACAGTTTACTAGGGACTTACAAGTAGTTCAAATATGCCGATGATGGAGAGCCAATTACACATACATTTTATATAGGAGCACTTGCACTTTAGCATTGGATAGCAGTGGTAAAGTGCACAGAGAAACAAAAACTGCAAAAACAGAGTCCAGCACACATCAACAACCTGGAAAACAATGGCAAAATGTTAGGAGAGACCACGCCAAGGATACCAAGTCTAACAATCGTTTTAATATGGGCCTCTGTACTGCACATTTTGGTCCATTGTTTTGGACCCACTTCCCTATATTAAATGTTCTTGATGTGTGCTGTTTCTATATGCTTTGTGGTTTCTGATCAATCTGCTGACTGCTTTTCACTTCCTCGTGATAAGGGGAAAATTAGCAGTTTGGCTTACTTTCCAGTAATCTTCTTTACAGAGAGCCCTACTTTTCAACATCCTGGAGCCTTGGCCCACCAGTCTCAATTGCAAAGTCGTGGTGTATATGAGAGATGTTGAGCCCATATTACCATGTCCTGTGGTAATAGGAGGTTATTAAAAAAAAAGTCATTTATATTAAGAGGAGGCACAGTCCCTGTTTCATGAAGGTTGGCATTTGAACAAGGATGCAAAGTGCTTAATATGAAAACAATAACTGCTAGTTCCCAAAACTCGAAGTTAATCCTTAAGTGCAGCGCCACAGCGACCAGGAGCCCCCTGCCATCCCTTTCCCCAACCTATGAGTCAGCTATACAGTCAGCCTACTGGCTGAGAAGCATGCATACTGGCTAGGAAAAAGATCATTAGTCCTACTTTGATTTCCTTTGTGGTTTTTGGAAGTAGGACTGTCAATACATTAAAACAAAGAAGGATCAGTGTATCAGCTGTCATTCTATCTCACTGCTGGTTGGAAACAAACAAAATGACTAATCTGCAGTCTCTCACTGGACAGACAATGCACACCGACAACCACCTGCATATATCTACTGGGGACGTGGAAGAGGAATGAAGATTACCAGTGTGCAAACCAAACATTGTGAACTGCATATTATATTTTGCAACATGTGTAAACTACTATTATATTTAAGTAAAGTACAATATATACGATCTCCCATATAGACATTTTTAATACAGGCAAAATTTCTAAAATACAAAAAAATAAGTGCCATATTTACAAGCTCGGTACCCTGCTGGTGCGTCACTTTTTTGTGATGCACCGGTGGTGCACAGTGCAGGCCCATATCTACAATGCCATGTAAAGCCACTTTGCATGGCTTTTCATGGCCTTGGTGATATGGTGTAAGGCAACGCAGAGTAAGTGGCTGAGTTGCCTTACACTATATCAGGGAGGTGTACCATGGGCGTTGCAGTGGGTGTTCCCACGCAAGACCCATGGGTTGTGACACATTCCCAGATTTAATGAATCTGTAAACCTGGGAATGTGTCAAAACTGTACGCATCCCCCAGGCAGGTGCAACAAGGAGAATAATCTTTAATCACCTCAAGGTTTCCTCCTTCTATGTGTGGTGCAGAATGCAGCACACACAGAAAGACAAAAATGCCTCTCAGGATGGTTTTTGTGCTCGAAGGTGCCCCTTCCTGCACAAAAACAATCCTGCTGACAACCCAGACACCCTTGCAACATGGTGCTGTTGTGTTGTGGGTCGAGCCCACTGATGAGGGGAGGAACTCACACAAGGAGGGTCATATTCCCCTTTCTATATTTGTAGAGTGGTATGCCCCTGACGTAAGGGGCAAGTTAATAAAATGAATGGCGGCTTTGCGCCAAGGGACTTTTCGAATAGTAAAACTGGTGTGCTGGTGTTTTGTTTTACATATGGCTCTGGGTTTACCATGCTAGGGAACTTAACAGATGCAAGGGTGCCTGCACTGGCGCTAGGCAGCAATTTGTGTGTCAGCACAGGGGGAAGAGGACAGAAATGTACCATATCCTGTAAATACGGTGCATTTCTGCTATTTCCATGTGGCGCAGGGCAGTACAGCAAGGCCATCTGCTGCACAGCCCTGCGCCACGGAGTTTGTAAATATGCCCCTGGGACTTTCTCCAGAACTGTGCATTAAACTAGTCACAAAGGGCTGGCTTGAGGATTTAAGCGTTAAGATTGGTGAAGTCTTTAAAGTACTTTTTCTGAAGTGGGTACATGACTGCAAATTCGAAGTGGATTATATTAAAATGCAGAATTCGCTGATTAGACAGCCTGTCAAAGATGTCCCGCCAGTGAAGTACGGTATTAGCATTCCTTTTGGAGAGAAGTGGCGTGTTGAGTTTATTATTGTGAGGGAAACCAGTGGCTAATTAAATCTGAAGGAAACAAGAGGGAGGCGGAGAAGATGCAATTTTGTGCGGTGACTTTATGCCTACTGCTCACTCTTTGTCACTACTTGTTATAAACGAAGGATGAATAAAAAACAATACACCTTGACTGCTGCATTAGCTAAACCTTTCTTGCTCTTTATTTCACACCAAACGAAAACTAAAAAAAGACTGCATTGCTCACGCCTCTTCTATCGTTTCTGAATAAAACTAAGGTCTGGTACCTGTCAACAGACGTCTGAATATGATGAAGGTTATAATTGTTGGTGTTCCTGTATGCCGTACATATATAGCCTAAATCTTTTTGCACAGAAGTAACAGTAAGGTAAGGCAATGGTCACAGATGGTGCATAGTAGTATAACTACTGTTCATATAATAAATCAGTGGTAAGCACATGTATATGCAAACAACGAGTGCCCTGAGCAAAAGGGCAATGTGCACCCATTCACAGAAAAAACACTTCCAAAGCCGATTGTTTGGTTTGCATTTTGAGTACTACTCACACAAAAAGGCATTAGCAAAGACGATAGGTCGGATTTTCATGTGGAGTCCTGAATAATATATGTATACATCCTGCTGCATTGAAACACAAAACTAAAAACTGTTTACCATCTTTGTGTCTTGCATCTATTAGATACATAGTTTAATGTGTGATGATTCAGTGTACTTTTGAGGTATAAAAGTATCTTCCATTTGTTACAATTCAATCATTCCATTGAAGGCGGAAGGAGACACCAAAGAGCCGGTAGCACAAGGTGAGAAAACTGTAGTCTTCTGGGGGAGTCAAAGCCAATTCTATGTATGGTTTAAAGTACTGGTAACAACAGTTCCTGCAGACTGCAGTGCTGTCAAGTGAGACTTATATGGTGTCTCTATTGTAGACACATACCTTCACTGTGTACACAAGCACAGCAATGTGCACAATACATAGTCTTAGACCAATGGGTTCATGGACAGTTCTGTAGGGATGTGCGGCTCACCTTCCACATTTCAGACAGGGCGGCCCAAAGGACGCCACAATGTGGGAGCAGTTGCCAGAGAAGCACGCATTCTATCCATATTAGGAGGGGTCCTGTCACAGATCATTAATATGAAAATATGCATCAACAAAGAGGAGTTCCTCACTTGCATGGAATATGTCCTATACAAAGGAATGATTAACCCCTTTGGAATACAGGGTCTATAGACCAACAGCTCTCTATTGGCTGTGGGAAGCAAGGACAGTGTCACTGGGGGTGGTCAGCATGGCCCGAAGAGCAGGCCGGGCCTCACGGATGGGCATGCTGGAGCTTCCATGGGCAATCGATGCTTGCTGTGCACACAGACGGCTGATGGTGGCCTGCACTGATTTTCGGTGCGAGTGGCGCAGTTCCATTGCCACGGTCAATTAATGGTGGCGAAGAGCCCAAAAGCTTGATTTCAAGAGACTGTGAACTACACAAAGGGTTTGGGACTTTAGAGCCACCACTTGAGGGTCAGAACTGGGTCCAGGAGCTGGTTGGGGAGCCTTTTATGTCCTGAGGCTCAGATCAGGTGGCCAGCAGTATAGCCCTTTCAGTCACTCTGGGGTCCTAGGTTCAAGATGAGATTGCAGATCCAGTTCTTCCCCAGGCAGTAGGTCAGCAAGGCAGTAGGTCAGCAAGGCAGCAGTTCTTTTAGAGCAGCAGTCCAGTAGAGTGGCAGTCCTTGTAGCAGCACAGCAGTCCTTTTTCCTGGCAAGGTATTCACAGGTCCAGAAGTTTACTGAAGAATTAGTGTCTGAGGTTATTCTTTTATACATGGTTGTGCCTTTGAAGTGGGAAGAAACTTCTAGAAGCATGCTTTTAAAGTGCACAGAAGCCCTGCATTCCTGGTCCTGGGTCCACACTACCTACAGGGGGTATGCAGCCCTTTTGTGGAGACAGAACACAGCCTCTTGAAGTATAAGTGGGGCACGGCCCAGCTCCTTCCTCCCATCCAGTCAGTGATGGCCCATCTAGTCATATCTAAGCTGCCCATTGTGTGTGGTTGTCTAGGCACAATACACAAAGCCCACTACCAGCTACCCCCATCCATGTGACCTGAGGAGACAGGCCGCAGGCACCAAGTAGCTAAGGTAAGAAAATACCAGCTTTCTAAAAGTGACATTTTCAGAATTGCAACTTAAAGTCTGACTTCATAAATTAGGATTTTAAATTGTGATTTCAGAAGCACCAAACATAAACTGGTTATCTCTTGCAATTGGAAATTACACTTAGAAAATATAACAAGGCAACTCAAATGTTATCCTATGGGAGAGATAAGCTTTGCAGTAGTGAAAAAAGAATTTAAGAGTTTTTCACGAGCAGGACATGTAAAAGTTAAAAGCACATGTCCTGCTTTTTAAATACATTACACCCTGCGCTCTGGACTGTCCAGGGTCTGTGCTAGGGGTGATTTATAGGTATTAAAAAGAAAGGTTTGGGCCTGGCAAAAGATTTACTTTGCAAGGTCGAAATGACTGTTTAAACTGGACACACAGGCTCTCTCACTTTTTGACCTACAATATGGTACTCCCAACATAACTTAGGATACTTGGGCATTCCAGGGCATATACAATAAAATCAGTTGTGCATGTAATATATTTAGTGATGGTTTGTTTCCTGCCCATGGGTAATTGATAAAAGTTGCAATTTTTGCCACCAAATTGCAGGTAAAAAGTGAATTCTTGAGCACAAGTGACCTATCACCAATAATAATCCCAATTATCCAGTAGCCAGTAATTCTCACAGACACCATGAAAGCAAAAGTGATCTTCTCACATATTTTGGGATCAATAAAGTGTCCAAAAACAACTGGGGTGGTAATCAGGAGAAAGCACTGAGAGTAAGGGAATCACAATATATCATCAGATTGAATTCTATATTCCCACTTGGTCTGAATGGAGAAGAAAAATTGGTGGTACATATGGGCATTAAGGTCATTCATGTGATCTCTTACATTAGTCTTTATTATTTTTTTCATTAGTCAATTAGAACACTTTTAATACTTACATATAGGGGGGATATTGATGGACTCCAACCAGGGTACACATTAAATGAATTGTTGATTGATTTATATGGGCAGGGTGGTTTTCTTAAAATTAATTTCTATAACGATAGTGGTTCCCTGATATGCACAGGTCTCTTGTCAAAAAGGGATGTGATTAGGATGAGTTTTCAGGAGCTTGTGCTTCATATTGTGTGTGTGACAACCTTGGATCGATGTGCTATATGAGCAACGTAGAGTAATTACCTGACCATCCCGCACAGGGTTTTATTTTCAATGAGATACATTTTAGTGATTGCATATTGAGAAATTTATAACAATGTACTTTTGAGAAATGTTTTCAAAGTGATTGGAGATTTGGACCGTGATTGGGGAATCCTTTCAGCAATTTAAGTTTTACTGCCTCCTTTGTCTATGGGAATAGATAGATGTGTGTCTCATTCCCACGTTGGTCTTCTCATAGAAACACTCCACCCCTTCCTTTATTGTGCATTTTTGGAGTAGGGTTTACTAAATGTATTTTTATGCAATGTCAGCACCTTACACACAGGGTTCAGGAAGCTCCCTTGTCAGTTTATAAGAACTTGTGTTTATTCATGTTGGCCCCTTTGGATCGTTCAGAGTTATTATATTATGACATCAATGTACTTAATTATATCTACAGCGCTTTAGGTTCTAGTATCTGACATCATATTGTATTATTGCTGGTATTTGTTGCACGTGAGCAAATCCTGGCTCATAGTATGTTTTCTATGTTTATCAACTTCACAGGTTTAATTGTGGGAGCGTGGAAGTACTCTGTAACTTGACAAGGGCTACAGCGTAGCCTTAACGAGTCGTGTTTTGTTGTGTCATTAAAGCATGATAGTACGAATAATTTGGTGTGGCTGCTGTTCCTTTCTGAATGGAGGATTTGTGAACCATTTTTTAATATATTTATATTGTGTCAAGTTTGATTTAAATGGAGCCCAGAAATAAAGAAGCTTTGAAAACGGAAACTGTTGGAGTGCGGTTTCTCCTTTATCAACTCAAGGAATTTGTTTGTATATATATATATATATATATAAGTTTTGAAGCAGTGGTGCTGATATTTTTGCCGCAAATGTTTTGAGACATCCTACATAGTAATAGTTTAAGACACTTTCTGAGTCACTATTGTATTTTTTATCACAACAAAGAAATTGATTTTGGGTCTTCACAAACATAGTTTATAGTACCATGCATTTTGACCATTTCTAAAATGTAAAAAGAGGGTTTATGGTTCACGGTCTGCTTTAAAAACTGTTTTCAGGCTAGTCTTCTCTATATTGCATGCCCTCCTTTTCTGTATTTACATGAATTCCCAGGGTATTGTAGAATATCTCCTACCTCATTAGTGCTCATTGGGTAGGAGGTTTGACAAATCTACATTTTTTTTAAACAGGAATGATCGAAATTAATTCTGGGTCAGGTAGCCCCAACACATATGCAAAGGCATGTTTATCTGAGCTTGCTAATCAGTGGCAAACAGATAAACGGGTTACTTCTGGCTTCAGATTTTCAATAGTAGTCATGGAAATCTTCATAAACTTTAGAAATTTTGAATCTGCACCCAATCAGTGGAGTAAATTAAGGGACGCAAATTTGCAATTTTTAAAAAATATGACCCTTGGTCTGTTTCAGAGGGCAGGGTAATCTGCATAATAGGTAAAATCATTATTGTGAAAAAAAAGCTAAAATAAATCTGACATTTGAAATTTACTTTAATTTAAGGTGGGAAAACCCTTCGATATAGAGCAATGGTATTTGTCACGAAGTTACAAAATTCATGAATATGACTGGAGCACACTTAAGGGGTTTTGTGACTCAGGTTAGAAGTTGCAGTTCTCAGCAATGTAATGGCATAAACCTACTCGTAAGGGATTTACAGATTCTCTTTGTAGAGTCCCTTACTTAGCTTTCCTATTTCCTCTGCAGAGTGAAAACAGCAACTGGTGTAATTCCAGGACTTTGGTGCACTTTGCAGGACATGAGTCCTTTGCCCCTTTTTAAGAAAACAAAAATGGGCTTATGAATCTTGTCATAAGCTTAAAGGTATGTCACATGTTTGGAACGTTCGGAAAGCCTGACATGTCAGCCAATAATAAATACACTTCTAATGGGCACTTGGGCCGTCGTCAGTATGGTGTGGGACCGGTAGCACTTTCAGTGATGGAAAGACAGAGAGCTCCAATCTTCCTAAACCATTGGCTCCTGCCTGGCTTCCAAGCCTAACTATAAGCACTATGTGTTCAATTTATGATTTACTCAAGTCTACTAACTCATTCTTTAGTAAATATGAATGCAGGAAGAGTTTAACATTTACTTCCCTGAAGTATAAATTAGTCCACACTTTTACCATTAATCAATGGCTTGCCCGTGGTATGGCAGTGTTAGGAAGCAAACAACATTAATAAAAATGAATCACTAAAACGCAATGTGAAATAACATGTATTTAAAGGCCTGACTGAAAAATGTGTGTTAGAAAAATAAAGGTGCAGCTTTAAAAGTGACTGACATGGTGTCCACCCCAATGTGTTTTATATGTTTTATCTGAAATAATAATGTTAAATGAAAATTGTTAGAAATGGGGTCTTTGGTTGACAGTCAGGTTACCCCCTGTTCAAGCAAGGACCCTCACTCTAGTTAGGATAAAAGAGAATCACCCTCAGCTAACCCCTGCTTACCCCCTTGGTAGCTTGGCAGAGCAGTAGGCTTAACCTCAGAGTGCTGGGCGTAAAGTATTTGTACCAACACACACAGTAACTTAATGAAAACACTACAAAATGACACAACACCAGTTTAGAAAAATAGGAAATATTTATCTAGACAAAACAAGACCAAAACGACAAAAATCCAACATACACAAGTCAAGTTATGATTTCTAAAAGGTTTAAAATAAAAAGAGTCTTTAGGTAGTTGTAACAACACACTAGCGCTGCTAGCGTGTAAATGTACCTGGTTTGCGGCAAAAATAACCCCGCACGGGCGGTGTGCGTCGAAAATAACCCGGCACGGGTATATGCGTCGAAAACAGCTCGGCTCGGCGAGGCGCGTCGAAAAAGCCAGCCACGCGACGGTCCGAAGTCCCGCGGCGCTCGTTGCGATCTCTCAGCCTTCGTCAGCGATGCTGCGCGTCGTTTCTCCTGCTCCGGGCGTCGATTCTCCGGTCGCGTTTCCAGCGGCGTCGTTTCTCAGCTGCGGAGCCGGCGTCGCGTCGTTTTCTCAGCCGCGATCGGATTCGCGTCGATCTTTTCTCCGCACGGTGCGCGGTGCGTGTATTTTTGTCCTTAGGCTGCCAGCCTCTCCTTTCAGGGTCCCAGGAACTGGAAGGGCACCACAGAGCAGAGTAGGGGTCTCTCCAGAGACTCCAGGTGCTGGCAGGAAGAAGTCTTTGCTATCCCTGAGACTTCAATAACAGGAGGCAAGCTCTACATCAAGCCCTTGGAGATTTCTTCTTCAAGATGGAAGGCACACAAAGTCCAGTCTTTGCCCTCTTACTCAGGCAGAAGCAGCACTGCAGGAAAGCTCCACAAAGCACAGTCACAGGCAGGGCAGCACTTGTTCCTCAGCTATCAGCTCTTCTCCAGGCAGAGGTTCCCCTTGATTCCAGAAGTGTTTCTAAAGTTTGTAAGTTTGGATGTCCTTCTTATACCCATTTTAGTCTTTGAAGTCACCTTTCTTCAAAGGGGACTCACACCTTCGTGTGAAATCCTGCCTTGCCCAGGCAAGGCCTCAGACACACACCAGGGGGCTGGAGACAGCATTGTCAGAGGCAGGCACAGCCCTTTCAGATGAGAGTGACCACTCCACCCCTCCCTCCTAGCAGAGATGGCTAATCAGGAAATGCAGATCACACCCCAGCTCCCTTTGTGTCACTGTCTGGTGTGAGGTGAAAAACAACCCAACTGTCAAACTGACCCAGACAGGGAATCCACAAACAAGGCAGAGTCACAGAATGGTTTAAGCAAGAAAATGCTCACTTTCTAAAAGTGGCATTTTCAAACGCACAATCTCAAAATCAACTTTACTAAAAGATGTATTTTTAAATTGTGAGTTCAGGGATCCCAAACTCCACATGTCCATCTACTCTCTAGGGGAATCTACACTTTAATCATATTTAAAGGTAGCCCCCATATTATCCTATGAGAGAGAGACAGACCTTGCAACAGTGAAAACGAAATTGGCAGTATTTCACTGTCAGGACATATAAACCACATTACTATATGTCCTACCTTATCCATACACTGCACCCTGCCCTTGGAGCTACCTAGGGCCTACCTTAGGGGTGCCTTACATGTAAGGAAAGGGAAGGTTTAGGCCTGGCAAGTGGGTACACTTGCCAAGTCGAATTTACAGTGTAAAAATACACATACAGACACTGCAGTGGCAGGTCTGAGACATGATTACAGAGCTACTTATGTGGGTGGCACAACCAGTGCTGCAGGCCCACTAGTAGCATTTGATTTACAGGCCCTGGCACCTCTAGTGCACCTTACTAGGGACTTACTAGTAAATCAAATATGCCAATCATGGATAAACCACTTACATACAATTTAAACAGGAGAGCATATGCACTTTAGCACTGGTTAGCAGTGGTAAAGTGCTCAGAGTTGAAAAGCCAACAGCAACATGTCAGAAAAATATAGGAGGCAGGAGGCAAAAAAGTCTGGGGATGACCCTGCAAAAGCAAAAGTCCAACACGACCCCCTACCAGCCTAAAGCCAGGGGAGAACAATCAATACCTTGATGTACTTCCCTGATTGGGGCGATAGAACAGGGACCCAGGCCCACAACAGCAGGGGCATGTTCCAGTTCTACGCCTTCCTGACTCCAGTTGGATCCCTCTGTCCATACTCTCAGGGCCCACTAAGCTAACCCATGGGGAACCCTTCTCCACATCTACAGACACCATCTGTGCAACACCTAACTTTACTTTGCTCACAGATGTATTGCAATGGGCAGATAGTACCACCAGGGCCAACACAGGGGTGTTGCCCACTCCACCCCCGGGGTGTGACTCTCGTCCTCCCCCCCCCAGGGGCAACTCTGTCCACCAGGACAGCGAGCCACAGTGGCCCCAGACAACTGTCAGGGATGAGAGCCCGACCTCAGGCCTCTCTAACCACTGTGACTGTGGAGAGTGGGGGGTGGTAGCCCCAGGTGCCTGGCACCCTTTGACCACTCTCTCTTCCACCAGGTCAGGGATGTTAACCTGACCCTGGTCCTCCCCTCTGGGGCTCTGTACCCTCCCTGCAGAAGCGGCACCCCCAGAGTCAAAAACTGTCAGGGTGCTTGTAGAAGCAGTCCTGAACAATTCTTCCCTCAGTGCAGGGATGTTAACCTGCAACTGAGCCTCCAACCTGGGGTCTGTACCTTCAGGTTGGACCAGGGCCAGGGGTGAGGCTTCCCTCCCCCTGCCCTCTCTTCTGGGGTCCTGAACCACCCAACTAGGAGTGACCCCCCCAGAAGACAACATGGTAGGGGCACTGTTAGCAGTAGCCCCTTCCTCCAGGTCAGGGGGGACACCCTTAACCTGGCCTCCCAATCCAGGGTCTGTACCCACAGACTGGATCACTGCCTGGCAAACCAGGACTTCCTGGGGGGCATACCTACCCCCTACCAGGTCAGAGTTTACCCCCTGAACCTGGTCATCCAACCCAGGGTCACCACCCTGCGGTTGAACCACTGCCTGGCACACCAGGACTTCCTTGGGAGCACACTTACCCCCCATCAGGTCAGAGTTTACCCCCTGAACCTGATCATTCAACCCAGAATCACCACCCTGCGGTTGAACCATTGCCTGGCACACCAGGACTTCCAGGGGGGCACACTTACCCCCCTCAAGGGACACACTGTCCCGAAGGGCCACACAAGAGTCTGGCTGGCGCAGGTCTCCTGACCTCTGCCCATCTGACAGAGTCTGGATTCCCCCCAACCCAGAAATGGTCTCACCAAGGTCATTCATGGGGGGCTCTGCTCTCAGAGCTGACCCCTGACCCTCCAGGTTCTCCACTGGGGTCCGCAACCCCCTCTCAACCCTCTGTCTGGACTTCTGCACCCCCTCACTAGGAGTGGTACTGCCAGACACCAGAACTGGTGGGACGCTGGCTACAGCGGCCCCCCCAAGTTCTCCTGACACTGTGGGGTCTCCCTCAACAGATGGCCCTATGGTACAGGCTAGGCTCCCCTCCTGGTGTTCCCGCAGGGAACCCTCCAGGACCTGGGACCGGATCTCGGGCACCTTGGGCCTCAACCCATCCCCATTCCCTCTCCTCTGAGACTGGACATGGGGTCCCTCACCCATCCCACTACACTGGGACCTACCTGGGACACTACAATCCTTCCCTACCTCACCTGGTTGGGAACTACCTAGACCACTCCTCTCAGGAGCACCCCCAAATGCCTCTTCAGACTCTCTGGTACTCACCCAGAAGTCTGCCTCCATTGTAAGCTCCCTGGGGTCAGAGAACTCACACTCCGCCTGGTGTTGGCATAGCTCTGGAAAATAAGGACTAGACATATGCTCTCCAGCAATTACATCACTCAGCCCCTCACATGAATTAACCAAAGTACCCTTCACCCAACCATCCAGTGACTCTGCTTTGAAAAAGCACCCCACATCACCCTCCTGAGACTGGTGAGACAGTACCTGACTGTCCCTGATACTCAACCCATACTCTTCTGGGATGTTTTCACACTCCATAACCAGGACTTCTACCTGGGGGGAACCCCTCTCCCTGTCACTCTCACCTAGAGTCAGTAGAGTGTCCCTCCCACCAGTAGGAATATGACTCCCCATGCCAGTTCCCCAATCCACCTCAGAGACCCTGTGCATCACTGGAGCTACCTCATACCCCTGAACCTCCTGGCGTGTGTTAACTCCCTCCTTCAAGTAGGGCACCACCTCTCTGGGCATGTGCACTTCTGCAGCATCACTGGATATACAATTGTTGCTGCCACCATTCCAGCTGGACTCAGCCCTCATGACTTCCAGCTCTTTCAATTTAAGCTCGTAAGCATAAATCATTTTTTTAATCTCTAAGTTCCTCCTCCTTTCTTCCAGGACTAAGGCTCTCTTCTCCTCAGCCCTCTTAAGCTCTGCATCTAGCTCTTCCAGACTCCGGATTCGAGCTAGGAGCCAATCATCTCTTTCTGTTCCCTCCTCAGGGCCACTGCCCTCCTCTTTGGAGTAGTCCTCCTCCTCAGAGTAGTTATCCTCCTCAGACTCATTTGGTGGTGTTGCCTGACAACGTTTCAATTCATACTGAAACAGGGCTGACTCAAGATCCTCCCTTCTGGATTTCTTGTTCACAGCCAGTCCCCTTTCCATGCAGAATGCTTTAAGCTGCCACTTTTTATACATAAATAGGTGCCAGAAATTGACTTCCATTCTGCAAAGGCTTCACAACCAAAAACCAAAGTCCAAAAATATTAGCAATACTTCCAGGAGGACATCAGAGAACAAAAAGCAGAATCACAAGACAAGTAGTATGTGGTCACGTAGTGGTCTGAGATCAAAACAGTAGTGTACACTTAATTACTGTATGTCAAGTACAAATACAAGTCCAAATCCCGACCGCTGGTCACCAATGTTAGAAATGGGGTCTTTGGTTGACAGTCAGGTTACCCCCTGTTCAAGCAAGGACCCTCACTCTAGTTAGGATAAAAGAGAATCACCCTCAGCTAACCCCTGCTTACCCCCTTGGTAGCTTGGCAGAGCAGTAGGCTTAACCTCAGAGTGCTGGGCGTAAAGTATTTGTACCAACACACACAGTAACTTAATGAAAACACTACAAAATGACACAACACCAGTTTAGAAAAATAGGAAATATTTATCTAGACAAAACAAGACCAAAACGACAAAAATCCAACATACACAAGTCAAGTTATGATTTCTAAAAGGTTTAAAATAAAAAGAGTCTTTAGGTAGTTGTAACAACACACTAGCGCTGCTAGCGTGTAAATGTACCTGGTTTGCGGCAAAAATAACCCCGCACGGGCGGTGTGCGTCGAAAATAACCCGGCACGGGTATATGCGTCGAAAACAGCTCGGCTCGGCGAGGCGCGTCGAAAAAGCCAGCCACGCGACGGTCCGAAGTCCCGCGGCGCTGGTTGCGATCTCTCAGCCTTCGTCAGCGATGCTGCGCGTCGTTTCTCCTGCTCCGGGCGTCGATTCTCCGGTCGCGTTTCCAGCGGCGTCGTTTCTCAGCTGCGGAGCCGGCGTCGCGTCGTTTTCTCAGCCGCGATCGGATTCGCGTCGATCTTTTCTCCGCACGGTGCGCGGTGCGTGTATTTTTGTCCTTAGGCTGCCAGCCTCTCCTTTCAGGGTCCCAGGAACTGGAAGGGCACCACAGAGCAGAGTAGGGGTCTCTCCAGAGACTCCAGGTGCTGGCAGGAAGAAGTCTTTGCTATCCCTGAGACTTCAATAACAGGAGGCAAGCTCTACATCAAGCCCTTGGAGATTTCTTCTTCAAGATGGAAGGCACACAAAGTCCAGTCTTTGCCCTCTTACTCAGGCAGAAGCAGCACTGCAGGAAAGCTCCACAAAGCACAGTCACAGGCAGGGCAGCACTTGTTCCTCAGCTATCAGCTCTTCTCCAGGCAGAGGTTCCCCTTGATTCCAGAAGTGTTTCTAAAGTTTGTAAGTTTGGATGCCCTTCTTATACCCATTTTAGTCTTTGAAGTCACCTTTCTTCAAAGGGGACTCACACCTTCGTGTGAAATCCTGCCTTGCCCAGGCAAGGCCTCAGACACACACCAGGGGGCTGGAGACAGCATTGTCAGAGGCAGGCACAGCCCTTTCAGATGAGAGTGACCACTCCACCCCTCCCTCCTAGCAGAGATGGCTAATCAGGAAATGCAGATCACACCCCAGCTCCCTTTGTGTCACTGTCTGGTGTGAGGTGAAAAACAACCCAACTGTCAAACTGACCCAGACAGGGAATCCACAAACAAGGCAGAGTCACAGAATGGTTTAAGCAAGAAAATGCTCACTTTCTAAAAGTGGCATTTTCAAACGCACAATCTCAAAATCAACTTTACTAAAAGATGTATTTTTAAATTGTGAGTTCAGGGATCCCAAACTCCACATGTCCATCTACTCTCTAGGGGAATCTACACTTTCATCATATTTAAAGGTAGCCCCCATATTATCCTATGAGAGAGAGACAGACCTTGCAACAGTGAAAACGAAATTGGCAGTATTTCACTGTCAGGACATATAAACCACATTACTATATGTCCTACCTTATCCATACACTGCACCCTGCCCTTGGAGCTACCTAGGGCCTACCTTAGGGGTGCCTTACATGTAAGGAAAGGGAAGGTTTAGGCCTGGCAAGTGGGTACACTTGCCAAGTCGAATTTACAGTGTAAAAATACACATACAGACACTGCAGTGGCAGGTCTGAGACATGATTACAGAGCTACTTATGTGGGTGGCACAACCAGTGCTGCAGGCCCACTAGTAGCATTTGATTTACAGGCCCTGGCACCTCTAGTGCACCTTACTAGGGACTTACTAGTAAATCAAATATGCCAATCATGGATAAACCACTTACATACAATTTAAACAGGAGAGCATATGCACTTTAGCACTGGTTAGCAGTGGTAAAGTGCTCAGAGTTGAAAAGCCAACAGCAACATGTCAGAAAAATATAGGAGGCAGGAGGCAAAAAAGTCTGGGGATGACCCTGCAAAAGCAAAAGTCCAACAAAAATGTATTCTGATTTATTATAATTATATGTGTTGAAGAAGATGAATTATTAATGCACTACACAACTAATAGTTGGAAATGATTATTAAAACTGTTTTATTCTTCGTGTTTAGCATTAGTTAAAAGGCCCACGTTTAAGTATTTTCTAGAAACACAATGTTTAAATGTTGCTGACTTCATTGAAATGTTTGCAAATTGTTTATTAATCACCCTGCATGACCTGCACAGTGGACATTTCTGTCCTGCCTTTGCTGTTAGTGTCATATTTCCTCAAGATGATAATTATAAGTTCTAACAATGGGCTTCAGTGCTCAATGTCATGTTTTATGTTGCATTTTAAAAATGTATTATTTTACGGAAGCTGTCGACTGGAGAGGCGTAAGAAGAACAAAAAGAGATCCATCTGAAGCACAGATTAAAGTTTATTGGCTGAACACTAAACCACATCATAGTCTTGTCCAATAGAAATAGCTTTTTGGGACTTTCATTTAGCAGGTTTTATGGAATGTAAGTCAGTTCCTTTTCTAGTTCTGTGCTGAGTTAGATGTGTTTCTGTTATTCAGCTTTTACATATAATTCTAACAGTTCAGTTACTTTAGGCCCAATATTTTTGAACTTTTTTTCCCTTTCATGTTCTGGATGCTGCAGTCTGAAGACCAGCAGTTCCTGTGCTCTGCTGCTGAAAGCCCTGTTAACTGCTATTTCATTTAGAAGAGGTATAATCAAATGCGTTTATGTTTCCATTGCAGGTTTTCTTTTTAGACAATCCAACCGCATGTTTTTGGTTAGCACCAATAGTTATATGCTTTCCAAATTAATTCTTGTCTTTTTTTTATTTTTGCATGAAACCTATGCATTCTTTTCGAATTAGAGTGATAGCTAAGGATGCTTGACCTAATATTTGATTTAAAATGTTTATTAATCGATTGTAATTAATTAAAATGCGCAAACTAAATGTATGCTGTTTCTATTTTCCATTATATTAAATGCTTTAACAAGTTTGAGATTCTTTAGACGCTGTGGACAACCTGTGTTGTTTCTGTATTTCTATCATTTGGTCTTGAGCATGATTTAGGGGCATTATATGTTTAAACTTTACTAAACTGGTGTGGTGATTATGGCCACATAGGTCATGCTGTGTTTATAGGTCATGGTCTGTTTAAGTTACTGACTCATAATTGCATATGTTGTTATTGTTTGATGGCTATTGTTTGATTAGATGTCAAAAGTCAAACGATTCGAGTCCATCTCTGAGGGTAGTAGATGTCATTGTCCTGTTACGTGTCACCTTCTCATAATAATAAAAAATAATATAAGGTCTCCTACCCACAAAAGTTATTTCTCTAAACTTTCTTATTCTATTCAAATTATTTTCAAAGCTTCCTGAGTTAAAGGCATGTGAACAATAAACCATGCAATTTATAAAGATTTAAACCACTGAATTCAGTATACGGTTTTGACATACTTTAGGGTATGGATTTGCTCTTCCTTCAGTATTTAGATTTTTTTAAACAATGGTTACTTAATTTTAAAAATTTTAAACAAGCAATAGGGAAGCCAAAGACTAATTGGCTTTGCCAATGCTCGATCTTCTTTCCTGTTGTGTTGCCTGCTCCTTTTCTGTGTTATTTTGTGTTTCGTTTTTGAAGGGCAATGGTGTGCTACATACTGTGCTGATCTGGAGGCAGGGGCACCTGGAATTAATGCACAATGTTTTGAGATAGAACTGAATGGCCTTGGGTTGCAGTTCACCCATGTTACAGCCTGTGAAAACTGTACTTGCACAGTGGTGGCTATAAAGAACTTTCCTTGAGGCCTAGCAGTTGGCTAACTCTTGTTACAAATGTTAATTCGTATTTGTGTACTTCTGTATTTACTTTTTATGCTATTTCTGGTGTACAAAACTGCTGCTCTCTGGCTACGCCCAAGAGTAACAAGCAAGTCAGTTTGGTCAAGAGAGATATTATTTTATCCAAGTCTCAACAACCTGTAAACCATAATTTTTAATCAGGAAATAATTGTTTATATAAGTTGATCATGCTTGTGTTGTACAGTCCAACAAATGCGGATGATTAAAGCCCGAATAGAGACTTGAAAATAATTTGCACATGTAACCCACACTGCAGATTAACAACAATGAGGTCACAATGAACCAAGGCACCACCACAAATCTCCAACGCAATGCAATAGGCAGTAGTGAAGTAGTGGATGTCATAAAGATCTACCACTGATGGTCCACACAGATACTCAAGGCAGTAGCTCACTAGGTCTTTCCTTCGCCTACTGTTCAAGATCCCACTGTCTCATTAAACGCCCACAATACCGGCTGCCCCAACAGTGCCTCCAATCTATGTGCACCACTCACTGGCATTGCCATGCTTCCGAGCCTGGCAACTCATTCTCATGTGAAAAGAATACAAGAGGCAGTCTAAATACACTACCCATGCCTTAAACGTACAGTTTAAACATTATTAATTAGTTAACGGCATACAGTGAAAGGATAAACGCAGTAAAACATTCAGGGCTGTTCCACATAGCGCCTTGGTAAGTCTCTTCACAAGTCCAGATGGGCTCATGGGCCTCTTTGGTCAAAGAAATCCAGAGAACGTCACATGCAGGAAGGTGCTGTATAAGCAGGGAGGTTAAACTCTAACTACTCTAGAAGTATGCACCAATCCTTATTTAGCTTTCTCCAAACCTGGGCAAATCAATTATCCACCATAACATAGTACACTAAAGCAGATTTTGCTATTATTCAACAATGCTGTGTCCTATCTTGTTCAGATTAAAGCATCACATAGACAGTGTCCTCTTAGCACTGTAATCATCTGTGGATGCCCAGTCTGTGTGAGGTCCCCAACCTGCATGAAAGGTATCACAGAAGCCAATATAGGATAAAACCGGGCCCTTTCTGGATGATCAGGGTGCATAATTAATTCAGGATGATTAGGGTAAATAATAAAGGCGGAACACCACATCCACAAATAACGAAATTGTAGCTACATTCTCAGATAAGGCTGCTTATAGTTTAATGGCTAAATAGTGTGATAATAACCATTTATATTTAGGGACTGGAACATTGCAGGCTTTTATCCGTTCTATGCTAGGTATTGTCATGGTAACCAGAGACCAATTAGCTGGCAGTTGTGATGCTTTGGATCCCTTTATATATTTCACAATTTATCGATTTGAGCTACAACAGATTTATCAGGGCAGGAGCTATTAAAAGGTAAAGCAAATCCTCCATGTATTTTGCTACTGGTAACTCATTCCTAGTGCAATTATGCAGAAGTCGAAAAAAAGCAAAATCAAGCGTTTCCAGGGAGTTATAAACTACATTTTGCACAAAGGAGTTGTTCAAAAAATGAGTAAGCAAAGAATATGTTCTAATCACTGGCACAATGGTTTATTTCATCTCATGAGTACTGTGAGACCGGACAGGATAGTAATTCAAGGGGTGCTTTGGGGCTATATAAGGCAAAGAAGGAAATGTAAAATCACAAGTGACACGACAATAATATAAGACATGCACTGATTGATTCATCTTAATTAGTGCCCGACTGCTGCTCCTGACGTGATTAGGGTACTATTTTGTTCTTTTTAACTTCTAGTGCCCTTCAAACAGAAGGCTTGTGACTGGCAAAAACGTGTCCAGCAGGACAAACAAAATTGCAAAGTTTTATTTTTTAATGCTAACTTTCTTATATTTTGCCAAGCGTCATTTCTCATTTTTCAATCAAATTTGTTTTTGTTTTTGCTTGTGGGCGCTTTTCTCAAAAAATGACAATTAATTTGTTCAAAATATTGCAAAGCGACATTGTTTTGTTATTATGTGTAAATTCTGAAAGGATGCTTTAACATATAATCGTGCAGTACACCCCAATCCACCCATTCCAATCCTCCCAACTACAATCCACCACAATCCACCCCACTTTACCAGAGACTGATCCATCCCACTCTGATCCAAACCACTCCACCCCACCCCAATCCTTCCAACCTACCCCAGTGTCATCTGCCCCACACCAATTTGCCCTACTTTAATCAAAAACAATCTGCACCACTTGTAGGAGGCTGGCCCATGTGTAGTGGGTACCTATAGTACTTACACCTAATACCAGGTCCAGTTATCCCTTATTAGTGTAGTGTAGACAGTGTCTAGAAGCCAGGCTCCCTTGAGGTAGCTGTGGATGAGCAGCCAAGGCTTATCTAGGAGGCATTCAAAGCTCATGAAATACTACTGTAGTCACACAGTATTCACACACATGAAAGAAAATACTCAGTGTTACAAAAACAAAGGTACTTTATTTTGGTGACACCAATACCAAAAATACCACAAAATTGTTAGAAAACAGTGAAATTAATGAAAATCCCAATAGTTAAAAATAGGACTGGGGGACCACAAACCATATACTAAGAAAGTGGAATGTGAAAGTCAGTCCCCCACCTAGGTAAGTTTAGTCTGCAGAAGGGAGCTGGGAGTACTAGAAAACCCCCAAAGTTAAGTCCCAGAACCCACCCTAGTGACCACTAAAGTAGGCGTAAATCAAAGTACGTTTCCTACAACACAAAAAGAAACTAGAAGAAGAATTATGCAAAACCCAGAAGAGATTGCAAGACACCATTAGTGGATTCCTGGACAAGAAGACCTGTGAAAGAAGGGGACCAAGTCCAAGAAGCACAGAAGAGTCCAGAAAGAGCAGGAGCCCCTGCTAACCCGGATGAAGGTGCAAAAGGAGAACCACTGATGAAGAAGAAAAGTTAGCACTGCACCCAAGAAGATGATGTTGGGTTCCTGGAGGGCGCAAGTGATGTTGCATGCCAGATGGAGGATTGCAGGTGGGTTTGCATCATCGAAGTCTGCCAACAAGCCTTGTCACACGCAAAGCTCACGGTTAGCGGTAAATGACGCTACCCAGGACCAGTAAGGACCAGGTGGACTCAACCCAGGAGGGGAACTCAGAGGGGGCCCTCAGCAACTCAGAGAACCCACAGAAGACCACGCAGCGCATACAAGAGTCCCACAGCACGGGGACAAGAAAGTTTCAAAAGAGGCTCACGCAGCACTATGACAAGGCTCCCAAGCCGCTGGAGAACCACTCAGGAAGCTATTCATCGCAGCGTAAAGTGCTGGGGGCCGGAGCTACAAGATGGACAAAGAACTTGGAGGAAGGATGCCAACAAGTCTTGGCAACTGAAAAAGACGCAGTGCACTGGGGTACTGTCTTGCTTGGGGAGGCAAGGTCTTACCTCCACCAAAGTGGGACAGTTGGAGAGAGGACTGTCGGGACCACTTCAGTCCACCACCCGTGATGCAGGATCCACGCAGCTCTGCAGGAGAGGGAATCCACGCAGCCAGTCATCGTCGCAGTAGGTGCCTGATGAAGCAGAGGAGTGACTCCTTCACCCCAACGGAGATTCCTTCGCTCTTCTGTGCAAGCTGAAGAAAGGCTGTCTTCAGAGGATGCATGACTGGGAAACAGTTGCAGTTGCTGGCAGGAGCTGGAGATACAATGTTGCAGAAGGCGTCTTGCTTCTTTGTTACAGCTTGTAGAGTTCCCGGAGGGTCCAGATGTGGTTTCTTCAGTGAGAAGTCAAAGTGGAGGATGCAGAGGATTCCTGCTGGAGTCTTGCAATCCAAATCTGAGGAACCACCCAAAGGAGAGACCCTAAGTAGCCCTGAAAGGGGGATTCATCACCTAACCAGGTAAGCAACTATCAGGGGAGGGCTGTGACATCACCTGCTGGCACTGGCCACTAAGCTGCTCGCAGAGTTCCCTGACAACCTTGAATCCATTATGGCAAAATCCACGGTCCTTCTGGAGGAGTTCTTAGCACCACCCTTGGAGTGGTGATGGACAGGAGACCGGTTTCTCCTGTTTCCTTTATCCAGTTTTGCGCCAGAGCAGGGACCAGTGGTCCCTGAACCAGTGTAGACTGGTTTATGCAAGGAGGGCACCAAATGTGCCTTTCAACGCATTTCCAGTGGCTTGGGGAGGCTACCCCTCCCAAGCCTGTAACACCTATTTCCAAAGGGAGAGGGTGTAACACCCCTCTCCCAAAGAATATTCTTTGTTCTGTCTTCCTGGACTCAAGCTTTTCAAGCAACACGAGAGCAGAAACCTGTCTGTGAGATGGCAGCAGCTGGGGCTGCCTGGAAAACCTCAGAAGACTGAAATGGCAATACTGGGGTTCCTCTGAAGAGCCCCACACAGTGCACGGAATCATACAACCAATGTTTGCAAAAGCCTTGGGGTATGATTCCTACATGTTTGATACCATGTTTGATACCAAACATGCCATGTTCGGAATTACCATTACCATTATGTAGCTGGACATAGGTAATGGCCTATGTCCAGTACACGCGTGAAATGGCGTCTCTGCACTCATGAAGTCTGGGAAAATGGTCCTGGAGTTCGTGGGGGCACCTCTGCTAGTGCAGGGGTGCCCTCACACACATCTACTTTGCACCCTGCCCTCAGGGCTTGAGGGCCTGTTATAAGGATGACTTATAAGTGACCAGGTGCAGTGAAAATGGCAGTGAAAGTGCTTGCACCTTTTCACACAGGCTGCAATGGCAGTTCTGCAGAAGCCTTTGCATGGGCTCCCTATGGGTAGCAAAATATATGCTGCAGCCCATAGGGATCCCCTGGAACCCCAATGCCCTGGGTACTTAGGTACCATGTACTAGGGACTTATAAGGGGGCACTAGTATGCCAACTGTGGGTGAAATACTGTGATAACAGTAGCCAACAACCAAATTTAAGGGAGCGAGCATAACTACTAGGGTCCTGGATTGCAGAATCTCAGTAGACACAGTCAAACACACTGAAAAACAGGACAAAGGTGGTGGGTAACCAAGCTAGAAAGAGGCTACTTTCCTACACCACTCCAAACCAATCTGGCTCACTCCAGTCCAAAATCCTCTGCCCCATTCCAATCCAAAACAATATGCCCCACTTCAACCCAAAATAATCTGCCCCCAATCCAAAGCAATCTTCCCCACTGCACTCTGCTGCACTCCAATCTAAAACAATCTGCCCCACTGCAATCCAAAACAATCTGCCCCACTCCATTAGAAAGCAATCTGCCCCACTCCAGTCCGAAATGCCCCCCCCAAATCCAGTACAATCTGTGCCTCTCTAATCTGCCCCACTCCAGTATACCCCACTCCAATCCAAAACAATCGGTCCCACTCCAATCTACCCGACTCCAATTAAAATAATACACCCCACTCCACTCCACCTCACCCCAATCCAATCCACCCCACTTCACCACAATTCACCTCATTCCAATCCACCCCATTCCTATCCAATCCACCCCTCTCCCATCCAATCAACCCCACACCAAACCCAATTCAGGCAACTCTAACAGTGGGGTGGGTTCTGGGACATTCCAATCCATCCAGCCTACCCTACTCCAATCAACCCCACTCCAATCCACCACACTACAATCCAACACACCCCAATCCAATCCACCCCGCCGCAGTTCAGTCCACCTCACACCAACGAAATCTATCCACCCCACCTCACTCCAATCCACCCCACCTCAGTGTAATCAACCTAACTCCAATCCACCCCAATTCAATCCACTAATTCCAATCCAACACACCCCACCCAATCCACTCCACCCCACTGCAGTCCACCACTCCCCATTCCAATCCACCCCACATTTTAATCCACCCCACTCCACTCCAATCCACTCCACTCTACTCCAATCCATCTCGCTCTACTCCAATCCACCACACTCTATCCTAATCCATCCACCCCATCCCAGTTCAGTCAACTCAATTCCAATCCACCCAGGCCGCTCATCTCCAATCCATCCAGCTCACCTCAATACAATACAATACCATCCACCCCACTCCAGTCCACCCCACTCCAGTCCAATCTAATCCACCCCACTCCAGTCCAATTTACCCCACCCCAATCCAATCCACCCCGGCGCTAACACTCCAGTCCAAACCACACTCCCCAATCCAATCTAATCCACCCCACTCAAACCCACCCCGATCCTACCCATCATGCCCTGTTTCAATCCAGACCACGCTAATCCACCCCATTCAACTCAATCCACCTCACTCTACCCTAATCCAATACACCTCACTGTAGTCCAACCCAATCAACCCTACTATCTCAATCTACTCCAACCCACTCCACCCTATTCCACCCCACTCCACTCCACATGACTCTCTGCCACTGAAACACTGAACTCTACTCCTCTCTACTCAACTCTATAGCACTCTACTCCTCCTACTCCTCTCTACAACATTCCAACAAATCCACTCTACGGCACTATACTCCTACGGCACTATACTCCCTCACACCACTTTAACACTCCACTCCACTAACGTTCAGCCATGCTAAACAGCAGCCACACTGGTGTACAACATGGCAAAACACATTGCCAAAGCCAATACATTTTGTACAGGTGAGACCTATTGGATTTGCCAGTGCTTGTATATAATAGGAGCAGCTATTAATTTGTTTAATGGAGATGTGCCAGGACAGGGTGAGCTGATATTAGGCCTTGATGAAATTAAAATTATGGTGCTGCAATTTCATAATTTGGGGAATTTTCCATTAGGCTTCTATTACATGAAATTTAAAAAATCAGGCCTCACTGTATAAACCAAAGTGTGGAATCCTGAACAACCAATACGTTAGGGGTTGTTGTCCACTACTCCTGTATTTTTTCATGTAAAAAGGGATGTGTGGATGCATTTCATGCTAAATGTAGTGCTCAGATAAATATTTGGATTGTATGTGACTACATGTTATTTCACATAATTTTACAAAAAGTGTACATAATTACGTGAAAACAAACTGCACGAATTTCGCACACATCTGCCTGGAATCAACAATCTCATGCAAATGAAGCTTCACCTTTACAGCACACAAAAAGAATTTTGCAATGCACAGACGAAATCAATATTTAAAGAAAACGATATAACAAGATGCCTTGTTTTAAAACACAGACCAGAAAATGTCTCGGTGAATTCACTGTCATACTGTTGGAAAGGACAGTTGACAAGTCACACCCCCTGCTGGATGAATTTAATACCGTAGCAATTTGTCATTTTATGAGCAAGTCAGAGATTGGAACAGCTACTGCAAATCCCATTGCTCAGGAGCAGAGCAGCTGACGCCCTGGATTTACTAGTATGATGGGGAAGTAGAAGCCAGAGCTCTCCACAATTTATTCGGCTAGAGGCCTCTTGTTTGAGCAAGAAACAAGGACAATCCCATGCACAAGCCGAGAGGGTTTTCGATTGGCCTACACTCTCTTTTGGTCTGCATGGCTACTCATTCTCGGCTACAACCTGGCAAACTATTGCTCACAAAGTATGCTGAGAGCTTAGAGGTGTGATTCGCACCTACTAGAAGTTGGCCTGGGAAGCTTCACAGTAAGAATGACAGGATGGTCACTACATACACCTCTTTGCTCGGCTGGTAGCAGGTGCTAGCTGAACAGCACAGGAGCTCCAAAATAGTAAAAACATAGTAAATAATAGTAAATAAATACTAATAAAAGCAGATGATTGAGCTCCAAAGAGCATCATTGGCTATGGCCCTTCACAAACGAGAAGAAAGATGGGACAGACCAAGGAATGAGGGGGTTAGATGGTGTAACTCCTGAACCTTTGGTACTGCCAAAAAGAGCGCGTTCATATCAGGTAGTTCAGGGCAATCTGTCGCTCACTAAGCACATTGTGGGAGGCAGTTAATGGTGTTAGGAGATATGCCATAAGGAGATATTGTCAACTGCACACTTGCTGGTCCTTATTTTAGACCACCATAGACCCGTACATAGGGCAACAATGGCCAGGGACGCATGCATCCCTGTATAAGGCTACTTACCAGACCATACAACCTGTGAGGCAACCAGGGTGGTGAGTAGTGGCAAGACTCACCCATGGTTGCATAAGTTTGTTTCCAAGTGAGGTGTGTGAGCGCTGAAATTAACATTAATAATTTTTACATGTATTCCTGTATTTGACTTAACATATAAGATGTATTAGCATAGAAAAATAACGTGTGAATCATAATGTGCCTACTTGATTGGACACCGTCATGTATGGGGTTATTAACTAATAATGTATTAAGAGTTTATTTATGCTTTAAAATGCATTACTATGTCATTCTTGCAGCTAAATAATATGAACTTTATTTTGTACTAACTAAAAGGCATCAAGTTTTAATAAGGCCATGGATAAATTAACTATCTGCCAAAACATTGTCAGTTGTTACGTTAATAGAACGATCTCATGTCCGCTGTATAACAAGTTCATTATCTGAATCTCAAACTTGTCCAGAGCTTGTATTAACAAAAATGTATTTCTTTTGAGGAAATGGTCTGTAATCCAAAAATGTTTCTACATCACTGTAACTGTTGATTCGAAGCATATTTGGAATGGAGAAGAACAATGAATTATCTGATAATGAACGGAAGGTTCCACATGTTGATTCTTACTATATCAACTGGATGTGGAGAAGAACTAATCATTGAAGTACTGATGTCTGTCTAGCATATTTTTCTGATATCTAGTGAATATGTAATTGACAATCTTCATAGCAAGATGTTTCTGACCAATGGACAACATGGGACAATTTTGTCTTAACCATCCTGCACTTGGAGTGTGGGCCAGTTTTTGCCATTGCCAATTTTTCATTGCCAATTTACAGAGCGACTTCTTTGATGATTTACGAGTCACTTTGACTCTTGCCAGCCTGTCTACTGACATTCTGGTACTTTATTATTTTTAGGTATTTCCTCAGGCTCCATGCAATGATGCTGGTGCTTATTTTAGCGCTTCATGCTTAAAAACTAAAAGCGTTTTGCTCCATGTCTTAGACATTAACTTGATGGTTCAGAGAATCTACAGTCCAATCCTGAACGTCTCCCTTTCCCCAATCCCCTCTGTTCTGATGCTGATGTCTTCCTGGTGAAGATGCTGGTTTGCTGACCCATATGGATAGGTATTATAAAATTGAAATGTTTATTGTTTTTGCCTTGTGTTTTCTAGGTACCAACTGCTGTTTTAATAGAGCCATAGCTACACGTTGTCTAAATTCATGTTACTAAATGTTTGCATGAAGCCCAACATGCTAATGCTAATTTGGGGTTAGTGAGGTGTTTTCTTCTATTCATATGCTTTTACAAACAAACTGACAACATTAATTTGCTGATCAAATGTATGTTATTACCCTTGCTCAATTATTATTACTATTGATTTGTACTGTCGCTATTGAAGTTATAGTTGTTGTAGCTCTGATAAAGTTAAGATTCTTTAAGCATTTCAGACAGCCTGTGATTTAGTCACATGGTTTGGAAACTAATTTACTTGATATTAACATTGTTACTATAGGGAAATAAACATTCTAATTGATATAAAAGGTGTGGTTATTCATGGCCAAATGGGTCATGGTGCATTCTTTACTGACTCTCCAATAATTTGTATTGTTTAATTGCTGTCTTTTATGTGTAGTGTAGGGTATGATCATCTTGAACGAGTCAAAAGGTTCATTGGCCTTAAGGATGCGTCTGCTTATTAGTTACTATAACTAAACAGATAAGCCTGGGTGCGCTCAGAGGTGTGCCTCTTTCTGTATGGAGTGTGCAGTGTCTCTGTGCACAAGACAGGCATGGTTCCTGTATCTGTTCTTAGCTGCTGCCACCAGTAGGACTGGATATGCTCCATTGGGGGACTGGTTCAGTTGTGGAGAGAGATCATTTTCTGGATGTATGGAAAAGGTGCATCCAAAAAGTATCATCTGGGTGAGGAGATGGTGGATTCATCTTGGGCACACCCTAAAGTGTTGTGATGCAAGGAGGGCTTGCTTCTCAGCATCAGTGTCCACGTTCAAGACATGTGGAAGCTTGAGATGGGTGAAGTGTGTTCACTAGTGACCTCCAATTCCAGTTGCAGAAGTGAATAGGAAAATGTAACATTATGACCAAAGGACACTCTATGTTGCTGGATTTCTGTTATCAATATGAGAGCTTGAGGTGGGTACAGGTCTGTCTTGAAAGGGGAATGGCCAGCTGGCAGCAAGAATTTCTAGCGTTACCATGGAGGTACCTCATAAGTGGACAGTTTCATTGTGGGATGTTTGTTTTCAGTAGGGACGGTGTCTCAAAATTCCCTGATTAAACTCACTTGTAAATCAATGATTCAGATATGTTGCACACTGCACAAGTGACCATGCACATTTGTTTTTAGTGCCGGAGCCTTCACTGAAGGGGTTATAACAATCCTCGGTCATGAAGGATTGTGTACTTTTGAACATGCTTTGAATTTCTCTTGAAACTAACGAAAGCTATGGCCTGCTGTGAATACCAACAACATGTGGAGTTGAAGGAGCGAAATCAATTAGGCACATGAGTGACTGCACTTATGAAGAGGCAGAATACATGACTGCCTGTGTATTTTCACACGTCTACATCTATGGCGTAACAGAGGCCCCCACAGCTGTGCTGTTCCGAGTGGAAGGCCCGAGCTCTAGGGCCCCCTCAGCACTGTAACCTGGCCTGAGAGCTCCGGAGTCCAGAGGTGGGACCCCGCCAGGTACTTCGCAGAAGGGCCCCCTAAAGTTTTGTTTCGCTATGGGTCTACATAAAGAAATGCTTTTGAAACCACCGCACTGGTTCCAGATTGTTATCTTTTTGACTAAGGCCTGATTTAGAGTTCGGTGGACAAGTTATTTGTCACAAACATGACGGCTATCCCGTCCAGATAGATATATGCCAATCCTCCCGATTCAGGCAGGAGACTCACGATTTTAAGGCTAATCCAATTTTTGCAGAATTAATGATCTGTTGGTAACAGGCAAGGCATTAGTCTCTTGCACAATCCCTTTGTCACCCTCTCTACATGTGATAGTGCTGACTTCGTGCTCCTGTCAGGTATGCGAAAAACAAAGAACAATTTGCACTGATCTGACATCCGATCCTGCAGCACAACACTTGCAAGGCCCGACCCTCAGGTGTGCCAGTGCGGTTGCAGGTTTGAATCGCCAGTCTCAGGCTCTAAAACACCTCGTGAATCCCAGGAAAAACTCTGGGAGAAAAACGTGTGTATCAAGTAGAGTTACAAACTCGGTTTTTGCTTGTGTAATTTAAAACTGTCAAAAAATAAAATGCTGGTGCATCATACATTCCAACAGACCCGATTCAGGCAGGAGGAGACTCTCGAATTTGAAAGTAAAAAATAGCTTTATTTTAGTGGTCTCATGCCTGAAATTGCCTCTGCTTCAGATTCAGTCAATGGAGAGGATACATCACCCCTATTTTTTCTAAAATGTCCGTCTTTCCAGTTCTCAAATGTTGGATTGTATGCGTTCGCGGTACTGCAAGTGCTATTATATCCTATCGCACTTGTACGGGGGTGGAGGGGGTATCCCTCGCGTTTGTGACTGAGTAACCCAATCTCAGAACTCTAAATCAGGCCCTAACCTTTGAATTCGACTTTATTAACTCTCTAAAATCCATTGGGTAGTATCCGTGGTCTTCAGTTTCGGTTACCGTTGTAGAAATGTCGTAAAGTAAACAAAATACAAAGACGAAAAGTTTGCCTCGCCTGCCACCCTCTGACCATTGCAAAAATGGCAGCAATTACATGAAAAATATGTTCTGCATTACGTTCAAAACTTGAAGGTAAAATGAGTGATGGAAATTGCCAGCCTGCAGTAATAAAACCGGCATGAGGGGTTGCGGGGGGCATGTGGGTCAGGGTTTCAGAGAAATAGAGTTGTGTTTCTCAGACTAAGAAGGGCAAGAGCGGGGAGGAAACAAAACATGAGTTCACACAGTTAGACCTTCGTCTCATTTTGCAGGACAAATCTAAGTAGGCTGCCTGTCAGCATTTTCGAGAAGACAGATTTTCTGTGCAAATGAGTCAGTTTTGGATAGTATGGCTTATAAAATATACACACCGTAAAACTGTTTGTATAATACCTGATATACAACTCTCCATGTGTAGCGCTGACGTTTTTAAGTGCTGTAAATACCCGACATTATTGACATTACTGTTGCCAAATTACCGACCGGTTGACAAGGCGGTATTCGATCTTGTGACCTTCAGATGACCGCAGATGCCAGCTGTAGTGGGCCAACTTGCAGTAATGAATGACGTACACACACATGGGTTGAGTGCACTGGGGAAACTGCGTCAGCGCAGCCCCGTCTTTATTTTATAGCCTCTGTCCCGCGCTCCGTCCGGATGCGCGGAACAGGATACAAAGTATGGGAGAGTCCGGATGGCTCTCTACATCCCTCCTATGTTTTACTTCACTCAGAAAAGCAAGTGAGTGCATACAATAGAATATAACCAACCAAGCGGATCCAATACCGGATTGCTTGAGACCTAAACGAAAAACAAAAGAGAACAGAAGCACATAGAGGAGAAGAAGAATAAACAGAGAATAGAACAGAAGATTGTCAATGTTCACAGGAACACCCAAGTGTTGCACACCTTGCCAGCTCACGGTGGCCAACTGGTCACTCTGCCCCTGGAGCAATTCTTCGGCCTCTGACTTGTGACGCCACAGGGGTTCAGCAGACAGATGGTGACGCTGAGACATCGCCCGTGACTAACCAGGATTACAGACAAAATCTTTGAGCTGACTTTGGCGCGGGGTTGGGACACAGATGATACTTTCCACCTCTGGTGAGTGATCCTTCATGGACGGTGTCTCCAGACGGCAGGTCACGCGCACAGGGCACCGCTACCGGAGCACTCTCTGTCCCTCCGTCACCGCTCTGGGATACACCCGTCGCTTCGTCTATCTCTCCGTCCTCTCCAGATGGGGTCGAGACCCCTGCTCTCCTGAAGTGTGACGCGCTCCTGGTAACCCTCTGCCTACCTCGGGCTGCCATTATCATGGCGCCTCGAACCCCAATGATCTGCCATGGCTCAGGCTCAAATGGTGTTTGGAATTTTCCTCCTGGCCGATGACTCTTCACTACCTCCATATCACATTCCTGAAAGTCTCTAAGTCTACTTTGCCGTTTTTCAGTAGCTTTCTGATTAGTGAGTTCTCGGCGATGCCGGGTGGCTTCTACGTCTAGTTCTGGTGACACCCAGTGAGGACTAGACGGGATGCAATCTCGCGGTGGGTCTTTGAACATCAACGCAGCAGGTGCACACCCGGTAGTACTATCTGGTGTCTGGCGATGAGCACTCAGGAATTGCTGCAGACATTGTTCGCCATCTTCTCTTTGTTCGACACCTGTTCTGAGGGCTCGGTTCAGAGTTCGCATAAATCTTTCAACGTCCCCATTAGCCTGAGGCCAGTATGGCTTGACCTTGCGATGACGTATGGCCAGTCCATCCAGGTAGGACCGAAACTCTTGTCCATGAAATGGGGGCACATTTTCTGTCCTGATCTTGTCAGGAAGCCCGAACATGGCAAATGTCTTTTGAAGTACTGGCCGTACGTTCTCAAATGAAGTAGATGACACAACGTCGACAACGTGAAACTTAGTACATGAGTCCATAAGAACGACTGTCAGCCGCCCATCCGGGAAGCTTCTGAAATCCATGCTCACTTTTGCCCATGGCTTCTGACTAGCCAGTTCAGTGATGACTGGGCAGCTGGGTGGTTCTCCGGATGTGATGACGCATGAATGACACTTCCCCTCCAATTCGTTAACCTGGCTGTCCATGCCAGGGAACCAAACCTTTGCTCGCAACCTCGCCTTGGTTTGTGCAGCACCTTGATGACCCTGGTGTGCTAGCTCTACCACTCGAGCCCACAAACTCTGAGGCAGTACAATTCTCCTTCCCCGAAGAACCAGTCCTTTACTATCCGTGGACAGCTCCTCTCCCACCCTCCACATCCCCTGCATCGCCACCCTGTCTTCATGGTTGGACACGTTCGTCTTCTCTAGGAAGTGCTTCCACTTTCTATGATCTAATGCTTCCTTGACCTGATTCAGTACCATATCTGCTTTGGTAGCATTCACAATGTCTGCTACACCAAGGGCAGTGGAACATGCCGATTAACGACAATGTTGACGAACACTTCGGTGCTCTCCTCATCTTGCTCTTTGTATTCATCGGTCGTTATTGGGGACGGGTGACGAGATAAGTAGTCTGCTGGGTTGTTCACCCTCGGTCGATAGACAACAGTGAACCGGTAGGGTTGAAGCAAGACGGTCCAACGTTCTATTCGTGGAGGCGCCAGATGCGGGCTTTCGGCAAATAATGACACTAAAGGCTTATGATCAGTCACCACTTGAAATTCTTGCCCATAGAGATACAAGTGAAAGTGTGTGCATGCCCATCGAATCGCTAAGGTTTCCCGCTAAATCTGGGCGTAGCGTGTCTCAACTGAAGATAACGCCCTGCTGGCGTATGCAACCAGAACCCACTTCTGATGATTTTGTTCCTGGAGGAGAATGGCACCAAGGCCCACTGGGGGCTGGCATCTACTACCACCTCCGATCGTCGGTGAGGGTTAAAGTAGGCCATGGTTGACTTATCCAATAGCGCTGCTTTGATGTCTGCAAACGCCTTGTCTACAGCCGGGCTCCACTCCCACCTGTGCACTCCTTGGTGAGCTGTCGGAGAGGTTCTGCCATTGTAGCAAGCTGTGGAATGAACCTTCTGCAATATGTCGCCATGCCCAGGAAACTTCTCACTTCTGTAGGGTTTTTGGGAATCTGGGCTTGACGAATGGCATCAGCTTTATGCTGGTCCACCTGTAAACCACCTTTAGAGAAAACATAGCCAAAGAACTCCACCGATGTTTGATAAAATGCACATTTTTTCTTGTGGAGTGTCAAACCCGCATCCGCTAGCCTCTGCAGCGTGGCCCTAAGATGGCGATGATGTTCATCACTAGTCCTGGAGTGTATGAGGATGTCATCACTCAGGTTGATCACCCCCGGCAACCCTGACAAAGTCTCTGATGGATTCTGGAAGACCTCAGCTGCAGAGGATACCCCCAAAGCTCAGTCTCTTATACCGCCGGAGTCCCACGTGCGTTGAGAACGTGGTGATGTTTGTACTACCGGGATCCAGTTCTAGCTGATGATAACCAGCATTAAGGTCCAGTTTCGAGAACCACTGCGCCTCATTCAGGTCTGCTATGATGTCATCCATTGTAGGTGTTATGTGTTTCTCTCTTCGGATGGCTATGTTGGGTATGCACATATCGACACATAGGCAAATGGCTCCAGTTTGCTTGGGTTTTGGCGCTATCACCAAAGGCGAAACCCACGGTGTTGGCCCTTCCACCTTTTCTATTACTCCCTGGTTTTCAAGCAGCTGCAATTCTTTTTCCACCGCTGGTCTTAAGTGGAACGGTACACGGCGGTGACACCTGGGTCTATGTGAAGTTTGAGTTGTTTGCCTTTTAGCCATCCCAACCCTTCGAAGAGCTGCGGAAACTCACCAATAAGCTGTTCAACATGGGAGTCATACACTTGTCGCGCGAAGAATACCAACTCCAGCTCCTCCGCGGTGTGACACCCCAACAGAGTGCCTCGGTCTCCAGTTACCACATGAAATTTCGCTTGTGTCGAAAGTTTTCCACTGGTTACTGACAACTCCACCGTGCCCTTCAGAGGAAGCAGCTCTCGACCCCCATAGTTGTATATTTTGGTGGTGGTTGGGGTAAGAGATGGTGTGGGGATCAACTGTCGGAACAGGGTGTCATCCGTTACGTTGACGGACGCCCCCGTATCTATGAGTACTGTTGTTGACATGCCGTTGACTTGTATGTTGCTCATTGGTGGCGGTCGCATCTTCTGTTGTCTCCCACCAGTGAAAGAGATTACAAAGATGTCTTCGTCCTCATCTTCTTCAAAGACGGGCATTCCTTAAAGCTGTGTTTTCTCTGGAGTCGTCATTTTCTTTGATCACGCTCCTGGCCTGGGCGTCCTTTCCCTTCTGGTCTCCTTGCCTATTTCTTCCTGACTTGCACACTTTTGCAAAATGGTTATTTTTGCCACACTGGTTACATGTTTTTCCTTTCGCCGGGCACCCCATCGTTAGTTTGTGCGCAAACCTGCAGCTTCCGCAGGTGCGTTCACTGGGTCTGAAAGAGTTCGGTCTACGTCCTGGTGGTTGGTGGGTTTGAATGTCATCTATCTGCTCTTCTTTCACCTGGACTGGACGTGTGGTTAAAGCAGCTGCCAACGATTGTCCTCTCACCGCCGCCATGGCATCTGCCCGGACCGTTGATAGTTCGTGTGAGCGTGCCAGGACCAGGATTTCGTCGAGATTCTTCTGGCGTAAAATGAGTTATCTCAGGGCACTGGACCTGCATCCCTGAATAATCTGGGCTCTAATCTCCTCTTGCTGATTAAGTCCTACGCACAAGCTTGCTAGCTTTATCAGTCATGCGTAAAACATGTCCACTGACTCGACATCAGTTTGTGAGCCTGGCGAAGTTTGAAGCGTTCATAGTCTGGATTTAGCTGTGGGTCAAAATGTTTGTTCAGGGCTATGACTGCCTGATTAAAATCCGACTAATCGCCTGTGTCTGGGAGTGAATCAAATAACTCTTGCAGCTCGTCTCCGCCTATCGGCAACATGAGGGAATTGCGCACCGTTGCATCTGTTTCTCTTGTGGCGCAGAAATAGTTGTCTAGGCGATTTAACCATAGGCGCCATCTTGGCGCTGCAGTGGCCGGGTCAATCAGTTGGCTGAATGCGGGCAGCGCAGTTATTGAGGCATGAGCACTGGTGCTCACTGTGCAGGTAGCTGGGGGTTTTCTTGCAGTGGTGCACTAATTTTGCCACCCCTTGTGTGATCACTTTTTATTTGTTGCTGCTAAAATGCAGGTTTGCTGCTTTTTTTTTCTGTTTGTCTTTATTTTCCCTTTCCAGTGTTCTTGTTGTGTGTGTATACTTTTTTTTTTTTCGACTTCACAATGCCCTTATGTGTACATTTCACACTTTTCCTTGTTTTTTTTTCTTCTGGGGGCTCCCCGAGGGTATGTCCTTTAATTAAATGGGGCACATGCCCCTCCGGCACCGTGTAGCGCGCTCCCTCCTCCAGGGAACGCAGCTCAGGCTTTCAGTTGCCGTTGCTAGGCAACGGGGTGTGCGCGTATGCTTCCCAGTGTGCAGCCTCCCCCATGTGGTGTTTCCAGGCCTCGGGCAGGAGCGCCGGGCTCGACTCAACGCCAGAGGCAGGACAGCCTCCTCCTTCCTTCAGGCCGCGTCAGAGGAACCACGAGGCACCGAGCAGCAGCACAGCGGGATCAGGTGAGGCGGCGACTGTGATCGCGAGGTGCGCTTCCTCCGTTCACTTTGCCGGCACAGATCAGGAAGTTTTGACGGTCCGTCGCTGGTTCATTCAGCGTGGCGCCGGTCTCGCCTGTGCTCATCAACACGCGGCCGGGGTTCGTAGGCCCGCTCGTCACCAGTGTAGTGGGCTGACTTGCAGTAATGAATGACGCAAACACACATGGTTTGAGTGCACTGGGGAAACTGCGTCAGCGCAGCCCCGTCTTTATTTTATAGCCTCTGTCCCGCACTCCGCCTGGACGCGCAGAACAGGATACAAAGTATGGGAGATTCCGGATGGCTCTCTACACCAGCGGCGAGTATGAACTCACTGAGGCATCTTGCAGGAATACATCAAAGAACTGCCGAATATACCTTCAAAATGAGCTGCTTACCATGAGTGATCACTATATATGTTAATCTGTTCACTAATAGATACTTGTGTTTTAGAATCCTGAGATTCATATTTGTTCTAAGGCCCACTAGCCTTCCATACGCCTGGAAGATACGTTATCTGAACAAGAGCTGGTCCAAATGACAACTTTGCCTCACTAGCTGGTCTCAAAATGTAATTTGCTGTCATCCTACGGCACAGATACACTTCGGTATTTAGCCTGCGTATTGACTGTTCACTAGGCAGACTGTTGCTTTGTATTACCTATAGCATACCTTCATGTCTGTTCGGATCCAATCACTGTATTGTGAAATTGTGCACATAATGCATCTGTTGGAGCATGATTTGCAAATGAGTGCTTTGCAACTGTACTGGTAATGTGATTATTTTTGGCTATGTTTGGTTCTTTGTTATGACCTCAGCACACATGTAATCCACTGTGTTTCTTTGTTGCAGTGGTGGAGGTGACAATCTTTGTGTTACCAACTCTGTGTCCTTCGAAGGTTTGCAATAATTTGCTCCTGTGGCCAAGGTCACACAAAGACATCCCCTATCCTTCTGCATGTGTATGCTGCATGCTGTACAGTTTTTTAACAATCGCACATCCTCACTTTCCACCAGGTACTGATACAGAGCAGAGCTAGCCATAGTATGAGATCTAGCACCCGCCACCCCACTTCATGTACAAGCATTGCTTGCAAATCTGTGGTTTTTTTTAGTTTTCACAATTACATCTCTTAGTTTTCAATGCAGTCCAATCTCCCTGTAGTTTCTGCTTGACTGACAACAAGGTGATGCTCATCAGTGGTCCCTTAGAAGACTATAAAAGAAACTGATTTGTAGTGAGAATTCCCAGGAGCCCAGGCATTCAGGAATCAAGAGATTGGAACCCTCAACAGAGGTACGTTTTGAGAGGACATTCTGTAACGGTTGTTGTTTTCTTTTTTTATAGATGTGGGGGACCTAAAGCCTTTACAGCAAACGTTTTCATGGAATTACTTCTTGGATGGAAACGTCTGAAATCTGTGTTTTGTTGCCTCTAAGGAAATGTATACAATCAAGTTTAACTCCACAAGATTCTACCAATTACTAAGATCCCAAATTTTAATGATTACAATTTTGGTAGCAAACATTCTCCCCTTGAGATCTCGTTTTTAGCTGAAGGTGAACATCCTGGCCTTGAAAGTCGCATCCCTTCCATTTGCTTTTGAAGAGAGAACATCCAGGCACTCGTTGACTCAGATTTGAAATTAATTTTTTTTCTTAACAATCTGTCTTTGTGTTTTTATTCCTCAGCACTTCCAGAACTGTAATAAGGTTCAGAGGATACATTATTATTAAAATTGCAGTGATCTGATTTTTTGTTAAGGTATGAGCTCTGAACTATTCCTCCGGAATACCGAGTTAATAAGTAGGAGCCAAAGAATAGTTTAACCACCCCATTTAGAATAATTGTTCTGTAAATCTAGAAAAAACATTTGTAACCCTCCGATATATAACGTGGAGTTTACTGTTTAAAAATAGTGCCTTAGATTCAAAGCGCACTGTCTTGAATTACATAGGTTTGAGTATTGCACTGGAAAAGATACAGTGCTACTGATTTTTGCTACACTTCATGATCTTTCCACTTTTGAAAAGTGGTCAACAAGATCCTGGATTCGTGCTGTTTAAGGCGGGTAGTGCACAGTGGTGGCTGGTGACGTTTGAAAGTATTGGGGCATACAAGTTGGGTATGACTTTATGTAGCGAGTGACGCGAGCAAGCTTCATGGACAAACGTAGGGTCCAAGGTGAGTCCTCCTCCCCCAAAATAATTTTTAAAAAGATTGACAAATGGTTCATTTGAAACCAAATGAATTTAGTGACAAAGCAAGGTTTATAAAGCAGTGGGAACGTATAGTCTTGAAATACTAAAGACATTAAAATCTGCCCCATATGTTACTGTACCAATATGTTTAACGGTTACTTTAATACGCAAAATGTACTGGCAACATTTCAGGCCCTTTAAAGTGTGTGCTTGCCCAGTGTCTTGCACTAGAAGCAGCACAAACTTTGGAAGAAAATGATCTAACCAGGCATCAGGAAGCACGCAAAGCCTGGCTGTAATCAGTCATACAGAAATATGTGCAGATCTTTAAGTAGGATGAAAAAAGTGGGTGCTCTCTAAAAGGGAACATGTAAAATAAATTTCTGTGAGTCCCATAATGTGCCACTAGGCCTATATTTTGGTTTCTCTCTAAGAGGTTATTACATCCAGAATTATAACACAAACACAGACATACATTTAAAACATGTCAGTACTATTAGCTTTGTCAATGGTTGTTAGCTCTTTCAGATAAATGAGTAACAAAAATGATAAGTTATAAGTAAATAATTAACATTGGAAATGTTTCAATTCTGAAATTGCAAGACTGTGAATTAAATTGTATTGAGGCCTATGGAAGAAGCAGGGGCTTCAGTTATGTGTGCTTTAAATTACATATGTATGCCTCTTTTCTCTTCACATGTCATCCATCTGCACATTTTCAACCTCCTCTGTTTCCTCTTCAGCATCCTCTTTTCCCTCTCCCCTGAATGCACTTCCTCACATCCCCCTCATTTTACAACCCAAACCTACACCACACTCATTCACATTCAAGCACTTTATTTAATTTTGCCTTTGCCTTCTAAATATTTTGACCTCTACTCACCCCTTCACACACATTTATACAGAATTTCATTTGCAACTGGAATACGTGACCATTGTTCTGTGTGCTCTTCAGAGAGACCAACCGTCAGGCACTTTGCTTTACCTTCAGCTTCAGCACTAGCACTCTCAATCAAAGCCCCTCATAAACACCTGGCAGGAGTCAAAGTATGCATTATGCAAGACTAATACAATGCACAGAAACACAGCATGATGAATCAGCTAACTCTCTTGGGGATATGAAACATTAAAACGTGAAATAATGAAACATTAAGTAAAACGTGAAATAAGAGAAACTAAATGGCTGACACATATTACGCTCATTTAAACATTCATTGTTCGAATATCAATCCAAGTTTGTGGCATTAATGTTAAGGGCCTGAAGATAGGGCAAGTTTTATTGCCATACACCAGATAACTGCCTTTACTGTAAACACGTATTCCTCCCATTGTTCTTGACTCGGATAGTTGGATCCATTTCGCAAGGGAGCAAGAACCCTTCTCGTCTTTTGGAACTGTTTCACCAGGAACAAATACACCGCTCCAATTCTAAAGGAGCCAGCGATCTGCAGCCAGGGCCCAGGGTGTCACATTTGGGAGGTTAGCATGACAAGGGATCTCAGTACAATAAAAATAACACAGATTAGCATTTTAACACTTACTGTTACCGAAGATGAGGCACTAAATCACACGTCCTTGCATCCACTCCTAATGTGTAATGAATGGCAAAAGAGTGGGATCTCTGCCTGTTAATGGCAGATGGCTGCCCTCATGCAGGGATGAAGACTCTGACCCCCAAAATCATGACGCTAAAAGCATCACTGGCCTATAGTGGATATTGCCATAGACAACAATGGAAATTAAGGGCTTTAGGGCAGTCAGCCCTGCGTCGCGCATCTCAATCTAGAAAGTTGATTTGCTGCCTGGCTTCCATCTCCTGCTTCAAAGCGAGGCAGAGCATCAGGGAAATATGATCAAATCGCTAACCAAATCGTTCTATTTAATGTTTGTATTAAGGTGTAGGAATTTCAGAGGGGCGCATCCCTAAAAGAAAAACTGCCCCTGGTAGTGCAGCTCTTTATTTGAGTAGCACCCGAGTGGAAGAGCAGTGAAAGAAATGCATGGAACCCACCGTGTTTTTTTTTTAACTGATCAATGCTGTGCACTACAATGGATTTTCTGTTAAGTATAGTGTCTGTTTTTAATGTACCTTATGCGATCATTTATGATTTTACTGCAATTGCATTTAAAATATTTAACTATTATATACTTTAATAATGTTTGTCTGAAAGCCAGCCACATTATTTCATTGTGGGACAAAAAGCACTTTAATAGCATTCAATTCCAATTCTGTTAAGTATAGTAAGTAAAACTCGTCATTAAGAAAGTGGTTATTGAAAGCGCCTGAACGCAGCATCCTGTGGTGTTGAAATGGATTAGGTGTTTGGAGGCAATATTTTAATGTTCACAGTAGGGTTTATAGCTGCTACATTTATTATAAAGAACATTGGACTGCTGTTGATGTAGTAATCCATGGAAACTAGGAAATATAGATTCAGACAATAAAATCTTTTGTGTGGGTGCTCTAGCAACAAGCCACATGTCACAAAATGGCAGTACCACATAATGCAAGAAGGCCAGAAAACATATTAAGCATAATGTTATATTTGGAAGGAATTACAATTTATCTACACCCAGCCATTGGCTGAAACAGAGAATGAGTATGCTAAGCAGAGGAAGCTGCTGTGGGTAAGTTCAGGTTAAATTAGCAAGATGAGAACCACAGAGAAATCTCGAGATTGGTATCAGAACATTTTGTTAAGAGTGGCATCTCATAATAGTTGCAACTGTATTGATGCTGGCGGTTATTTTTAAGTTGCTAAAAGCAAGGTTGCCAAGACGTTCCAATGTGGACGTTATCTAAGATAGTCATCGCCTCAACCATTTACTGCCCATTTATGAAAATAAAAATATGATTTGGAGAATCACATCTTAATTACTCACCAATACAGGTTGCTGGCTTCCCACTCCAGGCTTTGTTGTCCAGGCAGGTAACAACCCTGTCACCTTTCAGCTGGTATCCTGGGGAACAGTAGTATTCGCAGCGGGAGCCAAAATATGAGCCATCTGAACACTTGAATCCTCCGTTCTGTGGCATGGTAAGTGAATAGCAACGGACCTCTGAAAAAGGAATCACATATAGGAATTAGTGTTATTCTCAAAAGAATTTTGGGGGATATATGGAAGAGTTATAGTTGATTTTCAGATGCTATGTTACACCTCAACAGTTCACTCCTTCGATGAAAAGACTATTGTTAGTATGAGGTTTTTGAGTGGATGTGATACCCCTCTTTCACACTTGGCATGAGTTTCCACAGGTCTTATGGTTTTCAGTGTGTGTGCGAGGCCATTTGCTGTCTTAATTGTTCTCAACAACATCCCCTAAAAAACCATGGTAAAAGGGGAGTTGATGTTGGCTGGTACATTGACAGTGGCTAGTAAACAAAACCTAAACAGAGAGGGAATTTAAAATGTAAGGTACATCCTCACTCTCATGGGTTTATTTATCATTGAGAGTGAGCCTTTGGCCGGGCACAGCCGTCACTGGGTGCACAATCCCCTCTAAGCACAGCCGCTAGCCATGTGCAGTAGGGTTTGGAAACAGGTGAGCAACCTGCTGAGCACAACCATCGGCCCTTGAGCAGCGGTGTTAGGTGTGGGAAAGCCTGCGGCCATACCCCGCCACGCACGGCCAAAGGCAGGGCGCGGCAGTAGTTGGATTTACGTATAGTAATTAAAATTACTTCACAATAAAAAACATAGAAATTCCCTGAAAAAAAACAAAGGTTACAGGGACGTTATAGTTAGGTCCTGAATTTACTAGTACAAAACCACAGAAATTCTGCAATTATAGTTTGAGTTATTGCAAGTAAGAATAACTGATGCCCTAAGATAACTATAACACATGCCTTCGCCCCGCACAGCTAATTACTCCACATATTATATAATTGATGACATCTTCTAAGACAGCGTTGTTATTATCACTGCAATATTTGCAATACAACTATTAATAAGAAAACTGCATGGCAAGGTTGTGAGTATGTGGTAAGGAATTGCACCTAGGTAAGGTTGAACCTGTGCTGGTTGAAGATGAGATTTTTGGTAATTGACAGTGAACCCTAATGTGTGAAGGGTTTGTATTGTGTATTGAGTGTGTTGTTGACATTGTATAATAGTGATTGATTTTTTAGCCAATCGTCTAGATAAGGAAAGACATGTATGTGTTGTTTTCTAAGGTAAGCTGATACTACTGCTAGACATGTTGTGAAAACTCTTGGAGCTGTTGTCATGACGAATGACAGAACTTTGAATTGGTAATGCTTTCCCGCTATCACAAACCTTAGATATTTTCGATGAGCTGGATGTATGGGGATATGAAAATATGCATCTTTGAGATCTAATGCAGTCATGTAATCTTGTTTTTGTGATAGTGGAATGACGTCCTGCAGAGTTACCATGTGAAAGTGTTCTGACAGGATATATAGATTTAATGGTCTGAGATCTAGAATGGGTCTGAGAGTGCCATCCTTTTTGGGAATGAGGAAGTATAGTGAATATACCCCTGTTCCGTGTTGAGATTTTGGAACTAATTCTATTGCCTCTTTTAGTAGTAGTACTTCTTGTTGTAACAGAACGTTGTGTTCTGGGGAGAGCTTGTGATAATGAGGAGGAATGTTTGGAGGGGTAGAAATCAATTCTAGGCAATAACCATTGCAGATAATTGAAGTACCCATTGGTCTGTGGTGATATTTTGCCAATGGGAGTGGAATTGCTGTAGTCTGCCCCCCCACAGGAGATGTGTGGGGTTGTGGTATGCTTAGGAAGTCCTTGTTTTGTTTTGAGGCCTGGAATTTTCCTCTGGCTCTGAAGTGTTGACCTCTATAAGAGCCTCTAAATGTGCCTCTTTGGTACTGTTGTTGTCCTTGTTTAGGTTGGGAGGTAGAACATCTGTGGATAGGGGCTTGAAGCCTCCTCTAAATTGTTGTTTATGAAAGGAGCCTCTATAAGGTGTTCTGTATAGGGCTTCCATTGCTTTTGAAGTATCTGAATCTTTCCTGAGTTTCTTGATTGTTGTGTCAACCTCATGACAAAACAGGTGTTTTTTGTTGACTGGCATATTTAGTACTGCTTGTTGTATTTCTGGTTTGATCCCAGAAGATCTTAACCATGCATGTCTACATATGTTTATAGCAGTATTTACGCTCCTAGCTACAGTGTCTGCAGCATCAAGAGTAGAGCTTATCTGGCTGTTAGTTATTGCCTGAGCTTCTTCAACAATTTGTTGAGCCCTTTTTTGATGTTCTTTTGGCAGGTGTTGTGGTAATTCCTGCATTTTGTCCCAGTGAGCCCTATCATATCTTGCTAGGAAGGCTTGTGAATTGGCAATGCGCCATTGGTTAGCTGCCTGTGTAGCTACCTTCTTGCCAGCAGCATCAAACTTCTTGCTTTCTTTGTCAGGGGGAGGGGTATCCCTGGACAATTGGCTATCAGCCCTTTTTCTGGCAGTACTGATGACAACAGACTCTGGTGGTACCTGATGCATGATGTAAGCTGGATCTGTAGGTTTGTATTTTTGTCTATATGTGGTGTTAAAATCCTAGCCTTAACAGGTTCTTTAAATATTTAGTCTGCATGCCTGATCATGCCAGGCAGCAATGGTAGGCACTTGTAACGTGAATGCATGGAGACTAGTGTATTGAAAAGGAAATCCTCTTCTAAAGGCTCATTATGCATAAGTACTCTATGGTACGCACCTGCCCTTGAAATGACCTGGGTATATGCTGTTGTATCTTCTGGTGGTGAAGGTTTGGAAGGATAAAGGTCTGGGTCATTTAGTGGTTTGGGGTCTGGATCATACAGATCACAGGGATCAATTGTACCACCATGCGAATAAGTGTGGGAGTGTGTCGGTGAAGGCAATGGTGGTGGGCTAATGGGTGGTGGTGAGAAAGAAAGTTGTGGTGAATGCGGTGGAGAATCTTGCAAAGGTAATGGCTTCTCCTTCCTTTTAAAAATCTTTGCTGGTGGTGGAGCAGTATCAAGATGTTCTTGAAAAGCCAACTTTCTTTTTGTTTGTGGAGGAGGTACAGCACTGATTCTCCCAGTCCCTTTGTGGATATGAATCCTTGATTGTTTGGCATCCATGATCTCAAATATAGGCTGAATGTCAGGATCTTCAGAAATATATTCTGATGTCTTTGGTGATTTGGAGGACTGTTCATCAAATGTCTTTGAGCTCTGCTTTAATCGGCTCGAAAGTCCTTGTTCCTCTGTATATGAATATTTTTTCGTCTCCGAAGTTTATCATTTGTTCGGTCCCGAAGATAGAAGATACAGCCTGTTGTTTCGGCTCTGAAACTGGGCCGCGAACTTTCGAATCCGAAGAGTGTGGACGCCGGCTCGACTAGGATGTGGAGCTTTTGATACATTTGCTCAACTCCGGCATCAAAGCTGGTGTGGCCTTTTTCGGCACTGAACCAGAAGGTCAGTCGCCGATTATTTTCTTTTGGGTAGAACCATGGCTCTCTGGCCATGGGGCACCCAAGGCCTTAGATGGTCTTTTAGTAGTGGGCGTAGGGGCAGTTGTACTCACATGCTGAGCCGCAGTGATCGGTTGACTATCATCCTCCGAGTCTTCTTCAGAGTCAGTGTCTTGAATGGAAACCGCCATCTGGGCCTGTCCTTCCTCTACGGTGTCGATGTACTCTGTATTTTTCGACGCCATCTCAAGTCTTCTGGCCCTCCGGTCACGCAGTGTCTTTTTCGACCAGAATGACCGACAGGCTTCACATTCCTCTTCTTTATTGTCAGGAGAGAGACAGAGATTACATACCAAGTGTTGATCTGTGTACGGAAATTTCGCGTGGCATTGAGGACAGAATCGGAATGGAGTCCGATCCATCAGGCTTCGGCGTGGTAGGCCTGAGCAGGCCCGAGTTTGGCACGCACCCAAATGGGCGTAATTTGGTTTTCATCGGTACTATAGGCTCGACTATAGATGGAAACGCGATCAAAACAATACTGACGATCAAATAAAGTTATATAAAGTTTCTGAATCGAAAATCTCAAAGCGAGAGGAAACACGTCCGAACCAGACAGTGGAAAGAAAACAATCTAACAAAAGAGTCGATGCCCATGCACACTATGACCGAGAGGGGGAGTCACTCGATCCCGTGACTCGAAAAAAAGACTTATTTGAAGAAAAACAACTTGTAAGACTCGGAGCCCAACACTAGATGGTGGAAGCTATGCATAGCATGTGTATCTGCAGCTACACATGCCATAGAACATACATACATATATATATATATATATATATATATATATATATATATATATATATATATATATATATATAAATATATATATATATATATATATATATATATATATATATATATATATATATATATATAAAACAGAGCGGCATTAGCCACAATGTAGTTAATAGTTAGGGTGACCAGAGAAAGGGATTTTTTCGATTTTTGTCCCTTAAATAACTTAGCTCCTGTTTGATGAATGTCGGAGAAACTTTGTAGACCAGGTGCCCCTGTTTCATTTTCAGAGAACTGAAGGTTTCATGGCGTTTGGTAAGGGTGTGCAAAGAAAAAAGTGGGGTCCCTAAATGGGTTAGATATCCTATACATTTTCCGCAGACTTTTATATTTTGCATAACGCAAAAACCATCAGCTGGATTTTTATGACATTTGCCAGCATTACATATTAAGGTGCACAGATATTTCTGTAGGTAGTGCAAGTAAGCAACTGTTAAGTTATAAGGTATTTTATCTTAGTGGTATCTGTGCCGCAGTAGTTTCAAGAAAGTTTTGACTTAGTACCATGGTACATAGCAATGACAAGTCATTATCTGATTGGATAATCACAGATTTTACAAAAATGTCAGGCAGCCATGTTGCTTTAAGACCCCTTTGCCGGTGTTCTAACTTAGGGCCTTAAATATAGGTAAGAATAAGCTTTGATATGTTTACCTACATACAACCACTAAATTTAAGTAGTAATAGGTAGGCAAATATGAATATAAGTTTCTATATGTTAAAAACAAAATTACAGAGCACCGAGATAATACCAAGTACCACCTAGGTAGTACTGTGGTACCGTAAAAAAAAGAAATATGTATTAAAATTGAAAAAAACACTGTAATACACAATATGTCACAAATGTAGTGTACTACAGTGTCTTTACAATATTTTACATATTTAATTGTGTAAAAAAATAGTCTACGCATTAACACAGTAATACCTAAAATTAAGGCATTACTTTGAAAAAATGACTTTAAAAATGGGCATTTAGGAAAAGCCATGTATGTGCTAGCTACTACGACGGTACTGCATAAACTGGTTAAATACATATATAGACAAGAATCCAAAAGTCAACTAAAAGGTTTATGGCTGATTTTTAAATATGTAAAGGCAGACATTAGCCAATTATACACTGCCTTTTTATTGCTATGTACCACAGTATACCACTAACTTACAGCAGTATACCATGGCACAATACATTACTAGGAGACACATTTGCGATTGTATTGCGTTACCCTTGCGTTACTTATAGTGTTGCAATAATTATGCAACATTCACAAAACTATGCACCACCATACGTTGCCCTGCTTTGCTTGCTACCTGTGCAGAAACACAATGCAGCTCAAGTTGCTGCCTTGCTTTACTCTGCATACCATAAGCTGCAGTCCTGCAAAATTTCAACTACATCCACAGTCCGCTGCACTGTGAAGCACTACACTATACCTCACGCAACTTTATGCTATTCACGTGTATGCCACTTCACTGTACACCACTTCACTGTACGCAACTCCACTGTTTGCGACTCCGCTATACGCAATTGCACTCTACGCCACCCCACTTCATGATATTCCACTATATGCCACTCCACTTCATGACATTCCACTCAATACTATTTCACTGAATGGTACTCCAATGCATGCTACTCCGCTGTACACCACTGCATTCTTCGCTAGTCCCTTGGACGTCACTCCACTCTGCGACACTCCACTACATGCTATTCGACTCTACCCCACTCCAATGTACACCACTGCAGTATTTACAGCTCCACTGTACACACTTTAGTGGATGCAATCCAGTGTACACCACGCCAATGTACCAAATTCCCATGAATGATACTTGACTATAAGTTGTTCCACTCCTCGCCACTCCTCTGTACTCCACGGCAGTCTACACTATTTCACTGTGCCACTCCACTGTAAGCTACTCTGGTGTATGCCAAACCACTCTACAACACTCCATTTTACGCTATTCCATTGGAGGCCACTCTTTTGTATGATACTCCACCATATGATATTCCAGTGTATCACACTGCACTGTACGCCACTCCAGTGTATGCCACGCCACGGTACGCCACTCCATTGTATGCTACTCCACTGTGCACTAATCTACTGTACGCTATTAAGTGGGTGTGGCACTCCACTCTAAGATACTCCAGTGTCCGCCACTGAACTCTCTGCCAATCCACTCTTCTATATTCCACTGTTCACTATTAGACTATACGGTATTCCACTGTACACTACTCCACTATATGGTGCTCTACTGTGTGGTACTCCACTTTACACCACTACAGTGTATACCACTGCACTCTGCGCAGGTCCACTGTACGACACTATGCTCCCCTCACTAGAACTGCACTCTATAAAACTATATTGCACTTTATGGCAGTGTACATGACTCTACTTTACTATCCACATACACTCCACAGTCTAACTATACAGTCCAGTCTATGCCCGTACATACCACTGTACAAGACTCTATTCCATTAAAGAACTCTTTTCAATACGGTGCAATACAGCCCTCCACTCTACGGGATGAGAATGTTAAAAGGGCCATCCAGTGAGTGAAGTCATATAAGTCTCAAAACCTAAGCTGACATCATAACAGAAAGGGCATTCTAGAATGTCCATTGTTCATGGCTGTTAGCAGGGCAGAAATAGGCAATGAGAAATGTCTGTTTTATCTTTATCCTGTATGGCCCCTTTTAAATTTCTACATTTAAGTGTTCTTTTTCTATCTACATTTGCATCTCGAATGACAAATACAATAAGATTGTGGAACATCCCTTACTCCCAAAACAGATTTGACTGAAAGCAAAGTCAATAGCTCAACCTACTCACGTTTGCATGCATATTTGTCCGACCAGCGTCTGTTTTCTTGACAAATGATTTGCGAAGGACCATGCAGCTCGAAGCCTTTCCGACAGTGGATGTCGCATGCTGTGCCCCGGATGGGTTTATAGTAGACTCCTCGAGGCGCTCTGCAGCTTGCATACCCATTTTTCACCTTAATGGGAGAACACCATGGAGTCTCTAAGCACAAAGGTAAATAGGTTAAAGAGATCACAACCAAGAGGAAAATAAGAAGCCACTCATAAACTAATCACAGAAGCACTGCTGTGTTCAGCAAACGCAAAGTAGGACGACTAATGAACAACTATCATGTCTAGCAGACCCTGTTTATGAGAGTAATAGTCTATGCTACAAACTGCAACAAATGCCTTTAAACAAGTTGGTGTAGGGCTCAGTAGTAGGCATTTTACCCAGAAAGGCAGTGTGGACTGTAGTAAGGGAACACTTGTCTGACTGTATTGTGTTTGTTAGGCAGGTGTCTACATTTCATGTAGCAACAGTCACAAACTCGATTCTCCTAGGCTTAGTAAGAATTAAGAGTCCACTTATGTAAGCTTCTACAGCTACCCTACAATGACTTTATTGAGAATCGGAGTATACATAAAAGGCAGGCAGCACTAGCTGCTTATCCGGTGGTGGATTGTGCTAGCATAAGCTTGTGCAGGAGCTTTGTGTAGGCTTGATGATGTTGGATGCAGCCAGCTTCGTGATGATACTTGCTCTGCTTTGTGTTGTAAAGAACAAGGAGACATATGACCTAGATGTATAGATTCATAGAAAATAATCGTTGAAAACACTACAAGGCAAAGCAGGCCAGCCCCTATGCCATTATCTGGCATGTGGTGACCCTTCATCTTCGCCAATGTGTGTCTGCTTTTCCTTAGATACCACTGGCTGAAAACATACGTGAAACTATCTTTATTTGCTGCCCATCACTTTTATATATTCACATTTCTATTGATCTATTGTACTACCTTAAAACTATGCGATATGCACACCAAAGCTTTGAGTAAGGCAAACACTGGGGACAAGAAAAACCTGACCCTTTGTGGTAAAGAATAGCTGCCTACTCCTTGTTTCAAAGAGCAAAGCCTCAAATATCCTTCTGATGCTAGAGCTGTCCTTGGTAGACTAGACTGCCCGGAGCAAATCAATATAGAGTGCAATATCTTGACTAGCACCCTTCCTTCAATCAATCAATAGTAGACCATTTGTTTTGAGACAGTACACATCCTGTCAGACAAAAATCCTTTCTGATTTTCCAAAAAGCTATTAGTACATATAGTCAGTGAACATTAGGAAAGTTTTTATTCATAAATGCAAGAATATGCAAAAGTAACCAAAACATTCACATTGGTGAAGAGAGTGATAGACATGAGTGCACACCATGTAAAAGTAACCAAAATCAGAACAAGACAAAGGGTGACCAATAATGTGGCTAGATCTGGTATATTGGTAGAGGGTTGTACAGGCAGCCTAAGCTGTTTAAATACACATTGTTGCACAGGGTAATTTCCTGTGTCAAATAACCAATACAAAGGGACTGTCTTTTCGAAAGCCAATGGCATTTCGACCCTATTAGAGGGTACAATGGTCTCATCAGGGCATATCAATAACCTGGGGAGTAGCTGTCAAATGAATTGATCTCAGGTCAGAGGTATCTTCACGGTGTATCTCCTACTGGGAGACCGCCATTACACACGCAGCAACGTCCAACCTGAGGACACAAACTGTAATCCCGTGAGAAGTTACCTACTATTAACCACAGGGCGGTTTTGATGGCTTATGACACATGGTATTGCATTTTCTCACTAAGCCACTTTGGCCCTCTAGGGCCTTCCCTTTCTCAGGACGTCCCCTGTCACCACTGATTACCTCTTGGAACCTCTAACAATGGGAGATAATGAGTTCTTGAATACCTCGTGGTCCTGAGAGCAATTCATTTGACAACTTCTCCCAAGGTTATTAATATATCCTGATGAGCCCGTAGTTATGAATGTTTTGATTCCTTTTGATTAAATTCTTGCATTTATGAATAAAAACTTTCCTTGTGTTCACTGACTATATGTACTAGTTGCTTTTTGAAAAATCAAAAAGGATTTATGTTTTACAGGATGTGTACTATCTCAAAACAAAAGGTTATTATTGATCGATTTTATGCAGACCTTTCTGTTTTATCACAATTACATGACTAAATGAGTTCCATGTGAACAGTTGTATTGTGTTACAGTTCTATACCCAGGTTCTCGTGGATCTTTGGGTTGCTGTTGTTTTTTAGTAGATTAACTGGTAGTCAGGGATGCTGCAGAGCTGGGGGCTCTTTAATTCAGTCTGAAAATCAAAATGCCTGCATAGTTATTTTTAACGTGTACAGTTTGGTGATTTCATGGGCAGAAAGCCCAGACATACACCATTTGAATAATCTAGCTTGAAAAGGACCAGTGCCCAGGCCAGGAATTGCCTAAGTAATGTGCCCTGTACTTGATTTCCAAGAGAATATGTGCCAGGGCCCAATGTTTTTCTTAAAAGCCTACCGCTGGCCCTAGAGAGTGTCAGGGTCATTGTACCAAACACAAAGGCTGTCTAGTCTTTTGCGAAAGCTTCAGCAGGAGTAGCAGATCTTCCCCCCTCCATGTCTGTTTTCACAGAAAGGTCTCACTCAGTTGACTCATATGTTTTGCTAGGAAAAGGGAATCGGGGAGAGAGTTGTCATGCTTAGCGCTAATACCTCAATTTCCAAACCATTGGATGCTGGCCTATTCTCCTCACCCAGCCTTGGGGTTTCACAAAAAAGGGCAAACCTACCATCACCTACGCAAGCACCTCAAACACACCAGTAGTTGGGTGTAACTGATGTACATTTGACAGTCCAACTTGTACAACCTACTCTTTGTGGACAATAGGAACACATACCCAATGAAGATGAGTGAAGATAAAGGAGGGAATTCCATGGTCCCACGGTCTAGTGTGGGACTCAAAAAGTTATCAGCTTGATCTCCTACGAACGGTCCTACAAGAAGGAAGTCAGTGAGACTCTAATTCCCCTGTTTGGTCTCAGCCTGAAATCCATCGGATATATCAAGAAGCGCTGATACACTGTTTAGATGAAAGCTAACAGTCCAATAACAGTAGGCCTGCCGGTTCCCCTAACCCCTTGCCCATGGCAGTCTTTCCCAAATCTAAGACCAGGGTAGTTTGCATTCCATGTCCACGGTGGAATTCTGTTTCAACATAACCAAGCAGGAGGAATTCACAAGATATTTTTGTATCTGTTCATGATGAACGACCCACACTTTAGCCTTTGATATTTTTAGATGGATACAAACCGGCCTAGAAAGAAAACACAACATTCAATATAATTGTATGTTTTTCCTGTTTTAAGCTACAGTGGTTTGAGTAGTCCATGACAGGGTCAAGCCTGGGACTACTTCAGATCACTATGAGGCTCGTTACGACTCCTGTGGAAACCTGGTGTGATAACACTCACTTAGTAAATGGCAAGAGTGTGGGCCACGGAAATCATTCTGAGTTTCACACCTCGAAATAGAGGATAATGTGGTAATACCCCATTCCGATTCGTGCAAATTCAGAAGGTGAGGGGTTTGATTGCACTGGTTTCACTTTGGGCAAAATATTAGAAAAAATCCTGTGGGTGCGATAATTACCTGAAAAACTCCCATGTTGGCACAAACTGCCACTTGTACCCAAGCTGGGATGTGCCAGCCAATCGTAACGAAGGCCTAAGAGGGATTCTTTCTTAAATCCACCAGGTGCTTAGTCACTTATTGCTGGTCCTGAGAAAGCACTTTCTTGATAGTGGATGAATATGCTGAGAACACAGAGAAATATGGGAAAGGTGAGCATGTCGTCTGCTACAGACCAGAACAGAGCAGCACTACAACCGTGATCGAGATGCTTTTACTTTCTACAATTGCTAGTTTTTTAGTTCAGTAATTGCACCTTAGTATTCCAAAAATCAGGTACAAATAAAACTAATTATTCAGGACAAACCTCTTCCTGTGTCCTTCAACCTCATCCTATATTTCGATAGTATTTGAAAAAGCTAGCCTAACATATTTTCTCTATTTCCCCATTTGTTAATATATATTACAGGAGTGCGTATTGCCAAATAGGTAGACAGCTGACAAGTACATGGGAGCGTTTTCTCAACTTGAATAACTATTCCAGTTCTATAGTTAAGCATTTAGGCCTATGGAACACCAAAATGGGAACTAAACATAATTTGAAAGCAAGGAAAGAAGGTTCCAACTTGAACCTTGAAGAGATGGTCAGTAGTGGCTTGTGGGCCGCGGAACAGTCGGGGCGGGGAGGAGGCACAGGGGGGGCACCTAAAATAAAATTTAATTGGAAAAAAACAACACCTACCATTTTCAGCGCGGTCCCTCGCCGCTCCGATCCTCTTCCCTTCTGGCTGCACAGGCTCCCAGCGTGCCCTGCGGCCAATCTTGGCGCTGCCCAAAGCAACATCAGGATTTGCTGGGAGCACCCTGGCTGGGTGCTCCCAGGCAGACTAGGAGCTTGTGCAGGCTCTCTCCAGCCCAGCAACAGAGTTGCCGTGAGATGGAGACAGCCTACAGCCCGAGATGGCCGGCCAAACACACATGCACTCCGAGGGGGAGTGCTGAGCACTCCCCCACAGTGCACGTCACTGCATGGCCCCGCCCCTTTTAAAGACAATAATAATAAACGTTGTTTATTATCGTTTTCTTTAAAACGTTTAGCAGCTGGAGCTGCTTGCAGGGGGGTGACGCTCTTCTGCCCACACGGAGGAGCCGCCACTGGAGATGGTCACTCTTTCTCAGATACAACTAAAAAAACTGAAAGACTGTTGGAATAATTAGAGAACAAAAAATCATTCATTATTTTAACACAACCGTTGAAGGTGAGATGTGCGTCTCAAATGACTTTGATGAGTACACGTAAAAGAGAGAAGCCAATTGAGTTTACTGTTACATCCACCTTTTGAGGCACTTCTGACAATCAACATGAAGGCTCTAATACAATGCCAATTCCGACCCAACTAAATCTAACAACACTGGAAGCTGTACACAAAACACAACTGGCACATATAGGAAAATGTCCTAATGAGTCTTGGAGTGAGTAAAAAGATACAAAGGGGCATATTTAGGAGCCCCTAGCATCTCCTTGCGCCACATTAGCATGATTTATTTTACTCTAATGAGGCCCAACAAGGCCAAAATCCCTGCCCCATATTTACAAAGTGGCGTAATGCATGCATTGTGCCACTTTGTAACCTTTTGCACTACATTATGCATGCGCTAGGCATGAGGTATGCAAAGGGGGGCGGTCCCCCATTAGGGGTGACGGAAAAATTACATTTTTTCGACACTTTTAGATCGATTATAATGGGCCTCAATCAACTTTGCAGTATTAGAGAACAAATATTTGATGCTAATTCTGCACAGCTCCGGACTAGCATCAAACATTCTGACACTAGTCCAATAACTACCGCCGTGGTGTGCCGTATTTATTAAATACTGCACACACATGTTGGCATTAGGTGGGCACTAAGTGGCGCAAGAAAAGTGGTGGTGTACTGTGTGCAGCGCCACTTTTCTTAAATATGCCCCTAGGTGTACATGCCTTTCCATAAATCCTCAAGCTTGTGACATTGAAGAAATATTTTATCATTTTAAAAGTATTGGAAGCTAGAGACACTAAGATTAATTAGTAGGCTTCTAAAGTGAAGGTGTAACCTCAAACTCAAAGTTGAGAGAGATGAACCATGGGAAGCTTGGTTAAACAGCAGAGTTGGGCCACGCATGATTGGTTCTTGTGATCTTGAAAATATGGAGGATTCTGAATCAGAAAGCAGAATCAGGCCAAAGGCTGTGTGATTATTAGCGATGGACCTGGTAATGTGCCAGAATGTATAATGATGTGTTGAGGCCAAAATGTCCCCTACATGATATATGGGCATGCTAACCTGCTTGAATGCCCATCTGCATGTTTATATGGTATTCTGACTTCTATTTTGGCTCCAGCATCACACTAATCTAGAAAGAACACTAAGGCTTAGGCCCATCCTTGAGTGAGTGAGGTTCAGGTTCTGTCCGGTGACCAGGGAGGGGCGCACTAAGCATACTCTCGTAGTTGACAAAGGACTACTGACCCTGTCTTGCAAGTAGCACATTAAGATTAAGGGCAGAATACCATGTTTTGTGTTTGATAGTGTGACCAGACCATTTTATCAGAGTCAGTGAGAATGTGGCACAGGGACCTTCTCATTAAAAAAAGTTCTGCTGTTATATGACTGCCCAGAATCCTGTGGTGACATTCTGTGTGCTGGCTGAGAGCGCGTATAGTGTGGCTCTGATTCATGTTGTGTGTGTGTGTCTGAGGTGTTGTGGTTTTGTCGTCTATATTTGTTGTTGTTTATTCACGTATCTGTTTTGTTTCATTTGGGATTTACATTTAAGGGGGGTTTGTTCTATTTTTCTGAATATTATTTATTATATTTTGGTATCAATAAATCATTGAAAGTTAGATATCATGTTTTGTTAAGACTTAGTTGTTTTTTTTAATACATAGGAGAGTGATATAGGATTTACTTTTTACGCTTACCAGTCCAGTCTGCATGACAACCAGTGACAGTGTTGCACCATCCCGTCAATGTTGGTCACGACCAAACCTCGTACCATCCTGGCTATGGCAGGGGTAGACAAGATACATGCCCGGGTACATGATTAGCAAACGAGCTGGCAATAGATAAGTCTGGAGAAGATAATGAAACTGAATAAACTTGACAGAGAAACCTTTCTCAACTGCTGCAGGGCCTGAGTCTAATCTGTGTCTCTGAGTTCCTAGCTCAAGTCCATGTCACATTTACATTTTTAAGGATGTCAGGGCTTTAGCTTTAGTGATCCTGATAACTTGATACACTAATGTGATAAATTGGCGGCCATTGCCCAAAACCCAAAATGCCTGCATTAGTCGGTTCATTGTCAGCTTGGTCCCACTGCCGTCCCATGTTTGAGTAATGGCCCTAGTTAGTGCCACATGGGTCTGGAACTGTCCAGGACAAACCATGGACTAGCATTAGCTCCTCAAAGAGCATGAGCATTCCAAAGTTGACCAGATCACTTACAGAGGTTATCCCACCCTCTCTGCGTGACAGCTGTGAGAACCTCTTCAGCATCAACAATGGGTTTTGAGGGACATAAGGAAACCCATTAACCACCCTTTGGGGATATTGTTGCCAATTATATACTGTCACCCAGGGGCGGATCCATGTAGCCTCTAGTCTGTATTTTTTGCTCAAAACATAATCTTGGATGTCGGTGGGACGTCTGTGGGAGACTATTCACTTTGTAAATAAAAGCATTCATAAGAGGACCCAGCGCTAAATCATCTTTCCTCCTCAGCTGATAATGATGTTTACTGAGAGAAAGGGAGGAATGGATGTAGTTTGATTGTTGAGTGGAGTTGTTCAGGGAGTAAGTGAACTAAATTAGAGCCTTTTCACTCCCTTCAGGTAAGATGCCAAAGAAGGCACTGTGGTCGATGCTTTTAAATGCTTCCTGGAAGCACAACAATATCAGCACACACTTTATGGGTGTCACAAGCAGTTAGTAGTTATTCCATGACATTCATTAGAGGAATTTTCTTTTGTGGTGGCAATAGAACCAACACTCAGTTTAAAAGTAGTTCCTTTTCCATGAAGTGTGTGGGTAGTTAGACGGGAATAGCACTGAGGTAGTCAGGTAAGGATATAGGTACTCATTATGACATTGGTGGCAAATGCCGCCTACCGCCACGGCGACAGCAGTCTACATACCGTCACCGTGGCTACCATCCGCCAACCGCATTATGACTGTAGGCAGAATTCTGCCAGAAGGCTGGCGGAATTCTGTCGAGGGTCATGGCGGCAGACGGCGGTAAGGTGTCGCTGCTGCCAGGAGCAGCGCTACGCCAGAAAGACACCGCCTGTCTTATCATGTTCCCTGATACGACCTGGTGGTGTTTTACTGGCATCCCATCTCGTGCCGTGGTAACCCCTGCAAGCAAGTAAGTCGGGTTCTCCGACACGAGAGGGGAGTGGGGAGTGTTGTGTGCATGTGGGGGGGGGTGTTGTGTGTGGGGGGGTGTCTGTTTTTGTATGCGTGCATGCGGGTGAGAGTCGCATAGAAAGCGTGCTTGAATGACTGAATGTGAGTGTACGTGTATGTTGTGTGTGGTCAATGCGTGTGGGCGACAATGTATGTTAGTGTGTGTTCCTGTGTGTGGGTATAAGTTCCCTGAATTCACTTTACACTGCAAGATATGCTGAGTACAATGCAAAATATTTAATAAAAGTCACTTGTAAGAGGACACAGGCATCCTTACAAAGAAATAAATAATTATAATGGATTGTAAACCATGTACGGTGTATGGTACCTAAATATAAGTGCAAGGCGAATGAGCATTCCCATTCCCGCAAATTTAAAGTCACCCAAACAAATGCAAATGTAAGTAAAATTAGTCACCAATGAAATGCCAAAGCGTGAAACCACTATCTGTGAACAACAAATGCATGTGAAAATGGTGCTAGGTGTAAATAAGACAAGTGCAAGAACAAAGATGTGCCTAATTGAATCACAACAGCAATGTAAGTAAATCAAAGAAAGGTCAGACGGGAGAATTCAATGAGTACAAGGTGAAATAATAATATGTTTATTAAAGAAATAGTTTATTTATACAGATTTAAGGCATGTGAATGAAAGAACTATTTCAGGTCTAGCTCCTCAATGGCATGCCTACAGAGATAGAAGGCTGCTGAAAACACAAGGGCCTCAAAGGTGGCACTAATCGGCCAATGCAAATATAAAACTGATTGAGCACACAAAGAGAAGTAATAAATTACATAAAGTGATCAAATACTAACATGGAAAGAAAAAACAGTGGTGGGGGCAGCTCACTCAGGCATCATGGTAGGTTCCTACCTCAGAAAAGGTGCATAAGTCTTTCTCCCCCTCCTCAACCCCCCACCCCACAAGTAGATTGAGCATGTTTGCTAAAAATCTGCCCTCTGAGGACAGAAAAGCCACTAAACATCTGGTGAGGAATAGGTCCAGAAAATATAAAAGAAGTGAGCAACTCACCCAGGCATTGTGTCATGCTCCCACGCCAGAGCAGATGCTTCAGTCTTTCTGCTACCTGGAGCTAGATTGAGGATATTTACCCAAAATGTGTCGCTGGGTGTAAAGGCCACTGGACTCCAGGAATTTCAACATGGCATCAAAACAAAACAAAAGGCTAGAGCAACCTACGTTGGCATCAAGCGAGTTCTCCTACCCCAGAACGAGCAATAGAATTTTTCTGCTCTTATGGGGACTACAGCATTCCTGCCCCTATGGCAACATGGCAAATTGTGATATTTTTTAACATTAACTATGGTTAGCAGAGTGGAGTTAAGCCTTAAATTATGCTACTTCTATTGCTTGTTTAGGGCTAGAGTCAGCTGCCACTTGCGGAAACCTACCATAAACAGGCACTTCTGTAAACTATACACCTGAGGCAGTCCAAGATGGTGTGCTTTGTGTGGATCATATGGCATGTTCCTACCCACAATGCCCTGAAAATCTTAAACGTTGACTAAAGTCGAACATTTTCTTTGCATTTTTAATTTTTATGACAGGTAGAGTTGATGTCTCTACATTGTGGTTTGGGACCTTTCCTGTCACGTGCACTAGACCTTCCCACACAAGTCAGGTACCATTTTGATCGGGAGACTTAGGGGTATGCTAGGTGGTAGGCAATTTGTGGCTCTCAAGAACTTTCTATCACAAACGTGAGGAAAATGTGCTTTTTAGTCAACATTTGAGGTTTGCAAAGGGTTTTGGGGAAGAAAACCTGGTGCAAGCAACACAGGTCACCATGCCCTGAATTTCCCTAGGTGTCTAGTTTTCAAAAATGTGCAGCTTTGCAAGGTTTCCCTTGGTGCCCACGGAGCTATGGCACAAAGTACTTAGCTACCCATATTGAAAAAAAGGGTCAGTTTTCAGTGGAAAATTGAGTTGTGTCCATGTTGTGTTTTGGGTCCTTTCCTGTTGATGGCACTAGGTCTACCCACTCAAGTGAGATACCATTTTTATCGGGAGACTTCAGGCAATGCTAAGTGGCAAGAAAACATGGATTTCCACAGATTCCAGAACTTTCTCTCACAGAAATGTGAGGAACATGTGTTCTGGTCATAGTTTGAGGTTTGCAAGGGCTTCTGGGTAGGAAAATGATGTGGCGGCCACATAAGTCACCTCTACCTGGACTATTCCCAGGTGTCTAGTTTTCAAAAATGTGCAGGTGTCCTAGGTTTCCCTAGGTCCTGGATGACCTAAGGCACAAAATCCATAGTTACTCACAATGCAAAAAAGAGTCCGTTTTCAGTGGAAAAATGTGATGTGTTCAAGTTGTGTTTTGGGATCTTTTCTGTTGCAGGTGCTAGACCTACCCACACAAGTAAAAGTGCCATTTTATTAGGATACTTGGGAGAATGCTGGGTGGTAGGTAAATTGTGGCTTTCCACAGATTCTCAAATATTCCACTTTAGAAATCTGAGCAAAATGTGTTTTTTGGTCAAAGTCTGAGGTTTACAAAGGCTTCAGGGTAGGAAAACATGGTAAGATCCACACAAGTCACTCCACCATGGATTCCCTGAGGTGTCTAGTTGTCAAAGATGTACAGGTTTGCAATGTTTCCCTAGGCTCGTGCCTGAAATCCAAAACTAACTATATTGCAAAAAAGGTCAGTTTTCAGTGGAAAAATGTGATGTGTCCATGTTGAGTTTTGGGCCCCTTCTTGTCGCGGGCACTAGCCTACACACACAAGTGTGGTACCATTTTTATCTGAAGCATTAGGGGAATACTGAATAGTAGAACATGTGTTTCTAACATCTGTATTTTTCTGATTTGTGCCTTCCAAAGGTACTCCAGTGTAACAAAGAAGACATTTTGAGAACTGCCCTCTGAATCACAAATTCAGAGATGTGCAAATAACCACTGCTCCTAAACTCCATATCCTGTGCCCATTTCTGAAATACTTAGGTTTCCTTGATACCTATTTTTCTCTCTTTCTATTTTACCATATGAATTTCTCTTTACCTGGTATCCCATGAAAACCCCTTGTAATTAAGGTGCAGTTTAGTTATTGAATCTGGGTACTTCAGGTTCTTGGAAAACCTACAAAATCTATGTATCCCACAACCAGAAGGGTATAGCAGGCGTAATGGTATACTGCTTTTGTAATTGACACATCATGACAAGAGGTTATAAGTGAAAAATTGATGTTTTTTCCTACTCATTTTCAATAAAATAATGTATTTCAAAAGTTAGTTTCTTCGGGAAAAGCATGAGAGACCTTCACAAATAACCACTTTCTGAATTCAGAATCGTGTCTACTTTTCAGAAATCTATAGCTTTCCTGGATCACCCCTGGGTTTCACAGCAGTTTCCACCACAAACTTGAAGTAGGGTGACAGCACAAAAAATTGGAAAAATTGGCTACCTCATTGAAAATTGCAAAAACTGTGGTAAATAAAAAAGTTTTTGGATTCAATTCTGCACGTACCTGAAAGCTAGAAGATGGTGACTTTAGCACATCATACCTTTTGTTGATGCCTTTTTAGTGAAGAAATGACAATTTTTTGCAGTGCATGTTTTCCAATTTTTCAACAAAAAAAAAAGTATCTATATTTTGGCATTTTCTCCGTCCCCTTCAGGAGAATCCACAAACACTGTTGTTAAAAAAAGGACGCAAATTTGGCATGGATACCTAATGTGGAAAAAAGTTAAGGAGGTCTAAGTGGAAACTATCCTAAATAGGCAAAAAGGGCTTAGCATTCTAGAGGGAAAAGACCTAACAGTGAAAGTGTTAAGAAACTTGATGGAAGAGGATGTTTTGGATTTTTCAGGTAAAGATACCACCTTAATAAAATAAAATGCAGAACCAGCTCAAACCACAGCAAAAGCAAATGTGGTGCATCCTTGTACTCCTCAGTACAAGCTGAGAAGATGATTGAGCAAGGCTTTTTAGAAGAAGTGCTTTGAAGTCCTTTCAATTCCCCAATTATAAGTTTGAAAAAAAAATCAAATGGGAAATGACTCCTAGTACAAGACCTGCGCAAAGTTAATATTATTGAAGTCCCATGTTGTCCCATAGTACCAAATAGCGCTGTCATTTTGTTCCAAATCCCTGCAGATGCTGAGTGGTTTACCTTTATTGATTTGTGTCAAGGTTTTTTTCTCTTTTTTTGAGGATAGACAATATCTCTTCGCATTCAGATTTTTAAACAAACGAATGGTCTAAATTTGAATCCAACGGGGCTATAAGGAAAGTCCTTCGATAGTATCCCATATTCTGAAGAAAGATTAAGAGAGTTTGCAACTGCCCTGTAATTCAGTGCTGGTGTAATTTATAGATGATCTGATTGCTGCAGTAAAAACAAAAGGAGCTTGTAAGGTAGATACAATTGCCCTGCTGCACCATTTAGTAGAAAATGGGCATGAAGTGTCCCTGACAAAACTGCAATATTGCCAGAAAGAAGTCTTTTATTTGAGTCACAATAACGAAAAGAGTGAGGAAGGACTCATCTCTGTGATTCTGAAAATGAACCCACCAATGACTCAGAACGAATTGAGGATGATTTTGGGAATGGTTGCCTACTGTTTCCAATGGATAACAAACTTTTCCCTGATTGCAAAGCCTTTACAGAGGTTTACTCTCAGTAATGTGAGCGAACCGGTACTATGGAACAATGATTGCATGAATGCTTTCCTAGATCTTAGACATAGCACCCACTCTTGGAAGGCCTAGTTATGAAAAATATTTGTATTTATTCTGACATGAGGGGGAAAGGTGCTCACTTTCAGAACTCACTCAGCAACACGGAGGAGCAAAGGGACCAGTAGCCTATTCTTCTGCTAGACTAGAGCTAGTTGCCACCACACTTCCGGGCTGCCTGAGGTGGATTGCTGCAACCTACCTTGCTATTCAGCAGAGTGAAGGGATTGTGATGGATTATCCATTCATTGTGTTAGTTCCTCATTCAGTTGCGGTTTTGCTGGCTCAAACATAGCACCTGAGAAGTAGTCACCTAACAAAGTATGAGTACGTTTTTCTGGCGACTGAGGACATTTCCCAAAACTACCTATTTATTATTAGTCTACGGGCCAACCCTATGGTGGCAAAGGTGATAAATGCTGGATGACTCAACGCCCAAAAATCACACATGCTAACTACAAGCCTATGCAGTTCTCCCAAGATGAATGGAATACGACCCACAGAAAGATGCAGCCTCCTAAAAGACACCAAGAATATTAGGAGTCTTTGGTTTCTGCATAAGAGAAGAGGAAGTACAACCCACTAGAAGGCACAGTTTCCTGACCACCAAGATTGTTATGGGTCTAAGTCAGCTGGTGCTATCCAGTGAAAGGCTCAGCCTAATGCATTTGATGGAATCACCAGTACTTTAAAGGGCGTCCCTGGTGTGGTTGAGGCTAAGATACTAGAACAGTTAAAGGCTGACATGGTGGGGGAGCAGTTGCAGAGAGGTGACCTTGTTGAGGGGTCAATGTAATAAGGCAGGTCAAGGAAGATAGTGTGGAGGTCAGCTGAATGAAGGTTGAGGTCATTTGATCGAGGAAAGGTCAAGAGAAAGGATGAGGAATTGCAATAGTGAAGGCACTCAGAGTAGTCCCAAGCCAAGTTGGACAGAGAGTCTTAGTATGCCCAGCAGTGAATAGGTTGATTGCTTAAGTGGAAGGGAGCAGGGTGAATATGTGAATATGTTAGCATGGTACATGGGAAGGAAGAAGTGGGTCACTACCCTAAAAAGCACTCAACAATGATCTTAGTAATTAAGTTTCACTTACACTGGTAATACAGAGCCAAAGCACAACAGAGACAGTCAGCATTGTTCAACCTAAACTTTAGCAGTCACTGGAACTGATTTATTGCACTGATACTAAAATACCAAGGATGGCTTTTCGTCACCTTTTCTAGCCTTAGTGGGCCTTAGTGTGCCTGGCTGCTACAAGGCTTGCTGAGGTAGTTGGGTGGTGGTGAACGCAGGGTAGAGCGTCAACATTACTTGGTGGGTTGAGGAAGATGTTAAGGACCTGCAAGTGAGGACATACTTTTGGTAATCTTTATTCTAGACAAGCTGGAAAGTCAGACCTGGTAGAGTGGGAGAGGGGTTGACTGCTCAGGTGGTGGGAAGAAAGGCACACAGTCACTGACAAAGCCAAAAAGTATGATAGTTAGTTTTATAACATATTTTACTGCAAGTATATTCAAGAAAAATAAATAAAGAAAATATGCTATTGCCCAATGTGGTTCTGTTGTGTTCACATAAAAATGCAATTTTTTTTAAATTAGACATTGTGCACGCTTGTAATAGAACAGCACTGCGGGCAGGTGTGCTTAAAAGAGTTATTGAAAACGTTTTTAATGTTAATGCTTATCACAGTAGACTCTGATTCTTATCAGCTCTACAAAAAGTGTAACCTGAATAAAATAGTTTCAACACACAATGATGACTAAAAAATAGAAAAGACTAATGAACAGGGGGAAAAAGCATTCGCAAAGTAAAGTATTGGCCCACAAGCCCTCATACTGACGTGCACTTCTTTTTATGAAGATGTGAACACCTGATCAGGGAAATTATGTCACTCACACTTACACTGCAACAGAGGCAATGGCTGCGGAAGACAGACTCATTGACCCATGCAATATGCTTTAGTGGGCAGAAGCAAAACGGGAGTGATAGCTGAATAGGCTATTGGCTAAAGAAGGCTGACCAAAGGCTTTTTGTATGTGTCTTTCCTATCACATAAGTATGCTGAGGCGGCTAAAGCTGTCTATAGGTCAGATCAAAAAGGAGACCATAACAAAGGGCATAGAACAATGTTTAGATTAAATTGCATACACTAATGGGTAGATAAAGGGCACTTACAATCAAAGCACCACAGAGACAGGAGGCATGATACAACTTTTAGTCTGATCTATTTCCTAGTGTAAGGGAATACTAGGAGTGCAACATGGGATATAAATGGTTACAACATTTTCTAAAAAACGACTGCAAATGGACAACCGACTGATAAACCCTTCCTGATTGGTTTCCCAGTGCCAGGAAGGAAAATATAATTATAATGCATATTACAGAATAAGGGTTCTACCACCTGTGTGACAATGTACACTACATTTAGAGTCGTTCTCAATACTTACCCTGAGCATAATTAGGCACAACCTTGGAAAAGCAGCGTCACTCATAGTTCGTAAGTTGAGGAATGCATTACTTATAATAAAAACACGATCTAAATAACAGAACAGGTAGCAGGGTCTCTGTTGGCTGACGACACCTAAGAAACAGCTTTTAAAATTAGATAAAATTGGTAAATCCGACCACGTCATTTAAAGGCATGAATTGTGCTCAACATTCGCATCTACAACATGCTGTAAACTATGGGGCTAACTTACAAACCCCTTGCGCCGCCGGTGTGTCCAGTGGCGGTTTTTGTGCATGAGCGTTGGGGCGCCGCCCCTTTATAAAACAAAGTGATTGGTTGTAACTTTATAAAACAGGGGGCACTATCTCCCCCACGCACCAACACCAGCATTATGTTGCTCAAGTCGACAAGTGAAGTGACGTGACGCCACTTGATCACTTTAACTGCTCCCGTAGGCAGGCCCAAAGTGAGTCTATTTGCTGGGCTGACAATCTCACAGCCCTGAGGCCTGTGAGGTCATCAGCTTAGCAAAGACCCAGCATCAAGGCCTAGTCTCCACCCCCTGATGATGCAGAGGCCAAGTTAGCTCCGGGCGTTTTTTCATTCAAACTTTGAAGCGCTTAGCCTCCATGTCAATCAGGGAGTGGAGAGCATCACCCCACCCTTTCCCAACTTCCCACAGGGTGTGTGTGGGACCTCAACCCCTGACGAGCTGAGAAAGGGTGTGGCAGGCAGCATCGAACGTTTGGTGGATTGACTGAATGGAGGTAGGGACAGAATTTTAGGCTACTAATATTATGGTGACCTTTGCAGTTTTATACAGCGTAATTCATGTATAACACTGGGGGAATTAAGTTATTTTCCGAGACTCACAGGATATTGAGTGGTGGCTGGGGATTGATCCTGGTTTCCGTGTTCCGACCAAATCTGATAGCTCTAGCCGTTAGGCCTCAGCTCTTCCTGTGTGTAAAATAATACCCTTCCTTAGGTTATGTCCCGTTTGGTTTTTTATGCACGTCTTCCCTTAATTTAACTCTTTTATGTTTCTGACCTGGTGAGTTGCACTGCACAGGGTCGCACCATTGCCACACTTTCCAGCTTAGCCTAGCTGCCGGCAGCTCAAGTCCACGTGTCGAGGCAACACAGTCTGCCTGGCTCTCCTACTTGCAGAGTCAAGATGTCTCTGGATAGCGGAGCAGTGACTGGGAGTCCTCGCGCGCCTCCGTTGGGCCTCAGAGCAGGCACGTGGGCAATGCCATCGTCGGGCGCGGCAGCCAGCCGTGGGGAAACCTCAGGGAAGAAAGCAGTAGGCAGAGGTCTGGATGCAGCTGCCATCAGGTGGCGAAGGCGCCAGCTAAGCCTACAGGAGGATCAGGTACCTGCAACTATCTGCCAGGTGACAGGCCAACACACCTCTGGGCAAGCGTTACTGCAGGGAGAAAACCAATAGGTTCCTGCAACACTTTTGCCAGCGAGCGGCTGCATGCACAGGCGAAACCTCCTCGTCGCCAGTGTAACACGTAGTGCACCATGTGGTGCGCTTCTGCAAGGCGGGCCTTCGTACCCAATAATACACATGCACACACAGTGGCACATTGCCATGAGGAACGACCCTCAGGAGTGCTCCCCACATCCGAGTCCGCATGATGTATTTCTAGGGCCACTAGACCGACACAATATCATTACAGAAGTCAAAGACTAATTAGTAGGTTCTTTGTAATTCAGTGAGGACCCAGTAGTATCTGAATATTGTAAAAGGCTTGACTTCACTCTAGTCCTAACTTAATTTTCTAGCTGCAGAAAATCAGTCATTTTGTATTCAGTTGGAAATAAAATTTCTGGGTGTAAAAATCCACAAATCCTAATTCTGTAAATCGTTGTCTGCAGATTACACCCACAAATTCCACGTTTTGATGCAGAATTTCCATTTAGGTCCACAAAAAGGTTTATAAATGAACAACTTAAACCATTTATAGAGTAGAACAGGGTAGAATTGTGCGACACTGATTCTCCCTGCTTGAATTCTGTCAACCAAGAATCAGCCAAGTAGTCCCAGTTCTCTAAATAGCCATTATTTCAAACGAAATCTAAAATGATCAAGCATTGGCAGGCCAGTGCAGTGTTTAACTTCTTCTGTATTTTTATTTCTAATGTAAGAATGTGCCACAAAAAGAAAACTAAAACCATGCCGCCACTTAAAAGTGGATGCCAATGCTGAAAAAAAGTTTAATTTAAAAAACTTGTGGCAGTTTTACCAGTCTTTTTTTATGCAAAAGCCTTTCAGTTGAAACGTGCATTTTATTGTTATAATGTGTAAAGGAGACAAGAATAAATCACAGCTAACCATCCCCTGATGCTCTGAAATCGCAGGCAAGGCAGTTACAATGCTACAATAGCACGTAAACACTTTATAAGTTGAAAAAGGAGACAGTGAGTACGTCACAATGTAGCTGGGCATCCAAAGTGCAGTTGAAATAAAAAGTCACTTTTTAAAGTAGTTTACCAGGCAATGGGGGGTCTGAGCTCCACGAGCGGCCTTTTCTTAGATTTTCTGATGGCTATCCGGCTGATGCAGCATTTGTTGTTTGCTCTTTTTTGAATTGCAAAATCATAAACTGTAACGTTTGCTGTGCTGTTAGATGCCTGTAGAATCCTGGACATCATTTTTTTTTTTACCATATCTAGGGCTATGAGTACCACATGGACTGATAATGAGTGTATTTGTTGATAATATTTCTTTCTTTACAATGATGGACTTCCTTACTGAATCGATATGGCTTAATATCCTTTTCCACTTAAGAGCCTAGTAGATTATTTGACACCAGTGAATAGCTTTAGATCTACAAATGATGTGTTACATCAAATTTGATTGCTCAACGCCAAAGTAAAAAGGTTCATAGTTCAAACAATTATATAAAGGAGGCACCACTTCATGTTGATCAAGTGTGTTTGTTCAGCAGAATCTGAGTCTAATCGCAATCTGCAGTGATGCACATGCTATAAAGGTGCACTTACATTTTCATCAAAGTTGCCTGAATGTTGGCTCATTTATGATTGATAAATGATGATATAACAATGTTTGTTTGTGTATGTTGGCACATGTTAACTTATCTACGACTAGTAGTAAGATTTTGTGATGGGGTCATGGGTGTCAGATAATATATTTTATATATAAATGGGTAAACCCATACATCTTGGAGACAGATTTATTTCTTCTTTGAACCAATACATATTTAATACATATTTAAAATTGCTACTAACCTCTCGAAAAAATGTGCATGCCCCCCCGCTGCCAAGCCCAGCCCCACCACTCACAAACCTCACCAGCCGCCACTGGGTGTGTCACTTTTTCCCATATAAAAAGTGGAGCACCGGCGGCGCAAGGGGCTTGTAAATAAGCCCCTATATATTTCCACAATTAGCTGATGTTCCATTATTAGTGTTAATGATTTTCTTTTAATACAGGTATGGGTATCTCCAAGAGAATACAGTCCACAAAAAACTAAGGAGTAGCCAGAAAAATAAAATAATCGCCACTTCCACCATATCCGAATGGCACTGAGTCAACCAGCAGACACACATGCCTGTCACTGGTCTGTTCATTTTCTTCATTCTTCGCGTTTTCCTTTTCTACTTTTTTCCATCGTTCCTTTTTTCATTCCAACTTTTGTATCTGCATTTTCATGTTTTTTTTTTCCTATTTACCCATTATCATCCTTTTTACTTAATCCCTTCTATATTTATTTCATTCTTTCCATCATTTCTTTCTCTTCATCATTTTCGTCCTTATTCCATCTTTCTCTCCTTTCTTCCCTTTTCCATCTTTGCCATCTTTCTTTTTCTCCAACATTCGTCTGTTTTCATCTTTCTTTACACGTTTTTCTCATCTTTCTATCATTCTTTCCTGCTACTCATCTTTCTTCATTCCTTCTTTCTTCTTTAATTTATTCTCTACAGCATCATTCCTCCGGTCTTACTATCCATCATTTTCTTCTGGCCAGTTCCCATCTTTCTCTCCTTTCTTCCCTTTACCATCTTTATTTTCTTTTCCTTTTTCATTCATCTGTTTTCATCTTTCTTTTCGTCTTTCTCTCAACTTTCTATCTTTTTCTCATTACTTCCTGCTACTCATCTTTCTTTATCCCTTCTTTTTTCTTTTGTTTATTCTTTTATTATCTTTATCTTCTCTCTCACTATCCGTAATTGTTGCTGGCTGATTCTCATTTGTGCTTATATCCATCTATCCTTCTCTGCATATCCACCCTTCATACATGCTTCTCTCCATCCCTCCCTTCTGTGCTCTTTTAATCCATCAGCTTCTCTAACCACAGGTCCATCATACTAGTCACATGTAATTGAATTAATGAACTTCTGTTTCTATCTTAGAAAATGGTGTCATAATCATCAATTTAAAAGTTTTATGTAGCATTCATCTTCTCTGTGCTTCAACCCCAGCTCTCGCTGCTAAAGTGAGGGGAGTTGGTCTTGACGGTCCTATTCTCAAACCTCTTCGTGTTTGGATTTCCAAAATACCAAGACAAAATTGTATTCCAAAGGTATATCAAAGAAATGGGTGTTCTGTCTTGAGTGAATCATTTATTTCTGGATGATAGAGAGGATGTAAGTTGCATTCTGTGACAGATTTGGATAAAATGAAAAACAGAAAGCAGAGGCTGTCTATCAAAATAAGGAAACAAAAACAAACTTGGAGCTAAAAAAAAATGCAAACCAAAGAGCCTTTAAGTTCACCACCCTGAGCCAGAAACAGTTTACAGTTGTGTCTGGTGAGGATAATGGACCTAGAAATAGAACTCCTAAAAAGGGGATGGAGACCCAAATTGTAAATAGTTTGTATTTCAGGGCCCATCAGCTTTGTGTGGAGAGCACTACCATTCCACACAATTGTACTTGAAAGTCTCCTCTGGATCAAACATCCAATACCTTAGACACTGGCTGCACATCATCCAGACCTGGATGTCGGGACCTACCTAAAGCTCACCCCCAACCAAGACAGAATTCCTATTATTTGCCAAGAACAACAAACAAGATACTATACAAACCTGGCACATTGACATTAACCTTGACAGCTTCAAACCCCAATTCCCACCGAATGCCAAATCAGCTGGAATCACAAAGGACACCAACCGCCCATTCAAGGAACATATTGCCAAAAAACAAAGAAGGCCTAGTACCTGTGTTGTCTTCTAAATAAAGTCAAACCATTTCTTTCAGAAAGCGATTGCAGAATTGCTGTTCAAGCCCTCATATTCTCCCATCTGGATAGTGGTAATGCCCTATTGTATTGCCTCCCAAACTTCACACTGACACCCCTAAGGGGCCGCTTACATGCTGCAGCACGTCTCATGCAGGGCCTGAAGAAGTATAATCACATCACCTCCACCCCGGTGGAACTCCATTTGTTCCCTTTGCCAGCCTGTGCCATCTTCAAAACCAGCTGCATCATTTACAGAACCATCACAAGAAGCCCAGCTCATCCTGCAGATGAGCTCGCAACCTCTGGTGGATCTAGCACACCTGCAGCCTGGACACCATCAGACTTCATATTAAGAGGTGTAAAAAAAAAAAAAAAAAGGTCTTTTCCATCTATGCACTCAGAATTGGAACAATGTCCACAATTGCGGAGAGGATTAGCGTAAGGGCTAGAGCTGCCAACTTTGGAGCTGGGGAAATAGGTTTGAGTCTCAGCATCGGCTCAACATCCTGTGATTGTGGGCAAATCTCTTAATCTCCCCGTGCCTACCAAAATATGAATGTGTCCTTGTGTAACGTAACTGGTGCTCATGTAATGCGCTCCAGTACATTTGGGTAGAGGTTGCACTACATAAAAACTACAAAAATAAAAATATCCACCAGAAACAGCTCCAATGTTGCTCCAATTTAGGAAAGTGTTGAAGGCCTACCTCCTTAAACAACACTACAACACTACGTATGAACCGTCCACAACTCAGCTTCCTCTCCTATTACTTGCAGAATTTAGGCTTACCTTTGACCATGCACAGCACTCCCTTGCTTTTTGGCTAGGTTCACGCCATAGAAATACCACATACATAACACATACATACAATAAGAACCTATGTTAACCTGATTCCCCGTAAGCGATCGTGAACACTATTCAGGGGTTCATGTTTTTTGATCAGAGTTCTCCTACTCTCCACCAAGGTCCACTGTATAGAAATACCATTATAAAATATACTTATGACTTGCCGACTGGCATCCTTTTCCTCTCAGAAACGGGCTCCCTCCTCTTGGGGTGAGCTCACTGAATATGCACCGGACAACTACAGACATATATATCTTCAAGGTAGACAGATGTGGAGTTGAGAATAGTAAATCTAAACTTACTGATACGTACTTACTTTCATGGCATAGTGGATGTTTTGGTATCAATTATTGGCCCAATTCTCATGAAAAACTCTGTAACACCCTGAAAACTCATTCCTACCTTTTTCTGAAGCGGATTTGCACAAGCTTCTTCCGAGGTGGGACTAGTTTTGGAAGATGTTGTGATTACCAGCAAAGTCTTCACTTGAATGTTATGAGCATACGGCAGGCATTTTGTGATGTTACCCTAAGCACCCTTTTTCTGTCCTTGCCCCTATGCTTTTAATTGCAGAAAATCTACCATGCCAGGATCATGCGTTTCATCGGTGCATCATAAATGTTTGCAGATCTCGATTCTGTTAATCAGGATCAGGCATTTACATTCTCAAATGTCAGTTGTTGTGCATTCAAGTTGGACTTCGATGCACAAAAAACATTGTGAGTAGGTCCTGAAGAAACTGGTCCATTACAAAGGATTAGGAATGCACACCATGTTCACATCAGCACCCTCAACTATCGGAAACATAGGGTATTAATAACTATTCAGCTATTTTGAGGTGTATTAGTTTTTTGCTCATGATTCCTGAAACCGTGGTACAAAAGGGGTGATTGTTAGTACGTAAAGCAAAGCAGTCACCTTTACTGGCATATCTATGGCGTGAGTACATATCTTCGTCGTCTTCAACAGCATAATATCCTGATCCTAAAACAAAAACAAAGAGAAAAACTGCAAATAGGAGGAAATAAAACACCAACATATATAGACAACTGATTTGCCTTGCAAAAGTCATGCATGTGATATTAATTGTGAAAGCAATAATCATCTATAAGCAGTGAAAAACAGGCAAGCTTCCGGCAGACAGCCGCCATTATGCCCAGCATGCTGCATTTTAAAGATTTCAAAGCGGCCGGCGTTTTCTTTTAAACAATGATTCTCATGTGTTTAAAAAGAAGATTTTCATGCACTTATAGTTTCTTTGTGAACCGCATACACCTTTAAAAGTGGACAAAGCCGCCCTGCTGAGAGATGAGGAACGACTCCTTGAAACTGGCAGTAGTTTCAAGGGTTGGGATGTGATAGTCTCCATGTATGCAGGTGAAAGAACTGCAATGCTGTGCCCAAAACTTTGTGGTGACAATCCCAGTGCATGCCCTTACCTTGCAGCAGGTGGCAAGCAGTCACCCCCCCACCCAACTGCCCCAAATTACAATAAATTAAATGTAAATAGAAATCGATTCCATCCTATAGCGTGAACCTACGAAGGGGTGTTTGTGAGGATAGAGCACACTACTGAGTGAGAGAATAATGTATTTCAAAATCTCTGTCTATGCACTGTACTAAACTATACCGAAGATGATGAGTTAATGTAATCGAAATTCATCAGACCCATATTACTCTAGTATTTTATATCTGTACTATGGAATAATGTATAAACTGAACTGCGAATCAGCCAGCACACAGCCAAGTAGAAAACTTACGTTTGCATGCATACCCTTATCAATGCACCTATGAGACATTGAAGATCAAATGAAACATACAACTCTCTCCCAAGCAGGGACATGTTGGAAATATGTAATTTCAGAAGAGCCCCAAACCAAACGTAGGAACAGAAAATCATTTTCATAAAAACAAACAAAAGGCTATGCATATGGATACAAAAATACACTGAACATTATGATACATGCTTGTAGGGATTTATGGGAACCATTGATGACGCAGAAAAAGAAGGTCCGACATATATTCATGCATATCGCATAATTAAAACGTATATCGTGGTGTGATTTTAGTAAAGAAAATAATGTACGAGGGAAATTGTGCCCTCGGGGTAGTTCGCCATCATTGTAAACGAGCTTTATTAATCATGAAGTATTGAAAATGTAGTAATCCGTCATAATTGCAAATGTATGCCATGATTTCTTGTTTGAAAACTGTTTTGCTTAGCTTAAATTTAGTACAGGCTTTGGCCTCGTTGCCTGGTCTCAAATTCTAACTGCGTGTTTTTTTCCTTGAACTAATGAAACATATATTCTTGCTTGAAGTTGTATTTTTCCAGTAGAGCTGACTGATACACTTATCTCCAAGGTTTCGTACTAGGCCGGTTTCATCCCCTTTGATACAAGGTCAGTCTGCAGGTGCGGACAATGAAGGTACAGATACCAAAAATAATTGGCAAACCATGATACAACTTGTGTTCCAAGGCTTCAAGGCTAATGTATGCATAAATGAGTTCTAGTAAAAGACAGTTTTCATTGGACAATTTGAAGCCAACCTATCAACCCTCCAATGGAAGACCCTGCAGAATTTGGAATGATCTTTACTTAAACCCATCGGACAAAGAGAAGTCAGCCATTTTCTTCGATGCCAGTTTCAAGCCTGATGCCAGACTCCATTTTGGACGACACCCTGATGCCCTTTTCTCTATCTGAGAGAAAGAGACTTTGAGAATTCTCACCCTAGAGACTTTAACTTTGATTTGCCCCCGTCTTGCCCATGCAGTAACTTTTGCCCCATTTTCCTTGCCGCTGCAAGGAAGCTTGCCCTTAACTTTGCCCCTTTGAAACTTGCCCCATGCTGATCAACCGGTACCTGAAGGACGAAGACTTTTCTTGGATGCTGATTGTATTTGGTAAATATGAAAGGATAAATGTATTATGCATTGTGTTTTTCCTTTTAGGTACCAACTGCTATTTTGATAGGGTCCTAGCTAGAAGTTTTCCAAATTTGTGTTGGCTAAATTCGTTTTGCATGAAGTCCCACATGCCAATGCTAATTAGAGGTTAGTCGAGGTATCCATTCAATGTACCATGCTAAATTGAAATCTTGTCATGCTGACCAATGTATGCAATTAGTCAAATACAGTTAGTCATATTGGTGATTTGCATTGCGATAACAGAGTGTATCATTATTCAGATTTTACGTAGATTGCGTTTCTTCCGCCGTTATGGACAGCTAGTAATGTTCATATACATATATCAATTGGTTTTGAGACATATATATATCGTGCTAGCTTTGTTAATTTAGGGACATAAATTCACTAACTTTTAATAAACTGGTGTGGTTATTCATGACTGAAAGGTCATGGTGCGCCGAAATACCAACTGTCATTGATTTCTGATATGCTATATTGATCTATTAATTGAGCACTGATTACCGATTGTGATAGTTATTGATTATTGATCTGAGTGACTCGACTATTTTAGGATGAGGAGAGCCCGACTCGGTTAAAAGATTCACCGACCTCCAACGTGTCCAGGTACAGGTAATTTATAAGGGCTGGACGCGTTATCAGTAGATGGTAGCAGAGATTGATGGTTTAGCCCTTTGGGACCCCATCCGAACAATAGACAGAGTCAAGTTAGAATTTTCTTTGATAAAACAAGTTGGAGAGATGATGATGCCCTAAGTCCCCAATGACTTTCCCGGAATCTCGGAGCTTGCGAATGAGGAACATGGAGGTATGAGAATGGTCTCAGCGTTTCTAGTGACGGTATGAGTGAAGTTAGGGTTTTTGCGCTTGCACAGCTTATCGCCGCAGATTAATTGAGAAGTTTGTGAGGATTTTAGGGGGTTAAAAGATATTAGAGGAGGGTTAGGGAAGTCGTCGAACTTCACGTATGTGTAGCGCTTTGAGCAGAAAAATTGTCCACGTGGTTGTTGATGTTGAGACGGGCCCTGCAGGGTCAAGAGACTCTGGAGTATGTTGAAAAGTGTATGTGACACTTGTTTGATGTTGTGATCTGGTCAGGTTTAATAGGTTGATCGGGCGTGGTCAACAAGTTGGTATGAATGTTGCGGAGTGAAAGAAAACTTCGACTTTGAGATTTGACGAATTCTAAAGTGCACTAGAATAGTTCATTGATCAGTTGAGAGTAAAGTTTGCAGGCCAAATTTTGCTTGCGAAAGTGGGAAACCGAGAAAGATGGAATAACTGCCGAGGCTAGTGAAAAATCCCTAAGGTTTCTGAAGCGATTGTATTACCTCTCCTGTAGTAAACCGACAGATCTGTTTTATTCTTTTGGTTAAGTGCTCGCGTTATATTGTAGAAATTAGTTTATGAGTGAAGCCGAATGAGAAGAGGACAAGACGCGGGACTTTGTCAGCCGTAGTGTGTGAGTGTGACGTCACTAGGAGCCGCGCTAGGATAGGTCGGTTGGTGAGAAGGGTCGCGCACGGATTGGACGCAGTCCGTGAAGCGCAATTGGAAGGGGAAAGGCAAGCGAAGAGTATTCCGGGAATTAAAGTCACTTATTGATTACATATTTTAGAAAAACAAAAGACGGAAAGATGAAATTTTTCAAAGCATTTAAGAGTGCCATGAGGGGAGATGTTTATATTAAAGCAAACGTAGGAGAAGAAACACCGCCTGAGGGTACACCAGCTTACATTGTAATTGAAGAAAAGGGTGTAGCGCCATATCTTTGGTTAAAACAATGGTGCAAATTAACAGAGAAACATGGAAGTGTAGCGTTCCCTATCCACGGGTCGTTTAATCTAAGAGTTTTGGAAAATCTGAGATTTGCGCTATACGACATGAAAGTACCTCCAAGACCAGCACAGTTTGAGGCACTAGCAATTTAGGAGCTAATAGCTAGAAATCAACAACAAAAGAAATTTGAGACAAGAATAAGAAAAGTAGAAAAGACACTAGCGGATGCTAGATGGGACAGCACACAAAAGGTTTGGAGATCGGACGTATTGCAGGGGATTAAATTGTTTCCAGCAATTACTGATGAAGCGGAGACGGAAGGAAGGAAAGCTACCTATAAGACGAACAGGAGTCAGTCCAGAGATAGAGAGAGCAATAGAAACTCAAAAAGGGGAGACGAGTCAGACGATGAGGAGTTCATTATACAATTGCTGAATGATCGCCCACCACCATATGTGGAAAGCGAAAAAGGCTCGAGCATTAGTACTGCCCCTCCAGAACCAACACAGGGTAATGTAACACCCAATTTGAGAATATCTCAGAGACCGAGCAGCTCCGACATGCCTTTTTTCCCACAAATACCACAGGTTCAGAGAATATACCCAGACGTGCCGACATTGAAACCTGCTGATAACTATCAGCCACCGGTTCAGAGGCACTGTTGTGATGAGCATAACATGGGAATGACTTCCGATTCAATAGCGCAGGGAGGACAAAACTATCAGAGACCGACATTGATTCAAGCTGAATCAACACAGTTCTTGATGCCCCAAAAGCAGACACAAGAAGTGAGGGTAATAGAAAGCCAGTTAGGCATGCCAGCAATGATGAACCACAATGTGGGGATTAACATGCCACAGAATTCGGGAAACAGACAGAATCCAGACGCAATATCTCTACCTACCACTGTAGGTCCACCAGTACCACTGTACATACAGGCAAATTCAAGCACAAGTGACCAAGGGTTAATGATACAGAATGGGACAGGGAGGAGATGCATAGAAACCACTCCAGAGACAACTCCGATAGCGGCACTGCCAAATGGATCTGGGTCCTTGTCAGAATTTAGTCCAATTCCAATTTGTGCTCAGTCAACCGTGGTAAGGTCACATCCACCACTATTAGTACCGTTAACCTCATAGACTGAAACATTACAGAAACCGTCGGTGGCAGTTGATGTAACTGCTACACTGATGGGACTGAACGCGCAACAGTTAACACAATGGTTCAACAGCCTGAACTCCCCACAGAGTGCATCCAGCGGGAAGGGAGAAGAATACCTGAATAAAATAAGGTTGGGTATGGAGGCAGATGAACTGGTTGAGGGAACAATGGGTTTGAACAGATTAGAATCATACACAGAGGAAGAACTAAGATACATGTGCCCTAGGCTTACAAGAGAATTAAGCAGCATACATAAGAAATTACAAGAAATTGCAGACAGACACGAGATTGATGTAAGTAAAACTAAACACCTGAGTAGAAGTTACAGGTTAGATTTCGACACAAAAGATTTTGAACACATGAGATCGGCAGGAATGAAAACCCACCTTAAAGAGATACTGCAGAGTGCACAGGTATGGAGATGTCTAGACAAATGGGAAAGCAGATGGGTTAAGAAAAAGGATAAAAAGAAAGAAAATAGTCTAGAGCGGAATGAGAAAAAACAACAAAATGACGATCTGATAACAATGTTACCAATGAGAGAGACAGCAGGGGGAAAACTTGTACATGTACCATGGCACAGATGCGATATTCAATCCTTTACGGATGACTTTCCCAAATTGAGAGAGAAGCCGATTGAGTGGTATCAACAAACAGATAGATTTGTGAAACTCGCGAAGTGTCTCTGGGAAGACCTGAATACTTTATTTGAAATTGTGGTTCTGGCAGATTTGTGGGAAGATTGTAAAAGGGCTGTAGGTTGGCCGACGAGTGAACCAGAGAGAGATAGGGACACAGGTGCGCCATCACCTACGGTAATGAGTTTGTACCACAAGGTGATCGAGCACTTGAAAACCAAGGTTGCGTCGAAAAATGTGGATTGGCAAAGGATTGACAGGACTGCCCAAGAGGTTAAAGAATCTATACACGCGTATTATGAGAGGTTGTTGAAAGCGTTTAAAAATTACAGTGGCACGGAAACGATTGAGCCAAAGGACATGCTCCATTTTGTGTTCAGGTTTGTGGAAGGGCTGAGACCCGAAATTAGCCAGGTGATTAAGTCACACTTGATTTGTTGGCAGTCAAAGTCGATCGATGAAGTATTGAATTATGCGAAATACTGCAGTGACGAGATTGAGACCAAACAGAAAAGATTGAAAAAAAAGGTGATGGTGATGCAGCTCAGAGCAGCTCAGACAGGTTTACAAGGTTTGCAAGGTTTTCAACAACAGATGCCGCAGCAGCAGCAGCAGGGAAATGCTATGTTTCAGCCGCAGATGAGAGGCAGAGGGCGAGGAGGTTTCGTGAATAATGATCCTGATTTGAATACCGTTATGATTGGCAATGAAGAAGGTGATGCCATGTCACACGTGCGGAATTGTCGGGCATTGGAAACGGGAGTGCCCAATGATGGTGCAGGAAGGTGTAGGTCAGCAAAACAATGATGTCAATGCATTCCAGACTATGAGAGGACAAAAATTGAGAGGTCCGAACCCAAATTTTCAAAACAATATAAACCAGATGCAGGGTTTACAACCCATGCAACCGCAACAGGTGCAAATGCCTTGTGTGCAAATGACACAATTGCAACCAATGCAACAGCAGTTTCCTATGGTACCTAATCAGCAAATGCAAATACCCTTAGCACCAAGGAATCAGCAGCAAGCTATGCTTCCTCAACAGGTCACGGGTCAGGGAATGAGTCAAAATGACACAGTACACTAGTTCCCATTACACAGCGAGAATGGAATAAACGATGTATGGGAGAGTGAAAGTTCAGATGAGGAGGGAAATTGTGTGCTTGCAGCATCTTTGGAAGTTGATCAAAAGGGTCCGTATGTGGAGGGAAGAGTAATGGGTCATCGCATCTCATTCTTGGTTGACACAGGAGCTACACGTTCCACTGTCAGGAGCATTGAAGTACCAAATTTGCCACTTTCAGGGAAAACAGTACAGGTAGTGGGAGTGGCAAATAGGTACCTGACAAACCCAATCACAGACCCAGTACAAGTCAGAATTGGCAATTACCGTGGGTCGCATAAATTTGTGGTATGTGACTCAAGCCCGATATCACTGTTAGGGAGAGACCTATTGTGCAAATTGGGATGTTCAATTATGTGTTCAAATGACGGAATTAAAATTCAGACGAGTAGCGATGGGGAAGAAGAGGACAGTGTAGGAGGGGATGAAGTGGAAACTGGCGATGAAGAATATCCCCTGATTACCCTTTATCCAATGGTTACTGAGGCAGGCATTCCTGCTGAGTTACAAGAAACAGTCGGAAAGGAAGTGTGGGACATGACAGGAAAAGAGGTGGGACTGGTGAAAGGAGTGGAACCAGTGAAAGTGACTGTAAAACCCAATGTAACCTTTCCCCAGACCCCACAGTACCACATGGCACAAGACACCCTCATAAAAGTTGCCCAACTCATTGATGAGTTTGTGAAACAGGGAGTACTGAAAGAAGTGTTGAGCAGTCCATGTAATTCGCCAATAATGGGACTAATAAAACCCAGTGGAAAGGTTCGAATTGTTCAGGATTTGAGGAAAATAAATGACATAATAGTAAAATGTTGTCCCGTAGTACCGAATCCAGCTGTGATAATGTTTCAAATTCCCTGTGATGCTGAATGGTTCTCAGTTATCGACTTATCGCAAGCATTCTTTTCTGTGCCTCTTCATGAGGACAGCCAATTTCTCTTTTGTTTCAAATTCCTAGACAGAGTTTACAGTTGGTGTCGAATTCCTCAAGGGTTTTCGGAGTCACCGTCAATATTCAATCAGATTCTAAAGAAGGATTTAGAAGCGTTAGAATTGCCATTCGAGTCAACCCTAGTACAGTACATTGACGACTTACTGATTGCATCCAAGACAGAAAGTGACTGCACAGCCGACACCATTGCCCTATTGAACCATTTGGGAAGGAATGGACACAAGGTGTCTCCTTCAAAATTACAGTTCTGTCAGAAGAAAGTGAAATATTTGGGTCACCAAATAGAGAAAGGGTCACGGAGAATAATGAAGGAAAGAATAACAAGTGTACTTCAAATGAGTCCCCCAAAGACGAGGAGGGAGGTGAGGACGTTTTTGGGAATGGTGAGCTACTGTCGCCAATGGATTCCCAACTTCTCAACTCTAGCAAAGCCTTTACTGAAACTGACCCAGAAGGATGCATTGGATGAAACTGAACTGAAAGGAGAGGAGATGGATGCTTTTATTGAATTGAAAGAATGCATGTGCAGGGCTCCAGCTTTAGGTATGCCTGACTACACAAAGCCTTTCACATTGTTTTGTCATGAACGTGATGCATGTTCCTTGTCTGTCTTGACCCAAGCCCATGGTGGCGTAAACAGACCAGTAGCATATTTTTCAGCTACTTTGGATCTGGTTGCAGCAACACTGCCAGGGTGTTTGCGCGCCGTAGCAGCAGTTGGTATCAGCCTCACTCAAAGTGAAGGAATAGTGATGGGACACCCTTTAACAGTCATGGTCCCTCACTCAGTCGAGATACTTCTGACACGTTCCCGAACACAGCACATGACTGGTGCTAGACTAACAAGGTACGAAACAATAATTCTGGGATCACCTAATGTGCAGCTGAAAAGGTGCACTACGTTGAATCCAGCAACCTTGTTTCCCAGTGAAAATGCTGAAATTGAGAATGCTGAAGACATCGAGCACAACTGTCTTCAGGTGACTGAATTGTGCACCAAACCAAGACCTGATATCAAAGATACCCGATTGGAAGAAAATGATCAAGTTATTTTTGTTGATGGTTCATGTTTAAGAGATGCACTGGGAATATTGAAAGCAGGATATGCTGTGTGTACTGTAACAGGTATTCTGGAAGCATCTTGGCTTCAAGGAGTTTACTCTGCACAGGTAGCAGAATTGGTAGCCCTTACCAGAGCGTGCCAACTCTCTGCATTAATGAAATTTACCATTTACACTGACAGCCAGTACGGGTTTGGAATAGTGCATGATTTCGGACAATTGTGGTCACAGAGAGGCTTCATGACCTCTTCAGGATCACCAGTGAAAAATGGTGAAAGAATAAGAGAATTGCTACATGCCATTCAGTTACCAGGGGAAGTAGCAGTGGTAAAATGCAGTGCACACTCGAAGGGACAAGACTACGTTTCCCTGGGAAATGGATATGCGGATCAAGTCGCAAGGTTTTGTGCATTGAACTGTATATTGCTCAGGGATGAATGGAATTTGATAAGTGAACCAGAACTTGAACAAAGCGAAATCTTTGTTCTAAAGGTTATAGATACAATGGACAAATTGAAATCCTTACAGAATGATGTCAGTGAGGATGAGAAACTCTCGTGGACCAAATCACAATGTGTAAAGAGACTAGATGATTTATGGGTTTCAAGTGAAGGGAAATTCGTTCTTCCAAACAGTCTTTTGACACAGATAGCCAGATTTTACCATGGACAAGCTCATCTTGGGAGGGATGCCATGATTAGGTTGTTTAAAACTGATTGGTTTAACCCCAAATTCCATCAAGTTGCTGAAGCAGTTTGCCACCGTTGCGTCATTTGCCAACAGATGAACGCAGGGAAGGGAACGGTAGTAAATTTGAGCCACATTGGAAGAGCAGGGGGTCCATTCAGCAGAATGCAAATGGACTTTATTGAGATGCCTGTGCATGGAGGCTTGAAGTATGTGTTGGTGATTGTGTGCATTTTTAGTCACTGGATTGAAGCATACCCTACACGCAGAAATGACAGTCTCACAGTTGCAAAACTACTCTTGAGAGAGCTAATACCACGTTTCGGATTCCCGATCTCTTTAGAATCAGATAGGGGAAGTCACTTCAATAATGAAGTAATAAAATTGCTTTGTGCAGCACTGAACATTGAGCAAAAGCTGCATTGTAGCTACCGCCCTGAAGCATCAGGTCTAGTGGAGCAAATGAATGGCACATTGAAATCAAGAATGGTGAAAATATGCGCATCAACAAATTTGAAATGGCCTGACGCATTGCCTTTGGTGCTAATGTCAATGAGAAACACCCCTGACAGAAAGACTGGACTGTCCCCACATGAGATCCTCATGGGCAGAGCTATGAGACTTCCAGCAGTTCCTGCAAATGCGCTTTTGAATATTACAGATGATATGGTGTTAGACTACTGCAAAGGTCTAGCTGATGTGGTTCGCTCTTTCTCTCACCAGGTGGAGGCAACCACCTTGCCACCGATCCAAGGTCCAGGACACGCCCTGAAAGCAGGTGACTGGGTCGTGATAAAGAAGCACGTGAGGAAGTCGTGTTTGGAACCCCGTTGGAAAGGACCTTTTCAATTGATTCTGACGACTACCACCGCTGTGAAGTGTGCGGGAGTTCCCAACTGGATTCACGCCAGTCACACAAAGAGGGTATTGTGTCCCACAGACGAGGAAGTTGAAGCGCTGAAGTTACCAGTACCTGATAACAAAGTGCCAAGCGCTGAGACAGAGCGAAAAAGAACTAGAAGCGAACAGGCAGAGATAGAGGAGGGAGAAATATTCTCTGAAGACGAAGCAACTGATTCATTTGGAGAAGACCAAGGAGGAGCCTCAGAAAGCGACGAAGCAGCTGAAGGTAACAAAGAACCTGAAGCAGCTGAAGGTTACAAAGAACCTGAAGCAGCTGAAAGTGACAAAGAGCCTGAAGAAAGTAACAGTGACGAAGGGCTCGAAACAGGTGGAGAAGCAGGAGAGCCTGGTCAGAGGAGGGCTTTCCCAGAAGCAGATGATACATGAAAGGAACAGGAAAACCTGATTGACTTCCCAGAGGAAGAAGACGAAACAAGACAGAGTGAAACTGTTCAAACTCCTTCGGAAGAGGTTGCAGGTCCGTCGAGTGGACCCAGCGCAAAACGTAGACAAAGCATATCGCCAATAAAACTAAGAACTAGAGAAACATTGAACGACAGCGAAGGGCCAAGAGTGAAAGAGAAAAGAAAGGAAGTGTCTGTTGTAGTACCAACGCCAAGTGAAGAAAAGGACTTGGCCGCAGAGGAAAGTACCAGTGAGAAAGAATCAAAGAGAGATGCAAAATTGAAAAGAAAAAGGATACCGAGCAGGAGGTATTCCGGTCCGGAGTGGGCATACGTAGCCAATAACGATTGGTTAGACGAATTCGTGTCCCTCAGTCTCGAGAACGAGGAAGCAGAATCTCACTTTGGAAACAAAAATGTTATGGACTCTGTCGATTAAAGACATTGACCACCTGATTGACTTTCAACCGGCTAAGACATTGCTAACCTGATTGACTTTAAAACCGAGCTTGAGACAACGCTGCTAACCGATAAGAGACTAAGCTGCTAGAGAAAACTGTGTGAACATTGAACTCGTTCAGCTTTGTAAATACCTGCAAATACGCTTTGATAAGGTGTCTTCAACTCTCTGATTCTATACAGATCATGACTAGTTTCACTACACAGGGGCGTAAAATGAAATGTTGTAAATACATGTGTATAGGTTTAATAACTGCATGTGTACTAATAATTGTAGTAATAGTTCTTGGAATGCATGGGAAGAATGATAAAGAGACGAATGATGCTACTACTTCTAAACCTACTATCGTTACTGAACTAACAGCTCTGAAAAGACTCGAACAAGACGAGAGACACTTGCATGATAAAAAGGAACTTTCATCTAAAGTTTTCTATCGCTTGCTGAGTGAGTATGTTGAGACCATGGATGCGAAAAATTGTTATGTGTGTACGCAAATACCTACCTCAGTAGTGGAAGGGGTAACATATCACAGCATGCCTCTTACATATGGCATTACATGTTACGTTTGCATATGTCCCCATAATAGGGCACCTAAGTAAAATAGCTAGAGATTGGTATGCCAAATTAATGAGGGAATTCTTCGAACCGATGTCACCTTTTCACACAGCTCACGCACATAGAGAAAATCTTACATGCTTGCTTTCACCAGTAGAGATAGAATTTTTAGACCGCACTGATGATAGGAAGAATGAAATGAAGGAGAAATTAGAGAGGGAATTACACGAAAGAACATCTGTAGATAATTATGCTTTTGCTGCAATAAAGACACAGGGGAAAATTGCTTTAGATACATTGCATGTAGGGAGATTTTGTATATATAGAGCTGAATCATATTATGACACAGTCTTTGTGGGAACGAGTGAATGCAAACACATGTATGCGTTTAAACCTAAGTGGACGTTCATGCTGAATGGACAAGACCCAGTGATTCCAGGGGTATATTATATTTGTGGACTCAACGCCTATTATCGTCTTCCTAAAGGATGGTATGGGAGGTGTTATTTGGGAATAGTGTTCCCAAAGGTTTACCAACTAGACGACTTAAAGAAATTTCCAAGGCTGTCTGAATCACATCGTGTTCAGAAAAGGGAGACAGCTTCTGGTGTGGTAGGAGATATATTTGGAGCATTGGTTCCTTCAGTAGGAGTCATATTGAATTCAATCAAAATACGAAAGTTGTCTACTATTGTGGATAACATGTTGACAAAATTTTCAGGAGCTATAATCCTGATGGATGCTGAACTTGCTGCAGAAAGAGCAATGACTCTTCAAAATCGGCTTGCCTTAGATATTCTTTTAGCAAAGGATGGCGGCGTTTGCAAAATGCTTGGTACACGTCACTGTTGTACATATATACCAGACAGCAGTGGGAAAATTAGAACGATGCTTGCAAATTTAACTAAAGAAAGTGTAGATTTAAAGGAATTGAAAGAACCCGGAGTTTGGGAGAAAGTTGGAAAAGGATTTGCTTCTGTGGGAAATTGGCTCAGCAACGTTTGGAACGGATTGTTATTAAAAATAGTAAAGGGATTATTAATAGTATTAATTTGTTTATTAGGCCCTTGGGGAATATGGAAAACTATTAAAATATTAAAAGCAAGGAACAAAAGGAAGAGAGAAGAGAAAATAGAGAACAAAATGGTGGAGATATATAGGGAAAAATCAAAAGGGACTAAAAGAAAAAGGGAATTGACTGAAGTGCCAAATTACTATACAGAATTTTAATGGAATAAAATTTGTGGGTAGATTTGATGTGATGACATAATTAGTCATCAGAGGAGGGATTGATGACGCAGAAAAAGAAGGTCCGACATATATTCATGCATATCGCATAATTAAAACGTATATCGTGGTGTGATTTTAGTAAAGAAAATAATGTACGAGGGAAATTGTGCCCTCGGGGTAGTTCGCCATCATTGTAAACGAGCTTTATTAATCATGAAGTATTGAAAATGTAGTAATCCGTCATAATTGCAAATGTATGCCATGATTTCTTGTTTGAAAACTGTTTTGCTTAGCTTAAATTTAGTACAGGCTTTGGCCTAGTTGCCTGGTCTCAAATTCTAACTGCGTGTTTTTTTCCTTGAACTAATGAAACATATATTCTTGCTTGAAGTTGTATTTTTCCAGTAGAGCTGACTGATACACTTATCTCCAAGGTTTCGTACTAGGCCGGTTTCATCCCCTTTGATACAAGGTCAGTCTGCAGGTGCGGACAATGAAGGTACAGATACCAAAAATAATTGGCAAACCATGATACAACTTGTGTTCCAAGGCTTCAAGGCTAATGTATGCATAAATGAGTTCTAGTAAAAGACAGTTTTCATTGGACAATTTGAAGCCAACCTATGAACCCTCCAATGGAAGACCCTGCAGAATTTGGAATGATCTTTACTTAAACCCATCGGACAAAGAGAAGTCAGCCATTTTCTTCGATGCCAGTTTGAAGCCTGATGCCAGACTCCATTTTGGACGACACCCTGATGCCCTTTTCTCTATCTGAGAGAAAGAGACTTTGAGAATTCTCACCCTAGAGACTTTAACTTTGATTTGCCCCCGTCTTGCCCATGCAGTAACTTTTGCCCCATTTTCCTTGCCGCTGCAAGGAAGCTTGCCCTTAACTTTGCCCCTTTGAAACTTGCCCCATGCTGATCAACCGGTACCTGAAGGACGAAGACTTTTCTTGGATGCTGATTGTATTTGGTAAATATGAAAGGATAAATGTATTATGCATTGTGTTTTTCCTTTTAGGTACCAACTGCTATTTTGATAGGGTCCTAGCTAGAAGTTTTCCAAATTTGTGTTGGCTAAATTCGTTTTGCATGAAGTCCCACATGCCAATGCTAATTAGAGGTTAGTCGAGGTATCCATTCAATGTACCATGCTAAATTGAAATCTTGTCATGCTGACCAATGTATGCAATTAGTCAAATACAGTTAGTCATATTGGTGATTTGCATTGCGATAACAGAGTGTATCATTATTCAGATTTTACGTAGATTGCGTTTCTTCCGCCGTTATGGACAGCTAGTAATGTTCATATACATATATCAATTGGTTTTGAGACATATATATATCGTGCTAGCTTTGTTAATTTAGGGACATAAATTCACTAACTTTTAATAAACTGGTGTGGTTATTCATGACTGAAAGGTCATGGTGCGCCGAAATACCAACTGTCATTGATTTCTGATGTGCTATATTGATCTATTAATTGAGCACTGATTACCGATTGTGATAGTTATTGATTATTGATCTGAGTGACTCGACTATTTTAGGATGAGGAGAGCCCGACTCGGTTAAAAGATTCACCGACCTCCAATGTGTCCAGGTACAGGTAATTTATAAGGGCTGGACGCGTTATCACCATCACCAACATTAAAGAACAGAAACCCTCCCTTTCTATCATCTAGATCTTTCTGCTATGTCCGACTAGACTTGCAAATCATTTACTTCCTTTTTAGTGAAGCAGACCACAAGGTATTACGAAAACATGAATTGGGGAACTGAAACGATGCGCCAATAGAGGACGAAATTATGCTGCATTGTGCTTTAGTGTCAATTGCCTATATTGTGAAGCAAGAAAAGATAAATTATGGCGCGTGATGCGCCCTATCCAATGGCTGTATTACTTGACATTTTCAATATTCAGTATTCATTATTACTTCCGAATTCGGATGAAAACTTATGTTTATTGAAATCTGTAAATTAAGCAGCAAACGGTGAATTGTCAACTACAGTAAATCCATAATTATGCAAAAAAGGCAACTGCAGAATCACATCTTCCAGTTCTGTTATTAACACAACGGAGACCATAGTATCCTATCCTAATCATCTTCATTGCGCAGCATCACCTTTTCACTTATATACGTTGGTTGAAAATCTTTGCAACATCTTGCATTAATCCTATTTTTTTATTTCCATTTTATTCACGTGATACTCAACTCTAATTCCGACACTTTGCCACCATAACCAACGGGCAAGTTCAGAACCTGAGCTACTTTTTCTAGGACTAAGAAAGTACTTTGGGAACTTTCCTGCCTGGTAGACACTTTTACTTAATGGCAAACAACTCAACAATCGGGTAAAACCTAAAACGAGAAGTTTTTGTGACCATACCCTGCCATTTTTGGCTTAGATAAAGAATCCTGTCTCACGATCCACTATTACTCAATGTCTTCATAAAGCCCTCCCTATCCACAGAATACCTCAGCACTGTCACTTGAGTCAGACGGAGCAAATGGACTGACTAATACAACTCACATTTCACTGGAGCCACCAAAAAGCTTAAACCCAAGCTAAATTGCGAGAATCCACTACAAGGTTTTCTTCCTCTTGTATGAGCCAAAATATTGCCTTTATACTAGCTCAATCATTGGTCACCAGCACTGGCTTTTTCTTCCAGGGCCCAAGAAGGCTAAGTGGATTTCAAGCTTCCTTACTGAGTCATGGGACAACTCATTGGAAACAAACTCATTGAACATTAGCCACACAATAGCTATATTCTCTAAGAAGTGTACTCCAGCAGTACTTACAATTTTAAAAAAAATACCTCAGCAAATGTTTTATTTTTTTTATCGCTGGGCCCTATGAAGTATAATCCAGTTTCTCAACATATTGGTTAATAAGACAATCTGCACATTTTCAAGAAATAAAAAAAAACAGAAAACACATATTTGCAGTAACTCAACAGTGCTTCATTAGCATTTTAACAACAGCAGTTTCTCAGTTCCTAGCTCTTGGAGTTTTTATATTATTTAAGTTAAATATAAACATACATATATTTTAAAACCATACATAGAAAATACTTAGATTTGCCTATATTAGACACCCCCTTCCCAAAAGTCCTTTGTCACTCTATGTTATCTTTCAAGTCTTGGCATCAGAGTAGAATCCGTGATGAGGTGCACACCAAGATGGGAAGTGGTCTAAGATGCTTGTGAAAAATTAAAGATAAACACCAGAGAGCTAATTTCCAGATGTTGCCTGTGCTCCAGATGAGTCATCCAGTTAACTTCCTTTGCTTGTTGTCAATCTTGTGCACATGTGCCAACGTGGAAAGAAACTGATGATCAAGGAGAGCAGCCCTGCTGTCTTTTCATTTTCAGTATCTCTCATCTGATGTTAAAAAAATCCTGATCCACAGACCTTCTATGACAATCCACGAACATCAGCCGTCTCTGTAAAAGTTTGAACAATGTTTTGCATCGTCAAGACTGCAACCATGGCAAAAGAGTAATGGGATACACTTTGGAGCATATTTACAAGCCCCTACTACCACTGGAGCATCACTTTTTTGACGCTCTGGTGGCACACTGTGCCAGCCATTATTTACAAGGCCAACCAAAGCCACCTTGCATCACTTTTCATGGCCATGTAAATATGGTTCCCTTTCAAGCGTTATTCTGCGAAAAAGGGGCGTTTTGTGGGTGTTGCTGTGGTTGTTGTCATGCAACACCCATGGAATCTGATGCATTCCCAGATTTACAAGGCTCAGAATGAGTCAGATTCCTACACCGCCACGCGGGTGGCATAAAAGTGGCACAACGAGGAGAAATATCTATATTTCTCTTCATTTCTTTCCTCTTCCTATGTGTGCTGCAGGATGCAGCACACATAGAAGGAGGAATAACGGCATCAATGATTGTTTATGTGCAGGAAGATGTCACTTCCTGCACATAAACAACCATCCCTGCAATGCAGGCACACGTGAACCATGGTGTAGTGGTGTCTGTGTTGACACTAGGCTGCCAATTGTGTGCCAACAAGTACAGGGATGTGTTGTATTGCTGTAAATATAACACATCCCTGCACTTTCCTAACGGAAGAGCTCAGCATTGCAAGATGGCTTGCGGCGCCGGGCTATGTCATTATTTTGTAAATATGCCCCTTTGTATCTTTATCGGCCAACACAACCTATATGATCAAATGATATCCCAACTTAGCTGATGATCGGTTAAATAGTTGAGACAAGGAGAAAAATTACTGGAGGACCCCACATCAAAGTGGGGTCATTGTAAACAGGTAAATGCCATTTGTACCTAGTAGATATATTGACAATATAAATAGTTTAACCAGATTCCTGACTTACACAAATATAAAGGAGTATCAGTGTGCATCTGTACTGTCATATTGACCATTCGATGTAGAGAAACCCTATTTTAATTCACCCTGAGTGCTGACAAATCCAATCAAAGCCGAGAACATATTACAAAGAAGTCCACAAAGTTCACTTCAGAAATACATAATTCCCATTCTCCAAAGGAAAAAATCGAGTGAATGGATGGTTTAACTGGGTTTAACACCACTGGATGGCTGCCAGGAGAAATCATATGCTCTTTGACCTCACAAGGTTGGCCACACACTCTGTCCAAAAGCCTGGTTTGCAGCTGACCAAAAAGCAAGAAGTGGAAACTAATATTGTGTGTTCTACAGAGGTTACCCCAAGAATATCAATGACAGACATCAGAGACCACAAACTCAAGTCACCAAGATGTGCCTAAACATAGGTAATTTCAGGCCAATTCTTTTAACACTCCACAGACTTCGCAACTCTGCAAACATTGCACTCAAGTCAATTGCCATCCTCCACCGAGCCTACTGGAACGAAAGGCCTGACATACTCATAAAAGTGTCTTCTCATTATTTCCCCACAAGTAACCTGCAGTCTGTGACGTCAGAATCGTTGCTGCCAATTCAACCAACCAAAACAGAGGCTTTAGAATGCCCTTGTCCCCCAAACTGGAGCTCAATCTAACTACCTCTGATGTAAGGAAATGTCTCACTCGAAGCGTCTTCGCAGAAGCTTTCAAGACAGGCCAAATTCTACCACCCCTATACAAACCTACATTACACTGTGATAACCCAGAGCTGCCAAGTGTTCGGTTTGCTTATGTGCAACATTATTGTGTTTGCTGTGTATTTATGTGCGACATTTCCATGTCAACACTTTGAGTAATACTTTATCATGAGCTAAGCAAGGCAAATAGATGTATGTTTCACTATTATTGCATAAAGAATTAAATTTTTACCACGCTATGAGCTCTGCCAATGCTAATGTTAATGTTCAAATCCAAGTAGTCTATCTTTCCTGGTGTTTAGATAAGCTCTCTGCTTCATCTCACACAAATACTTGTCTTCCACTCCCCTTCAGAACACTGGGTACCCTTAGGTACCCAAAGTTCCAACATAAAGTGTTTTCATCCATTTCACTTAGGTACCCTATAGCTCCTGCAGTTCCAAATTGGTTACTCACATGCTTGAGCCAAACACACTTCTGTATTCTTAATGCATATACCTAGTGACCATCAACCTCCACCCCCACACTACCCCACCCAGTTCCCACAAATACAATATTGCTGTGTGGATATTTTGTGTGTTTTAGCTATATATGTAGTAAACATTGTAAACAGGTGCTGAAGAAAGCATTTTTTACAGCTGCACATCTTGCTTTTTCGAATGAACAGTACCTAATCAACTGCGAAGGCTGCCCTGTGACTGACTACCGATAAGGCAGTTGCTACATCAGTGCTGAAACGTTTATTGAAGTAGGAGGGCAAAGACCATTGTTACCTCTTGCCAAGGATGAGGCCCTTGGTCTGCTACAACCCAACTACCCCCGTTATGTGGGACAACCTTAGCAAGTTCTATTTTTTTAACTATAATCTTTTCAGTGAAGGATTTCCTAAGAATGCTTCCCGTGGTTAAAGTGAAGCTATAAGACCTATAATGTAATGTACTCTAACATTAAAAATACGAACTAACGATAAAGGTGTCACACATGACACGAAGCCCCTAAGCATATATGAGCACAGCATAAATTAGTTTCAGATGGAGCCTTGTTGTTCATTTGAGCGCCATCTGAGCAGAGTATAAGCATTATTAATGTTTTTTTTTTTTTTTTTTATTCAGTTCCCTTTCAATGTGTATCCTGGAATCCTATGCAAGTTTGCATCAATCCCAATCAACGCACTTCACTCACTATTGTGGAAGGAAACGGCGGGCTGCTACATAACTCTTTCTTGGGGCAGAAAAAAAGCAGGACTAAAGTTCTCACCTTATATTGTATTTTTATATTCATATACTTTCAGGGCAGCTGTAGGTCATCTTGCAGACACACAGTTAAGACGACCAAAACAACCGGAAACACTCTGTAGTGTTTGGCGTTTGCATGATGAGCTACAACTGCCCTGAAAGCATGTCATTTTGAAAAACAATATTAATGTTTCAAGAAACAGATTGGAGCGGCAGCCCTGGCTTCACTTTGATGATGAGCACGGCCGGCTTTAGCGATGGTGGCGCTTGGTGTGACATTTTTGGTGCCCCCTCAATGACCTTCTTCTCCCCGGATTCCGTCACTACCACCATCCAAAAGTGCTCCTCGTCACTTCATAGCCCCTCTCACACGCATTTTATTTGTTTTATAGCGCTGCTTAAACATGTGTACGATGTCAGACAACTTGACATCACACATACTTTATGCAGAGAACATGCAGTTTGCATGCAGCTACTTGATGACAGTTCATATGTCACTGTGCTATATTAGGATTGTTACTTATAAATTGCAAGTAACAAAAGGGATCTCGGTGACAACAGCAGTAACTCACTGTTATCTGCATAAAATACAGTTCTGTGATCAGCATGGTACATGCTCTATGCAGCAGCGATATCAACCCGCTGCGCTACTTTATGATGAGACAAAAATGCCTCTGGACAAAACTGCAGTCTCTCTCCAACAGGAACACTAAATACCAGAGTATTTTTTACATTGTTATTGTTGCTTGAAATATGCTGGTCACATAAGGAAATCTGCCAAAGGTACTTAGCATTGTGAAATGACGTGTGTGCCACTTACACCTAATTTGAATATATAATAAACACAACACGGCTAAAAAAAAATGGTAACCAAAGAAGTTCAAAAGATTTGTTTAACCCCCAAAAAAAATCTGACCTCTGCACCAGCGCGCAGTCCTCTTGCAGTCTGTTTTGCAAAAGTCTCTCTCTCTAGATGATGACTCGACTGATGCTCCCGGAGCTCTAACTATCAGAGCAGAGCGCTAGCAGAGGGAAAAGAGAGGGGCTTTATCAAGAGGTTCCCAGCTCCAATGTGCTTTTTCTGCAATGCTCTAGGACTGACATGTCCAACGTGGCTGTGTGTTTAAGAAGAGTAGCTGTTACAGTGTGTTGGAGTCACAAGGTGCTTTGCTTGTCTACGCCAGTGGCTGTGTTCTCTGTCCGGATCAAGGGGGGGGGTACCTCACAGGCACCAAGCAGAGTACCAAAGGTCCGCACTCAGCAGTTAAATTCAGCTGAGCTCTCGAAGAACCAGCATACTCTTTTCTGACACATTGCACTGAGCCCGTTCTGAGAGTGGGCACAAGTGCTGGGACCTTACTACAAACTCCTGTCCCAGAATAAGGCACACTTGTGAGGCCAAAAGGCTGAGGCGCCTGTGCAGCCCCTGGTACGGATGTAACCAGGACAAAGTCGGGTAACCTTGATGACGCAGAAATGAAAGTTTTACATTTATTAGCGCATAAACGTAGAGTGAAATAATCATGTGTGACTTTAACCGAACTAATAAAGATTGTACGGGGACAAAATGTGCCCTCAGAGTAGTTGCCAACATTTATAAGCGTGCTTTATATAACGTGATGTATTAGAATTGCACTAATCCGACATAATCATAAACGTGTGCTACGATTTGCTTGTTTGAAATGTTTTAGCTTAGCATAACTTTAGTGGAGGCTTTGGCCTAGTTGCCTGGTCTCACGATTTAGATGCTCGTATTTTTCCAATGTGCTAATAAACGTGTATTTTGCTTGAAGCTGTACTTTTCCACTGAGATCGTTCACATGCTTATCTTAAGGTTTCGTGCCAGCCTGGCATTTTTCTCTTTGCTCCAAGGTCAATCTGCAGGTGCGGACAATGGAAGCTCTGAAAGTGAGTTAATTGGTATAAAATGTTGCAACTTGCGTACCCGTCTCCAATGATAATGTATGCTTAAGTAAAAGCTTGAGAACTGTTGTTTTTGATTGGACAATTTGAAGCCAACCTATCAACCCTCCAATGGAAGACCCTACTGGATTTGAACTGTTGTCTATTTAAACCAGGTGCACGAGAAGAAAGTAGCCATTACCAGCCATTACAGCTATTACCCGACATTGCACCGATTGCGCCATTTTGTAGCTATTATGGCCCACCTTGCTGCGACGCCATTTTGACAGAGACTCTGATGCTTTCTCTAATCGAGAGAAAGAGACTTTAAATGATTCTTGCCCTAGAGACTTTAACTTTGATCCCTTTTGCATGTAGTAGTTTATCTTGCCACCGTGAGGCAATTGCCCCGTCCACCCCTGCCCCTTTGCCCCGTCCCATGCTGATCGAGAAACGGTACCTGTGAGACGAAGACTTCCTTGAATGCTGATCGTAATTGGTAAATATGAAAGGAAATTGTACAATTGCATTGTGTTTCTTTTAGGTAACCAACTGCTGATTTTTGATAAGAGCCCTAGTTAGGAGTTTTCCAAATTAATGTTGCTAAATTGTTTTTGCATGAAGTCCCACATGCCGATGCTAATTTGAGGTTAGATGAGGATTCCTTTTGTTGCACGATGCAATTTGAGACCTTGTTATGCTGACTAAATGTATGCAATAAGTTCATTACAGATTATAGTATTAGTGATTTGCATTGCTATTATCGAATGCCTTGTTATTCAAATGCTGCATAGATTGCATCTTTTCCGCCGTTATGGACAGCTATTAATGTTCATTTATGTTTATCATTTGGTGTTGAGACACATCTATATTGTGCTAGCTTTGTTAATATAGGGAAATAAATTCACTAACTTTGAATAAACTGGTGTGGTTATTCCTGACTGAAAGGTCAGGGTTCGCCGAAATGTATTCTGGATTAATTGTTAAGTGTTATGTTGATCAAGGTATTGCTTATGTTCGTTATTGATTATCAATTACATTAAGTTGGCTGGTCTCGGGTGAAGAGAGTCCCACTTAGTCAAAAGATTCATCGGCCTAAAGAGCGACCAAGATACAAGTAAAATTATCAGTACGGATCGCTCTATCAGTAGATGGTAGCAGAGGACGGTTTAGACTTTTGGGACCCCACTAGAGACATACATGGTGTTAAATTAACGGTTTCGATTTTTGAGATCCCACTCGAGAAGTTGAATTAGATTTTTCTTGGGTAAAACAGATTGAGAAAATGATGATGGGCTAGGTCCACCGCGACTTTCCCGGGATCTTGAAGCTTGCGAATGAAGAGAATGGAGGTGTGGAATCAGCGTTGGCGGTACTAGTGATGGTATGAGTGAAGTTAGGATTTTGCGCTTGCACAGCTTATTGCCGCAGATTGTGTGAAAAGGTTGCGAGGATTTTAGAGAAGAGCGGAGGTGCGACTCCGAGTGTAGAAGTAGGGAAGTCGTCGAACTTCATAGAAAATAGCGGAGGTGCGACTCCGAGTGTGAGAGTAGGGAAGTCGTCGAACTTCATGTGCATGTGGTGCTTCGTGCATAAAAAGGTCCACGTGGTTGTTGTTGTTGAGACGGGCCCTGCGAGGTCAAGAGACTCCGGAGTATGTTGAAAAGTGTATGAGACACTTGTTTTATGTTGTGGTCTGGTCGGTTTAGTAGGTTGATCGGGCGTGGTCAACGAGTCGGTACGTGTGTTAAGGGAGTGAAAGAAACTTCGACTTCGGGCTTTGACAAAATTCTAAGTGCACTAGAATAGATCATTGACAAGTTGAGAGTAGGTCTGCGGGTCAGATTTGCTTGCGAAAGTGGGGACCGAGAAAGATGGAATAACTGCCGAGGCTAGTGAAAAATCCCTAAGGTCCTGAAGCGATTGTGTTACCCTTCCTGTAGTAAACCGACAGATCTGTTTTATTATAATTTTTTTGGTTGCTCGCGATTCATGCTAGAGGTTGTTACGAGAGGAGCTGAGTGAAGGAGGACAAGCCGCGAGGCTTTGTCAGCCGCAGTGTGTGAGTGTGACGTCATTAGGAGCCGCGCTGGGATAGGTTGGTTACAAAGAAGGGTCGCACACGGATTGGACGCAGTCCGTGAGACTCGATTGGAAGGGGAAAGGCAAGCGAAGAGTATTCCGGGAATTAAAGTCACTTATTGATTACAAACTTTGTTAAATAAAAGACGAGAAAATGAAATTTTTTAAAGCATTAAAGAGTGCGATGAAGGGAGAGTCTTACATTAAAGCGAGCGTAGGAGAGGAGACGCCACCCGAAGGTACACCAGCTTACATTGTAATGGAGGAAAAAGGGGTAGCTCCGTGCCTTTGGCTAAAGCAATGGCACAAGCTGACAGAGAAACATGGGAGCGGAGCGTTCCCGATCCATGGGACATTCAATATAAGGATCCTAGTGAATTTGAGATTCGCGATGTACGACATGAAGGTACCTCCAAGGCCAGCACAGTTTGAGGCTCTAGCAATTTGGGAACTGATGGCTAGACAGCAACAGCAAAATAAGTTCGAGACCAGGATAAGAAAGGTAGAAAAGACACTAGCGGACGCTAGGTGGGATAATGCACAGAAGGTGTGGAGGTCAGATGTATTGCAGGGGATAAAATTGTTTCCCGCAATTACTAAGGAAGAAGAGGAGACAGGTAAGAAAGCTACCTGTAAGACAAACAGGAGGTGTTCCAAGGATAGAGAGGACGAGGAAAAGTTGAGAAGAGAAGAGGAGTTAGAGGATGAGGAGTTAATCATGCAATTGCTGAACGACCGTCCACCACCTTATGCAGAGAGTGGACAAGGTCCAAGTACCAGTTCTGCCCCTCCGGCACCGGTACAGAACAGTGAAACTCAGAGTTCAGGAGCATCATCGGGATCTAAGGACCCGAGTTTACTGTTCACCCCGCAGATACCGCAGGTTAGGAGAATATATCCAGATGTGCCCATGTTGAAACCAGCAGAAAATTATCAGCCGCAGGTCCCAAGGTACTACAGCAGTGACAACAGTACGGGAATGATTCTAGATCCAACCGTAATGGGAGGACAGAATGGTCACAACCCAACACCGGCACAAGCTGAATCAACCCAGTTTTTGATGCCTCAAAAGCAGATGCAGGGGGGAACTGCACATGCTCAGATGACGGGGAGTCAGATGGGCATGCCGGCAATGATGACCCATAGTGTGGGAATGAACATGTCTCAGAACATGGGGAATGGACAGAACCCAGATGCGATATCACTACCCATTACTGTAGGTCCACCGGTACCTTTGTACAGTCAGCCTAATTTGGGTATGAGCGGTCAGGGATCAATGCTGCAGAATGGGACAGAAAGGAGGTGCATAGAAAACACTCCAGGGATAACTCCGATAGCGGCTCAGCCAACTGGATCTGGGTCCTTGATGGAGTTTAGTCCCATATGTGCTCAGTCAACACTGGTGAGGTCGAGTCCCCCACTGGTGATACCGCTGTCATCGAATACTGAAAAGTTGCCGCAACCATCAATGGCAGTCGATGTGAATGCTACACTGATGGGGTTGAATGCGCAACAGCTGACACAGTGGTTCAACAGTCTAAATTCCACACAAAGCTCAGCCAGTGGGAAGGGAGAAGACTATCTGAATAGGGTCAGGTTGAACATGGAAGCACAAGAATTGGTGGAAGGGACTATGGGTGTGAATAGGTTAGAGTCCTACTCGGAAGAAGAGCTGAGGTATCTATGTCCCAGGATTACGAGAGAAGTGAACAAGGTACATAGAAGTTTGCAAGAAATAGCTGACAAAAACGGGGTTGATATAGACAAGACGAAACACTTGAGCAGGAGCTATAGATTGGATTTCGGGACCACAGATTTTGAACACATGAGGTCAGCAGGCATGAAGGCGCACCTTAGAGAATTGCTGCAGAGTGCACAAGTGTGGAGGTGCTTAGACAAATGGGAAAGCAGATGGGTAAAGAGGAAGGAAAAGAGGAAAGACAGTGTCCCAGAGCTCAACGAGAAAAGACCACAGAGTAGTGATGCAGTAACCATGTTACCAATGAGGGAGACAGCAGGGGGAAAATTAATACATGTACCATGGCACAGAAGCGACATTCAGTCTTTTACGGATGATTTTCCCAAACTGAGAGAGAAACCGATTGAATGGTATCAACAGACTGATAGGTTTGTGAAGCTTGCAAAATGTCTCTGGGAAGACCTGAACACTCTCTTTGAGATTGTGGTTCTGGCAGATTTGTGGGAGGATTGCAAAAGAGCTGTAGGTTGGCCGACAAGTGAACCGGAGAGAGACAGGGATACGGGTGCACCATCACCTATGGTGATGAGCTTGTACTATAAGGTGATTGAGCATTTGAAGACGAAGGTTGCCGCGAAAAATGTGGATTGGCAGAAGATCGATCGAACTGCCCAAGAGGCTAAAGAGTCGATTCATAGCTACTATGAGAGGTTGTTGAAGGCGTTCAAGAACTACAGTGGCACGGAAACAATAGAGGCGAAGGACATGCTTCATTTTGTGTTTAGATTTGTGGAAGGGCTGAGACCAGAGATAAGTCAGATGATAAAGTCGAATTTGATTTGCTGGCAATCGAAACCGATTGATGAGGTGTTGAATTATGCGAAATACTGTAGCGACGAAATTGAAGTGAAACAGAAAAGGTTGAAGGAGAAAGTGATGATGATGCAACTTAAAGCAGCTCAGACAGGTCTGCAAGGTTTGCAAGGGTTGCAAGGGTTCCAACAGCAGGTACCGCAACCGCAGCCGCAGTTGCAGGGAAATATGATGTTTCAGCCACAGGCGAGAGGCAGAGGCAGAGGAGGTTTTGGAAATAATGGTCCGGATTTGAACACTGTTGTGACTCCGAATGGTGTGCAGGCATTGAAAAAGGTGATGCCATGTCACGTGTGCGGGATTGTCGGACATTGGAAACGCGAGTGCCCGATGGTGGTGCAGGAAGGTGCAGGTGTTGGTCAGCAAAACAATGATGTCAATGCATTTCAGACAATGAGGGGACCGAAAATGAGAGGTCCAAACCCAAATTTTCAGACCATAAATCAGTTGCAGGGATTACAGCCCATGCAGCCGCAGCAAATGCAGATGCCCCGTATGCAGATGACGCAAATGCAGCCAATGCAACAGCAGTTTCCCATGGTACCTAATCAGCAAATGCAAATACCCTTGGCACCAATGAGTCAGCAGCAAGTGATGGTTCCTCCACAGGTCTCGGGTCAGGTAATGAATACAAATGGCACCGTACAACAGTTCCCACTACACAGTGAGAGTGGAATAAACAATGTATGGGAGAGTGAAAGTTCAGGAGAGGAAGGAGATTGTGTGCTTGCAGCATCCTTGGAAGTTGATCAAAAGGGCCCGTATGTGGAGGGAAGAGTAATGGGTCATCGTGTCTCATTCTTGGTTGACACAGGAGCCACACGTTCAACTGTTAATAGCATTGAAGTACTGAATTTGCCGCTCTCAGGGAGAACAGTTCAAGTGGTGGGAGTAGCAAACAGGCACCTGACAAACCCAATCACAGATCCGGTACCAGTCAGCATTGGTAACTATCAAGGGTTACATAAATTTGTGGTATGTGACTCAAGCCCGATAGCACTGTTAGGGAGAGACCTATTGTGCAAGTTGGGATGTTCGATTATGTGTTCGAACGAGGGAATAAAAATTCAGACGAGCAGTGATGGGGAAGAAGAGGACAGTGTAGAGGGGGATGAGATGGAAACTGTCGATGAAGAGTATCCTCTGATTTGCCTTTTCCCGATGATAACTGAAGAAGATATTCCAGCTGAGTTACGGGAAACAGTCGGAAAGGAAGTGTGGGATATGACAGGGAAAGAGGTGGGATTGATGAAAGGAGTGGAACCAGTGAAAGTGACTGTAAAGCCCAATGCAACCTTTCGCCAGACCCCACAATACCACATGGCACAAGACACCCTCATGAAAGTTGCCCAACTCATTGACGAATTTGTAAAGCAGGGAGTACTGAAAGAAGTGTTAAGCAGTCCATGTAATTCACCAATCATGGGACTAATAAAGCCGAGTGGAAAGGTCCGAATTGTACAGGACTTGAGGAAAATAAATGACATCATAATTAAATGTTGCCCTGTCGTACCAAATCCAGCCGTGATAATGTTTCAAGTCCCTTGCGATGCTGAGTGGTTCTCAGTCATCGACTTGTCACAAGCGTTCTTTTCGGTGCCTCTTCATGAGGACAGCCAATTTCTCTTTTGTTTCAAATTCTTAGACAGAGTTTACAGTTGGTGTCGAATTCCTCAAGGGTTTTCTGAGTCACCGTCAATATTCAATCAGATTCTAAAGAAAGACTTGGAAGCATTAGAATTGCCATTTGAGTCAACCCTAGTACAGTACATCGATGACTTACTGATTGCATCAAAGACAGAAAGTGGCTGCACAGCCGACACCATTGCTCTGTTGAACCATTTGGGAAGGAATGGACACAAGGTGTCTCCTTCCAAGTTGCAGTTCTGTCAGAAGAAAGTAAAATACTTGGGTCACCAGATAGAGAAAGGGTCACGGAGAATAATGAAGGAAAGAATAACCAGTGTACTTCAAATGAGTCCACCAAAGACAAGGAGGGAGGTGAGGAAGTTTTTGGGAATGGTGAGCTACTGTCGTCAGTGGATTCCCAACTTTTCAACTCTAGCAAAGCCTTTACTGAAACTGACCCAGAAGGATGCCTTGGATCAAATTGAGCTGAAAGGAGATGAGATGGATGCTTTTATCGAATTGAAAGAATGCATGTGCAGGGCTCCAGCTTTAGGTATGCCTGATTACACAAAGCCTTTCACACTGTTTTGTCATGAACGTGATGCATGTTCTTTGTCTGTCTTGACTCAAGCCCATGGTGGCGTAAACAGACCAGTAGCGTATTTTTCAGCTACTTTGGATCCGGTCGCAGCAGCACTTCCAGGGTGTTTGCGCGCCGTAGCAGCAGTTGGTATCAGCCTCACTCAGAGTGAAGGAATAGTGATGGGACACCCAGTAACAGTCATGGTCCCTCACTCAGTTGAGATACTTTTGACCCGCTCCCGAACGCAACACATGACTGGAGCAAGACTCACAAGGTATGAAACGATAATTCTGGGCTCACCGAACGTGCAGCTGAAAAGGTGCACTACGTTGAATCCAGCAACATTGCTTCCTGGTGAAAATGCTGAAATTGAGAACGCTGAAGACGTCGAGCATGACTGCCTTCAGGTGACTGAATTTTGCACAAAACCTCGATCTGACATTAAGGATACTAAGCTGGATGAAAATGACCAAATTGTTTTCGTTGATGGCTCATGTCTAAGAGATGGGATGGGAATTTTGAAAGCAGGATATGCTGTGTGTACTGTAACAGGTGTCTTGGAAGCATCCTGGCTCCAAGGAGTCTATTCCGCACAAGTAGCAGAGCTTGTAGCCCTTACAAGAGCATGCCAATTGTCTACACTGATGAAAGTCACCATTTACACTGATAGTCAGTACGGGTTTGGAATTGTGCACGACTTTGGACAACTATGGTCACAGAGAGGTTTCCTGACTTCTTCAGGGTTCCCAGTGAAAAACGGGGAGAGAATAAGGGAATTGTTACACGCCATCCAAATGCCAGCTGAAGTTGCAGTGGTAAAGTGTAGTGCTCATACAAAAGGACAGGACTATGTCTCTCTGGGAAATGCATATGCGGATCAAGTCGCAAGATTTTGTGCCTTGAACTGTATATTACTCAGGGATGAATGGAATTCGATAAGTGAACCAGAACTCGAACCAGCTGAAGCATTTGCCTTGAAGGTCGTAGATACAATAGATGAACTAAAAGCATTACAGAATAACGTCAGGGAGGATGAAAGAGATTCCTGGATTAAATCAGATGAGTTATGGGTTTCAAATGAGGGAAAATTTGTTTTGCCAAATAGTCTCTTATCACAGCTTGCACGGTTCTATCATGGGCAGGCTCACCTAGGGAGAGATGCCATGATAAGATTGTTAAAAACTGATTGGTTTAACCCCAGATTCCGTCAAGCTGCAGAAGCAGTTTGCCATCGATGTGTCACTTGCCAGCAGATGAACCCAGGGAAGGGAACGGTTGTGAACGCGAGCCACATTGGTAGGGCGAGTGGCCCGTTTAGTAGGATGCAGATGGACTTCATTGAGATGCCTGTGCATGTTGGTCTAAAGTATGTGTTGGTGATTGTGTGCATTTTTAGTCACTGGATTGAGGCATACCCCACACGTAGAAATGACAGCCTTACAGTTGCAAAGCTATTGTTGAGGGAGTTAATACCACGTTTCGGATTCCCGATCTCTTTAGAATCAGATAGAGGAAGTCACTTCAATAACGAGGTGATAAAGTTACTTTGCGAAGCGCTGAACATTGAGCAAAAACTGCATTGTAGCTATCGCCCTGAAGCATCAGGACTGGTGGAGCAGATGAATGGTACACTGAAATCAAGAATGGCGAAAATATGTGCATCGACAAATTTGAAATGGCCTGACGCATTGCCTTTGGTGTTAATGTCAATGAGAAACACCCCTGACAGAAAGACTGGATTGTCCCCGCACGAAATTCTCATGGGCAGGGCTATGAGACTTCCTGCAGTTCCCGCAAACGCGCTTTTGAATATTACAGATGATATGGTGTTAGACTACTGCAAGGGTCTGGCTGACGTGGTGCGCTCTTTCTCTCACCAGGTGGAAGCAACCACCTTGCCACCGATCCAAGGTCCAGGACACGCACTGAAAGCAGGTGACTGGGTCGTGGTAAAGAAGCACGTGAGGAAGTCGTGTCTGGAACCCCGTAGGAAAAGGCCCTTTCCAAGTGATCCTGACAACAACTACCGCTGTGAAGTGCGCGGGAGTTCCCAACTGGATTCACGCCAGTCACACAAAGAAAGTGTTGTGTCCAACAGATGAGGAAGTTGAAGCGCTGAAACTGCCAGTGCCTGATAAAACAGTGCTGAGTGCTGAGACAGAGCAAAACCGAACTGAAAGCGAACAGGCAGGAACAGAAGAGAGAGAAATATTCTCTGAGGACGAAGCAACAGACTCACTTGGGGAAGACCAAGGAGAAACCTCAGACAGCGACGAAGCAGCTGAAGGTGACAAAGAACCTGAAGCAGCTGAGGGTAGCAAAGAGCCTGAAGCAGCTGAAGGTGACAAAGAACCTGAAGCAGCTGAAAGTGATAAAGAGCCTGACGAAAGTAACGGTGACGAAGGGCTCGAAAGAGGTGAAAAGGCAGGAGAGCCTGATCAGAGGAGGGCTTTCCCAGAAGCAGACGATACAGAAAAAGAAAAAGGGAACGTGATTGATTCCCCAGAAGGAGGGGACAAGGCAGAACAGAACGAAACAGTTCAAGCTTCCACAGAAAAGATCGCAGGTCCATCAAATGGACACGGTGCAAAGAGGAGACTAAGTATATCACCAATAAAACTAAGAACTAGAGAAAATTTGAACGACGGAGAAAGGCCAAAAGTGAAAGAGAAAAGAAAGGAAGTGTCTGTCGTGGTACCAACCTCAAGTGAAGGAAAAGACTTGGCCAAAGAGGAAAGTACCAGTGAGGCAGAATCGAAAAGAGAAGCAAAATTGAAAAGGAAAAGGATACCAAACAGGAGATATTCCGGTCCAGAATGGGCATATGCAGTCAATGACGATTGGACTGACGAATTTGTATCTTTAAGCCTCGAGAACGAAGAAGAAGAGATACCAATAGAAAAGAAAAGTTTTATGGACTCTGTCGATTGAAAGGGTAATAAATGATATTGCTTGCTACAATCTAATGTGATACAACCAGACATCGCTAAACCGGATAAGACACTTGCTGAACTGATAAAGACTGAATTATTGCCGAATTGAGACAAATGCTGCTAACCGATAAGTGACTGGCCTCTTGAAGAAAACTGTGTGAACATTGCGCTCGTTCAGCTTTGTAACTGAATTGCTAAATAGTTTCTTTATAGGTGCTTCTAGCTCTCTGATTCTATACAGATCATGGCTACACAAAACAGTAGAGTGAAATATTGTAAATATGCGTGTATAGGCTTGATAATTGCATGTGTACTAATAATAATGGCAATAGTGCTTGCAATGCATGGAAAGGGTGAGAATGAGAAAATTGATGCTTCTACTTTTGCTCCTGTTACTGTCACTGAACTAACCGCATTGAAAAGACTAGAATTAGATGAGAGACACCTGCATGATAAGAAAGAACTCTCGTATAATGTTTTCTATCGCTTGCTAACAGAATATGTTGAGACTATGGATGCGAAAGATTGTTATGTGTGTACACAGATACCGACATCAGTAAAGGAAGGGGTGACTTATCACCACATGCCTCTTACATACGGGATTACATGTAGTATAGTAATGTCTAGATTTTATGGTCAAACTAACATACAGTATTTTTACTCAAATTATGATGTTACCTTTGCATATGTTCCTATAATAGCGCAGCTAAGCCAGATTGCTAAAGATTGGGATGCCAAAATAATGAGGGAATTTTTCGAGCCAATGCAACCTTTTGAAACGGCTCACGCTCATAGGGAAAACCTTACCTGCTCGCTCTCTGCAGTAGAAATAAGCTTTTTAGATCGCACAGATGATAGAAGGGCACAAATGAATGCGAAATTAGAAAAGGAGCTAAGTAAGAGGACTTCAGTAGATCATTATGATTTTGCCGCAATAAAAACACAAGGGAGAATAGCTTTAGATGCTTGGCATGTAGGGAAATTTTGTATATATCGAGGTGAATCTTATTATGACAACATTTTCGTAGGAGCGAGTGAGTGTAAACATACGTTTATCTTTAAGGCCAAATGGACATTCATGATGAACGGACTTGACCCTGTCATTCCAGGTGTATATTACATTTGTGGGTATAATGCCTATTATCGTCTTCCGAAAGGATGGTGGGGGAGATGTTATTTGGGTATAGTGTTCCCAAAAGTTTATCAACTGGATGACCTATCGATGATTCAAAAGACATCTGGATCCCATCGTATCCAGAAAAGAGAGACCGCAGCTGCTGTGGTAGGAGATATATTTGGAGCCATGATTCCTTCATTGGGAGTTGTGTTGAATTCCATCATAATAAGAAAGTTGTCTACTATAGTGGATAACATGTTGACAAAGTTTTCAGGTGCTATAATCCTGATAGATGCTGAACTTGCAGCGGAAAGAGCTATGACTCTTCAAAATAGGCTTGCTTTAGACATTCTTTTAGCAAAGGATGGTGGCGTTTGCAAAATGCTTGGTGCGCGCCACTGTTGCACGTATATTCCCGACAACAGTGTGAAAATTAAAACTATGCTTGCTAATCTAACAAAAGAGAGTGCAGACTTGAAGGAATTTAAAGAACCAGGAGTGTGGGAGAAGGTTTGAAAAGGACTTGCTTCAGTGGGAAATTGGATTGGGGGAATTTGGAATGGAATATTACTAAAAATAATACAGGGAATATTAATAGTACTGATTTGTATATTTGGAATTTGGGGAATAAAAAGGGGAATAATAATGATTATGGCAAGAATTAAGAGAAGGAAGGAAGAGAAAATGATTAAAAGAATGGCAGAAGAATACAAAGCAAAGACCAGGGGAATTAAAAGGAAAAGAGAACTGACAGAATTTTAATGGAATAAAATTTGTGGGAATAGTTTGTGTGATGACAAGTAGTCATCAGAGGAGGGATTGATGACGCAGAAATGAAACTTTTACATTTATTAGCGCATAAACGTAGAGTGAAATAATCATGTGTGACTTTAACCGAACTAATAAAGATTGTACGGGAACAAAATGTGCCCTCAGAGTAGTTGCCAACATTTATAAGCGTGCTTTATATAACGTGATGTATTAGAATTGCACTAATCCGACATAATCATAAACGTGTGCTACGATTTGCTTGTTTGAAATGTTTTAGCTTAGCATAACTTTAGTGGAGGCTTTGGCCTAGTTGCCTGGTCTCACGATTTAGATGCTCGTATTTTTCCAATGTGCTAATAAACGTGTATTTTGCTTGAAGCTGTACTTTTCCACTGAGATCGTTCACATGCTTATCTTAAGGTTTCGTGCCAGCCTGGCATTTTTCTCTTTGCTCCAAGGTCAATCTGCAGGTGCGGACAATGGAAGCTCTGAAAGTGAGTTAATTGGTATAAAATGTTGCAACTTGCGTACCCGTCTCCAAGGATAATGTATGCTTAAGTAAAAGCTTGAGAACTGTTGTTTTTGATTGGACAATTTGAAGCCAACCTATGAACCCTCCAATGGAAGACCCTACTGGATTTGAACTGTTGTCTATTTAAACCAGGTGCACGAGAAGAAAGTAGCCATTACCAGCCATTACAGCTATTACCCGACATTGCACCCATTGCGCCATTTTGTAGCTATTATGGCCCACCTTGCTGCGACGCCATTTTGACAGAGACTCTGATGCTTTCTCTAATCGAGAGAAAGAGACTTTAAATGATTCTTGCCCCAGAGACTTTAACTTTGATCCCTTTTGCATGAAGTAGTAGTTTATCTTGCCGCCGTGAGGCAATTGCCCCGTCCACCCCTGCCCCTTTGCCCCGTCCCATGCTGATCGAGAAACGGTACCTGTGAGACGAAGACTTCCTTGAATGCTGATCGTAATTGGTAAATATGAAAGGAAATTGTACAATTGCATTGTGTCTCTTTTAGGTAACCAACTGCTGATTTTTGATAAGAGCCCTAGTTAGGAGTTTTCCAAATTAATGTTGCTAAATTGTTTTTGCATGAAGTCCCACATGCCGATGCTAATTTGAGGTTAGATGAGGATTCCTTTTGTTGCACGATGCAATTTGAGACCTTGTTATGCTGACTAAATGTATGCAATAAGTTCATTACAGATTATAGTATTAGTGATTTGCATTGCTATTATCGAATGCCTTGTTATTCAAATGCTGCATAGATTGCATCTTTTCCGCCGTTATGGACAGCTATTAATGTTCATTTATGTTTATCATTTGGTGTTGAGACACATCTATATTGTGCTAGCTTTGTTAATATAGGGAAATAAATTCACTAACTTTGAATAAACTGGTGTGGTTATTCCTGACTGAAAGGTCAGGGTTCGCCGAAATGTATTCTGGATTAATTGTTAAGTGTTATGTTGATCAAGGTATTGCTTATGTTCGTTATTGATTATCAATTATATTAAGTTGGCTGGTCTCGGGTGAAGAGAGTCCCACTTAGTCAAAAGATTCATCGGCCTAAAGAGCGACCAAGATACAAGTAAAATTATCAGTACGGATCGCTCTATCAACCTTGGCCTGGTTACAGCCCACAGAGACTGCATTGGCAGTGGCTCTCGGCAGCAGGTTCAACAGCTCTGGGCTGGGAGTATTTATTCTGGCTGGACTGAGAAGGCTGCGTGTGATCCAAGCAAGTCTAAGCGCTATGAACTGTGTGCCACTGCATTTAGGTGTGGCCAGGAGGCGTCAAACATTGAAATGCATTAGTTTAGACCTAAATGCAGGGAACTTGGCAGGGCTGATGACCTCACAAACTGCAGGCCCATGGCTCACCTATCCTTCATCAGCAAGATAATTAAAAAAACAGTTTGCACTGAAATCCAAGATCACATCAGTGTTAAACATTACCTACCGGCAGGACTATCAATTTGGCTTCAGCTCATGCTCCATCTGAGAGACCACTTCTTTACACATTGTAGACATCGCCCTCCTGACCACAGATGAACAGATGAAGATGGCACCTGCTTCCTGATACTGCTAGACCTTCCGGCTGTCATCAACACAGCCGACCATACATCTTTTTTCCACACTCTGGATTCTTAAATGAGATTCTCTAGGAATGTCCTGACTGGCGTGCTTACTATCTTTCCCATCAATGCCATTTGTGCACATGGTGACTCAAGGTCCGAAAAGATCCCCAACAGCTTCCTCCAGATTTCCTTATGGTCTTCAGTCAAATTCAACCTCTATATGGAGTCCTTTGGGGTTGTACTCACAGATAACAGCATAAAGACTCACCAACATTGCATCAATACACAACTCAACCGGAATGTCTTGTCTGCTCCAGACACCCAACACCTCAAACACTGCTTGCACCTCATCCAGACCTCGATGTTCAATGCCCTCCAGAAGCTAATCCCAACAAAGACAGGGTTCTTGTTATTTACCAAGTGCAATCAACAGCATATAATACAAACCTCACTCAATAACATGTAATAATATCACTCAGTGGATTCAAACCCCAACTTTCACTGAAATCCAAAACACTTGGATTCACCTTGGACACCAACCTCACCTCAAGGTTTGCCGAAAAATCTAAGATGGTCTGGTACCAGCACTTGTCTAAAGAAAGTGAAACCATTTCTTCCACAAATCAACTTTAGAACTGCTGTCTAAACCCTTGTACTCTTCCACCTGGATGATGGCAAAGCCCTGCTCCCCAGTCCACCAGACTCCACACTGATACCTCTTACGGGCATCCTACACCCCACTGCACATCTCTTCCAGGACCAGAAGATATATGATCACAACATAAACAACATGAAGGAATTCCCTTGGCTCCCGCACCATCTTCAGAGGTGCAACATTTCCAAAGTCATCATAACCAGCACCACCTTATCTTGCAGACATGCCAACCATCTTGGGTGGCTCCCAGCACACCTGAAGCCAGGCCACCATCAGACTGAAGATTAGTAAGTGTGAAAAGTGCAGGCCTTTTCCATCTATGCAAGATCTAGGATGACATCTCCGTAGCCATAAGTACTACCGGAACTAATTCTGGAAAGAGCTGCCTGCATCTCTTTAAGGAACACTACATCACAATGCATTAACAATCCACTAACCACCGGCTTCTCCCATCACTTATTGACTGTATGCTTGCCTTTGAGACTGTACAGTGCTCTGCTTCCTTTTTGGCTAGGTATGCACTATTGATGACGCAGAAAAAGAAGGTCCGACATATATTCATACATATCGTGTAATCAAAACATATAATGAAGTGTGATTTTAGTAAAGAAAATGATGTACAAGGGAAATTGTGCCCTCGGGGTAGTTCGCCATCATTGTAAACGAGCTTTATTAATCATGAAGTATTGAAAATGTAGTAATCCGTCATAATTGCAAATGTATGCCATGATTTCTTGTTTGAAAACCGTTTTGCTTAGCTTAAATTTAGTACAGGCTTTGGCCTAATTGCCTGGTCTCAAATTCTAACTGCGTGGCTTTTTCCTTGAACTAATGAAACATATATTCTTGCTTGAAGTTGTATTTTTCCAGTAGAGCTGACTGATACACTTATCTCCAAGGTTTCGTACTAGGCCGGTTTCATCCCCTTTGATACAAGGTCAGTCTGCAGGTGCGGACAATGAAGGTACAGATAATAAAATAATTGGCAACCCATGTTACAACTTGTGTTCCAAGGCTCCAAGGACAGTGTATGCATAAATGAGCGCTAGTAAAAGAAAATTTTCATTGGACAATTTGAAGCCAACCTATGAACCCTCCAATGGAAGACTCTGCTAAATTTTGAATGTTTCTTACTTAAACCCACTGGTCAAAGAGAAGTCAGCCATTTTCCTCGATGCCAGTTTGAAGCCAGATGCCAGACTCCATTTTGGACGACACACTGATGCCCTTTTTCTCTATCTGAGAGAAAGAGACTTTAAGAATTCTCACCCTAGAGACTTTAACTTTGATTTGCCCCGTCTTGCCCATGCAGTAACTTTGCCCCATTCTCCTTGCTGCTGCAAGGAAGCTTGCCCTTAACTTTGCCCCTTTGAAACTTGCCTCATGCTGATCAACCAGTACCTGAAGGACAAAGACTTTTCTTGAATGCTGATTGTATTTGGTAAATTTGAAAGGATAAATGTATTATGCATTGTGTTTTTCCTTTTAGGTACCAACTGCTATTTTGATAGGGTCCTAGCTAGAAGTTTTCCAAATTTGTGTTGACTAAATTCGTTTTGCATGAAGCCCCACATGCCAATGCTAATTAGAGGCTAGTCGAGGTATTCATTCAATGTACCATGCTAAATTGAAATCTTGTTATGCTGACCAATGTATGAAATTAGTCAAATACAGTTAGTCATATTGGTGATTTGTATTGCTATAACTGAGTGTATTATTATCCAGATTTTGCGTAGATTGCGTTTCTTCCGCCGTTATGGACAGCCAGTAATGTTCATATACATATATCATTTGGTTTTGAGACTTATATACATCGTGTTAGCTTTGTTAATATAGGGAAATAAATTCACTAACTTTTAATAAACTGGTGTGGTTATTCATGACTGAAAGGTCATGGTGCGCCGAAATACCAACTGTTATTGATTTCTGATGTGCTATATTGATCTATTAATTGAGTATTGATTACCGATTACAATAGTTATTGATTATCGATCTGAGTGACTCAACTATTTTAGGATGAGAAGAGCCCGACTCGGTTAAAAGATCCACCGACCTCCAACGTGTCCAGGCACAGGTAATTTATAAGGGCTGGACGCGTTATCAGTAGATGGTAGCAGAGATTGATGGTTTAGCCCTTTGGGACCCCATCCGAACAATAGACAGAGTCAAGTTAGAATTTTCTTTGATAAAACAAGTTGGAGGGATGATGATGCCCTAAGTCCCCAATGCCTTTCCCGGAATCTCGGAGCTTGCGAATGAGGAACATGGAGGTATGAGAATGGTTTCAGCGTTTCTAGTGACGGTATGAGTGAAGTTAGGGTTTCGCGCTTGCACAGCTTATTGCCGCAGATTAATTGAGAAGTTTGTGAGGATTTTAAGGGGGGTTAAAAGATATTAGAGGAGTGTTACTCCAAAGGTGTGAGAGTAGGGAAGTCGTCGAACTTCACGTGTGTGTGTAGCGCTTTGAGCAGAAAAAATTGTCCACATGGTTGTTGATGTTGAGGCGGGCCCTGCGAGGTCAAGAGACTCCGGAGTATGTTGAAAAGTGTATGTGACACTTGTTTGATGTTGTGATCTGGTCAGGTTTAATAGGTTGATCGGGCGTGGTCAACAAGTCGGTATGAATGTTGCGGAGTGAAAGAAAACTTCGACTTTGAGATTTGACGAATTCTAAAGTGCACTAGAATAGTTCATTGATCAGTTGAGAGTAAAGTTTGCGGGTCAAATTTTGCTTGCGAAAGTGGGAAACCGAGAAAGATGGAATAACTGCCGAGGCTAGTGAAAAATCCCTAAGGTTTCTGAAGCGATTGTATTACCTTTCCTGTAGTAAACCGACAGATCTGTTTTATTCTTTTGGTTAAGGTTAAGTGCTCGCGTTATATTGCAGAAATTAGTTTATGAGTGAAGCCGAATGAAAAGACGACAAGCCGCGGGACTTTGTCAGCCGCAGTGTGTGAGTGTGACGTCACTAGGAGCCACCCTGGGATAGGTCGGTTGGTGAGAAGGGTCGCGCACGGATTGGACGCAGTCCGTGAAGCGCAATTGGAAGGGGAAAGGCAAGCAAAGAGTATTCCGGGAATTAAAGTCACTTATTGATTACATATTTTAGAAAAACAAAAGACGGAAAGATTAAATTTTTCAAAGCATTTAAGAGTGCCATGAGGGGAGATGTTTATATTAAAGCAAATGTAGGAGAAGAAACACCGCCTGAGGGTACACCAGCTTACATTGTCATTGAAGAAAAGGGTGTAGCGCCATGTCTTTGGTTAAAACAATGGTGCAAATTAACAGAGAAACATGGAAGTGTAGCGTTCCCTATCCACGGGTCGTTTAATCTAAGGGTTTTAGAAAATTTGAGATTTGCGCTATACGACATGAAAGTACCTCCAAGACCAGCACAGTTTGAGGCACTAGCAATTTGGCAGCTAATAGCTAGAAACCAACAACAAAAGAAATTTGAGACAAGAATAAGAAAAGTAGAAAAGACACTAGCGGATGCTAGATGGGACAGCACACAAAAGGTTTGGAGATCAGACGTATTGCAGGGGATTAAATTGTTTCCAGCGATTACTGATGAAGTGGAGACGGAAGGAAGGAAAGCCACCTATAAGACAAACAGGAGTCAGTCCAGAGATAGAGAGAACAATAGAAACTCGAAAAGGGGAGATGAGTCAGATGATGAGGAGTTCATTATACAATTGCTGAATGATCGCCCGCCACCATATGTAGAAAGCGAAAAAGGCTCAAGCATTACTACTGCCCCTCCAGAACCAATACAGGGTAATGTAACACCAAATTTGAGAATATCTCAGAGGCCGAGCAGCTCCGACATGCCTTTCTCACCACAAATACCACAGATTCAGAGAATATACCCAGACGTGCCGACATTGAAACCTGCTGATAACTATCAGCCACAGGTTCAAAGGCACTGTTGTGATGAGTATAACATGGGAATGACTTCTGATTCAATGGCGCAGGGAGGACAAAACTATCAGAGACCGACATTGATTCAAGCTGAATCAACACAGTTCTCGATGCCCCAAAAGCAGACACAAGAAGTGCGAGTAATAGAAAGCCAGTTAGGTATGCCAGCAATGATGAACCACAATGTGGGGATTAACATGCCACAGAATTCAGGGAACAGACAGAATCCAGACGCAATATCTCTACCTATCACTGTAGGTCCACCAGTACCACTGTACATACAGGCAAATTCAAGCACAAGCGACCAAGGGTTAATGATACAGAATGGGACAGGGAGAAGATGCATAGAAACCACTCCAGAGACAACTCCAATAGCGGCACTGCCAAATGGATCTGGGTCCTTGTCGGAATTTAGTCCAATTCCAATTTGTGCTCCGTCAACCGTGGTAAGGTCACATCCACCACTATTAGTACCGTTAACCTCACAGACTGAAACATTACAGAAACCATCAGTGGCAGTTGATGTAACTGCTACACTGATGGGACTGAACGCGCAACAGTTAACACAATGGTTCAACAGCCTGAACTCCCCACAGAGTGCATCTAGCGGGAAGGGAGAAGAATACCTGAATAAAATAAGGTTGGGTATGGAGGCAGATGAACTGGTAGAGGGAACAATGGGTTTGAACAGATTAGAATCATACACAGAGGAAGAACTAAGATACATGTGCCCTAGGATTACAAGAGAAGTAAGCAGCATACATAAGAAGTTACAAGAAATTGCAGACAGAAACGAGATCGATATAAGTAAGACTAAACACCTGAGCAGAAGTTACAGGTTAGACTTTGAGACAAAAGATTTTGAACACATGAGATCCGCAGGGATGAAAACACACCTTAAAGAGATACTGCAGAGTGCACAGGTCTGGAGATGTTTAGACAAGTGGGAAAGCAGGTGGGTTAAGAAAAAGGAAAAAAAGAAAGAAAATACTCTAGAGGGGAATGAGAAAAAACAACAGAATGACAACCTGATAACTATGTTACCAATGAGAGAGACAGCAGGGGGAAAACTTGTACATGTACGGTGGCACAGGTGCGATATTCAATCCTTTACGGATGACTTTCCCAAATTGAGAGAGAAGCCGATTGAGTGGTATCAACAAACAGATAGATTTGTGAAACTCGCGAAGTGTCTCTGGGAAGACTTGAATACTTTGTTTGAAATTGTGGTTCCGGTGGATTTGTGGGAAGATTGGAAAAGGGCTGTAGGTTGGCCGACGAGTGAACCAGAGAGAGACAGGGACACAGGTGCGCCATCACCCACGGTAATGAGCTTATACCATAAGGTGATCGAGCACTTGAAAACCAAGGTTGCGTCGAAAAATGTGGATTGGCAGAGGATTGACAGAACAGCCCAAGAGGTCAAAGAGTCTATACATGCGTATTATGAGAGGTTGTTGAAAGCGTTTACAAATTACAGTGGCACGGAAACGATTGAGGCAAAGGACATGCTCCATTTTGTGTTCAGGTTTGTGGAAGGGTTGAGACCCGAAATCAGCCAGATGATTAAAACGCATTTGATTTGTTGGCAGTCGAAGTCGATCGATGAAGTGTTGAATTATGCGAAATACTGCAGTGATGAGATTGAGACCAAACAGAAAAGATTGAAAGAAAAGGTGATGGTGATGCAGCTCAGAGCAGCTCAGACAGGTTTACAAGGTTTGCAAGGTTTTCAACAACAGATGCCGCAGCAGCAGCAGCAGGGAAATGCTATGCTTCAGCCGCACATGAGAGGCAGAGGCCGAGGAGGTTTTGTGAATAATGGTCCTGATTTGGATACCGTTATGATTCCAAATGGTATACAGGCAATGAAGAAGGTGATGCCATGTCACATGTGTGGAATTGTCGGGCATTGGAAACGGGAGTGCCCAATGATGGTGCAGGAAGGTGTAGGTCAGCAAAACAATGATGTCAATGCATTCCAGACTAAGAGAGGACCGAAACTGAGAGGTCCAAATCCAAATTTCCAAAACAATATAAACCAGCTGCAGGGTTTACAACCCATGCAACCGCAACAGGTGCAAATGCCCCGTGTGCAAATGGCACAATTGCAGCCAATGCAACAGCAGTTTCCTATGGTACCTAATCAGCAAATGCAAATACCCTTAGCATCAATGAATCAGCAGCAAGCAATGCTTCCTCAACAGGTCACGGGTCAGGGAATGAGTCAAAATGACACAGTACACCAATTCCCACTACACAGCGAGAATGGAATAAACAATGTATGGGAGAGTGAAAGTTCAGATGAGGAGGGAAATTGTGTGCTTGCAGCATCCTTGGAAGTTGATCAAAAGGGTCCGTATGTGGAGGGAAGAGTTATGGGTCATCGCGTTTCATTCTTGGTTGACACAGGAGCTACACGTTCCACTGTCAGGAGCATTGAAGTACCAAATTTGCCACTTTCAGGGAGAACAGTTCAAGTAGTGGGAGTAGCAAACAGGTACCTGACGAACCCAATCACAGATCTAGTTCAAGTCAGAATTGGAAACTACCAAGGGTCACATAAATTTGTGGTATGTGACTCAAGCCCGATATCACTTTTAGGGAGAGACCTATTGTGCAAATTGGGATGTTCAATTATGTGTTCGAACAATGGAATTAGAATTCAGACGAGCAGTGATGGGGAAGAAGAGGACAGTGTAGGAGGGGATGAGATGGAGACTGTCGATGAAGAGTATCCCCTGATTACCCTTTATCCGATGATCACTGAAGCAGATATTCCTGCTGAGTTACAGGAAACAGTCGGAAAAGAAGTGTGGGATATGACAGGAAAAGAGGTGGGATTGGTGAAAGGAGTGGAACCAGTGAAAGTGACTGTAAAACCCAATGTAACCTTTCCCCAGACCCCACAGACAAGACACCCTCATGAAAGTCGCCCAACTCATTGATGAGTTTGTAAAACAGGGAGTACTGAAAGAGGTGTTAAGCAGTCCATGTAATTCACCAATTATGGGACTAATAAAACCGAGTGGGAAGGTCCGAATTGTTCAGGATTTGAGGAAAATAAATGACATAATAATCAAATGTTGTCCCGTAGTACCGAATCCAGCTGTGATAATGTTTCAAGTCCCTTGTGATGCTGAGTGGTTCTCAGTCATCGACTTGTCACAAGCATTCTTTTCGGTGCCTCTTCATGAGGACAGCCAATTTCTCTTTTGTTTCAAATTCTTAGACAGAGTTTACAGTTGGTGTCGAATTCCTCAAGGGTTTTCGGAGTCACCGTCAATTTTCAATCAGATTCTAAAGAAAGATTTGGAAGCGTTGGAATTGCCATTCAAGTCAACCCTAGTACAGTACATTGACGACTTACTGATTGCATCCAAGACAGAAAGTGACTGCACAGCCGACACCATTGCCCTATTGAACCATTTGGGAAGGAATGGACACAAGGTGTCTCCTTCGAAATTACAATTCTGCCAGAAGAAAGTGAAATATTTGGGTCACCAAATAGAGAAAGGGTCACGAAGAATTATGAAGGAAAGAATAACAAGTGTACTTCAAATGAGTCCCCCAAAGACGAGGAGGGAGGTGAGGAAGTTTTTGGGAATGGTGAGCTACTGTCGCCAATGGATTCCCAACTTCTCAACTCTGGCAAAACCTTTACTGAAACTGACCCAGAAGGATGCATTGGATGAAATAGAGCTGAAAGGAGATGAGATGGATGCTTTTATTGAATTGAAAGAATGCATGTGCAGGGCTCCAGCTTTAGGTATGCCTGATTACACAAAGCCTTTCACATTGTTTTGTCATGAACGTGATGCATGTTCCTTGTCTGTCTTGACCCAAGCCCATGGTGGCGTAAACAGACCAGTAGCATATTTTTCAGCTACTTTGGATACGGTCGCAGCAGCACTGCCAGGGTGCTTGTGTGCCGTAGCCGCAGTTGGTATCAGCCTCACTCAGAGTGAAGGAATAGTGATGGGACACCCTTTAACAGTCATGGTCCCTCACTCAGTCGAGATACTTTTGACACGTTCTCGAACACAACGCATGACTGGTGCTAGACTCACAAGGTATGAAACAATAATTCTGGGATCACCTAATGTGCAGCTGAAAAGGTGCACTACGTTGAACCCAGCAACCTTGTTTCCCAGTGAAAATGCCGAAATTGAGAACGCTGAAGACATCGAGCACGACTGTCTTCAGGTGACTGAATTTTGCACCAAACCAAGACCTGATATCAAAGATACCCGATTGGAAGAAAATGATCAAATTATTTTTGTTGATGGTTCATGTTTAAGAGATGCACTGGGTATATTGAAAGCAGGGTACGCTGTATGTATGGTAACAGGTGTTTTGGAAGCATCTTGGCTTCAAGGAGTTTACTCTGCACAAGTAGCAGAATTGGTAGCCCTTACTAGAGCTTGCCAACTCTCTGCATTAATGAAAGTTACCATTTACACTGACAGCCAGTACGGGTTTGGAATAGTGCATGATTTGGGACAATTGTGGTCACAGAGAGGCTTCATGACCTCTTCAGGATCACCAGTGAAAAATGGTGAAAGAATAAGAGAATTGTTACATGCCATCCAACTACCAGGAGAAGTAGCAGTGGTAAAATGCAGTGCACACTCAAAGGGACAAGACTATGGGCCTGATTCTAACTTTGGAGGACGGTGTTAAACCGTCCCAAAAGTGGCGGATATACCACCTACCGTATTACGAGTTCCATAGGATATAATGGACTCGTAATACGGTAGGTGGTATATCCGCCACTTTTGGGACGGTTTAACACCGTCCTCCAAAGTTAGAATCAGGCCCTATGTTTCTCTGGGAAATGGATATGCAGATCAAGTCGCAAGGTTTTGCGCATTGAACTGTATATTGCTTAGGGATGAATGGAATTTGATAAGTGAACCAGAACTCGAACCAAGCGAAATCTTTGCTCTAAAGGTGGTAGATACGATGGACGAATTGAAATCCTTACAGAATGATGTCAGTGAGGATGAGAAACTCTTGTGGACCAAATCACAATGTGTAAAGAGACTAGATGAATTATGGGTTTCAAGTGAAGGGAAATTCGTTCTTCCAAACAGCCTTTTGACACAGATAGCCAGATTTTACCATGGACAAGCTCATCTTGTGAGGGATGCCATGATTAGATTGTTTCAAACTGATTGGTTTAACCCCAAATTCCGTCAAGTTGCTGAAGCAGTTTGCCACCGTTGCGTCATCTGCCAACAGATGAACGCAGGGAAGGGAACCGTAGTAAATTTGAGCCACATTGGAAGAGCAGGGGGTCCCTTCAGCATGATGCAAATGGACTTCATTGAGATGCCTGTGTATGGAGGCTTGAAGTATGTGTTGGTGGTTGTGTGCATTTTTAGTCACTGGATCGAAGCATACCCTACACGCAGGAATGACAGTCTCACAGTTGCAAAACTACTCTTGAGAGAGCTAATACCACGTTTTGGATTCCCGATCTCTTTAGAATCAGATAGGGGAAGTCACTTCAATAACGAAGTAATAAAATTACTATGTGCAGCGCTGAACATTGAGCAAAAGTTGCATTGTAGCTACCGCCCTGAAGCCTCAGGTCTAGTGGAGCAAATGAATGGCACATTGAAATCAAGAATGGCGAAAATATGCGCATCAACAAACTTGAAATGGCCTGACGCATTGCCTTTGGTACTAATGTCAATGAGAAACACCCCTGACAGAAAGACTGGACTGTCCCCACACGAGATTCTCATGGGCAGAGCTATGAGACTTCCAGCAGTTCCTGCAAATGCTCTTTTGAATATTACAGATGATATGGTGTTAGACTACTGCAAAGGTCTAGCTGATGTGGTTCGCTCTTTCTCTCACCAGGTGGAGGCAACCACCCTGCCACCGATCCAAGGTCCAGGACACGCTCTGAAAGCAGGTGACTGGGTCGTGATAAAGAAGCACGTGAGGAAGTCGTGTTTGGAACCCCGTTGGAAAGGACCTTTTCAAGTGATTTTGACAACTACCACTGCTGTGAAGTGTGCGGGAGCTCCCAACTGGATTCACGCCAGTCACACAAAGAGGGTATTGTGTCCCACAGACGAGGAAGATGGAGCGCTGAAGTTACCAGTACCTGATAACAAAGTGCCAAGCGATGAGAGAGAGCGAAAAAGAACTAGAAGCGAACAGGCAGAAATAGAGGAGGGAGAAATATTCTCTGAGGACGAAGCAACTGATTCACTTGGGGAAGACCAAGGAGGAGCCTCAGAAAGCGACGAAGCAGCTGAAGGTAACAAAGAGCCTGAAGCAGCTGAAAGTGACAAAGAGCCTGAAAAAAGTAACGGTGACAAAGGGCTCGAAACAGGTGAAGAAGCAGGAGAGCCTGATCAGAGGAGGGCTTTCCCAGAAGCAGACGATACAGGAAAAGAAAAGGAAAACCTGATTGACTCCCCAGAAGGAGGGGACAAGGCAGAACAGAACGAAACTGCTCAAACTCCTTCAGAAGAGATTGCAGGTCCATCAAGTGGACACAGTGCAAAAAGAAGACCAAGCATATTGCCAGTAAAATTAAGAATTAGAGAAACGTTGAACGACAGTGAAGGGCCAAGAGTGAAAGAGAAAAGAAAGGAAGTGTCTGACGCAATAGCAGCACCAAGCGAAGAGAAAGACTTGGCCAAGGAAGAAAGTAACAGTGAGAAAGAATCAAAGAGAGATGCAAAATTGAAAAGAAAAAGGATACCGAGTAAAAGATATTCCGGTCCGGAGTGGGCATACGTAGCCAATAACGATTGGTCAGACTAATTCGTATCCCTCAGTCTTGAGAACGAAGAGGCAGAACTTCATTTTGGAAATAAAAACTTTATGGACTCTGTCGATTGAAGACATTGATCACCTGATTGACTTTTCAACCGGCTAAGACATTGCTAACTTGATTGACTTTGAAACCGATTTTGAGACAACGCTGCTAACCGATAAGAGACCAAAGCTGCTAAAGAAAACTGTGTGAACATTGAACTCGTTCAGCTTTGTAAATACCTGCAAATCCACTTTGATAAAGTGTCTTCAACTTTCTGATTCTATACAGATCATGACTAGCTTCACTACACAGGGGCGTAAGATGAAGTGTTGTAAATACATGTGTATCGGTCTAATAACCGCATGCGTACTAATCATTGTAGCAATAGTTCTTGGAATGCATGGTAAAAATGAGAGTGAGACGAATGATGCTTCTACTTCTAAACCTATTATCGTTACTGAACTAACAGCTCTGAAGAGACTCGAGCAAGACGAGAGACACTTGCATGATAAGAAGGAACTTTCATCTAACATTTTCTATCGCTTATTGAGTGAGTATGTTGAGACCATGGATGCGAAAGACTGTTATGTGTGTACACAAATACCTACCTCAGTAGTGGAAGGGGTAAAGTATCACAGCATGCCTCTTACGTATGGAATTACATGTAGTATAATAGCTTCCAGATTTTATGGTCAGACGTACATTCATTATTTTTACACTAATTATGATGTTACTTTTGCATATGTCCCCATAATAGGGCACCTGAGTAAAATAGCTAGAGATTATTATGCCAAATTAATGAGGGAATTCTTCGAACCAATGTCACCTTTTCACACAGCTCACGCACATAGAGAGAACCTTACATGCTTGCTTTCACCAGTAGAAATAAATTTCTTAGACCGCACTGATGATAGGAGGAAAGAAATGAAGGAGGAATTAGAAAGGGAATTACACAAAAGAACATCTGTAGGTAATTATGCTTTTGCCGCAATAAAGACACAAGGAAAAATAGCTTTAGATACATTGCACGTAGGGAAATTTTGTATGTATAGAGCTGAATCATATTATGACACAGTTTTTGTGGGAACGAGTGAATGCAAACATACGTATGCATTTAAACCTAAGTGGACGTTCATGCTGAATGGACAAGACCCAGTTATTCCTGGAATATATTATATTTGTGGACTCAACGCCTATTATCGTCTTCCTAAAGGATGGTATGGGAGGTGTTATTTGGGAATAGTGTTCCCAAAGATTTACCAACTAGACAACTTAAAGAAATTTCCAAAGCTGTCTGAATCACATCATGTTCAGAAAGGAGAGACAGCTTCTAGTGTGGTAGGAGATATATTTGGAGCATTGATTCCTTCAGTGGGAGTCATATTGAATTCAATCAAAATATGAAGTTGTCTACTATTGTGGATAACATGCTGACAAAGTTTTCAGGAGCTATAATCCTGATGGATGCTGAACTTGCTGCAGAAAGAGCTATGACTCTTCAAAATCGGCTTGCCTTAGACATTCTTTTAGCAAAGGATGGCGGCGTTTGCAAAATGCTTGGTACACGTCACTGTTGTACATATATACCAGACAGCAGTGGAAAAATTAGAACGATGCTTACGAATTTAATTAAAGAAAGTGTAGATTTAAAGGAATTGAAAGAACCAGGAGTTTGGGAGAAAGTTGGAAAAGGATTTGCTTCTGTGGGAAATTGGCTCAGCAACGTTTGGAACGGATTGTTACTAAAAATAGTAAAGGGAATATTAATAATATTAATTTGTCTATTAAGTTCTTGGGGAACATGGAAAGCTTTCAAAATGTTAAAAGCAAGGAACAAAAGGAAAAGAGAAGAGAAAATAGAGAACAAAATGGTGGAAATATATAGAGAAAAATCAAAAGGGACTAAAAGAAAAAGGGAATTGACTGAAGTGCCAAATTACTATACAGAATTTTAATGGAATAAAGTTTGTGGGTAGATTTGATGTGATGACATAATTAGTCATCAGAGGAGGGATTGATGACGCAGAAAAAGAAGGTCCGACATATATTCATACATATCGTGTAATCAAAACATATAATGAAGTGTGATTTTAGTAAAGAAAATAATGTACGAGGGAAATTGTGCCCTCGGGGTAGTTCGCCATCATTGTAAACGAGCTTTATTAATCATGAAGTATTGAAAATGTAGTAATCCGTCATAATTGCAAATGTATGCCATGATTTCTTGTTTGAAAACCGTTTTGCTTAGCTTAAATTTAGTACAGGCTTTGGCCTAGTTGCCTGGTCTCAAATTCTAACTGCTTGGCTTTTTCCTTGAACTAATGAAACATATATTCTTGCTTGAAGTTGTATTTTTCCAGTAGAGCTGACTGATACACTTATCTCCAGGGTTTCGTACTAGGCCGGTTTCATCCCCTTTGATACAAGGTCAGTCTGCAGGTGCGGACAATGAAGGTACAGATAGTAAAATAATTGGCAACCCATGTTACAACTTGTGTTCCAAGGCTCCAAGGACAGTGTATGCATAAATGAGTGCTAGTAAAAGACAATTTTCATTGGACAATTTGAAGCCAACCAATGAACCCTCCAATGGAAGACTCTGCAAAATTTGGAATGTTTCTTACTTAAACCCACTGGTCAAAGAGAAGTCAGCCATTTTCCTCGATGCCAGTTTGAAGCCAGATGCCAGACTCCATTTTGGACGACACCCTGATGCCCTTTTTCTCTATCTGAGAGAAAGAGACTTTAAGAATTGTCACCCTAGAGACTTTAACTTTGATTTGCCCCGTCTTGCCCATGCAGTAACTTTGCCCCATTCTCCTTGCTGCTGCAAGGAAGCTTGCCCTTAACTTTGCCCCTTTGAAACTTGCCCCATGCTGATCAACCGGTACCTGAAGGACGAAGACTTTTCTTGAATGCTGATTGTATTTGGTAAATATGAAAGGATAAATGTATTATGCATTGTGTTTTTCCTTTTAGGTACCAACTGCTATTTTGATAGGGTCCTAGCTAGAAGTTTTCCAAATTTGTGTTGACTAAATTCGTTTTGCATGAAGCCCCACATGCCAATGCTAATTAGAGGCTAGTCGAGGTATTCATTCAATGTACCATGCTAAATTGAAATCTTGTTATGCTGACCAATGTATGAAATTAGTCAAATACAGTTAGTCATATTGGTGATTTGTATTGCTATAACTGAGTGTATTATTATCCAGATTTTGCGTAGATTGCGTTTCTTCCGCCGTTATGGACAGCCAGTAATGTTCATATACATATATCATTTGGTTTTGAGACTTATATACATCGTGTTAGCTTTGTTAATATAGGGAAATAAATTCACTAACTTTTAATAAACTGGTGTGGTTATTCATGACTGAAAGGTCATGGTGCGCCGAAATACCAACTGTTATTGATTTCTGATGTGCTATATTGATCTATTAATTGAGTATTGATTACCGATTACAATAGTTATTGATTATCGATCTGAGTGACTCTACTATTTTAGGATGAGGAGAGCCCGACTCGGTTAAAAGATCCACCGACCTCCAACGTGTCCAGGCACAGGTAATTTATAAGGGCTGGACGCGTTATCAGTAGATGGTAGCAGAGATTGATGGTTTAGCCCTTTGGGACCCCATCCGAACAGAAGACAGAGTCAAGTTAGAATTTTCTTTGATAAAACAAGTTGGAGGGATGATGATGCCCTAAGTCCCCAATGACTTTCCCGGAATCTCGGAGCTTGCGAATGAGGAACATGGAGGTATGAGAATTGTCTCAGCGTTTCTAGTGACGGTATGAGTGAAGTTAGGGTTTCGCGCTTGCACAGCTTATCGCCTCAGATTAATTGAGAAGTTTGTGAGGGTTTTAAGGGGGGTTAAAAGATATTAGAGGAGTGTTACTCCAAAGGTGTGAGAGTAGGGAAGTCGTCGAACTTCACGTGTGTGTGTAGCGCTTTGAGCAGAAAAAATTGTCCACGTGGTTGTTGATGTTGAGACGGGCCCTGTGAGGTCAAGAGACTCCGGAGTATGTTGAAAAGTGTATGTGACACTTGTTTGATGTTGTGATCTGGTCAGGTTTAATAGGTTGATCGGGCGTGGTCAACAAGTCGGTATGAATGTTGCGGAGTGAAAGAAAACTTTGACTTTGAGATTTGACGAATTCTAAAGTGCACTAGAATAGTTCATTGATCAGTTGAGAGTAAAGTTTGCGGGTCAAATTTTGCTTGCGAAAGTGGGAAACCGAGAAAGATGGAATAACTGCCGAGGCTAGTGAAAAATCCCTAAGGTTTCTGAAGCGATTGTATTACCTTTCCTGTAGTAAACCGACAGATCTGTTTTATTCTTTTGGTTAAGGTTAAGTGCTCGCGTTATATTGCAGAAATTAGTTTATGAGTGAAGCCGAATGAAAAGACGACAAGCCGCGGGACTTTGTCAGCCACAGTGTGTGAGTGTGACGTCACTAGGAGCCACGCTGGGATAGGTCGGTTGTTGAGAAGGGTCGCGCACGGATTGGACGCAGTCCGTGAAGCGCAATTGGAAGGGGAAAGGCAAGCAAAGAGTATTCCGGGAATTAAAGTCACTTATTGATTACATATTTTAGAAAAACAAAAGACGGAAAGATTAAAATTTTCAAAGCATTTAAGAGTGCCATGAGGGGAGATGTTTATATTAAAGCAAATGTAGGAGAAGAAACACCACCTGAGGGTACACCAGCTTACATTGTCATTGAAGAAAAGGGTGTAGCGCCATGTCTTTGGTTAAAACAATGGTGCAAATTAACAGAGAAACATGGAAGTGTAGCGTTCCCTATCCACGGGTCGTTTAATCTAAGGGTTTTAGAAAATTTGAGATTTGCGCTATACGACATGAAAGTACCTCCAAGACCAGCACAGTTTGAGGCACTAGCAATTTGGGAGCTAATAGCTAGAAACCAACAACAAAAGAAATTTGAGACAAGAATAAGAAAAGTAGAAAAGACACTAGCGGATGCTAGATGGGACAGCACACAAAAGGTTTGGAGATCAGACGTATTGCAGGGGATTAAATTGTTTCCAGCGATTACTGATGAAGTGGAGACGGAAGGAAGGAAAGCCACCTATAAGACAAACAGGAGTCAGTCCAGAGATAGAGAGAACAATAGAAACTCGAAAAGGGGAGATGAGTCAGATGATGAGGAGTTCATTATACAATTGCTGAATGATCGCCCGCCACCATATGTAGAAAGCGAAAAAGGCTCAAGCATTACTACTGCCCCTCCAGAACCAATACAGGGTAATGTAACACCAAATTTGAGAATATCTCAGAGGCCGAGCAGCTCCGACATGCCTTTCTCACCACAAATACCACAGATTCAGAGAATATACCCAGACGTGCCGACATTGAAACCTGCTGATAACTATCAGCCACAGGTTCAAAGGCACTGTTGTGATGAGTATAACATGGGAATGACTTCTGATTCAATGGCGCAGGGAGGACAAAACTATCAGAGACCGACATTGATTCAAGCTGAATCAACACAGTTCTCGATGCCCCAAAAGCAGACACAAGAAGTGCGAGTAATAGAAAGCCAGTTAGGTATGCCAGCAATGATGAACCACAATGTGGGGATTAACATGCCACAGAATTCAGGGAACAGACAGAATCCAGACGCAATATCTCTACCTATCACTGTAGGTCCACCAGTACCACTGTACATACAGGCAAATTCAAGCACAAGCGACCAAGGGTTAATGATACAGAATGGGACAGGGAGAAGATGCATAGAAACCACTCCAGAGACAACTCTGATAGCGGCACTGCCAAATGGATCTGGGTCCTTGTCGGAATTTAGTCCAATTCCAATTTGTGCTCCGTCAACCGTGGTAAGGTCACATCCACCACTATTAGTACTGTTAACCTCACAGACTGAAACATTACAGAAACCATCAGTGGCAGTTGATGTAACTGCTACACTGATGGGACTGAACGCGCAACAGTTAACACAATGGTTCAACAGCCTGAACTCCCCACAGAGTGCATCTAGCGGGAAGGGAGAAGAATACCTGAATAAAATAAGGTTGGGTATGGAGGCAGATGAACTGGTAGAGGGAACAATGGGTTTGAACAGATTAGAATCATACACAGAGGAAGAACTAAGATACATGTGCCCTAGGATTACAAGAGAAGTAAGCAGCATACATAAGAAGTTACAAGAAATTGCAGACAGAAACGAGATCGATATAAGTAAGACTAAACACCTGAGCAGAAGTTACAGGTTAGACTTTGAGACAAAAGATTTTGAACCCATGAGATCCGCAGGGATGAAAACACACCTTAAAGAGATACTGCAGAGTGCACAGGTCTGGAGATGTTTAGACAAGTGGGAAAGCAGGTGGGTTAAGAAAAAGGACAAAAAGAAAGAAAATACTCTAGAGCGGAATGAGAAAAAACAACAGAATGATGACCTGATAACTATGTTACCAATGAGAGAGACAGCAGGGGGAAAACTTGTACATGTACCGTGGCACAGGTGCGATATTCAATCCTTTACGGATGACTTTCCCAAATTGAGAGAGAAGCCGATTGAGTGGTATCAACAAACAGATAGATTTGTGAAACTCGCAAAGTGTCTCTGGGAAGACTTGAATACTTTGTTTGAAATTGTGGTTCCGGTGGATTTGTGGGAAGATTTTAAAAGGGCTGTAGGTTGGCCGACGAGTGAACCAGAGAGAGACAGGGACACAGGTGCGCCATCACCCACGGTAATGAGCTTATACCATAAGGTGATCGAGCACTTGAAAACCAAGGTTGCGTCGAAAAATGTGGATTGGCAGAGGATTGACAGAACAGCCCAAGAGGTCAAAGAGTCTATACATGCGTATTATGAGAGGTTGTTGAAACCATTTAAAAATTACAGTGGCACGGAAATGATTGAGGCAAAGGACATGCTCCATTTTGTGTTCAGGTTTGTGGAAGGGTTGAGACCCGAAATCAGCCAGATGATTAAAACGCATTTGATTTGTTGGCAGTCGAAGTCGATCGATGAAGTGTTGAATTATGCGAAATACTGCAGTGATGAGATTGAGACCAAACAGAAAAGATTGAAAGAAAAGGTGATGGTGATGCAGCTCAGAGCAGCTCAGACAGGTTTACAAGGTTTGCAAGGTTTTCAACAACAGATGCCGCAGCAGCAGCAGCAGGGAAATGCTATGCTTCAGCCGCAGATGAGAGGCAGAGGCCGAGGAGGTTTTGTGAATAATGGTCCTGATTTGAATACCGTTATGATTCCAAATGGTATACAGGCAATGAAGAAGGTGATGCCATGTCACATGTGTGGAATTGTCGGGCATTGGAAACGGGAGTGCCCAATGATGGTGCAGGAAGGTGTAGGTCAGCAAAACAATGATGTCAATGCATTCCAGACTATGAGAGGACCGAAACTGAGAGGTCCAAATCCAAATTTCCAAAACAATATAAACCAGCTGCAGGGTTTACAACCAATGCAACCGCAACAGGTGCAAATGCCCCGTGTGCAAATGGCACAATTGCAGCCAATGCAACAGCAGTTTCCTATGGTACCTAATCAGCAAATGCAAATACCCTTAGCACCAATGAATCAGCAGCAAGCAATGCTTCCTCAACAGGTCACGGGTCAGGGAATGAGTCAAATCGCACCCATCTCCAGTTTAGGCAGCTCTCCAATGCTCCACTAAGCCCAGATCAATGACAGAGCCCCAGCTCCAGTGCTCCTGGTGTCCCGCCAGCAAGAAAGCTGGAGCTGCAGCTGGGCCCGCATCCCGTGAACTGAGGAGGCGCAATGTTAGAAGATGGCACCAACATCACTACATGGCCTGGAGCCCCAGCAACAGCCATGAAAGACACGCATACAGCAAGCCAGGCTGACCTTGCCATTGATAATTGCTCTCAGTAAGCATTAGCAGCGCTGCTGATGAAGATTCGCATTATTGTGGCATTTGCCTTGCCTTGCCTGTCTGTGTTAACACCTAGCCCGGACAGCCTTTAAAAGGCCACAGGCCCATCAAAACATTCCGTTCTCACTCACCAAGGCCTCTGGAGTGACAGCAGCAGGAAGGCTGTTGCAGCAGAAATCCCCGCAGCAAGGGATGTGAGGAAAAGGCTTTGGAAATGTGACGCTGGCAATCCTGCAGGGACAGATCACCTGATATCAGCCGTGAAAGGCCAGTGAGCTGAGGGTCTGATAGACCTCCTCATATGCAGGAGCCCCCAGTAAGTAGAGGTGGCACCCCTATTGATAAGTTGGGCTGTGGAGACCTCTGCCTGGCTCCAGATGGCTCCTGGCCCAGACGGCTGACAACTGGTTCAAGAACCCGCAGAAAGGCACAACCTAATTTTTCAACGCTCCCTCTGGGTTCCTGCAAAATGGAGGACCCAGGGTCCTGCTCGGTGGTGGCAGCACAGAGGGTCTGGGCCCCACTCAGTTCAGGGAGACACAGAGCCTCATGGACATTTGTTCAGGTGTTATCCTGGGTTTGAGCCCAGCACACATGGTTAGCTCCAACAGACATGAGGCAGTTGTGATCTTGGGAATGAATGGAAGCTGGTGCCTTTGGTGTGGACCCTTGAACTCCTCCAGTGCCAAGGATACACCTTGAGATCTGGAACTATGCCACACTGTGGACCACAGGGGATTGGTCTTCTAGGAGCAACTGGAGGAAAAGGATGAAGAAGTGTTGTGTAACTGCTCCCCCAACTGGGTTTCCGAATTGTGAATAACCCTTGGCCGGCAGCATGGCATTGCGAAGACTCTAAAGGGACACCTCCATTAAAGCAATGCTGGCCCCAAAAATACAAGATGAAAAAAACACCCACCTGAACAAAGCCCACTCACAGCAGATGAACCTTCTGCTCATGCAGGAACAGCCTTCTCCGAAAACTTCCTATAATCTTTCCTTAAGGAAATCAAAGTGGAATTTTGAACAATCTGAGCTGACCTCAAGGATTACCTAAGGTACATTCAAAATGATGTAATGGAATTGGACAATAGGGTGTGGGACCTTGAGTAGATGTGATGACCAGCCAGAGGAGGTCCATGACACAGTTGGAACCCTACCCATACTGGAGGAACGTTACCTTAAACTAGATTTGAAACAGTAGGACCTGAAAAAAAGGTCACGCCATAAAGGACTCTGGCGTCAATGTGGCTCTGCTGCTGCTAGACCTGTCAGAAGCATTTGATATGGTCGATCATAACATATTGCTGCACAGGTTAGGCCATCGAGGAGTGATGGCACTGTAAAGGAATGCAGGAGATCAGCCGCATGCCCAAAGTGAAGGGGACGCATTGACAAGTCAAAAGGTTTACCCCAGGAAGGATCCCACACAGAAGAGACAAAGGGGGTCATTCTGACCCTGGCGGTCATGGACCGCCAGGGCCAACGACCGCGGAAGCACCGCCAACAGGCTGGCGGTGCTTCTGGGGCCATTCTGACCGCGGCGGTACAGCCGCGTTCAGAAAAGGGAAACCGGCGGTTTCCCGCCGGTTTCCCGCGGCCCCAGGGAATCCTCCACGGCGGCGCTGCAAGCAGCGCCGCCATGGGGATTCCGACCCCCTTCCCGCCATCCTGTTTCTGGCGGTTTTCACCGCCAGAAACAGGATGGCGGGAACGGGTGTCGTGGGGCCCCTGGGGGCCCCTGCAGTGCCCATGCCACTGGCATGGGCACTGCAGGGGCCCCCTAACAGGGCCCCATTAAGATTTTCAGTGTCTGCTTGGCAGACACTGAAAATCGTGACAGGTGCAACTGCACCCGTCGCACACCAGCAACTCCGCCGGCTCCATTCGGAGCCGGCTTCCTCGTTGCTGGGGCTTTCCCGCTGGGCGGGCGGGCGGCCTTTTGGCGGTCGCCCGCCAGCCCAGCGGGAAAGTCAGAATGACCGCCGCGGTCTTTTGACCGCGGTACGGTCTTCTGGCGGTTCCCGCCAGGCGGGCGGCTTCCGCCGCCCGCGGGGGTCAGAATGACCCCCAAAGTATTTTGGGGTGGAGGGAGGTGCACCAGTCTACTCCCCCAAACTAATATGACCACAGAGGATAATGGTATTGATGACTTTTCCTTTTCTTTTTGGTTGCCCATTTTGGTTTGCTTTAGGTGGGAAGGAAGGGAATGGCACGAATTGCCGGGATGTGCACACAGACATTAGCGGAGCTGGCCATGGGTCATAGGTTATCAGAGGCAGATGTCAGCCACGTCACCACAGTGCATCAAGGGCTGACCTATAGACCCATTACTCAGATTGCATATGGTTAAGATAGTCACTCTCAATGTTACGGGCCTTTACTCGCCAGCCAAGAGGTTAGACATCATTAACCTACCAAGACACAGGGAAGCCGACGTCTGTTTCTTGAAGAGAAACATCTCCTATTGAAGGACACCTCCCAAATACACTCTAGGTTTTTCCAAAACCAGTATTTTGCTTCAACTACTAAGAAGAAATCTGGGGTGGCTATAAGGTGCAGGAAGTTATTCAAGAGGGAGATCTTAGAAGTGCATTCAAACAAATCAGGTACATCCCTAGGAATGGTGGTAAGAGTGGGCTCCTATCATCTTACCATACTAAATATTTGAATATACATGCACCAAATACATTACAGCAGGCATTAATAAAGAAGGCTATCTCCTCAACATTACAAAACATGAAGTGGGCCCTGTTAGTGGGAGGTGATATCAACATAGTCACGGACCACCCGATCAATAGAATGCACTCCTGCTATGATGGGAAGGGTGCCATCACGCCATCATTCAAGGAATGATTGGGTGAAAAGGAAATGGGAGATGGTGGAAAGGGCTTTCACAAAAGTGATGCACATTACAAATTCAACTCTGTGGCCCATAAATCCTATGCATGCTTAGATCACTTCCTACTGGGGGACAACCTGATGAGTTCTGTTCAATCTATAGATCTTGGTCACATAGGCTCTCTGATCACGTCCCTATTTTTCTTACCATTTCCACACCAATGGGACCTCACCATCCAGTTGAAAATTAAATCATTTTCTCTTGCATAACACAGATATTAGAAAAGAAATCGCAGATGAAATAGAGAAATTTGTGCACACTACTGAATGCATCTGGACAAATGGCAGGAACTAGAGGAGGCCCTTAGACAGGCCACCTCCAACAAGAAGTGGTACAAAGAGACCACACATAAGACACAGTTGAAGGTACCCGACTGGGACAAAATGGAATACTCCTTGGCCTGCACAAAACTCTCACTCTACTCTCAGGCAAACAAAGCCGTCAGCACAGCTGGCTGCACAGCTACACCCCAAATCCGCAAGGATACGGCAAGGAAGATTATGTGCCCTTTAACGGCAGTCATCAGAGGCGATGCTGCTATACCGATGCCTTCAGGGGTTTCTACCAGGCTCTCTAAATCAGAAAAGCGTTAAAACCGGAGGACAATTATTACTTACGCACCCACTTACACTACTCTTTACTGCACACTGCTTTGCTGTGCATCAGACTGAGAGGAAACAAAATCAAAGGAATGTAAAGAATGCAAGACTCTTAGTCTGAGTAATGAATTTTATAAGACACTTCCCAAGTTTCATGAACAAAAAGAATAATGTGAGCTTTTTTCAAATGCAGCAACACAAGTGCAACTCTAAAACTAATCACAGCAGTAGAATAATAATGATCATAGAAACAAAGAAAATGCAATACTCCAACAAAGGGGACGTGCATAGGTCGATGAACCTTTTGATTCACATGGAGTATCCGAGCTAGGGTATGGTTGTGTTCCAAATGGTCAATTCACAAAACTCAATAAACATTAGTCATCATTAATAATGAATCAATAAAATGTCACACCATGACCTTTCAATTATGAACAACCACAACTCGTTATACATTTTAGTGATTTTATTTCCCTATTAGTTACAATACTAAGTCATGAGGTTAATTCAATACAATTCAATTCAATCAAAATCCGTATTCATTTATTAGAAGGCGCAAAAAACATAATCTAATCAAAACTTGCATCAAAGCATATTCTAAAGCATCAGCATAGGTCAACAGAAGAAACAAAGGCAATAGATCCTTTCTAATCATAGAGTTCTGCAGTACAGTCAGTCAAACATTTGTCTCTGAATCTATCAATCGTCATATAAGAATATCCTCATCTAACCAAGATTAGGATGTGGGACTTCATGCAAAGACAATTTAGAAACAGGAATTTGGAAAACATCTAGCTAAGAGTACTATTTAGACAGCGCAGTTGGAACCTAGAAAGGAAAGGCACAAAAATATAATTGAGTCACATTGTAATTTCTACCTATCCTCGGTATGGATCAGAAACAGAGTCAGTCTTCGTCTTCAGGTCATCAGTCGATCAGCATCACATCAGGCTCTCAATCAGAGAGTATGAGCCCAATGACAGGATCTCGAATCACCTCTATAATTTTGCAGTCTTGCTCCCCTAACATCACCTTCTCCTCTCTCGTCTCTCTGTCACGCTGTTATATCAAAGTTACCCAGACTATACCCCAATTTCCAATTGGTCAATTAATCACAAGTTATGACTCTATCCAATAGTTGTACTATTCCAAATCTATGTATTCTAATATTTCACAGTTCACATGTCGTTGATTGGTCTGCCTTACGATGCCCTCATCATCAGGTATCAAAAATGTTGCATCTTCTCCTCCAGTCAGTGCATTCATTGTTCGAGTCCTGGGAAAGTACATCTCATGCACGTTCTACATTTTTGGGTACAATTACTAGAACATCATCTCCTGTCCGTCGGTTCTCACAAAAAGGTCTAGTTAAGCATTCTATTAAAACAATGAACAGTTCACGGTCAGTTCATTTCGTCACCATATTTCTATTAGACGCCAAGAAATTCAGCTTTCTCCATGAGGCCTGGCAAGACTAGGCCAAGACACTCGCTAAGTTAAGGCCTACAATTATTGCGAGACATTGGTTACAACTCTCAATATGACACATTACTACATAATTTTAATTCGTTTTTCATATTTCATGTATGCTAATCACTCATTTAGTACATTTCGTGAAATCTGATGGCCATTCTCCAAGGTCACAATTTCAAATGTGCACATTATTTTTCTATGTTAATCATTTTCAAACAAATTCATTATTAGAACACACAAATATTCAATAATTATTTTTAAGTAAGTCATTTGCGTTAACATTTTATATATATACATACATAGTTAGAAATGGGTCTTTGGTTGACAGTCAGGTTACTCCCTGTTCAAGCAAGGACCCTCACAATAGTCAGGGTAAAGGAGAATCACACTCGGTTAGCCTCCGCTTACCCGTTCATGGCTTGGCACGAGCAGGCAGGCTTAACTGAGAGATAATGTGTTAAGTATTTGTACAAACACACACAGTAATACAGTGAACCACTACAAAATGACACAACACAGGTTTAGAAAAATAGTAACTATTTTATCTAAATAAACAAGACCAAAATACAATAAAAATCCACAATATACAGTTAAAAATATGAATTTAGCACTTAAAAGCAAGAAAATATTGCCTTTAGTCACAATTACTGCATGTTGGTAATAAGGTGCATTGTAACGGAGTTGTTTCCTTCAATGCGACGCTAATGGTGCAATTTACGGAGTCGTCAACCCCCCCAGGTTCAGGGCCTTAAGTATAAAGTAGAAAACATGGCGGTGTACGGGGTCGGGGAGAGTGGCTTCGCTGGGTCCGATGCAACATCGGTTACGGTGCCAGGGGGGCAGAAGGACTGCGGTGTCATATAGTGGCATTGAGTCCTCACTACAGGGCGGTGGAGGTGAAGCAGCATCAGATTCGAAGTCGGTCCCTGGGTTCCGGCAGATGCGAAGTCCAGCGGAGTCACAATGCTGCTGGGTGACCTCACGGAGTTATGATTATGTCACAGCGCCGCAGGTGCTGCAATGGCGTTGGATTGCCATAGAAGTTGGACTTACGACACTCCAGTGTAGCGAAGTTGGGCGGGATGAGCCAGGGTAGCGGTGTCAGCTCACAGGTTCATCGGATTTGTCGCACTCAGCGAGGTGCACACCTCGGGGTAAGAGGCGTCGCGTTTCCAGGCAGTGGTGCCCTTTGCGAAGTCACATGGTGTTGTCCGGCGTCGCAAGACTGCTTTTTCGCCAGGAATTCACTTCCAGGATCGCCCAACAAGGCAGCACTTCTCCTGAGCTCTTCTGCTCTTCTCCAGGCAGAGGTTCCCTCTTGAATCCTTGAAGTAATATAAAGCCTCGGCGTTAGGGTCCTCTTCTTCTACCCATTTCTGCCTTTGAAGTAAGCTTACTTCAAAGTAAAGTGTTGTAAGATCGTTTCTTGTCCGGACTAGGCCCCTTCCACATACCAGGAGGTTGGAGACTGCGAGGGCAGACACAGCCCATTCAGGTGTGAGTAACCACTCCTCCCCTTCTCTCCAGCTCAGATGGCTTATCAGGATATGCGGGCTACACCTCAGACCACTTTGTGTCATTGTCTAGAGAGAGGTGCAAACAGCCCAACTGTCAAACTGACCCAGACAGGGAATCCACAAACAGGCAGAGTCACATAATGGTATAAGCAAGAAAATGCCTACATTCTAAAAGTGACATTTTCTAACACACAATCTAAAAAACAACTTCACTAAAAGATGTATTTTTGAAATTGTGAGCTCAGAGAGCCTAAACTCCATATTTCAATCTGCTCCCAAAGGGAATATGTGCTTTAATCATTTTTAAAGGCAGCCCCCATGTTAACCTATTAGAGAGGCAGGCTTTGCAACCGTGAAAACCGAATTTGGCAGCATTTCACTGTCAGGATGTGTAAAACACATGAATAAATGTCCCACCTTTACCATACACTGTATCCTGCCCATGGGGCTACCTAGGACCTACCTAAGGGGTGCCTTACATTTATAAAAAGGGGAAGGTTTAGGCCTGGCAAGTGGGTACACTTGCCAAGTCGAAATGGCAGTGCAAGACTGCATACACAGCCACTGCAGTGGCAAGTCTGAGACATGTGTACAAGGCTACTTATGTTAATGGCACAATCAGTGATGCAGGCCCACTAGTAGCATTTAGTTTACAGGCCCTGAGCACCTGTAGTGCACTATACTAGGGACTTACTAGTAAATCAAATATGTCAGTCATAGAAAGACAATAACATATACATTTTGTGAAGGAGCACTTGCACTTTACCACTGCATAGAAGTGGTAAAGTGTCCAGAGTAACAAAAACAGCAAAACCTGATTCCAGCACACATCAACAACCTGAGAAACAGAGGCAAAAAGTTAGGGGAAGCCAAGTCTAACATATATATAGTGACTACGTATTAATGCGTTCACACCGCAAAGCAAAAAATAAGAATTAAAAATGCATCACAAAGGGACTTCATCCCTTTGCCTGCCAACTTCAGGTCGTGGAACTGTGGACAAACTTAACAGAAGGGAGACTAAACCACAATGGGATTTATTTTCTGGGCAAGGCGTCCCTTCCCAGATGAGTTCCTTCTTCTTCCAATTGTCAAGCTTCCCCCATCTTATATACTGTAAACAAACGTAAGACGAAGGTTCTAGAAAGGCCCCTCCCAGCCAGTAAGTTGTAGTTCAAAAGCTGGCCATTTGAGGTCAGTGTTGAAAGAACACACTAGAGACTTGACGGATCCCCAGGTGTACTTTCAAGACTGAGCTGTACCCTGCTCTACAATAGCATTCTCAGCCTGGTACATCCTTATCTCTACTACTCCTCCCTGTTATGTTCCCGTCCTTGGTGAGAAAAGAGCAAAAAACACGATAACAAGCTGTGCGCAGAAAAATACCTGCAACATCAATGTGACGGTGTTTGAAGCTAAGCAAAGCAAAAAATTGAGACAGTGGTCAAGATGGGGCAGTGGTTAAATACAGATCACATTACACACACATGGCAACATACCCCGGGAAACAAAGTTTCAGTTGATGAAGTAAATGTATCCATCGTCAAACTAAAACCTTGGGCGGGGTGGGCACGGATTGCTACTCGGCAAGCTTCTACAAAATCTTCTGCCATGGATTAGCTTCCCAACTCATGTGTATCTTTAAAGAGGTGGGTGACAAGGGATCCGTCCCAGCAAAAATGCGAGTAGCAGTGGCAACTGTTATTCCAAAACTGGGAAAGGAACCTATCGTATGTGGTTCCTACAGACCCATCTCACTGCTGAACAATGGCATGAGAATATTAATGGGCAAACTAGTTGCAGAGTGGGCCCTTGCTACCCTCTATTGTTCACCTAGACCAATCAGGCTTTTTCTTAGGTAGACAATGTGGAGACAACACCAAGAAACTCATTCTCAACCTAGAAAATGGTTACTCTTGTCCCTACACATGGAAAAGGCATTTGACAGAGTAGATCGGCTGTATATGGAAGTTGTGCTAGAAAAACTTGACATGGGGCTACAATTTCTTTGCTGAGTTACTGCCAGCTTCGAGGGATGCATGGCTAGAACTTGTGTAAATGGCACACTAACACAACCCATTATCACTGAAAGAGGCACCAGACAGGGCTACAAGTTTTCCATTCCCATATTTGCCCTTATATTAGAACACTTTGCGAACGTCATTCATAATTCAGCTGGCATAACGTCTAAAATTGGCAATGACATCTTCAAAATGAGACTGTTTGCAGATGACATAGTGCTCTTCTTGAGAGACCGAATGGTCTGAGCCACTGGTTCTAGAGGAACCCCTAACATTTCAAACCATTTCCAATTTAAAAATCAACATCACCAAATCGGGAGTACCCCTGCTGCTTTCCTTCCCTGGCACTTAAAAGCACTACAACACCTTATCCCCATACACTGGGCAATAGACCACATAAAATATCTGATAATCCTAACAGTTCATACACCATTTACATACCAACTTAAACTATACACAATTAATTAAAAACCTGCAACAGGACTTCCAACACTGGCATTCAAAACAGTTCTCCTCATTGGGACCATTGCGGCAACTAAAATGAGAGTCCTACCGCAGATTCTCTACTAATTTTAGACTATACATGTATCATTATTGCGAACTATCCTTATATAACTTCAGAATCTATAAAATGTTTAGATATGGCAAAAATAACCTTTGCATTTTGCAAACTGTTTCCTCTATAAATCAACCTCACAGGGCGGATTGGCAGTTCCCCATCTTGCATCATACCATCAGATGGCACAGTTCCAGTTTCTGGCAGAATGGGGTTAGAAGGACCCGATGACTCAATGGTTCTTCTTAGACCACCTTATAGTGGGACTACCTTTTTACCAGGTCCTGTGGATAAAAAGATCCCAGAGAAGTTGGGGTCTCTGCTCCTCGCTGGTGACCAGGGCCACACTGTGGTGTGGGCCAAGGTAGCTTTCCAACAGGGCTTCAAATCCTTTCCATTACCGGTCACGACCATCTAGTTTAACCCGGACTTCCCTCTTGCACAAATACCCTACCAGTTTAAAACATGGAGAAAGAGCAAGGGCGATATTTATACTTTTTGACGCAAAACTGCGCTAATGCAGTTTTGCGTCAAAAAAATTTGCGCCGGCTAACGCCATTCTGAAGCACCATGCGGGCGCCGTATTTAATCAATGACGTTAGCCGGCGTTAGCCGCCGGCGCTGCCTGGTGTGCGTGGAAAAAAACGACGTACACCGGCAGCGCCGGCGTAGGGGGATATGGGGCTTGGGCGTCAAGAAATGGGGCAAGTCAGGTTGAGGCAATTTTTTCGCCTCAACCCGATTTGCACCATTTTTTTTCACTCCCAACCCCCATAGAAATGACTCCTGTCTTAGCAAAGACAGGAGTCATGCCCCCTTGCCCAATGGCCTTGCCCAGGGGACTTATGTCCCCTGGGCATGGTCATTGGGCATAGTGGCATGTAGGGGGGCACAAATCAGGCCCCCCTATGCCACAAAATAAAAATAAAAAACACTTACCTGAACTTACCTTAATGTCCCTGGGATGGGTCCCTCCAGCCTTGGGTGTCCTCCTGGGGTGGGCAAGGGTGACAGGGGGTGTCCCTGGGGGCATGGGAGGGCACCTCTGGGCTCCTTCAGAGCCCACAGGTCCCTTAACGCCTGCCTTTTGCAGGCACTAAAAAACGGCGCAAAAGCGGCCGTACGTCATTTTTTTTGACCCGCCCACTCCCGGGCGTGAATTTTGCCCGGGAGTATAAATCCGACGCACATGCCTCGGAGTCGATTTTTTAGACGTGAACGCCTACCTTGCATCTCATTAACGCAAAGTAGGTGTCCACGCAAAAAAATTACGCAAACCCTATGGACTTTGACGCTAGACGCGTCTAACGCCAAAGTATAAATATGGAGTTAGTTTTGCGTCTAAATTGCGTCAAAAAAAACGACGCAATTCCAGCGCAAACGGAGTATAAATATGCCCCCAAATGTCTTAATTTTGGGATCTATTTTTTCAAATCAACAAATGGTTCCCTTTGAGGACATTAAACAACGATTTGGCATTCCAGAGACTGAGCAATTTGCATACACCCAGCTTTGTCACTGGGTACATCATCACACAATGAGGTAGGGAGCGGCTAGTCAGCTTACAGGATTGGAGAAATAGCTCATAAATGACCCTCATAACAGGGCCATAATACTCACACCTACTGCATTCTCACAGACTCTCCCAACAGTGAGAAAATGCTGGGGCAGTACTGTTAGGAAAGGGCACTGGTCTATGAAATGACACCGAAAGAATGGGAGAAAAGTTATGAAGGGGGGTGGAGATTTGCAACTGATGTTCACCAGCTTGCAACCCATTATAAAATTCTGATGTATTGGAATAAGACCCTCGAATAGGAGGCACGATGGAGCACAACAAAATCCACCAGCTGCTGGAGAAATTAAACAGTCCTCAGTACCTTATTAGACTACTTTGGCATTACCCCAAGCAAAATAATTATTTGGTACCTAAAATCGATATGGCTCATTCCAGACAACATGTTCCACCTTCTTTCCACACATAATTAGCAGTTTCCTGCATAACCCAGGTGTTAGGCTTGGCCCTATCTGCAGGGTCACCCTCAAAAGTTTTACCTTCACCTCTCCTGTTATCTGAACCCATTTTTGTTGGCTCTTAAGACATTGCACACATTGCCACTGCTAGACAGTGCCAAAGGGCTCGCGCTTTCTCCATTAAACATAGTAAAACTGGTTTACATGGAACTGGCATATTTAATTTACTTGGCAATTCCTAGTAAAGTGTTACTACATGTACCCAAGCCCTGCAAATGAAATACTACTAGGGTTGCCAGCAGCAATTATTGTGTCACCCATTTGAGTAGCCTTTTTTAACATGCCTTAAGTCTGCCATTAAAGCCCTTGTGTAGTATTACCTTGCAAATTCGTCTTGACAAAATACACCTTTTGACACACCTAAAACTCCCTTTTTAATACATATGTCACCCATAGGGTAGGCCCTAAACAGCCCATAGGGCAGGGTGTGTTGTATATAAAAAGTGGACACCATTCCAAGGCCTACCTCTCCCATAGGATATCACGGGTTACCTTATTACTTTTAGTAAGTGATAACCTATGCTTGGGAGCAGGTAGGAATGTCATGTTTGGTGGCTAACAAATTTTTTAAAACCTTCTTTAATGGTAAAGTCAGATTTTAAATCACAATTCTGAAAATGCCACACATAGAAAGTTGGCATTTTCTTATCCTAACCATTTAGTGCCTGCAGCCTGTGTCCTGGTTCATATGACAGGGTGTAGTTGGCAGTTGGCCTTTGTGTATTCCTCCCAGACAGCCACAAAATAGAGGAACTGGTTGCTGGCAGGATGGGCCATCCAAGGTAGGATGGGGAGCAGAGCTGCCACGTACCACACTAACTTGCACTTCAAAGACCCTGCCCAAACACACTCACAAAGCATTTGACATTAACACATGTTGACCCAAGACACACTAGAACCAGGGTAGGGAAGCAAGAAATCCCTGAAACTGCTCTGCGTGGGACAACTCCAGAAGCGTCTCCCACTTCAAAGGGGAACCAGGTATAAAAAAGCACTATGAACCACTATTCTGTTTACTTCAGGAAATGCAGAAGAACTCTCATAAGACTGCCCTGCTGTCTGTGACCTGCTGTGTACTTCAGAGGACTGCCCTGCTGCATTAAGAGGGCTGTCCTGCTGGGTGAGGCCTGCCCTGTTCCCTCAAAAGACTGTCATGCTATTTGAGTCCTGTTTTCCTGCTTGAATCTAAGACTTCCAGAGAGACTCCAGGGGTTAGTTGCCTAGCCTCCTGATCAGAGCATCAGGGACAGAAAAGGCCCCAACCATCTTGAACCTGCACCTGGACCCAGCCTTAGACCTCACCCTCCAAGTTGGGGCCCTCCAGTCATGGACCTATGAAAATAGTGGCAACAGTGCCCAGATATACCAAATCCAAAACGTAGGACCTTGAAAACTTTCTACCAAAAAGTGCTCGGAGAACCGAGCAGAGATAGGGACCTACCTAATCACTGATCCGCTCAAGGTGCATCATCGATGAGCCTGACTTTGCGGCAGCTCCTGGTAAATTCTTCTCTGCAGCAGCAAATCTTGTTCAGCTGCTCCTCACCGAACAGGTAGCCGGCCTCACGGAGTCCTTAGTGGCTACAGCCTGCAACCTCTTCCTGCTGGAGATTTGCAACTTCCAAAAAAGTGTCTAAGGCCTGGATGCCAGGGGGATGGAGTAAATTACTCCCTCAATCCTAGTGGAGAGACTGCCCTCTACATTTATAAATGAGTTCCAAACAGGATGTCATTTATTATACATTGGCAGAAACCGCTGTTAGAACTCAAGTTCTACTGGTTGCATTTTTGGTGTTTTGGTGTCAAAACTGTGAAGACAGTATAGGACACTAGCAATATCCAGTATTGGTAGATAGTATATCTACAAGTGATCAAGGATCCCACGAGTCCCAAGGGGTCTTATTCCAGAGAGGATTGGGTCAGTTTTAGTGTGTGGAATCATACATCTACACTGATTGAGGTATAACAATATATCTAGGTGAATACATATTTGGGAGATCATTTGTATGGGTGCACTTTATGGATTTGATTAGGAACTAACTGTATGCAGATTTGTTTTGTTTGGTCCTGATGAGTCGCTATAGATCTGGAGAGACTAAACAGAGCAAGAAACATGTTGACCATTTAGGAAACTATTGCGGAACATTACTTCCCACTATATTCCAGTTTACGTTCAACCTTTAACAAGGACCCCAGCAATAAAAGTAACTACAGAGGGGTTCTTTCGATAATTTTAATTTCACTTCAACGAATCTACAGATTCAGCTAGTGATGGGTTTCTGAACAACACCAAATGTATTCAATTTCTCCACATCAAATCGAGAAAACGTTATAAGACAAAGAGCACTTGCATAGGGGCCTACTGGGCATTCCAACTCCGGCCCAACAAGGAGCTAGCCAGATGATGAAGCATGCTATCCATCTGGGTGGGTGAGGGCTCTTGCTCCGACAAATAAAGCACTCTGATCTTCCAACCATTAAGGTACATGATGATGCTACCCTAGTTTTTTGGTTAGGAACAGCAGCACACTGTGTTTGAGCTTAGTTGTAGTTGGGAGTGTGTGTGTTCGACCTTGATTACTCCCAGTCCCCCTACTGCTAATGGTAATGTTGTGGTTCACCATGACAAGGATTGTGGTTGTTGTGTGAGAAGAGTTTTAACCCCTCTCACGCAAAAACCCAATTTCTCATACTAGGCAACTACGCAAACTTGCTCTACAACTCCTAGACATGAGAACACCAACACTGGGCCTAAAATGCACACCAGGTGAGGAGAGAGAGCAGGTATTAGGAATATTGGGGTAAAAGTATGATCAATGGTTTTGTTCTTTGACTAGTTTTTTGACTATCTCACCTTGCCTGCCGTCAGAATGTAGGCGATGGTATGTATGCAGACCAAAATTCAATAAAAGCAGTTAAACCTAAAAGTAGCTAAAAATGTGGAGTGCAAACACCCATTTAATCATCAAACTCTTCTTTTGGAAATCACTTCCTATGAGTTATGTAAAACTCTGGAATGATAATATTTAAATAAATACACAGTACCCTCCGCATTCCCAGCCCATTATTGGGCTCCTTGTTAAAATCACAGTGATGGAGCTCTGCAGTCTAATTACTGATTCTTTTTAGCACCAACATATGTTGTTATTAGAGTTGCTAGAGCATAGTAGGAAGGTCGAACATGCATTGGCTTTCCTTTTACAAACTATGAGGTCAGCTAACATGAAACATATATAACCTACATATCCCCGAATACAGTACTCATTAAAATGAAAGCTGTGGACTAGACATATGGGAGCTTATTTACAACATTTTGGTGCAGGGCAGCACCACAAGGTTTCTTGCTATGCTTCCCTGCGTCAAAAGAAAAGGGAAGGAATGCGTTCTGTCTCTGAGAATTCAGCACCTATAAAAAGAAGAAACAGCGAGGAAAAATAAAGTTATTTCTCCTCATCAGGACACCCCTGGGGAGGTGTAGGCTTTTGAGACATTCTCAGGTTTACAAATCTGGGAATGCGCCAAATCCATAGGTGTTGCACAGGAACACCCACTGCAACGCCATTGGAATGCCTCTTTGGCGAAGAATAAGGTATCGCAGCAACTTGCGCTGTGTTGCCGTACTCCATGTCTACAAGGCAAGGAAAAGCCACATGGGTCTGCAGCTTGCACCAGTGGTGCATCACAAAAGTGAAGCACCAGCGGTGCAAGCCATTTGTAAATACGCCCCCTAGTGTTTAGTGTTATGGAGGGATCTGCCAATCCTATGTGTACTCTGCAACAGACATGCATAAACTGTCAGTTTGTCAAAAGTAAACATTGGCACTCGCAATTTTGAAAATTTTGTTTGCTTATATTTTCCTTTTATATGACGTTTTCAAAGTGTTCTCTACAAATTTTGCGTCAAACTTCACCAAAAACATAAAGAGTTTTATGGAATAAATAATTCCTAAATGCAATCTCAAGATGTTAATACTGATGCATTGTTTTCAAAGTACCAGTTAAGTGGTAGTCATCTAAATAATTATGCATCTGTTTTTGAAGTCAAGAACGTGCTGATACGAATAAACTAGTGAGACACATATTACATTTACACCAACTGTTCTGTATAGTTGTGCAGGGCCGCCTGATAAAGGAAAGACATACTTTTAAAGGGCCTGGTGTGAAGACAAAATAAAAGCAAGACTGAAAACAGGTTTTAGAACATAGTTAGGGGGTGATAGGTAAGTGAGGTAGACCTTTTATTACAATTTAAACAACATTTTAAAAAGCATGGATGACCCTCAGATTGCCCAGTTGAAGCATGAAAGCAAAAGCAGCAGCATGGGACTTGATTCCTACTGCACGTAAAACAGGGCGCAAAAACTGGCGTCTTTGTGTCTTATAAAAAGTGCAGAACAATACAAATTGCACGGTGCTTTGTTCTGCTGGCAACTGGCAATGACAGTAAGGAAGAGAATGGAACCGAGTTCTTTTTGAGGGAAAGCCACTAGGAAATGTATAATCTTAAATCGAAACTGTGTCAATTAAAATGTGTGCTTTTCATTGGCAATAAGCAGCAAATAAAGTGCCGGGTGCAATAAAAAAAATCATAAGGGCAGCTGGCAGGCCATTCCCTTGTCCGAGGAAAGCTGCCAATGGAATGTTTAAACAAATCTTTCATCTGTCTAGAAGAAATAGTAGCTAGGCCTTCTGGGTCACTGTAGAATGCAGGGGTACCCAGTCTGTCAAAACTTATCTTAATATATTTTAACCAAGGGATATCTTGGTTCTTATGAAGGGTCATACAGTTCCTGATTATAATCCACCAAAGCTGCTCCTCAGGATCTGTCCAGATCCTATGCCAAAGCATCAAAGGCTGCAGCCCAATATAATTTTCCAGAGTGGAGGGCCCAACCTCTTCGTGGCAAAAAAAGTCTAGAGTGGACTGCGGGACTGCCAGCAACCTTCTCAAAAACGTATTTTCAAGTATTTGAAGAGTTCTGCTGTCCACGTAGCCCCATACCCCTGACCCATAAGTGACCACCGGAACCCAATTACTTTTTAAAATACAAATAATGTCTCATGTTGGCTTGTGGCCTAGCCACTTAGCAAATGTAAAGAGAGCACCTACAGTTCCCTGAAAGTGCATTGCTCTTACATTAAGTACAAATTTCCAGTTAAGGTCCACATCGAAAAGGATCCCAAAATAAATAAAATGAGGAGTTTTCAAAATTTCCTCATTGTTAAAATTAAACCTTTTTGTTTTTGCAAACTTTGGGCCGCATTTCATCACAAATGATTTAGAATGATTAACCTTAAGGCCCAAAAGGTCCACAAAAATTATTAAAAGCATCTAAAAGAAGCTGGAGAGCATTAGCTGTTCGAGTGATAAGGACGGCATCGTGTGCATAAAGCAGGACGGGAATTTCAGTTGCACCCATTTCTGGAATAGCTAATCCATGCCTAATCAGATGGTTCCCCCAAAGAGTTAATATAAATCAAAAATCAAAAGGGGGCCAAAACACAGCCCTGCCTAACTCCCATAACCGATAGGAACTCATTGGAAAGGTCCCCGCTCATACTATAACGGCAGTTGCCTGATCATGAAGCCTGCTAAGAAGGGAAGAATGGCACTATCAATCCCCAGCTTTAACATAATAGTTTATAACTTAGCAAGATCGACTGCATCAAAAGCACTTGTAAGGTCCATAAATGCAAGAACAACTGAACCTTTCTTAGCCTTAGTATAGTTTTGAAAAATGAGAAAGAGATTAAGTGACTGTTCCACCATCCCAGTCCAGGACGAAAACCAAACTGTAGAACTGAAAGCCCCTGCATCTCTACTGCCCAGGTTTCCAATTTGGACAGTATAGCTCTATCGAGTATCTTTACTGTATTGTCCAAAAGGCAAATAGGGCGATAAAAATGGGAGGGAGCTCCTGTCGCCTTTTTTAAATATAGGAACAATAATGACCTCCTGCCATGATTTAATTTAGGGTCCTGATATTGTGCTCCTAAATACGTTTGTTAATAAAGGAGCCCAGAAATGCAGGAACGATTGAAAAACATACACAGGGACACTATCAGGTCTACCAGCCGTACCCGAAACACTGTTCTCAATAGGTAAGGTGAGATCTTGAACTGTAATTGCACGACATAGTGACTGAGTGGTAACTACATTGCAAGAAAACACCTTATCATTAGATAAGGGACTGCTCCTTAGGGCCAAATATGTAAGAAAAATGAGCCCCCCCAAACATGCCATGTTTGGGAAAGCCTCAACCACCTTCTAAAAACTTCGAGAGTCTTTCTGCTCACTTGCTGATCTCACGCCCTCCCAGGCTTTTGCCTATTACGCAGCCTTCCGCTTTCGGGTACCCTCTTTATAGGATTTTCTTGCCTGAACTATTTCCGCCTGGACCTGAGGACGCTTTTTTAAAGCAAGTTTTAAAAGCTTGTGGGCTAAGAAGAACTATTGAACCATCTTGGGTCATCTCCTCCCTTCCGAGCCGCCTTGGTCAACTTCCCAGCCATATAGCTGATTAGCCTCATATAACTTCTGAAGGGGCTAGAACCTTCACACAGGACATAATCAAAATCGATTTGATTGTGACTTATTCAATCTCTAGGAAAAGCGACCTTACAACCCTTTCCCACTTTATACTCAAGCTTTTATTAGAACTGGAGGACCAAATTATGCTGCACTGTTGACTAAATTAAGAAAAAGCAGATTATCTTGCATAATTCAGCACATTTTGTGATAGTATCACTATATTATTTTGTCATTTTTACACGTTAACACTCTCGGGACAAAGGTTTCATCTCATTAGTACCAGTGTAACACACAAACACAGCAGTAAGCAACAAGAAGGGGAACAGTCAACCTTTGCAAAGAGCCTTCCACTGCGCAGTAACACATTTTTCCATGTTTTTAGCAACTTTTGATCTATTTGAGATACAGTCAAAATCTTTTTTTTCCCCTGCAGATTATGCAGGCAACGATGGATTAGGTGGTAAATGTGGAAAGTCCGTAAGTATGTGGAAAATGCTAGTCCACAAAATCCCATAATTCCAGGGGCTTTGCCCATAATTAACCACTGTCACTGGACTTCCACTATGTTACCTGTCTGGAAAGCACCTCTGTACCTCTTCAGCAGTAGTAAAACTAAGAACTATGGTGCCTATTTATGAAGCTGTTTGATTTGATTTTGCACCACGCAACGTGGTGCAAGAGTGACCCAAACCTAAAGTCAACTTGCTGCGCTGCGCTGCGCTGCACTGCATGATAGGGAAAGGGCAGGAATGCGCTGTATTTAGGGCAATTCCTGTCCTTTCCCATGTGCTGGCGCACAATGGACTGCCTAGCACCAACACAAACACCCTTCCACCTGCACAAAAACCTATTCTGGGAGGCATATTACTATTTCTTTATGTGCTGCAGAATACAGCACACATAGAAAGAGGAAGAAACACGGAAAGGAGAAATAGAGATATTCCTCCTCGTTACACTTCCCCTGGGAAGGTAAGATTTTGTTACAGAACGCAACACACATAGAAAGAGGAAGTAACAAGCAGAAATAGAGATTGCTCCTCGTTACACCTCCCATGGGAAGGTGTAAGATGTTAGCTCATCCCCAGGTTTACAAGTTCTTGTAAAGCGGGGGATGTATCAAAATCCATAGAAGTTGTGTGCGAACACCTACACAACACCCATGAAACGCCTTGCCAAGGCAGAGTAATGGAACAGAGAGATTTGTGCTGCATTGCGTTGCTCCAGATTTTGGAGCCTCTCAGAGCCACACAAAGTGGTTTTGTATGGCTTCAAAAATCTGTCTTAAGGTTTGTGTCATTCTTGCACCACACTGCATAGTGCAAGAGCGATGCCAATGGCCTCATCAATAGGCCCTACATATGTACCAAAACCAAATCATACATTGTGTCAGCTGACCACTGTCTTTCATTATTTCTTGGATAACCAATGATAATGAAGGAATTGGGAAAGTCAGAGCTGGGAGCGTAACACTGCGGTTAGGCAGCCGCTTCCACCATTTGCCTAGCCTCTTTACCGATCTGAAAACCTTGCAGAATAGATGTATGTTTGTGGCAAACTCTAATTAAAGAAAACACCACCCACCGTCTTCTCTGGAGGGATAGACATCAGGAGCGTAGCTTCAAGGGGGGTGTAACACCCCACTACCAATTGTATCTTGTGATAAACAGTTGGGTGCAGGTGAGGTGTCTGTCGGATTTCACCAGGAAGTGTACACACACAAACAAACACACACACACACTCTACCTCTGTTTGGGACTACTTCAAAATTTTGGCTATTTCACAAAACAATGTTCTTTCTCTTAATAACCCTACCAATCTGCATTTCTTTCTCTTTCCGCTACCCTTAAGCCCTTCTTGTGCGCCCTGCTTGTCGTATAATGTATTTCAACATTACGTGCCAGCGTGACTGCCAAGAAATCCAAAGCCCACTCTTACAGACCAGTCTATGCCCCTGGAGATATTGGCATTTGCATTGCTGCAAGGACCACAGGGAAAGTGTACCAATGACTTAGCAAAATTTGCAATTGTTAACAGGTTTTTACAATATGTTTTACAAAGTCTGGCAACCAAACTTTTTCCACGCAGCAAAATTAACTTTTCAAATAATCTGATTTTTTGTAAGACATGCTGGCTTGCTTCTGCCAAGAGAGATGAGGGCTCTACTGTGTGGTGAGGAAAATAATGTAGTTTGGCCAGTGCTGGAAGAAGTTGCTGAGTGTTTAGCATTAATCAGTTAAGTATTCACCGCTGGCTTATTTTCATGCATCAAGTACGCGGCTGCAGGCAAGAACGTATTGTCTGGATCTATCCATGCATTACTGCTGTATCTAGTTTATGTGGCTTACTGTAACAAGACATTTAATATAGCCAAGGAGGTGTACTTGCAGGAAAGTAACACATCTGTCACAACCATAAAATGTTTTTTTTTTTTCGTGCTTTACTCACAGTTTTGCTCCTTATTCTGCATTAGTGCAAGCAGTATCACTATAGTAAATTGTATACACATTGTTGTCAGATTTTTCTTGTTTTGTCACTATTTCATCCAAGGAGGTAGTACACTGCCCAACTGCATTCTCTTTATTATATAAACATTCTAGCTACTTCAACTCACTTATCACAGTGAGTCATTTTGTGCTCAAGCAATTCTCCTTCTGAGGTCCATAATCAGATATGTGTTACTACCAGGGCCACATAATTATGAATTTGCCATATCTGTCCTATATTCCACCATCTGTTGCACAGTCTGTAGAATTTAACAAAATAAGTTTTTTTTCTAGGTTAAATGGATTCTAGAATACCTAAAACTGAGGCCATGCGCGCTGCTGTGCAGTGGAAGCCCCTCTCTACTTTAGGCTCATTTTCTATTGCTTATTGCAGTATTTAGGTATCAGATTGGTCTAAGGAGTTGGAATCTTTGCCCAGACAATTAAACCATTTGTAAAAATAGCAAAATAATTAAGTGATACCATTATGTGTGCTGCATTATGCCACCTAATTTAGTAAATGGTGCCACATAATTTGGCCCTCCTATGCCACATAATTCCCTGGCATGCATTAGCCTGGCCCTGGCTACTACAACAAAGACACACTGGCTCAGCTCAGGAAACTGCAAATTCAGGCTCATCATGCATCCTGGTTCTCTATCTGCTTGAAAGGCAGGAAGAAAGAGAACGGAAAATTAAGTCAAAATACAAAACAAAACAAAACTAAATGCAAAGATATTCGATTTAGATAATCAGCGGTTTTCCAGTAGTTTCATGTTTATGTAGTTTACAAACTCGTTCTAAAAACAGACCTAAATTCCCCTCTTTCTACAACGGAAAACAAATTAGTAAATCACATAATTATGTAAAAAGGAATACATGTTTAAGGGACACTTTCTGATTGAAAAAACAGAAGCCATCGAAAAATATTTTCCCCAAGTCTCAGTGGATTTAATGCTTGAATTTCTTGCTTATTTAAACCTTACTTAATTCCTCCTATGCTTACTCTGCCATATATTCTTAAATCACATGGAACAAGTTTGCCCCAAATGCAATAAATCCTTTGAGAAAAATATATTATATCGGATTACCAACCTGTCAAGTTACTGACATTTGGTGGGGCCACCCTCTTTTTTTACTTCAATTCACCTATCTGAAAAACAAAATTCCCCCAGAGATTTACTTCCATGGTACCTCAGACAATTGTCTTGCAACTCCTGATCTTATCTGTCAAAAGGCAGCAAAAGGAAAAAGTAATAAACGTGATTGGAAGAGCTGATATTGCTTTGTACCTATTCCCCCTTTTACCTCTCAGAAACAAATTGTAGGTAGTTAAGGGTGGGAAACCAGGTCACACCTGTGAAGTCATGAAGTATCAAATAAGTGTACAGTTAATTCAATCACCACTGGAATTTTTGTGAAGCAATGTTAATTAAATAGACTCAATTATTCAGGGGCCAATTACATTCTTGACTGCAGCAGCGTACTTGATGCCTATTAATTGTACAGTCCACACAGTAGAGGTTGCAATCTTCAGCCTCTTAAAATTGATAGCATCTAGGCTGTACTCAGGAACATAATTAACCTCAAAGAGGCCTCCCTGTCACAGGCAGATGTATACAACACCTGGGTCTGCTCCCTCCTTTGTCTTTGGTCAGCTAGGCACCAATCCCATTGGGATAGAAACTGCCCCCGAACTGGTTTCGAGCGATCATAGAGGAGGGGTTGTTCATTTTGCTGACGCCACCTCTAAAGTGGGCACAGGAGCTCTGCAAAGAGGAAGAAAGTGTCTGCCATGTTGGATTTATGTCGAGAGGGGCAAGGTGGAATTGTTTGCAATAGGGCAGACAGAAACTGCTGCAAAAGTGAGTATGGTTACCAATTGAGCTTCTTTTCTATTGGTGAGGGAGGGGTCAGGGGGTCACCTCTACCAACAGGCTAGTGCCAGGCGTAAATGTGACACCCCTAACACCCTCTCAGAACACTACTGGACCTGTGAAAGACAACAGAAGGATTTCACCTGCCGTTGAGACCTTTGAGGAGACCTGAAAGGCTTTACCTTCTCCCACTTGTACCCTTGGCAAAGAGGGAGACTCCCAGAGTCATTTGGCTTATCTCCTGTTAAGCTACAGGGACAAAAAAGATACAAGAAGCCCTTTATCCTGAAGACTCTAGTTGAACAGTTTCAGCTGGACCTGCTCTGGACCCTGCTGGTGGCTTCTACTGGAGGAAGTCCTGACCCCCAAGCACTATTCCTGAGGTCCGGGGACCCTTGGCTTTGTAAAACTGTACTCCTCCCAATATGCTGAGAAACCTGGGACTTTTTGGCTCTGAATGTTGATTTAATCCCACTTCAAGCTTTTCCGCCTAAACTCAATGGCTTCACCAGGATCATGTCCAATGGCTATCTGGCCTCAAAGCCCTTGTCAGACACAGCCTTCTGCCTCGACCCACTGAAGATTTATGACTTTCATTTGAGAGACCAAATCATAAGGTAAGACGTCCAACCAGGATGACCCAAGTTTCTGTATTCAATCCATGATCCATCCCGATCAGCCTTAAACTGCATCTAGGTCCCAGTCAAGTGCAATCAGATAACCGTGGATGGTGCTTAATATTATTTGGCACTTTTTCATTCACTACTTTAAAAATTCATCTCTCCTGTTCTTGTCATTTTTGTGTTATTTTGTTCATTAAATTATTCTCTATGTTTGTAACCTGGAGTGGGTTTTTTATTATGTTTATTTTTTGTTATGTTGTGCTTTCAACTTTTTAACTGTTTTGTTTTTTCTAAATACCTTTCTGTGCCATAGCTACCAGGGTTTCATCTCAGTTTTGGTGTAGTCATTATGTTGATTTAGTGGATGTAAGCAACAATACCCACAAACTAAATGACACAAGGATGTACAAAGCTGTGCATAATATGAGGGAATGTGGGGCACAATATGCATTGTGTACATCGCTTCCCCACTAGAGGGATAAAAATGAAAGAAACAGAAGTGTGCCAACACAGAAGCAATATTACACTTGGCTGAAGATAGGTGGAACACCAAACAACTCGCAACCCAAAATAGAGGCACAGAATAGTGTAAGCACAGGGTCACTCAACAGGGTCGAAGTCCAAACTCAACCCGTGATCAGTGTCAACAGCTACAATAAGACTTACAAAAGTAAAGAAAATACAACATTTGACAGACGGAAAGATGCCCTGGAAAAGATTATGGGAAGGGCAATCTGGTATCATGCTCCCGTTAAATATTTCCCTCTACATCCAAAGGATGAACCTATCAGGCCATAACACTTCTACAAGGTCAACCCCATAGCTATGATCCTCACTTAAAGGGGTAACAAAAACAACTAACTTCACCAGAACCTCTACCTGGATAAGTGCAAGGGAGCTAAATTTCCATGCTGGGGTAATTGTAGGCATATAAACACTGGAAGCAAAAGATACAAACAAAAGTGGTAGACCCATGTATCTCCTCCGAGAGAGCTTATTGTCTCAACAAGAGCAGATGGTCAGTTTTCTGGAACATAAATATCAAAAACTGTGTAACTAGAAGCATGCAACTTCCCTTAAGGAGAAATGTCTAAAGGGTACAATCAGAAAAATAGGCACACAATTGGCATAAACTTGAAAAGACAAATACAATGGAGAAGTAAGAGACTAAACTGAGCTCGTGAATAGACAATTATTGCACACTGTGACAGACTGAAAGGGAATATCCTAACTCCTGCCCATACTACAGGTCATGCGGAATTGTCCAGATCAACCTACAATTCAGCTACAACTCCCTTCCTCGAAACTCTGTCAGTCGAACCATGGTCTACTTCAACATGCTGAAATGAAAGTGATAGGTGACATATAAGCCAATTTCCGTTACACAAGGTGATTGGCTGACAAAACTGAGAGATAACAAGACAAACTCACTCAGCAGAAGAGACAAAAACTCATAGGCTGAGAGAAGACACCTATAAAAATGCTATACAAATTAACATCCCCAGTGTGCAACACATCCCACCAGCAGCTCCTTATCATTAAAACCAAGGACAAGGGCATTTGTTAACCTACAACAACTGTTAAAGGGCAAGAAACCTCTATACAAGAGTAAATGGATAACTGTAAACCAACTTAGCAACCACAGAAACAATGTCAATAACAACCCCTACGAGGAGGAACACAAAGTCGAGAAGAAAAGCATTCACAAGACCAAAGAAACACAAGTGTGGGGCAAGATCGTAGTCTAGAACAACTGGAAGCCCTGTTAAAGGGAAAACATTCCATTGTGGAGGAACAAAAATGAGTCTCATACCCTTTCCTGGGAACAGTGTAACACAGACAGATGGTGAGAAGAAAAGCAGCACACCAAATGTGCTTTGAAAGCAGGGACAACCCCTTGAAAGGCCTTTCGCTCCATCAGCATGAGCATCTGCGTCAAAAGAACACTACTTTCCTCTTAGGCATCCATGCTAAAAGTAAGCATTTCATATATCCTGACAGGAGAAGCCAGTGGGGAAGAAGCTGAAAACGAATCATTCCGGTCTCAGTAGCCTTCAAATGTATCAGACCCCATGGAGCCATGGGTAGGTGGAAGTAGCTGATGGTGAGAGCTGGATTGTTAGCAATGGCTGTAAGTACAAAGGCCACGCATGGGGATAGGTCGGAGATCTGTTTGTGGATGCACTAAATGTTATTACATTTGAGGTGGATTTGAGGAGGGCAATTAAAAGGTTAGTAGGTAATGCAAGAATCAACTGCGATTGGCACCAGTCAGCAGGTAGGAGAGATCAGCATGTGAGAAGGGTGGGCCTACAGGCAGCAAGAGCTACCAGACTGCCTGCAGGCTATAATAAATATGCACTTGCCATTATTTGGCTGTGCATCTGCTATTCTTATCTTTCTTCTACATAGCTTGGATTGATGGTCAGTGTGGCCCAAATAGGATGAGATCAAGATGAGAGACACACCAACGTTTTGAACCACCATTTATTGTCCTTAGGTTCTAGCACACAAACATTTCCATTACTTTCCCTCACAGCAGTTTCATGTATTTTATTGACGTTTTACTTTTCCAACTATTAGCCAACATATGCACGTTCATTCCATAAGTACAGCATGACCAAATTTTAACATAGGCACATTGTCCTAGATATTAGTTCAAATGGATCTGAGCTACTGGGAAATGCTGCAAGAGTATGTGTCATTATACACGAAAAAGAAGCAGAACAGCATTATAACTGTAGGGTTTAATGACTACGTATTCCTTCACAATGACAAGCAAAAGACAGAAATATCTCGTCATTTCACTTCCACTGAGTTGAAGAAAAATAAAGAGGGGGCATTCCAAACAGACAGAAAGAAATGCCAAGCAGCGCACCAGCACCTTTTCTCTACAGTAAGTTTGTTTAAATACAGTACTTAATAACGGTTTCCAACCTAGCTTGAATCACTTTAGACACCCGCGGAAGTAAGACACAGGGAGGTGAATTCATTTCCCATCGTTCCCGCAGTTCTTGTAATTAACGTCGCTATTACAGTACATCCTTTCCTCTCCCCTTCATTTGTTCCCCCTCTTTATTAATTCATTTCACTTCCTTCATCTCTTGTTACTTACTCCTGACATTTCTTCTACATGTTGTCCTTTTTCCTATGTCCTTTTTCGTATATTTTCCATCTATGTTCTTGTTCTGTTATATCTCTCCTTTTTCATTACGTCCTCCCTTTGTTATTGTCTCTCGCTTATTCCACACCTTTTAAAGCTCTTACATTCCCTTCCTTCGTCATATTTACTACCTTTCTTGATTCCACCCCCACTATCCCCGTCTTTCATTGCAGTACCTCCATTTCATTTCTTCTTTCCAGAAGTTACTAACATGACAGGACCAGTGTCACCTCATGAGCCAGAGCGAGCAATCAGTAATTCCCTGTATCTCATGATGTAAACATGTGTAATGCAATCTAAACAGTTCATTCTGCGGTCTGGTATCATTGTAAATACTTGTTCCCACCACCACGTCTGATCCCTGTACTACCCCCATGCTCTCTGTTAAATCCTCGTTTTTGTAATCCAGTCCCAGCTGGATTCCCCGCTTAAAACTGCTCCATGTACAGCACCCATGTTTCTGTACTGTAACACATACTGTTGTTACAGTGCAATTTTCGCTGTGAGGCATGCGGCTGCAACTTGGAGCTAGGCTTAGGACATTAAAAAATATCACTTTAGCTTTAAATTTGCGGTGTGCAGAGTCCAAATATCACAGTGTCTAAAATGGTTTTATAGTAACCAGCTATAACTTGCCAAAACTTTCTTGGTCAAATAAACACTTGTGGCATGTACTAATGGTGCGCAATGGGAGATGCTACCCTGGAATGTTTTTGGATCATAACTGAATGGGTAGATATCACGCTTGTAGGAGACTGTCCATGTGGACCATTCAATAAATCTTATCTACTTCTACATCTCTTGAACCCATCATTTCTACACTGACGATGGGAAATCAGCACCATTAAGTAAGGGGTGAGAGCATGTGAAGATTCTACACAGAGACTAACACAGTAAGAGAAACATGGAACGTTAAGAGCATAGAACCAAAGGTACCTTGATCTCTGAACAGCCATTGACCACTAACATGTAACTGCGCTGTTTATCTGCAACATGGGGCAAGAGAGACAGCCCGAGACGCACAGGCAAATGTGCCTCACCTGCCTGAGACTTTTTGGTACAAGAGACACTAAACACATTGAACTGAGTTCTACACTTAAGTCATGAGAATTGTAGAGTAATCTGCCCCTGAGAGTAATCCTTGCCTAAACCCGAGCATAGTGTGGTGGTACTAGTGGGATCTCATCCAGAGTGGGAGGGAGGACAGTTACAGGGTAAGTAAGGGGAAGAGTTGCACCTCAGGAATTTATTTAAAAGAACATGGTGCATCATTACAAGCCCCTTGCGCCACCTTGCACCACATTAGCATATTTTTTTTTTTTTGCTAATGTGGCGTTAGTTTGGCACAAATGCTGCGCCATATTTACAAAGTGGACTTTGTAAAACCTTGCGCCACATTAGGCCTACGCCAGGCATAAGGTATGCAAGGGGGGGTTCCGGCAGCAGGAGGCCCAGAAAAATGGCAGTGCAATCTATGAGATTCCACTGCACCATTTTTAGTGTCATTTTTAACACCTGCCTAAGGCAGGCATTAAAATGATGCTCCCATTGTTTTCAGTGGACCTCCTTTCACTTTGCAGGATTAGCATAAAACGTTTTGGCGCTAGTCCTGCAAATCGGCAAACTAGCGTAAACATTTTTTATGCTAGTTCCCTAACATGTGCCATGGTGCACCATATCATAAATACAGCGCACACATGGTGGCGTTGGGGTGCACAAAGGGACACAGGAAAAGTGGAGCATCATGACATGATGCACCACTTTTCATAAATATGGCCACATGTATAATGTATTTATTAGATTATGCAGCACTTACTTCTTCTGTGAGATTAAAAACACTTTCTTTTTCCTAGAAATAAGCACTGGGTTGGACATTACTTTGTTGTGCTCATTGCTTGACTGTTGATGTCTTAGTTCTTATGCCCCACACAAGGCCTGCCCATCCGCAAGATGTCTGTGACTACTCACCCACACTACTGTTTGAAAGGTTTGTGTTTGGCTCACTTTGCAGCCTTAGACTTTTGTGAAAGAACTGCTGTAAAAATGACTACAGTTTTTTTGAAAAACTATGCTGCTACAAGGCCAGGCAGGCTTCTAGGCTCGTCAGGTAGACCCTCAACTCTTCCAGTAGAAACTGTAGCTTTCAGATGATGTCCCTTCTCCTCTGGGAGGCTGGCTGTCAGACAGGCACCAGCCCTGGTTACACTGCAGCTCTTCAAGAGCTCTGAGAATGGCTCTCTTCCTTGGTCAAGAAAATAAAAAAACTGTTACTGGAACAAAGTGGGGTGGTTTGTATCCTAATTTAATATACATTTTTTCCATACAGTAGATGCAGGTACACTGACTCACCCTTCAGATCAGGTGTGGGCTGATTTCCTTTCTAATTTAATTTCTGCCTTTGTGCAAAGTGATGTTTCTCACAGCAGGTAGCAATGGGGTTGGTTCCAAGCAGCAGTACCCAAACCATGGCACAGTGATTTGTGAGATCACTGCACCTGGCTGTCGTCAGCTTTTCTAACACAGTAATTGGGCCAAGAAACATCCTCATCTTAAGCAAAACTAAAGACCACTTTTCAACCCAATCATCTCCTAGATGCCAGAACTCAGGAAGACCTATGCTGCAGTACCTCATTGATTGATCTAATAGTACATTTAGGCTTTTATAAGATCTCAAATTGTGTAGACATTTGTAAATCCAGCAAACTACATTAAAGGTTATTCATTTGTTTAATGTCCACTGTCAACCAATGCATTACATATGACACCAACTCCAATGTCCTAAGGTGGAAGATCAGTTGGGATTTAATGTTTTAAACATATTGCAGTCGTGTCAACACATTTATTGAAGGATAGCATCAAAGGCACCTTGTAGCACAGTTTAGATTGTATTGATTGCAAAATTCTGGATCCCTTTAGGGGATAAAGGCAAGAAGCCATTTCAGTTACCACAGGTTTGGAAAAAATATTCCTAATCAATGCACATTATTGTGACTTCCCACTCAGATGCTGATCGCACATAAAAGCAATTGTTGTTGCTTTGCTTTTGCAAGATCAAAGAGGGAAGGGTGGAGCAGCTGGAGATGTTTTCAAACAAAGGGTGAATTTAACCTCCCTCTGGGTGGTGTTAGGTTGCCTGCTACTATACCTTAAACAACCCACCACCACCACCACCACCACAAAGGCCTGGAACAACACTGAAAACTTTTAAGAGAATCAGTGATGTAAAACATTAGAAGTACAATCTGAGCAGAAGGTTGTTAAAAAATACATGAGGATATTATACTAACAAGACTGAAGATGAAATGACTAACTTTGGTTGTAAGATCGTGGTGTTTTTCTCATGTATCCAAACGTTTTGGTTGGAACAGATCCAGATTCAATCATTCTGAATATGTTAAGGTACATATTAAATATAAAGCTTTGCAAAAAAATCAAATCTCTTAGGTGCTCGTTAGGAATAACTCTGTAATTTCAATTGGGCAAGCAACGTCATCTACATGGGGGTGCTTATTAAAATATTATGTCTGTAAATTAACTACTTTAGATGGCAGAATGGGATGCAGGGAGAACTGATGTTTTTGAAGCACTTTTCTGTAGAGCTAAATTAGCTTTGCTGTTCAGCAGTGCTTAATTTATTTATTTTTTTAAATCAGTGGTCCAACATTTTCTTTGGAGCCCACCACTAGCACTGTATCATGCCGGAATTGCCAAATACCAGGGTTGTGTAGTTTTGATTCCAGCTCATCCGATATCAAAATATCACCTTGAAAAAATATCACATTATTGATCCCTTTAAACAGTTAAAATATAAGCCTTTGTAACAGCGGCTGCAGATGCTAACCCAAAAGGGACTCTTACAAACTGATAGCATCTGAAAGATGTGATGAAGGTTATCATCCTGCAGCTGTTGGGATGTAATGCTACCTGATGGCTTGCTGAGGTTAGGTCGATGGTGGTGAATCACTCCGCTCCCTTGGTTAGTGATAACATCCTGTTACTCTTTGGTAAGGGAAACTGGTCCACGATGATGTTCTTAATTGAATCTCTTAAGTCAACGCATAACCTAAGCTTACCATTCGCATGTCTTGTACCTACTAAGTTTGCAACCCAGTCAGAAGATGCTATTGTCTCTATAATGCCTGCTGTTTGTAGTTTTTCTACGTCTTTTTCCACTTTAGCCCTAATTCCTATTAGAATACTTCTAGCTTTGTGCACACAGGGCATTGAATTATATTTCAAAACAATTTTATGTTGGAAACTCTTCAGTTCTCCTACAGTACTTGAAAATACTCTTGGGTATACACCTGTGATGTTTACTACATCCGTTACCCCATCGTGGACCACGGAAGCTGGTTCAGGGCTGTCACTAACTTGCCCTGATCCCACCGTCTGAGTACCGAAGGACCCGATTTCAAGACATGTAGTTAACATTATGCCTCTCTGTTTTTTAATATAAATTGTAATCTTCTGAACCCCAATAAAATAAGTTTCACAGTGAGGCTTTTGGGGGATATATCTGGAGTTTACAGAACTTCTGCTAACACAGGTTTGAGTATCCTGTCGCATATGGATTCATTAACAACCATTTAGGGAGATTACGAATCAGCTGTGACACCCAAAGCCACTCCATTGGCTGATACAGCACACTTTATTTGGTTCTCTTTATTATCTTTCTCTGGGGAGTTATCTATACTTAAAACACACATATTTTTCTTATCTTCTGTCAACTCTGAATCTGATTCTTCCTCCAATATTTTTACCACTCCCTTATTTTTTTCTTACACACTTTCAAGAAATGCCCCATGATGCCCCAGCTGGAATACCTTTTTTTACGAGCTGGACACTTCTTATCATTCCTGAAATTACCTGTAAAACCACACCTAAAACATTTTACTTTAGAGTTTTGTCCCATTTATGTTTATCTTTTGATGTGTATGGTTATGTAGTGTAATTAAAGTAAGTTACAAAAAGTGAGGATTGGACCATATATGACATGTTCTTGGAAAAATCAGAGACATGGAGAGAAGGAATGGGTTACTCACAAATTCCCATACTCGAGCGGAGCCATACACACAATTATTTTTATCCAAACACCCTATAATGGCTGCACAGTGCCAAGCATCCTCACCAACATGGACTCGTATTTTAGGTTTCTTTTACAGGCCAGCCTGTCGCCATCTTCATGTCTGGCACCATGTGGGTAATTCAAGCCATATTATCAACACTAACTGCTTTGGATCATATTTTGAGGGAGGTCTGCATTTTGAACGTGAATCCTTTTAGAAGTGGCATCCGTACAACAAACAGGCCGACGTACATATGCGGTACACCACATAATTATAGAGTTGCATGCGGTGTGGGAAACCAGAGACTTTCTCCTAGGAGGCGTGTGCCACTCAGTACCTCTAATTTTGAATCCCCTAGCACGACATCCCCTGTAATAACAGCTGCGCAGAGGAGAGATGTTAATACATGTTTATTTGTGATGCTCAATGCTGTATTTTGCAAAACACACAAATTGTTTTCAGCACATGCTTTTTCTTTTGATGCTGTTAACTGAAGTAAAGATGTGTAACATATGGAACAATGCCATTGAGTATAGGAGCCCTAATTACAAATGTTGTGCAGCGATGACAACTGTAATAATTATGAATAGTTATGGAGTAATTCTGTATAACATCACTTAAAAGTGGATTTGTAATACTTTGTTACAAAAGAACTGCATTTTGAGAAAATGTCTATTGTTCTCTTGAAAACGTGGACTTACAGTCATTTCAAAAACTATTTGGTTTACAGTTCTTAGATGAAAGAAAGAAAAAAAGAGCAGTCCATTCCTCCAGGAAAGAGAGTAACAGGAATTCCAGGGATTAATGCTTAGTTCTGAACAGATGTGTTGTAACTCACTAAGGATACTATGTGGCAGGAAAACTCAGACATGCGCCAGCAGGAAGTTAGACAGCCTATGAGAAGCACTGGAAATGTCTATCATGCAGTCACGCACCAATTTATTAATAGGTTTATTTTTGGAGGGCGCCATGCTGGCACAGTGTGTACGACAGCACTGCGGTAAATCGTGTGATCTACCACCAATCTCTGAGGCGCCAGTTGTTGATGTTATTCAAGGCGAATGACAACCGAATTATAAATTGCATTTGTTGAGGATATATGTTTTGCATTCGTATTAATGTTTCTATGTGTCCTTTCAAATTATCACCAACGTGCCTGTACTTGTGAATGTGTGCATATTCTGAGAACCCAAGTGTTTGTGCAGTGTTTCAGTGTGTGGGTGACTGAGCTATGTTCCCCATGGTTCACCCCCAAAAAATGAACACAAATTGAAATCAATGAGAAGGAACAGATTAAAAGAAATGCACTCCTGCTTAGAGGAACTGACACTTTGAAAGGAAACCTTCACCGAGCGGTACGTTCGTCTTTCTGCTGATTTCAGAGAAGCGGGAATACTTACTGGTGTTCAGTGTAGATGGCACATGCGTTCAGTAATCACCCTTAATACGTGCACAGGTAGGCACTAGTGTCCCAGCTCACTCCATAACTTAAGTACATACCAGGTTATAAGTGTTCAGGAACCCAATACACACAGACACACAACACTGCTTAATTTGAGCGGGTGGTTGCAGGGGGGCCCACCAAAACTTATTTTTCAGGACCAGCTCTTATTTTCCCTCATCAGACAGACCCATAGCAAAGGAGCGAAAAACACAAGAACGGGAAAAGATGATAAATACGGAAAAATAGTGAGAAAGGGAGAAAGCAGAGATGGAAAGGAGACATCAGGTGAAATCAAGACTATTATAGCACCTTGGTATTCATCATTTGGCCCTTCAATAGTGCTGGGCCCGGGCTTGTGAACAACATTTTGGGCCTGGCACTTATTGTTTTAGAAATTAAGTACTGTACATACATTCATATGATACCATATTGATCCCACAATAAAGAGTCGTTGAGAGAGGCTGGTCACAGTATGCATTTATCCACAAATAAGGAGTTTCCTGATAGAGAAAGGCCCTTTACAGTTTTCTTCTAGACAAGGGGTTCCCAACTTTTTGACTTCTGTGGACCACTAATTTACAAAACTGCAATCAGGGGACCCACACTGAAACATTATTAGAATCTGGGAACCCCCCCAATGAATCATTACTGAAAGCTGGGGACCTAATCTGTTAATATTATTTAATTTTCTCAGCATTCACGGACCCCCTGAGAAGGCTTTGCGGACCCCCAGTGGTCCCTGGACGACAGGTTGGGAACCACTGTTCTAAACCACAGGGTTAGTTAATTCACACTATGTTAATATAGCTACAATCAAGTGGTCAGCCGGGTCACAGAAAAACAGGTTACTTACTTTCAGTAATGCTGTTTCTGGGGGATGCTCTAATTGTATATTCCTCACTTTTTGTATACTCCCAGGCTTCAGATTGGATCCAGCACTTCTTCAGTAATTACTCCTGCGTACCTGCAGGTGGTGCCATTGGACTCCATGGTAGTTTCACACCATCCTCAGAAGTGACGGCAGACAGCTGTTATATACATGTCACCCCTGTGGACTGATGTCAGTTTTGTTTGTAAACTATTGGGCGTCCTCAGATGTGGATGGACTGTGAGACTGTAAGCATACAAGTGTGCAAAACCTACATTGAGACCTTTTTAGAAACATAAAAGTCCACTCTATGCAATGAGGAGGTGTTAGGGCAGTGAAGAATCTCTAGTTAGGTAGAGGATCCAGCAAAAAAAGTGTTACAAAAGGTTAATAACTTGATATTCTGATGGATACTATCAACCACAAATTAGTCACAATCTGAATAGATACAAAGAAGTACGTCCATGGAAGGGGACTCACAGCACAAAGTCATGCAGGATAAGTTGGCAAAATGTCCCTCACTGTAGAGAATAAAGCCTACTGAAGTTGTACCAGACACCTATAGGGCTGCTTGGCAGATGCCTCTCATTGATGCCGCAGTGGCAACTTTGGTACTGGCAGAACATGATAGAAGTTCCTCAGGAGCCTTCTTCTTGACGAGGGCACAACATATATTTATGCTCTGAACAATCCACCTGGGAAAGGTTTGTTTCTGAACTCTGTCTCCTTTCTCAGCAATGGCTAATATAACAAAAATCTGGACATCCACCTAGCATACCTTAGTGAACTCTTTCTAAAAACTAAGGGTCCTCTTTTGATCCAACTGATGAAGCCTCTCCTTCTACTTAGTGGGATGTAGCTGAGAGATAAAATTCAGAAGTGTGATGAAATGTCCCATATGAAATTGTGATACCATGATATACCTGAGTACAAAGCATCAATTTGCCAGGAAAGAATGTAATATATCAAGCTACTGACAGCACCTACAGTTAATTAACATGGCATGCAGAAGAAATCACAATAAGGAATAATGCATAACTGATCAGCAAGCTCAGAGAACACCTGTGTATAGGCTCAAATAGACTGCACATTATCATGCCACAGTGGAACCTTTCCTTCATCCTCACATTTTTCAAGGGCACAGGAGAAATTTCATATGTGTGTTCTTTAATAAAACACATCACAACTGGTGCCTTAAATAACAACGACTAGTCAGGCAAACTTAGGAAGGACGAAAGGCTGACAAGTAACATTTAAGGATATCCAAAGCAAAGCCTTGATGGGCCAGTGGCAAAACAAACTTCAGATACCTTGGTCTGAAGTGAATCAACCTGGCAGTCCTTCACCAGGTCACGGATTGATTTGGTTGATGGGCACTGGGCCGCCAGGACAATGACCACCACTTCTGCAGGAAAGTCAAACACACTCAGTTGTATGGTTGGTTCTGCTCAATCATCATGGATCGAGGTCCAGGTTGGAGAGGTTCCGGGGCAGAACTCTGTCCTGTTGTTGGGACAGTAGGTCCTCTCGATGAGTAAAAAGAGTGTAAGGCAAGTACTCAAGCTTAGTAGGTCAGACTACAACACTCTCCTACTCCAATCTAGGATGAGATAGACTAGGGCTTTGCTAGACCTTCTTCAGAACTCAGGGCAGAAGTGTAGAAGAGGAAAGGCACGTGGAAGCCACAATCCCACTCTTGTCAGAATGCGTCTCCCAGGGAGCATCTTGGAGTTTGAACTCCAGTGCACAGTATTCACAATCCTGCACCTTCTCTGAAGAAAAGTTCTAATTAAGGCATGCTTCACAGGGCTAAGATACCTTGAAACACCTCCAAGTGTAGATGACATTCATGGTACACCAGATAAAGTCTGCTGAAGTTGTCTGCCATGGCATTTAGTGATCCCTGGAGGTCGAACCACTGCCTAACCCTTAGTGCTTCCTTGCACAGTGCACTTGACTCCACACAGCGCTGCTTTTTTATAGTAAGATATTCCAGTTGCGCTGACTGAAACAGCTTGTCTCTCATTGATAAGAGAAAAGTCTCCAGTGCAAACCGAATGTCAACAGTGCTGCCCCACTCAAAAGACAATGTGAGCAGCCCTGCATGGGATAAGTTGAACAGTTTGCCACAGGTCAGGTCAGGTTGGCTTGTTCTTTTTCACCACTGGATGTCCCGGACTGCCTCATTTATAATACGGATGTTGTATAAGATGCAAGCACGGTTTTGAGCTTATTGCAGGCAAAGGTTTCACTAAAGTCTGCATAGTGAACAAAAAATATACACAAGTAAAGGAGGCTAAGAAGCCTCAAACCAGCTAGCGAAGGAACATAGGAGTGAGGCCGACACTTCAAAACTTTGGAAGGAGGGCCTATGAAAGGACTCTGGGACGACCGTGCAAACCTCGCTAAGAATTGCTTCTATAACAGGCACTTTTTACACAGGGGACAGAGAGAAATATTTTTTTAAAGGCTTTTATGTCTTTGCAAACAAACAAATGCCCTGATTAATTGAGGGGAATCGAAATACTGATTGGGATATTGGATGGCTGCCATTTTCTTTTTGAGATCTCTAGAGGTTTGAAGGGAGGAGAACCTATAAAAGGAAGACTGTGGCGCAACCGTGTAGACCTTGCTAAGACGCGGCTGTAACAGGCACTTTTACACAGGGGGGATGGGCAGAAATAATTTGTAAAAGACTTTTATCTGTTTCTAAACAAAGGAATGCTATGGTTATCTGAGGAGAATCAAAATACGGGAATGGGACACTTGAAGGTCATCATATGCTCTTTGAGCGGTCTGGTGGTTTGAAGGAAGGAGGGCCTATAAAAAGAGGAATCTGAAACGACCACGCAGCGGGCACACCAATACATCATTGTGCACCACAGACAAGCTTGTCTTTGCCCGTTGCGCACCCAATTTGTTATGGGGGGCAAATTTGTGTATGTTTGATTTGTTTTTCCTATTCCTGCTTTTTTATAGTTGATGGAGAGCCCTTTTTGTGTTTGAACCCCGTTGCACACTGACTTTGCCCAGCTCCAGCCACCCTGCTGGTTTGAATATGGAGGGTACAAGGCAGATAGAATGAATCCGATATTCAAGTAAGCAACTAAAACAACTAAGAGTACACAGTATCTAGGACAATGTAAAGATGGAAAATCTCGAGACACATGGCCAAGGAGGGGGAGATGCCACCCTGAGTGCAGGCGCACCTGCACCGTCTGCACTATCAGGCCTAACACATGTTGGTCAGGCTATTCTGGAGAGTGTCACACTCTATGCAGCGTCCCTGGGTATGGCACCTCCACCAATCATGCAAGAGCCTCTGCCTGGCATGAGTAGGAAGGGCACGCACGCTTTCGCACTGCAGTACAGTGGTAACATGTACAGAGTCCTGGGGCCAGACAAAGAGAGCCAGCAAACAACTAGGACGAAAAAGAAAAACATTTCAGGAAAATCCCCTAAGAATGGCCATGTCCAATACCAATGTATTCTGAAATTTAGGAAAGTGAAATATGGAGGCCAGGCCTTCTCAGTGAGGGCAGCTCATTTATGGAACAAATTGCCAGCTCCTCCTGAGAGCCAGCAATGGCATTCTTCCGTTCAGAAAAGCTCATAAAATCTAGTTAATTCCTAAATAGCCGGCCTGCACTGAGAAGGCCAGATATGGACTTAACAGTTTACCTGTCTTTTGGGTTTCTCTAATGAGGTCAGAGCCAGGATACCTTTGAATTGAAAGATACACTTTACAAATGTAATAATAGTAATAACCTGAATGCCCTTGAGTCGTCACAAAGGTGGAAAGGCACTGAAAGCCACTGTGTTCAGTATGGCCTCTATGACACGTATCATCTTTGTCAGTGGCAGATGGGATTTCAGCTTATTGATCAACAACCTGAAGAATGGCAGCAGGAAGACAGTTGTCTAAAGGTAGGCTGCTACTAGCTTGCTTTCAACAGCCAGTCATCAAAATAAGAGAATACGTGTGTCACTTTGTGAACATTCTTGAGGCCAAACTGAGGCCAAAGGTGTGACCCAAACAAATGGTCATCTAGACCAGTTCACAATACATACCTAACTGCATCTTATCCACCAAGGATCATTTGTGCAAACAAATTTGTGACTACCCCTGGAAGGGAATACAAACCCTTGACAGCCATATCCCTGAGAATGTGTATAGCATTGCAGCATAGAAATAGCAATCAATGATTTCAGTGACAAACTGGCAGATAAGAAAACACTGTTTACAAATATGCCAGCGCAATCTCTGTCCAATGGCCTAGTGGGGAACATAAGATTGTCCTTGCTATTGGAAGCTTGATCCTCCAAGCTCTCAAGAGTCGAGTGCTGAGCAAGAAATCTGGTTCCCCAGGAGGAGGCCTATGAAGTTCAGCTACAGGGTGACTCACCGGTGGAGCAGAGCACAGCTTAGACCAGGTCACCATCAATGCCTCACGTGTTGGCTGTTGGATGCTGTTGTGATGACCACATATGGAATCTTTCTGATGTGATGAACATGTATGAAAACCTCGTACAAGAATAAAGACACTGAACTTTAACTCTGTTTGGACTATATATTGATTCTCCGAAGACCAAGAACCTAACTGCACAGACTCTCATCTTATTTCATACGAGTGCCCTGGCCTTTTGAATCAGGTCTTTAAATATTGTTCTTATCTGCTCACATTTGCTATGCATTCAAAGACATAGGTCAAATGTCAAGCTCTCTCTTCCAGGGAGCTTGGAGTCTATTTATCTTTCTCTGACTTCAAAGTGAAAGACTGTATGTGACAATCCTGCTGAGTAACCTATTAGATGAGAAGGAATGATTTTTTCTAGCACACAACAGAAACAATGAACTGAGCTGATGTTTCAGAATATCTCTGAATTAGTCAAAATAAAGCACATTTTTTGTAATTCTGAAGGATGGTGGAAACAAATATTTGCATACTATCAAAACACATCAATGCACTAGGTCAGGGGTCTCTAACTTTTCCAGTAATATAAAATATTGTATATTTTTCAAATACAAATGCTCTGCCAATATAATCAATTAATTAACTGTAGATATGAAAAGCGGGCTATTCATTTTTAATTATTTTTAAAACTGAAAATTTACAAATTTACATGAAATGAGAATTTGTCCAATTTTGTGGCACACAATACAAAAAATAAATAAACTTCAAGAAAGGACTTCAGTAAAAAAAGCAAAGAAATTCAAAATAGACTTGAGGCATTATTAAAGGTCAAACACCAAACAAAAATAAATTCAGTCTGCGCCTTTCTACATATTTCTGGCAATTGATGTTTTCAATCATAAACAAAAAAACATGAAGCACACGATTAATGGGGATGTTGGAACTGATTTTTTAATTTCAAAATATCACTGAACTGAGGTTTCAAACCTGAGGATCGGATTATTAGAATGGACTTCAAATGCTAATCAGATAAATGTGTTCAATATTTGGACTTGATAGAGTTCATTTTTAAAAATGCTTGTTAGAGATGAAGGAGACATGCTTTCATTCTTTATTTACAGGCTTATGTGTGTGAGCCAGATTGAAGGCAAAGTCAAAACATCTGTGTAAAATTAATACAGGAAGCTCACGTCATACAGTGCACTCTAAGGGACACGTGCTCAGTCTGCAGCGTGCTGAAGTGTGGACTATCTGCATTAGGAACCTGCGTTCAAAGATCTGGCATACACAACATTGCTGTTTCAAAATCTCCGACAGAGAATATTCAAGAGGCCCTGTTGCCAACTACAGGCTGCCAAATGAATTGGAAATATATTTCCCATTGATCGTTGGAATCAGAGGCTTTGGAAACAACAGAGAAATTACATTACAGCCTCTTAATTCTAAAGTTGATGTGGGCCTGATAAAATCCTGTAGCGGGACGGATGTGTCCCGCGTGCTATAGTTTGGAGACTCTTACACTAGGTGATGACATTTGCACACATTATCGTTTTTGTGCAGTAAACCCTTATTTCAGTGGAAATGTAATGGTCATTTCAATTGAAATGTGTTTCTGTAATGGGACTGCCCTATAACACCGTGCATACTCCACACTACGGCACTCCACTTCTCCCTACAACATGCCACTCCACTCTACGCCCCTCCACTTTAAGACACCGAGCAACACCTCACGCCACTCAACTCCATGGTACTCCAATTTACGCCACTCATTTCATGACACAACACACCACTCCACTCTATGCCTCTCCACTCCACAAAACATGCCCTTCTCCACTCAACCCCACTCCATTCTACCCCACTCCAATCTATCCCACTCCTCTCTAATGTACCCCAATCGTCCCCTCTCACTCCACTTCACTGCAATTTAAGACATTCTACGCCACTCCAGTCTACCCCACTCCACTCCACCCAATCTACCCCACTCCACTCTATGCCCTTCCACTCCACACTATCTGCCCTACTCCACTCAACCCCACTCCAATCTATCCCACTCCATTCCAATGTATCCCAATCTACCCCATTCCACTCCACTACAATTTACCACATTCTACGCCACTCCAGTCTACCCTACTCCACTCTACCCAATCAACCCCACTCCACTCCAGTCTATCACACTCCTCTCCAATCTACCCTACCCCAATTTACCCACCTCAACTCAATCTACGACACCACCACTCCTATGTACAACACTTTAATCTAACCCACTCTAAGCCAATCTACCCGACTCTAACCCAATCTACCCAGATCTGACCCATTCTACCCCAATCTAACCCACTCAACCTCACTCTAACCCAATGTACCCAACTCCAACCAAATCTACCCCAATCCACTCAACTATGATCCAATCTACCCCGCTACACTACAGTCTATCTCACTCCAATCTGTTACACTCCACTCTATCCCAATCTATTCTACACTACTCCAATCTACCCCACTCCACACCAAACTACTCCACTTCAGCCCAATCTACCCCACTCAACTCAGCCTAAACCAATCAATCCCACCCCACTCCAATCAAGCGCACTCCAGCACCAATCTACTGCATTCCACTTAAATCCACCTTACTCTGCTCCTGTCTACCCCAGAATACCCCAATCCACTCCACTCTACCCCAATCTACCACACTCCCGTCCACTCTACCCATTCCACTTTTTTTACCACATGCCACTCAAATCTTCTCTGCTCCAGTCCAAGCTAGCCCACTCTACCCCAATCCACCCCACTCCAACCTGCCCTGCCTCATTCCATTCCAATCTACCCCATCCAATTCAGCCCACTCCTATCTACCCCATTCCAATCTACCCACTCCATTCCAATATACCCACTTCACTCCAATCTACGCCACCATAATCCAACCAATCTACCTCATTCCACTCTACCTCACTGCACCCTAATCTGCCCACACTCCAATCTACCCCACCACACTTCAATCTAACCCACCCCAGTCTACTCCTCTTCACTTCAATATAGCCCACTACACTCGAGCTGACTCCTCTCCACTTCAATATACCTCACTCCACTTCAGTCTACTCCTCTCTACCCCAATCTATCTCACTCTACTCCAGTCTACTCCTCTCCACTCCAATCTCCCCCACTCCACTCCAATCTATCCCACTCTACACCAATATACCCCACTCTACTCCAATATACCCCACTCCAATCTACTGCACTCCACTGTACCACGCTCTACTTCAATGTATCTCAATCCACTGCACTCCACTCTTTCCCAATTTACCCCACTCTTCTCCAATCTACCTCAATCCACTGCACTCCACTCTTTCCCAATCTACCCCACTCTGCTCCAATCTACCTAAATATATCTCACTCCACTCTACCGAATTACCCCACTCCAACCCATTCCACTCCACACCAGTGTTCCCACTCCAATAATCCCTCTTCAATGTACCCCACTCCATTCCAATCTACCCTATTCTAATCCACCTAATCTACCATACTCCATCCTAATCTACCCCACTACACTCCACTCTTCCCCAATCTGTCTTGCTCCACTCAAATTTCAACTGCAATCTAACCAATTACCCCACTCCACTCTACCCCAATCTACCACACTCTATTCTACTGTAGCCAATCTACATCACACCACTCCATTTCACTTCATACTACCACATGCCCCTCAAATCTAGCCCACTACAGTCCAATCTAACCCACTTCACCCAAATCCATCCCATGTCAATCTACCCTACCCGACTCCACCCCAAACAACCCTACTAAAATTTACCCAATCTGATCCACCCCACGCCAATCTACCCTAATCTACTCTACTCCAGTCTGCCCCATTTAACCCAATCTACCCTACTCCAATCTACCCCACACTATTGTTTCTATCTCTGCTCCAACCTACTCTACTCCAATTTACCTCACTCTAACGTACCCCAATCTACTCCACTCCAATCTTCCCCACTCCAATCTACCTCACTCCACTACAATCCACCCACTCCATTACAATCTACTCCACTACAATATACCCCATTCCATTCTATTCCACTCTGATTAATCCCTCTCCTATCTACCCCAATCCACTGTGCTCCACTCTTCCCCAAATCTACCCCATTCCACTCCAATGTACCTCAATTTATCCCACTCCAATCTACCCTTTTCCAATTTACCCCACTCTTATCTACGCCAATCTACTGCAATCAATCTACCCCACTCCACGCCAATATAGCCCACTCCACCCCAATATACCCCACTCCAATTTATGCTAATCTACCCAACTCTCCTACTCCAATCTACCCCAATGCATTGTACCCCGATCCACACCACTCCATCCTAACCCACTTTAACCCCACTCCAGTCTATGTCAACTGACCCCATTCCACTCTTCCTCAATCTACCCTATTCCATGCTACCCCACTCCTACCCATTCCAATCTACTCCCAGACACCCCACTCCGCGCCACAAAATTTTAGCCATTCTGAACAGTAGCCACACTGGTGTACATACAACATGGCTAAAACACAATTGGATAGGTGAGACCTACTGGCTTTACCAATGCTTGTTTAATTCGCTCATGCTTAGAAACTTCCCTACAGACTTGCTCTCATTCATTGCCCTGGAACCAGATTCACACATGCAGACTCGGACCAGTCATAACCATTAACCCTGTATAGCCTTATTGACAAACGGAATAGAATGCTCCTCTCAATTTCCCGGAGGTACAATCCGTGGTAACCCTAAAGGGCTTGGCAGAGCTCTGCAAAATTGTTCAACATAAGATATGTTCTACTTGCTAGCTCTCTTTCCTACCATATGTAAAGAGATCCTTCCAGATGCATGGTAGCTTGTACTTATTTTTGTGGCAGATCAGCTTATAGCATCTAAAATATTTCTCTTCAAAAACTATTTAGTCATCACCGACAACAAGGAAGCCTTCACATCCTGAGCAAATCTACAAAGAAATGCCAGCTTAAGGAGTAAACCATACTACTCATGAATATGATGTAATTTGTACAATTACATTTTCTTTAAAACTCACTACAAACCAGTGCTAGAAAAGCTGTTTGGTAATAATTTGGGACTTCAGTCTTAAGGAATGTGGTTCTTTGAGTCGAGCAGTCCCACAATCACTACAACTTCTTCTAAGGTCACCTTAAAAAAGTACACACATTTCTAAACTTTAATCATATATCCTATGCTATGGGGAGTCTACTCATTTCACCTACAATGAGTTTAATATTTCTGGAAAACAGGAGAGGGAAAGTTCCCAATAAATTATGCAAAGAGCTGGGATTTTGAATGACACAAATTTGTCGAAATCATAGTGAATGCACTTTTTTGCATTCTTAAAATCATCAAATTGAGAATAAATTACATTCAAATAGAAACAGAACCAAAGCATAAACATTTCCAAGTATCAGAGTCTGTAGACAAATCCTTTTACAATAGCCAATAAGAACAAAAATAACGTTAAGACTTTTATCTTACTACTCAAAGTTACAATACGCTCAAATGTCAAGCATATAGAATTCTCCACTCCTTACAGAAACACATAAATATTACACACTGTGAAAAAAGCCAATATGTTGCAATATTGGTGCATATACAAAACAATGTAATTCCCTACAATTAGAAATAATGCACTCTTACCCCTCTGAAACACAATATAAACAGCAGTTAGTCATAGCAAAATACCTACTTTCTCCCATACTTTCTCCCATAATTTGCATGCCAATTTAAAAACAGATATTGAAGTGTGGATTACATTGCATGTCCCATTATCCTTGCTCACCGAATGTATTATTTTTTGGAACTGCTGTTAATAACTCTATGGAGAAAACTACTGCAAGCTTCATCATGGACTGCTGTGGGGGAAGGGTTGGGGGGGAGGGGCTAGCCGGGGCGAAGGGGGGTGTGAAAGGCCTTTGAGGTCTCGTTTGGGAGTTCATCTTAATCTGCCTGACTTTGACCCATGCTGTTAAAGTACATCAACTATCCTACATTGCACAGGGCTAGCCACCAGTATTCTTCTGCAATGCTTATACCTATTTTATAATGCTGATGTATTATTCGATATTAATTAATTCAGCAGGTCGTGAAATTATATTATTTCGAGAGGCCAGTGGTAACTCATGCCCTGTTCAGTTTTATGTTTATGTAAAACTCAATAAAATGTGCTATTTCAAAAAATCTGTTCTATTATTACAGACAATCGTCAGGTATCTATTACAAGAAGTGCTGTGCTGTGTAGAAGGGCACACATATTTCGAGTGTGTGCATGGAACATCCAATCCATGACGAATAGTCTCACCGACCTCTCTAAACTTTGGACTGTGCAGCAGGCTATATATGTGGTCCCACCGTCATTAGGTCTTCAGGACTGCTCGCATACCAGCTGATTTGAAAATATGTTGGTACAGATCTAGGGAATTGACTGCCACGGTTAGAGAGCTTCCAGAGTGACCAGCAAATGAATCTTGAGAACTAAATAGCTTTCATGTAAAGGTCCTCTATGAAGGGTATCCATGTATTCGAGGAACCTCTCCTCTAATAATGCACTAGCAAAGGATACCTGCATATTTATTTGATATTACTGAAGGGTCCATGAGGACCCTCCTGCTATACTAAAGAGAGTGGGTAGAACAAGGTCCTGAGGAAGTTGCAAGATGCTTATTTTCTGGCACATTGTACAATCACAGTCTATATCATACAGTCAGGGATCAAAGATTTCAGATTTGATCCATCTTACTGAACTTGACTTTTTTTGCAATGTCCTAGATGTGCTGCATGATAAGGGGAACAAACATTGTCAATGTCCATGGATCTGGTTTTAAGGAAATTATGTGTTGTAATGTGAAGCCTTACAGGTAGATTGTATGGGAGTAGATATATGAATTTGTGTGGAAGCAAACAACTACAGAACAATATTGGTGTAGTTTAATAGATCAAGTGATAGCTGCACTGTCAAGCAAAAGCGAAAAATACACATAGGTTAATGACTGATCTTCTCCCGTCTATGCTGCTGCCAATGAAAAACACCATAAATATATATAGTTATCTAAGATACTTTAAAAGTGTTATAATGTCATGTGGGCTGCTGAAAGTTCACGCTCAGGCAGCTGACTAAATAAACAAAGTAGTCATAGCTGTATGGACGGCAAAGCACTTATTTTGTGGAAGTACACAACTTCGCATAATCAAAACATGTACTCCTGACTCACAACAAGTGGGTAGATCCAAAGCACTTCTACTGATGATAGTCACATAATTGTTTGGGGACAGCTGCACTGTAAAGCCAGACCATACAATTAAACCTGTGTATGGTCTGAAGAATCACCCCATCTATAAATCATGATTACCTCCATCTCAGTGATAACAATCTACTAGCAAAGGAAATAAACTTCAACTTTCCCGATCCATCTGTGCTAAAGGCCTCTGTAGACCTTGTTATCAATCTGATTTTGTCAACACATTGTTCATTTAATCTTTCCTTCACTATGAGGACCATTTAACTGTGGTAGTCCAACAAACAAAAGTGTAAGTACATATTTATTTCAGTTAATTAAAAGCATTAAACATTTTACATAGCTTTGAAAAGTGTATAATGGCAGGAAGTGTCCTTGTGTCCATAAAAGTCTCAAATGACTACCCGTAAGTGAAAGACAGCTTATTAAAAATGTTTTAAAAACAATGCTACTTACCTAAAAAATCCTCAATCAAGTAAAATTTTATCATCAAAGAAAAAGGCAGGGATAAAACAAGTTAACTTATATATACAGTTTGGCTGTATATCAACCCCAAAGGCCTTGCTATACTAGCTAGCTGAAATAACAAGCAATAAACTTTGCATTGTGATACAGCAAAAAATGTCCTGAGGGGGGCGTGGCCAGCCCAGATGGCCGAGTGGATGTGATCCACAAGAGTTCCTCTGCAGCGCTAGTGGCAATCTCAAGCCATCAACCTTTATCGGTGTCCAACTAATCACTTTCGTGATGCTGGACTGACATGTGGAGGACCCTGGGGGAGGCTTGCTGACCAGCACGTCACTGTCAACAGAACAACAAAGTGGACCTGCAACCACAGGGGCCGAGCACCGGTGCCAACAACACTGCAACTCCGCCAACAGGCTGGAATCCTCTTTGGATAGGGCAGTAAGGGTTGATGTGCCCTGATATTCTCACCGTCGATGATTGATGGACGCCAGAGGGACAAGAGAGAGAGGTGAGGAGGAATATGGGCACGCTGTTTGCTTCCCCGACGGAGGGAGCACCAGCACGTGTGAGGTGGGCCCACACCACATGAGACAGGATGCATTGTGGTGAGCGCCAAAACCAATGCCCTCTGCACCTGTAGCCTGTCTCTTGCCTGGGCCCTTCACTTGGCTGTGAAGTGTCATGTTGTAAAATTGAGCCAGCATTTCAAACCCCATAACACTGTTCTGCAAAACCTGCGAAGCCCGCTTGCCTGATCTTAATATGGCAGCCCATCTGACATTGACTTCTCAACATTTGCCAAACAGTGAGCCCGACCCCAGCCATCCCGGGCAGGCAGCACTTAAATGAGCACTACCTTGACTCCCCAGACTCTCGTAAATATACAGATCACCTTCCTATGTGCCCTTCCTGATTTTGACATCAATCCTAGCGGGGCCAGCAGTCTCCCTCTGAAGCTGGGCCCATTGAGCTTTGGTTGGTCTGTAGAGGGTGAAACTTCCAGCCCAGCCATCACTGTCTTTATAAAAGTAATGGGGCCCTAATTTGCTATTCTCCAGAGAAACAACCCGCTTTTTTTTACCCACCAGACCCATTGTAACCATAAAATGTCAAGGGCCTAAGCCACACATAGGATGCCAAAAACCAGCTAAACTCTCCATCAGGCCGTGTATAAAGCTCATAAAAGGACCCTACGCCACCTTAATTGTGGCCTACAGGTGACAGGCTGACTTCCCAGCCCTCGCTGTGTGGTCTACATTACTTCAATACACCCTCCTGTCCATGAGCAAATATGCTATGCCACAGAGGAAAGCTCAATCCAACAGCTTCTCACGCTATTTTTTTGCCTGCAGAAGTGAGAGATACTACCCTGATGGCAAAACAGACCAACATAATGGCCTCACTTAAGAAGACCTCCTGTTGTCTCTGAGAGAATTTAAGTAAGAACTCTGAGAGGAATTAAAGGCTGACTTAACATCCTCACTTGTGTCCTTCAAAATGGAAATCAACACAAAACGTACCTCATTTCAGCAAAACATGGACTTAGTGGGCACTAGAACCCTGGATCTTGACACTAAAGTCCAAAACCTGAAACAAGAAATTAATCAGATGGAACCCTCCAATGACTCCCTCAACACACAACTCCAGGCATCCCTGCTAAAATGTGAAGATTTAGAGAATAGATCCCGGAGGGGTAACATAAACATCCACAATTTAGGCGAGGGTGTGGAGGGCCCTGATCTCGAAGCTTTTGTGACAGGCTGATTCTCAGATGTGCTCAGCAACAATCATAAGAAAATTTAGCCTGATATAGTTCACCGAGTGGGTCTCAGACTCCTGTGTGGAGGGAAACACCCTTGAGATGTCCTAGCAAAGTTCCATTCTTACAAAGTCAAAGAAGCGATCCTTCAAGTGGCACCAAAAGCATATGAAATTTTGTTTCAAGTGGCCACTTGGTCCTTATTTTAAGATATTGCCCCAGCCACACTTGCTCACCGTATGCAGTTTTGCCCTATAACAGACAAACTAGATCTCGAGCACATAAATATTGAAGGACTTTCCCCTTGGCCTTATGTTTGACTTTCAAAATAAGACCCGCCATTTTACAGAGTTACCAGAAGCAGTAGCCCTACTGAGTATCTTTGACAGACATGTTGTGCTTGGAGGGGAACCCAGTAAACCCTACGAGGAGCCAGACTGTCAACGAGGAGGGGGGACAATGGCTATCACAATGACGCCCAAGAAATCAGAGGAAACATCAATCTGGAGAGATAGTTGTCATTACCCTATTGAGGTACCATGTTGATGCTTGGTCCTAAAACCCAGATAAATGACATTTACTTTGCAACCAGTGGGCTGAAACTATTTGATTTTTGTTCTCTCCTTGTTGGACACTTACTGTTGCTTGGGAGATTCTCTCTAGATTGTGAACGACAAATCCCTCCTCTCATGGGTTCAATTTCTAGTTGAGGTCGGTGTGCCTGGATATCTTTAAGTATTTCCAATGCTGCACTAGTGATTTTTTTATCTATACACCTTTTAGTTATACTGTCTAGAAAAGACCTTCCATTGTTGGAGATTGTTCGCCATACATTTTCTTTTTTTTTGGTTAAATATGTTTTTCTTTCAGATGTGTGGGGGATGCATGTACCACAGAATGGAAGGAGAGGGCCCGGAAACCCCAGGGAGAAATGTCAATATTCAAAAAAAGTAATTCAACTTGCCTTAGAAGACCTGCGAGATGGGAGCGATACAGAATGGAGGCTATCTACTAATATGTTTCCATGGTAATCACCACACTTACATGGAATGTCAAAGGCCTTAACTCTCCAGCAAAATGCCATTAGCTTTGTAAATATTTGCTTGATTAATGACATGATATGGTAGTTTTACAGGAAACACATCTTCGGCAAGATGAGGAACACAGGTTGCGACATAAGGTCTACCCTGTCATGCACAAATTATATGCCACTACTAAACATAATCGTGTGGCACTTTTTTCCCACTCCTCCTTAAAATTTCAACTAGAGGGCTGCAAAACTGACAAAGAGAGTAGGATAATAGTAGTAAAAGGATGCCTGGCAGGCTGAATGTCTAGTTCCGTTCCTATGTATGCTCTCAATTCCAGACAAGTCCCATTCCTACACTCACTGATATCCTTACTGGGAGGTTTCGTGGAAGGTGATATCTTCCTGATGGGAGGTTTTAACTCAACATGAGACTGGGAAGGGATAGTACACACCCCCACAGAGCCCCCACCAGGAGGTTCACTAGAGCCCTAAAACAAGCTTTTTTTTCACTGGGGCTCATAGATGAATGGAGGACCCTCCACTTGACATCCCATGATTATACATTCTTGTTCTATACCCATTGCACCTACTCCAGACTGGATTATATTTTTGTCATTAAATCTCTGGTCCCTAAGTAAGTTGAGGTCCAGTTGAACCCAATTGCCCTCCCTGCTCACACCCCTGTGGAACTGACACTAGAATGAGATAACCCCCCCTCACCCAAATATCGCTGCTGGTTCTTTCCAGACTCCCTGACTAGAGACAAACTCTTTAGAGATGAGATATGAAAAACAATCAGGTAAGTTTTTCACTTGAATAACCCTGACAACACCAATTTTTCTAACACCTGTGATGCTTTCAAAGCAGTGGTACGAGGGAAATGCATAGCACTCCAATCTACACTGAATAAATAAAGAGCATGTGATAGACTTGCCTCAGAGGCTGAACTTCACGAGGCTGAAAAATCCCACAAAGAAAATCCATCTACATGGAAGCTCCACAAACCTCCCGGGCTGAATGGCTTCACAGCCCAATTTTTTTTAAGACTCTTAGCTCTGACCTGATGCCCCATCTGACAGTACTGCTTAATTACATGTTATGTTATGTTATGAAAATTAATAGAGCGCATAGCTACCCGAACGCCTCCCAGCGCTATAAAGAAAAACCTTTTAATATATGGCTTTGGGACACAAACTAAAATAACCACGTTTTTAATAGCCGACGGAATGACAGTTCATGGCTGATTTTACGTAGATTCAGTGGTAATGAATTCCACAGTCTAGCTCCAAGATACAATATTGATATTTCTCCACCTTAGGCCTTTTTTTGGGGGGGAATGAAAGCTATAGCCATGGAGGATGATCTAAGATGTCTGGTAGGTTTGTAAAAATAAGCCAGGGTTCGCAATATTGGTGGCCCGTTGTCATATAGCGCTCTATGAATGTAACATAAAGATTTACATTTTATTTGTTGCTCCAAAGGAAGCCAGTGCAACGTTGATAAAGCTGATCTGGCTGATTCATGCTTTGGTAGACTGAAGACAAGGCGGGCAGCAATGTCCTGCACCACCTGCAATTTCTTCATAACATATTTTGGTGTACCAAGAAACAGGGTGTTCCGATAATCCAGCCAAGAGATTATTAAGGCCTGTATGATGAGCCTCTTTGCAATGAACGGAAGTATTTTGAAAATCTTTCTAAGAAGTCTAAGTATGCCAAAACAGGAGGAGGATATTTTTTTCACTTGATGATCCATGGTCAACCATGGATGAAACCATACACCCAGACTCTTAATGCTTTCTTTGGGCAATGGAAGATCTTCTAATGGTTGTAAGACTGGGGAGATTAAGTTTGGTTTTGCCTGGTGACCCAGAAACACAACCTCTGTCTTGTCTCCGTTCAACTTAAGTCCACAGCTGGACATCCATTTGGGGATTGCTTGTAGGTAGACAAGGAATGAGCAGAGAATTGGTTGAGTTCTGATCGGTAGAAAAGGATACCACAAGCTGGGTGTCATCTGCATATGACACTACAGAGAGTCCATAGGGCTCCACTACTTTTGCCAGAGGGGCCCTATAGATATTAAATAACGTAGGGCTCAAAGAAGAGCCATGAGGCACCACCCACTTACTCTTAAAACAGCTTGAATAAAAGGAATGGTCGAAAACTTTAAATGATCTTGCTTCCAAGAATGAGGTAAACCAACTCAGGGCATTGCCCAAGACTCCACTTTCCCTCATTCTCTGGAGTAAAATATTGTGCTCAACCATGTCAAAGGTGGCACTAAGATCGAGAAGCAGGATTGCCGAGACCAAGCCCTGATCTACACGTTTCCTAACTTCTTCAGTGACTGCGATGAATGCAGATTCCGTACTATGTAATGGTCTAAAGCCCACCTGAGACGGATGGAGAATGTTATTTTCCTCCAAAAAACTTGAAAGATCGGTATTAGCATGTTTTTCAAGTACTTTGGCAAGGGCTGGCAGCCTAGAGATTGGTTTGTAGTTGCCAGGGATGAGTGGATCCAGGCTGGGCTTCTTAAGCAACAGCTTCACAATTGCATGTTCCCATTGTGGAGGAACGGTGCCGACTGATAGTGACATGTTCAGAAGCTCAGTTACCACAGGGACTATTATTGAAGCCCCTTGTCCTAAGATTGGAGGCGGGGCTGGATCCTGGGGAGACCCTGATTTAAGGGTGGTCAATAGTATAGAGACTGCTTCAGGACAGAGGGGAGGAATATATGTAAACCTTGCTGCACCATTGGAACACTCCTCATCTACTGCTTGGGGACTATGGGTATCTATTGGAAAGGTTGAATAGATCTCTGCAATTTTTTCCTGACAAAATCCAGCTAAGTAATTACTATGTTTATGCAAGGCTTCTACAGTGTCTGTGTGTGCCTGAGGAGAGGTGAATTCATTTAACAGGAGAACGATTTCCTTCGGGGGTAGAGCTCTGTTCGATTTTATCTGCATAATATGCGCTTTGGGCTGCTTTAATTTCAGCATGAAACCTTCTGATAGCCTTCCTATACTCATCTTTAGAGGAAGTCTCATAGGATTTTCTCCATTTTCGTTCCAGCTGCCTACATACTCTCTTTATTAAGCTAAGATGTTTGGAGAACCAGAGGGCACTTTTTTCTTATGTCTACTCTGCCTTAACGTGTATGGAAGGATTGTGTCTAAGCTTCTGCTAATCCAATTATTAAATGAGTCTAAAGATGTAGCCATATTCTCATTCAATGTGGGTTTTGAACTCTCTAAAATGTCAATCCATTCTTTAGTCTTAAGCATATGCCAGCACCTATAAGGTTGGATAATGCTTTGGGAGGGTGTTTCCAATACTGGAAGGAGAAGGGAGAGAGAGATTAGATAAAGATCGGACCAGGCTAAGGGGGTGGGGGGCAGGGCAGTTAAGTCGGCTGTATTGCTGAAAACTAAGTCAATGGTATGACCCTTGATGTGTGTAGGGCCCCTGATCAGTTGTGTGAGATCTAAGGCCTCCATATCTAACAGAAGTCTCTTAGCAGCTGCATTCTCTAAATTCTCTGCATGAATATTAAAATCTCCAAGAATTGTGAAATTTGGCTTGTTACAAATTAAGTCTGCCACTTGCTCTGGAAAGGCTTGAAGAAAATGCAATGAAGAGCCGGGGGGTGATACACTAAGGCCCCGGAGAAACTATATTGAAGATTTAAAGAGAATGAAAAATACATACTCTCAAAATCTAATAACTTAAGTGGATGGGTAGTGACCTTAACTGAATCCTTGACAATAATGGCAATACCCCCTCCTTTCCCAGAGACTCCATCATGCCTTATGATTGAGTACTTATTAGGTAAAGCCAGGGAAATACCTGGCCAAAACCCAGTGGGTCACCTCATCTATGAGTGAAGCTTTTCCAGAAACAGGGGAAAGGCCCCCAATCCTGTGGAGCTTGTAGGCCTATAGCATTTCTAAACCTAGATGCTAAATTATATACAAAAGATTTTGGCCACCAGACTCGAGGGCATTCTGCCTGACCTGGTCCAATAGGACCAGTCCAGGTTTATCAAAAGGAGAAAGACCCATGACAATCTGGGGAGGGTGATCCACGTGGTCGGAAAAGCCACTAAAAAATTCATACCGGCAGTCCTGTTGGCACAGGACACCAAGAAAGCCTTAGATTGGGTGGATTGGTCCTTCCTATTTCACACTTTGCGAAGCTTTGGCTTCTGGGACAGTTTTATTGCTATGGTAAAGGCCGTCCATGATCTTGAGTTCTGGTTAACAAGATGGGCTCAAATCCCTTCTGCTTGGGGAAAGGGACAAGGCAGGAATGCCCCGTCCCTCTGCTATCGTTCTCTCTGAGCATTGAATGTCTCACAGATAAAATTACGAGCAATACCTGCTGTCCAAGGAATTCCCTTTTGGTCAATGAAGCACAAAATTTCCCTATGCGCAGACAATGTGTTCCAATCTCTTTCCTTCCTCCAAAGTTCATTAACAGCCCTCCAAACCAAACTCCAAAGCAATGAAAAAGTGTTTGTGTTTATCATTCCATATAAATCTTTTCTGCTCAATTTAACTCTACCTCCACGTGAAATGGAAGCATTGGTATGTACCAACCCCTTTATTTGGGGCAAAAAAATATTACCTATCTGGGCATCAGGCTTACTCCTAGAGTAGCAGATCTTTACCGGGCAAATGACCTTCCCCCCACAACAACTGAAAACAGATCTCAAATTTTGGGCCCCCATGTATAACTCTTGGCTTTGCCATATTCATGCCATTAGAATTATTGTTCTACCCAAATTACTCCATCTTTTTCAAGGTCTCCCTGTTGAATTAGACTACATGTTTTTACCTACCTTATGCTCCCTAGAACACCCCTGTCCTACAACTTACTTAGACTACCCAAAGATGCAGAAGGACTAGCCTTGCTGGACCTTCATTTATACTACAAAGCAGCACAGCTACTGGTAATTTCTGAGTGGTCCCTATGTGCATCTAACAAACACTGGCTTCACATGGACATAGCAATAGAGGGGAAATATATATGGGATCTACTGTGGAAACAGAAGGTGCATAGTCCCCTTAATGCTTACATTAGTACCCCCCTCAGAATGGCCTCTAAAGTCTAGGACGAAGTGACCATGGTCGCTGAATGGACAGACCTTCCTTTTACCTTAACCCCACTCCATTACAACCCGGGGTTTCCTCCAGCGACTTGCGCTGGACAATTCGACTATTGGTGAGACGGCGGTTGCCTCACCATTTCAGATCTATTTCATGGCTGGGACATTGTCACGTTTGAGAACTGCCAGTGGGACTTAAATCTTCCAGATTCAGAACATTTCCACTGTACTCAGTTGAAACATTGGGTACTACATCCAGATGTTAGGGGAGCAGCCACCTTTCTTTATACCCTCCTTCTTGCTACGGTCCTTACCCCGCTACCATGTTCACATGGCCTTATGGGAACAAACTTTAGATAGCCCATTTCCCACGGAGAATCTCCAAGTTTAACCACTCTATCACAATGTGAGAGGAACACTACAAACTCTTACTTGACTGGTACCTCTACTCCACCAAGCTGGAAAAAAACTTCCCAGACATGTATGATCTGTGTCGGAGAGGGTGTTGACTGTTTGGGGACTTTCGCCATATCTGGTGGGACTGTCCGACCATCCGCTTGTTTTGGACGGAAACAGTTGCTCAGCTTAAAGAAATCCTGGGTTACCCTATTCCAACCTCACCTGACTTTGTTCTTTTGGGCCTACAAGATGACTCACTTAAACGCCAAACAAACGAAGGTAGAGCCATAATGTGGCTGTGCCTTGGTGCGGCTAAGATAGCTCTAGCGTCCACATGGCAGAAAAAAGAAGTCCCATCGTTAACCCAATGGCATGCCCAATTCTGATAAGCCATCACCATGGAAAGAATGGTGGATATTTTGCAATACAAATATAAAAAACTCTGAATACAGTTGGGGCCCACTTGTGGAATACCTATCAAGGGGATTCCCACTGTTTGCATGCCTCGCACGTACACGGGCGCTCCATCTATTTCAGTTTTAAGCATCATTGACCGGAGTCTCCTTTCACTGTCTCCTCTTTTTCATGGGAATCCCTCTCCTCGTCTTCCATGGACTCCTGCCTTACCACGCACTAATATGTATGCTACCGTCACACACCTTGATTTGTTTATATGGATTTCAATTGGGGAGTGAAGGGTACTAGTTGATATACATGTTGCTTAGGTGTTTGTTTTTTAATTGACAGAAATGCAATGTACTAATGTGTGACTATACCCAGTGACACCTTCACGTTATCAAAACTGTCTTCTTGCTCTATCTACTAAACTGTATTCCATCGGTGTCGGATAATGCCTGTACTGTAGATTACGATATTATACATGACAAACAATAAAGTTTGATTTAAAAATGGCTGGAGTTTACTGTGGTAAGCTCGGGCACCAAAGCACATTGCGGGCATGAGCTTTGCCTGCACGACTCGAAGTAGCAGCAGTGCACTTATTTTTGAGGGCCGGCGCTTAGTTTTCTGTCTCAAACATTTACTGCGAACAAAAGACACGTGGGAAAAACGGAGGAAGAGAAACACGAAAAAGCGTCGGAAAGGGGAAAAGCAGAAAGCTGCAGGCGTGAGCTGAACGGGTAGGGAGTGTCTATAAATGGACTGAAGAGGCCCGAGGCAGCCTCAGGATTACGCTGCCTCAGCATTACGTGCTGCACTTTTAATTGCAGCAGCCGCGTGTTCAAGAGGAGAGTTTTGAGCACCAGCACCTTTTTATTTACAAATTAAGCACTGAGTGTAGCAGCATCAGTGACAGGCTAAAGGATTTACGAATCAGCTGCTGTAAGGCAGAGATTAAAGATGCAAGTTTAGGTTTCAAGGCATTGAGATGCAAAAAAAGGTGAGCCACAATCTTGCAGCTATGCGACCAATATTTGTATTTTTTATTCTTCAGCGCCACCCCTCTCGCTCAAGTGCCAGGATTCTTCCTTTTTCACTTTCTTTTTTTTTTTAACCGCAGATCATAATGTTTGTTAATCGAAAGTTCAATGCCCTTTGGCTTTCTATGCAGTGTTTGGTCAATGTATTTAAGTGTTTCCGACCGCCTCCTCCCATTTGATTAGGGCGCACTACATTGTCTGAGATAAATCGATAAAAAGCGTGGAGCTGAATATGCATTCTTGTTTAAGCACTCCTTGTGTCTGCCCTTTTGGTGACAGCGTGATTGCACCTATGTGTTAGAGTTGAAGGGCATGAATCAGATTGTTCGGGACATTCCAAGAGGCCACCCTCCAAAGCAAATTCCTGTTGACATGATCATACACTTTGGAAAAGTCAATCAAACAGGTATAAATTCATTGGCTGGCTAAATTATCAATGGTATTTGACTTACCTTTTGAAACCGGTTTGATTGAATGGAATACATTTTTCCTTAACTGCCCGATCTTCCAGGTCTGTCAAAAGTAAGCTTGCAAAGTACTTTGATTTTAGGTCCAACCATGTTATGCAAGCTAGCTGGCTTTGAGCATTCATCCTTTTTTTATATATAGGATGTAATAACCACCATCCCCACAAGTCTGGTATAATTTCTGCAGTCAAGCAGTGATTAAATAGCTTGTAAAATGATTCTGATGAATACTCCGGATTTTGTGTATAAATAGAAGATAGCAAGCCATTCGGACAGAGAGCTTGGTCTCCCCTGCCTTTTATATTCCGCTCTTTTATTTCACTGTGGTGGTATACCAGAAGACTGAGAGACAGCTTGGCATTTCCCTGGTAGTTCAGAGCCCTTAGCCTGGTATAGCTTCTTAATATGATATATCGATATTGGTTGATCAACATTATTGCCTACTACTCGGTTCTGGCCTCTTTCCAGGCGATTAATGAGGCACCAGAAGTCCTTCTGAGTCTTACCTTTACTGCTTGGAAAAGTTTCAGCTAGCTCTGATCTTCTGACTCTGTCTGGTCTCCAACAGAGCTTTTTTTCCAAGCTTTTCTTACCACATCCACCATCTTAATTTGCTTGGTGAGATTCTCCAGATTGTTTAATACTTTAATTTCTTTATTCAAATATTTTCACTGTGCCCTTAGGTCCTTCGAGTACCACTGTATTTGGTGTGTTCTCTGATAGTTTGCTCGCTGCTTTGGGTCTCTAAGGTATTCTCTTAGCTCCTTCTGCACTACTCCCCAGGCTAAAATGTGGTAATTTCTCTGTCAGATTGCAATATCTGGTACTTGTTGTAATGCATTATTGAAAAGCTGTTTAAAGATAGTCTCTTCCAATGACATAGACTTGATTGCGACCCAATAGCTGATATAGACTGCACCACATCATTGATGTTTCTAACAATAATGTGCTGAGGATAATGGTCGCTTTCACATCTTCGGATTAAGGTGAACTTCTTATTTTTATCAAACAGATTTATTGAGATGAACAGCTCTTATTAACCCTGTAAGTATAATCCATAGGTGTATATGTCAGGAAATAACAATTGATTGCCCACAGTCCAAAGAACTCTTAAGGGTGTGAGAAAAAGACAGTCTAATTGCTCCAGGCTACTGTATTTTGACGTCTAAATTGAAATTCCTCCTCTAGCATCGATTCTGCTTAAAAAGCCTTCTCTCCTCAAGTGATTGGCAACATTCAAGTTGCAATCACCTGTTACCATCCAGGGGTTCTTGTCACAGTTGGAGGATAATACTATCAAGTTACATTTTGCGTACTGATCATTTTTTTCTTCATACTCATTTTTGGGTTGCACATATTTATTGGCACCACTGGCTCTGAGCTGTCTCCAAACTCCCAATTTTCTATTTTAATCCCTAGTTTGTTTGGAGTTTTAATATCCAGCTTTGTTACTTCGAATGCATGAATGATGGAGACATAAATCAATAGTCCTCCCTTGAGGTGGTGTTTGTTCATGTCATGGTAAGAACTTCCACAAATCCCCTTATTGAGAATTCTTTTTCTTTCCATGTTTCCTGCAGGCATAGCAGTTCAAGGGAGATTGCCAAATTCTCCATAGTTGGGCCAATGCAGAGCTTTCTTATACCAGCTATGTTCCAGGATATCATGGAGAGGCCTTTCTCAGTTTTTTCCCTCAGAGTGTAGCTAACTCTATTCTGGAGATCCGGTCATGCATTTTTATTTTAATTCAGGGTCTTCAAAATCTAACCGCAATCTGCTGTCTGAGAATTGGGAGATTGAGCTTGCTTACATTGATCTCCTTGTGCCTTTTTTCACAACGCTATTATGTTTTCAGTTGCAAAGGTCTTGTTGCTTGGATCTGCCCTCTCTGCATTTTTGAGCATTGATTCAGGGTTCAGATTACTATTCCCCGTTAGCCAAAACTTGAGCTATGTATCCCCTAGATTCACTTCTTTTGACAATAAAAAATGTTGTATCTTGACTCTGGTGTACTGGGGCAGTATTATCCCTTTTTACAAAGGCTTAGTGCTTTGCTAATATTAAGCTTGCTTTCCTTCTGACCTCCACCTACCAATAGTAATTACATTTTGCCTCCCATCTAGGCGTGGCCTAAATTTGATGGCTTATATGTTGGCCGATGTCAAATGCTTTGTACCACGAGAAGCCTCAATATGTTTCCCCTATTAAAGTGTATCATTATGGCCCCGTGAGTTATATTCCAGATAAAAAGCTCTCCTAGTTCTTAGAATATCACCACGGTCCAATGGCGTCTGTTGTAATGGATATTTTGCTGCCAGGGGATTCGTCTGTTTTGCTAGCTGCTGAGTATAATCCTTGACCCCTCTGTCTGGTACAGAAGCCAGTCATTTTTCATTTTTCAATACTAAAGCCTCGGGTGAAGGGTGCAGGAAGGACTTGCTCTCTGTCATTTCTTTGGCACCTTTGCTCAGGCTGTGCTGTGGTAATAGATACTGAGCCCGTAAATCCTGCGCTGTCGGAAACACAGTCAGACGTTTTTGTTGACTTGAGTGTTGGTTTGATGAAGTACCCAATTCAGAATTCACTGTAATACTTTGTTCTGCAGCCTTTTGTGATGCTTGACTGGTCAGTTTCTATTCTGCATCGATCGTGCCAACTGGTAATTCGTCTCCCTGCATTTTCTGGCCGATCTAGGCCCTATAATGGGTCTTTAAAAACTGGGAAAACTATTGTAATTGTTTCTTTTATTCTTTGAGGTTTTGCTTCTTTTTCTCTCTTTTTATTTTGTTTTCTTGGTTTTTTTTTCGTTTCCCGCTGCGCTGCCTTACTTGACATTGTTAGATGCTAGGTGGTTGCAAGGACTTTGCTACACCTGAAAGGTTAACTGCATTTTGGTTTAACTCAGAGGGGATATTTTCCAGTTTATTGTTATTAATATTAGCAGAGCCTGGTAAGGCATGAATTTCCGCTGTGTGCATGAGTTTACATATTTTAACAGAAAATAGTTCCCTTAATTAGGTTTTTAGTTGTAATTCTTCTAGTCATTCCAGATTAGGAGTTTTCAGCTCTGTGCCATTACTCTGCATGTCAATGTGCCGTTTTGTAAGTTAAGCTTCCTCGATCAATACAGATAGTATTTCAGGGAGAATAGTTAACTTCTCCAGTGTGGTTTGCATACATACTCCAGTTTAGGGAGTGAATGCTTTTAATTGCACCAGTCAAAACTTCCTTAGTGGTCATGTAGAGACGTTCAAAACGGGAGTCTGACAATTGCTATATACTGGGCTAGTCTCCAGTAATGACATCTGAACATCAAATGTATTTGATTGAAATTCTAGCACCCTTGATGTTGCGTCCAATGTTCTGAACACTCGCTGCCAGGCTTATTTCTCCAGAGATACTTCTGTATTACTCTGTTGAAGTGAGTGCTCTGTGACATTGTTTGTTGTTAAGTGATCCCAGCATTCAGTCTCACTATAACTTTTTACCAGCGTGCTCAGGCTTGCTTCAAGCAATGATGCACTCTCTGATCCCTCTTGGAGCTATGGTGTGCTATGATTCAAAGTTCTAATTGGAGATGGAGGGTCTGTGATTTTGTCTCTGTATCCTGATTCCAGCTAACACTAGTGCTAGGGCTCCGGATATAAGGAGATTGGTTTATCACTTCCATTAATGATTAGGGTTCGGCTATTAATCCGCTTTCTATTTGGCAGTTCACATCCTATTACCGATTGTGGTACTTGGTTGATTTACAGTTCATCAGTGGACTCTCCACTGATGACCCTTCGGGCTTACCTGTAGGAGTCCGGATGTCAGAAGCCTGTGACATCTACAGGGCTGCGGCTCGTTTGGCAGGGACTACTCTGGGCACAAGGGAAGACCGGTGGAGACAGGGGTGTGATCCAGGAGCCAGTTCAGTCATTTCACATGCACACCAGTGACACCCAAGGGTGGGTGCTGGAAGGACTGTCAGAGACTGACATGGACCAGACAGCAGCCTCTGCTCCTCCGGCTCCACCAACTACGGCCACAGCCCTGGTCTTGGAAAGTTAGACAAGGATACACTCCCTCCTGCTGCGTCACAATACTGGTCCCACCTTGAATCAGCTCTTTACATGGAGACACACAAACCCTCCTATGTCCCTCTGACTTTTAGTAAATTATCACCAAATGTCAACTTTTATGACTGACCTGTCGTCCCTCCTTTTAAGTGTGGTTGAATGAAATGGAGATAAACAAATTACATACTGTGAAATCTTTTGTTGGTTCATGACGTTTTGACTCGTAGCATACTCAATATATATGTAAAAGTTAATCTTATATATGTTTGCAATTGCATGTATTCAGCACCTGTGCCTAGTCACATGCAGTCTTTCTACTGTTTTTCTTATTACTGCATGGTAGTAAAACTTCTCATGTTGTGACCTGCTGTCCAGTAAGGAGGTGACAAGGACAATTTTCATATTTCTAAGGGAAACATAATAAAAAAAAAACAGATATTAGCAGTTCTGGCGAGGACTTTTTCAATTACAAGGGACGCCACATCAGTCGGTTGAGTGTTCTCCCCGTGAATTCTGAACATTAGTTCCATGAACATTGTTATTACTATCCCTGATGTAACGACAGGTATAATGGGATTCAATAATTCACATTTTTAGCAAATTGACAGAAAATTCAATGAAGGCTCTGTATTTTTTTAGCTCTTCAAAGAAAGTTAACTTATGACTATTGGTTCATATTTCCAAATCTCGCCTGTGCTAATGTTCTACCTAATTATACCTTAGTAGCCTACCGTTTTTAGGGTGTAGGTTAGTTTCAAATGAAGATATGAAAATATATGATTGTGCTTGTCTTTAACTTTTAAAAACAAATCCCACATACTTGCATTTACTCTACAGGGCCAGAGGAAATCTAACTGAGATGGGAAGAGGGGACGGCAAACCCCTTTGGCTCACATGAGGATCACTTTGTACCAAGTAGAAACCTATAATCAGGAAACCAAACTGAAAATTTACCACCACACAGTGATGAATGCTGCAGAACAGAAGGCAACAGACAAACTTTCAACAGAAAGCATTAGACAACAGAGGGCAGATTTGTCTTATTTATTTGAGTTTTTCAGTTTCATATAGCACAAACCAGATCTGGAGGGTGTCGGGGCCCTTTACATGTGAATAGTTAAAATACATATAAAATACATATAAAAACATAGGTATGTTACATTTTGTTAGAGGTTGCAAGTTACACATTGCAAGCATGCAAGAATCTTTATTTTGAGACAGCCCTTGTATAGGTTTGGGATTACAGATCAAGAGACCATCGGGTATTGGTGTATTGACATATAGGTCCTCATTACAAGTCTGGCAGTCTACTGACCGACAGGCCCGCGGTGGCGGTCCCACCGCCAACAGGCTGGCAGTGGGCCCGCCATATTAGGACCGTGGTGGAGTTGCCACGGTTGGACCTCTGACACCACCAGGCTGCCGCCAGCCAGCAGCCTTCCGGCCCCAGCAGTTGTATTCCGCCAGGGCAGCTGGAATTACAAGTCCTCATACTGCCAGCCTTTCAATGGAGGTTACACCGCTACTGAAAGGCTGGCAGAATGGTGGCTTTGAGGGTCCCTTGGAGACTGCAAAGTGATATGATTATTGGTAACTTAAACATAACAAAAAGTACAAACTTGTAAGCCTTATTGTTTTAAATGATTTTTGAAAATTATTCATTAAATAATGAAATCAACAGAAACACATTGGAGCCGATTCAGAAAAGCATAATCTTCTCCGAATGTAAACACACCCAAAATTCCAACATTTTTGTAGGCACAAAAAGGCTCCAGATTTACAAAACCAAAAAATTCAAGTTGTTCTGCTTAACTTTTTTGCTGTTCTGTAGTCTATTAACGTACACAACGAGCTAAGCGTAAAAGTTGGTTGAGGAAAAGATGGAGCAGAAAAAAATACATCTGCATAGAAAGAATCGGTGTACCTAGGAGTGGCCAACGACATGTAGTACGAGTCAAATAAACTAATATAACACAAATTTAAATTATATTAAATAAAACACAACCAAAGAAAGCTACGTTCCCATATAGTTTTAGTGACCTTAGGTGCAAGGCAGCTGATCTATCAGGCAAAGGACTCCAGCAAGACAGTAAGAAAGCAGTAATAAAGACGGTGGCAGATTACAAAACTATGTTAATCACCCTTATTACGTGCTCAAAATCTATGTACAGACGGAAACTCTTACCAGTGAGTGACGGACAATGGTCACTGTTTACTGTCAGATCTACATTTTACACTGAAAATGTCTTTGATGTATTTGGGCCTATTTTCAGAGAGAAATCATCTAGATTTCTATTTTACAATGGCATCTTGTCCATAAACAATTTGCGCATGCACCGCTGTACAAAATGCACATTTTCAAATTTTACACCCATTTCCATGAACCTAACAAGCACTGGCAAAACAAATAGGTCTCGACCATACAAGAGCTATTGGCTTTAGCAATGTTTTTTGCCATGCTGTACACCAGTGTGGCTGCTGTCCAGCATGGCTAAAAGTTAGTGGCGTGGAGTGTCAGAGTGGAGTGATGGAGGTGAGTGTCATAGAGTGGATTTGGTGGAGTGTCGTAGAGTGGAGAAGAGTGTCATATAGTTGAGTAGAGGGGAGTAGAGTTTAGGGATTCAATGGAAGAGAGAGTCACAGAGCAGAGTGGGGTGGAATTGGGTGGAGTATGTTGGAGTCAATTGGGGTAATGGGGTGGTTTGAATTGGAGTAGAGTGGGGTGGATTTGACTGGAGTGGATTGAGTGGAGCGAGTTGGTGTGGAGTGGATAGGAGTGGCAGATTGAAATGGGGTGAGGTGGATTGGATTAGACTGGGGTGGGTGATTTCTCTTGGAGTGATAGGGCTGGGGTGGGGTGGATTGGAATGGAGTGGGGTTGAGTGGGTTAGGCTGGATTAGAGTGGGGTGGACTGGATTTGAGTGGAGTGAATTGGATTCACTGGATTGAAGAGGGGTGGATTAGATTGGTGTGGGGTGGAGTGGCTTGGAGTGGTTTGGATTGGCGTAGGGTGGGCTGGATGGAATTGATTGGCGTGGGATGGACTGAACTGGGATGGGTGGACTGGATTGGGATAGAGCGTGGTGGATTGGAGTAGAGTGTGGTGGATTGGAGTGAGTGGGTTGATTGGAGTAGGGTGGATTGCATTGGAGTGGGGTGAATTGAAATGTGGTGGGGTGGATTGGATTGGGGTGCGGTGGGCTTTAGTTGGATGGTTTGGATTGTAGTTGGGTTGGTTTGAAGTGGGTTGTGTTGGATTGGATTGGGTGGATTGGAGCATGGTGAATTAGAGTGGAGTTGACTGGTGGGGTGGATTGCATTGAGGTGGGATGGACTGGAGTAGGGTGGGGTGGTTGGATTGGAGTGGGGTGGGGTGGACTGAACTGGGATGGAATTGGTTGGATTGGGGTGAATTGCAGTGGGGTGGATTGGATTGGGGTGGATTGGATTGTAGCGGGGTGGACTGAACTCAGATGGAGTGGGGTGGATTGGATTGGGGTTGAGTGGGGTGGATTGGATTGGTGTGGAGTGGATTGAAATGGGGTGGGTTGGACTGGAGGGGTTGGGCTGGACTGGAGGGGGTGGAATGGGTTGGGTTGGAGTGGGGTAGACTGGATTGGGGTGGTGCGGGGGTAGGGTGAATTGGATTAGAGTGGGGTGGACTGGAGTGGGGTAGACTAGAGTGGGTGGATTGGATTGAGTGGGGTTGGATAAGGGTAGGGGTGGGGAGAATTATGTTGGGGTGGGTGGATTGGATAGAACATGGTGAATTGGATTGAGTGTGGTGGCTTGGATTGGATAGGGGTCGGATGGATGGCATTGGATTGGGGTGGGGTAAATTGGAGTGGGGTGGGGTGGATTGGTGAGGAGTGGGGTGGAGTGGGGTGGAGTGGAGTGGGGTGGACTGGTGTGGAGTGGAGTGGGGTTGATTGGACTGGATTGGATTGGGGTGGATTGGACCAGAGTGGGATGGATTGGGTTGGAGTAGGATGGATTGAATTGGTGTGGGGTGGATTAATTGGAGAGGGGTGGACTGGATTGGGTGGAGTATGTTAAGATGGTTTGTAGTAGGGCGAACTGGAATGGAGTAGGGTGGATTAATGTGGACTGGATTGGACTGGAGTAGGGTGGAATGCAGTGGATTGTAGTAGAGTGGGATTGATTGGGGTGGTGTGGGTAGATTGGATTGCCATGATGTTGAGTGGGTAGCAGTGCACTTGATTTAAGTGAGATGGATTTGAGTGGGTGGATTGACTAGACTGGAGTGGCATGGGTTTTATTGGAGTTGGGTGGGTTGCATTGGAGTGGGGTGAAATGGATTCAAGGGGGTGGGTTGAATTAGAGTAGGGTGGATTGGACTGGAGTGGGGGGACTGGACTGGAGTGGAGTGGAGTGGATTGTGGTGAGGTGGATTGGATAGGGGTGAGGTGGATTGGATTAGAGTGGGGTAGATTGGACTGGGCTGGATTGGGGTGAATTGGATTGGTGTGGGGTAGACTGGTGTGGGGTGGAATAGATTGTAGTGGGGTGGATTGGAGTGGGGTGAATTGGGATGTTGTGGGGTACACTGGATTGGTGTGGGGAAGATTATTTAGAATTGGAGTGGGTTGTTTGGGATTGGAGTGGGGCAGGGTGGAGTGGGAAAGGTTTGAGTTGGGCAGATGGAGTGGGGCTGATTGATTTGGATTAAAGTGGGCTAGATTGGAGGGGGCAGACTGAAATGGACTGGAGTGGGGCCAATTAGCGTGGGGCAGTTTGGAGTGGGACAGACTGTTTTGGATTGGAGTGTGGCAGACTAGAGTGGGCAGATTGTTTTGGATTGGAGTGGGACCAACTGGAGTGGTGCAGATTGTTTTGGATTGAAATGGGGCATATATGTGTGGGGTGAATGGATTGAGTTGGGGGGATTGGATTGGTGCGGGTGGATTGGTTGGGAGTTTTTTGGTCTGGATGAGAGTTTGGTGGATTGGACTGGGGTGAATTGGAATAGAGTGGGTGGTTTGGATTGGGGTGAGGTGGATTGGAGTGGGGTGGTTTGTTTTGGATTGGAGTGGGACATATTGAAGTGGGACAGACTGTTTTGGATTGGACAGGGACAGACTGGAGTGGGGCATATTGTTTTGCATTGGAGTGGGGCAGATTGGAGTGAAGCAGATTGGAGTGGGGCAGATTGTTTTGAAATGGAGTGGGGCAGATTGTTTTAGACTGCAGTGGAGTAGATTGTTTTGGATTGGAGTGAAGCAGGTTGCAGTGGGGCAGATTGTTTTGGATTGGGCAGATTGGAGTGGGGCAGATTGTTTTGGATTGGGGTGAGGAAGTTTGCAGTGGGGTAGATGGGAGTGGTGTGTATTGTTTTATATTGGAATCAAGCATATTAGATTGGAGTGGTAAAGATTGTTTTGGAGTGGTGTAGATTGCTTTGGATTAGAGTGGGGTGAAATGGAGTGAGGCACATTCGATTACAATGAGTTGGAAGGATTGGAGTGGGGTGGGTTAGACTGGGTTGAAATAGGGTGCTGTGGATTGGTGTGGGGTGAGGTGGGGTGGATTTTAGTGGGGTGGCTTGGAGTGGGCTAAGTTCAGCCCTGGCAAGTTTCCCAGATCCAACCGTGATGTGCTGCTCCATTCCAGGTATTGTCTTTGAATTTTGGGACTTGTAGTCTTGTTTTTTTCCATTATAAAACAAGATTACAACTCCCACACTGTAAAGAAAACACCTGGAGTAGAACAGCACATCCCGCATGGACCTGGGAAACTTGGCAGCCATGTGGACTGGGGTGGACTGCATGATTATGTGTCAAAGCACAATTTCACAAATTACACATTACAAAGATACAATGTCGCTGTGCAATATTTACATCATCTTTTGAGAACAGGGCCTGCGAGCAAAAACAAAAGGAAACATGAGTGCAAAGTGAGAAAAGATGACTTGTCAAAATAAAAGAAAGTTTGCGATAAAAATGTAAATTTTGCAATTTTGGCTATCCTGGTGGGCACGTTTTTGACAGTCACACGCCTATTTTCAGGGCACTAGAAGTTAAAGAGAACAAAATAGTACCTCAATCATGTTAGAAGCAGTGGATGGGCGCTGATTATGTTGAATCAATCAGTGCTTGGTCCCTGCTCCTCACAGAGTAACAGAAATAATGCCCGGCACGCAGTGACGAATTATGAGGCTGTAAAAAGAGTGCCACAGAAGCCAACAAATGCAAAGTGACAGGCGAGCTTCAAGCCCTTTGCTGTACACGACAGTCTAGCAAGCGAGACGCATGTGCTATTGCATGCACTCACCGTCTCGACCCTAAAAATGAATGTTAATTAGCACACCTTTACATTTTGCATACTGGTGAACTGTGTACATAACACACCTTGCTCAAACAACTATTTCTGTGATTCAGGTCCAGGGATAGACTCACAATGGTGCGTAGGTACACAACGTTTTTTTTAGACATGTCTGTGTGCAATATATGCATAATTCATATAAAAAGGCAGAGTAGCAATATATGTATGTGAACATGTTTTGTATATGAATAATGTAAGCAACGCATGTGCTTATCAACCAACACATTTAAAATCCTAATGATCATGTAAAAGTGGGATTCCTCAGAGGAGTGTCTAAGGTCATGAAGTACTTAGATTGTACACACCAACAAAGGCCCCTATAACCAGTGGCTTCTTAATTTCAAAGGGTCTGGTAGCAGCAGCTGGAATTAAGAGATCTGCATGATTACCCAGAGATTTTGGCAGCTAAAAGCAGCTAAAATCTACAGGTAAAAGTCCAACCCAAAAGAAGGAATTTCTAGTGGATTTATATATACACTGGTAATTCTTCATTTCTTAGCGATTCCTTGGGGTACAATTAGTAATGGGCAAGACTTTCCCCACCGCATGTTTACAGGTACCCTCCTAATCAGTAGCTCATAGGGTGGAAAACTCTGCTGATTTTTGGGATACTCAGGAAGGCTAAAGAGGAGAATGTCTGTCCATTCATCTCAGGCCTCCAAAAATCATAAAAATGTTACAGACCTGCAGGTTGAATAACTTGAATAATCTACTCAACCATAACCGTAATGTACTTGACACATAAACAGGTCTCAAGTTGTATGATCCTAGCCAAATATTTTAGTTTACAGTCATCTTTTTCTTTATTCTCACATAATAGTGCACCTTCAAATATGTGAGCTTAGCATTTGTGCTGTACAAAAAAAACTCTTTTGTTTGATTAAATAGACTAAACGTTGTCTCTGGGTATAAAAAGAATGTAACCTACTTATAGAGGACACATGATCCATAACCTGCCTCTTGGTTTACAATTAGCATTGCTATCAGGGCAGGAGTGTTTCTCAGCTTATGTTTGAACACTCACTTTTAATAAATATATTACTAAATCATGATGTAGCAACACACTGTCATTTACAGACAGTAAATTTCCAAGGAATGTACAAAAACCTTTCCATTAACTTGCAGCTTTACTTATAAAAATATATAATGTATTAACAGTCTGTGAAAATTGGGTTTCAGAAAACATATGTATTCTATGAAAATCACCAAGTTAAGTGTTCTGATTTGATCTCATCCTGTTAACAAATGTTTTATCACACAGAAGTACAAACAATAGGCTTTCACAACCACTGAAATATATTTTGAAATGGTTGTACAGCTGACTTAGTTATTTAAATGTTGTGTGTTAGGGAAACCCTGACACCCTACAGCCTTTCATTTCATACTCTTTCTAAAGCAGGTGAAACAGTTCACCTTACAAAATACTAGAATGCTGCAGTCAGATGGAAAATTAATTGTAAGGCAAATGGGCTTATGACCTCTGTCTCAGAACACAGAGCAAATGTGGTTTCTTTATTGCCCCTTCACTTTCTGACAGAACAAAATACCTGTTCTTTGTCAACTCACAAGAAGGGGCAAGAAGGTCCTAAAAATAGCTCGACCTGATAAAATATGACTCAGTGGGCGACCCCTGCATCTGCAGCATAGAATCAGCTTAGTACACTTACCAAGTACATAAAATGAAGAGAAGGTTGTTCCAGTATTAACGAGAGGTGCAGCAGCAGCCTGTATTTAAGGGCCGAGAAGCACTGACCCCACCCTTTTCCAATTGTGAACAGTGTCTGTCAGGATGAGCAAAGGTCAGACTAAAACATACTCTTTATTTTCCGGTCAGGCAGTCAAGCACTGGCTCCCTGAGATTAACTTGGCTGGGCTAAGAATTACATAGCCCTGTTAGCGTGACCTCCTCAGCCTGCAAAAGTGTTTGGAGGTCCTACAATGCATAACAAGGAGGCAGCATCATTTTCGGACATAGGCGCTTGAGGTATTAGCCCTGAAGTGTCCAGGAGAGAGATATTCATCAGTGACACTCGTCACAGAATGGAGTGAGGTGAGCGGTCTTACTGACCCTATCCTACTTTTCGAGAAGTAAGGGACTGATGTTCCCTCTCACTGACTGACCCATAACAAGTTCAGCCAATGAGAGGAGGGTTTAGTCCCAATCATCAGGGACCACCAAGGCTTCCCTCCTGCCATCCAAGATCACTACACCGGCACAGTATTATTATTATTATTTTTTATGTTTGGTGCATGCGTGTGTATGAATGTTTGTGTATTTGTGAGTGCGTGCTGTGAAGGCGTGTGTGCATGTGTTTGTATCTGCCTGTAAATGGTAGGTGAATACGTGCACACATGTGAATGCATGGGTGAGAGTGATTGTGCATGTGAGGCCCACCCACCCACCATCTTCCAATTAAGTTAATAGCTGTCACTGGAGAGGTTCACAGGAAAGGGAGGTTGAATACAATAGTTCATACATTTACAATTTGCTTGTGTTACGCATTTCCATAGAGATGTGTGAATAGGTTTCATGATGCCTTTGCTTCAGTCTTCCTTTTTCTTGGCTACCAACATGAGGAATTTGGAATATGATCACAGTGATTTAACATTCATGGTCAAATCTCCACTATTTCCATCTCGAAGCCCCACAAATGAAACCTGCAGTGGCTTCTTCATTGTGCTAAATCGGTCCATTTCATGCAACATTATAGATTACAGTATCCTACATAAGCATACATTTGCTATTCCTAAACTTGCCTGTCAATATTTTGGTCCACATTATTTTGGATACAATCTTAACGTTTCTAGGTATTGCCTACTCAGTATTCTGTGCCTACTCCTATATAGACCATGAAGCCACAGCAAGAATGCTTTCAGTTGTGTGGACATGGGTGATTTATATCTAGAATTTTTCACCCCTCCCTCTTTAAACACTTGCTTCTTACTAGCCTGGATTGTGAAGAATCCTGACTACCTCATTGACAGTTACCTCACTGCTCTTATTTCACTGTAGTGTCAGACGCTGAGTTCTCGTATAAACCTATTTTATGTTTTCAGCAGCTACAGCTGCAATTTCCCCCAGTATGGACTATGGATATAGCTAGATTTTGCCACTACCAACGTATCCTATCAGTAAGCTCCATTGATGCAGTATATTGCTGCCTCCTTGGTCACCCATCGATACTAAGCACATACATTTTCTCTGCCAGCAGTTTTACCCAGAGCAGTAAGACTAAATTATATTTTCGAGACTGTCCATTAAAGGTTCTGTTGTATAGGGGAACTTTCACAAGCCTTCAGCACTAACACTGGAGTCGAAACCTAGTTAGTCACAGCTCTAACATTACAGCAGTGTAAAACCAGGCTCGAGGTCAGGCAGGAAGACGGTAGAGGAATGTGTGCCGCGTACGTGCACCATCAACCTCTGCCTCTTCTACCAGCCATTGGTGTTTAGGGACGTGCAGCAGACAGTGGGTTGTAGTACAGAGAGTACACACTGCTATTGGCTCTCACAGAGCTGCTGTCAATATGGCACCAGCTCTCTACTCTCACATTGTGGTGTGGTGAAAGTGAGTAGCACTTTGCCAGGTATTGATTTCTATAACTTTTGGCGCACAGTGATGGAAGGTCACTTTCTTTGTCCATTTAATGTCAGCTTAGATATTCTCAGTAAAAAAGAAAATGTATTTACAGCTACCCATGTACAATCCCATATGTTATTTATGGGCCCCTTGCAGAAAATTCACATACCATCTGAATTCAGCTGCCCTCCAGATAATATCAGCCACAGGGAAAAAAACTCTTTATCTCTCTCTCTTTGCTAAAGTCGTGAAAGGTAGAACAGCACGTTGTATTTGAGCAGACAAGACTTAAAATATACTTGTTTATTAGTGTGAGGGAAAACCATAGATTTGGCTGTGCTCTGCTCCAACAGATCAAGAAGAGATTGTATTATAGACAATGGGAATATGTTTGAGCGCCAAGAACCCATCATGTTACTAAATGTGTGCTAAACAATTACATTTTCTTGAGGTACCATCTGTAACAACGGAAATAATACATGTTTATCAAATAGTCATTTGCTTTACCCAGGACTTAAAGGTAGAATTCTCTTGTAAATTATAATAGAGCAAGGAGAATGCATAGGTAGGAGAGAATTTGATATTTTGTAGTCTGAAACATAAAACTGAAATATTGGCGTTTAGAACATTGAAAATGACAATTATATTCAACTTTCTCATGTCTGGAAATATCTCGTTTTAAAAAATGATTAAAGTGCAAGTTTCTTCTAAAAATCACTAAAAGGAACAGTAGCACAGTGATCCAATCTTCCCTGGAGCCCTAAACCAGGTGTTACACTACAAGTTACACTGAAGGAACATTCCACACGTTTCGGTTGCCTGGGGGGATGAGGGGGAGGTGTACAGATCACACTGCACAACAAGGGAGCTCTTCACAGGAAGTGCAAAGTACACAGGTTTCAACTTGTGCAAGAGCATCTCTGAAGAGGATTTAATACATGGATTATATCAAGCCAATCTGAGGCTGAAATGCAGCCTTGACTGCAAAAGTATGTCTTGGCGGATACAATCTTGAAGTGAGCTACACGTCCTGCGGCTACAAGTTTCTCAAAATAGCTGTCCTCCTCTGTTATAATTCACAAACGATATCTGATTTAGACATGAATCGCAATGTCTCATATTTTTTGGCAAGGAGATAAGCAAACAAAAATGTGGACGTTTCTAACATTTGAACTTGTAATTTCTCTCCAAGGTTTCAGGTGAGGTCTTCGTCAGGAGGAAGCAACTTGGAGATTAATGCTATGTAATGGGGTGCCCTTAAGGCAACTGCTGGATGGGGAGAGAGAAAAGAAAAGGGGAGAGGAAGGTACAGGAGCATTCCCAGTTCACAGTAGAATGATATGACCAGGGCCTCAGTAATGTGGGTGAAAAACGAAAGTGAGGAAACTGGGGTGGGGAGTTGAGCCCTATAAACAAAATATGTGTGTGCATATGTCAGTATGACAGATCCTCAATCAAAGATCACTGCTAAAGGAAGTGCCTCAAATTTGAAGCACGAAAGGTCATATGAAGGAAAGAAAGCCTGTTTACATTGAATAATATTGTTGCTCTGAAGCAATGCAACAATTTAAACCTGACATAGCACTCACTTTTCATATATTTTTCAAAACCTCACAGTCCCCTATCACGTATACCAGAGACTAAGGTATTATCAATGCAAACGTTAAATAAAGTCAGAAGTCGTAATTGTAAAAAAAAAAAAGAAAGTAAGAAATTCACCCTTGTAGACTTATGCTTATTATTTTTTGTGAATTCAGAAAAGTTCAGGAGTACTCTTGGAAACTACAACAGTCACAGTTTCCAAGACACAGTTATGGAATTATTTTGTGAATTCCAGGTTTCTCACACACAAAAGCATTTTCGCAGGTATAAATGTAACAAGTGCACATTTAGCCTTATGAGACTTTTTTCCCTCCATGGGGAGATTTTCCTATGAAGAATATCCACCAATTTTGTGGATGCTCCCATCAGGTAAACTCTGGATACCGATTTACTACTTCTTTTGATGGAATTAATCCCAGCCAAATGCAAGTCGGTTCTATTTTTTGCAAAATGTTTGTGAACACCCACAAACTTTGACGACTGAGGCTTTACATGTAGCAGGTGTTCCAGCACGAAATGTCCAACCGTAAAATTAGGCCATTGTAGTTTAAATTTAAATGTGAACAAATTAGTGTAAATTCATATTTCGTAAATATAAAAAATCAAATCTACACTTGTAGAATAAGCCATTTCTGCCCCACAGTTCAGCTGGGAGCGCATATATTGCCCTAAAGGGAATGTCCATTTGACGAGGACTGTCTCTGTTCTAGAATGGTCACCGTGATGTGAGTCAACAGGGAGATCACAAAATATTTTGTACATGAAAAGGTTAATAGACAGGCGACATAAATACCAAACAGAAAATTAATCAAACGGCCTCCACATTCACACAATATTGGAAGAAAACTCAAGGGCTGCAGACAAGGGCGACTATGGTTTTAAGATTATGTAATGAAAGTAGCAGACTAGTTATGCACGAAAATTACCATTCTCGCATTCTTGGAAAGATTACAACCATAATAAGCATTGCCAAACCCAAATATAACATGCCTTACTGGAGTGAAAGAAGAGGTTTAAGATTGATTTTTTTACCACAATTCAACAGGCTGCTATTATATCTCAGCTATTTAGCTCTTGGGAAAGCAAGTTATGATCCTCATCAGAAAGTCTCTCAGAAAAGGCAACAGCAGCCAAATATTTGCAATTCAATTAATTAATTTAAAATATATGGATCACAAAAAGACGGACGGTTTTATAAGCAGTGCAATCTGTCTTAAATGTCTTCTAGGAAGATAGACTGCCTCTGTAAATTACTGACTGTCAGGATGCCAAGTGTTCAATCATGGCTGGCACCACATCCTGCACAGCAGGGGCAGCTGCTGCCATCTGATCCGGCCTGGAACATAATCTATACCTGTTAGCCACAGGAAAGGAATGTTGAAGGCAATAACTCATACATGCATAATTTACTTATGTTACTTCCTTTTCAAAGATATTTCTGAATATAGTGAATATAGGAAAGAGTTCCTTCACTTCTATGTTGACTGCGGCCGATGCCGGGGGAAGGGGTCCATAGGGAGAAGGATGTGTAAAAACGTGGTTGACATTAGGCCCCACCACTGCGGCTAGGTCGCTTCATAGAAAGATATTGTCCTGAAGCATAACAGGCTTAACACAAGCAAACTGAAGCTTTAGTCACTTTCTATAAAGGCAAGGCTGAACATGAAAAACATTTACTACGCAGGACAAAATGTCAATGCTCCATTACCAACACGTCTCACTGGAGCTGCTAAGCTACTAATGCACAGTAGGATAACTTTTTTACAGTCCTACAGAACTAGTAATCCATAGTACTACAAATTCTCAAAGGGGCTATAGTACTAGTAATCCGAAGAGCCATCACTTCTCAGCAGAGAGATTACTGAAGTTACACAGTTCTTAAAATAAACTGGATGAGGGCACGGTCTGCTTCAGCGCAAGCTGCCTGCTACCTCATTGGGTTCAAGCTAAATTCCCATTTTTTCAAGAAAATCTGTGACATCCTGAACCCGCAGGAGTTGCTGGCCTTGAGGTGGAGGCCTTTTGACAATCCTGCAAGTGCTTCAATTTTAAAGCAAGAACTCCAAAAAGGCACCTGGATAACTTTCCCCTCAACCTTGAAAACAGGAACTGCATACCAAGTGTTCAACTGACGGAGATGAACTAGACTGCCCCACAAACATTATTGTTAAAGATTGCAGAAGCTTTTCTCCCATTAAAACAGCACTCTGTCTGGACTGGCCCACAAACAATACTGTTGAAGATTGCAGGAACTGCCTCCCATTAATAGAGCACAGTGCACTCCTGCTGCTGCCTCCCTCTGCTATTTTTCTCCTCCCTCATTGGACTCTTACAGATCCACTGCGTGTTTCATTTTGTTAGCTCTTGACTTGCTGTGTTTTTCAACAAATAAAGTTGTTTCAGTATCTGACAGGTTGGTTAGTGCCTTGGTACAACTTTCACAGCATACTTATTTTGTTTAATTGCAACAGCGACGTGATCTGTCTAATAAAGATTTTCTTTTTTTTTTAAAGACCTGGGTCTTTTTGTTAGTTCAGTTCCGTTTTGATGCCTGACTTTACTTTACAAAATTATAAATAACATGCTCTTCAAGAAATGTTATCAGAACGAAACATAAAAAATTGAAATGTTTCAAAGAACAACGCCAAATAGTGTCGATATCTGAATGATGTCTCTGCCCCTCCCAATTCTTTCATCAAACCAATTATTTTGACATCAGAGCCCATACCCCTGTGATAGCCTTTAACACTTGTGAACTCTCAACTTGTGAGGCTCCTGAACCAGACAGAATGCACAGTGACCAGAACTTAATGTGTAATTGAAGGAGAGCCGGTGCCCAAAGCTCTGCTCTGAAACACGAGGCTGGTGCAATAAATGAGAGCCCACCGAATACCTACTGTACTAAGGCCCTGATTCATATATAGGCGGACAACCCACCACTTCGCCATGGGGACAGAGTAAATCATTCTGTCCGCATGACAGAGGGACCGCCCACCCACCCTATAAATGATCGTCAAGCAGGTGGTCATTTCTAAAAGCATTGGTTGCAGTTGCTGTCATAATAGTTTCTCTCAATGCATTTTACTCTTTGCTAAAGGCCTGTGTCAGCGGAACAGAGTCCTGTAGGCAAAGAGCATTCTTTTTTCATTTGCAACAAGAAAATCCTGAAAAGAGATAAAAAGTAATGCTCCTTTCTCCATGGGAGTCATCGCCCACGGTGGTGCCAACATTATTTCATTTAAATGTCCCTCACCACCCGGATTTGCCTCGTGGTGAAAGACTGTAAAAAATGGCTATATGTCTGCCGACCCTAATTGGTCGGGCAGACATAGAGCTATTTTTCAAACACCCCTCACTCTGCATGGCTGTCAGAGAAGTTTAGCCCCTGCGGAAATGGAATAGTCTCTCCAATGGCTAAACTTAAGGTTTATGGACGAAGCACTACATTGGTGGGAAGGGAACTCCTTTGAGACGGTGATGAAATTCCCTTTTTGCCAACATATTAAGCAGGCCTATAATCTTCAATTCACATCATGCCTCTATAATCCACTATCAGACACTCCTTTCCCTTTACCTCATTCTTGTAGGTTTGTGCTTCCCCCTTTACAACGGTTTTTCAGCCTTTCTCTCCCTACTCCGTTCCCTTTTTGTCTTTTCCCTCTCTTGGTCATGGTCAATGTCTGATGCAGAAAAATAAGTGCCAGTTCCCAAAGTAAGAGTCAGTGGAGCCCACTGGCGATCATCGGCTTAAGTTAAGAACTGGTGACCAGGTGTGGGCGACCATGCACAATCCACCTGACAAAGGGGGATTACACATGGTGCCATCAGACAACAGTGTCTCATATTTCCCTACCTTTTAGTATACTTCTTACTGGCGGTCCACATTTAAAACTACAAATGTATGATCATGAAAAGAGACATAAGTGGAGCAGAAAGTCTTCCGCTCACCTTCTTGTTCTACTGTATCACTTGTATAAATGGTAGTCCTCATTACAAGTGGTTGGGTGTAGTACTCTCGGGGGATACTACTCTTAGCTATTCTGAGTAACCCAGTCTTTCTGGGCACGGGATTACCAGATCTGAAAATATCAGACTAGGTAATATCAATCATGGAAGCTCTGCACTCTAAGACTTGTGTGGTGCGTGGGGATTTGCATGTAGCTTCTGTGCCTAACTCCTAACCACCATCTTCAGGCACAAAAAGGGAGGAACATAAATTTCTTCTCCAGTTAGTGCCTCACCTACTTTGCTCTCTCCCACCCCCTCCGTGCTGCACCACAGTCCTCAACGTAACCCCTGATATGGTTTACTGCTTGCTCTATTTCTGGGTCTGCAGGTCAGTATCCATTCCGAGAGAAATGACTCACGGGGATACCATTTGGAGAGAGAGATTCCAACCCTCCAGTATCTCCTCATCACCTAAATTGGGGAGGTCCCAATGAAGGAAAAAGTGAGGAACTAACAGGCTGATTCATAAAAGCTTTCCCGTGTTCAGGTTAGACGTAAACGTAGAAAAATTAGTTCAGTCTAAATCTGCACATTTTTGCATTCAGACTTGAGTCTAAGAAGGTTATGCCACATTTGCCCGTTTTACAAAGTTGTGAGACTGAGGGGTGGGAAAGTGGGCTTTCCCAAAAGACTAATAAGGGATAATTAACGCAAATTATGTGAAAATGCAGTGTCAAAACTTTGTGTATATCAACACAACTTTGCTATGCGTTTACCACACTTCAATGCTCTTTGAAACTAATGTTTCTCAGCCCCAGAAGTACCTGTTTCTCACAGTGAAAGAACACGGAACTACATTCTTTTCAACAACTACTCATTCGTGTGAATCTTCTGCAGTGCTAAGATGTGGCACATGTAAAATTTACGAATATAATGACAGAACCGAGAAAGTAGAATAATAGTGGATTTGGATGGCATACAACTCTGAGAAAGGTTAGAAGTCAGAAGCATCTGAGAGCTTAAGGCCTTCAAGCTAATTGTTAGTTTCCACTACATGCAGAAATGTCTGACTGCTTTATGAGGCAGGCCTAGTGTGTCAGTACTCCATCTTCGCGCATCTATTTAATTGCAGACCTTTTCAATAATAAATATCAAAACTTTTTAAAAATACCCCTACATTTCGAAGTTGAACTGCAGCTAAGGGCTGTAAATGCCAGGTGTTAAAGTTACCAAATTTAATGGCACTCAACTTCCTACCTCAATTGATGGAAGGCTGAGTTAACCTTGTTGCTGTTCAATCTTCTGGCCTGAAAGTCACAGCAGATGCAAATATAAGCATTTAACTCACTGAGATATTCTGCTTGGGTAAGCATCTTTTTATTCCTTTGCTTAGCATTTCTAGCTAGTCTCACTCTTTCTTTGCGAATCTCATGCTGGCTAACTATATTTTGTATGGACTGAATGAAATCATGCTTCTACCAGTCTATGTCTCTGCTACCTAACTAGGCTCAGTACCATAATTCTCAGAAGATTAACTTCTACACCTTACACCTAGCTGAGGTTACAGAGTACACATGTCAATTTTCAGTAGTAGTAAAAATTCAGCAAGATTAAACTCCTGCACTTGAAGATTGGAACAAATCATCTTAGCCCACAAATACCTACTATTACTATCCCTGAAGGACAGGCTCAAGTTCAAACTCAACACTATTTACTAACAAAGGTTTACATCTTATAATCATTCAAACAAAAACATCTGTGGCAGAAAAGGGGAACTCAGCTATATTCTCCAACTTAGGGTTCTCTTTAGACAATGCCTTCAACCAATGTCATGCTGATGTGATATTTCAGGGTGCTCATAATTTTACCACTTAGCTTTGTTCTCATGATGAACCTCCTTCCCCATTGAATCGTATGCTGGTAACAGCAATAGCCATGGGTCATTGAAATGTTTGTTCTTCAGTTCTCTTCTTAGATATCTTCCAAATAACCCCTTCCCCCACCCAAAAAAAATGTTAATATCAATTTTATAGTGTAACTCAGATGCTTTACTTTAAAGTGCTTTGTCAAGTTCACATTACAGACAACAGGTAAATAAATTGGTTTGTTTCATTAACTCCTTCTTTAATTTCAGATTATATACTCAGAGCTCATCCTGATAGCACAAGCCAATTGCGTTAGTGGAATGGTGGGGTGCATTAGGAGAAGCTAAGCAAAAACATTTTAGATTGATTTTGTAATGCGCTGTAAGAGTTCTGGTAAGATACAACCAAACTGCTTACTCCAATGAAGCGCGATGGTCATTCATTAATTGCAAACATCATAACGCCATCCTATGTTCAAATGACCCTAATAAGGTTTGCTGTACTCACATCTTGGAAGATGTCTCTTCTCAAGGTCCAATCGATCCTTAGATATTTGATCGAGTTATTCATGATTCTATTGGTACCACAACAAAATCTCGGTTTCTATTTGTGATTCAAGGTTAATCAGTAGGAGTTCTGTCTTACTAACTTTTAATTTCAATTCCACTATTTTGCAAAATTCCCTAAACCCCTCTATTAATTTCAGGAGCAATATTTCTCGGACCACAAAGATAAGTACCCTTAGTACACAAAAGAATACATTGTAAACATTGTTTCAAAACGGAATCACCGTTACAGTCCACATTCTCCCAGTCTGCTTCAGTTATTCACTGGAATGACAAAAGGCTTAATGTTAATTGCAGAAAGCAATGATGTAAAGGAGTTAACTTGAATGGTACTCGACTTGTGTCAGCTAAGGGTCAATAACACTTTATTTACCCCTTACATTCACCAGTGGTGCGACATGCCTCAGCATCTACATCAGTATAATATTATCTCAAATGATGAATCTCACCATTTTCCTAACAAGAAAAGTCCAGCCCGCTCTGTTTAATGTTCTTTTTTTGCACAACGACACTAATGCTTCTTTTTCTCTACATTTCATGTTTTTTCAACAATGTGGCACAGCATCCTCATGTTGCGTAAGGTATGTTTACCTCTCACAAATGCAGCCTTGCCAAGGTTCATTAACTCATGACTTTGAGCTTAGGAACTGGTATTTCTGTAAAATATTACTTCAAACTTAAGTAGAGTAAATCGTCTGGCATACTAGCACAATATCTAATCTTTCCCATATATATATATATATATATATATACATATATATATATATATATATATATATATATATATATATATATATATATATGTGTGTGTGTGTGTGTGTATATATATATATATATATATATATATATATATATATACACACATCAAGTTACACTTTGGACACTTGAAAGAGTAACTCCGTCAACTGACTTCAAAGAATTAAACATAATCTTCATTTTAAATATTTGAATAGATTCAAAAGACTTACATCATTTGGCTGAGAACCCATCGGGTCTCGATACCTTGTTTGGTTTCATACTCCTGTTAGAGGAAGAATCTCATCCAATGTTACAATCCGTTCGGGGTCTACTCCTAGGTAAAAGCTACCTTAGGGACATTAAAGATCTCAGGTATCTATGGATTACAGTTGCCCAGTCGTCTACCCCCTGTTAAAGCACAAAGCCTTATGATAATCCTTAAATAAAATAAATGTTTCTCTTTCTGAAGAGAAGGGTGCTTAGGTGGGACTCGAGAAACTCCAAATGTATGCACTGTTAGCCCTTGCCATTAATTTATGGATCAGTATACCTTATATTCCCTATGTACTCCTCTAAATGTGTATGCCACCACACAATAGCTTAGTTCCTTGCCTAGGTAAACCAAAACCAACAGTCACTGTAGGAGGCTGGCCCTCTATGTAGTGTGCAAAACTAGGCACACTGTGCAGGGAGCCTAAGCAACCACAAGTTGGTTTACAGGAGTAAAACTAAAACACCTAATGCTCTAATTTTTGGAGGTAACTTGGTCAAGCAGTTAGGCCAGTCTTGGAGAAGTGCAAAGCATTTGTTGTACTCACAGCATCAATCGTGCAAGCATCAATCGTGCAACTCATACACTCAAAGGAATTACTCGAGACCAATTTATAAAACATACTTCAGATTTTTATATACATTTTAACATCAAGATCATTAGAGTAGGTTAAGTACTTTTTGAGATATGACTTTTTGAAGTTTAATAAAAATAGTCTTTTTATGCATAATTACGCACCATAGGAATCAATGGAGGCTCACCTTTAAAAATGCATTTAAAATCGTACATTTGGTTTACTACATTCTTCTTTTGCAGGTTGGTCAAGGTCGTCGGTGGGCACACAGTTCCAGCTGGAGGAATTTGGGTGGCTCCCGTTTTCGGCGATAGCAGCGGAAGAAGGTCTCTGGAGCTGGTGCAGGGCCACTGTGAGAGACCATTTGAAAAAGAGCTATTCAGGTAAGTTTAAACATGAGTCATTGGGGCCCCCTTGGAGTGTCGAGGTCGCAAGGGATGGGGGATTCTTGGGGCACAGCAGGTCCTTTATTGCAGGGCACATGGAGGCCGGGTGCAGAGTATATCGCTGAGCCAAAAGCTGTGCGCAAAGCTGTCCTTTGGAGCAGGAGGTAGATCAGTTCAAGGGTCACTTATAGTACAACGGGGGCACTCTGGCGGGAGATCCAGGTTCCTTTTGAAGTTCCTAAACTAGGGCTTCCTCCTGGTCTGTTTGCAGCCCCGCGTGGGCTGTTTTTCTCGGTGGACGATGTTAGCTGACCAATGCCCAGTGTAATGGCACAGTTTGACTACTGGAGGGTGCAGTGCCACCAGACTTGGCACACTAGCAGGGTTTTTCCTCTCGGTCATTGGGATGAAGATTGGTCGAGCTGTGGTGTCCAGTTCGGGAGTCAGTGGCTGGTCAGTGCAGTGACCATCACTGGCTTGCTGGCTCTTCTTTGGTTTTGGAGTGGTACCTCCACTCTGGATGGAGTTCTCTGGTGACTGGTGAAGCCTAGAGGTCCTTTGGGGTTTTTGTAGAGTTGTCCAGCAGCTCCTCAGCATGATTCTAGGGTCCTGTATGCAGCAGGCAGGGTTTGCCGTCTTTTTTTTTTATGCAACAGGTCCATGGTTCTTGGGTTTTGGCTGTTCTTGGGCTGGTCTTCTTTTTGTCAGTTGAATCTGAAGTCTTGGTGTAGGGCTACTAAATTTAGGGGGCATTTTAGGGGGAACCTGTTAGTGACCAATAGGTCATCCATCTTATGGTGGCTACACCTACTAAGTGACCACTTCCTGTGGGCAGAGGTCACATCCCTAAACCTAATTGGCTATTTTACTTCTATCCAAGATGGAGGAAAATAAAATGGAGTGTTCACCTCGCAGGCAACACCTTAGGGGTGATGCATGGCAGGTGAGGCCATTCCTCCTATCCTTTGTGTAGTTTTCCCACTGTTGCTCCCGCCAAAAGTGGAGGTTTGCAAAGGGGGGGCGGCCATCTGCGTCTAGCAGCAGAACTGCAGGTCGAGGTTCAAAGACAGTAAGCCCTTTGAAGCTCACCACCAGCGCAGTGCACATTCCCTAGGGAGGAGGTGTTAGCACCTCTACCCAGAAAGGGCATTTTCTGCAACCTAGAGAGACAAATCTCTCACCCAAAGGTTGTAGATTGGCTGTATGGTGGTGGCAGGCTGGTTAGAACCAGTCAGCAAGCATGCCAGGGCAGTTAGCTTTTTCAGGGGACACCTCCAAAGTGATCCCTGGGTACATGTTATAATAAATCCAATACTGGTACCAGGTTAGATTTATCATTCCGATTTGTTTGATACCAAACAACCCAGGGTTCAGAGTGGCCATCATGTAGCTGTGAAACTTGTGTTGACCAGTGCCCAGCACATGTATTAAAATGGCTGCTCTGTTCACTCACTATGTCCAAGAATTGACAAGGACAGAATGGGGGCATATTTCTCATGCATCTATGCCCTCAGATACAGTATAGTGCACCCTGCCTTAGGGCTGAAAGGCCTGCCACAAGGGGGACTTACCCATAGTGTATGCAGCATGTAGTGGGCAGGGCACACAGGAAGTGTGCCCTGTCTGGCTTCTATTTTAGGTTTGCATCAGGGCACTCAGTCTTCATTGGCAGGACTGGGTGCACCTGAATGCAGGGCCCTAGAGGGGGGGCACAATCAGTCCTGCTGCCCTAGGGGGCCTACCTTTAGTGCCTCCTGCCCTGGGTACCTAGGTACCATTTAGTAGCGACTTATGGTGGCAGCCAAATACGTCTCTAATTGTGGCAAGACGTCACAACAGTTTTAGGGAAAGAGCTCTGGCCCAGGGAACCTGATTAGCAGGGGCCCTGTGCACTACAACTTCTAGTCTACATCATACATCAGGCAAAAAGTAGGGGGCTAACCTTTCAAACAGAGGCCTTTCCGCACAGTTGTTTTCTTTCTTTTGATGTATGTCTCTGAGCCTGCCCCATCATAGCCTTCATAGCATCCCGTACATACATTATTGCCATTCCTGGCATCATGTAAATCCTTAATATACCTTTTATTTACTGGCCTGACAGTTGTGTTCTGAACTATTCATTCATTCAGTTGCCATTTCCTAGCCCCCAGGTACCTCTGTCCTGCTAACACGCAAGGCTGTGACCGGGGTATGATCCAAACCAGTTATCAAAAATATGTTAGCCTCCCCTGGAGCTGTCTGACCAGCAGAATGAGATCAATACTGAAGAATGACTTGTGTTTGAGGGAAAACAATGTATAGCCTCAAACTCTACCCTGGTGAAACACCTTTCAGAATTCCACAAGTGCCAGTTCTTTTTCTAAATTCTTCAGAATCATCCTTGTGGATGATCTACCGCCCACAGAGTGGAACCCTAACAGGGAATGGGACCATGTTCAGATCATGACATGGACAATCTCCCCCCACCATAACACCATTTACTGTACATAGTTATCACTGGAGAAATCTGTATTCTCCTAAGTTTGGGTGTACACCTCAACCTATGTAATCAATTGCCTATACACCTTTCCCTTCACAACCATAGCAGTCATCCTTATCCTGTAACAGTTTTCTACTGTATGTCATGGAAGAGGCACAAACCCTACAAAAGATGAGTTCCTTGTAAGGCCAAAATATTTCTACCATCTATGTTTTGGAACATCTGAACACGTGATCTTTTAGTTGATTAATTTCACCCCCTAGCAGTCAATACCATAAAAGTGATGCTCTTAATTACCACATCTCAATAGCACAATTATAAAGTCTATACCCTTTGTCTCATCCAGTCATCCAAAGTGATCATTTCCACAACATCTACTTAATAACAGAAACAAAATTAACTAAGCATCAAACTGCAGGAGAACATTACAAGAGAACACTATCCTGCTTTCACAAGAAAATAGTTGCAGACTCACTCTGCCCCAAGCCACCCAATCTGGACTACTGCATTTTATACCACTCCTTCATATAGGAGAGTCAAAATCAGAGAAACCCAGAGATCAACCGTCTTCCAAAAAAACAACCCTATTCCAGACCCTCTTTAGGTTCTACAGGAGAAAGTTTATTTCTGCAAGGTGAGAACATCTTCCCTCTATCAGACAGTGCACCAAAGGTTCACTCTGCTTCCACATAACCCATGTGGATTATCAAACCGAGGGACCTTAAATCAAATGTGTTAAGGGAATTACCTCTACTCCAAGTATTTCTCCAAGCTCATTATTTGACTATGTTGTTAGATAATGCACCACACTCTTCAACTGTATTGGGAGGTTCTTTGATTCAGCATGACCCTGAGATACATCTTTCATTTTACCTCTGTCCTTCATGTTGTATACTGTGTGCCACAGCTGAAAGTTCAATCTGCACAGGAAAAATCTACCTAAAGTATATCTCCCTCTGGTTGAATGCCTCCCTTATGGGTTCAGGGAATTCCTTGTTAATAGTGTGCTCTCTACTAAGTCATGTAAGAGCGTAGTTTGGTGATCCTGGAAAGTTTAAGTGCTGTCTTTGCCTCTTTCTTTCTTCTGGAAACAAGGACATCTTCACAAGGATGTTTCTTGGATGCCTGTCATGCCACAACTACTCTGACATTGTGCTCTCTCACTACCCGCAGCCTCAGAGTTGTTCAGGTTCAAGCCCTATGTGAAGATGAAAACCGAGCATCTCCATCTCAGAACATCGTATCCCTAAGCATACTCCTTGACACTGCATACTCTTATACTGTATTTTCTAGATCAGTTTTCCAGGTCATAAAGTCGAGTTGCAGAGATTCAATTTGGGATTCTACTGATAGCATCTGAGCCTCTGTTACCTTGTTCACCTTTGCAACTTCCTGCAGCCTACCCTTGTTTCAACTGCCACTGCTCAAATATGCTATATATATCTGACTGGAAAAAGGTGATGACATTCGCAAAGTTTCTACTTACCCCTTCTAGTTCCTCTTTGAGGTTTTTCTTCTACTCTGTCTGTATTTCCCGTTGGCAGGCCCTGAGAGATGACTTATTCAGAGAAGCCTCAGATTTCTTGGAATCTATGCCAATAATGAAGGACATGGCTTGATTGATTCTGTTCCCACAGCAGGCCCCTGAGTGATATTTACACCATCAGCAGGCAGGAACCAGTTTACTTTAGAATATAGTCACTGACTACCCTACAATAAATGACCCTATTCTCAAGCACGGTACATGGAACAGAGAGCTCTACATTGCAACAATGTCCTTCCATTCTCCACAGGCAGATATATATGCTTCCCACAATTTTTGCACAGTATGCATTATTTATATCCTATGTTACTTTACTAAGAGTAGTCTGCCACTCACCAAACACTCAACTGACCATAGTAAAAGCGGCAGTGTTACAGATACATCTTCAGTATTATACCTTCAGATGTAATGGTGGTCAGTCTTCAATCCACAATTACTCTGGACCAATCAACTTTATAGGAGGCAACATCTATCCTATGTACTTCAGTTTTAGCCTCCAGGCCACCATTGCATCATAACACCAGATCAGTGTTTCTGCACCGACTACCTGTTAACCCCACTCACAAAGCCCTGTTCCTCATCTCCCTGAAGAGACCTCACAGCATCTCATGATCACTTTTTCTCCTGTCCATCACAATGGAACAGGGCAAGGAGGTGCAACTTCTCAGCACTCTCTGAGGGTAAATCTTTCAACTCAGCTGTTCTTATGCAAAAAAAAACAGGATTTACCCCCTTCAGATACAGCCAGATGTTCCCTCTAAAGCCCAGCAATTGTGATTTCCAAATCACATACCACCACACACAAGGTACTTTGGTCTGAAAATTCTAATGTTTACTATCCTCCCTGTCATGACCCATCATGCTGCACCCTTGAGTCTCTGTCCATACTCCCAGGTATTCTGAATGGCAGCCACGTAACTTCACCCCTCAGTCAGACCGGACATGGCATATTTACCTCCTTGTCAGAGGGCAGTGTCTCATTTACAGGCTGCTTCCTCACATCAAGTAGAGCAAAGGTGATATCCCTGCATATGTATTCCCCTCACCAACTCGGGCTCCACAGACATAGTTGATGAAGATGTTCCACATTAGTCTTCCGATTCTCCAGCACAGACTCCCGCTACACTAACTGAGCCAGCTTCAGAGGCTATGGAGAGTCTTGGAACAGTCACTGGCCAGTCATCTGGAAGGTATGCACAGTGTACGTCACTGATGACCTAGCTAGACCCCCACACAATCCCCTAGCATCTGACTGTTCTCTGCTGTAGGGTCCAGTCTTGACAAGTTTGTGGTCCAGAACTCTCCCCTACTAGTGAGTCCAATGTTCACTTTCTTTTCCGTACACTTCCAGCAAGTACAACGAAGCAAGTTTGCACACCATTTTTCATAAGCAAATGTGTTCTGGGAGCGTAGCTGGTGCAGTTCCTAATTCATCCACCTTTGTGTGCCACTCGCTCCATCGCACACTCTGCTTCACAGGAACAAGGTTCTTGTAGCATCATTTTGAGTGAGCACTAAAGGTCTCCGAGATGAAATTTTCTACTATCCAGGGCCCATCAGCTCCAACAGACCAGCCCCGTATACCAGCACCACCTCGGGGACCACAGTCTAGCTTTCAAAGTCAGCAGTTACAGATCAGGACCGTCGAGGTTATTCAGAGACAAGGTGGCTTAGAGCAGCTCGAATTGACGGGGCTCCAAGTACTGTGTATCTCAATCTCGAGGTAGCTTGAGGGAATATTTTCTATTGCAAAGATATCAGAAGTAGGTGAAGTGAATATGTGTGCATGCTTCAGGTATGCTCGTTTTCCACATACCCAGGCCATTTTATTTGTTTTCTTCCTTAACCATAGCACCCCCAGCACAGTGCATGCGAGCAAGAACACTCCTTATCGCCCATTTATGTATCGCACGTGTATACAACACAACAAAATATAAGGGAGCCTGATTCAAATGGTCTCCTACAGAATGTCCGATTGCAACTAAAATTCATACAAAATATAATTTAAAAAACACAAATATGTGCAGTTTCTCATGAATGAGTGAAACAGCAGGAAAGTAAAGAGTCCAACGTGGACCCGATCCGAGGATCTGCAGTACGTTTTGTTGAGTCGGCAATTACATTGCTTGATTTGCCTTCAGTCCAAGAGACAGAAGGCATTCATCTCCCTGCAAACATTGTTCAAAGTGAACGTTGCTACTATGGGTGGGCTGAAGTATTACTTTAATCTTGAGAGCCAGAAAAACCGCTGGCCTTTATTTGAGGACTTTTACAGACATTTCACTGCTGTCTATGCCTCAGATCAAAGGCACATGTGTCAATGATTAGCGCATTTGTGTCTGCATAGCAGCTGGTAAGCAAATCATCAGCTGTACCATGTGGGAGTATTAGATTTATATTGGGTGCCTGCCTTTTAGCTTTGTCAATGCTTGTTTGTTTCGTCATGTATTTGGCAAAACTATTGTCCGGAATGGGGCTTGGTCCTCGTCAATCTACAAAAACAAACACTGCCAAAGCCAGTCGGTCTGGCATTGGCTTACAGCCTTCTGGTGTTGTCAATGCTTGATTTGTCTCACCATGGTTTTTGTAAAACTGTATTTCTATGGGAAGTACTTGGATCTCACCAATATATTAAATATTTTGGTTAAAAACAAAACATTATTTTTCCTTAAAAAAACAGCTATTTCACAGTATTCCCTGGCACCGAAGGGAACTACTTTTAGTGTGGATGCGTTCCCAGTGAAAGAACAGAATGCTGTCACTGGCAGTGAAGTTAGTCAATGGCTGAAGTGGGTTGACTCACTGCCCCTTGCTGTATGAAGTAGTGTACAGAAAAAACATGTGATTGGCACAAAGGCAGACCAAGGGATGAAGAGGGCTGGTGGAAATCCCTATATGTGTATTATACATATAATTTTAGGACAATCAAAATGTCATGCCTAACGCAGACCTAAGAACAATCCCTAAAGTAAAATTATTTTTTGGTCAACAAAATCACATTGCTTTAGTAGTCCCTGGCAGAGAAGGGAACTATTTTGTGTGTGGGTGTGCTCCTTATTAAAGGGCAGAATGGGCTTAACTATTGCTCTACGCTCCATACTGTACTGGGTGAAAGAGAAATGTGAATGACGCAGTAACAGACCAATTGTTGAAGACGATGGATAAAGAGGGGCGGCTGAAAGCCCCCATATTTATATTTTACATATAATTTTAGCTAAATCAAAAGGTGTTGGCTAACACCAGACCTAAAAAGGCCTTTCACACTACTCATCCTTTAAGTTTAGTACTTTGCTTTTGGCAACAATATCAACTGAATAAATTGCATTTGACTAAATATTTTTAGACAATGGAGGTGGGAACTGAGAACCTGCCACTTTCTTATTGCACTATGTTCCTGTATTAAAACTTGTGGGATGCTATGGTTTCTCCTTCCCCACTGGCAGTCAAGGCAATGCAAATATATTTTAATTTGTGAGAGAACTAATGTATTTTCTACATGTACTTGTGTTTGTGTAGCACAAACGTAGTTGGTTAGCAGGTGCATGCTATAAAATATTGTGGGGGGGGCTGGAAGACCTTAAAAGAGCATGCACAACCACTGGAGATTCACATATTTGAATTGCAGTATTGCATTATAGTTCACAAATTTACAATTGTACTACATTTCAAACATATTCATAGTCTGAGAAACAGGAAGGTTGAGTGATATGCTTCGAAACACACGATGTTCAGTCAAGTGCCAAAGCTGGGATTCACATCCAAGTTCCTAGGTTCAAAGGTTAGGGGGGGTTATTTATATTTGATTATCATATCTCAGTTCAAATAAATACCTCAAGTGTGGGTAAGGATGGTTCCATGGCAATATGGTTCAAGGGATATTGAGAATGATGGTACTCAGTAGCAAAGTTAGGAGATGTTATCTAATGGCTAGAATTTATGTCTTTGGAACATAGAAAACAAGGTTCGAAACCCACCTTAAAGAAACATCCTATCATTCTGGCCAACTCACTGTGCCTTAAAAATGTGCACTGTAGCCCGGTTCTGTTAAGTGTCTAACACCCTTGAGCCAGTGCGTAATTCAAACAAGAACTTATGTGGTAATGAGTAAAACGTACAAGGTGTTCTGATCAAGAGACATTATAGATATTATTTTCTACAATACACGGAACGAACCAGAAAGAAAGCTGTAGCTTTGATCTACAGGCGAGACCTATTGACTTTGCAAGTGCTTGTTTAGGAACCACTCAAACAGAAGTATGTTGCAGATGGTCTTTCGGATTCAAACTTTGTTTAGAAGTGTGTTATGGTCAATGGTAGAGATTTCTGAGGACCAGTGAAGTTGAATAAGAGCTGCTCTCTTGCTTCAGCCTCTGGTCAGGATGTAGAAATGTCAACTTGGTATTGTTGCTACCTCCAGTTGCATAATTACTGGTAATGTAATTGACTAAGCAGGTAGAGGTTTGATGAAGTACTGTGTGATGGATGATGTGCGCTGACGGAGTTGTTCTATTGTGCTGCCTATGAAAGCAAGTTGTGTGAAGGTGTATGAAGGTGTATCAGTTCTTGTGATGTGCTAGCTTGATAAGCAGTATTCTTTTGCAAAATTTGATGGAGATGGAAATGGATGAGTATCTGTTGGACTTGGCCCTTTTTGCAGGGTCATCCCCAATCTTTTTGCTTCCTTCCTCCTATTTTTTCTGACCTGTTTTTGTTGGCTTTAGGACTCTGGGCACTTTACCACTGCTAACCAGTGCTACAGTGCATATGCTCTCTGTGTAAATTGTATTGGTGATTGGTTTATCCATGTCTGGCATATCTGATTTACTAGTAAATCCCTAGTACAGTGCACTAGAGCAGCCCAGGGCCTGTAAATCAAATGCTACTAGTGGGCCTGCAGCACTGGTTGTGCGACCCACATTAGTAGCCCTGTAAACATGGCTCAGACCTGCCACTGCAGTGTCTGTGTGTGCAGTTTTAAACTGCCAATTTGACTTGGCAAGTGTACCCACTTGCCAGGCCTAACCCTTTCCTTTCTATACATGTAAGGCACCCCTAAGGTAGGCCCTAGGTAGCCCCATGGGCAGGGTGCAGTGTATGTCAAAAAGTGACATTTACTTATGTGTTTTACATGTCCTGACAGTAAAATACTGCAAAATTAGTTTTTTCACTTTTGCAAGGCCTATCCCTCTCATAGGTTAACATGGTGATATTATAAATATTACTAAAGCACAGGTTCCCTTTGGGAGCAGATAGACCTGTGGAGTTTGGGGTCTCTGAACTCACAATTTTAAAATACATCTTTTAGTGAAGTTGGTTTTCAGATTGTGTGTTTGAAAATGCCACTTTTAGAAACTAGGCATTTTTTTGCTTAAACCATTCTGTGACTCTGTTTGTGGATTCTCTGTCTGGGTCAGTTTGACAGTTGGGCTGTTTGCACCTCTCCTATAGACAGTGACACAAATGGAGCTGGGGTGTAGCTTGCATATCCTGATGGGCCATCTGGGCTGAGGGGAGAGGAGGAGTGCTCACTTACACCTGAAAGGGGTGTGCCTGCCCTCACACAATGCAGTCTCCAACCCCCTGGTGTGTGTCTGGGGCCTGGCAGGATCTTGAACACAACAGAGACTTCTCTTTGAAGTAGGCCTGCTTCAAAGGCAGAAAGGGGTATAAGAAGAGCACCCAAACCCCCTGAAAATCAGATTACTTCTGGAATCAAGAGGAACCTCTGCCAAGGAGAAGAGCTGGAAACTGGAGGAGGAGGAGAACTGCCCCTTTGCCTGTGACTGTGCTTTGCTGGGTTGGCCTGCAGTAGCTGCTTCTGCCTGAAAGAGGACATAGATTGACTTTTGTGTGACTTCCCACTGGTGAAGGATCTCCAGTTGTTGATGTCTCAGAGACATCAAAGACTTCCCTCTGCCAGCACTTGGGCTTTCTGCTGAGAGTCCTGCCTGCCAAGTGGTGCCCTAACCTGTCTTCTGGAAAGGTGAAGCTGGTGGAAAAGGGCAGAAATCCGCGCAAAGACCCCCATGCAGGGAAACCTTCGAGGCACCATCCGCCTCGCGGCTGATAAACGACATGCCGCCAGCCTCGCGGCTAAAATCGGCACTCCACCTGTATCGCGGGTGGGAGATCGACGCAATGCGGCTAGAGAAATGACACGCAACACCCGCAGCAGCTGCTGTTATTGATGCAAGCCCCCACGCAGCGCGGTTTCTTGACACCGTGCGACCGGATTTCAACACTACATTGCTGGGCGCAGAAAATCAACGCAAAGCCTGCCCAAACCCGGACTGCCCGTCAGGATCAACACATTGCTCTCTTGCGGGAGAGAAGAAACGACCCGACCGGCGGAAAAATAACGCACAGTCTCGCTTGCGAGTAAGAAACTGACGCATCTCTGGCCTTTTTCGATGCTCACTCGCCTGTGCGGCTTTATTTTGATGCTACCCAGGTACTTTTGTGCGCTAACAGCCTTCTCACTGTTTTCTAAGGATTAAGACTCTTATTCTTTTTAAAATTCACAACTTGACTTGCTTATGTCGTTTTGGTCTTGTTTTGTTTAGATAATTATTACCTATTTTTCTAAACCTGTGTTGTGTCATTTTGTAGTGTTTTCATTGAGTTACTGTGTGTGTTGGTACAAATACTTTACACCTTGCTTCTGAAGTTAAGCCTGCCTGCTCGTGCCAAGCTACCAAGAGCGTGAGCGGGGTTAACTAAGGATGATTCTCCTTTACCCTGACTAGAGTGAAGGTCCTTGCTTGGACAGGGGGTAACCTGACTGCCAACCAAAGACCCAATTTCTAACAGTATCGAAGTAAAATGTTCAGCGAGTTGACATAAATAAGACCCAGCTTTTCAAGTAATGTTTCACATTATGTACGGAGCCGAGGTCTGAGTATATCTGCTGAGTCCAAAAGCATTCACTACGTTGAACAAGGCTGTTTGGCAAGGTGCAAATAAAATCAGGTGCTTGTAGCATTGTTCAAAAAACCGGTCAAGAATGTGGATACATGCATGTGATCTAGTCAGTTATTTTTACAGATGATTATATGGACTTACTGCTCACAATGGAATAAGTTTTGGTGTATTTTACTTTGTCATAAAACGCAGCACTTCACTTACCATTGTTTATAGTGCAAAAGCATGTGAAATGGCAGGCTTGCAGTACCGAACATGGAACAGTATTAACTTGCCTCTCAGCTCCAATGGGTGGCTAGGTGGATGGCAGGGTTACAACTCTCAGACACTGCCATGTTATCACCAGCCTGGACCCTCTCAGCACGACTGTTTCATCCCCGTAATCAAGAAAAACCGCCGGAGTCACTGCTTGTTGGAGTTGCACATTGCTGCTATCTTCGAAGCCTGTACCTCACATGCACCACTATCCCATGCACACCAGTGCTACCCCTGCTAGGCAAACCCAGGGGTGGGATATCACATCATCCATGGAGCTCTAAGCCTGGCTTGGTGCTGGCTTTCATACCCTAGGGGACATCTATTGACATGGTGCATTAGCACCCTATGATACAATAATAGAAGAAGAAGGCCTACCTCTGTGTCATTTTTTACTACATACTTCATTACTTGTGGCTCTTTGGCGGCAAATGGGGAGATATGACAATGGAGCACCCAGCTCTCCTTACTGTCCAATATCTGCATGTCTTGGGGACGGGCAGGCACCTCACAAGGTGGTTTGCAGCTTTATTTTGTCAACACACAGCAATATCACTTATACTCCTTAGGCAGTATTGAGAAACAACCTGACCCGCCGGTGCACAGAAAAAGAATTGGCTGCCATACTGGAAAACCCTGTCTGCATCCCTCGCAATGCTCTCTTCCGCCTCATCCTATACTACATTACCCTGAGGGCTTACCTCACCCCTGTCAAGGTAAACCACTACTTTCATTGTGCTGATGCCCAATGCCCCAAATGTCATTTATTAAATGCCAATCACCTTCACATGTTATGGGCCTGTTCACTTCTCACTGCTTACTGGCACAACATCACAACCCAGCTAACAGCCAGCAAATAGTACAAAAGCATGTGAAATTGACTTTCCTGAACTCTGGTGCAATTAGTTCATAAAAAGATTTGCCAATAGACATTTGTGCATGTGCTGGAATAAGGGTTATCTAGATACAGTTAAGCAGCTCAAGAGGTAAACGTGTGCGTGTGTGTGTGTGTGCAGGTGCGTGTATGTGTGTGTGTGAGGGGATTAATGACATCTCTTAATCGATTGACTACTTTTTTTTACACAATGAAGTGTCAGTGGGTCTAATGTCTATATAACATACAGGACTCTAATTTCCTATTATTGGGCAGGTTTTTTTTTTTATTCCAGTTGTATCCATATCACAAGCACAAATACAAAACACAACTTCCATGTATGCTTTGACCTCAAACAGGTAAAGTGACAGACTCAGGAATGATATAATAATTTGTGGTGCGCAGGGTAAAATAGCATTTTGTACAGGCAACACTCCTTGTCAAAATAAAAATGCTATTTCACGTGTTTGTTTTTTGTATTCCGGCACCCCCTTTTGATGGTGCCCTATGTAGGAGGCTGGCCTTCTTTGTAGTGTGCAAAGGTAGGTACACTGTGCAGTGGTCCAGGCAACCACACGTTGGTTTACAGAGATACAAAATAGACCACCTAATGCTCTAATTTCTATGGTAGCTTGGATGAGCAGTAAGGCTAGTCTTGGAGAAGTGCAAAGCATTTGTTGTACTGACAGTATCAAAAAGCAAGACACACGCTAAAAAAAAAAACTTGAGACCAATTTACAAAACTACTTTAGATTTTTACATAAATTGTAAGACCAAGATCATCAAAATCGGGTAAGTACTTTTTGAGTTATGAATCTTTGAAGTTTAATAAAAATAGTCTTTTTGTGCGTAATTATGCACCACATGAATCAATGGAGGATAAATTTTAAAATGCATATCGAATCGGCCAGTAGGTTTATCAAGTTCCTCTTTTGCAGGTTTATTTAGACCATCGGTGGGCACACTGGGCCAGCTGGAGAAGTTCAGGTGGCTCCTGGTTCCAGCAGGAGCAGCGGGAAAAGTCTCTGGAGCTGGTGCAGGGCCACTGCGGGGGACCACTTGGAAAAGTACTGCACAGGTAAGTTTAAAGGTGGATCCAGGGCGTCCACTTAGAGTGTCGACGTCGCAAGGGGTGGGGAACCCTTAGAGCACAGTTGGATCTTCGGTGCAGGGCACAGGAAGGCCAGGTGCAGAGCGAATCAGTGAGCTAGGAGCTATGCACATCGAGGTCCTTAGAAGCAGGAGGTAGTGCGGTCTGAGTGTCACTCACAGATCTGCAGGGGCACTCTGGTGAGAGGTCCTGGAGGTTTCTGAAGTTCCTCGAATGGGGTTCCACCTGCTCTTTTTTACAGTCTGGAGTGAACTGTCTTTCCGGGTGTCCGGCGTAAAGTGACCCAGGGTAATGGTATGGTTCGGCCACTGGAGGCTGCAGTCCCACCACACTTGGCACACTAGTAGGGTTTGTCCTCGCGTCCATTGTTTAAAGTTTGGTCCAGCTGCGGTGTCAGGTTCGATAGTCAGCAGCTAGTCAGTGAAATGGACCTCACTGGCTTGTTGGTTTCTTGGAGTTGAAGAGTGATCCCTTCACCCTGAGGGAGATCCTCAGTGAGGTTTGAAGAAAGGAGGTGCTCTGGGGGGTTTTAGAGTCCATCCAGTGTCCAAGCAACCCCTCAGCAGTGGTTGTCGAGTCCTGGGTGCAGCAGGCAGGGTCTGGCACCTTTTCTTTGTGCAGCAGGTCTTCAGTTCTCGTGTCTTGAGTCTTATTTGTTGCTGGTCTTCTTGAGACCTTGAAATCTGATTTCTTGTTCTAGGGTACTGAAGAGTCTGAACTTTCAAGGTAAATTTATTCCGAAAGTAATGCAGGACAGCATACAAACAAAACCACCACTGTCGCCGTCCAAACCGTTCTCCGGCCCGTTCTCTTATGTCGAGTCTTGTGCAGGAATTCCAGAACGCATGGAAGCCTCGCACGGAGGACTCGACATAGGTACCCACTAAATACTGTATTTAGTGGCATTTTAGGGGGAACCTGGTAGTGACTAATGGGTTATCTACCACAAGGTGGCTACGCCCACTAAGTGACCACTTCCTGTGGGCAGGGGTCACTTCTTTACACCTGATTAGCTATTTGCCATCCATCTAAGCTGGAGGAAAATTAAATAGAGAGTCCACTTTAAGGGTGGTGCATGCCAGGTAGGGCCACTCCTCCTGTCCTTTGTTTGAGTTTCCCGCCGTTGCTTCCACCAAAAGTGGGGGTTTGCAATGGGGGTGGCCATATGCTGCTAGCAGCAGGCCTAGAGGTTGAGCTTCAAAGGCGGTAAGCCCTTTAAAGCTCGCCAACAGGGCAGTGCGCATTCCTGAGCGTGGGGGTGTTAGCACCTCCACCCGGAAAGGGCTTTGTTCTGCATCCGAGTGAGAAGGATCTCTCATCCCATGGATGCCGATTTGTGTCTGTTGGTGACAGGCTGGACAGGACCAGCCTGCAACCAAACCAGGGTAGTTAGCTTTTGCAGGGGGCACCTCTAAGGTGTCCCCTGGGTACATTTGGTGATAAATCCAATACTGGTACCAGTTTGGATCTATCATTCTGAGCTGTTTGATACCAAACAACCCAGGGTTAAGTGTGGCCATCATGTCGCTGTAAAACTCGTATTGACCAGTGTCCAGCACATGTATTAAAATGGCTGCTCTTTTCACTCGCTATGTCCCAGGTTTGGCAAGGACACAGTGGGGGCATATTGCTCAAGCATCTATGCCCTCACTTGCAGTATAGAGCACCCTGACTTAGGGCTAGAAGGCCTACCACAGGGGTGTCTTACCCATGGTGCACGCAGTGCATAGTGGACAGGGCACACAGGAGGTGTGCCATGTCAAGTTTGTGTTTTGGGATTGCACCAGGACACTCAGCCTGCAATGGCAGTGCTGGGTACATCTGGGTGCCTGGCCCTAGAGTGTGGTACAATCTGTGCTGCTGCCCTCAGGGGCCTACCCTTAGTACCCCATGCCCTGGGTACCTAAGCACCATTTACTAGGGACTTACAGTTGCAGCTAAAGGTGTTGCCAATTGCATCAAAGCCTTTGCAGTTTTAAGGGAAAGACCACTGGCACTGGGGACCTGGTTAGCAGGATCCCAGTGCACTCCAGTCCAATGGTACTGCAACAAAGTGCCAGTTCCCCACACCCTTTGGCTTTAAAGAGGATTAATCTGGATGTGAGCTGTTCTTAAGTACAGAAATGTAGACAGGAGGCTGTGTAACAAAGGGTGGCAAATTAATTAGCATTTTAGTTCTTTAAACGAGTAACACACTGGCTTATTGTGAAAATCTGGGTCGGAGGGAGGGGTGTGGACATTTTTAAAATATTTACTTTTCATAGGGACTTAATGTGTCAAAAATCTACTTGTCCTGTAAAAAAAAAATCTACTTGTCCACTGGTACCAAACAGTGAGGTGATAAATTAAGGCAGCGTTCTCATTAAATCAGAGATCTGATAACCTCTCTGAGATCCAGAGTTAGGATTCCCTGTTAGTCTGTGCACACAAACTAACTTGCATGTTTAAAGGTATTTACAAGCTCCTCTCCAAAAGTCTTTCCACACTAGAAAAGATTGGAAGTTTTCTTATGATAAGGGCATAAGTAAACATTTTTCAAGGGTGTGAAAGAAGGGGGGGGAGGGTAGTAAGGATCAATTTACAATCGCTCAACAGACTTTTGCTTGAGCAAATATAACATAACACAGCATTTGTATATGTAAAGACCACTTTCACCCTAGCGTCCTTTAGTGCTGAAATAACAGATTATTTATCGTTACTCAACTCAATGATATCCATGTTATCGATCTTGGAAGGAAGAAAGGCTGAGCTGAATCACTGGAATTTGAACCTCTGAACATGTATATTTGCCCATGCGAGAACCAAATTCATAAACACCGCTAGTAGTACGGTTCCAAGTCATACTTGGATAAAATTCTGCAAATTTCTTAACGTCATAAATCTGTAAGGACATATATCTACATGTGAACTTTTGTGACTTTCTTTAAGAATTGAGCATTTGGCATACATTCATGTTGCCCGTAATGACTTTACAATAAGTGTCCCTCATTTTAAAAAAAAATACTGGCATACATCAAATATACTATGGTGGCTCTGTAGTAGCTACAGTTGCACAGAAGTTTAATAAAAGACTATTTCAGGTTGAAATTTGTTTGTTAACTTTCTATTTCGAAGTAAAAAAACACCAGTATTGCTGTCATGCTGTAGCATGCATCTGGGATCATTAGAAGTAGTCTCAAATCCTTACATTTTGCAAACATATGTGCATGTTTCTGAACTGGTAACGGTCATTAACTCATGCTAAGCTCACCGCATTTCCTTACAGCGCTGGCTCTAATAGCAAAAGATCTGCATTAATGAATCTTATAAACATCTTGCTTTAGTGGCAGAAAATCCATTCACAGATCTGTAAACCGGTAGCCAAAGGATTTGAACTTCAAGAACCTGGGCTTACTTGTCCGAAGGACAAAGTAAACATAAAAACGTGTTGCCCTTGCCATAAAAAAATATGACCTCAGATTAGGGTGATAGGAATTCACCTCTGGTCGGGGGGACCCCAGTAGTAAAAACTGGAGTGTTGTTTTTTTGTTGTATTGGGGCACCTGTATTGCTGACACCCAAAGGCGGAACCAAGTACACCTTGTAGCATATGACCCCCCTCCACCCAGGTAGCAAGGCACAGCAGTCTAAAACTTAGTCAGGTGCTGTAGGCTAGTGACCAAGAACTCAGCAACACAGCAAGTAACACCCAATGATTGTCCAGTCAGTGTTCGTTTTAAAAAGGAAAAAGTACTTTAAAACACTCAAACCTCAACAGAGCCTCAGAAAGTACATGGATCACACAACAAGAAGGGCAGCAAAGACCACATAACCCGCTTCTGCCAGGAACAGCTTGAATGCATTGTATGCCAGCAAAACCTAACCCTAAACACACAGTGCCCCCACATATAATCTACAACATATAAAACACTCCAATAAAAGGTGACCCCTATTGGCTTATCAAAGGGTATCACTATAGAAGCAATTGTACAAAATAATGCATCCACTGATGATCCAAAAATTCAACAAGTCCATTCAAAATAAAGTCTCAAAACTCAGTCCTCAAAAGTCTAACTCGGGAAGTGTTTGAAAACAGTGGAAACCTCTCATGGGGGTCACAGAATCAGTGACCCCGAAGACTTATGGTTGCACAATTTCAAAACATTTTAATGAGGATCTGCCACTTTATTGGCAGCCCCAAAGCTCAGACAAACTCTCTTGCTGGGGCCACTGCCTCACTAGGGCACTGCCAACACAAATGTGCGAATATTCACAGCTGTTATGGGCTTATGAGGCCCAACATCTTCTGGCTCTATGCTTTCCCCATGGTTGCTTCCCCCATGGTTGTGGAAGCAGCAAGTTTCCTGCTCCCCACAGCCATAGGCACAGTGAGCCGGGACTGAACACCGTGGTGCTCGGAAATCTGGGGAGCCCCATGCTCCATATGCGCTGCGGACGTTAAGCACAGGGACTATCAAGCTGAGAGGATATCCATGGTGGCACTAAACATGCAATATGTAATTTTATAAAGATGAGCTCAGAACATTTGAGATACTTCTGGTTATCCAAGTGGAACAGATAGCTGAGTACAATAGTGGGGGAAATCAATAAATTGTGTTTGGGTTTCCTTTTATTGCAACAGTGCCCCTGATGCTCAGAATACTGTTGCAGACTATGACAATGCCACGCACAAGAAGGTGAATAAGATCCTTAACATAAGCGCTTGTTGAGAGCCTACAAGTTTCCAAAATTATGTTTCCAGTGAGGAATTTAATACCTGCCTGTAGCCTTTAAGATTATTTACTCCTTCTTAGAAGCAGATAGTTGTAGAGGCCTGGAATCATCCTCCAGTCCAACTCTGGAAGTCTCCTGACCTGGGGTGTTCATGGCAGCAGCAGCCGCAGGCCCTTCGTTCTCAAGCACCTTAGGCATTCAGCCACATGCAGTGTGCCTATTGGCCCGCACACAAAAAAAAGGGGAGACCCTTCCTTCACGATTTCCAGCAGGTCCATCCTCTACTGTCCCCAAGAAGGAAATGGGGATCAAGACCTACTGGGTCTGGAGGCAGAGTAAAACAAATTACTAAGTATACAAGTGCACCGTGGGTTCCTCCACTTCAGACAGGGGTCCACCCACACCAAGGGTGCATTGTCTTCTTCTTTAGTAGTTCCTCTCTTCTCAAAGTCACTTTCTTTTTGCAAGGGCCCAGCAATGGAGTTGGAGTGCTTCAGAAGATAAGAGCCCTTCCAAGCCAAACTTGCCACCTCACCCCTCCACCCCAAACTGGTTTATCCACAGGCTGACAAATCCCCTGTGCATCTGTCTGGCAATTTTCAAGATGGAAGATTCAACAATGGTTCTGAGCCTGACGTCTTCAAGTCCAAACTGCTTTCTTCCCTCCAAGGCTACAGAGGAACCTCCTGGGTTGACTAACCTCATACACTTATCTACCCTGTCTTAGTTTACTGTTTGAGAATCCTGCCCAGGCTTGTCAAGGAATGGCTGCCACCTATCCTAGGAAATTTCTCCCTCAACCCTTCTTCTTAAATGACTCTATTGTTCATGAAGCAACTCTGATCTGCCAACTACCCAGCAAAGTAATTAATACAACTCAACGGGGTAGATGAAAACCTGAATCTTATAAAGGCCTGCTTAGGGAAATGTGACCATTTTTTGTTAAAGTACATAAACATATTCATATAGGATACAACTGACAATGAATATGTGCCATTTATGATTTGGTACTGAGCGATATAGAAATCCTATCAATATGTAACCAGGAACAGAACATGGAAACTGGAAACTACAGAAGCAAGGGCCAGATGTACCAAAGGGGTTTACCTATTCTATATTTATGGGAAAATGCTTTAGTACATATGGTCCCAAGTGAAAAAAACTCCTTTATCCTGGTACTTTTGAGAAGCCTCCACTTCATTAATTGGGAACACCCAAATAATTGTGTGGGATGAATGTACGATTTTTCCAAATATTCATTCTTCTGGCTGTTCATGAAGATCTGCACTAAGGTGACATATTACTTGCACAATGTAATTTGTCACATATTGTGCTAAAAAAAAAAAAAAAAAAAAAAAAAAAAAAAGGATAAATCAACAGAGCTCCCCAGTTCATACAGACCCATATCTTTGTTAAACGTAGATGGAAAGATTTATGCAAAGATTTTGGCCAGTAGATTGGCAAATGTGATAGTCAGGCTGGTTAGAAAACAACAACATGGGTTTATTCCGGGTAGAGATACAATAGATCATATAAGAAGAATAATAGCCATGTTTGATCTTGCAGAACTATATCAAACATATTTAGGATTATTACTTTTGGATGCCGAGAAGGCATTTGATCGTGTATCGTGGAAGTTTCTATGGGAAGTCATGCGCTGGAAAGGTATAGGGAGTGGATATATTACAGCTATAAAAACTTTATATGTAGCCCCAAAAGCTAGAATTTGCATTGCTGGTTTGGAATCAGATACTATCTTAATCTCTAGGGGGACTAGAGAAGGGTGTCCATGTTCCCCCTTGCTCTTTGCTCTATATATTGATTCTTTCTTGCTGAGATTAGAAGAATGCAAAAATATTCTACCTCTATTATATCATGGAGAAACATATAAGGTGTTTGCATATGCTGATGATGTAGCTATAGTGACAAGCAACACGGAGGAAGCTATTAGGGCAATAGAAATAGAGGCAAGAGAGTTCGGAAAATACTCCGGATATAAGCTGAACTCAGATAAAACACAAATAGTATGTTCTGGGCACGTTTCACTAGTAGATAGACGATTGGTATCTGAAGCAGTGTATTTGGGGGTGAAGATTACATCAGTGGTTAATCGGTTGGTGGAAATTAATTTTATCCCATTATTAAATAGAATAAAGAGGGATTTAGACCGAATGCATAATTTGCACTTATCGCTAGAGGGTCGCTGCAATGTATTGAAAATGATGGTTCTGCCAAAAATCCTATATTTATTTCGGGCTATTCCCCTTGAGGTTGATAAAAAATGGCTTAAAAGATTGGAAAAGATGGGGAATACTTTTTTATGGGGGTATGCTAAAACGAGAAGGGCAATGAAGTATATGACACTTCCCAAAGATCGAGGCGGGTGGTCAGTCCCTAATTTTACACTGTATTACTACGCCTGTTGCCTTCAACATATGGATGAACTTATAAGGGGAAGTTTTAAGGGTAATGAAGAAGTAAAACCAACCCCTATTTATACTATGATGGCGGGTGGGGAGGCAAGTGGTTGGTTATCAAAATTTGAGGAACCAAGTTACTTTAAAAAAGTAAGATTTAAGCCTTTTTTGTCCGCCTTCAAGGTTTGGGCTCAGATAAAACGGAGTATGGGACTGGGAAAGATTACGGCTTATACACCAGTGAAATTTTCAGCTATCCCAAATCATATCTTTAGGGATCCCATACTAGATTTTTGGCGTTCTAGGGGAATAAATAAAGTCGGAGACTTGTATTGTAAATCCGGTTATAAATCATTTACGGATCTGCAGTCTCAATTTGGCTTACCTAAGACCCATTTTTTTAAATTTTTGCAAATACGAAATTTTTTACAGTCTCAGAAGTGCGTTACAGTACAGTTGTCGGAGATCCCGGTAGTTGAGGCTGTTAAAAATGGGGCAAAGATTGGCAAGTTATATAAGTTACTAACAGAGCTACAAGTAGATGATATGGCACAACAGAATGAGAGATGGATTGCACGATTTGGGGTGGCTGGAGAGTGGGTGGACCAATCCTTAGCCATGGCTGAGACAACATTTCTATCAGCTAATTTGAAAACCCAGCATTACAAAACACTGATGGACTTATATTATACTCCAGCAAAACTGAAAAAGTGGGGGATATCCTCTGGAATCTGCAATCGATGTGGGGAAGTTGAAGCTGAGATAATGCATATGTTCTTTGTATGCCCAATGTTGCAGGGAATATTAAATGAGATAGAGGTATTCCTTAAGAAGATCACGCATTGCAATATTCAGGTTACTGTTATGCTGGTAGTATTGGGAGTCGTGGACTCACCTGAAAGTACGGAACCTGCACTGTATAAAATAAGGCGATTTTTATTTTTGTCCATGGCAATATACCGCTTATGTATTGCTACAGATTGGCTCAAAAAAGAACCCCCCACGTTTGAGAATTGGCGCTCTAGATTACTTACCATCTATAATACTGAATTAAGTCTTTATAAGTTAAAGGGTCATAAGAAGAGACATAGAGGAGAACGAATGTGGGCACCACTGACTAGATGGTTGGAATATCAAGACACAGTTTAAAAAAAAAAAAAAAAAAAAAAAAAAAAAATGCTAATTGTTTCGATATGTGATATATATAACTGAGGTTTTTTTAAAGGTCTTCTTTCTCCCGTTGTTTTGTTTACTTTACTTTCTTCGCACGGATATATTATGTCTTCTTCTTTTTTTTCTCATGTAACCCCCTCCCTCCGACATATTAAAAAAAATAAAATTTGAAAAAAAATAAAAAAAAAATAAAGTAATTTGTCACATATCTATGTGTATGTAGCACAGGGAGTTTTTTTTTCTGAACTATTTTATTTAACTGGGACTCGGGGCTAGTACGTTGTCTACCTGTCCTGCCGACTGTTCCGTTTAAGTCTGTCATGCGGGAGCCACACGTCAGTGAGTGATGAATGAACTTAGGATGCCTTGTCTGTATGGATAACTACAAGACAGTGTTTAGAACTGCCTTTAAAACCCATTCATTTATTTATGGTTGTTGGTAATGCTTCCTCATATTCAGGGTGGTAGTAAGGCCTACCACTTTAAAAGATTACCAGATACCACTGATGCACACCTAGAAAATGTCAATCTCATTAAATGTGCGACTCCTGGCCACTGCTATAGTTCGGCCACTTGCCTGATTTGTGTAATAGCAGCACCTTTTTCCCTTTATATGAACTGATCTCAGATATTGTCTCCACCCAGAGGACTACATGATCCAAACACACTTAAAGTCTGTTTAACAATTTGTCATCGTTTGAAAAGATTACAAGAAAGTTAATGAGGAGTGAAAAAATATTTCTGTTCTCTTCACTATTCCCAGATCGTCAGCGTTTCCCAAAACCACTGAAACCATTCACGACTTATCTTGCAGCATGTGAATTAGCATGCTAATATATTTAGATGACATGCAGTTTGGGGCTCAAACAATTACAAAAAGGATTACAAACCTCCCATGCTCAAGCGGTAGTATCAATTTTAAACAATCAGAGGTTCATAATCAACCATTAGAAATGTTTCCCGCTTATGTCCACACACATTGAGCTCTTGGGTTTCATAATAGCTTCAGCTGCCTGCATATTTCAATTTCCACAAAGAGACTATTCTTAATCAAACAAGAATTTATATCTCTTTTCAAAAAAATGCACACACCTTACTGAGACACAACATGAGAGAACTGGGTCTTCTGACTACTTTCAAGCCGGCTGTGGTTCCAGGCCCTACCCCAAAACTGTAAAATTCTTCACTTAAGAAAAAATCCTTTCCTGCGTAACATTATATATTCTTATTCAGTTACTGTATAAAGTATGAATAGGTCCCAAAGTAATTCCTACAATCCATGCAACTTTAAACGTGGATCTTACATAAAATAAGGTTATTGACAATAAAGCATTTTATAGCACTCAAAAAAGTCCTACGGATAGAAACCAATTTATAACATTTTTGTACATTCTGTAAGTTCTTTAGTGGTACAGCAGATCAGTTGATGCCTCAACCTCCATCCTAATTGGTGAGGACATGCATTCTCTCTGACATCTGTTTTTCCAATTTGTGCAAAAAGGAACGGTTATATTATTTGCCTATTATGTGGTGAGAAACTAGAGACAGTTGATTACTGACTCTAGTTTCTCACCACATAATAGGCAAATTGTCAAGTTGCGACAAGGCCCCTTTCAACTACTTGTGATTGCACAGAACTGTAGTTTCCCAAGCCCAAACAACAAAAGCAACTGCTTATTCTTAATAGCAATTTGGTAGTACAAATAATTATTGCTGAACTCCATTCCATAAGGCAATCTATGGATACAAATAATAGTAAAGGTGCCAAAAGCACTACATCTACTTCAATGCTCCAGGAAATGAAAGTCAATTTTATGCTTCTCTTGAAGAATATTTTGAAACTATTAACATAACCATCTTAAGGATAATGTTTCATGTTGAAAGAATTCTTCAGATTTTAAATCCGTTCATCAATTGTTTTCAATTACATTTTGGGAATAGCATATTAATAAACCATGAGGCTGTAGCTTGTAAGTCATTCAAGTTCATCGTTATTCATTGCTAAACCATGGTGGGTGCAAGTGCCACTTATACAGCTTAGATTGGAACTTCCCAAACAAGGCCTTCTTAGTGTCTAAATAAAATAAACGTTTTTTCCACCAAACGTCAAGAGTCACAACATAAACAAGCTAAAAGGCTCTAAAGGAAAAGCTCTCCATACTTCCTTTTAAAATAACTGAGGGACCAACATCTTTACCCTGGTTTTCATATCCATGAAACTGGGGTTCCAATGAAAAACACTTTTGAAAACAAGGGCTTTCATAATTATATGTGTGGGCTTATTATAAATGAACACTGTAGGAAAATGGACTATTAGTAGCTGAAGGTTTGCAAATTCAGCTACTAATAATTAGGGGTGGGTGGCGAGCTCCGCCCCACTGGCAGGGCTAATGGACTTGTTGGAGCTCCGCTTTGAGTTCGCCCAAAAACTCCACTAGCCCCGCCAGCCGAGCGGAGGTCACCCAGTGCGCACTGCAGCCCTGTTATGGGCTACACAGCGCAAGTGCAGACAGTGTGTGCTTGTGCTGGGTAGCCCATAACTGGGCTGCAGTGAGCACCGGCGATGAATCCAGGCCTCCCTCTGCCAGTAGCCTGGGAACAGAGGGCAGAGGGAGGCAGAGAGCCAGGCCGCTGGGAAGGTAGAGGAGAGGACGACCAGGACTCCCTGGAGGACCCAGTTTTCATTTCTTTTTTTTTTCTTTTGTGCACACAGGTGCACAAGAGGCCTGAACCTGGCCTGAATTTGGGCCAGGGCCGTAGGCAGCAAAAGCTGCAGTTTCAGGCCTTTGGTGCACTGGCCTGCCCTGTTGACAAAGTGGAACCTCTCCAACAATTCTGGACCAAGCCATAGGTTAACCCTGCCATTATTACTGAATATAACACTAAAACACCTGCCCTGAATGATTTAATTGACTTAATCAGCTCTGACAACTCAATCAGTGATGGTAATTTCAAAGTTGCATGGTTATGTATTTCCCAAGATAAAGAGAGAGGTCTTTATGACACTTACATTTCATTTGAATAACAGTGCCAAAATGTTTTCCTAATGTTCACCTTCAAAACCTCACGCATTAAATCCGATCAAGTAAATATCAATCATGTATTTCTTCCACTTGTTTAAGTTTATAAACCATATTTCCATTTCCTTAAAGGACCTAACTTTAAGTTATTCATGCATACAGTTGTTTTTTGTATCTGTAGCATATCTCCCTATGTTACTATTTCTCTTCATGTTTCCAACCGGTTTTGTTTATTTTTTACAAGACATATAGCTAGTCAGGTGAATTGATCAACTATTATTGTAAGCAGCACCCTTTCTATTCACTTCTACAATAACTCTTCAGTATGTCTTATAACCCCTCTATGTAAGCAAACAATAGAAGAATTATGCTAGTAGCTAAAAGACATAGAAAGTGGGAGCAAAACTGAAATAGTCAGTTTTTTCCCAGGTATAGTACTAGGGTCAGATGTAAGTTTCATAAGGGGAAGCTTGCGGTGGCTAGTTTTCTGAAAGACATTAATGATCTTTAAGTAAAAGATTTGCACCAGCTACTTAGAACTGCTTGCCTGTTCCCTTGCCTCCTAGACATTCAAAAATGCCGATTATTTGCTCAGTACTTTGATATATGAACAATATCACAGCTGCACTATACATCAAGTACCTCTGAGGTATCCGACCTAAAATTCTACTAGATTTAGCCAAACATTTCTGGGAGTTTTGTTCGAAGCATCAGATCGGAAAGGGTGGAATACATTCCAGGTAAACATAAGATAGTGGTTGATTGGCACCTGAAAAACCTCTCAGATTTCAGTGCTTGGACTCTTCACCAGTCACAAGACTCTTCACAAGTTTTGTTGTACTTTTGCTATTGATATCTTTGCATTGAAGCTCAGTACCAAATTGATTACATTTTTAAATTGGAAATCACATTCTGCATCCACAACTACAGAGGCTCTCATGCAGGTCTGAACCAAGGCCCTTAACTACCTTCCTTCTTTTGTCAAGATTTCGAGGTGTCTGGCTATGATAGATGTCGGAAGGCATCAGTAATCATAGTAACTCTGTCCTGGGAGTGCCATGTTTAGTTCTTAGACTTTGTGTGTGGAACTATCTGTGTATCTTCTAATCCTTTTTTCTACTTTCTATGAACTGTTAACGAACCCTCAAGAACAACTGCACAATCAAACCCTATCTGGCGCTATAGACATCTAGATCTCAAATTACTCAGTTCAGCCTGGCTTTACTGCGGAATTTTGCCAGAATCTGTCTCCATTTGTCAGAACCTGGATCCACTAACAGTCCCTGAGAGCCAGGTACCAATGAGGCATGCAAGAGTTGTTGGGTCTTATCTGTTTAAAAGAATCTGCAATGTTAGAGGCTTAGACCTTTCCTCCTGACAGTTCACCATCTGGTGTTTTCCCTACAATTACAATTCCAAAAACCGATTGTATTACTGTGCAATTTCCTTTTTTCAGATTATCTCACATTATGTGTGGTTAGGTATTTGAAAGAATATGAATCCAAACGTAATCTGGGAATATCCTCTACATCTCAATTATGAGTTTCTTCCACAATACTCAATGTCCCGGTATGCTTTCTCAGCTTGTTGAGTTGTGCGGATCTACAGCTAGTTTAAATAGATAGATAAAATATCGGCAGTCATTCACCCGGTAGTGGCATGATTTCTAAAACATTAGGGGCGCCCCAGTAGTGCCATGGATTCTAAAACATTAGGAGCGGGCTTTTTACTGAACATTCTCAGAGCAGTTGACTTATGTGGAGGCTTTACTTTCAGAACAGTTTGTTGCAAACAGTACAACATGTTTATGTGATTGTAGGCAATAATGCAGTTTTTATTGTTTTAAAACATTTCTTCATCATTATTAACAAAGTACCAATATATTACGGATTAAAACTTCACGATGCATAGCACAAAGATTCAAAGGGATAATCATTAAACAAATCTAAATAATTTAAAGCGATGTTAATCATTTACTACTGACTTTGGTGTTAAATAATTCATCACATAAGGCCATCAGACAAATAACAGGATTCAGGAATAATCAGTGTTTTGGGCCAGAAATAAAAAAGACAGAGGTATGGGGAGGAAGTCATACCAGACCCAGGTCTACAAGAGATGTGTTAAGTCCATGCCATCCGTGTGGAACAAGTCAGAAGCATTGATATTTTTGTAAGTGACAAAGAATTACTAAAAAGGGGGAAAGTGTTTACTTCAGTAGAGATAGGTAATAGGCTCGAGGATTGTCAGTGACGTGAGGTGCCAATATAGGTCTTCACATTTAAAAATGGTGCAATCACAATGGTTTACGCTTAAAACAGCATAGTACAATAGGGTAGTGAAGAATGTACTGTAGCTTCGTCCAAGTCACTGTCAACGTGGTATAAGGGTAGTATTATGGAAAACAATTATCACAACAGGCAGCATGTTGAGACGTTAGAGCCTCATTCATAAGTTAATTACAAACACACAGATGGGAGATAACAGAGACAGAAACTAAGGGGGTTATTCTAACTTTGGAGGAGTGTTAATCCGTCCCAAAAGTGACGGTAAAGTGACGGATATACCACCAGCCGTATTACGAGTTCCATAGGATATAATGGACTCGTAATACGGCTGGTGGTAAATCCGTCACTTTTCCGTCACTTTTGGGACAGATTAACACCTCCTCCAAAGTTAGAATAACCCCCTTAGTCTATAAAGCGACATCCTACAGAAATGTTCACAAAACAGCTTATACATTATAACAGCACAATGGTCAAAGAGGTGTTCTCTTAGCCTGGGTCTAAAGCTTAGCGAGAATAAAAATAGAAACGCAATATCAATATAAAGAATACATTTAACAATATATATTGGGAGTACAACTTGACAATATGTCCTGCATCACAACTCTTGTATTAACCTAACATCCTAACGCTGACTCAAGACCTATGTAAATGGTCAAACGATGGAGTCAAGCCTTGGTTATCTACTGTTCTTCTCGGTGAGGGAACTTATCCATCATAGCTCAAGTCATGTGAAAGGTTACTGTTACAAAAGCAGTTCTCCTTTTCACAGGCTACATAGTTTTTCAACAGCCACAGCAGGCTCTAGCCACCTTCTCTGGTGGTTGGGTATTTCTCAGATAATTGACATATTGTGGAGCAGTACAAGGGAGGCCGAAGGTTAAATATGAATTTCATTTTGGGAATGAATTACATCACATATTCTATTACAGCATATAGTCATAGAGGCACATCACCAAAGTATACGCTAAATATTGCATCTATTTTATGAGCACCTCCAGAAACTTGGGTCTGGATTAAGAGTTTCTCTATATAGATGGATGTGCGATCAGTAGCGGCCATGTAGCACACTGAAGTAGCTAAACTTCAGGTGTTCTTTCCTTAAAGCTTTATCCTGTGAAGACATCACTCCTGACTTCAATATGATTTAGCCAAATATATTAGGAGCTTCCACTCCTGCCACAAAATGCTAATGTTCCTAGCTGTTATTAAATGATTTTATTAAACACACAGGGGGGGGGGTGATAATGCACCTTTGTCTCGTGCCTTCGTTTTTATAAAAAAATAATTTCTTCCCCTCAGTTGTCACGAATGGCCTATCGTTGTCATGATGTAATCTTACACTTCAGTCTTCCGGCATTAATTCCGTCTGTTTCATAATCGCCCCGAGGACGACCAAAGATTCATGGACAGAAGACACATTTTCTTCTTTGACAGAACTTGCTTTCTTCTATTATTGGTTCCACTCACCAAAACGTTTTAGTGACTGTTCATTTCACGAAAAGAAGCACTGTTTACTGCAATATGATTAATAGACCATATTGATGTGTAACTTGTTATTACTAATTATCATGCTAGAAGTTGTTTCCCCCCTTGGTTTCTGGGCAATGTAGTTCTATGAAAGAAGTGGCTGCATGGAATATAACAGCAAGTGAAGAAGCACGCCGTTTGCCTCTATGACCTTAAAATAAGGCCCTTCCTTTATTAAAGGAACCCTCCAAATGCCTAACTGTTGTCTAGCCTCACCTTATTATCCTGCTGCTCATTTTTAGAGAAGACCATTCAGAAGTGCGCTGCACAACAGCTCATTCAAGTAAGCCTAGAAATGTCCTTCTGGGCTACTATCAATTATGTTTTCCCTCTGGTTACAACATGGAAACTCGGTCTTTATTGGTGTGTAATGATATTCTCTGCATACTCTATGGCAATATACCTGTTTACTGGTGCAACTGGGTTGCTTGCTGTCTTTGATGCAACCAACCAAGGGATTTCCATTCCCTTTTTTGGTTCCTGAATATTCTTTGAGGTTTAGGTTCTTGACAGTTTTTTCTGGCCATTTGCTCCTGGCAAATCAAAATGCAGCCAAGCCAATCAGAACTCGCCCATGCCTACTACTGTGATCCACTGGGCTCTATGTCAGCCCCTGTATTTCAAGGTACTGCTGACTCATATGGGTATCACCATGCACTACTATGCTGTTGACACCCATATTTATTTGAGCAACACCAACACAGAACAGGCATTTGGTCACTGAGTGAGATGGTGCTTCTTATGAGGGTTTAGGGCTGACACAGACATGTCCACAGTAAGACATATTAGCTCCATTGCATTGCTATTGAAGTATCAGCTCCAGTTTATGTTAGACTGGAGCACACATTACAAATACATTCATTACTCGATTCCATGGTCTGTCCTAAAAAGGCAAAGACGTAATAGGACTATATTTACTCAAACAATCCTGGCCTATGAAAATAGTCTCAAGCAACGAAGAGACTCACCGAATTATTAAACTATTAATACATCTCTTTGTGCTACTGAGTGTTACATCGCTTGACACAGTGGCACAGGAAGGGTCATAGGAAAGAGAAACAAGGTGCTGCAGAGAGGAATTATTAGTATAACTTGCTGGGTTAACACAGATACGAATATTAGGAAAACTCTCTGGATACAAAAGCTCGTAAAATTTTAAGGAGGATTTTGAGGGGAAAATAGCAGGAGAGTCTCTCATACAAGGGATGTTGGACATAGTAAGAGCAAATATATCCACAAACAGAGAGCTCATTAATTGTATGGTTTTCAGAAAATAGTAAGATTACAGTCTGCCTAACAGTTTTCGAAACCAGAAAAATACCACTCAAGGTTCATGTCTGACAGTGGTGGTTTGGGAAAGGTAGTCAGCAGATTCTGCTAAAATGTTTGTTTTGTTATAACTTGACTTATATTTTTTAAATTTAGATAAACCTTTTCCAGACTCCTTTGCAGAGTGGAAACCCTGAATGCATGCAAGGGGTTGTGCTCAGGTGTCAAACCATTAACAGCTTCTAGTAGCTGTTCATCACTAGGTCGCACTCAGGACTTGGCAGTGATAGATCAGAAATAGTCAGGATGGATTTGAGACAACATGTTGCACAATTTCAGTTGCAAGATTCATCACAGATGTTTTAAAAAGTAATGGGATTTTACATAGTCTGTTTTTATCTTCATATTAAGCTGGGGTGTGCGCAAGGCATCTCTGCTTACAAAAGATGAAAAAGGGAAATAGGTCTGATGTGGGCTCCCTGAAACAGATCCTGACTCTTCGTTCCAACCAGCAGGGTTTAGTGCAGATGATCTTTCCAGAGTGTCTTTAGCACTGCTGTCTCTAAAGAACTGCACATTAATTGAAAGGGGTTGCATTCCTACAACATTTATAAGTGACATGTTGGAATACTTGGGTGCTCTGGAGACCACAGTAACTGGAGTTGTAAGGGGCAGTGGTCTGATGCAGTGCAGCCCAGGTACTCTGCCTTTGACACCTTAGCGAGGTCCTTATTGCTGCAATAGATAAAGTCAATCGTAGTGTACATGTCGTGCAAAACCGAATGATATGAGTTTTCCCTGTGTAGTGGGTGGAGACTGAGTCATGCATCTGTCACCTGAGTATGTGATGCCCAACGGGTTAGGTGTTGGGTGAGTAGTACTGATTGCGCCCCTGGTAACGATGGGCAAGAGCTGTCTTTGTCTAAATCCGGTACACAGTTGAAATCACCACACAAATAACTGGGAGCTAAGAGAGTCTCCCCATTCTATTGATGCTTTCCTGGCACCGTTTCCTGGTCCAGGATCGCAGCGCGGCTGTGATCCATGACCAGGAAACGCCCCGAGGCACCAGGGATTTTGTTTGGGGGGTCAGCCCCCATGTAAGTGGGCCGCCCTCCACCCAGTAGGGGCACAAAGTTAAAAGAAAATATGTTTTTTTTAAAAATGGCGGGTCGGCCCTTCCTACATGGGCCGACCCCTGGGGAGGTAATTTCTACCAAATAGTTTTCCCTTTCTTTAAAAAACAAAACCCTTTATGGGGACATTTTTTCTAAACGTGTGCTTTGCCATGGGGTCACGATCGGCCCCAGGGAAAGAACACATGTATGAACAAAAAAAAAAAGAGAAGTGATGTAGAGAGGCAGTCTCTCTCTATCTATATACATATATATATATATAGCGAGATATATATATATATTTTTAATGAGAGACAAATCTCTCTATAGATATGTATGTGTGTGTATATATATATCTATATATATATATATATAGATATATATATATATATATATATATATACTTTTTTTTACATGTGTTGTTTTCCAGGAGCCACGATCGGCCCCCAGGGAAACCATACATATATATAAAGAGATAGAAGTAGATCTGTCTTTTGTCTAGTGGCAGTTTTGACACCATAAAGTAGCGCAGATGGTTTATATGCCTATTGCAAAGGATATACATGTATTTAGCTGAGTGGATTACCTGCGCTTTAAAACAAATTTAATGTATGTTGAGGGGGGCTATGGAGATACGAGGGGCACTTTTGCTGGCTGGTACTGAGGGAATTAAAAGAGGAGGTCATGAGAGGCAGAGCACCAAAAATGACTGTCGCACTGGGTGCCAACAGCGGTAACGGCTGTGATTGTGGGTATGTGGTAAGGTGAAAAAATGGTGTGTCTTTTTTGTTTTTTTCAACGTCTTCAGAGAATCTGCTGAATCAGAGAAGAAGTGAAGGTAAGGTGTTGACATTTACTATTGGACACATCACACACACCCACGAGCAATTTTGTGACTCTATCTGCCTTCTACGTAGGCTAGTAATTTAGAGGGACAGTTTAGCCAGTACCAGAGATGGCATCTCATTGGATGACTGCTGCTCAAGCCCTAACTCAGGATATGGAGGGTAGCTCTGAGGCAGGATCTGAGACTGAGAAAACATCCGAGGGAGAGGACAATGAGGCAGAATCTGGGAGTGATTTTTCAGTCGCCAGAGTCCCATCCAACGACACCTCTTCCAGTGATTCTGAGGGAGACGATGACAACAGTCGTGCTGTCCCTTCACAAGCAGTCTGTGCAGCGAGACAACAGCGGGTTAGCTTAACCCAGAAAGCAGGTGCGTGCGGCCGCATGCGCAGAGACAATGCTCTCTTGGTAGCCCCCCGATTTAGTTCAGCCCCAAATTCCACCTTTTACTCGTGACGCTAGATGTAAAGTCGATACGGCCAACTTTTTGCCAGTCGACTACCTCCATCTATTTTTGGATGTTGATTTCCTTCCGGAAACTGTGAAGCAAACAAATTTGCGTGCAGACCAATTTCTGAGGGAGCATGGAGGCACTCTAGGACCCCATTCTAGGGCACACCAGTGGACTCCCACTTCACTGGTGGAGTTGAAGATATTTTTGGGCCTTACGCTCAAAATGGGGTTAGTGTTGAAGCCCACCTCGCAGTCCTAATGGACGAGTCGCACGGTTTGGGTAACCCCCATCTTCTCATCATACATGAGCACAGATCGTTTTTAGGTACTGCAGCGCATGTTGCATTTCAAGGACAATTCTGCTGCATTGCCCCGGGACCATCCAGACCATGAGAGGTTGTTCAAAATGTGGCCTGTCATGGAACATTTGTCTGCCGGTTTCTAGAGATCTATACTCTTGGAAAGAATATAGCAGTCAATGAGTCCTTGATCCTGTACAAAGGACGGCTGCTGTTCAGACAGTACATTGCGAGCAAAAGAGCTCATCATGAATTGAAAGCCTCACTGCTGTTACAGAACCAGCAGCAGCCTCCACCTCATATGTTCTGGAGAATGTGGCAAGGCTGCAGGAGTGACACTTTGCTGATTGCATTCCTAAAACACCCAAAAAGGATCGTCCATGTCGTCGCTGTAAAGTGTGCTTGAAGCATGGAAATCAGCAGGAGAGTCGGTATTACTGTCCCCAGTGCCCATCTCAACCAGGCCTCTGTATCCCTACTTGCTTTGCATTATATCATACTATAGCAAAGTTCTGGGAAATCGACTGAGGTGGAGCTGCCATTGGGTAATCCTTTCAGTGGCTGTGCATGGATACTGAACGTCCATGGGACACTGCTTTGTTAGGAAAGCAGACACAGAATTTTACTTCATCTACTTCAGGTAATCTTGGACTTTCTTATGGCCTGCTTGAGACTTAGATCCACCATCAGAATGTGGTAGGTGTTCTGTTCAATTAAGGTGGATTATAGTCCCCATACTGCACATACTAGTGGACAGAACATATGCCACATTGTCACGAAGTACCCTGTGTGGTAAAATGTTAAAGGCATGACTGAATTTTGAAGTGCTTGTTAGTGAACTTATTATGCTACATAGAGACAACCATGATTCCATGATTGCCAACGAGAACCAGAATAAGTGTAATAAGTCAAACAAATGTCCTGTTGGACATATTCACCAATATTTCTACTTGTTTGAAAGTGTGCAAACTCAACTTGTAGCTTCACTTTCAAAACAAAAGTAGAAGTGTTGGTGAATGAGTCCCACAGGATATTTGTTTGACTTTTTACTTTAGAACCCTAGGAATTCTTCACCAGCATGTCTGCCTTAGTTTCAACAGTAGATATGCTCACTCAATTCGAGGAATAGACTCCAAAAGCATACTCGGACACCCCAACTTGCATCCACAAACTAGTATAGGTTCACTTGGCAATTACACAGGATTAGTCAAGACTCTGATGAGGACAGAGACATGAATGTGTAAGGAAAGTGTATGGTAGGTGTGCCTTCACAGGGATATTGTAGATGTAGAAGGCAGATAGTAAAGGTAGTTCAGATTTACATCATCTACACCTATGGATTCAAACCCATGGGTGCCATCCCAGCACTAAAGGACAAAGACACGAATGGGTCAGTGTTTGACCTGCTTTTCATGTTTATCCTCCATCAGAACTTAGTAGATGTTCAATTAGCTGTAAGATAAGTGCATTAAAGTCACAGCACTGCACATAATGTTAGCTGGGCCATATGCTACATTCTCATGGACTCCCCTGTGTGCCAAACACTACCCTTTTTCATAGCCTATTACCTTCTCTTAAGGGAACATTGCAAGAATTCCACAGCATGTCTGCCTTAGTTTCAAAGGTAGATATGCCCACTCAGTTTGAGGAATAGCTTTGTGCGGCATACTCGGACACCCCCAACTTGCATCCACAAACTGGAAGGAGTTGGATTTAGCACAGTGAGTGTGCTAAAGGTGCATGAAAAACATGTCTTCCTGAGCCTCGGGTGGCTGTCATGGATGTCGTTAGTAAAGGTTTGTTACGCATGCCTTCGGTAATGTTCAGGAACAAGGAGGTGGTTACTTGACAGGTGGTAAAATGTAGTTAAACTTTTTCTGTCCTGTGGCGTATGAATGTGATAGGCCCTTGTCTGGCAGCGGTAAGTTAATGTGAGCGCGGTGATTGGTTGGATTGGGCCCGTGGCCGGCGGTATGAAAGATTTGTTTGATGTGCGTGAATGGCATGTGAAAGGACCATAAAGAGGTTGGTGCCTGGATGCAGCTTTATGGCCCACCCTCAGAAGGCTTAGTTTCAATATTCAGATACTTTGATAAGTATTCATGCTTTGAAACCACAACTTCTGGAGGTGCTAAAACCAACCAGTGTGAGTGGTGGATTACCTTTAACATACTAGTACCAGTGCAATGGTGCAGGACTTGCATGGCTCTCACCAGTTTTCCTTCGCCCAGAATCCCCTTGTAATCACAAACCTTGCTTAAAAAACACTTTTACCTTGCATTTCAGTGAGGGGAAGTTCTGGAATCTGCAGACGGCCACAAATTTTCTACCACCCAGTGTTCCACAAAGTCTCAGAGAAAAACATTGCCTCACTTTAGTGGGTGGGCAACTGACCGCAACAGGGAAGTACCCAATACAGAATGTGGAGACATCAAAATTACCTCCCACAAAACAGCCTGGTTTTGTAAGAGAGTCACCTGAGTATTTGGTCCTGGGCTCGGTGGCCATATAGGGAATCCTACCAAACCCAAACATTTCTGAAAACTGGACACCTGGGGCAGGCCACAGAAGTGTGGTGTGTTTGGATTTCACAGTTTTCTTACCCAGAATTCCCTGCAAAAGTGAAACGTTGATTAAAAACATTATCTTTCCTTGCTTTTTCATCGCAGAAACTACAGGAATGTGCAGGGATCCACAACATTCCTACCACCCAGTGTTTCTCCATTTGTCCTGATAAAAATACAACCCCACTTGTGTGCCTGTGCCTAGTGCCTGCGTCCGGAATGGATCACTCCAGGGTTAACAGTAGCCCTCATGCAAGGACTACCATTGACCCTTGTGATCGATTCCTACCCACACAAGTGAGGTACCATTTTTATCGGGAGACTTGGGGGAAAGCTGGGTGTAAGAAAGTTTGTGGCTCCCCTCAGTTCCTGAACTTCCCATCACCAAAATGTGAGGAAAAGTGTTTTTTTGCCAAATTGTGAGGTTTGCACAGGATTCTGGGTAACTGATCATGGTGAGAGCTCCACAAGTCCCCCAACTTGGGTTCCCCTAGGTGTCTAGTTTTGAAAAATGTGTGAGTTTGGTAGGTTTCCCTAAGTGCCTGCTGAGCTACAGCCCAAAATCCACAGCTAGGCACGTTGCAAAAAACGCTTTTATTGGAAAAATGTGATGTGTGCATGTTGCGTTTAGGGACGTTTCCTGTTGTGGGCATGAGGCATACCCACACAAGTGATGTACCATTTGTATTGGGAGACTTATGGGAATGCTGGGTGGAAGGAAGCTTGTGACTCCCCTCAGATTCCAGAACTTTCCATCACCAAAATTTGAGGAAAATGTGTTTTGTTTGCTACATTTTCAGGATCGCAAAGGATTCTGGGTGCCAAAACCTGGTGAGAGCCCCACAAGTCACCCCTTTCGGAATTCCCCTAGGTGTCTAGTTTTAAAAAATGTATAGGCTTGCTAGGTTTCCGTAGGTGCCGGCTGAGCTAGAGGCCAAAACCCACAGCTAGGCACTTTGCAAAAAACATGTCCGTTTTCATTGGAAAAATGTGATGTGTTCATGTTGTGTTTTGGGGCATTTCCTGTCGTGGGCACTAGGCCTACCCACACAAGTGAGGTAACATTTTTATCAGGAAACTTGGGTGGAAGGAAATGTGTGGCTCCCCTCAGATTCCAGAACTTTCCATCATCAAAATTTGAGGAAAATTTGTTTTGTTTGCTACATTTTCAGGATCGCAAAGGATTCTGGGTGCCAAAACCTGGTGAGAGCCCCACAAGTCACCCCTTTAGGAATTCCCCTAGGTGTCTAGTTTTAAAAAATGTATAGGCTTGCTAGGTTTCCGTAGGTGCCGGCTGAGCTAGAGGCCAAAACCCACAGCTAGGCACTTTGCAAAAAACATGTCCGTTTTCATTGGAAAAATGTGATGTGTTCATGTTGTGTTTTGGGGCATTTCCTGTCGTGGGCACTAGGCCTACCCACACAAGTGAGGTACCATTTTTATCAGGAAACTTGGGTGAATGTTGGGTGGATGGAAATGTGTGTCTTCTCTCAGATTCCTGAACTTTCTATCACCAAAATGTAAGGAAAAGGAGGTTTTATTGCCACACTTTGAGGTTTGAAAGGATTCTGGGTAACAGAACCTGGTGCGAGCCCCACAAGTCACCCCATTCTCAATTCTCCTAGGTGTCTAGTTTTAAAAATGTATAGGTTTGCTAGGTTTCCCTAGGTGCCTGCTGAGCTAGAGGCCAAAATCCACAGTTGGGGACTTTGCAGGTGTTTTCTTTGGGAAAATGTGATGTGTCCATGTTGTGTTTTGGGGCATTTCCTGTCGCAGGCACTAGGCCTACCCATACGAGTGAGGTACCATTTTTATCGGGAGACATGGGGGAACACAGAATAGAAGAACAAATGCTAGTATCCACTGTCTTTCGCTACATTTTCTCCTTCCAAATGTAAGACATTGTGTAATAAAGAAGTGTTTTTGAGACATTTTCTGTAATTATCATGCTAGTATGGGGACCCCCGAATTCAGAGATGTGCAAATAACCACTGTTCTCAACAGCTTATCTTGTGCCCATTTTGGAAATTTAAAAGTTTCCTTGATACCTATTTCATAATCTTTATATTTTACCAAATAAATTGCTGTGTACCCGGTATACAACGAAAATCCATTGCAAGGTGCAGCTCATTTATTGCCTCTGGGTACCTAGGGGTCTTGATGAACCTACAACCCCTATATACCCCCGCAACCAGAAAAGACCAGCAGACATAACGGTATATTGCTTTAAAAAATCTGCCATAGCTGGAAAAGCTATAGAATAAAATGTGGACAGAAAGGCTCTTTTTCTCAACTCAATTTCAATATTTTTTTTATTTTAGCTGTTACTTTCTGTAGGAAAACAACCATGAAGGATCTACACAAATGACCCCTTGCTGAATTCAGAATTTTGTCTACTTTTCAGAAATGTTTAACTGTCTGGGATCCAGCATTTGATTCACACCCATTTCTGTCACTAACTGGAAGAGGCCCAGCATCTAAAGGGTTATTTTTATATATTTTGTATATTTGTGCTGTGTGATCTTAAATGGGTGCATGCAATGTCAGAATTTATAACTTTTTGAAATCATTTTTATTTGTACTTAATTTACTTTTTAATGTGCTTATATCAGTACATAGTGGTTTATATGGGTTATCTGCAATTTCAAGTCATTTAACCATTTAGTAATTTAATTTTATGTCATCTGGTGTTGGTCTTTGTCCTGGCAGTGTTAACTGCCTTCACTGATTTGTATGTAATGCTCTTGTAGAACTTGAGAATGTCCATGTGTAGTGTATAACTTACTCTAGGGGATGGCTAGAGGAAACCTTTTTTGGACTATTGTAGTACAGGAAAGCATGTGGATGTAACTACAGTGAATTGTAACTGACTTACCCTGTTAAAGTACACCAGGGAACTCTTGGAATTCAGGAGTCTTACAGGAGTAAGGGTTTTATTTAGCTCCTGGCAGGTTGTACTCCAATGACCAGGCAGACTGCAGATTTTCATATTTACAGTTCTCTGCAAGGTTCAAGGAGATCTCTATGGCTTCACAGGGGAAGGGAATGAAACTTTTCTGTGCGAGCACCATGTCCAGCGCACTTGCATAGGTAAGTATTTTGTTAATCAAAAACTAACTTCAAAGGCAGGAATTTGTGCGTTCCCATCAGCTGTTTTTTTTTAACAGAAAACAGTCACAATCTGTTTGACCATTCAGGCCACGTGGCTGTTCAGGACTTACATGTTATGTCCATTAATCTTATTTCAAGAGGCAATTGCCGGTGTTTCTTTCCTGAATCGGGTGAATGCCTATCTTGCATATTGGTTGTGGAAATGAGAGATGCTGATATGAGATCCGAGGAAACATTTGGCCAAAGTTGTATGTCTGTCTGCAGTACATGATTTGTGTTCCATTGCCGGTCTTTTCTGTTTCCATGTAATCTGATGTACCTAAACCATTCCGCAGGGAAACATTATTAAATATATTATGTTATGTGTATCGCATGTTCCAAAATATTTTCCTTCGACTTTTCTTCCAATCATTAAATGTACGTTTCTAGTCCCTGCTTAAGGATGCTGCAATTACCGCAGTCAACATGATACAGTAGTTATTTTTTGGAAGTTGAGATTGTTCTTTGTATTGATGTGAGTAATTCCACTTTCACCAACATTCGCCAGATGTTTTTGTTGCATGCCTACATAATTATTTGCATTACTTTACAGGAAGAGTTTAATTTCTCATCTTTGCTCAAGGTATTCTAGATTTTTGGTTAGATATTTAATAATATACTGTGTTTTATTTTCAAACTTCCCCCCTTTCTAAACTGATAGTTTCAATGCATCCTTTTGATCAATTACTAATCTTTAGTGAGGTGTGTTGAAGTAAAATGTTGTTGGGTAATGTCTATTCTCATTTTTTTTTTTTCCTGTTTGTTATTTGTATAGCCGGCCATTGGATGTAATTCGCTTGACTCTCAATAACTGACTCAATTGTAAAGCTTATATCGTGGCCTTTGGATGAATACTCAATGCTAATGACGCAGTGCTCGTATAGATGATTTTTACAAACAGATCGGTAGTCATTTCAATTTATTTTACATGTGCAGTTACATTTAGAAAGTTTACACTTGCTTCATTTATCATGAAGGCCTGCTTAATTGTTAATTAATCAAAGATATATTATTCTGAAGAGAAACAAAATTCTGCTTGTCATTTTTTACATAATCCAAAGATGTCTTTAACAAAATACCAACAAATAGATAAATCAATTTGGCTTCAGACATTTGCATAAAGATGTTTATGATGAAACTGAATTACCACCCACCACAGACCTCAGTGATTGATGAGAAAAGTTATCCTTTTGCCTGAAAGTAGTTGTTGTTTAAAACTAGCTAATGTTTAAAATTCGTTGAATCAATTCCACTAATAGGTTATTATTTTTGTGTAGAAATAAATTGGTGCACAATGATAGTTTTTTCTATTACCTCTTTTCTTTCTTCATGCGGAATTATTCCATACAGATTGTGGACACCATGGCCCATATTTATACTTTTTTAGCGCTGCATTGTGTCAATTGTATTTTGTAAGTTTGCGCCACTTTGCGTAAACAAATGACACAAATGAGGTGCTAAAAAAGTATAAATATGGGCCTATGTGTAAATAAAATTTCTGTTGAGTGACTTTTATAGTTGAACATCTACATATTTAGCATTTCAGGGGCAATACCCCTCATCTTTGGTTTGAGCAAATGTTTCTGCACGATTGGTAATTAAGACAATCCAGGTGTCATCTGCTAGTTTTCAATTAATAACTTTGAAATTGTCTCTTTCATTACTCCATTATCCAAAGTTTTTCATGTTGTTTGCATAATAAAATTCTTGATTTCTTTTATTGGGTCGTGAGTAATTTAGATAATCTATTTCCTGGAGTAGGACATTAGTGTTTTATTTTTAATATTGTGGGTTTATCTAAAAAAAAAAAACATCTTTATCAGCCAGTTAAGCAAGTGACATTAAATAATCCAGTGATGAGCTTCCTTTCCATTTTAGTCATGTGTTCACTGTAGGATTTTAACTAATAATGTATTCTTTTAAGGTAATTGTGTATGTGAATTTGCAAACTGCATTCAATGAAGGCCCAGATAAAAGAAAGGTATGCAAGCACAACAAATAAGGATATAATAAACTCGAAACTGTCATAAAATGTTAAGGTTAGTTGTTAGACCTGACAGCCCTTAATGTTGGCTTCCCCTTAACGTTTTGCCTACTCACCTTCTGTTGCAGACATTTGTTTTGTTGGCTGTAGCACTCTGCACACTTTACCACTTCTAACCAGAGCTGAAAAGCTTGAGGACACTCCTTACAACTTGGTAAAAATGTCTACACCTGATCGGCATATTTAATTTTCTTATAAGTCCATAATAAATTAATATAATGTACCCTGGGCATAAAGTGTTATAACCTGTACCAAGGGTCTGTAAATTAAATGTTACTAGTGAACCTGCAGCCCTTATTGTGCCATCCGCTTAAGTAGACCTATAAAACATGTCTCATGCATGCCATTGCATCCTGTGTGCTTTTTAAGCTGCCAATTAGACCTGGCTAAATAAACTTTTGCCAGGCCTAAACTTCCCTTTTTAATACATAGACATCACTGTTAGCAGGCCACAGGACAGAGGGCAGTGTATTTAAAAGGTTGGACATCTATGTTTAAGTTTTACATGTCCTGGTACTGTAAAAACTGCTAAATTCATTTTTCACTACTGTGATGCCTACCTCTCCCATAGAAAAACATTGAGTTACACTATTACATTTAACAAGTGATACCTTTTGATTGGGAACAGGTATAAAAAACAGGTTTGGTTTTAAACATGTAATTTAAAAAGCCTCTTTAATGATAAAGTCACATCTCCAGTAACAATTCCGAAAATATCACTTTTAGAAAGTTGCCATTTTCTAGTCCTAAGCATTTGATACCTGCAGCTTGCCTGTGAACAGTTGGCAGCTGGCCATTCTATATTCCTCCCAGACAGAGAGACAATGGAGGCCTAGGATGGGAGGGGTGGAGCAGTTCATTGCCCCATTTACATTTCAAAGGGGAAACCTCAGCATACTCACTAAGAACTTAACACCCGTCTTTTGTCACCCTAGACCTCTTATAGCACAGGCAGGGTAGGAAGGAAATTCCAGAAGCAGATGTTGGGAGAAGCCTAGACGTTTATCCCACTTCAAAGGCTGGCACATGTATAAATATTGGTCCCTCAGACCAACTCTTCAGGTCACTTCTGGACTTGAAGAGGACCCCCAGAAAGAAGGACTTGTACTTCAGAGACTGCCCTGTTGTGTGAGGCCTCCTTTGTACTTCAGAGGACTGCCCTGGTGCTACCAGAGGACTGCCCTGCTGCTTGAAGCCTGCCTTGTACCCTCAGTGGACTGCCTTCCTGCTTGAGGCCTGCCTTGCTGCATAACTCAATGAATATCAGAGAAACTCCAAAGGCTAGTTGGCTTGCCTTCTGTTCTGTCCCTGACCTACAGGGACCCACCAAACTCCAACAATTTAAACCCTGCACATGGACCCTACCTGAAGTGAGTCCTAACTTCCAATTCTGGTACTAAAGGTGCTAAAACAGCCACAAAGAGAAACTACAAAGTGGCCTGAGAACCTATTGGAGACCAGGACCTACCCGCTTGCCGATCCGCCCAAGGTGCAGCCTCAGCCAGCCTAAATTTGTGGTAGCAACTGCTACATCCTTCTCTACAACAGCAAATCCTGTTTAGAAGCTCCTCTTCAGAGGGGTATCCACCTTGTGGATCCGTTATTGGCTACAGCCTGCAAATTCATCTTGCTGAAGATTTTCAACTTCAAAAAAGTGATTAAGTCTGAGCATAGAAATCTTCATTGACAGTTTGTCCACTGGCTCTTCGATGACGCTTCTTCTTCAGACACCACCAGCTGCCTTCCTCCCGCTGAACTTTACCTTTTCAGACAGTTCTCTTTGAGATTTTTGCTAAGCCCGAAGGAAAGCTAAGACGGAGCCCAATCCACTCCATGAGCCTCATGTACGACAGTCAGCTTTTGCGACTCGCAAATTGCGATTTTTAGTGACTCGCTGATGTACAACAGTGTCTGAGACACTGTTTGCGATTCTCAAATGGAATGCAAGGGACCTGCCTCATTAATATTCATGAAGCAGGTCACAATTTCTAACCCATTTGGGAATGGCCGCACTCACAGGGATGGTGGCCTGTTGGGGTCAGCAGACCACCATGTCTGTGATACAGTTTTTTTTAAAAATGCATATCCATTTCTTATATCCAATTGTAAGTTATCCCAGTATCCTGGAAGATAACAAAATTAAACATTAAAAATGTTATAAGCAGCACAGTCATGAATGGCTCATTGTTGAGAGACCTTGATATATGGTTGCTGAAGGAATACTAGTTCACTTTGTAGTGTTGTGTAGCCATTTCAGGTATAGCTTCATACACGTTGTTTTAGCGAACTAGGCCTGCTGCTGTGCACTTTAACCTAGACATATTTTATTCAGCTTTGTTTCTTATTTTAACAATAGCCACATTTGCGGTCTTGTTTTATTTTCTCTATATTGCAGTTTTTTGCATAGGCCAGCACTGCTTTCTTAAACAAGACATTTCTTTCACTCTGTGCTTTTCTCAAGGCTGCAGTAAGATAAGTTGCCGGCAAACGTGGTAACGATTTCTCTCTAGTGCTCATAGAAACATACACACTCTTATGTAGGGATCCTTTCTTGGAACATCAGCTGTTTTATTATAAAAACACTACTTTGACCCACGTTCGTTAGAGGGAGATTCCAGCGAGATGACCACGACTGTTTGCTGATTGCCGAGTGCTTCGCTGCAGCTGCTAATGTAGGCTACATTCCTCTTGCTCAGGTATGAGGGATGATGCCTTCATAGGGGAAACTGAAGGGCAGAACTAGAGCTTAACATGCTGTGCACTAACATACCCTAGGCAGGAACTATTTTAATGATCCTAGTGACAATATGGTAGTATTATTTTTATGCTTTACTCTCCTTGTCACAATTTTAATCCTGTCATGCTTCATCGTCCTAGTTATTGCAGTACATGCTTTATTATCTAAGATGCAGTTACTTCAATAAAACCTTATTGAATTCTATTCTACTTCTGATTATCCTTGTATATGTGAGACTAATTTAACTGAGAGAACGGATGCGATCTTACTAACCACGATTTCCCTGAGGAGTCAATTGTGTCTTGGTGCTCCACTGCCCAATCAGCACTGCTCTTGGGTGGAGATGAGGCACTGCTAATTAGCCAGAGCAAAACCTGGATTAGGCTAACAGGTGTCAACTGTAGTGGGTTCAGAGTCAGCCTCCCACAGTGCAAGTGATTCTGCTACCCGAATCCAGTTGTCTCATTAGGAGAATGAGAGCCTACGCGACATGGCGCCACCAACGTTTGGTCAGGCTCTAATTTTTGGGTCATCCTGAGTATCTGTGTCTCACTACATACAAAGACACCTCAGTACTATATACCAAGACATCTGTGGTATTGAGGATTTTCCTCCTCAGCTAAGTAGGGAATATCTAACTAAAACTGTAGGTTGTTCAAGCTTGAACTCTAAACGGATAAGCCCCATTTGGTGTGCTTATCTCTGAACAAAACTCACCATTCATTATGGCGAACCCTCAACAGGTAGCAATTGCAGTTAATATGCGACCACCCCTACTGCACATTTACTGGCACATGGCCTAACGGCCCAGGGGGGTCCAGTTACATTTGTTGTTGTGGCTCATCCAGCTTATAGAACAGAAATCTTTTATTCTTAGGTCACATTTCCAACAGCTGATGGGAAAACAAATACATTTCATCATTATACACCTGCAAGCACGCCTGCACAATACAGAGCATATGCATATCTAGAATACCTCTGTCTTATCAAGAACATAATAATTGGCTTGATGGCGCCCTACCCCATACAATTCTACATGTTAAGTTAGGTCCTCTAAGTAATGATGGTCCTACCTGGCCTTTACTGGCCACATATACACCTTACCCTGCTGCAGTGAACTTAACGGCAGCTGAAGTCTGTTGCTTATATGCTGAGCTGACGGCAATATACAGATGATTAGTACAGTTTGTAATGCAAACATTAAACACAAACCCAGCACATGCTGCTCCGGCGCAACTACATGCATTAACGCATCCTGTGACTGTACATTCGATCATGGGTAAAGTACCCGCCAAACGAGAAGAGATTCTGTTTTGGTTAGCTCAAAAAATAAATGCACTGGAAGCAGTATTTCCCCATACGGGACCTCAGGATAAGCATAGAATGTTAACTATGTGCTTGCCATTAGGCATGGTTCCAACTGTAGATAACTGCAATAGTTCAGGCACGGTATTTGCCACGCTCTACACTACCGCACATGGTACACCGACACTTGCAAATTTACTAGAAGTGTTAAAACAAATTCAAGATGAATACGGCGCTGCCCCGGCCCTGGACCTGGGGATGCAACTAATGGGCAATTTTGCCACAGTATCCTCAATTATATTAAGTAACTTTAAATGGGAAGCAGTTGCACTAGCAGTGCGCATGCGGCTCAGGGATATTCCTCCACAGGATCAAGAATGTGAGCTACCAAAGATTATCGCGGAGACCTACTCTAGTATTGGTCGAGATAGTCTGGGGGCCAGACCTACAAAACCACAATTTCAGGGCACATCTAATAAAGATTCTACCAAGCAAGCTCCTGAGAGTACTAAGAATCACTGGGTTAAAAAACAACAAACACCTAAAAAATGAAAGGGGAGAATCTCCGCATAAGGAGACCCCACAGAATAGATATAATCTCAGAAATAGAGATAATATAAAAATGCCTGACAGATATCAATGTACTGATACACGCCAATCTCGTTCCTTCCAGGACTCAACGGAAAAACACAGTGAGAGAGGTGGGCGGTCAGAGCGAAGAACTGAGTGTGTGAAACCAAGACAGAAATCACAACGGTCTACAGAAGTTTCTGTTAAAAAAGAAGAGAAACTTCCCCAACAAAAACCCCAATTTAAAAAGAAAAAGGTGGCAGCAGTTGCAGTTCGTCATGCCACTGAAGAAGAGGGCTCTATTGTAGAACAAGAAGTAAGCATTAGCGCTATTAGACAGCGCAGCAGAGGTCACATAGTTCACCGGAATCTTCAAGAGCATCTGGAGGTGAAAGCAACTGATGACTTCCTACAAGTTGAAACTGCAGACATGCATGTCTCCACGCATGATAGGGTGTACAAAGTAACGTTTCAGTTAGAAAGAGACATTGAACGCACAATCGACGCAATCTTTTGGGACCGCATCGTAAACATATGTGATATTCTACTGGCCAGAAGGGATGGGCCACCTGAATTTGTCTGTATTTGTACATATGAGGAAGAGGTCATCAAACCTTCTTTCTCACCCCTTGTTCCCGATGAGCTCGCAGAATTCTACACCATCGATTGGGCATTGGCGCAGGCACCCACGTTTTATCGCAACCATGTAGGATGGGATAAAGATTCCCCCTATTGTCAATTCCAATAAAAAAAATCTACCTCAACCTCAATATCCAATAAAACATGATGTTCAAGCACTAGTGAGGGAAATCCTCACACAACTGGAGTACCAGGGCGTAATTGAACCCTGCGTCTCACCAATAAATAATCCTTAATTTGCAGTAGCCGGACCATTCGTACAGGATAGTCTTAGACTACAGACATCTAAACAGTCAGACACGCACATACGCTAAAGAAAACTCACATGGCACAGCATTCATGAACAACATAGTGCGTAAAAAATACAAAACAACACTGGACATTTCCAATGGTTTCTTCTGCCAAAATATAGCACCTGAGAGTAGAGACTTAACAAGTTTCAGCGCTCTAGGCTCCCAGAAAAAAAATTGTTGTTTACCCCAGGGGTACAAGAACAGTCCAGGACTGTTCACGGCTCGTGTGACTTCAATATTGCACATCATTGACCCTGAAGCATTGTCCTATGTAGATGATATTTATCTCACAAATTATGAATTACCGCAATATCTAAGAGGGGCAGACCCCATAGTTATAGGATTTGCCAAATTTGGCTATAAATTCAATTTAAAAAAAACAAAAATATCCTTCCTTAGTGTCCTGTTTCTGGGATACAAACTATCAAGTGAAAGAAAGAGCCTAGCACCTCAATTCCTAGAAAAATGCGTGCAGACAACCTCCAAATACAATAAAAAACTCCAGTCCCCATTGGGTTTCTTACTTTTGGCAATACTTACATTCCAGATTAGGCATCACGCATAAAACCGCTATATGACTTAATACGTCCTGACTTTTCCAGTAAATTCTGGACAGTCAAACACACACGCATTCTCAGAGCTTTGCAAACAGACATGTTTGCAGCACAACACCTACACACAAGGGACAATAAAAAACATCTGGTCATCAGAGTAATTTCTGGTGTCATTGGTTTCACCTATGTAACTTTCAATGAGGGTGAGACAGTCCCTATTGCATACAAATCACATTTGTATTCAGCAGCAGAACAACGCTTTCCTCTCACTGAGAAAATTCTCACTGCTGTTCAGATGGCTGTCATCAAAGAGAGACGACGAGTCCAGGGGAAACGCATTATTGTCGTATCTCCAATTCCAGCCCTTGAAGTTGTTACCAAAGCCAGCGTTCCAAATGCTACAGCATTACATCCACGTTGGATTCAATGGGCAATGTCTTTGACAGGCACTGATGTTGACAAAATTTTGACCAAAATTACAAACGCAAGAATTTTCGCAATATGAACTAGAATACCCAGTTCCGGCAAATACACTGCCTATTGATCAATATCAAAGAGTCATGTACACAATGGCTCAGCAAAACCAGCAATAGGCACAAAGCATCGATAATCTGCTGCTTGCGCAGTTATAAGTGGCTACATGGAGGATAATAAATGTTATCCCTAGCATACATTCACGCAAACCCTAGGGGACTGCACAGCACAACTAGCAGCGCTAAAGGCTCTGGTGATGGCACTGGAACATACGGATCCTGCACAGCTAACACTGATTGTCTGTGATTCTTACTATTGAGTTCAGTCCTTCAATGAATACCTGCATTACTGATGCCAGAATGGGTTCAGAGATTCTAAAGGCAACACCATTAAACACATACTTCTGTGGGGGAAAGTAGTGGATCTGAAGGAAACGCTACTAAACGTCCAGGTTGTACATACACTTGGACACCAGCACGTTGGAATACACGTTGCTGGAAATACGCTGGCTGATGAAGCAGCCAAATCAGCAGTAGCTACAGTTTCTGTTGCTGCAGTAACTCGTTCTGTAACGAAACCGGAAGATAACACATGGGCTGCCGTGAAAGCTACGGCTGAAGGCACGCCCTATCCAAAAGCATTTCCTGCTAAATATTCCTACCGAATGGGAGGCTTCCTTGATACAGAAGTGAAAATACCAGGCATGGGAGTTCGAGTAATTCCCAATAAAGACATAAGACCAGAGTTGATTAAAGCAGCGCATGAGGGGGTTGCATCTACCCATGCTGGTGTGACGGCTACAATATCATTATTACAAACAAGTTATTGGTGGCCAGGTCTATACAAACGGACCAAACAGCATGTCCTTTGTTGTGACATCTGCCAACAAATTAAGGGTTCCACCGTCAAACGCCCACCACAGACACCTCTCCTAATTTCGAACAAAGTTTTACAATGTGTGTGGTTGGACTACTGTGGTTCCCTAACACCAGACAGTGCATACAAATACATCTTAGTCGCTGTCGACTGTTGCTCCAGTTTTCTATGGGTGTGGCCATAACGCTCGACTGACGCTCAGACTGTTATTAAAGATTTGCACTTCTTTATCGGCACATATGCAGTTGATGCTTTCCACTCGGACCAGGGCCCTGCTTTTGCCTCAAGGGCATTCAGGGACGTAATGGCTTTGTTAGAAGTCCAACTCCATTACTTGTCTCCATTTCATCCCGAGGGAAATAGTGTAGTGGAGCGACGAAACCCAGATTTAAAGCAGTCCTTGACAGCCAGAGTATTAGGAACAGGTCTAGTTGGCTTAATCACCTGTATGGAGTCCAGGGAGCACTTAAGAATCTGCCTAGAAGGTCCCTAGGGGGGTCAAACTCGAATGTATGTTCCAGATCTTGATGGTCCTGGCATGGAGGCGGCAGAAACACCTTTTGACATAAATGAACGTGTCACTGTCTTGCAGGAATTACAACAGTTCTGTGATGACAACGCGTCTGTCAGTGCTGCCTCCGCAGGAATTAAGGATGTACCAATAACATCTACCGGCTGGATTCCAAAGGTTGGGGATCTAGTACATGAAAATGTTGCTGTGAAAAAGGAGTTTGGTCCTTCTTATCGTGGACCAGTCCCAGCCCTGGGAATACACAGTACCAGAACTGTCATTCTACCACGTCACCTAGCGCTAAAGAAAATTGCTTTGTATCTATCGATAATGTCAAGTTACACCATGTGGCCGATCCTGCACAGCAGACCAAGAGGAGCATCCAGTAATTCCCGAATCCCTCTCACTACTGGTCAAGACGTCCCTCTACAAGTTTTGAGCAGCAACGCTGACAACTCTCTGAGCTTGGGGAGGGTAGAAAATGATCTTGCATTAGTTCCACTAACATCTGTTACAACAAACGATATAGAAATTACTGATTGATTTGACACAACTTCAACACGGATGGATGGCGTCATTTACTGTGAACCACTGCAGGAGACCCTTCCAGATCTCCTCCTACAAATACAGCTCCAGCTTTTGCACAAACTGCTTCTGGATACTTTGCTGACATCAAGAACACTTTTTCGGACTCATTTGCCTCTTCTACATGTGAACTGCCAAAAACACGTACGCTGATAAACTGGCTTAAAACAAATTTCTTTATTTTCCCATGGAACTATATGTGGCTTTCCGTGACTGTATTAGCATTCCTCCTTTGGATTGGCTTTGTCATAACGTTCTTTCTATTAATACATGGTCATTACCATCCTGGAAGATCAACAGTTGAACTGGCGGATGAGGTCCTAAAACCCCATTTTTCTTCTCACAAGGTCCACAGAGACTTGTCTTTCATGAACATTTCCACTATACCAATTCCTGATGGGATTGTTTGGGATAAAGTCACATTTGATATAAAGGGTCCCACAGAGGTTATTCAAATACCATATGTGTTTAAACTTTCTATGAACGATGTAATAATACTCAGAGTTTTTTCTGGTGACTGGAATGTTAAAACAGTTGATTCTATGATGACTGAATTGCAGTATTTTACTGTATTTGAAAGTGAGGATGTTTATCAATCTAAACAGAATTATGGTAACATGTTTTGCTGTGATTATTATGGACACCATTTCGTTCACAAAGCAAGTACCCCAAAGACTATTTTTAATTACACACAATGGGAACATTGTCCAGCTCCACCACAATGGGGTTCTAAAACATATTCTGAAAAATGTGTATATTTTTCTAGGCACAATGTAAAAAATGTTGAGTCATATTATTTCAAATTGCCATTAATGGAAAATGTACATATATTATTGACAGATACAAAATTCATTTATTCGAATTCCTTTGTTTCCCGGTTGGCTATAGAAGGCTATGAATATTGGTTGAAGTCGATTGACTTAAAAAGTGTGTGTGGAACAAAAAAATGGCAAATAAGGGGTAAGGAAGCTTTATTCAGAGCACGCCTGATACCTGTTCAAATGATATTTTTAAATGAAACTGTACAACAGACAAATTGTTTAGGCTTACCACAGATTAAGGAATTGAATGTGCCCAGTATTCATGCCTCTGCAAAATTTTACAAATGGCAAAATTATATAAATGCAACTGAAGATCAGCTCGATGAATGGGTCCAGAAAGGCACATTTAATGCTTCACTTTCATGTCCCGGCGGGTAGTTATTGTGGCTAATAGATACCAATGGGTGTCATAAACGTTTTATAAACTCCAAGGGGTGTTTTAGAACAAGTAGGCCAGATCCTCTCTACGTGTCATCTGAACATGTGGGTATAGTAACAACCTACAGTGTTGGGAAACTATGCCAGCAATGATTGAAGAGTTCCTCACTAGATGCTGTTAAAGAACACTTCAGACTCCTGTCTAATAACATTGACTTACAGGATTTCTTGTTAGGCCCCAGAAAACAATGCAGAAAGCGCTTCTTATATGCAGTCTATAATGAAATTTGGAAGCTTTCTCAACAAGAAGCTGCTGCCCGGTTAAGGCAAATAGACCAGGAAAACTTACAGAAGGCATTAGCTGTTGAAGATAATGGGATTAATACCATGTCCTACCGGATATATACCTTAAATAACATTGTTTCTTCTGCAATAGACATAATAGAAAGTGACATGTCTTCTTTACACCATGGACAGAATCAACTAAAGTTCATTATGCAGTTGGGTTGGGCACTACAAACAGTGAAGGCAGGTCGCGTTCCCTGGCAACACGTTAGCACAAGGGACATATTTTTCACATTTAATTTAACGCAACAACTAATGGCTAAGAAAGAAGCTACTTATGTCATGTTAAATATTGAAAAGTTAGAAAAGTTGCCTTTTACTGTGGCTGAAATACCATCTGCTGAGTGGTTAATACACGGGCTCATTAATCTGCCTATTTCAACTCTTCAATTCACGTCCTGCTTAAAACACATTCCAGTAGGCAGATATGAAAGGCTAGGAGATAGTTACATCCCTGAGGTGTGGGAACTACCCTTCTCGTACAAATGTCTCAGTGGCATGAAAGAGGTCTTTCTTAGCGGTAGTGAATGCGAGACTTCTGTCAGCCATTCGATGGTTTGTAAACAAATGTCCATGCACAGGGTGTGTATTGCTTCGGCAGCGAACTTGGCTTGTTATCTGAAGGGAGTCCCAGTCCCCTTGATTAGACCTGCGTTCCAGGTGCTCTCAAATGGCAGTTATGTCCTCCTCAATAGTGAAAACTGTTGTGGGATGCGTGCCGTAATAGTTTATGTTATTTTGGTCTCTAAGATTGTTGCATGCTGCGGCAACGTAATTTTCCTCCTCCACAACAGAGGGAAGTAGCTGAGATTTGGCCCCATATCGCTACTTCAAATGTGAATTTTGACAAGTTGAGCAGACTCAAGGCTTTATTGTTTCAAAAACATGTGGCACTCACATCTGCACACAAGACCTATGCTCTTCAGGTGGCAAGGTCATCAGCAGAGATACAGTCCCTTTTAAGTACCAACTTTCCGAGACAATTTGGTGAGCTCGTGGGATGAATATTTAATGCATCCAGTACTACTGGAATCACAAATTTATTTGAGGTGCTGGATCTGGTTTGGTTCATACCTTCTTCTCTATATTCGGCTTAATACAATCAGCCATCCATTCAATATTTTCCAGCATTTCCGGGGGATTTCCGATAACTTTGACTTTAATAGGTGGCATCTTGCTATTGCTACTTTTTCTGCGAAATGGCTATCCTGCTACAACAAGGAGGACTGAAAGCATGCCAACCAGCGCAGCGTGTCCTGAACGCATGATGCAGTACTTTGGTGCATCACCCCTGGAGCAATGGGAGTGTGACTGACCTCTGTCTTTCAGACCGGTTTTGCTTTGTGTGCAGCCCATGTTTTGGTGCATCTGCTGCTCGTTCGAACTTGCATTGAAAGTTTGTCTTTCTATACAGCGCTTGCTTTCAGTGGAAGCTGATCTGTTGATGTTCTCGCTGAGGTCTCATTACCAGACATGTGCGTTGAGGGTGCGTTTGCTACCAGAAGCTGCTTACGAGTTGCCCTTTGTGGATGATGCAGCTCTAAACATATTGTTGGGCACACCATGGAATGCTGCTACCTTGGCTGGAGCTCAGGCTTTGGAACACGAATGCTCCTTGGTTTTCCTTGGTGATGAACTTCCTCCTTTACTACCTGCCGAAGTGGAAGATTTCCTGTCTTCAATTATCCCAGATTCGATTGGCAACTTCCAAAATGAACCTGACTCTTGAAATTCTGCCCTTTTTACACCACAGTTACCATTTTAAATTGTCCTTTTTACATATGCTCAAGTGTCTTTTTAACTTGTCATTATTGACATTCTTATATATATGTCTTAGGTTGAGTTTTAGTAGCTTTTATACATAATTAGGCTTTAAACCACCTTTGAACAGGCAAGGGGAGGGTGTTGTGTAGCCATTTTAGTTATAGCTTCCTACACATTATTTTAGCGCACTAAGCCTGCCGCTGTGCAGTTTAACCTAGATATATTTTATTCAGCTGTGTTTATTATTTTAACGATAGCCACATTTGCGGTCTTGTTTTATTTTCTCTATCTAGTTGTTCTTTGCCTAGGCTAGCACTGCACTCTTAAACAAGACATTGCTTTACTCAAGGTAGCAGTAAGATAGGTTGCCAGCAAACGTGGTAACACTTTGTCTCTAGTGCTCATAGAAACATACACACTCCTACGTAGGGATGATTTCTTGGAACATCAGCTGTTTTATTATAAAAGCACTACTTTGACCCATGTACGTTAGAGGGAGATTCCAGCCAGATAACCATGACTGCATGCTGATTTCTGAGTGCTTCGCTGCAGCTGCTTATGTAGACTACAGGCCTCTTGCTCAGTTATGAGGGATGATGTCTTCCCAGGGGAACCTGAAGGGCAAAACTAGAGCTTAACATGCTGTGCTCTAACATACCCTAGGTAGGAACTATTTTAAAGATCCTAGTGATACTATGGTAGCATTATTTTTATGCTTTACTCTCATTGTCAATTGTAATCCTGTCATGCTTCATCGTCCTAGTTATTGCAGTACATGCTTTATTATCTAAGATGCAGTTACTTCAATAAAATCTTATTGAATTCTATTCTGCCTCTGATTGTCCTTGTGTATGTGAGACTAATGTAACTTAGAGAAACGGATGCGATCTGAGTGACCACAATTTCCCTGAGGAGTCAATTGTGTCATGCGCTCAGCTGCCCGATCATCCTTGCTCTTGGATGGAGATGAGGCACTGCTAGTTAGCCGGAGTAAAACCCGGATTAGGTCGACAGGTGTCACCTTTAGTGGGTTCAGTCTCCCACAGTGCAAGTGATTTTTTCACCCAAATCCAGTAGTCTCATTAGGATAATGAGAGCCTATGCAACAGTAGTGAAAAAGTAATCTTATAATTTGACAGTGACTCCTTGTTATGCTTGGTCTGGTGTGTTTATACTACTTACAGCTCCATTTATGCAGCTAAAGCCAAATCAAAAATATGGCCACAATGTAAAGAACACCTATCCAATCCATAAATAAAAACACACTGAGTACATGCACACAGATACATTGTAAAACATTTGAAGGCAGACGTGCCTAACAGGTCAGATAACACATTTAATAAGTATGTGGCCAATTGAGAAAACATTTGATACATTTAAGCAGAAGGCTTTCTTGCATTTTCCTCGGTTGTCATAACACATGAAGAATATGTGCAGTGCCACTGTGCCTTGTGTCAGACTACAAAAATGGTTCAATAATTCATGAAGAGCATCACTTGGGAAGGGATACTATCATTGTTTTAGTCCTTGGTGGGAATGCATACTTTCCTGTTCACTGGCATGAATGGATGGACTGCAGGGTAGATGGTGGTGTGAGTCAGAAGAATGGTAGCACCTGACTGAGGTTAGTGCTTCCTAGAGGATTTGTAAAATGTTCATCACTCTGGTGTTCAAGGTGTAAAAGGTATGCTTCTACTGGGGACTAAGACAATACGAGGACTTATAAGGTGGAATATGTTCTGGTGATGGCACATGCAGAAGAGAGCTGGGCCCCAGCCTAATGAAATACGTCAACTCAACTGGAGCTGGGGAGTAAAAGATGAAATAAGGGGACAGTTCACAATCGTATTTTGGGAGGAGAAGGCTGCAGGCTGGATTTCAAAGCACAGAGGCAAAGCATCCAAGAACAATACCAATACCTCACAACAGTCTGAAATGACCTACAAATAATGGTAGGCAAAAAGCAGCTTTCTGGGCGGGGCTGCAAGAAAGCAGATACACAACACTGACGTAACATTAGAAAACAACAGTTTCTGGGTTTCACAGCTAAAGGAAGTTCAGTGGCAGTTGTGCCAATGCCATTCAAAGGTCTATAGCGCCTGAGTTTTTTTTATCACCCCCATTTCACTGTTTCATATTCACCACCCCAGACCTTCATCAAACCACTGAAGAGGTACCTGGTGGTGCCCGTACACCTCCCAACAGAAGTCATCATATGCAATGGTTTATAAGGCCAATGTGTCGGCCAATAGGGGTTTGTGATCAATGAAAGTGCTCGTCATAATAATTGACCCGAATAGCAGTGAGTGAGCAAAGGGGGTGAGCTTGACTTCATCAAGTGGGCCCCGTGGTGATGGGGGAGGTGAGTCTCCCGCAGAGGAAGTTTAGAAACATTTTGTCAAACATTGTAATTACCAAAACAATGTTCACACAAATTTGCTGAAAAGCCACAGATCATGAAAGGGCACTGATAAAATATCCTATCATTTTGATCGTATCCCAAGAATGTCCTATCCCTACCCAAGAGTGTGGCAGGTTTCCCTGCTGTAAGCTAATTTCGCAAAATGGTGCAGCTTTCAGCACACTTTTACTAAAAAAGCGTTTAAAAAAACAAGGCTTAAACAGACAACGTGTAAATGACAACATGGCCTAGTTGTCTACAATTAACTTCCTGTTATAACTGAGAATGTCCTCGGAGGGAGCAGGGTGGAAAACAAAAACAATTCCACAAATCATGCAATCTTAGATATTACAGTAGCTAGTCAGATTTTACAGTCTCGTACAGCAGAGTTTGTAGCTCAGGGTACAGAGACCTTACAGGCTCGAGCAGCAGAGAGATGGCACTGATCCCAAGGGCGAGGGCTTTAGAGTAAGGATTAGCACTCAATTGTTTGCTTCAGTTAAAAATGCAATCATTTTATTCCTTAACACCAGCTTTCCACTTGATGAATATAGGCACAATATACCATCAAAGATACAAATTTCAGATTTGCAAAAACTGACTTTTGACAAGTGTGGGCATCATCAAAACAAGAATTCTCCTAATATGCATAAAACTGCACCAATATGTCAGAACCAGCATTTCACCATAATGCCAGTGGTTTTTATCACCATCCCATAGATGCCTACAGCATGCCAAGAATTATCACCAATATACAGGGTCAGCAATTTGCCAAATGTGCGTGGGGACCATCACACGATTGATTCTCCAGTATTCCCCAAATTACCACCATTGTGCTGGACCAGCACTTCCTCAGAGTTTACCATCATGCCATGAATGCCCTCTATATGCACAAAATTTAAAAGCATGGGCTTGGGTCTGTGCGCTCACAGGCACATGCAGACACACTATGATTATTCAAGAGATGTTTTCTTTTTTATCTTCTACATTTCAGATTTGCAAAAACGGACTTTTGACAAGTGTGGGCATCATCAAAACAAGAATTCTCCTAATATACATAAAACTGCACCAATATGTCAGAACCAGCAATTCACCATAAGTGAGCACCGTCGTGCCTGGGATATCACCTATATGCCAATAGGTATCACCAGTATGCCAGCACACGCATTTTGCCAGTGGTTTTTATCACCATCCCATAGATGCCTACAGCATGCCAAGAATTATCACCAATATACAGGGTCAGCAATTTGCCAAATGTGCGTGGGGACCATCACACGATTGATTCTCCAGTATTCCCCAAATTACCACCATTGTGCTGGACCAGCACTTCCTCAGAGTTTACCATCATGCCATGAATGCCCTCTATATGCACAAAATTTAAAAGCATGTGCTTGGGTCTGTGCGCTCACAGGCACATGCAGACACACTATGATTATTCAAGAGATGTTTTCTTTTTTATCTTCTACATTTCAGATTTGCAAAAACTGACTTTTGACAAGTGTGGGCATCATCAAAACAAGAATTCTCCTAATATACATAAAACTGCACCAATATGTCAGAACCAGCAATTCACCATAAGTGAGCACCGTCGTGCCTGGGATATCACCTATATGCCAATAGGTATCACCAGTATGCCAGCACACGCATTTTGCCAGTGGTTTTTATCACCATCCCATAGATGCCTACAGCATGCCAAGAATTATCACCAATATACATGGTCAGCAATTTGCCAAATGTGCGTGGGGACCATCACACGATTGATTCTCCAGTATTCCCCAAATTACCACCATTGTGCTGGACCAGCACTTCCTCAGAGTTTACCATCATCATGCCAAGAATGCACTCTATATGCACAAAATTTAAAAGCATGTGCTTGGGTCTGTGCGCTCACAGGCACATGCAGACACACTATGATTATTCAAGAGATGTTTTCTTTTTTATGTTCTACATTTCACCTGCATGGGTCTTGCTCTGGCTCCTTAAAATCGCCAGGCCCTCTCATCTCAAACTTATTTACAGGTTATATTTCCTACAACTATTAGGGCCCTGCCATCACACATACAGCCTTGAGCTATCAATCGCACTGTAATTTTAAGGATGAGCCTTCAATTGGTGACGAGGCGGTGATATGAAATGCAGCAGCACAGAGCTATGTACCCTCCTTTCACAACCCTCTTCTGTGAAAAAAAACCAATACTCATCACGGTTCTACAAACCCAAACTATTTATGTCGTGGCCAAGCATACATAAGCAGTCTGCATATTTTATGCTATTACTCTGAGGTCTGAAACTGTGTGCTGCACTTTTCTATGCTTGGGTGAAATATTCTTGGTATTTCCCTTGATGTCAGCAGGCCAGGTGGCACCAGGAGCTGATAAGGATGGACTCCTAGTCTTCTTTCTAAATCTGTGAGCTGTGGTGAGGCCTACTCTGGATCTGGGGCTTTTCCAGACTGGCCACGAGGTAGTCATTGTGCACTCTTTGTGCCTAATAGTGCGATACCCTAAACGGGCCACTGGATATCCTACTCTGTGGCAGGCAACCAAAGCTCCATTGGGGCACATGACGGCCCTGTATGGCTGCTGTAAAAGCGGGTCATTTCCTGATTTCAAGTGGGAAACATAAAATCTGTTCAAGAGGTGCAGGCTGAGGGAGATCCCAGAAGGTAAGAATGCTTCTGCTTCAGGAGGTATGTACTTCGTTGAGACCACCAGCAGGGGTACATCACTACTGAACATTTTACTCATGAAATCGCTTAATTACAAACAAATCTGAACAATTCAGAAGCCCCCTTGCAACAAAGCTTAGCAAATACTGATGGAGAAATTCTGCCCGTATTATTTGAGAATTAGCCTGGTCTCCGCATTCCTTCGCCTCCACCCAGCCTCCCTGCGTGCCTAAAATTTTGATTTTAAGCAATTACGATGAAAGAATCCCTAAACTAGTGTAAACTACAGTCCTGCTACCCACCACCTACATCACCTGGCCTTTCTAATGACTTCATCCTTTCCTGGCAGAGTTAAAAACCGGTACAGATTATCAACTGAGAATATTTCACTTCCGTTCCCCTACAGCCTGCAGTTTCAATGTAAACCTTTCGTCAAAGAGCCTCACATTTGTTTTCATTCAGTCTCATCTTCTCCAGGTCGACTACATCTGCCAGCCTATGAATGTTTACCCTACTTTAGAAGTTAAAGGTATATATTTGCCTTGTTAACTCAGTCTGTCCTGAGCGGCCAAAATAAAACACTTACGACCTTTGGGCATGGTATATAGTTCACAATGGTTTCAGCATAATGATTTCAGCATTTATCAATTAGCATTTCCACATATAAAAAATGCATGTGTCAATTCCCACGTGGCATATCTTCATAGGGTATTGCATTCAACTCACAGAGAAAGCCATAGCGCCACACCATACCACAGCTACCTTTAATAAAACAAGTAATTACTTATTCCAAAAAACTGAGAAATTAAAGAAAAAAATTATAACGTTTAAAAACGTAAAGGAGATTTTCCATTGAAGGAGAGCAAAAATTGGCTCAAATCACAGCTGAACGCAAACCTCCAAAGAAGTGTATGTTTGGTGATGTGTGGGGTGGACAATAGAAGGCAAACCCGCTTACAATAGAAAATTACAAACGCACGTAGAAAATGATAACCAATATCATTGAGCTAAAATGTTAGTGCCAACACAGACCATAAGTACACCAACAGATGCCCTTACAGGAATAAGTTCCGCAGCCACATCCTTGTGCATCCTAAACCAAACACACACAATGTAACATCACACGGGGACACACATGGTTTTCGTATCACAGTGTGCTTGGGCCTGCAGCTCAGTGGGAGTTTGTGGTGAAAACAATGATTTTGCAGATATTTAAAACACGTAAATGAAAAATATCGACTTTATTCATTGTAATGGTTTGTCACAATGACTTGTAGAGCACAATATTTTCGTATTGTAGAGCGCTTAGCCAAGAGCATACCACTATTACAGCTTTACTAGTGAAAAGGATTGCAGTATGCGGCACTTTAGATGAAGAGGAATTTACTGGGCTCAACGGGATTATTAGTACATAGGACACAAAGCAGGCCTGCACAGTTTCCGCCAGGACTGATACTGCTCAAAACAGCCTCAATCGCTGGGTGAAAATCCGTCCTGAAATAAGTAATAACCAAAGGAATTGATAGTATTAAATTAAACTCTTAGGTTATTCTTCATTCCTAAGTGCACCTTCTGTGTCCAACTTGTGATGGGTCATTTGTTCCCACACACAGAGATACTGTTCCAGGCAGTAACAGCATCTCCAGGGCAGGTATTTCCAAACCCATTAGTGGACCACCTGTAATGAGGGAGTGAAAGTAAGAGCGGTCCACAGGGAGGTCAACACACACTACCCACACAGAGGTCAATTTCAGAAGTTCAGTAGAAATTCGGCTGATGACTTTTCAGCAAAATCCATTCTTTATTTAGGATATATGCACAAATTGCATTCAGACATCAAGTTTTATCAGCCAACTCTGCCTGCCTTTGGCCTTCTCTAGAGCAGAAATTTTCTGGGAACTGGAGACAGTTGTAGCTGCGAATGAAGGCTCTGACCGGCGGGAAATGGTTTTGGTGAGTGAAATAACAAGACGCAGTAGGAATGTACAGAAAAAACACTCATTGAGAGTGCTTCTTGGATGAATTCAGATACATACTTCAGGCCATATAACACCTATGATGAAAGGGAGAGGTGAAACTACTAAAGGAGACTGAGGCAGCGCTAAGGCAAGGACATTTAGAATATCAAGCAAAATTACTTTTACCATTGGGGCACGCTCCTCCTGATTTTAAGGCCAACTGTTGAAATCTGCTGCAGGTTTGCTTACAAAGGTTTAGAACAGTAAAGGGAGACTAAAGTCATGCTTCTAAAATCAGTTAGGTGGGTGGTGTAAATCCACACTGCAGCCATATGTGACATCTAACCTTTATGCTACTAGTGCTATTTCTACACCATAGCACTGTGGCCGTACCTAAATGTTAGACAAGCCAATTGGGGTTAGCTTATCGGTCACCATGTTTAGGAGTCAGGGACAATGGAATGCTTGATAGCAGTCTTCCATTACCCACAGTCAATAATGCCAGCAGAATGTAACAGTAAAATTGGGCAACAGCATAAATAGCACAATTTTTCTATGGTAAGTATCAGCAATAAGGTAAGAGATAGCGTTTTCTTTAGGTGAAGAATAGGATTAGTACTAGGATACATTTAGGGTTAGGCTTATCTGAAATTGTAGTGCCAGGTTTAGGATTAGGAGTAGGTTTGTATGACAAATTGGGTTGTTGGTTGAGGGGGGGTGAGCCCTTCTGAAACAACAGCCAAAATACTTGCAGGGTGAACCACAAAAGTTACTTAATTAACATGTGCATAACCCCCTGGAAGATTGGCACAAAAGGAGTCAGGCTTAATTTAGAGGCAATGGGTAAAGTATTTATGCAGCACACAAACAGTAAAAAAGTGAAAATACAATACAAGAAACATCCCATAATAATTTAGAAACATAGAGTAAAATGTAATAAAAGATATGACACCACAATGGAAAAAATCCAATTAGTAGAACTGAAGATATGCAAATTATATATTTTGAAGAAAAGTAGAACTTAGAAGCAAGAAGTGGCAATTGTGGTTATCTGCTCGTGGTGGACCGGGTCCAGGTCACAAGTTCAGGCCAACCTCGATTGAGTGCAGGCCGGAAACAATACTGAGTTCAGTCCGCTGTAAAAATACGTTGTGTCTCAGTGCATTAAGATGTGAAGTCCTTGCGTTGGCCTGCGTGGCATCGCAGAGCCATCGATGGGAGTTGTGATGTGAGGTCCTTCGTCAAGATGCATCTTGCCACGTTGTGGATCCTAGTGTCATCAATGGCAGCTTGCAATGCAAAGTCCAATGCTGAGGTGCGCTGGGTCAAGGTTGATGAAGCCCCTGGTGCTGCGAGGACACATGTAGAGATGTGTTGGTGCTGAACCAAAATGCGTCAAGCTGGGGTGGTTGTTGATGTCGAGATGAGTTGCGCTGGGTCGGTGCTTGCAAAGCTGGAGAACAGAGGCTGCGGTGCATGGTCCAAAGTTGAGATGAGTTGGGTTGCATCAGTGCAGTGGAGCCTGGTATGTCCTTGAAGCTCAGAACAGGAGGCCATGTAACTAGCCCTTGGAGATGCTCTGGTGGTCCTCAGGCAGTAGGCCAGCAGAGCTGTCCATCTTGCAGCATAGCAGCAAGTCCGCAGATTAGCTGGGCAGTCCTTTTTGCAGCATGGCAGCTGTTCAGCAGAGGAGCAATGCTTCCTCTGAGTTTTCCACAGGTCCAGAAGTGATCTGAAGAGTGAGCTTGAGGGCCCCCTTTTTAGGGTCAAGTTCACAAGCGCTCTAGCCTGTTGTAATCTCTCTGTGGGCTTTTAACCACGCCCACTCTTGCTATTCATTCTTTAGTGTGCTTGTCTTAAATGCTTCATTTTTATTGGTGCATTATGTGAAATGTTCCTCCTTTGTATGCTGAGATCCCCCCAGGCGATTTAACTAAGTGAACACTTCTGGTGGCCATCATACTATGTCATGCTTCCTCCTGTTACAGCGTGTGACAGCCCGTCCTCCGGTTTCGATTTGCCTTTCATCCCAGCTACGATCCTTTCTAGACCTTCATGCAGGGAGCCAATAACTCTTGCGCTCACTCTCATGGTGGAGGTGGCGCTTTTGATCAGCTTGCTTCCGTCAACTGTTTTACTTTTCATGTTAAATTTATGTGGCAAGAAAAGTCCAGTTAGGAATTTACAACGCTAATATCTCTAACTCGAGCGAATGCGAGACCCATTGCATTGCAAATGCTTTTTACACATGGTACCCACTCTGAAGTGTAAAAAGCTTCTGGAGTTCTACACCTACAGAAGAGCTTGGAATTTCCCACCTCTCTGCCCTGGTTCCAGTGTATCTGGGGGCACAAAAGTCTGGTGTAAAGTCCTTTGTGTGTGAGCTAGGCCAATGCCTTCATATTGCAAGTGTGGCAGGTGACAGCTTGGTCCCCATATCAAGTCAGAGATGGCCCATCCTGCCAACACCTATACCTTACTTTGTGATACTGTCTAGGAAGAATGCACAAAGGCCACTTGAAAGCTACATCTAGCCATGTGACCCAGGGACAGGCTGCAGGTAACAGATGGTTAGGACAAGAAAATGCCAAATTTCCAAAAGTAGCATTGTCTGAAATGTGACCTAAAATCCAACGTCATCATTAAAGAGTGTTTTAACTAACAGTTTGTCAGATACCAAACATGGCTTACCTTCCTTCTCCGAGTCAAATGTTATAATTTACTAAATGTAATAAGGTAACCAAATGTTATCCTTTGAGAGGGTTATGCCTTGCAATATTGAAAAATGAAATTGAGAGTTTTTCACTACCAGTAAAACTTCAAAGTAAATGTACAACATTTTAAGTGTTCTGCACCCTGCCCTCCAGGCTATTTAGGGCCTACCCTTGGGGTGATATGTGTTAAAAAGGAAAGTTTAGGCTGTCAAAAAAGTTTATCTTTCCAGGTTGAAATGGAAGTTTAAAACTGCACACACAGACTGCACTGGCAGGCCTATGACACATTTGAAAGGCTACTTAAGTAAGTGGGTGACACAATCAGTGCTGCAGGCCCAGTAGTAGCATTCAATGTACAGGCCCCAGGGATCTGTACTACCACTTTCCAAGTAAATTAATTGTGTCAACTAGGCATAAGCAAATTTCATCATGTATAAAGGAAATAGCACTTGAGCACTGGTTACCACAGGTAAAGTGCACAGTCATAAACTTCAATAAAAACTAGAGCAGAAAACAGGAGGGATGAAGGCAAAAAGTCAGGGGATGACCCTGTAGTGAGGGCCAAGTGCAACAGTTTGGGATAGGATAAAGGATAATGCAGAGATAAGGTTAATCCTTATGTTAAGGTTTAGGCCACCATTTAGGGATAAGCTTATGCTTAGGGTTAGATTTAGGTTGCTTGAGTTTGTTTAAACGTTAGGTTTTAGTATTAGGCTAAGCTATACAATCAAAAGATGTATTATGGTACTTGTTTTAGTCTATGTAGTGCCGTTCTCAGCAATGGACTTTTCAATGTAGTGGCCTCAGTGTAGAGATACCTCGATATTATTGCAGCGTACACAGTGGAATGTAACCTTTCATTTTATTTCTCTGGCATCTACACATATATTTATTGTTGTCAGGGCTTGCAGTACTAACTTATTGATTGTTATACAGAAGTGAGGTTCAAAGTAGGGCTCAGCAGAATCCAAACAATCACACCCCGATAAGAGGACCCAAACTGGAGGTTCTACACCAGTAAAATTTACTTTGAATAAAACACAAAAGAAAGACACACGAAAAAGGAGCTAATATTGTACACAAGAAGGCACTAATAACATTACCAACTGTTACTGTTTGCACATAAGAATAGAACATACTCTGCTCAAATTATTGTTTTTTTCCTGAACAATTGACAGCTTGCTTTACGGTCTGAAATTAGTCAGACTGAGTTCCAAAGCATAGCACATAGAGCACTTCTATTGCACTCTGTTTACCCATCTAATTTAAATCCTCACTTGAACTCGATACTAAACTTTTACTCAAAGTATTTGAAAATGATGTGCTGGAAAGACATACGAAAAAACACCATTAATTTGCAATTATAGAGAATGTGTTTATATTGGCATAGAGCACGCATACTTTCTCAGAATGAATAAACCCTCTATTCAACTTTACTGTGGGAGCTAGCAGGCCAGTCAGATAATCAATATTTTGACACATATGTATAAATACATGAACAACTGCCTACTAGTATGTGAAACTGTATTACTTTTGACCAAGCTTGCATAATCACCTTTCACTTTGTTTAGATAATGTTGTGTATACATGCACATATTAACTAGCCGACAATAAAGACTGTATAGTTATGATTGAGTCTTACTTTAAACTCAAAAGGCTGTTTTATTAAGTTTGCTAATAACTTTGGCACTGTTTGGCAAATCTACACAAGCCTTTCCAATTCAATAGCTTAACTGTCTATATTTCAGCATGTGAAGCTTTGCGTACATCCATTCAGGCAATGAAATTGAGTGGAGGGGGTACAAAAGAAGCTGAGTTTTCAGTGTTAGCACACACAGAAATAGCTCAGCTCTGTTACAGTAAATATTGCTCCAAAGAACTACACCACACTTACTATGAAATCTAGTGGAGACCGGGCCTCATGGGCAATAAGGCTCTGTGTGCCTGGATTTGTGCCAGTATTTTATTATATGCATACTATCAGTATTGGTATACCCTTGCTGCAAGGACCATTTAGCACTGTGAGGCACAGGGACACCTGCACCACTCATAGGAGATATTGTGAAGGACTAGCAAAGCCTCAACACTGGCCTCAAGGGTTTGATACAACTCAGTGCCACCACATTAATGATGCTTTACAGCATGACATACACCAGGCTGTAGGCGTACGCTTTGCTGTACCTCGGACTATCCACTGAACACCGTGTCATCTCGCCCCCTACCAGCCCTTAACAAGGTGGAGTGGGGTCAGGAGCATCACTGACTCCACCCAACCCTATTTAGAGATAAGAAAGAGTGAGATGAAAAAGCAAGAAACTAAAACTGACAGTACAGTCCGTGGTGTATTTATTCCACACATCTGCTTTCAGTTTACCGCTTCAGAGACTGCGGCAGGAACACCACAGCAGGCAGCTTAAATCAGAAAAGTGCACAAAATATGTTTTATGGTGTACATTGCTTTTACATGAGAGCAAGTGAATGTGTATGTGAAATCATATGTACATGTAAGAATCTGCGCATGAATGTAAAAGATTATTAATTAATCATAGACCTTAAGAAAATCTCTAGGCATGATCTCTAGAAGCCCAGTCCTCTTGTTAGAAGGTTTTGGGTGTGGTTCTGGAATTAGGTTCACAATTTCCTCCCCTGGGCACCAGCTAACTGGGATCGTTCCCAAAGCCACTTGCATTCTCTATTGAAGATTTTCACCCGTACCAAGCAACTCAGGCCTCAAGAATTACATCAGACAGCAGGTCCCAACAGACCACGACAGGCCATTTCTCTCAACACCACTCGTATAAAACCATTGAGTATTCCCAGCAGTCTCCTCAACATTTGCAGCACCATCTCCAAGCACAGTTTCCAAGAACCATTTTTAAAAATTGCAAAGTGGTCTCCACGCTGCAGATGCAGGCCATGACACCCTTGTGACTGAAACAAGAATTAGGAACAACTATGTTATTGACACTCTGCAAGTAGAAAGGAGAGTCTTCCTTTTCCATCCTTTTTCAAATCTTGAACAGAGGAGAGGTGGCAAAATATTACAATTGTTAGACTTTCCACCCTGTCCTATTCCACTTCTCACAATTTGTTCTCCTAATTTCCTTACAATATAGTGAAGTTCTTGACCTGAGCCTTGGGGCAACTAAATCTCACAGACCCACTTGCAAAAAATAAGAAAAAAAACTTGTTATATTTAGACATAGACGTTTTCTGCCTTCCTGTAAAACCTAGAGATAGTAACTCCAGGAGAGCATTGCTGCCAGAATGACTAAGGGTGTTGCCTATCTGAATGAACCTGAACTAAAGGTCAGTCCTAGGCACCTGGTACAACATCTGGTCTGGCATATCTCACAGCAAGGCTACTAGCATACCTTAAGTGGATTTGCCTCCAGCCCAAGAGCTGCAGTTATCCCTTTAATTCATCTCTAGCTTGGAAAATATCAAGTTCAAAACACCTATATTTCAGCAGGTTAAAACAGATGTCCTCTGATTTGCACATTACAGCCTAACTTACTGATTCACAAAATATTCCAGCTTATCCTTGTCAGCCAAGGCATGTGATGCACTTAGAGAAAACATACATTTTGTAACGGTAGCAGACTGACAGCAAACCGCAAGTGCAAGGGAATCTTTCTGGGATGTTAATATTGAAATCAACTTTACAAAGCAATAAGTGAAATAGGCTGTAGACTGCTGTCTGTTTTTCTATGATTACCTTACAATAGTTACTGCTCATTCCATTGCTGATCTAGTGCTCTGCCTTCATGTCAGGTCAGTTCCACTCCTTGAGGGCTGAAATGAAGGTGAAGACAATGCAGAGCATGCAGTCGCTTAGCATTATTTTGCATGCTTCAGACTACAGCACACACCACACACAGAGCTTAATAGAATTGGGACACAGTAGGGAAGACTGAATTTCCTTTTCCTAGATTACTTACTTCATGTTTCATTTACAGTGCCAAATAATATATAGAGAGGGGTAACATCCTGATTTCACTCAAAATCAGCAGAATGGAATTTAAGTATGATATATAACAAACATAAAACGAAAATGCTAAGTTCTGGCCCAGCATATGTTTTCTTCTTTCCACACATTGGTTGTGATGTAACAGAGTTCCTCAATTGGTCGAAGAACTGTCAGAACTGACACGCAGGTAGATTAGGTGATTACACAATTTTGGGGAAGTGGAAAAGCCAGCATTATCCACAAATCTTCACATTCAAAATGGAGCAGTATCGAACGAGGCGGGGCTAAATCATGAGTGAAGATGGCTGCATGTTAGTGGCTCTCCCCATGCCTCAATAAGTTGAAAATCTGCACAGAAGTAGCTCTCACATATATGACCAAATGGAACTTGGAGGCTATAAAACCACAGAGAGCCCAACAACATAATGGGGTGTGCTGTTTTATCTCAGACGAGAGGTGACACTGAATAAAAAACGTCTGTAGGCGTTCTAAATTACAAGAAGGAGTCTGACATATCAACCAGGCCTGAGGAGGACATTCCTTGGCACACCAATTGAAAGTTAGACAGAGGGTTGATGGTACAGCCATCCGTCCTGGAGTCTACAGTTGAAAGCTGCAACTATGGGAGATAAACCCAAGAATACTGGTGGGATGAAGCATCAGCAGAGTGAATGACCAAACAACAGTTTAGCAGTACAAATGCTGTGAGAGCTCTGGAAATGCCCTGAAGATACCTGAATTGACAGGGTGGCCACTTCAGATGCTTTCTCTACCTCTTGACCGCATCACCTCAAGATCAATAGCTATTTTGAATTACACTCAGGAAGCGAAGATTATGGCCCTCATTCTGACCTTGGCGGGCGGCGGAGGCCGCCCGCCAAAGTCCCGCCGTCAGGTTACCGTTCCGCGGTCGAAAGACCGCGGCGGTAATTCTGACTTTCCCGCTGGGCTGGCGGGCGGTCGCCTTCAGGCCGCCCGCCAGCCCAGCGGGAAAGAGGCTTCCACGATGAAGCCGGCTCGGAATCGAGCCGGCGGAGTGGAAGCTGTGCGACGGGTGCAGTTGCACCCGTCGCGTATTTCACTGTCTGCGCAGCAGACAGTGAAATACATGTAGGGGCCCTCTTACGGGGGCCCCTGCAATGCCCATGCCAGTGGCATGGGCACTGCAGGGGCCCCCAGGGGCCCCGCGACCCCCCCTACCGCCATCCGGATCCCGGCGGTCGGACCGCCGGGATCTGGATGGCGGTAGGGGGGGTCGGAATCCCCTCGGCGGCGCAGCAAGCTGCGCCGCCTTGGAGGATTCAATGGGGCGGCGGTACACTGGCGGGAGCCCGCCAGTGGTGCCGGTCCGACCGCGGCTTTACCGCCGCGGTCGGAATCCCCATTGGAGCACCGCCGGCCTGTCGGCGGTGCTCCCGCGGTCCTCCGCCCTGGCGGTCTTTGACCGCCAGGGTCAGAATGACCGCCTATGTCACTCAAATCTGTGGAGGACGCCATCTTTCTTTGAACCCCGGGTGGATCAAAGCTGCAGTAGTGCTACGGGACAGATAGGATGCATTGCATATTCATGCATAGTCCTCCATTAAAGATAATGTGGCCAACTGGTGGAAATCTCCCTTCCACCGCTACAAAACTCACAACTAAAGAAAAGGAAAAAGACAAAGCTGACTCAAGTGGCCCATAGGCGAAAGCTAGTCCAATTCCAATTCCAATAATCTTTATTCGATCATAAAAGATCATACAAGCACACAATAACCAATACAATAATCCGTCTCAACAGACGCAGTTCATTATTATTTAAAACGTTAAAAATAAAAGTCTTTCACATAAAACTGGATAAAAATAATATGGAGCTGACCGGTCCAAACTCATGTCTGCTCGGCTAACTGCCCTCCATTGATTTTCTGCTGCGAATAGCCTGCTTCAGAAAACAGCACACTCTAAAGCAGACATCAGGGCTATTTAACATATGTAGGAAAACTAAAGCCACTCTGCATTTCCGAGTAGCTAAACTTCTTAATAAGAGTTTGAGGCAAAACCTAAATAACTTGCGATAAAACCACAAAAAAACATAAAATGCAACATAAATTGTTCTGCCCTTCCACTACAAGGACAAGGTGGCAACAAGCCACCCCACAAATTATTCCCATCATTAAAACATACTAAGCGCCACACAGTCCCTGACCTAAATCTGAAAAGCATAGATCTCTCCCAACTCGTTAGCTCCAGGGGAAGATACAGAGGTGTGACGTCAACTGCCAGAGTAGAATAAAAATGTCAAGAAGTCGGTTTACAAATGGCATCCTAAACCCTCTGGAAAGCAGTGTACTCACTCAACCTAAGCTACACCACCCTTTTATCGGATTTAGTAATTGAGCCAGGGCTGCTGAACAAATTGGAGAGACCAATACTAGCCAGGGATTTACCAATATACTTCAGCCGGGGAATGGTAGGCCCTTTGTCTAGATTCATACAATCCATTATTGTTTCCCTATTGAAACTTGCCTCTTTAATGCACCATACGCTCACCCAGAGCAACAGAGGCGCCAGTCTTATTGTATTTGACATAAACTCTAAATTCAATTCAGAATATAAGATGACATTTGCGCTCGTGGGTGTAAGGTTCAACAGCGGTCTACAAATTATATTTTTCTTATAGCTGTACAGCTGTAGAATTTTGATACCGCCATACTCCTGCTCCATATATTTTGTAAACTTTAATAAAAGGGAAAATTGTGGACCTGTCGTTTTTTTTTTAACTAGACTTAAAAGGGAACCTACAGGTCTTCCGAGTTTGCGCCGGACAATGTTTACCTTTGTCACCCAGTAATTATTTGAGGAAAAATCAAGGCCTAGGTAACAAACATTCCGGACAGCACTAAGTGAATTTTCGCCCACTTTCAAGACTGATACTGTTTTCCTGCCAGGCCTAGAATCCATGATATGAGATTCACGAAAATTAGCCGACAACGCGGTTCTGCTGGCCAGAACCCCTCATGCATTACAGAGCCTGGTTGATGCTTTTGTGATTTTTATGCGCAATTTAGATATGAGTATGCTAGTCATCTGCTTGTTATGCTACTACCATCATGGCTGACCACCCAAAGTGGCCACATGGTACTTAGAAAAAGGTCTGATCTGGCACTAGGATATAAACTCTGAAGCCCTCATTATGACATTGGCAGGTAGCGGAGGCCATCAGGCCACACAGGCGGCCTGAACCCCGCTGGCCCTATTTTGAGTTCCCCGCTGGGCCAGTGAGGAACAGGGCCTTAAAATTGCAGCCAGATCCTAATGGAGCCGGCGGCAATATGGCGGTGCAGAGGGTGCAGCAGCACCCTTTGTGCATTCCACTGCCCGTAAAATCTGGGCTGTGGAAAGGCTGGCGGATGGGGACTCGTAATCCCCAGGGCATCGCTCCATGCAGCGCTGCCTTGGTGGATTACAAACGCCGAGACCTCCAGGCTGCAGGCTGCAGGATGGCAGCAGCTGGCCGAGTTGGCGGTTAGACCCTGGCGGCTCTGCCACAGTCATAATGTGACAGTCTGTAGAAGGCTGGCCTGGTTTGTAATAGCTACCAAAGGTACTTACACCTTATACCATGTCCAGTTATCCCTTATTAGTGAAATGTAGTCATTGTCTAGAAGCCAAGCTGTCTAGAGGTAGCTGTAGGCAGAGCAGCCAAGGCTGAACTAGGAGACATGCAAAGCTCTTGCAATACCACTGTAGCCACACAGTACTCACACTCATGAAAGACAATACTCAGTGTCACAAAATTAGTCAGAAGATAGTGCAAACAGGGAAAATCACAAAAGGTTGCAATGGGCCTAGGGGGAAAACAAACTATATACTAAAATAGAGGAATACAAAAGTCGGTTTCCCACCAAGCAAGTGTAGTGAGTAGAGGGACCCTGGGAGTGTAAGAAAACACCAAAGGTAAGTAAAATACCCCACCCCAGAGCCCAGGAAAGCAGGAGTAAAACACAGCAAGTTTCCTAAAACACACTAGAAGTCATGATAGAAGATAATGCAAGAACCAGAAGAGACTGCAAGACACCTACTATGGATTCCTGGGGCTGAAGACCTGTGGAAGAAGGGGACCAAGTCCAAGAAGCACTGGAGAATTCAGGAAGAACAGGAGCCCCTGCTAACCCGGATGAAGATGCAAAAGAAGAACCACCAGTGAGAAGACAAAATCAGTATTGCACCAAAGAAGACAGATGTGGGTTCCTGGTTGGTGCAGAAGATGTGTCACGCTGGATGGATGAATGCTGTCTGGTTTGCGTTGCTGGATTCCACCAACAAGCCTTGGCTCACGCAAAATACGGGGTTGGAGAAAAATGGCGCTGCCTGGGACCAGAAGGGACCTGATGGTCTCTAACCAGGATGGGTGAGGCAGAGGGGGCTCTCAGCAACTCAGAGAGCCCTCAGAAGACCAGGCAGCGCGCACAAAAGTCCCACAGTATGGGGACAAATGAGTTGCAAATGGAGGCCCACGCAGCACGACACAAAGGATTCCCATGCCGCCGGAGAACCACTCAGGAAGCTGTGCGTCGCAGGATGGAGTGCTGGGGGCCTAAGCTGTGGTGTGTACGAAGAACTTCTTGGAAGGATACAAACAAGCCTTGGTAACTGCAAGTCACGCAGTGCATGGAGGTACTGTCTTTCGTGCGGAGGCAAGCTCTTACCTCCACCAAATTTGGACAGCTGGACGCTGGGACTGTCCGAGTCACTTTAGTCCACCACCCGTGTCGCTGGATCCAAGCATGTCATCTGGAGAGGGGACCCAACCCACCGGTCGTTGCTGCAGTGCAGTGCCTGCTGAAGCAGGGAAGTGACTCCATCACTCCACAGGAGATTATTTTGGTTCTTCTGGTGCAGGCTGAAGACAGGCAGTCCTCTGCGGATGCACGACCTGGAAACTGTTGCTGTTGCTGGCAGGAGCTGAAGATACAATGTTGCAGAAGTTGTCCTAGCTTCTTTGTTGCAGTTTTGTAGAGTTCCTGGAGCAGTCAGCAATTGATCCGTCGGTAGAAGATGAAGTAAAGGATGCAGTATTCCTGCTGGAGTCTTGCAATCCAAATCTGAAGAAACACCTAGAGGAGAGACCCTAAATAGCCATGACAGAGGGATGGGTCACCTAACCAGGTAAACAGCTTTCAGGAGGGGTCTCTGATGTCACCTGCTGGCACTGGCCACTCAGATGCTCCCAGAGTGCCCCACCACCTTGGAAACCATGATGGCAAAGCCCAGGGACACTCTGGAGGAGCTCTGGGCACCACCCCTGGGGTGGTGATGGACAGGGGAGTGGTCACTCCCCTTTCCTTTGTCCAGTTTTGCACCAGCGCGGGAACGGGGGGGGTCTCTGAACCAGTGTAGACTGGATTATGCAAGGAGGGCACCATCTGTGCCCTTCAAAGCATTTCCAGAGGCTCTGGGAGGATATCCCCCCCATGCCTGTAACACCTATTTCCAAAGGGAGAGGGTGTAACACCCCTCTCCTAAAGGAAATGTATTGTTCTGCCTCCCTGGGATTGAGCTGCTCGAGCCCCAGGACGGCAGAAGCCTGTCTGTGAGGTGGCAGCAGCTGGGGCTGCCTGGAAAACCTCAGAAGGCTGGGATTACAGTACTGCGCATCCACTATGGAGCCCCCAGAGTGCATGGGATTGTGCAATCAATACTAGAATCAATATTGGGGTACAATTCCCAGTTGTTAGACACTTTACTTGGCCATATTTGGAGTTACCATTGTGAAGCTGTACATAGGTATTGACCTATGTGTGGTGCACACTTAAAATGGCGTCCTCGCACTCACGAAGTCCGGGAAAATGGGCCTGGACGACGTGGGCGCACCTCTGCTAGTGCAGGGATGCCCTCACACACAGGAACTTTGCACCCAGCCTTCAGGGTTGGAAGACCTCATATATAGGTGACTTATAAGTGACCTGGTGCAGTGTAAATGGCTGTGAAATAGTGCATGCACTATTTCACACAGGCTGTAATGGCAGTCCTGTAGAAGCATTTGTATGGGCTCCTTATGGGTGGCAAAAGAAAGGCTGCAGCCCATAAGGATCCCCTGGAACGCCAAGGCCCTGGGTACCTAGGTACCATATACTAGGGACTTACAAGGGGGGTCCAGTATGCCAATTTGGAGTGAAATACTGGGTTACCAGTATATAAGGACAAATTTGGAACCAGAGAAAGCATAAGCACTGGGGTCCTGGTTAGCAGGATCCCAGTGACACAGTCAAGCATACGGACAAAAACAGTGAAACATAATGACAAATAGGCCACAAACCATAAGCACTGGGGTCCTGACTAACAGGATCCCAGTGACACAGTCAGACACACTGACAAACAGACCAAAAATAGGGGTGACCATACTAGGACGAGGCTACTTTCTCACACGGTCGGACAGCCACGACCACGGCAGTCCAACCGCCACCGTGACCCTGGCTGTCTGGTGACCACCAGGGTCATAATGACCTCTTGAGTTTGGCATTAAGAGCTATCCCTGCTGAACTTGGCCTTTGCCATGTCAGGGAAAAAGCCTCATCACAGCTACTTTTCTTGGGGGCAATATCAGGAAAGAAAAAACACTATAGTAGAAATAGCTGAATTGAATTCTAAGCTGGAAGCTCTCCTCTGGATATTGAAGGTGATAAAACTCGCCGTGATTGCAGCCAAACATGCAACAGTACAGACAGACAGAGAAGTGAAATTGATTGGAATGAAACTCTTAATCTTCAAACTCAAACCAGAAGAGAATACAAGGAGACTGGACGATATGGGAGAAAAATTATTAGTATCTCACACTCAAGCAATGATCTGTGAAATCTTCACCAGAGAATGGCAGAGCTGGGAGATTGTAACAGGCGGTCAAATATTAGGATTTTTGGAATCCCTGAAGAAAAAGAAAGTGACAACATGTTCTCATTTATAGAATCCTAATGAGCACACATTATCTGGTCAGGACTGCAGACCAAATTAAATATGGCTACGCCCATTATAATGTGTTTCCGCCACCACAAAGTAGCACGACATACGGTAGAAGCAGCAAAGAAGCATGGCTTACATTAGAGAAGCGAAATAAAGATGTCATTCTCAGAGTACTTTCCTTATGTGGCAAATTTGACTAGAAAAAGGTTTGCTGCACTTCAACCACTTCTATTTAAACAGAATATTAGATTTAGCATTGGCGAACCTGCGTTAATGTGGATGATAACTGACATGATAATACAATGATGTGGATACATTTGAGAAACTATTTGAGATGATGGAGGAGATGGCAATGGAAATGGGGGCATGTCACACAGCAAGATGGCACAGGAGCCAAGTGTGAGAGGTTCTGATAAGCATCATGCGACAAACACAACACCATGATTAGCATCTCAGAGCGAAGCAGAGCTATGAGCTGTTCAGACGAGATTCCCACCAAAGGTAGAGAAAAATCTAAAACACCATTTAACTCCTCCAGTGAGTGCTCATGAGGACCCTGGATCAATAAACCCCATGCTAAAAACCACTCCACTAGTGTACTGAAACAGGGACTTAACACTACTACATGATGAAAGAGCAATGACTTGGGTGCAGAATTGAGAACGTATCTGTAAATAAGCTGAATTTAGTTAATTATTATTATATTGTGCCCAGGTTTAATTGGACTCACTGTGAGCCATAGAGGTTGCACACCTCTTGCTGTCTGCAACAAGAAAAAAGTTAAGAGCATTTAGTGCTTTCAGCTAATTGTGGCTCTAAGGGAATGACTTAAGAGCACAAATGTATCACAGTAACCACTACTTGTGCTCCTAATGACATTAGTGGACTTTTTACAATTTGAAGATAGTAGTAATGTTGACTGTATTGAGAAATCTGTCTCCTTTATGTCAAAGGACTTTCCACCTATGTCAAAAGAAATAAAGTACTGTAATATATAATAATCACAGAGAGTTCAGCTGTGGCGATTTTACATAAGATGCATCTCTCCCTCTTGGAATCTGAGAAGCTGAAAAGAGAGTGGGTGGCAAAAGTAGCGGCATAATAGTAGCATCTTCTGGTCATGCAGTACGCCCAGATATTCCAACAGCTGAAAAGCAGTACAACAAAATGGAGGACTGGAAACATTGGTCCATAAAAGTCTTGCAGTCCACATCCAGAAGACAAGAAATGATCTGAACGGGAGATCTGTTTTTGCTACAATTCTAGTGCAAATCACTCATTGGATCATTTGTGCACCAACAAGAAACAAAAAAGACGTAATCACTTTTCTGAATAAACTTTTTGTTGACTTTGAGGCAATAAAGGTGATGATTGTTGGGGGAGACTGAAATCTAGTTCCAGAGCTGATACTTTATCATATAGATTCTGCCTTCACATCAACCACAAAGGACAGGGGCTTACCTTTAGACTGAATAGTGGATCATACATTAGAGGAACCCTAGAGGCTTCTCCATCCAACCAGGAAGGAATACTCCTTTTTGTCCCACGTCCATGAGAAGGAATCCAGAATAGATTACTTTTTGGTCAGCAAACTTCTCCTACTACGTGTCCATGTGTAAAATAACAGAAGGTGTGCTGAGGCCAAAACAGAGTTTAAGCTAGAAGCTACTTTCCTTGCCTGAAGACAATGGAGGATAAATTACCAATCGAAAAGAATCACTGAGGGAACAATTAAATGATTAACTAGATCTAAGTAACTGTTCGGTCTTAACTCCACAAGTCCTGTGGTCGACCACCAAATCTTACCGGGGAGTTTCTACCATGAAAGACTCTGCAACAGCATGCAGAAACAAAACAAAAAGACATGAGGAAATGGCTGAAGTTCTTTACAGAAATATATCAAGAACCTCCAGATGCAGGGGACCTACAAACGTTAATACAATCTAAATATGAGTTGAACTACCTTTTCACAACCAAAGTGCAGCTGGCTTTAGTAAGACTTGCATTTATACAAACTATGAGAAAGGGAACGATTGCCAGCTCTACGAGTCTTACTGAGGTGGTGGGACATCTTTTTAGTATTCCTTCTTGTTGGTTACACATAACATTTTGTAACGTATACATTACAATTTGCAAATCGATTGCAAATAACTTAGTGAATATAAAATCACTTTTTTATTATGTACTTATTGTATAGGACAACTTTTTTCACTGAAAGCCTCGTCTGGTGATATACCATTATATTAAAGTCCTAATAATGTCCTGCACTTCTATCTAGTCCACAATATCAACTACCAATATATTGTCCAGGAACGTAGATGAGGAGTTAAAATAGCAAATCTATACTTTCCTATATAGTCTTACTTTGACAATATAGTGATAGTCGATAATGTGGAGTCGATATACATCCAGGACGATAATAGTGACCTGAATACTGTGACATAAACTGTCCACCCCCATTGAATATTAGTATAAACCAGCATTGAATACATAAAGTAGAATTGTGACAGCATAAAAACCCTCACCACGGCTGAATTCCTTCACTTCCCTCCAAACTGGAAAACATGCAGCTAAATGCAATGCCCTGGAGGAGCAAGACTGTGTTCCCTCTGTGTCTGATGCCCCCCTTTCTGCAACAGCCGCTTCTGTGAGATTCTAGAAATGCCTGTGGTTGCTCCTCACTATTCCACATTGACACCCGCCTTCCCACATCATGGATCTGTGCTGACGTGTTTTCTGAGAGGGCGGATGCTTTGAATAGGGTCTGTCAAGAATTAGCTCCATTTCAGGGAATGGGTTTCAAGCTTATTCTGCACAGTAGAGCTCAGGTGTGCCTTGGACACTTTCCATATTTTGAGTTTTATTAATTCTGTAGATGCCTAGTCTGTTTTTTTTATTATGAGTTTAATAAACATGATAAAATATTTTAATGTATTAAATTAATATAAATGACACATTCTGCAGTAAATATCACATTTTCTTTTCATAAAAACATTGTGTAATGCATATGCTTTAATCTCTATTCCAATATTATTCTATGTAATAGTTTGCATTCCAAGTTATGACTACAAGGACATTTTAATGACAATAAGTATTTTTGGAACCAAGGGACATATTTAAGAAAAGTGGCAATACACACAGCGCAGCGCCACTTTTCTTCCGCCCCTTAGCTCCCCCAACGCCACCATTGTGCGCCTTATTTAAAATATGACGCACCATGGCAGTAGTTGGGGGACTAGTGTCTGAATTTTTTACTCTAATCCGGCGCTTTGCAGGATTAGCGTAAATTCAGACGCTAATCCTGCAAAGCATCCAGAGGCCCATTGTAAACAATGGGAGCCACCTTCTAATGCCTGCTCTGAGCAGGCGTTAAAAGTGTAGAAAAAAATGGCGTAAGGAAATCTCTTAGATACATTATGCGTGGCGGAAGGATAATGTAGCCCAAAGGGTTACAAAGTGGCGCAATGCATGCATTGCGCCACTCTGTAAATATGGTGTGGCTTTTTTTGGCCTTCTGACGCAACAAAAGCATCAATAAATGATGCTCATGTGACGTTGGAATGACGCTAGGGGCTCTTAAATATGCCCCCAGTGTTTTTGTGTCAGGGCCCCAGGGTAAAATGTTATTTTCCGCTCGCTTCCCTAGTGTAACTTATTTGACCATTTATAAATGGTTTCTGCTAATGACCTGCTCTGAAGAATTGTCCAGGTGGCCCCAGCTACATTTTAGAACAGGCTGCTATATCCCTTGTTTTTCTTTGTGTTTCTTTTAGAAATTTACTTTTGTTGGGTACTTGAAATCTAATTTCCAAACTCCACATGCCACACGGGGATTCGGCAGAACTCATTAGCAACCGGTGAAATGTAATTTCCATCCACGGAATCTGTGATACGTGCAAGCAGTAAACTGTAGCCACAAATATGCATTCCCCGTGGACAGCCACAGACCAGACGACTCTCGTTCACTTCACCCTCCCTTTTTATTAAAATCTGCAGATTATGCAGCATATGACAGATATGCGGCAAATGCGGCAGATCAATATTTAAGCGAAAAACGCCCTGGCTGCACAATCACAGAATTCCAGTGGCCCTGACTATTAGTAAGGGCAAACCTTGCCCTGCTGTGAACTGTACTCTAGGAGCCTTGCAAATAGACCGGCCATAGATATAGCTGCAAATACTGCACAAGTAAACAGGGGCGCAGCGATAACTGGAGCTACCTTTGCAATGTCACTCCGGCCCAACGGTGTCACGGGGCTCAGCACATCGAATCATGACTGAATTTCAGTACCTAATATGGGGAAAGGAGAAATGTTCTTTGCCTGCCTGGTATCCTTGCCACGCCACTGCAAGTAAAGGAAGTAAGGATGTGCCAATGGCTGGCACAGATCCAGGAAACTGTCGAGAAGGAAAGGTGAAAAATAACATAAACATCTATACAAACAAGAAATAATGCATACGGAATGAAGGCCTTCTCTAACAAGTTTGCTTGTTAGAGAAGCACTTAGTTCAAGTCATTGAGCGCGTGCCCTCGGCACTCCGGGGCAGGCAGCGGTTGCACGTGTCACACACGTCAAGAAGACGGAGTCCGAGTTTGAACGAATGCTGCGTTCCCGGGCTGCGGTCATACTGAGGATGCCAGGTTAACACGTGGCGTCCAAGCGAAATCAAAACAGACCTCGGGGGACATAATAGAATATCAGTTTCGACTGACGCCAAAATAAACTCTGTTAGATCAGTCTTAGGGAACGGTTTGCCGGCTTTTGGCCTATGCAAAATGTTTAACCCCATAAGTAAATATATTGAAAATACAGCTGTGTAAGCTGCAATTATTTCACAACGACGCAGTACTCCAAAACTAACAGCTTTACATAATAATTGCACACAATAAAAGTTTTTCTCAAGTGCAACTGTAAATGAGGCTGTAAGGTATTGTTACCCATAAAGTTAGTTTTTTTCGGTGAAGAACTTGTTCTCAATCCTTCCACGTAACATCACTTTCCGTAAAAGAAAAAAAAACCTTTGCACCACAGGACAAGAAGCAATGCCGCTCAACATCATTTTATGCCTCTCTAGTTGAACATTACAATGTCACACACAGTCGTTCCTATTTCGCTCGGCTGAAAGTTGTGAACAATTAAAACGAATCACGATTGAAAATTTAAAGACCCGGGGGTCTCAGCACTTCAGTCACCTTGGTCTCAATGCACATTTAGTATGAACAGCCACCCTCGAAAATGCTCCCCCTTCACCCGCCCCCGCGCAGTGCACCCTCATACTACCTTGATATCCGCGGACAGTGTAAACAATCGGCGCCAGCAGCAAAAGTAGGTTGAGCAGCCGGGACCCCATGTTGCAGAGACGGGTTTCTTCCATTTGCTCCTCTCACAAGCCTCTGGATGAAAGAGGCGAGGGGGTGGTAATACCCTCGCGCGGCTCAAACCTCGCAGCAGAAAGATAACAATTCCTTTACTTGTAAAGGACGTGCAGGCGCCTGCCAAGAAATCTGGGAATGTAAACTAGTCCCGTATTGGTCACAGAAGACTCCCTTCTCCTTGGCCTCGCTGATATATATCACCCAAAAGCTGCTAAGATTTCTTTCAGTCGCTCTTGCGTGGGCCTTGGAAAGAGTTCTTTCTCAGTCGGCTAATGTATACCTCCTAGCAGCAGTTAAGCGGAGTACAGCTGAGCAGCTTCCCGTTTTGTGGGAGGGCAATTTGAAATGCTGCCTTGGAAGTTTTACCTTGTTTTTTTCATGTTTTCAGTTTTCTCTGTTAAATGCACGTTATAGGATCGCTGGTACAAATGTTTACACCACCCTTGTAAGACGAAACATGTTATTTTTAAGGTTACATGCTAGCAAGTTCAACAAGCTTTAATTAGAGAACAAGCGCTATACTTATGCGCTTTTGTGTATCCTCTGTGTGCTAATCAAAACCATTTTGTTTTCATCAACATGATGTAATTTGAGGCAATGCACATTTGATAGACAACTGTATCTTTTTTTTGTTCTCGTCAGGAGCTTGACTTCAGTGGGAGGAGGGTGTTTGGGGTGTTACACTCCCCTAGTAAATGTATTTTGTGATAAATAGTGGGGTGCAGGAGCTTTCAGTCGGGTATAGTGAGTTGTCTATCAGATGTTAGCAGGAATTATCACTTAGGGCCCGATTTAAATGTTAGTGGAGAAGGAACTCTGTCGCAAAAGCAACTAAGTTCCACCCCTGCCAACGTCCACCGGGGCTTCAGATTTTCCAACAATCACGCTGACATAAAATAAAAATACATGATGGGGGGATGGGCGCAAGAGAAGGGCTTAAGGGGCAGCGGATGGGAGAGGAATGCAGATTAGTAGGGCTACCAAGTGAGGAAAAACACAGTATTTCGTAATTTACCAAATTTTTTAAGACTTTCAAAACAAGGAAAGAGAGAGTGTGTGTACGTTTTTCTCTCTGTGTATGTAAACATTCCTGGTGAAATCCTCAGATACCTCACTATATATGGCATAGTTTTGTAAAAATTATTTTCATTTGATGGTGGTTCCTGTCAATGGTTGAAATATCTGCTGACCTGACATGCATTTCAAAATTTGACCGTCTTCACCTCTGCCAGGGCGACAGAGTAAATTACTCCATCGCCTTGGCAGTGGGAGTGAGAAGAATGCAGATTAGTAGGGGGTACCAAGTGAGAAACAACACAGTATTTCGTAATTTACCAACATTTTTGAAGACTTTCAAAACAAGGAAAGGGAGAGAGAGTGTGTGAGCGTTTTTTTCTGTGTGTAGGTAAAAATTCTTCACTATACCCGACTGAAAGCACTTGTACCCAACTATTTAGCAGAAAATACATTTATTGGAAGGGTGTAACACCCCAAACACCCTCTGAAGATATGATCCTGATTATGCTCTGCCGACCTGATTCTCATTCGGGGGGATCAGAGTTTGACAACGGGAGAGACTATGCTCTCTCTGCTGTGGTCAGACTTCTCTGACAGTTGAAATAGTAAGTGCCGTTGGACACTTGGCTGTACGTCCACCCAACTAATTTAGATGGGCAGACATATAGCTGTTTCTTCAATGCCCGAGACTGCCAGGGCACACCTAGGGCTAAGAGGTATTGAAAAATGCTCAATGCCCTCCTCACCATGGGAGCAAATTCCAATGGTAAGGGGGGGGGGGGGCGGCATTTTTTTTTTTTCAGAAAGAAAAACCTGCTTTGGGATTTTCTTTTTTAAAACAAAAAAACTGTAACTTTAGCCCCTCGGCTTCAATATGCTTGATTGAGCAGTTGGGCAAAGTTACAATGCAATGGTAGGAACCGCCTTGATGGCAGTTCCTGTCAATGGTTGAAATATCTACTGGACTGACACGCATTTAAAAATTTGACCATCAGCACCTCTGCCAGGGCGACAAAGTAAATTACTCCAACGCTTTGGCAGAGTACAGACCACCCACCAAATTCTAAATCAGTCCTTTGTCATTCAAACTCATTTATTGTGACTATAGCTATTACATTATAAAACATACAATTAATATTCATTGGAAGAGGAAACATTGAACAATTAATGTTCAACCTACAGAAATAAAAATAGAACAGAAATTCAGATGCAAACCTAGATACAACATATAATATAAAATAAATTTAAAAAAACAGGAAAACAGTATTATAAAACTCAGTTTGCCCTTCTGCGACTCCAGATTCTCCTTACAAATTGTGCCACATCAAATTTGATTCGACTTTTTATGTTTGATGCATGAAACAGGATTGCTGCGTGGCAGTGGAAAGGGGGAATTGCGGTGGAAACAAGGAATCAATCAGCATTTACGTAAGTTAGTTAAAAAAAGACAAGAAAAAGAGGGTAAAGTTGCTTCATGACTTACTTTGTCACACCCAGAAGATGGCCAGATATTGTTTTCTTCCCCTTAAAATACCTTATCTGCCAAATTAAAGATTTCTAATTAAAACAAGGTATAGAGATGCCTTAAGCCTTGAGGATACATTTCCTTGGGGCACTTTTTAAAACATCAATGTGTTCTAAGTTTTAGGAAGTCCATCCCTGGAGTAGTGGCCCAAGCCTCCTGTATAATCTCCCCTCTCATATAGTTCTAGTAAGCCAGTTTCAAAGCAAATTTATCCAGGAAAGACAAGCCGCCAGGGGATTTTAGGTTCAGCTTCCCCCATACTCTTCTGGACTAATCAAACCCTAGGAGACACAAAATCTATTCCAAGTCTCGCGTGTCTTGTCAATGGACCAATTATATATTAGAAGCAGGATTTATCCAAAGACGTCCTTCAGTCAGTCCATTTTGTTAAGCATATCTGGCATGTGTAGTTGAAATTCATAGTAAAGTGCACTAATACCTGCTGTTAAAGACGTGCTATAGAAAATAATGTAACTAAATAAATAAACGATTACCAATGCATAATTTAAGAGGTCTTAACGCAGACAAAGTCCCAACAGGATTTAGCGGCACGTCTAGCATAAGGGGAGCTAAAGGAGTGCCAGGATCCAAGGTAAAGGCCAAGAGTTGATGCAGAAAAGCATTCTAAGAAGTGACTAAAGATTTACAGTTCACAGTACCATACATTTTTGCTACTTACAATGCCCCCATGCTTGGTTTGGCACGTGGAGCTGCCAGCGCAAATTATAACATTTCCAATAAAACTTTGCTATAATTTTTGTCCCTTCTATAAGTACTCGTCTGCTTTTCTCTACCTGTGCGCCCAATTAATCAATGGCGGCCTCCCATCTGGACTTCACTTTAAAACCAAAGCAGTCCCCCATCCATTTAAGATGCAGACGGCTTAAGTAGGTGATTATGGGGCCATCCCTTTGACAAAGCAACTGTACTAGCCAACATTGCATTTGCTCCTTGCTCTTATGCTCATTGTTGTTAAACCATGACAGACTGGTCTCTCCTCTAAATAAACCCCACAAAGATTGTTTGTGCAAAGGGTCCCTACCTACGTCCATCCATGGGGCCCAATACCACTGGCCATTAGTGTAAGGATGTGTGTGAGTGTTGTATGTAAGTGTTCTTTTGCGAATTCAGGCTTTTTTTGATGCACGTTCATCAATTTTGCACTGAGTGCAGCACGAGTGAATGTTAACTGATACTGGCACCTATGTGGATGTAGTGATTATATACACTACACTGCATGCAATTTTCCTCCTTTCTTTACATTTTTTTTTTTAATTTCAGTTTGCCTAGTTCATCTGCCCTTGTTTTTCATTGAATCTCTTTACAGGCTCCAAAAAGACGAGCAGCTAATCGTAAATATATAACAGAAAATGTGATCTTCATGTATGTTATGAATGAGTTGTTGGGGTTCCATATGAAGAAGAGGTCTTGGCCCAGACAAATGCGATGGACCCTTCTGGGCCAACCAACAGAAATACCTCAACCACAATGATGCAGTAGTGATTATTCTCCTACACATCAACCACGGTATTTTTAACCATCTCCTAGGTATTCACCAGAGTAGAGTACTTGAGGGACCTAAGTATTTTTTGTTTTAGTGCTCTTGATCCCCCATTTTCTCCCTACTGCCAACACTAAGGGGCATATTTATGAGTGGTTTGCGCCATGCATGCACCACGCAACGTGGTACAGGCATGGCGTAAACCACTAGGATATATTTTTGAATCCACAGAAAGCCACTATGTGTGGCTTTAAATGGTTTAAAAAATATGGAGTAAGGCAAGACAGAGGAATTCACTGTGTTGACTTTCTCTGCACAAGGGACGCATTCCAAGGGTGATATGTGGGTGTTCCCACACAACTCCCATTGTTCTTGAGGCATTTCCAGATTTATCAAACCTGGTAAACCTGTGAATGCGCCAAAAAGGTATGCCTCCCAGGAGAGACATAACGAGGATAAATATCTTTATTTCTCCTTGTTTTTTCCTCTTTCTATGGTGCAAGGGTGCCTGCAGTGACATTAGGCTGCCAAAAGGGCGCCAGTGCAGGCGGAAGGACAGGAATGTGTCACTTTGGATAAATAAGGCGCATTCCTGCTGTTTCCCTGTGATTCAGGGCAGCACAACAAGGCGACTTGCTGTGCTGCCCTGCACCACAAAACCCATAAATATGGGCCTAAGTGCTTCCTACCTACCTAGGAAGTCCACTCACCACTATATTATTTAGTGTCGAATGAGGAGACCCGAGGATGAAGCATGACTTCTGGGCAGGTGTGTGAGGGCTCTGCTTACAATTTTTTGTATTGTCTGTCGGACAATTTATCTGGGCCTTAATGGGGAACCCTGCCTTCGAGAATGTCATAGATGTTCCCATTCATTTACATAAGGTTTTCTTCTTGTGGTTTGCTTTAATGTTTAGGAGGGCTGAACCCCAGGCAGCCCTGTCCCCTCTTGTTCCTCCACCCCTTCCCTAGTTATAAGGTACAACCCATGATTCAGAGAAAACAAACCCCATCCCATATTAATCATAGTGGCATACTACAGCATGTCAACTTCATCAATGTTGTATCTCTTGTGCATCCTTGCTACCATAAACATTTAAACATTTTCCTAAGGATGTCCTAAACACATGTTCCCCTGCATTGAGTGCTATTATCAGGTATCCAGATTTTGGATTTTTGCCCCAGTCTCTCACTGATCTTTGTGTGGACAAAGCCCTAGCCCTGCCTCTTGAAGTGTATACGATTCTGAACCTGGAGGGGTGCACAAAGTGTGCTCTCATTTGTTTGGCTGTCTTCCCTGTAATGGGTTTAGCAGGTAGAGTGGTGGTGGCAACATACTATGGCTTTGTGAATAAATAGTTGCAACCAAATCTTTTTATCTGTCGCATAGGAATGAGGGCTTATTGTCCCACTCATGTAAAGTTCTGCTACTATGTACAAACTCAAGTCCGAGGGCTAACATCCCAATGCTGTTTGCATGTATGTATGTGTGACCTGCCAGATGCCTACATTGGTTATATGAGTGAGCCAGACTAATAGAGGCCTGTGGGTTCCATTTTGGACCTCCCCCCGGCCTGTTTGTGTGAAAAAGATGGAGGTGAGTTTTTTCAGAGATAAATAAGATGTATTTATTGCTGAGATTCCTGAGGTTGAAGGGAGGAGACCAAGACACGGAAATCATAAAAGAGGAGACAGGCTTAACTTTAGAAGTTCTATAAGATATTATTGATGCTGATTAGTGTTCCTGAGCACTGCCATTTGTTTGGTGGTGGGGGTGAATGATGGGACTGCAGTCATCATTGTGTATAGTGAGAAGGGCCTTTAGGAGAGGGCTGCTTTTTGTCTCTTTTACTGATCACTGTTCAAGGTGGGGTTTATTGCTAGGTGCAGAAGATCACAGCTCTTTGTGCATCTGTTGTAGGTGCTCCAAACCAATGACAACCCTGCACTGAGGAGCATTGCTGTACACAACGGCTGTGTCAGGATGACAGCCTGGAAGTAACACATGGAAGAAGAACAAGCATAAACCTTTTCTGACAATGAATACATCTACCCTATCTGAATAAAAGTGGGAACTGTTGACTCACTTGTTCCAGCTCCATGTTCTCTTTGACCAAGAAAAGGGATGCTTCCCAGAGTACTCAGTGGACAGCTTCAGAACCAGGGCTGGTGTCTGCCAGACACCCAGCTTCACAAAACTGATGGAACATCACCTGGATTGTGACCTGGAAGAAATAGCTGTCTCCCTGTCCTGAATTGCCTGGAGGCCGACGTGCCTGAGAAGATGATGGTAAGAGAGTGCCAACTTTGCAGGTGGTGCCGACTACCAGAGTGAACAAAAGCTGTTAAACTCAGATCACCCATACAGATTTGAGGTAAAAAGTCTATCAAGCTTCCTGATCAGATCGTCCATTCTTGCATGAAGCCTATGGACCCTGGCACAGTTGAAGCGTGCCTGAGCTGAATACGCCACTGAGTCTCGAAAGGTGACCTGCACAGTGGCACTGTCCAAAAAGCCAGAAGCAAGTAGTGCCACTGTGACCCTGGAGTCACCTGTTCCGTGCCACTGTCCTGAAGTGTGCCAAGTGGACTATGGTGCTGTGACCCTGAACGTTTGTACCTAAAGCAGACTGTGCAGTTGCAAGTTGGTAAGTGGTGGCTAAGAAGACTCCTGCGCTGTGACTACTGGAGTCACCTGTGCAGACTGAGCTGCTGTCCCGTCGCCATGAATGATATCAGAGCTACACAGCGGCTTAAGAAGTGTCTTTAGTGACCCCAAGATCTTTGACTTTGCCCACCTCCCCATTGGCCTGGTAAAGGGCCTGTGATCAACTAGAGACTGCCAGCATGCCACAGCCTGTCTGCCAGACGGACCCTGGGTAGCGTGTTCTGAGGAGCAGGTAGGACAGGGGTGCCGACGCACTCACAGCAAACCTGTCTTCTGACCAAGAGGAGGGAGGAAGGACCAGCTGCAGGCCACAACAAGCAAGCAAAAAGGGCTCACAATGATGAGATTTTTATACTGGATCTCAGACTGTAAAACTGAGAGCCTCATTTACGAAGAGTTAACGCAGCATGGTGCTGCAAGCCAGCTCACTGCGTGGTGCTGCATCATTTTGAAAGTGCAGGGATGCGTCGTATTTACAGAGATACGATGCATCTCTGTCCTTTCCTCAGTGCTGGTGCAGAAACTGCTGCCTACTGCCAATATAGGCACCCTTGCGCCATGGTGCAATGGTGCCTGCATTACAGGGATGATTGTTTATGTGCAGGAAGGGACACACATAAACAGTCATTAATTGTGTTTTCCTCTTTCTGAGTGTGCTGCAAACAGGGAGAAATAATGTTATTTCTCCCCGTTGAGCCACTTTATCGCCACCCCAGGAGTGGCGTACGAATCTGATGCATTTCCAATCCTTGTAAATCTAGGATTGCATCAGATTCTGTCAGGTTTCATGGGTGTTGCGTGGGAACACCGCCAGCAACACCCATGGAACATCCCTTTCACGCAGAGTTATGCATGAAAGGGGGACATATTTACAAGGACATGAAAGCAACTGACGGTGGCTTTGGGTGGCCTTGTAAATATTGGCTAGTACACTGCACCACTGGAGCATAAAAAAATGACGCTCTGGGGGCGCAGTGTGCCGCTAGGGCCTTGAAAATGAGGCCCTGAGTTTACAAACTCTGACGAGGGCTAGCAGTGCATCTGTACCTGAAATCTAGCATACCGTATCTTACCCTTAGGTAGGAGAAGGTGAGGGAATGAGACCTTGAACCCTGGGTCCAGTAGCTTTACTGGTGTTTGTTGAGTTCTGAGCTTGATGTACCCTAACACGACTGCTCTGACAAATCTGTGTCTACTCACCATGATACCATTGAGAGTAAAGTGCTGAAGTTGTTGCACTTGTCCCAGTTTGCGGAGCTGTAATGGGAGCAACCACAGAACATCATAAGCATTATAATTAGGACTAGTAGCCCCTGTGTGCCCCATTCTCTCCCCATCCCAAATATGGTCTGACAGACATCTGCAGTTTACTTAACTAGGGCAAATTAAATTATTAATAAGTAAGCCCAAAACTGTAAAAAATGTAGGCACATCTATTTGGTAATCAATATGTAACATTCCAGGAATTTAAGCTATGCAGCTGGGTTTTTTGAAAAACTTCTTTCCTACTTGAGCTTCCATTATTCTCCAGAAACATAACACCAAAACAATTCTGAAGCTCATCCTAGAGCGTCTTTCTCTTGTATTCTGACTCCAATATCTTTATATAGAGAACAAGTCTTCCGCCTCCAACAAACATCACAAAAAAGATCCATCTTTATCCTTCAACATACTTCTCCTTTGTCACCGAAATGACTTCAGAAGGAAATAATATTATTTAAGGTTTTTATGAAAAAAATAAACATCAGATTGCAGACAACTGATGAGTAGCTTCAAATGGAAAAAAAACTTCTGGAAAATGCTAGAGTCTAAAAAATCGAATTCAAAATTAAGCTTCATAAACAACAGATAGGGGATTTAGAAAATATAAATAGGCAGGATAATTTAAGAATATATAGCATATACTGGAACGTCAAGATTATTTTGATTAAAAACTTTAAAGAAAATGTTCTTTGCTGACTTGTTAAGGTCCAGCTGTTATTCAAATAACCCATAAATTAGGTAACAAGCTTTGACCTTTTGCTGGACATTTTAAACCATGAGGCATGATTTTCTTGTTTTTGGAATCAATGGAGCTGCTGATATTAATTCTAAGGTAAAGGAAAGAAGAAATTTAACTTGGTCTAAAAATTGAATCATCACTACCCAAGATGTTCCAAAATCTACCACTGATAGGAAGCAGCAGTTTTCAGATATGATACTTGCTTTGATGAATATGAATGCCTACTATGGCTTTAATCATCAATGTTTAGTTAAGGTCACACATAATAACCAAACTGTTATATATTTAGAACCTGTTCTAAACTTCACAGATATATCAGATGATGTTGGGTGGACATTATGGACACATGACGTATCTTTTCTTATTATTGATGTGTAGTTGATGGAAGTTATTACTGTGCATGTTCATTCTCTTTCTCTCATGCTCCTGATTTCTTCAGTTGTGGTGTATTATTTTCTATTATTTCAGGTTTGCTTGTCACGTGGATTCTGTCGGAGTTTGGTCTATCTTAAGTTTTGCCAGCTATTTTCTGGAATAGCTGTCGAAAGGTGGGATGTGTTGTTTTCCTATTGGTCTCAACACCCCAGCATTGCTGTTGTTTGCTCTTTTTCTGTCTTTACACAGTCATGGCATTGTAGTGTTTGTCTAATATAAATCCCAATACTTTCTTAGCCATAATTAGAGGAAGTATAGACTTTCTTTTTTCTATTCTTTTATTTGGATTTCTGGCATGTATTTCAGTGAAAGGTGCTTTCTTTATGCCCATTTCTTACAAAGTGAGCGTCTTAACATTATGTATTTATTTCTGTCACTGCTTTTCAATGCATAGGTTGGTCCTTTGTAATGTAAAAGGTTTACGGTCTCCCATAAAAATGCAGATTCACAAAACTCACCTTCTTTGGATGAAGCCAATTCAGAAGCTTTGCACAAGAAAAAATGGGGTTGTAATTATTTTGCATAAATCCTTATCTATTGAAGTTGTAAATAAGAAAAGTGATTTATAGGGTAGACTGATTTTATTAGAGGTTTCTGCCAATTGAATGCAAATTACTGTTATAAATGTTTATGGCCCAACTAATTTTGATGTTTTGTGCTGGGAAATTATTAATACTATTTTGCATGATTAGTCTAGTAATTAAATTATAAGAGGAGACTGTAAATTAATATTGGATCCATTCTTATATTGAACAATCAGCATTCATATATAAAACACAAAGCATTTTTTCTAGAATCATTTGTCAGAGAGCTACATGAAGATTATGTAATCCCAATACTCTTGAATTCTCTTTCTTTTCCCCAATACATGTCTCTGTAACTAGAATAGGTCATAAGTTTGCCAGTGCTTCATTAGTTAATAAATTATTTCACTGTATATTAGGAAAAATTGTGATTTCTGACCATGCTCAATGTATTTCTGGTTTTGATTTTGTTTAATCAAAGGAATAGACAGTGGGAAAAACATGTTTTTTTCAGAGAGATATAAAAAACGGCTCTATTGCTGCAGGCATTTGTTTAGAGACAGCAATGACCTTTCCTGTTTGATTGTGAAGTCCAGGCTGTTACAAAGCATCAAACATGCTTTGCCAACCGGACAGTGGCTTATTTGGAGTTTAAGGCCCATATTTATACTTTTTTAGCGCTGCATTTGCGCTGCATTTACGCCGCTTTTTGACGCAAAAACGGCACAAACTTACAAAATACAATAGTATTTTGCAAGTTTGCGCCGCTTTTGCGTCAATAAATGACTCAAATGCGGCGCTAAAAAAGTATAAATATGGGCCTAAGTTTATAAACGAGTCATGTAGATAACGGCACATCTGGTGGCCCTGCTTCTTAGGCGAGCTACCTTTTGCACCAGTCACTTTGTGAAGATCCTGGGAGCAGAGCCGAGGCCAAAGGGAGTCGGTGCTGTTGGTTGACAACTGAAAGTCTGAGAACCTTTCATGTCTAGGGTTGATTGGAATATAAAAATAGGGATATGAGGTCGTAGGGATGGCTAAAAGTTACTGTACTGTAGAAGCTGCAGGACCTTCCATGGCAGGATCAAATGAAATATTTTTTTGAGGTACATGTTTACTGACACAAATCTGAGGCACCAGGATCTATTGTTGGGGCTTTGTCAGGTGTTGATGGGCATCTTTGCCTTTCATGGATTTGTGGTGGGCTCTGGATGTCTAGTAGGATGTAACATACTTGAAAGAGATGCCGCATCCAACAGACTGTGGTTATTTCCTTCCACCTGTTCAAGAAATGAGAAATGTTGCCAACTAATCACCCCTGGTAAGGTTGGTTAATGAGTGCTAAAATGGTTGATCATGGTGAAGGATAATGTTCTCTTGGCATACTCTTTCAACTTTGTATAGGAAACAATCTTGTATTTACTGTTGTTGGGCTTCCAGCAAGATAGTTGCAAATATATTCGTTATGAGAACATTGTAACCTGTCTCTTGTTCTTTTTCCTAAAGGCCAATATAGACTCATGTTTCAGCTTGGCAATATACATTTACTTTGAGAAGTGACTAATTCTGAGATATAAATTGTAATTCTGTAGCTTTTTTTTTTTCTTCAGTTCCTTGATAACCTCTAAGGCTTTATCTAACTACCTTGGGGCCATATTACAGATAGTGCCCCCGGGGCACATTGGTCATGTGCGCAGATGCTTGTGCGGCCCCTTATGCAATACTGATACCACTGTCCCACATGTAGCGCCAGTACTATTTTAAGAGGGTGCTCCCTCAGTTGCATGGGGGCATGACCAGACATCATCAGGTCCAGTAGTCCAACTGTGTTTAGCAGTGCCTGTGGAACCCTAGCTGTAAAGACCCTTTGTAGTGCCATACATGTTAAGGCATCTCAAATCTAACTTCTTGTCACTTTTCATATTGCCTTGATCCACCAGAGCATGATCATCATTGCTAAGGACATATCTGATCTGCTTAGTGTAGCTTAGTGTGCCAAAAGTATATATTGGTGCAACAAACAAACATTAAAGATATGGTATCTTGCATTCTACCATATCTTTAATGAAAATTGTTATTGTTATGTCAACCCTTCTCAGGTTGCTGGTGTGACAAGCCACAATTGGTGATTGTATCATGCATTTTTCAACACAGGAGAACTGTTGATTGTTAATTGGTCTCATAAAAAAAATTAAAATGTCAGCTGTAGCTTCCTAAATAGCATTTATAAAATGGTATTATTTCTTCTCACTATTAGTGGCAATTCAATACTTGCTACACATCTGTTTTTCTTAGCGCTATATACTTATTCTTCTCCAGTATGTTAGAGGCTGATTTATAAATGAGGATCTTAATTCTTATTTAGTGTTTCCCCCTACGCCATGTGAACCCCCCCATTTCTTAGGTACACCTATGTCTGTCCCACTCCCTGCTAAACCCCAACCTTTCCTTCCTTGGTAAGAGTCTTTTAGTAGGATGCATAATTGGTGCTCACAAAGGGACAGATGATGTACGGTTTATCCCTCGCCTGTATTTTACATGACTTGCAACTTGATGAGTTTCACAGGAGCTTACGTTGATGCTATTATTGAAGGGGTGCTTCATCCTTTCCCTCTGAGGTGATATCCCCATACTCACCTGCAGGCCCCTCACTCAGTTTCCATCACTCCTGTGACAAAGTTTCTATAGCTTCAACGAGATATGTTGGACTGCATCTTCATGGTGCACTGTGCTCGGATCCATATGAGACCCCTGACAAAACATATTCTCTCCCACTGACAGCAGAACTTGCAGTCCCTAAATGGTTGATGTCCTCTAGTACTAAAGTTTTGCAAGTGTGTATCTTCATCCTTGCTGTTTGTTTATTTCTGGTGGTGTCAGGTGCAGTGAACTTGTTACTGCCTGCTACATCATCATTACATAAGGACTGAGACAAGTGAAAGGGACAAAGTTGTATTGCTTGGTTTACTTCTCAGTACTCTATACTTCACTGACTCCTTTGCTTTGTACTGTTGCTTTCTGATCTCATTGCTCCTCTCCTAGGTATTTACAGTACGACAACATCACCTGAAGCAAACGTGTGTGTGCTCTTACACCTGTGCTATTTAATATCTGTACTAAGTCTTTGTGTGATTAGTTGGCCACACCAGAGCTGGGGTTTTACATCAATGCTGATGATACTTATGTATTGCTTCCTCTAAATGGTCATATGGATTTTGAGGTGGCAAGCATCTCTGTCTAGCATCCAGTTGTGGATGAAATTAATTGGCTCACCCTCAATATCAACAAAAAAAAGCTAATGGTAATTGGTTCTAACGGTATGACTGTGAGGTTGCTTGCATCTCATAAATGGGTCCAGAAGTTGAGCATGCCTCACAAATAGTGGCCAATGAAGACTGTACTATGGTGCACATTGACGAGACAAAAACCCTTGGGTTTGCTCTAGCTAGTGTTTTGAGACCCAAAGCCCAAATTAATTCCTTGCAGAAGACCCGTGCCTTCCACCTCCAATTGCCAGTCAAATTCAAATCTTTTTTGATGAAAGTGGAGAAAGCCATATGGGTTCTCAGCGTCAATATTGTGCCACCCTTTTTAATTACTGCCCCAAAGAAGTAATTGGGTGAGCTTCAAAAGCTACATGGTTCATGACTTGTATAAATCACTAGAGACATGCTAGTCCTTCCATTTGGAGGCTCCCCTTGCTTTTGAGTAATGACAAAGTTAAATTCTGGGCACTCTCTTCAATGTTCAAAATTGTTCTTGACAGTAGCTTTGTCTACTAGAAATCTAGGGTGGTTTGTCTATATTCTCCGTTGTCCATTGAGATCAATGGACAAGGATCCGTTCATGCCTTCTCCTTTCAGGAGAAAGGAGAATAGGAGGTAATCTTCTTCGAGTTAATGGGTTACACTAATAGAAAGATGTGCCCTTGGCTGTTAATAAAGCTCAGGGCCTCCTATAATTTAAAAATAGTTTGAAAAGCTACTTCTTGCAACCTTACTGAATTGCCAATTTTGTGACCAAACTGTCACCTATGGTCAATGTGTGCCTCATAAAACCCCTTGGCTTGACATGCCGTGATTGTTCCCTCTTGCACCGTCTCATCAGTCAAGGGTGGAAAAGGTGAAGAAAATGTAAATATTATTAAGTGGGCAATAAGTGCTTTTCTTTAGGGTTGCCCTGTTGGTTTAAGGATTAGGACAAGGAAACATAGGACACATTGTTACTAGTTGGTAATATGAGCATTCTGAAAGGTCTTGAAAATCCACCTCTTCTTAACTTCTAGCTCCATACTCACATTCTATCTATTGTATTGTATTATATTGGAGCACTTATCTAGTGCTTACCACTCCTAAGTGGGGCACTGAAGCGCTTGCCTATATGGGCAGCAAGCTATGCCATGTAGGGTGTGTGGTTGGAAAGGTGTTGCCTTTGTTTTGTGATCCTATCTGGGAAGTGGGAAGTGTTTCGACGTTGTGCATGATGACCACTGTGGTACTGTTATCCTGTTCTGGCATAATAATGTGTGATAGATCCCAGCTCTCTTCTGATCTTTCCGCCTATTCGTTTATGCACAACCTCACATCCATACCCCTATCCTCTCACATTGCTACCCCACCTAACTACTGAAATCCCAATGACCTACCTTATTCACTTCCCACACATCTACACCACATTTCCACATCTAACACATCACTACCACCTTTCACCTCCCATGTCCATTCTCGAAATCAAATCAACCCATTCTACTCACATCCACTGCTATCTCTTCCTACATCCCTCCTCCTCCAATATTATTCCCACACCGCGTGCTAACCTAACCCACAAACACAGACACTTGACCCACATCTATCTTAAATATTGTAACATACCTGAACTCACAGCTTTCTATCCTAACCTATATAAATCCATCCTACGCTTCCCACCAACATCTCATATAAAAAAAAACTCATCTGAAAAACTACCTCAACTTTTAAAATCCTTTCACCCACAACACATAACACATAATCTCCCACCCACAAATACATTCCACATCTACTACAGTCCACATTTCATGGCAGAACCAAACTTACCACCAGAAGAGATCACAGACCTCTCTACCTTCACCTCTCACAAACCTCATCCTTGCAGTATCACTCTTTATCTAAAACCTTAATGACTCATCACAACTAAACACTATTAAACACCATACAAGCCAATTCATCCACAACTTCCATATGCATCCATCAGCAACATGTAAATCTCTAGTTAGAGCACTAAAACTAGATTAAAACAATCCCCCACCATCTCTTACTCATAACCCTTCCACTTTCAACAAACAAAAAAGTAAGACACACACCACCATCATATAATCTTTGCATCGCCCATACTATATCACAACAGAATTCAACTCTGTTTTAACACATCATTGAAACACAATCTTACACCCACAATAACCTCACAAACAAAATCTGACTCATTCTCTCTGTCCCATAAAAACTTCATCAGCTCTCTAATAAACCTTATTGAGCAGGACAGCAAAGGTGAGAATCCCACAATTCCAGCATCACCACTCCAGCAACACTTCACTCCTTGTCACCTCTCCATACACATGCTAATCTTAACCATTAGTTACCAAATATCCAGAAAGATTATGAGGCATAAGACCCTTACACATCCAAATTGTCTGCTTATGAATGTCTGTTCAATGAGCAAAATAAATACATTTGTGACCTATCGACAGATACAGAACCAGACATGTTATTCATTCCTGAAACCTGGTTTGGAAATGCATGGCTCGAGCACTGCATGAGGACACCCACCCTTCCCCCGGTTATCAAGCCATTACACATAACCTTGAAAGAAAACCATAACAATCACCACATTGAAAGAAGTAAGTATACAAGGTTGTAAATCCATCCTTGCTTGATGCCTACCCAGCTCCACTTTCAGCTGCCACTTCTTTTGCTCTAGTAACCTCCACCCGACAACAGAGCCTTTACTGATGCTCAGCTCTATCAATGAAACTGTCCCATATATCTAAACTTGGTGGCTTAAACATCTGGTTTGATGAACCAAACATTTGTCAACAAAATACTATCATATCATGCTAAACACACACAATGTACAACAACTCGTCTTTGGACTCACCCAGGTAGCAGGCAACACACTGTATGTAATTTTCTCCAATCTGAAATGAACCATTATGCAACAAACCTTACCTGTTACGTGGACTAATCATTACATAATCATATTCTCATTAAAAATCCGCAAACAAAATCTCAAGTAAAGCTTACCAAACCACCAAAACCTTTAGACAGTGGGATAAACCAAACACGTAGTAATTGGGTTGACACCTAACAATAAATATTCAAATGGAAACTATAAGCACATTAGAAAAATTCTATAAATAGATATTCTCAGCCCTTGATATATTAAACCCAAACACAAAGCAAAAGGAAAAAGGTGGCACCTGTGGATAAATGAAGAGCTGAAAAAATTAAAGGACAAATCTCAGCACTTCAAAGCAAATGGTTCAGGTCTAAGAACCCACACGATAAGCTGTGTCTTCATAGGTGCAACAGAATATTCAAATCATACATAAAGGCCTAACAAATCCTCTACTCAAGAAGGATCAACCATGTCCGGTCGCCAACCTAGATGAGTCCCCGAGGGACTACTAAGGTTTTACCTTCTACGTTTCACTGCGTGAGCCTGGATCTGCCATGGAGTCAGCCCATTTTCTTGATCACAGTGCACTTCTCAAGTCTGTGGACAACCTAGCGACCATCCTTAATGTAGCAAAGCTGCTTAGGTCAACATCTATAATTTCCGAACTGGCATCAGCTCCCAACATGTCATTAATGCCCACTGCCACCATCTTTCTCCCATGGCCCTTCCTAAATCCGATGCAAATGCTTTCGAGATCAAATATCCCCCAAAACTTTCCAAACACACAATGAAAATCTTGAAACACAGGACCTTGAGAAACTTCCCAGAAAACTTATTTGCAAACTAATACCACTGCCAATGTAAAGGCTCCCTCAAAACTGACCTCCTCTTCACACACAACACTGACCTATGGATCAGATCCTTATGCCGTTATCTCCCATTCTCTTCTCTCTCTAACATTCCCTTTGGATGCAAACTCAAATGCTGCCCCCGTTTGAGCCTTTCGGGTAACCTTTCTGTATCCATCTACAGTAGTGGGAAGATAATGTTCCAAGCCAACAACACTATTTTAGACACCATCATCTTAATTTATCTCACTGTCAATCCCTCCTACGATCCTCCAGGATCCCCCTCTTCGTCCACCCATAACACCCCTCATTCACTCACTCTCACCCCTTCCATTTCACCAAGACAACGTCTCTCACCCCAGACTTTCCTATAATCCGTTATGGCCCCATAGCTCACTTCCAATTCCATATCTTGAACATCCCTCCCACATACCATCTCCACACCAGTCTTCTCCAACCTTCCACAAACCATTATCTCCCACCCTGGCTGCCGTTTTCACCCTTCTTTCATCATCAGAGTCGTCCCATATGTTCCCCCCTTCCTCCCTTTTTTGCTTCCTGCCCCTACATTTCTAAACAACAGACAGCAACAACCAGCACCTTCCCCCCTTGCACCTCAATCCATCAGTGTCCATTCCTGACAGTCCACCCCAATCCTCCCGCAATTACTGAACATAACTGGAATCTTTTCAACAAGTACCTTTCCTCGTTCTCACACCTCTCTTGAAGAATGGACATCCTCACATCGGCTCTATTCCAGCTTAGATACTCTCTGTCTTCTCATCGCTCCCATCCTTTTCACCCCTTACAAACCCTCCCCCCACACCTTTCTACCATACCTAGAGACAGCCGCCAACCAACACCCTAACAGACATAACCACCCCTTGACAACTCAGACCTACTCCCTCTCCTAAAGAGTTACGCAGCTTCAAATCCGGCTACCCCCTCATCCTATCTTCCCTTGGGCACTGCCAGATTTCCACCATCATCTCAGAGCACATTAAAACTCCCACATACCATCCAAAGTCACACTCCTCCTTCCTTAACTTCATACAAATCCCAACTACCCTCCCGGATCATCCAAGTCAAAAAGACAACAGCTTCTCCCTGAACTGCATGCTACACAATTGTGGATCTGCAATCAAATACTGTCTAGAATTATCAGACTCGATCCTGACCCTTAATCTTGACATCCTATTCCTCACAGAAACGTGACTCAATGTCTCATCTAACCACGCTCTAGATCTTCTTCCTCCTCCCAAATACTCAATTTTGTACTGCGACTGGGAAGATAGACGCGGTGGCGGTCTCGCACTCATTAACCAAAAGTCTCTGGGATTGTGAACCCTCCCAATGACTCACTTTCTTTCAGACCTTCAAAAGCTTGTCATTGGAACCGTCCACAGCCACTACCTCCAACCTCAGATTGAATGTGATTCACCATCCACTAGGTCAAAACAACACCTTCATTCAGGAGTGCATGGATTTCTTCACATCTCAATTTATCTGCTCTGACAACAATATCTTCCTTGGTGACTTCAACATTCACTGGGGAAAAATGGGCAACAGTTATTTGGACACTTTTACCTCCTTTCTCAGTGCCAACGATCTCGAGCTACACTGCCATAAACCTACACACCACAAAGGCACCATTCTGGATCTGATAATCTCTAATTCCCCCTACCTAAAGACATATGACTCCACCCCAGTCGACTGGTCTGATCATGTGCAAATCCAGTTCTCTTTAACTGGCTCTTACACCAAAACATACAGGCAACATAAGAAAAATATGGTTCAAACACACATTCGACCTTGACACTGAAGGCATGGCCATCATGGCCCTTTCCAACCCTAACTGCGATTACACATCATCCTGACATCAACAATGCCACCGACAAGTTCAACTCCTGTATGGAATCCCTTATCGATACATTTGCACCCCTGAAGTGCTAATTATCCAGACTAAAATCCTCTAGGCCCTGGTTCTCTAAAGAGCTATATCAAGAACAAAAGCGTATCAGAAAATATGAGAAAGAATGGAGAAAAGCGCCATCTTTCCCTGAGTATGACTAAGCTTCACAAAGCGAGAAAACAATACAAAGATCAAATCCTCTGAGCCAAATCCTCCCATGTCAGAGCCCATGTGAATTCTGCAAAGAATGGGCTGAAGCACCTGTTCGAGGTTATTGCACTGTCTACCAACCCCTGTATCACTTCAGCTCTCAAGCCATCTGTGACCCATTGCAACATCTTTTTGGATTTCTTTGATAAAAAAGTTAGAGACATCCATATTTCACTTCCCTTCTACTACTCCCCTGAAATGGGGGAGTATCTACCATGCAAGGCACCACAGTCATGGTCATCTTTCTCTCCAATCTCCGAGCATGACCTCCAACATACTATCTCTAAAGTAAAACTATAAAAAACATCCTCAGGATGCTATTTCAGGCGCTATCAGCAAATCTTTTGCCACACACCTACTGCCCATATGGATTGCGGTGGTCAATTCCTCCCTCAAATAGGGCATCTTCCCTGAAAGACTAAAAATGGGCCAAATCACTCTGCTGTTAAAAAAACTACCTCTTGATCCAGAGAACCTAAATAAGTACCGCCCAGTCTCCACACTCCCATTTTTAGGCAAAGACATTGAAACTTGTGTAGCGTCTCAACCATCCTCACACATTCAAACAAGCAACATCATAGACACTCTCCAATCAGGTTTCCGCCAGGGTTACAGTACAGAACCTGTGATCCTCCAAATAATCGATGATTCCCTTAGAACCCTCAACTGTGGCTCTGCCTCCTGGCCCTCCTGGAGTTATCCGCCTCATTCAACACTGTCCACCATCATGACCTCCTTCTTATTCTTGAACTACTCATGGGATGCGGACGCACTGTTCTTAGCTGGTTCTCCTCTTACCTATCCAACCGTTCCCAAATTGTGAAAATGGGCAAGTCATTCTTGAGACCAGTCAGTGTTCACCAAGGTGTCCCTCGAGGTTTGATTCCTCTCTCCAACCCTCTTCAACCTCTACCTAGAACCACTATGTTTGATTGTCAGAAACTCTGGGATTCTCTTCCACCTCTACGCTGACGATAGCCAAATATCCCTGAAAATCTCAAACCTGGAGGATGTTGTCCGGCTTTCAAATACACTCCTAAAAATTCAAAACTGTATGTCCGACCACTATTTAAACTCAACCCAACTAAAACAGAATTTCTATTCATCTCACCCTCAAAAGCAAAAACGGCAGTACAAGAATTGATGGCCAACTTTCTCACCTTCAAAGGCTGCCCTGCCATTGTCACGAGTGCCAGATCACTCAGCAGGACCCTTGATAATTGTCTTAACCTTCACAGCCACATAGCAGCCATGTCCAACAGCACATGACACCAACTTAGGCAGCTTTGGGGCATCAGACAATCGACTCTAGAACAAGACCTCAAGACAGTGGTGCAGTCCATCGTTCTCGCTAGACTAGACTATGGAATCACCCTCCTCTCTCACATTCCTAAAGTTCACCTAGGCCCTCTAAGAGCAACACTACATACTGCAGCACGCTTAGACTTAGGTCTCAAGAAATTTGACCACATTTCCCCTGCCCTGCCAACCCTCGAATCTCTCCCCATTGAAGCACTCGCTGAATTCAAAATCACTTGCAACATCCACAGAGTGCTGTACTCCTCCTCACCCTCCTATCTCAACGAGAAAGTGAAAATCTCTGGAGTAAATAGGGGTTCCAGAAATGCCCAATCCCTGCTCCTGGAACCTCCCATCTTCAGGTGAGAATGATACATGAACCAGTCTTTCTCTGGCAGTGCCACTAGATTCTGGAACTCTATGCCTTTCAGTCCATCTAACCACCTGCCTAGCATCCTTCAAAAAGGACCTCAAGCTCCTTCTATTTGACAGACATTTTGTTTAATTCACTCTCGACAAGACGTATTTACTTTCTCCACTGTGCCCTGATCTGCAATAGGGCCGAGGAAATGAACAGTTAAACAACTGTCCATTTCCTCGGCCCTATTGTTGTAAATGTCTTTTGTGGTAACTCCTGAATACATACACTGATGTAAACGTCCAACTTTAATGACTATTAATGTAACCCTGTGTAACCTTGTATCCTGTATGTTGTAAAGCGCTCTGATGCCTTTGGGCCATGTCCGCACTACATCAAATTGCAAAAAGAAAAACACATAATTGAAAATTCCCACTCCAGGAAGACCTCACAGCCCAACGTAACCACCAACTTGGATCAGGTAGTACAGAACTTTAAAGACTTGATCATCAGTACCGCCGACCTAGTTGCCCCAACCAAACCAGCCAATAACCACCAAAAAAGCCAGCTGGTACACTCCGGAACTCAGCACATCAAAACGCAGGTGCAATCAACTGGAGAGAAGATGGCGCACCAGCCAGAACCATGCTGACTGAGACACCTTCAAAACAGCCCTCAAGGACTACCACCACCAGATCAAAGCCACAAAAAAGGAGGCCCTGACCCACCGGAATGAGGACCAATACCAAGGAACTCTTCACCATCGTCAGAGAGTTTGCCTGCCCATCAGCCATTGAAAACTCCACTCCTCCCCTCGGAATAACTCTGAGATGCCCTTGCTGACCACTTCCACAACAAGATAGAAACCATCTACAGTAACTTCGATCCCCCACCCTATGACCTGCCCTGCATTCCATCGCCTCCACTGCCAACCACCTGCTCACTGCAGTGGTAAAACCCAGCACACCCAATACAATCACACACATGAGCCTCATCCACTCTGGAGCACCCACCAACCACTGATGCAACAGGCTCTTCAACCACAGAAGAAACAAGATCAGCCGCAAGTTCACCACCATCCTCTAAGCCTTGTTAACCATGGGCACTTTTAAAGAAGCCTGGAAACATACCGAGATCAGACCCCCTCCTCAAGAAGCCCTCTGCAGACCCCAGCGAGCTCCAGAATTACCGCCTAATCTCTCTGCTCCCGTTCCCTGCCAAAGTCATAGAGAAGGCCATCAACCTCCAACTCACCGAACACCTGGAGAGAAACAACCTGCTAGACCCCTCGCAATCAGGCTTCAGAGCCAATCACAGCACTGAGGCAGCTCTGATCGCCGCAACAGACGACATCCGTGCCCTGTTCGACAGAGGAGAAGCAGCCGCCCTGATCCTGCTTGACCTCTCCACCTCCCTGGATACCGTTTCCCACCACACACTGATCAACTGACTACGGCAGATTGGGATCACAAACGCACTCAGGTGGACGTCATCCTTCCTCACAGGACACACCCAGAGATTCCGCCATCACCCCTTCACCTCACTCTACAGAGACACCACCACCGAAGTCATGCAATGACTCCAGAAGATCCACAACACAGCTGCCAGCCTGATCCTCAACCTGCCTAGGAGAACCCAGACCACCCAGCACCTGAAGGACCTCCATTGGCTCCTGATCCAGAAAATATGCCACTTCAAGCTCCTGGCCCATGCCTACAAAGCCCTCCATAACCAAGGACCCACCTTTGCCTTCACCAACCGACCAGGAACCTCAACTCGGCACACATCACCCTCGCAAAGATACCGTGCATATGCCACTGCTGTGCCGGAGGACGCTCCTTTTCCTACTTTGCCACCAAAGCCTGGAACGCCTTCCCCCTCTACCTCCACACCACACCCTCACTGACCCATTTAAAAAAGGACTGAAAACCTGGCTTTTCAATTAAACATCTGCAGCAAGCACCTGGATACCCACGCGGGTGACAAGCCACACTATACAGATGTCACCTGGTTGATTGATTGCTATATCAACTGCCCACAAGTAATCAACCTTGACCCTTCCTTTCTACTATGCATACTTCCTCAGATTACACCCTAACTCCTAACTCAACATTCCAAAAAACTGCATACAAATAACCTGGATCAGGAATTATGCTCTCCCTTGCCTTTCCGTTTGAATGATATTCTCCTTACATTCCATGCACTGCATCCCTTAGTGCCTCTGAGTTTAATCTGCCCTTTCAAGAGCCTTCCACCTAACTCTCCACTAAACTTCACTAGACTGAATAAATTACTTTCGTAACCATTAACAATAACAAAACCTTTCTACTAATCTTGCCCAGCTAAATCACAATTTCTCATCTGTTCTAAACTCCCCTTGTTATGTCAAAATATCCTACTATCTCCACACTGTTTATTAATCCCTCTTTCTTCCATTTGCATGAACTCACTCTAATAGTTACACCTAGCTCCTATTAACTTAGTGCATCACCACTTAATCCCTGTGGTAAAATTCTTCAGTTTTCTTGGAGCACAACAGTAACCCAATAACCAAAAAATCTACAACAATAATTAATAACCACTGGTTTAATCACTATCTTTGGGGTATGGAGTAACTGCTACCTGGCATAAAGCGCTTCAACTCTTCATCAGGGGCAAGCACCATATAAATGCAATTACATACAATAATTAGGGTCCATCTATAGGACTTTCTAGGTGTTGGAATTACAAGAGTATTTTTCAAAGAACACAGAGCCACACTTCTATTATCTTTCTTACAAAACACATATTACAGTATCATATAAAATCTATTCTCGGTCCTCACAGTAAGCATTATCAGGCATGTATTTGCAGAACTAGGAACATTATGAAGTCGCCTTTTAATTCTCTAGAGAGTTGCATTGCTCTTTTTGGGGTAGAATTCCAATTACTGCTTCTGCTAAACTTTGTTTTTGTAATTTGTTTCAGGAAAGGTCCAAAGGTAGCCATGCTGATCAATCTTACAGGACATTTCCTACTAGTCTTCCTAACATTCTTCAGGTAGAGCAGTAGGATTTCTTGAAGAGATTTAAAAATGTCAGCCCTTTGATAATGAAAGAATTTAAAGATTGCATTCTGACTTCTAAAACAGGATTCCCAACTGAAGCATGCCCTCCTAAATAGTTGCTTAAAACTGTTGACATTGCTGCTCACAACAAATATGTCTGAATTCTTCATTTAGTGCACTGACAGTATATATTTCTTTTATGGAACACATTGTTGCCTAGTTACACATGCGTAAGGCAGAACTATATGCCCATGTGTCTTTCACTTTTATTAGTCAAGATTCTAGAGAAATCAATCAATTCGCTGGTTACTGGTTTTCTTCAAAAATCCAGTGCATTTGATGGTGCCCAGTATAAGTTTTGAATGGCTTATGATACCAGGACAGTGCTAGAGGCAGCAGTTGATGAAGCATGCATGATACAGGAACATCGCATTACCATGGCAATCCTGTTGTCATCCTTTGATAATACCGACCAAAGCCTTCTTACTTCTTGGAGTTCCACTTCTGGAATTAGTTATCAGGTTCTGGATTAGCTGGAATAGCTTTATTCTTTTCTTAAAGTGCAATTTGAAGCAGTAACTCTCCCACCTTTTAAAAATTAACACTACCTTTTTATTTGCGAGCTGCCACAGGTCTTCTCGTGGAGTCCCATGATTTTTAAATTCTCTATTGGGACACTCAAATTAGATCTTTGTGATCAACTGCCATTATTTGGCTCTAACAAAGTCCAATATCATTTTGTATCTTCGCAATAGGCCTTCTGAACTGGGATCCACTCTTGTGCCTCTTGAATCAGCAAGCAATCTTGGGGTTATTATTAACTGTAAGTTATCCTTCAAACACCCCCCCCCCCCCCCACACACACACACACACATCATCAACCTGACTGGGATCAGCTGTGTGTTGTAGGAGGCTGGCCTGCTTTGTAGTGGGTACCCAAGGTACTTACACCTTATAACAGGGCCTGTTATTCCTTATTAATGAAATATAGTCAGTGTCTAGAGGTGGCTGTAGGCAGAGCATCCAAGGCTGAACTAGGAGACATGCAAAGCTCTTGCAATACAACTGTAGTCACACAGTACTCACACACATGAAAGACAATACTCAGTGTTACAAAAATAAAGGTACTTTATTTTAGTGACACAATGCCAAAAATACCCGAGAGACTATGCTCCCTTAGGAGGTAAGTAATATACACAATATATACACTAGTAACCAAAAACAGGTAAATACACAGTCAGAAAACAGTGCAAACAGTAAAATTCACACTGGGTTGCAATGGGCCTAGGCTGAACACAAACCATATACTAAAATAGTGGAATGCAAATGTCAGTTTCCCACCTAGGCAAGTGTAGTGTGTAGAAGGGCGCAGGGAGTGTAAGAAATCACCAAAGGTAAGTAATAGAACCCACCCCAGAGCCCAGGAACACAGGAGTAAATCACAGTAAGTTTCCTGAAACACACAAGAAGTCATGATAGAAGATTATGCTAGAACCAGAAGAGTCTGAAAGACACCAACAATGGATTCCTGTACCTGAAGACCTGTGGAAGAAGGGGACCAAGTCCAAGAAGTACTGAAAAGTCCAGGGAGAACAGGAGCCCTCGCTAACCAGGATGAAGGTGCAAAAGAAGAACCACCGGTGAGAAGACAAAGCCAGTATTGCACCAAAGAAGACAGATGTGGGTTCCTGAATGGTGCAGAAGATGTCCCACGCTGGATGGATGAATGCAGTCTGGTTTACGTCGCTGGATTCCGCCAACAAGCCTTGGCACACGCAAAACTCACGGTTGGCGGAACATGGCACTGCCCGGGACCAGGAGGGACCTGGTGGCCTCTACCCAGGAGGGGGAGACAGATGGGGCTCTCAGCAACTCAAAGAGCCCTCAGAAGACCAGGCAGTGCACACAGGAGTCCCACAACATGGGTACAACGGAGGTGCAAATGGAGGACCATGCAGCACGACACAATGGGATCCCACGCCCCGGAGAACCACTCAGGCAGCTGTGCATTGCAGGATGGAGTGCTGGGGGCATAAGCTGTGCTGTGCATGAAGAACGTCCTGGAAGGTTGCTCACAAGTCTTGGCAACTGCAAGTCATGCGGTGCACAGGGGTCCTGTCCTGCGTGGAGAGGGAAGCTCTTACCTCCACAAAAGTTGGACAGCTGGACGTTGGGACTATCGGAGTCACTTTAGTCTACCACCTGTGTTGCTGGATCCACGCCTGTTGTCTGGAGAGGGGACCCACGCTACCATCATCGCTACAGAGAGGTGTCTGCTGAAGCATGGAAGTGACTCCGTCACTCCACAAGAGATTCCTTTGGTTTTTCAGGTGCAGGCTGAAGTCAGGCAGTCCTCAGAGGACGCACAACCTGGAAACTGTTGCATTTGCTGGCAGGAGCTGAAGTTACAATGTTGCAGAAGTCATCTTAGCTTCTTTATTGCAGTTTTGTAGAGTTCCTGGACCGGTCAGCGGCTGTTCCGTCGGTAGAAGATTAAGTAAAAGATGCAGAGGATTCCTGCTGGAGTCTTGCAATCTGAATCTGAAGAAAAACCCAGAGGAGAGATCCTAAATTACCCTGAAAGGGGGAATTGGTCACATAACCAGGTAAGCACCTATCAGGGGAGGTCTCTGACGTCACCTTCTGGCAATGCCCACTCAGATTCTCCATGATTTCCCTGCCCATCCTGAAAACAAGATGGCAGAGCCCAGGGACCTTCTGGAGGAGCTCTGAGCACCACCCCTAGGGTGGTGATGGACAGGGGAGTGGTCACTCCCCTTTCCTTTGTCCAATTTCGTGCCAGGGCAGGGACTGGGGGTTCCTGCAGCGGTGTAGACTTGATTATGCAAGGAGGGCACCATCTGTGCCCTTTGAAGCATTTATAGAGGCTCTGGGAGGCTACTCCTCCCATACCCTTAACACCTATTTCCAAAGGGAGAGGGTGTAACAGGAAATCCTTTGTTCTGCCTTCCTGGGCTTGAACTGCTAAAGCAACAGGAGGGCAGAAACCTGTCTATGAGGTGGCAGCAGCTGGGGCTGCCTGGAAAACCTCAGAAGGCTGGTGTGGCAGTACTGGGGGTCCACTGTGGAGCCCCCAAAGTGCATGTAATTGTGCAACCAATACCAGAATCAGTATTGGGGTACAATTCCTAATTGTTAGACACCTTGCATGGCCATATCCGGAGTGACCATTGTGAAGCCGGACATAGGTATAGACCTATGTCCAGTGCACGTGTAAAATGGCGTCCCCGCACTCACGCAGTCTAGGAAAATGGTCCTGGACCTCTTGTGGGCACCTCTGCTAGTGCAGAGGTGCCCTCACACAAAGGTACTTTGCACCCAGCCTTCAGAGTTTCAAGGCCTGAGATATAGGTGACTTATAAGTGACCTGGTGCAGTGTAAATGGCAGTGAAAGGGTGCATGTACCATTTTACACAGGCTGCAATGGCAGTCCTGTAGAAGTCTTTGCATGGGTTCCCTATGGGTGGCAAAAGTAATGCTGCAGCCCATAGGGATCCACTGGAACCTTAATGCCCTGGGTACCTAAGTACCATGTACTAGGGACTTATAATGGGGCACAAATATGCCAATTTGGAGTGAAATACTGGGTTACCAGTATGTATTGACACATTTGGGAACAGAGAGAGAATAAGCACTGGGGTCCTGGCTAGGAGGATCCCAGTGACACATTCAAGCATACTGACCAAAACAGTGAAACATACTGACAAGTAGGCCACAAACCATAAGCACTGGGGTCCTGACTAGCAGGATCCCAGTGACACAGTCAAAACTCACTGACAAACCGAAAATGGGGGTAACCATGCTGGAAAGAAGCAACTTTCAGACACAACCCCACTTCCCCACCAAACGAAGGATAATACGGCTAACCTTGGCCAGTTGAGACCTTGTTGTCTAAGTGGTAAGTGGAGAGTAGATCTGCAATAGAGTGGTTACTCACTTTATCATCCACTGTATGGTTGCTTCGCTGTGGGGAGGTAAACCGCCCTCTTTGGAGATTTTTAGATAGAGAACAGTGCAAGTGTGTACTCTGAGATTCCCTATTTGAAAGGATATTAAAACATTTTAAAGTGGGGCAGTGTGACTGTCCCTGGGATCCTATGTCAAGACAGGGCTGCTGTCCTAAGAATTGCAATGCTAGACAGGGATGATGTCTTAGCAAGGCCAGAGCAGAGCAAAAAGTTTGTTCCTGTGGCTCTAAGAGAGGACAGGGTTGCTGTCCCTCTTGGGTTGGAGCAGGACAGGGCTCCTGTCCTAAAGGCTCCACATAAGGACAGGGCTGCTGTCCTATGTTTTTAGAGGTAGTGCAAGGGTGCTGCACTAAAGTTTCTCTAGGAGGGCTGGAGGGTTGCTCCAAATTTACCAAAAGAGTGCAGTTACACTTATCTGTTTCAGTGTTTTCACAGAGAGGGACTTTTACCTCTGGGAGTTTAGCTGTGGTAGCTGTGGGCTCCCTTGGTACAGGTTCCACCATAGGAGAGGTATCTCCCACCCCAGGAATGGTATCCTTAGTGGTAGGGTGGGGAAGGGATACTTTCATACCCTTTTTACCTGTGGGGCGAGGAGGATCCTGAGGCTTCAGGGCTCCTTCTCTTACTTGCTTTTTTATTTCACTTGAAATGAGAGGAAGCTATTCCTCAGGAATACCCGGCATGGATGCATGGGTCCTAAACTCTACCTCAGCCCAACCTGAGGCCTCCAGGTCATTACCTAAGAGACAGTCTACAGGGAAGCTAGGTGACACCACCACCTGTTTTGGGCCAGTAACTCCACCCCAACTAAGTTGCACTACAGCTAAGGGGAGAGACTGAGTGGAGTTGCTGACATCAGTAACCTGGTACTTCAGTCCAAGGAGGTGTTGTGCAGATGACACCAGGTTTTCAGTCAACAAAATGATACTGGCGCCTGTGTCCCTGTAGGCCTGGGCCTCAACACCATTTATTTCAATTGACTGCTTGTACTTATCCACGTTAAGGTGACAAGTAGCCAAGGAGGCAAGGCCAATGCCACCAGGTGAGACAGAAACTGTCTTGGGGGTTTCCACACCTACCTCAGTTTCTATGATGGACCCAAAAGTGAACCCAACCACACCTTTAGTTTGACTAAGGCCAGTAGTCCCACCACTATTACTACTACTACTAGGGGCACTAGAGGTTGAAGTGGATATATTAGTGGTGGAAGGCTCAGGCACTTTACCTGGACAGGACTTATCCCCTGGCCTATGGCTTTTACCTCTGCACACATAGCACCAAGGCTTTTTATTTTGTATTGAATAATTTTTATCCCCACCCCCAGAGGAGTGTTGTGAACATGAAGAGGGATCTTTATGTTTATGTTTGTCCCCATGCTTGTCCTGAGATTTTTCACCATCTTTTTCTTTGTCACCCCTTGTAGGAGCTTTTCTGCTCACCCTTTTCTGACCCATTTGTCTGCCTTCTTTCCCATTGCTTGGGGAGAGGTCAGATCTGAGTCTACCAAGTACTGGTGCAACAAGTCAGACACACAATTGTTAAGAATATGCTCTTTCAAAATCAGATTATATAGACCCTCACAGTCAGACACTTTGCTGCCATGTAACCAACCTTCTAAAGCCTTCACTAAACAGTCCGCAAAGTCTTTCCAATCTTGTGAAGACTCTTTTCTGGTTTCTCTGAACTTAATTCTGTATTGTTCAGTGGTTAAGCCAAATCTATCAAAGAGTGCTGTCCTCAAAACATTGTAGTTATCTGAATCTTCCTCCCTCCCGGTAAGGAGTCTAGCTCTCCCCTTTCCAGAAAAGGACAACCACAGAATAGCAGCCCACTGCATCTGAGGAACCCTCTGTACTTTACCGGCCCTCTTAAGTGCAGCAAACCACTTGTAGATATCATCCCCCTCCTTGTAAGGGGGAACAATTTTATGCAAGTTCCTGGAATCAAAGGTATTCTCCCTATCACCATAACTCCTGAAACTGGTGTTGCTGCTGCCACCATGGGAAACTAACCCCAACACCCACCTTTCCCTTTCCACAGCTAAGGTCCCTATCTAGGGCCAACTGTTGCTGTGGCAGCCTCAGTCTAGCCTCCTCCAGTCTCAGCTTTCTGAGTTCCCTGTCTAGGGAGACATCCTCTGGATTGGATGTGTGGTACCCCTCAGAGGTGACATGGGAATGAGCAGAGGCAGATCTTTCCCTAGTTTTGGTAACCCTAGTGACCTGACCTGTAGGTGTGAAGGGGGCTCTACCTGTGTGTGAACCCCTCCCACTGCCAGCTACACTGGATGGTTTGCTATGGGGGAGATTTTGCGAAGGACCCTCCCCTGAATCCTTAGGCTGCTCCCCTGTTTCTAAATGGTTAGAATCCCCCTCCCTCTCCTCCTCCTGGTTATCAGTCGGCTCCTGGTCATCCTGGAGAAGGAGTCTTAAAAAGGACGTCCTTGTTAGGGTTAGGGTTCCTCCCTACCTCTAGGCTTCTCTCTTAGCAAAGCCCCTTTAAACCTTCGAAAGATAGGTTCTCATAAGAGGTTTTTATGATCCTCGGGGTGGCTGCAGAGGAAGACATAGTGATAGAAAGTTAGACTAAAGTGAAAGGAAAGAAAAAGACCTACATAACCTAACTTTTAGATTTTTAGAAAGCAAGTTAAAAGACTAGGTATACTCTTGTATAGCTCCAGGTATAGAGTACACTTTCCTGTGGGAAGTACCGGTGACAGAGTGTAGGAAAGTACCCTCCTTTTGGCATGTTACCCCCAATTTCTGCCTGATGTCAGTGTGTTCTTGACTGTGTCACTCGGATCCTGCTAATCAGGACCCCAGTGCTTATGGTTTATGGCCTGCTTGTCAGTGTGTTTCACTGTTTTCTAAATTGTCACTGGAGTCCTGCAAACCAGAACTCCAGTGCTCATGCTCTCTCTGTTTCCAAATTTGTCACTACAGTTTAGTGACTCCATATTTCACTCCAAATTGGCACACTGCCCCCCCCCCCCCATAAGTCCCTGGTATATGGTACATAGGTACCCAGGGCGTTGGAGTTCCAGGGGATCCTTATGGGCTGCAGCATTTCTTTTGCCACCCATAAGGAGCCCATACAAAGGCTTCTTCAGGACTGCCATTGCAGCCTGTGTGAAAAAGTGCATGCACTATTTCACAGCCATAGACACTGCACCAGGTCACCTATAAGTCACCTATATATCAAGTCTTCCAACCCTGAAGATTGAGTGCTAAGTGCCTGTGTGTAAGGGCACCCCTGCACTAGCAGAGGTGCCCCATGTCATCAAGGCCCATTTTCCCAGACTTAGTGAGTGCAGGCATGACATTTTACGCATGCACTACATATAGGTCAATACCTATATGTAGCTTCACAATGGTAACTCCGAGTATGGCCATGTAAGTTGTCTAATAACTGGGAATTGTACCCCAATACTGATTCCAGTATTGATTTTACAATCCCATGCACTCTGGGGGCTCCACCATGGACCACCAGTACTGCCAAACCAGCCTTCTGAGGTTTTCACTGCAGCCCCAGGTGCTGCCACCTCACACACAGGGTTCTGCCCCACTGGGACGTGAGCAGCTCAAGCCCAGGAAGCCAGAACAATGCATTTACTTTAGGAGAGGGGTGTTACACCCTTTCCCTTTGGAAATAGGTATTGCAGGCATGGGAGGGGTATCCTCCCAGAGCCTCTGGAAATGCTTTGAAGGGCACAGATGGTGTCCTCCTTGCATAATCCAGTCTACACCGGTTCAGGGACCCCCAGTCCCTGCTCTGGCATGAAATTGGAAAAAGGAAAGGGGAGTGACCACTCCCCTGTCCATCACCACCCTAGGGATGCTGCCCAGAGCTCCTCCAGAATGTCCCTGGGGTTTGCCATCTTGGATTCCAAGGTGGTGGGGCACACTGGGAGCATCTGAGTGGCCAGTGCCAGCAGGTGACGTCAGAGACCCCTCCTGATACGTGCTTACCTGGTTAGGTGACCAACCCTCCTCTCAGGGCTACTTATGGTCTCTCCTCAGAGTGTTTCTTCAGATTCTGACTGCAAGACTCCGGCAGGAATCCTCTGCATCCTTTACTTCATCCTCTACCGACGGATCAATCATTGACTGCTTCAGGAACTCTACAAAACTGCAACAAAGAAGCTAAGACGACTTCTGCAACTTTGTAACTTCTGCTCTTGCCAGCAACTGCAACATTTTCCAGGTCGTGCATCCTCGGAGGACTGCCTGTCTTCAGCCTGCACCAGAAGAACCGAAGGAATCTCCTGTGGTATGACGGAGTCACTTCCCCGCTTCAGCAGGCACCTCTCTGTAGTGACGACCGGTGGCTTGGACCCCTCTCCAGACGACAGGCATGGATCCAACAAGACAGGTGGTAGACTAATGTGACTTCGGCAGACCCACTGTCCAGCTGTCCAACTTTGGTGGCGGTAAAAGCTTGCCTCCCCACGCAAGACAGTACCCCCGTGCACCACGTGACTTGCTGTTGCTAAGGCTTGTGTGCGATCTTCCACGAAGTTCTTCGTTCACAACACAGCTTGGGCCCCAGCACTTCATCCTGCAATGCACAGCTTCCTGAGTGGTTCTCCAGCAGCGTGGGAATCCTTTGTGTCGTGCTGTGTGGGCCTCCATTTGCACCTCCTTTGTCCCCGTGCTGTGGGCCTCCTGTGTACACTGTCTGGTCTTCTGAGGGCTCTCTGAGTTGCGTTGCTGAGCGCACCCTCTGTCTCCCCCTCCCGGGTAGAAGCCACCAGTTCCCTCCTGCTCCCGGGCAGAGCCATTCTCCGCTAACTAAGAGTTTTGCGTGTGCCAAGGCTTCTTGGCGGAATGCAGCGACGCAAACCAGACTACATTTATCCAACCGGCGTGGGACATCTTCTGCACCAATCAGGAACCCGCATCTGTCTTCTTTGGTGCAATACTGACTTTGTCTTCTCACCGGTGGTTCCATTTTTGCACCTTCATCCGGGTTAGCAGGGGCTCCTGTTCACCCTGGACTCTTCAGTGCTTCTTGGACTTGGTCCCATTTTTCCACAGGTCTTCAGGTACAGGAATCCATCATTGGTGTCTTGCAGTCTCTTCTGGTTCTTGCATTATCTTCTATCAACTTCTAGTGTGTTTATGAAACTTGCTGTGTTTTAATCCAGCTTTCCTCAGCTCTGCGGTGAGGTATTTTACTTACCTTTGGTATTTTCTTACACTCCCAGCGCTCCTCTACACACTACACTTGCCTAGGTGGGAAACCGACTTTCGCATTTCACTATTTTAGTATATGGTTTGTGTTCCCCCTAGGCCCATTGCAACCAATGGTAATTTCCACTATTTGCACTGTTTTCCTACTGTGTACTTACCTGTTTCTGGTTACTGGTGTATATATTGTGTAATTTACTTACCTCCTAAGGGAGTAGAACCTTCAAAGTATTTTTTGGCATTGTGTGACTAAAATAAAGTACCTTTATTTTTGTAACACTAAGTATTATCTTTCATGTGGGTAAGTACTGTGTGACCACAGTGGTATTGCAAGAGTTTTGCATGTCTCCTAGTTCAGCCTTGGCTGCTCTGCCTACAGCTACCACTAGACAGCCTGGCTTCTAGACACTGACTACATTTCACTAATACAGGATAGCTGGACCTGGTATAAGGTGTAAGTACCTTTGGTACCCACTACAAACCAGGCCATCCTCCTACACTGGTGGTGCAGCATTAGGATAAGTACTTGCAATTGCCTTATCACTCTGTCACTGGTGCTTTCCACAAGAAAGTGTACTCTGTACTTTGGGCTATACAAAAATATACCTAGTAATTGCACTTGCACTCCAATTCTAAAAGTTAGATAAAGTAGGTATTTTTCTTCCATTAACTTTACTCTAACTTTTCTATCACTGTGTCTTCCTCTGAGGCCAACCCTAGGGTTACCAAAACTACTTATGAGAACCTAAACTTTAAAAGTTTGAGGGAGCTTTGCTTGGAGAGAAGCCTAGGGTTTGGTAAGGACCCTAACAAAGATTTCCTTTTGAATCTCCTTCTCCAGGATGACCAAAAACAGTCTGGTCACAAGGAGGAAGAGGTAGAGAGGGATTCTAACCAGGTAGATTCAGGAGAGGGTCCTGAGGATGCAGGGGAGGGTTCTTCCCAAGATCTTCCCCCTGGTAATCCTTCTAGTGTATCTGGTAGTGGAAAGGGGTCACACACAGGTAGAACCTCCTTCACACCTAGAGGCCAGGTAACTAGGGTTACACAAGTCAGGGAAAGAGCTACCTCTGCGCATTCCCATGTCACTTCAGTGTCTGAGGGGTCCCACACATCCAACCCTGAGGACAACTCTCTAGATAGGTAACTCAGAAAGCTGAGGTTGCAGGAGGCCAGATTAAGGCTACAACAGCAACAGATGGCCTGATATAGGGAATCCCTAGCTGTGGAAAGGGAACAACAGGGGTTGGAGTTGGTTCCCCATGGTGGCAGCAGCACCAGCAGTTTCAGAAGCTATGGTGTTAAGGAGAACACATTTGACTCTAGAAACTTGCACAAGATTGTCCCCCCTAACAAGGAGGGGGATGACATCTACAAGTGTTTGCTGCACTTGAAAGGGCCTGTAAAGTTCAGAGGGTCCCTCAGATGCAGTGGGCTGCTATTCTGTGGTTGTCCTTCTCTGGCAAGGGGAGAGATAGATTCCTTACTGTTAGAGAAGATGATTCAGGTAATTACAATGTTTTGAAGACAGCACTCTTGGATGGATTTGGCTTAAGCACTGAACAATATAGGCTTAGGTTCAGATAAACCAGAAAAGAGTCTTCACAAGATTGGATAGACTTTGTGGACTGTTCAATGAAGGCCTTAGAAGGTTGGTTACATGGCAGCAAAGTGTCTGATTATGAGGGTGTAGGAAAGTACCATCTTGCCTGGCATGTTACCCCCATTTTTCACTGTATATATGTTGTTTTAGTTGTATGTGTCACTGGGACCCTGCTAGTCAGGGCCCCAGTGCTCATAAGTGTGCCTGAATGTGTTACCTGTGTTATGCCTAACTGTCTCACTGAGGCTCTGCTAATCAAAACCTCAGTGGTTATGCTCTCTCATTTCTTTCAAAGTGTCACTAACAGGCTAGTGACCAATTTTACCAATTTACATTGGCTTACTGGAACACCCTTATAATTCCCTAGTATATGGTACTGAGGTTCCCAGGGTATTGGGGTTCCAGGAGATCCCTATGGGCTGCAGCATTTCTTTTGCCACCCATAGGGAGCTCTGACAATTCTTACACCGGCCTGCCACTGCAGCCTGAGTGAAATAACGTCCACGTTATTTCACAGCCATTTTTCACTGCACTTAAGTAACTTATAAGTCACCTATATGTCTAACCTTTACCTGGTAAAGGTTGGGTGCTAAGTTACTTAGTGTGTGGGCACCCTGGCACTAGCCAAGGTGCCCCCACATTGTTCAGGGCCAATTCCCCAGACTTTGTGAGTGCGGGGACACCATTACACGCGTGCACTACATATAGGTCACTACCTATATGTAGCTTCACAATGGTAACTCCGAATATGGCCATGTAACATGTCTATGATCATGGAATTGCCCCCTCTATACCATCCTGGCATAGTTGGCACAATCCCATGATCCCAGTGGTCTGTAGCACAGACCCTGGTACTGCCAAACTGCCTTTCCCGGGGTTTCACTGCAGCTGCTGCTGCTGCCAACCCCTCAGACAGGCATCTGCCCTCCTGGGGTCCAGCCAGGCCTGGCCCAGGACGGCAGAACAAAGGACTTCCCCTGAGAGAGGGTGTTACACCCTCTCCCTTTGGAAAATGGTGTGAAGGCAGGGGAGGAGTAGCCTCCCCCAGCCTCTGGAAATTCTTTCATGGGCACACATGGTGCCCATTTCTGCATAAGCCAGTCTACACCGGTTCAGGGACCCCTTAGCCCTGCTCTGGCGCGAAACTGGACAAAGGGAAGGGGAGTGACCACTCCCCTGACCTGTACCTCCCCTGGGAGGTGCCCAGAGCTCCTCGAGTGTGCTCCAGACCTCTGCCATCTTGGAAACAGAGGTGCTGCTGGCACACTGGACTGCTCTGAGTGGCCAGTGCCACCAGGTGACGTCAGAGACTCCTTCTGATAGGCTCCTTCAGGTGTTCCTAGCCTATCCTCTCTCCTAGGTAGCCAAACCCTCTTTTATGGCTATTTAGGGTCTCTGTCTCTTGGGATTCCTTAGATAACGAATGCAAGAGCTCATCCGAGTTCCTCTGCATCTCTCTCTTCACCTTCTGCCAAGGAACCGACTGCTGACCGCGCTGGAAGCCTGCAAAACTGCAACATAGTAGCAAAGATGACTACTGCAACTCTGTAACGCTGATCCTGCCGCCTTCTCGACTGTTTTCCTGGTGGTGCATGCTGTGGGGGTAGTCTGCCTCCTCTCTGCACTAGAAGCTCCGAAGAAATCTCCCGTGGGTCGACGGAATCGTCCCCCTGCAACCGCAGGCACCAAAGAACTGCATCACCGGTACCTTGGGTCTCCTCTCAGCACGACGAGCGAGGTCCCTTGAATCCAGCAACTCTGTCCAAGTGACTCCCACAGTCCAGTGACTCTTCAGTCCAAGTTTGGTGGAGGTAAGTCCTTGCCTCCCCACGCCAGACTGCATTGCTGGAAACCGCAACTTTTGCAGCTACTCCGGCCTCCGTGCACTTCTGGCGGAAATCCTTTGTGCACAGTCCAGCCTGGGTCCACGGCACTCTAACCTGCATTGCACGACCTCCTAAGTTGTTCTCCGGCGACGTGGGACTCCTTTGTGTGACTTTGGGTGAGCACTGTTTCACGCATCCTTGTAGTGCCTTTTTCTGGCACTTCTGCGGGTGCTGCCTGCTGCTGAGAGGGCTCCTTGTCTTGCTCGACGCCCCCTCTGTCCCCAGACGCAATTGGCGACATCCTGGTCCCTCCTGGGCCACAGCAGCATCCAAAAACACTAACCGCACGATTTGCAGCTAGCAAGGCTTGTTGGCAGTCTTTTGGCGGAAAAACACTTCTGCACGACTCTCCACAGCGTGGGGGATCCGTCCTCCAAAGGGGAAGTCTCTAGCCCTTGTCGTTCTTGCAGAAACCTATGCTTCTACTGTCCAGTAGCAGCATCTTTGCACCCACAGCTGGCATTTCCTGGGCATCTGCCCATCTCCGACTTGCTTGTGACTTTTGGACTTGGTCCCCTTGTTCCACAGGTACCCTCAACTGGAAATCCATCGTTGTTGCATTGTTGGTTTGTGTCTTTCCTGCAGAATTCCCCTATCACGACTTCTATGTCCTTTGGGGAACTTTAGTGCACTTTGCACTCACTTTTCAGGGTCTTGGGGTGGGCTATTTTTCTAACCCTTACTATTTTCTAATAGTCCCAGCGACCCTCTACAAGGTCACATAGGTTTGGGGTCCATTCGTGGTTCGCATTCCACTTTTGGAGTATATGGTTTGTGTTGCCCCATCCCTATGTGTCTCCATTGCATCCTATTGTAACTATACATTGTTTGCACTGTTTTCTAATACTATTACTGCATATTTTGGTATTGTGTACATATATCTTGTGTATATTTGCTATCCTCATACTGAGGGTACTCACTGAGATACTTTTGGCATATTGTCATAAAAATAAAGTACCTTTATTTTTAGTATATCTGTGTATTGTGTTTTCTTATGATATTGTGCATATGACACTAAGTGGTACTGTAGGAGCTTCACTCGTCTCCTAGTTCAGCCTAAGCTGCTCTGCTAAGCTACCATTATCTATCAGCCTATGCTGCTAGACACCCTATACACTAATAAGGGATAACTGGGCCTGGTGCAAGGTGCAAGTACCCCTAGGTACTCACTACAAGCCAGTCCAGCCTCCTACAGAGGGTCTATATAATCTCATCCTGAGAGAGCATATTCTTAACAATTGTGTGTCTGAGTTGTTGCACCAGTACGTGGTAGACTCAGATCCGACCTCTCCCCAAGAATTGGGAAAGAAGGCAGACAAATGTGTCAGAACAAGGGTGAGCAGAAAAGCTCATACAGGGGGTGACAAAGATAAGAACAAGGATGGTAAGTCTCATGAGAAAGGTGGGGACAAAGATAGAAAGTCAGAATCTTCATCAGGTCCCCCAAAATCAGCTGGGGGTGGGCACAAATCCTCTTCAAACCAACAGAAAAATCCTTGGTGTTAGTTGTGTAAAAGCAAAGGCCATTGGGCAAGTGACCCTACTGGTCCCAAAAAGAACACCAAACCTCCTACCACCACAACCCCCACTGCTTCCACTAGTGCGCCTAGTAATAGCAGTGGTGGTGGGAAAATCTCTACTAATAGCCAATCTAAGGGTGTAGCTGGTCTCACTTTTGGTAATGTAGTGGGGGTTGGTCTAGTTAGGGAGATCACTGAGGCTGTTTTAGTCTCAGATGGTGACTTTGACCTTGCCACCTTGGTTGCTTTCCCCTTAATATGGATAAGTGCAAGCAACTGCCCCTCAGGTTGAGGCCTACAGGGACACAGGTGCCAGTGTCACTATGGTGATGAAAAAACTGGTAGCCCCTGAACAACACTTACTTGGTCATCAGTACCAAGTTACAGACACCCATAACAACACTGTTAGCCACCCCATGGCTGTTGTGAATCTCAACTTGGGAGGGGGTGTGTGTTACTGGTTGAAAAGAAAACTGTGGTATCCACTGACCTACCTGTAGAGTGTCTACTAGGCAATGATTTGGAGACTTCAGCTTGGGCTGAAGTGGAGTTGGAGGCTCATGCAGCAATGCAGGGCATTCCTGGGCACATCTTTGCTCTCACCAGGTCTCAGGCCAAGAGACAAAGAGGACAGAGAAACTGGGATCCTGGAATAATGGACCAACTGCTCCCAAAAACTAGAGGTAGAAAGGGCAAACCCTTGTCCACTATCACTCCCTCTCCAGAAGATTTCCCTTTTGATGAGGAGTCAACTCCTTGTGCAGAACCTACACCAGAGGAGCTTCAGGCTAACACAACTGAACTCCTGGGTGCAGGGGGGCCTGCTGAGGCCCATATTTGTACTTTTTGATGCAAATCTGTGCTAGCGCAGATTTGCGCCAAAAAGTATAACGCAGGTTACCGCCATTCCAACGCGCCAGCCGGGCGTCATATTTATGGAATGACGGTAGCCGACGCTGTGGCCTTGTTAGCGTCAAAATAAATTATTCTAACTGGGCAGCGGAGGCACAGGCAAGACTGGGGGTTATGCGCCAAAGAATTGTGCAAGTCAGGTTAGAGTCCAGAATATTGACTCTAACCTGACTAGCGTCATTTTTTGACGCACAACCCCCATGGAAATGATTCCTGTCTTAGCAAAGATAGGAGTCATGCCCCCCTGCCCAAAGGCAATTCCCAGGGGACTTTGGTCCCCTGGGCATGGCCATTGGGCACAGTGGCATGTAGGGGGGCCCAAGTTAGGCCCCCATGCCACTTCTACGTAAAGAAAATACTTACCTCTGCTTACCGTAGATGGGTCCCCCATCCATGGGTGTCCTCCAGGGGTGGGCGAGGGTGGCAGGGGGTGTCCCTGGGGGCAGGGAAGGGCACCTGTGGACTGCTTCCATGGTCAGGGACCATGGAAATGAGCCCACAGGTCCCTTAATGCCTGCCCTGACATAGGCGTTAAAAAATGATTCTAAACCGGTTTAGAGTCATCTTTTAAGGCGCTGCCCCTCCCGTGCGTCATTTGTGCACGGGAGTATAAATAAGGTGCAAATCACTTTGAGTAATTTTTTGCCCGGGAACGCCTACCTTGCTGGTCATTAACGCAAGGTAGGTGTCCACGGTAAAAAAATGACTCTCACTCCATAAATTTGGCGCTAGACGGGTCTGGGGCCAAAGTATAAACATGGAGTTAAGTTTGCGCCAAATTTGCATCAAAATAAATGACGCAAATCCGGTGCAAACAGAGTATAAATATGCCCCTGGGTGTGCAACAGCAGACCTGTTCCACACTAGAGGGTTTAAGACAGCAAGATGTCAAACAAGAAGCAGGGGATGTCAGTGACTCACACAGAGTTTAGTGGGAGAACAAACTCCTTTATACTGAGGCAAGGGACCGAAAACCTGGTGCTACCAGGTCATGCCCTTGAAGTATAGGGAATTCCTCCTAACTCTGGCATATGATATTCCCCTTGCTGGACATCTGGGGCAAAGTAAGACTCTGGACAGGCTAGACCCTCACTTTCCCTGGCCTCACATGTCAGAAGACACAAAAGAGTTTTGTCGCTCTTGTGCTACTTGCCAAGCCAGTGGCAAGACTGCTGGCACCACAAAGGTCCCCTTAATCCCACTGCCTGTGGTTGGGTTGCCCTTTGAAAAGATAGGGGTTGACATTGTTGGCCCCTTTGACCCTCCAACTGCTTTTGGAAACAGATTCATCTTAGTGGTAGTGGACCATGCCACAAAATATCCAGAAGCCATCCCCATTAGGACCACTACAGCTCCTGCAGTGGCAAAGGCCCTCTTGGGAATATTTTCCAGGGTGGGCTTTCCTAAAGAGGTAGTATCAGACAGGGGTAGCAACTTCATGTCTGCATACTTAAAAGCCATTTGGAAGGAATGTGGTGTAACCTATAAATTCCCTACATCCTATCATCCACAAACAAATGGACTGGTTGAGAGATTTAACAAAACTCTCAAAGGCATGATCATGGGACTCTCTGAAAAACTCAGAAGGAGATGGGATGTCCTACTGCAATGCCTCCTTTTTGCCTACAGGGAGGTAACCGAGAAGGGAGTGAGCTACAGCCCATTTGAGCTCATTTTTGGACACCCTGTTTGGGGTCCACTTGCACCTGTCAAAGAGGGGTGGGAGCAACCGTGAAGCCCCCTAAACAAGACATTGTGGATTATGTGCTTGGCCTGGGATCATGGATGGCTGAGTACATGAAAAAGGCCACTAAAAACCTTCAGGCAAACCAAGAGCTACAGAAACAATGGCATGACCAGAAGGTTGTCCTGACTGAGTACCACCCAGGACAGAAGGTGTGGGTATTGGAGCCTATGGCACCAAGAGCACTCCAGGACAAATGGAGTGGACCATATCTTATAGTGGAAAAGAAGGGTGAGGTCACCTACCTGGAGGACCTAGGCACTCCCATAAGTCCCCTAAGGGTACTTCATGTGAATCACCTTAAACCCTACTATGATAGGGCAGACTTGACCCTACTCATGGCCATTGATGATGAGCAGGAAGAAGAAAGTCACCCTCTCCCTGACCTCTTCTCCAACACTGCAGCTGATGGGTCAGTAGAAGAAGTTATCCTTGCAGACTGTCTTACAGCAGAACAAAAGGAAGACTGCAAAAACCTCCTAGGCCAATTCTCTGAACTCTTTTCACTTACACCTGGTCAGGCTACTTGGTGTGAGCATACAATTGATACATACTGGAGACAGTTTGCCTGTCAAAAGTAAGATTTATAGGCAGCCTGACCATGTCAGAGACTGTATTAAATCTGAGGTTCAGAAGATGTTGGACCTAGGGGTGACTGAGCACTCAGATAGCCCATGGGCCAGCCCTGTGGTGCTTGTGCCAAAACCTCATTCCCAGAATGGGAAAAATGAAATTAGTCACCAAAACTGATGCTCACCCTATACCAAGGGGAGATGAGCTGATAGATACACTAGCATCTGGCAAGTATCTGAGCACCTTTTACTTGACTGCAGGGTATTGGCAGATCAAGCTATCAGAGGATGCTAAACCTAAAACTGCATTCTTAACCATTGGAGGGCATTATCAATTTACAGTTATGCCCTTTGGTCTGAAGAATGCACCTGCCACTTTCCAGAGGCTGGTGAATACGGTCCTCCAAGGACTGGAAGCTTTCAGTGCAGCATATCTTGATGATACTGCTGTACTTAGTTCCTCCTGGGAAGACCACCTGGTCCACCTGTGGAAGGTTTTAGAGGCCCTGCAAAAGGCAGACCTCACTATCAAGGCTTCAAAATGCCAGATAGGGCAGGGAAAAGTGGTTTATCTGGGACACCTGGTGGGTGGAGAACAGATTGAACCACTACAGGAGAAGATCCAGACTATTGTAGACTGGTCTCCCCCTACTACTCAAGCCCAGGTCAGAGCCTTTCTAGGGCTCTCTGGGCATTACGGGAGGTTCATTAAAAACTATGGCTCCATTTCAGCCCCTCTTAATGACCCCACATCAAAGAAAATGCCCAAGAAGGTATTATGGACAGCCAGCTGTCAAAACGTTTTGAGGAGCTTAAGCAGGCTATGTGTACTGCACCTGTCCTAAAGAGCCTAAACTATTCTAAGAAGTTCCTAAATGTACTAGGCACACAACCCACCAGAACAGCATTCAATTGAAATGTACAAAAAATAATAAGTATTGTTATAACAGTAGTTCCACCTATGTTAAAGTTATTTATTAGTCCATATGTATATCCAGATTGGCACCACTGTGTCCACAATCAGTTGATATAAGATCCAATGAGTCGAATTCCGTGAGTCTCTAAATCAATTCCAAAATAGGCATCACATTCAATTTCCACCGATAGAGTCTCCTGAAATCTCTCAAAACCAGCCCGCCAAACACGTGTTTCGTCAGGGATATTACCCTCATGACTTTATCAGGGGTGTAACAATGTATAGCATACATATTAACACAGTAAAAATTTTTTTTTTTTTTAGACCAATATTACTGATAACATGAGTAACCATGCAGTGTCGAGTGGGTAGTTGAATAGTGACAAGGAAAACAAACAAAATTCATACATAAATGTGAATGAATAGCAACTGTTATGTGCATAAGTGACCATAAACCCAGAATTACCAAATGTACCTATGTGAAAAACACTCGTCCCAAAATAATATCACCAAAATCGACCAATAGTGTAAACCATAACTGTGTGCATGCAGATAATAAAATATCACTAACCTTAATGTTCAAAAAAATCCTTACATGGCGAGTCTCTCTAATTCTTATTCCTAAATAATTTCATAGCGATATTTCAAGATTTAAAGTGAAGATAATCAATTTCTCTATCCAAATATCAAAAACAAAGTCAAACTGAATAAGTGTAAGTCCTTGCCACTGTAATCTCAGAATTATATGCCACTAACAACTAGCTCCATAGCCCCTAAATACTATAAAGCTTGAAACTCAATAAATGTACACCTCCTCTCTTTACAGGTTTATAGAATTCTAAGAAGATTATTGTCCAGACAGATGCTTCTGAGTTGGGGTTGGGGCAGTGTTAACACAACTTAATTCAAAGGGCCAGGATCAACCTATTGCTTTTATCAGTAGAAGGTTGACCCTTAGTGAAAAGCGATGGTCAGCCATAGAGAGGGAGGCCTTTGCTGTGTCCTGGGCCCTGAAGAAGCTAAGATCCTACTTATGTGGGACTCACTTCATAGATCAGACAGGCCACAAACCTCTCTTATGGTTAAAACAGATGAAAGGAGAAAACCCTAAATTGTTGAGGTGGTCCATTTCACTATAGGGCATGGACTTTACAGTGGAACATAGACCTGGGAGTAACAATGCATATGGACTCTCCAGATATTGCCACTTAGACAATGAAGACTCATCTGGGCAAAGTTAGCCTTATTGTCTCTCGTTTGTGGGGGGTTGTGTAGGAAAGTTCCCTCTTTTTGGCATGTTACACCCAATTTCTGCCTGATGTCAGTGTGATTCTGACTATGTCCCTGGGATCCTGCTAGTCAGGACCCCAGTGCTTATGGTTTACGGCCTTCTTGTCAGTGTGTTTCACTGCTTTCTAAATTGTCACTGGACTCTTGCTAACCAGAACTCCAGTGCTCATGCTTTCTCTGATTCTAAAATTGCACTACAGTTTAGTGACTCCATATTTCACTCCAAATTGGCACACTGGTCCCCCCTTATAAGTCCCTAGTATATGGTACATAGGTACCCAGGGCATTGGGGTTCCAGGGGATCTTTATGGGTTGCAGCATTTCTTTTGCCACTCATAAGGAGCCCATGCAAAAGCTATTTCAGGACTGTCATTGCAGCCTGTGTGAAATAGTGCATGCACTATTTCACAGCCATAGACACTGCACCAGGTCACTTATAAGTCACCTATATATCAGGTCTTCCAACCATGAAGACTGAGTGCTAGGTACCTGGTTTGAGGGCACCCCTGCACTAGCAGAGGTGCTCCCATGTCATCCAGGCCCATTTTCCAAGATTTCACGAGTGCGGGACGCCATTTTACGTGTGGACTACATATAGGTCAATACCTATATGTAGCTTCACAATAGTAACTCCGAATATGGCCATGGAAGGTGTCTAACAAATGGGAATTGTACCCCAATACTGATTCCAGTATTGGTTTTACAATCCCATGCACTCTGGTGGCTCCACCATGAACCCCCCAGTACTGCCAAACCAGCCTTCTGAGGTTTTCACTGCAGCCCCAGCTGCTACCACCTCACAGACAGGCTTCTGCCCTCCTGGGGCTTGAGCAGCTAAATCCCAGGAAGGCAGAACAATTCATTTCCCTTAGGAGAGGGATGTTACACCCTCTCCCTTTGGAAAAAGGTGTTACGGCATAGAAAGGGTATCCTCCCAGAGCCTCTGGAAATGCTTTAAAGGGCACAAATGGTGCACTCCTTGCATAATACAGTCTACACTGGTTCAGGGACCCCCAGTCCCTGCTCCGGAGTGAAACTAGACAAAGGAAAGGGGAGTGACCACTCCCCTGTCCATCACCACCACAGGGGTGGTGCCCAGAGCTCCTCCAGAGTGTCCCTTGGTTTTGCCATCTTGGATTCCAAGGTGGTGGGGCATTGTGGGAGAATATGAGTGGCCAGTGCCAGCAGGGGATGTCAGAGACCCCGCCTGATACATGCTTACCTGGTTAGGTGACCAATGCCCCTCTCAGGGCTATTTAGGGTCTCTCCTCTGGGTGTTTCTTTAGATTCGGATTGCAAGACTCCAGCAGGAATCCTCTGCATCCTTTACTTCATCTTCTGCCGACGGATCAATCACTGACTGCTTCAGGAACTCTACAAAACTGCAACAAAGAAGCTAAGACGACTTCTGCAACACGGTAACTTCAGCTCCTGCCAGCAACTGCAACAGTTTCCAAGTCATGCATCCTCCGAGGACTGCCTGTCTTCAGCCTGCACCAGGAGAACCAAAGGAATCTCCCGTGGAGTGACGGGGTCACTTCCCTGCTTCAGCAGGCACCTCTCTGCAGTGACAACCGGTGGCTTGGAACCCCTCTCCAGACGACAGGCGTGGATCCAGCAACATGGGTGGTGGACTAAAGTGACTCTGGCAGTCCCACTGTCCAGCTGTCTAACTTTGGTGGAGATAAGAGCTTGCTTTCCCATGCAAGACAGTACCCCCATGCACCACGTGACTTGCTGTTGCTAAGGCTGGTCTGTGACCTTCCACGAAGTTCTTTGTGCACATCACAGCTTAGGCCCCCAGCACTCCATCCTGCGATGCACAGCTTCCTGAGTGGTTCTCCGGTGGCGTGGGAATCCTTTGTGTCATGCTGCGTGAGCCTCCATTTGCACCTGCTTTGTCCCCGTGCTGTGGGACTCCTGTGCGCGCTACCTGGTCTTCTGAGGGCTCTCTGAGTTGCTGAGAGCCCCCACTGTTACCCGCTCCACAGCACAGGTACAAAGGAGGTGCAAATGGATGCCCACGGAGCATGACACAAAGAGATTCCTCGCCGCTGGAGAACCACTCAGGCAGCTGTGCATCACAGGATAGAGTACTGGGGGCGTAAGCTGTGCTGTGCACAAAGAACTTCTTGGAAGGTCGCAAACAAGCCTTGCCAACTGCAAGTCATGCGGTGCACGGGGTACTGTCTTGCGTGGGGAGGCAAGCTCTTACCTCTACCAAAGTTGGACAGCTGGACGTTGGGACTGTCGGAGTCACTTTAGTCCACCACCCGTGTTGCTGGATCCACGCCTGTCATCTGGTGAGGGGACCCACGCCACGATCGTCGCTGCAGAGAGGTGCCTGCTGAAGCAGGGAAGTGAGTCCATCACTCCACGGTTGATTCCTTCAGTTCTTCTGGTGCAGGCTGAAGACAGGCAGTCCTCAGAAAATGCACGACCTGGAAACTGTTGCAGTTGCTGACAGGAGCTGAAGTTACAGTGTTGCAGAAGTCGTCTTTGCTTCTTTGTTGCAGTTTTGTAGAGTTCCTACAGCGGTCAGCGGCTGTTCCGTCAGTAGAAGATGAAGTAAAGGATGCAGAGGATTCCTGCTGGAGTCTTGCAATCCAAATCTGAAGAAACACCCAGAGGAGAGACCCTAAATAGCCCTGAAAGGGGGATTTGTCACCTAACCAGATAAGCACCTATCAGTGGAGGTCTCTGACGTCACCTGCTGGCACTGGCCACTCAGATGCTCCCAGAGTTCCCTGCCCATCCTGAAAACAAAATGATAGAACCCAGGGACCCTCTGTAGGGGCTCTTAGCACTACCCCTGGGGTGGTAATGGACAGGGGAGTGGTCACTCCCCTTTCTGTTGTCCAGTTTCGTGCCAGAGCAGAGACTGTGGGTCCCTGAACTGGCGTAGACTGGACTGTGCAAGGGTGGCACCATCTGTGCCCTTCAAAGCATTTCCAGAGGCTCTGGGAGGCTAACCCCTCCCATGCCTGTAACACCTATTTCCAAAGGGAGAGGGTGTAACGTCCCTCTCCCAAAATAAATCCTTTGTTCTGCCTTCCTGGGCTTGAGCTGCTCAAGCAACAGGAGGGTAGAAACCTGTCTGTGAGGTGGCAGTACTGGGGGTCCACTGTGGAGCCCCCAGAGTGCATGGAATTGTGCAACCAATACCAGAATCAGTATTGGGGTACAATTCCTAATTGTTAGACACCTTACATGGCCATATTCGGAGTTACCATTGTGAAGCTGGACATAGGTATAGACCTATGTTCAGTGCATGCATAAAATGGCGTCCCCGCACTCACACAGTCCAGGAAAATGGTCCTGGACGATGTGGGGGCACCTCTGCTAGTGCAGGGGTGTCCTCACACACTGGTACTTTGCACCCAGCCTTCAGGGCTGGAAGGCCTGACATATAGGTGGCTTATAAGTGACCTGGTGCAGTGTAAATGGCAGTAAAAGGGTGCAGGCACCATTTCACACAGGCTGCAATGGCAGTCCTGTAGAAGTCTTTGCATGGGCTCCCTATGGGTGGCAAAAGTAATGCTGTAGCCCATAGGGATCCCCTGGAACCCCAATGCCCTGGGTACCTAAGTACCATATACTAGGGACTTGTAAGGGGGCACCAGTATGCCAAATTGGAGTGAAATTCTGGGTTACCAGTATGTAGTGACAAATTTGGGAACAGAGAGAGCATAAGCACTGGGGTCCTGGTTAGCAGGATCCCAGTGACACAGGCAAGCATACTGACAAAAACAGTGAAACATACTGACATTTAGGCCACAAACCATAAGCACTGTGGTCCTGACCAACAGGATACCAGTAACACAGTCAAAAAACACTGACAAAGAGGCCAGAAATTGGGGTAACCATGCTAGAAAGAGGCTACTTTCTCACATGTGCTCCTTAAGAGCCTAAAGAACATTCTTCCATTCTTTAGCATAGAAATATATTGCAGACTTATGCTCTACCATGTACCCTAAGATCTCCTTCACTATGTTTTCTCAAGGTCCCTCACATTTGCCTTTCAAGTGAAGGTCTTTTTCGTATTTGGGACTCTTTTCGGGAATCACCTTCCTGTTTCTCTTCAATTCACAACAAACAATCTTTGTTAAAAACCTACCTCCTGTGCTGCATTGACTTATCTGTCTGAGGTGTAGAGCTGTTCAGCACCGGAATGGGTAGCTGTTGCTCTTTATAAATGATGTTTTCATTCATGCATTCAGTCTTTCATTCATTTATTGTATTATCATTTATATATTGTTATATGTGAAGTGCTCTACTGTTCACGAGGCAACGTTGGTGCATTCAAGTATCTCTAATATATTATAATATAGATAAAGGTAAAACAAAGGAGCAAGATAGTACAGCTTCGGCCTCTCCACCAACAACTACAGCCAAACGCTAGCTGTCACCCACAAAAATTCAACAGCATCTTAAAGCCAATATATACCAAGGTTCTATAACAAGATTCCACCAGAAACTTACCCCTAAAATAATATAAAGACAATAATGTTCCCAAAAAGACAAAGGAACAGACAGCAAAATCATAGGATGATATACTTCAAGATCATCACAGAAAACATTTGCAACATTGTCAGCATAAACACAATGTCAAAAGAACAGTGTGAAATATTACAAAATGAATATCATAACATGCTCCTGAAACTTCGCAGAAACTTTTTTTGCAGCTCTCTCTTGGTCTTGCCTCACTGCTCTTAGAATCAGGTTCCTGAGGTAAATTAGAATTTCCACTTGGAGGAATGTGGCCACCGAGTTCAGGTTGCACATTATGAAACACATTCTCCGCTATTCATCTACCAAGTATCCTTTTGGTCTATGATTTAAGTAACAAAATACACCATTGTGTTTTCCTCACTACCACCTGACATCATGCACTCCCGCTGATCTTCACAAACAGGAACTCTGCTAAGATGTCACACTGATCTACTCTTTCAAATCAATTCAACGGCTAAACTACCCTAACAGGATCTGACCACTTACCTCCATCCGTCTGGCAACCCGAAGGTGACTGTAAATAATGTCCACTTCATTACCAGTTAATGTGGGCCTCTGATTTCCTCCACCAATGTTTCGGAGTGTTCTATACTTTTAGCCAGTTCGATTGCATCACTGAGCGTGAGATTAGGTGTTGCACATAAGTGTTTCTGATTTTTTTTTTACTTTCCATCAGTATCTGGTGTCTAAGACCCTGATTATAGTTAACTGTCTCAAACTCACAGTTAGAAACTGTTATCCAAAGAACAGCAATATAGTCCTATTAGCTCTTCCCCCAATTGTGCTTTCTTGCATAGAACTTGTAGCGCTCTATTACCATGTTCATTTTGTGACCATACATATTTTCTTATTGTGGTAAAGGTACTCTAAGGTATCCAAATTCAGATTGGCAGCATTGGACAGTGCTGGTAATAACTGGAGCCACGTAATTTAGCTCTCCATACATTTATAGGCAAACTATACTCAACATGTGTTTAATAATATTAAATCTGTGTGCATTATATTATCCAAATGTAGTACGTGGCTATATTTAACTGAGTTAGAGTCACCCATGTAATTAACTGAATTCTAATCAATGTATTCACTTTAAAGAGGGCAATGTATACGTTCTCTAATGTAATCAGTGCCATTTACTCATGCTAACTGTAGTTGCTTGGAAGCCATGTTGATTTAAAGTTGACCTAATTTTTAATCAGGCTCAAGTTGCACATAGTTCACATTTATACATGTTTTGCAAGTTTCATGTTCTTTTCTCTCTGCAGTTGTCTTATCAACATGCTTGTTAGCCAGAATAGCCTTATTGTAATTATACTGAACACCTAGATAGTTGAAACTTAATTAGAATGTGGCTTCAGACAGGGAGACCATGATAGTGCATGCAAGCGCGCCTGGTCCCTAGTAGGTAAACTTACAAGGGGATGCGTTTAGGTCAATGAACCTTTTGGATCGCATGGAGTATCCTAGTCATGTAGTGACTACCGAGAGCAATAATCAGCATAAACAACCATTAACTTTCAACTAACAACATCTATAAACATTTGTTCATGAATAACCACAACTCAGTAAAGAGTTAAACAATTTTTATTTCTCTATTGGTTACAATACTAAATCATCTGTTAGATCAATCTTTATTCAATCAGCTCAATTATTAATTTGTTAATGAAAACATCAATTATAACTTGGAAAAAAAATATGCACGAATGCAGCTAGATAGGCTAACAGAATACCAGCACTAATAGCAGAGTTCAGCAGATAGCTCGTCAGTCATCTGTCACTGTCATCGTTACCCCTAACAGCCTACGTAGCCAAGACTAGCATCAGCATGTGGGGCTTCTTGCAAAACAATTTAGTGAAAACATGAATTTGGAAAAAAAACATCTATCTAAGTGAGAATTCTATAATCAGCACAGTTGGTCCCTAGAAGAAAAGGCACAATTAGTCAGTCACATTTTCATAGCTACCTATCCACAGAATGGATCAGCAACAAAGTCAGTCTACGTCTTCAGGTCATCAATTGGTCAGCTACACATCAGGCTCTCAGAGTATGAGCCCAACGACAGAACCTCGGACAGCGTCTCCTGACGTCATCAATTCACCCCTCGCATCCGAATCTTTAGCCCCTTGTCATGACTTTTTATTAGGGTCTTCCAGTCCATCCCCCTAATTCCTAATTGGTCAGTCAGTCAGCAGATATGATTTTAACCCATAGTATTTGTTTACCAAATCTACCAATTTTAATATCAGTCCTTTCACAAGATGCGGATTGGTTCGCTATAGGATGTCCTCATCATCCGAATCTTCAGGTATCAAAATTGTTGCATGTTCCTCTTCAGTCAGTGCCCCCATTGTTCAAGTCCTGGGAAAGTACATTTAGCCTACTCTACACATAATTGTATCAAATTGTCTTCATCATCTCCTGTCCGCTGGTACATCGCAGAAAATTCTAGCTATGCAACTTTAACATCGGGTGGATCAAGCACAGTTCAGGCATCCAGCTTCTTGGAAATGCGGTTATTATTCCTGCTCTGTGTGTGCGAGGCCTAGAAAGACTAGGACGTGATTTCAGCTAAGTTAGCACTACAAGTTAAGGTAAAATATACATATTACTACATTATTCTTGTATATTTTTCATCATTTCATACAGTTTCAGTTATATTAGTACAATCTTGTATAAGTGGCTGTCGTACCCCGAGGGCACATTTTCAAACGTGCACATTATTTTCTCTACGATTAATTTCTCTATAAACTTTTCATTATTCAAAACACATAAACATCATTAATAATTTTCTAATTAGCATAGCTGCTTCAGCATGCACAAGATCTTCAGAAAATAGTTTAACAGATCCTATCCTCACTTTGTGAAGAAAAGACCTTCTCTCAACTCTGCTGATTTTCCCTGCCTAAAGTGTCGAGCTTCATGCTTAAACACTTGTACATTTTTCACTGAACCTTAACCTTGGTTCATATGATGCTGACACCTTATTCTTAGAAATCTCTGATGCTTTTATGTAGAATAGGAAACCTCCTTTATGGAATCTGCTTGGTTGATATTTTTACTCCTATATGTATTTATATTTTGCATCTTCTTCCTCATAATATACAAAATTAGATTACATGATCATTTAAATATATATGCTCTTACCATATATTTGCTACAACTTTGCTAATTGGTTTAACTTGTAACCTTGACTAAACAGGCTAAAAGAAACCTTATTGTTTTGACCCCATCCTCTCTGTCATTTCTGTGACGCCACATTGGTTTCACTATACCTGAATTGGTCTGCTGATGTTAGCTTCTGTCTTATGCTTCAAATTGGCCATCAAAGATCCATACGACCAGTGGGGGTCCTGTTTGATACCTTCACGAAGCTATTGAGAAACAAGGATATCCGCTCTATCAACTGAAAAAGGAGGATGGTTTGTTTCTGAGGTGTAGGGAACTAGAAGACTCTAGAAAAAATCTACAGCTTGACAGAGTTTAGTCCATGATTTTAAAATCTATGGCCCAATTTGGAAGATCAGCGGTGTTTCAGACGTTTTGAAGACGGTCGAGGTGGCCGAGTAGTGAATATAATAGGAGTATGTGTCACAATTTGCCCACGTCATGCTTGCGGTGTTGTGTTGACATTGTGAGTTTTGTGTTGTAGTAATGTATATTCGGCTTAGTTGTGTAAATGGATATGCACTTAATGTTGAGCAGTTGAAGTTGTTATTAGACTCGCCATAGTCTATGATCCCAGGAAAGGTGAAGTGTATTGCTTAAATCATCTGCAAAGTTTGTACTGCTGGCTCATGAGGTGCCATCAACTGCACTATTAAGATTGGGACTTGTTACTGATTGTTTTGAGTGTACTAATAGTGATTGGTGCTGATATGTCCTGTTGCACAGAGGAGAAGCCTCAGGGTGATTTCCTACTGGCGGAGATTTCACTTGTGTGTATGTGTTAACATTTGAAAGTGTTATTTCCTGTTATCCTCATGAATGAGTGGTTACTTAAACTTCTTTATTGGAGCAGACAAGAGTTACTTGCTAACCGTGCTTACTTTGATACTTCTGTAAAAGTTTTCTTATCTGAAGAAATTGTATAGTAGGGAGAGCTGCTGTGACATGCTGTAACCCACGTCATCCTGTACTGCGCTGGTATTGGTCAGTTGGTGTACGTGGCATGCTCGAATTGGTTATTACGTCATCAGGTGGCACATGGTGATAGGTTTGTGTAGAGAGTGCCACACTGAGATTGCATACTAGTACCAATACATATTAGATTGCAATTTGGTGGAGATCACTGCCTGTTTAAATTCACTGTTTTGTTCTTACAATTGTTAAAGTCACTACCAAAAGGAAATGTTTTAGAGTATTAATAGATTTGGTAAGGAGCTATGTGAGAGTTCTTTCCTCCACAACATATGCTACGTCGTTATATGGCCATAAATGCTGGGCTCTACCTGTGCACTTGGCTTAAGCAATACAGCAAGATCACTCAGGAAGAAGAGTCCTTACAGTTCCCCAGATATGTTACCTTCAATGTGATCATAATCAGAAATTTGAAACAGGTGTTATATGAATCCAAGCTCTAGCCCAGACCAGCATAACGACAATTTGAATGATTGGGAGCATGCTGCCCATGCAAAAGGCCAAGAGAAATGCCAGAATAGGGCAAAAAGGGCTATTTGTAGTTGGGTGGATGCCAAATGGGATGAAGAACAGAAAATGTGGATAAGGGATTTGATTGAGGGATCCAGGCTGTACCCACTATTGACAAACAAAAAGCCTAAGAAAAGGAAAGCCCGGTGAGAGAAAGATCTAGAGACACATGATTAGTCTAGCACTGACAGTGAATCAAGTGATGACTTCCTAGAGGACTTAGGGGCAGATTTAAGAGCCCCGAGCGCCTCCTTTTGCCACACTCACGTAATTTTATTTTTATGGTAATGTGGCAGAACAAGGCCAAAATCGTTGTGCCAAATTTACAAAGTGGCACAATGCATGCACTGCGCCACTTTGAACCCCTTTGAGCTACATTATGCCTGCGCCAGGTATAATGTAAGCAAAGGGGCCTTCCCCTTTAGGGGGGGACAGAAAAAAAATTGGAAAGAAATCGGAGAGATTTCTTTGCATCATTTTTTTCAGCACTTTTAATGCCTGCTCAGAGCAGGTATTAAAACGAGGCACACCATTGTTTACAATGGGCCTCAAAGGGCTTTGCAGGATTAACATAAAAAAAATGTACGCTAATCCTACAAAGCTCTGAACTAGCGTAAAAAATGTTGATGCTAGATCCCTAACTACGGCCATGGTTTGCCATATCTCAGATACGGCACACACATTGTGGCGTTAGGGGTTCTCTAAAGGATGCAATAAAAGTGGTGCTGCACAGGGCGCAGCATACTTTTCTTAAATCAGGCCCTTACTGTCTTCCTGACCACCACCTACAATGTTGTTCATCCTCCCAGTAATGGTGATGCCACAGGTAATAGTAACAATACAACTGATCCCATTGAACCTGCTACAACTGAGACAGGAGGATCTCCCCTGGCAACCCTAGTTGCGATTGGTCAGGAGGATCTCCTCTGGCAACCCCAGATGCGACTGTTCCAACAGTTACCATTGTGACAGTCCCAATTACTACTGCACCAGCCATGCCCTTCCAGTAGTGATGACTCCAGTTATAATGGCCCAGACATTGACTGTTCTCACTGTAGCTGCCTTAATTAATGTGTCCCTGATACAGCTTTGGGAGCCACTACTGAAACACCCGCTACCACAACCGTCACCACAACACAGACTTTATAGGTAGTCCTTTGGAACCTTATCCCAGGTAAGGAGGTGTAGGTTCCAAACTAACGTTAGCGTTCATGACACTTGCTCATGGTGCTACTGGATTTCTGAATCTAGAAGCAATACACTGAATGCCTAGAAGTTCTCCAGAAAGTGGAGGTCCAGAGGAGATGGATGATGATTTAATGATCTGGTCAGGTCTGAAACCCCTAGATGTCCTCAGATTGCTTGTGGAATTTGATTAGCTCTTTAAGGGAAACTCGGACCTGAAATAGATAGACAGGTATCAGGAGAATGAAGTCATATATTTCAGCAAAGAAATCACTTGCCATGCTGTACAAGCACATGACAAATTGGAAGAATTGGCAAACAAATATAATGTGGACAATTCTAGGAGCACTGCTTTACAAAGGAGTTTTAAAGCTCATGCAAATGATATGATTGTGAATATGAGGACTTTTGGGATGAAGATTCAAATTCAGTAATTTCTTGGTAGCATACAGAACTGGAGTAACCTAGATAAAGTAAAGGCCAGGTGGGCTAGAAAAAATGAGAAAAAGAAGAAAGGGGAAGACACTGGGGTGATAAAGAGGATACCCCCATCACCCCAGATGGTGCTATGCCACAGGTTTTCCCACTAAAGGAGGTACATACAGGGGGATATGTGCATGTGCCCTGGAGTCAAACAGATTTCCTGAAGCACTTTTAGGCAAGTAACTACAATAATAATGTAGAATGTTCAGAAACGCATTTGTCTCTTCAAGATAAGCACTCTGCCAAAATACAAGGTCTGAAATACACCAGCTGTTCTAGGAAAGCGCGGAGCTCAAATAACAAACTCCCTGGTAACTATGTCAGATTCAGGAACTTCCGAGCAGGCGGAAAACTACCAGGCTCCGTAAAACCTGGGACCGTCTTATCAAGCAACCCTATGAGTAAGGTCTCACATTTCCTAGCTAATACTATCAAGAAATGGGCATGATAAAACATATCTAATGAATGTATGAAATTACAGTGCACAACATGAAAAACACTTCCTGTTAGCATATTTACATATTATTTCTTGCAGGTGGTTTCATAAATCTGGCCCTTGACGTCGACCTAATACCATGACTCAAGTACCTTGTCACCTTACCCTAATAGTCACCTTGGTTTTGTCTGCCCAAGTTCGAAAGGTCCTTCCGAAATTAGTTGACTCAGGAGCCACTGGGAATTTCTTGGATACAGGTCTTGCTAAGACCTTGGGGATCACTATGATTAAGAAAGACACTCCAGAGCCGGTAATGGTTCAGAATTATCATCTAGACTTATCGACCACCAGACTAGTGCTTTAACCATGATCTGTGCCAATAAACATTTTGAGTAGATTCAGTTTGATCTCATTGATACTCCCGTTTTTGGTGCCATTTTAGGTATCCCATTGTCGAAGTAAGCCTCAGCAAGGCCTACTAGTGCAAGGGGCTCAGACGATATAGGAAGAAGTTGGCACAGAAACTGAAATGAAAGACAAAGTTTATTAAACCTCATGAGGTGGTACTACAGTTCAAACAGCACCCTTCGGTAATGTTTGAAGTAGCACACTGAACTAAGAGAGCATGGTCCTTTTATACCCACGTAGGGGCTAAAAGAATGTGGTACAATTATAGAAGCAAGACTTACATACATATAAGGTCATATGGAAATGCACAGTCGACAGGTAGGAGGGGCTAACAGTTTTCAAGGACCAGTTGACACATTACTGTCTGTTACTGATTACTAACAGCTGCAGATCTTACTGGGCATGGGTGAAAGTGGGAGATGCTAAATATAACTTGCCACTAGACAGATTTTCAAGAGTAGTTAACAGAAAGGTAAGACAGAGCACATGGCGAGCACATGGCAGAGAAAATGGCTGCCATGAATACAAAATGGATTCCGCGAAATGTTCCCAATAGTTGCTAAATACAATATGTCTTCTGCTAATGCTTAATCTAATCGCTACTGACTTACAAAAGACGACCCTTTCAGCATTAGCTGAAGACATTCGTCTTTCTGGGATAATCTAAATATTCATCTTGTATATTTATGCTCATCATTTCAGCTATTTCCTTATCTAACATGTGTTGTGCTTTCATTTCTGTAATATTTCTTTTGGTAGGCATACAAGCAGTAATACACATGGAGCAGAACATTGGACCACACAATACAGATACAGCATGTGAAAAATATTGCAATCATTACACACAGGATAGTCAGTAGTTTCCAGTCCCAAGCGGAAACAAGAGCCCAAAACTAGTGGGAAAAAGTCCAAGTACCAGTCTCTGTGTGGATTTCTGCAGCAATTTTATGCAATTTAGATATTGCATCATATACTGAAAGTGAGTGATCTGGAATGAAAATGCAGCAACTACTACCGATGATGCGGCATGCACCACCTCAATCAGCTAATATCACATCTAGTACCATACGATTTTAGAGCGCTACAATCCTCGCAATTAGGAGCTCCTCGGTAATATTCCCAAGTGCCAGAGCTGCCTGATTGGTAACAGCTTCCACAACCCTAGTCAATCATCTCACTTTCCTACTGTTTAACGCAGCACCCACAAAGGAGAACAACCCTAAATTAAAATCAACATATTGTTGCAGGCTAGTGTCCGTTTGGTTTGGTCTACCTCATTTGTACTTATTGTCCTTTCATATCTATTTTTAATGATGTCATTGAACAGTTTAAAATCTCGGTGATATGGTGCAGGGGCCAAAAACACAGGGGGTAATAGAAAAGATACATAACACACACCTGACCACCCAACAGGTAGTTGGTAATATCCATAGTTACCACAAACAAAATATGTATTATGTGAAGCTGTAAAACTACTATTATTTACACCTTCATTAGTTAAAATCAAGGTACAATCGCTTATTCCCACTGGAATTCGCCCAATGCTACGTATACATAAATCTGCTTTAGTTTTTGTAACAGAAATCACAAATTGTTCTTTCTTGTCAGAGTCTCTTATATTTGAGAAGACATATGGTATTGAAACATTGTCCGGTTGATACTCTTCCCATTCCCATTTAGTTCCTTTGGCTTGGGGATACCCATCTTTGTCTTGGTAGCATACTTTATTAAGGTGAAAAAGAAGTCCGCCCTCTGTACGTTTTCCAGATGCAAACAAAAGCGTATACCAAGCTTGACAAGAACCATTCTGTGAAAAAGGAAGAGGAATGAAAGGTGTTCCTCCTTTCTTTTGATGCGCAGGTATCATTCCACATACCCAACAGTTAGTAATATTTGTAGCATTATGAGTATGATGCAACATCTGAATGAAAGTATTATTGAAGTACGATTGACGGTGCTTCTGCTCCTGATAGGGAAGCGTAAAGTAATAGTGATCCTCTGGTACTGGAGTAGTGGCAACAAAAACTCACGAGCAGGAGCCTTCTTTTCAACTAACCAGGTGATTATTGCTATAACCACCAAAACAACAACAATCCCCATAGTACTAATGATCAGTTTGTTATTCATTTTAGCAACAGTGATAATCGACCCTTTCAGAAATTAATTAAAAACAATCGTTGGAGCTCTTATTTCTGGGCTGCCGCTGATTTCTTCACCACGGGCCAAGACGGGTGTCACTACTCTAATGCATGGCTGATCCCCCCCCTTGCCACATTGGCTCTCCGTTTCACTATCCCAGGGCGGTAGCTCAACCAGTTTTCTCCAGCACTACGGGGTCTTTCCTCGGTCTCAAATTATATTGCGACACTCCAGAAATCGTATGTTCCGGGAAGAACTCTGCAGATTCGTCTGGTGATATAGCACGGCCTTTCTCCGTAGTCAAAATCTCTCTATGATCGGTCAGCACAGCAGGTTCCACCAAGGTAGGTAGCACTCTCTTGCAGTGAGTACTATGGACCCAATTCTTTCGGTTCGTCACTCGAACTGCTGTACTTGTCGCAAGGAGCACCAGCTCTGGGCCTGGCCACCTTGGTTCCAAGCTGCTTGATCTTTCAAAGGACTTAATCATCACCTGGTCACCAGGTCGGAGTTCATGGCCTTCACCTATAGATCTGTCAGGAAGTGCTTCTCAAACCTGTTGATGAATAGAAACCAAATTGTCGGTTAACTGTGCCAAATAATTATTCATCAGGACACAAGGTACATCATATACAGAATTTGGCTTAGGAACTCCCCAAATGTTAATTGGCCTTCCAAATACTATTTCATAGGGGGTAAGGCCTATTCGAGAGTGTGGCACTGACCTAATAGACAATAATGCCAACGGTAATGCATCCGGCCAAGTTAAGGATGTGGAAGCCTGTATCTTCGCTAACTTCAGCTTCAAAGTAGCATTATACCTTTCCACCAACCCTGCTGATTGTGGGTGGAAAACCGAATGGAACTTCTGTTTGATCCCTAATCCCTTCAGGACATACTTAATAACTTCCCCAACAAAATGAGGTCTGTTATCATTCCATAAACGTCTGCAAACACCAAACCTAGGGAAAAGTTCTTTCAAAAGCACCTTCGCTGTGGTAATGGCAGTATTATCCTTTGTGGGGTACGCCTCTATCCATTTACTGAAGGCACATACCACCACCAAGACATACTTTAAATTGTTGCAGCGTTCAAGCTGAATATAATCCATTTGTAGAACTTCAAAAGGTGCAGTTGGTGTAGCAAACCCTCCCGCAGGAGTTCGTGTCCCTTTTCCAGGATTGTATTGTAAACAGATCAAACAAGACTGTCCTACTCTCTTAGCGGTACTGGAAATTTCTGGATGCTCCCAAACTTGCGTAAGCAACTTCATTATTGTTGAAGCTCCAACATGTGCCAGCCCATGTGCTATCTGAACCATAGGTTGTACAAAAGAGCTATAGGCAATTTCCATTTATCCACCTGCTTACGCCGCCAACAGCCCTCATCATCCAATTCTCCTTCTTCAGACCATTGCTCACGTTCTTTCACAGAAGCAGATTTCTGTATATCTAATACATCTTGTCTAGCATTATGCCAACGTTCAGCTTGTGACTTCACTACATACATAGAAGTAGTACTTCGCTGCATCGCAGTCTCACGTGCTACGCGGTCCGCAAGGGCATTACCTTGCCCTATCTTATCGGTCACTTTCTTGTGTGCACTACATTTCACAATAGGTAGTTTCTTTGGATATGTCAATGCAGTCAAGCGGTTATGCACTAATTCTCCGTGCATTATCTGCATCCCGTGGGATGTGAGAAAGCCTCTCTCCTTCCAAAGCAAACCAAAATCATGAGCCACTCTAAAAGCATAGCGGCTGTCTGTATAAATGTTCACACATAAGTCAGTACTAAGCACACATGCTCGTGTCAAAGCTATTAGTTCAGCTGCTTGAGCTGACTTCTGTGGTATACGAGCTGTCTCCACTACTGTGTGTATTGTGGTGATTGCATATGCAGCTGAGGTCGTACCGTCTGGCAACTTCAAACAAGACCCATCAACCCACAATTCCCCGTCTACATCTGGAAGGGGCATATCTTGTAAATCAATACGACCCTTTGTCTGTTCTTCGGTAAGGAATATACAATCATGTGTTTCTTGTGACTGAGGCTGAGTCACCGGATATGGCAACAAAGTGGCTGGATTTAGTGCTGCACATCTCTTCAGTGTAATGTGAGGAGCCAGCAATGTCAATTCATATCCTGTCAGCCGAGCGCTAGTTAAATGTTGTGTCTTAGCTTGATTTAAAAGAGCATCAACCGCATGGGGTACTAACACCAACAGCTTATGTGACAAAACTATCCCTTCACACTGACGTATTGACACACCTGTTGCGGCAACTGAACGAAAACACCCAGGCAACGCTCGAGCGACAGGATCAAGTACTGCTGAAAAATATGCATAGGGACGCTGCTTATCGCCATGTGTCTAAACTAAAACTGACAATGCACATCCATCTTTCTCATGTGCGTAAAGTGCAAAAGGCTTTGTGTAATCTGGAGTACCTAACACTGGTGCTGAACAAAGGGCTTGTCGTAGCTGCCGGAAAGCAGTCTCACATTCATCTGTCCATGGGAGGGGCAATGGAGTATCTTAAGTCAAAAGTGCTAGCAAAGGTTTGACAATGTGTGAAAACCCTAATATCCATTGCCTACAAAAAGAAGTAAGACCAAGGAATGCACAAACATCTTTCTGAGTAGAGGGTACTGGTGTGTCTAAAATTGCTTGAATACGATCTGATGTAAGTGCACGGCCCTCCTTAGACAAAAGGTGACCTAAATAGGTTACCTTTGGTCTACAATATTGCAATTTATTTCGTGACACTTTATGATGGTGTGAAGCAAAAAAGAAAGTAAGGACAAAGAGCACTTTTCACATTGCTCAGGGGTATCAGCTGCCAACAAAATATCATCAACATATTGTATGAGAGCCACACTTTCAGGCAAAACAAAAGAATCAAGTTGTTGTTTTAATGCTTGACTATAAATACTAGGACTCTCAGTATAGCCTTGAGGAACTCTGCAAAATCTATATGATCGTTTATTCAAAGTAAAACCAAACAAATATCGGCTGTCAGGATGAATAGGGATCGAAAAGAAAGCATTCTTCAAGTCTATCACAGAGAACGTAGTTTCTGTCGGGGGAACCAAAGTAAGAAGTGTTGTGATGTCAGATACCACAGGATATTGTGGTACCACAATCTTATTGACTTCTCGTAAATCAATAATGAATAGGTAAATCCTAGTATCAGTATCCTTTTTCAGAATAGGAAGAATCAGACTGTTACAAACATTATACAGAACTTCCTCGACAACTCCAACTGCAATAAGATCATGCACAATTCGTGTGAGTGCTTCTTCGCCCTCCTGTGAAATTTTGTATTGAGGCAAACGTGGCAATACAGCTCCCTCCTTGACACTAATATGTACCGGTGGAATAATCATTTGTCCCACATCAGTATCTGAAGTAGCCTACAAAGTACTAGGGAGTGAAGCTAATGCAATATCCTCTTTAACAAGACAAACTCTTTCCATCACAGGATGATTATCATTCAAAATAACACGCATCCCTTCAGGAGAGCATGGTATTGTAGCCCTGAAATTCTTGAGCATATCAAGACCCACAATATTGTCTGGTGTATTTGGAGAAAGCAAAAATGGACATGTAGCAGTACATTTATCAACATGGAATGCAAGAGGTTGTGACAATGGGCTAGGGGAAGGTGTTCTATCGAAACCTATTGATGTAATGGTTAAGCCAGACAGGGGAGCCCTTGGAATCAATTGTTTAGACAAGGCGCTACGAGTAGCTCCTGTATCAACCAGAAACTGATCAGTAGAACCCAAAACATGTGCTGTAACATAGGGACCCCTCTGATCTACTGGAACTTCAACTGATTCCTTACCCCATCTTAGACAATCCTATGCATAAGCAGAATCTTGGAAATCAGGTTGCACATGGTTAGACATCTGGTATTGGTTCCGTCTATCAAAAGTATTAAACCCATCCTGCCCTCGTACATTAGCATCAACCCTAGCATGATCATTCGTGCTTCTTCTAGGCCCTGAATATCCTGAGCGATTTCTCATTTGTCCCCGACCACGTGAACACTGCTGAACACGTAGTGCTGGACAATCAGCAGCCCAATGCCTAAATTTCTTACAATACGCACACTGATCAACAGACAAATTTGAACGAGTGTAAGAAGAACCATAAGATCCACGTCCACCTCTATCACTACCTCTAAAAGGCAGACCATAAGCTTGAGCCAACATAACCTTCGTCTTTAATTCTTTAATCTTTTTATCCTCGCTACCTTTTGCTTCTAATTCCTGATGTTCATAATACTGAGCCATAGTCAAAAGAGAAACCGGAGTAGAGGTAGTCCATGAACTTTCACAAACTTTTGGACGACTAGCTATTGCTAGTAACAGATTTGCAACATATTTATCGACAAACAAATGTCTACCCGTATCATCTGACAATAACTGGCCGCTAAAATCATGAAATGCTTCTTCAAAGCGTGTAAAGAAATCAGAGACCGATTCATCTGCCTTTTGCTTACAAGACACTAAAACAGCCCAATCTATCTTTTTAGGGGGAATAATCGTTTTTGAGTTAACTAATATGGATGCGGGAAGATCTAGAATCAACTGATATGGCTTTTTCGCAGGGTCCCTATCCCCGTCCATCTGTTCTAATTCTTTCCATGACGCCCCAAAAACTACACGATCATCAACTTTACGAACAGTTCTCCACATATCTGTCGGTAATATCAATCCAAAAAATAAATCAATGTCAGCCAAAGTCATAGTACAAGAACTAATTGCTCCCTCAACTTCCTCATAAAAGGTGGCTGGATTTTTCCACAGGTCAGGTAATGCTGTTTTAAGTGCCATTACATCTGCCCTATTCCAAGGAGTATACACCCAATTATAAATAAAATAACCCTTAGCATCAACATAAGTTTTATCATCACTTGTACCCAATCCTTTAGGAGGAACATACAAAGGCGCCTCCCACATTGGTTTTGCGTGAACTATCATAGTCTTATCTGTTCCAAAGATGGAAGCTTGCACCTCGCCGGTCTGAGATATCCATGCAACTACGTCCACGGCCCTTTTCTCCTCTTGGAAACGGACTGCCACAACACATAATTTCACCAAACGCCTGATTGCATCAGCCACCTGGGAGAAAACAAAAAGACCATCACGCATTTGCTTATGATCACCTGCTACATCATCGGGCTCTAACTCATCAGAATATTTCCGAAATAGTTCAATAACTTCTGTGCCAAATGCCTCAGTAAAATATAGCTGCTCCTTTTCCGTCTACCCTTTCATGTTGTCTAAAAGTTTAGAAGCAGAGACAACGCTACGAATTGTTTTATGAGCAATAGATCTAAGCTCAGACACACGGTCAGCAGGCAACATGGAGCGACTGTTTCGTATCTTCTGTTGCTCCGAACCGGAGACCTCAGCTAACTCATGAGGGGCAGAAGGAACGACATACGGAGGTGGAGGGCGATCTACTAACAAAATATCATTGTGTGGTTTATTAAGGATAGGATAGAGAGGTTGCCTAACAGTGTATTGGCCAGTTACCTGTAATTTACGTTCTTTCTCTTTTAGCTCCTTTAAGTCATTTATTTCTTTATTTCTCATTTCCAATGCTTTCACATATACATTCTTCCGCTGCTCTTTCTCAAGCAAGGCTTGCTCACGCTTCACTCGTCCATGCACTTCTTTCTCCCACATTCGTACACGATCAAACATATCTTGCCTAGACCCGCGCTTACACATACATTGTTCCACATACTCAATCTTTCACAAATCAAATGACCCATGCATAGGCCAACGTAACTCAGGATCCGCACGAGTGTATTTATTCCATAATGTGCTGTACATTATAGAAGAAAGACCATGTTTAACATACATATCTCTATTGGGGGTCCCCTCTGGGTGCCGGTTGTAATTCTTCCAGTCTCAAATTGGTACCAGTACAAAAGCAACACATCCTACGAAGTGCGCTAAAATCAGGCATGCCAAAAATAGTGCAGAATATGCAGTATTATAATCAAAGTAGCACTTAAGGTGCCGTTCAAATCAAAATTAAATTGGAGAAAATTCTCCTCATTAACTGCCTATATAAATTGCAATTTATATATCAATTCAAAGGACACAAATTGACTAGTCACCAAAAACACGAGAGCCATAGTAAGTGGTGCTAAACTTCATTACCAAACAAAGGCATCAAAACCCACAGCAAGTGCCGTAAAAGGGCTCTTACCAATCACAGGGCGTCCAGGTTCCAACTGCCAAGTTTAAAAATCGACCAAATGGTCACTGCATGACGAATGAACAAAAAGGATCTCAGTCGAGGACCAGCGCCTCCTGGATGGTCAAATCAGAAAGAAGGGAAAAACGCCGTTATTGCCAAGACTCGGGTCTCCTCAGGCATTGATCGTCCGCAGCGAGATCCCAATCCTCTGTTGCGACCAATCCGTCAGGCGTCCGAGTTGCAGATGAGTCCCTGTTCGGGCTCCAATTTGTCAAAGTAAGCCTCAGCAAGGCCTATTAGTGCAAGGGGATCGCCCTTCTCTGCACAAAGTCCTCAGACCATATAGGAAGAAGTTGGCACAGAAACTGAAATAAAAGACAAAGTTTATTAAACCTCATGAGGTGGTACTACAGTTCAAACAGCACCCTTCGGTAATGTTTGAAGTAGCACACTGAACTAAGAGAGCATGATTCTTTCATACCCATGCAGGGGCTAAAAGAAGGTGGTACAATTATAGAAGCAAGACTTACATACATATAAGGTCATATGGAAATGCACAGTCGACAGGTAGGAGGGGCTAACAGTTTTCAAGGACTAGTTGACACATTACTGTCTGTTACTGATTACTAACAGCTGCAGATCTTACTGGGCATGTGCGAAAGTGGGAGATGCTCAATATAACTTGTCACTAGACAGATTTTCAAGAGTAGTTAACAGAAAGGTAGGACAGAGCACATGGCGAGCACATGGCAGAGAAATGGCTGCCATGAATACAAAATGGATTCAGCGAAATGTTCACAATAGTTGCTAAATACAAGATGTCTTCTGCTAATGCTTAATCTAATCGCTACTGACTTACAACATCATGGCTCCAGGTACAAAAACCAAAAATAGAATGGGTATCTAGGATGGTCACTTTGGACTCAAAGCACTGCTGGCATTCCTGCTATCAGGAACCACCTCAACTGACACCCTTGCACTGAGCATCCACTCTTGCAGCTTCTGTCCCTGACTCACTTACCTGGTCCTTACTGGGATATTCATGATGTCTTCGGTGAACAGCAGGCCACCCAATTACCACCACAGCGATCGTAAGATTCTCGTATTGAATTGATCCCTGGAGCTACGCTACAATGCAGCAGAGTATACGCTTTGTCTGAGCCAGAAAGTCAATACCTTCGCATATAGCTTGACGAGTTACTGGACAAAAGGTTTTATCTGCTACTCTACATCACCAGTATCTTCGCCTTCTTTTTTCGTACCTAAGAAGGATGGCACACCTGTGTAGATTACCGCACAGTTAACAAGGTGATAATCAAAAAATGCTACCCCCTTCCTCTAATACCGATTCTTTTGGATCAAGTGTGTAACTCCACCATCTACACCAAACTTGACTTGAGGGGGGCCTATTATTTGATCAGTGTTTTAGAGGGTGATGAATGGAAGACAGCATTCCGGGCTCTTTGAATAAACAGTGATGCCCTTTCGCCTATGTAATGCCACTGCTGCCTTCCAAGTTTTTATAAGTGAGGTGTTACAAGAGTTCCTGGACGTCTGCGTAATAGTTTACATAAACGACATTCTGATCTATTCATCTACCCCAGAGGAACATACAGGACATGTACAAGCAGTTCTTCAGAAATTACTCGAACACCACTTAAATGCCAAATTAGAGAAGTGTTTGGTGCCAAAACAATTGAGTTTTTGGGATATGTCATATCTCCTGATGGGATTGCTATGGACAAAAACAAGATACAGGCCATTCCCAACTCGGAAGATCCACAATCAAGTAAGGAAATTCAGTGCTTTCTTGGCTTTGCCAATTTTTACAGGTGCTTTGTTCCTCAATTTTCCACGGTCGTGTCACCAATCACACGCTTGCTTAAGAAATGTGTTCCATTTTCCAGCTGAGAAAGCCTTTCAGTCACTAAAAAAGGCCTTTACTGAAGCCCCCACCCTCCATCACCATGATCCGTCCCAGCCATTTTTTGTAGAAGCTGAAATGTCCCAGGTAGCAGTGGGTGGTATTCTCCCAACAAGATGCTGAGTCTGGCATTTATATCCAGTTGCATACGTCTCTAAGAAGCTGCTACCAGCTGAACAAAATTACACTGTGGCGGAGCGGAGCTCTTAACCATCAAGCTAGCTTTTAAAAAATGGCACCATCACCTCTTGGGAGCCAGACACACTGTTACCATTTACACCGATCACCGCAACCTCCAATGTTTTCAAGCCACGATGGCCTTAACTCCACAACTGCTCTGCTGGTTACTGTTTTTTAACAAATTTGATTTTGTTATCACATAAAGATTAGGGAGTGCCCAACAAAAAGCAGACAGCCTTTCGAGAGGGGGGTTCTCTTGAACTGACCAAAATAGTGAACATGCTAAACCTGTCATTTCTCCAGACATAATTGTAGCGCTAGGTCTTCCCATGAGCTTCATACTCCAATACATGCTGCAAAAGACACTGGGTCTTACCCTCCTGGACTCACTGAAAACGAGGGATTACCATTCCACTTAGACTAACTTTTTATTCCCACACAAGAACTACGGGTTACTGTATTACATTGGGGACATAATTCTGTTCTAGATGGCTGTATCAGGGAGAAAAAGACCTTATACCTGTGCCAATTACATTTTTGGTGGCCTACCCTTGCCACAAGATGTCAAAGATTACGACCAGAATTGCCCTACCTGCATTCAAGCTAAAACTCCAGATACCACCCAACAGGTCTTTTGCAACCTATGCCAATCCCACCAGCCCCATGGCATTCTATTAGCATGGATTTCATTACGGATCTCCCACTTTCAAATTGGTATTCAGTTATCTGAGTAGTAGTAGACTACCTGACCAAAATGGGCCATTTCATACCCCTGAAAACTCTTCCTTCAGCCCGAGAACTCTCAGATCTGTTTATGCAACATATCTTTCGATTACATGGCCTACCTTCCTCAATAGTATCTGACCGTGATCCCCAATTTGTTTCTCGTGTCTGGTGCAGTTTCTGCTCCTCATTAGGGATAGACATCCGTTTGTCCCCTGCCTATGACCCACAGATGGACGTACCAACCAGTCACTAGAACAGATCCTGAGGTGTTTAATCTCCACTTGGTCCACAGAATGGGATAAGGCCTTGTCCCTTGTGGAATTTGTGCATAATAATAGCATTCATGCTGCCACCGGCATATCACCCTTCTACTGCCTATTTGGTTTCCACCCATAAATGCTTCCAATAATGGACACACAAGTAACAGTAAAAGTCCCCTCAGTACAGGAACATCATACCAATATTTTCAACATCCTACTCCATGCGCAACATTATCTAGAAACTTACCAGGCTCAAGTCAAAAAAACAAGTAGATAAACACAGAACACCAGCTCCTACTTACCACCTAGGGGATCAGGTCTGGTTATCCACTAAGAACCTCCATTTAGCAGCCTCTAAAAAACTCAATCCATGCTTCCTTTGTCCTTTCACCATTTCTAGGATAATAAACCCTGTAGCTGTGCAACTTACACCACCTCATGACTTTAAAATACATCCAGTTTTCCATGTTTCCCTTCTCCACCCTTATGCGTCTACCACACACCCACTACCATCCCCGCCCCCGGTCAAGGTTCATAGGCACTGGGAGTTTGAAGTTGCAAAAGTCGTGGATTAGAAACGTATTTGTTTTTTTTTACATTATTTACTTGCCTGGAAAGGTTATGGGCCTGAGGACAATTCATGGGAACCTGCTTCTGCCATCCATGCTCCATGCCTGGCTCGCTTGTACCATCTCTGTTACTCAAACAAACCTCGCTCCCTTCTGAGAGCTTTGGTGGGGGGACTGTCAGGACCTAACAACTCTGCCTAATTTGTCAACATCCTCTGGGGCGTTGTTTTAATCATGTACGTGTAGCACCACTGGGTTGCTTGTAACGTCATTGTACTGTCTACATTTCATTATAGATATTTTCAGTGTTTGATATGTACTTGATGTTACCAATGCTTGTTCCACTATATAGTTGTTTTCACCAGTGCTTGTTGAACACATGTGACTGTGTCAAGTCCTCGTGCTTCTAAATGTATCAGGTTCATTTGCTTATTGGTTGCCAGGCAACCAACACGCCTCCAAGGTCTCCAGGGAGCAGCTGCCTGTGTTTTCAAGGACATGAGTCATGCTGGCTATAAATGCTCTTGATGTGCACATAACTCTGCTTGGCTTTCTTCCTGTCTGGTCAGTGGCTTGGCTTTCTTCCTGTCTGGTCAGTGGTGTTTTTACACCTGCTTGCATGGTGGGGTTTGAGAGCCAATGCCTAACCTGTACTGAGCACAGTCGCTCAGTTCCTGGGAGGGAAAAGTCCTGTCTCAAGTGTTCAAAAGGGAGGGGGCCATCCTCGCCAAAAAGTGGTCTATAGTTCGACAACCAGATTTTCACCATTGATGGAATGCGGCCTTATCTAGGCCGGTGTGAAGTCTGTATTGTCTACTATTGGTGCGAGAGGGGATGAAAGCGTTGATAGGCCCCTTTGGATTGCTGTGCTATCTCAGACCTTTATCACCGTTCTAGTGATCGGGGAAAGATAAAGGCCCCTGGCTCATTATGACCTTTGCAGAAACAGGCTTTCCATAAGGGTGTGCCTGCGATTGCCCGGTCCATGGATAGCCAGTGTTTCTCTGACTCACCCCTTGACCATTCCACCATGTAGCACAGTTGTGCCACTTGAAAATAGTATGCAAGATTTGAGATTCCGAACCCTCCTTCTGATGTGGGTCATTAGCTTTCAACTGATGTGGGGACGACCATCTGCCCAAAGACAGCAGTGCAGCTTCTTCTGCAAAGAGTGTAGCACCCCAGCTGGGGGTTCAATGGGGAGGGTCAGGAAAAGAAAAAGGATTTTTGGAAGGGTAGTCATCTTTATCGCTGCCACCAGCCCCAGCCATGAGAGACAGTATCAGCGCCAGTTTGCCAGAACTCTGGTAACTTGCTGGAGAAGGGATTGATAGCTGAGGGTCGCAGTGCATGCTACAGTCGTGGCCAGTTGCATGCCAAGGAATGGGATGAAAGATGATGTTCACTGAATTGGGAAATTGCATGACAGCTGCTCTTCTATCTCAGGGTGCACAGTGAAGTTAAGTACCTGGGACTTATGAACATTAATTCGGAAGTCGACTGTTGTCCCGAACACCTCTCCCAAGAATGCTGAAAGGGCATTTAGGGGTAGTCCAGAACTACTATTGCATTATCCGCATATAAGCTGATGTGTGGTCATCACCCCCAAATGGAACCCCCATGATTGACGGATGATCTTGAACTCTTTGGGCAAACCCCTCCATATGGAGCTCAAATAATAACAGTGACAAGGGACATCCTTGGTGGTCACCCAACAGATGGGAAAGGGAGCGGACAACTGGCCAATGACTCTAACTGTCGGTCTAGGGTTGCTATAGATACACCAAATCCAGGTGCGGAACCGAAGCCTAAACCCAAAGTGATTTAGGGCAGCCATTAGGTTCGGCCAGTGAATGTGGTCAAATCCCTTCTTGGTCTCTATGGCCAAAAGCTTTATAGTTAGTTTGGAGTGCTTCACCTTGTATATAAGGTAGAGAATTATTTTGGTGTTGCTGCTACATTGCAGATGTGGGACTACGAGACCTGGCATAAGAGGTTTTAGAAGGGCTACAATAATACTTGTGAAGAGCTTAGCGTCAACGTTTAGGAGGGAAATGGGATGTTAAGTCCTGCACTGTTTTGTGTTCCCTGGTTGGGGAATAACAATTATGGATGCTTCCATCATTGAGGGTGGGACCTTGGAGGGTCAATGATTGAATTACAGCACCAGGTTAGTATCAGAGCCTGCGGCGCACAGAAGATTTTGTAGAATCCATCTGGTCCCAGCGATTTAAGCAGTGGCTGTCGGACTATGGACGATATAACCTCCTCTCTAACTATTGGGCGATCTGATTCTCCGGCATGGTCGTCCGTGCGGCTCAAAATATGCGAGCCTTGAATGTACAGGGGGCAGGGTTTGGGCCTAGTCCCAGTCTTTGCAATAGTCTTGGAAATGGGATGTCCCCTTCAATCTCATATTCTGCTCTGTCGAGATCTAGACCCACAAGTTGTTTCCTAGCTTCTCCTGGCTGTCTCCAAAACTTTGGGGGCGCTGGTACGGTGGTGTATGCTCTTTAGTTCCCTAACTTGCTGTTATATTTGTAGTTGTTTGTCTCAGCGGAGTTTATTATCAGCCGCTGAGATTGCGATCAATTCTCCCCTGATCACTGCTTTTAGGGTTTGCCTACAATGTCAAGGTTGAGGTGTCCTGGTTGTCATTATGCGCTAAATAATCAGTAATTGGCGATGTGATCTGTGTCACCACTTCAGGTCTGTGTAAAATGGTCTCCCATAAATGCCAAGGTTGGTGTGTCAGTCTGGACAGGGGTACGCTAGATCCAATGTCACTGCGGCATGATCTGAAAGTAACCTTGGCTCTATGTCTATTGATGTGACCAAGCCCTGTAACTCTTTAGTCCCTAGGAAGTGATCCAAGCGGGCGTAAATCTTGTGGGCATGGGAATAGAAAGTGTAGTTTCTAGACCCAGGATGACGCTTTCTCCACAGGTCTCTAAGACCCATCTCTAGAAGCCATGGGATTCCCTCTTGTGATACTTCTCCTGCCCCCAGGGTCTTTGTGCAGAGCAGTCAAGGTTGTTGCGAAATATAAGATTAAGATTTTCTCCCAGTAGTACTAGATGTTCATCAAAGGTCATGACTTCAGCTACGGATCTGCAGAGGAAATGCTCCGAACATACATGGAATTTAGTACAAGAACGTAGTCTCCCACTTGTACAGGGTAGATTAACAGCCGACCTCTGATTTCTGTGTGTTTAGCGCCCATTTTCCCTCGACAGGCATGAGAGAATAAGGTGGCTACTCCTGCTGTCTAAGTCACAGCCAACGAGTTTAATTACAGCAGAAGGCCCATGATTTAAGTCAGTGCCATTCACATGATATTAGATGTGCTTTCTAGAGAAGGCATATGTCGGGCCCGGACTGTTCTAGGTTAGACAGTATAGCTTGCTGTTTGACTGGGTTATTTAGCCCTTTCACATTGAGAGCAATAATCCGTAGTGTATCATGTGGGGTGTTGGGGAATTGTAGCCAGTCCCATGAGCGCCTGATCTACCGGTTTCCTATGGACTCGCTTCGGTGTGTCAAAACTCTGCGTGACTTCACAAGAAGAGCCTCCCTTTACTTGGTGGACTACAGTAAGACGTGAATACCCTCTCCTGGAAACACACCAAAGCAACAATAACATCAGTAAATATATTGTCCTTGGTCGGTCTATAGCCCCATATAGAGGCGTTGATCCACCAATGAATGTTGAGTGTAGGGGTCCATGACCAGTCTTGTTCCAGTTTCCTGGTCGCCCAGCCCCTTCACCCCGGCGGACCCCAAAATCGCAGTGTAGGCAGGCAGAAGGTTCCCAGCCCTCTCATGTCATCTCCTGTTTGTCTAGATCACAGGACAGTGACTCAAGGATTACCCTTCCCTCTTGTGTTATTGTTGTGGAGTAGGGCGATGGGCTCTGGATGGGCTCTGGATCTAGATGGGCTCTTCTGCCATCTTTAGCGCTTCCTAGTTTTCCAGCCTGTGGGACTAGCCTGTGGTATGTTGCTAGTGTCTCTATCCATTCCTAACATGTCACATGCCACTCTCAGGAATTAAATCTGTTGCAGTTTTCTGTCCCAGCAAAGGACTATATGGAACAGGTGGCCCCACAAGTAGAAGATTCCTCTATCTCGGAGGTAAGAGGTCACTGGTTGGAAGTCTCAATGCTTCTGGAGTATTATTGTACACAGGTCCTGGTTTAGCATCAATGTATGACCCCAAAATTGCAATAGGTGTTGCTACCTCGCTTTGCTTATAATCTTTACCTTCAGTGTAAAGTCATGGGCACAAACCAAGATGTCTGCTGGGCGAGAGTTCCTGTGTGGGGGAGGCCCACCCTATGCACCTTATCGAGCTGGATGTCTTGAGTAAAAAGGACCTGTAAATAGGATCCAATATTGTCACCCTCTGCTGCAATAGGTGCCCCCCCGGATACGGATATTATTGTGTTGTGATCTGTTTTCCATGTCTTCCGCATGAACTTGGAGATCAATCTGTCGATCTCTGAGACAGAGGACCTCTTGTTGGAGTCACTTGATTTTCTCATCTAGGCTGTGCTTGTGATCTCCCAAGGTGGAGTCTGTGTCGCCGATCTCAGCCATGTCCCTTTGTACTGTTTTCAAGTCTGTGAACAGATCCTTCTTGACTGTCTGGAGATCATCCATGAGGGAGGCAAAGAGGGCCTCTAGCAAAGAGCGGGTCACTGGGCCCTCCATCTCCTTGCCTTCCGACTGCAAATCCTTACTAGCTGAAGGGTGTCCATGGTGCCCCCTGCTTATTTTGTGAGCATTTCTTTAAGTGTGCGATCATTTTTGGCATGTGCTGCCGCCATGGTATTGGATGGTAATGAGGGACCCAGTGTTGAGTGAGTAGCTATTCATACTGGAGTTGGCCTTTTGAGGATAATGTGGCCTGACGTTATTCCAATTGTATCCTGTGCATCCCCCCGGCTATTTAAATGATATACTGCCAGCAGTGACCTCTGTTGCGTCCCCCAGAAACCTGTGCAGCCCTGCTGATCATCTGCCAGAGCTCCCACAACCACTGCTCTGGGGCCTACCTGCTGCAGCATTGTGGGCGGCAGCGTAGAGCAGTTCTGCAACTAATGCCACCCCAGTATGATAACCCTGGTGGCACAGTCAGTCTGCTGGACTTTTTGCCATCAATAACCTCCACTGCCATTCGTGACCCCACCCCGCGTGTTGGTAACGTACAGTGCACTACTCCATAGTAGAGTGTGCAATGTGGCCTTGTCGTCTGTTCCATTGAGCAAGGCCCAGGGAGGTGCGGCGCTGAGCCGATTGCTTATATTCAACGGCAGTGGAGTTTGTCTTGACTGCGGAGGGAACCATGACTGCTCAGAAGAAGAACTGTGCTACCTCCAGTGTGCCTTAGTGGGTGTCTGCCATCACTAACCTCACAGTGGTAATCTTATCCCAGCCTGTGTGAGTTATTTCTGTGGAGGTACACAATCACCCAGGGGACCGGCATATGTGTAGCAGGGGTAGCCAAGAGGTAAAGGTCTGTGCTGTGGTGACTTGTGGAGAGAAGGGGAGCAGTCTCTTAACTCCTATGCGGGTGCCCCCACGAGTGTGTGGCAAGCCACAAGGCCGGCTGCTGATGAGACCTGCAACTTTCCTTGGGTCCCAACTCCTGCAGGCAAGGTGTGCTGGTGGCAAGCTATGATCAGGTGCTGGGGGTGGCGCCTCCTTGAGTCTTACCTCTGCAGGAGCTCTGATCAGGCCCAACAGGGTCACAGAGCCCAGTTTGTTTCTCTCTCAGGCAGTCCCACCTGGGCAGAGAAAGGCAAGTGTTGGCTTGCCAGAAGGGCGAGGGAGGGCTGGCGTAGTCCTGTGTCGGGAGGTTTTCCCCATTGTATTTCCTCCAGCGTGGTGCAGCTGAAGTGGGCTGGATCTTGCTGGAGATGCAATGAGCCACTCAGCAGTGTTGCCGGTCTAGCCTGGTGTGCTATTGATGAGTGCCGCCTGCCATCTTAGAATCGACAAGGCTGATGGGGCACTTTGCCACAGAGGCTGTTAGGGGCCCACAGCACATCTCCGTGGTTCTGGTCATATGGGGCGGCCCTCAGTGCGGCAGAAACGACGGTGAGCCCCTCAGTGCGGTGAGTTGAGGGGATTATTCAAGGTCTGCTTGGTGGCGAGGGCAGACGGATAAGAAAACACGCCTTTGCAGTCCACTATCTTGGCCACAACTCCTGTGTGTGCAGTTTTAAACTGCCATTTTGACCGGGCAAGTTTACCCACTTGCCAGGCCCAAAGCTTCCTTTTTAATTACATATGTCACCCCTAAGGTAGGCTCTAGTTGGCCCCAAGGGCAGGGTGCAGTGTATTTAAAAAGCTGGATATGTATTTTTAAGTTTAACATGTTCAGTTAGTGAAAAACTGTTAAATACATTTTTCACTATTGCAATGCCTGTCTGACCCATTGGTTAACGTTGGGGTTACCTTGGAGAATCCTTTAAGTGTAACTTCTATTTGGGAAAAGACAAAAATATGCAATTTGCCGTCTCTGAACTCTCAGTATAAAATCACAACTGACGGTGAAGTCAGATTTTAAATTGTAATTCTGAAAATGCCACTTTTAAAAAGTTGGCATTTTCTTACTTTAAACATTCTTTGCCTCTACACGTCTGAGATAGATGACAGCTGGGCGTTGTGCATTCCCCTAGACAGTCACACACAAGGGAGCTTTGGTGTAACATTTGCATCCTGACGGTCCATCACTTGGCTGATGAGCCTTCTTAGGCTAGATGGGAGGGAGAAGCTGACACCTACACCTGACTAGGTCTATGCCTCTCCTCACCCAAAGGGCTTCATACCCCAGTGTAGAGTGTCTGGAGCCAGGTAAGGAAGGGAAGGGACCTTGTGATCTTCAAAGGCCTCCTTTGAAGTCCCCCCCACTTCAAAGGCACATTTTGGTCTAAGTACTGGACCCCAAACCCCTCAAATCAGTTCACTTTGGGGTCCTGAAGAAACTCTTTCAAGAATAGGAGCTGTGCCGCCAGGAGGGACTGCCACTTTGCAACTTGCTCTGCTGTGTTGGCCTGATGCCTTCTGTCTTTGGTAGTAAGAAGGACTGAAACCTACTCTACAACCTTTACACCCCCAGTTCCTCTAAGGGCTTATTGGCTTGCACCCTGTTCTCAAAGTCTCAGGGCCATCAAAGACTTTGCGCCCTACTATGTGTCACTTTGCTGCAGGAGCTGTTTTACGAACATCAGCTCATCGCCCTGCTTAAGGAAGGACTTCGCAGCAAGGATAGAGCACTGAATTCTCAGCTATGCCAACATGCACTCTCTAAATTGCACCCAAGATCAGTGACACGCGCTGATTAAAATCACCACTGTCGGCCTGGGCCAATGCTGCAGGATAGAGAGAAGCCTCCCAGCGCATCTCCAGCGTTGCCATTATACCGCGCTCCACCCATGACGATGCGTCAGCCGAGGCTGCAATGCATGGCGCAGAGGTGTGTGAACTTGCTGAACCTGCTTGTTCACCAAGTATATCCTCGTATGGGCAGATGCCACACAGCTTGCATCAGGAGGACCGTTTCTGCACTGAGGTACTGTGTTCAGAGACAGGGCCGGTGAGGTCCTCTGTGTTCATCCCGCACTACACGGCACCTAAGTAACGTTTCTCTATTGGTTCTGAGGGACCTGTGGCTCCTTTTGGGTGCACCCATAAAGGCTTGTTAACTACTGCGCACATATCTGCTGATCTCCTGGTGGGGGATCCCTGTCAATTATCCCAGTCGTAGTGAGACTGCAACAACTCAGTGATCATGAGTGCTTTTCCTGGCCCACGCAAGAACAAAAGCATTTCTGCAGCACCATGACATTAGATGCATATTTGCAAACGCTATAACTTGCAAAGTATTGATTGGATTAATTTTGTTTTCTTCTTGTTTTAATCAGATAAATATCTTCCATTTTTCTAAACCAGTGTGGATTCTTTTTATGGTATCTCTAACTGTGTTACTGTACACAGGTGTTGCACAAATACTTTACACATTGCCTCAAGTTAAGTCTGACTGCCCTGTGCCAAGCTACCAGAGGATGAGCACAGGTTAATTTAGGGTGTGTATTGGACTTACCCTGTCTGTGGTTGTGATCCCTACATGGACAGGGTGTATACCTCTGCCAACTAGAGACCCAGTTTCTAGCACTTGCCATGAGCTCTCTTATTTGGAATAGCAAAGAAAAACGCACCTAACACCAAAGTGTTATTTAACCTATGTTAATTAGGCCCTTGGAGAGAATCCTAAAATAATTCTGTTTGTAAAATAGATTTTTCCTACGGGGACATCAAAATTTGTACATGGGCAAAGCCACTGTTTTCATTACAAAAATGTATTGTTTGTTCAGCACACTGCACTCCTATTTGCCTTCTTTATACTGCTTTTTACAATGACATGAATGACATTCTTAAGAAAATGTGTTAATTTAGTCTACAATGGATATGCATGTATCATATGCAGTAAGAACAGGTACACAATGTCAGCCTTGACTTTATTTCATGCAACAAATAGTAGTAATGTAAAACAACAGAAACAAAAAGTATGAATAATACAGCACAGTAACATTAAAAGCTGTCATGGTGACAATGACAAGTCAAACAAAATATTCACCGTAGCGTTTAACTTTGACAAGATTCTTGGTTCACTAGTCATGAAACTCAATGTGCATTGTATCTCAAAAATGCATTTATCATGCAAATCTACCCATTTGTGTTATGAAAACTACGAGTCCCAGAATTCCTTGAAACAAAATTCCTACTGATCTACTGATGCATAGACCTTATACAGTTTGCTGCTATGACTAAGTTAAAGTTAAATGTGATAAATAACACATCACATGACATCATTCACAGGAAACCCCATGAGAAATAATACAGTTCATGTACTTACCAGCTCTGCTGGTCAGACTCGTACAGACTAGCATGGAGGGTCTGGCCAGGCTGGCTGTAGGACCCTCCGATATACTGAGGTCATGCGGGGCCGATGTGAATGGGTCTGAGACGACACACCCATGATGTCCTGGGCCTTTATTCGAACCCAGAGTTACAGGTCTTTCCATCCTTTTCTGTACATTTTGCATTACAGCACGTGGCAATATCCCACCAGAACTGGGCATGCTCTACATTGCTCAACTGCGTTTCAGGGCCCCCATAAATCTGAGGGTACTTAACATGCACCCCTTCATGAGAGGTCTTCAATTATTTATTGGTGAAGGCAGCTACTGCCTTATCTAGACCCTCAGCCATATTGTGGTCAGGATAGATGAACAGAGCAGCAGATTTGGTGAGTTTACTTCTGTGAGGTGGGGATGGCACAGAATGATTACAAAGTGGCTGAATTCAGCTTCCTGTATATAGTTTTCTGTGTATTTGTGTTGCTGTCTGTCCAAAGTGCCGAGCCTCCGCTCCACAATCGGTGCAGGCACCGACACAAATACACAGGAAATGACATATAGTAAACAACATGATTGAGGGTCTAGATTAGAAGGCACTCTCCTTCAAGAGTAAATTAAAGATCAATAGTGAGGGGCTGGTTGCTAAGTATCCTAAGGTTTATGGGGGCCCTGAAACACAGCTGAGAATTGGAGCGTGTGCCCAAATCTTGCAGGACAATGTACTCCACATGTGGAAGGTAAATTTTGGATATGCACAGTTGTGCTTACATGTTCTAACATCCTATGATAATCTTTTACATCGTATGTGTACGAACCTCAGGCATGTAACTCTTGATAACATTTTGTGGTCATCTACATTATGAAAGGCTTACAGAGTCGTCTCTGGATTGAAATTATGGACAGAGTGGTAATGGTCCATCAGTCATCATTGACAACAGACTGGGAAACCACATTAGGGCTGTAATACAACTAGCAGCGCAAGAGAAAAAAGTGTCACCAGATGGATGCGCAGCTGCATAACCTGCCCTCTGTTCGGGACATGACTCCAGTTCTTTGGATTTTGATGGTGGTGAGGATTCAGAAGTATGTGTAAGAGCTGACATTTTGCAATGTTGGGCAAGACACAACAGGCCACTATTATCTTGCACGCATCTTCAGGGGAGTACAGCAGCACGCCTCTGTATGGTCAAGACATCTGAATCACGATTCGAGGAGACCAAAAGTGCACTCTATGTACATATGCATGCCTTTATGTACCACTGCTACAGTGTTCATACATTTATATGGTGGGAGGAGATGAGAAGAGCGCATACACTGCACCATATGAAGAGAAAAATAATGAAACCTTGTAAATGGCCCTCTGCCATTTGTTTAGTACATTATGTAAAGCAAGCTGCATACGGTGTCAGGTAGGGTCATGTATATGGTGTAAGTATTGGTCATTTTGTATGGTTGTGAACTCTTAACAAACATTTATGCATATTGTAGCTGTATGGTGAGTGAGTACTTATCACGAAGCACCATGTTCCCAAATTCGCCTTATAACAAGCGGTACACAATAGGTGATCTGAGGAAAACAAAGCTGTTGTATGTACTGCCCAGGAACACAGCATACACATTGGTGAAGCAGCCACTACCATCACACACAGCTAGCACATTGATGGAGTGCCAGCAGTGAAGGTTGCGGAAGATGTGTGCAGTGTGGTGAGGTGGCTGAAGTCCCACATGAGTGCAATCGATTGCAGCTAGCACACGTGGAAAGAGCCAAAGGAGATTAAAAGACTCCCTAGCAACCTTTTGCCTTCCTGACAGATTTTATAGCATGGCTTTGTAGGGAAGCACTCTCCTAGTTATGCATTTCAGAACATGATGCAAGCATCAGGACTGGCCTGCCTGTGAAATGGTAACAGTCACTGGCCAGCCTTTAAATGTATCTACTGGCAAGGAAATATAGTGCGGCTAAGATCTTCACACAGACTGGGATAGCCTGGAAGTGGAATGTAGCAGAATCAAGATCCTGCTTCATCTTAGAAACCATGTCCAGGATGACATCAGGTGGGAAGCAGAATATGGAAAGCACATCTTGGTTGGATAGCTCAAAGATGTTGATTCTTTGCCTGAAAAACCTCTCAGCTCTTCTCCTCCTCATTCTCCACCTCAGAACATTCATTCTCATGATCAGGGCAATCAAACAAACACATTTAGTGACATGTTAAAAGGTCTGAAGAGGTTTGTTTCTGGTTGCTCTTTTTTATGTATGCATCCTGGTGATGATTGTTTGTTGGGCTAATAACATTCTGATTCTGGTGGAGATGGGTGGGAGATGGTAAACACATTCACAGGTGTGTGAAGTGTTTGATACACTGTTGTAAATGTGACCTTTGAGTTGGGGTTTTGATTTGTGACTAACAGTCACATTTATATTAGTCATTTTAATAGTAACACTGAGGGGGTTATTCCAACTTTGGAGGAGTGTTAATCCGTCCCAAAAGTGACGGTAAAGTGACGGATATACCACCAGCCGTATTACGAGTTCCATAGGATATAATGGACTCGTAATACGGCTGGTGGTAAATCCGTCACTTTTGGGACGGATTAACACCTCCTCCAAAGTTGGAATACCCCCCTGAATGTTTTAATTAAGTTAAAAAATTAAATAACATTTTAATGTTGACACTTGTAGGATAATATATTACTGTGAATGCATTGTAAATAATATTTTAAAACTGTTTTGGGGAGGATGGTGCTGTCTCGTTAACCCCTTAATGCCCCCTGCCCCCCAAATAACCAATTGCGCCTCCTTAGTCCCCTTACATTTTATCCATGGTGGCTGGCTTTTGCCCCTCAAGTTACATGTGTCCCTCACTTGTTGTGTACTTCAATGTTTAGGTACATGTTTTGGACTACTATTTGTAGCACAATGGTGTCTGAATCTGGACCTATGTGCAAGTGTCTTGCACCTCCATCTGTCCTATAATTTAATTGTGTACACTGCCCGAGTGTGGAGATTCTGCTCCAAGTGCAGAAACTGTGCACCGAGTGGAGACTGCAGTTGTAAACATTTTACTCATAAGTTCCTTTGTGAATACCGAAAAGTAATAAACTTAATAGAAAATCTATGTTTACCTTTGTGAATCAAGCCCAAGGTGTCCCAGAGTAAACTTCAGTACTTTCAGATAGAAGTCCTGTATCAGGGACATCATATAGAAAAATGAGCAAGGAAGGTGTTGCAAGAGAGAATCTCTGCCATCTTGAAAATGAACCCTCCTACTAGGCAGAGAGAAATCAGAATGTTTCTGGGAGTGGTGGGTTACTGTAGTCAGTGGTAACTCAATTTTTCCCTAGTGGCTAAGGGCCTGATTTAGAGCTTGTTACTCCATCACAACCATGACGGATATCCAGTTCGCCATATTACGATCTCCATAAGATATTATGGGATCAGAATATGGCGGATGTTTGTGACAAAGTAACCCCTTCCTCCAAACTCTAAATCAGACCCTAAACCTTTACAAAGGTTGACACACAAGGATGTGTCTGATCCAATACTATGAGACAAAGAGAGTATGAACGCCTTCCCAGAGTTGAGAGAGAGTCTCAGTCACTCCCCAGATCTGGGAATGCCAGATTACAGAGAATAAGTTGTACCTTTTTGCAGTGAGAGGGAGGGCTGTGCTCTCTCAGTCATTACTAAAATGCATAGTGATTCCTAAAGAACTGTTGCATACCTCTCCACTACAGTAAAGCCAATAGTCACAGGAAACTAGAGTTTGCTGTGTCTCAGACCAATTAAATGTTACCAAATTCTCTGCTAGTTTGGCTTTGGTGGTGTCCATGACTTTGGACAGTTATGGTCACAAAGAAGATTTATGGCATCACCTGGATCCCCAATTAAAAATGGGGAATTTGTTATTAAACTTCTCAAGGCATTATAGATGCCCCAAGAAATTGCAGTTGTAAAATGCACAGCACAAAGGAGTGAAAATTATTATGTAATCAAAATTACCCTGATGATATAAAAGACTAAGCAAAATAGTACAGGTGATACCATAGGTAAGGGGAATTGGATAGCACGTAATGCCCTCAGCATGTCTGTACTCAATTTCCTATTTCCGTAGCCCTCAGCTACGGAAACAGGAAATTGAGTACAGACATGCTGAGGGCTACGGAAACAAGAAACAGGAAATTGAGTACAGACATGCTGAGGGGTACGGAAACAGGAAATTGAGTACAGACAAGCTGAGGGCATTACAAACCATCCAATTCCCCTTACCTATGGTATCACCTGTAGTATTTTGCTCAGTCTTTTATATCATCAGGGTAATTTTGATTACATAATAATTTTCACTCCTTTGTGCTGTGCATTTTACAATTGCAATTTCTTGGGGCATCTATAATGCCTTGAGAAGTTTAATAACAAATTCCCCATTTTTAATTGGGGATCCACGTGATGCCATGAATCCTCTTTGTGACCATAACTGTCCAAAGTATTGGACAACACCAAAGCCATACTAGCAGATAATTTGGTAACATTTAATTGGTCTGAGAAACAGCAAACTCTAGTAAGAGTGACCAATTCATCAGAAGTTACACCTCAGAGCCAGGAGACTTTCACTACACCTTGAACAGTGCAAACTACATACGCAACTCTTAAATTTCCCTCATAATCTCTCAATCAAGAGATGTCCATGAACAATACATACTCAGGCTTTGCAAGGGGTTCATCTTTAATATCAGGTCTTAGTTTGGTGCACAATTCTGTGACATTGAGATAGCCATGCTCAGTCCTTTCCTTTCTCCCCCAACTCAGTTCCAGTCTTGGGAAAAGGAAACAGTGTGGCAGGATTGAGGCTACACGGTCGCCTCAAAGTGATGTTGTTGGCATAATCTTCTTATAATGTGTGAGCTTACTCTTGGTCTTAGTACAAGTCAGGAGTATTTCCACAGAGTGAGGAACCATCACTGCAAGAGGATAGCCGATAACTATATTCTCACTAGGTTCAATGACAACAACCACTGCAACGTCTTTAAGGCAGCGGGGAAGTCCTGTGACTACTGGCTTTATTGTAGTGGAGAGGTATGCAACAGTTCTTTAGGAATCACTAGGCATTTCAGTAAGGACTGAGAGAGCACAGCCCTCCCTCTCACTGCAAAAAGGTACAACTCATTCTCTGTAATCTGGCATTCCCAGAGCTGGGGAGTGACTGAGATTCTCTCTCAACTCTTGGAAGGCGTTCAACTGGTATGCAGACGAGGTCACCCGATACTGCACTCATGAGTCCTATGCATTAAGTGGGGAATATTCAACTGAACTGGAAAACAAGATTTAAGATTAACATGATGTTGACTGTTGTGGATACCAGGGAGGAAGCCAAGAGAATGCAGAAATAGGTGTCAGAGGTTGAACAGCAGGGATGGGCCACAGCAGGTTGTATGGAGAATGAGGATGAGATTTGGGTTTCAACAGATAGAAGACCAGTGTTGCCAGATTGTTTATTATCTCCGATGGCCAGACACTTTCATGGTCCTGCACATATAGGGAAGGATAATATGCTTAGGCTGTTTAGGCAGAATTGGTTCAACCCTCCATTTAGGATAATGGCTGAGAATTTATGCCACTGATGTGTAGATTGTCAGCAAAGTAAAGTAAGGAGAAGAACTCAAGTAACCATGAGTCACATAGGGAGCTCAGGTAGTCTCTTCAATAGAATAAAGTTGGACTTTATGCTAGTAATGGGCTGAGTTACGTCCTGGTTATGGTTTGAATTCTTTCAATTGGGTGGAAGCCTACCCGCCTAGGATGTACAACAGCTCACTGTGGCCAGCCTGTTGTTGCAGGAGATACTCCCGAGGTTTGGTTTCCCTGGAGTCAGACCAAGAAGCTAATTTCAATAATGAGGTCCTCAAAATGCTGTACTTGGCTCTGCTGGTGGAACAAAGACTACACTGTAGATATCAATCTAAATCTTCTGGCATTGCGAAACAGGTGAATAGGACGCTGAATTCCCAGCTAGTAAAAGTATGGGCATATACCTCTTTTAAGTGGGTAGTTGCCGAGTGCCTCAGCTTTGGTGTTGATGAGTTTCTGAAGTACTCCTGATTGGAGAACAGGAATGTAACCCCATCAGATTCTCCTGGGGTGAACCGTGAGATTGCATGCTGTGCCTGCAAATGTGCTTGTGAATTTCACAGATGGTATAATTCTCGACTACTGCAAAGAACTGGCTAATGTTGTGCATTCTGTCTCTCACCAGATCGAAGCTGCCACTCTTGTCCTGCATCAGGGACAGTGCCACAACCTTAGTTTGGGGAAATGAGTCCTCATCAGGAAATATGTTCAGAAGTCATGCCTGAAGCACCATTGGAAAGGTCCCTACCAGGTTATCTTGCTAACCAAAAGTCATAAAGTGTGGTGGACTGCCAAACTGGGTGCATGTCTCCCGTACCCAGCGAGTGAGATGTCCAAACGAGGAAGTGGTGATGCCTTTCATTGGTCCACAACCACAGTTCTTTGGTCATGCTGAAGGAGCACAAGTGAGTGAAGCAAGGCCCCAAGATCCTCAAAGTCAATATGTGGTCATAGTTCCCAAAGTCACTCAAAGTCAAATTGAAGCAAGTTCTGAGCCGCTGGTGAGTGAATCAGAAGTAACCACAGTGAACCAGCCTCATGCGCAGGTGGCTGATGATGTTGATCCTGGCGACAGCCTGAGTAATGTGACCAGGAGTGACTGTGAGAGAGAGGAGTGGCCAAGAAGGCGAGAGAGACCTAGATCAAGCCTGTCTGTTGAACACATTAAACAAACTGTCACCAAGGAGACGCAGTCAATTGGTTTGATTGATAGTGAAAATGAACAGCCAGTTCACAGGACATCGAAAAGGGTGAGGGTGCCCTCTTGAAGGTATTCAGCCCCTGAGTGGACTTACTGCACCAACAGTGAACCTGACCCTATTGTCTATAGTTTGGATGATCAGAGAGCAGTGCCAACACAGCAAAGTATTTGATTTCCTGGATTGATAATAGTAGTCATAACGAACAGTGTCAATGAACTAAACTCTTTTGAATTTTGCCATATTATTTTGACCTCTGAAGATTCCCTAGGGCCAGGGCTCCTATAGAAGAATAGGGTTGTCATTGTAGAAGAAGATGGAGTAGGTCTATGGATGACTCACAAAAACTGTTGTACTTAATACTAAGAAGTTGTTTGACAACAAAACAGTTTTGCCATTTTGCACAAGTAGAAAATGTTGTAGAACGTACGTATAGACATGTTTGCTGCTGTTCTACTGTTAAGGTCTGACTGTAGAGAAACTATGAGTACCCTTAACAACAATGTAGAGTAGTAGTAGTAGTTGCAGTACTGATTGTTTCTATTATCTTTATGGCTGCTTTACTAGTAGTAATAAGCTCACCTGTTGACACAGGTCCTATTAGGTTCTCACCTCGGACCACTACCCTTGCTTTCTCCTATAGATGATATATGTAGTTTTGGAAAGCCCTTGCACAAAATGCTTCAAAGGAAGATTTGTCAACAAAGGCATATTTTAGGTTGCGTTAGGTGTACATCAATGTGATGGCTGCCAAAGACCGCTATGTCTGTATTCAATTGCCTGCTTCCGTACCTGAGGGCATTACATACTATCCAATTCCCCTTACCTATGGTATCACCTATAGTATTTTGCTTAGTCTTTTATATCATCAGGGTAATTTTGAATATTATTTCTCAAGTTATGAATTAGTCTTTTCAGAAGTCCACATGAACAAACATTTGAATCCACATCCTAATGTAATGAGTTAGAGACGGAGTTGCTTTAGGTCAGTAACTAAGCTTGACACTGCTTATATCCAAAGGCAGACCATGACTTGCTTGCTAAGCCCAATTCAAAAGAAATTAATTGATTAGCTGGATGATAGGAAAGTAGTTCACGAAGTAAGAACAGAAATGGGGAGAAATGTTGGGTAAGATAGGTGCAGAAAGAAAGAAGAGGAACACAGAGATTTGTGAACACAATCTAAGCTGAATTGTGATTTTGCAACATCAAGGATAATTATGTTTGTACACAATAAATGTTTGTGAGAGAGTGAGTGTGAAGAAGAAGTTACTTACCTTTGGTAACGCCTTAGCTGGTTGAGATTATGGGCCTCATTATGAGTTTGGTGGGCGGCGGAGGCCGCCTGCCTAACTCTTCCTGCCATCAGGCCGCCTGTACGGCCTGAATCCAGCCGACCCTATTAGGAGTTCACTGCAGGGCCGGTGGGTGGAAACAGAGTCTGCAGACCAATTTCAAACAAGAAAGCCCTGTAAGACCAGACTGGCGAAATGCACATCCCTACAGACCTGACTGTCCAGGCGGTAGTGCTTTGTGAACGTTGCTGCCTGGCAGATATCCAGGACTGGAAATCGACATGCTAATGCAGTGGTCGCAGCTTTTGGTCTGGTGTAATGAGCTCGCAAGCCCTCAGGAGGTGTTTTTTTGGCCAGTGCGTAGCAGATCTTAATGCATAGTACAACTGATCTGGAGATGGTCTGCTTCTGCACAGCCCAATCTTTCTTTGCTCCAACATACCCCATGAAGAGTTGCTCATCCATCCGGAACACTTTTGTGCGGTCAAAGTAGAATGACAACACTCTTTTTGGGTCCAGGCTGTCACAAGTCAATATTGTGCCCTATGAGCCATGGGTACTTTTCGCCAGCATGATGTTGTTCTTTCCACTGTGGCGACTTTCTGTCTCGGGTAGTCTGTGGCATCCCTCTCCATGAAGGAGTGTTGGACCTTCAGTTCTGTTGCTATGCAAGTTGAGGAGAGTTAGCACCTGCAGATATCACATGCTCTTTTAGGATAGCCGCATTTCCACTGTGATCCATTGGGTTCTACCATCATGGGCTTGGGTTCCATTGTACTTGTTGTCAATTATCATTTGGACCTGCTGCCTTTTAAGCCATATTCGTTTGTATGTAACACTTGATTTTTCCCAGGCTCCTTTAGAAGCCCCCACATGAGACATGTGCACTTCTGGAACACTGTTGGCTTCCTGTATAAATAGCCCCTCTGAACTTGCCATAGGATATGGCCTCGTACCTGTATGCAGAACAGCACCAGCACCTGTCAAGTCCTGCAAAAGCAGCTTTCCTGAACTCACCTCTTGAGTTGCCCGGATCTTACTGTGTTTTTGTCCATAGCAAGCTTGGTGCCTGCACTCTTCTCCCGAGCTGCCTGGACCTTCATCGCTTCAGTCATGTGCAACCTCGTCTCTGCACCCATGTTCTGATTCATCTGGAAACTTTCCAACACTCTAGTCTTCCAAATATCTCCTGATGACTAAGGGATTCTGATTTCTGCAGCGCCTCCAGCCTCTCTCTCCATGAGCTACAATTCATCGACTTCTGGAACTTCTTGCAACAACTCACCTGTTTCCAGCCCAAGTGCTAGTCCAGGCTAAGTACTTGCCCACGGGTTAGTGCGCACTAATCCTTAGTAGGATTTGCAGGTCTGTTAAAATATTAATGTTCTCCTGGCTCTGGACCCTCTCTCCATGTCTTGGCTCCAGAACTGTGTTTCTCATGGACTAGTAACAGTCTCCTGAACCAATCTTTTACCTTCTACTTTTGTACTGAGAATAATCTTGTTTTCTGGCAAACCTTCGGAGTGCACTAGACTCCAACCTTGTAATAAGTATAACTGTGTTTTCTAGCATAGCTTGGGAGCGCAGTTGACTGAAATCTACTGTGTAACTGTGTTTTCTGGCATACCTTGGGAGTGTCTATAACTACAGCCTATGTTTCAAGCACAATCTTGTGAGTATCAGCAATTCCACCCTTGTGCCGAGAAGTAACCTAGTCATGTATTGCCTTGTTTCTGACTTAAACAGCATACAACCGTGGGAGTGTCTGTAACTTCAACTGGTGCTCAGAATAATCTTGTTTCATGTATAGTCTCATTTCCTAGTTTAGCCCATGTATTGAGTACAATCTTCAGAGTGTCAGTAACTCCAACCTAGTGCCATGTAAAGTCTTGTATCAAGTTTACATAATCAGAGTGCAATCCATTTCCAAGAGTAACCTGGTCGCTAACATACCTTGGGAGTTTGTGTACTTCCAATTTATGTGAATAGAGCTACCTGATTTCCTATTTCCTTGTGAGTATGTCCAATGCCAATCTATGCACCGAGTGCCATCGAGAGAGTGTCATTAACTCCAACCTATGTTCTGAATTTACCCGTGGAGTGCCTTGAACTCTACTTAGTACTCTAATTTCATCTTCAAGAGTTCCAAAAAGATTCCATTTGAGTATCCGGTTGATCTGCTGTCATGTTGCGCTTATAAAATCTGTAAGTGTGAAATCTGTAAGTGTGAAATATTGAAATAATGAAGCATTACTTTGTAACCTGTGTAGAGAATTCGATGCATTGGTGGTAATAGCCTCTTTTTGTTATTTCCAGTGTATTGCATTTCACAATCACCAGAAGGGCAGTCTTGTAAACATCCACCTTCTTCTAAACCGGAAGATCCCAGAAGTGAGAATCCTGTAAAGCAGATTAGCACTGTTGCAGAGCAGAACCAGTATCGCAAGTGTTTGTTTATCATTTTGTCCTTTCCCACTTCCCCCATTGGAAGCATGCCTAGAACTACGAGTACTGTCCCTGGTTCCGGCTTCTTCCTGATTGGGAGTGGGGGTCCAGTATAGTCTCCAGTGTTGTTTCTGCGATTTGCAACCAGGTGAGTGTGTTACACAGATGGTTGAGTCACTCCTCTTCTTTAGAGGGGTGCATAGGAGCGTAAAAATTAGGAAAAATTATGGATTGACCTATGTGAAATGGCGTCACCACCTTCAACAGAAGGAAGGCTCTAGTGCAAAACACCCGTTTTTCATGATGGATGGAGAGGTAGGAGGCTTGGATGCTAAAGCCTGAAGCCCACTCACACATTGGGCAGATGCAATGGCCATGAAGAAGGCTGTTTTGCTTGTAAGGAGCTTGAGAGGACAATTAAGGAAAGGCTCGAAGGGAGCACACATCAAAAATGTTAGCAAAAGATGAAGGTCCTACTAAGGCATGATAAGTGGTGAAGTAGGAAAGAGATGAACAAGGCTTTATAGAATCCTATTTACAGTAGGGGACTTGAATATGGATGGCTGATGAGGCAATCGCAGAAAGGCAAAAATAGCAGAAATGTAGCCCTGGAGACTGCCCAGAGTACAGCCCGGATGGGCAAGAGAAAGAAAAAAAAGTAGAACCTGAGAAAAAGGGACAGAAAAGGGATCACCTTATTTGTCTGCACACCATGCCAAAAAAGATTTCCAATTGCAGGCATATACCTTCTTGGTGGAAGGACGCCTGGCTGCCAAGATGACATCAGAGACTTCAGGAGAAAGCTGTCTACTGTTGCCACTCAATCACCACATAAGAAGGCAGAGACTGGACAAGTTCAGGTGGATGACTCTCACTTGCTGCTGTGACAGAATATCATCCCAAAAGGGTAGCCTGATTGGAGGATTGATGGCCATGCTCAGTAGCTCGGGATACCAGACTCTGCCCAGTCCAGAGTCACAAGAATGACTTAGACAGGGCATTCTTGATCTTCTTGAGAACTCTGGGCTAGAGTGGTATGGGCGGAAAGGCGTACAGAGGCCTGTTCTCCACTTGAGATGAAGTGTCTCTGAGCGAGAGCTGCCTTGGAAATTCCATGTGGCAAGACTGCTGACATTGCATGTTCTTGGCGAAGGAGAACAGATCTAACAAAAGCTCTCCCCACTGATGAAAGAGACCCTGCACCACCTCTGGATGGAGATGCCAATTGTGATCTGATAGGCATCTTGTGCTGAGTTATCCACCCTGGTATTCAGTGAACCTGCCAGGTTCCGAACCACCAGAGATATGCGCTGATGTTCCAGCCATGTAGAGAGACGATGGTCCTCTTGACAAAGGGCCCATGACCCCACTTCATCCTGTTTGTTGCAGTACCACATGGCAGTGGTGTTGTCTGTGAACAGTGAGTCGATCTTGTCAACTCTTGTCTATGAGAGCAACTAATACAGATAGAGGTTTGCAGGCTACTGACACTGCAATTATAGCTATTAGGTCTATGGTTTTGCAGTCATTTTGCATTAGACATTTTGCTAGCAAAGGAAGAGGAGTTTGTAAGATGCTCAAAATTTTACAATGTTGTAATTTCATACCTGATAACAGCAAGGAGATAAGAGAGTTTGTGAAGAATATTATTGGATAAAAACAAGATTTAAAGGAACTGGAAACAAATGGCACTTGGCAAGCAGTTGGAAAGGTATTTGCTAAGATAGGTGGCTGGCTTGGCAAAATTGGTAGTGGAATTTTAGGCGCTATACTAAGGTCTATTCTGATCACTGGCATTTGCTTGTTTTTTTAAAAATTTTTATTTTATTGCCATTTCAATTAATACATTCAACATTTTGTTTCACAGCAATATATGACAATCAGTTATTCCACATCCTGTAATTGCTTATTTGGCTTTAATACAATAATATCATAATTGGTCAGAGTGTTCATCCCCTCATGCGAACATTCAACCATAGTAAGTATTGTCCTGGAAGCTATTCAAGTTTTTGTGCCAGTTGTAGCACAACCCCTATCCAGGCTGAGATGCAGGAGACCGCTAAGGATATCTTTATACATTGCCATATTAAGGTGGTCATTCCGACCTCAGCGGTCTTTTCTTCAGACCGCCGAGGCCGGGGGAGACAGAATACCGCCAATGCTGGCGGTATTCATGCCTCCCTATTCCGACATTTCCGCTGGGCCAGCGAAAATGGCACATCAACATTGTCACCGGCTCGTAAAAGAGCCGGCGGCAATGTTGATGTGCAGCGGGTGCAGTAGCACCCGTCGCGCATTTCACTGCCCGAAATTCGGGCAGTGAAATGCGCGATGGGGCTATGCCTGGGGGCCCCTGCACTGCCCATGCCAAGTGCATGGGCAGTGCAGGGGCCCCCAGGGGCACCCCCAGTCCCCTTACTGCCAGCCTTTCAATGGCGGTGTTTACCGCCACGGACAGGCTGGCGATCGGGGACTCATAATCCCCAGGGCAGCGGTGCTTGCACCGCTGCCCTGGGGATTATGCCCGCCAGGCGGAAGCCTGGCGGGAAAGTGGAGGGGCCGGCGGTCTGACCGTGGCTTTTCCGCCACGGTCAGAATTGCTGGCGGAACACCGCCAGCCTGTTGGCGGTGTTACCGCCAACATACCGCCGGCCGCCAGGGTCGGAATGACCCCCTAAGTGTCTAAACTTTACTGAACAGGTTAATCCATCCAACCCATAAACTTGCCCTTAGTATATTCCATCTTTGGGTCTTTGTGTTTCAATGTGGTATGTTTTATCTTAAGCTTATTTGTGGGGTGGTCAGAGGTAGGGTACGGTGTTATCAAACGTGGGCCCATACCGAACACGTCTGGGTCAGCAAGGGCATCTCGTGTCCTACCATCCGGGTCGGTTGCACCCCCAGTAGCTTCTTTCACCTCTCCTCCTCAGTCTGCATCACTGTCATCGTCTGACCTGGCGTCTACCTCCAGTAATAGCCATTTATTAACTACCTCGGTCCACAAGGGGGCTATGGGTCTATGCCGAATCCCCTGCGCCTTTTCCCTGTGTACCACCCTTTCCTCCCCTTTCGCACATTGGATGACATCTGTCTTCCATACCATCTGACTGGGTCCTTCCTTTCTTTTCCAAGCCGTTGCCACTCTCCTCCGACCCAGTGCTAGATTGGTGAAGTATTAAAGGAGCCTAGGCAGCATTACCATCTTTGAAAGGGAAATGCCTGCCATGATGGGGAGTCTGAATGATAGCCAGACGGCAACAGTGGACTTCAGTGACCGGCAGACCCTCTGCAGGTTGCCCTCTTGGAGCTCCTCAGTTCGTGAGAGATCTGGATTCCCAGTTAGCAGAACATATGGGACGCGTCTAGGTCATGTCCTCAGAACAGGTAGTAGGGCAGACCATGCTGGTCACCATCAGGAATACACACGTCTTCTGATGGTTCAAGCAGAGCCGGAGCGTTGGCCAAAGCCCTCCAACAGCTGTAGCACCTGTGACAGTGTTCCCTCTCCGTCTCACAAATAAATAAGATCATCTGCGTAGAGGGAGATGACGTGGGGTTTACCTCTCCGCATTATCCCCCAGTCCCGGCCTTTTGCCTTGAACTTCTCTGCCAGCGTTTCAGTGGCTATGGCAAACAATAGGGGCAAAAGTGGGCACCCCTGCCAGCTCCCCCTATGGATTTCATAAATCTCTGAGATTGTATGTCCTGTCATGACTCTTGTCATGCGGTGTGTGTGTATAGTAGTCCACTCCATTTCGACTAGGTGGTCCCCAGTCCCATTCGCAACATAGGGGCCTCTAGGAAATCCCAGCACACAGTGTTGAATGCCTTTTGCAGGTCAACCAACGCTGTCATTGCTGCTGGGTCCGGGGGTAGGGCGGGGTGGGGAGTGGTATCGTAGAGTTTGGAGTAGAGTCCTCAGAGGTTTGTGAGGGGCTACGAGTGAGTATCAAGCACATTTTGATCATCATGTATCAGGGCAATAATCTGGTGGCCAGTACTTTACTGAGCACTTTAAAATTTGTATGTAACATGTAGAGTGGGCGAAAGTCAGTGACCACCGCTTCAGCCTGCTGTAGTTGTGGCCGGTACGATCCCCTTGTCGTATAATTCAACATACATCTCCATAAGTTTCAGCAACAGTACCCCTGGAAATAATTTATAAGATTGTGGTGGGAGCCTATCTGTTCCCGGAGTCCTGCCCATCACCAGTGATTTAATGGCAAAATTAACTTCCATGTCAGTCACCGGTGCCCCAAGGGATTCCTGTTCCGTCCCGATAAGGGATTTCAGGGGGAGGTCAGTAAGAAACTCATGCAGTGTCACTGAGAAGTCCACCTGTGGTGCGCTGTATAAGGACAAGTAATAGTTCCTGAATTTGTCACTGATCTTTGTAGGTGACAGTAGCGTTGTATCATCTACAGTCCTCAGGCAGGTGATTGGAGTGCCTCTGCCCTCCGGGTGGACTAGCCAAGCTAGAGGTCTTCCTGCCCTGCTCTACTGCTTGTTTACTTTGTTCATGTAAGCTTTATAATCATGACATTGGACTCATAATGTTGTACTGTATGGTTCTCGTGTTTCTAGTAATCGTGGTAGGGCGCCTGGACTAGCGCCCAACTCTTTTGTCCCACCTGTGGAGATCATTTGCGAGACATCTAACTTTAGTCTCTAAGTCCTGTCTGCTCCCCGCTCTTTGCCCCAGACAATGCCCTGTATTACTACTTTTAGAGTTTCCCGCTCAATTCCCCAGTTGGAGGCTGTCCCTGGGTCCAGTGACAAGAGTTCTGACACTCTAGTTACCAGCGCATTCCCCAAGGATTACATCTTCCAGCGCTTTACGGTACAAGTGCCAGGTCGGGATAGGCGGGCATGCCTCTGTCGTCAGCATCAACATTAATAATGGGCTATGATCAGACACTGTTTGGCCCATGTACTCAGTATGTGTGATGGAGCCAATGAGGGATGTGGCTCATACTATTCTAGAGTCTACCTAGTAAAGGTGTGAGTAGTATGAGTAGTCTTTATTCTGTAGATGCTGTGTGCAACATCTATCCTCCATGTTCCACTGGGACACCCAGCTCGCCAATCCAGCTGCCACTCTATGGGTTGCTGCTCCTTGCAGTGGTGGGAGGGAACGGTCTAGATCAGGGTCAAAGACACTATTAAAGTCTCCCCCGATGAGGAAAGGGCCACCAGCAAATCGGGCCAATCTGTCCGACATAGTGTGAGAAATGGGATCTGATCTTGGTTGGGGGTGTATATACTCCCTAGGACCACTGTCTTACAGTTAAGATGCTCTTTCACCAACATATATCGACCTTCCTTGTCCACATCAACCAAGGATGCGTCAGAAGGCCTTCTGGCCCTCACCCAAACCATTGCATCCCTTGCATATGCTGAATATGTGGTGGCATACAGTTTCTCTCACCAGCGTCTTATGGAGGTGATATGCTTCCTTGGAGGTGGTGTGACTCTTGTAGTAGGGCAACATGGACCCCCTTCCGTTTTATGTAAGTCAAGATTTTCAGTCATTTAGACATGGAGCCCAATCCTCGAACATTCCAGGTTATCAGTTTGTATACATGCATCCATCATCTAGGCCGGAATCACTTTTCCATGTATGTTTTCACCCTCCACATCTCCCCTCCCTCCCCCATGGGCATTGTCCCACTTAAGTAGGACCCCAAAGGCAGTCAAAGACGTTAACAGCAAAAACAACAAGCAAACCCCAACTCCCCTTCCCCGGGCAGCCCAGCAATGGCTGGCCACCGAAACCGCAACTGCAAGTTGGGTATCCAGTGTCATCATACTGCTGGTGCTCCCAGTGCATAATCGAGGGGCTAGTTCAGTCACTATTTTTCAGTATTGCACCCAGGAGGGCCAAATTGGCCCATGATCATTGCTAGGCATCCAGTTCTGAAGAGGAACCATTTCTGGGTGTATATAGAGGTGATGGTCTTCAGATAATATCTCCTGCCATCTGTGGTGGCACATGGGGACCTACCCCAGTATACAGGAAGAGGAGTCTGAGTCAGCTGTTGCATCATCATTAGGGGGGGTCGGAGTTGTTGTCTCAATCTCCAACTGAGGGGTCTGCCTCTGTCAAGAATGCTACAGCTTGCAGCTCTGCGTTTTTCCCCTGATGGGCTGGCAACTGAGTAGGTTTTGTCAGTTGACTGCTTTGTGGCCAGCCCCGCGATCGCTGACTCTTCCTATGATGTCGAAGTGCTCCAGGCTTCATGGTCTGAGGTCTGTCAGTCCCTGCCTTGGAACACTCCAGGCAGACCCATGCTTCATCCGGATTTTGGCAAAAGTGGGTACGGCCGTCCATCATGATCTTCAGTTTGGAGGGAAACAGTAGGGAGTATAGGACCCCCCCCTCACGCAGTGTTCGCTTTACCACTGTGAACGACGCATGCTTGGCCTGCACTGCTGCTGTAAAAACAGGGAATAAGGTGACCTGTCCATTCCCCACTGCGCAGGGGCCAGCTTCTCGCACTGTCTTCAGGAGCAGGTCCCGTTAGTGTAGCTGTTTGGCCACCACCGGCTTAGGTCGTCTCCCCGGTGCTGGGGGTCCGGCCATGATGCGCCCTCTCCAGGACATAAAATATGTGAGTTGCGTGTCCAGGAGTGATTTCAGCCTCGGTTCTAGGAAGGCAACCATGTCTTGACCCTCTGTGCCTTCAGGAAGGCCATTTATGCGAAGGTTAGTATGACTATTGTGCCCCTCCGCATCTTCAGCTCTGTTCTTGAGCCACTGCACCCGTTCCAGGAGGTGCGTAATCTCAGTTTGATGGGTCTGGTAAGAGGGGTGTAGATCAGCCAGGGTGGCTTTGGTGCTTTTCTCCCTAGCTGATAAATTTTGGTGGTCTGTACGCAGTAAACTCAGTTCAACAGAGACCTTCCCAATTTCCTGCCATAAGGTGTTCTTTGATTCTTCACTTGCCCCCAGGATGTTGTCCAGGGTGTCTTGCATTTTTCCTGGGAGAGCAGCTGTCATGTTGCCCCTTCATGAGGGGGCCGTCCAGTGTCCGGGCTGGTCAGGTGCATCCAATGTGATTTGGGGTGGTATTTCCCAGGTTGTGGAAGCACCAGTGTATCTGGAGCAGTTTCACTATTGGGCAGTTCAAGCCTTTCCACTCACCCATCATGAGTGACCTCTTGCCACCTATGTTGGTCAACCCCAGCTGGAGAGCTCGGGAGGCACTGTGTCGGCTTATGTGCTAGCTTATTAGGGCTGTGGCGGGAGTGCACGGTGGCCTCTGTTGGGTCAGGTCCACTATGTACGATAATGCAGAGGGCGGCCGCCAGGGAGTAGTTGCGGTCCACTCTGGGATATCCTAATCATATGCCATGTAGGGTGGCGTGGTAGTAGCATCCGTCCTGGATGGGTCTCCCAGACTCTATTCGGCCATGCACTGTCTGCGTAGTGGGATTCCAGGGGCTATACCCGTTGAAAAACAATGGCGCTTGGCTTGCAGGGGTATTTAATGTATATCAGGGGAGCCCCATGTGTGTGCACAGGTCATGCTGCTCTTGTACCTGACCAGGAAGGTAGAAGCATCCGCGTCCCGTCCCCCTCTCGTAATTCCTTGGAATCTGGGCAGGATCTCCTTTAGTGCAGTGCAAGGGACCTGGGGACACTGAGATCCTTGCCAGAGTATCCCAGTGTCTCTGCGCCGCCGCGGCCTGGCAGTGTTCAAAGGGGTACTTAGGCCTTGCTCTCCCTTGTTTTCTTTCTACCCCCAGGCCCTCTCATACCTCTTTAGTCGCAGCTGCTCTGCAGATGCCTCCCAGTGAGGTGTTCAGGTATGGCAGGACTGGGCTGCAGGGGCCTGACAGCGCTCGGGGAGGTTCTAGACCTCGCCTTCCTTTTCAGGTGCCTATGCTCTGTAGCTGCCTCCCAGTGAGGCATCCAAGCAGGGTAGCAGGGGACCACTCTGAGCCGCAGCCCTCTCCCCGCACCTTCTCCAGTCATGGCAGTAGGCAGCCGAGCCCCCAGGTGCTCTGCCACCACTCTTTCTCACTCAGAGACCAGTTGGACTTCCGAGGCAGGCCGTCATTGGTATTGGCTGCTTGCCCCTACCACGTGGGTCGCCTCGTCTCCCCTCAGCACTGGAGGGCCTCAGCATTCTGTTAGGCTTGTTGCGTTGTGTCAACACAGCCTCTGACACCTCTCCCATGGTGGTAAGGTCAGGATATGTGGTTATTATTACAGGATTGATGTCGGTCAATTTAGAGCCCAGTAACTAAGCAGCTGCCATCTTAACTGGCCAGCCCCCCCTCCCCCGAATTTGCATGGTTAGCCAATTTGCTATAATCGAGAATTTAACCAGATGAGAACAAAGAAAGTGGTAGCTGAAAGGAAGGAAATCAAGAGAAAGAGGGATGGTTACCCCCTGACTTTTTGCCTTTGCTGATGCCAAGTTATGATTTGAAAGTGTGCTGAGGCCTGCTAACCAGGCCCAGCACCAGTGTTCTTTCCCTAACCTGTACCTTTGTCTCCACAATTGGCACACCCTGGCATCCAGGTAAGTCCCTTGTAACTGGTACCCCTGGTACCAAGGGCCCTAATGCCAGGGAAGGTCTCTAAGGGCTACAGCATGTCTTATTCCACCCTGGGGTCCCCTCACTCAGCACAGACACACTGCTTGCCAGCTTGTGTGTGCTGGTGGAGAGAAAATTACTAAGTCGACATGGCACTCCCCTGAGGGTGCCATGCCAACCTCACACTGCCTATGGCATAGATAAATCACCCCTCTAGCAGGCCTTGCATCCCTAAGGCAGGGTGCATTATACCATAGGTGAGGGCATAGGTGCATGAGCACTATGCCCCTACAGTGTCTAAGCAAAACCTTAGACATTGTAAGTGCAGGTTAGCCATAAGAGTATATGGTCTGGGAGACTGTCAAACACGAACTCCACAGCACCATAATGGCTACACTGAAAACTGTGAAGTTTGGTATGAAACTTCTCAGCACAATAAATGCACACTGATGCCAGTGTGCATTTTATTGTGAAATACACCCAGAGGGCATCTTAGAGATGCCCCCTGAAAACATACCCGACTTCCAGTGTGGGCTGACTAGTTTTACCAGCCTGCCACACACCAGACATGTGGCTGGCCACATGGGGAGAGTGCCTTTGTCCAGGAACAAAGCCTGTACTGGGTGGAGGTGCTTTTCACCTCCCCCTGCAGGAACTGTAACACCTGTCGGTGAGCCTCAAAGGCTCACCCCCTTTGTTACAGCACCACAGGGCATCCCAGCTAGTGGAGATGCCCGCCCCTCCGGCCACAGCCCACCCTTTTGGCTGCAAGGCCAGAGGAGATAATGAGAAAAACAAGGAGGAGTCACTGGCCAGTCAGGACAACCCCTAAGGTGTCCTGAGCTGAGGTGACTCTGACTTTTAGAAATCCTCCATCTTGCAGATGGAGGATTCTCCAATAGGACTAGGGATGTGACCCCCTCCCCACCGGGAGGAGGCACAAAGAGGGTGTAGCCACCCTCAGGGCTAGTAGCCATTGGCTACTATCCTCCCAGACCTAAACACACCCCTAAATTGAGTATTTAGGGGCTCCCAGAACCGAGGAAGATAGATTCCTGTAACCTGAAGACCAAGAAGGACTGCTGACCTGAAGCCCTGCAGAGAAGACGGAGACACCAACTGCTTTGGCCCCAGCCCTACCGGCCTGTCTCCCCACTTCAAGAAAAACTGCAACAGCGACGCGTCCCCCAGGGTCCAGCGACCTCTGAAGCCTCAGAGGACTACCCTGCATCTAAAAGGACCAAGAAACTCCCGAGGACAGCGGCCCTGTTCCACAAAGACTGCAACTTTGCAACAAAGAAGCAACTTTTAAAGACCACAAGTTTCCCGCTGAAAGCGTGAGACTTTCCACTCTGCACCCGATGCTCCCGGCTCGACCTGTGGAAAACCAACACTACAGGAAGGACTCCCCGGCGACTGCAAGCCCGTGAGAGCCAGAGTTGACCCCCCTGAGCCCCCACAGCGACGCCTGCAGAGGGAATCCAGAGGCTCCCCCTGACTGCGACTGCCTGCTTCAAAGAACCTGACGCCTGGGAAACACACTGCACCGCAGCCCCCAGGACCTGAAGGATCCGAACTCCAGTGCAAGAGCAACCCCCAGGTGGCCCTCTTCCTAGCCCAGGTGGTGGCTACCCCGAGGAGCCCCCCCCCCTGCCAGCCTGCATCGCTGAAGAGACCCCTGGGTCTCCCATTGAATCCTATTGCGAACCCGACACCTGTTTGCACTCTGCACCCGGCCGCCCCTGTGCTGCTGAGGGTGTACTTTCTGTGGCTGCTTGTGTCCCCCCCGGTGCCCTACAAAACCCCCCTGGTCTGCCCTCCGATGTCACGGGTGCTTACCTGCTGGCAGACTGGAACCAGGGCACCCCTATTTCCATTGAAGCCTATGCGTTTTGGGCACCACTTTGACCTCTGCACCTGACCGGCCCTGAGCTGCTGCTGTGGTAACTTTGGGCTTGCCCTGAACCCCGAACAGTGGGCTACCTTGGACCCAACTTTGAACCTTGTAATTGCTTTACTCACCTGTGAAACTAACAAATACTTACCTCCCCCAGGAACTGTTGATTTTTGCAGTGTCCAATTTTAAAATACCTTATTGCCATTTTTGCCAAAACTGTACATGCTATTGTGATGATTCAAAGTTCCTAAGATACATGAGTGAAATACCTTTCATTTAAAGTATTGTTTGTAAATCTTGAACCTGTGGTTCTTAACATAAACTAAGAAAATATATTTTACTATATAAAAACCTATTGGCCTGGAATTGTCTTTGAGTGTGTGTTCCTCATTTATTGCCTGTGCGTCTACAACAAATGCTTAACACTACCCTCTGATAAGCCTACTGCTCGACCACACTACCACAAAATAGAGCATTAGAATTATCTTTTTTTTTTTTGTAATCTTTTTATTGACATTTTATGATACAGTACAAGTATACTTAATCAAGAAGCATCATAGACTATTCAATACAACTCCATTTCCTTTGTCTTTTGTCCTCAGCTGGAGTAAGTGTTACATTGTGCACTAAGAATACTCTACTTTAAGGGACATTTATCATCATGCAAGGTTGTAAGTATAGCCAGCTCGTACCATAAGTGAAACAGTGTAAAAAAATGACATTAAACAAGTTAACATACAACAAACCATCCGTCTCTGGTCAAATCAAGAGTAGCTAAGAGAAGTTGGTGGTTGCGTGTCCCCTTCTCTGGACCTATGTGGGGTCCTCTCTAGTCTCCCCCATCTCAGATTCCGTTTTCTAAATATGGAAGAGGTGCAAGGCCCTTAGTTTGGGGCTACAAGTCGTGAGGGGAAGTCCCTTGGAAAGGAACCTGACCAGGGGATCCCATACGTAATCAAAACTTCTGCATGTACTCTCCCCTTTATCAACCAGACGCTTCATGGCAAGGCTTTTCCCTAATCGCGTGAGCCACAGAGTTATAGGCGGTGGGTCCGCTTTTTTCCAGAAGGAAGCTAGAGTTGTCTTCGCCACCCCTAAAGCCAGCCACATGATAGCCCGGTCCCTGTATGTTTGATGCTGTAGTTCTTGGGCTTGAAGGCCCAGGAGGGCATGTTCCATCGTGATCGGAATGGGATATCCCAGCATCTCTTTCAAATGAGAGAGAATTTCATTCCAATAGGGACGGATCGATGGGCAGTCCCACCATATGTGTTTAAAATCTCCCAACATGCCACATCCCCTCCAACATCTATCTGACACCTGGGGATAAAGCTTCTTAAGTTTCTCAGGATACAGGTACCAATTATAGAGTAGTTTATAGTGAGCCTCTCTAGCTGCCATGGAGCGGTTGTGCTTGTGTATATCATGATAAAGATAGCGCCATTGTTCCTCCTCCACCGAGATACCCAGGGTTTGCTCCCAAAAGGTGATTTATTGAGGGGTCGGCGCTGTTTGTGCTGTAGCTAATATAGAATATAGCGCAGAGATACTGCCTTTTGTCGCTCCTCCCCTTTGCACAAATCTCTCCACTGTTAGAAGATCCCTTGTAGCTGCTTCCTTTATATGTGGCTGTGTGACCCAATGCACTAACTGTGTATAATGGTAATGTTCGGATTGTGGGAGGTGGAAGTCCCTACAGCAATTATTGAAGGTCCTAAGTTGGTTTCCATGGTATAGATCTGCAATGCATAAGCAGCCCCCTTCTCTCCATCGATCAAATGGTCCCGGTAGTTCCCCTGGCGGGAATGCTTTGTTAAGGTGGATATGGGTGTGTGGTGAGGGGAAGGATGTAAGCCCATAGAGTTTAGTAACTTTGTCCCACACTCTGAGGGTAGTGGCGGTGGGTGTGCTAAGGTATGCGTTTGGTGGTCGTGCCCCCTTGGGCTTCCATGGAATATCGCACAAGGTCTTGCCTGTCACCGCTCTGTCCATATGCAGCCAAATCTTAATCGACTCTCGGAGGGACCACTCAGCTAGGACGCGCAGTTGTGCTGCTCTATAATATAGCATGAGATCCAGTAGCGCCAACCCTCCCCTCTCTCTGGGGCGCGTCAGTACCCTGTATGAAGCCCTAGCTCTAGTACCCTGCCAAATAAATTTCGTGAAAAGCGTTCGAATCTCAGCAAAGAAATCTGGCGGGATCTCAACGGGGAGGCTCTGAAAAAGGTATAGTGATCGGGGGAGCACCGACATTTTAATACTATTGATGCGCCCTAGCCAGGATATCAATAACGGGGACCACCTCTTGAAGTCCTCTCGTAGAGACCTAATCAGGGGGGGGTGGTTTGCTCTGAACAACCCAGCTATCTGGGGAACAATCCGAATGCCTAAGTAGGTAATATTTTTCTTAGCCGAAGTAAATGGGGTCAGGGAGGCTATCTGGGTCATCACACCTTCGGGCAGTGTCAGGTTTAGGAGATAGTATTTCCCCGTGTTTACCTTGAACCCCGCGACTTGTTCAAACTGAGTCAATTCTTCTTTTATGGCTGAGAGGGATGTACGAGGCTCAGTGACAAATAATAAAATATCGTGCTGCGAATACGGAAATTTTACGGGAGTCTGCACCAAATGTAATGCCTGGGAACTCCGTGCACCCCCTCACCCGCACCGCCAAGGGCTCAACACTGAGCGTAAAGAGCAGAGGGGAAAGGGGGCATCCCTGCCTCGTGCCTCAAGATAGATCGAAGAATTCAGAAGTTACCCCATTGACCAACACGCGGGATCTGGGGCAGGCATAGTTGCTCATCACCATGGAAATAAATTGTTCCCCAAATCCAAACTGTCTCATGGTTGCTACTAGAAAATACCACTCAACCCTGTCAAACTCCTTCTCGGCGCCTAAAGCCAATAAGAGTGCTGGGACCTTTTTCTTTTGTACCTTTTCCATTAAGTGTATGACACGCCTTAAGTTGTCATGAGTCTGGCAACCTTTAATAAAGCCAGACTGGTCTGGATGTATCAGCTCTGGCATCACATCCTCCATCCTCTGCGCCAGGATTTTAGAATATAATTTGGCATCCAGGTTCAGCAGGGCAATGGGCCTGAATGATGCACAGAGTTGAGGGTCCTAACCGGCCTTGGGTATGTGAGTTATCAGGGCCTCCCCCATGGATGTGGACACTGCGTCCCTCCCCGGTATATAATTAAACAGTATCGCGAGTTGGCCCGCTAGTTCTGCCCTGAAGGTCTTATTAAAAAGGGCTGTAAAACCATCTGGACCGGAGCCTTATGCAGGGGAAGGGCGTCGATGGCCGCCTGTACTTCATCCGCTGTAAAGGGAGCCTCTAGCATGTCATTCGTCTCCTGGGAGACCTGCGGTAGGTGGACTGAGCGCAAATAGGACTCTTGGGCGTGAGTGGGTGGGTGGTCCGATTGATAAAGACGCTCATAGAATTGTCTAAATGCCCTCGCCTTTCCCTCTTCAGTGAAGTGTTCCCCCTGCTCGTCTTTGACCTGCTCAATGTAGTTGCGGGCCTGTTGGACTTGCAACGGTCTAACTAAGGGGGTGCCTATCTTATTGCCCTTGTCGTAGTGGGCTTTCCGCAATCTCACCAAGGTCATCTCTGCCTTATTCGTATAGGTAGCCTGTAGTTTACCCTTGAGGGTCGCCACCTTCCCTTGAGCTTGCCAGGACGGGGATGATTTATGTTCGCGTTCAGACACCCTAAATTTGCTTTCCAAAAGGAGTTGGTCTTTAATCTTTAATCTGTGCATGGCAGCAGCGAGCGCGATGCATTTACCTCTTATAACCACTTTAAAGGCATCCCAGAGGATTTGGAGGTTAGTATCACCCGACCCATTATGTTGGAAATATTCCCTAATCGCAAATCCTTGCGGGATGTTGCGTCCCGGGTAATCACCCCTGGAAAGTACCAGCGCTTGAATGGTTTGCGTGCTTGTGACCAATTTAAACCTACCACCACCGGAGCGTGGTCTGAGATGACAACTGGATTAATAGTTACTGTCGTCAGGATCTGTCTCAGTGGTTTGATCAAAAATACATAGTCAATACTTGAGTATGAGCGATGAGTGTGTGAGAAGAAGGTGTAATCCCTCTCCAAAGGCTTCAGGGCCCGCCAGGAGTCAAACAGCCCCAAACGGCGAAAGGCGGCTTTCACTGATTTGGCAAAGGCACTCGTTTGTGATCTCTGTGGGTGCGTTGTGTCTAATGTTGAGTCCCACACCAGGATGAAGTCCCCCATCAGGACAACTTCGCCCTCCGCAAAGCCCTCTAGCTCGCTCAGGAACTGTAACAGATATTGGGTTTGACCACTGTTAGGATCATAGACAGTAGCTATCGTACAAAGTTTCCCATCCAGGCTGCCTTTCAACATCAGAAATCGTCCCTCCTTATCTTTCTTGGACCCTGTTTCCTTAAAGTGGACTGATCTGCTAAATAGTAACGCCGCCCCACAGTGTTTTGTGGGAGCTGAGGCTAGGGCAATTTGAGAATAGTGTTTGTGACGAAGATGGTGTCCCTCCCCCCTCTTCAAATGTGTTTCTTGTAGGGCCACTATGTCTTACCTATGCTCCTCAAGGTATTTTTTCAATTGAGACCGTTTATTGGGGGAGTTGAGGCCCTTCACTTTCCATGTCAGTAGTTCCAGCATTATCTCTGTGTAGCATCAATTTTCTCACCCAGACCCCCAGTAAAATCTCCAGTGCCCCTCATCGTGTTTCTCACCCTCCCTCTCCAGGAGTGCTCCATCAGCTGTGACGCTTTCCCCTGACTCCTTGCACAGTGACACGGATGGTAACCATTAAACAATTTGAAAAAACATTTCGTAAAAGAGATACAGACATTATCCTGGCAGCACACAACCGCCAAGTGTCTTACAGTCTTCATGTCGTGGACAGGATCCAGTTCCGTCTCATCTCTCCCCCCAGGCCCAATCACACCAACGGGCATCGCAAAGGCAGGGGCCCCGGACCCCCGGTGGCCAGCAGAGATAAAAGTATGCTCGAGTAGCGAGCGACACCAGGATCCGGAGCGAGCAGACCAGCTCCACCCCCTCCCGACGAGGGGGGGGACCTCCCCCATCTCTACAGAGCTTCTGGGGGCCCCCCGCCGGGGCCGCCCCCCGTCTGAGTCAGAGAGACGTCGGTACCAGATTACCGCACGGCTTCATTTTCTAGGGGTCTTTCTACCTCTCCTCTGTTGCTTCCATTGGTCTGCCAAAACAGAAGGGGCATCTCCTTGCCCCCCTCCCGCCTCAAAGTCGATAGCACCCCTCTCTCCTCTAGTCTCTAGATCCAGTGCAGCAGCCGCCGCATCCACCATTGAGAAATGGCACGCTTTATTATGGAGTTCAAACGCTACGCCAAAGGGGAAGGTCCATCGATATTTTATGTTCTTCTTTCTCAGCGCCTCCGTCACTGGTCAGAACTGTTGACGTCGAGCTAGAGTTGCTGGCGCTATATCCTGGAAGAGTGAGCATTGCGCACCCTGGAAGGAGACGGGGTCCTGGTGTCTCGCCCTTACAAGTATCCGTTCCTTCACTTTAAATGAGCTTAATTTAGCCAGAACATCTCTCGGTCTCCTCCCGTCGCCCAAGACTTTGCTGCCCACACGGTGCACTCGTTCCACTTGTACCGCCGCTTGATCCTCTCCCAGAAGTGAGGAGAACAGCCCCACCACAAAAGCCTCTAGGTCAGGCCCCTCTGTAGAATTATCTCTTTTTGTCACTATCTTACCTCTAAGGGGAACCCTTGGACTCTGTGCATGCTATTTCTTACTTTGAAATGGTACATACAGAGCCAACTTCCTACATTGGTGGATCAGCGGTGGGGTACAAGACTTTGCATTTGCTGGACTACTGAGCCAATACCTGATCACACGACTAAATTCAAAAATTGTCATTAAAAACTGATTTTTGAAATTTGAGTCATTTTTCAAAAATTTTAAATGTCCTGCTAGGGCCTTGTGTTAGTCCCTGTTAGCATTTCTTTTAGAGTTTAAAAGTTTTGTAAAAGTTTGAATTAAGTTCTAGAGATAGTTTTAGATTCTTAAAAAGTATTCCAACTTTTAGAAACAAAATGTCTGCTGCAGAAGAGCTAGTGATGGAACTCAACCTCACCCCTTACCTGCATCTTAGGATGTCAGAGCTAAGGTCTCTCTGCAAAATCAAAAATATAAAAACTGGTTCAAACCCAACTAAAGTACAGCTCCAGGAGCTTTTGGCAGAGTTTGCTAAAAACAACCCCTCTGACGATGGCCTCACAGAGGGGGACACTAGTGATGTGGAGGATTTCCCACCTCCAGTCCTAGATAGGGAGCCCAGGGTTTCTCCAACCCTGACTCCAGAAGTGATAGTCAGAGATGTTGATTTTCTCACAGAAGAGTCCAACAGCTCTAGGAGCATTGAGAGCAGTCTCAATGAAGATGACCTCCTGCTAGCCAGGATGGCCAAAAGATTGGCTTTGGAGGGACAGCTCCTAGCCATAGAAAGGGAAAGACAAGAGATGGGCTTAGGTCCCATCAATGGTGGCAGCAACTTAAATAGGGTTAGAGATACTCCTGACATGCTAAAACTCCCCAAAGGGATTGTAACTAAATATGAAGATGGTGATGACATCACCAAATGGTTCACAGCTTTTGAGAGGGCTTGTGCAACCAGAAAAGTAAACAGATCTCACTGGGGTGCTCTCCTTTGGGAAATGTTCACTGGAAAGTGTAGGGATAGACTCCTTACACTCTCTGGAAAAGATGCAGAATCCTATGACCTCATGAAGGCTACCCTGATTGAGGGCTCTGGATTCTCAACTGAGGAATACAGGATTAGGTTCAGGGGGGCTCAAGAATCCTCGAGACAGACCTGGGTTGATTTTGTTGACTTCTCAGTCAAAACACTGGATGGTTGGATTAATGGCAGTGGTGTAAATTATTATGATGGGCTGTACAATCTGTTTCTGAAAGAACACCTTTTAAGTAATTGTTTCAATGATAAACTGCATCAGCATCTGGTAGACCTAGGACCAATTTCTCCCCAAGAATTGGGAAAGAAGGAGGACCATTGGGTCAAGACTAGGGTGACCAAGACTTCAACAGGGGGTGACCAAAAGAAAGGGGTCACAAAGACTCCCCAGGGGAAGAGTGTTGAGACATTCAAGAGTAAAAGTAAAGAGTCTTCTACAGGGCCCCAAAAACCTGCTCAGGAGGGAGGGTCCAAAGCCTCTTCACAATCCAATTTTGGGTACAAGGGTAAAAACTTTGATCCCAAAAAGGCCTGGTGTCGTAGCTGTAATCAGCAGGGACACCAAACTGGAGACAAGGCCTGTCCCAAGAAAGGTTCCACTTCTAACTCTACTCCAGTTAGAACTGAAATAGCCAGTCTCCAGGTGGGATCAACAGTGTGCCCAGAGCAAATCAGGGTTCACATTGAAGCTACATTTGTTTCTGAGGGTGGGGTGGACTTAGCCACACTGGCTGTCTGGCCCCCTAATACGCAGAAATACAGGCAGCAACTCTTAATTAATGGGACTAGTGTAGAAGGCCTGAGGGATACAGGTGCCAGTGTCACCATGGTGACGGAGAAACTGTTTTCCCCAGGACAATACCTGACTGGACAAACTTATCCAGTCACCAACGCGGTTAATCAGACTACAGTACATCCCATGGCTATGGTAACTTTAGAATGGGAAGGGGTCAATGGCCTGAAACAGGTGGTAGTCTCCTCAAATATCTCAGTAGACTGTTTGCTTGGAAATGACCTGGAGTCCTCAGCATGGGCTGAGGTGGAACTCAACTGCTGGGTGTCCCTGAACTGGTGTGTGTCAAGACAAGGGCACAGTGCAAGGCTCAGGGTGAAAAAGTGGTGTTGGAGCCTGGAATTATGGCCCAACCCTCCAAGAGAAAGGGAAAGAAGACTGGGGAATCAGCTTCAACACAACAAAAGAAAAAGAACCACTCTTCCCAGGAAGAAGTTATGCCCTCTGAGGGAACTGAGCCCATGGAGTTGGAACCTTATCAGGTTGAGCTCTTAGGCCCAGGGGGACCCACAAGGGAACAGTTGTGTAAGGGGCAAGAAACCTGTCCCTCTCTTGAAGGCCTTAGGCAGCAAACTGCTGAAGAGACCAAAGGAAAAATCGCTGGAACACATAGCATCTATTGGGAAGATGGACTCCTCTACACTGAGGCAAGAGATCCCAAACCTGGTGCCACTAGGAGAGTGGTAGTGCCTCAGGAGTTTAGGAAGTTCATTCTGACCTTAGCTCATGATATTCCACTTGCTGGGCATTTGGGACAAACCAAGACTTGGGAGAGGTTAGTCAACCATTTCTATTGGCCCAACATGTCCCAGAAAGTAAAGGAGTTGTGTGTCTCCTGTGCCACCTGTCAAGCCAGTGGTAAGACAGGTGGCCATCCAAAGGGGGTCCCCTTTGAAAGAGTGGGTGAGGATATAGTGGGTCCACTTGAACCTCCCACAGCCTCAGGGAACCAGTACATACTAGTAGTAGTGGATCATGATACTAGATACCCTGAAGCAATTTCCCTTAGGTCCAATACTGCCCCTGCAGTAGCTAAAGCACTCATTGGTATCTTTACCAGAGTGGGATTTCCTAAGGAGGTGGTGTCTGACAGGGGTACCAACTTCATGTCAGCATACCTGAAGCACATGTGGAATGAGTGTGGGGTGACTTACAAATTCACCACACCATACCATCCACAAACCAATGGTCTTGTGGAAAGATTCAACAGGACATTAAAGGGCATGATCATGGGGCTCCCTGAAAAACTCAAAAGGAGATGGGATGTCCTCTTGCCATGTCTGCTTTTCGCCTACAGAGAGGTGCCTCAGAAGGGAGTAGGGTTTTCCCCCTTTGAACGTCTGTTTGGCCATCCTGTAAGGGGACCACTAGCTCATGTAAAAGAAGGCTGGGAGAGACCTCTTCATGAGCCTAAACAAGATATAGTCGACTATGTACTAGGCCTACGTTCCAGGATGGTAGAGTACATAGAAAAGGCAAGCAAAAACCTTGAGGCCAGCCAACAACTCCAGAAGATGTGGTATGACCAAAAGGCTGCTATGGTTGAGTTTCAGCCAGGGCAGAAAGTCTGGGTTCTGGAGCCTGTGGCTCCCAGGGCACTTCAGGACAACTGGAGTGGCCCTTACCCAGTGCTAGAGAGAAAGAGTCAGGTCACCTACCTGGTAGACTTAGGCACTAGAAGGACCCCCAAAAGGGTGATCCATGTGAACCACCTCAAACTCTTTCATGACAGGGCAGATGTGAACCTGTTGATGGTTACAGACGAGGACCAGGAGGCTGAGAGTGAACCTCTCCCTGATTTCCTCTCCACTGACCCTAAAGATGGCTCAGTAGATGGAGTGATCTATTCAGACACCCTCTCTGGCCAACAGCAAGCTGACTGTAGGAAGGTCTTACAACAGTTTGCTGAGCTCTTTTCCCTAACCCCTGGTCAGATACACCTGTGTACCCATGATGTGGACACAGGAGACAGCATGCCTGTCAAAAACAAAATGTTCAGACAGTCTGACCAAGTTAAGGAAAGCATCAAAGTGGAAGTCCACAAGATGCTGGAGTTGGGAGTCATTGAGCACTCTGACAGCCCCTGGGCTAGGCCAATGGTCTTCGTCCCCAAACCTCACACAAAAGATGGTAAGAGAGAGATGAGGTTTTGTGTGGCCCACAGAGTACTTCATTCTGTCACCAAGACAGATGCCCATCCCATTCCAAGTGCAGATGAGTTAATTGACAAACTAGGTGCTGCCAGATACTTAAGTACCTTTGACTTGACAGCAGGGTACTGGTAAATCAAAATGGCACCAGGAGCAAAAGAAAAGACAGCATTCTCCACACCTGATGGGCATTAACAGTTTACTGTAATGCCCTTTGGCTTAAAGAATGCCCCTGCCACCTTCCAAAGGTTGGTCAATCAAGTCCTTGCTGGCTTGGAGTCCTTTAGTGCAGCTTATCTTGACGATATTGCTGTCTTTAGCTCCAGCTGGCAGGATCACCTGGTCCACCTGAAGAAGGTTTTGAATGCCCTGCAAGCAGCAGGCCTCTCTATCAAGGCATCCAAATGTCAGATAGGGCAGGGAATTGTGGTTTACTTGGGACACCTTGTAGGTGAAGGCCAAGTTCAGCCACTCCAACCCAAGATCCAGACTATTCTGGACTGGGTAGCTCCAAAAACTGAGACTCAAGCCAGGGCATTCCTTGGCTTGACTGGCTACTACAGGAGGTTTGTGAAGGGATATGGATCAATAGTGACACCCCTCACAGAACTTACCTCCACGAAAATGCCTAAGAAAGTAAACTGGACAATAGAATGCCAACAGGCCTTTGACACCCTGAAACAAGCTATGTGCACAGCACCAGTTTTAAAAGCTCCAGATTACTCCAATCAGTTCATTGTGCAGACTGATGCCTCTGAACATGGGATAGGGGCAGTTTTGTCTCAAACAAATGATGATGGCCTTGACCAGCCTGTTGCTTTCATTAGCAGGAGGTTACTCCCCAGGGAGCAGCGTTGGAGTGCCATTGAGAGGGAGGCCTTTGCTGTGGTTTGGTCCCTGAAGAAGCTGAGACCATCCCTCTTTGGTACTCACTTTGTAGTTCAAACTGACCACAGACCTCGCAGATGGCTAATGCAAATAAAAGGTGAAAATCCAAAACTGTTGAGGTAGTCCATCTCCCTACAGGGAATGGACTTTATAGTGGAACACAGACCTGGGACTGCCCATGCCAATGCAGATGGCCTTTCCAGGTTCTTCCACTTAGAAAATGAAGACTCTCTTGGGAAAGGTAAGTCTCATCCTCTTTCGTTTGGGGGGGGGGGGAGGGGAGTTGTGTAAGGAAATGCCTCCTTGGCATGGTTACCCCCTGACTTTTTGCCTTTGCTTATGCCAAGTTATGATTTGAAAGTGTGCTGAGGCCTGCTAACCAGGCCCCAGCACCAGTGTTCATTCCCTAACCTGTACCTTTGTCTCCACAATTGGCACAACCTGGCATCCAGGTAAGTCCCTTGTAACTGGTACCCCTGGTACCAAGGGCCCTGATGCCAGGGAAGGTCTCTAAGGGCTGCAGCATGTCTTATGCCACCCTAGGGACCCCTCACTCAGCACAGACACACTGCTTGCCAGCTTGTGTGTGCTGGTGGGGAGAAAATGACTAAGTCGACATGGCACTCCCCTCAGGGTGCCATGCCAACCTCACACTGTCTATGGCATAGATAAATCACCCCTCTAGAAGGCCTTACAGCCCTAAGGTAGGGTGCACTATACCATAGGTGAGGGCATAGGTGCATGAGCACTATGCCCCTACAGTGTCTAAGCAAAACCTTAGACATTGTAAGTGCAGGGTAGCCATAAGAGTATATGGTCTGGGAGTCTGTCAAACACGAACTCCACAGCACCATAATGGCTACACTGAAAACTGTGAAGTTTTGTATCAAACTTCTCAGCACAATAAATGCACACTGATGCCAGTGTGCATTTTATTGTAAAATACACCCAGAGGGCATCTTAGAGATGACCCCTGAAAACATACCGACTTCCAGTGTGGGCTGACTAGTGCTACCAGCCTGCCACACACCAAACATGTTGCTGGCCACATGGGGAGAGTGCCTTTGTCACTCTGTGGCCAGAAACAAAGCCTGTACTGGGTGGAGGTGCTTCTCACCTCCCCCTGCAGGAACTGTAACACATGGCAGTGAGCCTCAAAGGCTCACCCCCTTTGTTACAGCGCCACAGGGCATCCCAGCTAGTGGAGTGCCCGCCCTCTGGCCACAGCCCCCCCTTTTGGCTGCAAGGCTAGAGGAGATAATGAGAAAAACAAGGAGGAGTCATTGGCCAGTCAGGACAACCCCTAAGGTGTCCTGAGCTGAGGTGACTCTGACTTTTAGAAATCCTCCATCTTGCAGATGGAGGATTCCCCCATTAGGATTAGGGATGTGACCCCCTCCCCACCGGGAGGAGGCACAAAGAGGGTGTATCCACCCTCAGGGCTAGTAGCCATTGGCTACTATCCTCCCAGACCTAAACACAACCCTAAATTGAGAATTTAGGGGCTCCCTGAACCGAGGAAGATAGATTCCTGCAACCTGAAGACGAAGAAGGACTGCTGACCTGAAGCCCTGCAGAGAAGACGGAGACACCAACTGCTTTGGCCCCAGCCCTACCGGCCTGTCTCCCCACTTTAAAAAAAAAACTGCAACAGCGACGCGTCCCCCAGGGTCCAGCGACCTCTGAAGCCTCAGAGGACTACCCTGCATCTAAAAGGACCAGGAAACTCCAGAGGACAGCGGCCCTGTTCCACAAAGACTGCAACTTTGCAACAAAGAAGCAACTTTTAAAGACCACACGTTTTCCGCCGGAAGTGTGAGACTTTCTACTCTGCACCAGACGCCCCCGGCTCGACCTGCGGAAAAACAACACTACAGGGAGGACTCCCCGGCGACTGCAAGCCCGTGAGTAGCCAGAGTTGACCCCCCTTAGCCCCCACAGCGACGCCTGCAGAGGGAATCCAGAGGCTCCCCCTGACCGGGACTGCCTACTTCAAAGAACCCGACGCCTGGGAAACACACTGCACCCGCAGCCCCCAGGACCTGAAGGATCCGAACTCCAGTGCAGGAGCGACCCCCAGGCGGCCCTCTTCCTAGCCCAGGTGGTGGCTACCCCGACGAGCCCCCCCCTTGCCTGCCTGCATCGCCGAAGAGACCCCTGGATCTCCCATTGAATCCTATTGCGAACCCAACTGTTGTTTGCACTCTGCACCCGGCCGCCCCTGTGCCGCTGAGGGTGTACTTTCTGTGCCTGCCTGTGTTCCCCCAGGTGCCCTACAAAACCCCCCTGGTCTGCCCTCCGAAGTCGCAGGTACTTACCTGCTGGCAGACTGGAACCGGGGCACCCCTATTTCCATTGAAGCCTATGCGTTTTGGGCACCACTTTGGCCTCTGCATCTGACTGGCCCTGAGCTGCTGGTGTGGTAACTTTGGGGTTGCCCTGAACCCCCAACAGTGGGCTACCTTGGACTCAACTTTGAACCTTGTAAGTGCTTTACTCACCTGTGAAACGAACAAATACTTACCTCCCCCAGGAACTGTTGATTTTTGCAGTGTCCAATTTTAAAATAGCTTATTGCCATTTTTGCCAAAACTGTACATGCTATTGTGATGATTCAAAGTTCCTAAGATACCTGAGTGAAATGCCTTTCATTTAAAGTATTGTTTGTAAATCTTGAACCTGTGGTTCTTAAAATAAACTAAGAAAATATATTTTTCTATATAAAAACCTATTGGCCTGGAATTGTCTTTGAGTGTGTGTTCCTCATTTATTGCCTGTGTGTGTACAACAAATGCTTAACACTACCCTCTGATAAGCCTACTGCTCGACCACAGTACCACAAAATAGAGCATTAGAATTATCTCTTTTTGCCACTATCTTACCTCTAAGGGGAACCCTTGGACTCTGTGCATGCTATTTCTTACTTTGAAATAGTACATGCAGAGCCAACTTCCTACATTGTTGAATTAGAAGAAAAGCAGTGAATGCTTATGATGAGATGTAGGAGTAAGCGAAGTCAAGGCGTAAGATGATGAAGACAGCAATCATTTTGAAATGACATCCAATGGTACGTTTGATCTGTGTGGTCACTATTCTAGCCATCAAAGGGATGATTGGAGCCATGTAATTTAGTGCTCCATACAATTACATGCAAATTATACTCAACATGTGTTTAATAATATTAAATCTGTGTGCATTATGTTAACTCAATGGGGTATGTGGATATATTTGCCTTAGTGAGAGCCACCATTTAATTAGCTGAAGACTAATCAATGTATGCACATTAGAGAGAACAATGCATACATTCTTAAAAGTAATCAGTTCTATTTACTCATGCTAAATGTAGCTGCTTGGAAGTCATTTTGATTTAATGTTGATCTCATTTTTAACCACACCCGAGTTGAACAAATTTCATATGTATAAATGTTTTGCAAACTTCATGTTCTTTTCCCTCTACAGGTGTTTTATCAGCAAACTTGTTAGTTAGAGAAGGATTCTTGTTATTGATCTGAACTGCTAGATAGTTGAAACTTAATTAAAACTTGGATGCAGACATGGAGACCGTGATGGTGGGAGAGATCTTGCTGTACAAGGCAGGCAAAACTGATGATGCATCCATAGTAATGCAGATGTTTTCTTCGTTGCTCAGCACTGGGAAACTCAGGAGTTTAGCTGCTCCCAGAGCATGGCCATTCTTTATTGGACGGTGTGGTAGGAACGGCTATGGGCAGTCTTCCAGAGCTTTCTTTCATTTATTAATTTTGTATTTCATAGAATAGTTTAGCAAATACTGTCCTGACTATGCGGAAAGAAGACCTTTTTTGACTGCTGAATTCTCCTGGTAGAGTGTTGAGCTTCCTTCATGCTTGAACCAGGTCAGAGTTGCGTGTATTACACATTTACAAATGTTTTGCAAGTTTCGTGTTCTTTTCCCTCTGCAATTGTCTTATCAAACTTAATTAGAACTTGGCTTCAGATATAGAGACCGTGGTAGTGGGGGGAGATCGTAGAATAGTTTAGCAGATCCTGTTCTCACTTCGCGAAGAGAAGACCTTTTCTTGACTGTGCTAATTTTTCCTTCCTAGAGTGTCGAGCTTCATGCTTGAGCACTAATATTTTCTGCCCTAAACCTTAAACTTGGTTCATCTGATGCTGATACCTTCCTCTTAGAAATACCCTTTTCTCGTTTGCTGCTAGATCCTTTTATTGAGCTGGCTTGGTTGATATTTTGTCTGCTATATGTAGTTATATTTCCCATCTTCTTCCTCATAATATACTAATTCAGATTGCTTAATAATTTAAATATGTATACTGTTACAGTATATTTATTTCAACTTTGCTAACTGGTTTAACTTGTAACCTTGACTAAACTTGCTAATAAAACCCTTATGGTATGGAAAATATCCTGTCTGTCATTTCTGAGAAGCTATGTCGGTTTCACTGTACTTGAAATGTATTGCTGTTAGCCTCCTCTCTTACCCTTCAAGTCGAAAATCAAAAGGTGCATGTGACTAGTGGAGAGTGGAGTACCTTAATAAGCGATTAAGAGACAAGGACTCTACCTCATAGTTTAGCTTGCTTTTAACCATCCTACCTAAGCAATTTGTGGATCAAGTACCTCAGCATGCGCTAAAACGTTTTGTACCAAGCACTGCATTGTTGGTTCCCTTGGTATAGGTAGGATGAAAGGTGGAATAAGTAATAAGTATGCTCAACATTATGAACAAAATAACAAGTCAAACAAGAAAATAAAGTAAAAATCATAAAACGCACTGCGGTCTTCACTGAGGCAAAGAAGTAATTCAGGTAATTAATATTATGAATTATTGCCGTGAACACAAAAAACGTAAATAAGAAAAATAGCCACCATTGTTACGTGAGATGTTCCTTTTATGCAAGAGTCATAACATCAAAGTTCTTGTAAAAGCATGAGCCAGCATCATTTTCACCATGCAATAGTAATTCCTGCTTAATGCACAAGCAGGAATTAATAACTGTGGTATTGAATGATGTTGCCATCAAACATTAAAGACAGTTTTCAGAATATTAAGTATAATGTAGAATCATTGCTTTGTTTGTGACAAGGTTAATGATAGTGCAAATTATAGTCCCACAAGTTAACTGTGAGTCAAATTGGACACGTTATTATTGGGGTATTTTAAATTATTTTAGAGGCATATTTGGACCCATTTATGAGTGTCACTTCAATCCAATGACCTATGCGTAAAGGCAGGTGTTCCTGTCTTTACTCAGTTTCAGTGGTCTGACCTTACCTCAGAAGACTGTAATGTTTTGTTACCTTGAGGATTGGTTTCAGAGGTGATCATGAAAATCAAAGTACCAAAGTAGTTCTGATACACATCCATGATCCAATCACACTGCCGACAGCAAAATGTCAAATTGATTCTTACTCTGCTTGGGAACATAATTTCTCTTTCTAATTGGTCCCTGCGATCCTAACCGTTACCAATGTTTTAGCATTAGGTGAGGCGTTGTTATTAATCTGCTAACTCTGGGAGAACTGTCTGTGTGTTTGCCTCCATGGACTACTGCCTACTGTTCAACCATCTTCTCCTAACTACTCCAGGAAAACTTTGTTTGCATTCTGGGACATTTCTTGTCTCCAAATTCCTCCACCTGGAGCTTCCCTATTTGTTAGCCCTGGGTCATAATTGTTTTGAATCAATATTTCCACCCCAAGTGTTCCTGTGTGGAACTTCATTAGTCATGCTGCTCAACCTTCTCACCACTTGATGCCTCCTGAACCATGCTGTACTGACCTTACCACTGACATCTTCTGATAAAGCCAGCCATATGGTTTTTCGATGGAAGTGACTTGTACACCTTTTTTGCCGAATGCTCTCTATCACTTGCTTGGAGGTTTCGGTTCTCAGTTCTGACTTGGATATGTACAGTATGTATCTAGACTGGAATATGAAATCCTGCTTTTCCGTAGTACCTTCCCTGATGCTTGAACGGTGCTGGGTAGCAACCATCTGCGGCTAGAGACATAAAGAGAAGACGAATATGCCAGCATACATTCTGCTACACTATAACAACCTTAAAATGTCATCTACAGATAAATACTTTCTGATTTATTTTTGCAAACACCGCCACAATTAATGGGTTTATGAAAACTATTTACAGTTTTACAGTCTCCAGAATTTATATTTTGCCACAGACGATTAAGTACATGATAAAATCATAAAGTAGAAACTACAAAGTCTCTGAATACAAACCCACACATAAAAAAATATATTTTTCTTTTTATATAACAACACTGAACAGTTAAGGCCACGACACCTCAATTATAGATTTTGATAAACATATGTTGCAGGCAATCACTAAAATGCAAACGAAAATAAAATATTCATATTATCATGTAAGGGTTTAAAACCAGAAGTTTACCAAAAAAGTTCATTATGAAATATTAACTTTTGAAAAGTCAAAATTCCAAAAATAAAGTGCAACATTTGCTTGAAGACTGAGATTTCAGGTGTTCACAATATTGCACAAGTATTAGATTTTGTCTTTTTCTCTTGACTGTTTTGGCCAGTTTGAGTCAGGTCCTGTTCTGACTGCATAATTTCTTTTGGACTGCCCTTTGTGCTGTTTTGGTTTTCATCTTTACTCTCTATTCCAGGCAGCTTGTTGGACTTTCCTTTGCTTTTTTCGCTTGGTGATACGACTTTACTTTGTGCGTCTTCGCTGTTCTCCTGCATTGATTTCTGGCTGGTAGATGACTTTCTTTTAAACAATGACATCTAAAAGAGACATTTCAAGATAGTGAAATACGCTTATCGTGTGAAAAAGGATTACTGCACAAGGATATCAAACAGTATTAGGTGAAAGCTTGAAATATGCAAGGCCCTGAATACAGAAATGATATGAAAGCACACCAATTTAAACGATTACAATTATCTGTAATGTCAGTGATCCAAGAGCCAGATGTACAAAGCATTTATTGGTCGCAAACGGCTCGATTCACTGAATCAGGCTGCTTACGACCGGAAAAATGCCTTTTTTTAATGTACAACAGGAAAAATGCGATTAGGTAACTTGTTACTGTTACTGTTTCCTATTTTGTATTTGGAAGAGGTGTGTTCAGGGCGTCCCTTCCAAATATAGAATCATTATGTATGTATTACTCTTTTGCGGCCTAATTCCAGTCGCAAAACAGTAATACTTTACCACCAGGTAAAAACTGTTTAAAATTGGGGGTAAACTATTTGCGAAGGGGAAGCGGGACCCAATGGAGACCCCTTCCCCCTTGAGAATGCTAAAAAATATTTTTAAGAGTAGGCAGTGGTGCCACGGATCACTGCCTACTCTTAAAACATGAAACTGTAAAGTTTAACTTTTTCTTTTTGAATAGCATCCCTTTTTCTTTTATGGAAAACGGTCTGCATTAAAAAAAAAACATGCTTTATTAAAAAGCAGTCACAGACATGGTCGCCCGCTGACCTCAGCAGGCCACCTTTCCTGTGATGGCTGCAATTCCTAATGAGTCAGAAATTGCGACCTACCTCATTAATATGCATGCGGTAGATCTAATTGCTGCCTCCAAGGAATCACTAATGAAACTCAAAAGAGTTTTATACATTAGGAATACCGATTCCCTAATTACGATTTGGAGAGAATCACAATTAGGAAGTCGGTATTCCTAATGTTAGTACATATGGAGGCAAATTCCTAATAACCTAGGGTTTTGTCAGACTGTCATGCAATACTTCGAAATGGGAGATAACCAGATACATACACACAAGGTCACCCGCAGTAATTATGCTGCAGTAATAAATGTTTTAGGTAAGTTTAGCAACTTCTTTATCTGTCTCAGTAAAAGGGACGACCAATCAAATGGATAAAAGCTACTTTCATGGACTGCTGCACATGACTGAAGAACCAAACCACCAAGGTCATGAATATAGTGATTCCATCCCAGTTCTCAACAAAGGCCAAAAATACTTGGTCTGAGCATCTGAGGTTTGAAAATTTTAAAAATATAAAGTCCCTGCAGAACAGGAACTCCTCTAGGCCGAGATAAGACAGAAAATATATACCATCTAAGATGCATTACACATACATTACGAACTCCAGTGTAGGGAATGGCTGTGGTGGTCTAAGAAAAAGACCCTTCCTGCGAAAACTGACCAATGAGAGATGACCTATTACTCCTTCAAGCAAGCACCAGCCCTAGTATGAGTAAACATAGTATTCATTTTTGAAGAGACGCCCAGAAAGCAGCTGTCGAGTTTAAAAAAACTGAAGTATGCATTTCAAAATGAATAGTGTTGCTTTTAAATGGGTCAATGCATTATGATATGAGCTGAGGGTTCTTAACCTAGCTTGTAGAAAATGTCGATTTGTCGAGCAACCCACTTCCAATAGATTTTTTTTTGCAATTCTGAGCCAAAGCAACACACACGGAATAAAAGTACTAAAATGTGCAATCTTCCCTAGGAACAAGTACACAATATTTCTGAAAAAAAAGGCCTGTGAACAATGCAAGATTGTATATCATCAAAATTACACACTACACAAAATAAATCTCTTCTACGTGTATTGAGGCCCCGTATGAAGTCGGTGTGATTGCTAGGCATGCAGAAGAAAGTGAAGTATTTCAAGGATCTTTTGGAAGTACACATGATTAACCGTTTTACAAGTAATTTCGATAGGAACTTTGGTTCTTTGCTAAGAAGATTCTTGTACGCTAAGCTTTGCGATTTAAAAGCTTGAGTATCTCACTAGAAATCGTTGGGCTACCATCAGTAGCTCTCTGATTTGACCGACTTCAACGTTGTTTTAATGCAGGCTGTCTTGCCACGCAGTTCTCAATGCTTTGGACAGAGTTTTATCACGAAGCTCAAAAGGCTTGATATTCTTAGGAGCAGATGACAGAATTTAAATAAGTTATTTCTGTGAATGGAATGAAGCGGAGACATTGGTATAGCAGTATGAGGTGGAAGAAGGCTATAGTAATGACTGAGTTTATAGGTCCTGGGTGATGTCCCTATCAAGCCTGACTCCGGCGTTATTTGGCATTTGTCTGGGGTTTAACTTGGACTTTAGGTCTGGTGGGATCGTTAATTTCTTGACTGGTTTCTGCTCAGATTGATCAGGGTGGGGGATGAAACTTTGTCAGGGCTACTTGAAAGTGGTAATGGTGCTATGTGGCTCTCCTGATTGGCAATACACCTCGAGCACAGACAGCATGTGTTGCTGATGGTTCCACAGTATCTTTTGGCACAAAGAGCTCTAAAGCATGACGCTCAACTCCAATGAGGTTTTGACCTCTTTCACAGTTTTTACATACCAGGCCATTACCATACCCGCGAGAGCTTCCCCGGCACATTTTTGGTAGCAATAAAAGCACAGATCTCCTGCTGAGAATGTCGAGCCTTTTATATTTATAAGGGTACACTGGATACGACTACAAGGAGGGCAGGACCATACTCTAGCTTAAACAGAGACTTTCCTCCACGGTGAAGAGCGCTCCTACCCCTTGAAAGGAGTCCTCCTGGGGATCACAGATTCTTCTGTCAGAAAGATATCTGAGGGCCTAAGGCCCCTGGGAAGGTAGCCTCTGTCTTGTTGGCACACAGCCTACAACTCATCCCTCAAGTGGAGAGTGGCGTCCCACCCAAGGTCGAACTGCGGCAGCACTGCCTAAATGCTGGTTGAAAAGAAAGAGATGAATCGTGTCATCTGGGTACTTTCGAAAGGCTCAGAGATCTATTTTAGAAGAACGCACGTACCCTGTTGCCCCATGATTGGACTGCCCTGGCCCCAGAACAGGGTCCAGTTAAGGAAATGGGTATGGATAATTCAGATGCTTGAATAAATGAAGGTATCTGTAAAGTGTAATGTCCACCAGAAAGCGGTATTTTGGCACTGACAGAATACTCTATATAGTAGAAAGCAGAGAGTACAGAATGGGCCGAGCTGCAGAATTAAAGCAAAGTCAAAAAGCTGGTTTTCGCAAAAATAATAGCTTTTATCTCCTTGCAAAAGGTTTTGTGATCTTCAATATACTGCACAGATGAAAGCAGCAGATTTCAGGCTTTGGCTTCTAGCACTGTGAACATTTTCCTCCAAATCGAGCTATTATAAAATGCTTAACTGTTGCGAGAAACTTAAAGCTGTGAAGCTTGCACCTGGCCTCTGAAATATGACTGAATTTTCATAAACTGCAAGCCCATCTGATAGTGTTGTTTGTATTTGCTGGACAGGCCAAGATAGCTTGCATTTGGATAATAAATCCTCAGCAGGAACAATGCTGCCACCACAATTGGTCCGTAATTAGGGGAAAATAATTTTAGACTATTTCTCAAAAGCTTAAACTGAAATGAGAACGAACACACTGTAGTGTGTTGATCTGTGTTTTTAAGGTAAACATTTGCTAGCATGAGTAGCCATACAGGAGGGCCATAAATCGGCTACCCACGAGAAGCCTGGTCTACAAATTTGGATCTTGTTTTCTTCTAAGTTGAGTTTGAGTTTATTGATACTCATCCGTGATTGACCCGCTAAAAGACAGCATTTAAGTAGATCCTGATCTTCTTTCAAAGGGTGGTCAAAGCTAAAAAGAAGCGGAGTGTTGTCAGCATATGACATACATTCTAAGTTAAGTTAATGTAATGTGGCTAGTGAGTTCACAACACTGTGTACAGAGGAACATGAATTATAGTAATTTGAAGATGGTGCGTAAATCATAAATTTAAGGTATGACTTTAGAATTGCTAATGTTTGTATAGTTTAAGTTTGGTTTGTATAGAAAGAACTTTAACCTTTGCTTCTTCAGTGAATTTGTATCGTTGTTTTTTTTTTTTTTTGTTACGTAAAAAAATTATAACATCACAAAGTAAATCAATCAATGTTTTGTTTTTATACAGTGGAGTGGCTTAGAGACGAGAGGCATAACGTAGAGTTGAGTGACATACAGTAGACTGGCGTAGAGTAGGGTAGAGTGGAGTGGTGTATAGTAGCATGGGGTGGAATACAGAAGATTGAAGCAGCATACAGTAGAGTGGTGTACAGTGTTATGGTGTAGAGTGCCATGGCGTAGAGTGTTGTAGAGTACAGTGGAGTGGCATAGAGTGAAATAGCGTAGAGTGGAATAGTGCAGAGTGCAGTGGCAGAGACTGGAATAGCACAGAGTGGAGTGGCGTAGAGTTGAATAGTGTACAACTGAGTGGCAGAGTGGAGTGGTGCAGAGTGTATTGGTGCAGAGTGTATTGGTGTAGAGTGTTGTGGTGTAGAGTTTTGTGGCATAGAGTGGTGCGGCATAAAGTTGTGGGGGCTACAGTGGAGTAGCCTAGAGTGGGGTGGCACAGAGAGGGGTGGCATAGAGAGTGGTGGTTGTTCAGATTGGAAGAGCACAGAGTAAAGTAGAGTGGTGTGGAGTGGCATTGAGTTGAATGGCATACAGAGTGGAATAGCGTAGAGTGGTGTGGAGTGGCATTGAGTGGAATGGCATACAGAGTGGAATAGCATAGAGTGGAGTGGCACAGAGTGGAACAGCATAGAGTGGTGTGGAGTGGCGTAGAGTGGATTGGCGCAGAGTGAAATAGTATATAGTGGAGCGGCATAGAGTGGAGTGGCGCAGAGTGGAATAACAGAGTGGAGTGGCAGAGTGGAGCAGCGTACAGTAAAATGGCATAGAGCATAGTGGTGTAGATTGGAGTGGTGTAAAGTAGAGTGGGGCGGAGAGATGTAGAGAGGAATGTCAGAGTGGAATAACTGAGTGGAGTGGCATAGAGTGGCATAGAATGGAGTGGGGTATAGTTGAATAGCATGGAGTAGTGGAGACTGGAACAGCCAAGAGTGGAATGGCGTAGAGTGGAGTGGCATAGAATGGTGTGGCATGTAGTGGAGTGGTGTAGAGTGGATGGGCACAGAGTTGAGTAGCATACAAAGGAATGGTTCAGAGTGGAGTGGACTAGAGAGAAGCGCCATACAGTAGAGTGACATGGAGTGGCACAGAGTAGAATGACGTGCAGTGGAGTGGCATAGAGTGGAATAGCGTAGAGTGGAGTGACAGAGTGGACTGGTGTAGATTGGAGTGGCATAGTGTGGAGTGGCATACAGTACAATGGCCTAGAGTGTAGTGGCATAAAGTGAAATAGGGTAGATTGAAGTGACAGAGTGGAGTGGCGTAGAGTGAAGGGGCATAGATTGGAATGGCAGAGTGGAGTGGCGTAGATTGGAGTGTCATACAGTGGAGTGGACTGTCGTAGCGTGGAGTGGAATGTCAGAGTGGAGTGAGCGGTCAGAGTGGACTGGCGTGTCATACAGTGGAGTAGTGTGGAGTTCAGTGTAATTTAAGCAGACCTAGCAAGAAAAGGGCTGAACCGATGTAGATGAAATTTTGCAGGAGTATAGATTATGGGATGGAAAGTGTCCTTTTTGGTAGTAGATCTACATTGGTTAAGTAGAGTTAAAGTTATAAGGCACACAAATGTAGTTATATATTGGGCTTTAGTATACTGTTGTAACTGCACTGTATATCACAGTACATCTCAATGAGAAAACAGTACATGATTGGGTAATGAAAGCCCTTATAAAATTAAAAAGTAGCCATATTTGTTAGACCACGCTTAGTTGCGTTTAAGGTTTTAAGTGGAAATATACTGTACTACTGTATTATAAGTGCATAAGAAAAAATTAAGCAGTTTAACTAAGTATGTAAAGGTTAGGAAAAGTAGTTTTATTACTTAACATATTTTTTAAAAGTTTAAGGAGTACCACAATAGTACTTAAAAAGTTCAGCAGTAATTATAGAAAACATATTTAAAAAAATAAAAAATACATTGTAGTATACTGTATTTGTGAAATGTAGCATAGAACAGTGTTTTTGTAATTCTTTTTTTTTTTTTTTTTTACAATTGTAATTGTTTGTTTAATATTTGTAAGTTCCACAGTGCTTTCTAGATACTATCATGGTACTCTGTAAACTTTAAAAAAAAAATATTAAAAAAGTTTGAAATACATTGTAGTACATTACATTTGTAAAATAGTGTAGCACAGTGTATTTTTATTTACTTTATAAAAATGTTTAAAGTACTGCTGTACTTTATAGATAGTACTGCAGTACTACGTAAACTTAAAAAAAAGATATATAAAGTAATAACACTCCTTGCCTAAAACGCCTTAAACCTTTGTATACACTTATAAACAACTACTAAACTATATTTGCACTTAAATCCCACAACACAGACTAAGGGCCTGATTACGACCCTTAGTTGGAGGGGATTACTACCTCACAAACATGACAGATATCCCGTCCACCGGATAACTAGTTCCATAGAATATAGACAGGATTAATCCCCTCCACCAAGGTCATAATCAGGCCCTGAGTATTGGCTAAACAACATAGCTGCCTTTAAACTTTGTAAGGGCTTTGATTACCGAATCATATACTGCCTTGTCATCAGCAGCTATGCGGAGTGCCGAGGCTCAATATATCACTACGTTTTTGTGCGTTATGAGTTTTTAACTATTGAACCAATTTTGATCTAGTAACAAAAATTATCCTATCAACAATATAATCTATTTTCCTAACAAAATCTGTCTGCCCATTGTGATTGGTACAAAGATCTATGGCCAATTGGGGAAAAACATGTTTTGAGACCCCGGCTTTATGAATCATTACAAAACTTTACATCATCGGCCAATGCAGAAAATGCAATAGGTCTGCTAAATTTCGTGGAGATTCGTCAAATGGTAGCAAAGTTATTAATAAGCAATAATCTGAGGAATTCCTATATCTGGGAATCCAAGCCAAAGGGTGGCCACAGGTGAGTTATAGTTAGGTTCCATAGGAAATGCTTTTTTGTTTTGTTAATAAATTTGGCACCGTTTGAGGAGCCTACACAAAACTTTCCAAAAATTGTTTTTTGTCTAGTTTGCGCATGGACATTTTCAGGGTGATCCATCAAGCAGGGGTCAAGTAAAAAAGGGTGTCCCAAAATGCAAAATCCCATACATTTTCCATAGACTTCTTTAGACAAAGCTACAGCAAAAACTGCTGAAAGGAATGACACCAAATTTGTCAGGAAGGTAAATCTTGGTCCACAGATTGTGCTCTTTTGTTTTGGTGTAAATATATTCAGTATATTTTGAAGAATTATGGTAAAAAATATTTGCATATCTGGACAGTACGGTTCAAAGGGCTCTCGGAAGAGTTCCTAAAATCCAAATTTAAAACCTAGAGCCTTCTGATTGGCCCAGGGAACTATTTTCCTCCTTGGGCCAATTCACTCTCGTTGGAGGAAGGCTCTGATTGACTGCCAGAACATGAGAAAAATGTTGCTGGCAGCCATTACAGGACTCTGGGGCTTAATTCCCCTTCCTGAAATTTCAGAACAAAAATATTATAAGAGGAAAGGGTAGCGATACCATGCCTCCACCCTTGGCCCTGTGGGGGGACCAAGAGCCACATCCACTGGAGCCAAAATAAAACAAAATCTGAAAGTATTTACTGCAATTCTGCAGGACTTCCCCCATATCTTCTTAAAAATATTAGGGGTACGGCCCCATCCCTGAGGCCATTTGGGGCCTGGGGACTCCATCCCCAGGGACCAGTGCAAAAATGAAGGGGAGGGGGTACCCCCTCCCCCCAGGCGAAATTAACTTTAAAGGGAGGGGTGCCATAAGTGCTCAACCCTGAGCATTTACAAGCCTCAGGGACCCCATCCCCTGGGTCTGGCTCAAGTACTCTATCCTTGGGAGCCCAATCTCAGGACAGAGTAGTTTCCCTACTGGCATCAATGTTGGCAGGGTAACATATGCTTGCTCCCGCCTGGTGGGAGTATTTTTAAATCTCCCAGAAGGTGGAAGTAAACATGCCTTCTCTGCCTGCAGAAGCGTGGGCAGGGAATGAAAGTCTGTTCCCAGCTAGCAGAAAACTTAAACTTGCTCCTGCTGGGTGGGGGCAGACTTCTGTTTCCTCTCCCACACTCATGCAGACAGGGAAACAGACAGGGCTCTTGTCCAGAGGGAGCCAGCGTAAACAGGTGCTTCCTCTAGGCAAGAGCAATACCAGCTCCTGCATTATGCAGGGAGCCGGCTGGGGATGTGGAGGCCCTCGGGCTCACCCTTTGGCTTCGAACTTGTAGTTTGTGAGTGCACTAGGACACCCACCTGTGGCCCTGAGGGATAGGGTCCCTGGGGCCCAATAAGGCTTGGGAAGAAGGGCCAGACAGCCTTTGTTCCATTTTTATGCAAATCGGCTCAGGGCTGGGCTCCCTGCGGACTAATAAGTCATGGGGAGGGTCTTGGGCCTCCGGAGTCCCGGGGCCAAATGCAGACTTTTTACTTCATTTGGCCCTGGGGGATGGAGTTCCTGGGACTTAATAAGGGCTGGGGAGGGGGCCTGGGTGCCCCCTCCCCTTAATAATAGAATTCAGATCCGGGTTGTAGGTCCCCACGGACTAATAAGGCGCAAGGGGCACGTCCCCCTCCCCTTAGAATTTGGCCTTAGGGGATGTGCCCCCGAGGGCCTATCAAGGTTTGAGGAGGGTGGCTGTGTGGCCCCACCTCTCTTTAATAAAATAATTAAGGCTCGGGGGAAAAAGGCTGCGGGGTTGCCTCTGTGTATGTGCAGTAATATCTAGGACCTAGTTAAAAAGGGAAGAGTTTTTTATTTATTTATTTGCTAACATGTTTTGCCCCATTTGACAAATCTTCAGAAACTCAAAAAAAACTAACAAAAAAAAACGTTTTGTCCTTTTCAGTTCCTGCTTTGAAAGATTTGGTTTGATCCGTCAAGCGGGGGTGTAATAAAGTGGGCGGGATCACAATCTCTAATTTCCCCATGCAGTTTCCATAGTGAATTTTGAACAGGGCTACAGCCCAAATGGCTGAATGGAATTACAGCAAATTTGCCAGAAAGCTAGCTTTTTACCCAGAAAGTGTGCTTTTTGAAAGTTGCTATAATTCCATTCAGTTGTTTTTGAGAAATCAAGGCTCAAAATGTATGTATATCTGGACAGTTGGGCTGAAATGCAGAAATCTAAGTGTTCTGATTGCCTGAGGGGCCTTTATCAGGGTAAGCGCTCTGATTGGCTGGCTGCAACATGAAAAGAAATGTTGCTGTGGCCATCAAAGTACTTGTGGGACTTGGTCCCCTGTCCTGAATTTTCTTTCAAAAGAATATAAGAGTGCACTGTAGAGATACAATCCCCCTACCCTTTGTGTGTGTGTGTGTGTGTGTGTTTCCCAGAAGAACCCCATTCGGGGGCTAAAAGGAAAAAAAAAATCTTGTTTTCTGTGATCCTGCGGGTTCTCCAGCAGGGTTGGTTGCAGGGGAAAAAAAGGCAAAATGGTGGCAGTCTTTTTTTTTTTTAATATAAAAAAATGAAAATATGGCCTCTGGGAGGGGTAAGGGCCTGAAACCATATTTATTATTTATCATTATGGGGAGGGGTATGTGCAAGGGACCCCCTCCCCAGGATGATGGGGCTGTTGCTTTTATAGAAGGGGAGGGGACATGAAGACCCTTCCCCAAGTCGATTTCAGACCAGGGATCCCATACTCTAGGGCCAGGCACATTTTCAGAAGAGGAGTGGGCTTGGGGCACCACCAATGATTTTTAAAAGTGTTGTGGGGGGGTTGCAGGGAGGGGGGGAATAAAAAAGTATAAAGAAAAAAACTTTAAAAAAAAACTGTCTCCTGGTTGATTGAATTTCGTGACCATATTTTTGAAGCACTCCAGTTGAACCTGTGTGTTCTTCAGCTGGAGTGTAGGAACCTCTTGTGGTTTGTTATATGGCTGCACTTGGTGGCCTAAAAATGTTTTAAAAAATACCTTTGTTTTAATTCTTTTTTAAAGCTTTATTGATAATATTTTGTGACAATCGCTATTTTTAAACATTGTATTATGTGAATGTATAAAATATACATTTGATTATAGAAATTGGTGACTTTTTGATAAAGCCAGTAGGTCTGCATTATATATGTTCATATGCTGACCCCTTGATAAGGCCAACAGGTACGCTTCTTTTTATATTTTGGTGTTCTGAATCCTAGACATAGCCAGAAGGTCTGCCTTACTTAAAAGGACACCCTTTATATTGTGAAATGACAATCCTGCACTGTGCATGTCGGGGTGGGGGGGAGGGGAATTGCCCATGGGTGATTGGGTTCAGGGCAACTAAAACTTACATTTTCAGCTGTTAAGGCAGGAGGCAGCCAAGGCTGAGAGGGGAGTTTCTTTCTAGTAACCCTCTCAAACTGGGAAGCCATTTCCTCAAACATTGAGGCAAGCATTTATTAAAATAGAAGACAAATATCTGGCCAGATGAAATGACCCTTCCAGCCCAACAGTCTCTAAAGCTGGTAGTAGATTTATCTTGTACCAGAAGCAATGATAAACACCTATAAAATGGTCCTTGCATTGATAGTGGGGAGAACAGGAGTAAACGTTTTGAAATACACAAGTAAATGATCAGTTCCCCCTAGAGGGGAGGAAAAAGCAAACTAAACCTGACCCGAAGAGCTGAAGATTAAATTGATTACATGGTCCCCCCAATGAGTTGGAAGGTTAACAGACTGACTAAGGCCTAGGTTGGTCATGAAGATAAAAACACTCCTGCACTACCAGCATGGGAGTCATACTAGAAGTTAAAATCTCCTAAGATCATGACCTAAGCATTCTGGGTAGTTAGCAGACAAGCGACTTTGGCTATTTAAAAAAAAAAATACGTATGCATCAGGGTGTCTGTAAATAGCTAGAAGATTAACTGAGAAAGAATCTGAGAAAATTATTCTGCAGCCAACAGATTCATCTAAAACTTTACTGATCTCAAATTAATTAGCAAAACCAAATGTTAAACTTTCTTTAAAAATCACAGCTACCATATCTATGGTGAATTCTTTCACTGTAGAGCATACTACATCCTTTGGGGATGGCAGCTCTCATATCTAGTGCAGAGTTCTCATTCATCCAAGTCTCAATTAAGATGCACACATCAACGTTAATATAATTAAGTAGCAAACAGAGTTCATCTTTATGACTTGTAAGTGATCTTGCATTCAATAGACACCTTTAAGGTCACCCTTGGCGGGCTCAATGTTGTTAATGGAAGCAAACTGGCCAAAAGAAACCTGGTCACACCTGCCCATGATGACCAAATGCATGGGCTAACCAAACACATGCTTCTGTCTCAGAACTGGATACCCACACAAAGGTTTGATATGCTGGAGCTTGAGGATCTCTACAATCCACTGCCTCTTCCTCCGGTTTCAGTGCTGGGTACAACAGTTTGAATTCAAGGCTCTTTCCTTTGCCCTGACATTGGATGTGTGGAGTTTCATCAAACTCCTTGTCCGGTCGTGGAGCTTCCCAGGGCCAGGGGTCCGAGGTTAGTAGTTGATATAAATTCCACTACTCTTGATAAACCAGTTTCAGAATTGCCTAATGGCACACCGGTGAATGTGGGGAACCAACTTCAGAGCCTCCGGTTCATCATCAATGAGCAGAAATCAAAGTTGTTGACCTGCTAATTCATTACCTTCCTCGACGTTGTGTTAGACACTGCTTCACCAATGCTGTGCCTTCCTCAGAAGAAAGTGGCAAGAATCAGGAAGGAGCTGAAAAAATACCCCTGAGGGGATAATACCTTAATATGCATGCTGGCCAAGCTGCAAGGCTTCTTGTCCTCTTCAATTCAGGCTCTCTCCACTTTCAGGCCTCTCAGAGCAGCACATCTTGAGTTGCATCTCAGGTACTAAAAGCAAATTTCCCTGCCCAAAGATGCTAGGATGGAGCTCTTTCGGGACTGCCCAGACCTCATTAGAGTTGGATACCAGTTAGAAAGGTTTGGGCACCACGTGTGGGTTCATCTCTACAGAAGAAGAGAGGTCCGCTCACAAAATAAAGATGCACTTGCACTGTTGACAGGTTCTTAAGTAGCATAATGCAGTGCAATGCAAGACTAGGAGTGGACAGGCAGTTATGCCTTTTACCCCACTGCCCCTTAACCATTATTATAAAGATGAGGGAGTAGGTAGCATATGCCGTTCTTGAGATTTCACGTCTGTTTTCCAGTTTTTCTAGAACTTTCCTGTGATTCTATGATACTTTTCTCCCAGACTCTGTCCTTTACGACAGACTGTTGAGGCCAATTGCAACAGCTGGTTCTCGATGGATCTCTGTGTCTGATGTTGGGGAGGATAACAAAGGTAGATGGTAAACCTCAGAACTTCTGGACCAGGATACATTTTTAACCAATGAGCCTGTTTGAACACTATGACTGAACAATGTAGATCTGCCTGAAGACACTGCTCTACTTGGTGATCACAATGATGTCTTGATCCTGTGAGGCTGGAACTTGATCAAGTCGTAAACGTTTTGAGATAAATAGCAGAGCCTTGGCTGACCTTCAGCTCTATTGATACCTTTGTTCAGTTATTTCAGCTGGACATCTTCCATAGAGGTTCCCTGGTGGGGAACATACTCAGGTCTGAATATTTAACAAGGAATTTGGCTCTTATAACCTCCACAGCATAGAAACACACATCTCTGGGATGTGAATTTGGTGTTGGACCTCTTCTTATCTTGGATGCAAAAAAGGTTTCAGAGCAGGAATGCACTTTCTATGAAATTCGCAATAATGCTGTGCCTCATATTTTGAAAAAGTGTTTTGCATGTACAGGTGTTTAATTTGTCCAGAAGGATGTTTACCCTGGAAATGATAAATATCACCAGTGACAACTCAAACCTAATATCAGGACAATTTCTTACAAAGCAATTTCAGATTTCCCTAATCTTCAACTGCTTAGGTGTCTTGCAGCATAAGAGAACATAATAGGGGAGCTGTGCTAGACATGAGGTGCATCAGCTCCTGGCTTGAATCAAGAAGCCCCTCGGGTGATGTCCCCACCAATAATTGCCAAGTGGGTTTGGTGGATCATGAGGGAAACTGGTATAAATACTTGTTGTTTTGCTAGAGGTGCTATTGCATCCAGGGACTTTTTCTTGGACAGCAGACTAGAAACCATCATGGAGGCAGTGGATTAGTCCGCAGACTCTCTTTTAGCAGATTTACATTAAGCTACTACTGGGAATGGCTTCTCTGGTAGTGAACAAGCTTGGAACTTCCATAATTGTTGCTACTGGCCCTGAGTTAGAATGTAAAATGTAATAGCTTTCCTAACAGAAAGTTTCCATTCTTTTAAGCACATAGAGGCAAGAATTGTCCCACCTGCCTGCAGTCCACACGATTTTCATACGAGTTGTGGAGTGTACAGAATAAGTATCTTTGCTGGAATAAACATCACAGAACTCTTTATGCTGTAGTTTCATGTGAATACATGTTGTTTGTTGTGAGTACAGGTTCAGTTATTTATGGAGGTTTACACCTTCTTTTTTTCCCCGGTAGGTGTTAACCAGCAAATGGATCAAGTGCACGAAATTCTATGTTTAGAGGCTGCCTGCATGAAGAAAAGAAGAGGTGCTAGAGTCTGACAGCCATTACATCATGAACTTAGCCATGTCATGAACAATGTGTTTGATTACATCTTGCACGATCTTAACTTCATTCAATGGTTTCACTTCGAGGTTTTGTGGCAATGCTGCAAATTGTTTTTTTCCCCTCGCTTTTTGTAAAGTTCGCACTCAGCATCCCTTTGTGCACCTTTATTGTTTTTGCCTTTCCCTACATTTGTGGGCTTGTTGATGCTTGCTGTCTCTCCACTCCCACCCATTTATTTTCCTACGGAGTCATCGTTCATGTCTGTCTTCCCAGTTCCTCAAACCAAAGTACCCTTCGGCCTTTGGACGGTGAGCCTATCATTCATGGTCTTTGTGTCGCATTCCTAAAGAATATATTCACTATTAATTATGCATTTCTTCAGTCTCCCAGCATTTGGAGTCATCTGTGGGACTTACTATAGTCCCACCTGTTACCCCCTCTTCCCTTAATTTGTACCCGTTTCCCCAAGCACCCAATATATCAGTCAGCAATGTGTTCAATGCTTGGTTTGTCATATGGGTTTTGGGGAGGCTGCGGATCGAGCAGCGTTTCTGATTTGGTTCCCCTCTTTGCTGGCCTTTTGACAGCTGCACACAAGGAGGTGTCACCTATGAGGTGGAGCGAATTAGTGCGTACAATCCATATCTTTTTAAGTCTTGTTCCCTTGAGGGTACTGCAAGAGTGGTCAAAGAAATGGAAAGCAAAAGAGGGGTAGTTGTAGGTTTGTGCTTATTCACACACATCTGTAATGCATTTAATACCCAGTCTTCACGTCGAGTCACACAACTCTGTGCGCAAGATGCAGTAAGTGTTGGAAAATACACCAATATTCCCCCTTTTGTTTGTGCTGCAGGAAGCAAGGTCATCTCATGGAAATCATTTAAAAAAATAGAATTCAAGATAAAATATTTTAAATTCCACTGATTTGTTTTAATTCTGGGCATAGTATAGGATAACTTTCCTGTGTCCTGCTTTAGTGCCAGACAAGAGCTAAGCATGTATATAAATCATGTTTCCTTAAATGCAGAGTTTACACATATGATACATGTTGTTTCTGCACACGTGGAAGTTTGGAATGGTCACAAGGCAAAGCACGTCCTTAAATGGGATTTACAAAGCCACGCAATGGGCTATTTGTGCTGCCTTGCATGAATTTGTAAAGAATTGTAACAAGATGACTTGCGCTGCATTACATTTCATTGTGGTAGGCGTTCCAAGGTTGGAGCATGGGTGTTACCAAAGGTAGTAAAACTTGGGGTTGTGCCAAAATGGTTAGCCTACCATGCAATGGCAAATGAGGAGAAAAATGTGTATTTCTCCTTGTTACTTCCTCTTTCTTTGTGTGATGCATTCTGTGTCATGCATAGAAAGGGGAAATTTGCCTCTTAAGATTGTTTTTGTGCCGGAAGGTGTCCATTCTTGCACAAAAATTATCCTTGCAGCATGATGAGGGTTTCTGTGTAGGTGCTAGGCAGCCTCAATAGCAGTAGTGCAAGTAGAGAACGAGAAAGCACCATATCTTAGTACATACAGTGCTGTTCAGTTCTCTCCCGTTTACGCAATCTGGCACAGCAACTTTGCTTGCTACCCTACTTTGCTGGATCTTATAGTAAATATAGTGCCTTGTTGCCTGTCATAAACCTCTGCAATGTGTGGGTGTATACCACAAATCTGGGGGAATTAGATTTTAGATAATAGTAATTATTTAGTCCCCTCAAGAATATGCTGGCAGCATTCAAAATACCCATGCTGAACGCTCCTGGGTTACTTTATTCTGCTCTTTGACCTAGAGACGCTGGCACCATATAGATCAATATTTGACAAGGAACACATCTGTAATTTAGAGTAAACAGACGTCCTATGCCCTTTAAATAGGGAGGAAGGGATGTTCACCACTTCTTGGTGGATGTCTACCTCCACCAAGCTATACGTAAGGCCCTCTGTGCTTAAAGTTACCAAAAGTACAGGGTTCCCCTTGTAAGTGTAGACAACTGTTCTTTCACTTCTCATTTCTAGTATAAACCTAACGTCTAGGCAGGGCCACTGGAATTATGTGACTGTGTTGCTACAGCGCTTTTTGTATAATTATGGATTTGCACATAATCCGTCATCTGCTGCATAATCTGCAAATTTTAACAACATAAAATTTGTTTCTAGCTCAAATGGTTCAAAGTTACTAAGAGTACGGTGATGCATGATGATGCGCAGTGGAAGCCCCTTTGCAAAGGTTGACAGGTCACCTTTCTCTTGCTTATTACTACATTTAGTTATTAAACTGGTAGCAATGAGGCACAACCTATGCCTACTGTTAGCAAGGGTAACAAGCACTTGCAATGCAATGGGTCTCGCATTTCCTCGATTTAGAGCTATTAGAGTTGTAAAGTCCTAACCGGACTTTTATTGCCTCATAAAATGAAAATCAAAAGCAATACAGTTTTACACAAGCGAGCCGACTGCCACCATGAGCATGAAGGAGACACACAAAAGTAAACAAACGTTTGGTTGCAGTCAAACGTATCAGCCATAGTGCAATTATCCATGTAACCGGGTCCATGTCATGCAAAGCACTCAACTACTGCCCAGCGAGATCGCGCTGCATAGGAAATTAAAAAAAAGTAGTCCAGAAACCATGCGGGAAACATGGAGTCTCGTATGATTTCAGTAGTTGGCCGGTGCGCTCAAGGAGGGCTAAACACCGGAAAAGGCATAACGTATGCATGCCTTTCACAAATGAAATCAATGACTTTTTAAAAAGAAAGCCCACGAACCAACGAAACTGATGGCGGTGACGTGAGTGTGGTTAAAAGCCCACAGAGAGTTTACAGCAGGCTAGAGCGCTCGACCCTAAAAATGACAAAATAATTAAATACTATAACAAAATGTGATGAATTAAGAGCATATTTTTCTTTCTCCATACTTTCTTCAACCGTTCCATGTAATTTGGCCAACCCCTGTCACCTAATGTCAGTGGCCCTGCACTTAGGCAAGATGGCTCACTTGAATTCAGGCTGGTAAAAAAGAATAGAATACTATTTACTGGCATCCCATTTTTGCAACAATTAATTTGCATTAGCAATTTAGTTTCATGCTTAAAATAATTTATTTTGGAAATATAAAGAAATATACAAATGTTTGCATACCCTTTTTGTTCTTTCAAGTATTCCACCGGTTTTAGCCCCATTTTTCTCCAAATTTCCGTCTGGAGACTCACTTATGGGTTGAGCTTTGGGGGTTTCTCCTGTGGAAACAAATGAACATAAATCTGATTCTAAATCAATTGTCTATCGGTAGAAATAGCTCCTTTTCCATTTTAGTTCTTGGACCAGTAGTACTATTCACAGGCTTGACGGTATACTCAGATCAGATGACATGCACAAATATACGTCATACAGGTTCTCCTTTAGTTTAGAGGAACTGAACGTCTCAGTGTGTTACTTTTAATTAGTGAAAAGGCCAGAGTCACAGGCACCAAAGAATGATTCAAGTACTGTGGGCACTGTTGGCGACTGCACACATGTACAAAGTGTGGTCATTCACAATCACAACAGTACCAGCCAATCTGTTGATGCTCTTCGATACATGTAGAAAAATTGAACGATACAGATGCAGATTGTGTGCATGCCTTTAAGAAACGTAAGGGAATGCCTGATTGAAAGAAACATTGAGAAAGCCAAAAGGTCCCATGTATCTCATACAAGTGCCAACCTACTGGCATTGTCAATACTGGCTTGTAAGGCATTGCTTAAAAAGTGCTGAAAACATGCTATCCCGGAGACATGCTTTCCACGAGTCATTAAGTTATTCTTTTTTTCTTTTCAGTTTCATGTTTTAATGTGTGTTACTTCAATAGGCTCAACTGGAGTCAACCAAGAACAGCACTCCCAGAATGCACTCGGTTGTTAAATGAAAGCCCACTACTGGAGCACTCCCTCCTTAGTGGCATGGAGCCATAATGCAACTATACTCTAGCCATACAATAAGATAGCTGAGAGGGTCAATACAATTGCTGCACCCATGTGCAGGCCACTAAGAGACTACCGATCAAGTGTTTCATAATGCAGCTGTTTACTAAAAAGCACACCCTGTGGTGTGAGACAATTAGAATTGCATTGTCTGTCACCTTTCTCATTTTTAGGGGCACGACTTTCTGTCAGTTGTCGTTTTTCAGTCAACAAAACGTAGTATATTGTGCATAGAGAAGGATCATTCTTATAATCGTAAATTGAAACTACAAGTCCCAGCATGCTTGAGGTATTAGTTGACAAGGAGGACTGACTGAAAGTATCCCTAATGACATTGGGACAGATCCTTGCGTTTCTATCCCACATGATTTACATTCTGGTACTCGCTGTCTTGCACTTTGAGTGGAAACATTTAAAAGACAAGAGCCAAAGTGGTGTGCGCTAAACCGGTAAGAGACTAGTAAATCTCACACCACAGCTAAGGCAGTGTTGTAATTATCATTCAAACAGTAACCCTGTCGGTGCTGTCATGTAGCCACGTACTATGTGAAAGTTTCATGAAGTCCTGGCTTTGAGCCCACAGTGCTTCACCCTAAGATACTTCTACTTGCTCTGACAACACCTGGGTCTTGAGATATGTAAACAAAAGGTCTTGTCGGCAGTGCCTCACGTAGCCCTCAGTAGGTTTTTACATTATGCTTGCTGATGGTTCATGGCTTCTTGGCAGAAAGGGAACCTGCTTTTAAAGATAACTGCATTTATTCTGACCTAGGCTGGCACAGGCTTCTTTTAATCCGCAGTTCCCAACTCGGGAGCTGGCCTTTGTAAAATCACGCCAGTCTCAATGTGGAACTGTTAAGCTCATTTCAAATTCCACTACATAGGTAAAATGTTGCACACTTGTTTTTACTCACGGCAAAGAGGCAGAGCAAGGAATGAGGAGCCTCTCCATGTCCTAGGTGCTCGCTGGCGAGCAGGGTAAGCGTTCTTGCGCTGTTGTGCGGGGCTTCGTTTCACTGGGCCTTCCACGTGAACACCTTACACAAGAGCCTAGAAGTGAACCACTATGCTATCTGCCTTACAAAAGAGTTCCGCCGCGGAGCAGGTACCGAACATAAACAGAGATCTCAGCAAGGTAGCCTCACCTTTATGAGGTGTCTCACAGGCGAGCTCAGTTTATTCAGCGCCTGCTACAAAGACCTTATGAAAGGTGCTCCCCCTTGATGTCGACTATGCCTTTTGGGTCAACATAAAGACACACCACTTTTTAAATGTACTAACTCAGTTTGAAGTGCGGGCAGCACATCTGTTGGGGATCAATTCTACTGTTAAAAATGCCTTCATCAAACACCATTTGTAGGGTAGAGAAGAAAAGCAACGATCTGCAGTACAGGACCGTAAAATACTGCACATCTGCACGTGACTGCAACCCAGAGACCCCGAATACAATTCTATTTAGCATCAAACACTTACAATGCTTTGTATAAATTACAGGAGAGCGAGATCTGTTTATCCAATAAGTGTTGTGTCATTTTATTCAGCAGCTCAGTGTTTAGTGTAGCAGATAACAGGAAGTGAGTCTTGCGACCCCCGCTCTCAATACATAGCAATATCGCAACCAGTGCCCTGCCTTTCCCCTCTGCAGTCTGTAACCGCAGGGCAGTGCCGTTAAACATGATCCCAAGTAACAAAAACAGCTCTGTCCTTCAAGCAGGCGGCAAAATAAAAACCAAGCATTGGCAAATCCAACAGGCCTCACCTATACAAGAGCAATTGTCTTCGGAAATGTTTTTTGCCATGCTGTACACCAGTGTGGCTCCTGCCCAGCATGGCTAAATGTTAGTGGCATGGAGTGTCAGAGTGGAGTGGGGGAAGTATGTCATAGAGAGGATTGGTTGGTGTGTTGTAGACTGGAGTAAGGGGAGTAGAGTGTTGTAGAGTTGAGTACAAGGGAGTAGCGCTGAGTGGCAGTGTTTTTTGGCGTGGGGTGGAATAGGGTGGGGATGGATTGAGGTAGCGGAGTGGAGTGGATTGGGGTGGATTGATTGGTGTGAGGTGGATTGGAGCGGGGTGGATTACCACAGGGTGAGGTGGATTGGACTGTGGTGGATTTATGTGAGGTGGCTTATGTTTGCAGGTCACTAGAAGTTAAAAAGAACAAAACAGTACCTCAGTCATGTTGGGAGCAGCAGACGGGCACTGATTAAGTTGACCAGTGCTTGGTCCCCACTCCACACAGAGGAGTGGAAATGATTGGGGTGGGTGGTTTAGATTGGAGTGACAGGGCTGGGGTTGGGTGGATTGGATTGGAGTGGGGTGGATTAGGTTGGACTAGAGTGGGATGGATTGGACTTGTTTTGATTGGGGTGGATTGGATTCACTGGATTGGAGTTGGGTGGCCTGAATTGGAATGGGGTGGGCTGGAGGAACTGGATTGAAGTGGGGTGGACTGAACTGGGGTGGGGTGGACTGGATTGGAGTAAAGTGTATTGGAGTGAGTGGGGTGTAGTGGAGAGGGGTGGGGTGGATTGGGGTGAGGTGGGTTGAAATGGGGTGGGGTGGATTTAACAGGCATGGTGGGCTGCAGTGGGAAGGATTGGACTGCAGTGGGATAGGGTGGATTGGGTGTTGTGGATTGGAGTGGGGGGGCTGCACTAAAGTGGGGTAAAGTAGTGTGGGGTGGATGGATTGAATGGGAATGGGTGGACTGAACTGGGATGTGGTGGGGTGGATTGGACATGGGTGGACTGGGTTGGCATGGGGTGATTGGGATGGACTGGACTGCAGTGGTGTGGGCTGGATGGATTGGAGTGCGGTGGATTGAACTGGGGTGGGGTGGACTGAAGTGGAGTGGGATGGGTTGGAGTGGGATGGAAAGGATTGAAATTGTGTGGGGTGGGATGGAGTGGGATGTGGTGAACTAGACTGAAGTGGGGTGGGTTGGATCGGGGTGGCATGGTGTGGGATGAATTGGATGAGAGAGGGGTAGATTGGAGTAGGGTGGATCTGATTGGGGTGTATCAGATTGGGGTGGAGTGGATTGGATTGAGTGGGGGGGATCGGATTGAGTGAGGTGGATTGGACTGAATGGAGTGGATTGGGGTGAGGTTTATTGGATTGAGTGTGGTGGATTTTATTTGGGTGGACTGGATTGGGGTAGATTGGCTCGGGGAGGGGTGGTTAGGAGTGGAGTGGACTGAGGTGGACTCGAGTGGGGTAGATTGGATTGGAGAGGGGTGGATACGATTGGAGTGGGTGGATTAACTGGGAACAGGTGATTGGAGTGGGTAGATTAAGGTGGTTTGGAGTGGGGTGGATTGGACTGGAGTAGGGTCGATTAATGTGGACTGGATTGGACTGAAGTGGGGAGGATTAAAGTAGATTGTATGGGAGTGGATGGATTGGGGTAGTGTGGGTGGATTGGAGAGAGGTGGATTGGGTAGCAGTGGATCTGATTGGAGTGGGTTGATTGATTGAAGTGGTGTGGTTTGTGTTGACGTAGGGTGGGTTGGATTGGAGTGGGGTGAGATGGACTGGAGTTGGGCGAATGGATTTAGTGGGTTGGATTAGAGTGGGATTGATCAGACTGGAGTGGGGTTGATTGGACTGGATTGAGGAGGGGTAGATTGGATTGGAGCGAGGTGTATTGGATTGGAGTGGGGTACATGGGACTGGGCTGTATTGGGGTGGACTGGATTGGTGAGGGGTGTATTCGTGTGGGGTGGACCGGATTGTAGTGTGGTGGATTAGAGTGTAGTGAATGGGAATGGAGTGGCATGAATTGGATTGGAGTGGGGCAGACTGTTTTGGACTGGAGTGAGTTGTTTAGGATTGGAGTGGGGCAGGCTGGAGAGGGGAAGGGTGGAGTGGAGCAGATTGTTTTGGATTAGAGTGGGGGAGATTGGAGTGGGCAGACTGAAATGGATTGGAGTGGGGTGGTTTGGAAGGAGACATTGTTTTGGATTGGAGCGGGACACACTGGAGTGGGGTAGACTGGAATGGGGCAGATTGTATTAGGTTGGATTGGAGAGGGGTAGATTGGATTGGACTGGGTTGGTGTAGGGTGGATTGGATGGGAGTGAGGTGAAATGGATGGGAATGGGGTTGATTTGAAGTGAGTGAACTGGGATGGCATGGGGTGGATTGGATTGGGATGAGGTGGATTGGAGTGGGGTGTATTATTTTGGATCGGAGTAGGGTGTGGAGCATATTGTTTTGGATTGGAGTGGGGCAGACTGGGGTGAGGCGGATTGGGAGTGGGTGAGATTATTTTCAATTGGAGTGGGACACATTGGAGTGGGACAGATCCAAGTGGGGCAGATTGTTTTGGATTGCAGTGGGGCAGATTGGAGTGGGGTGGGTTTGATAGGGACAGATGGTTTTGGATTAAAGCAGGGCAGGCTGGAGTGAGGCTGACTGGGGCAGATTGTTTTGAATTGGAGTGGGGCACATTGGAGAGGGGCAGATTGTTTTAGATTGGACTGCAGCAGATTGCAGTGGGGCAGATTGCTTTGGATTGGGCAGATTGGAGTGGGACAGACTTTTCTATTTGAGTGGGGCAGGTGATTTAGAATGGAGGGGGTAGATTGGAGTGGGGTAGATTGTTTTGGATTGGAGTAGATTGCTTTGGACTGGGGTGGGGCGAACTGGAGTGGGGCAGATTAGACGGGGGTGGTTGGGAGGAATGGAGTAGGGTGTGTTGGAGTGGACTGGATTGGGGTGGATTGGTGTGGAGTGGGGTGGAATGTAGTTGGCAGATTGGAGTGGGGTGGACTGGGGTGTACTGCAAGATTATGTGTTAAAGCAACATTTCAGAAATTACACATAATAAAGAAACAAGGTCGCTTTGCAATATTTAGAACAAGATAAACTTCATCTTTTAAGAACAGCACCCACAAGCAAAAACAAAAGAAAACATGAGTGCAATGTGAGAAAAGACGACGTGGCAAATTAAAAGCAAATTAGCTATAAAAAAATAAAACTCTGCAATATCGTTTGCCCTGCTGGGCATGTTTCTGACAGTCACACGCCTTCTGTTTGCAGGGCACTATAAGTTAAAAAGAACAAAATAGTACCTCAATCACATTGGGAGCAGTGGATGGGCACTGATTAAGTTGAATTAATCAGTGTTTGGTCTCTGCTCCACACAGAGGAACGGAAACAATGGCAGCCTTGCAGTGACGAATGAAGAGGTTGTAAAGCAGAGTGCCATACAAGCCAACAAATGGTTGGTGACAGGTGGGCTCCAAGCCCTTTATTGTACACAACAGAGTCTTGCAAATGAGACGCATGCGCTCACAGGCTCAACTCTAACAAGCACGAATCGTGGGAGTGGTATCAGGGGACGGTTTTGCTTTGGGAGAAGCACCCAATGGAGAGATCAATATGGGGTTGGGGCGTTACAGGGGGAAGAACATAGGGGATAGATCAACACAGGGGGTAGTGGAAAAACATGCGCCAGAGAGAAGCACAGAATGATGAGGTTTTGTGAGGAGATAAAACATGAGGGAGAGAGCAACAGGCAATGCTGGGCAGGGGTAATTTGCAGGAGTGAATCATACAAGCTAGACAGCAACAAGGCTCACATGGGTTGTGTAGGTAAAGCACACATGGAAGAGAGCAGCACAGCTGAAGGAGAGATCAACACATATTGCAGAGTGTAGGGGAATATTTTTTGTGGGTAAAGCACACCAGGGAGAGAGAAACAAAACAAGGGAGCATGTGATGTGTTTTATAGAGGGAAAAGCACAATAGAGAGAAAATGTGCATTCTCATGGAGTGCTTAACCCCCCCCCCCAAAAAAAAGAAAGAAAATAAAAAAAAATAGTTCCAGACATGCGAACAGTGGAAGAATACAAGTCAGCCAATCAAAAGGATGGTAAAGATGTTGCCCTCCAGGAGGGGCACAAGCACAAAGTGACAAGATGGAACAAAGAAGGTCTCATTAATAAGAAAGCAAATATAAGTGACAATCTAGTTTGATCACAACTATGCTAGTATGTTCAACAGTAGTAGGCAAACCCAGTACTAAATACACTGCAGCTCTGTCTTCTCATGTGGTCTCTGCTAGGTGTTGTCCACATCTGTCCCTCTCGTTATATCAATTATATTAGCTGGTCCTATCTCTGGTTCCTCAGTTTAAAATGCTTTTTGAAGTCCGTCTTTCCATTAAAGGAGGGGGACCAGAGACTCAGGGTGTAGACATAGGAGGAAGGTCGGGCTGCCGGTGAGGGGTTCATATGGTTCAGGAAGTAAGGTGGGGTTGTGAGGGATTACACCTGGAGCATTACAATACTTGCATAATAAGTCTTGATTGACTTTGGGTGCAGGTGTCGGAAGGCTGGCATATGGCATGCTAGTGAAGGGTCACAAGACAAATGTGGTGGATGGGAGATGGGTCTCTGGTGATCAGATGCTCAACAGTGAATAGAAAGGAGCAGCTGTGTAGGTGGTTGTGGTTCGGGAGGGTGGTTGAGTGAGTTATACAATGGCAGAGATGACAGAGGAAAAAGCTGTAGGGGATTACAGTACGTAGTGGTCACAAAGAGAAGAGGTGAGCTGAAAGTCCTGGCCACTAAGGGTGTGCTCTGCAGGAGGGCTGGCTGCAGCTCCCATTATATTCTCCTTTCATCAATAACTCTGGACCACAAGAGCAACTGAAAGGCTGCACCATTTTGCACATGAATCTGGAGTAAATGATGGACCTACAGTTGTGCCATAACTAGTACTTATATATCAACACAAAAACATTGCTCAGTAACACGTAACTGCACAATGGAGCGCATTTTGTGGGATTTAGCTTTATTCCAGCATCGCCAAGAATAGTTATGCTAAACAGCACATGAAAGTGCTCGAATCCTGGACTTGACTGTAAATGCTGTGAGAGCTAAAAAATAAACAGATAAGCAAAAATGGTAGCACTGGAGTTGAACCTGCCTCAGACATGTCCTAGCATGCAGGGGCGGCTGGTGTTCAAGGGCTAAGGGGCTGAGCCCCTAGCCTTTTCTGGCCTCTCTAGTGAAGTATATATTTAATTACATGATGAAAGTAAAACATTTTCTGCACAACATTTTCCGAGTGAAAGTTGTGCACTTTGAAAAGCCCCACTGCGCCTGCGTCAGTATGTGCCTGAAAGCTGCACAGTAGGGCTGACAGGGCTTGCTCATGCAAAGCCCTTACGTTTTCTCAGAACGCAGTGACGTCCCTGGCTTATCTCCTCCTCCTCCAGAAACCCTGATAGTAAACAGCCTGGAGCGTTTATTGTTCAGGCCGGGTTTCTGAAAACTTCATGTCACTCTGATATTATTATCCACCCTTTCCTATTTACTCAAATGGTGGGGTGTGATCAGAAGGGTCTATGTACCAGAGGTCACATTTTATTAAAAGAATGTGGCATTGTGCAAAGAAAATCCCCTTTTCCTGCATTACAAGCAGTCTGTGGCAGAGAAATGGAATAAATACAATAAATAACCATCCAGGGCTCTCTGGGAGACAGGAGTGTGACCTGAAGACCTCAAGTCATAAATATGCCAAAGACAACACTGCACACAAGTAAGTTGGAGCTCTATCTTTTTTACAGACAATAAGAAGAAAATCTGTTCACTCAGCTCTCCCTTCACTGCCTCTGTAGGTGATTTTGTCTCTCAAAGACAGTAAGGGTTCCAGTAATTTATCATGGCTAGTTATGCTTGTTTTATTTCTTCTGCGGACTAATGACATGATATGTCATATTAAACATGTAATCTGCAGCTCAAATAAACTTGTACCTTTTATCACTGAAATTGCTGGATACTGGATGGGTGAGACAATGTGTGTTTGTTTGAATAAGTGTTTGCAGGGCTGGACTGAGTGGCTGAGAAAATGTGGGTGTCTGTGTATAAGAGTTGTGTGAATGGCAGTGGATGACAATGTGGATGAGTAAATGGGTAGGTGACCAAAGGCAGTGGGTGAGTAGGTGAATGGAAATACGTGGGTAGTGAGGCTCACTCACAAGGTGCAATTCCGTCTTGTATTTGTGCCCCACCACTGCTTTCAGTCACCAGCCACCACTGCTAGCATGCCCTGTAAAGGATATTTTCCTCATCAAGTGAGAGGATGTCCAAGCGGCAGTGCTTTTTGAAAACGCTCTTATGGTAATGATGGATTGTTGGCTACAACTCAAAAGGGATTTTTTTTCATTAAAAAATCGACTTCTGAAATAAGCTATGGTGCTGTCAACTTGGTAATCAAATGCTCCTCACTGAGTGAAATGAGTGGATAATATAATTCAGTTTCTGTTCAAGTGTTTACAAAAAACATTTACTTTTTGGCTATGTAACCTCATGTTTTCCCAACATTTTTTGTATTCATTGGTCTGCTGAACTCTCACTCACTCACACAATTCGTTTCTGGTCACCACAGCATACAGTAAAGGCAATGAGCCAGCTTACTTCAGCCTTTGGCTCTCTTCTCTGCCAGCGACGGCATTTTGCTTGTTCATATCTACTTAAAAAAGTAGTCCACTTCGTTGCCATGGCTGTTTGGCCAATCTCTGTTTTTATTTCTGCTTCCCATCCAAGTTTTGATATTTTTGCAATTGTTTACTTATCTTTTTGCATACATTTGCATGCCATCTTTAGACACTAACAATTTTTTTAACTATTCATTACTTTTATTGACTGTTACACCCACAGGCTTGTTTTCTTTGCTAGTGCTAAACATATATTTAGAGAGACAAGTTAGTTCTCAGTGAGGAAGTATTTGTGATTTGACAGTACACAGAAACATTAGAAATAAGGTGAACTCAAAGAATGATTTCTATGAGCTACATGTTAAAGAGAGTTTTTAGTGGAACATAGAATGCTTCTTATTGAGCCTAGAGCTAAAATTGCTGGAGACAGCACTAAAAAGTAACACAGATACCACAACTCTCAAGCCTAACACCAGTCGCCGTTAAAAAATGCCAAACACCTATTTCCCTGGGCCGAGCAATATGTATGCTGACATACCCAGAACATGTAATCTGTGGTAAAAACATCGGACCCATGTGCAAAGCCATGCAGGCCGTTGGCCGTGCTTTAAGGCAATACCAATGGCAGAACGTGAGCAAAACAGCACAACAAAACTTAACCTGTGGTAAGACAGAAGTATTTACATTTTGTAGAGGACTAAGATGTAAAAACTGTAGAAACTGCTATAAAAGTTGGGGTAAATACTGCACTGCAGTTTTAAAAGAATGGGCGAATTTTCTATTTGGAGTTAATTTGCATGCATTAAATTGCCATGCCGCGCATGCAAAGATGTTCAATGCGCTGCACACAACCGTATTAGTGGCTAGGAACACAGCCAAATCCTTCCAACTATCCATTCAGTGTGTGGAGTACAAAATGGCAACATCACCAGCAGAGGCCTGCTGAAAGTAGAGTCACCGCAGGTACTGCCTGAAGCAATACCTGGTGTAGCATCCACACTCCAGGCCAGACCTCCCCAAGCTGGGGACGCAAGGGTTATGGGTGTCAGCTGCTGCAAATGGCTGGTGACACTACGCATATGGCTTAAAACTCAAAACATTGCAACATTATTAACCTCACATGAAGGAACAATAGATTAGATTGGGACTAAGGGAAGGAATAAATGGTGGTAGGATGTCACCGACTGCACTTCACTTTGATAGTAAAAAATAAAGGGGAATAGTAAAGAGGGTGTATCCACAGGACGGAGGGAGAGCAGATAATGTGCATCGCCTAGCCTAGCACTGCGTGCTCAAGGGTGTAGTACACAGTCATATGAGCAATTTTCAGTCCTGTAAGAAATTGAAGGGCGTACTCACATGTTAAGAATCAAAGAGAGCCAGGACTTTGGACTGACACCTGGTTCAGATGGGAATCCACAAAAGAAAGACACCACGCAGAAAGGGGTAAGCACCATAAAGAAGCTGCCAACCTCTAAAGAAAGAGGGGCTGGGCAGCTAATGACAGTGATGCTGATGGCACAGCCTGGACATAATGGAGTGCATGCATTAAACTTTAGGTGGCAGTTTTTTTTTTTAGAAGTTTTTTTCTGGCCCTGCGTCCTGCTTCAGGCAATTATTAACCAGTTGGTAAGGCTGAAGAGTAACACAGAAGAGTAGTTTACACATTTTGCAATTAGTGAAAACTGGAAAAGCCTATCTTAACTGTGTTGGCAGAAATTAATGGACTCTGACTCGAAATGGAAATGTGCTGCTGGAGAATGTGAAAGTTTAAGTTTATTTCGATTTGCATGATTAATTAAAATCATGGCAAACATTACAATTAGAAAGAACCCTGGAATTAAAAGAACAGTATCATGCAGATTACAAAAGGAACCACTGACAAATAAAAAGCATGCACTAATGCATGATTAATAATAAAAAAGTACCAGCAAAAAACCCCATTCATAATAGCAGCAGCGGGAGATAATATACAATACAGTGTATAAAAGATACCGTTAACAGGACAAAATGCACACTGTCACCTAATTAACAATATAGCAGCAAAAACCCCATTCATAATAGCAGCCACGGGAGATCGCAGGTAAGCTTAAATAAATGTTCAATAAAAGTGCAAGTGCTAAACAGAGCCTACAGAAGTGATAGAACCATTCGCCTATGTATACTAAAATTAAAATGTAAGATGTGCCATGCCTAGCTTTGTGTTATGGGCTTGTAACATAGCAATTGTCATAAACTTAGTGACTCTTGCAGTAAGTTGACAATAGTTACCTTTCAGAGATTCAATTACAGCTGTTTTGCAGACCCTTATGCTCAACTGCATAAATATTGGAAGAAGATAATATCGTCTGGACGAAGTTAAAAAAGAAAGGGCACAAACATAAAATATGTAAAAGTTTCTCCTGCGTATAACCACAGCCCCTAATTAAAACATCCTAGGTGCCAGTCTGATGACTGTACTTGTATGCTTTTAGTGGTAATAAGCAGACCCTCAAGCAAATTAGTTGGGACTTTGCTGTAAAGTTTATAGGAAATGACAAGTACTCCAGAAGAGATAGTGGTTGATACAGAGAAATTTTCAGGTCGGCATGCTTTTTGATGTTAATATAGATTAGGTCCTCATGAGCTGACAAGAGCCTAGCTTGCTTCATCAGTGCTTTTCCCAGACTTTTCTGGGGCACTGCAGCCTTCAAAATGTCTCTGCAACCAGACGAACTGTGGCTACCTGGATAAGCTTGTAGGTATCAGATTGCAGATCCTGTGTAATGTCCCAAAAGAGTTTGGCAGTTATTACAACCCTGGCGGTCCAAGACCGCCAAGGCTGTTTTAACGGAAGCACCGACAACAGGCTGGCGGTGCTTGCAAGGTCATTACGACCGCAGCGGTTGCGCCACATTCGCACCGCTGGGGCCGGTGGTTTCCCACCACATTTGCCCCGGCGGTGATAATCCAGGGCAATTACGAGTCCCCGACCGCCAGCCTTTTCCTGGTGGTTTGAACCGCCAGGAAAAGGCTGGCGGTACGGGGAGTCACAGGGCCCCTGGGGGCCCCTGCACTGCCCATACCACTGGCATGGGCAGTGCAGGGGCCCCCTGACAGGGCCACGTGCAGCTTTTCACTGTCTGCATAGCAGACAGTGAAAAGCGCGACAACACCGCCAGCTCCATTTGGAGTCGGCTCCTGTGTTGTGGCCGAGATCCCCGCTGGGCCGGCGGGCAGAAACCAAGTTTCCGCCTGCCGGCCCAGTGGGGATCTCAAAATTACCGTGGCGGCCGCCCGGTGAGGGCCTTTATTTTTAATAAACCCTGCTCAGTTAATGCAAGCTTGGAGCACATGGATAAGAAATTGGCAAACAATGTATAGTTTTGTTGAACCAGGTTGAACTCCAAACGGATCTGTGCTTGTGTAGAACATGCTGGTAGCTTGAATAAGCGCCTAGAGCATGTGAAAAATAACGGCGGCACCCACAATAAAATGCAGTATCATATCTCTATATATATGCCACTGTACCGTAAAACTCTCTAAGCAATGGCTACTGGCTATAAGACTAAAAGTGGGAGCGCCACGAAACACCCAAATAAATAAAAAACATGTGGTGCTTATATTGCTTGCACAGGATACATAGCAGGGTTTTTCGAAATCAAAAAACATAGATCGATATCACAAGAATTTTGTTTGTTAGAAAATCAAAATTAAAACAGTGCTTTATTTTTTGGTTATTTGCCATGGTTGTGATTTGCCAGCAAGTTCTCTTTAAAATGCATGCCACAAGAATAAAAGGTAAACATGACTATACACACCTTCCGGGCTCTCATTATTCTTGGTTATCTTTTTCTCCTGAAAATGAAAAAAAAAGAAGTAAGGCATTTAGACCATACAGATAAATATTATCCCTACAATTATGCCTGTAGCTTTTTTTCTATAGTACTCCAGAAATGCATGGCCATACGAATCTTTCTGATTGACAGTACTTTCTGCACCTAATTTAATTCCACAACAAGCAACCCTAAACTCCTAAGTTCTGTTACCTGTAATCATACTTATCCCCTGCAATTTTATGGAAACAATTCCCTCCATTCCTACAAGACCTGGTCTATTTTTATATATTCCATGATCAACAAGCATTTGCAATGCAGTGGGTCTCGCGTCTGCTGTTGTAAACTCCTAACCGGACTTTTCTTGCTACATAAACTAAAAAATTAAAAGTGAAACAGTTTCAGTTAACTAACCGGACGATTCTTGCCACAAAGTGAAAATGAAAAGTAAAACAGTTTCACATAAGCAAGCCGATGGCCGCCATGAGCGCAAAGCAGACACACAAAAGGAAACAGAATTTCGCTCGCAGTGAAACATATCGGCAAAAGTGCAATTATCCATGTAACCTGCAAAAGTGCAATTATCCATGCAACTAGCAAAAGTGCAAACATCCATGTAACAGGGTCGATGTCATGCAAAGCACTCAACTAGTGCCCAGCGAGATCAGCCTACCTACGAAATAAAGAGAAAAAGTAGTCCAGAAACCGAAAACATGGAGCCTCATATGTTTACAGTAGTTGGCCGGTGCGCTCGAGGCGGGCTAAACACCGGAAAAGGCATGACGTATGCATGACTTTCACAAGCCCACGAACCAACTAAGCTGATGGGCGTGATTAAAACCCCAGAGAGAGATTACATCAGGGACAGGGCGCTTTGCACTAGACCCTAAAAAAGAGACAATGTGGTGCCCCCACATGTAGAAACTGCTCAATTACGTTAATTTGCATTAATCTCAGATGTAACTCTGGAAGCAAGATATTAGGCACATGAGCGTGGCTATATTGTGCCAGTCAGTGTAGTGAGGAAGAGGTTAAAATTCTTCAGTCTCCCCTTGCAAAGTAAGCGAGAAGCTTCCACACTTTAGCTGGCAAAACACACTTTAAATGCAATGAAGAATATTAAACTTTTTTTTCTGATCAATATGTAATCTTCCAGCAAATTCCTTATCATGAACCTTCAGATTGGATGTGTATTTTTTCAGCAACATCTGTATTCCATACGACTAGGATGGAAAGAAGTTGAAGTAAAGAAAAAAAAAAACAACAAGAGAATGATCATTATTGAATAATGAATAGGGCTCAACAGAAATTATGTGGTAGGGTAACGAGATATGGTGAGGAGGATTACATTTTGTATCAGAAAGAACACTATCAAAAGTAAGTAACATCTTTTTTAATGTATTCTACTCCTACATATTTTGCATCATGAATCACTCCGAAAGCAGCATCATACAAAGATGCAGGGCTGAAGTCTCCAGATGTTAACTATAACACCACACAGTTGTGAAGCACTACTCTGGCGCACCAGATTCAAAGCATTAGTGCTTAATGAAGGTGAGGAGAGATCACAAGCAGCCGTTTGATAAAGATAACTCACTGGAACCCTTGTAAGCATGGCTGAGGAAGTAGCACACCATATTGTTCATTGTCCTATGATTCTGTCTGGGGCATTATTTTTACAGAGTTCATGATGCAGAGACTGACCTTGCTGAAAACTATCTGCCTATGCAGTTCTTTCAGTTTTGTTCTTTCAAAAGAGTTAATAGGTTGGTCATCCCTAAGAAATGTTTTGGATCTTTCCAAACAGAAGCTTAAAGTTCTGCAAAGAACCAGCGTTACTCCATTTTAGATTGCACTTAAAGAGTACAAGAAGATGGCATAGATATCCTTCAGTCATTAAGAAATTGTGATGCTGCAATGGGGAGAAAGGCAGGTCTGGCTTTTAACAATAATCCATGCAGACAGTGCTTACAACACACATATAAAGTAATAGCTATGGGGAATGCGGTCTTATTAGATGTCCTAAAGAACATGAGTATGCCGTATCAAATAATGAGCCCAAAGGTAGGTTCAGGTTCCACACGGAATCACAGAGAGAAGAAGCGTGGGAGTTTTGAAGTCCCTTTAAGAACTTTTGAAACTGCAAATGGAACTAGCACGGTGGAGAAGCCAAATCTAGAGTATGGGCCATACACCTAAGCTCTGTTTCACATCAGCGAGTTGACCAAATTCTTTACGAAGAGTCTCTATTGATTACATTGCATAAACATATGCTGTTTGGACATTTCCCCAAAACTCCTAAAGAGTGTACCTAGACACATTTTCACAGCACCACAATGAGACCCCTCCCCGGGGAATGTTGAAACATCCATAGTGTCAAGCCCGATCCTTGTGACACGTTAGCTTTGTCATTCCCACCTTTAAGTGAGGATGAAAAGGATGCTCTCGAGCGTTCTGGTAAGATCTACAATTTGCTATACAGCATGGGACTAACTTGTCATTAGACAGGTGGCACGGCATGTTCATACTACAAAGACTGCATGAAACAAACACTGTCCTTTTTAGGTTATGGACAGGGGAGCTGGTAAAAAGGCAATAGCATAGTATTGTGAATCTGTAAGCATGAAAATGGCTCTGTCCCAAGATTTGAAAATATAACTGTATTTCACTCTATGTTGCTGTGGATGTTGAGCTTTCTTGAAATTAAAACCATTCTGTGTCCAGCCCAGCTCCAATCAAAGCAGAAAGGAATTTGAAGCATGTGAATTTTTGGATTGTGCACGGGGCCAGTTAACAATTAGGTGAATTAAAAGAGAGGGACCGTACTTGAGAACCTGCAACAAGCATATATGTGGATAGAGGACAGAGGACAGCAGTGCTGCTGTATCTTGCCTTGTTGTTCTATATTATGCTTCAGTTCCAACGAGGCATGGTCTATTTTCTGGTTTCTGTGACAGGTACGAGTGCTTCAGGGTTCCACTTGCAATGCATTAGTTCGGTTGTTGTCTTAAATGTGCTCTTGTTTCATAGTAAGCCCCTTTAGCCCCACCCCGTTTGCTGGCACTCTTGCTTAGCGGGATGTCTTTCTCCCCCAATCGCAGTCGTAAGAACTAATGTAGCATTTAATAATCTGAATTGGCCTTTGTTCTACAGGGATGCAACTCTGTTGGGCACGCCTGATGGATGGATTCATGTACATTTGTGCATGTAATAAATAAGCCCTGCTCATAGTTACTGCATATCAGTGGGATGCAATCAGACATAAGCAGCACTTAGCCAGTAAAGCAGTCTATTCATCAAAGATGAAAAGGAGATGTGTGAGTGAAAAGACGTGAGTGGGCTGTATAAGCAGTTTACTGCTCTCAGGGTTACAATACAGCAGCAGATATTGCCGGTTGCCAGGTATTTGGCTTAGTTCTACATAAGTAGTAAATGGACCATTGTGTAACATGTATCTGCATACTACAATGCCAGTGTTTTACCCGTTTTCTACAAATGGCCACAAATGCATCTAGGGAAATACTAGTATTCAATCCAGATACGTGATTAGTGGATAAGAGAACTAGAATTACAAAAATGGTAAATCCTCAATTATGTATTTAGACAGCACGTGGTGCTGTCTTTCTTCAACAGTCAGGAAACTGGCGGATGAAGTAAAATTGCCGAGAGCCGTTATGTCCCAGGAAAATGCGTTAGTCTTTCAGAGAACATTTGTAGAAAACGATCCCCACAGTCGAGTGAACCAACTCTATCTTACATATGCAGTTGAGCTCAGTTTGGAACCAGGGGCAACATTCTCCATACACCAGGTGCCAAATCTTGCACTCAGGTTTGATGCACCTGATAAACAACATCACAAAACATCAGTTTGTCTCAATTCCAAGCATGTGTGAGAAACCTGCAAAACATTTTTCTTAACACATTTTCTACTACAAGAGCAAACATGCAGTGGTTGATAAGCCAGATGTATTTTCAAATTAATTGTTTGTGCCAGTCATTACATCACACTTCCCAGAATTTGCACTGGTTCCAACTAAAAGTGGAAGGTCACCTCATAAAGGTAATGATTATGGGTTTAAAGCAGTGCCAGAGGTGTTTACCGTAGTTCTTTGCAAAATTCGGGTTATGATAAGCAGCTCAATCGTGGGAGAATCTGTACCCAGTTCCCTAAAAAGACGAATTACCACTCCTCTCCTAAAAAACACAACTTGTCACTCAGAACCTCAGGCTGTTGCCATTCAATCGCTGGTCTCCATGCAGTGCAAAAGGAAGTAACAAAACATATTTCCTGGCAACTGGCAGATCCTACATGACCATAGGCAGTCAAGACTTTTACTTGCTTAAGGACGGACGACGGCAGGAACAGGATATATATATATATCTCTCTCGCTCTCTCTCTTAGGATCAGGTTCACTGTCAAGTTCTGACAAAAGCATTAAAGAAATGCCTGATGTGGTAAAAAAATAATAATAATAATAATAAACAAATGTCTGTATAGAATATTTTCAGAAGATAAACGACTGAATATAACATAAATGTAATGATTAAGTGTACTTTTGAGACATGGAGAGGAGGAGGAGATGTGGCCTAGCAGCTGGGTAAGTTGAAACCAGGAGACCCATGTTTGAATCCCAGCCTCAGCGCATGACTTTACATTGTGTGATTCTTAGCAATCTCCCTGTCCCTAAAAAACACATTGTGAAATGTAATGTGTGAATTCTATTTGTGTGTTACCATTAACGTACAACTCTTTAGCTTTCTAGCTAGGTTTGAGCTATATAAATACCAATACATGTATACATAGATAAAATCGTACTCATGCATTGCAATGGAACAAATTCCAAGAAGGCGGAATGAGAAAAAGAGTTAGGGAGATACACTCCTTTAGGTGGTCCAAAATATGATTATCCACTGATAAGTTTCAAAGCAGCACCTGAAAGGGGCTGACTTAATTGAGCCAATAGATGAAGAACGAACTCCCAAAGCCTGTTATCCGTATATTCTAAACAACTGGTCACACAAACAGGTGCACTCTCAAGGCAGTGAATTACTATCATCCTCATTGTAATGTCCCTACTAATCTGCTGCAGCAGCCTCCACACAGGTCTCCATCTCAATTCGCTCATGAAACTCCAGAGAGTCCAAAACTAAGCAGCTTCGCTTCTTTGTCCTAAATTAGCTGGGTCAAATCTCTCTTGTTGTTAATTCTCTCCATTGGCTCCCAGTAGCTGGCTTCAAAGGTCTTAAGTGTAGTGAGCTCCCTCCCAAAGAGTAACTTACCTTCCCAAGTATTGATACACTGCTGGCATGGCTTTGGTCGCCACTGTCTGGCTTAATAATGTGATCCTGCTCTTTAGTCCTAGTTATATCAACAGTCTCGGCCTTCTTATCTTCCCTTTCCTCCTCCTCTTCGCCCTCATCATCTTCTTCCTCATCCTCCTCTGCCTCCTCCTCCTCCTCTTCCGCCTCATCTTCCTCCTCCTCATCATGTGTATCCTCTTCCTCTTCTTCTTCCTCACTCTCTTCTGTGCCTTCATCTTTGAGGTTCTGCTCCTGTGACAAACCCAACCAGAGTCCAGTTACAGACATGTCCCATAAACAGCTGCTCTGTAATTAACATTTGTGTTACAGTCATGTTATTTCTATGTTTCTCACTTGCCATCGTCTAGTAAACTACACAATACAGTAAATTAAAAAAGCCACATCTTGGAGAAGATAAGTTGATTTTGCACATTTAGGATTTACACAAAAGCTGTACTTTCACAATTCACAAGATTTTTGCTTACGTAAATGTAGATATATCCACACTAGCAAAAATGTGTTGCTTTATGTCTAAATAAAAATACATTCTATACTGTATAGCAATTTATTTAATTTTACACCAGATAACTCAAGCATTAATTCTTTGTGTTGAAATGTGTTCTTCATTCTTTAAAAAGGCTGAATTCAGCTTTACTAGGGCATGCAAGCCAATTCGATCAACAGCTCTCTCTCAGCAAAAAAGGTACTGGAGCACTAGTTGTAATTGGGGATGGTGTGAAATCCTATAATAAAGGTATTATATACTCATTGGTGATCTGGCAAAATTCAGGAATAGTAAAAAGTTTAAAATACTATTCATGCACACGTAGCAGGTTTAGAATGTTCACATACCAGTGTAAACAGGAAGGCTGAAAATCTGATGGCAACTGATGTTTAATTGAGTAACACATAAATCAATCTAGCCACATTATCTCTGCAAAGAATTAGTGGTAAATAAACTTTGAAGCCAAACCCTGGGTTTATGAATCTAGGGATAAAAGTGATGCTCCTCTAGCAGTTTGGACGAGGATCGAAAAGTTGGGAGATCTATGAGGACAATTATAAATTAACAACGGGTAAAGAGCGCTTTCAGTTCTACTAAGCATGTATATGTATTGGAGTGCACCCAGACAGTGGTACACACTGCTACAATTACTTGGATTACTTTTCTACCTTAAAATGAGGATCAAATAGCTGTAGTAACCACACTACTGATAGTGGCAGAACCACATAATATTGACAAACCCTTAAATCTAAGGTCGCAAAAGTGGATACATTCCCATCTGAAATTTCTCAGATATGTCAGTACATTGTTCCTCCTTTTCTTACCATATTGTATAAGATCTAGTCAGGTTAACCTTTGACAGTTTCCTAGCATTTTGCTGAAAATGTCAAACTATAAAGCAGCATTTTTCTCACCTGGCTGAATTATGTCACTTGTATATTTTTCTCTTCAATCAGCCCAAATTACTGCCAGGCTGGGAAACAGCTGGTCACAGGAACAATGCAGTGGTTCTGTTACACTGGTCTAAGGTTAAGGGCGCCCCACTAGCATTAGTACCATAACATGCATAAAAGGCATTTTACCAGGTTGTGTGAGCATTGCTTTAGGCACTGCTGCAGACTATAGCCATTCCTGTCCAAATTTTCAAACTGTAATAATAGTCAAAGCTTTTTTTTTATGTGAGGTAAATTTCAGGGATGCTTACCCGCTTGGTATATGTGTTAAATATGGAGCCATTAATCCAACTTTCAGCACTAACATGTCAAATACCACCTACAGTCCCTACTGGATCTGAGATCAATAATTTAGTTGATTCAGATGAAATCCTTTTTCTATAACCAGATTTACTTTATTTTTTTAAAAGTTTCGCCACACAGATGACATCCTTATCAGTACCCTCTTCACTTATCACAGCAATGCCAGTTCTAGAAGATAAGGCGATGTCAGATAAACTGAATATATCACAGACCCAGATATCTTCTTGTGGGGCACACAACTGTATGGATCCTATATGTGTACAGCAGACACCGTGCATACATGCTACTCTAAGGAGAGTAACAGTTTATTTTTTAATGTGAACAATTTTTCTTTAATAAAAACAATTGGAGTGTTAATACTGTTGGAGCATCTACAATCCTCTATTATTAGGATTGACGAATTCAACTAATATCACAATACTTAATACCAAATTGCTAGATCTTTCTAGAGGATTTCTCCTTCATGTACATAGTCAATTCTTTAAACATCTCAACTGTGTCATATTGACATTTATATGAAACATAGAAGATCTAGTGCTACGCAGCACCACTATTTACTCCTAATCTAAGGTGGCTGAACACTGCAGGCCCAATCACAAACTGCATACTACTAACATACTACAAAATGCTATTCACAAATCTACATATGAAGGTCTATGCCTCTACTTCTCCTATCTTTTCTGTGCAGAAATATCTGCATACATAAGTATATATTTTAGAAGTAAATGAGGGAGGGTCGAGAGGGCTGGCTAGAAAATGGAGAACTACTACTAAAAGGACATGGTTAAGCGAGGAGTAAGGAGGGAGTTTAGGGAGGGACATGCACCCACCGACCCATTCTATTCATAAACTGCCCATCTACAGTTAGTTCAGCCAAAAAGGACACCAAACTTTCATAAATGTACTCCAGCTCAGAGCTGTAGTAAATCAAGTGCCAAACATGGCTAACCACTGGTACTCCATCATCCTCCCATAGAAAATAACGGAAGAATGGACTTAGAATAAAATCCATAGAAAATATGTTAACATACATGAAATAATTTAAACTATTTAAAAATATTAATATTTGTCAAAAATTGACTATAATTAAAACATAATTATGTTAAAATATTTTCCTAACATTTTATAAACAAAGACATAATTTAATATTAATATGTATTAAACATAAGGAAAATATATTTTTTACTTTAGGTGGGATGTTTTGTAAGTTAAACTTCAGAAAAACAATTCTACTTTAATTTATTCAAAATGATTACATGTTTCTTTTAAATCTAAGTTGTTAATGCTGTACATTTTTATATTAGGTCATATTAAAAATAAATCTATGCAATTAACATTAATATTTAACATAAGCATCTTTTTTTTATTTATTTTTTAAAGTTTTGTAAACTTTTTTCCCTATACTTTACCATATAGAGATATCTGCCCAATTGCAGAGGTCTCTGCGAAGTTAGCAGAACATCAAATACAGCCATCAAGTCTTTACTAGTAGTAACACTATGGTCTTATTTTACGTTTTTACTAACTCTATTCCAGGGGTCGGGGGGGACATGAAGGTCTCCACTCCTGGGCAATTTCATACTTGAAAATGATGAATAGACACAAATCCTAAGGTTACTCACAAGTCTAAACGTAAATTACTTGTAGTAAATCTACACGTGTAGATTTACATTTATAAATAGGCTCCTACCCTATTTTTTGTTCTACCCTGGTCCGGCATATATTTAAATGAATAAGGGTGTTGTGCTTGCTGCACTATGGCACAGGGTGTTTTTTGACTCTCAACAGCAATTTTATTAGCTTAATCTGTAACTTCTGGTTGGATATTCTAACCAGGTTATTTACTAGACTCTGGAAAAACGGTGCCAAACATATCCAGAAATTCTAAAAACTTGGGAGTTGGACACTTTGGAGGAATATATCGATACTCTCAATTTTTTCGGTTGGGGAGTGTTAAGGGAAGAGAAATTGTTCACTGGATGTAGTGTGATAACAGTATCATGAAGCTTTCTGGGCTGCAGAACCAACATCGCATCTCTTGGAAGAATTCTTTGTGTTAATTTTCACCATTTTTTAATTGTGGCTGAGAATGGAGTACGCTAACCATTTTGGTTTTGGATTTTTTTTGTCAACCACAATTTTGCATACCAGGGACCGTATTACATATATGGTGCACTTTCCCTATTTGCACTGTGGTGTACCTTTAAAGAGGTGCGTCTTGGGCAAACAGGGAAATTGTACCATATTATAGAGGATGTGCTGTCAGCAGGGCAGCCGCAGACTCGTGCTGCCCTTGGAGCAGCACTTTCAAGTAAAATACGGAGTAGCTCCTTCAAAGCTGCTGCATGTTTACTGTGCAGTCAGCAACTCACCTGCACTATTAAGAGCAGAGAGAGATCCCCTTGCAGGCAGGTGCAGTGAGTGACGGCACCGGCCTGCAAGGGGATCTCTGGGGGTCCATGGGAACACTTTTCTCCACTCCAGAGGGCTGTCTTTAGGAGGTGCACTGAAAGCATGCCACCCTTTTGTAGAGCTCTTTCAGTGCACCTCCAAAAGGCATGCTTGCCTCTGCGCCCACGTCTATAATGTGGCACGGGTACAGACGCAAAGAGATTCCATCATTTGCATGCTGCCACATCCCCAAGCAAATGAGGGAATGCCCTATTGAGATAGTACTGGCAGTACATGTGTGCCAGCGCTATCCTTATTACAGAAGGGGCCAGACAAGCACCTGCAACCCCTTCTGTAATACCAAAGTCTGGGGTTCACAATGCAAGTGTACATGCTCGTTGCCCCCCTGGGGCACGTTCTATAATACGGACCAGATGGGTATGTAGCTAGTTGCCTGATTCAAGATTAATATGTAAAAAAGTGGAATCAGTGACTACCAGTCCCTCTAGCAATTTTATTGATGACCAACATGTATGCTTTTCACTGTAATGTACAAGTTACTTACCTTCGGTAATGATATATCTGGTACAGACATATTCTAGTTGCAGATTCCTTATTAGGATTTTCCACTAGGTGTCAGACTGGATCCGGATTCATTCTTCGAGCAATACCCTTGCGTGTCGGTAGGTGGCGTTGATCGACTCCGCAGGCGTAATTGGCATGGTAGTTGCCGTGATGACGTCGGGAGTAGTAGATAGACGCTGCTTCAGTGCAGTGACATCACTTTCTTTTCACGACTTTCCACGCCGAAGCGCAGAGCCACGAAGAACACTGAGATTGGTGCGCCAGAGCTAAGACCCTGAAAGGGGAATCCCTATCCCTAGAAATCAGTTCGCAAGCAGGGAGAATAGGTGGGTATGTAAGGAATCTACAACTAGAATGTGTCTCTACCAGATGTATTGTTACCGAAGGTAAGTAACTTGTACATCTGATAGAGACTTCTAGTTGCAGATTCCTTACCTTAGAATTGATACCCAAGCAATGCTAACCTCGGAACCAAGATCATACTAGAAAGTCCTGCAGGACCGAACAACCAAAGTAGCCGTCCCGATGGACCTGACTGTCCAGACAGTAAGGTTTAGCAAACATGTGCAAGGATGCCCACATAGCTGCCTGGCAGATATGCAGGACAGGAACTCCGTGGGCTAACGCAGTGGACAGTTGCTCTGGTGGAATGAGCGTGCAAGCCTTAGGGGGTTGCTTCTTGGCCAAAGCGTAGCACATCTTGATGCAAAGAAGTACCCATCAAGAGATGATACATTTTTACACCGCCTTCCCTTTCTTTGCACCCACATATCCAACAAAGAGTTGATCATACACCCAGAAATCTTTAATATGATTTAGATAGAACGCCAACGCTCTTTTTGAGTCCAGATGGTGGAGTCTCTCCTCCTCATGAGAAGGATGTGGGGGTGCGTAAAAAGTAGGCAAGGTGATGGACTGGCCTACATCAAAAGGTGAAACAACCTTGGGAGGGAAGGAAGGAAGCCTTAGTGCGCAACACCACTTTGTCACAGTGCACAGACAAGTATGGGGGCTTTGAAGAAACAGCCTTAAGTTAACTCACTCTGCGAGCAGAAGTGATGGCAACAAGAAAAACAGTCTTGAAAGTAGGAAGCCGTAATAGACAATTGTGCATCAGCTTGAATGGAGTACACATTAAGAAAGCAAGGACAAGACTGAGGTCCCACTGAGGCATGATAAACGGAGTGGGAGGAAACAAATGGGTGAGACCTTTAAGGAATCGATTGACAATAGGAGACTTAAAGAATGAAGGCTGATCAGGTAACCTAAGAAAGGCTGAAATAGCGTAGCTGCCTGGCAGATATCCAGGACAGTAACTCCGTGTGCTAACGCAGTGGAAGCAGCAGTTGCTCTGATGGAATGAGCGTGCAAGCCTTAGGGGGTTGCTTCCTGGCCAAAGCGTAGCACATCTTGATGCAAAGAAGTACCCATCAAGAGATGATACATTTTTACACCGCCTTCCCTTTCTTCGCACCCACATATCCAACAAAGAGTTGATCATACACCCAGAAATCTTTAGCACGATTTAGATAGAACTCCAACGCTCTTTTTGAGTCCAGATGGTGGAGTCTCTCCTTCTCATGAGAAGGATGTGGGGGTGCGTAAAAAGTAGGCTAGGTGATGGACTGGCCTACAGCAAAAGGTGTAACGACCTTGGGAGGGAAGGAAGGAAGCCTTAGTGCGCAACACCACTTTGTCATGGTGCACAGACAAGTATGGGGGCTTTGAAGAAACAGCCTTAAGTTAACTCACTCTGCGAGCAGAAGTGATGGCAACAAGAAAAACAGTCTTGAAAGTAAGGAGCCGTAATGGACAATTGTGCATCAGCTTGAATGGAGTACACATTAAGAAAGCAAGGGCAAAATTGAGGTCCCACTGAGGCATGATAACCGGAGTGGGAGGAAACAAATGGTGAGACCTTTAAGGAATCGATTGACAATAGGAGACTTAAAGAATGAAGGCTGATCGGGTAACCTAAGAAAGGCTGAAATAGCTGATAAATACCCTTTAATGATGCACAAAGCAGAACCCTGCTCGGCTAAAGAAAGAATTAACAAAAGAGCCTCAGAAAGAGGAGCAGAGAGGGGCTCAACAGATTTGTTGGTACACCATGCCACAAATGTATGCCAACAGCAGCTACATACCGTTTTGGTGGAGGGACACCTGGCTGCCAAGATAATGTCACAGACTTCGGGTGGAAGGTCAAAAGCCGTCACCTGCTGCAGCTCAAACTCCACTCATGAAGGCAGAGATTAGGCAGGTTCGGGTAGAGAACCGTCCCCTGCTGCTGCGACAGAATATCCTCCCGAAGAGGCAGTCTGAGTGGAGGATCTGTGGCCATGCTCAACAGCTCAGGATACCATACTCTCCGTGCCCAGTCCGAAGCCACCAAGATAACTTGGGCCCTGTCGTTCCTGATCTTCTTGAGAACACGGGGTAGAAGTGGTATAGATGTAAAGGAGGCCAGAGTTCCACTTGAGACCAAAAGCGTCTCAGAGCGAGTGCTGCCTTGGAAATTGAAACGCGCAAAACAGCTGACATTGTGCGTTCTCTGCGAAGGCGAACAAATCTTACCAAGGCTCTCTCCACTGGGAAAGAGACCTTGCACCACACCCGGATGGAGACGCCATTCGTGATCGGCTATGCATCGACTGTTGAGTTTGTCTGCTCGGGCGATCAGAGAGCCCGCCAGGTGTTGAACCACCAGGGCAATGTTCTGATGTTTCAGCCATGTCCAGAGGCGTATTGCCTCCTGACAAAGGGTCCTGAACCCTACTCCGCTCTGTTTGTTGCAGTATCACATGGCGGTAGTGTTGTCGATGAACATTTGCACTACTTTCCCTTTGAGAGAGGGAAGAAATGCTTTCAATGCAAGCCTGATTTCCCGGAGCTCCAGACGACTGATATGGAGCCCAGGCTCTGCCGGAGACCAGCGGCCTCTGATCTCTGCATCTCCCATGTGGCCACCCCATCCCAGAAGCGACACAGCTGTCACTATGGATAGATCTGGCTGGGGAAGTGAGAGAGATCTGCCGTGAACCCAATGCGGATTCTAAAGCCATCACTGCAGGTCTTTCGCAGTCCCCTCCAAGATCTGGACCATGTCAGAGAGATTTCCCTGATGCGGCGTCCACTTGAACTTCAAGTCCCACTTCAGGGCCCGCATATGCCACCTGGCATGTGTCACCAGCAGGATGCAAGAGGCCATGAGGCCCAGCAGCCTCAGAGTCAGTCTCACCGAAACGCAAGACAGAGGCTGAAAGATCAGAATCATAGCCTGAATATCTTGGACTTGCTTTTCAGGCTGATAGGCCCGAAACTGCACTGTGTCCAGAACAGCTCAGATGAAAGGGAGTGTCTGAGAGGGAGTCAGGTGTGACTTTGGCACGTTTATGGTGAACTCCAGCATCTGAAGGTGGGAGATGACTTTCTGGGACGAGTCCGCCTTCAACAGCCACTCATCGAGGTAGAGGAAGACTGAAACCCCCAACCTGCACAGATGAGCTGTGATCACCGCCATCACTTTCATGAACACCCGAAGAGCACTGGTAAGGCCGAAAAGGAGCACAGTAAATTGGAAGTGCTCGTGACCTACCACAAATCATATGTAACATCTGAGGACAGGCAGGATGGGAATGTGGAAATAAGCGTCCTGCACTTACAACGCTACCATCCATTCTCCTGGGTCCAAGGCAGACAGGATCTGAGCGAGGGTGTGCAATTTGAATTCCTCCTTCTTGAGGAAGAGATTGAGGTCTCGAACAGGACGTAAGCCCTTGTCTTTTTTGGGCACCAGAAAGTAACGCGAATAACAAGCACAACCTACTTCTGGTGCAGGGACCTTCTGAATCGCTCCTTTGGCCAAGAGAGCCACAACTTCCTGGCGGAGAAGTGCCAAATGATCCTCCGGAATATGGCTGACTGATGGAGGCATGGCTGGTGGGGCAGATTCGAAGGGGAGGGAGTAGCCCCTTCAAACTATCTGCAAAACCCACCTGTCTGTAGTGATGGATTGCGAGTGGGGCAGTTGATGGCGAATCCTACCACCAACTGGACGGGAGTGAGGGGACGGACTAGGTGGGTTTGTAGGCTGCAGCAGGGGCAGGGGTGGACCGTGCAGACCTCTGGTTTCCTGACCGACACCCACGCAAATTTCTGCATCCCCGTCCATGCAGTGGCTGACCGGCATGGTGGCTGGGATAGGGACGCAACAGGGAGACCCTTCCATGGCCACAAAAGGGACGAAACGCGGACTGTTGGGGGTGAGGGGCAGTGGAAAGGCTGAGGGACCGAGCCGTAGCCCTGGAGTCCTTGAACCTCTCTACAGCCTAACCTGCCTTTTCTCCAAAGAGACAGGAGCCATCAAAGGGCATGTCCATAAGAGTCTGTTGAACATCCTCAGAAAAACCAGATGTACGCAACCAGGCATGGCGCCTGAAGGCCAACGTCATCACAACCAATCTACCTATAGAGTTGGTTGTGTTCAGCCCACATCTGATCGTGAACTTTGTCGCATCTCACCCATCGGTGACAACTTGGGAGAAGAGCACAGGCCTCATTCGGTATCTGTGGCAGAACCTGTGCAACCGTATCCCACAGAGAGTGGGTATAGCAGCCCAAAAGGCATGCAGGGTTCACGGACTGCAGCGCGAGCCTCGAGGAAGAAAACATCTTCTTCCCAACTTGTTCCAGCCTTTTTGATTCCATATCTGGGGGTGCGGAAGGGAATGCGCCCAAGGAAGAGGATGCCTGGATGACAAGGCTCTCAGGCGTGGGGTGTCGGGACAGGAATTGAGAGTCGTTCGGGGTGGGCCGATGGTGGCGTGCGATAGTCCTATTCACAGGAGCCCTTGTGTTGGGTCTGGACCAAGTACTCAATAGGACATCGGTGAGGGCTTCACTGAATGGCAGAAGAGGCTCAGATGTGGAAGCCCCTGACTGAAGCACCTCCGTCAGGAGATTTGACCTGACCTAAACAGTAGGCAGCTCAAGGCCGAGAACCTCAGCCGCTCTATGGACCACCGTAAAATAAGTCGCTCCCTCCACCGTAGCCACGGTAGGAGGAGACAGCATGCCAGCATCTGGAGAAGTGTCCAGGCCACTGGCCTCGCCCAACTCCTGTGCCCTGTCAAATTAGGGTCATCCTGGTATTCATATGGGACCTCCCAATCCTTCCCCGAATTTGTACCCATAAGAAAAAGGGTCAGAATCCGACCTGGGGTGAATAGGCCCCATCAAAGAAGGAGGTGGCATCGGCCGACGATACTCAGACTCCGAGTCATCGGGGATGACGATCGGGTCAATGTCGATGGTGGGTACCACCGACTTCAGGAGCATCGACAATCGAACTGGCGCCAGGGAAGGTCTCAATGGTACGACCAGTGCCGGTGCAGATCTGAGAGCGGATCTAGAGGGGACCTCGATGGCCGGAGCCGCAGAACCCGAAGGCCCCACGACCGAAGCCCTTGGGCCCGAAGGTTCCATAATGGGGTCGGCCTGCCCAAAAATGAAGGTGCATGGCAAAGAAATCCCTTAATTAGGCAGAGGTCACTCCAGCTCCCAGAAACTTGGGGAGGCATGGAGAGGATCCAGAAGCAGTCTCCGAAGATGGAGGCATCAAGCGTCGACGCTCATCCCACGTCGCATCATCCGAGCGACGGGGTGAAGTCGAAGGGTGACAGGATCTCTTCGACTTCTTTTTCTTCTTTCCTGGTCCTGAAGAATGGTGGTGGCTCGAGCACCGGGCTGCCAGAAGCTTGAGGGACCGCTCCCTCAAGGACTTCGAGTGACTGGCTTGGCACTTGGAGCACGACTTCAGGTCGTGGTCGCGCTCCAGGGAGCGCAAACAGACCCTATGCAGATCCGTCACTGACATCATGCGGTGACAGTCCTCACACGGGTTTAAACTGGTCTTTGGGTACATCCTCGATACACCAAAAAACTCACCAAAAACTCGACAAAAGGGTCAAAGTCGGTCAAAAAGAGACCAGGGTAACTCTCGCCTGATCAGTGTGTGGCGCGGAAAGAAAAGAACAGCCGTCACTGCGCTGAGGCAGTGTCTATGTACTACTCCAGATTCCATTATGACGCCAACGACGCCCGCGGAGTCGACCGAAGCCACCTACTGACGCGCAAGGGTATTGCACGAAGAAAAAATCTCCAGATCCAGTCTGACGCCTGGGGGAAAATTCTATGGTAAGGAATCTACAACTGGAAGTCTCTATCAGATGCATATTTCAAAATACAGAATGCAGCACACAGTACTAAAAGAACGTGATTGATTTTGATGTTATACTCCCCTAAAATTCAAAGTTCAAGCCAACAATCAGAGGGCAAATATTTTATGACGGTCATTGCCTGGAATGGAAACATATGTTTGCAGCTTGCACTAAACTGGCAAGGTGTTTTTTAATGCTTGTCATGTTTAAATCGCTCACTAGTGCTTTTCAATAACCTTCTCATGTTGGGTATAGGTTTGATTTTTGCAATAAAAGTGAAGGATTCTAAACCTGCAACATTCCAAAGCTGGATTCAGCAGATGATGAAAATGTGTAATTATTAACAATGTTAGGCTAGATGTAGTTACAGTGGACTAAGTTTAAACCAGGTATGGTGAAACTTCTATGTGTATGTTGGTTACATTTATTTTAGTTTCTTTGGATGTTAAGCACTCTCACTTTTTTTAATTTCTAAGCAGTTTTAAGATAGTTCTGCCCATGGTTTTCAGTCTGAAAAACAGTATTGTTACAGGATGCTAAAACACAAAAATAAATATCCAACCTAATCCTATAAGGATTTTTACCAAAAGGCCTATGCTCACATGTGAGGCATAACTCGTAGGTGTCTCACTCCTTACTTGCATCTTTTTTTTTTAAGGCAATTTTTACTGAAGTTTTAATACTTGTAGAATTGTAAAGGTCATATATGCATGTACTTCAGTTGAAATGTTGCTCCAATCAACTACTGCATCATCCTACCCCTAAAATGAATTGTTTATCGATCCTATAGTCAGATCACTTCACCTACTTAATAGAAATAGTAACCATGTCATCAATAAGATTCCTTTGCCTCACGCACCCCCTCACACATCCCACCAGTGCTTATCTATAGGGGGAGCATCAGATCCTACTTGTTTTTCAGATTCAACGAAACAATCACAACACACAGTCTGAACTTGCATGCGTGCGCAGGAAACAGACATTACCTCCCGTCCCTCCCTCGCCTTCCTTTCCACCAATGAGGCTCCCTGCCTCCCCCTAGACCCCTCCCTTCCCCTTAAAAAAGCCCCCCCCCCACCCTACACCTCCTGTTCTTTTTGTCTAGCCCCGCTAAACTTACCTTTTCCTTCTCCTCCACGGCAGGGCCTGGGGGGCGTCATCTTCACTCTCAACAAGCGCAGAGCACCTCGCTGACAGTTTCCCGGCGGTCGCGTCTTCTTGTGGCAGGCAGCGCTGCCTTGGAAACGCGTCCTTGGAGTTGGCTGACGGAGTCGGTCGGCTCTATGGTGGCTGGGGCTGTGCTTCTGGATCTTCGGCTCGCGTTTGCTGTGCTGATGTGCCGGTTGGGAATATTTGCATTTTGGTGGTAGGACGGGCGTTTCTGCCAGCGTTTTTTATGATTTTGGGTTAATTAATGCACTTTTTTCATTTGCTGATGTTGATTTGGGGGGGACTTTCTCCAGTATTTTACTGGGTGCTGTTGACCTCTTGGGTACATTTCTTGTTGGGATAATGTCGAGGCAGGTTCCTTCCAAGCGGTGCAGGATTGTCTCTTCTTCTTCTTCGGGGGAGGACGTTGCGGTTCCCCTTCCCACTCCTGGTGGACACCAGGTTGCGCTGGGGGTTCCTGCGCCTCTCATGTCCAGAGAAGAGGTTCAGGACATGATTGAGGTGGCTGTGTCTCGTTCTCTTCAAGCTGGAGCACCTAGACCTGGGCGTTCTACGGCATCCCGTCCTTCGGGGGCTGCGGAGGGGTCCTCTTCGTCGGGATGATGATGCTCCTTCTACTTCCTCTGGGGGGAAGTATGTCTCCAGGGAGGAGATGTGGGAGGTTCTGACGCATGTTCGGGACAATTTAGGATTTCCTGTTTTTCAGCCCTCAGGGGCTCTGGCTTCGGGAGCTTTGATTGAGGCTCGTAGGTCCCTCTGGTTAAGGATGTGGAAGGCGGATCCTGGGGAGAAGTCTGCTCTCCTGAGGCGGCCTTTTGAGGGGCGCAATTTAGTTGGGGATCAGTTGCCTTCCATGCTTTCGAAAGCTTTTAAGGAGAGGAAGCACGCCTTGCCTAACAAAGGTGGTTCTTCTTCTGGCAAGGGTTGGTGGAAGCATTCTCGTTCTTCTCCCAAATTTGATTCCAAGTTTTTTTCTTCCAGGAAACGTCATTTTCAGCCCCGTATTTCTCCTAAAAAGTCTGCTCCTTCGGGGCGGGAAGGCCTCAAGAAGGGTTCCTGACAATCACTGTGCGCCTGGCAGCGGGCCAGTTGGGGGGCGGCTGAGGCACTTTCTTCCCGTTTGGCAGGAGGATGTCAATGATCGCTGGGTGCTGGACATTGTGAACAATGGCTACACCATAGACTTCGACGTAGTGCCTCCAGATACCGGGGTTCGTCCTACTCCACTGCCTGCAAACGGTGCCCAGAGGCAGGCATTGTTGGAGGGGGTCCGGGACTTGCTCATCAAGAGGGCCATATCCCATGTTCCTGTGAGGGAGAGAGGTCTGGGCGCTTATTCCATCTTGTTCCTGGTTCCAAAGGTGTCAGGGGGCTTTCGTCCTGTCCTCAATCTCAAGGGTGTGAATTCCTGGATCAAGACTGTGCATTTCCGTATGCTTTCCCTTCGGTCAATTGTTCCTCTGGTCAGTCCAGGGGATTTCCTGGGGTCTCTGGATCTGCAGGATGCTTACCTGCATGTTCCAGTGGCTCTGTCTTCTCAGAGGTTCCTACGCTTTGTGGTGGGCCAGGACCATTTTCAGTTTTGTGTTCTGCCATTTGGCCTCAAGTCCTCTCCACAGATTTTCACCAAGGTGCTGGCCCCTCTGGTAGCTCTTCTACATTCTGATGGGATGTTTGTCCACCCTTATTTGGACGATATTCTGATTCAAGCTCCCACTCAGGTTCTGTTAAGGAGTCATGTGGCCCGGGCTCTGTTGGTCCTGCAAAATCACGCTTGTTTGGTCAACTGGGGGAAGTCCGATTTGGTCCCTTCCGAGGATCTGGTTTTTCTCAGGGCTCGGTTTCAGACTCTTCAAGGCTTGGTGACTGTGTCAGAGAAGCGGTTGTTGTGCCTCCAGTCACAGGTGTTGTCGATCTTAGCGCAGCCTGCTCCCAGGGCACGGTTTCATCTTCTTTGCCGAATGAATTGGTTTCCCGTTCGTTGGTCTCCGGGGTCGAGTTCTTTTCGGACAAGGATTCCTGTGTCGGGGTTGGTTCACTGGGAGTTGGGCTGGTGGCTGGTGCCGGCTCATCTTCATTTGGGGGTGTCTTTATCTCCTCCTCGCCCGGTGGTACTGACGACCGATGGCAGCCTCTCCAGGGGGGGGGGGGCTTGGCTGGGGTTGGCTCAGGTTCAGGGGTTTTGGTCGCCTCTGGAGGCCAGAAGCTCCTCGAATTGGCGGGAGTTGAAGGCGGTGCTTCTTGCTCTGGTTCATTTTCAGGAATCACTGAAGGGATTGGATGTTCTTATTCGAACAGACAACTTGGTGACCAAGGCTTACATGAACAGGGGTGGATTCTATCTCTGCGAGCCACCTACATTCAGGGGGTGGTCAATGTTCGGGGGGATCTTCTGAGCTGGGTCATTCCTTCGTCTCAGCTTTTCACCCTCCGGTTGTCTCTGTTCCAGCGCCTGGTTCGCCTGTGGTGTCTTCCGGTGTTGGATGTGTTTGACTCCCCAGAGAATGCGAAAGTGAGGCGCTTTTGCTCCCGGTTTCGTTGTTACCAGGCTTGGGCGGTGGACGGGATGTCGTGTCCTTGGCCTCTGGATCTTTTGTACGCCTTTCCGCCCTTTCAGTTGCTCCGTGCATTTCTGGTGAGGGTACGTCTTCTGAAGGCCAGGGTTCTCTTGATCGCGCCCCATTGGCCAGGGGCGAATTGGTTTCCGTTGCTTCGGTTGATGGCCTCCGGTCACATGTGGACTCTTCCTCTCTGTCCCTCGCCTCTGGAGTTTCCTTGCCTCCCGATGGGGTCGTTGCGGAGGTTGCACTTGACGGCTTGGAAGTTGAACGGAGGGGATTGACAAGTCTTAGGGGTTCCGGTCGCTTTGAGTTCTACTTTGCTGGCTTCGCGGCGTCGTTCCACGTTGCTCTCTTATGGTCGGCAGTGGAAGGTTTTTTCCTCCTGGTTTTTGCGGCATAGGTTGGATCCTACGGAAGCTTCTCTGTTTGAGGTGATCCAGTTTCTGCAGGATGGGGCCCAGTTGGGTTTGTCTGTGGCTTCATTGCGTATGCAGTGGGCTGCGATTCAGGCTTTTAGGGGTCCGTGGCGTAATCTGTCTGATGAGAGTCATTTGATGCCTCAGTTTTTCCAGGGTCTTCTTAACTTGTTTCCGTGTTCAGTGCGGGCTTTTCCTTCCTGGGATCTTTCTTTGGTGTTGGATGCTTTGACTGTTCCTCCCTTTAAACCTCTGGATTCCTGTGACTTACGTCATCTATCTCTGAAGTCTTTTTTTCTGGTGGCCATTACTTCAGCCCGTCGTTTGGGGGAGTTGGGGACGTTGGCCTGCTCTTTTCCTTTTTGTAAGGTTTTCCCTGATCGGATTGTGCTTGTTCCTGTTCCTTCGTTTGTTCCCAAAGTGAATTCGGCTTTCCATGCTCGACAGGAGGTTATCCTTCCTGCTTTTTGCCCCGATCCTTCCTCGGATGAGGAGGTTCGGTTGCATTCTTTGGATGTCCGGCGATCTTTGTTGCAATATCTAAGGGTGGTTGCTCCTTTCCGGAAGGGTGATTCCCTGTTTGTTCATTTCAGTCCAGCTCGGAAGGGTGAGAAGCCGTCCACTGCTTCCTTGAGTCGTTGGGTTCGCTCTCTGATTTTGTTGGCTTATGTTTGAAGAGGGTTTTTCCACCCCAGGGGATACAGTGCTGTTCTACCAAGGGTATGGCTGCTACGGTGGCGGAGCTGCAGGGCGCTTCTGTGGTGGAAATTTGCAGGGCCGCTACTTTTCTACCTTTGTTTGTCATTACAGACTGGCGGACTTGGGCGGTTTGGAGTCGGTATTGGGTCACCGTGTCTTGTCCTCTGTGATGTAATAGGGAGGTGGTTGTTCGGTGTCCTTTTTTGGTTGTGATTAAACTTGTTGCAACTCAGTGTCCGTCTCCTGTTTTTCTCTTGCTATGTCTCATTGGTGGAAAGGAAGGCGAGGGAGGGACGGGAGGTAATGCGTCCATTACTTAAGTTAATGGCATTACTCCTAGTCCTACTCCCTCGCCTTCCTTTCCGTTCCCTCCCGCACTTCCGGTATAGACTGCCTGAGTTGCTGTTTGGGCTTGTTTCTGTACAGGAGGTGGTGGGGGTGGGGGGAGCTTTTTTAAGGGGAAGGGAGATATCTAGGGGGAGGCAGGAAACCTCATTGGTGGAAAGGAAGGCGAGGGAGTAGGACAAGGAGTAATGCCATTAAGGTAAGTAATGGATGCATATTTCAGCATGGGTTTCAAGTCAGAATTGAACTTGGGTTCCTTCCTATTCAAGTTAGGTTATCGTTGCATAGACAAAAGGTTACAATGTCACTGAGTCTAACCTGCAGGTTAGGAGGGAAGATTGTTTTCAAATTACGAACAAATCGCAGTTTTCAAAGCCTTCAAACGTTGGCAAATTAAAAGCTTATTTTGCTTCAGTAGCACCTCCATGGAGGGTGATTGGAGTTTAATATCAAAACCTCAGGAGGGTTTGTGATGTAATATCTTAAATATCTTTTATGGTACTGAGGCTCTCTTTTCAATTTGTATTTACTTTAGGACATTGCCACCAATTGTGCATATTAGTTTGTGACATCCCACATGTCCCTCAACAATTGAGATACACGGAGAGAAACACGCAGTGCAGTTTGGTTGGAGCATAATGCTAGTCACATATTATTTTGTGATTAAGGGCCAGATGTACGAAATTTTGGGTTTGCGACTCGCATTTGGGAGAAGAACGAGAATGCTTCCACCAACCCTTGCCAGAAGAAGAACCACCTTTGTTAGGCAAGGCGTGCTTCCTCTCCTTAAAAGCTTTCGAAAGCATGGAAGGCAACTGATCCCCAACTAAATTGCGCCCCTCAAAAGGCAGCCTCAGGAGAGCAGACTTCTCCCCAGGATCCGCCTTCCACATCCTTAACCAGAGGGACCTACGAGCCTCAATCAAAGCTCCCGAAGCCAGAGCCCCTGAGGGCTGAAAAACAGGAAATCCTAAATTGTCCCGAACATGCGTCAGAACCTCCCACATCTCCTCCCTGGAGACATACTTCCCCCCAGAGGAAGTAGAAGGAGCATCATCATCCTGACGAAGAGGACCCCTCCGCAGCCCCCGAAGGACGGGATGCCGTAGAACGCCCAGGTCTAGGTGCTCCAGCTTGAAGAGAACGAGACACAGCCACCTCAATCATGTCCTGAACCTCTTCTCTGGACATGAGAGGCGCAGGAACCCCCAGCGCAACCTGGTGTCCACCAGGAGTGGGAAGGGGAACCGCAACGTCCTCCCCCGAAGAAGAAGAGACAATCCTGCGCCGCTTGGAAGGAACCTGCCTCGACATTATCCCAACAAGAAATGTACCCAAGAGGTCAACAGCACCCAGTAAAATACTGGAGAAAGTCCCCCTCAAATCAACATCAGCAAATGAAAAAAGTGCATTAATTAACCCAAAATCATAAAAAACGCTGGCAGAAACGCCCGTCCTACCACCAAAATGCAAATATTCCCAACCGGCACATCAGCACAGCAAACACGAGCCGAAGATCCAGAAGCACAGCCCCAGCCACCATAGAGCCGACCGACTCCGTCAGCCAACTCCAAGGACGCGTTTCCAAGGCAGCGCTGCCTGCCACAAGAAGACGCGACCGCCGGGAAACTGTCAGCGAGGTGCTCTGCGCTTGTTGAGAGTGAAGATGACGCCCCCCAGGCCCCGCCGTGGAGGAGAAGGAAAAGGTAAGTCTAGCGGGGCTAGACAAAAAGAACAGGAGGTGGTGGGGGTGGGGGGAGCTTTTTTAAGGGGAAGGGAGATATCTAGGGGGAGGCAGGAAACCTCATTGGTGGAAAGGAAGGCGATGGAGTAGGACAAGGATTAATGCCATTAAGGTAAGTAATGGATGCATATTTCAGCATGGGTTTCAAGTCAGACTTGAACTTGGGTTCCTTCCTATTCAAGTTAGGTTATCGTTGCATAGACAAAAGGTGCCAATGTCACTGAGTCTAACCTGCAGGTTAGGAGGGAAGATTGTTTTCAAATTACAAACAAATCGCCGTTTTCAAAGCCTTCAAACGTTGGCAAATTAAAAGCTTATTTTGCTTCAGTAGCACCTCCATGGAGGGTGATTGGAGTTTAATATCAAAACCTCAGGAGGATTTGTGATGTAATATCTTAAATATCTTTTATGGTACTGAGGCTCTCTTTTCAATTTGTATTTACTTTAGGACATTGCCACCAATTGTGCATATTAGTTTGTGACATCCCACATGTCCCTCAACAATTGTGATACACGGAGAGAAACACGCAGTGCAGTTTGGTTGGAGCATAATGCTAGTCACATATTATTTTGTGATTAAGGGCCAGATGTACGAAATTTTGGGTTTGCGACTCGCAAATTGCGAGTCGCAAACCCAAATGCAGGAAGGTGTCCCTGACACCATCTGCGAATCGCAAGGGGGTCGCAAAGACCCACCTCATTAATATAAATGAGGTGGGTCGCAATTTGCGACCCCCTTGCTATTCGCAGCACTCACAGGGATGGTGGCCTGCTGGAGACAGCAGACCACCTTGTCTGTGACTGCTTTTAAATAAAGCAGTTTTTTTTGTAATGCAGCGCGTTTTTCTTAAAGTAAAACGAGTTGCAATACAAACGAAAAAATGAAACGTTTTTGCTTCATTTTTTCAGAGCAGGCAGTGGTCCAATGTTTTCAGGGCTATTCACAAAGAGGAAGGGGTCCCATGGGGACCCCTTCCATTTTGCAAATGGGTTACCACCAGTGTTACACTGGTGGTAACTGCGAATTGCTTTGCGACCGCGTTCGCGGTCACAAAGCAATTCTACATCGCAATGCGAATCGCAAATAGGAAGGGGAACACCCCTTCCTATTTGGGAGTCGCATTCCCATTTTGCGAGTCGGTAACCAGGTTACTGACTCGCAAAGTAGGAATGAGCATCGAGATGTGGTTTTTGCATGGCACAAACAGCGAAATTCGCTGTTTGCGCAATGCAAAAAGCTTGCTACATCTGGCCCTAAATCCTTAATTCTGTATACATGTGGAGCTCCGGAAACATCTCCCCAATAAGAACCCCACTGCAGGTCAATTACATCTTTCCTCAAACATAAGTTCCATGTGTGATCATTGCGGTTTGGGCATTAATGTTGCCAACTTTAAGTATATACTTGAAATACCTCCTTTTGTGCCCAGACCTAAGGCCAGAAAATCATTCATAAAATACTACTGGTTTTACTCCCTTGTTGCCACCATTCACCAGCTAACGTCCGAAGTAGTTCGTCTTCCTTCATCTATCTTACTATCTATCCCACTTGCATTGGGTAAATGACTTACTCATGCCCGTCACATCGAGAGCTAAAATGTCCCTACAGCTTTCCTCCCTCCACTTAGGAAAAGCTATTTGCAGTCTCACCAGGTAAAAAATGTTCATTAAGTGCATTGGAGTATAATGTAAAGTGAAAGGTATTAAGCCGCATCTAACGGCTGTCTTACTTTACATAGTCAGTGTAATCCTCAGCGAGGAGCTAATGTAGGAGCTCAATCTTCCCTCTGACTTTGGGACCCAACCCACATCCAGCATTGGATTTGTGCTGCCTTGTAATACAACATAAAGGGCCTGATTATGAGCTCAGCGGATGGTTTACACCAACTGCCGAACTTCCCACGGGGAGGTTGCCGCCACACTGGCTACTTCCCCGCCGGGCCCATTAAGAGTCAGCAAGCAGAAACCTCAGTTTCCACCCACTGACCTAGCGGGAAACAGCCTATAGCATTATCTCCAGCTCGTAATCGAGCCAGCGGCAATGCTGTAGGGTGCAGGGTGCACCGACAGACTCGTAATGGGGGCCAAAGTTAAGGACACTGAGGCCCCTAGTGTTTTATGTTGCTGATACAGCCTAATTAGTAGTCTAGGTCACTTCCCTTCCAAATACATTATGATGCGCATTATAAACTGTCCAGAATTAAAGGGAGTTAGGGGTGGACATGTGTTGCAGAACTATCAGTTTTGAAAGTATCTCCACCCTTAACTATGGCCATTCTGAGTTGATACCCCTGGAATTAGGAATAACATGCTTCACCTGGAATTACTGAGTAAAAAACACTAGGTTTTTCTTAATTCTGTGAACTTGTTTACTCACATTTTCCACCTCAGCAGTTGATAAACGTGAGAGGAGGGCCACAGTAGGCTGCTTTACAAGGTCAGGCACTGGTGGGGTGTTGAGGGTAGTGGAGGTTCTTAGGCTGCACTAGGAAGTGCTGCATTCTGCCTCCAAGCTGTAGGAAAGGAAGGCAGGGGCTAGGTTGCGGCTGTAGTTATAGCTTCCTCCATGCTGTAGGAAAGGGTAGGTTTGTGCCTGGCCCTTTTGAATGCCTCAGACCTTCCGTGGTTTTACCAGCCACAAATGTACACCTAGTACAACAGGGTCAGTATTTTTACACCAGGTAATCGTTAAAACAGGAACACTGTGCGACTTAGAATCGGCCGAGGTTTCATCCTCCAACACTTCTCCAAAATACTGCTCTGACAGATTTATGAGGACTTTATTGCTGGAATTTGTGAAATAAGTTTTATCAGATGTTAATTTTTAAATAAATACTTAACTCAGCCCAAAATGTTCATTTTGATCCCACCAATTCGTCGTAGCTAAGGCACGAATCAAAAAAAAAATATGGACTGGTGCACTGCCCAGAATAATCATCAGTGGCAGTGATGAATTCAAGCATTTCGCGTATTACTTTTTTGAGTTTCTCTGTGAGGCTTTGTGGGTGTGACTGTACCCCCAGGTGTGCCTCCGAGTATCGCTGTTATATTGGACGCTTACTGTAACCTACTAATGAGAGCCAAAAGTTCAAAAGCATTTTATGGTTGCTTTTCTTACCATTTAGAGAGGACATGGCCTGGAAGTTTGGGCTAGACTGTTATGGCTAGAGCCAGGCCAAGACTCATTTCCTTCAGCTTGAGCCCTGTTCGTAGTGCCACCGTGAGCAAATGAAAATGATGGCCTAGAACGAGTCTCAGATTATTTACAAGTAGCAGGGAGTAATTCAAGCAGTCTACCTATCACTATTAAATATTTTTGATACTTCTTGCAATAAGGATAGCAGCGCCACACTAGAAGTTCATTTTGCAATGCTGTGAGGTGGAAGGTTGTCATAGGAATCCCCGACTCCATGACTCGTCAACCCAAGTATGTAATGGTCTGCAAAGCCCACTTAACTTGAAAAGGATGGTGTAGTTGATATACTGTTTCTGAATCAAGAGTTAGGTCCAATGTCTTGTTTTTCCAAGAGATTATTATAAATTCCAACACAACTTGAAACATTTTTAGTGGGTCAATCATCACTGAAAGTGACGGCTTCAGGAAGCCCACCGTGGTAGAATATCATTCACAAAAAGGAAGAGTGTGAAGTCTCCACTGCCGGTAGACATACACTTTATTACGGCACTACAGGGAGTGCAGAATTATTAGCCAAGTTGTATTTTTGAGGATTAATTTTATTATTGAACAACAACCATGTTCTCAATGAACCCAAAAAACTCATTAATATCAAAGCTGAATATTTTTGGAAGTAGTTTTTAGTTTGTTTTTAGTTTTAGCTATGTTAGGGGGATATCTGTGTGTGCAGGTGACTATTACTGTGCATAATTATTAGGCAACTTAAAAAAAAAAAAATATATACCCATTTCAATTATTTATTATTACCAGTGAAACCAATATAACATCTCAACATTCACAAATATACATTTCTGACATTCAAAAACAAAACAAAAACAAATCAGTGACCAATATAGCCACCTTTCTTTGCAAGGACACTCAAAAGCCTGCCATCCATGGATTCTGTCAGTGTTTTGATCTGTTCACCATCAACATTGCGTGCAGCAGCAACCACAGCCTCCCAGACACTGTTCAGAGAGGTGTACTGTTTTCCCTCCTTGTAAATCTCACATTTGATGATGGACCACAGGTTCTCAATGGGGTTCAGATCAGGTGAACAAGGAGGCCATGTCATTAGATTTCCTTCTTTTATACCCTTTCTTGCCAGCCACGCTGTGGAGTACTTGGACACGTGTGATGGAGCATTGTCCTGCATGAAAATCATGTTTTTCTTGAAGGATGCAGACTTCTTCCTGTACCACTGCTTGAAGAAGGTGTCTTCCAGGAACTGGCAGTAGGACTGGGAGTTGAGCTTGACTCCATCCTCAACCCGAAAAGGCCCCACAAGCTCATCTTTGATGATACCAGCCCAAACCAGTACTCCACCTCCACCTTGCTGGCGTCTGAGTCGGACTGGAGCTCTCTGCCCTTTACCAATCCAGCCACAGGCCCATCCATCTGGCCCATCAAGACTCACTCTCATTTCATCAGTCCATAAAACCTTAGAAAAATCAGTCTTGAGATATTTATTGGCCCAGTCTTGACGTTTCAGCTTGTGTGTCTTGTTCAGTGGTGGTCGTCTTTCAGCCTTTCTTACCTTGGCCATGTCTCTGAGTATTGCACACCTTGTGCTTTTGGGCACTCCAGTGATGTTGCAGCTCTGAAATATGGCCAAACTGGTGGCAAGTGGCATCGTGGCAGCTGCACGCTTGACTTTTCTCAGTTCATGGGCAGTTATTTTGCGCCTTGGTTTTTCCACACGCTTCTTGCGACCCTGTTGACTATTTTGAATGAAACGCTTGATTGTTCGATGATCACGCTTCAGAAGCTTTGCAATTTTAAGAGTGCTGCATCCCTCTGCAAGATATCTCACTATTTTTGACTTTTCTGAGCCTGTCAAGTCCTTCTTTTGACCCATTTTGCCAAAGGAAAGGAAGTTGCCTAATAATTATGCACACCTGATATAGGGTGTTGATGTCATTAGACCACACCCCTTCTCATTACAGAGATGCACATCACCTAATATGCTTAATTGGTAGTAGGCTTTCGAGCCTATACAGCTTGGAGTAAGACAACATGCATAAAGAGGATGATGTGGTCAAAATACTCATTTGCCTAATAATTCAGCACTCCCTGTATTTATTATTCTTCATGCTATAGATGCAATGCTGAATTGAATTCTTTAAGATATATACTAACTGCATTCGACAAAGTAGATTGTAATCTTTGAAAATCGTTTCAAAAACTAGGCCTCGGACCACAAAATAGGCCTACATAAACACATCCGTTAGAACTCTTGAAGGGCATCCAGCATGGTTGCCATATACAGGCAATGTTATCTGTCCTCATAATAGAGCTGCTTGTGCAGAAATTAAATTTAATTGCTGATATCCAGGTCGCACAAATGATAAGTGGGCATTAAAAAGCGCCGTGGTCGCTGAACAGACTGTGTTTCTTTAAAGAGCCAACTCATTCCCTTCTAGTACTTGTACAAGTGCTGAAATGTTTCCAAGTGGTACTACGCTTTTGAATTAATGAAAAAAGGCAGGAGGGATGAACTCTCCAATGGTCCAACTAACAACTAAACACCGGTATGTGCAAATGCCAAATTCGACATCTTGGGGTACACTCAACAGCAAATACTACGGACCTACATAGAGAAAACATACTAAACTTGCAATAGATTTTGTGCAATGACGTATGGCGGCAAGGGAGGTTAGAGATATCGAGGACCAATTTAATGTACTGCATGAAAATGAACATTACGCCCAGTATGTTGTTTGTGGTCCAGACTTCACCATTCAGTTTCTCAAAAGGCATTCTTAAGAAAGGTTGGCAAATATTCATCAGGGTCAATAAAACTGCACTCGTGGTTAAGCCCGTCTTTTCAGGTCGATTTATGAAGAATCGTTGAGTTTCCTCAATACTGAATGTATATAGCAGCAGCTGAAATGAAGGCTAAATTGGAATGGGCGTGGGAACCAAGGCAAAACATCTAGTGGTTGCTAGAACAGGAGCACTCTTCCAACTCCGTAGGGGATCTTCTTTGGATGGCAAACACTGTACACTACTTGGGAATATTTTAGAATCATCTAAAATTAACCTCTCCTCTTTGGGGCAGACTGTTCAAGCTGTACATGTGGATATTTTAGAATCATCTAAAGTTAACCTCTTCGATTGGGGTCAGACGGTTCATACTTTCAGAAACAACAAACTTCTCATGCACAATGTCTCCATCATCGGGCACTTTGACTTTCTGCCAAGGACCACCAGAAGGATTTTAAGAGAGTGGACTGATTGGTCTCACTCACAACTGGTTGACATCTTTGTGGATGGTATTTTAAGATGGCATTTAAAGATGACTTTCATCAAATTCAGGCTTTAAGGAAAATACATTGCCTCTCTTGCAAAAGGAGATTACATGATCACAAATTTATTGACTTGCATCAAGCCACAGCAACCAGAAATTCTAGAAAATACTGGAGGCTAGCAGCCTTTAATTACAGGTCTAAAAGGAATATTTCAGTTGCTTTTATTTCTCCTTTGACATGGTCTAACTACATTGTTCAAATTGTATTCAACAAATGCAAAGGACCCAGTTCAGGTTCTGTCTCTTGACCAACGTTTCACACAAATTCAAAATTGTAAGGATGTCTCGCTATCAAGACTTTTTAAGATAAGTGAATACATAAAAAGTGCCACATCTTCTGGAGTTATGGGTCCAGATCAGATTCCAGTACTGGTCGTGAAAGCTAACCCAGAATTATAGGCAACAGTTTTAGCCCCATTATATGATTAGTGTTCTAATAAAGGATTAATTCATGATAAGGACGTATTATGATCGAACTGCTGAAAAAAGGAGACAGATCAAGTCCAGGAAACTATAGGCAAATTGCAATACTTGATTCAACCAGCAAATACCAAGCAGTATTTCCAGGCCCCTCAGATATTCCACAACAACGAGGAGGGCAGAGTCAGTGCTGTAACCAGCCCTGAAGCTCAATTGTGAGGGATGCAATATTCCATTTCACTCTGAGTATGAAGAAAGTTGCAGCTTGACATGTTTCTCTAACACCTTAGCTAGAGTGGGCAGGAGCGAAATGGGCCTATAATTTGCCCATATAAGAGGGTCAAGGTTTAACTTTTTTAATAATGTGTGACTAATGCCTGCTTCCACGCCAAGGGAACACTGCATTCAGCAGGGGAGGCATTCAAGAGTTGAGTGAATTGTTCCATAATTTGTAAGGCCAACTTGCTCAATACAGGAAGGGAGCAAGGGCCAAGCGGACAGCCTGACCTGGTGGCAGGAAGCAATGAGATGAAAGATGAAACATCCAACGAGATAAAAGAATTCAGGGTGCAGGGTGAGCTCAAAAAAGCTTCTGACTGACTAATTGAAGAAGTACCTGAAAAGGTGGTCTGAATGGCTTCTATGTTTTTTAAAGGAAAAAGCCGCAATTTTCTCACATTGGGCATGTGAGAGGAGTAGAGGGGGGAATGCGTAAAAGTATGATCAGAAAGATTTGTTACTGTCCTAAAATAGTTTTAAGGCAGTTCTTTGCAGCCATAAACTCATCCAAATAAATTTTGATAGTCTTTTAGAGCCATGCTATATCTTTGTTTATCCTCATTATTGTAAGTTTTACACCACATTCTTTCCAGGTTTTTACACAGTTTTTTAAGAAAGTGTAATGAGTCATTGTACAATGGGGCAGTGGAGAGGATTCTATTATGTATCCCACTTATGATAGGAGCTAAAACATCCAATGAAGATCTGTTCCAGGCATCTGGAATGCATATGTCTGATTCAATCGAGTACACAGAGATTAACTTCAAGAAGTGAAGGATATATGTTGAACGTAGGGCCTGACTGTTGGACAAGCTCTAATCCCAACTCCTGCGTGTGGCGAACCCTTGTACATAACATTTCTCCACTCTACAAAAGGGTGTATGCAGAAGCAGATGGCTACAATGTCTGACCAAAGGCTAGGCCAACTACCAAACCCCGCATATGCCCAGCAAACGAGAGGAGCACCTTTTATTTATTTATGTATTTATTTGCGGATTTGACGATTCCATGCTGGATTTGAAGATCTTGGACCTCTCATGTGCATCCTCATTTTCACCACGGAATGCTCGAACTCCATGATAAAACTACATTGTTTTCATTTTGATACCAGTGGTTTGCAGTGAGGCCTCATACAAGGGCCTGAGGGTCAGGGTCTTTCCATCCTGACCGCTTAGGCCCGTATTTTATTCTGATGAGGTGCTCTGTAAAACGCATCAGGTAACGGCATCAACAACAGAATTTTGTGTGTCTTAGCCAGCCAGCCAGAGTGCGTTCATTCACAAATACAAGTTTGGATCCATTAATCCAAATTGGAGGAAGCGGAGAAAAGCTCACTGATTCAATGATATTTGATTTACTTTTTTAATGATTTCAAAATCAAAAGAATACGTTTTTAACAATTTCAAGACCACCTAATCATTTTCTACTGTAAAATTCCCAAAATCGACTAACCTGATTTGTACCAAACTAAGCAAAGGCGAACTTTTGAGTAAAGCTCTAGTTTTATGCCAGGTTTGGTGTAATCCATGCAACAGTTTTTTGTGTAGCTTACAGCATAAATTCCTACATTACAATGGGAAATGTTAATTTTTATAACGCCACACCTTATTTTTCTACCCCTAAATGGATCGGCAAAAAAAATTGACAGGCTGAAACAACAATTTAGGCAATCTGAATTGAACGTTTCATGACATTTTACCAAACGGTGTTACAGTTATAAGCAAAGCAAATAAAACCTTTTCAATAGGAGGATAGACTTACCACATCATTCGCTTTTGAGAAACTTAATTACCATCTTCGAAAACCACTTGTGGACTGTCCTAAAAGACACTTGATACATCAGTGGGAACTCTGGGACTAGAGCACAGATATAACACACATAATATCTGATAGGTTGGGAAAAATGTGCGACTCCTATTGATGTATATCTATTGAATTTGGGAATTATCAAGTGAACGCCTAGGTGGAAATGTTTCCACAACTGATCTAAATGTTTATCAATATTAGCCATTCTACATTTGAAGTCCCACATATGTATTAACATGGAGCTACTTCAATTGAAACAAACTCAATATGATGTGTTCTAATGTGATTTTCTGGCTTAGACTAAGTGGGTCTCAGTTAAGCCTCAACAACATCTTTGTTAAAATGGCCACCAAATCATGATGTTGAGTTAGTGTTTATATTTCATGGTTGACACCACATTTAGCAAGATGTACAGTGCTTATCAGCATGGCATATTTTTAGAAGAACTTGCAGCAGTAAGCCTTTTGCCACTTTCAAGGCTCTTCCTGCTAGCACACTGTATTGCACTATTTCACCATTATTTTCTGTTGTTAATGTAACTACTACTATTTTTTTACACCTCCTCATAACATTAGATCAGATGGGGCAAACCAATATTGATGTAGTGCAGTGGTTCCCAAACATTTTTGACCCACGGCTCCCTTGATCTATTGGCCACTGGGTGCGGCTCCCCATTATGTTACTTTTTGTTGGCGGGTGGGGGATGTAAGCCTGGCCTAGTGAGCACATCCATTTTTCTCCCTGAAAAGAATTGGGATGACGCCAATGAAGGTATTGTAATTCTATATATAACTGTAAAAAATAAAAATGTAACAGTTGTTTAATTACAGCACGCATAGGGTTTTTTAGTAAGGGGAAAATATTGGTTGACGGTAACCCTAGTAAAATGGGCAGGTCTCATTTTTATGTAGTTATAACATAACTGTTTAAATATTGTGAAATGTAGAATCCCTTTAGTTGTGTTTAACCACCAGAGGGCGCTCAAGGACAAAATTAAAAAAGAGCTGCTACAACTGAGTAGTTTTATTTTGTACGAACTGGCCCAAGGGCTATAAATAGCTCAGTGGTTCCCAAACTGTGTGCGGCGCCCCTGGCTAGTTTTGATGGCGCACCAGCGAGCCGCGGCGCACAGATTGGGAACCACTGATGTAGTGGGTTAGAGATACGAAAGTAGGGTTATGTGATGTTCCACAAAATCTGAAAGGTGATTTGCTTTAATAATGATCACACCTTACTGACTACAATGTCAATGATTCCCTATGCTGCAAATGGCAATATAAACTGTTCAGTCTGAGAGTGAACCAGATCTCTTTTAGTTTCTCCAAGGAAGCTGCCTGTTTTATATTGATCTGCTGCACATATGAGACTTGAGGCCTGATTCAGAGTTTGGCGGAGGGGTTATTGTGTCACAAACGTGACGCATATCCCGTCCGCCGTATTACAAGTTCCATAGGCTACAACTGAATTGTATGATGGCGGAGGGGATATCTGTCACATTTGTGACAGAGTAACCCATTCCGCCAAACTCTAAATCAGGCCCTAAGTCTATTTAGCTGATTTTTACTCATTATTGCATAATTCTTACTGGGACCCTCATGGAAATTGGTTTCTAGGTATCTTGAAAGATTCAATGAGGATGCTGCTGTATTTGCATTTTTATAAATACCACCAGGCATTTTAAGTACTTTAATAAACCTTCATGGTTTTCTTAAAATTCTGATTGAAAACCCCTTTCTGAGTCACTCCTTTCGTAATGATGGTAGGTTTGAATCTTGTGTCTAGGGACACATTACCTCATAGTTCTCGAAATTAACACTTACCCTGGTAATTTATCGTGCTACAATCAGGCAGGCTCATTTATTGGGAGTGTAAGGGTGGTGGACCCTCCAAACCATCACACCTCACTCTACATCTTACTGATTACATATTAAACATTTTGCATGAAAACAAACAATCTCACCATCATTTGTGTACATGTAAAAACTGCAATATCACCTTGCACTAAAAGAGGGCTCCCCTGGGCTGTACTGCGCATGAGTCGGGGGTGGGTTGTTAGAGCTGTCCTTCCATAGAAACAATACATGTTTTACGTGCTGCTCTAGTGTCATGCAGTGCAGCATGTCAGATAATACTGATTTGGGGCCTGTGAGTCATGAACCCTTTGCCCATCAGAAGCCATGATAAAGGAATAGGGACAGCATTCCGTCTTATCTGAGCTTCTGATTGGGCAAAAGGTTGTGAGCCCTGCTCTGGTACCCCGTTTGTTGAATCCTGTAAGTTGTGAATCGTGGGGTGCGTGTCAAGGACTCTCCCAAGTTTTGACATTGTGTGTATGAGTGAGGACATTGCTATAATATTTGTGTGTGTCTGTGAGTGTGCCAAGTGTTTATATGTTAGCGTATGAGTCTTTGTATGGGCTTCCTACCGAGATGCCGATGATCTACCTTGTGCTATATGGACGGCACTGCCCAGGATATAATAGTTGCTTCAAAGCATGAATTGGATGAGCTTTTCTGTTGTGTAACTAATGAACCATTTATCATAAGTGCAAGTAAATTTAATCCGCTCACGTCACGTAATTTCAGCGGCATTCCTGCAGGTGTTTGCAGAGTAAATCACAGATTCGTGTGCTGGTCAGTTCTGTAAGGCACAGGTGTATTAACGTGTCTTCTGTTTATTTAAACTTTATCTTATTCAAATTGAACCGCTAGACCGAAGACAGTTTAAGGAGGTGCAGTGTTTTCAATCACTGGGACTAGCGCGTGGTTGAGCAGAGAAGGAGGGAGTGATGAGCAGACAGAGAGTAGCAAATGTTCAAGAGGCTTACAGTGTTGTGTAGCCATTTTAGTTATAGCTCCATGCACGTTATTTTAACACACTAGGCCGCTGTGCACTTCAACCTAGATATATTTTATTTGGCTTTGCCTTATTGTTACAATAACCATTTTTACGGGCTTGTTTTATTTTCGTCTATCTAACTGTTTTCGCCTAGGCCAGCACTCTGTTGTCAAACAAGACATTCTTGATCACTCTGTGCTTCTCCCAAGGCTACAGCCCGGTACATTGCTGGTGAACGTGGTAGAAGTTTAGTCTCCAACATTCGTAGAAAACACACATCCTTACATAGGGACATTTTCTCAGAACATCAGCTGTGTTATTATAAAAACACTTCCTTGTCCCTTACACGTTAGAGGGAGATTCCAGCCAGGGAACCACGACTGTATGCTGATTGCCGAATGCTTCACTACAGATGCTAACACAGACCACAGGCCTTTGCTCAGGTATGGGGGTTGATGTCTTCCCAGGGGAACTTGAAGGGCAAAATTAGAGCTTAACATGCTGTGCTCTATCCTAGCCTAGGTAGGGATTAGTCCATTGAAAATAGTGACAATATGATAGCGTTGTTTTTATGCTTCACTCTTCTCGTCACAATTCTAATACTGTCCTGTTGTGTTGTCCTAGTTATTGCAGCTCGTGCTTTGCTTTCTAAGATGCAGTCGTTTTATTAAACTTATTATTGAGACATATACTGGTTCTGACAGAATTATGAGGGAGAGAACCAGATGAGACCTGAGTGACCAAGACTTCCCTGAGAAGCACAGTATGTCATGCGCTCGGCTGCCCAATCATCACCATCCTCTGATGGGGATGAGGCATTGCTAGTTGGCCGGAGCAATACCCGGATTGGAGGGACAGGTGTCACCCGCAGTGGGTTAGACTCATTCTCCCACACGGCGGGCGATTCTGCCGCTCGAAATCCAGTAGTCTCATTAGAATAATGAGAGCCTACGCGACACGGCGCTGCCAACGTTTGGTCAGGCTCTAATTTTCAGGCTCTCCGGAGTATCTCTGGCTCATTATATATATAATGACGACTCAATACCGTATACGGAGACGTCCGTGGTGCTGAGGATTTCCACCCCAGCTACATAGGCTATCCTATTTGTAACTGGGGGTTGTCTAAGCTTAAACTTTAAAAAGGAAAACCCTAGGTGGTGTGCCTTCTCTGAACTTATAGTCTGTCTATAATGGCGAATCCACAGCAGGTACAAATAGCAGTCAATATGAGACAACGTCTAACTACACACTTATTAGCAAATGGCCTAACGCCACAGGGGGGTCCAGTCACATTTGTGGTGGATGCCCATGCAGCTTACAAAACAGAACATTTTTATTCTTGTGTCACATTTCCAGCAGTTGATGGGAACACAAATACATTTCATCATTATACACTTGCAAATGCGCCTGGACAATACAGCGCATACGCATATTTAGAAATACCTTTTTCTTATCAAGAACATAATAATTGGCTTGATGGAGCCCTACCCCACACAATTTTACCAGTAAGGTTAGGTCCTCTAAGTAATGGTGGTCCTACCTAGCCTCTGTTGGCCACTTATACACCACATCCTGAAGTTGCCAACTTAGCGGTGGCTGAGGTTCGTCGTTTATATACTCAATTAAGAGGGATATATAGACGATTAGTACAATTTGTGATGCACACATTAAATAAAAACGCAGCACGTGCTGCTCCAGCACACCCACATGCAGTAACACCAGGTATAAACCCGGCTACTGTACATTTGATCATGGGTAAAGTACCCGCCAAACGGGAGGAAACTCCATTTTGGTTAGCACAAAAGATTCATGCACTGGAGGCGGTATTTCCCCATACGGGACCTCAGGATAAACATAGATTAACGATGTGCTTGCCTTTTGGGATGGTCCCTATGGTAAATAACTGTAATACCTGGGGCACAGTATTTGCCGCGCTCTATACAACCGCACACAGTACACCGACACATGCCAATTTACCAGAGGTGTTGAAGCAAATTCAAGATGAATACGGGGCTGCCCCGGCCCTAGATTTGGGGACGCAACTGATAGGTAATTTTGCCATAGTATCTTCAATCATTTTAAGTAATCTTAAAGGGGAAGCAGTCGTACTTGCAGTGCGCATGGGGCTCCGTGACGTTAAGCAACAGGATCAGGAACGCGAGCTGCCTAAAATAATCACAGTAACTTATTCTAACATAGGTCGAGACAGTTTAGGGGCAAGACCATCTAAACAACAATTTCAGGGCAAATCAAACAAAGATTCTCCCAAGCAAGAAGCTCCTGAGGGTAATAAGAAACGCTAGGATAAAAAACAACAAACTCCTAAAAAAGAGAGGGGAGAATCTCCGCGTATGTAGACCCCGCAGAACAGATTTAGGGCCTGATTCCAACTTTGGAGGACGGTGTTAAACCGTCCCAAAAGTGACGGATATACCACCTACCGTATTACGAGTTCCATAGGATATAATGGACTCGTAATACGGTAGGTGGTATATCCGCCACTTTTGGGCCGGTTTAACACCGTCCTCCAAAGTTGGAATCAGGCCCATAATCTCAGAAATAGAGATAATATAAAAACGCCTGATAGATATCACTATATTGATACACGCCAATCTTGTTCCTTTCATGTCTCATCGGAAAAACAAAATGAGAGAGGTGGGCGATCAGAGCGAAGTACAGAGTACGTGAAACCGAGACCAGAATCACAACCTTCTTCAGAGGTTTCTGTTAAAAAGGAAGAGAAACCTGTTCAACAAAAATTACAATTTAAAAAGAAAAAAGTGGCAGTAGTCACAGTTCGACATGCCACTCAGGAAGAGGGTCCTCTTGAAGAACAAGACGTGGGGCTGCGCGACAAGAGGAGGAGGGCATGTTTGGCAGACAAAGTGAATGTGAGAGTGTGTTTTCTGTTGTTTTTGGAGGAAGAGTACAGTTAAAATGTTGAATATTTTATGTTGTATGGTAGTCAGGCGCACTGGTGCCAGCTCAGGGGCCTATAGCCTACTGCTCTTTATGCCACCTTGTGCCAGCCTGTGGGATATGTTGATGCCCATTAGTGCACCTGCCACTTCCTCTGCGACAACGTTTTCGCTGCAGTCCTGTTGGGTGTGCATGTCCCTCTTTGAGTCTGATCAAGAGAGGTGGTAGGCTGGCTGCAGTGTAAGGTGGCCACGGAGTGCTGGAGTAAAGGGGGCGATGGGCGAAGATTGCAACAGGAACTTACAATTGGACAACGCTCTTGAAGAAGGTAAGGAGACGACAGTACCGACAGGGGAAGCTCCCTCAAAATAGGGCTTTGCGAGAATGATGCTGTATTATTCCAAATGCTGAGATAAATTAGTGGGTTGAGGGTTTGTTGCTGAACGGTTACATGTTTCAATCCTGAGAGGGGCGTTCTGGGTGTTCGTCATTCCGAGGTCAACGGAATACCCACCAAAGAACTGCACTGAGAATATTCCCTACTATAGAGCTCCAGGATGCTGCAAAACTAACACAGCGCTTGATAGACTTAAAATTCGTTGGTATTGAGAGAACCCCTACATCCTGACCTTTTCCTTCCGGAGTGTTTTATTATTTGTAATTGTTAGAAATGGGGTCTTTGGTAGACAGTCAGGTTACCCCCTGAACAAGCAAGGACCCTCACTCTAGTCAGGGTAAAAGAAAATCACCCTCAGCTAACCCCTGCTTTCCCACCTGGTAGCTTGGCAGAGCAGTAGGCTTAACTTTAGAGTGCTAGGTGTAAATTATTTGTACCAACACACACAGTAACTTAATGAAAACACTACAAAATAACAACACCAATTTAGAAAAATAGGAAATATTTATCCAAACAGAACAAGACCAAAACGACAAACATCGGACATACACAAGTCAGGTTATGAATTTTTAAAGATAAAACTCAAAATAGCGCTTAGAAACACAAAATACTTCGATGAGGTGTTAACACGGCGTCGTGACGGAGTCGTTCCCAACAAGCCGACACCAGCGGCGCCGGACACGGAGTCGCGTAAACCCCCAAGTACAGTACCTTTGGTGAAGAGTGAAAACAAGTCGATGCGTGAAGTCGGGGATCGCGGCGTCGGTGAGAAACGTTTAATCCGCGCACTTCGAGCGGCGTCGGTCAGGACGTGGTGCGGCGACTTCCACGGAGTCGCAGACTTCAGCGGGGCTGCAGTGGCGTCGGGCCTGCAAAGGTTGTCGCGTTCCAGCGAAGATCACGGTGTCGGTTGCAGGTGGCGTCACCGGATTCAGCAGCGGCATCGGTCCGAAGGTGCCCAAAATCGATTTCGTTGGATTTCCACCAGCTTTCCTTTCAAGGGCCCAGGGACTGGATAGGGCACCACTTGTCAGAGCTGGGGTCTCTCCAGAGACCCCAGGTGCTGGCAGAGAGAAGTCTTTGCTGTCCCTGAGACTTCAAACAACAGGAGGCAAGCTCTAAATCAAGCCCTTGGAGATTTCTTCACAAGATGGAAGGCACACAAAGTCCAGTCTTTACCCTCTTACTCTGCCAGAAGCAGCAACTGCATGATACCTCCACAAGGCACAGTCACAGGCAGGGCAGCACTTCTCCTCAGCTCTTCTCCAGGCAGAGGTTCCTCTTGTTTCCAGAAGTGTTCTAAAGTCTGTGGTTTTGGGTGCCCTTTTTATACCCAATTTCTCATTTGAAGTAAGCCTACTTCAAAGTAAATTCTCCTTTGAATGCGAAATCCTGCCTTGCCCAGGCCAGACCCCAGACACTCACCAGGGGGTCAGAGACTGCACTGTGTGAGGTCAGGCACAGCCCTTTCAGGTGTAAGTGACCACTCCTCCCCTACCCTCCCTCCTAGCACAGATGGCTCATCAGGAAATGCAGACTACACCCCAGCTCCCTTTGTGTCACTGTCTAATGTGAGGTGCAACCAGCCCAACTGTCAAACTGACCCAGACAGGGAAACCACAACAGGCAGAGTCACAGAAATGGTATAAGCAAGACAATGCTCACTTTATAAAAGTGGCATTTTCAAACACACAATCTTAAAATCAACTTTACTAAAAGATGTATTTTTAAATTGTGAGCTCAGAGACCCCAAACTCCACATGTCCATATGCTCCCAAAGAGAATCTACACTTTAATCAGATTTAAAGGTAGCCCCCATATTAACCTAAGAGAGGGACAGGCCTTGCAACAGTGAAAAACGAATTTAGCAATATTTCACTGTGAGGACATATAAAACACATAACTATACGTCCTACCTTAACCATACACTGCACCCTGCCCTTGGGGCTACCTGGGGCCTTCCCTTAGGGGTGTCTGACATGTAAGAAAAGGGAAGGTTTAGGTCTAGCAAGTGGGTACACTTGCCAAGTCGAATTTATAGTTAAAACTGCACACACAGACACTGCAGTGGCAGGTCTGAGAAATGATTACATAGCTACTTATGTGGGTGGCACAACCAGTGCTGCAGGCCCACTAGTAGCATTTGATTTACAGGCTCTGGGCACCTCTAGGGCACGTTATTAGGGACTTACTAGTAAATCAAATATGCCAATCATGGATAAACCAATCAACAATACAATTTACACAGAGAGCATATGCATTTGAGCACTCGTTAGCAGTGATAAAGTGCTCAGAGTTCAAAAGCCAACAGCAACAGGTCAGAAAATATAGGAGGCAGAAGGCAAAAAGATTGGGGATGACCCTGCATAAGCAAAAAAGTCCAACAGTATTTATTACCGTTTTTTTTTTTTAATGTCTCCTTGTTAATGGAGTCACAGCTCTATTCCCCGATTATGCTTTGTAATGTGAGGATGTGCTGATTAGACCAGTGGAGGTAACGGCTTTGTTTGAGTGAGTTTTAGGGAGGCTGTCCCAGACATCCCTGTTGTAGTGGAACTATCTGTCACTGGATACAATGTGAGAGGTCAGAGTTCAGGACCTTGTAACCTTATAGGACCATGTGACTGTATGCCTACCCATAGACTGTCAGATTTGAGGGACTATTCTTGTTTACATTGTGGAAAGTGAGGGCATTCTCCCCATTACACGAGGGACGAGGGCTCTTCAGCAAAGAAACGCTTTTATGTGCAACTATTAACACGTCAGTGTTCTTCCTCAAAACGTACAAAGCAGCTCATCTCTTAAGACTGTAATTCAGAAGATCCTAAAGTTCAGTGATGAAATACATTGCCACTGAAATAATTCTCTTCCCCTAAATGAACAAGCTACCTACCTTTAGTAACGCCATTTCTGGTAGAGTAACCACTGATTCCTCACCTTTAGAATTTCTCCAGGTGTCAAACTGATCCGGAAACATTTGTATAGCAATATCCTCCAAAATCGACAGGTGGTGTCGTGTGACATCATGGTTTCACATTTGATTTCTTTCTGTGCTGCTGTGACATTGGATTTCCTACATACACATCACCTGCTCGTGCTGGAGTCAGTTTCTTTCTGCCCTCCGCCTGTACCAACGGACGTGGAGCCTTAAGAAACCCAATTGCAATGCATACGATAAGTTAATTTTTTTTGTGTCCAACAACCTCCATAGGACATTCATATGTTAACAACTGCCTCCAATCAACCTCCAAACCTTGAATTGTAAATCACTTGAGCTCTGGTGCAGAAACCAACCCTGCTCCTGTGACACGAGGTAGTCCATCAGAGGCAGCCGAATCGGTGGACTGATGCTCATGGCCAAAAGTTCTGGATACCACACTCAGCTTGCCCGGTCCAGAGCCACTAGAATGACTTGGGCCCGGTCCGTCTTGATCTTCTTGAGCACTTGGGGCAGGGGAGGTATGGTGGATAAGCATAGAGGATTCCCAAACTCCAGTGAAGATGAAAGACGTCTCCTAAAGAGGACTGCCTTGGGTAATCCAAAGTGCAAAATTCTAGTCATTGTGCATTCTCTGCAGTGGTGAAGATCGAGCCAGGGTTCTTCCCATTGTTGGAAGACACCCTATACCACCTCCGTGCATAGGTGCCATTTGTGATCCGCTAGGTATTGCCGGCTAAATTTGTCTGCTCTGATGTTTAAAAAGATTACCCCAGGTGTTGAACGATCAAAGATATGCCCTGATCGTTTAGCCACTCCCGAAGGCAAAGAGCTTCCAGACACAGAACCCACTAACCCACTCCACCCTGTTTGTTGCAGTACTACATGGTTGTTGCATTGTCTGTGAGTACCTGCCCTCGTTGCCCTTTGATCCTTAGAAGAAAATCTTTTAAGGCCAATCGGATCACCCGAAGCTCCAACACATTTTTGCAAAAACAAGGTTCCACCATAGACCAGAATCCTCTGATCTCCATGTCCCCAGATGACATCCCCAACCCAGTAAAGAGGCATCACAATGGTCACTTCTGCGTAGGTCAATGAGAGGAGTCCGCCACTGGTCCAACTGCAGTCTAGTAGCCACCTCTTCAGTCCATTTGAAGACTCCTCCACCTGAATGAAATCTGACATATTCCCTTGGTATTAAGCCCACTGAGACTACAAATTCCACTGCATGGCCTGCATGTGCCACCTGGCATGGTCCACAAGTAAAATGCAGGAGGCCAAGAAACCCAGGAGTCTCAGAGCATGTCTCACCAAGATCCAGGCTGCAGCATCGAGACCATATCCAAAAAGTCCTGGACTTGATGAGGAGGTATACCTTGAAACAACACTGTGTCCAATACAGTTCTGGTAAAAGAGTCTTTGTAAAGAAGTCAGGTACGATTTTGCATATTGCTGGTAAAACCCCAAAACATCAATAGGTCGGCTGAAATCTGGAGATGATTGGGTACTGCCTGAGGTGAACCTGCTTTTAACAACCAGTCACTGAAGTACGGGAAGAGTGGTACTCCCAACCTATGCAAATGTCATGCAACAACCACCATCACTTTTACGAACACCCGAGCTGCACTGGCCAGCCCAAAAGAGAGTATGGAGCAATGAGAATGATCCTGCCCCTCTGGAAACACAGCTAACATCTGTGAGTCGGCAGAATTGGAATGTGAAAATACACATCCTGCAGATCCAATATTACCAATCTAATCTTCAGGATCCAGGGCAGACAGAACTTGGGGCAATGTGAGCATTTTGAACTTGTCCATTCTCAAAAAGAAGTTCAGGGGTTAAAAATCTAAAATGGGGTGAAGTCCCTTGTCCTTTTTGGTATCAGAAAATAACAGGTGTAACAACCAGTCCCTACTACTGAAAGTGAAACTCTCTCTATTGCTAACAGAGTCTAAACTTCTGTCTGAAGAATTAACAAATGGCCCACTGAAAGAAATTGTGGTGGTGGAGGAATGTTCACAGGGACCATCTGAAAAGAAAGCTGTGTAGTAACCCTGTGCCACATTCTGGAGCACTCATTGGTCTGAAGTTATGCTACTCCATGCTGAAAGAGCATAACTGCTTGAACCCCAACTGGCCGATCGTGAAGGATCAAGGTCAACTCAGAGAGCCTTTAAAGCTGCTGTTAAAGGGGGCGGGGGCAGAACTTGCGCAGATTGTTATGTTTGTGAGGCTGTACACTGTCTACCTGCCACTCGACCACGTTCTCCAAATTCCCGGCTGGACTGCTGCATTGCTGGTATGTACCATCTCTATCTCTAAAGGAATCCTCTACCAAACCCACAAAAGGGGCACTGTTGAGACAACTGATGCACTGGAGGTGCCAACCCTAAAGAACGAGCAGTCGCTTTGCTCTCCTTTAATCTCTCAAGGGCAGTATCTGCTTTCCCTCAAAATAACCTTGAGCCATCAAATGGCATATCCATCAAAGAATGCTGGACATCTGTTGAAAAAACTGTTGAATGGATCCAGAATTCCTTCTTCTTACCACACTGGCCCCTAAGACTCTACTCAAACAATTTGTCTAGTCCAGATAGGACACAAAATGATGCAGCATCCTGCCCATCTAAATCTAAACTTTGCAAAATATTCTGAGTGCCCTTCGGTATTGCTAGTAAAACATCAGCAACTCTATCCTACAAAGGGTGAGAATTCATTCCCAACAGGTAGGAAGTATTTACGAATATAAGGCCAAACTTTTTGAAGAAAACCCTTTTCATATGTTTCCATCTTCTCAGACTCTTTATCAGATGGAGTAGAAAAGAATTTGGGTTAGTATGACTTGTAGAAGCCTGTACTATTAAAATCTCCTGAGTTGGATGCAGAAGGAGAAAATCCAGATCTCCCAGTGCTGGTTGGTGCTTCCTCGCAATCTGCCTGTTTATTGGTTGGCAAGATCCAGGCTTAGCCCAAGTGCCCATCAAAACATCTGTTAATCCCTCATTGGTAATAAATGCTCCTGTGAAGCTTGTGATGAATCCAAAACTTCAGTGAGTAAAGTAGTTTGAACCTCTTGTGTAGGTAAAATTAAATCAAGAGTTTCTGCTGCTCTGCCTATTACAGTTGAAAAGGATGATGTTTCCTCAGTAGCCATGACTGGTGTAAAGGATGATAAACTTACATCAGGAGAAGTGTCAAGACCAATAGCATCTTGCAAATCCTGCAGAATATCTTCATGAGGATATTCTGCATCAAAAAGACACTCTCCCGGTGAAAGACTGGGTTCTGACACAGCCTACACCCTAGTTGAAGGCAACTGACCTTCAGAATCTGATAAAACACTCAGATCTGCCACTGGCTTCGGCGATGCTGAACCCAGCGTCATATGTGACCTCAGACAAGGAACCTGTGGTGCCAACTGAGGCGCATACCTGAATGAAGTCATAGGTTCCATAACCAATAATCCCAATGTTGTTGGCCTTAAACCCAAAACAAGAGAGACAGCTGGCATGGAAGCTGGATCTGTCAACGTCAGACCAACCGTGGCGCCCAAAGATGTACCAACAGGATCTACCATACCTGCTGGGAGTCAAAAAGGAAAAGACATCGAAAGAAGAACCCTTGAAGGAGGATCCCTAGAGCTGGAGAACAACTTTGAGTGGAAGGCCCAGTACCGCATGTGACTCCAAATGATGGGAACGACAAAAGTTGTGCAATGAGGGAGAACCAAGCTTCGGTTTCTTATGAGTCTTATGACTCTTCGGTGATTTACTTGCCATCAGCAAAGTCCTATTTTTCGAGCCACCCCTTGATAAAGAACGAGACAGCTCTCTTGACATCAACTAATATCCAGGAGCCATTGACATTGAATAGGACCTAGGCTTCGATTTCCTGAACTCCACTACTATGAGTTTCATTTCCCACTCCCAAATCACCTTGGCAGATGGCAAACAAGACTTCGAGTTGTGGTCGGAAGCACGGCACCACAAACAGACATCATGTGGAGCTGTCACCGACATCTGTCGCTTACGGATCATAAACAGAGCCTGATTTAGATCCTGGTGGACGGGGTTACAAACGTGATTGTTATCCCGTCCGGCATATCACAGTCCCATTATATCACATGGGAACTGTAAAATGGCGGATGGGCTATCCGTCACATTTGTGACCGAGCAGTCCATCTGCCAGGATCCAAATCAGGCCCATAGTTTAAAACCTCAAGGTTTTGGTGACATCCTGCATACAAAAAAGTAAGACAAAAATTAACCATCAATTGTTGAATGATGGTGAAAGCTCTGGATCCACATCGGCTGGTGCAGAAAGAAAAGAATTGATGCCAGCATGAGCAGGTGATGTATATGTAGGGAACCCAACATCACAGCCGCACAAGATGGAATCGCACGCAGAACCATGACGTCGCTTGATGCCACCTGCTGATGCTGGAGGACTTTGTTATCAAAAATTTACGGATCCAGTCTAATGCTTGGATTTGTCCAAAGGTGAGGATTTTGGGGTTAGAAGTCTATCAGGAGTAAATGTTATTTTATATACATTTTGGCGGAAGTAAGAGTACAATATAATTTGAAAAATAGTACAGTATATTTAGTAGGGTTGTGCTTGGAAAACAGCAACTTTTAGTACAATTTGAACTAACAGCCTTTCAAAAAGCATACTCTTATTCTTATTAGTGTTTGGTTTGCTGCTCTATTACAATCCGTTGACCTATTTATCCTGCGTCCCCACTGATTTGGTAGATTCTCTGTGACACGTCTCTCTTTCTGACATCAAATGTTCATGCTTTGTCCTTAGTTTCTGGAGAATGAGATTAGAGTGTCGGGAACAGGCCGACTTTACATTTTATTTATTTTTGGCAGCTTTACATAGCACTAACTTTGCCTAAGGACATAAGAGCAGTTCACATATGACACAGAGTGCGTTCCATTTTTTTGGCACATGGAGATCTTTTGGAATTTGAAACTGCATCTTTACGTTGCTTGGTTGGTAGCTGTAGACACCAGGCCGCACCACCTCCATCTTAGAAACATACATCTCGACCCAACCTGACAACAAAGCGGTAAGTTAACTAAAATGGAATTTAGTTGTAATGCGCACTCTGCATGTGGTCTAGCAATTTAGCTCATTCTCTTTGCTGTTTTACTCAGTCAGAATCAAAGATTTATTTACAATTTTCTTAATCCACCAGTCGCCACTGCACACACGTGGATTTAACTTGTGAATAAAAGAGTACTCAACCTCTATTAGGTAGGCTTTTCTTGCTTACTAAAAGTATTTCCGCTAGTCCTTTTGCGTTTATGAACTAATATTTTTTAACTGACATTTTTGTTCTACTTTCACTAATCCTTAAAAAATATACTTTGAAATGTTATAACTCAAATTCAGTGCTTCAATAAGCTATGACTTCATTAGATACTCGTGATGGAGCATCTATGGCCAGTTGCTAAATACTTGTCTTATTACTTTATTATTCCATCTTATTTTGTCAACCACATTCTTTAAGGGAACTACATATCTGGCCACTTACTTTATATCCTTTTCGCACCCAGAGAGATATCAAAGATTGGCACCTTATGTATCTTTTCATATCTTACACAGAAAATACGTCTTCTGCTTCATTAACAGAGTAAGTCGTGCACCGTATATAACGTAAACCTTTTTTGTGAACACCTTTGTTTGCATTTTGATGATCATTTTGAGATTACTTATGTTGTCTAAGATTTGTCGTACAGCCTTGCCAAAGTCAGTTTGTATGGGATGAAATACTGACTGTAGTGCAAGTTGTATGGACAGTCCTAGATGTAACATGGAAGATGAATGATGGAAACATGAGGGAAGCTACATTATGTACTTTTTGATGTAGTTTCCCAGAGCCAAAGAGCAATGGTCCCCCATATAGAGAAGTTGCGATACAGTATAGAAACCTGGGGCCCGATATAAGGTGTGTCAGTATTTATTCTCCCTGTCAAGGTGGGGCAGGACATCACATCCACTACCCTAATAGAGAGGACTGCAATATTTGCAGATCACCTCCGGCGAGTAGTGATCTCTGCCTTCTGAGGAAACTATTACGGGTTGGTAATCTGAAGGTACCAAAGAAATAGACTGCAATTTTTGTTTTTTACAAATAAACTTCCAAAGTGATTTTTTGTTCTTAAAGAGCTTAAGTAATGACTCCCACACTCAGGGAGCTTTTTCCTGGGCGTGAGGGCACGGGGGGGGGCATAATTTTAATTTTGCTCATCACCACCAGATTTTGCCAGGAGAGGACGGACAGAAAAAAAGGATACCAGAGAGTCAGCCCTAAATAGGACGGGAGATGTAATGTTTTTACTCTGACGGCTAGCACTCTGTCAGGTCACCAGAGTAAAATTCCCGCCAACAGAGTAAACGGTGGTTCACTTGACTCTACATAGAGACAGCAGGCTAGAGAATTGAGAGTTTGACGGACAGTGCACATCATCACAAACGTGATGGAGTACCCTGTCTCCCAAACTCTATATCTGACCCTAGTCTGCAGAATATTCCCTCAGCAGACAATGGGCCATGCAAGAGATTTATTACACAGCTATTAATTAATATGAGTCAAAATCTCCTTTTAGAACTGGCCAGCTATAGCTCCTAAAAACTACATGCCCAAGCATGAATACAAGGAGACATCAAGTCATATTTTTTCTTGTCATAATTACCATCGTTTTAGGGATTTGGGAATATTAGACTTTTAAACAATATTAATCTAGGGTCCACAGTTCGTATGGTGTTTAATCTGATAAAGTTAGACGTTTTTAATAGATTTTACATATTCTAATTTCTGAAGGAAGTTGAATCTGTTTGATAAATTTCAAGATGTTATAAAGTTATATGTTATAAAGTGTCTAATATATATGACTGTGTAATGCTTTTTACTGTATAATTTGAAAACAAACTGTATAAATAAATAAACCAAATAAATAAGTAAAACGAAACAGTTCATAGGAGAGAAAGGAATTAAAATATTATTCCAGATTTTGAAATCTGAAGGCATTGACAAGTAACAACATTCAAATATTTCCTTTGCCCTCCTCCTACATTATAACAATGAGATCAGGGGCTTTTACTTACCACCAGTGTGTTTTCGTCACAGGTAACATGATATTTGTCTAGGACTAAAGAGGTAGGAGTCTTTTTGCATACATCCAAAATATCCAATGATAAAACCGTATATTTTGTAATGGCTGAACCTTACAGCAAAGGTTAATAAGAGAAACCACAAAATCCCCGTAGGATATCAGAGAGAGAAATACCTTTATAGTTTTACCAGTCTTCATCACTAGGTCAGTGTCCATTGATGCAAGGCTACCCATGTCACTCTCTACCTGGTTGTCAGTATTCTGCAAATCTAATACTAGACGCTGCTCCTGGGCTTCCTGTTCGGGAATGCTATCTGCCACTGTCAATTTTGAACTCTGTTAAATCAAACCGGATTTTTTTTTACTGCATTTTGCCTAGAAGACCTTTAAATTATACAAATAGAGTAAAAGCATCAGTCTAAATCTAGAAAACACAATTACATTTGCAACAACGTACTTGATTAATCAAATGTTTAATCTTTTTCATACTGCTCTATGTAAAACAAAAATACTTTGACAGGCTTTGGCTAGATAATAATGGTCTGCTGTATAAATTCGTGGCAATTAGCAAGTTCTGGCTCTCTATTAATAATAGGTGCTGGACTTGCTAGTGGGAATCAATGACGTGAAAATGTAACAAAGATTACTGCCTGGCTATGTTTACGGCTCCCATTGAGCCCCAAGCTGCTCTCAGCTTCAATGGAGCAGGTCACGTGAAGCACCCACCAAGAACACATGGTGGCGTTCTGAAGGTAAAAAAGCATTAAAGATGACTTTTAATTTTGTTTTTTATCCTGCCTCATTTACTGTGCGTTCATATACAGAGGCCAAGCATCAGTCTAGTTTTCTGACAAATTGCTCCTTTTTTAACATGGAGACTGGTGTTACTTTCCTTTTTCTTATTGCAAGGTGTGAGGATTTTGTAAAAGGATCTATCTGGGAATTTTGCTAGAGTGAAAGAAAGGCTGGAGGATGTTGTTGTCTTCTAACACACATCAAAATGTAAATTCCTATATAATAACTTTACAAATATTTCTAAACAAATGAACAGTTAGAAAAGCACAAATTTATCACCTTTCCTCTAATTCTCAAGTGTGACAGAAACGAAGACCTAGGATGATCAGATCAAATCGCTTTACTGGGTGCTGCTCAAATGGCAAATACTCACTGAAACACAATATCCACACGCTATTGTGTGGGCATTATACAATTTTATCAGTAAAGCTTAGGTCTATGTAAATTTAGGGCTGATTTCAATAGAAAACGTGCTGTCTGTAAACGCAGTGTGCTAATACACCAGCCTTTAGTAATATATGTGTGACAGTATGCTCCTAAATGCAACACCAGCTATGCACTACACTTTCATCACTCTCCTGCTGAGTGGGTTTGGCTCCTCTGTGACACTTGTTCTTTGTGTGATGCTCGGATTTTTCAGAATCCCTATGAATTGAGTAGTGTAACATTGATGGCAGCACCCCTCTGAAAACTGTTGAAGCTCCATTGACCATGTCTGGCTCTCTGATTGCCACCTAAATAAGTGTTCATATGTGGTAGAGTGGCCAGTGATCCATGACCGACCAGGGATTGCGATGTTAGGTTCCCTTTAGTCCTCTATACATCCACTCAGAATTATGTCCGGAAAGATGCATTTACAAGCCTCACCTCATGACATGAGCACCACTGAGGTGCACTCCACATGACTTACTGTGAGAGAATCCTCGTCAACTGATGAAAATGCTCATTATTTCAGTAGGATGGTGTGTCCAGTAGTTATGGATCTGGAGTAGTCAGAACACCCCCATCTTTGCCCCCTTCACCTTGGATAAATATAGTTATTTTATCAGTAAATAACAAGTTACTTATATTCGGTAAAGCATTATCAGGTAGATACTCTATTTAGCTGCAGATTCATTACCTTTGAATTCCCTGGCGTCAGCTTCGAAACAAGAAATTTTTGCTGAGCAGTACCCTGCACGTGCCGTCTGGTGGCATTGTTCAGATCCGCATTCGTCGTTCGGCTCAGCGTGGCATCATCAGCGTCGTTGGAGCCGTCTGTGACATCACAGTTGCCTATAAAAGGTACCATCCCGGCACGCGTAAGTCAGTCCTTTTAGCCACAAACTTCCACACTAGAAGCACAGAGTCATGGATAGAACTAACAGTTCATCTGTGCAAAACTAGGGCCCTAAAAGGAATAAACCCTAACCCTACTAAGACATATCCGCAGAGCGGGGAGGCATGGATGGATGTAAGGAATCTGCCGCTAGATAGAGTCTCTACCAGCTAATGCGTTATCGAAGGTAAGTAACTTCTTCATCTGATAGAGACTTCCAGCTGCAGATACCTTACCTTTCAATAGATACCCAAGCCATAACCTCCTGGCGCTGGGCTTCTCATACCTCTACTTACACTAAAAAGTTCTGTAGGACTGAACAGGCAAAGTGCCCGTCTCCGTACCAGATTGTCCAAGCAGTAATGTTTTGCAAACGTGTGCAAAGATGCCCACATTGCTGCCTGACAAATATCCAGGACTGGAACTCCCCGAGTGGTAGCAGCTTTGCCTCTGGTAGAATGAGCCCTCAGGAGGCTGCTTCCTGGCCAATGTGTAGCAGATCTAGAGAACGACCCAGCGCAAAATAGTTTGCTTCTGCACTGCCCGACCCTTCTTTGCTCCCACATACCCCAGAAAGAGTTGGTCATCCAACTCTTTTGTGTGGCCAAAGTATAACGATAACGCTCTTTTCGGGTCCAACAGGTGGAGTCGCTCCTCTTCCTTAGAGGGATGCAGTGGAGCAAAGAAGACGGGCAGGGTGATGTTCTGACCCAGATGAAATGGGGTCACCACCTTGGGGAGGTAAGAGGCACGAGTTCTGAGAACCACCTTGACTGGATAGTGAGATACAGTGGCTTTGATGACAGAGCTTGCATTTCACTCACCCTCCTGGCAGATGTTATTGCCACTAAGAAGGCTGTCTTGCTGGTGAGCAGCTGCAGGGGCCAGTTTTGTAAAGTCTCGAAGGGAGCACACTTAAGAAATGTGAGGACCAGATTTAAGTCCCATTGGAGAATAACAAAGGGTGTACTGGGAAACATATGTACAAGCGCTTTGAGGAATCTATGTACAATGGGAGATTTGAAAAGTGAAGGCTGATCAGGCAGCCGAAGGAATGCCGATAAGGCAGAAAGGTAGCTCTTGAGAGTATCCAGGGCAGGACCCTGCTGGGCAAGGGATATTATAAAGAGAAGCAAAAGGAGGATCAATAGACCTTTCTGTACAATAATATACAAAGCATTTCCAACAACAGGCGTATACCATTTTAGTGGAGGGACGCCTGGCTGCCAAAATAACTTTACAGATTTCAGGAGGAAGGTCAAAAGCTAGCAACTGCCGCTACTCAATCTCCACGCATGAAGGCACAGAGTTGACAGGACTGGGTGGAGAACCCTCCCCAGCTGATGCGACAGAAGATCCTACTAAAGGGTCAGTCTGATTGGAGGATCGATGCTCATTTTCAGAGGCTCAGTATACCAGACTCTCTGTGCCCAATCCGGAGTCACTAAGATTACTTGGGCTTGGTCGTTCTTGATCTTCTTGAGAACTCTGGGAAGAAATGGTATGGGCAGAAAGGCGTACAGGAGGCCTAAACTCCACTCGTGACGAAAAGTGTTGCCGAGCAATTGACGCCTTGGAAACTCCAATGCGCAATACTGCTGACATTGCGTGTTCTCTGCGGAGGCAACAGACCTAATCAAGGCTCTCCCAACTGCTGAAAGAGTCCTTGCGCCATCTCCAGGTGGAGATACGATTTGTGATCCGCTAGAAACTGATGGCTGAATTCATCTGCCCTGGCGTTCAGAGAACCTGCCAGGTGTTGAACCACCAGGGTTATGCCCTGTGTTCCAGCCATGTCCAGAGAGGCAGAGCCTCTTGACAAAGGGTCCACAACACCACACCACCTTGCTTGTTGCAGTACCATATCACAGTGGTGTTGTCCGTAAACACCTGGACTATCTTCCCTTTAACAACAGGAAGAAATGCTTTTAATGCCAGTCGGGTCGCCTGGAGCTCCAGTAAGTTGATATAGAGTCTGGATTCCGCTAGAGACCACAGACCTCTGATCTTCATTTCTCCCACATGGCCGCCCTATCCCAGAAGTGACACATCTGTCACTGCTGTGAGATCTGGCTGGGGAAGGGAGAGCTGTCTGCCTCTGACCCAATCGCAGTTCACTAACCACCACTGCAGGGCTTTTGCAGTTCTCTCCGAAATTTGAACCGTGTCTGTAAGATTCCCCTGATGTTGCGCCCACTGGAACTTTATGTCCCACTCATATGCCATCTGGCATGCTTGACTAAAATGATGCAGGAGGCCATGAGTCCCAACAGCCTCAGAGTCTGTCTCACCGAAATCCAGGATAGAGGCCAAAATATCGGTATCATAACATGAATATCCTGGACTCCCTCCACGGGAGGATAAGCCCAAAACAGCACTGTGTCCAGAACCGCTCCAATGAAAGGGAGCTTCTGAGGGGGAGTCCGGTGTGACTTTGTCATGTTCATAGTGAACCCCAGCTAATGCAGGAGGTCCGTCATAGTCTGAAGGTGGTTGACGAGAGCCTGGGGCGTAGGAGCCTTCAACCGCCAGTCGTAAAGGTAGGGGAAGACTGAAACCCCCTCCAACCTGCGCAGATGATCTGCTACCACCACCATCACCTTGGTGTACACCCAAGGGGCCCTCGTGAGACCAAAGAGGAACACGGTAAACTGAAAGTGTTCATGGCCCATCTTGTACCACAAGTAGTGCCTGTGGGTGTGCAGGATGGGGATGTGAAAATACTCATCCTGCAAGTCTAACGCAACCATCCAGTCTCCTTGGTCTAGAGCAGACAAGACCTGAGCAAGAGTGAGTATCTTGAATTTCTCCTTTTTGAAGAAGAGATTGACATCCTGCAAATCCAGAATGGGGTGAAGACCCTTGTTCCTTTTGGGAATCAGAAAGTAGCGTCAATAACAACCACTGACTACTACCGACATCAGGACCCTTTCTATAGCTCCCTTGGCCAAGAAAGCCATAACTTCCTTGTGGAGCAAAATTAAGTGATCCTCCATCAGCCTTTCTTTTAAAGGAGGCATAGAGGGAGGGAAAGCCTGGAAAGGGAGGGACTAGTCCTTCTGTATGATCTGCAAGAACCATTTGGCCGATGTTATGGACCGTCAGAGAGGGAGATGAAATTGAATCCTCCCTCAAACCAGACGTCTGTAGTCTTGCAGAACCACACTAGTAGGACTTGGGCGGAGTGGAGGAGGGGGGCTGGGTGATGGCTGACCTCAGGCTAGATCATCTGGGCGTAAAGATACCACGACCCCGTCCTCGCACAGTATGCTGAGATGGTGGCTGATTTGAAGGTGACGTGGTACCCCACCCTTTCCGAAGCCTCGAAAGAGGTGAAAGGCCGACTGCTAACGTGCTGGCGCCAAGAGACCCAAGGATCTGGCCGTGGCCTGAGAGTCCTTGAACCGCTCAAGCTCTGAGGATGCCTTTTCTTCAAAAAGGCGTGAGCCATCGAAGGGCATGTCCATAAGGTTTGTCTGGACATCCCCTGAAAAGCCAGAAGTACGAAGCCAGGCGTGGCATCGAAGGGCCACTGTCGATGAAATCGTCCTGCCCAGCGAGTCGGTCGTATCCAAACCACACTGAATCGTAAACTTGGCTGCTTCTCTGCCATCTATGACGGCTTGAGTTTGAGTGTCCTGTACGCCCTCCAGGACCTGGGGCAGCACCTGTGCCACTGTATCCCATAAAGTATGGAAAAAACTGCACAATAGGCATGATGTGGTTATGGACCTGAATGCCAGGCTGGAGGAAGAAAACATATTCTTACCAAGCTGATCCAGCCTCTAGGATCCCTATCCGGGGGAGTGGAAGGGAAGGCACCATGGGAAGTGGAGGCCTGGACCACCAAGCTCTCAGGGGTGGAGTGTTGGGTGAGGAAACTAGGGTCAGTAGGAGCTGGTGAATGGCAGCAGCCGAGTGTCCTATTTACGGGAGCCCCTGTGCTGGGTTTGGACCACTTCCCCAGCAGACATCAGCAAGGGCTTTGTTGAAGGGTAACATTTGTTCCGATGTGGAAACCCCCTGCTGAAGCACCTCTGTCAGGATGTTAGTCCTGACAGGCACCGTAGGACACTCAAGGTCCAAAACCTCAGCTGCCCTACGCACCACCACGGAATATGAAGCTCCCTCCTCCGTAGCCACAGAAGGAGGTGAGAGCATGCCAGTATCTGGAGAAGTATCCAGTTCACTGGCTTCCTCTAGATCCTCATACCAGTCCTGCTCCAACACATATTTTAAAGGGTTCTCAGACCCCTCTCATTCCTCACCTGTGCCTGGCTGTTTGAAATAAGTCCCAGGCACTAATCTGGGCCCTGTCTGCACCACTGAAGTCGAAATTGGGGTCGCACATTGTCGTTCCAGCTCTGGATCATCCGGAATGAGGATGGAGCTCGCACAACTGGTGGGCGCCGGCAGTGGGCAGATCGTCGGTGTCGGGACCGATGGCAGAGGAGGTCGACTGTGTGCATCCAGCATTGCTCCGGATCTGATATCGGATCCAGGGGTCCCCCAGCAGTGTTAGGGCAAAGCCACCAACATGGAATTTGATGGGGCCCCTCCGGAGCCCAAAGGAACACCAGCAGGGGCAGCCTGCTCAAATATGAGGCGTATGGCTTTGTAAAATTCTTTAAATTGAGGAAAGGTGTCGCTCCAGCTCCTGGATGGGGGGGTAGACATGAAGTCAGCCCTGGCATCAGTTCCGCGGAACTGTGCATGGAACATCGACGTTCCCGAGTGGTCTCCTTGGCCATGGCTTAATTCAAGTCCTCTTGGACTACTTCTTCTTTTGGTGCCTCTTCCCCGAGTGCCCTGACATCCTCAAGTGTGAAGAAGAGGACTTGGGGCTCCTAGAGAGGTGACCTCTTAGGAGTCGCGCCAACCGACGGCAAAACACGACTTCGAGTTGTGGTCTCTGTCGAGGCACCAGAGACATACCTTGCGGGGGTCCATCACCAACATGGCGCAATGACACACACCACACGGCTGGAACCCTGTCTTCCTCGATGACTTCTGGCACAGATTTAAAAAAAAACTCAGACAAAAAAGTTGAAAAAGGCCTGCCAAAAAAGGCAGAGGGTAGCTCGATCCAGACCTGCGCTTAACCGGCGCGGAAGGAAAAGAACAGCCGTACGCACGCCAGGGTGGTGCCTTTATAGGTGACCGTGACATCACAGGCGGCTCCAATGACGCTAACAATGCCACACGGAGCCAAACGACACACACGGATCCAAACGACGCCACCTGATGGCGCACGCAGGCCACTGCTCAGCAAAAAAGTCCGGAAATTCAAAGGTAAGAAATCTGCAGCTAGAAGTTTCAATCAGATACATTTTTATGGGTAACAGACAATATCTTTTGCATGAGAGATTAAATGTTTCTTGGAGAATAAATGTGATGATTGTTTCTGGATATTATGTGCCACCATTTTTTGTCATATGACCAAAATTAAGTTTCCATTTAGATGCACTGGTGCGTTGTAAATGCATTTGTTTTTTCCTAGTACTAGCCATCAATGATATGACTACTTTTTGACAGCTGTAAAAATGGAGTAAGTAACAAAAAAAGTTATTGTGACTTTTAGTCATATTTTATTGGCGGTGCTGCACTGATTATAGGAAATGTTGTGAAATGTAAGGTGTGATAGTTGCTGAACACGTCCTGAGATCCAGTCCACTACTGTCGTCAACAGTTCCTGTTACCCCAGAGCTGTCCTGCATGCATCCTCACTCATGTGCATCCCTGTAATTTCATACTGGTCCAGGATGCAGCTATCTGGCACCACATTGTGTTGAACCTCAGCTGTTCCTGTGGCTTGGATAAGATTAGACATGCTGAGTTACATACCACCAACACCTGGTCTCTAGGCATACATTTGGCTACAGTTGCAGTCTCATGTTCTTCTTGGGCTGTCACTGCAGTGCCAGTTCTTGCAACTTCTTGCCCAACCCCATGTGTGGTGCTATGGTTCTTTGAGTCCTGCAGTCCTCCAGAAGCACTCACTTTTTTGACCTCGCAGTTGCCCCATTTATCTGCTAATCTGGTGATTCCCTGGAACTCCAAAGCCCTGATGTCTTACTGATCTCAGACAGGTATTATTTACGAAAATAGTTTCACCTTGAGCTACAGTTACAGAAGTTGGGTCGGTGTATATGAATTGTAGTACAGTCTTATTTTGGGTTTGTGTGCCTGCAGATGGGAAGTCGCCCGCTTAGGCAGTATTGTAGGACTTGGAAAATGTAACCATATCATTAAGATTTTCATTCTACATAGAATTATTTTCTGACCCATGCATGTCTTATATTCACATGATTTTCCTTTCATAAAGAATTTACTTTTGACAAATGTATTTCTTGTGCTCTAATTGTTTTACACATGATGACCGATATTCTGACAAGAATCTAGTTCTGGGGTTGTGATTTATGTGAGATGGTTATTTTCTTAACCTGAACAGTGACATTTTTCTTCTGTACTTCTGCACACTTCAATATGGCCAACTGTGTGAGATCTATTGACTGGTGTAGTGTTTTCAAAGTCTGTTTTCTATCACTTTGACAACTTAAAAGGTGGCTCTGATTTGAAATATGCTAGCGTGATCAAGGCAGAGGCAGGTGGGTTGAAACTCATCGAATGAGTTGATAGTGTGAAAGACTGTGTGTTCTCTTTCTACAAAGGCTTATTTGAGCATATATATATATATATATACACACACACACACACACATACACACACATACACCCCCACACACACACACACAACCCTACATATGCATATGTACACAAGCATACATGCTACATGCATAACTACCCAGTGGTGACTGCCACTGAGTAAGTGAAAACAAAGGTTAAAGTGAGGTTATAGTTAGGTGAAAAAATACCATTTGAAACAAAAAAAAACCTGAAATTAACAAGTTATTATTTACTGAGTGTTAGAAATGGGGTCTCTGGCAGTCAGTTTGCACTATGTCCAAGCAGGGGCCCTCACTCTAGTCAGTGCAATGGAGATACCCACTTAGATAACTCCACTCACCCCCTTGGTAGCTTGGCACAGGCAGTCAGGCTTATTTCAAAGGCAATGTGTAAAGTATTTGTACCAAAACACACAATAATACAGCGAAAACACACAAAAATGGACACCACATCAGTTCAGAAAAATAACCAATATTTATCTAAATCAAACAAGACCAAAACGACAAAAATCCACCATACAAAAGTAAAGTTATGAATTTTTAAAATAATAGATTCTTACTCCATAGAAAACAATGGAAATGTTGTTTATCTGGTGTGCATCAAAAATAAAGCCGCACAGGCGAGGATGCGTCAAAAAAATCATCAATGGGTCTTTTTTCTCTCCCGCAAGGGAGCGATGAGTCTGGATGAAGCACCTCGGATCCGCGCAGGTTCACGTTGATTTTGATGCCCAGCGATGATGCATGTGAAATCCGGCTGCACGGTGATGAAAAACCGCACTACGTGGGGTTTGCGTTGTTTTTACCAGCCGCAAGCGGGTGTTCGCCGTTTCTCCAGCCGTGATGCAGGTGATGTGTTGATTTTCCAGCCACAATACATGTGGTGTGTCGATTTCAACGTAAGGTTGGTGGCGCATCATTTTTACAGCTGCGTTGCAGGTGGTGCATCAAAATTTGCCCTGCATGGCTTCCTGTTTATGGATTTCAGTCCTTGTTCTACCAGCTTCACCATTCCAGGGCCCAGGGACTGGATAGGGCAGCACTTGGAAGGGCAGGAGTCTCAGCAGAAAGTCCAGATGCAGGCAGGGGAAGTCTGTGAAGGGCCTTAGACTTCAAAACAGGAGGCAAGCTTAGTTCAAGCACTTGGAGACACTCCACAAGCAGAAATATACCACAAAGTCCCGTCTTTGTCCTCTTTCAGGCAGAAGCAGCAACTGCAGGCCAACCCAGCAAAGCACAGTCGGAGGCAATGAGGCAGTACTCCTCCTCCAGCTCTTCACCTTGGCAGAGGTTCTGCTTGGTTCCAGAAGTAATCTGAAAGTCTGGGGTTTTGGGCCCACTACTTATACCCCCTTTCTGCTTCTGAAGTAGGCAAACTTCAAAGGAAAGTCCCTGTAGTTAATAAGACCCTGCCTTGCCCAAGCCTGGCCCCAGACACACACCAGGGGGATGGAGACTGCATTGTGTGAGGGCAGGCACAGCACAATCAGGTTTAAGTGACCACTCCTCTCTCCACTGTAGCTCAAGTGGTCTATCAGGATATGCAGGCTACACCCCAGCTCCCTTTGTGTCACTGTCTAGTGGGTATTCACAAACAGCCCAACTGTCAGTCTGACCCAGACAGGGAATACACACAAGCAGGCAGAGTTACAGAATGGTTTAAGCAAGAAAATGAGCACTTTCTTAAAGTGGCATTTTCAAACTGACAATCTAAAAAACAACTTTACAAAAAGGTGTATTTTTAAATTGCGAGTTCAGAGACCCCAACCTCCACATCTCTATCTGCTCCCAAAGGGAAACTACACCTAAAAGATATTTAAAGGCAGCCCCCATGTTAACCTATGAGATAGGCAGGCCATGCAACAGTGAAAACAACGTTGGAAGTATTTCACTGTTAGGACAAACACATCAGTACATGTCCCACCTTTAACATACACTACACCCTGCCTATGGGGCTACCTAGGGCCTACCTTAGGGGTGCCTTACATGAATAAAAAGGGAAGGTTTGGGTCTGGCAAGTGGGGACACTTGCCAGGTCGAAATGGCAGTTTAAACCTGCACACACAGACACTGCAGTGGCAGGTCTGAGACATGTTTACAGGGCAACTCATGTGGTGGCACAATCAGTGCTGCACGCCCATTAGTAGCTAACGATATTGTGCACCTCCACAGTGCACTGCTTATGACCTCACTTATTACATCAATCACAAAATCTTCAATGACACCACTGATGAAATCATTGAATAACTAATAGTTTTTTAAACACTAATGACTCAAAAAGACATTTACTGATATACATCTAAAGGAACTGTTCAATAGCTTCTATACTGCTATTGAGTGTATGCTTTCGAACAACGCTTGGCCTCCGAAAGGTGTGTGTGTAGAATGTGGGCTCTCCATGAATAGCTGCCCACAGGACACAGGCTCCATTTAGTAATATCTTCACCAACTAACATAGATTGTGTAGGTAGTAGGTTCTCCCTGAAAAGCTGTGCACAGGGTGATGGCTGTGTGTAGCAGGGGCTTGGCAACCTAATGGGGCTTGGTTGTCTGGAGGGAGCGAACTCTCAGTGAAGAGCTGTGTACATGACAAGGGCTATGAGTAGCAGAGGCTTGGCCACCTAATGAAACTAGGGTGCATGGAGGGAATGGGCCCTCAGAGAAGGGTTCTGCTCAGGGCAAAGTCTTACATAGGAGTTTGACGCCCTAATGGGGCTGGAGTGTCCAGAGGGAGTGGGCTTTCCATGAAGAATTTTGCATAGGATGAAGTCAGTGTGTACTAGGAGATAGGGCATCTGAGGCTTGTGTCTCAAGAAGGAGTGACTTGAAAAGTAATTAATTTATATGAGCAAATACACTTATGTAATTTATGCTTTACATAATTATTTACATATTTCAACTGTTGTACTCATTTGTAGAGTAAAAAGAACATCAGTATAGTGGATAATGCCATCAGTGAAGTAATCAAACATGTCATGAGTGGAGAATTATATAAACTCATAAGAAGTGCATGGTGGAGGCGCAAGTTATAGTTAGCTCAGTAAACTATAACTGAATTTCATTTTTTTATTTTAGTTTACAATTGTATTTTTAACTCACATTTTCATCTAAATATAACCTCACTTCAACCTTTGTTTTTTGACTGAATTTCTAAGTTTTAATTAACATAAAGAGAGATATTAATATGAGACCCAACTCTAAAGTCACTTTAATATTTGTGTCAAAAATTTCTAGTTTTTTTAATTTAAAGTTACAAAATATTACCACTCCTAACTATAATGTCACTTTAACCTTCGGTGTTTTCAGTGAATTTCTATTGTTATGTATTACCAGAAAGTAAACTATAACTAACATATTTAACTTCATGTGGTAGACCACTGCTGAAGTAAGGAAGCTTGAGTATGTGAAGAAAATGAACTCCTCGTCAAGAACTGCTCAGAGGGCGCAGCCTCTGCTTAGTACTGGCTTGCCCATCTTATCGTCCTTGGGTGTCTGGAGGAAGTGGGCTCTCCATGAATAAAGAGCGGCAAACAGAGCGTATGCTGTGCATTGTAGTAGACTGCCCACTAAATGGGGCTTGGGTTTCTGGAGAATTTGGGCTCCATGCACAGTCTGCACACAATGTGCTGAATGTGCATAGTAAGGACTTGCCACGTATGTTTCTGGATGAAGTAGGCTCTATGCACAGACTGTGCACTGGGTGCTGATTGCATAGTAGTGGCATTCCCACCTACTGGACCTGGGTGTCTGGAGGGAACTGGCTCACCATGAAGAAAGGCAAAAAGAGCATAGGATATTGCCAACTTAATGGGGCTTAGGTTTCTGGAGGGAGTAGGCTCTACACACAGTCTGAGCGCTGACTGTGCATAGTAAGGACTTGCCTACTTAATGAGGCTTAGGTGTCTGGATGGAGTGAGATTGACGCACAGACTGTGCTGAAAGTCCTTAGTGGGGGGCCTGTCGACCTAATGGCGCTTCAATTTCTGGAAGGAGAAGGCTCCATATATAGGCCCTCATTACGAAGTTGGCGGTCGAGACCGCCATGCCGGCGGCAGCGGAAATTACCGCCACCGGCATGGCGGTCTCAACTGCCACAAAATGAACACAGTGGGGACCGCCACAGGAGGCCTTCCACCAACGCCAGGCTACCGCTGACAGGCAGCCTGGCGATGGCAGAATTCTTCAATCAGTGCTGCCCTCAGGATAAAGAACCCTTGTTCCGCCAGCCATTCCCTCACGGTTACACCCTTACTAAGGAAAGGCTGGCAGAAGGGGTGCTCCAGGGCTCCCCTGCCCATGCTGATTTACAGTCAGTGATCTGTGCGACGGGTGCTGCTGCTCCTGCCGCACAGCGGCATTGACGATGGCTCCATGTGGCCCAACACTGTTTCCGAATAAGGGCTGGCGGCGTCTCAAGGGGGCTTGCAGTCTGTGATAAGACCGACAGCATGAACACGGCAGGGATTCCCGCCGTGTTCATAATGATCCCCGTAGTCTGCATACTAAGCGCTGACTATGCGTAGAACTGTCTTTCTGACGTAATGGGGCTTGTAAGTCTTGAGGGAGCGAGCTCTACGCAAGGACTGCGCACTAAGCACTGACTCTGCCTAGTAGGGGATTACCCACCTAATGGGTTTGGGTCTTTGGAGGGAATGGGTTTTACGCACACTCTGCTGACTGTGCATAGTAGGGACTTGCCCACCAGATGAGGTTTGGATCTCAGGAGGGACTAGGCCCTATGCACAGTCTCCACACTCACTGCTGACTGTTTATAGCAGGCGCTTACCAACCTAATAGCACGTGCATATCTGGAGGTAGTTGGGTCTACACATAGTCTGGGAAATGAGCAGAGGCTGGAGTAAGGGCGTGTCTACCTAATGGGGCTTAGATTTCTTAAGGGAATGGGCTCTACACACAGTCTGCTCACTCAGCACTGACTGCGTAGTAGGGGTTTACCTACCTAACAGAGCTTGCACGTCTGAAGGAAGTCAACTATGCACAGTCAGCGTATTGAGCACAGAATGTGCATAGTAGGGGCTTTCCTACCTAATTGGGCGTAGGTCTCTTGAGGGAGTGGACTCTATGCACAGTCTACACACAGTGTTGACTGTGCGTAGTAGGGGCTTGCCCACCTAATAGCACTTGTACGTTTGAAGGAAGTGGACTCTATGCACATTCAATGTACTGAGCATAGAATGTATGCAGTAGGGGTTGCCCACCCAATGAGGCTTAGGTCTATTGAGGGAGTAGACTCTATGCACACTAAGTGCTGGTTTATGTGGAGTACTGGCTATACTACATAATGAGGCTTGTGTGACTGGAGGGAGTGAGCTCTATTCAAGACTACATAATGAGAACTGACTGTGCCTGGTAGAGAATTACCCACCTAATGGGACTTGGGTCTCTGGAGGGAATGGGCTCTACACACAGTCTCCGCACTCAGTGCTAACTGTGCATAGAAGGGGCTGGCCAACCTAATAGTGCTTGCAAATCTGACGGAGTGGGGTCTACGCACAGTCTTGGCACTCAGCATAGGGGCTTGCCCACTCAATGGGGCTTAGATCTCTGGAGGGAAGGGACTCTACACACAGTCTGCACACGCAGTGCCTACTGTGTGTAGTAGGTGCTTGTCCACCTAATAATGCTTGTGTGTCTGGAGGGAGTGGGGTCTAAGCAGAGTTTGTGCACTGAGCATAGACTGTGCTTAACAGGGGCTTGCCCACCTAATACAGCTTAGGTCCCTAGAGGAGTGGGGTCTACACACTCTGCGCTGACTGTGCTTAGTAGGGGATTACCCCTACTTGCAGGAGGTGAACGCTCTGCAAGTAGGCATAAGGGTTTGCCAAAGTAATGGGGCTTCACAGTGTATTGGGAGCACAGTTTCCATAAAGAGCTATGAACAGTCCAAATGCTGTGCTTTCATTTTTAAATGACTTTTGGGCCTCTCCCGATCCTGTTGATCTCTCACAGGAAAGCAGCACCTAAAATTCTTGTTTTAATTTAAGAAAGGGGGTGATTCCTCGCCTCCCCTTTCTCCCCCACATAGTCTAAGGCGGTAAGGGTATACCCTACTCTACCCTCTCCTATATATTTTAGTTTTAATATTCCGGACACAATGACTGAGTCTTGGCCAATGGGACTCCAGTGGGACAAACTGTCAACCTATCTATAAATTTAATTTTGAACCTTCATTTTTAAAAAACTATTGGACTGATTTACACCAAATCACAAAAAGCACACCTGGGTAAAGATCTAGCTTTGTGCCAAATTTGGAATAATTAAATTTTGGCTGTATCACTGGCTAAAATCTTCTATGGAAACTGCAGGAGGAAAAAACATTTTGAGACCCCCTTTATTTCTCAGCCCCACTTGACAGATCAGTCCAAAACCTTCGAGGAAGGAGCGGAAGTGTGTTTGTTTTTTTAATGTTAATTGAAGATTCATCAAATGGAACCAAAGTTATTAGCGAAACAATAAAACACTCTTCCTATGGAAACTAACTACACAATGGCAACCACCACTGTGAAAATAATTATATATATATATATATATATATATATATATATATATATATATATATATATATAGCCAATAGTTAGCTATAGTTAGGACCTGTTTACAATAGGAAAAGCATTTTGTGTTTTGCTAACAACTTTGGTGCGTTTTGACTAAACTTCTAGTGTCCTGGTCACTTCAGCTGCTGTATGGAAAGTTTTGGGGTCATCCGTCAAGCGAGAGCGAGAAAAAGAGGGGGCCGGGGGGGTCAAAACACGTTTTCCCCATGCAATTTGCCAAAGGGATTTTAAACATGATTACAGTCCGAACCGCTGAATGGAATTACACCAAATTTGGCGGAAAGCTAGATCTTGGTCCAGAAAGCTCTCTTTTTGTGCTTGGGTGTAAACCCATTCAGTAGTTTTAGTATTAAAGGGCAGAAAAATGTAGATACGTGGATCCTTCACACATCCACCCACGGTGGGTCATCAAATCCCAGAGAAAAGAAAGGCCATGATTGATGTCTGCAACCTGAAAGGAAATTTGTGGATGCCATTTTCTTTCTAGCATCGGGCAGGGAAATGAAAGAAACAATAAAAAACTGATAGCAGGGGTTAGGATACAGGTATCCTGACCCCAAAGGAGAGATGGATGGACAGATATTGACAAAAAAAAATTTATTTGGCCAATCTGTGGATCCATTGCTGCGCTCAGCATGGCCCCAGGTGTAAAATCGCGCAAAATAGTGAAAGATAAAACACCCACTCAGACACCAAAACTTGCAGCGCAGTGAATTTGAGAAAAAGTGCAGCACTGCTAATTAAACATTATTGATGAGAAAACTGCACATGGCGGGTGCAAGAGTTATAGTTTCCTTAGGGCACGAGTTACAGTTACTTGAAATAACTAACTATAACAGGTGAATTTTTATGGTTTTGTGTGTTTAAAATGTGAGCCTAACTATGACATCCTTGTAATCGCTTGCATTTTATGTGACTTTCTATGGGTTTTCTTAAATTCTACTTCCTAACTATAACGTCCCTGTAACGTTTGGTATATATATATATATATATTGTTTTCTTGTGATCCTGCATCTTCCAGTATATATATATATATATATATATATATATATGATACAAATTCACTGGAAAAAAACAAAGGTTACAGAATTTACTTGCACAAAACCAGAATTCAGCAGTTATAGCTAGAGTTATTTCAAGTAACTATAACTCACGGCCTAAAGTTTTACAGGAAATATGCCAGTGATATTATCAATGATATTACCAAAGATGTCATGAGTGCTGCAATATGCGGGGTAATTAGCAGTGCATGGCGAGGGCACAAGTTGTAGTTACCTTAGGCCCAGATTTATAATTAATTGAAATAACTAACTGCTGAATTTATCTAGTTTTGTGGTGTGAATTCAGAACCTAACTATAACGTCCCTGTAACCTTTGTTTTTTAAGTGAATTAAAAAATGTGCGGCTGGACTTGATGAGCGCGAGACTTGGCCTCAGGGCCTGTCTCTCTGGATGTGAGAGGGTGACTGGGTGTGAGAGTGGCTGTCTGGATATGAGAGGGTCTAGGTGGGTGTGAGAGGGAGTTTAGGAGGGAGCAGTTTTTACTGGTTAGTTAGTAAGTGCTATCTCATTAGGTGAATGGCCAGTGTGTGGGAGAGGCAGTGCACCCCCTCCAATGGCCGATTTCGGCACCAGTGACCCCATCCCTCGGGCCCTTTACAATTCAATGGGGAGGGTGTGTGGCATCCCTCCCAGGCCGATTTTAGCCCCAGGGACCCTATCCCGTAGGGCACAGCCTTAAAATAAAAATATCTGGGGGAGGGGTGAGAGGTGGCAGCGTGTACCCCCCGACCCCAGGCCGATCTCTGCCCAAGGGACCATCCCCCGGGGTCCAGCCTTAACATTTTATTTATTTTTCTGGGTAGGCAGGCTGTGAGCTCCCCCTCCCCCAGCTGATTTCAGCCCCAGGGACCCCATCCCTTGGCCTTAAAATATTATTCGTTTCTTGGGGGGTGGGGGGGGGGTTGGTGGAGGGGAAGCAGCATGGCCCCCTTCCCCAGAACGATCATGGACCTCGAGACTCCATCCCTCAGGGCCCGGACTTAACATTTAAATTTTTTTGGGGAGAGGGGCTGCTTGGCCCCCTTCCCTAGGCCGATCTTGTCACTTGACACTCCTTCCGGGTCGATCTCAGCCCTGGGGACCCAATCCCCCAAGCCCAGCCATATCACCTGGGTGACCCCGAGGGCACCCAGTGTGCAATGAGACCGGAAGGCCTCCGTGGTCCCAGCTGGCTCCTGCGGGAGCTGGCACTGCTGTCACAGGCAGAGAGGCGCAAAAGAGGCAGCTGTTTTCTCTGTTTCCCGGCCTGCATCTCTGCAGGTAGGGAAACAGAGTAAACCTTAGCTTCCAGCAAGTGAAAGCTGTTTGACAGCTCTCACTTTCTGGAACTGGAGTGTTTGCTCTAACTTCGTGGGAGCTGTCAAAGCACCCGCCATGTCACAGCAAACATCTATGTCCCGGAGGTGGGCACCCGGGGACATAGCAGGAGGAGGCCCTGGGGAGTGGTGGTCCCCAGGGCCATTATTGGGTCCTTGTGGCCCCCCTCCAATGTTTAACTGCTCAGGAGATGTGCTGGTACCCGGGACCAGGGGTCTGTTCAGTCCCCTTCATTATTTAAATTCAGCCCCAAGGAGTTGGTGGTCCCCGGCTGCTTCACCTTAATTTAAATGAATCGCCCCAGGGAGGTGGTGGTCCCCGGGGCTGAGGTGGGTGCGAGGCCCCCCTACATTCATTAATTTACATAGTCTCGGGGAGGTGGCAGTCCGTAGGGCTGTGAGGGGCATGTGCCCCCCCCTTAATATAAATGAATAGCTGCAGTGGTCTGAGGGGCTGCAGGGGTGGTGGGGGGCACCCCACATTCTTTAATTGGTTAGCCCCAGATGGGAGTCGGTCCCTGGGGCTGTCTGTGGCCCTCGCCATTGTTTGTATTTGTATTAAGCCCCGGGAAGGTGACGGTCCCCCGGTTACGTATATTCATAAGCCCTGACGAGGTGGTGGCTCCTGGGGCATAAAAATACCCTAAGAGGGGGACCCTGTGCACCGCCCCCTCCTTATTTTTACATGCCCCTGGGACTTGACCCACCCAGGGGCTTTACTAAAACAACGATGGGAGCCGACGCTTGTTTTTTTTTATTTTTTATAGTGGATTTGTAACTGCAGTGCAAATTTGTGGTAAAACTGTTTTTTTAAAAGTGCTTTTTTTGCCCGTGGGTTGTACCTATCTTTGCCCCTTTTCTTATTTTTATCCTTTTTTTAAGGACTCAGCTGAAGCCAAGCCACAAGATGGCCGAGCCACTTCCTTATTGAAGTGTTGGGAGCCAATCAGATCTCAGCACAAGATTGGTTGGGTTCGTGGAGCCTTCATGACCCTATATATACACAAATTTGTTTTTACACCAAATAACAAAAAGGGTTCTTTCTGGACCAAGAGCTAGCTTTCTGCCATATTTGGTGTAAATCCATTCAGGGTTCGACCGTATTCCTGGTCACATTCTCATGGAAATGAACACGCGGAAAACAGGTTTTGGGACCCTCCCCCTTTTTCTCAGCCCACGCTTGACGTATCACCCCGAAACTTTCCAGATAATAGGTGATGTCCGTATCATGTATTTTGGGAAAATTTTGTGAAGATTCGTCAACCGGCACCAAAGATATAGACAAGTAAAACAACACTTTTTCATAGAAACTTTGTTCTAACTATTACTACCTAGTGGCGACCGTCAACAAGTAATATATATATATATATATATATATATATATATATATATATATATGTACATATATGTATTTATTATCAGCCTCAAGGTTATTTTATTGATTCAGCTGTTAGTAATCTCTCTAACTGTTTTATCTGCAGTCAGATAACAAAGCTCCGGCATTTCTTCTCTCACAATCAGTCTTAGTGTCAAAATGTAAGCAACATTTGGTTACCTCCTTCCTTACAGGCATGTTTTGTGCGACAGCCCATGATCTTGCAGTGGTAATCAGTGCACACAGTTATCCAGGTAGGAAAATGGAAGATTCTTTTCATTTGTATTTCTGTTATTTGTTTTGTTATGCAACTAATGCCAACCTGCAGCTAAAAAAAAAAGGACGATCTGCCACATATGACAGAAATGTTGTGGTTTTAGTTTGTTACTGTCCTATAGCATACTACAATAGAGAGTAGTGTGGCAACGTGGAACTTTTAGTGTTTTCCAGCGAATGTGAGAAAATTGTGTTTTTTAAGCTTGATGTTGGGAGAGCACTCTAGAACAAAGAAATCTGTGAGATCCACTCAAGCTGCACCTCACAGAAGTTACGCACCTGGTGCTCTAGTTTTCAAAAAAGTCTGTGGTTGATAGGGTTCCCTAGATGCCCACCAACGCTGGGTCCAGATACTGCAGCCAAGTTGACCATCATGCATGTGCACAAAAGGACTATTATTAGAATCTCTCAATGGTCGCTAGGCCCAATTGTCAATGCAAAATTGTGCTGAAAGCTGTCAATTACAGTGTAATCTATGTAAAGCAATACCTGGTGTTTTCTCAGTAGTTTGCTTATGGTTAACTGCTTTCCCAGTATCAGAACTCTCAAAGATCTCAAACAAGACAAAAACATTATTCTATCTGTAGAAGATTTTTACAAATCTGTTGTGAATGCCTTCCCAAGATTTGTCTTTATCAATTTCACAGAAGAATATTTATGGAGAAGGTCACGAGAGCCTTCTCCATAAATCATGAGGTTAAACTGTTCAAATGAGTGAAGACATCTCAAAAACTTTAGAGACTTTGGGTCACCTAGGGATCAACAAATCGTAAAACTAACACGTTTTCTAAGCCAGGAGGCAAGGAGACATTTTGGAGAAATCTCTGTTATAACAAAAAATATATTTGATAAAAGCTGGACTGTAGAGCAAGCATTAAGACCTGGCAGTGCTTAATTTGTAAATAAAAAGGTATTGGTGCCCAAAGCCCTCCTCTTAAACATGCGGCTGCTGCAATTAAATATGGAAACCCAGAATACTGAGGCTTCGTAATCCTGAAGCCATCTTGGGCCTCTTCAATCCATATAAAGCCACTCCCTGCCCCTTCAGCTCACTCTAGCCACTTTCTACTTTCTCCCTTTGTGATGCTTTTTCGTTTTTCCCTTCCTCCGTCTTTCCCATATGTGTCTTTTGCTTGCAGCAAATGTTTGAGGTAGAACAATAAGCCCCGGCCCTCAAAAATAAGTGCCGGTGCTCAGCACCGGAAACAACAAGCACAAATTAAGCACTGAGACCTGGGCTAATATTATACCTCCAGGTAAGACATACCTGAACGTTTTTATCAATCTCTTCCATTTTGTCTGTGTTCTGGCTCACTGATGCAAGACTACTGCTGTTCCTCTCTACCTGGATGTCAGGATCTTGCAAGTCTATCTCTTGCTGGTGCTTCTGGGATTCCTGCTGGAGAATGTTATTTGCCATTATCAACTGGGAACTCTGTCAAATCATATCACAATTTCTTCAGTGTGGTTGGTCTTTGGAAACTTAACTTTATACAGTAACATGAACTGTATAAATCAATATGCTTAAAATATAATTACATTTGTTAGCAAACATTTAAGAACTATCCCTTACTTCCCTTTTTCAAATTGGTCTGCTGCTAAGCAAATAAACAATATAATTACAGCACATATAAAAATCTATGTTACACATTTCAAAATAGAATGACTGGCTAGGAATTAGGGCCCAGATGTACAATGGATTTATACTCATGAAAAGCAAAAGTAAAGCTTTACTAACTTCGCATAGATCAAAACATGTTTTTATTACCTAGTGAACTATTGTGACCTTATAAAGACTGACTATGCGCCCCAGATGCTAATGGATAAAAGATGTACTGCAACAGTAACAATGGTTATCACAAAACCATGGAATCTGTTTCCACTTTATCTGAAGCTGCACTTGCTGTTTAAAGGGAGCAAGTGATAGTGCTAGACGCCATGTCCAACTCCATGGTCACCTGCCTTACAAGACCCTTCTCATAACAATTCCTATTAATTTCCCGGGATGCGATATCAGGTGCATTGCAAATGCGATAGGGGAACCGAAGTCCGCTGTTTCAAGCAAGACTCCATCCATGCATTTTCAAGACTGTCACGCAAGGAGCTTTAGCAAGCTTCACGTCTTCAATAGTATTGTGATGGCAAGCGTGTGGCATGCATGTGGCTCAATGTATAGTGTTGCTTTAAGTAGTTTGGATCAATGGATTTGGAACAAATGAGAAGAATGATTACACAACCTTTTATATACTTGGATCCTACATTATTTAGTGAGAGTTCACATCCCAAGTGCAGCTAGAGCTTTTCCAAATGTGTTAAAAACAGATTATCTTGTAGACACACACTTGTACATTAATTTGGTACTTCCATATCATAAGCTGTTGTGGGAGCCCTTTTCCTTCAGTTTCCTTCAAAGAAGCACGGTAAACTGAGCTGTTCACATTCTTGGTGTACTTTTTAAACTAGGGCTTGCCCAGAGATTCTTGGAACCAACTTTGGTTTCCACCAAATTAAATACCCTTGAAACTTTTTTTTTTTTTTCTTATCCAACCCTTGTTTCTTTGAAATCTGCTACTTTTAAGCTAGCGATATCAATTTTATTTGGTTGCATTAACACATGTATCAAAACATTAACAAGTGCACGTTTCACACGTTTTCGCTCCATAGCTAGAAACCACTTTAGTGATCTGCTAAACCTCTTCCTATAGCAGATCCAAGAACATCTCGTCATCAGTTCACAAACCTGGCCTATCCTGAGTACACAGACGCACATGTAGATTAGACCGGGTCTGAACTTTAGTCAAGCTTTGTATGCCATTCTGCTCAACTGTCCAGTTGTCAACCAGGTTCCCTACATTTTAAACACCGCCTATAGCCTTTCTATTACTGTTATTGTTTAATTCAACAAAGGTTTCTACATTTTCTATAAGAGTCGTTAACTGCTTTAGCAGTAATTTCCAAGAAAATTTTTGTCAGTGCCCCCTTCCACAAACCTTGAATTCTTCAAATGCCCGCCAAATGCACAACTGATTACCCACAGAAGTGGATTTCTTCCAGCACTGACTTGAAGTACCAGTGTAAATTCATCCACGTTGGCAATATATGAACTACCACCGATTAAAATTCGCACAGGCATTTTCTTAGTGTTCGTTGCATCAGCCGTTTTGAATGTATTTTCTAATTGGCTTCCAATATCACATTTACAATCTCTTTTTGAACGTGCTCCTCAGACCTGCTCAGGGTCTGACATCTCTAGCACCTTATGCAGCCGACCCCTTCTGCCTACTAGTGCCCCTACCTCCCGCCCGACACTTTTTAACAAAGTTAAATACCGTCAAAGTAACTTGCCTAACATCCTAAGGTTTTATATTTTATAATGCAGAGCTTAACTTCCTCGTCTTCAACATGTCCTAAACTGGATACATCTACCCTAATGTTCCATATAACCCACACATTCCACTTTTTCATCATGTATTAAGCAAAAAAAAAACCAGCTAATATTCATAACTGTGTAAACTACTCTCATCATAAAAAAATCTTTGAAGAATATTGTCATTCTTTTATCTGTAAATTAAGAAAAATACCTGTAACATGTAACCATAAAGCATACTGAGCTAATTGGGAGCAATATTTGAAGCCTGGAACTAAGAGTTCAACTACCAATGGTACTAAAAGCACAGTCTGTTTACACCTGCAGAGACTATTTTTTAAATAGGGGCATCTTGACTTTTCCTGCTTGCCTAACCCTTTAATGTCCTGTCCGGTCCAAGTGTTTTGTAATCATTTCGAACATGTGGGAACATTTTTGAAAAAAGACCCAGTCAACTATTGCCAAGCTGACATGGCATTTGTCCTGTCACGGAGGAAAAGAAAAAAGCTAGTGAAAATGAGACACATAAGATATACAGACTAACTCACCAAGGCAAAAGAGGGCATCCTCGTCCTAAATAATGGTCAATTAATGCTGAAAAGTTTTCCTGAGTCCTTAAATCCAACATGTCAGAAATACCCAAGGTGAAAATCCACTAGGAATGATTTCTCTGACGACGTGTGAGAGATATGTGGCTTTCTGAGTTTCAAGGGAAAAAAAAAACAAAGGGCTGGAAACAGCCATGAGTGTCTTTAAAGTTTTATGTAATGAAGAATATCTAGATATGGCAAGACAAATCAAGATATTGAGAAAAGGATTAATTTAATCTGGTGTGCTTGCAATGAGGACAGCCTTAATAGAAATAAAAATCAAGAGATTCATATACCTTTTATTTAATGCTCTTCCTGCCGTGGGGACAGAGACAATAGGAAGAGACATTAAACTACAATATGGGGCCTCGGGAGAAGAAAAGCAATGTAAAGCAGACTCATACGGCCCTAAATAAATGGAGTAGGAATTATTTCGATGCTACAAACCTACTACTCATATTCGAATAACTGAAATAAAGATAATCGGATTATATCTTGCAAAAGACCACGAAGACATGCTTAAATAACAGGTCCGTGGAAGACTCGGCCACAGTAAATTATTACAAACTATAAAACGCGAGTGTTAAGGTTGTTTTGGGATCTGGGCAGAAACACAAGTCCGAAAGTGACATTCCCCCAGCTTTCAGGCAAATATGAGAGAAGAGGTGGCTCGTCTATAAAGCAGAATCCGAAATCACAACAGGGATTGTCTGTCATGCACTGGGCAAGGGGATGGGCAATCCTTCAATGCTGCTACAATGCGCACACACACACACACGAACGTGTTGTATCTAGCCACGGTATTCTGCTAGTGCTTGAATAATGGTGGTAATACCTGGCATAAACTGTCCACTCAAGGCATGATGGTGTTCACCCACCAATGTCCTGGCTGCACCATAATAGTTGTAATTCATGACACCGTCTGGTCATCCCAAGCATGATGGTCCACTGCTTACCTTTAGTGTAATGCTGGTAAAATAAATAAAATTGGCAGTTTGTGGGCTTTCAGGACATCATGATGCCCACCAATGGTATAATGCTTGTTTTGGCATTCTATTGGCAATTCATGTATTATGGACACACAAGGCATGATTGTACCCACTCTTGTATAGAGCCTCCTTGCTATGATGGTGATAATTTCTGCCCTAATGTGGATATCCATCTCATATAATACGGTTCCTTGCATAATTGTTTTCATTTGTACCATAAAGTAGACTTCCATGGCATGATAGTGCTCATCACTGGTATAATGTGGGCCCTGGCTTTATGGTGGTGGGTGTGGCATACTGGGCAAAACAAAATAGGAAACACTGGGGCATGCAAAGGTGTAACTATTCAAGTGTGGTAGTAGTAAATGTGCATCCTTGATAAAAAATAACACATTGACAGTTTGGTACCAACAATGTCTTTGCTAAAAATAAAAAAACAGGCATTTCGGGACAGAACGTTTGAGTTTTTTCATAAAAGTGATGTGATTATATTTTGGGATAGTTTAGTTAAAACAAAAATGAAAGAGCAAGTATTTTTATAAACTGAAAAGCTAATATTTGGTTTAAAACAACTGCATTTCAAAATATGTATTCCCATCGGATAGTTAATGATAATCCTTATTGCTCTCATACTCTAGTCTGTAGAAGTGGTGCACCCTTTGGCTGAAAAGCATTAATGGTTTGTGAACCCTACAAGTGCCTCGTGTCGAGTTCTTCTGAGTGCTGACTGAGTTTGTCTTTTTTGTTAATTTGCAACCCTGTCCGCTCCAGTAATAATTTCAATCATAGCATATGACTGAGAATCTACTTCTAATGGGTAAAATGGAACTACAAAAAAAGTGAAATGTATACACGCCAATATATACTTTAAAAAATCGTAGTCTATGCTAAATTGCATTTTCCACCCTACCTCTGCGACCTAGGACTTTTAGACATGTTTTAAATTGTGCTATGAAATGATCTGTCCTTACTTTTTTCTATACATTTTTTGCAGTGAGTAAGCCCATTCTTATCCTTAGAATGGCCAGGCCTGTTTTTGACATACCCTGAAAGTACAGTAATACTTAAAAGTACTCTTTCAGAACCTATGGCTCATTTGCAAAACTATGTGAAAATTGTGCAGTAAAACACAATATTTTGCTCTATTACTCAATGTGTCTCAGGAAGAATCTCTCCAACTACCCCGAAGGCTTTGCTCACTCTGACGGTGCAATTCGGTGCGACTATTTTCACTCCACCACATTCAAATAGAATGGCTCCACCACAACAAGAGGGTTCGCAGGAGTTAGTGGGCACTAGTATGTTGTGCTAGGGAAACATGATTCGCTTATAATTATTTAGCTTTAGAGAATGGTCAATTTTTCAGTCAAAAGAAAAAAAGGAAAAAACGCATGACTTATGAACCCATGTGATGATAAAGTATGTGGATGGGAAGAGTTGAATGTCCACAATGGCCTTAACCCATCTTTCAACAAACTGAAGTTGTTTTTGTCCCTATCAAATTTCAGTCACGGACAGTATCATGTGCAGTTTTGTATCGAGGATGCTAGGAGGGGGATAGAAGGAGTGGAGGGGGGCGTTGGGGGTATTTTATTAGCCATTCATCTTAAAGAGAAATATGCTACAGAGAACACAAGTGGATCAGTACTTCACTTAACAGCGATATTAATATAGCCTTAGAACCCGCCGTAGCGGGCTCTACCGGCTATTAAAGGCCCGCTCCCCGCGTTAAATGCCCGAGCCGAAGGCGAGGGCATTTAACAAGGGAGAGGGACTTTAATAGCCGGTAGAGCCCGCTACGGCAGGTTCTAAGGCTATTAGAACATGCTGCCACACAGGGCAGAATGTTCTATTAAAAAAATAAAAATTCACGGAGCCCGAGGGGATTAAAATCCCCTCGGGCTCCGTGAGGCTTTGTTCACAGCTGTTGCTGTGAACAAAGCGAACATTGGAATGTTGGCGCTGCTGGCTTTTACTGGCCAGTAAAAGCCCGCAGCACTCCATTGTTTTCAATGGAGCCCCCAGCATTCCAATGTTCTAATTAAGATTACAAGCTTTACCTCATGCCAATTCGTTGGTACCAGCACCCCCTTAAATACTTAGGAGGATATATATATATATATACACACACACACACATGCATGAAGAAAATAAACAATGAAGAACCATTTTATACAGTTTAGACTTATAGTGAGATGATCATACTCTTGTAAATAGAACAATTGACTTCTTTTGAAGTCACTTTATAAAATATAACGGGCATCAAATTTATCATAGGCACTTTGCACATTAATAGATGGAGACTTGTGGCTATGTGTCAAAGTTGTTTTGCTTCGAAAGAGACAAGCAGAGCATCACTTGTGCACCACCTATGTGCACTGACATTAGCTGCTTTCTCGGGCTGTGTGCGCAGTTGGATGTAGAGCACACTGGCAAGACCAGTGTGCAGATCTGTAGATTGGGACTTTTTTTAGGGTGTTAAGGAGTCCAGCTCAAAGAACAGGGAGGTGGGAGTTCCACTGAGGAATCTGCAGCTAGATCAAATATCTACCAGAAAGAGCTCTACCAAAGGTAAGTAACTTGTTTTTCTGATGGATACTTTTAACCATAGATTCCTTACTTTGTGAATAGATACTTTGGCTCTTGTGGATTGAACCCTAGGTATTCAAAATGCTGCTACCTGGCCAATTGGGAGGTTGTCTGCCTCTACACTATATTGCCCTTCTTTGCACTAGCAAAATACCCAAATACCTGATAGTCCCCTTAATGCACTTTGGTGTTATCATTTTACAAATTGAATGCTCTCTTAGGGTTCAAATGATGAAGTCTCTCTTCCTCTTTGGGTATGCCCAATTTGAAAGTTTTAACCGCTTTTGGGAGAAAAGAACAGTACTAAGCACCAGCATAAGAACATGATGTAAGGTGGATAAACAGGAAGAGCCTGGACCTCACTCAGACATCAAGCTGATGTTATGACTATGAGAAAGACCATTTTGAGGGTCAGGAGACGTAATGCACAACTGTGCAACAACTCAAAGGGAGTACACAATAAAAAGGTAAAAACAAATTTGAAATCACAAAAAAAGCGGACAGAGCAGACAAGTAGCCTTTAACAGTGAACAAAGCAGCCCTTGCAGGGGTAGGTACAAAGCAAACAACAAAATGTCAGGCAAATTGGCCTGCAGTGGATCAACCTGGAGAGTGCCCCACCAATCAAAAATGTATCCCATGACCAACGAACACCAATTTTGTATAGGGATACCTTGCTACCAAGATGATAACAATGATCCCAGGAGGACAGTCAAATGAGGTTAACTATTGCTGCTCAATCACCAAGCACTGAGATGCAAATTGTGCAGGCCTGGGTGTAGGTCCCTGCCTTGCTGCTGCGACAGATGATTCTCCTGAAGTGGTAGCTTGACCGAACTTCTGCTTACCACACTCTCTGGCCCTACTGGGTGCCCCTGTGATGTCTTGGACCTGGTGGTTCCTGATTTCTTTAGGAACTCAGGGGAGGAGAGGTAGCGGCAGAAAGACATACAGGAGCTCTGAGCTCCACTCTAGACGTAATGAGTCACAAAAAGAGAGCCGCCTTGGAAACTCCATCCTGCAAAAGTGCTGATATCTTACCTTAAATATATTTACCATTCGAGGTAAAGGCCTCTGTGTGGTGGAGGCAAGTGTTATAAAGGCTGAATGGAACACTAATACCATGCATAGCTTCCAAGCATCACAAATACCTAACATGAGAGGCTGTTTTTCCACAGTCCACATTCTTAACTACACCTTAGTATATATGCCCCAGGCTTTCATCCTAATGCCTCTACCTATGCTGCTGTAATTCTACCCCTTTCTATGTTCGAGGAACTTCACCCATGCCTGTATCATGGTACTGCTATCCCTTCATACACCATATTAACTCTGCTCCTACACATACCTTCATACAACTATCCCTGCCTATTTATAACTTTACTCCCAGCTACAGCTAATACCTTTAATCCTGCCTGTGCCAAGAATCATTAGCATTTTCCATACCAAAGTAATATTTCTCCCTCCCCTTTCCATTTCACTAGCCACTTTTTCTCCTTACTTCATTTTTGTGCCATCTAAATGTCATTCATTTTTCTGATGTTTCCTGAAAGATTTCTATTAAAAGGGATTTCTGATTTAGGAAATTCACCAGTCTGAAGGCATCAGGCACCAGGCTGATATTTTCCATTTTACTTTAAGGGAAAAAAGTTTGTAAACCCTGTGCATTTTAGTGTTTAATTGCTGAGGCAAGCTACTATTTTCGTACATTGAGAAAATACCACTAAATGTCGTACTAAATCCATAAATCATGTCTTACTCCCACAAATGCAGGCTAAGCAAAATTGTCGCCCTGTGTTTAATTCCATCATCTATATAAGGAGATGTATTATCTTTCTCACTGCCTGCATTCTGTTCTACACATTGTTCTTCGCCAACATGGATCTGTGTGTGTTATCAGCTAAAACATTTTACTATATAAAATCTAAACCTTTTTACTATATATTTGTACCACTAAAATAGGTATTCATCCTACAGGTGATGTAATGCTATGGATGCACTTGACTTTAAAACTCTTCTAGGGAAACCAGCACTGTTTATATGTACTTCCTGCTTTTTTAGCTGTTCAGGATTGGGGACAGATTGAAAACAACATAGGCTTTGCTACATTTCTATGAGGGTGCAAAATGCACATGTGTGGAAATAGCACATGATTTCCTTTTCCCATTGTTCATCAGTCGTGTGATATTTTCACCCATAATAATGACAATTGTACATACTGCACAATTTACCCCTCTGTTTCTGTCTGTCTGAAGGGATTTGTGCAGGAGGGTGTGCATCGAGTACAAAACTCACTCAAGGCTCAATGGCACAACACTAAATCACTTTAGTGTTATAAAAACACTGCATTTTAGTGCATCATCTGCATGACACATTGTAAATACAATGCGCTAAAATTTTGCATAACACTAAGGTTTGTGCATTTGTATTAGGAATTTCTTGGTAAATCTAGCTCGTAGTTTGTAGGCTGTAGTTTGTGTGCACATGAATCAATGAAGCAGATATGCAATGTAGGTGAGAGCCTTTGATAATCCACATGCACATGTCCATTACTCAGAAAGTAACACATGAAAAAGGTACACTAGAAAAAGATTGCTCCATGTCCGCTGCATGTTTATTATATTAGAATATGACTCCTGGTGTTCAGTTTTTAAACAGCGTGGCAATGTCAACAGTGTGAAGAGATAAACAAGACAGTGACAAAAGGATGTTATTAGATTTCCTCACTCATATAATTTTGTGCATTTGCAATTCCAGGAAGTCTGTAGTTTTAACTCCAATTGAGATGCTTTAATCTTTCATCCAATTCATCCAGTCATATTTTTTGCGCATATTTTCCATTTATTTAAAATGAGGAGCCAGAAACAAAATATATAATAATTTGTTCCAAGAAACCTTACACTCTGTGTAGAGAAAACCCAGGAAGCAGGACTTTACCTTAGCCAGCCAGAGGTGTGCTAATGGGCGATCATACATAACAAAAGGTTGATTAACATGACCACAGACCGGTCTTCTGAAAGTTTTGAACGTGATTGAAAAATGAGGCTGGGGGATGGGCCTTTGGTAAATTGGGAGACAGATCAGCAGCATAGTATGTGATTGTCTTGTGAGTCTGACAATTGAAAGGATGGTGCTGAGGCAGATGAGCGTTAGTTCGCCCAAATCGCTGCATGAAGTTCAAACATATTTGTGCTCGCAAAAAGAAAAAAATATACAATCTTCCAGTGCACTACCAAACTTCATGTGCACAGACACTCGACTGTTCTGTTAAACATTACCTTAAGTTGTAAGTAAACTAAATATACCTCTTATGCAGTCAGCTGCTATGTTAGGTATAATAAAAGCTCATACAAACATCTCTGAGGGACCTTCCTAGGATGCGTTACTGGAGAAATTTATTTTTTCTACTCTTTAAACGGTAAATTCAGTGATGCATTCCTAATAACTTGATCCCAGCACAAGTAGCTGTCGCATGCCTGCATTAAATCCCCATCTAGATGGCCGTTTTAGCTTCGGTGGTTCCCTGTGTAATAATGTTTACTGGTGTACCCTACAAGAAGTTATTTTTTAACTATTAGTACTGCAATGCTTGAAAACTGAGGAGTGAAAAAAATTAAGTGCATTTTTATAGGCCTCATATACATAAAACATTTTACTTTTTGCCAATAATCCACAAGGAAAGACTTCCTAAGCTTTTCAAATGTGCATTTTGAAAGTCACCATTAGGAGGAAGGTAGGAAAGAAACCCTTGTACACACATATCAAAAACACTTGCATTGGGTGCTTTGTATCCATCGTGTGCACCTGTCCCTGCTGCATGTGTCCTGGAAGCCGTCTTAATATACCAAGGAAGCCACACCTGCCCTTCTGAGTGCGATGGGAAGCTCTGCCTTGTACAGAAACTGAGAGGCCAGGAAAGCTCTGGTGCAGGGGTGGGCTGCAACAAGAGGATTAGTAGAGTCACTGTGCAAGGCTGCTAAGTTTTTGACTGCCTGCTTACAGAAGCTTGTACAAGGGCTGCTCAGTCCTCCACAGTAAGGTGTCCCAGTTTCAAACTTGGCAGGCAGCAATACAGGGTGAACTAATCTTTTTACAAACGCCCGCTGAGCATCAGGCACCTGTGACCAGATCGCATGGACAAGTGGGCACCTTGAGCTTCTTCGGGCTCAGTAAGTGTGTATGTATATGGTCCAGTAGAAGGCATTTTGCCGAAATGCGTTGACAGACATTGTATTCAGGACTCTGTGTTACCTGTATAAGGAAATAAAATTACGAACTGAATACGGGCGCATTGGATTTATTGGTTTCGACGATTGGGAGATATTCTACGGGATCGGTGCAGCCGTCAGATGGCTATCAGTCCATCTGTTGAAGTATCATATATATATATATATATATATATATATATATATATATATATATATATATATATATATTTCTTCAACAGATGGACAGATAGCCATCTGACGGCTGCACCGATCCCATCAAGTATCTCCCAAATCTCGAAATCGATTAAATCCAATGCGCTCGTATTTAGTTCATGAATTTATTTTGTTATACAGGTAACACAGAGTCCTGAGTGTGATGTCTGTCGACGCGTTTCGGCAAAACGCCTTCTACTGGACAGTTTGGCTGCTCAGCCAACATCATTTACATACAAATTTTAAGTCCTTCATTTATTTCCATAACACTTTAGTGTACTGAAAAAGCGGCGGCCATTTTGAAGCATGCAATGATCATTATTTAAATACAACACTTGATAAGAGAATGAACCTACATTAATGCTAATACTTTCAGAAAAAATTAGAATTAAAAAGTCATAAATATCAAATATAATAGAGAAAAGGCAATAGCTTCCAATGATTCATAATGTTCGGTCATATAAAGACATTACTCAAATGACAGGAAAAGTAACAATATAGATATAAACGAAGGAACTGTAGTATCATATTTTTAAATATTTCGATTGTCATTCGTTATATATAAATATAATTATTACTAACTAATTAATATCCTGTATTAAAATTCTATTTGACTATATTGTAGTGCTTGAGTATATATCTAATGCCTATATGATCAAATCTGATTCATCTCTATCCTTATCTGTATAGCAGGTAATTCTATAGACACATGTAGATAGGTTGTATTCAAGTAAGGCCTCAGCATAAAGTGCAAAGTGCTAAAAATCTATACTGATAATAAGTGCAAAAAAAGCATATAAAGTGCATCAAAGTGTTACAAAACTCCAATTAAAACAACCAATTCTATTGATTTCTTGGTCCCATATCCTATTCCATATATATATATGTATCTCTATATGTGATATTACCTATTCTGCATTTGCCAAATTACAGGGAAGTGAAATTAAAGAATCATCATCAATAGCACAGTACAGATCTATATAATCATTCATAGGACCTAATGACACCTAAATTTCATCAAACTATAGTGTGAACTCAGAATAAAGAAAATTACTCAGTCATATCTACTTTACAAATTCTATCATGGCATGTTCATATGAGTTAATTATGATCTTCTCACCCATCCTTAAAAAGAGAATGTAAATAAAATACTGCTGAAATAGCACTACTATTTTTAGAATTAGAAAACATAGAGAGTCTCTTTCTAAAATGAGAATAAAAGCAGTAAACGGTATATTATCATCTAAGATGGACATAGAGCTCAGCATCAAGATTGTGCCCCAAAGGGGATTCGGAACCCAATAGTAAAATCATTTTGGATTCCATTTGTCTGAGCTCAAGCGTTCTGTTGCCAGCTCTGGGATTGTTTTTGATATGTTTGATGCCATAAAAGGATAAGGTACTACATTCTCCTTTATGTGCCTCCCAGAAATGTTTGGCCAAAGGATAGGTTTTGTCATGATTTTTTATGGCTCTGAAGTGTTGTAAGAATATATATATATATATGTGTGATAATTAGGGGTTCATAAGAAGACATCCATATTGTTCCGTCGACCACCCCAGAAAAGAAAGACAGACAGTTCGAAGTCAATGACCAAAACATCCCAATGCTGCCTGCTTCCATGTGTGCATAGCTGCCAAGTTTTCAGTTATATCATCTGAAACATTTGCATGATTATGGTAGACTTTTGTGACATTTAAATGCCATGTGTATGACATTTTGAATGACATTCAGTTGAACAAAGCAATTATCTTTATAATGAAAGATATCAAAATATACCCTTTTTATGGAATGCACTCGACTAGAGCCTGCCTCAACAGCTGCCATGTGTCTGAAGAGTTTATGCAAGCTCACAATTCTACCCATTTTCTAACACAACACTGTCCATCTCAGCAGGTATGGAAACTAAATGATTTTGGGACTAAAAACCCAGGCCCAAGACGGGCAGTGAGTCAGGACCCAGCTAAAGTAACCACCGTCACCAGAGACTGGCTGCTGCAGCTGGCACATATCAAACACTTAGGATAGGCAGAAAAACACAGCCAGTGGAACCTCTCCAGGACATTAGTTGCACCTCATTCAGCAGGAGATGGCCTGAAACCAGTGCTGTAAAGTAACAAAAAGCCCACATATAAATGTACCTTACTCCAGGCTGTGACAGGATGGGAGGGTATTGGACTTGCTGAGAAGTGCTACTTATGCACTAATTTAGGAAGCACAAGAGAATCAGGTGCGCTGAGGTGGTTTGATCTGTTCCTAACCCTGTCAGAACCTGTGTCATTGACTATAGTCAGAGCCCACGGCTGGAATGCTTTAAGACACGTGGCACTGGTATGTATGTAGCAGTTTTAAATATCTAAGCATTCATTTTTCTACTTTGCAAAGTGAAGTGTCTGTAAAGAACAGTTTCAGAACTGAGTTTTCAGGCAGATTGGGAATATATGCCAGTCAGTGCAACAAGGTTCAAATCGTCATCAACAAAAAGTGTGGAAACAGCAATAGTCTCTTTCAGAAATCCCTTCTTTATCACTTCATGGAGCTAGATGGTTTAAGGGGAGCAGATTGCACCCATGACTAAAGTATATTCCTGCTCTACTCACATTTCAGAAAATGAATGACTGATCTGAATTGTGACAAAGAATTACAAGAACTAAAAAACTTGCATACGTACCAGTCTTATGCCTGTGCTTTCAATGGTGTAGTACTCAGATAATTAAACAAAAAAGTTCAATATTTACATTTCTTCTGTGCCTAAATAAATGTATTTAGGAAAGATGTGCACATATAAGTAGAATAATTTTTCCATTTTCTGTTTAACCATGATGTTTGCACACATAGGGGCATATTTATACTTGTTTTGCACCAAATTGTCATCATTTTTTTTAACGCAAATTTGGTACAAAACTAACGACATATTTATACTTTGCCGCTAGACCCGTCTAGCGCCAAAGTAATGGAGTTATGCAAGGTAGGCGTTCTGGTTCAAGAAATGACTCAAGGGCCTTAGCGCCATATTTTTTACCCCATGCTAAAATCATGCACGGGATGAGGGGTCAAATAATGGTGCAAACCTTGCTTTGCACCATTATGTAACGCCTGGGTCAGGGCAAGCGTTAGGGGACCTGTGGGCCTATTTCCATGGTGGAACAACATGGAATAAGCCCACAGGTGCCCTCCCAGGCCCCAGGGACACCCCCACCCACATCGGAGGGACAGCGGAGGATGAGGGACCCCATCCCTAGTAAGTATAGATAAGTACAGGTAAGTATTTTTGTTTAAAGTGCCATGGGGGCCCTGAAATGGCCCCCCTACCTGGCACTGGGTGCAATGGCCATGCCCAGGGGACCCTGTGCTGGCCAATGGGGTGGTGGGCATGACTCCTGTCTTTTCTAAGACAGGAGTCATGTGGTATGGATGGTTTTGCATCAGAAAATCACCTTAGGCTGGTTAGAGACTTTTTTTTTCCTCTAACCTGCCTAACATCATTTTTTGGTGCAACACCCCCTTCTCCCATACCACCCCCCCTTACTTGCTCATGCCCCAGAGTCACTACACTTGATGAACTACCACTTGGAGACACAAAAGTCAGATGAAAATCCATGCCAGAATCTCAACCATTTTTGCATATTTATATTGCGTGACAGTGTCATAGCCACCTCTCTCCCATATATGTGACTGAGTAGGGCATGATACCTACTTTTAGCTGTAACCTAACTACCCATTTTACCTTGAAGAAGGAACTTGTCTGTAATCCAAGAATACCAGTGGATTCTTTATCGGAATGTGGGTGGATGGAGTGATGCAGGGACAGTGACTTGAGATCCTGCATGTCAGGACGTCCGATCTCAATATTTCCTGGATTCTCTACAAGAACAGGACATTCAACTGTCTCATTCCAAACCGGTAAACATGACTAGGGGTTGCACTCTGCAGATGCAAAGACTAGACACCATGCTCTTGTCAGGACTCTGCTGGAAATTGGATTTCCTACTTTCTGTTGTAGTACAAGGAAAGATGTCTCTGCCTCACTTTCAATTCTTCACAGTCTTTCTGAGCCTGGAAGCTGATGGCACTCAGAAGCGCTAGAAGTATTCTGATTGGCCAGCAGGGGGAAGGGTAGCCTTTTCAGGCACAGAGAAACTGTATGTCTGTTTGACAGCTCAAGTTTATCACCAGCGTTTACCTGATGAGCTTACCTGATAAGCATGACATTTACGCACATTGTGGAAGGAATACATGGGGGATTGGCTTGCCCTTATCCTTTCTCTATTAGCACTAATCATCTTTCATCTTGCATTTCTTTAAGTCAATAGATGTCCCCAATAGGCTAAGAGTATCCAGGTCAGGTCAATAGTTAGACCGAGGGTAAATTATGAACTATATTTTTAAAGTGAAGATTCAGATGTTTGCAGTCACAGTGAAAAATCTATTAGCAGACAATCACTCTCATTGAAAGAAAAAAGGCAAATGGTCACCATTGGCATCATACCTCTGGAGTTTATTTTAAAGAGGGAGGTGCAAAGGATCATCACTTGGTGCAGATACTGCTCCCAAAAATACTACACCTACTGTAATAAGCCAGGGCTCAAGGAGAACTGCTTCTTTGAGACTACAAGGTTGTGCGATCAGTCAAGGGTTGGTGATATCAATGGTGTTATTCATATTGAGGTGCACCTGGTCCATGGCCGGACCTGTTGAGAAGCTACCAACTGTTCAAAAAGCAAAACATTTGGGGACCTCGGGACCAAAGAAAGACTGGAGGGGTCAAACAGATGCATTTATCTTTGGGGCCTTTTTCCATTACAAAGGGTCAGTAAGGGTACAAGTGGGGATGGGGCAGATGAATGATAATAGGACGATTTAGTGAGATCACTGTAAGCTGTGAAACTGATTAGGGATGATTTATAGGTTTTTAACTTCATATGAAATGGGGTTTGTCCTCTCTTTTGGGGGGGGGGGAGGGGTTGTAAAGTGGTCTTTAAGTCTTGGCAGTGCAGAGCCCCATTGTAAAATTGTAGACATGGTAAAGTGACCAAGACTCATCTATAACCATGGCAGATATTGTAGCAACCACCGGGTATATAAAATAGCACGCCTATTGCCACATGGGCTGCCTGAGTCCCTATATGCACTGGTTTTGTGTTATTGCACCTTTCTATTTTTCCCCATTATATTTGTGCACGAGTACCCTCCCACCACAACTAAGATATTAAGAAATAGATGATGTATAATTTCCAAGCTGACATAGTGAATCAAGAAATGTTTTTTATTAGAAGTAATATTATGAGGATTGTGAACTAACACTAACCTTTCCAAGTCGACTAATTTTCATTTAATCATAATAGATATGGAATTTAATGTATTTTTCTAACAATCTTGAGATATTGACTTGGAATGATATATTGTATATTGCAATTGAGTTGCAGATGATATGAGTGAATTATAGATGAAAGTGATGCATAACTTTCCTAAGTTGATGACGATGTGGATATAAGTTTCTAAGGTGAATGTGCTTAACTTGACAAAGGTTTTTGGGAGGGGTCTGCAGTAGCTTTTGTTCATTCTAAGCTGCATGCCTTCCACCACTACTGGATTTATGAGCCAACAGTGGCCTATATTTTTAGTGCTCTCCTGCTTTAAAACCTTTTAGCTATTTTAAAAGACTGACCACTCAGGAGACTCAAATCGAAGAAGCCTTAATTTAGTTTTTACCTGTTCAAAAACAGCAAGCTATTCCTCTTTATGCCAGTCAACTCTAGGTCACTCCTCTGTACACTATTAGACTCTGTGAATCCACTGTACACCACTCGATTCTACCCCACTCTACACTTCTCCAGTCTACACTACTCCACTCTATGCTATTACACTCTAGGACACTCCCTTCTACGACAGTCCAGTGTACGCCATTCCACTGTGTGCCACTCCACTCTACAGTAGTCCATTATATGCAAAACCACTCTAAACCACTCCATTGTGTCTATCCCCACTATATACTACTGTATGCAAATACACTCTATCCTATTCCACTCTACAGGAATCCACTCCATGCCACTCTGCTATAAAGTGTTCCAATATGAAGCTACACTGTATGTTACTCCACTCTACGCTATTCCACTATATGCCCCTACATGCCACAGCACTCCACCGTGCGCTACTGTAGGACACACGCTCAACGCTACTGCAGTGTATAACACTGTAGTGTATGCCAATCCACTTTATGCTATTCCACTGTATGTTACTCCACTTTACGCCACACCTCTCCATGCCACCCCATGCTACACCTCTCAACTCACTCTATGCCACTCCACACTATTCCACTGTACGCAACTACACTCTGTACTACTCCATTCTTTGCCATTCCACTGCACACCACACCACTCTATGCTATTCCACTCTATACTATTTGACTGTATGCCACTCCACTCTACACTATTCCACTGTATGCATCTCCACTGTACCTCATAACACTTGATGCTATTCCACTCCATTCCATTCCATTAATCTATGCCACTCCACTGTACAGTATTCCAATGTATGCCAGTCCACTCTACCTTTTCCACTGTTCGCCACTCCACCAAATGCCACTCCACTCTATAACACTCCACTGTACGCTATTACACTGTACACCACTCCACTCTACGCCACACTACTCTACATCACTCCACTGTATGATACTCCACTCTACACCATTCCATTGTATTCCACTCCAGTCTATACTACTCCACTGTATCCTACTCCACTCTATGTTACTGCACTATCCGCTATTCCAATCTACGCCACTCCACTAACTGATATTCCAATGTATGCAAATATACTCTATGTCACTCCACTCTACACTGTTCCATTCTATGGGACTCCACACCACACCAATCCTCTATACACTATTCCACTGTTTGCAGATACACTGTCTGCCACACCACTGTACGCTAAACCACTGTACGCTACTCGATTTCTAGGGATGCACTCAATTATTTTTCCCCAAAATGGCTTGCCGTTGAATTTTAAAAATAATTTCCAAGTCACAGGTGAAGGTGCTGAAATGCTGCTTCTCATAGGTCGAGAACAGAAACACCTTTCTCCATTGGTGAAAAAAAGGAGAACATTCCACTTAGCAAGAGAAGAGCTTTCTCTGAAACAGTCTCTTCCCCAATTCTGTTGTTGTGCAGGGTGAGGACACCTCTTGTCAGGCCTGTGGCTGAGGAAGATGTGCAAATGGGTGCTGTCCCAGGAAGTTCTGAAGCCTAGCCAGACTTCTGCAATGAGTAGCTTGTGAGCTACTGGTAGCTCTCCAGTAACTTGTAGCTTTGCTGTGTACAGTCCAGTCTACTAAATTAGAAACGTTTGCTCAGTTGAATTAATACATGTATACGACAATTGGAAAGTGTGTACTTCCAGAACCCATAATTTCCAAAACATATGAAGCTGCACTGAGATGATCGCAGTACGTAATCTTGCATAGGGTGGTTGGATATGTACAACACTGGTAATATTAGCAGCTCAGGATGATATTCATTGAACATAAGTAGCTCTTATACTGATAAGGTTGGAGACCCCTGGCCTAGATCTTAAAACACCCAGCTCTAGCCAGTTGCATTCATTCCCTTGTACTAGTGTATGTAGATAGATACAGACTACAGTTACCTCTCAATAAACAGGAGTCACTTTGATATCAGCACAGCATGCTATGCAGTGACAAATAAGTGTATTCAAAGGTGCAGCCATTTAACATCCTTTAACTTGGGTAAAAAGGCCATCCCGCCTGCTACTGAGGAAATGTCTAACATGGGAATTTTTATTTTCAGTTGATTTTTATATAGAACCAGTGGCACTGCAGTTGATATCAGGAAAGTTCTGATTGTAGGTTGTGAAGGGCATGACAAAGTGAATGTCACTGCTTCTTCAAAAATACTGAGACCTACTGGCTTTGTCGTACAAGTTACTTACCTTCGGTAACAAAATATCTGGTAGAGACATATTCTAGTTGCAGATTCCTTACCTTAGAATTTCCCCCAGGCGTCAGACTGGATTCGGAGATTTTTCTTCGAGCAATACACTTGCGCATCGGTAGGTGGCGTCGGTCGACTCCGCAGGCGTTGTGGTCGCCGTGATGACGTTGGGAGTAGTACATAGACGCCGCCCTCGCGTAGTGATGTCAGTTTCTTATAACGACTTTCCAGGCCAGAGCGCAGAGCCGCTAGGAACACTGAGATTGGTGCGCTGGAGCTAAGGACCTGAAATGGGGAAATCCCTGTCTCTAGAAATCAGTTCGCAAGCGGGGAGGATGGGTGGGCGGTAAGGAATCTGCAACTAGAATATGTCTCTACTAGATATTTCCTTACCAAAGGTAAGTAACTTGTAAATCTGATAGAGACTTCTAGTTGCAGATTCCTTACCTTAGAATAGATACCCAAGCAATGCCATCCTCGGTGGTGGGCCGCGAACTAAGATCATACTAGAAAGTCCTGCAGGACCGAACGACCAAAGTAGCCGTCCCGACGGACCTGATTATCCAGGCAGTAATGCTTAGCAAACGTGTGCAGGGATGCCCACGTAGCTGCCTGACAGATATCAAAGACAGGAACTCCGCGTGCTAACGCAGTGGAAGCAGCAGTGGCTCTGGTAGAATGAGCCCGCAAGCCGTCAGGAGGTTGCTTTTTTGCCAAAGCATAGCACATTTGGACGCAAAGAAGCACCCATTGAGATGGTATGATTCTGCACCGCCTTCCCTTTCTTCGCACCCACATAGCCAACAAAGAGTTGATCGTCCACCCAGAAGTCTTTAGTACGATTGAGATAGAACGCCAACGCTCTTTTTGGGTCCAGACAGTGGAGTCTCTCATCCTCATGGGAAGGATGTGGGGGTGCTTAGAAGGTAGGCAGAGTGTTGGACTGGCCTGCATGAAATGGTGTAACCACCTTAGAAAGGAAGGAAGCTCTAGTGCGTAACACCACTTTGTCAGGGTGCACAGACAAGTATGGAAGCTTTGAAGAAAGGGCCTGAAGCTCACTCACCCTGTGAGCAGAGGTGATAGCGATGAGAAAGACAGTTTTGAATGTGAGGAGCCGCAAGGGACAATTATGCATTGGCTCAAAGGGGGTACACATCAAGTAAGTAAGCACAAGATTAAGATCCCAGTGAGGCATGATGAAGGGAGTGGGAGGAAATAAGTGGGTGAGCCCCTTCAAGAACCTACTCACAAGAGGAGATTTAAAGAGTGAGGGCTGATCAGGAAGCCTAAGAAAGGCGGAAATGGCAGACAGATACCCTTTAAGGGTGCCCAATGCAGAGCCCTGCTGGGCTAAAGAAAGAATGAACAGAAGAACCTCTGAATGAGGGGCAGAAAGGGGGTCAACAGATTTGTTGGTGCACCATGCCACAAATTTATTCCAACAACAGGCGTATACAGTTTTAGTTGATGGACCCCTGGCTGCCAAGATAACATTGCAGACTTCGGGTGGAAGGCCAAATGCTGTTGTAAGGAAATGCCTCCTTGTCATGGTTACCCCCTGACTTTTTGCCTTTGCTGATGCTAAGTTTTGACTTGAAAGTGAGCTGGGACCCTGCTAACCAAGCTCCAGCATTCTTTCCCTAAACTGTACCTTTGTCTCCACAATTGGCACAGCCCTGGCACCCAGGTAAGTCCCTTGTAACTGGTACCCCTGGTACCAAGGGCCCTGATGCCAGGGAAGGTCTCTAAGGGCTGCAGCATGTTTTATGCCACCCTAGGGACCCCTCAATCAGCACATGCACACTGCTTCACAGCTTGTGTGTGCTGCTGGGGAGAAAAAGAGTCAGTCGACATGGCACTCCCCTCAGAGTGCCATGCCGACCTCACACTGCCTGTGGCATAGGTAAGTCACCCCTCTAGCAGGCCTTACAGCCCTAAGGCAGGGTGCACTATACCACAGGTGAGGGCATAAGTGCATGTGCACTTTGCCCCTACAGTGTCTAAGCAAAATCTTAGACATTGTAAGTGCAGGGTAGCCATAAGAGTATATGGTCTGGGAGTTTGTCAAACAAGAACTCCACAGTTCCATAATGGCTACACTGAAAACTGGGAAGTTTGGTATCAAACTTCTCAGCACAATAAACGCACACTGATGCCAGTGTGCAATTTATTGTAAAATACACCCAGAGGGCATCTTAGAGATGCCCCCTGAAAACATACCCGACTTCCAGTGTGGGCTGACTAGTTTTTGCCAGCCTGCCACACACCAGACATGTTGCTGGCCACATGGGGAGAGTGCCTTTGTCACTCTTTGGCCAGGAACAAAGCCTGTACTTGGTGGAGGTGCTTCTCACCTCCCCGTGCAGGAACTGTAACACCTGGCGGTGAGCCTCAAAGGCTCACCCCCTTTGTTACAGCGCCACAGGGCATCCCAGCTAGTGGAGATGCCCGCCCCTCCGGCCACTGCCCCCACTTTTGGCTGCAAGGCTGGAGGAGATAATGAGGAAAACAAGGAGGAGTCACCCACCAGTCAGGACAGCCCCTAAGGTGTCCTGAGCTGAGGTGGCTCTTACTTTTAGAAGTCCTCCATCTTGTGGATGGAGGATTCCCCCAATAGGATTAGGGATGTGCCCCCCTCCACACAGGGAGGAGGCACAAAGAGGGTGTAGCCACCCTCAAGGACAGTAGCCATTGGCTACTGCCCTCCCAGACCTAAACACACCCCTAATTTCAGTATTTAGGGGACCCCAGAACCTAGGAAGAGAGATTCCTGCAACATAAAGAAGAAAAAGGACTGCTGACCTGAAGCCCTGCAGTGAAGACGGAGATGACAACTGATTTGGCCCCAGCCCCACCGGTCTGTCTCACTACTTCGACGAAAACTGCAACAGTGACGCATCCAACAGGGACCAGCGACCTCTGAAGCCTCAGAGGACTGTCCTGCATCCAAAGGACCAAGAAGCTCCAGAGAACAGCAGCCCTGTTCAACAAACTGCAACTTTCTGCAACAAAGGAGCAACTTTATAGACTTCATGTTTCCCACTGGAAGCGTGAGATTTTCCACTCTGCACCCGACGCCCCCGGCCCAACCTGCGGAAAACTAACACTACAGGGAGGACTCCCCGGCAACTGCGAGCCCATGAGTAGCCAGAGTTGACCCCCCTGAGCCCCCACAGAGACACCTGCAGAGGAGATCCAGAGGCTCCACCTGACCGCGACTGCCTGTAACAAGGGACCCGACGCCTGGAACTCACACTGCACCCGCAGCCCCCAGGACCTGAAGGAATCGAACTCCAGTGCAGGAGCGACCCCCAGGCGACCCTCTGCCTAACCCAGGTGGTGGCTACTCCGAGGAGCCACCCCCAGTGCCTGCCTGCATCGTTGAAGAGACCCCCGGGTCTCCCCATTGCTTTCAAATCAAAACCAGACACCTGTTTGCACTCTGCACCGGGCTGCCCCTGTGCCGCTGAGGGTGTACTTTCTGTGCCTGCTTGTGTCCCCCCCGGTGCCCTACAAAACCCCACTGGTCTGCCCTCCAAAGACGCGGGTACTTACCTGCTGGCAGACTGGAACCGTGGCACCCCTGTTTCCATTGAAGCCTATGTGTTTTGGGCACCTCTTTGACCTCTGCACCTGACCGGCCCCGAGCTGCTGGTGTGGTAACCTTGGGGTTGCCTTGAACCCCCAACAGTGGGCTACGTTGGACCCAACTTTGATCCCTGTAAGTGTTTTACTTACCTGTGAAATTAACATTTACTTACCTCCCTCAGGAACTGTTGATTTTTGCACTGTGTCCACTTTTAAAATAGCTTTTTGCCATTTTTGTCAAAACTGTACATGCTATTGTGATTATTCAAAGTTCCTAGAATACCTGAGTGAAATACCTTTCATTTGAAGTATTACTTGTAAATCTTGAGCCTGTGGTTCTTAAAATAAACTAAGAAAATATATTTTTCTATATAAAAACCTATTGGCCTGGAATCAGTCTTTGAGTGTGTGTTCCTCATTTTGCCTGTGTGTGTACAACAAATGCTTAACACTACCCTCTGATAAGCCTACTGCTCGACCACACTACCACAAAATAGAGCATTAGAATTATCTCTTTTTGCCACTATCTTACTTCTAAGGGGAACCCTTGGACTCTGTGTACATTATTTCTTACTTTGAAATAGCATATACAGAGCCAACTTCCTACAGCCGTCAACTGTTGCCGCTCAATCTCCACGCATGAAGGCGGAGGTTGGACATGTTCGTGTGGAGGACTGTCCCCTGCTGCTGCGGCAGAAGAAACGCCCGAAAAGGCAGTCTAAGTGGAGGATCGATGGACATGCTCAATAGCTCTGGATACCACACTCTTTGAGCCAAGTCCGGAGCCACCAAGATAACTTGGGCCCGGTCGTACTTGATTTTCTTGAGAACTCTCGGCAGAACAGGGATAGGCGGGAAGGCGTAAAGGAGGCCGGAGTTCCACTCGAGCCGAAAAGCGTCTCAGAGCGAGTGCCGCCTTGGAAACTCCAATGCACAAAATAGATGACATTGCGCATTCTCCGTGGAGTCGAACAGATCTAACCGAGGCTCTCCCCACTTGAGAAAGAGACCTTGCGCCACCTCCAGATGGAGTTAGTCTACTCTGGCGTTGAGAGAGCCCGCCAGATGTTGAACCATCAGGGTAATGCCCTGATGTTCCAGCCATGTCCAGAGGCATAGTGCCTCCTGACAAAGGGTCCAGGGCCCTACCCGCCTTGTTTGTTGGAGTACCACATGGCAGTAGTGTGGTCAGTAAACACCTGCACCACTTTCCCTTTGAGAGAGGGAAGGAATTATTTCAACGCAAGTCTGATCGTTAGGAGCTCCAGCATATTTATGTGAACTCCCAACTCCACCGGAGACCAGAGGCCTCTGATCTTCGCCTCTCCCATGTGGCCGCCCCAACCCAGAAGTGACGCATCTGTCACTATAGAGATATCTGGGTGGGGAAGGGAGAGGGATCTGCCATTGACCCAATTGGGATTCGAAAGCCACCACTGCAGCTCTTTCGCAGTCCCCTCCCAGATCTGGACCATGGCGGAGAGATTCCCCTAATGCTGTGCCCAATGGAACTTCAAGTCCCACTTCAGAGCTCGCATATGTCACCTGGCATGTGTTACTAGCAGGATGCAGGAGGCCAACAGGCCCAGCAGCCTCAGAGTCTGTCTCACCGAAACCCAAGACCATGGCTGAAAGATCGGAATCATAGCCTGAATGCCTTGGACTCGCTTTTTGGGAGGATAAGCCAGAATCAGCACTCTGTCCAGAACACCTCCGATGAAAGGGAGCATCTGAGAGGGAGTCAGGTGTGACTTCGGCATGTTGATAGTGAACCCCAGCTGGTGCAGGAGGTCCGCCGTAGTCTGAAGGTGGGAGACCGCTGTCAGGGGCGAAGGCGCCTTCAACAGCCAGTCGTCTAGGCAGGGGAAGACTGAGACCCCTAACCTGCGCAGATGAGCTGAAACAACCGCCATCCTTTTTGTGAACACCCGAGTGGCACTGGCAAGGCCGAAAGGGAGCATGGTAAACTGAAAGTGCTCGTGACCTACCATGAATCGTAGGTAATGTCTGTGGGCAGGCAGGATGGGGATGTGGAAAAAAGCGTCCTGCAAGTCCAACGCTACCATCCAGTCTCCTGCGTCCAAGGCAGACAGAACCTGAGCCAGGGTGAGCATTGTGAACTTCTCCTTCTTGAGGAAGTAGTTCAGGTCCCAAAGATCTAGGATAGGATGCAAGCCTTTGTCCTTCTTTGGTATCAGAAAGTAGCGGGATAACAACTGTAGGAAGTTGCTCTGTTATACAGTATTTCAAAGTAAGAAATAGTGTGCACAGAGTCCAAGGGTTCCCCTTAGAGGTAAGACAGTGGCAAAAGTAGATAATTCTAATGCTCTATTTTGTGGTAGTGTAGTCGAGCAGTAGGATTATCAGAGGGTAGTGTTAAGCATTTGTTGTACACACACAGGCAATAAATGAGGAACACACACTCAAAGACAATTCCAGGCCAATAGGTTTTTTATACAGAAAAATATCTATTCTTAGTTTATTTTAAGAACCACAGGTTCAAAATTTACAGTAAACACTTTAATGTTAAGGTACTTCACTTAGGTACTTTGAATGGAAACAATATGTACAGTCTTTGTAAAAATGGCAATAAGCTATTTTCAAAGTGGACACTGCAAAAATCAACAGTTCCGGGGGAGGGGGGGGGGGGGGGTTAGATTAGGAGGTAAGTAAAACACTTACAAGTCTCAGTTCTGGGCATAGGCAGCCCACCGTTGGGGGTTCAAGGCAACCCCAAAGTTACCACACCAGCTGCTCAGGGCCGGTCATGTGCAGAGGTCAAAAAGGTGCCCAAAACACATAGGTGCCTATGGAGAACAGGGGTGCTCCGGTTCCAACCTGCCAGCAGGCAAGTACCTGCGTCCTCGGGGGGCAGACCAGGGGGGTTTTGTAGAGCCCTGGGGGGGACACAAGTAGGCACACAAAACACACTTTCAGCGGCACAGGGGCGGCCGGGTGTAGTGTGCAAAGCAGGCGTCGGGTTTCAGGTAGGAAACAATGGAGGGACCCAGGGGTCACTCTAGCGGTGCAGGCAGGCACGGGGGTGGCTTCTCAGGACAGCCACCACCTGGGCTAGGCAGAGGGGGTCACCTGGGGGTCACACCTGCACTGAGGTTCGGTTCCTTCAGGTCCTGGGGGCTGCGGGTGCAGTGTTGGTTCCAGGCATCGGGTCCCTTGTTACAGGCAGTCGCGGTCAGGGGGAGCCTCTGGATTCTTTCTGCAGGCATCGTTGTGGGGGTTCAGGGGGGTCGTCTCTGGTTACTCACGGGCTCGCAGTTGCCGGGGAATCCTCCCTGAGGTGTTTGTTCTCTGGATCTCGAGCCGGGGGCATCGGGTGCAAGAGTGTGAAGTCTCACGATTCTGGCGGGAAACGTGCAGTCTTTGAAAGTTGCTTCTTTGTTGCAAAGAAGTAGCTGGTTTTGAACAGGGCCACTGCTCACGGGAGTTTCTCGGTCCTTTGGTACAGGGCAGTCTTCTGAGGCTTCAGAGGTCGCTGGGCCCTGTCGGATGCGTTGCTGGAGCAGGTTTTCAAAGTTGGAGACAGGCCGGTAGAGCTGGGGCCAAAGCAGTTGTCGTCTTCCTCCTTCTCTGCAGGCTTGTAGGTCCTTCTTCTTTCTTCAGGTTGCAGGAATCTGATGTCCTGGGATCTGGGGAGCCCCTAAATACTGAATTTAGGGGTGTGTTTAGGTCTGGGAGGGCAGTAGCCAATGGCTACTGTCCTTGAGGGTGGCTACACCCTCTTTGTGCCTCCTCCCGGTGGGGAGGGGGGCACATCCCTAATCCTATTGGGGGAATCCTCCAAACTCAAGATGGAGGATCTCTCAAGGCAGGGGTTACCTCAGCCCAGGACACCTTAGTCACTGTCCTGACTGGTGGGTGACTCCTCCTTGTTTTTCTCATTATCTCCTCCAGCTCACCACCAGGTGTTACAGTTCCTGCAGGGGGAGGTGAGAAGCACCTCCACCCAGTACAGGCTTTGTTCCTGGTCACAGAGTGACACATGCACTCTCCCCATGTGGCCAGCAACATGTCTGGTGTGTGGCAGGCTGGCAGAAACTGGTCAGCCTACACTAGAAGTCGGGTAGGTATTCAGGGGGCATCTCTAAGATGCCCTCTGGGTGTATGTTACAATAAATTGCACACTGGCATCAGTATTCATTTATTGTGCTGAGAAGTTTGATACCAAACTTCCCAGTTTTCAGTGTAGCCATTATGGAACTGTGGAGTTCGTGTTTGACAAACTCCCACACCATATACTCTTATGGCTACCCTGCACTTACAATGTCTAAGGTTTTGCTTAGACACTGTAGGGGCATAGTGCTCATGCACATATGCCCTCACCTGTGGTATAGTGCACCCTGCCTTAAGGCTGTAAGGCCTGCTAGAGGGGTGACTTAACTAGGCCACAGGCAGTGTGAGGTTGGCATGGCTCTCTGAGGGGAGTGCTATGTCGACTTAGTCATTTTCTCCCCACCAGTGCTCACAAGCTGAGAGGCAGGGTGCATGTGCTGAGTGAGGGGTCCCCAGGGTGGCATAAGACATGCTGCAGCCCTTAGAGACCTTCCCTGGCATCAGGGCCCTTGGTACCAGTGGTACCAGTTACAAGGGACTTACCTGAGTGCCAGGGTTGTGCCAATTGTGGAGACAAAGGTACAGTTTAGGGAAAGAACACTGGTGTTGGCGCCTGGTTAGCAGGGTCCCAGCACACTTTCAAATCATAACTTAGCATCAGCAAAGGCAGAAAGTTAGGGAGTAACCATGCCAAGGAGGCATTTCCTTACAACAACCACGACCTACTTCTGGCACAGGGACCTTCTCTATAGCTCCCTTGGCCAAGAGAGCCGCGACTTCCTGACGGGGAAGCACCAAATGATCCTCTGGAAGGTTGGTGGCATGTATGGTGGTGCAGATTCGAAAGGGAGGGAGTAGCCCTTCCGAATTATTTGCAAAACCCACCCATCCGTGGTTATATGTTCCCAGTGGGGCAGGTGATGGCGGATTCTGCCACCAACTGGGCGGGAGTGAGAGGATGGACTAGGAAGGTTTGGAGGCTGCAGCGGGGGCAGAGGTGGACTGGACAGACCTCTGGTTCCCTGTCCCACGGCCACATGGGATTCCGCGTCCACGGCCATGAAAAGGCTGTCCAGCGTGCATGGCCCGGTGGCTGGGTTGAGGACGCGACAGGGTGCCCCTTCCGTGGCCACGAAAGGGACGAAAAAGGGGACTGTGGGAGGCGTGTGACAGAGTAAAGGCCATGGGACCGAGCCGCAGCCCGGGAATCCTTGAACCTCTCCAAGGCTAAGTCCGCTGTGTCACCAAAGAGACGGGTGCCATCAAAGGGCATGTCCATGTGTGACTGTTGGACATCCCCCGAGAAGCCAGAAGTACGTAACCAGGCATGGCGCCATAAGGCCACTGTCGTTGCAACCGATCTGCCCAGAGAGTCGTCGTATTCAGCCCACAACGGATCGTGAACTTTGCCGCGTCTCTCCAATCTTTCACTGTTTGGGAGACAATAGCACGGGCCTCTACCGGTATGTGCTGCAGGACTTGCACAACCGTATCCCACAGTGAGTGGGAATAACAGCCCAAAAGACAGGCAGTGTTCACGGACCGCACTGCGAGGCTGGAGGAAGAAAACAACTTCTTACCAAATTGTTCCAGCCTTTTGGATTCCCTATCCGGGGGTGGGGAAGGGAACGCGCCAGAGGACGCCTGGATTACAAGACTCTCAGGCGTAGGATGTTGGGACAGGAACTTTGGGTCGTTCGGCGCAGGCCGATGGCGACGAGCGACACTCCTGTTCACAGGAGCCCCTGTGTTGGGTTTGGACCATGTACCAAAAAGGACATCAGTGAGGGCCTCTATAAAAGGGAGAAGGGGTTCTGATGTAGAAGCCCCAGGCTGAAGCACCTCCGTCAGGAGTTTAGACCTGACTTCAACAATAGGTAGCTCAAGGCCAAGGATCTCAGCAGCCCTACTAACCACCATACTATAGGTAGCTTCCTCTGCCGTAGCCACGGTAGGAGGAGACAGCATTCCAGCATCAGAAGTATCCAGACCATTGGCTTCGCCCAAGTCCTGTGCCCAGTCCATAGTAGGGTCTTCCTGGTATTCATAAGGGTCCAGGGACCCCTCCAATTCCTCCCCAAATTCATACCCGTAGGGAAGTGGGTCAGAATCCGACCTCGGGCGGATAGGGCCCACCAAAGCCGATGGCGGCGTCAGCCGACGCAGCTCCGACTCCGAGTCATCGGGTATGAGAATTGGGTCGACGTCGATAGTGGGCACTACCGACGTCGGGAGCACCGATAATCGACCTAGCGCCGGGGAAGGTCTCAATTGTGCGACCGGCGTCGGTGCGGATCCACACATGGATCCGGAGGCGACCTCGGTGGCCGGGCCGAAGGCGCAGTATCGGAGGCGGCACGCCCAAAGATGAGGCGCATGGCCTCGTAAAACTCTTTAAGTTGGGCGGGGGTCGCTCCAGCTCCGAGAAACTCGGGGAAGCACAGATTCGACCCAGACGTAGGCTCTGAGGACGGAGGCCTAGTGCGTGGACGCTCGTTCCCTGTCGCGTCGGCTGAGCCACGGGGTGAAGTCGGAGAGCGATGGGACTTCTTTGACTTCTTCTTCTTACTTTGACTCGAGGACTTAGAAGAAGACGTGTGGTGATGGCTTTGCGACCGATCTTGAGACCTTCCTCTCGAGCGAGACGGGGACCTACGAGGAGTCGAGTGCCGGGCCACCATCAGCTTTAAGGACCGCTCCCTCAAAGCCTTCGGATGCATTGCCCGACACTCGGAGCACGTCTTAGGGTCGTGGTTGCGCTCGAGGCACCACAGGCAAACACGATGAGGATCCGTCACTGACATCATCCAATGACAGTCCTCGCACAGCTTGAACCCGGTCTTCTGGGACATCTTCGACGCACCAAGTGTTGCACCAAAAAAGTTTGACAAAACGGTTGAATTCGGCCAAAAAATAGCCTAGGGTAGCTTTCAGTAGAAAAGAGCTGACATCACTGCGCGATGGCGGCGTCTATGTACTACCCCCGATGTCATCACAGCAACCACGACGCCTGCGGAGTCGACCGACGCCACCTATCAACGGGCAAGGGTATTGCTTGAACAAAAATCTCCGGATCCAGTCTGACGCCTGGGGGAAATTCTAAGGTAAGGAATCTGCAACTAGAAGTCTCTATCAGATAATGCTTATTTACACTTTTCAAAGCTTAAATGTTTGAAAAGCTTGCAAAATGTTTTCACAAAGAGGCATGTTTGGGGATACTGCAACTCCATGCACCCCTAAACATGACAACTAAGGTAATAAATGCGGTTCAAGCATATTAAATATAGTGAAAAAAAGTTCCATAAGTTAGAGGTTTATTCACTGACTTTCAAAAGCATGTGCCTTTAAGTGCAAATTGCATTGATATCATTTCAAAACACTTGCAATTTCCCTTGTCAAAGTACCATTAGACCAGTTATATGTTTTCTTTTTTTATTAGAACTAGATGTGGCATATAGGTTTTTTTGAACTGTTGCATATGTGTTTTCTAAGCTTGGACTACTTAACTCCAGCATAAGAAACTAAAAAAAAGTGTATTGTTTAAATCGAATACGAACTGAAACTAATAACTCGCAGTTATGATCCCACTGGAAGCAACCAATATGCTCTCAATAACAATTACGTGAATGTCTAAAATCACATATTTGTCAGCTGTATTCCGTTTTAAAAATGCGGCTGTCTTAAGAAAATACTGTTTTTGAGTAAGTCCAATATAATTATACTGCATTTCTCCACCCATAGACAGTTTGTACAAGCTCCATTAGTTGCGTGGAGAAAGTTATTCAATTTAAGCCCAAAACGTTTATTAAAGCCTGGTGCTGAATTATTTTTTTTTTTTTTAGATATATAGTTACCTAGTCTGTAAATCATTTGTACATAGCTTCCAAATAGACACCCACACAGGGGCATATTTTAGATGCTTCTTGCGGTAGATCTGTGCCTAAGGAATTGATTTGCTGTTGAAAAAGTGACCCCTGACCTGATTTTAGGTCGGGTTTCCCTCCTCACACCGCACAGCTCCTTCCGACTGCCTCTGTGCCCCCCTACCCTGCCCTCGCAGCTGCTGCGAGTTCGAGGCCCTTCACCACCCGCAGGCACCCACCTGCACCTTATCCCTGGTGTCTAGTGGTTGCCGTAAGTATTGCCTTTTTCCTTTGTTTCTCCTTCCTTGCTTGCTTTTCCCGCCGCTGCGTCCCCTGCGGCCACTCCGGCCCCCATTTACCCTCCGCTCCCACCTCCCAGCTGCTCCTCCCTCCCACCTCCCCGTCTTAATAGCGGCCACTGCGCAGTGCACAGAGTGACCCCTGACCTGATTTTAGGTCAGGTTTCACTCTTCACACCGCGCAGCTCCTCCTGACTGCCTCCGTGCCACCCTACCCCGCCCTCGCTGCTGCGAGTTCGAGGCCCTTGACCATCCGCAGGCACCCTCCTGCACCTCATCCCTGGTGTCTAGTGGTTGCCGTAAGTATTGTGCGTCTGTCCTGTTATTGTATTTTATGTTCTTGTATTTGTGCCCTTAAGCCTTTTTGTGCCTTTTTGCCCGTCTTTTATTGCCTTTTACCTCCTTCCTCGCTTATTTTTCGTCTTCTGCCGCTCTCTCCTTTCCTGCCGCTGTGTCCCCTGCGGCCCCACCCCTCACGCCCCCATTTGCCTTCCGCTCCCGCCTCCCAGCTGCTCCTCCCTCCCACCTCCCCTTCTTAATGGCAGCCGCGCCGGTGGCGCACCTCCAAGCCCGTCTGCACCCGGACCGCGCCCAGCGCCAGACCCCTTGGCCTGCGCGCTCCCTACGCCGCCAGACACCACTTCAATTTCAACAAACTCCAAGCCCTCAACCCAGGCCGCTCCACCGCCTGCTTCCAAGCCACCCCGGGGCACACCCACGGGCCCTTCTCCTGTCGGACCTGCAGCTTCACCTGCCCCCAAGCCGCCAAGCACCACGCCAGAACCACGCACAACAACCTCAGCTGCATCCTCCTCAACACCCGCTCCATCCACAAGCACGCCGTCGAACTCTGGGACCTACTCACCTCATCTACCCCAGATGTCGCCTTCCTCACTGAAACCTGGTTGACTCCCTCCTCGGAACCTGACATTGCAATAGCCATCCCCGAAGGCTATAAGATCACCCGCAGAGACTGCACCAACAGGCCGGGAGGAGGAATCGCTATAGTCCACAAGAACACCATCAAAATCTCAACAAACACTGATGACACCTTTGATGCCGTCGAACACCTACACTTAAAGATCCATATCAACACCAAAACCACCCTCAGAGGAACCCTTGTCTACAGGTCCCCGGGCCCCCATGGTCAGCACCCAGGCCTTTGCCTCCACAGACTACATTCTCCTCGCCGACTTGATTTCACTTCGAGAACACCAACGACAGCAACTCCACTGCTGTGATCGACAACCTTTCCAACCTCGGTCTCAAACAACTGGTCACAACACCCACCCACTCTGCCGGCCACACACTCAACCCCGTCTTCTCCACCAGCAGCCACGTCACCTTCAGCCACACCTGAACTCCACTGGACCGATCCCCGCTGCGTCCACTTCTCCTTCCAGAAACCCGGCACTCACTACTACCCACAACAGATCCCTCGCCGCAGCCGGAGCAGGATCTCAGAAGACCAACTGATCTCCATCCTCGGCCGGGCCATGCCACCCAGCACCTCCAACCACAACAAAGCTGCCCTCAACCTCAGACACTGGTTAGACGACTGCACCAACACCCTCACCCGCTCAGGAAATCCTCCAACAACCACACCAGCACCAAGGCCATCTGGTTCACCACCGACCTTCAGACCTCCAAACGGGAATGCCGGAAAATCGAGATGAAGTGGCGGCACGAGCCAACAGAGAGCAACCACGCAGCCCTCAAGACAGCCATCCGCATGCACCACCAGCTCATCCGGACCACCAAAAGATCCTTCTACAAAGATTGCATCGACAGCAACGCCCATGACAGCAAAGAGCTCTTCAGCATCGTCAAAGAACTCACCAACCCCAGGTCATGCTCCACCAACCCCCTTCCATTCCAAGACCTCTGCAACTCCCTCGCCACCTTCTTCCATTGCAAGATCACGGAAATACATGACAGCTTCAACTCCTCGCCCCCACGACCACCACCAACCCCAACGCATCCAACCACACCAACCTCCTGCTCTCCTGGACCCACATCAACGACTAGGACACATCTAAAACCATGAGCACTATCCACTCCGGATCTCCCTACGACCCCTGACCCCACCATGTCTTCACCAAAGCGAGCCCCATCATCGCCCCCCAACTCCGAATGATCATCAACAGCTCCTTCAAGACCGCCACCTTCCCGGAGAGCTGTAAGCACGCCAAAGTCAACGCCCTGCTAAAGAAACCCAAAGCTGACCCCGAAGACCTCAAGAATTACCGACCCATCTCCCTCCTTCCCTTCCCGGAGAAGCTCATCGAACAAATCGTCAACGGCCAACTGACCCGCTTCCTAGAGGACAACAACACACTGGACATCTCCCAATCCGGATTCCGTAAAGCACTGAGATCCCCCTCATCGCCGCTGCAACAGATGACATCAGGTCCATGCTCGACAAAGGCGAAACCGCAGCCCTCATCCTGCTAGACCTCTCGGCTTCCTTTGACACTGTCTGCCACCACACCCTATGCACTCACCTCTACGACGCCGGAATCTGCCACAAGGCCCTTGACTAGATCGCATCCTTCCTCTCCGGCAGAACTCAGAGAGTCTGCCTCTCTCCCTTCCTGTGGGAAGCCACCAAGGCCATCTGCGGCGTTCCCCATGGGTCTTCCCTCAGCCCAACTCTTTTTAACATCTACCTGGCACCGCTTGCCAACATCGTTCGATCCCACAACCTCAACATCGTCTCCTAAGCCGCCACCCAGCTGATCCTCTCACTCACCAAATACCCCGCCACCGCTAAAACCAACCTCCACGACGGACTACATGCCATTGCAAACTGGATGGAGAAGAGCCGCCTCAAACTTAACTCGGAAAAGACAGAGATCCTCATCCTCGGCTCCAACCGATCTGTATGGGATGACTCCTGGTGGCCAGCCACCCTAGGAACTGCACCTACACCCACCACCACCCACACACGCAATCTAGGCTTCATCCTGGACTCATCGCTCACCATGACCCTTCAAGTTAACGCTGTTTCATCTTCCTGCTTCAACATCCTGCGCATGCTTCGCAAGATCATCAGATGGATACCCATCGAAACAAGAAGGACTGTCACTCACACCCTCGTCAGCAGCAGACTGGACTACGGCAACGCGCTCTATGCAGGAACCACAGCCAAGCTTCGGAAGAAACTTCAACGCATCCAGAACGCCTCCGCACGCCTCATCCTCAACATTTCACGCCGCAACCACATCTCAGCCCACGTCAGAGATCTACACTGGCTTCCAGTCACCAAGAGGATCACCTTCAAACTCCTCATCCACGCCCACAAAGCTCTTCACAACACAGGCCCTGCCTACCTCAACGAGCGACTCACCTTCCATGCTCCCATCCGCCAGCTCCGCTCCGCCAAGCTTTCCCTCGCCGCTGTCCCTCGCATCCATCGAACTACAGCCGGCGGCAGATACTTTTCCCACCTCGCCGCCAAGACCTGCAACACCCTCCCTATCCCCCTACGACAGACCCAGGACCTCCTGACCTTCAGGAAACGCCTCAAGAACTGGCTATTCGAGCAGTAGCAGATCCTTCTCACCCCCCACACCCCCTTTTTCAGCGTCTTGAGACCCTAGCGGGTGAGTAGCGCGCTTTATAAATGTTTGATTGATTGACTGATTGAAAAAGTGATAATAAGCTATATTACACTAAGCATAACCTACGTTACACTAAGCAGGGGACACCTGCCTGCCAGGAGCTGCTCTCGAAGATCTGTCAGGAAGCAACAACTCATAGCAAAGCCCTTATTTAACATATTCTTTGCATGAGACATCCTTTCTCCCTTCTGCCTTAGCAGCATGGACATTCCAGGGACCGCTCACATTAACATATGAAAAGCCATAAGGCAGACACCTTCCAGGCCTGCAAGTATTTTCCTCGAGGAAAGCAAACTTGTATCCGCAAAGATGGTGGCCTGGTTCCCTGAGGGAGTGGGCTCCGACCAGGGCCTGGTAGTTTTTCCACGAAGCTGTAGTGCTAAGATGAATCAAAAAAAGCTATGTCCCTCTTTTTAAATGTTACGTGTATTCCCTTGGCAGCCAGCTATCCCTGTTTCATGCATAATACACTCAGCGATGTATATGGAAATATTTAATTGAGCAAGGTGCACGTGTTGAGAGTTTTTTTTTTTTTAAATTAGCCGCTTCCCTTGCTGACGGCTTATAGTTAAGGGAGAGTAAGTTGTGGCATTAACTGCTTTTATAGTATTTGTATCTACTTATATAGATGAAACCCACCCCTCCGACAGTTTGTGTTTTTAGATTTTGTCTATAAGAGAGAGAAGTGCGACTGACCGTGAAATCACTGCTTGAACTCCCTGGTAACCACGTTTTACTGCTTGGTCCTAAGCATACGGTGGTACCGCCTTGTGTCTGGTTAATAAAGGTCCATTTTTGGACGAAGTTAGTTTCCATTGCACACTGGGATCATTGACTAGTTCTTTCAATGTGTGGACTAAACTTAGTTTTGGCATTCACACCGGCCTTTGATTCAGGTTGTCATAGGCAGAGAACATCATGTTTTTAAGGTGATTATTAATCAGGAGTTGTGGTCGTAACAACTAAACAGTATGCAATCCAACCCCTTATGTATACGGTTTTTATCATACATTGTGTAGCAACTGGTTTAACCTTTGACGTCAGAAAGAAACAATTATCTACGGGATGAATTGCACAGTATAAAACTGGAAAATCTGGGAAGAATCCTGACTTTCCTGCTTGAATAACTTGTGTGACTATATACTTCAGTTCCACAAGCCTGCTTCTTGTTCACATATAACAGCACTTTTTAATGTGTGTGTTCAGTGTGTGCGCCATACAAAAATGTTGTAATGATGTAATAGAGTGTAGTGTTGCTCCAGCTGTAATACGAATCTAGGCCACATATAGGGTACACGTGACAAGTGACTTGCTTCTTAGCTAATAGCATTGTCATCAGGGTGGGGGCAGAAATGTTTCTCAGTTCATGTTTCAAAACATCACTAATAAAAAATCATTTTCAATGAAAAGTTATAATCTGATGTACTACAAAACTATTCCACGTGTTAAAGGAATATATTTTTTCAATTTGAGGACACATATCATTTTATAACATGAACATTGTTGCATGATGTGCATGCCAAATAATTTTAAGGCTCAGCTTGTGGACATGCTCTTACAGCCAGAGTCATACCTCGGTTCTCCCTGTTAATTTCTTGGCCACTGCTTCCACTCAACAGCGCTCAATAAGCATCTCCTGTTTCAGGAAAAGGGATCACAGTGGGTAGCATTTCTCTAAAGTGACCCTCGGCTGCATGCTCATTGTGTGCTGTGCCCCGTTTGTAGGTTGTAACACTCAGAGGTGTGGGTACAATCAGTGGTGCTATGCTTGGCCTCGTATTGCATGGATGAACTTGCATCAAAATGTGCTTGTCTGGTGAGTTCAGTACGACTAATGTCATAGTGTACTGGACATTGTGCCTCATTCCAGGGAAGTGCAGAAGCCAGGTTCTAGTGCGACTCAAGTCAAAGCGTGCTAGACATTGCGCTTTCCAGAGGGGTGCAGGTTTACATCCTTCGAGGGAGAGTCTGGAGTTGTCTGGTGCGGTTCAAGTCATCACGCACCAGACTTGTGCCTCCTTACGTGGAGGTACAGCATTGGAAATTAGTTTGTGAGTAAACATGCTGTCAGGGTGACTCACATCATCAGACCCCTGACATGTGCCTTGTTTTTGTGAAGGTGTGGCACTGAGCACTTTCTACATGGGATCGAATCTGTCTGGTGTCACTTGAATTTGCGGGCACCAGAAGTGGTGTCTCCAGGCGGCACGGACCTAGTAACTTGTTGTGTACAACCTGAAGTGTTGTGAGTGAGACAAGCCAACATGCGCAACGACTCCTCTCCGTTCCGGAGGTGCTGAGATTGGTAACTATTTGGTGTCATTGGACTGTCTGACAAGGCTGGGTGCCTCGGTGCCCGACAGTTGCCCCAGTAACCCTCCCCCTATATTTTACAGAACTGAGTGAACTTCCTATTGGGAGCCCGAACATCTCTTCACTGAATGTTTATCGGCTGTTGTCTTTTCTTTCCCCTACATTGACCCTGTAACTCAGAGAAGTGTGACTTAGGCGCGAATGGCCTGGTATTCACATAAAGGTTGATGTAATCTTTGGTTCATGGTGGGGCGAGTTAACTGGAGGCAGAGAGGCAGGTGGAAGGCATATTAGGACCCAGGGTGCTTGCAAACATATGGTCATCCATTGTTCACGGATCAGGGCACCACATTAGGGTGCCGGGAGTGAGTGCGTACGAGAGGTTGGCATTACATCTTACGAGTGTGGCCTAAGCCGCAATGCTATGTGGAAGTGTTCTTAAACCTTGTATATATATTTTGCTGCTAACAATGGAAACAGGGGTGCACCCTGAACTGAGTGTGTTACACTTGTTATGGGGAATGCTAGGTGGGTTTCTTACTGACAGTGTTTGGCACCTCAGGTGGGTGCGGGAATGAAAAGTTTGCTTTTGCCTCAAATGTTTATACTATGACTAATGTTTAACACAGGTGGGCCTATCATAGTGAGTTGTGTTACTCATTAAGATTCACGCACAGGTTTAAATTAAATATTATTGTATGTTGTGTCACTCACTGAGATTTATGCCCAGGTTTACATTATAATCATACCGTATTGACAATGTCAATACAATTTTTATATATATATATATACTCTGTGTGAAGTCTCTTTTGTGCCGTCCAGCGGGGGTGTTATGGGGACGCGCTGTGCTATTGCTTTCCACATTGCCTCTGTGCTAAGCCTGATTGCTCTGTGCCAAGCTACCCAAGGGTGAGCCCAGGTTATACAGTAAGTGTAATCACCTGCCCCTGACAGGAGTGGCTTGTTCTTTCTGGCTGGGGCTCCGAGTTAGCCAACCAGACTGTGCTGTCTCCAAAACTCCAAAAGTGTGTCAATAATTGGAATACTGCACAATAGATATACCAGAAGAGAAGCACACTAAACATAATTGTAATCCAACCCATCACAAACATTGAAAGTTTAATCTAGCTGTGAATGATGTCAGTTTTGCTAATGCTACCATAGTATCTGACATAACATCTATTGCATGCCAATGCGCCTTTATTCTCAAATACACAATTAAATAGTTCTACAGTAGTGACAGTTCCAGAGGACACTGTGCCATGCTTGCTTTTAATGAAAATATCAGGGATTTTTTCCACTATTTGCAATCCTAATAAACTTCAAAATTTTTATATTTTGTGTACAAAGAGGGAAATATTAGTTTCAGAGTCTCTAATATATCATCGGATATCACTTTAAAGGTGTGCAAAATGTGTGCAATTTGCTTTCGCGTAATTATGCACAACTATGAAAACAATATGTTAAATTACACAAAATGCAAAGCTGTTATTTTACACTTTATTTTAGTACAAAATGCATCCTCGTGTCAGTTTTTGGTGTAAGTATGCAGTTTAATAAATGCACCCTGAGCAACATCCGCTAGCATTCCCTGTGACCAAGGTAAATATTTACTGCTAAAAAGCAATTTGCTGTACATTTTTACTGCAAATGGTGCGTTGTTATGTGAAGTAACGTAATAGTGCCATTTCAGCCCAAGGAGGTGGCACAGACATTTGAAGCCATTTCTGCCTGACTTTCCTATGAGGAAGGGTGTAATATAGTCATTAATTTGTGAAAGAATAAGTGCAGGGCCCTAAATGTTTTCAAGAAGCCCACCGACGCCAGTGCCAAATGTCGGGTTTGCCGAATACCAAGGTTCTCTAGACTTTATTTCAACTCATGCCTCTTTTATCCACAAATATCCTCTATCTACCCTTATATTGCACTCTTGTATGTTCCTCTTCATCCCAGCTTTCACTTTAGACATTGTTTTATTGTATTATACATCCTCTTTCTTCCCATCTGTGCTGATTTTCTCACTCCTATTCTGGGTCAGATGCAGTCTGATGATTAAAAATAAGTCCTAGCCCCCCCCTCCCCCCAAGAAAAAGTGACCCCAACTGCCACCACTGGCTCAAATTAAGCATTGGCATAATCGTAACGTCATAATATCCCACAGGGAACTAAACTGTGCTATCAGCAGGGCCACTGGAATTATGAGATAGTATAGCTGTGGCATTTTTTTTGCATAAGTATAGATCTGCCACATAATCCATCATCTGTTGCCTTATGTGCAGATTCTAACATCTTGCTGCATAATTTACTCAACCTGCCACATAATCTGTCCCTCTCCTTTTGCATAATTCCACTGGCCTTGTCTGTAAGGCCCTACCAGGCTTTCTGGTGACTGCTCAGCATATTGGAAGGTATACCTGCCACAGGAGGTAGCACTGGTCATTTAAAAGTTTACTAGCTATGGTAACCCCATGTTTAAGACCACAACTGGCCTAGATGTGCTGCTCTCGAAATATGAACCCACACCTGCTGTGAGGAAGACTGCAATGGGCACTTGAAGTCATACTTGACCCGGGCAAGGGGGCTACACTTTCCATTTGAGGCCACATTAGCTTTGCTGAGTTTACACAGGCTATATGACGTAAGTGGTAAATGAGCATGCAGAGGTTGCACTTAGGTTTTTGGGCAATATGTGTCTGTGAAGAGCCTCCATCATTGTGCATTCATAGACACATGCTTTTTGGGGAGACTTCACTGAGAAAATTAGGCTGTTCTTGCCGGGCTGCTGTAATCAGTGAAGGATGGGGGTTGCTCCTCTCTCACTCCTAGGTGGGCCTTGCATATCCTTTTTGCGTGGCAACCTGTAACCATTACATGCCCTGGGACACACTGCTGCATGCATGTAGATAAAATTCATCACTTCTGTAACTGTCCTAAATCGTTGTAGAGGGGAACTGTATATATTGCATAAATTGGCTTGCAGGCTATTGCTTCTCAGAGGCCACTCCAGAGTACTTATTAACTGTCTCCCAAGATCATTTACAATGCTCACTTTTTAGAGTCCATGCTGTTAGCTGGACCTCTGTTCATTGATCAGACACTGGCATTTATGCTGACCAATATAAAAGTGAGAGAGGGTCCCTTGCTTCAAGGGGATTGGGAACCATCATGACCTTAAGGAAATAAGTATTTCCCTAGGATCAACTTTTCAACACAATATTCAATCATACACTCAATTGTAACATAAATAATATTCTACAGAGATGAGCTATCATACAGTACCACAACAATATCAGACTCACAACTCCGTTGAAAAATATTAAATACCATTTATTTCATCCAATTGCTAATTATCAGCGTTATACTCAGTCATTGTACCTCATTATAAAAACATACTCTCAACCCACCTTAAAGAAATGCTCAATCCATGCACAAATAAAATCACCCCTCCACTCACAGAAACAAAATATATGACTTAAGACATCCACAGAAATATACTTTCTGTCACTGATCAATACAAGTGTTATGCATGTTATTGGAAAAAAAACTTTTTTCATCTACAACCACATGCTACAGAGTAGATTCAGTGTAATTTTTACGTCAACGCGTTACAGTGGTTTACGATAATAGTCACCCCTTTCTTCAGGGCACAACCGAATAATTTTCCTGACCACAATCACATTTTTCCAGGGCTTTTCAATCCTGTTCCAACTTTGGGTTATTCTCCTTTTGGTGAATTAACCCAAGCATTAATTATGCCCTCTGTTCGTTTATAGGCATTCTTGCATATTGTCGTATTCCAGCAAAACTTCTGCTTCTGTCAACGGCCTAGATAAAAATGACTCTCCTCCTCTAATAGATACTGTTCACAGGCTCAATCCAATTAGCAGTCGTGCCATGTGCCATATGTCTAATTATTCCTCCAGGCATCAACGTCTCTTAGGATCTTTCCCTTATATAAGGGACACTGGAAAGCCACACTGGAATTACGTTAATTGCAGGTCATAGCACACACGGTGTGAGAGTATGTTTTTTTAATGATGTATAATGACAGTGAGATTAACTCTGATTATTAACAATTGGATACAATAAATGGTATTTAATATTTTTCAACAGTTGTGAGCTTGATATTGTTATAGTAAGATATGATAGCTCATCTCTGTAGTATATTATTTATATTACAGTTGAGTGTATGACTGAATGTTGTGTTGAAAAATTGATCCTCGGGGAATACTTATTTCCTTTGATTTATGCTGACCACCTGTAACTAGTGCATGCAGTTAAATTGCTTCTCTACTCTATAGGGTTACCTATACCCAATACTTTCTCGAAAGAAGACCAACTTTGTCCTAGAGGACCACTATAGAGCTCCTGGCTGCTTGTAAGAAGTGCACACCAGTACATTATTTATCTATCACTTTGGGGTAGTGCCTAAAGAACTTCTAGGATTGTCCTTCTCCTTTGCATGACAATGATCTCTCCTATTTCTCCTTAGGGACTCTCTAGATCACTCTCGAGATCACACATCTTGGATAGCAGTACATAGAGCATCCCTATCAATCCCTCATTTGTCCCCACATGGATCATATGCCAAAACTACTCTGACTGTGCTGCTCCGCAACCACTGTGAGGGGACTCTATAGAGCAAATAATGTACTGTAGAACCTCTCACTTCTCTTCAGAGCATTACGCTGCTGTGCACTGCAACCTAAAGCAGGATAGGAACACCATTAAGGTCTCTCAAGTAGAGCACCACAAGGGTCACACATAGGCCACAGAAGAGTTCAACATATTTCCATCCAAGTACTCCTTTGCACTGTATTGTGCTACCTTTCCATAAGTGCTCTTCAGCACCCCATCAGAGGTATCCCAGTATTACACTATCACCAGTTTCGCAGTAGCACTTTCTGCTCAGTATCAGTGGTGACTTAGCATCCAGAGTGACAATATCACAATTGACTACGCTAATAAGGCAGCACCAGCAGCCACACACTACAAGCAATGATGCAGTATAAGCAATAGCACAGAATGTCCAAGTTTAACATTACCATTGTTGTGGTATCACCAATGATGCTGCATCACCAATGACTGTGCATCCCTGTTGGCTAAGCAGTGATGCAGTATCACAAGTGGCTCAATATCACCAGTGGCTCTTTATCATTGTTGGTGCACTACACCCAGTGACTAAATATCACCAGTAGTCAGTATTAGTTGTGAGGTATCACCTGTGATTCAGTTTTATCATCCTTAAGTGCAGTCATTTCTAAGTGCTGTAAATAACAGGCTTATCTAAGGTAATGGTGGGTCTTATTTTAGCCAACCTTACAAGGATGGATGGATGGATGGATGAGTGTTCCTAGGCAGAATTCAGGCTCATGACCTGTATGTCACCGCAGATTTCAGCAGCTTTTAGCTCATCTGCCATTTTGTCCTCCACAAACTCTGGGACAGATGTAAGAAAAATGGTGCTGCACCGAGTGCGGCGCCATATTTCTTACACCCCTTAGCACCCCCCCTACTGCTACCATGTATGCACTGAATTTAAAATACGGTGCTGCATGGCGCAGGGTAGGGGGCAATAGCGTCAATTTTTCATGCTATTAATGTACTGTTCAGGGTTAGTGCCAGAATTATGGTACATAGGGGCCCTTTGTAACCAATGGTGTGCCCCCTTTTAAGGCCTGCTCTGAGCAGGTGTTAAAAGTAGCTGCAAAACATGGTGCAGTGGAATCTCTTAAATTCTACTGCGCCATTTTTGCAGTCCCCTTAACAGGGGAACGCTCCCTTTGCATACATTATGCATGGCGCAAGCATAATGTGGTGCAAAAGGTTAGAAAGTGGTGCAATGCACGCATTGCACCACTTTGTAAATATGACGCAGCGATTGTTGAAGCCTAACGCCACATTAGCATTAAAAAAAAAATCGCTAATGTGGCGCTAGTGCTTCTTACATCTGGGCCTCTGTTTGCACAAACCCAGAATGCTTAAAATTAGGGGTGCATAAAATTTGCACAATTTGCTCTTGCGTAATTAAGTGAAATTTCAGAAAATTGTTGTGAAATTACATGTAATAATGCAAAATGCAAATCCATCATTTAATGCTATATTTTAGTGCAAAATGTGTCCTTAGGTCAATTTTCACATTTTGTGTTAAATTGTGCAAAAAAGCAAAAACACCATGAACAACAGCCACTTGCATTCTGTTGTTCCTATACATTCATGGTAAACTTTTACATGAATGGTGCATTCACTGCAAATGTATACAGTAAATGAGGAGTAATTAGGCAGTGACTTAATGGCGTAGTTTCAGGACTTTTGCATTGCAAGCTTAATGCAAAATTCCCAACATTACACAAATTACACCGCCATAGTTTAAATTTTGCTGAGGGCAACTTAAAATTAGCAAATTGGTTTTGGTTTTACTGTTTTGCAAACGTCATGGAAATCATACAAATAAGTGCCCCTCACTTCTGTCTCCATGATAAAATGCACAGTGTGAATATTTGATTCACAGGTCTCTATTGTCTTTTCAGAAATTAATAGCTGAGTGGCACCGGAAAATCCCATCATTTCCACCACTGAAAGATCTTTTGATGACTATCACAACTTGCGAGAGCACTGTCTCAAAGACCTGTACATAGAACACCTGTAAAATACAATACAAAACACGGTTCAAATGCTGCCACCTCAAATAATCTACATACATAAAACACCATGCCTATATAATGCCAGCTTCAAGCATCTTTGATGACTCTGACTCCTCAGTGTGCAGTAGATTCTTCTGTATGGCCCTATGTTGGAAGCTTAGGTCAGAGCTCCCAAGATTCCTCGTTTCATGCTAGTGTAGCTCAGTCAGTTCAGAATGTTTTCTTTACAATCTTGGACATGTAATCATGTTTATACCATTAGGCAAAAACGGGGACAGAGAAGGTCATAAAAGGAGTCCCAACAGCACAGCCTTCCCCAGTAAGTAGCATTTCTTGCATGCAGATGTAATTTGGCTGTGATATCCAGAGTGGCGCTATTGGATATTTCAGGCAATGCTCCATTTAAAAGATGCTGTGGACACAGATCTGGTCCCAGTTTTAATCAACATAACCGAGAAGCTGCTGAAAATGAGCCTGCGTTGGCTTTGGCAGAGGGTCCCTGATAAGAGCATGCCCTCCAGAATGCAGTCATTGTCATGGGGGCTCTGGGTTGCTTGTGTTTCAGTTCAGGGATGACCTGGCCTGGCAGTTTGGACTGCACTGTTCCTATTGGGGCAGAGTCATGACTGATATAGCATATTTATTAAAACATTCCATCCATTACTTTTTTTGCATTCTACAGTGCTACACCATAACAGGGATGGCTATACTCAGACGTGGGCCCCATGCACACTGTGCTTCCTGAACCAAACTATACCCTGCTAATGATCCCTAATAAGGGCAAAATCGGACTTGAGTTGCTTGAGTTCTGGTTAGAGAGGACCTGGCCTGGCAGTTTGGGGTGGATTGTTCCTTTTGGAGCAGGGTCAAGACTGTTTTGCATATGGAGGTGTCAAAACCTCTACTTGACAAAAACGGATGAATCTATCACTCTGCCAAGGAAAATTTCCTGACTGCCTGAAGACAAGTCAAGATCCCCCCCACTATTCAAAGAACCCCCTGCAGATGAAAACTACCTCAACAATGTTCGCCCTGTCTCCAACCTCCTGTTCCTGGTAAAAACCATTGACAGATGCGTTGCGGACAAAACTACCTATCACATCAGAGACACCAACCTTGAGGATGAATATAAATCAGACTTCAACCACAGCTGCAGCACTGAAACAGCACTGCTTTAGGTGGTTGATTCTTTTTGACCTATCACCAGCCTTGGATATGGTCAACCATTCTATGCTTCTTCACACACTCAAACATCGAATGGCATTGACAGTACTGTCCTCAAATGGTTTGAATCATTCCTCACAGGCAGGTCACAGACGGTAAAAACTGACAAATGTTTCTCAGCAATTATAGTTGTAGAACAAGGAGTGCCTCAGGGATCCATCCTTGATCTGACTGTATACAACATTTATATTGAGCCCCTTGAGGTCGCACTGAGAAAATCTGGGCTCCGCTACCATCAATATGCAGATGACACCCAACTACATAAAGGTCTCCTCTCCCAATAACATCTCACATCCTGCTAACAGTTTAACTTCAGTTCAAGACTGGATGACTTCACATCACCACCAACTGAAGCCTTCTAAAACAAAATTACTCAATTCTTCATTGCAACCACCGCCTCCAGTACAACCCTGGATGAACACAATCAATATCCTAAATAATAAACTCACAACTGTTGACAGGGCTAAATTCCTAGAAGTAATCTTAGATAAAAAAATACTGAGGCCCTCATTACAACATTGGCGGTATTGACCGCCTACCGCCACGGCAGCCAACATACCGTCGCCTGCAGGTAAGTCGGGTTGTCCGACAGGAGGGGGGGGGGTGGGGGATGAGGGGTGGTGTGTGTGTCTGTTTTTGGATGCATGCATGTGTGAGTCGCGTTGAATAAGTGCGTGAATGACTGAATGTGAGTGTATGGGTATGTTGTGTGTTGTGAATGCGTGTGTGCGACAATGTATGTTGGTGTGTGTTGGGTGTGTGGGTATGTATGTGTGCATGCGTGGGTGGATGTGGGTATGTGTGTATGAGTGTGTATGTGTGCGCGTGTGGGTGTGTAAATGTGCGGGGCAGGAGAGGAAGGGGGAAGGTGGGGGAGGACTCTGGGAAGGGGACGGGGGAAGACTCCTATCAGTGCCAGGGAAAGAATTTCCTGGCACTGATAGTGCCTATCGCCATGGTTTTTGTGGCAGTACGCTTGCCACGAAAACCATGGCGGTAGGTGGGGTCTCCAGCCCAGCAGCCATTACCACCCTGGCGGACGGAGTGGTACATTGGAGGTTTGGCTTCAGCCAAACTGCCAATGTCATAACTTGGGAAAAGGTACCGCCAGCCTGTTGGCAATACCTTTCCCCAAATTACCGCCGACCGCCAGGGTCGTAATGAGGGCCTGAATCTTCAATAGCAAATCAACACCATGGCCTAAAATGTGCACAATCAGCTACAATTTCTCTGGGGAATTTGTCACTTCATTCTAGTGCAAGATTTGAAAACTCATTGTTCATTCCTTACTGTAACTCTCTCTTGTTCTCCCCAAGACCCGTTTCTTTCTCTTTCTTTTTCTCCTTAAATCTATCAAATCTATCAATCATTCAGCAGCATGCTTCATTTGTGGGGCCAAAAGTAATTACCACAATTGACCGATGCTGCTCACTCTCTGTGGCCTGCCTATTGAAGCCAGAGCTATATACAAGACTGCTTGTACCACATGTAAGGCCTTACACAGTCCACTCCATGCTAGCTGGCAGATAAACTCAAGCTCTGCGGGGGCACCAGACCTTCACCAAATGTCCAAGCACTGCTTCTTGAACCCCCAAGCTTTTAAAAGAAACCACTCATGGCACAATCCTCCTCAGGAAGCACACGCAGAATAAGAAACCCCTTACCTCCTAACGTATGCACCACAACTTCAACAGTTGCCTTCAAATTTGAGCTGAAATCCCTCCTCCATCAAAGACATATTAGGTAGCCTCAAAAATGACCCTTATCATTGACTGACTACACTTCTCCCATGTCTAATTTAGGTAAGCTGCTACCTCCATAACATACATATATCTCAAGAATATTTGAATCTGTAACTTTTGCAATGAAGAACCTTGTGCATTGCAAAAGTGCTCTAGCACCTTTAGATAATGTCCGTGGATGAACGATTAGTCTGGAGTAATATACATCTCCAGACAGTGATTTGGAGCTATGCATTTGTCAACAGCCGAAAGCATGGCAACATTTTTTTTTTCAAGAAGAAGACACACCTTATATAACTGGTCTACATAGCATAAGGAGCACTGAAAGTTCATTTCACCATTTAGTTTCGTGGTAATACTTGTATTTTTCCCTTAGCATTGCATATCAGTGCTCTTAGTTTGTATTTACCAATGATGCTTTTTTTCTTTTTTGAAGCGCACATTTGGAATTTGGATTCTTAATTATTCTACTTTCTTTGGGCTAATATGACTTGATCTCATTGCAAATCGAAAATTAAAAAATATATCATGATGACAGTTCAAATAGAATATAGAACAATTTGTTGAATGATTCGACCTCTACTTTATGACTAGTATGTGACACCCATGTGTGATTCCAACTCAACTCACATAAACCCCACATAGAGCCCACAGCAGAGAGGCCTCATCAAATATACCTTTACAAAGTTGAAATAGACTTTTAAACAAATTAATTTGACTGCTGCTTAACCATGCTTAATGCAGAAAATAATTCTTCAGTTTACAATGCAATCAAACACAGAAACGAATTCTGGAATATCCGGAGCGTCCTAAGCTCCACCTGAACCAAAATATAAATTAACTTAAGCTAGCACCATGTCGCAACCTGAACTCATTATGTGTGACAAGGGTTCCAGACATTCAAATCAACATCGTAGCCAAGATCAGACCACAGCCAGTGATTGAGAGCTCTGGAGTTTAGGCTGAAGGCAGTGCGAGTTCTCACAGTAAGTGTTAGTGGGTCAAAAGGGTATTCAGAACATACGGTCATCTAATCCTTGGTCTCTCTGCTGAGCACACAGAGCAATGGTCACGTATTTCAGATGCAATTGTGAGTATTTTCAAATCCGTATGAACAATCAATACTGACAGGTCGAAAGTTAACACTGTTTACAGGTGTGTTGGTGCACCGTATGTGTGTGGTTGGTGAAGTGAAGAAAATGGGAGGAAGTGCATTCTTTAGAGAGTGAAAAGAGAAGGTGCTGAAGACATTTTGAGAGTGAGAAAATCTGTACTTCTCAGCAGAAGTGCAATACTTCTATTTGGAGATTATTGGCACTTCTCAAATGAAAGTAGGTACTCTAGCATATGGTACCTGCATTTGTTTTTTTCCATTTGAAACACTGGCTGAAGAGGAGGAGATGAGGTGTAAGATATATAGACGGATGATGCGTGGACAGAAAAAAGAGAAAAAGGGTATACATGTATAACAGAGTAAACATAACTGGGGTAATCAAGACATCTGAAGATTTCTCCAGCCTTCAGTAAAGGTTTATTCAGTCTTACAATTTCAGAATTGAAAATATTTCAATATTAATTATTTACAACAATATCTTTGTTACTCATTTCTCTATCTAACAACTATTGACAAAAGCCAATAGTCCTGAATGGTTTTAGCTATGCCACCTGTTGTGTTATATATCTGGATTCAATAACAGAAAACTCGGAGAGAAGCCAAAGTACTGTGTACCACACTATGGGAATCACAGAAATTATGTTTACGTGTTTAAGCCACATCCTTAATTACGTAGACCACACCATTCCAGAGACCCCCACTTTTTTCATTCCTCTTAAAGACCTATGTTTCGCACTAACTTCCACTCCATAAAAAGAAACAAATGGAGTCTGGCAAATCACAAAGGCAACAAGCGCTATATATAAAATCCTCTGTCTGGTGTACAGATGATAGGATCCACACTCAACAAACTTTGTGATAAGATGTCTAAATGCATTGACAGTTTTCATTGTTAAGCCAGGTCCAACCATGTGATGATATATCAATATGTTGTGACTTACAAGTGCCGTAAATAAAGTCAAATTAAAACAGACCTGCAATCAACCAAGCTCCATGTGTATTGACACTGTGGAAAGATGGTACTTCACACTTAATGTAGGAGGCTGGACTGGCTTGTAGTGAGTACCAAGGGGTACTTGCACCTTGCACCAGGCCCAGTTATCCCTTATTAGTGTATAGGGTGTCTAGCAGCTTAGGCTGATAGATAATGGTAGCTTAGCAGAGCAGCTTAGGCTGAACTAGGAGACGTGTGAAGCTACTACAGTACCACTTAGTGTCATATGCACAATATCATAAGAAAACACAATACACAGTTATACTAAAAATAAAGGTACTTTATTTTTATGACAATATGCCAAAGTATCTTAGAGTGTACCCTCAGTGAGAGGATAGGAAATATACACAAGATATATATACACAATAGCAAAAATATGCAGTATAGTCTTAGAAAACAGTGCAAACAATGTATAGTTACAATAGGATGCAATGGGGAAACATAGGGATAGGGGCAACACAAACCATATACTCCAAAAGTGGAATGCGAACCACGAATGGACCCCAAACCTATGTGACCTTGTAGAGGGTCGCTGGGACTATTAGAAAATAGTGAGAGTTAGAAAAATAACCCTCCCCAAGACCCTGAAAAGTGAGTGCAAAGTGCACTAAAGTTCCCCTAAGGACAAAATAGTTGTGTTAGAGGAATAATGCAGGAAAGACACAAACCAGCAATGCAACAACTGTGGATTTCCAATCTAGGGTACCTGTGGAACAAGGGGACCAAGTCCAAAAGTCACAAGTAAGTCGGAGATGGGCAGATGCCCCGGAAATGCCAGCTGCGGGTGCAAAGAAGCTTCGACTGGACAGAAGAAGCTGAGGTTTCTGCAGGAACGAAAAGGGCTAGAGACTTCCCCTTTGGTTGACGGATCTCTCTCGCCTTGGAGAGTCGTGCAGAAGTGTTTTCCCGCCGGAAGGACGCCAACAAGCCTTGCTAGGCGCAAATCGTGCGTTTGGCGTTTTTGGACGCTGCTGGGGCCCAGGAGGGACCAGAAGGTCGCAAATTGGACCTGAAGAGAGAGGGGACGTCGAGCAAGACAAAGAGCCCTCACTGAAGCAGGTAGCACCCGGAGAAGTGCCAGAAACAGGCACTACGAGGATGCGTGAAACGGTGCTCGCCGAAGTTGCACAAAGGAGTCCCACGTCGCCGGAGACCAACTTAGAAAGTCGTGCAATGCAGGTTAGAGTGCCGTGGACCCAGGCTTGGCTGTGCACAGAGGATTTCCGCCGGAAGTGCACAGGGGCCGGAGTAGCTTGCAAAGTCGTGGTTCCCAGCAATGCAGCCCAGCGAGGTGAGGCAAGGACTTACCTCCACCAAACTTGGACTGAAGAGTCACTGGACTGTGGGGGTCACTTGGACAGAGTCGCTGGATTCGAGGGACCTCGCTCGTCGTGCTGAGAGGAGACCCAAGGGACCGGTAATGCAGCTTTTTGGTGCCTGCGGTTGCAGGGGGAAGATTCCGTCGACCCACGGGAGATTTCTTCGGAGCTTCTGGTGCAGAGAGGAGGCAGGCTACCCCCACAGCATGCACAAGCAGGAAAACAGTCGAGAAGGCGGCAGGATCAGCGTTACAGAGTTGCAGTAGTCGTCTTTGCTACTATGTTGCAGGTTTGCAGGCTTCCAGCGGTCGATTCCTTATCAGAAGGTGAAGAGAGAGATGCAGAGGAACTCGGCTGAGCTCATGCATTCGTTATCTAAAGTTTCCCCAGAGACAGAGACCCTAAATAGCCAGAAAAGAGGGTTTGGCTACCTAGGAGAGAGGAAAGGCTACTAACACCTGAAGGAGCCTATCACAAGGAGTCTCTGACGTCACCTGGTGGCACTGGCCACTCAGAGCAGTCCAGTGTGCCAGCAGCACCTCTGTTTCCAAGATGGCAGAGGTCTGGAGCACACTGGAGGAGCTCTGGACACCTCCCAGGGGAGGTGCAGGTCAGGGGAGTGGTCACTCCATTTTCCTTTGTCCAGTTTCACGCCAGAGCAGGGGCTAAGGGGTCCCTGAACCGGTGTAGACTGGCTTATGCAGAATTGGGCACCTCTGTGCCCAACAAAGCATTTCCAGAGGCTGGGGGAGGCTACTCCTCCCCTGCCTTCACACCATTTTCCAAAGGGAGAGGGTGTCACACCCTCTCTCAGAGGAAGTTCTTTGTTCTGCCATCCTGGGCCAGGCCTGGCTGGACCCCAGGAGGGCAGCTGCCTGTCTGAGGGGTTGGCAGCAGCAGCAGCTGCAGAGAAACCCCAGGAAGGGCAGTCTGGCAGTACCAGGGTCTGTGCTACAGACCACTGGGATCATGGAATTGTACCAACAATGCCAGGATGGCATAGAGGGGGCAATTCCATGATCATAGACATGTTACATGGCCATATTCGGAGTTACCATGGTGAAGCTACATATAGGTAGTGACCTATATGTAGTGCACGCGTGTAATGGTGTCCCCGCACTCACAAAGTTCAGTGAATTGGCTCTGAACAATGTGGGGGCACCTTGGCTAGTGCCAGGGTGCCCTCACACTAAGTAACTTTGCACCTAACCTTTACCAGGTAAAGGTTAGACATATAGGTGACTTATAAGTTACTTAAGTGCAGAGTAAAATGGCTGTGAAATAACGTGGACGTTATTTCACTCAGGCTGCAGTGGCAGGCCTGTGTAAGATTTGTAAGAGCTCCCTATGGGTGGCAAAAGAAATGCTGCAGCCCATAGGGATCTCCTGGAACCCCAATACCCTGGGTACCTCAGTACCATATACTAGGGAATTATAAGGGTGTTCCAGTAAGCCAATGTAAATTGGTAAAAATGGTCACTAGCCTGTCAGTGACAATTTGGAAAGAAATGAGAGAGCATAACCACTGAGGTTCTGATTAGCAGAGCCTCAGTGAGACAGTTAGTCACTACACAGGTAACACATTCAGGCACACTTATGAGCACTGGGGCCCTGGGTTACCAGGGTCCCAGTGACACATACAACTAAAACAACATATATACAGTGAAAAATGGGGGTAACATGCCAGGCAAGATGGTACTTTCCTACACAACCCCCCCCCAAACGAAGGACAATAAGACTAGCCATTACCTGATGAGTCTTCATTGTCTAAGTGGAAATATCTGGAGAGTCCATCTGCATTGGAGTGGCTACTCCCAGGTCTATGTTCCACTGTATAGTCCATTCCCTGTAGGGATATGGACCACCTCAACAATTTAGGATTTTCACCTTTCATTTGTTTTAGCCAAAGTAGAGGTTTGTGGTCTGTCTGAACAATGAAGTGAGTGCCAAACAGGTATGGCCTCAACTTCTTCAGAGCCCAGACCACAGCAAAGGCCTCCCTCTCAATGGCAGACCAATGCTTTTCTCTAGGGGTCAACCTTCTACTAATAAAAGCAACAGGTTGATCCTGGCCCTCAGAATTAAGTTGTGATAGGACTGCCCCTACTCCTAATTCAGATGCATCAGCTTGGACATAGAATTTTTTAGAGTAACAAGGGCTTTTCAGGACAGGTGCAGAGCACATGGCCTGCTTCAGCTCCTCAAAAGCTTTCTGACAGCTTGCTGTCCATAATACCTTTTTAGGCATTTTCTTGGATGTGAGGTCATTAAGAGGGGCTGCAATGGAGCCATAGTTCTTAATGAACCTCCTGTAATACCCAGTGAGGCCTAGGAAGGCTCTCACCTGAGTCTGAGTTGTAGGGGGAACCCAATCAATAATTGTTTGGATTTTCCCCTGAAGTGGTGCAATCTGTTCCCCACCAACAAGGTGTCCCAGATAAACCACCTTACCCTGCCCTATCTGGCACTTTGAAGCCTTGATAGTGAGGCCTGCCTTTTGCAGGGCCTCCAAAACTTTCCATAGGTGGACCAGGTGATCATCCCACCTGGAGCTAAAGACAGCTATATCATCCAAATATGCTGCACTGAAAGCTTCCAGCCCTTGCAGGACTGTGTTCACCAACCTCTGAAAAGTGGCAGGTGCATTTTTCAAACCAAAAGGCATTACAGTAAACTGGTAATGTCCTCCAATGGTAGAAAATGCAGTCTTAGGTTTAGCATCTTCTGACAATTTGATCTGCCAATACCCTGCAGTCAAATCAAAAGTGCTTAGATACTTGGCAGATGCCAGTGTATCTATAAGCTCATCTGCCCTGGGTATAGGGTGAGCATCAGTTTTGGTTACCAAGTTGAGACCTCTATAGTCTACACAAAACCTCATTTCCTTCTTTCCATCTTTAGAATTGGGTTTTGGTACCAGTACCACAGGAGAAGCCCATGGACTGTCAGAGTGCTCAACCACTCCTAGTTCCAACATTTTCTGAACTTCTTGCTTTATGCAGTCCCTGACATGGTCAGGCTGCCTATAGATCTTACTTTTGACAGGTAAACTGTCTCCAGTATCTATAGTGTGCTCACACCAAGAAGTGGTGCCTGGCACAATGGAGAAGAGTTCTGAAAATTGTCCTAGGAGATTTATGCAATTATCTTTCTGCTCAGCAGTAAGACAATCAGCCAAAACTACACCTTCCACAAGAGCATTTTGTTCTGTGGAAGAGAAGAGATCAGGTAGAGGATCACTGTCTTCTTCCTGTCCCTCATCTGTTGCCATGAGCAGGGTGAGATCAGCCCTGTCATAGTAGGGTTTCAGGCGGTTGACATGGAGCACCCTAAGGGGACTCCTGGCAGTGCCTAAGTCAACCAAGTAGGTGACTTCACCCTTCTTTTCAACAATTGTGTGGGGTCCACTCCATTTATCTTGGAGTGCTCTTGGGGCCACAGGCTCCAAGACCCACACTTTCTGCCCTGGTTGGTACTGAACCAAAACAGCCTTCTGATCATGCCATTGCTTCTGGAGCTCTTGGCTGGCCTGAAGGTTTTTACTGGCCTTTTTCATGTACTCAGCCATCCTTGATCTGAGGCCAAGTACATAATCCACAATATCCTGCTTAGGAGCTTTTAAAGGTTGTTCCCAACCCTCCTTTACAAGTGTGAGAGGACCCCTAACAGGGTGTCCAAAAAGAAGTTCAAAGGGGCTGAAGCCCACTCCTTTCTGGGGTACCTCCCTGTAGGCAAAAAGGAGGCATGGTAGAAGGATATCCCATCTCCTGCGGAGTTTTTCAGGGAGTCCCATAATCATGCCTTTGAGAGTTTTATTAAATCTCTCCACCAGTCCATTTGTTTGTGGATGATAGGGTGTTGTGAACTTGTAAGTTACACCACACTCCTTCCACATGGCCTTTAAGTATGCAGACATGAAATTGCTTCCTCTGTCTGATACTACTTCCTTTGGGAAGCCCACCCTGGAAAATATTCCCAGGAGGGCCTTTGCCACTGCAGGAGCTGTAGTGGTCCTTAAAGGAATAGCTTCTTGTGGCATGGTCCACTACCACCAAGATAAACCTATTGCCTGAAGCAGTAGGAGGGTCAAGGGGGCCAATATGTCAACCCCTACCCTTTCAAAGGGAACCCCAACCACAGGCAGTGGGATAAGGGGTGCCTTTGGAGTGCCACCTGTCTTGCCACTGGCTTGACAGGTTTCACAGGACTTACAAAATTCTTTTGTGTCCTCAGACATCCTAGGCCAATGAAACAATGGTACCAATCTGTCCCAAGTTTTCATTTGACCCAGGTGCCCAGCTAAGGGAATGTCATGTGCCAGTGTTAGGAGGAACTTTCTGTACTCCTGAGGAATCACTAATCTCCTGGCAGCTCCAGGTTTAGGATCCCTATGCTCAGTGTACAAGAGGTTGTCCTCCCAGTAAACTCTGTGAGAGTCACTGACATCCCCATTAGCCTGTTTGACAGCTTGCTGTCTGAGACCCTCTAATGTGGGACAGGTTTGCTGTGCCACACTCAGCTCCTCTCTGGCAGGCCCCCCTTCACCCAAAAGCTCAGCAGTGTCTGCTTCCAGCTCCTCTGGTGTAGGTTCTGCACAGGGAGGGAATTCTTCTTCCTCAGAAGTAGAATCCACTGTAGAGGGAGGGATAGTAGGAAGTGGTTTGCTTCTACTAGCCCTAGCTTTAGGGAGCACTTGGTCCATTGTTCCAGGATCCAAGCTTCCCTGTCCTTTTTGCTTTTTGGCCTGAGCCCTTGTCAAAGCAAAAATATGCCCTGGGATGCCCAGCATTGCTGCATGGGCCTCCAACTCCACATCTGACCAAGCTGATGTCTCCAAATCATTCCCTAATAGACAGTCTACAGGTAAATCTGAAGCTACCACAACTTTCTTTGGACCAGTTACCCCCCCCCAGTTGAGATTTACAACAGCGATGGGGTGGCTTTGTGTTATGTTGTGAGCATCGGTTACTTGGTACTGGTGTCCAAGTATGTGTTGTTCAGGGTGCACCAGTTTCTCTATCACCATTGTGACACTGGCACCTGTGTCCCTGTAGGCCTGGACGTCAACACCATTTATTAGGGTTAGTTGCTTGTACTTCTCCAAGTTATGGGGGCAAGCAACCAAAGTGGCTAAGTCAATAGCCCCTTCAGAGACTAAAGTAGCCTCTGTGGTCTCCCTAATTAGACCAACCCCAACTAAATTACCAAAAGTGAGCCCAGCTACTCCCTTGGATTGGCTATTAGTAGGTTTGCTCCCACCACCACTGCTATTAGTAGGGACACTAGGTGTAGCAGTAGGGGTTGTAGTGGTAGGAGCTGTGGTGCCTTTCTTTGGACAACTGGGATCTGTTGTCCAATGGCCTTTTATTTTACATAAATAGCACCATGGTTTATTTTCCTTGTTCTGATTAAAGGAGGATTTGGACCCACCACCCCCACCAGAGTGTTTTTGTGGGCCTGATGAAGACTCATTTTTAGATTTGTCCCCACCCTTGTCAGAAGACTTACCATCCTTCTTTTTGTTGCCATCTTTGTCACCCCCTGTATGAACTTTTCTGTTCACTCTTGTTCTGACCCATTTGTCTGCCTTCTTTCCCAATTCTTGGGGAGAGGTCAGATCAGAGTCCACCAAGTACTGGTGCAACAAATCAGACACACAATTATTAAGAATATGCTCTCTCAGGATCAAGTTATACAGGCTGTCATAATCAGTAACTTTACTGCCATGTAACCACCCCTCCAAGGCCTTCACTGCCTGGTCAATGAAATCAACCCAGTCTTGTGAAGACTCCTTTTTGGTATCTCTGAACTTTATCCTGTACTGTTCAGTGGTTAAGCCATAACCATCCAGGAGTGCATTCTTAAGAACTTGGAAATTATTAGCATCATTTTCTTTTACAGTAAGGAGCCTATCCCTACCTTTTCCAGTGAATGATAGCCATAGGATAGCAGCCCACTGCTTTTGAGGGACATCCTGTACAGCACAGGCCCTCTCAAGTGCAGCAAACCACTTGTTAATGTCATCCCCCTCCTTATAAGGGGGAACTATCTTGTGCAGATTCCTGGAATCATGCTCTTTTGCAGGATGACTATGGGGAATACTGCTGCTGCCACCATGGGTATCTAAACCCATCTTCTGTCTTTCCCTCTCTATTTCTAAAGACTGTCTATCCAAATCCAGCTGTTGCTTCTTGAGCTTCAGTCTGGTTTGCTCCACTCTCAATCTATTGAGCTCCCTTTCTAACAATCTGTCATCAGGGTGGGTGGGAGGGACATTTCTAGATACAGAGTTATGATGGGAATGAACAGAAGGAGACCTGTCCCTTACAGAGGGCACCCTAACAGCTTGGCTACCAGCATAATGTGAGAGCACATCATCAGTATGATGTGATTCAACCTCTGTACCAACTATGCTAGACTGTCTAGTAATGGGCAGGCTGAGAAGTTTCTTTCCTGAACCTTTTCCTGGGGGAGTCCCTGGATCAGATTGAGAACCATTAGCTACTTTTTCTACAGATTGGGCACTTATGGCCTTATCCTGTACTCTAAGCATATTAATTAACAGTTCTAAAGAAGGATTCTTCCCTACACTCAAACCTCTCTCTATGCAGAGACTCCTTGCTCCTTTCCAGCTAAGGTGATCATATGCAAGTTTGGACAGTTCAACATTTTTTCCTGTGCCAGACATTTTTTAGAGAGAGTTAAAGTGATAGAAAAAGAGAAAAAAGTTTTCAGAACTTTTTGGAAAGACAGAAAAAAACTTTTTAAACTTTTAAGAACTTTTTGAAAGTTTAGAAGTACTTTTCAGCACTTAGAAAAGAGTGAAAAGAGGAAATGCAAAACTTTTTGGCTATGTGTATATACACTGACCTTGTTTTGTATATTTTTCTCTTATGAAAAGTACAATGACAAGAGTGGTAAGTAGTCTCAAGCACTTATCCCACCACTGCACAACCAATGTAGGAGGCTGGACTGGCTTGTAGTGAGTACCAAGGGGTACTTGCACCTTGCACCAGGCCCAGTTATCCCTTATTAGTGTATAGGGTGTCTAGCAGCTTAGGCTGATAGATAATGGTAGCTTAGCAGAGCAGCTTAGGCTGAACTAGGAGACGTGTGAAGCTACTACAGTACCACTTAGTGTCATATGCACAATATCATAAGAAAACACAATACACAGTTATACTAAAAATAAAGGTACTTTATTTTTATGACAATATGCCAAAGTATCTTAGAGTGTACCCTCAGTGAGAGGATAGGAAATATACACAAGATATATATACACAATAGCAAAAATATGCAGTATAGTCTTAGAAAACAGTGCAAACAATGTATAGTTACAATAGGATGCAATGGGGAAACATAGGGATAGGGGCAACACAAACCATATACTCCAAAAGTGGAATGCGAACCACGAATGGACCCCAAACCTATGTGACCTTGTAGAGGGTCGCTGGGACTATTAGAAAATAGTGAGAGTTAGAAAAATAACCCTCCCCAAGACCCTGAAAAGTGAGTGCAAAGTGCACTAAAGTTCCCCTAAGGACAAAATAGTCGTGTTAGAGGAATAATGCAGGAAAGACACAAACCAGCAATGCAACAACTGTGGATTTCGAATCTAGGGTACCTGTGGAACAAGGGGACCAAGTCCAAAAGTCACAAGTAAGTCGGAGATGGGCAGATGCCCCGGAAATGCCAGCTGCGGGTGCAAAGAAGCTTCGACTGGACAGAAGAAGCTGAGGTTTCTGCAGGAACGAAAAGGGCTAGAGACTTCCCCTTTGGTTGACGGATCTCTCTCGCCTTGGAGAGTCGTGCAGAAGTGTTTTCCCGCCGGAAGGACGCCAACAAGCCTTGCTAGGCGCAAATCGTGCGTTTGGCGTTTTTGGACGCTGCTGGGGCCCAGGAGGGACCAGAAGGTCGCAAATTGGACCTGAAGAGAGAGGGGACGTCGAGCAAGACAAAGAGCCCTCACTGAAGCAGGTAGCACCCGGAGAAGTGCCAGAAACAGGCACTACGAGGATGCGTGAAACGGTGCTCGCCGAAGTTGCACAAAGGAGTCCCACGTCGCCGGAGACCAACTTAGAAAGTCGTGCAATGCAGGTTAGAGTGCCGTGGACCCAGGCTTGGCTGTGCACAGAGGATTCCCGCCGGAAGTGCACAGGGGCCGGAGTAGCTTGCAAAGTCGTGGTTCCCAGCAATGCAGCCCAGCGAGGTGAGGCAAGGACTTACCTCCACCAAACTTGGACTGAAGAGTCACTGGACTGTGGGGGTCACTTGGACAGAGTCGCTGGATTCGAGGGACCTCGCTCGTCGTGCTGAGAGGAGACCCAAGGGACCGGTAATGCAGCTTTTTGGTGCCTGCGGTTGCAGGGGGAAGATTCCGTCGACCCACGGGAGATTTCTTCGGAGCTTCTGGTGCAGAGAGGAGGCAGGCTACCCCCACAGCATGCACAAGCAGGAAAACAGTCGAGAAGGCGGCAGGATCAGCGTTACAGAGTTGCAGTAGTCGTCTTTGCTACTATGTTGCAGGTTTGCAGGCTTCCAGCGCGGTCAGCGGTCGATTCCTTATCAGAAGGTGAAGAGAGAGATGCAGAGGAACTCGGCTGAGCTCATGCATTCGTTATCTAAAGTTTCCCCAGAGACAGAGACCCTAAATAGCCAGAAAAGAGGGTTTGGCTACCTAGGAGAGAGGAAAGGCTACTAACACCTGAAGGAGCCTATCACAAGGAGTCTCTGACGTCACCTGGTGGCACTGGCCACTCAGAGCAGTCCAGTGTGCCAGCAGCACCTCTGTTTCCAAGATGGCAGAGGTCTGGAGCACACTGGAGGAGCTCTGGACACCTCCCAGGGGAGGTGCAGGTCAGGGGAGTGGTCACTCCCCTTTCCTTTGTCCAGTTTCGCGCCAGAGCAGGGGCTAAGGGGTCCCTGAACCGGTGTAGACTGGCTTATGCAGAATTGGGCACCTCTGTGCCCAACAAAGCATTTCCAGAGGCTGGGGGAGGCTACTCCTCCCCTGCCTTCACACCATTTTCCAAAGGGAGAGGGTGTCACACCCTCTCTCAGAGGAAGTTCTTTGTTCTGCCATCCTGGGCCAGGCCTGGCTGGACCCCAGGAGGGCAGCTGCCTGTCTGAGGGGTTGGCAGCAGCAGCAGCTGCAGAGAAACCCCAGGAAGGGCAGTCTGGCAGTACCAGGGTCTGTGCTACAGACCACTGGGATCATGGAATTGTACCAACAATGCCAGGATGGCATAGAGGGGGCAATTCCATGATCATAGACATGTTACATGGCCATATTCGGAGTTACCATGGTGAAGCTACATATAGGTAGTGACCTATATGTAGTGCATGCATGTAATGGTGTCCCCGCACTCACAAAGTTCAGTGAATTGGCTCTGAACAATGTGGGGGCACCTTGGCTAGTGCCAGGGTGCCCTCACACTAAGTAACTTTGCACCTAACCTTTACCAGGTAAAGGTTAGACATATAGGTGACTTATAAGTTACTTAAGTGCAGTGTAAAATGGCTGTGAAATAACGTGGACGTTATTTCACTCAGGCTGCAGTGGCAGGCCTGTGTAAGATTTGTAAGAGCTCCCTATGGGTGGCAAAAGAAATGCTGCAGCCCATAGGGATCTCCTGGAACCCCAATACCCTGGGTACCTCAGTACCATATACTAGGGAATTATAAGGCTGTTCCAGTAAGCCAATGTAAATTGGTAAAAATGGTCACTAGCCTGTCAGTGACAATTTGGAAAGAAATGAGAGAGCATAACCACTGAGGTTCTGATTAGCAGAGCCTCAGTGAGACAGTTAGTCACTACACAGGTAACACATTCAGGCACACTTATGAGCACTGGGGCCCTGGGTTACCAGGGTCCCAGTGACACATACAACTAAAACAACATATATACAGTGAAAAATGGGGGTAACATGCCAGGCAAGATGGTACTTTCCTACACTTAACCCAATCTCTAGGACCCAAATATGAGTTGAACGGAGTACCACTGTGGTGTGGAATTCTGCTCTACTCTATCATAGGAAGGCTAGTGTTCCAGCACACAGATTTTGCAGGTATAGAATTGTAGATTCCAAAGCACCATTTTTAACAACCCTCTAATGAGGGAACCCCCCTTTTGCATACATCATACATATATTATGCATGATGTGGCGCAAAGGTTTGCAATGTGGCGCAGACACAGTTTGCGCCACCTTGTAAATATGGCTATATGGTAGTGGTCCATTAGCATCACATTTGCGGCAAAACGTTTGCAGCAAATGTGGCGCTAAGAGGTGCAAGGGCTTTGAAAATCTGGTCCATAATTTGTTAGGCTGAGAGCCAGACTAGAATGGAAGTAATCATACTGCAATGGCACACGCTGCAATAATTCAAAGTTCGTATCCTTGCCAGTAATCATAGAGAGTCCTCCACCAACTGACTTCATAAGTTGTGTCCAATCATATTTTATTCCTCTTGGAAAATGGCTTCCAACACTTGTTCAAAAATTCCAACCACAATAATTGTTCAATTGCCATCCGTCAACACGTGTTTCGTCCGGGGAATACCCCTTGACTTCCTCAGGACTTCCTCAAATAATCTTTATAGCCTGCATGTTGCCATTTAACTCTCCTCGTATATGTCTCAAAATCTTTATATTTTAACGGTACGTGCTTTTGCATCAGAGAACCAGCGTATCCTTCAACTTATTCAAGAGCATTCTGTCCGCGAGTAAGTAGGAAGAACTTTCAAGAAACGGCGTGTCCTTCAGCTTTATTTAAACGAGTTCCATCCGCCAGTACGTCGGAAGAACTCTCAGCGCCATTGAATGGGCTATAAGGATTATTTGAGGAAGTCCTGATGAAGTCAAGGGGTATTCCCCAGACGAAACACGTGTTGACGGATGCGAATTGACCAATTATTGTGGTTGGAATTTTTGAACAAGTGTTGGAAGCCATTTTCCAAGAGGAATAAAATATGATTGGACACAACTTATGAAATCAGTTGGAGGAGGACTGTCTATGATTACTGGCAAGGATACAAACTTTGAATTATTGTAGTGTGTGCCATTGCAGTATGATTATTGAGTGACAAGTTTTATTGTCAATTGGGACTGGGTTTAGGGTGAGGTCCTAGCTATTGGCACCGCTAGACACCTGGGATAGGAAGATATTGAGGTTGAGCGCTGGATACTCTTACATTCACCCTTAGGAAGTTGATAGAATGGAAGTACACTAATAGGATAAGTTCTGATCTGTATGATGTAATTAGGTTTGGTAAAGGTTGCACCTACTATTTGACTTGTTTGAACTGGGTTGTGCATGGCGTGGTAAGAAATATTATCATTATTGTAGCTTAAACCTTTTTTTCACTTGGAAAACAGTGGCTTATTGATGCAAGTAATCTGCCATAAAGAAAGCGCCTGGGTGAAATTTAAATTACACTGGCATAATTCACACGAATTAGGGAATTTTGCGCTAGCTTGTTTCTTGAAATTTATTGCCAGTCGGATTGATTTTGAGGCTAATCCCATTACGTTCTTCTCCGCATTAGCAAATCTGTTTCAGTATTCCATCGCCAAAGGTGTGGAACTGTCCTTGGCTACAGTCCTCTGACTCGTCCCGCAGGAGATCTTCAACTTCCATTTCAGAGTCTAAGGGCCTGATTTAGATTTCCTCGGATGGGTATGTCACAACTGTGACAGATACCCCATCCACCAAAATTTAAATACCATAGAATATAATTGGGATTTATATTTAGGTGGACAAGCTAATCTTCACTACTGTGAGTGAGTAACCTGCCTGCCAAAATCTAAATCAGGCCTAAGTCCAAACGTAGAAATCTTCACTGCTTCTTCGACCCATGGCTTTCCAGCAACAAATCTACCTTGTTGGACACCTCCTGCAGCCTTACCCTGCTGCAGTCTGAGTCCGAAGTTCTGTTTTGTGCCGAAGGTGGGCACTCACAAGGCCCAATCCACTTCTTGTATCCATACTGCGCACCATCGCGGTCGACCATAGTTTTCAACTTTGACCCGGTCTCATGTGACTACATGTTGTGGTTGGTACTTTGATCTTTTGGTGGCTAGTTTTCACTAGAAATGTTTTTAATTCTAAGCTCAGGTCCCACTATTTGGATTTTTGTTAATTTGGTGTAAAATAATTTATTTGAATTGACTCTTTATCTTTCTAAATTGGTTTGGAATGTTTCTTGTGCTGTGTTTTCATTTTATTATTGTTTGTGTGCTGCATACATATTTTACAAATTTCCTCTAAATTAAGCCTGACTGCTTTTTGCGCCTAGCTACCCAAGGTTAAGCCCAGGTTAATTTAGTGACTTTGTGTGGTTCACGCTGCAAGGGATTGTAGCTGATGCTTAACCAGGGCTCACACCCCAGTCATTCAACAACCACATTTCTAACACTTGTGGTATGATTGATTTTTAAATAAAGTGGCCACAGTGTACTTGTTGAATTAATTAATAGGGAAAATAAGCTGTTTTGCACCTTTGCTTCTCATTAAATATCATGGTGTTTTTTTGGAAAACGACCCTGTGTATCGTGAATACTTGCTGATGGTGTTTTTTTGCAAATTAATGTGAATGCATTTTCCTTCTCACTACTCATTGCAATATAATTTTTATATTAAAAAACAATAAAAGACAATTAGGGACTGATTTAGATCTCTGCGGACGGGTTCCTCTATTGCAACAGGGACGGATATCCAGTCGAAATCCGAATTCCAAAACAGCAAACAACTATGCATCAATGCGTTTTATATTTCAGACAGCAACAAAATTTGTAATTTCAATGCGTTGCTACAAATTAGGCAAAGTCGTTTTCTAATAAGGGCAAAATGGACAATTGCAAATAAACTGCCAACTGTTCAAATTTCAGGGCTTTCACTTTTTGAGAGAAAATACAGTATTTTCTCCACTTTTTCTTCCCTTCTCCTACAACATAAAAAAATGTTGTGCTCACTCTAAAGAAAATGCTTGAAATGCGGATTACATTTCACCTGCTCTCCTCTCAATACAGCAGACAGGGAATCTCGATTTACATTTTAAATGTTATAAAACTGAAACTCTAAAGCATCTTTGCTAGAAACGAATAGAATAAAACTTCCCCCATCTCAGCCCAGACCAGCAAAGAGGAGGCATTAACAAAAGAACGGGTGTTTTGTCAAAGCACTTTAATGAGCTATCACTAAGGTGTTAACGCGTGCAGGTGTGGGCCTTTGTTTTTCTCTTTCAAGCTTGGAGACAGAGGTCGGAGTCGAAACACTGATCTCGCTCTTGTGTGAAGGAGAACACATCCCCTCCCCCCAGTGCCTTGAAACACATTTTGGTTGGAGTTGAGTGCTCTTTAAACTTGCATTGAGAAAGCAGAAAAGGAAAATATAAGCACATAAATCCTAGGAAGTTACAGTTTAATCAAGCAATGCTCAAGCATGAGAACATGTAACAATGGTACCCCATAGATAAGGTGGATATATATTTATATATTTTATTTTAGAAATTTCAGATTTTTTGGTAACCTAGGAATGAATGCACTCTAAACAATACCCCCAAAATGTGCATATTTATTGCATCCGTCAAAGTTTACCTATGATTTTCGTCGTTGCACACTTTGTGAACTTTCCCGCTTTACCTTTACCTTTGTACTTAAAAAGTTTTGCTGTGCATTGCAAGATAATTTTAATGACACATCAAGCTCATTTTCACTTCAGTCAAACCCAACTTTGAATATCTATGCAGACGTTTTCTCTGCAGGTTTACCTTTTCCTTTTCCTGAGTTTTTTTTCTGCACAACGGCATTGGCCAGGTAAGTGCACTAAGGAGAACATTTACTAACATTTGGAGCGATGCAGCACAGCAAACCAAAGTATCTAGGAAGGTATGGCGCTGTTTCCTCTCCACAGTGCACACACCCTTGCACTATACACAAATCACTATCTACAAATGATAGTAGATAGGGATTTGCATCAAAACCCGTTGGGTGGTTCCATGGGAACACCAATGTGCCACCTATGAAATACCCCTATACCACAAGGTAGTGCAAACAGCGCGCAACGCTACATTGAATTTCTTTATGCAACTTTTCAACACAAATCATAACTTGAACTGGAAAAGTAAATTCTAACACAACACCTTGCACCAGGTCTGCGCCACCTGTGGTAAAGTATAGGGCGAATGTGAGATGTTTATCAACGTTTTAAAAAATTAGAAAGTATTTTTATTGGAAAAATGTATATGAATTATTTTTGTATATTTATTTTAAAATTCGAACAATACACATCAGCCACAGCATATTAACTTCATTTTGAATTCAATATTTAAGTATATATTAAATTGACATTATTTATTTGAAGACCAATTAAAAATAACACCTAAATTAAAATGTTTATATGTGTTTAATAGGTATTACAAATTATATGTATACATCCTATCGCCATGGGGTAGATATAGCTAGAACCATGTTACCACATTTCCATAGAAAAATGGTTTTATGGGTTTGCTAATAATTTTGGCTCCATTTGACAAATGTTTGCAAAACTTGCCAAAATAGTCTCATCTACCTCAGCTCCTTCCTGGAAAGTTTTGGAGTGATCCATCAAACTGGGCACCAAAGAAACACAGGGACCCCAAAATGCACTTTCTCCATTTCATTTTCTATAGGAAAATTGAACAGCAATACCGAAAAAACGGGTGAACGGAATTACACCAAATTTGGCAGAAAGCTAGATTTTTACTGTGAATCCGTTCAGTTGTTTTTAAGAAATTGAGGGGGAGGATGCAACATAAATACACATTTTTGAGTAATGGTTCACTCATAGATGTTGAATAGACAAAAGTATTAAAGTTATACAAAAGTGTAAGAGTAAATTTACACATGTAACTTACCCACAGATGTAAGTTACTTTTGAAAATAACCTCACCATTTATTCACCTTGAAACAGTAATTATGCACTTTACAAATACTTGCTATTTTATAACTCTGCAGACATCAAAATATTATCCATGAACATGAAGAGCTTGAATTTGTCAACTTATACTCTGACACCTTTTATCTCTAAATGAATTAATAAGTGTTGGGCCAAGGTCTCAGAAGATAAAACAATATGAGTAATACAGGACATGTCTGTCCAGTACGCCTGTGCAGATGGATTGCTTCTGAGAGGTTACCATTCACCACAATAGTCTGTCACAGTCAGTCATACAATGCCATCACACCATCTGTATGCTGAACCCCTAATTCCATACAGGCTATAAATCTGCACCTAAAAGTTCCAACTCAGTGTATCGTTTGCCTTTTCAGGATCTGGGGAGACCACCACTGAAAGCCTATACAATTTCTGAAAATATAATACTAAGTGGGTAATCTTCTTTAAGTTGCCTTCTGCCTACACACATTGTTATCTATTCAATTATGGTGGTCAGTACTGAGTATAAAGAATATTAGGAAAACATTGTGTATCTGCATCCAAGAGAGTGGTCAGCCTTTTCAAAATAGGCACTATGTTATCTTTACCAATCATGGGAATAACAGTCACTACTGCCTCTAACATAGATGCGAGGTCCAGTTTTTTGGTCTTGGAAATCATTAAACAACTCTAGCAGGAATCAAAAAGTGAGAGCCATGACTCTGTAATAAGATGCCCTGGTGACAGCTGGTGCATGATTTTATAGTTCCTGATCACCATTAAGACGCCCTGCTTCAGTATCACAACAAGTATGATCATTTAGAGGTGTAGTGATGATGAAATAAGACAGATAGATTTCCTCACATGAAAAGGACATTGATTTAGCATCATATGAATGATGATAGAGTCTGCAAACCAGATTGACTTTCTCAGGAATTTTGTTAGTTTCTCCCCTCTGTTTCCTTTCATGCCACCAACTCTAGTTGTAGCTTGTCTGAATTTCACTTTGTCACTTGAAGTTCATCCGTCTTGCTGCTGCATTATTTTTGTTTCATTTTGAGAAACTACTATACAATATAGTAAGTATTGCATCTGCCTTCTCAACATTAAAACATTCCCTCACACATTTTCTGAATTTGTAGCCCTTTGTTGCTTCTACTTTCATCAACTCAATGGTTAATTGTGCTGTATGTGTGCTTTCCAAAACCCCTGTGACTCCTGAAGAACATCTCTGCGTTCCAATTGCATTACATATATAGCACTTCAACCACTGGCGAGGCTGTGAAGTTCTCTCATTTATTTTGTGTTCCTCAGTGCACTTTAGCATGCAGGGTTGAAAGTGCATTAGTTGTGCATGTATACATTTTCATTAATTTTTCTAAGTCTAGCCACTTCCACCTCAAACTTTCTTCAGTTGAGGACACTCATTGACTCAGAATTGGATGTCAAAGCTTTGCCTGAGAAATAAAGTCCCACTGTGAGTTAACAGCACCACACAACTTCAGATTCAAATCTAGCTGTCTAATATGAATGCACACAGCTTCAGCTTACAACCAATACTAAACCACTCAGATTCACATCGACATAGAGCTCTCCTTCAAAAATTCATCACTAAAACATGAAAGCATGTTATCAGTGCACTTAGCTGAAAAAATGAAAAAATATCAACTCAAATCCAGCTTTAGAAGAACAGTGCAAAAATTGGGCAACTCCCATCAGGACGATGTCTACTACGTGCTTAACAGTCTCACTGAGATGACACTGGCAAGGGTATACTAAAAATGTTTACATATTTACAACTGCATCAAGGGAACTTCATTTTCTCCATCTTCAGACCCTTATCACTGTTTTTCAATCTTTAGTTGAATATTTAAACCAACAAAGAAACTCACAGTGCTATGGTACACCACATGACATTCGCGGTATAACAAATGAATGCATATACATCACATATCTGTTACCCATTGGGCCAGAGACAGGCAAAATTAACACCCTTGCATAGGAGGTGCTTGAAATCAAACCCATGTCAGCAAAGAGTGCTTTCTCATCTCGTCACATCACCTCCTCCGGCCACATTTGCAACATTCATAACATCTCAACTGAGCCCCAGTAATTAACCAGCTCTGTTTGATTCCAAGACCCCTGGACACGTCATTCGCCCACCACTCAATCTCGTCCAGTTCTTTTTCGTCTTTCCTAAAAGCTCTCAGGCACCTCTACTCTGCCAATGACCACTCAGTCATGTCTTACAGCCAAGCCTCATGCGAGGGCACTGTCACTGAGACCCAGTAAATCACTATGCATCTTTTCCCTAATACCAGCCCCAAGATGGCAAATTTGTATGGAATTTTCTGCTTCTTTGATTTCAGCAAGAATCATAACACACACTGTTTCACAATGGGGACCAGAGTTATACGTGTTGCTCACCTGAGAGTCACAACAATCTCTTTCCAGTAGTGCTGCACCATTCACCACTCACAGAACATGTGTGTAAAGGGATCATTATCTGTTAGACATTTAGAACAGGATAGGGACCTTTGATGACATATTTTAAGTAGCCTCATAGAGGTCAGGAAAGTATACTGTAGTATATTAAAGTGCAATAATTTGAACTTTGGATTGCTAGTTATCATGTGGACTAAAAGGCAGGCAGCCACCCACTTCTTATCTAAAAGGGGCTCCCTCAGATTATCTTCCCACTTCGACTAAACCCCCATCGGGGACTTCACTTTATCCTCCTTCGAGAGTCTAGCTATCAGGTGGCAACCACCAGCCTCTCTATCATCATCTACAGTATAACAGATGCCAACGTGCATTCTGGAACTTGCTCCAAATGTCCCTAGTTGTATTGCTCAGTTTTGTGAATTGTAGGACCTGGCATTGACCAACACTGGAAAATCTCACATACAATCCAAAAGTTATAAATAAGTTCACTGGACACAAGTTGCCTAAGGTAAGATAGCCGCCTGCATGCCACCTCTCAGAAGACAAGTCCTGGGCTATGTCCCAAAATGATTTAACCCACTATAGCTGTAGGGATCTCGACAACGGTGGCCCTATTTATCACCCTGGTAACCACTGCGCCCCACGCTGCTGCCACCCTTGTGACAAATATGTGGAGCTTGGTGGTTTGGTGTACCCTAACCATCTATAAGGGAAATTTGGAGGTATGTGAGAAAACAGCTCTTTCAATCAGTTTTTCAAGGAATGGACCATTTGGAATCATACTACAATTGGCTTGGTTAGATGGGTTGAGGGTCATTTTTGATGAGTAGTCTGATGACAGCCTTCTTGCATTCACTAGATCATATCAGATCGGTATTTGAAGGAAGTTAGAGTGTCCACCATTTGCATCTTCTGTTCAAACATTTATGTTGTTTAAAGGTTGGAATTTAGTTGTGTCAGTTCTGAGGCAGTCTCCTAATTTCTTGGTTTTTTAACATGTTTGTTGATGACATAACAAAAGGCTTGTGAAAGTGGTATCTCAGTGTTGATAGATTCTGGGTTCCCTAACTCTGAGACACCAGTATCATTATGCACAGTCTCTGCAGGCACTAAATACCAATATTATAAACACCATCCCTGTAGGCACCTTAATTCCAATATAATTATGTACCATCTTGTTGGACCTAGCCACTTTGCAGGGTTACCCCTAAACTTTTTGCCTTCTTCTTTCTATTTGGTCTGACCTGTTTTTGTTGACTTTAGGACTCTACGACTTTACACCTCCTAACCACTGCTAAAGTGCATATGCTTTCTGTCTAAATTGTATTGGTGATTGGGTTACCCATGATTGGCATATCTGATTTACTAGTAAGTTCCTTGTACAGTGCAGAGTGGTTGCCCATGGCCTGTAAATCCAATGCTACCAGTGGGTCTGCAGCACTGATTGTGCCACCCACATGAGTAGCCCTATATATGTGACTCTGGTCTGCCTTTGCAGTGCCTGTGTGTGCAGTCTTAAACTGCCATGTCGACCTGGCAAGTGCACTCAATTACTAGACCTAAACATTCCCTTTTACTGCATGTAAGACACCCCTAAAGGAGGCCCCCAGGCAGCCCCATGGTTAGGGTACAGTGTATCTAAAACGTAGGCCATGCACTGGTGTGCTTTACATGTCCCAATAGTGAAATACTGCTAAATTAGGTGTTCACTATTGCAAGGCCTATCTCTCCGATAGGATAACATGGGGATTGCCTTGAAATATCTTTTAAGTGTAATTTCCTATTAAGAGCAGAGAGAGATGTGGAGTTTGGGGTCTCTAAACTCTATTTAAAAATACTTCTTTTGGTAAAATTGGTTTTTGAACTGTGAGTTTGAAAATGCCACTTTTAGAAAGTAGACATTTTCTTGCTTAACCATTCTGTGCCCCTGCAGGTTGAATACACATCTGGGTCAGGATGACAGTTTGTGCATTCTCTCTAGATGGTCATACAAAGGGAGCTGAGGTATGCCCTGCATATCCTGAGGGGTCTTCCTGAGCTGGAGTGGTGGGAGGAGCTGACATTTGCACCTCAATAGGGCTGACCATGTCCTCACACAAAACAGCCTCCAAGCCCTGGAGTGTGTCTGTTGCCAGGGCACAGAAAGGCAGGGTCTTGTGCACTGCAAAGACTTCACTTTGAAGTTTGCCTACTTCACAGACAGAAACGGGTATAAGTACTGGACCTCTGACACCACATAGTTAGAACACTTCTGGGCGGAGGACATTCTGCCAAGAAAAAGAGCTGGATGCTGTAGGAGTAATTGCCACTCTGCCTGTTGCTGTGCTGGCCTACTGCTTGTTGTTTCTGTCCTGGGTGTGAAAGGCCTGGACCTTGTTTTCTACATCCTGCTTTCCAAGGTTCTCCAGGGGCTTGAACTGAGCGTCCCTCCTGTTAAGAATTCTCAGGAACATCAGAGACTTCATCTGCCAGTGCCTGGGCTCTTCTGCTGAGAGTCCTGACTTTTCAGGTGGTGCCAATTCCAGTCCCTGGGCCCTTGGAAGTGCAAGCTGGTGATCTGAAGGAGAAAAACCACCCATCAATGCACTGAGTCGGAAGAATTGACACAGAACCTGTCTCTTGGCTAAAGAATCGAAGCAGCGCTTGCCAGTAGCTGGAGAATTGGTGCAGCGCCTGTTTCACCACAGTCCCATCCACACAGTGCATCAGGATTTTCTATACATTGTCCCTGGATGACAATTTTTCATCGGCCCCGCATCGCAGTAAGAAATTGAGGCTGCGTGTCAGGAAATTGACTCATCGCCTTTCCTGCGAGGAAAGAATCAATGCCATTGCCTCCCCTGTGGCCCGCATCGTCTTTGTTTTGATGCATCCCAGGTACTTTGTGCTAAAGAGATACATCTTTTGATTCCTATGGATTAAGACTTGCTTAAACTTTTAAAAAGTGATACCTAGACTTGTGTAAATTGAACTTTGGTCATTTTGGTCTTGGTTACTCAGATAAATATTGGCTATTTTTCTAAACTGGCGTGGAGTCCTTTTCTTGTGTTTTCACTATGTTACTGTGTGTGTATGTGTACAAATACTTTACACATTGCCTCCAAGATAAGCCTGACTGCTCATGCCAAGCTACCAAGGGGGTGAGCAGGGGTTATCTTAGCTGTGTGTCTCCCTTACCAGGACTAGATTCAGGGTCCCTACTTGGACAGGGTGCAAACCACTGCCACTTAGAGACCCAATTTCTAACACTTCTCTACAAGGACCTTAAAAAACAGTATCATTAAACACTATCTCTACGGGGACCTTAATACCAATGTATTTATACACAATCACTGTTGGACCTTTTACCAATATCATTATTCACCTTGACTGCGGGCACCATAATACCAATACCACCAATATCATTATAGACTATCTTTGAGAGCGCCCTAATACCAATTTAATGACACACTCTATCTGCAAGGACCTTACAACAATATATTTGTATATCAATGGAGACTGGTTAAACACCTAAAACCAGCCCATGCCAATCTCCTAGGGTAAACTCTTTATTATCTCTTTCTGAGGGTTGACCATTTGTTAACATTTGTTATCATATTTGTTTTTGAATTATTGACAGGTTTTTCAACTGACTTCCTATCCATTGAATCTGAACCTAAAGCACTCAGAAACAGCTTTTTGTGGTTTGCAGGACTTTTACAAAGAAAGCATATAACAAAATATACACATAAATAAATATCTTGAGGGATCTAATACCAACATCACTACATACCACCTCTGTGAGGGCCTTATCACCAATATCATTATGTACTATATCTGTGGGGATCTTAACACCAATATCATTATATACCATTTGTAGGGGACGTCAACACAAAGAGCACTTAACACCATTCCTGTGGGTATTGACACCAGTAATATTAAACATCATCTCTGTGGGGAGCTTAATTCTAGGATAATTATACACCATCTGTGCAATGGCCTTAACACCAGTATCATTGCACCACATATCTGCGGATACCACCACACAAATGTATTGGAAACTATCTCTGCTGGGACATTACCATCACTGTAATTATACACTATTTCTGCAAGGACCTTAACACCAGTGTCATTACACACCATACCTGGGGTGACCTTATGCCGGTATCATTACACACCATCTCTGCGAGTATCTTATCACCTGTGCCATTATCCACAATCTCTGCTGGGACCTTAAACCCAGTGTTATTCAACACCATCTTTGTGAGAATCCTAAGACCAGTATCATTGCACACCTTCTTTGTGGACATCTTAATACCAGTGTTATTGTATACCATCTCTCTGGTGCCCTTAGCTCTAGTGTGATTAAGCACCATCTCTCTTGAATCGTAAAGACACTGACATTAGATACCATCTCTGTGGGGACCTTAACACTGGTGTCATTGCATACCATCTCTTCGGGGACCTTAACAATGGTGTCATTACATGCCATCTCCGCAGGGACCTTCACATTGGTATCATAGCACACCATCTCTGCAGGAACCTTAACGCTGGTATCATAACACACCATCTCTGCGGGGACCTTAACACTGGTATCATTACACACCATCACTGCGGGGACCTTAACACTGGTATCACAGCACACCATCTCTGTGGGGACCTTAACACTGGTATCATTACACACCATCTCTGCGGGGGACCTTAACTCCAATACCATTTCACAAAGTCACTGTGGGGATCTTAATACCAAAGAGCATCAAACACCATATCTGTAGTGACCTTAAAATCATTATCAATATACACCATCTCTGCGGGGACTAGTTCACAGGTGTCATTATATAACATCTCTGTGGGGACCTTAACTTCAATATTATTAAACAGCATCTCTGCGGAGACCTTAACACCAGGATAATTATGCACCATCTCTGCAGGGACCTTAACACCAGTGTCAATATATACCATGTTATGGTGACCTTAACACCAGTATCATTAGACGTCATCTCTGTGAGGATCTTAACACTAGTGTCAATAGACACCATTTTTGTGGGGGCCTTAACCCCAGTCTCATTACACACCATATCTGCGGGTCCCATAAAAGCAGTGTCATTGAAAACCATTTTTGCAGAGACCTTAAAAAATGTGTCTTTACACACCATCTCTGTGGGGACCTTAATGCCAGTACCATTACACACAATCTCTGAGGATACCTCAATATCAAAGCCATTACACACTGCTGGTATATGAACACCAGTGTCATTATACACCATCTCTGTGGGGACCCTAAGACTAATATTATTATACACCGTCTCTGTGGTGAATTTAACATTGCTAGTATTGCACTGCAATTCAACATACACATTAATATTCACTAACACCACAAACCATCCCAAATGGGGAGGTGTGCTCTCTTGGAAGAGTCTGATGGTCACGAAAGCTCATGTGACTGCACTGTTTAATTCTTTACTAGTGTCTTCATCTCCCTAAGTCTCATGCTCCTTATTTACTAAAATGTTTTAGCACCCAGAAATTGTATGAATGCTGGCATAAAGAGTTTTTTATGTTTCTGCACTGTTTTAGTAGTACCATTTAAATGCATTTGAGGTAGACAGCATAGACAGATGAAATTCCTCATTAACGAAAGACAATTATGTGACTTTTGCACAGCAACATATAATAATTATACGTGTAATTTACCCATCTATCTATTTAATATCATTTGATAACCATAGAGTAAGTCACCACTTATTACACAGCATCACAAGGAATTTTCTATTATTATTGTCACTTACCATCTCACTGTATTCATTAACATTACGTACCATTCCTACCAAGAATATGTGGTCTGATGACTGTGCTGATAAAATTTTTTTTTAAAAAATTCATCTAATTCTAGCATTCACATAGGCAAAACTGTGTGATCCTTAGTGAATTAGGTTTTTCCTTATGTGTCAGTCCCTTTATGACCAAACATTTTGTGCACATTGACCCTCATTACAAGTGGTCATGTAATGGGCTTGATTCACCTCTCCCTGCCCCCCAATCTCATAATTCCGATGGGACTAGAAAATAGTGTTATCAAAGCAATCTAAATTAAGAGGCCACCCATAATAAGGGTTTTACCAGTGGTTTAAATACTGGTATTCCGTTCTTTTCTGTGAAAATGAAGTAGGAGACTTTACTAGTGTGAAATGCATTATTAGCAAAATCTACTGTCAGTGTATGTCTACGTCTTGTGTAGCAACTCATATATGCATAAAAAGTCATGTGATATACATGTAAAGCTTTAAAATAAAAATGTAGCAATTTGCAAATTAATGGATTCATTATAAATGATAATTATAGAGTAAGTCCCCACAAAGTTGGTAGCACATGTTCAGGTCCCCACAAGCATAGTCCTCTGCACATGACTGAATAACAATATATTGGCATATTTGAAGCAGGATCCTGAATCTTGATTTTTTTCTTCTCATTTTGATGTTATTGATATATTTTCAAAACATTGGGAAAGGTTAGTCCCCACAAGGCAGGTGTGGTGGTGGTGGTGGTGGTGGTGGTGGTGGTGGTGGTGGTGGGGGTGGTGGTGGTGGAGAAGGAGGAGGAGGAGGAGAAGAAGAAGAAGAAAAGGATGAGGAGGAGGAGGAGGAGCATGAGGAGGTGGTGGGTACACATACTAAAATATGGAATTAGATCAAATCATTGAAGTACACTCACTTTTCCAAATCCATAAAAGAGACTTCCTTGTGCTGAACTATGCTGCTCAGTTACATTGCTTTTGTCATGCACTGTGCCTCGTCATAATTCTTTATACGTTGTAGGGCTGCCCTGTTAGTCGCAGTATGTTGTGTCTGTACCTATGTTTGCGGTAGAGGTGTAGACAGCACTTCACTTCTGCGAACCCTCAATGCTGATCTGCCCTTAGAACAGTTCCTTACTTGTGATTCCAATCTGGCGTCTACATAAATGACTAATTGTATATTTTTTATTACAGGTCCAGTCCCAATTCAAGCCAAAAGTGTCTATATTTCTGCACTCGGCCTCTGGCCTACAGAGTACACAGACTAACTGAGTGCTGAATATCATACAGGAATTTCAATGTTTGCACAAAGGTCACTGTGACTTTTCTGAATACATGAAAATATATTTTATGCATAGTCTAAATGCAAGCTTTGGGAAATGTCATGTACAAAATACAATTATATCACAATATGCAGCATAATTAGTAGTTGTTCATTTAAACCACTTGCCCAACTTTTATGGTATGGTTTGAACTAACTGATCAAAATGGCTACGCGTAGAAAGGCTGCAGGCTCTTCTGGGATGGGAGCAAAGTAAATGAAATATAGTTTACCGACTGCAATCTGTCCTAGTTTTTGAGTGCTTACTGGGGTCCTCATTGCAGAAAAACGGTGAGTATAATAGAAAATCATAAAAGAAAGCATGGAAAGGGCCTAAGAATTTGTTGAAGTTTTATTATTGTACTGTTATAGACGTATAATAAAACATCATACCAAAATATGAGAAGTACTGATTAGTGTGACAGGGTCAATATTGGAGGATTTAAAAGTTTGTCTGAGTTTAAGTAGACAGTTGTGGTGTTTCTCATATTTAGTCAGCTGGCCATGCTCGGGCTGAAAATTAAAAATATTTGACTAATCTTCAATTATTGTAGTTTGAAAGAGTAAATAACAGACTGTGGTACTTTAGAAGACACTTCTCAAAAGGGCAGGTGTTGAACACAACATACTATGACCCACATTGCGAGTAGGGCGAAGCGGAATTTTGGTGCTTAAAGTTGGTGGTAAATGGGAACAATAAATCCCACAGTGCTGGTAAATCCATGCGGTTTAAGCCCGGCAAAACAAGGTCCACACAGTTATTTCCCATTTTATTGCATTGACTACATAATTACACGGTACTCGATTTACCAAACAGTACCGTTAATTACAGATGTGGCGTTTGCATCCGTCCAGTACCATGCATCTCGTAATCTGGGCCTTTGTAGTTCACAGCATTTACGTAAAAATGCACCCAACTTGGAGGCACCAACCACAGATAAACTTACCTTTGTACATAAAGACCCATCTCGTGCCTGAGTGCAAAACAGAAAGTCTTTCCTTCACACCTGTCTTACATTGGACGTCTTCAGCAGGAACAATATATTGCATTAAAATCACAAAACGCCCATGCTATTGTTCCATATGGAAATATGCAAACAACACATATCATCGCAATATAACATAGTACACTTGAGGCTGCATTGCTAGTGGTCTGGAGGTGCCAATATCAAGGTGAATAGTTAAGCCTGGGGGCTGGGGGAGGGTGGTTGTGGAATCCAGGCCTTGTCAGGTGGGGCAATTTCATACGGAGATTTCGGCTGCTTAATAAGTATAAGAGTGAAAATAAACACATTTGAGAAAACACATTGTTACTGGCCATAACGGATTGAAGAGGCAGCCTGTAATGAGTTGGGTTTAATCATCAAAATTATACCTTCTGATTGAATTTCGCAAATTAATTAATGTGGCTACATTTTATATGGTGCTTTTGTTTTATAAACCTATACTAAATTTTCTTGGGGCTGTAGCCAAACTGGGTGGCTGAGAGATAAACTCCGGGTTACCTCAATAAACACCTCGACTGTCTGTTGGCATTGCCCCATCTTAGAGATGTCTTTATTTGACAATACCCTTGTACAAAGATCAAACTCTTATATTCTTACCAATTTTCTCCCGACCCTGGAGGTGGGCACACAAAACAAGCAACTTATCTGGTAGAGCTCTATCTAGGTACAGATTCCTTACCTTATAATAATCCCCAGGTGTCAGACTGCATCCAGAAATTTTCGAGCAGTACCTGTGTGCTGGGAGGTGGCGTCATTTGTTCCGCATCAGCAGAGTCTGCACCAGGAGTGATGTGTGCAGTGCGTATATAGACAGCATATGACTTTCTAGGTCCGAAGCACAAACCTATGAAAAATGCTGACACATTGGTGGGTAGTGTTAAGGCCCTTTGAAGGGTGACCTTATGAAATCAGTTTGCAGAGCATTCAACGGTCAGTAAGGAATCTGCAGCTAGATAGAGTCTTTACCAAATAAGGCATTACTGAAAGGAGGTAACGTTCATCTGATAGAGACTGTTAGCCACAGACTCCTTACCTTAGAATAAATATTTAAGTAATTCCTTCCCAAAGGTGGATCTGAGAACAGAATACACCAAAAAGTCAAAGTCCTGGAGGACCGAATGGGTGATGTGCCGGTCACGACGGACATGACCATCCAAATATTAGTAATATTTGGTGTTCGTGTGCAGTGACGCCCATGTAGCTGCCTGACAGATGTTCAGATCTTTATGCAGAGTACTATCCATCGTGAAATTGAACTTTTCTGCACAGCCATCCCTTTCTTAGCCCTGGCATACCCCACAAAGAGTTGATCATCCACCTAGAATTCTTCTGTGTGATCCGGTAGAACGACAATTTTCTTTTTTGATCCAGAAGATGGATGAAAGTGTGAGGTGGAGCAAAGAAGGTAGGCAAGTTGGTGTTTTGTCCTGCATGATAAGGTGTTGGAACCTTTGGGAGAAAGGAAGCACGCAGAACCAGCATGTCATAGTAAAAAGTGATATAAGGAGGGCACATAGAGAGTGCCTACAGTTCACTGAACCTCCTGGCTGATGTTATGGCCACTAAAAAGGACATCTTGATGGTAAGCAGTCAGAGTGGGCAGTTGTGTAGCAGCTCATAAGGTGCACAAATAAGAAAGGTCCAGACAAAATTTAAACCCCATTGAGGCATGATGAATGGCCTGGGAGAAAACGTGCTGTAGAACCTTGGGGAACTGTTGCAATGGGTGATCTGAACAAAGAAGGTTGGCCCGGAAACCGCAAGAAAGCCAAAATAGTGGACAAGTAATTTGACAGTACCCAGAACAGAGCCCTAATAGGCCAAAGAAAAAACAAACAATAGTTCTTGGGATATGGGAGTAGACAGACGATCAATATCCTTGGATGTACACCATGCCACAAACTGGGCCCAATGCCAGGAATTTACAGTCTTGGTGGAGGGACACCTAGATACCAGAGTAACATCACAGACTTCGGTAAGAAGGTTGAAAGCTGCCAACTGTCAATGCTAAATCTCCAAGCATGAAGGCCGAGCATGCACAGGTTTGGGTGCAGGACCCTGACCTGCTGCTGTGACAGAAGATCCTCGAAAAGGGGCAGCCTGAATGGAGGACCACTGGTCGTGCTGAGGTGCTTGGGTTACCAGACTTTCTGACCCAATATGAAGCCACATAAGTTACTGGGCCCGGTTGTTCCTGATCTTCTTGAGAACTCTAGGCAGAAGGGGTATTGCGGAAAGGAGTACAGGAGGCTGGGGTCCACTAACGACAAAAAGTGCTTCTGAGATAGAACTGGCCTGCAAACTCCAGCATGCAAAACTGCTGACATGGAGTGTTCACAGTGTTGGTGAACATAGCTAACCAAGACTCCCCTCAGGCTCTAAAGAGATCTTGCACCAACTCCTGATGGAGACACCATTCGTGATCTGCTAGGCATTGACGGATGAGTTTGTCTGCTCAGGTGTTCAGAGGGCCCACCAGGTGTTGAACCACTAGCGAAATGCCCTGACATTCCAGCCATATTCAGAGGCCCAGGAATTCCTGACAAAGGGTTCATGACCCCACACTGCCCTGTTTTTGGAGTACCACATGGCATGGGTGTTGTCTGTGAACACCTGTACCAGCCTTCCCTTGATCCGAAGGAAGCAAGGCTTTCAAGGCCAACTGTATCGCCCGAGCACCAACAGGTTGATGTGAAGCCTGGACTCTTTAGAGACCAGAGTACTCTGATCTACTCATCTCCGAGATAGCCGCCCCAGCCCAGGAGTGACGCCTTTGTCCCTACAGTCAGTTCTGGTTGCAGAAGGGAGTGGGGTCTGCTGCTCATCTAATTCTGATTTGTCAGCCACCGTGGCCCATCTCTCTGTTCCCCTATCTAGTAAAAGCACTCAAGAAAGCGATTAACCAGCAACTCAGCTAACACCTAGAAGACCACAACCTCCTGGACCCCTCCCAATCCGGATTTTGAGCTAACCACTGCACCAAGACAGCTCTGATTGCAGCCTCAGATGATGACAGAGCCCTCCCGGACAGCAGGGAGAACAGCAGCCCTCATCCTCCTGGACCTGTTTACCACGTTTGACACTGTCTCCCGCCACATCCTGATCAACAGACTCCAACACATTGGGATTGAACACCTACATGACTCCCCTGGCTGTCACCGTCAGATCATACCAACTCAACATCATCTTCTCACTGTCCAAAGTTGCCTCCACTACAAAAGCTAACTTCCACAGATGTTTGATGAACATAGCGGACTGAATGAGGGACAACTGTCTCAAACTCAACACTGAAAAAACAAAAGTCCTCATCTTTGGGACGACATATGGTAGCCCGCAGAGCTCAGCACACCGTTGCCCCAACAGACAATGCCAAAAGCCTGAATAGCAAGCTAGCCATGAAGAAACAAGTTGACACAGTCTCATCTGCCTGCTTCCACAACCTTTGCATGCTCCACAAGATCTTCAGGTGGCTCCCAGCAAACACCAGAAGGCCTGTCACGCAGGCCCTCATCACCAGCAGACTGGACTACAGAAACACGCTCTATGTAGGAATCACTGCATGCCTCATAAAGAGACTCCAGACAATACAGAACTCAGCAGCAAGACTCATACTCAACCTCCCCCGAAGGCCCCACATCAGACCTTCATCTTGAGAGATGCCAGTTCAAGATGCTGACCCACGTCTACAAGGCCCTCCACAACGAAGGACCAGCATACATCAACAAACCCCTGACCTTTCACCTAGTGACCTGACACCTCCAAGCAGCTTTCCCTCACAGACACCCCACGTATCCATCAAGACAACAGCGGAGGACACTCCTTAAACTGGCAGCCAATGCTTGGAACAGCCTCCCCCTGCACCTCTGGACCGCAGTCTTCCAGCGATTCAGAAGAGAACTAAAGACTTGGATGTTCGAATGATCGTACTGCCACGCAGCAGCATATAGCTCCAGCGCCTCGAGATCCCCACAGGTGATTTACTGTGCTCTATAAATGTTTGATTGATTGAGAGCAGGTCTTTTGGAGGTCCCTTTGAGATATGGACCATGTTGGAGAGGTTCTCCTGATGCTGTGCCCACTGGTACTTTAGGTATCACTGCAGAGCCTTCATATGCCAACAGGCATGTGTCAGAAGAAGGATGTTGGCAGCCATGGGGCCAAACACTCTCAGAATCAGTTTCAACGAAATCCAGGATACAGGCTGAAACATTAGTTATCATCGCCTGAATGTCCTGGACTCGCTGTTCGGGAGGAAAGGCCTGAAACTGCACTGTATGCACACAATGAAAGGGAGCATCTGAAAGGGAGTCAAGTGTGACTTTGACATGTTAAGAGTGAATCCCAGTGAATGCAGGTATTCCACCGTAGTCTGAAGGTGGGAGACGACTACCAGTGGGAACCTGCCTTCATCAGACATTGTCAAAGTAGGTAAGACTGGAACCCGTGAGCTCTGCAGATGCGCTACAACCACCGCCATCACTCTGATGAACACCCGAGGAGCACATGTGAGGCCAAAAGGAAGCATGGCAAACTGAAAGTGCTGGTAGCCCACTGTGAACCACAAGAAGCGGCTGTCGGCAGGCCAAATGAGGATGTGGAATATGTGTGCTGCCAGTCCAAAACGACCATCCAGACTCCAAGGTCTAGGGCAGACAGGACCTAAGCTAAAGTCAGCATCCTGAACTTCTCCTTTCTCATGAAAAGGCCTAGGTCCAAAGTAAGATGGACACCTTTGTCCTTTTCGTGGAGCAGAAAGTAGTGACCATGGCCTACTTCTGATGATGGCTCCCTCTCTAAGGCTCCTCTGGCCAAAAGGGCCAACACTTCCTGACTGAGCAAGTTGTGATGGCCCTCCGTTTAAATGCTCATCTGGTGCGGCTCAGTGAGACGTCCTGGGACCATCTGTGCTACTGGGATCAAGGGAATGAAACATCAGGTGGCAAGGAGCTTCAGGGACCATTCCCCCAAGGCCTTGGGATTTATGCCACGCAGGCCTTGAAGGTTTTGGAGTCACGGTCCAAGCACTATAAGCATCTGGTTGTGAGAGGCTCCACATGGTCTTAAGCCTGTCCTATTGGCTTCTTAGGGGACATCCCAATCACACCAGGAGACACAAATCTGAAAAAATCTTTGAAAGAAGTGGAGGAAATTGTCTGTCAAAAACTGACTGTGGTTAGTTATCTCCAGATCAGTGCTCACTGGCACAGAAACAAAAGAATGGATGTCAGTGCACTGAGTGGCGCCTATGTAGGCACTGCGCCCATCACTTCTGGCGTGGACGATGATGATGCAGAGCCGAACACCTCCACCTACCAGCGCCCAGGGGTACTACTTTAAAATTCCTGGATCCAGTCTGACGCCTGGAGAATATTCTAAGATAAGGAATCTGCAGCTAAAATTCTCTATCAGATTGTTTCCTTTTTGGAACAGCTAGGCTGCACAGTAATTTCAAGTAACACTCCAAGCTGACAAGCCGGTGCTCCTTAGCACTGCTGTTCTGTATCCTCACTGAGATGGTCTCAAAAGGGTGGTCCGCTGTAAAGCTTTTGCCTAGGTTGTGGCTGTTGGCACCATTTATTGATTTTTGTGGTAGTATAGCTGCAGACATAGTTGATGTCTACTGGTCTCCCCGTGTAAATTAAATTCAGTGACCGGGGGCAAACAAGCTTCTTCACATCTAGTTTCTTTTAATTGAATACTGTGTATAGGTTTTACAATGATGATGGTGAACATCAGAATACATGTAGATGGAAGATATATACAAAATTTTCCATTCAGCCGCTCTTAGAATTGCCTGAAGAGGATCGTAAACATCTTATCCACCACTTCTTACCCTCTGCTTTCTTTGTCTCAAGGTTCTACCTAAGAAAAATACACGATTTTATGCCTGAGCAGGCTCTTGGAGACTGAACTTCACTAAATCAACATAAAAAGCAACCCATGAGTGGATTCTTGGTACAAGGCAAGATCTGTCCATCATGAAAGCCTTACTGTGGAGGGAAACTTTGCAGCCACTTTGTTGATTGAGAATTCAAACTTTTAACATTGGATGAACACTTATTTCCAGTAGGCTGCTGTCTGACTGCCAAGGCCTGTAAATATTAGTTTCAGATGCCTTCCTAATTGTTAAGGATCTACACAAACACTGACCTGACCTAGTTTGATTTTGCTGTAGTGCTTCAGTAACATGGAGCGGTGTGATGCATATTTTCCTAAGGCTATGTGTAAGCCTGTTGCCCTGCTGAGGTTTAAGGGGGGCCTTCTGGCTGCTGACTTTGCCTGTGTGGAAGGCACCAACCAGTCCAAGGTATCCAAAGACAATAAAGCAACAAGACACCCCCTCAAATGAAATTAGAATACTTGAAAAACTAAGATCAATATTTCCATATAAGTGGAGTGGTAAGCACACTCCTAGTCTGTACCAACCTTTGCCTTGAGCCTTTGTTCACCTATATAGGGGACTGACCCACCACCTACCCTCACTTTCCCATAACCCATTGGCCAACATGATGTGAGCATGGGTCCATTCTGAGCCTATACTGGTGGTTCAAGAAGAGAATCCTGAGGCACACCTGTGGTTTATCTGTACTGTGCATAATCAAACACATAGCTAGCTCATGCGCTACACCTGGATCTACATAGAATGAAGACATGGTGCTAGAGTCTATCCCTGGGTATGTGGGCTCCCACAATAAGTGCTCTGTGGGCCAGACAGATATCTGGCCCCAACCACATTGTAATTTGCCCTTAATGATTGCAGAGCAGGTAGCCCAGAGTTGCTTGAACCTTTATGGTCACAAAATGTCCCCTTACCAAGGGACCAGCAGAAACTAACCCCAAGCAGTGAGATATCTCTATATTCTCTGCCCCTAAATTCTGAACATCGAGACACTGGGTTCTTCTATTGATGCATACAATTTTCTTCTTTTATAGGTCATACCAGTTATATTGTGTATTTCTGAACGATTTTTGGTGTTTGTGTTCGATTAGCGACAGTGTAAAGTGTTTACAAAGTAAATTTCATGTTCTCTTTGTTTACAAACAGTGTAGTACTGGCAGTCAGATTGAGATGATGAGCTTTACGGATCATGTGCAAATGGGGTTCATTGTTATATCTGATGACAGTGTGTAGCGATGTTGTTGAAGTGTATGTGTGTTTAAATAAGAAATAACGCTGTGGCTGGAAAGTCCCATCTTTATTGCTTTTGTGATGACGGTGTTGTACTGTACCTTGACATACATGTCATATTAAGTCCTTTGATTTAGAAACTGACTGCATGACGCAGAAAGCCAGAAGGCTTGGAAGGCCTATGTTCCATCGAAGATAAGAGTACCGAGTGACCTATTCAATGGGGAAAACTTGCAATCGCATCTATGATACTGCTAGGTTGTCCCTGCGACTAAAAGGATCAGAGAGAAAGCCCGACAATCCATATGTACTTAACAGGGAGGAAAGAAAAATGAGAAAGTGGTCCAACCTCCACCACATCCCACTGGCCAGCAACATTACTGCCATAAGGCCTAAGTACACAGCACTATTAACCTCCTAGAACCCACCCACGCCTTCCTCCAAAGTACTGGAAACTGCATTGTTCCATGTAACGTTACTGGTGTATGACCTTTATTTGTCCTTGTTTATAGGAAAAATAAAGACAATCTCTCATTTATTGTCAATGTATAGGCGTGTATGCGGTTGGTTGGTTCAAATGTTTGGTACTAAAGCTATACACTGATTTCATAAGACTATTTTCATGTAAAAATCTTTCATGGCTACCATCTCTACGGCTGGAACCCCTGTCCTTAATCTTACCTGCAAAAATATAACTTATAAACGTGCAAATGAATGCCGGCGATTGTCCACGCAGCACCAGTGCTGATTTAACTGTCTCAAAAAGACTTGGGCTCATATTACCTCTATATAATATACAGATAAATCAAAGATAATAATTCATATAACCCTGGTTGAAGAAACACAATTGGTAACTACAGTGATTTAATACACAAATCATAGAAAATCATAAAAAGAGACTAGGCAATAAATCGTTGAAACATCAAATGTCAGACTGATTTTGAATTACATACTGAAACATGCAACCTATATTAATTCATGACATTGACTGATCACAGAAAATAAATTAAATGCACGCAAAAAAAGAAACACTTTTTCTGTAAACAAAGATTCGTGGCGGCTAGAAAATCGGAATTTCTGAAAAATGAAACCACAACACAGGAATGAGCAGAGATATGGATGCAGATAGATCACGAATAAGGAACAAATTAACACTGCACACATGCAGGGTAATTGCTACGACGGAGGGCGCTGAACAGAAATTTTGTATTGGAGACATTAACAACTTTGCTCATTTACCCACGCATTTACAGTCTCACTGGAAATTACATTAGTGGCATGCGAACTGCTGAATGCATTTGCACAATACACAAATAAAGCACTAAGTTGCTTTAAAAATACAGGATTCGCCATTTTGTCAGGTCGCATGTAATACTGATGCAAAGAATACTGATTAACAATACAATTTTTTAAGGAACATATAATCCACTTAATTCGAAATCATGGTGGGCCCTATTCATAAAGATTTTGATCTGAGCTGCCATGACTTACTCTTGCAGTACTCCTAGCTACCCCTGACTTAAGGGAGTAAGCTAGACCTACTCCTGGCTCACTCCTGAATTTCAAGAGTAATCCACAGAAAAATCTTTGTGATTGGGCCCTAACACTTATTTGCTGTAGATTACCAGATTCCAAACTATGATTGTGTAGAGTTCTCTCAAACACGGACTTTTTAAATATCAACCTTTCCTTACATCTGCTGCACAACATTAGCTACCAACATATCATCAAGGTAAATTAGATGGGGTCCAACAGTCGTGGTGTGACCCACAGAAGCTAGGATAAGGGTAATTGTGGCCTTCTGGTGAACAACTCTGGACACTACAGATCTGCACAATAGTGAAAGACAGACAGTTTATACTACCTCACACTAACAATAGCCTGGATTACAGATTACAGCAGAAAACCATCATAAACAGGCCAGGGCAGTGGCCAATCCGAGCAGATGTGGCAAGCCGGTAACTGCTGACCACAATTTGAGCTGGCACAAAAAAGTGTCACTGTTCCTTGAAATAAACCAGATATGTACCGATCTCAAGAACGGGCCCAAGCTACTGAGGAGGCTAGAGACACCCTCAGAGCAGACATGTGGGTCAGAACATTTAAGGAGGAAGCCCAAGCCTTATTAGCCAAATTGGAAGATGTCAAAGGTCAAAACGCAACAACCCGTACTTCGTTGGCTTTCCTCAAAAGGTTGTCTGTCCGCAGAATTTTTTTCCCAAACAATGCATTATGACCACCCTTCTGCCGAAAGGGCTTTCAAAATTATTCTCTATCAATATGGAGCACAGATAACTTGCTCTGATGCTGAGACCTGGGGTGCCTGCTCGAGCAGTTATGCTTTCTTTAATTTTCAAGATAGGGATGTTAAACTGCGCTGCTCACGCAGTAGAAACAAAGCTCAATACGAAGGACTAGCTATAAGTACCTTTCCTGATTACATACACACTTAGTGGAGCAATGGAGTAATTATTTTCAGGCAGTGAAAGGTAAACGTCGAGAACTAGACCTCAAATTTATGTTAATGAATCATGCCGTGCTAAGGGTCATCAAGAACGGGAAGACGCACTTCTTCACATCACCAAAGACAACATGTTATTTGCTGGCCAGCTTGGAGAACCCTCGCCATCCTCGGAGGGAGGATATGGCCAACATTTATTCGCAATGCCTCTACTGATCAGCTTCGAGGAAATGCACCGGAGATAATCGACACAGCAGGGGCAACTGTCAATTGCAGGGAGTTGTCCATGAAGATAGACATTTTGGCTGGAGCTTCTTGACCTTTTCAACTACTGGAAAGTATGGAGCCTGAGAACAGAATCAAATCACTGAGGATACTGAAGATGGCATGCATCCAACTTTGATGTAGGTACCAGGGGATGCAAACAACTCTTCCCTCCTTCAGCAACATCAGAGCCTTTCAATGTGGGGCCTGTGGAGGTAAGTCGGATAAGAGAGCACCTCAAGATGTAGGTCAGCTTTCTTCCACTGCTGGAAGTTATGACCACAATGGCATGCAGTTCCGCCTACATTGTTACACTCTAGAAGGAATGAATTTAGGGCTTGAGGGGTGTGCACATAGGTGTCACATTGGGGGATCGATAGTACAATGTACTACGGCAAAATGGGTGTTGCTTTTTTTTTTTTGCTGATGTGTTGATTGAATTGTATTTGAGTGCAAGATGCGATGCAGACACAATTGAGAGAAAGGTTGCCCAAAAGGTGATACAGAGACCAAACACTGGTTACAACAGAGGTAAGAATCATCACCTTTGGCGCCATTTATCTGAGAATTATCTTGGGCTAGAGTTAGAATATTAGCATGGAATATCTGGAGCATTACTAATTATACTAAATGTTACAGGGTTCACTCACTCCTGAGGAGACATACTACTCATGAAGATTTCTTGCAGGAGATGCACCTTGATACATATGAGTATAGCTGTCTCCCAAAAAAGCGGGATGGGTCACTATTTTCAACTTCATATTCCTCCATTTCAAGGTGAAGAGAGATATGATGTCGTCCAGCTGTGCCACTTAGTGTGCATACTGTAGTCTAGACCCTGAAGGCTGATAGGTGGTGCTGTATTCACACAACATGGAAGGGAAATATGCCTACCGAATATGTACACTCCAAATGTGGGGTATATGACATTCTTCCACAGACTTACCAGTACAGAGGCCCTGTGGTTGGGGGTACCTAGGATCGGAGGCAGTGATTTTAACTGTGTTTTGTGTGGAACATAAAACAGACATTCCCCTGGGGTGGGAGGAAAGTACTGACCCAGGGTCCTGCTCCTCTGAGTGCTTAACCAGCTGGGAATGGTAGATGTGAAGCGGAAGCAACATCCAAGTAACAGAGTCAGCTCTTCTAACCTGCCCCCCCCCCCCTCCCTTCACCACACAGGTCTTTTATTAAGCTAGACTACCTCTTTCTGGGCATGAATGTGCACGAGAACTGCAAGAAGGTATGGTCTGTGGGTCAGACCATTCACCATTACAGATTAAATATGTCCAGGGTGAGAGTAGGTGTCATATACCATTGCAGATAAAGAGGGCAAAGTCATTACATGTAACTGAATTTCAGAGAGAGGCCGATGACCAATCTACACCATATTTTGAGTATAAATATGATTACACAGGCATGAGGGCCAATGAAAGGGATCACAAGAAAGCGGTGAGTGTGTCTGAGCAGAACCTATAGTGTGAATGCTAAGCTAAAAAGCAAAATAGGAAGCAAAGGCAAAGAAGCAAAGACAGGCCCAGAAGAATGGGCGAGGCTGTCTGGAGGCCCGAGTCACCTGATATCCCTGAAAAAGAATGTGAATTGGGGGCCCAATGTAATAAATTGTACACATTTACCTTTGTGACCTACAGGCAACATCTGCATGGGGAAGGTATTACATTTAGATGGTTGTTGCATGGCTTCTGCACAGGGAAAAAGAGATTCAGTTCTGAGGGTGCATAATGACATACACCTACTATAGGTCACACAAGAACCAAAGGAGTATTTCACAATTACTTGCATACACATTATAGTGCGCATCAGGGAGTGACACAGGTGCCTAGATCCCACTACACACTTAGGGTCTGGTCGCCTAAATTATCAGATGAGATGAGAGAAGAACATGAGGCAGGACTTTTGAGGTTGGACGGTTCCAATGCATTAGAGACATTGTAGAGAGTTAAGACTCCAGGATCATATGGATTTCCGGCTGAGTGTTACATGGCTACCTGTGACTTACTACTACATAGATTACTAGCTGTTTTAGTGAAAGCACTGGAGAATGGAACCCTCCAGCCACCATGAATGAAGCAATGATAGCACTCGTTTTGGCACCAATTAAGGAGGACCCAGAAAACCACACGTGTCATGGGCTCCAATCCATGATTAACTTGGATACTAAGATTATCAGCTAAGCAACTGCGAGGAGACTATGAGGGTTGTGCCACACAGAGTGCAAGCAGTTCAGTCAAAGTTCATCCCAGTTAGGTCGGCAACAGTCAAGTACATAGACTTGCCGGTGTGCAGCACTTTCCTGAGACAGACAAGTCGTATTATGCAGTAGAGGTACTTAACATAGATGAAGCTTTTGAATCTGTCGGGTGTAACCCCCTGTGTGATATGCTGGGACAGTACAATTGCAGGTCAGTAGATGTAGTAAGCTAATATACTTGCAACTGATGACAAGGTTGAAGGGTGAAGACCAGCAGAAGGTCTCAGAGAACTGGAGCTTCACTGTGGCAAAAGACAGGGCTGTCCCCTGTTGCTAGTTTTGTTTACACTGGCACAGCAGCATTGAGGAGGGAAATGTGTGAGTGTGATGTGCAGTAGAGGGCATAACTCAAATGGTGAGTTCAAGCCAATGACAGGTTGGTTTACCTAGCGAAAGCGGTAAGGTCAACCCCAAGGCTCTTGCTTTTGCTAGAAGATTCCATGGCTTTATATTGAACTTGTCCAAGTGTTTAGATTGGGCTGACAAAGGTGTACTTCCCTTGCTTGCTATGCAGTAGAAAGGGAGAGAGTTGAATATTTAGAGATCCACATTGCGCACAATGTGAAAGACAAGATTTCATGGAACACAGGTAGAAGGTATTCATAGGTTCTTTGATTACTTGGACCACCACACTGCTGTTATCTCTGATCGGTACAGTGGCACTGGTCAAGATGGTGCCGCTGCCCTTTGTCTCTACGATATACAGGGAACAATGTTTCTGGCACTGATGGCGCTATTCACCATGTTGGAGAGTGTGAATTTTTAATATGGGCAGATTAAAGGTCCAGAATCAAACTGTACACTCTCATATTCACCTACGAACAGGGGTTCTGGCGCCCCCAGATATAAAGTGCTAATAAATAATTTATACATTACATACACTGTATTATTATAATTATAAGATGTAATAATGAAGAATAGCAAGTCCTTGTTTAGCTTTATATGCGCACATTGCTATTATGCTGGTAGTATATATATATATATATATATATATATATATATATATATATATATATATATAGGCAGGTCTCTATTACTGGCCTGGATTTGTGAAGTAAAACCGAATTAAAACATAATATGATTTTGTTAGGAAAGACATCAATGGGAGGACAATCCTGGCAGAATCACATAGACACCTGAAAGCTTATGATGGTTGGCTTTGAAATATAACCCTTTCTCCCATCCCAGAAGACAAAGGCACGTATTGTGAACAAATTATGAACCCCAAAGGTAAAACCAACATAAGCATCATTAGAAGATGAACGAAAACAGCCTTTACATAGTTCATACATCATATATAACGAGCTGCATTAGTACAATCCTGGCGATTTCGTACAATATGGACACAATATCCAAATGTGCTGAGGTAGTAATACATTTTAAGAAACACTCTCAAATGTCTGTCTAGTACATGTGCACCTGGTAAAAAGTTAGAAAACGTAAAACACAATTGCTTTTGAGCAACATATGCTTGCTCTGTCACTTGCTCCATTGTTTAGTTGGTACATAAAATATGCATAATACCATTTTTACGTTGATTGCAGTCGGGTAAGAAGACGTCTTGGAGGGCATTACCTCAATTCGTCTGCGTCAGCAAATGAATACGCCTGTATGTGATTAGTTCAGAAAATGTTCCACAAAATAGAATCTTGCTTTGGCTGATCGCGGTAATGGGCACTATGGATTAACAGTGGCTGCAGTTTTATATAGTAGTAAACCTGGCTGCATTGATAAAGTCACATATAACGGCAGTGAACCACAAGATAATAGTGCAATGGAAGGAGACTGACAGAGAATTAACTATATCACTTTAAGGTAAGGTAGTGTGGTAGCACGGTATTCCAAAACTGCTCTGACTTCTGCATTTCGTGTATTACATGTTGTTTGGAATGCATTTTCTGCTTAGATCTTTGCATATTTTCTTTTTTCCTCTCGCCTTCACTGGACTTTTTCAGTTGCATTTTTTTGTTTTCATCTTTTGGCGTTTTTTTCTCTATTTCACTTTCATCATCTTCACCTCCTTCAGTTTCAGTACCTTCCTCTTCATTTTCAGGGCCCTCATCACCCTGTTCTTCCTCCTCTTCGTCATCTTCTTCGCCTTCTCCTTCGTCCTCCGCATCACTCTCTTCTTCACCCTCTTCTTCTCCCTCTTCTTCGTCCTCTTTTTCTTCGTCCTCTTCTTCACCCTCCTCTTCGGCCTCTTCTTCACCCTCCTCTTCGGCCTCTTCTTCACCCTCCTCTTCGGCCTCTTCTTCACCCTCCTCTTCGGCCTCTTCTTCACCCTCCTCTTCGGCCTCTTCTTCACCCTCCTCTTCGGCCTCTTCTTCACCCTCCTCTTCGGCCTCTTCTTCACCCTCCTCTTCAGCTTCTTCTTCACCCTCCTCTTCGGCTTCTTCTTCATCCTCCTCTTCGGCTTCTTCTTCACCCTCCTCTTCGGCTTCTTCTTCACCCTCCTCTTGGTCCTCTTCTTCACCCGCCTCTTGGTCCTCTTCTTCACACTCCTCTTCATTCTCTTCTTCTTCACACTCCTCTTCATTCTCTTCTTCACCCTCCTCTTCGTCCTCGTCTTCATCATTTTTTATGTCTTCACCCTCATCTTCTTCTTCCTCCTCCCCATCTCCATCACCCTCTCTCTCTTCACCAGCCTTATCCTCCATTGCACCATCTTCCATCTCTTCATCTTTGCTGTCTTTATCTTCTTCAGTGTTCTCATCTGTACTTTCTTCGGCTCCTTCTTCATTCTCAAGTGCTCCATCTTGATTCTCTTCTCCTTCATCTTCGCTATCTCCCACTTCATCCTCATTTTGTTCTTCTTTCACTTCATTCTTTCCTGTCTCCTCTTCCTTGTGTTCTTTCTCTTCGTCCCCTGTCTCAACCTCTTCTTCATTCTTTGTGTCATGCCCCTCAACATCAGCATACATCTCTTTATTTCCAGTTACATTTCCATCCTCACTGTCTTCTTCGCTCTCTGTTTTGTTTTCACTTTCACCTGTACAAGCTTCTCCTTTACTCTTTTCGCCACCATGATCACCATCAACTTCTTTACTACCATTTTGTTTAATCTTTCCCTTAGTGCACGCTTTTTCATGCCTGCTTTTTTGCCCACCTAGTGGCAATGATTCAACTTGTTTAGCTTTTACTCCTGTTCCATTTCCTTTTGTTGACTGGTTTCTCCCACTTTGTACAACAATGACATTGTTCCGTTTGTGGCTCATTTCTCGAGGTTCAATTTCACTTTCATCTACTTTGCCTTCAAGTTCTCTCTTCTTCATTCTTTCATTTGAGGAGTTGTTTTCATGTTCACTTTGATATCCTTTTCTGACTGCCGTGGCTTCTCTACGAGATTGGGTTCTCAGTGCATAATCTGAGTAACCATTCCTTAATTCCTCACTTGAAGAAGATGACAACGAAATTATCGCAGTTTGCTTCATGAACCTGTCCCTTTTGCTTAGGTGACTATCTTTCTCTCCTTGACTGCTTTTGACATATAAAGTTCCATTTGTCTTTGATTGCTCAGTTTTGCTCATACCTTTATTATTTTGGTCTGATACAGACTTACGGTTTCCGGCACTTTTAGCCTTTGGTAAGGTTTCAGGACTTGTGACCACATTTTCAGGATCTGATTTTACATTTCTACCTGATTTCTCCTTTCTTGCATTCAGTTTTTTCTCAGCGCCTTGGACACAGCCACTTTTATCATGATGAACAGTTTTAGAATGAGAATTACCTTTCTCCTCTCTATTTTGATATCTTTGGTGGTCTAGGCTTGCTTGGCTAGCAGCAAATTGTAACCTGCCCGCAGCAGCTGCCTTTTTTAGTCTGCTTTTCATATACTGTTTGACTGTCTCGGATTTATCGTCAGAGGGATCGGAACTGCTGCTACTGGTTTCTTTATGGCCTGAGATTGAACTATGCCCTGGCCGTTCAGACATTCCAGTCTCCCCTTTGAAAGATCCTCTTTTTGACTTCGCACAAGTTTGCTTGTCGATCTGGTACGTTTTAATATGCCCACCCTTATCATCAGATTTCATTTTCAAATTTATATGGTTCTTCTATTCCGCATGAGAAGCACAGGATGAAAAAGAAAGAAGGAAACAAGTAAATATAGGTGAAATTAAAAAACACAAACAAGAGTAACATAAATTCAAAGCAGAAGATTAAAAAAAACAGGTATTAAACTTAGAATAACAGTAGGTATATAAACGATGAGAATGCAAAATGACAAAAGATGTAAACGTAAAAAAAGACAGTGAAGCAGATTATGCAAGCGGAAGCTTAGATTCACGTGGGAAAGTACATTTTCAGTGTCTGGCAGACACTGCCAGCGGTTGCCTGCAGTGAATGTGCCATTTGGGTTTCTCATTGTATTACAATTCCGTACATCGTTTGGAAGCTACTTTGTAATGCATCTAAACAATATATTGATTTTGAGCGAGGTATACCCACACAGATACTGGTGAAATGTGTTTTAAATGACTACATTTGTAAAAAAAAAATACGTATAGAAAAAGAAAGTATTTAAAATATCATAGCATAAGAGAATACTACACAATTAGATTGGAGGAACCTTCAAGGTTAAATGATCTTACCCGTGGGTTCTTAAAGCACTACACCGTCTACGGCGCTATTTTCCCCAATTTACGGTGTCGCACAATGACAGTGCTGACCTCTTCTCAAGTCACATTTAGGCAATATTGGGCACAGGTGTAATATTAAGCACGGCTATTAAGGGGTCAACACATCAGCAACTTGTAGGCCAGAGCAAGCAGTTTTTAGCCTACAGTCTCACTGGCAAGAACAACTTGCTACTAGAGGCTCATATTTGTGCGTTTGTGTTACAGTCCATCAGTCTTTGGAGGCTGATCCTGGAGGGCTGTGTGTTGGCTGCTGACGTCTTCTTTTGCAATGCAATGCCACTCCTCTCTCTTGGACCACTGAAGGTATCTCTGTGGCAGGACAGACTTCTGAATGATTGTCTTCAGCAGTTGTAGACCTGAGTCAATATTGAGGGCACTCAGCTTCCACAGCTGTTGCCTCTTGACCAGCCTTGGCAGGTGCTCGTATTCGGCAATACCGGCCTCGGGGATGGGGCAGATCTCCCAGTTCAGTAGATCCTTCTAAGACTGCACTAAACAGCAGCAGTACCAGACATTCAGGCTTCAGGGATGTCAGCCAGTGGGGTGTTGCCTGCCTCAAAATTTCTTTAGGCAGTTCCTCACAAGAGCCACGCTCTGGAAGACCTTATGACTCCCATGGTACAGATTGGTCCCGGTTTCTTCTGCGTGGTCCATACACTGGGGACACGGAGAGTCGCGCTTACTGCGGAGCTAGGTACTCTCTTTTGGACAGGCAGACAGACTTCGAGGAGTTAGGGAGACAGATTTCTAGGAGCTAAGCAAACAGCTTCTTCAGAAAGTTGTGCAGACTTTAGATGATGTCGACTCACCTCTGAGGGAGTGACTGTCAAACAAACATCAGGCCTGGTCTCAAAGCAGGTCTTCCAGCTCACTCCATTCCCGTGTCAAGAAGAACTTGGAATTGGAAATAAGTGGAGTGTTTTGGGTCCCACTTTAATAATCTTTTTGCAGATAAGGAATACGGATTCAAGTTCCTGGAACTGGTTTGCGGTGTTTCTTTTTTAAACATAAATGCCATTTTCTGACTGAAGTACAGACACAGGTTTGTGCAAGGTGATGGCTATCACAACACGTAGTGATGGCTTGAAGCAGGAGTATTCAAGACTTGGACACAAGGAAGACTGATGACTCAGCACTTAACTGTTATCAGCATTCCTCAAGTAGCAACAAGGGACAACTAAAGAGCAGGCATTTCCTAGAAATGTCCCTATCATTAAAAACAGAATCTGCTGACTCACCCCTTTTCCCTTACCATACACTAAATGTCAATGGTCAGCAAAATCTAATCAGCAATTCTTTGCTAAAAGGTCAGAATATAATTTCCAAGGGTAGCCCTGTCTCCATCCTCCACACCTTAGTGCTTGCCTCTTCATCCTCCAGCCACAGCACAATGCAAGCAAACCAACTTCAGCTCTCTGGGGAAGTTTAATTGATCCTGCATTTTGTGCCATGATAAACGTGGGACCATCCAAAATGGATGGCACGGACCCGAGGGCACATACTCACATTGCACACAGTCTCACTGTCATGAATGTGTCACACATACACAATATACACATGCACTGAACATGCAGTGCAAGGTTGTGGGTGAGGAAAAGTCTGTTCAGGACTTGTAATTCACAGAAATAACTATTAATGCCATTGATCTTTCAACTCAACTACCCAGTAAATGGACAGCAGTCCCAAGCTGACAAAAGAGAGCATGTGTGTTGCACCTCTCCAAGTGTTTCTGGCCATTTTCATTACACCATGAACAGCCCAAGGCATCAGTACACATGCTGGGTGCTACACTAGATTAGTGTGTTAGCTGGGCAATAAAAAAGTCATGATACCAGTTCCTCCTGCAGTTGGGTTACGCATTGGTACTTGTCTGTTTACTATGCAGGGGACATTCCCATTCTAACACCACCAAAGTAAACATAAAAACAATACAATTATAGGGTTATATAAACAAGAAATAGCAGACACTTCACACATATCTGAAAATATTTTGCCTAACAAGGTGGCACAGTCAGCAACAAATGTCAACACAAAGGCCAATAGCATGATAGATGGAATACAACTGAATAATTTTAAACCACTCACAAAGGCTGCTTACTCAATAAGTGCAAAGTTTTTTGCTGGTTCACATAACATGAAATTTCACTTGATTTTTGCTTGCGGAACAGTTGTTCGGTGAGAAAATGTTTGAGAAAAATGTTCTCTTTCAACCAGTGTCCTGCTGGTACCTCAGGTTATCTTGTGTCAGGTATATACTCATGAAAAATGTTATTTGTAGTGTACCTGTATTTCACACAATTCCACACAAAAAATCATATTTCGCAAGTAAAACTGCAAGTTTTGCATACCCCAAACAGACCGACCAAAAAAGCTATTGGGGGATGGTCCTCGGATTAATATTTGGCAGACACTTCACATGCATCTGAAAATGTACCTGTTAACAAGGTACCATTCCCAGCAAAAGATACCAGTACAAGTACTAGGAAATAATATAATTCATATAACATGAAAGAAAGAAATGGCAAGCAACACTGTAACAAGATGCAGTGCGCATGTATCAGAAGGTTACGCCCAATGTGTTATCAGCTGAAAATGTAAAACGGCTTCTGCTTCCATCCACTTTATATCGTGTATCCGGCCTGAACCACTGAGTGCAGCAGCTGATTTCTAGGCCACAGCTAATGCTAAATCTATGAACTTCCTTCAGCTTTCAATTTTGAAGGCCTAATCATAACCCCAAATGGACTTGCCACGAGTCTATATAAATTAGATATGGCGGTTGTAATTGAAACCAGCTCGGTCTCAATCTTCCAGAGTGGCTCTGACCTTATGGTTACAGCCAGCATTCTCGAGAGCCTTCCTTGGGCACTTTTGTGATTAGTTCCAGTGTATATCCTACCGAGGAGCTTCTGACTTAAACAGGTCAGATGTGAGAAGCAGAAATGTAAAAGCTTAAATCATTCATTTCTGGAGACCCCCACTGCGCACAGTACCCTCTTGGTCAGTCCCTGTCTTTGATAGAACCGTTCCATAACAAAGCTATTCTCTCCTTGCATTTTAATGTCCGTCAGCTGCGTGTCATCTATAGTTAGAAACACGTTGTACAAAAGAGTGACTGCATTTCTTCCAGCATCAATATTGTCTGCAATACTTTGCGTTACAGCGGTTTAGTGTTCCCATAGCCCCAAGAATGGTGTACAGCATGCACTGGCAAGCCAGGTGTGATGATCTGCCTAGCTAGTAGGTCATTGCGTTGTTTGAGATCCTAGAATATGAGTAGCAATTCGGATTTATATAAGTTGCACTCCTGTCCTTGAACACTGTATCTCTCCTGCTCCTAAGCCATCCAAGGAAAACTTATAGAATGCATAAGACTGCATAGCACTGTGCTGCATGTACAAATATGGAGTGTCAAGGCCACTGGGAAGTTACCCCAAATAGACTGAGCTATAGAAATTAGAGTTTCAACATGCTGAATGTGTTTGTGCTTTGCTAATTCTATTTTGGGCTATCCACTGGTTGACATTATAGTTGCACTCCTAGAGAGTAATATTTAAATTTTGGGACCTCAAGGCCGTGTCACATTTGTGGAGAGGTAGCATCAATTTTTTCACTGAAACTTTTTTCCGTTCCCCAATCCATATAGCAGAAATAATATTGTTGTTTTGAAGAAGCTCTGACGCAGCTTTAAGGGATGGGAGAGGCCACTTCTAAAGAAAACCATCAGATCAATATTGTGATTGCTTAGAGTTTGGCTTCATGGGAAATAAACACGATTTATTCCAATTTACTCTCAAACCTGACATGTAGCTACGCTTATGAAGGGGTTGAATTCTTGGGGTTACATAAAATAAAAGAACAACATCAACATACAGCAAGATGGTGTCAGATGATTTGTGCACCACCCCACCCCACCTCTAATTTTAATTTTCTGTCACACGTTCAATGCATAATACAAACATCATCAGTGCAAGCAGGTGACTGTGTTGGTTACCACACTGAACTGGCCAGTCAGCAGCTATTACCCACACCAGCCTCAAACTCGCAATTGGACTAGTATACAAAAGTCTGATTTAGTTTGTTAGCTACAGTAATGCCATTCTAAGGCATAATATCCTTCAGTATCCTTCATTAGTAAGCACCCAATAACCACCAGACAACCTGTTCATGATATGGAATGAAAATGTCACTTACCCAGTGTACATCTGTTCGTGGCATCAGTCGCAGTAGATTCGCATGTTCTGCAATAGCTCGCCATCTGGTGTTGGGCCGGAGTGTTACAAGTTGTTTTTCTTCGAAGAAGTCTTTCGAGTCACGGGACCGAGTGACTCCTCCTTTTGTCTCCATTGCGCATGGGCGTCGACTCCATCTTCGATTGTTTTTCCCCGCAGAGGGTGAGGTAGGAGTTGAATTGTAGTAATAGTGCCCATGCAATGGAGTGACTAAGTATGCACCTATTTAAGGTTGAGATGATACATATATAAATAATTGAAGGTAACTTCCAAACTGCTACAGGCTCCCGGGGAGGCGGGTGGGCACATGCGAATCTACTGCGACTGATGCCACGAACAGATGTACACTGGGTAAGTGACATTTTCAGTTCGATGGCATCTGTCGCTGTAGATACGCATGTTCTGCATAGACTAGTAAGCAGTTATTTCCCCAAAAGCGGTGGATCAGCCTGTAGGAGTGGAAGTAGTCTGAAATAATGTTCTTAATACGGCTTGACCTACTGTGGCTTGTTGTGCGGATAACACGTCTACACAGTAGTGCTTGGTGAATGTGTGAGGCGTAGACCATGTGGCTGCCTTACATATTTCTTGCATTGGGATGTTTCCTAGAAAGGCCATGGTAGCACCTTTCTTTCTGGTTGAGTGTGCCCTTGGTGTAATGGGCAGCTGTCGTTTAGCTTTAAGGTAGCAGATTTGGATGCATTTAACTATCCATCTGGCTATACCTTGTTTTGAAATTGGGTTTCCTGCATGAGGTTTTTGAAATGCAATAAAGAGTTGTTTAGTCTTTCTGATGTTTTTTGTTCTGTCAATGTAATACATTAATGCTCTTTTGACATCTAATGTATGTAGTGCCCTTTCAGCTACGGTATCTGGCTGTGGAAAGAACACTGGAAGTTCCACTGTTTGATTTAGATGGAACGGTGAAATAACCTTTGGCAAAAATTTAGGATTGGTCCTTAGGACGACTTTATTTTTGTGTAGTTGTATAAAAGGTTCCTGTATTGTAAACGCCTGAATCTCGCTTACTCTTCTTAGGGAAGTAATGGCGATGAGAAATGCCACCTTCCAGGTTAGGAACTGTATGTCGCAGGAGTGCATGGGTTCAAAAGGTGGACCCATAAGTCTAGTTAGGACAACATTTAGGTTCCATGAAGGAACAGGTAGTGTTCTTGGTGGTATAATTCTCCTAAGGCCCTCCATGAATGCTTTAATGACTGGTATCTTATATAGGGAAGTTGAATAGGTAGTCTGCAGGTATGCAGATATTGCTGCAAGGTGTATTTTAATGGAAGAGAAAGCTAGGTTAGATTTTTGTAAGTGAAGCAAGTAACCCACTACATGTTCTGGAGTTGTGTGTAATGGTTGTATTTGATTAATATGGCAGTAGCAAACAAACCTCTTCCATTTACTTGCATAGCAGTGCCTGGTGGATGGCCTTCTGGCTTGTTTTATGACTTCCATACATTCTTGGGTAAGTTGTAAGTGCCCGAATTCTAGGATTTCAGGAGCCAGATTGCTAGATTCAGCGATGCTGGATCTGGGTGTCTGATCTTTTGGTTGTGCTGTGTCAACAGATCTGGCCTGTTGGGCAATTTGATGCAGGGTACCACTGATAGGTCTAGCAGCGTTGTGTACCAGGGTTGCCTTGCCCAAGTTGGTGCTATTAATATGAGTTTGAGTTTGCTTTGACTGAGTTTGTTTACCAGGTAAGGAAGGAGAGGGAGAGGAGGAAAAGCGTAAGCAAATATCCCTGACCAGTTCATCCATAGGGCATTGCCTTGGGATTGTTTGTGTGGGTATCTGGATGCGAAGTTTTGGCATTTTGCGTTCTCCCTTGTCGCAAACAAGTCTATCTGAGGTGTTCCCCAGAGTTTGAAATAAGTGTTCAGAATTTGTGGGTGAATTTCCCATTCGTGGACCTGTTGGTGATCTCGAGAGAGATTGTCTGCGAGTTGATTTTGGATCCCTGGTATAAACTGTGCTATTAGGCGAATTTGGTTGTGAATTGCCCAATGCCAAATCTTTTGTGCTAGAAGGCTTAACTGCGTGGAGTGCGTCCCCCCCTGCTTGTTTAGATAATACATTGTTGTCATGTTGTCTGTTTTGACGAGAATGTATTTGTGAACTATTATTGGTTGGAAAGCTTTTAGTGCTTGAAAAACTGCTAGAAGTTCTAGGTGATTGATATGCAGTCTTGTTTGATGTACGTTCCATTGTCCTTGTATGCTGTGTTGATCGAGGTGTGCTCCCCACCCTGTCATGGAAGCATCTGTTGTTATTACGTATTGTGGCACTGGGTCTTGGAAAGGCCGCCCCTTGTTTAAATTTATGTTGTTCCACCACAGAAGCGAGAGGTAAGTTTGGCGGTCTATTAACACCAGATCTAGAAGGTGACCCTGTGCTTGAGACCACTGTGATGCTAGGCATTGTTGTAAGGGCCTCATGTGCAGTCTTGCGTTTGGGACAATGGCTATGCATGAAGACATCATGCCTAGGAGTTGTAATACCATCTTTGCTTGTATCTTTTGTGTTGGATACATGGGTTGTATGATGGTGTTGAAATTTAGAATTCTTTGTGGACTTGGAGTGGCTACTCCTTTTGATGTGTCTATTATGGCTCCTAGGTATTGTTGTACCTTGCGCGGCAGAATGTTGGATTTTGTAAAGTTGACGGTGAACCCGAGTTTGAAGAGGGTTTGTATGATCTGATTTGTGTGATTTGAGCACTGTATGAACGAATGGGCCTTGATTAGCCAGTCGTCCAAATATGGGAACACATGTATTTGCTGCCTTCTTATGTGTACAGCGACTACCGCTAGACATTTGGTAAAGACTCTTGGTGCGGTTGTTAATCCGAAAGGCAGTACCTTGAATTGGTAATGTATTCCTTTGAATACAAACCTTAGGTATTTCCTGTGCGATGGGTGTATTGGTATATGGAAATAAGCATCCTTGAGGTCTAAAGTTGCCATGTAGTCGTGTAGTTTTAGCAATGGAAATACTTCTTGTAGTGTGACCATGTGGAAGTGGTCTGATTTGATGAAAGTGTTCACTACTCTGAGGTCTAGGATTGGTCTCAGTGTTTTGTCCTTCTTTGGTATCAGAAAGTACAGTGAGTAAGCCCCTGTGTTTATTTGTGTGTTTGGCACTAATTCGATTGCATTCTTTTGCAATAGTGCCTGCACTTCTATCTCCAGGAGATTGGAATGGTGTGTTGTTAAATTTTGTGCTCTTGGTGGTATGTTTGGAGGGAATTGTAGAAATTCTATGCAATAACCATGTTGGATAATTGCTAGAACCCAAGTGTCTGTAGTGATTTCCTCCCATGCTTTGTAATAATGACCTATTCTTCCCCCCACTGGTGTTGTGTGGAGGGGGTGAGTGACATGTGAGTCACTGTTTAGTAGTAGTGGTTTTGGGGCTTTGAAATCTTCCTCTATTTCTAGGGAATTGCCCTCCTCTATATTGTCCCCGAAAACCTCCTCTATACTGTCCCTGGTAACTGGACGGTGTGGCTTGTGAGGTGCTGGCTTGTGTGCTTTGACCCCGAAACCCCCCTCGAAAGGGCGTTTTACGGAATGTGCTGTAATTCCCTCTGCTCTGCGGGGAGTAGAGTGCGCCCATGGCTTTGGCAGTGTCCGTATCTTTTTTGAGTTTCTCAATCGCTGTGTCCACTTCTGGACCGAACAGTTCTTTTTCATTAAAAGGCATATTGAGAACTGCTTGTTGAATCTCTGGTTTAAATCCAGACGTTCGGAGCCATGCATGCCTTCTGATAGTTACAGATGTATTAATTGTCCGTGCAGCTGTATCTGCAGCGTCCATGGAGGAGCGTATCTGGTTGTTGGAGATGGTCTGTCCCTCCTCAACCACTTGTTTTGCCCTATTTTGTAAGTCCTTGGGCAGATGTTCAATGAGATGTTGCATCTCGTCCCAGTGGGCTCTGTCATAGCGCGCAAGTAGTGCCTGGGAGTTTGCGATGCGCCACTGGTTTGCAGCTTGTGCTGCGACTCTTTTAGCAGCTGCATCGAACTTGCGGCTTTCTTTATCTGGGGGTGGTGCATCTCCAGATGTGTGAGAGTTGGCCCTTTTCCTAGCTGCTCCTACAACGACAGAGTCTGGTGGCAGCTGTGTAGTGATGAAAGCCGGGTCTGTAGGAGGCGCCTTATACTTTTTTTCCACCCTTGGTGTGATTGCCCTACTTTTGACCGGCTCCTTAAAGATGTCTTTTGCGTGCCGGAGCATACCAGGGAGCATAGGCAGGCTTTGGTATGAGCTGTGGGTGGAGGAGAGTGTGTTGAATAAGAAATCATCCTCGACCTGTTCTGAGTGGAGGCTTACGTTGTGAAATTGTGCTGCTCTAGCCACCACTTGAGAATACGCGGTGCTGTCTTCTGGTGGAGATGGCTTTGTAGGGTATGCCTCCGGACTGTTATCTGACACTGGGGCGTCGTATAGGTCCCATGCGTCCTGATCTTGGTCACCCTGGCTCATGGTGGTGTGAGCTGGGGAGTGTGATGGAGTTTGTGCTGGTGAGACGTTAATCACGGGCGGAGGAGAGGGTGGTGGGGTAACTCTTTTTACCACTTTTGGTTGTGGTGTCTGTTCCGTCTGGAACTCCAACCTTCTCTTTCTCCTAATGGGGGGAAGGGTGCTTATTTTTCCTGTCCCCTGCTGTATGAACATACGCTTTTGCGTATGGTCCACATCAGTTGCTTGTAGCTCTTCCTCAAACCTATGCTTTTGCATTTGGGAGGTTAGCGAGTGCTCTTCTGTATAAGAGCCTGAAGCTGGGTCGCTTGCAGTTTGTTTCGGCATCGAAACCCTGTCTGCGTGTTTTTTCGGCTCCGAAGTGACTTTTTTCTTTTTCGGGGCCGAAACCTCTCGGCGTCGATCTGTTTCGGTGCCGCTGTCTCGGCGTCGAGCCGTGTCCACACCGGCATCTCGGTGTCGAGGCTTGTCTCCAGCACTTTCTCGGTCCCGAGAAGGCTGCGTGCCGGTGTCTCGACCGGAGTCGGACGATCTCGGCACTGTTTGGGCCTTTTTCGGTGCCGACGGTCGGTCACCGAATTTATGGGTCGAGCCATGGCCTGGTGGCAGTGGCGTCCCCTGGGCCTTGTAAATGTTCCTCTGAGTGGATTTCGACGTCTTACTCACGGTTTGTGTATCGTCGAATCCTTAGGAGTCTGAGTCTTGGATCGAGAAGGTACCTTCCTCTTCTTGTTCCTCGAACTCCCGTTGGGCTGTCGGTGCGGACGCCATCTGCAGTCTTCTGGCTCGACGGTCTCTGAGTGTTTTTCGGGACCGGAACGCACGACAGGCCTCGCAGGTGTCTTCGCTGTGCTCAGGTGACAGGCACAGGTTGCAGACCAAGTGTTGGTCTGTGTAGGGGTATTTATTGTGGCATTTGGGGCAGAAACGGAACGGGGTCCGTTCCATCGGCGTTCTTCAGCACGCGGTCGGGCCGACCAGGCCCCGACGGAGGATCGAAAAACTACCCCGAAGGGCACCGGAGCTCTTCGATCTTCGATGCGGTGTGGAATCTAAGTACGCCGATCCCGAACGCAACAATACCGACGAAAATCTTCGGAAATTAGCTAATCTTCCGTTCCGAAACTCGGAGCGACAGGAACACGTCCGAACCCGATGGCGGAAAAAAAACAATCGAAGATGGAGTCGACGCCCATGCGCAATGGAGACAAAAGGAGGAGTCACTCGGTCCCGTGACTCGAAAGACTTCTTCGAAGAAAAACAACTTGTAACACTCCGGCCCAACACCAGATGGCGAGCTATTGCAGAACATGCGTATCTACAGCGACAGATGCCATCGAACCAAGCATTTTAGAGAGTATGGTGTGGCTTCATTGGCAAATAAAGCTGCCCAGATCTGACCGAATCAAAGCTTGTAATACATGCAAAATCCTGGTCGCCAGAATCTTTGCCAACACCTTATAATCTATGTTTAATTTGACAAAGAGTTCAACAGGACGCACTTTGGATTAAGGACTATGTCAATCAACGCCACCCTAGTAGTCCAGGGCAGCACACCCACTGATCGTGAGTGGCCAGTAGGAACCATTATGTTGCACAGAATTGTGCTGGGAGGCTAAAGTACCCAGGATCTTTCCAATCTGCAAAAGTTTCATCTCATTAAGTACGTCAGCCTGCATACGAGGTGGTCATCAGACAGGGCTGGCAGATTAGTTTCCATCAGATAAGTTACAATAACTGACAACCGTGGCACAAACTGTGAAAGGTACATGCAGGACTAATATTCCCCAACGATTGTGTTGATATCATTTTATGCATAGCACACTCCTAGCTCTTCATTCAGTCAGCATTGTTAGCACCTATCTGTTATCATCAGCTCTAATCCGCTAGGCTAACAAGTGACAAGACGTGTCTTCATCATTGATCCTAGTGATACATTCTCCATGATCTATGCACCACAGTCTCTCCAGTAACACTATAATGTCCCTTACTGGACTACAGTGTGATTGATAAGGTGCAATCACGTACACTTTCTTACTTTTTATATTTGCTTTTCCTGATCTAATATGTCCCTCAGCAAAGCATCTCTGAATTCTATGTTCAGTTTTACTACAATGTAGGTGCAGACCAGCCTTTCGCTGGGTTTTCAGACTGCCTTAGCTTTCAGAGACTCTTCTTGGGTACACCGTTCCAGTCAAACCTCTGAATGAGCAGATGAAAAACTTTTAGACCTACTAAATTAATTGTCCCTTTTTCCTTTTCGTCTCTCTTGTGCTTTATGATCTATTAGCTATTCTAGGTAATATGTTAAAAAAAGGCCGTATGGCGTTGACAACAAACCAATGTTTTCTTAAATTTCTTCGCTCAGAAAATCCTGACAGTTAACAGAATTCATTCAACCCAGTTTCAGCTGCCAATTGATGAAAATATCTTCTCACCTTGTCATATATTGCACAAGGCTTCCTGACCATGCTAATACGAAAGCATCATATTTCCAGACATCTGAATTTGTTATTAATATAGTTGCCCAGAAAAATACAGATTCAGTAAAACTATTAATCAAGCAGTTCACTTTTGCTCCATCTTTACAAAACTGTGCAAGGTGAAACATGAAATGAACCTTAAGAGAACATAAAACTTTCCATACCTTCACTGAATCCACAGAAAAGCACATGGCAGTTGTAGGGACTGTTTGGGTTTCTCTACAGCACAGTATCAAGGTCTGCTTTAGCATTGAATTTTCCAAGCATAATTGTTCTAACACTTGAACTAGGTCTTAGAAAGAATCCAAATTATACCCAAACATAAGGTGTTATTTGCGTCACAATTGGTCTAGCACTAGGTTCTGAAAAGGTCTGCTGAATTGCCTTCTTGGGTGCCTTGGAAAGGGAGACCACTCCCATTAGCCAGGGTTCCACCCTCCTCTCAAACATACAAGTGAAAGGTGTCAAGCATCTTCTTTTAGACCAGACTTCTCCTAGGAGTAGCTTGAGAGCTACTGGTAGCTCTCCATCTCCTGTGTGCAGCCCTGCATACTAAATAAGAAGCTTTTGCTTTGGTTGAACTAATATATATATAACAAAATTCAAAAGTCTGTAATCAAGATGAAATTATCTGTATTTTTAGAGCCTATAATTTCCAAAATATATTTAAAGCGGATATTTTAATGATAAATCATGCACCTTTGGGAGACGTATTACCAATTTATGTACCTCAGTATTTTCACCTTGGTTTCACGGGCGTTGCAGCAATGGCTGTTAAGTATTCCTAAAGCCTTTTTCACATCATTGCTGGCAATCAGTTGATCATAATTAGTAATCTTGCATAAGGTGTACAGTTAAGTAATATTGTCTGCTGTGTACAACAGTAATAATAGTAGTAGCTCTGAATAATTTTCATTGAACATAAGTAGCTCTTCTTGATGGAAAGGTTAGAGAAGCCTGTTTTAGACAGTCCCAAGAGCAAAAAAACACAAAAGGTAAAAACGTCTTTAGCAAATGTGTAGCTTTTGATTTCAGATGAAGATTTATGTATAACTGACTAACAAGGCACCAAACTTCCCCGTGCTTCACGGTATCAAAAATCAGGGACAGAAATGGTTGCGAATTGGCAATGAATGGGATGAAAAACGATGGAACTAATGTCCTGAGATGCAACTGCCACTTGTAGACATCTTTTTATATATGATTTAAATGGGAACTGATGTAAGAAAACCTCTTATTCTATCTTGGATTAGGAACCTCTGATACATTTCCCTAGATGCACTATCATCTTCGAAAGAGCAGATTATAAGGGCCTGCTTTCATAGCCGTGCCATCCATACAACTCACAGTACATCCCTCTAGGTTACAGTAAATGCGGAAACGCCTATGTGATCTCTGTAGTGGCAACATCCAGGTACCCTCCAAGCATGGAGTTCAGTCACATAAGCTAAGGAGAACACAAATTATTCCAGTTATAATGGATGAATGGTCCAAGCAACATGATAGTCTCAGTGACTGAAACCTGCAGATGCATCACACTTACTGGAGCCATCACTACTGTTACCAATGTGAATGATAAGAAAGAAATGGTTTCTTACCTGTAACTCCAGTTCTCTCGTAGGGGTATTTCCATGATAGTCATAAGCACTGAATAGTTCCGCGCGCCTGCGGGGACCCCGGAGCACTGTTGTGTAGTATATTCTTAAGTGCAATCATCAGCTCCTTGACAAAAAGGTCTGTGAAAAACACTTAAGAATAACAATGTGCAGCCTATGTGAACAGCTACACAGGCCAAATTGTTAGAAGAAAAAAAACAGTTGTAGTGTAAATTTCACGTTTAAACCTCTATTTATTCTATAAATACATAAATAAATACATTCTCATATTTTATTTACACCTCTCATGAGAATAAAACAATGTAGGGCAGTGTAGCCCATAGGCTGCCATTATACAGAATGAAAATAGAACTGTGCCTTTAAGAAAGTAAAGTCTTCCTGTTTCCCATCATGCACAGCAAAAGGCAGTTGCCTCAGTTCTTTTTTGGAGGCTATTAACCTGACATGAAGAAAAAACAAAACATTTGTTGGAGTACCAACCTCCATAATATTCATGTTCTATGTCAACTCCACCGGGGAGGAGGGAGGGTTGCTTATGACTATCATGGAAATACCCCTACGAGAGAACTGGAGTTACAGGTAAGAAACCATTTCTTCTCTCGTAGGGGATTTCCATGTATAGTCATAAGCACTGAATAGAGTAGCAAGCCCATCCCCATAACCGCGGTGGAGTAGACATAAGAATACTGAGAAAAACATGAATCATGCAAACAAATTCTTGAGCAAAGCCTGCCCAACCTGAGCATCTGCCCTAGCGTCTGTATCAAGGCAGTAATGCTTAGTAAAGGTATGGACCGACCTCCAAGTGGCAGCCTTGCATATTTCTGCCAAAGGGACATTTCTCATCAAGGCTACAGTAGCTGCTTTCCCTCTGGTAGAGTGGGCTTTTGGCCTACCACCAAGGGATTTGTTTGCTAACTGATAACATAACATTATACATGAAACAATCCACCTGGATAAAGATTGTTTAGATGTACCCAAACCTGTTCTGATTGGGCCATAGTTAATAAAAAGCTGTTGTGATTTTCGTAAGCTTTTTGTCCTGTCCAAGTAAAATTTCAAGACTCTCTTTACATCCAGAGAATGCAGAGTTCTCTCAGCAGGAGTAGCTGGATTCTGAAAGAAAGTCGGTAATGAAATTGTTTGGTTCACATGGAAGTCGGAGACTACCTTAGGTAAAAATTTTGGATGAGTTCTCATTACCACTTTTGCAGAATGAAAAACCGTGTAGGGTTCCTGAGCGCAAAGGGCCTGGATTTCGCTGACCCTACGCGCTGAAGTGATTGCCACCAGAAAAGCAGCTTTCCACGTGAGATGTTGCAGCGATGCCTTATGTATTGGCTCGAATGGCGGCAGCATCAGACGTGATAAGACAACGTTCAGTTCCCATGGAGGAGAAGGCTTTCTAATGGGGGGAAAAACCTTCTTTAAACCTTCTAGGAAATCCTTAATAATCGGAATCCGAAAAAAGGAAGTTTGTGAAGGACTCTTTCTGTATGCTGTGACAGCCGCCAAGTGAACTTTTATTGACGACAGTTGTAAGCCCGATTTTGCCAAACTTAACAAGTATGGCAGGATAGATTGTTCTCCACAGGAAACCGGGTCAATGTTGTTGTGTAAACACCAAATGCAGAATCTCTTCCACTTGCTTGCATAGGCTGATCGTGTGGAAGGGCGCTTTGCTTCCTTCAGAATTTCCATACAATCCTGAGGTAGGTTCAAGTGTCCATATTGCACTAGCTCAGGAGCCATGCTGCCAAACTCAACGATGAGGGGTTGGGATGAGATATCTGCCCTCTGAACTTCGTGAGAAGGTCCGGACGATATGGTAGCCTGATGTGTGGTTTGAGTGACCGGTGAAGAAGGTCTGGGAACCACCACTGGCGTGGCCACTCCGGAGCAATTAGGATCATTTTGGTCTGAACATTGGACAGCTTCTGGAGGACCGCCGGAATCAGGGGAAGCGGTGGAAAGGCGTAAAGAAATGCTCCTGACCAGCTTATCCACAGGGCATTCCCCAGTGTCCCTGGATGGTAATATCTGGAGGCGAAGTTTTGGCATTTTTTGTTTTCTGGGGTTGCGAATAGGTCTGTAGAGGGGGTACCCCAGAGTGCGAAAATGGAATGAACGACGTCGTCGTGTAGTACCCATTCGTGGTTCTCGTCCATTACCCGACTGAGGGCATCCGCTTGAACATTCTGGATGCCGGGCAGGTGAGTTGCCACTAGTGACAGGTTCCTGGCTAGAAGCCAATGCCAGATTGTCTGAGCCTCTCTGGATAAAATTCTGGACCTGGTGCCTCCTTGTTTGTTCACGTAGTACATAGTGGCCACGTTGTCTGTCTGGAGAAGGAGAGTTTCCGTTCTCAGAGAGGGAAGGAAGGCTTTGAGCGCAAGGTGGACTGCGCGAAGTTCCAGCAGGTTGATGTGATAGAGACTCTCTCTCTGTGACCACTCGCCTTGGACTCGAAGATGTTCCATGTGCGCCCCCCATCCGATCAGTGACGCATCTGTTACGATGGTTTGAGATGGGGGCCGTTGTTGGAACGGAATCCCCACCAAGAGATTGCTGGGTAAACACCACCACTTGAGGGATTGTAGGGTGTGAGGAGAAAGAAGGACTTTGTTCTCCCAATCGTCCCTCAGTTGACACCACTGATCCTCCAGGTTTTCCTGCAATGGTCTCATATGGAGGCGAGCATTGGGAACCAGATGGATACAAGACGCCATCGAGCCCAGTAGAGAAGCTATTATTCTTGCAGTGGCTTGAGGTCTTTCCTGCAGTTGTTTGCACTTCTGGAGAATCGATAACCGTCGTTCCTCCGAAGGAAACACCTTTCCTAGCCTGGTATCTACAATGGCCCCTAAGTAATGCAACCTCTGAACAGGTGTTGCTGTAGATTTCAGGAGATTGACTTGAAGACCAAGTTTTTGCAGCAGTTGTAGAGTCCATTCGAAATGTTGCTGTGTCTCGAGACAACTGGAGGCCTTTATGAGCCAATCGTCTAGATAGGGGTAGACGAATATTCGCTGTTTCCTCAAGTGGGCGGCTACTAGCCCCATGCATTTGGAAAAAGTTCTTGGCGCTGATTTTAGGCCGAAAGGTAGAACTGCAAATTGGTAATGGCGTTTTCCGACAGTGAACCTTAGGAATTTTCGATGTTTCTTGGTTACTGGGATGTGAAAGTAAGCGTCGCAAAGATCTATCGCACATAGCCAGTCGCCCTGACGTAGATGTGGATAAATTTGGTGTAAGGCTAACATCCTGAATTTTTCTTTGCGAATCCATTTGTTTGCTGTCCTCAGATCTAAGATGGGACGAAACTCTTGTTTGTCTTTTTTCGGTACAAGGAAATATCTCGAATAAATCCCCTTCCCTTGCTGGCTGATGGGAACGGGTTCTATGGCTCTTTTTTGCAATAGGATATTGACCTCTAACTGTAGAGCTTCGAGATGGCGGTTGGCTGTTTTGGGTGGAACAGATGGTGGAGGACTGGTGAATCTGAGAGCGTAACCATGTCTCACAATATTCAATACCCAGGCGTCTGTTGTGATGCGTAGCCACTCGTCCAGATGATTTGAGATACTTCCCCCTACCGGAGTGGATAACGGAGGAGGGGGAAGCAAAGATTCAGGGCTTAGACGTGGGAGCCTGTCGAGTTGCCTGAGTTTGAGGTGTTGAACGACCCCTTGTCGACCTTCGCTGAGTAGAGAAACCCCTTTGATACTGCTGTTGTTGCTGCTGCTGGGGGCGCGAAGACATCCAGTGTGGCGACTGATACCGGTGGGTGAAAAGTCGTCGTTGATATGGCCGGAAAACCTTTCTTTGTTCTTTCGGTCTTTCCATCCCTACCGCTTTCAAGGTATCTAGTTCAGCTTTCATTCTAGCCATCTCGTCATCGGCATGAGAACCGAACAAGGTGGAGCCCGAGAAAGGCAGGTTTTGTATTCTCTGCTGCGCTTCAGGTTTGAGTGATGTAAGTCTCAACCATGCATGCCTTCTGAGCGCTATCCCGTGTGCATAATTGTGTGCGGATAGCACCGAAGAGTCAGCTGCAGCACTTATAATTTGGTTAGACACCATGGCTCCCTCACCCACGACCTCCAGGAAATCTTCCCTTTTATCCTTAGGAAGATGTTCCGCAAACTGTATTAAAGAGTCCCAGAGGGCACGATCGTACCGCCCTAATAACGCAGTAGCGCTGGCTGCCTTCATCGTGACGGCTGCAGTAGAGCATACTTTTCGTCCTGCAGCATCTATCTTTCTGCTCTCTTTATCTGGAGGTGAAGAAGAAGATGGTGAGGTTGAATGCAGTTTCTTTGCCGCTACTATGACCACCGAATCAGGAACTGGGTCCGACCTCAAGAATAGAGGATCTTGTTCTGGTGGACGATATTTTTTAATAAGTCTGGAAGGAGCAGACTTTGTTGCGGCCGGTGCAAGGAAAATATCCATTGCTGGTTCAAGGAGACCTGGAACCAGTGGAAGCAAAGGTCTGGAAGATGTCCTGTGATGCAAGGTCTCGAAGATCACTGACGTCGATGGGGCAGGTACCGCCAGCGGGATGTTCAGCTTGGTTGCCCCTCGTACTAAGACCTCCTGGAACGTATTCACATCATCTATGGGGGACACTCTCGGGGACGGTGAGTCCGATAGGGTTGGAGAGTAGTCCCATGTAGACGAAGAAGAACGCCTGTGATGTGAATGCTGAGATCTCTGTGGGTCATGACGGTGCCGAGAGGAAGAAGAGCGTCTAGAGGAATGTCCCGAACGTCTTACAGACCGCGTTGGAGTCCTCAAAACAGACTCTGCAGGCGGAGCCGGAAGAGGCGCCGTAGGTGTTACCGGCGTCTGTGGCAATGGTGATTGTCGAGGAGAGAGTTGTGGAGACGCTGGAAGGAGGATGATTGAAGCCGAGGATTCTGAGGTTGTATAAACCCTCCTAGGTCTTTTTGATTGTCTCGACGTCGACACACTCCTCGACGTCGAAGTACGGTGACGGCGAGTGTCCTTCGCCGTCGATTCTTCTCGCCGTTGAGAATCTCTCGACGACGACCCTCGACGTCGCCGTGATGACGGTGAACGTCTACGACGTCGAGCACCCCTCGACGTTGATCGATCTCGCCGTTTCGACGGCGAACCGGATTCAGATCTCCTCGACGTGGAACGTCCTCGCCGTGTCGACGGTGACCCAGATCTCGACGGCGAAAGTCCACGCCGTCTCGACGGCGAAATCGTCGTCGACGGCGAGCGATGTCTCTTTCTCGCCGGCGAACCACTCCTCGACGGCGAGCATGTTGGCGCCGTTCCTTGCCTCGACGTCGACGCCCTCGACGTCGTCGGAGACCTGTGCCGTTTTTGAGCCGGTCTGGTCGGAGTTATAGAGGAACCAGTGTGAGCCCTGGTAGAAGACTGACCTTCTCCTCGCTCTGTGGTAGAATGACCACTTTTCCTCCTGTCCTCTTTCGCCTGGAGTCGGATCTTCTCCCTGTCACGAAGGGTCCTTCTGGAGAAGGTTTTGCAGATGTCACACGACTCCGGTTTGTGGCTGGATGGAAGGCAAATTATGCAGACCCGATGTGGATCTGTTTTGGCCTTTTTTCTGCCACAAGAAGGACATTTGTCAAACAGTGAAGGCATTTCTGAAGTAGAAAAACCTCAAAATTCTGTCAGAATCTAACAGAAAAAAGCAGAAAATTATCACTCAATGTTAAAAACGTCGAGTGAAAATGAAATTCAAAAGATTTTAAATGAATTTCTGTCACAAAAGGATTTTGTGAGGTAGAGCTCAATGCTTCAGGGTCCTGTCAGAAAGGAGCCGGAAAAAAGAACTGAGGCAACTGCCTTTTGCTGTGCATGATGGGAAACAGGAAGACTTTACTTTCTTAAAGGCACAGTTCTATTTTCATTCTGTATAATGGCAGCCTATGGGCTACACTGCCCTACATTGTTTTATTCTCATGAGAGGTGTAAATAAAATATGAGAATGTATTTATTTATGTATTTATAGAATAAATAGAGGTTTAAACGTGAAATTTACACTACAACTGTTTTTTTTCTTCTAACAATTTGGCCTGTGTAGCTGTTCACATAGGCTGCACATTGTTATTCTTAAGTGTTTTTCACAGACCTTTTTGTCAAGGAGCTGATGATTGCACTTAAGAATATACTACACAACAGTGCTCCGGGGTCCCCGCAGGCGCGCGGAACTATTCAATGCTTATGACTATACATGGAAATCCCCTACGAGAGAAACATATATTTTTTTTTAAGCTAGTGACTTTGTATACTTGTTAAAGTGTAGCAATTAATGGTGACAGCAAACTTGGTAGACAAAAATACCAGTTATCCTGACAACAAAAAGGCAATTAGAACTAACTTTACATAGGTCTTTTAATTTCTTTTTTCTACTGTAGTCTCAAATGGACAAACCCAAACAAACTTCTTACCTTTCGTTTTGCAACTTGTGACAATTCTAACGACTTGTTGGCAGGATTCAAGTTCATCATGTGAGTCTAAAAAAGATAAGCATAGAAATAAAACCAATTAAAATACGCCTACTGATCGTCCCCAAACTAAATATATTCACGAACCACGAATCTCTGATTAATAAGGTTATTCATTGGCTACGTGTTCGACGCAATTGTCTCTCAGTCATTCTCACTGATCTTCTTGCAGCAGACAGATGTAGCCTCCTTGGATTGGACTTTGATTTAATTTCTGTCCGCCTTGTTGATAAGTTATTGGCGGATCAACTTATGGACTTTGAATTACGCACTTGTCACTTTAGAGAGTCGAGTAGGGTGGGTATTAGACTTGTATCAAAATTACCCAGTGTCTGTCTTACCGCAACCCATGAAAGACTGGCTTATTCCCAAGAATGCATATTACCTATGGCAGCTAAAAATCCCGACAATTATGAATTAACTATAATGACTTGGAATCTAGCTGGCCTTGACAGGACATTGGCTGACTCAGAGTGGATTGCTTATATCAACAATCAGGACATTTGCCTCTTCCAGGAAACTTGGGCGGAGGACAAAATTAATATAGATGGGTTCCTTTCGTTCAGTATCTCAGCTCAACCATCAGAGAAGGGTTATGGCCGAGCCAAAGGAGGTCTACTGATACTCATGAATAAGAAGCTGCAATGTGACCATATGCCATTAAATATTGATTCTGTTGATTTAATGGGCATACAAGTTACCTTTCAACAGAATCTTAAGATTATTCTTATCAATGTTTATGCTTGGTCTGTATCAGAGTCCCAGACCTTAGTTTTATAGTCTGAATATTTAGACACCTTGCATCCCTCGACTTTTTAAATAATAGTAGGTGACCTTAATTGTATCATTGAACCTTCTATTTGATCAGTGGATTAACGGTTGAAGAGGATGAATTCTGGGGAATCCCACAGTTAATTAATCCTCGGTATTGTATTAGATCTTGTGTGGCCTTTCAGCTGGCGTCCCTATGTTTGAAGCACGGCCTTAGGGCTTGTAATGGACGCATGCCCACATTTAAACGAGGCATGTCCACAAGTGTTATTGATTATTTTTTGGTGGATGTTAGGCTGTGGCCCTTGTTGAGGGACATGAGGGTGGAACCCCGATGTGAGAGCGACCATTATCCCTTGCTTCTGACCCTTTCTGGGGATGAATTTAGGAGAACACTTAGGGCCAGATGTAGGAAGCCGTTTGCATGGTGCAAACTGCAAAAATCGCAGTTTGCGCCATGCAAACGGCCTAACGCGATGCACATTCACAAATTGCGAGTCGGTACCGACTCGCAATTTGTGAATGCGACTCGCAAATAAAAAGGGGTGTTCCCTTCCTACTTGCGACTCGCATCGCAATTCAGAATTGCTTTGTGACCGCGAATGCGGTCGCAAAGCAACTCGCAGTTACCACCAGTGTCACACTGGTGGTAACTAATTCGCAAAAGGGAAGGGGTCCCCATGGGACCCCTTCCCCTTTGTTAATGTTGCCCAGAATGTTTTTTCAGAGCAGGCAGTGGTCCAATGGACCACTGCCTACACTGAAAAAACTAAACCAAATGGTTTCGGTATTTTTTTCATTTTGCAACTCGTTTTCCTTTAAGGAAAACGGGCTGCAAAATGAAGAAAAAAAAACTGCTTTATTTAAAAAGCAGTCAGACACGGAGGTCTGCTGACTTCAGCAGGCCACCATGCCTGTGAGTGCAGGGAGTCGCTATGGGGTCGCAAAATGCGACCCACCTCATTAATATTGATGAGGTGGGTCTTTGCGACCCCATAGCGAGTCGCAGACGGTGTCTGAGACACCATTCTGCATCCGAGATTGCGACTCGGAAATTGCGAGTCAGACAGACTCTCAATTTCCAAGTCGCAATCTCGGAGTTTGCTACATGTGGCCCCTAATAACCATCATACAGTGGTCCCATCCCATTTCTGAATAACAACTTTACACGGTTGGCTGGCCAATGGTGATGTCCAACCCCTATTTGTTAGGCGGGATTTACCAACTGTTTGTAGATGAACTGGCAGTTTATGAGGAGCAGGATGTTAACAATATTGCCATTCTTAGCATACATGATAACATGTTAAAGAAATTACAGAGTTTCTTTTATAAAAAGGTAGGACAAAGGCCCAGTGATGATAATATGAATAACAATGAATGGTTCAATGAAGACTGATCTAGGGCTAAGCCTGTATTAAAATCCCCCATCATGGCTGGTTCTGTTGGGGAGATCCAACTAGCCAGACGCACTTATAAGGAATCTATATTGCAAGCAAAAAGGTTTTGGGAAGATTCTATCTGGCGGAAATTATCAGATACCTCAAAAACGAATAATAATATTCTGTTTTGGGAACTATTGTCTAAGAGGCAAAGAGGGGTAGGAGCAACATTAGGAATCACATTCAACCTGAGTGTTGGGTGGATCATTTCACCCAACTTTATGCTACACCCTATAACCCCTCGCCATGTAATTCCCAAACCTGTGATTTTGTCTCCCCAATTGGAGGTGAGTTTGAGTACTAGCCTGGATCTTTCAGGGGCGGGTATTTATACCTCTGAGGATTGCATCTTTTTCTCTATAGAGGAAACCATTGACGCAATCAACTCATTAAAATCTGGTAAAGCCCCTGGTCCGGATAAGCTCCTGGGAGATCTGTATAAATCAGAGCCAATTGTATGGTCTTGGTACATAAATCTGATCTCGAATAAAATCGCTGCAGGAGGCGCAATCCCGAACACGTGGAAAGGGGCTGAAATTATCCCTATTTATAAAAAAGGGTAATGCAAATTTTCCAATGAATTACAGACCCATTAGCCTCATTGATAATTTACAATTTTTTTTGCTATATAACTAGTAGGGAGGCTAACAAGTTGGGTTCAAGATCATCAGGTCCTTTCCCCATTACAGGAGGGCTTCGGCCACAAAACTAGCACAGTAGATCAGGTTTTTAGGTTGGTCCTCTTACATTGGAAATATGTAGTCCTTGCTAAGCAACATTTATTTGTTGTTTTTGTGGATCTACGATCCGCCTTTGACTTGGTCCTACGGGAAAAGCTGTGGGAAGTACTACATAGATTGGGAACCCCAACCAATATAATTCATTTGTTACAGCGGCTGCATGAAAAAACTTATGCGCAAGTGCGATGGGGTAATCAAGGTGAATTGACTGAAACAATTCCTATTCAGAGGGGAGTTCAGCAGGGCTGTGTGTTGGCTCCGATTTTATTCACTTTATTTATCAATGAGGTGGTACAGGTTTTGACCTCTTACCAGAATGATGCCCCTTCATTGAATGCTCAGAAAATTCCTGTCCTCCTTTTTGCTGATGATTCGCTCCTCATTTCTAAGACACCCATGGGCCGCCAAACACTTGTTGATAGATTTAAATTATTTTGTACAGATTATGGGTTGGAGTTGAACATTAGTAAAACTCAACTGATGGTGTTTAATGCCGGACCCTGCAGGAGAAGCACCATTAAATTGGATGGTGTCTCTTTAAGTAAGGTAATTCAATAGATTATTTGGGTGTGAGGTTAACAAGTAAATTACACTGGGAGGATCAGATCAGCAAAAGTGTGGGCCTTCTTCAGCATAGATCGGCCGCAATTCTGCGTTTTTATAAAGGTTCGGCGTCAAAAGCTGTATCTCCGGCTATCAAGATTTATCTGGCAAAGGCGCAGGGAGCGGCTGCCTATGGTGCAGAGATATGGGGATTCTCCAATACCAAACGATTAACTGTGGGTGTTTTTGGACCTGGGGTTTAATCGAGTAGCAGATTTTATAGCCCTAAGACCCTTGTTATACTGTATAAGGATTTGGACTGTCCCCGAACTTGATATATACAGGGTCTCACTTCTAGACTTATTAAAGAGGCCGAATGTGGCTACCATTCCTTGGGTCAGACATGTGTCTAACTGGTTTCCAAACCTGGGCCTGGAAAGCTTTTGGGAGAACCCGCATAAATTGGAGAAATCCCGTAAAACTATTTTGAAAGCTGCATATTGGTCCCATGTAAGGAACAATTATATTAGTTCTAAGTCACATGGTCGACTAACTAATTAATTTATTGATTTTAAGTGGTACCCACAGTATGAACCATACTTAGATATAATACCAGATTTATTGGGTAAAGGGTTATATGCTTGTTTTCGTTTTGGGATTTTACCGCTGATGTCCTTAACAAGTAGCTGAGGATCAATTCCTACCTCCGATTTATGTCCAGCATGTTGTGGTAGCTCAGAAGCTGTTGAACATCTTATGTTTTTTTGCCCAGCCTACTCCTCCAGTCAGTCACAATGGATTCACAGAAATTGCAGAGAAATGGGCTTGAATCAATGTTGCACAGCAATAAGGGTTTTAAAAAGTGATAGTTTTAATGATTTAATTCTGGCAGTCAGCAAGTTTTTGGTGGCAGCATGGCACATACCTAATCGTTTTCTAAATAATCTTTTATGATGGACAATGGGTGAAAGTTTTCGATTTGAGAAGTTTAAGATTTTAAGTACTTATTAGTTTTATCTTTATATAATTGTACTGGGTTTTAAATATTTTAATCTGGATTTTATTTTGTATTGTGATGCTTTGATGTTTATTTGACCGAATAAAGCTTGTTGTAGTTGTTATATTCATTATTCATAAGGTGGAGTGCCGTGTCACACAAAAATATTGTACCTTTTTTGCTGCTTGCATACCACAGAGTTAAGCAAGCAGATTTCAGTCCGCCCATATTACTTAATTTTCCAATGGAAAATGGAAAAAGCAGACTGGAAAACATATATAATTGTTTAATGTCAATTTTAAATGATTTAAACAAAGAAATGAACAAACAGTCTAATGTTTCACATTTAAGAAATGGAGGACATGAATTGTACCTCCTTCTTAATACATAAACAGCAAAAATATTTTAAAATGTTGAACGTGCTCAGGATGAACTAACAGTAGGAAAGGAAGGTTTTGAAAGAGGTTCCAAAACAGGTACCAATTGAGAGGTATTAGAAGCCTGTTCCTTGGTTCTCATCCTCTTCTTACCATGTTGTGAAGATGACTTTTGGTGCTCCTTCTTGAGCTTTTTCTACAATCCATTCCAAGATGGCATAAGTTATGACATTTTGACTTCCTCTATATAGAGGCTATCATACATTTTTAGCCTCCCTTTCACAGCACACAGAGAACAAGATGCAGCTTCATGAGAATCCCACAACACAAGTACTCTGCATATGGATCTTGCGTTGATGGAGGATGGAAAAAAAGGAAATGATGTCAACAGCTGGGTGCGAAATATATGGAAAAAAGAATTGTTAATGGTTTGTAATCCTAGTTCTCTTATAAAGGAATCTTCAATAGTCATAAGAACTGAATAGATCCACCCATGCGTGAAAGCCCACAGCAATATTAATATACATATGAAAACGTAAAAGCTTTTCTTCAGTAAAACTAATTTGTAAAAATAAGAATACTTTGGACTATCTGTAGACAGCCGAAGGTAGATTAACACACACACTGTCTTGCTGCTTCCACAATTGTTAATTGTTACCTGTTTCAAATTGAAATTTAGCATTTCATGGTATTATTACTGATTTCAAGGCCGCTGACACCACATGACCGCAACTCTTGTGTGCACGACTTGATAGATGCAAGAAAGGCACAAGTGGATAAGACTCTTCTGGGGGGGGTCCCATGGGGCCCATAAATTCACACTAACGGATTATTGTATATCTGATATAACTGGATGGTCCCAATGAACTATACTATCATGTACTTTATATGCTTCCACTCTATATGCCAATTTGTGTGTGATATGCTGTATGGTTAAAAATAAAATAAAAAAAAGACTAACTGTAGACTACAATGGCAGGCAGACACCGTGGGGGGTACCAGAGAGGTAGAGTGTCTGACAGTCAGTGTTCAGTTGTTTAAGGCGGCAGTGCATCATCTCAAGTGGATTGTTAAAAGTGAAAGTGGATTGTGGCCCAGTGATGTGAGATGGGCCGCTTTCGGAGGCCTCACAATTCCTCACTACAAAATGCCTCCTCTTCAGCTACTCCCTACTTGTGTATGGCCTCCCTCCAGGCCTCTACAAAGTGGGAGGGGATGAGAGGGGGGACCTCCAATTGCAAGTGTAGCCCGAGTGTGCAGATTCCCAGCAGAAGCTCCAGAGTCACAAAGTGAGTGTGAACCCTGTGACTCCTCTTACATCCAAAGATACCCAGGAAGCTGGCCTCCCACGTTTGTAAGTCCGACGTGTGTCATGTTTGGAGGACCAGCAATTATGCAGCAAAGTGGCAGGACCATAGCATATGGCATAAGTCTGCTCCCAATGGGGGGCAGCGTGGGTAGGTAATTTGTGTTGAGGCACAGTCACGGCTCGTAGGGGGGGGGGGAGAACAGGGCAGTGCTGCGCATAGCGGGGGGAGGGGAGGAATGACCAAAAAAAATTAAAATTACCTTCCTCGCCCCTCCGCACCATACCTCTGGCTCCAGTACTTGCAGGCACAGGCTTCCAGCCTGCCCTGCGGCCAATCTTAATGCTGCTTTCATGCTGCTGGCAGCATGAAAGCAGTATTAGGATTGGACAGAGCGCCCTGACTGGGCGCTTGGAGGCAGAGTGAGATCCTCTGCCTGCTGTCTCCAACCTGTGCCCTGTGTGCATGTGTGTTTGGCCGGTCCAAGACGGCCAGTCAAACATGCGCGCGGACTGATGGGGAGTGCCGTGCACTCTCCCTCCGTCCCTCTTATCACCTGTGGCCTAGCCCCTGTTACAATAAAACCATAGTCCAGCTTTGCCGCCTTCCTGGTGCACCCGTGCTGCGTGCGCAGTACATTTAAAGCGCTGGAGGCATTGAAGGAGGGAGGTGTAGGACTCCCTTCCTTCTATACATCAGGGGAGGGCTACAGTGTCAGCGTCTGGTGATTTGTCAAGAGCAGCAAGACGGGACTCTACCTCGCCGATCTCACACTCTAAGGTCCAGCGCCCTCCCACTAGGTAATTTATGCAAATGCCCCAGGTCACAGTTTAAACAAGTCCCACGCAATGGAGCATTTGGTTGCTGTGTTGTGACTGTCAGCAAAGTGTTGTTGGATATGGGTCCCCTGCGTGTCTCAGAATACTGGATCTTCCAGGGTGCCTCGTTGGAGGTAGCAGAGTAGAATCGGAGGTCGCCGGGCAGCCACACAAGATCCACTGTGTGGACGTCATTATCTTCGATTACTCTCCCACGGTAATCGGAATGTCGTGCGTATGGGAGGTGTTGTGAGCAAAGGAAGTGGTCTAGGTGGGCATAAAGCTGGTGTGGGACAGAATAAAAGGAGTATAGTCCTGTGGTGGTGGGGTGTAGTAAGCACCACACATCTATGAGGGCCCAGTAATCAATCCATGCTCAAAGGTTAGCTGTCTGGTGACTGGGTGGGAGTGAGGGGAAACCTATCAAGGGCTAAATCAAACACACAATTGTAATTGCCACCTAATAGCCAAGGCAGGTGTGTTTTGTGTGCAAGGTAGGTTGAGAGTTCCTCCCTGAAGGGAATCTGGTCAGCATTTCAGGCATAAATGCTTCCCAGCAACACTGGCCTGCCATCTAAGGGGCCTTCCAATAGTACATAACACCTCCTGTCCAATGTGACAAGCGTTTCCTAAAAGGAGAGGCCAGGCCTCACCCAGATCAGTACCCCCAGCATATGCAGAGTATGTTGTGGTATGCAGTGTACCCAGCCATCGCCGGCAAAATGTCCCCAGTTCCTCGTATGTGGTGTGTGTTTCCTGAAGGTATACTATATTTGCCATTTGGTGTCTTACATATGAATATGCAGTGTGCGTGAGGAACCAAAGCTTTGTGGAAGGCATCATAGGTAGAACAGTGGTGGGGAGTTCAATGCCATGGGGATAGATGGAGGAGGAGTGTGCCCCTGGCCCCATCAATAGCAACATTGTGCGTGTGCATGATAAATGTGCACGCAGTTGTCACCATGTTAAAAAGAAGAAGGAACAATTCATGTAAGCTAGTTAGGAGGGTTGCATGGTTCATCAGGGTGCGGCGGCCTCGTCAGATCAGGCCAGGCAAGCTGTAAACAGCATGGTGGTGCCATCTTCTGGGTCACAGTCTCCCCCAGTCTCCACAGCAACCCTAGGGAGCAGAAAAATATTGAGCAAGGAGCCATCCACGAGGATTGATGGCGACTCGGCAAAACTGTGGACGGAGCAAATTCAGTTTGTGTCAGCCATAATGGCAGGCTTGGCCATGCCCCTAATTTGTCGACGTTGCTTACAGTTCACAATTAATGTACAAAGTAAATCATGCAACCATTACTCCCTTAGCAAAAGGTTATAGTGCATCAATTTTTGGCAATTTTTACCAAAAATATACAAGGGCTAAAGTGCAATTTATCCCAAGTGAGCAGAACCAAAAACACAACATATACAATAAAACCAGTGAAAAGATCAGACTGCATGTTTATAACAAACAACCCTAAATAACATTTAGTCCATAAGCCTAGTATGTCTGTCTGTGCCCGTTATCCAAATCAGGCCTCATACAGTTTGTTTATTATTACTGTGTCAATGACGTTTCAACCCTTTCTGCTAATAATAGGGCCTCATCAGGACTAGGTAGTATTGGGGCACCTTGTAAAATAGAGGGATCTATTAGGATACTTGGAGTAATGGCAATAATGTCCCACTTGTGATCAGGCTGCGTGAAATTATATGTGGTAATTCTGCTCAGCCCAACTTGTAATGAGGGCCTTAGTGTGTGAAAAACGGTACATTTTAATTTACTCCATGGAACAGTCATGCTGAACTTATATTTTTTTTTTTAGAGATCCGTGCAGTATGAAGGGCTAGTAATTAATGACTTAAAATATGATTAATACCCTATATATTTTCAATGATATTATATTTCAACTATTGTAAACTCCCACCCTTCGCAAACAGCAATTATGCTAGTTAGTGATTTTTGGTGACCTTTAATCAAACTATCACATTTGCCCTTGGACTCTTGGAGTCACACCCCCAAGAAGCACTCAACGTATTCAAATTTCTGTCATTATGCATGAGAAATTTAAAGATTATAATGTGATTCGATTACCTAGGTTTTGAAGCGAGTGAGTACTATTCTCTCACGATGCTATTTTCTCTCACTTTTTCAGACTTTACTAAAGCCTTTTTGAAGCTCCAAGACCTTATGGCACTTCGACCTACTAAATAACTAATTATAACATTCTGAGCTCAATTTACTGATAAACTGAAAAGAATTCGATATACTGCCTGCCATCTTTTCTTTAAACTTATTTATTTTCTGTTACACTGTAACTGTTCTCTTAATTGAAAAAAATAGAATAAACTCAGTGCATTACCATGTTTAAAGGATCTATGGTGTCTCCAAGGCCTCCGTGGTGGCTTTCATTCTCCGAATCCTCATCCATTGAGATATCTTTCACTTGATCAATCATCTGCTTTTTCACATCTAAATCGAGAATCATTTGTTAACTCATGTCAACCACCATACATAAAAACAGAACCAGGAACAAACTGAGAACAGTAACTTTACAACTGCTGAAGATATTATGGCACATTTTGAGGGAGGTGCACTCCTATGCCTAGGGTATTTATATTAAAACTCCACATTTGGAACTGAAACCATCAAAGACACAAACACACGATAAGAAAGCATTTGTAAGAATTGGGCAGGATAAATTAAAGGGATATGCAGATCTCAACCTTCCTGCTTACTACTGGTGGGAGAAAAGACGAGCTTTGAAATCTAACAGAATGTGCAGCAGTAAATAAATACATACTGCAAATGGCGTTCAACGACATTACCTGAAATAAGGGCAGTTTGAATGAAAATAGTTCTACTGTACCATGTGTCAGGGACTGAGATTGCACCTTTCGAGGAGTTAATTCCAACCTCAAATACCTTAAGCCACGAGGCATAGTCAACTAAAAATCACAGCTATACTATACTTTGGAAATGTTAAAAAAAGTAGTCTTATCCAAATTCTTACGATGGTAAGGAGCAAACATCCAGTAGCATAAATAATGTTCATGTGTTTGAGGGGCACATTCAGACACAAAAGAGAAGCAGAATATTTTATAATGCTGTGAAAATGAGTTGAGGAATTTTAGATAGCGCCGTGTTCCCCTCCCCCCCTGGGACAGATGAAGCTGCTCCATTTAATCATCTTTGGGAGCAAGCCCATCTTCCCTCAAACTGCCCCTTCCGAAGAATCTGGAGAACAGTGATCTGTGGACCAAAAGGGGTGCCGCCCTGCACCGCCTGGGCTCTGACTGCTTGTGCTGCCCCGCTCGACAAGTGCCGGGGAAAGCAGGTCAGACCTCCTCCTTGTCCAGACCCCCGGGTCCAGGATGGGGAGTGTGGCGGTGAAACAGACATATTTTCCTGTACCCCTTTTGCTAATCCCCTCGAACGCCTCCCACACCAGCAACACTTCTCCCCAAACTAAACTGGACAAATACAAACAATAATAGTGGAGTGCTCAAAATTGTCCTTCAAATCATTAATATAGTACTTAATGGAACCATCGAGAAAAAAATATTCAGTTAACTCATAAGTAAGGAGAGAAGAAAAGCAAAATATCTGAAAATATAGAATCATATGGGTGTCCACATATGTTTGGTCATTATTATCTTTCATAATGATATCTTTATCTATTAAAAAAAAAACAACACATGACTAAATATAGTCCCATAAAACCAACAACAATTTACTCTCCTTTAAAGAAAGACAAAAATGGCCAATGTCCATTCATAAAGAGTTCCATTAAACAATGGAACTCATGATGTCCAATCTTTGTAAGTTATCGGCCAATCAAAATAAGTTCAGTTCATATCACATTTGTTCAAATATTCAGTCTTTATAGGTCTTCAATTGCTGAGGACAAACTTCAGTCCATGAGACAGTCTTTGTAGGTATTCAATTGCTGAGGATAAGCTTCAGTCCATGAGATGTTTCAGCCGATACGTGTTTCGTCCCAAATCCTGGACTTTATCAAGGCTGACGAGATGTTGACAGCAGAAAGAAAAACTGTTTTGTCTTCTATTTCATATATCCGTTGGCTCACAAACGTTTTTGACCCCCAATTAGTATTGGTTAAGTTATCAACCATCAAAATTGCCTTATAATCCAATGTGTTGAACTGTGTCATTTGTTCCAAAATTCCAGTGCCAAATATATGTGGAAGGGACTAAAATGCAACTATACTCCAAAACCCATAAAATAAGAAAATAATTGCTGATGCAAAGAGACCCATCAGGGATCCCTTGTGATGTAAAACATGCTTTGTTAGGAAAGAATGAGAATCAGAGTTGAGAAAGTATCACGTAATACCATGCCAAAAAAGGTGCTAACTATACCTTATGTTTTGTTCCTAAAAAACTCCAAAATTCAGATTAATTAGGATCCAACTCTGTAAAATAATGTCCAAAATATTTTATACAGTATCCTGTGTTCATTTTAGAACTATCTACAGCCCAAACTCTTTGTCCACACATACCATGTAAACCAACCTTATTGTTATTTAGCTCGTTTGCCCTTTAATATGCTATTTAGGCTTTAGATCGTCACTTATCCGCATTTTAGACATATGGAACAACTCAATATGTATCTGGGTGTCGCATATGGTGTCTTGTACACACCCAGATATGTTCAAGAACACAAGTGATTTGACGGGACAGAATAACCAAACACCAAAAGAATAACACAAAAAGGAAGGTATTGATAAATTGATATCACATTTTAACCAAACCAAAAATCTATCCAACAATACCCATAAAGTCAATTAAACCACTAGTTTTGATTAATTTAACACAATTATGAAAGGCCAAATTATACATTATACATTACATATTACATTATTATACATACGACAATACAAGATATAATCATTGGTAGAAGTAACATCTGCTGTATAGCTTTGCACACTACAATAATAAGCATAACACATTTCGAGTGCCCATGTCTATCAACAAACCTACAGGGTTTGTCCTCTAAAACGCCTACCAAAAAGCAGTAAAGATACCACGAATTGGAAAGACGTAGCATATATGTGATATCGTTGTTCAAGACAAGGACCCATAAGCGACAAAAAGTTGTATGCATTTCATGCTACTTACATAAATTTTGACTCGAGAATCTCTTGAAAGAGTAAACATGAATTTAACTACCCGCCAGTTGCATTCCCGACTTTCTAAGTTACTCTTACCTCTGAGTCCCGACTTGTACGGTGCCTCACAAGCAGTGTCTCTCATGTGCGATCAAACCCAAATCATTGAACGGTAGGGGATTCAGAGAACCCGCTGACCAATCCAAAAGCGGTTAAATATCGGGTGAGTGTAAAACCCAAGAATTACCTTCATCATCGCGGCGGACATTTTGTAATGGCAAAGGGATGGTTTATCTGCCAAGGGACACAAACAGTCCCTGCACCATAAGGACAGAGTCACCAAAGCCTGCCGCCAAAACTTTAGTATCCACAACTTAGAAGCCTCGACCCAACTATTTCTCAAAATCACACTCGTCTCCACAAACTTGCAAAAAACCTCGTCGGCGGCACTAAACATACAAGTTAGACCAATTTTCTCTAACTTGCAAAAAGCCTCATCAGCAGCGCCGGATACACACCAGTCAGCCCCAATCGAAAGGGGAGAACAACCTCAAAGGTCCCATAAATCAAATGGCCTAATGTGTGTATTCGCAAGTCAATATTCAATACGAATGTGCACACGTAGTCACAATGGGCATTACTAAGCCATAAAAGGACAACTGCCATTATTTTGTCATAATGAAGAGATACTTTGGACGTCTCAGAAGTCCGGTTTTTTAGTAATCCTAAACCGCATAATTCTTCCAAATATAATTATACAATGGTATTAATCATTATATTTCAATTTGCGAAACATTGTATATTTAATAGGGATGTCATATTTCCCTCATGATCTGCAAGATTCCAAACCAAGCATAAAAATGCCAGCCACCGATGTCTCAGATTCCGATCTCCACACTTAGGGCCAGATGTAGGAAGGCATTAGCGCCACGCAAATGGCGAAAAACGCCGTTTGCGAGGCGCAAATGCCCTCACGCGATGCAGAAACACATATTGTGTACCGACTCGCAAAATGTGTTTCAGACTTGCAAATAGGAAGGAGTGTTCCCTTCCTATTTGCGAGTCGCACCGCGATGTAGGGTTGATTTGTGACCGCGAAAGCGGTCGCAAATCAACTCGCAGTTACCATCCCCATGGCACCCCTTCCCCTTTGTGAATGCTCACAATAATATTTTTTCAGAGCAGGCAGTGGTCCTATGGACCACTGCCTACTCTGAAAAAAACCGAAACTAAAAGGTTTCGGTATTTTTTCTATTTGCAACTCGTTTTCCTTTAAGGAAAACAGGCTGCAAAGAGAAGAAAAAAAACTGCTTTATTGAAAAGCAGTCACGGACATGGTGGTCTGCTGTCTCCAGCAGGCCACCATCCCCGTGAGTGCCTAGACTCGCTATGGGGTCGCAAACTGCGACCCACCTCATAAATATTTAGGAGGTGGGTCTTTGCGACCCCATAGCGAGTCGCAGAAGGTGTCTGAGACACCGTTCTGCATCCGAGATTGCGACTCGGAAATTGCGAGTCAGACAGACACCTTTCTGCATTTCCTTTTGCGAGGTGCAAATTGCGAGTCGCTGGGATTCGCAATTTGCACCTCACAAAAGGAAACCTACCTACATCTGGCCCTTAATCTCAAAATTACCACATATATCAATAGTTGAGTCAATCAAAGAGCAATCAAAGAGCAATATGAAAGTTGGATTCAAACAGCATGCACCATCTTAGGTAAATCCATCTTCTGTTAGTATTACATATTAGTAGTGCCCAAGTGTATCAATGCAATGGGATGAAATTGAAAGTTAGAATTAAATTTCATAGAGAAATCCAAAAATGTTAACCTAAGAATATCTATAATTGGGTGTCATGAATATCTATATTATAAATTGTTTAACATATCTTATAACTTCCAAAACGTCTGGAATTTCTATTATTGGATTGGCGTACACTTATATAAATTTACTGTTGCCCATTATATTTATGTAATCATCAATATGCATGACAACATTTGTTCAACATTGATATTTACACTGCCCAGTTTGTCATACACATTTTATAAAAATTGTGCATTTCATCGTCTATGTTGATACCCTTTTCAATAGATTGTAATCTAATAATCCATCTAGCCTCATTTCTTCTAAAATCCATCATTCTGTCACCACCCCTAGGGTGTGCTGAAGTATGGCTAATGCCCATATACTTTATTATTGGAATCTCCAGAACAGCATGTTTCTGACTCATGTGACGTACTAAGGGCGATGTAAGATCATTATTTCGTAGTGAAGGCATATTTTCCTGAATCCTTTCTTTAAGGGGCCTGATGGTACTCCCAACATAGATTTCACCACATTCACATAACAATATGTAAACAACAAATTTGGTATTACAATTTATGAATGTCTCTACCTTATATATGTTGCTCCCATTAAAGCTAAAATCCAAGGTTTTCTGTAGAGCTATATGACACATGTTACAATGTCCACATTTATAAAACCCATAGATCTTGTTGGGAAGCCAAGTTGCAGTTTTCTCGTTCAGTGGAGGTGAAAAGCTTTTTCAGACCACATCTCTGATTGTTTTCTCCCTCTTATGAATCATTTTGGGTTTGGGAGGTCATATATTTGATAAAATATGATCTGTATGTAGGACATTCCGATGTTTACACAGAATTTTGTAAATGTCAGAACTGTTTTGACTGTAAGCTGTACAGAAAGATATAGATGTATACAGTGATTGAGATCTTGATTTATTACTCTCATTAGGGAGGTTCTTGATAATGTATTGATCTTTTTTCTGGATGTCACTAGTAATATCTTTGAGTAGCCTCTTTGGAGAAATCTATTTTCCAAAAGATTTAACTTGGTTTCCACTGATTTTGGTTGACTGCAATTCCTTTTCATCCTAGTCATTTCGCCAAATGGGATGGCCGATATTTGAGACTTAGGGTGACTACTGGATGCGTGTAGTAGGGCATTGCATGCAGTAGGTTTACGATAAACTTTGCTCTGAACAATATTTTCACTATTATAGATTTCTAAATCCAAAAAGTGTATATGATTTTTGCTAAATTCATACGTCATTTGTATGTTAAAATCATTTGTATTAACATAATTGCAAAATTCCAAAAGGGATGATACTGTTCCCGTCCAGATGAGTAGTATATCGTCAATGTATCTTCCCCAAAAGAAAATGTGCTTAGTCAAATTTGAAGGGCCTCTTTGCCAGATATGAATTCTTTCAAATAGGCCCATATACAGATTGGCATATGATGGTGAAAATCGAGAACCCATGGCTACTCCCTGAGCTTGGCGAAACCATTCGCCTTCATGGACAAAAACATTATTGTCCAATGTGAATTCAATCATCTGTATCAGCATATCAGTATGTTCTAAATGTGAGGCTGAACGACTAGAAAGAAAAAAAAGCGTACTGCTTCCAGACCCTTAGTTTTGGGTATACATGTATATAATGAAGTTACATCCATTGTTACCCAAATCATCTCCGGTGACCATATTATGGGCCTGATTACAACTTTGGCGGAGGGAGTCAATCCGTCCCAAATGTGACGGATATCCCGCCCGCGGTATTACGAGTCCATTATATCCTATGGAACTCGTAATACGGTGGGCGGGATATCCGTCACATTTGGGACAGATTAACCCCCTCCGCCAAAGTTGTAATCAGGCCCTATATCTTCTAATTTCATAAGAACATCTTTTGTGTCCTGCAAATATGAGGGTACGTTTTTGACAATGGGTTGTAAGTAACTGTCAATATACTCTGAACGTTTTTCTGTGGGTGAGCCAATCCTTGTTATTATAGGTCTTCCAGGAGGTGACGTTCTGTTCTTATGTATTTTGGGTTGTTGGTTTTATGGGACTATAATTAGTTTAGATTTGATAAGTCATATGTTGTTTTTTTTTTTTTTTTATAGATAAATATATAATTATTAAAGATAATAATGACCAAACATATGTGGACACCCATATGATTCTATAATTTCATATTTTTTGTTTCTCTTCTCTCCTTACTTATGAGTTAACTGAATGTTTTTTTTCCTCGATGGTTCCATTAAGTGCTATATTAATGACTTGAAAGACAATTTTGAGTGCTCCACTATTATTGTTTGTATTTGACAACTGGTATTTCTCCAGCTCACACGTGGTGGCAACAGATGTGTTATTGAGCACCATTAATTTGATACTTTAACTTTCAGTATTTCTTTGGATGTGTGGCCACATTAAAGTCACTGTTGCCATGTTGTTTCTTTCAATGTAAGTGACGGCTTTCACTCCTTGATAGAACATTACACTGTTTGTTCAATTACATTGGGAAATCTCATTAAAAATGAAATGGATACATTTAGGGATGAAAGAGATAAGATATTTCAGGAAATGATTCGTCAAAAGTTAGAAAGGAATGACACAATACAGTCAGGAGTAAAACAACTAGAAGGTATGAAGAAAAAGTATGTTCGCTTAGAGAAACTTTGTAAACAAGAACTGTCCCGTTGGTGGGATTCAACAATACTTAAGAAATACATAGTGGACAAAAAATTCCCACAGGGATTGAGAGTAGTGATATTTCCCTCGTTTGAGGACTTATCACCAAAGCATATGTCAGAGTGGGAACAATTACTCTTTGAAGCCTCTAAAGGCATGATGTTAATTCTAATAGAACATGCTGAAGAAAAAAGAGAAAATTTGCTGAAAGAAATACACGATTTGGAATCAGAGATTTGTGCTTTAAATTTACCAGATGTGCAGGTGAAAAATGACAAGATCCTCAAAGAGGTCTTGGACAAACATCAAATGTACATAAGAAATAAAAAAATGAACAAAATACAAAGGGATGACAGGGACTATAAAAAAGGGCGAGTCTACACCTTTGTGAGGAAATTTGATGGCATTGCCACAAACATTTCTCATAATGACACACGAGATACTAGAGATACGTCAGCAAGTGAGTCAGAATTTTCAAATTACATCAGGTGAATCTGAGGGTGATGGTCAACAAAGCGACAGTGCAAGTGCAATATCCAATAATGATCAAGTGGCTTCCTCTATTTTTATACGAGAGGCTAAGCGATATTGACTGGGTTACAAAATATTTTTTTTAGAGCAAAATGCTCCAAAACAAAAAGGAGAACACGCAGGAGCGAGAGGAAAAGAGGATATAGACAGGAATTCAGCTATGGGAGTGCAAACCAGGGCTGCCAAGACCAAGTCTCGGAACAATTAACAGTGTGTCTTCAAAATGGGAGTGCAAGATGCAACAGTATTCAAAATGAAAACATCTCCATTGTAAATGTATCCGATTGTACTTTATCAGAGGAACAAATACATTTATTGGGTAAAGGATTAGGATTTTGTCTTTCAAGTTATTGTGGTATGACACAAGTCCAGATAGATGTTTTCAAAATTTTGTGACAACTTAAATTTAAAAACTACTTTATTGAAAAGACAAATGAACAAAACAGATCATATTGAAATATTACCCAGCAAATACACAATAAGAGATGTAGAAGATATTCAAATTTTGCTCTCTCTGGATAGGTCAGACACCAGTGATTCAGATAGACAACAATTGTTAGATGACTTGAAAATCAGGCAGGACCTTACGCTCAACAGCAATCTCAAACCTAAATCCAAGTTCACACCAGTTTTGCCCATCGACAATGTTATAGATACCTTTGGGAAATTAGTCAAAGAAGACTTAAGCAGACTAGACAAAAGGATTAGGATGGGTAAATCATATATATCACATAATGTAAGTAAAAAAGAAGAATTAGTTTTACAAGATTTACGTGACAATCAAAAACTGGTTGTGAAGGAGGCAGATTAGGGTGGTAACATAGTCATTCTAAATAGATGTAACTATGTTAAAGAGACTGACCGACAATTGGAAGATACAACTGCATATGTGAGATTGAAAGACAATCCCATGAATATAATTGTACAAAAATTGGATATCCTTTTACGTAAATGGCAGGATGAATGCCTGCTTTCTGGTCTGGATTTTAAATTTATTTCAAATCAGTATCCTAAAGTACCATGTATCTATATATTACCCAAAATACATAAGAACAGAACGTCACCTCCTGGAAGACCTATAATACCAGGGATTGGATCACCCACGGAAAAACTTTCATAGTATATTGACATTTACTTACAACCCATTGTCAAAAACTTACCCTCATATTTGCAGGACACAAAAGATGTTCTTGTGAAATCAGAAGATATAATATGGTCACCGGAGATGATTTGGATAACAATGGATGTAACTTCATTATATACATGTATACCCAAAACTAAGGGTCTGGAAGTAGTACACTTTTTTCTTTCTAGTCGTTCAGCCTCACATTTAGAACATACTGATATGCTGATACAGATGACTGAGTACACATTGGACAATAATGTTTTTGTCCATGAAGGCGAATGGTTTCGCCAAGCTCAGGGAGTAGCCATGGGTTCTCGATTTTCACCGTCATATGCCAATCTGTATATGGGCCTATTTGAAAGAATACATATCTGGCAAAGAGGCCCTCCAAATTTGACTGAGCACATTTTCTTTTGGAGAAGATATATTGCCGATATACTACTCATCTGGATGGGAACAGTATCATCCCTGTTGGAATTTTGCAATTATGTTGATACAAATTATTTTAACATACAAATGACGTATGAATTTAGCAAAGATCGTATACACTTTTTGGATTTGGAAATCTATAATAGTGAAAATACTGTTCAGAGCAAAGTTTATCGTAAACCTACTGCATGCAATGCCCTACTACACGCATCCAGTAGTCACCCTAAGTCTCAATTATCGGCCATCCAATTTGGCGAAATGACTAAGATGAAAAGGAATTGCAGTCAGCCAGAATCAGTGGAAACCGAGTTAAATCTTATGGAAAATAGATTTCTCCAAAGAGGCTATGCAAAGAGATTACTAGTGACATCCAGAAAAAAGATCAATAAATTATCGAGAACTTCCCTAATGAGAGTGAATAATAAATCAAGATCTCAATCATTGTATAAATCTATATCTTTCTGTACAGCTTACAGTCAAAACAGTGCTGACATTTACAAAATTCTGTGTAAACATTGGAATGTCCTACATACAGATCATACTTTATCAAATATATTACCTCCCAAACCCAAAATGATTCATAAGAGGGAGAAAACAATCAGAGATGTGGTCTGCAAAAGCTTTTTACCTCCATTGAAGGAGAAAACTGCAACTTGGCTTCCCAACAAGATCTGTGGGTTTTATAAATGTGGACATTGTGACATCTGTAATATAGCTCTACACAAAACCTTGGATTTTAGCTTTAATGGGAGCAACAGATATAAGGTAGAGACATTCATAAATTGTAATACCAAATTTGTTGTTTGAATATAGTTATGAGAATGTGGGGAAATCTATGTGGGCAGTACAATCAGGGCCCTTAAAGAAAGGATTCAGGAACATATGAGTTCACTAGGAAATAATGATCTTCCATCGCCCTTAGTACGTCACACGAGTCAGAAACATGGTGTCCTAGAGATTCCAATAATAAAGTATATGGGCATTAGCCATACTTCAGCACACCCTAGGGGTGGTGACAGAATGATGGATCTTAGAAGAAATGAGGCTAGACGGATTATTAGATTACAATCTATTTAAAAGGGTATCAACATAGAGGATGAAATGCACCCTTTTTAAAAAATAAAATGCATATGACAAACTGGGCAGTGTAAATATCAATGTTGAACAAATGTCATCATGTATATTGATGATTATAAATATAATGGTCAACAGTAAATTTATATAAATGTACGCCAATCCAATAATAGAAATTCCAGACGTTTTGGAAGTTATAAGATACGTTAAACAATTTATATTGTAGATATTCATGACACTCAATTTTATAGATATTCTTAGGTTAACAGTTTTGGATTTATCTATGAAATGTAATTCTAACTTTCAATTTCATACCATTGCATTGATACACTTGGGCACTACTAATATGTAATACTAACAGAAGATGTATTCACCTAAAATGGTGCATGCTGTATGAATCCAACTTTCATAGTGCTCTTTGATTGATTCAGCTATTGATATAGGAGTCTATGTGGTAATTTTGAGATTAAGTGTGGAGATCGGAATCTGAGACATCAGTGGCTGGCATTTTTATGCTTGGTTTGGAATATTGCATATCATGAGGGAAATATGACAACCCAATTACATATACAATGTTTCGCAAATTGAAAAATAATTATTAATACCATTGTATAATTATATTTGGAAGAATTATGCGGTTTAGGATTACCAAAAAACAGACTTCTGAGACGTCCAAAGTATCTCTTCATTATGACAAAATGGTGGCAGTTGTCGTTTTATGGCTTAGTAATGCCCGTTGTGACTATGTATGCACATTCGTATTGAATATTGACTTGCGAATACACACATTAGGCCATTTGATTTATGGGACCTTTGAGGTTGTTTTCCCCTTTCGATTGGGGCTGACTGGTGTGTATCCGGCGCTGCCGATGAGGCTTTTTGTAAGTTTGAGAAAATTGGTCTAACTTGTATGTTTAGCGCCGCCGACAAGGTTTTTTGCAAGTTTGTGGCGATAAGTGTGATTTTGAGAAATAGTTGGTTTGAGGCTACTAAATTGTGTATACTAAAGGTTTGGCGGCAGGCTTTGGTGACTCTGTCCTTATAGTGCAGGGACTGTTTGTGTCCCTTGGCAGATGAACCGTCACTTTGCCATTACAAAATGGCCACCGCGATGATAAAGGTAATTCTTGGGTTTTACACTCACCTGATATTTAACCGCTTTTGGATTTGTCAGCGGGTTCTTTAAATCCCTTGGCGTTCAATGATTTGGGTTTGATCGCACATGAGAGAGACTGCTTGTGAGGCACCGTACAAGTTGGGACTCAGAGGTAAGAGTAACTTAAAAATACGGGAATGCAACTGGCGGGTAGTTAAATTCATGTTTACTCTTGCAAGAGATCCTTGAGTCAAAATTTATGTAAGTATCATGAAATGCATTCAACTCTTTGTCGCTTATCAGTCCTTGTCTTGAACAACAATATCACATATATGCTACGTCTTTCCAATTTGTGGTATCTTTACCGCTTTTTGGTAGGCGTTTTAGAGGACAAACCCTGTAAGTTTGTTGATAGACATGGGCACTCGAAATGTGTCATGCTTATTATTATAGTGTGCAAAGCCATACAGCAGATGTTACTTCTACCAATCATTATATCTTGAATTGTCATATGTAAAATGGTTTTAGTTGGCCTTTCATAATTGTGTTAATTTAATCAAAACTAGTGGTTTAATTGACTTTATGGGTATTGTTGGATAGATTTTTAGTTTGGTTCAAATGTGATATCAATTTATCAATACCTTCCATTTTATGTTATTCTTTTGGTTATTGGTTATTCTGTCCCGTCAAATCACTTGTGTTCTTGAACATATCTGGGTGTGTATAAGACACCATGTGCGACACACAGATACATATTGAGTTGTTCCATATTTCTAAACACGGGCGAATAAGTGACAATCTAAAGCCTAAATAGCATATTAAAGGGCAAATGAGCTAAATAACAAAAAGGGTGGTTTACCTGGTATGTGTGGACAAAGAGTTTGGGCTGTAGATAGTTCCAAAATGAACACAGGATACTGTATAAAATCTTTTGTATATTATTTTACAGAGTTGGATCCTAATGAATCTGAATTTTGGAGTTTTTTTAAGAACAAAAACATAAGGTATAGTTAGTACCTTTTTTTGCATGGCATTATGTGATAATTTCTCAACTCCGATTCTTATTCTTTACTAACAAAGCATGTTCTACATCACAAGGGATCACTGATGGGTCTCTTTGCATCAGCAATCTTTTTCTGATTTTATGGATGTTGGACTATAGTTGCATTTTAGTCCCTTCCACATATATTTGGCACTGGAATTTTGGAACAAATGACACAGTTCAGCAAATTGGATTAAAAGGCAATTTTGATGGTTGATAACTTAACCAATACTAATTGGGGGTCAAAAACGTTTGTGAGCCAACGGATATGTGAAATAGATGGCAAAACATTTTTCTTTCTGCTGTCAACATCTCGTCAGCGAAGAAAGACGTGTCGGATGAAACATCTCATGGACTGAAGCTTATCTTCAGCAATTGAAGCCTATAAAGACTGTCTCATGGACTGAAGTTTGTCCTCAGCAATTGAAGACCTATAAAGACTGAATTTCTGAACAAATGTGATATGAACTGAACTTATTTTGATTGGCCGATGACTTACAAAGATTGGACATCATGAGTTCTATTGTTTAATGGAACTATTTATGAATGGACATTGGCCCTTTTTGTCTTTCTTTAAAGAAGAGTAAATTGTTGTTGGTTTTATGGGACTATATTTAGTTTAGATTTGATAAATCATGTGTTGTTTTTTGTTTTTTTAAATAGATAAATATATCATTATTAAAGATAATAATGACCAAACATATGTGGACACCCATGATTCTATATTTCCATATGTTTTGTTTCTCTTCTCTCCTTACTTATGAGTTAATTGAATAGTTTTTTCTCAATGGTTCCATTAAGTACTATATTAATGATTTGAAAGACAATTTTGAGTGCTCCACCATTATTGTTTGTATTTGACAACTGGTATTTCTCCAGCTCACACATGGTGGCAACAGATGTGTTATAGTGTTATTGAGCACTATTAATTTGATACTTTAACTTACAATATTTCTTTGAATGTCAGGAACTGGGGCGGGGGGGTCCCATGCCCAAGCTCACCCTGGGAGGCCATGAGGAAACTGGGCTCCAGGACACAGCCGAGGTACAGGACGCAATGCTGCCACAGAAGGGCTTGTGATATTTCTGTTATTAGCACGCTAGCTCCACCTGACCGAGGGTGGACAGGCTTACTGCCACTGCAGCCTTATAACACCAGCCCACGTTTGCTCCAGTTTTAGTTCAGGGGGTTTGGGCGACAGATACGTCTGCTGTGAGGCAAGTATAAGGTGGGGAGCTTTGGGCTGTAGGGGTTTGTTTGCATTGTTTGAACTTATTTTTTTGATTCTTTATTTTGCTTGTTCGCTCTCATTCCCATGTTCCTTGTGTTCTGTGGGTCCTGGCCCGGGGCCCACCTGGAAGGACATACTGTCAGGTGGGGGTTGACGATGTGTGGCCATACCCTCCGAGTTGATTCGGCCAAGGTATCACCACTATCGGCTTCACTATCATGACTTGATATGTCAATAGGCTGCTGGACAGCATTAAGAGTAGGGGGTGATACAATTTATGCATACTAACAGGTAAGACAAGGGATATTACAATGGAATTATTATATAATTTGGTTTTATCTGGTGATGTATATCATTTACATCTGAATTCAAATAATACAATTCAATTCATGTATAGGCACTCTCTGACAGTGGTGCTGCTGTGGGAGATCCACGTCTGGGGTACCAAGTACTCCTTCCTGGCCCGCAAGGGCTATAACTGAGTGTTTTATGCAGGGAACACCTGGGGCTCAGGGGATGGCCGTACTCTTGCACAAAAACCTGCCCCCGGTGGTATCTAAGGGCTCCTAGGATGAGGGAGGCAGATATATGAGTCTGGAGAGATCTCTAGAGGGTGCCCTGTCAATGTGATTAGTGCCTATGTCCCTCATGTACTATCCCGCTCCACGATGACATGCCTTAGGGATCTGGTGCTAGCTCTTCCACACAGGACAACAATTATCGGGGGATTTCAATGACATTATGGTGGACCAAAACTGGCCAGGGACTGATAAGGCCACGCAGAGGGCAGGGAGGGGTCTGCTGGACTGGGCCTTTGGGCCGGGACTTATTGAGGCTTGGAGAGCATGGCAGCCCCACATGCCGGGATTACACTCACACTTCCCCAGCGCATGGGCCTTGGTTCCACATTGACTACCTCTTTCTATTGGCACCTGATTTCATATACACCATGGGCTCACATGTATTTCTGCAAGGGATATGTGATCACGCCCCAGTTACCCTGCACATGGGTGGTCCACCGGAGGGGAATAGGCCGATCTGGCACATCAATGCCTTGTTCCTCACAAAGGAGGCCTTTTACTCCTATTTGTCAGATGAACTGCAGGATTTTCCGGCCATCAACAAAGGGACCGTGGACTCCCCAGGAATTCTGTGGGGGCGACTAAGGCACAAGAGGGGTCTGGCCCACTCATATATTCGGGGTCATGAACGTGAGAAATTTGTGAGTATTGTGGAACTTGAATCCTCTATATTATCCCTAGAACAGGGGGCACCTAACCTGCAGATTGATGGTGTGCGACCGCGTCTAGCGCTGGAGGGCATCCTTGCACCAATTATGCCTGGACGAGGCTCAGTGGGACTGGATGACTTCCACCTGACAAGTATATGAGTGGGAAGACTGCTCTATTAGCTAGCCTCCAAAGATAGTGCAAATAGGCTAGCCCCCCAGTATTCGTGATTGAAGCAGGACGTTGGTAGAAACGGTCCCGTTGCTGCTTCCGCCCATTTGTACAAAGATCTTTATGTGGCGCACCCTCGCTGGGTGTGTAAATCAGAAACCAGCTAGTGGCAGAGATTTCCTTACCGAGACTATCAAAGGAGGACAGGGATGACCTGGACCAACCTCTTAATATCGAGGAGGTGGGTAGGGCGATATCTGACTCTGGCAAAACACTTGGATTTGACGGCCTCTCGATGGGGTACTTTTGCAAACTCCATGCCAAACTCCTGGCCACCATGCTAGACATGTATGTAGAGGCAGTCACCAATAGATGCTTCCCCCTCGAAGTGGAATTGACCACTCTGGTGGTCTTGCATGAGCCGGGCTGCCCTCAGGAAAGGTGCGATTCATACCGCCCCATCTCTCTTATTAATACAGAGGTGGAAATATACGCTAAAACATTAGCTGACAGACTGCTAAGAGTGCTCCCTGATTTGATTCACCCAGACCAATGTGGATTAATTCCCCATCACAGTATGCGTCAGAGTATTCAGAGAGTACAACTGGCTCTGGCCCACTTTCACTCCCTAGGGGGTTGGAGGCGCTCCTGCTGCTCTATTTTGAAAATGTATTTGATACACTGTAGAGGCTGTTCTTAGAGGAAATGCTTGTGAGGCTGGGGCTTGGCCCCCAGGTCCAGGCCTATGTTATCAAGAGGGGTACCCACCAAGGCTGCCCACTATTACCCCTTCTATTTGCACTAGCAATCGAGCCACTAGCAGCCTGGATTCAGTGGGACACACAGATCTGGGGCTTTGACTGGTGGGTGGCAACAGAAAATAAGATTGCCCTATATGCGGCAGACATCCTGCTGTTCCCCTCACAGCCTGCTGAAACAGGGCCCTGGCTGATACACAGATACACATCCTCTCTGTTTCTGGCTAAGCCTCAGGCCTAAGGGTCAACTGGGACAAATCCCTCCTGGTGTCCATCATGGGAGACTGGCTGGACGAGATCTGGCATTCTGGAATTTCCATATGCCACCAAAGCTACTTGTACCTACAGGTACATATACCTTTGGTACTAGAGCTCACATGGAACATCAACCTTCCCCCAGTGATGCATAGGACCGGGAAGACCTGAGCCGGTGGAGCTATAGAATTTCACCCTTCAGATTCAGCAGCCTTGGTTTAGTGCACTGACCTCTCTAGTGATTCAATTCCTCTGGGCTGGCAAGCCACCTTGAGTAGCAGTGTGTCCCGGCCTCATACAATTGGCGACTAGCCATGACAGACATTTGCCTGTATTACTGGGCAATATAATTATGGACAGTAAACGACTTGTTCCACAGGGGCAGGCATGCCCCAGCGTTTTGGGGAGAGGGGGTGGCGGGGGGCACTGATAGGGGTGAACAACATCACAAATATTTCCTGTGGTGCACCAATCCCCACACTCTTGATCGAGCAATTGGGATACTCAACTGATACTTCCCAGAATTTGTGCAATAACCTGCTACCCACTTTATAGACAAACCTGCCAACATTAGTTATGACATTAAAGCTGATACTGAAGGCAATCTCCACTTGGTTGTTTGTAGCGAATATTTTCACAAGCATTAGAATCCTTTTAGTAACCTGATTCAAATAGTCAATGCCTCAGGTTCTCCTACTAATATGTGTCCTGCTAAGATAACGATGCTTACGAGCCCTCATTTATTCTCAGTCTTGGTATGCATAGTCCAGGGTCAGCTCCTTTAGCCAAGGGGGAAGAGGCTCACTGCAGCTTGACCTGCCTTGAATTCTGTCATTTTGGTGAGGATGATATTCAATAACACACTTTGAAAGAATCTGGAAGTTGATTGATGGCCAACAGAGAAGGTGGAGCTGTCGCTTTGTGTCAAAGGGCACAGAAAGGATCTGATTGCAACAAGCAAGGTGGCACTTATATGCCTCAGCTCCCTCACTACTGGGGCAGTTCGGAGTTACTGAGGAGCCACACAGTACCACCTATCAAATGAAGGTGTATTGCTGAAGAACTCTCCGATCCAGCTTGGCACCTGAGGATATTCTATATGTTAGTAATGTGAAGTTAGAAATATAGATCAGAACATATTGTAACTGGTGATCAGGAAGGTTGCAAAGCCTTCTATAGTCGATCCACCCAGAAGAGCTCAGGAACAGATGCTCCCTTTCTTTCTTCCATAGAAAAAATGACAGTGGCACTATGTGTGGGAATGAACACTACTCTGAATCACACCACTGAAGACAGAATGGCAACGTTATAATGATTACCTGCAGCTCCAGCTCACTTACTTGGATAAACAACTCTTATTGGTCCCACAAGGAACTGATGAGAAACATCCCAGCAGTAAGCTCCCCCCCTTCCTGTAATCTGATGGCAACTTACCTTGTGTTTTATATTTTATTAAGCATATTTCTTACCCAAAAGGGTGCCCAAGCTCTAAGGAATGCGAAATAAAAAGATAAAACTGTATGAAAAAGTCCTACTGAACAAGCAGTTTTCAAAGGTTTCCTAAAACTTAGATGGTTGAAGGCCAATATGAGAGGAATGTGATGTGGAGGGCATTCCACAAAGTGTGACCTCCAACCTGTTGCTTCTTATACTGTGGTGCAGTAAGCTTTGCAAAGAAAGCAGGTCAAAGTAACCTAGTGAGATGATGATGCTGAAACTTGTGTTGCAGATAATTGGAGCTAATCTGATAAGCTGCAAGAGTTGTAATAGCTTTCAGTACAACTGGGCATTTGGCCCTTCTTAAAGGGATTCCTTATTACATCCACTAACAAACCATAACCAAAATCAGGCAATATCATGTGCAGCTTTTGAAGAAGTTTCCACACTGTCTACTGTGTGACAACTCACTCACAAAGATATTCATGGGTAGGCAGCCCAGCAGGTTAAAAGAGTAGCTCAAATTTTAAAATAAGTAGAGATAGTTAAGGTACTATTGTTAAGGTTCAAGGACAGATACATCTCTAAATCTACTCTATTTCTGGTCAAATAAACTACTGTGGACAGTTGCAAAAAGGTTCTTACTCAAGCCATGCTCAATTACACTCCTTAAGACCCACAGGACCATTTGTTTGGCTTGGTTGCTCTATCCAAAGGGTAGCTCTATGAGAGAAACCTGTGGCAAAATTAATTAAATATGTGTGCTTTAAACTGCTAGCATGATCTCAGGGGACTATATAGGAGGCATACTGGACAAAAGCCCATGATTTGAAGGCCTTTCACATGTAGTCATCATTATCAATTGCTCTACTTGGTTAAGGGCGACTGAGGTAAAAGTATCAACTGTATTAGTTAAGAAACACATAACCCCTGTAGTGCAATGGACGAGCTTGACTCGTTCATGCCACAACCATATTATACAGAGTTACCTGGATTAGAAACGGGTGAGTGCACCCAAGGGGATAAAGTATTACAGAAGGGGCAGATGTTTGGTCAGCCCCTTCTGTAATACTAACACAGCGCTGGCACACACATAGCGGCAGTGCTATCTTGAATGGCCCCATGGAAATGAGGGAATTACTTTCCCTCTGCATCTGCGCCCTATGTCGGATGTGGGCACAGAGGCAAACAGGCTCATAGGAGGTGCACAGACCGTGCGCCACAGAAAGGTGGCACACTGTTAATGCACAATTTCAGGGCAGCCCTCTGGAGGGGCAGAGTTAGTCACATAGATGCCCCATATATCACCCCACAAGCGAGTGCAGTCACTTCTTGCTGCCTGCACTGTGACACAAGGAGCGGCTTGTAAGTAGCTGCTCAGTCTAAGTGAATGTGCTGCCCCTCATGGCTGCTGTAAGTTGGCAGCTGTCCTGGGAGCAGCATATCTATGAAAATAGGATGTACTGCCCCGGTCTGTGCAAGGTGCATCTTTTGAAAGGTGGGTTTGTGCAGCCATTATGCCCATTCTGTCATATAGGCCTAAATTCTGCTTAGGAAGAGCCCAGCTTATCAGGTATTGAGGTTGTGAAATTTCTCTAGTGCATGCACCAGAGAGAGTTCCCCATTAGGCTTACATCTTGGGCTTCAGGGAAAGAGCTTCCCTTTCAACCCCTTTTGCTGATGGTGCGTTACAAGCTTTTATCATTGGAACTGGAATTGAGAGCTGTGGGAGCCATTCAACTCCAGGAGCTTCTAGGTAAGACCGTATTCAGGAGCCAGCTCAGCTTTGGAAGCACCAATGATAACTGGAGCAGGACCACTGGAAAGGGATTCTCACCTTTACAACTGGACCTCTCTCAGATTGGATCCTGCCTGGTGATGGTAGCAGAAGTTAGATTCCATGAGCAGGAATCTACCACTAGAGCACCAGAGATTTTCTGGGGAAGAAAACTAATTTCACCCACAAAGCAGGGCTCCACACCATGTCACATGACTGGGAGGTGTAGCGCCTAATAGCCTGCCCCGCCAGAAGCCACCACAAGACACTATGGCCCTCATTATGACGCTGGTGGTAAGTTCTGCTTACCACCATGCTGACGGCCGCCAACTTACCGCCGCGGTGGCAGATATCCGTTCACCATATTATGACACACAACAATCAGACAGAATTCAGCCACATACATAAACCCGCCAGACCAAAGGTCAGTGATAAACTGCCGGTCTCAAAACGCACACCGTTACGCCAACAGAACAATGACCATCACATTAGGACCAAGGAATCACCACAGTGGACATTCAATGGCGGTAAACCATTGGCGGTACATACCGCCGCGCTCACAATGGACACCCACATACAAAACACCACCACATTGGACAATTCAAACAACACACACCTGACAACCATACACACACCACTATAAAACCACACTCACAGTACTCACATCCCTTTATGAATACAAATCATTGGCACATGACTGACACCAAGACCACTGCGACAACTAGACCCACACACCACTCACACCCATACACGTCTCACGCACTCTACATTACACCCCCCAACATATTACCCAACACACCCTCACTAAAACACATAACATAACACCCATGGCACCACAAAGGCACCCCCGTTTCACTGAGGAGTAGTTAAGGGTCACAGTAGCGGAAATTGTCAGGGTAGAGCCACAGCTATTTGGAGCACAGGTGCAGCAGCTATCAATAGCAAGGAAGATGGAGCTATGGCGGGGATTCATGGATAGGGTCAACGCCGTGGGACAGCACCCCAGAATAAGGGACGACATGAGGAAGAGGTGCAACGACCTACGGGGAAAGGTACGTTACATAGCTGCAAGACAACAGCTCGCTATACAGAGGACTGGCGGTGGACCACCACCTCCTCCCCCACAACTCTCAGCATGGGAGGAGCAAGTCTTGGCAATACTGCATCCTGAGGGCCTGGCCGAAGTTGAAGGAGGACTGGACTCTGGTAAGTCAACTTTCAACAATTATCACCCCCCATACCTTCATGCCACCACACACCCTCACCCTGACTCCCATCACTCCACTGCATCCCACACTCCACCATCACATCACACTAATCCCAATGCCAAGCCCTGCATGCTGTACCAATGCATGGACACCCCTCACAGTCCTGCACAGACACTCATCACTAAAGCATGCACAGCATAGGGAAACTAACAATCCCACCATACACCAACATACACAAGTAAATGCTGGCAGGGCAACAACAACCATAGGGGGGGAAGCCAGGGATGTACAAATGTCATACACATGAAGCATAATACATAATTTACATCCCCACAGGTCCCCCAGCCAACTTCACTGTCGAGGAGGTGGCATCACTATCCAGTTCCCCAACGGAAGTGGCCCACAGTGATGACAGTAACTCTGGACTTCAGGATCTGGATGATCTACCTGGCCCATCAGGGATCAGTGGAGAGTAGGTCACCCAAGCCCAGTCACAGACCACCACAGAGCCTCCCCCATCAGGAACCAACACCACAGCACCCACCCAGCGTCCCCAAACCTGTGTCCCCAGGACACATCAATCAGCAGTGTGCCTACCTGAACAGGAACCCCAGGTCACACCTCGCACACAAGAAAATAAGGTACCTGGGGTCAGTGGCAGTGGGCACACCGTTCAGGGGACAAAGGCACAGGCCAGCAGGGACACTGGGTGGACTGCTGTGCAGCTGGGGGAGGACAGGACCAGAGAACCAACTCTCCAGAAGGCACTCCCTGAGATCCTAGGTGCCTACCAACATTCCAGGACACGATGGGCCAGATCCTAGACAACGTGTAGGAGAACAGGCAGCTGCAGGAGGGACAGTATCAGGGGATAAGGGAGGACTTGCAGGCCATCACCAACACCATGATCTCCATAGCAGGGGTGCTGGCAGACATGGACAACATTATGATGGAGGCACTGTCACACCAGCGGTCCCCTGCCACTAGCCAGTCATATGAACAGCCCTCCACTTCCGCTAGTCGCCAGGAGGCCCTGCCACAGGACCAATAGGCCACCAGCACCCCTCCCACTACAGAAGGTGAACCACCCTGCAAACGTTCCCTGCGAACCAGACAAAAGCCAGAGACACTTGCCAAGGCCACCACCAGGAAACAGGACTCTCCTGATTGTTCCCCTTGTGTCCCACTCAGTCACCTTGTCCACTTTGAACTGCCATTGCTCCCCTTTCCTATATCCCCATGGACAATGCACCTGTGGTATAAACAGACTGGAACAATACCCTAGACGTTCCTCCATCATCACCCGAAACCATTGCACTTTCCCCTCTATATATTAGCACTACAATAAACACCCTTTGATAAAAATCGACTTCGAGTATTTCATGTATTTCAAATATGTATTGATTGAGACAGCTACAACCATTGCAAATGAACTGTACATAGAATGAGCATAGAATTAATGACCTGTCGCTGGCTGTTGTGATCACACCAGGAGAATTCGTCAAATCACCAACATCTGCAAAATGAATATCCAGAGGTAACAGTAAGTTGGCAAAGAAGTGGGCAATGCCAGCATGCCAGTGCCACACAGAATACAACCAAAGTCATAGAAATGTAAAGTTGCATTGTCTTATCTGTATGTCATTGGAAGTACTTACGTATCACAGATGTTCTGTTGTCCACATCCTCATCCTCTGCATCTTCATCCTCATCCTCACTGCCCTCAGGGTCCACTGCTGCCACAGTAGCATCTCCAGTTTCCTCCTCTTGCAGAAAAGGCACATGTTGTCTGAGGGCCAGGTTGTGCAACATGTAGCATGCCACTACTAGTTGGCAGACCTTCTTGGGTGAGTAGCACAAGGATCCACCTGTTAGATGGAGGCAGCGGAACCTGGCCTTCAGGAGGCCAAAGGTCCCTTCAATGATCCTTCTGGTTCGCCCATGTGCCTCATTATAACGTTCTTCTGCCCTTGTCCTGGCATTCCTCACAGGGGTCAGCAGCCATGATAGGTTTGGGTAACCAGAGTCACCTGCAAATATTGAGGGACACGATTTAGATACACACTATCCTATATGACCCACACCATAGGCATACACCAACATATACTGGGTGGGAACCAGGGCTCACCTATTAGCCATACCCTGTGCCTCAGTAGTTGGGACATCACATTTGGGATGCTGCTATTCCTCAGGACAAAGGCATCATGCACTTACCTAGGATACTTAGCATTGACGTTGGAGATGTACTGCTCCGCCAAGCACACCATCTGCACATTCATGGAGTGGAAACTCTTACGATTCCTAAACACCTGTTCCTTCTGACAGGGGCGACGGGGGTGGGGGCGGGGAGGACAAATGCTATATGTGTTCCGTCAATTGCACCAATTATTTTGGGGATATGTCCCATTGCATAGAATCCGGCCTTTATAGTGGCCAAATCCTCAACCTGGGGGAATGCAATGTAGCTGCACATGTGTTTATCAGGGCAGACAACACTCTTGTTAGCACTATTGAGAACATTGGCTGTGACATTCCTGCTGCCACGCCCACTGTCACTTGGAAAGAACCAGTTGCCAGGAAATGGAGAACTGATAGCACTTGCACAAGAGGGGGATCCCAGTGGGGTGACTGATAGCAGATATCAGGACAGGCTCCAATTGGGCACACAGCTCTGTGATTGTGGCCCTGTCCAGTCTATAGGCGAGTATTTTGTGCCTGTCCTCTAGTGTAGCCAAGTCCACCAGGGGTCTGTACACGGGGGTATTTCTCCATCTCCTATTCATCCGTAGCGGTAGGTATCTAAGGGACAAAAGAGTGAGGAGGCTGTCACAAACTGAACAATGGAGCCACAACAGCAGTCCGCAATGTGCAAACATGTAATGGGACAGTGTAATTTGTGAAGTATGTGCCTATTTATCCTGTGACGCAGCATTAATCCATAGGCCTATTCACCCCTCCTGAAATGGCGTCCGCTTATCCTGTGTGGAGGGACAGGTGGAAGTGAGGTAATGCAGCTGATGTTGTGCGCCGTGGCAGTAGGTGGTTGTGAACCATCGTGCAATTCCTCATTGGTTATAATTGGGCCCTATGAGGTACAGTGGCCAATGGTGATCTACGCCGGTGGAGACGGTATGCACCGCCGCGGATGTGATCGCCATTTTCTATCAGATTCCTTACTTGTTTCCTGACCTTCCATAGGAGAGGAGCTACACTGCATGTGCTTCTGTGACCTGTGTCTGGAACCTACCATGGCCCATGTGACCGGGGAAAGAGCCCCAGCCTTCACTTCTGAGGAGTTGGAGCGGCTGGTGGATGGGGTCCTAAGCCAGTACGGACTGCTGTATGGGCCTCCAGACCAACAGGTGAGTACACTGTGGGCACGATGCATGTGGTATGAATGCATGGAGTTGTGTGTGTGAAGGCCTCGTGTAAGGGGGGTGGGTGGATGTCCTCTTGGCGGTGTACACGTTGTGTGCTGGGCTATGTGTGTGCCAATGATGATGGAAACAGGTATGGTGGGCCATTTGGGTTACTGGCTGGACTGTTTGTCTAATGGAGTTCTCCAGTCTGTATTGCCTCTGCAGGTCAGCGCCCATCCAAAGAAGGCAATATAGTGTGTGAGGGTGCTGTGTTCGCCAACGGTGGTGTTGGTGCAGTCACTGACCCAGTGTATCCTTTGTCTCTCTCTCCTCCCCTTTCTTGTTTTGTCATCCTGTCCTTATGTGCATTAGCATAATCTGGCAGAGGAGCAGAGGCACAGGCGACAGAGGGAGCTGCATCCCACAGGACCCTGGAGGCAGAGTCCACTGACGCTGAGGGCACCAGTGGGACAGAGGGCGAGGGGAGCACCACAGCAGAGAGTGGAGGAGACAATACAGACTCAGATACCTCCTCCGATGGGAGCTCCCTGGTGGTGGCGGACACCTCTGTGACATCCCCAGCTGCAGGTACAGCTGCCACCCCGTACCAGCACTGACCTCCCAGTAGCCCCTCAGCGAGTTGGCTGTGCCCGCTCACCTAGGAGGGTGGGCATCTCCTTCCCCCAGACACCTCAGGCCCTGCCCCAGTGAGCTCTGCTGCCTGGAGTGAGGAGGCTATTGACTTCCTGAGATCCATCTCTGTAGGACAAACAACCATTGTGAATGCCATCCAGGGGCTGGCAGCCCAGATGCAGCAAACTAATGCATTCCTGGAGGGCATTCACAGTGGATTGGCAGCCCAACAGAGATCGATTCAGGCTCTGGCCTCCTCTCTGATAGCAGCCATTGCCCCTGTTTCAACTGTCCCCCCTCCAACTTCCACTTCCCAGCCCCATTCTCCTCAACCCCAACCCATCCCAAGCACACAGGCAGAAGAGCATGCACACAAGACAACACCCAAGATTGTCACAGGCAAACACAAGAACCACACTTCATCCCACTCACACAAACAACATTCATTTGCAGACACAACATTCACTATCTCCACTGTCTCCCCCTCCTTCTCCCCCGCCTCCACCTCCACCTCCCACCCAGTTATGTCCACACTCATCCCTGCATGCACTACATCAATATCCACTACCAGCATCATCACTACACCAAGCAGAACACACACCTCACTGGCAGACACCTCCACAACATCCATGCACATATCCCATGTGTCCTCTCCCACTGTGTCTGTCCCCCCTCCTAAAGTACACAAACGCAAGCACTCAGACACCCAACAGCCATCCACCTCACAACAGCATACATCCGTGAAACTGCACCCAAAAGCAGCAACCAAACACCTAAAAAGCTTTTTCTTTCCCAGATTGACCTCTTCCCTACCCCTCCACCCCCGTCCTGCACGTATTCGCAGGATAGCAATTACCCAGCCAAGCACCTCAGCCAAACATTCCACAGGCCCAGTGGTAGCACCACCTACTCGTGGTGGAAAGGATTCCATGCCAACAATACTGAAGGGGAAGGATCCTGCATCAGCTGCAAAAAAGGGGAAGGAGCCTGCACCAGCTGCAAAGAAGGAGAAGGAGAAGGAGCCTGCACCAGCTACAAACAAGGGGAAGGAGCCTGCTGCAGACAAGGGGAAGGAGCCTGCACCAGCTGCAGACAAGGGGAAGGAGCCTGCACCAACAGACAGATGGGGGAAGAGCCCATCCACCAGTGCCAAGAAGGGTAAGGGACCCCCAACCCATGCCCAGGTGTAGAGGAGGCAATTTACGCCAACCGAAGCTGAGAGCCATACACCACCACCACCACCAGCTGTCACAGAGCCCCCACTGCGAGCTGTGGTTGTGCAGCCACCGGAGGGTGCAGGGGCTGAGCAGGAGCCTCCCACAACCACCATCACAGTGCAGCCATTGGAGGGTGCAGAGGCTGAGCAGGAGCCTCCCACAACCACCCCCACAGTGCAGTCATCGGAGGGTGCAGGGGCTGAGCAGGAGCCTCCCATAACCACCACCACAGTGCAGCCGTCACCGCTGGTGGACGCCACATATAGTCCAGCCTCCAAGGGCTGCTTTGCAGCTTGCCCACTCCAGAACCAGTGGGCAAGTAACCCACCTGAGCGACTGTGGCCTTGCACTCCCCAGGACAGAGAAATGGGCATGTTGCCCCCTCCAGAACCAGTGGGCAAGTCACCCACTTGAGAGACTGTGGCCTTCCACTCCCCTTGACCAAGCACAGGACATGTTGCCCCCTCCAGAACCAGTGGGCAAGTCACCCATCTGAGAGACTGTGGCCTTGCAATCCCCAGGACCAAGCACAGGGCATGTTGCTCCCTCCAGAACCAGTGGGCAAGTCACCCACTCCACAGACTGTGGCCTTGCACTCCCCAGGACCAAGTAATGGGCATGTTGTCCCCTCCAGAACCAGTGGGCTTGTTTCCGCATCCAGCTGAGGTGCGCCCCCCCCCCCCAAGGTGCCTGCCTAATTGCCAACTGATGCCCCTGCAGTGTTCTCTCCAGATTGGGGCAGGATTTGAGTGGGGCCTTGGACTTTGCCCTGTGGCCATGTGGGCCCTGTGAACTATGGACTGGGCAGGGTCCCTTTTTATACACGTGTACAGATCTGTTTAATGTGTAAATCGGATTGCTGAATTTATTGTTGGACTGATTAAAATCATTTTAGTAAATTCCTGTTGCATTGGCATTATTCTGCAAATTTCCGTGGTCAAATTGTTTTTGTTATGCATATGGTTGTGTGTGTATAGGGAGTCTGTGTTGTGCATGTGTGTGTGTCACTCTCTTTTTCTCCCACCCTCCCTTGTGTGCTAGGCGGCTGTACTCACCATCTTCGTCGGCGTTGGGGTTCCAGGTGTAGCATAACGTAGAAGATCATCGGGAAAACTTGTAGTTTGGGTTGCATGGCGGTGTTCTTCTTCCCTGTGTCTCCGAAGGTGAGTCCTTTCTCTTCTGTCATGTGTTTCCGCCAGGCTTTTGATGGCGTTGGTACCGCCCCGGAAAAGGTGGCGGAGTGATGTGTCTTCATATGGTGGGCGGTACTTTGTCTCCTGCCTGGCTGTAGGTGGCTACTGCCGTGGGGACTGTTGTTTCCACCATGGCGGTCGGTGTGGTACATTGGCTGTCTATCAGAGGTATCACCGCCAAGGTCATAATTTGGCGGTACTTACGGCCGACCTGTAGGCGGTATTTCCACCACTTTATCACCGACCGCCAGGGTCGTAATGAGGGCCTATATTCGTAACAACAGAAAAGAAAATGGAGAACAAAGCTGGAGAGCTGGCCATGAGCGGGGTCGTTCCCCAACCCCTCTCTTTCACTAACAGGCCTTCTGTCCTCAGTGTGATGGACTGAAGGCAAACCACTACTAGACACAAGAGCTAAAAACAAACACAAATGAGACTGGGATCTGGGGAGGTGGGGCATCCTCAAGGAAATGGGTTCCATTACTAACCCACCCTCCATCCAGCACTAAAAGTCTTCCTATCCCCCACCCGCCATGGAGCCAGAGATGTTTGAGTGGCTGCTTCAATAATAAGGACTAAGCCAGTGCACATACTCCACCCGCACAGCCACCAAGGGGATGTCCACTCATCTGTATGTGGCCTTGCCTTTGCGTATATACCATATTACTGATGTAAAAAGCCTGTTTGAAGTAGCACTGGCTGCACCACATAATGGTGCCTCACTGTCAGTGTGTCCCTGGGGGCACACCTTGAGATGGAGAGTACAGGGAGCCCTAGTGGCCCCCAATAATCCCCCTGCAGGCAAGTGCAGTAATGCACTAAACCTGCCTGCAGTGGGATGCTTTTCCACCTCTTCAGATTAAGGTCGGTGAGCCTCCTGTGTAAGACGGAGCTGCAATTTCAACAAACAGATCTGTCTTTCACTAATGTGATCTGGTCAGCACCGGTGCCAACTGTCAGAGTTCTCATTTGGGTAGAACACAGTGTTTTTTTTTTTTTTTTGTAATCTGACACAGTCTCCTGGTCTGCACTGGGACCTCCTAATTAGGGGTGCGGGTGGGGCACAAACAAGGACAGTGCACCTGATGCGTAATTCAGGCTCAGGTATTTTTTCTTTTTTAAACAATCAGGAGGACGCCAGCCATCGTGGCATTGAGATACAACCCCCAACGATGGAACTCAAACAAACTTTGTGCACCATGCACCCCTAGGCAGCCCAGAGCTCAAATCCCCAAGTACTGTAGCCATCCCCATTACAATTGAGAGAAATATGGACTCTTTGGGCATAATTTTGACATATGTGGTCTTGCTGTCCCTTGGGACAGGACAATTTGAAGTGAGCCATCCAATATGCCCCCTACGTGGGCAGAAAGACTAGTGTCCGGGGGAGGAAGCTGCAACCCAATGCCAGGATTGACCATCCCCACAATCTATTCTGCTTCTCACTCTTTTCTCTTCCACTTTTGTACGGCATCCTGGGGAAGAAAACAAAGTTGTTCCACACAAGCCACACAACCTTGGACTTTCCCGGATACTTAGGTTTCAGAAATGTCTGGGATTGGTAGCTTTCTGTAGATAAAGGTCGGCCTCCGGGCAAAATACTGCAGCAACCCACGTTACCAGAACAATTCAAAGGTAAATGCTAGATGTTTCCATGTCGAATTTGGGGCCTTTTTGATAATGGGTGATAAGCAGCAGTTAGAAGTAAGGTACTGTTTTTATCATGGGAAGTGTGGGATTGAAGAATAGAAGGATATGTGTTATTGTCTATTGAATGTTTCAACATTTTTGGCTTCGAAAATTGAGCTTGTGTGCACAAAAGAAGACATTTTGTAAAACCTTCCTAGATTCACCTCATAATATGCATTACACCAAATTCAGAATGGTACAAATAACCCCTATTCTTAAACTCAAATACATGGGCACATTAAAAAAATTGTATAGCTTTTCTTCCTTGCCATGTGCCATGTTTTATTAATTAGTTTTAACTTTTAAATGTATGCATGGTTAAAAACACAATGAAAAGTCATTATATGCCATAGTTCAGTCGATGGCTCTGGTTTTCGCCTGTTTATGGAAATCAACAAACCGTATATATCTCTGCAACCAGAAGATCCTGATGAACGTAATGGTATATTAATTTTGTGAATTAGGTCTCAGTGCAAAAACAAAAGTAGCAGAAAATACTGTAATCTACTTCTCTATTATCGTACTTACTTTCACCCCCACCCACTCATAAAGTGCTACCAGGTGGAAACCTCAACAAATAGGAAATATCAATCAGGGACTATAAAACTCCAAACAATGTGTTTATGAAAAGATTATTTTCTAGAACTTTGTCTAATACTGAAAGCTGGGATGAGGGATATCTAAGCACACCAAACCTTTCATTTATGCCAGTAGTAGAAAACAAAACACACACTTCATTGCCCAACACTTTCATATTTAAAAAAAGGTTTTGCTACATGTTTGCTATGTTCAGTTTCCTCCAAGAGAAGCCACAAACCCAGGGTAGCCTTAGACAGCCCAACATGTGATGAAAAAGGACTTACACAGAGTTACCATATCTTCTGTGGCAATAAATTATGAAGGCTTAATCGAGATCAGAGAAAACGTCAATAAAAATATTTTTGGCAGCGAAGTGGTTTCAGACAAGATCATGTCAGTGACTGCAGTTCTGTCTTGGTACTCTTTACTGGGCAATAGGACACCTAAATGTGCTTCAAAGTTATGTTTTCTGTTATCAACTAGTTGAACTAGCACAGTGTGCCTACAGGGAAGTTGAGAAATAGGCGAGTACAATACAGCAGAATATCATATCTGTATATCATCCGACCCTAGTATCCCTGACTCAACGTGTTACCTGATTTAGCATCACTCTTTGGTTCCAGGATAAGGCTTGCATTAGCTTTTGCTGAGTGATGATTCATGCTGGGTAACCTGGACGGGATGGTCTTGCTTGTGATTGGCATAGATGAGTTTAGAAGATTGGCTCCTATTGCAGGTAGTGTTCTTGTCAACAGAGAGTTCTGTTCAGGTGACATTTCCTAAAAAGGAATACAAAGAAAAAAAACTACTACAGATCAGTCTAGACATGTACACCATCCTACGACCCAATGGGACTCAATGCACTACCCCAAGGTGGAATGCTTGGCAAAACTATTCCATGACTGCAGCAATATATCATTTTATATTATTCCAATGGTCACTTATCTTTGATAGGAGAAGCTTGCATACTCCGTCTCATTATTAGTATGCTGGAAGTTGTTTCCCATGTATGAGATTCACAATTTTACAGTCACTTGAGTTTGGGCAATCAAAAAGCCTATTGACTTGGCAAAGATGGTCTTTAGAGCAATTGGGGCCAAGGAATGAATCCTAAGACAACATCAGGGTATGTTGTTGTTGAGATTTAGTTTATTAGTTAAGTAAAACCGTAAACATACACAGATCAATAATCTTAGAACCATACATTCAATAAAGAGACCAGACAAACACATACGGATTCAACAATAGGTTCATGTGATCTGTTATAAGGCTAAAAATTTCAACAGGTTGACGGGTCGTTAGAAGCTGGCTTGCCGCCCTCACCGGTGAAGCACAGCCTTCTTGAACTTTCCTAGCATCAGGGCAGCCCCTAGGGAGAACAAAGGGGTGGGCGCTAAGAGACATACTACCGGCCATTCATACAGAGACCCCACCCAGAAAGTCCACCTCAGCCCTGTGAGTGTGGAGTCACTGCAAACCGGAGGCCCCACAGGCTGCACCAAGAAACAAGCCCAGCCACAGGGTGAGTTCTCCCCCTGCCAGCACCAATGCTTGTCCTTCAGTAATCCCTGTAGGCCTAAAGGGCCACAAAACAGAAACTGGTCCATGGGGCACTCAGTGAGCCTTCCCTGAGGGACACCATCTGCTTGCCTATGCACCAAAGTGGGTGGATAAATTAGGCTGTCAACCTCCCTGTACTTGAGTATGTCTGCTCCTGGGAAGGGGTGAGCCTCCTGATTTTCTCCTTAAATCCTGCCATTGGGATCTTGACGCCTGCCTCCGCTCCTCCCTGGGGGCACACTCTCAATCTGGGGAGACCCCCATTAGTTGTGCTGGCTCCCCATCTCCCAGTGCAGCTTAGAAACATGGGGTGTGCCTGAACTTTTGACTAGCTTGGTACTTGCCACAGAGGCTTTGTGCCAAGTGAGAGAAACTCGGCTCAACTGCCCTTGGGAACCAATGTTGTTTCACCCAGAAGGAGATCCATCCATCTTTCCCCTACAAGTTGGGGTGACACCATCTTGGGCCTGTTGACACGGGCATCATGTCCCACTGCCCTTGATCTCCTCCCTGGTCCATGAGCTGCTCTAGACACCTACATCTGGGGACCTTATCGATATGGAAGCACTCCTTAAAGAGATCTTGTCTTTTGGGGCTACCTTCAGGGCAATAAGCTTTAAAATGTCTTATCTCACATCAGAGGTCAAATTGGTCTGGCAAGACATGTCAGCCTTCCACATGCGCCGGGATGGAGTGGACTAATGCCAGGAAGCTGTTGTGGCCAGGATGGCTGTCTGTTGGATTGGGGTTGTGACATTGAGTTCCTGCATTGGAAAATAACAAACATGGAAGTAGAGCACAGAGAGATAATTTTTTAATATACTGAGGCCCGGAGGGCAAAGAAAAATCCGATAGAACTGCTACCAGATGTCCATGCTTCCTGAACGCCTCCATCTGAAACTCCTGGAGACCCTTCAATTCCAGAGGGTACACCAAATTGTCTCTCGCCGTGCCTCAGATACAAATACTTCATCCATTCATTGTCTGTACACTTTTCCATCAACACATCAGGTCGATCCTGCAGATGGGTAGAACAGCGAAAGAACCCCTCTTTATTGGTGGTAACAGTTTTTCTATTCTCAGCAGACTACTCAGCAGTAACTAACACCAGGCGCAGGAGATTCTTTGGGCTCTGCCCCAGGAAGAGAATAACTTAAAATACGACTTGCTGGACCTGGCCAGGATCAAGGTGAAGATGAATGGATGGACCTGGGAATTCTCTTCACCTGGCAACGTAGAAGTGTTCTTAGACTCGCTAAATTAATCTCCAATAAATGTGGCATCAATGCACCCCAGAGATGGCACCCGTCAGGGTGATGCACTCCCCCTTTCGAAGCACCCACTGTACCAGCCCTGACACATGCACATGGCAAGGACCCTCAGGCGGGAACTGGACGGACTGGACATCATGTGGTGGAGGCAATCCACAAGGACAGAGACAGAGATAAATTCCCGCTGGAACAACCAGCTGGAGAGGCTGAAGAGAATGAGTGTGGCCAACTATGCTTTGAGCCCCAGGTCGGGGCAGTGTTGTTACACCTGCTAACACCACATCCCGAGAATGGGTTGAACTCAAGAGGCTTCCCCCACTGTTGCCGACATTGGTCCTGATTTTTCCTGCCTTGCCTGCTCCTCCTGTTTTCCCCATCTTTTCCTTGCAGGGCAACGTCCTTTCTTACTCCATGCTATGGGGATGGGGGAAGCTGAGGACCCCCCCTTCCCCCATGCAACAGATGCCTGGTGGGCTTCTTACCTCAGCACTTGCAACCTCTCTCTCAACACCGGTCCTGGATATGTCACTGGCCTTAACAATAGTGTCACTGAATGTTAATGGCTTGACTCCCTATATCAAGTCAAGCTTGAAGCCCTACAATACCTACTAACTAAACGTAGAGACACAGTCTTATTGCAGGAGTTGCACATGTCTTCCGAGGAGGCTTCCAAGCTACACCATGAGTGGGTGGGCAGGGTCACAGTAGTAGGACTGTCAACAACACAACAGGATGCTTCATGAACTGCAGAGTAGCAATCCTGATAGGGCTGAACCTATCTTACAGTGTCCTTCAGACATGGGTGACAAGTAGGTGTCTACCAAGCTATGTATCCTAGATCGCTAAATGATAGTGGAGTCAATCTACACACTGCTGGCTGGTAAAATTCATTTGCTGGCTCGCCTATTGAGGATACTGTTGGCTGGCATTGCAGGGGGGTGACTGAAACCTGGCCCCGGATCAGGCCTTAGAACAGGGATAGTGGATGCTCACCACAGACGCAATAGGGCATTCCTTAGTGACATCCTTGGTGATCACACCCTGTGTGATATTTGGCATCTACTTCTCCCGTCTGAGAGGTACTACACATTCCTCTCTTGTCCCCTCAGGACCCAATCTCGTATTGACTACTTGCTATTACTTTCCCAGGTGACACACTGACATACTGGAAGGAGCCAGTACTGACCACCGCTCGGTCCACCTCAGTCTGGTCTTTGGGGGCACCCAAACACGGCCCTAACCAGTGGCGGATGAAGGTGTTTGCATAAAGATCCCCGAGGGTAAGGAACTGCTCTGACACCACCTCTGTATCTACTTTGCAGAAAATGCAGGTTCTCCTGACTAACACAGGGTTGAATGGGGAGCATGCAGTGTGACATTGCAAGGACAATTGTTGAGAGAATCAGGGCTTGCGAAATGCAAGGCCCATACTGTCCTTCAGGCCATGCAAGCCAAAGTGCACTCCGTTATGATCTTTATCCAGCCAACACCACACAGCATCTGAAGGCCCCCTTAGAGCTGCTGAAGATACAACTTAATTCCTTCTTTACAATGCATGCTGATAAGGTATTGGTTAAACTTTGCTGGTAAAGATATGAGCAAGGAGATTACTGGTTCCCACCTACAGCAGCAAAAATCACAGCTCGCCATAATGGAGATCCAGGAAAGTGCAGGTCAAATCTCAGTGCACCCCAGGGAAATAGTTGGTAATTTTGAAACCTACTACACAGCCCTCTTCTCCTCAGAATTGGATGTTATAGTTGACTGGATTAAACAATTTCTTGATGCGCTACACCTTCCAACTTTGAATAACGGGGGCCGAGTGGTCCTCAAGGAGGAGTTTACAGATGAAAAGGTGGTGGATACCCTATGAGGGTTACCCACTTGCAAGTCTTCCGAAGAAGATAGGACTTTGCGGTGTATTCTACAAAGCCTTCAATGAAGCGATGACCGCTGGATTGTTGGGACTCTATATATCGTTGTGAGCCATATCCATAGTCATATTCAACAAAGCAGTCATCAGCCTTGTAATCAAGGACATTATAGACCACCTAGAGTGTGCCAGCTACCGTCCGATATCCCTCATTAATGTGGGTCTTCAACTGACTGCCAAGGTCCTGGCGACCCATCTGGGAAAAATGATTCTGCAACTCGTGCATGAGACACAGGTGGGTTTTTCCTGAGGCACAGTTCTCGTAATCGCCTACAAACACTTGTGCATCTTTTGTGGAGTATGAAAGATGATTCGTCAGAGATGTTGATACTCTCCCGTGATGCCAAAAAGGTCTTTGACCGAGCGAAATGGCCACAACTATTTCAGGTTTTGATCCACATGGGGTTGGGGAATAATTTCAAAAGTAAAGTCAGTCTGCTATACGATTCCCCATCTGACGAAGTGCCCTGTGGTGTATTCCTCACTAACATGCTCCAGATTGCTTGCAGCACTCATCAAGACTGCCCCCTTTTCCTGCTCCTTTTTCTATTGGCGTCGGCAGTGACCCGCAGATGGCAAGAAGTGCTTGAGATACCCAAAAGTTGCTGGTGAAGTCAAAAGTATGCTCTATGTGGACAACAAACTACTCCATATGTAATTCCATTATCAAGGGACTTCTCCAAACTGCCTGGCCATATGGTCAATTAGATGGAAAATGAAGCCCTACCAATGACTAGGGCCACTACCCCTAAACCATCCATGGCTACGATATTACATGGGTGCCAAAAGGGCATCACTATTTGGGTATCTGGTTTAATAGGGGCCTATCCGACATAGTATAGGATAACTCCCCCCCACCCCCACCCCGGAATGGACATACCAGGATTTCCAAGTGGTCTCATTTTGATCTGTCTTTATGGAGGAGATTGTAAACAGGGAATTACCAATGCTCCCGCTTTCAATATGTCTTCAGGATGCTGCCCCTCTGGATACCCAGAACTCTCTTGGCACTTATTGAAGCCAGTATCTATTCCTACATCTGGAGTGTACATAAGACGTGTATCCAAGCCTCTCAACATTAGCCCAACACACCGGCATAAGGCCTTAGGCTCCCCCACCTCAACTCCTATAGCTTGTCCTTTTACCTCTCCCAGGTTACGGCTCATCTATACTACAGCCAGGACTCCCTGTTTTGAGCACACTTGGAGTATCACCTTCCTTCGCCTATAATCATGATGCAGCCCTTGTATCTCTTGGCTAAGGACCCAGGGGTGGCCTCGAATACGATTATAGCAGTGATGCCCTGGGCCTAACAGGAGGTACAAAGTCTCCTGGGAATATCCCCATACCTACAACATAAGGTCCCATTGTGGCTTACACCCCACCTCCTCATCCGGGGATGTTCATTCTACTGGGTGACCTGGAATGACACTGGTATAAGGTGCCTCAATCTGGTTTTAAATGGTTGTGGGCTCAAACCCATTGAGCTCTTGTAGTCAGCATTTGGACTAAGAAACACAAACTCTGAGTGTTATCGCCAACGGCCCTGTTGCCTTTGGGCGGTTCGCGGCCAATGGCCAGCAGAGGTGCACCTTTTCCCCTAGTCGAGGATCTTAAGGTGTTCAGACAATACAGGGGGTTGGCATTGAGTTTGAATGCAGTCCTCAACAAAGGGAAAGATTCCCTTTCATCCTTCTTAGCCACTAGACTTCGAAAGCAGCCTTTTCTGGGAAAGGTATATTTTTGACCACTGAAGGGCCTTAAGGGATTCCTGGTTCCCTGGAAACTTTAGAGGGTGAAACTCCTGCGCCTGACTTCTGTTGAAGGTACAGAGCTGCCAGATCTGACTTGCACTAAATGTTGTGTACCTGTTCAGCCACTGCACCCTACTTGATGTTTTTTCTGGGACAGACTACAGCAGTATAGTGCTCTCCAAATTACTCCCTCATCACCTCTCATTCTTTTGCATGGCATCTCTGGCCTCCCCAATATGGCCCTCTATGATCGCAGATGATTCACCACCTCATTAGAATTGGGCAAATTTTATATTCTTCACAACTGGCGACAGCCCAGCATTCTCGCATTCACAGGATGGCTCCTTGAAGTGTACTGCATAGCTACGAGAAAATCACCTATAAACTAAATGAACAGTCACACATCTTTGAAACCACAAGGGGCCCCTTCATGGCAAGTGTCAAAATATCCCTCAACTGACCCCCCTGCCTACCAGGGAGACGGCTGTATCATTCTAAGAAGGTATGTGGGGCACTCCTTTGCAAGGTACAGACCCCTCCAGATACCTGAGCGTTTCCACCTTCCATTTTACCAGCCCCCAACTGGTCCTCATGTATCCCTCACCCCTGAATTCCCTCTCTGGCTCTCCAAAAGGAAAATAAAGTTAGATTGAAGATATTCGCCTCATGGTGGGCTCAGCCTTCATATATTCTACAAAGACCAGACTCTGGTAGTCTGTATTTTATGTAGGTGTACCATGTTGCCCACGGCTTCTATACTGACCTCTAGAGCTGCACTCTACTAATTTCAGTGACACCTGTTTGAATGTTTCGCAAAGCATGACCCTCAATGCCTTTCTGATTCTCTTGCTGGCACTGTATTGTTTGAATGTACAATAAATAAACGTTGAAAAAAAGCTATTATTTCTAAAGTTATGTTATGTTAAGTTATGCTAGATCAACTCATAAAAAGCAAATTGTTGATGATAGCTTACTCTGAAATGATCTTTTTGGAAACAAGCCAAGTAATTAGAAGGCAAGCAAAGCAGATTTATTGGCCCCTAAACGTCAGCGCACATAGACATGTTTTGAGTCATTTTCTAATCTGTAGGATTCTAGAATCCTCCAAGACCTTCTGGCAGAGTTTACCAATCCAGGACCTCCTAAACAAGGCAGCTCTTCTTTCTTTTACATTGTGTTACACAGCTGAAATCACCAATGTGCTAATGGTTTCATTTCAGTTGTCTTTCTACAACCTTTCATGTTGAAATTAAGTTCAACTCGATTAGGGGCCTGATTTAGAATCTGGATGATGGAGCAATGGTCTTCAGAGTAAGTTACTTGTTCACACTGACGGACACGGCATCCCCCTAATTCACAGCATTGGCAGGCAACTGTCACTATTGGAAATGGTTGACTAATGGAGCCTTCAAACATGATGACTAGCTACCAAACTTTTAAAAAGTTTTACTTTTTTCAAAACAAACTCACAAAGTGGGAGTTTGTTTTCATTAAAATTTAAACTAATAACCCTCACACCATGGGAGTTTTCTCCGATGGTGTGTGCTGGCCCTTTTCTTATTTTTTAACTGTCCCTCACTGCTAGTTTTTTATCATTGATTGATTCTACTGAACGCGCCTGTCAGCAATATAAAGGTCTGTACAGTTTTTAATGATGTTACCAAGGACCCACATTCATAACTATAACCAGTAAGAAAATGATGGTCACCAGATCCATGATATAAAGTGTGCAGGGACTATTTTGCAATGGACAATAGAGCACAACGGTGCCCAAGGACATTACAAGTAACAAGGCATTAACAGGGGATGGAGTTGGAAGGAAGATTTTTTATTCTTAATGTATTTTGTGTCAAAGGAAAATCAATAAAAAAAAACTATTGAAATCTAAAGTGTGTGAGGGACCCTGGAGTCTGCTTCTACCAGCTGCATGATACTGCTTTACAGAATTGAAATTTTATTCTTTCATTTTAAGAACATCTGCAGTGTAATTTTTAATCTGGCTTTCACCTCCTATGTAGCTTAGAGGTGCCAAACCTTGTTTCGTCTCCGCCTGTAGTTCTGCGCTGCTCTTATTTAAGTCACTGGCTTTAGCTTTAATTCTAATCTTAATTTCATATCTCACAAATTCCTACTCATTTCAATTAGCTAGATGTAAGAGATGAAAACTTTTTCTTTCACCTCAAAGGAATGGGCATGACATTCAATATCTCATGTGGCATCCGGCTGCTTGAGGTTGCACCTTGCATGCATTTCAATGTGTACGGCATAAGATCTACTATGTTTTCTATGCCTGAAACATCAGGTAAAAGACACCTTCACTTTTTGAATGTTGGGCGATTTATGGAGCCTTTAGGGTAAGGAGGGCACGTGTTTCGCAAGTTAGGTTTCAGCCAAGAAAAGGTCTGCTCGTCCACACCTTAGTCTGCTGAAAGGAGGAAAAAATACACCACAGTTTGACAAGGAATCTAAGACATTGGGTGCATTGAGTTTGGGGATATTATGCTGAAAGGAGAAACAGTCTACCAGTGAAAATGTAAATCTTTCCTCCTAAAGTCAAATGCTGTAAGGTCAATATTCCTTTTTATACCGCACTGGTTTATTATTTGCCATACACAAACAAATGCCAAAGGCCCAACTTCTAGGCACAGCAAACAATGAAACAAACATATTAGTCATACCATATAGCAAGTAAAGCCACAATGATAACAGAATGCTGCAGAGTTTTATGTGAAATATAAAATACATTAAGTATCAAGTACAAGTTTAAGAAGGTACATCACAGCATAAACATAATGCAGCATAACATAATGCAGCATAACATAATTGGAGGAACTGGCACAACGAGGGATTCTTTGCGAGGCTTAGATAAAAAGGGTTAGCAAAGTCATAATGTTGTTCAGGGATGTCGAGTCTCTGGAGTTGTTTTAATATCTGCTTAAACCTCGTGGAATATTCTTTGGTCGCTAAGGACTAGCTGATGGACTAACATTTTAGTTCACATGTTACTGACATTAATAAATTCCTTAAAAATCTTCAAATAAATCAAATAAACATACCCTTTCTCTACGTCTGTGCCTGGCAGATAAAGTTCTCTGTAACGGGGATGGTGGTGAGGAATCACCACCCAACTCAGAGTGTGGAACTGTCAAGCAATTTTCTTTCAAGTCATCAATTTCGATTTCTTCAGACCCCTTCGGCCTTGGAATGGCAAAAACTAACATGTGACAGCCACCGCAAGAAACCTATGGGAACAATGGAATTATCCGTTTTTATTCGCTGGTAACACACATAGAAAAACATTAAAAGGCAAGGATTGTTCCTTATTGGTAAGGTGGACACACTGACGTGTTTAATAAAACTGGATTAAGAAATAGAAGTAATTCTGAAAAAAAGATTAAGAATCTAGTCTGTCTTCCATATACCAACAGAAGATGACAAATGGACAAATGGAAAGATACAATTTAGTATAAACATGTGGAAGCCATCTACACTGAATGAATATAGGGGGTCATTCTGACCCTGGCGGTCATGGACCGCCAGGGCCAACGACCGCGGGAGCACCGCCAACAGGCTGGCGGTGCTCCCATGGGCATTCTGACCGCGGCGGTACAGCCGCGGTCAGATACGGGAAACCGGCGGTGTACCGCCGGTTTCCCGCTGCCCTGGGGAATCCTCCACGGCGGCGCAGCTATGGGGATTCCGACCCCCTTACCGCCATCCTGTTCCTGGCGGTTTTGGCCGCCAGGAACAGGATGGCGGTAAGGGGTGTCGTGGGGCCCCTGCAGTGCCCATGCCAATGGCATGGGCACTGCAGGGGCCCCCTAACAGGGCCCCACCAAGATTTTCAGTGTCTGCCAAGCAGACATTGAAAATCGCGACGGGTGCAACTGCACCCGTCGCACCCCTTCCACTCCGCCGGCTCCATTCGGAGCCGGCATCCTCATGGAAGGGGGTTTCCCGCTGGGCTGGCGGGCGGCCTTCTGGCGGTCGCCCGCCAGCCCAGCGGGAAACTCAGAATAACCGCGGCGGTCTTCTGACCGTGCAGCGGTATTCTGGCGGCTCCCGCCGGCCCTGCGGTTACCGCGGCCGGCGGGAGTCAGAATGACCCCCATAGTGTCTTATTCCCATTATCACAGGTACAACATAGATATTTTTGGCAATTTCTTACTACTTCAGCATGCCCCACATGTAAGAACAAATGTGAGTAAGCCTGAGAAATGACAACCACATTCCCACTCAGTAAATGCCAAACCTCTTCATCAAACTTCAAAAGAAAGACTGTGAAAGAGAAGGTGCTACACTGAAACGTTAAGGGGTGAAGAGGAATACATAAACATCGAAAATAGGTTTAAATTGTGAGAAAGAATGAGGAATTGTATTTAGAAGAGATTGTCAACCTGTGGGTTTACAGACGATGGTGACATATGGTGAGATTAACAAAGGATCATACTTATTAGTGGATAGTTCCAATGACAAGCCCCTACTACTGATGGTGAAAGAGCTTTAAACATGTAGGTCTGATAACTAGACCCATTAATAACACATTTAAAAGGACCTTTGCCATCTCTAATTGGGTTATAAACTTGCCGTTCAGACTTTGTGTTTCATATTTTTATTCACTTGCATTAAAAAAGGTTCATTATTGTGAGTTCATGACTTAAAACAAACACGATCATCGAAAAAGTAATGCCTAAATTAATTAACATGACAACCCATTTGATACTAAATCTTGTTAGAATGCACTACATAACAGTCAATAATTAAATATGACTTTCTCAGTGGCAATTAACTTCTGCAGTTAACCTAACCAACCCTAAAAGTCCAGCAGTCCCAGTGCTTCCACTTCTACATAAACTACTATGTAGCTGTTGTAGTGTTACCCAAAAACGAGCACTGGCAAAGCTAACAAGTCTCACCCTGTGGCAAGCTGGTGCAATGGTTACCATTTTTAATTGCATGCATATGCAACAAAAAGAAAGAAGAAAACATTATGCCAAATAAAAATGACAGCCATGTGTTTGCAAAATCAAATCTGCATCCATCACAGTACATAACAGCGAATGGCTGATGTTTGTGGACCTACTGCCTCATTGTATTATATATGATTAGGCACAGGTCCGTACCTAATCTTTTGAAGAGCGATGATATATATATGTATATATATATATATATATATATATATATATATATATATATATATATATATATATATATATATATATATATATATATATATATATATGAATGATCCTGCTTTCCCCGATCTCCTCGTGCCGGGCAAGCAGATGCAGGATCTGCTAGAACACAAACCAACGTTTAACTTCATCACTCCGGGATGTTGCTTTTAACTGAAATTTTAGTGAGGCTCACGCTATAGTACTTCCCACAAACCACAGGGGCAAACCAAGACAACATAATCGCTATTACAATTAATAAACTTACTGATCTTAGCTGTTTTACCTGTAAGCACATGCCTTGAATCTACCCCATTTAAAAAAGCCTCGCTGCTCTTTCTACCAGATTCCTTAGCTGCCTCGGTCACCAGAAAAATGGCTATGGACCAAAATGTCCCTTAAAGAATTACTTTTCCTGTAAGTGATAAGGGGACGTGGACCCACGATCTTACCAATCACCTGATCAGCCCTCACCATATACCAATGCTTCTCTAAAATGTGCCTGATGTTGTTGGATTGAGAGCTATATGCAGTAGTATGTCTAACCTTGTCAGGACCTTTGTCCTTTTTTTGGGGGTAGCAGCAAACTATCCCTAGTGACAGTTGCTGCTTTCTAACATGCCCCCTTAATGAAACTCACTGGGTATCTCCTGGCCTTAAATCTTTTTACCATGTAGTCTTTTTCTAAATCAAATATAGATTTTGTACTGTTATTACGTTTGGACCGAGGCAATTCCTGATAGGGAATGCTCCACTGAAATCTTGGTGGGCAGTGGCTCCGGGCATGCAGTATACCATTGCCCGCAGTGCTCTTTCTGAAAAGTCTGTTATGTATTTTGTCCTGCTCTACCCTTACCATGACATCTCGAAAATCCATTTCCGATTTGTGTGTTTTATAAGTACATTTTAGGTTCAAATCATTGTCAAAAATAAGAGAAAAAATAATCTAATTTCTTCTGAGGACCATCCCTTATTATATATAAATCATCTATATATCGAGTCCAAAATGTCAAATGTTGTGTCCTGTTTTCGTTTGCTTCCGTCCAGATGCTTTGGGCCTCCCACCAACCCATGTAGAAGCCAGTGTAGCTTGGCGCAAAGCAGTCCCAGTGAGCTGCCTGTAATATTGTTCCCCAAACAAAAAGATGTTATTCTCAAGACAAAATCGCAGCATGCTCAATAGCATCATCGTGTGGTCATAAAGACTTAGTGGCCTGTCCATGAAAAAGTATCTGCATGCCTGAATGCTAAGATCATGGTTAATACATGTGTATAAAGATACAACATCTATGGTGGCCAAAATAAATTGAGACTTCCAGGGAATGCCCTGGAACTTAGTTATAAAGTCAGTGCTGTCCCAGCAATATGATGGTAAGTTAATGACATAAGGGCATAAAAAAAATAATCTAAATAGATTACTGTACTTTCTAAAAGATCATTATATACTGAAATAATGGGTCAAACATGGAACAATTGGTTTATCAATTCTTAAAAACTGAAAATCTTCAAAGCCCAAGAGTCCCTTATCATGCCATTCATCTAAAAGCATATGAAATTGGTTATTGAAAGCTCTCATAACAACCATATAACACCAACTGCCTTAAGGAGGTTAAGGCTTTCCTTTGTCCTAGAATCAAATTACGAGCAAATGATTGCTGCTGTTTTTCCATAGGGTTATCAATTGCATGTTTAGTCTCAACTATGGTTATAGTATTTCCTCCCACACTTTTGTTTCTCTTGTTGTTCGGTAAATATTTTCAATAACTTCAACTTTCTAATGAAAAGGAAAAGATTTATACAATCTAATTCTAATAATGATTGTTCATCGTCACTTAGTTCATGTGTAGAAAGGTTTATAACCGTAGGATTAAGGTGAGGATAATTCTATGGCTATTAACCTTTCTACATATGAACTAAGTGACGATGAACGATCATTATTACAATTACGGTTATTTTTTTGTCCCACTGAAAACTTTAACTACTCTAGAACTCATATAGATCTTTTCCTTTTCATTAGAAAGATAAAACAGCTAAGATCAGTAAGTTTATTTATTGCAATAGCGATTATGTTGTCTATATCTTGGTTTGCCACTGCAGTTTGAACTATGTGGGAAGTATCATCTTCCCAGTGAAAAAAGAGGATCTTAGAACATTACCGTGCCATCAACCAGTTTCTAGACATTGGCATGGGTTCCACAAGCCTAGTAGTGAAAAGATTTCATTGTTTGGCATTGACAGAGTACCACCAAAAAAGAGAGAGGGAACAGAGAACACATTCTGAGTCAGAATACATAATCAAACTTGGGACCAAATATCCTGGCAGCCTCAATGTGGAGGAGGAACTACATGTACATATAGGCTGATCTGTATGGCTTCTTGACATTGATGCAAATTGTCCAGTATTGTTGCAAGTTTTGACGATATGTATGCGTTTTTGCAGAGAACTTGTCCATTTATCACTGGTAGGCTTGCATTTATGTTTTAGGCCTTCTTTTTGTAATTATTTTTGTTTTTTAACTTTGTTTGTGCCCATCTCAGTATTATAGATTTAGTTTTTAAACTTGATGCACTGGAAATATCCTTTTCAAAACTGTGTATGGGGTTCTGGCTATAGAATGATGCACCTTTCTTGAGTTTCAATTCTATGGTTCCTGCCCAAAAAAATGAATTATGAGTCACTGGACCCGTGATGCCGGTTTTGACTCTTTCAAACTTTTTTCACAATTGCTTCAATACACTAATGTATTCATATCTTTCAGTCACTTGGCGGTTTGATTTTGTTTTCAAGTATGTGGTGTGTATCTTGGGCGAATTTGATCGTTCAACATAGTTTTTAATTACAAACATAGAATTGAGATGTTTTAAAAAAAAGTTTTTTATTTGTAATGAATTACCATTGCCACTGACATTGACTATATCATGGGGAATGAGAATCATTTTGATTGATAAATTACGGGCAGCAGTTCAGAGCTTTATGAGGATTTTTTCTAAGTTTACAACATGTGGGGTGTTTTTAAGGATAATGGAGCTTTTTCTGCATGTTATGTGACTCTGAGGAATAACACAAGGTTGATACATGTGAGCCTCAATAAAATTACAGTGAAAGGCAACATCCCGGAGAGCGGGCCCTTTTCTTTGAAGTAGCTGAAAATACAGTTGAGAAGTTGGTGTATATATATATATATATATATATATATATATATATATATATATATATATATATATATTTTATATACATATATCCACACACATGCTTCACACAGTAAAAACAGGCTCCAACAAATCTTGGGATCCAGTCTTCTGTTTTGTACTATTTGCGTGACCACAAACTAACACGTTTTGGCCACAAACCCAGCCTTTTTCGAACAAGTGGACGCCATATTGCATACAGCTTTATACCACATGACAAACAAAACAAAATAATGGAAGAGCCGCTATGCAACATTCACGGCCGAGAACACGTGCCATTCGATACATGACTGATGCAATATTAAAAACCTTCATTGCAATAAACATGATTAAATCACAAAACTACAGCATAATATTAAATACACCCAAGTATGATAAACTGTTAAAACTGAGCATCAAGCCCAAGTTTGTAAGAGTGTGAAAAATCATTCATAATGCTATCATATAATGATTGATAACCAAGCCCAAGTTGGCAGTTTCAATTGCTCCCACTAGAATGTGCCATAATTTAATAATGTGTCCTAATATAGAAACACAAATCCAAAATGTACGTAAGGGGCTGTGCTTGACGTTCTTCCAAGCTCTAATTCATGTTCGACAAAACTCAAGGCCGCTGACCACTAAACCCTGTCACATAGATCTTGCTCTACGAAACGTTATCAGGGGTTTATTGGGCAATATGTGCCCTATGAGGGGATCACTCTTAACAAGGTGCCAGTGCTGTGTGAGGATCCTCCTCACCCTTTGATGCGCAATGCAGTACCCTCTAATCACTCTTAACTTTTGGTCGGAGTTCCTATGTTTATCCCACCAGGAAAACAGGAAGGACTCCCTCTCTTTCAGGCTGGCTCTATATCTAGACGCCTCAACTCTCTCCTGGCTGTAACCTCATGCTAGGAATTTATACTTCAGCTCTTCCTTCACCTCCACCAACAGCCTCTCCTCACTGCAGTTGCGCCTCATTCTGAGATTCTCTGCATAAGGTATGCTGTATTTTAACTTAGTAGTATGGAACCTATGTGTGTGCAATATAGAGTTGTCTGCAGTGGGTTTCATTTAAGTTTTCGTGTGGGTCCTACTATCTTTTACAAAGACCGTCGGACCCAAAAACTGGATCTCCTCCCTCCTGATAGTTGTGGTGAATTCGGAGATCAAATTATTATTATTCATCTTGTCAGTGAAACATTTAGCAGAAGCCTCAGACCCTCTCCAGATGACGAATAAATCGTTAACAAAACAGGTGCAAAAGAACACATTTTCTGACCATTCGATAGCATACTGGTGTGCAAGCAACTACTCCTCTCACCAGCCATATGCAAGTTCGCATAGCTGAGGGCGAAGCAGATGCCCATAGCTATCTCCCTCAATTGTCTTTAGATCATTTTGTCAAATAAGAAAAAATTCTTGTGAAGACACCAGTTTACCATAGCTAATAGCATTTTGATGTGCATATACAGTGATACCGGTCCAGCACCCTGAAATTGTTTGATAGCTCATGGGCCATCTTGGTGAGAAATAGTAGTGTAGAGGGATGGCACATACATGGTAATTAACAACAAGTTCTCCTCCCAGACCACATCATAAATTCTTCTAAAAAATCATGTGTCTTGAACATACAAGGGTTGATTTTGTACATATTCTTGCAGAAAAAAATTCCATGTACCTAGACGTATTTCAAAAAGTCTCCCGATAGCTGGTATTATAGGTCTGCCTGTGGGAACAATGGTGTTTTTATGAACTTTAGGTATGAGATATAGTATAGGTGTTACAGGAGAATCAACTTTCAAATAATGAGAATCAATTTTCAAATACTGATACTCTTCTTGAGTTAACAAACCCATCCCACGCCATTCAGCTAGCTCAACAAAGTATGCGGCCTGATCGTTCTGCATATCTGCTTTAGTCATTTTACAATAACAGTCCTTGTCATTCAATTGCCGCATTGCTTCAGCTCTGTACATGGCCAGTGTCTAAAGGACAATGTTTCCCCTTTTGTCGGCCTGTCAGATCACCACATCTTGTCTTAATTTCAGTTTATCCATGAGCTGGTGATTTTGGTGATATGTGATTTGGGAGTTGTCAACTAGCCGTCCCTTGTTTAGATGGGTCTTACTTTGCAAATTATTTAAGTCTTGAACCACCAGCTCAGAAAAGATGCCAATAGAATCTTTGGGCATTATGGGTAAGAAAGAAGATTTTGTTTCAAAGGGTAATATTGCACTGTTATATACATACAGTCCCTGGATGGAGATACATTCCTGTTCAGATACCGTCCCTTCAATTTCCAGAATTTATCATTCAAGCTAATCAAGTTCTTTCAACAATTTAATGTCAGATACTTTGAGATTGGCGACTTCTCTCTCACCACTGCTTGCGTTGTCTGTCAGGGTTGTTTCTTGCAATGATATTTGCGTAACTTTCCGATAAAATTGTCTAGATCTATTCTTGTTTGGCCATAATTAAACTCCATTGGTGTACAAAAAGTGAGGTCCAAGGATAAAATCTGTTCCTCTTGGAACAGTTCAATGTCTGACAAGTTTACAATGGTTTCGGTCTCCATCTGCTTCATTTCATAGCTTATCTGGTCTGTTTGGGCATGTGTATTTGTTTTTGTTCCTCCTCATCGGTTTTTCCTTTTCCTCCTCCTTTAACATTTTTATGTTGTTGTTTGGTCGTGGCCTGAGATTGAATATATATATATATATATATATATATATATATATATATATATATATATATATATATATAACCTAGTGGCAGTTGACTCTAGGTAGTTATAGTTAGGACCTAGTTTCTATAGAAAAAGAGTTGTTTTTCTAATCGCTTTGGTGCCATTAGGTGAATCTTCACCAGGTTTCCCCAAATAATATGAGGCTTACGTCAGCTGCTGTCTGGAAAGTTTCAGGGTGACCCGTCAATCGGGAGCTGAGAAATAGGGAGGGTCCCAAAACGCTTTTTCCCCATTCATTTTTCTGTAGGGATTTTGAACAGCGATAGCGCACGAACCACTGGATGGAATTACATCACATTGGTAGGAAAGCTAGTTCTTGGTCCAGAAAGTGATATATATATATATATATATATATATATAGATGCGGATACATTGCCTCTCCTGCGCAGAGCTATCTGAAAAAACAAGACAAGTGGCCAATTCTACAGTCCTGAAAAGAGTCCCGTTCTTAGGATGTGCTAGATTTTGTACAGGTAACACAAATTAAAAAAGTCTTCTTTCTTGGTCCTTTTAAATGTGTTTAATTATCCGAATCTTTGAGAAACCTAAGTGGTATTTTGACTTTCCCTTTATAGATAACAGTACCATGTATTATTTGAGGCATAATCCTGAAATGGAAACAAAGGGTACATCCCCTATGTCTCCGTGAGTGGAGGCTTTCTGTCCGAGACACTATAACAGTGTCACTCTGCAGGTATCAGGATAGATAAATTCATGATTACTAACCTCACAGAACATAGGGTTTTATGTTGCTTAATTTCTGATTAAAGGGAGTTGACTTTTTAGGCTTTTGATATACAATGAATTATTTATTTTATTTATAATTTCGAAATTCATTCTCACTTAGGTTCCGTGGATCCATGTTTGCTCACTCTTTGGTTGCTTGAGTCACCCATCGCTATTTCATCTTTATACACATTTGTGCACTCTATTATAATAATTCTATTTGGGCATTTTGCATGCATTAGATGTGTTCTTTTTTGCATGAGTTTATAATTTAAAAAGTCTCAGTTTCTACCATTTGGGACTCCCGTTTCTCAGGTGAGTTATTTATATGTTTGACCATATTAGATATCATATATGTATGTGGCACATATCCAGATTTTGGCATACGATGCTGTCAGAATGTCCGGTCGCTGGGTCCACATCAATAATGGACTAGAAGATTGGGAACTGCCCTGATGAAGGTAGCCTCAAGAAAAGAGGATTACCGAAACGTGCATAGGCCATAGGTTCCTTTTGCATCTTTGTCTGAGATCGTTGCAATACCAATATTGGACTTTTATAAATAAAATTCTCATTGACATTTATTAGGATATGTATGAATTGCATTTGTATTTTTAGGAATTGTTTTAGTCATGAGGAATATTAGTTTTCTTGTATTGTTTTCTATGGATGTTTTAATAGAGTGTGTATGTGGGGTGATTGAGTTAGTTTTGTAGCTTTTTGTATCAGTTTAGGTTTTACTTATTTGATTTTTGTAAATAAACTTAATAAAATAATGTATTGTGGATATCATCAAAACTTTGAGATGTCATATATTGATGGAGATTTAAATCAAGATATTTATCTATTTTCAAGGTTGAACATGAAAGTGTGATATAGACATGTTGTTATAACTTATATATATTGGTAAAGACATACATAATAATTTGTATTGATATAAATTGTATTGTTGGTTTTGAAGAATATCTTTTCAGGAGTATTCAAAGTAGCTCATTACCTTAGTTTACTTTACAGTTTATATTTCCCTGCTTGAGCTACGGTAATTAGGTCAGGGAACCCCATTGGTTTTATCCAGAGCTCCACACAATAGAAGCAGTACTGTGATTGGCTGACAGCAACCTGTGCAGAAAGTTGTGGCCGACGTTTTATGAACCGGTGCACGGTCCCATGATATAAAAATAAGGGCTGAAAACAATAAAAGGGGTCAGGGTAGAGGTACTCTGACCTCATAGGGTTTATTAATGAGTGTCTGAGGGACCCCTTCTATTTTAAAAAAGATTAAAAAAACTTTTTTTAGCCACAGACGTGGTGTTCCAACTCCGTTGCGGCACTCAGCATAGCCTCCGTGTAACATTGCGTCGAGGTTGTGAAACCTGCTGATACATTTTTTTAAAAGATATGTATTCACACACTCACAGACTCACTCAGACAGTCACACCGCCACTCACTCACCCTGGTACACCCACTCAAGGACCAACTCACACACTCTGGCAGTCACTCACAGACCCACTCAGATGGTGATAACCCCACTCACACACACACACAGATCCACTAAGTCACAAGCCCACTCACACTCATGCACACACTCAGAAACTTACACAACCACTCAGAGACCCAACCACACACTCATGCACCTGCTCACAAACCTAGTCGGACACTCACACACCCACTTAAAGACTAACTCAGAAAATCCTGCATCCACTCACAGACCCACTGAGACACTTACACCCAATCACAGACCCACTCAAACTGTTGCACATCACTCACAGAACCACTCAGACCCTCACACACCCATTCTCACACCCAGACACTCTCATACCCAGAGACACCCTATCACACCTATTCTCACACCAAGAGAGGCAGACCATTCGGCTGTGCATGGTTGGTGGTTATGGGGGTTGCCTGCAGGCCCAGTGGCAAACCCCCACCGAGCACAGTCAAAGGCCTTGCGCGGCACAGATTGGATTAATGTATAGTAATTAAAATTACTGCCAAAGCAGCTCCATGCTTGCTGAATATAATATAATATTATATATATATATATATATATATACCGTGGGGGAAGCCCTGATGGCCCATAAAGGGCTAAAAAAAAAAACTGCCGGTTGGAGTTCAGCTGGACTCATTTCACTCTTTTTTTAATAAAAACAAATTAATATAGTTTTAACAAAAAAAATAGCAATCACATTTTATATTTTAAATTGAACACAGATATCTCATTCTAAGTATATCAGACATCAAAATCTAAAAAAAACTATCTCTTTCCCTCTCACTTTCTTTCTCTTTCGAACAATTTCTCCCACTCACAAATCCACTCAGACACGTACGCACCCACTCACAGACCCCCTCAGACACTTACAAACCCACTCACAGACCCACTCAGACACTGACACCCTCATGCACCCACTAAAGCACTGATGTATGCACTCTCACGCCCAGACAGACAAGCTGACAGACACTCTCAACCTCAGATGCAACCTCTCACACCTATAATGGTATTGGGTGGTTAGGGGTGTTGGCCACAGGGACTGGCTTCAAGACAGGTCTTGCCAGAAACCTCCCTTGCGCACAGGTGAAGGCCATGCACGGTGCCAAGTTGGGTGCTTACATGGGTCAGGACCTGGCCAGAGGTGATTGGATTAACCTATAGTAATAAAAATGACTATTCGTTTAAAAAAAACAATAGAAATTCACTGAAAAAAACGGTGACGTTATTGTTAGGAAAGGTACAAAACCATAGAAATTCACAGTTGCAGTTAGTTACCTCAAGTAACTATAACTCATACCCTAAGGTAAGTATAACATGCTTCCTTGCCTGCACTGCTAATTACCCCACATATCTGATGGCAAATTTCTATGGTTTTGTATATTTAAAATTTGAGCCCCGTAAACTTTGTTTTTTTCAGAGAGTATATATATATATATCGACCGCCAATAAAACAGTGGCGGTCGAGAATTGGTAGTTACAGTAAGGTCTGTTTTGCCATAGAAAGAGCATTTTTTGGTTTGCTAATAACTTTGGCCCCATTTGACAAATCTTCATAAACGTTCCAGAAAAAAGTTCATCCACTCATCTACGTCAGCTCCTTCCTGGAAGGTTTTGGGTCGGTCCATCAAGCGGGGGTCGAGAAAAAAGGGGGTTCTCAAAATGCAAAATCCCCATGCATTTTCGATAGGCTTCTTTAGAAAAGGCTTCAGTAAAAACTGCTGAACGGAATGACACCAAATTTTGCACAAAGCTACATCTTGGTCCAGAGATTGTTTTGTTTTGATTTGGTGTTAATCCGTTCAGTGGTCTTGGAGAACTTAGGGCTCAAAATCAACTGTATATTTTGTTTACTGGGTCGACAGACTATCTGGAGCACCAATTTAAAAATAAAATGTTCTGATTGACCCAGGTAACTTTATTTCCCTTGGGTCATTTTGTTTACATGGGAGTCAAACTCATGTGAGAGCGAGCTCTCTGATTGGCTGCCAGCAACATGCGCAAAATATTGTTGGCAGCCATTAAAGGACTCGGGGATTTCGTTCCCTGTCCTCAAGTTGTAAAAAAATAAATAAAGATATATGGGTCAGGGTAGGGATACCCTGACCTCCGAAGCCCCATCATGGAAACCCAGAGAGACCCTCCATCCCTCGGTGCCCAAAAGAAAAAAAAACATACATCAGAAAATACTGCAAACCTGTGAGACTCTTATGAGATTGAGAAGAAAAAATAAATAAAATCTAACTGCTAGCTAGGCCACATTTATAAACTTTAAGCCTCGGAGAGCCCACCCCTGGTGTTATATTTATAATGGGGAGGGGAACTGGGTGGCACCCCTCACCGAGCCTCCAGAGACACCAGGAACCCCACCCCGGAGCAGAATACATTGTTTATGAGCCATTTATGTCCTCAGGGTTCCCCTTCCCCTGACGCCGGCTCAGATGCTATGACCTGCGAGCTCATCCTTGCAAAAAGGAGTTGTTTGTTCTCGCTTGGCAGGAGCATATTTAACACTCCCGCCAAGCAGAAGCAAACAGTAAGTCCATTACCATGAGGCGGGAGCTTAAAAAATGCTCCCAAAAATGCGGCATTGGGAGCTGCTCCCTGCAGGAGGGAGCAATGCCGGCTCCTGCTGTATGTGACACTCTGATGGGTGCTCTGGGTGGGCACCCACCTTTATGTTTCACGGCCCCCAGAAATGGGGTTCCCAGGGGCAGAAACCAGCCGGGGAAGGGGGCTGTGTGCTTCACCTCCCCCTGCAAAATGTAGGGAGGCCCCAGGGGATGGGGTTCACAGGGCCAAAATCAGCCTGGGGTGACCGGGGGCAAAATGGTCCCCCTAATAAATGAAGCTGGGGACAGGGTCCCTGGGGTCAAAATCTGCCTGGGCAGTTCCCCTAATAAATGATGCCAGGGCACCATGGGATGTGGCTGAATTCAACCTGGGGAGAGGGGCTGTGTGCCTCCACGGGATGTGGTCTCGAGGGCCGATATTGCACTGTGGGGCCATGAGCCTCCCTCCCCTGAACATTTCCCTGTTCCATGGGGATGGGACCCCCAGGGCCGAAATCAGCCAGAGGAAGGGGATTGTGTGCTCTTTCCCCCTAAATATTACCCTGGGCCCTGGTAGATGGGGTCCCTGGTCCGAATCAAGCCTGGGGAGGGGAGGCTGTGTGCCCCCTCACAATAATAAATTAAGCCAGGCCCTAGAGGATGGGGTTAAGGGGGACAAAAATTGGCTGTGTGCCCCCCCCCCCCTTAATAATGAGGCCAGGCCCTGGGGGTTGGGATCACCAGAGCCGTAATCAGCATGGGGAGGAAGTCCACTTGAAGAACATGTTGCCGGGCCCATCAGTGACGCCATCAATTATGTCATTTGAAATGTCATCATTTATGTCATAGAACAGTAGTCCCCAACCTGTGGTCCGGGGACCCATTGTGGTCCGCAAAGCTCCTCAGGGGGTCACCGACTGCTCAGAAAATGTAATAATTTTAGCAGATTAGGTACCCAGTTTTCCATTATGACTCGGGGGGGGGGTCCCGGATTCAAATAACGATTCAGTGGGGGTCCCCCGGGTTCCAGTACTGTTAAAGTGGGGGGTCCACAGAAGTCAAAATGTTGGGAACCAATGTCATAGAACATGCCAAGAGTGATGCATATATATATATATATATATATATATATATATATATATATATAAATATATGTGTGTGTGTGTATATATTTAAATATATATATGCACATATACACGCACACACACACACACACATATGTATCATTTATTATTTGATTTGTTACTTTTATTTTTATGGCATTAAACTAGCAAGACAGCTAAAGTAATCATAAGAAGAGCTCAATTCACAAAACCCAAACTTGAAAAGAGAGAAATTTGGTCTGGTACATTACTCATAGGTACAGAGCAATTTTCTGAAATGTCAGGGAATCACAAGGGATCCACTAAATCTATGACTATCATAGCTTTCTTGAAATATCCCACTGAATAACATTTACATTTGCAACCTTTCCACTACGCAGAAAATTGTACATGCATTAAAGGGACAGAAATGTGCTTGCATACGTGTGATATGTTATTTTTAAATGGGAAAGTATTTTGGAGAAACCTATTTTTCTACTGACCCACTGTGGTAAAACAGGGCTGATTGCGGAGCCCCCTGACTTTTTGCCCCCATTTTTCACTTTTTGCAAGTGTTTTCCTGACTCTGATGGTGCTCTGGGTACTGCTAACCAGTCCCAAGGTCTGTGCTCTCTATAAAATGAGTATGCAAATTAGGCTAATTATAATTGGCTAAGTCACCCTGCCTAGAAGTCCCTAGTACATGGAAGGGCATGTAGGTTTAGGGACCCCAGCATAGGTGGTGCCCCCATAGGTGCACAGCTGAGGTGCCCAGTGTCATTGTAAAGGCAGGCCTGCCTTGCTGGCTGCTTTTAAATTAAAGTTATATGCAAATTCGACTTTGGAATTGAAAGTAGTTCCAAAGCCCTAAACTACCTTATTTTTACATATGTGACCCCTAAGGTGTGACCTATGTGGCCGTTGCACTGGGAGCCATGTAACTATAAGCAGGGAGCTTATGAAAATAGTTTTATAAGCTCTGGTGAGGTAAAACAGCCAAATTAGTTGTTCCTTCATTGTAGTGAATGGCCTCCATAGGCTAGAATGTACCAACTCCTGAAGAAACTGACCAGCCGACCACTGTCCAGTGGCCAAAAAGGAGTTTGCACTAGGTGCATTCTGGGAGTTGTAGTCCGCACCCGCAAGGAGCATCTCAGAGCTTCTGGAACCTTGGGGTGAGCTGTGGACCTCAAAAGAACCTTAAAGGAACATCCTTAAGAAGATCCAGAAGTTTGGAGAAGTTATGGAAAAAAGCTCCATAAAGGGACCGACCCGCCGCAGCAACTCTAGCCAGCTTGCCTCAACCGTGACCCGGCCTGACTTGCAGGTTTGTCCCGGTCAAGGTAATCTGAGAAAAAGTGACTACGTCCGAACTTTGGAAGTTGACCAGGACCTCCCAGGCAGTCTATCTGAAGAGGGCTCCAGGGACGTTGGATCAAGATTCAGGTTTTCATCTCGAAAAAACGACTAAGTCCGAAGGTAAAAATCTCCACAGAGGGATACCGCAAAGCGTATCTGAGGAAGAGTTCCAGGAGGACAGATTGGACTGGCGACTTGGTGCTGCTGAAGAAAAATCTCCAAGAAAACGACTACGTCCGACGGTAAACTTTTGACAGAGGCCTCCCGTGATCTGTAGCCGAGCAGGGCTCCATCGTCGTCGGCCTCAAACTTTGACTTTGCCCGGTCGAGGTGCGACCAGGTGACCAAATTGGCGCTATTCGTTTCTAGGTGCTAAAAAGCATTAATTCTTTAAAAATTCATATCTCCAGTTCCCCTTATCCGATTTTATTAGTTTTGGTGTCATTTTAAAGATAAAAATATAATCTATTTTCATAAACTGGTGTTGGATTTTTATTATGTTTCGGTTTTACTTATTTACTGTTTTGTGATTTTTAAATGCTTTACACATCTGTCTCCTAAGTTAAACCTTGTCGCTTGTTGCCAAGCTACCAAGGGTTGAGCTGGGTTTAACTTATTGAGACCTAACTGGACCTAAGTGGAGGTTAAGGGCCTATTGCTAAGTGTAGGTATGTACCTGCCCTTACCAATAACCCATTTTCCAACACCCACCAAACACAGGGGTGTTCTCGCATGCACCCTAGAAACAGAATGACCAACAGCAGCAAATCTGCATGCCTTTCCACAGTGGGAACATAAGTGACTACCCTCAAACCTACAAGATTTTTAGTATTCATGTATTTTTGAGCTTGCCATAACCTGGAGCAGTATATACTTGACAGTGCAGCAAATCTGCTTAACTGGTGCATTCTCATGTAGACACCTCAAACATAACATTTCCCCAGAAATGACCCTGTTTCCTCATGAATGAAATTCTACCTCAAAGTGTTTTTCATGCATCCATATTTAACTATTTTTTTGTATTAATCAATATCAATTATAACTTATCCTATGAGGCAAGGTATTTTAACAATTGGAATATCAGGGCTTCCCAAATCGCAGAAAATTCCTGATGCATTACGTTGAAATTATTAAAGACCCACGTCAAGTGCTGATTACAGTTTAGCTTCAATGATTTCTCAAGGTTTACTATATATCCAGCTACAGCTGTTAAAGATGTCACCAAATTCTATACATTTCCTCAAAAGATTTAATGTTACATTTATACCATTCTTAGCATATATTACAATATTACATTGAGTGTAGTTCCTGGTACAGTCTCTGTGTAAGTGGTTCCAAAAATAAACTAAAAGAAGCAGAGAAAGCAGCACCCCTGTCTGGTGTGTCTGCAAGACAATTTGTGTGACCTATTTATTGACCACTAAGTGGGAGATGGTGCCCAGATTGTAGTATAGAGAGAGTAAACAGAAAAATCTTAAATTGTAGCCCAAATTCAATGTTCAAAATTATAACCCAGAGTAGGTTCAATTCCTCCACAGGATAAAATGTGTTTTCTGCAATGAGACCAATAATCAGAAGTTGTTCTCTCTTCTGTAATTGTCACCATGTTTGTTTGGATGAACACATTTGAGAAGAGCCAATGGTTGGTCATGGTCAGATCTCTCCACCCCTGAAGAAACCTACACTCACCTAACCTTTATCAGTAAGATCATCAAAAGATCATTAAAAGGAAAAAGGGACGTAGTTTTGATAACTATCTCTGATGGATATGTTATTGACTTGCAGATTCCTCATCTACTGAATATCCCAAGGTGCCAGTCTGGGTCTGGAAACTTTTCCACAGCTTTTTTGCGGCAGTATAGGGTGCTGGCTCCAATTCCTAATTGGGAACAGCACCACAGTATCATCACTGGAGCCATAAAGCACCCACTCCAGTGCACCAGGGTCAATTCCCCACCCATTTATTCAGTGCCCTTAGAGGCAGAGAGAAGGAAATAACATCAACTGTAGCGGTACAGCAATCTGGGCTTGACCTTTTCTGATGTGGCCTTCGACCTTTCTGGAGAATGTGGGGGTGGGTGTGATAAGTGAGGCAGATTGAGTATCCACCAAATAGATCATTGCCTAAAGTCAGTTACTTCTTTTTCTGAGGGACATGTAAACCTACAGAATCCTCACCTGTTGAAAACATTCCAAAGCAGTATCACTCACAGGTGGTGGATCTGAAGGAATGGTCAGACGAGGAAATCCCAGAGTATTAAGTGTGCAAAATACCCAGTGATGATCAATGGAGAATCAAAGCAATAATGTTTGTTGAAGAAGTGAAGGGAAGTCCATGTCCCCGCATGACAGATGTTGGCCACAAGAACACCCTTGGTTACTGTTTACATTGAAGACTTTTCCCTGGTGCAGTGGGTCAAGATAATCCCATGAGGTTTCTTCTTGATAGCTTAATAGACACTATTATCAAACGAGATAAAGTTCTCTTTTGAACCTCCTTCCCCTGCCTGCTGTCTGTATACCCTATAAAGACCTGATCATCAGACACGATCTTCTTGGTGCAGTCAGTATAAAAACTGACTGCCCTTCTAGGCCCAATCAGTGTAGTCTTTCCTGCTCCATGGAGGGTGAAGAGAGTAATGGACTGCCCCTGATGGGAAAGGGGCATCACCTTGGGAAGGAAAGTACTTTAGTCCTGAGGACCAACATGTTTGGAAAGAAACACGTATAGGGCAGACAGATGCACAATGCTTACAACTCACTGATGTACCTCGCTGAGGTAATGGTAACAAGAAATACTGTTTTGAACATTTACAACCTGAAAGTTACAAATATAGAGAAAGTCAAAGGGAGCGCCCAACAAAAAAGTCAAAACAAATGAGGTACGGGAAATACATAAACCACTTCCTTCAAAAAATCTCATAATGATCAGGGATGTGAACAGGGATGGTTGGTTTTGGAAGACAGAGGGAAAACTGACAAGGTGAGCCTTCAATGGGTTCACATCATGCTTCAAACACCAGATAACAAATCTATCCCATTTTCCAGAGTAGACTTGTCAGAAGTACCCGAGTTCAACAATTTCCACAGGAGCAGAAGATGAACCTAATGCCCCTCCACCAGTACCATGCTGTTAAGTAACTGTATCTTTAGCGTTAAGCAGTGACAGGGGGAATGGGGAAGTGGAGCAAGAAATAGGAGAGACTGCCTTGTGGAGGATGGTGTTACTTCTACCTCTAGTCCTCACAGCTATGGGTGTAAAACTATTCAGCACCTGTAGTCTGAGAAACAAAAACATTATTTGCACATACAAATCGCCAATTTCCTGTTGACCAATATCATATATATACCTGTACACAATATGCTTTGTTCTTTATCCAAGGCTACAGGCTTGTGCTACTTTCTTGTAGTAATAAAAGTCTCTTATTATTTGTAGAATTGGAATATAAAGTTGAGACTGGCTCCTTCATACTTTTGTTAGAAATGCCTTATGAACTGGAGAAAATCTTCTATTAACATTTTACATTGTACAAAGTCTCTTATAATTTTAGTTCTGAATTTGAATGTTTAAGTAATTTACATTTATTTACATTTACACTTGGAAGGTTATTGTCTTCCTGTACCTGACGTTCGTCACTTAAAAAATACAGCTAGTTTCTATGATATGATTTCTCCTGAGAAATAAGTAGAAAGCTTTTGGATTTTTTTTTTTTTTTAAGAATATTTGTATTCAAATTTTGTAAACACAGCCCAGCTACAGTCAATGGTTACAGCACATGTTATACATACATTATACTGCATTATCCTGGGCAAGCACTGCATGGACAGTGGTACGTTACCATTATCACTCTGTCCGGTTATGTAACTTTCTCTGGCCTATTTTCTATAGTTATTCAGGTCTCATCTCGATTGCTCAGTGTGAGTTCCACTGACCCCAAGTCTTTTTCCATTTGTTGAAGCAACCTCTTCCTTGGTATACTAATTTTTCTGTGCTTTGGCACCAGTCCATATCCCTTCTCCAATCTTGAATCATCTGGGTTGTGGTGCTCCCCACACCCTTGCTATATTTTTCTTCACCACCAATCAACAACCAAATTGTCTTATATCAAGGCTGTGTCTGATCTCCCTTTATCTTAAGGAGAAGCCACTTGGCATCCAAAGTAATCAGTTTTGTTGTCACCCGTATCATCAATCTAGTGACTTTCTCCCAGTAGGGTTGTATCCCTGGACAGGAGACCACAGTCTATTTATAAATGTGCCCTTTTGGCCACACCCTCTGATGCAGTCCTTGGTGAGGACCACCATATTTTATAAAGCAGGGTCGAGGCGATATATGTTCGGTGTAAGTCACATAATTGAATCAAGCAGAATCCTGCTTGAATAGCTATTTCTCTGGGGCTTTGTAGTGTCTCTGTCCATTCCTCATCTTCCAGGTGCCCTATCTCTGCTTCCCATTGTGCCTCGAGTGGACCCAGATCCTTTGAGGCATTATTCATAATCTTTCCATATGTTAGTGAGGCGGCCTTTGTGGTCATGGGGTCCAGTAGGAGTTTGTCTTCCAGGGGTGAGGATTCTTCTATTTGTGAACCCCATGGGAGGTGGACCCCATAGGTGTGTTACTTGGAGGTAATGATAGTGTTCAGCATCAGCGAGCTGAAACTGAGCTTGTAATTCCTCGAAGGTATTAGGTCTGTGACTTCTACCCAGATCCCCCAGTTTCACAATGACTATTAGTTCCCACTTGGAAAATCCCAGTAACCCCTGTGTCTCAGATAATTGATCACTGTCCCAAAGTGGGGTCTGTTCTGTCAATCTGCCCCTCCTCCCCAAGAATCATGTAAATACTCACCACATATCGGCGATGGATTGAGTATGGACCAGCAGTGTTTTCCTTGTTTCTTTTTTGTATAGCATGGGGGAGGTAGCCTCTGGTCCCCAAAGCCTCCTCTTCGGCCCATATTGGGGAGTTCCTTGAGGTCTGCGTAGACCCAATCGTTAATAACTATTTGGAAGGCCCAATAGTATTTAACAATGCTGGGGATCACCAATCCCCCTGCCATATACTCCCCTCTGAAGCTTGTTCAAAGCGATCCTTGCCGGTCCCTTGTCCCAGAGCAGAAGACCGACCTCCAGCTCAATTGTTGGAAGAATGAGCGATATTTGGGGAATGATATATTTTGATTCTGTATAAAATAAATGCGATAGAGTCAGCATTTTACACGAGCAGCTCTACCCCCATTATTAATAATAATGGTAGCTTTCACCAATGGTCTACATTGTGGTGGAATCAGTCAAGGAGCGTGTATAGATTCCTTTTTAGGAATTCCGTTGTATCTTTAGCAATGTAAATACTGAGATAGATGAACCTTTCTGAGTGTACAGGTAATGATACCCTCCTCTGGAGTTGGGGCATCCCCCTGTCATTTGGGAACAGACATGATTTATCCAAGTTTATACGCTAGCTGGAGTGATCTCCAAAAATGAAGAAAATATGTAGCCCTCTGTCAATTGACAGGGTAGGGTTACTGAGGTATAGGAGTACAGCATCAGCATATAAAGAGATCCAATCTTCCCAAACAGTCCCTCCTTCTACGCCTCAGAGAGTGGGTCTGCTCTCACTCAGGCCGCCAGAGGTTCCAACGCTAGGGCAAATAACATGAGGGACAATGGGCATCCCTTTCCGGTACCTTTATCCAGGACAAATTGCCTAGAGACAACTCTGTTGACCATGACGTTTGCTAATGGATTTGTGCAAAGGAGGGTGACCCAAGCGCAAAACTTTGGACCAAAGTCAAGACGCCTCAGTGTGGCGAACATAAAGTCCCATTCAATACTGTCGAAAGCCATTTGTGCGTCCAGCGCTAGCATTACAGTTGGCTCTCGATCAGCCTTCCCTGCTGGGTGAAGTATCCCATATAACCTCCTTAGATTCAGCCGTGTTCCACTGTAGGGCATGAGCCCCGATTGATCGGAGTGTATCACTGAGGTGATCACTTTGCATAGTGGTAATGCCAGTGCCTTTGCCAGCACTTTGGCCTCTACATTTAGGAGTGAAACGGGCAGTAAGAGTTATAGGTGGTTTATTTTCCTTTGGGATTACTATGATCATCGCCATCCCCTGGTCCCTGGGGAGTACACCCACCCTCAGCACCTCGTGATACATAGCCAGTAGGTGTTTAGACACCTTTGTTGCCATCCCCTTGTAAATTTCAACCTTTAGGCTGTTTGGACCCAGTGCTTTCCCCACTTGAAGGGAACTCAGGGATTCTATGATTTCAGTTTCTGACAGTTCGCCTCTCTAAGGCGTCTCTCTGTCCACATCAAATAGGGTTTGGACTTTAATGTCTCTAAGAAACTCATCGCATTCCTTTGGTGAGACCCCAGAGGAAGTGGTAAAACGAGTTTCGTAATAAGTTGCAAAGGCTACCACGATGTCCTTCCCCTTCACTGTCTCGAATTTGTAGCACCCCTCCCCTGATCACAACTCTCCAGCCATGCCAGAAGTTTGCCCTCTTTATTTCCAACCTCATAAAGTCGACTTGTGTACAACGTTGGTGTTTTCTACACAAGTTTTCAGAGACTGTCCGAAACTCGCTCTCTTTAAGTTTGTGGCTCTTCTGTGTATTCACCTAGTCTGGGGTTGCAGCTTCTAGCTCTTGTATTTCTGGCTCCAGTGCTTCTAGTGTCGCTCACTTTTCCTTTTGAGTTCCAGCAATCATAGGGATTGCTTGGCCTCTGATTGTTTTAAAGGCTTCCCACAGAATACAGGGGGATTGGACTGTACCTGCATTATCTTTAAAGAACTGTCCCGCCGCTTTTTGAGTTGTGTCATCTTGGTCTTATTTCTAAAGTACCAGAGGTCTATGCGTGGCATTGCTTCTAGCCTAGGGAGTGACCCCCGGTTTGTCACTGTCAGTGGTCAGATATTCCACTGGCCCCCTGTCTGGATGCAAATCTGAATGTCGTTGTGTGGTGGGCCATTAGGTAGTCCAGTCGGAATGCGCCGAAGTGTGCAGCTCAGCTGAATGGGTACTGGAGGTCCAAGGGGTTGTGTAACCACCAGACGTCCGTAAGGCCTAGTGCATCTACGAAGGCCATCAGGAGAGACAGTCTCCTCTCACTGGATTTTGGGCCTGTACTATCTACTGTGGGGTAAATCACTGCATTCCAGTCTCCCCCCTGACTAGTATACCCAGGGACAGTTTCTGCAGTACGTCACTAAGATGTGGCAGAGTTTGTGTGTGTATCTTAGGTGGTATGTGTAGGAGGCTGGCCTGGCTTGTAGTGGGTACCAAGGGGTACTTACACCTTGCACCAGGTCCAGGTATCCCTTATTAGAGTAGATGGGTGTCTAGCAGCTTAGGCGGATAGAAAAGGTAGCTTAGCAGAGCAGCTTAGGCTGAACTAGGAGACGAGTGAAGCTCCTACAGTACCACTAGTGTCATATGCACAATATCATAAGAAAACACAATACACAGATATACTAAAAATAAAGGTACTTTATTTTTATGACAATATGCCAAAAGTATCTCAGTGAGTACCCTCAGTATGAGGATAGCAAATATACACAAGATATATGTGCACAATACCAAAATATGCAGTAATAGCAATAGAAAACAGTGCAAGCAATGTATAGTCGCAATAGAATGCAATGGGGGCACATAGGGATAGGGGCAACACAAACCATATACTCTAGAAGTGGAATGCGAACCACGAATGGACCCCAAACCTATGTGACCTTGTAGAGGGTCGCTGGGACTGTAAGAAAACAGTGAGGGTTAGAAAAATAGCCCACCCCAAGACCCTGAAAAGTAGATGCAAAGTGCACCTAAGTTCCCCAAAGAGCACAGAAGTCGTGATAGGGGAATTCTGCAAGGAAGACCAACACCAGCAATGCAACAACGAAGGATTTCCTGACGAGAGTACCTGTGGAACAAGGGGACCAAGTCCAAGAGTCACGATCAAGTCGGGAGTGGGCAGATGCCCAGGAAATGCCAGCTGTGGGTGCAAAGAAGCTGCCACCGGATGGTAGAAGCTGTGGATTCTGCAAGAACGACAAGGACTAGAAACTTCCCCTTTGGAGGATGGATGTCCCACGTCGTGAAGAAGCATGCAGAGGTGTTTCCGTGCAGAAAGACCGCAAACAAGCCTTGCTAGCTGCTGTGGCCCAGGAGGGACCAGGATGTCGCCAATTGCGTGAGGAGACAGAGGGGGCGTCCAGCAAATACAGAGCCCACTCAGAAGCAAGCAGCACCCGCAGAAGTGCCGGAAGAGGCACTATGAAGGGGAGTGAACCAGAGCTCACCCGAAGTCACAAAGGAAGGTCCCACGACGCCGGAGGACAACTCAGGAAGTCGTGCACTGCAGGTTAGAGTGCCGGGGACCCAGGCTTGGCTGTGCACAAAGGAAATCCTGGAAGAGTGCACAGGAGCCGGAGCAGCTGCAAATCACGCGGTACCCAGCAATGCAGTCTAGCGTGGGGAGGCAAGGACTTACCTCCACCAAACTTGGACTGAAGAGTCACTGGACTGTGGGAGTCACTTGGACAGAGTTGCTGAGTTCAAGGGACCTTGCTCGTCGTGCTGAGAGGAGACCCAGAGGACTGGTGATGCAGTCTTTTGGTGCCTGCGGTTGCAGGGGGAAGATTCCGTCTCCCACGGGAGATTTCTTCGGAGCTTCTAGTGCAGAGAGGAGGCAGACTACCCCCACAGCATGCACCACCAGGAAAACAGTCGAGAAGGCGGACGGATCAGCGTTACAAGGTCGCAGTAGTCGTCTTTGCTACTTTGTTGCAGTTTTGCAGGCTTCCAGAGCAGTCAGCGGTCGATTCCTTGGCAGAAGGTGAAGAGAGAGATGCAGAGGAACTCTGATGAGCTCTTGCATTCGTTATCTAAAGAATTCCCCAAAGCAGAGACCCTAAATAGCCAGAAAAGGGGGTTTGGCTACTTAGGAGAGAGGATAGGCTAGCAACACCTGGAGGAGCCTATCAGAAGGAGTCTCTGACGTCACCTGCTGGCCCTGGCTACTCAGAGCAGTCCAGTGTGCCAGCAGCACCTCTGTTTCCAAGATGGCAGAGGTCTGGCGCACACTGGAGGAGCTCTGGGCACCTCCCAGGGAAGGTGCAGGTCAGGGGAGTGGTCACTCCCCTTTCCTTTGTCCAGTTTCGTGCCAGAGCAGGGCTGGGGGATCCCTGAACCGGTGTAGACTGGCTTATGCAGAGATGGGCACCATCTGTGCCCATCAAAGCATTTCCAGAGGCTGGGGGAGGCTACTCCTCCCCAGCCCTGACACCTTTTTCCAAAGGAGAGGGTGTAACACCCTCTCTGAGGAAGTCCTTTGTTCTGCCTTCCTGGGCCAAGCCTGGCTGGACCCCAGGAGGGCAGAAACCTGTCTGAGGGGTTGGCAGCAGCAGCAGCTGCAGTGAAACCCCGGGAAAGGTAGTTTGGCAGTACCCGGGTCTGAGCTAGAGACTCGGGGGATCATGGAATTGTCTCCCCAATGCCAGAATGGCATTGGGGTGACAATTCCATGATCTTAGACATGTTATATGGCCATGTTCGGAGTTACCATTGTGACGCTATACATATGTTGTGACATATGTATAGTGCACAAGTGTAATGGTGTCCCGCACTCACAAAGTCCGGGGAATTTGCCCTGAACAATGTGGGAGCACCTTGGCTAGTGCCAGGGTGCCCACACACTAAGTAACTTAGCACCCAACCTTTACCAGGTAAAGGTTAGACATATAGGTGACTTATAAGTTACTTAAGTGTAGTGGTAAAAAGCTGTGAAATAACGTGGACGTTATTTCACTCAGGCTGCAGTGGCAGGCCTGTGTAAGAATTGTCAGAGCTCCCTATGGGTGGCAAAAGAAATGCTGCAGCCCATAGGGATCTCCTGGAACCCCAATACCCTGGGTACCTCAGTACCATATACTAGGGAATTATAAGGGTGTTTCAGTATGCCAATGTAAATTGGTGAAATTGGTCACTAGCCTGTTAGTGACAATTTAGAAAGAAATGAGAGAGCATAACCACTGAGGTTCTGGATAGCAGAGCCTCAGTGAGACAGTTAGTCATAACACAGGTAACACATACAGGGCACTTATGAGCACTGGGGCCCTGGCTGGCAGGGTCCCAGTGACACATACAACTAAAACAACATATATACAGTGAAATATGGGGGTAACATGCCAGCCAAGATGGTACTTCCCTACAGTATGTAGACTGAACAAATATTTAGGGTGCAGGCTTGCCAGTTCCCAAATTGCACCACAAATTGCCCCAGTGGATCCTGCCAAGCAGATTGGGTGATATAAGAAAATGATTTTTGACCAGTATCCCCACTCCTTTTAGAGTCGAATGTGAAGCCAGCATGTGTATATCCCATTCTATTTAGAGCTTGATAGTTATACCCTTCAAGTGTGTCTCTTGTATAAGGACAATAACTGGAGAGTGTCTTTTCAGGTAATGCAATATCATTGTTCTCTTAATTTTACTCCCCAGTCCGTTAACATTCCAGGTCATTATCTGGAGCTCAATCTTGGGTGAGGGTGCCCTGCCCTGGGTACCAGTCATATTGTTTACCAGCGTCCTATTGGCTCTGTCCATTGGGCCATTCGCATTTGGATCACCCATATTTTTTTGCAATACTTCCATCTTTCAGTTATCTTGTGCTGTGTAAGTTCTAAAGTATATATCTATGAGAACTGAGATCAACCTTTGCATTGAACAAATCCCACACTCCCCCATCCCAGCCCCCCTGCAAGACAGGCCTAAGACTGCCCGCCACCCCAACATACAGAGTGCCCATCGCCCCAAATAGCTTATTATTGTTACTTGTACGCCACTGACGAGGCTGTTGCTCCTGTACCACATAGTCAACCATCTATGTATGTAGAAAACTGTCCCTCCCTCCCTTCCCCCTCAAGCATTCGTACAGTCTCGAATTTCTCACCACCAGAGTGGAAATGTAGCAGTCTCCCCGCCGCCCTCATAGTGATCAACCATGTAGGCTAGACTTTAACTTTGTGTCTCTGCGGCCCTCGTTAGGCTTCCTGATCTTTCTCTGGGGATTGGCAGTTGTCTTGCAGCGTGGTGGTCGTCTTGCTAGGTTCCAGTTTTTTCTCTAAAACATGCCAGTCCTCTAGCTAGTCCCATGTTTCTTCAGGTGTCCTGAAGTACCAGGTCTTGCCATGTGCTAGGTCCCATCATCGTGTACTTCAAGTCTGCCTCGCATACGGTCCTCTTAATCTCTGTGGAACTGCATTGCAGGCGTTGGACTTGGAGTGTAAAATCCCAAAACAACCAATTCATCGTGTTCTCTTATTGTATGGCTTCCTTCCTTCTAGCTGCTTGTAGTATGGGATCCCAGTCTCTAAATTTGAATATCTTCACTATGATGATGCAGGGGGATTGGCGTCCTGTGCGCTCTTTCAACCATAAAAAAGTGGGAGAGTCTTTTTGGCCCAAGGTATTAACTGATAAGTTCTTCAACAAACAATTTGACACTGGTCCCTTCCTCCTTCTCTCAGAGGCCTACAATTCTAATATTGTTGCGGTGAGCCCTTCCTTTTTGGTCCTCGAGTCTCGCCACCATCTGTGTGTGTTCTTTCTTCAATTTACTTATCTTTTCTTCCAGTGGTTTTACAGTACTTTGGAGACCTACCACATTGGATTCTGTTGAGGTTAACTTTTAGGAGAGTTTCTGGTAGTTTGCCCGGAGAAGGGCAACATCAATTGTCACTGCATCATGTTTTGGCACCCCTTCAGATCATTTGTTGCTGCCATTGTTTCTTTAAGAGAGGATTCTCCCTCATGGGGTATGTTTACGTCATGCTCCAAGGGCGTCCCCCCAGCTGGTGTGACCGGGAGCACTGCAGTATATCTGTCCATCTTGTTGGCCTGGTGTGAACGACCTCCCAGTCTCTGAACCATGCCAGAGCCGGACATCTTTCCATTGCAGGCTTTAGTTTCTTCCACATTATGGTTCTCCAGATCGCTGCAGTGCCCCGTCCTTTCTGGTTCCATGTACGATGGCGCTGGTGTTAAGTTGCCAGTTTCAAGATGGCCCCAGCCAGGGCCTGCAGTCCCTCAAGACTACAATATTACTCCTGGTGAGATAGGGCTTTGCCTGCTGGGCGCTCTCCACTCCCACTGCGCTTGTGCTCTCCAGAGGGAGATGGATGACTCCAGTCCCAGAAGTCACAGGGATGTTGAGCATGCTGGGCCCTCCCTGTGCTAATGGGTATAATTGTCCTAGTTCATTGCCCCCCTCAGCATTTGTGTCTATGTGCTCCATTCCTGGGCCACATTACTGTTATTTTGTAAAGGGGGTGTTGGCTCACTGTCTGGACTCTGTGTGTAGGTAGTTCAGTACTGTCAGACGGCAACGTCCAGGGCCCAGGACGTCCTTTGTTGTTCCGCTCTGTCAGGTCCCGGTGACCAGGCTTCTCTGGCTTTTCAGGCTGCAGGTATTTTTTGTCCATTCAAAGGCCGCCCGCTCATCTTTACAAGCTGTGTTGTGCCTAGGCCGCTGTCCTTCTGGCAGTCACTTCTGCCCTCGCCTCCCTGGCTGCTTGCGGTCAGGGCCTGTGGCTGCGCGCTCGCCGCACAGACCTCTCGCCTCTTGACTCTGTGTCTGTGGCCCGACGAAGGCCACCACTCATATTATGTGGATCACTGATGTTTCTTGGTTCTGGGAGGAGGCCAGGGGCTTACAGGAGAGTGCAGAATACTGCATGGATGTGGGATGTTGGCTTTGCTGTGGTGGAGCTACCTTAGATTACTTTAAGCCACACCCCCATCCTGGAAAATGTTCGTCAAAGAAGAAGAGAAAAATCAGGTTGGAACACCATTCCTTCAGAAACACCCAAGATGGCTTGCCAACCTGACCAGGAACTTGCTTGAAACACTACCAGGCACCCAGGCCACGTATTCTCTCAAAAAGTAACTTAAATACCTTGAACGACTTCTACACAGATGCAAAGCTGAGAAACTACATTAATAGTAGTGCACAAGTGCTGTTTTGAGACACACTTTTGTGAAGATTTCCTGTCAGAAAATGAAATCCTGGTGAGGAGTGTGGCAGAGACGCTACCTGCTCCTCAGAAAGTTCAAATGAAGTGCATCATTTTTTCCTGAGCACTCTCGTTGGGAACAGCAGATACTAACCCGTACTCAGAGACTAGACCACTACCTTAGTGCTGATTTTATGGCGTCGCCATCCTGGAAACCAGCTTTAGTAAAACTGTGAGCAACTTTTTTTAGCTGTTTCAGCAGTGCATTAGGGAACAGTTGAACAAGCTTCCAATGTATTTATCTTTAAACAGTAGTTAATTTAATCCCTTTTTTAGGTTTTAAACTTACTACATTAATACTAGCTACATCGTCCCTGACAATACCCCCTTTGTGAAGAATCATGTCAACTAAGTCAGGTGAAAGCTGGAATGAGCTCAGGTGTCCCTGTTCAATCTCTGGCATTAAGGTAGGGGCTCAGATAGTTATGGTATGATATCCAAACCTCCAACTTTGAGAGGAGTTCTAAAATGAGAGGAAGATGGAGCAGGGGAAACAGTCGGAAGTTCAGAAGGTCTGAATACCACACACTTCTCAGCTAATCCAGGGTGATACAAAATAGCTTTGGCCTGGCTCTAGATTATCTTCATCAGAGTCTGACAAATCAAGTGTATGGGAGGAAATGCTAACTGAAGTGGAAAGTTCCATCTAAATCGTAAGGTTTCCCACAAGGGTCCCTTAAGTAGATACTGGGTGTTCTTGCGAGGGCCAAGGAGATCCACCTGAGTAGTGCCCTACAGTGCAATGATATTTTGTATCATATCTGGTTGGAGATGTGTTGGAAAGTGGATTATTGGTAAGGGCAGGTAAGTACCTACACTTAGCAATAGGCCACTAACCCCCACTAGGTCCAGTTAGGTCTCAAAAAATTAATCCCAGCTCAACCCTTGATAGCTTGGCAACAAGCAGTTAGGCTTAATTTAGGAGACAAGTGTGTAAGGCATTAAAAAAAAAAAATCACAAAGCAGTAAATAAGTAAAACACAAAACACAATAAAAATCCAACACCAATTTATAAAAACAGATTATATTTTTATCTTTAAAATGACACTAAAACAACAAAAATCCAATACAGGGACCAGAGAGATGAATTTTTATAGTTTAAAAATAATTCTAGCGCTTAGAAGCAAATAGCGCTCAAAGGTTTTAAAAAAGGTCACACTGGACAGGGACAAAGTCCAGAGTTCAAGCCACCCATGATGTAACACTGTTACACTTACTTTCAGAAGTGTTTCTTGATACAGGAAAGTGTTCCACATGACCAGCCAAGGGTTCAGAGGCTCTGGTTTGCCTCTTGGGGTCCGAGTCTAGAACTCCCACAATGCACCTCCTCAACTTATGGAGCTGTTTACAGCAGTTGCTCCAAATGTCTTCAAACTTCTGGATCTTCTTCCCGAGGTCTTTTTTAGGTCCTTGAAATGTCCACAGCTTGATCCAAAGTTCCAGAAGCTCTGAGTTGTTCCTTGGGAGTTGGGACTACAATTCCCAGAAGGCAACTGGTCAGAATCCTCAAATGGCCATTGGACACTGGTCAGCTGGGCTCTTCTTGCGGGTCTTGATGCAGGGGACTCTGGGAAGTTACTCTGTACCTTAGCTTACAGGGAGTCCACTCTTGGAATTGCAGAAGCAAGGCAAAGTGTTTTGTAGTGGTGAAGCCCAAGTATGCAGCTGGTGCAGTCCTTGTGAGTGCAGAGTTCAGGTGCCAGCCAGGGGTCCAGCAGGGCAGTCCTTCTTCTCCAGTATCTTCTTCCAGCAGGAATCTGAGGTGCGGGTGCAGCGCTGCCAAATTTATCCTCGCTCTTAGGGTGGAAAGCATGGGGGACAAGTGTCCAATCACAGGCAGGCCACCACCCTCTCGGATGACCACTTCCTGGGAAGTGTGGCAAAAATCAATCCCAGGGAGCAACACAATCCAAAATGGCAGAATCTTAATTTTGGAGGCTAGGTCTGGCTGAGTCCACCCACTGGTGTGGCTAAAATTCCTTAACACACCCCTTTCCTTCCCTCTCCTAATCTAATCAAGGGGGAACTTGGTTGTCTGGGTTTGCAGGAAATAGGGGAAGCCCGGAGCTGCTCTAAATGTCCTTCCCTCCTTGGAAGACCTGTCTAGCTGCTCACCCCCCATCCTGTTTCACCATCTGCTGAAGCAGATCTCCTCCCCCAGACACTTCCTTTGTGTTCAGCCCAGGTCTCTTCATACCTCATCACAGAGGTTGGCCAATCAGAGAAGGGCACTACAGAGCTGAAGTTGGCAACTTTTAGGTAGAGATCTAAAACTCTTTACCTGAACTAATTATATTAAATTCAACAATGGCAAGTTGTTGTATTTATTATATTATAACAATAAGTTTGATACCAAACTTGACATATCTCGCTCTGTTGAGACTTTATTAATTAAAATAAAGCCTCCCCATTTTAACCTATGGAGCCCATTCACTAAAGTGAGGGGAAATCTAATTTGGCTATTTTAAACCTCTTTTATAAGGCCCCTGCTTATAGTTACCCTGCACCTAACCCAGGGGGCACCTAGGGCACACCTTAGAGGTTACTTATATAAAAAATAAGGTAGTTTAAGGCTTTGGAAGTACTTTTAATCCTAAAGTCGAATTTGAAGGTAACTTTAATTTAAAAGCAGCCAGCAAATCAGGTCTGCCTTTAAAATGACACTGGGGACCTCAGCAGTGCACCTATGGGTGCACTACTTATGCTGGGGTCCCCAAACCTACATGCCCTACCATACACGATGAACTTATAGGAAGGTTGATACTGCAAATTATAATTGGCCTAATTTGCATAATCAGTTTAATCAGAGCACAGGCCCTGGTGCTGGTTAGCAGTGCCCAAACCACCATCAGTCAGGAAACACCAGCAAAACGTGAAAAATGGGGGCAAAAAGGTAGGGGGCTTCTGCTATTCAGCCCAATTTTCTCACAAGATGCTACTCTTGAAAAGCAAGAGGACACTGACTAAGGCTAGCAATACTAGTATTCAGAGAGTAAGCCAAATGGTTGGAGACTTGCCAGAACCAGTGATGATCACTCAAGCGTTGAGCATCATCATTTCTCAACACAGGTGATACTGCACTACCCAAGCTTGCATTGCCTCTTAAGATATGAAAAGACCGATCACAAAACGAAGGGAGGAAGGCCTTGAGTGCCAACCTATTTGAGCTCTGAACTCCAGTTCTTTAAGATGAGCAACCCACCTGAGGGTGGATGCATCTGTCACCAATATGGCCATGGCTACCGCAGGGTAGAAGGGCATTATTTGGGTTAGGGTGCTCCTCCAGCAACCACCAAGTTGGGGTGGCCATGGTGTCCTGGGAGATCACAATGGTACCTGCCAGATTTCCCCTGAGATGGAAGTTCTACCTGAAGAGCGACAACAGGAAAACCCTCATGTACCAGTGCCCGAGTGTCCGCCAGTGGATGAGATTAATTTAAGCATTCCATCCATCACCTTATGCTTTTTTGCACTTTGTGAATGTCAGCCATTATTAGAATGTTTGTGTTATGTATTTTTCATACACATGTAAGCCTCAATTGTGCACAGATATTGGATGGCTGTTCAATCATTACACTTGTTTGGAGAATGTAACTAGAAAATGCGTTGTCAATAGAAGTGGATGAAGAAACAATAACATGTCTCTCTACTCTATGTCACTATTGAAGCAGCTGGCTTAAATATATGTCCTACGCAAGATGCAAAGCAACATTGATAGGGCATGGTCAGTGTCATGTCACACTAACGATGAACGCTTTCAGCAAATTCCATTTTATTTCTTTGCTACAGAGACGAAAGATCTTGAGCATAATCAAATCGCGAAAATTGAAACATAGCTGTCTTCTTATTTCAAATGCAAACATATTTAAAGCTTAAAAGAGAAAAAAAAATATTTACCGATAGGACTGTGAACTTCAAAAAATTGGTACACAAGGTAGGTGTGAACTGATTGGTGAAATTTTCCTCTCCCAAACCCAGCTTGCCATGTCGTCCATCTCCAAATGTGTACAAAAGACCACGATCTGGAACAAAAACAGAGGTTAACTTTCAACATCCAAAAAATGAATAAGTAAATATAGCAACAGCCTAAACAAATTTAAAGAAACATGCAATTTGTGGAAATGTATTTAAAATTATTTCTCAAACTTGAGCACACGCCTATTACACATTCAACAAGAATTGGTAAGTTGGTTCACGAAGCACCAGTTAGAAATGGAGAATACCTAAAGTGTATATGGCTCAGTGTGACAATAGCTCCTATGGTGAGAAATGACAAGGCAGCACACATTTAGAGTGAAAGTTTGTTGCTTTTGTCGCTAAAAGACTGAAACAGCCACAATCCCAAGCACAAACAACTTGGTGTTGCACTGAAACTGAAATAACATTTAGAATGTAAACTTTAATAGGGTTCATGAAGAGCAAGGGCTTTAACATTTCAGGGAAAAAAGTGGAATATAAGGAAAGAAAAACTAAATAAAGTGAGTGCCAACATTTTAGAACCAGAAAAACGACAGCTGCCAAGATTCAGGCAACCCGAGATTAAAAATGGTAGGTTCAATCCATTACACCTCCAAAGAAACTGTGCTGTAGCATTCCGAGAAAATTGGAGGTGGTGGGCAACATACTGTGGGTAACCAAGGTACGAAACATAACCACACTTTATCCAGAAGGAGACCACTGCATTGACAACTGCGTTAAGAGGTTCAGCAGGCAATCAAGGAAAAACATCATATAGGAATCATAATCAGTAGAAAAAAGTGTCTAGAACTGTCCGAGTGTATCTCATGAAATGAGATCTTGATGGAGAGAAAGATTAAAACTGTTAGAGAACCAAGGAAGGCAGGCTATAAAATAGAGATCAGACAGAAGTGGACCCCACCCACAATTGTGACTTCTGCTTTTCTAAAGTTCAAACTCAAGCACTTGACAACCATCTGCCCAAAAATGGCTGACAACCATTCCCAGATGTACTGAGTGTAGAGAGTACAATAACTTGCCCCCCTATCATGCTCTGCCTATGGACTCACATAGTACATCACTCATGACATGTTAAATGGCATAACTGATGGCACTACTCATTATGCATAAAGTCAATCAATTGACCATAACCTAATTTAGCCAATAATGCATTTCTGCATCTTTATTCAATCCATTTTTTGTGGTACCCAGCCTCACTATTAGCTCGCTTTTGCTTCTCCTCAGAGCAAGTCCTTTGTTGCCACCTCAAGAGTACATTTTTATTTGTTCCAGTTCAAAGAAGAAGCCTTTGTGATTTGGGAGATGCAGCTTGTAATGTTCTGTAAGGGGAGGATCCACCTCTGATTTGTTAATGTTATGGTAATGTTCCAAAATTCAAATTTGTAAAGGTCTAATGGTGCTCACGACAGAGTTGGTTGCAGGGACATGTAATGATGTGGAAGATGTAGCTAGGATGTATTGTATACAGTCGTATGATGATGCTTAAATAGAATTCCCTCTTGCTCCTCATCTACCTCGGTAGGAAATCCAAACATAGCCAAACTTCTTTTAATGTTATAAGTTGCATGTTCAGAATATTGAGATCACTTTTGGGCTATATTTAAAGAATCTCAGTAATTTTGTCTATTTTCCAGTAGACGTTCGTACAATCAGCGCTATAAGTGTGCCTGGAGTATTGGGTTCTATTCTACAATAAACGTTCCAAGATGGCCAAACTTTTCCATGTTAAGATTGTAGGTTATATGGTTATAACATTGGGATTACTTTGGCCCTTCTTTGAGTATCTCTGCCCAATTCCAGAAGATTGGGTAGAGATACTCAAAGAAGGATCCTTCTTTAAGTATCTCTGTCCTTCTTTTTGCTCTCTGACCACATGTCCTAAATGAGTCATTACCCTGCATAATGGTCTTTTGTTGTATTCTCATATTCAGGTGACTATAGTGTTCCAGTCAATACTTTTTGCTTTAAGAAGTGGTATCTGTAATACAATTTATCTCCTGCGTGTCTCTGTAGGACTTACCATCTAATTGAACCACCTCTTGTGCGTCCTCATCCAGAATAATAGTCTTTTTGTATTTCCATATTCAGGTGACCATAGCATTTCATCTAATAATGTTCGTTAAAAAGATGGCCAAAATGGTATCTGCAAACAATCTATCTCCTGAGTTTTCTCCTGCAAGAGTTAACAGTTAACTATTAACATTTAACCCTTATCCTCTAATAGAACCACCCCAACACACTTTTTAGGTCAGTCGTCTAGGATTCTTTCCACAGACGTCCTTGGAGACCAGAGCATGTCAAATTTACATTGCAGCTTTTGGCTTTGCTGCCTTGACACTCTTGAATCTGAAAGGTAAGCAGGGCGTGGGGGCTATACTTTTCCCTTCTGATTTTCAGGATCTTTGTGTTAATCTAATGCTTTTGCATTTCTCTTTTCGTATAATTCGATATTACCCCCTACATACTGGAGGCCTGACTTTCTTCCCCATGTTCTGGACCGCAACTGCCCTCTTTTTCTCACAACTGGTTGCATTTTTTCCTAACTACACCTATTTTTTTTTAAAGACTGGGTCAACGCAGACCACTGCCTTGGTACTTTAAGCGTGGAATAATTATTATACCTTCCTTTACAGGATCACACTGGGTCAGTTTAGACTACTCTTTTGTTAACTTTGGATGTGGGAGTAATTGCCTAATATCTTTCTGTTATTTTTCTTGTAGACTACAGATTGAAGATTTGATTTAATACATTTGAGTGGTAGGCATTAAGCTCAAATTCCCTAAAACAAAATGTGCTTCAAATATCTTCTCCTGAAACCTTCCTTTTGCTTCACTGTCGGCTTCCCTGGAGGCATACGTGTCTATTATTGGGAACAATTACATGGTTCTTTCACAGTTTTGAGCTAAAAGGCGAAATACATCTATTTGCATGTGGATGTATTTTGATGCAACAAGTTTGATTGAATACATACACTAAAGGTTGATATTATCATGGATGCACACTGTAACTTGGCACTCAACTGTCCACTCATTGATATGAATAATATGACTGGTTTTCCTTTTTCAAAATATGTCTAATTTAAACCATTTTGATGTTTTCCCTTTCTGTTTCTGTGTATATTTGTTTTTTGTATGTTGTCTAATTATTTGTCAATTGTTCATTTGGACATTATACAAATTATGTTGGAAATAATAAATACGCATGCAATGTTGTGTATTACATTTGATGTTTAATACGTAATGCATTATATCATATCAGCCTTTCAACAGCCACAGGCATGCACGCCATAAAAGGCGAAACGTGTTGGCTTTAAATCATACGTAACATGGTGCATCATACCTGATGATTATATGAATAATAATAACATATCATATCTAAAGGGATGATTCATGGACGTTAATGTCTAGTTTCTATTTTGGAGTCTTGAATGTTATAGTACAAGGGTACAACGTATTTTACAACTACTTTATCATGCTGATCTTAGTTACCTGATGCTCGGGTGTCATTCTCTGATATCAGAAAACTAGACACATGGTGCTCGTATACTGAAGCAACTCTGCAGTCACTGTTCACTTAAATGCAAATTCTTCACTTGCCAGAAATGTTCTCGTTTGACTGTGTCATAATTTTCCTTTGTGTTTGAAATAGTGCATGAAAGACAAAGTAGAAGGGTACATTTTCCAAAAATACATTTAGTTAATTGTAGGTTGAGGTGTCATCTGCATAATTAGGAACACTTTCAGGTGATCCGAACGAATTTCATGGATGCATTCCTTTAATGTTTTATGCTAGCAGATGCTGTCTTTCGACATATAGTAGACATCAGCTGCACTTAAATCCCAGACTGTGCCATGTCCCCATAAACTGTCTGCTTATTAAGGTCTGGTGATGGAGTCTCAAATGAGGGGTGCATTAAGACGATCTGGCAGAGTCCCAACCTGTAAACGAAAAATCTGTCAGGCAATCGGCGGAGCAGTACATACACCATCTTGGAGATGGCAGTGTGTTGCTAACAAAGAAAAGAACGCCCATCTCGCGATTGTCCAACCACGTTGCCCGAGAAAACGTGATTTTTGTTTCTGAAAGTACATCACAACAGAACACTGCCATTAAACTGGGTGCCAAACACTCATCAGCAACCGGAACTGGGAGTTGCTCGCTACAAAGCAGCTCTGTGCTGGTTGTCCCAGTAGGGTTTGAACACCTTATTTATGACTGCACAAAAAAAAAAACATCTTTAATTTCAGACCCAAATTGCCTTTTGCTGTTTATAGCGACTACTTCGCCATTTGGAAGAGATATTGACGTAATAGTATTTATAGCTATTTGAGACAGACCCAAATTGCCTTGCTGTTTATAGCGACTACTTCACCACTTGGAAGAGATATTGACGAAATAGTATTTATAGATATTTGAGCCAGACCACAAATGAAAGAAGGCAAATTAATCTAACAGAATTTGTGAACTATATTCTTGAGCAGAAATAAAACAAAGTAAAGTACAACATCTTTTTTCTCCAGCTACATCCGTGTTTCCGTTTGACGCCACCACCGCCGCAAATGGATGTTATAAAGTCCCATTAATACAAACTGTGGAGTACAATGTGTACACAGGTCAGGGAGTGGAAAACGACTGCCAGACTCCGAAAACAAAATTACGAGCTCGCAATCCGAATTAATCAGTTCCACGCTTTTATAATACTCGAGGGTGGAAAATGCATTACAATTTACCCAAAGCGTCGATATAATGAGGTTCAGTAAGCACTCTACTGAGGTCAAATGTTGTTTGTCTCTTTTCTAAAATTGGTACCTCGAATGTTCATCTGATATTTTCGTTTTGCACCAACGCCCAAAGAGAAAAAGCATTGGTAATGCCAAAAGGCTAGGCTTATAACTGAAAGAGCCTCTTCAGTTACTGCTAAGTTTAATCAATTAATACCTCACCATACATGCACCCTATCAGTCATCTTTGCACTTATGCATCCATCCACCCACCCACCCACCAACTGATTCTTATGTTATCCAGTCACCCATCTACAATAATACAAACGCACTAACTCAGCAAGGATGGTAAGATACAACACAGAATAAAAGCAGAAAGAGAAAAATGCTACCATATATATCAGTATAATATTTATATAGCAGTGAGCAGCTTCCTTGGAATCTTACTGTGTATAGTGATTAATTACTGTATTTATTCTAAATGTGGATCGATGAAATTTGGAATGGTAAAACAATAATACACCATGGACAATAGCCTTAAAGATGGTCACCTGGTTTAGAAGCAATAGTCATATGGGATGCGTTGGGCTGAAAATGAAATGAGAAGTAAACGAGCGACCCAGTAGCAACGTCAAGGAAGCTTAGAGATCCAAAAATTAAAATATATATGCTTTTCACAATAAATAAATCGATCCTATTGCCATTGTCATACCTTTTCATAATAACAGATCAGGCCTATTGTATCTGAAGAATGGCATAATTGGCTTGTCCCCATAGCCAATTCAGGCTTACTGTATGGAGCATAAGCTTTCTAAAACGGTAAACCGTGTAATATAAGCACTTTTTAGATGAAGTTCAAAACTTCTTCTCAAGCAAATGCGGTAGTAAAGGGGATCAGAGTCCATCTTCTGTAGTGCTTTATAGAGTTCCTTTTCTGTTGCCCACATAAGGTATGGTGATTGGTACAAGATCAGGCTAGATCTAACACTTACCAGCTTTTATATTTTTAAAATATAAGTGTATTATCCGATTGTTAACAGCAAGTGGCTTTACAGCCAACACAGTCAAGGTTATGACGACTTGAGTGCTATGTACTGCAGGTAAAAACAACACACATTAGCCTGTACTGCAGGGTCATTCTGCTTTCTATGTATGAAGGGTTTAGAGAGTTGCTGTGAGTAGCTATGTTCCAGAACTGTAATTTATATCCGCATATGAAGTTGTAACATTTGTGCACTTACTACACAAAGAATCATAACAGTCATTTTACAAACCTATGAACACAATATATTTAGATGGATCCCTCTAAAATGATGCTCGATGATAAATAGGGATAAAGAAATATATGGCATACATTGCAACTTGTGAGCATTTGTGTTTGCTCACTACCCTACCTAAGACTCCAGTAAAGGTGACCACCATGCTCCAGGTAATTAGAGACACTGGTTGCAGTCTTGGACTTATGTGTGATAACCAAATGCATTCTTGTTGTTGTAGTCTTGTTTTGCTTTCACTGAACTAACTAGATTAGCACCTGAAATCAATGATTTGTAGTGAAAAGTTCAGGACTGGAAGGAATGTCCTTAATGACCTGGAGCGACGTGCTCACCCCATCTCCAATACCTCTCTCAGAAGTACAGATTTGAATACATGTTGATTAACTACATGCAACCTCATTTTCTAGAAGCGATTAGTTGTCCTTTATTGAGTTTAGTACTACATAAGTGCACTCTGACATAGCAAACATTACTTTGCTTAGCGTTAAGATGTAGCCCACAGAATGCCTACTGCTTGAGTAGCACCGGGAATGGTGGAAAAGAAATCCACTCTTCTGAAAACTGTTTTAGGGTACATCTGAAAGTGAATACTAGCATTAACAATAATTGATAAAAAGCAGGTTTGTGGACAGGCAGAACATCGGTAGCTTCCCCAGAAGGAGACTGTGATGAGCAAACTGGTCGAGGGCACAATGATGAAGATTATTTACCAGGAGTGTGGCACTGTCCCGACAGTATGCACTTTTTTTGAGGGGTTCTCATAATGTTCAAACTCATGAATCTTAGACAGTTTGCAAATATTCCTAATCTATCCAGGTAAAATTCCTACTTAAAAGTAAAGAAAACGGTTAGAAAAGAAAACAAGCATTTACAATGCAACGGGTCTCGCGTTTGCTCATGTTAGAGCTGATCGCGTTGTAAACTCCTAACCAGACTTTTCACCTATCGGGCAAAAGTGCATTTATGTACATAACCCGAAAAAGTGAAATTAACTATGTAAAGCGCTCGACTTCTGCCAAGCGAGATCGCGCTCGTAAATTAGAGAAAAAGAAGTCCACGAGCCCAATGGAAAACAGCGAGCCTCGCATGTTTTCTGTACTTGGTCGCTGTGCTCGAGGAGGGCTAGCTACCGGAAAAGGCATGACGTATGCGTGCCTTCGACTAATGAAAGCAAGCAGATTTTATTAGGCAAGCCCACGAACCAATAAAAAACACTGACGTGAAGTTGACAGGGCTCCGAGCCCTTTTCTAAATACTAAAGAGTCTCGCTGCGATACGCATGCGCGAGCGCATGCAACGCAGGCTCGACCCTAAAAAGGGAAACAGCGATCCTTCTTTTTGATGCAACTACAGGGAGTGCAGAATTATTAGGCAAATGAGTATTTTGACCACATCATCCTCTTTATGCATGTTGTCTTACTCCAAGCTGTATAGGCTCGAAAGCCTACTACCAATTAAGCATATTAGGTGATGTGCATCTCTGTAATGAGAAGGGGTGTGGTCTAATGACATCAACACCCTATATCAGCTGTGCATAATTATTAGGCAACTTCCTTTCCTTTGGCAAAATGGGTCAAAAGAAGGACTTGACAGGCTCAGAAAAGTCAAAAATAGTGAGATATCTTGCAGAGGGATGCAGCACTCTTAAAATTGCAAAGCTTCTGAAGCGTGATCATCGAACAATCAAGCGTTTCATTCAAAATAGTCAACAGGGTCGCAAGAAGCGTGTGGAAAAACCAAGGCGCAAAATAACTGCCCATGAACTGAGAAAAGTCAAGCGTGCAGCTGCCACGATGCCACTTGCCACCAGTTTGGCCATATTTCAGAGCTGCAACATCACTTGAGTGCCCAAAAGCACAAGGTGTGCAATACTCAGAGACATGGCCAAGGTAAGAAAGGCTGAAAGACGACCACCACTGAACAAGACACAAGCTGAAACGTCAAGACTGGGCCAAGAAATATCTCAAGACTGATTTTTCTAAGGTTTTATGGACTGATGAAATGAGAGTGAGTCTTGATGGGCCAGATGGATGGGCCCGTGGCTGGATTGGTAAAGGGCAGAGAGCTCCAGTCCGACTCAGACGCCAGCAAGGTGGAGGTGGAGTACTGGTTTGGGCTGGTATCATCAAAGATGAGCTTGTGGGGCCTTTTCGGGTTGAGGATGGAGTCAAGCTCAACTCCCAGTCCTACTGCCAGTTCCTGGAAGACACCTTCTTCAAGCAGTGGTACAGGAAGAAGTCTGCATCCTTCAAGAAAAACATGATTTTCATGCAGGACAATGCTCCATCACACGCGTCCAAGTACTCCACAGCGTGGCTGGCAAGAAAGGGTATAAAAGAAGGAAATCTAATGACATGGCCTCCTTGTTCACCTGATCTGAACCCCATTGAGAACCTGTGGTCCATCATCAAATGTGAGATTTACAAGGAGGGAAAACAGTACACCTCTCTGAACAGTGTCTGGGAGGCTGTGGTTGCTGCTGCACGCAATGTTGATGGTGAACAGATCAAAACACTGACAGAATCCATGGATGGCAGGCTTTTGAGTGTCCTTGCAAAGAAAGGTGGCTATATTGGTCACTGATTTGTTTTTGTTTTGTTTTTGAATGTCAGAAATGTATATTTGTGAATGTTGAGATGTTATATTGGTTTCACTGGTAATAATAAATAATTGAAATGGGTATATATTTTTCGTTTGTTAAGTTGCCTAATAATTATGCACAGTAATAGTCACCTGCACACACAGATATCCCCCTAACATAGCTAAAACTAAAAACAAACTAAAAACTACTTCCAAAAATATTCAGCTTTGATATTAATGAGTTTTTTGGGTTCATTGAGAACATGGTTGTTGTTCAATAATAAAATTAATCCTCAAAAATACAACTTGCCTAATAATTCTGCACTCCCTGTAGTACAATACAGCGATGTAATCACTGGAAGAACAGCAGAAAGGTTCCCAACATAGTGCTTCTCTGAGGCAGACTGGAGGGCCAAGGCAAAATGGAAGCCCACTTAGGACACTACCAGCATGCTGAACCCAGATTAAACCTGCAAGCACGGACATTAGATGGTGTAAAGGCCGCTTTGCTTGGGACTGCAAAAATCTTCGACCCAGGGTTTAGGCCACTTCTGCTTCCAGGTTCTGTAAATGTGAACATGTTAGATTGAAAGTTCTACAAATGCAATGTTTCCATTACCAAATATTAGATTCACTATTCTATTCTAAAACCATCTGGGCACTCAGAGGCCACAACTGATACATATATAACGAGCAGATGTCATTAAATTAATTCAATGGAGCAACATAGACTAACAAAAACATATAAAATGTTGTTCTTAAAAGGTGAGGTTTTTATAAGTATGCCTTAAAATGTTTGTTCATTATACACACAGATGCGATTTCTTCGAACATAAGCTCAAAAAACACCAATGACCTGATGATCAGGAAGAAAATAGCTGACATAGCTTCGCTTTGCATAGATGTTCCAGCCAAACTCGAGGGCCCACCGTTAACAAAAATCCAGAATATAAAGTAAATTTAAGCGAAAACGGACAAAAACTCGCCTGGCTTCCCACAAATACAACCGTGGGAAACAGGGAAAAAACACCACACAAGTAGCAAAGTAACCCTGCAGTGCAGGTTCGGACCACACACAGACGACGATTGGACAACACTAGTAATTGTGCTGGCTGACTTTAAATGCATTTTAGAAATATTGGAACGGTAACGAAGACCATACAGTATACAACCACAATGGATATTTAAGTAATTGAAATGGCGGACATAGTTCAAATAATAAGCAACGGCCCATTAGTTGATCATAGCGGGAAACATTCAAATAAATAATGAAAACAAGCAATGCTTTACAAGGGGAGGAAAAGGGCGAAACCGCTGTGTCACACTGCAAGAATCAAATGGGAAAAAGGGTAAACGAATGTACTGAGGTTTTCAAAAGAATAATAAAAACAGGTTTAGCGTTTAAAAAAGGAAAGAAAAAATGTAACAAAAGGTGGCAGAAACAACACAAGGTATATGTGTAGTTGCAACAGTGTATGGAAAAGAGAAGCAGGCACAACTGAGGACATCAGTAGAAATGTGAAATATAGTCAGTGAGCAATAGTGCTATGGACAAATTTGAAAAAACACAACTTGATGGATGTTTAGTTTTTATTCGTGAGTATTTGCAAAGTGCTCTAACCCTGGCAAATAGAGTCTGTTGGCCCTGTAAATGTGGGAACGAAAAGCTGAATTATTTAAAAGAGATGACCTACATGGTGAAAAGCCAAGCTTTTAGTCGTTTACTAAAGTTCAGTAGATCTGCATCTGAATGGATGTCATGAGAGAGAGTATTTATTTTATTTATGGGTATTTGCAAAGCCGCGCCCTCTCTGATGTCAGGTCAAGACAGGAATATGCCAGGCAGTACTACATTTATAACAATGAAGAATCAATTAAGGAACCAAGCATACGGTCTTGACGCTCCTATAATCTGTTTCAAGTCAGTTGGTTGAATCCAGACTGTAGATAATCGCATCAAGTATGACATTATGGTCTTAAAAGTGAGCTGATCGCAAATAATCAAGACATCTATACATGGCAGATACACAAGATTAAATCGCATGGGGCTGGCAAAAAAGGGTTGCTTAACAAAAAAGACTGGAGGAATCAGATGATTCTCAATTTCTTAGCTGTTACCAGCTGATTAAGGTAAATCCCGGAGGCTGATCTCATAGTCAGGAGTCCAACTTCGAGTAACACTAGTGGGTCTATGAAGAATTAAATTGACAACTGGCTAAGTAGAGGGAGTGGACCAGGCCTCAAAGTTAGCCATCATGCTGTCTTTGAGAACGAAAGTGAACCAATGGGACATAGACATAGTGATTCTGGTAGGTAGAATGGGAAGGTCTCATTTAAAATATACTGCCACAGTTTCACCATAAATACCTACGTCCTCCCACAATTTTATTATGACTGAATATGGGTGGAAAGCAAAGAAGGCCACCAAAGGCAGGCACGCGTAAGTAAGACAACATCGGCATGTGCCCGACAGGTTTTCAAATAAGTTGAAGGTAAAATTGTCAAAAATGCAGACTGGTAATACCCATTAGAACATAAAATGACCCCAAGGGAAACACTATGATCCATTTAGGTTTTGCTTTTACCACACTGTAATACGTAATGTAATGTGTTAAATGTACTAAAAGAAAATCCTTAACAGATCATAGCTATTCTCTTGGGGTAATTTTGTGTTGCTAATGCGTATATGACCCAACCTCTTTAGGTAGTCTGGGTAAACATTGTTCTGCTGAGGAGACTAGTGATACCCTTCAAATCTGTTCAAAGACACCCCAGAATAGGACACTAAACAGAATAGCCATCAATGAGAACTATAAAGGATCTTAGATACACAGATGATGATACTCAGTATAGGTGTGGACCAAGGCTTATGTACACAGCCAGAAACTAAAAACTGAAAAGCAAAGATGATAAATCAACGAAATTGCCCGAGTTACCTAAGAAACTCCAAACAAATGTGCATCTCAAGGAAGACTCAAGATTGCTAAGACCCGGCATGCTTCATTACACATTTAGGTGCAAACTATTTCTTGCAATGAGACGGCAAATAACCATCTAGAAAGACCAACAAAGGAAGTTACTCATGTTGGTAAAGTGTCAACTGGAGATAGCCAGACTGGAGTGTAAATCAAATGCTTGGTAAAGTTCTAGCCATGATCTCTTAAGTAAGAGTCAAAATTATGTGGGACAAACTTATCACAAAAGCATTGATAATCTGTGTTGGAATTAGTACAAACAGGAAAGCTCCCTAATAGACAGCTGTACTTTCAACACAGTGTGGAAACGAAATGAGATTGCAACAGCTAGGTCAGACATGTATAGGAGTACAATAGGCCAGGGTTCTGCAAAGTCGGTCCTGGAGAGCCAGGTCCATGCCAGATTTTTAGCATATCCACATTTAGAAACAAGATGTTTCAGAAATCTACAGTTTTCTAAATGTGGATATGCTAAAAATCTGGCATGGACCCGGCTCTCCAGGACGACTTTGCAGAACCCTGCAATAGGTTCATGCACCAAGCAGGTGTGATGATTAGGGCTGTCATACTGGGGTAAATGGAGATAGGAACATTGGCTCATAGAACATCACTGTCTGAGAAGCATTAACATGTGAAACAGATTTCCTTAAATTCTTGCAAGGAGAGGATGTAATGGAGTTCAAAAAAGTTCATCCTTCAAGGTCAAGAAAATATAGTCCTCTGTAATTAAGAAAACAAACCACTTTCAAATGATGGATGTTGCATCCATAAAGAACGAAATATCACATAGGACTGGAAGCATCCAAGTCAGCTGCAACATACATAGACAGAGGCTTGCTATGTATCCAATGATTGATGCCGCTCATCCAAAATAAAGCAGTATTCTAAGTATCTTTAAAATCTTTACCCAAGGCCGAAATAATACTATTGTTGACTTCCTGGAAACAATGAGAACTCCACTAAAAGGCAGGAGTTCACCAAGACAAATCTATCAACTACTGTGAGGAGCAAGATTTATATGTTTCATAGGCTAGTGGTCCAGAGAAGAAAACTTAAAAACTCATTTACTCATTTTTTTTTGGGAACTCAAAGAGCCATAGGAGCATTCACTCCTGAGTATGTTTCAACAAAATGAGACAATAAAGGAGTATTTGTTTGAGCTTTCTATGCAAACACAGGTTTCGTTTCAGTCAGTCCATACATTGGACCCTCCAAACTGAGAAGTCCCGAAACGTTTAAGAAGAGAACACCAGGATCTTCTGGATTATATATCTGGACCAGTAAATAAACAGATAATGCCCAATTTTTGGTAAAATCACAGTCCCATCTGTGTTGTACTCAACATAGGACAAAATGATCAATTTGAGTTCCCCAAATCGAATGAAGTGGGTCTAGAAATTCAAAATAGGACCAACATGAAAAGGAAACTTGTAGACAGAGGATGCCTCAATACATAGTTTCAAAATTATGAAGAAACCATATCAAGAAATACAATCTTGTACTCTGAAACAGAGGTAGGAACTACCTGAACTGAAAGACCTGTCTTGCATACTTTGAAAAACTTTTCGAAGAGTGTAGTCAATGGACATCAAAGGCTGGCAAAAGATTCCCATGCTTGGATCATATAAACCACCTACAAAATCATTCCTGGTTCTATGAGGGTTGTGTACCAATCAGAACTGAAGTAAATTACCAGCTGAAAAACAGCGCACTGAAAGAGAAATGGAAGTAAAAAATGGTTCATAACCACTTCCTAAATACAAAGAACCCTGAGTAGTGGAACCATGAATAGAAAGAACAAGAAACGGGAGTAGACAAAAGGCTCTCAACATTTCTTGCAAACTGTGTCAGAAAGGTTAAATCAGAGTGCAGTGGAAAGTGAATGTGAGATGTCATCAGAAGACTGTTACATACATTACAGAGCAACCACTGATCCATCAGGGATGTCCTTTGAAGTAAATTAATATGGGATGAAAGACGATATGGAAGACATCCCCAGTGCACAATAGCAAGACTCACTCAAATAACTAAAGACCTTGAAAATAACAAAGCTCCTGGCTCAAAATGTCTTCCCAAAATATATTCAAAAACAACATGCCCTGTAGGGCACACATATGAGAGGAGAGCTTCAAGTTATGCATTACCAATGTTACCTTTCATTCATTTGGGAATTAAATGAACAAAGTTAAACTCCCCTGTATATACAAAAAAACAGTTCAGGAGTTAAAATCCCATATTTCTATTAGCATAATAATTGCTACATTTTTATTTCTATTTCTAAAATGTTACTCAACCATCTCAGCAACTAGGTAAGACCTAAGGTGATACTTACATAATGTCAAAAATAATTTGGACCAGGACTAGGCACACTATCAGGCCCATTTACTAAGCACTTTGATCACAAATTACACAGAAAAGAAGAAGAACGGACAGCTATAAATAGCATTCCATATTTTATCTTCCACTTTGTGTTTTACATCAACATCCAGATTGTGGAAAAAGCTGACAAAAAGCACTATGAACAAACATAGGCTGGCACCAATATAAAAAGAACTAGGCAATGACACTCTGGACCAGATAAAGTTTGTCCTCCTGGGTAAACTGCTGCCAAAATTCAACCTACACAAGAGTATGAAGCAAGGATATCACATAATGATATCAAATGGCTCCAGGTCTGTTTCTTCTATACATCCAAAGGATATCCCAGACTACTGTATATCGATGTTTTAAGAGCAAGTTAACAACACTTGTTACTCTAAATCAAAATCCAACTGCATTGATCCTTTTGCACAGTAGAATCTTTTGCTGTACCTTATTGTCTTAATTTACCAACTGCAGCTGCACCATTCTATTTTTGCAAATTTTATTTAGAAGCCAGACAGACTCAAGACTCGTCGGTGAATACCCCGATTTAATTCTATAAGTACTAAATTTTGGGAGAGCTTTACACTTATGTAAGCATTGGGCCAACAACTTCTTTCAGTGATTTACAGGAGTGTATCTTGTCGCCTTTCTTGTTTATGTTATATAATAATCACCTTGAGCGCATCCTGGTTGATGGGGGAAGGGATACACCCCTGACTGGCATGCCTCCCATTCATCTGTAAGACACCATGTTCTGTTCAAATCTTCCACGTCAATCAAACCATATCTATTGTTTGATATGCCTAATCATCACTGTTTTTTGGCCCATTTTAGGTTGAATGTGATTATTTTTTTATTTTCTATTCTGTACAGAATGATCGATTTGAACTCTGTAACATCTAAATGTGACTACGTTTCCACCCAGGACACTTTGCACTTTGTTATGGTCTGCCCTTTCTATAAATCTTTGCTGAAGTTTGTTTTCCCTTCTTGGCTGATAAGCACTTTAATCAAGTGAGACCTGCATTTCTGTACTTATGTTCTTATCTGATGAGCATACCTGTTTCTTGTGGCTCAATTTTTATATGGTGCTGTTAGACTGTGGAAGCTTATAGGAAATGATTGATGTATTGCCTTTTTATTGTTATGTGTCTTTTTATTGTTGTCTTTTATGGTTTTACCTTGTTTAAAAATGAATATGGAATGAAACAAAATTACACATGACTGAGATCTGTTTTTCAGAGTTTTGCAAGCGTTCCAGAACCAAAATGTCTACAGAATATCAAGAAGGAATCACAAGACGGTGATATCTCAAGATATTAAGTCCGGACGGCTAATGCAGTGAGGAAGAGATTGCTGGATGATTGCTCCAAAAGAAGAGAAAAAAGAAAGGTAGAGAAGAAGCAGATAAGCTCCTCAGCATTCAGTGGCTGGGAATGCTTGAAGCATCACCAAATCACGTGCCTGTACTTGAAAGCTTTAGGATGCTATCTCTGCACAATCCTTGATCTTGAAGATGAGATCGAGAACATTTTGGTATATTTGCCATTCAAGAGGAGTAAAGATATATTTTCGTGCTGTCTGTTCTGGTGCTATCAATCCCAACACTGTGGGAGATTACCAGGGCTATATGGTGCTGCAAAGCTCATTGCCAAAGTCTACATCCAGTGGACAGAAAACCAGAGATTACCCCCTCCCCCTTCCCTTAGCTTCCTCACATAGAAGATGTGGTGGTATTATCTGTGTGAATCAACACTACTCTAGGTCTCACTAATGGAAGTAAGATTTTGGATGCTAGAAAGATAGCTTTTCGTTCAAGCTATTATGTGGCGAGACACATTTGATTTGTCTCACAAGACACTTTTGGTGTTTATTCTGCAGTGAGCCCCAAGCACATATTCTGTTGTGAGGCCGGTCAAAGGGACTTCCCACCAAAAGGTTGGGCGTACGTATCTACTATCAAATGGTTGGGATTAAGAATGGATGGTCTGGAACTGGCTGCACTGGTCACCCAGGACCTGTGTCCAGTGATCCTAGGGGTAAATTTTCACTGACCACTTATGGGCCTTAGTTTATCTCAGAAGGAAAGAAAGGTCATCTGGTTGGAGTCTAGAATTGTCAAGACAAACTGAATCCTCTTGGAGGACAACAATTATGATTTAGGGTAGTTCACTAAGAACCCCCAGACCGTACAATGTGTTGAGAATCAAAAAAGTGAGTCTCGCACAGAGTCTAGTTATAAACGAAATGATCGATAATAATAATAAAAAAGAGGTTAACTTAAAAAAAACCTGACTCAAGGATCATGAACAAAAGTCCAGTGATCCTCCAAGTGAAGTTTCAGGCACCACATGTGGTGAATGGCATGGGGTACAATTCCTATGCTAGATGCACTTAATCACAGACGTCTCTGGAACCATAGTCTCAAGTACCCAGGAAATAATCCATGCATGATTGATGGCTGTTAATTTTTCTCAGATGGGAATACCATCTTCTGGCTGAAGTCCAGAATCTCCCAGACAAACTGAACCCTCTTGGAATAATTAGGATTTAACGTAGTGCACTCAGTGAGAATACCCAGACTCTACAATGCCCTAAGAGTCAAGCCTCCAGCAGACTCCTTTCCATTGATGCTGCTCACATGAGACAATCATCTGAGCAGAAGTAGCAGTGAAATGTCCTTTGCAACAGGAAGGACACTGGCAGGGCCAAGAACTTCACAGAGGTGCCTTAAAAAGCATCTGGCTGTCCTTGGATTGTAATCAGGCTAAAGTTATTATTGATGTGAAGGGCCCACTTTAACTGATCAACAAAATAAACCACCTCAATGAACATTACAGACATATTTATTCTGCAAGACTTTCCTCAAATAATCCAGACCGCTGATATTTTATTATCAGCTCTCTTAGAGCTTTAAAAGAGCTTTACACTGAGTCTGGCTATAAAAGCACCTATTAATAATAAATACGAAGGAGGTTAACTTAAAATTCCTGATGAAAGGATTATAAAAAAATGTTAAACATGCTTTTGCAGATCATTAAGCAAACACTTATGGTCACCAGATGGCTTTTAACTACCACTTAAAAAAACTAAATAACAACAGTAGTCAGATTAGCATCACCAAAACAGTTCATGCCTCATTAAATATTCTTACTCAGCCAGCACCTCTAACTACAATACAGCCAGGATTCCTTGAAAATTGTGGCAACAAATTGTATTCTGTGACTATCAGCCAGGTTATCAGACAGGTAGAAGCACAGAAACATCCTTGGCAGATGATCAAAGTAGTTTGATGGATGTACTGGAAAGGGATGGAGCAGGTGAAAAGATCTCATTGGAGCTTCTGGGTGCTTTCAAAACTGTGGGCAATGGGGAGATTTAGGATTAAACACTCTGGCCAGGATTTCAAGAAAAACAAGGTATTGTCAGCTTCCTTCCTCAGTTATCACACAGGAGTTACCTTCTGAAAGGCCGCCTGTGACATTGTGTTTCGCAGGAATCTTGCCTTTCCTTTTCAGTTTCATTATTGTATGTGTGCACCCTCTCTATTAGTTCCTCAAGATGCAGTTTTTTTATTCTTATGTGGAGACGACACGGCAAATATTTCAAAACTCCCAGGCAATATGGACTCTGATTTGGATGATTTTCAATCAATTTAATGTGAATTACAGCGATAGATGAAAGTTAACTTGGCTAAACTTAAACAATGCCAATGAGTAGCAACTTCAATGCTCAGTGCTGCCTAGATACAAACTTATCAGAGCTTTCTAAGATCAACATTGTAGAGGTTCCACTTCATATTATTTTAGGATGTTTAAGTGAAGTACAACATTTCTGACTTTAGTCCACCTTGACAACTCAGCTGGCACACAAGAGCTGGGGCGACTGAAGGCAATTTGGACTAATGCGATGCTGTGTATGGAGGCTCTTTTGGCATTTTGTGTTGTGCCTTGAAATCTTTTGTACAGATAGTATTGTTAAGAATATCCCTAAGATTATGCATTGGAAACTTCTCAACAAACTTTATGGGCTTCCAGGAAAACAGTGTTAACATTCAAACTTCTAACTCTGACACACAGCACTTTACAGTAATGCATTGCTTTAAATAAATTGAACATTTTGCTTGCATAGGCTAATCTCATTTTTAAGAATTGCTGACAAAACATACAAGTTGTGGTAAAAATATATGTATTTTTTTTACTAAGCAGACATATGGGGGAATATCCTGCCAGGTAAAATTCTGAGAATTTCTCATTATCCTCCATTGTCTGAAGGATGAGGACTTTCTTAAGCAAAAAGAGAGGAATTCTACTTTTTTAGTTCTACATCACATGGATGTCATCCCTGACTCTTCAGAGCTATAGAAATGTTGTGGAACATAAGGTAATTTAGTAGCTTTAAGGTGATTTTCTGGCAGCCAATAGAAGGCTGTGTTTCACACTATGTTAACTTTCGGAAAAGGTGCCTGCAGTAAACCTGGCAACATGGAAGACTGTTGTTTTATTAGACAGGAGTAGGGATTTGTTCACCTTCCCCCTAAAACACATAATCAAATACATTAATAACTTTTAAAACTGAAATATGAAGGATAAATAAAATGTATATATGAGCAATTATACAGGTTTCAAATAAATGTGTGAACCTACCTGTTACTACAGCTGTATGGTTTTCACCACAGGCAATGGAACACACTTTATGCCTCTTCAGGGCATCAACAGTCTTTGGTTCAGAGGTTTCAAATATAAATGTGCCATGTCCTAGCTGCCCATACTGACCAAGGCCAAAAGTGCATACCTCATTCTCTAGAAACAGAAAGGTAAAAAGAAAGTAAGTACGAGGTGGATTTTGAAAACATGCAGAACTAAATTGTGACATAGAACATCTTCAGAAACTATAAATAATGTGTGTTTTTAATTGAATTGAAAAATAAGCAACATTACAGTAGTGAAAGGCAGTGGATAGACGATAGGCTGTATGCTTTTGTCTATATAATCAAAATTAGCAATTAGTAAAAAGTAATGTGGAAAAAGTATCATTCCAATAGATGTTTTGCATCCAAGGTCATAACTTTTTTGCAAAAAAGTAATATGTTTTATTTATAGTTGGGGGACCTCTGTCTGAAATATTTATTCAGGTTGGTGCATTGATGGGAAGATGTGCTCTGTTGGCATGGGCAATTCCATATAGAAGAAAATTTTTACAGCAAGCAAAACACTTATATTCTGATGTCAGGAGCAAAAGAGGAGGAGGGCTGCAAAGGACTGATGATGTTAAGTTGAATGTTGGGAGACTATTGGTGCTATGTTTGTCACATGAATTATAGTTATGTTTTGAACTTTGCCTTAGGCGTATGGGATGGGGAAATTTGGCATTTTAGAAGTGAGAGTTGTACTTAAAGGTTTGGTTTTCTCAGTACTAACGTTTAGTCAATAACCAAAAGCATTTGTGACATTTTCATATTTTTAGACAGAGTGGTAATACCCTATTAGTATTATAAGAAATGAATTTTTAATCCTGAAACATGTTAAACTATTCAGATGATCAGTCTACAAAACAAGATACTACATTTCATAAATTCAGTTTAGTAACACTGGCAAATGCATGCTGATACATTCTCATGCGAGCACACTATTCATTCCCTCAGAATTTCCAGAGTTGCTACTTGATGCATATCTGATTGGTTAAAAGGGTTGTAATGCAACTCTCTATTTGTGGCAAGGGCATTGATTTCAAACACGTTTAAGTAATCATTTGAAATTAACAAGCCTTTGCTTTAAAATACATTTTTATGAATCACCAGATTTGCTCTCCTCCACTCTAGATGGATGGTGAGAAGTTAAAGATTCTCTTTGAGCTCATCAGAGTAAGAAAATGATAGTTTCAAAGACCTATGATCAAGTCAGAGTCGAAGGTAGCACCTCAAAGGCTAAAATAGGAAAATAAAACTAGAGCAGGTACATACTTTGAACATCACCTAAACCTATATAGTTCAAGAAGTTGTTGATCTGGTGCACCTTGAGAGAATATATGCTTCTGCTGTCATAAAGAGGTCTTAGATTATGATTTATCAAGTGTTAAAGCGAAGAAGGGGAGGACTAAGGAAAAATGTAAATGTGATTGTTTATTGACCAGGATTGAGATCCTCTTGCAACTTTTATTTGCCTACACAAAGTATAATATTCAGTTTAGAAATAATACTAAACCAATTTTAAAGATATGCCCAATACATACTCTGCTCTGACATTTTACTTGTTTTTAGAAAATAATGGTGAACCATATGTATCACTAAAGACCATAGCACATGTATCTGAGGTTTATGCAGACGAAAAGTACTAGGAAGGTTAAATGGAGACTTGATCACATAGATATCTGCATGACTGGCATATTTTTCGACCAAGAAGGAATTAGGCCATGATCCACAACATATTCAATTAACACAGAAGAGTAGAGGTCATAGGTGGTTCCAGGTTTTGGTGGTCCTCATTTGCCGAGGTATCGTCCAGGAAAAGAAAACAATGCCACAATGACTTCTCCGACTATACATCTTCGATACTATAGGTACATGCACAGACACCTAAATGATGTGTACCTGTCCTTTATTATGATCCCCAAGGTATGAAATGGTGAAACATATTACGAACATACTCCAGTGCACAGTGCAAATGTAGTTTGTAGCTCTTCTGGAACATTGTATTATCTAGTTTGCATTCTTCTGAGATATGTTTTCTCAGTGACCGTCAGAAATGACTTCATCATCTGTTGTAGGATGTAATGCCAACACTGGTCATGGTAGTTAAGTCAAGCCATTCTGTCAGAGTATGCAATTTTTAATGAGTTTTGTGTGCCTGGTATGATTACCATTACAAGACCGCATAGACCGAGTGGTGTTGGGGCAGGGTCTTCAGCAAGCATTGGCCAAATCAGGGTGTTTTCCGTGTAAGTACAGAAAATGAGCTTACACAATTGTTTATATAAGTAATAAGTCCTGTGAGGATTGTTTTTGCTATCTGACGAATTTTAAAATATTTCTAATCAACTTAACTGAGCAATGTACGGGTTGAAGAGAAACAACTAAAATATTGTGCCTCAAAAATTGTCCTGGAATCAATATTAGAGTTCAAGTGAAATGCAGCTGTATAAGAAAGGATGACAAATGTATTATTTTAAAATGAGTTTCTGCCCTGGTACCCCCTGGAAATAAGTAGCAATTTACATGCCCATGACCTCAGCTGAAGTCAAATTCGATTAGCCCCAAAAAATTGAATATTTTAGGATACATGAAACATGTATTTGATTCCCACAGTAGTAGAATCTGTATTGATATTATGCAGCTGAAAGAGAAGTTGACCATTTACATGATGACTTGGCTGAGGTTCTACGCCACCTTCAAAGCATAGCATTTTGCTGTTTGTACATCAAGTTGATTTAATGCAATACTAACACGATCCAAATTTGCTGTTCCGGGCTCTTATCTAAACCCACCCAAAGATTATTAAACACTTTAGAAGTCTAAGCAGTGGGAGCTGTTTTCTCATATTGCAGCATTCAATACCTAACAGCGGGGTACACAAAATACTTCAATTTTTACAATGAGATCTGTTATTGCAGACATAGGACATTGATGCTCTGGTTATAGAAACTAACTATAGAAACCTCAACACCAAATGTTAAGATTGTTTTTTTTTTGTGAACCGGTTAGTTTAAGTAATTCATTTCTCTCAACAGAAGTTCCTCAACAATCTGCAATACCATGCACATCAGAAAAGGAAAATGTTAATTAATCTGGAAGTATCATGTAGTGCTGTAGATTCACATGTGCAGCATACATTTGCTATCTACTATTGGACTCGGATGTTTGCACATGCATGGGTGTGAAAACCTGGAAGCGAAGTGTTGGCATTTTGCATTTTTATGGGTGGCAAACAGATCTATATGTTGAGTGGCCCACTGTTTGGAAATACAACTGTAGGAGTTGGGGATTAATTTCCCAGTCGTGTACCTGTTGTTGCATCCTGAAGAGCAGCCCAAAAAATTGTTGTTGATAAAGGGAAGATGCACCGACATGACGTAAATATTGTGGAGGACTGCCCAATTACAAATCTCTATAGCCAACTGACATAGCTGACCAAACTTTTAGATCCATGTGGCTAGCTAATAGCTCTAGGCTGACAATGTTGTTGAGATGGTGTCATCCCCTGGTCAGTCAGGTTCTTAAGGTGTGCGCCTCACCTTTTGAAAGAGGCATCTGCGGTGACAGTCACCTCTGGTACTAGATCTGTAAAACAAACTCTGCTGCTCCACCACTGCAGAGTGGCTGGCCTGAATTTGCACCAACACTAGACCTTACCAGTGATCTTCATGCTTGAGACCAGTGATCTGCAAGACACTGTTGCATGGGATGCATATGGAGCCCTACATACTTAACAATGGCGATGCAAGACCCCATCATCCCTAGAAGACCATGACAGTTATCATTGAGAGCTGCCGATTGGACTGAAAAAGAGTTCTCAAATGCTGAAAGCTTTGACTCTGCTGATTGGGATAGGGCTCCCCATAGTGGAATCCAAGATTGACCCTAGGAAGGGTTGTATCTTGAGAGACTGTAGATGAGACGAGGCAACTTTTATGGTGAATCCTAGCTGGTGGAGCAGGGACACTGCAGTTTGAGTGTGAGCAAGACGCTGCAGCTTGCTCCTACTCCTGATCAGCCAATCGTCAAGGTAGGAAAAGACGTGAATGCCTAACCTTTGCAAATGCACAGCTACCAGTTCTAGGCACTTTTTGGCTCTGAAAGGAAAATCTTTGAATTGGTATTACTAACCATAAAAAGAAGATTTGGTTGATGAGCATGATGGTTGTATGTGCAAACAGGCCTCCTTGAGATCGAGCACTGCCCACTAATCTCCCTATTGGAGGAGGGGGATAATGTCTTCTAGCATTAGTATGCGGAAATATTCTGATAAAGTTTAACGCTTGAGTAGCCTCAAGTAAAGGATAGCTCGGACAGATCCACATGTTTTGGGAATTAGAATATAGAGGGAGTAAATTACCTTGTTTTTGGGAAGGCACTTTCTCTATGGAACCCTGCAGGAGGGTGATCACCCTCTCTTAAAAAAGCAACATATGTTCTGTGCTTAGAGTGTGTGAATGAGTAGGGATGGTGGGAGGGGTTGTGCATAGTACTAGGAAATAGCCATGTTGGGTGATTGCTAAGACCCACTTGTCGGTAATTGTATCTTGAATAGACTGCTGCTGCCTCTGATAAGGGTGTGGTGAAAGTGTGGTTTGGTGAGATGGTTTGACTTTGGTCCCATTTGGGCTGGTGTTATTAAAAAGAGTCCCTGAATGTAGTGGCCTAAAGGCTCCCATTGATTTGGCTGTCTCTGTAACTGTTTTAGTATTTTCAAGCATCTCATCAATCTGAGGCCCTAAAAGATGCTTCCCATGAAATGTAAGCTTTAGAACATCCTCTTGAACATAAGGCTCTAACCTGGAGATACATAGCCCAGCATGCCTTCTAAGCAACATGCTTGTGTTGAGGCACCTAGGTGCAGTGTTTGTATTAGCTAAGGCACAACAGATGTTATTGTTAGATATCACCTTGGAATTCGCTACTAACTCATCCCCACACTTACTACACTGCTCTGGGAGATGCTAAAGTGGCTCTTGCATCTCCTCCTATTGTGCCCTGTCGTACAGTGAAAGGATCACCACAGATTTAGCTCTTCTCCAATGAGTAACTGCTCCACCAGCCACCTTTTTACCAGCCGCACCAGTGCCTTGTGCAGAAGCATGCTTACGGGCTGTGTGGAAGACAGTGAAAGTCAGGTGTAATCTGCCCCTAATATAGATTGGGTCATTAAAGGAGGGTTTGCATTTCCTCTTTACCCTTGGAGTTAACAACTCTCACTCTGACAGGTTCTTTAAAATTGTCAGGCGCAGACTTTAATAAGTTCTTAAATGAGGCACTGCACCCTACACTAAGTTTTAGAGAGCGTCTGTAGAAGGAAATCATTCTCCTCCTGCATGATGCATACAGCCACCTTGTGGTACATTGTGATATACTGCAGTGTCAACCAGGGGGTGAGGTTCTTACTGGGTAGGGTTCTATGTTGGGTTCCCCTGAGGTAATTACTATCATAATTATTCAAAGATTCATCATAGGGATCACAAGGACTATAGTGGCCACCAGGGTCTGAGTTAGACACTGGAGACGCCCTCATGGCAACACTGGTAGAAGCACTGGAGGTTTTCTGTATGCGCAAGATGATGGTGGAGGCTGAGGTGGAAGCAGTGCTGATGGTGGAATTTGTGGCTGAGGAAGTGGCCTTGTAGCCCTGTACTTGTGTGTTTTTAGCACCAGTTCTAAACATAGCCCAAAGCTCCCCATCAAAGGCTAGTCTCCTCTTACATGGAAGAAGATCTAGCACTGTTTGTGCAGGTGTCTTTGCCGGCATTTTGCATGTAACTGGATGGATAAAAAGGCGTTTTAGTCTTGCATCCAGTTCTAGTTAGAGTCTTTAAAGAACAGGTGCCATAATGTCCTCCTCTGCCGGCTTTGGGGGCTTGTCTTTTCCCTTCAGGGTTAAGATGTGTCTTGGCGCTGTTGAAGGATTCGGTGTCCATAGGGCTTTTGCACCTATGCCAAAGGAGTCTTTGGTGCCTGCATCTAAAAGGACTGATGGCGCTCAGTGCCTCTGGGATGGTTCGAGCATGAAAGAACTGGGGGTTGATGCTCTTTGCGGTTCATGACCTGCCTTGTCTCGGCTTTCCTGCTCAGGGCTCAAAACCAGACTCCCTTGAGAGAGATTCTTTAATTCAGCATTGGCCTTTATCGGTGGCCGTGGCTTGGAGCTATGGGTTTTCAGGAGCCAAAGGCATACTCATGGCACAAGGAGTTGTCTTGATGCCCTTCGAGTCCTTGACGCCAGGTAGATGTTCTCCATTTGCACGTCCACTGCCTCAATGAAAGATACCATCTAAGCACTGTGTGGTGGTTGCGCCAAAGGGAGACTCGAGGGGCCTGACTCTTGCTGTTTGTCGAGGCTGAGAGGGTCTTCTTCACCGAAGATTTTCAAGGTCTCAGAAGTGCTCTGCTGGTACAATTTCTGGTGTACCCTGCACTGTTCCCTTTGATAGCTAAGGGTCTCCTTGGACTTGAGGGTGAGACACATGAGACAAAATGTGTCGTTGGGCAACAGGCACAAATTAAACACTTGATCAGGATCCTCCACAGGTACTTGGAGTGGCAGTATGGGCAATTCTGAAACGGTGTCTGTTATATCACCCTAGCAGCATTCTCCAACGAGACGGACTGAATGTGGTTCTCAGTCCTGAAGGGGCGCAAGGGGCTGTACACCAGGGGACATCAACAAAGATCTTTCAATGATGTTTCAACCTTTAATGTGACAGTGACACCAGTGTGTAGATAAAACCAATGCTCATGGATTGCAAAGGATTCCAAACAGGCCCAATGAAAAACGTGTTAGAAACACATATCTCTCTAAACCACCTCAGTGTATGTCCAGACCCGATGAAGGACAAACATCTAATATGGAGTCAGTGCCCATGTACCGGAGTCAACCCATATCCCGTGCCTTGAAAGACTTTGTTGAACAAAAACAACTTATAAACATTCAAGCTCAACAAGAGATGGTAGGAGTATGTTAAGCATGTGCGTCTGCAGCAACACTCTGAATAATGATTTTCATTCTGTATTTCTTTGCTAACTCTTATTTTGAGAGCCTATTAAGAGAATAAAACACTCTTAATTTTGTGAAAGAAGAGTGCATATTGAATATTTTTGCGGGATGTATCAAAATAGAATGAACAATCGTAATTAATGATTTTCTTTGGCTGTAAAGGGCCTAAATGCTCCAAGGTGCAAGTGCACCATATAAAATGTCAAATAAATAAATAAATGAAAATAAGCTGAGTTTGTGTCAATGAAACAGACTATACCACTGTGAAAGGATTTTGCAGATCTGACACTGTAAAGCATGCACGTGAGATTAGAGCAGGATGTTTAGTTTGTGGCACAGTTTTGATAACAACTGACGTGGATGAAGTTGTATAGATTTTCAAGTTTTGGTAGCAAGTATGGGCTGTGGAATGGGATGGATGATGGAGATTGCATGCTACCTACTCTAAATAACCCCTTAACAGGCTGTAGACTTTCCCTAGTGATTGCTAGTGATAGAGGTCAGAAGCCATAAAAATGTCACCGGAAGGTGTTGGTGATACAAAACTTAATGTCAGGTCACGGGCGAAATCATAATCCACCCAATTAACCAGGAGGAAGTGTGTAGGCGGTTCTTAGAAAGAAAAGGAAGCTATTGATTCAAATGATCTGCACGAATTCAAGAACCTATAAAAGTTGACAGAAGTAAAAAAAATGGGGTTTCTAACATGGCAGCTAAGACAAAATGAACAATTTCTAGAGCTGAGAGTAGGTCTAGATCTTGAAGCCAGAGGAAGTTTTGGAACTGGCAGTTTGACTTTGAGAGATGCAAAGCATTTCATTCATGCTCATTTATATAGCATTCTAAGACCTGCCTGTGGCTCAGGCCACATATATCCAACTTTCTAAAAAGGAGATCGCAATTTAGAACATAAAGCAGTGACAAGTAACTGCAGCTGGAGGACAAACGGTTCGCACAACACAGGAAGATAAAATCGGGTGCTTATGAGCCTCATCCTCCCACTGCAATGATATGTAGCCACGGGAATCAAGGTACGCAAGCATCCCAAGACCACTTTTGACTGTTTTTGTGAGCAGCCAGTTTCAGCAATTAGCTATGGGTTTGAGAAGCTGGAGGAGCAGATACGACCAAAGTCCACTTTGGGAAAGTGTTGGAAAGCTGTTAGTTACAGCTTTCATTGAGCAGGGCATTGGGTGAGGGAAACGGTCGTTGAAAACCAAAGCACCCAAGGCCAATAGTACATTGATCTGCAGTAACCTTAAGTTAAAAGTTAGGATCTTGCTGAAATGGCACAGTTCAGTGCCAGAAGCATGAGTTTGGCTAAAGATGAACATTAGCTCATCATTACCTACGGAGCCAGCAGGTTACTGTCGGTTTGAGGCAGTCAAAAGGGACCATTCGATAAAAAGCTGTGAAAGTTACCCCAAAACACACGTCAGGATTACCTGGAAAAGCAACAGCTGGTATGTGGTCACAGAACTGCAATTCTGAGTGCTTGTGAATTTCACCCGACAGCAGTACGAGCTAATGGTAAACTAAAGTGGGCCACAGACTGCAAGGAGTTAGTAAGGGTGGTGATGGAATCTAAGGTGAAACAGGTAAGGACTGGGGCCACCAGAAAAGTGATGCAAGTATGTTGTGTACATGCTACAATCTTAGGTCAATGCCAGATATGGCTGTTAGATGTTGAAACACTTAGATGTTTAAAGGAGCTAGCTTATATAAACATGTGATTATATAAGAGATGAAGATAATTCTAGATTTTTAGAAAATGAGAAGAAACTGCTTCTGAATTTCTTTTCTTTTTTTTTTTTTTTTTTTTAAAGATGGAAGTGTCTGCACCACCTGGGTGCCTGGCCCTTCCCAAATAAGACAGTGACCATGGAGGGAGGACTGGATGAGTGGGTGGGGGGTGACACAACTGGGAATTTGGGGGGATGGGGAAGGAGGAGCAGCACACAAGAAAAAAGAAACATAGGGTTTGGGGTGAGAAGCACGCCAGCAAGAAAGCAACAAAGAGTGTGGGAGTGGGAGGAAGTTTAATGGGGCAAAACACACAAGAGAGCTTGTAACATAAGGGAGACAGAAGCGTGGGGCATGGAGGCAAATATGTGGCAGGGGAGGAGCACACAACGGAGCAAGCTAGAAAACAAAAGCTCTCTCAAGAAGTGGTTAACCCAAAAGAATAAAACAGTTCTCTATAAGTGAACAGTGGAATGATAGAAGCCAGCCAGAGAGACGATAAAGCGGATATGCATTTGTATAACAACAACAACAACAGGCCCTTGGAAAGGGTCACATAAAAGAAAATCCAATCACAGTAAACAATCGATAGTCTACTGTTAAGGGGGCTAGTTGAAGGGTTGCATATGTACTGCTCTAAAAGGTGATGAAGAGTTACCGTACATATTTCCAAGCACATTGTTGTAAAGGACTTGGGCAAATTGTTAAAAAAGTACACTCTCCAAGCAGTTTCTACATACAGAAGATAATTTAAAAAGTGGTCTTGATTTATGTTCAGCACTAAAAAGGGACTAAATCGAATGTGCATACCTGTCAATGCCACCGTATGCCCACCACCACAGGCAACCATAATGACCTTTACTGAAATTCCAGGGACTAGCTGTGGCACCTTATTGTTCTTAAGTTGTTTTGAGGACAGACCCAGCTTTCCATTTTCAGGCTCCCCAAACGTGTAGAGTTCCCCATCCTCTATAAAACGTAAACACAAGCAATCAATATTCAATATTAAACATCTATCTATATATTTACTTGGATATATTTCTAATTTTCTACTTGTTTTACAGAATAACTGTGGGCCAGTATGTCAAATGGCCTGCTTGAAAAGTCTTACCTGATGCTCATACGGCCTCCCAAATTCTGGAGCAGATTTTAAAATGATTTAGCCTCTTACAAAGTCACCCAAGAGTATACAAAGGGCATCTACACCATTCAAAGATGTCCTGTAATGCTAGAGTGTATAAAAATTGCAAATGTAGCATTTCCACCAGGAATACAAATCTGCATGCTGTATAAAAATTGCAAATGTAGCATTTCCAATAGGAATATAATTCTGCATGCATAAATGTAACACAAATGACTTTTGCACATAACAGGAAAATATCTATTCCAATGGAGAAAGCCCTTCCAGTAAGCAATCATATGAAGCTTCTCATTCTCCAATCAAACAATGGAAACCCAATAGTATATGTCACAGGAGTTACAGGACAGTAGTCTACCAGCCCTAATTTTTGAATCAGGATTTGAATTTATGGATACAGTTTATTTTGTGTCACACTATTTTTTAGCAACAAAGTTATAATTAGGTACACTAAAAACTTGGTCCATCAGGCCCCACACCTTTTGAAAAACACTGTTCTTCCTCATAACCGGCCATTCCTTTGTGTATGGTCATTTGAACTATCTGAAGAAAAACTAAATAAAACATCAAACTGGTGGTCTTTTAGTTCCAATGTCCACAATGTGCTACTACGCCAAACATGACTGTATGATCACAGACATGTTTTCTTTCAAATTCATCTTACCATTTTAAGCAAATTTGGATCTCACAAAGGGTAAACCTTGGCATCATTGCTGGACCATGTGTACATTATTGAGTCAACAATAACGTAAGTATCCTTCTTATATGTAGGACATACATATGTTAACGCAATAAATATGTTAATTGAAAGTGGGATATTGGATCTCTACTTCACACTGGGACCCTACTGCAGAGAGGAAACTCGAGTAATTGATGTTTTGACGCAGTACTAGAACAAGTAAAGGTTGATAAAATGGGACAAGGGAATACTGTTAGCCCCTTTCTAGGACCGTTTCCCTCAACCAATGCCCTGCCGTATATATGTGATTCATCTAAGGACAGGGTATTCATGAAGCCTGGAATTTTGAAGGGTGCATGAAGGTTGGCAATTGAAACATTGCACTGGATGCATGTAGCATGATCATAGGGAGGGACTCCTTCTGTGACATGGAAGGTATGGAGGCTGATAATACAGGAATGGTAGTGTGGAGGTAGAGACTTCATGAAGGTGTTTATTAAAAGAGGTACAGTGCACTGAGGCTGATAATAGAGGTGTGGAGACCAAGAATGTTGGGGGTGGGGCCTTCATACAGACCACTGTGCTGCCATGCAAGATACTCAACTCCAACTCTGACCAACTACCTTCTCAAGTTCCAGAGTTCCACCATGCAGATGGAAACTCTGGCAAAATTAAAGACTTAGGTCCTCATTACAAGTTGCACATTAATAGTGAGCTGGTAAACAAGACCAGATCTAACAGTAATTTGAAGGGGCTGAGGGGTAAGGAAGGGATAAATAACTAGTATTCTTGCAATGAAGGCCATCCAACAGTCTTCTGAGCCTATGAAATATGATTTCACAAAGGTTCAAACATTTGTTTGCTTCCAAAAATTGATACATTATTGGGAAATCTCATTCCAGGCATCAATAAACATCAGTCAACCAGTGCAGGTTAAGAACAACAATGACATGCCACTCATTAAAGCATTTGTGATGCTGCAAGACTGATCTTGTGGCACTGGAGATTTCACTATGTCCAGAGGAAAACCACTCTCTTTTGGGGAAATACAGTGAACCACCTGCAGAATTCTCCTATTGTAAATGTAATTGGAAATGCTTCTGCATTAAACAAAAAACAAATTCCAGAATTACTGTCAACAGGAGTTGAGACAAAAATTCCAAGCTCAGTCACTCCCAATACACAATGGGCCTCATAACGAGATCCACATAGTTCTTCCCAGTAAAGCCGCCCCCTGGATAGAGAGGTACTGGGCCATCAGTAACACTGGAGGTTGAGCTTCCAGCTACTAGTGTTAGCATGATCGTCACCTTAGAAATGAGGAACGATCAGAGGAATCTATAATTCTGATTCTGATTTTTCAGGTTGCTCCCAATTTCGATCTGGTATTTCACCTAGAGACTTTGATTTTAGCAGATAGCATCTCTAGATGAAAGATACCAGATTCACAAAGTTACAGCAGATCTCGTATTCCCAACTTGGCTAGTAACTTCTGTTACCGGCTGAATCAGGATTATGGGGAACTTGCAATGAGGCTGTAGTGAATCCTATTTAGTTTTAATGGGAATCAGAAGTTTGGCTTGCAGGCCTGTGCCCCCGTCACCTAGTGACTTTTAACCTATTTAGCTTGCTCTGTTTTAGCAAATTTATTAAATTATTTCTTCCAAGATGGCTACCATGTTTATAGTTAGTAAGATGTTTCAGTTTCACTTTTATCAGTGCCACTCTGTCTTTTTGATGCACGTTTGCTATGTTTTTTAAGTATTTTTTTTTAACTTTCCTTGTCATATAGGTGGTGGCTTATACTAGTATCCACGCCGCCTGTGTTTTGGTGTTTTTTTGGGGTTCCACAGGCGGTACACATGAAGTGATTTAATAGATTGCACGTACTGTTTTTAATTCATTTTTCTTACATGCAGGTATTATTTAACAACACTGAGTCCTGATGATGGTCTGACGGACCTCTGACTGCCACTACAGGCCGAAACATCGACATTACCTTCTCATTTGACAAGCTGAATTGAAAGTCCATGATAATGCTTGAACTGGGACTGAAAACCAGGCAATTATTGTGCAGAACTGTGTCATGAGGAGGGTTATAACCCCTTCCTGGATCTGCAGTTGGGATTCAGTCTTATGATCTAGAGGGGTTATATACAGTGTTGTTGTTTATGAAATGGACATTCGTTGGAATTGTTGTACATTTTTTTGAACTTCCTGAATCCTATTTGTAATATATTGGACATTAACAGTATGCAGTTGTCTTATTCATTAATTAAAGACCGGATAATATGTACACATACTATATCTAAATAATTCCTCTAGGAGCATTTTTAAGTGAGACATACTCTGTAAAGGTGTCACTGTTAGCGTCAAAGATAAATGAGATACGTAGGTATTCACATCATGTACTTTCCCACTTTCGTGCGACAGTAACATAATGTACCTTTTCAGGGAATTGTTTATATAAATTGCCGCCCCAAGCATGTCTTCTTATCTATTGTTTGGGGTCCTACAAGATCTGTATAAATACATATCACATAGACAAGATACTCAGAGGGATTCCTAACAGATGCCATCAACGCTATCCATCCTACAGGTCGCCTTGATGCTGACCCAGTCTTCGTGTCCCCATGGAGTCTGATCTAGAGACCTCATTCCAAGGTAATGGGGCTTGGGGGGCTCTTCTCATGCACATGGCAATGGCAGATTAGGTTTAACACACCTAGCTCTCTTTAGGTTACAGATTACATTCATCATGCTAGGGCATTAGGGCCTATTTCACATCTATTTCATATTACATGTTCTTGAAAGATGGTGGGGGTCTTTGTATTCATGACTCTTGTTTTTACAACTCTGTTTCTTGCATTGTTCATTATCCTAATCATTGCAGCCCATGCAATTTATCGTAGATTGCAGTCTTGCTAATAAAACCTATTGAAACTTTACTGCATTTCCTTCATTGCCTGAGTGTGACTGAGACATGTTGCTCATGTGAAAAAAGGGTAATCTCTGTTTAACTAAGACTCTCCTGAGATGTCGCACTTTTGAGTCCATGCATAAAGGCTGCCACAAATCACCTTTTACTGTTTGGGTTTTTGGTGAGGTACTGCTTGTGAGCCGGGAGTGTTGGGCCGACAGTTGCGACTTGCTGTAGGATTGGCCTACTCGCCTACAAACTAAAGTGCTATTGTCCCTAAACCAGCAGTCTTGCCTACAGCAAGAGTCAAACTACAACAAGGCCCTAGACCTACTGATGAAGAAGAGTGAAAATGTGCTTTTATATCAATAAGGAACAGGATCGGTCACAGCGGCCACGGATTCCAACATGGCCACCATGGAAGGCCCAACAACTGCAGGTGTCAGTGGACTAGCTACAAAAATACTCACCAACGTGAGGAAAGAGTGAGAGAAATATGAAGGGAGGGGCCAGGAAGTGAAGTTGTGTAATGGAGCACTGAGGGAGGAGAGAGAGGTGTGTGAGGAGGACCACACTGAGGGAGCCGACATAGTGAGACAGAACTCGACTGACAGTGCGGCAGAAGAGGAGACAGGACCACCCTTGGAGAATACATTGGAGACATGAACATTATCATAGCAGAACGGCCCGGGAAATGGAGACCGAATGACAAAGCCAGGAGATGGAGACCAAAAAGAGAATCTGAGAAAGAAGGAGAAACCATTGCAGGTGTATCCTAAACCCAGTAAGAAAGCCACTTTCGGTCCCAACGGCTGCGGTCCTGTCAAGGGGTTGAGGCTCCAGGCAAGGTACCAGTTTTTCTCTGACTTAGTTTGTTCTCGGGTGGAGAGGCTTCCCTCTGGTAGGGTACTTTGGCCAATCTTAAGGGGAGGCAGATTTATCTACAATAAAACACTAAACGACGAGAGTCTCACAGAAAAGTCACAAATGATTATGACAAGCTTTGATGGTGGACTATTAGTACGGGTGACGGAAAGGAATACTAATAAAGAAAAGACAACAGACTCCTCAGGACTTCTGCCTTCTCTCGAGGGCCACCTTCGCCCTGGGATAGAAACACCAGTGAGATACCTTACTAAACTAGAGGCCGAGAACTATTGACAGAAAGAGAAACCACAGACCACCAGACATCTGGCTTACTTAGCCTCCTTATCCTTCAATAAAACAACTTCTTTCTCTATCCCTGGTTGGTGTCATGTCTGGCTAACTGCTACAGTGGTGTCAGAATGGGATAAATTATTGACAGTCACCAAATTGACTCACTCATAACTATGGAGGACATGATTAAGCAATTGTCGGGGGACCAGAGACACCTGCATTTTTGTGGCAGGACAACCCAGCAAGATAGGGAAAAACTACAAAGCGCACTAAAAACGCAAGCGGCTATGATATCTGACACTATGTTCAATTACTGACACCATAGCCAGTGTGAAAATCCACACTAATGTACCGAACTTACAAAAATACTAGAGAGGAGAAGACCCCGATATTTCTTTCACACACTTTGAAAGAGTGCCAACCTCAGCTGGTAGGCCCCCCTGAGTGTTGGGACAAATATATAGCCCCTCTACTATCCTAAGAGCTACAAATGGCATACCAAGCCACTAATCTCTCAGGAACAACTCTCTATGAGGACATAAAAAAAAGACTGTTTTGGAATGTTCAGGGTAGGACAAAATGTTTTATAGGAACAGGTTCAGAAGAGAGAGGTGGAGTCCCATTTATAATCCTAGAGCTATGTATTATTACATACAGAACTTGGGTAAGGTAGCTAACCACCTTGGAGGAGGTAGTAGAAAAGATTTATTTGGAACAGTATCTCAAAGCTCTCCCCAATTCTACAAGGGCATGGATCCAACAACACTTGAAGGGAACCATCACCCTGGCAGAAGACTTAGCTTGTGCATATCAAAGGTCTCCTGACGTTAAACCAGTATCCTGATGAACCAACCTCCCTTAAGCATGGCCTGGAAGCTCCCATCGGAAACCCCACCCGACCTCTGCAACAAAACAATTGCCACCAAACTCCATGGGAAGGAAGTTGGAACTAGGTCCGCAATGTTTTCAATGTGCAGAGTCCGGACATATAGAAAGGAATTGTCCCCAGAAAGCAACTACGCCAAGCCCATGGAACTAGGATATTCTAGAGGACATGTCTTGTATATGGGTGCCATTCCCAAAGGCTACAGAAAACAAATAAGTCTCAACGGATGCACTGTTGATCCTCTGATTGATTCAGGTTGTCACTTCTCTTGGCCCAAAGGACCAAGGTGAAATCAGGCCAGGTGTTGATGGGATAAAGGTAATCACCACATGCATACACTGAGATAACAAAATCATACCCCACAGCCCTGGTCCAGATCCAGTGGCCAGGAGAAACCGAAAGTTTAAAAGTGGGGGTGATTCAAGATTTGATGGAGGATCTGATCATAGAGACAGACTATCCCCAATTTTAGCAGCTCCTAGATTCAACAGGAAAAGAAGGGAAGAAGACAAGTCAGTTAGATGAAGCCCTCTTCCAAGGAGAAGGGTGTGGATAAGGCTAAACAGAAGACTGGGGCAGAAAAACGTAACCTTAATTAAATGATCAGATATACAGGAAATGCCAATGGTCTTCTGTATTTCTCTCCACAGATGACAAGTGGGAAAACCAATGTAGTTTCAGGGCTGCGCAATGAGAGGATAACACCTTAGATCATGCCTGGGTACATGCTACTACAACAGAACAGGATCAGGTAAGACCATATTTCTGTTTTTAAAGAAGGGTGTACTTTACCAGCTTGTAGCCAAGGGTCATGACAAAGGTTCACAGCTCATTGCTCCTCTTCCCTTTGGAAATCAAGGTCTGTGTTTAGCACATAGTCATGTGGGAGGTGGCCATTATGGTCAGGAGAAAACTGAAGAATATTTGTTACAGAGGTTTTATTGGTCAGACATAAACAAAAATCTGTATTTCTTGTGAGCATTGTCAACTAGTCAATCCATCTGTTCTGTCTAAAGCTCAGTTAAAACCTCTCCCTATTACTGATGTTCCTTTTTCTATGGTGGGAATGGATTTGGTTGGTCTCTTACCAGCATCAGCAAAAAGGTATCAATTCTAACGCACCGCCCAAAGCTCCACTGGTTTTCCCCTTTTGAGTTAGTCTTCGGCCAACAGCCCAAGGATTTACTTGGTAGTCGAACAATGAGAAAAGTAGGAGGATGAGGGACAGAAACTGCTTCACTATGCAGCTAACCTAGGAATTAATACCTCAACACTTTGGGAGGAAGTACGACTGAATTTGGAGAAGGCCCAAAGGAAACACAAGGCAGGATATGATAGACTGTTGCAGGTGCGGGAACTAAAAATAGGGGATAAATTACTTGTGTTGCTGCCTTCATCCAATAATAAACTGTTGGCCACTTGGCAGGGCCCTTTTGCTATTCAAATAAAACAGCTGAGGCAGGTGTTGATCCAATTTGAAGATGTATTTCCAAGCTAAGCAAGAAAATACTACCTTAATTCAACACAATATTGTTACCAAAAGCAAGTAAGTAGTATGATTACGGCCATATTGAATACCGGAGGCCAGGCAGTAGAAGAGGAGGTAGCTACAATGTTAGAAAATGGAATCATTTAACCCTCAAATAGCGCTTGGTGTTCCTCTGTCATTCTAGTACCCAAACCTAATGGCTCTCTTAGGTTTTGCATAGACTTCTGCCAGCTAAATGGCATCTCCAAGTTTGACACCTATTCAATGCTCCAAGTAGACGAGTTAATCAAGAAATTGGGAAAGCTATGTTCTTTTCCACCCTTGACCCCATGAAGGGATATTGGCAAATACCCTTAATTGATACGGTCAAAGAGCAGACATTTTCAACCCCCTCAGGGCTTTATCAATTTAGAAATTTGCCTTTTGGCCTTTATGGGGCCCCACAATTTTCTAATGTTTGATGGACAAAATTTTACACCCACGTCGTCAATATGCAGCAGCGAATTTGGATGACATTGCTATATTCAGCCCTACCGGGATACTACATCTTCTACACCTGAGATCTGTTGTCACTGCTCTCCGAACTGCCGGTCTCACACCAAACCTGGAAAAGTGTGTACTTGTCAGTGACTCTATATGCTCACTGGGGTATCAGATACAAGCAGGGTTGATCTGTCCTCAGGGGGAGAAGGTGATGTCAATTAAAGATATACCCAAAACATCTACAAAGAGGTTCAGTCCTTCCAGGGTTTAGTAGGTTACTATAGGTGATTTGTTACCCACTTTTCTGAGCTGGCATTTCTACTTACTGACCTCTGTAAGAATATCAGCCTGGACAGCTATGCATGTGTTCCCCCTTCCAACAACGAAGTTTGATCTACTTAAAGACAGTTTGTTTAAAGAACCAGTACTGTTCTGCCTGGATTTCCAGAAATCCTTCGGCCTCTTAACTGATGCCCCTGGCAATGGACTCAGGGATGTTTTCCCTGTGTTTGAAAGCTTCTTCCTCGTGAGCAGAATTATGCCACCATAGAAAAATAATGTTTGGCTATAAAATGGGCTCGGGAGGCCCTCCAATAGTATTTACTTTTCCGGTCTTTCATGTTGTTGACGGACCACTCTCCTTTGGTCTGGCTTGCCCGAAGAAAAATTCAAACTCCGGGGTCTTATGGTGGTTCTTAGTACTCCAACCTTTTTCATTCTAGGTACAGCATAGAGCAGGTGCCCTGCAGACCAATGTGGACTTTCTCTCCCAGCATGCATCCTCTGAATAGTACGTCCATTTCTGTATGGGAGGTATGGTGGCATAGACTTGGTCACAGTGGCCACGGATTCCACCATGGCCTATGGAAGTCCCAACAACTATAGGAGCCAATGGACTAGCTAGGAAAGGGTCAGAGGAATTTGAAGGGCATGGCCAGGAAGTGAAGATGTGGTACAGAACAAAGAGGGAGGAGAAAGAGGTGTGCGAAGAGGACAATGCTGCGGGAGCCGACAGAGGGACAGAACTTGAGTGACGATGGAGTGCTAGTGGAGACAGGGCCACCCTTGGAGAATCCATCGGAGACGCCAACATTACTGTACCAGAGCAGCCGATGAGACAGAGACAGAAGGACAAACTCAGGAGCTGGAGACCAAACAGAGAAGCTTAGGCGGGAGGAGAAACCATTGTAGGTGTATCCTGACCCCAGCGAAAAAAATGATTTGGTCCCATTGTTTGCGGTCTTGTCACGTGGCCATGGCTCTAGGCAAGTTACTGAGCTTTCTCTGACTAAGTTTGTTCTTGGGTGGAGAAGCTTCCCGCATGTTGGTTATTGTCGCATGTCTTAAGGGGCGGCTAATGCATTCAAACTAACACACTAAGAAAGGGCGAAAGTCTCACAGTAAAGTCAAAAAAACAATTACGGCAAGCTTTGGTGGTGCACTATTAGCATGGAAAACAGTGAAGAAAAACTAATAAAAAAAGAGATAGATTGCTCAGGACCTCGTCTGTCATCTTTCGAGGGTACCTTCGTCCTAGGACAGAAATACCACTGAGATACCTTATTGAACTAGAGGCCGAGAACCATTGACAGAAAGAGAAACCATGTACCAGCTATCCTCCAATAAAACAAAGAATTTCTTCATCCCTAGTTAGTGTCCAGTCTGGCTAACTGCTACAAAATGTTTGTTACAAACATCACCTCAGGTTTTGACACTTTGTAGTAATGTGACAGGCAGCAGAGTTGCAGAAAACACAGTCTTAAATGGCAGAATGACTACGAATAAGAACAGAGTCACACTTGAGAGAGGGCAGAGATGCTTGTAATCTAAGAATAGTGTCAGTCTTTGAACTGCTTCACTTCTATTTTGGGAGTTGTAAAAAGCTTCAGCTCACTTATGCACCTTGACAATGTTACAGCCACCAATAAATAAGTCCTCCATATAACAAATTTTAGATCACACATGTTCAAAGGCTCAAAGGTTTATGCTTCAGCTGGGCCAGACCTAAGAATAGGTTCCTAGACAGCAAGGGAAGCATGAAGATCCAATCAGGACAGATGTGTGGTCCATGAGATACTAGAACAGCCTCATTGGCTATGGAGTAACACTACCCAGGCCTGTTACTGGAGTCCCTGATAGCAGCAAGGCTAGGCTTACAGGTAACACACACATTCACCTGTGCTAGGTGATCTGAGAAAGATAGAGTATCACTTAACAGTTTGCTGCTTTTCTCTACAACCCAGCAGCATAATCACAGCCATCTGCCCTACTAGAGAGTGTTGATGAGGACTTCAAATCAGCTCTCAGAATGGTTGCATTATCAGAAAAAAGTTGCAGCTATTTAAAGATGATCACCTCAGAAATCCTGTATTCATGCTGAGTGACAACAGGAAGGGATGTAGGACTGACAGTCTTCCTGTCCATGAAGTATATGACTTTCTGGCTGATGGAGTTTACCCTTTCTGGAAGAGAGAAGACCACAACCTGGCTGCAGTTGTGAATTGCCTCAATGAACTTACTCCCTTAGTCTATCTGAATGGCACTGACGGAGATTGCTATAGTTTACAGAAACCCAAACTAGAAGAGTGTCTTGCAGTGCAGGGCTAGGCTGCCCTCGGATGAGGTGACTGTCCAGGTATGGAAGGCATCTGAACATTTAATGCTGCAGAAAGGCTGCCATGATAATCCCCTGTGTGCAGCATTGGCACTACAGGGCTGTGTCGTCTACTGGTGCTGTTATTTTGCAATCATAAAATAAAGGTATTTCTTTTACTCCTGCAGGAAGCGTACATGAAATAAAGTGTTCTGGGGATTTCCTGAACATATTCAGTTGTTTGTGTCCTGCCAGGAATAGAAGCAATTCAGCATCTTGAATTTCAAGAACAAGGAACTTTTTTACATTGGAGAGGACAAAAAGGGAAAAGCCCTCTGCTGTTTTACTTAACAAGGAGGCAGTGGAAGAACTATATCTACCTCCTTTCTTAGGGTGGCTGTTTTGCTCTGCTAATTTCCTCCTCAAGGAAGGAGTCTCTTGAACTTAAGGTGCCAAGTATGTCAGAGATGGCCTGCATTAAGCCAGATGTTGGAGCTGCAGAACCGAGCCCTTCTTCACGACTGACAGGAACCAAAGGGTGAAGAAAGGGCTGGGACCAATGTTGGTGGTGGAGAGAATGTTTTCCTCAATTGAGTGGTGTGGGCCTCCTGACAAGGTGCCATGTAGGATAGTAGATAAACTGGAGGCAATATTAACTTAGATTCTATTAAAGTTGGTAGAAGGGGCAGGTTGTCTTCTCTGGAGCTTCTAATTTTAGACAGCTGATTGGGACATGAGGAGGACGAGGCTCTTAGCACTTGGGAGTGAAAAGGCACTGCAGCTTTTAAAGACTGTAAGGCATATATAGAACAGAAGACTAAAGGTGGCCTCAGTGGTGCTACTCTGGCGGCCTCTGGGTATTTGGCCGTAACCAAACTAATATTATACTGCTGGATGACCCTGTCCATAAAATAATCAGAGTTCTTCTCATCAAAGTGGATGATAATGTCCCTGCCTGGACTTCTGGCTTAAGGTCTGAAGATTTAACAATAAAACGTAATGCTAAATACTGCCCCCCTAGTTTCTGCTTTTTCCTTTATCTTTGAACCATTTTAGGATGTACATCTGATTATGATGGAAAAGGAGATGTAAACCTTCAATTTACAGTAACTAATCATGTTTCATAACCTTAAATATCTGATTTCAGAATCAGGTCATAAACGGATAGCCCTTTCTTTACAGAACTATGCTACTCAATGTTTTTTTCCCCGATCAAAACCCATCCCCTTGAGAATAATACTAAACTCTAGCAAACTCACCAGAAAAACTGATAGCAAGCACCAAGAAAAAAGAGCAAGGGCACATCTCACTTGTTTTGAGATCTCTGAACTGGATCCCGGAGGAAAATACCTACATATTCAGAACAGCTTGCACAGCACCTAAAGCCTAACACTGTAATATCCCAAGATACCTAAGGCAATAACTGAATATCTTAGGGAAAACTACAACTCCAAAAATAAAGGTCTGTTGACTAAAATCCCAAATTCAAAGAGAAAAAAACTCATAATAGTCCTTCTCAGGAGCATCAGGTAGGTTCTGGAACAGACAAAGGATCCTTATTGCATTGCTTCAAGAAAAGAGTAAAATGATTCCTATTCAACTGCTAAACTAGCCTGCATAAAAATACTGTTTTTAACCGCCTAACAACTCTCTCTGAACTGAGTTCAAGACAAATGTGTCTATTCCCTTCAATGAGGCACTCTACCATGAGTGCACTATTGCTAGACAATGACCTCTAAGACTTTATCTACCGCTTATCTACTATAAGTTTGCATAATGTATTGATATGCTCTTCTTAGAGCTTTGATAATTAACAACTTATATTGCTAAAAATCGAACAGACATTCCAGTTTGATTATGTAACTTTGAATACAAGTATATTTGAGAGCTATTTGGTTGTAAGTCATTTTTTTCTGCTGACTGTAAATCTCACTAAAGTTGACAAAATGTGGTCTGTGCTACAGAAACACTTAAATAATGCTTCCACTGTACAAAAAAAACAAGCAATGAAAATAGAGTACTGGATTTATTTCACTGCACCAAACAAATGTGAAAGACCACCTAATAGGTTGGCTTTGGAATAGGATCACAGCATCCTGTACTTCACTAGCTGATGATCTGGTGGAACCTATCAGTTTAGAATAGCAGCTGGCTACATTAGCAGAGAGGTATTTCACATGTTCTGGCTATTTTAGTGCACTGCGTTGTAGCATAGCCCGCCGCCGTGGGCTATGCAGGCGAATAAAGGGCCAAGCCAAAGGTGAGGTCTTTAACAAGGGAGCGGGTCTTTAATGGCTATTAGAACATTGGAATGTTGGCAGCTCCACTGAAAACAATGGAGTGCTCTGGGCTTTTACTGGCTGGTAAAAGCCTGAGCGCCAACTTTCCAATCTTCTTTGTTCACAGCAACAGCTGTGAACAATGCCTCATGGAGCCTGAGGGGATTTAATCCCCTCCGGTTCCGTGAAGCCTTTGTTTTATTTATGAGAACATTCTGCCATTACTTTCTGCCCTCTAATGGCAGAATGTTCTAATAGCCTTAGAACCCGCCGTAGCAGGCTCTACCGGCTATTAAAGGTCCTCTCCCTTGTTAAAGGCCCTCGCATTCAGCTCGGGCCTTTAACACGGGAGCGGGCATTTAATAGCCGGTAGAGCCCGCTGCAGCGGGTTCTAAGGCTATAGTATAGCCCAGCTACGGCGGGCTATCAGGCTATAAAAACAGTCCGCCACTATAGGAAAGAATGTTCTAATAAATAAAACAAAGGTGTACGGAAATGCCTCCTTGGCATGGTTACCCCCTGACTTTTTGCCTTTGCTGATGCTATGTTTTGATTTGAAAGTGTGCTGAGGCCTGCTAACCAGGCCCCAGCACCAGTGCTCTTTCCCTAACCTGTACTTTTGTTTACACAATTGGCACACACTGGCATCCAGGTAAGTCCCTTGTAACTGGTACCCCTGGTACCAAGGGCCCTGATGCCAGGGAAGGTCTCTAAGGGCTGCAGCATATCCTATGCCACCCTGGGGGTCCCTCACTCAGCACAGACACACTGCTTGCCAGCTTGTGTCTGCTGGTGAGGACAAAACGAGTAAATCGACATGGCACTCCCCTCAGGGTGCCATGCCAACCTCACACTGCCTATGCAGTATAGATAAGTCACCCCTCTAGCAAGCCTTACAGCCCTAAGGCAGGGTGCACTATACCATGGGTGAGGGGACCAGTGCACGAGCACTGTGCCCCTACAGTGTCTAAGCCAAACCTTAGACATTGTAAGTGCAGGGTAGCCATAAGAGTATATGGTCTGGGAGTCTGTCAAACACGAACTCCACAGCACCATAATGGCTACACTGAAAACTGGGAAGTTTGGTATCAAACTTCTCAGCACAATAAATGCACACTGATGCCAGTGAACATTTTATTGTAGAATACACCCCAGAGGGCACCTTAGAGGTGCCCCCTGAAACCTTAACCAACTACCTGTGTGAGCTGACTGGTTTTAGCAGCCTGCCACACTCGAGATATATTGCTGGCCACATGGGGAGAGTGCCTTTGTCACTCTGTGGCGAGTAACAAAGCCTGCACTGGGTGGAGATGCTATCACCTCCCCCTTGCAGGAGCTGTAACACCTGGCGGTGAGCCTCAAAGGCTCACCCCCTTTGTTCCAGCACCCCAGGGCATTCCAGCTAGTGGAGTTGCCCGCCCCCTCCGGCCACGGCCCCCTTTTGGCGGTAAGGCCGGAGGAGATAATGAGAAAAACAAGGAGGAGTCACTGGCCAGTCAGGAAGCCCCTAAGGCAACCTGAGCTGAAGTGACTCTGACTTTTAGGAATCCTCCATCTTGCAGATGGAGGATCCCCCCAATAGGGATAGGAATGTGACCCCCTCCCCTTGGGAGGAGGCACAAAGAGGGTGTAGCCACCCCCAGGGCTAGTAGCCATTGGCTACTGCCCTCCCTGACCTAAACACACCCCTAAATTCTGTATTTAGGGGCTCCCCTGAACCTAGGAAATCAGATTCCTGCAACTTACGAAGAAGAGGACTGCTGAGCTGAAAAACCCCTGCAGAGAAGACGGAGACACCAACTGCTTTGGCCCCAGCCCTACCGGCCTGTCTCCCTCCTTCAGAAGAAAACTGCTCCAGCGACGCTTTCCCCAGGACCAGCGACCTCTGAATCCTCAGAGGACTTCCCTGCTTCCAAAAGACCAAGAAATTCCTGAGAACAGCGGCCCTGTTCAACAAAGACTGCAACTTTGTTTCCAGAGGAGCAGATTTAAAGACCCCTGCAATCCCCGCAAGAAGCGTGAGACTTGCAACACTGCACCCGGCGACCCCGACTCGACTGGTGGAGAAACAACGCTACAGGGAGGACCCCCCGGCGACTCCGAGACTGTGAGTAACCAAAGTTGTCCCCCCTGAGCCCCCACAGCGACACCTGCAGAGGGAATCCCGAGGCTCCCCCTGACCGCGACTGTCTGAATCCAAAATCCCGACGCCTGGAAAAGACCCTGCACCCGCAGCCCCCAGGACCTGAAGGATCGGAACTCCAGTGCAGGAGTGACCCCCAGGAGGCCCTCTCCCTTGCCCAGGTGGTGGCTACCCCGAGGAGCCCCCCCCTTGCCTGCCTGCATCGCTGAAGAGACCCCTTGGTCTCTCATTGAAACCTATTGAAAACCCGACGCGTGTTTGCACACTGCACCCGGCCGCCCCAGTGCCGCTGAGGGTGTACTTTCTGTGCTGACTTGTGTCCCCCCCGGTGCCCTACAAAACCCCCTGGTCTGCCCTCCGAAGACGCGGGTACTTACCTACTGGCAGACTGGAACCGGGGCACCCCCTTCTCCATTGAAGCCTATGTGTTTTGGGCACCACTTTGAACTCTGCACCTAACCGGCCCTGAGCTGCTGGTGTGGTGACTTTGGGGTTGCTCTGAACCCCCAACGGTGGGCTACCTTGGACCCCAACTTGAACCCCGTAGGTGGTTTACTTACCTGCAAGAACTAACAATAACTTACCTCCCCCAGGAACTGTTGAAAATTGCACTGTGTCCACTTTTGAAATAGCTATATGTGTTTTATGTAAAAAGTATATCTGCTATTGTGATTATTCAAAGTTCCTAAAGTACTTACCTGCAATACCTTTCAAATGAGATATTACATGTAGAATTTGAACCTGTGGTTCTTAAAATAAACTAAGAAAATATATTTTTCTATAACAAAACCTATTGGGCTGGAATTGTCTCCGAGTGTGTGTTCCTCATTTATTGCCTGTGTGTATGTACAACAAATGCTTAACACTACTCCTTTGATAAGACTACTGCTCGACCACACTACCACAAAATAGAGCATTAGTATTATCTCTTTTTGCCACTATCTTACCTCTAAGGAGAACCCTTGGACTCTGTGCATACTATTCCTCACTTTGAAATAGTGCATACAGAGCCAACTTCCTACATTGGTGGATCAGCGGTGCGGTACAAGACTTTGCATTTGCTGGACTACTCAGCCAATACCTGATCACACAACAAATTCCAAAAATTTTCATTAGAAATTGATTTTTTGCAATTTGAACTATTTTTCTAAATTCTTAAAGGTCCTGCTAGGGCCTTGTGTTAGTCCCTGTTTAGCATTTCTTTTAGAGTTTAAAAGTTTTGTGAAAGTTTGAATTAGATTCTAGAACTAGTTTTAGATTCTTAAAAAGTATTCCAACTTTTAGAAACATAATGTCTAGTGCAGAGATGAATGTGGAGGAACTCGACCTCACACCTTACCTCCATCTTAAGATGAGGGAGCTAAGGTCACACTGCAAAATAAAGAAAATCACAATGGGCCCCAGACCTTCTAAACTACAGCTCCAGGAGCTTTTGGCAGAGTTTGAAAGAGCCAACCCCTCTGAGGATGGCAACACAGAGGATGAAGATAGTGACTTGGAGGAAAATTCCCACCTACCAGTCCTAACTAGGGAGAACAGGGCCACTCCAGCCCTGTCTCCAAATATAATAGTCAGAGATGCTGCTTCCCTCACAGGAGGGACCAACATCTCTGAAATCACTGAGGATAACCCCAGTGAAGAGGACATCCAGTTAGCCAGGATGGCCAAAAGATTGGCTTTGGAAAGACAGATCCTAGCCATAGAAAGGGAAAGGCAAGAGATGGGCCTATGTCCCATCAATGGTGGCAGCAACATAACTAGGGTCAGAGATTCTCCTGACATGTTAAAAATCCCTAAAGGGATTGTGACTAAATTTGAAGATGGTGATGACATCACCAAATGGTTCACAGCTTTTGAGAGGGCTTGTGTAACCAGAAAAGTGAACAAATCTCACTGGGGTGCTCTCCTTTGGGAAATGTTCACTGGAAAGTGTAGGGATAGACTCCTCACACTCTCTGGAAAATATGCTGAATCTTATGACCTCCTGAAGGGTACCCTGATTGAGGGCTTTGGATTCTCCACTGAGGAGTATAGGATTAGATTCAGGGGGGCTCAAAAATCCTCGAGCCAGACCTGGGTTGATTTTGTAGACTACTCAGTGAAAACACTGGATGGTTGGATTCAAGGCAGTGGTGTAAATGATTATGATGGGCTGTACAATTTATTTGTGAAAGAACATCTGTTAAGTAATTGTTTCAATGATAAACTGCATCAGCATCTGGTAGACCTAGGACCAATTTCTCCCCAAGAATTGGGAAAGAAGGCGGACCACTGGGTCAAGACTAGGGTGACCAAGACTTCCACAGGGGGTGACCAAAAGAAAGGGGTCACAAAGCCTCCCCTGGGGAAGAGTGTTGAGACATCCAAAAACAAAAATAGTAAAGAGACTTCTTCAGGCCCCCAAAAACCTGCACAGGAGGGTGGGCACAGAGCCTCTTCACAAAACAATTTTGGGTACAAGGGTAAAAACTTTGATCCCAAAAAGGCCTGGTGTCGTAGCTGTAATCAGCCTGGACACCAAACTGGAGACAAGGCCTGTCCCAAGAAAAGTACCACTTCCAACTCCACTCCAGCTAACACTGGAATGGCTAGTCTCCAAGTGGGATCAACAGTGTGCCCAGAGCAAATCAGGTGTTACACTGAAGCTACATTAGTCTCTGAGGGTGGGGTGGATTTAGCCACACTGGCTGCCTGGCCTCCTAATATGCAAAAATACAGTCAGCAGCTCTTAATTAATGGGACAAGTGTAGAAGGCCTGAGGGATACAGGTGTCAGTGTCACCATGGTGACAGAGAAACTGGATTCCCCTGGTCAATACCTGGCTGGACAAACTTATCCAGTCACCAATGCTGACAATCAAACTAAAGTACATCCCATGGCTATGGTAACTTTAGAGTGGGGAGGGGTCAATGGCCTGAAACAGGTGGTGGTCTCCTTGAATATCCCAGTAGACTGTTTGCTTGGAAATGACCTGGAGTCCTCAGCATGGGCTGAGGTAGAACTGAAAACCCATGCAGCCATGCTGGGTATCCCTGAACTGGTGTGTGTCAAGACAAGGGCACAGTGCAAAGCTCAGGGTGAAAATGTAGAGCTGGAGTCTGGAAAGAGGGCCCAGCCTACCAAGAGAAAAGGAAAGCCAGCTGGGAAACCAGCTGCAACACAACACCAAAAAGAGAACCTCTCTTCTCAGGAAGAAGTTCTGCCCTCTGAGGGAACTGAGCCTATGGAGTTGGAACCTTATCAGGTTGAGCTCTTAGGCCCAGGGGGACCCTCAAGGGAGCAGTTGTGTAAGGGGCAAGAAACCTGTCCCTCTCTTGAAGGCCTTAGGCAGCAAGCTGCTGAAGAGTCCAATGGCAAGAAAACTGGAACACATAGGGTCAATTGGGAAGATGGGCTCCTGTACACTGAGGCAAGAGATCCCAAACCTGGTGCCACTAGGAGAGTGGTAGTGCCTCAGGAGTTCAGAGAGTTCATTCTGACCTTAGCCCATGATATTCCCCTTGGTGGGCATTTGGGACAAACCAAGACGTGGGAGGGACTAGTCAACCACTTCTACTGGCCCAACATGGCCCAGAAAGTTAAGGAGTTTTGTGTCTCCTGTACCACCTGTCAAGCCAGTGGTAAGACAGGTGGACATCCAAAGGCCCCCCTCATTCCACTTCCAGTGGTGGGGGTCCCCTTTGAAAGAGTAGGTGTGCACATAGTGGGTCCACTTGAACCTCCCACAGCCTCAGGAAATATGTACATCCTAGTAGTAGTGGATCATGCTACTAGGTACCCTGAAGCTATTCCCCTTAGGTCGACTACTGCCTCTGCAGTAGCCAAGGCCCTCATTGGTATCTTTACCAGAGTGGGCTTCCCTAAGGAGGTGGTGTCTGACAGAGGTACCAACTTCATGTCAGCATACCTGAAACACATGGGGAATGAGTGTGGAGTGACTTATAAATTCACTACACCCTATCATCCACAAACTAATGGCCTTGTTGAGACATTCAACAAGACATTAAAGGGCATGATAATGGGGCTCCCAGAAAAAACTCAAAAGGAGATGGGATGTCCTCTTGCCATGTCTGCTTTTCGCTTACAGAGAGGTGCCTCAGAAGGGAGTAGGGTTCTCACCCTTTGAACTTCTGTTTGGCCACCCTGTAAGGGGACCACTAGCTCTTGTGAAAGAAGGCTGGGAGAGACCTCTTCATGAGCCTAAACAAGACATAGTGGACTATGTACTTGGCCTTCGTTCCAGGATGGCAGAGTACATGGAAAAGGCAAGCAAAAACCTTGAGTCAGGCCAACAGCTCCAGAAGTTTTTGGTATGACCAAAAGGCTGCAATGGTTGAATTTCAACCAGGGCAGAAAGTCTGGGTTTTGGAGCCTGTGGCTCCCAGGGCACTCCAGGACAGACACACTCTCTGACCAACAGCAAGCGGACTGCAGGAAGGTCCTGCAACAGTTTGCTGAGCTCTTTTCCCTAACCCCTGGTCAGACACACCTGTGTACCCATGATGTGGACACAGGAGACAGCATGCCTGTCAAAAACAAAATTTTCAGACAGTCTGACCAAGTTAAGGAAAGCATCAAGGTGGAAGTCCACAAGATGCTGGAATTGGGAGTAATTGAGCACTCTGACAGCCCCTGGGCTAGCCCAGTGGTCTTAGTCCCCAAACCTCACACCAAAGATGGAAAGAGAGAGATGAGGTTTTGTGTGGACTACAGAGGACTTAATTCTGTCACCAAGACAGATGCCCATCCCATTCCTAGGGCTGATTAATTAATTGATAAATTAGGTGCTGCCAAATTCTTAAGTACCTTTGACTTAACAGCAGGGTACTGGCAAATCAAAATGGCACCTGGAGCAAAATAAAAGACAGCATTCTCCACACCTGATGGGCATTATCAGTTTACTGTTATGCCCTTTGGTTTAAAGAATGCCCCTGCCACCTTCCAAAGGTTGGTGAATCAAGTCTTTGATGGTTTGGAGTCCTTTAGTGCAGCTTATCTTGATGATATTGCTGTCTTTAGCTCCAGCTGGCAGGATCACCTGGTCCACCTGAAGAAGGTTTTGAAGGCTCTGCAATCAGCAGGCCTCTCTATCAAGGCATCCAAATGCCAGATAGGGCAGGGAACTGTGGTTTACTTGGGACACCTTGTAGGTGGAGGCCAAGTTCAGCCACTCCAGCCTAAGATCCAGACTATTCTGGACTGGGCAGCTCCAAAAACCCAGACTCAAGTCAGGGCATTCCTTGGCTTGACTGGGTATTACAGGAGGTTTGTGAAGGGATATGGATCCATAGTGACAGCCCTCACAGAACTCACCTCCAAGAAAATGCCCAAGAAGGTAAACTGGACTGTAGAATGCCAACAGGCCTTTGACACCCTGAAACAAGCAATGTGCAAAGCACCAGTTCTAAAAGCTCCAGATTACTCCAAGCAGTTCATTGTGCATACAGATGCCTCTGAACATGGGATAGGGGCAGTTTTGTCCCAAACAAATGATGATGGCCTTGACCAGCCTGTTGCTTTCATTAGCAGGAGGTTACTCCCCAGGGAGCAGCGTTGGAGTGCCATTGAGAGGGAGGCCTTTGCTGTGGTTTGGTCCCTGAAGAAGCTGAGACCATACCTCTTTGGTACTCACTTTGTAGTTCAAACTGACCACAGACCTCTCAGATGGCTGAGGCAAATGAAAGGTGAAAATCCGAAACTGTTGAGGTGGTCCATCTCCCTACAGGGAATGGACTTTATAGTGGAACACAGACCTGGGACTGCCCATGCCAATGCAGATGGCCTTTCCAGGTTCTTCCACTTAGAAAATGAAGACTCTCTTGGGAAAGGTTAGTCTCATCCTCTTCCGTTTGGGGGGGGGGGGGTTGTGTAAGGAAATGCCTCCTTGCCATGGTTTCCCCCTGACTTTTTGCCTTTGCTGATGCTATGTTTTGATTTGAAAGTGTGCTGAGGCCTGCTAACCAGGCCCCAGCACCAGTGTTCTTTCCCTAACCTGTACTTTTGTTTACACAATTGGCACACCCTGGCATCCAGGTAATTCCCTTGTAACTGGTACCCCTGGTACCAAGGGCCCTGATGCCAGGGAAGGTCTCTAAGGGCTGCAGCATATCCTATGCCACCCTGGGGGTCCCTCACTCAGCACAGACACACTGCTTGCCAGCTTGTGTGTGCTGGTGAGGACAAAACGAGTAAGTCGACATGGCACTCCCCTCAGGGTGCCATGCCAACCTCACACTGCCTATGCAGTATAGATAAGTCACCCCTCTAGCAGGCCTTACAGCCCTAAGGCAGGGTGCACTATACCATGGGTGAGGGCACCAGTGCATGAGCACTGTGCCACTACAGTGTCTAAGCCAAACCTTAGACATTGTAAGTGCAGGGTAGCCATAAGAGTATATGGTCTGGGAGTCTGTCAAACACGAACTCCACAGCACCATAATGGCTACACTGAAAACTGGGAAGTTTGGTATCAAACTTCTCAGCACAATAAATGCACACTGATGCCAGTGTACATTTTATTGTAGAATACACCCCAGAGGGCACCTTAGAGGTGCCCCCTGAAACCTTAACCAACTACCTGTGTGAGCTGACTGGTTTTAGCAGCCTGCCACACTCGAGACATGTTGCTGGCCACATGGGGAGAGTACCTTTGTCACTCTGTGGCTAGTAACAAAGCCTGCACTGGGTGGAGATAGTATCACCTCCCCCTTGCAGGAGCTGTAACACCTGGCGATGAGCCTCAAAGGCTCACCCCCTTTGTTCCAGCACCACAGGGCATTCCAGCTAGTGGAGTTGCCCGCCCCCTCCGGCCACGGCCTCACTTTTGGCGGCAAGGCCGGAGGAGATAATGAGAAAAACAAGGAGGAGTCACTGGCCAGTCAGGACAGCCCCTAAGGCAACCTGAGCTGAAGTGACTCTGACTTTTAGGAATCCTCCATCTTGCAGATGGAGGATCCCCCCAATAGGGATAGGAATGTGACCCCCCTCCCCTTGGGAGGAGGCACAAAGAGGGTGTAGCCACCCTCAGTGCTAATAGCCATTGGCTACTGCCCTCCCTGACCTAAACACACCCCTAAATTCTGTATTTAGGGGCTCCCCTGAACCTAGGAAATCAGATTCCTGCAACTTACGAAGAAGAGGACTGCTGAGCTGAAAAACCCCTGCAGAGAAGACGGAGACACCAACTGCTTTGGCCCGAGCCCTACCGGCCTGTCTCCCTCCTTCAGAAGAAAACTGCTCCAGCGACGCTTTCCCCAGGACCAGTGACCTCTGAATCCTCAGAGGACTGCCCTGCTTCCAAAAGACCAAGAAACTCCCGAGAACAGCGGCCCTGTTCAACAAAGACTGCAACTTTGTTTCCAGAGGAGCAGATTTAAAGACCCCTGCAATCCCCGCAAGAAGCGTGAGACTTGCAACACTGCACCCGGCGACCCCGACTCGACTGGTGGAGAAACAACGCTACAGGGAGGACCCCCCGGCGACTCCGAGACTGTGAGTAACCAAAGTTGTCCCCCCTGAGCTCCCACAGCGACGCCTGCAGAGGGAATCCCGAGGCTCCCCCTGACCGCGACTGTCTGAATCCAAAATCCCGACGCCTGGAAAAGACCCTGCACCCGCAGCCCCCAGGACCTGAAGGATCGGAACTCCAGTGCAGGAGTGACCCCCAGGAGGCCCTCTCCCTTGCCCAGGTGGTGGCTACCCCGAGGAGCCCCCCCCTTGCCTGCCTGCATCGCTGAAGAGACCCCTTGGTCTCTCATTGAAACCTATTGAAAACCCAACGCGTGTTTGCACACTACACCCGGCCGCCCCAGTGCCGCTGAGGGTGTACTTTCTGTGCTGACTTGTGTCCCCCCCGGTGCCCTACAAAACCCCCCTGGTCTGCCCTCCGAAGACGCGGGTACTTACCTGCTGGCAGACTGGAACCGGGGCACCCCCTTCTCCATTGAAGCCTATGTGTTTTGGGCACCTCTTTGAACTCTGCACCTGACCGGCCCTGAGCTGCTGGTGTGGTGACTTTGGGGTTGCTCTGAACCCCCAACGGTGGGCTACCTTGGACCCCAACTTGAACCCCGTAGGTGGTTTACTTACCTGCAAGAACTAACAATAACTTACCTCCCCCAGGAACTGTTGAAAATTGCAGTGTCCACTTTTGAAATAGCTATATGTGTTTTATGTAAAAAGTATATATGCTATTGTGATTATTAAAAGTTCCTAAAGTACTTACCTGCAATACCTTTCAAATGAGATATTACATGTAGAATTTGAACCTGTGGTTCTTAAAATAAACTAAGAAAATATATTTTTCTATAACAAAACCTATTGGCCTGGAATTGTCTCTGAGTGTGTGTTCCTCATTTATTGCCTGTGTGTATGTACAACAAATGCTTAACACTACTCCTTTGATAAGCCTACTGCTCGACCACACTACCACAAAATAGAGCATTAGTATTATCTCTTTTTGCCACTATCTTACCTCTAAGGGGAACCCTTGGACTCTGTGCATACTATTCCTCACTTTGAAATAGTGCATACACAGCCAACTTCCTACAAAAGGCCTCACGGATTCTGAGGCGATTGAAATCCACTCAGGCTACTGAGGCCTTTGTTCACAGCTGTTGCTGTGAGACAAACATTAGAATGTTGATGCTCCGGGCTTTTACCAGCCATTAGAAGCCCTGAGCATTTAAATGTTTTCAAAGGAGCTCCCAGCATTCCAATGTTCTCAATCAATCAATCAAATTGTATTGATATAGCACAACTTATCACCCGCAAGGGTATCCATGCGATTTGCTGAAGGTCTCATCCGAAGAGCTAAGTCTTTAACCCCTTTCTGAAGTCGGTCAGCGAGGGTGCGGTGCAAAGGTGGAGGGGGAGGGTGTTCCTTGCTTTGGCGGCAAGATGGGAGAAGAAGCGTCCTCTAGTGCGCCAGTGGCATGCGCAGGGGATCTGTGTGAGGGCAAGGTGGTGGAAGTGTAGCCAGTTTTCAGGTAGGAAGGTCCCAGGTCAGGAAGGGCTTTGTAGGCTGTTCTTTGTGTGTATTCTAAAACGTGTAGGTGCAGCAAACGTCCCATGGCTTCTTGGCATAGTAGAAGTAGGATGAATCACCTGCGGCTGGGCAAAATATTAGAGTGTGAAAAGCCACACTTTCATCAACTTACAAAATTGGGAAAGAGAGAGAAAGAAAGAGATAATTTGTTAGGAGAGAGAAACACTATGTTAATCAAGCTCCAACACATAATGTTCTTTCTAAGAGTTTAGCCCCCTCAAAAGGTGTGTTTCCGACTCAGCAGAGTTCCAATTCAATGTTAACTCCATTGCAAATGTGGAGCAACAGAACAAAAGATTGGTAGCAACTGATTTCAGCCATAAATGGGTTTGGGTTGACATCAACTGCAGCACTTCAATTGACATTAACGATACACACCAGTTAAGGGAAAATCAGCCAGTTATCAGAGTTTATGGGCGAGTTTAAATATTTCAGTGCTTAAAATTCAGAACTAAGTGACTCTGATGACAGGAAATTGGGAGTCAACATGATCTGCCATGTGGAACTGTGTCTATTGTTTCATTTGCTGAGAGAACGAAATTGAGGCCCAAAAAATCAGTACTGCGATGATCTCAATTAAGATAAAGAGAGTGGATGGCGGGAATCGGAAAATAATTAATGCAGGACATGCACTGGAAAATCCAATATCTGAGACCTGTCCATCGTGGACGTTTTCTTACAATTCACTATCACAAAAAGCATCTACAACATAAAGCATAAGGACTTGTGTTATGGGAAGCAGTAGAACCACTAAACTCAAATAAAAAAGACAATCATCAAGTTAATTAATACTTCTGGGGTTAACAACTGAAAGGACTGTTTTACCCATGCTCCAACATATCCGCTTGCCATTGTCAGCTTGTTTGAGGTTCTTTTGATTTTTCTAGACTTAATTAGGGCCAAACGGGCCACAAGGGGATCATTGTTTGAACAGTTGAATCGGACATCCTTTTTTGCCGAATTGGTCAAGCACTTGGAACATCACCTGTGATCCAAATCCTGCCTCTCAAGTTTGAGAAGTAATTAATTTGAATCAAAGATATTCAGTTGTTAGTTCCATGCTGTTGATTTGTATTTGCTGCAATAATGAAAAATTCAAAAAGAAGTATCTGTCCTAAACATATAACCAAAAGACAATGACTGGCAGATTATTTTTCTAAATTGTAACAAACCAAAACAATTAGAGCCTTTGCTCGAATGGATACGACACTGGGGCTGATAAGTACCTTGGAAGCATGCAATCAACAGCACATGTTCCCAATTTTGGCATCTAGCACACAAAAATTTAATATGGACCCGAGTAGAATAAAAAAATGACTCAGGCAAACATACCCATACAAATAAACTTAGAAAGTGAAAATCTTTCTTGGAAGGATATCTTTAATATATTTTCTAAGAAAAAATGGCAACAAAACATATGCAACGATCATTTTCTTACTTGTCACCAAGGCGGAGTGGTAATAGCCACAAGAGACACAGGAAATTGGCTTTTTCACATCAACTTGACGAGGTGCACTGGCATTAGCTTCATTAGCTTGTCCAATCTGTCCTTCTGAATTGTCGCCCCACATGAAGAGTTTGCCATCCACTGGAAAAAAACAAACAAGATGGTTGTATGGAAGATTCTTTGTTGTTTAGTTCCCCCATCCTACAATTTGAGGCTAATTATAATAATGGTATCATGCAAAGACTTCTGCATTTTAAAGGTTTCCCTTGCATGTCCTTCCATCAGTATGCCGCAGATTCCATGCCTGGTATGTGGTTCTGGTCTTTCACAGAAGTACATCATGGAAATTCTGCAAATACCTCAGAAAATGTATCTGATTAAAGATTAAATGAGGAAGAAATTAATGTACAGGGCAGGAAACAGTGCTATCCTGGGGTCGGTTTAGCTATAGCCCTATGTATCTAATGCTAAAAATTGCTCACTTGCAAGTGTCAAAGTAACATTTTAAACTTCTGATCACAAGAAGAATCATCTAAATTCAAATTGCACGCAATCAGTAATTTGGTGACATAAATGTAATGCTCCTGTTTCCTTAAACACGTCAGAGTATATATATATATATATATATATATATATATATATATATATATATATATGGATCAACATTATTTTCTCTTGAAAGTCTGCAGCCACTTATTGATGGATAGACACAGGTATTCATCAATAAGACATGTTTCCTCTGAAAACATTTGCCACAGATAAATATATATACTACAGAAAAGAGCTAGTTTTTAAGAAACTTAGCTATCTGTAGTGTACGTTTCCTAGGGAAGTTTTACTGTTTTTAAAACATATATATATATTTTTTTTTTAAGTAGCTAACACTAATTACCAAAAATAAGGGTCATCACGGGGTCACTGGTAGATCGATAAATCAGTGTTGCCAACAGGTCTTAAATGCAAAACGTTATTATGGCAGTATAACTGTTGCATTACCTCAGTTTTATGTTTTTCAAATGGTATTGCTTTTTGCGGGAAGTTCTACGGTTTTATTTTTTTAAACGTGAGTTGAAAACTTACTACCTTCTTCATGTATAACTTCACTTTAACATTTGTTTACTTCAGCAAACACGAACACACACACACACACATATATATGTGTGTGTGTGTGTGTATATATATATATATAATATATATATATAGATATATACACGTGTGTGTGTGTATGTGTGTATATAAATATATATGTATATATATATATATATATATGTATATATATATATATATATATATACACACACACACACACACACACACACACAGACACATACACACATCAGAGAAGAATGCAGGGGAATTAGTTGTACAAGGCAGCAGGGGTCAGTTTATGTCCGTCTTTCTACAATACATTATTTAAATATGCATTCCTGGTATCTGCTAACTTGTACAATTCATAAAGCACACTAAGAGTCAGTCAGAAAAAGTGTGAAAGTTAAAGGATCATTTCACTGAAAACAATGGAGGAAAGGGCAGATAGGGTGATTTTGTGATTGCGGTATCACATAAAATATATAAAAAAAACAGAGATATCGATTAAATTATGTTCCCATTGGCAAAACCAATAGTTCTTGCCCATGACACCTACTGGCTTTGTCATTGCTTGTTCCCGCCCCCATCCCTCTCCCCCACCAACCCACTCAGACTGCTGCTCTGCATACGTGCACATGGGCAACAACCATCTTTGAATGTTTTATTTTTGTGTTAAGAAACATCCATCAAATATGGCTGATACAAGGATTTGCAGTGGGCAACTCTGAATGATTCTTCTTTAAACCAAAATAACAGCATTTCAAATTGTATGCTGTGCTTGGTAATCTTGGAGTGTTTTTTCATTTGTTTTTTAAATAAAGTATTTTTTCATTTAAAAAAATATATATATATTCAAAGATAGACACGTACATGCGCACAAAAGGATGCCAAACTTGGAAATTATTTAATACCCTTTAAAGATGGCTGCCCACCAACACTACTACAAGTGACAGTGACAATGTAAAGGGATTGTGTTGGGAAAGCGAGCCGTGGGGGACTTAATGATTTATAAAGGAATAGGTGGCTAAAAGTAGAGATGGGGTGATCAGAATTGAAAACCGAGGCAGATAGAACAGTCCCTTATGCACGGCAATACAAGGTTTGGACATCAACTCTGGACAGAGACAACTTATCCCATCAAAATACCCAAGGGAGCGACACACGTAAAAATAGGGAGGAATGCCAATGAATGTGGAAAGCTGAACTGAGATAGACAAGAACGTCATTACATTATGAGCAAGGAGTGTATACAAAGTTCATTCTAAGGGCCTGATTTAGTGTTTGGTGGACAGATACACCATCACAAACATGTCAGATACCTAGTCTGCAGGATATAATGCTATTGGGATAGGATGAACTGGACATTTGTGACAGAGTATCCCATCCACCGCACTCTAAAACAGGCCCTAAGCCTATATTGGCTACAACAGCTCTGTTTGCCATCAAAAAGCTAAAGCTGTCTGTAAATGAGACTTAAAAACTGCATTTGAAGGTTGAGTCTTGGGTGTCCTAACCAAAACTATATAATATGCCCAAACTTGTTGAGAAATAAACATTGTTAACATAAGGTTTTGCTGGAAATACCTCTTTCTTCAGCATTCAAATTATAAGTAACTAAGCTGAAAGTAGATTGTCTATGCTAGATTCCCTTGTGAGGAGAAGAAACAGCCTGCATTCAGACCAACAAAATGCCCCTGCACCTCTACACAAGTGGCAGGAATGGGCCTTAGATGGTGTCATAGCACAAATAAAAGCCATGGATGGCTTTGTCTACAATTTTAAGTGGGTTGAAAAAGGTGGAAAGTGTGGCGTCTCTATAAGCGAAGAGGCCTAACAAGCTTAAATGGACTCCTTCATAGGGGGAGTCACCTACCTAACTAAGGGAAAGGCTTAACATCTGAAGTAGAAGCCTGTGTTTGACATATTTATCGAAGGTGATTCTGACTGGGCAAAGAATATCTGAAATCAGCAAGCCACAGGTTATTTGCTGGCATAAAAAGCAATAAACACTTTACAAAGTACATTTTATGTTTAGGTTGACTAGGCACACAGTAACCCCTTGGAGTTTTTACTCACATATGTCTCTTCTATTCACTTGGCAAATGAAACACAAACGTTAGGACATCAAGAATGCTTGCAACCCATTTTCAAAGGTTCAGAGATAAAACACTTGGAAGCTAACATCTATGCAATTTTGCGCTACATCTGTGATACCCAATCAGTAGATACACAGGATAATTCAATGCTATCGGAGGAAGTAGGGCGAACTCCTAAATACTTTATATTGCACTCCGTGCACCCCTCAGAACTCACATGGGGCCCGACAGCATTCACAGTGCACCACCCATACTGAGCACAGTACACTTGCCATGCGCAACTGCTCTCAAGGAACTCAGTCTACACATTTGGCACTTACTGATCACCACTCACTGCTGCATTTAGGGGCTCCACAGCACTCAAGCAACTGCACGTTTGTGCTGCATTCACAGGGCACTCCACTATACGCACAGCACCAAACTGGCTCTGCTGCAATGCATGCTAATGCCATAGGATTCGCACTCCACTCGAGATGCAAACCGTAACACCACAACCCACAACACTACAGTCCTGGTGCGCTCCAGTGAGCATACTCTGAATACCTCTTGTGCTCAGTGAAGGACCCTCTTTAAATTGGAAAGAAGGCAGAGACTGGACAAAAGCCAGAAGTGTTTGGTAAGCAATTTATGAAGAGCTTTGGCAATCAGAGTGGTCAAAGGGAGAAGATGGTGAAAGAAGGAAGAGCTACAGAAGACGAAAGGGGGCGCAATTTGGCACAGTGGTGTCAGGCACCTCTGCACTCAAACTATGGACATTTTCCAATACCAAAATATGTTCGGGGGAGCATTTTACTTTCTTCCATTAGGGACCGTGAACTCTTGCCACGCCACTAAATACAAGCTCATGAACAGAGGAAGATACGTGGCAGAAATGTCGGCACGCTACACTGTGCAGACATGCCACAACACAACAAAGCCCAGCAGCTGCTCCTTCCTTATGAAGCAAAGGGAAGAACGCGGAGGAGCTGTGAAAATAAACACATCGGATGCGGTAAATTTGCTCGGAGAAGTTTTACACTGAAATACACATCTGTCAACGGAGTTTTCCAAACTCATTTTTAACCCGTGCACTGCTGGTACACTTCAGTTATTTATTTGTTTCTACCAAGAGAGGGTCACAGATAGAAGGTCCGTTTCGATGACCAGTTTAAAGTGCCCATACTGAGCACATGAAGGACTGGGCCCGGCAATGCTTTGTCTCTGTTCCCTCCGTTTAATACTAAAGAACTTCAATAACTGGAGTGCAGAGGGCCCCGAACAGTTCTCGCACCCAGTGCACAGCACCAGCTACCCCGTTGGTAGTACACCTCTGCACTAACCTCATTATGAAATGGGTGCCAGGTTGTACTGGGTATAGTCCTTATTGCGGGTGTCACAGGGTTTGAAGTGCTATCGCTGTTTTAAAGTGTTATGAGAGTCGCATCCAAAGTCATCACTAGTATTCGGACATTAATTAACTAAGCCATATCTCATAACTCATAATGCAGAGTTAGTAATGAACCGTGTGCGGCACAATACTTGGAAAATAGCTCCTTCCCAAGCTCAGCAGGCCTCAAGGAAGAGCATCTCATGCCAGGCAAAGATCCAACTACCACTGCTCCAATTCTTGCTCACACTGAGCAGGTGAAGATCACCATTTCTTTACATGCTTCAGTTATTCAGTGGAGCTGCGGCAAAAACTCCAAGCCATATGCATGTATTATAGTGATGCCATTTGACTTGACTACATGAAACAGAATGGGCGCCCAGCCCTGGGCTCAGAACACTCCAATGTGTATGTCACAAGACACCTTAGGGAACCTCCTCTGTCAGGATGAGATTAGTAGAGAGAACCCACTATTCTGTTAGAGTAGGTCAGGTTCGTTTTGTGAGCAGGGTTTTGGGAACTAGGGCCGGGTTTGGGGGAGGAGGGGGTCGTTTTTAGGGGTGGGGGTACGGTTTTAGGGCTCGAGGTGGGGGGCAGAGGTCGAGTTAATTTTTTTCGATGGGTGAGTTGGTTAGGTTAGTTTTTGAGGCAGGGAGCAGGGTTTTAGGAGCTGGTGCCTTGTTTGGGTGGGGGTAGCTTTTAGGGGTGAGGTGGTTTTGGAGGCTCAGAGCGAGGGGGGTAGTTCAGAGTAGTTTTTATCGGGGGCAGTTCAGAGTAGTTTTTATCAGGGGCAGGGTTTTAATCGTATGGGCAGGGGGAACAAAAGGGGTAGTTTTAAAGGCAGAGCGGGTCGGTTTTAAGGCTTAGGTTTGGGTGGTCGGGTAGTTTTAAGGGTAGGGTGGGGTCAGTTTCAGGATTCAGGGCGAGGGAGGTTTAGGGCTCAGGGTGAGGGAGAAGGGGCAGTTTTAAGGGCTGGGTTGGGGTGGATTATAGGGCTGGGGTATCGGGTGTTAGGGGGAAGAGGGGAAATTTACCATGCATATTTCGTTACCAAACATGCGTTTAGAACAAAATTTGTTGTAAAGGCATTCGTGGTAAAGGCATGCATGGTAAAGGCGAAGCTGTTGTTCAGACCGCGATGTTAAAGCATGAGTGGTTCAGGCATGCATGATTCCATCATACAACCCAGTTCCAAATCAGGCCCTTAAATTCTGACGTTTGGGACTTCCCCTTCCAAATGGTGGGAAACTGTTGGCTAGCCACCTTGCCATGCCCCCACCAGCCACAGTGGCTATGAATTTGCGAGTAACCATTTGACCACTGTTGGAAATGGGGTCTCTGGTTGGCAGTCAGTTTGCACTCTGTCAAAGCAGAGACCCTCACTCTAGTCAGGGCAATGGAAATGCACACTTAGATAACCCCTGCTCACCCCATTGGTAGCTTGGCACAAACAGTCAGGCTTATCTCAAAGGCAATATGTAAAGTATTTGTACCAAACACACAGTAAAACAGTGAAAACACTACAAAATGGACACCACACCAGTTTAGAAAAATAGCCAATATTTATATAAATCAAACAAGACCAAAATGACCAAAATCCAACATACACAAGATATGAATTTTCAAAATAATAATAGTCTTACTCCACAGAAAACAAAGGAAACATTGATTTTACACAAAGTATCTAGTTTGCGTAAAAAATAAAGCTGCATGGGTGAGCGTGCATCGGAAAAGTCAGCGATGCGTCGATTCCTTACTCGCAAGTGAGGCCGTGCGTCATTTCTTTTCTGGTCAGGTAGGCGATGCTTCGTTTTTCTCCCTCACAAGAGAGCGATGCATCGATTTCCAGACAAGGCACCTTGGATCTGTGCAGGTTCACAATGACTTTGACACTCAGCAACGATGCATGAGAAATCCGTCCGCACACAGTGTTGGAAAACCCCGCTGCATGGGGTTTGCGTAGTTATCCGCAGCCACAACTGGGTGTTGCATCGTTTCTCAGCCGCGTTGCATCGATCTCCTAGCCGCAATGCAGGTGGAGTATCAAGGTTAGCTGAGAAGCAGGTGGCACGTCATTTTTCAGTCAGCGCTGCAGGTGGTGCGTCAAAGGTTTCCCCACACAGTGTTCTGTGCAAAGATTTCAGTCCTTGTTCTGCCAACTTCACTTCTCAAGGGCCCAGGGACTACATGGGGCACCACTTGGTAGGGCAGGAGACTCAGCAGAGAGTCCTGGTGCTGGCAGAGGAAGCCTTTGATGGCCCTGAGACTTCAAAACAGGAAGCAAGCTCAGTCCAAGCCCTTGGAGATTCTTCTCAAGCAGGAATGCACAACAAAGTCCAGTCTTTGTCCCCTTTCACAGGCAGAAGCAACAGCTGCAGGACAGCCCAACAAAGCACAGTGACAGGCAGGGGCACCACTTCTACTCAGCTCTTCAGCTCTTCTTCCTCCTGGCAGAGGTTCCTCTTTAATCCAGATGTGATCTAAACATCTAGGGTACTGGGTCCACAGCTTATACCCCTTTCTGCCTTTGAAGGAGACCAACTTCAAAGAAAAGTCTCTGTTGTTTACAGGATCCTGCCTTGCCCAGGCCTGGCTCCAGACTCACACCAGGTAGTAGAGACTGCATTGTGTGAGGGCAGGCACAGCCCATTCAGGTGTAAGTGACCACTCCTCCCTCCACTCTAGCCTAGATGGTTCATCAGGATATACAGGCTACAACCCAGCTCCCTTTGTGTCACTGTCTAGAGGAGATTCCCAAACAACCCAACCGACAGTCTGGCCAAGATAGTGAATCCACAAACAGGCAGAGTTACAGATTTGTTAAATCAAGAAAACGCCTACTTTCTGAAAGTGGCATTTTCAAATTAACAATTTAAAAACCAACTTCACTAAAGGATGTATTTTTAAATTGTGAGTTCAGGGACACCAAACTCCAGATTTCTATCTGCTCTCAAAGGGAAACTGCACTTTAAGGATATTTAAGGGCAGCCCCCATGTTAACCTATGACAGAGGTAGGCCTTGCAACAGTGAAAACCGAATTTGGCAGTATTTCACTGTTAGGACATGAAAAACAAATCAATACATGTCCCACCTTTAACATTCACTGCACCCTGCCCATGGAGCTTCCTAGGACCTACCTTAGGTGTGCCTTACGTGTATAAAAAGGGAAGGTTTGGGCCTGGCAAGTGGGTACACTTGCCAAGTGGAATTGGAGGTTTAAAACTGCACACACAGACACTGCAGTGGCAGGTCGGAGCCATGTTTACAGGGCTACTCTTGTGGGTGGAACAATCAGTGCTGTAGGCCCACTAATAGCATTTGATATACAGGCCCTGGGCACCTCTAGTGCACTTTACTAGGGACTTACTAGTAAATCAAATATGCCAATTATGGAAAAGCCAATTACACATACAATTTAACATAAGGATCGCTTGCATTCTAGTGCTGGTCAGCAGTGGTAAAGTGCCCAGAGTAACAAAAACAGCAACAACAGAGTCCAGCACACAGCAACAACCTGGGAAGCAGAGCCATAAAGTTAGGGGAGACCACACCAAGAATGCCAGGTCTAACAACCACCAACTCTTGTTTCAGCCCCAAGTTGTTGCCCATGGTCGTCTTTTGCTTTGCTCGATTATGGGCCTGAATAACATTCTCTTTCTTCTGCCACTACACTTGTGCTTATCACTTCAAGACTGGACTACGCAAATGTCTTGTATTTGGGCAGAGTGGGATGTTTAATCAAGCCGCTACAGATGGTGCAGAATGCAGCTTCGCAATCTCTTCTAAAATTTCCTTGCTGCACCTCGATCTGTCATCATCTCAGCTCTCCACTGGTTGCCAGTCAAGAAAAGGACACGGTCAAAACTTTGGTGCTTGCTCGTTGAGAGTTTTATCGCTCAGGGCCCCAGTATCTATCAGAGAGTTTTATCCATTACTAGCCATCTAGTCTTCTTTGTTCATCTAATGCGCTACTCATGGTGATCCCAAAAGTCAGTAGTGTAAAAAAAGCTGGTTCCTCTCTCTTTTTTGACTGCTCCTGCCTGGAATCAGTTTCTAGCCAATCTTCATAGCAATAATAAATTCCATATTTGGAATCTATTGAAAACATGGCTTTTTGTTTCAGCATAACTAATCATTGTCTGCAACTTCCGTTGGTCTTTTAGCGGCAGGAAACACCCAAAAGTACCTGTGTCATTTATTCTTTCAGGCGTGCATGTGCTTCTGTGCAAGTATCAAATACGTGCCCCTTTCTCACTGGTTAGGTACTAAGAAGCAGCCACAATTGTGGTGCAGTGAGCCCCCCTTCCTAGCGAAGGACCCTGGTGGCACTGCTGACCCAGCTGCACTAATGGCAGCTATGCACCTGCTCTTCTGAGTCCTTCACTTTACTCCATCTCTTTTTTTCCCCTTTGTATCAGGCAACCTTCCACTCTCCTCATATATCGATCCACCTTTCCATTTCCATCTCCATCATTCTCAGATCTTTCCATTCTCTACTGTATCTCCTGCTTTCCTTCTCTCCCTATTCGCCTGCATGTCTCTTGTCCCTTTCACTGTCCCATGTACCTCTTCAGTTTCCCCTACTCTTCCATATTCTTCCCTTATTTCTACATTCTTCCTTATACACTTCTTTCTTTATCTTGCTCTTTTACACTTTTCACTCTTCCACTCTATTCCCACCTTTACCTTCCGCTCTCTCTATTGCTCACAGACATTTCCATTATGCACAACATATAGTCAACTATCTCAATTTTTTGCCCTGCATCACTCTAGTCTCTTTCATTGCCCATCTTTTTCTTTGCTTTGCCTTTTTTCCCTCACTCTCCTCTGTATCCTGTTGTTTTTCACCTTTCCCTCTTCTTACTTTCTCTTTGATCACTGGATTCTTGTTTACATTATACCATTCTCCCCATACCACTACATCAGTAGTTATTTATCTCCAACCTTCACACCTCTCTCTACCTCTGCGCTCTGTTACTTTTATTTTTTACCCACTTCCTTCTTCCCTATATCTCTGCACTTAGACCCTCTTACCAATCTGTCATTTTTCCATTTATTTTCTCTCTTCTCTCTGTTTTTTTCATCTCGTCACTTCACACCCACTTTCTCTCTCACATAACTTTTCATTCTTTGCTGTATCTCTCCACCTTCCTCTTTTTCTTACTGCCTGCCTCTCTCCATCCTTTTATTTGCTTAATACTGCATTGTTCTATTCTCCGATCCATCTATCCATTATCTCCTTCGTCACTCGATTGTTCCTTCTATACTTCCACCCTCTTTTTTAGTCTCTCTCCACTCTTGTTTGTATCTCTCCAGTCTCCCTCTGCACTTACTTATTCTGCTGTGTATCTCTCTATTTACACCTGGTAACCTTCCTAAGTTTCTCATACCTACATCTATCAACTCCTTTATTACCCAACCACTACTGTATCTTTCCATTCTCCGAATGAATAAGTCACTTACTTTCAGTAAAGCCTCTCTCTAGCCACAGATTCCGTACCTTAGAATATTCCCCAGACATCAGAGTGTCACCAGCAGATCTTGAAAAGTATCCCTGCTTGACGGCAGGTGGCAATGAACAGCTCCACTTCGGCATTATCTGCACCAGAAGTTATATATGCGGTGCCCATATAGGCATCATCCCAGCATGCTGACTTCCGTTTGTGGCTGTTTCCATGCCACAATCACAGAGTCAGGGCAGAAGGTCAATGAACAATGTGGCGATCCTAAGGATCGACAGGACCTTTTTATGTAGAAAAAGCCACGTCACAGCACTAGGAGGATGGGTTGGCGGGAGGGCGGTGAGTAATCTGTGGCTACATAGATTCTCTACCAGATAAGGCATTACTAAAGGTAAATAACTTGCTCATCTTATGGAGACATCTAGCTGCATATTCCTTATCTTAGAATAAATATAAAACCAATACCTTCCTGGGGGTGGGGGGGAGGGGGGGAAGGGGGGTAAGGGCTGAGAACTGTCTCAGACTAAAAAGATATCGAGGACAGGAACTCTGCAGACGAAGGCAGGACACATAGATTGGCTCAGGTAGAGTGAGTCAGCAAGCCCCTTAGGGGTTGCATCCAGGCCAAAGCATAGCACATCTTAATAAAGACTACTATCCACCTTGAAATGATCCATACCTTCACTGCTTATCCCTTTTCTGAGCCAGTGAACACTACAAAGAATTGTCCACTCGATATGTCTTGGTACGGTCTATATAGAAGGACACAGCACTTTTAGGGTCCAAGCTGTGAAGTCGTTCTTCCTCCTTGGAGGGATGAGGTGCAGCAAAGAAAGTCAGTAATGGTTTGGCCAATGTGAAAGAGTGTCACATCCTTCGGGATAAAGGAGGAACAGGTTCGGAGAACCAGCTTGCCAGGGAAGAAGCTGCTATTTGGAGAATGGACAGAAAGAGCCTGAAGATCGCCGACAATCCTAGCCGATGTGATGGCCACCAGGAAGACAGTTTTTATAGTCAAAAGTCTGAGAGGCTAGGTATAAATTGGTTCAAATGAAGAACACATCAAAAATGACAAAGCCAAATTAAGGTCCCCTTGCAGCACAATGAAAGGTGTGGGAGCAGAAAATGTGTCACAACAGGTGACTTGAACAGGGACGGTTGACCCGGCAATCGTAAAGCCGTGCAGACCTTAGGACAAAACAAACACCACTAATTTGGACAGGGGGTGCAGAAAGTATGTCAATGTGTTTCTCAGCGCACCAAGCCACAAACCTGTCCCAATGGCAGATGTAAAAAAGTTTGTTGATGGGCGCTTGGCTGCCCAGATGACATCACAGACCTTGAGAGGGAGGTAAAAAACCCTCAACTGTCACCGCTCACTTTCCATTTATGAAGGTGGAGAGTGCCCAGGTTCAAGTGCTGGACCCTGCCTCCTCGTTGAGAGAGAAGATCAACCCAAAAGGGCAGTTGGATCTGAGGACAGATGCACATGTTCAGGAGTTCTGAATACCATACTCTTCTCACCCAATCTGGAGCACCCAGGATGACTTGGGCATGGTCAGTTCTGATCTTCTTGAGAATTGAGGGGAGAAGTATCTGTGGAAATGCCCATAGGAGTCTCGTATTCTAAAATAGTCAGAATGCATCTCTGAGCAACAGCCGCTTTGGAAACTCCAACACAAAGAAGTGTTGATATTTCACAGTCTCAGTGGTGGTCAATAGATCTAGCCAAGCCTCTCCCAGTCCTCAAAGAGACTTTGAGCTACCTCCAGAAGCAGACGCCATTTGTGGTCTGCAAGACGTCGATGGCTGAGTTTGTCTGCTCTATTGTTTAGAGATCCTACCAGATGCTGTAGGACCAGGAAAATGTCCTGACATTCCAGCCATTTCCAGAGGCGTAAAGCCTGCTGGTACATGGTCCACAAACCCACTCCACTCTGCATGTTAAAGTACCACATGCTGGTAGTGTAGTTCGTGAAAACCCAGACCAGCTTCCCTTTGAAGGAGGACAGGGAAGTTTTCAATGCCAAGCGAATCGCCCTCAGATCCAGATGACTGATATGAAGCTGAATCTCAACCAGAGGCCTCTTATCTCTACCTCTCCCAGATGGCTGTCCCAGCTGGTCATAACGGTCAGCTCGGGGTGGGCGGGAGGGAGGGTGAAGAGAGATACCTGCTTTTGACTCAATCGTGGTCCTGTAACCACTGCAGTAGATCTTTTGCATTCTCCCTCAAAACCTGGACCAGGTTGGAGAGAATCCCCTTATGCAATGCCCACTGAGACTTCAGATTCCCACCACAGAGCCGCATATGCCATTGAGCGTACTTCACCAGCAGGATACAGGAGGTCATCAGACCCAGCAGTCTCAGAGTCAGCCTCACAGAAATCCAGGACTAAGGTTGAAACATCAGGATCACAGCCCAAATGTCCTTAATTCTTTGCTCTGGAGAGTAGGCACAAGATTGCACTGTGTCCAGAATGGCTCAGATGAAAGAGTACATCTCAGAAGGAGTCAGACGTGACAGGCATGTTGATAGTGAACCAGAATGAATGCAGGAGGACCGCCGTAGACTGGAGGTGGGTGATGACTGCCTGGAGCAAGCCCGCATTCAGCAGCCAGTACTGAAGGTAGGGGAAAACTGGGACCCCCGACATTCACAGGAGTGCAGCAACCACCATCATCACCATTGTGAACAACCAAGGGGCACTGGTGAGACCATAGGGGAGCACAGCGAACTGGAAATGCTACTGGCCCACCGTGAACCACAGATAACAATGATGGGCCTGCAGGACCAGGATGTGAAAATAGGTGTCTTGCAGATCCAATGCTACCATCCAGTCTCCAGGGTCCAACGCAGAGAAAGCATGAAAAAATGTTAACATCTTGAATTTCTCCTTCCGTAGGAAGGCATTGAGAGGACTCAGATTTAAGATAGGGCAAAGGCCTCTATCCTTCTTGGGCAACATAAAATAGCAGCAACAGCAACCACAACCTATTTCTGATACCAGGCCGTCTCAGTAGCTCCTTTTGCCAAAAGAGTCTGTACTTCCTGTCACTACAAGGAAAGGCGCTCCTCTGTCAGTTCATCTGAGGACGGTGGCATCGGCAGAGGGGTCTCTAGGAGTTGAAGGGTGTAACCCCACCAGATAATCAGGAGCATCCACCTGTTTCAAATAATGGCTTGTCAGTGGGGCAAGGTTGGGCCTGATCCTCGCTCCATCAGGGTGCCTGTGTAATTGTGGGGGCATACTAAAAGGGTTTTGAGGCAGCCTCAAGCTGGAAGGTGGGGAGGGAGTGGTGTACTAAGAAGATTACCGGCCTTGTTTGCCACAGAACTTGTGGGAGCCGCATCCGTGGCCACGAAAAGGCTGGGAAGCACATTCACCTGGTGTAAGGGAAGTTACTGGTAGCCCCTAACCTCGCCAAAGAGTGCAGCTTTTGTGGGGCCATGGTGAGTGTGAATGAGTGGGCAGTGACCCTACTCTCCGTAAAGTGCTCAAGTACCGAGTCTACCTGCTCGCCTCACTGGTAAGTGCCATCAAATGGCATGTTCACAGGGAATGCCTGGACATTCATTGAGAAGCCAATCGATCTCAGCCAGGCACGGCGACGGAGAGACACCAATGAAGCAATTAGCCCTGCCCACAGAGTCTGTTGTTTTTAGTCTGCATTCTGTTGTGTACTCTGTTGTGTCATTGGCAATAACCTGGGTCATGATTATTTAGGCATCCTCTGAGACTATGGCCAGCACTCCTACAACTAAACTGTACACTGTGGCTGTATGGACGAAAGAGGCACACACCATTCACCAACCGCAGTGCAAGGCTATTGGAAGAAAAAAAATCTCTTTCTGAAGATATCCAGCCTCTTGGATTCCCTATTAGATGGAGTGAAAGGAAAAGTGTCAGGCTTTATCTTGGAGGTTGACCACCTGCACCACCAGGCTCTCAGCAGTTGGATGCTGGGTGAGGAATGCTGAGTTCCAAGGAATGGAGCGGTGGCGATGTTCAACTGTCCTGTGCACATAAATGTTGATGAAGGTCTTTGCCTGGGTCCCAAGCAGGAAGCTAGAGATGGCCTCATTGTAGAGCAGAGGAGTTCTGTGTGGGACACCCCTGGTTGAAGCACCTCTGTCAAGACATTGGTCTTGACTTCGACTGAGGGAAGCGTGAAGTGGAGGACCTCAGGTGCCGTCTGGGCCAGCATTGCTAGGGAGGCGCGTTACTCCGTAGCCACAGCAGAAGGAGAGACCAGTTCAGTGTCAGGTGTGGTGTCTAGACCACCGGTATCAGCAAGGTCCTCCTACTAGTTATCTTCGGCCAAAGGTTCTTTAAAGAGATGAGGGTAGCCTTAAGGATCCTCAGATCATCCTGTCATCCCCTCCTCCCCCACAGGGCCTATCAAAGAAAGGAGGTTCTGTCTCTGACCCAGATTGTCTGGTTCTGGTCAACACCGGTGTCAACATTGAATCAATCTGATCTGATTCCCCATCAGAGTAGGGAATGACTATAGGTCACCATCAGGAACTGCACCATGGGACCAAATGCTGGTGAAGGTTGAGGATTTACACCCAGAGTCGGTCTGGATCCAGGTAAGACTCTAGAAGGCCTGACTGGCGCAGAGGGTGAACTTGCCAGTGGAAACCTATTTGAGGCACCTACTGAACCCGTGGGGCCTGAAGGAGCTGTAGAGTTGTCTGAAAACCCAAAGAAGAGGTGGATGGCCTCATAAAACTCTTGACTCACACTGTCAAGGTAGAATGTGAGATTAGACCTAGACTTGTGGCGTTGACCCTGTACCGCATTCGTTGACTTACACTGGTGCCGTGAACCAAAGAGCTCTTCAACTTCTTGTATTTGTGGGATTTGCCAGATTACTCTGACCGGGATAACGGCTAACAGGAACGTCTCTGTGAGCGGGCCCAGGTCCTTCCATACGATCAGGTCGTCAAGGGGTGAGGAGTCACCCAATGTCTAGCCGCTAGAAGCTTCATTGGCAACTTCTGAGTCGCTTTCGGATTCCTAGTGCAGCAGGCGGGAAAGACCCTGTAGTCATGGTCCACCTCCAGGGACCACAAGCAAACCAGGTGGGAGTCCATCACAAACATTTGCCTGCGGGAGGCACCACAGGGTTTAGAATCCTAGGCACAATGGGAGAAGAAAGCCTGAAAGAAGTTAATATAATGTTTAAAATAACAGTCAAAAAATGACAGGAGGAAGGAACGAACTGAAGTCAGAGCGCTGGGGTGATGCCGATATAGGCACCGCTTACGTCACTTACGGCATGGAGTACCTTCATTCTGTATGTGGATAGCGACTCCACAATTTCGACCACAGTACTGGAAGTTTTGAAAAACCGGTCGCAGTGTGGGCACTAAAGAGAGAGTACAAGGATTTACCAAGCACCTAAGGTGGTTTGAGCATACTGCATTGGGCACGGAATAAAGGCAGCATGTTAGAATGAGCTGCTTCTATATCTGCCACAATTCTCATGTCTTGATAAACCGACGTAAAATGAGCATTGTGCTCAATAAAGCATGTACTGTAAAGTGTAACTCGGAAAAAGCAGCAAGCAGGGCATCTGTTGCGGCTGATTTGGGAAAAACGGTTAAAAACAAGAATGCCATGGGTGCCACCACAGTGACATCTAGTGGAAACTACTGTTTATTACAATAAGAGAAAATAATTTAGCTGCATGTTAGTTAAGATTCTCAGTGACTGGGGACTATCTGGCTCTCATATTGATGTTATTGAAAGCGAGAAATAATCCTATTTCGTAGGTGCCATACATGCAGTACAAAATAATTGTAAAGACTGGACCCGTCTGCTGCTGCTGCTCGTCGTCTACTATGCATATTGCAATCGATAAAGAAGGTAGCTAGCTGTTCAAGGAGATTGAGAGCGATAGAGAAGCAAGGGAGGGATGGGGTACCTGAACAGCAAGCTACAGCGGATTTAGCTGCCTGTTGCCGATATCAAATGCCACCCATCACCTATACAGGTTACTGACAAATCGCGGATGGTTACACACTGCGCTGTCAACTAAATATTATGGCTTTCTCGTAATATAAGGTAGTGCCTACAATTTAAAGCGCATGGCCTCATGGTGCGCCGCTGTGTGGTCTACTATGTGTATTAGAGACGTGTTTTCAATGTATATGCCAGGCGCGCTGAATTTGCTCATGCTTGTTTTATTTTATTGTATATTTTCGATGCTTTATTAATTAAAACATGCTTTTTCAAATAAGAAATCATGCGTGCCATGCTACTGGACTGACTCTAGTAACGAGGAAATATATTTTTTAATGGTTTAATACACATTATTTTATCTATATAACAATGACCCATAGCAAACAACCCATAACCTCCCACTTTTTTTTTTTAACATTATCACAATACTTCCTGTGCTTTAACATCGAGATATTCTATTAGATATCAAGACATAGACCCACCGTACCAAGACCATCAAAACTGAGTCACTTAAGGGTATACAGTTACACCCTTTATATGAGTTGAATTCATCAAATAAGAAGACACTGAAAGTTGTAGGTCTGCTGATGCATGTTAGATCTCTAGCTTCTTAAGCAAAGAAGCCCAAAAGAGGACCCCGTAGGGTCGTGAAACGTTTCTCTGGGCCTGCTATGTAATTAGATACTCTCTCCTTTCCCAAGGTGTGTCATAATTTACTAATTATAGTTTGTTTCCAACCAAAATCAGCACGAAGCAGGTATTTACTACAACACACCAGAGGGGAGAGAGTTCACAAATCACTCTGCCTGTTTCCCGTACATAATATCCATCTCACAAATGGTATAGTAAGCACCAGGTAGTAAATACTATACTACCATTAAAGTATGAAGAAGATCCCTCTTTTTAGGAATAGAAGTACTCACCCACATCTTGTGGAATACCGCATCTTGAAGACCAAGCTGATGCCAGAGGTCTGGACACCTCACCAGACACTGGACTGGTCTCTCATTCTAGTGTGGCCTACGGAGGAAGGGGCCATCCTTTGCTAGGGGTCTCACGCTACCCACAGTAGATTTCAAGACAAATGTCTTGACAGAGGTGCATCAACTGGGGCTTGTCCCACATCCTTGACACATTCTTGGTGGAAGCTCACAATATTTTAATTAGGGATTGGAATGTTTCAAGAATGTTTATAGGTAAATCTGCCTACGGTATAAGCCACACTGTAAGATTGTTCTGGGCTGCACCGACAGGATCAACAAAAATAAACTGTACAGGATGGTAATGGATTAGTATAGGCCCACAATCCTCAATTTATATTTAATCAACATGTTTTAGCCTATCTCTAGTGCCCAACCTGGGTCAGTGGCCTTCATCAGGACTTTAAGATCCTTATATTATGTCATGTCCCTATAGGTTTATGAACAGACATTTTCCACAGGAATAATCTATAGGTATTTATCCTAGGAAAAGCAGAAATCACAATCAGCCTTTTCAACAATATCAGCTCATATAATTAATTAGGGATAAGTGTTTGATACATTCAATATTAAACAGGCCAAGAAACGTGGTCAAATAAATCATATTGTTATCCCTTTGAAATGCAGGAGCTTAAAATAAGCATTTTGAGTGAGCTCTACTCATGTCAACAATTAATGGATCTGAGAATTTGCCCTTCAAACCCTCTCATGATTGATCTTTCTGTTCAATACTTATTCTGAAGAGGTGGGTCCTCTGGTATGAGGCTTTCTGCACTTTTACAAAGTCAGTGATTGGTGACAGTCTGGTTCCGTAGTGTTACAATGAATAGATCTTGGAACAAAATTATTTTGTGACCGTTGAAAGAGAAATCATTATCGCTCTTCATTGCATACATTATTCTTTCACCGGACCCTAATATCATGTCACTCAAGCCTGAACACATTAGTGGTTCGAAAGAGAAGAATAGAGTTCAGAGTAAACTTTAATGTCATTGGTAAACTGTTAATGTTCTTCATATCACTTAAAACAAGGCATTTGCAATGCAATGGGTCTCGCGTTTGCTTGCGTTAGAGCTGTTAGCATTGTAAATTCCTAAATGGACTTTTCTTACCACACAAACTGAAAATAAATAAGAAAACAATTGACATAAGCAAGCTGATTCAAAACGCCGCTGTGAGCATGAAGAGAGAGACAAAAGGAAAAAGAAGTTTGCTCGCAGTCAAAGTTACTGGAAAAAGTGCAATTATTCATGTAACAGGGTCGATGGTCAAGGTGGTAACAAAACCGCCCTAAGGAGGGACAAACATAAAGCAGTTACCAACTAAAACAAAGGATTTTTGAAAGGCAAGCCCATGAACGAGTGATAGTGATGGGTGTGGTAAAAAGCCCAGATACATACTAACACATCGGAAAAATAGCGCTCGCGCGCTGCTATGCTCAACCTAAACAGGGAACTGAAGATCAAAACTTCACTCTCTAATTCCCTTCTTTTACTCCAGGAACACACAACAGTCTTTCAGCAAAATGGTGTATCAAACAAACGGGGATTCTTGGTGTATCTGGACTAGATCTTAAGTCACAGAACCCAGCTTTATCACCCTCTTGTTCTTTCCCAACTGGTGCTCAGTTGGGTAGTAACATGCTGAGTTGTTCTTCACCACAAAAATAACACCTCCGATAACTACATCTCTTCCTCGCTCCATTACAGTGAGGGCCATGCCAATTCATGTGCAATGGTTACTACAGTAGTGTTGTGGAGGCCTTGTTCCCGTATAGGCACTAACCCATCTCCAGGTTGGATTCACTTATCCTCCACTGCAGGGTCAGGCTCACAGCATTTCCAGAGACATTTTCATGAGCTGCAGCAATACTTTTTCCTTCTGTCATATCCCAGCTGCTCATATCTATGTGCCCTACTGTCTCCAAAGCCCTCTCTGTTGACCTGCTACTGGCTCAGTTTTCTGTCATTCAGTGCTACACTGTGGGGTCGCTCTGCTCCCCACGACACATCTCAAGAGATCTTTCCACCCATAGTCCTCCAGAGAGACTCCATCATCTGCAGTAATTGAGCTGGCTAGGGAGCAGGCGAGTATTCTGACCTCAAGGATGTTCTTGGCTTGCCAACTCTGCAAATCCTCAAAAAAATTCCCCAAGATTAATGCCTACATTGAGAGTAATATTTAGACTACTTTGGGTATTGACTGTTTTTTGTCATTTTCAAAGTGATCGTGGGAAGGTGAGAAAGCCACTGTTCTTGCAGGAGTACTCACATATGTAAACACTTACAGCTGTATAAAATAACAGGTGTATACTTATGTAGGCAGAAATAGTTTGAATAAATGTATTGTTTTCAAACATAAGCTTCTATATACTTCACCCCCATTGGGTTTTGAGGGCCTGATAACACCTATGACAGGCTTCTTGTTGAGTGAAGAGAGTAACAATAGTATTTATTCTTTAAAATTGTCAATTGTTGAAAATGTGTTTTGAGGATATTGGTTATTTTCCAACACTGTTAGTTAACGATTCCCCAATGCATTTAATTTATTTTGCTCTTCACAACTCATAAATTTGTAGAAATGCACATACTTTTCAGGACATCCACATTTAGACCATCCATTAACTGCCGGGTAGTAAGTTTTCTCACTCAAAATTACATCATGCTGGTATAATTTTATCTGTGGGTACATCCATGTAAGAGTGCAAATGAATGTTTTGTGAATATGAAACAAGAATTTATACTCAAGTCAATTTGTGCATCCAAGTTCAATTTAGCGGTGAAAATGGCTTTCAGACTCTAGTCCAATCAATATAACTGTATGACATTTAGAAGCAAGCACTGGCAAAGCCATTTTGTTTGCCTTAATACTAAAAATACGAGCCAGACCTGTTCTCTGTGTAAAAGGGCATCTTGGTTGCGGACTGAGACTGCTGCCTGATCACAGTCATTCTCACCAACCAACTGCTTTTGGGTCCGACAGAATTTTGAGGGGTATGAGTTGCTTCTGGTATCTGTACATCGTCAGAGTTCAGTAAATCTGCTAGAATGCGAGGAGTGTCAGAATGAACCTGGTAATGTGTGGCCGGTATTCTGTGAGGGGTCTGCAAGTGTTTCTGCTAATCTGTGTTAGAAATGGGGTCTTTGGTTGACAGTCAGGTTGCCCCCTGTTCAAGCAAGGACCCTCACTCTAGTCAGGGTAAAAGAGAATCACCCTCAGCTAACCCCTGCTTACCCCCTTGGTAGCTTGGCAGAGCAGTAGGCTTAACTTCAGAGTGCTAGGTGTACAGTATTTGTACCAACACACACAGTAACTTAATGAAAACACTACAAAATGACACAACACCAGTTTAGAAAAATAGGAAATATTTATCTAAACAAAACAAGACCAAAATGACAAAAATCCGACATACACAAGTCAAGTTATGAATTTTTAAAGATTAAAAATCAAAAATAGCGCTTAGAAACACAAAAAAATGCTTCGATGAGGTGTTAACACGACGTTGTGTCGGAGTCATTCCCAACAAGCCGACACCAGCGGTGCCGGACACGGAGTCGCATAGACCCCCAAGTACAGTACCTTTGGTGAAGAGTGAAAACAAGTCGATGAGCGAAGTCGGGGATCGCAGCGTCTGTGCGAAACGTTGAATTCATGCACTTCGAGCAGCGTCGGTCACCACGTGGTGTGGCAACTTCCACGGAGTCGCCGACTTCAGTGGGGCTGCAGTGGCATCAGGCCTGCGAAGGTCGTCGCGTTCCAGCAAAGATCACGCAGTTGGTTGCAGGTGGCGTCACCAGATTCAGCAGCGGCGTTGGTCCGAAGTAGATTTCCTTGGATTTCCACCAGCTTTCCTTTCAAGGGCCCAGAGACTGGATAGGGCACCACTTGTCAGAGCAGGAGTCTCTCCAGAGACTCAGGTGCTGGCAGGGATAAGTCTTTGCTGTCCCTGAGGCTTCAAACAACAGGAGGCAAGCTCTAAATCTAGCCCTTGGAGATTTCTTCACAAGATGGAAGGCACACCAAGTCCAGTCTTTGCCCTTTTACTCTGGCAGAAGCAGCAACTGCAGGATAGCTCCACAAAGCACAGTCACAGGCAGGGCAGCACTTCTCAGCTCTTTAGCTCTTCTCCAGGCAGACGTTCCTCTTTTTTCCAGAAGTGTTCTAAAGTCTGTGGTTTTGGGTGCCCATCTTATACCCAATTTCTCCTTTTAAGTAAGCCTACTTCAAAGTAAAGTCTCTTCTGAATGTGAAATCCTGCCTTGCCCAGGCCAGGCCCCAGACACTCACTAGGGGGTCGGAGACGGGATTGTGTGATGACAGGCACAGCCCTTTCAGGTGTAAGTGACCACTCCTCCTGTCCCTCCTAGCACAGATGGCTCATCAGGAAATGCAGACTACACCCCATCTCCCTTTGTGTCACTGTCTAGTGTGAGGTGCAACCAGCCCAACTGTCAAACTGACCCAGACAGGGAATCCACAAACAGGCAGAGTCACAGAAATGGTGTAAGCAAGAAAACACTCACTTTCTAAAAGTGGCATTTTCAAACACACAATCTTAAAATCAACTTTACTAAAAGATATATTTTTTAATTGTGAGCTCAGAGACCCCAAACTCCACATGTCCATCCGCTCGCAAAGGGAATCTACACTTTAATCACATTTAAAGGTAGCCCCCATGTCAACCTATGAGAGGGACAGGCCTTGCAACAGTGAAAAACGAATTTAGCAATATTTCACTGTTAGGACATATAAAACACATTACTATATGTCCTACCTTAAACATACACTGTACCCTGCCCTTGGGGCTACCTAGGCATACCTTAGGGGTGCCTGACATGTAAGAAAAGGGAAGGTTTAACCTTTGCAAGTGGGTACACTTGCCAAGTCGAATTTACAGTTAAAACTGCACACACAGACACTGCAGTGGCAGGTCTGAGACATGATTACAGAGCTACTTATGTGGGTGGCACAACCAGTGCTGCAGGCTCACTAGTAGCATTTGATTTACAGGCCCTGGCACCAGTAGTGCACTTTACTAGGGACTTACTAGTAAATCAAATATGCCAATCATGGATAAACCAATTACATACAATTTACACAGAGAGTATATGCACTTTAGCACAGGTTAGCAGTGGTAAAGTGCTCAGAGTTCAAAAGCCAACAGCAGCAGGTCAGAAATAATAGGAGGCAGGAGACAAAAAGACTGGGGATGACCCTGCAAAAAGGGCCAATTCCAACAATCTGTGACAGCTAGCTTGTGAAGGGCGATAATCTGCAGTCAGTAATTATGATTGTTTCATTTACTATCATGAAAACTATAACCATTCTTATGTTTTCGATGAGGTCATGGCTGAAAACCTGCTGTGCACTTACTTAATGAAACAACGCACCAGCAGCGTTTCCTAAGCAGAGCCTTCTTACTTTTGTTGTGAGCCTTGACTATCTGCTTTCTCTAATGAGGCTATCCAAGGATTGGAGGGAGGATAAAAGTTAATGACCCAGGCTGTCCAGTTATTTACTTTTGAGAATATTTAATCAGAGTCCTCTGGAAGGCCGACCCCACCCACCAACCCACTTTGCTCCACAAATCATTGACTCTGACATCATCTCCACAATCACTCAGTGGTGGCTCCTCCATTTGGGCGAAGGAGTGTCGCCCACTCCCCCCACCCAAAACCAGCAGCAGCAGCTGCAAAACCTTTTAAAGAAAACGATAATAAACTATGTTTATTATCGTTTTCTTTAACTGCTTCTGTGCCGCGGACGTAACAGTTGCGCACCGCGCACAGTGCTCCTGTGCCAAGGACTAAACCATTACGTCCTGGCATGGAGCTCGATGGGAGCTTAGGCAAGGTTTGCTCCACTGGGTGAGCAAATGTATTTTAGGCCATTTCTGCTCCCCGTGGGGGCAGATCGGCCTATTTCTATTAGGCCTATCTGCCCCCGGCCGGGGGGGGGAAGAAACCACTTAGGCACCAGGGATTGGTGTATGTGTGTGTTTTGTTGGGGGGGGGGGGGGGCAGCCCCTTGGGCAAGGGTCACTACCCATGGGGGCACATTACTGTAGGCCATATCTGCTCCCCTTGGCGCAGATCGGTCTATTTTTGGAAGGCCCATCTGCCCTCAAGGTGGGCAGAAAGACCACCGGAGACCAGGGAAGATTTTTTCCAAAATAAGAGGGTTGGGGTATGGCCATAATCCCACCCCAAATAAATGGGGCCAAAGTTGTTCTGCCCACCAGTGGGCAGATAGGGCGATTACCCCTGATCCACATGATCCTCATTTTTGTGATGGAACCTTCCAGAATCTGCAGGAATCCACAAAATTCCTACCACCAAGCATTGCCTCATTTTTGGCTCTTCCCTGTCACAGGCACTTGGCCCACCTACACAAGTGAGGTATCATTTTTAATGGGAGACTGAGGGGAACGAAGGGTGGTAGGAAATTTGTCCCGGTGCGGTGATCCCACACAGAAATGTGGGAAAATTTTGATTTTTTAGCACAAGTGAGGTACCATTTTTTTCAGGAGACTTGGGAGAACGCTGGGTGGTAGGAAATTCGGGGCTCCTCTAAGATTTCAGAACTTTCTGTCACTGAAATCTGAGGAAAAAGTGTTTTTTTTGGCCAAATTTTGAGGTTTGCAAAGGATTCTGGGTAACAGAACCTGGTGAGAGCCCCACAAGTCACCCCATCCTGGATTCCCCTAGGAGTCTAGTTTAAATAAAATGCACAGGTTTGGTAGGTTTCCCTAGGTGCTGGCTGAGCTATAGGCCAAAACCCACAGCTCGGCACTGTGCAAAAAACAGCTCTGTTTTCTTTGTAAAAATGTGATGTGTCCATGTTGTGTTTTGGGGCACTTCCTGTCGCAGCCGCTAGGCCTACCCACACAAGTGAGGTACATTTTTATCGGGAGATGTGGGGGAACGCTGGGTGGAAGGAAATTTGTGGCTCATTCCAGAACTTTCTGTCACCAAAATGTGAGGAAAAAGTGTTTTCTTTTGCCACATTTTGAGGTTTTCAAAGGATTCTGGGTAACAGAACCTGGTGAGAGCCCCACAAGTCACCCCATCCTGGATTCCCCTAGATGTCTAGTTTTAAAAAATGCACAGGTTTGGTAAGTTTCTCTAGGTGCCGGCTGAGCTAGAGGCCAAAATCTACATCTAGGCACTTTGCAAAAAAGCCAGCCATCAGATTTCAATGTTAAAATGTGATGTGTCCATGTTGCATTTCCTGTCGCGAGCATTAGGCCTACCCAGGCAAGTGAGGTACCATTTTTATCGGGAGACTTGGGGGAAGACAGAATAGCAAAACAAGTTTTATTGCCCCTTGTCTTTCTCTACATTTTTGCCTTCCAAATGTAAGACAGTGTGTAAAAAAGACGTCTATTTGAGAAATGCCTTGTAATTCACATGCTAGTATGGGCGCCCTGGAATTCAGAGATGTGCAAATAACCATTTTCCAACCATTTTGGAAATACAAAGGTTTTCTTGATACCTATTTTTCGCTCTTTATATTTCAGCAAATTAATTGCTATATACCTGGTACAGAATGAAAATCCATTGCAAGGCGCAGCTCACTTATTGGCTCTGGGTACCTAGGGATCTTGATGGACCTACAAGCCCTATATATCCCCGCAAACAGAAGAGTCCAGCTGACGTAACGGTATATTGCTTTAAAAAATTTCACATCGCAGAAAATAGTTTCAGAGTAAAACGTGGAGAAAAATGGCAGGTTTTTAGTTTTTTACCTAAATTTCAATTTATTTTTTATTTCAGCTGTTATTTTCTGTAGGAAAACCTTGTAGGATCTACACAAATTACCTATTGCTGAATTCAGAATTGTGTCTACTTTTCAGAAATGGTTAGCTTTCTGGGATCCAGCATTGGTTTCACACCCTTTTCTGTCACTAACTGAAAGGAGACTGAAAGCACAAAAATAGTAAAAATGGGTATGTCCAGTAAAATGCCAAAATTGTTTTGAAAACTGTGGTTTTCCGATTCAAGTCTGCCTGTTCCTGAAAGCTGGGAAGATGGTGATTTTAGCACCACAAACCCTTTGTTGATGCCATTTTCAGGGGGAAAAAAACACAAGCCTTCTTCTGCAGCCCTTTTTCTCACATTATTTTTTTTTTTAAACAAACATTTTGCTGTATTTTGGCTAATTTCTTGATCTCCTTTGGGGGAACCCACAAACTCTGGGTACCTCTAGAATCCCTAGGGTGTTGGAAAAAAAGGACGCAAATTTGGCGTGGGTAGCTTATGTGGACAAATGTTATGAGGGCCTAAACACAAACTGCCCCAAATAGCCAAAAAAAGGCTAAGCACAGGAGGTGAAATGTCCCAGTAAAATGCCACAATTGTGTTGAAAACTGTGGTTTTCTGATTCAAGTCTGCTTGTTCCTGAAAGCTGGGAAGATGGTGATTTTAGCACCACAAACCCTTTGTTGATGCCATTTTCAGGGGGAAAAAAAACACAAGCCTTCTTCTGCAGCCCTTTTTCTCACATTTTTTTTTTTTTTTTTAAACGAACATTTTGCTGTATTTTGGCTAATTTCTTGAACTCCTTCGGGGGAACCCACAAACTCTGGGTACCTCTAGAATCCCTAGGGTGTTGGAAAAAAAGGACGCAAATTTGGCGTGGGTAGCTTATGTGGACAAAATGTTATGAGGGCCTAAACACAAACTGCCCCAAATAGCCAAAAAAAGGCTCAGCACAGGAAGTGAAAAGGCCTGGCAGCGAAGGGGTTACAAGGGGAGGGCCACAGGGTGACCTGCACTGAGGGGAAGTGCTCAGTACTCCCCCTTCACAGTGCATGTGTGCATGCCGTCTCAGGCCGGCCAAACACACATGCGCTGTAGGCAACACAGTTGCTGGGCTGGAGAGAGCCTGCCTGTGAGCGCCCAGCCAATCCTGACCCTGCTCTGAACAGCGTCACGATTGGCGCAGAGCAGGCTGGGAGCCTGTGCCTGAAGAGGAGCATCGAGGTACAAGATGCGGCAGGAGGAGGAAAGTTTTTCAGTTTTTTTTTTTAATTAAATTTCATGTTTATTCCCTCACGCCTCCCCCCGCTTCCCGCCCCACCCCCACGTGGCCCTTGAGCCGCTATTGCAACCACTGTGTTTACTGACATCATCAACCACCGGTTACACCAGTGAACAGTCTCAACCCCTTACCGCTGGATATTTTAGTGTTTGCAGACTCTCTTTCTTTGCTCTGGAACTCTGCCTCCAGCATCACATATACTGTTTTGCAGCAGTTTCTAGTAGCTGTTCTCCCAATCTGAAGCTGGACACAATACACCAAGCCCAAAACCACTCAAGCACCCCTGTGCGTACAATTAGTCTGCATGTGCAGCAAAGTGCTTTACAGCGAGTTGGACTGGAGTGGCTGGTTAACCATCAGTCATGATGACCATAATATGCTTGTGCTGAAGAGCGGCATACTTGCGCACTAGACAAACCAGCATAGCACAACCTACAAGCTAACAGTGCAACTCTTGCCCAGTGTGATGGATGGGTGGCAACTCCAAATAAAGGACCGGTAGCAGTCAAAACAATACACCGCTGTGGCAGGCAGAGAATATACTACAGCAACTGTAGGTTTACAATAACACACATCACCCATGAGGACACTCATGCTGCTGCATTACTATGTTTAGAAACCGTGAATATTTTAGACAAGGGTGTCATTGTACATCACACACCACTAACACTATTTCTTCAGTGGTGACTGACACTGCAGCAGTTGGAACTTGCCGCATTACAGTAGAGGTCGATGTGAGATATGACATTAGCATGGCTGATGAGAACTAACAATTCACCTCCAATGCAATTCATATGGGAATGGGGACAGTGGTTTGGGGAGTCCCAGGCCAACTTGGAATTATTAGAATCTAATTGTGCCAAGTGTTATGTTATGTTAATTGGTTTTATAGAGCGCTCAAATACCCAATGGTGGTTTGGCGCTAAAGTGAAGCCCAGTTGTCACAACTGGTGTCCATAAGTTCACCAGGAAACACCTTATTGTAGGATCCAAAGGGAACACAGTTACACCATTGCTCCACCTAATGTTCGCAAACACTCACCTGTCACTTCTTGACTGTAGACTGCCTGAACAGAACACAGCAGATTAAAGCAGCACTTGAGACTCAGGTTAGTGAAGAAGAATAGTTCAAGGCTGACTTTGAGTGGTTGTTTTAGGTTAAAAATAATGAACTCCACAAGGCACACAATAATACATAATGAAGCAATTTTAAAAGAGAAAGTGTATTACATAACACACCTCAATATTAAGCATATAGTTACAAATGTACACAATTATAACTAGATGTTTCTAGTCCCTCCTGAACCGGAAACTTGTGCAACAAAATCTCGCAGTCTTAAATAATGTCCCTTACTATGATGTCTGACACAGGATTTACAGCGTTAACCCCGTCGTATTTTATTTGTCAAAAAGCACAATGTAGAACACTTATATACTACATTTGTTAGATTTCACACGGTAAAAGCCCTGGCTATTGCAATCGTCAAAGAAAACATTTAAATCCTGTTCATACTATATTTGCAACTGTGCCACACCATGCAAAGCCCTGTACCCTGTACCACAGCATTTGACACGGGCTCTAATTTAATAATGTGTCTATCAGTTATGAGAATTAGGACTTAGTTGAGGCTAACAAAACTGCTGTCTAGCCAAGCTGCTGTATGAAAGAAGGGGCAAGCCCAGTTTCTATAGTGCTTTTAAAACTACTTTTTTGGTATAATATAAGCTCGAGCAGACAGCTCCACTGTCAAGCCAAATCTAACAATGATAACTGCAGCTACACAAGTAGAAATTTAGCTTTCAACATTTATTGAACTTTTGGTGCTTCTAAACTTGTAGTACATAATGAGGCACACAGGAAAAACACCTACTGAAAACTAAAGATTTTTTGTGCACTCTTAGTATTATCAGTTTTCTAGACTTAAAGAAATGTTATAAAGAAATGATCAGAGGCAGATAAAGCATAGGCATTGTTAAGAAAAGTTAAATGTGCACAATGTTATTGTGGTTAAAAAAAAACTCCGTAATCTCATGTAGTTAAAATCTTAAATGGAGTGTGCCTTGCACCCTACAAAAGTGATTATTTTTTATGGTTCATTTAAAGGAACTACAGTTGTTATTATTTGGACATTTGATTGGTTGAACCTATTTTTCCACCATAAGCAAGGCCAGATCTTGTGGGTGTTGTTTTCATAGAAGATGGTTATATTAGATCATCAAAATAACAATGAAATTCAATTAAAAGACTGCATTATAGGGAATCTAAGATCCTTCCTACTTGTGGCACCTTTACACATGTTTAAAAAACGTATCAAATTCCATTAAATCTACAGTAAAGCAGTTATGACTATAAAATAGAACATAAAAACCCTGAAACTGGCACTTCATGATTAGTAGCAATAAGCATAACTTGCACCCTGCAATGAAAACCATAACTCGCCCACAAGCACGCCTTACAACCTCAAACTTTCTACAGCAACTAATATATCATCTAACATCATTAAATAATAAAATATGTCTGAACAATGGACTGGAGTGTACTGTATCCATGGTGTCATCATCCAGAATAAAAATACTAAGGTTATATGTTATGGCAACAGTGCAGTCAAGAATGCCATTTGTGATTTATCTTTTACATTATTTTTGAGGTTGTGAAAAGTGCATTTTGAAGGCATTTTATGGTCTTCAAAGCAGTTCCAGTTTGAGTAACTGGCCAATGCCATAGATTATTAGGATTTTCCTTCCTAACTATAGTGAAAGTGGTGAACTGATTCACACTGGGGTTTATCATGGAATTATTTAACAAAACCTTTGTAGGATTTTAAAATGTCAAGATCTGCTCCTGAATGTAATTAGGTTCCGCGTTTTGGATCACCTAATAGTATTCTTTCCTGGAGTCTTTACATTCTGTTGAAATGAAGGGGGTTTTGAGACTGTCAGCCTTTATCACTTTTTCTATTTGATCTTCTCTGTCTGAAAGAGGATTGGCGAGCTAAGGCTGACTCAGGTTAGGTCAGAATCGTTTTAGCTTGAGAGGGGTGACAGTTTTGGCAAATATATGTACTGCACTATTGTATATCTTTTAGGAAGTGCCAGCGCTGGTTGACAGGTAGACAGTATTCATTCGCTGGGAGAGGGAGATTGTAAAAGCTGAATTCTGTTATGTTTTTGAAATGGCCGGCCATAATTCTTTTCTGTTTGATTGGATGTTAATTTCAGTGGATGATATAGGATATGAAGAAGTGATGTGATGGAAGGGGAAAGGAGATTGCCAATTTTTTAAGGCACTCAAAGATATTGTAAGAAGAATTGCTAATTATTTGAGTGTTCATGAAGACAACATACACACCACATTTTGCTTTGACGATGGTCTTCATAGAGGATGAAATATTATTGCAGAACTAAGAAGCCCATCACAGCCTGAGAGTGTAAGTTCAGTGAAGATCCCATGGTGCAAATCAGGAAGAACTAGTTTCCGTAATTTTAGCACTGCCAGTATGATACACATTTGCACATCTTGCTCTGTGGCGCATTCATATCAAATTCACATTTAATGGTTTAGGACAGGATGCGTGCTTGCATGTAATGGATAACACAGTATCTTCATATATAATGTAGATGAGGATCATCGTTTGTTTTTTTACTTGATGACTAATGTCTTGAGAGAATGTCGCATAACAGGGATTGGTATTTGTTGGGTTTAAAGGTTGTAACTGAAAGTAGATGCTGTAATTGAAAAAATGTATTTGGTCAGTGGATGCAGTGGCTAGTCAGGACAGCAGAGGGCCAAATAAATGTCTTAATTTAATGCAGCACACATAATGAGTGAAAACCTAGACGGTGTGTGCAGGTTTTAGATCTGATCAGATGCAAAGTTAAACTTTTAAAATGTATGAAATTCTTAAAATACTTATGATAGCATCATTGGTGATTAACAGAGTAGCCTCACGAGTTTAGTGCAATACAGTTCTGTCCTATGGTTCTTTAAAAACGAAATCTGAAAAGCCATCTATATTTAGTGCCACCGCTCCCTCGTTACAGGCTTTCGCCTGGGGCTCAGGACTATAAGTTGGCTACAGGGCTTTTAACCACCGGTTTAGAACTCAGCAGCATTCTATAATGCTATTTGTAACTTACTACCTAAAAATGCATTAAAGTGTAAACATTGTGACCATCCCTCAAGCCTTTTTGTTCCCTAATGGCAACAAAACAGTCCCTATCAAATGATACATTAGACTTTTAGACTAAGATGTTACTGAACATGTGATGTGTGATCATTTAAAATCTGGGCAACTGTCAGTAGTCTAGCGGGCACATTGTAATACAGTATACATACGGAAAAACATCAGTAACTCAGGTTTTTTGTATGGCGAAAATAGAGAGGTTGAACATCATATTTAATTAAAGCGTATTAAATAATATATTTACATTTAAATTCTTATCAGAATCTCTCTTACCAGTAAGTGCTGCAGATGTGTTCGATCCAGCAGACAGTTGTTTTATCTTATACTGATTGGTAAAAAATGTAATCTCCTTAAAACCAGTGGTTTCCTCTGTATGTCCAAGACCCAACTGGCCCTCACTGTTTCCCCCAGCAGCATACACACTTCCACGATCTAGAATCAGAAAGAAATTAACATTTAGACAGGAACAGCACATTATTAAAGTTTAGCGCACACTTTTCAAGATATGTTCAATGTTCTTATAGTCATTAAGCACTTAAACAGAAGACCAAAGAGTAGGCATGAGCAAATTTATCCAAAATTCACCCAACTGTATAAATGCACCAAGGTTAACCTGCGAAAATGTGGCCAAATCACAACTATGGATGGGTTAACTGGGGCCAGGAATCTGGCCATGAACATAGCAGGATTTCTGAAACCAGAGAGCATTTTATGATTTTTAAGCAATGCTGGGGTTGATACGTATCCAAAGTACAGTGTGCGTGGAGAGCAAGGAGCAGTTTTCAGTCAGTCAAAGGTATAGCTAAAGACCTTTTGTTGTAAACTGAGATTCCCTAAGCACAGACTGATCCATTTGCTGCCCAATGCTTTGTAGTGATTGAACATTTGAGTTACTTTTTTTGTAGCCAAAGAACATCTTTTTTTCTGGTTTCAATACAATGACAAATGGGGGTTTCCCGCTGTTGTGGAAGAACTAAAAGCAGCCCAAAATGTAAAATGCCCAGTACTGTACATTCAGGAGCACTACTAAAGTGTACATTCCTCTACAGGTACAAATTCTCCTTTTTCAGGACAGTGTCTATTTAAAGGCCTCAGGCTTTGAAATATGTGTACCATAGGTGTTGATGCTTAGAATGTTCTGTTTTTAATTTACTTATTTTTGTCAGCATTCAGAAAAGAAGTTTACAGCAGTACAGACACATACAAAACCATATATTAATATGTGGCAGAAGAGCGGGGGCTGCAGCCAATATAGAAGACACATTTGGCCTCGCCTCTCAAGAAGACCTGCATTTCCGTAAATATTTGGTTGCCAATTACTTAACTTCACTAATGTCTCTGTGGCAAAGACATTTCAAGGAATGAATCCCACTGGTACACATTCAGAACTGGTGACATACGCTTGTAATCCCACATAGACCAAAACAGGTAAGAAATGGATCTGGCTCTTCGAGTCAGGGCTGGAAGAACACCAAGGACTGCATATTAAGGTGACCAATCAGGGAATCATTTTTAAGACAGTCGAGCAGTCTTTGCCATTATCACGCACACCAGAAACTGTCCTCTTTGCACAGCAAAGAAGAGTTGGAGATTCTTGAATACCACGTAATCATCCCTACTATATGAGTGTTCCCCTCTCAAGGCAGCCACGCTCCATCCATCTCCACTATGGCTTCTAAATGAAGTTTTGTGAAGTAAAGCAATCCCCATAGTGGTGTGTCCATACAATTGGTGCTCTTAATAATCACCCTCTTAAACTACTAGCCCCAGATCTGAGCAAGAAGTAGTATCACCTACTAACTTGTGATGCCAGGTAGTATAGTCAGTGGAGTGTAATGTTATTCTCCAGATTCTAATGTTAATTATTCAACATTACAAAGACAAACACTAGCATGCATTTAATTTATGGTACACAACTGAGCTGTCAATGAAATATGTTGTTTAGTACATGAAAATTCAAGTAAACGTATAACATGGTCTTATCGCAAATAACATTGCTTTTTAGTTATTTATATAATGGTTCATTTTTCATCTACTTACAAAAATGAAGTTTCAAACGTGTACACAACCAGGTAGTGTGTTACAAATCAAACTTCACACAAGATAAGGGAATGATGAACAGCCATACAGTAGGTGGGACAATTTATTTTATTGAATTTATAGAGAAGTTTATTCAAAGTGATCAGTGTATAATCTACGGTCAGAAACTGCATAGAACATAACTACTGCATTAGACAATTATTACAATTCAAGTACTATTTCAGAGACAAACATAGAAGTTGGGGAGAGCTGTAATTAACAAGTGATCACTATGACTCCATTTAGATATCTTAAAGATGGACGAAAGGTCAATCTCGGTTTCATATTTTGTGTGCCAGGAGTGTGAATGAGCAATATGTAGTCTAAGAGATTCTCAGAGGGCCTGGAAGAGATAAAAGGCATATTGAAGCAGATGGAGGGTTACATCTTGGATATAAGATGGAACTAAGGAGTGGATGCATTTACACACAGCACAAAGAAAATTTAGCTGAAAAAGACAGAACAGGATAAAAACTCCCCAAAACATGGAATCATTTCCTAACCCTATTTAGCAGGGGAACGGATTACCTACCTGTGTAAACTAAAGTGTGGTTCCTCCCACAAGCAGCAAATTTCACCTTCTCAGATTTTAGTGCTGTGAATTGAAGCAGAAAACAATATTTAAAAACTCGTTGCCTTTCTGAATACGCAATGAATATTAACAATGGCCTGAGCAATCTTTTTCAAGACAATAATTACAAATATGTAATCTCTCAACAACCTCTCTTCGTCCAAAGCCAAATGAGCATTAAAAAGTAAAAGTTTTATAAAGAGGCCTTCAGGAAAATACATTACTATTCGACAAATGAAATTACTTTTTTCCAATTAAGAATTTCAACAGTCATTAAAGCAATCAGAGAGCACATTGCCTCCTGTGTGTCTGTGTGTTAGTTTCGATATAGGTGAGTATCACTACAGTTCCTCTACAGCAACTTGTCTTCCTGAGGGCCTTGCTCCCCAATTGCCAGATTTTATGTCTATTTCCTCAGACAATTTTATCTCCCATAGACATTCATCAAACTATTCTAGGTTTTGTTTTCATTTTATTTATTTACTGAAGTACGTCTATAGTCCAGCCCTGGCGACAACAGCAAAACAGAGCTTTACAGATTTCATAACAGTTAACCAAATGAAGATGAATCGGTTAGGTAGAGAAGAAATGAGAGCTGTTCAAACAAGTTACTTACCTTTGATGATGATCTTTCTGTGTGATATTCCATCTAATCACAATTTCCTCACCTTCTGAATTCCCACATTTGCCAGACGGGATCTAGAAATATTTTTGCTATTGCTCCCACGCGCCAATAGCTGGACTCTGTTGGACCCTTCTGTAAGCTTGTTCTGCATCCAGAAGTGATGCTGCAGAGCCATAGATAGGCCCCACCCCTGCAGGTTGATATCAGTCCAGACTGAATTCTGCCTATTTGAGCATAGTTGGCAGGGTGCAGCTTGATTCATATGGCATTGTGAGCATAGTTACCTATCACACTTGGGGCATCACACATGAAAAAAATAAAAAGTGTTCAGTGGATTGCTTGAATTAATCTCAGTCCATAATTTTTTGCCCACACGGCCACCACAGAGAGGGGCCAGCCATATGCTGTCCTTGAAGGACAGCTGTGTATATGATAAAAAAATCAGATCGACTATGCATCAACAGCTGAGTTTGTCTGCTCTGGTGTTCAGAGAGGCCGCTAGATGTTGAAACACCAGTGAAATGCCCTGGCGTTCCAACCATGTCCTGAGGCAAAGAGCCTCTTGACAGAGGATCCACGACCCCACTCCGCCCTGCTTGTTGCTGTACTGCATGGCGGTGGAGCTGTCGGTGAACACCTGTGCCCCTCAGGGACACACGAGCCAGTACAACTAGTGTGAGATGCTAGCTGGTGTCCTCAGAGCAGGTCCTCCCTAATACATTCCACCAAGTCATAGTCACAGACAATTGTGAGAGTCTCCTACCGATAGCTCTGGTTCCTTTTGAGTGGGGCTGGCAGTTTCTGGTTGTCTAAAAGTAGCTGTGTGCCCTACCAAGCCTGTAGATTGTCTGTTTGGCAGAGTACACTGTCTCGAAAGAGGTGGAGCTCAGGTCACAATTGTAGATGTTAGGATTATCTGAATGGGTCTCTATGACCACAATGTCCATGGCTGCCTTGGAGGAGACTAAAGGGAGCCTGGAAGAAGGCCCAGGCAGCTGCCAGGAACCATTGTAGGGGAAAACAGAAATCAGCCCCTGAAATTCCCACAGTTCAGGTTGATGGGGCACCTGAGGAGAATATCTATCAGCCTACTGAGGAGCGCACTTCCCCCCAGGGAGGCATGCCTGCGCTTGCCTGACGGCAAGTTACGGGTGGGTCCACAAGGGAGGAATTCTGCAAAGTGCAGAACCAATTCTCCACTCTAGAGGACTTGAAGTGGCAAGCCGAGGCCCAGGCAGCAGGTGATAACTCTGAAGATCACCTTATCTAATGGGAGAATTACCTCTTTTACAGTGAGCCTAAGGTTACAGACCCTGGGGCAGCCCAGTGCTGGTGGTCCCTCAGTATTATAGGTCCTTCCTACTGGGGTTGTCTCATGATATCCAGCTGCCAGGATATCTGGGGCAGAAGAAGACTTTGCCAGGCTTGTCCCACACTTCTACTGGCTCTGGATAAAGATGGCCTCAGATTCTGTAGGTCCTGTCTCACTTGCTAGGCAAGTGGGAAGTCAGAGAAAAAGCTTGAGGCTCCACTAACCACCTTGCCTGACACTGGCACTCCCTTTGAGAGAGTAGGCATCAACATTGTTGGACCCTTGGACCCCAAGACTCCTTCAGGCAACTGATTCACCCTGGTCTTGGTGGACCACACCACCCAGTACCCAGGGCAATTCCTCGAAGGTCTGTGACTAGACCTGCGGTGGCCAGGGCCCAATGGGTTTTTTTACCCATGTACGGTTCCATAAAGAGGTAGAGTCTGCCAGAGGCACTAACTTCATCTCAGCACATGAAGCCTATGTGGGATGTACAAGTTCTCCTCAACCTATCACCCCCAAACCAACGGGCTTGTGGAGAGATTCAAAAAAAGTCTTAACTGCATGGTAATGAGCTTACCCGAGCTCATGAAGCCTAAGTGAGACATCATCCTGCCAACCTTCTGTTTGCCTAAAGGGAGGTGCCACACAAGGGGGAATAGGTTCACCCATTCTGGCTCCTCTACAGACACTCTGTTAGGGGACCTTTGAGCCTTGTGAGAGAGTGGTGGGGACAAGCTCCCAGGAAACTCCTCTCAGGATGTAGTCAGCTGCATGCTGGCACTCCACTACCAGATGTAGGGCTTCTAGAATGGTGAAGGACAATCTTGGAGACCAGTCAGGAAGTGACAAAGCTCTAGTATGACCAGAAGGCCACTCTGGTGGAGTTTCAGCCTCTTCAAAAGGTGTGGGTTATGGAGGCCATGGAGCCGAGCACGCCAGGATCACCAGCGAAGCCTATACGATGTGAAGGAGCAGAAGGGGGGGGTCCACCTACATGATGGATCTCAAGACCGCTATAATCCCCTTTGGGGTGATCCACGTAAGACACCTGAAACCTCACTTTGAGAGGTCTGAAGTCTACATGATCTGGTGATGGAGGGAAGAAAGAGGGGAGTGAACCTCTCCCTGACCTCCTGTGTACCCAGGAGCACAATGGATCAGTAGAGGGCAATAAGCTCTCCACTACTTTGACCCCCAGAACAGCAGAGTGAATATCACCAGTTGCAGGGGCAGTTCTCTTCTCTATTCTCCTTCACCTCTGGGCTTTCTCTGTTGTATACCCATGATAGATACTGGGGACAGAATGCCAGTCAAAAATAAAATGTACAGTCTGTCAGACAGAATGAGGGCTAGTGCCATGGAGGAGGTCTCCAAGATGATGGGCTTAAGGGTGACTGAGCCCTTCAACAGTCCGTGGTGCAGTCCTGTGGTACTGGTACCAACGGCTGCCCCATCGAACACCACACCAGAGTTCAGGCTATGTGTGGACTACTGAGGACTCAATTCTGTCACTAAGAGTGACACACAACTCATCCCCGAGCTCATGAGCTCATAGACAGGCTGGGTGCTGCCAAGTTTCTCAGTAATTTTGTTCACACATCAGGAAACTGGCAGATTGCTCTGACTGAAGGGTATACGAGAGGTCTACATTCTCGATTCCAGAGGGTCACTGAAAGTTCAGGTGATGCCCTTTGGCTTATAGAGTTCCCCTGCCACCTTCCAGATGCTGGTCAACAGGGTCCTATTTGAAAATGAAACATTCTGTGTCACGACCTATGTGGCATAGCTGTGTTCAGCTCCAGCTGGGAGATACACCTGTATCACCTCCAGGAGGTGCCCCGCAGCAGGCGGATCTGACTGTCAAGGCTGCTAAATACCAGATAGGGCAGGGTTCTGTGGTATATCTGAGCCACATGGTGGGTTGGGGCACGGTGCAGCCCCTCCAGTCCAAGGCTCAGACTAGCCTGTCCTGGCAACCCCCATAAACACAGACTGTAGTGTGGTCTTTCCAGATCCTGAAAGGATAATGGAGGAGGTTTTCTAAAGGATATGGCACAGTTGCTGTCCCCTTAACACAGATGACTTCTAAGAAGCAGCCCAGAAAGTTGATCTGGACAGAGGCCTGCCAGAAAGCTTTTGACACCATCAATGAAGCCATGTGTACAGCACCTGTACTCAGGGCTCCCGACTTCTCAAAGGAGTTTATTGTGCGGACAGATGCTTCAGAGCACGTCATAGGGACTGTCTTAACACAGTTAAATAAGGAGGGCCTGTACCAACCCATAGCCTTCATTAGTACAAGGTTACTTCCCCAGGAACAGAGGTGGAGTGTTACTGAAAGGGAGGATTTTGCTGTCGTCTGGACACTGATGACGCTGAGACCATACCTGTTTGAGCTCACGTCCGAGTTCAGACAGACCACAGGCCCCTCTGATGGTTCATGCAAATGATGGGTAAAAAAATCCCAAACTGTTGAGGTGGTCCATTTCCATACAGGGAATGGACTTTACAGGGGAACACTGTCCTTGGTCAGACCAGGCCAAAGCTGATAGTCTATCCAAGTTCTTCTGCTTTAGTGACGAGAACTTCCAAAACGTTGGGTAGTTCTCCCCACTTACACCTGGGCAGGGCACATGTCAGACCGGACAGCCTTAGGGTGGTCTTCCCCCAAACCTTTTATCTTACTCCTTCATATTTTTCTGACTTCATTGTTGTTGCCCTTAGGACTATGTGCACATTACCACTGCTAACCAGTGCTAAAGTGTGTTTGCTCACTCATTAAAACATGGTAACATTGGCTTATCTCCAATTAACAAATGTAATTTATTTATATTTCCCTAGTAAATTGGTACTACACGTCCCCAAGGCATGTAAATTAAATGCTACCAGTGGGCATGCAGCACTTGCTGTACTAACCACTAAAGTAGCCCAGCAAACCTGTTTCAGGCCTGCCATTGCAGCCTGTTTGGGCAGTTTTTAACTGCCATTTTGGCCTGGCCAAATAATCCTTTTGTCAGACGCAAACCTTTCTTTCAGTACAAATAAGACACTCCTAGGTTAGGCCCTAAACAGCCCACAGGGCATGGTGCATTGTATTTAAAAAGTAGGACATGTACTTTTACGTTTTACAAGTCCTGATACCGAAAAACTCCTAAATGTGTTTTTCACTATTGCAGGGCCTGCCTCTCCTAAAGGACAACATTGGAGGTACCTTATTATATTTATTAAGGGTATCTTCCAAATGGGATAGCTGAACAGTTCATGTTTGATATCTTTGGAGTTGTAATTAAAATACTCCATTATGGCAAAGTCAGATTTCGAATTACAATTTTGAAAATATCACTTTTAGAATGTTGTCAGTTTCGTGTCTTAGGCATGTAGGGGCTCATTATGATCTTGGCAGGTTACCCCACCAACAGCTGTGCTGATGGTCGACGGAAGACCACCAGCGTGGCGAAGCCCCCACCAGCCCTATTATGATTTTCCCACCGGCCCAGCGGGAAACAGGGCCTCTACATTGACGCCGGTTCCCAATGGAGCCGGCGCCAATGTGGCAGTGCAGCGGGTGCAGCAGCACCTGTCGGGCATTTCACTGCCTGTAGTTCGGGCAGTAAAATGCATGACAGGGCTGTGCATGGGGGCCCCTGCACTACCCATGCCAAGTACATGGGCAGTGCAGGGGCCTCCAGGGGGGCCCCTGAGTCACCCATTCTGCCAACCTTACACTGCCAGGAAAAGGCTAGCGGAATGGGACTCATAATCCGCAGGCCAGCACTGCGTGCAGCGCTGCCCTGTCGAATCTGAAACGCCACCACCGCCAGGCTGCCTGGGGGTGGCGGCGGCGTTTCCGCCACAGTCATAATAGGGTGGGCGGACTGCCACTACTGTGGCGGTCCGCCCGCCACCATGAGTCTGGCTGTCCATGGACCGTCAAATTCATAATGAGGGCCTTAGTGTTTGTAGCTTGTCTCTGGGTCACATGACTAGAGGTAGTTGACAGTTGGTCTTGTGTATTCCTCCTAGACTGCCACACACAATAGACAGTTTAGGTGTGCCTGGATGGGTCATCACTGGCAGGATGGGAGGGTGAAGCAGGGCACAGCCCCACTTACGCCTGAAGAGGCTTAGTCCTGCCTTCACACAAAGGACTGTATACCCCATGTAGTTAATCTGGAGACCGGGGAGGCAGGAAACCTGAATACTTCAAAGGGAATCCTCTAGAAGCTTACCACACTTCAAAGAGGGCACCAAGCATAAATATCGGACCTCAGACACCAACACTTCAGTACACTTCTGGGCCTGTGAAAGACTCTGTCAGGAAGTAGGTCAGTTGTGCTGAACAGACTGCCACTCTTCTGGGCTGCTGCCCATAAAGACTCCTGTCATGGTTACCCCTTACATCCGTGAGAAAGGCTGGATTTGCAACATGTACTAGGATTTACCACAGTGACTCCAATTGCTAGGCTCTTGTAACCAGCGCCTGGATTCTGCAACTGTGAGTCCTACCCTGTCAAGTGGTGCCACCCTAGTCCTGGACCTTTGGATATTGGCCACCAGAACTGCCACCAGAACTGTCGCATCTCCTCTACTTTGCCTTTCCCGGTGGCAGGACTTCACATCGTCCTTACAACCTGAAGCCTAATTGTAACCACGGCTGTGTGACACATCCTCGATGCAGGCCCCTCACAGACAGCAGCATCGATGACTATGCAGGACTCTGCATCGCAAGCCCCACAACCTCTACGGACACAGGCAGTGCCCATCACATCCTTGACGCAGGACTTCACATTAAAAGCCCCCTCAATAGCCTCGTCGACACAGGACCTCACATCGCAGCCTCGCAGTTCTCTCCGCTCCGCTGCATGATGCATCTCTGACAAAATCTCACATAGCCTAGACTGTGCAATGCATCCTCGACGCAAAACCTCACAACACTCCACAACCAGGATTTAAGGGACTCATGTTCAACTGGCCTAAATGGGTCCCTGTGGCAGGCCTACAACTTACTGCAGTCAGCCTGAACTTGTCACCTTGTCCCAGTCTGGCGCAACCAGATAACCTCAGTTGTTGCTTTGTGCTTTTTGATGCTATTTTCACTGAAATCCTTAAAACTGCATATCACAGGTTCTACTGATTGGATTTTTGTTGCTTTGGACTTGTTTCATTTATTAAAATGTACACTATTTTTCTAATTTTGTGTGGGATTTTTCTTATGTTGTGTTTTCACTTTATTATTGTTTGAAGTGCTAGATAAATACTTTTCAAGTTGCCTTAAAGTTCTTTAGCAGTCAAAAACTTTCTGTTTCACTCACTGATTGCAACGTCAGACCTTTGTATTGGATTGTATTTTCCCAGGGTCCCAGAATGGTTGTGATTACCTTGTAGATTCCAATGTGTGCATCCCACAAAAAGTATATAAGCAGTAAGAAATAAAAAAATGAGAATGCTGCCTAAAACAGCTGCTTCTACGGTAGGAGTATGCATCCTGAGGTCTACTCTACTTAGTTTCACAAAGTATCAACAGTAGACCTAACAGCCCAATGAAAATATAAAACTGAAAAAGGCTTCTCAGATGCAATTGACACACCTGTCAAGTACCTATGAGCTACTGCCACTGCCGATTATGTTTAATACTTCTCCTTGCAGCTCTAAAAACGCCTAAGTTACGTTACCTAGAAAATGAGACCTAAAGTATACTCTTTCGGATGTGTTTAACTGAGTTCTGGTTAATCTGGAACTATACATTCAGTGCATGAAAGCATGTCACCATATGGTTTCATATAAAAAAAAAAACACAACGTGGGTGGTGAACAAGAGTGAGTTACTTCCTCAAACATGGCTCAATCTGCCTTAAATAAGCACACAGGAACAACAAGACTTTTTTTATTCACCCAAGGAGTGTTCTTTGCACACTACATTATGTCAATATTCCCCAGAGCGCAATAATATGCTGGCACACTAGGGGAATCAAATGCTCTTTGCACTGCATTTAGATGTTCACGTCCAAAGACACAAAAAAATCTCAAAGAGAGCATTCCTCTTTTTTAACACTGCATGACTTAAAACTGTGGAATGATGGTTGTGTTCCTCTGTAAATAATCCAAAGGGCGCCAATTATTCTGGCAAAGCATTCTGATAAGTGACTTACTTACTGTATTTAGATGGGCAAGATGTCATAGCATAAATGTCCTTACAATATGACTTCCCGGAGCACTGTCATCTGTTTAGCATGTCATTATTATTATAACAATATGTGGGGGTGAAAATTGGCTTAAACATACCGCCCAAGTAGTAACATTACCTTTTTAAAACAATTGTATTGCTTTTTCAGCTACATAGAACACAGACACATATACAGCGTTTTTGCTTTGCTTTTCTTTCATCCCCCCGCCTTTAAATTTACAGGTAATGTATCAATTATGTTACAGCTCTGAAGTAACATTGTCATTACCAATTATGTAGGGAGGCTCCTTCGATGACGCTGATAACCGATAAATGAAAAAACACGACTCAATTCATTTCAAACAACTATGACAGGTGAGGGACAAGCAGCAGGGTCAAGACTGATTTGCATAGGGCTGGGTCCAAACTGGGGAGATGTGGAGCAAAATAACAATGGATTAAACTTAGATCTGTGCCTGCGGTGAGCGTTTGGAAAGCTTCAAAACTTCATCCATCATTTCATTTTGTGTTGTCAACAAGGAGCTCTCCAAAGGCAACAGCAAATGCTAAACCTGTGAATATGGTAAATATCACAGTGCCAGAATTTCCTACTTTTGCTGTGTAGTTCACAAACAATTCTGAAAATATGTTTTGTTCCCAAGGATGCTTAGTTGCAGAATAAAGTTTGGTGCTTCAGGCAAATTGCTGGATTTAAGGGTGCCAATTTGTGAAAATATTATGTGCTCTAGCTCATAAAATTCAAATAACAGACACATACTTGCTTACAAGAATCAAATCTATCCGATGCACTATAGACTTGAGTTCCATTAGAGTTTGAATACGTCCATTACTAGATATTTTACTAGGAACCTCCCATACTTAGTCCAGGGATCACATAAGTACTGACTGAAGTGTTTGCAACTTTGCTATTACTTTACTAGTTAGGTTTAGTTTCTTTAGGTGGTGCCATAAATCTTGTTCATGCAAACCTGCACGTTTTCTTCACAAAATATTACTGACGTACAATATACGTGCATTGTATCAATCAACACAATTTAAAACATAAGTTTATGCACAACAACAAAAAATCACAGAAGTCATAGATGCTGACGAGAAATAAAAATCAGAACAAAGTACATACCTTTTACACAGGTTGGTTTTGTTATCGTATTCCCGGATTTTAATCCCAATTGGCCCCAGTTGTTGCTGCCAAACATGTAGAGTTTTCCGTTGCCTACAAAAGACATCATGAAACCATTTAGCAAATTAGTTGTAGATGAAGAGCAGGACCGTATTTTATATGTACATGTTCCTTTTTTTGAGCTTATACAGACTGACCACGTTATCAGTGAGGTTTCTTTCAGACACCTTATTACTTGTCAAAAAAGTTGACAATGTAAATCTTACATAATTCATCAATGAACTTGGCCAGTCTTGAGAAAAGTACCCCAGAACTTGCTATTGAAGTAGCAATAATATTCTTAAGCCCCACATTGGGGGAGAGGTCTACAAAAATAACAATTACAGACAAAGATATGTAAAATTAACTTTATTGCATGGTTATACACTTAATAATATGTTGGGTCACTACGTTTGGAAGACGAATGTTAGTGATTAAAAAAATATTAGTAGATACTCAACTGAGTTATCATGGAGACAGATATACATTGTCTGAGGCCAAAATTGAGCAATAGTGTAAGTATATACCGATCTCGTCCCTCTTTATAAAATTTACACAAAAATAAATAGTGCAAGGTAGTTTGCATGGAAGTTCCATCAAATGAGCAAGGGGGAAATCATGTGACCATTCATACTTTGAAAGGCTACCGTAAAATGGATTGTACAAGGTTGAAAAAGTGCCTTCTGTCGTTATGATTAACAAGCGTGCAACATTATTGGGTTTGAAAGCCTGTAACTGCCACTCACAGCACATATCCACAAAAAAAATAATCTTAATTTCCTTTTTAGAGAAATGACTCAAAGATTCAGTGTCACTATAAACTCAGGCTTACCTCGCTTCAATGCATATATTTTCCAGATTAGCTAAATAGGGAAAGCAACATGAATAATCTAAGGAAAGGCAATCATGTAGGGCCAAATAGTTGGACGTGATGTCAGTCTTAATCTACAAAGCGTGCCACAGCATTATATAAGATAATAAGACCCTGATAGTATTTTACACACAATTCTAAATGGCTTATCAGGTTGGAGCAACTTATTGGAACTTCCAAAAGCCTCTTTAGGACATAGTTTTCCACTATTTGAAGAATACCACTTTCTGCGTGGACCCCAAACCCTTGCTCCCTAAGTTGCCATGGGGACACATTTTGTTTTGTAAACACCCCCCATCCCCTCCCGCCCAATCACACACACAGTGCTGAGCCCTTTTTTGGCTATTTGGGGGAGTTCAGGCTTAGGCCTTCATAAATATTTGTCCACAGAAACTATCCATGACAAATTTGTGTCCTTTTTTTCCAACATCCTAGGAATTCTAAAGGTACCCAGAGTTTATGGGATCCCCTGGAGGAGACCAAGAAATTATCCAAAATACAGCTAAAATTTAGTTTTGTTTTCAGAAAAATTGGAAAAAGGGCTGCAGAAGAAAGCATGTGTTTTTTCCCCCTGTAAATGGCATCAACAAAGGGTTTGCAGTGCTAAAATCACCATCTTCCCAGCTTTCAGGAACAGGCACACTTGGATCAGAAAATCAAATTTTTGAACACAATTTTGGCATTTTACTGGGACATACCCCATTTTTAACTATTTTTTGTGCTTTTAGCCTCCTTCCTGTTAGTGACAGAAAAGGGTGTGAAACCAATGCTGGATCCCGGACAGCTAAACATTTCTAAAAAGTAGACAAAATTCTGAATTTAACAAGGGGCCATTTGTGTAGATCCTACAAGGTTTTTCTAAAGAAAAGAACAGCTGAAATAAAAATAAATATTGAAATTGAGGTGAAAAAAAACAGCCATTTTTCTCCACGTTTTACTCTGTAACTTTTTCCTGCAATGTCATATTTTCAAAAGTAATATACCGTTACGTCAGCTGGCCTCGTCTGGTTGCGGCGATATATAGGGCTTGTCGGTTCATCAAGCACCTTAGGTACCCAAAGCCAATTATGGAGCTGCATCTTGCAATGGGTTTTCATTGTAAACCGGGTGTACAACAATTCATATGGTAAAATATAAAGAGTGAAACATCGGTATCAAGAAAACCTTTGTATTTCCAAAATGGGCATAAGATAAGGTGTTGAGAAGCAGTGGTTATTTGCACATCTCTGAATTCTGGGGTGCCCATACTAGCATGTGAATTACAGGGCAATTCTTAAATAGACGTCTTTTTGTAAACACTGTCTTACATTTGGAAGGAAAAAATGTAGAGATAGACAAGGGGCAATAACTCCTGTTCTGCTATTCTGTGTTCCCCTAAACCTCCCGATAAAAATGGTGCCCCACTTGCGTGAGTTGGCCTAATGCCTGCGACAGGAAACACAACATGGACACATCACATTTGTACATTGAAATCTGACGTGTTTTTTGGAAAGTGCCTAGCTGTGGATTTTGGCCTCTAGCTCAGCCGGCACCTAGGGAAACCTACCAAACCTGTGCATGTTTGAAAACTAGACACATAGGGGAACCCAGGATGGGGAGACTTGTGGAGCTCTCACCAGGGTCTGTTACCCAGAATCCTTTGCAAACCTCAAAATTTGGCACAAAAAAACACTTTTCCCTCAGGTTTCGGTGCTGCGAAGATCTGGAATCTGAGAGGAGCTGCAAACTTCCTTCCGCCCAGCCTTCCTCCAAGTCTCCCGATAAAAATGGTACCTTACTTGTGTGGATAGACCTAGTGCCCGCGTCAGGAATAGATCACAGAACGGTCAATGTTGGTCCTTACATGAGGGCAACTGTTCACCCTGGGGCGATCCATTTCTGATGCAGGCACTAGGTACAGGCTCTCAAGTGGGGTAGCGTTTTTATCAGGACTGGTGGGGAAACATGGGTGGTAGGAATTTTGTGGATCTCAGCATACTCCTGTAGTCTGTGTGACAGAAATGCAAGAAAATTTTTTAGTTTGTATTCAACATTTCACTTTTGCAGGGTATTCTGGGTAAGAAAACTTTGGGGAATACACACAAGTCACACCTCTGTGGACTTCCTTGGATATCTAGTTTCCAGAAATGTCTGAGTCTGGTAGGTTTCCCTATATGGCCGCCGAGCCCAGGACCAAAGACGCAGGTGCCTGCCTTACAAAACCAGGTTGTTATGTGATAGATAATTCTGATGCCTCCATAATACAATTTGGGTGGTGGAATCTGGGGCTGAACTAAATTGGGGAGCTCCCAAGAGAGCACGCTCTCTGTGCTTGCCGCCGCATATACCTGTTCTCTGGGCTAGGCTAACCCACTATTGTCCCGCTGCACTGACTGTGCTTACGAAGGGACAGCAGGACTGTCCTCATCACCTCCCTCATAATCAATGGAAGAGGAGTTATTGAATGGGAGTCCTCCGACTGAAAAATCACTTCCAGAGTCTGCAGCATTGTCCTGTCTCACAGATGGTGTCTCAGTATCCGCTGTCTCAGTCTCTAATCCTATGTCAGAGCTGTCCTCTATAACCCGAGTGAGGGCTTGAGCAGCAGTCAGCCAATGAGATACCATCTATGTTACTGGCTAAACTGTCTCTCTAATACGCTAGCCTACGTAGACAGTCACAAAACTGTTGGTGTGTGTGTGTGTGCTTCTTCCCTCAATCAGCACATTCTTTCAAGACACTCAAAAAAAGACACACTATTACTTCACCTTGTCACATACCAATCGTCACAGTCTTTAGCGCCTCTAGCACCCAGCCCAACAATCATTATTAGTGCTTCCACTCCCATGACCTCCTCCTCGGAGTCCCTCACTACCACCAAGCAAAAGTGCCCTTCATCTCTCCATAGCCCCTCCGCACATACATAGTATTATAGTGCAGGTAATGGCTGACTTTACTAATCTACTCTGCTATTTACATAAAATACAGATTTGAACTTTGCAGTAGGCATATAAACCATCTGTGCTACTTTTAAAATGAAAATGCCCCGGGGTTGGGTCCGGCCCGTCTGCCGAGGGGGCCGACCCCCCCAAGCTAAATCCCTGGTGTCTAGTGGGGTTTCCTGGTCCTCGATCACAGCGGTGCGAACCTGTTCAGGAAGGCCTCCTTTGAAAGGGGAGTATCTCCCCTTTCAAAGGAGGCCTTCCTGAATGTCAGGGAGGCCCGTTTGGGCCTGTTTTCCCCACCGGAGCAGGAAGCTCTGATCAGGAAAACAGATAGTGACGTCAGCGTGCCTCGCAGCGCACTGACGTCACAAAGGGGCGGGTGGGAGAGGGGGGGGACAACACAGAAGATCTTACGTGTCTCACAGGGTTTTTTTTTTTTATAAAAAAAAAATCCTTTGATGCAACACATTGGAGGATTTTTTAACCCCCTTCCTGATGTCGCCCACTGGTCGTGATCCGCACCAGGGAGGTAGTGTGTGGCCGACACCTGCACTATTGAGGTTAAATTACATTTATGCACAGCAGTGGAACAATGAACTGAAGGCCTGAGAAAGCATCTTTGATCCCTTGGTGATAGACATGAAGAGCACAGCCTTGAACAGTCTAGATACCAGGAGTCTGATGGCTTAGGCAATGTGCTTTCCAGCTGAACATGGATACATTTGTAGTCAATATCATCACCCTAGTCTTGAACGAAGAGTCAATAAGATGAAGATTTGCCTTCTATGTCCCCCACTGGGAACTCTCCAACAAACAACTGAAAAGTTCCATATTCTTAGTGTCAGGTCAGACTGAACAACCCTCCTTTGCACTTCTGCCGGATGGCCACCATGAACACACAGGCCATGAGAACAAACGGGCTTTGAGACCACCATATTGATGTTACTGGACATATGCAAAACTCTTAAGTCACTTGATTAAAATGTCATAATACTCATTGGAAGAGTGAAAAAAAAGAGGCCAGCACTTCGAATAAGCTCTACAATATTTGGAAGGCAATTCCATGAGATTTCTACTGCTTGATGGAGAACCCTAAGTTTGCACCCTAGACAAAAGGTTCTACAGAATCTGATCTGGAAACTGCGCTTCAGCAAGACAATCATCTAAGAAAGGACATAAGATTTAGGTGAAGTCCTTATAGGCAGTAGTTTGAGAAAGAATAAATGTATTTATAGTGTTGCCGCAGATATCAAATTTACGATACTGAAGACTAGAGAAGGGTGATGCTTGTAGAAAGTTCTAGTATGGGTATGGCGCTGCCTGTTCACTTTAATGTATGGGTCATGCTTTTCTTTTTACAACCACTATTACCTATATGGGTATTACTCACAGTGTTCCCAGGAGGGGGATGAGGGGTCAAACGCTTTTTTAGTGGAGGCCAAGTATGATTAATTTGTACACTGTACATCCTTCCGCACACTTAATTCAAGCGGTGTCTTCAGGACACTTGCATATTCTAATTCTGATTGCAAAACCCAGTATTCACTGGGATGTTAGAGACGACTCAGAAATATGTTGTATTGTTAAAAACATAGTACTTTCATTTTTAGAAATGTTCCAACAATATCAAAATCTTGCGAAGACATTGGAGAACTAACCTGTTACAACAGCTGTGTGTTCATCGCCGCAAACAATATGAACAGGCTTGTCATTCTTCAACCAAAACTTGCTCGGAATGTTTTCTGCAAACTTGCTTTTGCCAAAAGTGAAAACAGCACCTGAATCTTTATAAAAAATAAAAGTACAAAAAAAAAAAACATCATTGCTAGAAACATAAAAAATAGCTACAATTCCTTTATATTGGTGTGGTGACTTCCAATCATGTTTTTTCAGAAAGTATTACTTAAACATCCAACTTGGCTATCTATAGTATATCTTTGGTAGCAACATAACGCAAACATGTGAAAATACAAATTTTAGCAACAAGTAACAGATCGGCTTTTAGTCAGTAAATATCAGGTCTCAACATGAAAATGTTTCAGTAAAAGATTACACTTGAGTATGGGGATAACCAAAGTGTAAATCTACTCGCACATTAATTCTCACAGCTAATTCAAGTGGCTCACTTCTCAGATATTTTCATGTTTACATTCAATGTTTATGCACGCATTTTCCAAGAAAGGTAAAGACACATGCTTGGTTTTCTACAACATACAGTCCTAATGGTTTCCATCTTTGGTGCTTAAACGTTTTGTCTAAAAGTGCAATTACGCCTAAAAGTGTTTTTCTATACAGCTGTGTTTCCATACTGCAAATGGCACAACAAAAGCTTTACACTTCGTACATGGTAGTGCTGACTGATAAAGGAAGGGATATGAGAAACCCAGAAAGTTATATTTATTCCTGTATGTAGCCTACAACGCATACATCACATATCACTTCTCTCCAAGCTATAGATCAGTAGCTTAGATGGAAGCACGGGCCTGTTGGAGAACAGGAATAAAAGGGTCCTGGGTAACTGGTGGTAGGAACTCTGTGGTGGAGTAGAAGCTGCGCCTAAAGCATGGATGCAGAAACATCAATGTAATCCCCCCCCTCAGGTCTACACAGCGGGATGCAGTGATACAAAAGTTGACTTTGGTTGGATTGTGCTTTATATTGAGATAGTAAGGTGAGCTGCATCGGTGAGGTAGTGTGACTTCATCAGAAATCAGTAGAGGGTTCTCAATAAAGAAGAAAGAAGTTCATTCTTTCTAATGGCAGCACTTAGTCCCCCAGCAGAAATCTGAACTTCCTGAAGGCTGTTTGGTTGGTAGCCTGGCAGGCCAGCGTACAATGCATTTGTATAATCCATTTTTGAGTTAGAGGGTCTGATTCTGATTAGGGAGGAATCAGATGAAGTATCTCAGTAAATACTGATATTTGAAGTTAGGGTGTTTAACAGATGTGATAATTACCATCTATTCAGAGTTCCTCACCCAGAAGGAAGCATAGCATGTAATAACTGGACAGAAATCTGCATGTTTTGAATTTTTATCATGTGTTTCTCAGATTAAATTTTGCACCGTAACACAGGAGTAATTGTTGCACAACTTACAACTACAAACCAAATGTACTCACCCGTTTGCAGAGGGGTCAGAATTCATCCCTGAATGTGATCCTTCATGTCCATAATAGTAGTAATAATACCAAGAAGGAAAGTGCACCAGAGCTTTGGGGGCTAAAAAAAAAAGCTCCTTTTATCTTGAGAAAATTGGGAGATTTCAGGTGTAGGCCATAATCCAAGAATAAACTCAGGTTTAGGGCATACTTGGCGAATGGTACCTGCGGAGAGCAGACACTGCATGGAAGCAGTGTTAGAAATGGCCCTTTCTGCAGGGTTTTCCATGTCGGTTTGGCTTATGACCTCCTGTTTTTTTGATCCTGTGCTGAATTTCGTTTTTGCTGGCTTTGGGACTCTGGGCACTTAGCCACTGCTGACCAGTGCTAAAGTACAAGAGCTCTCTGTCTAAATGGTATTGTGATTGGGTTAACAATGTCTGGTACATCTGATTTACCAGTAAGTCCATAGTATAATGCATCAGGTATGCCCAGGGCTTGTAAATCAAATGCTACTAGTGGGCCTGCAACACTGATTATGCCACCTGCGTGAGTAGTCCTGCAAACATGTCTGAGGCCTTCCATTGTAGTGGCGGTGTTTGCAGTTTTAAACTGCCATGTCGAGCTGGCAAGTGCACCCACTTGCCAGGCCCAAACCTTCCCTTTTATTACCGGTAAGTCACCCATAAGGTAGGCCCAAGGCAGCTCGATGGGCGGAGTGCAGTGTATTTAAAAGGTAGGACATGTGTACTGGTGTTCTTTACACGTTCTGATAGTGAAACACTGCTAGATTCGGTTTTCACTATTGCAAGGCCTATATGTCCCACAGGGTAACTTGAGGATTGCCTTGAAATATCTTTTCAGTGTAATTTCCCATTGGAAGCAGAAATAGATGAGGAGTTTGGAGTCTCTGAACTCACAATTTAAAAATACATTTTTTGGTGAAGTTGGTTGTTAAATTGTAAGTTTGAAAATGCCACTTTTAAAATATATGGGCATTTTCTTGCTTAACCATTCTGCGCCTCTGCCTGCCTGTGAATTACACGACTGGGTCAAAATGAGAGTTGGGCTGTTTGTGAAATCACTCTAGACAGTCACACAAAGGGAGCCGAGGTGTGTTCTGCATATCCTGATGGGCCTTTCTGAGCTTAAGTGATGGAAGGAGCTGACACTTGCACCTGAAGTGGACTGTGCCTCTCCTTACACAAAGAGGTTTCCAAACCCCTGGAGTGTGTATGGTGCCAGGCAGGAAAGAAAGGGTCTTGTGCACTACAAAGACTTCACTTTGAAGTTTGTGTATTTCAAAGAAAGAAATGGGTATATGTACTGGACCTCTGACACCACATTTAGAATCCTTCTGCAATGAGGACATTCTGCCAGGAAGAAGAGCTAGATGTTATAGGAGGGACTGCTACTCTGCCTGTTCATTTGCTCTGGTGGCCTGATGCTTGCTGCTTCTGTCCTGGGAGTAAAAAAAGACTGAACTTTGCTTTCTGCATCCAAAGGTTTGGACTGAGCTTGTCTCCTGTTTGAAGTCTCAGGGACATCAAAGACTTCATCTGCCAGCACCTGGGCTCTCTGCTGAGAGTCTTGACTCAAGAAGTGGTGCCAAATCCAGTTCCTGGGCCTTTTGGAATGAGTTCAGTTGTAACCACCACTTCAACTCCAGAGCGACTTTGGAACCAGCGCCTCTGTCCGACTCCACACTGCTGCTTGCCCTGGAGCCGTGGGAACTGCTGAGTGCAAGAACCGTGACCAACACTGGAGGCCCACCTTCGCTGCAGCGCCTCCGAGGTCCAATCACAGCGTGAGTCCTGAGTGCCTTGTCAACGACACCCATGACACCGACTCCGCCGCAGCACCTGTGGCCCCGTGGTGTGACCACGACCCTGCAAAGTCAATGCCTCGTGTCTTGACCTGCTGGGTGTATCGACCCCGCCGGATAGTAAGGAACTGATGCCTTTTGCTGACGCCGCATCACCTCCCTTGCAACCGTAAGGAACCAACGTCTCACCTCCCTGGTAGCAGTAAGGAACCAACGCTGCACCAGCTCCAACAATGCCTCCCCTGTCTGACTCAGTGGAAAGTCTTTGTTTCCTCATAGTTTTCAAAGGTACTGCACCTAGGGTCTGTACAATGCCATGACCGGCCTGCACACCCTTGCGAGCGGCGTTGGACTGTTGGGAATGACTTGATCAAGATTTCGTGATAACCCTAGTTAGAGCTATTGTGTTTGATAGTGCTTTAGTGAGATTCAATCATTACAAATTCGTATCTTTGCTTGCAGAATTTGGTTTTATGTTGTTTTGGTCTTGTTTTACTCAGATAAATATTGGCTTCTTTCTAAATTGGTGTGGCGTACCTTTGTGGTGTTTTCACTGTGTTTCTGTGTGTGTGTGTGTGTACAAATATTTTACACATTGCCTCGGAGATACACCTCACTGCTCGTGCCAAGCTACTAAGTAGGTGAGCATGTGTTATCTTAGCCGTGTGACTCTCTTACCCTGACTAGAGTGAGGGTCCCTACTTGGACAACTAGAGACCCCATTTCTAACAGTCAGCCATTGTCCCAGCAGAAAGATTTATGTTTTATATCAGATTAGTGATCTTCCTACAACGATCTATCCATATCTCAATGACGGACAGACCTCCTGCCTTAAAGGAGAAATCATTTGGTAGACCAATAGAAAAATCCACAAAGAGGAAGGCAGGATATGCATCATTTCCTCCTATTTCCCCTCTGAGATCATCACCTTCAGTTTCAAGTCTTGCTTGCTTTTGGCTAAGTTTGCTCTGAAAGTATTTATAAATATTCTGTCTCTCTCCTCAGGGGTTCCCTATGACAAGTGTTTTGGACTACCCATAGCTCCACAACTGCATGGTGCAAACTGAGTACCTTGTGCAGTCACAGCGTGCAAGTGGCAGGTCATGGGACTTTTGGAGATGCCAGAGGTATCAAAACCCAAGGGGAACGGTCAGGACCCCCTTTTATCTCAGAGGACAATCCACTTCAAAAGAGTGAATAATGGTGTAGCAGAAAGGAAAATGAAACTGTTTTGGTTGTCCGCAGGATTCTGTCTTTCCTGAAGATTACTGTTTGTCAAGGTCACCAATAGGATTCCCAAAGGGAAAGCTGCCTGATAGGGACACTTTCCCCTTCACCAATCAGTTGCCTCTGTATCTAGGAAGCTGTTAACTATTTCAATGATTTGCTACGGTAACTGCAGTCACATGCCACTTATATATTTCATTGCGCATCACAAAGAGGAGATGGTGCAGCTTTCATACCTCCTCTGCTCTGCTCTTGTGCCATAAGGTAACTATAACTCGCGCCCTCGCCATGCACAGATTTTTCGTCAAAAGTTTACTGCAAATATTACATTGATGTTAGACCTGACAACATTACGATGGTCACCCCTAACTTTTTGCCTGCCTCCCTCCACTTTTTGGATACTGTTTTTGCTGGTTTTAGTACTCTGTGCACTTTACCACTGCTAACCAGTGCTAAAGTGCATATGCTCTCTCCCTTTAAACATGATGACATTGGATCATACCCAACTGGATTATTTAATGTACTTATAAGTCCCTAGTAAAGTGCACTAAAAGCACCCAGGACCAGTAGATTAAATGCTACTATTGGTCCTGCAGCACCGAATGTGCCACCCACTTAAGAACCCCTTTTACCATGTCTCAGGCCTGCCATTGCAAGGCCTTGGTGTGCAGTTTCACTGCCAATTCGACTTGGCATTTAAAAGTACTTGCCAAGCCTAAAACTCCCCTTTTTCTACATATAAGTCACCCCTAAGGTAGGCCCTAGGTAATCCATAGGGCAGTGTGCTGTGAAGACAAAAGGCAGGACATGCACCTGTGTAGGTTATATGTGCTGGTAGTGTAAAACTCCTAAATTAGTTTTTCACTGCTGTGAGGCCTGCTCCTTTCATAGGCTAACATTAGGGCTACCCTCATATACTTTTGAGTGGTAGCTGCTGATCTGAAAGGAGAAGGATGGTCATATTTAGTATGGCCAGAATAGTAATACAAAATCCTGCTGACTGGTGAAGTTGGATTTATTATTACTATTTTAGAAATGCCACTTTTAGAAAGTGAGCATTTCTCTGCACTTAAATCCTTCTGTGCCTTACAATCCACGTCTGGCTAGGTTCAGTTGACAGCTCCCTTGTGCATTCACTCAGACAAACCTCAAACACAGGATGCTCAGCCTCACTTGCATACATCTGCATTTTGAGTGGGTCTTCCTGGGCTGGGCGGGTGGAGAGTCTGACACTTACATGTCAAAGGACAGTAGCCTGCCCTCACACAAAGGACTGCCACACCCCCTACTGGGACCCTGGCAGACAGGATTGAACTGAAAGGGGACCTTGTGCACCTCTAAGCCACTCTTTGAAGTCTCCCCCACTTCAAAGGCACATTTAGGTATTTAAACAGGGCCTCCACCCTTACCACCTCAGACACTTCCTGGAGAAGAGAACCTAAATCAGAATCTGTAACCTGCCAAGAAGTCCTGCCTGGCTACTCAAAGGACTCACCTGACTGCTTTCTGTGAAGTGCTGCTGCCTTTCTGCTCTCTGGCTGTGCTGAGAAGTGCTCTCCAAGGGCTTGTACAGAGCTTGCCTCCTGAAGTTTCAGGACTAAAAAGACTTCATCTCTAAAAGAAGAACTCCCTGTGTGTTGAAAATCGATGCACAGCCTGCATTGCGGTGAAAAATTCACTGCACGCCAAACCAGAATGACGCAGCCCGACTTCGCAACGAGAAGATCGATGCAGCACCAGCGTAGCGACTGGAAATTCGACGCACTGCCAATGGATCGACACACAGCCGAGCCGGAACGACGCAGCCTCACTTCCTGAGAGGCAGTGCCTGCCGTGCGGTAAAAATTTCCACACAACGCCCACCGGATCAACCCTGTGACTTCATCCTATCAGCGCCGGATTACAACGCATCGTCCCGGGGTGTCCAAAAACTCCGCAACCCGAAGAGGATCCAAGACCAAGCGCCAGAAATCGACGCAAAGCTTTCCCTGGGTGAAACATAAACGACGCATTGCCGTGTGCGACCTGAGAAATCAACGCACACCTCCCTGTTTTCCACGCATCTCCTCCTCTGCAGTTCTTTGCGGAGATTTTGAATGCAAACCAGGTACTTTATGCTTGCAAGAGACATTTATTGCTTTTAAGAGACTAAAGAAACTTTATATCATTTTTACAGTGATATCTCAACATATACTTATTGCATCTTAATCGTTTTGACCTGCATTTTATCAGATAAATATTATATATTTTTCTAAACACTGTGTGGTGTATTTTTGTGGTGTTCGACTGTGTTATTGCATGATTTATTGCACAAATACTTTACACATTGCCTTCTAAGTTAAGCCTGAGTGCTCAGTGCCAAGCTACCAGAGGGTGGGCACAGGATAATTTGGATTGTGTGTGACTTACCCTGAGTAGAGTGAGGGTCCTTGCTTGGACAGCGGGTAACCTGACAGCCAACCAAAGACCCCATTTATAACAATTGATATTATCAATGGTGTTATGAAAGATGGCATGGTTGCCAAAATTTGTGGAGTTATTGGCAGTGCATGGCGAGGGTGTGAGTTATAGTTACCTTAGGGTATGAGTAATAGTTACTTGATGTAACTCTGACTATAACCGGTGAATTTCTATGATTTGGTACAGTTAAAATCTGAGCCTAACTATAATGTCCCTCTAACCTTTGGTTTTGTGAGTGAATTTCTATAGGTCTTTTTTTTATTCTATTTCCGAAGTATAACGTCCCTATAACCTTTGTTTTTTTCAGTGAATTTCTGTGATTTGTTTTTTACATAAAGTAATTTTAATTACTATACGTTAATCCAACCGCTGGCAGCGGTTGGCCACAGAGCCTGGCTGAGGCCAACCCCCTAGAAACACTCAATCTTACACCATGCACAGCCTTCACCCATGCTCAGGGAAGGTTGTCCGCAAGACCTGGCCTGCAGCCAGACCCTGCAGCCAACACCCCCTAACCACCTAAAACCACAATGTGCACAGCGCTTTGGCCGTGCACGCCAGGGGTTGGCTGCGGCTTCTCTGGGTGTGAAAATGGGTGTGAGAGGAGGTATCTGGGGGTGAGAGTGGCTGTCAGATTGTCGATTTGGTGTACATCAGTGTTTAACAGGGTGTGTCATTGTGTAGTCGGTCTGTGAGTGGGTGCATGAGTGTCTGAGTGGGTCTGTGAGTGAGTGCGTGAATGTCTGAGTGGGTCTGTGACTGGGTGAGTAAGTGTCGGATTGGAAGCAACTGATTGAAAAAGAGAAAGAGAAAAAGAAAGTGAGAGGGAGACACAGAGGATTAAGGCTTTTAAAAGAATGAGATATTTGTGTTCATTTTAAAATAAAAAATGTATTATTTTGAATAAAATATTTTTTATTAAAAAAAATAAATAAAAAAAAAAGGAAATTAGTCCAGTGACCTTCACACTGAGCTATAGGAGTTGTATTTTTTATTTGTTTTTTAGGCCCTTTATGGGCTATATAGGACTGCAAGGGAGCCCTCAATGGCTTCCCTGCAGTCCCTACTTGTATTTATTTTTTTACTATAAAGTCTTTTACAGGTTATGTGGGACCGCGAGGAAGCCCTCAAGGGCTCCCCCCAATGCCCCTACTTTTTATTTATTTATTTTAATTCAAATGCCCTTATGGGCTACCTGGCACTGCGGGAAAACCTTAAGGCTTGCCTCGCAGTGCCAATGCTTCAGCAAGCATGGAGCTGCTTTGATAGCAGCTTCATGCTTGCTGAAGAATTTCATCTATCTCCCCTGCATGTGTGCAGGGGACAGAGAAGAAAGCTCTGCTCTTTGACAGCAGGACCTGGTTTAAAGACCCTGTTGTCAACAGCAGAGTGTTTTGCAGCGCTGCAGCCAAGCCACAGCAAACAGCTATGTCCCGGGGGTTGGCACCCCCAGGACATAGCTGGTGGCGGTCCACAGGGCCACCAGTGGCTCCATGGGGTGGGGGGGGGGGTCACGTGGCCCCCCTCCAACAGGTACTTAGCCCAGAGGGGTGGTGGTCCCTGGGGTGTGGGGGTCCCATATGGACCCCCTTTCTTTTTTGAGGATGAGCCCTGGGGGTGGTGGTCTCCAGGGCAGCAGCTGGGCCACAAAGCCCTCCCCCCCCCCACACATACAATGCATTTTGCACTGTGGGGTGGTGGTGCCCAGGGTGCCGGGGCCACAGGCCCCCCGCATAATATTACCTCAACGCCCCAGGGAGATGGTGGTTTCCGCAGCAGCGAGAGGGGGCCAAGTCCCCCTCCCTCTTGCATTTTACATGAAAGTCCTAGGGAGGCAGCGGTCGCCAGGACAGCAGTCCCACCCCGTTGCATTATAATAAAATAAACCCCGGGGAGGTGGCGGTCCCTGGGGCATTGGGAGGGGGCCAGGAGGTCCCTCGTTTTTTGTTGTTGTTTTTTTTACTTACAAAAAGCCCCCGGAACTTAACCCACTTGGGGGCATTAAACTAACGAAGCACGGTAGACCTCTCTTCTTTTTTTTGTTGATTTTACGAGCAGAGTCAGGGATCCACTGCATCTCCACTTGAAAAATTTAAATAAATACTTTTTAGCCTTGGGGGGGCCTCCAGGACCCCACCACCAGAGCTAAGGGGGTTAGGATGTTGTAACCTGGCCCCTTTTCTTTATTTCTTACTTTTTTTTGGGACTTGGCTGAAGCCAATCCCCAAAATGGCTGACAACAATTCAACAGCTTCTGCTGTTGAAGTGTTATCAGCCAATCAGATCTCTGCACAAGCACAGCAAGGGTCGTGAATCCTTCGCGTCCATAGACATAAATTAGTTTTCCCCTTAATTTCTCAAAAACTACTGAACGGAAGTACACCAAAACAAAAAAGCTCTCTTTCTAGACCAGGGCCTACCTTCTTGCCAAGTGGGATGCAAGTCCATCCAGTAGTTTTTGCGCTATCGCTGTTCAAAATTCCTATGGAAAAATGAATGGGAAAACATGTTTTGGGACCCTTCTTTTTTCTCTGCCCCCCTGTACGGATCTCACCACAAAACTTTCCAGGCAGCAGCTGATCGGCCTGGCAAATTTTTTGAGGGACAGTTTTGTGAAAATTCATCAAGCGGCGCCAATGATACAGGCAATTAAAAAAACACTTTTTCAACAGAAACTAGGTCCTACCTACAACTACCTAGTGGCAACCACTAGGTAATAAATATATATATATATATATATATATATATATATATACACACAAACACACACACACATTCAACCATTATCAGGCCTTGAACAGAGTGTTGAGGAATACCTGGTTCAGGTTCCATTCAAGTGAGGACTGTCTGATCTTGGAATCAGAACCCCAGCAATGTGAGAGATTAGGAGGAAGACATGCCCATTTACCAAAAGTACACAAGCAGCCAAAAAGGTGTGTGTTAAGAGTTACACCTAGTTTCCTGATGGAGAAAATGAGTACGTTATTTTTGGAATTCAACATCACCGCTTTTGCCCCAAGGACAGGGGCAGCTTGCAGTGTCAGAAAACCACCTTTATTCAACAACATTTATCTGGTGGAACTATTTTGAATCCGGCCCAAAGTACAACTCACTGCAGGTTGGGATCTTGGGATAAACATGTCGAAGTATAACAAGCTTTGGCAAAGTCTATCGGTCTGGCATTGGCTACCAGCCTTTTGGCATTGCTAATGCTTCTTTTTTTTGTTTTGCTTTGGTTTTTGTCAAAGAATATTGTTGAGGAAGCTGCTGCATGCTCATCAATCTAAAGAATAAAAAACACTGACTAAAATGAAAAAAATGTTTTTTGGTCTCAAAAAGCGCAACACAATTGTCATGGTGCTCCCTGATACAGAAGGGAACTACTTTGGGTACAGATGTGCTCCTTGCGAAGTGGTATAATGCTTCACTTACATTGAAGCAACACGCTGTCAAGCATTGATACGAAGATCTGTGTGGAAAATTACATAGTTACATTCAAATCAAAAGTGAATTAAAATAAGCAATAAGTGACAAGAGTGCTCATATAAAGGTCAAGAGGGAAAGATCAGTCAAAACATACAATTCCATGTGTTCCTTCTGAAGGGAAGGATGAAATCAAGAAGGATATTCAGCAGCAGTGATATCCATGTTGATGATTGTCACCAAGTAGAATGTAGTAAATACAGATTTTAAGCAAGATGTAGTGTCAGAAATTCCAACAGAACAAGTGGAAATAGGGCTGTGTGGAGCGGACCTTTGCACTACCACTGTCAGACTGTTAACAGACATCAATGAAAAAGGACATTTACAAAGAAACAGACACAGAAGCACAGAGAAGGAAATATCCACGAATAATACACAATTGAAGGCTCCAAGCCTGGCAACACTTATTTTGACTCCCAGGAAAAAAGCAGTCTCTCAGCTCTGAGACTTAATTAGCAAAATTAACTTTCTGATCACCCACAGCCCAAGACCCACTCACCCAACACAAGCAAAACCTGCATAACAAAAAAGTGCATACAACTTGACAATAAACCATTACAACTGACACACATCAAGGAATGGGCAGTGACAGAAGACATGATCTTAGTACCCTCAGGTCAAACCAATATTCTGCCATATATGAAAAAACTGAAAACTTGTATGCAGCCTGTTTCTTCGAAAGGGTCATTGAAACCATTGAAATCAGTTTTACATAATGAATTCTGGTAAGATTACAGGAAAAAAACATTACATTATGTCATGTTTCAAGACTCATTGCTGACAGGTAGGCCAAAGGCCTAAGAGTATGGGTCTGCTAGAAGATAATAGGTGGGAGATCAATCGTACTGAAAGTCAATGTTACAATTAGATCATTAGCATCCTAAAAGCATGACATAATCCTCTTTCAGTCTTCAAGGTGAGTGTCTTTCAGGCAGGATAGAGGCATTTAAGACCCCTTGGAGGGGGGGCATGAGAGGACAGACCATGAGAAGCAAACTCTCATGAGCATTACATGGGGGGTGCCAATAGTGGAAGACAAATGCCATAAAAATTCAGAATTTCGCTGGAAAAATGCAATTGATTTCTTGGAACAAAACTCGCCTGATGCTGTAAGTGGGGGTAAGTGGGCAAGACTTTTTTCAGATTATAATTAAACAGGAAGACGGGCAAGTGAGCGATGGGAGCTTTATGGTTAGCAAAACTATTCAGGGACAGCAAACGTAAATCCAGGAATTAGAAGCCTTGGTGGCTTGTAAGTTTCGAGAAGAGTCAAAGCATGCAGCCATTCAGTAAGTCACTGCCTGATTCTCTCCGTATGAAGAATATGGAGCAAAGGGAAGAAAGATATTGATATTGATTAATAATTGATATTCGAACCCGGGAACTAAGAAAATTGCAGCCCATCTGTAAAATGTTTCGCTCTTGCTTCATAGGCCATCAGTCCATGGAAGCAGTGATGTATCTTAGATATGGGGAGAAGACGCAAGGCTGTCTCAGAAGCAAAGGAGGATAGAAGCATTTAGGTATTGTTTCCAGAAAAAACAAATGCCCCAGTGATCAATTCATTCCCAAGTCATTCCCAAATTCAGCATGCAGAAATGCTAATTTTAGCAAGGAAATACATATCAAATGATGTCAGGTATGAATTTTCCTTAAGTGAGAAAGGAACTAAATTCAAAATAGATGTTATTTTGATGGTAATAGTGGCTCATAATCTCTTTGGGAACAACTCCATGATGTGGACATTAGAAAGGAATTATAATCCATTGCTACTGAAGGTGACGGGTAACGTAAAAGAGTGAGACTGAGACATATAAGTGATGTGATGTGAACGTTAAAATGCATAAAGTGAAGTGAAAGAATAATTGTAAGATTAGAAAGAATTTGACACAGAGGTGGACAGGGCGTTTTTTATTTGGTGACAGAAGACTGGCGACTGTTGCTAACACAGAAAGGGAGTGCAGCACCACATAAGGCTAAGAGGCGGTACTTTAGCATAGCAAGCAAATGGAATAGCTTTTACCAATAGTAGACAACGGAGGAGGGGGGCCTTAGAAAGGAGCAATATCAACATATGGGAGGAAGCAGTTGCACTGATTAATGTACAACATGTAGAGGTTAAAGAAAATGCAAGCTCTTGTCTGAAAGCAAGGTGATCAAGTTGAAATGAAGCTATGAAAATGTTAGAACCTTATTTGCCTTATACATGAATGTGTACCAGACAGTGGGCAAAGCAGCAACAGACTATGCTTTGGATTGACGATGACTTCCATGATCCTGTGCTCCTTTATGCTGAAGACTCCACCATAATGGGAATGACAAAGAATGCTCTGAAAGCACACCAAAAAGTAGTGCAAAGTTACTGCGAGCAAAATGTTATCAACCGAAACAATTACTTCTCTGAATTGCTAAACAGCATCTTGGAGATAGGTGGCAAGGGATAGAAATATAAATGCATTTCTTTAGTCATAAAGAACGACAAACAAGAATGGAATACGAGCTGTTCACATTAAATATGCCATTTCAAAAGCAGATCCAGCAGCCAACACATTTGCATGTTTTTTTTTTTTTTTTGAAATCACGGAAATCGCAAATGCCCAAAAGTGGATACACAAAAGAGGCAAGATTAAAACAATCCTTTAGAAAGAAGTAGCAGAAAAAAATTATATTAATATCCAACAGGTTTCCAATGGCTGCACTTAAATTCTTTTTGGGTTTCTAACCTAAAGAGGAAAATATCTTAAAAGTCCCCTAATTTTGATAAAATGGGATTAAAGGACCTATATTATGCAGTGTTTTTTTCTCATGTCAGAGGCTCCTAATCAAACAAATAATTCTATCTTAATAATTTGCAAAAACACAGAAGACAAAAGAAAATATTGTCCAAAACACCATTTACGGCAGAACAGCTGAGGCACCAGCAGAAGTCAGGCAGCATAACATCGCCATTCAAAGAGCAAGGCCAGCGATTGGACCTCTTAATTCAGAGAGGAGAGGAGGACTAAGAGAACAAAGAAACTATGGGCCAGATGTATCAGCTTTTTACCAGTCGCAAACAGCCCGATTCACAGAATCGGGCCATTTGCAACTGGCAAAATTAATTTTGGTATGTATGAATTCTAAACTACAATTTGGTAACATTTTACTGAGTCGCAATTTAGAATTAAGAATACATACCAATTCGGCATTAGGATGGTAGTGTTCAGGGCGTCCCTTCCTACTACCGAATCACAGCTGTATGTAAGAATGTTTTGTGACTAAAATACGGTCACAAAACATTCACATTTTACCATCTTCTTCAAGTAGATGGTAACTCATTTGCAAATGGGAAAGGGACCCCTTCCCCTTTGTGAATGTTTGTGAAAATATTTTTAAAGAAACACTGCCTACTCTTATAACATGAAAAGCAAGGTTTTTATTTTTATTTTTTTAAAACATCCCGTTTAAACTTTGAGGAAAACGAGCAGCCTTTTTAAAAAAAAAAGATTGCATTGGTTAAAAGCAATCACAGAAATGGTGGTCTGCTGTGATTTCTGAGTTTCCTTATGGGTCGCAAATTGCGACCTACCTCATTAATATTAATGAGGTAGGTTGATTTGCGACCCATTAGGAAATGCTTAATGGAACTTCATGGTGCTGATTTTGATATGTGTGTTAATTTGGAGTAAAAATCAATTTTTAGAGGCTGAAATATTTCCTCTAGAATTGGCATTTGCATGCTACTTTTTTCCGTTAAGAAACTGTCTTTAGCATTCCCATTACCCCAAAGTTATTAGAGATGATCACATCGCCTCCTCAGAAAGTTTACCTCCAAAAACTTGTAGATCCTTCCATCGGCATTTACCTCGATAGAGTTGTTATGAAGCTTATTTTGATCCCTGTTAACTAGTTTTCTTGTGCAATTGTGGAGGTATTTTCAGAGCCAGCAACTTTAAAGTTTTGGGGTCATTTAAGCTGGGAAAGCAGCATATACATATTTATCAGAATTGCACTAAAGAATAGCGGATTTGGGTAACAATTTTTTACATTTTGGAAAGTTGACGAAGTAATAGAATTCGAAGTGTTCAACATTATGTATGGTTGTGAGAAATGTGTGTAATGTACAGTTTCTGAAAAACGATATGAAACTGCATATTTAAGCAAAATGCAAGACTGGCATTTGGCGATATATTTTTGCACAAAATGCGCCTTGCATTTATTACGGATGATAAGCCGCATTTTGTGCTAAAAAGGCAGAAAAAACACAATTGCTGCATACAGCAGCCACTTGATGGTACCTAATTACTCCATATGGAGTAGTTTAGTCATTTCAGGAAATTTGCTTAACACAAAAATTACCTAAACGACACAAGATTACACCCACTTGGTAAAAATGTCACCTGGGCCTAAAGTTATTTTATCTAACAAAATTAGTAAAGTTAAACTCTAAGCAAATACCCACAACCTGATCCTTTATAATGCATTATTTGCATCGTTGTGCACTTTCTTGCACAGGTAATGCTTTTCTTTTTAATATCAGTTACGAGGGTTTTGGTAGTGGATATGGCATTTATATTTTGCAGGACATTCTCCATGATACCGTTCTTAATGTGCAGATATGTATAATGGAACTGTGCACCAAATAAAACATTGTAGTTTACCGGGACTGAGTAGACAAGCAGTTCCAATAATTGTTCCTAAACTGTGGCCTTTGTTTTTCTGTATACATTGCACTGACCATTTTTACTAATGGATTACCTTGTTAACGGATCTGCCAAACTAATCCACTGAATAGAAAACTTTTACTGAGCCGGGCCTTCACAGCAGCAGTTCTTAGAATGAGGTATTACCAGCAAAGTTCAAAGGCAAGGTTATATGTTAGAATATAACAATGTACAAAGCAGTAAAACGCTTTGCTTTTACCTCCACAAATCCACCCCATAACTCTTCGGACACATTTGTGACTACTTCTAATGGTTGCTAAGCAAACTCTTCTAAATTATGGACAGAACAGCAACTCACTACCGAGGACTTAATTGACACCTTTAAAATAGATTCATAAATAACACTACACTTCAGATACTAAACTGTGGAAGTAGAAATGGAGATCATTTATTGCACCACACATGCAACAAAATCAGCACCTCAGAATTTCATACATTAGGAATAGCGATTATCTAGATGTGATTTGCAAAGAATCGAAATTAGGTGATCGTTATTTCTACTAAAGATACATCTGGCCCCAAATGTTGTCCTAAATGGGCATGATGTGGGGAAAGTAAACTTTAGCCAATGCGTTTGTTTTACGTTCTTTCCACTACCACATGATGTTTCCTAGTCTGGAACAGGAATTTTGAAATGCTTTTCATAGTGGGCATTCACCATAGGCCAGAAATTCAAAGGGACATTGTGGGAACGGGACTTCCAACTTGGAGGTTTAATGGTATTTTATCATAAAGGTATAAGTTCTCATTTCAATCATGAATTACTACATCACAGTCAACTAAATATAATCTGTTCATATGCTCTTAAGAAAGTCTATAGGCCATCATCAGTTCTCTAGTGCCTCACTTCCTGCCTTCCAATTAAGTTTGAGAAAATAGTCTTCCTACTGAGGAATAGAGAAAGTACAGGTCAGGCCTTTCTTTGGATCGCCAAAACCACTCCCTTTTTGCTTATCCCGTGGGATGTATGTCATTTTGTTACATTCAATGCCTCTTGTCTGCAGAATGGAGAAGGCACAGTTCAGGACACTTCTTGTTCTTCCAGAACACCACTACTACCTATAGCTTTTCTGTGGTTTGTACAGGGAGGAAGAGTGCATGTCTGAACTCCGTTCTCCTTGGCTCTGTCATTCCTTGTGAAGGGGGGATGCCAATGTAACTTCGTTCTAGTTCTGTCCCAATGGTGGCCTTTGTTTGATTTTTTCCTCTGGTTTTAGAAGGAAGAAGGTGATATGTATTCCTTTTCCCTAGTTTGGTTTTTGCATGAACGTGATGGCGTTAGGTAAGTCAGTCTTCTAAGACTATATACGTGCTTGATTGGTAAACAGGATGGCTTACCAATCCACTTTTTATGGCCACTGTCCCGCCTGAAGGAGCCTAATCATTCTGCTGTGTTCTCACAGATTCCTGTAAGACGCTTTGAATGCAGTCAACCTATGACAGTGGCAAACCTTTTCTTTGCTCTCCATCAGGAAAGGGGTACAGCATGGGCGCCCTGACCTATCCTTAGTGTCTCCTGCGCTACCCAAGAGATCTAACCCATACCACGGTTTCTTCGAGTGTCTCTGATACAGAGCTTGAGGTGGCTACCCTGGGAAAAAAGAAAGGTATTAGTGTTCATGGTCTTGAACGCCATAGACATTTAAGAAGAGTTAGCTCACAGTGTCATCCCTCAAATGACTGATTCATGTACGCTGGGCATAACACATGTATCTAAGCTATGTGATCAAGCATCAGGCAAAAGGCTTTGCAGTGTCACAAAGGTATCCCTGTTGAGTGATAATGTTTCACACTAACACTCTCCTTTTTACTATTAAATAAGACATAGCACAAGCATGCACTTGTGCAATGTGGCACAGATCCATTTGGGGATCAAAGGAGCTATAATTTTAAGTAAAGTTAGCATTGCTGCCGTTTTTAATTTTTATACGTTGGTCCATGATTATTATTGTTAGACCTGGCATCCTTGGCCTGGTCTCCCCTAACTTTTTGCACTGTGACTTATTTAGCTGGCCTTTAGGGATCTGTGCACTTTCCCACTGCCGACCAGTGGTAAAGCGCAGACGCTTTGTCCTCTAAAACATGGTTTTATTGGCTTAGCCACAATCTGCACATTTGATTTACTGGTAAGTCCATAGTAAAGTGCACTGCGGGTGCCCAGGGCCAGTAAATTAAATGCTACTAGTGGGCCCACAGCACTGTCTGTGCAACCCAGTACAGTAGCCTCTCAAACATGTCCCAAGTTTGCCACTGCTGAGTCTGTGTGTGCAATTTACAAGGCCATTTCGACCTGTCCTTCCGTTTTATTACCTGTAAGACACCCCTAAGGTAGGCCCTAGTTTGCCCCAAGACCAGGGTGCAGTGTATATAAAAAGCTGGACATATACTTTTATGGTTAACATGTCCAGGTAGTGAAAAAATGCTAAATTTGGTTTTCACTATTGCAAGGCCCATCTCTCCCATAGAATAGCAAATGGGTTGCCTTTAAACACCTTTTAAGTGTAACTTCCAAATGGGAAGAGATAGAAATATGGAGTTTGGTGTCCCTGGACTCACAATTTAAAATCACAACTTATGGGGAAGTCTGACTTTAAATTGTAAGTCTGAAAATGCCACTTTTTAGACTTACAATTTCTTAATTTAACCACCCTGTTCCACTGCCTGTCTCTGAAAACATCTGGGATAAATGACAGCTGGGCTTTGTGAATTCCTACTAGACAGTCACACACAAAGGGCGCTTGGGTGTGGCACTTGAATATTGCTGGCCCATTACCAGGCAGATGGGTCTTCCTGGGGTAGGTGGGAGGGAGGAGCTGACACGTACTTCTGAATAGGGCTGTGCTTTTCTTCACATAAAGGGCTGCATAACCCCCTGCATAGGTGTCTGGCGCGGGGAGGGAAGGAAAGGGGCCCTGGGGACTGCAAAGGTAGATCTGGAAGTTGCTCCAACCTTCCAGAACCTGGGCACTAAAGTATAAATGTTGGATCCCAAAAACCACCAAATCAGAACTCTACCGGGACAAGGAAACTCTGCCAGGAAGAAGGACTGCTGTGCTGCCAGGAGAGACTGCCACTCTGCACTGCATTGCTGTGTTGGCCTACTGCTGTTGTGCACGGACTTGTAGGAGGGTCTGCCACTTTGTTGCTGCTCTTTGTGTTGGTCTGCTGCAACTACCCTGCAGGAGTAGGACAGAGATCTCCCAGCTGTCTTGACCCCTCCAAGAGTCTCCAAAGGCTTGTTGGCTTGTCCCCAGTTTTCCTGCGAGGTCCCCGGGACATCAAGGACCTCGTGTCACCACCTTCTCTGCTCTCTGTGTGCTTCAAGTCCAGGGGCGTGCCTGGATGCTGTTGGGAGGATTCCAGTGCAGGGCCTCCCTCGACCCTGAACCTGCAAATTCTGAGACTGTGCTGTGTGAACCTTCCTGACGGGATCTCTAGGACTGCTGTCTTTTTCCGTGTGCTGGCTGCTAAATCATCGTATCAAGAAAAATCCTGAGTGTGGTCTTTTTGCCCTGTCGACGCCATGCCCGCCCCTCTGAGCTGTGTCCCTCTCGCCCGCCAGACTGTGACTTTACATCAGGCACACCTCGCAGGACTGTGGCGAGAGGACTGCTGCATCATGTACTGGCCTCTGCCTGTACCGCCATGAGCCCTGCTGTAATGCCGAGCTCCCCTCACCCAGCCTCTAAGCGCAGCTGCGTAGCTAACCCGATTCGCGGTGGCCATGCCGCTGTACGACTCCTCCTTCCAAGCCGGAATGTGCCCATAGGGTCGGGCAACCCACCGGCTCCCCATGCACCTCCAGGACTAGTCCAGCACCCTGACTCCAGGAAACTTTATGGCCGCCACACCATCACCATAATCTGACGAGAAGAGGCACCTTTCACTCCATCTACGGCGGCTGAGAGAGCCGCAACGCCTACGGGCCGGATCGGTGAGCACTTCGTGCCCAGGCAGTAATTCCCCTAAAAGGAGCACCGCATATTCTTTCTGAGGCCATACACAAACCTACAGGACACACTTTCCACTCTCCTCAGCGCTATAACTTGGGCACTACAAGACAATAAACACTCCTCTGACATTGCAAGGAGATTTTTCAACAATTCTTTAATGAACTCACAATATAATTTATTCTCAATGGTATAACTCCTGAATAGTTTATTGGATCTTTGTCGTTTTGTTCAGATAAAAGATATCTAATTTTCTAACCTGGTGTTGAGTGTTTTATGGTGTCTTTCACTGTTTTACTGTAATTAAGCGTTGCAATACTTTTCACATGCCTCTTAAGGTAAGCCTGACTCCTCTGTGCCAAGCTACCAGATGGTGAGCACAGGTTAAGTTAGGGAGTGTAACTGTCTTACCCTGACTAGAATTGTGGTCCCTACTTGGACAGGATGCCTACCCCTGCCAACTAGACACCCAATTTCTAACAATTATCAATTAAACATTGTTTTTATTCCATATCTATAAATACAGCTATCTATTTCTCTCTCTCTCTATATACCTATATATATATATATATATATATATATATATATATATATAGGGAGCTGAAAGTGCTGAAACAAGATCAAATTGATGCCCCTTAACAGAAGATTTCCACATGCCAGAATTTCTTTGGTGACCAACTGTTGTACAGGGTTTGGTGAACCACTAACAGGACCTTGGGCAACAAACACAACCCAAACATTCATAGTGATTTGGGTCCACTGCAGATAATGTGTGTGGGGATACATTTCTCTCATCTCTCCTTACTTGCCATAAATCCCCTGCAAGGCAAAGTAGAGTTAGTGGTCTTAGGAGCTGTGTCAATAAGTTCCTTGAACATCTAGAGTTTTTGCTCAAGCACTTTTTTTGCCCAGATAGAGCATAAATAAATGCTCCTGTCAGTAACACACAAGCAAGAAGGAGCACTATTATTCTCAATAACACCACAGTCGAGTTTATAGCGATCATGACCGCATTTGCATTAGCTTTCCCCAGTGAGAGACAATACATTGGTAAAACGTCTTCCCATATATTGAGACATTTAATTGCCTTTTGCAGGTGGGAGACAGAAAAATGTGTTTTCCGCCACAGCGCGTGAACACGATAAGCATTTGTATCTATATCAGAAGTAAAGTATTTGGTGGAAGAGCCCATGCATGAGTGCCATTATTTTCCAGTAACTGGGCCAGAACCTTACTGGACTTCTCTAAAAGTGATGTTGCTAGGACAAAGATATATGTCCCTTTGGTACAAGTAACATGGATGTCCAAGGGAGTATTTAGATCAGGAAACCTAAGTCTTTTGCTACAGGCTGAAGTATGGGTCGGCTGGGGTATAATGCAGTTACTGGAATAGATAAGCATCCTGAATGCAGTCAGAAACTGCTACGGGGTGAGGACTTGGTCAAAAATGAAGTTGTGGAGGCAAAAGAAGCAAGAACTAGACCCAGGAATGAAGGCCTTTTGAAAAGCACTGACACGGAAGGGATCTAAACCCTAAGGTGCTGAGGGCTCATCTTTTGTTTGTGGACAGGTAATCAAATTATCCAAGGAAGGAATCCAATACTAATATAGAATAAGAAAAGGTGACCAGGCTGCTATCAGGTTCAACAAGATCCCATATCTTCAAATAATTATTTTGATCTGGGTGATGCACAGGGTGTTTACCATATTACCAGATGTATTTTCCATGAAGTAACACTTTCCTGAGAAAAGGAAAGCAAATGGAGCCTGGTGGGGCAGTATGCAAAGGATGCTGCAGAATCTTTGCCAAGAGAAACATGATATTGCACTTAATGCAGTCTTCATCCGGCAGAATGTACTAAAGAAGAGAGGACAGTGGATGCATACTCTCTAGAGGGGAAAATGTGGGACAACGACAAGTCACTAACACTTTTGTGGTTGTCTGACTGAAGGAGTAGATTCTACAACTGCATTCAACAACAGGGCAGACAGACTGGTATCTGTGCTTCTTCTTCTGCCTCCAACACACCAAGGAGATCTGGTGTAATTCTTGATACTTGGGAGAGCTCTGTCTCTTCATAGAGCACTGCTAGCCCTCCAACACAAATATAGCATCTTATTCAATCCTGTGAACCTACCTTTGCAGTGAACAGGAGAAAGACTTGAACCTCTGAGGATTAAAAAGCCAGGTGCAAGGCATATCACATACAGGTTCGTAAAGCAGTGGGCGTGACTGCTATGTAACGTGTAAACTGTGGTGGGGGAAACTGTCAACACCAGGGCAGTGCGCGCTCTATTGCCGACTAGAATGCAAAAACCCAGCACTCTCAAAACAACGTAATTTATGCATTGTGCTGATATGTTGTTGTTTAACCTTTTGCATTGCAGAGTTCAATCCTGAAGACTTATTTTTAATGTGCTTACAAATGCTGTTCATTTGCAATGTATTGCTGCAGGCTTTCAGAGTGTGTTAGGGTGTGGTCCCTTTCCAGGGCCTTCTAGAGACTTTCCCTGCAACATGCCTGGGTGTGGTTGTGGGCTGGGCCAAGACTCTATAAAAAAGGAGCCAGCCCAGCTCCAAGTGCTCACTATTCAGAGGTCCCGGTGCAGAGCAGCAGCTACTTCCTGAGCTCCTGTCCCGGTGGCCTATTTCATCTTCCAGACATCTGACTTTCATTCTTCATTTGGAGATCCTTGTTCTGGGCGGTAAGACGGTGGTTGGGCTGGCCTCCTGAAGCCGTTAATCGAGAACTCTCATGTTCTTGGGCCTAATTCTTTTATGATTGGACAGAGTACTTTGCGCGTGTGAAATATGCGCTTGAGTGTTTGTGATATTTGCAGGGTGACTTGCGAATCGGCAAGACACGCGATTCGTTTCATGATAATTTAATCTTGTTATTCATTGCACGCTACCATTTCTTGACATTTACATGGTGGCTTAAGAATCGGCAAAAGACGCGCGATTCGTTTCATTGTACTTTGATCTTGTTATTCATTGTGAGCTGTTATTTCTTGGCATTTACATCGTGGTTTACGAATCGGCAAGACGCACGATTCGTTTAATGATGATTTGACTTTGATATTCATTGCGTACTACCATTTGTTGGCATTTTACATGGTGACACTGAATCGGCAAGACGCCCGATTTTCTCCTCGAGTTTAATTCATGTTGTTTATTGTGTGCCACTATTCTAAGATATTTATCATGTAATTTTCGAGTTGACAAGTTATGTGATTTGTTTTCCTGAATCCATATTGTGTAATTCATGGTGCACAATCCTTTTATGGTGTTTACTATAAATATATATATATATAAAAATCTACAATATGCGCAATTTGTGTTGAAACATTTTAAGAGTACACAGAAGATCAGAGTTTCTAGGTGCAATATTGTATGGTCCTAGTATGCATTCTCAAGAAAGGATTTATATGACTGGTTTAAAATTTAGTCAGAATGTTTTTCTGATTCTCATGTAAAGGAAAGTACTTGAATAAGAAAGTTTTCATTTAATCCATCTTGATTCCCTTACAGGTATCCGGCCATCTTGAAACCTAGTCATTTTAAACCTAATTCTTAGATTGTTCATGTTTTCAGAATGACTATGCTTAGAATCATAGTCTAGTATTGATTTCAGGAGATATAATTTTCATATTGTGTGTTCTAACCTTTTTCTTACTACAGGTCTCCTTCCCAGCTGTTTCCCTTCCTAATCCCCTCTTCCCCTCTTGAACTCTCTTAGCCTCTGTGATTTATCTATCAGAGTCTTGGAGCTGTTCAGTGGTGGACGTGTTGGGAACGTGCGCAGACCCCGAGGATCTGGTGACACTGACAGAAAGCAGTGGAGAGTATGTAGCCTTTATGCAATGTATCAAACAAAACAGACGGGGCAAGAACATGAGCACAGCTCTTTTGTTGGCAAAAACAAGGGTGCTATTTCAAACATAAACAAGGGCTGTTTCTGTGCATTGTTTAAGGAAAATGTCGAGAACCAGAGGGGTAGGCATGCATTGCATGGTGGGTCCTACACAACTGCCAAGAGCATTTGAGCATGTTGGTGAGGCAAAGGAGGCTGGCTATTGTGACATATGCTTACCAGGATTGAGTGACTATTGCCCAAGAATCCCCTTCAGTTTGAGGATAGCTTCTTTGCAGTTCTTGGGTATAATAAAGTTACAGATTAAAGAGGAGAACATACCAGTCTAAGCAGGGGTGGAAGGAATTCAGCAGATTACTTGAAGAAATGTCTTCTCTAATATATGGAAGCCTTGCTTCAAGTCAATACTGTCAAAAAGACAGTGAGAGGTTAACCTCCTACTTTATAAAAAGGGATTTACATGGACAATGAGAGAGTAATTGATCATGCTCCATCACTTTATTGATAGGAGCACTAACAGTTTGAATGGAGTAGAACAGTGATGGTTTGGTCATTGTATTCTCTGCAAATGACACAGTATGTGTCCTTGGCATAATATGAACTTAAAGAATCTTAAAGAAGTTTGGGTCACGTATTTCTAATTCACCAAATGTACTTAGCCATGCCTTAATAAACAAAATGCACTGACAAATGCCGTATCAAATGTATATGTCAGTTATCTTGTTACCTACAGAATATCTAACAAAAACAAGCATTTGCAATGCAATAGGTCTCACATTTGTGAGAGTTAGAGCTATTGGTGTTGTAAATGACAATGGGGGTCATTCTGACCCTGGCGGTTGGCGGTGAAGCGGCGGTAAGACCGCCAACAGGCTGGCGGTCTTTTTACATGTATTCTGACCATGGCGGTTACCGCCATGGTCAGCCGCCGCTTCACCGTTCCGACCGCCACAGCGGTAACGACCGCCGGGCTGGAGACCTGGGTCTCCAGCCCGGCGGTCGTCACATACCGCCGGCGGTATTCCAACCCGCCTGACCCCGGCTTACCGCCATGGATTTCATGCGGTTGGGGACCGCCATGCAATCCATGGCGGTAAGCACTATCAGTGCCAGGGAATCCCTTCCCTGGCACTGATAGGGGTCTCCCCCACCCCTAACCCCCACTCAGACTCCCTCCCCTACCCCCCCCACCACCCCTGCCACCCCCAAAAGGTTGCAGGACCCCAGTCCCCCACCCGATCCCCAACATATACACACACATACAGGCACGCATTCATGCACATACACACACCCCCCCGCATTCATGCACGCATTCATGCACATACACACACCCCCCCGCATTCATGCACGCATTCATGCACATACACACACCCCCCGCATTCATGCACGCATTCACACGCCCCCTCAATATACACACATGCACACCCCCATGCACGCACACAACTCACAACACCCCCCCACCCCCCTTCCCTAGCGGACGATCACCTTACCTGTTCCTGGTGATCCTCCGGGAGGGAACAGGCAGCTCCGCCGACACCGCCACGCCAACAGAACACCGCCACAGCGAATCACAGGTCGTGATTCGCTGGGCGGTGTTCTGTTGGCGTGGCGGTGGAGGTGGAGCTACCTCCACTTCCCTGCCTGCCGCCAGTATGGCTGTTGGCGGCTCTTCGTCCAGAAACGGGCGGAGCGCTGCCAACAGTCAGAATGGCCCATGCGGAAGACCGCCAGCACTGGCGGTCTTCCGTACGGCGGTCCCTCGGCGGTCTATTGAAAAGACCGCGGAGGTCGGAATGACCCCCAATGTCTTTTACCTATGACGTTTGGTTTGGAATATAGTGGAATTTTTCCAGGTGCCACAGCAACCCTTCCAGGCCAGTTGCTGCATGAGAGAGGACACAACAAGGCTGCCATCTTGGGAGTGTTTATGCCTCATTCTTACAGACTGGCCGCGATACCCTAGAGATGCAACCCTTTCTACTGTGTTTACCTATACTATTTTAGCACTAAACAACCAACAAAGAGGCATCTTTGTGGCATTTAACCCGGAGAATGAGGGGGGTCAAAAGAGTTAGGAGCAAAGAAAAGGGGACAGCCATATATTTCTGTGTGTTAAACTTTTAAAGGAATAATTCCTCTACATTGGCAATACCAGTCTAACTGTTAAAAACATTGACTGTATACAAAGAGAATAACAGAAGAGGCAGCTTAACTGCAAATGAATTATAGCAACTTTGTTATGCATGGCACCTGCTTTGCAAGTTATTTCCAGACTGCCCCAACACGCACCAGCCAAAGAACCCTAGGGGAGAGGATGTGGCATAAGGGCCAGGGCTGCCGACTTTGGAACTGGGGAACATGGTTCGAGTCTCGGCGCCGGCTCAACATCCTGTGATTCTGGGCAAATTGCTTAATCTCCCCTTGCTACCAAAAATGAATTACTTCTTGTGTAATGTAACCAGTGCTCATGTAATGCGCTGTAATACCTTTGTATTGAGTTTGCGCTATACAAAACTGAAAAAAGCACTCCAATACCATTGTGTCGAGTTTGCGCTACATAAAACTGTAAAAAAATATATATATATATCCTGACATAGCTTTTTCACCTTTTCATTTCGGCAAGGTTGATGCAAATTAATAATAGTGATTTTGTTAAGAATGGCACCTGCTTTGCAGTGCTAACAAATGACAGAACCTGTATAACCAAGCGCTATATAAAAACAAACAAGTTATTCCCAGACTGTCCCAACATGCACCAGACAAAGAACCCTAGGGGAGAGGAAGTGGCGCAAGAGCCAGAGCTACCGACTTTGGAGCTGGGGAACACAGTTCGAGTCTCTGGGCAGGCTCAACAGCCAGTGATTCTGGGCAGATCGCTTTATCTCCCCTCCCCACCAGAAATGAATGTGTTCTTGTGTAATGTAACTGGTGCTCATGTAAAGAGCTGTAATACCTTTGTATCAAGTTTGCGCTACATAAAACTGCAAACATTTTTTTTTTTTAAATAAAGCCCTCCAATACCTTTGTGTGGAGTTTGTGCTCCATAAGACTGCAAAAAATAAATAAATAAATTGAAAAAAGCCCCCGCAGACATTGCAAAGAAAAAGCAAGATGCCCAAAACCAAGGAAGACGAACAAACGACATACGGCCACGCACCGCGAAGCGGCAAGGCAGAAGAAAAAATAGTGCGCTGACACAAAGCTTTCTGGCAGATTGTGCAATAATCCATATAACAGGGCCGTCTCAAAGGCAGTAACTAAACAGCCACTGGGCAGGACAAACGTAAAACATTTACCAAAGATATCAAGAGATTTCTGAAAGGTAGGCCGCAGAACGAATGAAAGTGATGAGCGTGGTTAAAGCCTACAGAATAGATTACAACATGTCAAAACCACCAGAAAATCATGTTAATACTTAGAAATAGGGTTGGCATCTGGCCAGCATTTCAATGGATTGGCCAATATATTCTTGCCAAAATAGGTTAAAAATTTAGGAGAACCGATAAAATCTGATTTTGTTTCACCCTATGAAATATAAACTTAAACTACGAGTAAAATATGAAAAGATAACAAAATTATTTTACAGTTGTCTAAACTATTCCTACAAATATTCCTAAATTCATTTAAAATTTAATAGCGGCTGATTTGCAGTGTTAAAAAAGAATACAGAGAATGTACTGTTATTTATGGCCCTTTTGGAACATCAAAACATGTGAAACCTGACAGATATTGGTCTCTGAAAAAAGTAAGAACCTTACTTGGAAAAGAAATAGAAATAGATTTCTGAAAAGACGACTGGATTACGAGTTCTTGCCTACCGCACAAAATCTAGTAAGACCCATTTGATAGCAAGATTTCAGAAAATAGACCTAATTTCACATCAGCACCTGGAAATGCCCTTAAAATTATTAGGATGTTAGAAATATAATATGGCATTGTACTGTATTGTAAATGAGTTTACACCAATCAACATTGGCTGGTCATACTATTGTAAGTCAACCAGAACTGCATATGGTTTTTAGGGATTTCAGTATGAAGGGATGTGGAATAGAACAAGGATAACACTGCAATCATATCAATAATCTGCTGGAACATGAATGACAATTGTTTTTCAAATACATATTTTAAATTCCTCAGCTGAATGAGACATACTAAACACACAGGAAATTAGCACAAGCACTGAATATTTAAACACACCAGGAATTCTAAGAAGTCACTTAATGCTAAGTTTGCAAGTTTGGTACACTCACTAGGTCCAAGAAGCTGCAGCACTTTGGATTAAAAAAATGTTCTTTTACATAGTTTACGCTTGAAGACCTACTGAATCTATCATTAACACAAATGTCGTAGTACCCAACAATTTCAAGCTTCTAGCATTTAAAACTTTACATATGTGGTTTGAAGTTTGAAATGTTAAAAATATGCCACATTTCTTTTCCTAATTGCTCAAGTGCCATGCAACCAGTATTTGTTAAGCCTAGTGGTGTCTAACAGAGCTTGGGCTTGATAAAGTGTGTTCACACAAGAGACTGGTTGTAAGAATTCTTAGAAGATTCCTACTATGTTGCATCAGATATCACAAGGCCACCTTCGCACGTTTTTGGCAGAACTGCACGAATAGGATGCCTTGAGATTCCTACGGTAGAGATGTGCACTTTACCTCAAAGCGGTTACTTTCTTCAAGGACACTAGCTGATAACCAGCTAGGCTCCGATAGGCTGAGTCTGAGCTTGTGAACAAAAGACAAGCCGACCATACCCAACAGATTTGCAACAACATATTCACATCATAAGTTTACTTCAAAGTTGTGAAAGAAAAGTGATTAACATGGGGCATTTTGTAGCATAAGCGTCAAGAAACATTAGAAGCCTGCAAATAACTACCGAAAGCATAAAATTGGTCTTTTAGCAAACACAACCATCCACCCACAAAAACAGGCACCCCACGTGTTTCCTACCTGTAAGGCATCTCTGCCAAAACAGGAGGTGACACATACATGCTAAACACTGAAAAAATAAGATGCCGAAATACATATCTATGTAGAGCATTTCAAATTTACAATTCTGGTGTTAGCCCAACACATAAAAATAATATTCCAGCAAAGCCGGGCCTGAAATATACATTCCAGTGACCCTCATGTTAAGTCTGACATGTGATGAGCTGTGCTCTTGCACCTACTGCAGAGAAATATGGGTACAACTGCCATACCATGTGTTCACAAAATGACTGGCTTGCCCTGCAGCGCCAAAGATGGAAACAGTACTTGTTAGACTTTTCATCCTTGGGGTGGTCTCCCTTTACTTTTTGCCCCTGTTCCCCAGGTTGTTGATGTGTGCTGGACTCTGATTTTGCTGTTTTTGTTACTCTGGGCACTTTACCGCTGCTAACCAGTGCTAAAGTGCAAGTGCTCCTTTACAAAATGTGTATGTAATTGGTTTATTCATGATTGGCATATTTGGTTTACTAGTAAGTCCCTAGTAAAGTGCACTAGAGGTGCCAGGGCCTGTAAATCAAATGCTACTAGTGGGCCTGCAGCACTGGTTGTGCCACCCACATAAGTAGCTCTGTAATCATGCCTCAGACCTGCCATTGCAGTGTCTGTGTGTGCAGTTTTAACTGTAAATTCGACTTGGCAAGTGTACCCACTTGCCAGGCCCAAACCTTCCCTTTTCTTACATGTAAGGCACCCTTAAGGTAGGCCCTAGGTAGCCCCAAGGGCAGGGTGCAGTGTATGGTTAAGGTAGGACATATAGTAATGTGTTGTATATGTCCTGACAGTGAAATATTGCTAAATTCGTTTTTCACTGTTGCAACGCCTGTCCCTCTCATAGGTTAACATGGGGGCTACCTCATAATCTGATTTAAGTGTAGATTCCCTTTGGGAGCGGATGGACATGTGGAGTTTGGGGTCTCTGAGCTCACAATTTAAAAATACATCTTTTAGTAAAGTGGATTTTAAGATTGTGTGTTTGAAAATGCCACTTTTAGAAAGTAAGCATTTTCTTGCTTATACCATTTCTGTGACTCTGCCTGTTTGTGGATTCCCTGTCTGGGTCAGTTTGACAGTTGAGCTGGTTGCACCTCACACTAGGCAGTGACACAAAGGGAGCTGGGGTGTAGCCTGCATATCCGGATGAGCCATCTGTGCTAGGAGGGAGGGGAGGAGTGGTCACTCACACCTGAAAGGGCTGTGCCTGCCCTCACACAATGCAGTCTCCAACCCCCTGGTGAGTGTCTGGGGCCTGGCCTGGGCAAGGCAGGATTTCACATAGCAAAGAGGCTTTACTTTGAAGTAGGCCTACTTCAAAGGAGAAATTGGGTATAAGAAAGGCACCCAAAACCACAGACTTTAGATCACTTCTGGACATCAAGAGGACCCTCTGCCTGGGGAAGACCTGAAGAGCTGAGGAGAAGTGCTGCCCTGCCTGTGACTGTGCTTTGTGGAGCCAGAGTAAGAGGGCAAAGACTGGACTTTGTGTGCCTTCCATCTTGTGAAGAAATCTCCAAGGGCTTGATTTAGAGCTTGCCTCCTGTTGTTTGAAGTCTCAGGGTCAGCAAAGACTTCTCTCTGCCAGCACCTGGAGTCTCTGGAGAGACTCCTGCTCTGACAAGTGGTGCCCTATCCAGTCCCTGGGCCCCTGGAAGGAAAGCTGGTGGAAATCCAAGAAAATTGACTTCGGACCGACGCCGCTGCCAAATCCGGTGACGCCGCCTGCACCCGACTCCGTGATCTTCGCTGGAAAGCGGCGATCTTCGCAGGCCCGACGCCGCTGCAGCCCCGCTGAAGTCCACGACTCCGTGGAAGTCGTTGCACCGATGTCGCTCGAAGTGCGCGGAATCAACATTTCGCACCGACGCCGCGATCCCCGACTTCGCGCATCGACTCGTTTTCACTCTTCACCAAAGGTACTGTACTTGGGGGTCTACGCGACTCCGTGTCCGGCGCCGCTGGTGTCGGCTTGTTGGGAATGACTCCGTCACGACGCCCTGTTAACACCTCATCAAAGCATTTTGTGTTTCTAAGTGCTATTTTTCAGTTTAGTCTTTAAAAATTCATAACTTGACTTGTGTATGTCGGATTTTTGTCGTTTTGGTCTTGTTTTGTTTAGATAAATATTTCCTATTTTTCTAAACTGGTGTTGTGTCATTTTGTAGTGTTTTCATTAAGTTACTGTGTGTGTTGGTACAAATACTTTACACCTAGCACTCTGACGTTAAGCCTACTGCTCTGCCAAGCTACCAAGGGGGTAAGCAGGGGTTAGCTGAGGGTGATTCTCTTTTACCCTGACTAGAGTGAGGGTCCTTGCTTGAACAGGGGGTAACCTGACTGTCAACCAAAGACCCCATTTCTAACAGTACTCAAAAACAACCAATAAATTATTTGGCTCACAACTAACCCCATGGTATTGTGGTGACCCACCCCCCATTTCTAAGATAAGTAGTTTTACTTGTGTGATTATTCTTATTTTTGATGTTGGACTGAAGGCCAATATGTGCTTAGATGAAACTCTCCTGGATGACAAGACACTGATGTCAACATATGGTTCGAATGATAAAACAGTGATATCAGAATGAGAATACCATGCCTACATACTATGCAGTGGACTTCATATGGGCAGCATTCCCATAGCTGTGGTCTTCAAATGATATCATAAACTTTGTAAAATATTTTAAAGCATCCCTGCTGCTACTTTGTCTTTTGTGGCTACAGGATAGTCAGTCCATATTGATACTATATTTTCAGCGTTTAAAAAGCTAGCACGTGAGAAAGGTGTTAGACATAACAATTGCATGCCTTCGAGTTTTTCTATGGCTTTTTTGCATACATCATTCATGCCATTCAGTACGATTCAAAATCCGATTTGTGATCTCCAGGTCTTGTACCTCGATACATGCCAGCACATCAGGCTGGTTAACGGTACACAACAAGGAATTTAGAGAAAGCTTTCTGCCCCTTTCTTTCACTTCAAAGCTCCCTTGCCTGGAAAATGCTTACTGGAAAATGAAAAGCCACTATTCTTTTTTGCAGGTTTGCACAGTCTGAGCATGTTTCATTTGTAAAGGTTGTTGTTTCCAACAGCCTTTTCATCCCATAGACACGAGGCAACAGTTACCCACTTCTGCCAATAAATATTCATCGTTAATGAATGTTTCGTGTTTACACGTTGTAATCTTTATCCAACACATGTCCAATAACTGAGGCATATCCTATAATAGGGACAGTCCTCTACAGCACAGTTCTACAAACAGATCTGCTTCCTAATTGCATTTTTCATGTCAACAGCTTTCCAAATCTGCCTTTGTTGTCACAGGATACATGCTTTCTCATGTTTGTGTACCTCATGTGGCAGAACAGAGGTAGGCAACAATGGTACACTTTAATTCTCAGCATTAAAATATATCAAATAGTCACTTTTTCCCTGGTGTGAATTCCGACTTTGTCATGAACATGGAGCCAAACACATCTTGCGATGCTACGCATCTCATAGAATTTCATGAAACATGGACACTTTCATAAAATATGAAGGCCAATCAATAAATGTCGGTTGTTATGGCCAGAAAACTACTGTTGTCAAGGATTTGTTTCTCAAATACATTTTAATTATCGCTTCAAAATGAACATGACTTTGGAAGCTGTTTGTTTCAACCAATTCCTCCACTGCTAACTCAGAACCACTGTTGAATATACATGTGTGTATATATATATATATATATATATATATATATATATTCACAAACAAAAAAAACAAAGGTTAGAGGGACGTTATAGTTAGGTTCAAAGTTTACATACACAAAACCATAGAAGTTCAACAGTTATAATTATCTCAAGAAACTATAACTCGCGACCCCGCCATGCAGTTTTCTCATCAATAATTTTATTGGAAATGTAGCAGTGATAGTATGATGTCATAAAAGATGCCTTGAGTGAAGTAATACGTGGAGTAATGAGCAGCGCATGGTGAGGGCCAACCCACCACCCCCAAAGGCATCCAACCCTGCACCAAGCAAATTGAAGAGAAAACACCCTTGCTTTGCCTTGCACATGTTCAATAAGTTGAGAGGATTTGTCCTTTACAGAAGCAATGGTTTAACTGGGGCACCTGTTGGTTTATATTGGTAATTGCTTCCTGTTGAGGTTTAATTTCTTTGAAATAAGCATAAGCGTCAAAATGAATCCTCACTTGCTTATTTAATCAAGAAGAATCCACAATTTTGCGGAAAATGTCTACCTAACTGGACTACTTTTTAATGGCTAATTAGTAAGTGCTATCTCATTTGGTAAATGTATAGTGCACATTCTACACAACCTTTGAGTAACGTACCACAAAGTAAAGCCTCCAGTGACCCTGTCTGGTGTAATTAAGGCAAAGTGGCTATACTTTGACATTTTGCACAGACTGCGGGGAAACCTACATTTCCCTGCAGTCTCATTGCTCCAGCACAAGAAACGCTGCTCCCTGCATGCTGGAGCAATTCTTTCACCTGACAGATAAAAAGTCTGCTCTAGGCAAGTGGGAGCAGTTTTTCTGCTTCCGCCTGCTGGAGGCGGACTTACAATTTGCTCTCACTTGCTGGGAGCTGTCATAGCCCCTGCCAAGCGACAGCAAACTACTATGTCCGAAGGGTGGGCACCTCAGGACATAGGGAGCCAGCCCTAGGGCGTGGTGGTGGTCCCCAGGGCCATTACTGGCTCCAAGTCTGGAGCTGCATGGGACCTGTCCTTTGTTTAGGAAGGGCCAGCCACAGAGCTGGTGTTCCCTGGGTCCAAAAACAGCCCAGTAGGGTGCTGCTCACCTCTCCCCTCTCACTTAAAATATGACCTTGCCTCAGGAAGGTGGTGGTTCCCCGGAGCCGTATACAGCCCGGAATAGAGGCCACTCCGGCACCCCCCACCCCATTTTCAAGAATTCCCTTCATTCCAGGGCAATGTTTCATTATCGAGGGAGTCCACGTGGCCACCCTCCTTTTTTCAGGCAAAGTTCCGGGGAGATGGCGGTCCTTGGGGACTTAGAAAGGCTTATAGAGGGAGGCCGCATGATTGGCGTGGATTTACACCAAATCACAAAAAGGGCTCTTTCTGGACCAAGAGCTGGCTTTCTGTCAAATTTGGTGTAATTCATTCCATAGGTTCGAGGATGAAATTGTGCCTAAAAATCCCTATAGAAATTGCATGGGGAAAAAGTATTTTGAGATACCCCCTTTTTCTCAGACTCCACTTGATGAAGCACCCCGAAACGTTCAAGACGGCAGCTGAGGACAGTGGCAAACAACTTTTGAAAAGGTTTTGAGGATTCAGCAAACAGCACCAAAGTTATTGGCAAAACAAAAAACACTTTCTCTATGGGAACTAGGTCCACACATTACATGCATTACGAGTTACTATTTAATCTAAAATTAAATGTAATCTAGTGATCTACATTATGAATACTCCTACACATATCAGTCAACATATTTCGCCCAAATCTGAAGCCCAGGTGGGTCAGTGGCTTTCTTCAGAACCAGGGAATTCTGAGGCTCTTCCTACCCTACTGCGTTTGTGTGGCTGTAATGAGTGAACTAAAAAATGCAGAGCACACATTCTAAAAGGTGTATACTTGCAGGTTCTGTATGTGCTCAAGTCAATGTAATGCATATAATAACAGAACATACAAATGTTGGCATAATAAAAACCATTCAACTACTACCTGAGTGTACTTCATTTGGAGGTATAGTGACAGTACAAGAACAATGAAGGGAAGCATCCTAAAATTGTTTCCAGACACCTGTTACTGCAATGGTGATTTTCCACCTTAATGCGGTCACAGTCTTGATTCTTTTTTTTTTCTAACTCTACTCATATCTGTGTGGCGCCTCCCATGCCAGTGATATGGTCCGATTTTGCACCCCAAAGTATTTTGCCTTATAAAAGTGATATCCAGTTAGCTGCTTACTTTGCACTAGTGGTGAAGTTGCAACGTACTGTGCTGTCAACAAAATGTGAAGTTACAGTAGTGTATCTATTTGACACCTATGCAACATCTTGCTACTGGATTTTCACAATGGACTGAGGGATACCTGTGGCTGCATAATGAATCTGCTCTAAAGATAATCAGACTGAACATTTTTGCATGACTATAGCTTTCTAACCCAAGTAAAAGAAATCTCCGTATAAGATCATGCTTCAGAATGCATATCACAATACCTCTAATATCCTATTCACCATCGCATATGCAAAAAAAGCAATCTGCAAATCCTAGTCTTGAAAGTCAACTAAGAAGCATGTTCTAACTAAAGATATATCCCCCTGAATGTATACACTATATATCTTATTATTTTTAAAGAACACAAAAAACCCTTATGGAAAAAAAGCTTACTATATCAAGTCACCATCAGCCAAATTACGATCTACACATCACCCAGTATGTAAGGGAAATGTCATGATTCTTCACCACTCTGTTCGATACCCTAAAGGTTCTAAAAACTTCAACTGTGGCTATGGACATTAACATCAACAGCATGCCTACCGTCAATAGCCTACCGTCAATACTGAGTCGAACACCATCAGCTCAATATTTTCCACTCACACGGTCTCCCTATTATCACCCATACACCCTTTGGGTAATGAAATCAGACAGCACAATACCAGCATTAATACAAGTTCCATTGAGACATTCATACTCTCAGTTCACAAATACTTTCATTATAGTATATATATAGAACCCATTCGTAGAAACTCCGTAGATACACATTTTGGATGAACAAAGGCTACTAAGAGGAGACTCAAAGTGCCAGTACAATACTACACTAAGATCGGGTTTCTCACTTCCCCCGGCTCCAAAACCTCCAGGAATACGTAAGTGGAGAATACCAGATTGGGTTTTCCACCTGTAGCGTCAAGCACGGTCTGGAGTGGTCCATTGGGAGAGCTTGGCAATCAAGCCAACCCTCTCTCACCCGGGACCATGGTGACCCACTTTCACGAAATTGAAACATTCAGTTTAACTCTCTCGCACTGTGTTTATGGAACGTTCACGGCAAACACAGAGGACAAACATTCAACATGGTGCCAAGCATGTCAATAGATAAAAAAAAAAACCCTGTCAACGCCGAGAGCAAACGCTCAACGACGAAGAGACGTTCTGACACAAAAAGTCAGGGTTATTGTGGTTCGGATAAAGTGGTGGGCTGTTCATGCTGTAACGACACCCAAAGACTGTGCCTGGGTGGACAGGAGAAGACTGACACTTGCGGCAGCTAAGGAGGGGTACACGGGAATGTAGGGGGAGGGGGGAAGCCCAGCAGCAGTGACAGGCCCGGGAGCGGTAGATACTCACCGGGAATCTCATCATCGCTCTCTTCTGCTGACATGGTGTCGCGGATGTGATATAAGCGTGAGAATTGCCGGGTTACCGGGGGCGACCCGTATTAACGCGACTTGCCGTTTCGCCCTACGATCGTCATCGCGGCGTCCACATTAATGTGTATATGCATTATTTTCTTATCGCGGGGAATGTATGAAATCACAGAGCCCCGGAAGTAAACAAATGATCCTGCCTATAGCAACGGAGGTGGGTCTGGGCCATAGAGACACCGTAACCGCGGCAGAGACACCGCACCGAGCGTCCGGTTGCTAAGGAGTACGTAGAGGCGCGGGGGTGACATCTAGTGGCGAGAGCCTCGAACTGCTCCTATAACTCACAATCCATTTTCGAAGCAGAAGGAGCGTCCTCTCAGCACTCGAGACAACATTCATTAGCCAGTGTGCACGTTCATTCCGCCTTAGAAGGACCATCAAACGTGGGCTTTCCATTATAAGACAATTTGACAATGGGCATTGTAACAATAATTAGCAACAAAAAGAGAGGAACGGAAACACTGTGTCCTGAACACCTACGTGAAGACAGCAATCACCGATGACTGCATGCAAATGAAGACATCATGTTTTCATTTCCATGCCAACCTTTTACAAGTCGCATTCTGGTAGCTCAGCCATGAGATAAACTGATGAAAATACAGCGAAAATTTCGTTTAAAAAAAAAAAAAAAAAAAAGGAAAAAGGGCTGCAGAAGAAGGCTTTTGGTTTTTCCCCTAAAAGTGGCATCAACAAAGGGTTTGCCGTGCTAAAATCACCATCTTCTCAGCTTTCAGGAACGGGCACACTTAAATCAGAAAATCACATTTTTCAACACTAGTTTGGCATTTTACTGGCACAGTCCCCATATTTACTATATTTTGTGATTTTAGCTTCCTTTCAGTTAGTGACAGAAATTGGTGTGAAACCAATGCTGGATCCTGGAAAGCTAAACATTTCTGAAAAGTAGACACAAATCTGAATTCCGCAAGGGGTCATTTGTGTAGATCTTACAAGGTTTTCCTACAGAAAATAACAGCTGAAATACAAAAATATTGAAATTGAGGTAAAAAAACAACAAATTTTCTCCACGTCCATGTAACTTCTTCCTGCGATGTCAGATTTTGGAAAGCAATATACCATTACGTCTGCTGGACTCTTCTGGTTGTGGGGAAATATAGGGCTTGTAGGTTCATCAAGAACGCTAGGTACCCAGAGCCAATAAATGATCTGCACCTTGCAGTGGGTTTTCATTGTATACTGGGTATACACCAATTAATTTGCTGAAATATAAAGAGTGAAAAATAGGTATCAACAAAACCTCTGTATTTCCAAAATGGGCACAAGACAAGGTGTTTAGAAGCATTGGTTATTTGAACATCTCTGAATTCAGGGGTCCCCATATTAGCATGTGAATGACAGTGCATTTCTCAAATAGACATCTTTCTTACACAGTGTCTTACATTTGGAAGGAAAAAATATAGAGAAAGACAAGGGGCAATAACACCTGTTCTTCCATTCTGTATTCCCCCAAGTCTCCCGATAAAAATGGTACATCACTTGTGTGGGTAGGCCCAGTGCCTGCAACTGGAAACGGAACATGGACACATCACATTTTTACATTGAAATCTGACATGTTTTTTGCAAAGTGCCTAGCTGTAGATTTTGGCCTCTAGCTCAGCTGGCACCTAGGGAAACCTACCAAACTTGTGTATTTTTGAAAACGAGACACCTAGTAGAATCCAGTATGGGGTGACTTGTGGGGCTCTCACCAGGTTCTGTTACCCAGAATCCTTTGCAAACCTCAAAATTTGGCCCCAAAACACTTTTCCCTCATTTTGGTTATAGAAAGTTCTGGAACCTTAGAGAAGCCACAAATTTCCTTCCACTCAGCGTTTCCCAAGTCTCCCAATAAAAATGGTACCTCACTTGTGTGGGTAGGCCAGGTGCCCACGACAGGAAATACCCCAAAACACAACATGGACGCAACAAAATTATCAAATGCAAAACGACCTGTTTTTGCAGGGGGTGGGGGGGGCACCTGCGTTTTTGGTCCTGGGCTCAGTAGCCATATAGGGAAACCTACCAAACCCAACATTTCTGAAAACTAGACACCCGAGGGCGTCCAAGGAGGTGTGACTTGCATGGATCCCTCAGTGTTTTCTTACCCAGAATCCTCAGCAAACCTCAAATATAGCTAAACAAACACATTTTTCTCTCATTTTTGTGTGGGATCACTGAACCGGGACAAATTTCCTACCACTCAACGTTCACCTCAGTGTCTCAGTAAAAATGATACCTCACTTGTGTAGGTGGGCCAAGTGCCTGTGACAGGAAAGAACCAAAACATGTCAAAATTGAAGGGGAACAAAAGCACGTCCAAAAGGGCAGTTTGAAAAAAAAACATTTTTAGGCTGACAAGTGGGGCAGAATTTTTATTGGTATAGATGTGACAATGCTGGGTGGTAGGAATTTTGTGGATTCCTGCAGATTCTGGAAGGATCCATCACAAAAATGTGGAAAAAATGTGTAAATTCCTACAAAGTTGGAGGTTTGCAGGGCATTGTGGGTAAGAAAATGGTGCAGGGTGAATGTATTGCACACCACCCTAGACTCACCCAGATGTATAGTTTTCAGATGTGTTTAGGCTTTCTGCCCCCACCGGGGAGTGGATTGGGAGTAATTGCCTTATGGTCCCATTTATTTTGGGTGAGGGTATGGCCATACCCCCACCCTCTTTTTTTGAAAAAGAAATCTTCCCTGGTCTATGGTCAGCTTTCTGCCCCCATTGGGGGCAGATGGGCCTTCCAAAAATAGGCCGATCTGCCCCAGAGGGGTGCAGATATGACCAACAGTAATGTGCCCCCATGGGGAGCGACCCTTGCCCAAGGGTCTGCCCCCCAAACAAAACAAACAAATATACACACACCAATCCCTGGTGCTTAAGTGGTTTCTGCCGCCCGCTACCCCCAGGGGCAGATCGGCCTAATAGAAATAAGCCGATCTGCTCCCAAGGGGGGCAGAAATGAACTAAAATAAATTTGCTCACCCATCCCCCCCACCCAGGGAAGCAACTCTTGCCTAAGCGGTTGCTCCCCTTGCATGAAATTGGCGCAAACAAAAATCCCTGCTGCCTAGTGTTTTCTGACACACTTGGGGGCAGATCGGCCTAATAAAAATAGGCTGATCTGCCCCCAAAGGGGTCAGAAATGGCCAAAATAAATTTGCCCCTCAAGGGAACAACCCTTGCCTAAGGGGACTCTCCCCTTGCCTGAAATCAATGCAAAAAAAATCCCTGGTATGTAGTGGTTTCCGCCCTCCTTGGGGGCAGATTGGCCTAATAAAAATAAGCCGATCTGCCCCAGGGGGGGGTAGAAACGGCCTAAAATAAAATTGTCCACCAGGGGAGGGACCCTTGCCTAAGGGGTCGCTCCCCACATCTAATTTTTTTTAAAAAAATGTTCCTGGTGGCTAGAGGTTTCTGCACCCCCTGGGGGCAGATCGGCCTAATTACAATAGGCTGATGGCCTAAAACAAATCCCCCCCCCCCTCGCGGGGAGCAACTCTTTCCTAAGGGGTCGATCCCCTCACGTGAATCTGACCTAAAAAAAATAAATCCCTGGTGTCTAGTGGTTTCTGCCCCCCTTTGGGCCGATTGTACTAATAAAAATAGGCTGCTCTTCTCCCAAGGGGAGCAGAAATGGCCTAAAGTTAATTTTGCCCCCAAGGGAGCGACCCTCACCTAAGAGTTCCCCACATCTAAAAATATAAAACAAACAAAAAAAATGTATTCCTGGTGTCTAGGGGTTTCTGCTCCCCCTTGGGGCAGATCGGTCTAATTCTAATACGCCGATCTGCCCCCGGGGGGGCAGAAATGGCCTTGAAATAATTTGCCCTCAGGGGAATGACCCTTGCCCAAATGGTCGCTCCCCTTTATTGTAAATAAACACAAAAACAAACTCCCTGGTGTCTAGTGGGCATTTGATGCCTCTCTCGCCCTCTCCACGTGATCGGAGGAGAAATGCTTCCAGCGCGGAGGGGGCAGCCTCTGATGAGGTCATCAGACGCCATGGGGGGGTTGAGGGGTGTGGGGTTGGAAGAGGAAGCGATTCCCCTTCCATCCCTGCCCAGGGGAGGGGGGTGCCAGGCTAGCACTCCCCGCGGGCCCATAGGAGGACGAGCTGGTCTCTCCCTCGGCGCACGGCGATCGTGGCAGAGGGAGAGACCAGCTCGTCCAGGGCACCCAAGGGGTTAAGGAAACTAATAACTAGAAATCAGCAGTTTGCCTCCCTTACATCATAGGAACTGTAGCCCATGATTAACAAAGCATGCCAGGGGTCGTAGCTTCCATCTGTGCAGTAGGTGCTGAATCCTGATAAGTGCTGTATTTTACTATTCCACCCACTGTAAACTGGGCTATTTCCCTTGGTTGCATCAAGACCCATGGCATCCCTGCACCACCACTCTGCCTTCCTCTTAGGTGTTGTTGTCCAGGTCATTTAGAGGTCCTTCTTATTGATTTTGAGAAAGATTTTGACTTAGTCGCCAGGGACTTCTTATTTGACTTCTTACCCACGATTGGTGTTACTCCTCTATTTCTGAAATATATCAGCTTGCCGCTGGTGAAGCATAAGGCCAGAATTTGGGTCAATAGCGTGCTGTCTGACCCATTCCTTATTAGAAGGGGGAGAAGACAAGGATGTGATCTCTCAGCTCGGCTACTGTGCTTGACACTGAACCACTCGCCGAGTGGCTTTGGCCTGACACTGATCCAGGGATTTGGCAGGCCACCTAGTGTTGAAGACCAAACCTCCCTCAGATGATCCCCTTCTGCATCAGTCTTTGGTCTCAAGTCCAGGTGCGGTAAGCTTGTTGGACCACTTCAGGAACTATTCATATCTCTGGTCGTATGACCACCACACTTGCAGTGGCTGTCTGGACCACCGCCACATAACAACCCTGGAGGTCGGACCACCAGGGAACTGCCAGCTCCACCAGGATCTTGGATCCGGGCGGGCTGGCGGTGGCATAGATCCTAATCCACCAGGGCAACGTTGCTTCCAGCGCTACCCTGGGGATTATGACCTCGTTCTCAGCCAGCTGGCGGTAACACCGCCATGAAAAGGCTGGCGGAGATCAGGTACAGGGTTCCCCTTGCCCAGCAGTGTCGCAGTGTTCGCTGTCTGCTGTGCAGTCAGCAAACATTGGAGGGTGTTGGTGCACTCTGCTGGCTCGATTACAACCCGGAGACAATGCTGTAGCCTGTTTCCCGCTAGGTGTGTGAGTGGGAGAAATTGATTGAAAGAGACAGAAAGATAGAAGGATGGAGTTTTTTAAAGGTTTAATATCTCATATACTTAGAATGAGACATTATTGTTGGATTTAACAAAAACATTTATTTAATATATTTTTTAAAAGTATCATATTTTTTTTATTTAAAAAAATGTAAATGAGTCCAGCTAGACTCAAATCCGCAAAGCTCAGTGTGAAGGTCTATCACCTTCACCCTGAGCTGTGGAGGGCTTTTTTTTCTTCATTTTTTTAATCCCCTTTATGGGCTATGTTGGACCACGAAGGAGCCCTCAAGGGCTTTCCCGCGGTCCCTACTTTTTTATTTATTTTTTTAGTTTTTAAATTGATTAAAAAGTCATTTACGGGCTATGGTGGACCACAAGGGAGCCCTCAAAGGCTTCCCCACGGTCCCTACTTTTTTATTTACTTATTTTGTAATTTTATTTTGTTTTCATTAAAAATCCCTCATGGGCTACCTGGCATTGCGGAGGAAGCCTTAATGCTTCAGCAAGCAGGTATCTGCTTTGATAGCATCTCTCTGCTTGCTGAAGCATTTCATCTCTCTCCTCTACAGGTGGTGGTCCCTGGGGCAAAGTGGGGGCCATGTGGCCCCCGCTCCAAATAAGTGGTCGTCCCAGGGTCCCAGTGGCCCCAGACCCCTCCACATTAAGTATGAGATCGCCCCAAGGAGGTGGCGGACCTCGGGGCAGTGGGCGGGGCCAGGAGGCCATCCTCCTGCATACTAAAAGAGTCCTGGGGAGGTTGCGGTCCCCAAGGTAGGGGAGGGGCCACAGGCTCCCCTGCATACAATAAAAATACGCCCAGGGGAGGTGCCTGTACCTGGCCATCGAACGAGGCCAGGAGACCACCCCCCTGCTTTTTGTTTTAAAAAAAAAAGGCCGCAGGACTTGGCCACCTGGGGGCATTAAACTAACTGTGCTTTGTTTTGTTTTTTAATTTTATGAGTGGACTCAGGATCAACTGCGTCTCTGCTCGTAAAATAAAAAAAAATGCTTTTTAGCACTAGGGGGTCCTTTGGGACCCCACCGCTAGAGCTAAGGGGTCACGGTGTTCATACCCTGCCGCCTTCTCTTTTTTTTTTTTACTTTTATTTTGGGACACAGCTGAAGCCGAGTCCCTAGATGGCTGACAACACTTCAACAGCTTCTGTTGTTGAAATGTTATCAGCCAATTAGATCTCTGCACGAGATCGAAAGGGGCTGCAAATCCTTCACATCCCTAGATTTACAAATTCATTTTCCCCTTAATTTCTCAAAAACTATCGAACAGAATTTCACCAAAACAAAAAAAAGCACTCTTTGTGGACCGGACGGGACTGACAATTTGTTTTGGAAAGTTTTGTTAAGATTCATCAAGTGGCACCAAAGATATAGGCAAATAAAAAATCACTTTTTATATTGAAACTAGGTCCTAACTATAATTACCTAGTAGCCACCGCCACTAGGTAATACCTACTGGCAATTGCCATTAGGTAGTTATAGTAAGGACCTGGTTTCCATAGGAAGATCGTTTTTTGTTTTGCCAATAATTTTGGCGCCGCTTGGTGAATCTTCACAAAATATTCCAAACCTATACTTCAGCTAGGTCAGCTGCTGTCTTGAAAGTTTCAGGGTGATTAGTCAAGTGGGGGTGAGAAAAAGGGGGTCCCAAAATGCATTTCCCCCAAGCATTTTACCATAGGGATTTTGAACACGACTACAGCCCAAACCACTGGGCGGAATTGCACCAAATTTGGCAGAAAGCTAGCTCCTGGTCCATAAAGCATGCTTTTTAGGATTTGGTGTAAATCTGTTCAGTTGTTTTAGGGATGTTAAAGGGCAAAAAATATAAATGTCTCAGGACGCGGAGCCTCCACGGATCCACTGCGCGCAAATCCATGGATCCACGTGCCACAGGATGACTCTTATTAGCTGGCCACAAACTGACAGGGAAGTTGCAGCAGACATTTTGATTTATCGGGATGCAGTCACTGGGGCTGAAATTTTGGGGGGGTGCAATGAACATGATGGGGTCAGGCTAGAAGTACCCTTACCCCATGAGGGTGATATACAAGTGATAAAAGAGTAAATAATGGTCTTGAAGCATGTAGAAACCACTTTTTATGGTTTGAGGCTCGGCAGGGCACCTGGTGTAAACTCAGGATCTCGTAAACCATAAAAAGAATTTATATATATATATATATATATATATATATATATATATATATATATATATATATATATACATATATATTTCCGAACAAAGCACGCCAATGATTCCGACGCGCACTACAGCTGGTGCGAGGCAGGAGAGTTGGCCGACCCCTCAATGAAATTTGTAAACAAAGAATAATTGCCACGCACTCTGCTCAGCCACAAAGCAGTTTAAGGGATTTATTCGTTGCAGAAAAAAGAACAACGCGTTTCGACTTTACAGTCTTCTTCTTAGTTCAGCAGTCCTTTCTCTGTCAACTCTATTTATACTACTTCCTTTACAAACCATTAAGGTGCATTCTGGTCACAATAGTTCTTTGTGTGACATATGAAATTCACTGAATACATACAAAATTCATTAGAAATGTGTTCGACATTGACCTCATAAATTTATGTACGTGTTAAAAATTAAAATTCAAAAATCATACTATACTGACTTAAAGAAGGACAATATTAATCATAAATGATAATTCAACAAAAATCAACCCTTTTCATTAGAATAATAATCAGTTGAATAATTATCAAAGTTCACCACAATTTATGTTTCCTCACACAACTCTTTTATACTACATTATATACATAATCAAGTTCATTAATTTATTTTAATTCTTCATTACAATATTCACTCATGAATTTGATGATATCGTAAATGAATTTACAACTACAAACATTCAGAGATGGACATAAAGCTCCTCATCATGGTTAAGCCCCAAAGGGGTCTTTGTCCTCATCAAAATAATATATTTAGATTTGAGTTGTCTCAATTTTTTTACTCTATCTCCACCTCTTTCATGTTCGGGAATGTGGTCTATCCCATAATATCGTAGCATTCTACAGCTATTCGTTTCATGTTGTTGGAAATGTTTGGCTATGGCATATGTTGGGTCCTTATGTAAAACTGCTCTAACATGTTCTAAAATTCTTTTCTTTAACATGCAGATTGTGCTACCTGCATATCTTAAGCCACAGTGACATTCAATAACATAGACTGTAAATTTACTTTTACAGGTTATTCGATGTTTTATCTTCATTTCCATTTTATCCCATAATTTCACTGTCTTGGTTGATCTCCCAATTTTACAGGCTTTGCAGTTGTTACATTTAACAAAACCACATTGTTGTTCTATTAGCCAATTCTGTTTTTTTTTTATGGCAAAGTGGCTTCTTACAATATAATCTTTCAATGATGGTGCTTTTCGATACGTGATCAATGGGCCTAATCCTATTCTGGGACCAAGATCTGGATCTTTCCGTATGACATGCCAATGTTTACATAAAATGTTCTTAATAAGACCACTTTCTTTAGTGTATTCTATTACCATCCTAACATTATTTTCCTCAAATTTATCTTGTGTTTTCTTTACTTGTTTGGGAACTAATGTCTCATCTCGAGAAATCCTTTTTACTCTTTCTAGGTTTCTTTGCAAAAGTCGGTGATTATAACCTCTTTGTTTAAATCTATGTATGGTCTCTTTATATTTCAACTGTACTTCCTTCTCATTAGAGCAATTTCTGCGCATTCTGATTAATTCCCCATATGGTATATTTTTCAAAAGGGGTTTAGGATGAAAACTTTGACCGTGCAAGATACTATTCGTTGACGTTTTTTTACGGAAGACCGTGGTTTCTAATTTGTTAATCTCCACGTAAATGTTGATGTCTAAAAAGATTATTGATGATTTGCTCATTTCACATGTGAACTGCAATCCCACATTATTCTGATTCAATTTATCAAAATATAGCTGGAAATGATCCTATGATCCCTGTCATATTATGAATAAATCATCAATAAAACGTACCCAAAGTGCAATTTTTTCCATAAATATGTCATTGTCCTTACTCCAAGCTATTTCCCTTTCCCACCAGCCCATTGTTTGGTTGGCATAATTAGGAGAAAGGGAAATGCCAATCGCTGTACCACACATTTGTTGGTAAATATCATGATTAAAAATAAAAATATTATTTTTAAGACATAATTCTATCATTGATAGTAACATCTTAGAATGTTCAAACTCCACAATACTTCTTTGTCTCAGAAAATATTCACATGCTCTTAGTCCAATTTCATGATTTATAGACGTATACAGAGATACGACATCTATTGTGACTAATAGATATTAATCCAACCAATTCATTTCAGATAAAATTCATAATAGGTCTCCTGAGTCCTTAATGTATGAACTTAAGGTCATCACAGTTGGTGCCAAATAGTAGTCTACATAATCAGAAATTCTCTCATATAACGAGTCACATGCTGAAACTATTGGTCTTCCTGGGGGTGATGTTAATGATTTGTTTATTTTTGGTAAAAAGTAAATTGTGGGTATAGTCGGATTCTTCTTTTTCAAAAATTTATATTCATCCTGATTCAAAAGTGATTGTTGATACCAGTCATCTAATCTCGAGTGTAATTGATAAATCATTTGGCTGATGGGATTATGATTCAATTTATTATAATTAGATTGGTCATTTAATTGTCTATATGCCTCAGCCATATAACTTTGTGTGTCAAGAATCACGATATTTCCACCTTTATCTGCGGGTTTAATTATGATGTTGTTATTCTCGATTAATGATTTTAAAGCCAATCGTTCATTTTTTGTTAAATTTTCCGATTGTCCATGATGTCTGACATTTTGTAACCTTTCCAAATCTTCCAATACTAATTCAAGAAATATGTCAATCTTATTTCCAGGTGATAATACCGGGCAAAATTTAGATTTTTCTTTGAAATTACTGAATTGATGTTTATTAGTATCTATTTCCAATTCTCGTAAGACTTCTAATTCAGAAAATGTTTCGTCCGGCAAATCATAGTATAAATCAAATAATGTTTTCAAATCTTCAATTTGATCAATGCACAAGTTCGATTGATTTGAATTGTCAATTATTATTTCATCCTGAGCTGTTTCAGTTTTTTTCGAATGCTTAGAATGGTATTTGACCAATTTTAACTTGCGAATGAATTTGTAAATGTCAATTTGAGTATTTACATAATTAAAGTGTTTTTCCGGGCAGAATGATAAACCTTTATTCAATAGTTGACATTCAGGTGATGTCAATTCATAATTTGAAAGATTTATTACTAGATCTGGCTTATCTATTATTGTTTCTTCTGACTCCTGAGGGAATATTGTCTCTTTCCACTTTCTTTCACTGCTGAACTAAGATGAAGACTGTAAAGTCGAAACGCGTTGTTCTTTTTTCTGCACCGAATAAATCCCTTAAACTGCTTTGTGGCTGAGCAGAGTGCGTGGCAATTATTCTTTGTTTACAAATATATATATATATATATATATATATATATATATATATATATAAAATATCACCCACCCACTGAAACGCTCCCACACCTACTCTCACATCCAGACACTCTCACACCCATACAGACACACACACTCACTCACAGACACACCCATTCAGACACTAATGCACCCACTGACAGATCCACTCATTCATGCACCCATCTCACAGACCCACTCGGACACTCACGCACCCACTCACAGACCCACTTAGACTCTCCTGCACCCACTCACAGATCCACTCAGATATTCATGCACCCACTCAGAGACCCTCTCAGACATTTATGCACCCACTCACAGACCCACTCAGAGACTCATGCACTCACTTAGAGACCCACTCCAAAACACATGCACTCACTCACAGACCCACTAAGAGACTCACACACCCACTCTCTGACTGACTCAGACACTCAGGCACTCTCTCACAGACCCACTCAGACTCACACACCCACTCACAGACCTGCATAGACACTCACTCACCCACTCACAGAGACACTCTCACACCCACTCTCACACTCACATGGACCCTTTCATGCCCACTCTCACACCCAGACACTGTCGTACCCACTCTCACACCCGGAGACATGCTCTCACACCTATTTTCACATCTGGAGAGAAAGGCCCTATGGCCAGTCCCTGTCATGCACGGCCAAAGACTGTGCATGGCGTGGGTTTGGGTGTTTATTGAGGTTGGATTAACATTTAATAATTAAAATTACTTTATGTTAAAAAACATAGAAATTCACTGACAAAAACAAAGGCTACAGAGATGTTGTAGTTAGGAAATAGAAGTAAAAAAAAATCTTAAAAATTCACTTAAAAAGCCAAAGGTTACAGGGACTTTATGTTTAGGTTCTACAATTACTTGCCCAAAACCATAGAAATTCAGCAGTTATAGTTATAGTTATTTCAAGTAACTATAACTCATGGCCTAAAGTAACTATAACTCGCGCCCTCGCCATGCACTGCTATTTACCCCAGATATTACTGCACTCATGACAACTTTTATAACGTCAATAAAAATATCAATGAAACAGTTATCAGTCAAATTACTGAAGAAAAACTGTGGATGGCTAAGTTGTGAGTTATAGTTACTTTAGGGCACGAGTTATAGTTGCTTGAAATAACTCCAACTGTAACTGCTGAATTTCTCTGTTTTTGCGAGTAAATACAGAACCTAACTATAATGTCCCTGAAGCCTTTGTTTTTTAAGTGAATATATATATATGTGTATATATATATATATATATATATATATATATATATATATATATATATATATATCAAAGGTTTATACTTACCTGTAAAATACTTACATTTGCTTAGTAATGGTTATGCGTGGTAATGGTGCCTGTGTTGTACTGGCCACGTTATAAAAGCGTGCGTGTAAATTTCATGCGTGGGTCCGTCATACAACCATTCCCAGTTCTTAGAGCACACAAGGGAAGGAGATGAGAGCACTGACACAGGAAGATTCAAACGACACACTAATGGATATTTCCGTAATGTACACCCAAGTTCAGTTCCACTACCTGCATAGAGTTTACTTGTATGTGTTTATGGCAAGTAAAGAGGGACTCCTTTTCTATGTGCTTATGCTTCCCTATGTTGGAGGGAACAGCCGATTTCCTAAAGGATCGGTGGCTGGGCGGTGAATATAAGCATTAAAAATGTGTCTCCAATTTATACAACACAATGTATTCCATGCTATATTTAATATTAGTTGTCTCCATCCTTCTGGCCTTGTTCAAGGAAAATGCCCTAAAAGGTAAGTGGCACCACAAGAAGTTATGTCACATGAATTTACCAAGCACTATCAAACCATGCTTGAATTGGCAAATACTTTATGTTCTAGTCAAAGCTTGCTGCATTTCCATTGACAAACCTACTTGATCTTCTTTTAGAGGTCTAGGCACACTTTCTCTTTTTCGATTGCTGGGAAATGGATAAGCTATACGAATCCATATAAATACCAAAATTGATAAAGCATTACATAATTCAGGTGCTGTTTCTTGGCTGAATGTCCATTACAAATCATATGACAGGAGAAATGTCACTAATTTTAAACACCATGACAGAAGGTCTAATGTCAATCACTATTCCTAGACCAGAATATAATGTACATTGCAGCTTGTTACATTATGGTGCCATAGTGTCCTGGCATTGTTTTAGACCTCTACCCTCCATGAAGCTCTGTTCTTCTGTCTTTCCATCTCTCTCCTTCTTTTCCTCTCTCTCGCCTTTTTCTTTGTACTACAACCCTCTTCCATTTCTGCAGCATCATGTCTTTGAAAATTACTCCCATGATTCCTCTTAGCACTTCTTTATTACGACCTAGTAAATAACCCAAGCCCAGACACAGGAAGGCGATTTGAGTTGGCTAAAGGGGAACTGAAGGAAAAATTGTCGAAGCACAAGTGGCAAGGCTAGGTGCTATGAGTCGGGCTTAAGAGATAAGGAACCAATCCAGAAAGTTACTTTACTGGTTTTCCAGCAGGTAGCAGTTAAGCAAAATAATTTCCTGTATTAGAAACAATGCTGGTCAACTAGTTTACACAACAGAGGGCATTGCAAACACATGTGTGTCATACTGTAAATGATTAAACCTGCATAGTGCCCCATGTACCATAAACTGAGGATCCAGTTTTAGCTGACCTCCCAATTAGAACACTGAACGGGCCAGACCGCTAAAGCCCAGTTTACAGAGCACAAGATTAAACAAGCTACTTCACCAATGCTTTTGCCCATATTAACAAGGCGCATCAGATTTTTCCTGGGGTGACAGCAATTTTAGGATAGTATGCTTGTATGAGGCTCACCCATATCAATCTTCTCATGGTGCTCAGACATACTGGTGGACAAGGTGCTGCGTCATCATCATCAGCAGCAGCAATACCTGCTGAAGGAGCGGGATGTATCACCCTTCTAATGGTTTCTCTCTGAGGAAAGAAACAAACATCAGCATTTGTTGGCAACCATTCTAGTACGAGCAGAACCAACAGGTTGCACATTATAGTATACACCTGAGGACATATTCGCAAAGGTTAATTTACACATGTCGATACTGTTTACTTATGTAAATCTACTACTGCACCTAAGGGTGAGACTAACGTTTTCACTATTGACCATTTCCAAATGTAGATTTACATCTAAGTGTAAACGTAACTGTCTTAGCCGTCTTAGTGGGGCTTCATAAAATTTATATTTATTGAAATTTATAAACTGTTAAATAATTTTCTTTTATTTACCATTAGTTCCTATGTGGTGTTATTTCAAGCCCTGCCTCCATTATTATGTATGGGAGTCTGTTTCAGTGCCTGCGAGTGGTCATGTGTGTTGCTTGTCCTATTCCACTGCTCAGCTGGGATACGTTTACTACTGTTCTCACATCTTCAGGGCTTTAGCAACTTTAGTAGTGTAATTTGTATAAAGCAATGGGGTTACTATTTTGTGGGTGGGTGTTTTCTGTAGCCTGTCACTCCCTGAACACCTCCTTAATTTTCCCTCACCCCCTCATATTTTGTAGTAAGTACTACCTATTTTCCAGCCACTCTCCTTTGTTCCTCCCACATTTACTGCTAAAGCATTGGCGTACGTGTGCGGAGACCTCCACCACTGTAGTGGCAATCTCTGCATAGAAAAGATAGAGAAGGCAGAGCTCTCCACCTGTAGGTTAGTGAATTACATTTTGGAGTGCGCGAGTAGTACTACTGTAGCACTACTCACATACTACAAAAAGCCCCATAGTGTCCTAGTTTTGTGTCAAGCTCTACCCTTACTGAAGCTCTGCATTTCTCTCTCTCTATCTCTCTGTCTCTTTCTCTCCCTTCTCTCTCTCTCTTTGTAATACAACCATACCCCATCCCTGATAAGATTTAGGATATAAGGACTGCCACTTGTCAAGAGATGTCCTTCACCCAGATTATTGTACAAGATTCTGCCAGAGATGGTCTCATCTTCTGCCATCACACTTCACACTTCCAAGGTGATGCATCTCGCCTGTAGACTGAAGCTGATTAAGCCAAGTCCCAGAGGAAGACCGACTGACTGCTACCACAGTGGGTGTTTGACCTTCGCTGGGAGCATTGTCTTCACGCCACTGCTGATAAAGACAGCCTTTGCTGTCAACAGGTTGTGCAGTGCATCTCTTCTCCCTAACAAACCTAGACCACAAGTTGTCCTGCCTTTCATGCTTTCATAGAATAGGACATTGAACTAGGTATTAGGGTATTATGTTCTAGATAACATTTTAAATGACATTTCAGCAATGCTTGAAATGTTCATTTTGTTCTTGTTATTTTTAACGTGTTATGAAAGTCACTCCTCTAATCTGGTTCGTGACCATGGAACACATGTTTATTTAGCACACTAGATACAAGCCTCATCCATCAACAGTAGCAGGTGCTCGTCTCAGCACCCTCACTCCACATTCAAATATAAACATTCCCTTATCCTTGGCAACCTCACATTGTTTAAGAACAGATAGAGATGCATAGGATACCACACACCTCCCTCACAATACCACAACATAAATTAACAACTTTAAAATACATAAAACATGCTGATGAATTCACTAGTAATTACTACAAATACATGTTGATGAGTTTACTATAATTACTACAAATACCAACTAAATATACACCATAATAGTTATATGTAATTCTTCAGATAGGTGTTTTTGCCTTTCTTGCGCTCCTTCTCCTCTCCTGTTGAGGTTTCTCTTCCAAGTTCCTAGTGGCTTAAATCCCATTATTGCCATTCAGTTCCTACACAACTACACATTCATGCAATGATCACCCATTTTTACAGCATTTGTGAACACTTTTAGACCTATATGGACCTGCTAAACTTAGCCGTCAGACCACTTCTCCTTGGATTCTTTTTTTTTACCCAATCACCATCACTCACTTTGTTTCCTTTACTGCCATCCTCCTTTGTTCACCCAAGTGGGCCCACCTGATTGTTAGGGGATCTCTTCTTAAACAAAAAAGAAAGGCGTAACACCAGTTGGGGAGTGTGGCTTCATTCTATAAGCACACACTTTGATTTTGAGTTAATTCACCCAATTCAACTAATTGGCTAAAGAATGTTGAATAGTGTCTTTAACAACTGGCACTTGGCCCACCTACACAAGTGAAATACCATTTTTACCGGGAGACTGAGGGGAACATTGGGTGGTAGGAAATTTGTCCCGGTGTGGTGATCCCACACAGAAATGTGGGATGAATGTGATTTTTTAGCTAAATTTGAGGTTTGCTGAGGATTCTGGGTAAGAAAACATTGGGGGATCCACTCCTTGGATTCCCTTGGGTGTCTAGTTTTCAGAATTGTTTGGGTTTGGTAGGTTTCCCTATATGGCTGCTGAGCCCAGGACAAAAAATGCGGGTCCCCCCCCTCCAAAAACAGGTAGTTTTTGATAATGTTGATGTGTCCACATAGTGGTTTGGGCCATTTCCTTTCGTGGGCACCAGGCCTACCCACACAAGTGAGGTACCATTTTTATCTGGAGACTTGGGGGAATGCTGGGTGGAAGGAAATTCGTGGCTCCTCTTAGATTCCAGAACATTCTGTCACCGAAATATGGGGAAAAAAAGTGTTTTTTTTGTCAAATTCTGAGGTTTGCAAAGGATTCTGGGTAACAGATCCTGGTGAGAGCCCCACAAGCCACCCCATCTTGGAACCCTCTAGGTGTCCACTTTAAAAAAATGCACAGGTTTCCCTAGGTGCCGGCTGAGTTAGAGGCCAAAATCCACAGCTAGGCACTTTCCAAAAAAGATGTCAGAGTTCAGTGTAAAAATGTGATGTGTCCATGTTGCGTTTCCTGTCGCAGCCATTAGGCCTACCCAGGCAAATGAGGTACCATTTTTATCAGGAGACTTGTTGGGGGAACACAGAATAGCAGAACAAGTGTTATTGTCCCTTGTCTTTCTCTAAATTGTTTCCTTCCAAATGTAAGTCAGTGTGTAAAAAAGACATCTATTTGGAAAATGCCCTGTAATTCACGTGCTAGTATGGGCACCCCAGAATTCAGAGATGTGCACATACCCACTGCTTCTCAACACCTTACCTTGTGCCCATTTTGGAAATACAAAGGTTTTCTTGATACCTATTTTTCACTGTTTATATTTCACCAAATAAATTGCTGTATACCAGGTATAGAATGAAAACCCATTGCAAGGTGCAGCTTATTTATTGGCTCTGGGTACCTAGGGTTCTTGGTGAACCTACAAGCCTTATATATCCCCGAAACCAGAAGAGTCCAGCAGACGTAACGGTATATTGCTTTAAAAAATCTGACATTGCAGGAAAAGTTACAGATTAAAACAGTGAGAAAAATTGCTGTTTATTTCACCTCAATTTCAATATCGTTTTTTTTCTGTAGGAAAACCTTGTAGGATCTACACAAAGGGCTCCGTGCTGAATTCAGTATTTTGTCTACTTTTCAGAAATGTTTAGCTTTCTGGAATCCAGCATTGGTTGCATACCCATTTCTGTCACTAAGTGGAAGGAGGCCGAAAGAACAAAAAATAGTAAAAATGGGGTCTCTCCCAGTAAAATGTCAAAATTGTGTTGAAAAATTGGGTTTTCTGATTCAAGTCTGCCTGTTCCTGAAAGCCGGAAAGCTGGTGATTTTATCACCGCAAACCCTTTGTTAATGCCATTTTCAGGGGGAAAAAAACACTAGCCTTCTTCTGCAGCCCTTTTTCCAATTTGTTTGAAAAAAAAATGATTTTTTGGCTAAATTTCTTGGTCTCCTTCAGGGGAACCCACAAACCTCCAGAAACACTGGGATGTTGGAAAAAAGGGTTGTAAATTCGGCATGGGTAGCTTATGTGGACAAAAACCTATGAGGGCCTAAGCGCGAACTGCTCCAAATAGCCAAAAAAAGGCCTGCCACCTGAGGGGATAAAGGCCTGGCAGCGAAGGGGTTAAAAAAAGCACACGCCACATTGAAATGCAGGGTTCTGTCAAGGCACATACCCTTGTGATAGGTTTCTTTTGTGATGACTGCACTACAAAGGCTCCAAAGGCTTCACTGCCACATGCTATCCTCCACCAAACCCATGTTAAGGCTTGGGTTTCAAAGTGTTGTTTACACCTCTGAGTACTTCATCACTTGTTTCTTTGATATGAGCTTGACTTCATCTGTTGTCAAGCTCCACAATTCACTTGAAAATCTGTTTTTATTCTCCGCTTGTGACCAATGTGAAAGAAAGTCCTCATCTTTGGTTTGTGTTCATGAAACATAGGTTTATTAGATGCATTAGATACAAGCCTCATCCATCAGCAGTAGCAGCTGCTTGTCTCAACAACCACAGTCCACTTTCACATGTCAATATTCTCTTATCCATGGCAACCTCATTATGTTCTAGAGCAGCTAGAGATGCCTAGGATGCCACACATCTTCTTGCTGAGGTTTTAAAAATATTCTGTGCAGTTATTTTAGAACACTGAATAACAGATTATAATAAATACTTCTAACATAAAAGTGTTCATTCTTCTTATTACAGTGTGTGTGATGCTGTGAATAATGAAATAAAGTGTGTTTTTGTTTCCATGGTGCCACGTATCCCTTTATGGGATTGCTAGTAACCCAAAAGCAATATTTGTATGTCAGTTACACAATGAATAGTATCTTGTGGGGCTACAATAACTTGTCTTTCACATTAATCGCTGGTACATTGAACCAAGTTTACTCATATCACCCGTGGGTAGGACAGCACACCTTGTAAGTCATAACTTACGCAACAGTTGGTGCCCACCATGGGGCTCATGTCTTATGATTATGCCTTGAGTAGTTTACTCTTTTCGCACACAGATGAACCTTTATTACATCATTAAAGAGAAGTCTGTAGTAGTTATGGTTACGTCCAACTGGGAATAAAGAAAAATCTACTTCGGTAAATTTGTCAAACTTGACTCATAAAAGGTAATCCCCATTTTGAGGGCTTTCCGATTCTTTGATTCCAATTACAAATTGAATCCATTCATCGTGGCAACACCAATCTTTACAGGGGTCAATTGCAAAGAAGCAGTTACTCAACACCTCCAAGCTTGAGGTGTCCCCGATGATTGGGGGGTGGTGTGGCAGTCACCTTTGTAATAGATGCACATCTAGCATGTGCCTTTGAGACTTTTTGACTCCTGGGTGGAGTTCGAGCCTATTGATTCTGCCTCAGGGCATTTTAATGAGTATACAGTAGTGGACCCACCTGTACATTATAGGGCTTACCAAGATTTGGAAATCCCTATAACTCTTCAAGAACACCAAAACAGGTTTGGTAATCAATTGCCACAAACATACACAGACATGTTTCTTTGGGGCCTCCGAGCAATGAGGGGGGCTATGTGACCAGTCTTAGCTGGGTACTCTCCCGTTCCCTGCCCTGAAACCCTATCCTATATAGAGGTAGTATGGGTATTGAATTACTCAGTCGCTTTATAGAGTAGACTTGTGCTGATTGTGCAATGTACTTTGTACTTTGAGCTCCAGTCCTGCTGATGTAGCAGGAGCTGCCACTCCCGCACAAATACAAACCATTAGTCCACAGACTATTAATGCTACCATTCGGAAAGTGCCCACGAATCGTGATGAAATGTCTTTGTGGACTGCTTGCAAGACAAGCTATTTAGAAACAGTGTATCCATACATTATCCAACAAAACAAAAACAGAATTCTGACTATGTGTCTTGCTTTTGGGATGGTACCTCCCTCAAGAGTGTAACTCCTGGTGGAGCATCTTTACATGCATTTATACCAGAATACATGGTACGTCTTCATTGGCAGTATTTCCTGATGTACATAGACAAATACAAAATGAACACAGAGCTGCCTCAGCTCTGGATTTAGGAATGAAGCTAATAGGAAACATTTCTACAGTTTCTTCTATCATTCTAAGCAACATAAAGGGAGAAGGTTCGGTTCTGGCTATACATCAGAGACTAGAAGCAGTCCTGGTTCAGGAATGTGTATCGAACTACCAAAAAGAATTGCAGAGGTTTATAGCTCTGTAGGTAAAGATGCCTTCGGAACTCAACCTCTGAAGCCACATTTAAAACCTAAAAAGGGTTCCATTAAGGAGAAAGCTGCAACTGAAGGGAAAACAAAAACAAAAAGACAAAGATAAAAGACAGACTAGAACTCTTGCTTCTTGGGACTCCAGCAGGGCTGGTTATAACTTAAAGAGCGCAAAAAAATAAAAAAGACGGAATGGTATTAGTATTCTAATAGCTGATCTTCACGTTTTGTTCAGGACACCAAAGGTAAAAAACCAAAAGGGGGACCAGATATGAGTACTGAAGAAAAGAGGGGTACAGTAAGAAAAGTGAAGAATGATGTAAGACTGATGTCAGCGTAACGAGGGAACTTAAAGTATTGGACTCTAAAACCTCCAGTAAAAAATAAGAAAGTGGCTGGACTTTCTTAAAAACATGGTGATCCAGCTATGAGTGCTTCCAAGGAAAAGGACTTACGCAAGAACGCTTCTAGACAGCGCCGCAGAGGTCACAATTTACATCACACGCTTCAGAGGTTGCTGGATGCGAATCCAATTGATGACTTTGTGCAGATCGAGACTCTAGATCAACAATTAAATTCTCCTGATTGAAGGGACATATCACATATTATCAAAGCAATGTTCTGGACCCAGCTATCTGATGATTATGACATCATCCTAGCAAAAGACTGACCTCCAGTTTTCATTATGGACGCACCCTGGGGAGAGGAAGTCACAAGGGTAGCCTTCTCTCCCATAGTACCTGAAGATATCAGGAAAATCTATGCCAGTGATTGAGCCGTGAGACAAGCTCCAGCCCTATAAAGAACCCAAGTGGGGTAGGACAAATGATCTAGTTCACTTATTATTCCCCTACATATTGAACCGCAGGTTTAATGACAAACCTGGAGCAGAAAAAATAAAAAATGACTCTGGATTTCGCCAACAGGTTTTTCAGTAAAAATATAGCTCCTAAAAGTGAGTATCTCACTGCTTTCACTTTCAATGGAATGCAGTTCTCATTCTGATAATTGCCTATAGGATGTAGGAATAGTCCTCAGTGCAAATCATGGATATCTTTTAACCAGATCCTGAGATATTGTTGTACAGTGATTATATTTACTTAGCTGATAGTTGAGTCTACACCTTATCAGGGTGGACAGAGTAATGACATCAGATGGTTACGAGATTACTTTTAAAAAGTTGAAGATTGCCTACCTGATAGTGACCTTCCTTGGAGATGAATTATACAGTGAGGGCAAGGGTTTAGCTCTAGACTTTCTCCTGAAGTGTGCTACCTTGCAGCCTCCTGGCACACTGAAAAAATAACAATCCCTGTTGGGGTTTCTTAACTTTGAACATACCTATTTGCCTCACTACGCAGAGAGAGTGAAGCCTCTCTATGAATTGATTCCTCCCACGTTTTCCTCTAAACAATTGCTGAACAGACATTTTGATATCTTGCATGCTGTACATGCCAACATGCTTGTGACAAAATATTTACAAACTATGAACAATAAAACCAACCTAGTTATCAGTCATACCCAGTCACTATGGTAACACCTACATGACCTACAATGAAGGACAGACTGTCCCCACTGCCTACAAGTATCACTTGTATTCCCTGGCTGAAACACAATTTGCTTCCATTGAAAAAATCCTGACCGCTGTACAAACAGCTATTCTAAAGGAGCATCCTTAGGCACAGGGAAATCATATTATTATTGTTTTTCTTATCCCAGCACTAGAGGCGACCACAAAGACAAGCATTACTAATGCTTGTGCCTTTTACCCAAAACTGGTACAGTGGGACTCTTCTTTGCGTGCAGTGGATGTAAAGTTTCAGTATGATCCCTTTCTTTGTAAACAAGATTTTCTCCAGTACAAACAGAATACTTTTCGGACTCCTGACACTTTACCTGTTGAGCCCTACCAGAACATCTTTTACAAAGATCGCTCTGCCCAACCTGTGGTAGGAACTAAATGTGAGTACTCCACAGCCTGAACAGCAGTGCAAGCGGTTGTGAAGGACAGTGAGTTAATCCCACAATGCACCCACACTAAATTCTTAGGTGATAGCACTGCACAACATGCAGAATTACATGCCTTTCTACATGTATTACAAAAGACTGACTCATCAGTTCCCATACTCATTGTTTCTGATTCATCTTTCTGTGTGCAAAGTTACAATGTCGATTTGCAACACTGGCGACTGGATGGATTAAAGGGAAAGCTTATAAAGAATAAATAGCTTTGGGGAAAGGTTACTGTCTTATGAGACAAGCTTCCATTGTTCCATGTGAGGCACACTTTGGGCCATCCGAGTAGTGATATTCATGTTAAAGGGAACTGTGCAGCTGTCCAAGGGGCTACAGCTGTGATTCAGATTATCCGAATAGCAGCCCTAACCAGATCTCAAACGAAGATCATCAAAGAAATTTTAACATCTATAAATGCAGCCAAGCAAGTTTCATGCAGGTTTTCCTCCCAAATACCCTTAATTCAGAAAACATTCCAGTTGTTACAATATCAGAGGTGGGAGACAGAATAATACCTAATAATCTGTCGAGATTAGAACAAATCAAAAGGTAGATGAGGGGTTGGCCTCTGCACATGCAGGGATAAATGCAACCATAGCACCGCTACAGTACCACTACTGTTGGCCTAGTTGATATAAACAGACTAGAGACTATTTTAGACAGTTTGACAATTGCCAGCAGATTAAACCCACCACCATCAAAAGACCCTCCCTTCATGATCTCAAATATCTCCTTCAACATGATTTATTTTAACCACATAGTTCCGCCAGATTGGGCTAACTGAAATAAGTAGATATTGGTAGCTATTGATTCATGTTCTTGATTCCTATGGGTTTGACCACAGACAAATGCAAACAATTCAGCAATCATAAAAGACTTGCAGTGCCTAGTGTCAATAAGGGCAGAAAACAGAGTTTGTCTCCAAAGTTTACAGGAATTCATTGTCTGCTCTGGGAGCTGGTCTGCAATTCAGCCACTCGTTCAAAGCTGAATCGAACAGCATTGTAGAGCTTTGACTGTCAGGGTGTGAAGCTCAGGTCTTAGATGGTACCATAATCTGTATGGAGACCAGAGGCCATTGAATAACTTGCCTAGACAAGTACTGGGAGGATGTATTTCATACGAGGGTCTCCTCAGAGCTCCTATGTATGTGCCTGGCTTAGATAATTCTGAGAAGGTGGTGGATGAAGATAATTTTGACTTGGCGGAATGTTTGAATGTTTTACAGAATATCCAAAAAGCCAGAGACAAGCTGTCTCACACAAACCACTCCGACACCACCACCTTTGAAGAAAAGGGTATTACTGCTGCTGAAGGGTTGATTCCCAAATTTGGGGGCTCAGTTTGAGAGAAAACTCCACAACAAGCAAGATTGTTAACCATCCTACAGACCACCCATCACTGTTCTTGTGGTAAAAGGCAACAGAATTGTTATCTTGCCTCCTTTGCCTGGATCAAGAAGAAACCGGACAGTGCCCATTGACCACATTAAAAACACTGTGTGGCCAGTCCTCTATAGCTGGCCACTGCAGACACCAAAAAGGATTCAGAGTTGTGCCCTGTAGCCTCTCCCTACTCTGAATACCCTACCCCATTAACAAAGCAGTAATAGTTCTAGCTCGAGTTCCCAGACGGGGATATTTTACCTTAACACTCTAAGCAGAACAATGAGTGCAACAAATACATCTGATGCTGCCAATATGACAGTGGCTACTGTCCAATGTAATTCCTTAGTCTACTATGAAATTCCACCTGACATTATGTCATTTGATCTGGTATGATTTCAAGAGTCCTGAGCAACCACCAATACTGAAAATGACTTTCGATATTTCTCAGAAGAGTTTTCAACCCCTTTCACAGTCACTCATCCCTAGACACTGCTTCAAGCTTGTCAGCGGTATATGATTCCTTTGCAGTCCTATGCCTGGATCTCATCAGGAACTTTTTATTCCTTATCTTGTGATTGTCAACAATATTTGTTGTTCTATTGCTACTCAATGGACATTGTATCCCTACATCACCTGTGGTTTATGAACCACAGCCTCACTCTTCTTCCCACAAAACCCAAAGAGGTTTCTATGCTGCATAAATTACTGCCTATCCTGTGCCCAAGAGCATAGCCTGGGAAAACGCTCTATATCAGATCAAGGGACCCGCTGAGACATTACAATTACCTTATGTGATAAAAGTTTCAATGCATGAGGTTACAATACCCAGTTCTATTTCAGATGACTGGGATTGAGACTGTTAAGAGAATGATGTCTGATTTGTAGGCATATGCCTCTTCGATTAATGAAAAATTATATTCAAATTCAGCAACCTACAAAGAAATATATTGCTATCATCACTACACTCTGTATTTCATAAATAGGACTAGCTAACCTAGAGAAATATATAATTACACACAATTCGGAACATTGTGAGGCTTCGCTTCCTGAGAGCTATTCTAATTTTTTAAAGACATTCCCTTACATTCTGACTGCTGACAGGTCTCGCCCTTCAGCCTTTTATTTTTACACAGAATCTACAGTAGCTTCCAAAAAATCTAATCACTACCAATAAGCTGAATTATCCCAGTAGGTTTAGTGAAAACTTTGCTATTCAAGGATACAAATATTGAAAAGCAAATGTTGCTGAAAAAAGCATTTGGGGGACCAAAGTTTGGCAGATTAAAGGGAACAAAGCCTTGTTTCAAGCCTCTAGAGTACCAAAAGAAATGATCTTTCTGAACAAAACTATTCAGCAGAGTTCTTATCTGGGATTTGGATCAATGAAGGATTTAAAGACACTACCTATTCCAAAAGTCAATCTGACTATGTTTAATAATTGGCAATTTTCAATGAATATGTTTGAATCAGATATAAATGATATGATACAGAAAGGAGCCTATATTTCAACACAATTATTTATAATTCTTAAACATGAATGCAGCGTTTCCTTTAACACTCCTGGATCCAAACGTAATCGTTCTGATCCATGTTACAATATACAAACACCTGTAGTGGTTACCACATTCAATGTAGCAAGTTATACAAGTGATGGCTAGAACACTCTAATGTCTCAGCTGTGAAAGAAGAATTCTACTCCATTAATGAAAATATGGATTTTATTGACTTTCTTCTGTCACCACGCTCTCAAAGAAATGTGATCCATTGCTATAGGAATATATGCCATCTATAATGAAATAAATATTCTGAAAAAAGCTGTGGAAAGAATTAGACAAATAGATCATGAAAACATGCAAACAGTTATTAAAGTTATTGCCAATGGAATGCACACACTTTCTAAAAGAGTGTACTTGTTGAATTATACTTTGAATTACACTTTGGACCTCATGAAAGGAGATCTCATGAAAATAGATCTGAAATTGTTACAACACGGGCAAGTTCAGTTAAGAGCAATTATACTACTAAATTGGGCATTACAAACACTTAGATCAGGTTTTGTGCCTTGACTTCTCCTCAGCAAAACAGTCTTATTTGAACCATACGTTTTGACACTCACTCAAAAAACAATGGCCAAGAAATAATTCCCATACACTCTAATAAGTATAGAACAAGTTCAAGATGCACCATTTATAGTCAGTGACATGCCACCTACTATGTGGTTAATACATGGTATTATGTCCTTAACCAAAACAACCTTTCATTTTCATGACTGTTAAAAATATAAAACTATTGGTTGGTATGAAATAATGCACAATTCACAACTGTTCTATTTATGGAAATGTTCTTTCACTGACGTCTGTTTAAATGAAAAGGAGGATGACCCTGTGTACATCACTACAGCAAATTGCAGAAATCCCCTTGCACACTCCCTTCTGCATGACACCATATCTTTACACCAGAATGTGTAGCGCTTTGATGCTAGGGTAAAGTTGTATCTTATCTGTACCCCCCCTGCATTTATTCCCCTACATCATGAACTTTTAAGTAATGGCTCTTATTTGTTCTTAACAAATGTTGCTTGCTGTGAGATGAGACCTGGCCAGCTGTACCTCATAACAGTTTCAGAAACACATACAGTGTTGCGGCAGGACCTTGTATCATCCACCTAGAAATGTTATTAGGAACATCCCTTCGACTAGTATAAGTATGAAATCTATGTAGTTTGGCAACTTGAACAAACTATTGTCTGTTCTTTTAAATAAAGAAGTAGCTTTGACTTCATGGGTTGAAGTTTAAAATCTGTCGAAAGCCAAGAATGCTTCAAGATTCAGCAGCTGTTACACACACAATACCAGACACATTTTGTAGATATTGTGCAAACAATATTTAATTAATAATCTGTAACAACAAGTGTTGTGCATCTTTTTAAGAACATTGGATCTGGTCTAGTGACTGGCCTTTAAAGCAGTATTTGGACTGATTCGATCATTTTTTTGTTTACTGTTCTGAAGCATTTTTTGAGGATTTCTGATCATAATACTAATTGGCTGTGATACTATATTCTTTCTCTTGTTCTGGAAAGGAAATCCACAACATAGATTCCCCATATCCAAATGAACAAAGTTACAGAGAGGCTGTAACACGCTACTTGATACGTGCTTGGCTATCTGTACTTATCGAGCACTGGATGCTAACATTTCATAAAGTTCATGCTACACAAGTAAAACCTGTGTTCTGGTGCATACACTGTCCAAATGACATCATCTTGGACCTACATCGGGATCAGCCCCCAGTGGCTTTACTCAATATGGAAAAGATCCTGCAACCTCTACATGAGTACCAGAAACAATGTTGAGTAATGCCCTGCCCCTTCCTCAGGATGCCACCTATGAAAGAGCAGTATCACTAGTGGCACTTTTCTATGCAGCTATTGATGAACAGCTTCACTCATTGTTATTCTTCGAGCCCCCTGGAGAGGAGCAGCAACCAACACCGAGTGCTTCACACAAGCAACCAATTGCTGGTCTACCTAACACACCAACTGTCAACTACGAACATGCTCTGCATGGATTTCACAAAGACCAAATGTATGCTGTGTATGCACCTGACTATGTCGACATGTCCTCTGATGAGGAGTGAACTCAACAAGTAAGTCGACCAACGAATCATGACCTGTGCACCACAAAGACTGTATGAACCGAAGAGTGAAAAGAAAATATTTTTTTCTTTTAATTAACTTTTTTTAATTTTTGCTCATTTAAATCTCTTATTTTTAATCTGACCTATCTATATTATCACTGGTGTTTTGTTTTGTCAACGCTCATAGCATGCTCTAGATAGGTTATGAAACATGATTTTGTTATTAGTAACTGTAGGGCAAGGATCACAAATACTGCATGTTTCACTATGTGAAATATATATATATATATATATATATATATATATATATACGTGTATATATATATATATATATATATATATATATATATCCAATGCACTAATGTCTTTTATATTATTTTATATTATACTACAAGTATATTACTTATAAATGTTTTAGACATATAGACATATCTTATCTTAGATAATTGTAGCTGATAACTTGATAGCATGAATTTCTCTACACATTAGTCAAATTCCTATTGGTTAGACATGCTCCTATGATGTCACATTCAGACATACAAGCCGGGATTATGTAAAGCTCCTATGGTCGGACTCCATGTTATATAGTGTTGCTTGTGTTCTGGTTCATGAAGGATCGGCTTGCCAGTTTGAGCTTGGCTATTCCCATGAGGAGCAGGGTCAAGACTGATTTGCATATGACTGGGTCAAAACTAAGGTAATATGGTGGGCAAAAAAACTAGGGACTGGGGTGCAGCCTGAACGATTAGCAGTTGCTAAGATTAATTCAAGCATTCCATCTATCACCTTGTTGTTTTTGCATTTGCCGCCTTAAGTGCACTGGGTATGCCCAGATGTGAGTCCCAGGCTCAGTGGGCACTGGAACCAAGCTACACCTAGCTGAGGAGCTCTAACAAGGATGAAACTGGTCCTAGGTTGCTTGTGTTCTGGTTCAGGGAGGACCTGGCCTGGCAGTTCATGCTTCACTGTCCCCACGAGGAGCAGGGTTGAGACTGATTTGCATATGGCTGGGTCCTAACTGAGGTGGCATGGTGGGCAAAAAAATTATGGATTACGATGAAACCCTGAGCAATTGCCAGTGGCTGAGATTAAGTCAAGCATTCCATCCATCTCTTTGTTGTTTTTTGCATATTCCCTGATTTCTAAAGAATTATTGTCATGTCTGCCTTATAACACAGATGTCGCCAGACCTTATCTGTCTAGGAACTGTGATGGCATCAAGTTCTTCAATTAATGACAAAGATACAACATCTAAAGTGACATTCGCCTGAGTCAAATGTCCACTCCTCACCATGTCAAGGTTAAATAAGAACACATACAGAAATATAATCAAAATAATGTATTCTGAACTGATGTTCTTTTGCCTTATATGTTCATAAGGAAACGTCTGAGACGTGTACCTTGATGCACATTGTCTATGTCAGACATTCCTAAACTTATGTTAGAAGTTCCAGTTTCTAATCAGATTTAGGATATAAGGACTGCTACTTGACCACTTGTCAGGAGAGATCCTTCACCCAGTTTATCGCCTGAGATTCTGTCAGAGATGGCCTGACCTGCTGCCAGCGCACTTCACACTTCACAGATGATGCATCTCGTCTGAAGACTGAAGCTGATAAAGCCAAGTCGCAGAGTAAGAATGACTGACTGCTACCACAGTGGGTGTTTGCCATTTGCAGGGAACACTGTCTTCACACCGCCGCTGAAAACAGCCTTTGCTGCCAACAAGGTATGTAGTGCGTCTCTTCTTCCTAAGAAACTCTAGACTGCAAGTTGTTATGCTTTTCATGCTCTCATAGTATAGTACATATAAGCAGACATTAGAGTGTTAAGTGATAGGTAACATTTTGAATGAAATTTCAACAGTGCTGGAAACTTTCATTTTGTTCTCTGGATTTATAACCTTTCCGCTTGCTGTTTTTAGAATAGTCTGTGTAATTGTTTTAGATATACTTAGAAACAGATTGTTCCTGTAGTAATAAATACTTTTAAGTATTCTTCTTAGTACAGTGTGTGTGATACTGTGAATAATGAAATAAGGTTTGTTGCTGTTTCCACTGTGTCCCTGATGCATTTATGAGATTGTTAGTAACGTAAAAGCAATATTCCTGTCTCAGTTACACATTGAATAATATCTTGAAGGGATAAAATATCTTGTCTTTCACATTTATTGGTGGTGCATTGAACCAAGGTCACCTGTGTCACCCGTGGGTGGGAAAGCATATCTTTTAGAATCACGACAAAGTCATAACTTACGCAACATGGCATTGCAAACACATTTGCGTCATACTATAAACAATTATATCACACAGTACCCCTCACCCCATAGCAGGAACCATGGGTCCCATTATAGCAAACCTCCCAAATTGGAGCACTGAATGGGCTTGACCGCGAAACCCCAGATAACCCGATTACAAATGATGAGAATTAACAAGCTATTTCAACAATGCCGGTGGTCAAGACACCTCGAACCAACAGCACTCTTCTGGAGATCTTTAAATGTTCTTCCTCACTACTACTTACTATCCGTGTGCAATATATAAGGAGGCTTAAGAAAATCGGTCATTGCCATATGATCTCAGAGATGCTGCGATAGTTGTAATTTTAAACCGCGATAGACCTGCTGAAGTGTGTTTCATATCGGCCCATTTCTTTATTAAATATTGAAACAAAAATACTAGCTAAGCTCCTTGTAATGAGATTGGCGAAGGCAAACATAATTATTACCCTTGTTTGTGAGAAACAGAACTACTTCATGCCTAAAAGGACACTGTCTTAGACTTCTCCACGTAATTATTTCATATGCAGAGGAGCTCCATGAGGACTGCAGGCTACCATAGTAGTTTTTGAAAAGGCCTTTAATACGCTTCACTGGACTTTTCTACAACAAGTACTAAAGTGTATGAGTTTGGCTCCCACTTTCAGCTATTTATAGACACCATGGGGCATATTACAAGCCTCCTGCGCCATCTTAGCATCGCCATAGTGTCATTTTTACGACGCTGACGCCACTTTGTAAACCGATGTGCCACATTATGCCTGCTTCAGGCATAATGTATGCAAGGGGGGCGTTCCGGGGCAGGAAAGCACGAAAAAATGGCGCAGTGAAATTTACAAGATTTTACTGCATCATTTTTAGGCGTGAAAATTACATGCCCATTATGTTCACTGGGCCTCCCTGTGCTTTGCTGCACTAGCGTCAATTTTTTTTATGCTAGTGCAGCAAAGCACCACAATAGTATCAAAAAAAAATGTTGACACTATTGTGCTAACGACCACCTTTGGTGCCGTACTGTAAATATGGTGGAACCGTGGTGCCAGTAGGGAAGCACAAGAGAAGTAGCACATCATCGATGATGCGCCTCTTTTTTGTAACTATGCCCCCCTGTATTTTGCTGTAGGCATAGGTGCAAGTTCCATTACTTCTCCACTCCTAACTGAGTGAGGTATATGCCGGGGGTATCTCTTGTCCCTACTGCTATTTACCCTAGCTATGGAGCCTCTTGTCGAGTGGCTTAGAATTGATGCACAGACAAAGGGATTCCACTGGGGAGACAGTCAGGAAAATAGAGGCCCTCATTACAACCCTGGTGGGAAATCCCGCTTACCGCCGTGCTGATGGGCATCAAAATACTGGCCGTGGCAGAAATCCGCTACAGGTATTACGACCCACATCTTGTAATTCACCACAATACAGACACCCACACAAGTCCGCCACACAAAAGGTCAGTGATAAACTGGCGATAGCAAAACCTACACCTTCATGCCAACAGGAATATGCCCATACTATCACGACTCACAAATCAACTCAGTGGTCTTTCAACCGCGGTAATCCATTGGCGGTACACACAAACATTTACAAAACACAACCACATTGGACAATTCGAAATACACACACCTGATACACGTACACACACCACACACTCACACCACTATAAAACACACACCCACATTACCCACAACCCCCTACACAACATTTTTGGAAGAAGCAGAGAAAGAGAGAATAGCAAACAAAACACCAGCATCCACGGGCACACCATCACTCATACAACATCCATGCACCTCAAAGAACACACAGCAACACAACACTTCACACAGCACAACAAACATCACCTCACACATCACCCACACCACATTATGGTACCTCAAAGACACCCCAGGTTTTCTGAGGAGGAGCTCAGGGTCATGGTGGAGGAAATCATCCAGGTAGAGCCACAGCTATTCAGATCACAGGTGCAGCAGACCTCCATTGCAAGGAAGATGGAGCTATGGCAGAGAATTGTCTACAGGGTCAACGCAGTGGGACAGCACCCAAGAACACAGGATGACATCAGGAAGAGGTGGAACGACCTACGGGGGAAGGTGCATTCCGTGGTATCAAGACACCAGGTAGCCGTACAGAGGACTGGCGGTGGACCCCCACCTCCTCCCCCACAACTAACAACATGGGAGGAGCAAGTCTTGGCGATCATGCATCCTGAGGGCCTCGCAGGAGTAGCAGGCAGACTGGACTCTGGTAAGGCAAATACTTACTATTATATCCCCTCTACCCTACCTGCATGCCCTACCCTCACACCCATCACCCCAACACCTCACAGATACCCCACTATCACAACCCACACATCCCAAAACCAAGCCCTGCATGTAACACCAATGCATGGACACCCATCACCAAAGCATGTCCAGTCGAGAGACTCACCCAGGCCACAAAATCACCAATCACAAAAGGGCCAAGGCAATAATGCAAGCACAGGAGTAGAGGGTAACTCACCCATTGCACAAGATGGCACACACAGATACAGTAACAATGCATTTACACCCCAACAGGACCTCTACCCAACGTCACCGGACAGGAGGTGCCAGCCATATCCAGTCCCCCCACAGAAGGGGCCCACAGTGACGACAGTAGCTCTGCACGCCTGGATCAAGATGACCAGCCCTGCCCCTCAGGGACCTCTGGACAGTCAGTTCCCCTGCCACAGTCACAAACCACCACTGAACCTCCCCCCTCAGGAAACACCACCACAGCACCCACCCAGCTGGCCCAAGACACTGTCCCCAGGACACGTCAATCAGCAGTGTGTCCACCACTACAGGGACCCCAGGCAAACGCACAAACCAAGACAATCAGGGACCTGGGGTCAGTGGCAGTGGGCACACGGTTCAGGGGACAGAGGCACAGGACAGCAGGGAAGCTGGGAGGACTGCTGTGCGACAGGGGGAGGACAGGCCCAGGGAACCCACTCTCCAACATCATGGGAGCATACCACCATTCCCAGGAGACCATGGGAACAGTACTGGCCAAGTTTCAGGAGACCCAGGGGCTGCAGGAGGAACAGTACCTGGGGATCAGGGAGGACTTGAAGTCCATTAACACCACCCTGGTCACCATTGCAGGGGTGCTGGCAGACATGGCCAACACCATGAGGGACACAGTGGCACACCAACGGGCCCCTGACACTAGCCTGAACGATGAACAGCCCTCCACCCCTGCCGGCGCTAGTGGACAGGAGGTCCCGCCACAGGACCAACAGGGCACCAGCACCCCACCCCCTGCAGAAGGAGAACCACCCCGCAAACGGTCCCTGCGATCTAGGCACAAGACAGAGAACATTGCCAAGACCCCCGCCAGGAAATGAGACTCTCCTGATTGTCACCCTTCTGTCCCACTATGTCACCCTGACCACCTTGAACTGCCATTACTCCACTTCCTATGCCCCCTTGGACAATGCACCTGTGATACAAAGAGACTGGACTCCACCATGGGCATTCCTCCACCATCAACCCAGCCCATTCCACATACCCCTCCACTGAATATCACTTAAATAATACCTGTGAAACACAAAACGATCTGGAGTCATTCTGCACTTTCACAAGTGTGTTATTACAACCTCTCTGACAAATATCAATGTCAATGTTCATTTCCACATACCAATGTTTGACAGTTGTTGGGCAGCAGTAAACATAGCAGAAGGCAGAATGTGGTACCCAGATCTGTGAAAAGTAGAGACAAAGTGAGCTGTCAGGGTCCATACAGAGAGGCAAAAAGGCAGAATCATGCAATGTCCCACAGAAGTCTGATATGAGAGGAGCAGTGCCAGTCTCTTACCTGTGTCTCACTGGAAGTATTGTATGATGATGTTGTATTGGTTGTCTATATCTTCTTCTTCTGCCTCCTCTTCTTCACTATCCACAGGCTCCACAGCTGCCACAAGACCAACATCAGGCCCATCCTCCTGCAGAAAAGGCACCTGACATCGCAAAGCCAGGTTGTGCAACATACAGCATGCCACGATGATCTGGCACACCTTCTTCGGTTGGTAGTGTAGGGAGAAACCTGTCAGATGGAGGCACCGGAACCTGGCCTTCAGGAGGCCGAAAGTCCGCTCTATTATCCTCCTAGTTCACCCATGTGCCTCATTGTAGCGTTCCTCTGCCCTTGTCCTGGGTTTCCTCACTGGGGTCAGTAGCCATGACAGGTTGGGGTAACCAGAGTCACCTGTAAATATCGAGGGGTATCTGTTAGACACACACCAACCCTTAGGGACTCTCATACCCAGACACCTATTCAAACTGTATGAGGACCTTGGGCTCACCTATTAGCCACACACAGTGCCTTTGGAGTTGGCCCATCACAAAAGGGATGCTGCTATTCCTTAAAATGTAAGCGCCATGCACTCAGCCAGGAAAATTGGCATTCACATGGGAGATGTACTGGTCTGCCAAACACACCATCTGCACATTCATGGAATGGTAGCTTTTGCGGTTTCTGTACACTTGTTCATTCCTGTGGGGTGGGACAGATGTCACATGTGTACCATCATTGGCACCAATGATGTTGGGGATATGTCCCAAAGCATAGAAGTCACCTTTCACTGTGGGCAAATCCTCCACCTGAGGGAAAACGATGTAGCTGTGCATGTGTTTCAGCATGGCAGATAACACTCTGGACAACACGTTAGAGAACATTGGATGTGACATCCCTGATGCCATGGCCACTGTTGTTTGAAAGGAACCACTGGCCAGGAAATGGAGTACTGACAGGACCTGCACTAGAGGGAGGATTCCTGTAGGATGGCGGATAGCTGACATCAGGTCTGGCTGCAACTGGGCACACAGTTCATGGATTGTGGCACGATCAAGTCTGTAGGTGATAATGATGTGTCTGTCTTCCATTGTCGACAGGTCCACCAGGGGTCTGTATATCGGAGGATGACGCCATCTCTTCATCTGCCCCAGCAGATGTGCCCTATGGAGGAGAAGGGTGAGCAGAGGGTCATATACCACATAGCTTGCACAAGGGAGTGTTGCACTATTGTGATGTAATCGGTGTGTGGCACTGTCTGTCTGTATTCCTGCCCAAAAGTGCTGTGACGCAGTTAGTTGCCCTGCCATGGGGCCCCCTGAAATGGCAGCTGTCTGACCTGTAAGGAGGGACAAGGGGAAATGAGGTAACTGCGCTGGCGTTGTGCAGCGTCGCGGTAGGCGGACGAGGACCGTGGCGCAATTCAGCATTGGTTATCATTGGGCCCTATGGGTTCCAGGAGCCAATGACGACGTACGCCAGCGGTGACGGTATGCACCGCTGCGGACGTAACCGCCATTTTCTATTTGTTCACTCACTTGATACCTGACCCTCAAGAGGAGAGGACCTACACTACAAGTGCTGCTGTGACCTGAGTCTGGAAGTGACAGTTGCTCCGCGGAGGAGTTGGACAACCTGGTGGCTGGGGTCCTACCCCAGTACACGCTACTCCACGGTCCTCCAGACAAACAGGTGAGTACACTGTGAGCATGATGGATGGGACATGAATGTATGGAGTGGTGTGGATGGAAGATACATATGGGGGGGGCTGTGACCAGCATGTGAGGATGTGTTTCAGGGCATGGTTGGAAAGTTGTGGTCAATGAGTAAGAATAACCGGACGTCGGAATAAAATCCATTCTTACTTTACTTTTCCTCTAGGTCAGCACCCACCAGAAGAAGGGTATTTGGCGTGCCATCGCCAAGGAAGTACGGACCCTGGGGGTCTACCATAGATGGAGCACCCACTGCCGCTAAAGATGGGAGGACCTGCCCGCTGGAGCAAGAAGACGGCGGAGGCCCAGCTGGCTACGACCTCTCAACGTGGAAGGGGTGCCTGTCGCACCATGACCCCCCTGATGTACCGGATCCTGGCGGTGGCATATCCAGAGTTGAATGGGCGCTTGAGGGCATCACAGCAGTCACAAGGGGGTGAGTACAGTGTCAGTCAGCCGACTCTGCACACTTTACGAGCTGTCTGGTTGGGGGAAGTGGGCTGTGGGTTCCCCTAGGCCAGGGCGAACTTGCTAGGGCAGGCCCCTTGTTAGGCAGACTCTGTGGCACTCCAACCCCAAAAGTGGTAGTGGCCATCTACACCTAGTCAGGCTCCTGTGGGTTCCAGGTGTGCAGCAAATGGGCTTAGGCACAGTCCCTCATGGGCAGGTGATTTTCCTAAGAACTGTTAGTGCATGGCCTAGTGCACAGGGCTGCTCCCTGTGTGTTGTGTCCGCCAAAGGTGATGTTCTTGCTGGCTCTGACCATGTGTCTCCTCTGTCTTTTCCCCCTTTTTGTTTTGTCACCCTGTCCTTGTGTGCATTGGCATCATCTGGCGGAGGAGCAGTGGCACCAGAGCAGGAGGGAGCTGCAACCCACATGGCCCAGGAGGGTGAATGTGCAGAGTCTGAAGGCACCAGTGGGACAGAGGGCGAGGGGAGCTCCACGACGGGGACAGGAGGAGACACCAGAGACAGCAACTTCTCCTCTGACTGGAGCTCCCATGCGGTGGCAGGCACATCTGTGCCCACCAAAACAAAAGGTACAGCCACCACCCCCCCACCAGCACTGCCCTGCCAGCAGCCCCACAGCGAGTTTCCCATGCCCACTCACCCAGGAGGGTGGGCATCTCCTTCGCCCCAGGCACATCAGGCCCTGCTCCAGTCAGCCCTGCTGCCCTCAGTGAGGAGGCTATTGACCTCCTGAGATCCCTCACTGTTGGGCAGTCAACCATACTGAATGCCATCCAGGGTGTCGAGAGGCATTTGCAACAAACAAATTCATACCTGGAGGGCATTAATTCTCGCGTGGCAGCCCAACAGAGAGCATTTCAGGCTCTGGCCTCAGCACTGATGGCAGCTATTGTCCCTGTGTCCAGCCTCCCCCCTCCAACTTCCACCACCCCGACCCAATCCCCTCTACCTCAGCCTAACCTAAGCACACCATCAGATCAGCATGCACACACATCAACACACAAAAGTGGCTCAGGCAAACATAAGGACCACACATCCCACAGGCACTCACACAAGTACCATACACATGCAGACACACCAACATCCACTGCCTCCACTGTGTCCCCCTCCTCCACGTCGTCCACCTCCCTCCCAGTCTCATCTCCTCTCACACCTGCATGCACTACATCCTCAGCCACTACCTCCACCACCAGCACGCCCATCACCACAAACCGCTCACGTGCAATCACCAACCCCACTACCATGCACATGTCCTCTGGGTCCTCTCCCAGTGTGTCTGTGAGCCCTCCTCCCAAAGTACACAAACGCCGGCACACACCCACTCAACAGCCATCCACCTCACAACAGCCTCCAGCCCATACACCTTCACCCAACCTCAGCAGACGTACACCTCCTACAACCACTACCTCTTCCTCCACTCCCAAACCCCCTCCATCTTCCCATCCCAGTGTGTCTAAAAAACTTTTCCTAGCTAACATTGACCTCTTCCCTATAGCTCCCCCCCCCCCCCCATCCTTCCCCTAGGGCCAGGATGTCCAGATCCCAGCCCAGCACCTCAGCCACAGAATCCTCAGGCGCTGTGGTCCCTGCAAGTCCGGGAACATCTAAGGCGGCACCCATCAGGGCTGCCAGTGAGCCACCTACTGAGGCCAAGGATCACCCTATTCCGCCACCTGCCAAGGTGAAGAAGGGGCTCACATGCCAAAGGGAAAAGCCGCATCAACCACGCAGCAAGGCCTCCTCCAGAACCAAAGAGGACAGTGCCAAGGTCCCAGCAGCGACTTCAAAGGTGGGGAAGGGATACAAGGCTAAATGGAAGTCAGCTCAGGGCACAGAGCCTCCGGGTGAGGGACTGGTGTCACCACTTCTGCAAGACAGAACAGCAACCTTTATGGCAGTGGCCACCGCACAACCACCGCCACCTGCACTGCCACCTGCACGTCTGCTGTCTCTGCCACAGTCCCCAGCATCATCCCCAGTGGGCACCATTCTGAGACTGCAGGAGACAGCCTGGTGTCTCCCTCCACAGGTGCTGACACCTGCACCACTGGCAGCATCTCCGCCGCAGCCACCACCACCTGCCTGCGACGTGCCCAGCCAGTGCCACCACAGCGGACATCAGCAGCATCCCCAGTGGGCAGCCACCCGAGGCTGCAGGAGACACTCTGGACCCTGCACACACTACATGAGGCACCACAACCAGCACTGGCAATACCAGCAGTTGTCAGGCTAAGTCGCCGCAGGGTGGAGTGTGTCTCTGCCTCCACGGAGTATCATGCTACCTGTTCCCTGAAAATCTTGTGGCTCACTCACCCAGGTGAGGGAATGGGAACTGCCACACCCCAGGCGCAGCACTCTAGGCACCATGCCCCCTCCAGAACCAGTGGATAACAGCATCCTTTACCCCAGGCCTTGGCAGGATGAAGCACTCTGGACACAAAGCCCCCTCCAGAACCAGTGGAGAAAAGCATCCACTACCCCAGTCCTTGGCAGGGTGAAGCACTCTGGGCACCATGCTCCCTCCAGAACCAGTGGAGAAAAGCATCCACTACCCCAGTCCTTGGCAGGAGGAAGCACTCTGGGCACCATGCCCCCTCCAGAACCAGTGGAGAAAAGCATCCACTACCCCAGTCCTTGGCAGGATGAAGCACTCTGGGCACCATGCCCCCTCCAGAACCAGTGGAGAACAGCATCCGCTAGAGAGACTGTGGCTTTTCACTCCCCAGGACCAAGCAGTGGGCAAACCACCCACTTGAGAGACTGTGGCTTTGTACTCCCCAGGACCAAGCAGTGGGCAAACCACCCACTTGAGAGACTTGAGAGACTGTGGCTTTGCACTCCCCAGGACCAAGCAGTGGGCAAACCACCCACTTGAGAGACTTGAGAGACTGTGGCTTTGCACTCCCCAGGACCAAGCAGTGGGCATGGAACCCCCTCGTGGAGCAGTGGTGTCGTCCTGTCATCCGTTTGAGGTGCCCCCTTTCCCCCTGAGGTGCCTGTGTTTTTTTTCGACCTGATGCCCCTGCAGTATTCTCTCCGGTTTGAGGCAGGTGTCATGTGTGGGCTTTGCCCATGCTTTCTGGGACCACTGGTCCACGGACATGTAATGGAACAGTATACAGACTTTTGTACTTGCTGTATATATTTGTATATACTGATCTTGTAAAGTTATGTTGGCCTATCTGGATTTTCGATGATTACACTCATTACAATCATTTCATTTGGTCCTTGCGTTCTTCCAGGGGGTGATGGGGTGTATCTTTGATGTTATTGGATGTGTGTGTGTGTGTGTATGTGGTTGTGGGTGGGGTGTGGGGGTGTTGCATGTTGCATGTGTGTCACTCTCTTTTGCCTCCCATCTTCCCCTGTGTGCTAGGTGCAGTACTCACCATGGTCGTTGCCGCCGTCTTTGATGTTCCTGGTAGAAGAGGAGGTAAATCAACATTGGTAACACCTGTAACTCTGGCTCTGTGGCGTCCTGGCTCCTCATTGGGTGTCGAGAGGTGAGTGGTTTCCCTTCTGTGTACTGTTGCCGCCGTGCTTTTGATGGCGTTGGTACCGCCCCAGAAAATCTGGCAGATTGGTGCCTTGTAATAGTGTGGGCTGTACATTTTCTTCCGTCTGTCTGTTGGCGGTGACCGCCGCGGTGTTTGTTGCTACCGCCGTGGCAGTCGGAGTGTGAAAGTGGCTGTCTGTGTTGGCGGTTTCCGCCATGGTCGAAATTCAATTTTGTTTACCACCGGCCTGTTGGCAGTATTGCCCCCGCTTTATCACCAACCGGCAGGGTTGTAATGAGGGCCAGAGTTTCCTTGTACCCTGTGACACGTTCCTCATTTTAAAGAGGCCAATTGAGCTTTTTCAGATTTACTGCGATACCTCTTGACTTATATCAATTGAGATACATCTACCTATTTTCAAGTTGAGGCTTGTGGGAGATCACTTTAGGGACGTGAGGATCGAGATGTCAAGGACGTCGATTAGCAGTTGCTCAAAGCAAAAAAATTAAGGCGTGACCCACTGGCCCGTTTTAGTTATCGGCTGAGGGGGGTTATTCAAGATGATCTCTTTGCCCCGCTTTTTATGTATTTTACAAAATTATCCATATGAATTACCGCCGCTTCTTTGGAAATCTCCAATCCTCGATCACAGCCTTTTTGTGGGGGAGTAAAACTCTCATTTTTGTGTTGGGGAACTGGGGTTTTACACCCCACCAATAAATGTATAAATGTAATTTTTGGAAAATGGGTGGGTACAGATGCTTTCAGTCGCGTATGGTGAGGTGTGTGTTGGGTTTCCCAGGAAGTTTTTATATAAGCACAGACAAAAACACACACACACACACCATCCTCTTCCTATCTGCTTTGAAAGTGTTCAACAATGTGGGTTATCATTTTACTAAATATTGTGGTTTCTTCACTTAGTACACATAGCAGTTCACATTCATCTCCTTTTTCTCTTCTTGTTTTATAATGCATTTTGACCTTGTACGCCAGCCTGATTTTCGGAAAAGCTGAATCTCACATTCCCCCAGGCTTACTGACCAAGATACACCCCTGTTGGAACGTGATTGTGCAAATCTTGGTGAAGTCCCAGAGTGTAATGTGCTGAAGGGGAAGTTACTCACTGAATAATAGGGTGATAATGGTATTTCCCAAATATACTGTACATTGATAAAAACTTTGCCAGACCCCCTTTTTGGAACTGAAATCTAAGTGGGAAAAATATGTTGGAGAACTGGATGAAGACCATTGGAGTGAAGCCATGATAGCAATATCCTCATGTCTCTGGCTCATCCAGTTTAAATATTTCCATAACTCTACTATTCATAACTCTGGGGGTTGGGTCGAGCTCAGGACCCCCAATGCTTAAGGAGTAAGTCAACTAGAGGCACGTATTTCCATGCGAGGGGGGAATGCCCAGTGATAGTGTTGTACTAGGGGAATATAGTGCACATCCTGGGTATGGTAGTGGGACAAATAGGTTGATTTGGACCCAAAGATGTAGCTCCAGGGTGGTGTTTGGAGTGTTACACCCCCTAAAAATGTATTCTGTAGTAATTAGCTGGGTACAAATACTTTCAGTTGGGTAATGGTGTCTGTCGGATTTCATTTCGGATTTTTACAAGCCCACATTGATAAAAACACACACAGTATCTATGTCTTGAAAAACATTAGTTTGAAAAATATTGGGCTTCATTTACGAGGCCCGTGGTGCACGGTGGCACAGCAAGCGCCTTGCTGTGCCACCCTGCTTCCCAAGGAAAGAGCAGAAATGCGCTGTATCTCCAAGATATGGCACATTTCTGTCCTCTCCCATTGTGCTAGTGCACAAATTGCTGCCTAGCACCAACGCAGGCACCCTGGTGCAAGGGTGCCTGCGTTGTGGGTATGATTGTTTTTGTGCAGGAAGGACACCTTTCTGCACAAAAACAATTACAAGAGGTGTTTTCCCATTTCTATGTGTGCTACAGAATGCAGCACACATAGAAAGAGGAAAAATGTGGAGAAAGAAACGTATTTCTTCCCATTACATCATTCTTACTCCATAACTGAGGTGGCATAGGAATCTGACACATTTCCCAGGTTTGTAAATCTGGGAATGGTTAGATTCGTTTGAGTTCCATGGGTGTTGTGTGGGGACACCCACAGCAACACTCATGGAGTGCCACTTTCACGCAGTGTTATGCGTGAAAGGGGTCCACATTTAGAAGTCCATGAAAACCCATACATATTGGCTTTGAGTGACCTTCTAAATATGGGCTGGCACACTGCGCCACTGGAGCATCAAAAAAGTGATGCTCTGGTGGCACAGTGTGCTGCTATGGCCTCGCAAATGAGGCCCATTGTGCTTTAAGTATCCCTAACAATTCCCACTCCTCTCTGTTTCCACTGCCCTATAAGCCCCCATCATGTCCTACTTCTCATATAATGGGGGTGATTCTAACCCTGGCGGTCGGTGTTAAAGCGGCGGCCAACCCGCCAACAGGCTGGCGGTAAAAAAAATGGGATTCTGAGCCTGGCGGGAACCGCCAACACAGACAGCCACCTTAACACTCCGACCGCCACGGCGGTACAAACAAACAGTGCGGCGGTCACCGCCAACAGACAGGCGGCAGACTATGTACCGCCCACACTATTCCAACTCACCAATACGCCACCTTTTCCGGGGCGGGAGCACCGCTGATAAAAACACGGCGGAAACAGACTACGGACGGGAAAACGCTCACCACTACGCACTCCAGGAGGAAGGAGGACAGCATGGAACCCGAATTAAACATCCTACCTGCTCTCGTCTACCTTCTCATCTACCACGAGTACGAAGTCCGGCGCAGACGACAACGGTGAGTACTGCACCTACGACACACGGGAGGGGGAGGACGAAAGGTTACGGGCACACACATATGCGACCCCCCCCCCCAACTATGTACTCACCAATGCAGAGCACCAAGTCACAGTGACACCACCCAAACACCCCTGAAAAATGCTAGGACATAATCAAATTTGGAATAAATATTTATGTACCAAAAAGCTCCAGAAAATTATCGTACAACCATGAAAGATATTCACAACAAAACTAATGACATACACATCAGTGTATAACTGAAGTACCAAGTCCTGCACATCCTACGAATTCAGCATGTCCGTGGGCCAAAGTCTTGAGAAATAAGGGCAAAGCCCACACAGGAGACCTGAGTCCTTTGGAGAGAACACTGCAGGGGCATCAGATGTAAAAACTACAGGCACCTCAGGGGGAAGGGAAGGGGGGGGCACCACAGCCACATGAGTCCACGACGCCAGATCCACGAGGAGCCACCATGCCCACTGGACCATCCTGGGGAGTGCAAAGCCACAGTCTCTCAATGTCTCTACAGTGGGTGGGCTGCCCACTGGACCATCCTGGGGAGTGCAAAGCCACAGTCCATCAGGTGGATGACAGTCTCCACTGGTCAAGGAGGAGGCATGGTGGGCACAGTGAACCATAAACGGTGCTTGAGACGGCGGTGCCCAGCGGAGCGGTGCTTGAGATGGCGGTGCCCAGCGGAGCGGTGCTTGAGAGGAAGGGCCCAGCGTAGCGGTGCTTGAGAGGAAGGGCCCAGCGGAGCGGTGCTTGAGATGAAGGGCCCAGCGGAGCGGTGCTTGAGAGGAAGGGCCCAGCGGAGTGGTGCTTGAGATGAAGGGCCCAGCGGAGCGGTGCTTGAGATGAAGGGCCCAGCGGAGCGGTGCTTGAGAGGACGGGCCCAGCGGAGCGGTGCTTGAGATGAAGGGCCCAGCGGAGCGGTGCTTGAGAGGAAGGGCCCAGCGGAGCGGTGCTTGAGATGAAGGGCCCAGCGGAGCGGTGCTTGAGAGGAAGGGCCCAGCGGAGCGGTGCTTGAGACGGCGGTGCCCAGCGGAGCGGTGCTTGAGAGGAAGGGCCCAGCGGAGCGGTGCTTGAGACGGCGGTGCCCAGCGGAGCGGTGCTTGAGAGGAAGGGCCCAGCGGAGCGGTGCTTGAGATGAAGGGCCCAGCGGAGCGGTGCTTGAGAGGAAGGGCCCAGCGGAGCAGTGCTTGAGATGAAGGGCCCAGCGGAGCGGTGCTTGAGAGGAAGGGCCCAGCGGAGCGGTGCTTGAGATGAAGGGCCCAGCGGAGCGGTGCTTGAGATGAAGGGCCCAGCGGAGCGGTGCTTGAGAGGAAGGGCCCAGCGGAGCGGTGCTTGAGACGGCGGTGCCCAGCGGAGCGGTGCTTGAGAGGAAGGGCCCAGCGGAGCGGTGCTTGAGATGAAGGGCCCAGCGTAGCGGTGCTTGAGAGGAAGGGCCCAGCGGAGCGGTGCTTGAGATGAAGGGCCCAGCGGAGCGGTGCTTGAGATGAAGGGCCCAGCGGAGCGGTGCTTGAGACGGCGGTGCCCAGCGTAGCGGTGCTTGAGAGGAAGGGCCCAGCGGAGCGGTGCTTGAGACGCCGGTGCCCAGCGGAGCGGTGCTTGAGAGGAAGGGCCCAGCGGAGCGGTGCTTGAGATGAAGGGCCCAGCGGAGCGGTGCTTGAGAGGAAGGGCCCAGCGGAGCGGTGCTTGAGATGAAGGGCCCAGCGGAGCGGTGCTTGAGATGAAGGGCCCAGCGGAGCGGTGCTTGAGATGAAGGGCCCAGCGGAGCGGTGGTTGAGAGGAAGGGCCCAGCGGAGCGGTGCTTGAGATGAAGGGCCCAGCGTAGCGGTGCTTGAGAGGAAGGGCCCAGCGGAGCGGTGCTTGAGACGGCGGTGCCCAGCGGAGCGGTGCTTGAGAGGAAGGGCCCAGCGGAGCGGTGCTTGAGATGAAGGGCCCAGCGGAGCGGTGCTTGAGAGGAAGGGCCCAGCGGAGCGGTGCTTGAGATGAAGGGCCCAGCGGAGCGGTGCTTGAGATGGCGGGGCCCTGTTCAGCGGTGCTCTTCTCCACGGCGGGGCCCTGTTCAGCGGTGCTCTTCTGCACCGCGGGCCCTGTTCAGCGGTGCCTATCTCCACGGCGGGGCCCTGTTCAGCGGTGCTCTTCTCCACGGCGGGGCCCTGTTCAGCGGTGCTCTTCTGCACCGCGGGCCCTGTTCAGCGGTGCTCTACTCCACAGCGGGGCCCTGTTCAGCGGTACTCTTCTGCACCGCGGGCCCTGTTCAGCGGTGCTCATCCAGCAGGTCAAGGGAGCCAGACCTGGCCTGGACTCCCTGCTCAGTCGCCCTCGGACCGTGACGTTTCTGGACCCTTCGGGGACAGACTCCTGGCCTCCTTAGTGTCCTCCTTCCCAGCTGGGATGTGGCATGTGGGGTCCACCTTCTCCGCGCTCCTGCTGCCCTTCCGCTCCTTTGATGGGGCTCTCGGGCCCTTGCCTCCCCTACATGGTGTGGGTGGTGAAGTGGCCGCACATTGCTCCTTGGGGGCAGCCCTGTCGGTCCTCGCACGGCGGCCCTTGTTTTTGCGGGTCCTCTTGCCGGGGGGGGGGGCTGGACGTGTCCTTGCTGCTGATCGATGTGTCACTGCTGGCAAAGGGTGGGCTCCAGAACCCAGGCACAACAGTGACACCCGAAGCTGGGCTGGTGGTGGCTGCAGTGCTCTTGGGACTCTTTGAAGATGGATGGGGGAGCTCATCGGGGGGAAAGAGGTTAAGGTTAGCCAGGAAAAGTTTTTTAGGGCCAAGGTAAAGGGTAGGAGAAGTGGAGATGGAAGTGGAGGTAGAGGAGGTGGTTGTAGGAGAGTCAGGTGTGCTGTCATTGGGTGAAGGTGCTGGTGCTGTAGGCTGTCGTGAGGTGGATGGCTGTTGGGTGGGTCTGCCTGCGTTTGTGTGTCTTGGAAGAGGGGGTGACAGACACAGTGGGAGAGGACACAGGGGATGTGTAAATGGCAGTGGGGGTGGTGACTGCACGAGTGTGGACTGTACTGGAGGGTGAGGTGGTGATGGAAGCACTGGCTGATGTTGGGGTGCATGCAGGTGTGAGTGTAGACGTCACAGGGAGGGAGGAGGGAGACGAGGAGGAGGGGGACACAGGGGTGGCAGTGGCTGTTGGCATGTCTGCATCTGGGTGTTGCTTGGGTGAGTGTTTGTGGGATCTGTGGTGCTTGTGTTTGGATGAGCTGCTCTTGGGTGTTGAGGTGTGTGCAGGCTGGTCTGATGGTGTGGATGGGATAGGCTGAGGAACAGGAGACAGAGAAAGGCTGGAGGCAGTAAGAAGAGGGAGGCTGGAAACAGGGACAATGGCTGCCGTCAGTGCTGAGGCCAGAGCAGTGAACGCTCGTTGATGGGCAGCCTGACCCGAATGAATGCCCTCCAGGTACGCATTGCTCTGTTGCACCTCCCTTTGCACACCCTGGATGGCATTCAAAAGGGTCGTCTGCCCAACAATGAGCGTCCTTACCAGGTCAATGAGCTCCGCACTGAGGGCAGCAGGGGCAACAGGGGCAGGGGCTGAGGTGCCTGGGGCGAAGGAGACGCGCGCCTTCCTGGGCGAACCGGCACGGAGCGAAGACTGAGGGGCTGCTGGGAGGGTGGGGCTGGTGCGCTGGGTGGCAGCTGTACCTGTAGAGGCGGGGGGCACGGATGTTGCCGCCACCCCTAGGGAGCTCCCATCCGAGGACGTGTCGCTTTCGCTGCTCTCACCAGCGGTCCCCGTGGTGGTGCTCCCCTCGCCCACCGGATCACTGGTGCCCTCGGGGTCTGTTCCTGGGCCCACCGGGGCCTTGTGTCCTGCAGCTCCCTCGTGCTCCGATGCCAAATCTCCTCCGCCTGATGATGCTAATGCACACATGCACAAGAAGATGAAGAGAAAGGGTGGGGGGAGAAAAAAGAAGACCAGGTTGAGTGCATGCAATGTCAACACCGTTGGCGGAGAGGACAGACACAGGTGCCTAATGCACTAAGCCGCGCATTCGGGGTACACTACTCAGTACTACTGACTAAGACAACAGGCCAAGAGACGTCAAACGCGCACATGGGAGATGCTGGACCTTCAATAGCTGTACTTGTCACCCTACCGAGGTGGGGGCCGGGGGCACAGGGCCATGCCTAAGGGAGAGGACTACACTACAGAAAGCGCCCTGGCCTAATGTCACCCACAGCCCTCCTCCCCCACCCAGACGCCTCCACTGCGCAGAAAGATAGGAGAATGTGCTGATACTCACCCCCTTGTGTCTGCTGTGATGTCTTAAAGCGCCCATCCAATTCAGGGTAGGCCACCGCCAGGATCCGGGACATCAGGGGGGTCATGGTGCGACTGGCACCCCTCCTAGGTTGGGAGGCCATCCCCAGCAGTGTTTCTGCGGTCTTCCTTGTTCCGCGGCGGATGTCCTCCCACCTCTTGCGGCAGTGGGTGCCCCGTCTGTTGTGGACCCCCAAGTTCCGGACTTCCTTGGCGATGGCACGCCAAATCTCGATCTTCTGATGGGCGCTGACCTATTTGACATGTACAGGGTGGAAAGGAGGAAATCATGAATGACCTGCATGTTAGATGTGATTGGCCCCCCCCCACCAACTTTGCCATATGGCACATGCTCTCATCTGTCAGGCGTTGCACTCCTCATTCGCCCCCCACCCCACCAACTTACATCCACCCCAATCCACACAGGCATAGCCCATTCCATGTGCACCCGGTGTACTCACTTGTTGGTCTGGAGGACCGTAGAGTAGCGCATACTGGGGGAGGACCCCATCCACGAGCTTCTCCAACTCTTCAGACGTGAAGGCAGGGGCCCTTTCCCCAGTCGCAGCAGCCATTGTATCTTCCAGACCGAGGTCACAGCAGCACTTGCAGTATAGGTCCTCTCCTGTGGATGATCAGGTCTCGAGTGATTAAGCAGATAGAAAATGGCGGTCACGCCCGCGGCGGTGCGTACCGCGGCGGTGCGTACCGCGACCGCCGGCGCACTTCGTCATTGGCTCCTGAAACCCATAGGCTTCAATGTTAACCAATGCGGCTTTGCGCCGCGGTCTTCGACCGCCTACCGCCACGGTGTGCCCCGCCAGCGCATTGACCTCACATCCCATTGTCCCACTTCACAGGTCAGGCAGCCGCCATTTCAAGGGCCTACATGGCTTAATTTTGACTGCGACACACAGGCTTAGGCCTTGCATTGCCACACATACACGCCTTTCAACCCATTGCCATTCTTTAACTGTGCAAGCTGTCTGTACGTACCTGTGGTTTGGCTGACTCTGTGCTCCATGTTGTCCTTCCTAGGCACCGTCCGCTGGGACTTGCGATGAGAAGGAGGAATCCTCGCGTGTACCGACCGCTGGTGGACCTGTCGACAATGGAAGAACGCCATATATTACTTCGATACAGACTTGACCGTGCCACTATCCATGAACTGTGTGCCCAGCTGGAGCCAGCCCTGATGTCCCCCATCCGCCAACCCACAGGGATTCCCCCTCTGGTGCAGGTTTTGTCAGTCCTCCATTTTTTGGCCAGTGGGTCATTCCAGACCACAGTGGCCATGTCATCTGGAATGTCTCAGCCTATGTTTTCTAAGATTTTGAGCAGAGTGTTGTCTGCCCTGATGAAACTCATGCGGAGCTACATCATTTTCCCAGAGGAGGGTGACTTGCCTACAGTGAAGGGTGATTTCTATGCCCTTGGACATATCCCCAACATCATTGGTGCCATTGATGGGACCCATGTGGCTTTGGTACCCCCAAAAGACGATGAGCAGGTGTACCGAAACAGAAAAAGTTATCATTCGATGAATGTCCAAGTGGTCTGTTTGGCTGACCAGTACATCTCCCATGTAAATGCCAAGTTCCCAGGGTCAGTGCATGACGCGTATGTGATGCGAAATAGCAGCATCCCCTATGTGATGGAGCAGCTACAGAGACAACGTGTGTGGCTAATAGGTGACTCTGGTTACCCCAACCTGCCGTGGCTACTGACCCCAGTGAGGAATCCCCGGACAAGGGCAGAGGAACGGTACAATGAGGCCCATGGGCGTACTAGGAGGGTGATTGAGCGAACCTTTGGCCTCCTGAAGGCCAGGTTTAGGTGCCTGCATATGACAGGTGGATCCCTAATGTACTCACCAAAGAAGGTGTGCCATATCATCGTGGCGTGCTGTATGCTTCACAACCTGGCTTTGCGACGCCAGGTGCCTTTCCTGCAGGAGGATGGTCCAGATGGTGGTGTTGTAGAAGCCGTGGAGCCTGTGGAGAGTGAAGAGGAGGAAGACTCAGAGGACGACACAGACAATAGGGACAGAGTGATACAACAGTATTTCCAGTAACACCCAGGTAAGAATCACCCACGCCATTTCACAATTGGTTCTAGCCTCCTGCATCTGTACTTTCTGTAGTTCCCACCAGATCTTTTTGGGTAATTTTTGTTTTTCCCTTCCCTTCTCAGTGCTGTATGACTCAGTGCCTGACTTCTGCTTGGTTTGCCCATGAACTACAGCGTATTGACATTGGTATGTTGTCATCACTAATTGACAGAACAGATATTGAACAGTAATATGTAATACATTTGCTAATAATACAGCATGACTCCAAACTGATTTGTGTGCAATATGTGATTTATTTACAGGGCTAGATATTGGTACATGTGATTATAAGGGTGATGGGTGGGGGTGGAGTAATGTCCACGGCAGAGTCCAGTTCTCAGTCTCACAGGTGCATTGTCCTTTTGCCTGTGGAAGGATGGAGCAGAGGCAGTTCATGGTTGGACAGGGTGGCAATGTGGGACAGTGGGAAGAGTTCAGGGGGTATGTCCTGCTGGCGGGGGTCTTGACATCCTACTCTGTCTTTTTTTTGGATCTCAGGCTCCTCTTACGGGGTGGTTGTTCTTCAGCAGGAGGTGGGGTTCTGGTGGCCTGCCGTGGTGTTGGGGCCTCCTGTCCACTAGCGCCGGCGGAGGTGGTAGGCTGTTCCTGGTCCGGGCTAGTGACGGGGGCCCTGTGTGGTGCCACATGGTCCCGCAACGCGTCTTCTATCCTGTTGAGGGCCAGGACGATGGTCCCCATTGCGGTCCCGATGATTCTCAGCTCCTCCCTGAACCCCATGTAGCGTTCCTCCTGCTGTGCCTGGATCTCCGTGAACCTGGCCAGTACCGTCGCCATCGTCTCTTGGGAGTGGTGGTAGGCCCCCATGATGGTGGTGAGGGCCTCTTGGAGAGTGGGTTCCCTGGGCCTCTCCTCCCCCCCCTGTCGCACAGCAGCCCTCCGAGCTGCCCGGTTTCCCCCGGCCTCTGTCTCCTGGACGGTGTGCCCGCTCCCACTGCCCCCAGGTCCCTGTTGTTGTTGGGGTGTTGGGTTAGCCTGGGTGCCCTGTAGTGGCAGACACACCGCTGATTGATGTGTCCTAGAGACAGAGGCATGGGCCCCGCTGGGTGGGAGCTGTGCTGGTGTTGGCAGAGGGGGTCGGGTCTGGTGTGGCCTGTGTCTGGGTGAGGGGAACCGACTGCCCAGAGGTCCCCGATGGTCCGGGCTGGTCATCAGGTTCAGTGTCGACAGAGCTGCTGTCCTCACTGTGGGCCTGTTCCGGGGGTGGGATGGACATTTCTGGACCCTCCTGGCTGGTGTTTTGGCGTTCGGGTCCTGCATGGGGTAAGAGAGTTTGGTTATTGTTTCTGTGTGTGCAATAGCGTGCGTGTTATGGGTGCCCTCGTCCCCCAGTGCAGGCATTCCCTTGAGGGAGGTGTTGTGAGGGTAGTTAGTGGGGGGGGGGGTAAGTGCAGTGGTCATGCTTGGGTGATGGGTGTCCATGGATTGTGTTGGCATGCAGGAGTTGGTGTTGGGATGGGTGGGTTGTGCTGGTGAGACATTGTCAGGGAGGATGTGTGCTGGGGGGTTGGGGGTGAGGGTGGGGGTGTGGGTTGGCATGCTGGTGGGGTGGGGGGGATCTAGTAGTTGAGATTGGACTTACCAGAGTCCATTCCTCCGGCTACTCCTGCGAGGCCCTGAGGATACAGGATGTTGAAGACCTCTTGCTCCCATGTTGTAAATTCGGGAGGGGTGGGTGGGGGTCCGCCGCCAGTCTTCTGGACCGCGATGTTGTGCCTGGAGACCATCGATCGGACCTTCCCCCGTAGGTCGTTCCATCGTTTGCGGATGTCCTCCCTATTCCTGGGATGCTGTCCCACCGCGTTGACCCTGTCCACGATCCGCTGCCATAGCTCCGCCTTCCTAGCTATACTGGTGTGCTGCACCTGTGAGCCGAAGAGCTGGGGTTCCATTCTTAGGATTTCCTCCACCATGACCCGGAGTTCTTGGTCCGAAAAGCGTGGGTGCCTTTGGGGTGCCATGGGGTGGTGTGGGTGAGGTGTGGGGTGGTGTATGTGATGATGAGTATGTTGGTGTGTGGTGCTTTGTGCTACTATGTGGTGTGTGTGATGGTGTAGTGTGCCTCAGTGTGTATTGCTATGGATTGTCTGCTGTGTCTCTCTCTCCTTCTCTCAGTAATTGTGGTCGTAGGGGTTTGTGGGTGATGTGGGGGTGTGTTTTATAGTTGATTGATTGTGTGGGAGTGGGTTGTGTATGTGTATCAGGTGTGTGTATTTGTAATTGTCCAATGTGCCTGTGTTTTGGTGCTGTGTGTGTATTTTGACCGCAGCGGTGTGTACCGCCAATGGAATACTGCGTTGGAAAGGCCGCCGCGTTGATTCGTGGGTCGTAATGGCATGGGCGTTTTTCTGTTGGCGTGACGGTGGAGGTTTGGTCATCTCCAGTTTATCGCTGCCCGCTGATGTGGCGGGCTGCAGTGGAGGTCGGATTTTTGGAGGTTTGGCCGTTGTGGGTCAGAATGACCGTGGCGGCTTTCCGCGGCCGCGGCGGTGTTATGGCGGTCTTCTGACCGGCGGTAAGTGCCTTTTACCACCGAGGTCAGAATGACCCCCAATGTGTTTTAACAAGATGTCCCAGTGTGATTTGTTGGAAAATCTGAAATACACCCCCCCCCAATCATACTGACCAAGCTACTCCCCTGCCTGGACCCCAGGTTGATGCTGTTGGGCATCCTGGATGAATGGGATGGCGTGCATGCTATCATAACACTGGTAGGTGTGGACACTCTGATAGCCAAGAGAGTCACTGCCAGACATTACTTTCTGAAAGACCTCCCACAGTGGGTGAATGGAAAAGAGACATGGGCTTTTGGGCTAGAAATGAAGATCTGGTATAGAGCAAGAGGATTTTACAGAAAACATGCTACAATATGGGGCTAATTGAGAGAATACTCTCAGCAGGAAGAGGACAGAGGGCTGTATGCTTTATAGTATTGGTATGTGTGTTTGAATACTGTTGTCTAATTTGTGTACTGGAATGGAATGCAACAATTGATAATTTGTTTACTGCAAACGGGGGTGGGAAAAATGCCTGAACTGTGATTTTTTGTATATTTGCAGAAATCTAATAAAATAGAGCTATTAAAAAACACTTCTCTATTGACGCCCAATCATCATTCTCTCATCTCTAAGATTCTGCCTGCCTGGCTTGCCACTTTTCATTATTTTTAAATCACCCTTACGAGCATATTGTAATTAATATGAATCAAACATTATAACTATAGGCAGTAGTTTGTCAACCTCATCTGATGCAGGGGCTGAAACACCATATGTGTAAATCGGTTTTCACGACCAAGCTACCAATACAAAAGCCACACACTCACCCAAGTTCTAGTCTTTCTTGCTCATACCACCATTTGTTTCTGAAACGTAGAACTACTTTCAAAGCACCTTCAAATTAAGCCCTCCAAAATAGTAAGGTAAGAGAAGCAAATAATGGGGTCTACCCACCCAGGCGTGTCTAGCTTTATACAGTTTTCCGCATCTACAACAGTGCTAGTCCCAGGTTATATGTGCTGTATTATTTGTTGAAACCATAATGTTGTAATAGTGTAGGGAAATCCGTTTATTCCCTTGTTCCCTCTCATATTTTGCTGCTAGATACTGCTGTTAATGTGACTATGGCCATAGCCCCATATTTATCCTCCAAGTGCTAAAATGACGCATGGGTGGGAGGAGGGGCAAAATAATGGTGCAAAGCTTGCTTTGCACCATTATTTAGCGCCTGGGTCAGACCAGGCAGTAGGGGACCTGTGGACCCATTTCCATGGTTAAACACTCTGGAATGCATCCACAGGTGCCCTCCCCAAGACCTAGGAACACCCCCACCCCCACCAGAGGGACAGCAGAGGATGGGGGACCCCATCCCAGGTAAGTCTGGGTAAGTATTTTTTATTTGGTATTTTACTTTTGCATGACCCAGGGTGCAATGGCCCCTGTGCTGGCCATTGGGGTGGTGGGCATGACTCCTGTCTTCCCTAAGACAGGAGTCATGTTTTTGGTGGTTGTGTGCCAGGAAATGGCGCTAGTCTGGTTAGAGGCATTTCTTTGCCTCTAACCAGGATATCGTCATTTTTTGACACACAACCCACTCCTTCCCTACCACCACCCACACCCGGCTAACATTTTTTTTAAAGATGCTAGCCCAAGTTTAGCACCGGCTTGCACCATTCCATTAATATGGCGCCCGGTTGGCACTGTAGAATGGCGCAAGCCGGCGCTATACTTTTTGCCACAAAACTGCATCTGCACAGTTTTGCAGCAATACGTATAAATCAGGCCCTAAGTGAATACTAAGTGAGGGAGAACACTTTATTTTGCAAACCTTACTAACACTTTTGAAGACTTTCAAAACAGAGAAAGGGAAAGAGTGTGTGCGTTATATCAAAATGTGTAGTGAAATCTGACAGACTGACCGGGCTGAAAGAACCTGCACCAAACTATTTACTAAAAAAGAAATTTATTAGGAGGGTAATACCCCCAAGCACTCCCCCTGAAGCTGCGCCCCTGCCTGTACACAAGAACTCCATCTGACAGCTGCCACCCCCAAACCTGTTGCGCATCCCACACTGTGACCCCACAGCACACACATCCCCAACTGTATCACCCCCCAACTGCAGTCCAAACAATTCCCACAACTTGCTCCAAACACTGGCATGCTTCTTGGGGCAGCCTTTGGCCTTGTAAATACGTTTCTCTAGTTGTGAGCACCAGCCCATTGCCCTCCTCCACTCTGTTAATGTAGGAGGATCTGAGGCTCTCCATCGGCGTGCAGTGTCTCTCTTAGCTAGGACTTTTGCTGGCCCCACCGACTTGCGCTTCTCTCTCGGGCTCCTCAGGTCATCCACTAAATCCAGCAGTGCCACTGTATGGGTCAGTTCAATGTGTCTGTCTAGCACCCTGCTGAGGGAATTGGCAATCCTGCCCCAGTATTTAACAATGACCGGGCAGAGTCATACCATCTCAAAGAAGTCTGTGTCCAGGTGTACACATTGAAATCAATTGGGCTCAGGAAGCATGCCAGTGTGCCACAAGTGTCCAGGTGTGAGGTAAGTCATGTGCAGGTAATGCAGCTGAATAAATTGGATCCTAGAGAATAATGTTATTTCACGTACCTTTCTCCAGTCAACGCCTTTCAAAGCTCTTAACCATCCCTCCCATATCCGTCTCCAGGGTGAGAAACTGTCAGATGCGTTAGTTGTAAGTGAACAGTACATCTTAGAGACACCTCCATGGCCTAAAGCACCCAACATCAACTGGGCCTCCAATGAACTAAAATCTGGCATCTCCAGGAGCTCTGATCGGTAAGGTACCACTGCATGTCCGATTTGTATTTATTTCTGAAATTGGGTTCAGACGAGTTGGAACTGTGCCTGCAGGTCTCCAAAAGTTTTCATACGGGAACCTGCTCATGCATCCCTGAGGTTTGTAATCCCAAGTTTGTCCCATTGGTTGAAGCTGTGCTACTTAGAGCTGTTAAGTAGACCAGCCCATAATGGAATTTGTCTCGTCCCATAAATCTAAGTGCTGCCTGCCAACAGAGGAATAATACCCTCGTACACTCCAGGAGATAGGCTCAAACCAGGGCGCCATAACAAAAATGAGCACTTTATCTAGACCCAGGAGCACCAGTTCCAATCTGTAAGCAGATCACTCCACCCTCCAGTTAGCCTATCATTAATCACTAGGAGTTGTGGAGCCCAATAGTACAGCTGCATATATACCACCCCCATGCTGCCATCATATGTCAACTGACATCTTTTATCCCAGGTGATGTGTGGGGCCTGCCGCCCCATAAGAAGGATTAAATGAATGCCATACGGTTGGCAAACCAAGCATTAGGAATTGCGAATTGAAGATTTTGCAACTCTTATAGAAAGCGCAGAAGCCCTATCATTTTAAAAAACATACTTTGCCTTCAAATATGCAGGAGAAGTCATGACCACCTGTACAGATCCCTTTTACTCCTATGGAGAAGAGGTGTGGAGAGTTATTTAAAGCTCAGCTGATTGATAGGGATGGTCATTTGCCAGTCCACCAAATCCTCATCCCCCTTTAATGACACCAGGATTGATTTATGCCAGTTAATTTGCCTATGTCAAACAGTTTTTCGAAGTCCACCAGTAATAATGTGCTGGAGTCCGTTAGTTGTTGCTGATGTGTCAGCACCACAATAACTTATCTAATGGAATGGCGTGTGTCCCTGGAGGACATAAAGCTGCATTGGTCCAGGTGCATTAAATTGCCCAGCAAGCCTTGCAGAAAATTTACCAGAGCCTTTGCAAAGATTTTAAGTTGCATGTTTATCAGCTAAATAGAGTGAGCGTATACAGCCCCCTGTAATTTTTGGTGAACACCTCCACCATATCTGTAGAGGCTGTGACACATTTACCCTGCTGGTACCCAATCTCAGGAATCACCCTGGACCCCATGTCGCTGGTGGCCAACCAGTAGAGTAGTTCTCCATTCTTGTCCCTGTAGTTGTAGACCTATTTGGTCAAGGCCCGCCAACAGTGGTTGGCCTCTTCCATTGCCAGTTGCCAGAGCACTGTTCTATTGAGTTTGAGTTGTCTATGTATCGTCTCAAGGGCATTGCCTTTTGAACCGCAGGATCCCGATCTCCAATGCCATGATCTGGCAATACTAAGCCTTTCCAGCCCCCCCTTAGGTGTGATTTGGCCAGCCCCCTAATCAGAGCCTTAGCTGCTGTCCACAATGTGCCTTCTAGTGCCACAGAGCCTTCATTCATCTCAAAGCATACCTGGAGTTTAGCACAGTGAAACTCAGGGAAACGATCATTCACCAGACGCCTGGTGTTCAAGTGCCAGATGGGCCAAGTAAGCTGGACTGGAAACCCAAAGTGAAGGGTCAGTGGGGAGTGGTCTGTAATCCCTCTAGGGTGAATAGTCACAGCTGAAGTTGGGGTCATGCTAGTCACAGGTAAAAGCAGGAGATCAATATGTGATAGGGTTTTGGCTAACGTGGGCAGATTGGCCCATCCAGGCCTTCAGCTGCTTGGATTGCTGGACTCAATGGTGCATTAGTGGTTTAAAGGAGTCAAGGTCAGGGTCAAGGACCCTCAAGGGTCAAGAATCCTCTCTATAATTGTGACACCGGAGGGGAATCTGGCCACCACAGTGGTGATATCACATATTGCGGGGGAGTGGGTGCCTGCTGGGTATATATACACTTTGGAAACTAAGCAAGCTCTCAATGCCTAAATACACCCTGAGGGTCATTCACAATATTGAACATCGCCATTGGGAAGGACTTATGCAAAGGGATTGCCACCCCCCTAGAACCTTTAACATATCACATGTGAAATGCCCACTTCTACTCCAACCTGCAGAGGAGGGTGCATTTGGACCGCGAGAGACGTGTTTCTTTATTAGCAGCAATTCCAGGCACATCCTTTTGGAATATTTGAGAACTGCTGTTCTAGTGATATGATCCAGAAGAACCTTGACATTCCAGGTCATTATGTGGAAGTCTGTCATTGAGGATGGTAGATCAATTGCAGATTCCAATTGTCAATGCTGGTGTAAAACCACAGAGCAGCTTGATGTGGACAGTTTAGTTTTGCAGCATCTGTGCTGTCAGTGTGTTGTGTAACATTGCCTTGTACCAAAATGTAGAACCATTAACACCTCCCCACAACTCCCTTCCACCCCACATGTTCACCCAAAAAGTATCTGTCATCCCAACATTCCTCCGAAGCAAAAACGTCTGTAACCAATACCAGATTTTAGAGTTGGACGTCCTCTTGAACCTGATGTCTGCATGTGGATCCAGGGACTAGCTCCCTAGGATGCTGTACGGCCTTGTGCATCCCAAACACACAGCCCCATGCTTCCCACCCCCAGAAACCCATAACGTACATGCACGACTCTCCCAGACATTTCAGTGAGCTGAGGGAGCCCATACCTTCCAGTGGGCATCCCCTCCCCTCCGCTGGGCCAGTGCCAATATCTTTAAAAGAAAAGACACTATCCTCCTGGCGGCGGCTTTCTTCTTAATCAGATGAGCGAGGGCAATCTCTGCAGCAGCCATGGATTCCTCTGGAGATCAGCATTTTGCAGGAGCGTTTTGGCCTGCTCAGATTGGGCAATGTCAGTTGTTGGTCCACAGTTCAGACAGGTGGGGACACAGCTGAGTAACTCTTTTCTCTCCGCTACCCAGTACCATGCTTCTTCCGGGGTTTCAAATAGGAGGAACAGGACTTCTAAACCAATTCAGGCCTTGCTGGATAAAACAGCATGTATGGTAAGGATAGTTCTCTGAGTTTTGCTTTACCACTTCAAAGCATTTCCTGTTTTTGGACAGCCTCAGTGTAATCAGGAAAAATCATTCTGCAGACAGAAACAGTAAGGTGGCTTTCTTGCGAGACTCTCTGAGGATGTTGTCCTGATCCCAGAAATTCAGTTTTCGAGCACCTGGTGGGGGCCTCAGAACCAGGGACCTGTGCTTGTTCCATCATGAACTACGGGGATAGGGCATCCTGCAGCATCCAGGGCTGAAGCCATTTCTGTGCAAATTCTGTCATTGTGGTATTCACGGTCCCCTCTGGGAATACTACTATTCACAGGTAATTGTGCTGTGATCTGTTTTTGGCATCCTCTACCCTGTTTTCCAGAGGGTATGTGGAAGTGGTCAGGTGGGTCACCATCTTCTTGAGGGCTGTGACTTCATGTTGAAAGAGTGAGAACCGGCCTTCAGCCTCAGTCACTCCGATGTCTAAATGCAGGAGATCTTCCCTGATGAGGGCACCATACACCTTCCACCTCACCAATTTTGGCTTCCACTGTGTTGGAGGACTTCTGGATGGCCTGCAGAGTAGTTGATACCTCCAAGGACACAAGTTGCTACAAAGGTGAAGGATAACCTGGTGGTCTGGTCCACAGCAGGAGTAGTGTACCAGTCAGTTCTTGACTGGATGTGCGCCTGTGGGCTGTTATCCTTCCCCGTCTTGGGCCAGACCCACTCTGTCCAGCAGGCCAACAAAGCAACGACCAGTACTATGCATCAGGATGACTCACATTTCACACTGGAGGCAGCACGAGCAGCTGCAGTAGATGTTACAAGGGTCCAATGTGTCACAAGCACTCCCCTGTCTGGTTTGCAGTCATCTCCTTTGCAGGCCCTGCTGCAGATTGTGTGAGTCCTCTTGGCCTCCTGTCTCTAGGGTGGGACCGTCTTCCAGGACTGGGAAGGGCAAAGTGCTGAGCCCAGGCCTATTTTTGTCCAAGCCAGAGTAGCAGGCAAATTCTCCCAGGCCAGGCTTCACATTCTTTCCACCCCTGCAGACCCCCACAATGTAAAGAAGTGTCATCAGCGGGCCCCCCCACACACTCAGTTCAAGGGAGCTAAAGCTTCAATGACCACCAGACTCTCACATGGCCTCTGGGCCCAGGACCACCAGAGCCACCGGAGGAAGAGGATATGGTAGCAGGAACAACCTCCAGTGGTGGCCAGCATCTAAGGAGAGTGGTGGGGCAGGCAAATGGGTAGTGACACGCACTAGTGCACCATGCGCCAAAACAAAATAATTAAAGTATACTTACCTTACAGGCACAACACGTCCTCCTTCTCCCTGCATGTCATCTTACTCTGCAGATCCGGTGTTGAGCGCAGGCCCAAGCCAACTCCCTTAACCAATCCTGGTGCTGCTGTGATGCTTTTAATCAGCATGAGAGAAGTGCCAGGATTGGAGGGAGCGGTCTCTCTCGGCACTTGCGAGGGCACTGTAGGCCTGTGCTTGCTCTAACCCAGCTGTCGTAAGACAGCTTGGTTAGAGAGGTTCCAAAGTGCACATGTCTGGCTGGCTGTCATAAATGAAGTGCCCAGGCAGCCCACCCTCCTCTCTGCTGCTTCCACTCAGCAGGTCACGCCCCGTCCTGACACTCAGTTCAGGACAGAAGGATGACAAATAATATGGTAATAAATTAACTTTATTACTATTTTAGTTTTCATCTCTGGGGCTTTTGGGGGCATTTTATTTGGTGGGGTGATGCTCATCTGCTCAAATGGAGGAACCGCCCCTGAAAACCTTACCCTCCTCGCTGGTCTTCACCCCCCTGAAGGAACAGCCAGCCTCCAGTCTTCACTTGTGTGCCCAGCCTCTTTCCTTTAGGCGGACACCACTTTGTGCAGGGCTCGAGGAGCCTAACGGGCCGTCACCATCTTGAGCAGCCTCCTCCTCTGTATGATCCACAGGGGGAAGTCCTGCCAGCACTTCCTTAATTCAATGGCAGACTTGGCAGGGTGGGGGACCCACAGCCAGGCCAACCCCCAAGCAGCACTCTGGCCTCTGGATGTTGGAAGATGGTGAAGGAGGACCAAAGTGTTTCTAAAATGCATCCACCATCTTGGCCTCCGTGATCATGCCACAGCAAGCCCATTTTTTACTGTTACAAGTTCTGACATTTAAAAGCTTTGAACTAACTTCTTGCTTTTTTGAGTGCCCATTGTAAGTGAGGAATGATAGTAAACTAGCTAGTGGTTGCAGGTGGAGAATCAAAGTAGGGCTATTCCTCCCCCTCCTCTGGTTAGTTCAATATTTGCAGATATTATTAATAAAACTTCAGATTTTACACAAGAATTCTTCACCTGCCACCCTGTCTCACGCAGACAAGACCTAGATATATATCCACAACTAGAAGGAAGCAGTTGGAAGTCACTTGTGTAGCCTTTCAGCTACCAAAGTTAGGACCTGTTAGTGCTCCTAGGTGAGAGAACCGAGCTGGAAGTCTGGACATATGGAGAGGACAGCCAAATCTAGAACATACACAGCCCAGAACTGTGAAGCAGATGAGAAAGTTTTAAACTGTGGATGAGCGTGTGACCACCCCAGTATGAACTGCTTGATGTGCTTTGCAAGAGGATCAGGTTATGGTGATCTCCTGGTTGCACCCAGGGACAATAAAAGGGTGCAGAAAAGAATGCACTGTGAAGTCAATCAGTGGACCAGTCATACCCAGCTTGTCACTGCTCTTGGGGAACACCTTTTTTGGAACTGAAAAGTGTGTGACAAATGGCCTGATTTACTATGGCTGTGCCTATTGGATGGATGTTAGCAGCCCACACCTGAAGACTATTGGACAATTGTGAACACCTGCAAAACACACTGTAAAACACAATCCATTTCAGATCATGATCCTTTACCATTCCACTGTAGCAGAACATTTTGATGCAGATTTTACCACAAAGAAGTCAGGTTTTGTTCAATTATTTTTCTCCCTCTGTATTTTGTTTTACTTCTCACACAATTATTTTATTTTGCATCAACTTCTGGGGCACATTTTAATTGTTTTAGACATTCACCTTGGCGGAGAGGAGGAATCCCTTGTCAGTCGTGGTGGATGAAATTATTAGAGTAGAGCCACAATTGTTTGGAGCACAAGTATAAAATAGAAACATATCTCAGAAAAGGGAAATGTGACCAGAAAAGTGAAGAGTTTATGCTGTAGTTAACAATCTGCAAACACAGGAAGCAATTAGGAAGAGGTAAAATGGCCTGCAGGGGAGAGTGTTCTCACTTACGTCCAAGGCCTCCTGAGGCCAGAGGACTGGTGGTGGTTCTCCCATCCCTCTCTTAAAACTCTTTCCCTGGTAGGACAAGGTCTTGCAATAGTATAGAAGGCTTGACAGGAATCCCTGGTGGAGTGGAGACCGATAAGCTGAACTTTGCAATGTCTCACTAATCACAAATGGACTTTTTTTTAAACTTAAGTTAGGTGTTTAGATGTATCTAAACTTCAGTTTACAAAATAGCGTTTTTCATCCAAATTACTAACATCATGGTTGTATCTCTCTTGATAACAATGAGCAATATGCTTTCTCAGATTGTGTGTTGTTCTCCATGGATTATCACTTTGCATTGGCCTAGTCCCTTGCTTTATCTCAATGTAGGCTATTGTACTCCAAAAACAGGTTCTAAACTCCATCTATTTGCACATGAAGGTATAGTGCTTGTAAGTGGTATTTTCACCTATTGACATTATACTATACGTGTGTACATATTGTAAATGTGTGTTCATTTTCACTGTAGTAATTTAAATAGGTATGTGTAGCTCAATTTTTAGCAAGTGTTGTCAATGGTGCTAACAATTGACTGTAACTACCATGATCTTGTCTCTACCATGTTCTTATCTCTGGAAAACAATAGTGCAATGTGATATTGCTCAATTTCCCTTTTCTTCCATATATGCACAAATGTCAAAGTTTTAGGAATTTGTCATTCACCATTGCATGGTATATATGAAAATGTAATCTGCTGTGTTGATCCAGTATGCTGTCGCCTTCTTGTTACTCCATTCAATTGATCTACTTGCTTGCATAAATCATAGTTTGCTAATTCAAAGTTTTCCAGTCATGTTCTCTGGCATGTGAATTTAAGCAGTATCAATACACAATTTACTTTGCAGTGTTCATAGGATGACTAATTACATTAATGCTAATACGTTGCATAATAGTTTGACATTGAGGCTGCTAGGCCTTAAAAAGTCTCAGCTCTCAAATCTCTCCTCTATTGTGTTGAGTTGCATGTCTAGTACATGTAATGTACACTTTCCAAATAATATTTACATTTCAGGACATCTCTCCATCATTGCTACTGAAGTTTGCATCTGTGTAAATTAACCTGCATGTGTAAAAAGTTGAAAATCACCCGAAGACATAAACATCCCATTAGTTATATTTATCTTTTTTTAGGTTGCTTGCTTCGTTTGTAGCTGGAGACACATTTGAGGTACAATACAGACCGTTAATTTAATTTTGTTCATAATTCATTTTACCCTAATTCACTCACTCCAGATCAGGATCAAGCCTTCAGTGAGGAAACCACCCCTGCAAGTCCGAAGGATATGGACATGTGTGGTCCATGTGGTCTGTCTGGGAACAGAGTGCCAGTGAGTCATACTCGCCCCACACCTACACCTCCCATCCCAGCTGCTACAACACCTAAGTCTCAGGATACAGCCACTTCCTTTGTTTAAAGGAATATAGCACCCAGCTTGTGCCCCCCAGTCCTGGCTACTGTTGAGCAACCACCACCTCCAGATATGCCAGGAGCCATTAGAATGGGCCACCTGCCTCAAGGGCACAGGGTAGTGGGGGTCGGAGTCTGGGGAGGGAATCTGTGGGCCAGAAAAGTGAGGTCAAACTGGCATCATTGTCACCCAGACCACCATTGACTGAATCTTGGGAGCAGAACAGCAGTCTCAAGACATGATAGACCAGGTCCTAACATAGCCCTGGGACACAAGCAAGTGGGAGCACAATGTTGAGACACAGAATCACAAGTCCAATTTGTGCTACTTGACTGGAGTGATGTTTAACATCTACCATCATATGTGCAGGGCTTTTCCTGTACCATCAACCCCTGTCTGTGGTCCTTCAACATCAGGACAAAATACACCTATCTCAACCACAGGCAGGGAGGCCCTACCACAACAGGAGACTGCTCCACCAATGCCAGTCCCTGCACCTGTAACCCCTCGCCTCCAGTAGGGGACATTCATCTGGACTACCAGGAGAGGATAGCAAGATCTCCACCACCACCTTTGAGAAACACCGAACCTAATGTCCACCAGTGTGTGTCTACCATTCACTCTGTGGACTATTTTATGGACACATTTACCTTTTTTTTAGGACAGTTGTATTTTGTACATTGGATTCAATACAATATTTTGCTCAACAAATTTAGTTTCATCCACCATGATGGACTTTAGTTTCTTGTTCTTGTTCTTTTTCATTCTGGTTTCAAAGAGATTACACTAATTTATTTTTTTCAAAATAAATGCACATAACACAAAGACTGGTGTAGTATTTAATGGGGTAATTCCCTTTCTGTGTCTTCCATACACCATCATTTTTTAAACCTGTCAACCAATATGATTAAAAAACAAATAACAGATACCAGCTTTTGTGTTTCCCATTTTTAAAAGGTGGGAAAAGAAACAATTAAAACACAATGTATTGGTGTCATACATTTATAGGTAGTAAGTCTTTGACAACATCAAAGATGATTTTCACACACCATGCATAACCCAAACTGTCTGTGCCATTTAGAAGTTGACACTCCACAACCTTGACACCATGGGAGCAAGGGGACATTTCATAAAACCAAATCAAAAAGGGAAAACTGTTATTGATTCATGACCTCAGCTGGAGCCAGACATCCTGCCATGACAATAGGAATCCTACATCAGTAACTCCAATAGTCTACATCATGGCAGTAACAATATTTGAGGCCACATGCCCATTTCAGTACACTGTGGCAGTATCTGGTGGAATGTCACAACCACCTTTCAGTGGTGTGCTACAAAACATTCTTTCTGCTATGAGGAGATGTATTAACAGCTTCATACACTTAACACAAATTGACAATTTAGCCAAGGTGAAGGAAGATCAGTATGCTATGGCTTGACATATACATGTGGCTAGAGCACGTTAAGCAGCACATATTGCCTTGGTGCGAACATACAACAGAAAATAGGTCTACCTACATGATACAATCTCAAGAACTTCCATGTACACGACCTGTACATCCAAAGTGGGTGTCTGTCCCAGGATTAACCCATGTTCTATTCGTACTTTCCAACAACAAAATATCACTGCAAATATCACAACTGTCTAGTATCCAAATGAAGATGACATGGTAAAGGCTTGTAAAACAGAATAACAAGGGAAAAATAATGATTTCACATGAGAAATGTTACTCAAATGATAAGTTAGGAGGACACTACTCAACACAATCTATGTCAATAAACACAGTAGTCAATGTAGAGAAACTTGATCTATAAACATCTTTGTCTTGTGCTTTTCTGAACTGACACTTCTTACTAAATTACCATAACAGGCTGATTTGTTCAGTATATCACAAGCTGTTCTGACATTGGATGTTACAATATGTAAAAGTACACTTACACTCAGGAGAAGAAGTGGTCAATAACATCTTGATGTAGGTCAATTTCTTCCTCTTCACCACTGTCATCTACATTGGACATTTCAACATTTCAACATCCTCACGCAGCGGCTCTTCATGTTCTCTATGTTCTGCGGTGATTGGGATGTTCCATTGCAGGGCAATGTTGTGCAGTATGCAGCGGGCAACCGTAATTTGGCACACTTTATCGGGTGAGTAGAGGAGGGCTTCACCAATCTTGTCCAGATACCGAAAACTGGTCTTTAGGATCCTAAAAGCCCGCTCCACTGGCCTCCACTTCCATGAGACTATTTGAAGCAGACTTCCCCTGACAGAGTTAGATTCCTGAGTCATGCTCAAAACCATGGTCAGAAAGGATACACTGAATCTCCTACATGACAGCAATAAATTGATGGATTAAAATCATACCAAACCGTTGTACATTCCTAAACTAGGATTAAAAAATGATCCTCAAATCATATTGTACTTGCCAACAAACAAGGGCCTCTCAAGTCTAAGTTGTGACATTTGCAGGGGGTATGGTGCTCTTCTGTAGTCCAAAGGAATCTTGTGTTGACTCTGGTAAGCGAGCACACACACTTGAGATGTACAAATCCGGGAAGCAGACAACTTGCACATTGATGGAATTGCAGTAGACTGGTTCCCTGCAAGGCAATACATGTGCCATCAATTGCTCTAACCACATGAATTAACAGCAAGCTCAATGAGGCTTATGGACATTTTGATTGAGAATGCAGATCGAAAAGTGAATAAACTTCAGATTTAAATAGATACACTGGAAAAAGAGATTAGGGACCAAGGTCCAGAGGAAACAGTAGAAAAGAATTACAAGATATTGAATGAGATTATACAGATACATCAGGAGTAAATCAAGGAGAGGACAGCCAGGAAGCTCAAAAGGGACGAATGGGATTACCAGAATGGTAGGGTTTTCACATTCGCAAAGAAATATGATCATCTAATGAAGGGGTCAATGGTGCAGGCACCTTCGACTTCATCAATTGACTCTGTCTTATCAGTGGTCAGTACAAGCCACACTAGTGAAAGTGATATGGAGTCAACAGTAACAACAAGACAGTCAGGAATACAACTTGAAGGGAACACTTTTTTATAAGAAATGAGAAGGATAAAACAGGGAAATCGTGTGGCAAGAAAAGAACTTGCAGGAAAACCCGGCCGGGTTGGAGAGGAAGAAACTCATCATCCCAAGGGGGGTGTAAGAACCAGATCGTGGGACAGGAGAAAATGAATGAGCGAGAAGAACAGGGTTTAAATGTAACAAACATTTCCAATAGAACATTAACAGCAGACATGATATCATTATTGAGTAAGGGGCTAGGTTTCTGCCCTACCAGTATAGGTGACATATGTAGACAAAAGATAGATTTATTTAAGTTTATTTGAAGACTTAAACTAAAAAGATTCTTCAAAATGAAAGAAACAGTGGAACAGACCACGATGGTCATGAATTTAAGATATTATCAAATATTACTTGTCTGACATCGTATGTGATTTACATAATATTATGCAAATGTGAGCGGTTCTATGTGAGAAGCACCAGTCGCCCGTTGAAAGTCAGGATTGGAGAACATTTGCGGGCGATTAAACAGGAGGATGAGAGATATCCTATAGTGCAACATCTAAGAATATGTGATAAATTCAATATGAAGAAAAATGTGAGATTTTTTGGTATTGAGCATCTACCTGTAGACCCTAGGGGTGGTAACAGAGAATTTCAATTGAGAAGAAGGGAGGCATTGTGGATCATGAGATTACGAGCGGTTGAAAAAGGTCTGAATACCGACTCAGAATTTGAATATTTCTTGGGTACTTGATTATACTGATGTGAACATTTTAATATGTTTATTTCTATTATGTTTTTCAACCTATTTGATATCGACTGAAGGCATTATGCGATTACAGGTGGCCCTGGGTACCAATGTGCAACTATTCATGTCTTTTTACTCATACAAGTATTTAGTGTACGGGAATTATTTGATCCAATAAATAACATTTTAATTAGGCAGATTAAAAAGTTGCACTTTAGATAGAATAGTGCTGTTCTTATAGTTTGGTATTAGAATTTGACTTCTTTTATAGTTATAATAAGTATTTTTGCAAATGCAGGATCGGTATAATATTTTTGGAAAGTAGGATTGGATGATTAACATGGCAGACGATAAGCGTGGTCGAAGGGCAGTCCTATTTCTATTTCCATGGTGGAATGAGAAGATAAAAAGGGATATTAGACAACGGACTGAAAATAGTAATACCAGGCGTGCTTGCGACGATAGCGGTAATGCGGTAAGCGATTTATGGTTTCTTGAAATTACAGGTTTCCCTAGTCATATTTATATTTCCTAGGAGAGCGCGTTTATGAATGAAGATACCCAGGAGGCTTCCCGGGTATTGGTATCAGGCAAATTAAGCTTTTGGACTTTCCCGTGAAACATGTTTGCGGGGAGTTCCATAATTTGGAAGTGGCTTGGTTTAATTAAGACTTTACACGCGCTGTCGCTCAGGTGCGGACTCACTGGGAATTTTATCATGATGAGAGCTGCATCATTTTACTGACTCACTGAGTACGTGATGTACCAAATAAATGGCAGAATAACATAAGGGTTTTCAGTGAGAGATGGCGGTTGTAAACAATTGGAGAGGGCACATATATAGAGGGGGACTTTTTCATATCAAAATATAGGATGGCCTATTAATATTTTACTTACTGGGGCCCTTATTCCTTAGTTTTTATAGGTTTATGGGTTGATTTAATTACACAGATTTTATTTTAGGGGTCATCGATCGAAATTTACAAGAAACTCAAGAGAGTCATAAATATAGATCCAGCAGGTATTGATCGTGAGGTGGAGGGTTCCCTTTTTATTTGTATTTTATTATTTTTCATTTTTATTTTTATTATTTTTCACAGTATTTTATGTAAATATACTGTATAATTTACACTCCTGTATGCTTGCACATTGGGGGACCATACTGCAATTTAAAAGACTAATATGGTAATATTTATCTGTAAAATGATTTTGGTTATTTCAAGGTGGTGAATTATTTGTAAATGAGTAAGCACTGAGTGGTCTATTTAAAAATGCCTGATTGCCTCTTTATTCTCTTCTTTTTTGTAATTGCATGAAGATTTTGGTATGCACAGGCTTCACTTAATAGTGTTAATATTTTTTAGAAGGATTGGCATGGATTGCTAAAATGTATATTTACCCACTCTTTGCATGAGGGATGAACAAAAATAAAAAAATGCTGATGGTTGTTGTGGTTTATATGGCATTGTATGAATAATTAAAAATATATGTATTAATTACAGCCCTGAGGAAGTCACGGGGTACACCCCTGACGAAACACATGTTGGCTTGGATGTTGGCAGTGACTGAATACCAATTGACTGGAAATTCAAGATTCAAAGAATAAGGATACGCGTAATTGCGGTTGAATCATGGAATAAAGATATGGACATTCATTTAACCCCTTCGCTGCCAGGCCTTTTCCCCCTCCTGTGCCAGGCCTTTTTTGGGCTATTTGGGGCAGTTCGCGCTTAGGCCCTCATAACTTTTTGTCCACATAAGCTAGCCAAGCCAAATTTGCGTCCTTTTCTTCCAACATCCTAGGGATTGTAGAGGTACGCAGACTTTGTGGGTTTCCCTGAAGGAGGCCAAGAAATTAGCCAAAATACAGTGAACATTTTCAAACAAATTGGAAAAAGTGGCTGCAGAAGAAGGCTTGTGGTTTTTTCCCTGAAAATGGCATCAACAAAGGGTTTGCGGTGCTAAAATCACCAGCTTCCCAGCTTTCGGAACAGGCAGACTCGAATCAGAAAACCCAATTTTTCAACACAAATTTGGCATTTTACTGGGACATACCCCATTTTTACGATTTTTTGTGCTTTCAGCCTCCTTCCAGTCAATGACAGAAATGGGCATGAAACCAATGCTGGATCCCAGAAACCTAAACATTTCTGAAAAGTAGACATAATTCTGAATTCAGCAAGGGGTAATTTGTGTAGATCCTACAAGGGTTTCCTACAGAAAATAACAACTGAAAAAGAAGAATATTGAAATTGAGGTGAAAAAAACTGCAATTTTTCTCTACGTTTTACTCTGTAACTTTTTCCTGCAATGTCAGATTTTTTAAAGCAATATACCGTTACGTCTGCTGGACCCTTCTGGTTGCGGGGATATATAGGGCTTGTAGGTTCATCAAGAACCCTAGGTACACAGAGACAATAAATGAGGTGCACCCTGCAGTACGTTTTCATTCTACACCGGGTATACAGTACAGCAAATCATTTGCTGAAATATAAAGAGTGAAAAATAGCTATCAAGAAAACCTTTGTATTTCCAAAATGGGCACAAGATAAGGTGTTGAGGAGCAGTGGTTATTTGCACATCTCTGAATTCCGGGGTGACCATACTAGCATGTGAATTACAGGGCATTTCTCAAATAGATGTCTTTTTTACACACTCTCTTATATTTGGAAGGACAAAATGTAGAGAAAGACAAGGGGCAATAACACTTGTTTTGCTATTCTATGTTCCCCCAAGTCTCCCGATAAAAAGGATACCCCACTTTTGCGGGTAGGCCTAGCGCCCGTGACAGGAAATGCCCCAAAACACAACGTGGACACATCACATTTTTTGACAGAAAACAGAGGTGTTTTTTGCAAAGTGCCTACCTGTAGATTTTGGCCTCTAGCTCAGCCGGCACCTAAGGAAACCTACCAAACCTGTGCATTTTTTTGGAACTAGAGACCTAGGGGAATCCAAGATGGGGTGACTTATGGGGCTCTGACCAGGTTCGGTTACCCAGAATCCTTTGCAAACCTCAAAATTTGGCTAAAAAAACAAGTTTTTCTCACATTTCGATGACAGAAAGTTCTGGAATCTGAGAGGAGCCACAAATTTCCTTCCACCCAGCGTTCCCCCAAGTCTCCCGAGAACAATGATACCTCACTTGTGTGGGTAGGCCTAGCGGCCGTGACAGGAAATGCCCCAAAACACAATGTGGACACATCACATTTTTTTAAAGAAAACAGAGGTGTTTTTTGCAAAGTGCCTACCTGTAGATTTTGGCCTCTAGCTCAGCCGGCACCTAGGGAAACCTACCAACCCTGTGCATTTTTTAAAACTAGAGACCTAGGGGACTCCAAGATGGGGTGACTTGTGGGGCTCTGACCAGGTTCTGTTACCCAGAATCCTTTGCAATCCTCAAAATGTGGCTAAAAAAACACATTTTCCTCACATTGCGGTGCCAGAAAGTTCTGGAATCTGAGAGGAGCCACAAATTTCCTTCCACCCAGCGTTCCCTCAAGTCTCCCGATAAGATAAAAAGGATACCTCACTTGTGTGGGTAGGCCTAGCGCCCGCGACAGGAAATGCCCCAAAACACAACATGGACACATCACAATTTTTGACAGAAAACAGAGGTGTTTTTTGCAAAGTGCCTACCTGTAGATTTTGGCCTCTAGCTCAGCCGGCACCTAGGGAAACCTACCAAACCTGTGCATTTTTAAAAACTAGAGACCTAGAGGAATCCAAGATGGGGTGACTTGTGGGGCTCTGACCAGGTTCTGTTACCCAGAATCCTTTGCACACCTCAACATTTGGCTAAATAAACACATTTTCCACTCATTTCGGTGACAGAAAGTTCTGGAATCTGAGAGGACCCACAAATTTCCTTCTACCCAGCGTTCCCCCAAGTCTCCCGATAAAAATGGTACCTCACTTGTGTGGGTAGGCCTAGCGCCCACAAAAGGAAATGACCCAAAACACAACGTGGACACATCACATTTTTTCACAGAAAACAGCGCCTACCTGTGGATTTTGGCATATAGCTCAGCCGGCACCTGGGGAAACCTAGCAGACCAGCGCATTTTTGAAAACTAGAAATCTAGGGGAATCCAAGATGGGGTGACTTGTGGGGCTCTGACCAGGTTCTGTTACCCAGAATCCTTTGCAAACCTCAAAATTTGGCCCAAAAAACACTTTTTCCTCTCATTTCGGTGACAGAAAGTTCTGGAATCAGAGAGGAGCCACAAATTTCCATCCACCCAGCGTTCCCACAAGTCTCCCGATAAAAATGGTACCTCATTTGTGTGGTTAGGCCTAGCGCCCACAAAAGGAAATGGCCCAAAACACAACGTGGACACATCACATTTTTTCACAGAAAACAGAGGTGTTTTTTGCAAAGTGCCTACCTGTGGATTTTGGCCTCTAGCTCAGCCAGCCCCAGGAAAGGCAGAAATGGCCTAAAATAAATTTGCCTCCCCACCCCCCCCAACCCCTTCCCAGGAGCGACCCTTGCCTACGGGGTCGCTCCCCTTGCGTGACATTGGCGCAAAAAATCAAATCCCCGGTGCCTAGTGGTTTCTGCCCCCTTGGGGGCAGATTGACCTAAGATCGGCCGATCTGCCCCCAAGAGTGGCAGAAATGGTCTAACTACAATTTGCCCCCGAGGGGAGTGACCCTTGCCTAATGGGTCGCTCCCCATCTCTATAAAAAACAAACAATAAAATAAAAACACAAAAATAAAATTTGCCCTGGCGCCTAGAGGTTTCTGCCCCTAATAATAGGCCGATCTGCCCCCAGAGGGGGCAGAAATTGCCTAAAATAAATTTGCCCCCCCACCCCCGCAACTTCTCCCCCGGGAACGACCCTTGCCTACGGGGTCGCTCCCCTTGCGTGACATTGGCGCAAAAAAAATAATCCCCGGTGCCTAGTGGTTACTGCCCCCTTGGGGGCAGATTGACCTAAAACGACCGATCTACCCCCAAAGGGGGCAGAAATGGTCTAAATACAATTTGCCCCCCAGGGGAGCGACCCTTGCCTAATGGGTTGCTCCCCATCTCTAAAAAAACACACAAACAAAAAAAAAACACAAAAATTAATTTGCTCTGCCGCCTAGAGGTTTCTGCCCCCCCTGGGGGTAGATCGGCCTAATAACAATAGTCCAATCTGCCCCCAGGGGGACAGAAATGTCCTAAAATAAATTTGCACCCTCACCCCCCTAAACCCCCCCGAGCGACCCTTGCCTACGGGGTCGCTCCCCTTGCGTGACATTGGCGCAAATAAAAAGTTCCCGGTGCCTAGTGGTTTCTGCCCCCTTGGGGGCAGATTGACCTAAAATCAGCCGAAAATGGTCTAAATACAATTTCCCCCCAGGGGAGCGACCCTTGCCTAATGGGTCGCTCCCCATCTCTAAAAAAAAACGAAAACAAAATTTGCCCTGCCGCCTAGAGGTTTCTGCCCCTCCTGGGGGCAGATCGGCCTAATAACAATAGGCCAATCGCCCCCAGGGGGGGGCAGAAATGGCCTAAAATGAATTTGTCCCCCAACCCCCTCCCCGGGAGCGACCCTTGCCTACGGGGTCGCTCCCCTTGCGTGATATTGGCCCAAAAAAAAAATCCCCGGCGCCTAGTGGTTTTTGCCCGCCTTGGGGGCAGATTGGCGTAGCAAAGATCAGCCGATCTGCCCCCAAAGGGGGCAGAAATGGCCTAAATACAATTTTCCCCTCCAGGGGAGCGACCCTTGTCCAAGGGGTTGCTCCCCATCTGTCAAACAAAAAAAACAAAAAAATCCCTGGTGCCTAGTGGTTTCTGCCCCCCTCGGGGGCAGATCGGCCTAATTAAAATAGGCTGATGGCCTAAAATAAATTCCCCCCCAGGGGAGCAACCCTTGCCTCAGGGGTCGCTCCCCTTGCGTGAAATTCACGTAAAAGAAAAAATCCCTGGTGTCTAGTGGTTTCTGTCCCCCTTGGGGGCAGATTGGCCTCATAAAAATAGGCCAATCTGCCCCAAAGGGGGTCAGAAATGGCCTAAATATAATTTGCCCTCTAGGGGAGCGACCTTTGCCTAAGGGGTCGCTCCCCACCTCCAAAAAAACAGAACAAAAACAAAAAAAACAAAAAAAAGATCCCTGGTGCTTAGAGGTTTCTGCCTCCCATGGGGGCAGAAAAGGCCTTCCAAAAAAATGCCCCCCCTGGGAGCGACCCTTGCCCAAGGGGTTGCTCCCTTATGCCACTTTAAAAAGAAAAAAGAAAATCCCTGGTGTCTAGTGGGCGTTTCAAAAGCCTTTGAAATGCGCAGAGAGACTTCAAAGAGAAGGAAATTCCTTTCCTTCCCTTTCAAGCCTCTCTGGGCCTCCCCCACGTGATCGAAAGAGAAATGTTTTGCATTTCTCTTTCGATTGCGCTGGAAGCTGAGCTTCCAGCGTGATGGGAGGAGGCCCTCTGTGATTGTTAGCGCGCAATGCGCGCTGACATCACAGGGGTGGGGTGGAGGGGTCGGGGTGGAAGGGGAAGTGCCCCGGGTGCAGGATGAGATCACCTCGTCCAATGCACCCTAGGGGTTAATGGACTGGATGTTGGATGTGTGCCTTACATATATGCAAGTAATTATCAGTGACTTGTCACTGAAATTAAGGAGCAGAGGGTGATCTTCTTCTAAGTGCACCATCTGTAGCTTTTGGAAATATGTTGGATGTATGACAAGCAGCGCCATTTACTCTTGTTAGATCACCCATTATCAGAATCACATGCGGTAGGCCACCCAAAGCATTCAAATCTCCCTTCTCATTGGCCAAATCCTGATTTCTTGGAAACTGGATGAAGCTGTTGAAGTGTCTCATCATTGAAGCAATGACTATTTTAGCACATCACTGAAAGCTGGCTGTGACATGCCTCCAGATACTGCCACAGTGTATTGGAAAGATCCAGTAGCCACAAAATGGAAGATCCAGTGGCCATGAGTTTCACTTTTGGTGTTATTGCTGTTGTATTCCAGTTGTAAGGCAGTAGATCAAGCTCTAGCTGGTGACATAAATCCAGTATAGTTGGCCTACTTAATCTGAATTTCTTTGTGATGTCCCTTTCCTCCATGATAGCAGGGTCTGAAAACAGTCTGAAGACTTGAGGATGTCATCTTCTACAACTCCCTGGGTTCATAGATCTGCATTTAAGGAAAACAAGCTATCAATTAAAGTGGTCACACAATGGATTGATAATTAACACACATCTTATGTCTCAGTAAAACTAGTAATCTTATTGTGTCATGTATGTACACTTAATTGGTCATAATGTTGCAACTTAAAACCTCAGTTTTTAACAAGCAATATGTAAATGATGAATTTGAAATGCATTAATTTCACATCATTTTTTAATTTGTTTTAAATTTCTGTCAGCTGAAGTACAACAAACACAGTAACTGTACACTTTTTAATGTGTCATATTTTTGCAAAATAGTGTTGTACGTATCTGACATTGGTAAACAATCTAGCCACCATTTTGAGTGTTGGTGAGATACAAACAATTTGAAAATACATTACTTCAAATCCTAAAATGGTAGGTGCCTGACCTCGATGTCAGGACACTGATTTGGATCAGGATTGATTGGCTATCTGATGGCCGTTGGTGGAAGTTGAACATGTAGAAGGAGTAACAATCCACGACGGACCCAGCCATAGGCTAACATGTGTGATGGCTGCACACAAAGTCAATGGCTGTGTCCATCTCGATTGCGGATCTTGTCTGCTGTGCACTTGTATGCGGCATCTGGAAAAAAGATGACTTGTCTTCTAACACTGCTGCCAAAAACACCTCCTCAATTTCTGCTACTGTTACCAACCTCTGGAAGCAGGATGCCGGTCAAAGCGGGTTACAGGGGCCCTGCCTTTTCCCCTGAGGCGTTGGATCTCCTCACCACAGACGTCCTGTCCCTGTACAGCCAGCTGTATGGGAACCAGAGGAACAGGTACATGTTTGAGTGGGAACTGCTTTACTAAGTAACTTGTTCCTTCTTTCAATATAGGGTAATTTGTCCCTTTTTGTTCATGAGTGAAGTGTTGTGATTGGACTGCATTGAAATGAATAATTTAGCTGGGTACAGAATGTTGTTTGACAATGTTTGGAATGTCTGTACATTGAAATGAAAAGTCACCTGAAAGAATAAGCTGACTTTTCTGTTCATGTTACTCACAATTCTAGATTTCATGAGACAAACTGCAGGCCGCTTACTTCCAGTGGCCAGTACAGTCTGTACCGGTAGTATAAGTGAAAACATATAGCCCATGTCAAAATGAGATAAGTGTAAAGTGCAAGAAGAAATGTTTGAGTTATGTAGTTTTCTGTTGATTTTCTTTCAAGTTAAACTACACCCCATAATTTTTAAGAACAGTATCTGTATGTTTTCAAAATGTCATATGGGGAAAGGTATTCCTGGTGCTGCAAGTTTAAATGACACAGGATCCCATCCCAAGTGTGTCCCATTACTACTCACACTTGTTCATTCATCACCAAAAACCATGCTTTCATTGACACGCATGGCAGCCCTTCCATACTGGACTTAGTGACTGTATGTGGTTCACACCATAGTTTCTGACTCTTATAAGATTAGGTATTGAGCCAATATATCTGTATGTGGGGGTATGTACAATTATTGTACAAGTTGGTTAGCCTTTAGTAGCTCACAGTTATTTGTACTAATACAGAGTGGGTCTCAGTACAGGAAAGGTTTCCAGCCCTGGCCTAGGTGATGTTTGTGCCCTGGATTAGTCGGATGAGGAGACATAAAGGTCCTCATTATGACATTGGCTGCAAGTCCCGCTTACCGCCATGCTGACTGGCGCCAACATACCCCTGGCACGGAGGATTACCGCTACCCATATTATGACACACACATAGCAATCCATCACTATACAGCCACACACACAGGTCCGCCAGCCCAAAGGTAAGTGATAAACTGGCAGTAGCAAAACCCACAACGTTACGCCAACAGAACTTCGCCCATCACATTATTTCACCCACAAATCACCACAGTGGACATTCAACCGCGGTAGACCATTGGTGGTACATACCGCCACGCTCAAAATACACACACACATACAAAACAACACTCCAATGGACAATTCAAACTACACACACCTGACACACATACACACACCACACCCACACCATTATAAAACACACACTTCCCACAACCCTTTACGACAAAAAAAAAATTGCCAACTGAGAGAGATAGACCAGGAGCACCCACAGAGTCGCATAACACCATCACCCATACACCATCCACGCACCTTAAAGCATACACCCCAACACATCACCCCACAAACCCTCACACACACCACTCACACTACACCCATGGCACCACAAAGACCCCCCCAGGTTCTCAGAGGAGGAGCTAAGGGTCATGGTGGAGGAAATCATCAGGGTAGAGCCACAGCTATTTGAATCACAGATGCAGCAGACACCCATCGCTAGGAAGATGGAGTTAAGGTGGAGAATCGTGGACAGGGTCAACGCCGTGGGACAGCACCCCAGAACAAGGAATGACATCAGGAAGAGGTGGAACGACCTACGGGGGAAGGTGCGTTACGTGGTAGCAAGACACCAAATAGCAGTACAGAGGACTGGCTGTGGACCCCACCTCCTCCCCCGCAACTAACAACATGGGAGGAGCAAGTCTTGGCAATCATGCGGCCTGAGGGCCTGGCAGGAGTAGGAGGAGGAGTGGACTCTGGTAAGTCAAATCTTTATTACCTGCATGCCATCACAAACCCCAACCTGTACCCTCACTCCATCACTCACCCACTGCACATACACCCCACCATCACAACCCACCCATCCCAATACCAAGCCCTGCACGTAACATCAATGCACGGACCCCCATCACAGACCTGCATGGACACCCATCACTAAAGCATGCACACGGGAGACAATCACCTAGCCCACCAAATGACTACTCACACAAGTCAAAGCTGCCAGGACAATCACAACCATAGGGGGCAACACACCCATGCACAAGATGTCACGCACAGAAACAATAACACTGCATTTATATCCCCACAGGTCCCCCACCCAACGTTACCAGAGAGGAGGCACCAGCAACATCCAGTCCCCCCACAGAAGAGGCCCACAGTGATGACAGCAGGTCTGGACGCCAGAATCTGGATGACCAACCTGGCCTGTCGGGGACCTCCGGACAGTCGGTTACCCAGGCACAGTCCCATACCACAACATAGCCTCCCCCCTCAGGAAACACCAGCACAGCACCCACCCAGCGGGCCAATACTTCTATCCCCAGGACACGTCAATCAGCAGTGTGTCCACCACTATAGGGACCCCAGGACACCCCACAAACACAGGACAATCAGGGACCTGGGGTCATTAGCAGTGGGCACATGGTTCAGGGGACAGCGGTACAGGACAACAGGGAAGCTGGGAGGACTGCTGTATGACAGGGAGGACAGGCCCAGGGAACCGACTCCCCAGGAGGCTCTTGCAGGGATCCTGGGAGCATACCACCATTCCCAGGAGACAATACTGGACAAGTTGCAGGAGACCCAGTGGCTGCAGGAGGGAAAGGACCTGGGGATCAGGGAGGACCGGAAGGACATCAACACCACCCTGGTTACCATTGCAGGGGTGCTGGCAGACATGGGCAACACCATGAGGGAGGCAGTGGCACACCACAGGGCCCTTACACTAGCCACACAGATGAACAGCCGCTGCCGCTAGTGGACAGGAGGCACCGCCACAGGACCAACAGGCCACCAGCACCCCTCCCCCTGCAGAAGGAGAACCACCCTGCAAAGCATCCCTGCGATTCAGGCAGAAGCCAGAGACTATTGCCAAGACCCCCACTAGGAAATAAGACTCTTCTGATTGTCACTGTTGTGTCCTACTTTGTTACCCTGTCCACCTTGACCTGCCATTGCTCCACTTACTATGACCCCTTGAACAATGAACCTGTGAACCACATAGACTGGACTCTATCCTGGACTTTCCTCCACCATCACCCCAGCCCATTGCACACCCACCTCTGCTTATTGGCACTTAAATAAACACTATTAAAAAATACAAGTATGGAGTCTGGCAAATGATTGAACTATGTATTTGTTTAACAAGCTTTAAACACTGCAATATAACTGTACAGAAATGTATACATAGGAATGACCTGTAGTAGGCTACAATCAACACACCAGGAGACAGAGTGGGGCAGAGATATCTGAAAATAGAGATGCCAAAGGGTACAGTAAGTGGCCATAGAACTGGGAGAATCTGCCTCCCAAGTACAATGTCAAACACAAAACTGTCAATATAAAGTGAAGTTACTGTGTCTTACCTGTGTGTCACTGGAAGTATTGTCGTATTATTGCAGTTCTGTTGTCCTCATCCTCATCCTCTGACTCCTCATCTTCCCTGTCCACAGGGTCCACTGTTGCCACAAGGCCATCTCCAGCCTCTTCCTCCTGCAGAAAAGGCACATGGCGTCTCAAGGCAAGGTTATGCAACATGCAGCATGCCACGATGATCTGGCAGACCTTCTTGGGTGATTAGTACAGGGATCCACCAGTTAGATGGAGGGGATGAAACCTGGCTTCAGGAGGCCAAAGGTCCTTTTGATAATCCTTCTTGTCCGTCCATGTGCCTTATTGTAACGTTCCTCTACCCTTGTCCTGGCATTCCTCACTGGGGTCAGTAGCCATGAGATATCGAGGGACAACTGTTAGCCACACACTCACCCTTAGAGCCCACACCATACCCATATACCCACATCCACTGGGTGGGAACCAGGGCCCACCTATTATACACACCCGGTGCCTCTGGAGTTGAGCCATCACATATGGGATGCTGCTATTCCGCAGGATAAAGGCATCATGCACAGACCCAGGATACTTTGCATTGGCATGGGAGATGTACTGGTCCGCCAGGCACAATATCTGCACATTCATCGAGTACAAGCACTTTCTATTCATGAACACCTGTTCATTTCTCCCTCGGGGGGGGGACAAATGCAATATGTGTGCCATCAATTACCCCAATTATGTTGGGGATATATCCCATTGCACAGAAGTCAGCTTTAACTGTGGCCAAATCCTCCACCTGGGGGAATACGATGAAGCTGCGCATGTGTTTTATCAGGGCTTACAACACTCTGGTTAGCACTATTGAGAACATTGGCTGCGACTTTCCTGCTGCCAAGCCCACTGTCACTTGGAAGGAGCCAGTTGCCAGGAAATGAAGCACTGATAGGACTTTCACAAGAGGGGGGATCCCGGTGGGCTGACGGATAGCAGATCTCAGGTCAGGCTCCAATTGGGCACACAGCTGTGTGATTGTGGCCCTGCCAAGTCTATGAGGTGAGGATAATGTGCCTGTCCTCCATAGTTGCCAAGTCCACCAGGGGTCTGTACATGGGGGATGTCTCCATCTCCTATTCATCTGCAGCGGTTGTAATCTAGGGGCAAAACGGTGAGCAGCTGGTCAGTATTCCACATTTCCAAATACTACACTGCATGGCATGTCGTGACTGTAACAGTATATTGTTGTATAGGCCCAAATGGTGCATATGTGTACTGTGACGCAGTTAGGTGCCATGGCCTGCCCCCCCCAAAATGGCGTCTGCCTGTCCTGAATGGAGGGACATGTGGAAATGAGGTGATTCCGCTAATGTGCGACGTTGTGGTAGGCGGTCGAGTACCGCCATGCAACTCCTCATTGGTTCACATTGGGCCCTATGGGTTACAGTGGCCAATGGTGATGTATGCAGGAGGTGACGGTACTCACCGCCATGGACGTGACCACCATTTTCTATCTGTTCACTCACTTGCTACCTGACCTTCAACAGGAGAGGACCTACACTGCAAGTACTGCTGTGACCTGTGTCTGGAACCGACCATGGCTCGTGTCAGTGGGGAAAGGGCCCCTGCCTTCACTGCTGCAGAGTTGGAAAGACTAGTGGATGGGATCCGACCCCAGTACCGACTACTGTATGGGCCTCCAGACCAACAGGTGAGTACACTGTGAGCACAATGCATGTGGCATGAATGCATGGGGTGCTGTGTGTGAGGGCCTCGTGTAGGGGCGGTTGGTGGAAGAGTTCTGAGCAGAGTGCTGCATGTATGGTGGGCAATGTCTGTGCGTAAGGGGATGGGAGGGCTATGGTGGGACATGAGTGTAACAGGCCAGACGGTATGACTGATACCTTTTCTATGTGTATTTTTCAGCAAGTCAGCACCCATCAGAAAAAGGGTATTTGGAGTGCCATCGCCAAGGACGTGCGGACCCTGGGGGTATATGGCAGGAGGAGCACCCACTGTCGCAAACGGTGGGAGGACCTGAGACGCTGGGCAAGGAAGACGGCGGAGGCCCAGCTGGGGATGGCCTCCCAACGAGGAAGGGGTGCCCGTCAAACCCTGACCCACCTGATGGCTGGCGGTGGCCTATCCAGAGTTGGATGGGTGCTTGAGGGCATCGCAGCAGCCACAAGGAGGTGAGTACAGTTTCCCAATATACTACTTGCACGTGGTGGGGTAGTCTCCGGGTGGGGTATGTAGGCCTGTGGGTGCACCTAGGCCAGGCCGGACATTGCAGGGTGGGTCCCATGTTGGGCAAAGTATGATGTGAACCACCTCCAACCAAGCTAGTAGGCATCCACTACAGGGCAGGAGTGTGTGGGTCTCAGGTAGGCTGCTATTGGCATTAGGTATTACTGTCCATGGCCTGGTGACTAGCATTGTGACGGGTAGTGCATTGTCTAATGCGTAGGGCTGTTCCCTGTGTGTGTGCGTCGTGTACACCAACTGTGGTGTTGGAGCAGCCATTGACCAAGGGTATCCTTTGTCTCCCCCCCCCCTTTTTGTTTTGTCACCCTGTCCTTCTGTGCATTAGCATTATCTGTCGGAGGCCGAATCCACTGACGGTGAGGGCACCAGTGGGACGGAAGGTGAGGGGAGCACCACGGCGGAGACAGGAGGGGACAGTTCGGACAGTGATACCTTCTCCGATGGAAGCTCCCTGGTGGTGTTGGACACTTCTGTGGCCACCCCAACTACAGGTACAGCCGCCACCCCCCCGTACCAGCATTGCCCTCCCAGCAGCCCCTCAGCATGTTTCCTGTGCCCGCTCACCCAGGAGGGTGGGCATCTCCTTCGCCCATGGCACCTCAGGCCCTGCACCAGTTAGCCCTGCTGCCCTGAGTGAGGAGGCCATTGACCTCCCGCGATCCATCTCTGTTGGGCAGTCAGCCAACAGAGCCTCCCCCACTACTGCCAGCACCTCCACAGGCACCGCCACCAGCACCACTGCCAGCAGCAGCAGCCCCAGTGAGCAGCTGTCTGAGGCTGCAGGGGAAGGGCTGGAGCCTCCCCCACTACTTTAAGCACCTCCACCAGCACCGCCACCAGCACTGCCACCACTGCCAGCAACAGCAGCCCCAGTGGGCAGCCGTCAGAGGCTGCAGGGGATGGGCTGAGGCCTCCCTCCACCACTACCAGCACCGCCACCACAGTGCCACCAGCACCACTGCCAGCAGCAGCAGCCCCAGTGGGCAGCCGTCCGATGCTGGAGGGGATGGGCCGGAACCCCCCTCCATCACTGCCAGCACCACCACCTGCACCGCCACCAGCACCACTGCGAGCAGCCCCAGTGGGCAGCCGTCTGAGGCTACAGGGGAAGGGCTGGAGCCTTCCCCCACCATTGCCAGCCCCACACCGGCACTGCCACCAGCACCGCCAGCAGCACCACTGCCAGCAGCAGTCGCCCCAGTGGGCAGTCGTCCGAGGCTGCAGGGGAAGGGCTGGAGCCTACCCACACCACTGCAGGCCCCGACATCATCCCCACCACTGCCACCACTGAGCAGCCATAACCGCCGGTGGGCAGTGTGTAGTCCTGCCTCCATGGGCTGTAGTGCGTCCTGGACTCTGCAAATCCTGTAGGTGTGACACCCAGGTGAGAGACTGTGACCTTGCACTCCCCAAGATCTGCATCACAGGGCACAATGCCCCCTCCAGAACCAGTGGAAGAAGCCATCCACTCACCCCATCCTTCTCAGGATGAAGCACACTGGGCACAAGTCCCCCTCCAGAACCAGTGGAAGAAGCCATCCACTCACTTCATCCTTCCCAAGATGAAGCACAATGGGCACAAGGCCCCTTCCAGAACCAGTGGAAAGAAGCCATCCACTCACCCAGTCCTACCCAGGAAGAAGCACACTGGGCACAAGGCCCCCTCTAGAACCAGTGGAAGAAGCCACCCACTAAAGAGACTGTGGCCTTGCACTCCCCAGGAGCAATCAGTGGGAAAACCACCTACTTGAGAGACTGTGGCCTTGCACTCCCCAGGACCAAGCAGTGGGCAAACCACCCACTAGAGAGACTGTGGCCTTGCACTCCCCAGGACCAAGCAATGGGCAAACCACCCACTTGTGGGACTGTGGCCTTGCACTCCCCAGGACAGCGCACAGGGCATGTAGCCCCCTCCAGGACCAGTGGAGGTGTACCATCTTCCTGCTGAGGTGCCCCCCCATTCCCTGTCCCCCTGAGGTGCTTGTGTATTTTCGACCTGATGCCCCTGTAGTGTTCTCTCCGTGTTGTTGCAGGAGTGAGGTGGGGCCTTGGCCTATGTGATGTGGCCCTGTAGCCCATGGACATTGAGGACTGGGCAGTGTCCTTCCATTTGTAAATATGTATATACGTTTGTATTTTGATGCACTTATTCATGTTATTTTATCGTATTACACTCACTTTCTTCCTATCTTTTTGTCCTTGCACTATTCCTGGGGGGTATGGGATGTATTTGTAATGTTATTGCATCTGGTTATGTGTATAGTGTTGGGGGTGGGGTTGGGGGTGTTGCGTGTGTGTGTCACTCTCTTTTCCCTCCCCCTCCCTTGTGTGCCAAATTCTAAATCAGACCCAAAGGCCAGTTTACAATCACTGCAAGATGGTGCTGGAAATGAAAACTTTCCATTGGAAGGCAAGGACTTTTGTACCAGCAACTGGACGTGCAAGTGGGAAGGAGAGTGTATCATTCACTGGCCTGAGAAACAGAGAATGACCAGAAGAGACTCTAGCTGCTTTGGCGATGCAAGCCAGAGACACCCTTTGGTGAAGGTGAAAGCTGCAAACTGTGCCTGCCTGCACAAGTTGACTGAGTCTCATCCAGGACCTCTTGCTGTATTGAAGGCAGAAGGCAGCCTGGATCTGGAAATCATGCTGTGCCATTGGGGTGGGAAGATGCCAACACAGGCCACAGGCCACTGGTGAGCAATGTCCAGGAACGTGCCATGACTGTCCATGTCGAATGGACAACTGTGGAATAGAGGTATCACTTTGAAACTTGCAAGTGACTGATTCTATTTTGATGTTCTAGTCTTAATTTCATCACAAAATGTGTTTTCATTTTCCTACATTAACTGAATGATTTCTGGATTCAGGTATTGTGGTGGGACTGCAGATTCTTGACACATACTCTCCGAAGTAGTATTCCATTTTTGTTTTGTGCTACTTAGTGGTAGATGAGGCTTCCTTAAAGGAACACAGTTTGAAAGACTATGGCTAGTTTGCATGGGTGTGCGAATTTACCCCAATGAGCAACAGCCATTTGACATTTGGGGGGTCATCACAACCCTAGCGGTACAAGACCGCCAGGGCTGTTATGACGGAAGCACCGCCAACAGGCTGGCGGTGCTTCCCAGGTCATTACAATCGCAGCAGAAGCGCCGCGGTCGCACCGCCGGGGCCGGCGGTTTCCCGCCACAATGGCCCCAGCGGTAGTAATCCGCCAGGGCAGCGCTGCTAGCCTCAGAGCAGTGATCCCAATCTCAGGATGTTGCCTCAGACAGTGAAGATGCAAGGTGAAACAGGGGCATGGATCTTGAGTCTTTAGTCCCCTGTATGCGAGCACCAGGAGGCCTGAGAAGCTTCTGGAGAGTCTCTTAATTTGCAGCTTAGGACCGAAGAGTTTTCCCAGAGTAAGAGATGTCAGGATTTTCCTTTAAAACTCCTTACAGAGATGTTTGTGAACCCCAATGCTCTCAGTAGCCTTTGACCCTTACCGCTCTGAAGAAAGACAGGATGGTGTACCAGTGGTGATACCCAGGACAGTGCACTGACAGCAGCTGAAGGTGTCCTGACACAGATGTTGCATTGTGGTGGCCTAGTCTAAGGTTTGGATTGGTTTTGGGCTCTCAGGGCCCTGTAACTGGCATGATAGGGTAATGTATCCTTCAAGGTGCGGTGGAGTGTGGAAATAGCCTTGCACCTCAGGGCAATGACACCCTGAGAATTTCACAATGGGTAGAAAAATCTTTGCATCTCAGGACAAGTATACCGTGAGAATATCATCCCCCTCTAGACCATTGTGCGGGCCCAGTTGGGACACGAACGGACTGTCTCTTAAGCCTGTGCCCATATCTTGGCTGCAATACATAGTATTGGGGTGGAGTGCCATTCTGCCAAGACTGAGTGAACTGGAGATGCCTGGAATGTGTCCAGACAGCCCCCAGGGACCAGTAGGTAAATCTTCATCATCCCATGCTGATCTGATTGTGGTCTGAACAGGGGGATAGGACATCCAATATCCTTTCGAAAACTCACAGTACGTCAATGCCAATTCAATGGTCGATGTGTGGCATAAAAATTCAATATGCATAAAAAACGGTATATATACCTTAATACAGTTTCCTTCTTGTGTTTTCATTCTTTATTGAGAGGGTTTTGCCCTCAGCAAGTAGCTACTGTTAAATCAGTTTTCTAATAGCAAAATTTCCAATTATGCAGATTCATTTTTTGAGAGGAAAAAAATATGTTCAGCTTTGTGAAGTTAGTAATACTTCCTCCAGAACTTAAAAAAAATGTTTATGCAAGCACAATTCTTCAGTTTTACATACCTCGTCCAATACCATGTTTTGAATTTGAAAGTGAAGAATTGCGTAAAGGCAGATTGATTGTGCAAGTCATGGATGGATTTAAATTCAAAAGCAAATAGCAGTAATGGGGAATGCTAGAATGGGGAGTGCCTCATTCCAAACCTTCTTTTTTCACACACTATGCCACCTAAACAAATACCTGCCACATGTAAATCAGCCTTAGTCCCCTGCAGATGTCAACACAAGCCACCCAATTTCAGTTGACTTTACTTTGGTCTCATCAGTGAAATATCTCTTGAGCCATGGCGCACAATGTGCAGAGCATTGACATTTGGCAATATCATTTGCACTTAAGATGTCTACTGCAACAAAATCACTCTTGGTCCTGCTCTAATAGGAATAATTCATCCCGACCTGCCAGGTCAGGCCCACTACAGATGGGGACAATAAGAATAGTCCTTTCAGAACTGCCAGATCATGTCCACTCCTTATGGAACCAGAAACAATGCCAGATTGTTATCAACCCATTTAAACCTAGTCAGAGAGGTTGACATTGAGTCTTGTGGCACACTGAGCGCGGGACCCACATCTGGGCATATGCACTTCATTTAGGGCATCTACTGCAACAAATAACAAAATGAAGAAAAGAATACTAGACTAAGGGCCTCATTAAGAGTTTGGTGGTCCAGCGGACCATCATGGCGACAGAGGCGGTCCGATTGCTGTCGGTTTGGTGGTTGGACTGCCGTATTACAAGTTTGGCAGTCGTACCAACAAAAGCTCGCCAGCGGTCCGCCAACACCGCCAGGCAGCACAAACCTCCAAGGTCACAAAGAAGCACAAATAGGCTGGCGACTCTGTTGCCGCCGGACACATTACGAGGCTGCACACCGCCATTGTGACCGTGGTGATCCAACCACCATCTGCAAGCTGGTGGAAACAGACAGTATAAAGGGAGACACTCACCTGCAGAAAGCCTCATAAGTCCGATGCCGCCATGGAGCCATTCACAAATGTCAGGCCACTGCTGAAGCTCCTCGAAAGACAACAAAATCAAGGCTGCCATGGACTCCAAGAATCGTAAGTACACACACCTGCCTGCATCATCAACCTTAAAAACTGTCTGTAGCACCAGCTTACACATCATAGGAGGGCACGTCACAGGCAGCAGTTATACATCTCAAGCTACATACACTCACAGCAATACATCAACACAGACGTACACAGTCACAGTATGCCTCCTTTGGGCAACACACTTAACTGCACTGCAACACTATACAAATACACACTGCAAAACACAGTTCAGGCATAGGGAGACTGAAGTCTACACAACATTGTCATACACATCAACAGCAACACACCAACGTCCGTTGCTCCCTCCTGCGTGGCCACTGCTGCTGCTCCTGCTGCCACTGCTTCCTGCCATCTGTGTCTGTCAGGTCTGTCTGCCTTTCTCTACCTCCATCCTTTCTGTTTTGGCTGTTTTCTCTCTTTTGTCACACTTTTCTGCTTTTACGGATAGAACGCTTCTTGCGCTTTCCTGCTCCCCACCGCTGCTGCCCCACAGCCCCGCCCTTGTAGCGCTTCTCACCCTTCCACCTCCTAGCTGACCAAACCCCCCTTTCTTAAGGGTAGCCGCTGCACATTGAGGGGCGACTTCACTGACCTTTCTGGCTAGCGTCCATCGCTCCCTCCTGAGTGGCCACTGCTGCTGCTGCTTCCTGCCATCTGTGTCTATCAGTTCTGTCTGCCTTTCTCTCCCTCCATCCTTTCTGTTTTTGCCACTTTCTCTCTTTTGTTACTCCTTTCTGCTTTTATTGATACAGCGCATCCCACGCTTCCCTGCTGCCCCACCCTCAAAATGCTTCCCACCCTCCCACCTCTCAGCTGCCCAATCCCCCCTTCCTCCCCTTCTAAAGGGTGGCCACTGCATGGCTGTGCCGGTGGCATGCCAAAGGCAAGCCCATCTGCACCTGTCCGCTCTTGGACCACGCTCAACTTCACAGACCCTGGATCTCGCTCCATCCATTGATACGATGCTGGGACCATCCTCACACTGAACCTTGGATGTCGGAGCACCTGACACCCCGCTTCCCCCAAGGACACCCACAGACATTTCTCTTGCTGCCACTACCACCTCACATTCTCCACATGCCAAAAGCCAGACCTCACAGCGCCAGAACCGCCTCCAGACCACCTCAAGTGCATCCTTCTCAACGTCCGCTCCCTGCACAAGCATGCCGTGGAGATTTGGGACCTGATAGACACCGCCCGCCCGGACATCGCTTTCCTCACCAAGACATGGACTAACAACACACCCGGACTGGACACGCCATCCCCAATGAATACAAGCTGTTCTGCAAGGACCGTCCATCCAGACCAGGAGGCGGCATAGCCATCGCCCACGAGACCACCCTCTGACTAACAATCAAGACACAGGAATTCACCCCCCTCATGGAGCACCTCCAATTCCAAGTGCACATGACCCCTATGACCACCACCCACGGCACCCTCATCTACATACCACCTGGACCACGGCCAGCGTTCAGCAACTCCATCATCAACATCATAGCCCCCCACACACTCACCTCAGCAACTACATACTCCTTGGCAGCCTCAACTTCCATTTCAACGATCTCAGTGACTACGACACCTCATTGCTCCTCAAGAACCTGGACACAATCGGGCTCAAGCAACTGGTCACCTCACCAATGCACACTGCCGGACACACTCTTAACCCCATTTTCTCCACCAGCAGCAACGTCAGCATTGACGACTCAGCCCCGCTACACTGCACCAACCACCACTGCATCTATTTTTCCATCTCCAGACCTACAGCGCACACTTACACAATGCGCCCCTCCTACAGTAAATGGAACCAGACCTCAGAGTAGCAACTCGTCAGCACCCTCACAACTCGTCAGCACCCTCACAACTCGCTGCCCCCGACACAACAGATGCCAACACCTCAGCGTGCAACCTCCACAAATGGAACACCGACTAGCCTGACACTCTAGCTCCTCTCTGAACGACCACAAGAAAATACTCCTCCAAGAAAGCCAGCTGGTTCACCCTGCACTTCAGGAATCAAAGCGCTCATGCAGGAGAGTGGAGAAGCAGTGGATGAACAGCAGATCTCCGGAAGACCTTACAACCTTTTAATCCGCCGCAAGATACCACCATGGCCTCAACAAATCCACCAGGAAAACTGCCCTGCAGGACTGCATCAACACCACCACACAGAACACTAAAGAACTTTTCAACATCATCAAAGAATTCACGAAACCACAAGCCGAGTCTACCAACATCCCTCCATCTCTGGAGCTCTGTGACAGACTGGCCACCTTCTTCCATCGGAAGATCGAAGGCACCTACAAAAAATTCGGACCCCAAGAATCTCTGCAAACACCATTGCCAGGATCCACCAAGCCCCCACGACTCCTGCATGCCTGAATCCCTCTCACGACGGACAAGACCCACTTCATCATAAACAGCATCCACTCTGGAGCCCCTACCAACCCCTGCCCCCACTACACCTTCAACAAGGCCAGCTCCTTGGTCGCACCCAAACTCTTCAAGACCATCTACTGCTCCCTAGAGTCAGCAACCTTCCCCAAAGACTGGAAGCACACCGAGATCCGCCACTTCTGAAGAAACCCACAGCCGTCTCACCGAATCTCAAATACTACCACCCCATCTCGCTGCTGCCCTTCCCAGTGAAGGTCGCTGAGAAAACAATCAACACTTAGCTGCAACAACACATCGAGGACGACAACATCCTGGACATCTCCCAATCAGGATTCAAAATCAACCACAGCACAGAGACCGCCCTGCTCGCTGCCACAGATGGCATCAGCTCCCTCCTTGACCAGGGCCAAACAGCAGCCCTCATCCTACCTGATCTTTCAGCCACTTTCGATACAGTATCTCACCGCACCCTATGCGCCAGACTCCATGCAGCAGGCATACACGGCATGGCCCTTCGATGGATACACTCCTTCCTGACAGGCAGAACAGAGAATGTCAGGCTCCCACCACACCTGTCAGAACCTACAGACATCAGCTGTGGAGTACCCAACAGACCATCTTTGACCCCCACGCTGTTCAACATCTACATGACCCGCTTACCCCTATCGTCAGGAACTATGGTATGAACATCATCTCCTATGCTGATGACACCCAATGATCATCTCCCTCACTGAGAACCCCTCAACAGCCAAGAAGAACTTCAGGGATGGGATTGAAGCAGTCACCACTTGGATGAGCGATAGCTGCCTTAAGCTGACCTCCAACAAGACTGAGATCCACATCCTGGGACCTTCCTCCTCAGTCTGGGAAAACTCCTGGTTGCCATCAACACTCAGCAGGCCCGCCACCCCCACAGACCATGCACGAAACCTCAGTGTAATCCTCCATTCAGCACTCACCATAACCAGACAGGTCAACTTCATCGCCTCCACCTGCTTCCACACTCTCCAACTCCTTTTTTTTTTTTTTTTATTGGTGGAAGAAAACATATTACATAAACATCTTTAAATCATTATAAACTGAAAACTTACAGTAAGATAATCTATGGGGGTAAAGAGAAAAGATAAACGAAAAAGGGGGATAAAAGATAAGGTACAGAATAATAAAGAAAAAAAAAAAAAAAAAGGGGGAAAAACCATCACCAAATAAAATCATTCATATCAAATACAGAGCCTAACCACCCCACAAATACTAACTTGGGAATGGTACCCCTTAATTCGAAGATGGGTGACCCCAGCCGGTATGGGCCTGTACCCAGGCCTGAAACAGACCCCATATTGTCTTCCCCTTCCTCCTGGCCTGTTTCCCCTTCCGTTCATACAATGATTTTTCCAAGTAGTAAGAGGAAAGCAACCTAGCCAACCATTGTTGCCAGGACGGGGGTCGTGGATCCAGCCATGCCGATGCTATACAAATTCGAGCCACCGCCATGGCTATGAATATAAATGCCCTACAAGGTCCAGCGATTTCGCCATCTGTCCCAAAGACCATAATTTCAGGTGTAAGGTCTATATCATAGCCCACTACTTCCTTCAAAACAGATTGGATCCCTTCCCTTAAAGCTTTTAATTCCCCACAGGTAGCCATCATATGGATAATATCTGTTCCGTACATCCCACATCTCGGACAGCTTGTTCCTGTCGTACATCCCCATTTGACAAGATGGGCTGGTGAATAATACAGATCAAATATAGTCTTATAATGCTGCGCTTGTAGGGAAGATGATAATAAAGTAGTGCATCCCAACTCCAATGAACTCAGGAAATTGCTACTACCATCTGCCATTTTCTTACTCCACCTCTCCTTATGTTTTTCTAAATCGTCAGCTTGTTCTACTAAAAAGATAGGGTAGGTTGACCTAATGGCTAAGCTGGGTTTTGCCAACATGTCGTCCAGCAATTGGATACTTTTGAATCCCTGAGCCCCCCCTGTTTTTTTCCCTAAAAAATCCCTTATCTGTAAGTATTTGAAAAAATCCCTTTTCTGTAGCCCATACTGTTCCTGTAGGTCTCGAAATGTCTTGACCCCCGAGTTATCAAAAAAATTTCCTAACCGAGTTACACCTAATGTACACCACTTCGCCATATATTTATCGTGAAATATTTCTGGGAGTAATGAATTCTTCTTGATCATAGTATAATAATTATATCTACCTAGTCCTTTTTTTTTACACCAAAATCGCCACCACTTGTGAGCGGCTTCTAACACTTTATACCTAGTTTTTTTGTAATATCCAGGCTCATGGTATGTTACTAGACACCCATTGGCAGCTTCTCCTATCTGCAGCTCATATATGTTGGGGCTGTCAACAATTGTAGTACCTTCCATATCAAATCCGAATAGTGGGCGCATGTATTGAAAGGCTGCTGCCAATTGATACAATTTTATATTCGGTAAGGACCATCCACCCCTTTCCCGTGGAAGAGACATATATTTACTCGCTCTCCTGCACTTTCCATATGCCCATATAAACCTCATGATCATTCTGTCAATCTCTTTAAATTTTAGATTGGAGAAATACAATGGGATAGTGCGAAATAAATACAACAGCTTCGGAAGGAAAATCATCTTTATCATATTGCATCGTCCTACAATAGTTAAATGTAGATTATCCCATCTACGTGCATCTTCTCTAAATTTAGCAAGTATAGGATCTATATTTAAATTTACTACTTTATCTATATTCGGTGTGATATTAATACCTAGGTATACTGCATGATCCACCCTCCGTGTATCTTTAATATTTGTATATTGATTAGCCAACAGTTGTGTCTTGGCTCCATTTAACGAATATCCAGAAAACCGACCAAATTTTTTCGCCACCACTTCTATTTCTTTTAGTGCTGAATCAGGGGATGGGGTTAGTATGGCTATATCATCTGCGTATGCTAGAACTTTGGTATCCCATCCCTGCCTGTGAATTGGTGGTATCTTATTATTCGCTTCCAATTGTCTCAGCAAAGGGTCTATATACAGAGCAAAGAGAAGAGGAGAGCAGGGGCACCCCTGCCTGGTTCCTCTCCTAATCAATATAGTCTCAGATTGTCCTCCCATTAGTTGTATTTTCGCCGCTGGGGATCTGTATAAGGCCCTAATTGCTGTAATGAATTGCCTCCCTAGCCCAAGCTGTTCCATTACAAACCACAAGTACTTCCACTTTACCCGATCAAAAGCTTTCTCTGCATCCAGAAAGATAGCCGCCATAGGCTCTTTAACAGCTTCCGTGGAGTCAAAGAGTGCTAAGACTCTCTGAATATGATTAGTCGTGTCTCTCCCTGGAATAAACCCGTGCTGCCATGGAGAAACCAACTTTTTGATCACCAATGACAATCGGGCGGCCAAGATCTTTGAATATATCTTGGCATCACTATTTATTAATGTGATCGGGCGATATGAGGCAGGATTTAATGGGGATTTGCCCTTCTTCTGGAATATGACTATGTTAGCTAGGTCCCAAGACGGGGGGATTTTCCCTCCTTTTTGTACCTGAACATACAGCTCCAACATTACCGGAAGCAAAGGTGACTTAAAAACTTTATAAAATTCTAAGGGGATAGCATCAGGGCCAGTAGCCTTCCCTGTGAGCAGATTGTTGATTGCCATTTCTATTGCTGTAATGTCTATCTGTTCTCCAAGGAATAGCTGGTCGCTCTTATCTAGTTTTCCTGTCGTGATAGGATACAAAAACTCTAAGGCTTCTTCATCCGAATAAGCCACTGTATCATCATATAGTTCCTGATAATACCCATGAAACACCTTTCTTATTTTATCCACCTCTGATATTAGCTGTCCTTGTCGATCTATGATCTCCCTGATTACCCCAGCTGCTGTTTTCTGTACTGCCCGAGCCGCTAATAGCCGCCCGGCTTTTTCCCCAAACTCAAGCCTTTGTGCCCGCTGCGCTAAATATTTCTCTGCTATTTTTTGAGCTGTAGTCTCATTTGCTGCTGCTTTGATTATGGCAACCTCTTCCTGTACTTTCGTTATATCTGCTCCAGCTTCTATAGCCATGGCTAGCTGTCTCTCTGCACACTGCAACTTTAATTGAAACTCTATTATTCTCCCTTGAACCTCCTTTTGCCTATTAATACTAAAGCTTAATGTTTCTCCACGTATACCAGCTTTCAGAGTATCCCAAACCATTTCTACTGAAGCGGATCCCCTATTGAACCCCAAAAATTCGGTTATCCATTTGGTCATATGTTCACGGTATTCTGGATTTTTTAAAAGACCCCTTTCAAAGGTCCATCTACTACTCTTTAATTCTAGCCCCTCCAACTCCAAATCTAGCACTATAGGGTTATGATCTGAAACCATCCGGGGATATAATTCGATCCTAGCCTGCTTTAAGAAAACCGGGGAGATTAAAAAATAGTCAAGACGTGCTAATTTCTTATGCGGAGCCGAGTAATAGGTATAACCGGGATCAGGTTTGCGCAGCTTCACCCAAGCATCCACTAGCCCTAATTCTTGTTGCAGAGCACCCATGGCCTTATACACCCGAGGTTTGCGCCCTTGATACTTTTTAGTTGCGAGTGCTAACACATCCTGTAATCCCTCCCACGAGCCATTAAAGTTAAAATCACCACATATGATATAGGGAGGTACCCATCCTGTGAGCTCAATGGCTAAGGTATCAATTACTATCGGATCGTCCGTGACCGCCCCATATATGGAACATAAAGTGAAGCTGCTATGGCCATATCTACATTCTAAGATTGCCCATCTTCCACCAGCATCAGCCTTTTGCCGAGTAAATTGTAATTTGTTGGTCCGGTCTAAAATCGCCACTCCTTTAGTTTTAGCTTCTTGTTTGGACCAAACAATTGCCTTTAGGCCCAGTGAGCCGAAAATCCCGGAGTTTTTATATTCTATGTGCGTTTCTTGCAGGCAGTAAATATCTGCCTTGAAGGTTTTCAATTCTTCAGCAACTCTCCTTCTTTTATGAGGATCGTTCAGACCACATATATTAATTGATGCAATTCTGAATCTAGCCATACCCCCTTTTTTTTTTTATACTTTCGGATCTCTTTTTTTTTTTGGGGTCACTCAAATTTCCATATCTAGCTACACCATCCCTTAGGTTTCATTTCCTTCCTTTTCCATTTCTTTCCCCGATATCTCTCGTCTCCATTAACTGTTCCCTTTCCACATTTTTCCCCAGTTTTACCATTATGGATCCTCCCTCCACCCTTCTTACTTTCCCTTTCCCTTTCCCCATCCCCTTCCCTTTCCCCTCTCCTTTGCCCTCCCCCCAGGCCAGTCGCCCCCTACCCCACCCCTGCCACCCCCCCCCACTGACACTGGCCCCCCATTCTGTAGAGCAATCAGACCCCTAATGGCCTGAATGTTAATGTTGTGCGTATGTCAGCCTGTCCCAGCCCACCGGTACCCCAAGCGCCTATGTCTTCCCTATTTCCCTCCCCCTTTATACTCTATACACTTACCCCCGTCAGATATTCTTTTGCTTTGATTTCTGACGTAAAAACTCTTATTTTCCCATTCATTATGGTTTTTAGCCTAGCGGGGGCCAGCAGATAGGCCTCACCTCCTTTCTCAAAAAATGGCTTGATAAGCTGCCGCAGCCGCCATCTCCGCTCAACTGTAGCATGGCAGAAGTCTGGGCGGGTAAAAAATGTAACCCCATTATAAGTACGCGGATTTCTGGGAGGGGTTTTATCAGCAATTTCTTGACGTACCAGATAGCTCCCTAGATATACCAGGACCGCTCTTGGGTATTTAGCGTCTGCCCGTTGACTACCCTCCCGTGTATTTAGCGGGAACCTGTGAGCCCTCTGTACCTCATTGTCCCAGTCCCGATTCCCTAATTCTGGAAAAGACCCGCGCAGAAGAGTAACCATGTATGTCTGCATATTGTCCCCTTCTAGTCCTTCTGGTATACCCAGAAAGCGAAGATTGTTCCTTCTTTGTCTGTTTTCCAAATCTTCTAGCTTCCACATCACATCCGTTAGCTGTCCATCTCGGGTGGCATTCTGTTCTTTAAGAGTGTCCATATCATCCTCGACTGCCACTATCCGATCTTCCATGGAGCATAGCTTCGCTTCGATTTCCTTGCAAGATTTAGCTACCTTGCGGACTGATCCTTGCAGTCTCTTTGTGGCAACCCTTGCCCGATGGCTATCGATCCGCGTCTCCGTTTGAAGCTCTTTGATTGAGCTATAAATTGACTGCAGGATCCCCACATCGGTGCCAATTTCATAGTTTCTACCAGTGGCACCTATCTCTCCGGCTGCAGGTCCCGGATCGCTTCCATTTTTATCTTTAGCGGAGCTTTGGTTGCCACCTGTAGAAGTGTCAGCCAAGTTAATCCCTGTATAGTCCCACCTTAAGGACCTACCATTCCTAGATGCCATACTTTCAGAGCCCTCTTGTAAACCAGAGCGTGATTTAACAGATTTCCTTTGGCGAGCCTTACGTACTGTGCACTCCCCACTTGCAGATTTGTTGCCTGTTTCAGATATCTCGCTCTCGTCAGTTTCACTAAAACTACAATCAGCGCTACCAAGGTCGGACTCCTCTGTCAAGGAATAAAACTTATCACTACTTTCTCTGCCCCAATCGTTTAGTTGGAGATTTTTCCCCCCCCATAATTTGGTCCCTTATTTTAGGACTGCCGGGAGGATTGGCAGGTTCATTCTCCTCTGCTGTGTGTCCTAATAGGCCACCAGGTTTCCCCTTATTTTGGAGGTCCACCTGTTCACATTGCTCCACCTGTTGGGTTTGTGACTGCCCATTTTCGCAAAGACTGAGCACTTTTATAGTTGCTTTCCGACTGATATCTTGATTTTCTGACATGTTTGCTGTAGGATTATCACCGTAGTCTGGGTTTCTAGTACTTGAGTCTAATGAAGAGGATCCTTTTACTAAACAGTCAGTTTCAGAGAAAGAGGTTGCCATAACAACAGAGGTTCTTTGCATCCCTCCAGCCAGAAAGGCAGTTATAGTAGATTGATTTTTACCTTTCACTTTGTCCTCCAGCAGGGGGGTAGTACTATCACTTGCCTTAGTACTCATCTTTGCGTCTATCATCTGTCCTAGGATAGAGGCATTCTCCCCAGCCGCTTTTCCGGTTGTAGACGCTAGACGTTTATTAGAGCCCAGTGGTTCTCCTTTTCCTCTGCCAGAGCGCACAGTCTTGACACCTTCGTTTTTATCTCCCAGATGCCGATTAGCTTTAGGTGCCATATTTATTATAATGGCCTGAGATAATGATCTAATGGCTCTCGTTATGCCCACTGCTGCCACAAATACCTCTATTATTGTTTGCTTAATCACGCTCCTTAATGACCGTGCAGGAGTAGGCATATGCCATAGTGCATTTCTGTATGTGGCTACGAGCATTTGACGCTTCCTAGGATACTACACCTTCCTTCCTAGGAAGCTAGAATCTTTTTCTACCCCCTGTTCCAAATTGTTTCTCCTCTCTCTTCCTACCGCACCTTCTATTTTTATGTTAACAAAAATGACAGCCCAAACTCATGTAAGATGCGCGGAGAACTATCAGGAAATATTGATATCCTAAGGGGAATCCTCTTTATGATTACATCCGTTTTGCGCAGTTATTACTGCGGAACATAGTGTGTAAAGCGTCAATCCATGCGGCTGTAGCTAGCTAGCTTTATAGTTACTGCGGCTTAACGCGGACTTCTAAGGTATCCAGACGTAGTACAAAAGTCATGTATAGACACACTGCAAAAAACGGTCTGTGCTTTCCCCCATTAGCAGTAAGCAAGTCATATCATGTTGCTACTTCACTTTAGTCATTATTGGTCCTGGCCGGCTATAGAGTTCAACGATACTCGCCCTTCATCTGGATTAAACCACTTCAAATAATGCGGCCACCATCTGCTAAACGCCTCTGCTGCTACTGCCAATCTCGCCTTTTCAAAAAGCCATTAAGACCCTCTTTTCATTTCGAGGGGTTTTAATCTGGATATGATGCCTGCATTTTAGCCCCAGGTCCCTCAACTTCTTAATTCCCGGATAAGAAGTCAGAGTAAATCTTATTTCGTTGCTTCCTATACAGCCACAAGGGCTACAATTCGCTAAATCAGGATAGCGTCCTTGTGCCAAGCAAACAAAGTTTTTCTTTTCCTTTGCAGTTATTAATAGTTGATTATGAAGCCTCCTCCTCCCCCTTACCCCAAAGTTACCACTCTTTTGCTGCGAGGGGGAGGGGGTCCTTGTTGTGGTTGGGCCGCTGTCCTCCAGCCGCGGTGGCTGCCGTGCCTCGCAATCCCGCAAAATCCGCTTCTGAATCCCAAAGCCTAGTGAGGCAGCTGCCGGCCGTGCGGGAAAGGGCGGTAGCGGCTCAATACGAGCGCGGCCAAGAGCGGCCGGTGCAACGGCCGGTGCTGTGACCGTGCGGCGTCTCCGCGGTCAATTTCCTCTTCGCGCTGACTGCCGTCGCCGTGGCGCTTGGTTTCCGGTGGGTGTGGCTAATGGGCCTCACTACGCCGACACCATATTGCCCCCGTCGCCACACTCTCCAACTCCTACAGAAGATTTTCAGATGGATACCAACCGACTGCCAAAAAACTGTGACAGATGCCCTAATCACGAGCGGACTTGATTATGGCAAAAGCCTCATACTGGAACCTCCAAGAAGAACCTGAGCAAGCCGCAACATAGTCAGAACTCCACCGCCAAACTTGTCTTAAATATCTCCCACCAAGAACACATCACAGAACACCTGAAAGACTTCCACTGGCTCACCGTTGAGAAGAGGATCAACTTCAAACTCCTCGTACATGCCTACAGAGCCCTCCACAACATCGGGTATCTCAACCACTGCATCACCTGGTACTCCCCTTCCAGACCTCTCTGCTCATTCCAGCAGTCGCTCGCCAACGTACCCTGAATAAAGAAGTCCTTGGCTGGAGGAAGATCTTTCACCTACCTGGCAGCAAAAAATTGGAACACCTGACCTCTACACCTCAGACAGTCGCCATCGCTGCCTCAGTTCAGGAAGGACCTCAAGACCTGGCTCTTCAACTGATCTCTGTGGGCACACCCCACAGACCCTATGGGTGAGTAGTGTGCTCTAAACTATCTGATTAATTGATTGATGAATGCATAAGCCATATCACAGGGACAAGTCTAACACTATACATGCCCACGTTGGACAACACATAAAGAAGTACTTACCATACCAAACAGTACTCTATGCCATTACATCACCATTTCATTTACACACACATACCCATACACACAACATATACCCTTCTCTTGGAGGGCCAGCACTACCCACAAACTCACATATTGCAAACAAAAGCACATGGACAAGCAAGCAGGCTCAAACACACACAACTGTACCCACACAACACAAGTCAATCAAGAACAACATTATGTTAGAAATGAAATTGCAGGACAAATGTATACCCAAAAAACAACTGTTTGGGATTTATTAATGACAAAAATATTAAAATCCAAAGACCGTTCGCCGCTCCATATATTTGGTCCCAAAGTAGCACAGCAGTGTGCCAAAACTTGACTCCTTACTGCCAGTTAACCTCCACAGGAAGGGGCATCAAGGTAGGGGGCAGGCATGTCAGGGATTATCCAGGGGTGGTGGGGTAGGGAGATTGGACTTGGGAGAGGGGTTTGGGCTTTGACTTGGGAGGGGTGGTCATCTTATTGGGGGAGTGGCTTCTTTGGGAGGGAGACATATGGCTACTTGTGTGGGGCAGGAGAGGCCTTGGAGTTAGAAGGGGTGGCCTGGGGGCTGGGTGAGATCCTTCTGGGTCTAGAATGGGGAGTAACAGGACAAAGGTCAAGGTTAGGCAAAAAAAACATTTTGGGACACACTGGGATGGTCATCAGAAGGGGGTCGGAATTTGGATGTTGAGGGAGTGGTTGTAGGCTCTGTAGGTGTGGATGTCGTGGGTGCCTGCGTATGGGAGTTTATGCTTGTGTGTGGTGGCTGTCCGTTGGGTGGGTGAGTGTGGCCATTTGTATGACTTGGGGGGACATTAGGTGGAGGTGCTGGGAGATGTGGGAGGGCCAGATGTGTGTGTATCTATTGGAGTGGTGACTGCGGGTTGGCTAGATGTTGTGGATCCATGTGTAACTGCAGTTGTGATGTCTGCAGGTGTGGTACTTGTGGTGGATGTCTGTGGGTCTGCTGGGGTGGTGTCTGAAGGTTTGATGGGTGTACTAGGTGTGCCTGTGACTGTTAGTATAGTGCCTGTCAATATGCTTGATGTAGAGTCTCTGATGCTGGGGTTAGTTGGAGTGTTGAGGAAAGTAGGGAGTATTGTTGAGTCTATAGGTAGATGTTGTTTGTGTGTGTGCTGGTGTGTTTTGTGGTGCTTGTGTTTATGCAAGCTACTCGTGGGTGTTGAGGTGGATGTCTGCAGATCTTTCTGTGTGCCTCGGGTAGGTAAGAGGAGGGGGTGACTGGCTGCCATCAGTAAGGAGGCCAGAGCCTGAAAGATGTCTTTAGGCCAGCCATTGCACCATGAATGACTTCCATTCAGATGAGTTGCTGATCCCTGGATGGCATTCACAATGCGTGACTGAACCACAGGGATACTACTCGGGATGTCAATAGCCTCCTCACTTATGGCAGCAGGGATAAAAGGGCTGGGGATTTACCTGCGGCGAAAGAGACGCCCGACCTCTGAGGTGAGCGGGCACTGGCAACTGGGTGGGGAGCAAAGGGAGGGCGGTGATAGAACGGGGGAGGAGGACAAAGAGGGTAAGAGGGTGTGATAGAGTCAGACAATAGAGGCTAGTAGGCGTTATAGTGGTTTATGATTTTATTGCTTTTTTGTATAGTTCTGTTACAGTCTTGTGTTATACAAGTGTCTCTTTTCCCTTTTTTCTTCTCTCTCTCTCTCTCTCTCTCTTTCTTTTCTCTTTCTTTTCTTTCCTCTTGTACGTTCTTCAACTTCTTTACTTTGTTCCATCTTCTTTTCCAGGTGGAGACTCAGGAGGCACATAGGAGGAAAGAAGAACATAGAAGGATTGTTTTAGGAGGTAGGTATTATTGGTGTTACGCTCTCTCTTTTCTCTTTTTCTCTCCCTCTGTCTTCTCTGCCCCTTTTCTTTTCTTTCTTCTTTCATTCTATTTTCTTTACTTAGGGCTGTCTTTTACTCTCTGTTCTTTCTTTTATTAGGTCGTCAATATTCTTTCTTTCTATTTTCTGGCTTTTCCCTATTTCTGTCTTTCCGTCTTCTTTTCTTTCTTTCCTTGGTTCCAAAAGCTTCTCGGTAACCTTCTGTCTCTTTCTTATACTATTTTATCTGTCTGGTCTCCTTTTCTCGTATTCTCTTTTAGGAGTAGGTACTTTCCTTTCCTTTGTTTCCGTTTCAGACTCTCTCTTTTATAAACCATTCCAGTGCCCCGTGAATCAGTGGATGTTACAATGAAAATAAAAATACAAGTAAAAATAAACAGTGGAGGTGCCCCAGGTTAAAGTACCACAGTTTCCCATTTCCCTCCTATTTTTATGAATCAAACAAAATTCAAGTGTTCCCCACTTCCTGCTTTGTTTTTGCTCCGTACCTGCCGGGCCACGCTCTTCCCAGAGTGTGGCCGATCTGTTCGCTCCTTCTCTCCTCCCGGTCACCTTCCTTCGGCTGCACTCTGGGGTTACTCGGCATCTCTCATGGATGTCGTCTTAACTCAGGTGTTTGTTCCGGTCTGCTCATCACGGCCCCGTCTTCTCCTCCAAGAGAAAACTCCTTCTCCTTCCTATCATTCCGTTCAGGCTTAAAAACTCTCTCTGCTTCTGCGTTCTTCCTCCGGATATCGGTCACAGCTGCTCCCATTACTTCCGGGTCAGTGTCGACATTCTCGCGTGTGCCCCCAGGGTACTTTCTGTCCACGCTTGGGTTCTCTGGATGCTCACAACTAGGGTGTGGCTACAGGAGGAGGAATCCGATGATGATGAGGATGTAGATCTTGTCTCCCCTGTGGCACTCTCCTCGCCCTCCAGATCACTGGGTCCCTCTGTGTCAGTGGTGTCTTCACCCAAGGTCCTGTGGCCAGAAGCTTCCCCACTTGCCTCTGCCCCGTCTCCTTCTCTTGCTGGTGCTGATGCTGCAAGGACAAAGAGGAATCGGATCATCACATGTCCATGATAACACTTGACCCACAACTCTGACTGACAAACAATACCCTTATGTCAAGTAGGCCCCAGCTAAAACATGTACCTAAGTGGCACTTTCATGTGCCATAACATATGCATGCATGCCATGTGGATTACCTAAAGTTGACCACAGGGAAATCAGGATCTCAGACAACTAAAATTGCATGGCTGAAGTTTTGGGACCACAATAACCATATAACAACTAAGAGACCTCTTCATCCTCAAAGCTGTTCCACGTTCAGCAGACCTCAATTAAGTAATGGCAAACAATAGTATCCCATTGTAAATTCAATTCCTACATATCCCACACAAGGGCATGCACACAACTCTTGGGCACATATGTAATGAACCAACAATGAGAAATGATGCCCTCACATCCTGCTATGTTGCTTACAAAAGTGCAATATCCTGGAGTAGGTGACATGGAAATACCTATGTCACACTGGAAGGATATCAACAATGTGCACTGCACCAAGTGACATCTGTCTCAACAGAGTCAAGGAGGTAGCATTAATGTCCACACATGAGGCATTGAAAGGAACACTTTTGAGGTCAGGTTCAAAATGTCAGGGAGCAATGTCTCCAGAATATACAAAACAATGAATCAGCAAGCCCCAGGATAGTCAGCACTAATGTCTGAGACCCATTACAGTGACATCTCCTGAGTGTTTCTGTAGAAGCCATCTGCCATTTGCATGTTGGAGAGACAAATAACTTGCAATAATTAATAGAAGGCCCTCAATCTGTTGCCCAATTACTATCCACTATCCACATCCTGGACATGACAACCCTGGTGTCTGTCTGTGGATGAATGACTGTACCCACATATGTTATGTCAACATCACTGCAAGTCACTCCATGATGCATGCCAACAGTCAAGGCACAATCCTTAACCATTACACATGTGCAGTGCATTTTTCAGCATTATTCCACATCAAGGGCATAGATATTCACTAAGTGGTTACACACTCTGGGCCTACTGTCATGTCCCTCATTGCTACTGCAGTTCTATCAGACAAATGACATACTATGACACATGACATCATCTGTCAGAGAATGAACAATGGTGACACACTCCTGTCTGTGGCCCAAGATGAAAGGTAACCCCATTGTGAATGTGCAATTCGACAAACAGGTTGCCATGCACATATATGTGAGGGAACACAGACATCATCTCATCATGTTAGGTAGAACATGCATACAACTGCAGCTTACTAAGGTTTCCTAAAGAGAAAGGGACACATGCTGACATGTAGGCACAAGGAATGTTGGCAACAGTGATGACACATCATTCATGTCAATGGACATTCCACACTTACCAAGGGAAAAATCGTTTGCTACACCTGCAAACAATTAGCCTTGAAAGACATGTCATATGTGTAGGAAAGTCCCCTCTTTCTGGCATGATTACCCACACTTTTTGCTTGTCAGGGTGCTTAGACTGTTTTCGCTGGGATCCTACTAACCAGGACCCCATTGATTGTGCGCTCTCCTCCAAATTTAGTTGCTTTGGTACTTCTTACACCCCACAATTGGCATACTGGTGCATCCCTGTGGGTCCCTAGTATATGGTACTCAGGTACCCCCCAGGGCATTGGTACACCAGGGGTCCCCCTGGGCTGCAGCATGTATTATGCCATCCATGAGAGCCCATGCAAACACTGGGCACAGGCCTGCCATTTGCACCCTGTGTGAAATGGAGCATGTACTCTTTCACTGCTTGTCACTACACCAGGTGACTGAAAGTCACCCCTATGGAAGATCCTTCCAGTCCAAAGGGCAGGGTGCAAGTCCCTGTGTGTGTGTGCACCCATGCATGAGCAGAGGTGCCCCTATGAACTCCAGTTCCAATTCCCTTGACTTTGTAAGTGAGGGAAAGCCATTTTAGCTGTGTACTGGCCACTACCTGTGGTCCAGCTACATAATGGTAACTCCGAACCTAGGTATGTTTGGTATCAAACATGTTGGAATAATACCCCAGTACTGATGCCAGTATTGGTGGCATGATTCCATGCATTCTGGGGGATCCTTGGGGGACCTCCAGTCCTGCCCCTACCAGTCTTTCACAGACTGCGAGCGGCCCACACTGCTGCAGCCCCTCAGACAGGATTCCGCCGTCCTGCTGCTTGACCATCTCAAGCAAGGGGAGGCAGAACAAAATATTTCCTGTGAGAGAGGGGATGCAAATTCCTCTTCCTTGGAAGTTGGTGTCACTGGGCTGGGAAGGGGTAGCCTCCCCATGCCACTGGTTTGCTTTGAAGGGCACATTAGGTGCCCTCCTGGTGTATCCAGTTTGTACCAGTCCGGGGACCCATGGTCCCCGATCGGGCGTGAAACTGCATAAAGGAAAAAGGAGTAATCACCCTCCTGTCCATCGCCACCCCAGGGGTGGAGCCCAGAGCTCCTCCAGGTGGCCACTTGATTCTGCCATCTTGGAAACAAGATGTGTAGAGACCCCTGGGAGCATCTGACTGGTCAGGCTAGGTAGCTGGTGTCAGTGACCCCCTCTCACCTGGACCTCTCTGCAAAGACATATTCTGCTCCTGGCCACCAGAACCGCTGCTGTACTTCACAGGAACCGAACAAGACTGCAACACTGAGATGACCTCTCCTTGCAATATTGTTTCCATGGGTCCTGTCAGCAAATTGCAACAGTTCCACAGCTGTGCATCTTCTAGGGTTAGCAAGACTTCAGTTGCAAAAAAGAAGCAATAAAGAATCTCCCTTGAAGTGAAGGAGTCACTTCCCTCCATTGGCAGGCACATAAGGCAAAAATGTCTGCCCCCGGGCTCTGCTGTCCTCTGGACTTGTGAAGATTCTCCAACACAGGTGGTGGTTCTAAGGGGTACTCTGGGTCCTCTCTGCCTTTTTTCCAACTTGGGAGACGGTAACTCTCCCCTAAAACCAGTTACATTCTTATCAGAGAAAACAGCCTCATTAAGCTGCATATTAGCAAAGAGCCAAGATATGGCCTCATAACAGGATCTGCTAGGATACAGGGAGTCGGCACAGTGCCACAGTTGCATGGCAAAAGTGAATCAACACCAGCTTAGTCTTGGACCCATGCTGTCAGATACATTTGACAGGCCCTGGTCTCTGCGGGCTGAGCAGACAGAACCTACATGAAACTCCATTCCCATCAATTCCATGCATGGCAGTACATCATGTAGCCAACAGCAATTTGCATGTAGTGTGTGTGTGTTGTGTGGCAACCTGAAGGGCAGAGTGAGTCAGGATATGCCTTCCAAACAACAGTTTAGCAAGGGCAGATATGGTATGGAATCTCTGTGGCAACATATACATTGCTCACTTTACACACAACTGACACACACAACATGCATACACAGCTCATGCCGTCCTGTAAATACATGTTGTCTCACATTGACAACATCCAAGAAGTAAGGGATTTCTGGGGATGGCTGTAATATCACCTCAACTAGTTCTGTGCATCCAACACAGGGTGGATCAGGAAACACGCCCCACAATGTATTAGAACTCAACATCTGGCACTGAACACAAATACATGCACATTGACTCTCCCATTGACACCACACTGACTGCACATACATAGCCTTGAGTTTACATTCTGTCACGCATGGGCACAATATAGCCTGTGAGGAGGGAATATATGGTGAAGTACAGAGAAAATATGTGCACATGAGGCACTTACCTGCTCCTCTGGTGCACCATAGAGCTGCACATACAGGGGTGGGACCTCAGGCACCAGAATCTCCGACTCCTCTGGTGAGAAGATTGGGGCCCTATCACCTGCGACTGGATGTGGCATGATGCTCCAAGAGGCAGTACACAGCAGCTCAGGTAGTGGAGGTCTTGCTGGCAGCAGTGTCAGGAGTCAAGTGAGGGATTTTGCAGAACATGGCGTTCACGTCCTCCACGTATGCAAGCCTCACCACCGGCAGACACAGCAATTGGCCTGTCACTCTCACTGGCAACAGCGTTAGCCTATGGCTGTGTCCTCCACATTGCAACTGCTCACCACCATGATGACTTTCGCCGGCGGTCGTGGACGGTTCCTAACGTCCAGTGTAGTAGGTCATGCAGCCGCCATTTTAGAGGCCTGAAATGCATTATATGGCTCAGAATTATGCTTCACACCTCCACGCTTGTCTTGTCCTGACATGGAGGTCCTCCTACTCAAACACCATTGTTTTACATTGCTAGGCACATATAGTAATATTCATTTTGACCCAGTTCCCCCCCAACAAAATTAATTTTTAAGCTTGGGACATCAAGTCACAGTCAGAGTGCCATTTTTATTGCACAAATTGTTGATGCAAAGCAAGATAGTGACATGTGACTTCTGTGTGGTCATCAGTTGTAATGTGTATTGTGTATCATGTCCACACCTTCCTACATGCCTTGCAACTTTTTTATCATTGACATGCATCCTGTATGTTGCAAGGGATACATTGGATAATGGCAATACTCATTTCTTGTCATACATGAGTACCCATGGAGAGGGAGGATCAGGCGACCTCCTGTCTATCGTCCACTACCAGACCTTCAGACCATAGAAGAACGCCATATCATCCAGATCTACTGTCTGAATTGGCAAACAATCATGCACCTGTGTTGTCAGTTGGAGCCAAATCTGATGCCTGCCATTTATCATCCAGCAAGCATACCACCCATTGCACAAGTTATGGCAGTGTTGCACTTCCTAGCCACAGTGCCCTTCTAAAATAAAGTGGCCCTATCTCCTGGGATGTCCTAGCCCATGTTCAGTCTGGTTTTGAAGGATGTACTCTCAGCAATGTTGAAACATCCGGACAGCTAAATCCGGTTTCCTCAACGTGAGGTTTTTGCCCATGTGAAGGCTGACTTCTGTGGTTTGGCACACATCCACATGTGGTGGGAGCTATTGATGGTACACATGTTGCCTTGTTTCCACCACATGGCAATGAACGAGTGTACCACAACAGAAAGAACTTCCATTCCATCAATGTCCAAGTTGTTTGTTTGGGGGATCTCTACATTTCACAGGTCTGTGCCCCTCATGCGGGTTTAGCCCATGATACCTTCATTATGCTGAACAGAGCAACCCCCTAGCTGATGTCACGGCTGTACCCAGTGACGGCCTGGCTTGTTGGTAAGTCACACATGTCCAATTTGTATATGTGTAATGTCTGCTGCAACAAATCAGATGAGGGGGACTCATAGTTGCACATATGTCCCATTCCATAACAGTCAGCATACCCAAACCGTCCATGGTAGTTGATGCCGGTGAGGAATCCAACTACGCAGGGAAAAGTCCACTTCAGCGATGCCCATGGAAGAACAAGGCATGTCGTGGAGTGGAATTTTGGGCTCCTGATGGCCAGACTTAGGTGTCCTGGGCAAGATGGGTGGAGCCCTCCTCTACTCACCCGAAAAAGTGTGGAAGATCATTATGGCCTTCTGCATGCTCCACAACACTGTCCTGTGGAGGAATATCCCACACATCTCAGATGAGGGAGAGCTAGAAGTACCATCTGGTGGGAATCCTGAAATGCCAAGTGAGGATGACAGTGAGGAGGAAGGTGGAGACTTGCAGCCAGATCTCATCAATCTCTACTTTCCTGAGTTTAAGTATGCAATGTGATGTGATTACTGTGACTGTATGAGGAACTTTAGTTGTCAGGATGTGTGGATTGGGTGTTTTTCCAAAAGATAGGGGATCTTATGCTTTGCCGTATACAGCCAAGGGTTTCTTTCTAAGTCAGAAGTGAACATTTTGCTACCTTGATTATCTATAGGGTTTGTGCAATGTAAGTGTATAAACTGATGTTTGATATGAGCCTTTGGTCATATGTATGAATTTCCAACCTAAACTCCTTGTATTGTTTATATCCAGGTTCCTTTACCATGACAACCTCAAGTGGGCATTTCAGAGTTGTGGCATTGGCGGGTATCTGATTCTGTTCTGACATAGGAAGTGGACATGGATTAATCCAGGTATTGTTGATCACAGATTTAGGGTGTATGAGTCCTGTACCAAACCAGCTTGGACAGTGGGTTGGTGGAAGTCTGAAGTGCACAATACATTGGTTTGATGTGGTGTGTTAGGCTAATTGTCTCACGTGTGTGATTATATGGTCTTGACATATGTTGTCATCAAATGCAATCCATGCATTCTCCCTTCACATTGTGTCGACAATGATCTTGCATGACCTGTTTGTAGCAGTAGATATGTTTCACCATTGCAGGCCACAGTGCCTGTCCCACAACACTGACATAGGTTTGTGTTGTACCACCAGATGCTTGGTCATTAAATTTAGCATGGACCTATGATTAGGGACTGTTGTACTGCCCTCTGCCTCTGCCATGGCTTATGTTATGTTGGCAGATCTGGCTTTGGTATGTGATAAGGCTCAAGCTGATGACAACATCCACAAATCTGTTAGCCTATTCTACGGGATGAGGTCTTACAAATCCCTTTCTTCTGTGGTCTGGGGGACTGTAACTTGCTACATCTACCTTGACTCACTGTTCTTGGCTATGACAGTCCAGACATTTTGACAGTGTATGTGCTGTACAGGGCAATTAAATGTTTGGTGTGACCAGATACTTGTATCAGTGAGTTATTAGTAATCCTCAGCATGACACTACCTGTGACATATACCTCCTTGCATAACCATCTTGTGTCTTCCTCATATGCATCACATGGGCTTACATCTCAACATTTCAAAATGTGGAACAGACGCAAGCAGACAATGATTTTTTGATAGGTGAGTTTTTTTTACATAGGTGCATGAAATAATCATGCGATGCACCACAAAAAGAAAGTGAAGGGATCAGTCACGGTGGATGTAATCATTCTAGTAGGTGCCACAACATTTGAAGTCCAAAGTCCAGTGTCCTACTACTATAGAAGATGGAAGCTGGTTGAAGAACAGTCAACAGAGTGAATATGTGGCACATATAGGATTGGCAGTGGTTGGTATCTTGCCATCAGATGCTCCTGGATTCTTGGCTGGACGTCCCTGCTTGTGGGGATTTCTGCTGCAACAGAGGCAGGGGTGTCTGAGGCAGGTCCTTCCCCTGACAGGGCCTCCTTTCCCGTGGCTGTCCCAGTGTTGAAGGGATTGGTGTTACTTGGCCAAAGGAAGGGGTTTGGTGTTGCTCATGGTTCCTGATCAGGGTATTCCTTATCTCCCTGAACACCCCTGATAGGGAGGCCAGGATGGTTTTGGTGTCTTGCCACTTTTCCAGTGACTCACAATGGACGTCCCCCTGCAGCTACTTCATTTCCCTGAGTTTCGTAAGTACCTGGCCCATCAGGCCTTGGGATTCTTGGCAGGCTACTAAGACTTGAATGATGGTGTCCTGACCAATACCATCCCCAGTTGCCTCATGCCCCTGGCCCGCAACATCCCTCCCACGAGCCGTACCCACACGTGCCTGCGCCCTTGCCACAGATTGTCCCCTACCACTTGTTCTAGGACCATCATTGTCGGGGTGTGTTGCTGAGACTCAGGATCCTGGACTGGGGGAATGAGAGGGTTGTCACTATTCTATATACATAGGCTGCAATGTTTATGCAACTGGGCTGTGAGGACTCAATGTGGTCACAGTGAGGCTCACTGGTGTTATCTGACCTTTTGCCCTGATGGGTCAGAACTGTCCTCAACGTCCAGATGTCCAGGAGTGTTGTCCTCACTGAGGGCTTCATCCATGGTTATAGTGGCAGTATCTTCAGTGGTCTTAGTGTTCCCAGTGGCAGCTCGACATGTTGATGTGAGAGATACAATGTTACAGGTTGTATTTTCACATCTACCTCCAATAGTTTTCAGTGACATTTAGCAAAGGCTGTGTACACATTGTATTTGCAGGTTTCCCTTCTGTGACAGATACACTTGCTATCAATTGTATTGACCTGACATTTGTGAAACATACCAATTTCAAGTTAGCCAACCAGCTGCAGGGTGTATACATTCTTTAGCACTTGGGAGGATGGGTGTAGACTTACATCTTGCCACCAGTGCAGGCAAAACAGTGGCTGAGCAGGATGTGGCTTTGATCCTTTTAAAGCCTAGTTGACTGTTATACAGGCACACCTAGCACTTTGTTGTATATGTGATTGGAGTCATCATGTGGTCAGTACATTGTGAATGTGTCTGCTGCCAATGCCATTCAGGTGATGCATCTTGAGGCCTTTGGTTCTTGTTTTTTTCACACAGGTCGAGCTGTCCTTCCTGTCCACAATATTTTCATCTTGGCTTAGCTGCTCAAGATAGATTTTGGTGGTGAGCTACATCACAGAGTATACCATGATCTGCATCTTTGTCCCTCCCAGGTGAGTAAACCTCATTTGTGAGTTCACAGACAGATGCATTAAGGCATACAGACACTGGCTGGGTGATTGGAGTTACAGGGACTGGCCCTTCTGGGATCTACGGTCATGTTACTCCATGTACTACACACAGTATACATAAGTAATCCTTCCAGGTGAGTTAACTTCCATTGCGAGTTAACAAACAAGGACATTTGAACAGATAAACTGTGGACTTGTGTTTGGAGTTGGAGAGACACAGCCTCCTAGTCTTAGCGGTCATTTCAATCCCTGTATTTCACGCACTTGTTATATGTCACCCCATGTGTGAATTCCCAAAGAATGGTATTTTTACAAGTGTACACTAGACTGGTTGTTTGAGTGACAGAAAGGGATCCTCCTGTGATTTGCAACCATGGTACTCCATGTATTAAAAACACTATACTTACGGTTTCTTCCCAGGTGAGTACACTTCAATGATGATTTAGTACACAGGGGTATTTTGGGGGATACCATTGTTTTGGTGTTTGGAGTTTGGGGAACAGTGCCTGCTGTGAGCTGCAGTCCTATCACTCTCATTGCTCCCCAATACCTGACAGATGCCTACTCCCCCAGGGAGTACACATCATATGGGATTTAAAAGTACTGTGGACTTTAGAGGATAGAACACAATTCTGGTGTGTGTAGTGCCAGTACCAGTGCCTCCTGGCCTTAGCAGTCCTGTCAGTGCCTGTACTACACACACTTTACAAAGGTCATCCTCTCATGTGGAGCTGACAAACAAGTTAAATTTGAGAAGGAAACACTGTTCTGGTGTTTGGGGTGACAGTAAAACTTGCTTGCTGGGAGTTTTTGTCCTGTCAGTCCCTTTACTACACAGACTATACAACTGTTATTCTCCCAGGCGAGTCCACTTCAATTTGTAGTTGAAAAACAAGGGTGTTTGGAGCAGCAAACACTGGACTGGCCGAGTGGAATAACAGTAACAGAACCTCCTGGTCTTAACAGTCATGTCAGTCCCTGAACTACACACAGTATACAACTGTTTTCCTCCCAAGTGAGTTCTTTTCAAGTGGGAGTTGAGTAACAAGGGTCTTTGGTGCAGAAGACACTAGGCTGGCTGAGTGGAGTAGCAGACACAGTGCCTGCTGGGAGTTGCAGTCATGTAAGGCTCTGTACAACACAAACACTGTACAAAGTTCATCCTTTTAGGTGGGTACACTTCAGTGGGGAGTTGACAAACAAGTTGATTCAGAGAAGGATACACTGTTCTGTTTTTTGTGATTGTAGAATAGTGTCTATTGGGAATGGTAGTGCTGCCAATCCCTGTACTACACAAACAATACACAGATGTTTTTCCCCCAGGTGAGTCTACTTCACATGTGAGATGCCAGACTGGGGTCTATGGACAGGTGGACAGTGGGGTGGTGAGTGTGGTGATAGTGAAGGTGGCAACAGGTGAGCAGTGAGCATGCATGACAACACATTTTGGTGACATATTTTTGTGTTGTGACTTACCAGACTCTACTCCCCCAGGTATTACTGTCAAGCCCTCAGGATGCAGGATGGCCAAGACCTTCTCCTCCCAGGATGTGAGTTGTAGGGGAGGAGAGATGGGAACCACTGACAGTCTTCTGGACCTGCAGCTGGTACCTGAATGTTATGGAACAGACCTTCCTCCTGAGATTATTCCACCTCTTCCTGATATCGTCCTTTGCACGTAGGGTGGGCCTACAGAATTCACTCTGTTGACTATCCTTTGCCACATTTCCATTTTCCTGGCAAGAGTTGTGTTTTGGAGTTGGGCGATGCACCTGTGTGCCTACTGAGTGGTACAAAAACCTGTGAAGACGTTTGGCAGCATTTCAAGCGACCCCTTCAGTTACATACGCTCTCTGCTGATGACGGCCGAAAGCCAGAAACACGTGTCCAGAGATACGGCACTCGCTGCACCTACCTTAGGTGAAAGACTTTCTACAGCGATACAGCACTTGCTGCACCTACTTAGGGTGAATCATTGTTTGAAAAATTATCGCTATTTATATTTAAATGACTGCATTTACCATGATGCCTTGGGGCTATTTTCCGCTTGAATGCAAGGCAGTGTGCTCCCTTTTTCTTTTTGGATGTCTAAATGACAGCTCCCGTGAGCCTCTTGCTGACGAGCACTGGCGATGCACCTGTGTGCCTACTGAGTGGTACAAAAACCTGTGAAGACGTTTGGCAGCATTTCAAGTGACCCCTTCAGTTACATACGCTCTCTGCTGATGACGGCCGAAAGCAAGAAACACGTGTCCAGAGATACGGCACTCGCTGCACCTACATAAGGTGAAAGACTTTCTACAGCGATACAGCACTTGCTGCACCTACTTAGGGTGAATCATTGTTTGAAAAATTCTCGCTATTTATATTTAAATGACTGCATTTACCCATTTACCATGATGCTTTGGGGCTATTTTCCGCTTGAATGCAAGGCAGTGTGCTCCCTTTTTCTTTTTGGATGTCTAAATGATGGCTCCCGTGAGCCTCTTGCTGACGAGCACTGGCGATGCACCTGTGTGCCTACTGAGTGGTACAAAAACCTGTGAAGACGTTTGGCAGCATTTCAAGCGACCCCTTCAGTTCCATACGCTCTCTGCTGATGACGGCCGAAAGCCAGAAAGACGTGTCCAGAGATACGGCACTCGCTGCACCTACCTTAGGTGAAATACTTTCTACAGCGATACAGCACTTGCTGCACCTACTTAGGGTGAATCATTGTTTGAAAAATTCTCGCTATTTATATTTAAATGACTGCATTTACCATGATGCCTTGGGGCTATTTTCCGCTTGAATGCAAGGCAATGTGCTCCCTTTTTCTTTTTAGATGTCTAAATGACGGCTCCCGTGAGCCTCTTGCTGACGAGCACTGGCGATGCACCTGTGTGCCTACTGAGTGGTACAAAAACCTGTGAAGACGTTTGGCAGCATTTCAAGCGACCCCTTCAGTTACATACGCTCTCTGCTGATGACGGCCGAAAGCCAGAAACACGTGTCCAGAGATACGGCACTCGCTGCACCTACCTTAGGTGAAAGACTTTCGACAGCGATACAGCACTTGCTGCACCTACTTAGGGTGAATCATTGTTTGAAAAATTCTCGCTATTTATATTTAAATGACTGCATTTACCATGATGCCTTGGGGCTATTTTCCGCTTGAATGCAAGGCAATGTGCTCCCTTTTTCTTTTTAGATGTCTAAATGACGGCTCCCGTGAGCCTCTTGCTGACGAGCACTGGCGATGCACCTGTGTGCCTACTGAGTGGTACAAAAACCTGTGAAGACGTTTGGCAGCATTTCAAGCGACCCCTTCAGTTACATACGCTCTCTGCTGATGACGGCCGAAAGCCAGAAACACGTGTCCAGAGATACGGCACTCGCTGCACCTACCTTAGGTGAAAGACTTTCTACAGCGATACAGCACTTGCTGCACCTACTTAGGGTGAATCATTGTTTGAAAAATTATCGCTATTTATATTTAAATGACTGCATTTACCATGATGCCTTGGGGCTATTTTCCGCTTGAATGCAAGGCAGTGTGCTCCCTTTTTCTTTTTGGATGTCTAAATGACGGCTCCTGTGAGCCTCTTGCTGACGAGCACTGGCGATGCACCTGTGTGCCTACTGAGTGGTACAAAAACCTGTGAAGACGTTTGGCAGCATTTCAAGCTACCCCTTCAGTTACATACGCTCTCTGCTGATGACGGCCGAAAGCCAGAAACAGGTGTCCAGAGATACGGCACTCGCTGCACCTACCTTAGGTGAAAGACTTTCTACAGCGATACAGCACTTGCTACACCTACTTAGGGTGAATCATTGTTTGAAAAATTCTCGCTATTTATATTTAAATGACTGCATTTACCATGATGCCTTGGGGCTATTTTCCGCTTGAATGCAAGGCAGTGTGCTCCCTTTTTCTTTTTGGATGTCTAAATGACGGCTCCCGTGAGCCTCTTGCTGACGAGCACTGGCGATGCACCTGTGTGCCTACTGAGTGGTACAAAAACCTGTGAAGACGTTTGGCAGCATTTCAAGCGACCCCTTCAGTTACATACGCTCTCTGCTGATGACGGCCGAAAGCCAGAAACACGTGTCCAGAGATACGGCACTCGCTGCACCTACCTTAGGTGAAAGACTTTCTACAGCGATACAGCACTTGCTGCACCTACTTAGGGTGAATCATTGTTTGAAAAATTCTCGCTATTTATATTTAAATGACTGCATTTACCATGATGCCTTGGGGCTATTTTCCGCTTGAATGCAAGGCAGTGTGCTCCCTTTTTCTTTTTGGATGTCTAAATGACAGCTCCCGTGAGCCTCTTGCTGACGAGCACTGGCGATGCACCTGTGTGCCTACTGAGTGGTACAAAAACCTGTGAAGATGTTTGGCAGCATTTCAAGCGACCCCTTCAGTTACATACGCTCTCTGCTGATGACGGCCGAAAGCCAGAAACACGTGTCCAGAGATACGGCACTCGCTGCACCTACCTTAGGTGAAAGACTTTCTACAGCGATACAGCACTTGCTGCACCTACTTAGGGTGAATCATTGTTTGAAAAATTCTCGCTATTTATATTTAAATGACTGCATTTACCATGATGCCTTGGGGCTATTTTCCGCTTGAATGCAAGGCAGTGTGCTCCCTTTTTCTTTTTGGATGTCCAAATAAATGTGACTCTGCTTATATGATTTCATCCACCATGACTCTTAACTCATCTTCAGTGAAACAAGGATTTTTCTGGGGTGACATGGTGGTGATAAAAAAATAAGAAGCAAGTTAACGGGTGATGGTGAGTTTATGAATTTGGGAAGTGCAAATAGTCATGAATGGAAATAGAAGTGTATTGAAGGTGTGGGATATGTGCTTAGGGAAAGTTGGAGGCGTGCCTATGCTGAATTTTTTTTTTTTTTATGCATGCTGACTTCTGGGTTTGGGGTTGAAGAAGCAAAAGATTGTGGTGGGTGAAGGGTGTGTTTTATAGTGTGCTTTGCTGGTGTGTTGAGTGTGGCAGTGTGTGTCAGCTGTGTTGTTTTCAAATCCATCCAATGTGGTGCTTTGTATTACTTTGGTGAGCGCAAACCACTGTGGTTTGGACCTCCATTGGTGGACCTTCACTTCGACTTTTTACTTGTAATACGGACGGTTGTTGGTCGACGGGCTGTCGGTGCTGGTGGTGGACCACCTATTTCCCGCCCTCAACGGTACTGGCGGTCTAGCATTTTTGGCTGGCATTTGGTGGTCCTGTCTGTGTAACTCATATTACAGCAGTCTTTTGGCAACCACCAAAATTGTAATGAGGTCCTTAATCTGAGCCATTGGTGATCCATCAGACCTGTATTCCAGATCATTATTTCTGTCCTCCACAGACCAAAACCAACCTGTTGTGCTTAGGTTCCCATTTGAAGACGCCCTTGCCTGGCAGGTCAGGCTAGACCGTTCCTATTGGAGCACAACTATGGCTGATTTGCATGTGGCTGGTATCTTTCTAAATTGTCTTTGTGAGCAAAAGACAATGGACTGAAATACATATCAAATGCAGAGTTACTAGTTTAAATACAAAGGACAGAACTTAAAAGAGGGTTTGGTTTTGTTCCATGATCCAGCCTGGATGTTCTTGGTAGTGGTAGGGGCTCAGACGAGGTTAGAGAGAGTGCATACAATAAGGTTAATGGCATTTTCACATAGGAGAAACAAGTGTTTCATTAAACCATCAAGGTTCTGTTGCAGTGATCAATCCTGCTTAGGGTAGTAGCATCAATCATGGTTTTGGAAGAGTGAAATTTGAGGTTGAGCTATATCTTGTGGATGGGGAGAAAGTAGATGCGGGCAACAATTGCAGTGTAGAACATGAAAGACAACAGATGCATGAGTCTGCCAAAAATGGACTCCTAAGCTTCTGACTGAATACGAGAGTTAGAGACCGCCTGGTGGGAAGTACATGTTTTTTTTTGGAGTATGATCTCTTTTTAGGGTCGAGTGTGTAAGCGCTCTGGCCCCTGTTGTAAACTCTCTGTGGGCTTTTAACTATGCCCATGTCACGCCCGTCACTTTCACTGCTTCGTACGCTTGCTTTTTCAAATTCGCTTGATTTTATTTGTGAAAGGCATGCATCCATCATGCCTTTTCCGGTGTTTAGCCCTCCCTTGTTTTTTGCATAGTTTCTGGACTACTGTTTCTTTTTATGTTTTACACAGCGCGATCTTGCTGGGTTTTGAACAGCACGATTGCACTTGTTTTAAAAAAAAAAACATTCTAACTTTTGTCCGTCCCCAGGCACTGTCGTGCCGCGGCCCACCCCAACCCGAGCTGAGCGATCGGCTCGGGCACGGCTGGTGCAGCGGTTAATGTTCTTGGCGGGCGGGCGGGCGTGCTGCGCCCCTTCTGTCCTGTATTTCCTCGCACGAGGCCCCAAAGTGGGCATTGGACCTTGGCGAGTTCTGGGCGTGGCGCGCCCTCTAAATTAGGAGTGGTCACCCCCCCTCCGACTCCTCACTTACCTGGTGCAGCCTGTGCTTTTTCTTTTTCTCTTCTTTTCTCTTCCTTCTCTTCCTTCTCCTCTTCTTCTTTCTTCCTTTTTGGATGGCTGATAAGGGACGATGTCTCCAATATCTTATTCATTGGAAGGGTTATCCTCTTAGTGAGTGTTCTTGGGAAGATGCCTCTTCTATTCACACCCCCTCTTTTGATCTGTCAGTTTTTTCATTTACATGTGAACAAACCCAGGGCTCGGGGAGGGGGCTACTGTCGTGCCATGGCCCGCCAAGACCCGAGTGGAGTGATCAGCTCGGGGTGCAGCTGAAGCCGCGGTTCATGTTCTTGGCGGCCAGGCGTGCCACTCCCTTTCTGTCCTGTATTTCCTCGCACGAGGCCCCAAAGTGGGCATTGGGCCTCAGCGAGTTCTGGGCGCGGCGCGGCATGCCCCCAAAATTAGGAGTGGGAACCCCCCCCCAACTCCTCACTTACCTGGTGCAGCCTGCTCTTTTACTCTTCTTTTCTCTTCCTTCTCCTCTTCTTTCTTCCTTTTTGTTACATTTAGAAGCCATGTTCTTCTTTATCCCAGCATGCCTTGCTTCTATCCTTTTTCCCTGCATGCTTTAGGACCCTTTTCCAAGATGGCGCCTTTCTTTATATCCTCCTATAGTCTTTTCCCAATCCAACATGGTGTCTTTTTTCTTCCTGTCTGTCATTTCCTGTTTTAGGGCATATAAGGAGTGTGATTCTTGTTCTCCTTGCGCTGCAACACTTCCTTTGGTGGTGATCTTCGCTCCGGTTGTTTTTTCTCCAGCTTTTTTCCTCACCTGTTCCAGTTTCTTCTAGTATTTGTTTTCTTATTGGAAGACTTACCTTTTTGCTTATTTTTCCTTCCAGGGAGTTCCAGCCATACAGGTTTTTTCCCTTTGGGGTTTTTCCTCTGGGGCTCCTTCTGGAGGGCACGGACTGCCTTTGGCGTTCCATCGTCAGCAGCACCATGGCTACCAGAAAGGGCCCCTTTTACCTTGATCAAGGCAGAACCTACAAGGATCGAGACCACTCTGCAGTTCCAGTTGGCCAGAGACATAAACAACGAGTAGCACATGACAGTCATACTCTTGCCCGCCCTCCCCATGAGATTTGTGCGGGGTGCCGTTGCACATGTGTATTGCCACGCATCCTCTAGTTTACAAAGCTAATAGCTCTAACTCGATCAAACGTGTTTCCGATGATGCATTGTAAGCTCTCTGTCCATGTGAAAAAGAATGTGCAGTGTGGTCCTTGTAGATGGCTGGTGTCATTCCAACATCGCATTTGTGCTGTGTAATGCTAAGATCTAGCGCTATGTTCAACATTGTCATCGGTGATACGAAGTGCCTCCAATGATCTGCAAAACAAATACACATGACGCTGATGCAAGAGTGTTCTCAGCTGGCACATTACCGGGGTATGTACTCAGCTAACACCTTCCTGTCCTCACATAGCACCTTCCTCTTCTGAGCTGGTAAACGTGCGGAGTCCAGCGGCCAGGCTCTAAGAGTTCAGCCTGGAATTCCATATTGCCACTGAGATGCCACCAGTGGCTGCGTCCCTTCCGGGTACTTAACTCAGACACTTCAGCTTTCCACGGAGGGAAAGATGGATAATTAGCGCCATGCGCTGCTGCACAGTGAGTTCCTGTCTGGGCGGGAGGACAGCGCTGCCCAAGAGTTGTGTGGCCCTTGTACAAAAACTGCAGAATACACGCCTTTAGGAGTTACCAAAGTCATCCTGTTCCTAAGCTCCCTCAATTTTGACAAAGATAAAACTGGGCCAGCAAACTCCTGATTTCATAAATGCCCGGCTGAAGCATGTCCAATAGCACCTTGAGGCAGTCCTGGCATATTTCTGAAGCACATCTTGCGCACGAGGGATTTCGGGTTTTTTACCATTTTGATTGTATGGGTTCAGAAATTCCAGCGTGCAAAGTGATGCAAGTGAAAACGCCAGGACAGAGTGGGGGTTCCCCACTTGTTTAAAGTTGTGTGAATTCCTCTCAGATGTAGGTTGTTTGCGTTTACAGAGCCAATAGCTCTAACTCTCGTTTAAATACCGATGGCTTATTAAACAGAAATGGGTGCAATTTAGTAATTTCTTATGTGTCCCGTTATACCGCTCCCTTCTGTACGGGTTCGCTTCATTAAAAAATGTCTGTGTTAATTGAGGACTGAAAGTGAAATAACGTGGACATTGAACCGGCTGCATCAGAGTCATGAGTGCCAGTCGCCTGATCTCCTGCGTTGGTGAAATACATGTGTAATGGTTATATTTTTATTTCATTCTGTTCTTATGCCTGTTAAACCTTTAGTTGTAAAATGTATGTGCAGGACCCTCGCTTCCTTCAATGACACACCACAGCCTGGCTGTTCTCGCCAGACACCTTCACAATGAACGGAACAGCTCTGACTCGATGATATGCACTATAATTCCCATATAAGGAGGCCGATATTTTATATCAGAAAACCACTTGCTTAGGTTTCAGCTGAAGAAAGGATATAAAGTATTACTGGCACCAGTAGCGGCTTGCAAGCTCGGAAGGGGCGGGGTGGACCGTGGGGGTGGGGGTTGGGAGGAAATAAATATTAAATGAAAAAAACAAATTATCTTCTCCTACGCCGCGCTCTGCTCTGCTGCTTCCTCGCTGGCTCTGCAGGCACAGGCTCCCGGCCTGCCCTACACCAATCCTGACGCTGCTCAGAGCAGCATCAGGATCGACTGGGAGCCCCAGGGTGGACGCTCCCAGGCAGACTGGGAGCATGTGCAGGCTGGTTGCTGGGCTGGAGAGAGCCCTTTTGCGCATGTGTGTTTGGCCAGCCCGAGACGGCCGGCAAACACACATGAGGTTTGAGGAGGAGTGCTGTGCCCTACCCCTCAGTGCATGTCACTCCCCCAGTGGCCCGACCCCTTTACTAGAAAACAATCATAAACAAAGTTTATGATTGTTTCCTGGTAAAGGTTGTGCAGCTGCTGCGGGGGCAGGGGGCTGGCGGGGGAGGGGAGGTTTAGGCCCTTCTGCCCAAACGGAGGAGCTGCCACTGACTGGCACGGTAGAAAACATTTCACAGGCGTGTATCCTACATGCACGAGGGTATGACTCCATAGACTAAACAATGCAAGAAGATATTTCAAATGTATAACTGCTTCATGACATAATTATCATTATAAACATGGAACTGCCCACATTAATCCCAACCCCCGACGATTTTTCAAGATATGAATGGGCTGACCTTCATGTGTGCAACTCTTGCAGAGTCCATAACAGTTTTCTTTGTTTACCTGCAGTAACTTATATGAGCCTGGCAACAGATTGCTACGTTAATTGATTAGATTGTACTTGCTCAACATGACCATGTTTCTTACAAATGCGATTTTGTTGTTGTTCTAATGCCAAACGTATATTTCTGATAAAGTTTTTATTGGGTTTATATGATAATCGTATATGTTTTATTAATCTTTCCTTATGGTAATTATGACCATGATTCAGGCCAAGTTAACATCCTTATTACACTATGACTGTTTGAACACCCTTGATATGTTTGGGTGACCCTTCTAGTTTATTTCTCTTGTTACTCCTCCATGGCTGTCTGGTTTTGGGAATTGTCTTTGCAGCTCTGATGAGCGGGTGGTGATAGTGGTGTTCTATTGGAATTAGCATGGCAGATTTAAATTAGGATGCTAAATGGCAACATTTTCATTTTTGGCTGCAGATAGAGGAAGAAGGTAATGGACGTGATTTAGTTGTATTCAGGGCCACTGGAATTATGTGGCAGGAAAAAAACAAATTTTGAGGCAGGGTTGACCAAATTATGTGGCAAGAAAGGTTACAACACCAATAACTCTAACTAAAGCAAATGTAAGACCCATTGTATTGCAAATTGTTGTTTGCTATTGGCACAGAGGTTTGAGGTAGTTGGTAAGTTTACTATATAGGTCCACGGTGAAATTAGGGAGCCAAAAGGTCTGAATGTTGTCAGCAACGAAATTATGATTGAATTTGTGAGCAGAGATGGTTTATGAAAGTGAGATATTGAGAAAGATGGGGGCCCAAGACTGTTAGCTGGGGACGCATAGAGGTGGAGAAATGTTGGGGAACATCATAGAGTACCATGTCACCAAAAAGGTGCCCTTTTAGTTTTTGTAGCGGAGCTACTACTGTGGACAGGACAAACATTTGTGTGCATAGTCTTATATATTTTGCTTTCTAACATGAATGACCCTCTCATGTTTGAAACATCCTTAACTGCACGAACAGCTCAGTCAGGTACAATGAGAACACAATCATGGACTAAAAAGGGCTTTTATCCTATATTTACTTTTTAGAAAGGTACAATATGGGTCTTCTTCACTGCAACATTAGGCTCAGCAGGTCACGCATTTAACTGCAAACGAACTGCCTGTTAACAGGTCATGATTACTCAAGCACAAAACCACAGAACACAGGGTCCTTGCAATAAAACACATGATGAGTATTGTGCAAATACCGGTCTGAAAAGTGTTCCAGTAAAATTTTTGGATTAGCCTAGTTGGTTTGTTTGATGCCAAAGGTAAATCCACAGCCGTCAATGTCATCAGATGGCTAACTTTTAGCAAGTGTACCCTTGCTGTTTATTTATGCAATAACCTCGCCCTAGGGCACACTGCAGTACATAGCCTTCTCCTGTTTGCATGAAGTCATCATTTAATGCTGTTCATCAAACTGCCACTCTTAAACTTAAACGCGATTACTTTTGAACGCTAAACGGACACAAAGATGTTCTGTTTGAAGACGCTCGTGGCTGTATCTTCTTTAAGTAGCAGCAGGACCATTGTTCGACATTTTCGGTAAGTCTTCGGTTTATATTTTATTTTTTTAATCTGCAGCTGCACACACGCAGCATCCAATTCTGTAGTCAAAACGTTCAAAATATATGCTCGGCTTCATCTATTTGTAATACATTGAAAAACAACTGAACACCAAATACCTCACTCTACCATTACATCCCCTTCTATATAGATTAACAACATACAGAGTATTCCTCTTGTCGCTTTTTTTTAAACTTTGATCCCCAAGACTGATTGACATGCATACACATTTTCAACAGTCAGAATCAATAGCACAGAAAAAAAGACAAAAAAACAAAAGAAAGCATTGTCAAAGGCAATTGGCCTGGCTTTCATGCAGTAAAGCAAACACTGGCTTGCACTCTTGCTGTATGCAGGTAATGTTGGTGGTGGTTTTAATGATTGTAACGGTAGTAATAATGGTTATGATATTCATAGTGGTTTTTCACATGGTGGTAATGGTAATCATGGTGGTAGTAAATGTGGTGGTGGGAACAGCTCACACTTGAGTCCTGACAAAATAATTGAAAATGCAATTGCAGTAAAAAGAAATATAGATAAGGAAAGCTTTCTATATGAAGTGCATGTATGTAAGAGATACATAATTAAATATGTGAAGATTTAGTGTATTTTTTAAATGTAAAATATTTCCTCATGCATTTCAATGCAAGCAACTTATAGGAGGTGGAATGATACACCAAACAGCATATTGCACACGGTGACGGAGTGATACTGCTCCTCACTTGTGGATTTGATTGTCTTGTCTCCTAGGCAGACTTTTGTAACTGCCAAAACCTATTTTTTCCATCTTACTCTTCCATTGTTTAGAAACTAAGGGCCAGAGATATCAAAGCTTTTTGCATTCGCAAACAGTGCGAATGCCCGTTTGCGAATGCAAAAAGCCATTTCAGAAAGTATCTAAGGCATTCTGAAAGCAATTTTAAGGAATCGCTAAAATAGTGATTCCTTAAAATTGCGACCCTGTTTAGAGAGTAAATAAGAAATTGCAAATAAGGACTCCTTATTTGTGATTTCTAAAGCACATGTAAGAAGCAATTCCTAAATGCGAATTGGGCATTTAGGAATTGCTATTTACCACCATTGGTGGTAACCATGTGCACATTTTAAAAATGCATTTAAAATGATTTTTTTAAATTTACATGTAAAGCACACATGCCCTTTTGGCATGTGTGTACCTTACATGTTGTGAAATTTTTTTTTGGGGTGCAGCAGAGGGGGCCTTAGGCCCCCAGCATCCTGGGGTGTTGCATTTCCAAAAAATAGCGATTTCCAGTTAAGAAATCGCAATTTTGGAACTGCAAAAAATTCGCATATATGGGCCTACAGGCACATAGGTGCGAATGGGGCCGGTATCGCAATTTGCGATTCGGTAATAGCATTTGCGATTTTTAAGAAATCGCTATTACCGTACTGCAAATGTGATACATTTCATTTTGCGAATCAGAAATAGCGATTTCTTAAAAATCGCTATTTCCGAATCGCAAAAGGCATTCTTGGTACATCTGGCCCCAATTATCTGTGCAACTTTCAGTATTCATTTGATCTGGGGTTTACCTTTTTTTTCTCTACCCCAGCAATTTATTTTTTGTTTACTTCTCTCTTCCATTTCATCCCTGTCATAAAATTAATTTTAACCTGGTTTCACATTTTGTAACTATGTGCTATGTTCTTAAAAAGTGTTAAATTAGGTGTCTGCAGCCGTTATAAAATCAGTTTGTGTGCGTGGCTTAATGGCATTTGGTGGGCAAATGTTATGTATTACGTTTTTGTAATTTGTATGCCTGTTGAAGTGTCTGACATACAGGAATTTGATGGCATTAGTGAATCAGTATACCGAATCTCGGTCGTGGATGTACAGGGCTGCAGTATTTGCAGGTGCTGAGAACATTTATTCGTAGTCACAACTTCGTTGCTTTCCCGTTTTTACTTAATTCACTGAGATATTATATTTTATGCATGAGTCTAAATATGGGGTGACAATGCATATTGTGTGATTTTATGTTTAGGGTTGATAATAAACCACGGGAACGTAGGCCAAGTTTTTAGTACATACCCACATAAGGCCAATATTGTATTATTGCAAACTTATTACCCATTTCATATTGCATCTAAGGACAATTGCAGCTTATAGAAGTTTATATCTCAAAGAAATATAATACTGGAGGTCAATTGAATAATTAAGGTCACCAGAAGGTCAGAAAGAATATAATTGTTGGTATTCAATTCTCACGCTCCCAATATTTCCTTTGTACAATACATAGCACAGTTGTTGCTGGGTTTTAATTGTGAAGCACAAAAACGTAAGTCATATGTAGAGAGAGAACTATAAAATGAAATCCCAACTTATTTCGCTTGAATAGGACAATGGGATTAAATAATGTTAGAGACTTAAATAGAAGTTTAATATAAAGAAAAAATATACTGTTGTACTGGACAAGAAAAACAAATAATACAAAATTATAGCACAGAGTTGCAAAATATAACAATAGCTTTGACCATAGATATACCATATAAATCTGTTGGCAGCTAAAATAAATCATGTACCTGAAGATCTGGGGCCTGATTTAGAATTTGGTGGAAAGGGTACCCCTTTACAACGGCGATGGAGTAACCTCTCTGTCAAACTAAAGATCTATCCATCTGCCTCATTTAGAATGGGCAGAACTTAAGTCTGCCAGTAAGAGACTACTCCGTCTCCAATGGCCCTATGGAGTAAGGGCTATCAGTGGTTCAGCTATTTGTCTTCTCACCCTACTTAAAGTGGGTAGACACATGGCCAGTGTTTTGCTTTCTCACTCCACCATTCTAAAAGTGGCAATCCGTGAAAGTAAGAACATTTTAATGATCCCAGTGCGTGAAATCGCATGGTCAGAAGGTCATTGCTTTTTTATTTTCAAAAAGAAAACCCACCTTGGGATTTTACATTTGAAAATTAAAAGAAGCTATTGAAAGTATGCCATATGCACCATCACATTGAGGGAGCCACACAGCACACTTTCAATGCGTTGACAGGAATCACCATCTCAGTGGTCCCTGCTAGTGTAAGAGATGTTTACCGGGCTGGTGGACATCTCTAAATCTGGAGTCCGGTTACTGCGTTGGGGCGACAGAGTATTTCACTCTGTCACCTTAGCAAAAAAAATACCATACTCTGCAATTTAAATCACCCCCTAAATGTAATATAGATTTGCTTGCTGAAAATATAAGGAAATTAAAGACTTTATTAGTGAAAGGAAGTGATTTATGTACTAGCAAAGGATTCACAACTGATATAGTCATATAAAATAACATCAGATACACAGGATATTTAAATAACTATTTCGCAGTCGTTATCCCATAATTTAGCAATTACAAGACATTCATATTATAAATGTTGTTCTAAAGGATAGTTGTGGAGAGTGTGTACAGTTTTATAGCTGTGTCTCCAATGGTGAACTACCAATGAACAGCTAATTGAACAAAATGATCAGTAATGATGTAAGCAATGGCCTCAAAAATGACGTCTGTGGAAAAATTGTCACCTTAATCATATGCCTATTCTAACAAAGGGAGCAGATTACTGGAATCCAATTTGTGAGACATTTGTAAATATCTGTAGACCATAATTCAGATGATATAAACCTTTCATGTTTCCTGCCACCACCTGATCCCCAAACACCTCTCTAGCGCCTTAAACACATGGGGTCTCATTATGTGTTTGGCGGTCTGACGGTACGACCGCTGCAGTGGCGGCCGCCAAAAGACCGCCATGTTGGTGGTAACCCGACTGCCATATTAAGAGTTACATTAAGAAGTCTGCCAAAAAACAGACACGTTTCTGAAACCGCCAGGACACTGGAGAATGGAAAAGAGGCGGTTCCACCACCAGCACCACCATCCCGACATAAATTCACTGATCAGATTACGATCCACAAATCACAACAACGGTTCTTCCTTGGTGGAAAACCATTGGTGGTCTCAACTCACATCACAATGAACACAGCATGACATTGGATAGTTTGAATACCCTACACCTGACACACATCCAAACACCCAACACACCTACACACTGTACTATATAACACACCCCTACACAACCCACAATTCTTTGCAACCTGAACGCCACACACAGCCACAGACAAGTTAAATCGTTCACAGATATAGAAAACCAACATTAGGCATCCACATACATTTTATTTCACTGTGCAGACATCACACAGCTGCACAACATACATAACACACATTTTACTACCACACACAATCCACAACAACCATCACCCACTCACATCACAGCACCTACACCTCACCATTTACCTTTTTCTCCAGCCTCTTCCTTTGAACACTACCACACCATCTTTACCACCACTACCACGTCCCCACAAAAACACCCACGTTTCACGGATGATGAGTGAGGGTCATGGTGGATGAAATTGCCTGGGTAGAGCCACACCTGTTTGGAGCACAGGTCCAACAAACATCAATTGCCAGGAAAATGGAGTTGTGACAAAGAATAGTCAACAGGGTCAATTCTGTAGGCAGCTATCCAAGCACAAGGGAGGACATCAGGAAGAGGTGGAATGACCTCAGGGGGGAGGTACGTTCCATGGTATCCAGGCACCAGCACGTGGGACTCAAGACTGATGGTGGGCCCCCACCTCCTCCCCCTACTTCCATATCTTGGGAGGAGAAGGTCTTGGAGATACAGCATCCTGAGGGCCTGACTGGAATACCTGGGGGAGTGGAGTCAGGTAAGTCAACACAAAATCCATGTCACCCAATTGTCATGTCTTGCATGCCCCCTCACCACCTTAACCAACCCCAATTCACATACCACCCACTACACCTCTGTCCAAATGTTCCAGCACCCCTCTCTGGCATGCCACACTAAACTCACCTGGCTCCACAGCCCTTGGAAATGGAATCTGAAGTACTGGCAACTCATAGCACTACTATTCCCAGAATGCAATATCCCACCAGTTTGAAAATCTGAACAGTGCACCATATGTGAGATGTCATGCATGTGAAACTAACTACCAATCTAACCCATTTTGACTGTGCAAGTGTGAAACAGTTTATGCCAATGACAGCAATGCAATGGCCCACTCCCACTATCATCACAAGCAAAACACAGCTATAGCTGAGTGCACAATCACAATGCTCTTGGAATAAAAATTCCTAAGATTGAAATATACCCACCGGGGGTTGGAAATCTAGATGCCAAAGTGGATGCACATGCAGTACATCCAGTTACAGGTCAATGTCTATTACTTACTCCCATATTGTGTCACTACTCTACACCATTGTGCATTGTACACCTCTTTTTGTGTGCCATGTTACATGTCAGCCACTTCATTAGGCAACAAAGATGAATACTCATGTAAATAATCAGACAACATAAGATGGTATCAGCAGTCCAGTCACTACCAACATAGTTTAACAGCTACAAGCATGGTGTTTAGTATTGAAATTACACAGTCTCATGTTGTACCAAGCAAGATTGTGCAGCAGCTGCCATTGTCATTTCTGTTGATCATGGTAAGGCACTGTCTGCAACTCACACAACATCAATAATAGCCTAAATGTAACAGCAACTCTGTGTTCCACTTCTCCCATAGGTAACCTTGCCAATTTCACCATGGACAGGATACCCGAGACTGCCACAACCCCTCTGGGTGAAGGCCCCAGTGAGGACAGCACCTCTGGTTGTGTGGACACTGAAGAGGAAGCTGTCCCATCTGGGACACCTGGTCAGTCAACAACTGTCAGCTTCACCCTGCCCATTCTGAATCCTCCCAGCCCTGTTGCATCTACATTACAGGCAACCATTCACCCCCAACCTGTGTCTAAAGGACTATTGTGTGCCCCACAGTACAGGTATCTGAGTCTCATCTTGACACCCCTGAAAATGATGGTCCTGCCCCCACTGGGAGTGAGCACACTGTGCCAGGGGCACAGGCACGTGGGGTAGGGTGCGTGGGAGGGATGGTGTTGGCTAGACGATGGGGGCTCAAAGGGACAATACTGACCAGGAAACCATCTCCCAGGTCTTGGGAGCCTACAAAATTTCCCAAGGCATGATGGGCCAGGTAATCACCATGATCTGGGAAATCCAACAGCTGCAGAGGGACCCCCACCAGGAAGTCATGCAGCAGTGGCAGGCACAAAATGCCTGCCTGGCTTCCATTGCTGGGATGCTGAGGGACATCAACACTATCCTGAGTAGGTCTGTAGCACAACATCAGGCCTCTTCCACTAGTAATGACTCTCCAGGCCCTTCAACATCTGTGGCTGCTAGTGGAATTGAGGCCCTGCCAGGGGAAGGACATGACTTAGACACCCCACCCTCTGTAGCAGAGGACCCCCCCCCCTGCAAACGTGGACATCCACCCAGACATCCAGGAGGAGCAAATGCCAAGACCAAACCCACTGCCATGAAGTGAACCTCTCCTGACCTGTTCCCCTTGTGTGCCACAGATACACACTGTTGATTCTTCTGAAACCAATCTCCATTTTCCCATGTTAGAAGGACACTGTGGGGGTGATTCTAATTCTGGCGGGCGGCGGAGGCCGCCCGCCAGAATTCCGCCCCCATAATACCGCTCCGCGGTCAGAAGACCGCGGAGGGTATTATGAGTTTTTCCCTGGGCTGGCGGGCGGTCTCCAAAAGACCGCCCGCCAGCCCAGGGAAAAACTCCCTTCCCACGAGGATGCCGGCTCTTAATCGAGCCGGCGGAGTGGGAAGGTGCGACGGGTGCAGTAGCACCCGTCGCGTATTTCAGTGTCTGCAAGGCAGACACTGAAATACCTTGCGGGGCCCTCTTACGGGGGCCCCTGCCGTGCCCATGCCATTGGCATGGGCACGGCAGGGGCCCCCAGGGGCCCCGCGACCCCCCCTACCGCCATCCTGTTCATGGCGGCTTTCCCGCCATGAACAGGATGGCGGTAGGGGGGGTCAGAATCCCCCATGGCGGCGCAGCAAGCTGCGCCGCCATGGGGGATTCTGAGGGCAGCGGTAAACTGGCGGGAGACCGCCGGTTTACTCTTTCTGACCGCGGCCAAAGCGCCGTGGTCAGAATGCCCTGCGGGGCACCGCCGGCCTGTCGGCGGTGCTCCCGCCGACCCTCGCCCCGGCGGTCGAAGACCGCCGGGGTTAGAATCAGCCCCTGTGTATCTTAATAGTGTAGCAGCTACCCTCATGATTCCCGCCACCATGACAGAACCCTTCAATGTTTATATTGTGTTTTTGTAAGTTACTAGTCACACATATTGTTTTACTGTTCACAAAAAATCACACTTGAACACAGGTCCTGTGTATGTGTCATTCATCAACCATGTACAACTGTGGTGCATGGCAACTCTGCTATCAATATGTCCCTCTGTATTGTACATCCTATGTTATGGACATCACACATGGACTCTATCAGCAGGAGCAGTTGCATGCTACATCTACACACAGTTACTTGTAGACATGCACATAGAGTATAACTGATAGTAACCTCAGGACATTTGCTAAGGTGTCAGGTACTGCTAAACCACAGGATACAGAAGTTAGGGACATCAGTCTTTCTACAAGCCAAACGGCATACAGATTGGTCCTTTGTATCACCTGGTAAAGCCTTATCCCATAACCATACCATAGCTTCCTAATATTCCTACCCCATGGTACAGACAGATTTCAGTACTGATGTCCCCAGTCCGGGGATCTTTCACTTACATTGGTCACATACCTGTAGACTTGCCTCTAGTAGAGGAGGCCTCCTCCTGATCTGTCCAGGCAGAAAAATCTTCCCTTCAGGAGCCCAAAAGTCTGCTCCATGACACTCCTTGTCCTTCCTTGGGCCTCATTGTATCAGGCTTCCCCTGGCGTGGGTGGGTGCCTCACTGGTGGCAACAACCAAGGACGGTTAGGATAGCCAGAGTCACCTGTAAGCAAATAGGTAGAAATACACAAATATATATTGAGGACATGCACAATTGTGATAGCAGGACATAAACTTTGCAAACATACATGTCAAATCTGACTTACCAACCAGCCAGGCCCTATCTGTGTTGAGTTGCCATCAGCAGCGGGATATTGCTGTTCCGCATGATGAAGGAATCATAGACTGACACTGGTCTGCCAAATACGCAATTTGAACGTTGATGGCATGCTAGTTTTTCCTGTTACAATACACCTGTTCATTGGCACTTGGAGGAAGCAAGGCTAAGCGGGTGTCATCTATGGCTCCAACCACATGTGGAATGTGTCCCATTGCATAAAACTCTGCCTTTACATAGGCCAATTCCACATCTTGGGGAAACCTGATGTAGCTGTCCAGTTGTTTCAACAATCCTGACAAGTACAATCTTCAAAACCAGACTGAACATGTGCTGAGATATCCCTGCAGTTATGGCCACTGTACTCTGAAAGGACCCAGTGGCCAGAAAGTGTAGCACTGACATCACTTGAACAGTGGGAGGTATGCTATAAGGACTGCGAATGGCAGGCATAAGATCAGGCTCCAACTGATCACAAAGATCCATTATTGAATGCCTATTCAGACAATATGTCTGGGTAGTATGTCTCTCTCTCATGGTATGCAGGTCTACTAGCTGGCGCTACACTGGAGGTTGTCTTCCTCTCCTCATGCAAGGGTAACTATGTGGAAAAATATAAAATTTGTATGTGACATGAACAATGCACACATAATGAACATGTAAATATACAACTCACACAGATCTACAATCGAGGTTGGTTACAACATCTGACATCTACAGGACTGACTATATAGCCAGACTATATGTTGTCAAAGGTCCACCCATGAACAACAGAGGAGCAAACCTATAAAAGAGGCTTGTTACAGGCAGCCACAATTAATGTTCAATAGGCTCCACATAGGAGCAGCAGAAGAGCAACCTACAATGAATACTGATTACAGACAGCAGGATAAATAGTTTATAACGTTTGCACAGGACAGAGAAGTAACTAACGGCATGCACTGGTTACAGGTAGCCTGAATATATGTTACATACATTCCACCCTGCAGTAGAGGACTAGCTCACAGGCATGCACCAGAGATAGGCAGCCATGGTAAGCGTTTCATAGGGCACACTTAGGAGAAAAAGACGAGCAACCCTCCCTCAGTACTCCAGTGGATACAGTGAGCCATGACATGTGCACAGTGGGGACAATCGATGAGCAACTTTGTATGATGCATTTATGAGAGCAATAGTGTTGGAAGTAGGTTAAATGAATTGAAGAATAGTTGTTAAGGGTGTGATAAATATAAGCAAAGCGGAAGTCTGGAATGAATGTGCGAGTGAGGATGAAATTAAAGATGAGCAGATAGGGTAATTAGATGTTTCAGTGTCATTGGGACACCACTTTTCCATTCCTGGACTTTGTTTTTACATAGCAATGCATGCTGGGAGTTGTAGTCTTTAGTTCATTGTAATTGATCAATACATTTGATTACAATGATGTATAAAATCACAGTCTTGGAATGGAAGGATGGTGTCCCGGTTACATGGAGCCATTTTGTCATCTTACGTGTGAAGAAATTCTCGCAGAAAGAACATTGTGAAAAAAATATGTTCAAAAAGTGTATTTAACAGCATAAATTTCAATAACCCTTATGAGAAACAAGCAAAAAGATTCCCAGGCAAAGTACACAGTGGTCTTTGTTTTACAAAAGTCCTACTACCCCAACCAAGAACATATCCACATATACAAGTTATCTCTACCTCTTAAAATTAATCAGCTGTTAATGGAAGGAGGGAGAAAAGAAAGGTGGACAGCAGTCAAGGATGGAAGAAGGGGACTGAAGAAAGGGGATGAGGAGCAGAGCATGACGAAGACAAAGAGTGGATACAAAGATGAGAGGAAATGAGGCAGGAAAAGATAAGGAACGTATGGAACTACTGTGGATGGAAGAACAGTAAGGAAATGTGGGAGCAGTGTCATTTTAAGAATTTTGGGGAAACGTTTTCATGGACCCCGTATGCAACAAGTCTGAATTGATTTGGCAATTTTTGGGTAATTCAAGCCTACATGATGCCAAGCAAAGCTAAATTATATGTTGAACTTTGAAAGGGTCCAACAAAAACAGTTCAATAGGTCTTGCCTGGGACCTCTTAAAATGACACTGCATAGAGAAAAGGGAAGAGGTAGGCAAAGGGGAGACATGGTTAAATAGAAAAATAGAAAAGACAGAGATCAAACCAATACAAGATATACTTTCCCAGGGAGCCCCTTTTGAACTGAGTGTCCTGGGCAATTTTTAACTTTGTCAATGCCTTAAAAGATCTCTGTGTGAGAGGAAGAGAGCAGACAAGGAAGAGAAACAGCTGACAAAGTATGGAGAGAGAAGGGAAAGAAGACAGAAGGGCTCCAAACTAAGAAGGGATACAAGGAAAGATAAAGACAGGACAAAGGAAGAGAGGAGGCAAGGAAGAAAGTGGAACAAATAGAGTGGAGGCATGTTTTGGAGAGAGGACAAGGATGAGAAATGGAACCCATGTAAGATAAGCAATGGCAAAGCCAAGAGTTATGGGTTTAGTCAGGAGTGGCTCCTCCATGAGAGTGAAGGAGCATCGCGCTGCAGGAGAAAAGCTGAAAAATAAAATGGTGATAAGGTTTAGTTATTACCATCTTATTTTGCAGCTACCCATCCTGAACTGAGTGTCTGGAAGGGGCGGGGCAATTGCTGCTGAGTGACGGCAGGGAGATGTGCACTATGTTTAAAGTGTGCATGTCCCTTTGGCCGGCCATCTTGTGACGGCCAGCCTGACATCCACACTTTAAACTTCCCTCACACAGCTGTCTGAAGAGCACTGAGAGAGGCCGCTCCCTCCGATTCCGATGCTACTCTCAAGAGAGCAGTGCCAGGATTGGGTAGTGCAGCTTCCTGGGTATGGAGCTTCAAGGACAGAATACACCGGAGCGAGGAGGATGTTGTAGCAAGCCAGTAAGGTAAGTGCCTTTTTTTTATTATTATATTAACTCCACCCGTATTTTGCCCACCCCCCCACTCTAAATGCATGGTAGCCGCCACTGGGTTTAATGTGCCAATGTAGTCAGCAGTAGCATATTAGAGTGACACACACAGGAGAGAGTAGCATAAGCAGAGTGGATAATGGTTATAAACTAGCCCCTCATAAAAGTAAATTCACGTGCTTATGTGGAGGTGAAAGGAAATGCCTAAACATCATTAGGTGAGAGATGAATACCTGACTAAGCTGAAACAAGATGTGATTGATAGTGTCAAGGCAATGAGTGAAAGAGGCTGACCCAAGAAAGATAGTGGTTTACACAGGCAGATTCAAAACCCACTCTGTGTACATTGTTTCCTTCACGAACATGTTGTCAAAACCCAGACCTAAGAAAAGGAAATGGCAGGAAAAGAGGAGTCAAGGGAGACAGAGAAGACACCGAAGGTAGAAAGGTGATAAAAGAAGAGAGTGACAAAGAAATGGAGGGAGGGACCGAGAAAGGAAGTCAGAAGACAAGACATGAGGGATGGCACCTGCAAAAATAAGCAGGAACATGTACATAAGAGAAGAGGCCAAGAAGGAAGAGAAAAAGTAAAATAGGTTGAAAAGACAGGCGATACATGAAAGGCACAAAACAGGCAAGGAAGGAGAAAGATGGGACGAGAGATGGAGGGACCAGCCACAGAAGTGAGAGGGCAGACAAGGAAGCAATACATATATGTGACAGACCTGTAAACTGAAGGTTAAAGAGATATTTTTTCTGCAAGGGTATTAATCCACTAAGATATTTTACGGAGCCAGTCAACTGTGAAATACAGACGATACAAATGGCTAGAGCAGGAACATTAGCCTGCTAAACTGTGCCACTTGGGTTCTAACATACGACAAAGATTTACAAAGATTTACTCTCATTTGGCTGCCACTCATTAGGAGAAGTTTCCATCAGAACTAAATATTTAAATAATATACTTTTCTACCTGATCTTCTGTGCAATTATTTTCCAAAGCTGCTAGGTAGTGTCAAGTCATGTGGGCAAAAGCAGTATCAAGACATAAGGTCAGTTTTCAGCAATGTTTAAATTAGGGGAAAATTCCAACAATTTTCCCATCAGGGACCCTCCAAACCCGCCACCTCTCGGCTGAGGCAAGACTAGAACCTGAGACCCTGCAGAAAGGAGCAGGTGGTCTACCACTACAGACTACTACCCTCTCCTCTTTGTTCCCGGCAAGGAGAACTGCAAGGGAAATATTACTATTAATGCTCAAACCTGAATAATAAACGTGTATGCGCTGAAGCTAGGGAGTGGTGCTACACTGACTGGTCACTGGGTAGTCAAGCCTGTAGATAGGCTGAACCCGTGGACGGTGGCGTAGCCAAGGGGTCCCTCGCATTCGGTCGGGCCTATTCAGAACTGGGCAGGGGAGGGAGATAGCAGCATAAAAAGCAGGTGAGAAAACAGGGTGAGCCTGGGCAGGAGAGAAAGTACCTGATTATTATTTTTTGGTAGGCTCCATTCTTTTGAGTCTATAGCCAGTCCTCAAGCTCTGTGGCCTGTGGGCAAATATACTTGAGTCTAGCTCTGCTCCATGTCACAGTCCTGGCTTCCAGTGTGCGTGACTGACTGTGGTATCTCACTGATTTCTACAAAATCCCCCCAAAGCAGCTACTGCATTGCTTCTGGCTTCGTTAGGGCGAGAGGCCGGTTTGGCGAAGAGAGTCTAGGGAGGAAAGCATACACTGGCAACTGCTGACTTCCCACCCTGAACGTCAGGGAGCCTGAAGGACTTTGTAATGCTGCAAAGTGCCTGACCAAAAGGAAATGGCACATCCCTTGTGGTTGGCATCTTCGACCATATCGAGGTCTCCAGCAAAATGTGAACCCTCACTGTTGGTCAACCTTCAATAATTTTTGGTTGGGTCAAGAAGAGTCAGGGAGTCTATGCCGCAGCACCAAGTCTTATCCTGTGACAAGTGGGCTCCCCCATTTAACAAGACTGCAGCTTCTGAAGTTAGCTGAGACAGAAATAGACCTCTAGCACACCAGGCCTGCAATAATTTGAAACCTAGTTCAGAACACTGTGCACCAAGCCAGAACTAGCTGTGGGCGCAGCTCCTGCCTGTCAGACTCCATTCAGCCCCTCCTGTCTGTCTGAGAGAAAATGCTTCCTTGATCCACCTTATCCAATTAACTAAAGAAGGATGTCCTGGCTCCACCCTGGACTTGTAATTCCGTGCCTGAAAGCAGGTGTTTACTGGGGTGGTGAAATACAGCCCTGCCCCAGTAATGATGCAACTATCCTAGCTTCAGACTTAAGGGTAAATATTGTGTCATACCGGCAGGCACATGGCCAGTTTTCCTCAGAGGCTGCTCCTATCATTCTTCTCCTTGTTTCTACTCCCATGCTTGGTAGGGTACTGCCCCTTATGACCATCCATGCCTGCCACTCCTGGGTATAAGAGGAAAGTCAAAAGGCATTTCAAAACTTCACACAATTTGGGTATTCAGTCTGACAGACAAACACAAGAATTTTCAAAGAGAGGTGGGTAGGTATCAAGATTTAACAAAAAAACACAGAAAGTGCATACTACATATGGATCATTACTATTACGTTGTTGTTATATCCCACTGATCACTTGCTATACCTCGACTCTTCACATAGTGGTGTGCACTTTTACCAATTTGTACCAAACTCTGGGTTCCTTTGGCTGGATACTATTTAAAATTATGGTGTTAAGTGGATCATGCTTGAGGCTGCAACTCGAGTCACTTCACCACATGAACTGCTGTCATTGCTTACATTAAAAGTGCAATTCACCAGATGCCAGGCCATCTCCTTGTCTCTGCTTGCACTGAATCTTCACTGGTCGCTGAAATTGCGCAGGGCCCATCTTCAGTGGCAGGGCTTTTTCACCATTATTTTTGTTGTAGTAAGGAAACTAGGAAACTCAAGTGAGCAAAAACCTTAGAGAAAATGTAGTTTCATAATTATTTGTATGTGAGTTTTTATCACTAGTTGAAGTGCATTAAAAAAGTGTGGGAACTATGATGCAGCATGCAGTGGAGGCGGGGTGGGCGAGCATTGGGGTGTGGTCAAAGGTGTGGTTAAAAAAACAAATATTCTGTAACTTTTTTTGGTCTTTCAACTTCAGATAACTACATAAAAAACAAGAATTTGCAATGCAAAAGGTCTTGCATTTGCTCGAGTTAGGGCTGTTAGCATTTTAAACTCCTAACCAGACTTTTCTTGCCACAGAAATTAAAAGAAAAAAAACACAGCATGATCGCGCTATGTAAAATGCAGCACGATCGTGCTGAAATTGAAAACTGAGCACAATCGCACTATGTAAACCCTAGTGTGATTGCGCTGCATGGAAAATAAAAAGATAGAGTAGTCCTGAGAACGTGATGAAAACATCAAGCCTCGTTTGTTTTCAGTAGTTTACTGGTGCTGTGTAGGTGGGCTTGGCAACGGAAAAGGCATGATGTATGCATGCCTTTCACAAATGAAAGCAAGTGGATTTTAAAAGGCAAGCCCACAAACCAATGAAAGTTACTGACGTGACATGGGCGTGGTTAGAAGCCCAAAGAGAAATTACAGCAGGGGATGAGCGCTTTGCTCTCGCCCCTAATAAAGCACAGCTTAAGTGAAAATTAAATGCAATGAATGCTGATCAGTTTGAAAATGCACTACTCTATATTCTGAAACCTCTATTAATGAATGTACTGCACCAGAGGACCACATATTGAATCTTGGTTGGTGAAGATTTGTGTCTTGTGCATGTTTAGTGCTGCAAGGTTCCAGTCTGTAACAATATGCACCGCAAACATGTAAGTCGTTATTTTAAAATTGCATTACACACAAAATATATAGGCTGCAATAAAATACACAATAAAATTTAAGATACTAGGTCCTATTGGGTGTATCTGCAGCCTTTGACACCGTAAGTCACAGGGTTATGAAGCAGAGACTGCGGAAATAGGAATAGAGGGCTCTCCATATGACCTCTTTCTTAACTGATTGAGAGCAGCTAGTTTCACTGGAGGACTTCACCTCTAATACCTTCTCTTTACTGCGTGGTGTTCCAAAGGGGTCTTCGCTTAGCCTCACCTTGTTCAACATTTATGTGGCTCCCCTTTCTAAATTATAAGTTAATTTGGCCTCACCACTGTTTCCTACATGATGACACGCATATTGTTGTATCCATTAGTAGCAACAGTGAAGAAGCAACCAGGAGGTTCAATAACTGCATGTGAAAAATCTTCACTTGGATGGGGAACCACTGTCTTAAACTAAACTCTGATAAGATGAAGGTGCTGCTCTGTGGGAAGGATAAAACCTTTTGGAACACTACGTGCTGGCCTCTCCATTTTGGTCCCCTTCTGACCCTAGTACAAAAAGTGAGGAACCTTGGGGTAATATTTGACTCCAAACTTACCTTTGTAGATGAAACAAACAATTGTATCTCCAGCTGTTTTTCCAATTAAAGATGTTACAAAAACATCCTGCCTTTCTTACCAGAAGATCTCAAGAAATCAGTGGTAAACTCTTTGGTGTTGTAAAGGTTGGATTAATGTAACGCCCTTTATCTGGGCTTACAGCAGACCTCCCTCAAAAAACTACAGGGAGTACAAAATGCAACAGCAGAGCTGATCAAACATATTAGGAAATTTGACTGTTTCACACACTCTCGTGGACCTTCACTGGCTTCCAATCAAAAAGAGAGTGGGCTTCAAGGCCCTGTGCCTAACGCACAAAGCACTCCATGGTATAGGTCTAGGATACCTCAGGAAAAAGCTGTCCTTGTATGGTCCAGGAAGAAGTCTTTGATCCACAACCCTGAAGTTAGTAAAGGTCCCAAGTATTCAAATTACCTCCTGGGGTAATAAAAGCTTCATTTACTCAGCAAGCAAACTATGGAATCAATTGCCGTTCCATCTGAGAAACCAATCAAATGTGCTGACTTTCAGAAAACATTTAATCTAACAAGGCAAACTAATGAAGTAATAACAGAGCAGACCAAAATCTGATTAAATATTACCGACGTCTTTTCTACAATCATTCATTTAAGCCTCACCAAGATATTGTTTTAATGATCTAGTAGTATAATAACAAAGAAGTGGGATCAATCATAGTAAATAACATTTTCTCAAATTCTGTTACAAAACATCCACCTGTTTCTGTGTAGCTATGATTTCTATGCAGCTAGCTTGGAACCCTTATTCGCCCAGTCACGTTCAGAATCAAAGCTGTTAACTGTCCATTTGTGAAAATTATTTTCTTAGCAATCGAAAATATTTTTTTAATCCATAACTGTTTGTTATCATTGCTGATGACTTGCCTTTGGTGCAAGATTTACTCTCCGGAATGGTAAATCTGGCAGTAAAACTCGTCCTAAGTGTGTCACCGGGATGTAGTATATCAAACAGATTTAGCTGATATTGACAAAATTGCCTACAACAAATTTCTCTAACCATTTGCTCGTCCTTGAAGGTATACTAAGCAAACTCATAAAGACCAAACCATTGGTGTAGTACAAGTAGTTAACAAGTGACATACAAAGTGTAAGCTGTTCTGTGGAGCTGCAATCTTCCTAAAGGGAATATCTTTAGTAGAGAGTGATAAAATGAGTTTCAGAGGGCAGACATGAAGGAGGAGGCAAAGTAAATTTGTAAAGTACCTTGGCCCATATTTATTAGAAAATGACGGTGTGCGACACTGCGGCAAAATTGGCAGTGACGCGTTCCGTTATTTTTACAACGCAGAGATGCCCCGTATTTAATTAAATACGGCACACCCATGTGTTGTCCACTGCGCTGGCGCTAAATGTAGCTACCAGTGCCATCGCAGACATCCTTGCACCATCATGCAAGGATGTCTGCGTTGAGGGGTGTGATTGTTTAGGTGTGGGAAGGTGACCCTTCCTGCACATAAACAGTCACTATGCAGCACACACAGAAGTGCCAAAGTGTAATTTTCAAATGATTATTTTTGTGCAGGAAGGGATACCTTACCGCACATAAACAGTCATTTCTGGCATTTTGCTCTTTCTATGCATGCTGCAGAAATCAGCATGCATAGAATAAGCAAAAAACCAGGAGGATTAAAAGTATTCCTCCTCGTTGCGCCTTGCTAATGCCACCTCTGGGGTGGCGTTATCTTGAGGCAGGGTCAAAATAAAATGGGTGTTGCTGTGGCATTGGAGGGGCCCATCTGTACAAGGAGGCGTAACGTCACAAAAAGTGGTGTAACACCTCCTTGTAAATATGGAGCAGAGGTTAGCGCCACTGGAGCATCACATAAAGTGACGCTCCAGTGGGGCTAGGGGCTCTTAAGTATGACCCCTTGTTTTTTTGTCAAATACCTGTCTATCCTACAAACATACAACTTTTGCAAGTGCTGTTGCAGCAAAGCGTTCAGAGGAGCCGACTCAAATATGCATGTAGAAATGCACAAGAACCTACTCCTGTGTTACTCATTTGCGTACTCTTACATGCCTTTGTGAAATGGTCCCAACACATCCAAAATGGGAATAAGATAGGGCATTTAAATGCATTTAGTATAAATAGAAAGCACTGTGCCCTCTTTGCAATGTTACTAATTTGGATTTGGAGGTTTCAGGCTGATTCACTAAGACATGTAAGAGTATGTAAATGGATGCTCCCCTAGTATTTTGTCACATACACATTAATGCTTTTGTGAATCGACCCCAAAATGTCAAAAATGTACCAGGTGTACATTCCCAAGCAGGAATAATAACTGCATCTATTGACGAAGGGCAAGAAAGCATTTGAATAATATACAGTTGCAACCCCATTAATTTTTAGTTGCAAAGGCATTTCTTTATTTTTTTTATTTCATTGTGTTGGTGCGTCGGTCCTTAATAAGTAAATTTACAAGGGGAGGCGTATAGGTCGATGAACCTTTTGATTCGTATAGGGTGTTCTCACCATAGTTTCAGCACAGAATCAATAAAAAACACACAATAATCAACAATTATTAGTCAAATCAATGATCAATGGAGTCAGCAATTTTTACAAACCATGACTCTTCAGCCATGAATAACCCCACCTTAATTATAAGTTTAGTAAATTTATTTCCCTATTCGTTTACAATACTAAGTCATGAATCTCATTCACCGTCTCAAATGAAAACAATTTTAATAATGCTTGTTAATCAGCACGTTGCAGTAGACGTGATCTAATCAAAGCTTGAATCAAAAGACATTCTAAGGCATCAACACAAGACATTAGTAAAACCCAGTTCAGCAAAACTATGACATCCATCAAGTTCAGCAAGTTAGTCCGTCAACCATTTGTCCCTGTAATTTGTCAGTCGTCACATGAGTAACCTGAGCTACTACCAATTAGCATCAGCATGTGGGGCTTCAGGCAAAACAATGTAGAACACAAATTTGGGAAACATCTACCTAAAGAAAAGTATTAAGTCTGCGCCGTTGGTACCTAGAAAGAAAAGGCATAAGTTGCATTTCAGTCACTGTCATATCTACCTATCCACAGCATGGGTCAGCAAGCAGAATCAGTCTTCGTCCTCAGGTCATCAGTCAATCAACAACACATCAGGTTCTCAGTCAGAGAGTATGAGCCCAATAACAGAATCTCAAATCTCTTCTTCTCCCATTAATCGCCTCACAAATCAGAACAAGTCTAAATGAGGTCTAATCTGAATAGGGTCACCTCTGTCACGTTGTTATATCAAAGTTCCCCAATCCATCCCCCAATTTCCAATAATTTGTACGTTATTACTCTACCCAATGCTGTCCCTTTACCATATCTACATTGTCAATATTTCAGGTGCATTGAATATATTTTAGTACATTTCGTGAACACTGGTGGCCAATCTCCGAGGTCACATTTTCAAATGCGCACATTATTTTTCTACGTTATTCATTTTTCTACATGTCATTATTCAAAATACGTAAACATTCATTAATAATTTCTAATTAAGACATTTGCATTAACAATTGTTTAAAGGTAATACGAAAACTCACCAAAAATGTGATATTTCACATGCTTTTTGTCTAAGACAGCAAACATATGGGGCCTAATTAACAAAAGCATTCATGAACGTGCGAAGCAGTACAACAAGAGTACAGTTAAATCTACTCTTACCTGCCTTGTATATAAATGTACAGTATATTTTCTAATATTGTTCCTATTTTAGATGTTTTGTGGCCAATTTACAAAGGCATTTCATAGCACGTAAAGGAGTAATACAGGGGTAATATGTTACGTTCTACAAAATGCCTTTGTAAATGGGCCCTCTGAGTTGGTTTCCTCATGATTCATATGCAAGTCTTTCTTTAGATTCTTCTCTGCCTTGCTGCCCCTGTAAGTGTGAGCACAGATTTATTATTCTCAAGTCAGAGTGCTAGTATTTTTCTTATTATTCTCCTTGTTTTATTTTAGCTCCTTTGGTATCGCTTATATCTGTTTTCATACTCCTTAATATCCCATCTGGTATACTGGCAATCACTTGTCCCTTAAGGAGATAGTGAAGTGCCTCTACAGATCTATTTCTACGGGTACACCTGTCTCTGGCCACCAGAGCCAGACTGATTGCTGAGGCCACACTTACCCTCCTGGGTGACTATGGTGAAGGCTCTAGCGACTTTGGTAAAGACCTTTAGCTATCTAAATTTGAAAGTAACTGAATCTTAGCACAAGGTGTCGGAAGTATGTCAACTGTGGTAGGTGTGTTTAGCTGTAGTAAAGTGAAATAGTTCTTATGTCAGCAAAATAAAAAATAACAAAATGGGGTGAACTACAGCAAAAATGCAATCATTTCTTACAGTGAGGTTAGCAGATATCCGTAATCTATGTCAAACATCTGTTAGATTATTTCTATGCTTATAATGGTAAGCCTTGCGTCTGTATCTTTGCATGACACAGTCCCTATGGGTGGAGGTGTTCACAAACCCTTTGCGGATAGTCTGTCCTCTATGGCTATGAAATCAGTCAACAACATGGAAATGCCATCTCAAGTCGTTCCTTAGTTATCTCTCTGTCAACCACGAATCACAGCTGAAGAATAGCAGACTTGTGCCACTACTTCGAAGTATTTCTGTGTTGAAATCCAGACCATGGAGAAGAACAACTGTTTTTGGGACGTTGGAATTTAAGGACAGCATGGAAGAGAAGAGTGGAAATGATAATACCAGAAGAGGGAGCTGAGAACCGGAGGTGACAAGACCAGAGGAGAAAGCAGGAGGGGAAGTGGAGTGGAGTCGAGCATGGAAACTGGAGAAGAGAGCAGTGGATGGGGGGCGAGGGGACAGAAGGAGAAAGCAGAAAAGCAGAATGAAGGTGAGGGGGACACAGGAGTAAGGAGAGGGTCATGAAAAGAGGAGACAGACGAGGAAACTAGAGGAGAGATCAGAGGTTTTTAATTAAAAAGACAGTAGGAATGAGCTAAGAAGCAGATAGGAGGTGAGGAAATAGGAAGTGAGCGCAGTAGAGGTGAGTGGAGGTGAAGAGAACTGGAGGAAAGAACAAAGAAAATTAAAGCAGGAGAGGTAGGGAGACAGAAAGAGACAGAAGAGTGAAATGAAGGTAAGCATATCAGAATGCAGAACAGAGGAGCAGAACAGAGTAGACAGCTTAGGGTCGGAGATGAATTGAGGTAAAAAGACCAAACGAGAGAGCACAGGAGTGTAGCAGATTGGAAATAAGAGTGAGGAGAGAGCAGAGAAGTGGAGAACAGGAAGAAAGTAGCTGGAATCTTGATCCACAAATGTAGTAAGATCCGTTGACTACAGTGAGAAAGGGAACGAGTCCCTGGCAGCCACAGTCCTTGGAAAGGGCTGTCTGTGAAATACTATAAACTTCCACTGGCTCACTGCAAGTTGTGGAACTGGCACTAAAGCACAACTGATCGGCACAGAAGGGAAGTGAGTAGAATTTTAATGTAAGTACATTTTGGGAGAAAAACCGAGAAAAAGCAGATACATCCTACCAAAAGCAAAGCATAATGGTGCAGTGGCAAAGTTGGTATTGTTTCACACAGTGGAGAAGTGTGGCACAATGGTTAGAGCATCAGACCCTGATGCAGAGATCAGGCCTGGGACCAGGGTTCAAGTCCCGCCTCAGCAGGTCTTGGGCTCAATTCCCTTGGACCAGATAATTCTCGCCTCGGTGCCTAATCTAATTAATGGGTCTAACTCTGGGCAATAGCTAGCTTAATCTCCACAACAGCACTTGGGTGCCCGGGAGTGGGCACCTCACAGGGAAAATCCTGGTGGGGTTCCATAGTGGTATGTGTACAGTGCCTTGAGACCCTAATGGGTGAGTAGTGTGCAATACAAGTGCAAAGTGTACGCGGTGACATACCATTAGTGATTTTGTTATCTCCTGACCCTGTGCAACCAAAGATACACTTCTGCTAAGTGGTGAAAGTACATCAACTACCAGTATGGCCACATAAACTGAAGCCCACCAGCAACTTATGTATCACTGAGAAAAGCCAATAACAAGTGAGAATGACTCATACTTAGTGCATAAAGGGAACTTTGATTAAAGAAACCAAATAAAACATTAAATACAAAAACCCACAATACTGGATATTAGCCTTAGTCAACCACTACATCTGGGAACTTCTGACTAACAAATAGCCCTTTACTCACACCAAACATGCTTGTTTTCACCCAATTTGTTTCCACTAAGGTGTGCCACTGACCCTTTTCCAACAAGGAACTTATGTACTGTGATGGACAACATTCCATTATAACCGCCTAACTTACTTTATTAGGTGCTGTATATACTCTTATTATATGGAACTCAATATGCTATATCATCCTGAAATCATTCATAACAGAGAGCGCCTCTTTGACAATGCATTGTAAAGTTTTTGTATTATGTTGTAGGTGAAATAGCAAATCACAGAACAGCTATTCGCCATCTGACAGTAAGAGTTATTTTTGCTTCTTTCCTCTCTACAGCAAACCTTATTATCTAGTACCTGCTCTTGATGTACAGGTTTCTCAGAAAGGGACAGCTCCTAACTTCGATGCGTTCTTCACGTAGCATCTTCAAGCCTTAGTAACTGCACTTAGGCCCTCATTACAACCCTGGTGGGCGGTGATAAAGCGGCGGTAATACCGCCAACAAGCTGGTGGTAAAAAAATTTGAATCCCGACCATGGCGGAGACCGCCAACACAGACACCACTTTAACATTCCCACCGCCACGGCGGTAGCAACAAACACCGCAGCAGTAACCACCAACAGACAGGCGGAAAACAATGTACCGCCCACACTATTACAAGGCACCAATCCGCCAGCTTTTCCGGCCATCAAAAGCACAGCGGAAACAGTCTTTGGAACGGAAACCACTCACCTCATGACACCCAACGAGGAACCAGGACGCCATGGAGCCCGAGTTACAGGTCCTGCCCATGTTGGTCTACCTCTTCATCTACCAGGAACATCAAAGACGGCAGCGACGACCACGGTGAGTACTGCACCTAGTACACAGGGGAGGGGGAAGGAAAAAGAGAGTGACATACACACACGAAAAATGCAACACCCCCACCCCCACCCTCACCCACAATACCATACACACTAACAGATACAACAACATTACAGATACACCCTGTAACCCCCTGGAAGAACGCAAGGACCAAATTAAATGATTGTAACAAGTGTAATAATCGAAGATTCAGATAGGCCAAGATAACTTTACATGATCAGTATATACAAATATTTACAGCAAGTACACAAGTCTGTATACTGTTTGATTAAATGTCCGTGGACCAGTGGTCCCAAAAAGCATGGATGAAGCCCACACCTGACACCTGCCTCAAAATGGAGAGAACCCTACAGGGGCATCAGGTGGAAAAAAAACAGGCACCTCAGGAGGAACGGGAGGGGGTGGCACCCCAGCCGGATGATGGAACGACGCCACTGCTCCACGAGGGGTCTCCATGCCCACTGCCTCGTCCTGGGGAGTGCAAAGCCACAGTCTCTCAAGCCTCTCAAGTGGGTGGTTTGCCCACTGCTCGGTCCTGGGGAGTGCAAGGCCACAGTCTTTCAAGTTGGTGGTTTGCCCACTGCTTGGTCCTGGGGAGTGCAAGGCCACAGTCTCTCAAGTGGGTGGTTTGCCCACTGTCTGGTCCTGGGGAGTGCAAGGCCACAGTCTCTCAAGTGGGTGGTTTGCCCACTGCTTGGTCCTGGGGAGTGCAAGGCCACAGTCTCTCACGTAGGTGGGTTGCCCACTGGTTCTGGAGGGGGCTTTGTGCCCAGAGTGCTTCATCCTGCCAAGGAATGGGTGAGTGGATGCCTTTCTCCACTGGTTTTGGAGGGGGCTTTGTGCCCAGTGTGCTTCATCCTGCCAAGGACTGGGGTAGTGGATGCTGCTCTCCACTGGTTCTGAAGGGGGCTTGGTGCCCAGTGATGCTGCACCTGGGGTGTGGCAGTTCCCATTCCCTCACCTGGGTGTCTGAGCCACAGGATTTTCAGGGAACAGGTAGCATGATACTCCATGGAGGCAGAGACACACTCCACCCTGCGGTGACTTAGCCTGCAAACTGCTGGTAGTGCCAGTGCTGGTTGTGGTGCCTCATGTAGTGTGTGCAGGGTCTAGGACGTCTCCAGCAGCCTCAGATGGCTGCCCACTGGGGATGCTGCTGATGTCCGCTGTAGTGGCATTGGCTGGGCACATCGCTGGGCAGGTGGCGGTGGCTGCGGCGGTGTCTGCGGCGGAGATGCTGCCAGTGATGCATGTGTCTGCCCTTGTGGAGGGAGACACCAGGCCATCTCCTGCAGTCTGGTAAGGGTGCCCACTTGGGAGGATGCTGGTGACTGTAGTAGAGGCAGAAGACATGCAGGTGGCGGTGCAGGTGGCAGGGCAGGTGGCGGTGCAGGTGGCGGTCATTGCAGGTTGCTGGTCTGTCTTGCAGAAGGAGTGACACCAGACCCTCACCCGGAGGCACCGTGCCCTAAGCTGACTCCCCTTTGCCCTTGTGTCCCTACCCCACCTTGGAAGTCGCTGCTGGGACCTTGCCACTGTCCTCTTTGGTCCTGGAAGAGGCCTTGCTGGGTGGTTGGTGCGGCTTCTCTCTTCGGCATGCGGGCCCCTTCCTTACCTCGGCAGGTGGCGGAAAAGGGTGGTTGTTGGCCTCACTAGGTGGCACACTGGCAGCCCTGATGGGTGCCGCCTTCGATGTTCCCGGACTTGCAGGGAACCACACTGGATGAGGATTTTGTGGCTGAGGTGCTGGGCTGGGATCTGGACATCCTGGCCTTAGGGGAAGGACGGATGGGGGAGGCGTAGGGAAGAGGTCAATGGAAGCTAGGAAAAGTTTTTTAGACACACTGGGACGGGAAGATGGAGTGGGTTTCGCAGTGGAGGAAGAGGTAGTGGTTGTAGGAGGTCTAAGTCTGCTGAGTTTGGGTGAAGGTGCATGAGCTGGAGGCTGTTGTGAGGTGGATGGCTGATGAGTTGGTGTGTGCCTACGTTTGTGTACTTTGGGAGGAGGGCCCACAGACACACTGGGAGAGGACAAAGGGGACGTGTGAATGGTAGTGGGAGTGGGGAATGCACATGAGCGGTGTGTGGTGATGGGCGTGCTGATAATGAAGGTAGTGGCTGAGGATGTAGTGCAGGCAGGTGTCAGTGGAGACAAGACTGGGAGGGAGGTGGAGGACGTGGAGGAGGGGGACACAGTGATGCAGTGGATGTTGGTGGGGCTGCATGGGTATGGTGCTTGTGTGAGTGCCTGTGGGATGTGTGGTGCTTATGTTTGCCTGAGCCACTTTTGTGTGTTGATGTGTGTGCATGCTGGTCTGATGGTGTGCTTGGGATAGACTGAGGTAGAGGGGATTGGGTTGCGGTAGTGGAGGTTGGAGTGGGGAGGCTGGACACAGGGACAATATCTGCCATCAGTGCTGAGGCCAGAGCCTGAAATGATCTCTGTTGGGCCGCCAATTCAGAGTGAATGCCCTCCAGGTATGCACTTGTTTGTTGCAAATGCCTCTCGACCCCCTGGATGGCATTCAAAATGGTTGACTGCCCAACAGTGAGAGATCTCAGGAGGTCAATAGCCTCCTCACTGAGGGCAGCAGGGCTGACTGGGGCAGGGCCTGAGGTGTCTGGGGCGAAGGAGATGCCCACCCTCCTGGGTGAGCGGGCACAGGAAACAAGGTGATGGACTGCTGGGAGGGCAGTGCTGGTAGGGGGGTGGCGGCTGTACCTGTTGTTGCGGAGGGCACAGAGGTGCCCGCCACCGCAAGGGAGCTCCCATCAGAGGAGGAGTTGCTGTCTCCGGTGTCCCCTCCTGTCCCCATTGTGGAGCTCCCCTCGCCCTCCTTCCCACTGGTGCCTTCAGACTACGTTCATTCACCCTCCTGGGCCATTTGGGTTGCAGCTCCCTCCAGCTCCGGTGCCACTGCTCCTCTTCCAGATGATGCTAATGCACACAAGGACAGGGTGACAAAACCAAAAGGGGGATAAAGACAGAGGACACACATGGTCAGTGCCAGAAACAACACCACTGTTGGCAGACACAACACACAGGGAGCATCCCTATGCACTAATAGTTCTTAGGAAAATCACCTGCCCCTGGGGGACTATGCCTAAGCCCATTTGCTGCACACCTGGAACCCACAGGAGGCTTACTAGTTGTAGATGGCCACTACCACTATTGGGGGTTTGAGGGCCACAGAGCCTGCCTAACAAGGGACCTACCCTACTAAGTTCACCCTGGCCTAGGGTTCCCACTTCCCCCACCCAGCCACCTCGTAAAGTGCGCAGAGTCAGCTGAATGAGACTGTACTCACCCCCTTGTGGCTGCTGTGATGCCCTCAAGCGCCCATCCAACTCAGGATATGCCACCGCCAGGATCCGGTACATCGGGGGGTCATGGTGCGATGGGCACCCCTTCCACATTGGGAGGCCATCCCCAGCTGGGCCTCTGCCGTCTTCTTGCTCCAGTGGCGCAGGTCCTCCCATCTCTTGCGGCAGTGGGTGCTCCGTCTATGATAGACCCCCAGGGTCCGCACTTCCTTGGTGATGGCACGCCAAATACCCTTCTTCTGGTGGGCGCTGACCTACAGGAAAGGTAAAGTAAGAATGGATTTTAATCCCCCGTCCGGTTATTGTTACTCATTGGCCACAACTTCCCAACCATGCCCTGAAACACATACACTGACCATCCTCACATGCAGGCCACAGCCGCCCCCCACCCCATTTATCTTCCATCCAGGCCACGCCATACATTACTGTAACATCCACCATGCACACAGTGTACTCACCTGTTTGTCTGGAGGACTGTAGAGTAGCGTGTACTGAGGGAGGAACCCATTCACCAGGTTGTCCAACTCCTCCGCGGTGAACGCAGGGGCCCTTTCCCCAGACACTGTAGCCATTGTCGCTTCCAGACTCATGTCACAGCAGCACTTACAGTGTAGGTCCTCTCTGTTGAAGGTCAGGTATCAAGTGAGTGAAGAGATAGAAAATGGCGGTCACGTCCACGGCAGTGCGTACGGTCACCGCCGGCGTATATCGTCATTGGCTCCTGAACCCATAGGGCCCAATGATAACCAATGCTGAATTGCGCAACGGTCTTCGTCTGCCTACCGGGACGTTGCACAACGCCAGTGCAGTTACCTCATTTCCCCTTGTCCCTAAGTACAGGTCAGGCATCTGCCATTTCAGGGGGGCACATGGCAGGGCACCTTACTGCGTCACAGCACTTTTGGGCAGGAATACGGACAGACACCGCCACACAACGATTAAATCACAATAGTGCAAAACACCCTTGTGCCACCTATGTGGTATATGACCCTCTGCTCACCCTTCTCCTCCATAGGGCACATCCGCTGGGGCAGATGATGAGATGGCATCATCCTCCGGTGTACAGACCCCTGGTGGACCTGTCGACAATGGAAGACAGACACATCATTATCACCTGCAGACTTGATCATGCCACAATCCATGAACTGTGTGCCCAGTTGGAGCCAGACCTGATGTCAGCTATCCGCCATCCCACAGGAATCCCCGCTCTAGTGCTGGTCCTGTCAGTGATCCATTTCCTGGCCAGTGGTTCCTTTCAAACAACAGTGGCCATGGCATCAGGGATGTTTCAGACAATGTTCTCTAATGTGTTGTCCAGAGTGTTGTCTGCCCTGCTGAAACACATGCACAGCTACATCGTTTTCCCCCAGGTGGAGGATTTGCCCACAGTGAAAGGTGACTTCTATGCCCTGGGACATATCCCCAATATCATTGGTGCCATTGATGGTACCCATGTAGAATTTGCCCCCCCCCCCCGGAGAAATGAACAGGTGTACAGAAACCACAAAAGCTACCATTCCATTAATGTGCAGATGGTGTGTTTGGCAGACCAGTACATCTCCCATGTGAATGCCAAGTAGCCTGGCTCAGTGCATGACGATTACATTTTGAGGAATAGCAGCATCCCTTATGTGCTGGGCCAACTCCAGAGGCACCGTGTGTGGCTAATAGGTGAGACCAAGGTCCCCACACAGTTTGAATAGGTGTCTGGGTATGGGGTAGTCCCTAAGGGTTTGTTTATGTCTAACCAATACCCCTCGATATTTGCAGGTGACTCTGGTTACCCCAACCTGTCATGGCTACTGACCCCAGTGAGGAATCCCAGGACAAGGGCAGAGGAACGCTACAATGAGGCACATGGGCGAACTAAGCGTATTATAGAGCAGACTTTTGGCCTCCTGAAGGCCAGATTCCGGTGCTTCCATCTAACAGGTGGCTCCCTATACTACTCACCGAAGAAGGTGTGCCAGATCATCGTGGCATGCTGTATGTTGCACAACCTGGCTTTGCGACGCCAGGTGACTTTTCTGCAGGAGGATGGGCCTGATGTTGGTCTTGTGGCAGCTATTGACCCTGTGGACAGTGAAGAAGAGGAGGCAGAAGAAGAAGATATAGACAACCGAAACAACATCATCATGCAATACCTCCAGTGAGACACAGGTAAGAGACTGGCACTGCTCCTCTCATATCAGACTACTGTATGACATTGCATACATCTGTCCTTTTACCTCTGTGTATGGACCCTGACAGTTCACTTTGGCTTTCCTTTTCACAGATCTGGGTACCACATTCTGCCTTCTGCTATGTTTACTACTGCCCAACAACTGTCATACTTTGGAATGTGGAAATGAACATTGCCATTGATATTTGTCAGAGGGGTTATAATAACATATTTGTGAAAGTACAGACTGACTCCAGATTGTTTTGTGATTCAAGGGTGTTTATTTAAGTGCTACTCAGTGGAGGGGTATGTGCAATGGGCTGGGGTGATGGTGGAGGAATGTCCATGGTAGAGTCCAGTCTCTTTGTATTACAGGTGCATTGTCCAAGGGGGCATCGGAAGTGGAGTAATGGCAGTTCAATTAGGATAGGATGACATAGTGGGACAGAAGGGTGACAATCAGGAGAGTCATATTTCCTGGTGGGGGCTTGGCAATGTTCTCTGTCTTGTGCCTGGATTGCAGGGACCGTTTGCGGGCTGGTTCTCCTGCAGGGGGTGGGGTGCTGGTAGCCTGTTGGTCCTGTGGCAGGACCTCCTGTCCACTAGCGCCGGTGGACGAGGAGGGCTATTCATCGTTCGGGCTAGTGTCAGGGGCCCGTTGGTCTGCCACTGTCACCCTCATGGTGTTGGCCATGTCTGTCAGCACCCCTGCAATGGTGACCAGGGTGGTGTTAATGGACTTCAAGTCCTCCCTGATCCCCAGGTACTGTTCCTCCTGCAGCCGCTGGATCTCCTGAAACTTGGCCAGTACCGTGCCCATGGTCTCCTGGGAATGGTGGTATGCTCCCATGATGTTGGCGAGTGCCTCATGGAGAGTGGGTTCCCTGGGCCTATTCTCCCCCTGTCGCACAGTAGTCCTCCCAGTTACCCTGATGTCCTGTGCCTCTGTCCTCAGAACCATGTGCCCACTGCCACTGACCCCAGGTCCCTGATTGTCTTGGGTTAGTGGGTTTGCCTGGGGTCCCTGTAGTGGTGGACACACTGCTGATTGACGTGTCCTGGGGACAGTGGCATGGGCCCGCTGGGTGGTTGCTGTGCTGGTGTTTCCTGAGGGGGGAGGTTCAGTGGTGGTTTGGGACTGTGGCAGGGGAACCGACTGTCCAGAGGTCCCTGATGGGCTGGGCTCGTCATCTTGATCCAGGAGTGCAGAGATGCTGTCATCATTGTGGGCCTCTTCTGTGGGGGGACTGGATATGGCTGGCACCTCTTCTCCAGTGACATTGGGTAAGGGTCCTGTTGGGGTGTAAATGCATAGTTATTGTATCTGTTTGTGCCATCTTGTGCAATGGGTGAGTTTCCCTCTACTCCTGTGCTAGCATTATTGCCTGGGCCCTTGTGTGAGTGGTGATTTTGTGGCCTGGGTGAGTCTCTCTACTGGACATGCTTTGGTGATGGGTGTCCCTGCAGGTCTGTAATGGGTGTCCATGCATCGGTGTTACATGTAGGGCTTGGTATTGGGATGTGTGGGTTGTGATAGTGGGGTATCTGTGAGGTGTTGGAGTGATGGGTGTGAGGGTAGGGGTAGGAGTTTGTGATGGCATGCAGGGAGAGTAGGGGATAAAGTAGTAAAGAGTTGCCTTACCAGAGTCCAGTCCTCCTGCTACTCCTGCGAGGCCCTCAGGATGCATGATCACCAAGACTTGCTCCTCCCATGTTGTTAGTTGTGGGGGAGGAGGTGGCAGTCCACCGCTAGTCCTCTGTACAGCTACCTGGTGTCTGGATGCTACGTAACGCACCTTCCCCTGTAGGTTGCTCCACCTCTTCCTGATGTCATCCCGTGTTCCGGGGTACTGTCCCACTGCATTGACCCTGTCGACAATTCTCCGCCATAGCTCCATCTTCCTTGCAATGGACATCTGCTGCACCTGTGATCTGAATAGCTGTGGCTCTACCCGAATGATTTCCTCCACCATGACCCTGAGCTCCTCCTCAGAAAACCTGGGGTGTCTTTGAGGTGCCATAATGTGGTGTGAGTGATGTGTGATGTGATGTTTGCTGTGCTGTGTAATGTGTTGTGTTGGGGTGTGTTCTTTGAGGTGCGTGGATGTTGTATGAGTGATGGTGTTGTGCGCCTGTGGATGCTGGGGTTGTCTTTGCTATTCTCTCTCTCTCTTCTTCTTCCAAAATTGTTGTTGTGAGGCGTTGTGGGTAATGTGGCTGCGTGTTTTATAGTGGTGTGAGTGTGTGGGTGTGGTGTGTGTAAGTGTATCAGGTGTGTGTATTTTGAATTGTCCAATGTGGTTGTGTTTTGTAAATGTGTATTTTGAGCGCGGCGGTGTGTACCACCAATGGATTACCGCGGTTGAATGACCGCCCCGTTGATTCGTGGGTCGTGATAGTGTGGGCGTATTCCTGTTGGCGTAACGGTGTAGGTTTTGCTATCGCCAGTTTATCACTGACCTTTGGTGTGGCGGACTTGTGTGGGTGTCTGTATTGTGGCGGATTACGAGATGTGGGTCGTAATACCGGTAGCGGATTTCCGCCACGGTATGTTGGCGGGCGTCAGCATGGTGCTAAGCGGGATTTACCGCCAGGGTTGTAATGAGGGCCTTAGTCTCTATAATTCATGAAGAGCTGCAGATAAGAAGTTCCTGATTGGGTTCCTAGTTCCACCAGAGTACGCCATGGTCTTAGAGGCCTACCTTCATCACTAATAAAAGAACCTTAGGTTATCTCAATTGTGATAAAATCCATTTCCTTTGGCAAACATACTGCACTACTTAGTTCTTAGAATGCACCAATGGAGCAATTAGATGCCATAGATACATGACCAGCTGGTTTGGACATCAATGAATATAAATACAGTACAAAATTAATCTTAGATGTCAATCCCTCAAGAATTTACGTCCTGGTCATAAATTTAGGAACAGATATCTATGCCTTTACATTCCTTATCCTCTTTGTCATACTCCTGCAGGGGTAGATCTGACCAATGGAGGTGCTGATCCACATGTGCATGTGGGACAGAGATACGTTCTTCCTTGAAGTAGCAGAAACACCGAGGGCCAGTGCAAAGTGTTTTGCTGACTTGGTCAAAGTGAAACATTTGCCATTATTCTCATTGTATGCTGCCGTAGTTGCTGTTTGTAAGGACAAAATGGAGTGTGCTTTTGCAGGCCATGCCCTTGGTGACCAATTGCAATTGCTGTGCTGTAGAACTGGTCCTAAAGACAGTCCCTAGCCACTGTTTGAAAATGTATTTGTTCCTCTTCTTTGTGAATTAGGTAGTACACAACCATGCTGTCAACCTGATTTTAACTTCAAGGTGAGATAATGAAGCCAACTGCAATATGTTGGTAAACCCTCTCCAAATCGATGTTGATTGCACTTATGACTTGTTCTTCAGCTGATCCCTCCCAGCAAAAAGAAGAGAGAGCTTGAGGATTCTTTCTACCTGGTGATTCCCATGGGATCTCATTGAATATGAGCTTTGGTGAGGGACCTCCATATGTCCCCCGTGCACACCTACGATACCAATGTGCAATTAACCGTGGCATGCCTCTCCATAATATGCAGATGCCTGGGCTCAATAGTTTGAGTGTGCTCACATGAGTTCTAGCCAAAGGAAGAAAAGGCAGGAGTTAGACAAGGAATGTTAATGGCATTTGTTGAAAGGCTTCACATCTTTTGAGGATGCAGTGTAGGATACCACCATGCACAAACTACATTGTCCAGGATTCCTTAACTCTCACATCATGTGGGAATAACTGTGGCCACAATTGATGGGGGTATGAGTTTACTCCTGGTCTGTAGCATGCTTGTTAGGTAATTAAGATGATTAGTTGTTCTAGATGGGATCATCTCGCTACATGAAACTCACAACAACTTGAGTAGAATTGCTTCTTAGATGTCTCTCATTCTGGAACTGTTCACTATGTTCAGAAAAGTGTTCTAAGGAAATGACTTTGAACATTTATATTCAGTGACTACTCCATTTAATTTCTGTTTAAAGTTGTAAACCTGGAACACAACACTGATTACAATTTAAAGGCATTTCTGACCTATAGCTTCTTCTGTAAATCCGTATTCTGTGAACTTAACAAGTAGGATCATTAAGATTCAAGATGCACATATTGGGGGTTATTCTAATTTTGGAGGAGGTGTTAATCCGTCCCAAAAGTGACGGAAAAGTGACGGATTTACCACCAGACGTATTACGAGTCCATTATATCCTATGGAACTCGTAATACGGCTGGTGGTATATCCGTCACTTTACCGTCACTTTTGGGACGGATTAACACTCCTCCAAAGTTAGAATAACCCCCATTGTGTTTAAGGTGTTGGTAATTCACGAAGCATAAATACTGTAATTAGCAAGGTAAGGCAATACTAATTTATGTTGTATATTTCATATTGCAGACGCTTAAATCAGAAATTCATATTACATGCATCAAGAATTTAAAGTGTAACTACAGCTGGAGTTATCCACTGTCATGTCAGAAGTGATATAAGGTCAGACTACATTATAGTCCTATTTATGTTTTCAGGAATATCAGATGTTCCACTTTACATCTAGAGATAATCTGAAGGTATATTGTTACCTTTATAAATGTATTACCTGTATAAATGTCTAGAATTAGATACAGTATAGTTTATGACAATAAAGAACAGCAGTTTATTGTTTGACTAGTTTACATTATAACCCATAATTAATGAATCAATAAATGAGTCAAATGACAATCAATAATAATGCACTTAAAACTTTGATACATAGCCATTCAACTTGTATTCATACAGGACATTTAATGCATCTTGATGGCGCTCAGTGCTCAAATGAACCCACAACATATAAAAGTTAGAGGAAAACAGTAAAGAGGTGTGTATAATACAAAGGGAAATGGCCTAAAACAATAATTAGTTTTTTTGTTTTTGTTTCAATAGTTACATTAATAGGCATCAAATGTGATAAATTCATTCAGTTTCATTCAGTTTTCCCTTAGTGTTGACATAATTTTGACCCATGACAATATGGAAAATTATCATCATGGAAAGAAGAGGTAAAAAAACACAGTTTGTGCAAAATGACTGAGAGGGTAATGGGGGTTCAATTTGTTTGATAACTGCCCTAAGGTTGTGTAACAATTACAGCATCCAATGATTGCCTAGTCGGGATACAGTAAAAAGTCATGTCCCTGTCAACAATTTATAGAGGCGTGATTACATTAATGGGGAGATTTATGTAAGTTGTACAGCCACAAGTTCAAAGTATGGGCCCAAAAGTAAACAGGTTATGTAGATGTCTTCACATGATTGTGAAGTTTGCCACCACCATGAAGTGCTTAAAATCTAACAAATGCCAACTTCATTGTGCCACTGACAAATGGATACCTCTGAAAAATGTATTTATTGGATTTTAAGCCCTGCTTGACACCAGCAAACTTTCCAGTCAGTGGAGTGGGTTGTACATTTGACCTTTCCAAAGTCCAACCATTTCCCTACTATTGATTCCATTGGAGAGGGAGAGAGAAGAAGAAATGTGACCTCTTCAAAATCCAACACTTTCCCTAGTGTTGCTCAGTTTGGATTGGGAACAGTAAATCTTACCTCTCCGAAGTCCAACATGTACCCTAGTGTTGCTCAGATTGGTATGGAAATAGTAAATCTGACCCCTTTAAACTTTAAAGTCAAACATTTTCTCTACTGTTGCTCAGGTTGGAGTAAGAATAGAACATTTGACCATTCCAAACTCCAAGTTTATTTCCCTACTGATGGTCAGGTTTGAGTTGGAATCCTAAATTTTGCCTCTTCAAAGTTCAAAACATTACAACTGTTGCTCAAATCAGACGTGGAATACTAAAATTGACTCCTCCACCATACAATACTTTTCCTATTATTGTTTTTGTGAGAGTGGCAGTAGTCAATCTGACCCCTCCAGAGTTCAAGACTTTCCCTACTGTTGCTCAGCTTGAAGTAAGAGTAATAAACCTCACTTCTTCAAAGTCCAACACTTTCCCTACTGTTGCTCAGGATGGAGTGAAACTAGTAAATCTGACTCATCATAAGTAGAACACTTTTCCCACTGTTGTCTAGTTTGGAGTGGGACTAGTGAATTTGACTCCAAAGTATAATCTGTTTTTAGTTTCTTGCTTGCTTTTTACATTTATTTTATGAGATTCAAGTTTTAAAGTTATTTCAATTTTGATTTTATTTTTTATTGTATACTTTGATTTCTTTGGAGTCAGTTAGCTTTTAATAAATTACCTATTATATTTTAATAATGTTATTGCTTAGTATTTTTGTTACAAATTGTAATAATTATAGGGGCATATTTACAACCCCCTTGTACCACCTTGTGTCACATTAGCATCATTTGTTTACACTAATGTGGCGTTAAGGTGACCTTTTTGTCACGCCATATTCAGAAAGTGGTGTGATGCCTGCTTTGCACGACTTTGTAACCCCTTGCACCAGAATATGCCTGCACCACGCATAATGTATGCAAGGGAGAGTTCCCCAGTTAGGAGGCTCGTAAAAATGGCGCAGTGAATTGTACAAGCTTTCACTGCAGCATTTTTAGCATCATTTTTAATGCCTGCCTAAGGCAGGTGTTAAAATGACGCTCCTTTTGTTTTGAATGGGCCTCCTTTTACTTTGCAGGATTAGCGCCATCATTTTTAGCGCTAATCCTGCAAAGCACCCCAATAGCGTCAACATTTTCAACACTATTGGCCGAACGTCCGCCATGGTGCGATATATTGTAAATACGGCGCAACCATGGTGTTGTTAGGTGGTGGTAGGGGCACGCAAGAAAAGTGGCACATCAGGAACAATGCTTTCTTGTAAATATCCCCATAGTTTCTTACATTTTTTAAATTTATTAGTGGTACATCTTTTTTTTTATTGATCTTAGTTTAATAATTTTAAAGTTATTAAATGCACTTGTATATTTTCCATATATATGTTTCCTTATTATTTTTCAACTTAATATTACTTTTAAAATGAACACTTTTTTTTAACATGGATATATGCTAGGTATTCAAAACTTGATATACTTATCTCTTTACTGACACAATTTTGGGCCACAATATTTTTGTAGTTGATACTTTTGTAATTTACATTATATGCATTAAAGTTGATATTTGTCTATTCAGTATTTTTTCCACAAAATTCTTGTGTCGCTATATGTTTTGTTGATGTTATGTCAGACAGTCAATATCACCCTTAGCATCATTGGGCAGGACTATTACACACAATATTCCCCTCAACTTCCGTTGAGGAATTGGTGGCCAGGAGTATCTCTGAAAAATTTCTACCTTCAAAAAGTCACTGGAACACTAATTGTCTGTCTCCCCCTCGGACTCCAATGTGTAGTAGAGCCCCTGGGCATAAGACTCCATTTGGGGCCTGATTTAGAGTTTGTCAGATGGAGCTTACCTTATATGGAAGGGGGCGGACTATACCTCCACAATCCACAGTGTGGGCCTCAGCCTGCCATATTTAGAGTTGTCTGACAGCTCTGGGCAACACTCTACATTGACAGGAACTGAAAAAGTTTGACGGACAGTACCATCACCAATAACGACCATCTATCAAGCTTTTCGAAATGATTTTTATTTTTCAAAAACAAATTCCCAAATCAGAATTTTGTTTTTGAAAGACAAAACTCTAATGGCCTACACACCCTGGGAACTTTCTGCAAGGGAATGGTGGTCATTATTGTGTTTTTCCTGTCCCTTACTGCAAGGCTTTTTCTTACAGTGACTGAAAAGAAAAAAATAAGACTTTACAGCATACACTGTAAATAGGGCAGACAGTGTAAAGTTTTTCTTTTGATAGCCCAGCTTTGTTGGAGGAAGTATTCATCAATGTAGCTAACGGGGCTTAGCCAACTGAATACTTATGATATGCACAACTCAAATTGAAGCAGGTGGACTGAGGGTTTGGTGGACAGTGTACTCCATTCTGTTCATGTTTGAGTACCCAGTCCGCCAAACTCCAAATGTGTCCTAAGATCACAGCAGGTCTGAAAACGGGTGGCAACTATAAATTACTGTTGCAAATCCAATGTTTTGCTGACACCCGAGTCCCAAGGGTTTTATGCTATGCAATATATGTTTGGTACAAAGGAGAATTATTGTCTAGCTGTTCAAAACTTCATAAAGATATGCATTTTGGAGTGTAAACGAACAAATGAGTTTCAGACTGAGACTTTAAAGCAGACACCTTTGTTCTGTTTGAAAACAGCACCTTTCTAGAGTTAAGTCTCTTCTGGCTTGTTTCAGGAACCATAAACATAACATAGGGATTCTCCATTTACAGCAAAAGTGTTAATGATTAAGTTGAGCTGTACATATTGTTTGTAGATATCAAGATTGGCTCTACAGTAATCCCAAGATTGGGTGAATGAGCTGTAAGTAGAAGGAAACCGTTTTGGGAGGGTAGATAATAAGCAAGGATGTTCAAAGTTGTTATCATCTGCTTAATACATTGTTACATTTAAGTATTAACACAAAGTATTGTGAGAATGGGTTTAGGCCAATGCTTCTCAAATGTTTTGCAAACATAACTGTACTTTTAGAATGACAAATCATTGCAACCCACATAGCTTTATCAGTATATGTTGCTTCTGACCCCTGTTTGCACAGAAGCTGAAATCGAGCTCCTTCGAGAGATGATGCATGAATATTCCTTACCTTTACAAGTCTGCAGCATTTGGTTATCTTTTATGATTGCAGATCAATAGCCTCCGCCTTAGTTTGGGGCTGTAGCTTGAGTGGTTTGGTCTTGTCAGCTGCACACAGTTCTCTTCAGTGCTAGAAAGGACTAGGCTACATGGACAATTTAATGTAATTACCTGCAGAACAGTCCTGGCTGCCTCAACATAGAGCTCCAAGACTCATGGGGAGAAGGATTACCCAAACAGCTGTCAAAAAGCCTCCTTGGAGCCAGAATGAAAGGCAATATAAATGTGATAAGAGCGACATAACTCTGAAGTTATTTCTGAAGTGAGAGATGACAGTTAAAACGGAGTCCAGGATCGCCTGAACACTGGCCCCTCAGCTGAGCAAAAAACAACACTTTCTGTCAGGAAACAGAGTCAGCTGCTAAAGAGATAAGGTGGCTTTCTTTGTGTTTAAACCAGGAGGCGCACCAGGGGAATTAAATTACTGTTGACCTTTGGTTGCACTCTCAACACAGTACAGGGAAGCCTCTGACAACTCTCAACTCTGAGGTATTTTCTCTTCATTTAACTGTTCAGACTCCATTACATGAATATGTGAGCACAGGAATTTCTTGTCAGCAGAGTGTGTGGAGCAAATGCAGTTCGGAAAGTCGGTGTTGCACACCATTTCTGCAGCTGAGAGAGTATGGGAAAGTTACTCATTCTGTCAGGAAATACAGCCAGTTTCTTAACAGAAAAGTGGAATTCCCTTTCTTGAAAGTTAAAAGACTGCTGTAGGGGAAACATATGAAATTTCACTTCTGAGGTATTTCTCTACATTTGACAGTTTAGAGTCTGCTACACAATTAAGTAAATGCTAGAATTCCTATCCACAGAGGGTGTAAAGTGAAATTAGATAGGCAGGCAAAAGATGTGAGCTATTTCTGATGCACTGGTTTTCAGGAACACCTGTCTGAAAGCATTCAGTCATTCTTTTTCAAAATTCTAGAAGTCTGTGGAAAAGACTAATTCTGTCAGGAAACACAGCCAGCTGCTGCTGAGATAAGTGTAAAGGCTGCTGTAAGAGAAGCATATGAGAACTCTCAACTCTGATGTATTTTTCTTCACTTAACTGTTCAGATTTCATTACGTGATTATGTAAGCGAAGGAATTACTTGTCTACAGGTGTGTGGTGTAAATACAGTTTGGCAAGTGAGTGTTGTACACCGTTCCTACAGCTGAAAGAGTTTGTGAAAATGACTCATTCTATCAGGATACACAGACAGTTTCTGAAGAGATATTTGAATTTCCTTTCCTTGAATGTTGAAAGACTGCTGTATGAGAAGCATATGAACTTTCCCTTCTGAGGTATTTCTCTAAATTTGCCAATTCAGACTCTACTACGAAATTAGGTAAACACTGGAATTCCTATCAGCAGAGGGGGTAAAGTGAATTTGGATAGGCAGGTGAAAACTGTACAACATTTCTGATGCACTGTTTTTCAGCGATGCCCGCTTGAAAACATATAGCCATAATTTTAAAATCCCAGATGTCTGACACCATTTACAGTGTTAATAGCTACCTACTTTGTGACTCGATTGGATACCATATTTGATTACTAAGCTGTACTTATTTATTGTCTTCTCTAACATTAAAGTATAACAGTATGGCCAGTCACAAATCTAATAGAAAGCCTTTGTTTACGCAAATAGTAGGGAACACTGTACCTCCAGGCACTTCTACTATTGTCCCACAAGACATTGCTTCTATGGACTTTATTTTAAAAGAGATCTCTGCCATGGGGCAAAGATTGGGATCTATGGATGTCAAAATTTCAGATCTCGCAACATAAATGAAGACAATACGGATGGATCTAAACTCTTCTCATAGCAAAGTGGAAATTTTAGATAAAAGAACCACCTTTTTGGAAGAGAAATTAGATAATGCGTAGTATTGGGGCCCGGATATCTGACACCTAAACCAAAAAGTTATAGATTTGTAAGACAGGGCCCGAAGAAATAACATTTGTTTTTATGGAATTCCAGAAAAAATGGAAGTCAATACTGATGTGAAGAACTTGCTAGTAGCGTTAGTACTGCGGCTACTGAACATATCTTTTGAGCATCCCCTTGAGTTGCAGAGAGCTCACAGAATTCGATCAAGAAATTCAACTTCAACTCTTGAATCTAGACCTAGACCGATTATAGCATGCCTCTTACGTCATAAACCGGTCGGACAAATATTAACAGCTGCTCGTAAACATGGTCCGTATGGCTTGGAAGGCCATAACGTACTTATTACTGCAGACTTCTCCTCTGAAACCAATGCCAAATTAAAAGCGTTCATGCAACTTAGGCCAAGACTTTGCAAATGGGATATCAAATATGGTCTTTTAGAACCTGGCACAATGTGGATCACAATGGATGGGAAATCAAGGGATTGCACAGAGCCTGAGGATCTGGTACGCTTCCTGGACAGTTTGGATGGCCAACATATGGCCCAACAACACCACCCCTGAACAAAACATCTATGAATAGTCCGCTTCAAGTACAAAATGATCCACAAAGCCATTGTACCGGTAGATTACACGTCCGTACCTTTAAGAAACAGTTTTACAGAGAGAAAGTAGTCCACTGCGTAGAGGTACTCACACAGGAAAATTCCAGACACAAATCGAGATCACCTCTAAAGTCATCCATGCCTTTCGATAAAGTAACTGATACTCAACCTTCCACTATCACTTCTTCCAGCTAGATGAGTATATTTATACATGCTGTGTATTAATATAATGTTATTACTGTTTTACTGTAGTTCTTCATTCTGATGTATAGGATTCATTTCCTTTCCTCATATATTGTTGTTCAATAACCATGTACATTTCATATTGTATTTGTATATGCAGATTTTCTCTTAGATAGACTTTATAACTCCATGGAGTGGTTTTTCTTATAATCTATTTACCATGAGTGGTTTTCCTTTCCTCCTCTGCAGAGTCTGGGTCTCGAATTGAGGTTTAGACCCACCGACAAAAGATACATATTCTTTGATCTGCAGTGTTCTTTTACTTTCTAGCATTTAGAACGGCGTACTTACACCATTTAGAATTTAGTGATAACAATATTTTATGATTATAGTTCCACATATTGGTTTCAAGTTTACTATATTCCAGATAGTTTTTTTCCCCTCCAGTAATTTCCCATTATCACATTACCATATAATTTATCTACTTCCTTTTCCCTTTTTTAGCATTTTGACTCAGTTTCACGCAGTACAAATATACTCTTTAACATTTCCAGTCAGCATCATGAAAACAAGTCCTATGCAAATTATCTCTATCAATGTCAATGGCTCTACTAATTACATTAAAATGAAGAAAATTCTTTCCTATATAGCCTCCAAACATACTGACATTGCTCTCATCCAGGAGACTCATCTATCTGACATAGAATCAGAAAAACTAAAACAAGATTGGGTAGGCCAAATTCTTTACAACTGCAAATCCCCTTCTCACGTATCAGGAGATCCTACATCCCACACTACTACTAGGAAAAGTGGCGTAGCCATTCTAATACGGAAAACACTGCAATGCTAAATACTACAGTCATGGTCATATGAGGATGGTAGATTTGTTTTAGCCACACTTAAAGTTGGTAATAATATATTAGGAGTGGATTCCATTTATGCCCATGTTGGGACTAAAGCCCCCTTTTTCCTTCATCTAAATAGAATTCTAACAGAAATGGGAATTTCCAGAATAGTTTTGGGAGGAGATTGGAATCTTGCTCCAGATGTGATCTTAGACAGAACGGGTCCCCTGGATACAACTCATGGTAGAGATAGAGCCATACTGGGAGACATCAGAGAAGATCATGGTTTGATCGATTTCTGGCGTTTACTACATCCATCAGATAAGGAGTTTACATATTACTCAGCAGTACATGATTCCTATTCTAGAATAGATTACTTCCTTATTTCACATTCTATTACGCCACAAGTACTAGATTGTGCTATTTTAGAAATTGTACTGTCAGATCACGCTCCTATCAGTCTCCAGCTTGAATGGGGTCTGAAACGCCCTTGTAGGAAACCAATGCGATTAAGCATATCTCGCTACAAACTACCGGCCGAAAAGTCACAATTACAATCACATTTGACTACGTATATGAAAGATAACAAAGGCTCAGTTTCTTCTCCACAAATTTTATGGGCAGCCACAAAAGCCACTATTAGGGAGCAAATTATGAGGGATTCTACTATAACAAATAAACGCAGAATAGAAGGCCATTTTGGAAAATGACAAAACACTGACACATTCTCATTTTAGTAATCCAACTGAAACTTCCAGATGCAGATTGGAAAAAGCTAAGATGGAACTTAATACACTATGGCCCGTATTTATACTTTTTTTGCGCCGCATTTGCGTCGTTTTTTGACACAAAAACGGCGCAAACTTGCAAAATACCATTGTATTTTGTAGGTTTGCGCCGTTTTGCGTCAAAAAGCGGTGCAAATGCGGCGCTAAAAAAAGTATAAATACGGGCCTAAATACTTCCAAAACAGAATATATGCTATATAGACTTAAGGCTCGCATTTACGAACAAGGAGAAGAAGCAGTCAGTTTACTAGCGGCACGATTAAAACAGCGAGAAGCTATGACAGCTATTCCAGCTATAAATAACTCTCAGGGTATGCTAATAACTGAGACTCAAGCAATAGCTAATACGTTTTCAGATTATTATACCAATTTATATAGTTCAGAAGTTGATGATGACCTCCTCAAAGAACAGGAATTCTTTGATAAAATAACACTCCTCTGTCTCAATGAACAGGACCGGCTCACACTGGCGGGTGAAATAACAAAGGATGAAATTGCGCAAGCAATCTCCAGACTTCCATACAATAAAGCACTGGGAGAGATGGTTTTCCTGGGAAATTTTACTGTTGGGTAAAACCAGAAGCAATAGATGCCCTTTATGAGGTTTATAAAGAAGCAGAGGAAACTGGTAGTGTCTTCTCACTCTTAAATAAAGCTATCATAGCTGTCCTTCCCAAACCTGAGAAAGATCCATTATACTGCAGTAACTATCATCCGATTTCTCTTCTGAATACAGATTTGAAGCTATTAGCCACTATTCTTGCAAAAAGACTCAAACAAGTTATCTCTAAACTCATACATAATTCTTAATTTGGCTTCATGCCAGGCAGAAACTCTCGTAGCCATCTCCGCACTTTGGCTCACATACTTTGGTTTTCCAAGGATGCTGGAGAAGACAGAGTAGCATTATCCTTAGATGCCGAGAAGGCCTTTAACCACATTGAATGGAGCTATATGTTTCTTGCATTGCAAAGGTTGGGATTAGGTAATGATTTTATCTCTAAGGTCAAATGGTTATATAAGATACCATCTGCACAAGTGAATTTCCTTTCCTTTCGAAAAATGTTTAGTGCAAAGAGGTACCCACCAGGGTTTGCCCTTTATCACCCCTCTAATTTCTTCTTGCACTTGAACCACCGGCTGCAGCAATAGTACAGTGTTCACAAATAGCAGGCATTCCCACACCAGTTGGCATCTCAAAACTACTTCTATACGCAGAAAACATATTACTCACACTTACGGATCTACCTACTTCACTCTTGGCACTCATGTCTACTATTTCTCGCTTCTCAAACATTTCTGGATACAAAATCAATTGGAATAAGAGTGAAGCTCTCCCATTGTCCCGGGGTACAACAAAAGCAGCTTTCTTAGGCTACAATTTTCAATGGAAAGGGGATCGCCTGAAGTATCTAGGTATTTATATCAACACAGGTTCAGAACGTATGATTCAAGATACCTTAGATCCACTCATTGCTAAAACGAAGTCAGAATATGAAAAATGGTCCAATCGAGTCCAAACAGTGGAAATGATGATAGTGCCTTGTTTCACTTATGTTTTAGGTATGTTACCTTTGACAGTTAAAATATCAATATTGCGAGACATTGACAAAGGTATTAAAACCTTTATTTGGGGATATCTGAGACCTAGACTCAAAATCTCTAAAACTGATTGCTCACAGGCGATATGGTGGCCTTAGTTTACCATGCATTGAACATTACTATATAGCCCTCCATTGATCTCAATTGGTTTATCTTTGACTAAGACAGGATGACCCCCGCTATGGGTTCTTATTGAACGGCAATCTTTACAGGCATCTTCAGCTTTTGCAAATGTTTTATACTCATAAATTGCCTGCTTTACAAACTTCTAACCCTATTCTTCAGTCTATGCTTAAGATTTGGATACACGCCCGCAAACTCTTTAAAAGTAATCTGAGGCTACATAATAAGGCTCCCATATGGCATAACACTGATATTAGAATAGGGAAACAGACCATTTCCTGGGATACAATGGAGAGAGCAGGTATTCTAATGTTGAATCATTTATTCACTTTAGAAGGCGAGCTTAAAACCTTTACAATGCTTCAGATAGAATTTCAACTGCCTAGCTCTCAAAAGGGGAAATACTTACAACTGAAACAAGTTCTACTTAGTAGACTAGGACCATTTCCGTGGATACCTGAGGATTCCCCAGTCTTACAATACTTAAAAACTTGAGGGAAATTAAAAGGCACGGTCTCTGGATTTTATGATTTCATAGTGTATAAGCTACACTCATCACCATTACTAGCACAACTCCACGTCAAATGGCAAGGGTTACTTAATGTAGCGTATTCCAATGAGGACTGGACAGATGTTGTTATGAACATGGATAAAGGAATGAGATAGGCAAGAATGAAATTTACTCTTTTCAAAATTCTTCATAATTGGTTCTGGTCACCACAAAAACTCAAGGCAGCAGGTTTACTACACCACTCTACCTGTTGTAGGTGTCCTCATGAGGATTGTGATAACCTACACATTTTATTTCGATGTCCAGTTTTGACGGAATACTTGTCTTCTATAACTTCCTCTCTACACAGAGCTATACATGTGCCCATTCCTTTAACAGAAACATTAGTTATATTACATGATGTTACTGATCTCCCAAATCTAACAAACCATACAAGATGATTGATGGCTATTGTACTCACTCTAGCAAAAAATGGTGTATTACGACATTGGAGAACACCACAACATCCTACACATGATGAATGGCTTATTGAAATGTATAACATGCATCATATGAAAAGCTGATTTACAGATTGCAAGATAATGTTGGAATTTCCATCCATATTTGGAAACCCTTTCTAGCTAATACATATTCTGTTAATATTCATACTTAAATGTTTTCTCCTTCTTTGTCTCCTATCCTTATTAAGACATTTTTATTATTGTTTTGAGTCATGCTGTTATTATTAAGACAATTGACACTTCACCCATTAACACTGTTATTTTAAGTAGGACTTACTGCTCACCCATTCAACACTGTTGAATTAACAGGAATAGCTCCATTTGAAATGCTATATATGTGGATTTGTATGATATTACTATCTCAACTATCTTTTAACAACCTATGATATATGGTATAATACATATGGCATAATTCTTCCTTTCCAGATTTTCTGTTATAGGTCTACTTCTGCGAGGTAATGCACAGATGGATGCCTTATAAATATTCTCATATATTGCATTTATTGATATCTGTATAATGTTTTTGTGTTTGGAAATCTGAGAAGTTAATATTTCATCATATTTTTCCTATGGAGCCAACATTTGATTTATTGTTTCTCTTTCTAACACATTGTTTATATATTGACTTGTACTTCTCAATAAACATATACAAAAAAAAAAGCTTGTGCTTGATTTGTAACTCCTTCCTCTGCAGTCCTAATAGTCAAAAGACTTTGGAGCATATTTAAGAGCCCCTAGGGCCATTCCAATGCCACATTAGCATCACGTTATGATGCTAATGTGCTGTTAGAAGGCCAAAAACTAAAGTCCAAAAAAGCTGCCCTACTTTGTAACCCTTTGCGCTACATTATGCCTGCACCAGGCATAAAGTATGCAAAGGGGGTGTTCCCCCGATAGGAGGGACAAACAAATGATGCAAGCAGATCTAAGAGATTTCCTTGTACCATTTTTTCACCACTTTTAATGGCTGCTCAGAGCAGGCGTTAACAGGAGGCTTCCATTGCTTACACTGGGCCTCTGGGTGCTTTGCAGGATTAGCGTAAAAAATTCTGACGCTAGTCCCCTAACTACCACCATAGTGCAACGTATTTTAAATATGGTGCACACATCGTAGTGTTAGGGGGCGCTAAGCGGTGCTGTGTGCAGCACCACTTTTCCTAAATATGCCCCTTTGTGTACAAAGTAAATGCAACATGACACCTGCAGATAGGCACAGTTGTGTACCCCACTATGGGCGTGTTCTCGTTATTGTCCTATTTAACTCATGTTACTGCTGATTAACCAGTGACATATTTCCACATCTTCAAATTTCCTCATCATCCATGAGAATATTTCAACAATATGAGTCATATTATGGGAATATTATGTTTGAAGATGAGCAGTTTTGAAGGCGTGGAAATGTGTCAGAGGTTAATCTGCTGTAATATGATTAAATAGGGCAAAGCCAGTACTCTCGAGACCCACCTAAAACTGGCTCATGACCCACCAGTGGGCCGTGACCAACAGTTTGGGTTTAGACAACTGGTTTAGACAGCTGACAAAGTTACACAAAGCTAAACTGACTCTTAAAAATAGACTGTCTATTTCTGCCTTTTAATTCTTGTCACAAACATTGGTCATAGGCTCTTTATGTGTTTATTTGTTAGGGATTGAGGAAGGTTTTTGTTTGTCTGTTATTGGGCATATGATGCATGTCCACACTGGTTGTCTGATATGATTAGTTATTCTTCCTGGAGACCTTGCCCCATGCAGTCCTGGAACTGAAGAGTGTCAACCAAATTATTATCTCTTCAAGTGAGTTCAGGAGTACCCCAATATAATTGTGATTTTTTTATCTTCCCTTTGGATTTCCCCAGGAGTAAAGTAACAGATTCCCTGCCTAGCTCCTTCGACACATGTAATGAATATAAATCATATTCTTTTCTTGCTCTGCAATCACTTTCTCTTAACCAACAATCTGAAAAACATCAGTATCAACAAGCTTGGAGAGGTTCAATATTTGGAAGATTTTATATTTCATTCACATTTTACCTAATTTGTTGGACTAATATCTACACTTATTTAGTTTTGCCCTACAAAATGTCAATACTTTCTTGTTGGTGCTGAAAATGGATCTTTGTAATTTTGCACCTGGAAAGGTGTTGTTGATGCTGTTGATGCTGTTGTCTCTAAACAACCCAAAGGAATGTCAAAGCTGCACATTTATCATGAAAACACAAATACAGTAAACTTTGAGAACGAATGGTAGTGATAATAGTATTCACCTGAGTTTTGACAACTTGTCAATCTGCTAATCAGTTCTAAAGAACAAATCAGAATATCACTGATCTCTGTCTAGAGTTTAAGGGCATGATTTAGATCTAGTAAAGGGGGAATACTCGTTTACAAACATGACAGATACCCTGTCAGCCTTATTACAATCCAATTATGTCCTATGGGAATCATAATGTGGCGGACGGGATATCCATCATGTTTGTGCCGGAGTATTCCCTCCTCCCAGATCTAAATCGGGCTCTAATTTTCCCCCCATCAATGGTTTGTTTAGCTTTGATGATAAAGGGTCTGATTTATAGTTTGGCAGACCGGTTAGTCCGTCACAAACATGACCGATATCCCCTCCACTGTATTACGAACTTCATAAGCTAATATGGGATCATAATAGTGTGGACGGGATATCCGTCATGTTTGTGATGAGTAACCCCCTCAAAAAAGCGTATTCCTTCAACATGTTAAGGCTTTGACATTAATAGGTCACATTATAGCATTGCACTGAGAAGTACATATTAAAAGTGATAGTTTTGTGCAACTAGTTGTCTGAACTCACATATTTGAAAGTGCTTTTACACACTATATTGAAGAAAAGAGAGTTTTGGTGAAATCACTTATTTACCCTAGATCACACAATTTAAGCAAGGAAGCTGTGATTTATCCAGGTCTTCTGGTTTCATTTTGAACAAATCAGAGAGTAATTGTGTATTTGCCTTTCCTTTGTTTTTCCTTTCAGTAAATTTTTCGGCAGTTCTTAAAGTAGAACGCAGACCCAACCCTACATATTGGAGCACTTTACATGAGTGCAGGTATGGCCACATGCATTGTTTATGTCTAGACTCAAACCTGTTTCTCCAGTTTCTTAGTCGGCCGCTCTGACAGAAATACCACATCTTGGGACGAAGCATGGAGGCAGGCAGAAGCCATGTGAGAGATTGGCCCGTTATGGCCTTGATTTTCCAATAGGACCCCTGTCTGAGTAAGAATCAGGCTTCAGGCTTGAGCCTGCCTTGAGCTTTCAGTGGCTCACCTACCTCTTATTGGTGCATGATAACCTTGTTTGCAGAGAGGCATTGTTCGTGACAATTTCCAAAAAGTAAGCAAGAATAAAAAAACATTGTTTCCTCTGTGCACTGTGTTAGATCTTGCGTTTGAGATGATGTCTGGCTTAGTACCCATCTACAGTATTCCTTCACCGTCCTCATTGTGACTGATCTCTTTGAAACATGATCCCAGAGGCCTTTGTTATTGACATGCCATGGAAAAGTTTTGGGGAATTCATGGGGTGGTTGGTGAAAGGGTATCCTGCACAAAGGTTTTTGTTCCACAAAGTGTAACTTTGGGGTGAGAAGAAAAAAGTCTCTAATAGAAACACCAGAACGGAGGAAGGGGGGAAGTGGAGTGAGACATAGGTTGCCTGTTTCTAACGGATACCATTGCATATGAAGACAGGTTTGTGGGTGTTGTACCACGCCATTCCTGAGTTAGTGACAATAAAGAGATACCTTCAACAGGATCTCAATGGCTGGCTATCTCCAGAACTGACTAAAATGGTCCCTCCTTAAATACTACATTCTATAGAATATTATTACCTATCAATATGCAATAATGTTTTTTTTCCCAAAAAACATAGCTCCCTGCCCTTATTTCACCATCACATATGGGGTATTTTCCTGTGTTAGATAAAGCACTCTGAATAAATGCCAGGATCTTGCTATTAACAACTCTTCCAAGGCAGAGTCAGCTTTGACATGCTTTAAGAGACTGTTTACTCCTTTCCGCAGGGTCATCCCCAGACTTTTTGCCTTCCTCATCCTCATTTTCTGACCTTGTTTTAGTTGGCTTTTGGACTCTGTGCACTTTACCACTGCTGATCAGTGCTAAATGGCTTGTGCTCTCTCCTTAAAATGTGGTAATATTGGCTTATCCACAATTGGCATATTTTAATCTACATGTAAGTCCCTAGTAACATGCACTACATCTGTCCAGAGCCTGTACATTAAATGCTACTAGTGGACCTGCAGCACTGATTGTGTCACCCACTACAGTAGCCTCTCAAACATGTCTCAGATCTACCACTGCAGAGCCTAGGAGTGCAGTTTTAAACTGTCATTTCAACCTGGCACTGGTACCCACTTTCCAGACTCAAACCTTCCTTTTCAGTACATGTAAGACAACCACTAAAGTAGGCCCCCTTTAGTTCCAAGGGCAGGGAACAGTGTATTTAAAAAGTTGTATGTGTACTTTTAAGTTTAACATGTTCAGGTAGTGATAAACTCTTAAAGTTGTTTTTCTCTATTGCAGGCCCTATCTCTCCTACAGGATAACATTGGTATTACCTTAAAACATCTTTTTAGTGTCATTTCCGATGATGAAACAATGGCAATAAGGAGTTTGGTGTCTCTGGACTCGCAATTTAAAATCACAACTTATGGTGAAGTTGGATTTTAAATGGTAAGTCTGAAAATGCCACTTTTAGAAAGTTGCACTTTCTTTCTTTAACCACTCTGTGCCTCTGCCTCTCTCTGAATACATGTCTGTGGTTGGTGAGAGCTGGTCTTTGTACATTTCCTCTAGACAGTCACACACAAAGGGAGCTTGGGTATGATATTTGCATCTGGATACCCCATCACCAGGCTGATGGGTCTTTCTGTTCTTGATGGGTGGGAGGATCTGACACTTAACATCTGACTAGGGCTGTGCCTCTACTCACACAAAGGGCTGTAACACCCCCCCTCCCCGTAGAGTGTCTGGAGCTAGGGAAGGAAGGGCAGGGATCTTGTGATCTTTAAAGGCCTATTTGAAGTCTCCCCCACTCCAAAGTCACATTTGGGTATATGTAATGGACTCCAAACCCCACCAAATCAGAACTCTGCTGGAACCAAGAACATTCTGCCTGGAAGAAGGACTGTTGTGTTGCCAAGATGAACTGCCACTCTGGAACTGCATTTTTGTGTTGGCCTACTGCTTGCTGTGTGTTGTGCTGTAGGAGGAACTTCCATTTTGCTACATGATTCGCTGTGTTGGACTGGACCTGTTAGCTACATCCTTGAACCCAAGATTCTCCAAGGGCTTGCTGGCTTGTCCCCTGTTCTCCTGCAGTCTCAAGGACATCAACTACTGCCTGCAACTCTCCTGGTTATTCTGGACTCTGCCACTAGTGAGTCATACCCTTGCCTGAGGTGCTCCTTTCCAGTCCTGTGCCTCAGAGGTGGGTTCTGCAGCTGGTTTCTGCAGAAACCAATGCATCACCTCGAGTGTGGGAGACAAATCGCTGCATCGGTGTTCGACGGCGACGCAACCGCTGCTCAATGACAGCAAATTCCCAGCCTGTATGGCAGAATGACAATGCTCTGCACAGCTCGACAACGATGCATTGCAGTGACTTCAAAGGAGCCCGATGACGGCACAGTGACCAGACTGCGCGGAAAATACCAACGCATCGTGCCCTTGACATCAATGCTTTGCTCCATGAAAGGTACTGTTTCAGTGGGCCCTACATTGGTTCTGTAGCCAACCTACCCTCCATTGCAGATGGCCTGGATTTTGGATTTGGACTTGTGACCTGTCCCTTACGACCATCCCTCGCAACCTCAAGTAAGCTATTGACGGCTATTTACTTATGAGCACTGTTTACACATTTAATCTTTAAAAATGTATATCTAGACTTCTACTTTTGTCATTTTGGTCTTATTTTACTCAGATAAATATACTTTATTTTTCTAAGCTGGTGTGCATTCTTTTTATGGTGTTTTTCTCTGTGTTACTGTAATTAAGTGTTGCACAAATACTTTACTCATTGCCTCCTAAAGTAAGCCTCAGTGCTCTGTGCCAAGCTACCAGAGGGTGAGCACAGGTTAATTTAGGGAGTGTAACTGACTTTCCCTGACTAGGATTGTGGCCCCTACTTGGACAGGGTACATACCTCTACCAATTAGAGACCCAGGGCCTCATTTACAAGGTTTTGAGGCAGGACAGACCTGCAAGGATTCTTGCTGCGCTGCCCTACATCAAAAGGAAAGGACAGGAATTTGTCATATCCATGAGATATGGTGCATTACTGTCCTTCCCTGTTGTTGGTGCATAATGGGCTGCCATGTGCCAAACACAGGCACCCTTGTACCATGGTGCAAGGGTGTATGCATTGAAGGGATGATTGTTTGTGCGCAGGAAGGAACATCTTCCTGCACAAAAATAATCAATGGAGGCTTTTTCCTCTTTCTATGTGTGCTGCATAATGCAGGAAAAAACGAGGAGAAATAATGTAATTTCTCTCCGTTGCACCTCCCTTACGCCTCCCCCTGGGAGGTGTAAGCTTTTAATGCATTCCCAGGTTTACAAGATCTTGTAAATCTGGGAATGTGTCAAATGCCATGGGTGTTCTGTGGGAACAACCACGTTAACGCCCATGGCATGCCTTCCTATTGCAGTGTGAGGCAACGCAGAGACTTGCTCTGCACTGTCTCACTCCATATCTACAAGGCCATGAAAAGCCATAGAGGGTGGATTTATGTGGCCTTGTAGATATAGATCTGCATTTTGTGCCACCAGACCCTCATAAAGTTGATGTTCCGGCAGAGCCCAGAGGCTAGTAAATACCCCCTGCAATTTCTAACAAAGACCAACCTAGGGTATCATTGGGAACAGGTACAGGTGTGCAAGAGGCAGTAAAATGATTCATTAAGTAGGATGGAAAACTTACAGATACTTTGACTCTGATCCCTCTCTTAGTAATCAAAGTAGCTCAGTGGCTTGCAAGTGTTATCACCAGCTAAATAAATTGACGCATGACAAAACAATGTTGTGGCTTCTGCACAGATCTACAGTGGTAGAGGCAGAGATTAACTCTCACCTTTATTACTGTATTGATTGTATGTAGGCATAAAAGCATTTTAGACCCATCATTTACAGAGGGTGCAGAATGCGGCACCTTTCCTTGGTGGGGACTGAAAAATATCACACTATTCAGAAAATTACATCTTCAGCATCCAGTAAGGTGGCACCATTTTTAAAGTAGAATGCCTCACGTTTAGCTGCCTTAATTAGCTCGCTCCTTATTATCTCTTCATTGGGGTCTCTTTTTATATTTCCGTCGGTGACTAATTGAGTAGAAATAACCATCTTCTGATAATTAATTCACTTAAACTCACTTCCAGAGGATGTAGACCTTCCACTTCCCAAGGAAAGGGCAGATGGAATGCCACCAGTCATAGCAGACAGCCATGTTTGAAAAAGCCATGAAGAGTGGCCGATTTTAGATAGCTGTGCTAAGACGCACTCTAAGAGACCTTGCACAAGGCTATGTATGTTTAACAAGAGCAGTTATTAAGGTCAGTCTAAAGTAACTGTATATGGTGAGAATGCTCTGCTTCTGTCCACATATTCCAGGCTCTGCTCCCATCCGCATATTCCAGCCAAGGCCTTCTCCCCAGGGCTACCACAGGACACTGTGCTTAATGCCTGTGCTACCTGTCATACACCTCTAACCACTGAACATGTATGCTTAATAGACAGCCAGAGCTGGGGCAATCCTGTGATAGGAAGCCTGCTGCTATAGGCTTGATAGAAAATTGAGAATAAGCAGCAGTAATCAGTGTGCGTGAGATGAACTAGGAAGAATTACATGTCAAAATAAAGTCATCTTCCTGCTTATGCCTGACTTTAACCCTGCTGCTCAAGAAAGAACAGACCACAACATTCATGTTGAAAAAGTATTCAGAACCTTGATCCTGGTAAAAGAAAATTGGTCTTTGTCCCATGACACATGAAAATTTGTCCCGCAGAAACAAGCACAACTCGGTTTGGACCCTATCATGGAGCATCCCAAAGATCTGTTCATCCTGTAAGGAGTCTGATTAAATGACACTTTGTAGTAATGTAGAGCACAACGTCAGGTAAGTGTCAAGTTTATTTATTCAAGATTACAGACAGGAACCACCCCAAGGCTCAGGCACAGCTGCTCCCTCCTTGGCAACACCCAACATTCACCACCCACATTCCACAGAACATTTGCTCACCAACCTTCCTTCCACAGCAGACATCACAAGGCAGTGTGGAAATATTGAGCATACTCGATGGTTTTTTTCCTTTACACATAATTTTTATTTTTTACAGCAAAAAAAACTTTCTTAAAAAACAATGGCAACAATTATTGTACAATAGGATAGATCTGATATCTCCTAAACATAGTAGCAAACAGCATAAAACTAGGTACTACAAAAGCACAGATAATATTTTGTAACATATATACTATTTCATAAACATAGTAGCTATATGCCTAAATGAGGTCCAACAAAACAATCAAACCGAACAAAAGTATCTAAGCTTATACATTAAAGATGTATACACAAATATAGTAGTACATAACTTGAAAGAGTTCAGATTTACCTAAGTCTGTCTGGCAACTTGTGCTCTTGCCCACATTTCCAAACCTCTTGGAAACTGAGAATATTCATATCTTTTATGAAAAAAAAGAATTGCCCAAAACATATCTGTGGTGGTACCTTATCTTCCCCTTAAAACGAATCTTGGGCCTTTCCTACCTGGAATCAACATTGACTACTTTGGCCATATTCCACCAATGACGTCCCTCCACACGAACAGCACTGCCACACTTTTTAACAACCACAAATGGTTGAGAGAATTTGGAATCCTCTTTCTTTATAAAATTGTTTTGTTTCATGTGGGCACAATACCCCACAGCAATAGATTTGACAAATAAACCTTTTTTCACATCATAGTAGTTTTTTTTTTATTTACATTCAGCATTAGTAATATTTTGCCTTACAAATGAATCCAGTCCTTGAACAGACACACTCTGTTTAACTACTTTGACATGCAAGCAGGTTTAAGCACAATTGTGGGCTTCCTCCCCCTTAGCAATTTGAATGGAAAACCTTGGTAGGTGATTGAGGTGATGTCCTACAGAACCAAAGCATGCTTTGAATTTCACTGATCACTAGGCACCTGTTCGACAGGACCCAACAGACACACTGCCCCAAGACTCTGTTAAAGCGCTCAACCAAATAGATGGTTTGAGGGTGATAAAGAAAGTTTTTAATATGCTTTACACAGTTTATCTCCAGAAAATTTGCCAGCTCAGAAGAAACAAATTGAACTCTATTGTCAGAAACCAAGGTTTCTGGGAAAGCTTCCCTCATGAACACATCCCTAGGGAAATTTAATACAGACTTGAAGTTCAGCTTCCAAAAAATGTAACCTCTGGCCACTTAGAGTAACATTCAATGAGTACTAGGGCTTAACAAGAGTCACTGGAAAGTGAGGTAAAATGTGTCACCAAATCAACGCCCAGTTTTATACACTGCCCTGCAGGACATTATATGTGAGTAAAAGGGGAATTAGAAACTTTTAAGGCTTTGTCACTGCCCGAACACAAAACACAATCTTCAGCCAGGTGATCAATCTCCTTGTCCATTTGTGGCTACCAAAATGCAGTCTGCACCCTACTTTTTGTGAAAGTGGCCACCAAATGTTCTTCATGTGCATTTTCTAGCATAATCTGCCTGAGCCTCTCAGGGGAACCAGTGTATTCAGCCTCCTAATCAACCAATTTTCCAAAGACACTTTTTCTGACACTTTACTGAATGGTTGTTTATTAACGTCAAGGTGTTCTTTTAGGCCAACCTTCACTGATGTACTAAGAAACTAAATTCAGAACCACATCCTCACATGTAGCTACCTTTCAATCTTTTTCAGGAAAAGGAAACACTCTCTCAGTTTCCAAGGCTGCAATTATGCAGTTCTCATCATCTTCATCACACACTACAGGTTCACATTATTCATACATCTGCTCCATCACTTTGATGGGAAAATGTGACAAATAGTCTGCCCTAATATTTCTACCCCCAGGAATGTGTTTAACATGAAACTGAAATTGTCATAACAATGTGGAAACCATAGCTATCATGGGAGTATCATCTTTTAGCAACATGCACCAAAAATAAAAAAACAAGTTTGTGGTCAGTTTGCAGAACAATACGTCTACCCCAAATGTAGCTGCGAAACATCTCAATGGCCCACAAACACGTTAAAAACTCTTTTTCAATGACCGAATAGTGTAATTCTGCTTCTCAGAGTACTCTTGATGCAAAGCAAATTGTAAGTTCATCTTTGCCTAGTCTTTGTGTCAACACTGCTTCTAATCCCAAAATACTGGCATCTGCACAAAATTCAACATTCCTCTTCAATAAATCTGAGATAGGTCTGATCTTGGACACATAGGGGGTCATTCCGACCCCGGCGGGCGGCGGAAGCCTCCCGCCTGGCGGGAACAGCCAAAAGACCGTACCGCGGTCAAATGACCGCGGCGGTCATTCTGACTTTCCCGCTGGGCCGGCGGGCGACCGCCAGAAGGCCGCCCGCCGGCCCAGCGGGAAAGCCCCTTCAACAATGAAGCCGGCTCCGAATGGAGCCGGCGGAGTTGAAGGGGTGCGACGGGTGCAGTGGCACCCGTCGCGATTTTCAGTGTCTGCACAGCAGACACTGAAAATCTTTATGGGGCCCTGTTAGGGGGCCCCTGCACTGCCCATGCCTGTGGCATGGGCAGTGCAGGGGCCCCCAGGGGCCCCACGACACCCGTTCCCGCCATCCTGTTCCTGGTGGTATTTACCGCCAGGACCAGGATGGTGGGAAGGGGGTCGGAATCCCCATGGCAGTGCTGCAAGCAGCGCCGCCATGGCGGATTCCTTGGGCCAGGGGTACACCGGCGGGAAACCGCTGGTTGCCCTTTTCTGACCGCGGCTTTACTGCCGCGGTCAGAATGGCCCTGGAAGCACCGCCAGCCTGTTGGCGGTGCTTCCGCGGTCCCCGGGTCAGAATGACCCCCATAATCTGAGATGAAACACAAGTAAATCTCATGCAGACTAAGAAGTGACTTAACAGCAATTTTATTGATGGAGGTGGTTCATCTAAGATGCCACCGACCACACCTGGCCTAGGTTGAATCTCCGAACTAGAACTAATACGATACAAGTATTCAAAGGCCTTTTTCAAGAATTCACATTTCTCTCTTTCCAATACAATACCTTGGTGTTGAAAATGGTGAGAATTTCTTTCAATGTGGCATCATGTGCCTGATTATCATGGGCACAAATCCACAAATCGTCCTGAAATACAACTAAATTCTTTACTACTCTGAGTAGTGTGAGCAGCACCCGTTGTAAAGTGGAAGCAGCTGAAGCTAAACTAAATGGCATTCAACAGTACTGATACGTATGCCACGGGGGTACAAAAGCAGTAAAGTACTAAGACTCTGGCTCCAACCCAATCTGGTGATACACAGAGACCAGGTCAAGTTTTGTGCAAAACTTGGCTCCTGCAACCACAGTCAACATCTTATTTATCCTTGGAAGGGGATGAGGATCAACCCAAATCTTCTTGTTGAGTCAGTGGAGGTCCACATGTACTCCCCATTCCTGTTATGTGGAACAATCGAAGGGTAAAGCCAAAGTGATGATTCTGCTGGTTCTATGATACCCATACAAAGTCTCCAAATCTTTTTCTTCTGCCCTTCCACTGAAAGGAATACCTCTCAGTTTATGTTTGATGGGAATTGCACCATCTTTAATTCTTATTTTATGCATGAAACGTTTTATCCTTCCAACTTCTCTTAAGGAAACACTGGGAAATTGGTTTAACATTTCTTCAACCATACTAGTGCTTTTAATAACCAGAACTTGTTCATTCTGTCCTTGTCTCAGAGTTGTGCTAAATAAATTCTGCCACACACACTTTACCCTGAATATGTCTTCCCTTAAATTCTAGAACATCTTTAAAGTAATCAAACAATTCAATTCTGTGTCCTTCATGGGAAACTGGTGAGCAATCAGGGGCAATAATTGTCTGTTCTTCCAGGTGGATTGAAGTAACTCCTGAGTAATTATGGTGATTCTCGCACTGGAATCAACTAGTAAATGTAGCACTTTATCCCCACCCTGAATGTTAACATAGGGGTCCACATACTCAGATGGGTCACCACTCGTCACTCCCACTTCCACCCACAACTAGAACCATATCTAGCTTTTCATTCATTAAGTCCTCAGAATCACTCTCTTTATCCCCTGAAACAACTGCCACCTTCCCAGTTGGATGTTTTGGATCCCTGGCACACTAACAAAATGTGTCAACTTTTTGCACAATCTGCAACACACATTTCTGGACAGGCAAGGTTTACCATTTTTTGGATGGACTTGATTCCCACATCTGAAACAAACATTAGTTTGCTTAAAAACCACATTCTCTTGATTTGACAAGTTTGTATGTTGATATTTTTTTCCTTTCTTACTTTCCTCCAAACTATGGACAGGGCAACATGTTCACTCAATTTATCATTCAATTCTTTAGCTGATTTAGATGATGTTTCAATACTCTTTGCTATTCTACTAGTTCCTTACAATGTGGGGTTTCCTGAAGAAAGAAGTTTTAGCATATGTTTTTATTGGTGGATTGACAAATGAACTGTTCATGAATGAGCTGGTCACAAAACTTTTCAATTGACACTCAGCCACCAACCTGCACAAAGCGAATATATATGCATCCACATCCTCACTGGGTCTTTGGGTCCTCTTAAAAAACTCATGTCTAGATGCAACTAAACTTGGTTGAATATCAAATCTGATTTAAATGTTTTTAACTGCTTCCTGGAATTCATCCATCTCATCCCCCTCCTGTAAAGCCATATCCGGAAGATGCTTAAATGTAGACCTTAGTTCAATGAGTGAAGTAACAAAAATCTGTTCTGGTCTAAATCTCAACGCCCCAATAGCTCGTAGATACGTTTCAAATGTGCAAAAAAACGTCTCCTAAGAACGGGTGATTCCCCTTGTGTTTCCAAGAATAGTGGTGGTGGGTAAACTGACTGTATGATGTGTAGCATATATATTCACAGAAACTAGAAACTGAAGGTTCCAAATAGCGACAGCAGTCACCTATTTATATAACTAGTTTCCTTGTCATCAGTGCTTTAAGTGGGCCGGTACTCACCGGTACTGAGTACCTGCACTTCTTATTTTTCTCACTCTGACTACCGGCACTTCTCTGCTGCCAAGGAGAGTACCGGTACTCATGAAAGGTAGGCTTAATAGCTACTGGTGAGCACTAGGCTGTTAGAGTTGAACCTGCCTCTGACAGCTAAAGTGCTGCTGTAGCTTGAGCCGACCCCCGCTGAGCTATTCAGCAGGGATTAAGTGTCTAATGTCTGGGTATTTGCCATCACGCTGTGTTTGACAGAACAGGGCCCATTCAGGCCACACATTCACACTACTGTGTACATATGTGCAAACACAGGAATTGAGGCAGCCCCGCTGACAGAGACAACCAAGAAAGCCATAGGAGGAAAGTTCAATATGGCTTTAATCCCTCCTGCGTCTTTTAGAACGAGGGTCTGTTTAGGTATGTGTTTGCCTTCTTGTATGTGTGTGTGTTTTTCTGTGAGAGAAAGGCGAATGAAAGAGAGAGAGAATCGGGACACTTTAAGGAGGACAGTGTGGAATGCTTTGTGTCTGCTTGTTTCTTTCTGTCTGTGTGCACGCTCAATAATATATAGTATTGTGCAAAACGACACCAAATAACAATACGGCATTAAGAAGCTGCAAATATTGCAAAACAAAAGAAATGTTAAAATATAATTGTTTCGCTTTCATCTTGTGTAACGAGTTAACCTGTTTTATTTAAACACACTTATCATGTGTTTTGGTATTGCTGCAAGGGGTATTTATATCATAAAGTATCCTCATGTCTTGCTCCTAGCCCGGCCCCTAGCCCCACCCACCACACTACTATCTCATGTTAAGCAGTACCTGCACTTATTTTTCCCCGTTTAAAGCACTGCTTGTCATGAACCAACATTGTATCTAACCCAGTAAAACATGCATGTAAAGACACTGCTAAACAGGCGTGTAATGCATATACAAAATGTAATCTGGATTTTGTTTTTTTCAGGTGTGTGTATCGCCGTGTAGTGCATGCTTTTTATGCTAGTGTACTATATGGTGTGCACATCACCGTGTCACATGTGCAACAAAAATGAAATGCAGGTGTACACTTTATCATGTAAATTATTATTCAGGTGTCCACATCACCATGTGGTCTGTGCTGAATAAACGATTCAACACTCTCACCCTTTATAAAATGAATACACTACCTGTATGTGTTCTTAGTTTACCATGCCAGGAGGACTGGAAAATACTATTCACAGCCAAACCTCATGCTACATACTGTTCCTGAAACGCAGAGCATGTAATGTGGGAAGGCAGGCATGATTCTGTTTCATGTTGGGGAGCTGGGATTTCATGGGTGACTTGACTGGAATGTTGTTTTAAAATCATGCAGCCTGTGTGCGCTGGTTCTCTCTGTTGATGCGACTTCCTCCAGTTTACCGAAGCCGGTCCTGATGACGGTGCAGGTCAGTGCTTAATTTGTAAATAAAAACGTGCCGTGCACAAAGCCCACCTCTTAAACACACAACTGCTGCAATTAAATGTGCGATCACAGAATACAGAGGCAGCGTAATCCTGACGCCATCTCGGGTCTCTTTAATCCATTTACAGCCACTCCCTGACCCGTCAGCTCACTCTAGCAGCTTTCTGCTTTCTCCCATTGAGACGCTTTTTTGTTTTTCTCTTCCTCTGTCTTTCCCATATGCGTCTTTTGCTTGCAGCAAATGCTTGAGGCAGAAGGATAAGCGCCGGCCCTCAAAAATAAGTGCTGTGCTCCGCACAGGAACCAACAAGCACAAATTAAGCATTGGTGCAGGTACAAGTGGGCTTGCACAGGTGAGGCACTTCAAACAGGTTTCGCCACAAAATTTGTGTTATAATGTACAGCACAACTTCAGGTGATTTTAAAGTTTCTTTATTCAAGATTACAGGCAGGAACCGCCTGAGGCGCAGACACAGATGCTCCCTCTTTGCCAACACCAAACACTCGTTCTTCATTCAAAACCCCCCTCCATTCCATAGATCATTTGCGCGCCAACCTTTCACAGCAGCACCCTACAAGGCGGTGTGGAAACAGTAAGCATACTACACACTTGAACACCGATTGCCACTGTCAAACGTTAGAGAGTGACCGTTAGAATTAGTTAGAAACAGTGATTTATACACTTGCATTGCAAACCATAGTTCGTCCGTGCAGTTGGACCACAAAAAGCTGACACAGCAACTTCCCATAACAACTAATAGAGCTTCAACAGCCAACATCTTCTTGTGGCAGCACATGCACTCCATTGATATATTACACACTGCAAAAATGAAGCAGAAGCCTGAATGTGATCCAACAGCAGCTCACTGGTGGGATGACGTCAGTTCACTAGATGGCCTTGAGAAGCCCAGTTGTAGCCTTACAGCAGGGTAACTGCAGTTAAGTGAGACAAAGACGCATACTAAATATTGTGCAAAAGGGAAAACTTTAGGGCTTCAGAATGGCCCAACTGGCAAGTAAGTGGAAGCCAAATGTCTGCCTGGATGTTGAAATCTGACTATGAGCATAAAGATCAAGTGGAAAGTCGCACTCTGGAACAGGATAACCTAAGGGTTCTTCACACCAGTCTCCTGCATCCATAGGTTGGAGTGGGAGAACACTGTCTTCCACAACCGGGTCAGCATGCGTTGTTTCTTCTCTCCCGCAAGAGAGATGCATTCTGTGCAAGCTTTGAGTTGATTTTTCGCGCCCAGCGATTTTGTGTTCAAATCTGGTCGCACGGTGTCAAGAAACCACGAGTTGTGCGGTTTGCGTCGTTATCAGCCTCCATTAGCATGTGTTGCGCATCGTTTCTCCAGCCCTGTTGCATCGATCTCCCAGCCGCGATGCAGGTGGAGCATTGATTTCAGCTGTGAAGCCAGCTGTGCGCCGTTTATCAGCCGCTTCACGAAAGGTGTGTCGAAAATTTCCCCGCACAGTGGTCTGTGCGTGGATTTTCAGTTCTGGTCTGCCAACTCCACCTTTCAAGTGCCCAGGAACTAGATAGGGCACCACTTGGCAGGGCAGGAGTCTGAGCAGAGAGTCCAGGTGCTGGCAGGGGAATGCTTTGATGGTCCTGAGACTTCAATAAAAGGAGGCAAGCTCAGTTCAGGCCTTTGGAGATTCTTCTCAAGCAGGAATGCACAACAAAGTCCAGTCTTTGTTCCCTTTCACATGCAGAAGCAGCAACTGCAGGATAGCCCAACATAGCACAGTCACAAGCAGGGGCAGCACTTCTCCTTAGCTCTTCAGGTTTTCTCCTTGGCAGAGGTTCCTCGTGATTCCAGAAATGATCTAATTTTCAGGGGTTTGGGTGCTCTTCTTATACCCTTCAAAGAGAAGTCTCTGTTGTTTTCAAGATCCTGCCTTGCCCAGGCCATGCCCCAGACACACACTAGGGGGTTGGAGACTGCATTGTGTGAGGACAGGCACAGCCCTTTCAGGTGTAATTGACCACTCCTCCCCTCCCTCCCAGCACAGGTGGCTCATCATGATATGCAAACTACACCCAAGCTCCCTTTGTGTCACTGTCTAAAGAGAGGTGCAAACAGCCCAACTGTCAAACTGACCCAGATGGAATCCACAAACAGGCAGAGTCACAGAATGGTTCAAGCAAGAAAATGCCTACTTTCTAAAAGTGGCATTTTCAAACACACAATCTAAAAAAAAACTTCACTAAAAGATGTATTTTTTATTGTGAGTTCAGGGTCCCTAAACTCCATATTTCTGTCTACTTCCAAAGAGGATTTGCGCTTTAATAATATTTAAAGGCAGCCTCCATGTTAACCTATGAGCGAGATAGGCCTTGCAACAGTGAAAAACGAATTTGGCAGTATTTCACTGTCAGGACATGTAAAACATAAAAGTACATGTCCCACCTTTAACATACACTTCAACCAGCCCACGGGGCTACCTAGGGCCTACTTAGTGGTACCTAACATGTATAAAAAGGGAAGGTTTAGGTCTGGCACACAGACACTGCAGTGGACCACTAGTAACATTTGATTTACAGGCCCTGGGCACCTCTAGTGCACTGTACTAGGGACTTACTAGTAAATCAAATATGCCAATCAAGGAAAGTCAATTACACATACATTTTACGTAGGAGCACTTGCCCTTTAGCACTGGATAGCAGTGGTAAAGTGCCCAGAGTAACAAAAACAGAGTCCAGCACACATCAACAACCTGGGAAGCAGAGGCAAAACGTTAGGGGAGACCATGCTAAGGATACCAAGTCTAACAGTATGTTTTTAGACCTGTCCTAAAAGTGGAAACAGAGAGGAGAGGGAAGTCAGCAGGAATGGAACAAGTTGCAATGCTGTGATCCAGGCAAATTAAATGACTGAAACCTTAGACCTCTCATAAGGAGGTTTAGGGGTGGAATGAAAAATTTGGCTTGCAAAGTGAAAAGTGAGGTAGGGAATGTATACACCTATAAAGGAATTTAGTGAAGTAGTTTGAGGGTATTCCAGTCACAGTTTTCAAGACCAGGACAGGGAGTTATTTATTGCACCATTTTTGGCTGATAGGCATCCAGCTTGAAGGTGATAGTGTGGGTCTCTTCTGCAATGCATGCAACCTGATACATCACGAGCACTAGGAACTGTGAAAAGCTTCAATCTGTGTACATCTAGCATTATGGAAATCAGCAATGTTTCCAAAGTGCTGCTTTGTGGAACCAGGCAATGTGTGCTGACTGGAGTATTGTAGAAATGAGCAATTAATGCTGTTTTCTGGAAATGCCAATATATGCCAAATGGGTGAACGTGGACAATGGTAACGTGTGCTACCCTCAGCATTGTGGAAATCGGCTATGATGCCTCCAATAGCATTATGAAAAATGGAAATGTGTGCAAACTGGGTACTCTGGAAAACATCTACATACTTGAACTTTGTGGGTATTGGTCTGGGTGTAGCACACAGGATTTTGTGTCTGAATTGGTTGCAGTGTGCTTATTAAAATATTCAGAAAACTACGCAATGTGCCCTATGCTGTCATTAAATACAATGGCAGCCCTAAATGTATATGGGACAATTGCTGCATTTAAATAAAGTTACTGTATTTACAGATATATAATTGTTGCTGGTATTAAGACTAACAAGTGCTAGGGTTATGTGGTGGGTTGAACTATAATACACCAATAGCATGGCTCAATTATCTGCTTGTGGAAGAGGTATTATGTGATAATGGTGTCAGTATTAAGGGGGACAACATATGAGACTGCATAAAACTAATACTGTTGGTCACTTAATAGTGATGATATTAATTATGGGGTCACTCAGGAACTGATAATAACTATTGAGTGTGGGATCTCAATAAAGTAACTAGCTCCTTATTGGGTCTGTTATGACGAAGTGGCCTTGTTATGTACCAGTTAGTCCATAATTTGTATTTTATGCTCAAGCTCGCATTAGAAATTACTTTCCAAACTAAAGGAGTTTTCAGCAAGGCCTTTGGCCAGTGTGATCTAAAATACATCATTTTGTGCTATTTCTTTTAAAAGGTGCCTTAATGGACATCCCGCCAGTCCATTAATGGTGGTATGTCTTTATTTTCAATGTTTTCACTTACATATACCCCTACTTTCCAACCCTAACGGTTACATAAACATTGCAACTTTATGAATAAAGTATTGTTATCTCATTGTAACGCCAAGCTTACGTAAATTAAATTATTTAAAATTATTGCTTACTGTAATAAATTCATACTTACGCTAACCCAACCCCGATTTTTCAAAGTATTACATTTAAAAATGCATACCTGGATTGTAACATTGATGTTGAATATAAGCTTTTAATGATTTCAAGTAAATAATTTTAATGATTTAAATAGGTATATTAATATAGCCTTTAAGTCCGCCGAAGCGGGCTAAACCAGCCATTAAAGACCCGCTCCAGTGTTAAGGGGCCGAGATGAAGTCGAGGGCCTTTGTCAAGGGAGTGGGCCTTCAATGACTGGTATAGCCCAGCTACGACGGGCTATAAGGCTATAGAACATTCAGCCCCATAAAGGCAGAGTATTCCAATTAATAAAACATAGGCCTCACGGAGCCAGAGGGTATTGAAAGCGCCTCTGACTCCGTGAGGCCTCTGTTCACAGAAACAGCTGTGAATGACAAACATTAAAATGTTGAAGCTTGGGGCTTCTACCAGTTATTAGAAACCCGGAGCGTTCTATTGTCTTCAATGGAACTCTCAACATTCCAATGTTCTAATAAAGCCTTAGAACCCTCCGTAGCGGGCTCTTCCGGCCATTAAAGGCCCGCTCCCACAGTAAAGGCCTGAGCTGAAGGCGAGGGCCTTTAACAAGGGAAAGGGCCTTTAATGGCCAGTAGAGCCAGCTGCGGCGGGTTCTAAGGCTATTGGAACATTCTGCCACTAGAGGGCAGAATGTTCTATCAAATAAAACAAATTCCTCGCGAAGACCGAGGGGATTAAAATCCCCTCAGGCTACGTGAGTCTTTGTTCACAGCTTATGCTGTGAACAAAGAGAACATTGTAATGTTGACGCTCCAGGCTTTTACCAGCGAATAAAAGCCCAGAGCACTCCATTGTCTTCAATGGAGCCCCCAACATTGCAATGTTCTAATATAGCCTTAGAGCCCGCCGAAGCGGGCTATACTGGCCATTAAAGGCCTGCTCAAGCATTAAAGGCCCAAGCCGAAGGTTATCTGGTTTTACATTTTTAAATGCAGCCACCAAATTGGTATCACTGTCTTTCCCTCTCTCCCATATACCTAATAGGTCACTTTTTTATCTTTCATTCTTGGCACACAATGAGAAAAACCAACATAGAAATAGCAGACCTGGCCCACTCCCTCAGACCTAACTCCAAGCCAAGAATGGATTAATTTGGGGGATGTCACATACCAAACAACCACCCTGGAGCTGCGCCCCTGGCAAACAAATTGTGGGGGATGGTGCCATGCATTCATTTCTGTATTAAAATGCATTTGTAATTTCTCTGTAGAATGTTCTAGGACAATATTTTATATGAAATATGTATGAGTTAATGGAGCTTACAGAGATACTGCAGCAATTAAAAAAGACCCTTCAAAGTGCCTGCTTGCCCTTAATACTGCCAGAGGAGCAATATATATTTGTGAAAGCACTAGAATCACGGACCCATTCCAATCATTCTTGTGTGCTGTCAGAATTCAAGGCCCCAGCCTTGACGGAGGCTGTATATTCCCACCAACCACCTTTTTACTCTTCAGGAAGTCAGGTAGCCCAAGGACATGTATGTAAAAAAGGAACAAAATATTCACTGTTTTTAAACAAGCATTGGCTAAATGAACAGGTCTCACCTATGTGAGCTATTGGCTTTGTCATTCTTTTTAAGTTTGCTGCACAGCAGCGTGTCTTAAAGTTTGTTTTTACAAAAATACTATGTTGCAGCCAGCACTAGCAACGTCATCACACTTATTGTTTGTGGCTAGTGGGAGGGCAGGTTGGGAGGTTTCACGTAGAGTAGGAAGGCGTGCAACATGGACGTTGTATATGCTTCCCACCCTGTCTTCCCACGAGCAATTTTAAAAAGTGCAATGGCATGGCCAGCGCTAGCTGCCTCATAGCCCTTTTTTCATTTCAGCCATGCTGCACATGCTGGCCAACTAGATATGTAGGCCAGATAAGAGCACAAACTGTCCGTGAATATATACACAGGTGAGCAAAGGTGGACTCGCTACCTACAGTAGGAATCTGGGAAAAACATGGTAGTCAGAAAGAGAGAGATACACTTCAACAAGGAGATGTATAAATAGAGGGATAGCACTACGATTTCTCAATGTTGCAGAACCAGCCTTATTACCCAGCTGCAGGAAATAATGATGGACAACAGGTGAATAAAGATTGTCAGCTGTTTGAAAAGACTCTAACATGTTATACATATGTTACTGGTTTCAGCAGTGGGTGTTACTTTGACAAGCTTTTAGCTGACCTGGATTCCAGTGCGAATCCCAGGATGCAACCACAAACACACTGGTCAGAGGGTAGGAGGCAAACAAAAAAGGAAGAACACAAAATACAGGACATGATGGAAGGGGAAAGCCAAGGGGAAATGAAAGGGAGGAACAACAACTTAAATGACATATAGGTGCAAATTGGTGCAAAAGGGAATGGCCACTGAAACTCACAGCACTTTTTCCAAGCAAGACCTGAGAGTCATGTAGGTCGTAAATACAGCTCTGTCACCAGTAACCTGCAAATAACCCCACCTTAGAAGTAAATAACTAAACGCTCATGCAGTCAGCGGTCTAGTGTTTCCTAAGGACTTCAGTTTCTCCTGACCCATCTTCTACCATCTCCAACCCTGTTCGCCTTGCACATAATTAAGTGGCTACACTTAGCCCAAATCTTCCCAACTTAAGCTCTAACAATGATGACTGTTTACAGCTTTCAAGCAGATTTTGCAACTCAGGAAAGGAGCTGCTCCAAATAAATGCCAACAAAGAAAATTGCAACCTTTATTTGCCCTGTCAATTCTTAGCATTCAGTTAAAGAAATTTGTAAACGGAGCTGTCTGTATTCCTTGTCACTGTGATGTGTAACATGATTTATATCTGACACACCCAAAATGTTTATTCATTGGACATCAATTCTTGCAAAAACTAGACAGAGGACTGGCAATCAACTGGAAGAAATCCAGGCACACCCAATCCATCTTGAAAACGCCACACCACTCAATCTGTTTGCCCACAATCTCAACATCTCTATCCCGCTGTCTCCCTCACCTTTCTCTCTGTCTCATCACACTCTCTGCACTGCACTGCTTTATTTCACGTCTCCCTCTCCACCTCACATAAGTCTCCCCACCTCTCTCCCAATATACATCTCCCTACCTCACTTTTCTGCCTCAGCCACTCTCTCTACCTCACTACTCTCTCTACCATGCTCTTGATCTCTACCACGATCTCAAAACCACCTCTGTTTCTCCAGCTCACATTTGCTTCTTTACTTGCGTTCTTTTCTATGTACACCTCACCTTTTTTTCTAAAATTCGCTCCTCACTATACTTTCTCTCTACCACAGTACTGATTTTAAATATCCTGTCTTTCTATACTTCACTTCTCTCTCCACCTCACTAATTTGGCTCTCTACTTTGCAACCACTAATTTGTCTCTCTCTCCCACCACTTCTACCGCTAACTCATTCTGCCTCCACCTCTCTCTAACTCACCCTCGGTATACTCCACCCATCTCAAATACTCCACATTTCCTTCTCCCAATGCAGAGCTCTCTCTATCTTGCTACTTCTCTCTTAAACCATAACTAGGTCTCTATGTATTTTGATCTCCTTACCTCTCATTTTAGTTACTTCAGCTTTCTTTCTTTTACTAACGTCTCTCCCTTTGGCATCTATCTTCCTACCTGATCTCTAGCTTTGAAATCCCTTCTCCATCTATTTCACCACTCTAGCTGTACTGTAACATGCTATTTACCCCCCTGCCCTTTTCTTACACAGCAAAGCCAGAGGTCACTATCTAGCTAGAGCAGCGTACATATAGAGCTGAAGTGGGTCAAAGAGACTTAAGGAGAAAATTTTAAGATTTCACCCGATGGAATGCTAAAAATTCGTGATAGGGTGCTTTCCTTTCCCTGTTGCAGTGAGAATGTCGTTTTGTGAAGTGGTATTTATGTTTGAGTATGGCTTTATGATAGTTACAGTTTTTTTAAACACTCACCAACTCATGCTCAGGCTACCGTGATTACAAAATGAGAAAGAGGCTGGTTAAGTGCTAAAGCGTCATTTCCAAATGTTTGTTTATGTGCACATAAACAATAATTTCTGGCATTTTGCTCTTTTTATGCATGCTGCAGAATGCAGCACGCATAGAAACAGCAAAAAACGAGGTGGAATAAAACTATTCCTTCTCGTTGCGCCATGCTAATGCCACCCCTGGGGGTCGCGTTATATTTTGGCGCTGCCTCAGGTTTACGAAATCTCGTAAATCTGAGGCAGTGTCAAAATGCAATGGCACGCCCACAGCAACACCCATTGCATACCCCTCTGACACAGAATACTGCGTCGGAGGGGGTCATATTTACAAGGAGGCGGAACATCACAAAAAGTAGCGTTACACCTCTTTGTAAATATGGAGCAGCAGTTAGCGCCACTGGAGCGTCACGTAAAGTGAATCTCCAGTGGATCTAAGGGATTATAAATATGCCCCTGAATGCCATGTAAATTATTGTTGTTGCAAGACAAAAATTTTAGATCAAAGCAGAAAAGGGAATGGATTATAAATGCTTTCTATTCAGGTGTTCTTTAAGTATCGTTTAGGTGGTGGTCACAAAGCAGTGCTTGCTTTCTGCTATATTTGTGAGACCACATTTTTCAAATGTTAACGAGTAAGTCAGCATTGCTTGTCATCATGAAATACTGAATTAACTGAAATCGGTAAAGAATTGAAAGTTATTGTTAACAGTGTCCCAAAATGTACCTTGCCCATTACATAAATACTTGGCCTTACTAGACCGTGATAGTATGTGACAGTATAAATTCTCCCTACTAAAATTGATCAGTTTTCAGACACACATGCACATAGGTGCACTGACACATATGCACATCCTTGCACTGATACATAGAGAAACACACAGGCTTATTCAATCACACCGAGCTGAAGAATGCACAAACAGCATTTTTAACTTTTATGTGCTGTTTCTCTGTACAAGTTACAGTTTAACTTTGCTTATCACTCTTGCCTAACCAATGTTTGCTTGTGTATTATTGGCTGAGAAACAAAGAAAAAGGATACACTATGTACTGCAGAAGGTCACTGGCAATTCCAAATGCAACGTTTTGCCGGTAACTCATACTTTTATGGGCAGGTCTTGACATTTCAGGACAGAGATGTGGCACTAAATCCAGTACATAACAACCACTGCCAAAATATGAGGTCTGGTTTTTGAATCGCCCATGCAGGTAAATACATATCAGACAGACCCCCAACAGAACACTTATAAGTATCGATAAACTAACACAAATTAATATCTATCCTGCCACAAATGTACAAAGATCAACAGTCAAACATGCATGTATGTGGAAACAAAAAACACCTTTAAGCGCTCATAGTGTCAAACATTAGCAGACATGGACATGCAGGCTCCAATAGAATTGATACAGAAAGAACACCTACAAGCAGTCAAGCATGCACACACACACACCCACCCACACACACGCACAAACTGGCAAATACAGACAATGCACCTGCAAGCAAACATATAATCGCACACTACAATCCACAGGTAAACATGCACACTGGTGGGTAATGCATGACTTTGTGGGTGACTTTAGAGTGAGATATTTGATGCCAGTGACAGACCTCCCAGTAGGCAGAAGCATACCTGGATATAGTATTATTTTGCACACAAGTATCCCTGGTCTAGTCACATGGTGGTAGTGTGATGCAAGTGAGCATGCCTGTATCATTGTGCTTGTGCAAGGGTGCTGTTTGATGTGGGTTGAGTGTGATGCAGCAGTGTGATGGTGTGAGAGTAGAGCTGGTCGAGCCACTGAAATCTAGACAAAGATTCGAGCTGGCTTTAGCTCAACTCTTGGTCCTGTTCAAATCTCGAGCCCATAACATGCAGAGCTTTCAAGTGGCTTCTACCTGACACCCTCCCACTACCCAGGATGTGGCGTTACAGCCAGAACTACCAACTTTGGAACTGGGAAACCAGGTCTGTGTCTCAGGTTCAGCTCATCAGCCTGTGATTCTGGGCAAAATGTTTAATCTCCCCATGACTATAAACAATAAATGTAACCTTGTGTCAAGTACCTGGTGCTCCAATAGCTTCAGGTCGAGTTTGCGCTATAAAAAACTGCAGAAAAATGCACAGGGGTAAAAACAAAATATTACATAAAAACGGAAAGACAAATAGATACCCATTTTGTGGCTGATTTTTACAAAGTTAAACCAGGAAAGCTGCATAATTCATGGCTTGCTCACTTAAACTGTGTGATCTTAGGCAAATATTTTATTTTACAAAAATACATTGTTTGTTCATTATCACGAATGATATCTTAATTCAGAAGAACAGTTGTACAAAAGCCTATTGTGTTTGATTTACTAGATTATAGTGTTGCTCTATAATATTCTGAGCCAGTACAGGATTTAAATGACAACTGTGTTGCTTTGTTAGTTCACTAATGGCTCATGTTTAAAAATCACTTTTCAATAATTACTTCTCAGTGTAGTGCTATAACGTAACGGATTAATGTCACAGCTTCCACATGTTAAAAGAACACACTTTCTTTTTAATTTTAAGAGACTTTATCACATTCTATGTGATGCCTGTTGTATGATTTACATAGCGAACATTTTCGGGCTCGGTTTGTGCACAGGCTCTAAGAGCTATTTACAAGAAATAATGCGTTGCGTCAGCGATGCTTCAAAAAATCTTGCGCCTCAGTACAACAGAATACTATGCCAGGGATACGTCGTATTTACAATAAGATGGACCATGGTGTAAGGATCCTGCCTGTGCCGAAAAATTTACACATACCGGTGCCCATGTTGTACATAGTTCTGACTCTTCTGCTGCAAAATTGGGGCAGGGTTGACTTGCGGCACGGAAAGTGGTGCAAATCGACCCTGTGCCACTTTCGAGTGCGGAATGTGTCAGTATGGTTTTAAAAAAATATGCATTTACAAACAAAAAATGGCAAACACCGCAGAAGGCAGCAATGGATCAGGCAGAAGGCAGTAGCAGCTGAGACAACCACCCGAGAACCAGCAACCAGGATGTCCAGACAGACTCCTAGGGGAAGAGGAAGTGTAACTTCAATGATGAGGAGAATGACGTCTTGATCATGGAGGTGACACAGCACCAACACCATCTATTTGTCTCCTCTAAATTGCCATCAGGGGGAAAAGAGGCTATTTGGCAGTCCATTGTGGAGAAAGTCAACAGTGTGGGACAAGTGAGAAGGACTGTTACTGATTTCAAGAAGCGCTGGCATGATTAAAAGTGCAGGACAAGGGAGAAACTTGCAAAGAACTTGAAGACAGTAATGCAGACCGGAGGAGAGAGCCCTGTGCCCCAGGAGGAGCTGGATGCCTTTGAGGAGTGTGTGGCAGCTGTCATCCCATATGAGTTGATGGCTGGAGTACAAGGACAAGACAGTGTTGCACACAACAAACTAGCACCAGCACAGGGTAAGTAACAATAAGGGGAAATGTGTCCTACAACTGCAAAGTATGCACTTTTACTAGCTATGTTCAAAGGCTCTGCAATGCTATCTGCAGGGCATAGGTCAGGAAACTGGATTATGTCCTGTCAAATGCCACTGAAAGGTCACTCACACTGTTGCACAGCTCAGACAGGCTCCATCACATGTACCCATAACATTTTGAAGGTGCATCAAAATGCCATCCTAACCTGTGCATTGTGGGGTATGTAATGCAATGCAAACAATGAGGGCCACATTTACAAACTTATGAAACAGGGCATCGCTACAAACACTCTTGCTTTGCTCCCCTGTCTTAGACCAAAAGGGCAGGAATGCACCATATCTACAAGATACAGCACATTCCTATCCATTCCCCTGCGCTGGCGCACAATAGACTGCCATGTGCCAACGTAGGTACCCGTGCACCCTGGTGCAAGGGTCCCTGTGTTGCAGGGAAACCTTCCTGCACATAAACAATCACCATCATCATGTTTTCCTCATGCTATGTGTGCTGCACAATGCAGCACACATAGAAAACTGAAAAAACAAGGAGAAATAAAGGTATTCCTCCTTGTTGCACCACTTCTACACCGGCCCTGGGGTGGCGTAGGAAAGTGACGCTTTTCCAGGTATACAAACACTTGTCAATCTGGAAATGTGTCAAATTCCATGGGTGTTGCATGGGAACACTCACAGCAACAGCCATGGAACGCTCCTTCAACATAGAGTAATGTGTGAAAGGGAGCCATAATTACAAAGACATGAAAAACCATGCAAGGTGGTGTTGTGTGGCCTTGTAGATATGGGCCAGCACAGTGCACCACCAGAGTTTTAAAAATAGTGAAACTCTAGTGGTGCTAGGGGCTTGTAAATATACCCCTAAATCTTGTAAGATATGTCTGTGTAGATGAAACTGTCACTGTGTCTGAATGGTGAGACAGTTGATAGCAACTTAATCGATCTGTGTCCTGAAAGGTAAGCTAAAAAAATACACATGCACTGCTGTGACTGACAGTTTCACACTTTTGTTACAGCTGGGAAAAGATGACACAGATTAGGCCATTGGGGTACAGACTACAGGTGATGTGGTCCTGGGTGAAGAAGTAGCATCAGACAGGAGGGATTCTGAACAGAATTTAGGTCAACTTGCCAGATATTTCCCAGTTGTATCATGTGAAATATGGATCTGTCAGGGGACCTGTAAAAATATTCCACCCAAAAAAAAAGTCTGAGTCAGTGATGTTTGTAAACTGAGGTGGATGCCATCAGTCATATTGCAAAAAAAGGTAGATGCATGTCACTATTTCCAGCATTACTACCATGTGGTGTACAGATTGGACTATAGTTCCTAAGAGAAGACAGACATGTCAGTATTTAGCAAATGGTCACACATATTGTTGGTGTTGTAGGCTCATGAAAGTAAATGATTGACCTGGGGGACATCACTGTGTAAGTATTGTACCTGACCCAAAATGATGGTTTGTAGAGGAGGCATGTAAATATCCAAGTCAATAGAACTCAGTTGAAGGATGTGTCACCCTATGTTGAAACTCAAATATACCAAGTATTAACTTGTATGAGTGGCAGTGCTACCAAAATTCCTAGGGCTTAATTTACAAGGCCCAAGGTGCAGGGTGGTGCAGCAAGTGCCCTGTTGCACTACCCTGCACCACAGTGAAAGGGTAGAAATGCACGGTATCTACAAGATAGATTGCTTTTATGTCCTCTCCCCTTACACTGCCACTTAAATTGCTGCCATGGTGCAAGGGTATCTGCTTTGTGAGGATGATTGTTTTTGTGCAGGAAAGGGCACCTTCCTGTACAAAAACAACCACAAGAGGTGTTTCCTCATAGAAAGAGGAAAACACAGGAAGAAACATTTTTATTTCTCCCCATTGCGCCACTCTTATGCCATGCCTGGGGAGGCGTAGGCTTTTGACACGTTCCCAGGTTTCAAAACCTTGTAAATCTGGGAATGCATCAAAATCCATGGATGTTGCATAGGAACACCCACACTACACACATAGAAACCCCTCAAGCAGTGATGCACATCTGGTTACCCCTTTACCATACCTGCCCTGGGTACCACTGGAACCATTTACTAGGGGATTACATGGGTGTTAACATCCTTGCCAATTAGGCTTAGCACATTTGTGTTTCTTCTGCATGCACATTATCAGAGATTGGTGAATGGTGGGAACACATGCCCCCTTGCATCATGATGCGGTGTGTCTGCATTATGGACTCACTTGTTATAATGCCATTGAAAAACTTTCCTACATATGGATAAGCAAGGTAGGTTCATGACACTTTGGCCCATATTTATTATTTTTGTCGCAAATCAGCGCTAGCGCAGATTTGCGTCAAAAAGTTTACCGCCAGCTAACGCCATTCCAACTCGTCAGCCGGGCGACTTATTTATGGAATGACATTAGCCGGCGCTGCGGCCTGGTTAGCGTAAAAATAAATGACGGTACCCAGGCAGCGGAGGCGAAGGGAAGACTGGGGGTTGTGCGCCAAAGAATGGTGCAAGTCAGGTTAGAGTAAAAAATAATGTCTCTAACCTGACTAGCGCCATTTTTTGGCGCACAACCCCCATGGAAATAACTCCTGTCTTAGCAAAGAAAGGAGTCATGCTCCCCTGTATAAATATGGAGTTAGGTTTGCGCCAAATTTGCACCAAAATAAATGACGCAAATCCAGCGCAAACAGAGTATAAATATGGGCCTTTGTGTGCTGCAGGATGCCGCACACATATCAAGAGTAACTTAAGATACAAATGTAAAAAGGTTGTCCCTGTTATACCTCCCCTGGAGAGACATATATATGGGGATGTTGTACAGATCACCATGTCCTTGCACATCTGGAAATATAACAGATAAATTAGGTGCTGCTTGAATAACCTCAACATCAGGCCCATGTGACACATTCTAGATGCAGAGAAAGTTAATACAATACTTTGCACTACTTTGCATTTGCATTGGTGTATCAAACCTTGAGTTCCCCCCCCTGGCAAATTGTTGCTGGTGGTGCCTGGTGCAGCAGTCTTTTATGGACCCCCCACCTCCTTCTCCACAAATTCCATCAGTACCACTCTCCAACAGTGTCCTTCCCCTCTCCATAGCCCCTCTCTGAAATACATTTATATTTCTTTTGTTAAGCACTACTCATAGTTCATTCAGATTTGTGTGGTACACATTATTTGCAACAGGCACTTCGACCCTCTGCGCTACTTTATGATGAATAAAAACTGTCACTACAACAATTCAGAGCTCTCACCAGCAGTAACATTTATCAGCAGAGTTAACTTGACATTTTTATTGTTGGCTGTAAACTGATGTGTGCACAAGCAAGATCAGTACCTCTAAACCCATTATTTATTTTTCAACACAGCCCCCACATCAAAGTCATTGTACTGTTTGAGCAAGCCCTTCCCCCACACTTGAACCCAGTCAGAAGCTATTAGGCCAGGGGCCCATGCACGGTGTCTGTCGAGCACCCGGGAGCTCGTGCCCCCCTGCACCGCAGGGGCTGCAGGGGCTATTTTTACACCACTGTGCATTTGTTCATATACATGAGGCCATACCAAGGCACACAGAGTGACTTTGCATGGCCTCATTTGTATGAACGGATACCATGTCTCAGCAGAGCATATTGGAAATGGACACCCCAGCAGTACTGGCTTCTTGTCTTAAGGGCCACAGTAGTTTTCGTTTCGAAGTCTGTACATTTGTGAGTTATAAGATTATATTGCACATGCATCATGTGTCAGTTTGCAAGTATGAGGCACACACCTGCTTCATTTGCACTGCTTCACTCACCCTACCCACATATTTCCAAATTGAGCAACATGATTTACTGTTATGATTTTGGTTTTGTGCTTGAGATGTACTTACCAACCAGTAGGCCATTCCAATACATCCGTTTCTGGCGGCATTTGTTGATGATGGAGTGCCTGAACATGTAGGCATCACGAGTGATCCTCAGGTACTTTGGCAGCACATTGATGAACATTCCCAGATAGCTTATGATTCCCTGCACATTGATTGTATATGTTTGTTTCTGATTGCAGTACAGGTGGGCTGTAGCTGCAGGAGGCAGCAGTAGCACATGTGTGCAGTCCATTGCCCCCAACACATGTGGAAAACTAGCAGTGACGTAGAAAACCAGCATATTTTCCAGTTGTTTCTGGTGCATTTTGGGGAACATGAGTTACTGGGGTGTGAGGCTTATGATGGAATCCCTGACAGGGGGGAGGAATGTGGAAAATGTTGGCTGCAATATTCCTACCAATCTGGATGTGGTGGTTCGTAATGAGCCAGACTCTAGTCTTGGTGCAAGCTGGTGCATGAGCTGGACAATGGACTCCCTCTTGAGCCTGCAAAAGGTGATGGGCTCCTCCTCCCTAAATTCATTGAATGTAGTCCTTTGTAGGCGATCTTCTCCTTCCGCCTGTGGTGCTGCATCTGTGGTGGTGGTGACTGTTTTGGTATCGGTGCTCTGGGCTGGAGTAGTACTTGCTCCATGGTGTGATTGAGCTTGCCAGAGTGCTTTGTGCATGTTCTGCTTATGTACTAGTGCCAATGCATCATTTTTATGTCTGGGTTTCCGATGCACAGGAATTTTTATGCATTTTGAAGTCTGTACTTCACTTTCTTGTGATGCATCACTTTCCAATATTCTTGTAAATATAGGTGTGTCAGTGTCAGTTCTGCATTGTTTTTTAAGTGGGAACACCTACCTTGCACATGATTAACTTAACCTGACGCAAGAGGCTGTTGCGCAGGTTAAAAATGACAGACGGGGAAGAAAAGTGGCGCATTCCTGCAAAAACATCACTTTGTAAATATGGAGCAGTAACTGCGCCATTGCTGCATCAAATGAAATGATGCAGCAAAGGCGCATGCCTCTTGTAAATATGGTCCTGGGATCAGCTCTGCTCTTAGCATTAATTTGTTCGCTCGGCCACTTCTGTGTGAGTGTATTAGAGTCAGTGTGATGGCTGTGAGTGTGATGGTGTCTGTGTGACAGCGTAATGTTTAGTATGGTGCAGTGAGCTTGGTGTGAATGGTGATGGTAATGAGCATGATGGTGTTAATGTGATGATAGTGAGAGTGATGGCATTTAGTTTAATCACTAACCACACTAAATAGGCCCACTTCTAACTCACAATAGATCTCCAGTTACCAGCTCGCAAAAGGTCACCAGCCCTACTAAGTAGCTCAGTAGCTCAGTCTCTAGCATGCACAACATAATTTCATAAGAGCACTCAATCCATTTCTCAAAGCAGAGAAAACAACCATGACAAGCAGGAGGACACTTACAGTGGAGCCCAAAATGGATCTCCGTTAGTAGCATACATAAAATATTTCTATTATTATCATCGAAGTAAAGACATCTGTCACTGAAGACAATGAAAAAGCATAAAGCAAGCACACTCCATATAAACTCTTGCATAAATATAAATGCCCCCTAACCTACACACTAAAAGAAAAAGCAGCATCATTTGGTTGAAAAGGAGGGCTTTAGGGCAGAATCCCTGAACAAAAATGACCTTGTCTTCCTCATGGAGGAAAGGCGCTTGTGTAGAGATAGAAGCATAATGAAGGAGCACATGGAAAATACAAGGAGGCTTATTTACAAGCAGTGAGCCGCCAGTGTTTCACTTTTTGTGACACACCAGCGGCGCATAGTGCAATCCCATATCTGCAAGGCCATACAAAGCCACTTTGTGTGGCTTTTCATGGCCTTGTAGACATGGTGTAGGTCAACGCAGCGCTAGTTGCTGCATTGCCTTACTCTTCACCATGTAACACCCATGAGTTTTGGCGCATTCCCAGATTTACAAGGCATTGTAAACCTGGGAATGCATCAAACTCTTCTGCATCCCCAGGAGAGGCACAACAAGGAGACGTAGCTTTATTTGCCACTGCCTTTGTGATCCCTGTCCTCAGAGGTGGCAAAATCAGGGCAGGAACACAAAGGTAGCTTGTCCTTTTGGAGCTCGTTAAGGGGTCACAGTTCTTATTTTCTGTAATTTTTTATTACACTAATAGTGAATTATATTTTATTATTTATTATTAGTGTAATAAAGCATGGGTTACAGTTAGATGGAATATTACCCTCCCTGGCACTTGAGGTAAGTAAAAAATGCTTTTAATTGTGTATGTTTTGTGTAAGCTTGCATGTGAGTGTGTACGTGAGAGTGTGTGTGTGTGTGTCTGTGTGTGTAAGTGTGAACGTGTGGAGGTGTAAGCATGCATGTGTTAGTGAAAGTAAACGTTAAATGATATGTGATGTCACTTCTGCTACCTCCAATTGAGAGAGGTTACGCTAAAAGATTGGTGAAACAAGCAAGGAAAAGGGTACGTTAAAACCCAAGGGAGGGAGTGGTTGAGCCCCAAAAGCGTGAGGACGACCTTGACTGCATTGTTTGTGTAAGCACATTTGGCCCTGCAAGGAATGAAGTAAAGAAAATAGTACAGAAACATGGGAAGCTAGCTGAGGGCCATTTGTCTACCAAGGAAGCCCCCCCTGTTTTTTTTCAAGAGATGCACTACCTTAGGGCACTCATTACTGAGGGCTGCATTACCCCCTATGCCTACAACCAACTTGAATTCACAATGGGGGCGACATGCCCAATTGGGCCATTATTAGTGTGGACAATGTGCAGCATGTATATATTGTGTTAATGCTAAAGTGTTCACGTATCGAAATAAAAAAAAAATGTTGAATTATTTCACTAATTGTAATTCTCAAGACGTTATATATGTGGTTTGGTGCCCATATGGCTTGACATATGTAGATTAGAAGACCTAAAAAGTGAAATGTGGGGTTTTACAACATCACCGGAGAATTAAATGTGGGGTCATGGGGGGCCTGACTGTGCAGTCATGGGGGGCCCGTCTGTGGAGGATTTTCAACCTTTACATTATACAGTGGAGGACATATGTTAGCAAGTAAATGAGCATGTGACAATAGGTTTGTGAGCTGGAGACAAGTCCAACCTTTTATCAAGGAAGGAATTACAGTGGATTGAGAAATTGGACTCACTGACTATTGCACTGAACGCAGTTCAGGATTTGAGACAAGTTGCTTTCATTTGATTTGTCATGGTTGTGTATCTCCTTAATGGCTTTCGTGTGCTTGTTTTATTCCAAACAATCTGTAAGCATCACCTGTTTGGGGATTGAAACCACTTAATGATTGTATTCCTAATTGTTGGTTCTTCGTCACTCTCTAATCCTCTTTGCCACTGGTTGTCTTTTTGATTTTTGATTTTTTTTCACTTCTTCTAATGATGGACATTTACATCTCTTCCTTGGATCATTTAGTATTTTTTCAATTTTTTAAGCATTTTTGCTTTTTTGTAGCTTGTTTTCAGTGGAGGGGACAATTACTTTTTACTTTAGAGGATTGTAATTCTATTTGTCATGGTTTTGAGGTTACTTAACACCTAGTACCTCAGGTGTTTCCAATTATGAATATATAAGCTCCTTCCTTGATGCTTCGTCACTTGGCCCCATGCATGTGTGAGTGACTTTGAACTGTCTTACTTATTGTGTTACTGCGCACTTGCGAACCGACAGCCTAAGCATCAGACAGTGTAAGCATCTTCTGTTATCCCCATGAAGGCAGAATGTTGCTTACTTTGTCTTTTCCATTTAGTTTTTTTTCATTTGTGAAAGACATATTTTTGTTGACTGATCCTTTTTAGAAAACCAATCTGTTGACGGTGCTGGGTGAAGTATTTTCACCCCGCTCTTTGCAAGTTCTACCAGATACCCCTGTTTTGGCCCAAATACATGTTTTTTCATCATTTTTGATCATTCGAAAAGGTTTATAAGGCGTTTCCCTTTTTTCGCGGAAACTTTTTCACTGCCCTTTTAATGGTGCCCGAATTTATGGTCTTACATACAGTAATGTACACATGTAGGTTCTCTTTAATTTGCAACAGTGGTTGACATTTTTTTCTGGGGTCGGTAAGTTGGACCAAAATTTCTTGCGACATAGTTTTTTTAGACGGTAAAGCATAATTCTGGTGATGCTTTATTCTTTTATTCTTCTTTCCAGGGACCATTTGGCCTGGTTTTAGATACTCCATTGTATAGTCTTTTCAAGTTATCAGAGGGTGTTTCATTAACACATGAGCGGTTACCTCTACATTGTGGTATGCTCTAACAATAACAGTATGAAGGCTTTTGAACACATTGCATCTAATGTTTTATATGTGAGATTGTTTCTCCTTCTAGATGCAATCTGTCTTTGTGGTCCTGATGATGACCCTTTTGAAAGTATTTGGAGAAGGTTGAAACGTTGACAACAGAGAGTAGCGGACTGTTCTATAAATATGTTGCTGAACATTAAACTCTGATGCAGGGTGGTGCTTAAAATAATCTTGCATTTAATTAGCCGCTAGTTGTGTACATATGTACTATGTCGTTTTTGGCGCACTATATATTCATTCATTCACTTTTACTGCACCATTAACTTTTTGGGCGCACCTTATCTCTGATATGATGTTTTCTGAATGTTTTACAGATGTCTTGTGTGAATTAAATAAATGTAATTTATTGTTTAGCGTATAACCATGCTCATGATGGTCTTGCATATTTGCCAAGGGAGTTGAGGCCACACACTTCCCCCAAAGGGACCAATATTTTAGTCTAAAACTGTCCTGCCTAGGTCCCGGGATAACAGCAATGCCCCTTTATTTATCGGGCACTTCCGCTGCCCCTGTCATTTTGGAGAACTGACATTCATGTCTACAGACTGTCAGAGTGGTGGTCCCTCAAAAGAGGGGGGGGACATGACAGCTTCTAGTAAGTCTGACAATCAGTCTGGCTGCCCGATTTGGAATAATCTGCAATCTATGGACTTGGGTTTTGGCTAGGCCGATGCATATTGAGTGTGGATAGCCCAGCCTAGACATAATTAAAGCTGCTACTAGTCTGTTTAGGGCACCACGTGGGAGGGACAGAGATATCTTCTTAGTTTTTCTTTGTGATAAGAATCATGAGGAAACAACTCATTAAATATAAGGTTATAAGGAGAGCACTATATTTAAGGTTTTGGCATGTATCTTGGGGCAGGGGCCATGCTCATTTTGGTGGGCCAGTGGAGAAACTTCCACAGGCAGACTTTGTTAGTCAGAATCACTATTACAGGCAGGCTTTGTTAGTCAGAATCACTACTACAGTTTTTTCGGAGTAACATTTTAAGTAGTTACTCCCCGTGCATTCTCAGATAAAACGCATGAGGTTTTGAAAGTTTTCCTGGAGGCAGAAGAGCCAGCTAGTCGGAGTAGGAGTTGGGAGCCGTCACCATAGATTTAAGGCTTGCAGTTTTTTCCCTTACTCCTGGATTAAGGTTCTAATATACAAATTGACATGGTAGGGAGAGAGAGAAGAACCCTGGGACCTGCCACACTCTACCTGTACTGCAGAGGTCATGAAAGGGCCCAGGTGGCCGATTTGAGTTGTATTGTCCAGAAATGATTTGATCCAACCTAGAGCTGGGTCCCACAAGCCATCAGCTTTCACACAGTGCACCAGTAAAATGTGATTGACCGTGTTGAATGCTGCCAATAGAACCAATGCTGATGTTACATCTTTATTTCCTTCGCAGCACGTCATCATTCAGAGCTAGCATGAGCGACTCTGTGCTCTACTCGGGAGGGAAACCAACCTAGAGAGGATCTAAGAATTTGATTACTTGAAAGTAATGGCATAATATTTGCATCATGTCAGGTTTCAGTCGTTTGGATGGGAAAGGCACAAGAGAAATTGGGCTGTAATTTTTCAAGAGGGTAGTTTTCTCGCCCTGTCTTTTTTTGCAGCAGAATCACATTTGTGTCTTATAAATGAGCTTCATACTATCCCTTGCAAAAGGGATTTGTTCAATATTGATAGCAGTGGGCCTAGGATTTCAGATGATGGGAGTTTTAATGTCCGTGGAGGGCAAGGATAAAGCGGTGGCCCAGATTTCACCTTGGATATAAGGGACAGAAGTCTTTATTCATTGATGGGTGGAAGAGAAGATATTGTGGTCTGATTCAAACCTAAGGGAGTAGCAATGTAGTAATGAGTAGTATAGTAACGAGGGATATTATCTTTTATCTTCATTATTTTATCAATGAAATATGTGCTTTACAGCTGGCAAAGCTTTTGTGTGGGGATAATGGTTTGGGACGGTCTACCAGAATTCGAAAGCTCATCATTTTTAAAATATATTTTTGTTTATTTGGTGGCTGCTAGATTGTGTTGTAAAAGGGAGTGTATTGGCTTGTGTTAACAGTGCTTCATATTCATCCATTGATTTTTAAAGAGGTCTCTATTTTCGATGGAATAGTCTTTTCTGTTCTAATTGCAAAGTTTTAGTTTGGCAGATTTTAATTCTTCGGAAACCAAAGGAGCTGATTTTGAGTGTGTAGCTATTTTTATATTTATTAAATGAGCATGTCACTTGCTTTCGACAACCAATGGTTAAGTTCTTTCTCTAGGTTAATACATCGACTGAGAAAAGAGGTGGAGTCAAGCATCTTTTTTCTCGTAATTTCAATGCTTGCGAGATGCCGTTTGCGAGACTGTAAATATTTTTTGCTGTGTCGAGAAAGGGAGATTAAGCTACATTTTCATGATGGTCAGACCATGATATGACCTCCAGTTAAGATAATTGGAAATTTAGCGCCCATACTTGGTCAAGAGTGTGTCCTTTAAGGTGAGGAGGAACTCCTAATATTTTCATTTAGTTTCAGACTAATAAATTCAATAAATTCAAGAGATTTTTGACTCATAGTTTCATCATTAACAGTTGAAGTCTCCAGTTATAATTAATTTCGAGTACTCTACTAGCAAGGGCAGATGATTTCATAGAACAGTTGAAGATAGACTGACATGCGGTTGGGGGGGCATAAGTAAGCAAACAGACGGGAATCTTATTTGTAAGCTCGGTTCTTAGTGCTAAGAGGTGAGCTTCAGGTATAGGTTTGCATTGAAGTATTGACGTTTTGAATTGTTGATGTGTAATCGTTGCCACCCCTCTCCCTTTTTTACCTTCCCTTCTGTTAGTCTGAAACACATTGGTAGTGCCCCAAGTATATCAGATGTCAATTCCTCCAAAAGCCATGTTTCAGAAAGTTGCAGTATGTCTGATCTTTTAATACTGAGTGGAATATCTCCATTATATGTTTCGCTAGGGAGCAATAGGCGAGTTACCCAAGGTTCTTGAGGCAGTGGGAACTAGGGGCCATATGTACGAAAGCTTTTTCCCATAGACACAGAATGGGTAAAATCCTTTCGTACATCTGGCCCTAGGTTGTCACAGGTCACCTGTAGTACATGCATTCTACCATTCTCTATGTATGGGAGAGAAGTGTGAGAACTAATCAAAATCCCATTTGTTTTTAGTTATGTTAGTGTGTAGAGGGCTGATGTTTTAGCTCACCTCGTTGAAAGCCTTGAATTCTATGTCAGGCGCGGAGGCGAGGATTATGCCTTCTTTCTCCACTTTATTAAACAGCAGCCAACCTACATAAGAACTACTATTTCCATGAGAACTTTGGAATCGGAGTACGAAAAGGACCAATCCAAATACAAATTAAAACCAATCAGGAACATGCAGTCCCAGTATAGTCCATTATCTATTTCCAGGATTCCTCTTTCGTCGTGCGAGCCAGGCTGTCATCCATGGTTAAGTATCCTGTTTTGCTGTTTCAGCTCCTACGAAAAAAGGATAATATTAAAACAAGGTATTCAGAACTTTGAAGGAAAAGACTGAAAGGAAGAGACATCAGAATTAATCTAAACAATACCTTACATTTTTAGAGGTTTAAATACAATAACTCCAAATGGATAAATAGAAATTACTTACTACATAAAGGGAAGGTTCACGTAAATTGAAAGGGTTTCCTTGACAAGTTTTTCTTTATAAAACCGGGCAGAATAATCCTCGTCTTCGAGTCCGTAATCGAATTGAAACTTTCCATTACGATAGCTAGGAAATTTTTCATTCTATGTCAGGAACGGAGGCGAGGATTATGTTAGTTCAAAGGTGGTTTACCACTAATTGAGCCATATCAAAAACTGGCTTGAAATAGAATCTCTTTAAAGTTGAGTCCGAAGACCAGTCTGCTGCATTCATGATATCCTCCAGACGAGCACCTAAAGTAAATGCTTTAGAAGCCATAGCACCATGAGTGGAATGGGCACCAAAGCGGGAAAGGCTGATACCAGCCTCCTTCATCACCCATCGAACCTACGGAGCAATGGTAGGTGAGGAAACTGCTTTATGATGTTTACGCAGTGCGATAAGAAGTTGACGCTCTTACACTTTTTTGCACATACCTAAATTATATAACGTTTGCACAGTGGCTGGTGCAACCTTTTTGCTTAAAATGTCATATTCCTGGGACAACTGGTTTCACCCTAGGTTTCACTTTTCCTCATCAAATGGTGTCCTTATATTAATTCACCTGGAATTCGCTGACCAACATGGAGTTGGTCTACCAGAGAAAACACTGGAGCGACGCGTGCCCTGCGGGTGTCATACCAGTTGCGTTATGGGAAGGAGAACAGAGAAAGTTTGCTGAGGGAAGCTGACGTCTGCTGACTGGTACAAGAGAAAACTATGTAGTGTTGGGGGTACCGGCACTCAGCACAAAATAATTACTCAGACACAGTGCTCTGGTTTACAGCTCAAGGCCCGTGAGCAGCGTTCAATGTGTTCAGCGCGGTCCATCCGATCCCGTCCCTTTCGCGCTAGCACGTACATCAGACCCCACCCCCTGGGCTCACTTTATTACATAACCTCGGTCACATGACCTAAGGCACATTCAACAATTCGTGAAACTGAGGGGGAAACGGGTACGCCAAACCCGCCATCGCCCCTCCATATTTTTACTATAATGGTAGTGCCCGGCAACCAGTTCATTCACTGGAGCGACACTGCAAACTTCAGCCTTTGTTTTAACTTTGACAGGAATCGTAGCTGTCTGTGAAATGTGTGGAAGGTGGTGGTGTGTTTCCACAAGGGTGTTCTGCATGATTTGAAATGTTCTCAGCTATTAGAGAAAAGTCCGCCTGTGGTTAACTGGGAGGACAGTATTGCTTTGAAGTTTAATAATCTACAAAAGAAGCTAGCCATAGGGGTTATTTGTCCTGCAGTTTTGAAAGATACATTGTAGAGAGAAGAGCACAATATGCACTTTTTAGTTTATTTCCTTTTCCTAACTTGGTGAAGGAGCGTGAAAACTAATGATTCAAAGCATTACATAGAGCACAGAAACAGTAAACTTACTTACCGACCACAACAAAATAAAAATAATAAGCATTGGTAAAGCTAGTGAGTCTGTCACAGGACAATGGCTAAGAGACAGGGTGAGGATACAATGATAAAAAGTCATACAGGTGAAATCCAGCGGAAAATAAAAGTAACTGGTAAGTTACTGTTACAAATCTACTGATTGATTTAATTGAATAGAAAGTCGCAGAAGGGGGAAGAGCTATGGGAAGACAGATAGGGAAAACACATGCAAGAGTTGTGACCAAAAACTGTTGTAGTGTAAAAAACAAAACAAAAAAGGATTGTTTGCTGTATACAATGCATGTATGGGTTAAATAATTTAACGTTTGAAGATTCAATATACTGTTAAAATGTAAGCCAGCTCTCAATGCTTTGCAAAGGAAGCACTTGCTACACTAAATAGTCAATTGCTTGATGTAAGAGGAAAATAATCCCCGTGGTGGAGCAAAAGCCCACTTTATGTATCTTTTAAAGAATTGATATCTACAGCTCTTCAGGCAATGCACTGTCAAGCCAATCCTAAAAAACGGAGGAATATAGAAATAGAAAATAAAATTGAACAATAAATCAGTGGCACAATAGCCCTGAGACCAAAGTGCACTCATTCATGTGGACACGTAAAAAATGTTTTTACTTACAATGCAAGCAATCCAATGACTGAAGTGGGCAGCCTATTGCTCCTTCCTTTATGCTGTTGTGAGAGGAAGCAAATTATGAATGACAATCTGTGCCTGTATGTGTGTGCTTGTGTCTTTGGCAATGTTTGGCAAATCTTCACAACAAAAAAATACTTCCACCCAAGCTTCTTCCTGGAAATATTTGGGGTGATCTGTCAAGTGGTAGCTGAGAACAAGTGCACAGTCCCAAAACACTTTTTTGTCCATGCAATTTCCATTAGGAAAATTAGACAACTATACAGAAAAAGCGGCTAGAAAGACATACTACAAATTTGGCAGAAAACTAGATCTTTACCCAGACAGTGTGCATTTTGTGATCTGGTGTAAATCTGACCAGCAGTTTTAGAGAAAATAAGTTTCAAAATGTATAGATATCAGATGCTGTAGGACTTCCATAGGACAAAATATAATAAAAAGAAATCTAATTGGCTAGTGCCGCAGGAGTGCCTCGGAACCGAAGGACCTGATTGGTGGTCGCAACAAGAAGACAAATGTTGTGGCCACCATTACAGAACTCAGGAACTTCACAGAGAGCCCACTCCCTTCAAGAAGACTAGTCTGTGGCTCAGCCCTTCCTATGCATAGTCTTCAGCCTGTGCACAGGCCTTCATGCAGAACTCATTCACCATAGACAACCATGCTTCATTAGGTCGCCAAGTGTATATTATGCATAGCCATTAACCTGTGCACAACTTTTCACAGAGATCCCACTACATACAGACTTTCAAACTCTGTTAGGTGGTGAAAGCTCTACTATGCACATCCTTGTCCTTTGAAGAACGTTTAATGGAGAGCCCACACCCTCCACACACACAGTCACCCTTAGGAGGGAAAGCAGCAGTACAGAAGCTATTGAAAACGTGCTTTAATCATAGCACACTAAATACCTCTCACTGTTAGATGCATATAACATACTATTGCACATTTTGGATGATGTCATTTGAGATGTCATCAGTGATTTCATCAATGATATAGTTGAACATGTCATGAGTGATGTATGCAAGGTCATAGGCAAGGCATGGTAGGGGCAGAAGTTATAGTTGGCTCAGTGAAAAAAGGTTTTTTTAAACTAAGATATTATTATCAGACCTAACTATAATGCAGTATTAACTGTGCTTTCAATTCCTCTGTCATATTTAAACCATACGAATCCATAGTTTATAGCCCAATATTGTATTCATGTATTCAGATTCAATTTTTCTCTGTGTTTCTTCTGTATTTCCAATCCGTATATCTACTGGGATTCTTTCTACACCCAAAAAGGAAAGGAGTTTCTCATTATTTCTGTGTTTCTCAAATAAATGATGGCCCACTGGGTGACTCTGGTTATCATATCAACTAGCTCTTATATGTCCTAAAATTCTTTCCTTGACTGCACAGATATTAGGGCTAACATTATGTTTGGGACATGGGCACTCTGTCACACAGATTACAAAATCAAATTTCAAGAAATTTAAAATCTAATGTATTGTTCTTGGTTTTTATAGGCCATTGGGTATGTTTTCTTGTTATGACTATTCTCAGAAGCATTACAGTAATACACAAGCCAACATTTCTGAACAGGAAAGTGGGAGAGTAGATCAGACAGAAGAAATGTTTGGAGAATTCTCACTTAAAATGTTTGTCTTGCTACATGATATCCTTGACATATTTAGGTGAGTTCAAAAAACACTACAGCAAATCAACTTTCTCTATATTTGGCAGAAAGTGTATGCTCAAGCCTCATAATAGTCTTCAACATTTTGTAGAACAAGTCTTTAACATTTTGTAGAACAATTGTGAACATGTGTTTGTCATTTTTGAGGGCCAAGGTGAAATTGTTTCACACATGGAGGCACAACAGTAAAAAGTCTGAAGAACATTGCCTTAGAAGATTCGCAAATATTCTTCCTCTGCAGAGCATAACCTGAAACTCATTGCCCTTAATACGATGGAAAGGTAGTGAAATCCCTTTTTATTGAAATTTTGACTTAAGAGGACGCAGTCCAGAGTCCAAGCGGCGGTTGTTGAAGGACCTGGGGTCAACAAACTCAAACAAGGTCACCACGCTGGAAAGAGAAAACATCACTCTATCAGCAGTTGGACGCCATTTAATGGTATTAGTCATGTTAGCTATGTTGTCATTAATAATAATAGGAAGGGCGGTCATTAACTTTTATAAATAAATATTCCAGCATGATTGTGGGGCACTGAAAAAGTGCAGGGCATGAGGAATAATGACGCTTTTGCTTCCCCTGTCGACAGCCCTGTCAGAACACAATTGGGGGCATATTTATACTTGTTTTGCACCTAATGTTTGTCATTTTTTTATGTAAATTCGGTCCAAAACTAACTCCATATTTATACTTTGGCAGTAGACCCATCTAGCGCCAGATTTATGGAGTTAAAGTAATTTTTTGGACATGGAAATCTACCTTCCGTTAATGAGATGCAAGGTAGGCGTTCCCGTGCAAAATATGACTCTATGGTCTTAGCGCCATATTTATCCCCGTGTTAAAATAAGGCAGGAGGGGTCAAATAATGGTGCACAAGTTATAATATGTTTGTATGCCTTTGCTTGTGAAGCCGGAAGTTTGGTGAGGAGGTGCCAGCGCAAGGGGGAGGACAGGCTACTGAGTATGTATTAGGAAGACCTATATTAGTGAGAATAAGGAATCATAGGTGGGCTAGGGACTGGCGCTTAGGGCGTTTCAATGTGAGGAAATGCAGGAGTAAGGAGAAAAAGCCAAGCCATCTCCCTCAGAAGTCTAAGCAGCTAGTGGTAGACCAAACGATCCACTCTCAATCTGCCGAAGAATTAACAAGGCAAAAAGAGAGCATACTTAGGGGAAAAGGGTGTGATAAACGGGAGTCATGGGTAGTGTAAATGATGCAACCCCTAAGCTTCAATTAGGTCCAAGATCGCTAAGCAAAGAACTTAGCAATTGAGGCAATAAAAGGGGAACTAAGGAATTTGGCTTGTATACCTGTGGGTAATCACTCTCCGTACATCAATAGGAGCTCTAAGACTATGGAGTGTCAAGATGTACCAGTTATTTGTCAAATAGACATAGAATCTGCCCATGATCAGGCCCTAATGCCCCAAAGACCAAAGAGCAAAGTTTTTGTATATTGATGTGACCCGTAATTGGAAAAAAGCAAATAAATTGAGGCCATTAAATAAGCCAAATTCATTAAGAGCGTTTTAAGCCTGCAAGGCATTAGAGAACTTAACTACAAGGAATATATACCAAGTAGCCTTTAGAGAGACTAAAGAAGGAAGACAAAGTACAAAAGTTACTTTCAACTCCCCAGTTTTCATAGGTTTCATTTTGCGGGATAGCGAGGAGCTTAATAAACTGGGCCTCAGAATTGTGCCTGTAACAGAGGATGAAATCACCCAACCAGAGTTGCCCTTACTGGCCAATCACCCGGGTCTTAATTCGGTGCAACTAAGTGTGATTATTGGAGCAGAAATAAACCCACCTCCCTCCTGTTTGGTGGGTTATAACAGGGGTTCCCCTGAGATAACTGTCCATTCCCACTCTAGGCAAGTAATGTTAGATCCAATCCCACTTCAACATAGATTTGCACGTTTAAGCATTGACAGGGAGAGCATTGGATCATGGGGGTGGAGGTAGACTAGGTAGATGCCCCATCTGCCATTTGGAAACTTGATTAGAGCAGTTGATCTCACAAGAATTTGAGAGGAAAATTTAATAATCTGTTTACAGGAGACCTGGATGGCAGGTGATCAAATTAACTTTTTACGCAATTTGTAAAAGGGGAAACAAAATAAAGGCCTGGGCGGGTAAAAGATGGGTTGATGATGTTGTTATCGACCAAATGCATTAGATGAGCAAGAGTAATACAGACAAGCAGTGATTGGCTCCTGGCATACTATTTGGACTTGTATGATGAAAGAAATAAACCTAATAGTCAACAATTGTCAACATCTATGTAAATCGGAATGCAACCTGAAAGGAGATGTGGGAGGTCTTCCAGAGGGATTTGACAGTTTTGGTAGAGGCCCCGGTGGCCCCCTTCATTCTCCTAGTGGATCATGGTTTAGCCCCAGCCGGGGTAGAGGTTGGTTGCAGCGACATTCTTGAAGGCTATGCAACTTTCTCTAATCGCATCCAAACAAAGTATGATCTGCAATTTGTAAGACTCCTTATATAGGACATAATGGAACTTGTAATATGGCGGTGGGATGTCCGTCACATTTCTGACGGAGTATCCCATCCACCAAGATCATATTCAGGCCCTATATGTTTATACAGGTGTGGTTTTTTGATTTATGTACAAACTTTCAGGCATCATGAATAAGGGGTAGTGACCAGTGGGGCTTGAAAACAGCCCTTTGTGCTGCTCCCTACCCAAGAGAATGTGTGATACCAATGGAACAATGGAAGTAGCCTATCAAATGCGCTTAACAACAAGAATCAATGAAAGATATATGTCCAATCTCTGAGAAGTAGGGCAAAGGTCACAGACCTTCTCCTTTGGATATCTCAGGACCCCAAGGGCCGATTTGGATGGTTCTAGTGTTGTTTCGCTCCTGGTGATGAGCCCTTGTCACCAGGGCACTCTCCTTAGACCTCCTGGCCTAGAAGGGTCCCAGATTACAGGGAGCCAGTCCCACTGACTCCCTGCACCAGCACTTCATCTGGGTGTCCTCCTTTCCTTCTCGGCAGCTCGCTCTACTTGCACTAGTCCTTCAGGGGCAGAGTTTCTGCCCCAGTGGGCAGTCAGGGGGTTCTTTCTTCCAGTTGTCCATGACGCCCGTCTGCAGTCCCAGTGTGCAGCAGTGAAGCACAGCCAAGAGAGAGAGTTCTCCCCTGTGCAGGACCTTTTAAGTGGGGACGGAAGTATCCAGCAGGCCTGCAGCTCGGGCCAATCTAGATGTGCCACATCACTTCCTTGCCCCTGTCCCCTCCTTCCTGCACAGTCTTCTGGGATAGCTCAAAATGGTGTTGTCCAGGAGCTTGGGCCACATGTGCTCTGAAACTCAGCCCCTCCTTCCTAACATTCCTTTCAGGGCATCTCTGCCCATTTCCTGGCAGCGGCTGACAGCTGGCTGATTGATGCAAGGCCCTGCTCAGGCAGCTGGGTAGAGCAGTAACTGACCATAATCCTGAGTCAGAGAAAGATGACATTCCTGAATGATCCATATTTGTACTACTATGCTTTTGTAACCTACTGCATCATTCTTTTCATATAGGTTACAGTGTACATTGGTGTGACTCTGGTCACTGTGTGCCCTAGGGGACCTGAGTTATGACCTAGGCCACTCTTACCCATTGACATTGAATGGAGTCTCCTTACAGTAAAAATGCAGTAGGCACACTGACTATCCCTCCTCTGTGTACACCCATCTCATGGGGCCTACTCCAGGTCACCACCCACTCTGCATAGTTCCTTCTGTGCCAGCCTCCCTAAGTGCAGTTCTTGGGGCTGCGCACACCAGGAACCCTTCCCACGCAGCCCTTACATGGGTGCACACGTGTGTGCACACATGATCTCGTGTAACCAGCCCGGGGCCACCTACTCTTGCTGTGCCACAGCAGCTTTTCCTTAGCAAGGTGGCACTGGCGGTCACACATGCAGTTCATTTTACCATGAGTTTACTGTGTGGGGGTCCCTGACTAGGAGGCTCCCTCACAGTAAAAGGTCAAAAACCAGGTGGTCGAAAAGCGAAAAATCAGGGCGGACCAGATGGTCAGAACGTCCTCTCACACTTGTCTCCTAAGTTAAGCCTTTGTCGCTTGTTGCCAAGCTACCAAGGGTTGAGCTGGGTTTAATTTATTGAGTCTTAATAGGACCTAAGTGGAGGTTAGTGACCTATTGCAAAGTGTAGGAACTTACCTACCCTTACCAATATTCCACTTTCCTACAAATGGTAAATCTAGGAGTGTGTCAGGATTCATGGGTGGATGCATGGGAACACCCACGCTCCATCCACGGAACGCTTTCTCAAGGCAGGGTAATGCTGTGTTGCATAACTCTAGATGTAGCAAGCCAGGCACGCCACTCAAGGTCCCAGTTGGGTGGCGCAAGGTCCCAGCTGGGTGGCGCAAGGTACCCAGCTGGGTGGTGCAAGAGTGGCACAACTCTTTGATATATATGCCCCTATGTATTGGTGAGAAAGTCAGAGATTGGGCAGTGAAATGTCTAATCATTTACTTTAAAGGCCTTATTTCTTTATGTGCAACTACGAGTCACAGTGTCTTTTACTGTCCGTGGTCTTTACAGTAAAACTAGTGAAAGAGTTCTAATTGCTTTTCATTCGTTGTCAAATTATCAAATTACCTTCTTTGTTGCCGTAGTAAGCATTATTGAGGTCATTATTCCTGTGTCAAAGATTCAGCATCTTGCTTTATTTACGGACAAATTGCAGCATATAGGATGAAACATCAAACATCCTGTTCACATAAAAAGACAAGGAACAGTAGTCTCTGGAGGACTTCTGCCCTGAGCCCATTTACCATCTCCCTGACCTCAGCGTCTAGCTCTCCATTCTTCAGCCACAGGAACCCAGGCAATACACTTCTACTGTCCTGGGATGCTTTCCCTGCCCTTCAGGGGCATTCTGAATAGATCACACTTTGCTTTTATAACTAATACTGTGCCCCAAATTTGAGGCTGAACATCACAGGACATCTACTTCAGCATTTGCATGGTCTCCTTCTCAGTGTTTGCATTGTGTACCTGGTGCCTATCAAAGGCAACTAATATATACCTATCTTTGCATACAAATTATGATGTATTTTCTACAGTTTTACATTCTCAAACTGCATGCTATCTCAAAAGCATCGTTTATAGTCCTAGATCATCCATAAAAAGTTAAACTTTTATTAAAACATCTGATTATCACCTTCCATTTTTTTATGTTTCAACTGCCCCCCCTCATTTTCTTCGATCCTCTGCATGCCTCCTCCCTCTCAGCAAACCCTATTCAAAGTCACAAGCATGTTTGCCTTATTCTGCCTGATTATAGTTCTGAAAATTGCTCACGACTCATATCAAAGATCACAACCTTTGTATCTTTGAAAGTCATAACCCTGCACCCTAACAATACCTACTCTCCTCAAGTTCATCTCCTAACACCACAAATCCTCTGCATGAAGTCAAATGCCCCACCCCCACTAATGATCACACCTAATTCCAAGTAATTTAATCCAGCAAGAAACTGGAATGAATGTGTGCAATGGTTTAGTTGAGCGCTAAGGGATAATACCAATAACTTACTATAACCAATAACTTTGGGTTCCTGAGCAGAGCACTGTGCTGCATAATGCACTCCAATGGCTTCTCAGGGGCAGTAAGCACTATATAAATGCAATTGCAATTACAATTCAATGAAGAGGAAGGCTGGGTCTCAGGCAAAGATCAGGGCATAGTTCACAACCTCCAGCCTTCATTTCTATTTTTTTCAGAATGAGGCACACTCAGGTGCAATATTAATACATGAACTTTGTGAGCAAAAGCCCAAGGAAAAAAACATTTAAATTGTGAGACAACAAATACAGATTGTTCAGTGTGTTACATTAAAAAACTATATTTTCGTGACACAATTTCAAAACAAGGCCCTTGATCCATCCCAAGTAAATTGAAGCTGTACGTGGCGTTTTATAAAAACAACAAAAATGCAAAATAGCAATCTAAAAATACAGCAACATTCTATGTGTTTTTACGCGAAATACACAACTCAGATAGACAGACTCCATGAAGAACATTCAAAAACTACAAGGAACAGATTAGTGCTTAATAATTTGCTGAGATCATTGTTCGAGCAGATAGTAAGTGAAAGGACAACAAGCATTTGCAAATGCATAATGCTATAGCAGAAACCTTTTGCACATCGAGTGGTATTGTACAGAGCTTTGAGGATCCCTTGAGTCGTACATTAACTCAATGGGAAATCACCCATGTAAGCCACTCTTTCATTTGCCGTCACAAACACCTGCAACTTTAATTTAGCTAGGTTTTCAGCGCCTTGGCCATCTTAATGTCATGAAGCCAATACCACTCCAAATGCGCTTTAAAAACAAAACACCCCAGAGCCAGTTCATACCAGTAAAGGATCACCTCTCTGGAAATCACTACATATTGAGATGGGCGGTCATCGTATGAAATGCTCTAGAGTGAAGTTGCAGTCACAGCTACCAACCTTGATCTCCCATTCTCCCTTCATCACATTTCATTTTCTGATTTATAAATTTATAAAGTAAGGCAAGCCAGCATACATTTCTGTGGTCATGTTTCATATTTCAATATTTAATTATTGGCTACAACTGAATCAATCAGTCCTCATCTTTTTTGTCTTGAGTGGATTATCCACGGGACGAACTGGTAACCAAAGGTAGCCTACCAAAGATTTTGAAACCAGCTACATGTTTGCTTTTTTGGGTGCGGCCTTGGGCACATCTTTAGTTGTTTGCCCAGGCTATTAGTTTTCCAGAAAATTCGTACTTTTGGTTAGTTAGCTTATGCCAAAGGTCTTTTAAATAATCATCCGCACTTCACAGTTTACAGCATGGGGCAACGGTTAGGCCACTAAACACATTAGCTTCCTTCACTTGAGTTGACTTCCCAAAGCCTGTGTAAGCTGTTCACATCCGGTTGAAAGCAGTTTCTTTACATTTCAGTGACAAATCTGGCTCGAGGTATTTATTTCTATTTTACTTATTTTTTATAAAAAACTTTAAATGCAGGCTATTTGTTTTTCCTACGCTCTTTTTTAAAGTTTGTTATGAAGTGTTTAGGAGGCATTGTAGCGTAACTAATAATAACAACAATATTATTATTAATAATAATAATAATAATAATAATAATAATAATAATAATAATAATAATAATAATTATTATTATAATTATAATTGTTATTATTATGAGGATTATTGTTATTATTATTATCAGTAGTATCAGTAGTATCATTATCATAATAATGTTGTGAAAGGGGACATATTAAGTGACAGATTGTGTTTTTTTATTGCATATGCTTCTGATTAAAAAAAGGATAATGCCACCAGCCTGCCAAGGCTAGACCTACTGGTTTGGTCAATGTTTGTTAATGCTGGTAAGACCCTGTCAGCGTCCCCAACACTAAAGTGCCACAAGAACAGCGAAAAAGCAAAACAAACATTGAAAAAGCCAAAATACTTTTAGCCAGGTACAGAGGTTATGTACTTTCAATTCCATACAGACTTGAAAAGTTCCTTTTTAACTCTGTAGATGTACATGCAAATAGGAATTTCCCGGAAAGCACTCCAAGTCACCCCGGTGTCTCTTCAAATGTTAAACACCTCTTTTCAGTATAAACATCTTCCAGTATGCAGCAGCGCACTGTATCCAGTGGACCATCATATTTCCCTGCTGGAGAAATTTAAAATGTGGAAAGTGTTAGATTTCAGCCATCTTTGTGTATGGTGTTTGGTCAATGATCTGTGGCACTACTCTGCTCCAGATCTTTGACATTAATAATAGCAGATACTGGGCAGTAGGACCCACATCATGTGAGGTCATAGCTAGTGTTGTAAAGGGGGATCTTCAGTGATGTCCTGCAAAGAGTAGCGCTCCCACGTAGGGATCATTTCCAGCGATTGGGATAGGTGCTGTGTGGTGATATAATAACATTCCTCATCTGGTAGTTCCAGATCTCCTTGCTTGATTGGAAGATTCACAGTAACGAGAATCCAAACAAATTAAAAGGATATCTCTCCTTTTTACTGGACATTGTTTCAATCATACATGATCATGGATCTGAAATATTTTACTGCTGTGAACGTCATCTGCGTAAGATTTTAATGTTTCACTACATCTCCAATCTTCCAAATGGCAAGTCACCCTAGTGCTCATTGTTATTACTTGAAGACAACTACCTGCATGTATCTTTAGACTCTTCCTCTTTGTTATCTTCTAACTTATGCACAGAAGGGTTGGGAGATTATGAGGTCTTTAACAACTCCCTCAATCTCATTCACTGCATTTTTAGCAGATCGACTAATATCTTCAAGAAATTATAAAACTCATGCACATCCTGAGCCTATTATTAGCTCCAGCCTAAATCCTACGTGCCCCTAGAGCACTTTAAACTCCTAAGCAACTAGATACACATCAACACCAGAATAACTCTCCAACACCTCATATCAGGTCACCGCACGTTTGAACAGTGTCAATTTTGGCCTGGGCAAGTTGGGTTAAAACCTTTTAGTGCAAACCCTCAGCATTTCAATGAGGTATGTAATTGCTCTTACTATTACTATTACTTTTATCTTTTCTGTGTTAATTTACATACCATTATCATGCAAGTAGTGTTTTTATGATGTCAAATATTGCTACAAGTTCACCCTGAATGTTTTGCCTTTTGCTGGACCAGTGTTAAAGTGTCTGTGCTCCCAACTTCAACATGGTAAAATTGGCATAAACCTAATTGGCCTATATAACATACTTATGATTCCCGAGTACAAGTTAAATATCACTAGTGGTCTGCAGCACCCACTGCACCATACACTACAGTAACAGTGCAAACCTGACTTTAGGCCTGCCGTTTGTAGTCAGGCTGTTGAGGATTTAAGCTGCAAATTCGATCTTTCAAAATAATCCTTTTTGACAGTTCACAACCACTGTTAGACTTGGCATCCTTGGCATGGTCTCCCCTAACTTTTTGCCTCAGTTTCCCAGGTTGTTGCTGTTTACTGGACTCTGTTCTTGCTGTTTTTGTTACTCTGGGCACTTTGCCACTGCTTACAAGTGCTAAAGTGCAAGTGCTCCTATGTAAAAGTTATGTGTGATTGGCTTTCCATGATTGGCATATTTGAATTGCTAGTAAGTCCCCAGTAAAGTGCACTAGTGGTGCCCAGGGCCTGTAAATCAAATGCTATTAGTGGGCCTGCAGCACTGGTTGTGCCACCCACAGAAGTATCCCTGTAAACATGTCTCAGACCTGCCACTGCAGCGTCTGTGTGTGCAGTTTTAAACTGCCACTTCGACTTGGCAAGTGTACCCACTTGCCAGGCCTAAACCTTCCCTTTTTCTACATGTAAGGCACCCCTAAGGTAGGCCCTAGGTAGCCCACTGGGCAGGGTGTAGTGTATGTTTACATGTCCTGACAGTGAAAAACTACCAAATTCGTTTTTCACTGTTGCAAGGCCCATCTCTCTCATAGGTTAATATGGGGGCTGCCTTTAAAAGTTATTAAAGTGCAGATTCTCTTTGGGAACAGATGGAAATATGGAGTTTAGGGTCTCTGAGCTCACAATTTAAAAATACATCTTTTAATAAATTTGTTTTTAGATTGTGTGTTTGAAAATGCCACTTTCAGAAACTATGGCGACAAAAGCAAAGCAAACACAAATGATGGACAGAATGCAGAACCAATCAAACATTCACCCCAATCACAGATCTTTGTTTCATCCATCAATTCTTTTGCTCACTATGCCACCCCAGTTGGAACCCAGCCATATGCAAATCAGTCTTGACCCTGTTCCCCCTGGGAACAGTCCAGCCCGAACTGCCAGGCCAGGTTCTCTCTGGACCGGAAACAAGCATCCTGGGACCGGTTGTGACACTCAAGGTGCATTCCACATAGTGAGACAGGTACCATTTTAATGCCATACGTGTTGCTAATGTTATTGTTATGGCCATTTATGCCAATCTGTTTGCTATGACTTGCCATACAGTCCACTGATGTTGCATTTATGGGCATTCTGGGAATGTTATGCTGAGATTTTTTTTATGACTTGGCATGTATTTCCTAATGTTCCTGGTATGGGCGTTTATGAGGATCTTGTGACATGTGCATTATTGTAATAATGTTTTTCCTGACCACTGCTTATGTTGCAGAATAATGAGTAACCTGTGTGTTATATGTGACTACTGCTGATTTCTGCAGGGTAACAGTACTGTGCAATGTTCTGACAACTGCTTGGTAGCAGGGTATTACTGACATGTGGTGTTTGGTCTAATGGTGTTGTGTACAATACCGTTTATTTTTATATAACTTTTTATGTTTCCTTTGTGCTGGGGATAGTGCTTCACATTTGTTGTGTGTCTTGTGCAATCGCTCTAGACATTGCCTTTGGGATAGGGGTTATCTAGAGTGTGTAGCTCCCATGCACTAATTGGAGTGGGTGGGTGGGTTCTGCCTGGCTTAGGTGCATACTCTAGCCAACCAGAAACCCCATTTCTAACACCTTCTTTTTGAATATTTATAAATCACCTTTATATAGCTATTAAGCCCCTTAACCCCTTCGCTGGCTGGCCTTTTCCATCTCCTGTGCCAAGCCTTTTTTGGCTATTTGGGGCAGTTCGCGCTTAGGCCCTCATAACTTTTTGTTCACATGAGCTACCCACGCCAAATTTGCGTCCTTTTTATCCAACATCCTAGGGATTCTAGAGGTACCCAGACTTTGTGGGTTCCCCTGAAGGAGACCAAGAAATTAGCCAACATACTGTGAAAAGTTATTTTTTTTTTTTAAATGGGAAAAAGGGCTGCAGAAGGCAGCTTGTGTTTTTTTCCCTGAAAATGGCATCAACAAAGGGTTTGCAGTGGCAAGATCACCATCTTCCCAGATTTCAGGAACAGGCAGACTTGAATTGGAAAACCCAATTTTTCAATACAATTTTGACATTTTACGGGGACATACCCCATTTTTACTATTTTTTGTGCTTTCAGCCTCCTTCCAGTTAGTGACCAAAATGGGTGAGAAACCAATGCTGGATCCCAGAAAGCTAAACATTTCTGAAAAGTAGACAAAATTCTGAAATTATCAAGGGGTCATTTGTGTACATCCTACAAGTGTTTCCTACAGACAATAACAGCTGAAATGAAAAAATATTGAAATTGAGGTGAAAAAAACAGCCATTTTTCTCCACGTTTTACTCTGTAACTTTTTCCTGCGATGTCAGATTTTTTAAAGCAACATACCGTTACGTCAGCTGGACTCTTCTGGTTGCGGGGATATATAGGGCTTGTAGGTTCATCAAGAACTCTAGGTACCCAGAGCCAATAAATGAGCTACACATTGCAATGGGTTTTTATTCTATACAGGGTATACAGCAATTCATTTGCTGAAATATAAAAAGTGAAAAATAGGTATTAAGAAAACCTTTGTATTTCCAAAATGGCCACAAGATAAGGTGTTGAGAAGCAGTGGTTATTTGCACATCTCTGAATTCCGGGGTGCCCATACTAGCATGTGAATTACAGGGCATTTCTCAAATAGACGTCTTTTTTACACACTGCCTTACATTTGGAAGGAAAAAAAGTAGAGAAAGACAAGGGGCAATAACACTTGTTTTGCTATTCTGTGTTCCCCCAAGCCTCTCAATAAAAATGGTACCTCACTTGTGTGGGCAGGCCTAGTGACCATGAAAGGAATTGGCTCAAAACACAACGTGGATACATCAAATTTTTTCACAGAAAACAGAGGTGTTTTTTGCAAAGTGCCTACCTGTGGATTTTGGCCTCTAGCTCAGCCGGCACCTCGGGAAACCTAGCAAACCAGTGCATTTTTGAAAACTAGAAACCTAGGGGAATCCAAGATGGGGTGACTTGTGGGGCTCTGACCAGGTTCTGTTACCCATAATCCTTTGCAAACCTCAACATTTGACCAAAAAAACACCTTTTCCTCTCATTTCGGTGACAGAAAGTTCTGGAATCTGAGAGGAGCCACAAATTTCCTTCCACCCAGCGTTTCCCCAAATCTCCCCATAAAAATGGTACCTCACTTGTATGGGTAGGACTTGCGCCCACAAAAGGAAATGGCCTAAAACACAACATGGACACATCACATTTTTTCACAGAAAACTGAGGTGTTTTTTGCAAAGTGCCTACCTGTGAATTTTGGCCTCTAGCTCAGCCGGCACCTGGGGAAACCTAGCAAACCAGCGCATTTTTGAAAACTAGACACCTAGTGGAATCCAGGATGGGGTGACTTGTGGGGCTCTGACCAGGTTCTGTTAGCCAGAATCCTTTGCAAACCTCAAAATTTGACCAAAAAAAACACCTTCTCCTCTCATTTCGGTGACAGAAAGTTCTGGAATCTAAGAGGAGCCACAAATTTCCTTCCACCCAGCGTTCCCCAAAGTCTCCCGGTAAAAATGGTACCTCACTTGTGTGGTTAGGCCTAGCGCCCACGAAAGGAAATGGCCCAAAACACAACGTGGCCTAAAATAAATTTGCCCTCCCAACCCCCTCGGGGAGCGACCCTTGCCTATTGGGTCGCTTCCCCTGCGTGACATTGGCGCAAAAAAAAAGATCCCTGGTGCCTAGTTGTTGATCTAAAATAGGCCGATTTTCCCCCAAGGGGGGGGCAGAAATGGTCTAAATACAATTTGCCCCGCAGGGGAGCGACCCTTGCCTAATGGGTCGCTCCCCATCTCTACAAAAACAAAAAAACAAAAAAAAAAAAATTTTTTTTAGCCCTGGCGCCTAGAGGTTTCTGCCCCCCCCTGGGGGCAGATCGGCCTAATACCGGAGGGGCAGAAATGGCCTAAAATAAATTTGCCCCCCGTCCCCCCACCGCCCGGGGAGCGACCCTTGCCTACAGGGTCGCTCCCCTTGCGTGACGTTGGAGCAAAAAAAAAGATCCCCGGTGCCTGGTGGTTTCTGCCCCCCTTGGAGGAAGATTGACCTAAAATCTGCCGATCTGCCCCCAAAGGGGACAGAAATGGCCTAAATACAATTTGCCCCCCCAGGGGAGCGACCCGTGCCTAAGGGGTCGCTCTCCATCGGTGAAACAAGAACAACAAAAAAAATCCCCGGTGCCTAGTGGTTTCTGCCCCCCTTGGGGGCACATCGGCCTAATTAAAATAGGATGGTCTGCCCCCCAGGGGTGCAGAAATGGCCTAAAAAAAATGTGCCCCCCAGGGGAACGACCCTTGCCTAAGGGGTCGCTCCCCTTGCGAGAAATTCGCGAAAAAAACAAAACTCCCTGGTGTCTAGTGGTTTCTGTCTCCCTTGGGGGCAGATTGGCCTCATAAAAATAGGCCAATCCGCCCCCAAGGGGGGCAGAAATGGCCTAAATATAATTTACCCCCTAGTCGAGCGACCCTTGCCTAAGGGGTCGCTCCCCACCTCAAAAATACAAAACAAAACAAAAACAAACAAACAAAAAAAATGATCCCTGGTGCCTAGAGGTTTCTGCCCCCAGGGGGGGCAGAAAAGGCCTTTAAAAAAAATGCCCCCCCTGGGAGCGACCCTTGCCCAAGGGGTCGCTCCCTCATGCCAATTTCATTAAAAAAATAAAGTCCCTGGTGTCTAGTGGGCGTTTTAGCAGCCGGATTGCTTGCAATCCGGCTGCTAAAACGCTGAGAGAGACTTCAAAGGGAAGGAAATAACTTTCCTTCCCTTTGAAGTCTCTCGGCCTCCTCCACGTGATCGGAAGAGAAATGCTTTTCCATTTCTCAATGGGAGGAGGCCTTGTGACAATCAGCGCGCTGACTTCACGGGGTGGGGTGGTCGGGGGTGGAAGGGGAAGGGCTTCCCCTTCCATCCCTGCCTTGGGGGGGTGGGGGCGAACCCCACAGAGGGGAGCACTAGCGCTCCCTCTGGGCTCTGTGCCCAGGACGTGATGGTTACATCCTGGGCACACGAGCACTGTGCCTCAGGACGTAACCATTACGTCCTGGGCACAGAAGGGGTTAAGGCAGGATGCAAAGCATCTAGAAGTAGAACATGCAGGAATTTACGGGCAGATTTATGGAAACCGAGTGCTGTGCCACTTTCCCTGTGCCCCTTAGCGCCCCCCCCACCACCATGTGTGCACCGTATTTAATATATGGCACACCATGGCGCTGGGTAGGGGGCAATAACGTCACTTTATGTGACCCTATTGATGTATTCTGCAGGAGTAGCAAATGTTGGCGCTACTCCGGCAGGGTACATAAAAACCCATTTTAAATAATAGAAGCCGTCTTTTAATGCCTGATCGGAGCAGGCATTAAAAGTGCAATTTTTTTGCCCCCCCCCCCCTAACAGGGGAATGCCCCCTTTGCATACAATATATTTGGTGCAGGCATAATGTAGGGCAAAGGGTCACAAAGTGGAGCAATGCACGCATAGTGCCACTTTGTAAATATGTCATGAGGATTTTTGCCTTGTTGGACCACATTAGTGTAAAAAACAATTACACTAATGCGGCACAAGGTGGCGCTAGGGGCTTATAAATATGCCCCTTCATTTGAACATGTCCGTACTGTGAAAAAGCCCAGGAACCTATTTTCACTGCAGCAGGGCTGACTGTTCTGTAGGAAAACATTGGGTTGCATTATTACATTTATCAGTGCTAATTTTGTTTAGGAAACAGGTAGAAAATAATTAAACATCTATTTTTATACTTCTTAAAAATCAAATTTTAATAAATATTAAGGAAATGGTCCTTTACCATGTTGCCTTTTCTCTCCCTAAAGCCTCTGGAGACCAATTTTAATTTGTTCTCCCACTTCTGCCAGCCATTAATTCAGATTTAAAAAGGTGTGAAAACTACTCCCAAAGCAGAGAGGGTGGGCCTGGGTGTGGAGCGGTATTGTTGTTCCCTTGACAGGATGACCTCTGGGGTTTGGCCTAGGAACTGAATTAACTTCAAAGATGTCTCCCCTGTCACAAGTAAATGTTAGCTGACACCTGGACAGAGCCCTTTCTTTGTTCTCCCCCTCCCCCCAGCCAGGCAGGCTCCAATCTCAGTGGGCCTGTTATTTTATATTACAGGGTCAAATCCTGCTAGAGTGTCAAACCCTGCTTGACAGGTCTTCTCAGGTGTAATATAAAATTGTAGACACACTCAAACCGATGGGTAGCAGGATTCTAAAACAGTTCTTGTGTGTCCACTGTCTGGCTGCTTGAAAACTTTTTATTCTGACTCCTGCCATCTTGAAAACACCCAAAGTGGGTAGGGTTGGTCTCTGAAACATTTAGCCCATTGGTTGGAGTGTGCAGCCCAGAAGTCATTCCCACCCACTAGGTCATAATTGTGACATCTCCAGGCACCCACATCAGAAAACCTGATGTCTGAGACCTTGGAAGAGCCTAGAAGACAGTACCTGCTCTCTCTCTTGCACCTAGGACAAAGAATTGGACTCCAAGGGTTCTAATGTTGACCTGCTAAAGTTACAGAAAAACTACAAGCTACAAGAGGCCTTTTTCTACAACTACTCAGCTGACCAGTGGCAATTGATCTGGACTTGACCCTGCTGTTTGGCCTCTGCCTGACACCCTGACAGTCTCTGGGGTCCTCCAATGAGGTCCTGGGCTTTAGAAGTGTACTCCTCAGGAGGACTAGGAATTAAAGTACTAAAGTCAGAAGGTAAAATCTTTGACCAGGACGGACTTGGTTGGTGTATCCAACTCACAAGCCATCCTGATCAGCAGCATCAAATTGCAACTAGGTCCCAGTCTACCATGAACATTGACTTTTATTGGCACTTTGTGCCTCTTGGCACTATTCATAATTAAAACATATAAAAATGATAACTCCAGCTCCCTTTATTGGATTTTTGTATTTTTTTTTAATGAAATGTTACACTATTGTTGTGGATTTGTATTGTGTTGCATTTTGATTTTATTACTGTTTTAGTACTGCATAAATATTTTAGGCCTTGCCCTTTGTTAGGCCTATCTGCTCTGTGCCATAGCTGCCAGGGTGTTGAGTTCAGGTTAATTTAGTGACTTTACAGGTTAACTCTGGCAAGGGCTTTCATGAGGTGGGTAATCGCTCACCCAAAATAAGAATACAATATCTTACAGATGCTTTTTTAGGTCTGGCATTAGCCAAGACATTTTGATTACAACGATGCGCATACCATACTTACAAAAAAGGCTTTCACTCAGCTTCTTCATCCACTGGCTTGATGTTGTGTCATTCACATTTGGCGCCCAAGACTACTGCTTACAACATTGGGCTAAAGGTCAGCCTTGGCTTACGTCACTGTGAGCAACTGCATTCTGGTCTTTCACGAACAGCACACTAAAGTATTTCTTCGGTATAAAGGATTACAATGTGTGCTTTTTGAGATTAGTAACATAGTTTTGCTTGAATTAAATTTTTTATATTACCAAAGGTCTGGCAGCTCCCCAGCAATAAGGTTTTACAAATGCCATGATTAAATAAAACAAGCATTGATAAAGTGAAAGATTCACAGCCAATGCAGGACCTGTTGACTTTGTCAATGCTTGTTTACTGCAGTAATGTTCTAGGTAAAAGAAAGACAAATTCTCACCACAGAATGTGGCATGCTTAATCATTAGATTCACACTTGTTTTGTCATATTTCCCTCCAAACTTTCAGCATACTACGTCCCTATGAGTATGTAAGGCAAACCAGTAAATGGAAGGAATGGAAATGTTGTTCTCCGTGACCCACATGCTAGAGCATAGCACTCAGGCCACCGCTGCAGGTGCTGACTCTTCTTTTGGATGCAGGGCAGCCTTAGCTTCAGCTTAGTCGGTGGTGTGTAACTGCTACCTTAGAATGTAAGAGCTTTAATCAATTCTCTCACTCACAAAACTTAAAAGTAACAGGGGACACTAATGCACCATTTCATGTCTTTGAGATACAACGTAGTTGTACTACTTTGATGCCTAGCAGGGCTGACTTAGCCTTCCATTTGTCAAGTCCACTCTGAGATGGTACAACTTTGTGGTACAGAGTGCAATACACACACAATCTGGATAGTCCAATAGAAGAATATCCTGGCCAGGGCCGGCGTTAGGGTAGTGTGACTGGTGCCAGTGCACTGGGTGCTGACCTGGAAGGGTGGGGCACTGAACTCTGGGGAGTGGGGTTCTGTGTTTAGCATGCACTTACAATTTAAAAGCACCTGCTGTAGTGCTCTATGTGGTCTAGCTTTCAAGCAGCAGTAAAAATATTCAGATAACTCTTATTATTAATGTTCCTACTAGAGAGAGAGTGAGAGAGATTGAGTTTGGTCTAGTGGCAGTTTTGACTCTCCATAAAGTGTCACAGAAGGTTAATATGCCTGCTGTAAAGTACAGATCTGTATTTTATGTGGAGAGATGATTGGATTAGTAATGCCAGCCTTTACCAATGCTTTAAAGAAAATTAAATGTATGTGAGAGTGGCTATGGAGAGATAAGTGGCACTTTTGCCGGTGGTAGTGAGGGAATCCGATAAGGAGGACATGAGGAGCACCAACACTACTAACTCAGGTTAAGGAATTCCCATAACAACATGCAGGTCAAGGGCAAGCTATGTACACCTAAGAGTGCTATAACACTCTGGTAAGCCCTAAGGGCACATGTATTAAATTTCATAGCCTGTAACCCTCTCAGATAATAAAGCACCATTATTGCAAACAACAACATAGCCACAAAAACATTACTGGCGGGTATAGCTCTTAAACCCAACAGACTTCAGTCTATGTCACAATATGCAAACTGAGAAGCTCAATAGTGCTGAGAGTCCATACTAATGTCAGAAGGTGTTCTATAAAAAACACTACTAACAGAACACTAAGCAAATCTAATGTTGTGCTGGAAAAAGACACATCTTCATGTGTAACACATTCATATCAGTACTACAGTTCATTTGGGTGGAGGGATCCTGGTTTTAGGAACCATGGAGGTTGCAGGGGATTTGTACCCCCAGATTTGTGAGTGGGGGAAGCGTTCAGTGGCCAAATTCTTTATGTGTTTTTTGGGTGAAAAGTAAAACATGTAAACACATTTGCCAGCAGTGGTGGTTTCCTCTCTGAGGGCCTTGAGGCATAGCCCCCCTATATCTGTGGCCATTCCGTCCCCATATTTGTGTCCCCATCCCCAGTATTAAACTTAAAACTCTATCAATTATTTTGTTTCCTGGCCGCTGCGTCAGATTTTTTTTTCAGCCACTGGCCAGTTAAGTGGTTGAGAAAGGTGAGAGGGGCTAAACAGTCTTCACATTGCACAGCTGTGCAAATCACTTTTCAAAGTGGCAATGCACATGTTTCGTTGGATGGTGTTAGACCTGCCATCCTTAGGGTGGTCACCCTCAACCTTTCGCCTGCCTCCCTCCACTTTTTGACACTGTTTTTTCACTGGTTTTAGGACTCTGCGCACTTTACCACTCATAACCAGTGCTAAAGTGCATATGCTCTCTCCCTTAAAACATGGTGACATTGGCTCATACCCAATTGGCTTATTTAATTTGCTTATAAGCAGTGCTTTAAATGGGCCGGTATTGTCTGGTACTGAGTACCAGCACTTTTTTATTTTGAGAGGGAGAGTACCTGGACTTCTTAGGAAAAACGTAATACTTTTAATTAGAGAGTATCTGCACTTCTCGAAAACAAGCAGGCACTCTGGTACAGAGTACCTGCTCTTCTATTTTTCCAAGCATTGCTTATAAGTCCCTAGTAAAGTGCACTACATGTGCCCAGGGTCTGTAGATTAAATGCTACTAGTGGGCCTGCAGCACTGATTGTGCCACCCACATAAGTAACCCCTTTACCATGTCTCGGCCTGCTGTTGAAAGGCCTGTGTGTGCAGTTTCACTGCCAATTCGACTTGGCATTTAAAAGTACTTGCCAAACCTTAAACTCCCCTTTTCTACATATAAGTCATCCCTAAGGTAGGCCTAGGTAACCCAGGTGGCAGGGTGCTTTGTAAGGAAAAAGCAGGACATGAACATATGTGTTCTGTAAGTCCTGGTAGTGCAAAACTCCTAAATTCGTTTTACACTGCTGTGAGGCCTGCTCCTTTCATAGGCTAACACTAAGGCTACGCTCATAAACTGGTTGAGTGGTAGATTCTGATTAGGAAAAGGTAAACAGGTCATATTTAGTATCACCAGAATGGTAATACAAAATCCTGCTGACTGGTGCAGTTGGATTTTATAATACTATTTTAGAAATGTCGCTTTTATAAAGTGAGTATTTCTCTGGACTTAAAACCTTCTGTGCCTTACAATCCATGGCTGGGCTGGGCTGGTTGACAGCTCCCTTGTGCATTTCACCCAGAAAACCACAAACAGAGGATGCTCAGTCACACCTGCACACATCTGCATTCTGAATGGGTCTTCCAGGGCTGGAAGGGTAGAGGGCCTGACACATTTCAAAAGACAGTGGCCTGCTCTCACACAATGGACTGCCAAACCCCCTACTGGGACCCTGGCAGACAGGATTGTACTGAAAGGGGACCTTGTGCACTTCCAAGCCACTCTTTGAAGTCTCCCCCACTTCAAAGGCCCATTTGGGTATTTAAACCGTGTCTCTGACCCTACCAACTCAGACACTTCTTGACAAGATACCTCCTGGGAAAGAAACTCTGAACCAGAACCTGCAACCTAAGGATTTACCTGGGCTGCTTTGCTGTAAAGGGCTGCTGCCTTTCTGTTGCCTTGTTGCCTTGCTGCCCTCTGGCTCTGCTGAGATGTGGTCCCCAAGGGCTTGGATTGAGCTTGCCTCCTGTTTCCTGAAGCCTCAGGGCCAAAACGACTTCATCTCTTTAAAGAACTCCTTGTGCAGCGAAAAGTGACGCACAGTCTCCCGGAGTTGACGCACACCCTGCTATACGGTAAGAAAATCACTGCATTGCCGAACTGGAACAATGCAGCCAGGCAACCCGAGTGGAGATCAACGCAGCTCCAGCATTGTGACCAGAACTTCGACGCATGGCCCACGGGATCGACACGTCGCCGAACTGGAATGCCACAGCCCGACTTCCTTCAAGAGAAATCGACTCAGCACCTGCTGTGCAACAGAAATGTCCCTGCATCAACTAGGTCACATATCTCCCTTATGTGCTGTGTGTGTAATGTGTGAGGTGTGCATGGCCTCTTTCTGCAGCTGGCACCAGTGGCACCTATATATGCCATAGTACCTGGCCCCGGGACACCTCAGACAGGTCTGGCACTTTATCCAACAACATAGGCCCTCATTACGACCCTGGCGGTGGGTGATAAAGTGGTGGTACTTACCACGACAGGCTGGCAGTAAGTACAGCCAAATTATCACCATGGCGGTGATCAGTCCCATACACAGCCAATGTACCACACCAACCGCCAGGGTGGAAACAACAGCCACCCCGGTGGTAGCCACCAACAGCCAGGGGAAGACAAAGTACGGCCCACCATATTTTTACCCTGCAAACCGCCACCTTTTCCGGGGTGGTACCAATGCCAAAAAAAGCCTGGCGGAAACAGAGCTCCGAAGTGAAAGGACTTACCATTGGAGACACAGGGAAGAACCACGCCGGCATGGAACCTGAACTGCATGTTTTCCTGATGATCTTCTACGTTATGCTCCACCTGGAACACCAACACCGACGAAGACGACGACGGTGAGTACAGCCGGCTAGCACACAAGGGAGGGTGGGAGGAAAACGACAGTGACACATACACGCACAACACACACCTGACACACACACCATACACACAACCAGCTGCACAAAAAAAACAATTTGTCCCCGAAAAACTTCAGAATAATACAAGGACAACATGAATTGATTAACGTGATTGTAATCAGATCAACATCAAAAATAATCATTTGATTTGGCAATGAAACAGATATGTACACATGTACACAAAGGGACACAGCCCAGTCCAGAGTTTAAAGGGCCCACATGGCCACAGCGCACAGTCTAAGGCTCAACTCAAATCCTGTTTTCATCGGGATAGAACACTGCAGGGGAATCAGTTTTCAAATAGGCAGGCACCTCAGAGGGAGGGGGGGCACCTCAGCCGTATGCAGGAACAAGCCCACTGGTTCTGGAGGGGGCAACATGCCCATTGCTTTGTCCTGTGGAGTGCAAGGCCACAGTCTCTCGAGTGGGTGTCTTTCCCACTGGTTCTGGAGGGGGCAACATGCCCATTGCTTTGTCCTGGAGAATGCAGGGCCAGTCTCTGGAGTGGGTATCTTTCCCACTGGTTCTGGAGGAGACAACATGCCCATTGCTTTGTCCTGGGGAGTGCAAGGCCAAAGTCTCTCGAGTGGGTGTCTTTCCCACTGGTTCTGGAGGGGGCAACATGCCCATTGCTTTGTCCTGGGAGTGCAAGGCCACAGTCTCTTGAGTGGGTGTCATTCCCACTGGTTCTGGAGGGGCCAGCCCGCACAGTAGCCCCTGGAGGGTGGACTACATGGTGTCCACCGGCGGGGATAGCTGCATGGTGGTGGTGGTTGGAGGAGGCTCCTGGGCAGCCCCTGCACTCACTGATGGCTGCATGGTGGTGGTGGTTGGAGGAGGCTCCTGGGCAGCCCCTGCAGTCAATGATGGCTGCATGGTTGTGGTAATTGGAGGAGGCTCCAGGGCAGCCTCTGTACTCAGTGATGGCTGCACATCCACAGCTGCGGGTGGGGGCCCCGTGACAGCTGGTGGTGGTGGCGATGTTAGCCTGACAGCTGGCGTAGAGTGCCTCGTCTTCTCCTGTTCATGGATTGGGGATCCCTTACCCTTTCTGGCAGTGGTGGCCATTTCAGTGGGGCGACAGGCCTATCGATAATTGCTGCGTCACTGGATAATTAGGCACATACTTTTAAATTCCACTGTCCCAAAACATGATTGCACAATGTGGACTGTTGTTCAAATTGTGACAGCCTACTTTCTCTTGTGTCCCTTAGAGACCTAGCACTGCGGATGACTAGGAGATGGAGACATACCCCCGTGTACAGACCCCTGGCGGACTTAGCTACACTGGAGGACAGGAACATTATACTCACCTATAGACTGGACAGGGCCACAATCACAGAGCTGTGTGCCCAGTTAGAGCCTTACCTGATATCAGCTATCCGTCATCCCACTGGGATTCCCCCTCTTGTGCAGGTTCTATCAGTGCTCCATTTCCTGGCAACTGGTTCTTCCCAAGTGACAGTGCGCTTGGCAGCAGGAATGTCACAGCCAATGTTCTCAATTGTGCTGGCAAGAGTCTTGTCTGCCCTGGTAAAACACATGTGCAGCTACATTGCTTTCCCCCAGGTGGAAGATTTGGCCACTGTGAAGACCGGATTTTATGCAATGGGACATATCCCCAATATTGTTGGGGCGATTGACGGTACACATATTGTGTTTGTCCTCCCCCCGGCAGAATGAACAGGTGTACAGGAATCGTAAGAGTTTCTACTCCATGAATGTGCAGATGGTGAGCGTGGCTGACCAGTACATCTCCCACGTCAATGCTAAATATCCAGGGTCGTTGCATGATGCCTTTGTCCTGAGGAATAGCAGCATCCCAAATGCGATGGCCCAACTACAGAGGGTGTGGCTTATAGGTGAGCCTTGGTCCCCACACAGTGTATGTTGGTGTATGCCTATGCCGTTGGCCAAATAGGATAGTATGTGGCTAAATTTTGTACCTCAATACTTGCAAGTGAATCTGGCTACCGAAAACTATAGTGGCTGCTGATCCCTGTGAGGAATAACAGGACAAGGGCTGAAGAACGTTAAAATGAGGCACATGGGTGAACCAGAAGGATAATTGAGAGATCCTTCTGCCTCCTGATAGGCGGATCCCTGTGCTACTCACCTGAGAAGGTCTGCCAGATATGAGTGGCATGCTGCATGTTGCACAACCTGGCCCTCAGATGCCATGTACCTTTTCTGCAGGAGGAGGAGACTGGAGATGCTCCTGTGGCAGCAGTGGACCCTGAGGACAGTGAGGATGATGAGGCAGAGGATGAGGATGTGCACAACAGAATATTAGTGATCTGTCAGAACTCCCAATGACACACAGGTGAGACAGTGAAACTTCACATTTCTATGACTATTGGTGTATTCTGTGTGGCATTGGCATGCTGGCATTACCCACTTGTTTCCTCTACTTACTGTCACCTATGGATTGTCATTTTACAGATGTTGATGATATGACAACAATGTCCTGATGTGATCACAACAGCCAGTAACAGGTCATTCATTCTATGCTCTCACTTTATACAGTTCATTTGCAATGGATGTAGTTGTTTCAATGAATAAAAATGTGCAAAACATGAAATACTAGTAGTCGAAGTTTGTCGAAGGGTGTTTATTGTAGTGCTAAGATATTGAGGGGAAAGTCCAATGGAATGGGTTGATGATGGAGGAAAGTCCAGGGTATTGTTCCAGTCTGCTTGTAGCACAGGTGCAGTGTTCAAGGGAGACATATGAAGGGGAGCAATGGCAGTTCAAGGTGGACAAGGTGACTGAGTTGGACACAAGGGGGACAATCAGGAGAGTCTAATTTCCTGGCAGTGATCTTGGCAAGTGTTTCTGGCTTCTGTCTGGGTTGCAGGGAACGTTTGCAGGGTGGTTCACCTTCTGCAGAGGGAGGGATGCCGGTGTCCTGTGCCTTCTGGTCACTAACAGCAGCGGATGTGGAGGGCTGTTGAGTTGACTGGCTAGTGGTAGGGGCCCACTGGTGTGCTGTTGCCTCCCTCATGATGTTGGCCATGTCTGCCAGCACCCCTCCTATAGAGAGCAGGGTGTTGTTAATGGCCTGCAACTCCTCCCTGATCTCCTGATACTGTCCCTCCTGCAGCCGCGTGTTCTCCTGCACGTTGTCAAGGATCTGGCCCATCGTGTCCTGGGAATGTTGGTAGGCTCCCAGGATTTCAGCGATTGCCTCCTGGAGAGTCCGTTCACTGGTCCTGTCATCCCCCTGGTGCACAGCAGTCCTCCCAGTGTCCCTGTTGGCCTGTGCCTCTGTCCCCTGAACCTTGTGCCCACTGCTACTGATCCCAGGTCCCTGTCGTCTTGTGGGCGAGGTGTGGGCTGAGGTCCCTGTACAGGTGGGCACACTGCTGATTGACGTGTCCTGGGAACAGAGGTGTGGGTACGCTGGGTGGGTGCTGTGGTGTTGGTTCCTGATGGGGGAGGCTCTGTGGTGGTCTGTGAGTGGGCTTGGGTGACCGACTGTCCAGTGGTCACTGATGGGCCAGGTAGGTCCTCCAAATCCTGAAGTCCAAAGTTACTGTAATCACTGGGGGCCTCTTCTGTTGGGGTACTGGATAGTGGTGGCACCTTCTCTCCAATGACATTGGCTGGGGTACCTGTGGGGATATAAATGATGTATTATGCTTCAAGTGTATGACATTTGCACTTCCCTAGCTTCTCCTCTATGCCTGGTGTTACCCTGCCAGCGCTTGCTTGTGTATGGTGATGTATTGTGTGATTGTTAGTTCTCCATGTTGTGCGTGCTTTTGTGATGGGTGTCCATGCAGGGCTGGGAGGGCTGTCCATGCATTGCTACAGCATGCAGGGCTTGGCATTGTGGTTAGTCATATGTGTAGGTGCAGTGTGTGGGATAGTGTGGAGTGATGGGAGTGAGGGTGAGGGGGTGTGATGGCATGCAGGTATGGGGGGTGATGATTAGTAAATGTGACTTACCAGTGTCCAGTCCTCAGGCCACTCAAGCGAGTCCCTCAGGATGCAGTATTGCCAGTACCTGCTCCTCCCATGCTGTGAACTGTAGGGGAGGAGATGGGGGTCCACCGCCAGTCCTCTGTATGGCAAGCTGGTGGCTTGCTACTGTGGAATGTACCTTCTCCCGTAGGTCGTTCCACCTCTTCCTGATGTCATCCCTTGTTCTGTTTGGAGAGGTGTGGATGGAAGATACATGGGGGGGGGGGATTGAGCCCTGCATGAGCGGACCGTGAGTGTATGTGCGTCAGGGCAAAGGTGGGAACGTGGGCCAATGACTGTGACAGTCCGGACGGTTAAAGTTTTTCCTTGTCCCCTGTACTATTCCTGTAGGTCAGCGCCCACCAGAAGAAGGATATTTGGCATGCCATCGCCAAGGACGTCCGGACCCTGGGGGTCCACCACGGACGGAGCACCCACTGCCGGAAAAGATGGGAGGACATTTGCCGCTGGAGCAAGAAGATGGCGGAGGCCCAGCTGGGGATGGCCTCCCAACGTGGGAGGGGTGTCCATCGCACCATGACCCCCCTAATGTTACGGATCCTGGCGGTGGTGTATCCGGAGTTGGATGGGCGCTTGAGGGCATCACAGCAGCCACAAGGGGGTGAGTACAGTCACATCCATCTGACTCTGCGTGCATTACGAGGTGTCTGGTTGGGGAGGTGGGCAGTGGGTTACCCTAGGCCAGGGCGAGCTTTGTAGGCAAGGTCCCTTTGTGAGGCAGGCTATGTGGCACCCCAACCCCACCAGTGGTAAGAGCCATCTACCCCTAGTCAGGCTCCTGTGACTTCCATGTGTGCAACAATTGGGAAGAGGCCTTGTACCCCATGGCCCTGTGAATTAACTAGGAACTATAAGTGCATGGCGTAGTGCAGAGGGCTGCTGTGTCTGTAGTGTCCGCCAACGGTAGTGGTATTGCATGCACTGAACATGTCTTTCTTCTGCCTTTCCCCCCCTTTTTGTGGTCTCCCTGTTCTTGTGTGCAATAGCATCATCAGGCGGTGGAGCAGTGGCACCGGAGCAGGAGGGAGCTGCATCCCACTTGGCCCTGTAGGGCGAGACAACGGAGTCTGAAGACACCAGTGTGACGGAGGGCAAGGGGAGCTCCATGGCGGGGACAGGAGGTGACAGCAGTGACAGTGACTCCTCCTCTGATGGGAGCTCCCTTGCAATAGCGGGCCCCTCTGTGCCCCCCGCATCAACAGGTACAGCCTCCACCCCCCCTACCAGCACCGCCCTCCCAGTAGCCCCTCAGCGTGTGTCCTGTGGCCGCTCACCCAGAAGGGTGGGCATCTCCTTCGCCCCAGGCACCTCAGGCCCTGCCCCAGTCAGCCCTGCAGCCCTCAGTGAGGAGGCTATTGACCACCTGAGATCCCTCATTGTTGGGCAATCTACCATTGTGAATGCCATCCAGGGTGTCGAGAGGCATTTGCAACAAACAAATGCATACCTGGAGGGCATTCATTCTGGGCAGACAGCCCAACAGAGAGCATTTCAGTCTCTGGCCTCAGCACTGATGGCAGCCATTGTCCCTGTGTCCAGCCTCCCCCCTCCAACTTCCTCCACCCAGACCCAATCCCCTGTACCTCAGCCTATCCCAAGCACACCATCAGACCAGCATGCACACGCCTCAACACACAAGGGTGGCTCAGGCAAACATAAGAACCACACATCCCACAGGCACTCACACAAGCATCATACCCATGCAGACATACCAACATCCACTGCCTCCACTGTGTCCCCCTCCTCCACGTCCTCCTCCTCCCTCCCAGTCTCGTCTCCACTCACACCTGCATGCACTACATCATCAGCCACTACCTCCATCACCAGCACACCCATCACCACACACCGCTCACGTGACCTCACCACCCCCACTACCATTCACACATCCCCTGTGTCCTCTACCAGTGTGTTTGTGAGCCCTCCACCCAAAGTACACAAACGCAGGCACACACCCACCCAACAGCCATCCACCTCACAACAGCCCCAGCCCATGCACCTTCACCCAAATTCAGCAAACGTACACCTCCACCAACCACTACCTCTTCCACCACTCCCAAACCCCCTCCATCAACCCGTCCCAGTGTGTCTAAAAAACATTTCCTGGCTCATATTGACCTCTTCCCTACACCTCCCCCCGTCCGTCCCCTAGGGCCAGGCTTTCCAGGACCCAACCCAGCACCTCAGCCACCACATCACCAGGCACAGTGGTGCCAGCAACTGCGGGCTATTGGAGTGCGCCAACCAACAGGGCTGCCAGTGTGCCACGGAGTGAGGGCAAGGACATTTCACCACCTGCAAAAGTTAATAAGTTGCCCACATCCCCGAGGGAGAAGCAGAAAACACCTTCCACCAAGGGCTCAGGGAAAACGAAAGGGCATGGTGGCAAGACAGCTGCGCCACCATCCAAGGTAGGGAAGGGCCAGAAAATAAAGGGCAGGTCAGGAGAGGGCATGGTGGCACTGACAATTGGACCAGTGTCACACCTTCTGTCCACGCCGACGCCAACCTCTATGGCGGAGAAGACCGCCACATTCGCCGCCAGCCACACTGCTGTCATTGAGGCCGCCACCAGCACTGCAGTCACTGAGCCTGCCACAGCACCGCCGCCACAGAGCCCGCCCCCAGCACCGCCACCACAGAGCCCGCCGCCAGCCCCGATGCCACAGAGGCTGCCACAAGCACTGCCGTCACAGAGCCCGTCGCCAGCACCAATGCCACAGAGGCCACTGCCAGCACCGCCGCGACTGACCCCGCTGCCAGCACGGATACCACAGAGGCCGCCGCCAGCACCGCTGCGACTGACCCCACCGCCAGCACCAATGCCACAGAGGCTGCCGCCAGCACCGCCGTGACTGACCCCGCCACAAGCACCGCCAGCGGCCCCGCGACATCCTGAGCCTGTGGCACCACTGCAGACATGGCTGCCATCCTCAGTGGTCAGTCGTCCGAGGCTAGTGGTCAGTTCCAGGAGCTTGGGCAGCTTCCATGATGCACCACTTTCAGTGGAGAAAGCATCCACTACCTCAGTCCTTGGCAGGATGAAGCACTCTGGGCACCAAACCCCCTCCAGAACCAGTGGAGAGATACATCCACTACCTCAGTACTTGGCAGGATGAAGCACTCTGGGCACCAAGCCCCCTCGAGAACCAGTGGAGAAAGGCATCCACTACCTCAGTCCTTGGCAGGATGAAGCACTCTGGGCACCAACCCCCCTCCAGAACCAGTGGAGAGATACATCCACTACCTCAGTCCTTGGCAGGATGAAGCACTCTGGGCACCAAGCCCCCTCCAGAACCAGTGGAGACTGTTATCCACTTGAGAGACTGTGGCTTTGCACTCCCCAGGATAAAGCAGTGGGCAAACCACCCACTGGAGAGACTTGAGAGACTGTGGCTTTGCACTCCCCAGGATAAAACAGTGGGCAAACCACCCACTGGAGAGACTTGAGATTCTGTGGCTTTGCACTCCCCAGGATACAGCAGTGGGCATGGAGCCCCCTCGTGGAGCAGTGGCGTTGTGCATTCATCAGGCTGAGGTGCCCCCCTCCCCCTGAGGTGCCTGTTTCATTTCGATCTGATGCCCCTGCAGTGTTCTCTCCGTTTGAAGTCTGGTGTCATGTGTGGGCTTCGCCCATGCATTTTGGGATTCTGATCCACGGACGATGTTTGAGTAATATCCGGACTTGTGTAGTTGGTGTACATATTTGTATATACTGATTTTTTTAATTGCACTATCTGAATTTTATTGGTTACATTTGTTCAAATCAATTCCTTTTGTCCTTGTGTTCTTCCAAGGGGGGTGGGGGGGTGTATATGTAATGTTGCTGCATGTTGTGTCTATGGTGTTGTGGGTGAGGGTGGGGGTGGGGGTGGGGGTGGGGGTGTTGCGTGTGTGTGTCACTCTGTTTTCACTCCCCCCCCTGTGTTGTAGGTGCAGTACTCACTGTGGTCGTCGCCGCCGTCTTTGGTGCTACTGATAGAGGAACAGGAAGACCATCGCAGGGAGTGTCTGGAGTTCTGGCTCCATGGCGTCCTGGTTCCTCGTGGGATGTGGAGAGATGAGTGTTTTCCCTTCCAAGTCCTGTTTCTGCCGTGTTTTTGTTGGTGGTGACCGCTGGGGTGTTTGTTTGTACCGCCGTGGCGGTCTGAGTGTTAAAGTGGCTGTCTATGTTGGCGGTTTCCGCCATGGTCGTGATTCCATTTTTTTTACAGCCGGCCTGTTGGCAGTCTTACCGCCACTTTAACACTGACTGCCAGGGTTGTAATGAGGGCCTAAGTGTTTCTCAACTGGAGATCCATGCAGGAGGCTCTCTGCAGAGGTGGGAACAAACACCTTGCAGTGGGTAGTGTGAGAGCACTTTGTCTGAGGGCATGTTGCACTGGATCTCCCCTGGGGCATGTTGCTGAGGCATTGTACTGTGCTTTTTGTTCATGCTGATCTCTATAAAACCTTTGTGCTGAAGACTAATGCACAGGGCACTGTGCAGTGCTGTGTTATGTAGAGTAGTTCTTTACAAGTTTGACATCCAAGGTCAATTTAAAGAGCTATTGTGCAAAGCCCTATTATGCATGGGTATGGTGCATAGGTATAATATAATGAGGGAGTAATGTACATAAGACTTTTTGTATGGGCAATGCACAGTAGCATCGGCCAGGAGGTTTGTGCATTGGTCATGGTGAAGGGACACCAAGTAGTAAACAGAGTGCAGTGGCATTGTGTTCACTTCTTGCAATGAAGCATGATGCAGGAGCATCATGCAGGGATATTTTCATGGCTTTTCAATGTGCAAAATGATATGTGCACTGAAAATGGAATAGTTTACAAAAAGAGTTTTCAACTTCAACATCTGCCTCTATGCATTCTGCAAATGTAAAAAGTAGTTTACAGTCCATGCCCATCCTAAGCCCAGTATCCATTGCCTGTACAGATTGGCAATGGAAAGAAGTATGTATGGACTCAGACTGCAGTGTAGCGTAAACTTTCACAAAGGAAAATCCCAGGAGGCCCCAGCCATGCCTTTGATACAGGTATTGTGATTAGGCCAGGGACTTTGCAGTTGTCATCTGTTCTGTGTACTATAATTTATACATTACCAATGTAAGATACAGAACTGAAGTGCCATTTTACTTGCAAGAAGTTATAGAATAGCTTCTAAAAATTGTTTTAAATGTTATTTTTGTTACACAGAAAAGGAATGAATGGCAGCAACTGTGTTGCATGTCATCATGTGTTAATTAGTACTTACTGCAATATATCTAAAGGCTTAGACTGCATATTGCAGTAACAGGTTTATTATGTAGTTTCATATAGCGCTTTGTTAACCTACTTGCTTTCTTAAATTTGCTTGAAAATTCACAATTTGCCCACTCTTTTTTTCAAACTTTCCTTGGGGGGGAACCCCCCAGAACCCCCTTATGATGGTCGGGCTCGCTCGCTATGCTCGCTTGCTTGCTATGAACCATTCATCCAGAACTTTTATGCCCCACCACTTTCAAATAACACCAGCTGCCACTGGTTGAAGCAAGAGTGTCTCAGTGGTAGAGGATTTAAGCTGCGTGAACTTCCTCTAATGTCATCTGTCTGATCCTCCTCTTGATGTGTATAAGGTCTCCCCCTCCACCCCCATATTGTATCCTTTCAAAGACTTTACCTTCTCATTGCTTGCTGATACCAAGTTATGTCAGTATTCGTCCGGCAATGCTTGGTTGGTGCTGTACAGTGCTAGCAGTGTTTGACTGATGTTATTTTAGTATCCTATCAGTGCTATTGGACCACAGGAATGTGATCTTCTTTACGCAATATTTTCTCAGTGCTAGGGAACATACTTGCAAATTAACACTATTTTTCATTGTTTTCCTTTTTGACTATTTTGCCTCAAACCCTTGTTTAAAACAATCGGGGTAATGTGGTGCTAAGACTGTCTTAGAGATCACCACAAGACAAGTTGCGTTATTAAGCTACATCTTAATTAAAAGCATTGGCAGTGTGCTGCTCCTTTCCAATCACAGCTTCCCTCCCAGATAAGTTTCCCATTGTGGTAATACAGTGCTTTCAGAGGTATATTCTCTAAACACAACACAACACATTCCCTCCTTAGCTGCCTTACTTGTCCCAGTCCTTACTAACGAAGCAGCTGCGCCAGGCGTAGACAATATTAACATCCCTAATGAGGGACCAAACTCACTGCTTCTCTATGGAATTGTACCTCAGATGTCCCACCCAAGCACATTGATTCAAATGAGGGACTAACTCTCTTCCACTCCTGTTTTCTGTTGGCTCTAACTAGACCTTGTCTCACGGAGTGGTTTTTCATTTTGCTCTATTTTTTTATTAGTGGTTTTTAGAGACCCTTTCTAAAACTAAATAAGGTGCCATAGATACCATGCCTTCTTTTAAATATTGGTATATGGCAAATATGAAACTAGGGTTAGCTGTTTCTTCCGATACTTTGTTTTAATGGTGCAGTGTTTAATGCTGTATCTTAAAATGAAGAGGAACCTCAGGCAGACTGTGTTAGAGTGTTTTCCTCAGAGGAAACACGGCTGGAAGAGCCAGCAGGTCGTCCTTGGAAAGAATTAAAGCAGAGTACGCAGCTGTTCAAAATCAGTGAGTCCTCCGTAAAAAGGGCTGTGCGCTGCTGTGCAGAGACAAGATGCAGCTACATATCAGCTCATCCTCCATTGATTACAATCAGAAGCACATAGCTGTGATGAGCCAGCATGCCCCCATCTAAAACATTAACAACGGGAGGATGTGGCTGTACAAGATCATATAGTCCACTGTAGAAAGATTAAAAATATGGTGAGGCCCTCTTTGTGTGATTAAGGCTCGGAAGAGCTGAAACGTATTACTGGCGGCATAGCGGCGTTTTGAATATACATAATTGCAACAAACAGAACTTGAAGTGCTGGTGTCTGTGCAGAAGCGAAAAGGCTTGGACTGATTCTAATACATATATATATATATATAGAGAGAGAGAGAGAGAGAGAGAGACAGAGAGAGATCTATATATATATATCAAAACAAAACTCTTTCAGGGGTTAGAGTGACGGTGTCTGGAGAAAGCTAAACCTCTCTGATGAGCTATAATGATAGCAAAATACGTCAGGGGTTGCTTTTGCTTGTTCCAGGTTGCCTTGGATGGCATTTTACCAATCCAAAGCTGTAATACTGTGCCTGGAGTGGTGAAAGGCTTCTGTCATTTTACAGCTTGGTGAGGATGGCACTGTGGCAGTCCTATGCTTTAAGATTTTGCTGTACAAATGGCAAAAGACTTTGTCCCTTTCTAACTCAGTGTGGAGGGCACTGTGCTAATCCTATGCTTACAAACTTTGCTAGAAAAACAGACATTTCAAGTGATCAAATCTAGAGTGTTGATGGTGTTGCAGGATGCTTCTCGCTGGAGCTGCTCTCCACCTAAACTTGGGAACTACCCAGAGTGCTCTCTTTTTTTTGTAGAAGAGCATCCTGATGCAGAGATTGTGAGCCAGGTTGAAGCCATCAAGCAAGTATACCATTCTCAACAAGATTTACAGGAGATGATTACCATAGGGGTAGCTGCTGATTTAAGGAATCAGGAACAGCCATGTAAGCAGCCCAGATTGGAAATATCTGTGGTTCTGCTAAGGAAGAATATGAACAGCGTTGGAACTATATTCAGTATTCTGAATTCAGCAAACTGCTTAGCCACATCAGAGCGGACCTTTTCCAGAGCCTTCCATGAATAAAAAGATTTATTTGCTCTCTGTCAACGAAAAGAACCTGAATCCTCACCACTGAATGCAGCCGTTAGAAAGATTTTGAGTAAAGAACAAAAGGACATTAAGGGCCAGCGTTTTCCACAATTTTTGTCTAAACTATCTCTGTTGGACAGTGGTCAGGATGGGTTTCCTTCTTCACTGAAAGTAGACTCCCTCATTGCTGGAATAATATCACATGGATCCTTAATATCTGAGGATGGATGAAGAGAGTCAATCTCAGATGCTCAGGTTCTTGGCACAATCAAAGGATATAGGACATTATTTCAAGAAACACCACAAGATTTTTTCGCAGTAACTTCTGCACCTCAGAATCCTGAAAAAAGACTAACAATTCTGCAGGGAAGCTAGGACTTGTTACACAAGGTGGACATAATTCCAGTGCCAGGAGGAATGTGGAAATGGATACTATTCTATAATGTTGTTGTAAAAAAAAAAAGCCTTCAAAAGAATACAGACCAATCCTGGATCTCAAGAAACTGAGTTAATATCTCCAGCCCAGACCCTCAAGATGGTAGCTCATTAGATGTTTTTTTCTTTAATACATCAGGCAGACTTTCCTGCCTCTTTAGACACGCCAGGTGTATTTCTATACCTTCCAATGCATGACCAATTTCAAAAATGTTTTTGTTTGGGCAGACATTTTCAATTTAGAGTTCTACCATCTGGCTTGTCCTTAGCCACTACAGTTCTCACAAAAGCCGTGTCTCCTCTAGTTGGAAAATGGCATGATGAGGGTATAAATGCATTTCCTTACATTGATGCATTGATGATCTTCTAATTAGTGCATTTTCTTTTTCAAATGTCCTGCAAGTTGTTCAGATGACATAGTTTTCTCAAATATCACGATTTCCTTTTCAACTTCAAAAAATCCAACCTTCTGCCATCCCTGCCACAGCCCAATTATTCAGACAAAAAAAGCCAAGGTGGTCCTTCCAAATCCAAGAAAGCTGACAATTAGACAACACCTGTTGAGTCTTCCAGGAAAGAATTCAGCAACAGCATGAGAGTGACTGGGAGTCCAAGGGGAGATGGTGCTTTGCCTGCTATCATCACTTGGTCATGTCTTCAACTGTATTCACTGGTCCAGCATCTGTTAAGACATTGGGATCCTTGGTATTTCTATTATGACAATAGCATTCCAGTAACACAAATAATTAGGTAAGATCTAAACTGGTGGTTGGAGCTAATCAATTTGGACAAGGGTGTTTCTTTAGTTGGGTCGGATCCAAAGATCATTACAGAAGGTGGCAGTCTCAAGGGGGGAGGCAATTCTGTCTTGGGTCTCTAGTCCAAAACTGGAGGGAAAAGATGTCCATTTCAAATGCCTTCTAGGCTTTCCGTTCACATTTTCAGGATCAGGTAGGTAAAGTATGAATAGACAACCAGGTAGCCAAAGCCTATGTGAATCATCAGGGGGAATAAGAGTTTGGGTCCTTGCTCTCCTGGCAAAATAGATGGGAAATTGTGCAGAGTCTAATCTCCTCTTTCTGGAAGCAATTCATCATTTGGGGAGGGAGAATGGGCTTGCGGGCTAATCGAGCAGGGTTTTTTTCTTCTTCATCCTCAAATAGTCTCAGTTCCTTGATATTCCATCCAAAGGTTTGGTCCTCCTTCAATATATATGGTTACAACCGAGCAGAATACAATGCTTCCAAGATTCTGCACTCTTGTCCTGTCACAGAATGCTTGGGCTGCGGATGCTTTGTCAATACTCTGGAAAAAATACTAATATATACTTTTGCCTCAATCCCCTTACTTTACAAAGTGCTGAGGAAAATGATGCAGGTGAAGGCTCGGGTACTATTTGTAGCACCATGGCACGTAGATTCTGATTATTATCAGGTTAAGGAAACAGATCCCTGGATTGTTCTGACCAATTCATCTCCTCTCCTATTCCCCCTTCTTCCAGAATCTTCGATATTGAAGCTCAAACTGGGGGTTTGGAAGTTGAAAGGATGATATTAATTGATTTGGGTTGCGCATAAGAGGTAGCCTGATCAATTCACGCATTTAGGGTACATCCCATTCAAACAAAAATATTTTATTGGAAGAATTTTAGGCATTGGTCCTGAGCAAAAGAGTTCATTGCTTCCTCTTGCCCGTACATTCATTTTAGATTTTTTGTTTCTATGTTTGGCTGTTTCAACTTTATACACTCACTGGGTGGCTATTAAGGCCTTCAGAGAAAGAGATGTCTTGGACATTGAAAGTCTTGCAACAAGGCTACTGAAGAGCTTTTCTAATAGGAGTCCTGTTCTCCATTTTCCCTTTCCTGCTTGTGATTTACTGTTGGTTCTCAAAGCCTTAAGGAGTTTTCTGTGTGAACCATTAGAATCAATTTCTATGGCACTCTTAACTTTTAAAGGTATTCTTTTCTACCCGCTATTACACCTGGAAGGTAATTAAGAGAAAGTGGAGTTTTTTGGTTGAGGAATCGTAGTCTAAGTTTTAAGTAGTGTTGAGGACTGGTCTGGTTTTTCCACCTAAGGTAGCATCTTTACTTCATTTCAATTTAAACATTGTGCTGCCAGTTACTCCATCCCCTCCCCCGTTGCTCTTCACAGGTAGAAAAAACATTACATTTATTGGATGTTCACACATCCATATCTATATATGTTTCCCACACTTCAGAATTCATAAAGGTGCACATTCTGTTCATAATTTGGGTACTACAAATCAAGGACTTTGTCCATCTTCTTCTGCATTGAGTAGGTGGATAAAACAAACTGTGTGCCTGGTTTATGATTTAAATTGTGTGGCCCTGCTAGAATCGGTTCAGAGTAGGTTAATAAGAAGAGCATCTACCTCCTGGGCAGCATACAATGTGATAGCTCTTAAAGATATTTGCAATGCTGCTACCTGGGTTTCCACAAATACTTCTGTTTCTCATTACAGGTTGTTGCTGGGTGGGCCTAAATCCACTACATTTGGTTCTAAATTCCTTTCTGCAGTTTTGGAATAAAGTGTTAAATTTATAAATAAAGTAGGGGGCATAGCATAAATCACTTTTGCGTTTATTATAGTTGACATTCTGGCTGCATTAAGGGATGCTAGCTTGGGTAAATCCTTAGCAGTAGGGACTGAGACAAAGAAAAGAGAGAAGGAGATAATCCTCAGATTACTTACCGGTAATCTTTATTACCTTGAGTCGTAATCTTCCTCGTCACAGTCCTACATACCCTGACCTCCTTAACTTGTTCTTTATACAGCTTACATTTGTGTGCGTTGCTTTGATTTAGCAGAAGTTGGAAGCAGGTTTGTCACTCATTCACATCAATGTCCTGGCAACTAGGTTTCTGAGGGACCCTTGCCTAGACCAGTAGTTATTTTGTTTTTAAGGGATTTAACATGGTCTACGCCTGAGACAGAAGCTTATTAGCAAGGACTGTCACAAGCAAGACTATGACTTGGAGCAATGAGGATTACCGGTAGATAATTAACCATTTTCACCCTTAACATCAAATGACCACTAGTCATTGAAGTATAAACATATGAATACGGCTGGAAAAGAACATGACAAAATCAAAAGCTTGTTTATGCACAAGCATCAGTGTCGAAGCTTTTAGGCCTCACAACAGCCCAAGCACAAAACAACAGACTTTCAGCATTTTGGGTTGTGTCGTTTATAACGTTTCAAGGTTGTCCCTTCCTACCTCTGTGCTAAATCTAGTGTTTTCTACACCTTGGGTGTGATGCAGATAAGAATATGGATTTCGCAACGGAGAGTGAAAAACTGACTAACTGGGTTGAAACGAGGGCTGTGGAAAGTACCGCTTTAGGCTGCAAATCTGCTCTCACACGCCCAGTTGACTCATCAAGGAGTTCTGTGGAATTTTGGGAGAAATCGTCCGTTTTCCCGGAGAAAAGCATGTAGGTCTCCAGAAACACCTCCGGAGAAATGTAGTTTCGTATTCCTTGCCTGGCTGATGAAACAGTATCTTTTTTCTACGCCCCTGATCAATGACTTGACATCAGTAAAATTGTAGTGGAGAAACATCCTAACTGCAGCCTGAACAAGAATTCCCTTGATGCCATTTGAGCCAAGGCACCGTAAGTACGCCCCTGTGCTGGTTACGAGTACTTGCTTATTGGGTGCAAGGGTTAAAAGAGTTTCATCAGTTTTTTAGATGGAGACCCACAGGCTTCACCTGGAAAAATGCCCAGTTTCTATAACTCGTGGTCGTTTCCAATTGTTCTGGCGTGACAGGTTCCGCTTCACCTCGGATAACCGGACATACTGTAGCCAGCTCTGAATGATGCTGGAGTTAAGGGAATTCTCCTACGAGGCTCCGTGAATCAACCACTGCGCGCTGAGATTAGAACTTTGCCCAGCCCAAGCCCCGCCCCCAAGCAACTGCTGACAGCGAAGATTTTGGTGTTGTCTTCTCAAAGCAAGAATACAAGAAGTTTCTCGCAGGACACTACAAACATGTAAGTTGATTTGATTTGCAGCTATTTGATTGCAGACGCCCTTTGCAGTAAAAGCGTTTTTGAAGATTGAGAGGAACAAATGGAAGTGTCCATCTATATAGTGTTTTGATGCTTTGTACAGAAAAATTGTAGCCTGAGGTTTTGTGTTTCTTGTTCTGTGAGTGCTAACTATAACCTATCCCTTACATGTGGATAATATGATTTTGCAACACCCAGTGACAACTCCGGGGTGCGTGACATGGTTGAGCGATCCGTTTTAATTATTGCACAGAAGGATTGGCTGAGTTCATAGCGCTGCGAAATGCAGGTGTCACGGTACTGTGAAACACAAGGGGGCTAAAAGGTTGTGTGATCTAAACTAATTTCAAGAGTGAGTTCCGGTTTACACACAGACCGCTGCAGCAGGGGAATTACCCACTGAGATCCTGCACAAACTTTAGGTTATCCCCGGAGACAAACGCAAATAACGTACACTAAAATTACCATTAGTTACTCTTTTAAAACTGCACCCCCCGCACGCTGATTATGACACGCGCCACCAGTTCTGTTTTTGAGCTAACATTGCTCAGCATGGTAAAACTTGGGGGCTCTTAGGGGAAGAGCGCTACTACAACACCCAGAATGCAATGGGCTGTTTCCTCAAACCTGGATTATCAAAGGGTGTGATACATGTCTGAATTATCTTGACAGCGCTGCCCAAATACACTATTTGTTAAAAATCCAAATGTTTCGTCCCTTGAACACACCCTCACACTGTTATGGCGTAGGAGTAGTGTGTTATCGTGTTTGTAGCAGAAGTGCTCGTTCATTATCTGCAAGCTTTTTGGAAGTCGCCTTCCACCGGTTACTTCCGTGGCTCATGGTACACACTTGCACATGGTAGGGCGGTACAGTTGAGATTGCAGATTGCATCAGATTTCTTTTCACTAGTAAAGCAAGGGCGGGATCTGCGCCAGCAGCTTTCTTCTCAGCGTTGCAAGGTTTCTTATCTGTGTCTGCACGGTACCCATATTAACATGGGATACATTTATGCACATTTAATGCAAATGTTAATTATTTACACATGTGTGGTTATCTGAAAATAAAGCATCTAACTCTGTACATCCACACTACTGGTAGAATGTTCACAGTGTAAGTATGTTTTAAGTACCAAGTAGCCAGTCCGCCTTGACGAATGGATGACATCCCTTTGATGTTCACAAGTATCAATGCCACTCTGTTCACGCAGCATCTCAAAACTTGCTGGAAAAAGTTAACCGAACTAAAAATGTGTGCAAACAAGAAGACGAAGTAAGCAGGATCGAAACAGAACAGAGTTCCTGCTTTTTTAGTTTTACTCTCAAATTATTCCACAGCTTTCGAATGCCATTTCATAATCAATAAATACTGTAACGTACTGCTTTAACCCCTTTCCTGCCAGGCCTTTTCCCCCTCAGGTACCAGGCCTTTTGTTTGGCTATTTGGGCCAGTTCGCGCTTAGGCCCTCATAACTTTTTGTCCCCATAAGCTACCCATGCCAAATTTGCGTCCTTTTTTGTCAACATCCAAGGGATTCTAGAGGTACCCAGACTTTGTGGATTCCCCTGAAGGAGACCAAGAAATTAGCAAAAATACAACAAAAAGTTCGATTACAAAAAAAAAATGGGAAAAAAGGTCTGCAGAAGGCGGCTTGTGGTTTTTCCCCTGAAAATAGCATCAACAAAGGGTTTGCGGTGCTAAAATCACTCTTCCGAGCTTTCAGGAACAGGCAGACTTGAATAAAAAAAAACAATTGTGGATATTGGCCTTTAGCTCAGCCGGCACCTAGGGAAACCTACCAACCCTGCGTATTTTTGAAAACTAGACACTTAGGGGAATCCAAGACAGGATGACTTGTGGGGCTCTATCTGTGGCCAAAAAAACACCTTTTCCTCATATTTCGGTGACAGAAAGTTCTGGACTCTGAGAGGAGCAACAAATTTCCTTCCACGCAGTGTTCCCCCAAGTCTCTCGATAAAAATGGTACCTCACTTGTGTGGGTAGGCCAAGCACCCGCAACAGGAAATGCCACAAAACACAACGTGGACACATCACATTTTCCCAAAGAAAACAGACCTGTTTTATGCAAAGTGCCTAGCTGTGGATTTTGGCCTCTAGCTCAGCCGGCATCTAGGGAAACCTAGCAAACCTGCACATTTTTTAAAACTAGACACCTAGGGGAATCCAAGATGAGGTGACTTGTGGGGCTCTCACCAGGTTCTGTTACCCAGAATTCTTTGCAAACCTCAACATTTGGCCAAAAAACACTTTTCCTCACATTTCAGTGACAGAAAGTTTTAGAATCTGAGAGGAGCCACTAATTTCCTTCTACTCAGCGTTCCCCCAAGTCTCCTGATAAAAATGGTACCTCATTTGTGTGGGTAGGCCTAGTGCTTATGACAGGAAATGCCCAAAAAACACTATCTGGACACATCGAAATTATCACATTCAAAACTACCTGTTTTTGCAGGGGGAGCACCTGCGTTTCTGGTCCTCGGCTCAGCAGCCATCTAGGGAAACCTACCAAACCCAGACATTTCTGAAAACTGGACACCCAAGGGAGTCCAGGGAGGTGTGACTTGCGTGGATCCCCCAATGTTTTCTTACCCAGAATCCTCAGCAAACCTCAAATTTAGCTAAAAAATCACATTTTCCCCACATTTCTGTGTGGGATCACCGCACTGGGACAAATTTCCTACCAGTCAACGTTTCCCTCAGTCTCCCGGTAAAAATGCTACCTCACTTGTGCAGGTGGGCCAAGTGCCTGTGATGGGAAAGAAACAAAAAAAAATATGTTGAAATTGAGGGGGAATCAAAGAGGGTTCAAAAGGGCAGTTTGAAAAAAAACATGTTTAGGCTGACAAGTGTGGCAGAATTTCTATCGGTATAGATGAGACAATGTTGGGTGGTAGGAATTTTGTGGATTCCTCTAGAAGGTTCCAATACAAAAATGTGGGAAAATGTGTGATTTCCAGCAAAGTTGGAGGTTTGCAGGGCATTGTGGGTAAGAAAATGGCGCAGAGTGCATGTGAAGCACACCACCCTGGAATCAACCAGATGTTTAGTTTTCAGGTGTGTCTAGGTCTTGTGGATTTTATTACAGGGCTGCGTCCCAAAGTAAAAAAAGTGCAGCCCTCACCATTCCAAGTGGGACGATTTTGAGAGTTACCAAGCTCTCTTGGCCCAAATGTAAAACCAAAACCCAAAATAATCAAATGTCCTCTTGCTTGCCATGGGATAAGATGTTTTAGTGTGTGGGGGAGAGCTGAAAGACTGTTACCCCCTTCAGTTGGGGTGGGGGCATTACCAGGCCCGTACTGGTTGGTAGCCATCATCCCACTATTTTTTGTTTTTTTTTAAATTGCCTGGTATCTAGTAGACTTTCTGCCCCACGGGGTGTGGATCGGTGGTAATTGCCCAATCTGTCCACTGGTGGGCAGAACAACTTTGGCCCCATTTATTTGGGGTGGGGGTATGGCCATAACTCCACCCTCTTATTTTGGAAAAAAAAATCTTCCCTGGTAGGCTTTCTGCCCCCTTGGGGTCAGATGGGCCTTCCAAAAATAGGACCATCTCCCCCAAGGGGGGCAGATATGGTCAACAGTAATGTGCCCCCATGGGGAGCGACCCTTGCCCAAGGGGCTTCCCCCCCAAACAAAACACACACATACACACACACCAATCCCTGGTGTCTAGGAGTTTCTGTCCCCCTTAGGGGCAGATTGGCCTAACGAAAATAGGCCGATCTGCCCCCAAGGGGGGCAGAAATGGCCAAATACAATTTGCCCCCAGGGGAGCAACCCTTGCCTAAGGGGTCGCTCCCCACACATAAAACATAAAGTAAATAAAAAAGATATATATCCCTGGTGTCTAGAGGTTTCTGCCCTCTTGCATAAGTATGATGAAAAAAGAAATTCCCTGGTGTGTAATGGTTTCTGCCCCCCCTGGGGGCAGATAAGCCTAATTATATTTGGCCGATCTGCCCCCAGTGGGGACAGAAATGGCCTAAAAATAATGTGGCCCCCGAGGAGCGACCCTTGCCTAAGGGGTTGTTCCCCACATACAAAAAACAAAAACAGAAATTAGCCCTGGTGTCTAGGGGTTTTCTGCCCCCCCCCTCAGGGGGCAGAAATGGCCTATAAATGATTTGGCCCCCTGGGAGAAGCTCTTTCCCTAGGGGCCGCTCCCCTTATTGAAATATACAAAAGAAAAAGTCCCTGGTGTCTAGTGGGCATTTCTGCTGCCTGATTGCATCGCAATCGGGCAGCAGAAATGCTTTGAGAGACGTGAAAGGAAAGGTCTTTCCTTTCATGTCCCTCCCACCCCACCTCCCGGTCGGAAGAGAAATGCTTTTGCATGTCTCTTCCGGGATCTCCAGCACGATTGGAGGTGACCTCTGATGAGGTCAGCGTGCAATTTGCGTGCTGACATCATCAGACGTCACTTGGAGGGTCGGGGTGGGAGGGGAAGCGATTCCCCTTCCATCCCAGACGGGGGGGTGTGGGAGGGTGTCCCACGGGGGAGCGCTAACGCTCCTCCGTGGGCCAGGTGCAGGAGGAGCTGGTCTCCGTGTGTCTGGATGAGACCTGCTCGCCCCAGGCATCCTAAGGGTTAAAGCGATGGTTAAAAGTGCTAGTTGTATGTTTCAGGGTGTGCTGCTCCAGCTTGCAATTAAAGGAGAATTGCAATAAAAATAGAAGTGCTTAAAAAAACAGCGGACAGACCTAGATCCTCCTTTTCGGTTTTTATGGTCTGGTTTGACAGTGCAGCTGACACCAGACAGTTATGTCAGCATTATTATAGAGGGGCTCCGGCCACATGTTAGGAGCCTTGAGTAGATGTTTTAATTGGGCAGAAGTTCTGTGCTTCCACAAAAAGTTGTTCGTCCTCACACAACTGTGAGCATTTTGTTTATTTAGTCAGCTTCTCCAGCTTTAACTTATATAGGCACACATTACATTTTAATGCTGTAAATGTGTCTCAGATAAGCAGATAATTTATGATATTTTTCACTGGCAGCAGCACAGATGGGCAAAGGCCAGCCATTAACCTACATGAATGTTTAGGTCTGGCTTGACAGCGCAACTATCACCTCACTTTTCAACCAACACCAATATTATTATACACACAAATACACATCCATTTTCATGCTATTTACTTGTAGTGCTTCACAGCACCATACAACATTTCTGTAAAGCAGACCTATTGGATTTGTCACTGCTTATTCAATTCGATTTATAAACTTTATTTGGCAAATACAAAATAGGCATAAAAATACATAAATAAATAAATCGTTGTGCACAATCCCAATCATGGTCATAAAATCAGTTATCATAAATAATTAAAAACAATTAAAACACAACACAGCACATGCAGTTGCTCATATCCAAACAGTACAGATTCTAGAAAGAGAGACTTTTCCTTACATGGATGGCATTTAAAATGTATAGCGCCACCTTGTGACACAAATGGGCGTTATTTAGATCGAACAAAAATTTCAGTGCGGCCAGATGAGTTCTTACATTCTGAGCAGTTAAAAGAGGTTTGAGATAAAGAATCCTAAGGTGTACTTAGAATTTACAGAATAGCATTAAGTGCAAGGTTCTCTGTTTGCTAACCCCATCACAAGGGCAGCAGACCTTTTCATTAGGACAAGTCCTCATTTTTGGGAACTCTACTAAGTGATGCACCATTCCCGGTCTAAATCTTGTCAGGGCGAAATTATGCTGCATGTTAGTAACTCTTGATAAATATCCTTTGCTACTTTCTTCAAAGGAAAATGACATATATACACCAACTGTAGGTTTTGTTCTTTCAGTGGCTTTCCTGCCATCCAACCTATATTACAGGAATGTATCCTTGATAAGTTTCTTTGAAAGTGACAGCACTCATTCTGTGTTTAGTTTATGGTTATGTTAAACAAAGTTGTAAGAGAGGAATCAATATAAGCAAGCCAGGGGATACATAAAGCATTGTCCAATTTTAAACAATCTAAAAAAGGCTGTTTAGTGAAAACTGTTTCATCTTTGGTCCAAATACTGTACCATAAAACCAAGGGGCTCATCTGTAACACATCCTCCAGATACTGGAGGCTCACCTCCTGATGTACAATCCAAATAGATGCTGAGGTAGGTAAGCACAGCAACCGTTTTAGGAAACAATTTTCCTCTATTTGCAGGGGGGTGCTCTTAGTATGACCCCACACCCCTGCCCCATAGACTACCATAGATAGGACTCTGGCCCTTTAGATATCCACCATAGCTGTTCTACGGTGACTTCCCAGTTTACTGGCAAATCGGAAGATACCATGCGAGTTCCTACATATTTTATTTCTACCCATGTGAATATGCTGTCCCCAGGACCCATTGCTTGAAAATAGGACACCCAGATAGCTAAGGGAACTAACTGTGGTAATTTGCGTGTTCTGGATGAAGAAACTTCTATATTTCTGGGCCTTTTGCCCACAAGCCATGGTGAAAGTTTTAGATTTGTTAATAATCACACCCTTTAGAGACATAAATTCCTCAAAGCCTTTCATTAATTTCTGGATTCCCAGTGGAGGCCTAGAGATCAAGACTGCATCACCTGCATATAATAACACAGGAATGGGATGCTCTGCCACCTGGGGTGGATCCGCTTGTATGGTCTGCAGGAAGTTATCCACCCCATTGATAAATAAAGAAAATAGTTATGGAGGAAGGATTGGGTTGTGTCGGAGGGGCAAATCACTATCAGCCCACTTTCTGCAGCGTCTCTTCCTTTTAGCGGCAGGTGAATGTGTGACTGATATGGAAGTGAATGCGACTGGGTCCATGGGTCCTAAAGGTTCATCGCTGCACCTCCTAACATCAGTTTCCAACCCATGATGAGCATCAAAGACTATGTTCACTGGGATAGAAGGCACCCCACCGCTCGTACTAAAAAGAAGTCAATGGTAGAGCAAGTTGGCTCGGGGGCTGGCTTCAGTCTTCCGGTTTTACGTTTGCCCATGACTCTAGATGTTAGCACACAATTCCACAATTCAAACTAATGTCTATGATAAACAATCAGGGAGCCTTGGTGGCCTCTTTGCCTGGGCTGAGAGGGGCAGATTAGCAGGAATGATACAATTTAGTGACACAACCACTTAACCTGCTTTTCTTATTCCCCGTCCTCTAGGGATACTCGCACAGTTATGATAGTAAAGATCCGGTGACCATGGCCAGGGGCCTAGGGAGCAGGCCCAGTCCAGCCTCGGCCAACTGCGGACAGATGCAGACAGGTCCCCTCTTGGCCCGGGCATGCACCCGGGCACACTCCACACAGCAGAAGCGCAAGTGCTGCTTTATGCGCCTCAGGGCTTGGCAGAATGGCGTTGGTGGCCTCCTCCCGCCGGTATGCCTGGAGGTGTAAGCGGGAGTGCTGCTTTATGCACCTCCGGGCTTGCCAAAATAGCGTTGGCGGCCTCCTCCCAAAGTATGCCTGGGAAGTGTAGTCCTCTTGGGCCCAGGTCCCCTGTGTCAATGTTTATTAGATATCTGTTTTACATGTCAATGTTGTCAGCAGTTTGAAAGAGCAGAACTTTGTTGCACACAGTGATTTGCTCACAATAAATGTGAATAAGTACCCCATGCTGTACCTTTTAGGACAGACCAAGTGGGAGACAGTGATAGCTTCATAAATTCTCATACTTTTTATTCTTTTTCCACTCCTCTGACACCAGAATGCGACTGTAGTAAGACAATTATATCACACATCACTTGTAATAAGGTAGTAGAAGGGACTTGTAATGTCAACATGTCTCTTCCTGTTACCTCTTGCAGTAGCTTCTTTTTAGTTTAATAATGCTTTATTGAATAAGTTAGCATACAGCGGAACAGTAGAATAAATACATTTGCAACCAGAAGAAAAAACAATACAAAAAAAGGATTAATCATAATCATGAAGATAATTATATCTATAAGAAACAATTTGTATACACAACCAGACTGCAATATTGTACCGTAGAATAATAGCATTTTTTGTTATGTTTTAGTAAAGAAAGAAAGAGAGGAGAGAAAGGAAAGAAAGTTAGAAGTGTACTTGACATTATTTTGTATTGCTTACTGTAGGCCTTTGAAATGTGCACAAGGAGCATGAGTCTTTCTCTCTGTAAAACAGAAAAATAACATGAATTATTTTTCAAATAATGGCTTTGCTCCCCTGTGTATATTTAGGTTGAGCGTTAGCGTTCGGCCTGCTGTCTACTTTTAAGTATACTATAGAGTGAGTTCCAGCATTTTCATTTGTTAGTTGCAGTGTCGTTCAAAAATCCTTGCTTGCTAGTGGTCAGTTCTGCCTCTTTGTCCTGCCTTTTTTCACTTTGGGAGCAGCACAAAGTACTGTGTAATTACGCTATGTTCTGTTTAACTCTTCTGTAAGGGACTTTTTTTGCCTGTTTCACGTTACCACTGTGGGTGCTTGTTCAGTCCCTCCTCCCCACCAGCTCCCTTTGCAAACATAGTAAAACAGAGGGGGGCTTTTCCAGGGCCAGCTTGCTCTCCCCTCACAGCTTTTTTATGTTGTGTAAACATGATTCCGTTTCTCGTGCTTATTTTTAAAAGGTCACAAAACACGACCCATGTGTTTGTGCGAGTTGAGCTTTACAGCTTATTGTTTTCATCCCCGTGTGCGCTGATCAGCGCAATGGGTCTCGCATTTGCTCGAGTTAGAGCTATTAGCGTTGTAAACTCCTAACTGGACTTTTCTTGGCAGACAAATGAAAAGAAAAAAAAATGCAGCGCGATCGTGGTGGTCTTTACATTTTTTCATTTGTGTGGCAAGAAAAGTCCGGTTAGGAGTTTCCAAAGGTAATAGCAACGGGTCTCGCATTTGCTCGAGTTAGAGCTATTAGCGTTGTAAACTCCTAACTGGACTTTTCTTGTTCATATTCTTATCGAATGTTGTGATACTGCTTGGGTGAAAATATTAAAGTCTGCTTATGCTCATGTAGATTGTGGTGGTAATGAAGGCATCTGCTGTCAACCAGCATTGTTCTCCCGTATCATACACAGTTTAGTGAACTGCATGGTTTCTCGTGACTCACCCCTGGACACCCCTTGCTGCAGTCCACTTGCCACATGACCTTTGTCGAAAAACCACCTCTATTTACGTCAGGTCTATGGATGTTGTTTTTTCACGGTTATAGTCAGAAGCTAAAAACATTGACTTTTTGGCCTGTGTACAACAAACTAATAAGTGACGAGCATTGCTTTTCTATTTTTCAGAAGCAACCACCCCACTTTTACAGTTCTTTCTACTAGGTGTTCTTTATTCCTCTTGTTTTTTTATAGCGCTTATGAGAGACGGTAACAACGCAGTTTCGTTTCAGTCAGTACTATGTGGAACAATATTTAACATTAAGCTAGACATCGCTCATTAAAGCGTCTTTTTCCAAAATAAGGCCTGCAAGCATCTGCTTCTTTCAGCGCGACCGCAGCGCTGTACGCCTGCACTGAGGACACTCAGGCCTCTTTTCAAGCAGAGTAAGTGCACCTGTAACTAATCGGATAACAAAAATGCAAGCTATGCTGTATTTGATTTCAACTTATTAGTGAAAAAACATATAGGGGGTCATTACGACCCTGGCGGTCATGGACCGCCAGGGCCGGGGACCGCGGATGCACCGCCAACAGGCTTGCGGTGCATCCAGGCCAATTCTGACCGCGGCGGTAAAGCCGCGGTCAGAAAAGGGAAACCGGCGGTTTCCCGCCGGTTTTCCCCTGGCCTGAGGAATCCTCCATGGCGGCGCTGCAGGCAGCGCCGCCATGGGGATTCCGACCCCCTTACCGCCAGCCTGGTTCTGGCGGTTTTGACCGCCAGAACCTGGTTGGTGGTAACGGGTGTCGTGGGGCCCCCTAACAGGGCCCCACCAAGATTTTCAGTGTCTGCATAGCAGACACTGAAAATCGCAACGGGTGCAACTGCACCCGTCGCACCCTTTCCACTCCGCCGGCTCCATTCGGAGCCGGCATCCTCGTGGAAGGGGGTTTCCCGCTGGGCTGGCGGGCGGCCTTCTGGCGGTCGCCCGCCAGCCCAGCGGGAAACTCAGAATTACCGCGGCGGTCTTTTGACCGTGCAGCAGTATTCTGACGGCGGTACTTGTCAGCATGAGGCCCATATTGACAGCTGTCCAAATGCCAGGCCTTAAACTGACCTGTGGTATGGGCTGCATGGCCCTGCGCCGGTAATTGCAACCTGGTGAGCAACTGTGGGCTTACATATTACACTCTGCACATAAGAAGGATGACATCTGCATCTGGATGGCAGAGGGCAGCACTTCATGACTGTAATGTAAAATGAAGAAAAAAAAAACATGAACATATCGGCCCACTGTTGAAAAGAAGGAATTTGTCCAGGTGGGCTACCACCTTGTCAGTGAAAAAACAAAAAAAACAGACGCACATGAAGTTGTGCCCACTTAGATGGCTGTGGAGCATATTTTTCTAATTACCTAAGTCCATATTTCTAAACGCACATTTAAACGTCTCCCTCCTGTCACAAAGAAAAGGTCTTTTGTTCTAAAATTCTATATCACGTTCCCAGAATTCTTCGAATACACACCACTGGATGGATGATTTCTGCAAATATACTTTTAACCATTCAGTACCAAATTAATTCTTTGCTTGGCACTTTTTGGGCTTAGCAAATTCAATAGCACTGCCTTTGGACTTTGAGACCTGCTGGCTATGCCAATGTTTGTTTTACAGAATTCTTAATACTGGTTTCCAGGCTTCTCCTAAGTGCTCCTAATTTTGGGAGATGTGAGTACTGAGGAACAGGGAAGTAAAATGGTAATAGTCAGGATTTTCCCATTTCTTAAGCTGAACACAGGGTATTACATTCCCCAGTCAGTATCTTAGCCACTGGACACATCTTCCTTCCTTCACAGGCATCTGCCAAAGTACCCACCTCTGCGTGTCAGTAGCCAGAAAAGTGTCTTGCTAGTGGTAGGTCAAGATTTAGGACTTTTTTTTAAATCTAATTCTTCTCTTTTTCATGAACAGCAATGTCAGCAAGTATTGACAAAAGCAGTAGTGTTAGCTTGTGACCGTCAGATATGATGTTGGTACAACAGGGCAGAGGCAGTGCAAGCTTCTGTCTTACATAGATCAAGTACAGTCCAGACAGCTACAGTGCAAGATATCCTTATGTATAGACCAGGTATTGCACAAGTAGCAGTAGTGCAAGTTTCACACATAGAAAATTTGTAACAGCAGAGCAGTGCAACCGTCTTTTCCACAGATACACTACTGGGAGCAGCAGGGAACAAGCAGGGATGTAGCTTGATCAGTAAGATGGTGGGGAGGTGAACTTCAGTTTTCCCAATAATGTGAAAATAAATTATACGACAAGCAGGGCGCACAAGAGGGGCCTAAGGGCCCTTTAGTTATATGCAAAACTATTGGAATTATGTGGCAGAAAGGATTACAATATGTGTTAGGGTTGACCGATGAATGTGGCAAAAGAAGTCCAGTTATACATTTACAATGCCAATAGCTCCAACTGAAGTAGATGCGAGACCTATTGCATTGTAAATGCTTGTTTTCTTAGCTAACAAGAGGTAACTTTTCAAGGCTGTAATATGGGGATGGTTGAGAGTAGGGAAAGTCTTCATTATCTATTTTATGAAGTTTAATTTCCCATGTTACCTGCAGGAAGAAGGGTTTGTGCAAAAGCATGAATTAATGCAATTTATTTTAAAGTTGATATCCTGCTTTTGGTGAAAAGATTACAATAATAATGAATGTTTGCATAGAAGTACATAATGTTACTGTATTTAAGAAATACAACGTGTGGGGATGGAAGGCAAGAGAAATGTGTTTAATTTGATGTAACATTATAGTTTCCCAAATCTTTTGCTAACAATTGTTATGTATTTTATAATGCCACAATATTTTTCTGTATAATCTGTATCGTTCAGCTCATTATTAAAAAGGCTTGAGTTTTTTGGAAGGAGTTTTTTTGCTTTGTTTTGCTTGAATCCCTGGTGTTCTAGCACTGATAGTTCTGTTTGAAGATATTGTTTGCTAGAGCATTTACTAGGGGTGAATCTTCTCATGTATTAGCACTTTTGGTTATTTTTGCTTTGGTTTTAATTGACTGCAAGCTTATGTAGGTAACGTGGCACAAATATTGCACTGCAAATTTATTTAACTAGATACCAAACATTTTGACAAGTGCACCACTTATGGATTTTATTTTCTGAGTACACAATGAGTTTTCTCATGGAGGACACTTGTTACTTATTTTAAATTACCAGGTATTTGTTTGACTTCTTTTTAAACTGGATTGTAAATTATTACTTTTGACAATTTATGTGCGAGACATACAACTGATTTTCTGCATTATAGTATTCATGCTAGCTAGATTGCCAATATGACTTTAACTGTATGCACTAAATAAATCCAATGCTAATAGAGGCAATTGAGAGCCTTTTTGGTAATTTAATTTAGCATAGTTTGGAATTGACTTTGTCCTCCACTGATCTTATCAGCACTTTCTCATAAGAGGAAAGTGTTGATACTTTCCTTTCATTTAAACAGTTGTCAACGGTTTAGAAGGTGGATGACAAATTGTAAGGATATTTATGGACTACTGCCTTCCATCTTGGTTTCCTACCCTAAAAGGTAGCTAACTTACCATGAGGGGTAGTGGAAATGCATTGCTGCCAATGACATGTGTGAAATGCTAGTGCCATAATGGAACATCCTTATGGTTGAACCAAAGGTTATGGATCCTCAGTCTGACTGTTTGGGTAAATGCAAAGGGGACTTATGAGGCTTGTCCTGCTGTGTAGGCCTATAATGCTACATTGTCAGCTACTGTGTGGCAACTACCTGTTCCTGACTACTCAAGGAGGTGATTGGTATAGGATGTCACCTATGTGAAATCTTTACTTTCCTACACATGTGTGTGAGTGACAATGCAGGCCCTTACATATGTGGTATCATAGCTGCTGGGGCAGTCATCCTGTGTTTGTGTTCTACTGCTGTTGATGTAGGAATATGGAGTACATGCCTTGCGACATTGAGCCTAATTCCATGTCATTTTCCCTCTTCAGGTCACATGTCTGTTTGCAAGCTGATTACTGATATGCCTATTGGCATCCTTGATACTGGAGGTTACTACAATATGGATGTACTTACACTCCTGCTGGAGATTCCTACTATGTCTGTCACTTGGACATTCTTGTAGTGTCAATATGTGTAATTGATTTTTGCTTGTAAACAGAAATGCCACTTTAAACAATGAAGACACATGTACCATGTCTTGTGCAAACTGGTGTTTATTGATTGTTTTACATTACAGTCCAGAGGAGTGGGGACTTGGTTTAGGTGAAGATCAGAGTGGGTGGTCCAGCTGTATGTTTCACAGGTCCTGCTTCCATTAGCTTTGGGATGATGGGAACTTGGCATTGGGCAGCCAACAGGGAGTAACAGTGACACACAAGGGTGACAGTTCAGGAGAGGGATCACTTCCTGGTACGGGATTGGTCTTTGCCTCAGGTCCTGCAGGATGTATGGATGGCTGACATATTTTACGGGGAGTCCCTCAAATGCAGGGGTAGGGGTGCTGGTGGCCTGTTTGTCCTCCTGCTGGGCTTACATTCCAGTAGCAGGTGCTGATGTAGAGGGCAGTGGTGTGTGACTACTGGATGCTGTTGGGTGGAGGATGTACGCAGGATGGTGTTGAGTTCCTTGAACTCCCCTAGCAATGAGACCATGTGGCATTGCGTACCTGCCACTGCTGCATGGCCTCCTGGTGGTATTCCCCCTGCAGCCTTTGGGTCTCCTGCAAGGTGGTGACTATCTGGCCTATCTTCTCCTGGGTATGCCGGTCGACTCCCAGGACTCCGGAGACAGCCTCCTGGCAAGTCGTGTCCTGTTGCTGCCTTATCCTTTGGCCCACAATTGCCCTCCCACCGGCCCTTGCCCCCTGTGCCTGTGCCCCTGGTGCAGTCTGCCCCCTACCAGGACTGTCATTGTCTTGGCATTGCAATGCTGACTCATGCCCCTGTCCTGTGGGGAACACTGATGTTGGATGTGACTTTGGGGTACAGATTTGGGAAGGTGGGCTCTGCTGTGCAATGGATACCACAGGGGAGGTGGGATCAGTTGTGGGCAGGGTGAGACAGGTGGTGGTGGACTGACCACTCATGCCTGATGGGCCAGGTATCTCTATCCAGATATCCAGGGGATTCCTCCACTATTAGACCTGCCTCCAGGCCTGGGCCTTCAGTCACTGGCATTCTCTGATATGTGGCAGTACTTGGGAGACCTGTGGAATGAGAGGTATTGTGTCACATGATGGTATTGTACAAGTGATACACATAGTTGTATGCCATCATTCACTGGATTTGCAGGGCAGTAATGACACTGACTGTTACTAGACTACTGCTTGTGTTTCCATTAGTGGAATGTTGCAATGGTCCTATTTTAGCCAATAGTTGGTATTGGTCTTGTTACTGTCATTGCTATGTACTGATGTGCATTCCAATTACTTGTTGGTGAAGGGGGGTGACATGGTTTTACATGCAGGTGCAGAGATGTGAAGTGGATTTAGCAGTCATGCAAGGGTAGGGAGTGTTGCATTGTAGTAGTTGTAGTACTTGCTGCAGTGTGGGGTATCCATGCACTAGGTGGGCCTGTGAGGGAAAGGTTTTAGTAGGGAGCTGTGGCATGCAAGGGTGGGTATTGGGTCCATGGTGGGTTTGTGCACGTTAGGGTGGTGTGAGGGGGTGAGAGGGATGTGGGGGTACAAGCTATGCAGGGGTTCATGTGAGCTGGGGAGGGTAGTTGACTTACCAGTGTCCAGTCTACTAGGATTTCCCGTCAGCCCCTCTGGGTATAGGATTGCTAAGACCTATCCTCTGCACGATGATAATTCTGGGGGAGTGGTGGGGGCCCACCACCAGTTCTCATGACGCAATTTGGTGCCTGGACGCCATGACCTGTACTTTCCCCGTAGGCCGCTCAACCCCTTCCTAATGTCCTCCCTTGTGTGTGGATAGTTTCCCACAGCGTTTACCCTGACGATGATCCTCTGCCATAAGTCGATTTTCTGGGCTATGGATGTCTGCTGGACCTGTGCTCCAAACAATTGCGGCTCCACTCTGACAATTTCATTGATCATCACCCTCAGCTCCTCGTCTGTGAATCGTGTTTTTTTTTGTGTTGCCATGGTGGTTGTGTTGTGGGTGGTGGGGTGTGTGTTGTGCAGGGATGCTGGGTGTGCTGTTTGTTGGTGTGGGTTGGGGTGATATGATGTGCATGGGGTTTCTGGTGTTTGTGTGCAGTGGTGATGTGTGTGTTGTATTTCTCTTGATTTTGCGAGTTGTGTGATGCGTGTTCAGTGTGATCCTGCCTGTAATATCTAGGTGCAGTGCCTTCTGTCAGGGTGCTCTTGCCTTTCTCTGTCGAACTTTCTGGGTGCAAAGGGTTCTGTGGTGTATGTTTATGTGTATCAGGTGTGGGGTATTGGTATTGTCCAAAGTAGTGCAGTGTTCTGGTGGAGGGGCTTTTTTTCCGCAGCGGTTTGGACCACCAATGGATTGCCGCTGTGCTAAGACCGCGGTGCTGATTTGTGATTCGTGATTTGGCGGGCGGGATGTTCTCGGCATGGCGGTGCTGGTGGTGCAGACACCTGTTTCACGCCGTCGTTCAGGCCGATGGTGTCATTTTATGGGTTATTTGTTTGGCGGTGTTGTGTTGGTGACGTGTAAAATGGTGGTCTTCAGAATGCTATCACTGGCGGTCTTTTGGCACGTGCTTACATGGCGGTCTTTGGTAAAGACCGCTGAAGTTAGAATGACCACCTCAGTCAGGTAGAGTTTGTGGGAGCCCACTGGGGGTTAGGCTTGTGTGGGCCCCTGATCAGGATTCACCAGTCATAACAACTCCACCTAGCTTGGGTGTGTTGGGTACAGAGGTGTGCTTGGCTATCCTTGGTGCTGAGCTGGAGCTGCGGTTGCTGGTGATACCACTGAGACGGTGCAGCAGAAGAAGCTTATGCAGAAACTCAACAACAGAGATACAGGTTATGCCGGATTACGGTATTGCAGTATGCCCTCGATTTGCAGCGTCGAGTAAAGGTGGTGATGACTGGACTGGCCATCAACAAGCCTTGGCAGTGGTAAGGTGGAGGAGAAGCTATCTCCCCTTCCAGGGGACCAGTGTAAAACTGTATCTGGCTAAAACTTGGAGGAGAGCTGGACTACACTTCCCACAAGGCACTGGACCACCTGTCTTTGGGCGATCCCTAAGATGGCCCGATGGCCAGCACTTCTTCTGTACCTGTAACTGCTTTTTACCTGCGGTGGGCAGGAGACTAGTGCCACTAGTCCAAGGAAGTCTGGTCTTGAGTTGGCTCACAAAAGGTTCCCACTTACAGGTGGAAGCAGTTTTTGGTCCAGAATGAGCCATAGTTGAGCGGTTCCAGGAAGGTTGCCACAGGTTCAAGGTATCAATCAATCAGGGATTTGCAAAGTACGCTACTCACTTGTGAGGGTCTCAAGGCACTGAGGAGGGGAGGGAGAGAGGGTGAGTGGGAGGTGCTGCTACTGCTCGAACAGCAAGGTCTTGAGAAGTTTCCTGAAAGTAAGGAGGTCTTTGGTCTGGCGCAGGTGGGTGGGAAGAGTGTTCGACGTTTTGGCGGTGAGGTGTGAAAATGATCTATTGCCCATTGTAGTTCTGTGGATGTGTGGAATGGTTGCGAGGGTGAGGTCAGCGGAGCGGAGATGCTGCGTCAGGGTGTGGAATGTGAGTCGTTTGTTGAGGTATTCTGGTCCGGTGTTGTGCAGTGCTTTGTGAGCGTGGGTGAGGAGTTTGAAGGTGATTCTCTTGTTGACTGGGAGCCAGTGCAGGTATTTCAGGTGGTCTGTGATGTGGCGGGGGATGTCCAGGATGAGGCGTGCAGAGGCGTTCTGGTTGCGTTGCAGCCTCTTCTGGAGTTTGGCTGTGGTTCCTGCATAGAGGGCATTAGCTGTAGTCCAGTTTGCTGCTTACGAGGGCTTGTTTGACTGTTCATCTGGTTTCGGTGGGTATCCATTTGTAGATCTTTTGGAGCATGCGGAGGCTGTTGAAGCAGGAGGAGGAGATGGCGTTGACTTGCTGGGTTATGGATAGCGAGGGGTCCAAGATGAATCCTAGATTGCGCGTGTGGTCGGTGGGAGTCGTAGCGGTTCCGAGAGTGTCAGGCCACCAGGAGTCATCCCATGTGGAGGGTTTGGAGCCGAAGATAAGGACTTCTGTCTTGTCTGAATTGAGTTTGAGGCAGCTGCTCTTCATCCATTCAGCGATGGCCTTCATTCCTTCCTGGAGGTAAGTCTTGGTGGAGTCCTTGGTGAGGGAGAGGATCAGCTGTGTGTCGTCGGTGTATGAGATGATCTTGAGGTTGTGGGATCGGGCGATGTTAGCGAGTGGGGCCATGTAGACTTTGAAGAGGGTCGGGCTGATGGACTAACCTGCAGATAATTTTGGTGGCCTCCGAGCGGAATGGGGGAGGCGGACTCTCTGGGTTCTGCCGGTGAGAGATGAGGTGACCCAGTCCAGGGCTCTGTCACGGATTCCAGCATTGCTGAGGGGTGAGTGTAGGGTGTGGTGGCAGACAGTGTCGAACGCGGCCGAGAGGTCCAGGAGGATGAGGGCTGCAGTTTCGCTGCTGTCCAGTATGGTTCTGATGTCGTCGGTCGTGGCGATGAGGGTGGTTTCGGTGATGTGATTGCTGCGGAATCATGATTGGGAAGGGTCCAGGGTGCTGTTGTCTTCTAGGAAGCGGGTTAGTTGTCTGTTGATGGCCTTCTCAATGACTTTTGCCAGGAAGGGGAGCAGGGAGATAGGCCAGAAGTTCTTGAGGTCCTTTGGGTCCGCCTTGGTTTTTTGAGGAGGGCCTTGATCTTGGCGTGTTTCCAGCTCTCCAGGAAGGTGGCGGACTTGAAGGACCTGTTGATGATCTTCCGTAGTTGGGGTGCGATGACGGAGCTTGCTTTGTTGCGGTTGTGGTGAGGGCAGGGGTCAGATGGAGAGCCGGAGTGGATGGTGTTCATGATTTCGAAGGTGTCGTTGTCATTGACGGGGGTCCAGGAGAGCAGGAGGTTTGTCGGAGGTGAATCTGTGGTGTTGGTGGTTGCTGGGGGGGTCTGGATGCTAAAGCTGTAGTGGATGTCTGCAATCTTGTGGTGGAAGTAGGAGGCTAGGGAGTCTCAGAGGTCTTGGGATGGCGGGATGTTGTTGATGTTGGAACTGGGGTTTGAGAGTTCCTTCACAACATTGAAGAGCTCCTTTTGGCTGTGTGCTTTGTTGTGGATTCGGTCTTTGAAGGCAGTTCTTTTGGTGACTCGGATGAGTTGGTGGTGTCTGTGGATGGCGTTTTTTAAGGCTGTGTGGTTGTCCAGAGTCTGATCTTGGTGCCACTTTCTTTCGAGTCTTCGGCAGCTTTGCTTAGATTCGTGGAGGTCAGCAGTAAACCAGAAGGCCTTTCTGTTGGTGCATCTATTGGAGGGATTCTTGATTGGGGCAAGAGTATTGGCACAGGTGTTGACCCATTGCCAGAAGTTGCGGGCAGCTGCATCAGTGTTGGTGGTGTCGATGGGTGGGTTCTGGGAGAGGGTGACGATAAGTTGTTCCTCAGTGACCTTGTTCCAACTGCGGTGAGGGATACGTTGTGGTTGGTGGTGTGTTGTGGGTTTCTTGAAGGAGAAGTGGATGCAGCGGTGGTCTCTCCAGTGGAGTTCGGTGGTGTGGCTGAAAGAGACGTGATTGCTGGCGGAGAAAATAGGGTTGAGTGTGTGTCCTGCAGAGGTGGTTGGTGTCATGGTGAGCTGTTTGAGGCCGAGGTTGGAGAGGTTGTCGAGCAGGGTGCTGGTGTTGTTGTCGTTGGTGTTTTCGAGGTGGAAGTTTAAGTCTCCGAGGAGTATGTAGTCAGTGGATGTGAGAGCGTGCATGCTGATGATGTCGGTAATGGAGTCGCTGAACTGCTGTCGTGGGCCGGGGCCTGTAGACGAGGGTCCCTTGAAGGGTGGTGTTTGGGTCCGTGTGGATTTGAAGTGCAGGAGTTCGGCGGTGCTGAGGGTGTCGTCGGTGTTGGTCGTGATCCTGAGGGTGTTCTTGTGGATGATAATGATGCCTCCTCCTGGTTTGTTGGAGCGATTCCCTAAGGGTGATCTTGTAGCCTTCCAGGATCGCTATGGCAATGCCAGGCGCTGAGGAGGGGTTCATCCAGGTCTTGGTCAGGAAGGCGACGTCTGGGGAGGCTGAGTCGAGTAGATTCCATAGCTCTACTGCGTGCTTGTGTTGACGGAGCAGGTGTTGAGGAGGATACATCTGAGATGGTTGCGTCCTGCCTCGTTGGCGTGGATGCTGGTGAAGGTGCAGTTCTGGCAGGAGCAGGGTCCGTGTGTGGTCTGCGGGGTGGCTTGAAGGCAGGAGGGAGAGCGGCCAGAGTTGAGAGCGCAGAGGGTGGCGGCGTCGTAGTGAAGATGTGCGTGGTGGCGGTGGGGGGGATGGGAGCTAGGGGTTCTGGCGCTGGGTGCAGATGGGCGCAGGCGGGCTTACCTTTGGCGCCGCCACGCAGCGGCCACCATTAAGTAGGGAGGTGGGGGGAGGAGAGGACAGCTGGGAGGCAGGAGTGGGATGAAAAATTGCATGAAAAAGGGGGCAGAGACGGAAAAGGGGGTGGGGCCGTGGGGGCAGCAGCGGCGGGGGAGAGAGTGAGAGGGGGAGAGTGAAAGTGAGAGAGAGAGCGGAGTGAGAGAGAAACAAGGAAAAGTAGCACTAAGGGACAGTAGTGGAGCAGAGAGCAGAGCACAACAAAGCAAAAGGAGGTGAGAGGCAGAAGGTAGCCTAGTAGGAAAGCAGAGCTCTCCCACTAGACACCGGGGATGAGGGCAGGCAGAAGCCTGCGGGTGGAGGATGGCCTTGAATTCCTGACAGGGGTCAGGAGTTCAGAGGAGCCAAGGAAAGGGCTCTACTTAGATGGTGGAGCCATGGGAGGCAGAGCAATGCACTGGCCAGGTGTCATGCCTTTTGTTAGTTCAAGTTCCTGTTGTTAATGCAGGTCTTCTTTTGTCCTTTCTTTACAAGTTGTTGCAGATATGAGGTTCTGGTGCCAGGGGAGCCCTTTAAATTCTAGATTTAGGGGCTTTAGGGATGTGGGTGCAAGTAGCCATGGGCTACTAGACCCAGTGGTTAATCTGCCCCTGAGGTGACCACATCTGCTGGGCTGTGGTATCTTTTCTACCCAGGGCCCTCTATTTTGCCACTTTTTAAAATGGCAGAAGTCTTCCTTGGCTGTACAGACCAGGCTGCTCATCCTAGAGGTGTGGCTAGCTTTCTGGGGGTGTACGCCTCCTAACTACCTAATTTTCCTGCCTGCCCAGGTGCAAATATGCCTGGGGGCAGGGTGATAGCTTTGACCTCAACTGAGGGACAGCCTACTTACATAGCAGAGGCGATGTGCCCTTTGATGCTCACTACCTTGATGTTCCACTTCCATAGCCTTCCTGGGAAGGAGAGAGGTGTAACCTCCTTCCCATCCAGGTCATTGGCCTGACTCCTGGGAGTGTTCACAACGCTGCCCACAGTGTCAGAATTCTGCCTTGGTGGCAGCAGCTATGAGCAGGCAGCCAGAGCATAGGAAAACTTGGGCCAACTTGGTGGGGATTCTCTAAGACAGCTCTCTGGTCCATGTCACATCACCATCAACACAAGATTCATGTCTGGGGTAAGAAGGCACATTGTTTGATACTAAACATGGCTCATTTTTGTGGTACCCTAATGGAGCTGGTGACCTCAGGTTTGCCCGGGTGCCAGCCCATGTTATCCTATAGGCTGTTGTACACTTATAGTGACCTTTAATGGAAAAGGTCACTATAGGGGCATATAAGCTTGCACTTTTATGTCCACACCTTTAATGTAATGCACCCTGCCTCCTGGGCTCAGGAGGCCTAACTTAGGGGTGACTGGAGGCCTGCTGTCAGTAGCTTACTTGGGGTGGAACAAACAGTGCTTCAGGACCTGGTGACCCCTTTAACACCCATTCCACGGGTACCACTCATAGCATATACTAGGGACTTCAAAGGGTGTTAAAGTACTTTGCCAGTTGGTGATACCAATTCACATTTACCTATTTATGGAGAGACCACTGGAACTGGGACTTGGTTAGCAGCCTCCAGTACAGTTTCAGGGTCACAAACCAGCAGGTAGTAGCTAAAATCAGGACAAAAAGTGTGGGTAAGCCTGCAAAAAGCCTGTTTTCCTACAGACTGGCATTAAAGTACCTCTCCATCTATCTCCCTTGAGCACCCTCCAGTGAAACGTGAAAGAAGGTGATCTGATACTTCATATGGGCTACACACTCCGATACAAAGAGTCTACATGGTTTCCCAAACTATGCACGTGGACTAGCTTAATAGGAAGAATTGTAGCAAAAATTGAATACTTGCATTTTGCCATGGCCAAGATCATGTGAGCAAAACATTGCATACATAGAAATAGCGATGAAACAAATGGGACCATGAGACATCAACAATGGGACACGGAGATTAAAACACTGACGCCAAACTGAGTTGAACAAACAGTGGAAAAGGAAGCCACCTCCTTTGGGATCATCAGTCTCATTAGGTCTATAGCAGTAATATTCCTTTAATTGTTGCTCTGGTAAAGCTGTACTTTCTCTTGAACTATATTTCTTCTCTATTCATAGCATCCTCCTCTGATAATGCCTTTTCTGGTGATATACCCCCTATTTACATATCTGCCCTTGCTATAGTTAATTGCAATTGTTTTGTATGTACTAGGACTGCAGCTTTATTGTTCTTAGTCTTGTTTCAGTGTTTGCTCGAAATATATAAGTAATTAACAGCAAAAACACTTGTTTTGTAGTCGTTTGTGAAAATTGAGCTTTATCTCTTCATCACGAGGCATCATTACCGAAAATTATCCTTAGACAAAATGGTTTTCTGCCAAACATAGAGTATCAAATATCATACGCATTAGGTTCTTAAATTTTGGCTTGGTGAAAAAGCATTGCAGTTCACCAAAATTCCCAACCTGAGTGAAGCATTGCCAAAAAGTAGTTATAATTGCCAGTAAAACCATTCTCTATCTTTTTCTGTGTGTTCTTTCTTGACCTTGAGTCATTACTTTTCAGTGGAATATCCTCCTTACTTCAGAGGAAAAATGACGTGCCTCATTTACATAGTATCATGACAAAAGTTACAAAAATATTGTGCATTGCATTCTAAATTCTAGTGGTCTGATGTACATGAGCAATATTGTGTAAGGGGGATGGTCACTCCAAGGTGGTTATTGGCTGGGAATAACCACCCTCGTCCCTCGGCCGGCCCTCGTCTTCGCCTCAGCTCATGTAACCACACACTGCTCAATATTTACCAAGCGTGCCCTACCGCCATAAGATGCTGTTGGTTAAGAATAGCCAGCATCTATGGATAGTTAATGGAATTATAGAGAAATGTTGATAGATATTAGGGTGTGGGCACTCCTGAACCTAGTGATCGTATACGCTGTGGCCATAGCTTTGAACTGTAAATTTCAAAAAGCCGAAAGTAGCCCAGATTAACACCTTTCTTTTTCACTTATGCAGGTCTTCTTCAAATAATGCTCAGTTGAAAGGTCGTGATTTCCTGACACTAAAGAACTACTCTGCAGAGGAAATAAAACACCTGCTGTGGGTGGCGACAGACCTGAAGAGCAGAATAAAAGTCAAAGGAGAGGTAAGAATTTAGTTCAACCTAAAGAGGACGTTTGCAATAGCAGAACATCATATCCCTTAAACACCTTGAAGGAATTAAATGCTTCTAAAAACAAATACTAATAAAAATTACTAATGCTGGGGTTCCTGTGCACTGAAACAAAATTCAACTTCATCATCTATTGACAGAAGGAGATGTAGGCGGTGACCACGTGAACGCTTCAGTACAAAAATGGAATCACACAAAAATTGACGATCTAATAATTTGATTTAAAATGTTCCATTCATGGCAATATTGCTGTGCTCACACAGTGGCATGTTGGTTCCACTCGTCTTCATAGCTGGCAATCGCACAGAGACACATATAAACATCATACAAGTGCCGTGTGGCCTTGTTTCCAATACTGTACAATGAGGTGAATGATTTTATATAAAGTATCCTCCTGAAAAGAGACGAAAAAGGCTCACTCTATGTTTAAGAGTGTGTGTGTGTGATTATTGGTTCATATTTTGACAAAGTTATATATTTTATATTTCTGGTTCGAAAATATATAAAGCTGGAAAGTTGCCATGTATTTCACATTGCTGCTTTGAAATATATAAAGTAGGCAGGGGGTGAACACCCATACCAATTTATGCTCCCTTTTTTCTACCAAAAATGTAAAGGTATTTTCTGAATTTTTGTGATGTCGATGAGGCATAGATTGCTGGATGTGAACAATGTAGTTTTCACACGTTAATATCTGGAATAATAATAGGAAAGCAAAAATCAGTCACGGAACCAAAGTCCACTACGATCGATAATTTCATCGTGTTGATGTCACACCATCCTTTGAGGGGAAGGTCATTGTTTAATCCAAGATAGACAAGGTTCTGGTCCTTATTTGGCAATTTTCCCTAGCAATAGTACAATACTGGCTACCAAACTGATGAAATACCAATGTCTTGCAAGTGCTAGCGCAGGTGTTTAAATACAAATTTTAATGAGTGTTCATGTATTCAGAATAATGGGTTTGTGTGGAAAATATAACGTAGAAAATTAATGCATGCATTTGAAAATGTGATTAAGATGAGGGGCCGCCATGTACCTATTAATATTTTAATACTGTGAAATGTTGAATATATGTTTGACTAATGAGTAATATGTCATATTAAGGGTTATGCATTCTGTGCTAATTTTATTAATTGTAGGCCTTAACTTAGTGAAGGTCTTGGCCTATTTGCCAGGCCTCATGTCAAAGCTGTATTTCTTCACGTTTAATAAATGGCAGTCCTGGAGAGTAAAACTGTGAATTTTCCTTTGTATTGTTCAAATGTGCTCATAACTGAAAAGCTTTTCTCATGAGAACCCACTGCTAGAAGATGTTGTTCTTGTTAATGTAACATTTTGTGTGTAAAATGTGTGAGACTGACTTTCTCAGGAGGAGAACAATGGAGACACTGACTGGAGTAGAAGCAGCAACAATATTGTTACATGTGAACGGTGTAAAAGTAGAATCCATAGATTTGGAGTTTTAGTTTTATTGGACAAAGTGTGAACATGCGATTCATTGACCAATAAGGATTTGAGACATAGTTTAGTAGTTTAAATTTAACAGGACTCCACGGTAAAGGGATAGTTCATTCTTGCCCATTTTGTGTCTTGACAAAGAGAGATGCTTAACTTTAATTCTTAAAGACTTTGCGTTTTCTGAATTTTGATGCTGAATCCTGATGCCTTGCTGATCTTCTGATGTCCTGAGTACAAAGACTGACTCTGCTTGCTGATCCACACTGAGGATAGGTATTATGAATTAGAATACTTGATGAATTTCTCTACTGAACTTGAATGTATGTAATCACTCTGACACAGTTGACTTTGTTACTAATTTGTGCTATAACCTTAGAATGTGTCGTAGTTCAAGCTTTGATTAGATTACGTTTCTTCGTCATGGGAAAGCAGCATCCTCTCCACAGCCACGCACTGTGGTTGCTCCGGTGATCCAGTCAGTGTGTTAGCCAGTTGTGACAGGTTTAGAGCTAGGGCGTAATGCTCCACCGAGGGAAGTCCCATTCCCCCATGAGAGCGGCGCACCATTAGCTTAGCTGATGCCAGTCGTGGGTGCATAGAGCCCCACACAAAGGCTCTAATTGCTGCGTCAATTGGCCCTAATGTTAAGAGAGGTACTTGTAGGGGTAGTAGGCCCAAAACATAAGCAAAGTGTGGTACCGTGACCATTCTCACCGCCTGTATCTTGCCCCACATGGAAAGGCTCAGATGAGTCAATTTTTCGAAGTCAAGCCTCATTTGCGCAATGAGGGGGCCCAAATTGTCTGCCACCATATGGTCCAGGCCTTGATTGACTAGCAGTCCCAGATACCTGAGGCGCTTCGGGGTCCATCGGAATGGGAAGCCGAGAAGTGCAGCTTTCGTTCTCACGTGGGAGAGTCTTTCTCTTGTCCAAGTTTATTCGGTAACCAGAGAGGGGCGCAGATCCATTGATGATCTCCAAAAGAGCTGGTAGGGAACGTTCCAGGTCAGTTAGGGTTAGGAGGACGTCACCGGCGTATAAGTAAATTTTGGAGGTACCACTTAGCAGAGGGAGACCTGCTTTCGAGGGAGAGGAACGGATGGCGGCCGCTAGTGGCTCCATAACAAAAGGAACAAAAGGGGCGAAAGGGACATCCCTGCCGGGTCCCTCTGTGGATGGGAAAGGGGTCTGAGAGCAATCCCCCGCAGTTAACCTGTGCCGTGGGGTGGTCATAGAGCAGGCTGACTTTAGAAATGAACTGGTCACCCAAAGTGAATTTTGCCAGGGTGGCGAACAAGTAGGGCCATTCTATGCGATCAAATGCCTTCTCGGCATCTAGAGATAGAGCTAATGCGGCCTCCAGCGCGTTCCTAGATGCCCATAGAGTATGGCAGAGGGTGAGTAGGTGATTTCTGGAGGTGCGGCCCGGTACAAACCCCACCTGAGTGTGGTTTATTAGGGATGGAATGACTTTGCGTAAGCGGTTTGTTAAGATGCTGGCTAATATCTTAATATCGCCGTTCAGGAGAGATATGGGCCGGTAGCAGCTGCAGCGTAGGGGATCCCGTCCTGGTTTCGGTATGACCGCTATTGTGGCACTTTTGGATATTGCACCCAGAGATTCCGTCCGGCAGGCCTCGTCCAGAGCCTCATGTAGGAAGGACATCAATCATCTCCTCTCCCACCCCCGTATAAAATTCCGCTGGGAATCCATCGTCCCCGGGTGATTTATGGTAGGGGAGATCAGAGATGACTTTCACAATTTCCATCCTGCTAATTTCCCCATCCAGAAGGTTGTGGCCCTCGTCAGAAAGAGAAGGTAAGTCAATGTTAGTGAGAAAGGCCTCGATTTGGATGGGGCTTGATGTTGACTCCGGTGTGTAGAGATGTCGGTAGAAGGATGCAAATTTATTGACTATTTCTTGTGGGTGCCTAAGCATCTCTCCTGTGTGGGCGTGTATGGCCGGTATAGCGAGGGCAGGTGTTCTCTGACGGAGCTGAGCTGCTAGCAGTCGACCAGCCTTCTCTCCTTGCTCGTAGTGTCATCCTTGTAGGCGTTGCAGGGCGTATTGAACCCGGGAGGTTTATAGCTCGTTTAAGGCCATGCAGGGACGTTCCAGGCATCTATGCATGGGAAGAGAGGGGTGGCTTGTGTAATGCTGCGTGAGACGTCTGATATCGGTTTCAAGGGCCACTTGGCGTGCTTTTCTTTCTCTGTTTGCTAACGCCGTCTCTTGCATCATTTGTCTTTGTATGGTCCCTTTGGCCGCTGCCCATACGACCCTCTTGGAGTCAACAGTGCCTAGGTTATCTTGAACGCAGGTGGACGCATGAGCCCGCAACCATGCCTTACCATGCGGAGAGCAATAGTGATGGACGGCAAATCTCCAAGGTTTGCGACCCGGAGACACCAGGCCCACTTGGACAGCTACGTGGATTGGGGAGTGGTCAGAAAGACCACATTCCAGTATCGAGCGTCCTGGGCATGAGCCACTAGGCTGTGCGATATGAGAAAATAGTCTAAGTGGGATTGGGTGCCGTGCATCGGCGACAAGAAAGTATATTCTCTGTCGACTGGGTGTGTCAGCCTCCAATGGTCCGTTGTCCACCATTACATCAGACTGTAGGGCCCTGTCGTTGTTACTGCTAATGTCTAGGGGTCCAGTCCTATCCAGTATCACATCTCTAGCCAGGTTCCAGTCTCCCCCCAATTACATAGCGAGTTGCCCCTATTTCAGTCAAAAGGTGGTTAATTTTCAGAAAGAACAGTCGTTTTGAACCAATTGGCGCATAGATGGAGCCCACGCATAATGAGAAGCCCCCCAGCTTTAGTTTGGTGAACACATACCGCCCCTCTGAGTCAACCCATGATTTAATGACAGTGAGAGGGATGCTCCTTCGTAACAATATTGCAACGCCGCATTTCCGGGGGACGCTACCGCCTAGTTCTTGCGAGGTGGGATTGCAACTAAATAACGCTGTTCCCACCCAATCCCGGTGCAGTTTGTGTGATTCAGCCCTGTCAAGGTGCGTCTCCTGGAGAAGGGCTATATTAGCCCGTTTAGAGTGGAGGTATGAGAGCATCTTCTTCCGTTTTATGAAATGAGTGAGGCCGTTGACATTCCAGGATATGATCCGTAATGGGATAGATGGGGTTGGGGGACAGCTAGCCATAGTGGGACCCAGAAGCATGGGCGAGGGAGGGTAGGCAAGGGGGGATGAAGTGGATCAGTAGTGGGGGGGAGGAGGTAGGGGATAGTGTAGGGAGACAGCCGTGAGGACTGGGTGGGGTGGGTAGGCAGTGGGGGGGAGGGGAAAGGGGGACGTAGATAAGCACAGGTATCTAAAGAGAGATACTGTTGCGGACAGTTGTTGAAGCGGTAGGGGGTGAGGCGAGGAGGATAATTTGGGGTAGAGAGAGAGAGGGGGAGAGACACCAGGGAGAACGAAGAAAAGGACAGAGAGGAGAGAAATGAAAGGAGGGGAAAAGGAGAAGGGGAGAGGAATAGAAGAATGAGAAATGAACCAAAAAGTTAGAGGGAGGACTGTACAAACCTGAAGATCAGAGGGAGAAAGAGAGAGAGACGGAAAGAAAGAAAGGAAAGAAAGAAACAAAGAAAGGGAGAGAAGGGGGTGGAGCAGCAAAGCCCCGCCGGTCCTGAACTGTAGGCTGCCGGTCTAAACCTAAACCTGTGGAGCCCAAACGCTCGGCCGGCCGGCCCCCGGCCGGGAGAGGGCGCGCAAAACATTCCAGTCCCACAGTCGCAATCCCCGTGTGTCGGAGTAAGCACTATAGAGTAGCGCGTGAGCATGTAGTGGAGGCCGGCGCAGCGCCGCGCCTCGGGGGGACCAGCGCCACAGAAAAGGCCACAGTAGGTATAGCGGGCCACCCAGTAATGGGGGGACATAGGCCGCGACATAACAAATCCCTCAGAGTCATGATGTGGTGCGGTAGGAGCTGAAAAAGGGGGGGGAGTGATAAGAACTGTGGCAGCATCGCTGTTGCCACGTGTGCAGTGGGTGACATCAGGCCAGGGTTGCGGTAATAGTTTCTAGCCACACAGTGACGCGGATGTGGGACATCTGGATGGGAGGGGAGAATCCAGCATCATATCCGCTGAGGACCCCTCGCCTCACAGGACAGTCATCCCCAAGTGAGATACGCAAGTCACAATGCCCGTCGGCGATCGCTAACAACGGATGGAAGACAGTTTAGCTATGCGGGGGCTGGACAGGCAGCGCAGTGGGTTCTATCTCGAGGGTGAGAGGCGGTGGGGCATGCAGATGTAAGGGGAGGGGGGAAGAGGGAGGAGAGCAGGTAACCGGGAGGGAAAGAGGAGGTGGTTCGCGATCATGTGAGCAATATAACATTGATTACTTAAGACATTGAACAGCAACCTGTTGGATATGATCAAATGGTAAACATACTAAATCTGATAGGCGCGTTATGCAGAGGACTCAGACAGTCCTGACGGGGTCTGAGCAACAGAGTATGTTTTCCCTTAAAACCTATTGGAATACAATTCAACTGCAAAACAGCAGGGACAACTTATATTCAGGTACTCATCCGTCCGTCGTCTTAGTAGGAGGTCCATTGCGCCGTGCACAGGACTCCATGTTCATCAACACCTTAGCTCTCATGATGTGCCAGACATCTTTGCCATCAGGTGGGGGCCGCGGTGGGCTTCAGAGGGGAACATTACTTGTCTCTGTCTGTTATTTGCGTGTGCATCACCAGCACCTGCAGTACTTGTACCCTGTCCTCGTGGTTGTTCGTGAGTCTTTCTAGGTCTCTCCCCCTGAGGTGGAAGTCTACAGTAGACCAGCCCATTTCCCCGGGGATGGGATTCGGGGACGGAGCCCCCTGATTCGCCCCAGACAGGTCCTGAAGCCAGACCGGAGTAGTAGTGTCCATGGACTGAGTCTAAAGCCCCTCCAGAAAAAATCGCAGGTCCTCAGGATCGTATAAGTCTTTAGACACACCATTTTTAGTGATCCACATTCTCGCCAGTTCAAATAGACCATACTTCACTTCCAGCTGGTGCAGTCTGGGTCAGAGGGCCAGGAATGCCTTCCTACGCTCGCTGGTCTCTTTTGAGAAGTCAGCAGTCTGGATCTCTTGCCAATGGTCCATATGTACGGGCCGCCTGTAGGAGTTGGCTGGCCTGCACGTGTCGCAGGAGGCATGCTATGATTGGGCGGGGTTGGTTGGCTTTATCCCGTCACCTGGGGCCTAGTCTGTGCACTCTTTGAAACTCCGGGCGAGGGGAGGTCGAAAGTTAGGCCAGTGAGCTTGGGAATAGTCTCCCGTAGGTAAGAGTGAATATCTGTGCCTTCAATGTTTTCCAGGAATCCGAGAAAATGGACATTGTCCCTTCGGCTCCACTCCTGCAGGTCTATTAGCTTGCTGCAGAGATATATAAGTTCCTGGTCTCTGTCCTGAGGAGGTGATGTGTGTTTCCACCGTCGTCATGCGCTGCTCTAGTCCGTCACCCGTGACTGAAAGCCTGCAATATCCAGACGCATGGATTTCATCTCCGCTGTCAGCGAGGCCGTTGTGTTGTCCATCCCCTCCAGTCTGCGACCCACCGCCGATATCTCTTGTAGGATGCGATCCATGATTGCTCCCTTTGTTTGGTCTGTCATGTTGCTGGGTGGAGTGGGTGGATGCACTTCTGGGGCAGAGGACCGGGTTCACGAATGTAGTAGGGCTTCCGAGAAAAGTAATTGCCTTGTCAGTTTGCCTGAGTGCTTGCCCGACGTCCTACCACCAGGCATCGCAGACTCCCTGATGTGGGTATGATCCGGTAGCCTGGAGACCCAGGAGTCTCTCACTGAGTGCTGGCTTCGGGTACAGCAACAGTGCGTGGGTGAGCGAGAGATGTGGTAGAAGGAGGGGGAGAGGCTCCTGCCACTCCTAGCAATGAGTCCAGAACTTAGTGGAGGTCATAAAGTGACTGCAGTAGGACCAACGAGAAGGGGAGGTTTGGTGCGTGAGATCTCTGCTACTCCAACAGTGGTTTGGTCACCCTATGTCTGTAGGCACTCCGATCTGGAGGTAGTGGGCAGCATGGTCGATCCCCTGTCGCTGTGTGCAGTGGTGCGGATAGTCCTCCCTCTGGTGTTCCCAACAGGCCCCCCGTTCTTCCTGTGCAGTGTGGGAGGGAGTGCTTGGTCCACCCTATCCGTTGCCCCGGTTCACAGTCTTGCAGGACGTGGTTCCTCTGTGGTTCGTGTCAGACCCGGCAGGTCGTGCTTCCCCTGGCATGTATGTGCGGTGAGAAGGAAGGGGGGAGGGGAGTCTCTTCCTCCCAAGAGTCGAGGGATGCAGTAGTAGGAGCATCAGGGGCCAACTGACCAGGGCCCCTCACTGTCGGTGTTGTGCCATGGCTGTAAGGTCATTGCGTCCCCGTGTCTGCAATCCGCCGCCCCTGTCCACTTGGAAGCCCGCCTGGGGGGGGGGGGATGTCGTGTCCACCCCTCCCCTTCTGCGTTCCTCAGCTTGTGGGCGTTCCGGGTTCTGGCCCTCTGCCCCACTCGGCAGTGTCAGGTGCACCAAGTCCGAGGCGCCCCCGTCCCGTGGGCAGGGCTCTCCAAGGGAGGGGGGAAGGTGAGAACGTATGGCGAGCGGGGCTGTGGGGTGGCCCGCCCACGAGTCCTCACCACGGCACGCACTTCTCCCGGAGTTGCTCAGATCCGCTCCTACCCTCTGTCCCTGGATTTTATTTTTAATTGAGAGAAAATTTCCCTAAGTCTAGAAATGACTTTGCCAGAATCTCAGATCGCGCTAATGGTTGTTTGAGGGAGTTTGCGTACTCCAAATGAAGTTGTAAAAGGAGTGTGCGCACTCCGCAGTGTGAGAATAGTGAAGTCGTCGAACTTCATATGTGTGTGCCGCTTTGTGCTAAAAAATTGTCCACGCGGTTGATGTACGGACCCTGCATGGTCTAAGACTCCAGAGTTTATTGAAAATTGTATGATACACTTGCTTTTATGTTGTAATCTGTTTGGTTTAGTAGGTTGATCAGGCATGGTCAACAAGTCAGAGTGTCAGTCAAAGTGAGTGAAAGTACGTGTGAGTGTGATGTCATTGGAGCCGCCCTGGGATAGGTCGGTTAGAGAGAAGGGTCGCGCACAGATTGGCAGCCGTCCGTGAGAGGCAATTGGTAGAGAGAGTAGGTGAAAGGAATTCTGGGATTAAAAGTCACTTCCTGATTTGATTTTGAGTAACAAAAAGGTTGACAAGAGGACATTTTTCAAAGCTTTAAAGAGTGCTTTGAGGGGAGATACATATATTACAATGAGTATATGCGATGCTACACCGCCAGAATGTACACCAGCTTACATTGTTATGCAAGAGAAGGGTGTCGCACCATGTCTTTGGCTAAAGCAATGGTGCAGAATGATAGAGAAGGATGGGAACTTACCATTTCCTTCAAATGGGACGTTCAATTTGAGGGTTTTGGAGCATTGAAGGATGGTGCTATTTGAATTGAAGCCCCTTCCGAGACCAGCACAGTTTGAGGCATTAGCAATTTGGGATTTAGTAGCCAGACAGCAACAAATATTCGAAAGGAGAATGAGAGAGGCAGAAAAGACTTTAGCAGAGGCTAGGTGGGACAGCAGTGATCAGAGAGTTTGGAGGATGGAGACTTTGTACAGAATTAAGTTGTTTCAGGCAATTACACAGGATAATGAGAAGGAAGGAAGGAAAGCTACTAGGAAGACTAACAGAAGTCCGTCCGAGAGTAGGGAGGCTAGAAAGTCTTCAACAGAGGAGGAAGAATCAGATGATGATTAGTTTATTACAGTTATTGAGAAATCGCCCACCACTGCCATATACAGCACATGAGAGTGCTCCGAGCACCAGTGCTGATCCAACAGCTCCGACACAGGTTAATGGGACAATGAATCAAATGCAGGTTAATGCTAGCCTGACACAGAATGCGATGCAGGGTGGACTTAATGTGCCTACTACTATAGCGCAAAATCAGATGCAACCGCCACAGGTTCAGAGAATTTATCCTGATGTGCCCATTATGGAAACGACTTCAAACTTAATGGTGCCTACGGAACAGGTTTTCTCGAGCCCGTTGTTGGTTCATATTGAACCAACTCCACTTTTATTGCCCCAAGTGCATCTGCATGTAATGCCAAGATTCACTCCAGTAACAGGGACAATGTCAGATATGTCGAACCTCATTGGAGGTTCAGCCTGACCTCATATAAGCCTCCAAAAGAAAAAATACCAACTGTGTTTATATGTAGAGTAATTTGTAAAGGATAACGAGCACTCAGTAATTAGTGCTCACACATTATGGGGAGCTCGAGAGGCAGTGCTGAGAAACTTGATAATGAGGGACATGGCAATTGTTAAAAAATTAGCAAAGAACACTAGAACCTGTTTGAAAAGGACATAAAAAATCTCACATCCATCTATTTTCAAATGTGATCCACAGACATACTGAGAAAAATACTTTCTGTGAATTTTGCTCATAAAAACCTTTATACATCTCATTCATCTCATTTTGCGTTCATTAGTGCCATTATAAATGAGGAGATAAGGCTGGGAGACTACTAGCTCAGCAACTCCATCAACAAGAACCTACTACAATGATTCCCACTATTTGGAATTCTAATGGCAACTTACTCACACTCCTCTCAGAGATTCTATCCCAATTTCAGAAATATTATGAAACACTTTACACATCCATAAATTGCTTAGATCAAGCAGAAGGAGATGTCTTCTTCTCCAAACTCAATATTCCTAAACTTACACTAGAGAAGAAAGACAAATTAGAGGGAGAAATCACTATTGATGAAATAATTAAGGCAATTGACTGCGTGGCCACAGGTAAAGCACCCAGGGAAGATGGTTTCCCCATTGAGTTTTACACGATTTCCAAAAATGATACAATTCCTATTATAAGGTTAGTCTTTAATGTTAATGAAGCACAGCGATTGGGACATGTTCAACCTGATTTCTTAAGGGCTCGTATCACAAGGCCAATCTCATTAATAAATTCAGACATTAAAATTCTTGCTAAAATCTTGGCCACTCAACTTAATTCGGCCATTATTTTTCTGCTACAGCCATCTCAAGTCATCCTGGGACATTTTTCTGCAAATCATTAATGAACAATTGCACACATTGGCAACTGAGATAGGATACACAAGAGAAAGTCCTCCTTTCCCTTGATGCGAAAAAGCTTTTGACCGAGTAGAAAGGGGGTCACCTGTTCTGCACTATGGAAAGAATGGGCTTTGATAGAGATTTTATCACTTTAACTAGAGGCATGTATTATTCACCTATTGCAGCCATCACATGTTGTGGCTTCACATCCCCATATTGTAAGGTTTATGACAGTCCCAAGTAAGGATGTCCACTGTTGCCATTATTGTTTCTATTGTTATTAGCTATAACCATATGAAGTAACACTGATATTAAAGGAACTCAAAGCAGTGTGGTGAAATCAAAGCCTTTTATTATGCAGATAATATTCTCCGAACTCTCTCACATCCAAAGATGTACGCAACCTAAACCCCATAGTTAAACAAATTAAGCAAGGCTTTCAATGTTGGTGGCTTCTAAACTTATCACTTTGGGATAATATGAAGATCATAAAGATGAATACAACCCCCAAATTAAATTATATGTTTTGGATGATACCACTACCTATTCACATTAATGTATCAAAATAATGAATTCCACAACCAACCAATTTATCACAGTTGGTTTTAGACCTTGTCTATAAGGCCCAAAATTACACTTGTCCTCAGCAAAAGTGGTTTACGTTTACCCCACTTAGAAAACTATTGGATTGCGCAGCAGTTTGCTCACTCTATCGATATGTTATCCACTCACTGGAACACTACCTCTAGGTTACATTTGAACAGTCATTACTCAAGTCTGACACAGAACTGGCAATTTATTATACCAAACGTTTGCAATTTACAAATTCCTATAATCCCATCATTTACTCAGCACAGTTAGCTTCAGAGAGCTGAGTTAATCTGTCCCCTTAAGGCCAAACATAAAATAATCCATGGTAATGATATGTTCCCGGAACAACTTCCTTTAAAGTCATTCTCACAATTACATCAGGAATTTGGACTTCCTTCTTCACAATTCAATAGATGTAATCAAAGCTTGCTTCTGCCTTTTTATCGAGTATGGCAAAAATTAGGACATACCCTCCCATGTATATTCATTCTTGGAAAAACTTCATGCTGCCCGTCTCTGGTCTTTATGCATCCTAATTGATCACCCTTTCTTCATAGACACCTCCTCCTATCTACTATGTTGTAGGTCTTCACATCTGAAAATACAGCTATTGGGCAAGAAATGGAAAAGCTTCTTGGAAAACTGCGTTAGAGGGGTTAGAGATTCCTGTCTTAAATTTTGCAGTTCTAAACTACTACACCGCTAATACTAGTCCCCTGCAAAGCTAAATTCAGCCAAACTTAAGCCTTATTGCATTTGTTGGAGATGCCAAGAATCTGACCGCAACATGGTCTATATATTGTGGGAATGTAAAGAAATGTGGACATTCTGGTTTCAGATTGAGAAATATTTGAAAGAATACTTTCCCATTAACTTTTCCTTAGCAGCACGAATATCACTTTTGCATGACATCTCGGAATTACACCCCATATCCATATACACTTTTTTAATGGCTTTCCACTGCCCATAGTTTAGCTAAAGTCAACATACTATGTTTTTGAAAGATAATGGTTTCTGACGATTCAATCTTAGCTTGAAGATATGTACAAAGTGACAAAATTTGAAAACATGATTTATAAACTAAACAAAAAATTGCTACATTTTGACTATATTTGGGGTCCTTTTCTGGATTTACAACAGCCTTAAATTTGTTACCTCATAAGTAAGCAGGTGCATACCTACTCAGAGTGTAGTGTTTACTTAACTGTGAAAGTTCACTTTCATATTCATGAGATATGTTGAGACAATTGATCTCATATAGTTGTAAATGTGGTATATGATTGTTTTTCCACTTTCTTACTTTGATTATCTTCACATGTATTATTAGTACTTTTTGTATAATGATACCTATATGCTGAATATATCTTAATCGTTTTTGAAAAAACAATAACAATTTGAGAAATAAAAAGAAAAACGAAAATACACTGCCGGTTAGTCGGCCATATGTGATATGAGGGTCTTGTTACTACTATCATCAAGCTCTAAATGAGCATAAGGTCACTTCTGCTGCTCCGATGATTGATTGATTTATAAGTCTCTGCTACAGAAATGCTTACCTGTTTGTTGGTGACCTGTAGTTTCCACTATTGTACTCATTATTGAATGACTTTGTTGTTTATATAATTTCCCTGTTTCTGATTCAATTGCCTTTTCCATATTCTTGTGTTTCACTCAACCAGGAGCATTTCTGTCGCACAGTGTTTAGACTGACTGAGGTATCCTTCCACTGCCAGCATTTAGACCTTTCATTTTAATGGATGAGAGGGACTTATTCTGTTCCTCTCTCTCTCTCTATGCGTCCCCTTCCCTCTCTCCTTTAGACCTACTATCCTTCTTTTATTGAAACCTGTTCCCTTTTCCACTCTCCACCCAGCGACAACCTGCCCTCCCATCCTTCTTGCTAATTTTTGGCTGCCCGCCATGCTGTTGGTTGGTGGCCGTCTTAAAATAACTTTTGAATATTTGAAGATGAGTGACCATCTCTGCTCTTGCGCACACATGTGCAGTGAGGCAGTAGGCATCTTTCACTGTCTTTATTTTTATTTTTACCAATCTCATTTAACGTGTGCCACCTTGGATACGTTTACCTATGGTGGCCATCTTTCAAAAGAATTGGTAAAAAAAAATACTTTTCAAAAATAGCTGCTGTGCAATGTCACATCAACAACATCCCCAAAAACATTGGCAAAGCCCATAGATATCACAGCTATTACTTATTTGCTATGCTTATTTTGAAAGGATGCCAAATTTCACAGAAGAGGAACAAGATTCTTAACTGCTGCTTCTCCAAACAGAAAATGAAAGAAGATGTAATTTTTTTCTTTGGCGCACGATTTAAAGATGTCACTTATTTGCACCAGAAAAATCTTGTAGCAAGACAAGAAAGTTATCTCGGAAACCATTAACATGGCCTAATACTACATTTTAAGAAAGCACTTCAGAATAATAAAATTAATCAGCGGGTGCATGACTCTGGAATGTAAAGGTATTCATTATGATATTTGAGGTGCACTATACGTATTTGCTATTTTAACGTCTTCCTACTTTGTTGTACTTCTACTGAATAGGTACTAGAGCCCAGCCCTACCAAAGTTTCTGCATTGCAGTGCTATGTGAAAATCTGTAGGGCTGCATTACGCGAATGGCAAGAATTGTGCAACGTCACATTGCAAAGAGTCATACTGTGCTGATGTCACTGGCCGCACTTGCACAATGAAAGCAAATTTGCCAATGCCAAAAACTGAGAAGCGTTGCAAAGGCAAGTGAGCGTTGCCTTGATGCCAAAAAAACGTTCATGAGTAAATTGTGTAATATGTGTAATTTGGCCGAAATTACTGCCGTTACACATAGAAGGAACACATGATTTGTATTTTTTTCTATTGCTTGTGCCTGCTTTCATTCGGCATTAGGATCTCAGGAAAAACGGCGTGAGGCTATCTTAATAAATTTGGCTTTACCTGGAATAAATATAGTATTTGCACTGTTCCCATTCCTTTTGCATGCATAAATAGGGGGTTGGAGCTATGTAAAGCATATTGCGATGCGCTCACGTGAATTGTTTAGAGCCACAAATATTTTGTGAATGAATGTTAATTGGTGCTGTTGGTTACACTGCGATTCATTAGATAGCTCTGCTTTGTGTTGTGCGACGGCCAGCACAAAAATCTCGGCAACCCATCTTTTATTATTTTATTTTTATATGGGAACTGGAGGCTCTGAAAAAAAACAAGCATTGGTATAACCAAAAGGTCTCACCTTTGGGATCTTATTAAAATTTAGCCATGCAGCACATTATCGTGGGTGCTACAAAATCTACTGTTACTTCACGTGCCCCTGGTGGACGGCCACACACACCCAAGGATGGGCTTTCATGCTATTTAATGAAATTGTGATAAAAGTCTCTTCAATATTCAAAAAAGTGTATTCCTTTAACAAATAAGCTTTGACACTAATCGGTGCAGAGATACACACTGTTCATCACTGTCATATTCACAGAAAAAGCAAGGTATATTATCATACACTAGAAAGTGGTCAACTGAAGGCAAAATCAAGGTACAACAACATGAACTGAAATGTAATAAAAGGCAGAGATAGTCCAGAGTTTTTGATCGGTGTGTTTTTGGACATTAAGAACCCACGCTGGTGCTAAACATGTTGAATCTCCCAATTAATATGGGTACCTCGACTATTGGTGTGGGGTGTGCACTAATGGAATTCCAGGTTGCATGCAGACATGTGGATTTGAACAAAATAAGCATGAAATTGTATTCCAAGCTTCACTAAATGGGATTTAAAAGCTGTCCATCAGTTTATCGATGTTGCAAAGTTCTGTATGCATGTTTGGATGGATAACAAATCATCACACTCAATCCTTATCGAAAATGAAATGATAAAACATACATGCTCATATTTGTGTATTAGTATAGCGCCAATACGATAAATGATGGGACAATGAACACATTGGTTTAAACAGGTGTGTATGAATGTGATTTTACGAAGGCATGTGTCTGATACTGTGTGATAATATTTTTGAAAGCTAGGCATCATTGCATTGGCATCTAAGATAAATGTGGATTACTTAAATACCCAGACTTCAACTTGCAACTGGTGTGCAGTGCTTGTAATAACAACATAGAAAATGTGATTAAAATGCTTCCTAGGGGCTTCTAGGAATGAGTGGTTATCTACCAGTCAGGTTCAGATCAATAACTCATTCAGTATGAAAAATGGTAGTGAGTAACGGAGAGAGTCGTTAATATTTGGTTCTCATCTTCTGTATGCGGTGGTACAGCTTGCAAAAGCTCTGTCAGCATCCTTTATGGTTGCCATATTGGATCTCTATAAGTAGTCTGGGAGTAAGGCCCATGGAAAACGGACTATTTTGAAAACTAGTGTAGAAAAGTGAAAACCGTCACCATATTGGAGTAAAGGGCCAACTATCCCTGGAATTGGGAAACGGGCCATAGAAAGGGGAACAAGTGTGGAAAGGTGAAAAACTGTTGTCATAATGTTGTTGGAAAACAATACATCCCAATACTGGGAAACTATACCTTGGTCTTTCAGTGACCACCGCGCCTTGCACCAGCTGGAACTCCCTCTAACTAAACAAGATAATAAAAACAAATGGAGTCAATGAGCAGAGTGTGGAGCCACTCTGGTGTGTTATCCAGCACTGCTCACCGCCTTCATCAAGTTGTGAATAATGCTTAACAAGAGGTGCTTCCCCTCTGCTCTTGAGGGCTTCTGCAGAGCAAGAACTCTTCACAGGAGTCTAAATCATTCCCAAAACAAGATAAACAATGGGAGGGGGCTGAAGCGGGGAATTACAACATGGACAGCATGAGGAGGGAAGGGAGGAGCGAAAGGCATCACGGACAATGGGCGAATGAAAAGCAGGACACAGGGCAGTGGCTGGAGATATGAAGCAGAACACGAGCAAGAAACTAATAAAACCAGCAAAGGCAAAAGAAAAAAGTAGCGTGCCAACACTAACCTATATGGCCGATCATGCAATAAACCATATAACAAGGTTAGTCTCCAGGGCAGGAACAAAATAGTCAAAAGACGAGACAAATGTAAAGCTTTCACCAATGAAACCAAAGGAATTTTGACAGGACGGCCAAGGGACAAATTAAAGTGATGGGCGTGGTGAAAGCCCACAGAAGTAGATAACAGCATGTCCAGACACCGCGCAGGCGCACTGCCTAGATTCGACCTACAAAGTAGCAGGAGTACACAAATGAAAATATTATTTTTTTCCTTTGGAGTTGAATGTCAATTAGAGGGCTGAGAGAGTAGACAATAGGGTCCTGATTTGTAGTTTGGCAGCTGGGAGACATCTGTCAAAACGTGGCATATCCCACTCCCCTTCTTTAGAGTGCAGAAATATCTATGCACTCTAAAGAGGACAGACAGGAAATCTGCTGCCCACATCCATCAAATTATAGGTTAGACCCAAATGTTAGTTTGTAAACCTTTTGTGGTGTGCTCACCTTTCTTTAGTGAGAACAAAATATCTTCACTAGTCATGTTACCTAGATACTCTAACGATTCAGTCTGAGTTCAGACCTCAACTCTTAGGGAAGTGTGGAGGAGCAGCCCAAAGCTCAACACACTAAAGGTTGGTGGGTGGGTGGGGCTGTTTTTCACATGGGCATAGAAACAGCCAATCCAAAAAAAAAGATTACCAAGCTCAGTTAGTTAAATCACAAAGTTTTTTTTTTTTTTAACTCAAGCATATTTAAGAACCAGCAAAGAACAAAAAGATGTGGTTGAAAATTGGATACACTTCCCACAAACCATTCCAGGTAATTTTAATGTAAAGACGTTTTTAGTAAAGACAATCTGAACAAACTTGGCCTGAGAGATCCTCACTATGAGTTCCCCTGTAAATGTTTTAAATGTACTGCACTTGTTAAATATCGAAACTGGGGGACGACAATTGTATACTTATAAGCTTTTTTATGTGCCCTGTGGAGTCGATAATGATCTGTCCCTGTAAATTTCGGGCTGCGTTAATGTTTGGACCTGCTGAAATTGTATATGCAAAAAACATATCATGTGCTGTGGAGTTTTACCATACCCAATAAACAACGCATGTGTTCACAGTCGGAAAATACAATTTCGTCATTCAGGAGAAAGGATAGAGTCGGATGAGAGCCACAAAGGCAATTCTTTTTTTTTTATTTGATTACTAATTGAGTTGAATGCACGATTAAGCCAACATATTGATAGTAGACCATGAATTTAATTTTGAATGCAGATCAAAGTGTGTGAATAATTTACTGCCATCCTCAGGGGAAAAATACTCGGGATCTCCAAAAACCACCGAGTTCCATCACACTTTCCAACCTAATTTTCAGATCCAGAGTTGGGGTACTGCCCCGTGATGTTTGCAAACGTTACAACAGATTTATGATCCACTTGATGATAAACCCACCACCGAAAGCAAGGACACGGATTTGGAAACAAATTACCGACAAAATCAGTACAGTTTCATCTTTGCCCAGAGAAGTAGAAGGGGTTAATTAGCAAGAGAAACAATTATTTAAAAAGACGTGTATGGGCCATAGTGGTAAAACACGAATAAGAAACCAGGACCGACGAAGACAGCGGTGCTCAGTAGCCTTGATATGGGAATGAACAAGACATTGCTGGCAGGCGTGATGTTGGTGGCTTCCGGGAGTCAACAGGTATGTGTACAATATGTTATAACACTCTTGCAAAAGGAAAGTGGGGACTTAATCTGGTGACCATACCAGCTGTCCCTATTTAATGCTTACCAAAGACAGCTTTGCATGTGGCACAACATTGACATTTAAGTACTCAACACGTTCTTATTAATCAATAAAATATAAACATATTGATCAAAATGCTCTGAGCATAATACTGTGTGCATAATACATATGAGTGTTTGGCCCAGTATTTAAAAGACCGATGAACAATGAAAATTAAAGCAAACATCACTATGAATGTCCATTTTAGATCATATCCTATTTTTATTCTGTTAATGTGAACGTATTTTCTCATTTACGGCTGCACATCGCTGTAAGACTTTCTAAGGATGCATTATAACTAAGGCTCCAGTGTGTTTCCTTCTGTATTTAAGTTTAAAAGTGGAAACATACAGATAATACTGCTATTTCTGAGTGACTCTCCATGCTTCCATCCATGAATTCCAGGCCAATAGCGGTCAAAATTCACAGCCTATGGAGTGGAAAACAAAGATGTCCTTAAAGACCTCCATATTTCAAAAGTTGTTTGTGGTACAATGCTAATATTTTCATGTGGATGTACTGTCTCATTATAAATGGCTTTCTAATGTGCTAAAACCAGATAGGCATCAAAGTATGAGTGCACATTTATGAGTTTAAATAAATGTGGAAATATAACTGTTACAAGTGGATTTGTTCACTAAATCAAAATAATCATGGATAAATACAGTATGGTGACCAAAAAATAAATATGAATAACGACGGAAATGTTACAAAATTAAAAACTGGAGCCTTAATTATAACCTTTGTACACAAGCTACCATACTAACCAAATGCATGCACTTTCATAATTTGATACCCCCGTGTAATTTAATTTTATTGTGCATATTAATAAAATGTATATTGCCAGTGTATCTCTACTTTCACAAAATATACCTATAACAACATCTTTCTTTGCAGGTGATTCACCCCATGAAGAGTAGGAGAAGGGACCTTATAGTCAACTGGCACTTTGGGCATCTCTGCAGCAAACATCACAGGAACATAAAAGCAGCCCCCCACGTCTGGAAGCTGTGGAGGAGACAGCTTCCATGACACCAGAAAATGAAGAATGTACTCTTGCTCATGCTTCTACATCCCACAGACCTCTATCATACATGGGGACAAGATACACTACTCAGCAGGGCCAGTTTAAGTGCTGGTGGCGCACGGTGCTACATTAGGATAATAAAACACTGGGAAAAAACATAAAGTTCTAATCTATTCAATGCAGATTGATGACAGTTCATAGGTCACTGTGCTATATTAGGATTGTCATTTATGAACTGCAAATAACAAGGATCTCTGTGATGAAAGCAGTAATGTACTGAGCTATCCACATAAAATACAGCTTCTGTGATCAGCATGGTGCACGCTATTTGCGTGAGGCGCACCAGTCTTCTGCACTATGATGAGTCAAAACTGCCACTAGACAAAAAGCTGATATCCCTCCAGCAGGAACATTAATCGCCAGAGTTATCGTGATATTTTATTGTTGCCTGAAAACTGCCGGACACAGAAGGAACTCTTCAGCAGGTACTTTCAAACCCATAAGTTATTTCTAAAATAGTACCCCCTCCTCAGGCCAGCGTCAGGTGCGCTGTACCGGTAAGCCGGCTGAAGTAATCAAGATTTCAGTTTCTTGAAAGTTCAATCTATTTTATTAAGCATAAGTCCTATATATAGAAACCTCATCCTGTCAGCAAGACCTTCCACTCCAACTGCCCAAGAGAGGAACCTTGTTAGGTTCTTCACATTCTATGTTCCACATTCTTAGTTCACAGCAATTAGAGCTTTAAATACAAACAAGTATATGTACAGTGCTTATCAACAAGTAACTTGGTACAACAATAAGAGTGCAATACCACATCACCTCCCTTACATTACAGACAAAAACATAGTATCATTGGAGACAAGAAAACAAATAAAATTATACATAGTCTCTTAGTTTCTCTGGTCTCCGTGTTGATCTTACAGGTCTGAAACCCACCTTCTTTGTTGCATCAACATGAGACCTACCATCAATTACTTCCGGAGTACTTGCCTCCTGAGTGACAGATTTATGAAACTCCTCTGATCTACTGATACCACATTTTGCCACTCTGTTTAAATTCCATATCTTATGATCATTCGTCTTTATTGCATTTTTAAAAAGTTTCAAAACCTTAAATGGACCTATGAATTTGGTATGTGTTTTCTCCCCTCTAGGAGATTTTATCTTTACCCAATCTCCAACATTTATTCTAGTTTCTTTTACACTTTTGTGCGCATCATACCATTTTTTCCTTAGATTCTTTTTCTCTTGTTCTTTATTCCTCCATCCATTTACGTCCCCGCAAAAAGGATCCATACCCAAACGTTTCTCTTGTACCCAACCAGGAGCTACCTCATGACAAGGTAACCTTCCCTTAAATAAGCGAAAGGGTGTCACCCCTGTGGATGAGTGTGGAGTCAAGCGATATTCCATACTTTTTTTTTTATTTCGCTCTCCCACTTACTACCTTGTCTTTGTGCCAGTTGTATACTTTCTTTGAGTACCTTGATGAAGCGTTCTACTACCCCATTGGATTCAGGATGATATAAAGCTGCCCTTTTATGTTTAATCCCTCTATCCTTTAGAAAGGATTCTGTAGCATTTGACGTAAATTGGACCCCATTGTCTGTAAGAACAGAAGAGGGAAACCCTTCCCTCTCAAAAAGTTCCTCTAAAAAGGCAATTACATCCTTAGATTCCACTGAACTTACTATCTTTATCTCTGGCCATCTTGAATACATATCAATAGAAACTAGTACATACCTGTCTACTGAGCCCAACCTCACTGGCCCCAAAATATCTAAGGCTATATCCATCCAAGGTCCTAAGGCATCCTCCCTTATCACCATGGGTTGTGTTCTACATTTTAAGACTTTGTCTGATTGAACACAAACGCGACATTCCCTTACCTCTCTCTCTACCATAGTATCCATTGCAGGCCACCAATAAGTACATCTAAGCCTTTCTTTGGTTTTTGAAATACCCATATGACTAGAATGAGCATGTGTTAATAATTTCTTCCTCAAAGAAAGAGGAGGAATCAACTTACTACCTCTAACTAAAATATCATCCACAATCGCTAACTCATCCTTTACTTGCCAGAAAGGCATCAAGTTTTCCCCATAACTGCCTTTAACACCCCAACCGTTTCTAGTACATTCCATCACTTTTTGTAAGGTGATATCTTTCTGTAGTTCTTCTCTCCATTCTGATTCTTGAATAACAGCATTCGTTACCAAACATACTCTAATATCCTGATCAAAGTCATCACTAAACAAGCATTCATCATCAACACTATCATGCTCGCTCTCTATTTCTTCAGAGAGATAGGGCTTACATAGTCTAGAGAGACAATCAGCTTGTATGTTGAGTACCCCTGGTATGTAAACTACTGTATAGTCAAACTCTTGTAAGGCCACAACCCATTTGCGAATGCGGTGTGAGACTAAATCAATTCCCTTGTTCTTGAAAACATCCTTTAGAGGCTTATGGATCATCATCCCATCCTCGTCACCAAAATGAAGTAATCAAGATTTCGGTTTCTTGAAAGTTCAATCTATTTTATTAAGCATAAGTCCTATATATAGAAACCTCATCCTGTCAGCAAGACCTTCCACTCCAACTGCCCAAGAGAGGAACCTTGTTAGGTTCTTCACATTCTACGTTCCACATTCTTAGAACAGTCTTGTTCACAGCAATTAGAGCTTTCAATACAAACAAGTATATGTACAGTGCTTATCAACAAGTAACTTGGTACAAAAATAAGAGTGCAATACCACACCGGCCCTTCTCATCTGTACATATGGGAGGCACACCGAATGCATGACTTCTCTCCCTAAAATCAAGACCATCTTAAAAGAACAACTGCAGCACATGTGAATGGCTCGCAATGCAAAAGAGCGACACAGACAACAACATAGATACCAAACACGAGCACAGACACGTTCCCTTAGCCGGCTCACTGCATTAGCATTTTCACGCAGAAGACGAATGTTAGGAGACAATAGCAGCGAATCAGCAATGGACACGCATAGTAAGCAGTTAGAAAAACAAGAACTGACCTTGCCTCAAAGGACCCACTTTCCCCTAAAGAGACAGGATAACAACAACAACTGCATCTTCGACTACTACACCATCACCATCTTCGCCTCAAACAGTAGGAGACGTTCAGCACGTAAAGCATTTACAAATCCAGGCTTTTCTTCATGTTTGTGTTTCATGTTTCCATATGGAGATATGCATTTTCCAACATACCATTGTCAATTTTGTTTACCTGCTTTGTGAGGATGGCCTTCATGAAAGCACGGGCTCGTTATTATTTTTTGTTTTTGATCTGAATGAATTCGAGCGTGAAATTGTGTCTTGTATTTTTAAAAATATAAGCTGCAATACTCTTAAACCTATTATAGTACCTTAATATAGAACTTAATTGAATCAACCATTTTGTTTCAGCAGTCACACAAGCGACTTGCGCACCTCATTTAAAATGTATTTCATTGTGTACTTGTGATGTTAACACTATCCTCATTAGTCAAATACGGCCCGCAATCAGAATTAGTTATAGATTTGTAATGGGTCTTAGTTGTAGTTTCTGCAGAATTAAACATGACATTCAACATGTTGGCAGGTGGCAAAATTCCCCCAGGCCCCACTTAGACATATATTTACAATCAACTATTTCACACATACGCATTATGTCTAATTTTTACCGCTGGCTTCCAGGTGGTTGAAGTTTACAGTGTTTTTTCCGCTTGTTTAAAATGACCCCCCATATTTGTAAACGCGTTTTAAATAATGCACCCAAAAATTAGTGCACGTGTGTTTCACTGCTAGCGGTACTTAATGCACATGATATTTCGTTGCATGCGGAAAAAAATGAATGTGGAAGTCAAGTTGTAATTGCTCAGATTAAATGAGAGGTGCGTTTTTTTACGAAACATCAGAATTGCCGGTTCCACTTGACTCTTGATGACGGCGTTAGTTGGAGAACTTAAATACACTTGAGAGGAATGCATATATATTCAACCGAATTAAGATAAATGACATTCCCTTAGGCACAGCGTTACATCGGCCGACTTTACTGTTTGAAAATGTAGATAGAATGTCAGCGGCAGATATTTAGAGAGAGCACATCCTTCAAGGATACGAGCAAATGTACCAGGACACATACGAGCCAGAGCAGAATGTTGGAAGCACAATTTCACTTCTACCCTACATTGGTCAACAGTGATCTGGTCGTGAAGATTACAGTCCATGAGACATTGCCCTGCTTTGAAGGGTTATGTCTCATGAACGAGCGTCATCCTAATTCATGAAGGTTTAAAGACAAAACAGAGTAGTCGTGCATAATTATATTATCCACAAGGCCTAAACCTTGTGTTATTCTAGCTTCCCTATTTTAGGACTCATGGTAATGTAAACCCCGTCCATTCTGGAGAAGAACAACCCTGCTGTTGTTGCTCTTATTTACTTGAGGTCTCACTAATCCTGAAGAGACCCTTGCATCAGAGTACAGTCAGAGAGCTGTACTGGCAGGGGTAAGAGGCATTCATACCCAGCATAGGTCAGGCAGCAACACCCGGTGATCTTTTACAGTCTCCTGACTTCTCATATTCTTCTCAAACAAGCAGTTTCAAAACCCAGAAGTCTGCTGTTTATTAATGATCATAATAATATTGCTTAAATGATAGACAAGTTTGCTTATGTATTAGTGTGTTGTTGTATGGATGGACCAGTCAGTGCATGCAGAAGTTAAGTGAGTTAATGTGAATAGCTAGGTGAATGTCAGATGGTGGGTGAAAATGAGTAAGAATGCTTAATGCAAGTGGGTGCAACCTGTGAGTCCATATAAAGTAAAAAAAAAGATCCACATGAGGAAACCACTTAAGTTTGCAAGTGCGTTGAATACAGTGATCCTTATGATTGCACACATCCCTCATTAGATCAATGCATGACCCTAGAGCTCTTGCATTTCACTTTAATCTATACGCAACTAAGATCACATGTGCCACACTGATCCCTATATTTGTTGGTCATTCTTTGCAGAACTGGTCTATGTGGAACGTGAGTCTGGTGCATTGGTATTGCCTCATGCAATCCAGACCCAGGTGGACATTGTCTGTTCGACAAGCAAAGACAGATAGGCACTCCACATTTTGTTGTAGTGAATCTTGCTGCTAGTCTGGAAGATTTCAAGTCACGATCTACTTACTAGAGGGAGGACTGTGGTCGTGCCATCATGGATGTCTTCTAGGTGACTGTGTACATTTATGAAGAAACTCAAGTGAGGGTTGCTGGTCAGTGGAGGTGAACAAATATTATTTTACTGAGGTGAATATTGCTGTAGTGCAAATGTTCATGATGTGTTTCTGTGCATTTACGTTGCCTGGTATCACTGCCTTCTATAATAGGTTTTAGTGCGAAAAAGCACATATGCTACCAGTATACAGTCCATGTTTGTTATTGTACTGCCCATAAGTGCAGCAGCCTAGCACAAATGTACAGAGTGGGTTTTGATTCCACCCAGAACAGTATTGCCCTCTCAGCTGGTGGTACTGGGTATTTGGTGTATCACTCTACCTTCTAGCAAGTGCTTCCTTTGGCATGTTCGAGGGATATTTACATCTAAAAAGCACACTCAATCATCACACTGTTTGTCACGTTAAAATCTTTAACTCCTATATGAATTGGATAAAGAAATTAATCCATTCTTGCTGCTTTTTTTTCCCAGCATTGCAAACACAATAGGGCAGGATTTGAAAGAGCAATAATGCATGCATGATAAGAGAAGAGCGTTTGTGAGTGTCTGTGATTTATTTGCCAATGCTTGTTTATTTTGACTGCCAACTCCATGAGCTGTGGTAGTTCACACACATATGTCTTATAATTTATTTCCTGCTGTTAAATTGCTTGTGTATTTGGAATCCTGATTCCTGAACCTTTCTTCAAGGGTTGTTGCGAAATCCTACAACAGAGACTCATGGCCTGATTTAGATTTTAGCAATAGTAGTCCAGCCGTTGACTTTTTCGTCTGGAAACCCATCCACCACTGTGACGGTCGGCCCAACAGTTTTAGATGTAGATGGTCCAATAGATGAAAGCCCGCACTGGAACCTCCACCTGCACCAGGAAGTACCACCTACATTGATGGCGGGAGAGGGAAAAGGGGATGATGTCAGGAACCCAGACATCCTGCCCGCTGTGCAGATTTGGAGGTGCTGCACTGCCAAGTAAAAAGGGGCGGTCCGCCCTCCATGCCTGAGTTGGCAGATTGGGAGGGGGGGAAGGGGTGAATGCTTTTTTCTCAGTTCCACCACCATCTCTGACTGGATACAACTGGACAACACCTGCCATAATTGTTGCCACCGACCCACGGAGAAAATACGACCCCTCGTCGCTGGACTCAAAGGTAAGGATGCCGCATTACTAGGGTCATTATGGTGTCAATATTCATAGGCAAATGAATGCTGGCACCACAGTGGCAGTACATTTACACCTGTCAACTGTGCCCATGCATGCACATTACCAGGGGACCTGTACCTGTCATATTGTGCTGCGTGCTGTGTGTGAGAGTCAGTACATGTATGTGTGTATGCGATGCAATTAGCTGGTTGAGATGGAGGGAGATGGAGTGGGTGATGTAGTTGTGTCTGTATGTGTGTCACTTGCATGTGAGACCAATTTTGTTGTGTATGTTGTGTTGCCTTTTGACACATTCAGGTGAGTGTGATCTTTGTGTGGTGGACGTTGTACTAAGTTGTGTAGTTGTGCACGTGTGTGAGTGTGTTTGTGTAGCTGAGTGCACTGGTTGTTGTGGTTGTGCCTTGTGGGTGCAGTGTCAATGGTGTGTGTATATCTTGTTGCATGGATGTATATCAATATGTGTTTTTGGCATGTATGGGTTGTGTTTTGTCAGAATGGCAGTGGGTTGTTGTGTGAATGTCGTGTGTTGGGCAGTGTGTAGTGCGTGGGTACACCTACGGCTAAGCGGCTAAAGGGCAGTATGTGTGTCACTTACCTCTTTTTCGTAGCTCCTGTCATTGTACGAAGTCCATTGGGTCCCACCGCCGTTTCCCTGCGTCAGCAATCCATCGCCAGTCAATCTGCATGCAGAGCTGTAACATCTAAATATTGTGGGCAGAAGACCGTCGACTTAACAGTCTTCTCGGGTCCACAGCTGAAGTGGCTTGGCGGTGCGACCTCCAAGATCTATATCAGGCCCTCAGTCCTGAGTGACTTGACTTGTCCCCTTGCTCATTCCTTAGTTTCTTACAACGCATTTTGCACCCAAATAGTACTTTATGAAGGTCACTTGACCTGTTCAGCATCTGTATAATTTCAAACTGATCTAAGTAAAAAAATAAGCTCATAACAAACTCATAATGATGGAACCATCCAGGTAGCTCAAAACAAAAGCTGGACGAGCAATGTTTAACCACTGAAACTCTGTCTGAGGTCCCAAAAGTGAAGTACCGAGAACAGACAGAGCTCCATTCAACCAAAAACCAACACCCAACACAATGTAATAGCTTTGCTACTAGAATTCCAAGCAACAGTACAATGTATCTCTATTGAAACCAAGATAATCAACCTTATGGTCTATTTTTGCACATAGAATTTTTTGGAAACACATTCCGGGAGTGTAGTGTAGCCATGTAACATGGTTGAGCCGTGCCTGCAATGTTGAGCACTATGGGAACACTGCGGTGTGGATTGGCAGCAGCTTAATGGGCAGTGGCTAAGGAAGATGCGCAGAAGTCTTGTGTGTGCCATTGCACTCTCCTGCCCAAAGGGATACATTGGCCAAGGGCTAGGCTGGAGCAAGAGAACTCCAGGACCATCTGCCTGAGTGGCCACAGACTGGTGGCAGAGGTGGAAGATACTTAGTGGGAGCATCAGTTACTCTCAGGTCCTCTCGCAATACAAGATCAGTAAGACTTCCCTTAGGACTCAACAGGGAATATGTTTACAAAGAGACGTTCAATGTTTTATAAGCTCTGATAGGGTTTTGTGTCTTCCACATCCTGTTAGCAAGTGTCACAACTTCACCTGATTGGCTTCTGCTACAGCTTCTATCTTCACGGCACTGCATTAAGTGCAATTTCAAACTTCCTACTGAGGTTTAATCCTTTTCCTGTTAAATGTTTGCTCCCACCATATGCATAGTCAGGCAGTAAAGAGAAAATCCTACATCGGTCATGATGAAAGATGTTTCCAACATTGTGTCTGAAAGGGGCTGACATGTTGCCTCTGTCTGTTCATGACATACAATCTATCAAACAGCTGGAACAGGTATTTGGCTAGAATTAGAAATTGGAAACAAACCTTCATAAACCAAGAAACAAGACTTTTACTGAATCTTCAATTACTGGTTGGTTTCTTTTCAACAAACATGGTTTCATACTTTCATACAAAGCATACTGGATCCAGGTTAAAGTGGATTAAGAAGGGCTTAAAGGCAATAGTCACATACAAAAGTGCTTAAGCTATAGTGCGGTGAAGTGACCAGCAATTTGAGACAAATTGAGAGTGCAAGAGAGTCTGAAGGTGGAAATGAGTGGTGTTAGGGTGAGGGCATACACGTGGGTTTCCTCATGTATTGTAGATTCAAGAACAGTCTAGAGCAGGACCAGCATGGAGCATGTAGACTTCCAAGCTCACATAAGGATGAACCGCAAATTTGAGATTCAGGAACCAACGCAAGACTTAGGGCCAGATGTAGCAAAGTTTTGCGAGTCGCAAATGGCCCGAATCGCTATTTGGGACTGTGCAAAATCGCAAATGGGATGCAAAAATCCCATTTCCGACTCGCAAAAAGCGATGCGAGCCGTTAGCGACTCACAAAAATTGCAACCCCATTTTGCGACCCGCAAATAGGAAGTCGCAATTTGCGAGTCGCAAACCATATGCAATTGCAACTCGCAAATTGTAACTAGTCGCAAAAAGCCCAGTTTGCATGTCCCATTTACCACTAACTCAGAGCAGGTGGTAACCAATACCAAAGTATAAAAGGAGACCCAGAAGGCATCTGGGTTACTCAAGGTGGCGGAGATATACCTGATAGCAGTGAGGAGGAGAGCCCACGCAGCCCAGCAGAGGAGGAGGAGGAGCCAGAGACAGGAGAAGATTTACAGAACAAGGCAGACTCTTTTTCAGGAAACTGAGGAAGAGATCTATGACAAATACCGCCTTAGCAGCGCAGCCATACTAGAATTAATTGAATTACTAAAACCACAGCTAGAACGCCAGACTCTGCGCGGCTGCGCCATCCCTACGCATGTGCAAGTGCTATGCTCACTGCACCTCTTGGCCTCAGGGAGCTATTAGGGGGTCATTGCTGTGGCAGGTGGGGTATCTCAAAGTGCACTGTCAAGGTTCCTCAGGGCATTCCTAGATGCCATACTCACACACATGTCTCACTTCATATACCTACCCAGGAATGAGGCAGAAATTAACAGCACCAAGCTGGACTTTTACCGGATTGCCAACTTTCCCCATGTCATAGGGTGTGTAGATGGGACACATATTCAAATATGCCCCCGTGCAAACCTGGAATATCTGTTCCACAACAGAAAGTGTACTCACTCACTCAATATTCCGAGAGGCGATACAACAGTGCACATAAGAGGACCAGGAACATAATAGAACGCACCTTCGGATTGCTGAAAGCAAGGTTCAGATGCCTCCACCGCAGTGGAGGTGCCCTCCAGTATACCCCCATTACAGCATTCAAAATTGTTGTCAATATTGCCACCCGACATGGGCTACCTCTCACCCCTGCAGACCCAGATTCAGAGGATGAAGAGCAGGAGCAAGCACATCGCCATCATGGGGATCGGAGTATAGCAAATCAAGGCAGACTGAGACGGGAACACATCGCAACCCAATACTTTGGAAGGTACGTGCCAACTTCAACCATACTCACCTATTGACCAAAAACTCCATTTGTTAAGTGGAACAAAAAAACTATTTAATATGTGCAGAAATTGAACTATTTACAATGACTAACTGTTCATGTACATCAAAAAGCAAACCATGCATGGGGCACATTGCTGTCATGTGCCCCCAAATCAGGGACAGGGTTCAGTCTATGTCCTACGGCGGCCTCTGCCAGCCTGGCTGGTCCCAGGTTGTTCTGCAGTGCTCTGCCTGGTACTCCCACTCCGGAGCACCCTAGTGTCACTGGCAGAGACACTGCTCACTGTGGAGCCCTCTTCGCTGTCCTGGGGGGTGTCCCCTGTGCCCCTGGACAGATGCCGTGCCTCCATTAAATCGATCACATGTGTGATCCGGCCCAGGCCTCTAGCCACATCCCCTGCAAAGTGGCCCATTTCAACTTGGAGGCCAACTGTCCTTCTCGACAGGCCAGTGGTGTTGACTGCCAGTCTGCCAATTGATGTGGCCGTCCTGTCCAGCCTCTGAAGCAGCTGACGGTCCCTGCGCCGCCCACCCTCGCTCTGTGACAGTAGTCCTGCCACCAGTTCCCGCATGGACAGGGCTAGGTCCCCAGTGTTTGTGCCAATGACGTCCAATTGGGAATGGAGCTGCTACATGCTGGCCTCATTGCTCCTCACAAAGCGGTGCAGAACCCCACTAATTCTCCCTAACATATTGTTCTGCAGGCACTGACCACGGAGCAGCTGTGCCTCGGTGATGGTGGTCGATGGACGGCCGGACTCAGCCTGCAGCCCTGCTCTCCTGAACCTGCGTCGCCTGCGAAACGATGAATGCCCTGTGAGCTCTACTGTGGCACTCCTGGCTGTTGCTGTCGCAGCCTCCTGAACCACTGTTGCAGCAGATGTTGACATCAAGGGGATGGTGTTGGTGGTGCAGGTGGGAGTGGTGGCAGCTCCTGTGCTTTCCTCATGGGGCTGGCTGCTGTGGCTTGTGGTGGTGTCTTGTGGGAGACCTGTGGGACATGGGGAACAGACTGTCAGTGTCTACTATCTGTTGCACACTTCCTAATAAACATTTGCCTATTTACTGCCTACTTGACTACATTGCCCATAATGCATCATTCTGGTGTTTGCTACCCTGAAATGGAGCTATCTTGGTTGTGCATGCCCCTGTGTACATGGTGGGTGAGGGTATGGCATTGATGGGGGTACAGGCATATCACATGTTACTCACCGGTTGATGTAGTGGGCTCAGAGGTGTCTAGATCTCCAAATCCTGTCACTGCCTCCTGCTCCAGGGTCTCCTCCACCCTTTCCTCCAGGGGTGTGGGTGGTGGTACGGATGACGGTCCCCCTCCTGTGCCTCTCATCTCCTGGAGCCTTTCTGCCACCCTCTTCTTGGTCCGGGAGCGGAGGTCATACCACCTCTTTTTGATCTCATCCAAACTCCTGTGGCTGACCCCCAGGGAGTTCACTTTTTCTTGAATTTCCAGCCAGAGTTGTTTTTTGGTTGAGTCTGGCACATTGAGGGCTGCCTTTCCAAAGAGATCATCATATTGCTGACAGCATTCTTCTGTCAGCACCTCCAGCTCCTTCTCAGAAAATTTCAGTTTTCTTTTTCTTGGTGTTTCTGCCATTGTAGCTGCTGTTCCTCCTGTTGGCTGTTCATCAGTTTAAAATGGGTGTGGTCCTCCCACCTCCCAGGTGTATTAGTAAACTTCCTGGCTGTGATGTCATCATCATGTGCCAGGAAGTGTTTCCAGAGTGTTCTGGAGTGATTTCTGGAGTGTTCTGCAGCACCTGCAATCAATTTACATGGAACTCGCAATTTGCGACACCCACTCGCAAATTGCGAGTCCGTTTTTTGCGCGGTCGCAAACAGCGACCTCGCAGACAGCGGACTCGCTATCTGCGTTGCGACTCCGGGTGCGAGTCGCAAATTGTACACGGACATTGTACCTGCATTCCTATTAGCGACACGCAATTTGCGAGTCGCACCTGCTCGCAAATTGTGAGTTGCTCATTTTTTTGTACCTACATCTGGCCCTTAGTTATTTCCTCGTATTTAACAGCAGCCTTTTAGTTAATGGATTATGGTTTCTGTATAACCTGCTTCAATGCCAGGATAACCCAGTTTGGGTGAACATTTGTTTTCTACAAAAGAAAAGCATAAACATGTACCTATTTTAGAATACTTTATTGCATAACTATTTTATTCTGTGAACCATTGGTTTTAGATCTTGTCTCTTAAACAGTTTTAGATGTATTGTGTAGTGGTAAATTAAGGTTTTAAAAGAATTTTCGCTTTCGTCCTTCGGATCTGTAGCTGAATGGAGTAACGCTGTTAGCCGTAATTAAGGCCTCGGTGTTACTCGAAAATCTGGTGAATTGAATGCTTTTGATTGTTTGTTTAGGAGAAATAACACTCCAATATGTTAACACAGCACCACACTGCAATAGGACAACAACAGAGCACCACAAAAACAGTACACCAACTCTTTGCACCAAAAAACCATAAACCATCACAATGACAAGACCAACAAAATTTAACATAAACACACATCTAGACAACTTTGCCATAGCAAAACAACACAATGCAACAAAATCAGAAAACAAACCAAAAATACATCAGAATCTCACAGCAGAACAAAACAAAAACAGTGACAAAAGACTGTAACCCAATAAAACAACAAAATGACAACCTGAAATAACAGAACAACATGATTAGGCAACATCATAATCCAATAATACACGAACTCGGAACAGCAACACAAAAATACAAAACCATGATTATTTTGTTGTGTTTTCTTTTGTGTAGTAGTGGGTTGTCTTGTGATCTGGTGCGGATCGTGCTGGAAGAAATCTCAGAATACACAGAAAATGCCGGCTACGGTCCAGTTCTATAACAGGGATTAGAGGAGCATAATTGTATCAGCATAAATTGTTATTTGACCTGTGAGTGCCTTGAAGAAAAATGCTTGGCAGTTATTTTAACCCTTGGCCCTTGTGACTGTGCTGCCACTTGTTGATACAAGATAACAGAACAACGCATTTAACAAGTACATTTATTTTAAAATAAAACAGTGTCACCTTCTGTAACACTCATTGTAAAGGTTTGGAAAAATTGAAATATTTCGCCCATTCATAACCTTCTACTTGAGTATATTCAAGCTGTAGCCCTGCATTCCACATAACAAATAATCAAACTTGACTAAGCCAAGTGACTTCAAAACAAGATAACCTTCAAATTGACTTTATTTCTCGCGAGCATCTGTAATCAAGCCAAGGGCTGTGACAGTCCAGGGTGACGGACGCTCACCTCTATGTTTATTCAAGGCCAAGCCTCCTGCACTTTGGCCCCCGTGAATAACAACATTGAAGGCTGTCAGTCAACTGCTATCCTGCATGTTGCAATCTCGTTTACAATATTGACTCATTTTAAATCTTAGTGGCTTTTGCAGTTGTCCTCCAATTTATTACCAATCTATATTCTGTTAGATTCCAGCAACCTCTTGAGATTCGTCCTGCAAACTAAAGACATAATACCACTCAGGGCAAATCTATTGGGTATGTCATGCAAGATAACAAGGTGTGATCGTATGACAATGTGCATACCTGGTATTGTAGAAATAATAATCGACCTAAGAATTTACTATGTGTAATTTCTCAAATTTTGATTTAGGTTTATATTTAATGACCCCTGCAGCATGTGTTACACTTCTATGCAAAACATTTGCTTCTCTCGCTAGGGATTTGCTGCTGAGGCTCTTATATATGTATCTCAGGATTAAGAATAGCTGCAAAATCTGTCCCCAGGCAGATTTTTATTCCTCTTGGTTCTCGCCCCTCCCTATGCAGGCACGTACATTGAAAGTGGCAACATGCCATCATTCATCACGACTAACAGTTCAAAATGTGAATGCGATTTTAACAACGCAATTTCTAGAAGAAGCTCGACCAGTGCACTTCTCGATTTATGTGTCCTGAGAGCTGATTAAAAATGTGCGAAAAGCAATGGAAGAAGGGTGCTAACCCAAATCACCTCTCTACGTGGGCCAGTCTTCCGTATACACCTTCATGGCAATGATGTCATTTTTCATAGTTTTCTGAGGCTGTCCAATGTGTTTTATTAGCAAATCATAGATCTGGATCCATGTATGCAGGGAGTTTTCGGATATAGTCATGTTCTAATACAGGCAGTAGCACTACTGATTTTTTGGCTATTCTTCGATGTGCAATCAAAGACAGTTTGTGAAACCAGCAACAACTAAAATGAAAACTCCTTACAGCTTCACACCCTCAGTCACGAGCAATTAAGACTTGTATTAAATATAATATACCATGCTGACAACTTCAATGCTAAGCTATGTGCATCTCCCCAACCCCAGGGAATAGGACACCGCTGCTGTGGCTCAAGTCAGCTGGGAAGCAGCAAATTTGAGGAGAATGTGTGAAGCGCGCACAGCATCACCTGGACCACAGGAAAGAGTGTAATTTGGTGAGATCTACATGAGGATTGATGACCCTAAAAAAAGAGGGAAAAGTTGATCTGCCGCCCTTCTGGAATGTGGCAGCAAAGGCTCTATTAGGCAGAACATAGAAAGAATCAAATGGACAAATGTACAGTGACAACAATAAGTCACTGATAACCAGGACTTTCTGTTTCTCCAGAGCTGGGCAGAGGGTATGACATAAAAAGATGCAAAGGGACTAGACAATGTACATCTCTCCGAGTGAGGCAGCATTAGGCACACGCTGTAGAAGGGAGTGATGCTGAATGCAGACTAGCTGAAGAGAAGTGGGATCGCAATGGAGAAATAAAAATCCACTTCCTGAATTTGGTCAAGAGATTCAAGAGGATATTTGTATAGGTGGCGAGGCAGGGACTATTTTTAGCTCCATGGGCAATCTTCTTTAGTTGGATACTCAGTAAATCATGGAGTACCACATATACATCCAATTTCAATGTATGGACTTTGGGAATATTCCGCACTTAATTTAAAGTACGAACCAATTCCGATCGCATCCAAATATGTGAAAAATGTGCCTGGTGATTTACTCATGTATTATTCCCAGGTGCACAGAGCATTGTAAAATAGTTGCTGCATTATTTCGGGACACGAAATGTAATGAGTCAGTGGTCATGTAGCACACATTCATTTGCTTGTGATAATGCATTTACAATTTGCACCTTTCAGATGGTTGCATGCTAAGATGCCCTTATTGTAAAAGTATTGGAATCTTCAGTCCATCCTTTTGTAAAGTAAATCTCTTTCTTAAATTTCAGAATCTGCCTTTACTGCAAGGAAAATCCCTAGCCATGATTTTCGAGAAACGAAGTACAAGAACAAGGCTCTCCACAGAAACTGGTAAGGATGGACAAATCTTTTGAGCATTGTAGGTTTTATTTATGTGTTTCAGGTACCTATTTAATACTGTTTGTAACTCACTGTTTCTTCATGTTGCTTTCAAAGTTTAGCAGCTGGATATAGCAGTGTCATTGTGTACATTTCTGCAGATGTTTAACCACAACATGTGCAAATGTGTCTTCAAATTCCAACATGAACACCAACTGTTGGGACAAGAGGCTTCGGAACGTTATTTTGGACAACAGCCTGGAACTCCCTATTTTCCAATTTCATTCATCATGACCTTTGCTAAGATTGCTGTTAGAAATGGGGTCCCTAGCTGGCAGAGGTTTGCACTCTGTCCAAGTAAGGACCCTCACTCTAGTCAGGGCAAGGGAGTCACATAGCTAAGATAACCCTTGCTCACCCCCTGGATAGCTTGGCTCAAACAGTCAGGCTTGTCTCAGAGACAATGTGTAAAGTATTTGTACATACACACAGTAACAGTGAAAACACCACAAAAAAGTACTCCACACCAGTTTAGAAAAATAGCCAATATTTATCTGAAAAAAACAAGATCAAAATGAGAAAAATCCAACATACACAAGCAAAGGCATAACTTTTAGAATATTAAATACAATTGTAATTCCTTGAATTCAATGAAGTGCTAGACTGAGACAAAGTACCTGATATGCATAAAAAACAAAGACGATATAGGCTGCAGGGGAAGTGATGCATCGAAAGAGCAAGTGAGGCATCAGTTCCTTACTGTTGTAGGGTAAGTGATGCGTTGGTTCCTTACTGCTAGGCAGGGGAGGCAATGCGGCAGTTCTTTACTGCCACAGGGAAGGTGATGTGTCATTCGCAGCATGAAACGTTGGTTCCTTACTGCAGTGTGGTGTCGACGAAGAAAATGGCGCCCAAGGACGAAGTATCAGTGATGCATCGAAAGTCAAGCCGTGATGCCTCGAACACACAGTGATGAAGTAGGTACTATGTTGGAGTCAGGGTGGTGTGTCATGGACTTCAGTGATGCGATGAATGAAACTTACACAGCGGTGGTTCTTCTGACACCCTGCGATGTAAAGCTGTGGCCGGCTTTGAAAACCGTGGTCATTGTGTCAAGCAGGAACCACACTCTGGTGCAGGCAGTGGTGATGCGTCGAATCCTTTCAGCTACATGTCAGTTCAAAATGATGCAGTGAGTCGATGTGTGGATTTTCTTTTTGTAGCACCAAAAACCTCCTTCAAGGGCCCAGCCTGGGTTTGGCACCACTTGACAGGACAGGGCTCTCAGCAGAGGAGCCTAGGTGCTGGCAGCTTAACTCTTTGATGTCCCTAAGAGTTCTTAACAAGAGGCAAGCTCAACTCAAACCCTTGGAGAAACTTTGAAATCAGGATGTAGAAAACAAAGTCAAGTCCTTTCACTACTGGCTACGTACCAAAATACCGTATGGATTAAATATTGATGAGGAATTGTTTGTCCACTTATGAGTCATAGTTGTTGACAAAGTGGCATTTTGAGGATTAATCATATCATATACATATGCTAAGTACTAAAGAAATGAGGTCATATAATTTTTTTATGAACATACCATTGGATGGATACATATAGGTATGAGGTGGCAGTTAGCCGATATCTGGATGACCGTTTTGATTTAGGAATGATTGTGATTAAATAATTGTAGTAACAATATGTTACCAAATGGTTTAGCACAAAGCTTAAACATTAATTTAGATTTGTTCAATAGTGAGATAATATTGATAGGGTCACTAACCAAGAATAATATATATTTTTGCATCTTGTGGTATTATGTTATGCCCTTTCTTTTGGATGTAGTGAATATGCGATTAGATAATGCCCTTGACCTATAACAACAATATGTATGTACTGATATCAACACAGTGGACTGCTTGTAAAAAGTTGTTAAAAAAGATTCTGCATAATTTAAGAAAGCACACATTTTATAATGGAGTCCATGTGGAGATTTATTTTTAACAGAAATTATGTTTTTATTGTTTGACTATAATATCCAGAATGCATCATAATGAGCAGTACGGATATTTGTTATAAAAGGTGAAAGTAAAAAGGGACTCACTTACCGTGAACAAGACTCCCAGGACTTCATGGAGTGCAGTGAATTCTTTGTTAAATAATATATATATTTTATTTAACAAAGAATTCACTGCACTCCATGAAGTCCTGGGAGTCTTGTTCACGGTAAGTGAGTCCCTTTTTACTTTCACCTTTTATAACAAATATCCGTACTGCTCATTATGATGCATTCTGGATATTATAGTCAAACAATAAAAACATAATTTCTGTTAAAAATAAATCTCCACATGGACTCCATTATAAAATGTGTGCTTTCTTAAATTATGCAGAATCTTTTTTAACAACTTTTTACAAGCAGTCCACTGTGTTGATATCAGTACATACATATTGTTGTTATAGGTCAAGGGCATTATATATATATATTTTATTTAACAAAGAATTCACTGCACTCCATGAAGTCCTGGGAGTCTTGTTCACGGTAAGTGAGTCCCTTTTTACTTTCACCTTTTATAACAAATATCCGTACTGCTCATTATGATGCATTCTGGATATTATAGTCAAACAATAAAAACATAATTTCTGTTAAAAATAAATCTCCACATGGACTCCATTATAAAATGTGTGCTTTCTTAAATTATGCAGAATCTTTTTTAACAACTTTTTACAAGCAGTCCACTGTGTTGATATCAGTACATACATATTGTTGTTATAGGTCAAGGGCATTATCTAATCGCATATTGACTACATCCAAAAGAAAGGGCATAACATAATACCACAAGATGCAAAAATATATATTATTCTTGGTTAGTGACCCTATCAATATTATCTCACTATTGAACAAATCTAAATTAATGTTTAAGCTTTGTGCTAAACCATTTGGTAACATATTGTTACTACAATTATTTAATCACAATCATTCCTAAATCAAAACGGTCATAGCGCATATATATATATATATATATATATATAATATATACATGCAAAAAAGAATGGAGAACTCTGGGTAGTTCCCAAGTTTAGGTGGAGAGCTGCTCTAGTAAGGAGCACTCTGCAACACCAGCAACACTCTAGATTTGCTCACCTAAAATGTCTGTTTATCTACCAAAGTTGTTAAGCATTGGATCAGCACAGTGCTACCCACGCTGAGCTAGATAGTGACAACGTCTTTTGCCATTTATACAGTAAAGTCTTTAAGCATAGGCTTGACACAGTGTCATCCTTGCCGAGCTGTAAAATGGCAAAAGCTTTTTTGCCCGTGAAAAGTTTGGGAGAGATCCATCAAGCGGGGGCTGAGAAAAAGGGGCTGTCACAAACTGCATTTTCCTCATTTATTTTTCAATTGGAACATTATGGCACAGCTACAATCCAAACCGGTGAACAAATTTACACCAAATTTGTCAGAAAGCTCGATCTTGGTCTAGGAATAGTGTGTTTTGTGATTTGGTGTAAATCCATTCAGCAGTTTTTGGACAACTAACACTCAAAATATTTTTATATTTCACGCCACAAAGGATCCACAGACCCAACAGATCTGATTGACGGCACCAAATCAACAACGATGTGGTGGCAGCCATACTAGGACTTGGGACTCAGTCCCAAGTTCTAAACATAGTAAAAAAAAAGAGAGAAGGGTGCAGAGTAGGAATACTCTGATCCCCTTAATCCTAGTGGTGGTGTCCCAGAGGGACCCTGTCGGGGGGGGGGGTGGGAAGAACATGTTTTTTTTTTTATTATGGCCAAACTTGCAGAGGAATTCGTAAATCTGCTGCCTTTGTTTTCAAAAAGCAACAGCTCTTGCGCTTCTTTCAGACTTCCTCCACCCCCTAGGTGGACTGTGGCCAGGGGGGAGCAAAACATGTTTTTGGGTTGAAGAGACATGTGACCTCCCTCCCAGAGCCTCAGTGATGCCCCAGGGATCCCACCCCCCAGGGCCGAGGTACAAACTGGAGGAAGAGGGACATGCAGTCCCCCTCCTGGAGCCTTATTATGCTTAGTTGATCTCATCTCCGGGGCCTAAATGCATATAAAAAGAGGAGGGGGCTGCACTGCCTCACCCCCTGAGCCTCTAAGGGCCCTGTAGGACCCCATCTTCCAGGGCCTGGCTCAGTTACTGTGTCCAGAGAGCCCACACCCTGGACACAGTAGTTTCCCTGCTCACACCAGCGCAGGCAAGGACACATATGTCTGCTCCCATCTGGCATGAGCATTTTTAAATTTCCCACCAGGTGAGAGCAAACATGCCTTCCCTGCCTGCAAGGCTGCAGGCATGGAAGCTATATCTGCTTCCACCCAATAGGAGTTTTAAAAATAATCCTGCGTGGTGGGAGCAGAATTCTGTTTCCCTGCCCACGCTCCTGTTGGCAGGGAAACAGAACAGATATTGCTTCTGCCTGGATGGAGCATGCACAAAATATATGCATCCCCTTCGCTGGAGCCCCCAGGGGATAAGGTCCCCTGGACCACCGTATGGCCGAGAAGGGTGGTCTGCATACCACTCCTCCCCTTTCTATTGGAATCCAGCCCTGGAGATTGGATTAGCAGGACATATTAAGGCTTGAGGAGGGGACACACAGCCCCCTCCTCTTTTTATTAGAATTTAGAACCAGGGAATGGGGTCCACGGGCCTATTAAGTCTAAGGTACCTGCATTGGTGCTAGGCTGCCAAAAGGGCATCAGTGCAGGAGAAAATGACAGGAATGCCCCATATTGGATAAATATGGCACATTCCTGCCCTTTCACTGTGGCAAAGAGCAGCACAGCAAGGTGACTTGCTGTGCTGTCCTGCGCCACAGAGGCAATAAATATGGGCCTCATGACTGCTATTGCTGAGATGCATGTTGATAGACAAACCGCTGACATGGAGGCCAGAGGTGCCCCAAGTGAGTCAGTCATGAACATGAAAAACAAGCAGAAACACAAAGTTGAAGGTGATGTCTCCATGGAAAAATAAACTGTGTTTCAGATGTGGATTATGGTTTCCACATGTCGGTAAATAACTGAGGTATGTAGAACCATTATGTAATAGTTTACAAGGCGAAGGAGAAAGTAAGTGCTTCACGGCCAGAAGATGATATGTCTGATTGAATGTTCCAGAAGTCACACTTAATACTTGCCCATAAGGCCAAGCGGCAACGTCAGTTGAGACAAATCCACACCAAACAAAGTTGATCGTCATCTAAATCATTGACAAAGAGTTTGTCAGTATCAGTATCAAGTGAAAGTGACGTAGATGAATGTGTAGTGTCAATGCTTACCTTGGACTGCCGCTTGTGAAGAAAAATACCAGTCAAAGAAAAGTCAACATGAAAAAGTACCAAAGTCATTCAAACTTTGTCTGAAGATTACACTGAAAATAAACAGTTGTTCCATACTTTTCATCATCAACAGTGGAGCATCAATAATCATTATGTCTGAGGAGACATGTAATGAACTATCTCCATTGCCACAAATGAGGCCATCCAAAACCTAGGCTGCATAGACACCCTTGAAAAGCAAAGGTTTCTTTATAGCAATGATGAAGCACAAGGAAACAAAAGTGCAAGCCCCCATCCACGTACTTCAAGATACAGCTTCAATTGCCTGTTTACTCCGTTTCAGCACAGCTGCTGATATGGAACTAATTTCAGTGAACTACAACATGAATGCTCATCACAAAATAGTAAGTGAGTTCCCTTTTTTGTTTCATGGATTAGGAAATCTTGAGACTATGAAAGTTCAATTGTATTTTCACGAGGATGTCCGTTCTGTTGCTCAAAAACACAGAGTTGCATTTAATTTGTAGGAAGCTGTTGAAAAGGAACTTGTATCATTACTTAGACATGATATCATTGAGCATTCTACTGCTCTGACGCTGTGGGCTTCTTCCATAATGGTAGTGCCAGAAAAGGACAGTTTAGGAGCTGTATGCATCTGCATTAATATGCAGCAAGCAAACAAGGCAATTGAAAGAGAACAACATCCATGTCCGTACATGATAACACAATTAAATGGTGCAAATGTCTTCTCATGACTTGATTTAAATAAAAGATATCATCAGTTGGAACTTGAGAAGAATTGCAGGTACATTAAAACCTTTTCTTCACATATTGGTCTGTTTTGAGAAAAGAGGCTAAGCTTCGGTGTGTCATCAGCTGCAGAGATTTTTCAAGATGTCATTAGAAATGTCATACAGCCTGCTGTGACTGTTTTTAACTATAGGGATGCCATATTTGTTTTCAGAGCTACACAGAAGGAACATGACAAATCTCTCAGACAAGTGTGTCATTTACTTGTTGATGCAGGCTTAACACTAAATGCTGAGAAATGTGAATTCAGTAAGGCATAGCTGAAATTCTTTGGCCATATCTTTTCTGATGGGGACATGACACCACAACCAGCTAAGGTTCAAGCATTGTCAACTGCCAGTCTCCCACAAGATGTTTCCATGTTTATGCTTATTTCTCAACATGGCCAGTTACTGTTCCAGATACATACAAGACTTTGCCTCTGTGAGTGCTCCATTGAGAGACCTAACAAAAATAATGTTTCATTTCACTTGTTACATGCATGTGAGCAAAGGTTTAAGGGAATCAATCAAGCTAAATGTTACTGAAATGGCACATTTTGATCCTAAACTACATACAGAAGATGCTGTTGGCGCTATCCCGGTTGGGTTAGGTGCAATCCTTGCACTGCACAATAGACAACCAAATGCTGAAAGATATATTGCGACATATGCAAGCAAAAGTTTGTCCCAGACTGAACAAGCTTATTCACAACCTGAAAATGAGAGTTTAACAGTGGTGTGGCTTGTGAACATTTCCATGTGTTTCTATAAGGAAAACCTATCGCGGTTGTGATAGATCATCAAGCATTGCTGATCATTTTTGGCAATCGAAAGACCAAGATCCCTTTGTTCATTGGACGTTTCGGTTTACGATTACACAAATAGAACTACACAATTGTGCATCGCCAACGGAAAGATCAATACCTTGCCGACTATTTCTCCAGAGTACCTCTATAGTGTCAAGGTAACCCTTCAAAGACAGCTGAGGCCTACGTAAACTTAATTGTGAAATACACCAGCTGCTATTTCATTGGAACAAATTGTCACTTCCATCAGTCAAGATTGTGACATGTTAAAACTGAAAGACATTATTACACATCAGTCATTGAACTAACGTGCTCGACCCCTTACCAGTGACAGTGAATATCAGAAGTTTAAGAATGTAAAAGATGAGCTGCCTATGACACAACTAGGCCTAATCCTGAGTGGGTCTGAGAATTGTCATTCCGGAGAGTCTGCGACAACAGATAATTGAAGTAGCTCATGAAGGACATCATGGCATCAGTGCCACAAAACGAGCTCTATGAGATCAAGTCTGGTACCCTTAACTTGATGAAAGAGAGTTCAAGACCTGTCATCTATGCAACTACCTGTCACCAAAAGCTACTCAACATACCTTAATTATGTCAGAGTTGCCAAAGCATGCATGTCAAAGAATTGCTGTTGAATTTTCGTTCTGCTTTACAATGGACATCACCTGATGGTAATTGTGGATGAATACTCTCACTTTCTATTAATAGAAAATCTCTCATTTATCACTCAGGAAAGAGTCATTGAGAGATTAGATGGCATCTTTGCGACATGGGGCCTTCCTACATTTAAAAAATCTGACAACGGCCCACCTTTCAATAGTCGAGCATTGAGAGACTTTCTCAATGTGCTTAATGTGAAGCATCAGAAGAGCACACATCTGTGGCTACAGGCTAATGGCCTTGTTGAATGTTTCATGAGTACATTAAAGAAAGCTGTTCAGCGTGCTGCATTAGAAAAGCTCAACCTCAAGACTGTCTTGAATTCTATCCTACAAGCTTACCGTTCGACTCCCACTCGACCACAGGGAAAAGCCCTGCAACACTGATGTTCGGGAGAGCAATGATGACCAGGTTACTTCAGTGGATTAACACACAATCAAAAACTGAGGAAGAAACTCATACAAAAGACTTGGTCGTAAAATGAAAGAGACAGCATGCTAAAGACATTGTTTTCTCAAGAGGAGATCGAGTGCTCGTCTGTCACCAGAGAAAACGTAAATCTGATGCTCCATTTGATGCTGATCCATTCCATGTTGTAACGGGCAAAGGACACTTGGTGACTGCCTAGCGTCCTGGGAAATCCATTACACAAGATTCCTCACATTTTAGATATATGGCTCATTGCTTGTCAGATACTGATGTCAACGTAGAGACTGATTCAGAAAAGACAATTGAAAAACCCAAGACTGCTGTTGCTTTTGCATTGCCAAAGCAGATCATGGACACTCCTGTGGTTGATTCCCAGTTTCCGAAGACCTGATCGGGATGAGCCATCAAAGCACCAAGAAGGCTCATTGAAGAGTTTGATTGCGCATATGAATGTAAGAAATTTAATTTTTTTATTTAACAGGGGGAGATGTAGGCGGTCATTCCAACTTTGGCGGGCACCGCCAATCGCCCGCCATGCGGCCAAAAGACTGCTGCCGGCATTCCAACATTCCTGCTGGGCCGGCGGGCCCTAACAAAGTTAGCGCCCGCCGGCCCAGCGGGAATGTGGCCGCAACACAGAAGCCGGCTCCGAATGGAGCCGGCGGTGTTGCGGCCGTGCGACGGGTGCAGTTGGACCCGTCGCGCTTTTCACTGTCTGCTAGGCAGACAGTGAAAAGCTGGCCGGGGCCCTGTTAGGGGACCCCTGCACTGCCCATGCCAGTGGCATGGGCAGTGCAGGGGCCCACAGGGGCCCCAGGACACCCCTTACCGCCAGCCTCTTCCTGGCGGTGTAAACCGCCAGAAACAGGCTGGCGGTAAGGGGGTCAGAATCCCCAGGGCAGCGCTGCTTGCAGCGCTGCCCTGGTGGATTCGCCCAGCCGGGGCAAAAACGGCGGGAAACCGCCGGCCCCGGTTTTCCGACCGCGGCTTTACCGCCGCGGTCAGAATGGGCTTGGAAGCACCGCCAGCCTGTTGGCGGTGCTTCCGTCATTCTGCGCCCTGGCGGTCCAAGACCGCCAGGGTCAGAATGAACCCCGTAGTGTCATGTGAGTGTGAATGACAAAACCTTTTGGCTCCAGAAAGACTCTGTAGAGTGACAACGAGGGTGTGAGAACATGGTGAAGTTAATGCAGGTTTAGAATGTTGAGATTGTGGTTACACGCAGATGAATAACGATATGTAATACATAGCTCTGTGTGTGGCATATTCATTGGCAGGTACCCAGTCTGTGGAGGACGCTACACATATGATATCATATTCCTTCAAGAAACATGCATGGCAACACCATGGCTACTCCCTGATTACACTAACCACTCTAAATGTGCAACACCACTGGTCACAACAAGGAACAGTGGTGATTTGTAGATAGTGTGCAGGACTGAAATATGTTTGGTATCTAAAGAATGGCAGAACCTTCATGACAACCTCCAATTTTATGACATCAAACTGTTTGACAACTCTACATTGAGAACAATAAACACATATGTGCTCCAGAAAAAGATGCAAGGCTTGCTAAAACTTTTAGATGCCATTAAAGAAGTGCTTTTAAAAACAAACCAGCCTCACATGCTCACAATCATGTGTGGTGACTTTAACTGTAAAATAGGTGAATGGGGAATTAATGATGTCAACAAATGCAATGAAATAAGCACTGGGGATCCTGACCATCAGCCATGATTTCTCTAAGAGGGACGCAAGCATCCAGCCCATTTTTTGCTCAAGTGATAGCTTCATATCAGAACTAAACTCCTGTGAAAATGACCACAAATGTTTTTCTGACTTATAACACCCGTAGGGCCCAATCTGTTATTGATTATGTTTTCCGAAAGGCAGCAGACTAGAGCAATTTTGAACATTTGCAGCTACAACAGCTACAATGGCAAATCAAGAGTGGCCATAAACCCCTAACACTTGAATTGAAATAAAATAGACAATCTAAACAAAGACAAAGTCTAAAACATGGAATCCTCTTGGGATGTCGGAGGGCAAGGAAGGAGCGGATGGACTCCTGACCTTGCAGCAAACCTAATCAGTTGGAGGAATGAACCCGCCACAGCTGATCTACAAATATTCATCCTGAAAAGCCAAACGGAAGATTATATATTTCTACTGTATGGTGAATTATCGAGCACATTAATACTGATTGTTTCCAAGAAATGCACCATCAAGAAAAAATCCAAAGCAAATGCCAGCACATGTGACAGGTAGTTTGACGCGACTGCAAAAATAAATGTGTGACATGTGGTTTGATGAGGACTGCAAAAATCAAAAAAATTGAGCTGGAGTCAATTATATATTATGAGCCATCTAAAGGTAAAATCAGGGAGGTGAGATCAAGCTATAAGGCCCTAATAAAGAGGAAAAGATGGAAGCTGTGAATAAAAAGTGGAAATAAATTGAACAAGTGGCATCTGGTAAGGATTCAAGGGATTTTTGGCTCAAAATAAGAGATAGTTCGGGAGTCAGGAAAAATCACCTGCAGTCAAATATCAGTTGGGGATCATCGGTAGCCCACTTCTCCTCAGTTTTTAGCTAAGCTCTAGAAGACAATGTCATCTGTCAACCGAATGTTGAAGCACAGTCTGTGTGTGGACCTTAGAAGATGGTCAAAGGACCACTTGTGGTTTGTAAAGAAAAAGTGAGGGAAGCATGAAAAAAGGGAATGTCCCTGGTCCTAATATGAAGCCCGAGGTGTTCCTCTCAGACAGAGACTAGTGGACCGAAATTGTAAAAAAAAGTTTTCACAACAATCTCAGCAGATGTGTGATGTCCTTCATCTTGCCAAAACAGTACCATTACCTCAATCCACAAAAAATGCCAGAAATTCTATAGATCCATTAGTCTAATAGAAATTGACTATAAAATATTCCTAAAAGTGATTGTCAGGAAACTTGATGACTGGATTCCCAATGAGAATATCCTTTCTCTCATCCAAGGTTGGTTCAGAGAAGGCCTTTCAACTATTAACTGAATATTCACTTTCTTACATATTGTGCATAGATCTAGCACTACCAAAAATGCCCATATATGTAACCCTTTTAGATTTCACCTCAGCCTGCAACTTGTAGCCAAGGCAAAGCGAACAACCATGCGGATCGATACAGCACGTCTGTCCTCAATACAACTCTTGTGCACTCATACCACCTTGAAATTTTGACTAATCCAAATGGGCTTTTCAGTACAAAATTCCACAGTGGGAATGGAGTAAAACAAGGGTGTCTGTTGGGCCCTCTCTTGTTTTCTTTGTACAGCAACAATCTTTATGAACCAGTAAGAACTGCCACAGAGGATAGAAACCGCCATGATAAACAAATTTAAAATTTCAGCCCCTTTTACATGCGTATGATATAAACCTGATTGCCAAAACTGCGAGGGGTTTGAAGGCTCCATTGGCAAACATGGAAACATTAATCAACTAAAAATAAAAACCACATGACGTTCATAACAAACTGAAAGAAGATTTTTGTCTTCTGTGTAAACAGCTCAACCCTAGAAGAATCGGAATCCTTCAAATATCCAGGGGTAGAAATCAACAGAAACCTCAGCTGGACTACACATATCCAAACTATCCTCGAAAAAGCAGAGGCATCAGCAAATGCTCTCACAAGGCTGGTCAGGAAAATGGACATCAATTTACCAACCACATTGATTAGGCCTTCTTGACAAAGGTAGGAAGTCTAATTGTCTATGGTGTAGAACTCTGGGAACTGGATAAGAGAAATTGCCATGTCGACCGCTTTCAGAGGGCATTTTGAAAATCAATCCTCAACCTCTCCAAATTATTTCTTACTGTTATCCTGGAGTCTGATGTGGATTACACCCCCATAAAAAAATGGCAGATGTATTCCCTAAAATACGTCTTGGAAAGACTAAAATCATGCCGAAACAATCTGATTGACTGGGCCTGGGAGCAACATTTTAAGCTGCATAGCAAGTGCTCTTTCACAATAATGTGCATAAAGAAAGTAAGACACTTAGGCTGATATTTATGAAAAATGGTGCACAACTGCGCTAACGCAATTGTTAGTCATTTTTTTTAATGCTGGCTGACACCATTCCCTAACACTATCGATGCACCATATTTATAAAATGAAGCACAATGGTGCTAAGGAATGGCTAGCGTCTGAAAAAAAGAAACTAGCCGGTGAGGTATTACGTTAGGGGAAATGGCCCTAGTGGGTCAGAAATTATGGTAGGCTGGTTAGCGGCAAACTATCTGCCACTAGTCAGCCTAGCATCATTTTTTTACACACAAGCAGCCCAAAAATTACTCCTTTCTAAGTATAGAGAGGAGTTATTACCCCTAGTCCAGTGCCCACTCAGTGGGACCAGTGTCCTCTGGGCAAGCCCTACATACCCAGTGCCAGCCAGGAGGCCCCATGTAAGGGGCCCCCAATGGCACATCACACACATGCACTTACCTGCAACTTACCTGGGATGGGCTCTTTCCTCCTGTAGTATCCCTGTGGTGTGGATGGTGGGTTGCTGGGGACTGGGGTGGGCACCTTTGTGCCCATTCCATGGTGTTCGTCCACGGAAATGGGCATACCCGCACTTTAACACCTGGTCTGACCTTTGCATCCATTATACCTGGTGCAGGTATGATGTGGGGCAAGGGTTTACAAAGTGGCGCAATGCTGACATTGTGCCAGTTTGTAAATATGGCATGGGGTTGGTGGCTGTTCTGCTCCACGTAGAGTAAACAAATGACACTACAGCGGTGCAAGGGGTGTGTAAATAGGCTCCTTGTTTCAGCACTATCCCAAGCCCCTAATAATCGTCAAATGGTTTCAAAGAGGCAAATAAACTTCGTGGTTACCAAACAATATATGCACTCTATAAAAGAACAGAGAATCTGCGCACTCTACAACTTATCCCACATTAAACAAAAAGGGATGTTTGATCCTTCACCAAGTGTACAACAGTACTTACTTCTACTGGCTAACCAGAGAGAAAGGAGGCTTTTTGCCCTGTCCAGAGGAGGCAGTTCACTGTTAAATGAAACTCTGAGCAGGAGTACCACAGCCATCTCTGCTAAATGCCTCTGTGGTGCCACAGGAGATTTGTGACACTTCTTACTGGAATGCCCCATGTACATCGCTATAAGATTGAGCTCTAACAGTAGGTTGCTTCAAAAAGAAAAATTAGATGAGCAGGATAAAAAAATCTTTTATCTTCCAAGTGACTTGTCCTAGCAAGCAACACACCTTACAGGAATTTTCATGAGGAAAAGCTGGTACCTGAGGGCAAATTTGGTAGAGATGTGGAAGTTTGCCAGCCCAGCCCTTTTTCTGTGAAATTTACTATCAAGGTCCATGACTAGATATATTTTGAGGAAGACTTGGTTTGTGTGTGGCCTGTTATCCTTTAAAATAATATGAACATTTTCTTTCTCTTTAAAAAAAAATATGTAGCCTTATACATCTGTATTTCATTTTTAATCTTGAAAAGGCAGCCTTGCTTTACATGTTGGCCGAAAATATTGTTAATAAAATCAAAAATTATAATTCTTCAGTACACACCTTGACCTTTGGAAGATTTCGGAAGGACTATCAGGACCCTTAGAGGACTGCTCTGCTGGCTGAGTCCTGCCTTGCTCCCCAAAGGACTGCTGTGCTGTTACCAGAGACTGCCCTGCTGTGAGAGTCCTGCCTTGTTCCCCAGAGGACTGCTTTGTTGGAGTGTGTCCTAAGTTCCCAAATGGTGCCACCCATGTCCTGGGCTCTTGAAAGTTATGTTAGAGGTGCTGCTCTTGCCTAACCCTAAAACCTTGAACTTAGAAACATTTGCACCAAAAAGTGCCAGAATAACCGACCGAAGACAGAGCCCTACCTCCTAGCTGATCTGCCCAAGGTGCATCATCGGTTGGCCTAGCTTCATGTTAATCCTCAATACTTCATGTTAACCCTCGATACATTCTTATCTGCAGCAGCTAATCCTGTTCAATAGAACCGCTCATCTATGGTATCCGGCCTCATGTCGCCCTCTTTGGCAACAGCTTGCAGCTTCATCCCATTGGAGGATGAGACTTCCAAAATGTTGTCTAAGTCCGACAGGCTTCCCTTCAACAACAAAAACCTGCTTGGCCTGAGAATCCAGCTTTTCCCGTCATCATCAGTGCTCATTGGGAACAACTCATCCTCCTCAGACACAGCCTGCTGCCTTGCACTGCTGAACACTACCTTCTTCTGGAGTTTTGATTGAAATTTCTTCAAAGTCGAGGTAAGCCGAGACAGGGCTCCATCCACCTTGTGTGTCCAAAACATGCTCCACACCTCTGAGTTTGCTCCAGTGTCGTGCGACTAGATACCTGCGAATGGTGGCACTTTGATCTTTTAGGCACTAGATTTCGCTAAAAACTGTACACAATCAGAACTCCGATTCTATTGATTAGATTTATTTTGTTTTGGTTTTATTTTATGTATTAAATTGTGTTCTATTTTTCTAAATTGCTTTGGGATTTTTTCTTGTGTTGTTTTTTCAATTTATTACTGTTTGTGTGCTGCATGAATACGCAAGACCTCTAAGTTAAGCCACCTGCTTTTGTGGCAATCTACCAGAGAGTTAAGCAAAGGTTAATTTAGTGAGTTTTGTGGTTCACCCTGACAAGGATTGTGCCTGTTGCCTGAATGAGGCTTCCACCCCTGCCCAACCAAAAACCCAATTTCTTACAAGCAGTATTACAGATAGTGCCCAAGAGTGCAACAGGTGTGTGCACCCACTTTATACGCCCCTGGAGCACTATGGTATTACAAAAGAGGCTGCAGATGCTTGTACTATAACACTGAAAGTGCTGCACACATGTAGCACCAGCACTATCTTCAGAGAGCTTCTCATTTGCATAGGGGCGAGGCCCCAATCAAATGAAGGGGCTCACTTTGACTCTGTGCCTGCAACATATTAAGGAAGTTGGCACAGAGACTAACATGCCATTAGGGAGTGCACTGAGACAGTGCCACAATGAGGTGGCACACTATCAGCTTTCCCTGAGGGCAGCCCTTTGGAAGGCTGAAAGAGGGACCCATGGACCCCTGAGACATCCTCATGTGGTCACCTTCTGCTCCCACCTGCAAGGGTATCTCTATCCTGTCTTCAACATCCATGTGGATTGCCACCTGCACTGTAATACACAGAGCAGCTTTGAAGCAGCCTCTCCCTATTTAACTGAATACATTTCCCTCAGGGCAGCACACCCTTGCATCAGCTTTGGGGGCACTGCATTCATTGTAATGGGACGTACTGTCCCTGTTGCACCCAGCAATTCTGTTTAAAGATGCGCCATGGTGTACATAATATTGACAATACAGGCAATATTGCTATAATTTTCTTGTATGTCTATGGTGGTTACTTTGAGGCAGAATCAAAAGTGTCAAAGTATTTATTTATTAACTTTCTGATGCGCATGCATGGTAACAATGGAACTGCAGTTATTATTTGCCTAACCTCATACTGCACCAAATATGTCAGACCAGGGCCGGCTTTAGGACTGTTGGTGCCCGGTGCGACAGTGTATTTTGGCACTCCCTCCCCCATGACCTCCTCCTCGGTTTCACTCACTACCACCTGGCAAATGTGCCCCTCATCTCTCCATCGCTCCCCTTTCACATACATTCATGTGTTTTCAAGCACTTCTACAGGCTGGCTTTACTAATCCACTCAGCTATCCACATAAAATATAGGGGCATATTTAGGAGCCCCTAACACCATTCTAATGCCACATTCGCATTTTGACGCTAATCTGGCTTTAGAAGGCAAAAATGCAGTGCCATAGTTACAAAGTGGTGCAATGCACGCATTGCGCAACTTTGTGTCCTTTTGCGTTACATTATGCCTGCGCCAGGCATAGTAAATGCAAGGGTGGCATTCCCCCATTATGGGGGGGGGGACACAAAAAATGGTGCAAAGAAATCTGACAGATTTCTTTGCGTCATTTTTTCCAGTCACTTTTAACATCTGCTCACAGCAGGTGTTAAAAGTAGGCTTCCGTTGGTTACAATGGGCCTCCGGGTGCTTTGCAGGATTAGCATCAAAATATTTTATGCTAAACCTGCAAAGTGCCGGACTAGCGTCAAAAATTGTGATGCTAGTCCCCTAACTACTGCCATGGTGTGCAGTACTTTAAATACAGCGCACACATGGTGGTGCTAGGGGGCGCTAAGGGGAGCAAGAAAAGTGGTGCAGCACTGTGTGCAGTGCCACTTTTTTCAAATATGTCTCATAGGGGCATATTTAAGAGCCTCTAGTGCCAATCTAACACCACATTAGTGTAATTTTGTTTAAGCTAATGTGGTGTTAGAAGGCCAAAAACACGGTGCCATATTTACATAGTGGCACAATGCATGATTTGCGCCTCTTTGTAACCCTTTGCACTACATTATGCATGTCCCAGGCATAATGTATGCAAAGGGGGCATCCTCCTATTAGAGGGCCAAAAAAATGGCGCAAAACAATCGGACATATTTCTTTGCGTCATTTTTTTACAGCACTTTTAACGCCTGCTCTGAGCATGTGTTTAAAGTTGGCTTCCGTTGGTTACAATGGGCCTCTGGGTGCTGTGCAGGACTAGCGTCAAATTTTTTTACGCTAATCCTGCAAAGTCCCGTACTAGCATCAAAAATTCTGATTCTAGTCCACTAGCAACCACCATGGTTCCCCATATTTTAAATACAGCGCACACATGGTGGCGTTAGGGGGGCGCTAAGGGGTGCACGAAAAGTGGCGCAGCACTGTGTCCAGCATCACTTTTTTAAATATGTTCCAGATGGGCATATCTAAGAGCCCCTAGTGCCATTCTAATGCCACACTAGTGTCATTTTTTTAACGCTAATGCGGCATTAGAAGGCCAAAAATGCTGCGCCATATTTTCAAAGTGGCACAATGCATGCCTTGCGCCACTTTGTAACCCTTTGCGCTACATTATGCCTGCACCAGGCAAAATGTATGCAAAGGGGGCATCCCCCTGTTAGGGAGGCCAAAAATATGACGCAAAGAAATCTGTCAGATTTCTTTGCATCACTTTTTTCTGGCACTTTTAATACCTGCTCAGAGCAGGCATTAAAAGGATGCTTCCATTGGTTACAATAGGCCTCTGGGTGCTTTACAAGATTAGTGTCAACATTTTTTACGCTAATCCCGCAAAGCACCGGTCTAGTGTAAAAAAATCTGATGCTAGTCCCCTAACTACCGCAATGGTGCACCGTATTTTAAATATAATGCACACATTGTGGCGTTAGGGGGCAGTGCCACTTTTCTTAAATATGCCCCATAGTTCTGTTTTTTGCAGAAGGCATATTAACCCTCTATACTACTTAATGTTGAGTCAAAGCTGCCACTAGGTAAAACTCCCATCTATGTGGTCCAACAACGCAAAAAATGCAGCGCCAGATTTACAGTGGTGCAATGCATGCATCGTGCTACTTTGTAACCCCTTGTGCCACAATATGCCTTTGCCGTAAGGGGGGGCTGTAAAAATGGTACAAAGAAATCTAAAAGATTTATTTGCGCCATTTTTTGCTGCATTTTTAATGCCTGCACAGAACAGGCATTAAAAGGTGGAACACCAGTATTTATAGTGGGCCACAATGTGCTTTGCAGGATTAGTATCCTAATTTTTTATGTTTATCCTGTAAAGCCCAAAACTAATGTCAACATTTTGGAGCTAGTTCCCTAACTACTACCATTGTGTGCTGCATCTTAAATATGGCGCACACATGGTGGCGTTAGGGGGGCTCTAAGGGGCACGACATGTGGCACTACATTGGATGCAGCACCACTTTTGTTAAATCTGCCACTTTGTATTTATGCAATTCGATCTTACTTTTGGGCTGGTTATGAGTCAGGAAGATTGAAACGACCCCATGCAATGTCTCTCTGTATGAATCCAGCTGGATTGGTTTTTCCAGGTTTGGGAGAACCAGGCTCGATTTTTCTGGCTGGTATTCTAGCTGGAAAAATTGCATGAGGCTTTGGCAACATCCAAGTCTCTTTCCAGGTGATATCCCTAAGAGAGGAACAAATAATGTTCCCCCTACTAGAAAAAGATTCCCCTTTCCCACCTCTACCCCCACCCACACCCTGATGCAAACATTAAACACCTGTTGGGTGCAGGTGGTAAATATATGCAATAAAACCTGCATGGAGTGGTGAATTCTGTGAGGTTTTCGACTGGATAAATTGGTTCTACAAGGTAATTTTCCACCCCATGGGGTTTATCATAGTTGCACAGTATGGGGGTGATTATAGCGGCCGTAACAGTAATCTGTGATTTGTCTCGTCCCCAGTACCCAACAATTCGTAATCAGGGCCTTTATGTATAATAAGAAGTATAACTCTAGGGTTCTTTAATGTGCATATTTTTCGCTATTCCAGGTAAGAAAACACTGGCATTTTTTATTTGTTTTGAATATGTGGATAGAGTCATGCTGGGGAGATGGTGGAGTGGAAGGTTGATTTGGCCACCAGGGCTGGAGCGCAGGCATATGACTGTCCAGGAAAAACATAGGCCCTAATTTTGACTTTGGAGGTCTATTCGCCAGACCGCCAAAGTCAAACCCGCCACTAGTCCGCCAGTGTTGGGGTGGGGGTATGCATGCATGCGCGGAGGGGGCAGGAGTAGGGGGAGTGAATACGTGCATGTATGTGGATGTGTGAGCATGAATGGGTGTGAATGAGAGGGGTGGGGTGTGCGTGCATGTGTGCGGGTGGTGGGGGATGCATGGAGGCGTGTGGATGTCGGGGGTGCGTGTTCCTGCAACAGGGATAGAGATTCCTGTCACCGTCTGTGTGACTGCCAGGCTTCTCGTGGCAGTGCGACCACCATGAAAAGCCTGATTGCTGTAGGGGCTGGGTCTGGGTCCAGCTGTGATGTTGCCCATTGACCCCTGCAGCAGTTAAGACAGGAAGAATGGCTCCAACATTAGAATTATCGGAACAGATGATTCCAAGATTGAAGCAACTTGCAGTTCAGAGCTTAGTTATTTCACCAAGGGTTAACACTCCAGGTGAAGTACGCCAAATCACAACTAGGGTCTTAGGCTTCATTTTAGCGTAATCTATTTCTTTTGTAATTTGCTTATTATTTGAAATGTTCTGAAAACCATGCAAACATCATCCTTTGCACTTCAACCTATCTTCTTTTAGTTCCCTTAAATCTGGTTATATTTATTATACTATGCACATCTTCCTCCCAGGGGCATTTCTCAGAAGCATTTTTTAAGCCCATCCACAGACGGGATGCGCATACCCAACACTGAAGCCATCAGTTATTTGTTGCCATAATTTCATTCTTGTTTTGGCAGTGGTCTTGAACACCAAGGGGCATATTTATGAGCCCCTTATGCCACTTTGTGCCACATTAGCATAATTCTATTATGCTAATGTGGCATTAGGCTGGCAAAAATGCTGCATCATGTTTACAAAGTGCCACGTTGTAAACCCTTGCGCCACATTATACCTGCACCAGGCATAATGTATGCAAGGGGGGGCGTTCTGGTGGTAGGAGGCTCAGAAAAATGGCGCAGTGGTGTCTATGAGATTCTACTTCGCCATTTTTAGTCTAATTTTTAACGCCTGCCTGAGGGAGCCATTAAAATTACTCTCCCATTGTTTTCAATGGGCCTCTTTTAACTTTGCAGGATTAGTGTCCACATTTTTGGTACTAATCCTGCAAAGCGCCAAACTAGCGTCAACATTTTTGACGCTAGTTTCCTAATGTTCGTCTTGGTGCACCATATCATCAATACGGCACACACATGGTGGCCTCAGGGGGGCACAATGGGGTGCAAGAAAGGTGGTGCAACATGATATGATGCGCCACTTTTCATAAATATGGCCCCAAATGTCCCATTAGGTGCACCTCCTTTCTGACCACCTCCTTTGGAAGCACTCATAGTTCTTCTTCATAGAATTTGTATTTCTGACTCACCTTGTGACAAGATTGGATAATGGAATAGGCAGGATCGATGAATGGCGTTTTTGTTTGGTGAATTAGAATGGATTCTAAATCCACAAAATCGCTGCCATTCTGTCCAATGATTTAAGATTATTCACAAGAAAAAAGAGGTACCAGTTTGCCTCAATCTGGTAATGAGTTTAGAAGAAATAAATTACATACTTCCTGTTTGTATGTCATATGCTGTCAAAGCGGTGTTTCTGCACCTGTGTATTTTTCGTGTGATTTCACTGGCCGGAAATATTACGTGAGATAAAATTCGCTGCACTGAAATCATACCTGGTGAAACTGATTCCACAGGACACATACACTACAATGGGGCAATTTTACCTATCGCATGGATGATTTTACTAGATGGTAATTGTAAATTGGATGTGATTTTACTCTGTCCGATTTACTATGTAATTCATTATCAGGGCCTTCGAGCGAAGCTCTCAATATAAGTATCAGACCATGAAATCAAACATGCATGACACTTTGAATCAGGAAAGAGATGCAGGTAATTTGGAATTTAATTAAACTACGTTTTCACTTGGTGCCTGTCACTTTAACAATAACTGTGTGCTCAGATGCTAGAAGAGGAGAAGGTATAGAATGTACTAGGAGCCTTAACCTTAGAGGAGAGCACAGGCAAGGGTGTAGCAAGATATGCAAATGGAAAAGGAAGCATAGAGAGGCAATGATTCAACTTTGCTTTATGTATCATGCATGCATTTGAAACATATGTCTTATGGATGGCTAGGAGGGAGAACCTTTGTGACCATGGGCTGTAAGATGCATTCTGCAGGTAGCCCATGCGCCACCCACTCTCACCTATCCCTCTTGCCATATCTTGCCACTGCATGATTTCCAAGATTTCATGTAGGGCAGAGAGAGAGATGTGGGAGAAGAGACACCTGGGCATAGAAGGGGTGGTACAGAAGGAGAGGGAGACACCTGGGCACAGGAATGATGAGGGACAGTGAATTAAAACCCAAAGAACAAAACCATATATAATATATTCCATTACAAGTGTCAAAAATATATGTACAAACATTTTGTCTAAACATGTAGTTGAAAATAAACTTCAAACTAAGATATCGCCACTAACTTAACAACTGAGGCCTGATTTAGAGTTTGGCGGATGGGGTACTCTGTCACATCAAGCCTATTACGATCTCCAAAGGCTATTATGGGATCGTAAGACAGCAGACAGGAAATCCGTTATGGTTGTGATGGAGTAACCCCCCCAGCCACCAAACTCTAAATCATGCCCATAATCTTCAAACTGACCATGTGGGTCTCACACTCCTTCTGCTGTGTTGTTAACTAACTTCACCCGATGTTGTGCGTTCTTCCTGCAGCAGCTTGTTCCTGTCTTGGTTTGTATCAAGGTCTACTCAGAGGTCTTTGAAATATCCTCTTTAAGTGTTTCTACACCATTTTTCTAACCACCATCACTCTACTCAGATTACAAATCTGGTTGTCTTCTAATTTGACTGCATTTATAAACAGTTTAACCACTCTTTGTGGACTACTATCATTGTCAATTTTGTTCCACACTTTGCCAGTTTTATCCTGAACAAATCATCCACAGAAACTACTGTACACTTTACTGAATGTCTGATATCATACTGCCTATTCCTGCATAACATTTTTTCTTGGTGCCTCATTTTCCAATCAACTCCCACCTCCACGTCTTCTTCTTTTCCATTGAGATGATTAGTCCAAGGTGGGCACATCAAAGAGTTGGGACTGCTTTCCCTAAACAACTCAAAAGGCACTTTGCCTGTGACTGAATGTATGGTGAGGCGATACACTTCGACTATTGTCTAAAGGTCCTCTCTTCAATCTTTTGCTTCCTGTATGGCTATTTGTATCAGCTCTTAAGCACTTTATTGAATCTTCCAACTACTCCATTAGACTCTGGATGGTACAGAGCGCATTTCTTATGATGTATACCCCCTATCAAAAGACATTTTCCATTTCTATGGAAACCAGTTGTACTCCTTTTTCCATCAAAATAGACCAAGGCACTCCCTATCTAGCAAAGATCTCCTTCAAGAATTTCACCACATTCTTTCTCTCAATTTCTTGAGTAATTTTTATTTCTGGCCACCCAGAGAACAAATCCACCAAAGCATGATGTTGCCCTGAATTTCTGTTCAGAGGACCTAAAATGTCTAAGGCTACTTGGTCCCATGGTCTCTGAGGTTGCTCTATTAACACCATGGGTTGTGTCCTGGTTTTGCAAACCTTGTTGCTGTTTCTGCAATTCAGGTATTCTGTAATTACATGTTCACCTGTTTATCTAGACCCAGTCACCAAAAATGTAGTCTTAGCCTCTCTTTGGTTTTGTTGACCCTCAGGCATCGCTGATGCACCATGTTCATCAACTTGCATCTCAGCCCTGCAAGTGGAATCAATATAGTGTCCCTCCACATCAAGCCATGATGTGTTGCTAACTCATTCCTGACCTCCCAATATTTCTTGCACATTTCATTCAAATTCTTGCATTCACCACAGCCTTTCTCAATGAGTTCTGTAACATTTGTCAAGTCCTCATCTATAGTCATCTTCCCATTTCTCCTTACTTATAATCCCTTCCATGATTTCACATACCTCATAGTCATCCAATTCCCACAAAACTTTCCTCAAATGGCTACTCTACCCCTAACATTTTCCCATCAACCAACATTGATAAGCAATCTGCCACACAATTTTCAGTCCCCGGTATATACTCAACCTTGAAATTGAAGTCCAGCAATGAAATTACCTACTTGCAAATAGTACTTAAAACTGCGTCCATACACTTTCTGTCAAAAATTTCTTTCATTGGTAGTGGTCTATTCTGACCACAATGTGTGTCCATTAAAAGTTCTTCAGTTTTTTTTTATTGCCCAAATTATGCACAGGTCTTCTCTTGGTCACTGAGTAATGAGTTTCGTGTTCTTTTATACTCCTAGACAAGAACATTATACTGCATTTTTCCTTTCCACACCTTGTTTCAGAACAGCGCTTAACCCTTTTGCACTAGCATCTGTAACTTATATAGATTCATCCTGTGTTCAGAAGCTTTTCAATTAAGGGCCATTAGACAATGCCTCTTTAAGATCATCAAATTCTTTGTTACACATTGCGGACCATGTACATTTTACTCCTTTTTTAAGAGTTTCCTCATGTTATAGACCCGGGCTGTAAAATTGGTGATACATTTGTGATAATATTCCACCATCCCCAAGAACTTAATCAAGTCTAATTTACTTTCGGGAACAGCCAACCGCACAATAGTTTCCACCAATTCTTTACTTGGACTGATCCCACTTGCTGACAGTTTGTGTCCTAATTAGATGTTTTACTCACACCTAAACATACACCTACAATACCAAGCCAAAGGCATCCTTGTGAACCTAAACACTCTGAAGGGAGTGATAAATGCGGTGAGATCCTTAGAATTTTCTCTCCATACTATCCAATGATAGGCAGCCTATAAGTCTAATGTGGATAATACTGTTGCCCCTTCTAGCTGTTTCAGGATTTCAGAGATGTTTGGCAACGGAAACACATCTACAAATACCTCCCTTACATACACACAGAATCCCCCAAAGCCACCAAGGCCACCCTGTCAGACATCTCCACTTCATTATTTATGCACTCCTTCTTTAATCTGTCACTTCCATCTTTAACTTTTCTGCCTCATTGCTAGGGGAACCCCCTTACCTTAGTGACCATAGACACAGCATTTTTTTAAGATTATGTCATGGGTGTATACCTTCAGAAATCCTATTTGGTCATTAACTACCTTGAGGAATTCGATCTACCAAGACACACTCCTCAAATGACCCATCTCACCCTGGAACACTACTACAGCACACAATCCAGGACTACTATGTTTCTCTTTATCCACCCTGTGCTATTTTCTTTTCAAAAGGATCTGCAGTGAACTTTTCAGATCCAGCATTACTTCCAAATCCCCTTGATGGATCCAACTTATGATACTATATCCTTCATTGGATACATACTCATTTCCTGCTGTTATCTACTTTTGATACTCCAATTGCCCCTAGAAATATCCTACCAGTTTGATGGGTTGTCTCCATAGGCTAGGGGTCTCATATCAGGCGTGAACAAGTTTACTTTATCAGACAAATTCTTCTCAAAGTAAATCCTGGGAATGAGGGTGATTTTTGATCCTGAGTCAAAAAACATGTTGACCCATTCACTTGCACAAGATCCTCCAGTCCACGTCTTTTCCGCACTTGTAAGACAATTTCACCAACTTGCACATCATCATACTCCTCCTCCACAAGAACTTCACACCAACTAACTTCCTTTACTTTTATATTCTTTTATAATCTGCAATACCTTGTATAGTGACCTATCATACCACATGCTTTGCATACCACACCCTCTGCCAAGCACTTCTTGTCTTTGACCATATCACCGACCATGCCACATATGAAGCATTTCCCAGAAAATATTTTCCTTTGTACATCTTCATCTTTAGACTTCACTACAATTTGTACCTGTTCCTTGGTCACACCCCCATTCTCCTTTTTTTATCTCCTCCACACATGCCATGGAGTGTTCAATTTTGTTTGCTATGAACATTACTTTATCCAGTTTAGGATCATCTTTTTACAAAAGTGCATCTCTTACATTTTCTATATTGCTCCCTAATATGTATTGATACCTAATGCACTCTTCTACACTTCCCTCAAACTTTCATTTATACACCAGTTTACTCATAATTTTCTACTGACTCTTGTGCCAACTGGACACGCCTCCCAAAATGATAGCATTCCAAAATCATGCTAATTCTTGGTAAATAATGCTTATCCAGATGTTTTATGCACACCCCTAATTCACTCAGCCCTTCTGCCACTGCATCATCCAAGACCGAAAGATGTTCAAACATTGCTTGACTCTCTTGATCTAGACAATGCTTAATGAGGAAAGTGTTTTATTCTGTGCTCAATGTTGTCTCACACACTTTTGCATAATGAGGGAAAACTTTTTTTTATTTGTCCACCTTTAACGTTGGTTCTCCTGGTGACATAAAAAAAAAATGGTGGTGGTGCAGTATTGTGCATTGTATACTTGTCTTCCTAGAATATACATAATGTTATTTGTCCAAAGATAAAATGAAAAAAATATAAAACCAACTCTCTGATACCCAATTTGGCACCTGAGGATCCTTTCACTGTCTGAAGTCTCTTTTACCCAATTTGATACTCGAGGTCCCAGAGCCTCTGCACAATAGGCAATAGCCTTCTTTCAATCAGCTTCCTCGCTACCTCAAAGACATCATCCCAATCCAAGATGTCTGCCACTTTTTCAACAAATAGTTGATTGAGAAATGAAGATGAAATGCATTCCTCCAAAAGGAATCAACTTTTGACCAAAGATTTGCTGCTCATGTGCATGTACCCAAAAGGGGGAAGTCAAGAGCTCCAGCCGCCGAACGAAAGAATCATGGACCTAGGGGACACCAATGCAGCCCAGGGAGGAACTTTCCCTCCGCTTGTAGCACAGGCTGAATCTCCTTGGGCTATAATACAGGGCTTGCGCAGAGCTTCCATGCAAACATACCTGTATTTAAAATCAATCCACCACACCTGTAGCCCTGGAAGTCACACCAAACAGTCCACGGTCAGCCTCACCAAATATGTTTCGGAAGCCGCTATTATTTTACACATCATCTGTCTGAACTGCTTACAGCATCAGCTTTACACCACCACTTTGATTCTGCTGTCTTCACCACTGGAAACGGTCACACCAGGTATCCACTGCTTGTCTGCTGCTGTCCAGGGTATTGAAATGTTGCAAAGTACCACTAGATTGTCGCCAATGTAAAGAAGTCAGATGACTACTTTATATTTTATAACAGGTTTCTTCAAGCATCTAGTCACAACACCTCCTCCACCATCAAGCTCGTTCTCAACCATCTCTCAATTGCTATTCTCAGAACTTTACTTTAGACACTCTACTCACCTGCATTCCAGGTATCCTTGGAAACCTGAATACCAATGATAATACTATAGGCCTTCAAAAGATTTAAAATAATATTCCACCAAATGCTAAATCCATGATAAAGAAGACTAATGCCACCTTAATGTCTTATTAGGCTGTGGCACTGTTAACCATTAAGTCCTACTTGACACACGCATACAAATTTGGCTTTAATGGCATGATCCTGCAATAACTGGAGTCATTACTTGAGAACAGAGCTCAGCTGGTCCAGAAATCACTCTAGCATCTTGAAAGTAATGCTTTGCTAGAAATTGCCCTCATAATTCCCCTGACTCCACTAAAGAACATCAACAGTTAGTGGCCCGCATTATCAAAGGTCTTTGTAAGTATGAGAATATCACACCAGCCATCAGAAAATCACTGGCATAACAATAGGACCACGGGGCTCCCTCAGCACAGTACACTGTGCACAGGCTGTGAGTCTCTGGCATGAGGACTGCTGGCTGTGTGGGGGTCCTTCCCTTTACTTTGCAGGTGGCCCCCTCAAGTTTTGTTATGTCACTGCAAAGAACTCTATTGGCTATGACTGCCGTCCTCCATGAAGCTGAGACATGATCCAATTAACAAGGCAGCCAACTGTAGCTTTACGCCGGACATAGCAACCAAGAATAACATCACTACTGGAACATACATGACACACAGTTGCTGCACCGACAAACTGGAAATCTTGCAAAGCAAGCAGGCACCCTTCTAAGTTTTGAAAATCTAGAATGCTTTCGCATAGAAGGCTTCATTATTCCTCAACTCCTGCACCGAGCTGAGTTGCCATCTCCAGCAGCATAGCTGTTGCAAGTGTAACAGCTGCATTGGCACTGAGCCCAGATACGTGAATGTCTCAGTGCACTGCAATTATAACCATTTTTTATTAAGTCATAGTGGGTTTCTCTGGCTTCATTTTCTGTGCTACCATTCAGGTTCTTGTCACCCTTGCTATGCCACTGCCTAAAATTTTATGCAACATTTGGAGATGCAGGGACATTCATCAGGGAGTGTGAAGCAGCACCTGCCTCTCGAGGTCTCCCTGATCCACAGAGAATGGGAGAGGAAAGGAATCTTGGTGGGAGGTAGTCCTGTGGCTGCATAATGTTCCTCCCTCAAATATGTTGGGACTTTAAGGTGGAGGTGGTGCTAGCAGCTGCCTTTCATCCCCTGTTGTCAAGGTAATAGGGACAGGGAAAGGCAGAGGAACTAAAGGTTGCCACAGCTGTTGACAGCAGCTAATAGAAATTTATGTTTTCATAATGTATACAATTAGATTGCTCCTGGATACACTTCAAATTGCACTACTTCCTTTTGAAAGAAATACTTTTACCTAAATTATTCTCTGAGTATCTTGTCTAATGTGTACTACTTTTGTGCTCTGTGTGCATATAAAGAAAAGGGTGATTAAGATTTTATTTTCTTATTTACCTTTTAGGATTTGCCCTTCTTGGGGGACATCCATGTTTCCTCACAACACAAGATATACATTTGGGAGTCAATGAAAGTCTCAGGGACACAGCACGGTTTGTATAATGTTTTTTGTACGTGCTATAAATTGTAAATAACAGGATTGTTTTCAGACTTAAAACACTGCCTTAGAGATGCATACTTGAGCTTCATAGGATTTACAAACAATGCACTATTAGAATGTTTTGGTTGATTTACATCATAGTACACTAGGATGGTAATCAAATCCGCTGTTAAAACATCAGTGAATGTAGTCGCATATCAACGGTATTTAGAATTACACGTATAACAGATATTCTGCCAGTGGAAACTCCTCTGGGTCTACTGTCTGTTTTGCCAAAGTGCAAAGACAACTCCACTAGACATTGTGAAGAATCAACTGCCTGGTCAACCACTACGTCTGGTGATGTTAACTCTGTGGGCCTTCCATGGAAAGCATGGTGGATTTTCTGGGAAAGTATACAGTTCCTCTCAGGATGGGAAACACTCCCAAGCGTGTAAAGGAACCTAGATATGTGAACATGGACACAATTAACATGTTTGCCTGTGCATTCCTAGTTCTCACATCTGCTGGTGTAAGTTCTGTCAGCAGAGACAGACAGTGGCAGATTTGTTTACTAAAGTATTTTCCTTCCTCCAAAAGCTCTTCTGATTGCTGCTTCAGCTGCTTTGGCAGAGAACTGTTTGCTATCCTAGTGAATGTGTTTTAATGTATCAGATTTTCCTTTCCTGCTTTGGTGAAGGACACTATTCTATCAATACATCAATATAGTCTGCTTGCTGGAGTTCAGACAATTGGTATACTGTTGGAGCCTTTCAAGTAGATCAAGGGAGTAGGCATGGATGCCCATTATCACCCATGTTGTTTTTCCTGGCAATTGAACCACCATTTGGAACATTGAAAGCTTATGAGGTAGCCTCATACACACATGGCATCAGCTTTACTAAAGTTTCACACAATGCAATGAAACAAGGGAACTCACTGTGCTGCTGTGTGTGACATGTAGAGAGTATAAAATCACCATAGCAACAAAAAAGGGCTAGTGCTTCCCGTTATGTAGGATATCAAATGACAACTTAGTCAGTAAAAATTCCACCGAACACGTTATTCAATCAAACACATGGGAAAATCACTTTGCCAGTCTGTATTATAACGCAAACATGGATGGCACGTAACATGGATACCACTTTAACACTCCCTGAATAGCAACCTAGATAGTCTACCCAACCAGGTACCCCAGGTCACTCTGTCTTTTCCATGTTTGATAACATTAAAGTGATTGAGTCCTGGAGAACAGGGAAATCGCCTGGCCCTGACAAGGTTGCTGGGGATTTATTTTGAATAGATGTTTGTGTTTGGGGTCCTTATATTAATTGTCTTTCCAACAGCATCAGTAATCCTCATTGTCAAAAAGCGTGATCTGTCTGACCCATGGAATTTTAGATCAATTACTTGTATCAATAACTTGCACACATTTTTTTGGCTGGTAAGTATTGGACAAACTGTTGGGAATCAGGTACTATCTGCCTTGCAACAGGCTTTAGGTCAAACATAAATACAGTAAATCACGTTTTTTAACTTGCCCCAATTACATGGAAATACATAAATCCTAATAAGGAAAATCTATGTGTAGCCTTTATTGGTTTGAGGTCAGCACTCAGTCTCGTTCCCAGAAGATTTCTGTGGGACACACTTAAGTCAATAGCTGTACCAAGCTACATATTGAAAATCCTTATAAAACTCTTTGAGCAGAATTTTGCCCAAGTTCAATAGGGTAAACAGGGTGAGCTTAAAAATCACATTCCTGTAGAATGAAGGGTATGACAGGGCTGTGTTTTAGCTCCCACTTTGTTTTCATTACATATTAATGATGCCATCCAATTTCTCAATAAATGTGTCCTTGACAGTCACAAACTGGAGGGCACATTTATCCCGGCTCTCCTCTTTGTGGAAAACATACTCCTCATTTCAAAAACTCATATTGGCCTACAGAATTTAGTGGATAGGTTTCGAGACTTCTGTAATTCACAAGGTCTAGAGATGAATAATTAACACATCCAAAATGAAATATATGACCCTTAGCCCCCATAAGTAATATAAGGGTTTTAATTAGGATGGGGCCCTAAGTTGCGCAAGACTGAGAATTTTGATCACCTAAGTGGCAGGGTTTTTAATAACAGAAGAGGGAAGCCCCATATTCAGAAGTGTGGTGCAATATTGCTTCACAGATCTGCTGAGGTCATTGAGATGTTCAAAGCTGTGACCTCCAGCTCTGTATACCCAGCAAACAAGTTATACCTAGCTACATCCCGAACATAGGGTTACATGGGGCAGAGAGCTGGGGACCGGTGGAATGTAAAGATCTTTCTAGGAGAGAGTCAAATTTTCTTGAGTCTCTGTTCAGTTTGCCACAAAGCACTTCAAGCTTACCTATTTACGTATATACAGATTTAAAAGGATAGGGGACATAGCTTTATTAAGACCATTAATCCCATGGGAGGGACTATGGACAAACCCTGAGTTCAGCTGTTATAGGAACAGCCTTTCTGAGGTCATGAAGTTTGAGAAGGGTCATTAGAACATGGTTGAGACATGTTAAATCTTGGCCAAAAATGTTGGCACTGGAACATCTTTTGCATGATCCTCATCTAATCAATGGAGTGCCACGGGCACCGGGAAGTCTGTCTTTTGGGATAATGTTTTAGAAAAATGACATAGAACTGGCAAACAAGATAGTCTGTCAGATAAATTCTTTGCTATCCAGCCCAGTCCCTCCTTTGAATTAATTCTATATGGATGAGATTGCCCCTCTATCAGGCCAGAACTTTATTTATCATATGCAGAATCAGAAACTTATATACCAATATTTCTATGTTTTCCAAACAGTGGGTTACAAGCTGGGTTATAGTGGATCACAAAAGTCAAAGCAATAAATAAAAATGCCTTTAAATTCTGTGTTTAACTTGTCACATTTACCAACGATTCAAAGACAGAGGTAAAATCTCAGGCTGCTTTATTCTTCTAACAAGGGAATTGGTATTTACTTTTCTTTCTCTGGCTGCAAAGTGAGAGGAGATTTTTTCAAGTGAATTATGTGACAACATAGGATGTTGTTGTTTTTTGCAGCACACAGCAAAATCTTAATATCTGTAAATCGAGTATATATATCCAGCAGTTAAGAAAGCAAAAATAAAGCACTTGTTTGTAATTCTGAAGTGTGCTGAAAACAGAGATTTTAATCAGAAAAAAAAATCAAAACACTTACTTAATGGTGAATGCACACATGATAAGTATTCACAGACAACTGTTTTCAACACATTATCATTTGAGTGCTAAATAGTTTAATCAGTAAAACTGTATGACTGTGAAAGTGTAGTGATTAGTTCAATGGAAAATGTTCTGCTTGTAAATCACAATGCACTACCACAAAATGCTTTAGTTACATTCAGAAATTGCCTGCTTCATGTCCATTAACGGCAGGTGGGTAGCGAACGTTTGTTGTTTTAAAAAGACGTTCATGGTTCTCAAAAGATTAGGAACCACAATAATAGTTTCATATGTAAGTGGAAGCCATATTTGACTTACCATGGTTTCTACAGAATGTATAACAATGTTTTAGAAAATATAGAACATGTTATTTTTTTCTCTGTGGGATACCGAACAAGAAGAGGAAGGTGGATGTTACCTTTATGTTTGAACTTGGGCAATAGGCATTTTAGTCATGCATCAACAATATTTAAGTCTGACTCAGGCGGATTGATTGTTTTTGTTCTGACACAATTTTTCATGCAGTGTGACTAATAAGGAAATGCCAAGGGCTTTTACTGTTAACTAATCACCTTTTTGTTTTAAAGTACCCTTACCATTGTTAATATGATATTTTAGAATTTAAATGGTTACATTTGTACATGTATCCTTGTAAAGTTTTTTAAATTATAGTTTCCATTGTATGTCAACTTTATTATGTATTTCTATGTGTTTTACAGGGTCAAACCCTGAAATAAACTTACATTTACTTACTAATAATAATCTCATTATGATTAATCATTTAATATTAATTAACATTCATCAACCACACATACTCAACACACCCATGGACTACAGCAAAGACAAATTTGCAACACATTTCTACAAATGTACACAACGTTAATATAATATTATTGCATCTATCTCTTGCTTAAAACACTTCAAAAAATTCTTCAAAAAGCCTCAAAACCTGAGGAGACAAATTGATAAGATAACTTAAAGATGTAAACATCTTATTAAATAATATCAGCAAATCCTAATTAACAATATCAGAAAATCATGAATATATCTTGTAAATGAATTTCTCTCAATTTCCTGATAGGTCCCACAACCCTCTAAAAATATCCAAATAATAAGGTTATTAAAAAATAAATCAGGATCCAGTTAAATAATTATTCATTAATAATCATTAAAACCAATCAATTTGTAGTAAATAACATATTTTAAATAACAATACTAAGCACTCAATCCTGCAAAAACTCACACGCCAAACAAAAATATAAACACAATTAAAGTTTTATAAAGAATATACAATTTATGTTTCTAAAAATAATTTCAAAAGCATATCAACATTCAACACTTTGATAATATTGTCAAAAAGAAAAAAAATGTACTTGCTATTGATAGTTGCTTCCTTGATATTTTTGAAATCATATTATTTTGACCATGAATTTATGATCAAACAATATTTTGAAGTCGATATTCAAGATCCTTTCCAAAATGGAGTGAGGCATTGAATAAAAAGCCAAGACTATGCGCTGAAGAAGAGAAAAGGGTGAATGAAAAACAAACAAAAAATGATAGTCATCCCGGGTTGAGGTCCCTCTGAAGCCTCAGCTGCGGATAGACAGAATCAGACAAGCTCCTGAACATGAACAGAAAAGGAAGAGAAAGAGCAAAGATTTGGAAGTCATCCACATAGAAATAGGGCTGCAAGCCATGGATGTGAAAATAGAAAACAGAGGAACAGAACACAAGGAGAAAAGAAGTGGACCAAGGAGATTCCCTGTGGCATCTCAACTTTATTTTAATTTCATAAATTTTCATTAAGACTTTAGTACATACCAGGTGGCTGGCAGTGAACATGTGTTGAAAAGAATTATTACACAATACAATGAGACAGAAATATATGGTAGTTGGGACAGTTGAAGTAAAATTAGTAATACAACGATCCATGATGTGGTGTTATTCATATGCACAACCATAAGGAGAGAAAGAAATAGGGATAGAGAAAAAGCAAAAAAGGAGGTGGGAGAGGAGGTGGAAGGAAAGAGTCTGGCAAAAGAGGTGATTACCCAGAGTAGGTTGGAGGTGGGGACCTGTATTTTCAAGCATTGTAGAGTGCGGGGTAATCAAATGTAAACCACTATGTTTATGAGTGAATTGAGCGGGACATGAATAGACAACCCTTCTCACGGAGGTTCGATTACTTCTAGATATTGGTCAAGAGAGTCCCAAAGTTGTGCAAAGAATAGTATGTGCACCTCTCATATACCTCAACCATTCCACCAAGTTTTGTTAGAGGCATTCCCTAAAGATTTCCAAAGTTTAATGGATATAGCGGGTACACTGAGGGGCAGATATATGGAAAGTGGCGCTGCACCCAGTGCAGCGCCACTTTCCCCGCACCCCTTAGCACCCCCTACCGCCACCATGTGTGCGCCGTATTTAAAATATGGCGCACCATGGCGCAGGGCAGGGGGCAATAACATAATTATCCATTATGTTATTGATCTACTCTGCAGGAGTAGCGCCAAAATATTGGTGCTACTGCTGCAGAGTACATAGGGCCCCATTCTAAAGAATGGAAGCCCCCTTTTAACACCTGCTCTTGAGCAGGCATCAAAAGTGCCATAAAAAATGGCGTAGGGAAATCTCTTAGATTTCCTTGCACCATTTTTCCAGCTCCCCTAAAAGGGGAACAACCCCTTTGCATACATTATGCCTGGCGCAGGAATAATGTAGCGCAAAGGGTTACAGAGTGGCGCAATGCATGCATTGCACCACCCTGTAAATAAGGTGCTGGGATTTTGGCCTCGTTGGGCCACTTTAACGTAAAAAACAATGATGTTAATGTGGTGCAAGGTGGTGCTAGGGCACTATAAATATGCTCCTGACTCTTTCCAGGAAACTGAAAAATATTGTCTGGAGAGGTAGGGAGGAAACCAGGACAGAGCAAAATGCTTAATACCAAAGGAGCACAGAGAAGACAGAAGAACATAATGATCCACTGTGTCAAAAACAACTGAAGGGTTGCTATAAATTAAGAAACAGGAGCGTTTGTGTGACAAGAATGAAGGAGAAAATTAGAGGCAGAGATAAGAACAATTCTGTTAAAGAGTAGTCATGATGAAAGCCAATAGGAGAAAGAAGATTGTGTGTGTACAGAAATACCAAGAGATGGAGATTTAGGGCCAGATTCACAAGGCCATAGTGCCTCCTTGCGCCACACTAGCGTATTTTGTTTTTTAAGCTAATGTGGCTCAAGGAGGCAATTTTCGTCGTGCCATATTTACAATGTGGCTCAATCCATGCATTGCACCACTTTGTGTCCCCTTGCACCACATTATGCCTGCGTCAGGCACAATGTATGCAAAGGGGGCATTCCAGCATTAGGAGGCCCACAAAAATGTTGCAGGGAAATCTACAAGACTTTTCTGCGACATTTTTGCTGTCATTTTTTATGCCTGCTCAAAGCAACACACCCATTTTAATCAATGGGCCTCCTTGCACTTTGCTGCACTAGCGTCAACATTTTTGACACTAGTGCAGCAAAGCTCTACAATAGCATCAACAATTGTGACACTATGGGCCTAATGCGCCATGGTGCACTATATTGTAAATACGGCTTACCCATGGTGTAGTTTAGGTGGGGCAGAGGCGACGGACATGGGGTCGAATCGTTGATGAATCCTCCCTTTTGGTTGTTACATGTAATATAACTTCAAGGGATTCTACACTGAAATATGCAAACGCTGTTATGAATTTTATCAATCATGCTTACAACCATTGGGAATTGTACAGTGTCTTGTATCTATGTTCTTTGTATATATAATCACCATTGGAGCACTGCGCCGTCTGCACTATGATCACGTATTTTGTTGATTGTTACACTTGATTGGAGTGAAAACATTACAAGACACAGACTATATCAGTCCTGTGTTTTGTATTCTTTGTAATTAATTTTGGACTGATAAATAAGTCTGAATAACTCTGGGTTCCTTATAATACACATAAGAAGGTATCACTTTTGAATGAGTTCCACAGGACAATTGTTATATTAAGGTATACCTACCTTTGTCCAAGGGGATGGCTAGGGTTGTCTGTCACAGTCCTTTTTTCTTGAGTAGTGAGTTATGGTGTTTTCAACCATCAGTTTAATGAGTACTCCTTAAGTCTAAAATCTGTCTGTGTCTATCTGTTACTGGGCCTATGGGCCTCAGGGAGTTTATGATATTTTCTTAATTTGTTAATACGTAGGAGTTATAAATCCAAGCATTTCAACTGTAAAGTTATCTACATGACTGTGAATGGGGCCCAGGGTTTGGAGGGGAGTATGGAGAAGAGATAAAAAAAAGGGAACAGCCACCACATATTGACGATTGCTGAGATATAGTGTGCCCAGAGTGTTCTTTCGCCCTCATTCTAGAACTATAAAGGGATACAGCCACAGAAGGGCGTAAGACATTTTTTCAATGTCCAGTGATGTTACCATTGGTGTCAGCTTGTCCCTTAGGGCTGCATCAAATATATTAAATAAATCTCAAATTTAAGATGATGTTACACCCTGGGAATAACCTGTTTTCGTAATGATGAATTTGTTTCAGGAGTAATAGCATTATTCTGTTTGCTAACACTCACCCTAGTATTTTGTGATCTAAATTAAATATTGATAAGAGTCGGTAGATGTCCACCTTAAACAAGTCTTGATCCATCTTAGGTAGGTTTACTGTGACTGCTTCCCTGGTTGTTTGTGGCAAATTAGGTTTCATATATTGCTTTCATCCGCACATACAATTGTGAGGAGTCTGTGACATAAAATTCCACAAGGACTATGTCTGACCCTGGTGTCTTCACTCTGACTAATTGATCTGTGGCAGTTTTGATATCTGTTGTTTTTGCTGCATCAATGTCTTTTTCTTGTTTGTGACTGTAGGGAGCTCAGCTTTGTATATACCATTATATTGTTGTTTTGCTGGTGTGGAGGGGAGAATTAAAGTTTAGTGTAGTGCTCAATGAAATCTTTATTTACATTGTTCTTTGTGTTTATTAATGTATTGTCAGTGAGACATGTAGTGCATATGGGAAGTCTCAGGTTGGCCAACACCAGCAGCTAGGAAAATACTGAGCCTGCTCTGTCACCATTAGTATGTTGCTTCGCGGTGTATTCCTTCTAATTTATGTACCTAATTCATTGTGGGCCTCTGCATGGGTAATTTGACTAACAATGGTTTGTCGTGTGAAAATGTTCATCCCAAATATACAGAATTGTGTACCAAGTGGCCTTTATAGGGCATACCCAGGAACTGTTCTAGATGGAAGTGAAGGTCATATGTTGTGAGCAGTATGAGTATTCTGTTGTGCTTGGATTGATTCCCTGGCAGATGTCTAGAAGCTGCCAGTGTTGCATCCAATGAGCAAAGTGTTCCTGAGGTCAACAGCTTTGGTGGAGTCGGTCAGTCAAGTTCAATGTCATATAACCAGTTCTAGTCGCCTTCCCCCATATCTTAGTGGTGTCCACCCAATTCAACATATTTCTGCTCAGTGTGGCAAAAAACTATCAGTGATTCTAGTTAGGCGCATATATGCCAGCCAGTGACAGTTGTTTGCAGTTCAGCATATTTCCAAAATAACATACCTACATTCATCATCTGAATCCTGTACCTTGTGGGTAAGGGATCTTTGATGCTATAAAGATTAATGCTCCACTAGCATATTTACAGTACGGAGTGCTACGCAACTGTCCTGTTCTATTCAGGAGCTTTGTGATTTCTTCTTTAGAGAGGTGGGTCTCATGCAGACAGATTATTCGTATGTGTCTAAATGTTCGGTATGCATATATTGAGTGCCATTTGTTGCAAGTGCTCATGCTGCTCCTATTCCAGGCCATGACATTGTATTTAAATTGTACTGTCAAAGTGTTCTCATGCTTTTTTGTGGAGGTTACCATGCAGCCTGATCAAGACCCGAGTCAGTTTATTCTTCCATGAATGCATATGTAATTGTGAAGCAGGTGTTTTTTAACCCCTTTATGTAGCTCTGAGAGCATCTCTGGGTTTGGTTTTAGCCAACCCTTTCATTTGATTAGTTTTTACCAGTAGCTGGACAGGTATCACTCATCCTAATTCCAGTCCTGGGTGCAAGTCCTCATCCGACTTGATCAAGATTCAAACTCTTGTGCACTGCATACCCTTTCTTGGATGCCTGTGTGCTTGGTAGAGATGTGGGAATGTCTGATGTCTTATGGTTTTAGCAGTCCCCATCTACCTTCAATATACATATATACTGCATGCTTGACTTTACCATCTATCCAGACCTCAGTCCTTGCTGGATCTCTTGCACGGTTCTCATATTTTTGCCAGGAGTCTTGGTCTTCTTCTGCCCTCTTCAGACTATATCATCGAGCCATCGGTGTAACATGGTTGTCTAATCTCTGTTGGAGCGGGCTCCCAGTGTGTTCTTGTAGTTTGTGACCTCCACTACTAGCTGGGCCCTTTCAGTGGCCACCTTTGCTTTCATGGGTCCTCTTACAAGTTTCTTCCAGTTTCTTCATATGGCGTGTTGGGGGCCTGCTCCAATCCCGTTGGTGTTGTGAAGAGCTTTTGTATTCTGGTGGTCTCTTTTAGCCAGGCCCAAATTTGCCTGCCTCCATGAAGAAGTGCAAAGTGCATGTTATCTTTGTCTGTGATTTTCAACTTGGCTGGAAACACCAATGTTTTTTACATTCAGATACTGTAGTTGTTTATTTATTTCCATGAAGGAATTGCATTTGTTTAATGTCTTTGTTCATTTGCATTGTCCTTGTACCATATTTCCTGGTAGTTTGCATAATATTTTCCCATCCCTGAAGCTCAGCATGTTTAGAAAAATCAAGATCATCCCTATTTATATATTGTTATTCACAAACATCCTTCAGCATCTTCTGCTCTGTATTCTAGATTCTGTATTCTGCCCTGAAAACCCACTATTTGAGTCTGAAATCCACTACTGAGGGCAGTAGGGCAGCCAGGATGGATTTGAATTTCATCATCCTTTCCACCCCTTTCATCTGGTCTGTTTTCAGAAGGCTGATGTCTAATGTCATGATATCTATGTTCTTTTCTAGAATGGTTCTTGTCTCATGGATGGCTTGCGCTATCATGTTGAATTTGACTGATGTGCAATCTGGCATCAGCTGTGTTTTTCAGTTGACCTCCTTGTTTGCCTGCTCATTGTGCGCCATGAATTTAGTTGGTTGTGGTCTTGTTTTGTGCAGGAGCTCTGTTGAGTTGCCATCTGTGTTTTTTTGTTGTGTCCTGTATGAATGTGCTGATAATAGATGCATCTCACTGATTAGGTGGCCATCCGTTGGAGGGGACATTATTGCCCTTGGGGGACATTGCTATGTTTACATTTTTGCTTTCCCTCTTGGATGCCACTTTCAGTAGTGCGCCTTTTGTTTTTTTGGGGCTTTCTTTCCTAGAGCCCTAGTTCTTCAGTTGTCAAGGGGGATGTAGCTGAGGAAGGAGTGCTGAGGACCGCTCTGTCCCCGGCTAAGAGATCATTTTCTGTATAGATTCTATTATTTTATTGTGGCCCTTTATCTTCAGCTGTGGTTTCGAGAAGGGTGGAGGCAAATGCACCCAGGTCTCTGCGGGGCCTTCAGTTTGTTTGCACTGATCCGTTAGGTGGCTCTTATTCTTGTCATTCTTAGACTGGTAGTGGGAGCAATGAGTGGAAGGCCACAGCAGTTGTCAGCTTCATTAGGCCCTTGAACACGTTTACTTCTTGCTCACTGTGATGGCCTCACAATTGCTTCTGTTCTCTGCTCAGGCATGGGAAATCCAATCCAGCCAGCCATGATTCGGGCCCAGCTCTCTAGTCTTGCAGCTTCTGAGCTGTAGGCAGACAGGTGGGAACGTACCTTTGAAGTGTAAGTCTCATTCCGCTCTTTGTTGTTGCAGGGTTATAATGGGAGAGGAAGTCTCACATTTGTGTCTACATATTCTGCTCCTCACCTACTCGTGAGTTTGGGATCGCTGGGACAACGCTTCAACACCACTGCACCCTTGCCCAAAGCCACATGCATGATGTAATCTTGTCCCTCAGTGGTCATCTTTGTTTTGGGGTCCAATCTTCATCTGTTTTCCCTGCTGTCAGATGCATCAGTTTTAGGGGCTGCATTTTGCTGGGTGCCATGACTGGGCGGCTCTTTGTTTTTGTTTATTGACCACTTCCTCTCAGCTTGGTGGGCTGGTGGCCAGAAGCACTGGAGTTGCATGTCTTGCATCATACTCTTCCTGACCACGTCCCTCCATGAAATATTAATTGGATAACCTCACTTCTGACCTAATACTATTTGCAGCGCAACATTTCCCGGTCTCCACATGCAGTCAGTTGGTAGCATATGCTGGAGCGCACGCAGAGGTCTTCTTACTGCCTCGGGCTCAGAAACTGCACAAGCTCTGGTGAGACGCCACAACTTATCCCACCTATACTAGAGGTTGACCAAATTTTGGACTTAGTGAGGAATTTGCTAATCATATTCATCCAACACAGATCAATACCATGAGAAACATAAACAATTCTAATCATCATGACCAATTTAACCACACAATCAAACTTCAAACTGAATACAAGTTTCAAAGCCTTATTACAACCACAAGGTCAATGTAGCATACATGGTGCACAAAACTAAATTATAAACATACATGAAAATCATAGGCTGACCAAAATGTCTAATAAGATAGATCCTACTAAACATCAATGCCATTAAACACTCCAAGAGAATAACACAAATTAATTAACAAACTATAATATGCACATCAAAATCAGATTTCAAAGCAGATGATGGTGACATCAGCAAAATCATCAAAATTCAAATAATAACAATCCGTTCTTAGGGCTGGGCCACCATGGACAAACATGTGGGCAAAACCAAAGAAGAGACAAAAAATAATTTGGAAAAATCAGCTAACTAGGGTTACTCACTATAAAACACACTGGTGTAATCATGTAAACTGAAAAGGAAACAAGAAAACCACATTTCAGATTATGCCTCTCCTCATGGCACAGCAGACAGGAAAGATTTGTCAGGTCAGGGAGTTTGCAGCTTCTCAGCATCAGTAGACAGCAGCATGAGGGCAGTGCAGAACACCAGCTGCACATAGATCAGGTCAGCAGTTCAGAATTCACTGGGCATATTAGTACTGAACAGCATAAGTAAATGGGGCAAATAGAAATAATGACTTGGATCCCTCAGAAGGTATTTAAGGGTCAAAGGGATTTAGGAGATGAGAGAGAAGCATTGCAGCAAGTGATCCTAAGCAAGACTGACTAAAAATGTCAAAAGTCTTTCACTAACTAGAAATGTCCAAGAAGTTCTGATTAGTTGACTATGTCGGCCCATCTTGCGCAAATTGATCAATAACCAATGAATAATCATTGACAACATCAAGCTTGCAACTATTCTGGATTTTCTTAGGGAGGATGCAAAGTCATCTTGATGAATTCATACAGTTCTGCCACAATGTAACACTTGTCCATCAATTGTAACTTTACAATTCTTTCTCACGGTTCAGTTCCCATATGAAACAAAATTTCCTGTCTTGTTCAAGAGCTAGACAGATACTGTTACATTTGTAATTGAATAAAACCTGTTCTCAGTCTTTAATACAATAGGACATTCACCAACATATCAGCAACCTAAAAAAAATATCAGGTCAAAGGAAACAGAGTGAATTAATACTTTTCCTCTACTGCTGCAAAACATAATCTTCAGGCCTAGTATAGCTAAGGAAGCCTAAATACATATTGATGCAATTAATACATTTACATCCTTTGTGCACCTTACATTTTAAATAAAAAATGCAAAGCAAAATATTTAAATGCAATCATTACATACAACATTAGAAGCAGTTTGTTTTTCTGCATACATGTAACTCATGTTAATAAATTGATTTAAATCAGTTTAAGTACAATTAATTCATATTCATTTATTACTCATAATATTCTTAGCATCTCTACTATTTGACTAAAATAATGCTTTTAATTTTAATTTATGTCAGTAGTTCACTTGAATATAAATGCACAATATTTTCCCTGGCAAAACACAATGTCCAAAACGTATGGAAGTCACAATGTCAGCCATAATTCAAACCTGCACAATTTTACATTTCATGTTACTTTCTCAATTAGGCTTTAAAATGAAACTTGTAAGTTGCCAAATGCCAACTTCTATGCCACTAATGTATTGGTAAAATTTGACCTCTGTCCCACATATCTACTGCTATCAGCATGCATATCTGCATGCTCTATGGATATCTTTTCTAGACTTCTAGAGAGAGAAAGAGCAAGTGTTTCTGTGTGCGCAAGACCTTTGAATTACCAATGCCTATGCTGCAGTAGTGTATCAAAGGCCCCCACAGTCCCTGCGGTGCGGGAGGAGGAGCTCAAGGGGGCCCCCTCAGCACAGTACACTGTGCACAGGTGGCATGCCCCTAACTGGGTCCATGGGGAATGGGGCCCCTCCAGGTACTTTGCAGGGCCCCCCCTCAAGTTTTGTTACAGCACTGTTATGCTGTTTGTGTTCTCTGTTAGAGATCCTGGAACTCCTGGAAATAAAGAGAGCAGAGAGACCCCCCCCAAGAGGCGGGCGTGCATCTCACAATTGGTTGGTTGAACGTCTGCCAGGGAAGCAAAAGCTGAAGCCTCCACTCAACTGGTGGGTTAGTGGCCTGCCTGCCAGGGCCAGCTGTTAGGCTCCAAATGAGCCTTTTTATCATGAGTGTCAAACCCAGCGAAAATCGAAAGTTCTTTTATTCTGCAGAGTTTGAAAAATACCATGTGTTTAGTTGCATATTTCCACTGTTTCATTTTTTACAAGCTCCCATTTTCTCACCCGCAGTGTATTATCTGGAATGACAGATGCAGTCTTGGCTCGCGTTTATCGACATAGCGATCTGGATCTACTTGCACAAGAAGCCTCAGTTCCCATTGTCAATGGACTGTCCGAATTGTACCACCCTCTCCAGATCTTAGCTGACTACCTCACTATACAGGTACAAAAGTCCACCATGTTGTAAAGAGGCGATTATTGCACATAAAATCACATTTAAATAAAAAAGAACAAACATGTTCCACACCAACTATCTAAACAAAATTTGTTTTGGTATGCCAGCTAGGCAGGTAGTGGACCAAACAAGGTCGAAATGAAAATGGGGAATTTGAAATCAATGCAATATTATTATACATTAGGTTGTCCAACTCCTAGAAACATTGCCAAATTCAATCGAACCATTATGCAATGAGATTACATTTTTCAATGCTATTCTACATATCAATAAATTACTGAGTGCCATTCTACATAAAAACAACTGTCATATGGTTGTTTGCTGGTCTTTAAGTGGGATGAAAAAATTGTGGGGAGCATTTCTAAAAGGTGAGTGGTCAATGTAATTAAGGGCGTGGCTTAAGCGTGTAAATTACATTTCTGTGAATCCCACAGTGTGCCACTAAACTGGTATTTTGGTTGCTCTCTGAACTTTCTGTTATTGCATCCAGCTGTATAACACAACTGACATACAGCCAGAATTTGCAGCTTTATCAATGTCTGTTAGATGTTTACGATTAATGAGTAACAATAATGAATTTGTTCTGAATAATTAACATTGAAAATGGTTTAATTACGAAATTGTGTGACTATAAATTAAACATTACTGAGGCCTGTGGAAGGGGTAGTGGTCCTTAGGGTATCTAAATCACTCCCTTTATGTTCACTCTATGTTAGACCGATACGTCCTTTTTCTCTCCACATCTTGTCATCTTGCCTATTTGCATATCTTACACAGCATCTCTTTCCTCTTCACCAGGCTATTTTCACTCTCTCCTGAATGCACTTCTTCGCATATCCTTCAGTTGATTACCCTCAAACCTATAACACACCCACTCACCTGCAAACACTGCATTTTCTTTTGCACTTGCCTTGACAATATTTCGACTACTCTGTACCTTCTTACCAAACATTTGCACAGAATCACAATTGTAATTGGAATATGTGAACTTTTCTTTGTGCGCTCTGCAGCTAGAGCAAAGATTGGATGATCAAGTATTCTGAACATCTTTGACCCACTGATATGCACGGTAAGAAACTTGCACTGCCTTCCACGTCAACTACAGAGCTCTCAATTGTGGCCCTTATAAACACATGAAGAGCAGCAACTCAGTTCAGGGTATGTGCTACACAAAATTAACATGCCACACAAAAAAAAAAAAAAAAAAAAAACATTCTCGAAATGTAATACTCTTAGAAAATCGCTGACATAGATCAACATCATGTTTTTACCTTCATTGTCCATAAACCAATCAGTGTTTTTGCCATTATAGTTAGGGAAATTAATATAGGGCCCGATAGAGAACCAGATCAAAGTCTGTTTTAATTACTACCAGGTGTGAGAGTTGGAGAGACTCTGCTCATATAAAGCCCCGATTGTTTGGATAGTGAAGTGGTTCACTGGAAATATTAGAAGTAAAAATAAAAAAAATAAAATGAATGAAAAATGAAAAAAAATCCGAACTGCCTAAAAAACAAACACTTCAAAACCTTTTCAAGTATCAAGTCAGTCTGAGGACCAGTGGTTGCACAGTCTCCTGTAGAAAAGGACTGCACACAAGAGTGAGTGGAAGGCCTGATTTGGAAGATGAGAGGGCACATAAAGTCAGAACAAGTTGAACATAGACAAACTGGTTCACAAAAGCATTTAGGAGTGCTGGAAGTAGTATTACAGAAGAATTCTTTAATACCTATTACACGTCTTTGTAAATTGGGCAAGAAATGCTCAGCTCTCTATTAGTAAAAGTTCAATCAGGGCACTAACTGTATATGAGTATTCTCATTTTATTCCCATTTTAGATCTTTTTTGGGTCAATTCCCAAAGACATGCAAGAGTAAGTAAAATAACTGCTGAAGTACTACTCACTTTACTCATATATGCTTTTGTGAATCGCTGTGAAAGAGTCAAGGACTGGATAGGAAGTCAAGAACTACATGGGCATGAAGAGTCAGGAACTGTTTAGAAAGTCATGATGGCAACATTCACAAGGAGAAGGATGACAACTGACCCGCAATTGGTCACCTGAAAAAGAAGGAACAAGGAAATGGGGAAGTGTAGAATGTGGAGAAGGGGGTGACCACACGAACAGTGGACAGAAAGGGGATCCGAGGGAACTGTCAGGAAAGAAAGAAGGGCCACAGAAGCATTGTCAGCTGCCGCATAACTCATGGGAGGGAGGGTTGTTAGGGAGGTGAGGTAAAAATAAAAAATAAAAAAGCACTTACCTTGCCTCCATCCCCGCTGCCTCGCGCTCCACTTCTTTTAGTGTCCCAGCATTCACTGCTGGGACACCAGCACAGGCTCCCCAGAAATCCTGGTGCTGCTTTCATGCAAGACCTTGCATGAATTGCATGAAAGCAGCACCAGGATCGGTCTGAGCGGCAGTGACTGCCGCTCAGACATAGCCCTGGTGTCTGTGTATTTTCTCCAGCCTGCCTGTTAAACACACCCGGGCTGAAGAAACCTAAGTGCGCATGTGTGTTTTACAGCCTCAGACGGCTGGCCAAACACATATGCGCACTTAGGTGACCTTTCCCCTCCTCCCACCTCTCACCTCCTGTGGCCTAGTCCCGCCCCTCTTTGCACTGCTGGCTGTGCCAGAAGCAGAAAAATAAAAAGATAGTAAACTATTGTTTTATTTTTCTGCTTCTGGCACAGCTAGTGGGGCGATGCTCCTTCACTATAGCGAAGGAGCCGCCCATGTACAGAAGATAGAAACCTCAGAGAACATTTGCAAGAGAATAATTAACCGGCACGTAATTACTTTAATTATTTTAATTTTAATTTATAGATATAAAACCTATACTCTGTATTTTAATTTGTAATGGTTTTATTTGTTCATTTTTTCTTTCGCTTTTTTTCTGTGTGCAGTACTGGAACATAGAACTCGTGAAGATACACAGAAAAATATCTTAGATACCTGGAGATTTGATAGCAAATATACCAAGGGAACAGTGACTCCCAAGGTAAATGTGGTAAGGATGAAAACAGATCAACATATACCCAATCACCTTTCTAAACTATCCATTCTGCCAAATGCACTGGCAAGCTTTGGATCAGCAACAGTTTGATTATTCTTGGAAGCAGATGCTTACTTGCTCTCTCCATAGTACACGTGGCTGCAACTTGTATGTATTTATTCAGGGGTTTTGTAGAGCACCACAGGTAGCCTTCGGGTTCCTTTAAAGTGCTAGACAAGATGAGAAAATCTCCAGTAACACACATTTAAGGTATACTCCAACTGCAGATTGTCTGCATTAGTTTTAGAGTGAGTAGATGTAACGTTGAATTCTTGCTTAAACGACATTCTGTTCTCTCTAATAAGCTGAAGTCAGATTCAATCCACTTATGATTAAACTTCTTCCACAAATCACAGTAAGCAGACATGTTACTTTCTTGGCAGGAACATTATGGCCATCTGAAAGGACTAACAATTTCCTGGATTGGCGATGGTAACAATGTGCTGAACTCCATTATGATGAGTGCTGCTAAATTTGGAATGCACCTGCGTATAGCCACGCCAAAGGTAAGGGGCAAGTGAAAATTGGTTTGATTGCTTCTAAAAAAATCAGGTAAGAAATTCACTACCTGGATCCCTCTAGGGTGTAGGGGAAAGAGAGAAAGAGATGAGAGAGCAATGAGAGACGAGGGAGAGAGACAGAGAGAGTGAGCAGGTCCGTTACTGCTTTTGTCACAGAGATCCTTTTGTTACTTGCAGGTCATAAGTTACAATTGTAATGTAGCTAATTGAGCTATGAACTGGCCTCAAAGAGCTGCATGCATACTGCAAGCTATAGGTTAGAACATTATGTTGTTTTCGCTAGTCTTTCATTATTCTAATATTGCTCAAAAGGGTTCATTTAATATAAATTCTTATTAGTCAAGCCAACCCCAACCACTATGTACCAGTATGGATAACATGTGACTTCTACACCTTGTAGTTCTCAATATCTTATGTAACATTTTCTATAGACAGATTTACACATGTATGATTCATTGCCTCTGTTAAATGTGTGTGTGTGTGATGTAAAGTGTTCTGACACCCTGCTCTAGTATGAGTAACTGTATAAATAAAAGAAATACATATGCGAGAGGAATGATGGCGAGATGAGGTGCACTGTTGGAAGGTAGCAGTGAGGGAATCTGAATCTGTGGTGAAGGGGGTCATGGACGGCACCAACAAAGATTGTCACACTGGGTGTCACCAGCGCTAGAGCCGGCATTGCTTGGGTCCCCAAACTGGATCTGTATGACCCAGCAATATGCAAATCAGACTTGGTACTGTGCCGATGATTTACAGTGCAGCCTGAGTAATTGCCAGTGGCTGGGGCTGATTCCAGTATGCTACCATCACTCTTTTATTTTTGTCAGGCTCTTATTCCAATCGCAAGAAGTCTCTGAGATAGACATCCTCCCCATTTCGGAATCCCATATAACATAAATGCTGCTTTGTCTCTATTTTGTTACCCATGTATCTTTTGGACGCTGAAGGTTGCTCTATTTCTCATTTGCTCAGAGGTGCCTCAGTTACCTTCTGGGGGTGCTATATGAATTTTAATAAAGATGAGACCTGCTGCCCTTCATATACCACCTCCTCGTACACCTGTAGCACTTTCTATGGAAAGTAACTATCATGTAACTTTAAAACTGAGATCCCGGAAACCCTTCTAAAGGCTGTATCTGCAGTGAATCAAGCTCCCTTGATTGACCTGCAGTTCAACACCCCTGTACTTCAGCCGGAAGTGCCTTTACCCCTCAGCACAGGAAGTGACATCACTGAATTTCCCATCACACATATCAACAGGACGTGGCATTACTGGGTTTCCTGCCAAAACTGTCTTTGAAAGAAAAAGCCAAGCAAGAGGACTTTATTTCCCATCACCCCTCAGCACAAGAAGTGACAGCGCTGGATCTCCCATCAACCATCTGCACAGGAAGTTACATCACTGAATTCCCCATCATACATTTGGGCAGAAAGTGACATTACTGGTTTTCCCACCAAAACCGTCTTTACAAGAAGAAGTTAAGCAAGAGGACTTGGTTTCTCATCCTGCCTCAGCATGGGAGGGCCCTCATTCTGATCAACCTCTCTGCAGCCTTTGACACTGTTTCCCATAACACCCTTTTCAAAAGACTCCAGGAGATTGGCTTTCAAGGATCTGCTCTCAGATGGATTTGTTCCTTCCTCACAGGAAGAACCCAAAGTGTCACGCTGCCACTCATCACATCAGAGACCAAGAAATTGATCTGTGGAGTCCCACAGTGATCGTTACTCAATCCCACCCTTTTCAAAATATACATGACTCCGCTTGTCAACATCATCCAATCACTGTCACCTCCTATGCCGATGACACTCAACCAATCCTCTCCCTGATGGACAAAACAACTACTGCCAGAACCAACTTTACCAACTGTATGGCCATGGAAGCAGACTGCATGCAAATCAACTGCCTGAAGCTCAGCTCTGACAAGAGGGAATACTGGCCTTTGGCAACAAGATCCCCCCATGGGACTCCATCTGGCTATCAGAGCTAGGACTAACACCGAAACCCACAGACCACGCAAGAAATCTATGCAACATCCTGGACAACAAGGTCAATATGGTGGCTCAAGTCAATGCAGTGTACACCTCCTGCTTCCACATAGTACACATACTAATCATCACACAGCCATTCATCATCAGCAGGCTGGACTACAGTAATACTCTCTGCGCTAGAATCCCCAAACAACTCCTATACAGACTCCAGGACATCCAGACCACTGCTGCAAGACTCATACTTGACCTCCCATGCCGTAACCACATCACACCGCACCTCAAGCAGACCATCCAGGATTTTGCAATTTCACGATTTACAAAATATTTTGAAATCAGTACTTTGATAAAAATGCAGCGATTTTTACAAAAGATTCCACAAAATCTAAAACACTTTCTTTAAACCTCCTTTTATTGGCCCTGCACTGCCACGCTGGGTGAGTAAAAGGAGAGAGGTGTTTTCCTAATCTCCCTGTCTATAATAAAGCAAAGCAAAAGACTGCAGGAGCCCTGGACTTAACAGGTATGTTAATGTCCCGGCCACCTTTGGCCACCTCCAAACCCCACTGTGGCACTTACCTGTGTTCACCCACACCCCTAGTTAACTACTAACCCCCCCAAGGCCATGATTACACACGTTTAGCTTTAAATACATGGTGCTGGAGCGCAGCTGTTACTTTAGCGCCCGCCTCGCACCTTAATTTAGGGAGGGAGGTAAGCGGAGAGGGCTAAATTAACAGCTGCTCTCCAGCGCCGTGCATTTGACGCAGGAAAGGAGGATGGCAGGGTGGTGACAGAAAGAGTGCAATTTTAAAATTTTAATCTACACTCTCTCTGGCACCAAACATTTGTCTTCCCTGCTTTGTGCAGGGCTGGTTCGCTGGCCCCACATCTGGGCTGTGCAGTGCTGTGGGGGATTGGTCCTTTGTTGTGTCAGAGTCTCGGAGTCTTGTTGTGAATTGCTATGATATGGCCTATAGAGTGAAAGTAGTTGACGCGGGGCACAGGAACGGGCTGTCCTGTCGGGCAATCTGGCAATGCCAGAAGGGCTGATGTGACAGGCTAATGGATGGGCTGTTTGTTTGGCAGTTTGTGGGCCTGTTGTATGGTCGGGCAACCGTTTTACTATAGATTTTCCTGATGATGCCATAAACATGGCCTGCAGCAAGCTAAAATCCATGCTGTCGTCCATAACTTGCAGAAACACTTAAGCAGCATGTCTTTACAAGTTCAAAACTGCCCCGATTCGAAAATGTGGGCCACTTTTTCAGCCGATTTGCCAGTGGAGGCCAATAACTGGACAAATGTTCCAGATCCAGTCTGGCGACTCATTGAATTCAAATGGTGAGGAATCTGTGCTTATTACCCTCGTTATTTGCTTTTGCAAATCTGGCAAAACATTTAGGGCACTGTCATACTTAATATGTACCATGATTACAGGCGTGGCTTATATTGCATCTATACCTACTTTTATTTGAAAGAGTTGTAGAGCAATGATAGAGAACCACATCAACCTAGATTAGGATTATATTTTTGAAAGGGCAAAAGCTAACAAATGCAGTCTATTAGCTACGTTAATGACATTGCAGGTGGGTCTCCTCGTTTCTAATTTCTGACTCCACATGACCAAAACTTTGTGATCTTTGTCAAGTCATGATTGCTTCCAATGACATTTCCTTATCTGTAAAACATTGCGAATCCTTGCTAACAAGCCCAACACTACTATCTCCGACTATGTATTAAAGAAACTGTATCATTCTGTTCAGCTGGAAAATAGTTATTTTTTCTTTGGTCAGCGTTTTGCTATGGAACACATGAATTACAAAAGAATGCACTTAGATTGCATGATAGTTCATGAAGGTTCAAACTCACAAAGGTATCTCTTTAGTCTGTTGTATTTCAAATATTGAACTGTAACCTTAGTATTAAGTGGTGTTTATTCTAATGGTAGGTATTAGAACTTGGAATGTTTCGATTTTTACAGCAAACCTCAATTTGTTCTATTCAAGTCTCACTCACACATCTTAAGCTGTTGGTAAAAACACTGTGGCAAAAGTAAATTTTCTGATTTACCTTGACAGGGTTTTGAGCCAGACGCCAGCATAACTAAAGCAGCAGAACAGTTATCCAAGGAGGTAAGTCACCAATGTCCTGAGACTTGAAAGCAACCTATTTTGGTTTGCTTGGAATGTGACATTTTAATCTTTTTTTTTCTTTTTTTCTTTTTTTAGTCTGGTACTCAGCTACTTCTGACAGACGATCCCATGGAAGCTGCACGTGGTGCCAATGTTATAGTGACAGACACGTGGGTCAGCATGGGGCAAGAAGAGGAGAAACAAAAGCGGTTAAAAGCTTTTCAAGGCTACCAAATTACAATGCAGGTTAGAGGACATCACTTGCATTTAACTCCGATTACAGTCTTATTTGTATGCATTGAAGTAATCAGTATTTTGAGTGCATTAGGGTGAGCGTGTTATTTACCGTCATCATTAATGCTTCTGTGGGCAGTGTATCTGGATTTGCTAACCTCTAAAGGAGCAAGACCACATCCTGGCCCTGCCTACAATGTGTTTTTCAAGTGCACAACCATCCTGATGTGTGACATTTCTTAGCACCTCCATCCTTTTTTAAAAGTAAAGCTTTTTAAATAGGAAAAGGGGAAATAACCAGTAGGTTAACAATATAATATAAAAACAATGTACTGATTATATTTGCATTGTGATGAAAATGAAATGGAACAAGAAAATATTTGCAATTATATTGAGACAACAGGATAAGAAAAAAAAGTAGAAAGGGCTAAAATAAAAGCATTTCTTGTATAATTAAAATAGCATAGTTTTAAGCAGTTGTAGAATTACAAAAGTTATAAAGCATATGTTATCCGAGAAAATACTATTATTATGGAAATGCAAATAAGAAAGACAACAGCAGGTTTAGGCACTTCATCTGCTAAGGGTTTATGTATAAACGTTGTTGAAACTGAGGAATATAGAAAAATGTTTATTGGAGACCAAAGAGCATTGCGTTTTATATTTGGAGAAATTGGGAAAGTATATGCCCTATCTAGTCTGTGATTAGAGCAAACAACATACCACCATGCTTGAATGGAAATATGTAGAGCATTTTTCAAATTGTTAGTAATCTGTGAAATGCAACCGCAATTAATAAGTCTGCAATTTGTAGATTAAAAGCACGGCAATGCCAATCATCAGAAAGGCTACCTAAAAATACATTAATAAATGAGAATGGTGTTTGTGTGTGAAAAATAGAATTAATTTGTTTCCATACTTGTAACCAAAATTGATAGGTGGAGGAACACTCAAAAGAAATGTGTTTAATATCAGAAACTGATGCAGAACAGAACCAACAATATGACGAAATGGCGTTGTCAAACTTATGCAAAGAGGCAGGAGCAATTAAAAGATGATTATAAATAAAAAATAGTGTTTGAGTTGAGTTGGCAGCATGTGATGTCTCGCAGATTTTTAAGCCATAATCTGTTCAACAAGAGAACAGGGATGTAGATGTGGATATCTGGTTCCCATTGTAATTCAAGGGTTTATTTTGGTCATTCAACAGGAGGAGAGGTAAGGTTGGTAAATATTCGAGAAGCGGTAGGGGCAGTTAGCAGCAGTATTGGTATAGGTGAGATAGGAACAGAGGAAATGGATAATGGATGAAGTGAAAGCTGTGTGACAGAAACAGAAGAGATCAGTGACTGAAATTTGTGTTGATATGAGTGAGGGAAGTGAAAGATGGATTGAGCTTGTGAAAAAGGGATATATAAGTGGTTATAGATCAATTGATGAGTCCATAGTAGACCTTTAGCTCTCCATGCGTTCCAAAAAATAGCTTTCTTATTCATTTTAATGAGTTTATTATACCAGATCGAGGATTCAAGGAATTGATCTAGAGGTGAATGAGAAGAAATATAAAATGGACGCATTATTCTGCAAGCATTTTTAGGAATAGGAAGATACATGGCGTTGAGTAAAAGCTAAACAATTTGTGAAGGAGAAAGGTTGAATAGAAGATAACTCCAATTCTATCGATAAGGGAGGTGGAATTTTGGTTGAGCTATCTTCAAAAGTTATTGATTGTTTAAAAAAGAAAGCATTTTGATAAGGTTGAAAATGAGGAAAATTAACTTCTCCTTGTTGCATATTCATTTGTGATTTGGGCAAAGATATATTATGTTTTTTATTATTCTGTAAGAATGCAGTGAGGATAGAACATTTTTTTTTAAGTAGAAGTGGGAAAGTAAATTGGAATTGCCGAAAGATAGAAAAGAATGACAGTGACTAACATAATCTTCATAGAATCTGACCTACCCCACCAGGAGGGAAAGAGTGGATTCCACTGTGAAGTATGGCTACATAAAGTAGAAAGTAAAGTAATAGAATTAAGGGATAAAGGGGGTCATTCTGACCCCGGCGGGCGGCGGGCACCGCCCGCCGGGCGGAGACCGCCAGAAGACCGCACCACGGTCAAATGACCGCGGCGGTCATTCTGACTTTCCCGCTGGGCGGGCGGGTGACCGCCAAAAGGCCGCCCGCCCGCCCAGTGGGAAAGCCCCAGCAACGATGAAGCCGGCTCCGAATGGAGCCGGCGGAGTTGCTGGTGTGCGACGGGTGCAGTGGCACCCGTCGCGATTTTCAGTGTCTGCTAGGCAGACACTGAAAATCATTATGGGGCCCTGTTAGGGGGCCCCTGCCCTGCCCATGCCTGTGTGCCTGTGGCATGGGCAGTGCAGGGGCCCCCAGGGGCCCCACGACACCCGTTCCCGCCATCCTGTTCCTGGCAGTTGTTACCGCCAGGACCAGGATGGCGGGAAGGGGGTCGGAATCTCCATGGCGGTGCTGCGAGCAGCGCCGCCATGGAGGATTCTTTGGGGCAGGGGTAAACCGGCGGGAAACCGCCGGTTGCACTTTTCTGACCGCGGAGAATTGCCCATGAAGCACCGCCAGCCTGTTGGCAGTGCTTCCGCGGCACTCTGCCCTGGCGGTTTTCAACCGCCAGGGTCAGAATGACCGCCAAAGTGTCTTTTACAGTATTAGTGAACCAAAGGCCCAAATATTTGATTTTTATAGGGCTCCAAAGAAACCCCAAAGGGAAGAAATCATGTTTGAGACACCATTTATTAAGTGGAAGGATTTCACATTTGTCAGAAATAAGTCTATAACCGAAAGAGAGGCAAAACTCGTAAATGCATTTATAAAGGGTTGCAATGAAGAATCAGGAGAGGCCCTATATAAAAGAATATCATCATCATAAACTGTTAGACTTTTTATCCTTGGCGTCGTCTCCCTTAACTTTTTTGCCTCTGTTCCCCAGGTTGTTGATGTGTGCTGGACTCTGATTTTGCTGTTTTTGTTACTCTGGGAACTTTACCACTTGTAACCAGTGCTAAAGTGCAAGTGCTCCTTTACAAAATGTGTATGGAATTGGCTTATCCATGATTGGCACATTTGGTTTACTACTAAGTCCCTAGTAAGTGCACTAGAGGTGCCAGGGCCTGTAAATCAAATGCTACTAGTGGGCCTGCAGCACTGGTAGTGCCACCCACATAAGTAGCTCTGTAATCATGTCCCAGACCTGCCATTGCAGTGTCAGTGTATGCAGTTTTAACTGTAAATTCGACTTAGCAAGTGTACCCACTTGCCAGGCCTGAACCTTCCCTTTTCTTACATTGAAGGCACCCCTAAGGTAGGCCCTAGGTAGCCCCAAAGGCAGGGTGCAGTGTATAGTTAAGGTAGGACACATAGTAATGTGTTTTATATGTCCTGTCAGTGAAATATTGCTAAATTCGTTTTTCACTGTTGCAAGGCCTATCCCTCTTATAAGTTAACATGGGGGCTACCTTTAAATCTGATTAAAGTGTAGATTCCTTTTGGGAGCGGATGTACATGTGGAGTTTGGGGTCTCTGAGCTCACAATTTAAAAATACATCTTTTAGTAAAGTTGATTTTAAGATTGTGTGTTTGAAAATGCCACTTTTAGAAAGTGAGCATTTTCTTGCTTATACCATTTCTGTGACTCTGTCTTTGTGGATTCCCTGTTTGGGTCAGTTTGACAGTTGGGCTGGTTGCACCTCACACTAAACAGTGACACAAAAGGAGCTGGGGTGTAGTCTGCATTTCCTGATTAGCCATCTGTTCTAGGAGGGAGGGGGGGGGGAGTGGTCACTTACACCTGAAAGGGCTGTGCCTTTCCTCACACAATGCTGTCTCCGACCCCCTGGTGAGTGTCTGGGGCCTGGCCTGGGAACGGCAGGATTTCACATTCAAAAGAGACTTTACTTAGAAGAAGGCCTACTTCAAAGGAGAAATTGGGTATGAGAAGGGCACCCAAAACCACAGACTTTAGAACACTTCTGGAAACAAGAGGAACTTCTGCCTGGAGAAGAGCTGAAGAGCTGAGGAGAAGTGCTGCCCTGCCTGTGACTGTGCTTTGTGAAGCTATCCTGCAGTTGCTGCTTCTGCCAGAGTAAGAGGGCAAAGACTGGACTTGGTGTGCCTTCCATCTTGTGAAGAAATCTCCAATGGCTAGATTTAGAGCTTGCCTCCTGTTGTTTGAAGTCTCAGGGACAACAAAGACTTCTCTCTGCCATCACCAGGAGTCTCTGGAGAGACTCCTGCTCTGACAAGTGGTGCCGTATCCAGTTCCTGGGCCCCTGGAAGGAAAGCTGGGGGAAATCCAAGAAAATCAACTTCGGACCAACACCGCTGCCGAATCTGGTGACGCCGCCTGCAACCGATTCGTGATCTTCGCTGGAACGTGACGATCTTTGCAGGCCGACGCCGCTGCAGCCCCGCTGAAGTCCGCGACTCCGTGGAAGTCACTGCACCACATCGTGATCGACGCCACTTGAAGTGCGCGGATTCAAAGTTTCACATCAACGCCGCGATCCCCGACTTTGCGCATCAACTTGTTTTTACTCTTCACCAGTGGTACTGTACTTGGGGGTCTATGCAACTCCGTGTCCGGCACCGCTGGTGTCGGCTTGTTGGGAACGACTCCATCACGACGCCGTGCTAACACCTCATCGAACCATTTTGTGTTTCTAAGCTCTATTTTTGAGTTTAATCTTTAAAAATTCATAACTTGACTTGTGTATGTCGTATTGTCGTTTTGGTCTTGTTTTGCTTAGATAAATATTTCCTATTTTTCTAAACTGGTGTTGTGTCATTTTGTAGTGTTTTCATTAAGTTACTGTGTGTGTTGGTACAAATACTTTACACCTAGCACTCTGAAGTTAAGCCTACTGCTCTGCCAAGCTACAGAGGGGGTAAGCAGGGGTTAATTGAGGATGATTCTCTTTTACCCTGACTAGAGTGAGGGTCCTTGCTTGAACAGGGGGTAACCTGACTGTAAACCAAAGACCCCATTTCTAACATGGTGAATAGAAATGTTGATAGAAGTTAGTAAATTCATTAAGGATATCATTGTTTCTAATCAGAGGTATGGAGTCATATCTTAAGATAGCTTATATTTTAGTTTGTTCCTTTTTAATTTTAAGATACTTTACCAAGAGTTTACCTGCTTTATTTTGACCACCATAGTATCTGGAACTAGATTTAAGAAAATACGAGGTAGCTTCTTCTGTTGAGAGTCCATTGAAGTCACATTTGGCTTTAATTAAATTATTTAAACATATTTTAAATTTGGATGTGAAGTAGAACTGTTCTAAGGATTTTATGTGTTTCATTAGATACAGTGTTTTTTACATTTATTTTCTTTTTAGTGGCAACATAATTGACTATAAAATCACTAGAAGCAGCTTAAATAATTTTAAATGATAAATCAGGAGATTCATTCAAACTAAAAAATTCCTTTATAAAAGTATCAAAATGTTTTGTGAAAGAAGGAAGGGAAAGAAGGTCAATATCTAGAATTACCAGAGCATGGTCAGAAATTAATATGGTGCCCATCTCGGCTTGTAGGATATGTTGAGATAAAGAAACTAAAAGGTGGTCAATCCTAGAATGAGAGAAGTGTACAAGTGAGAAAAAAAGTGTATTCTTGTAAACAGGGGTTACAAATTCTCCATGAGTCAATAAGGGATCTTTGTTTGACGGCTGTAGTCAATTGTTTGTGAGAGACCATGGAAATTGCCTACAGGTGCCCTTCCCTGGCCCCACGGACACCTCCACCCACCCACACCAGAAGGACACCTAAGGATGGGGGACCTATCCCAGGTAAGTCCTTGTAAGTATCTATTTTTTTCTCCAACACCGCTCAGGGGCCCTGACTTGGGGCCCCCTGCATGGTGCTGTCCCCAATGGCCATGCCGTCCCCTGGGCATGGCCATGGGGTGGTGGGCTTGGCTCATGTCTTTACTAAGACAAGAGCCATGCCCATGAGGGTTGTGCACCAGAAAATGGCGCTACACTGTTTAGAGGCAATTTTTCTGCCTCTGAACAGTGTAGCACCATAATTCAGCGCATAAACCTGGATTCCCCTACGCCACTCCAGCCCTGTTAGCATCCTTTCCACGGATGTTGACAGGGCATTAGCGCCGGCTATCACCATTCCATAAATATGGCGCCCCGCCGGCATGAAGCCAGCGCTATACTTTTTCACGCAAAACTGCACTATCTCAGTTTGGCATGAAAAAGTATATATCTGCCTCTTTGTTGCTTAATAGGTGAACCTAACCTTTTTACATTCCAAGTAATAATATGAAAAGTCATGAATAAAGAATTTCATTAAAAGTAGCATACGCTATAAGTAGAGAGTAACAAGAACATAAATTCATTACTCAAGCAAAAAATAAAACTTTGAAATTGTTAGCAGAAAGAGAAATACAAAAGAAAATAATGCATTGAAAGAGAAGGAACAAAATGAAGAATGTGAAATATAGAAAATGGAAGAGATAGGAGAGAGCCTGAAAATAGAAGGAAAGAAAAAGAGATGCAGTTAAAGAAAAGATAAAACGAAAAGGCTAAAAGAAATAAGTATGTTGACAGGAACAAAGTAAGACAAAAGACATACCAAGTCGTAGACAAAATAATCAGGTGTGGTGCGATCACAAAAGGGAAGATGACAACAACCAGTGTCCAGAGGCAGCCAGAGGAAATAACATCCAGACCATAAATATGGGCATAGAAACAGGAGAGGTTGCTGGACTTGACTCAGAAAAATTACCTAAGAAGTGAAGAAAAAGATACATATCATCATGCTATACAAAAATGTACTTCTAAAAGAGTAATAAACTAATAAAACATGAAGTTAAATAGTAGAATAACCAAAATATTATAATCCAAGATAATACAACAACAACATGTAACACAAAAAGAAAATTATATAATGCCTTCAAGGAGAAGGGTACTTAGAAGTGTCCATTGTTTCCATTTTATAATTAGCAATACGTTTCTGCTGTACAGTGGGATCTTCGTGCATTGTTGTTTGGTTATTATAAGTTACTTTAAAGAAGCACAGATGGAAAAGACCAAATCGGGCTCCAAGAGTATGCAGCGCAGGACGCATGTCTAGAAATATCTTCTGCCTGTCTGTTATAGCTTTAGCCAGATCCTGAACAACATATGGTAGGTTTCATGACCAGGTAATACGTCCTTTGAGTTTTGCTGCCTTAAGAACTGTGAGAAGATCTTGATATTCCAGAAATATTATTATGACTCCCTGATGTTTTTGCGATGAGGAGGCATGTTGAGATCGATAACCAAGTCTACGAGCACATTGTATATTAAGCTTAGTGGATTCGCGCAAGTCCAACATTTTTGAGAAAACATTTTGGGAAAAAAGAAAGAGGTTGAGAGCCCTCTGGTTCCTCAGCAAGGCCATAAAAGCAAAGATTATTACCCCAATGTGATTTTCTAAATCTTCTGTGACTTTCATAAGGTATGACACTTCCGCTTTGAGGTGTAACATCTTGAGCGGTGTCTTGAACAGAAAGCAGCTGATGTTCTATGCTCGCAACTCTATTTTCCTTCAAAGACCATTTGTCATCCAGCCTCTGAAGATTTGTATTAGAATCCTCCTTATAGGGCTTCAAGGCGCAGATCTCATCTAGAAGGAGCTCGAGAGAGATAGAGAAAATAGGTTTGACAAGTGATGGAGGATCTTTTTTTGACTTTTGTTTGCTGTTAAGGAGTTCTTGGTATTTTACAAGGTTGCTTAGAAGAAATTGTATAGGTGTAGGGGGTAAATGAATGAGAATCCTGAGATACCACATCAGGCGGTTCCCCATTGGATTCCAACAGAGAAAAAGAGGTTTTTAGTATCCACTCTATACTCAGTGTGTGCCATGTCAGGGGTATGTAATTTTAAATTCCTGGTTTTCCTCATACATAAAGATGTGTTAAAATAAAAAGGAAGTTGTATAGGGAATTATCTCCAAATGAACTTCAGTTAATACATGATCAGAAACCGTCTTACACAGCAGTCTATTGCAGTGCTTCAGGAAATAGAAAAGCTGACTTAAATAAATATATTGTTGAAAGTGAAACTTCCCATGAAGCACACAGAACAGCAGAAAGATCTATGATGGATGCAGAGTTGAACTAGTATTTCAGTAGTACCAGAGTGCGATGCATGTGCAGTCTAAAAATACCTCATGCGAGGATATAAGATGGTGGGTGCAACTGAAGTGGGTGTCTGGAAAGCAGTCATCCCAGTAAAGATGCTAAAGAGGCCATTAATCTGTCATCTGTGAAAGGGTCATGTTCCAGAGAAGTTCTGCTTCATATGGAACTTGAAAACAGCAGTCTGGTGGCAATATTGGAGGTATATAATTAAAATAATACCTCACAGCTGTGACAGAGCTCCATTAACCTGCTGCCATCTTCAACGAGAGCTTAGCCATGCCCCCCAGCACCTCCATCCTGGTAAGCATAATCCAGAGGATCAACCATGTGAGCCTCATACTGGTGTTATGACAACCCATTCACAGCCACTTGTAGGAATATTCTGAAGTGAATTTTCACAATAGTTCCAAGAGATTGCCACATATAATCATTTTGAGAAATCCAGTTAAGGTGACCCAGGGCAATGAGAAGTTACACTGCCCTTGTCATATCAAAGGGAGGATGTTTACTGCTGGAGTTCTGTGCTCTCTGGGATAATATTAGGGATCATTTACTCCTTTTAGTACTTGACTCTCAGAATAATGAGGAATGCCAATCTATATGCTGATTCAGGGAAGTGCTGTGGGATAGAAACTCAGCAACACTCAACAATGACACTCAGTAAATCAATATCCAGCCGGAACCTTTAGTTTAAAAAGAAACAACACTTTTATTCACACCCATCTAATTACTACAGATATTACAAATATATACAAAATTACAGTGGTAAAAATAATTTGGAACCCCTCCTAAGTTGCAGCTTAGGAATTAGCACTGTGCAAATCAACTAACCTAAGTGCTTTTCAGTGTGGGTAACTGACCCCACAAACTTTCTCTGTTTCAGTTCTCTGTCGGTTTCCATGTGACAAAATACCCACCGCTGACCCTAATACTGTTAAGAAATAATCCACCACTAAAGGCCTGCAGCTCTTACCACAGGCTTTTTACAAACATAAATACCTTCAGACTTGAATCTAGTTTTAACAAATGTACTATAAAGGCCTATCGCCTTTTAAGGAACATTTAGACAAACCATAAAGAAAGGTAGTCTTAATTTTAATTTGGTCTCTCTCTGGACAGAGAAATCATATTTCAGGTAAACCCAAAAATGATTAACATGAAATCTTTTGTTAACCAAATTAACCTACAGAATGGCAAGGCCTACATTCAAATAAAACACATTCAACTGGATAGTCAGACACTCAAAATGGCCAGATCTAAGTGTAACAATTTTAATGTCAGACTTTTGTTAGAGAGACATCCAAGACACTGTTGTTAGAAATTGGGTTTCTGGTTGCCAGAGGTATGCACCCTTATCAAGCAGAAACCACAATCCTAGTCAGAGTAAGTCACAAACACACCCTGATGTAGCTAGTGCTTACCTTCTGGTAGCTTGGCACAGAGCAATCAGGCTTAACTTAAGAGGCAATGCACAATTTATTTGTGCAACACCTCAAACAGTAGCACTGACAAAACACCTCACGAAAAGGTACCACACCTGATTAGAAAAATAGAGCTTGATTATTGAACTAAATAGTACCAAAACAACAAGAATCCAGTACGCAGAACTTAAGATTTGGATGTTTAAAGATTAAACTGAAATGCATGGCTTAAAAGCATTAAACTCTAACTGGGGCTATGTGGTCCCACTGTACTAGGTTGAATCTGAAAGTCAGGTGAACGGCAATAGAGCGCGGGTCAGATACAGGGACCAGCTTTGGCCCGCTGAAAAAGTACTTTGTTTGCGCAGATAGAGGAAAATGCAAAGAGCAGACAAAGTGATACACCATTGCTGATCCTTGAGATGAATGCGATGCGTCGGCCCCAAGCTGTACAAAGTCCCAGTGCGTTGCATTTAAGCCTTACATCAGCCGCAATGCATTGGCATAGAGAGAGATGCTTTGGTTCTGACCAGTGCAGCAGTGTTGATGTGTTGTTTCTTGGCTGGAGCAGCAGTTTATACTCACTTCCAAGGCCCTAGGACTAGATTGGCACCACTTGGCAGGGCACAATTCACAGTTGGTAGAGTCTAGGTGCTGTAGGTGATCAGTTGGAAGTCTTTTGTGTCCCAGAGTCTTCAGAAAACATTAGGCAAGCCAGCAAGCCCTTGGAGTCACTCTAATTCTGAGTTCAAGTGATGTGGGTCGAGTCTTTCTCACCCAGGCAAAGACGGCAGCAGGCAGCAGGTCAGCACAGCAAGAAAGCAATTCTTCCAGAAGATCAGTCCAATAGAATGGCAGTACCTGTAGCAGCACAGCAGTCCTTTTTCCTGGCTGAATATCCACAGGTCCCGAAGTGCAGTGAGTTGATAGGGTCAGACGTCCTGGTCTTATACCCATTAGTGCCTTTGAAGTGGGGAGACTTCAAAGAAGGGCTTCGAAGTGCACAGAGATCCTTCCTTCCTGCCCTGGCTCCAGATTCACTACAGAGGGTTACGTGTGGGGACAGGACACTGCCTATTCAGGTGTAAGTGTGAGGCTGTGGTCAGCTCCTTCCTCGCATTCTGCCAAGGATGGCCCATCATGATGTGGATGACTCATCAGTCACACCTAAACTCCATTTGATTGTGGCTGTCTAGAGGGAATGCATAAAACCCAGCTGTTGCCCCACCCCAGATGTGTATTGGAGACAGGCTGAAGACACACAGAGCTAAGAGTAGGAAAATTATAAATTTCTAAAAGTGGCATTTTTTAAATTGTAACAATAAATCAAGCTTTACCATTAAAGAGGATTTATTATTACAGTTATATAGGTATTAAACATGAGATGTCTATCCCTTCTCAGTGAAGAAGTAAAGCTCATTAAATGTAATAAGGAATCCCTAAGGTTATCCTATGATAGACATAGGCCTCACAGTAATGAAAAATGACTTTGGGGGGTCTTTCAGTTCTATGACATGTAAAACTTAAAAGTACATGTCCTTCCTTTTAATTACACAGCATCACACCCTATGCGCTACCTAGAGTCTACCTCAGGGGTTACTTAGACGTAATAAAAGTGGAGTTTAAGGCTTGGCAATGGGTTATAAATGCCAAGATGACATGGCAGTGTAACACTGCACTCAGGCTGCAATAGCAGGCCTGTCACAGGTTTGAAAGAGCTACTTAAGTGGGTGGCACAAACAGTGCTGCAAGCCCACTAGTAGCATTTAATTTCCAGGCCATGGACACATGTAGTGTGCTTTATTAGGGATGTATAAGTAAATTAAATGTGCCAATTAGGGATATAGCAATCAAACCATGTTTTAGGGAAAGGGCACAAGCACCTTAGCACTGGTTAGCAGTGGTAGAATTCACAGTCCTAAGCCCAACAAAACACAAATTCAACAAAAAGTGGAGGGAAAAGGTAAAAGGGCTGGGGGTGATGCTGCAGAAAGGGCCATTTCCAACAACTGGCCAGACTCAATTTCTGCAAGAGCTTGAGTGCACTAGCCCACAATATCTATTATGTTTATGGAATCCTAGCAACAAAGAATGGATTGTTTTACTGAAGCATGATCTGTCGATGTGTCTGCTGAGGAGGTTTTTTCAGAGCTGTGGTTGACTTTTTTGCTGGTGTCTGTGCCCCAATGGGACATACAACACTTTTCACACACAACCCTGCTTTGTGGGCCAAGGGTCCACCAGAATCAGGGCAGTGAGGGTTACCCAAAGGAACCATGACATCTCTAGCCCCTGACAGCACTACCACCTCTCAACTTATCTTCCACAGATTGCAGCAATGATTTAGTCATGGTGCAGGACAAATCCTCCCTGCTGGGGACTCCTCCTAGCTTTCAGTTATCAAATAAGGGCTCATCGCACTTGGGATTCTCTGGTGCCTCCCGCTTCTATGGCAAAAGCTCAGTGTGTAAACATGCTATAGGTTGTTCAAAGCTAGTGGGTACCCACAACCCAAGGCACCTGCTGAAGATGTGGAAAAGTCACACATGAACAGCAGATGAAAGACATGGGAAGGCTTGGTCCCCAGTCGACTATTTTTGATGGTGTATGGAACATTTTGGTTGAGAGGGCTGACTGTAACCACCAGGGATAATAGCTGTGGCCATCTAAAAGTGGAAGAACGGGGGCTTGACCCAGCCTAGAGCAAGAACTTTTCCAACCTGTACGTTTCACCCTGCAGAGGATTTCCTAAGCCCTTACCAGCCCCCGCATCACTGCCTCGTCCTCTTGGTAACACCACCTTTACTGTAAGGCCTCTTAGTCTGTGCCTCCACCTAGAACTAGCAAACTCCTGACTTGGGTAAGTGATCTTACAGCAGTGTCTAACTGATCCAGAATGGCACACCACACTCTGTGCGTTCACTGTTCAGCTAACAAGGCCTTCAGGCTTTTGCAGTGTAATTGTACACAACAGCATGGGCCCACAGTGATGCCTCATTCAGGTCACTACAGCAAGTCCACTCAAAACAAGGTTCCTCATTTTTCCCTCCTTATGGGTACTATACAACCTCAGTTCTCCACTAAGCCTGGAGGAGAGCCAAGCAGATGGAGCTAGCAGTCATTAAAAGAGAGAGCTAGAGTAGTAGAATACAAGTCAGGACTGGATGATCCGCACCCTAGGACTTCTGACCTGGCCAACTGTTTGCTGAGTTTGTCCTACTTTCTTCCAAAGCTCTTGCGCAGCTCAATTTGCCTGCAAAAGACTTGTTAAGGGAAGATGAAGAATTCTGCCATTAATGGGGTATCAACACAATCTAACATAGGCTTGTCATCTCATATCTCTAACTGACACTAATAAGTGCCACCCCAATGCAAAAGATCCAAGATTCAGATTATATCAGTTTCCTGTGATGTCCTTCACCAACAGATGCTTACCCCTCTCCTCTCTAAATTTCAGCAGCAAAAAAAAAGGAATTTTCCATAGGTGACTTCCACTTGCTACATTCAGCATAAGCCTTGGTACTACAGACATCCATCTTGTCTGAGCAAATTTTGTGATACCAAACCCCACAAAGTGCAGACATAGTGAACACAGCAAATGAGCCAATCACTGCAAGAAAATTTTGAGCATATGGGGGCTTTTCCCACCAATATATTTTTGAAAAAATAACAACAGAGTAAATGGTGCATTTTACAGCATATTTTACATTATATCCTGAAATGCCAGAACATTTATGCCATAGCAGATGATGGTCATACAATACACTATTATATTTAGGGCCTGTGTTAGAGTTTGGTGGACTGGTTATTCTGTTACAAATGAGACGAACAGCCTGTCCGCTGTGTTATGATTTCCATAGGACATTATGGAATTGTAATATGGTGGATGGGATATCTGTCACATTTGTGACAGAGTAACCCCATCCACCAAACTCTGAATCAGGCCCTTAGTTTTGTGGTAAACAAGAAGGAGCATACAGATATTTTGATTAAAAAAGTGGCAAGAACAATATCAAGTAGGAGAGCAAGAATTTAAACCAAACACGTTTGTACTTAATACAAAATGATGTAAACTAAGTGATATAAAAAATGAGTAGCCTCAACAACTTTATTAAGTTTTAGAGGTATACAATGTGTTTTTTAGTGTGCAAATCAAATAGTTTCCATGACCTGACACTTGTAAATAGAGTTTAAGTGAAGAACTTTATTCATTTTCAAATTTCAAATTCTTAAAAACGTGGTTACCACTCCTTGGAGCAGGATGCTTCTGAGTGCAAACTAATCAATGATCATTTGATTGATTAGTCTCAACAAACTATATCTTTTACATGTACGTTGAACCTGAATGCTTCTGAATTCTAACCCGGTGTTGGCAAAATCCACTTGAGGTTTGAAAATAACCTTCACTTTGTATTGTACCTGTGAAGAGTCAGTAGTAGAGCTAGACAAAAACAAACTAAGGGCCATAGTTTTGCAGTTGGAAATGGCCCGATTCGCAGAATCTGGACATTTCTGACCATAGAAATGCCTTTTCTTAAGACAAAGCACAAATTGAGAATCTGTAAAATGCTACCGAATCACAATTTGTGTTTAGTTATTCAGTATTTGGAAGAGGCTTGTTTAGGACTTCCCTTCCAAATACCGATTTGCAATGCTATGTATGAATGTTTTGTGATCCAATTATGGCTGCAAAACATAATCTTTCTACCAATACATCAAAGGTGGTGGAAACCATTTGCAAATGGGAAAGGGTCCCCATGGGACCTTATACCCATTTCTAAATGTTGAAACAAATACTTTTTAAGAACAGGCAGTGGTCCTCCCAAACAATAAAACGTAAACGTTTTATTTCAATTTCTGAAATGCATCTCGTTATCCATTAATACAGGCCGCTATATTTCCAAAAATCTGGAAGTACTAACGTTGAGAACCCACTTAGATCATTTTGAGAGTTGTAATACGATTTCAGGTTGCATGCCAACAATAATACGTCAGATCCACGTTATTTGGTTCAGGTGCATTTATTAATTCCCGGCATGGGAAAAATTCTGAAAGTAGCGAGAAGAGACGGCGGACACATGTTTTGCCCCTTGTGGTGTGTTCACCTAGGGCTTTCTCAAGGCTTCAAGTAATGAAATGAGGGCTGATCAGACTAGAAGAATTATCAAGATTCATGAAACAGAATGATGGTGAAGATCATGCAGAGATATCACCCATTACTGCAGAATTTTAGGTAAACTAAGGAAAAAAGAGGAAAGAAAGGAAGGAAATAATAAGTAGTGATCTCAAATAGATAATAGTCCCATAGCCTAGTCTAAAAAGTTGTGGAAGAGAAGAAAATGGAGGAGTAATTGTCAAAAACGCATTCAGAATTAATGAAATTGAAGAAGTATCAAAAAAGGTCCATTTAATAGTGAGGTTAGAAAGTCCAAAAAAACAGTGAAGGAGTAAAATTGGTGCTGGCACTGCGTGATAAAGTAAAAGAGTCACATTAGTGTTTCAAGGTGGTCATCATAAGTTAGTCAGTCGTACAAATCTTTATAATCATAACCGAAAAGAAAATCATACCATTAGGTTATTCATCAGAGTATGCTCATCTTTTTAAATGCAGATGATCTAAATACAAGAAATAGAATGAATGTACGTTTACTGATAGATTAATTGACTGCACATTGAAATGGTTAAAAGGACAGAACAAGACCTAGTAATAGTTTAGTTAGCAGTATATGTCCTAAGACATTTCTTATAGAAGTACATAAATCAAACGAGAGTAACAGAGGATGTATATGGATATACTACATGTGGTTCAATTCCCCCAAATCAGAATGACAGAAGGGGTTTTATTAATTGTCCAGAAAAAGATATAAATCGAGACAACATGAAATGAAAAAGGTGGTGTTGCTGATGTAGATGCTATTTGTTATTTCACGATGTATTGTTTATGTCCACAGACGTTGATCAACAGTAACAATTAAATAAAGTTTTGTTTGAGGTCTAAAAAACATTCCCGGTGTGATCCAAGTACTTATGTACAGTTGTAATTATGACTGGTATCCCTTAACTGTTTTCTAATACCGAAATCCTAGACGTAATCATGAAGTCAGAAACACAGTGTTCTAGTTAGGCACCATATTGAATGCGGCAAAAGCCACGTGTGAGTGTGTTACTATTTATGTAGAGAATATGGCCAGATAGACCAAGTCCTACTTTGATTGTCGTGCTATTTTTTCGGGAGAGGGCAGTACGCGTGTTAGTCCCTTCATCCTTTTCATAGTGAGGCACTAGTCAAAGTCCTATTTCTATGTTCATAGTTCTAAGTGAAGTGCAGAAACAAAACAGAGGAAAGGAGAGAAACGTCGGCCATGTTGGTTATATTTATATGATGTTGAATACGTTGAGAGGCCGCTAGATTAAAGATGTACAAAGTGTGTGAAATCCTAAAAATGAAGTATTAACACTGTTGTTATTGTTTTAAAAAAATATATCTTAAGTTACAAATGTCCAAATTCAGTGACATGGCAGTTGCATGATATAGCACAGATAGCTACAACAGCCGAAAAAAGGGGATGGTAGCGATATTATTACAACAAATGTTAAAGCGAGAAATGATTTAAGTTAAAGACTGTCTGATGAAAAAGACTACTCTCCAATTATGATAACAGGATATAGTCTCATTTAATTATTAGCAGACTAACCCTAGTGATTATAACATGATTAAATAGGGTCAAGGGAGCATTGATGACATGGTTAGAGACGGGCCAGAATGGGCATAGATTAAATAAGCACATTCTATATTAAAATAAGGATTGGTTAATTATGGCCCTAGTATGTCTATAATGTTAAATAGGTATGAAAATAGAAGGAGATATCATCCCCGGTCATAATATAAATAGCAGTACATATAGCTAACTTAATTCGAAGAAAATCATATTTGAATATGTAAGGAAAAGAGGATCAAACATGAATGTAATTAAACGAACAACCAGTTGTGATTATTTAAAAAATTAGAAAAAGATGATAATCAATGTTTAGCATTAAGGATATCCTTGATTGTCCAGGACAATCCCTTGAAAATTACCTACAAAACACAAAGCAAAAGAATAAACCTTAAACAGAACTGTCAATGCAGAAAAATATAGGTAAAGCACAAATGTGATTTCATTAGACAATACAGGTGCGGCTCATTAATGAAGCCAATAATGCCATTCAGGATCCTTGTTGAGGCCTTGTTGTACAGTGTCAAAGTGAACAATAAGTCTGCTTTCATTATAACTGAAGTTCAAGATTACCTCCTCGAGGGTGTTGTTTCAGTTGCACTAGACCACTACAGTATATGTCAACGAACGTGTATATGGGTGACATTTTACAAAATGTTCAACCAAAGGGAGTTTAGGATGTTTTTTTCATTTTTTAAATCTCTAAATTACATATAAATATTTGATTTAAGATAGTGAACGTATTCCAATATTGGTGGAGTATTTATTAAAAGATAGGAAGAAATGTCTTTAAATGAAGTAGGTGATCTTTTTGGGAAAAATTATAATGCTATCTTTTACTGAATTGAATATCCCAAGAAGATGAAGTATGATCCCTGTTCTCTTTTTACCAATTAAGAGATCTATAGTAAACCTTTTTTAGCCTCGATATTTGTGCCTTAGCTGAAATGCTTACATTTATTTCTAGAAATGATACAAAGAAGTTAAGTTTAGCAGAATGACATTCCTGGCTGTAACACCAATCTTTGTCAAATGAAATGTCAATATTTAATATATGTGAATGCAGATGTGGTATTTTAGCTCTGCCTTAGTGGATATTGTGTAGTTTCAATAATACCTACTTCTGAGATACTAATCTACGAAGGTTGCAGTAGTATATTAAATAACCATATCCGATTGTGCAAATTGTATGTCCCAGATCTTCCTGACTCAAGTTGGTAATTGGTTCCTGCAGTCAACTATCCAGTTATTGACCACTGCAAAATGTGTTCCTTTCACCCAAAAACATATTTTTAGGTTTAACTGAGGAGGTCACTGCTCATATGTTGACCGCGTTTCCGAATTTGTGTATATGGCAGTGTTCTTAGCCTGTTCCATTATTAGCATCAACTGGAAATCAGGTTGAGTGCCACAATTTATATCATGGCATAGTAATTTGGATAGAATGTATTTTCTAGAGAAAGGTGTTGATAAATGTAATCTCCGAGACACATCCTTCAAGAAATCTGTTGGGAATGAATTGAATTTAATGCAAATTATCTTGCCTTGTAGTATTTACATTTTTCTCTTGGAAGATATGTAGAAGCAATGCTCAAAATATGAATTTGATCATGGCGCACAGACATTATACTTGTAAAATATTTGATTCATTGATATGCTTCTTTTTAATAAAAAAGAGAAGAGGAAAATGTCTCATGGCACAGGGCTAAATAGGGAGTATTATCGCAAGCTCTTCTTTTCACTGGCTGCTGTCAGAGTGTGTTAAATATCTATAAAGCATTTTCGTCAGTCACTAAATGCATAAAGGACAGCAAAGTGTTCCCATGCAGGGCTGCATTGTCCTCTGGCTTTGCAAAACACCTGGCTTCTCAGGCAGAATGAAACATGTATAGTTTTAATGTTTCTTGGCAAGTTTATGATGGATCATTGTATTTCATTTCACAGTAGCAGTTTACTTCAATCAGTAGTATACTTCAACTGTTTTTTTTTTGGGGAGTACTGGATGCTTTGATAGATTCTCCTTGTTCTCTGGCCTTGCCTCTATATTTGAATAATATGGGCCTTCTTCTAACTGTTTGAGTAACCCTTAGCAGAATACTCAGCACATGCAGCAGAGATGCCCTAGGGCCAAATCCGACTGGAACCATTGTTTTAGGAGCATAGGTACAGAATGATGACCATGAGGTATTAAACTCAACTGTCGACTAGCTCTGTTGTCAGTCTCCTTGGTTCCACAGGAACTGGTGCTGAAGAACATCCCTCCAGTGTGTGTTGAGCATTCTGCTATGGGTTACTCAAACTGTTGAAAATACAGTGAACACAATGAGGAGTAATAGCAGTCATCTCATTCAGAACCTAGTTCTCAGTCTGGTCTTCGTCTTAGCAATCAAGACATGTGAATACCCTGCCAGGAAGAAGTACTGATATGCTGCTGAAGGCCTTCCACTCGGCTGGATCGCTGTTTTGCTGGACTCATGCTTTTCCTGGGCTAACCTCTGCCTGCTGCACTCTTCCCTTGGAGTGAGAAGGACTGGACCTGCATCTCTCCACCCCAGAACCCAGAGTGACTCAAAGGGCTAGTTGGCTTGCCTCCTGATCTGAAGTCTCAGGCACAGTCTCAGAAAATACTTCCAACCACCCTGCTCTTGCACCTGGGCTCTGCTCACTGTGAGTCTGGCTTGTTAAGTGGCGCCACTCCATTCCTGGACCCTCGCGGAACCAATGCATCCTCTGCTGTGGGAGCAGAACTGATGCTGTGAGGAACAAAACCAACTTATCACCTCTACTGCGTGGGTCGGAACCAATGTAACTAGACTTGCATCATTGCTGCACCTCACATATTAGAACTGATGCATCACTCTCTGAATTGCCACTGCAATGCTTTTCCCAGTGCAAAGTCCTCACTTTACTTTACACATTGCCCCCAGGTTAAGCCTGACTGCTGTGTGCCACGCTACCAGGGGGCTGAAAACAGGTTAATTAGGGGTTTGCTTGTGCCTTACCTAAGATTGTGGTTGCTGCTTAACCAGGGCCCACACCCCTTTCACCCAACAACCCAATTTCCTACAATTGCCCTCCTACAGGAAACACATCTTACAACCAGATATGGCTTAACCACTGAAAGCTGAGATCACCGCAGAAGAAATAACACAGGCCATAGGTGCCCTACCCATTAACAAAGCACCAGGTCCAGATAGCTATCCGGCAGAACACTATAAAACTAATAAAGAAAAGGTGGCCACTCTGCTGCAAAGGCTCTTTGCAGAGATCTCACCCGAGACACAACTTCTCCCAGAGCTCAACATGGCATTCATCACATTAATACCAAAACCAGACTAGGACCTCCTCCTCTGTGCATGTACAGACCAATATCATTAATTAGCATGGACAATAGATATTTGCCAAAGTTGTTGCCTCTTGCCTATTGCAGCTAATGCTGACACCTGTCCATTACTCAGAAGTAGGTGTGGCACCAGAAAATACAGTGTTGAAGCTGAGATCACTGCAGCACTGCAGAAGAAATAACACAGGCCGTAGAAGTGCCAGGTCCCGATGGCTATCCTGCAGAATACTATAAAATTAAAAAAGAGAAGGCGGTCCCTTTGCTGCAAAAGCTCTTTGCAGAGATCTCACCTGAGGCACAACTTCTCCCAGAGCTCACATGGCAAGCCATATTAATAATGAAACCAGACTTGGACCCTGTCCTCTGTGGGAGTTACTGACCAATATCATTAATTAACATGGACATTAAGATTCTTGCCAAAGCTTTAGCCACTTGCCTATTGTGGCTACTGTCAACATTGGTCCATTTATCACAAGAGAGCTCCATACCACACCGCTCACACGCATCCTACCTATGGTCACTCTTACATGGTGTATGGCAGGCACTCCATGACAGGGACAAAAAGGTGGCCATATTGTTGTGAATTTAGAAAGTGTTTGATAGGATATTGTGGGACTACATGTTCCAGTGTTGGCAACATCTTGCATAGATGGCACTGGACGCTGAGCGATAAGTCTATACAAATCAGGCCTGACTGGTGACTAATTACTGGAGATGTTGAGTCCCACTCAGCGATATTGTACACATACTGTGGATTCACCCTGCTCTCCCATGCTATAACCATAACTTCCTTATAGACCAGGAGCCCAGCACTTTTGCATGATACCTCAGCGTATCCAGAAACCAATGAGCGCAGAGGTAGATGGGATGCCGCAGCCCTGGCAGTGGGAAAAATAAGAGTGCTTTGTCTTTGGCAAACAAACATGTCCCCATCTTTTGAGACATGGTTGAGGGAAATGTATCAAATAGCAGCATTTGATTGGCTTATATACAGACTTAGTTCCTGATTACGACCTTGGTGGATGAGATACTCCATTGCAAATGTGACGGATATCCCGCTGGCTGTTTTACAAGTTCCATAAGATATAATGGAACTTGTAATACAGCAGACGGGATAGCCGTCATTTTTGTGAAGGAGTAGCCCGTCCGCCAAGGTCATAATCAGGCACTTAATGTCTGGTTAGATTAATTTGTGGCTGTATTGGGAGATTTCTTGGAGGGCATGAACTAAACAGACTTGGTAGAAAAGGACTTGTGGACTTGTGAATGACTAAAGCGATGGTGTCTGAGGCCCAGGATTTATACTTTAGTGCCCTGGCTCTAGAAGGTTGGAGACGTTTCTAGACAGTGGCTTTGAAGTGCAAGGAATTCCCTGCCTCCCCTGTCCTGGCTTCAAGCTGGCTGAAGTTCTAATATAGGGTCGTTAAGCCATTTGTGTGTGGACAGGACACAACCTATTCAGGTGTTAGTGAGGCTGTGTCCAGGTCCTCCCTCCCATCCTGCCCAGTATTACCCATTAAAGTTCCCATTGTGTGTGGCTTTCTAGGAGCAATACACAAAGCACATCTGCCAAGTTTCCCTAGTCATGTGACCAGAGGCACGCTGCAGGCACTAAATGGCTAAAGCAAGAAAATGCCAAGTTTCTAAAAGTGGCATTTTCAGAATTGCAATTTAAAATCAAACTTCACAACAAGTTAGGATTTTAAATTGTGATTCCAGAGACACCAAAAACAAGGGGTCATCTCTTCTCATTTGGAAGTTGCACTTATAAAATGTAATAAGGCAACTCAAATGTTATACTATGTAAGAGATAGGCCTTGCAGTAGTGAAAAACTGAATGTAAGAGTTTTTCACTACCAGGACATGTAAAACCTAACAGCACATGTCCTACCTTTAAGATACACTGCACCCTGCCCTTTGGGTTTTCCAGGGCCTACCCTAGGGGTGACTTGTGTATATGAAAAGGGGAGGTTTGTACTTGGCAAAAAGGTTTATATTTCCAGAATGAAATGGCAGTACAAACTGCACCCACAGGCTCTGCAGTGGCAATGCATATGTATAAATGTTTAAAGGACTACTTTTGTGGGTGGCAAAATTAGTGCTGCAGGCCACTAGTAGCATTTAATTTACAGGCCCTGGGCATTTGTATGTCACTTTAACAGGGACGTCTAAGTAAATTAAATATGCCAATTGGTGAATAAGCCAATGTTACCATGTTTTAAGGAGTGAGCACATACACTCTAGCACTCATTAGCAGTGGTAAAGTGTGCAGAGTTCTAAGGCTAACAAAAACAGGTCCAGCTAAAATAGAGGAGTAGAGGTAAATGGTCTAGGGGAAGACTGACAGGTCTAACAGCTATGTTTAGAGAGAACGATTTAAGATATGAGAGGGTCTTCTTCCTTTTAATATAGTGGATAAGTTAATTTGCCTTAGGGGACAGAATCACTATGTCATCGACAAGGGACATGTAATTCTGATAGGCACTCTTCGTCATAGCTGTGGACAATTATAGTAGGGATAACAGGGACTACATTTCATGGATGGTGAACAGGAATAATACAAGGAGACAGAAATTTTGTGCACATTTGATGCATCTAGAAGGACTGGTGGTCACACTATGTACTAAGAGTCATTAGTCGTGAATATGCTGGAAGTGTAAAGGGAAGATGGCCTCACACTTAACAGTGATTGGCTGAGACACTGGGAAGCAGGTGAATGGCAAGACAATGCTCTACAGCACATGCCTGGTACCCTTGTGGGGAACAGCCCAATACAATGTGTGCTTTCCTGAGGGAAGATGAAGGTCAGTCTGAGGATGGGTAAGAAGGGTTAGAGCAACATGTATTGAGCCAGAAGGCCATATCCAATAGTTCTGTGGTGAACATACTCATATTGGAAAGAAACCCATACTGAGAATAATATATAGCACCTAGGACGTTGTGAAAATGCCTCAGCATTGGTGCATTTATCCATCTAGATATGCTAGAGAATAAACACAACAATAACAACAGCCCCACTCCTCTCCGCCATACAACACTTCAGATGGAAGCGACAATTAATATACTGGTTTTGCAGTCAGCATGGCGAGGAAAGGCAGTGATCATGAAGATTGTGGGGAGAATGCCATGAGCTAAACGAACGTAAGCGTTAGTGTAGTTCAGGCACTATTCTCACAGTCACAAGAGACCTTAAAGCCTCCCCTTTGAGCGGAGATTGTGATATTACCCTGCCTCTGTAGCAGACTTACTATTGTCGATTTTGAGCGACGATTGTCTGACCTTTTTGGTTTGTAGGCATGGTGGCCGACTCCAGCAGTTCAATATGAAATTCCAACCTTTTGAGCTTAGGTCTTAAAATAAGAAACTCTTCCTCAGCTGTAATATTTCATTTTAAAAGTCTTGCGAAGCATATATTATAGTGTCCCCATATATGAACGGCCCTTTGTGTTTTGCCTCATGCAGAATCTGTCTTCCCCAGTGGTATAGAAGAAAGCAGGTGATTATTTGCCATAAGGCATTTTAAAGGCCCACACATCATTATGTTACTCTGTGGGCCTGCAGGATTTCCAATTGCAGGTCAAAAGACAGGCATGTTAGTTAAGGTAAGAAGCTGTTTTGAGAAAAGTCACTATGTCTCCTTTCTCTTAAGTGTTCAGACAGCCCATAGAAGCAAATATTGGTCTGCCTTTTCCTATCTTCCAATTCTGTGAGCTTCGCCTACACCTGTCAGTGGTCTTGCTCATAATCTATAGCTGTCTATATCTGTAAATATCTTATTTTCAACTTCAATTTAGCCCTCTCCATCACCAATATGCGGGTATTAAAAGTTGTTATTTCACTTCATAAGAGGAGGTTCACCATTTTCACTTGATTTTTAAATCAAGCAGTCTTCAACTGCCCGAAAATAAAATAACTTGGATTGGTGTAGAAAACAAAGACCTGCTTTAACTTTTGCTCAATATATGAATCTAGGGCAAAGCACTCTATCTTTCATATGGAGTGCTCTTAGAAATGAGACCCTAAGGGCAGTGGTGTGCACCCTGTCCATGTAGGGACCCTCACTCTAGTTAGGGTAAGGGAGTCACACAGCTAATATAACCCCTGCTCACCCCCGTGGTTGCTTGGCACAAGCCGTCAGACTTATCTCAGAGGCAATGTGTAAAGTATTTGAATGAATTAATGAATTAATGAATGAGCGAGTTTTCTAAAGCGTGCCATTACTTGAGGGTGTCTTGCCGCTAAACATAAATGAGAGAAACCGATTGGCAACACATCTTAAAGAGGAGTATAGAAAAGCCAAGATTTCAGCTGTTTCTGTAATATGGCAAGATTGAATTGATTTCTAAGATGAAAATGGAATTTATTCCACAGCAGACAAGTGGTGTAAACAAAGAGCTGCACCCGTTCCAGGAAACTTTATTTATCTTGGGAACTTGCACGTAATCAATGCAGCTGATCTAAATTTAGATTTAAAAATACATCTTTTGGTTTTTAAATTGTAAATTTGAAAATGACACTTTAAGAAAATGACCATTTTCATGCTTAATTATTCCGTGTCTCTGCCTGGTTGTGGAATACACGTCTGGGTCAGGATGACAGGCAGGCTGTTTGTGAATTCTAGACAGTCACACAGAGGGAACTGAGGTGTGCCTTGCGTATCCTGATGCGTGTTCCTGAACTAGAGTGGTGGGAAGAACTGGCGCTTGCACCTGAATAGGGCTGTGTCTGTCCGGGGCAGGAAAGGAAGGGTGCATTACGAAGGCTTTTCTTTGAAGTTTTCCCACTTCAAAGACAGAAATAGCCATAAGTACTGGACCTCTGACCGCACAAAGTATAATCCTTTTGGATTGAGGACATTCTGCCAGAAAAAAATAGCTGGAAGCTTTAGGAGGGGCTGCCACTCTCCATGTTGCTTTGCTCTGCTGGCCTGCTGCTTGCTGCTTCTGTCCAGTCCGGTGAGTGAACGGATTGGACTTTGCTTTTTTACAACTTGCTTCTAAAGGTTCTCCAAGGGCTTGGACTGAGCTTGCCTTCTGTTAAGAAGTCTAAGGGACATCAAAGACTGCATCTGCCAGTACCTGCAATCTCTTTCTGAGAGTCCTGACTTGCTAAGTGGTGCCAAATCCAGTTTGTGGGCCCTTGGGAGTGAGTTCTGGTGTACCAAGAAGAAACAAGCACATCGACTCCAGAGCGATTTCCGAACCGGCACCGCTGTCCAAATCTGCGCCTCTGCCTGCACCAGAGCCATGGTCTCCACTGAGTGCAACGACCGTGACTTATGCTGTAGGCTCAACGCCACTGCAGTACCTCCGAAGTCCCGCCACAGCGTGATTCTGAGGTGCCGTGTCACCAATGTCTGTGACACCCGACTCCGACTCCACCACAGCTCCTGTGGCCCCATGGTGTGCTTGCGACACAGCAAAGTCGACGCCTTGCGTTTTGACCTGCTGAATTCATCGACCCCTCCTTGTCATCAGGATCCAACGCCTCGCCACTGATAACGCATCACCTCCCTTGAAAATGTAAGGAACCAACGCCTCACCTCCCCTGCCTAGACGTAAGGAACTGATGCCTCACCTCCCCGGTAGCAGTAAGGAACTGACACCGCACCTGCTCCAGCGACTCCTCATCTCCCCGACTCCGTGCAACGTCTTTGTTTCCTCGTTTTCCAAGGTACTGTACTTGGGGTCTGTGCGACTCCGTGACCGCCCCCCACTCTCTCACGAGTGACATCAGCCTGTTGGGAACGACTCTGTCAAGACTTGATAGCCCCAGTTGGAGCTATTGTGTTTCTAAGTGCTATACTAAGATTTAATCTTTGAAAATGTGTATCTTTGCTAGTGTATGTTGGATTTTTGTTGTTTTGGTCTTGTTTTATTCAGATAAATAGTGGCTATTTTTCTAAACTGGTGTGGAGTTCTTTTGTAGTATTTTCACTGTGTTACTGTGTGTGTGTTTGTAGAAATACAATTCTATTATTATTTTTAAAAAAAACATCTCTGGACCCCAAGGAGGTAAACCGTTTCCACCGAATAACTCGACTCCTTCATCCAACTACTCGAAAAACACCTCAACATCAGTTTATCCAGATATTTAGAAGAAAAATAACCTGCTGGGGATGGCACAATATGGCTTTAGATCTGGTTTTAGCACTGAGACAACCTTGATTGCGGAAAAGATCAGAGCCATTAAAGACAACGGAGGTGGAGCAGCGTTGGTCCTGTTGGACCTGTCCACTGCACTTGATACAGTTAGCCACAGTGTTTTGCTGGATCGCCTGTTTGAAATCGGTGTCAAGGATAATGCGCTTAAACTTATTTTCTCCTTTGTAGGTGATAGATGGCTGTTTGTGAGACTTGGGGAATTCCACTTAAAATCCTTTTCTCTACAGTGATGAGCTCTACAGGGGCATCGCTTAGCCCTACACTGTTTAATAGTTATGTGGCAGCATTGATAGAGCTAATTCATTCCTACGGCTTTGTTTCTGTAGCATATGCTGATGGCACGCAGATCATGTTACAAATTCCAGGTAAGGCGGAAGAAGTTGCTGCCAGGTTCAACAGCTGTATGAGTGCAATTGTCCAGTGGGTAACTATCAATTGTCTCAAATTGAATTCAGACAAAATGGAGGCCCTTATTTTCGGAAAGGAATCCACCTTTCGGGGACATGCTTGGTGGCCTCAATTATTGGGATCTAGCCCAGATCCTATCTCAAAGGTGAGAAACGTAGGGGCAATTTTTGATGCTGACCTATCCTTCTCTGATCAAGTTAATAAAATTACGTCATCCTGCTTTTTACTACTCAGGTCTTTCAAAAAAGAATAGCCTTTTCTGCCTTTTCAGCTTAGAAATATGTAGTTATTGCTCTGGCACTATCCAGAGTTGATTACTGCAACACTCTTTATATGGGCACTCGACAATCAGTTCTAAAAAAACTCCAGATGCTGTAAAATGCAGCCACCCGCCTTTTAAAGAAAGACCTGAAATACAGCTCAGTGACCCATGTCCAAAATGATCTCCATTGGCTTCCAGTTAGGAAACGAGTAGTGTTTAAAGCTCTTTGTCTGGCTCACAAAGCCTTATATAGCACTTAATTTAGCGGTTTGGCTGGCAAATTCAGATGATCGAGTTACCGACTCGCAAAATAGGGATTGTGACTCGCAATTAGAAAGGTGCGAAATGAAGGCATCCCTTCCTAATTGCGACTTGCAGGGGGATGTACAATTGTTTTGTGATGGTGAATATGGGCGCAAAACAATTGAAGTTAACACCAATATCAAATTGGTGTTAACCCATTCTCAAATGGGAAAGCATACCCTTTGTGAATGGTAGTAAAAATGTTTTTTCGAAGCAGGCAGTGGTCTCATGGACAGCCTACTCTGAGAAAATGAAAAGAAAACTTTTAATTTTCATTTTTGAAAGGCATCCCGTTTTCCTTGAAGGAAAACAGGCTGAATTTCAAAATAAAAAAACTGCTTTATTGAAAAAAACGGAACAGGCATCGTGGTCTGCTAACCCCAGCAGGCCACCATCGTTGTGAGTGAGGCCATTCCCAAATGGGTCGCAAATTGCCACCTGCCTCATGAACATTCATGAGGCAGGTTGCTTGTGACCCATTTGGGAATCTCAACGAGTGTGGTTAAGACTGTTGTACATTTTGTTTTGCGACTCACAATTTGCGATTCGCAAACGGATTACAAATTGGGAGGCGCAAAACAAAAGGTCATACATCTGGCCCTTAATGGTAAATTAAATATAACAATCATGGATAAACCAGTCACCAATACCATTTAGACAGAGCGTGTAGTAAAAGTCTTCCAGCCGTAATAGATTCTTACGATGTTTATTGGTAATTTCAGGAAAATACAGCCCCAACATCTCCGACCATGAACCTTCCTTCTCTCCCCGCTTCCCATCCAACAACCGTTCACCCCCACGCGCTTACATTCCTCTCCTCATAACAGTGTGGTATGAGCGCATTAGAAGTCAAGCAATAGCAGCTGCAATTGCACTCGCTCCCACACGACTCCGACGCTCTGGTAACCAAGCAACAGCAACTGCGTATGTACGCGCTCCTAAACGGCATCGGCAACCATGGCAACAGGGTAAAACTGAAGTTTTAACCTCGGAGAGGATGTAAATAAAGAAGAAAAGAAAAAAAAAAACGCTCGGTGAGCTTCCTGCAGGCAGCTGGAAATCAAGGAGGTTGCACGTCGAAGGTAAATACCTTCTCCTGAAATTAAATCACAGGTTCGTTGAAATACCGCTAAAGGTCGTAAACGACATTGGGGCTGATTGAAATGGTTTCCCGCTCGTCGCCAAAATTGTAGTAAAAGTCTTCCAGCTGTAATAGATTCTTACGATGTTTATTGGTAATTTCAGGAAAATACAGCCCCAACATCTCCGACCATGAACCTTCCTTCTCTCCCCGCTTCTCATCCAACAACCGTTCACCCCCACGCGCTTGCATTCCTCTCTTCATAACATTCGTATCCACATCATTCTTACATTCCTAAGCGCGAGGCCGCACGCGCTATAAGTGCGAGGCCACACGCACAATACAACAGAGCGCACTTGCACTTTAGGACTGGTCAGCAGTGGTAAAGCGCTCACTGTCCTAAAGTCAACAAAAAACGAAATTCTGCACAGGATCAAAATCAGGAGGTCAAAAGCAAAACATTTGTGGATAACCCTGCAAAAAGGGCCATTTCCAGCAAGTGCTCATAATATTAAACTGAATATTTTCGTGTAACTCTACTACTGTAAATAGTTGCCAAGATATATATATAAATAGCTAATGTGGCATTTGGAAGGAGATGATACACTTAGCCTAGGAACATATAATTTCTTACCTTCCACAATTTTATAAAACTTTAAGAGACACAAAAATGTAAAGTTCTTAGACATGATTTACCAAACCTGTTTAACCCTCTGCATGCTTTGCTATAGTGCTCCCTGTAGCAGTAACTTTCTTTGCACACACCTGTTTAGCCCAATCCTGGGTATGTGGCGTGTCCACATTGCAGATAATCTGCACTGGTCCAGTTAGGGAAATGTTTCCATGTGCAGTCCCAAGGCCTCTGAGAGAGGTGGGTCTGTGCACTTTTCAACCTTCCTGCATCCCTTAGTTCTTGTTAGTTCTTGTAAGTGTGCGTGCAAGTTTCTATGTGCAGAGCACTATGGCAGGGGATTTCAAATATTGATAATTAACTACAAAGTTTCAGCTCTGTCGATGGTCACCTTGTTGTATAAACCACTCCCCTTGACACTTACCCAGGATTATGTGGTGCTGCATGTCATTTACGCTGCCTCAAAAATCAGCATAATATGTAGAACTTCCCTTTTCTTGTATGCAGAAATATTGAGGGGCATATTTATAAGCCCCTAGAGCCACCTTGTGCCACATTAGCGTCATTGTTTTTACACTAATGTGGCCCAACTAGTCCAAAATCCTCATGCCACATTTACAAAGTGGTGAAATGCATTCATTGCGCCACTTTGTAACTCTTTACACTACATTATGCCTGTGCCAGGCATAATGTATGCAAAGGGGCGTTCCCCCATTGTGGGGGGTGAAAAAATGGCGCAAGGAAACCTAACAGATTTACTTGCGTCATTTTGTACAGCATTTTTGACGCCTGCTCAGAGCAGCTATTAAAAGGGGGCTTCCATTATTTATAATGGGCCCCTATGTACTCTGCAGGAGTAGCGCCAATATTTTGCCGCTACTCCTCCAGAGTACATCAATAGCATCATGAAAAATTACGCTATTTGCCCCTGCCATGCGCCATGGTACAGCGCACACATGGTGGCGGTAGGGGGAAGGTATCAGCGCAATAATTATTCTTAAATATGCCCCTGAGTCCCTGTTGTTGCAAATATGGATCAGACTTTGAGTGCAGCCTTCCTACCTTACAACACGTAAGTCACGTATTGAGAATTAGACCCTTTTCTCCTAAGATCTTCATGTTTTTCTTGTGGTGTGAATATTATTAAATTTTGAGTGACTTAAAAATAGAAAATAAAACAGAGCGAGCCCTCTAGTACTTACGTCTGTACATCAATTGATCATTTGATCGCGGTATACAAGACCATTCTTTGGAAAAATTCACATTGCATAATAGATACATTTCTCAGTTACCACCTCTACCCCACCCCATATAAGTCTAAGATAATCAATCCTGATATATTATTTTGTTATGTTAAGTGAATTTCTGAGATAGCGTTTCCATTATAAGTACCTTGTGATAAATTTCTTGACAGACAGGAAAGGCTGCTTCTCCAAATTGGACTTTCTTGCACTGCTTGCCAAGGAAACCGGAAGAAGTAGATGATGACGTTTTTTACTCCGAAAGATCATTGGTTTTCCAAGAGGCCGAAAACAGAAAATGGACAGTAATGGTATGTGGTGCCTAGCATATGTTGTTTGTTCTGTGTTCTTAAATCTATTTTATTGGATTTCACCAACACATGTCAACATGGTATTACCTAACTCACCATAAAATTTTCTGCTTGTATTATACAAGATTACAAACACTACATAGAGGTACACAGTTCCGAGAACAAGGAGTTTCAGCTAGGACCCCTAGGTATGATACAGGTCAATATAGGCACTTCTATAAATAGATGCAAGGGCCCTCACACACCCAGTTGGGTGTCATGCTTAATCCTTGGGCCTACTCCTCCTCGGACAGGCGTTGCAATGTCTGACGGACCCCAAAAGGAGGCTTTTTCCAGAGATCTTTTGTTCAATTCCATCTGGTTGAGTGCAGGGACATACTAGCCCTGTGGGTGATGAAGGTGAAGGGCTGGAAGGTGAATGTTAAAATTGACTATAGGCCCTCAAACCTATGTGTTTATTCGATACCTTGGGGGGCTATGTCAAGGTTAAAAACAAGAATCGGTCTGCCACCATAGATAATGTTCCCACACACGCTGCGAAAGAGGTGAGAGAAAGGAAGGATTTCATCTATCCCTGTATGTAGGTCGACATGTTTCACACCTATGGAAGTCTCTACAGATCAAGTGGTGTTTCTTCAGGACCAAAAACGAAAGCCTAGTCCTTACTACAGAAACCCTAAGTGTGTCTGTAATGTAGAAAGAATGTAAAAAAAGATTTACATATGAGCCTAGATACCCTAGGTTAAGGTAGACCTGGAAAAGAAAAAGATAATATATGAAATACATATGGTGTCCATAAATCCATTAGTGAAAAAACTGTTTGTTGTCGCGTGGGCACACAGTGATCGCATGCACACTCATCCAGTGACTGTGTGATGTTCCTGCCAACAATCTCATGCAGAACCTCATTCCAGGGCTTGTGTTATCAAGCAAAAAACACTGTTGCCTTACCCTCCTATGTTAAGGACAGGGTCCCATCGGTAAAAGTGAACTGTTGGACTGCTGCTAAACTATAACAGACACAAATCAAAAAGTGAGGTTTGTTGCTTATTTAGGTGGAAAAAACGCTGCTAAACTATAACAGACACAACCTGAAAAGTGAGGTTTGTCATATTTAGGTGGAAAAACATGTATCCATCATCTACCATTGTTTATTTTGTTCCAATATTCCAATGTTACACTATCATCTAGTGTGTCCACTACTTTTCGCTAAACGACACTTAACAAGTAATATGTAGGAGCAGGATCACTACTGCTCACTGCCAATGAGGCACGTGTAATGACAACTCCTGCTGGGACCTGACAATAACCCAAAGTATATACTAAATAATCATACAAAGTAAGTAAATCTGTATGGTATCAGGTAGTGTGCAAATAAAACTAAAATATGGAAAGTAAGAAAGCAGTTATTGCATAACATGGTTTTACACATGACAGCACACACCCAGGGTTCATGTGGACAAGGACTGTGTTTATATTTATTGGGGGGCGGTACACTGGACCGGTAATATCCTCCTTCCCCATCTTATTTTGAAGTTTACAAAATTACACCAGAACCTGGAGTACAATCATTCATATGTCGAACAGAAGTGCTTTTTAATTTTTTTTTTAGGGTTGATGAATACTTTGAGATAAATAAAGGGTGGTAGGAAGTGGAACTTGCTGTTTTAAGTTTCTAACTTGAACTCTTAAATGAATACACTCGGAAAGAAGAACGTCTTTGGATCAAAATGATAGCGTGCGGTCTAGGTTTTTTTTGCTTTTACCACTCAACTTTTAGCATATTCGCACTCACAACAGTGACACCAGGTGTTCTAAATGCATGTGTACTTTGTGAATGACGTTGGCACGATTCAGGAGTTAAGTAAGGAGGCACATGTCTGGATGCACCTTAAATAGATGAGGTCATATACATTGAATACCAAGTCGTTTTTCATGTTTATCTCAGTAAATTAACCAGTGTGCTGCCCTAATATCCACCATTCCAGACCACTATTCCAGGACATCAGTAACAATATTGAAACTCACAACCAAAAAATCTTTGTTGATTTTGGTACTCCCTTTAATGAAGCTGTAAAATAACTACATCAGTTAAAGAAGCTGGAAATGAATTACATCAGTAAATTCTTTCACTTCTAGTTGAGACTTTTAGGACAGATTAGATTAACCAATGCTTCCTTAGCAGAGCTGTTCGTTTAACACACTGGCCAGTGAAAAATTCTATTGAATCTCAATGAGATGTGGTGCAACATCAATCTAATTCAGCCACTGCAATTATTGTAGGCATTTGCCACAAGAATTTGGTTGAATACCTGAATGCGTAATCACACTACGCCAGTATTCCGAAAGTTGAACTGCTCACTGGGCTGAGCAGTTGTAATGTATTCACACTGGTTCATAAAGCCCTTTTTCCACGCATCTCATACAAAAATTATCTTAATGAATTCCACCAAGGCAGATGAGATCCACTAGAATAATCTTGCAAAACATTATGATTGCCAATGGACTATGGCATGCCCTTCTTCCACCACGTGGCAAAATGTTGGAATGAACTGCCATTCCTTGCCCCCATGCCACCCTCTCCCCAGAATGAGAGATGTGTGGAACTCCTGCTTTCCTTTGAAAACAGATAAATACATCTGTTTTGAAATGTAGGCCCCAGGTACATATATTTTTCATACTGATTTTGAATTCTTTATAAACAAATTATTTAATTTCAAATGTATCATTGTTACCTGACAATAGTGTGTGTTTGCAAAGCAGTAGTGATTCAATCCCTCATTTATGGGGTTTTGCGGCTCTGCCCTATGCCAAAGTGAAAGGGCAGGAATGCACCGTATTTGTGCAATATGGTGCATTCCTGCTGTTTTCCCCTGCACCGGCGCCGTTTCAGCAGGCCAATGCAGAAACCTTTGCATAATGGTGCAAGTGTGCTTGTTTTGTCGACAGGACTGTTTTTGTGCAGGAGACAATTTTTTCTGTGTGCTGCAAAATGCAGCACACATGGAACAAGGAAACAATGAGGAGAAATAAAAATATTTCTTCTTGTTGTTCACCACAGGAGGCATAAAGTTTTGGTGCGTCCCTAGGTTTACGTGGTTTTGTCATTCTTGAGAAGTGTCAAATACCACAGGTATTGCGTGGGAACAGCCATGGAATGCCTTGCAAGGCAAACCAGTGATTTACGCTGCCGTGCATTACTCCACATCTTTGAGGCCATTCAAAGCCATGAAGAGTTTTTGTAGTCTTCGCCTCCGAAGCGTCACAAAAAGTGACACTCCGGCAGCACAAGCGGCTCATAAATATGCCCCATAGCTTTTAAAGAAGACTTTTTGCAATAGTGTAAAAAATCTATGATGTCATCATATCTGCATTCAAGAGTGCATCTCCGTTTTGGGTATAAGCATGTACCATTCCTGAATGAAGGTGTACTTGGGTAATGTGCTGCACATCCATTCCTTTTCAAGAGTGTGGTTTACATTGTTGCAGCACTTTAGACTTTGTTTTTTTTTTCCTTCTGGTGTAGGATCTTCAGGTATTCTGTTTTTGTCACTGACTTCCAGCAGAGGTGAAATTTCAATATGTTGAGCATCCTAACACCAGTGAAGAAATTCACAGTATGTTGAGTAGATGAGTGTGCAGCACATGATACGCTAGATAAGACACAGCTGTTCTATCCCAGAACAGTATTTTATTTCCATTAACATGTTGGTACTAATAGATCAATGGCTTATATGGACTCTTTCATTTTTGCCTTCATGATTTCTACGGCCTTACATGGCAGATGCATGCCCATATCTGTAGGACGTCCTTCAAAGACCCCACGCAGTAGCCCTTTTAATATCTACACCCTCCACCTTTGCCTATACTTTTCCTATGCACTTGACAATTGTGGATCATTCATACTGCAGTAAATAAGGCCACTGTAAGGATGGTCTTTGTTTCAGTTGGCCAATAACATCTCCCACTGTTCCATAATCAAGTGGAGGTTCCCATAACAGCGAGTGCAAATGGCGATACCACTTTGCATTCATATATTGGCATCATTTTCAGTGAGAAAACCCCGATTTTAAAGAACGCAGCAGCATTATAAGTTTGCATAGGTTTTACATCAGAAAAACTGACAAGAAATGTTTTCATGATACTGGCATCATACATACACCCTTTGTAAAATGCTGCACAATCAGCATACCTAGGCCTCTGTTGCCTATTGTGTACTCCTTAGGGGTTTATTCAATGGTTACAATGTTGCACTTCTGTTAAGTCCCTTACAAATATCCATTACAGCATTTGCACCACAATTTTTACTTTTATGTTTATAATTTAAAATAGGAATGCTACACCAATGAAAATGATTACAGTCATCTCCACTGATTTATCAATTATTTGCGGATTATTATGATTTATTTCTTCTTTTACTTTTAAAAGGGCTTCTAATATAAAACCAGCCATTTCTGAACTATTGGGCCTCTCAGAAAGAGGGTCTTAATGTTTCTGGAATTGCCTTCATATTTAGAAGTGTTTACAGAAAGGCCAGACTTGGGGTCAAGGAAACCTTTGAATTTCTAATGTATTGTTCCTTTCTGTTTCTGCCCACAGGCTGTCATGGTCTCCCTGCTAACAGAGTACTCTCCACAGACACCAAAGCCCACATTTTAACTTTTGGTACCTCATCAGGGAAATCACGTCTTCAAAAGTGACACTGATGCAATGGATGACGTTCTTAAATAGGTTGTTAGCTTTAGTATCTTCATGTGTAGTAAAAAAAACTGTTAATGTTTAGCTATTGCTCTAGAACATGTTATCACACATATTTCTTTAAAAACATTATTTTTCATACGCCCACTCATTCTCTGATACAGTTTTCAATGATAGTTGCTAACAGTGTATGGTGTGCACCAAGAACAACTGTTTAAGCAACTAGGATAACGTTTTTAAGCTATATTTATAACTATTTGTATGTTCTTATCAGTATCTGATAGCCTCTTTCTTTAATTATCTTTGCAAATGGTAATTCGGATAGTAGGCAATATGTCAACAAGTGTCACTACTATTTCAAGTGGTCAATTGGATTTCAGATTATGATAACTAATCACATATAAGTGGGACGATATTTAAAATATTTTCTAATGCCTTAACATTTTAAAGGAAAAGTTCGATAATGGTTTAGTATGTGATTGCGAACAATCTTCAGAAATCAGTATGTCATAAGAGTAAATTTGAGCACTTAACTGTTTTCCCTTTTACTAGAAAATGTTTCCATGTTGAGAAAAGTGTTTCCCTATGCCCTATTAACATGTGGGCCCGTTTAGGGTGGTTTCCTAATCTCTTAATGCACTTATGCCAACCGTTTACAGGCCGAAAGATAGTTCCATTACATATCCAAAATACCAAACAGTTGTCACTTTTATGGTTTCCCAACATTCCCACTGACCAGTCCCCTTTGCCTCCCCAGGGACCACAGTTTTCCTTCCCCTGTGCTAGAAATTCTACTGAGGACAATCCTCACAATTTGGTAGACTTGTGCAGTAGCAATTGGCATGAGCAGCACAAAAGATCTCCAAGTCCTGGTTTTGTGAATCAGAATTTGGCTTTTATGACCCTTAATTCCACTTGTCGCAGTCACAACATATTTTTTAAATGAGGCTCTACATCTTCTGTGGCACAAAAGAGTTAGATATGTTTACATGTATGAAAGAATACATGATTGTAGTACATGTGCCTATGCTTCAAATTTACGGTTTAATACGTATTTCTGGTCGAAAAGAAGATATTAATTTTTCATTCCATTAATATATTTGCGAAAATATTCAATGCGCAACATAACTGTGAAAAGAATCATAAATCATTAAGATTTAAACCTATGTCATGAATTAATGACAAGAACGTGACAGGAATCAGCATGCTGCGGACAGACGCAGCGTCCGATCATAAGCATTGTTCTTACAAATGCTTACAGTAAGGTTACAAGAAGCTTTTTTTTTTAAAACGGTTTTATTGTAACTACATGATTGGGACTCGGGAAGTGTAAAGTAATTGCACTTGTATTGTTACAAAAACTGGCTAATATGAATCAGAATTTAATTTAATTATAAAATAGACCTTGAAATTTGCATTCCAAACCTGTTTTAAAATAAAGTATGCTTGCTGCAATTACGTTTGTGTTGATTATTTTTTCCAATAGTTGTATGTAAATAATGACAAATAACTAGGGAAATACTTTCAAGTCAGAAAAAAAAATTAGTTAAACAGAAACCAGTAAAAGTGCAAGGATTGTCAAAGCTCCCATTTGTATAGCATTTTGCGCCTGCTGGAGCGACCATCAAACATTTATAAACTGAATGCATTTGTTTTTGGTTCAACTAACTTTATGTAACAAGCTGTCTTGCATGAAATCAAAACAAATGCACTATTCCGAGAATCATCCTGTGACTCTTTGCTGTACTTTTTATGATTTTGCCCCTTACACCTGTTAACGCGTCCCTTTATGTAAATTTTATACACATTAGGACTCATTTTAGGCCGATGAATCTTTTGACCCAGTGGTGAGACACCGTAGAACGAGATAACTGATCAATATATCAAGCAATATATCAATGACGTTATCAACATATATCATCACAATATACTTTACTTTGGAAAAATACATTTATTAAACTGTAGGCGCAACCATGACCTTTCAGGCATGAATAACCACACCTTTATTGGAGTTTTGCTAATTTTATTCCCTATTGATTACAATCTGTTAATAGAAGTGTCAATCTCAAAACCAAGAAACAAAAGAGCAAAATCACAACACGACAGCTATGATAAGACTTCAATAATGCAAAGATCACAAACATATGAATACCAACATAAGATATGCATAGATCAGAGTGCATAGAATATCATATATGTCTCAGTTCAGCATGGCACAATGTCAGTCACGTCTATTTGCGTCATTCAAAGTGATCACCTAGCCTAACCACTAATTAGCATCAGCATGTTGGACTTCATGCAAAATAATTTTGAACACAAATTTAGAAAACATCTGACTAAGGTCTCTATCCAAAAATACAGCAGTTGGTACCTAGAAAGGAAAATCAAACAGACAAATTACAATAGCATTGTCATAATTACCCTCCTCAGTCAGCATACAGGATCAGTCTTCGACTTCAGGACATCAGTTAGATCGCCGACAGTTTATTTCATCTAAGGGACAGGGAACACTTCCCTCATAAGGAGGAGAAGTGTAAAGGGGCAGTCTATGGATAAGGATGGTTTTGTCTAAGTCTCAAATCACCAAACAGAGTGACAGAGTTTCTGGATACAATCGATATCATTCCCTACCTAATTCTCTCTACCCTTCTGTGTCATGAGTTTTTATCCCTTTTTCACAATACATTCCCCCAAACTTCTATTGGACATTCGCTATACCCCACTATCTTTAGCCTATCAAATTATACATTAGGTAATCCAAATTGTCACCCCACGATAATTTATAACGCTTTGATTGGTCTTCATAATTGACGTCTTCGTAGGTGGCACATCCGGAGGATGTCATTGCCTTGGCACGTTCTTCAGGTCAAAAGTTCTCTTTTCCATGGTTAAATGTCCTTGAATAATTTTACTTTTGTTGCAAAACGTATAAAGTCCATGTACAATCAGCTAATATGTGGATGGGAAGAAATCGTTATTGCTACACGAAACGAAGAAAAAGAACAAATGCTGGGTCATGGCCCTTTGGGAGTCAGCACACTAGAAAACAGAAAATATGCTTTAATATGAGAGTTACACGGCTAAAACTTAAACTCACGCTAACTTAAGGCCTATAAAATTTTCAATATAATATTGCAAATACTAATATAAGTTTGGTTAATCATATCATAAACAAGTTTACTCATTATTGTCATTAGTTCAGTTTATCATAGTTGTAATGCAAATTCACATAAAGCAAATAACTAAATCATAGTCGTTTTCTATGTGCAGCATTGTTAAGCATTTCACATTAGCATATGTAATATTTAAGCTATGCTGTCTCACACCCTCATGTTTACTGCTTCTTTGCTGTATGCTTTGAATTCCCAACCTTTTGTGGAAAAAAATAAAAAGGGAATCAATTAAATAAGTAAAATGGGATTATGTCACTTCTCCTGCACTTCTCCTGAGCGTCTATACTTAATTAGTATGTTTTGACAACTAGCTAATACTTACAGCCGACCACCTTGCTTTAATAAGACTTTTCGCTACAGTTCAACCAGTAATAATTACGCGTTGGTGCTTGAATGGTGCATTGGTGAAATTTATTAGGCATACCATCACCGTACACCTCTCCCGCATCTGTCACAAGATCACACATTGCAGTGCATCACTCCCTGTGGTTCTAGCTCAACGCGCTGATCTCTTGCAGGCAAGTGAATCGGAAGAGTCTTACTAGCCATGTTTTAACAGGAAGTGTTAGTTTCAGACAACAACCATAGGATGCCATAAAGCACTATACAAATAGTCAACAAAAGCTAACTTGGGAATCCAAGTACTGCAGTCAATAGTTTGATTGTGGTGACACTAAAAGACTGAGACTAGTGAAAGCAAAAGAGAAGGGCTTCACAAACACCTCTGTTATGGCTGTACTTGAACTCTAGCGAGTAATGCTCTGGTTACTTACAGGTAATCTTCATTACTCCAGGTCCAAGTCTTCCCCGATACAGTCCTGGGCTTCCCCACTCCCATCCCTTGGGGGTTTGATTATATGTGGTTCTTTTTGCTGTGTTTGCTTTGTACTACAAGATGCGTTGTGTTAACTTCCCCTTTGTAGTGGCGCCTGGGTAACGGCAGCCATGTTGGGGGAAGTATTTTGAGTTGGCTAGAGAATAAGGTATGCCAGAAAGAGACAGAATCTCAGGTGTAAGGGCTGGATCAGGGAAGATAGATATGGAGGTAACGCCTCTTGTCAGAGTTGTGTCTTGCCTGGAAATAGCTGTCAGAGGTCAAATGAAGGATAGTCTGGTATTGTAACACTCCTTCTGTGTTCCCTCCAGGCTGAGCAGCACAGTCCGAGAACCAGGGATACACTCTGTGGTTCCACTTCAAAGGCTGACTCCTAAATAAAATCAAGCACTTCTAAATAAAAGATAAAGTGTGTGATTCCACTGGAAGAACAATAACTGCATCACAGAAATTATTGCAATATTGTATCCTATCTTTAATAAAGGTGAAGACTGTAACATTTCTTCCGTTTACGTGAGACATAAAGTATTGTTTGTATTAAGTACAAGGTTTATGTTTGAAAACTACAAACTTAATTTTTGTGCACCACGTTCTAATAGGCTTTAACTTGCTACTCAAGTCAACAGTATTCATTTTATGGACTTCAGAAGAGTGAAGGTTTAAATTAGTCCTGCATGGCTTCAGTCCTCTTCTATGTAGCTCAAGTGTAGATGCTTACAACAGACATGTAACCACAGGACTATTTAAAAAGCATTGGAACTTTGACTACAAGTTACCTGTCGAGCTCTGCAGCAAATACATGCGATATTGCCCTGTTTTAATAAGTTTTGAACCTCTGACCTCCTGTGTAAGTACTATAATGCATGTGATGTAATATACACATTTCACTTAAATAGATTCTCATTTCATGAAACATTATATTGTGCAAAGTGTTATGTTTCCACTGTACCCCTGGAACCATTCATTTACCTGGGCCTCGCGGTGAATGATTTCCTAAGGTGCTTCTCACATAATAATATTTTCAAATCTTTCTACCATTGCTCACAAATGATTATCTCTACTCAACATCTCACATTACCATTGGCCGACTTCCCATCGCTCCCCTTGCCTTCCCTACCTAAAAGGATGCCACCCTTCATTGACTAGCATAAAAACACCCACACAGAACAATTTAAAAACAAAATCCTCACCGGTAACCTCTTCTAGTAGAATACAACATCTGAACTTCAAAGGGTGATGTTTAACCACCCGATTTGTCTTCTTTCAAGAAACACATCCTTGGTAAGAGGCAAATCAATATAGTCAGCAAGGTGATTACTTGGTGTTTGCCATAATCATCCTGGCCAATGCTTTTTAAAAATGTCGACCAAAACAGCTACAATGCTTGCATTATCATACCTCATAGATATCCTATAGTCACCTTAGCACTTGCAACAGGTCTATTAACCACATGAAGACCATTATTCAAAGCTTTGCTAAAGCATCTTTCCTTCAGCCCCTGCCATTCAGGACGTAGGCCCACTTCTCTTTCACACCATCTATTTCATTTATATCGCTTCCCAAATTCACAAGCCACCATCTATCACACTCCAAATATCAGCAGCCACTATTATGGCATTAACAGCTGATCCCTTAGGAGTTGTACCAGCCATTCATCGTTCCATTCAGGGAGTGTAAAGTTTAATGTATATCAGTCAGGTATCTCATATCCACCTTTGTCTGCCACAAGGACATGTTTCTGTATACTCACCATCCCCACAGGGAAAGAATGCCACATCATCCCACAAACCTGCCTCTCCCTCTTACAGCTGAGGAATACGTCATAATTAACTGTCATATTTCTTTCTGAACCAACCGTATTCAAGCAGCCCCATGTTCTCACCCCATTTTCTGCAAATATCAGATCTCTCTCTTGTCTCCCTTCATCATGGTCTTCTATTTGCCTCCTACACACACCATTTATAACCTGCTGCATTATACTCCTAAGACTTCAAAGGCCTGTACTTCCAAGTAAACACTCCTTAATGTCAAGTGAGGAGTAAATTATGGTATGAACGTCACCATATGATTTATGAGATCTCCACTATTCTAACCATGACCGAAACCTGAACCAAAGACTCATTATGGGACGTATTTAAGAGCCCCTAGGGCCATTCTAACGCACCCTTAGCATCATTTTTTTATGTTAATGTGGCTCTAGAAGGCCAGAAATGCAATGCCATATTCAGAAAGTGGTGCAATGCATGCATTGCGCCACTTTGTAACCCTTTGCGCTACATTATGCCTGCGCCAGGCATAATGTATGCAAAGTGGGCGTTCCCCCATTGGGGGCCGACAAAATGGTGCAAGAAAATCTAAGAGATTTGTTTGCATTATTCTTTTCACCACTTTTAACACCTGCTCAGAGCAGGCATTAAAAGGGGGCATGCCATTGATTACAATGGGCCTCTCTGTACTATGCAGGAGTAGCACCAACATTCTGGCACTACTCCTGCAGAGAACATCAAAATAATAATGCTATTACCCCATACCCTCCGCCCTGTTGTTGGTGTATTTTAAATATGGCGCACACATGGTGGCAGAAGGGGGGCGCCAAGGGCCCAAGAAAAGTGGCAAATGACTGGGTGCAGCACCACTTTTCTTAAATATGCCACTATGTTTGTAATTGTAAACCCCCTTCTTTGTAGGCTTCCCCATCCTCATGGAGACCTAATATCAGGTTACGGTGGGTGTCCTCTATTTATCGTTATCAAGTGTAAGGTCATAAATTATCCAAATTCAGAGTTTTTTTAATACAGTAGGCACCTTGAATATTGAAACCAGAGTATCGAGGTAGAAAAAATATCGAATCCAAAATATGAAAGGTAAGTACGTTTGGATTTTCTATACCTAACTCCACACAAATGTACCTTGACAATGAATATATGTATCTTCATGAATGTAGATGTGGATTCAAGAATAGTAAATCTATACTTCCTCTGTATGTTTTTACTTTTAGATATGTTGGTCTTTTATATTTTGTCCATGATATTCTTGTACCACAACATCCAGAACCTCAATATTCAATAGCACAACTTTTGAATATTTGTTTGTTAAATACATCACAGTGTGAGCCTCTCATTCACTTGCACAGTAGTCTACCAGCCACTGAAAAAAACTGCATAATTTCCCAGTCACCTTCTTAATCAGCACATGCTAATGCTCTTGCATCACTGCCTCCTTTTCGGTGATTTGAACATCCAGGAAGATCCTTTCACTGATTACGTACATGAAGGGACTGATGACATGGATAATCTGAGCTTGTTCAGTACAGTTACCTCTATCAGCCAGAAAACTGGCCCACGCTCAAGCTCATCTTCTCCCAGAATCTGGCCCTTGAGATATTGGACTATCTTCTCTATACTGGATGGCTGATGTCTTTATTAATTTGCCCAACCAGGGGGTCTCATTAACATGAGTGCACACTACATCAGCAAACCTATTGTCTCATGTACAGAAACATTAAGAACATATTTACTGTGTACCTTATTCAATCTCTAATGGACATCCATCCTTATCATAACTAGGCTAGAGTTGTGACCTTCACAATTCACTGTTGCTGCAACTGTACAGGACCTTCCTGCAAAGACTACGGTCACATTTCAATAACTCAAAAACTATGCATCTCACTTCATGTACGTTAGATATACTAGGTCAGTGGGTCCCAAACATTTTAGAACCATGACCCATTTTTTAGAACAAGAACCTTTTGTGACCCACTTACCTTAAACATTGGAAGGGCGATTTTGTAATATACCTAAAGCATTGTGTGGGATCACCCTGTCATTTACATTTAGCACATTTCCCTTTGAAATGTCAACTAAATTTGCACAGACATACAGTTTTACTGGTAAACCTATACAGCACTCAGAAGATAATGCATGGATATCGGCTTTCAGTAAATATCTATCATTTGTGCATCATAAAATAAGTGTCTTGATTTGTTTAGACCTGCCTTGTATTAAAATTTGTTTCTAGCTCACTTCAGAACCACAAAAAATGTGCTTCATTTTTTCTTTCCTAACTGCTGGATGCATTTAGTTCATTTACAGATATTTACATTTCATTGTATATTACAAACAACAACATCCTACATTGGCAGATAATTCACTTTAAAAACTCCACTCACTCAGCAGTCAGAGAAAGTAAAGTAAACGCCAGCCCTCATGTTAAAAGAATGAAGCAAGAGCGTAACTATAAAGATAATTTTGCAGCAGCATAGAGGGACCTCTACCCCTGGCAGACAGGTGGTTTGTCATGGCTGGACCAGATTGCAGCCCTTAAGATGAGTTTCCTCCCAAGAATGCTCTACATCATGCAGACTCTCCCTTTGCAGCCCCCACATCATCTCCTCAAGAAACTGCAACAACACATGGAATATTTTTTATGTGGGGGGAGTGAAGAAGCCCCTCCTGGCATGGACTCAAGCGTACCTTTCGATCATGGATGGTGGTCTTCCGAATTTATCTAATTAGTATCTGTCAGCACAACTGCCATATAAGGTGGAATGGAACCGTCCAACATCAGAAAAACACTAGTGCTTCATGGACCAGACCGTAACAGGCATAATATGTGTAGCTACCTTAGCTAGACAAATATCACTAACTATGAGGCGTGTACACCTCCCTGGTCACTAGACCTATGTTGCAAGCTTGAGAGAATGGCTAAATCTAGAGGACTCTCTTCCTACCCCTCCCGACTTACTCCCATCATTGGCAGACCAGAATTTCCTCCATTGCAAGAGGGCAATGACTTCCTTACATGGCAAAAAGCCAACTGCAAAAGGATAGGAGACCTCTACGATTACCAGGCCCTCATACCAGGAGCAACTCCAACAAAATTCTGACTTATCAGAGTCTAAGTGGTGATGTTACCTGCACATCTGATACTGGTCCTCTCCAGCAACAGGTCTCTCAAACCCTTTGAGAAAAGGCTATTTCTCAAGAACGACTATAAGGGGCTGCTTTCAGCCATCTACCAGTTACTAAACTGTCTCCAACGGCTGGTTAAATCGCCCACCTAGTGCAGGTGGGAGGCAGAGCTGGAATGCTCCCTCTCGAAGGAGGAGTGGTTTGATATATAATACCGAGCTAGGACCTCGGCATCCAGCACATAAGGTGATGAGACCATGCTGAAACTCCCCCAATACTGATACTATACCACTGCACATCTGGCTCAGTGGCGGACCTCAGTATTGGGCCTGTGCTGGTGTTGATGTGGAGATCCTGGCACACTGACATACCTCTTATGGCAATGCCCGAATCTTAAACGGTACTGGGACTCAGTGCTACAGAATATTAATGAAATGTTCAATACAACCCTTCCACGATTTCCAGCTTACAATTTACTCAGCCTCCTCAATGAACCAGTGTGTACTCTGTGGGCAATAGAGGTAGGGCAATAACACTGACCCTGAGTGTGACCAAATAAACTAAAACGTCAAGGCGGGGCTCAGACAAAGTACCAGAGCATGTGGATTGGCTTCATAGTTTGTGGGACTTACTAGGCATGAAAAAGATGACTGTGGTGGTGGGACACATCCAACCCACATTCAACAAGACCTGGGGCCCATGTATAGTTTATCTCTCACATGAGGTCAAAGAGCTTACCTGCCCAGCATACCTACATATGCTGAGACTCATTGCTCCCCATCGGCCCCAGAGTGCCCACCCTGGGAGAGGACGATGACCTTAGCTGCAAACTAAAGATATGGTAATGGGACATTAACTTCCTGAGTTTGTTCTCCCCTCCATCCTCATTTCTCCTTGCTCCCTCCAGTTCCATGTCCTTCACTCCCCCATGCCCCCCCCCATGGGATTCCTAGTTTGTTTTTCCTACTGGCATGCAGTTGTAAGTGGATATATTTATATACTTAAAAATGATAATCAGATTTGAACTTAAGAGACTAAAAGACTAAACAGCCTGACATGTGGCCTCTGTCTTTGAAACACTGGCAAGTGTGACAAGATAAAAACACAAAATTTAAAAGCATCTTTATTTATTGCTCTACTTTTGCGCAACCCACCAAAAATTTGCTGGCAACCCACACTAAGATGTAACCCACAGTTTGGGAAACACTGCATTAGGAACAAATTGCTTCTGCACTGATGTTTTAGCTTTGGCCCCCAGTAAACCAAATGATAAATTGCAGATCTTAGGCATTGTACACACAGCCCTTCCTTGTAAAGCACCGTCCTATTGAATCAATTTCCTGCTAACATTTTGCTGACCAAACTTCTAAGGCTAGCTACTCAAAACTGATTTTACATTCCTACAGTGAAATACAACTATTTGGTAGTAGATTATTTCATGCCTAAAGGACCCCCCTCTGAAAGTGTCTACCTTCACTCCGTTGTACAAAGGACAATCTTCTAAAAATCATGTAGTCCCAGAAAATGCATCTCATTCCACAGTCTTAGGATCTGCTCCTCAGCTGACAATCAAAACTCCAAACACCAATGTTATTGTACTCTACTAGCTACTTACCTGCCTAGCATTTCCACTGTAAATCCATTCACTTTCCTTGAAAATGTTCGGAAGCATTACTGCAGGTTGGATTAGCACTTTACAAAGCAAAAAAGTAAAATAGCCGTAAAACTAAAATAAACATAGAGCTGAGAAGCATGCATGTTAAGCCTATGTGTTTCCTTTTGTTGATTCAAACTTAGGCAAAACAAAGTATTCTATACCTTTAGCTGTTCCTCCTGTAATCACTGCAGAGTGCACAGTACAAATTAATTGAAGCTCAACCCATGCTATTTGGACATATCCATAGTGTTGATAGGTAGATCCTCACACACCCAATTGGTGTCATGCTCCATCATCGGGTCGCATCTTAGTCCCTAAAAACCATGATGGTTTCGACCATGTTCCAGGGAGCACTTAGGATCATTCTCCTCCCAAGGGTTTTAAGATAGAAATGCCCCAAAACACCAAGGTATCCCTTTATTTGTGGTGCTTTTGGCAGGATTAAAATATTAATACTAATAAAGGGGTGTCTATGGAGATAATCGTCCTATACACGATGAGTAGCAGTTGTTCAGAGCCAAAGTCAGTGCTCAAAAGAATATTTAGTAGGTGTTTGGTATCATTTATATACAGCTGCATGTTTGTTACCAGTGGGCGTAGAACACTAGAACCCCATACTTCTACACACTCCCTAAAATACACAAACAGTGGGTGCCAGTCCTGGGGAGACCTATTGTCTGAGGGATAGGTTTTATACTAGAACCTTTACCAGAATTTGTTGACTGGTTTCTTTGCCTAATGGTAATAAAAATGCAGTTGTATATAATGGATACCTGTTAGAAATTATGTCTCCTGTTGGCAGAGGTATGCACCCTGTCCATGTAGGGACCACAATCCTAGTCAGGGTAAGTCAGATACATAACCTAAATTAACCCTTGCTCACCCTCTGGTAGCTTGCCACAGAGCAGTCAGGCTTAACTGAAGAGGTAATGTGTAAAGTATTTGTTCAACTCTTAAATTACAATGACACAGTGAAAAACACCACAAAAACCTCCGCTCCCGTTGAGAAAAATAGAGAATATTTATCTGAGTAAAAAAGACTAAAACGACAAAGACCCAAAAAGTGCATCTCAAGATCTGAATTTTTAAAGAATGAACTGCAATGTAGTGCTTTAAAGTCAATAGTGCTCAGAGGTTACTTGAGGTCACGAAAGAGTGGGATCAATCCAAAGTTCAGGCCTACCGTGATGGAGGGAAGTCCTGCTACAGTATTCATGCACAGCCCACTGAAAAAGTACTTTGGATGGAGCAAGTGTCGGCAAGGAAGAGTTGATGTGTCAGTTCCGATGCCCAGTTGGGTAGATGCATCGTCGTTGAGCCTCGCAGTCAGGTTCTGCGTCGTTGTCAAGCCCCATTGCGATGTAGAAGATGCGTCATCGACTAGCCGGACAGCAATGTCCTCAGATCGGTGTTGCACTATTGTCGGACCTTGAAGTTGGGTCCCACATTGTCATCAAATTGTCAATGTATCGGAGGGCACTGCATTGGTTCGAGAGGTGCAATAGTCTCGATTCATCACTTTTTGTAGAAAACATCTGCAGAACCAACTTCTGAGGCTCCGTACTGGATTGACTCCTCAGGCAATGAAAGACTCACATTTGGCAGTGTCTAGCATCTGCAGCAAAGTTGACGGACATCTTTGATGGCCCTGAGATTTCAAGAACAGGATGCAAACCAGCAAGCGCTTGGAGAAAACTGGGGTCAAGAATTTAGAGTGCAGGTCCAGTCCTTCTCACTCGCAGGCAAGAAGCAGCAGGCCAACACAGCAAAGAAGCTAGTAAACTGCCAGTCCCTCCTACAACACAGCAAACAGCAGGCAGCAGGCCAGCACAGCAAAGCAGTTAGCAAAGGGGCAGCCCCCCATGCAGCCCAACAGCTCTTCTTCCAGGAAGAATGCCCTTGGTTCCAGCAAAGTTCTGATTTGGTGTGTTTGGGGTCCAGTACTTATACCCAGTTGAGCCTTTGAAGTGGGGGAGACTTCAAAGAGAGGCCTTTGAAGGGCCTGCAATTTCATCCCTTGATCCAGCCTTTCTTCAGGGGGTTATGCAGCCATTTGTGGAGAGAGGCCCAGACCTATACATGTGTATCAGATCCTCCATCCCATCTAGCCCAGGAAGACCCACAGCCTGGTGATGGGCCATTAGGATGCAAAAGTCCCTCCCCAGCTCCCTTTGTTTGTGATTGTCTAGAGGAAATACACAAAGCCAAGCTGTCACTCACTCCAGATGTTTATTCAGACACAGGCAAAGTAAGAAAATGTCAACTTTTTAAAAGCGGCATTTTCAAACTTACAATTTAAAATCCAATCTCACCATAAGTTGTGATTTTAAACTGGGAGTCCAGAGACAGAAAACTCAAATTTTCTATATTTTCCTAATTGGAAGTTACACTTAAAGGCCGCCTCATTTTAACCCATGGGAGAGGTTGGCCTTGCGGTAGTGAAAAACAAATGTAATCGTTTTTCACTACCAGGACATGTTAAACTTGAATAAAAGTACATGACCGACATTTTAAATATTTTAATTCACTGCACCCTGCCCTTGGGGCTTCCCAGGGCCTACGTTAGAAGTGACATATCTGTAACAAAAAAGAAGGTATTGGCCTGAAAAGTGGGTGCACTTGCCAGGTCGAAATGGTAGTTTAAAATTGCACACACTGGCCCTGCAGTGGCATGCCTGAGATATGTTTAGAAGGCTATTGTAGTGGGTGGCGCAATCAGTGCTGCAGGCCCACTAGTAGCATTTATTTACAGGCCCTGGGCATATATAGTGCACTTTACTAGGGAGTTAGAAGTAAATTAAATATTCCAATTGTAGATCAGCCAATGTTACCATGTTTAGAGTATAGAGCACCTGCACTTTAGCACTGGTAAGAAGTGGGACGGTGCACAAAATCCTAAAGCCAGCAAAAATTAAGTCAGGTAAACAGGAGTTAAGAAGAAAAAAAGTTTGGGGAAACCACACCAAGGACTCCAGGTCAAACAGTGCTAAACCTACTTAATATCCTTAGGAGCATTGACTTTGACCCTGAACAAAAGCTCCTCACAAAACTGGATGTGGAATCATTATATACCAGCATACCCCAAGAGGAGAGTATTGAGGATTTACTATTGGAGGGTGATTGGCCTTTCACAGCTTCACTCTAAATCTAGCAACACTAGCATTGACAAAACACTTCTTTGAATATGAAGGCACTACCCATCTACAATAGCATGGAACATTGATGGGTAGTACCTTTGCACCAAGCATAGCATGTGTGTGTGTCCATTACTTTGAGAAAGAACACATATGGAATAATAACCTAAACAAGTAACACCTGATAATTTGGCATCATTATATAGACAACATCCTAGTGATTTGGCACAGTAATAAAAGAAGCACAGAAGTTTTTTGTTTGGCTTAACAGATGTAGCCCATTTTTTTAATTCACAATGAGTATAAAACAAAAACCGGTACCATTTCTAAATGTAACAATAACTGCTTGCAACAGGAAAAATATTAAAAACAAGCGTGTATACAAACCCCATTGATAGAAACCCCCCCCCCCCCCCCCGGGTTTGGAAAATACACACCCTTGGTCCCTTAGGGAAAACCTACCCATAGGACAGTTTCTCAGGATTCAAAGAAATTGTTCTGAACTCAATGACTATGTCACAGAGACAAACACTGTAACTATAAAGCTTACAGGACAACATTATCCCAGAGATGTCATCAATAGGGCTACATACGGGCATATAATAATCATATGTAAGCACTGTTACTGTTGGAAGACAAGCAAAAATCAGCCCAGACACAATTGACTGATGTAAGTACTTAGAATAACAGTTCTAATTCAGTCAAAAAGGGCATCACAAAATATTGGAGGATCCTTACTAGTGGAAAACTAACTATTATTCTCCATCAAAAGGAATACAAGTCTGTTGGAGATACTTGCCCAACCAGACCTCAACAGGACAATAAGGCACAATGTACCCTATGGAATTTCCTGAAAGTAATGTGATTTTTTTCCTTGTGGAACACGTTCAGTGTGTCGCTTCACAACACCTACAAAAACCATTGATTTAGACTTCGACATCCCATAGGAACAGAAGAGCCACACTAATTGACTACAGGGACAGGTCTCGTACTCCTCCCATGTAACCTAGAGGGTGTACACAAGAGGGTAGGTAAAACCTCTTCTTGATGATTTCAGACACCACACATTGGTTTCTCTGCCCTTACTTCAAGCATGTTTCATATGTGGTCATACCTTTATGTCATGATCTGTGCATTTGGTTTCAGGTTGTATGCACACTGGTTACCACAAATGCTTTCTCTAAAGGGTGCTGTTTTGCTCACTGATGTGCAGAGGTGACATTGAAAGTGCACCACAATGGTGCATGTGAATTGTGTAACTACACAAACATAAACAAACTATTGGCTGGATTTACAAGAAAGTGGCACATCAGAACTGGTACGTCCCTTTCTTGCGTCCCCTTGCCCCACCTAACGACACCGTGTGTGCACTGTATTTATAATATGCCTCAAAATGATGGTTGTTAGAACTATAGCATCAACATTTTTCATGCTATTGTGGCACTTTGCTACACTAGCATCAAAGCCTCTTTTAGCATCCCACTCCTTCTAACTCTTCTCCTGTAGTGACATTTAATTTACAAGCCCTGAGTACATTTGTACCATACACCAGGGACTTAAATGTAAGTTAAATTTGCCAATTAGGATTATAGCCAAGTGTATAGGGGTGTATAGCGGTCTGAGCAAATGCACAGGGGCCAGGATAGCATAGTTCCAAATGGACGGAGTGAAATAAACAGCAGCCTCAGTGTGAAAAAATTGGAGTGATCATACAAAAAGAAGCATTTTCCTGCCCACTTTATACGTTTTTACTGGAAGCAATGTTTGCGGGTATATCAGGGAAATCAACAGTAAGAAGGAGCCCACAAAACCATAAACAGGGCCACAAACAGCCAGAAAACCGTCCCTCACACTGACACATCAGACCAGCCCTTCAGGCGTTGACAGATTGCCCTAAAGGCTCGTCCGACCGTGACTGTATCCCCTTCCCCTTCTCTGTTCACATTCCTGCCAACACCCCACTATGAATCTCTCTGCTACCCTAATGTCCTGTGTCTCATTTCCACCTTCACCCTCGAAAACACCCTGCGATCATACCTCATTACCCTTCATATCCCACACACCAACTCTCCCCCTGCCTAATCATCTCTGTGCCGTTTGGCCTCTACCTAAGTCCTATGTTCATCTGTGAACCATGCTCCCCTTGCAGACTCATTCCCTTTTTCTCCCTTTCCCTTTCAGTTCATCCTGCGCCTGATTACCAAATGTCTTCTTCAGTGGCGGCCGGCAGTTTTGGGGGGAGAGAGGCAGGCGGGAAGCACACTCACACATTCTTTCACACACACACACTCATGCACACACATCCATTAACAGCACTCATCAACATTCAAACATACACTCACGCACCAGACATTCATTTAAAAAGATCACACACACACACTTACCTTCAGCCTCGGAGGTCCCAGGAGGGTTGGGACTGCTGCCTCCCTCGCTGGCTGACCTTACGTCAGCCAATGAGGGAAGGCAGCAGTCCCAACTTTGTCATAGAGTTGGATGGGGTCAGTGAGACTGTTGATCCCACCCATCTCTGTGACGAGGTGTCACTGATTGACACTCGCCCTGGGCGCTTCAGGGCTTAAACCTGAAGCGCCCATGTCGAAGTCAGTGGGTGACGCTTTCCTCGTCACCCTGGGGAGGGCCTTGAGGCATCTTTGCTGAGCTGAGGAGGTCACGCCCACAGGAGCTGTGACCTCTTCAGTCCAGCAAAGTTCAGCTCAAGCAGCGAGGAGTCTGCGCAAATCGCGCATGTCTGCTCCTGGCTGCCTGACCTGAACATGAAGAGTGTCTGTCAGACTGACCTTTGTTCAGCCTGACCAGCACTCTTCATGAGGTGCAAAAGGTGGGGGGGCATGGCCCCTCCACCCTAAAGGTCGGGCCGCGCCTGGTCTTCTTGCTACTTCACATCCTGCACCTGTTAGACCATTCTTCTCACACTTGTTTCCGTGATGTGCATCATTGCTTTTCCCCCCATGCCTCCTTACCTATATGTCCTCTGCACATTCATGCCCATGTCCTCTTGTGAGTGCCTGTCACTGTGGCCCCTCCCCACTTTGTTCATGTACCCTGTGCCTACATTCTGATTTGTGCCCTCCATGGATCTGCAGCTCGGTGTCTCCTGCACCCTGGCAAGGCCTTTACACCTTAACACTAGCAACCTGGGTGGGAGGCAGGTGACTCTCAGGGAGAAGAGAGTTGCTGCTGGTGCAACGACTGTAACTGTTTTGAAGCATATTAGTATAATAGAGGGACATTAGGAAAATCTGCCTGGGATGGAAAGGATTCAAGGGGGCCAGACAAGAGAGGAATGATAACATTTCCAGCCATTGCCACATTTAGGACGCTGCATCTTTGCAGATATCTTGGTCATAATCCCAGAGAGACCAAGATGTGACAGGGGTAATACAGAGGCATAAAGACAGAAAATGAGGTATGTAATGTGAGAAATGACAAGGACAGGTAATAGAGTTAATAAAACAAATAGTGACGTCTGACTATAGAGATCGGACTACGAACTCGGGGCAAATAGAGGGAGGCAGGCCAAATATTTTGATATTATTTTTTCCAGCATTGGTATTGTCACTAAAGATTCATTGGCACAGGAGAAGTGGTTAAGAGTATATTCCTGCAAATAATTTAAAATTGATATCATCTCTTATCCCACGGGATTTAAGATACATTGTATCCACTGAACCTCAGTGTGTCAGTTGCTGTTGGTCACAAACGTATCATCTGAGTTTGGCACCGTCCTAAACCCTGAATTATTGGATTATTTCTTTAACTTCCGGTCAGCAAAGACTTGAGAACCATTAGCTTTTCACCCAATATATAAACAACCATTTAAACATTTCAATATGCTGAGGGAAAAGAAAACACATATCTTATGGTTTCTCAAAACCGTACATAGAATTCGATGTTTTTAATGTTTATAAATGCCATTGTTTATCTTTCAAATACTTTTCACTCAAGAAACTCTGAAGACAGTTTTAAAAGAATAAGAACACACCAGAATGCAAAGACAAACATTTGCCAAGACTTAATTTACTTTCCACAGTAGTCAGCCATTTGGGGACATATTTAAGAGGGGTTTGTGCAATGTCTGCATCAGGCAAATTGGTACATGTATGGTGCAACCACTCAGTCTTGTTTTTGAAGCCAGGCAAAGCCACTTTGCTTTGCTTCCAATGGTTTCCAAAATATGGAGTAAGGCAACGCAGTGCAAATTGCCGTGTTGCCTTATTCTGCACTAGGAAGGCGTTCCATGGGCATTATGTTGGTGTTCCCACACAGCTCCAATGGATTTTGATGCATTGCCAGATTTACCAACCCTGGTAAACCTGGGAATTCACCAAAATCCCACACCTCCCCAGGTGAGGTGTAACAAGGAGAAATGTCTTTGTTTCTTCTCGTTTTTCCTCTTTCTATGTGTGCAAGAGGAAAAACGCTCTCAGGATTGTTTTTGTGCAGTATGGTGTCCCTTGCTGAACAAAAACAAGCCTACACGCAACACAGCCGTCCATGTACCACGGTGCAAGGGTTCCTGCATTGGAATTATGCAGCCAAAAGAGCACCAGAGCAGGGGGAAAGGACAGGAATGCACTGTATTTAATAAATATCGCACATTCCTGCCCTTTCCCTGTGACGCAGGGCAGTACAGCAAGGTGATTTGCTGTACTTCCTTGTGCCACAAAGCCCATAAATCTGGGGCTTGGTCCTTTGTGGTAGTCCACTGAGCGGCTTTATGGGCCTCCAGCAGGTGCTAAGTACACTTTCTGCCTCAAACTTCATGTGAGGCCAGAAGCCAGCCCTTCTCCCTGCATCAGAAGCACTTTTGTTTTCCAAGGCCTGTGCTTTCATGCAATATTTGGAACACTGGAGATAAAAAAAATCCTTAAATTCTGCTTTTCATTTAAACCCCAGTACAAATTCTTGTTGCGCTGCTTTTACATACAAGCTGGGAGGGGCGAGGAGCAACAACAGAGGATGTTGCAGGAGAGAAGAAGCACTGAAGGGAGAGAGCTAGGAAACAAATGCACTCTCTAGGAGTGCTGAAAATAAAAGAACAAAATAATTCTCTAAATGTGAGCAGTTGAAGGATACTAGTCAGCCGAACAAAAGGAGCGTAAAGAGGATATGCTCCAGCGGATGGACAAACACAAAATGAGGAATGGAGGCCATGGATAAGAAAGTAAATGAGGGTGACAATAAAGCCAGCCAGTGGAAAACAATAGGCAGGCTGGAAGCACCTCATTTCCAAGCACTGTACTGTCACAAATGGTTTTTCGGCTTTCCTTACTTGGATGAGACATATTCATATACCAGCAGGACAATTTACGAAAGCTATCATAATCGTAACCGAACTACAGCTTTTCTTTGAATTACCTATTGATGATCCTGCTTTATGTAAAAAGGGCTGTCTCTGAATAAGGTTGTGATGCATTTCATTTTAGGGTTAGAACAGTCGCTGTTCTTGGCTTTATTTTGGATCATGGCTGTGAGAGATGCCAGGAACAAAGTCAGGTTGGGAAGTCTGCCCTGACCAATTCTATCAGTCTATGAAATGCAACACATGGATATCGTAGATAATTTCTCCCTGCAATTACCCTTTCAGCTTTAAAAACAGAGACACAGTTGTAATGTGTTTAATGTCACTGTGTTACATAACCAAGTTCATGGTTTCCCAGTCTTTGTAACGCAAGCTTATCCAGAACGTCTGCAACAAAGTGCGACAGCCCCACCTAGTGGCTTGGCGCTTACGGTACAACCTCTGGATTTTGCACATCCAAATCAACGAAACGTATGCAGTAACCTCCTCATTGCTCAATAAATGAAGTTTACAGTTGCTAGTCTCGAAGCTCTGAAAAGGATGGAACTGTTTGACATGCGTAGGAGTGGGTTTGACGTGTGATGCGCAGTTATGATTGTATAGTACAGAGGAGTATGACTATGGGAAAGAAGCTAACTAAAAACATTAACACATAAGCTCCGTAACTCATCTCTCCCTTATTAACAAGCACAGATTGAACATAAGCCACAGACTCTTCACTTTCTTCGCTACTAGCATAGGGCGGGGGGGGGGGGGGGGGGGGTGTAACCACAAGATACCGTGCTCAATGACTCTATCCAACCGTTTGCACCCGCCCAGAGCTCTCATGGCATCAAGTCCATACTAACTCATGACCTAAAGAAATGAAGCATATGAACTTATCAGCTCTTCTGAGGTCTTCAGGGAGATGCAAATGGGACAGATAGACAGAATAGTACATCTGACGGTAAGAATAGTACATCTGACTATAAAAGCCAACAGCTAGGATATTTCAACTCGTCTTCCTAGAAAAGCATCCTTTACACTGATGTTCTGATTAGAAAGACTCCATATCTACTTATGCACTGGGTAAACATAAATGTTATTGTTATATGTGACCGACGAGCACATGAGACCACTAGATACCTACTTGAGGACCTGAATGGAAACAGGTTACCAAATTCTAAAACCCCCTTCTTCCCTGGGTTTGGAAATCTTATGAAGACACCTACATTTATCCATGTTATCTAAAAAAATGTCAATAAAAAGCAAAGAGGTTGGACTGGTGGGAATAAAAGTAAGTACAACATTTCAAAAATAGCTGCAAAGAACTTTAAAAGCGCATTGTAGAGATTGTAAAGATAGGTAAGAGAGGGGATGAACTCTGAATTCTGTGACAAAGTAAATATTATTAGAATACATATCCCATAAAGATTTTGGGCCATATTTATACTTTTTGACGCAAAACTGCGCTAACGCAGTTTTGCACCAAAAAAATTAGCGCCGGCTAACGCCATTCTGAAGCGCCATGCGGGCGCCGTATTTATTCAATGACGTTAGCCGGCGTTAGCCGCCGGCGCTTTCTGGTGTGCGTTGAAAAAAACGACGTACACCAGGCAGCGCCGGCATAGGGGGAAAATGGCGTATGGGCGTCCACAAATGGTGCAAGTCAGGCTGAGGCAAAAAAAATCGCCACAACCCGATTTGCGCCATTTTTTTACTACGCCCATCCCCCATTGAAATGACTCCTGTCTTAGCAAAGACAGGAGTCATGCCCCCTTGCCCAATGGCCATGCCCAGGGGACTTCTGTCCCCTGGGCATGGTCATTGGGCATAGTGGCATGTAGGGGGGCACAAATCAGGCCCCCCTATGCCCCCCAAAAAAAAAAAAAAAAAAATATACTTACCTGGACTTACCTTAATGTCCCTGGGGTGGGTCCCTCCATCCTTGGGTGTCCTCCTGGGGTGGGCAAGGGTGGCAGGGGGTGTCCCTGGGGGCAGGGGAGGGCACCTCTGGGCTCATTCTGAGCCCACAGGTCCCTTAACGCTTGCCCTGACCCAGGCGCTAAAATCCGGCGCTAATGCGGGTTTTTTAGACCCGCCCACTCCCGGGCGTCATTTTTGCCCGGGAGTATAAATACGACGCATATGCATCGGAGTCATTTTTTAAGACGGGAACGCCTACCTTGCATATCATTAACGCAAGGAAGGTGTTCACGCAAAAAAATGACGCTAACTCCATGAACTTTGGCGCTAGACGCGTCTAACGCCAAAGTATAAATATGGAGTTAGTTTTGCGTCGAAAAAAACGACGCAAATTCGGCGCAAACGGAGTATAAATATGCCCTTTTGTTTTTATACAGTATTCATTTGAGAAATGTCCCTATAGTATACTGAGGGCTGGCATAAGCGAGTATGGATTGGACTATCTCGATTTCCCTCCACATTATAAAGCATACTTCTTATGCTGCTTATTTATAAATTTAGAAGAGAGAAAAACAGAACAATGTTTGTTTATACTTTTTTTTACAGACTCTACGTATCTTTTCTACCATATTAAAGCAGTTTGAGAGGTGCGGAAAGAGAGAAACAAGCAAAAAGAGAGACAGACCCAGCCCTTGGTCTGTTGTGTTGACCGAACAGAATGAATCCCTAAAGTTCTTCTTGCATAGGTTCATAAATCCTTGAAGATTAAAGAGAAAGAGCCAACGAGGCCTTGCACTCACCACGATTTTACATGAGCAGAAATGTGGCCCCTCTCAGACATCTAACAATCTTGTAGTCACACACTGAAAGGAAGGTAGCTATGTCCTGTAATACTGTAGAATTGCTCTTACATGGTTTTCATGATCAGACACAGAGGAAGAGTATTCCAAGATATCATCAATAGAAGCCATGGCAACATCCAAAAACTCTCTTAACACCTCAAGAATAATATATTGAAAAGCAGCAGGGGCGTTGCACAACCTGAAAGGCATCATGAAATAATCGCACAAGCCAACTTTGTACGAAATGCCGTCTTCCATTCATCTCCCTTCCTGGAACACGCCAAGTGATACGACCCCGCAAATCCAACTTTGTGAAACCTTGGCATCCTTAACTTGATTCAAAAGTGTAGGAATTAGGAATTAAGGGCAAAGGGTATTGATTTGTAACTGACTTTGTTAAGGGCTCTATAATCAACACATATTGCAAATCGCCACCCTATTTTGGCACAAAAAACTGTGGAGATGAGGCAGGCAAACAAGATGGTTTAATAAACTTTATACGCAGCACCTCTTCAATATAATCATTGAGATAAAGATTCTCTTACTCCATCAAAGCATATATCCTACTACAAGGAAGGCATGCCACCAGAGAGGAGATCTTTTTGACAGTCATATGGTCTGTGTGGAGGGAGAGTAGTGCCCTTCTTTTTATCAAAGATGTCTGCAGATCTTGATGACAGGGTAGAATACTGGTAGCTCAACCATAACTGGCACCTTCCTTTCACCCTCAGCACTAGAACCCGCATCCAAAAACACTACTTACAAAAAGTGGAATGAAAGGTAAGAGAGCGTTTTTCTCATTCAATATCTGGATTATGGGTTTCCAACCAAGGAATTCCCAAAACAACTTGGAACCTTGGAACTGCAGAGCTTGGGTAAGATCAAACTGAAATCACTCTCTATGATTTGTCTGTATGTCTAACCACATATCTGCTATGGAGTGAGGAATGGGACCATATTTCTGTGCACTACCGCCAATAGTTAAAATTCCCTCTTGCCCCTGAGTCTATCAATAACTGGAAACTTACTAAGCCACCCATCCAGGTAAACTGAGCTGTCACATAAAAATGGCAGTTCAAAAGTACCAAAGTTATTTGTGTCAAGGTTTTTGAGGCTAGGTGAAAGTGAGGACCAGAAACACTTGCCTCACTAGGGCTCGGGTCTTCTAGTTTCCCAACCCCCTTTTCTTTTCGGTTTCAGGGTACATTCTCACAAAAAAGAAAAAAAAATTCCACAATACTTGCAAAGCTTCAAGTCACGTCATCTCTATTGTTCCTCTTCATTTAGTAGACCTTTAATACCCCCTATTTGCATGGGTTCAGGGTCATCTATATTTTCTGGCTCTGTCCTTTTTTCCCTATACACCACAACCTTATTATCAGATCTTCCTCTGTCGCAGCGCAGTTCAGAAAGACAGTGAACTAATTTTACTAACAGGTGTATGAAGTCACTGGAATTCTCAGTAAGGTCAATAACCTGGGCCAAAAGACCCTTTAGTTAATCTTTGAGTCCTCTAAAAAATAAAGAACTCCTTTTGTTTTCAGGCCAGCCTCCCTCAGCCACCAGTCGATTAAACATGTTTATATATGTCATGAGGTCTTTGCTACCTTGATGTAAAGTAAGCAATTCAGTATCAACCAATTGTATGAAAGAATGACAATCAAACAACCTCTTTAACCCCTTGGGTGCCTGGGGCATAACGGTTACGTCCTGGGCAGCACCACTCAGATGCTAGCGCTCTCCCCCATGGCCAAGCGCCCCCCTCCCCTGGGCAGGGATGGAAGGGGAATTTCTTGCTGACCTCATCAGAGGTTGCCCCCACCTTCCAGTGCGGATCGGAAGAGAAATGCAAAAGCATATCTCTTCCGATCACATGGAGGGAGCGGTCTGCAAGGGTCAAGCGTCACACCCCTGAGTGGCATTTTTTCTTAAGGCCTTTAATGCCCCACTGAGGGCAGATCGGCCTATTGTGATTAGGCGGATCTGCTCTTGGGGGGGCAGAAACCTCTAGACGCCAGGGATCATTTTATTTTTGTTTACTGTTATTATACACGTGGGGAGTGACCCCTTAGGCAAGGAACACTCCCCTGGGGGGGACAAAATGTCTTTAGGCCATTTCTGCCCCCCTTGGGGGCCGATCGGCCTATTTTTACTAGGCCAGTCTGCTCCTAAGGGGGGCAGAAACCACTAGACACCAGGGATTTTTCTTTGTCAATTTCACTCAAGGGGAGTGACCCCTTAGGCAAGGGTCGCTCCCCTGGGTGGGGGGCAAATTTATTTTAGTCCATTTCTGCCCTGCTTGGGGGCAGATCTGCCTATTGTAATTAGGCCTATCTGCCCCCGGGGACGCAGAAATCTCCAGGCACCAGGGATCTTTTTTTTTTTTTTTTTTAGATGTGGGGAGCAACCCCTTAGGCAAGGGTCACTCTGAGGGGAAAAAACTTTTTAGGCCATTTCTGTCCCCCTTGGGGGTAGATCAGCCTATTTCTATTAGGATAATCTGCCCCCAAGGGGGTCATAAACCACTAGACACCAGGGAGTTTTATTTTTTTGCGTCAATTTCACAGAAGGGGAGCGACCCCTTAGCCCGATCTCCACTAGGCAGCAGGGATTTTTTTTTGCACCAATTTAACACAAGGGAAGCCACCCCTTTGGGGGTGCAAATTTATTTTTGACCATTTGGGGACTGTTGGGGGCAGATTGACCTATTTCTATTAGGCAGATCTGCATCTGGGGGGGGGGGCAGAAACCATTTGGGCACCAGGGATTGGTGTGTGTGTGTATGTGTGTGTTTTGTTTGGGGGGGCAGCCTCTTGGGCAAGGGACGCTTCCCATGGCGGCACATTACTGTTGGCCATATCTGCCCCCCTCAGGGGCAGATCGGCCTATTTTTGGAAGGCCCATCGGCCCCCAAGAGGGGCAGAAAGCCCACCAGAGACCAGGGAAGATTATTTCCAAAAAAAGAGGGTGGGGTTGTGGCCATAACCCCACCCCAAATAAATGGGGCCAAAATTCTACTGCCCACCGGTGGGCATATGAGGCAATTACCCCGATCCACTCTTTGGGGGGCATGAAGCCTACTAGATGCGAGGGAATAAAAAAAATAAAAAAAATAGTTGGGTGGTGGCTACCAACTGGTATAGGCATGGTTATGCCCCCCCCAATATGAAGGGAGTAACAATCACTTGAAATGGTGAGGGCTGCATATTTTGGACTTCGGAACGCTGCCATGTAGAAAAATCCACAAAACCTAGACACATCTGAAAACTAAACATTTGGGTGAGTCCAGGGTGGTGTGCTTCACATGCACCCTGCACTATTTTCTTACCCACATTGCCCTGCAAACCTCCATCTTTGCTGGAAATCACACATTTTTCCCTCATTTTTGTGATGGAACCTTCTGGAATCTGTAGGAATCCACAAAATTCTTACCACCCAGCATTGTCGCATCTATACCGATAAAAATTCTGCCCCACTTGTCAGCCTAAAAATTATTTTTTTACAAACTTCCTTTTTGGACCCGCTTTGGTTCCCCCTTAATTTCAACATGTTTTTGGCTCTTCCCTGTCACAGGAACTTGGCCCACCTACACAAATGAGGTATCAGTTTTATTGGGAGACTTGGGGGAGCGCTGGGTGGAAGGAAATTTGGGGCTCCTCTCAGATTCCAGAACTTTCTGTCACCGAAATATTAGGAAAAAGTATTTTGTTTGCCAAATTTTGAGGTTTACAAAGGTTTCTTGGTAACAGAACCTGATGAGAGCCCCACAAGTCACCCCATATTGGATTCCACTAGGGGTGTAGTTTTCAAAACTGTGCAGGTTTTGTAGGTTTCCCTAGGTGCAGTCTCAGCTAGAGGCCAAAATCCACAGCTAGGCACTTTGCAAAAAACAAGTCAGACTTCAATGTAAAAATGTGATGTGTCCATGTTGCATTTCCTGTCGCAGGCACTAGGCCTACCCACACAAGTGAGGTACCATTGTTATCGGGAGACTTGGGGGAACACAGAATAAAAGAACAAGTGAGATTGCCCCTTGTCTTTCTCAACATTTTTCAGTTCCAAATGTAAGACAATGTGCAAAAGAGACGTCTATTTGAGAAGTGCACTGAAATTCACATGCTAATATGGGGACCCCGAAATTCAGAGATGTGCAAATAAGCACTGCTTCTCAACACCTTATCTTGTGCCCATTTTCGAAATACAAAGGTTTCCTTGATGCCTATTTTTCACTCTTTATATTTCAGCAAATTAATTGCTGTATACCCGGTATGGAATGAAAACCCATTGCAAGGTGCAGCTCATTTATAGGCTCTGTGTACCTAGGGCTCTTTGTTTTTGCCTTCTTTTGTCCTCATACACCTCTGGCTCCCAGTCGACTCCATATCGCCTGATCATACCCTCTCGTATGTGGAGATGATTAATGCCAGGGAGCCCAGATCTCTCTCAATTGAGCCTTAACGCAGGAATCTGCATCCACGGAAAGAGAGTAATCTGGCCCCTAATCATAGGACGAAAACAGGATAGTGCACCCCAGTCGTGTATCACTCTCCCTTATCCCTCCATTACAGCAGCCGTGAACATATTTTTACGTTCTTTTCCTTATTTAATTTGTTCGCCTCCATGTCCATCTTTGATGTGTTGATAAGGGCGTTGATCCAGTCTGTAAATGAAGGGGAAGACACAGATACCCATTTCTGACAAATTTCCCTCCTGGCCAAGAGTATGGCATCGAATAATACTGCCTTTGTCGCTCTGCTGCTTGCTTCCCCTTCATCTGGTATACTAAAAATTACTAAAGAAAGACTCACTGAAATACTTAGCTTCACAATGCTTGAGATCATTTTGCATTCCTTTTCCCAGAAGCTATACACTGCTGGACATTCCAAGAACATATGAATATCGGACGCACTCAGTAAGCCACATTTTGCACAGTTAACTGCCTCACCCCCTCTCATATTAGAAAGCTTAGAGGGGGAGAAGAAAACCCTGTGGAGGGTAAAAAGTCGATTCCTCCTTTTGAGGCAGGTTTGACTACCCTAAATAATGTACACATTGATGTTTCCCACCATACTTGTACTTGACCCGGGGGCATCACTTTCCCCCAGAGTGAGTCAGGTAACTTAAAGTCACCATCCAACGTATCCAATATACCCCAATACTAACTAGAAACCATCTTTAACCTCCAATGATTTTTAATTAAATCATCCTCTAACTGATTTGCAGACCCCAGACTATCTGTGACCCTCTGCATCCAATTCCTTAGTTGAATGTACTTCAACCTAGAGAGATTTCCTCTTGTCCGCTCCGTAGGTTCTTCCCAAGATAGTAGAGAACCATCCCTATCTAGGTCCCCCCAAAATTCAATCCCCGCTTCCTTAAGGGGCAAAGCCAATACATCTGTAAAGCACCAGGGTTCCTGGGGAGTCCCAAACCGAAGCCCATTGACTATAAGACTCTATTTTTTGCCGCTTGCTGCAACTTGTACCAAGCTTTAGCTGCATCTTGTAGTATTTTCAATCTCACTTTCTTGAAGAATTTAGGGTCACTGAATTTATATAAAAAGTATTTTGCTGAGCCCTTTTCCGTGGCTACCATAAATTTAAACATCTCTCCAACCGTCGAACGGACTGGGGAGGAGAATAGCATTCTAACATTCTTAAGGTGAAATGCCCATGCATAGTAATGTACGTCAGGAATTGTAAGGTATCCCTTTTCTTTTCTTCGGCGCAATTTCTTCCATGAGATATTGGGGCCTTTTTGCGCCCAGATAAAAGAGTTTATTTTCTGTTGAAGTGTGACCAGGGTTTTTTTTAATCCATTTGTAAGGGGATAGAATTACAAATTAAATTCAGCTTAGGTAAAATTATCATTTTGACCAAATTGACCCTTCACAATAATTGTAAGAGGAAGGTCTACCCATCCTAACATTAGCTTACTACACTCTGTTGCCACTGTCTTGATGTTACCTGCCGTTATTTGTGCCAAATCCTGCACAATTGATAGCCCTAAATACCTCATTGAATTAGTAATATGCCAATTATCAGCTTTCAAGATCCATGCCATTATATCAGTTTTTTGGGTATAAACTAAGAGGTCATCGGCAAATAGAGCAACTTTCCTCACCCACCCCTTGCTACTAAAGGGAGAAATTCTAGGATACTGCCTAATCCTTCTAGCCAAAGGCTCTATATACAAATCAAACAACAGGAGAGTAAGGGGGCAACCCTGTCTAGTACCCCTAGCAATCGTGAAGGAGTCAGTTAGCTTCCCATTTACCAGAACCCTAGGCTCTGGCACTTGATAAATTAATCGAATTGCCTGGCAGAACTTAAGCCCATATTTATACTTTTTTAGCGCCGCATTTGCGTCGTTTTTTGACGCACAATCGGCGCAAACTTACAAAATACAATTGTATTTTGTATGTTTGCGCCGTTTTTGCGTCATAAAGTGGCGCAAATGCAGCGCTAAAAAAGTATAAATACGGGCCTTAGTGTCTAAATTATTTTGTTAAAGTACCGTATTTAAATAATTCCAATTGACTTTGTCAAAAGCCTTTATTGCATCTAGGGCTATAACAGCCAGGGGTTCTTGGTACATAGCAGCTAAATCAATAGCGCCAATTAAATTAAGCGTTTGTTCATACAGAAATCTATTCTCAATAAAACCTTTCTGGTCCGGGTGAATCAAGTCGATTATAAACCCACTTAGACTATTTGCTAATATTTTAGCAAATAGTTTATAATCACTATTTAACAAAGATATTGGTCTGTAAGATTTGCATCTAGCTGGGGATTTCCCTGGTTTTAAAATAAGAGAGATAGTTGCCTCATGCCATGAAGCAGGCAATGAGACTCCTTCAAAAATCCTGAAAAAAATTGAAGAATTAATGGAAAGATGGAATCGTCCAAAGCTATGTAAAATTCAACAGGGATTCCATCTAGTCCCGCCGCTTTCCCCCTTTTACTCTCTTTTAAAACTGTTCCTATTTCCCCCTCAGGAATAGGTCTAGTCAGCTGAGTCTGCTTACCATCTGTAAAACAAGGAATCATGTCTATATCCGATCAATCACCAACTGCGTCATCCCATACTTCCCTCTCTTCTGTATAGAGTTTTGAGAAGAACTTTTGGAAGGCCTCTTCTATCCCATCAGGGGATATGAGCCTAACCCCCTACTGACTGTCCACTAGCTCCTTTACACTATTCCGTGATTGATCGCTCTTAATCTTCCAAGCTAGTAATCTTTCCATGCTTTCTCCATATTCAAATTGGGCTTGCTTGCTTGCCTCCCATCTTTTTGCAATTCTTGCTTGCAAAATGGATTCCATCTGCTGCCTCAACTGACTTATCCTATTGTTCAAACGCTCCTTATCCCCCCTGCATACTGGCTGTTAAATACCAGGATTTCCTGTTCTATACCATTCAGTTCCTCCCTACACTGCTTGTTTCTATAGCCGACAAGACTTATAATCTTTCCCCTCATTACAGCCTTGAAGGAATCCCAAACTACAATTGTAGAGGCAGACCCCTGATTAATTTCTGAAAAATTCCTCAGCCTCCTTACGAAGGTATCCAATAACAAAGTCCGTTCCAGAGTCCATCTCGTCCCACCTGCCTCCTGGGGGCAACTCATCCTTAAAATCACTGCTGCATGATCTGATAAGCGAGCACGTGAATATGTAATGTCCTCTACCAGACCACTCACCAAGTGATCAACTGAAAAATAGTCAGTTCGAGAGGCATGACCATACTTTCTATTGTGAAATGAAAATCCCTGCTTCTCCCTTACCCTCTGCCTCCACAAATCACATAGTTGAAAATCTTTCATCATCAATTTGAGATATTGTTGGGACTTTGGAGTACCCATCGACCTGCATTTTACTGACCTATCTAGTTTATTATCTAGAACCACACTAAAGTCCCCAGCCATAATAATCGGATCTGAAAACTCGAAGAGGTGGGAGAAGACCATTCGGAGGGGTTCTAAGTCATCATAATTCGAACCATAAAAACCTACTAAAGTGAATTTGCTACTACCCAGCTGCAGTCTAGTTATAATCCATCTGCCTTATCACCTCTGACAGTGTTGCGTTCACCTGCTGTTTAACTAGAATCGCAACCTCCTTAGTATTACAGTTATGCTCAGTACTTACAAAGTATCGTACCCATTTCTGGGTTTGAACAGGGTTATGCTTTCCTCTTTAGCTAAATGCATTTCTTGCAGGATTATTATATGAGCTGGGGAATCCCTAAGAAACTGCATGATTTTTCTAGCCCTCCCTTTAATCTGCAGGCCATTAATATTCCAGGACATTAATTGTATTAGTGTTTTACCCTCTCCCTGGCTCCCTTTAGCCTTATCCAGTTACACTTGAGTAGACTGAGGTGTATGAGGTTATTTTTCCCCCTTTTCCCACATGCTTCCCACTCAGTGCCCCCCTAATGGTCCCTACTGTGCCTCCATCTGTGCCCTGTAGCCTCCTCTTCCCCCCCTGGGTGAACCCCCACTTTCTATTGATGGACCTACTGGTCCCATTTAGAGCGCCTGTGAGCTCCCCGACTTTCCTTACACAGTATCCCCCTTCCTTATACCTTCTAATAGTTAATCCGCTGCAGCGGGATCACTGATGTTATGCATTTTATTATTGTGCAATACACAAAGGTTTGCTGGAAATTTAAGTTGGCTACCGCACCTACATTTTTAAACTCCTCCATTCATTTTCCCAACTCCCATTGTCTATTTAGTGTTGCCCTAGAGAGGTCAGATCTAATCACAAAGGAGAATTCCTCGACTCTTAGAGATCTCACACCAACGCCTTTGCCAGTATTTTTTCTTTCAAAAGGTAAGTTTGAAAGTTCACCTAGATCTTTTGCGGCTTCTTATTGTTGGGGTTCCTCTGAAACGGATCTCTATGAATCCTCTGAATATCATTTGCAATCTCAACCTCACTTTCGTCCAGTACTATTACCTTTTTCATAAGAGAGACTACATACTTTTTTTAATCTGCTCCCTCCACTCCTGACACAGTTAAAATTCTTAGGTTTGATCCCACTTTTATATTATTTCCCAGACAAGAGATGTTGATCCAGTATCTAAGGTTTTAGAACCAGTTTGGATGGTTCTCTTTCAAATGTCATTTTCTGGCGTCTCCTCAAATACAGCCTTTGTGCAAGGTGATTGTTCTCACGGCGGGTATCGATAAGGCTGTCTCCATGGAGGAGCATCTGAAACAAGGGGCAAGATGGAGTGCAAAATCTCTGCATCTGGCTTCATCAGCTTCAATGTAGTAGTAATCAGGGACAAAAGGGCTGACCCCCGCCTAGAAACGTCCTCATCTTGAACAACAGAAACTGCAGCCCCACCCCAACCCTTGAAGTACTCAATGATCCCTCCTATTTCAACAATACTGCACCCACCCTGTGGCTCAGTGTACGGTAATATGTATTTGCCTTCCCATGAGTGAGTCTCCGCTAACCATCTAGCTATGCACTCCAGCTGTGCAGCCACATAGTATAGCTCAAAAGCTGGGATTCTTAGGGGCATATTTATACTCCGTCTGCGCCGAATGTGCGTCAAACATTTTGACGCACATTCGGCGCAAACCTTGCCCCATATTTAAACTTTGACTCCCGAGCCCGCAGACGTCAAAATCCCGCTGTGTGCGTCATTTTCTGGATGCGAGAAACTGCCTTGCATTAATGATATGCAAGGTAGGAATTCCCGTCCAAAAAATGACACAAACACCTGTGCGTCGTATTTATGCTACCGTGCAAAAATCCCACACGGCTGAAAGGCGGAGTCAGAAAATGACGCACAGCCCGATTTGCATCAAAAATGAACGCCTGGGTCAGGGCAGGCGTTAAAATGGGGCAAACACACCTGTACTTAATCAAAACACACAGAAGCAACAGCAGAGCAGCAAAAGGAAGACATGGAGGTGCTTCTCATCCAGCGTGCACGCAGACGCAGAGCACAGCAACTACAACAGCATCTTCCACAACACCAGCAGGGACCCCAAAGGCAACGCAGAAGGCAGGAGAGGATATTCCGCACCAAGACAACCCTTCATGGCCTCAGGGAACATGACATCATCCAGAGGTACAGGTTGAACTGGCAAGCCATTCAGCAGCTGTTGCGCAACACTGAGCCACAGTTGGCACCCAGCTTGCAGACACCCTGCACCATCCCACCAGAAACCAAGCTGCTAGCTGTACTACACATGTTGGCAAGTGGCTCCTTTCACACAACTGGCGCCCTGGTTGCTGGGATCTCACAGCCATCATTCTCCACCTTCCTGCCCAAGGTACTGGATGCCATCATCAGACTCACACCCCACCACATCTGCTTCCCAAACACACAGCAGAAGCTGCAGGAGACAAAACAGGGGTTTTACCTCATTAATGGATTTCCACACGTCCTTGGTGCCATTGACTTCACACATGTACGCCTTGTGCCACCTGCTGCAACTGAACATCTATACCGCAACAGGAAGCACACACACTCTATCAATATGCAGGCCATTGTGGATCACCAGGGACTGATCACCAACGTAGTGGCAAAGTATCCTGGGAGTGTACATGATTCATTCATCTTACATCACTGTACCATCAATCATCACTTCCAGGATGGACTATATGGAAATGGACTACTTTTTGGTAAGTACAGAAACCTACTCATATACACACTGCACAGCAACCCTCTAGGACAAACAACACATACACCACGGCAGTGACATGTGAACAGGAACAAACTGAGGTTGTGACACCGCTAGGCATGTTTGATAGGTCTGCAGTGAACCTGTCACACATGTGAAATTAGTGTACAGTCAAATGTTAAGACGTCAATGATCACAATGTATGGAGAGGTTTGGCTAATTGTCACCTTGCAAAATGTAAGCGTCTCAGTGATGTTTAAATTAATTCATTGCATACGTCTAAAAGTATGGGATGTCCAAGGTACATAGATGCTAACGTGTTACCACCACTGTCAAATTTAATCTGTGTATGGAACTATCATCTCACCCCCAGTGAAGACACAGGAACACCTGTATCACAAGTCACAATGCTAGGGAGTACACACTGTACTGCAACTCCCAAAACATACTGCTGACAACCGGTCAGCAGGCAAACACTCGTTCAGCCAAGGAAACAACCCAATGCTGATGGTACATCCTAGGAATCAACACAATAACACAAAAGAGTCACAGACAACACAAGACAACTACTGCCATGCAAGGTGATATTAATGGGGCAAGCTACATCAACATGATCTCAATCATTTTCTCTTTCAGCTGATCAGGGGTATGGGATCCAGCCATGGATTATGACACCATTTGGCAACCCAAGCACTGCAGCAGAGCGTGCCTACAATGAGGCACATAGGAGGACACGCACCATTGTCGAGAGGACCTTTGGCATCCTGAAGTCGAGATTCATGTGCCTAGACATCACTGGTGGCAGCCTCCTATACTCACCAGAAATGGTCTGCAAGATCATTTTAACATCTGCCGTCCTGCACAACATTTGTGTATGAAGGAACATTCCCCTATTAGAACCAGAGCCACAAATGCTTGAAGAGGAGGAAGAGGAGGATGCTGGCCTGCAACAGCCAAACACAGCTGCTGGATTGCGTAGGCGCCAACATATTGTCAACAATTTCTTTTGAAACAAATCACCATCACCACTGTATCAACATATGTAAATAAACACCTATAAAAATCACCATCTCAAGGTCTGGGTAATCCTTTTTGCTCACCTTTATCTCTAACTATCAGAATAAGAGTGTAGGCACATGGAGCATTGCTGATATACCGATCAGGACACAGAAATTTCCAAAGCAATTGTGATGCGTATAATTCAACAGTCACATTCACACACGCTGTAAGTGACATATATCTTGTACATTTCACCTTTGAAGGGCAATAGCAGAGGACCATACCTATTTCACACATACATGTTGGCAACATGGTTCATAGCAGCATATGGCACACACCTAAGACACCATCAGTCAATAAGGGAAAACAATGCCTCATACATGAGGCAGTGCATGTGCTATTGCATTGGTAACAGGAATGTATGACCAGACCCTTGACAGCAGTAAGTCGTACAGCACCTATCTTTGCAAGGACTATCTGTGACTAGAATTACATATCGGCAGAACATAGAGAGCACAAGTGCGACACCTATGACAAGCATTGCACACATGACATTCCATGTACATGTCAACCCATGTCCTAAGTCCTGACACACCCATGTTCCTGGTCTCACCCCACCTGTCTTAAGAGGTCCCTGGAATGGTAATATGTGTACCCAGATATTCCCTCCTCTTCACACACACAGACTAACAATATTAATCCAGTGTGCTTCACCCTTTAGTATGGTATGCCATAGTCATTGTACATCTGTCTGCATGGATGTCAGGTTAAATAATGCACTGGCTTGTAGTCTCTAAGACCTGTTATCACCTGTAGCTTGCTTCCCATGTGAAAGGTACTGTTGGCCATTTGTACTCAAATCTCACCTACAGGACTTGTGAGAAACTGATGCAGCACACACCTGTGAGCACCTCCATGCAGACCAGCCATTGGAACATGCACTGCCCTTGCAGATGCTTGGAACATCATAGAAGCTGCCATTTTGTCAATTACAGTGTTATGCATTGCTAGAAAAATAAACTGTGTAACACAGCCCTTGGATTTATGTGTCACCTTCCAAAACACAGGACAAACACAGTTTCCCATGTCAACTGTCTTGTTCTTCCTCCGACCAGTCTTAGACAGACCACTGAGTATGTACCTTGTGAAATTGCTGGATCCTGATTGACCCTGCATCTTGTCAGCCTGACTGGCACCTGTCTGTGCGTTACCCTAAAGGTTCCTTGTGGCTACATATGTATCATACTTGCTTTCCCAACCCTCACATTCCTCCGGGGGTATTTTGTCAGGTGGTTCTTCAATGCATACTCAGATAAGTTACTTAGCATAATCTGCGTATTTATTGTGCCATAATTGGGAACTTGCCTCCAAATACCCAAATCATGGCCTATCCCTTGTCTGGGTCTCATGTATGCATGAGCGACAAAGTGTGACAGTGTACCATGGCTGTATGCAGGGATTGGGTATGGTGCCTCCAGCAGAACCATCAGCGTCAGATAATGTGCATGAAAAGTCCACACATGTTAGGACCCTGACAGTTCACACGCTGAATCACATTGCTCACAACATATTGATGGGCTGTGCATGGTGAATAGCTGCAAGATTAATCAACACAGAGGCTATGATGTTCCCAGATGCAGTGGGAACTTTACAGGCCAACCTGGGCACAAATGTTGCAATGACACCTGCCGGTACAAGACTCCTGAGATATGATCTCACTCAGCACACCAAGGTTGCCCTGTTGACAGTATCATAACACGTCTGCAGTGACAGGGTGGGACCATCCCCATGTAGGTTCTTATATCCTCATTGGCTTTACTTCCATTGATCTCAGAAGGATACTCAGTAGATACAGGAATAGCCGCCACTGACTCATGACTAGACCTGGACGTAACTGTGACAACATAGACCCCTAAAAATATACAGGATCAACATTGGCCCACACACATGAATCAGACACCTCTGTGCAATTGATCACTGGAAATATGTGGCCACGTGCTGCTTGGTCTGCTGGTCCACCACTGCCACAGGAGAGTTGTGGCTCAGTCATATGACCACAACTGTGGCGTGATATTACAATTGTGGTTCGCCTTTGGCTTTCCGTGTTAATAACACAGTACCCACTTAGTCTGTACATGTGCCTGACTCATGGTGGGTTCACCAACAAGTGCCTAGGAAGCAGTACCCAAATTTCCAGGACATGTGATGGGCAAGTTTTGGACCATTGACATGAACAAGCGTCTGCTATCTATACAGTGCATGCTTTGTCATTTGTGGTGTTTACGCTACCCAAAAACTAGAAAGTGCACACAGCAGATGTTGCTACATGTATGACTAACACATGTCCTCTCTCATTTCCACACTGACTTGCATCTGAGGGTTGGACACATTGACTCCACATTCATACAAGCATATTTGCAATTATGCATCTTGTGATGCTCACACAGTGGGTCAACAACAATATTAGTAGCCAATGCACACACATTGAGCCATAGGCATTGAGGTATTGTACTTATGTGCGTCACCTTGCTATCCTCTCCGGACACCAAACATGCACAATTTGTGCAATACAGATATTTAGGCCACACATTTGGCCATCTAGTGCGTCAGTCAAGAGTGAAAATCCTGTACATGAAGTAGCGGATCATGGTCCGCAGTAGTATGATGTGTCACATGTGCCCATACACAGTCATGACCAAAGTGGGTGCAATCAGTCTATCTCAGTATTGTCACAACTGTAATATAACATTAAAATGGTAAAATGACCCAAACCCAGTTAATGGCTGAAATTTTGCCACATTCGCGTAAAAAAATGACGCACAAGTGTCAAAAAATGACGCTTATGGCCAAAAAACGACTCATAATGCCCTGAAATAACCATTGCCCCTGAGCTGTATCTTCCACACTGTACCTCAGAAAATTGGTTATGTGTAAAACTATTTCCAAACATATGGATGCAGGCTCAAATCTACTCCTGTGCATAAAAAAAAATGACGCGCAGACTGTATGCGTCAAAATATTTTGACGGATGATGATAAAAACGCCGCCATTTTAGGCAGGAAGTGATGTAATAGGATATCCTGTTTACAGATTATGTACAGTGGGTGTATTTTCACTTTCACTTTGCAGTCTGTGATATTTCCTGACTGTGTGGCTGTGTTCAGAGTTTTGTCTGTTCAAATTGTGCTTTTGTCTCCTGTGTGGTCTTTTTATTGTCTTTTTGTGAATAGAAACTTGTTGTAGTATCCTGAGTGTTTTTTGTGCTCATTTGTGTTGTAAAGTATTGTCTTTGTTTTGTTGGGAGTCTGTTGTGGGTAGTGTTATTTTGGGTATAGTTGGGCTGTGTTAGTTGTTTATTTGAAGTTTTTCCTGTTCTACTTTCCCCCTATTCTCCTTTGTTCCCTTTTATCCCCTATTTCTCTGTTGCTGCAAAGATGTTGGGTAGGCCTCGTCTTGGCAAGATGGGAGAGGAGAAGCTGGGTGGATTTATATGGCTGGTGTGCCATTTCCTACCCCTAATGATTGAGGCAGGTGGGCGGGTGATACAGGGGTATCACACTGAGGCACGGAGGCTCAGGTGGGCAAAGGTGTTGCATCATCTGCAACGGATTTATAGGACACCAAGAAACAACCACCAGCTGAAGCACCGCTGGGCTGACCTTATCTCCAGGGAGCAAGATATGCTGGACCACCTGGGGATTGTGATTGGTGGCCCTGTTGGTGAGTACAAATCATGTAAATGTGCACGTTTAAATGCTCTGTAGTGACATCAGCTGATTTTTACACTATCTGCTGGCATTGTCGTTGAGTGTGTGGAATGCTACTGAAACATACAGGGTCACATATCTACTTTGTTAAGGACCACAATTGTAGTTGTTAGGAAGCAAGAGCTCCGCAAACTTACTGAATACATTTGCATTATGCAAGTCAGTGCGGCCTTTGTGTCAAACAGCAACACAAATCAGGAGCCAATTATGTATAGATATAGGCCACAGTTGCCTGTGAGGTATAGAAATTTCCAAATAATTACCATCATTTGTTGACGCAACAGCTAGACTGACTTTTGAAACACTACATGATGCTGAAAATGAGTGCAGGCTTCACGAAAATTGATGATAGCAATGTGGCCCGAACATATGTCTCATGTGTGTCTGGTGAGTGTGTAAGGAAACCGATCATGGAAATTCCAAAAATCTTAGGGATTATTGTGTCCCTCCTTCATTTCGGATACTTGTCTGATCTGGATTTGAACACATAGGGAACAAGTTCTAGCTGCGCTCAGCTAACATCTTAGACTGGTATTTGGAGTTTGTTGTGCCACATTTCGATTAGGGATGGCTGGCCAAAGGTATGCACATGGGTTCATATCTCTATGGTTGGTGCAACTCATCATAGCTGTGCTGCATCAAAGAAGAAACTGTAACAACATGAGAGCTAACAACTGTCCCTGCCCCTCAGTACATTGTACCCGTGTGTCATAAATTTGTCATGGTCACAATGGCTGGTTGACTTGTAATGCAGTCCTCACAGAAAGTGGCTTTGGATATCTCTCTTGGATACACATGATAAGACGAATACACTCCATTATTATGTCTGCTCACTAATGAAGGAGCAATTTTGCCACCACATGATAGTTAGGGCCACTGCATGTGTGCAGATATGTGTGTATGAATCACTGGAGACCCATGGTATGTACATGTTAGCCGTGCTTTATAGGATGCAGTATCATCATGTCTGAGAGGCTTTACTTTCTGATGTAATCTTACACATAGTATTTGTCTTCGGAATTGTTGTACAGTGCACAGACATTGAGCACATTTCTCCCTTCTATGTCTTACAGGTGGACCAGCACCCAACACTGTTGGCGAAGTGGCTCGGTTCGAGGACCCAGACAACTCCAGTAAGTGTTGATGTGTGTGTTATGTGTTGTGTTTGCTGGTGATGTGTGATGGACTCCTGTGTGTTGGACACATAGCAAGGTGTGATGCGCTGGCCAATCATTTGTTTTGTTCCATGAGTGGAATATCATTTTATCACCATCTTTGAGTTGGCCAATCCTTATCCTATTGTCTTATTTAGGTATTCTAGGTCAGTCCTGTAGGCACTGCAATGTGAATAGGGATGAGTCATGTGGATAAAACTTGAATCAGAAAGAGTCACACTGGACCAAATTTGTGATTTAGTCAGCCAGTCAGACCCAAATTCTCCCAGAATGGGGCTGCCAAATGCTTACCCACAGACTTCTGCTTCCCAATTCACTGATGTACCTATTAAACTGTAGGTTAAACTTCCTTGCAGCATGTAGCTCCACATGTAGTGCTACGAGTATGTGGCACTTGAGTGCAATGGCCTAGGTGTGCATTCAACTCATGGCCAGATGTGTACTTGCATCTCTGTGTTTGTTGTAAGTCATGGCTTACTGGTAGTAAATTATGTGGACAAAGGTCTGCATTTTCAAACATGAGTGGCACTGGGATTGGTCAAGGGTTTGCTGTCTCCTATTTGGAGATCCTCCTTAACTATGGTGTGTGTGATGAGCCAAGCACATGTCCAGCTTTCCTAAGCTTCCTGGGTGTCCTTGTTATTAGAAATTATTAGTTGTTAGTCCACCCCCCCACCCTCAAACACAGGCAAAGGTTTGTGAATAGTGTAGCTAGGACTGATGATACAAGGTTGGTACACAGACATGTAAATCAGTGAATCTTTTGTCTGAATCTAGTATACACACTCATGTTTCGCACATGAGTATTATACTGGCAAGTCCATTTACAACTTGCAGATCATGTGGCCCTAGATTTCCATCCCGTACAATGACATTTGTAGCCCTGGCAGTGGTGGAGGATGTGCAGCATGATTGTTGGCTGACAACTGGCAGAACATAGATGCCAAAATCATGGCTGTTGTTACCCATTTGCAGGGTTTGGATGTCATATGTGTGACAGGACCTTTGTAGGCTGGCTTGCCATGTACTTCCTCAGGGACAATCAATGATCTGTATGATGATATGAGCTGTTACAAGTACAATAGATGTATTGGGAAACCTGGTTTCCGCCCGCGGGCCCAGCGGGGATCACGGCTCGTCCGCAACATAAGAGCTGGCTCCAAATGGAGCCGGTGGTGTTGCGGCCGTGCGACGGGTGCAGTTGCACCCGTCGCGCTTTTCACTGTCTGCATAGCAGACAGTGAAAAGCTGCATGGGGCACTGTCAGGGGGCCCCTGCACTGCCCATGCCAGTGGCCCCATGACTCCCCGTTCCGCCAGCCTTTTCCTGGCAGTGCAAACCGCCAGAAAAAGGCTGGCGGTCGGGGACTCGTAATCCCCTGGGCAGCGCTGCAAGCAGCGCTGCCCAGGCGGATTATAACCGCCGGGGCAAAAGTGGCGGAATACCGCCACGGTCGTAATATGCCTCGAAGCACCGCGAGCCTGTTGGCGGTGCTTCCATCGTTTTAGCCCTGGCGGTCCCGTACCGCCAGGGTCAAAATGACCCCCAAAGTGTTTAGGTTAGTATCTGTTGTCCTCCATGTGTCCCGTCTCATAAGGGGGGTGAGGGGTTGAGGTTTAGAACGTTCCGTTAAATGTGATAAGTAAGTTTAGCTTAGGTTAGTTAGGGACAGTTGTGGGTAATGAGTAGTTAGAGTAGATTAGGGTAGGTAAGGCTTTTCCCCGAGGTTTCACTTCTGTTTTTAATGTTTAATAAATATGTGGGTAACCCTTTACAGTATGTGTAACATACTTGTAGATCAGGACCTGAGTGTACAGTGTTTCTTTTGTATTACATTTTGTGTCCTATGCTGCTAACAAATCACAACTGAGCTGTAACATTGGCAGCTACCCCAAATCTACTTTGCAAAGATTCTGCCATTCATTGCAACCACCAATCACAGTTACTGTGGATCCCAAAGTGTTTTTTTTTCGTAATATATGTTTTCAATGTCACATACAGTGCTTCCATATTTAGGATTGGGGACACTGTGTTATGTCTGACTGCAGTCTCATGTCCAAGGAAACCCTTATAAGGTGAGTGGTAGTAAGCTCTCTTGTAGTATAGATCATAGATCACATAGATCATTTGTTACACTGTTCAGCATGATTACTTATTTGGATGTAAACTCATACACCTCCATTCATGCAGTTTGGTGAGTGTTCGCTTATATTTGTGGGCAATGTCACATATGTTAGTTTTGCATTAAAGCAACATTTTGAAGGCACTATTTTATGGTTTAGATTTACCTTGAGGAAGCGTTGATCTGTCCAACACAGCATTATGGTGTATAGTTTCTCTTTACCTCAGATATTACCCTCAGGAAGGGCAGAGTATGGTAGAATCCAGGCCACTGTGCATAGTTATCAGCCCACATTATTTCAGTACAGTTGTATTGACAATCTATGATATTTGACAGGAGGCAAAATTCAGTGATCTACTGCACGGTTGATGTGTCACATTACACAGAGACAAAGTGGTTGTGTAAGTGCTATTTATTGAAAAGTGATGTGGTGCTATATGTACATTGTCCATAATTGTGAGTCCATTATAGTGACATCTTCCATTGTGATCCTACACAAGTGCAAAAGGACATGTCATTGGACATGCTGGGGTGAAGTGTCAGACAGTGCAGAGGGACAGGACTTGCCAATGAGTTAGTGAGAGACAATCACTGTGCAGGCTGACAAGATTGACAGTGGTTTGCAGAACAGTGCTTGAGTACAGTTGTTGCAAGACTGGCATGTTACAAAGCGCAGAACCTTGGTAATAGGTGGCCATGTGTTAGGGACTAGTGCTTCCGGGTATTTTTACGTGTGAAGGTGATCTGTTCCTGGTCTTCATCTTCTGATGTGTGTGTTGCCTCCTCTGCCCTTGGTGGTGGTGGTTGTGAAGGGGCAACACACACCTCAGTGTGTGTAGACGTGGAGTCAGACATCCCGGTAGCTGCTACCTGTGGGGGTCTGAAGGGCAGTACTGCTGCAAGGAGGATCTGCTGGTTCTTAAGAATAGCAGCCACATCACGATGGTAGGCAGCCAGTTCGGCCCTGAGGGGTTCAATGTTGCATTCGTGCACGCGTTGACAGGTTTGCTGTTGTAGGTGTTGGGTCAACTGTATTACAGCTGTGCTGATTTCCGTCAGCCTTTTTTCTACTTCCTGCAAGATAGTTGTTCGCCCTTGCATAATTGCTGCCTGTTCTTCAGAGGACATCATGCAAGAACGCACCCCCTCTAGGCTGGCTGCCATAGTTTGCATCCCCACCCACACCTCCTTGGCCAGCTCCCACTGTACTCCGACTACAGTTCTCTCAAAGCTGGTGCCAGTGTCGTCAGAGTCCTCAGCTGTATTGGAGCTGGCAGGTTGTACAATTGGGGTGGTGGGTGGATCCTCTGCGATGGCTGCTTGTTTTGTGCTCATCCTTGTGACTGAAGGTGGAATCTGGAGGGTCCTAGGACCTCTTGGAGGGTCTGGTGGCTGATGTTTCTCAGCTCGTCATCCATGTCATCAGGGTAGTCCTGGACAGGCATATCCGCAGGAGATCCCTCGTCCTCTGCAATGAAATACGGTACAATTAGTGTGTCTGTGTTGTGGCATTTGTGATGTGACATGCCTGCCTTGTGATGATTTCCACATTGTGATCTTGGTTCCTGTTCATTGATCCAGTCTTTCAGATGGGCATTCTTCCAGGCCTATGCCCCACCTGCATGTCACATGTATTGTGGTCAGTTAGTGGACTTGTCAATATCATCTCCTCTAGGTGTTGATTTTGGCCAAATTGTGAATTGCCACCTTCTTGTCCTACTCAACCCTCCCCCTACTTCCATTCTCATGGTGAGACCTTTCACTGGCTGTGGGTGCTTAACAATCTGGACCTGCCCCAGTCTCTAATCTTCTGCATCCGCCTATAAGTAGTTGAAATGTAGTGTATACTATGCATAGCATTGTTATGGCACGATATGGATGTCAGCATTGGTAATGTGTACAGCTGATGTTGGGGAATGTGTGGTACATTGGATTGCCCTGATAGTCGTAGCAGTGTCCTAATTCCTCCTCTGACTGTGAAAGTGTATTTCAGTGACCAGTTACATGTGTCCTCCCCCTCAATGCTGTTGTCTGAGCAGTATGACATTTGGGATGTTGCATTGTGACCCAGGCACAAGATGGACCCTGACATATGCAGCATGGGTGTGACCTTAGTGCTGTGTACCTCCTAATGTTGATGGCATTGGCTGATGTTTGCGGCAACTATGGGCATTCACATTTAACAGGACTGGGACATTTGTCTTGTTTCAGGGGATTGTTAACGTTGTCATCCTAAACCCTCTAATTTGGGTGTGTATGATCCATGGGGACATTACTGCCATTGGCTACTTGACCAGCACACACAGCGGAGGTGGTAGTGGCAACTGTTGTCAGTGTTACATTCCAGTTGTTCGTATGGCTAGAGGTTGTTAATTGGGACCTACTTAATGTAGGGAGTACAGTGGCTGACGTGTGATGGGATGTCAGTTTGATGTTGTGCCCTTCCCTCCTGGCTTGGCTTTACCTTTGCTACATCGTTGGAATTGCAGCATACCCCATGGAAAGGTTGTTGGTGTCGTGTAATGGTGTGCCCCAGGTTTTCTCTGAACGGGCCATGCCCCCGTGCTGTGCCCCTTTACCCATGCCACTCCATGTATATGATGACTTACATGCATTGTGTAGTAGGTATTCCCCCCCCCGGTTGCAGTTAACATTAGTGCACTTTAATTCCCCATGCGACTTTCCCTGCATGTGCGTTGTCTCCTGGTAGTCTGCGCTGTCCTGTCCTTGAATCCCTGTGACGATCTCCTCAGGGATGATGGCTGCCACCATCTCCTCCATGTGGTCCAGGGCCTCCTGTGGTGCTGGACTCCCACCTCTAGTCTGCAGTGCAGCCTTCCTGTTCCTGGCCATCTTTTCCTTGGCCCTGCGCTTGCAGTCATGCCAGCGTTTCTTGCACTTGATGACTGTTCTGCGTACTTCTGCCACACTGTTAATCCTGTCAACAATTTGTTGCCATATTGCCTCTCTCCTACTGATTTGCCACTTTGAGGTGACAAACAGTTGGTGCTGGTGTTCCGTCACCTCCTTAACCAGAATTTCCTGCTCCTCTGCACTGAAGCGACACTTTCTTTTCTTCTTCTCCCTGTCGTGGGTCTTGTGTGGGTCCTCCTGGCTGGTTCCTGGTCTGTTGTCATCTTCCTGGGGTCCGTACAGGCATCTGGGATCCATTTTGGCTCTCTTCTGCTGAAATGGCTTTGTTTGCGGCGAGTTTTGACGCTATTGCGTAAAAAAACGCCGCATATCCGGTTTGCGGTGTCGTAAATCGGCTCTCAGTCATTTCATCCGTGTTAACGTTGTTTTTGTTTATGATGTGACGCTGAGGTGTGGGTCAAAGAAAATGACTCACACCTGTGGTTTGCGCCGCCGTGCGTCAAAGTATAAATTTGACACCCACACGGTGCACAGAAATGGCGTTAGCTGGCGGTAATATTTTTGACGCAAAACTGCATCTGTGCAGTTTTGAGTCAAAAAGTATAAATATGGCCCTTAGTTCTCTCTTATCACTTAGGAAGCAGGCATTTATGTAATGCCATTCTATCATTGTCTCTGTTTCAGACATCATTCTTACCATTTCTCGGGTGATAGACCTTTGTAGTATGTCTGAGTAGTAGAAGAGAGTTAGTTTCAATTCACAATTCAATTAACAATGTAAACCTTTTAGTCACACATTTAGGACAAAGAAACTGTAAATACATTTAAATTAATTTTATTATAGATTAAGGGCTTAACTATTGTAGATGAATCTCAAAAACATGCTATATAAGTACAGAATCACCAAAGGTGAACCAAAACATTGGATAAGATTGCATCGCAATGGTATAAGATGTACAAGAATTTCAATTGAAGCCATACAAAAGATGAGAAATAGAATCTGATGATCAGTGAACAAATGTTGAATCTCTTGCCTATGCATGAAAAAATCTGAAGTAGTCTAAAATAATCCTAAACTAAATTAAAGTCAGGAAACCCTAGAGGAAATAGGAAGTGTTAGCATAGTGGAGACCTCAGCAGAAGTTCTCCAATCGAGGTGCTGTACAGCATAAAGACAAACAAAGAACATAAGGACAGAGAAGTCTGTACCCCTCAGGGTCCAACAAAAATCTTCTCTCCCGATTAACAGTTCGAATACCAATTAAGCCCATAAAACATTCGAGAATTCCACATCACCAACACCATTAGCTTTCCATCTTCCCACAGTTGAAATTGGCAACTCCATTTGAATACCCATCCTACAGTTTGAACATCAGGACAACCTTGAGTGTCTCCCCGCTCCGGATACAAAATGATTAGGAGCTTTCTTCTTCGTTCGTTAGAACCTCTCCTCCTTGCCAAAGTGTCCTCCTGGACTTCACTATCTCTAATACACAATATGCTGTTCACTAACTAGGAAATCCTATGAACGCACCTGCAAAGAAGAGAACATTGCAGAGTAAGAAAAACCTTACATTGAAGGTTAAACACAAAAAAACAAGGCCTATATTTATGAAAAGTGGCGAAAAACTGCGCTAACACAGTTTTGGGTCATTTTTCTTATCGCCAGCTAACGACATTCCTCAGAGCCATCTTTGTGCCATATTTATTAAATGACACAAGATGGCAATAAGGAATGGCTTTTGTCTAAAAAGAAGACGCCATCCGGTCAGGCATGATGTTAGGGACAATGACGCTAGTGAGTCTGAAATGACGTTAGGCTAGTTAGTGCCCAAAAATATGCCGCTAACCGGCCTAGCATCAATTTATGACACCCAAGCAGGCATAAAATGACTTCTGTCTAAGTGTAGACAGGAGTCATTACCACCACCCCAATGCCCACCACAGGGGACTAGTGTCCCCTGGGCAAGCCCAAAATACCGAGTGCCAGGTAGGGGGCCCCATGTAAGGGGCCCACAATGGCACTTACCAAAAAAACAAATTTTACTTACCTGAACTTACCTGGGATGGGGTCCCCCTCCTGTAGTGCCCCTGTTGTGTGGGCGGTGGTGTTCCTCTGGCTTGGGGGTGGGCATCTTTGTGCCCATTCCATGGTGTTCCACCAAGGAAATGGGCCAACCTGCACCCTAACACCTGGTCTGACCCAGGCGTTAAATAATGGTGCTAAGCGGGCTTAGCACCATTATTTAGGCCCACCTTCTCCTTGTGTGTTGTTTCTGTGCCTGGAGATAAATAAGGTGCTAGGGCGTTAAGAGTCATGTTTAACGCCTACCTTGCATCTCATTGATGCAAGGTGGTTTCTCGCATCCTACACATGGTGCTAACTCCTATATTGCGACACTAGACGGGTCTAGTGTCAAAATATAAATATGGAGTTCGATAGTGCCGCTTCAGCGCCAAAATAAATGGCGCTAAAGCAACACTAACCATCCATAAATATGGGCCCAAATGATTAGGAATTTGGTCAAGCAGTCAGTGCACATTCGGAATATATAATTATAAGTGCACTTTACAGTTACAGAATAAATGCAAACATTTATAAAGGAAAACATGAGTACATAAGGGAAACTTCGATATGGCAGTATAACTTGAAGTGCACAAATGTAAATGTGAATGAGAACTACAAACTTTCATGTTAAAGATAAACATTAAAAAACACATATAAATCAAACTAGTTTCTAAAGTGAATGCACCTTTCAATAATATGTTTTGGTGCTTCACTTTACATTGATAATATTAGGGCAAACTGAACATATGACCTCGATTACAAGTTTATGTGATTTATGTAAAGTATAAGAGTAAAACCAAAACTAAGCTTCTAAAATCCCAAGGCTGTAGAAATTAATACATTCTCATTGAAGATAACCAGACCTTAAGGTCGTTTTCCCGAGTTATCTCTGGTTTTGTGCAGGTACACAGAAATTCAACCAGTTAGGATGCATCTTAGAGACTTCTCCCTTCTTTCCCTGGTGCGCTCACATAGGTGGCTGCGTAGCTCGTTTGCCCACCCCCTCTCACAGTGTCTACCCCACCTACTCCCTCAGTCTCAGACATTCATCAAGCCAACAACACTACTCTTTCAGGCATGGTTCACAATCTCCAAAGGGTGCCTGCTCGCAATCTTCTCCAATTCCTTCTATCAGGTAAGAACTCCTGATGTGTGCAGTGTTCACTGTCTCGGCTTCGCCTCCCAATTTAGGACAATTTGGTTGCCTTTGTCCCCATTAATCTTTTGACGGCTACAAGCTGACCTCACTCTCTAGGGCACCCACAAGGTATCAAATATTCGATCCGCTCTTTGGAGATCTGCAACCTCTCAGGACCAGATATTGCATTGTGGTGGGCAAGGAACTGTGACAGATATGTCCTATGCCATCTTGAGTTGGCCACATCCCCAGGACCTTAATGCACTTATTTAACATAGTTTTTACACTGATAAAGCATTGCATTAATGGAATGCCACAGTTATTGTTCCCATCTATAAATATGGTACTTAGGCCCTGATTTTAACCTTGGCGGACGGCGGAGGCCGTCCGCCAAGGTTCCGCCGCCAAATGACCGCACCGCGGTCACAAGACCGCGGCGGCCATTCTAACATTTCCTCTGGGCCGGCGGGCGCTCTCCGAAAGAGCACCCGCCGGCCCAGAGGAAATGCCCCTGCAACGAGGACGCCGGCTCAGAATTGAGCCGGCGTAGTTGCAGGGGTGCGACGGGTGCAGTTTGCACCCGTCGCGTATTTCAGTGTCTGCATGGCAGACACTGAAATACTTTGCGGGGCCCTCTTATGGGGGCCCCTGCCGTGCCCATGCCTTTGGCATGGGCACGGCAGGGGCCCCCAGGGGCCCCGCGGCACCCCCTACCGCCATCCTGTTCATGGCGGGTTTCCCGCCATGAACAGGATGGCGGTAGGGGCTGTCAGAATCCTCATGGCGGCGGAGCGCGCTCCGCCGCCATGAAGGATTCCCCCGAGCAGCGGTAAGTCGGCGGGAGCCCGCCGACTTGCCGCTTCTGACCGCGGCTGAACCGCCGCGGTCAGAATGCTCGTGGGAGCACCGCCAGCCTGTTGGCGGTGCTCCCGTGGTCGGTGGCCCTGGCGGCCACCGGCCGCCAGGGTCAGAATGACCCCCTTAGTCTTCATTATTGAACCACCACCCCATTTCAGTACTTACTGGCACAGGGAATTTATAAGGAACACATCTACCCATTTGACTCCAAAACAAGGCTGACAATAAGTAGATGCTTTACCCCTTATCATGCGCTGTTTTGAGCTAGTTTGGGGCTAATTCGGATACCTCACGTTGAGGAGCAAACCTTACGTCTGACCATGTTAATTATAAAATATGTAGCCCTAAGGGAAGGAAGTAATTTATTAGGTTTCCTGGTCCTTAAAAACACTTTCCATAGATTTGGGCTTCTCTACAAGTTAATACATACATTTAAAGGTATGAAGTGTCCTCCAATGCTGTCTTTCGATAATGTAATTTTGGTTCAGTGTTTTCTGTAAGCAGACAATGCTGCCTTACTGGTAGAAATGACAATTTTCTATGTAGACTTTTGTCTGCCTTTCGGTTGAAATGCACAAGTAATCTAATGTACCAAAGTGCCATATTCATATTGTAGGAACACATTATAGAAATGAATAATTCCTTAAAGCTAAATGGCACCGTTATTTGAGCGTTGAAGTAATTTGATTTGGGACTCAATTCTAACAGTAGGGGGACATGGAAGGCGTGAGCCATTAAGAATGTCCAGACTCTCTTGAAATAGATATTTTATTCTTGTGGCATTCGCAACAATGGTGGGTAAAGATCCCTTATCTGCCCTACTTTAAACACATAGGAATAGTGACAGTTAGGATCCATTATAGTGCGGAAGTATAGTAGCCTGTCAATTTGCAGACCAAAACATTTTTTTGAGGCGAATTTGTGATCTACTTAAATCTGCCCTTCCCACCCCTCCATATGTGGCAATGAAAATGGGAGTGAGAAATGTTTTCAATAGAGCTCATCTCAACAGATTCAGTTTTGATCCACAATCTGGCTAAATCTGAGATTTCGATCTTCTAGCTGTGGCCAGTCAGGCTGTTTGTCAAACTGCTGGATTCTGGCTTAGATGGGGTATGGTCAGACCCAATAGTGGGAATCTCCATCTGGTAGTTCACGAGCTACCAGTGCTCACAGATACCTTCAGCGTAGCGCAGTGAGTTAATTTTTAAATAAACACAGAGTCACGTTTTCCTTTTAAAGTTAAGGGAAGGCTGTGTTCATTTTACATTATCCTCATCAGGCTGCAGATAGCAGGGCCTGATAATGAACAGTGCTGGAGTCAGCTATATGACCCAGGGTGGGGCAAGGATGTGAAGAACTGAAGCACTGAGACATTTAATTCTTAACTAAAAGTCCTTGTCAACGCAATATTGGAGTGTGAAAACAAAATGTTTCTGAATGCTTTTAAAAGTGTTGCATTTACAAACAGCAGACCTCTTGCTCCCAGTGTCCAGTAGACACTGTATTGTAGATATAACTGTGCATACAACTGAAAAATATAGTCATTGTTTTAAATAGGAGTAATTTAAATTGATGAAAATATTTATCTGACACTTTAGGGCCTCATTACGACTTTGGCGGTCATTTCGGAAGACTGCCGGAGTGGCGGCTGCTAAAAGACCGTCATGTTGGCTATAATCCAACCGCTGTATTCAGTCTCACAGTGAAGACTGCCAAAAAACAGCCACAAATCTGACACCACCAGGAGACAGGAGTTCACCACGTAAAACCATTGGCGGTGCGAACCGCAGCGATTCAAACCCACTACTACCCGCACCTGACACACATACACACACCAGACACACCTAATCACTGCACTATATAACACACCCCCACACAACCCACAATCATTTGCTACAAAATCGATTTTCACAGACACTGAGAGCAGGCAAATACACTTATATAGCACCACTACACCATAGGCACAGATAGACATCTCACCCAGCACACACAACACAACTGCACTACCAACACAAAACACACATAATGAGCACACACACACACCACAAGCGTCTATCACCCACTATGCACCACCCACACCCCATCAATCACCCTGCACCGTTACACACACAACACCCCCCCTCAACACAACCACTACCATGTCCCCACAAATGCACCCACGGTTTACAGATGAGGAGTTGAGGGTCCTGGTGGATGAAATCATCAGGGTAGAGCCACAGCTGTTTGGAGCACAGGTCCAACAAACCTTGATAGCCAGGAAAATGGAGTTGTGGCAAAGAATAGTCGACAGGGTCAACTTAGTAGGCAGCCATCCATACACAAGGGAGGACATCAGGAAGAGGTGGAACGACCTTAGGGGGAAGGTGCATTTCATGGCATCATGACACTGGATTGCCGTGCATAAGACTGGTGGTGGGCCCCCACCTCTTCCCCCACAGTTTACATCGTGGGAGGAGAAGGTCTTGGACATTCTGCATCCTCAGAGCCTGACTGGAATAGCCGGTGGACTGGACTGTGGTATGTACACACAACTTTCCTGTCACACAATTGTCGTGTCCTGCATGCTTCCGCACCACCCGCCTACTCCCCAATGTACTGCATGTCTCACTACACATCCCACCCATCCACCTAATACTCCTCTCCTGCATGCCACACCTCCACCCAGCCCACCTCCCCACACAGCCCTTGGCAAAGGCACAGATAGCATTGACTAATACTATCACTACCACCCCCACAATGCACTACCCCAGGTACATGAATACATGGAATGTGCACATGCCATCACAGCTCTTGCATGCCTGACTATTGGACTAGCTATACCAACTAGATGCTGCAACTGAGGAACACTACATGGCAAGGTCAGCAATGCAGTGGCTCACCACAATGGCAAACAAGGCTAAGCACAGCTACAGCTCTGCGACTAATCCAATTGGCCACTAATCAGGATCCAAAACCCAGAAAGTCATCCACCATGGCATGGATTGTAGGATGGCAGGCTCCATGCACATGCACAAGCAGAACAATTAGCCTTACATTCTCCCATACCCTCCTCCCACTGGGACACCAGGCTGCTATGTCCAACCATTTCCGCTCACAATTACCAAGCCTGAATAGTCCCTAGCTGACAGTGCAGAACAGTCTTGTTAACTATGAGTCAGTAGCAGTAATCATACTCACACCCAGAGTAACTAAACCTGAATGACACCAACTTAAATGGAGTATGGTGCACATGTCACAGATCACTAGTTACCATCAATGGTATGCTGTGCAGCATCTGTTATTCTCATTGGTGGGAATCATGTCATGCCACTGTATGCATATGATAAACAGATAACCAAACACACCTTCAATATGTGACTCCCTCTCTCACTCCATCCACAGGTATCCCTGCCAGTGCCACCATAAAGAGGATTCCAGGGATTGCCAGCTCACCTCAGGATGAAGGCCCCAGTGAGGACAACACACCTGGATGTCTGGAGACTGACGACATACCTAGCCCATCTGGGACACCTGGTCAGTCTACGACTCCCAGCCTCACTCTGCCCACATGAATCCCACCAACCCTGTGGCTTCTACATCACAGCCAACCCTTCGTCCCCAAACCTGTGTCCTAAGGACAGATCAAACTATAGTGTGCCCCACAGTACAGGGAGCTGAGTCGACTCCTCACACACCAGACAATGAAGGTCCTGCAAACACTGGGTGTGGGCACACCGTGCCAGGGGCACAGGCACTTGGGGCAGGGGGCATGGGAGGGCTGCTGTGGGCCAGAGGATGGGGACCCCCAGGAACTCAACTGACCAGGAAACCATCTCCCAAGTTCTGTGAGCATCCCAAAAATCCCAGGACATGATGGGCCAGATTTTCATCATGTTGGGGGAAAACCAAAGGCTGCATAGGGAATGTGACCAGGAGACCGTGGTCCTGCATGCTTCCTTCGCCCACCAGCAGGCCCCTTCCACTAGTAACATAACATCTGAGCCCTCCACATCAGTGGCAGCTAGTGGAATGGAGGCCCTGCCAGGGGAACCACAGCCCTCAGACAACTCTCTCTCTGTACCTGCAGAACCCCCCGCAAACGTGGACGTCCATCCAGACATTTGGCTGGAGCAGAGGCCAAGACCACAACCACTGCCAGAAAGTGACCCTCACTTGATTGATCTCCCTTGTGTGCTACTGAGACACCCTGCTGACTGTTCAATGACATAACTCCATCTTCCCATTGGTATTTGGACAATGGACCTGTGCAACCAACAGCTGTACCACCTACTCTGATGATTCCATCTACCATGACCTTACTCATCACCTATTGGACCATGTCTCTAACCATATTTCTTTTGGCACCAATTCATTATATTCACAATAAACACTGATACTGTACATGTTCTTCATTACAACATCTGCAAAAGTCATGATTACTAAATGTAATATGGTAATGCACCCCTACATCCAACGGGCAGTGTGATGGACATCATAGGGAGGAAGCCCCAGCAGGAGAAACAGTACGACAGATATGTTCCAGGACAGATGTCAGGCAGTCCAAAGTCCAGGCCCACACAAGAGTATAGTCAGTATTCCAACCTACAAAAAGACAATGACAGAGAGTACCATCAGGATGGAAGGCATAGAGCCACACAAAGCACATATGCTGCACATACATGCCATGCCCAGTGTAGAATACCTCCTAACTAGGGCCCCCCAGAATTTACCATTACAACACCAGTCCCAGATTAATCTTCATCAATCACTGTAGCTGCCATCTGTCATTTACAAACCTCAATTCTCAATTCATTCAGCAATGGCTAGTGACTATGAATGCCTCAAGCCATTGGTAGCAGAGGCACATATATCTTTACCACAGTCAGTGAGTAGAATGGCATGAGAACAGGAGAATGCAGCAAACATTGCTCAATACTGGTCTGTACAATGAAGATGTGAATCTAGAAAACTTCAGTAAGTACGCTTGTTAGATTTGAAACACTTTTACAGTGCACCTTACATTCAATCAGTCTACACCCCCTACACGCACATAGGGATAGGACACCATAACACCGCCACTGATGAGTCAACTCAGGAAGACTATTGTCAGTAAATCATGTGGATATAAACACTTGTTAACCCACACTCACCATACCTGTATGTCCCTGGAAGTACTGACTGATAAGCTCAGTCTTAGAGACAGCTGCACCTTCCTCCTCTGCCTCCTCATCACTTGCCATGTCAGCATTACCAGCCACTGGTCCAGCTGCCTCACCCTCATCAACTAGCAATGGTACCTGATGTCTCAGGGCTAGATTGTGGAGCATACAGCACGATACTATTATCTGCCATATCGTTTGGGGCAAGTAGAAGAGGACACCTCCAGATAGGTCCAGGCACCTGAATCTGGCCTTCAGAAGGCCACATGTTCTTTCAATTACATGCCTCGTCCTCCAGTGGGTCTCAATGAAATGGACCTCCCCATCTGTGGCCGGGTACCTCACTGGTGTTAACAGCCAGGGAAGGTTAGGATAGCCAGAGTCACCTGTGTTAAAAAGATGTGGGGCCAGTGAAATAACAGGTACAGCAACAGGGTATAATGTGATGACAAGTGCCATAACAAAGAAACACCTTCAAATGCATACATACCAAGTAGCCAGGCCCTCTCTGTGTGTAGTCGTGCCATCATGTGTGGGACATTGCTATTCCTCAAAATGAAGGACTCATGCACAGATCCAGGATACTTGGCTGCGACCTGTGAGATGTACTGGTCTGCCAGACACACCACCTGAACATTCATGGAGTGGTAGTTCTTCCTGTTCCTATACACTTGTTCATTGGCACTGGGAGGGATCAGGGCTATATGGGTGCCATCAATTGCCCCTATCATATGAAGGATGTGCCCCATATCATAAAAGTCCGCCTTCACATAGGCCAAATCTGCACGCTGGGGGAACCTGATGAATCTGTCGAGGTGTTTAAAAAATGTACGCAGTACATCCTTCAACACAAGACTGAACATGGGCTGTGACATCCCTGCTGTCAAGCCCACTGTATTCTGAAAGAAGCCTGTGGCAAGAAAGTGTAGCACTGGCACTACTTGTACAGTGGGAGGGATGGCATAACAATTGTGTATGGCTGGTAAGAGATCAGACTCCAACCGTGTACATAGATCCATAATGGTCTGACGATTCAGACGATAGGTCTGGATGATATGCCTGTCTTCCATGGTTGAAAGGTCTACCAGTGGACGGTACACTGGTGGCTGTCTTATTCTCCTCATTGCAGGATATCTAGGTAGAGAGGAGAGAATGTACAGTGAGTAATGCACTTGACAAATGTAAGCAGAACATGTGAAAATAGCTCACACCTAACACTGTAGGACATGCGTAGCACTACTGACATATGCTATAATGGGCATGCGGAAGTGCTTTGTACACCTGCCTTGCTGCACAATGCTGAACCCGTAAGTTGCATAGGGCACATATCACATGTGAAATGTACCATCTGTGGCAGGCTGAGCTGTCCTGCGCTGATCATTACAAAAGTAATGGGATATACCTATATCGTGCCACCACCTATGTGCCTCTGATTAACCAAGCAAGCCCATCAACAGACATACTGACACATCACGTCACTGTGTCATGCATGTCACATGTCTTTGCGCTGCCATGATGGCATAACATAGGGTTACTCCACAGTTTTGCTGAATATATGTATGGCCCACTTATATTGGCCCATCAATGCATGATATGGGTACAAAATGACAGCCGCCTGTCCTGCAGCACTGGACAGCTGGAAGTGACCTAAGTTCATCAGCGTATGTCCTCATGGCGGTAGGTGGTCGAAACTGCTGTGCAACTTGTCATTGGTTAACATTGCAGCCAATGGGGGACTTGAGCCAATGGCAAGGACCCCCAGCGTTGACGGTCCTGTACATGGTGGCCGTGACCACCATTTTCTGCAGTCTTGCTCACGTGACTCTTGACACTGTTGCTAGCAAAACCTCCATGACCTGAGCTGCTATGTACTGTCTCTGGGAGCTATCATGCCACGTCCTGCAGGTGATAGGGCCCCAGACTTAACCCCAGAAGAGCTGGGGAAGCTTGTGGAAGGGGTATGGACAGCTATATGGGGGACAAGAGGAGCAGGTGAGCCCAATGCCATAGTCCTGTGTGATCAGGGTGCGTGTGGTGGTGAATGGGGTAAATGTACCGGTGAGGGAGTAGATGCATGCTGAGTGCATAAAGTGAAGGCGTGTGGGCAGAGTAGATGGGTATGTGTGGGCACTTGGTGAGTCAGATGTACATAGGCCACTCCTGTTGGTATGGTGCCAGTGTGTATGACTTTCTGCTTTTCGTTTGTCTAATCCATGCAGGTGAATGCCCATCAGAAGAAAGGGATCTGGCGTGCCATCGCCAAGGAAGTACGGATCCTGGGAGTCCACAGCCGGCGGAGCACCCATTGTTGCAAATTGTGGGAGGACCTAAGATGTTGGGGCTGGAAGACCACGGAGGCCCAGCTGGGGATGTCCTCACAAAGAGGGAAGGATGCCCGCCGGAGCCTGAACCCCTAATGGCCCTCATTTTGGTGGTGGCCTAACCTGAGGTGGATGGGCAGTTGAGGGCAGCACAGCAGCCACAAGGGGGTTGGTACTGACTGTATCCTGGGAATTGGCTCAGAGTGTATGGGATGAGCTGCCTCACTGTAGCTTATGTGACAATGTAGTTAATGCAACATGTATGTAGACTTGGGAGGAATGGGTAGTAACCATCTGGCTAGAGTATTAGTTGTAGATGTGTTTTGATGGTTTGCTGTCAGTGGATGTACTTCTCCCATATCCAGACTTCTCCATGTCTGCATTGTGGAGATGGTCTAATCACATTGGCACTTGTGTGACTGCATCCTGCCTTTACTATGGATGTGAGCTTGTGTATCACTCTACCCAATGAGTATGACCTGCTCTATCCATCCGCATTTGGATATTTGTGGCTCTAAGGTGTCAGTCCATTCCCCTCAGAATAACTCACCTGTATATGCAACTGTGTGACAGACCTTTTATCAGTGTGACTATATACATCAAGTACTGGTGATGCTATTGACTCCATGTGAGGCAGCCATTACATTTCCACAACGTATATGACCTGTATAGGACTGGACTAATGGCTTGATAGTATTATTCCCATATATTGGTAATCAGCTATCTATTGGGTATGTGAAGGTTGCTAAGGTTGGGTCATTTGATTTGTACCTTTGATTTGGTCTGATTGCAATCCTCATGCATTTCTAAGGGCTAGACTTGTGGGTATGAGTCCTTGAACCCAATGGGATAGTACTAGAGGTGGTAAGTGCCTAGGCAGACCTTGTCATTGTCAATATGTAATGTAAATGCCAAGTATGCCAATGCCCTGGCTATTACAGTGAATATAGCTTATATGCTGGCCACATCATGTCTCAGTGGTTACTTGGGGGCCCATTTGATGGAGTGGACCAATATCTGCTATCCTTGGCCAAGCTGGAGTGGGTGATTAGGACCGGACTGGGTATTGTATGACTTATGAAATGTTGATGTGACATGAATGTTATATTTACTCTCCTGAGGCTGCCTTATGTATTTGTGAAATGTGTTGTCAGTGCAAAAGCAGAGGTGTTGGTCCATGTATGCATATTGTTTACATGTATTTACCGTCTGAGGTACAGAACTTAGGTACAGGTATCAGCAAATCTTGAATGGTGTCAGTGAGAGTGGTGTAATCATGTTGTAAAGTCCTACTGGTGAATCTGCATGTGTGGTGGTATTGTATGTAGACCATAATGTCAGATGTGTGTTCCTGAGGTTCATCAGTTGTGACACTGCACTCACTGATTGTGTATGGATCTGTGATATTTGCAATATGGGCCATTGTAGATGCACTTTAATGTATGAATAGTTGTGATATATCTGTGTTTGGTGTCTGCAGATCTTCCTCTGTGAGTGGGTCAGACTAATCACATGCCTGTACTCCACACTTGGATTGTACACAACAGATGTCCCATGTATGGGTGTATAACCTGTAGTGGCTTAATCTGTTCTTACATCTATTTTGGCATTACTGTACAGAGTGTTATGTCAGCCATGTAATGTGACAGACAGATGCAGTGTGGTGTGTAAGTGGAGTAGTCTTCACTGTCATGAATATTTAACAAAGGATATGGACTGATCAGCTGTTGTAACTGTACAGGCCTGATGTGTTTTGTTCAATCAGCTGCACTTCCAATGAGTGATTGGAGTATGGAGAGGTATGATGTGAAATCTGAGAGACATTGATACTTTATCCAAGACATGTTGTCCATGCAGACATGGCTATGGTGGTGATCATGTGGATGACTCAAGTTGTGCTGACTTACTTGGATGTAGAAGTAGGTGTGAGGGTTGGCATACAGGGTTGGGTAGTGGTGACATGATGTGACATTGTGTAGAAAATGTGTATTGTCATCTGAGATAGCCTAGCCAGGATATGTATTCTCACAGGTGTGCATGTTTAAATGTGTGTGTGAGGTATATGTTTACCCTCTTTCTCCCTATCTCTCTCCCTCCCTCCCTCTCTCTATCTCTGTTTGTGTGCATCAGCATTGGTAGGCGAAGGAGAAGGGGCACAGGCGAGTGGGGGTGCTACAGGCCACAGGACCCAGAGTGCTGCTACCAGCGACAGCGAGGGACCCAGTGGCATGGAGGGCGAGAGGTGTGCCATGGGGGAGACCGGATCATCGATGTCATCTTCAGAATCCTCCTTTAGTGGACACTCCCTGGTGGTGGTGGACCCTTCTGGGACCACCTCAGCACCATTATTGTCAGTCACCACCCTAACTACCAATGCCCTCCCTGAGGCTCCCCACCCAGTTGCCCGTGCCTGCTCACCCAGGTGCCTGCGGCGTCTCCTTCGCCGCAGGCACCTTTACCCGTGCCCCTGTCAGCCCTGCTGCCCTCACTGAGGAGGCTATTGACCTCCTGAAGTCAATCTCTGTGGGGCAGTCGACCATCGTGAATGCCATCCAGGGACTGGCAGCTCAAGTCCAGCAGAGCAATGCGTTCCTGAAGGGCATTCACAGTGCACTGGCTGGCCTACAGAGATCCTGTCAGGCTCTGGCCTCCACACAGTCACCTTTTGTCTACCGTCCTCCTTCCACCTACCTCTTCCCAATCCCAAACCACTCTCCCCAAACCCAGCCAAAGCACACAGGCACACAAGCATGCATCCACATCAATAGCCAAGAGTACCACTGACAAACACAAGCACCACAAGACCCACCACCGGCATGCACACAAACAACACCCACTTGCAGACACACCAACATCCACTACCTGCACAGACTCCCCCACCACCTCTTCCCTCACAGACACTACACCAGACACAACTGCAGCCACCACACCAACATTCACTGATCCAGCCACAACTCCTATCTTACCCACAGTCACCACAATAGCAGACCCGCAGACATCCACCCCAGTCACCATATCCGCAGCCACCACAACCACCGACACACCCACATGCAGCACATCTTCCATACCTGCAGACACCACCCCAACAGACACCCAGCACCCACAAGCATTCCCTGCGTCCATCCAGCAGGGCATCTCCCAGCACCTCCTCATAAGACACATAAACGCCTGCACTCACCCACCCAACAGGCACTCAGCACCCACAAGCATTCCCTGTGTGCACTTGCACTTAAGACATCCACACCATCACCTCCTACATCCTCTCCCTCTATCTCCACTCCCAAACCTTTTTGCCAATGACCGCCCCGTTTGTCTAAGAAGCATTCCTCTCTGAGTTTCCCTGTTCCCTACTCCTCTCCCACCCCGTGATAACCCCAAATGGTCTTTGTCCCTCCTCCTTCCAAGAAGTCGACCCTTCCCAAGCCCAAGGACCCCCTTCTAAGCTCAAGCCCAGAAACCCCCTTCCCAGACCCAAGCCAACCCCCCCCAGCCTCCATCCCTAATCCCTGAGGTGCCTGCCTGCCCCCTTGATGCTCCTACCCTGTGGAGGTCACATAGCAGCCAGGAGTCATGTAGGGGCACCTTGGACTGGCCAATCGTCTTCTCTCTTTGTGCATAGTTAGATTTTAATACCCATATTTAAGATTTTTAATACATCTGGCCCAACCTGTTGTTGGATTTGATGGTAACATACTTGTCGTGCCTTTCTTTCCACATGGCTGTTTGGTTATTGACAGCTTTGGTTTGTGTGTGTGTGACATGTGTGTGTGTGTGTGTTGGTTGTGCTAGCTGTTGTGTCTGGGCTGTATGTGTGGGTGTGGCCCTGCCATTTGTCTCGCTGTCATGGTTGTGTATTGTGTGTAGGATATGTTTGTGTTTGGTACATGCATGTATGTAGATAAATTGTGTCTAGTTTGTGTTGACATGTGCAATGGTGGTGTTGTGTGCCCTTATGTGGTTGTTGTGCGGGCGTCCGTGTTTGTTTATGGATATGTCAGATGCATTTTGTGTTGTGTTAGCGTGGTATGATGTATGCTTCCTTGTATGGCTGTATAATTGTGTATATTGGTTGGTAGGTGTTGTTGCATGCTGTTGTCTGCATGTAGTGTCATGTGGAGGTGTGAAATGAAATTGCTTGCCAGTGCATTTGTGTAGTAGCGGTTGTTGTGTAGCTGTGTTCTGTGCTGTTGTGTATTGTTGTGTTGGGCTGTGCCTATGCTGTGTGTCTGCGGGTTGGTGTGTGTATTGCACGTGTGTGTTGGCCATGGTGTGTGTAGTATGGGTGTGCATGTGTGTAGTATGGGTGTGCATGTGTGTAGGTGGGTGTGTGGGTGTGTATGGTGTGGTTACGTGTGTGTGTCGCCATCACAAGTCATGCCAGATGTGTTTGTTGTGTGTGCGTGTGTACTTTGGGTTTTCCCTACAGTGTCAGCTAGGTGCGTGTACTCACGGTTGTTGTCTTCGTCGCTGGTTCTGGAGTGATTGTGCAAGCAGGAGCATTTGGAGGATTTCCAGTTCATGTTCCACGGCAGCTCCAGATATGTGTGTGTTCCAGAAGGTGAGTGCATCCTTTTATAGAGTTGGTTTCCGCCAGGGTTTTCGTGGTGGTGCGACCGCGGCGGAAACCTTGGTGGTGTGCAGCCTCATAATATGTCCGGCGGTAACATGGTGTCCGCCACCCTGAAGGTGGCTACAACTGTCCGTAGTGGCCTGACCGCACCAGGGGTACTGGTGGTAGTTTGGCTGTCTTCTGTATGGAAGACCGCCATGGTCATAATTAGGACCAAAGCCACCATAAGACCGCTTGGATCTCTGATCCTGGTGGAGCTGGAGGTTCCCTGGCAGCCCGACTGCCAGAGTTGTGAAGAGTCACTTGTACAGCTGCATTGGCGGCGGTCCAACCGCCATCCGTGAGTCTGACGGTCTAGTGACCCTCAGACTCATAATGAGGCCCTTAATGTTTTCCTCCACTTACAATTAGGCCAATTACATCCTAACATTTTATGTAGCATGTTTCCTCATTTCAAATTCATCCCATTTAAACAATTAGCTGTATTTTTCTGTTATAAATATGGCACTATATCTACAGGCCATTTGGTGCAAGAACCTGCTGATTTAAAGTCCATCACTGTACAATGAGAGAACATTTAAATGATGAGTTTTGTAGTCTCTATATAAAAATAAAGTTAACTGTTCAGTTTAATTTTCTCCCATTTCAAAGTGTCACACTTACACACAGCAGGAGTCTTGCTCTCAGTGGCTGATAAACACTGTATTATTATATTTATAACTGAAAAATACAGCCATTTGTTTTTAAGTGGAAGAAATTTAAAGTGCATAAAAATGCTCCACATTAGGACCATTTTGCAAAATGTTTTTGCACTTTAAATTTCTCCAATTTAAAAAATTGGTTGCATGCTTGTGTTGTGTCACAGATGGCTGAAGGTATGTCCTGTGCCACAAGTACATACGTCACAAGCTCTCATTCACCCATACACACATATATCCCATACATACAGATACATGCTCCTACATCCCCAAACACCAGGCATCATCAAACAAACATTATATCATATGTATTGTTGGTGACTCTTAGAGATGAAGGACTGGGCAACACAAATATTTGTTCCTCTACATTGGATGGCCCCTTTAAAAATATAGAAATACCAGCATATTTATTTTAAAAATGATGTAGATATATAATAATATCATATAAACCATTTTAGCTGAATTAGGATAAGCAGAACAAATTCCTAAATATTGCTTTAATAGTCGTTCCTCTTTGTATGGTTCAATCTTTCTCCTATATTGGTGCAATTTGAAATACTCATCACTCATTTTAAAGCACCATTACAGCACTATAGAACTAGTTACACTATTGGAAACAAGTTAATCCACTTTTTTTTTTAATTAATATCACAGCATCCAATTGAGCATGTGAAATTCATGACTCCGTTGGCCCACGTTTTTTTATCCAGCAACACTTTTCATGTTGGGATTTTCAGACCCAACATACAATGTAAAAAAAAAAAAAACACGTTCCAAAATTAACTACTGTGGTGAATGGAAAGCCAGGAATGGCTGAAGGTGTCACACAGTACAATGGGCAACTATGTAAGAAGTTTATAAACAAGTTTCCTTTAGTAATTTTAAGCCTAATGTTTTTGAACCAAACAAAGATTAAATTAAGCAGTGAAGTGGTGAAATCACTAAGATTCCATTTTGTGTGCAGATGTTAGAATTCATAATTGTCAAACATTCAATCTCCTCTAAAACACTGAAGCATGCTAAAAATATACTCCCTATCACAGTGACATCTGGAGGGCATATAGGGCCAATGCTATAGCACTACCTGCAACCCTTTGGTCACACTGTCTAGTAGCAGCAACTGAACAAGTCTGAACTGAGAAGATGAACAGAAAACCTCAGTGCTAGCGCCTATGTTCCCATATTCCCATTGGCTTAAAGTGACAACTTCATTCCCTCACCAGCTAACAGCTTCATCCTTAGCCTGTCCCGTCTGCTTCCCTCTTCTACAGCCTTTGCCTGCTTTTTCCGCCTGTACCTAATAAGCTCTCACTCCTAGCTTATCCCCACAGCCTCAGAGCAATCCTCAACACAGCACCATCCCCCAAAGCATTAGCCCTGATCTCCCTCCTTTCTCCAAACTTCATCCTCAGTCCATTCTCCCCTCTTGCACCGGCCATGTAGTTACAGATGGAATTGACTAGGGATTTAGTTCTATGGATAGAACAGATATTCTGCAGAAGTATTTGTATAAATGTGCATTTTAATGATAGTTGGGTATTTTTTAGGTCTCTCTTGTGACAGCACTTGCACTGCTTGCGTATACACTCTCACTTGCAAGGCCTATTGTATACAACAATGGGCTTTGCCAATGCTTGGTATAAGTGCAGCATAAGAGATGTGGTTATGTAAATGCTGGGTGATTGTGAACAGTGGGAGTTAATGCAGCTTGAGTGGTACGAGTGTATGGTGAAAGGTGTGCTGATGTAGGTGCAGGGCAAGCTACACAAGTGCAAGATGAGAGAAATGCCCATGTGAGTGCTGGATGAGAGGAGTGCATACAGAGTGAAAGAAGTGAGTGCAGGGTGGGTGCGGCGAGCAGTGTAAATTCAGGGTCGGTGGTGTGCTTGTGTGCGTGCTGGGTACCAGTGTGCCTGTGTGAGTGGCGAGAGTGAAGGATGAGCTGTGGGATCGAATGGTGAGTGCATGGTGAGAGACGTTAGTGCAGGGTGAGTGATGTGTCCCTCTAAGTTATGGCAGACTATTGTCCCTGTGTGCAACAGCATGAGCTGCATGAGTGATGGATGAATGGAGTGCCTGTGTGAGTGCAGGCTGAGCAGTGTGCCTGTGTTAGTGCAGCTTGCGAAAGGGAGTGAGGATGCAAGGTGTGAGTCCAGTGTAAGTGTTTTGCCTGTTTGAGTGGTGTGGGTACAGGGTGAATGGTATGCCCATGTGAGTGAAGGGTGAACCGTGGGAGTGACTGAAGTGCCTTTGTAAGTGCAGGATGAGTGATGTGCCTGTGAGAAAGTAGGATGGGAGGCTTGAGTGCCAGGTGAGTGATGTGAGTGCAGAGTGAGTGATGTGCCCATTTAAGTTTGGGTGCAGGTGAAAGTGCGGAGGGGGCAGAATGAGTGCATGTTAACTGATATGCATGTTTGAGACTGAGTGCAGGGTGAGTGGTGAGACTACAAGGTGAGCAGTAAAAGTGACAGGTGAGTGGAGTGTCATGTGAGTGCAGACTGAGTGGTGTGCTCCAAAGGGTGCAGTGTAAGAGGAGGGTGAATAGTTTGAGTGCATAGTGAGCTGTGTAACTACAGTGTGATTGCTGAGTAGGGGGCAATAGTGTAATTTTTTATGACGCTATTGATGTATTCTGCAGGAGTAGTGCCAAAATATTGGCGCTATTCCTGCAGAGTTCATAGGGGCCCATTCTAAAGAATGGAAGCCACCTTTTAACGCCTGCTCTTAAGCAGGCGCTAAAACTGCCGTAGTAAATGGCACAAGGAAATCTCAAAGGGAACGCCCCCTTTGCATACATTATGCCTTGCGCAGAGTTACAGAGTGGCGCAATGCATGCATTCCGCCACTCTGTAAATACAGCGTGGGGAATTTGGCCTTGTTGGGCCATATTAAAGTCAAAATAAATTATGTTAATGTGGTGCAAGGTGGCGCTCGGGGCCTATAAATAGGCCCCTTATTTTCCCTATGCCTATAAAACTGAATGTAATTGGTGCTAATCTAAAGTGCTTCAATACCTTCGTGTCCAGTTCATGCTATGTATAACTCCAAAAAAACAAAGGCTAACATTACTTTTCAGGAAATGTATTCCCACACTGTAACAGCAAAAGTCATTTGGAAATGCAAGGAATGAAGGGCCCCGTGGAGAGCAGACGCAATCTAGTCTCTCCACTGGAGTCTTTGGAGCGGAAGTGGGTCAGGAGGAGCAGGATTGGTGGGGAGGTACATGGGGGTGGGGTAAGAGAGGAGTATAAATAAGGTTTAAGTGGCGGAATAGGCCTCTTCCTTGCTGGCGCCTTTGTGCAGCAGGAAGTTGTTTAGCCCTCAGCAACCCATGGATAGAGTAGCCCGTGAGATGATGGGGGGGCGGGGTCCCTGGGCAGCAAACAGGCAGGGGCAGGGCCAAACAAGGTGGAGGCCCTAGCCAGCCCAGGAAACAGCCAGAGGACAAGCTGGAGTATAGTGCCAACAAGTATGGTCAGAGGCTGGCAGCTGAGGGCAGTGCAGGCCCCACAAGCGGGGCCTCTTTGGTTCTTATGTCAGGTCAGCTTCAGGGTACAGATTGGTCCACAGTGGACATAGAGGCGAAAATCAGGGAGCAGAGGCAGGCAGTGGGGAAGGTAGAAGAGTGGTGGACCCAACTCTGCAGGGAGAGTGAGGAGTCCTTAGGTCGCCCACTGAAGCGAAAGTTGGATGAGGTAGGCTTTAGGGGTAGTGAGGATGTTCGGGGATGGCCAGGGCAGTTGGGTATGGGTTCCGCACAAGGTGCGTGGTGGGAGCCAAGAGGCTGGTGCGGCCGAGGGGTCCGACTGAACGAAGGGCACGCCTGGTGCAGACAGCCAGGTGCGGCGGGGAGAGCAAAGGTCAGCAATGGAGGTTGACAAAACAGAGGTGGTGCCAACGGGGCGCAACACGGCACCAGGACGTTGGTCTGAAGCACCAGAGGTGTTTTCGGTGGCCTTCTCTATGGTGCAAGAACGGGACAACAGAGCATATAGTGTGCGCTAGGGGAGACAGGTTTCGGATCCATGGCATGCTGTGAAGGAGGCTGGGGATAATGATGATAGCAGGTATGAGTTGAAGGATGATGAGGTGGAGCTTGACTATGAGATTGAATTGGACGACTTGGAAGATGGGGAGATTCAAGATGGCGAGGTTATCAGGGAGAGGGGCAGAGGAACGAGGTGCAGGGGCGGCGCAACCCCCTCTTCGGCTTCTGTTTTGCAGAACCGTCCTTCAGGTGCGTGGACACGGGAGAAGTCATATGAGGAAGAGTGTGGTCGCCAGACACCGAGAGGAGCGGGGCTGTGGTGCCCAGGTTGAGAGGTAAGGGCAATTAATGGTCGGTGTGGGGTGCTGCGCCAGCTAAGTTACCAGCTTGTTCGCACAAGTCAGTGGGGGTTGGGGATTTTTCTATTCATGAAGAGCCTGGAGAAAGTGCGGCAGAGATGGGTAAAGGGACGAAGGTGACTGACAAAGGGACGTCAACGGTGAGAGAGGAAGGGGACAAGGCTCAGGTGGAAGGGACTGAGGGGGAAGGTAAAGACACTGGGGGACATAAGAAGCGGCTCCCATACATGGGTTTAGCTATGCCTTTAGGCTTGCATGTGGTGGACAAGACCAAGGCCAGAATTTGAAGGCAAGAATACATGTATGTTTTCAAGCTTTTACACAGGGATTTACAGGCAGAAGAGGGATCCAAAGAGGAAAAATGTGAATTGGCAAGGAGGCCCAGGGTACCAATCAACATGGATAACTGGACCTTGGCATTCCTGATATTTATGAGCATTTATTGTGAGAAGTATCCCGATAGGGTGATTGCACTTTTTAAATATATGGACATAATCCGCAAGGCCCAAATGCATTTTGGGGGTTTCGCCTGCCTCAGTTATGATGAACAGTTTAGGGCAAGGTTGAGCATTAATCCGGATAAGCCTTAGGGGATGTGGATCCCAAACTATGGATGCAGTGGACGGCTTCTTCCCATTCTGCAGCATCCATGCATACTGCTAGCGGTTTGCATGTACTGTGTAAGCCTTTTCAGCCGCGTCCTGCTCAAGAGGGGGGGCAGGTACGGCATGGCGACCGCAGGCCCCGGCCCCTTTCAACAAGGGTTTCTGCTCCAGACACCTGTTCAAATGTAAACATGACTGTTCCAAATGTGGAGGCAGACACCCAGTCAGGCAATGCCTTTCGCTGTCCAGCCCGGCTGAACAGTGGAGAATGGCCAGATGTAGAGGGACGTCTGGTGCTCCTGTGCCAAAAGGCTCCACGCCAATTAAGTTGGAGGAGCTGCTGCCTTGGTTGCACTTGTACCCGGACAGGGACATAGCAAGGAAACTGGAATGGGGCTTTAAAGAGGGGTTTCGCATAGGTTAACAGGGGCTGAGGGTGAGGCGTTGCAGGTGGGCCAGGCCTAGCGACCAAAGCATCAGCCAGCGTAGGCGAGACTGACACCCATCCAGCCTCTGACTCAAATACAAGTGGGTCTCTCACCATTGCACCAGTCCGACGCAGGCCCAGGGCACTGCCACTGCCAGAGCTCAGTCTGGATTCGGATGAGCAGCAGGAAGTGCCAATTACACCATCCCCAAATGGCAGGCGCACCCAGATGCAGGAGGCCAGTGTTCAGCAGACCACAGCACACCGCAGGATGGCGACAAATGCCGGTGCACTGCAGAATGAGGCAGGTGAGGGTCCCTCCTTCTTTGGTGGGCTGGAAGCAGCTATGTTGCTGCAGCAGCGCCTACAGAACAAAAGGATCCTTGGCTTAGAAAAAAATATGCAGCAACATAACACCGACATGGGGGGCCTGCATCGCCAGCTTGAGTGCCTGAATGCTAATATAGAACTGCTGCATGAGGGACAGGTGCAGGCATCGCAGGACACAAGAGAGCTCACTTCTGCTGTGCGTGAAGTATGCCAGGAGCTGCCCCATGAGAGGGTGAGCCACCGCAGACAGGAGTGCAGATTCATGAACATGTTCGGGGGCTTCTGTCGCTCTGTCAACAGGGTGGCTACTGCAACCTCACTGATTGCACATCGTGCAGTGGCTGCACAGGTGGAGGCAGCACACAGCAGAAGGGATGTGGCTAACGGACTTGTTCAAATCACTAATGTGAGGGATAACATCATAAGACAGAGGTCAGCCACACCTAGTGAGCTTGCACTGGGGGACACAGAGGCCACTTCCAGCCTCAGAAGTCTAGCTGTATTCACAATGGACACCAGACGGCGAAGTGCCAGGCACAGCACTGCCACTGAGGCAGACAATCGAGGTGCCAGTGAGGTAACTGGGCACCTGAGTGGTGTGGTGTGCGTACAGTACAGTAACTGTAGTGGCCAGAGGGGTAATGATTTCACTATGACGTAATAGTGCATTACTCTGAACTTATATTGTCTCTAGTTTTTTTGACTCATTTCTTTTGCTATTCGTTGAACTAACATTACCTGACATTAAGGTAATAAATTTAATTCACTACAGGTACTTTATCAGTGCATTTGTCTTATTCATACTTACATCTGAAATGGTTGTGTGTGATGTCAGCACGCCTTTGCCTTCCCTCTGCTACACTGGTCGTGTCTGCTGGCTGTAGGGGTGGTATGGGATCATCATCATCATCAGATTCAGATTCACATGCATTGAAAAATCTAGAGAGGGTACTCTGTGATACCCCTCCAGCTGCTGCTATGACCCCTTGATAGCTCCCTGAGTAGGTGGAGGGAGCATAATACCTGCACATGGGTGGGTATGCTGTGAGTCCTTAGTGTTCTGCGCTGCAGTATGGGTTGTAGCTCTGCTATCAGATCAAGTATCATGGCTGAGTTCAACCTATACCTCTCAAATATTTCCTCCTCTGTCAGGTTAAAAAGTGTAATGCGCACTCTGAAAATGCACTCCTGTCTCCTCCTCCCTCTCCTCAAACCTGCCAAGATCCTCATCCTCCTCGACATGACGTAGAGTGCAGCCATTGTGGAAAAGAGTCTGAGGCATTCTGGGCCTCTTTATATAGGTTGCACCTGGTTACCACCTGGTTTCACTTAGTGGTATTGTGCATGTGCAAAATGCCATTCTGCGAAAAATCGCAATTTGTGATTTTTTGATGCATCGATTTGCGACTTGGATTTTGTGAATCGCAATTTTCGCCTCCCAATTTCCTACTGGAAATAAAAAATCACAAAATGTGACTCGCAAAACCAGGTTGCAACGCAAAAAAACGAAATTTTTGCGATTTTTGGTCTGCGAATGCCTTTCGTGCATCGCAGACCATGTTTTTGCACTGGCAAATGGCAGAATTTTGCGATTCGCACCATTTGCGAGTACAAAAAAGTTTCATACATCTGGCCCAAGATCCCTAAAAGTGAACAGTGGAAGTATACAAGTCAGTCACTCAACAGGGTGATAAAAAGGCTATGCTCTAGGGAAGGGACAAACATAATATGAACTAGACGTGACAAGAAAAAACATTGAATTAGACACAAGTAAATGAGAGTGTCTATGAAGCCAACCAACTGTATGCAATGGGTGGGTGGTAAGCCCCTGAAAGCTCTTGGTAAGCTATATCAGGTGTTTCGCATCCAGAAAGCTTGTGCTGTCTGATAGGCAAGATCCAAAAACACCTGCAAGAGTGAAAGAAAACGCAAGGTAGCCTAGTGTGGTGAAAGAAAGAGGCATGAGGCACGACTAGATAGCCCTGGTGTTCATCAAGCCTGGCATTCAGTAACACAAGCAGCGGGTCCCTGAGAGAAACATTGGCTCCCCTGCACTCACTCTTTATTTGTTTTTCAAAATAAGCGCTGCCTGCACTTAGTATAACCCTCTTTGAAAATGGTGTGATACTATACTCATATAATCAGAGTAAAATAACAAAGTAACTATTCCATCCATTATCAGGGATCCCTAGTGATCCTTTCTAATGCGGAGGCCCTGTCATGCTATTTCATTTGAATAGCAGCCAGTGATTCATCCGGAGAATAAGTAATAGACAAACAGCCCATTTCCCTTCTTTCATTCCCCAGTGACCCATAAGCCATACAAGGTAATGTAGCATAACAACGGCCTCAATTAGCACTCATTTTCCCAATAGAGCCATTCAGCCTGCAATTCTATCAATGCGCGATTTCTTTCAAACTTATAAAAAGAAGAACGATTCACTATAACCTTTCTAAAAGTAAAAACTGAAAATAAAAGAAGTGTTCCTGGCAGTCCGAAGTCCTAGACTGAAAGTAAGTCATTATAACCTTGTCTCCTTTTCTAGATCTCTTGCTTTTCTAACAAGTAGAAGTATTTTTCCGAGAAAAAAGACTGGTGAGAGGGTCTTAGAAACATCTGCTTTCTGACATTTTTAAATCAGAAGTTTGAAAACGTTATCAGGGGTCTTAAAAATCATGGGCACTTATATCTTCCTCATTTTAGCAATATTTCATTATCTTTATCTTTATTGTATTTTATTTTATTTTTGCAATTTATATGATGCACTCTCACTACTTCACATGGGTTGAGTATGATGCCTACTCAACCCATGTAATAGACCTAAAACTGCTTTGACATAGTACTTATAGGCCCTCCGAAGGCATTGTGTGTACAACAGGGCCTGACTCACAACGAGTAGATGTGCCTTCCTCCAAACCTAGGAGTTAGTTACTCCTGAATATCCAGCCCTGATTCACAAAGCTTTTTCCAGGTGTGCCTTTTCGCCAGGCTAAGGAGTGACATGCTCAAAATTCCCAGGAGGAGGCTGCCGGCTGTTGCTTACACTTGCCCCCTCCATTTCAGGGTCCGGACTCCTGTGACATCCTGTTTTTATATAATTACACAGAACGCCAGGCCTGCTCCTTCTTGACGCAGCTAAGTGACACCACCATCACAATGCCCCAAATACTGTTTTATCCTATGACAGACTACGTCTTCTTAATTACAAGCCACTCCTTGTATCACAAACGAAAAGGAGAAGCCCCGCAAAAGTTTAAGCCCCTTAAGCCACAGTTTCTGACATGCCTGCCCTCTCACAAACACTGTGGGAACATTCAGGTTTACCTCGCATGTAATAAAATAGTAAGGGGCACATGTACAAAGATCCGGTTGTGAGACTCGCAAACTGCGAGTCTTAGGGCCATATGTAGCAAGATTCCAGTTAGCAATTCTCAAATTGTGATTTTTAAGAAATCGCAATTTAAGAAATGCAAAAAGCGATTTATCAAAATTGAAAATCGCTAATATCGATTTCTTAAAATTCACAAACGCAATTTGCGAGATGCAAATACCGAATCGCAAAAAGGAGCAGGGAGAGAGACACAGCCCAGCACCAGGGAGTCAGCATTGTGAGTAAGCCAGGACCAAACAGCAACATGGCCAATGCTGGAAATGGGAAGGAAAAGGGAGACAAGAAGAGGAAGCTCAAAATCAGTGAAGCAGAATTGGAGGTGCTCATTGAGGAGGTTGTTAGGAACCATGATAGACTATTTGGCAAAAACTCACTCCAAGTACCTGAGAGTGAGAAGTGGAAACTCTGGTCTGACATCCAGACAAATATATGCGCAGTGGGTGTTGCACAGAGCTCTGTGGAGGAGATATGCAAGCGATGGTACAACTTGCAGTCCCGTGCCAAAGAGAGGGTGGCTAGCAGGCTAAAGGAGGCAAGGAGCACCAGAGGTGGACCATCCACCCAGACACCGTCCACCCCTATGGAAGACCTGGTGGAGTCCACATTGCTTCCAGAAGCTGTCAGTGGTGTTTCTGACATTGACACCTCAGGGACAACCAGCACCAGCAAAGTTAAGGCCAGTAAATATGTGTATCCCCACATGTGCATGTACAAAGGCCCCTTAGGAAATAGATATTAGCTTGATGCACAGTGAAAAGTAGTCCATGTCACATCTTACATACAACACAACTGTGCCTTATGGGAGTGGTAGTACACAACATAAATAACAAGATAGTGGTCAGCCAAATAGAGAAACACCACAAACGACTCATGGTGACACAATTTAATTGTACATTTAAAGCAACACTGCGGAAATCTGTGAAAAAAAGCTAGAACTGACATGCTGCACATTGTCCTTGCAGATGATCCGGTCCCTGCTGCTGCAGGATTTGAAAAAGTGGGGTAAGCAGAAACACAGCCACAGTCTGACTCAAATACCAGTGAGTCCTACAGTATTGTTCAGACTAGACGCATGGCAAGGGTGTTACCACTGCCAGAGTATAACCTGGACTCAGATGAGATGCCTGAACACAAATCCACACCACCACCGGAGGCTAGTCCCACAGGAAGACAGCAGTCCCAGCGCCAGCGCCAGTCAACTCCCCTCAGGAGGCAACATAATGCAGGCAGACAGTGCACAGATGAAGGAGTGGGCCCATGAATCTTTGGTGGCCTTGAAGCTTCCATGCTGAAGGTGCAGCGCCTGCAATGCAAACAATTGAAGTCACTGCACAGACAGTTTGTGTCTCACAATAGCAATATGGCTTTACTTCACAAGCAGTTGGAGACTCTGATTGAGGGATAGCAAACAGCAGCTGAACACACCAAGGAGTTGACACAAGCCATTAGGGAACTCTGCACTGAGATACGGCAGGAGTGCATCAGCCAGCGCAGGCGCCATCACCAAAATTTGGGAGGGTTTGATAGCTTCTGTAGATCCGTCAATCGGCTCACTAGTTCAACAGCCCTGATATCACGCCGTGCCGTTGCCACACAGGTGGAGATGGCACATTGCAGTCTGGACATTGCACAGGGATTGGTGCAAATAACCAATGTACCGGATGCAATGCAAACAGCACGCAGTGCCACAGCCAGCAAACTGGGTGTTGGGGACAGTGAGGAGTCCTCTAGCCTCAGCAGTCCGACAGTCCCTGTGATAGATCTGAGGAGTTGCAGTGCCAGACTCAGTATTGCATGTGAACCTGCTACAAGAGGTCCCAGTGAGGGCACTGAGCACTCCAGTGGAGTGCGTGGACGGAAGAAGTGATGTTGAGGGCTACAGGGGACTACCTAAACATGTAGGAATACAGTTAGGCTGTGATGCTAATAGTGTGACACTGTTAATTGTACATGTCTGCCTATTGTGAATAGCTATGTCCTATTGACACATTGGTTACCTGAAGTCAAAGTAATAAAGATGCTAACTACAGAAATACATTTCATTTAAGTGGAGTTGTCATTACTTACATCAAAAATGGTTGTGCGTGATGTCAGCACGTCTTTGCCTGCCCTCTGCTGCACTGGTCCTGTCTGCTGGTTGAAGGGGTGGTAAGGGATCCTCATCCTCATCTGAGTCCGGCTCCTTGAGTTCCACTGGTATGCCCCTGGTGGTTGCTATGTTGTGCAAGATGAATATTCATGAGGTAGGTCACAATATGCAACCCCATTGGGAATGGCCGCCCTCACAGGGATGGTGGCCTGCTGGAGACAGCAGACCACCATGTCTGTGACTGCTTTTAAATAAAGCAGTTTTTTGAACTGCAGCCCATTTTCCTTAAAGGAAAAGGAGATGCATTTCAAAATCAAAAATGAAAAGTTTTCTTTTCATTTTTTTCAGAGTAGACAGTGGTCCGTGGGACCACTGCTTGCTCTGAAAAAATATTTTGGCTGCCATTCATAAAGGGGAATGGGTTAGCACCATTTTGAAACATTTGCGGTCACAAAACAATCATACATACCATCTGGATTTGGTATTAGAAAGGGACACCCTTGTCATGCCCCTTCCTAATACCGAATCGCAAAACCCAAAATGTGATTTGGTAACAAGTTACTGAATCACAGTTTGGGCTTTGTACATCCTAAAAAGTATTTTTCAAGTCACAAACTGCAAACTGCGAATCAGCCCGTTTGCGACTTGAAAAATTCTTCGTACATCTAGCCCTAAGACACAAGTAGTCATACAAAAGGTTTTGTGAATTGATCCCACAGATTTTAGCTTACAGCAGAAGTCTAGTTGACTGCTTTAATTGTGGATGGAGAGATGACATGAGTAGCTACACTTTCACAGACTTTCCAAATTCTATCAGTTATTTGGAGGATGAGCACAAAGGGGCTAGAACAGAAGAAAAACAATTGACCAGAAAGTAACGACCAAGCCCCAACAAGAGTGGGCTTAAACCTCCAGAGTTTAGCAGACTGAAAGGGGTGAAGTTGAAGTTGAATCAGGACATATGAAATAAATAAATGTGTTTCCCTTCACTAAGGTTGCCTACCCTGCTGCTGCTACATTATATAGCCTTTGCCAGCAATATGACATGTATTCAGGAAGGCCCAGGCAGACCACTTTATCGTAGCTGACCCAGTATGATTCACAAAACCTGAAGCCAGAAATGGTAGAATGTTGCCACAAACTCAATCACAGAACAAAAATAACTCTTCATCTATTTAAGCACCCACATTATTTACTTTTGGGACAGGAAAGGTACCCAATATAGTTGTCTGCTCAAACTCCAGGGGTCTAGAACCTATTGCCACAAAACAGAAGAGCCTTGGGTTTTTTCCATATTAATTAGAGTAATTTATTTTGCAACCGAGTTATAGACACTAATGTATTAGTGTCATAAATACTCAAAAATAATTCCTTACCATCAGCATCAATGATACATTGTACATCAAAGATGGCTATAAATAGGGGAGAGGTTGTGATACGAACTGCTGACTTTGGACATGGAAAAGCAGGTTTGATACTGGCATCAGCTCAACATCCTGTCATTTTGGGTAAATCACTTGGGGCTACATGTATGTAGCATTTTGCACGTCGTAAACAGCGAATCGGGCCGTTTGCGACGTGCAAAATGCACTTTGGGATGTTCAGACCCATTTTTGCGATTTGGTAAACTATTTACCGAATCGCAAAAAGGGTTTGCGAGTTGCAATTAGGAAGTGGTGTTCCCTTCCTAGTTGCGAGTCGCAGTCCCATGTATGATTGTTTTGTGACCGCAAAGGCGGTCGCAAAACAATCGCAGTTAGCACCAGTGTCACACTGGTGCTAACCCATTTGCAAATGGGAAGGGGTCCCTGTGGGACCCCTTCCCCTTTGTGAATGGCAGTAAAAACATTTTTTCAGAGCAGGCAGGTGTCCTACGGACCACAGCCTGCTCTGAAAAAAATCAAATGAAAACGTTTCATGTTTTGTTTTTGAAATGCATCTCGTTTTCCTTTAAGGAAAACGGGCTGCATATAACAAAAAAAACCGACTTTATTTAAAAGCAGTCACAGACATGGTGGTCTGCTGTCTCCAGCAGGCCACCGTCCCTGTGAGGGCAGCCATTCCCAAGTGGGTCGCAAATTGCGACCTACCTCATGAATATTCATGAGGTAGGGCATTTGCAACCCCGTGCGAATCGCAAACAGTGTCATTGACACTGTTCAACATACTGTTTTGCGACTCACAATTTGCGAGTTGCAAATCATTTCTTTCGTACATGTAGCCCTTGATCTGCATTTGTCACAAAAAAAATCTGACCTTTCGTAATGTAATCTGGTGTTCATGTAAAGTGATCCGATGCCCATGGGTCAAGTTTGAGCTACATAAAATTGCAAATAAATAGATTTTAGAATAAAAGCCCATGTAGGTGCACACAGTTTGCTCTTTGGAATAATACATTTGCTGCTGGGGTCTGTGTTTGGTCCTACAGATATAAGTTTGAATTTCCACGGGTCCACTCAGAATTGTATTCTCATGAGACTTCTTCCTGGAAAGTTTTGGGGTGATCCATTGAGTGGGGCTGAGAAAAATGGGGTCCCAAAACTTCTTTTTCCCCTTGTTAATTCCCAAAAGAGTTTTGGGAAGCTATGCAGAAAAAGTGGCTGAACTGAACAACACCAAATTTGGCACAAGGTCAGCTCTGTACCAATAAATCATGCTATTTAGGTTTCTCCTGTACAGCTCTTGTGTATTGTTATGTAGCCTCTTGTAAATACATTTTAAAATGTTAAAATGGGCTTCGAACATGCCCATTATTTATCTTTATTTACCATTGGTTAGCTCTGACGTCTCTCTCATATCCTTGTTTCTCATAGGGCAGCGCCTGCTCCTTCCACTTTCTCTTTGGTTCTTCCAGCCTTCCATGGAGCTTGGACCAAGTACCTGTCTGTGGCCATTGTCTTTCCACTGTCCATCCACTTGCAGATGTACTTTTTTAAATTTCAAGCTAGAACTGCATAGAGTGCATGTTTTTTCAGGTCCTCTCTATTCCCCAGCTCCCGTCCCTCCCAACCTCTCCAACTTCATCATTGCTTCATCCGTTCCTCCCAGCCCCTCCTGGATTCTTCTTCTCCTCCCAGCCAGTCCCCCTCATAGCCACAAACATTGCTTCTTGTTCTGCTTTACGTCAAACTTCAAGTGGGTATTTGGAAAGCCAGCAGAGATCTAAAGGTGGGCACCTTTTGTATACAGGATAAGAATAGTTTGGTCCTGAATGTATTCTCCGGTGTTGCTTCATGTTCTCACGATGTTGTTTTCAATTCTGGGGTTTAATTTAAAAAACACAATCTGTTCTTAGGAGTGCAAGAAGGTCATGTAGACTACAAATCCTAGAATGTACTAGTTTGTTACATAATATTACAAAGAGACCCAGCGGAAGGGGAGTCCCCATAGGATGGACAAGAAAAGAAAGATTTTCCTTTTGAAAACCCCTCACCCACCAGGGTTACCCCTTGGTGGCATGCTTCATCATTGGCCTCCTCCCATTCCACTACGGAATGGGGCATGCTGCGACCTACGAAATACGTGGGAGCAGTGATGTTTGTCACGTCAATGTGATTCAAGCAAGGGATAGAAGTGGTATGGTTTCAGAAAAGTTAAAAATACCTGCCACCTGGTGGTTCCAAAAATGTAATAGGTATCCTGGTGGCGGTATGGTTACAAAGGGGGTTATATGGAAGTAGGGTATGTAATGTACATGTGTTCCTGGTCTACATGTTTCAGAGCCATACCCCTAGTTTAATCTTCTGTCAAGCACCACTGTACCTAGGTATGCATCATTTTTTAAGAGTGCCGCCTCACCCTGTGCCGTTTACTGAAAATGATATGCAGGGTAGGTGTTCCCTACTAAAACATTATGTTAGCCAGCTAGTGCCATATTTACAAGCCTAAAGAAAAAAGACTCTAACTAAGGAACAATGATGCTAGTTCTCAATCGCCTCAAAATTTGAACGCCTGGTCAGACAAGGTGATAAAATGACTTACAGGCACAGGTATATAAGAAAAACACACACAAAACACTCTGGCAACCCACAGGAGAACATGAACCTGCTTTGCTCCAGCTAGACATCCGGAGATGATGACAGCGACAACGCCAAGCACTACCAGCACCATTGCATCACCCACCATCACCACCACAGCAACCAGAAAGGAAGGGAAGGTGACAGGAGAAGGGAGCGCATCTATCACCAACGAATGACGCTATTAAATATTATCATTTAAAGCGGGAGACCATCATCCAGCAGCTCCAACAAATAGCACCCACTATCACGGCAAGAGCTGACATGCAAACTAACATCCCACCCCTGACAAAGCTCCTGGCTGTGCTGCACATGCTGGCCTTTGGCTCCTTTCAAATGACTGCAGCACGAGTAGGTACTGGACGCCATTGTCTGTCTTACTTCCCGCCACATCCTCTTCCCTAACACCCAGCAACTGCAGCTGGAGACAAAAGAAGGTTTCAATGCATTTGCTGGGTTTCCACACATGTTGGGTGCCATGGACTGCACGCATATGCAACTTGTACCTCAGGGTGCAACTGAACATTTGTACTGGAACAGGAAGCACTCACATTCAATCAATGTCCAGGACATTGTGGACTATCGGGGGCTCTGCATCAATGTCCTGGCAAAATAACCTGGCAGTGTTCATGATGTCTATGTCTTCCGACACTCCATCATCAATCAACGTTTCCAGGATTGCCAATATGCAAATGGCCTATTCATAGGTAAGCTAGCAGACACAACATAATATATACAACAAATTAGTCATATGTGCCAACAATGCACACAGCACACTCTGCACACACGGATAGTGACTCATGGATGACTGCTTATCAACACATATGCAACATACATCACCCCACACATCCAACGCACATCACCCTCGTATAGGGCCCTATGTACAAGACTCTGCCACCACTAGGGCATTACTTTTACAGATGCTCTGGTGAAGCAATGCCCACACCACATTTGATAAGGCGGTTTCAAGTCACTTTTTGTGTCTCAACGCCGTCTTGTAAATGTGGCACCTTCCCACACATTACTTAGGGGCATATTGCTGTCTTAGTTGCTGCCTTATTGTAATTTCCAGGCTGCTAAGGTGGTGTTAAGGTGGCCATTCCCCGTACCATTTTACAAAGTGGTGCTATGCTTCTATTGTGCCACTTTGCAACCCCTTGCGCCATATCTTGGCTGAGTCAGGCATAGTGTATTGAAGGAGTGTGTTCCCACGCAGGGATGCCAGAAAAAATGGCATAGTGAATTTGTACAGGATTTCACTGCACAATTTTTCCCATCATTTTATATGCCTGCTCAGGGCAGGTGTAAAAGTGCCACCCCAGTGATAATCTATGGGCCTCCCTGACCTTTGCTGCACTAGCATCAAAATTGATGACGCTAGTCCAGCAAAGCGCCCTATCAGCGTAAAAAAATCAGACTCTTTTGTGGTAGGGAGGACTTGGCCTGTCTGTTTGGACAGGTCTGTTCCTATGGACAACAGGGTCATGACTGATTTGCATGTGGCTGAGTCCAAACTGAGGTGGCATGGCGGGCAAAAGAACATTGGATTAAACCCAGATCTGTGACTGGGGGCAACTGTTGGAAAAGTTTTGGTGCTCCATCCATCAACACTCTTTTGTGTTGCTAAGGTTGCCCTACGTGGGAAAGGTATGCCCAGACGTGGGACCACTGGATTCAAGCTAGCTTGGCTGATGAAGGGTAATACCCTGAAACCGGTCCCAGGATGCTTGTTTCTGGTCCAGGGAGGATATGGCCTGGCAGTTTGGACTTGATTGTTCCCATGGGGAATAGGGTCAAGGCTGATTTGCGTATGGTTGTGTCCAAACTGGAGTGGCATAGTGAGCAAAAGAATGATGGATTAAACCAAGATCTCTGACCAGGGGTGAGTATTTGAAAATGTTTAGCACTTCATCCATCATCCCTTTGTATTGTTAAATTTTCCCTAAGTGGGAAATGTATGCCCAGACGTGGGTCCTGTGCTCAATGTGCCACTGGATTCAAGCTAGCCTGGCTGATAAAGGGGGATACCATGAAACCGGTCTGAGGATGCTTGTTCCCAGTCCAAGAGGGACCTGGCCTGACATTTTGGACTGGTCTATTCCCATGGGGAACACGGTCAAGACTGATTTGCATATGGCTGGGTCCAAACTGGGGTGGCATGGTGAGCAAAAGAATGATGGATTAAACCCAGATCTATGACTGGGGGTGAGCATTTGAAAAGTTTCAGTACTCCGTCCATCATTCTTTTGTGTTGCTAAAGTTGCCCTAAATGGGAAGGGTATGCCCAGACATGGGTCCCGTACTTACTGTGCCACTGGATCCAAGCTAGTTTGGTTGATGCAGGGTGATACCCTGAAACTGGTCCCAGGATGCTTGTTTCTGGTCCAGGGAGGACCTGGTCTGGCAGTTCAGACTGGACTGTTCCCATGGGGAACTGGGTCAAGACTGATTTGCACATGGCTAGGTCCAAATGGTTGGCATGCTGAGCATCCTTTTGTGTTGCTAATGTCTATCAGAATACAGACATATTTCTACATGCATGTATTTACCATAGCTGTCTGGAGTGTCATTGTGCATCTGACAAGGGATGTTGGCAGTAACTGTGTGTGAGTGCTCACGTTAATCACACACATATTGAAGGACATCTGAGACACTCCTGTACTGAACAGGCACCGCCACTTTGTGGAGGTGACTCACAGACTAGCTGAGTGCTATGGCTGGAGTCCGGAGATGTGTAGATGTCAGCCACTCATCTTGCAAACAATGCATATGCTACGGCAAATATTACTTGCCCTGTAGCAAACTCATTGGCAAACATCACATGGATAAAACACAGTGACATGCATGAAGGACTGGACAGTGAGGATGAGGAAGATGAGATGCAAGTACCAATTGTCTAAACAGTGCTAGCAATGTGGCAAATGAGGACTACAGTACATTATATGGCATCTACAGGTGGGAATGTTTACACAATCTCAATTTATCAATCCACACTACAACATTGTAGATATGTAAGACCACATACATAAGAACACACACTGTGTAGGCTACTTAACATCCCAGTCACATTGTCAGCAAGTCCACCTATGTGTTTGCCCAGCGCAAACATGTATGAGTGATGCATGTGTAAACTGACAATATCTGTACCCTGGGTCTGCCGACATGTCCCTGCCCCACTATCTACCAATGGAGTGCCAATGCAATAAAGGCTCATACACTATTCAAAGTCACAGACTCATGTAATTCCCAGTAGATAAGAGTCCAAGGCTTACATAAATTCCCTGCATGTCTCTAGTAGATGATAGGGCAAGGCTGACATCAACAACCTGTATGCCTCTAGTACATAATAGTCCAAGGCTACCATCAATCCCCTGTAAGTCCCTAGTAGATAATAGGGCAAGGCAGACATAAATGCCCTGTAAGTCCCTAGTAGATAATAGGGTAAGGCTGACATCAACAGTCTGTAAGTGCCTAGTACATAATAGGGCAGGGGAGTGTAGTTGAACATTTGGAAACCTGAACTTGAGTGTGCACTGATGTGTAGTCTGCCATCCCTGTTGATTGCATCTTTGCCATGCACAGTGTGTGCTAGAAGGGAATTCTGTGCAAAACTAAGTGGTGAGGAATTGTACTGTCAAAGTGTTCCTTGATATACCTCTGTCACAAAAGGCAACCTTAATGTCTCCCCTAGGTGCACCATGCTCTGTGTGGCCCAACATTGTGAGCATGGGCTAATGCTAAGAATCATCATAGCCATTTGTGTTTTAGGAAAACACCTCTTGACACTAGCAAACAGTAATGATGTATCTATAGAGGGTAACATGTTAGTCACTGATATGACCAAAGATATTGTACAGAAGGTACACTATGACCCATGATTGGATCATTAAGATTGTTGCACTGATGTCCCAGACGTACCACTGTCATAGGCAGAAGAAATCACACACGAAGAGCACAAACCAACCACATGCATGGCATGACAAACACATCCATGGCAATTGTTTGTCCAAAACAGCCCAACACTTTACTGAATGGGGAATCATAAGGACAGTTCTCCCCCTTGCATCACTCTTACAACACACGTGGGTTTGCATGAGCTGACACATTCCCAAACATGTCAATGTATGAATGTGTCAGGTTGCTACGCTGCCTCATGGGTGGCAATGTAGTTGTGCTGCATATGACTGACTTTGTTGTGGGCCCATTTTTGCATCTTTAATGTGTGTTGTAATCAGCAACAGTCAATGGAAGGGGCAGACAGCTTCCCTGATTGTAGATGTTGAAGGATGTGTCCCTTCCTGCACATGTGCAATCAGACCTGCAACACGGGCACCCCTACACCTTGCTCAATGAGTGCCAGTGTTCGTGTTAGGCAGCAGTTAGTACCCCATCACCAAGGGTAGTACAGGTATGCATTTCATGTTAGTGATAGCTAAACATCCCAGCACATTCAAGATAAGGTAGCACAGTACATCAGGCTGGGCTGCTGTACTGCACTGCATCATTTCATCATACATGGTTGACAATGGGATGCCTTTCCCAGACACTGACTGCACACTGCCCTAGCAGAGCATACTTTTTAAGTTACACTCCAGTGGGGCAGAGTGCCAGGCCATATTTCCTAGGCCAAGAAAGGCACTTTGGGGCACATTTACAGGCACCTAGCCCCACCTTGCACTGCCCTAGCGGCCTTTCTCCTGCACAGAATTTACAAAGTGGTGCAAAGTAATGCTTGCATTGCACCACTTTGGAAACCCTTGAGCAACATTATGCCTGCGCCAAGCATTATGTATGCATCGGGCATTCCCACAAAATTGGTGCAGTGAAATTTACAACATTTCACTGAGCCATTTTTTCTGTCATTTTTAACGCCAGCTCAGAGTGTTAAAATGACACAGTTATTTTAATCAATGGGCCTCCCTAAGCTTTGCTACACTGGCGTAAAAAGTTTAGCCACTAATGCAGCAAAGCACCACAATAGCATTAAAAAATGTGACGCTATTGTCCTGATGATCGCAATAGTGCGCCTTGTTGTAAATATGGCACAACCATGGTGTCATTAGGTGTGGCGGGGGTGACACAAGAAAAATGGTGCATCAGGACCGAAGCGCCAATTTCTTCTAAATATGCGCCCCTTGTGTGCCTGTTAATGGCCTGGTATTATTTATCACTTTCATACCTCACACTGCATGAAGGTGTCATTCCATGTGTGTTGCTGGGGTGTTCCCACACAACATACATGTAACCGACCTAATTTTTGAGGCCTTCTCAGATATTCACACATTGGAATGCTTCAGTTTAATACACCACCTCAGGGATTGAGTAGAAGTGACAAGAGGGTGAGTGCAATCTTTGTTTGTCTCAGCATTGTCATGTTTCTCTGTGTGTTGCATTGTGCATCTCAAATGGTGAGACAATATCACTTGTGCCTGATGTTGTGCAGGAAGGTGTCCCTTTATTCAAAGCAGCAGTCATCCTCAAAACACAAGCACCCTTGCAGTATGGTGCAAGTGTGCCTGCGTAGGCACATGGCAGCAAATTGTGCACCACCACAGAGGGTAATGACAGAAATGTCCTGTATGTTGTGTGTACCCTACATTTGTGCCCTTTCCCAGTGGTGCAGGAAGGCATATCCCTTCCCTTGCTGGCCCACCCTGCCCACCTGGAAGTCTGTCTGGACATCCTGGCTTGTACTGGGCTGATTGGAGTCTCTCTGAGTTATCTCCTGTATTGCCTTTTCCATTTTTTTACCTTGTGACTTCTTCTGACACTTTTATGGCCAAAAGTGTCACTATCACGATTAGCGGCAAATAACATGCCGCAAATCATGCTAGTGCCACTTTTGCAGCCGTAGCATAATTTTTTTTGTGACATGTTGCAAATATTAGCATGATTTTTTTTACGCTAGCCCTTTCTTACGGCCATACTACGCCATTTTGTAAATATGGCGCACGCATGGGGGTAAGTAGTGACGCTAGCCAGTGTTAACATTTTTGATGCACAACTGCACTAGTGCAGTTGTGCATCATTTCTTGTAAATATGTCCCAAAATGTGGGGACAACGCATTAACTAAGCAGGCACCCTTTTACTGCATAGCATTATGTTTTAATATTCTTCACGAGCTGCAGGTCATTTTTATATTCTCTTTTTGTGTATTTATTTGCCCCCAACGAAGATGCATTGTTGAATTCACATTTGACCACAAGTGGAAAATATTACAGGTGATACAAGATTTCCCTGATGGTATTTATTCATAATTTCGACAGCACACGACTAGCACACATTTGTCACCAAATATATCGCCTACAATATTATTTTAGGATGCAGGTAATATCAGCCTCTAGAGCTGGAGTTATCCCGACATACAATATGAACTTCAATTTACCAAAAGGCTGGGGTAGAAGAAGTAACATCATACGCAATTTGACCTTTACGTTCACTCACACACACATGCTAACAAATACATACACAATCACACATTCACACACTCTCTTTCACATGCACTCACTTGGGCGTACACCCAGCAAACATTTAAAAGCATTTTTTGTACTTACCACTGCTTCCAGGCAGGGTCTTATTCCAGCTAATTGTACTCTATTTTTTTATTACAATAGTAGTGAATAATATAGTATTTTCACTATTAGTGTAATAAAAAATAATGAGATTGGAGCCTCACAGATGCCCTTAAGGACAAACTGCCCTGTGTTCCTGTCACTGATTTTCCTGCAAGTCAGCGCTATATAAAATCGAAAACAAATAGCACGCTATTCAACTACCATTATTTGAGTCTGTTGCATGTAAAGGTAAAAAAGACCACAAATGCTGTGTTTAAAGTGTGTGTGTTGTTTGCAATTATATATTTTGCTTGATAGGCTGTAAGTGCATGGCTGATAACGTGCATTAGCTGGTGTTAGAAATTGGGTCTCTAGTTGGAAAAGGTATGCACCCCATCCAATTAGGGACCACAATCCTAGTCAGCGTAAGTCACAACACAACTTAAATTATCCTTTGCTCACCCTCTGCTAGCTTGGCACAGAGCATGCAGGCCTAACTTAGGCCCATATTTATACTTTTTGACGCTAAACTGCGCTAACGCAGTTTAGCGTCAAAAAGTTTTGCGCCGGCTAACGCCATTCTGAAGCGCCATGCGGGCGCCGTATTTATTGAATGGCGTTAGCCGGCGCAAGCAGACCGGCGCTGCCTGGTGTGCGCGAGAAAAACCACGTACACCAGGCAGCGCCGGCGTAGGGGGAAAATGGCGCATGGGCGTCTTAAAATGGGGCAAGTCAGGTTACGTCGAAAAAATCGTCGTAACCCGACTTGCGCCATTTATTTTTGACGCCCATCCCCCATCAACATGACTCCTATCATTGTAAAGATAGGAGTCATGCCCCCTTGCCCAATGGCCATGCCCAGGGGACTTCTGTCCCCTGGGCATGGTCATTGGGCATAGTGGCATGTAGGGGGGCACAAATCAGGCCCCCCTATGCCAAAAAAAATTATTTAAAAAAAATAAAAAAATACTTACCTGAATGTCCCTGGGGTGGGTCCCTCCAGCCTTGGGTGTCCTCCTGGGGTGGGCAAGGGTGGCAGGGGGGGTCCCTGGGGGCAGGGGAGGGCACTCTGGGCTCATTTTGAGCCCACTTGTCCCTTAACGCCATGCCTGACCCAGGCGTTAAAAAGCGGCGCAAATGCGCCGTTTTTAGCCACGCCCACTCCCGGGCGTCTCTTTTGCCCGGGAGTATAAATACCACGTAAAGGCCTGGGAGTCATTTTTTAGACGGGAACGCCTCCCTTGCATATCATTAACGCAAGGAAGGGGTTCACGCTAAAAAATGACGCACATTCCGGGAACTTTGGCGCTATTCGCCTCTAACGCCATAGTATAAATATGGCGTTAGTTGGCGTTAGTTTAGCGTCGAATTTGCGTCGAAAAAAACGACGCAAATTCGGCGCAAACGGAGTATAAATACGGCCCTTAGAACGGAATGTGTAAAGTATTTGTGCAATATCTTATACAGCAACACAGTGGAAAACACCACAAGACTCTTCACTAGGTTAGACACACAGAGCATATTTATCTGACTGAAACAAGACCAAACAAACACAAATTCAACCAGTAGAAGTTGAGTTATGATTTTTTTTTTATAAATCCAAAACAGTGCTCCAAAGTCACTAGCAGTCAAAAAGGTTACTTGAGGTCATGAGGGACCGGTGCATATCCAAAGTTCAGGCCGACTGCAGGGTCCGCTGAAACAGTACCTTGGATGGAGCAAAGCATCAACGTCGAGGTCACAATGCATCCGTATTTTCCACGCAGTCAGGTCACTGCGTTGGCATCAAACTCTTTAAAAGTGAAAGAGGTGTCATTGTCAAGCCACACAGAGTGTTGTCGTCGGGCCATGCAGGCTATGAATCCACTGTCGTCGAACAGCCTCTGCATGTGCCGAAGGAGCGGTGCAGCGGAATTTCTCACACACTGGAATAATGCATCGTTTTTTGCAGAAATCAGCTACAGAACCCACATCTGATGCCCATAGCTTGGAAGGGGTACCTCAGGCAAGGGTGAGACTCACAGAAGCACCAGGAGAGGGATTTGTAACATATGTCATTGTATTTGTGACATAAAGATGATGTTTCTCTGTCATTGACAGTTGCATGCAAAATGGTATAATAATATGTTAAATATAATGAAGAATTAAATGGTGATCACAATAATTAAGTTGTGTGATCACAATTGAAATCATTGTGTTGTCTAAACAGAGTCAGCACTGGTGTTTGTTACTTTCTAAAAGTGGCATTTCTCAAATACTAATGTTAAATATGACTTTACCAGTAAAGAGGATTTATCATTACCATTCCAAGGATATGAAACGTGATGTAGCTGTTCCTTTCTGATCAAGAATTACAACTGTGGGTCCTGTGGGTTTGTGTATAAATGCTAGTTTCTGTACTTGTCTCTACAAACGTTCTCATTTGTTAGAGTTTGTTGTCCGCCACCAATACAGCAATCACCTACCCCCTTATAGCGACCTTTAGGGTCTCCCATAAGGTTGCAATGGAAATGTCATCCGATAAGGGAGACCCCAGCATGGTCTGGTAAGTAACATGGCTCAATTTCTGAAGCCATAACCAAGGCCTGAAGGTCCTTCATCCCCAGGAAGTAAGCTAAGCGAGAATATGTTTTGTGAGCTTTGTGAGTAGAATGTGTAATCCTGAGTCTGTGGGTGTTGTTCACGCCATAGGTCCCTCAGTCCTATCTCTTGAAGCCATTGTGCGCCCTCGCTGGATAGTGTCCCAGTTTGACCATATTGTTCAGCTGAGCGGTACAGGTCATTGCTAAATACCAGATTGAGGTCACTGCCACAAAAGCACCATTCGGTCCTGGGAGGCCATTACATCAGCAACTAACCGACATATGAACCGTTCTTGCCCGTTGTTAGGGACATACAGTGACCCCAGTAAAAATGTATAGTCCTCTATGCTCACTGTCTATGCCAGGAGCCTGCCTCTAATTTTGGTCAGTTTAGTACCCACCTTGACCCGGAAGAAGCGGGAGATGTGTGTGGCTGCACCTGCTGTTTTTGAAGGGGAGGAGGAAAAAACTGCTGTGAAAAGACCAGAGCACAGCCTGTGTCAATCACCCAAGACCAGGTGAGTCTCCTGCAAGAGGCAGATGTCTGGCCCTGTTTTTTCTAGGTAAGGGAGGATGGCACAGTGCTTGATGGCGTTGTTGAGCCCCTTGACATTAAGGGTTATTACTTTTATACTATTGTATGTGTAGAAGTGGTGTGGAGCGCTTCATTATGTCCCCCTTGGGGAAAGGTCTGACTCCCTCCTTATCAGGCCTCACCCTGGGTCAGACCAAGTGTGCAAATGGAAAAACCTGTGGTGCTGTGCATCATCGCCTAGTCCAAGTACACCCCAAAAACAAGTTATAACACCATTAAACTGTAGAAAAATAACATTTATAAGAAAATGTCCCTCTGGGAATGAAGGTAACTACTGAGAAGGATATTATTGAGCCTCAACAGCAGTCATGAGGTGTCTGTTTTATCCGATTTGCCGGATAGCATCTCCAGCACTGCTCGCCTCTCCAGCACCATAGTCTCCAGGTCTGGGCATAGTCCTGACCCAGATGCCTGCAGGTCCTGGGGTCTTGACTGTTGTCTGCTTGTAGGGGAGTCTTCGATGTTGAGTACTTTGTAGGCCTCAGGAGGGATCGCGGCTGGTATAGCTTGCCCTCCAGGTGAACGAGAATCTGGAATGGGTGATCCCAGGTGTAGGGTATGCCTTTATTCTACAGGTGAGTGGTTACTGGGAGGAAGTCATGGTGCTTTTGCAGTGTACGGGCCAACTAGTCCTAGTAAAGCAGCAGTATGTGACCCTTAAATTGCATAGAGTGAAGGTCCCTAGCTTTGCAGAGAATGCGCTCCTTGAGCTGGAAGTCATGAACGTGCACTAATATGTCTGCGGGAGGGTCAGGTGCCAGTTTTGGTGGGCCCACCCTATGCACCCTGTCTAGCTGTTTCTCTTTGTCCAGCAGAGATTCGAGGATGTGAAGAAAGAGATCCCTGACATAGGATTCATGTCTGTACTTTAGAAAAGTAGCCTCTTTCCAGCTTGGCTACCTCCACTTTTTGCCTGTTTGCCAGTTTGTTTGACTGTGTTACCTGGGGTCCTGCTAACCAGGACCACAGTGATTATGCTCTCTCCTTTTAAACTTGGTTGATGGAAACTTTTCACCCCACTCTTGGCATACTGGTACCCCCATGTAAGTCCCTAGTATTTGGTACCTAGGTACCCAGGGCATTGGAGTACCAGGGGATCCCTATGGGCTGCAGCATGTATGATGCCACCCATAGGGAGCCCAAGCAAAGTGTTCTGCAGGCCTGCCACTGCAGCATAGCAGAGGTATCCCCACAAACTCCAGCTCCATTTTCCTGGACTTTGTGAGTGCAGGGGCACCATTTTATGCGTGTTTTGGACATAGGTCACTACCTATGTCTGGCTACATAATGGTAACTCTGAACCTGGGCATGTTGGGTATCAAACATGTCGGAATCATACTGCAATACTGTTGCAAGTATTAGAAGTATAATTTCATGCACCCTTGGGGCTCTTTACAGGATCCCCAGCATTGCTACCACCAGTCGTACAGGGTTTTCTGGGCAGCCCAAGCTGCTGCCACCCCTCAGACAGATTTTTGCCCTTCTGCTGCTTGATCTGATGAAGCTCAGGAATGCAGAGCAAAGGATTTCCTTTGGGAAAGGGAGGTAACACCCTCTCCCTTTGGAAACATGTGTGACTGGCTTGGGTTGGGTAGCCTCCCAAGCCACTGGTATGCTTTGAAGGTCACATTTGGTGCCCTCCGTGCACAAACCAGTCCACACCGGTTCACAGGACCCCCAGTCCCTGCTCTGGCACGAAACTGTAGAATGGAAAGGGGAGTGACCACTACCCTGTCCATCACCACCCCAGGGGTGGTGCTCAGAGCTCCTCCAGAGGGTCCCTGGGTTCTGCAATCCTGTTTCCAAAGTTGGCAGGGAACTCTGGGAGCATCTGAGTGGCCAGGCAGGTGACGTCAGAGGCACCTTCTGATAGGTGGTCATCTATATAGATGACCAAGCCCGCTCTTATGGCTTGCAAGATTCCAGCAGGACTCCCCTGCAATCTCCAATTGGACTTCGAGCCAGCTGTCCAACTTTAGTGGAGGTAAGCCCTTGCCTTCCCACGCAGGACAGTACACCCATGCACTGTGTCACTTGCAGCTGCCAAGGCTTGTTTGCATCTCCTCCAAGGGATCTTCAGGCTAACTGCAGCTCCAGCCCTTAGCACTCCTTCCTGTGATGCACAGCCCTCTGCGTGGTTCTCCTTCGTGGGATCCCTTTCTGTAGTGCTGCATGGGCTCCTTCTATGACTTCTGGGTCCCAACGCCTGTGGGACTCCTGTGTGTGCTGCCTCTGCTTCCTTGGGCTCTCTGTGTTGCTGAGGGTCCCCTCTGACTCCCTCTCCTGGGTTGAGTTCCCCTGGGCCTTGCTGGTCCCCGGCAGTATCACCTTTCCACTAACCAGGAATTTGCCTTTGCCAAGGCTTGTTGGTGCAATTCCTGCACTGACACCCGTCTGCAATCTTCACTCCAGTGTGGGACATTTTCTGCATCTATCAGGAACTCTTCTCTGGTTCCAGGGCCACAGTGCTGACCTGTTTTTCCTTACTGTCCACCAACTCCTGCAAAACAAAGCTGGGTGGGTAGTAGCTCCTACTCCTCCTGGATTCCACTGACCCTTTTGGACTTGTCTGGGTGTCTTCTTTTCTTTTTTTTCTTCCTTTTGGGTGGTTTAGGGAAATTGCAGTGATTTACTCCTGCTTTCCTGGTCTCTGGGGTGTACTGTGTTACTTACCTCTGTGGTTTTCTGGTACTCCCAGATCCCCTCTACACGTTCCACTTACCTAGGTGGGGGTCCTGTGTTCACATAAAAATTTTTCTAGTTTATGGTTTAGGCTCCCCCTAAGGTCACTATTGGTTATTGCTATTTCCACTGTCTTCTAACCTTTTCTGTGTCTATTACTGTTAACTAGTGCATTACTTACTTCCTATTGGAGGGTTGCCCTTCTAGTATTTTGTGGTATTTTGTGACCAAAAATAAAAGAACCTTTATTTTTGTACAACTGAGTGTTTTCTTTCTTGTGTGTAAGTGCTGTGTGACTACAGTGGTTTTGCATGAGCTTTAAATGTCTCCTAGATAAGCCGTGGCTGCTCATACAGAGCTACCCCTAGAGAGCCTGGCTTCTAGATGCTGCCTACACTTCACTAATAGGGATACCTGGACCTGGTATAAGGTGTAAGTAGCATAGGTACCCACCACACACCAGGCCAGCTTCCTAAATGTACCCACTGCGTTTGTTGGCACCTCCCTGAGGCGTATATTGTTTCTTCTCAAGCAATTTTTCAAATCTTCAGCATGGGCCTGTAGTGTTGTTGATCTCAGAGCTGTATGGCCTCTTGCTGTAGTTTTCTCATCTCGGCTAGTCTCATGATCTTTTAGGCTGAAGACCCCGTCGCCCATGTCTGACAAATCTCTATGGACCTCCTTAAGGTTGGCTGATAGGTCCTTCTTAACAGTCTGGTGGTCATCTCTGAGGGATGGAAACAGGGCCTCCAGTAAGGATCAAGTCACCGGGCCCTCTGTATCATCACTTTCGGATAATTGGTCTGACCCTGCATTTAACGGTCTGTCACCAGGTTGACAACCAACTTGTGTGGCCAACATCTCTTTAAGGGAGCAAACCTTTTTCGCTTGCGTTGTAGTTAAGGATCCAATGGTGCTCCATGGAGAAACACGTTAACAGAGGTCGATGGAGAAGGTGCACTTCGGCTGAAATTGTCACTGAAGCATGACCTGGAGGGAGCCTCTGCAATTTAATAATTTTTAAAATATTTGTTTAACTATTTTTCTATTTTATAATCCTGAGGTACAGTATTAAGGTTTTAATCTGCACTTCTCTATAGGACAGTAAGGCCCGCTACAGTGAAAAACAGCTTTTGGATGAGGACATGTTAACATTACATTTCTATATGTCCTACTTTTAAATACCATGCACCCTACCTTGCAGGCTATAAGGCCTACACAGGGGTGATGTATTAATATTTAAAAGGGAAAATTTGCCTCATCAAAAGGATTTATTTTGACAGGTCACATTGTGGTTTTTACTGCGTTACAGTCAGGCCACACAAGGTAGATTTGAAGCCATTTTTGAGCTACCACTGTAGTGGATGACATAATAAGTGCTTCAGCTCACCACTGTCATTTAACTTTCAGGCCCTGGTTACACTCTGTATCATATATTAGGGATTTATAGGAAAGGGAAGCATGCCAATTAGGAATATGCCAATTCAACCATGTGTAAAGAGTGAGCAGGGGGACTTTACTACTTGTTAGCAGGGGCAAGGTGCACCAAGTTCTAAAGCCACCAAAAATATAAGGCCAGAGTTACGAGCTTTTTGTGCAGGGCAGAGCCACAAGGATTCCTGCTGTGCTACCCTGCACCAAAAGAAAAGGGCAGGAATGCACCATACCTATGTGATACAGTGCATTCCTGTCCTTTCCCCTGCACTGTTGCACAATGTGCTGCCATACACCAATGCAGGCAGCCTTGCAGCATGGTGCAAGGGTGTCTACAATGTAAGAATGATTGCTTTTTTGCAGGAAGGGATACCAAAAACAAAAAACAAAAATGGAGGCATTTTCATTCTTCTAAGTGTGCTGCAAAATGCAGCACACATAGAAAGTGGAAACAATGAGGACAAATAAAGTTATTTCTTCTTATTGTGCCTCCCTTACACCTCCCCTTGAAAATCTGGGAATGTGGAAACACCTACCGTAACACCCATGGCATGCCTCCCTATCACAGTATGAGGCACCGCAGTGTGTCGAGCTGCGTTGCCTCATTCCATATCTACCAGATAATGAAAAGCCATACAGCATGGCTTTATGTGGCCTTGTAGATATGACGGTGCAGTGTGCGTCACAGATGTGTCAAAAAAGTGATGCTATGGTTGCACACTGGGGCTTGTAAATAAGTCCCATATTGTTCAGCAAAAGGCAAAACATTTAGTGTGACAGTGCAGATAAGGCGGATTTCCTACAGAACCAATCAGCTGGGTCAATCTAAAACTCTAACAGAACCCGAGCATAGAAGCTCAAGTTTATTTGCTGTTTGTGTAAAAAGTCCAACAACTGCTTGGTCACAAAGGTGGAGCAGCATACAACCTGACCTTGAATTCTGCATATGGCACAGGGCACTCTGACAGGGTGGCTCTTGCTTGGTTCTGTTAAGAACATAGGTAACATCTAATAAATATGTGAACTATTTATGGCAGTTTAGTTGCTAAACACTGAGACATTTACATGGTTTCAAATGCCCTAAATATACAACAAAATGATTTTGTTTAAAGTATATCTAAAACAGATCTTGAACATCCTCTATTTTTTTGAAAATCCTCTGCAAAGTGGATCCAGTTGGAGGGAGTAAGTCACCACCCACAATGGGTAGAGCTACATGTTGTGGAATTTTCAGCAGTGTGTGTCTATATTAGATTCAGTATTTCATGTATGGATAGACACCCCCTTTGCACTATAAACATCTTAGTCACAAAGATTTTTAATATGTAAAATAGCTATTTCAACAGAGTACCCACATTTCAGATTATAGTACCTAGGTTTAATGGAGATACGTGAAGCTGGGTAACTTTACATCAGCTCAATCAGCTTCCAGCAGGCAGGTCGCTCCTCGCTTCACCACCCCACGCCACCTCCTCACCATCCGTTTTCTCCTTTAGGGAAATCCCCTGCTGCTGCGTCCCGCGGCCCCTCCCGCCTCCCCACACCTCCTCACCGTCTGTTTTCTCCTTTAGGGAAATCCCCTGCTGCTGCGTCCCCGCGGCCCCTTCTGCCACCCCCCACCTCCTCACCGTCCGTTTTCTCCCTTAGGAAAATCCCCTGCCGCTGCGTCCCCGCGGACCCTCCCACCTCCCCCCACCTCCTCACCGTCCGTTTTCTCCTTTTGTTTTTCCCGCCGCTGCCATCCTCTGCGGCCCCACCCCCCAGCCTTCCCATTTGCCCAGCCCTCCCTCCTCCCAGCTGCCACGCCCTCCCCCCCCCTTTTATGTTAGCCGCGGCGCGGACGCACCAAAGGCAAGCCCGTCTGTGCCCGTCCGTGTCAAGGCCGTGCCCAGCGCCAGTCCCCCTGGCCCTCTCAGACAAACCTACTCACCCCTCACCCTCCACTCACTCAACCCAGGCCCTCACCCCACCTGCACCTTTTCCAGCCCCACACACACTCATGGCCCCTTCACCTGCCACACCTGTCATTTCTCCTGCTCCTCATGCCTCACACCACACACAAACCATAGCGACCCCCCTGACAACAAACACAACACTCCCAACGCAATACACACCTGCTCTGCCCCCACCCCCACCAACCAGCCCCGCAGCACACCACCCCACAACCAGAACACACCCTGCAACAACACCCTCATGCACCACACCAACACCACCCACCACAACCACCTCAACTGCCTGCTCCTCAACACCCACTCCCTTCACAAACATGCCATAGAACTCTGGGACCTCATCACATCACACTCACGTGACATCGCCTTCCTCACGGAAACCTGGACCAACCCCTCCTCGGAACCCGACATAGCCATCGCCACCCCCAAGGGATACAAACTCCAACGCAAAGACCGCCTCAACAGACCAGGTGGTGGCATCGCCATCCTACACAGGGACACCATCAAAGTCACCACCAGCTCCCTAATCCACATTAACAACAACTCCACCCTCAGACGTACACTAATCTACAGACCACCAGGACCACGCCCCGCCTTCTGCGACACCATCGCCAACACCATCAGCTCGCACGCCCTCACCTTCATAGACTACATCCTCCTCGGTGATTTCATCTTTCACTTGGAGAACCTTCAAGACCACAGCCCTACCTCCCTCATAGACAACCTCACCAACCTCGGACTCAAACAACTGGTCACCGCACCCACCTACTCAGCAGGACACACGCTCGACGCAATTTTCACCTCAAGCCAACACATAGCTTACACCCACACCACCGAACTCCTCTGGACTGACCACCACTGCGTCCACTTCTCCTTCACCAAACCCCCCACACACCACCATCAACACACCACACCCTACCGCATGTGGGACAAGATCCCCATAGAAAGCCTGAACTCCCAATTGGCTCACAACCTTCCCCCCCACACCAACGACCCAAACACAGAAGCACACAACCTCTCTAAATGGATCACTACCTGCGCAGACACACTAGCCCCCCTCAGAAAACACATCGCCACCCGCAACATCAAGAACACACCATGGTTCACCCCCGAACTCCAAGCGGAAATGCCACCAAGCGGAGAAAATATGGCGACAAGAACCCTCTACAACCAACCTCTCCACCATCAAAGCCACCATTCGCACCCATCACCAACTCATACGCACCGCCAAAAGAGATCACTACAAGACACGCCTTGACAACAACTCTCTAAACAGCAAAGAACTCTTCACCATCATTAAAGAGCTAGCCAAACCCAAAGCCAGCAACATAGACCCCACACACACACAGCCCCTATGTGACACCCTCTCCAACCACTTCCACCACAAAATCCTGGACATCCACAATAGCTTCATACCACACACACCCACCACACACAACCCTCACTCACCCATCTCAACCCCCACTCATGAACCCCCACCACACTCACCACCTGGGCCCCCACCACACACGAAGAAACCGAAAAAACCATGAACTCCATCCACTCCGGATCCCCCTCTGACCCCTGTCCACATTGCATCTACAACAAAGCCAGCCCAACCATCGCCCCCTTACTCTGCGACATAATCAACTCCTCTTTCGACTCGGCCACCTACCCAGACCCCTGGAAGCATGCGGAAATCACCACGCTCCTAAAATAAAAACAAAGCCGACCCGGAGATCCTCTCCAACTATCGCCCCATCTCCCTCCTCCCTTTCCCCGCCAAGGTTGCCGAGAAACTAGTCAACGCCCGCCTATCCCACTTCCTCGAAGAAAACAACACTCTTGACCCCTCACAATCCGGGATCTGCAAGAACCACATAACGGAAACCGCCCTCAACGCATGCACTGACGACATCAGGACCAAAGTCGACAAAGGCAAGTCCGTCGCACTCATCCTCCTAGACCTCTCCGCAGCCTTTGACACTGTCTCCCACCACACACTCCGCACACGCCTCCACAACATAGGAATTCACCACAAAGCCTTAGACTGGCTCACCTCCTTCCTCATTGACAGGACCCAGAGAGTCTGCCTTCCACCTTTCCACTCCACCGCTACCAAGATCATCTGCGGAGTCCCCCAAGGGTCCTCCCTCAGCCCCACACTCTTCAACATTTACATGATCCCCCTAGCCAACATCCTCCGACCACACGGAATCACTATCCTGTCCTACGCAGATGACACCCAACTCTCCCTCTCCCTCACCTGCAACCCCACCACCGCCAAAACCAACCTACACGCTGCTCTCCTCGACACCGCCAACTGGATGACAACTAACCACCTGAAGCTTAACTCCAACAAAACCGAGATCATCATCTTTGGCCCCAACAAAACCATATGGGATGACACCTGGTGGCCCACCACCCTAGGCCCCGCTCCCACCCCCGCAAACCACGCACGCAACCTCGGCATCATCCTGGACCCCTCCCTCTCCATGACACAGCAAATCAATTCACTAACCTCCTCCTGCTTCCACACACTCCGCACTCTAAAAAAATCCTTCAAATGGACCAGAAGACCAGGAAGACAGTCAACCCATGCACTCATCAGCAGCAGACTAGACTACGGTAACGCCCTCTACACCGGCACCACACTCATACTCAAGCGCAAACTCCAGAGAATCCAGAACACAGCCGCACTCCTCGTCCTTGGCCTCCCCCGCCACTAACTAATCTCACCACACCTCAAATCCCTTCACTGGCTGCCCATAGACAAGAGAATCACTTTTAAGATCCACATCCACGCACACAAATCCCTCCACAACACCGGCCCGACCTACCTCAACGAAAGAGTGAACTTCCACACTCTCACCCGCAACCTCCGATCAGCCGACCTTGCACTAGCTACAGTCCCCTGCATCCAACGCACCACCACAGGAGGCAGGGCCTTCTCCTACCTCGCCCCACAACCTGGAACTCCCTCCCACCAACCTCCACAAAACCAAAGACCTCCTACTCTTCAGAAAAACCTCAAGACATGGCTGTTCGAACAGTAACCCCCTTTCACCCCCCCCCCACAAGCGCCTTGAGACCCTCACGGGTGAGTAGCGCGCTCTATAAAAAATTTTGATTGATTGAATATGCATTTTTATTTAAAAAAACTTTGCTGAGTTTGTGATGTTCCAAAAACATAAAGTAGCAAAATCCCACAAAAACTTGTTTTGCAGTACAAAAAGATGTAAGATCTATCTTTGATAGTCAGTTATCCCACACAACCCAAAACAATCCCCAAATTATCCCATTTTCCAAGTTGTGCAAAGCCCACAAATGTCATATTATTCTGGAAGTGCAATTTAAACTTCACTAAGCCCCTCAAAGGGCATGCTACTGGAAGAAAGACTAAATAATAACATATATATGAGTAAGGTTCAGAAAACAGCTGATAAAATAGCTATGAGTAAATTAAGTTCTGAAACTGAAACACACATAAGCCTGAAGGCATAGCTCCAATTGCAAGATCTGTTGAATGTGATCTCACGGATCACAAAACATAGAAGTCAATTTCCTAGTAGGGCCCAATTCACAAAGGTAAACTTAGGCCCATATTTATACTTTTTGACGCAAAACTGCGCCAACGCAGTTTAGCGTCAAAAAAATTAGCGCTGGCTAACGCCATTCTGAAGCGCCATGCGGGCGCCGTATTTATTGAATGACGTTAGCCGGCGTTAGCCGGCGGCACCATCTGGTGTGCGTTAAAAAAAACGACGTACACCAGGCAGCGCCGGCGTAGGGGGATATGGAGCTTGGGCGTCAAGAAATGGGGCAAGTCAGGTTGAGGCAATTTTTTCGCCTCAACCCGATTTGCGCCATTTTTTTTCACTCCCAACCCCCATAGAAATGACTCCTGTCTTAGCAAAGACAGGAGTCATGCCCCCTTGCCCAATGGCCATGCCCAGGGGACTTCTGTCCCCTGGGCATGGTCATTGGGCATAGTGGCATGTAGGGGGGCACAAATCAGGCCCCCCTATGCCACAAGAAAAATAAAAAATAAACACTTACCTGAACTTACCTTAATGTCCCTGGGATGGGTCCCTCCAGCCTTGGGTGTCCTCCTGGGGTGGGCATGGGTGACAGGGGGTGTCCCTGGGGGCATGGGGGGGCACCTCTGGGCTCCTTCAGAGCCCACAGGTCCCTTAATGCCTGCCTTTTGCAGGCGCTAAAAAACGGCGCAAAAGCGGCCGTACGTCATTTTTTTTGACCCGCCCACTCCCGGGCGTGATTTTTGCCCGGGAGTATAAATCCCACGCACATGCCTCGGAGTCGATTTTTTAGACGGGAATGCCTACCTTGCATATAATTAACGCAAAGTAGGTGTCCACGCTAAAAAATGACGCTAACTCCATGGACTTTGGCGCTAGACGCGTCTAACGCCAAAGTATAAATATGGAGTTAGTTTTGCGTCGAAATTGCGTCAAAAAAAACGACGCAATTTCGGCGCAAACGGAGTATAAATATGCCCCTTAGACTTTTAGTCTACGTTTAGACAAAAAGTCTAAGTTTATGACTTTTAGGTATTCCTATTACGAGTAGTATCTTTACGTCTACACTCGGGCAGATTATCCACACTTGGGGCCGATCATCTGCACTCACAGCGGATTATCTGCACTCTCGCCGATGAGGCAAAAATCCATATTGACACACCTCTGTAAGTGCTTACCATCCCCCCACCCAGCTCCAGCTGAAGCCTCTCAGCCCACACCCAATTTCAGCCTTGCTGCACACATAAAAGCAAAGCTGCCACAAACAATCCCTTTCAGACCTTTCAACATGTCGCTGAATGTGTTTTGCCCCTTGCTATGCAACAGGATTATTTGAGCAGGAGGAGGAGGAGAGTAGAGAGGATCTTCAGACAAAGGACCAACCTCTTTGGGATGTCCAGCCAAGGTGTCATGACCAGATACCATATTCACCCTGATGTCATCTTGGAAATGGTTTGTGAGTGGGAGCAGGGTCTTGACTCTGTGACCTGCTGTTCCCTCGCCATCCCAGCATCCATCGTCAACATCCTAGCAGGTCTCCATTTCTTTGCTACGGGGTCATTCCAGAGGATCTCTGATGAACATGTGGGCATCTCCCAGGCATCCCAGTCCCGATGCCTGCATCAGGTACCTAGCTGAATCAATAGGAGGGACCATCAACACATACGGATGCCCCATGCACTGGCCAGAAGGCAAAGGGTAGCTAGGGATTTCTACCTCATTTCCCTGTTCCCACATGTACTGGGTGCAATGGATTGCACTCATGTGGCTCTACAGCTACCTCATTACAATGCACACATCTTCTACAACAGATACAGCTGACATAGATATGTATTCCACAGGTCACCTCTTGCCCGGCGGATGGCAGCGGCAGGATTTGACAACATGTGGCTACTGGGTACGTACCAAGCACCACACAAGTATGATATGTATAATAGTGTTTCTATATGCGCTCAACCATTAGACAACACTAATCCTCATGCTAAATACGTGCCCCCAACAGGCACAGTATGTACCATTTCTTACAGCATATACTGTACAGATGCATGAGGGACATTTACAGATATTACTCATCTCCTTCCTCAGGTGATGCTGCCTATGCACTCTCCCCTCACCTCACACCATACAGACGTGCAACCACAACCACTGTACCTTAGCAGAGGTACAATAGGGCACACAGACATACACAAGCCATCATTGAGCGCAGTTTTGGGCTCCTGAAGTAAAGATTTAGATGTCTTGACCATACAGGGGGTGCTGCTGTAGTCCCCTCAAGTTTTGTGCAAGATCATAGTAGCCTGCTGTGTTTTGCACAACATAGCATTACATCATGGCTTACACATACCTGTGGACCCTCAGCTTAGTCTGAATTCAGGCAACTGGGCTATTGTTCAAAACAGAGGGCAAGGTATGCAGGTGCGTGAGCAGCTGATTGACACTTTTTTCACCTGAGCATTATGTGAGTCATGGTCTTCATGTGGTTTGTAGTCTGTTTTCAATGATGATTGGTGGATTTTTAACACTCTGTCTACATATGCCATCCTGAGACTACTTTGTAAGCCATACATGATGTCTGTATACAACAGCTGTTGCTAAGAGTCAAAAGACTGGTCATGCATTACGCCATGTGCCCCTGTCAGGGACTAGCGTGGACAACGTCTCTTAGGGCTTCATTGAGTCTGGGGATCAAATGTCTGCATGTGTGAGACCTCCCGGGACAGTGTCGCAAGAGGGCTATGCGTCAGAAAGGGCCTCGCCCATTTGGGTGAAGGCGCCACATCAGAGGGTGAGTATCTGTAACCAAGGGGAAATTCCTGCTATGAGATTTCACAGTGTAGTAATACTGCCCCCAATGTGGTGAATTACCTACAACTGTGTGGCCTCTGCCCCAGGGATGTTTGGCAGCTGCATGTGAGTTGTGCCACTCCAGGCCTGTGGTGAATTATAGTGGAGATTGGGCATTTACCCCCTTTTTTCCATGGAATGACTGAGACTACAAGACCCAGAATACATAATGATCATCTGGCCCAGATCAGCACATCATGAATGTACCAGGTACATTTTACAGGGCTCCATGATCTCAAAAGGTCTTCTTCATTATTCAGACTAACACCTACTGGTCACATTCAAAATGTGTAGCTATTTCGAATTGTGTGTAATGGAGAGTGCATCACACATGCAGGTCTCATGTTACTCTATGATTACATTTCACTGTCTTTTGTCAAGCCAACAGGCATCTTGCAAGACATATGACATGGAGTAGCTACCACAAACGGTGCATGTAATGTTATTCTAACACATACAATGCTCCAACGGTACATCTTGGATTATTGCATCAAGAAGACACACTACCCTGCAGCATACAGTAAATACACTCCATTGGCTGTCTCCTACAAAGAGCCCCAGGTATGCAATGTGAATGTGCACCCACTCTGTGAAACCCCAAGGCACATCGGTTGTGCAGAAATGCCAGCAGATGCTCGTGCTGCTCATTCTGCACAACGGATAGTGCTGGTGGAGATATGGTGCCTGCACTAGCACCAGTGGGTATACAATCATTGGAATAGGAGCATAGACCTGTGCTGATGATTGAAAAACTTTGCCACTGCAGCCACAGTACAGATTAGATACGGGTGCAAAGGCAAAGAAGTTGTTAGGAGGTGCACCTACAGTGTGCCTCATAAAAGGTGGCCCACTGTCAGTGCATACCCTCATGGGACCCCCCTATGGGGGAGACAGGTGGTCCTAAAGACCCCACAGACATACCTTAGCAGGCGGGTCGAGTCACCCACTGCACCTTCCTGCACAGGCATCTCTAATTCTCCCTCAAATGTGCATGCGGGTTGACATCTGCACAGTGCTACGGTACGATAGCTCACTTGTCAACATGACTGGGCTGCATACAGGGTAGTGTGAGTGTGCGGCTGCCACAGGGGCACTGCATCATTGTTATGGGGCTCACTTTCCCACACTGCACCTTTTTTGAGCCTCGTCATGGTGCAGACAGAGAAAGAGTGCCCCATGTACAAGCATGCCACATTCATTAACGTGGACAGCAGCATGCTTCTGTTTGCCTGGGGCCACATAATACTGGGACTACTAGGCAAACCCCCTCTCAGTGTGCAAGCCCATATCAGTATCACTGACTTTGAAGGTGCCTCGTCCACAGATCCTTCAGCTATGTTGAATGAGGTTGGTTCAACAGGATGGCCATGGATCCTGCTTGGAGGGGATGCTGACTCTGAATGAACATGAAATGGATATCAGCCCCTCCATATATTGAAGGGGTTTTGGAGTGCTGTTCACTGCTGATGGTGGATAAAATTTCAAAACACAGTTTTGAGCCTGAGTCACAGTGGGCCCCCACACTTGGATGTCTCATTGTGAAGATTGTGCCCCAAGTGAAATGACTCAATGGTGTCTGTACTAGTGCGTAGGTCATGGGCCTGGCCAGACTGGCCAGGGGGGTTATTTGGTGTTTGCCTAGGGGGGCTGGAGGGGGGAAGGCAAGTCTCATTACTGTGTTTCGGTTCAGAACTGGTGCAGCAGTAGGTGCCTCCAGTTGCAAATCAGCAATCCTGCAGGATCCATACACTTGCGTTTACTGTCTCTGTGTCAGGGCTGGTGTGACACATTTTCCCAGTGCTGCTATTGGTTCCCAGTCTTGCTATGTACCTCTGGCCCTTGGTGTACTTGGCAGCATGTGCCCAGGGATTGACATGACAACCTGCATCAACTTTGGTGATACAGAACAGTCTACTTAGATTTAAGCAAGATATGTTGATCACATGTACCATTATGCAATGCAAAGGGCCAAACTGTGCTGGGAAGTGCTGTAGTGTAGTTTCTATATACAAAACATACAAAACCTTCCCTTCCTCCCTTAGTATTCCTGCCCTTCTTACATGACTGAAACAAAATGGTTCCAGTGTTTCCAAGGGAAACCAAATGCACACGTCTCCACAACAGTGGCACATATGTCACATGTAACGTTTAGCTAGCTGTACCAACTATGCACAAGTACCAACTGGTGTACAGCACCAACAGGCAGTCTTTGCCTTTGTAGGAGGCTGGCCCTGTATGTAGTGTGAAAAGCAAGGCACACTGTGCAGGGGGTCCAAGCGACCACGCATTGGTTTACAGAGGTCAAAACTAGACCACCCAATGCTCTAATTTTTATAGTAGCTTGGTCGAGCAGCTAGGCTTATCTTGGAGAAGTGCAAAACACTTGCTGTACTCACAATATCAAGAAATGAAGATATGCACTCAAAAGAACAACTTGAGAGCAATTTACAAAAACACTTCAGATTTTTTATATACATTTGAAGAAAAAGATCCTCAAATCAGGGAAGTACTTTTTAAGTTATGAATTGGTGACATTTTAATAAGAATAGTCTTTTTGTGCGTAATTATGCACCATAGGAATCAATTAAAAAAATACTTTAAAATTCATATAAAATCAGGCAATGTGATTACCTTTTGTAGGTATGTTGAGGTTGTCAGTGTGCACTGTGGACCAGCTGGAGAAGTTCGGGCAGCTCCCGGTTTCAGTAGGAGCAGCTGCAGGAAGTCATTGGAGCTGGTGCCAGGCCCTCTGGGGACCGCTTGGAAAAGGTGCCCTTGGAAGCAGGACGTAGGTCTCTTTGAGGGTCGCTTGCAGGTCAGCAGGGCACTCTGGTGGTAGGTGTAGGTGGTTCCTCAAGTCCATTGACTGGGGCCTCCTCCTGGTCGTTTCACAGTCTGGAATAGACTGTTCTTCTTGGTCTTCGAAATAAGGTGATCAGTACATGGGCTATTGCACGGTTTGGCCACTCGAGGGCGCAGTGCCACCAGGCTTGGCACACTGGTAAGGTTTGAACTCATGGTCCTGCTGGTGAAGGCTGTTGTAGCTGTGGCGTCCGGTTCGTTGGTGAGGAGCCAGTCAGTGAAGTGGCCTTCATTGTGTCTTTGGATCCTTGATGTTGTAGAGTCATGCCTTGACTCTGGAGGGAGATCTTTGGCAATTTGTGAAGAGTGGAGGTCCTCTGGGGTTTGTAGAGGCCATCCAATGTCCATACACCCCCTCAGTGGCGATTGTCGAGTCCTGGGTGCAGCAGGGAGAGTTTGGTGCCTTTTCTTGGTGCAGCAGGATCTTCTTTGTTGCTGGTCTTCTTTCGTCCTTGGAATCTGATTTCTTGGTATAGGGATATCCACTAAATACTTTATTTAGTGGGCATTTTAGGGGGTATCTTGTAGTGACCAATGGGTCATCTACTTTAAGGTGGCTACACCGACTAAGTGGCCACTTCCTGTGGGCAGAGGTCACTTCCATACACCTGATTGGCTATCTTCCATTCATGCAAGACGGAGGAACATTAAATAGAGGGGCCACCTCAAAGCAACACCCTGGGGGTAGCGCAAGCCAGGACTGACCACTCCTCCAGTCCTTTGTCTGGTTTCCTGCCTTTGCTCCCACCAAAAATGGGGGTTTGCAACATAGGTGACCATCTGCTGCTAGCAGCAGACCTGGGGGTTGAGTTTCAAGGGCGGTAAGTCTTTGAAGCTTGCTAGACTGGCAGTGCACATTCCTGAGGGAGAGGGTTTTAGCACCTCCACTCAGGAAGGGCTTTGTTTTGAGTCCCTGAGAGCAGGATCTCTCACCCCATGGGCTCAGAGTCTTCTCTGATGGTGGCAGGGTGGTTGTGACCAGCCAGCAACCGTGCCAGGGTAGTTGGCTTTTGCAAGGGGGGCACCTCTAAGGTGATCCCTGGGTACATTTTGTAATAAATCCAATATTGGTACCAGTTTGGATTTATCATTCTGAGTTGTTTGATACCAAACAACCCAGGGTACAGGGTAGCCATCATATAGCTGTGAAACTCGTACTGAACAGTGTCCAGCACATGCATAAAAATGGCCCCAGTTCACTTACTATGTCCCAGGTTTGGCAAGGACACAGTAGGGGCATATTGCTCATGCATCTAAGCCCACACATAAAGTATAGCGCTCCCTGCCTTACGGCTGTAAGGCCTGCCAGAGGGGTGACTTACCTATAGTGCATGCAGTGTGTAGTAGACAGGGCACACATGCTGTGTGCAATGTTGAGTTTGTCTTTTGGGATTGCATCATAACACTCAGCCTGCAATGGCATTGCTGGGTGCTTCTGGATGCAGAGTCCTAGAGGGTGGCACGATCTGTGCTGCTGCCCTTAGGGGCCTCCTCTTAGTACCCCATGCTCTGGGTACCTAAGATACATTTACTAGGGAGTTATAATGGCAGCTAAAGGGGTTGCCAATTGTGCCAATTCATCACAACAGTTTTAGGGAGAGAGATCTGGCCCAGGAAACCTGGTTAGCAGGGGCCCTGGACAATAACAATGTTAAGACTACATCAAATATCATGCAAAAAGTGGGTGCTAACCAGCACAAAAGAGGCTTTTTCTCACTGACTTAGCATGCCAAATATGGCACCTGCCATGTAGATTGACTGATGTTGTCAGGGATCCTCCAATTCACGGAGGCACAGCTTAGCAAAGGTCATAACCAAGGCCAGGTTTATATATGTACCCCCATTCAACCATTTCTGTGGAATCAGACCATGCCACACATCAGTTGACATGAAATAGTCAGTTTAAGACAATCCAGTCTGCACATTACAGGATGATCATAGAAAGATGCTTAGGTGTGGACAGATCCATCCAGACTGTGTCCTATCTTCTCTTGAAGACTCACTTAGGAAGAGGACTAGGTAGCAAGGACAGGGGACACTGGTCCCACTTTAGAAAGGTAAACTCAGACAGTTGATCTAAGTTCACAACAAACATCTTTGTAAACCTTTGCGAATTGGGCTTCAATATTGCAATGGTGATGAAAGTGAGGCTTTGTCAGTACAGGAGTGTATATACCTCACAATTATGTCATATGCCAATGTGTGAGTAATGTCAGGCCATTACAGTGATAGCACATATACATTTGGGATCCAAGTCACCTAAGGAGTTAGTGAGAGCAAAGGAGAACAAAGAAAGGTCTTGCTTCATGTACTTATGTGTTGTGTCCTGATCCATACCCCTGCTATATAATTTTATCACTTTTATTTCAGTGGACCCGACAGGCCATGAAGACCAGGGAGAGGACCACGGACAGGGAAGGGCATTCTTTGGATATCGGTGGGCAGGGCCTCTGTCTTCAACAGAAGAGGAAGAGAAGGATGTGGGACCTCAAACATCTTCAGGCGTGGGAGTACGCCCACCCAGACGGACACAACTTCAGCTACCAACAGGGTGGAGGCTGCGGACACTGTATTGGGGTCAATAAACTGGATACGTCTGGGCAGGTAGGGGAGATTTGAACCCACCCCCTGAGACTGAAGTATTGGACCTGCCAGAGGTGTCACCTGGTCATGCCAAATTTACATCTGAGCCTGCCCTTGACCCCTCCCTACCTTTTGAGGCTGCCAGTCTATCACGGGCCACAGCTACACCTCTTGCCTCTAGTCCCCCTCCAAGTGGCAACTGGGGGACATTCCTTGTGTGCTACCCAAACCTCTTGCTGTTATGTCACCCCGTGGCTATATCCCAGGAAGGGATGGTGGCATCTAAGGATGAGCACTGCATATCGTCTCGGCCCCTACAACAGATCCTTGAGGAACTGCGTAGGTCCTGAGAGAAGAATGCAGGTTCTCTTGCTGCCATCAATATCACCCTCACTTCCTTGGGTGCAGCCATGATGGCTTCCCTGTCCCAGCGTCCCACCCATACCACCCCCCATGTGTCTCCCTGTTCGTTCTCTCCCTCTGCTTACCCCCGTACCTCCTGTGTGTCCTATTCCTCTGTGGTGTCAGGTCTTCCACTGGCCAGCCTGGAGGAGGCCACAGGGGCAGAGCAATTTGCGATTATCGAAAAGGAGAATGACCAGGATGACATGGACAATTGACGTTGATTAGACATTTGTTTTGCCCTTGTAAATAGACTGTTTCCCCTGATGTTTCCTGACGTGTTTTATGTTTTTTTGTCCCACCCCTCCAAGTCCCCTGCCCATTCTGGATAAAGAGCATCATTTGATTTTGTTTCTCCCTTCCTAATTGACATTTGTTTTCATTCCATTCATGAATAATCACTGTGTTGTGCTGCTTATTGTATTTGCTGGAATCAAAGTAAGGAAGTATACAAATGGAGTGGTTTAGCTATGTCTTCACCATGATACCTTTGTACACAAGTGGTTCTGCTAATAGACATGTCTTCGCCACATTTGTCAACAGATATGGCCTACAATCACATTGAGCAAGTGGCCTTCATCAACTATTACTCAACTCAATTTTAATGTGGATTATGTATGTTATTTACATTATTTTGTGCAAAAATATTACAGTGCTCAAAGGGGATCTCCTTTGCGCCTTCTCAATTTTGGTGGTGAGGAACATTGTGAGGTTGGGCATTTCCTGGGCCTCGGCCATGAATGTTAGTGTGGTTCCTGTGCGGGGGCATCCTGGACAGGGGGTGGTGGATTCTGTATGGAGGGGTGCATCCTGGACAGGGGGTAGTGGGTCCTGTATGTGGGGGTGCATCCTGGACAAAGGGTGGTGGGTCCTGTACAGGGGGGATGCATCCTAGACAGGGGGTGGTGGGTCGTGGACAGGGAATGATGGTACATTTAGAGGGGGAGGACGTGACTGTGCAGTCAGGGACGTTTGCAAGGGGAGTGTATTAGTCATCGATTGTTGGGGGCCATGTGCAGGTAGCCTAAGCTGGGGTTGAGGTGATGCAGGTAGATGTGTTTGCTCCCCTCCATATATTGGCGGTGAAGGATGAATTGCTATCATTTTGAGTATCCCTTTCATCATCTTAATTGCCAATGCATGGTATCTTGCACTCTCGTCCCTCTCTATGGCCATGATGTCATTCAGCCTCTTCACCATGTCTTACCAGGATGTATTTATCCTCTCCAACACCTGGGTCATTCTGTGGGAGTTGGTGCATGTCCTGTAGTGAGGCAGGCATGTCAGACTGTGTAGCCCCTATGGGACATATGGCCTGTCTCACATCTGACTGGTGGTGTAAGAAATTCTCCTCCCACTCTCCACCGTAAATAGCTGCTAGTCTTCTCCGCCTGGGATGGTCTCAGATGTGACTTGCAAATCCACCAGCAGAGGGAGAATGGCAAGTGGGAGGTTGTGAGGACGAGATTCATGCCTAGGGGCTATCTTTTCCTCACAAGGGCTGGCATGTACCTCAGATGTTGCAGAAAAGGCCTGGGAGACACTGTCAGAGTAGGAGTGTGAAGGGGAACCTACATGTCTGACCTGGATGTGAGGGCTGTCAGGAGGTGATGTTCGTTTGGTGGTGTGGGAGGAAAGGGAAAGCCTTTGGGATGTAGGAGGAGGAACCATGCTGATCAAATCAGATGAGGGCTTTGATGGCATGCTGTGTGGGCCAAAATTAGTGCTCAGGGGATCGGCCTCTACATCTGGTGTAATCAGGGCCTGATCTTCATCCTCCTCTACTTTCTCCTTCTCCTCCCCCTCCTGTGTTGTTATGGCAACTGACAAGGCAGCTGGGAAGACGAAAGGGTTCTTCCTTTTCATTGCCCAGTGCATGCCACTGGTAGATGGCCCTTCCTCCAGACTCAAGTCATCCTCCTTACCACCTGTGAGACAGAGGTTGCAACAGGCTAAGTATTTGCCTTATAGCATAATACGATGCAACAGAGGGATTGAGTCACATTCTCTTCACACCAACGGATGTTCCGCATGAGACCTGGTTTGTGTGCTCCTACATGTGATAACTCACACTGTGACATTGAGGTGTTCCTTGCAGATGTGAAATGCAAAAGCAAACTCACCAGTTCCAACCACAACTCTGTGTGGCATTGAGGTCCCCCTTGATGTCATCTGCTGGACCAGGAACCTTGAGCGTGTTGCAGAAGATATGGTCCTTGATCCAGCAGCTTGTGAAAGAAGTGATGCCATAGTTAATGTCCTCCATGATTTCTATGTGAAAATGCACACTGATTGTGTTGGGTACATTTTACACACCAATTTCAGTTGTAGTGCTGAAGTGGAAACATCTGCTCATCCTCTTCCACAAGGATTTGGTAGTTGTACACAGGTACATGAGTAGGGTATCAATTCCCTACAACTACATGGCACACTTACCTGACGGGTGTAAGGCAGTGGGTTGGACTGCTGTAGTCAGGATGTCTCCTAATCCTCTGGATGGTGTCCGTATCACTGAAATAATCCTGGCTCAGTTGTAATGTAACATACATATCTGTAGCTAAGTACAAAGGATGGTGCTGATGAATCTCCATGTACATGTCAGAGGTATTGGCCAATGATCTACAAGCTACAACTGGCCCTCAAATCAAGCAGGTATCACAGGCAAGCATGTTTTGGTGCTCACTGCGAGCTGCAGGACAGAAACAATTAGGGTATCCTGTACTGCCTACCTTTGGAGACACCTCAAATTTTAGGGGCATCATGTAACCTAGGTATGATGTGGTTTCTGCCAATTTGTAAAGGAGTCTTCCACAACATGTAGAGTTGGTTCATCCTTGCACATCAGATTATGTCAGTGTTTTGCAGAGTACATGTTTGATATACACAGTTATCAACCAGCGTATGGATAACATTTGTTTTACTCCCCACCTCCCAACAGGGCAACATTGCCCATTGTTGACTATAAGGTCAGCCATTTCTGCTGTGCACTATTCTTCTTGTCAGTGTTCCCAATTTATGTAAACAACATCATGGTCTATTTTACCTGACACTGAATACGGTTATGTACAGCACACATCCTTAAGTCCTGTATTCAAAAGTTAACTAATTTGTGATTATTGGGAAGGGGAGGCAAAGTGAAATAAACAATGGTCTGGGATCACATAATTTGGTCAGGTTGAGAAGCTGGGGTGATCACCACCTTTACTAGTTTCATATTCTGAGTTCACCCACTAGATGTATAGGCTTCTTCTCCTCTATACCCATCTTACCTGCCACAACCCAACTCCCCAAACACAAACCTGCTGGTATTAGCATGCCCCTTATCCACATCATTACTGTTGTTCGTGGTTCTTGGGATGTTGTCAGAAAGTATCCATGTCATGGACTTACAAAGAAGTTGTGACTACTCCTCTCTATGAGAGACTTGAGGACCTATTTTTGTGCCCCTCAATGCACCGGAGCATCACTCTTTGTAGGTCTCCAGCTGCATCCACTAGCACATCATGTCTATGAAGCCACAGCAAGCTACTTTGCATGATTTGGAATGGCCTACTAGCTATGGAGTTTGCCAGGGCTGGACAAATTACTGCGTTGCCTTACTCTGCACTTGATTGGCATTCCATGATGGGGGAGGGGGTATTCCCACACAATACCTATGAAATGTGACACTTCCCCAGAGTGATAGAACCATGTACACCTGGGGAGTCACTGACCCACCTTACACCGCCTGAGGTGAGTGATGACTTGTAACATATAGACTTTCTGCACAGACCTACATAAAAGCCACCTACATGAGGGCTAATGGGAACCCTTAGTTAGGTACTGTACACATGATGTAGACTGTTATGAGCCATTTGTGATTCTGGCCCTAGATGTGATGATCCACCTCAAGTGCGGATGATCTTCCCTGAGTGCGGACATAAAGATTCTACTCGTAATTTACTTTGTGAATACCTGAAAATCGTAAACGTACACTTTTGGTCTAAACGTTGAGCAAAAGTGTATGTTTAGATTTGTGAATCAGGCCTGAACTGGAAAATTCACATAAACTACTGACATCAACAGAAATGAGGCAAGCAGCGACTATTTCTAAACTTGTGTTCCTATAGGAATTTTTTTTAGGAACTGAACACAGAAAAAGTGCTAGAGACTCATTTAGCGCCATCTGTCAGTTATGTAGGGGTATTTTCTTCACTCATTGTAGACCAGCTGCCATATTTAGAGAGCACCACTAGGCAAAGAGGGATTATTGTGTTGGTTATGCTGCTGCTGCAGCTGGCCTATTAAAGGCACTTACCCTATCCTGAGTGTGACACCATATTTAGTGGATCTCCAAGGTAAAGTTTTTTGTTTTCTGAAAAACAAACTTCCAATGCCTTAAGAGATTTTGCCCTGAGTGTGAAGGCAATATGCATTCTCTCTTTGTGGGACACCCATGCATGGGAATATGAGTGATTGTCACCCCACCCGAAGTAGGGTGGGGTGAACTCCATTGTGGCCTGGCAGGCCTGTGGCACAATAGTTGACAGGCTAAGGGTTGATGACGGTGGAACCAGCTGGAGAAAACACAGCTTTGGCGGGGGTGCTCAAGTGCCACCTTTGCCCACTTCACCCATACCTTGGGACACATTTATCTCCCAGTCACACAGTGCAGTGCAGCAAGTCACCTTGGTGTGCTGTGCAACAGGGAAAGAACAGGAATGCACTGCACCATAGTGCAAGGGTGCCTGCATTGTCAGGGGGATTGTTTTTGTGCAGAAAGAGACACCTTCCTGCATAAAAACAATCCCCTTAGGCATTTTCCTCTTTCTATGTGTGCGTAATGCAGCACACACAGACAGAGGAAATACTTTTCTCTGTGCTACATTTTACCTGGGAAGGCAAGGCATTTTGCCACATTCCCAAGTCCACCACTTCTGGTAATTCAGGGAGTACATCAAAATCCATGGAATTTTTGCGGGAACACCAACAAAACACCCATGGAGTGCCTCCCTTAGGCAGAGTAATGCACCACAGCAATCTGCACTGAGTTGCTTAACTCAAGATTTCTGAAGCCACTCAGAGCCATGCAAAGTGGCATAGCGTGGCTATGCAATCTTGTTGCATGGTGAAAGAGCGATGCAACTGCACTTATAAATATGCCCTCTAATGTCTAAACCCTTAGGGCTGCACTAAAATGTAGTCACAGTTCACCCTCCATAAAATAAATCACACACTTTTAGTAAATTGAACTTTTAAGAAGCTTACTTGGCTACAAGCAGACAATTTAAAAGTTAGTGCTGCTTATCATCACACACTGGTAGTCATACCTGACAGAAGGTGTATGAAATTACCATCTTTTCACATGGTTTTCCCCAACTTATGCCCTTTCTGTTTTTGTGGTATTGGAACTCTGACCAATAGCAACCGGACCTGAACTATACTTTGCTGTTGGCCCTGCCTGACACCATGAAAGTGTCTTTATGATTTCCTTATAGATCCTGGGGCCTTTGAAGTGTACTCCTGTGGTTCTCGGTTTCCCTCCATAGCTCCTCCGTGACCTGTGGAAAAATGTATCTGACCTGCACTTCCACAACTTCAGACTGAATTGCAGCTTTATCATGCTCAAAGCTCCCAGTAACTTGACAAAATGAGTAACTCTCATTCTACATTGGGACTTACAACATTTTCAGAAAGCAATCTTTAAACATCCAGAACTCCAGCGGGAATATCCTGCTTCAAATTCCTGATGTTTGGTTCCATGGTGGTAGCTACAATTTTAGCAGCAGCCTCCTCAAGGGGGATTTTTCTTCTCAAAAAGTGACAAAGTCCTTTTCTCCATTGGAGCGTAGACAAAATTTAAATTATTTTTCTCACAAAAGTGACAACCCCCTTTTCTGACGTGGGATTTACAAACTTTTTTGAACTTTTTGAATCTCAGACTTTTCACCGGTCGTGTCCAACCAGTGCTCCGTTGCTACCAGTCTCAAATTGTACCTAGTTCTAGGTCTACCACTTCCATAGCCTATGATTGCCACCTTGTGCTTTTGATGCTATTTCTACTTAAACTTTTTAAAATTCATATCTTCAGATTTCCCTCTTTGGATTTTTTGCTGTTTTGTTCATTAGTGTAATTATGTTTATTAAAATGCACCTTATTTTACTAGTTTGGTGTGCTATTTTTATTACTTGGCGTTTTTATTTTATTACTGTTTTCTACTTTATACTTTGAGCTGAGGTTAACCTAGTGACTGTGAGGGTTCACCTTGACAAAAAAGAATTATTATTCCTTGAGGTGGGCAGTTGCCCACACCAAATATCAAATCACTTTTTTCACAGATAGCAAACAGCAGTATTAGTAAAAAATAATGTGCCACATTGTGCAACTGATGATACTTGCAAACAAAAAGTGGCAAAATGGTGTCGGACACTGCACCGAAGAAAAAACATAAAGGATTCTTCAAACATTTTATAAGGTGATATGGGAGAACAGAATTTGAAGTTAAATGGCTAAACTCACCTTGGCACAGAAAAAAACACTTGATTAACCCTCCAAAATAAAATAGGAAGGAGAAACCCAAACCCAACTTCCCTGGAATAACACAAACGTTCTCTTTCTAAACGAAATAAGAAAATTAAGGAGCGGGGTTTGGTCTAAATTTGGACTGCTTAACTTAATGTTCCCAATATATATTGAACAGAGGAAATTGCCATATAATGATGCCCGTTACACATTATCAGCCACTACCTTTTAGTTCTATCCCAATTGAGTGGTAGACATTTTTAAGTATCTACTGATGAAATTCAAAGCAGCAAATAATATTTTCATTGCACCACTGGGATTGGTGTCAGTGTCAGGTCCAAATGTGTGTGCCATAGTTTTTAAACCATCAATACATCTCTAATTGAAGGGTTAATGCCATTTGAGCTGAAGAATACCTTTATCATTACTTTTCTGAAATCATTTTTTGTAGCTCCCAATGATCCTGCTAATTAAGTATCGTTACACAAGAGGATTCCATGATTAGTACACTTGATAGTTATTACAAACAATACAGCAGATAGATGCAGACGAGGGTGAATGTTAGAATCATATTTCATCATACATTCCTAACCACTTAGTCTATTCCTTACCCAGTTTGCTAGTTTGGTAGACCTAAATTGTGCAACACCGTGTATAGGTTCCCTGCATACTATCAGCCTTTCAGTATTTCCATTCAGCAACTACTATGTGTCTAGCCCTGTCCTTGCACCAGCACTCTATGCATTTTAGCTCTAATTATGTCTTATGGGGCTTGGTTCATGCTTCAGTACAAAAATGTGTAAACAGTGCCCATTTGCAGAAGCATAATGAAGCTACAGAAGCTAATGCTACTGTTTCCTTCTTCTTTCCAAGATGGATCTCGGGAAGGTCATCTTCCCTAGGTTACAACTGATACATCGAACGCGTGGAAAGTTTTCTTTCTTTGTCCTTTTAGTTTGAATAGTATCAGAAAGCATGGAGGTCCTAGTTCACAAAGGTGAACTTATACTTTGTGTATGTTTATGATTTTTTGCAAATCACAAATACATTTTACAGTAGTATCTTTGTGTCTGCTTATTCTCCACACTCATGGTTGAGACTCCGCATTTGAAATTTAAGCATTTGTAAAGATACTGCTAGTAAAATTGCTTTGTTAATCGCAAAAAATCGTTTCCTTTTTAAATCAAGTTCGGAGTTTCTAAACTGAAAACATGGTGATTAAGCATTCAAACAGTTAGGTTAGTTTGCTATCCAGTCTGTAAACTTATTACACACATTCCATGCAGTCATTTTAACAACAGTCAGGACTCTTTTGCGTGTAATACGCATCATTATTATATGAAAGCCTTGTCACATACAGCATTTACCAAGACAACGACTTGGAGGAATGACTAAGGGAGTAGGGGAGAAAGGGGAATGACATTTGGCTCTAACAGAATAGAGATGAAAAATAAAATATGAGTATTAAGGAGAAATAGATAGAAAATGTGGTTGTGTGGACCTGTACCTAGATGTTTTGTCAGACTCTGGAACCTACGGAGAAAGTAAAAGATCTCGGAGCCACCTTAAAAGATGGCTTTTTAAAGACTCACCAGATCAGTAAAGTGTTGTCTTTCACTTGATTGTCCTCAGGACAGTCATTTACCTCCTCCCAGGAAACCTTAGACACATTGTGGCACAGTCACTGGTCAGTTGGCTTTGTACTGCGTTACAAGCCTACTTATTGTGCTACAGAGGCAGTCTCTCCTGAAGTAACAGGTTGCTCAAAATGCCAGGATAAGACTATTAACTACACTAAAGAAACATGGGCACATGAGCAGTGCTTGATATGACTTCCACTGGAATAAAATGAAGAATCCAAGTTCCTATTTATTCTACTTAAACGTCTCTTTAGAGGGAAAACACTAAGGGGGTGACCAATCTCCAACCAGTTGGTTCAAAGTAAAAGCTGAGGTCATACAACAACAAACTATATTTTTAATCAAATATGTACACATTGGATGCAGAAGTTTCTTATATCTAGCACCCAGACTCTGGAATTTCCTGCCTGATTACTTAAGGTATGTGAGGGCCAAGCACACTTTAAGTAGACACATTGATTTTCTCAAACCAAGGCTGTACATAGAGCAAGCATCAGGCAAGGCAGCCAAAATATCCTTACTGAGCACTGTGTCAATTTAGCAATTCATCCATCCAAATAAGCCAGCTCTCTGCCTCTAGTAGCCAAGAAAGAGTATCTATGTTAAATATCATTTGAATGTAGACACCTACCCACGTAATCCCGCCTGATGTCTTTAGTTGTTATGGATAGTGCCTGCAAATCAGAACAATCATGTCACTCACCCCTTACAATACAAGATATAACTACTTGTTACACAAAGCAATGCAAGCAAAGCTATAAGGCTGTCATAGTAAAAAGCAACATGTGAAAATACCACAGTGCTTCCTGCAAGCCTACTAAAATGTGCCCCAGGCTTCAAACATCATCACCAGCACTGTATTGTCAGTCAGCTACACAACTCCATATCAACACAAACAACGCTGGCCATATAATGATTTGCCATTGATTAATCAAGCACAGCAGTTCTTGCAGAAAAGTAAAACGTGTGCTGGTTATTGTCGGTGTTAACACTATATTCATTTATCCTATGCTCTCAAGTGAACCAAGACCATATTTCTCCTGAAGTTGTGTGGCATTAGAGGTGTAGGGCACACCAGCCACCTTCTACCATAGGATACTGGACATGGAAATAGCCATCATTTTGTCCATTAAACATCTGTGAAGTGTCCTTGTGGAGTGTTTTTCCATTGCATCACCTATGGACTCTAGACCTACCAACAAACCAACGACATAACAAAAGAGAAGACCAAACCTTCAGATCCTTTAAAGATTTCTCCATAAACAATGTAATGCTTGAACTCATTATTCAACTCCATGTCTGATGCCAACATCCTCCTAAACCCCGTCAACACTTTTTACAAAAACTATGTGAAAACCATACCCCAATTAAAACAGACAAGTACACACGAAAGTCTTCAGTATCTTGGTACTCTGAAAACCTCAGTAACAATACACATTTCACTACAGACATCAAAAAAGTAGAAGACAAATAGAACTCTGGATTACATTGTGTAACTGAAATCCCTCTGCGTAACACACAGACAAGGCATCACATTAGCCAAAGTCAAGTACTGTATCAGTACCATCAACTAACCCACCAAGAGTAGCAGAACGCTTTTCAAGACAATCAAGCACTGCGTCAACTACTGCCAGACCCACCTGTTTCTCATTCTGCAGAAAGTGTGTTGTCATCAACCTCTTCTTCAGCGAAAAAATACAGAATATCTTACAGCACAAGATTGATTAATTTCTTATGCCCACCCATACCCATTGAATCCTGCAATGGTCAGCCTTCAAAGCCCTATCTCGTGCGCATCTCACTAACAAACTCGCCTCCGACAAAACCACTTCTTATGAAAATGATGTCTTACCCTCAATCTTCATTAAAGCTCTCTCTATGGGAGCTCTTTCATCCCTACTCTATTGGAAAATGCCTGCCTCACTCAAGGCACCTTCCCAGAACCTCTGAAGACAGACAAGATCCTCTCACTCCTAAATAAATCTACATTAGATTCTGATGCACTTGCCAACTATTGGCCTGTCACTTACCTATCATTCATCCTCAGGATAATTGAAAAAGCAGCTATGTTCTACTGAAAGATCACTTCATGCTCACCATCTTCTGCACAAAGATCAATTTTGCTTCAGATCACACTGCGGCATAGAAACTGCTACCTTACACATCATAGACTTTAGCCTCTTGACAACAGATGTGGATGAACCCTGCCTCCTAATATTGCTGGATTGCTCAGCTGCCTTTGACACAAGAGACCATTCCACCCTAACATGCACCCTGGAATCTGCAGTGGGGTACACTGGCAATGTCCTTCACTTGTTCGCCACATACCTTTCCAACCAACATTAGTTTGTTCACATGTGCCCCCCAGGTCCCAATAGATCTCCCTCACCTATAGCATCTTGCAGAGTTCCACAATGTTGCCTGTAATCTTCAGCTTCTACATGGAGCCTCTTCATGCTCTACTCACAGAAGACTGCACAAACACTCGCCAACATGCCACTAATACATGGATTTACTTGAAAGTCTCCTCTGTTTGAGGCATCCAATGCCTCAAACATTGTCTGCACCATCATCCAGATCTGGATGTCCACTGCCTGCCTGAAACTCATACCAACCCAAACAGAATTCCTGCTATTTTGCAAGAATATCAAATGAGAAATAATACAAACCTTGCTCAACGACATGAAACTTGACGGCTTTGAACCCCAACTGTCACCAACCTTACCCTCAAGGAACACCTTGCCAAACAGACAAGGATAGCCTAGTGACAGCTCTCTCGTCTAAAGAAAGTGAAACTGTTTATTCCAAGAAGCAACTTCAGAACTGCTATTCAAGCCCTCTACGCTTCTAGATGGTGTAACATACTGCTCCATGGCCTCCCAGACTTCACTCTGGCATCCTGTAATCACATTCTACTTGTGGCATCAAGTCCCGTCCATGGCCTGACAAAATATGATCACATCATTCCCATCTAGATGGAACTCAATTCACTCAACTTTCTTGGTGTTCCCTGCACTTGCTAAATTTCATCATAACTTTGAAACTGGATTGCAGTCTGTTTTTACTTGCTCAAAGCTGTTTTTTGCAGCAAGTTTAATTTTTGTTGCATGTTTGAAGGATTTTCAGTGCAAAACATAATTTAGAAAACCTAACACTGAGTAATTGTGCTTGTTTATATACAAAATGTAGTAGAAAACGGTTTAGGCACCTTACCTGTTACACAGAAATTACCCATCTCCTCTTCTTTTCCTCCTTGCTCTTCCCTTGTGGCTGATAACTGGGCATTTTGTTGTGGAGAGTGTAAGGAAAGCAACACAAGATCATTTGCATGTATCTATACTTGTATTTCCTTGAAAATCAAGTATGTTATTGCTCATTTGTCAGATAGTATTTTCTTTTTTGGCTTATTCCATTTTTTAATTTGGTGCTTGAAGAACTGTGACTGTATATATGTGCAGGGCAAGCCCATGCAAAGGAAAAGTGTCTGATGGAAGGGTAACAGCTGTTTGCATAGCATTTCATTTTACGATAGTAACATTATTCACTTTTCATTTTTCACTTCTCTTCCCTCATTTGTCACCTTCCCCTCTTTATTCATGTCCTCATTTATGACATCTTAACCTTCACCTCTCATCAGCTACTCTGCATCCTTTACACCTCATCCATCACTCCTTACCACTCATCCTCAAGCCCTCATCCCACACTCCTTCATCCCCCCTCGCCATCCAACTCTTCGCATTCCTCCTCCACCGTGGTCCTTTTTCCTCAATACGTTTTTCTTCTCTAACCAACTTCATTTTTATGAGATTTTAACAAGATTTCCAACACAGAGCACAGTTTGTAATCATAAATACTCGCAATTTTTTTTATATTTTACCATGCAAGAAGGACCATAAATAGTAAGAGGCACTTGTACTTGCTGCAAAACACAAAAACAACAATCTATTCTTATGTCCTTACTCTTTTATCATGTTTGGTGATTTCGATACTCGACGGAAAGCTTCACAAAATGCTGTTTTTGTTTCACCGCCTACATTTTATTGAAAACCTTGTTTATTTGCATGTGTTAGGACTAAGAGCCATTGTGCTCGTACTACCAACACCACCCTTCCTCACTTGAGGCTTCACATCAGTGCTCACCAACAAGGACTAGTTACAGGGGAGGGCTGGTGGAGTGAGGGATGGTGTATGAGTGTGAGTTCAACATGTAGAGATCCATCACATATCAGTATTGTCAAGGTATTAGCACATCGTTAGGCTAACTTGTAAACTTTATGATTATAAATTGTATAGCATTTTTTTTTTAAAGAGTATGAAATGTACTGTTTCACAGGTGCACTCAGTTTGGATTGCTCTTTCAGCACCTGACCGTTCAGACACAGGCACCAGTACTGATGGGTGGTTAATGTTCGCTTGCTGCACTTTCAGCATTTATTGGTTCACGGCCTCGCCACCCATTAAAGAGCTTTTATCTTTCCTTCCACTATAACAGCAGTGTGTTTCACTGTCTGTGGCTGTTGATATTGAGTTATCTGGTAACAATGATCTCCCTTTTCCCCAGTGCCTACACCCTGCCACCCAACTCTTTCCCAGACTGAGGGGTACAAACACCCCTTATATTCTCCTTCCAATCAAATGTCATCTGCCACACTAAGGCTCTGCGTTGTGGTAGTATTGATATCACGAGTAAAGCGTGTCTGTTTCAAGAGCAGCACTTGTGTGAAGGTCGTTGTATCAATTCAGTTTTTTGATGACCAACCACTTCTGTTTAGGTGTTCCCCAACTGGGCACCCCAATGTTGCTAATCGGTCGACTTTACTTATAAAGGAATAGCCGATATTCACACATCTCTGGCTGAACCTATACTGTAGCAAATGCATGAATTGAATATATTCTTACCTTTGGTGATAGAAAATAATTTTTAATTTCACTAAATAAATTAATAAGTAATCTGTAATGCTGTGCCTGATGGTAAAAGATTTTTGTAATTTTTCAGCTCGGAGAGGATGGCATTAGCTAATTCTATGCTTAACAATTTTGCCACGATAACGGCAACAGTCACTTTTCTAGTTTGGTGTGGGTGGTACTGTGCTAATCCTGTGCTTAGAAACTCTGCTGGAAAAACACTATTTCAGGTGAGCTGATTATGGGTGTTGGTGGTATTGTACAGTGTTCCATACAGAGGAGCTTCTCCCCCCCCAAAACCTGGGTTCCTTACTTCCCTTTTTGCATACATAATACATACTTATTAGTGATTTAATCCTTCCCTTTTCATCTACTGGTCTGTTGATGTGTCAGTCACATTTTCTCTGCCCACTACAGCATTCAACATGGGACAGCAGATCAGCCCACTGAAGATATTGGCTAACTTAACTGAGTGACAGCATTCTGCACTTTCACAATGAGCACATCCACACAGAAATTAGTTGCCTTCAGGGCAATGACTAGTATGTGTATGTTTTCTGAGCTAAAAAATTTTTTTCTACCTTTGCCCATTATTTTTTATATTTGAGAGGGTCTGGCAGCTCCCGCATCAATAAAGAATTAAAAAAAACACGACAAAACAAGCACTGACAAAGGCAAATGTCTGGGCAGGCAATGCCAGACCCACAGGCTTTGTCAATGCCTGTTTTAATTGTAACGAGTCCTTCATGGAAGACAGGCTGATAATTTAAATGTTGTATATTTCTTTTTAAAATGATGCTTTTTTAACTGCAGTCCCGACAGAGCAGCAATTGGGGCGGTAGCATGGATGACTCAAGCGTAGCTAATTCATAGCTTGATCATGGGCCAGCTCACCCTGAGCCTGAAACATGATGCCCATCATCTACCCTAAAATGGGAGGAGACAACAAGGGGGGAGAGGGATTCGATCATGGCGCCGAATAGCTTCCTCCCCGCAGGTCCTTGAATGCTCTCACATAAATCCCCATTCCTGGGTGGGATCCACTGGCCTCTTCTTTGCTTGCTATTGTCACGAGCCACGCATGTACTGGTGCAAGGGTACAACCCTCTCGAGCCCTGTCTGGAGATGATTTTATAGCAGTGTCCCTTTTACGATTACTTTAATGCTTCAAAAACACCACACCTACCCGCAGAGAACCGTACTGAGAAGAGTTATAACACAGACCACACTTGGGACACGGCTATTTCAAAATAAACATGGCTTTGCTTTGCTTTCTCTTACAGTAGCTAGGGAGAGACACTTCCTTAGAAACCGTCACTATAGCAGCAGGAATAGGTCTGCAGCCTCTTCCAAGAGGCATTCGCTCCTGTGATACAAGCGGCATCAAAAAGCACCGGCAGCAGCCGTAGTGCTCCTAATGAGCAGTCCATGATGGAGTGTGTGTTTTTTAGTATGTCAGATGCGGTACACCAGGTATTATTTCAAAGCGGCCAGGAATGAAAAGATGTGCAGTTTGTGATAGCTGCACGCTGCCGTCGTATTTATGGTGTCAGCGCTTATAAATCAAGTGCACAAACAAGGTACTGACCCACTAGGCCTTTGAAAAAACACAAGCTGAAAGATTTACTACGGTTTAGTTGCTAGTTATTTATTACAGTATATTATGTCTTGTCAGAATTATTCACCTTGTTTCTATAAATCTGAAGCAGAAAATCCAAGAGGTAAGCGAAGACTGCAGCGGCAATGTGCCTGTTGCAGAACGTGTTCCACTCATTCGATTTCAGTACATAGCAACGAAGAAAACGCCCACCCCTCTTCGATCCTTCAAGTAGTTAAGCCCGCTACTAACCAAAATGAAGGCGCCATATTTAATGAGGATCAGCCACAGGCAGTTTGACCCCTGTTGAATTTCATGAAGCAGGGCACGATGCAGTAAACAAAAAATGGAGGTTCCATATCTAATGAGGAGCATGCCACTGGCACTGTGACCTAACTGAATTTCAAGGAGCAGAGCATGATGCTGCACAGCCTAAAATACCGTTCACCATTGTGCTGGGTAGGGGGCAATAGCGTCATTCTATGTGATAATATTGATGTACTCTGCAGGAGTAGCACCAAAATGTTGGCACCACTCCTGCAGAGTACATAGGGGCCCATTCTAAATAATGGAAGCCCACTTTTAACGCCTGCTCTGAGCAGGCGTTAAAAGTGCAGAAATAAATGTCACAAAGAAATCTGACAGATTTCCTTGTGCCATTTTTTCAGCCACCCTAATGGGGGAACGCCCCCCACTTGCATACATTATGCCTACTGCTGGCTTAATGTGGCGCAAGGGTTAACAAAGTGGCGCAATGCAAGCACATAAATATGCTCCAGAGTTTGTTATGAGACTGCATTTCACACAGTCAGTGGTTTAATGAAACGTGAGGAGGGCCCCTGCAAAGTAAAGGGATGGGTCACTCCCCAACCTAGTCAGGAGCTCTCCGGCACCTGTGTACAGTGTAGTGTTCTGAGGGGGCCCCCTGGAGCTTGACGCCCCTGCACACCGGAGTGGGCCTTTGTTATGCCAGTGCAGCCCTTTACATTATGTACATTATGCACACTACCGACCATCTAATTATTTGACCTGAAAACAACAGTGGATGTAAATGGTCAGCATGATAATACACACAAAAGGTGTGAAGGGGCAGATTTACTCCATATGGTCACAATCACTTTGATTGTGCTCCTGCCACCACTCGTAGCCTTTGTGACACTGTTGTGTTGATTAGCTGACTGGGAATTCTTCCTTATGGAACAGGTGGTCTCTCACACTTGGTCGTGTCATGCTTCATTGTTGACCACCTCTACCCACCCTGGTAGGACAGTGCCACCAGGGAAAACTCAACCTCTTGGTGAACTGCACCAGAGGAAGTTCTTAGATAAGGCTTGCTGGATATTAATGGGATCCAGATAAATAAAAATACATAGCAGAATACCAGTAAAATGTACCTTTAATAATGGTGTCCAATGGTATGATGATAACCATATGTTGACGTAACCATGAGTATAATGACTCAGCCGGTCGTTTTAAAAACCAACATGTTTCTCCGCTCACACTGAGCCTATTCTGATCTGGCGCATGCTTCAGGGCTTTGGATCCATAATCAAGGGCAAGTGGGCAGACACCTATTCTACCTCATGGTGAAGTTGTTTACACACTCAAGTCCCACCTGAGTGGGAAATAGTCTTTTGAACACCCATTTGAGAAAGATTATGATACACATCGAGTGGCTATGCAAATGGTTCGCACTTCCTATGTGTATACAAAGTAACAAGTCCAAAGTTAATTGATTCATAGGTAGTCCTGTTGGGGGTGCCAAAATGGTGTTACACTCAACCACTTCGAGTGTGGTCTTGTCAAGTGGAGATCAGTCAACAAATATTAGTAAATGTTCAAAATACCACTGCACACCCCATTCATTTTTGTAGTCCATTCAGAAATCCTGAGTAATAGACAGTTCAACTTCAACGTGTTGGAACTTTTTATTCCTCCAAGATTCAGGAAATTGTGCAAAGAACAATTAATCCCATGATATAACAGCCGACATGTTTCATCAAAATGACTTTCTGAAGGCTAGATATGTAAGTCTCCCGTGAACTGGAGAGATTCACAGCGATGCACAACGCAGGAGGCAAACTTTCGAACCTGACTTATCAGGGTCGTGTATACTTCTTGATTTTTGTTATATACATTACTTATGGACAATGCCAGTACACGTTTGCTGGGCTGTATAACGTTATTGGACTCTGCAGCACATTGGATATCTCGGGAGACATACATACCTTGCTTTAAGAAAGTCATTTTGACGAAACACGTGTCGGCTGTTATATCATGGGATTAATTGTTCTTTGCACAATTTCCTGAATCTTGGAGGAATAAAAAGTTCCAGCAATTTGAAGTTGAACTGCCTATGACTCAGGATTTCTGAATGGACTACAAAAATGAATGGGGTGTGCCGTGGTATTTTGAACTTTCACTAATATTTGAGAAAGATAACCTGTGAAAATTCATAGGGATAAATCAGCGTAACATACACAACAAACTCAATGGTGAACATGAAAAGTGGAGAACACTGCAAACCACTGCAAACAGAAGTGCTTACACTAGTTGTAATCAAACACACCATGCATCATATAATTCATTAAACTAGATACTATTCTTTAGCAGATCGCTTTTAATCTATATCAATTTGTCCTCAAAGTGGTCATTCCCAAACCGTGTTGAGACACATTACAACTATCATTGTTAAATGTCCTTACCCTAGATTATAGGGGTACAGGCCTCTGGTCTGAGGCTGGGACTATGCCCCTTATAGTCACATTGTGTGGAAGGAAGAAGCAAACACATACACACACTGTGGAGAGCAGCTAGTACCGCGTATGGGTAGGAAATTGTTTTAAAATACATAAGGAGAGGTTCTCATAATATTTTAAAATGCATGGTTCATAAAGCAGAATCAATGAGAACCTATGTTTCTCTTTCACATCCGGGGCACCAATACCTGTCCAATAGTGCCCCAAAGGGTTACTTATCATTATCCTTCACATCATACGTCATCCAGGCTGGTGCCACATAGACATCATCATGAACTCAAAGTGGGATCGTATTTTATAAGTTGAGGTCTGTGAACACGCGGGCAGGGAAGAGAAAAAGGAAACAAGAAACTAGTTATACAAAGCAGACACCTCATATGTCAGCGACCTCAAAATGACTGGTATGCCTTTTTTACGCTGTGGGGTCAGGCCGGGTTGAACCACACTTGTCCATAACCTACCTCTTTAAGTACCAGGAAGAATCTGTGGGGGAAGGGGTGAGTCTAGTCCAATCTCACGAGGCCCACCCCCATACTTACTTCCTCAAAGGTAGCATCGTTCTGGTGCACCTAATCCTCGTTGCACCCGGCCGCTGGTACAGTGACTAAGAGGGGAGTGCACCTATTTCATGGCCCGGTTGCAGTCAGTGCACATAGGGGGATCCACCTCTCACCTCTCTCCTTGTGTAACGTATAAATGGTCAACACTAAGATGAAAAATAAGTACTTTGACCAAGATCAGGTGCAGTGTCAGTGAGAAGCTGCGCCTTTAATCTTTTACAGATTTCCAAAATGTAGAGATCTCTTCATGAAACTGAACGTCTGAGCATGGTGGGGTTTGTATAATGTGACACAACTTTATATTACACCTAGGTGCCCTTATGTACCTGCATTGGCCTTCCTTATATTTACTGCCTCAGACGCCCACCCTGAGTTCAATAAACCCCCCCCCCCGCCCCCCCAGATTTATCTTTGATATTTTACAGATTTACAGATTGGGGTTTATGAAAAAGTCATTGAATCACACACAGCCGTCAGAAGTGGGGCACATCTAATTTGTAGTTTCACTTTCCATAGTCTATGATTAAGGTGACACCTTGTTTTCATATAGATTACTATATTCGTGCTAGAGTCCGGATATAACTAGAGGTAGAGAGCCCTAAAGTCTTCTGCTGTAAGTAAGAGGTCCTTTGTTCACTGACAGTCTGAGACATAAAACCACTTCCTGGATGTTAACCAGTTTGCCAGAGCTTGTGTTCTGCATATTGCTGAAGGATCTCTGCAATAAACACATTATACCACTGGCCTCTCTTACTACCATAAAAAATATAGGTTACACACAATATTCTGTGGCAGGCACATTAACCCTGTAAGCTATTTTATCATGATTCAAGATTACAGATCTCTGCAGCCATTGGATTAAGGACCCCATACAGATCAACCTTATTATTCGCTAAAGCGTGTTGGATATCCAACACAAATCATCGATCAATCACATTATTTAGAGAATCCCCAATTTTCAAAATGACAATTAAAAAACGACTAATGAAATAACAACTCTAATAAATTTCCATCATTTGAATCAATAAATAACTGGTCTGCAGTTCTTAAAGGCAGCCTTTCCCAGTAAAGTAATTAAGTATTTTTGGGACGAAAAAGTAAAATGCACAACTGTTTGGATCGATTGATAGGCACACACGCACAGGTTAGTATGATTAAAAGTAAACCAGACTTTGGGGAAATGTAACTTATATAATATAAATCCCAAAGAAAACTGAGTCAGGAGAGTAGGCGACATGCACCAATAACAAGCAGTAAACATAAATCTAGTTTGGGTTTTAGCTGTGGAAATATTTTTACCACAGTGTTCTGTAATTTCCAGGTCTCTCTATCCATGCTCATATTTTGCACATCTCACTTCTGCATAGTCCACGGACAGGAGTACAAATCAAGTTTACCCATCTTTATACACAGTTTAATTATATAATTAAACCAATATATTCTGCTACTTTCATTAGAGTATGATCATGACTACAGCACATTTCTGTGGGTGTGCATGTGTGTGCTCTTCTGCACATATCTCATGTAATGATCCTGATGATGGTGAACCAGGCCCTCCGGTCAAACTCGCTGTATGGCATTTGACTGCCTATATGCGCTTTGTGTATTTGCATTGTGGGGATGGGACGGTTTCGGGTTTGGTGCACTGGTCCCTCCACATGAAAGTACCTGCTATACACTGCTGCAGAGCTGTTTGTATGAGGCCAAAGGCAGAATCACATGCACACAGCAGGCATCCGTGAGCACTGAATGGCTCGAAGGAAGGCGGCTGAGTCTGTTCACTGCAGTAACGGTTGATTTGTGATGCAAGTAAATGCAGCCTGTTGTGCACTGTGTGTGGGGATCAGTGATCTGTGTAGTTGGGTCGATGAGTGGTGGCAGAACTGCCACATTTAATGTGAGAGGTTCATGAAAGTAAATAGATGTACAGGCTGATGAATGCCCCCCTCAATCTTTGGATAGCCTCTACAAAAACACAATGGGAACTGTTGTAGTGAACAAGCAAAGAATCCTAAATACCAAAAGAACTTTCACACCCCTCACAGACAAGTAGTCACGCACTACCATAAACACTCTTACTCACTCACAAACGAATTCTCTATTTAGGCCTAAAGCACTTGCTAAGAATGATTGCAAGCAAGCCTCGGAGGACTCCCTCCCACCAGGCAGTATTCAGAGCCCATAACAGCGAGTAGCACTGGCAAAGCCAATGGATCTATCTGGTATTTTTCCATTTAAGGCCAGATTTATTTTAATTACCCAGTGTGATTAGTATTCAAGCAGATACACATTTATTCTGCCTTGTACCATGAACATCTTTTCACTCTTCCTTTACTCACCTTCTGACTCGTCATTTGATCTCGTGATAGAAGATAGCCACATGCAGCTTGCAGGTCAGACCACACCTTTCACCTTCTCCCTGAGAGTGGCACAGGCTGTGACTTTAGTTCTCAGACTGTTGCCTCCCTATACTCTGAAAACATGTGTTCAGTAAAGCGGGAAGGGCTGTTACAAACTGTGCCAACTCGTGCATCTGCTATGGTGCTAGGCCACTCAACACTCGTTTTTTGGTCTTTAGGGACTTTCTAAGCTTTAAATAAAGGCCCAGGAACAGTGGAGGGTGAATCATCTACCACCACAGGCACCGTCAACCTTGTAGAACTATGTAGACCAATGCTGGTGCCACAATTTGAGAAAGCATTTTTTTTGCTGCATTGTTTTTGGGATGAAAGCTTTGGAGTTTGCAGGGGGGCTGCCCCTTAGGCGTTTATTTTTTCATGGGGTATTTAAAAAGTGGTAAATGCACTGTTTAAGTATTCTTTAGAAGTAATTAAAATCTCAAATAAGCACAAAGCAAAAACAAGGTATTTAGCTTCCTCTTCAAGGTTAAGTGATCTATAATTTTAAAATCATTGGGGAAGGAGTAACACAATCGACTAGTCTACATCATTTGGACCTTATGTACCTAGACACAAGTAAGGTTACTTTTCTTGCTCAATGAAGTGGCCTGCTTGGCTCTTACACTGTAAATTTGTGTACAAGAAATGGTTTATAAGTATAACTATAACTGCTGAATTTCTATGGTTTTGTATGGGTAAAATGTCAACCTAACTATTAAGTACCTGTAGCCATCATGAATTTCAGTTTTTTTTAAACATGAAGTCATATCTTCTTTCCGCATGTTAATACAACCATCGTCATGCAAGACATATGGCCATGCATGGTGGGGGTTGGGCACAGGGCTTGACCTGCAGCCAGGCCCTGTGCTCAATGCTCCAGCATGAACCCAAAACCACGCTGCACATGGCCCATGGGTTTGGATGCAGTGGGTGTATTTTTTTCACATTTTTCCCTGGATCCGCGGATCCTTTGTGATTTTACACAGGGAGGCCGCGCTGAGCCCTGCAGTGGATCCACGGATTGGACAAAAAAAATTGGGCAATGAGGTCAGAAAACCTGTATCCTGACCCCTTATATGTTTTTACACTATATTTTAACCTCCCCGGGCCGATAGGACAAACAAAATGGTAGCTGCAACATTCTTTTCAGGTTGTGGCCGGTAAATCAGGGCCTTGCTTTCTGCTCAGATACGCAAATCTTTCCAGAGTGGACCACAAAGGATCCACCTCCCTATCTATCTATATTTTTTCAATCTTAAATAACACAAAATCTACTGAATGGATTTATACCAAATTATGAAAAGCATGCTTTCTGGACCAAGATCTAGCTTCAAGCCAAATTTGGAGTAAATCCATTCAGCGGTTCGGTGTGTGGTCATGTTCAAAACTTAAAAAATATCACATGGGCAGAGAATGGGGAAAAAGTGTTTTGGGACCCCCTTTTTTCTCGGCCCTCGCTTGATGAATCATCCCAAAATTTTCAACACAACAACTAAACTGACTGTCCTATTAGTTTTTAAAATTTTATGAAGATTCGTCAAATGATGCCAATGTTATTGGCAAAATAAAAAATGCTCCATCTATTGAAAAAGTTGGTCCTAACTATAACTACCTATTGCATATATATATGGTATGTTGATTAACTGAAAGTAATGACATGATTTAATGATGTATTGCGTTTAGGCATAAAATATATTTTTAATAGTTTGTTGTTGTTTGATAGAATGGAGAAATCAGGAGTAATAAGTTTATACAGTATTGTTGTGGCTTGGTTGTTCATTAGCAAGTTTAATGTTTTTTACGTTATATTCTGTGGTTTGGCTGTGCCTGAGAAAGGACATTAGTGACTTAAAACTGGTGGACGTACATGAGTCACAGGCACTACTGACTAGTCCGCTATGGCCGACCCTGCAGGCATGCAGTACCCTGTAAATTGTTTTATTTCTAAGGGTTTTAATGATTGCAGAGCACATACAGGCTGTGGGGAGTAATTAGGCAACAACGTGACCAAGGCTTGTTAGACAAAACACATCTGTTGTGTTTGCCACCTGTGAATAAAGATGCACTTTTTTAAAACTTCCAGGAATTGCCCTTCTCAAATTTTGTTTGAGGTAGATATTTATATAGATATAGATTTTTTTTAAACAGTCAGGCAGCTTAAAAGGGCTGCTCACAAATATTTTGCACTTAGTATACTTTTTAAGGCCTTTTACAATATTTTAGTTAATTGAGGACACATGTCCCCCATGTTAGCTTGAAAGCTAAAAAATGTCCACTGGCCTCACTACTCATGTGCACATGTACATCACAACACAAAACACATATCATGAATTATGAACAGACGTGTTGTGACAGTGATGCCTGTCTTGGAATGGGTTTTATTAGGAACCCCATTCTAAATTTACCATCACATGCCATCGCATATGTGTACATGCATTTTCATAGTGATTGCAAAACATCATTGGCAAATCCCGTAGCTAAGCATTTTAGAGCTGTTCAAATATGGCCACAATAATAGGAGGGGGCTTGTTACCATGCTCTCTGATGTATTTGGATTTAGCTTCGACTGGTTGGCCCACATCCAGTGGTTGATGACTAACTGCTGTAATCAAAATGTGCCCCTGTCCAATGGTGTAAAGGAAAAGACTGTCAATATCAACTGTGCATCAGCAGTGTCAAACTCTCACAAGTATAACAATTTCAGTAGAGTACGGATATAGATATTTTAAAACAGGGAAGATAGAGCAGACCACAGATGAACATCTCACAATTTAGCCAAACTTTTGTTAATATTTATAAGGCAATTAATTGGGACAGAATTGCATAAAGAAGGGCTCCTATTGCATGTGCCTAATTTTGAATACTACACCATAGTAAACTCCCTAGGAAGACTATGAGGTCATGTTACTGCAATGAAATATAGAGGTTCAGTCATTTTGCTAGACCTCAGAGGCAAGTGAAATAATTCAGTTCTCCAGGACATCTCACCTCCCCAACAGTAGCTGTGCCCCTGAAAGGATATAATATATGTCTGTATTGTGCCCGAAAGGACTGTGTACATGCAGGCAGGTCATTGCACTCAGGGTGACTTGCTGTTTGGATGTGAATCTCTCCCTTCTTCACTTCGGCCAGAGTTTCCCAGACCCTATATGGGCATGTTTAACTCAGACAGAAAATGCAAAAAAAAAACTTTAAACCTCCTAACGGACAACAGTTTCACAAGAGGAACTCTGGTGGGCCTGTGAAACAGCCACACGGTTCAATCCAGTAATTGAGACTTGGCCCTCCGTCCATCTTCCTTTACTTTATATTTAAGCTTGTCAGCTAGAGCCAACATTTTGGAGAGACACACTTTAAAAAGATCTGAGTCACCATGGCTTGTGGTTCTTCGATGTTCAAAGCCGCATGCTGTTGATAGCGCGTCCAGTCTTTATAAATTACTTGTACTTGGACACGCTGGAGGTCGGTGAATCTTTTAACCGAGTTGGGTTCTCCTCATCCAAGAATAGTCGGATCACTTGAATCAATAATCAATAACCATTATAATCAATACCCAATACTCAATTAATAGATCAAACAACACATTAGGAATCAATAACAATCAGTATTTTGACACACCATGACCTTTCAGTCATGAATAACCACACCAGTTTATTAAAAGTTAATGAATTTATTTCCCTATATTAACAAAGCTAGCACAATATAATTGAGTCTCAAAATCAAATGATATACGCATACGAACATTACTAGCTGTCCATGGCGACGGAAGAAACGCAATCTACGCAAAATCTGGATTATAATGCACTCGGTTATAGCAATGCAAATCACTAATATAAGCAACTGAATTTGACTAATTGCATACATCGGTCAGCATAACAAGATTTCAATTTAGCATGGTGCATCAAGTGAATACCTCAACTAACCTCTAATTAGCATTGGCATGTGGGGCTTCATGCAAAACGAATTTAGTCAACATAAATTTAGAAAACTTCTAGCTTGGGCCCTATCAAAATAAGCAGTTGGTACCTAAGAAGGAAAACATAATGCATAATACAATTATCCTTTCATATTTACCAAATACAATCAGCATTCAAGAAAAAATCTTCGTCCTTCATGTACCGGTTCTATCAGCATGGGGCAGATTTCAAAGGGGCAAAGTTAAAGCAAGTTTTCTTGCGGCAGCAAGGAGAATGGGGCAAAAGTTACTGCATGGACAAGACGGGGCAAAGTAAAAGTTAACGTCTCTAGGGTGAGAATTCTTAAGTCTCTTTCTCTGCGACAGAGAAAAGGCATCAAGGTGTCATTTAAAATGGAGTCTTGAATCAGGCTTCAAAATGGCATCAAGGAAAATGGCTGACTTCTCTTTGTCCGGTGGGTTTAAGTAAGAAACGTTCCAAATTCTTCTGGGTCTTCCATTGGAGGGTTCATAGGGTGGCTTCCTTTTGACCAATGAATAGTGTCTTTCTCTTAGTACTCATTTATGCATAAGGTGTCCTTGGAGCCTTGGAACACAAGTTGCAACAAAGTTTGCCAATTAATTCTGTATCAGAGTCTTTATTGTCTGCACCTGCAGAAGCTGACCTTGCTTCAAAGGGGATGAAACTAGCCTAGCACGAAACCTTGAGATAAGTGTATTAGTCATCTCTACTGGAAAAATACAACCTTATTGTACTGAAGGATAATACCCTGAAACTGGTCCTAGGATGCTTGTTTCCAGTCCAGGGAGGACCTGCTTGGCAGTTTGGGCTGGACTGTTCCCATGGGGAGCAGAGTCAAAACTGATTTCATTTGCTTGGGTACATACTGGAATGGCATGGGTAGCAATAAAACAATGGATTTAGGCCCAGATCTCTGTACAGGGGGTGAATGTTTGACATTGTTCAACATTTCAACCATCACTTGCATTTGTTGCCCTAAGTGGGTTTCCAGTCCAGGGATGACCTGGCTTGGCAGTTTTGGCTGGACTGGTCCATGGGGAGCAAGGTTAAGACTGATTTGCATATGACTGGGTCCAAACTGGAAATACATGGGTAGCAAAAAAACATGGTTTTAGGCCCAGATCTCTGTACTGGGGTGAATGTGTGACATTGTGCAGCATGCTGTCCATCACTTCTTCTTTTCGCATTTGTTATCCTAAGTGGGAAGGGTATGCCCAGACGTGGCTGTCTTGCTCCCCCCCACCCCCCTGCCACTGGAGTCAAACTAGCCTGGCTGATGAAGGGTGATACCCTGAAACCAGTCCCAGGATGCCTGTTTCCAGTCCAGGGAGAACCTGGCTTGTCAATTCAAGCTGGGCTGTTCCCATGGGGAGCATGGTCAAGGCTGATTTGCATAAGGCTGGGTCCAAACTAGAATGGCATGGATAGCATAAAACAATTGATTTAGGCCCAGATCTCTGTACTGGGGGTGAATGTTTGACATTGTTCAGCATTCCATCCATCACTTGTTCTTTAAGCTTAAGATAGTTCTGATTAAAAGGTATGTTATCCCAGAACAGATTGAAAAAAACACAACTTTCACAATTATGCATGCTCACCAAGTTCCCAGGCATCAGTTCCCTAATGCAAAACATCCCCGCACCACTCTGGACAATTTGGAGACTTTTTCCGAAAAGAACGGATATTGGCCAAAGCCATACAAGATAAATCTTTTCAAACTTTGGACAATTATTCAATTCAATTCAATTCAAAACAATCTTTATTCGGATTTTACTCCATAAAAGAGAAAAAGAAAAGAAAGAAGAACAATCTCTTTAAAATAAACGGATATAGTTATGCGATTGCTCATTCTCATATCGGAGTTTTTCTAAATTGGACAACTTTTTCTTCTGCTCAATTGCATGTAAGATAAATTGTATCACTGCTTCGCATTTCTCATTCGTATCCAGTTTAAATAAATAGTTAAAAGCTTCTCTGCAATAAAATAACTTATTAATAATAAATAGTGGTTTTAAAAATTGTTTCCTAATATCATGATAAAATTTACAAGATAGAATAAAGTGCGTTGTAGATTGTGCAAATCGTCCCACACAGGGGCACTTCGGTAGGTTTTTACTCCAAATTCTCATTTTTGGGAAGCCTACTAAAAAATTTAACATTCTAAAACGTAATCGGGTCAAATAAAATCTATGCTGAGTGTTCACAACTGTCAATAAATAATTTGTTATAACCTCATTGTTTTCGATCATATAAAGAGCTACCGTTGATTTCATGCATTCTCTGTTTCCTCTTTCGCTAGCCCTCCAAGCAATTAAATGATTTTTCAGTTCTTTCTTGCTAAATTGCAGAACTATGCCTGGGTTGTCTAAATTAGGTGTTAGATTTATACCTCTCAATAGATCTTTTATGTGCATGAACCATGGGATTCTGTCCCTGTGTTCTAATGTAAGGCAATCTTTAATAATCTTTCGGGTGAGATGCGTCCCTTCCTTTGACTAAATACCATGCCAAGCTGACAACGCATTTATATATATTGAATCCTCCACATAGAGACTACCCAGTTCCTTATGTACCATGTATGTGGAAGTGGTATTTGGGACTGAAAGTAGTCTGTTAAAGAATTTATTCTCTAACACTTGTAATGAATGGATCTCGGGTATCGAGCCCCAAAGGGCAGAACCATATGTAATGCTGCTGATTGATTTGCTTTTGTAAATTTGCAGCATTTCCCTTAGGGGTTTATTACCAATTTTATTGGAGAATCTAAAGATTGCCTCTGTTGTCCTAATATACTTCATTTTGGTAATTTCTAAGTGTTGTTTCCAGTGTCCTGTATTAGAGAATCGTATACCCAAATATGTAAATCCATTCACCTCTTTGCATTTGTGGCCCTTAATAAAATAAGTTTTCTTCCTGGCCTTTCCCTGTCCACATGTCATAACCACTGTTTTACTCATATTCAACATCATATCTCTTTCCTCCATAAATTCCGTGAAGCCCTCCATTAGTTGCTGTAGCCCGTTTGCGGTTCGTGACAGCAAAACTGCGTCATCTGCATATAAAAGAATTGGGATAGAGCAATTTCCTGTTTTAGGGCAATCAATTTTTAAGTTTTTTAGGTGGGCATCTACGCCATTTATATAAAGAGAGAATAAGAGCGGCGCTAGGACACAACCTTGTCGAATTCCTCTCCCTATCCTAAAGCCTGGCGTGCATTCTCCATTTTTTCCATATCTCACCCGTCCTGTTAGATTATTGTATAGTTGTGCCAAGAAGCTTATTATGTCAGAGGGCGCACCCATATCTATTAAAACTTTCCATAACTTAGCATGATTCACCAGATCGAAGGCACTACTAAGATCTGCAAAACAGAGAAATACATGACCCTTCTTTGCTATTGTATACTTGCTTATTATTAAGTTGAGATTTATAGATTGTTCCAGGGTGCCTACCTCAGGCCTAAACCCCAATTGAGCCTCTGTAAGTATATGATTGTTTGTTGCCCAAGTTTCTAGTCTTTCTACAAGTACTCTTCCCAGCAGTTTGACAGAGGTATCCAAAAGTGAGATTGGCCGATAACATTTGGGGTCGCCTCTATGCCCCTTTTTAAAAATAATTCATTTAAGATCTTTTCCGATATGTCCTTGATGACAGCACTCCGACGTAAGGAATTTAAAACTATAATATACTTTTTCAAGAAAGCAGGCGCCCAAGCAAGGCAAGCTCAACAATCAAGGTGGAAAGTTATTTTTAATGGACAGTCTCAGATTTTTGCCTCAGTTGCACATGCTAATGAATTTTTGAAATCCATAAACTACACTCATGTTGGGGATGGGGATGGGGACAGGAGTTAAGAACAAGCTTGGCTCGAGGAGTCAAGCTGCCATCCCTTTTCCCAGTCCTCACTACTTGGATATGAATGTTCTGTTGACTCTCTTGTGTTTTTTATTTCTCTGATGTGCTCTCTTTTGTTGTACCTCGTTCGTCTTTCTTGTTTTGTTTTAGAGTGCAAGAGGGCGAGCCAGATCCAAGATAGCATGCCTTCAGCGCCCAAGAAGGCAGTTTCAAGTGCACTTCCAAGGCACTCAATCGAGAGGGTGCTAAAGTAGAGGGGACCTTAAGGATGGGGTTTCAGAGGGTGGGTTGAGCAATGCTATTAAAAGGGCTTGAGGCAGGGAGCATTTGTTGGAATTAAGGGGAGGTAGTGGGTTTAAGAAGGGGGGTGCACATATACAAAAGAAAATAGAAGAGATGTAATAAGATCCCAAGGTGTAATAGTACAATCGAAAAGTACCAGTGTTTTAAAATGCATGTGGTTAATGTATATCTTTAAGTTTCTTAAAGAGGACATTTGGTTCCTACATTCCTAAAGGTGGTTTCCTGCAACACAACAATAGAATTAAGTTCAGATCAATTTTGGCCTGGCTCAGGGCTTCACACACAAGTATTTTTTTGTCAAGAAAAAACATTCCACCTCAGTCAAGAATTTCAGGAAATGCTGTCCACACTTTTCTCGAAGAGGAAATTGGCCCAAAAAAACAACAGTAGAAAAATAAACCAATAATAAAAATAGTTTTATTTTTCAGGTGCTGGCTCTGAGCTAGTGGGGTGACGTTCCTCCACCATTACTGAGGAGCCGCTGCTGGTGAGCTTACAAAATATCTTACCATCATTGGGTTCTCTTTCAAAATGTTGTGGTTGTAAAAGGCACACCAATATGGGTCCTTGTTGGACTATGGTTCTAGAAAATATCAAAGGAGTAGCAATGCAAATATCTCAGTTGATTTAAATATCAGACATTTGCAGATTGTATATAAGTAAAACTAACACTGAATCCTGAGGCAAGAAAAGTCCCATTTAATGCAGGACTGGTCATTCTAGATTGAGGGATATATGTCTCAAAGCTTGCCCAATATAACATCACACAATGAATTAAGAGTAGTGGGTAATTTAATTAAAGAAATGGCTGGTGTAGCCATTCTCATATATTAAAACAATATGGCCGTACAGGCCAATTTATTACCCATGGGGTAATTTAAACATTTCTAAGCGTGTTGGGCAAATATCTTAGGTTAGGCATTTTAGCCATTTGCAAGCAAGCCATGCTTATTTTCTGGATGTTTGAAAAATTGCCTGATTTTTCCTGTCTCAAATATGGAGTGAACATAAGCTCAATTGATATTGAGGAAAGGATATTTGTAAAAATAATTTTGACCTACATGGAAGACTAGCCATATAAGAAATTTTGAACCAGATTTAAGGTGGGTTCGGTATCCACGGTGGATGAATTATTCATCCTTTATCACATAATAAACACATTTTAATTTTAGGAGGAAGTGACTCTTACTTCTGATTTTCTAAACTTTTCACTTTTGTTCTCAGGGACAGGAACCTCCTTTGAACAAAGCTTAAGGCTGTATAGCTCGGGAAGATGGCAGCTCTCCAGCAGAGCACTGTGGTGGCCGGCTGGGGGAAACATGCACAGCCCTTTACCTGAAATCTATGGCATCTATGAAGTGAATTACCTTGTATGGGAGACATACCTACTTATTTGAAATAACTGTCACCTTTCTTGCAGCCCTGGCAGCAGCAGTATTCTGTATGGCAATGGGAGCACATCTGAGGAGAGTTGTGGCTGCCATTTTGAAAGCCAGCTCCTGAGCTCCTTTATTTTAAAGTGTGGTGTCAGAATACACCAGCATCAACAATAATTCTTCAAAACTGCTAACTCTAGATAATACACATGATACAGGGGACACCGCTTGGTGCTGATGTATGTTGACAGCGTGCTGAAGAAGTAGATGGAAGGAAAATGAGGACCCACCCCGACTTATTCACGACATTGCTCATTTTTGACACAATATCTCATCGAGACAACAAAGCTATGAGGCACCACACATTCAACCCTTCTTCTGCAAGAGTGACACAATTTCATAGAGTCTGATCTCCAGCCACTAACGTTCCTCATTGAAATACGTCTGTCCCATTAAATGTGGGGTTAATCACTTATGGGATTCTTAATGCAATTAACTTGATAAAAAAGAGAAAGCTACTGGTTTCCAATGGATTTCAATTGAATTTATCTTTATTGTTCAAAACCCTTATTGCTCAAACTGTTCAAGTTGTTTTCACCTTTTCAATAAAAAATATAAATCTATAGCTCTAGTCAATTTGGATTATAACATTTCTGCAAAATGTATTATTCTTCATCTTGACCCATTGTTACTCAAGCTGATAGGACAATACTAGACTCTTCTGAAATGTATTAAGTAAGCCTAATAAATATAAGCACTCATTGGCTGCTACCTCCCTTGATGCTGAAAATGTATTTAATCGCATGGGTTGATCATTTATTTTCCAATCGCTTAAATGGTTTGCTTTTGGCTCTTAATTTAGTATCTAATTTATACTAATCTCGGACTGCACCTTTATATATCACAAAGGTCTGACATCTCTTCCTTCTCCTTACATAGAGCATTTAATGAATGTTGCTTTCTTTCACCACTTTTATATATACCTGCTATAGAAAATTTCTTACTGGAAATTTGGCAAAACCTCACTATGAAGGGATTTCAATGCAGTGAGAAACAGGTAAAATTGGCTGTGTATGCTGACAACATATTAATGTTTCTATCTAACCCGACCTCTTCTCTGCAAGCATTCCTAATTGAAGTAGATAGTTTTGCTATAGTTTTGGAGATATAAACCTAATTCAGATAAATGTGAAATACTCCCTTTTTGAATTTGTTTGTACCAACTTTGCTTAGACACCCATATTAAATACTTAGGACTCTGGTTTGCAAATAACGTTTGGCAATTGATTGATGGGGATCAAGGAGGAGTTAGGAGGGGGACGAGACCCACCCCGAACATAACAATGCCAGCAAGTGCGGGCGGTTTGCATTAAGATGGTGCTTTCAACCAGGCATTGTGTGTGTTCCGAAAGCAAGACATATATGGGAGTCGCCCGTAATCTCACATGCAACTGTTCAGCTTCAAAACTAGTAGAGGTGCCCAATCAATGGAGGGGTCATTGCAACGGTGCTGCAGCATAATAGAGTTCAAAATTGTGGGCGCTGAGGCCCTCCTCCAGTGGCAGGCGCTGTAAGATTGGCAGTGCCACGCAACGTCTGTCCTTGCCCCATATTAACTCCAATAGCAAACCATTCAGTTCTTGAAAGAAACTCTTGGGGACAATTATGGGCAAAGCTTAAAAAAATACAGTAATCTGAGGAGGATCAACATTTTAGCTACTGCCACTCTTCCCATTGGTGAGAGCGGAAGGGTACCCCAGAAACGGAGAGACCCCCCCTCATGGGAGTGCGAGACTAAGAATACCGTCCCCGAGAGCATCCACAGAGTGGTATACTTGAATGCCCAGGTATTTAAAAGAGTCAAAACACCATGATAAATGGTATGCTGGGAGCGTCACGGAGGGGGCAGATAATTGGACCAGGTGGAAAAGGGAGGACTTAGACAAACTGACCTGAAGTCCCAAGAGCATCCCGAAGGTGTCAAGCAAGGACATTACGTTGGGCAAAGAGGCCCTGACATCTCTAAGGTAGATCAATGCAACATCAGCATAGAGTGATACAATGTGATGTGTTCCTGGATCACCAACTGCTGGGCCTGCTAATGAAGATGAGTGGCTAAGGGTTCCACTGCCAGCACAAATAATAAAGGTGATAATGCACAGCCCTGTCTGGTGCCCCTGTTGTTTGAGAAGGTCTCAAAAATCAATCAACCCATTTTCACCCTGGCTGTCGGGTTAACGTATAGGTTACGGACCCATCTCATGAATCCCTGACCAAAACCCATATTGCGTAAGGTAGCAAATAGAAATTCCCAGCTGAGAGTATCAAATGCTTTTTCGATGTCTAATGACACAGCTACGCTTTTGTGTGCTGAGGGTGGGGTGTCGTCTAGGATACATACTAGTCTCCATAGGTGAAGGAACGTGCTCCAGCTCGGAATGAATCCAGCCTGGTCTTCATGAACTAAGTTTCTAACTAGGGGGATAAGTCTACTCTCGAGGATCTTGCCAAATATTTTACAGTCAAGATTGAGGAGAGATAACGATCTGTAGGAGCGCACATCTGTCGGGTCACGACCCAGTTTGGGTATTATTACAATCAAAGCCTCGCATTGCGAGCCAGGGAGCTCCCCTCATGTCCATGCTTCAGTGAAAACTTCTAACATGGGTTACGCAAGATGCGTCTCTCAGCAGGCTATCCGTGCCCGGTGTCTTGTTACGAGGTATCTGGGAGATAGGTGTATGTATTTCCTCCAGTTGCAAGGGTTCGTCAAGGACAGCGCTCTGTAGAGGACAGAGCTTTGTCACGGGGTAACATAAAAAATTATTCCAACTACTGGGGATCAGCTACCAGATCTGCTTGGTATAACATACTGTAATAGACGTGGGAGGCGCCATTAATGGAAGCCTGTGCGGTAGCCATGGAGCCATCAGGCAAGCTGATCGCTCCAATTGGAGTGTGTCGATGTTTGTTGCGGACAAAACAAGCCACTAGTCTGCCTGAGCAGTCACCTTCTGCATGTAGTCTAATTAAGTAATATTGGTAAACATAGGCGTGTGTCAGCTTCATTAAACGTTTCAATGGCAGCTGTTGTCAAATGATACGCAATTTCATTCTCAAATGTCTGCATTTCCTTGTCCAGCTCAGTAATTTCCCTGTGTAGTGTGTGCAGAACTCCCCATGTGGCTGAGAGGCAGTAGCCCCTAACTACTATTTTATGAGCATCCCATTACATGGCTTGGAGGGTAATCAAGCCACTGTTATGTTCCAAATATTGTGCAATGCAGCCAGAAAGCTCTTCTCTAAATGGAGACTCTAATAAAGCTTCAGGCTGCAATCACCACATGGAAATAGTGGGACGCGATCTACCCTACTGTATAGTGAGCAGTAATGGGGAGTGGTCAGAAATTGCCCACTAAGGTACTCCGAGTGCGCAACCATTTGGTCTAGAGAAGTGGGGCCCCAGAATAAATCTATTCTAGTGTGGAGGTCATGCAGTGGGGAATAGAAGGAGTATTCCTTCTCTGACGGATGCCCATTGTGCCTCGGCCCATGATCACAGACCGTTGGAGGACTTTCTACTGCCGTGTCGCGCAATGGGGAAACGAGCAATCAAGTTCTACATCTGGCACACAATTAAAATCACCTCCCCATAGGCAAGGTGCCAGTAGATCACTGAAGAGAGCAGGTGTAAGAGTATTGAGGAATTCGCCCTGGGCAAGATTGGGTGCATAAACACCTAAAAGCGACAGTGTGTTCCAGCTAACAGTCCCTCCACGACAACATAGAGGCCCCTGTATCCACCCTTTGATGCTGCTTAATGTATGGTACCCCTGGGCCTATCCATATCAGTACCTCTCTGGCAAACCTGGATGACGAGGTGTCATATATATTTGCCATCGCCGCCGTTTCCTAAGTTTCCGCAGCTCACTTTTTGTGAGATCCGCCTCCTTTAATATAGCAGTGTACGCATTGACATTTCAGAAATGCATGAATTTGGTACCGTTTAGTCGGCCATGACATTACATTGTAACACAGGGCAGCATTATCAGTGTAGGTAATCATGATAGAAAGATGTGTTTGAACACGTGCATTGTGTTCCACCCCTACAAGTTAGTGTAAGTGCAAATTGTTGTGAATGGTTTATGTGTTAAGAACACAATTCCTCATACTACTGACCACCCATCCCCTCCCACCCTTCCCTCTCCATCTTGCTAAGTTAACTCAAAAAGAACCAACTTAATGACCATTAACATCAAACCCATAAGCAGGTGGCACACGGGCTCACCGCCAATTGTCCCCGTTACGATAAAGAGGGAAAATAAACAAAATTCAGGGATAGAAACTGTCCATGTGGAGATCTTTGTGTGAGGCGTGATGAGCTTATCTATTATGTATCTTGACGTTGACCCTGAAAAGGCGAAAAGGAAAAACAAAGTAAGAGTCACATCCAAATCCCTCTACCAACAGAAAAACGTGCCGCCCGGACGTGGGCATCCAGCCGTGGCACCGGCAGGCTCCACCCTGCTTGGTCGGCAGAGACCATGTGAAATTGGAGGTGGACATATAAGAGACGTCTTGTGCTGCATGTTCTGAAAGAAGACTAAAACAGGTCCTCCCAGTATGACAAAATGCACATTTACGAGAACAATTGCATGCTGTGCACAATGGATAAGGTTAGTGCTAGCCGATCCATAAGCAACAGTCAAAGGTAATTCGCTATCTCTGGGGTGTGACCTCATGGCCTTTAACCTCACAAAACGTGGATTGAGAACTCCCCGTATTCGAGTCAGAGTACATGCTGGGGCTATCCTGTAGTGTTGCAAAGGCATTCTCAGTGTAAAGTGCTGTTTCCTGTAGCACCTTGACTCTCTTCGCTGCTGCCTGGGTTGTAGTAGGTTTGGCCTTGGATCTGTTCTGGCGATGGCTACGAGGCATCAACCAGTCCCCATGATCGTGTTCCTCTGTTGAGGATTGAGCAATGCCCTTAGTGTGCATCCATGTCCAAGCATCTACAGGTGTAGAGAAGATATGGGTCCTCTCGCGATCTATCACTAGGAGCCTGTCAGGGAACATCAAGGTGTATTTGATATTGTGTTCTCAAAGGCACTGCTTGATTTTTGTGTAAGAGCTGCGTTGACTTTGCACCTCTGCTGCAAAGTCTGGATAGGCCGTAATGGTGGCACCCTCACAGAGTTCAGAACCACGGGCCCGAAAGCAGTGCAAGATCATATCCCGATCTCTATAATTGAGGAAGCGGGTGATGAGTGGGCAGGGAGGGGCACTGGGCAGCGATGGCCTGCCAGAGATCCTGTGACCCCATTCTATGGAAAAGAATTTCAGTACCTTCCACTTCAATACATTGTCCATTAGCCAATGTTCTAAAAAGAGCTCTGCGCTTTGACATTCCACTTTCTCTGGAAACCCCATGAAGCACACTTTATTCCGACGAGAATGTCCTTCAGCATTCTTTGCTCTGTGTTGTAAGGTCGCCACTTCCACGCCAAACCGCTTTATTTGTTCCTGCAGCTCTTAGACAGGAGGCCTCATATTACACAGGGACGACTCAGTTTCCGCGACCCTGACGGACAGTTTGCAGTGGTCTTCTTGGAGGAGACTGATGTCCTGAGAGACAGTCTATCTTATTCTCCAAATATGTTTTTGTGTCCAAAATAGCATGCAATATTTTCTTGAATTGCAGTGCACCTGAAGTGTAGTTTCCAGGTGCTGCAACGTCATTGGGGCCTCCATTGTTGTCATTGAGATGGGGGTCCCTCCCTGGCTGTCCTGCAGCAAGGGTCTGGTAGCTTTGGGTTTCACCATCATACTGCAGTGGCTCACCACTCCCTTAGTGGTTATACAACAAATCACTGGTATCCTCCAAACTTTTCAGCCAAATACACTGAAGTGTCCACGCTATGGTAAGAAGGAGGTCTTCACAAGTGGTGCACCCAAATCTTAATGGAATGTCGATAGTACTCCTCACATAATATATATGTCTATGCAGGCGAGGCAGGGCTGAATGGGCAACTACCATCAGCCGTTGCCTACGAAGTTCTCCTTCTCAAGTAGCACCTCCAAGCGCCAGCACGAACTTCCAGGTGTTGTCCCCTTGTGAAGTGGTCAGGTTGTGATAAAAGAGCATGTGGCCCTGTAGAACAGGTGCATTCAGCAGCATAAAGGTAAGGGCAGAAAGTTTAAAAGCCACATCGACTGGCAAATAATGTCTCTGGATGATTGTGATGTCAGGTGAAAATCTGCCACGTTGAAGTGCTATGTACCATCTACCATGCTCCATAAAATGACTGGCCTGTAGTGTGGATTACCTTGTTTGTGATCTGCACTGGTCTAGGGTGGTAGGTCCATATGTGGATGCCCCAGGGTGCCACTAGAACCTGGTCTGCAATTCTGCAAACCCAAGACATCACCGCAGGGTGCAACTCATGTGGCATGGCCCTGCAGGTTTGTCCATACACCAGCAACAGTCTTGCGTCCTTTTTGGTGCCCTCGACAGCTGGGGACTGCCCCTGTGCATCCGCTGCTCACTCCAATAGTTATTCTCTGGATAAGGGAGGGCCACCGTTGTCCTTCGCCATGGCTGCGCTGCTCTCCACATAGGCGCTGGTTGGAGATCACACAGCTCACCTCATGGCTGGCCTCACCTTGTCATCCCCGGGGGCTACCCAGTCTTGTGTCCGCCTCAGATGAGCTCGTAGCCAGGGCAAGCACCGGTCTGTCAGGGTCAGGCACGAGCACCGAGCCACACAGAGGCCTTGTTCTACGCTCGGTCGTGGCCATGTGTCAAAGGACAAACATAAATGGCCTTTCTGTGGATAAGAAATAAACTGGTTGCTGGTTGTGAAGGTTTTGGAAGAAACATCTGGGCCTTTCACAGTCTCATCAAATGGGCTAGCTGGAGACAGACCTAGTATTTATGTATGCAAGATGGAGTATCAAATGTACCCTTTTTCTACAGGCTAAAAAGATAATTCAGTGCCATTAAACAACTGATTTAGAAGGCATGGAAACACATACAATGTGTACTTCCATAGGTTAAAGAAAGATCTTCCAAGCCCAAACTTAAGATCCTCACTAAACAGCAATACAACTAAAACTATAGGCAAATGCTCCTTTAAATGACTCCCAAAACAGCATTTGTAGAGAAGGCAATAAGTCTTCAATTCAAATTGCACTCTAAAATGAACATTGTCTGGCCGTGGATTTTTCCAGCGGCATGGGACACTACCCACTACATTTGTAACTCAATTTCACAAAATTACTAAACTTCCTCGCAAGATCAAACAGCTAATGGGAATCAGGATATTTGGGAAAGGTACATCAAGAGCACTGGCTCCTACACGAAAGCACCGTCCCATCTCTGCACTCCCAACACCTCCACGGAGGTTTGAAATGTTAAACCTCTTTAACAAAATCATCAATGTTACAAAATATTCATTACTTCTTTCTTCAAATGTTTTCCAACCTTTTTTTTCTGTTCAACATATAGGGCCTCATTACGAGTTTGGCGGTCTGAGGACCGCCATGTTGGCAGTAGCCGTAAAACTGCTAACAGGATGACGGAGAGGACTGCCAAATTATGAGCTTGGCGGTGATGCCAACGGAATACAGCCAAAGCACTGCCGACACCACCAGTGCAGTCAGATGGCTGTGAACGATTGGAGCCATCAACAGTACGGTGGAGACCATATTTCCAAGTGACTCATTATGAGGTTCCACACCGCCAACATTTCCGCCCTAGTCAGACCACCATGGAAACCCAGTTGGGAACGAACTGGATAAAATGAGACACTCACCTCCAGGAAGCCACACTTGTCCTGAGCCGCCATGTAACCACAACCAGACGTCATACCTCTGCTCTTGCTTGCCAAAAGACAACAGAATCATCAGTGATGAGGCAACAGCAACCATAAGTACACACACTCACCTGTTACATTTGTATATTTGCAAATTTTGTATAGACACATAACATTCCACAGGGAGGGGGTGTGAGGGCTGTACATGTAACAGTACAGTGATGCACACTCACATACAGCAACAAATGCACCCACACATACACAGCACGCACACTGCAGCCAGCACACACACACACCACACGTCAAGTACACACAATTATGCACTGCAACACAGCACAGGTCTAGTCTCACACAATCCCATACAACACACAAACAAATCACAACTACACCACAACTGCACAACCATAAACACATTGTTGAGCAATCACAACCGTCAATGGCCAGGGACTCATCACACATACAACACAATGTACAACTAACTAAGTACAAACACACACAATTACACCCTCATGCAACTTAGCAATCGACACACACAGCACAATGTACCTATCATAACATGCACACTACACGCAAACTCACACAGTCAAAGCTCACAAAACCACACACAACAACAAACACATGTCAACACAAACACAACACCATGACAACAACATTTCAGCAACATACACATGCCCCTGGGGGACAAAAGCACTGCACACACCCTCACATACTGCTCAAACAAAACAGGAAGCACAAGTACCATACACACACTCAAACACTGGGACACAACCAATGTCAGCCAGGAACAACTCAAACCTAGGAAAGGAAATGCAGAACAAAAATATAACCAGAAATCCAACAACTGGTTGGCCAGAATATGTTTCATTTTTTTCAAACAGATAAATGTGAAAGGACATTGGCCAGTCCATATAAACAAATGTCTATTGCACCAAAGGCACAAAGTGGTGCCCCAACTTGACTCCTGACTGCCACGTAACCTCCACAGGTACGGGCATCAATGGGGCAGACAGGCACATCAGGGACTTTTTTGCGGGGGTGGAGAAGGTGGGATTGGGTTTAGGCTGGGGAAGAGGGCTTGGGCTTAGGCTTGGGAGAGCGATTTTGGCTTGGGAGGGGTCGACTTCTTGGCAGGGGAAAGGGCATGGGTACTGACATGGAGTAGGGGAGGCTTTGGAGGTGGAAGGGATGTCCTTGAGGAGGGAAACAGAACTTTTCAGGGGTGTCACAGGGAAGAACAGTAGGAAAAAGGTTTAACTCTGAGAGGAAAGCTTTTTTAGACACATGGGATGGTCATAACAAAACAGTTTGGGTGTGGAGGTAGAGGGAGTGAGGGATGTTGGTGTGCATGTCTTGGGTGCGAGTTTGTGGGTGGGAGGAATGCCTGTGGGTGGTGGGTGTATGTTGGATGGGTGAGTGAGGGTGTTTATGTGTCTTGGCTTGAGGGGGGTGGAGGTGTTGGGGGATGCCGTGGTGGGTGGGTAGCCATCTGTTAGGGTGGTGACTGCAGGTATGGTTGATATGCTGCATATAGGCCTGTCTGTGGTTGTGGTGTCTGCGGGTGTGGTGACTGGGGTGGATGTCTGAGGGTCTGCTGTTGTGGTGTCTGTGGGTAGGATAGGTGTGGTGGCTGTAGTAATGAATGTTGGTGTGGTGTCTGCAGGTGTGTCAGGTTTTGTGTCAGTGATGCTGGGGTGGTGGGGGTATCAGGGAAGTTAGTAAAAAATACTGTGTATGCAGCTCGATGTTTCTTGTGTGTATGCCTGTGGTGTGTCTTGTGGTGCTTATGTTTGTCTGTGCTGCCCTTGGATGGTAAGGTGGATGCATGCCTGTTGGGTTGTGTGCTTTGGCTGGGTCGAGGAAGTGGGGAATCGGATTGGGAAGAGGAAGGTGGAGGGGGGACAGTAAACAAAAGGTGACTAGCTGTTGTCAGTGTGGAGGCCAGAGCCTGAAAAGATCTCTGTATGCCAGCCAGTGCACCATGAGTGCCCTCCAGGAATGCATTACTCTGTTGTATTTGAGTTACCAGTCCCCGGATGGCATTAACAATGGTCGACGGACCCACATAAATCGACCTCAGGAGGTCAAAAGCCTCCTCACTGAGGGCAGCAGGGCTAACAGGGGCTGGGGCAGGGGTGCTTTTGGTGAAGGAGATGCCTACCCTCTGGGATGGGTGGGTACGGCCAACTTGGTGGGGAACTACAGGGAGGGCGGTGATAGAAAGGGGGGGTGGCGGACAGAGATGGTGCTGGGGTGGTCCTAGATGGGTCCACCACCGCCTTGGAGTGGCCAGTGGCCACTGGAGGAGGATTCTGAGGATGATGTACAGTATTCGGTCTCCACCCACGGCATTCCCATCACCCTCTGAGCTACGGGGTCCCTTGGTGTTGGTGTTCTTGTGACTGGAGGTCCTGTGGCCAGAAGCTTCGCCACTCGGCTGTTCCCTGCCTCCCTTGCCTGCCGATGCTGATGCTGCAAAACAGAAAGAGAGGTATGGGCATCACATTCTCTACTTACCACTTCTATCATACTTTGCACATCAGTAACATCACATCCAGTTGACCAACACCCCCAGGTACTACTGGTTAAGTGCCAACATCATGTCACACCAAGATACAATGTAAGCACCTCAATAAAAAACATTTTTACACTCCGGCTAAGCTACCTATCTCACACCTACAATATCATGATATCAATAGACCTATCTGACCATTCCAAGACAAGGTGTCTTTGCCATATGATACAGGGTCTCTATCCACAGCAACATAGTCAAGAAACATTTAAGCTATAGTTCAAAAATGTGACATCGATTTCTACAATTCAAATACACAAACTCAACACATACTAACAAATAAGCCTCATGTCATGTACCAGGCAATGATACATATTGTCTAGTATACCGTAGAAAGCCTGGCGTACACAAGCCATAACCACTTCATGTCACTTAGTTAACAGCATGCACAATGGATATATGCAATCATGCAACTCTACTAATTACCATACTATTTTAAGATGAAAGAGGCTAAACACATGTCACCTACACATGTACCAATAGTGGTGTATGAAAGTATTGTAAATACATTGTGGACCAAGGCATCTAAGTCATTGTCCTCCTGAAAACAAAGTATATCTGTCATATAAGGGCCTAATAGGCTCAGAGCATTTACCCACACACAACAACAGCTAGTATATCTTGTTTCTAGTCAATGGACCACTGTCATGTGCATGAATGTGACATTCAGATTTACCTAATCATGCAATCATTCCATCAATAGCCCAATGACTGACCGGGTGGCAACATCACTGTCCACACATCAGACTTGACTACCCTTCCATCTGTCTGTGAAAAATTTCTTAGAGACAAACCACATCTGATGTTATCATGACAGGTACATCCACCATGATGCAAGCCAAAATTCTCAATACAAATACCATGCCACTCATGTGTATGTGAACTACCACACCTGGACCACATTGGTGTCAATGCAAACAACAGGTTTCCATACAGCCTGGACTCAGTAAACATAACCTATTTAGCAACGGAAAGTATGCATGTAACTCATTAGAATATGGAATCATTACAGAACCTTTCAATTTACACAAGATGTTGGCAAAACAATTATGAGATTGTAACTGTGAATAAGATTTCTTTGTTTATTTATCATGCCTACAACAGTATGGCTAGGTAAACCTTTGGGTAGCCACTTACCACCTACTGAACATGAACATGGTAATAACATTCATTGTCCTGACATCAATGGATGTGGCCCAATAGGAGTCTAGCAATACCCATGGTTCCCAACATGTAGGTTGTCTACTCAGAAGAGACATTACAAAGGTCTATGTACATCCTTCTCTTACCAAGGGGGTTTACCTTGTAACAGGTATGAATAAGTGAGGCAATTATGTTATGTGAAAAGTCAGATGGACATCACAGCCTCACATGATGCTGTCACTCATTTGAAACCTTTTCGTTCGTTCGTTAAACTTTATTTCGGCAAATATTGCCATAAAAGTCAAGACAAGAGATAAATACAACATACATATATAATTTCACAATTAAATATAAAATACAATACATACAGTTGGCAAAAAATATATGAATATCTCCATGATTAAGCAGTACCGCATATAAAAATATAAATAACAATTTTTAAATTAATTAAAAGCCAGAACTAAAAAATTAATTAACTTGGATCGAAGAAACAGTGCATCATATACCTTTACAAGGAAGGGAAAGAGCGGGCCACCTAACAAAATATTACAGTTTGTGACCAAGTCGTTTTCTGATAAGGTACACATTAAATAAGAATCTACTCATGCCAAACACCACTAATTGTGAAGTATTAGACTGAACTATGCGCTCTGCTTCTTTGTAGGATCTAACCCCCACATATTTACAAACGGGTTTGATCCAACGATCCCTTGGTTTCTTGTATACTGGGCAAAAGAAGAGTAGATGAACAACGTCTTCTTTAGCCCCTAAAGTACAGAGAGTGCACAGTTCACAACCTTTTACCCCTCCCCAATTGCATGTGTAAGCATTAATCTGTAAGACCCCATACCTAAACTGTAGATATAGGCCCTCATTCTGACCTTGGCGGGCGGCGGAGGCCGCCCGCCAAAGTCCCGCCGTCAGGTTACCGTTCCGCGGTCGAAAGACCGCGGCGGTAATTCTGACTTTCCCGCTGGGCTGGCGGGCGGTCTCGTTCAGACCGCCAGCCAGCCCAGCGGGAAAGACGCTTCCACGATGAAGCCGGCTCGGAATCGAGCCGGCGGAGTGGAAGCTGTGCGACGGGTGCAGTTGCACCCGTCGCGTATTTCACTGTCTGCGCAGCAGACAGTGAAATACATGTAGGGGCCCTCTTACGGGGGCCCCTGCAATGCCCATGCCAGTGGCATGGGCACTGCACGGGCCCCCAGGGGCCCCGCGACCCCCCCTACCGCCATCCGGATCTCGGCGGTCCGACCGCCGGGATCTGGATGGCGGTAGGGGGGGTCAGAATCCCCGCGGCGGTGCAGCAAGCTGCGCCGCCGCGGAGGATTCAATGGGGCCGCGGTACACTGGCGGGACCCCGCCAGTGGTGCCGGTCCGACCGCGGCTTTACCGCCGCAGTCGGAATCCCCATTGAAGCACCGCCGGCTTGTCGGCGGTGCTCCCGCGGTCCTCCGCCCTGGCGGTCAAAGACCGCCAGGGTCAGAATGAGGGCCATAGTGTTTTTGCCAGTGGAGGACCGATCTCATCCAAAAATTGTTCGAATTTAGGTGTATCTTTTATGTTCAAAAAATTCAAAGTCAGAATACCAATCGATGAACTATGCAATAGCTCTGCGTTGACATAAAACCAAAAGGTGTCCTTTACATATTTCCTGGTACGTGTTGTCATATTCTGAGGAACTTCCCATAGGTGTGATAAACCTAATCTCTCATACCACTTAGATACATATTTTAACCAAGGGGTATTCATATGACCATCTATCTGAGTTAGTTCAGTCAATCCACTCTTGTAATCACTCAACTCCGGGGTTACCCATAACCTGACCCAATACAGCAGTGGTCTTAATAATGCTTGATAATCTGCTCTTTTAAGGTTAATATCAAGGAAAACAGGGACTAAAGGAGTTCTTATTGGTATTTTAAGTAGCCTTCGTACAAAGTGGTTTTCCGTTTTTCCAAAATTATTGTTACAATAGTAGCCCCAGAGTTCAGCACCATAAAGGGCGGCCGATTGGGCCTTCGCTTTATATACTTCAAGTGCCGGTGAGATTGCTTTAGAATAACTAGCTCCGTGTACTTTTAAAATAGGCATTGAGTTTTGCTTAAGGGATAAGATGCTTTTATCCATCTGTCCTTTCCAGGACAGGTTACTATCCAGCATTAACCCCAGATAATTAAAACTCCCTACCTGTTCCAGTTTTTTATTCTCCAAGGACAGATTATTCCTGAGGGATTTCTTGGGGTTTATGGACATATACTTAGTTTTGGTAGGATTTATTTCTAGCCCCTTCCCCACACAATACTTCTGGAAAGAATCCACCAAATTTTGCAAACCTCTCGGAGTTTGAGAAATAAGGATGGTATCATCGGCAAATAATAATGCCGTAACCGGCTCACCACCTAGCTTCGGGGAGTCATGTACACAATTCCTTAAATAGCTCGGAATATCATTAACATATAATGAGAAGAGTGTAGGTGCTAACACGCAACCTTGGCGCACACCGTGGTCTACAGGTATGGCCCTTGAGGTTTCACCTTCTTTTCCCCATCTAATTTTTGCATAGTTCCCTGTGTGAAGCTTGATAAGTTCTTTAAGTAGTTCCCCAGGGACCGCCATGTTCCTTAATGTAATCCACAACAAATTGCGCGGAACAAGATCAAAGGCGGCCCTTAGATCCACGAATGCCACATAGAGACTACCCTTCCTTATGTTTATGTACTTCCAACAGATGCACATAAACCTAAACACCTGGTCAACCGTACTGATTTTTATTCTAAAACCAGCCTGATATTTGGTTAATATTTTAAACTCTTCAATCCAATCTAAAAGCCTATTTAAAATGTGTCTGGCATATATCTTTTGAAAAATGTCTTTTAAACTTATTGGGCGGTAATTACTTGGATCATAGCGATCACCTTTTTAAAAAATTGTTATGATTTCTGCCCCTTTCCATGAGTCGGGGATCGGTGTGCCTGCCACAATGGAATTACTCAAGTAATTTATATAAGGCCCCCACACATCCACATCAAATTTTAGTAGATCGCCGGGAATTTTATGAGGGCCTGGGGCTTTGCCCATTTTCACAGCTAATAAAGCCTTATTAGTTTCTTCTAAACTAAAAGTTAATGGAGCAATACTCATTTCTAAGTTTGTCTCATAAACCCCGAAGGGCAAACTCTCCTTTTTGTTAGCATAGAGCTTAGTGAAGTGATCACACCAAGTATTTTCATCTAGGAAAATATCCTTTGTTGATCTACCCTGCTTATTTCCCTTAGCGATTAATTTCCAGAACATGCTCTGATCCCGTAACCTAGCTGCATTCAAGAGATCCTCCCAAAAACTTTCATCCCATACCTTTTTGGCTTGGGCCATAGTGTTTTTGTAGGCTAGTCTACCGCTTTTTACATCCAAACAGTTCCCGGATTTTACTGCCTGGATCAGTCTTGATTTTGCTATTCGACAATCTTTATTATACCATGGGTTCGCTGTCTCAAGATGGTTCCTTATCCTATTACCATCTTTTTTATAAATTTTACTCAATAGTGGAGTTAGCGCATCTACTAGCTTAAGATGTAAGTCAAGAACACCTTGTGTTCCCACTAATGCTGACTGTGAGTCTCCTACCGTTTCAGTAAATACATTGTAAATATTTCTCAGCAACTTTTCTGTTCCCAAGATATATGGCCATCTTAGAGCACGCCTGTTTTTGGTTACCTCTAGCTCCGCGACCGTGGTATTTAATAGGGTCTCTACTTCAGGTCTAATAATAAATGATTGAGAGTCTAGCCATAGTTGGAGGGGGAAATGATCACTCTCCGTCCTATGGTCTATCTTGAAATCGAATATTTGGTTCCATATATTCCGGGTAGCCATTACAAAATCTATATGTGACCTGGAATTTCCCTTAAAATAGGTTGGAGCTGCTGGTCTATATTATCGAAATCGACCATTACAAGCCCTTAGATCATGTACCACAGTCAACTGTAAAATCTGTAAAGCGGCTTTTGTGCTTTTAGCTGAACTTGCAGATTCTAAGGGCAAGATATCGTTAGCAGCATCTTGTTCATCAAGTAATTTTCCAACCCCAAGACAGGCTCATATTTACAGTTAAAATCCCCACCAACTAACACCTTTACATTATCTCCTAATGAATCTAAAAAGGAATCCAAGAGTTCTACCACCTCTGATTCCTTGTTAGATGGGGACGGTCTATTATATATATTTATTAAATGTATAGTTTCTTTCCCTCTAGTATCAATTTTAAGACCTAGTAGGTCCGGAGAGGGGATGGATAACTGGGTGACATCTATTTCTAGAGTCACTTTAACCCAGATAACCAGCCCCCCTGAGGCTACACCTCTAGTTGATGGAATAGCATAAGAACAGTATGTTTTATACCCCAACCTATGGGGGGTTTCTACCATCCAAGTTTCCTGTAGGAGTATGATATCGTAATTCTCAATATAGGAACACCATACCACATCCTCAAGGTTCCTGGCTAAGACAGCTATATTCCAAGATATCAGTCTAATATTTGTTTTCCCTTTTACACAGGGTGAATCTAATACTATAGGTAAGTTGTCTTTTTCTATAACATCCTCTAGTTCAACTAAAGGATTTAACTCTTTGTCTTGATTATAATCTTTACTAACGTCATTAACCTCCATAGTCACTGTGAGGCACTTATCAGGTACGCCCAAACTGATTACCTCACTCAAAATAGAATAAGGGGATTTAACGCTGTTTACCAATTTAACTGTCTATGGATTTCTGGGGCTCGAAGATACTATAAGTTTCGGTTCTAAATATTCTATACTCTGTTTTTGTTCCCACGTCTGGGTATATACTAACATTTCTGTGATAAATTCCCCTGCTCGTGGGAGTCAATCGTTTTCATCCAAAGTACTCAGTACCGAAAATCTATTTTCAATTGGAATATAAAAATTTGTGTTTCTTCTATTAGTCAAGAGTCTGTGTTTTTTAGAAAATTCTGATGTACTGGCTAAATGTCTATAAAAATAACTCAGAGGGTGCACACCCACGTCAGACTCCTCTACATCCAAAGAAGCTGCTCTAAGAAGAACAGTCGCAACATGTTGAGGGTGCCTAAAATTAACAATTACACAATCCCCCTTACATTTTTTCCTCGCGTTTCCGATCCATGGTACCCGTCTAGTAGACAGTATAAGATCGGATAGATGTGGGGGAAAACCACAATTTTTGTTTAACCAAGCAACTGATTTCCGTTTGAGAGAATCATGTGATTCCTCACGGAAATTCATTGCTGTCGGGTCTAAGGGAGGAACATTCGAAAGGACTATGACATATGGTTCACAATCAGGTGGAAGATTAATATGATTTGGTCTGTTCACGGGAGTAGTGTACCCCACGATATTAGATGCAGCTGCTTTCATATGAGAGGTACTATCCACCATACATGGTGGCTCCCTAGATTCTGGTAAACATGACCTCTGTGCTACAACCAATTGTGCAGAGTTACCGGATTGGACGGGTAGCTCAGACTGTTTCATAGTCTGTTCCTTATACATCTTATCTAAAAGACCACCCAACCTAGATACCTCCATAGATAACAATTCAATTTTTTCCATAAGAGGTTTAGTCATATGGTCTAGTTTTTCCTCAAATAGCTTAGCGATGTGACCCAGGAGATCACAATTCACATCGTCCTTATTAATTATAATCTCGTTATTAGCTACATTACTTCTATGACCATATTCTATCGTCAGTTTAAGATGTATGTTCCCCCGCTTAATTTGCGTTTTTCTGCATTTTCTAACAGCTCTCTTAGGAGGAGAGTGAGACAATGCAGACTCACTCGGGGGCTCCAATGGGTTTTGAGTTGGTGATTCTAAAACTAAGGGTAAAATGGCTGAGTTTTCCAAAGGGAAAGCTTCAATATTATGGGGATCCACCATAATAGAACCGCTACCATCATCTACAGAAGAAAACATTTCTGAGGTGGACTCCTTCCCTAAGGATTTCCTTCTATCAATGTTAATCTTGCTCACCATTTTAACCAAGTAATTATCCAGGGTGGAAATATTTTTAGCCATTCTACACCACCCTCACGTATATAACAACCACTACTAGTATTGATAAAATAAAATACTCGATGGACTATCTAGTATTATAGCCCTGCCCTACACAGAGCTTTTATATCGTAACAAAGTATAGGGCACCTATATATATCAGCAATAACACAGAACAACAAGTGTATATGACCCAGAAGGCACAATAACTCACTTAAATAGAGCCCAAGTATACAGCTTACTAGAGCATTATCAGATTAAATAAAAGCAATTAATAGCTTAGCAAATTGGACCGACCCGACCCCTTCCGGCCCCCTAACGACCACACAACATCCCGGCGTGGTCCCGCTCAGCCAGGGGCAGGATCAGTTTAATAGCGCCTTCGGGTGCGCAAAATGCATTGGTTCCGCTCCCGGGGTGCAAGGGGTCCTGGGTAATGTAGTCCCGTCCTGTCCTGTCCCGTCACACGCTCCCCCCACACGGCGGTCGCGATGTCAGGCGACGGCGGAGGGGAGACGTGGAGGCCAGCAGAAGGAACAGCAGCCCCGAGAACCACAGGGGCACACAAGTATGCAACACGATGCGGGCGTAGATAAATTTACTGTAATCTCTGGCTTGGCCTCGTGACGTAAATGACCAACCAAGACGTTTCCAGTTCCGTTGCTTACAAAAAGGAGAGGCGTGAAAGGAGACTTGGGGTTTTAGATAACCAAAAGTGTTATTAAATCTGCTATGCTTCTCTAACCCCCAAATCAATCCTTGCTCAGTCTCTCATTTTCTCAAGTCTCATGTCGCTCTTCTGCTTTAACTCTCAAAGTCTCTCAAGGTCTATTTTGCTTTGCCTCAGTTTCAGTTTATCGATCTCTTAAAGTCGTCAACTAGTCTAACAAGAGTGCCACCACCCGAGTCTCTTTCTGTTGAGATCGTTCTCCGGCTCACTGCCCGGGATCGGTGGTCATTTTTTTGAGTCCACTAAAAAGAGGCAAACTAGCTGGCGTTAAGGAAAATACCACTTGAATCAGAGACTAAAGCGCTATCCCATTCAATTTTACTTAGGCGATTAATCCTATTAAGTGCACGGGGTGGGTGGGGCACTCGTTTGCAATGTCCTGTTATTGCCGCGTGTGGAAGCAGGCGAAATGTAGCCCGATCGCGTTTCCAAAGATGCCCACTTAAGTTGAGCAAATGTTTATTGTAAGAGGCCACCGAGTGTGACCGCGTGCGACGGTTTCAGGGGCGAGCTGTACGGTGCGGCTTACCAGGGGCTGTGAAACGCTGTCTCTTTGCCTCAGGGCGCTCTCGCCTGCCTACGTGTTTCCGGCTCCCTGGGCCGGGCGGAGCGTCTGCTGCCGGCGTTGTTTGTCAGACCGGGCCGGGCCGCGTCCGTTCTCCCTCGCGGCCCGGAACAGGTAAGGTGCTGGTCCTGGGGTGGGAGGAGGTCTCCTTCTGACTCCGTGCGCCGCTGCGCGCCGAGCCCTCCGTCCGCTGACGGGCTCTGACGGACTCTGAACCGTCCCGCTCAGGGGGCGCCCGGCCCGAGGCTGATGGAGATCTCCGCGGTGCGAGCGGACCGGAGTTGGCGAGTAGACTTCCGCCGAAGGGGAGGAGCACCACCAATCCCAGTTACCTTTGAACAATGTGAGGGAAACCTTTTGAAAACTAGGGATGGCTTCAAATTGTCTGACTCAATGTTGCACACAAACATAGATCAAGGGAGATTGCAATGGACAGAGACCAAGGACCTGGACAACTTACCATCATGATGTTGGGAGTATTGATCTGTAGTTGCAATGAACAACCACCAGGGTATGAAACTGTCACATATGCATCATCATATGCTATTGTACGGAGGGGACAACATTGGTGAGTAATATGTCCCTATACACATTAGAATGTGCACACCTGTGTACCATTTTTGGGGACTGTACATCAATGTGTTGACTGGAGATCTTTGACCCTTTGCACTTACCACATTTCCAGAGCTAACAATCTGTCACATCAGACACTAACATGCTAAAAGGGTGTAATTGTGTTAGGCTTGTACTTACCCCCTTGTGGCTGCTGTGCCGCCCTCAAACACCCATCCAACTCCAGGTAGGCCACTGCCAATATGCCGGCCATGAGGGTGGTCAAGGTCCAACAGGCACCCCGTCCTCGTTGGGAAGACATCCCCAGCTGGACCTCTGTGTTCTTCTGGGCCCAGCGTCTTAGGTCCTCCCACCTCTTCCTACAGTGGGTGATCCAGCGGCTGTGGACTCCCATGGTCTGCACTTTCGTGCCGATGATACGCCATATCCTTTTCTTCTGATGAGCGTTGACCTGCATGGATGACACAGACAAGATTAGAATGTCACATTCACATGCACTATACCAAAACAAGCAGGGTGAAAAACAAGCTAGTGCAGATAGCCATGCATAGACTACCTTTAACATCCCCTTCAATGATAGATGAACATATGCAGTCAGGCCATGTGTGATGTTGGAACAGGCATACTGCATGCATATCCAGCAACAGGTGTCAGCTTGTTACATGTGTCCAGACCACATGCATATCTCTACAGATCGTATTCCTGGCAAGGTTTGTCATACCACCTTCAGTGATCATGTATTACACTCAGTAGGTGGGTCAGGGAACATACATAACACACTCTCGACTATGTCTAAGTACTCAAAAACTATCAAAACACATAAGCACATGCCCATCTACCCACACATATCACCACAACCCTTCATTCTTCCACATTGCCTGCAAATCATCACAAACATTACCCATCATCCATTGCGTGTCATAACAAAGTATAGATGGGGAAATATACATATGTGCACAGGGTACCTGTTCCTCTGGTGCACCATAGAGCTGTTCATACAGGGGTAGGACCTCCCCAATCAGCTTATCAAGCTCCTCCATGGAGAAGGGAGGTGCCCTACTACCTGTAGGATGCGGCATGATTGCTCTCAGGGACAGTACACTGCAGCTCAGGTCGTGGAGGACTTGCTGGCAGCAGTGTCAGGAGTCAAGTGAGAGATGAAGTATGAGAATGCGTCCACCACGTAAGACACCATCACGACCGCAAACATCACCATTGGCGCAAGACTGCCAAAGGCAGCAATGTGTTCCAATGGCAATGTCCACTACAGTTGTATTCACCTTTCATCATGACAACTTCCACCAGCAGAGTTAGGTCATTTCCTAATGTCCAGTACAGAAGGGCAGGCAGCTGCCATTTAAAGGCTCATAGCTGATTGGTAAAGTTAGATCAAAGTTGTGCCACAAACTGTGAGACATATTTACAGTCTTGTATTCGCTGCTGACTTTGAACAAACATGTAGGAAAATGTACGATTTATGTACAGATTGTAAACTTGATGAGTTAATACTAATGTCACTTTAGTGGCATAGTCAGCACACCAATGGCAATTTGAGAAATGGCATTTGTGACTTATCAATGTGAAACATGAAAAGAATGTCATTATCACAGAGACTTTTAGTGACATCCTTCTCCATTTCTAAATCATGATTGAGGAAAGGAAATATGATTGCAGCAAGAAGCCATTATTTGCCTATGTATGTACTGTGTGCAATGTTTCTACCATTTCATGTGGCATATCCAAGCATTATGTGTGACATATGTATTTTGACACTTACAGTGGACAGAATGAGTGAAACCCATACAACTTGATTTTATCACACATAGTTACTCTGGCATGAGAAATGGAGAGAAACTCCAATATACCGTCTACTAGCAGACCTGCAGACCATGGAGAATCGACATATCATCCAAATCTACAGCCTGGATAAGCATAAAATTATGGATCTCTGTCATCAATTCGAGCCAGATCAGATGCCTGCCATTCGTAATCCCTATTGCATACCACCCATTGTACAAGTCATGTCAGAGCTGCACTTCCTTGCTACAAGATCCTTTTGAAATACCATGGCCCTGATTGCAGGGATGTCTCAGCCTATTTTCAGTCTGCTTTTGAATGCTTGTGTGCATTTTTTAAACACCTGGACAGCTACATCAGATGTTCATGTTATGGCACACATCTCACATGTAGTGGGTGCCATTGATGGCACCCATGTAGCCTTTGTTCCCCCAAAAGTCAATGAACAGGTGTATAGGAACAGGAAAACCTTCCACTCCATTAATGTCCAAGTAGTCTGTTTGGCTGACCTCTGCATTTCACAAGTTTGTGAAAGGTACCCGGGATCAGTCCATGATGCCTTAGTCAATGAGGAATAGCAATATCCTACTGCTGATGACACAACAGTACACGGCGAGGGCCTGGCTCGTTGGTAAGTCATATATGTCATGTGTGTCTGCAACTTTTATCTGCACCAAATGAGTGAATGCCCAAGATTTAAGTTTGCCTCTTTGTAACTATTTATTACAGGGGACTCGGGCTACCTAACTGTCCTTGGTTCTTGACACCGCTGAGGTACCCAACCCCTTCTAGGGGAAGTCCGCTTCAATGAGGCCCACAGAAGAACAAGGCATGTTGTGGAGCAGACTTTGAGGCAAGATTCCATAGCATTGATAAGTCTGGTGGAGCCCTCCTCTACCCACTCACCAAAGTACATCAAATTATTGTTACCTGCTGCATGCTCCACAGCCTTGCCCTGAGACGTCAAATCCCATTTATACCAGATGAGGGGGATCCAGCAGTTCCAGTGGGTGAGAATTCAGATGTGCCAAGTGAGGTTGATTATGATCAGATTGAAGCTGGAGACATCCAGGCAGATCTCATCAATCAGTACTTCACCTGACTGTAGGTATATCATGTCCTGTAATTTTACTTACACAGTGGGGTATTGGGGAGTTAGGGATGCTTGATAAGGGTCTTAGTATGACCATCAGACAGGTCATAAGTAGCTTCAAACATATTACTCAGATATGCATGCAGAATACTACATTGGGGAGTGTGCAGCTTTTTGATCATCACAGTCTAAGTTTGTCACAATGCACAGAGTTACCATTGCATAAATTACATAGCTGTATGTTTTACAATTTATTCCTGCCTATACCTTATGTATTACATTTTTATTTTTCAGGTTACTTCACAAGGTCATCCTCATCTGGCAATGTCTGACAGTGTCACAGGTAGATGGGATTTACAGACTGATATGTGAAGTGAAAATGGATTGAACCAGGTACTTTCAGGCATGAGATTTGTGGTGTGTAAGTTCTATGCCCAGACTCTCAGGACAGTGGGATGGTAGTGTCCTATCCCACAATATAGACCTGTTTGCCATAGTAGGTGGGCCCAATGGTGCCATGTGTGTGGTCTTGTGTCTCTGACACATGTAATCCTGTGCAATCCATACACTCACCCATTTAATGGCTTGATTTTGGTAATACCTTATCTGTATGTAGCTGTCACGGTGTTTCCTCATTTCAGGCCACTGTGCATGTGCATGTGTATCAAAACTGACATAGGTGAGTAGCATGCCTACTGATATCTGTTCATGGTAAGTGGAAGGTTCCATGACTGGGGGTATTTGTACAGATCTCTGTCTGTATTATGGGGTATGGTATTTGGGGGGGTATGGTATGGGTATTTAATAAGGCTTTAGCTGATGATACAGTGAACCAATCTGTTTGCCCATTTGGATAGTGAAAGACTGACATGTCTCTAACTTCTGTGGTCTGTGGGGTACTAGTTATTCACACCTATGCTGAGTCATTAAAGTGAGCAGCAGTACTTTACTGTGTGATAATTTGCATTTTCCCAACCTATATGTAGGAAAGTGCAATGAAAGTGATAATAAGTTTGTCCATCAGTATCATCAAATGCAAAATGTACCCTGATTAAACAGTACATGTGAGATGGGACTTTAAGAAGTTGGTAAATTTGTAGGTATCTTTTATGTGCAAGAGGTATAACAGTTAACAGTTATATATAGCTGGAAAATGACTTTCACACATGATCTGTGGTTTAGTAGTGTTTAATAAGGAGTGCACATTCATATGTGGGAATTGGATCAAATCAAATGCTTACAAACAGTGAAGGGTTCGGTCATGGTGGATGAAGTCATCAGGGTAGCGAAACAACATTTCTCAAGTCCAGTGTTCTTCTACCATTGGAAAATGGAGATTGGTTGTAGGACAGTCAACAGGGTCTATCAGTGACAAACAAGGGGAACCAAGTGCTTGAAGTCTTGGCACCGGCTCTTCGTGGATGTTCAGGTGGACATCCATGTTTGCGGGGAGGGGGTCGTCAACTACAGAGGCAGGAGTGTCTGAGGTATGTCCTTCCCCTGGCAGGGCCTCCATTCCACTGGCTGCCACAGATGTTGAAGGGGCAGATGTCACATTGCTCATGGAAGGGGTAGGCTGTTGTGGACATAACCTACTCAAGGCGATATTAATGTCTCTCAGCACCCATGCAATGGCAGCCAAATGGGTATTTTGTGCCTCGCACAGCTGCATCACTTTCTGGTGGTGGTCCCTCTGCAGCTGCTTGATTTCTCGCATCATGTTAAGTACTTGGCCCATCACGCCTTGGGATTGTTGGTAAGGTCCCAAGACTTAGGAGATGGTTTCCTTGCCAGTTGTATCCTAGAAGCCTCCATCTTCTGGCCAACACTATCCCTTCCATGCACCCTACCCCCATGCACCTGTGCTCCTTGTACTGTATGCCCACTACCACTGGTGCTAGGTACGTCATTGTCTGAGTTTACAACTGGTGACTCAGGTACCTGTTCCGGGGGCCACATGATGGTTGACACTGTTGTTGGAACACAGGATTGAGGATGAACGGTTGCCTGAGATGTTTTCGCAACAGGGCTGGGAGGAGTAATGTAGGCAGGGAAAGGCTGACAGTTGTTGACTGACCAGATGTCCCAGATGGGCCAGAGTTGTCCTCAATGTCCCCACATCCAGTCGTGATTTCCACACTGAGGGCTTCATCCAGAGGGGATGTGGCTGTTTCTGGTGTCCTTTCTATTGTCACAATGGCTAGATTACCTGTAGGAGAATTGGAACACACAGTTACTGAAAATTATGCTACAAGTGACATCAACCCTTGGTATACATGCTATGTGACATAAACACAAAGCATTTACTTGATCCCATGATATGACATTGACACCTGCTTCCAAATCTGGGTTAGAGCTATATGGGAAACAGAGGTTTCCTATATCATACACCTTGCTACAAGATGTTGGAGTGTCTTGGTGGTTAGAGGTCTGTTCATAAACTCATATCTTGTCTGCTAAAGGAATTTACATTTTAAAGCTTTCTCCAAGTTAGGTATATGGCATAACATTGAGTCAACTAACTGCTGCACAATGTACAATGGAAACAGAGCTTGCCAACAGTATGGGATTATGCACGGTACCCCACATCGGTATGGGTATACTCCAACTACATCCAGCATCCTATATGTGTGTGTCCTCCCCCCATGTGAGTACATTACATTGTTTGAATAGAGATTTAAAGGCCAGTTTAGCAGGGAACACAGCTGTAGCTGTGTGTTGGAAGGTATTGTACTAGCAGATGCCCATAGCATTGCTTTCATTGCCATAGACTGTACAATTGTGGAGCATTGAGGTGTGTTGAATTGTTTGTTAGTTTAACATGCAAGGTAATTTTATTTGTAGTACACTGTCCTGGTTGTCTTTATGGTGGAACAGTGCCTGCTGGGAGTTGTAGTGCTAGCAGTCCCTGTATGACCCATGCCATACACAGACACTGGGGCTCCAGGTGAGTTTAGTTGACATGTAGGATGGCAGAGAGGGGTATTTGGATAGTTGGACACAGGGGTGGTAAGTGGTTTGTCAGTTAAGCTGTCAAAAGGTGATCAGTGATCAGGCATGACAAAAGTTTAGGGTGACATCATAGGTGTTGGAACTTACCCGACTCCACTCCCCCAGGTATTCCTGTCAAGCCCACAGGATGCAGGATGTCCAAGAACTTCTCCTCCCATGATGTGAACTGTGGGGGAGGAGGTGGGGACCCACCACCGGTCTTGCTGACCACCAGCTGGTACCTGGCGGCCATGGAACACACCTTCCCCCTGTCATCGTTCCACCTCTTCCTGATGGCCTCCCTTGTGCGTGGATAATTGCCTGCAGAATTGACCCAGCCGACTATTCTTTGCCACATCTCCATTTTCCTGGCGATGTATGTTTGCCGCAAATAGGTGTGGCTCTACTCTGATGATTTTGTCCACCATGACCCTCAATTTATCATCTGTGAAACGGGAATGTTTTTGTGGGGACATGGTAGTGGTGGACGAAATGGTAAGGTTGTACATAAATAGGGAGATTGAAATGGTGATGAAGTGTGGGTGCTGTGATATGAGTCGAAGACCGGTGGTGTCTAATGTATGGGTTACATATTGTTGTGTTGGGTGTGTTCTGCAGGTGTGTGGTGTGTGCAACGTGAAGTTTGTAGTGGTTGCCAAAATCTATGGATACTGCTATTTGAGTGTGGCCTTTTTTGAGCTGTCTATGGCGTTCTGGGTGTAAAGTATTATGGGGTGTGTTTTATAGTGCAGTGTGTAGGTGTGTCAGATGTGCGGATGAGTGTCAGGTGTGGGGTTTTTACATTATCCAATGTGGTGTGGTGTGTTACTATGGTGACTGCCAACCACCACGGTTCTCACCGCCATTGGTTTACTGCCATGGAAGAACTGCTATTGTGATTTGTGGGTCTTAATAAGTTTGGTGATTTTTTGGCGGGCTGGCGGTGCTGCTGGTGAGACCGTCTCATTCCCACCCTCCAGGATCCTGGCGGTGTCGGGATTCTGGCTGTCTTTTGGCAGGCTTGACTGAGTAACTCGTAATACGGCGGTCTGCACGACCACCAACATGGCGATCTTTTGGTGGCTGCCACCATGGCGGTCTTACCGTCAGACCGCCAAACTCGTAATGAGGCCCATAGTTACAATGTTGAATTCTTCATACAATGGGGGATCATTGTAGGATCTTGGTTCTATACATAAACTTAGCAATCCAGATGCATTTTGGGTCCCTGCTCTTCTTCAGGGGATATGTGATCAATAAGGGCCAGATTTACAAGGCCCTTGCGCCTCCTTGTGCCACACTAGCATAATTTTTTATGACGTTAATGTGGCATTAAGGAGACCTTTCTCTTGTGCCATATTTACAAAGTGGCACAATGCTAGCGTTGCATCACTTTGTAACCCCTTGTGCCACATTACACCTGCACCATGTATAATGTATGCAAGGGGGGCGTTCCCATGCAGGGAGGCCACAAAAAATGGCTCCGTGAAATCTACAAGATTTAACTGTGACATTTTTTCTGTCATTTTTAACGCCTGCTTGGGGCAGGCGTTAAAGGGACAGGCCCAAAGTAATCTACAGGCCTCCCTAGTGCTTTGCTGCACTGGCGCCATAATTTATGGCGCTAATCCAGCAAAGCGCTACAATAGCATCATAAATTCGACTCTATTGTGGAAACGAGTGCCATGGTGCACCGTATTGTAGGTAGGGCGCAGCCACGGTGTCATTGGGTGGAGCAAGAAAAATGGCGCATCGTGACCGATGCGCCACTTTTTTCTAGATCTGGCCCTAAGTGCGTGAACGGGTACTCCATGCAACTTCACATAGTATTTGAGAAAGAACAGTCATTGAGTGGCTATCCAGTTATTATGAAGAGAACACACTTGAGCATCTAGAGTTCAGTTTCTATAAAAGAGGATAAACCTTTAGCTTTACACTAATGTTTGGAACTCTTAATGCAAATCATTCAGATGTACAATTTAATCTCTAAATGGATGTAAAATGATGGTTGAATTATTTACAGGTGTCAGACCTGGCATCCTTGGCATGGTCTTTTTGCCTCTGCTTCCTGTATTTTTTACTGTGTGCTGGACTTCGTTTTGCTGGTGTTTGGTACTCTGGGCACTTTGCCACTGCTGACCAGTGCTAAAGTGCAAGTGATCCCTGTGGAAAGTGTGTTTATGATTGGGTACCCCTGATTGGCATATTTGATTTACTAGTAAGTCCCTAGTAAGGTGCACTAGAGGTGCCAAGGATCTGTAAATCAAATACTAGTAGTGGGCCTGTAGCACTGATTGTGCCACCCACATGAGTAGCCCTGTCAACATGACTCCGACCTGCCACTGCAGTGTCTGTGTGTGCAGTTTTGCACTGCCAACTCGACCTGACAAGTGTACCCACTTGCCAGGCCCAAACCTTCCATTTTACTACATGTATGTCACCCCTAAGGTAGGCCGTAGGTAGCCCCATGGGCAGAGTGCAGCTTATTTAAAAGGTAGGACATGTACTGGTGTGTTGTACATGTCCTGATAGTGAAATACTGTCAAATTAGTTTTTCACTATTGCAAAGCCTATCTCTCCCATAGGTTAACATGGGACTGCCTTTAAATATTTTTTAAGTTTCTCATTGGGAGCAAATAGACAATTTAAAAATACATATTTTCTTAGAGTTGTTTTTTAGATTCTGCTTGAAAATGCTACTTTTGGAAAGTGGGCATTTCCTTGCTTAACCATTCTGTGCCTATGCCTGCCTGTGAAATCCACGTCTGAGTCAGACTGATAGTTAAGCTGTTTGTGAATTTCCTCTAGACAGTAACATAAAGGAAGCTGAGGTGTGTCATGCATATCCTGATGGGTCTTATGGGCTAGAGTGGGGAGGGAGGAGCTGACACATGCACCTGAAAGGGCTGTTTCTGTCCTCCCACAATGCAGGCTCTAACTCCCTGGAGTGTGTCTGGGGCCAGGCCTGGGCAAGGCAGTAACTTGTGAAAAACAGAGACTTTCCTTTGAAGCTTGTCTACTTCAAAGGCAGAAATGAGTACATGCAGTGGACCATAAAACCCCAGACTTATAGAATAATTCTGGATCAAGAGGAACATCTGTCAAGGAGAAGAGCTGAAGAGCTGGAGGAGGAGTACTGCCCCTTTGCTGTGCTTTGCTGGGTTGGCCTGCAGTTGCTGCTTCTGCTTTAAAGAGGACAAAAACTGGACTTTGCTGTGTATCATGCTTGTGAAGATTCTCCATGGACTGAGCTTGCCCCCACTATTAAGGCTAGTATGTGCCAAATAGGGCAGGGATCTGTGGTTTACCTGGGACACCAGGTGGGGAGTGGCCAGGTGCCCCCCCCTATAACCCAAAATTGATGCCATGCTGGCTTGGGAACCCTCCAAGACCCAGACAGAGGTGAGAGCCTTCTTCGGTCTCACTTGGTACTACAGGAGGTTTGTCAAGGGGTATGGCACCATTGTTACCACATTGACAGAGCTGACTTCCAGGAAGCAGCCCAAGAAAGTGATCTGGACTACAGCTTGCCAGACTGCTTTTGATGCCCCGATGGCACCCATGTGCACGGCAACCATTCTGAAGGCACCTGACTTCTCCAAGGAATTCATTGTGTAGACTGACGCTTTAGAGCATGGTGTGGGGGCAGTTCTAACACAGCTAAACAAATGTAGCTTTCATTAGTAGGAGTTTACATCCCCGGGAACATACATGGAGTGCAATTGAGAGAGAAGCTTTTGCTGTGGTCTGGGCACTGAAGAAGCTAAGACCCTACTTGTTTGGAACTCACTTCAAGGTTCAGACAGACCACAGGCCCCTCAGATGGTTAATGGGGATGAGGGATGAGAACCCAAAACTGTTGAGGTGCTACATCTCCCTACAGGGAATGGGTTTACAGTGGAACACTGCCCTGGTACAGAACAGGCCAATGCTGATGGTCTGTTCAGATTCTTCTGCCTTAATGATGAGAACTCCCTTGAGGTTGGGTAGTTCTCCCCACTTTTAGCTGGGGGGGACATGTGTTAGAACTGGCATCCTTGGCGTGGTTTTGCCTGTCTTTTTGCCTCTGCTTCCTACATTTTTGACTGTGCTAGACTTCGTTTTGCTGGTTTTTGGTACTCTGGGCACTTTACCACTGCTGACAAGTGTTAAAGTGCAAGTGATCCCTGTGGGAAGTGTGGTTATGATTGGTTATCCCTGATTAGCATATTTGATTTACTAGTAAGTCATTAGTAAAGTGCACTAGAGGTGCCCAAGGCCTGTAAATCAAATGCTACTAGTGGGCCTGCAGCACTGATTGTGCCACCCATATGAGTAGCCCTGTAAACATGTATCAGACCTGCCACTGCAGTGTCTGTATGTGCAGTTTTACACTACCAACTCCACCTGGCAAATGTACCTACTTGCCAGGCCCAAACCTTCCTTTTTACTACATGTACGTTACCCCTAAGGTAGGCCCTAGGTAGCCCCCTGGGCAGGATGCAGTGTATTTAAAAGGTAGGATATGTACTGGTGTGTTGTACATGTCCTGATAGTGAAATGCTGTCAAATTAGTTTTTCATTATTGCAAGGCCTATCTCTCCCATAGGTAAACATGGGGACTGCCTTTAAATACCTTTTAAGTGCAGTTTTCCATTGGTAGCAGATAGAAATTGGAGTTTGGGGTCTCTGAACTCACAATTTAAAAATACATCTTTTGGTAGAGTTGTTTTTTAGATTGTCTGTTTGAAAATGCTACTTTTAGAAAGTGGGCATTTTCTTGCTTAACCATTCTGTGCCTCTGGCTGCCTGTGGTATCCATGTCTGTGTCAGGCTTAGAGTTGGGCTGTTTGTGAATTCCTTCTTGACGGTGGCACAAAGGGAACTGAGGTGTGTCATGCATATCCTGATGAGTCTCCTGGGCTAGAGTGGGGAGGGAGGAGCCGACACCTGCACCTGAAAGGGCTGTGTCTTTCCTTCCACAATGCAGGCTCTAACCCCCTGGAGTGTGTCTGGGGCCAGGCCTGGGCAAGACAGTAACTTGTGAAAAACAGAGACTTTCCTTTGAAGTTTGCCTACTTCAAAGGCAGAAATGAGTATAAGTAGTGAACCATAAAACTCCAGACTTATAGAATACTTATGGATCAAGAGGAACCTCTGTCAAGGAGAAGAGCTAAAGAGCTGGAGGAGGAGTACTGCCCCTTTGCTGTGCTTTGCTGTGTTGGCCTGCACTTGTGAACAACAGAGACTTTCTTTTGAGGTTTGCCTACTTCAAAGGCAGAAATGAGTACAAGTAGTGAACCAAAGACTTATAGAATACTTCTGGATTAAGAGGAACATCTGCCAAGAAGAGCTGAAGAACTTGAGGAGGAGTACTGCCCCTTTGCTGCGTGTTCTTTGCTGGGTTGGCCTGCTGTTGCTGCTTCTGCCTTATAGAGGACAATGACTGGAATTTGCTGGGTATCCTGCTTGTGAAGATTATCCAAGGGCTTGGACTGAGCTTGCCCCATCTTCTGAAGTCTGAGGGACATCAAAGACTTCATCTGCCAGCACCTGGGCTCTCTTGCTGAGCCCCCTACCCTGCCAAGTGGTGCCACATCCAGTCCCTGGCCCCTTGAAAGGAAAAGCTGGTGAACCCAAGAAGAAAATCCATGCACCAGAGACGAGCAGCAGAAAAATCAATGCAGCGCCTGCACCGCTGCTGAAAAATTGACGCATCGCCGTTAAAATTGACACATCGCCAGCTGAGCGCAGATTCATTGCTGCCGTGCATCCGGATTTTCCATGCATCGTCCCTGGGGTCAAAACCTGCAACATCACCGCACCGACTGGAGGCTGCTTGTCCAGAAATCCATGCATCTCTTCCCTGCAAGGAAAGAATTGACGGTCCGATGCCCGTCTGCCCGTGTAGCTTTCTTTTTTTATATATATCCTGTACTTTATGCTAAAACAACGCATCTCTTGATTTCTATGGATTAAGACTCTTTTTACTTAAAACATTCATATCTTTGCTTGTGTATGTTGGATTTGTGTCATTTTGGTCCTGTTTGATTTTGATAAATATTAGCTATTTTTCTAAACTGGTGTGGAGTCCTTTTGTGGTGTTTTTACTGTATTATTCTCTGTGTTTGAACAAATACTTTACACATTGACTCTGAGATAAGCCTGGCTGTTTGTGCAAAGCTACCAAGAAGGAGAGCAGAGGTTATCTTAGGTCTGTATCTCCCAACCCTGAATAGAGTGAAGGTCCCTGCTTGGACAGAGTGCAACCTGACTGCCAACCAGAGACTCCATTTCTAACAACAAGCACAAAAAGTTTCCTTGGAAATAGGCCTGGAATATTTACTGACATAAATATTGTCACCTAAATTTTGTTAACAAACAAATGTCTCCAACAGGTGTTGATTTTCTATTATTAACTCAGTTGGGGTGATATTTCTGTAAACAATGTGTAGGTGTTAGACCTGACAGCCTTAGGGTGGTCTTCTCCCAATCTTTTTACCTGTTTGCCTCGAACTTTTGCTGTATCGTTTTGTTGGCCTTAGGACCATGAGTACTTCACCACTGCTGAGCATTGCTTCTTCCCTAAAACATGGTAACATTGGTGTATACCCAACTGGCATATTTGATTTACCTGTAAGTCCTTTGTAAAGTGGTATACCATATACCCAGGGCCTGTAAATGAAATGCTACTAGTGGGTCTAACGCAATGATCGTGCCACCCACTCAAGTAGCCCTGTAAACGTGTCTCAGGTATGCCACTGCAGAGCTTGTGTGTGCAGTTTCACTGCCACTTCGACTTGGCATTTAAAACCTCTTGCCACATCTTAAGTAAAAGGCAGGACATGGACTTTTAAGTTTTACATGTCCTGGTAGTGAAAAACTCCCAAAGTAGTTTTTCATTACTGTGAGGCCTACTCTTCTCATAGGCCAGCAATGGAAATTCGTTAAGATACTTTTAAGCAGTAATTCCTGGTTAGAACTGAGTAGCTACATCATGTTTCGTATCATTGGAATGATAATGATAAATCCTCTTTTGTGTCAAAAGACTCATCTGCATTAATCTGCATTCCGATGGGTGTTCCTGGGCTGGAAGGGTGAAGGGGAGCTCACACTTACATTTCAAAAGGGAAGTGCATGTCCCCACACAAAGGGATAATTACGCTCTACTGATAGTCTGGAGCCAGGGCTGGGATGAAAGGTGGACCTGTGCACTTCAAGGAGCTGCTTTGAAGTCACCCCCACTTCAATGTCACTTTTTGGTAAAAAGTACTGGGGCTCCGACCCTAGCAAATTGGTACACTTCTATATTTGGGAAGAACTCTGCTGGAGTAAAGACTGCTGTGTGGATTGCCACTTTGCCTGGACTGACTGTCCCAAGGAACTGCTTCTCTGCTTTGCTGAGTTGCCCTGCTACCTGCTGATATCTGCCCTGTTGAGGAAAAGGACTAGACCCATCCTGCTGAACCCAGAGTGCCTCCAAGGGCATTCTGGCTCGCCCCGTGTTCTTCTGCAGTCTAAGGGACATCAAAGGCTACCTGCAACTCTACTGGTGTTGCTGAACACTGCCATCTGTAAGTCCTACCCTTGGCTAAGGTGCCCCTTCCAGACATGGGTCTCAAAAGTGGGTTCTGCAGCTGATTTCTGCAAAAACAAACACATTGCCTCTAGTGTGTGAGACATTCTGCTGCATTGCTTCTTAGAAGCTGACGCAGAGGCTGTTCAACAACTGCAGGTTCATAGCTTGTGCGGTCCGATGACGACGCTCTGCGTGGCCTGATAACAATGTTTCCTATTCACTTCAATGGAGTGCGACGCTGATGCAGGACCTGACTTGCAGGATCGGAACTAACGCATCATGCTCTTGATGTCAACACTTTGCTCCATCAAAAGTACTGTTTCAGCGGACCCTGCGTGGGTTCTATAGCTGGCCTACCCTCTATCGCGGTCAGCCTGACCTTTGGATTTGAACCAGTCCCTTGCAACCTCAAGTAACCTTTTGACCGCTTGTGACTTCTAAGCACTATTTTTGATTTAATCTTTAAAAATTCATAACTCACCTTCTACTGACTGGATTTTTGGTGTTTTTGTCTTGTTTTACTATTTTTCTAAACCTGCGTGGAGTCTTTTTGTGGTGTTTTCATTGAGTCATTGTGTGTTACACAAACACTTTACTCATTGCCTCTTAGGAGAATCCTGGTTGCTCTGTTCCAAGCTACCAGAGGGTGAGCATGGGTTAATTTAGGTTGTGTAACTGGCTTACCATGACTTGGACTGTGGTCCCTACATGAACAGGGTGCATACCTCTGCCAACTAGAGACCCAATTTCTAACAGTATGATACTATATTTTTGACAGATATGTAGGCCACAATATTATGGTATCATCCCTTGACAGGCATGTTCTGCTACTCAGTTCTGAGACCCTGGTGCCCGTACTTTCCTCCCCTCCTTATTTTTTATATATGTATCATGAATCCCCTACTATTCGACATTTTTGAAAAAAACAATTTCATAAGATCAAACAAAATTTACAAAAAATTGAAATTGAATGATTTTCTCATGGTTGGTTACAAGATCTGAATGAATACAGTGTACCATAAAAATCAAATTATGTTTAATAAAACTAGACTTACCATTACTTCCTCTTCTGTTTTTCTAAATGAAGGACTTGGGTCTTGATTTAAGGTACCCCGTCACAACGGCAAAGGAGTACCCTCTCCGACAAAATTGATTTCCGCCTACATCAGTCTACTTTAGTTTGTCAACAATGGAGACTACTCTGTCTCTGCCATTGACACGGACCTGCAATGGCCCACAATCTGTCAACGGCCATTGGTGATTTGGCCATTTGACCACTCGCCCTATTGAGAGTGGGCAGTCAAATGGTCAGTTTTTACTGTCCATCACCAACAGGTAAAACCTGGCAGTAAGAGATGAAAACTGCAAAATGACCCTCACATCATGAGAGGCAACTCCCATGGTGTGGATGTTATTAGTTTTTTATTTTCCAAAACAAACTTTTGCTTTGCCATTTTGTTTTGAAAATAAAATATCAGACTAAAAATATTCATGTTTTGTTCAATATGAAGAGTTCCTCTCAAGCAAGCCCATGCTTTTTTTTCAAAATAAACTTAGGGCCAGATTTAAATCATGCAAAGGGAGTACTCCGTCACAAGCGTGATGGATATCCCGTCTGCTTTATTACGATCTCCATAGGATTTCATAGTATCGTAATAAGGTGGACGGAAAATCTGTCACGTTTGAGATGGACTATTCCCCTCCTCCAAGACCTAAATCAGGCCCCTATTCTGAGTCAACAGATGATGGCAACATTTATTCTTTTTATTACAATAATATAAAAGTACTTGGATTTCTAAAATCGTATAGCACATATCCGCATGTAGGAATTACGTTGTTTCTGGCCAAAAGCGAACCCAGCCCACCATACTGAAGCACTTCATGTTTGTTAGCTCCTGCTACAATAAAAATGTTCTCAGTAAACTGCTCACGCTTTGCTGAAGTTAAGCCCTCGCTACATCAAATACCTATAAAATATTTATTTAACTTTTACTATCTGTGATTCTTTTACACAAAGGGCTGTTAAATTAATATTGTTTTAACACAATGATGAAACCTGGATTTGTCAACCAGATTTGCAAGCACAGTAACTGAACACTTCAAAGACAGTGGCCGCCGTGTGACCTACTTGTAGACAGGCATGGACAACAATGTTTCTATAATGCAAAATACAAATATGATCATTTACACCTTTGCCTTGTTTAACATGTCAGTTTATACATTTAATTTACTAATCCCTACAGTCTTGTTTTTGGTTTTATCCATTAATATTTTATGATCCCTAGCTTATTTGGTACACAAATATAATTGCAAATCGAAATAAAAAAAACTCGTAACGTTTCCAGAATAACAAACACTCCTGTTGGGAAAAACGGAAAACATAACATCCACTCAGTCACAACAATATTAATTGAGCTGCAGCAATTATATCCACAAGACAAACACCATGATAAAAGAAAAGAGTGGCAAAAAACGACTTCTGAAAATGAAATGAAGCCACGTCTTCTTGTGTGTTCCAGCGTCGAGCTGATCTATCTCGTCCGTTATTCAAGAAGCCAAGGTCATAGTCCCAGTAAGTGGATACTTGTGGGCTTCTGCGGCTCTGCCATCTTAGTCAGGAGTGCCATCCGAAACCTGCCCTTGCGCTCAGGGGAATGGAGACGCCACCCCCAGGTCTAGGTTGGAAGCGCAGTCAGAGCCTCTGTGGGAAACTGTCGGCTCTGTTCGGAAGGCTCTGTTCTGACCTATTTACCGGAAAAGACATTGTCGCGCGCAGACAAGAGGCAGGCAAGTGTTCTCCCAGCACCTCCGCTGACTCTGGGAGTAGAGCGCGCCATGAGTGGTGTACAAGGTATCATATGAAGGACGGCTGCCTAACCAAATCCGAAGCCTCGGGGGACTCTGGGCTTCCCTTGTGAATATTAAACAGGAGTACTTTCAGCGAAATGAAAAGGTGGGGGCTGTAAAAGGATTGTGGCCGAAGAAGCGAATGTGGATGTAGCCAAAGCCACGGCCTAATACACATTAAATCGAATCATTCACTTGATAAGTTCAAGGAGATGACCTGACAGAAGAATAAACGTTAATCATCAGCAAATGTAAAACTGTTTATGTATCTCTACTACCCTGGACTTGAATAATAAAACACTTGAAGAAAGAAAATTAAAACGACTCAGCCATACATTCATTTTATTTCAAATACTATGATATATTGCCTTGTGGCAACAAAAGTAAACCACATAACCGAAATCCTGGTAAATAGATAATATCTGAAATTACACTTTTTAGAGCAACAAGAAGTTCTAATAGAGCATCCACACTGCTACAAAACCCTTGCATGGAAGGTCATTTACAACTAGTAGTTAATGTACTTTCAGGGGAAATCAGTGTGCAGAATTGACTCAATGAAATAGCAGAGAGGTTTAACATGCCTGTTGCTTAGTACAACAGGTGACACATTCGTATTTTAGACATATCAGCTGGTTACTTATTTTGCTGCTGATATACATGTATTATTACATGCAGGCCACGAGTTATAGGGGGTCATTATGGACATGGCGGGATGCCCCACCGCCAACACTTCCGGCGGTCAATGAAAGACCGTCAGTGTTGGCAGCCGGCATCCCGGCACATAATGACGAATGGAGCCTCACCGCCATTGATGGCGGTGAGGGCCGCCAGGTGCCATGCTGGTGGTCAGTGGCGGGGTGGATGCTGCTCCACCTTCACCGCCACGTTGGTCCATACACCGCCACGCCTATAATGAGGCAGTTATAGGCGTGGCGGTGTATGGAGAGGCACCGATGGTGGTGGAGCAGCATCCAGGGAGCCCGTTCCCTCCTGGAGCAGCGCAACGGAAAAGGTAAGTGCTGTCTGAGAGGGAAGGGGGGAGGGGTGTGTGTGTGTGAGTGTATGAGTGCATGGGGGTGTGTGTGAGTGTGTGTGTGGGGGGATGTGTGTCTGAGTGCATATATGCGTGTGTGCATGTAAGTGAATGGGTGCATGTGGATGTGGGGGTCTGGGGGCACCTGTCTGTAGGGGTGGGGAATGGTGAGGGTTGGGTTGGAGGGACCCACATGGGGTTCTGGCGGTGGACGGTTGGGGGGTCGGTTTTCGGAGTTTCGGGGTGGGGGCTGTTCTAGGGGCTTGGGGGGGGTAGGTGTTGTGAAAAGGGGGGAGGGGCCTGGCGTGTCACATACAGGTGACAGGAACGATTATTCCTGTAACCCGTATGCTTTCCGGCTAGGATTATCTGGTGGGGTAACTTGCCAGGGAATCCCTGGTGGAAATGGGATCATAATCCCACCGCCTGTCGAGACTCCACCGCCGGTTCGAATGTGCCCACAGTTGGCCCGGCGGTCGAATCTGGCCTGGCGGTGGGTGGTAGTGAACTGGCTGCTTTGCAGCCAGTTCACTACTGTGTTCAGAATCTGGCGGTCTGGACCACCATGCCGTTGGCGGTAATGACCGCTACCGCCGGCGAGGAGGTCCAGACCGCCATGTTCATAATGACCACCATAATCTATAGCTCACAGAGTTATGAACTGGCATCAAAGAGCTGCATGCAAACTGACAGGGCGATGAGTAGTGAGACAGTTTGTGACCGCACCTGTCCTCTGATTTTGGAATTCAGTGCGGTGGGAGGTGACACCTAAACCGACTGTATGGCCCAGGCAAGGCTACGAGGAAGAATATAATTCAATGCAGACTAACATGCTATGCCTAGAAACAGAGCTTGATAAACCCAATTTGAAGCTCTGTGCACTCACCTACGGTGTCAGTTTATCCTTCTGACACATAAGTTGAACCATAAGACCCAGAGTATTAGGGAGTCACACAAAAATAAATAAATTTTTGTACAAATTCATCATACAACATAAATGATTTAGGTATCAAGTAATTGTATTGGAAGTTAGTGGCATACAATACATAGGTTCATTACAGTCATAGTGATAAATGTAGGTCATTCTTGTGCTCATATTGTTATAATCCTTGAAAATTAATACAGATACTGAAGTTGCTGAGTTGCCACTTATATAATGGACCCGTGTATCATCTGCCAATAACTCCTGATACAATTACTTGATACCAAAATACCTTCTGTTGTATGGTGAATTTGTACAAAAATGTATGTATGTGTGTATGTATGTATTTATTTATTTATTCATTCATTTTTGACTCCCCACTACCCTGTGCCTTATAGCATGCTATGCTCACTGGCCAGGTGATGTCTGCAGCACTTGTAGTGATGCAACTGGCACTGGAGTTCTCGATGTTCCCATCCTAAAATGGCGTGGCACCACCTGTCTCAGCAGGGCAACAGGAACAAACAAACAGTTTCTGAGGCTGTGGAACACATCTTGATCTAGTCCTTTGCATTTTCAATGACTGGATTTGAAGTGTTTTCTGGAACATGAAGTGAATGTGTATGGCTGCAGACTTCTCGATCTTCTCTCAGAAACCAGCAAAGTTTTCAATAATCTGCCTTACGACCATCAAGTGCCATCTCAAATTGGCCAAGTACAGTGCAGCTCGGTCTTCTGGTCACAACTCACCAGCTCATGGTTTATCATTCAGTCTTCTGTTCTGACCACTACTTGCATTTGTTGTCTCCAAGCTTCTTTCTTCTTACCGCTGCTCTTTGCGGTGCTGGATGTGTAAGTCACTGTGAAGGAAGAACTCCCAGGAACTTTCTCTACTCTTAGATGTTGGTTATACGAGGAAGTGAAATATAACTGAAATGCAGCATTCCACAAACCAGACAGTAAAAATAGTAGCAACATCTCGACTCTACCTGTTATTTGAGCTTGATCAAAATGTTGATATGGGACATAATAAAAATATTTTCTGCGTGGATCAGGATGCCATGTGAGGAGAGGGCCAACAGCAGTCTCTCTCCTCTGTGACTGCATATATAGAAATTGTGCACCACTCAAAATAAGCAAGCCAGGCCTAAGCAGGGATATGGTATCCATAGCAACGTCTCACCTCGCCTGAACCTGGGTCAAACTCCGAAAGCTTTGCCTGGGACTGCAAAGCAAACTGTCTGAATACCATTGCTCTGACAGCTGGATCACCTCATCACAATTACTTTTAATAATGCATGACTTAGCATTTTAATGCAGTGTTCCGGTAAATAGCATTAAAATGTGTTATTCTAACCCCTGATGCGTGGTACTTGACAATCACTTGTGTGATAGACAAGCAGGTACAAGTGCGTTTGTTTTACTTCAGCTGACACGGGATCCCGTAGGGCACTGCATCAATGTCTGTGTTTTCCTTTGTAGCTTTTCTAGGACTCCGCCCTGTCAGGCTGTGACCAACGAAAAGCACTGTTAAAGAGTGTTGGACGGTGTGAATGGCATCATGGAATCTTGAGTCTAGGACCCTGCGGGATAACAACAGGAACATGCAACACAATGCATCCAGCAATCAGGCCACAGTCCAAATGGAATTCATTAAAGTCCAGCAACACATAAATACAAACTCTGTTTGACCAGACCTTCTACATGTCACACACAGGGATTTAATCCACTGACTGTGGACCTGTCTTTCTGGTGCTCATATTAAGATAGACCAAGGACTTGCATGCAGTTATCCACTTCTCTACACTACCACACTCAAACATCTCTGCTGCCTGTGACTCTTTAAGTAATTCCGTAAACAAACAAAGTAAATAGATAACAGCAAAGGGTCATATAGTTTGATTTTAATTTGAAAGTCATTCAATTAAGAATATAAGGGGAGTTGAGGCTAAGCCACAGTAAAGATTTCTGCTTGGTGAGAGAGTTAGGAGGGCCCGCATATTAAATCAGTATGGAAACCAGGGCCAGTGTGATTAATAAGGGGTGACAGAGAGGAAGGCAGCAGCAGTGAACCCTGTAAGAAACAGGTTTCTAGAGCAAGACCCAATATGTCATACACTGTGGTAACTCGTGGAGAAAGAGACAATCTGAGATAGGATGCAATCATGCCTGAATCAGGAGAGAAAAATGGAAGAGCAACAGGGTGCACAGAGGATGAGGCTGCTTTTGGGTCTGAAGACCCAGATGAGAAGACTGTGGCCGCTCCCACAGTACTGAATCTAAAACACTTAGTAGTTTCTACAATATCGGCCAAACTCACTCTTTCCTGCTACTCTAATGCCTTTCTAGTGCTTTGGTTCAGCCACATTTCAGGGAAAATATTTGACACGCTTATGAGGGTTAGGCCAACTTCTCCTCTTAGTTAATTTAAAATTTCCTTTCGTCAGTGTTAATTTTACAGATTTATTAGATTTGTTTATGGTGTCTTAATGGACATAAGGGGTCATTATGACCCCACCTGTCGGTGTTATAGTGGCGGTAGTACTGCCAACAGGCTGGCGGTATATACCGCCATATTATGACATTGGCGGTTTGGAAAAAGCCAAACCGCCAATGTACCACACTGACCGCCACAGCGGTAACGACTGCCAGGCTGGAGCCCAGCGGCTGTCACTAGCCCGCCTGCGGGAATATGACCCCGCCCACTGCCATGGTTTCCGTGGCTTTCTTACGCCATGACAACCATCCAGCCCCTCTCTCCCTCCCCAGAGTCCTCCCCCACCCTCCCCCTCCCTTTCCGACACCCCGACATACACACACCTACACGCACTGACCTGACATACACACGCATACACACACACATACCCACATTCACCCACACAAGCATACATCCATGCACACACATATCCACACACACTGACATACATACGAGTACACACGCATTCACACAACACAACATACACGCACACTCACATCCATTCATGCACACTCACATTCCACATGCCCCACACCCGCATGCACGCCCACAGAAACATACACCCCCCCCACACACACACACAACACCCCCTTCCCCTGTCCATGCACCGACTTACCTGCTTGCAGGGGGTCCTCTGGCAGAAGATGGGATGAGGCGCTGCTGCCAGGAGCAGCATCCGCCAGCAGAACACCGCCAGGCCATATCATGGATCATGATACAGCCTGCGGTGGTCTACTGGCGTGGCGCTGCTTCTGGCAGCAGTGCCACCTTACCGCCATCGCCGCTATGACCGTAGCCAGAATTCCACCAGCCTTCTGGTGGAATTCCAGCTATGGTCATAATATGGCAGTCAGCTGGTAGCCACAGCAACAGTCTTTTGGCGGCTGTCGCCATGGCGGTAGGCAGTATTTACCGCCTATGTCTTAATAAGGGCCATAATCTTTGGTCGAAGTATCCCAATTTTTTTATTTTATTTTTTGTTTTATATTTTTTATTTTTATTAATCACTTACAACAAGATAATGTGTCTGAAGAAGATAGTTAATCGGATTTTGAAAACAGCGTTTTCAAGAATTCAGTAAGAAGATAGTTTTAGTTTCCTTTAATTTTTATGCTTATATGTGTGTTCAAGATGATTTTTGATAACAGGCATTTTCTTAATAGTCTCCTTTAATTTTTCTTGAAAGTAGACTTAAGTACAATTGTCACTATCTAGCTCGGCGTGGATAGCACTGTGCTGATCCAATGCTTAAAAACTTTGCTAGATAAACAGACATTTGAGGTGAGCAAATTTAGAGTGTCGCTGGTATTGCAGGGTGCCCCTTACTAGAGCTGCTCTCCACCTAAACTTGGGAACTACCCAGAGTTCTCTCTTCTTTTTTGCATAATTTATGCGTCACTCTAACCCTGAAAGCGATTTGTTTTGACTTATTCTGGGTGCTCCCCTGTGTCTGAACAAAGCTAAACCTCTCTGATGAGAGCGAAACACGTGTCAGGGGTTGCTTTTACTCATTCCAGGTTGGCTTGGATGACACTTTACCAGTCCAAAGCTGTAATACTGTACCTGGAGTGGTAAATGGCTTTTGTCATTTTACAGCTCGGCAAGGTTGGCATTGTGTCAACCTATGCTCACAGACTTTGCTGTACAAATGGCAAAGGACTTTGTCACTATCTAGCTTGGTGTGGATAAAACTGTGCTCATCCAATGCTTAAAAACTTTGTTAGATAAACAGCCATCTGAGGTGAGCAAATTTAGAGTGTCGCTGGTGTTGCAGGGTGCTCCTTACTAGAGCAGATCTCCACTTAAACTTGAAAACTACCCAGAGTTCTCTCTTCTTTTTTGCATAATTTATGCAACACTCTAACCGTGAAAGGGATTTGTTTTGACTTATACTGGTGCTCCCTTGTGTCTGGCCAAAGCTAAACCTCTCTGATGAGCTCTAATGAGAACAAAACACGTGTCAGGGGTTGCTTTTACTCATTCCAGGTTGGCTTGGACAGCCCTTTACCAGTCCAAAGCTGTAATATTGTGCCTGGAGTGGTAAATGGCTTTTGTCATTTTACAGCTTGGCAAGGTTGGCACTGTGTCAAACCTATGCTTAAAGACTTTGGGGGTTATTAAAACTTTGGAGGAGATGTTAATCTGTCCCAAAAGTGAAGGTAAAGTGACGGATATACCACCAGCCGTATTACGAGTCCATTGTAGCCTATGGCACTCGTAATACAGCTGGTGGTATATCCGTCACATTTGGGACGGATTAACACCTCCTCCAAAGTTGTAATAACCCCCTTTGTCACTATCTAGCTCGGTGTGGATAGCACTGTGCTGATCCAATGCTTAAAAACTTTGATAGATAAACAGACATTTGAAGTGAGCAAATTTAGAGTGTTGCTGGTGTTGCAGGGTGCTCCTTACTAGAGCTGCTCTCCACCTAAACTTGGGAACTACCCAGAGTTCTCTCTTCTCTTTTGCATAATTTATGCTTCACTCTAACCCTGAAAGGGATTTGTTTTGACAAACATATATATATATATATATATATATATATATATATATATATATATATATATATATATATATACATATATATATATACATATATATATATACATATACATATATACATATACAGTCGCCAGTAGGTAGTTACAGTTAGGACCTAGTTTCCATTTACAAAGTGTTTTTTGCTTTGCCTATAACTGGCACCGCTTGACAAAATTTCACAAACTTTTCGAAACTTATAATTCGCTCAGTTCAGCTGCTGTCTGGAAAGTTTTGAGGTGATTCGTCAAGCGGGGGCTGCGATAAAGGGGGGGGTCACAAAATGCATTTTTCCTATTCATTTTTCTGCAGGGTCTTTAAACACGCCTACAGCCTAAACTGCTGAACAGAATTACACCAAAGTTGGCGGGAAACTAGATCCTGTTACGCAGATTACGTTTTTTGTGGTTTGGTGTAAATCTCTTTAGTAGTTTTGAAGTAATTTAAGGCCAAATAATTAAGATAAAAAGGGAAGAGGATCCTCTGTGGATCTGGACCTGATGATCTGGGTCCGGATCTGTGAATGCGGGGGTAAAGCAAGGCCCTGATTTGCTGGCCACCACTTGACAGAAAAGTTGCAACCACCATTTTGTTTGTAGCGTTAGCTCGGGGTTGGGAAAAAAAGAGTGCAAAAACGCATATGGGGTCAGGTATCTTGACCCCATAGGAAACATCGAGGGGTCTCTTAGAGACCCCTCATGGGCAAAAAGTCACCCAGTTATTTTTTTTCATCCAATTCGTGGATCCACTGATCCACAGGTGGTTCCACATATCTGCAAATCCACTAATCTACTGGTGGATCCACAGTTCAAGACAACATTTGAACAAAAAAAAAACACCCACTGCATCCAACCTCATGCTGCACACAGCTGAAGGCTGTGCGCTGCATGCGTTTGGGTGCATGCAGGAGGGTTGGCTGCCGGGCCTATCTATGGTTATATATACGTATGTGCGTGCTAAAATACACGTAGAAATTCACTGCAAAAAAACTAATGTAAGAGGGACATTATAGTTAGGTTCTGAATTTCCTTGCACAAAACCAAATTCAGCAGTTAGTTATGGTTAACTCGAGTAGCTACAACTCGTGCCCTAAGGTAACTATAACTCTCGCCTTCCCCATGCGTCATTTCTTGCCCTTTGTTTCTGCCTTTCTACTCTTTTTTTGCCCTCTGTTTGTGATTCTCTGGCTGTTTCTTGCCTTCTGTTTCTGCCTTTCTGCTCATTTCTTGCCCTCAGTTTCTGCCTCTCTGCCTGTTTTCTTCTTGTTTCTTGCCCTCTGTTTGTACTTATTTGCTCATTTCTTGCCCTCTGTGCCTCTCTGACATTTTTCTGATTGTTTCTTCCCCTCTGCTTGGGGTTCTCTGGCTGTGTCTTGCCCTCTGTTTCTGCCCCTCTGCCTATTTTCTGATCATTTCTTGCCATCTGTCTGTGCCTTTCTGCTTATTTCTAGCCTCCTGTTTGTGCCTCTCTGCCCATTGCTTGCCCTCTGTTTCTACCTCTTTGCCAGATTTCTGCTCCTTCCTTGCCCTCTGTTTGTGCCTTTTTGCTTGTTTCTGCTCTCTGTTCCTTTCCGCTCCTTTTTACCGTCCTTTTGTGCCTTTCTGCTTGTTTCTTGCCCTCAGTTTGTGCCTTTCTGCTAATTTCTTGCCCCTGTTTGTGCCTTTCTGTTCGTTACTGCCCTCTGTTTGTGTCCCTCTGTCCTTTTTTCACTTTTTTTTGCCCTTTGTTTGTGCCTTTCTGTTACTTTCTTGCCCTTTGTTTGTGACTATCTGCTTGTTCCTTGACCTCTGTTTCTGCCCTCTGTCCTTTCTGCTCATTTCTACATCTCTGCTAAGTACCACTGCATCAGGGGTTAGACTAACACATTTTAGTGTGGTGGTCCACATCACTGCACTAAAATGAATTAGTCACACATTTTCAGCTCCTCCAATGTACAAGCAGGGAGGTACTACAGAACGATTAAAACCAAAAGTGCTTCAGGCGCTTGCTGCAGGGTTGCCTGCAGTGCCCCAGGCAATTTACTTAACCATGCTCGGCGCACACCACAGCGTGTCACGTGGTAACGATCTTCCGAGTTTAATCTCAAAAGAAGGCACCCCCATATCCACGTAAGCTGCACTTGGCGCAGTAAGCACTTGCTTTCTCTTTCTCCAGGCTATAGGGGGAGCATGCCACACTTGATGGCTAAACGGGGCATGGATTCAACATTATTTTCCCTCACCCAACCACTGGGCAGGTCAAATGGTGGTTAAACTGAGGCTGTGTGCATGAGGTGCAGGGCAGGATCTGTTTGCCCCTGATGCCACCCCCTCACTTGGCTGCCCACTCTGGAAGGTTCACCTGCTGCTGCACCAGCCACCTGACAATGTGATTTTTTTGCCACTGGTTCCTGCCCATCTCTTCTGGATTGTGTGTGGACCGGGTATCTTCCCAGTCTCAAGGCAGATTGTCTTGAAGTCAGTACAGAGGCACAAGACTTAAGTTCTGGGCACAGTCAGTGCCACATCACGTGAGCGCTCAAGTTGAATAAAGCATTTCGGGGCATATTTATACTCTGTTTGCGCCGAATGTGCGTCAAAAGGTTTGACGCACATTCGGCGCAAACCTTGCCCCATATTTAAACTCTGACGCCCGACCCCGCGGACGTCAAAATTCCACTGTGTTCGTCATTTTCTGGATGCGGGAAACTGCCTTGCGTTAATGACATGCAAGGTAGGCGTTCCCGCCCAAAAAATGACTTTAAGGCCTGTGCGCCTTATTTATACTCCTGTGTCATTTTGACGCACAGGAGGGTGTGGGCCTTAAAAAATGGCACACAGCCTGATGTGCGCCGTTTTTTAATGCCTGGGTCAGGGCAGGGGTTCTGGACCTGTGGGCTCGGAAGGAGTCCAGAGGTGCCCTCCCCTGCCCCCAGGGACACCCCCTGCCACCCTCGCCCACCCCTGGAGGACACCCATGGATGGGGGGAGCCATACCAGGTAAGTACAGGTAAGTTAAGGTAATTATTTTTTTTTTTTTAAGTGGCATGGGGGGCCTAATTTGGGCCCCCCTACATGCCACTGTGCCCAATGACCATGCCCAGGGGACAGAAGTCGTCGCAAAGACAGGAGTCATTTCAATGGGGGTTGGGCGTAAAAAAATGGCGCAAGTCCGGTTTGAGGCATGATTTTTGCCTCAAACCTGACTTGCACCATTTTTTGGCGCACAACCCCCCATTTTCCCCTATGCCGGCGCTGCCTGGTTTGAGTCATTTTTTTTTACTCAGACCAGTCCGCAGGGCCGGCTAACGTCATTCCGTAAATAAGGCGCCCGCATGGTGTGTAGGAATGGGGTTAGCCGGCGGTAAAAACTTTGACGCAAACCAGCGCTGGCGCTGGTTTGCGTCAAAAAGTATAAATATGGGCCTTCATTTCTCATATACTCATTAAAATTGTGGTGAAACATAGTATACAAGCCAGCACATATTTGAATGTATTTTACTGTTATAAAATTGTGTCATTAGTGACAGCCTCACAGCTCTCTGATTTTAGAGACAGAGGCCGATTTTCACTCTTGGCAGCCCTCAGCCGAGTGCAGAGGAATCGGGGTAAAACCTTTTCTGGGTAACAATTTTTTTTTACAATTGTGGATAGCGCGAACTTGACCCAGAGGTATTGGAGCACTTTATTTTCTCAGCTGCAGCACAGGGGTGACTCAGACATTTGGCAAGTAAGTCCAAAATTAATGCAACGCTCTTATTATAAATGCTCCCCCTCAAAGGTCGGAGTTTTGTGGCAATTTTGACTGCCATGATGTACTAACATAGATGGTTAATATCCATGCTGCAAAGAATGTGTACCAATGTAGATTTTTGTAAAACTGTATTTTATGAGGTTGCATACCTGTGTGAGACACTGCTTTTCTCAATGAAATCCTTTTGTGACTTGAGGAGCTTCTGCCACACAACACCCGGTGCTGAGCTGTGGGGAGTACTTTTGCATAAATAACATGGGTTTAAAACCACCTGACTGACAGTGGGGCTGCATTTCTTGTGTACCCAGGAGGTGTCAGGCAACAATATCAATGTTAAAATAACTCTGGTCAAACATGTTCCTGTGGATCGAGATCAGTGTTTAATTTTCTGTGGAGCGAAACCAGTGTTTAATTTTCTGTTAGTTTTCAGTCATCATAAAGTAGTGCAGAGGGTTAATACGTCTGATGCAGATAACATGAACTACTCATTTATGAGGAGAGCTATGAGTTGCTGCTTTTGTCTCAGAAATCCTTTCATTACATGTGCAACTTCTGTGCACAGCACCTGGTGCTGAGCTGAGGGGGCAGAGGGTGTTTTGAACAAATAACACATTTGTTTTACAGTGCGATCAGGATAGAGGGGCACTAGGCAAGTGCCCTTCCATTTCTGGTGCTGCAGTTTTAAGATCATCTTGGAGTTTCTCATTGCTCAAAGGGGTGTAATTTCTGATATATATTTGTTTCCCTCATCTCACTTTATTGATTTTGCTTGCAAGAAAGTGTCCCTCATGGTCATTGAAATATCATTCATAATTAAACTGAAGCTATGAAAATGTCACACATAGCAATCTGAAACTTTGTCAGCTATGGTTTCTGCTTTTCTTTATTTTTTTTGCCCTCTGTTTGTGCCTTTTGCTGCGTTTTCTTGTCCTCCGTTTGTGGCTTTTTACTTGTTTCTAGCCCTTTATGGGCTATCTGGGACTGCGAGGGGAGCCTCGAGGCCCCCCGCAGTCCCAGTCCGCTCCTTCGTCTTGCAGGAGTCGGCATTGCTCCAGCAACCACAGAGTTGCTTTAAGTAGCAGCTCCCTGCTTGCTGGAGCAATGTTTTCATCTCTCTTCCCTTCATGCATATCCGTGTGAAGGAAAGAGAGATGAAAACTCTGCTTTCTGACAGTAAGTGAACTTTAATTGCTTTTGCTTGGTGGGAACGGTCAGCTCCCACCAAGCAAAAGCAAACAGCTATGTACTGGAGTTGGGCACCCCGGGACATAGCAGGTGCCGGCCCTGGGAAGAGGCGGTCTCCAGGGCCATGAGGGGGACCACGTGGCCCCCTTCCAACAAGCATAGCTCCAGGAAGGTGGTGCTCCCTAGGGCTGCAGAGAGTCCAAAACTGCCCCCCTTTTCTTTTATTTAATCTTTGACCCTCGGAGTTGGTGGTCCCTGGGGGTTCAGGGGGAGCTGACAGACCCCTTTACCCAGTTTAGAGAATGCCCCAGGGAGGCAGCAGTCCCTGGGGATGCAGGGGGCCACATGGCCCCCCTGCTCACAGTTTAACAAATGCCTCATGAAGGTGATGGTCCTCCGGGTCTTCGAAGGTAGGGGCTGCACAGCCCCATTGCACACAGTTTCAAGAATGCCACAGCGGGGTGGCATTCATTATCAATCTCATGTTATGGCGGTTCCCAGGGCTAAGGGGGGCCAGGAGCCCCCTCACTTAATAACAACAATTCCCCAGGACCTGGGCTACCCCATGTTTAATTGAGGAAAAAGCGCAGAAGCCTGCGCTTGTTTTTATTTCTTTACATTTTTTGCCTCAAAAGATGGCACATTACTCGAATGTTGAATTGACTGTCACTCATTTAGAAAATTATAGGCACATCACCAGTATGTTTGGCATTAATAGCGGTAAAACAATGGAGACGGACTCAATGTTTTAAGGAGATATTGTTGTCAACACAAATGTGATTTTGAAGTGGATAATTGTATAAAATGGATTACTATTACTTAACTGGTGTCCTCTGTACTCACAGTTAGAGTGATAAAAGTGAATTAATGCATAATGTTGAGATCACATAAGCAATTATGTACATATGCAGTGATGGTAGATGAGAGACCAGCCAATGTGAGGAGAACTTCCAGTCCTCTGTTACTTTCCGTGAGTGATACCGATGGGAGTGATTTAAAAGGCAAACTATCACGCGCTCTCCATGAAATTTTCTTTGAGAAAGGCGTGGTTTCCGAAATGCGTTAGCAATAAAACTTGGATCTGATAGACCTGTTGAGTGCTCCAACATCTCCGTGGGATGTTTTGGAGAGCCTGTGGTATATATCAATATCTCTCTCTCTTTCTCTCTCTCTCTCTCTATATATATATATATATATTTATATATATATATATATCAGGAAAACTATTGCCAACGTTGTTAAGTTCTTCCCTCAGCAAAAATGATTCCCTTTTTCCTTGTACCCACGTTGCTTGCAGAAGCTATTCTTAGAACTAGATTCTTCAGGTTTAACTGCCACTCAAGATGGTGGCCGCAAATCCTTGTGAGGTCAGTGCTCTAATGTTTCTACCTTAGTCCCATGCTGAAGCTTCCCTCCAGTTGTTTCTCTCTGGGAGCCCTGCACTTCAACTGTCATCCTGAGGAGAATGAGAAGTGTTCCTGAGACGCTTCGTTTCATAGAGAATTCTTCCAGTTTTGAGTAATTATTTTTTTTCTTGTACGTTGTGCTCACCAGCTACTTTTTCCCTTTTGAAGAAGCTGAATTTTTTCCTTCTTCTAACAACTGGCTATCGGCTTTCTGAGGAAAATTCATTTTTGACTTAACAGAACTTTACGCAACTGCAGTGAGGAATCCTTTTGCATGATTTCCAGACTTCCAATATATATATATGTACATATATATTCAAGAACTCTTTGCTTTGCAGACTTGTCAGTCTTAGAGACAAACCTCAGTGCTCAGACTGATTCCTAGAGACTGTTATTGAGAAAATTGAACCTTGAGAAGGAGGTTTTGTTTCCTGTAAAAGACATTAGGAGTGTGTATTTTTTGTGAACGTTTGAACTGTTCTCCAGAGAACCTTGGAAACCTCTGACTCATGGAGATAAGAAGATATTAAGTTAACATTGTTGTCTTAGGAGAGAGAGGGTAGTCCCTCAAAAGATCCAGGTTAGGAGAACGAAAGAGATGGGTGAATGTGAATGGCAGAACAGTTCATTGCTCAGTAGGAATGTACTCATCTATGCTCTTATCACCCGACTGCAGGTCCTTCCTTTAAAGAAATACCATTAAGAAGAAAGTTGCAGGTTTTCAGAGACACACACTGAATATCCTATCTTCAACTGGGAAACACTGTCTAGAACTGGATCTGGAGGCGGTCTCTCTTCTTCTATTCCCATTCCCCTTTCCCCCGAGCGGATGCAGGGTTCAGATAATCAGTTAAAGTCTGAGCACACATCTGTTGGAGGGAGTTGGGTAAAAGGCATCTGCTCCTTTGAAAGTTTGATTTAATGGGTAATCTTCTGATATATATATATATATACTGGGACGAAGCATCTGGTATTAAAGTATTTTGTACTTCCATTTGTTGTCCGGGTACTCTTCTATACATCATTAGAGGAATTGCATATATATATATATATATATATATATATACACACACACACATATATATATGTATATATATATACATGTGTATATATATATATATATATATATATATATATATATATATATATATATATATATATATCTCAAGTCCTCCATTAAAGGGAGCCACACACCCTGCAGGGCGGCTTCACGTACACGGGAGCAGAGCACCCGTCAATAATCCTCACAGAAAAGTAAGGTAGATGCCAAATTTGAGACTTGTGGTGATTTGTTCAGCAGATAAAGTGCCAACGTGCATTCCTTCTCTTCAGTCCTGACACGTTTCGGCCCCACTCTTGAGCCTTGATCACAGGTGCAAAAGGTTACTGTGTGAGGTAACCATTTGCCTTTAAATGCTAGCTGCGATGTGCCCAGTAGCACTATAACCAGCATGCACTGTAATTTATCTGGTACCATTCCCATCGCACTAACAGTGCTTACATATCCAAGATAAATAACATCAAAAGTGTTGTAGTGCCAAATTGTACATACATAGCAATGCTGGCAATATAAAAGGACAATGTACATTTAAAGTCAATGTCCAGCGCACATAGTTGTCACTAAAAACAAATATTATTTCAACACTGGAAGTCTAAAACTGAAAGCAGGTAGTGACATACTCCTCCCTTCTCCCTTGCTCGCCTCGCAAGCAGCAAAATCCAAGGAAAATCGTCTAAGTGCATTGAAGGTAAGCGGATTGTTCTCCCAAGTTCCATACAGAAAACACACAAGTTCTCCATTAAAGGGAGCCATAAACCCTGCATATATATATTTTTTTAGATGCTCTCAACCACAACGATTTTCTGCCTTTGCATGCATTCCCAGTTCTTGGTGCACATCTAATTTATTGCCCCTGTGGCACACTGATCCTAATGCTTTCAAGATTTTTTTCATGGGCCTTTATTAACCACATTTGTATTTTCTCCATCTAGTTTATTCAGCCAACCAAAATCATTTGATACAAACTGTTCACTAACTATATCACACAAAAATGGAGCAAATACATGTGAGATTCAAGACCACAACAATTAGCCCGCAAAAACAAACTAATCCACCACTTATCACTAACTTTGGGTTGCCGAGGAGCATGCTACCCGGCTAACATGTTTTAACATCTCCTCAGGAGTAGTTAATGCTATATAATTACGATTACAATTTGTCCCTGTATATTTCATTTCGTAGAGGATTGGCTGAGTAGAGGTTCTTACAAAAGGACATAGGGTTCTCGTGGCTGCGAATTCTGAGTGCCAGGAAGTGCTTTTTAATGGGCAGGTACTAGTCTGTCAGGTACTGAGAACTTGCACTCAAACTTGAATGGCAGAGTAACTACACTTATCAGCAGGGATTTCAATACTTTTAATGGGTGAGTAATAACGCTCCTCAGTAGTAAACATGTACTGTGAGATAGTGGGTATCAGCACTTCTATATTTCCATTCCAAGCACTGGCTAGGCAATGCCAGCAGTTAGCATCGAGAAAGCTGAAAGAGCGGCCTCCAACAGCAGCATGTAGTATTGTGTGAAATGTATTTACTTCCATGTAATGTATTTCATTTCATTTAGATGGTATTGGAGATTATTTAATTCTGTTTAGAATATATGTATTCAATACCCTGTGTTCAAGATTCCATGTATAAGTACTAGTCAGTAGAATGTTAGTGGACTCTTGTCTAAGATCTAGTACTGCTATCATGGTGTGGAGGGGTTGGCAATAAAGAAGACATCATTTCTACCTGCTTTCTTTACATGAAGATACTACATTATTTTGTCAACAAGGAGCTGATCAACCCCTGAACCAACTTTACATACCTTTGAGGATTAATACAGATTTCCTGGATCACACTTATCATCATTTTATTTTTGTTTTCGACAAGAAATACTGTAAGGTATAACAAGGAACGACTGTGGTGTTCTACAACTGGTGTACCCCACCTTTAGGTTGCATAACTTCAACGTGTTGTTGGTATTTACCTATTGTACACTGGTATGCCCCAACTGTTATATTGCTGCTCTCCTCTTCTGTGTATCAACATGTTCAAAAGGATGCAGTGCACCACTCTCCTCTTCTGTGGAGCTGCACGTTCCATTTAGCCAAGGAATTCTTCTCAGCATGCCCTTATGTTATGCATTACATAGTTTATGAGGCAACATTTCATGACTTGAGGAGCTGCCACTTTGTTTGACGCAGTTTTGTCCCAATAAGTACACAGTCCATGTCTGTTGGATCAATAACATGGTAGAAGAAATTTATTAAGAAACAAATTGACAAAATCTTTTGCATTGAACAATATTGTTATGAGTGAGAGAGATCAAATTTTACTAATGCATTAGTAGCATAGGAATTAGCATATGGCAATTTATAATTCTTCAGTTTAAGAGCTGAACAGAGAAATCAACATGAAAGTGTAAAACATGCACATTTAATTATGGTGGACAATGTGGCTGCCACTCATATGTTGTCATCACATTTAACATGAAGCCATTGTGCACTTATAATTGAGTGAATTATTGGTCAGAATTAACAAGAAAGTATTATTCTTAATAAGAAATACAGTAGAAATTAAGTATATTATTACATGAGCTAATTTTACTTATTTGGAATTAAAATGGTTTTCATTAACGTGAATTATATGTGTGCAGAAAAATAAATGCACGTTTAAAACTGGTTTAACATGTAAATAATGTTTGCAATAAAACAACTGCTTTGCATTTATGATTAATTGTAAGGTACGTGATAGGTTTTATAAATATATTAATTTTATTAATGTGTATTTAGGTTTTCTTAGCTTGACTAGGCCTGAAAGATTATTTTTTGCAGCAGCAGAGGAAATGTATTTGTTTATTTTGTTCCCTTTGACAAGAATTCTTTTTCCTAGGCTGCTAACGTTATGATGAATGTCCTATTGTATTGTAGGCAAGCAGCATGTTTCAGAAATGTATTATGTTGCAGTATTTGTTATAGCTGTCGAACAAGATGGGAACCTTGTAGATCTCATGTGAAAGAATATTAGTATAGTTTATTGTGTGTTGTGAAAGAGAATTTAATGTTATAGATTATTAGAAAATTTTATATTTTGGCAGAACTGTATAAAATCACGGAGATGACAACACACTTTAGCTGAGCAAATCTGGAAGAGGTGCTGTTGGACACTGAAATTGATGCAGAAAGTGTGCCCACCTGAAGGACCAATCATAAGTATGGTGCATATTTTAATTAGTGAGGAACTCGGAAACTTGGAGTCAGTCAGTCTGTGGGTTAGTCTCTTTTCCTCTTGGTTGGAAGCTGTCCAGAACTCTTGTTATTAAGACTGCTGTCACACTCTCGTCTCTAAGTTCCCTAATGAGTGTTCTCATTATAGTCTTAATTTTCCCATTTGTTATGCTGTTCAATACTAATATACCCAACTAATTTTGAACTGCTGAACTGTCTTGTGTGCTGCTTGTGTTCTGCACCACACTGATGCAACTGTCAACTGACGCCGGAAGAGGTGATCGTTCCTGCTGAATGAATCATCCTATATGCTGTCCCTTAAGGAAAGGTACAACTAAATGTGGTTTCTTGTTTTCCTCTAGCTTAATCATTTAAACCAGCACATTTGTATAGTGAGATGCCCTAGTTTAGATGATTTTTCTAAATTATTTTTGTCTTTCTTTTGTTTTGCTCGCATGTGTTAGTTAGTTAGATAAGGATGGCCCAGCCCTGAAAATTGATTGTTAAATTTGTATTTTGATGATTTGCTAATGTCACCCTCTGTTGCTTTCAAAATCTGAAATTAATGTGTATATTGTGGTTTTGCTGATCTATGTAATTCTTTTGGAGTGTTTAACAGTATTGGTGTTTAATAGACTAACGGCCTCATTATGAGGCTGGCAGTCTTAAGACTGCCAGCCTCGTCGTGGAGGTCAGGACTGCCATTGCTATGGTGGTCCAACCTATGCATTACAACCCTGGGGGTCAGACCACCAGGGTATAGCTATTTCTGCCGAGATCGGTGGTCCCGACGGGCTGACGGTGGCGGAGGTCAGAATCAGCCAGCGCGGTGCTGCATGCAGTGCCGTCCTGCTGATTATGACCTGGTTCTCCACTTGCCTTTTCATGGCGGCTCCACCATCATGAAAAGGCTGGTGGAGAAAAGGATCCATTTGGCATGGGCAGTGCAGGGGTCTCCCTCCTCAGAACCTTCACAATGCTCACTGTCTGCTGTGCAGACAGTGAGCATTGTGAGGGTGTTGGTGCCCCTTGCAGGCGGCAGCATTGCCTCCGGCTCGATTACGAGCCGGCGACAATTCTGCCACCACTTTCCTGCCAGACTGACAGGTGGAAACCTTGGTTTCCGCTCATCAGCCCAGTGAGAAAGTCCTAATGGACCCAGCATAGTGGTATCCAGTATGGCGGCAACTTCCCTGTCGGAAGTTCGCCGGATGGGTCATCCCTTCCGCCGAACTCAGAATCAGGCTCTAAATCTCTTTAGAAGCTTTAGTTAGTCTATGGTTTTCATGTATGTTTGTAACTTGGTTTTGCACACCATTTACATGACATTGATTTGGGATAGTAATAAAGCTTTGAAACCTATTCAGATTGAAGTTTTCATTGGGGTCTAAATTGTTAATGGTGTTTAAATATGTTTATGATTTAATGTCAATGATTTGTGATTGTATGAATCTGACTACTACAGCCATCACCAAGTCCAAAGAATTAGTCCACCTGTGAAGGTGACAATAGTGATGTTGTCTCACCTGAGCGCTTGCGGTTTCTGAACCCGAGGCAGGAAGAAGTCCTCCACGAGTGCGCCACCAGTTTATGGTACCAGAGTTATGGTTTTGTCTTTCGAAGCGTAGAGTTAGAGCTTGCCCACATTGTGAGTTATTTTGGTGTAGTGTAAGGGTTGATGAAATTCCAGGGTTGTGTTACAAGTGGTGTACTCCAAATAAATGCTGCATTTTGTGCTCAAAAATTGCCCATGTGATTGTTTTCGTTAATAGGTTCTGCAAGGCCTAAGACTCTGGAGTATTGTACAAGTGTATGGCAGTGGTTTTCAAACGTTTTAATGCCCCCCCCCCCCCCAGTGGGGGAGAAACAATCATCGGGGCTCCCCTCAGAATTTTTCACAATTATTCTATTAAATTGGAAATGTTTAAATATGTCTAGATTTATTTAAAGATTGTAGTTAAGTTCTGTTACCTTTTTAAAATGCAATTTTTTCCTGTTTAAAAAAAGCAGTGTTATCTGCATAATGCCTCTTTTGGCCAAAGCCTGGCACCCCCTCTGGGATCCTTGGGGCCCTCCTAGGGGGCCTGCCCCCAGTTTGAAGACTCCTGGTGTAAGGGGAAACTTGGTTAATTTAATGTCTGCCGTGGGATGTTGATCAATTGAGCACTGTTGACAATGCCAATAGATTTCCCTTGAGTGTGTGTGAGTTGTTGGTTGGTATTAGGTGAATTCTAAGTGCAGAGAGAGAATCCATGTCAACCGGAGTGAGATTTACGGGTCGAATCTTACCTGTGCATGTGAGAAAGCCACAGCCGGAAGAGTAGCTGTTTGTGTGAAAGGCCACAGTTGAAAGTTCTGTATAGTTTTCAAAACGTTTGAGTCCTACCCGTAGTGAGCAGACAGATTTTGTTTTTTGTGCTTGCAATATTTGCATTTAGGTTTTGCGTGAGAAGTGCATGAGACAGCTCTGAACTAAGTCGCAGCTGCAGAGTGAAAGTCAGTGTGATGTCATTTGGTCCGCACTTGGATAGGTCGGTTAGTGAGAAAAGCCATGTATGGATTTGTGGGCAAGACTGCACTGCTATAGGTTTCGAACCGCTCACTAAAGAGATTGTGGGATTGAAAAATTACCTCCTCATTTCATAGAATTTGTGTTGTGAATTAGATTTGTGTAAGGGTGACATTTATCAAAGCTTTAAAGAGTGCGTTGAGAGGAGATGTTTTTATCGCAGTTAGAGAAGGTGAACTTACTCCTCATGAGGGTACACCAGCGTTCGAGATCATGAAAGAAAGAGGTGTTTCAGCAAGTATTTAGCTAAATCAATGGTGCAAAATAACTGAGAAGGAAGGTGCCTTAACTTTTTCTTGTTATGGAACTTTAAACTTGAGAATATTAGAGAATATGAGGAGGATGATGTATGAATCGAAACTTCTTCCTAGACCTGCACAATTTGATGCACTTGCTATTTGAGAATTAGTTGCGATGCAAAAAGAGGCTCAGAAAATCGAAAACAGAATGAGGAAAGCAGAAAAGACATTAGCAGAAGCTTGATGGGATGAGGAGCAGAGAATGTGGAGAGCAGATACATTACATGCAGTGAAAGTATTCCCAGCAATTACACAAGAAGGTGATGGAAGTGTTAAATCTGAAGCCAAAACGAAATCTGAAGAAGATCCAGATCAGAAAAAGGGTAGTGGACACTGAAAGTGATTCAGAGGGTGAATTTATAATGCAATTCTTGCAGAATCATCCCCCACCGTATAATGCAGTTGCCCCAGTAAATCAGAATGTGGTCCTGAATATTGCCACAGCTCTAGTTGTACAAAGTCAGACTCAGATGACTCCAAATGTGCCTACTGCTAATGTTGCACAAATGCCAGTGCTTTATCCGACAGTTCCATATGTTAACACTGCCCAAGATATCCCAGTCCCAGTTGTGCCACAGCCAATTCAGAATGCAGGAATGGCACAATTTGAGTCCACACCTAGGCCCATGTTTATACTTTTTTAGCGATGTATTTACGCCGCTGTTTGGCGCAAAAGCGGTGTAAACTTGCAAAATACAATTGTATTCTATAAGTTTGCTCCGTTTTTGTGTCAAAAAGCGGCGCAAATGTGGCATTAAAAAAGTATAAATATGGGTCCTAATGTATTGACACATGCACAAATTGTGAATCAGAGACAGACAATGGCTATATATTCCCCAGTAACGACACTGCAGAATGTTGCCCCGAATCAGTCAAAACAGACGTTTGGCACAGTATTGACTTGCCAAGGTAAAGGTCTAATGTTGCTGCCAAGTGAAACAAATTTGTCAGGACCAGATACATTGATAGTTCCTGTAACAATGGGCCCAGTAGTTCCATTGTATTCCCAGGGTCATAATGAGAGTCGGTCACAGATTCCAAATTCAGTATCAGCAATTAATTCACCTTTTGGACCCAATGTAGAATTGGAGAGATTGGACACTGTGGTGCCAATGATGACCCATATGAATTCCTTTGGTTAGAATCAGAAACATGATAGAGTGGGTCCACTAATTGATGTGACATGTACCCCGTGCTCTACAGGCTCATCTGTGATGACTCAAGAGCAAGCTATGAGAGCTCCATGAAATGTTCCACAGCTTATGCACCAAGACAATGGTAATAAAAGAAGTTTACAGGGATTGACAGCCCAACAATTGACTGAATGGCTATAAAATTTTAACAGAACATCAGCTTCAGGAAAATGCCAGAGGGAGAAAAAATATTGAACATGATGAGACTAAAATTAGAATTAAATGAAATGATTGAGGAAGCACTTGAATTAAACAGATTAGACTGTTACAATGAAACCGAATTGTGTTTTATTTACAAGGATGTTACTCTTCGAGAAGGACAGGTTTATGAGAAATAACTAACCTAGCCAAAAAGATTCACATTAAAGAATTAATTCAGAACATTCAACCACGGGGAGCATTAAATAAATGGAAAGGCAGATGGGCAATGAGAGAAATTACCGGAGGGAATTTTGTTCAAGATCTTTGGAGCAGAAGTGACATACTGTCTTTTACAAACGATTACCCAAAGTTGAGGAAGAAACCAATGGAGTGGTATCAGCAAACGGAAAGGTTTGTCAAGCTTGCAAAGTGACTGAGGGAAGATTTGAATACTTTATTTGAGATTATGGTTCCAGCAGATTTATGGGTTGAGTGTAAGCGGAGTGTTGAGTGGCCAACGCGAGAGCCACCCAGAAATGCAGTAACAGGTGCGCTGTCTGAAGAGGTGATAAAAAGCTATTAGAAGGTGATTGAGTATTTGGAACTCAGAGTTTCCCCTAAAGATATTGATTGGCAAAGGATTGACAGGACATCTCAGGAGGAAAATGGGTATGTTCATGCTTATTATGAGAGATTGCTGAAAGCATTCAAACAATGCAGTGGCACAGAGATTATTGAACCGAGAGACCTGATTCATTTTGTGTTCAGATTTGTTCAAGGAATGAGGCCTGAAATTAGCAATGATTCGTAATCATTTCATTTGTTGGCAATGGAAGTTGATTGATGAAGTATTGCAATATGCAAAGTACTGCAGTGACCAAGCAGCAGGTGTGCAGGGATCACAAGGTATGTTTAATGCAGGAGGAATGCAGGGAGTACAGCAGCAGGGAAATATTGGGTCTCACTTCAGAAGAAGAGGTTGTGGAATTTGAGTGGATCTGAATGTTAATGTGACTGATGTTCAAAATGTGAAGAAAATGCTTCTTTATCATGCAAGCGGCAATGTCCGACACTGGAAACTTGAGTGTCCCTATAGTAATGTAGCTAATTTGGTGCAAGGTGGTGGTATTGCGCAGATAGTTGATAACAGTCAATTTCTAAATCAAAGAGTTCGAAGGCCCCAAAATCAAGACATGAATGTTCCTATTGGAGCTGTCCAAATGCAAGTTCCCCAGCAACAAGTACAGTTTCCCCAACAGCAGGTTCAGGTCCCTCAACAAATGCAGATTCCACAAGGTCTGATGGCACAGCAACAGGTAATGGTTCCTCAGCAGAACGTGAACCAAAGAGCAAATGCAAATCAGTTAATCACACAATGACCATTGATTGAGTTCAGTGATGAGGAAGTGAGTGAAGAATGTATGAGTGAGAGTTCAGAAGAGGAAGAATGTGTGTTGGCTGCCTCACTGGGAGAAGATCAGCGTAGTCCCTATGTAAATGCAAGCGTGATGGGTCATGATGTTTCATTTCTGGTTGACACTGGAGCAACTTGTTCCACTGTCATAACTGCAGAAGTCCCAAATGTTGCCCTTTCAGTCAGAACAGTACAGTTTCTAGGAGTAGCAAACCAGCATTTGGTAAATCCCATTACAGAGAACATTCCAGTTAAAATTAGAACCTTTGAGGATCTGCACTAATTTGCAGTTTGCAATTCCAGTCCTGTGAGTCTGTTAGGAAGAGACTTACTATGAAAATTAAAATGTTCCATCACTTATACACAGGAAGAAATACAAAATAGTGATGATGAGACTTCCAGTCAAACAGATGAGATGTATCCTCTCATTAGATTTTTTCCTGCTGTGACAATTAAAGACCTGCCAGATGAATTACAAAACATAGTAACGTTGAGAGTTTGGGATCTTTCTGGAAAAGATATTGAACTCATACAAGGTGTTGAATCAGTTAAAGTAACTATGAAGCCAAATGCAGTTTATCGCAGAACGCCACAATATACCATGACTCCAGAAGTGATTTAAGGAATTACCCCGAGAATTGCAGATTTTGTTTAGCAGCGAGTTCTGAGAGAAGTATTGAGCAGTCCATGTAATCCTCAAATTATGAGATTGTGGAATCTGAATTGGAAACATTGCATAGTTCAGGATTTGAGAAAGGTGAACCAAATTGTGGTATCCTGTTGTCCCATAGTGCCCAACCCAGCGGTAAACTTATTTCAGATTCCATGTAAAGCAGAATGGTTTTCTGTTCTTGATTTGTCACAAGCTTTCTTTTCTGGACCCCTCCATGAGCATAGTCAGTTCCTCTTTTCCGTATTCAGCAACCGTGTATATTTCTGGTGTCTAACTCCACAGGGGTTTTCAGAATCACCATTCGTTTTTAATTAGGCTTTGAAGAAACATTTAGGCCCATATTTATACTTTATTAGCACCGCATTTGCGTCGTTTAATGACGGAAAATCGGCGCAAACTTCTAAAATACAATTGTATTTTGGAAGTTTGCGCTGCTGTTGCATCAAAAAATTACGCAAATGCAGTGCTAAAAAGTATAAATATGGGCCTTAGAGTCTTGAATCATGCCATTTCAGTCTGCCTTAGTGCAGTAAATTGATGATCTGACGGTTACATCAAATACATGAGTGGTTTGCAGACAAGATACCATGGCGTTATTGAATCATTTTGGTAAAAATGTACATAAGGTTTCCCCTACCAAATTACAGTATTGTCAGAAGGAAGTAAAGTATTTGGGTCACCAGATTGAGAAATGTGCAAGAAAAGTGTCCTGAGAGAGAGATGCAGCAAATGTACAAATGAATCCCCCAGTTACACAGAGAGACGTCAGAATGTTTTTGGGAATGGTGAGCTTCTCTCTCCAATGGATTCCCAATATTTCAGTAAGTTCCAAGCCATTGCAGAAGTTAACACACAAAGAAGTTACGGATCCAGTCCTCTTTAACGAAGAATGCATGAAAGCTTTCACTGAGTTGAGAGAGAGTTTGTGCAGAGCTCCAGCTTTGGGAATGCCTGACTACACAAAAAGCTTTTCATTGTTCTGTCATGAATGGGATGGTTGTGCTCTTTCTGTTTAGATGCAGTTACATAGGAATGAACAGACCTGTGGCTTATTTTTCTGCCACATTAGATCCTGTAGCTGCTGCCTTGCCCAGGTGTTTGAAAGTCGTGGCATCTGCTGGTGTGAGTATAGGGCAATGTGAAGGAATTGTGATAGGATACCCCTTAACCGTCTATGTCCCACATTCAGTTAAAATACTTTTGACCCGGTCCAAAACCTAATACTTCACCAGTGCCCATCACACCCGTTATAAGTAATTGATCATTGGATCCCCAAATGTTGTGGTCAAGAGATGTGTCACTCTGAATCTGGCTTCATTATTTCCTGTTGATGTTAATGATTCAAATGATGTTAATAAAGTGGAACATAACTGCCTTAATGTCACTGAACTGTGCACCAAACCCAGACCTGATATTCAGGATACTCCTTTAGAGAAATATGATCAATTCTTATGTGTTGATGGCTCCCGTTTAAGAGATAGTTGAGGTACTCTGAGAGCTGGTTATGCAGTTTTCACACTTTCAGTGGTAGTCGAAACTTCATGGCTTCAAGTAATCATTAATGCCCAAGTCGCTGAATTGATTGCTCTTACAAGAGCATGCTGCATGTCTGAGCAGCTCAAAGTGATAATAACAGATAGTCAATACGGATTTGGTTTGTCCATGACTTCGGGCAGTTATGGCACCAGCGAGGTTTCATGACCTCATCCGGATCACTCAATCGAAATGGTGAAAGAATTCACAATTTATTAAATGCTTTACAGTTACCTGAGAAGATTGCATTTGTAAGGTCTACAGCCCATTTAAAGTCGAATGACTATGTTTCACTGGGTAATGCCTATGCTGAACGAATTGCCAGATATTGTGCACTTCATTGCGTCACTTGGTGGGTGGGGCGGTGAAAGTGACACCGGTTAGACAGATCTAATTTTCTTGATGTCAGTGCTTGATACCTGGGATGAAATTAAGAGATTACAGGAAGAGGCAACAGAGGAAGAACAAAAAGGCTGGATAAAAGCAGGTTGTGGTCAATGGGAGGAAGATGATGTCTGGATTTCAAATGAAGGAAAGGTTAGATACAATGATTCATACATTTAAACATACATGATACAACCCCAAATTTAGATTGATTGCAGAAGCGGTTTGTTACAGATGTGTTATATGCCTACAAATGATTGTAGGGAAATGCACAGTGGTTAGTTTGAGCCACATAGGAAGATCGGGAGGTCCATTTAACAGAATGTAACTTGATTTCATTGAGATGCCTTCCTGCAACAGATTGAAGTATGTATTGGTTGTAGTATGTATGTTTTCCCACTGGATTGAAGTTTATCCATAAGGAGATGTATAAGTAAATGTGGTTTCTTGTTTTGCTCTAGCTTAATCACTTACACCAGCACATTTTTATAGTGAGTTGCCCTAGTTTAGATGATTTTTGTAAATTATTTTGGTCTTTCTTTTGTTTTGCTCACATGTTAGCCCGTTCGCACAAATGCAAGTCCCAATTTGTGTTAGAGATGAGGATGGCCCAGCCCTGGAAATTGATGGTTAAGTTTGTATTTTGATGATTTTGATGATCTGTTGCTTTATAATCCGAAATTAATGTGCATATTGTGGTTTTGCTAATTCATGTCATTCTTTTGGAGTGTTTAACATTATTGATGTTTAGTAGACTAAGGGCTACATGTACAAAGCATTTTTTACTCTCAAACGGGCCAATTCCCAGAATCGACCCATTGGCGACTTGAAAAATGCTTTTTGAGAGTGCAAAGCCCAAATTGGGTTTCGGTAACTTGTTACCGAATCACAATTTTATTTTTGCGATTCTGTATTAAGAAGGGGTGTGTTCAGGGCATCCCTTCCTAATACTGAATCTGAATTGTAAATATGACTGTTTTGTGACTGTGAATGCGGGGCAAAACAATCACAATTAGCACCAATTTCAAAATGGTGCTAACTCATTCGCAAAGAGGAAGGGTTCCCCAAGGTCTGATTTACATTGTTTTCCATGGGAGAAATCCAGTTGCTCCTTTTCACCAGATACTCTCCTCCAGGACTTGCGAGTGTCTGAAACTACACACACCTGAGACCTCTCCTATGCAGCACAGTCATGTGATTCCACCTGGGGTTTTCTGCAGCTTGGAACTGCTTATAAGCAGCCATTTCCTCCAGATCCCCGTTGTGCATTGGAGTTCGATTCCTTTGTGTTGCAGACCCTTTATCGGATGGTGTTCCAGTCTTGTTCCTGTTCTGTTCCAGCTTGAATCTGTTTCCTGTTTCTCTGCCCTGCTCCTGATTGTTCCAGTGAGTGTCTGCTACCTATCTCTCAGCCTTGTATCTGTTTGTTTCTTCCAGAGCCTGCTCCCTGTTTCTCTGTACTGCTCCTGCCTTGTTTCAGCCTGATCAGCTCTCTGTTTCCCAGTCCTGTTTACTGCTTATTCCTACTCCCTGTATTCCAGCCCTGTGCTTGCTGTTCGGGCCGGAGCCTGCTCTCTGTTTCCCAGTCCTGTCTCTGTTTGTTCCAGCCAGACGTTTGCGCCCTTTTTCCAGTACTAGTCCTGCCTTTGCTTCAGCCTGAGCCTGTTCCCAGTTTCTGCCTCCACCTCTTAGTTTGTTCCTTCTGTTTCTGTTTCCTCTCGGTATTTGTGTCTGGTAAGTGTTCTATCAGTCTTCACCAGTGTATAAGTGTCCTCCTTTGTACTGGGGTTGGCTCCTGGTTTCCAGAAGGCAATTCCAGCCCCTATCCTTGTCTAGTGTTATACATTGTCTTTTGTGCCTAACAGTGACAGTGTGCTATTGCTGTTTTTCCGGGAATCGCCACTGTGTTTCCAGCTGGACCAAAAAGAGTGTGTCTTGTGTATGTAAGTACTATCCTTGTTTGTGCTCTAGGGTCCAGAGTCAGAATCACTTCTGCTGCCTCCTTTCTATGGGGCTGGCTGGCAGGGTGACTATCTGTAAGAGCAAATGGCACAGAGGCATTGATATTCCCTGTCACTCTGGGACATTCTGTGCCAGGGACACTCTGGGACACGCTGGGGTGTCTATGTACAACCCCAGCGTGTTTGTCCATTAGTAATCCGTTTCCTGTTTGTTCACACAAGGGTTGCTCTGCTTTTACTTTCCTGTTTCCTGTGCCTGCCCACAGCTGTCCTTTCCATGTATGCCTTTAGCTGCTCTTCTGCCCCAGTATATTACCTCTTTAGGATATTCAGGGCCTTATTTATACTTTTTGGTGCAAAACTGCACTAACGCAGTTTTGCACCAAAAGGTTTTGCACCGGCTTGCACCATTTTTTAGCACCAGCTGGGCACCATATTTATGGAATGGTGCAAGCCAGTGCAAAGGGTAGGCTAGCTTAAAAAAAAATGACGTTAGGCAGGTTAGAGTCAAAATAAATTACTCTAACCAGATTAGCATCATTTTATGACACTAAGGGGCATATTTATACTCTGTTTGCACTGAATTAGCGTCATTTCTTTTACTCAAATTCAGTGCACTGAATTTGAATCCTGAAAGCTTTACAGGATGAAAAATTGATATGTTGGATATAGATTTTCTTGATGTTTGAGTTTAAAAATAGAAGCGACACATGTAAGTTGTACGTAGCAGCATATTGTCATTCAGTATTAGGTTGGAAGGACCAAAGGGCACAAAACATCATACTTGACCTTAACAGTCCTGAACAATTTGGTGGCTTGTGAAGGTGAAGACACCAAGAAATAGGTTCTTAATGAGTTCTAGGATGTGTTCAATGGTAAAATTAATAAACCCAAGGGGCTCAATCATTAAATAAGTTAAAACATCAGCCATTCATATAATACATAAAGCATGCAATGTACCTAATATTATGAGAGACAAGGTTAGGTTGGAACTCACAAAGTTACAAAAAACAAGTATTTTCAAGCTCATTAAAGCCTCAGAGTGGATTTCACCTATGATCATTGCCACACGACGACGAGACAATGGGAAAATCCAGCTGTGCGTAGACCTTAAGGGCCTCATTCTGACCCTGGCCGGCGGCGGTAGCCGCCGGCCTGGCGGGGCCCGCCAGAATACCGCTGCGTGGTCAAAAGACCACCGCAGGTATTCTGGGTTTCCCGCTGGGCTGGCGGGCGACCGCCAGAAGGCTGCCCGCCAGCCCAGCGGAAAACACCCTTCCATGAGGATGCCGGCTCCGAATGGAGCCGGCGGAGTGGAAGGGGTGCGACGGGTGCAGTTGCACCCGTCGCGATTTTCAGTGTCTGCATGGCAGACACTGAAAATCTTTGTGGGGCCCTGTTACGGGGGCCCCTGCAGTGCCCATGCCATTGGCATGGGCACTGCAGGGGCCGCCAGGGGCCCCACGACATCCCATACCGCCATTCTCTTCCCGGCGGCCAAAACCGCCAGGAACAGGATGGCGGTATGGGGGTCGGAATCCCCATGGCGGCGCAGCAAGCTGCGCCGCCATGGAGGATTCCCCAGGGCAGTGGGAAACCGGCGGTACACCGCCGGTTTTCCGTTTCTGACCGCGGCTGTACCGCCGCGGTCAGAATGCCCATGGGAGCACCGCCAGCCTGTTGGCGGTGCTCCCGCGGTCGTTGGCCCTGGTGATTTTTACCGCCAGGGTCAGAATGACCCCCTAAGTGTCTAACTGACAATATACTGGTGGACCAATTTCCCCTACCTAGAAATGAAGAGATGCTTTCACTAACTAGGGGAGCCAAGGGGTTCGCCACAATTGACATTTCTTTGGCACATCAACTCATTTCTTTACACCCTTTAAGTAGACGTTTTACATCATTTTGCACCAGGTTTGGGTATTTCCAATTTCATCACATGCCCTTTGGCCTGGCCTCTGTGGCAGCAGTAGTCCAGAGGTAGATGTCACAGAGAAACCAGTGAGGGCAATTGCTAATGCATCTTTGGCCAAATCTAAGGATGATCTCTGGCCATTATTGGGTTTGGCTGAGTTTTATTGAAAATTTGTGGACAGATTGTCTGAAAATACACATGCCATGAGAGCGTTGTTCAATAATAAGGTGAGCTTTGAATGGTCAAATGAATGCCAACAATCTTTTGATGTAATTAAAGATGCTATTAGTGAAGTACCTAATCTACAAGATTTGGATCCTACAGCTAGCACTATTGGTACAACTGATGCAAGCATCAAGTGTTTAGGTGGTGTCCTTACCCAAATTGATGAGAATGGCACTGAGATGTCCATTGCTTTTGCATCCCGGTCACTCACACCCACAGAAGAAAGGTGCTCAGTCATTGAGCGGGAGACTCTAGCATGTGTCTGGGCATTAAAACACCCTAGGAAGTTTTGAGGGGTAATGAATGTACTTTAAGGTGTGACCATAAACCTTTAACAAAGTTGTTGACTACAGATTGCTTGCTGAGAACGACATCTAAGATAACCAGATTCTATATGTAGTTACAGAGTTTTAGATATGATGTTCACTATGTTCCAGGAGTGTTAGACTTTTCATCCTTGGTGTGGTCTCCCTTAACTGGTTCCCCAGGTTGTTGATGTGTGCTGGACTCTGATGTTTCTGTTTTTGTTACTCTGGGCACTTTACCACTGCTAACCAGTGCTAAAGTGCAAGTGCTCATTTACAAAATGTGTATGTAACTGGCTTATCCATGATTGGCATATTTGATTTATTAGTAAGTCCCTAGTAAAGTGCACTAGAGGTGCCCATGGCCTGTAAATCAAATGCTATTAGTGTGCCTGCAGCACTGGTTGTGCCACCCACATAAGTAGCTCTGTAATCATGTTTCAGACCTGCCACTGCAGTGTCTGTGTATGCAGTTTATAACTGTAAATTCAACTTGGCAAGTGTACCCACTTGCCAGGCCTAAACCTTCCCTTTTCATACATGTAAGACACCCCTAAGGTAGGCCCTAGGTAGCCCCAAGGGCAGGGTGAGGTGTATGGTTAAGGTAGGACATATAGTAATGTGTTTTATATGTCCTAACAGTGAAATATTGCTAAATTCGTTTTTCACTGTTGCAAGGCCTGTCTTTCTCATAGGTTAACATGGGGGCTACCTTTAAAAGTTATTAAAGTGTAGATTCCCTTTGGGAGCGGATGGACATGTGGAGTTTGGGGTCTCTGAGCTCACAATTTTAAAAATACATCTTTTAATGAAGTTGATTTCAAGATAGTGTGTTTGAAAATGTCACTTTTAGAAAGAGTATATTACAAAACCACAAAGGGTAACCCTATACACCCGGGAGGGGCTGGGTAGAAATTAGCAAAAGACTACAATGCCCACTCTGGAACATGTATCCTATTGTAAATATGTAGCATATATAAAATCAAACTAGAAAACACATCATTTATTAATATACAAAAGATTAAATCACATACAAAACTACAAAAACCCCCATCACAACCTTAAAATACAGAGGACAGAAGAAAGTGCTCAGAAGTAAAGTGCATGTGATTCTGAAAGAAAAGGACAGAGAAGTCCATCCAGTAAACACATAAATTCACAGGAGAGGAGCCTGCTGTTTCAACTTTTTACTCGTTGAATCATTCAGATACACTCAGAGGTGATAAATCCTCATTCAAGTCCTCCCTTCATAAGAAAAGAAAAACTACATCCAGGCTCAAAACACTATCGTCGACGTTTTGACCCATCCAGTTCTGAGGCTACATCCGGGCTCACATACGGGTCTTCATCAGGACTAAAGCGATAGGGGTCTAATAAAAATAATCAAACAAGTAATAGTCAATCTTGATCTACTCTTATGAAAATAATTTTAATTATGCTGCTACAAACCCACTCCAATCATTACTTACACTAATTGTAATTCCATTATCACAATCTTCTTCCAAGAAAACACCTCACGTCACATCTAAAAACATACAAACAACACACTATTCTAACTGAATCACTAAACCTCACCAGATGCCTAAGTCAAACAGAACAAAGCATATTCTTACCAGGAATTACTGAAATATTACTCCTTCCATCTTCATTACAGCCAATTACTCCACAATGGTCCCTTAAAAACCAAACATAAATAAACCATAAAACTCTCCATACAATAACCAACTTCCTAACCTTTATAGCTTATTAGTGCAAAAACACCATATTCATAATAATAAAAACCTACAACAACCTTATCTAATGCCAACACAGAACCATTTTGCTTCCAAAAATGACTCACCCCCCACATACCTTAAGATGTTTAAACATTAAGGTATAAGAACACTGGCAGCCTAAATCCACATCCAACCGTCGGTAAAAGAAAAGCGATATTGGAGCAACGCGCTTATATAGCTTGCTCTGTTTCCTTAAGTAAACACAGGTGTGGAACCCTTAACTAAGGTGTTCCACACTGGTCCGCCTTACTGAATGCGCACACTGCACACTCACCGGTTGATCCGTAAATCGCCTGCTTCATTGTTAGCAAGGACAAAAGCATTGTTCCATCCTGGTCCGAAAACAAAGAAAAAATTTGTCACTCTCCGCACCTCCTTTAGCCCATTCCGTCCTCTCTAGTAAACACAGGTGTGAACCCTTAACTAAGGTGTTCCACACTGGTCCGCCTTACTGAATGCGCACACTGCGCACTCTCCGGTTTATCCGGAAATCGCCTGTTTTATTGTTATCAAGGACACGGAAATGGAACAGAAGCATCGTTCCATTCCGGTCCAAAAACAAAGAGAAAATTAATCACTCTCCGCACCTCCTGTAGCCCATTCCGTCCTCTCTAGGCAATGGCTAATTAATATTATGCCACGAACGAATCAACTCAGTGAAAAACATTGTTCTATTCTAATCCAAATATGCAAGTGGCTACCGTCTTCTCCACGCCCTCTCTCACCTTGTACGAGAGAAATCAAGCGAGCCCAGAGCAGGAACAAACCATTATTCCACTCCGGTACACTTACGCATGCGACTTCCTTTAAACCTTACCACTCTCGCCATAAAGAACAATAACAAAACATCGTCCAATACCTAAGTAAAAAAAAAACTATGTGGGATAAATTCCTATTAAACTAATGCAAATCAAAAACGCAAAATCCTATCTCCAAAGCATTAACACAATTAATCCTCACCTCATTAGATATAGCAACCTTTTGCCAAGTCAGATGCGGATCAATATAACAATCAAGTACCTTACTCCCCAAAGGTTTATTGATCAAAAAGATATACGGCAACATTTTATCTCGTTCCCTATAATAACTAAGGGCCTTCAAGGACCTTTTGAATACTAAAAACCAACCCTGTCAGATCCACTACAACCTAGAATCTAATCTACCCATTAGACAGACTAGCTGTCTGCCTGGCTATCTCCTCATATTCATTCAGGTCTTGACTCACAGAATCCAAAAGGTGGATTCATTTGCATTCTCGTAAATTCAGTATATTTCTCAAATTACCCCCCCCCCCAAGGGGTGACAATAATCTTATCAATCACCCCCCATCTTAGGGAATCTACTGAATGATTCAATGTAGTAAAATGTTCAACCAACGGTGCCCCTTGTACCTTACATCTGATACGACTGCAATGTTGTAAAATCCGCACCTTGATTTTCTGTTTGGTTTGGCCCACATACAACAGATCACATGGACATTTTATCACATAGATCACATTAACACTGTTACAATTGGTGTGTTCTTTCAAGGTCACAGAAATATGCTTATATTTGAATACTTTCATCTCCAAACATTGTTTACAGACTTTACAAGATCCACATTTGAAATGGCCCACAATTTTTGGTAACCTTAATTTGTTAAAAGAGAGGTTTTCGGGGGATCTGCTAACAACAAATTAACCACCTAATCTTTTATGTTTTTAGCCCTCTTAAACGCATGCATCGGGAAATCAATTATTTCAAGGTCATCAGAAACCAAACTCCAATAATTATTAATGATCTTCTTGATTTCAGCACTCCTTGTATAGTATGTCGTAACACAAACTAGCTTATTCCTATCACTGTCTGTTTTTATCCTTGGTTCAAGTAAGTGATCTTTATGACAAAACAAAGCTCTCTTGCGTGACTTCCTAACTACACTCTTAGGATAACCTCGTGCTATGAGGCGATTCAACAAATCCTCAGATTCCTCAAAGTAATCTTGTTTACGAGTACAATTCCTTCTGAGACGAAGAAATTGTCCATAAGGTAGGTTATCTCTAAGATTGCGAGGGTGATGACTCGTATATTGTAGAAGAGAATTCCTCTCACTCGATTTTCTATATAGAGTGGTATAGAGTTGATTATCTTCTACTCTAATAGTTATATCCAAAAAATCAATTTCAGAAGAACTTGAATGTATAGTAAATTGGATATCTTTTGTTCTGTCATTCAACCATTTATGAAATCTCAACAGGTCCACTTGGGTACCTGTCCAGATCAATATTACGTCATCAATATAACGTTTCCATAACGTAATATGAGTAAAAAATGGTGAAGTTCGATCAAATATATATTGTTGTTCAAAATTGTCCATATACAAAATTGCTACATCTGGTGCAAAGGTTGCACCCATAGCTACCCCTTTAGTCTGCATGTAAAAATTCCCCTGAAAATAAAAGAAATTCCTAGACATAGCTATCTCTAATAGTTCTATTATGAACCCAGTGGGTACTTGCGATGGCTGTGGTCTTCCATCTAGTCTCTCTTTAATCACTTGTAAAGCATGTCCCTGAGGAATATTTGTGTATAATGAAACAATGTCCATTGTCACCAAAATTTGGTTCTCACTATCAAAATGTAACTTGTCCAGGATTTTTATAGTCTCCATAGTACCTCTAAGGTAAGCTTCAGTTGCTGTAACTACTGGTTTCAAAAAGAAATCCACATATTTACAAATAGGTTCCAGAACGGAACCACATCCTGATATTATCGGACGGCCCGGAGGCTTTTGGAGATTTTTGTGAATTTTAGGGAGTGTATAAATCGTAGGCATACGAGGGTTCTTTTTATTCAAAAATGCATGTTCCAATTCTGATAAGAAGCCCATCTCTAAACCTATATCTGTGACTTTTTGAATCAATGTTATCAAATCATTCGTAGGATCACATTCCAATCTCAAATAGCTCATAGTATCTGCCAATTGTTATCAGGTGGGACTACTTAAGAACTGTGATGCTTAAAATGGGGCTGGGGGAGGAATGTGTGAAATGGGTGGATCTGTTGTACTCATCCCCACTAGCAAGAGTTAAGACCGGAAGGACGATTTCTAGTGCATACCCAGTTTACCGGGGAACTAGGCAGGGCTGCCCCTTGTCCCCACTGCTGTTTGCTCTGGCAATTGAGCCCCTGGCCTCGCGGCTGCGATGTGAAGGCATGGGTAGGGGAATTGTGTGGGGTCCGGATGAGCATATTGTTTCTCTGTATGCTGATGATATACTTATCTACCTGAGAGACGGGACAAGCGGACTCACGTGGGCACTGGGGACGCTGGAAGACTTCGGAGACATATCTGGTCTCCGACTTAACCGGAGGAAAACATTTGTATTCCCGGTGCTGTCAGACGGCATGCGCCCTGATGCGTGCCCAGCGGATATAAACTGGGCCCCGCGGACTTTTAAATACCTGGGCATACAGATATTTCATGAATTGAACGACCTTAGAGACGGGAATATTGGCAGGACACTCAGATCCCTGCGCACCTCGGTGGGGTTCTGGAGATCATTGAAGCTAACAATAATGGCCAGAGTGGCGCTCTCAAAAATGATCATGCTTCCGCACCTCCTTTGCTACTTTGCTAACTTACCGCTACAGGTCCCCTCTGCATGGTTCCGAGAGCTGAATGCTCTGCTCAGAGAGCTGATATGGGATGAGGTTCGCAGGAGAACAGCGCTTTCGACCATCTGTAGACCGACACACTTGGGGGGACTGGGTGCTCCTGACTTCGAGGCTTATTACTTGGCATCCCAGCTACAATGGGCGGCCGGCTGGCTAGCGGGCAGGGGACGGCTGGACCTAGCTACCGCGCATGGAGTAATAGACACAGCTCGGATAGCAGCAAGTATGGTGGGCAGGAAGATTGCCCCCATAAGAGACAACATAATGTGCAATGTGGCGATGAAATGCTGGAAACGGAGCGAGAAAAGGACTATGGTGGGGCCGCCGTACTCTCCCGCTCTGCCGCTGGCGGCCGTCGCTCTGGACCCGGGAGTGGGGGAGCGAGGGGGACAGGGAGTGGGACCATGGACGAGAGCAGGGATAGTGACAGTGGGGGGGCTATTCAGGGAGGGGGTGCTGAGTAGCTTCGCTGATGTAGCAGTGTAGTGTGGTTAGTTTTACGTATTCATTGCGCTTTAGCTTCAGGCTTTAGGCCTTTGTGCACTTTGCCCTGAATGTATTTTATTCCTTTGCTGACAGCTTGGAGCCTCTGTGCACTTTGCTCTACATGCTTTTTATTAGGCTTCATACTGTTATTTTTCAAATAGCCAGTTCTACGGTGTTGTTTTTTATTTCATATCACACTGTTTTGCCTACTTCAGCACTAGAGTTCTCCATAACATATTTACTCTGTGCTTCAGTCAAGGATACAGTCTGGTACATTGCCGATAGACGTGGTAAGAGTTTAGACTTGGCATTCCTGCGTAGGGACATTTTGTGATCACAATGACATGTTAGTTATAAAATCACTTCCTTGTCCCAATACACGCAAGAGGGAGATTCCGACCAGGGAACCACAACTTGACGCTGACTGCCTCGTTGCAGATGCTGACCCAAGATCACAGGTCTTTGCTCAGGTATGAGGGCTGATGTCTCCACAGTGATTCTAATAGGCAAGCTAGAAGCTTAACATGCTGTGCTCTAGATAGAACAAGCAGAGGGAGAGTAGAAACTGTTTGACAATATGATAGCTTTGTTTTTATGTTTTACTCTCCTGGTAACTATTACAATCCTACTGTGTTGTATCGTTCTGGTTATTGCGGCTCATGCCTTAATATCTAAAATACAGTCGTTTTATTAAAACATTATATAAAACTTATACTGTCTTTGTCATTTGTATATGAGATCATATTGGATATAAGAGAGTTGGTTTGGATCTGAGTAACCACGACTTCCCTGAGAAGTTCCAAAGATGTCATGCGCTCGGCTGCCAAATCCTTCCTTCCACATGGGAGAAATGAGGCACTGCTAGTTAGCCGGAGCAAAAACCGGATTTAGGGTGACAGAGTTCTTTACACGTGGGTCAGACTCAGTCCCCCACACCGTTATAGATCCTGCTACCTAGAAATCCAGTAGTCTCATTTAGAATAATGAGAGCCCACGCGACATGGCGCCGCCAACGTTTGGTCTGGCTCTAATGATTAGGTACGACTGACTCTCTTGGTCTCATATATATTTTGACTCCTCGGTTCCGTATACGGAGACGTCCGTGGGGCTGAGGGTTTCCGCCGCCACGGCATAGGTGCTTCCTGTTGCTTAGTGGTTGGTTGTTCAAGCTTGAACTTTGAAAGGAAAAAACCCCGATATTGGTGTGCCTTCTCTGACCTGAAGCAGTTTTTTATAAAATGGCGAATCCTAATGTAGTGAACGTAGCGATTAATATGCGACATCCGCTCACGGGACATCTATTGACACATGGACTGACAGTCCAGGGGGGTCCAGTCACTTTTGTGGTGGACGCCCATGCAGCCTATAGAACGAAACTTTTTTATTCTTGGGTCGCATTTCCAGCAGTGGATGGGGGAACAAATACTTTTCACGAATACACAGTTGCGAATGTCCCTGGACAATACAGGGCTTACGCTTATTTAGAAATACCTCTATCTTATCAAGAACACCATAATTGGCTTGATGGCGCCCTCCCACACTCAATAGCACAAGTAAGGTTAGGTCCACTGAGTAATGATGGTCCTACCTGGCCTTTATTGGCTACATATACACCACATCCTGCGGTTGCTCAATTGGCAGTGGTTGAAGTTCGTCGTTTATATACATAATTAACGGCTACATATAGACGATTAGTTCAGTTTGTCATGCAGACATTAAATACGAATGCAGCGCGTGCTGCTCCAGCGCACCCACAGGCTGTGGTTCCGGGTATTAATCCGGCCACTGTACACTCAGTTATGGGTAAAGTACCGGTTAAACGAGAGGAGACTCCGTTTTGGCTGGCGCAAAAAATTAATACGCTGGAAGCAGTATTTCCCTATACGGGACCTCAGGATAAACATAGAATTTTGACGATGTGTTTGCCGTACGGGATGGTTCCTCCGGTGGACCTTTGTAATACCTGGGGCACAGTGTTTGCCGCGCTCTACACTATGGCACACGGTACACGGACATTAGCTAATTTACCGGACGTACTTAAACAGATTCAGGATGAATATGGGGCTGACCCTGCCTTGGATTTGGGCATGCAGTTGCTGGGCAATTTTGCCACAGTTTCTTCTATCATTTTGAGTAATCTCAAGGGAGAGGCAGTAGCACTAGCAGTGCGAATGCGTCTTCGGGATGTTCCGCTGCTTAATCAGGAGCGAGAACTTCCGAGAATAATAGCGGAAACATATTCTAGTATTGGTCGTGATAGCCTGGGGGCTAGGCCACAAAAACCCCAGTTACAGGGTAAAAATAATAAAGATAATGCTAAACAGCAACAACCTGAGGGTTCAAAAAAGCGCTGGGAAAAGAAACAGCAAACACCTAAGAAAGATGGTGGACAGTCTCCGCAACCGGAGACACCACAGAATAAGTATAATCTCAGGAATAGGGATACTTTGAAGACGCCTGATAGATATCAATATACTGATACACGCCAATCTCGTTCCTTTCAGGACTCCTCGGAAAAGAGAAGTGAGAGAGGTGGGCGGTCAGAGCAGAGGACGGAGTACGTGAAACCGAGACAGGATTCACAACGCTCAGCGGAGGTTTCTATTAAACAAGAAGAGAAACCGCTGCAACAGAAACAGCAATTTAAAAAGAAGAAAGTGGCAGCTGTCTCAGTCAGACATGCCGCTCAAGAAGAGAGTTCTCTTGACGAACAAGACATGGGCGTTAGCACTGTTAGACAGCGCGGCAGAGGTCACAATAGTTCGCCGGAGTCTTCTAGAGCATCTGGAGGTGAAAGCAAGTGATGACTTCATACAAGTCGAGACGGCGGATATGCGAGTCTCTGATCCTGATAGAGTATATGAAGTGACTCTGCGATTGGAAGGGGACATTGACCATATTATAAACGCCATTTTTTGGGACCATGTGGTAAAATCATATGATGTTCTGCTGGCCGAACAAGATTGGCCACCTGACTTTGTTCGCGACTGTCCGGTTGGGGAGGTGGTTATTACACCTTCCTTCTCGCCACTTGTTCCGAGAGAACTAGCGGAGTCCTATAGTAAATCATGGGCTCTAGCACAGGCTCCCGCCTTGTATAGAAATAATGTGGGGTGGGACAGACAATCACCTTATCATGTAATTCCGATAAAGGGCGAACCTCAGCCACAACCGCAGTATCCTATCAAATTTGAAGCAAGGGCATCGGTTAGGAAAATTCTTACACAATTGGAGTATCAGGGTGTAATTGAGCCCTGTGTCTCGCCGATGAATAATCCCTTGTTTCCGGTTGCTAAACCGGACCATTCATATAGGATAGTGGTGGATTACCGACATTTGAATAGTCATACACGCACATATGCAATACAGAATTCACATAGCGCAGCGCTTATGAATAATATAGTGCGTAAAAAATACAAAACAACATTGGATATCTCGAATGGATTTTTTTTGCCAGAATATAGCGCCCGAGAGTCGGGACTATACCTGTTTCAGTGCGTTTGGCTCTCAGAAAAAATTTTGTTGTTTGCCTCAGGGGTATAAGAATAGCCCAGGACTGTTTTCGGCTCGTGTAACTGAAATGCTGCATGAGTTCGACCCTGAAGCATTATCATATGTTGATGACATATATCTGACAGATGATGAGATTCTGCAACATCTAAGGCGTGTATCGCGCATTGTTGTGGGGTTGGCTGACATTGGCTATAAGTTTAATTTTAAGAAATCAAAGATTGCCTTCCTCAGCGTCATTTTCCTGGGATATGAGTTGTCGAGTGAGGGCAGGAGTCTAGCGCCACATTTTTTGGAGAAATGTGCTTTATTGCAGCCTCCTAATACGGTTCGGAAGCTCCAGTCATTGTTGGGGTTTCTGAATTTTGGCAGAACTTACATTCCTGAATATGCGACGCGTATAAAGCCCTTATACGAGTTGATTCGCCCAAATTTTTCGAGTAGATTTTGGACGATTGAACACACACACATACTGCGAGAGTTACAGAGTGATCTCTTAGCAGTTAAACACTTACATACACGGGACAATAAGACACATTTAGTCATCAGGGTGATACCTGGGGCTGTTGGGTTTACTTATGTCACCTTTAATGAAGGGGAGACAGTCCCGATTGCATACAAGTCTCACTTGTATTCTGCTGCAGAGCAACGTTTTGCACAAACTGAGAAAATTCTCACTGCAGTACAGATGGCTGTTATTAAAGAAAGACCGCTGGCCCAGGGTCAAAGCATAGTTGTCGTTTCCCCGGTTCCGGCCTTAGAGGCTGTTACAAAAGCGAGTGTTCCTAATTCGAAGGCTTTACACCCGCGATGGATACAATGGGCTACGTCTTTAACAGCCACTGATGTAGATTATGTATTTGACCCTAAACTGCAGACTCAAGAATTTCTTCAATATGAAATGGAATACCCTGTTCCTGCTGGTACGTTGCCTATTGACCAATATCAAGTGGTCATGTATACCGATGGCTCTGCGCAACCAGCGGTTGGAACTAAACAACAGTATTCTGCTGCATGTGCGGTGGTGAGCGGCACTATAGAGGGGGAAGTGTTCTGCCCCCGACATACTTATACTAAAACCTTGGGAGATTGCACGGCACAGCTGGCTGAGCTCAAAGCTCTATTGTTAGCGTTGGAGCACGCGGATCCGGCGCTTTTAACCTTGTTGGTCTGTGACTCCTACTACTGTGTGCAGTCTTTCAACGAATATCTACACTATTGGAAGATGAATGGGTTCAGAGATTCTAAAGGCAACACCATTAAGCATAAAATGTTGTGGGGTAAGGTTGCGGATCTGAAGGAAACGCTTCCTAAGGTCCATGTTGTGCATACACTTGGACACCAGCGTGTTGGAATACACGTTGCTGGGAATACTTTGGCTGATGAAGCCGCGAAATCGGCAGTGGCTGTCGCCACTGTGGCCGCAGTGACTCGTTCGAGTTCCAAAGCAGACACAGAAATTTCGGCTACCATAAAGGCTACGGCTGATGGCACGCCCTTTCCTAAAGGATTTCCTTCAAAATATAGTTACTGCTTGAATGGTGCGCTAAATGGTACTGTTACAATTCCAGGCATTGGTGTACGTGAAATTCCCAATAAAATTGAGAGACCTCGATTGATTTCTGCAGCACATGAGGGGGTGGCTTCTGCACATGCTGGGGTGGCTGCCACAATTTCACTTTTACAGGCTCGTTACTGGTGGCCTGGTCTCTATAAAGAGACGAAGCAATATGTCCTTTGTTGTGACGTTTGTCAACAAATTAAAGCATCGTCGGCTAGACGCCCGCAGCAGACGCCCCTTCTGATTTCAAATAAACCATTACAGTGTGTGTACTTGGATCATTGTGGTCCGCTGACACCAGATAGTGCATACAAATATATATTGGTTGCTGTAGATTCGTGCTCCAGATTTGTATGGGTATGGCCACAATCCTCGGCTGACGCTCGAACTGTTATTAAAGATTTGCGCATCTTTGTCGATATATTTGCAGTAGCGGCTTTTCATTCGGACCAGGGCCCTGCTTTTGCCTCTAAGGCATTCAGGGACACCATGGCTTCATTGGGGGTCCAACTCCAAATCTCGTCTCCGTTTAATCCCGAGGGAAATTCTGTCGTGGAGCGTTTAAATCGTGATTTAAAGCAGTCCTTAACGGCCAGAGTTATAGGTACGGGTCGTGGTTGGCTAGCCCACCTATATGGAGTACAGAGAGCACTTAATAACTTGCCTAGAAGGTCACTGGGGGGTCGTACTTCATATGAGTGCCTGTTTGGAACACAAATGTATGTTCCTGATCCAGATGGTCCTGGTGTGGAGGCGGCAGATACGCCCTTTGACATAAATGATCGTGTCACTGTTTTGCAGGATTTACAACAATTCCGTGAAGATAACTCTTCTGCCAGTGCTGCCTCCTCAGGAATTAAGGATGAACCAGTAACACCTACTGGTTGGATACCCAGGATTGGGGATCTAGTGCGTGAAAAGGTCGCAGTTAAAAAATAATTTGGTCCTTCTTATCGAGAACCTGTCCCTGTGTTGGGGGTGAGCGGCACGAGAACTGTGATTTTACCGCTGCTGCGAGGGGCCAAAGGAAATCGCTTTGTTTCCATTGATAATGTCAAGTTACAACATGTGGCCGATTCTGCACAGCAGACCAAGAGGGACAACCAGTAGTTCCGGAATCCCTCTTACTACTGGGGAGGAAGTCCAGCTGCAGGTGATTTTCACCGACACTATTTCCTCTCCGAGCTTGGGGAGGGTGGATGATGATCTTGCGATTGTTCCACCGACGGCGATTAATATGGAATCTTGTGATCAAATTGCTGTACGTTCTACTGACGTTTCTGAACATGTGGTTTATAGCGTGCCACGGCGAGAGCCTCCATCTGCTTCTTCGTTCACAGTTGCACCTTTTGCTAGAACTGCTTCTGGCTGCTTCAACGACGCTGATAATGATGGGTGCGGCTCCTCGTCCTCGATGTCTTCTGTCCACGGTCCACGACGGCTGCTGGGTTGGCTTAAACGCACATATTTTGTGTTTCCTTGGAACTATTTTTGGCTGTTTTTGGCCGTGATGACTATTTTCTTATGGTTGGGATTTGTGGTTACTTTTTTTCTGATCATACATGGTCATTTTCTTCCTGATCGATCTGACATTGAGCACGTGGAGACTGTGTTAAAACCACATTTTTCGTCTCATATGGTTCGAAGAGACTTGTCCACAGTAAACATTTCTGCTATACCAGTTCCGGATGGAATTGTGTGGGATAAAGTAATGTTTGATATATATGGTCCCACTGAATTGATTCAAATACCGTATGTCCTCAAATTATCAATGAATTATATTGTTATACCTGGCATTGATTGGGATGTGAAGACAGTAGATTCTATGCTAACGGATTTGCAATATTATACTGTCTATGACGATGAAGATGCTTACCAGTTTAGAGATAATCATGGTGACATGTTTTGGTACAACTATTATGGACACCACTTTATTCATAAAGCTAGTAGCCCTAAGCCCATGTTTAATTATGTGCAATGGGAACATTGCTCGACTCCTCCACAAGGGAGTTCGAAAACGTACTATGATAAATTTGCATATTTTTCTGGGCATGATCAACGAACTGCTAAGTCCTACTATTTTAAAGTTGCACCGTATTCTAATAAGCAAATGTTATTGACCGATACTAAATTACTGTATTCCAATTTGTTTGTATCTAAACTTTCGGTCGAGGGATATGAATACTGGTTTAAAACTGTTGACTTGAAAAGTGTTTGGGGTTCGAAAAATTGGCACATGCAAGGCAGGGACACGCTATTTAGAGCATGCATTATCCCTGTGCAGATGATTTTCCTCAATGACACAGTACAACAGACTAGCTGTTTGGGCTTAGCGACAATTAGGGAGTTGACTTTGCCTAGTATACCTGTCCCTTCTAAATTAAGAAATTGGCAGCACTATGTGAATGCTACTTTTAGTGACTTTACACATTGGGTCCAGAATGGTACGCTTAACACTTCATCGTTACATCCAGGCGGGTGGTTGTTATGGCCTGTGGACACTAATATGTGTCATCAACGTTTTGTCACCTCTTCAGGGGGGTTCAGGACTAGTAGGGCAGACCCTCGTTACGTTTCACCAGAACATGCTGATATTATAACTACATACAGTGTGGGGAAGCTTTGTCAGCAATGGTTGAAGTCATCCACGCTGGATGCAGTTAAGTCACATCTCACGTTACTGTCTAATGATACTGATTTACAAGATTTTTTGTCAGGTCCCAAAGTACCACGAAAGGAAAGGTTCTTATACGAGGTTTATAATGAGATTTGGAAGCTTTCACAACAGGAGGCTGCAGCCCGGTTGCGGCAGATTGATCAAGAAAATCTGATGCAGACTTTGTCTGTTGTTGATAATGGCATGCATACCCTTTCTGACCGTGTTTACACGATTGACAGCATTGTTTCCTCTGCCATTGACATTATTAAATCGGACATGTCTTCTTTATATCATGGGCAGAGTCAGACGCGGTCCATCATGCAGCTGGGTTGGACTCTTCAGACCTTGAAGGCGGGTCGCGTATCATGGCAGCACGTTCGTGCCAGAGAGATCTTTATCTCTTTTAATTTGACTCGTCAACAACAACTGATGGCTAAAAAGGAAGCGACATATGTTATGTTAAATATTGAGAAATTAGAGAAACTGCCTTTCACGGTAGCTGAGATTCCGTCAGCTGAATGGTTGATTCATGGGGTTATTAATTTGCCTATCTCTACTTTGCAATTTACTTCGTGTTTGAAACACATTCCGGTGGGAAGATATGAACTATTGGGAGACAGTTACATACACGAGGTGTGGGACTGTCAAAGCCCAGCTCACCTGAGTTCTTGTTCAGTTCTGATGGAGGTTGAAGACAATCCGACCCCACCCTGAAACTGCTTGTTCCAGCACACTAGTTTTTAACACAGTGCACTAAGAACAGAAGCTCAAGGGTAGGGGGGAAGTGGATAAAATAAAAAAGAGAGACAACACCGTTCTTGCGTTTCCACTGTTGAAGTGCTGCACAAATCTGTGGCCCTTTCTGACTTCTGTAGAAACTGGTGCCTAATGAAACATAAACAAAGAACAGATAAGTGCAACCTATTCCTAAATGGGTTCCTGACTATCCCTTTATTTATTAGAAATTCTCTTCTAAAAGTACCTCTTGGATCCTGGTCTCGAGTTTCCAGGTTTGGAATGTGTTACTGCTCTGGGATGTGCTTTCTATTACTGTAAAGCTTCTAAAACATTAAACAAATACCGTTATCAGAATTACCAATATCAAACATTCATCTTAATATAACTAAAGCCTAAATTCCCAATAGCAGACTCACTTTTCCCATATCTCCAGAATCTTTTGGAAAACAAATACTGTACTTTTACATCAAAATACAGCATGTAATTTGTGCAAGTCCTTGATTTACTGTTTGCCTTGCTGTTAATGGTTTCCACTGTTCGATTCTTAAAAGTTCCATAAAAAAAAAAACAATGTTTGTTTCACAAAGCTCCGCAAGGTATTCTTGCAACAAAGAGCCTGAATCACAATGTTCGTGGAAGGTATCTTGCTTCAAACCGTCCACACACGAATCCAGAAATTGTTGTCAAAGTTCCTTCAGGTAATAAAAAGTTTTGCACTTACTTGTTGCTGGCAAGAGATACTGATCAGTCTAACCTTGTCTTCTTTCTCTTTTGCAGGTTGTTTGTAGGAGAGAGGCTGAGGCAAGGAGGAACCGGAAACCAGAAGAAGGAAGAGCCAGCAGCTGCGCCCATTGAAGCCAATGAAAGTCTGTAGAGAGCAGGAGTGCCAGCGCCGAGGGATCTGTTCTCAGGTAAGCGGGAGGTAGACGAGCACAAGCACTGGGTGAGGCTCGGGGGCTGCCTTTTATAGACAGGGCTGGGTGTGGTTCGAAGGGCTGGGTGTGGTTTGAAGGGCTGGGTGTGGTCCTCACATGCTGCACATGTTCTTGAAAGGTGAGCAGAGCTGGGTGTGGTTTGAAGGTCTGGGTGTGGTCCTCACATGCTGCACATGTTCTTGAAAGGTGTGCAGAGTTTCAGTTATTATGCAAATGAGTTGAATTAACACATGGCCTAGGGAGGAGTGTTTTAAAGAAGCCTTGGTAAAAGCAAGGCCCAATGTGTAAACAAAACAGCACATTAAACAACATACACAGAAGCCTAAGGGGGTGGGGGGAAGGTGAGATAACAAGAAAAGGTTTGAATAGTAAGTTTAAAAGGGAGCTATTACAGAACCCACTAGTGCAGTGAGAGGGGACATGCTCTTTGCTGTGCACAAACCCTAACAGTTGCCCCCCTCAAAGGCCCTCCTACAGGACGGGGTTTTCCTGGGTTTTTTAAATAAAACCGTCTAATCAGCTGTGGGGCATGTACATATGATGCTGGTTCCCATGAATTCTCAGATTCATCATATCCTTTCCATTCTACTAAATAAAACAGACGTCCACTAATTCTTTTTGAGTCTTTTATGCTTTTCACTTCATATTCTAGATTTCCCTTAATTGGTATGGGTGGAGGTGGTGGTTCAGGTCGGGTTTTTGGGTTGTACGGCTTAAGCAAGGACACATGGAATGTAGTATGTACTGGATATTCTTTTGGTAAATCTAATTTTACTGTTACCGGGTTTACTATGGCAGTTATAATAAAGGGTCCAATGAAACGTGGTTGCAGCTTTCGGGATCCCTCTATGTTTAGGTTCTTTGTGGAGAGCCATACCTTGTCACCAATTTTATACATTGGGGCCTCAGATCTGTGTTTGTCTGCTTGTCTTTTCATGCTTTCCTTGTACTTTAATAAATGTTTCCTGGCTTTGTCTTGTATGTCACCTAACCTCGTTAGTCTATCCGTTACTGTAGGCAACAGGGACTCTTCTAACAAAATGGGTATAGCTCTTGGATGATACCCCTGCAAGAAATAGAATGGTGAGCAAAGTAGAGCTGAATGCTCAGTATTATTATAAACAAACTCCGCTACAGGGAGAGCTTCCAACCATTCACTAGAATAATCAGCCAATAAACAACGTAGCGTTTGAAGTAAGGTTTGGTTCAGTCGTTCAGTCTGTCCATCTGTCTCTGGGTGGAAAGCAGTGGATAATGCCACATCTATTTTCAGTTTTTCACATAATTTTTTCCAAAATCTAGAGTTGAACTGGCTCCCTCGATCTGACACCACTTTGCTTGGCAAACCATGTAAACGCACAATTTCCCTTATAAAAATATCGGCAAATTCTGCCGCCGTGGGTAATTTCCGTAATGGTACAAAATGTGCCATTTTAGATAAAAAATCCACTATAACCAACACTGTTGTGAAGGATTTTACAGGTGGTAAGCCTACAATAAAGTCTACGCTCACAGTGTGCCAAGGTTGCTTGGGTGTTGGCATTGGTATTAACAAGCCGTCAGGGGCCTTATGAGAAGATTTATGTCTTGCACAAATTGGACAGGTAGTGACAAATTGCTTAATGTCCTTTCTTATAGTGTCCCACCAAAAGTGTTTTTGCACATTTTCCAGGGTTTTTACCCAACCAGGATGACCTGCCAACGGTGAGGCGTGATGCCAAATTATCACCTGTGTTTGTAATTCAGAGGTGGGCACTAACAGCATGTTGTCGTGATACAATAAACCTCGTTGTATTGTGTTATGGGAATCCTTTAACCAATCCTGAGGTGCTATTTGCATGTGTGCATTATATAGATCTGTGATGAAATCCTTCTGTTGTACTGGTGCCAAAAACTTTTGGGGAGGAATAATGGGTTCTCCTATTTTATCTTGTTTCATGTCTGAGGTATGTCCGTATCTAGATAACACATCAGATTGAATTTGTTGTGCACCTGGTCTATAGGTTATAACAAAGTCAAATGTGCTAAAAAAAATTAACCAGCGCATCTGACGTGGTGTTAGTGCTTTAAGTGATCCAAAAAACTGTAGGTTCTTATGGTCAGAAAAGATTGTAACTGGGTACTTGGCTCCCATTAAATGATGCCTCCATTCTGAAAAGGCTACTTTGATAGCTAGTAGTTCCCTTTCAGCCACAGTGTAATTTTGTTCAGCTGGTAATAACTTTTTGGAATAGAAGGCTATAGGATGTAACTGGCCATCTACTATATCTCGTTGAGAGAGAACTCCTCCTAAAGCTACTTGTGAAGCATCCGCTTCAACAAAAAAGGGCAAGTCAGGATCAGGATGTTTCAGAATTGGGGCTGAAGTGAACTTTTGTTTTAGGAGTTGAAAGGCGTGTGCCGCCTCATCAGTCCAAAGAAATCGTTGCCCTTTCCGCAACAAGGTAGTTATTGGGGCCGCAATGTCTGCAAAATGTGCAATAAACCTCCTATAAAAATTGGCGAAACCCAGAAATTTCTGAATATCTTTTACAGAGGATGGTTCTGGCCAATCAGCAATAGCACTGATTTTCTTTACATCCATAGTTATTCCTTGAGGTGACAGGCAGTATCCTAAAAAGTCCACCTTGCTGACATTAAAAGTACACTTTTCTAACTTAGCAAAAAGATGATTTTCTTTTAACTTTGATAATACTGCACGAACATGTTGGGTATGTTCTTCTGAGTTCTTAGAGTAAATGAGGATGTCGTCTATGTATACTATGACACAAACGTCCAGGAATTCGTGTAGGACCTCATTTATAAAGAACTGAAAGGCCGCAGGGGCATTACATAACCCAAAGGGCATTACTGTGTACTCAAATAAACCAAACTTTGTCTTGAAAGCTGTCTTCCACTCATCCCCCTCTTTTACTCGGACCAGGTGGTAAGCTCCCCGCAGATCTAGTTTAGTGTATACAGTAGAATGTCTTAATTGATCCAACAACACAGGTATTAGAGGAAGAGGATATTTATTCTTTATTGTAGCCTTATTTAGTCCTCTATAATCGATACACGCGCGCAGGGATTTATCCGGCTTCGGGATAAAAAAGAGTGGAGATGATACCGGAGATGTGGAATGACGGATGAACCCAGACTGTAGTAGGTCATCTAGGTAGGTTCTTAAGTATTTGGTTTCTTCGTCAGTCAAAGCATATACTCTGTTATTAGGTAAAGGGGCCCCTGGGATAAGATCTATCCGGCAGTCATAAGACCGATGTGGGGGCAACACACTAGCCTTTACTGGATCAAAGACGTCTTTAAAGTCAGAATATTCAGGAGGGAGACTTGGTTCATCTTGTGTAACACTAGCACAGTGTAATACTGTGCTCTGTTCTGTACCTGCTTCTTGATAGCAATTGGTTCTACAGAAAGAGGAATCCAAAGTAACAGTTCTATTCACCCAGTCAATTTTTGGGTTATGAGTTGTTAACCAGGGTACCCCGAGAATCAAACCAAAATTAGGAGTATCTATCAGATCAAAGCTAATCACCTCTGTGTGCCCGTTCTGACAGACCATAACAAGTGGACTTGTTTGTTTTGTGATTAATCCAGAGGTCAATTCTGACCCATCCACTGCACATACTGCTTCTGGACAAGGCTTTAGGCACATAGGAAGTCCTAAGTTTTCAGCTAACTTATTATCCACAAAATTTCCTGTCGCGCCTGAGTCCAGTAGGACAGGGAGAGAATGCCTCACTTGGGTAGTAACAATTAAAACGACCTGAATTATGAAATGTCTAGGTATGTGCGGTACCATGAAGGCTGCAGCATTAGAGGTCTGATTAAAATGTTTTCTCGAACAAGTAACCTCTCCCCTTGTCGAGCTTAATCGTTTCCCGATTCAGTTGAGGAGGTGGAGGAAACAGCACCCTTTTGTGGAGTTTTAGGCTTTACTGGACATTCTCTGGCAAAGTGACCTGCCCTGCCACAATATAAACATAATTGAAGTTTTCTCCTTCTTTCTTTTTCCTCTGATGTGAGTGGACCTCTGAGTGTCCCTATTTGCATAGGCTCAGGTTCAGGGAGTTTATTATCTGTGTCTTTCTTCTCGTGTTTAATAAAAGTTAACCGTGATTCCAGTTTGTATTTATCTCCCTTTCTTTCTCCTAGTCTATGTTCTAATTTCACAACTAAATCTACAAAGTCCGAATAGTCTTCTGGCCAATCAACGATATGAGCCAGCGCGTCTTTTAACTCGTCTCTCAAACCTTTATAAAAAAGGGAGACACGCTTTCCTTCTGGCCACTGTGTCTCGGTGAGTAAACGATTAAAACTAGTGAGATAGGTCAATAAATCCTTGTTACCTTGTTTAAGATTTAAAAGCTCATTATCACTTGCCTGCATGAAAGTGTGTTTTGCAAAAAGGCTGGTCATGGTACGTTTAAATTGATTCCAATTATGGAGGATGGGATCATCTCTATCCACGAAAGGAATTGACCAATTGGCTGCTGTGCCACCCAAATAAGACAAGACGAATGCCACTTTCGTAGCATCAGTAGGGAACTGTTGTGGCTTACAAACGAAGTGTAATTGACATTGATGGATAAAAACATGGAATTTGTTACTATCTCCATGAAAACGTTCAGGTGCTGCTAAGGGCACAGCATTAGGAACATTAACAGTAACCTCAACTGGGGGAGGCAAAGTTGTATGTTTTGATGGCGCCCCTGTCTCTGAGGTGGTTTTAAACAAAGGCGTAAAAGCTGTGTTCCACTGAGATCCCCTAAATTTATACCTGCTTAAATCCTGTTTTAAAGAGGTATTCTCCATCTTTAATCTCTCTATTTCCTCTTGCATATGTTGTAAGATGCCAGACACTGATTCATTATGAGCCAAGTCCTCATTTAGGGCCTGCGCCATATCCGTGACGTCAATGCCCTCTATTTCTTCCCCGGTATTCATCGTCCACCAGAACTGAAATTTTTTAAGGCTTGTGCTTCTGTCAAAGCCCAGCTCACCTGAGTTCTTGTTCAGTTCTGATGGAGGTTGAAGACAATCCGACCCCACCCTGAAACTGCTTGTTCCAGCACACTAGTTTTTAACACAGTGCACTAAGAACAGAAGCTCAAGGGTAGGGGGGAAGTGGATAAAATAAAAAAGAGAGACAACACCGTTCTTGCGTTTCCACTGTTGAAGTGCTGCACAAATCTGTGGCCCTTTCTGACTTCTGTAGAAACTGGTGCCTAATGAAACATAAACAAAGAACAGATAAGTGCAACCTATTCCTAAATGGGTTCCTGACTATCCCTTTATTTATTAGAAATTCTCTTCTAAAAGTACCTCTTGGATCCTGGTCTCGAGTTTCCAGGTTTGGAATGTGTTACTGCTCTGGGATGTGCTTTCTATTACTGTAAAGCTTCTAAAACATTAAACAAATACCGTTATCAGAATTACCAATATCAAACATTCATCTTAATATAACTAAAGCCTAAATTCCCAATAGCAGACTCACTTTTCCCATATCTCCAGAATCTTTTGGAAAACAAATACTGTACTTTTACATCAAAATACAGCATGTAATTTGTGCAAGTCCTTGATTTACTGTTTGCCTTGCTGTTAATGGTTTCCACTGTTCGATTCTTAAAAGTTCCATAAAAAAAAAAACAATGTTTGTTTCACAAAGCTCCGCAAGGTATTCTTGCAACAAAGAGCCTGAATCACAATGTTCGTGGAAGGTATCTTGCTTCAAACCGTCCACACACGAATCCAGAAATTGTTGTCAAAGTTCCTTCAGGTAATAAAAAGTTTTGCACTTACTTGTTGCTGGCAAGAGATACTGATCAGTCTAACCTTGTCTTCTTTCTCTTTTGCAGGTTGTTTGTAGGAGAGAGGCTGAGGCAAGGAGGAACCGGAAACCAGAAGAAGGAAGATCCAGCAGCTGCGCCCATTGAAGCCAATGAAAGTCTGTAGAGAGCAGGAGTGCCAGCGCCGAGGGATCTGTTCTCAGGTAAGCGGGAGGTAGACGAGCACAAGCACTGGGTGAGGCTCGGGGGCTGCCTTTTATAGACAGGGCTGGGTGTGGTTCGAAGGGCTGGGTGTGGTTTGAAGGGCTGGGTGTGGTCCTCACATGCTGCACATGTTCTTGAAAGGTGAGCAGAGCTGGGTGTGGTTTGAAGGTCTGGGTGTGGTCCTCACATGCTGCACATGTTCTTGAAAGGTGTGCAGAGTTTCAGTTATTATGCAAATGAGTTGAATTAACACATGGCCTAGGGAGGAGTGTTTTAAAGAAGCCTTGGTAAAAGCAAGGCCCAATGTGTAAACAAAACAGCACATTAAACAACATACACAGAAGCCTAAGGGGGTGGGGGGAAGGTGAGATAACAAGAAAAGGTTTGAATAGTAAGTTTAAAAGGGAGCTATTACAGAACCCACTAGTGCAGTGAGAGGGGACATGCTCTTTGCTGTGCACAAACCCTAACAGGGACCTTCCCTTTCAGTACAGATGTGTTAATGGTTTGAAGGAGGTTTTTCTTAGCGGCAGCGAATGCGAAGCTTCTGTCAGCCTTTCAATGGTTTGTAAACAGCTGTCCTTGCACGGGGCGTGTAACGCTTCGATTGCTAACTTAGCTTGTTATCTGAAGGGAGTTCCAGTCCCGGTTATTAAAAACACTTTCCAGGTGCTTTCTAACGGCAGTTACATTGTCCTTAACAGCGAACGCTGCTGTGGCATGCGTGCCGGAATAGTTTACATCGTCGTTGTCAACAAGGCCGTTACGTGCTGCGGGAATGTGTTGTTTCCCCCCACTCAAATTAGGGAGGTAGCGGACATCTGGCCTCATATTGCTACTTCCAAGGTTGATTTTAACAAATTGAGTCGGCTAAAAGCTTTATTGTTTCAAAAGCATGTGGCCCTTACATCTGCTAGCGAGACCTACGCACTTCAGGTGGCAAGGTCATCGGCGGAGATACAGTCCCTTTTGAATACTAACTTTCCGAATCACTTCGGTGAACTTGTGGGACGTATATTTAATGCATCCAGCACTGCTGGTATTGCACATTTTTTCAAAGTCGTTGGTGTTGGTTTCGCTCACACCTTCTCTTCCATATTCGGTTTGATACCTTCGGCTATACATTCTATTTTCGGAAGCATTTTTTGGGGTTTCCCGATTACTTTGGCTTTATTGGCTGGAGTCTTGCTGTTGTTGCTATTTTTTCGCAATGGCGGTCCTGTCACAACGAGATCCTGTATTGCTGCTCCCGTCAGCGCAGCTGTGTCGTGAACGCATGATGCAGCATTTTGGAGCGACACTCCTGGGACATTTGGAGTGTGACTGGTCTCTGTCATTCAGACCGGTTTTGGATTGTGTGCAACCCGTGTTTCGGTGCCTTTGGTGCTCGTTTGAACATGCACTGGCTCTCTGTCTCTCATTGCAGCGCCTTCCAATGGTCGATAATGATCTGTTGATGTTCCCGATTAGGGCTCATTCCCAGACTTGTGCACTACGGATGCGCTTGCTTCGTGAGGCAGTTTATGAGATTCCCTTCCTGGAGGAAGATGGTATTGTCTCTTTCATAGGCCCTGCACGGGGTGCCGCCCTGAATGGTTTTGGGGCTTTGGATCACACCTGCTCCATGGTGCTTTGTGGCGTGGATCTTCCGATATTGACATATATCGACGTGGAGGAACTCCTGCGTTCTATTGCTTCTATCTGACGATTGGATTTTTACGAAATTGACACTATATTGAATTTGGCTTTATGGTCACGTGTTACCTAAATTTATGACTTTGTTGTCTTCTCTCTTTGTCGAAATAATTGTTTTAGGTATTGTTTATATTTGGGACATCCTTTTATATTATTGGAACCACTTGCTACCGACAAGGGGAGGGTGTAGTGTGGTTAGTTTTACGTATTCATTGCGCTTTAGCTTCAGGCTTTAGGCCTTTGTGCACTTTGCCCTGAATGTATTTTATTCCTTTGCTGACAGCTTGGAGCCTCTGTGCACTTTGCTCTACATGCTTTTTATTAGGCTTCGTACTGTTATTTTTCAAATAGCCAGTTCTACGGTGTTGTTTTTTTATTCATATCACACTGTTTTGCCTACTTCAGCACTAGAGTTCTCCGTAACATATTTACTCTGTGCTTCAGTCAAGGATACAGTCTGGTACATTGCCGATAGACGTGGTAAGAGTTTAGACTTGGCATTCCTGCGTAGGGACATTTTGTGATCACGATGACATGTTAGTTATAAAATCACTTCCTTGTCCCAATACACGCAAGAGGGAGATTCCGACCAGGGAACCACAACTTGACGCTGACTGCCTCGTTGCAGATGCTGACCCAAGATCACAGGTCTTTGCTCAGGTATGAGGGCTGATGTCTCCACAGTGATTCTAATAGGCAAGCTAGAAGCTTAACATGATGTGCTCTAGATAGAACAAGCAGAGGGAGAGTAGAAACTGTTTGACAATATGATAGCTTTGTTTTTATGTTTTACTCTCCTGGTAACTATTACAATCCTACTGTGTTGTATCGTTCTGGTTATTGCGGCTCATGCCTTAATATCTAAAATACAGTTGTTTTATTAAAACATTATATAAAACTTATACTGTCTTTGTCATTTGTATATGAGATCATATTGGATATAAGAGAGTTGGTGTTTATCTGAGTAACCACGACTTCCCTGAGAAGTTCCAAAGATGTCATGCGCTTGGCTGCCAAATCCTTCCTTCCACATGGGAGAAATGAGGCACTGCTAGTTAGCCGGAGCAAAAACCGGATTTAGGGTGACAGAGTTCTTTACACGTGGGTCAGATTCAGTCCCCCACACCGTTATAGATCCTGCTACCTAGAAATCCAGTAGTCTCATTTAGAATAATGAGAGCCCACGCGACAGCAGGTGGGGGAGTGCCGCAAGGACAATTTTTACTCTTCAGGAGGCTGGTGCACACCCTGAAAGAGCATTGGGACGCGATCAACGTGGAACCCACGATTCACGGGGTGTTGAACCTCCTGTTGACAGCAGGAGAGGAACCTCACTTGATTGCAAAAATATACCGGGCCCAAATAGAAGCAGCAGTGGACCCCCTGCATTCCCTAAGAGAAAAATGGGTGAAGACAATTGGGCGGGATCTGTCTGAATCCGAGTGGAACAGAGCACTAGCTTATCCCAGGATGATCTCGCGCAACACGAGGCTGAGATACATCCAATACAACTATCTACACAGAACATACCTCACTCCTCAATGGCTGCACCGCATATATGGGGGGGTGCCCAGGACATGCCCAAGATGTGGGGGCGGTGAGGCCGACTTTGACCATATAGTGTGGGGATGCACGATACTCCAGAGGGGTTGGGACGCGATGATGGCAATCCTCACGGAGCTGTTCGAGATGGAGCTCAGGCCAACCCCTGTCATGTGTCTATTGGGCCTTAGAACCAGCATCAAGTGGAGTAGGGTAGGGGTCCGTTTCCTTGACCTGTCCCTAGCCCTATATAAAAGACTGATTACGAAGGGTTGGAAGTCTCCCACTCACCCATCTCTGACAGAATGGAGAAGTGATGTCACAAGATGGTCCAGAGCTGAGCTGCAGGTCCTTAAGGCCGAAGAGGCCAGGGGGGTACGCCAGACTCCCATCGCCTCGGAGTGGGAAAACCTAGTGACAAATTGGGACGACCTAACGAAGAGACCAAAAGCACTTGAGGGGGTGGGATGAACTAATTGAAATGGCCAGCGGATAGGATCATGGGGGAAGGTCCCCGTAACTATGACAGGAGGAATACTAGGCGCCCCTCCGAGCCAGACGCGGAGAGTGAGTGAGCGGGGGGACAGGACACAATAACTAAAATGATAGAGGACGGATTGGTGTGAAGCACAGGCCAACCCTACATAACAAGTAATGCCCTGACAATTGCCCCATTAAGAAATTAAGCAGATCCACCCACTTAAGCCAATAAGTTTATTCAAAGTTTGAAGTTGAGTTAAGTCTGTTATTAGGTCACAATATCCAAGAGGTAACAAGGGGTACTGAAAGTACTGACAACATAAAAGCGATCTGATTTAGAATTGGAAATACTGATGTATAAGTATTATATTATAATATCATTGAAATGTACAAGTAATTGTAACACGCATCGCAAGCAAAGTATAACAGAGTTGCGGCTCAGTGAGCAGAAATGTACAATAAGGACAAAATGTAACAGTAAACAGACCTACATATGTAAAACAGCAAACAGTTAATAAAAATATATTTGAAAAAAATAGTATCTGCCAATTGTGTCAGAATTTCATTTTTATAGTCTCCAGTGTTTTGTACTACAATAGCTCCTCCCTTATCTGCTTGTTTGATCACTATCTCTCTATTGGATTTCAACGTGGACAGTGCCTCCCTCTCTGCTTTAGTAATGTTATACTTCACATATCTCCCTTTAGATATCAAATTCATCATATCCCTTATGACCACCTGTTCAAAAGTCAACATTTTTTGTGACATTAAATGGGCAGGAGGAGTAAAGGTAGAAGGTATGTGTAAACCCGTCACAGAAGTTGAGGGACATGGTGTAGATGTAATTCCATTTTCAGATTAAAGGAATTAGATAGATTCGTCGGGACAAATGAAAGTCCTTTAGATAAAATCTATTCTTCATCAGCTGACAAACGGTAGGTGGATAAATTCACCACCGGGTTAGATCGATTCACCACCTGTAGTGTTGTCTCTGTGTTTGAATCTCTCCATGATCTTCCTTTTGGAAACGTACTTGCTTCCTCCCTCTGTATCGTTCCCTCCCCCAACCTCGCTCTCTGGGAAAGCCCCTGTTCCAGGGACGGCCGCCTATCCCCTGGGGGGTCCATTGTGTTGGTGCTAAAAAAGGCCCTGAGGTCAAGTCTAGTTGATGTATATCTTGATTATGAGAAGCCATACTCGTTGATAGCTGTTCATTGTCACTCTCACTACCCCCAGTTGAAGCTGAGGATTCTGAAAAAGTGGTATACCGTCTCAGGCCACCACGTCCTCTTGTTGAGAATCTCCCTCTTACATCCTGTTTATAATAATCCTCTGTCAGATATGGATAAGTCAATCTCTTATCATAAAGACTAATATCCCTCACCAATTTGTCCAATTTATACATCTGCGTGTTAGTGTCAAAGTCTTTCATTGTTCTATCCAGGCGCTCTAATGTCTCTTTGGCATTAAGTCTTGCCTTATTCTCAAATATCTCTTTTCTGAGGTCCGCAATTTCCTTCACCAATTCTGAACCTCTTCCAATGCAGTTTTGACTCCCAATACCATCCAGTGTCTTGAACAATTATTAGCTACAAAGCTAAAATTTTCTTTACATTTTGGATCGTCCACAAAAATTGCTGGTTCATTCCTAACTTGTAACCCTAATGGGATAGTATTGGACGGAAGATGTTTTGTTAATAAATAGCCATGCAACCGAGTGCATACCAATTTTTTCTCAAGTTGCTCTAATCGGTTAATCTTTTCACTCAATGAGAGATCAATTGAAGAGGAGGTATTACCCAAAAAATCCGACCCTGGTTGGCCCTGTATCAATCTATTTATGTAATCCTCACTATAAGATAATGTTTCTTTCTCAAAAGTCATTTTAATCAACTTCTATCTCCAAAATGTGAGTAAATAAAAAAAAAAACCTTCACAGGTCAGCACCTGCTCTAAGAGTATATTACAAAACCACAGAGGGTAACCCTATACACCCGGAAGGGGCTGGGTAGAAATTAGCAAAAGACTACAATGCCCACTCGGGAACATATATCCTATTGTAAATATGCAGCATAATAAAATCAAACTAGAAAACACATCATTTATTAATATACAAAAGATTAAATCACATACAAAAACCCCCTATCACAACCTTAAAATACAAAGGACAGAAGAAAGTGCTCAGAAGTAAAGTGCACGTGATTCTGAAAGAATTGTTATCTCGTGCAAGGTGAGAGAGGGTGTGGAGAAGACGGTTGCCGCTTGCATATTTGGAGAAGAATAGAACGATGTTTTTCGCTGAGTTGACTAGTTTGTGGCATAATATGAATTAGCCATTGCCTAGAGAGGACGGAATAGGCTACAGGAGGTGCGGAGAATGATTAATTTTCTCCTTGTTTTCGGACCGGAATGGAACGATGCTTCTGTTCCATTTCCGTGACCTTGCTAACAATAAAACAGGCGATTTCCGAATAAACCGGAGAGTGCGCAGTGTGAACATTCAGTAAGGCGGACCAGTGTGGAACACCTTAGTTAAGGGTTCCACACCTGTGTTTACTAGAAAGGACGGAATGGGCGACAGGAGGTGCGGAGAGTGATTAATTTTTTCTTTGTTTTCAGACCAGAATGAAACGATGCTTCTGTCCTTGCTAACAATGAAGCAGGCGATTTAGGGATCAACCGGTGAGTGCGCAGTGTGCGCATTCAGTAAGGCGGACCAGTGTGGAACACCTTAGTTAAGGGTTCCACACCTGTGTTTACTTAAGGAAACGGAGCAAGCTATATAAGCGCGTTGCTCCAATGTCGCTTTTCTTTTACCGACGGTTGGACGTGGATTTAGGCTGCCAGTGTTCTTATACCTTAATGTTTAAACATCTTAAGGTATGTGAGGGGTGAGTTATTTTTGGAAGCAAAATGGTTCTGTGTTGGCAATAGATAAGGTTGTTGTAGGTTTTTATTATTATGAATATGGTATTTTTGCACTAATAAGTTATAAAGGTTAGGAAGTTGGTTATTGTATGGAGAGTTTTATGGTTTATTTATGTTTGGTTTTTAAGGGACCATTGTGGAGTAATTGGCTGTAATGAAGATGGAAGGAGTAATATTTCAGTAATTCCTGGTAAGAATATGCTTTGTTCTGTTTGACTTCGGCATCGGGTGAGGTTTAGTGATTCAGTTATAATAGTGTGTTGTTTGTATGTTTTTAGATGTGACCTGAGGTGTTTTCTTGGAAGAAGATTTTGATAATGGAATTACAATTAGTGTAAGTAATGATTGGAGTGGGTTTGTAGCAGCATAATTAAAATTATTTTCATAAGAGTAGATCAAGATTGACTATTACTTGGTTGATTATTCCAATAGACCCCTATCGCTTTAGTCCTGATGAAGACCCGTATGTAGCCCGAGAACTGGATGGGTCGAAACATCGACGAAAGTGTTTTGAGCCTGGATGTAGTTTTACTTTTATTATGAAGGGAGGACTTGAATGACGATTTATCACCTCTGATTTTATTTGAATGATTCAATGAGTAAAAAGTTGAAACAGCAGGCTCCTCTCCTGTGAATTTATGTGTTTACTAGATGGACTTCTCTGTCCTTTTCTTTCAGAATCACGTGCACTTTACTTCTGAGCACTTTCTTCTGTCCTCTGTATTTTAAGGTTGTGATGGGGGGTTTTGTAGTTTTGTATGTGATTTATTCTTTTGTATATTAATACATTATGTGTTTTCTAGTTTGATTTTATTATGCTGCATATTTACAATAGGATATATGTTCCAGAGTGGGCATTGTAGTCTTTTGCTACTTTTAGAAAGTGAGCATTTTCTTGCTTATACCATTTCTGTGACTCTGCCTGTTTGTGGATTCCCTGTCTGGGTCAGTTTGACAGTTGGGTTGGTTGCACCTCACACTGGACAGTGACACAAAGGGAGTTGGGGTGTAGCCTGCATATCCTGATGAGCCATCTGTGCTAGAGGGAGGGTGGAGTGGTCACTTACACCTGAAAGGGCTGAGCCTGTCCTCACACAGTGCAGTCTCCAACCCCCTGGTGAGTGTCTGGGGTCTGGCCTGGGCAAGGCAGGATTTCACGTTTAAGAGAGACTTTGCTTTGAAGTAGGCCTACTTCAAAGGTGAAAATGGGTATATGAAGGGCCCCCAAAACCAGAGACTTTAGAACACTTCTGGAAACCAAGAGATACCTCTGCCTGGAGAAGAGCTGAAGAGCTGAGGAAGAAGAGCTGCCCTGCCTGTGACTGTGCTTTGAGGAGCTATCCTGCAGTTGCTGTTTCTGCCAAACAGACTGGACTTTGTGTGCCTTCCATCTTGTGAAGATCTTCAAGAGCTTGATTTAGAGCTTGCCTCCTGTTGTTTGAAGTCCCAGGGAGAGCAAAGACCTTTCTCTGCCAGCCCCTGGAGTCTCTGGAGAGACTCCTGCTCTGCCAAGTGATGCATATCCAGTTCCTGGGACCCTGAAAGGAGAAGCTGGCAGCCTAAGAGGAAGAAATCCAGGCACAGAACGCCGTGCAGGGAAAAGATTGACATGACTCTGATCTGTGGCTGAAAAATCGGCGTGCCGCCGGCTTCGTGGCTGAAAATCGACGCTCGCCTGCAACGTGACCGAAGACTCGATGCCTGGAGCTGGAGAAATGATGCGCAGCATCGCTGACGAAGGCTGGTGAGATCGCAACATGCGCTGCGTGGTTTTCGGATCATCGTGCGGCTGGATGTCCGACTGAAGTACTGCTGGGCTTGTAAAAACAAAGCAAAGCCTGCCTGGACCCGAAAGTGCTGACCGGATCATCGCATCGCTCTCCTGTGGAGAGAAGAAACGATGCCCCTGACCCGACGAAAGGAGAAACGACGCAAGGTCTCGTGAGTGAGTGAGTGAAATTGACGCTTCACAAGCCTTTTTTGATGCACACCCCGTGCGGGTTTTTTTTTTATGCACCCAAGGTACATTTTCTTTCTAACAGTATTAGTGTGTGTTTTAAACTACATGAAGACTCTTTTTGCTTTTTAATTGAGAACTTGACTTGTGTATTGTGGATTTTGGTCATTTTGGTCTTATTTTGTTTAGATAAATATTTTCTATTTTCTAAACCTGTGTTGTCATTTTATAGTGTTTTCACTTAGTTACTGTGTGTGTTGGTACAAATACTTTACAGCTAGCACTCTGAAGTTAAGCCTACTGCTTGTGCCACGCTGCCAAGGGGGTAAGCAGGGGTTAGCTGAGGGTGATTCTCTTTTACCCTGACTAGAGTGAGGATCCTTGCTTGGACTGGGGGTAACCTGACTGCCAACCAAAGACCCCATTTCTAACAAGGAGCAAATAATTTTACTCCTGACTTCCTGAGTATGACTATGTTGCACCTCATTGAAACTGACAGACCCATTGGATGAGTACTTGGTGGCTAGCAATTCACAAGTGAACATTCTGCAAGATAGCTTTGACCAGAATAAATGGTTGGAAGCTGAAAAAAGAAAATACAGCGTTGAAACAGGTGAAAATAAAAGTATAAAATGGATGCAATAAACTGGAAAAAAGTGTAAGAGATGATCTCAGAGGATTTTGGGAGGTCAGTGATGAGCTGACCTTACCAGACTCTTTGGTGTTACATAGAGAGAAAATGATCCCCCCCAAAGCATTAAGAAAAAAAATTGCATGTGACATGAGAGGCATTCAGGCATCACCCACACCAAACAAAGACGGAAAGATCTTTATTGGTGGTCGAGTGTAGACCATGAAGTCCAAAAAATTGTGAGAGTATGTGCAAAATGAGAAGTAGCTGGCAATCCAAAAAAAAACTTTAATCCCCCATAAGGTGATTTAGGTTGTCCATCTTTGTCCTGGAAGGATGTAGCATGGGATATAATGGGACATTTAGGATGACAAAATAGAAGTTGTAAGAGCATCATTGATTTATTAGCGATGTTTTCAAGATGGTTCTAATTTAGTATTTTGGATAAGGTGGACACAAAGTGTAATCGGTTTCTTGCATAATGTATTGTGGAGGGAAGGATTTTCAGCAACAATTCTCATTGATAATGGTGTGCAATTCAAATCTAAATAAATGGCTGTGTATTTAAAAGTTTCTAGTATTAAGCAGAAATGTACTGCTCTTTATAATCCTACTGTAAACGGTGTTGTGGAAAGAGTTTATAAAATTATCAAAGGGATATTACAAAGTAATAAAAACTAAAATAGTTCACAGAAAACTACTTCTCAAAAATGGCACCCATCAGCTGAGAGAAAACGTGACTCAGCAGTGTAGAATGATGGGCGTCAGGCCCCTCCTGCCTCATCCTCCTTTGAGTCATACGCATGCACACTAACCGTGTCAGGATTTTTTTCATAACGCTGTTGAGAACAAAACACTGTTGTGTGTGTAATGTAGCCTGGAATCAAATTTGGAGAGTATAGCTTCAGCCTGACACATTCATCGTTGAGTGAAACGTATGCTGGCATTTTCATGTCATGGGTTCTGTAGTCTCTTCTCCTTCCTCAATCATAGACACAATATTTGTAGTAACCACATCATACACAGTGGTTTAATATGATACTTTATTGGGCAGAAGAGACTATGCATCTCTGGACCTTGACAGGAAACATTCAACTGCTGTTCCCCAAGTGGTGACATTATAGGGCTAAGTTCAACCGCTACAGTTTTAAATGCATTGGATTTCTTTGCAACAGTTGTTTCCTACAGACTAAACTCTTTTAAATTAGCCTTGAAAAAGTCGCAAGGTGTGACGTAACATGTTTTGGCTGTTGTTTTTACAATATGGAAAGAACGGATACTTTCATGTGCCAATAAAGGAACTAAACCTGACTTGAATTTTTACAAACTCTTATTTGGAATTTCAACTAGTATTTCGGACTTACTTTGAGTGCTGTGGTTTCTTTTATTTCTGTCTCTTTTTCTCTTGTACCCTTCTGTATTGTCCACAGCTAAGGACGCTGCTGGCCCTTTTTGAACATTCCAATATGTTGTATGGTTGCTCCCCTGTCCCCGAAACCCCGGAAAAAAACCTTAACAAGCCCCTTACTAAACAAAACCAATTGCTGACTCCTCTGTCCTCAGCAACTATTGTCTGATACTTATCCTTCCTTTTGATCCCAAAATTCTGGAAAAAGGAAGTCAACTGTCTATTAATACTTTTGTTGAGAATCAACAACGCCTTGACGTCACTCAGTCAGATTTCCATTTTTCCTACAGTGCCAAAACTGCACTCCTTGCTGTCTCTTTGACATCACAACTTTTCTGAGTGAGAGTGTATCTGTTGCCATTTTCATCTTAAATCTTTCTGTTGCATTTGATATGTGCTCTCATGATATTCTCATCATTAGCCTCTCCTCCACTGCCATTCGTAATCATGCTGTGGCGTGGCTTGGCTCCAGTCTTTCCTTTCTGGCAAAACGCAGGCTTTCCATCTCCCTCCTTTCCTCACCTTTTTTTCATATCACTTGCAGCGCCCCTCAGGGCTCTCCTCTTATCCCAACTCTCTTTAATATTTGCATTGCCTCTCTTGCCATTTCTGCAATGTGGATTTAAAATAAAACTGCCTGGAGCTGATCGGTGACAACCACAAATCTGACCATTGGTGTCCATACCTCCAGCTCCTCATTCATTTGGTAACCCTCAGAACTGAACTCTTCTCCAGTACTCATCACCTCTGACAAGGATCTTGGCTATCTTACAGACCAAACCGGTTGTGTGGCTTCCCTTCCTCCTTTACAAAATCAAAAGTTCCATCTTCAAAGCACTTTGCACCTGCCATAGGGCACTTGATGCTAATATACCTACATACACTCCGGCCTCCCATCCTATCTGTAGTCTGTGCTCTACCTCAGATTACCTTCTCACTCCACTCTTCCGCTTTTCAGAAGTGCTCTGTAGTATCTTCATGTAAATAAAACAGGACAATATATGTTCCAAGTAGAAATGATGTCTTCTTCATTGCCAACCCATCTGCACCATGACAGCAGTACCAGCTCATAGACAAAAAAACCCAGAGTTTAAGTCCTTATTCCCTTCTATTTCCACTAGGGAAACTCACTATTTCTCAGATTTCCTATCTTTCTATCCCATCTTATTCTGGGACTACCCCCTTGTTCTGCCATTTCCATCTGTCTTAAGACTATTCACTAGCTGCCATTTGCTAAAAGTTCCATCTTCAAAGCACTTTGCATCTGCCATAGGGCCCTTGATGCTAATATACCTACATACACTCCAGCCTCCCATCCTATCTGTAGTCTGTGCTCTACCTCAGATTACCTTCTCACTCCACTCTTCCACTTTTCAGAAGTGCTCTGTAGTATCTTCATGTAAATAAAACAGGACAATATATGTTCCAAGTAGAAATGATGTCTTCTTCATTGCCAACCCATCAGCGCCATGACAGCAGTACCAGCTCATAGACAAGAATCCACTAACATTTCATTAGTACTTATCCCTGGAATCTAGAATATAGATTGTTGAACAAATACATTTGAACTAAATACATTTCCATAGAACTAAATAGATTTCACACAATACTGTACAATTTCTCCTTATTTCCACGAGCACTGGAATAAGTCAATAAGATAATTAAAAACATAAAACAATTAAAACTAAAATATTAATCACATTAAAACATATCCAACTTTCTTTATTTTCTTATGATTCTTCCCCTGGAAGTTCTTACTTCCACAGGGACTTGAGAATCACCTCTGTTTTCGCTCATTGATTGAAATGTGTTTTCTTGTGCTAATTTAGGGAAACAGTGTTCCCTTATACCTTCAAAATTACCCTCCAAATTGGAACATTCAGAACAACAGTTTGTTTTCCAAAACTGTTTAGTCACCCTCAGACTGAATTCCAGGGTTTGAACCACTAACATCCATCCACCAGTAATTACCAGAAAAAGTGTTCATTTTCTTGTCTCCATCGTTACCACTCCCAGCTGATGCAAGTTGACTCATGCCACACCTCTCCATTATACAACATAGCCGTGTTATTCCCCACCTGTACTACCTTCTTTGGTTCACTAAATTTGCTCTCTCCTTTAGCTACCTTCCTCGCAATCTTCACACAAACCTACTGCCCAACACTCAAATTGACTTGTTTAATACCATGTTTGAAATCATAATATGCCTTCTTCATCTGAGACTCCACAATATTCTTCCTCACTTCATGACATCAAACTCACCCATACTGATTCTTCTCATCCAACGTGGATTAATCTTAGAGTATGGAACTCCACCTCTTATTAAAGAGGATGGACTTTTGCCCACTGAGCCATAACAAGTAACCCTGTATGCCCATTCCATTTTTCTTAGTTCAGTTTCCAATACATTGTTGGTCTTATGAGGACACATTTATGGGGCACATTTATAATGCCCTAACGCCATTATTTTTTACATTATTGTGGCCAAACGAGGCCGAAATCTGCATGCCGTATTTACAGAGTGGCGCAATTAATGCATTGCGCCACTCTGTAACCCTTTGCACTACATTATGCCTGCACCAGGCATAATGTATGCAAAGGGGGCATTCCCCCATTAGAGGAGCCAGAAAATGGAGCAAGGAAATCGCTGAGATTTCCTTGCACCATTTTTTACGGCACTTTTAACGCCTTTCAATAGCAGGCGTTAAAAGAGGGCTTCCATTCTTTAGAATGGGCCCCTATATTCTCTGCAGGAGTAGCGCCAACACGAAAAATGATGCCATTGTCCCCTACACTGCGTGACGGTACACTGTATTTTAAAAACGGCACACAAATGGTGGCGGTAGGGGGGTGCCAAGGGGCGCAGGGAAAGTGGCGCTGCACTCGGTGCAACTCCACTTTCCATAAATCTGCCCCTATATGCCTATGTGCTGCCATATTAGCTCCACACAGGTGAGGAGGCTAGTGTTTTGAAATATGTATTGCACAGTACATGTGCGTGCCACCATTTTGGAGTATCCAATGACCAACTTTATGCAGTCTACTGTTTCCTGGACGTCGACGTGTCAGAAATGTGTTACTCTACATAACAGGCCAGTGTAACTCAGGGAAATCCAAGATAAACAAAGGGTACGGGCCGCATCGTTATGCACTCCTGTGAGCTTTGAACAATTCTGTTTGCAGTTATCTGCACACCTGATTGAGATTGGAACACATGTGAAGATTTTTAAGGGTTTTGGTGTAAGTGGCCTGCAGTGATCTGCACACAACAGCAATATTTTCTTTGGTTTATCTCCTTGCAGAAAAGCACTTCACCATTGAAATACACATGCAGGTTCAAATTGATGTAGGTGGTGTATAAAAAATATTTATATATGTTTAATGTACATTGGCAATCTGTGGTGTGCACACTATTCGTTCTTCTAGTGAAAGAAATACACACACTGGGTAGTCACTACTGTGGCCATTTTGCTCCTACATGTGCAGTTGCATCACGGTGATGTGTGCACCTTCACCAGGAATAGTGTGTCCCACTTTTGTGCATTTTATGTAAGTTACATACTTCTACTATATTGGCTGGTGAAGTTGCTTCAAGAAACACTGATTTTAGTACATGATGCAAGTACTCACACCACCACCACCACCTTTTCTAGAGATTCCTGGAAATCCACTATTTGCGTGAAAGAGCTGGTATGACACATTTACCACATATTTTGAAGTAATAGGAGCAATTTCTGGCCTAACAGGCCAGAAAGGAAAAACATCTTGTTACTTCATTCATTGGGGTTTGAAGGAAGTTCTGTATGTAAGCATTTGCCACAGTTTGCAGGTAATAATGAAGAAGAAGAAGAACCAGATGAAATTATTGAAGGAGTAAAAAGGTGAGAGCCACGTTCTAACATTCATCCGAGTCTGGATGTAATCAGACACAAGTTTTGCAAAAGAGACCAAAGATCTGGGGAGGATGTTGATGCTTTCATTTCTGCACTCAGGAAGTTGAGTGCGGATTGCCAATTTGAAGGCTTTACTGTTCAAATGGTCAGGGATCAGTACATTTGTAAATGTTCTGATAAAACTATCCAACAGAACCTCCCTTCTATGGGGAACCCATCGTTGGAGCAGACTATTCGCATGGCAAAAAGCATAGAACTGTCTAAAGCATCTGTCAAAGAACTTGAAAATAAGTCCAGTGAAACTCTGGGTGCGGTTAAAGTCAAAGAGAACAGAGACAGCACCATTTCACAAGGGGAAGATACATTGTTTTTCAAACAGATGAACACTTGTTTTAGGTGTGGCAACATTACTCATGCTAGGGGTAAAAACGTTTGTCTGTCAGAAATGTTGTTTAAATAGCATGTAGTAAAGTAGGTTAATTTGCCAAGGTGTGTCAGGGTGGAGTGGTAGAAACATTCAGTCCACCAGTACCAAACTGAACAGTAAGGGAGTAGCCAAATGTGTTTGAGGCTGATTGTGATGAATTAGAAAGAGTACAAAAGATTGAAGATGACCTCAGAGACATGGTGATGATGGTTGCTGATGATGTGGTGATGGGAGATGCCTTTACATGTGTGGATCCCTAAGTTGAGACTGGGGTTGGTGATAAAAACATAATGTCCTTGCTGATTCTGAGGTCATATAACTAAGATTACGCAGGAATTATTTGAAAAAACTTGAGGAATAGACATTTAAAACCACCTGACAGGGCACCAGTGTCTTTAGAGGGACGCAACATTGAATGTTCAGGATTTAGGAAGGAAAATTCTGGGAAAGGTCTATGTTACTATCAAATGGTTGAGAGTACCAGGATTACTCCACCAAGCTCTATTTAAAATGGACCTCAGACCATGTACCAAAGAACAAGTATCAGTTGTTGAATCCACTGATTTTGTGTAAGAAATCTGAAAAGAATATCCTTCTGTGTTCAGTGATCAATTGGGAATGATCAAAGGTTTTACTCATCAAATTAAAGTCAAAGAAGGATCCATTCTGGTCAAACATAAGCTAAGAAGTGTACCATTTAGTGTAAGGGAGAAACTTGAACAAGAACTGAATGAACTATGCAAAAAGTGTATAATGAAGCATATTGAGACATCACTATGGTTGTCACCATCAGTTGTAGCAAGAAAGAAGAGTGGAGATCTGCATGTTTGCATGGACTTATGCAGTTTAAACAACCACGCTGGGTCAATTCCCATCCCTTGCCTAAAATCCCTGAATTACTAACCATGATTAATGGATCTACGTGGTTCCGAAACTGAACTTAACCTCAGCCTGCCACCAGATTGTCTTAGATTCCTCATCTAGACACTTTACAGTGTTTGTGACTGATTTTGGTACCTATCAATATTGAGGGATGCCTTTTGGGCAAGCGTCTGCTGCGGCAGTCTTACCAAGGATCATGCGTCAGATTCTCTCATAGAATTAAAGGGCTCAGCAATTTTTCAGAATGACGTGTTGATCTATGGGGCCACAAAGGAGGAACATGATGTTACCTTGCCATAAGTGTTGAATGTGATACAACAAAAAGAAGTAGTGTTAAAAGGTGAGAAATGTCAATTCTTGAAGGAGAAAGTAGAATATTTGGGGCATGTGATATCTGAGACCAGATCTCGTAGAAGCAATTTTTGAAGTGTCACCACCCGGTGACAAGAATAGTCTCAAATCTTTCATTGGTCTCTGTGAGTTATACTCGAGGCTCATAGCAGATTATGCAACAAAGGTTATGCCTTTGACCAACATGCTCTAGAAAAGTGTCCCATTTGTGGGGGACAAAAGTTGCCAGGAAGTGTTTGAGTGGATCAAATCACAACTGACAGGTATGAAACTGTTGAAGCCTTTTGACCAAAAAGAAAAATGCATTATAACAATTAATGCCAGTGGATTTGGGGTGGGTGCTTTGCACACTCCAACCAAAAAGTGTATGCATGACACAGTGGGTTCGGCATCAAGGGTGTGAAGAGGAACAGAATTGATTTTTCTCTGTGATCGACAAGGAACATTTGGCATGCTGGTGGGCAATTAGGAAGTTTCATCCTTAAATTTGGGGAAATCATTTTGTGTTGCCACTGATCACAGTCCACTAGTTGCCTTTTTATCAGGAGACAAGATCAAAGATCATACCACTTGTATTGCCAGATTGTCCACCAAACTACTGCAATATGGCTTTCAAGTGTCAGAATCACCTGGTAATAAGAATGGGAGAGCAGATTATAAGTCCCGGTTTCCCACCAGAGAAAGTGACCTGGATATTGTTGAGGAAAAACAAGAAAATTGTTTTATTGCATATATGAATATGGAAAACGTGTGCCATAAGTAAGGAGGAGTAGAGAAGAGAGTTGAGTAAGGATGATTCTTTGTTGCAAGTGATTAAGTTCGTTAAGAACGGATGGCCCAAAGAAAAAAATGTGCCATATCAATTTCAAACTTTTTGTAAAGTTTTTTGCAAACTTTCATTAGAAGACCGGCTACTCATGCATGGTAAGGGATTTATGCCTCCTGAGAGATTAAGGAGAAGTGGGGTACATGAGGGTCATTTGGGGAGGACTTTAATGAAGTGTAGAGTATGTGAGAATTTCTGGTGGCCTGCTATAGACAAAGTCATTGGCGACCTTTGACCCTGTCACCTGGCAGGTCGCTCCCCCCATCTGCCACTCAGCCCCCTGTGGGTTGAACCTCCGTTGCCGCTTTTGCCGCCTGACTACTCGCTCCCTTTTTTATTCTGTACCCCTGCGCTTGGCTTCTGTGCCACTTTGCTTTTTCATTCTGTGCCCCTGTGTTTTGCTTTCTGTACCCCTGTGCTCTGTTGTCCCTCTCCCGCCGTCTTTTCCCGCTATTTTTTCCCCGGGTTTTCCCCTCGCCGCTGAGCCCCTGCTGCCCCGCCCCCTTCACTCCCATTGGCCGCCCCGCTCCCACCTCCCAGCTGCTCCTATCTCCCTCTGCCCTCATATGGAGGCCGCAAAGCGGTGGTAGAGAGCGACCTTTGACCCTGTCACCAGGCAGGTCGTTCCCCCCCCATCTGCCACGCAGCCCCCTGTGGGTTGAACCTCCGTTGCCGCTTTTGGCGCCTGACTACTCGCTCCCTTTTTTATTCTGTACCCCTGCGCTTAGCTTCTGTGCCACTTTGTTTTTTCATTCTGTGCCCCTGTGTTTTGCTTTCTGTACCCCTGTGCTCTGTTGTCCCTCTCCCACCGTCTTTTCCCGCCGTTTTTTCCCCGGGTTTTTCCCTCGCCGCTGAGCCCCTGCTGCCCCGCCCCTTCACTCCCATTGGCTGCCCCGCTCCCACCTCCCAGCTGCTCCTCCCTCCCTCTGCCCTAATATGGAGGCAGCGAAGTGGGCGCGCCGCTGGCACGCCGAAGGCACGCCTAAGGCAAGCCCGTCTGCGCCCATCCGCGTCTGGACCGCACCCTGCACCAGAACCCCTGGAGCCCGCACCCCCCGCAACGCCAGACTGCACTACGACGCAAGCACCCTCCACGCACTCAACACCAGACGAGACCACCCCTGCTACCGGGCCACCCCGAAACGCACCCAGGGCCCTTTCACCTGCTGGAACTGCAGATTCACCAGCATCCAACCCTCCACACCACCAGCCAGAGAACCCAACCACCTCCGCTGCATCCTCCTCAACACCCGCTCCGCTCGCAAGCACGCCATCGAACTCTGGGACCTCATAGACTCCACCGCCCCGACGTCGCCTTCCTGACGGAGACCTGGCTGAACGCCACCTCCGCACCAGACATCGCCATAGCCATCCCACAGGGCTACAAGATCTCCCACAGAGACCGCACCAACGGAGTGGGGGGAGGAATTGCCATCATCCACAAAGACTCCATCAAAATTTCAATGAACACTGATGACACCCTCACCACCGCCGAGCACATGCACTTCTGGATCCACACCGACCCCAACACCACCCTCAGAGGAACTCTCATCTACAGACCTCCCGGACCCCGCCCACAGTTCAGTGACACCATCGCCGACCTCATCAGCACCCACACCCTCGCTTCCACGGACTACATCCTCCTCGGGGACCTGAACTTCCACCTCGAGAACGACAACGACGCCAACTCCACTGCCCTGATCGACAACCTCGCCAACCTTGGACTCAAACAGCTCGTAACGACACCTACTCACGCCGCTGGACACACGCTCGACCCCATCTTCTCCGCAAGCCCCCACGTCTCCTTCAACCACACCACCGAACCACACTGGACCGACCACAGATGCGTCCACTTCACCTTCAGAAAACCCACTGCACCCAACAGCTACCACGCCGCTGCTGGGGCAAGGTCACCGAGGACCAACTGATTACCACCCTCGCCCTGAGACCACCCACCGACCCAGACACCGCCGCGACCAACCTCACACAGTGGATCAACGACTGCGCCAACACCCTCGCCCCTCTCAAGACCTCTACAACCAATCACACCAACAAGAAAGCCGCCTGGTTCACTGAGGACCTCCGGATCTCCAAGCACACCTGTCGGAAGCTGGAGAAGAAATGGCTCCACGACCGAACACCAGACAACCACACAGCCCTCAAGAGCGCCACCCGCAGACACCACCAACTCATCAGGACCGCCAAGAAGACCGCCTTCAAGGACCGCCTAGACAACAATGCACACAACACCAAAGAGCTCTTCAGCATCGTGAAAGAACTCTCCAACCCCAGCTCCAACACCAACGACATCCCGCCATCTCAAGACCTGTGCGACTCCCTGCCCACCTTCTTCCACCGCAAGATCACCGACATCCACGACAGCTTCAACTCCGACCCCCCCGCACCCACCACCGAGTCCACCACCCCTGTGACTACCACTCGCACCAGTCGCCTGACCGTCTGGTCCAGCGTCAGCGACGAAGACACCATCAAAACCATGAACTCCATCCAGTCCAGATCCCCATCGGACCCCTGCTCTCACTACGTCTTCAACAAAGCCAGCGCAACCATCGTGCCCCACCTCCGGAAAACAATCAACTGTTCCTTCGAGACAGCAACCTTCCCAGAAAGCTGGAAGCACGCCGAGATCAACACCCTTCTGAAGAAGCCCAAGGCGGACCCCAAGGACCTCAAGAACTTCTGGCCCATCTCCCTGTTCCCTTTCCCGGCAAAAGTGACCGAGAAGATTGTCAACAAACAGCTGACCCGCTACCTCGAAGTTAACATCCTGGACCCTTCCCAATCCGGTTTTTGCAGTAACCACAGCACCGAGACCGCCCTCATCGCCGCCACTGACGACATCCGGACCCTGATGGACAAAGGAGAAACAGCCGCCCTCATCCTCCTGGACCTACCAGAAGCCTTTGACACGGTCTGCCACCGCACCCTATCAGCACGCCTCCATGACGCCGGTATCCAAGAGAAGGCCCTGGCCTGGACTACATCCTTCCTCTCCGGCAGAACCCAGAGCATCCGCCTCCCACCCTTCCGCTCCAAAACCACCGAGATCATCTGCGGCGTCCCACAGGGATCCTCCCTCAGCCCGACACTGTTCAATATCTACATCGCCCCCGTCGCCCACATCGCACGACAACACAACCTCAACATCATCTCCTACACCGACGACACCCAGCTGATCATATCCCTCATTGAAGATCCCCACACCACCAAAGCTAACCTCCACAGAGGAATGAATGCCGTAGCCAACTGGATGAAGGACAGCAGACTGAAGCTGAACTCAGACAAGACGGAGGTCCTCATTCTCGGACCCACCCCATCAGCCTGGGACGACTCTTGGTGGCCCACGTCACTAGGCACAGCCCCGGAACCCACGGACCACGCATGCAACCTGGGGGTCATCCTCGACTCCACTCTCTCCATGACCAGGCAAGTCAACGCCGGCTCCGCAGGATCTTCAAATGGATCCCCCTCGACACGAGAAAAAACGTTACCCAGGCCCTCATCACCAACAGACTCGACTACAGGAACGCCCTCTACTCAGGAACTACAAACAAGCTCCTGAGACTACTCCAACGCATCCAGAACGCCTCGTTCCGACTCATCCTCGATGTCCCCTGCCGCAGCCACATCACACTCCACCTGAGAGGCCTGCACTGGCTCCCCGTCAACAAAAGGATCACCTTCAAGCTCCTGATCCACGCACACAAAGCACTGCACAACAACGGACCCACCTACCTCAACAACCGACTCAGCTTCCACACCCCCACCCGAAGCCTCCGCTCAGCCGCCCGCGCCACAGTCCCCCGCATCTGAAAAACCACCGCCGGCAGCAGATCCTTCTCCTACCTCGCCGCCAAGACCTGGAACACTCTTCCCACCGTCCTACGACAGACCCAGGACCTGCTAGCCTTTAGAAGACTCCTCAAGACCTGGCTCTTCGACCAGTAGCACACCCCCCTCCCCAGCGCCTTGAGACCCTCCCGGGTATGTAGCGCCCTTTACAAATGCAGTGATTGATTGATGACTATGTGGGCAATTGTGTAGCCTGTAGCAATGCAGAAAAGGGGTTTAAAATCAGGAACCCTCCCATGCAGCCAATTGAACTTCCAACTAGGTTGTGGGAAAGAATTGGAATTGACCTAGTGGGTCAGTTCGATTTGCTACTGTCTCCATACAGATTTGTTGCGGTCCTGGTTGATTATTATTAAGTGGCCATAGGCCCGGTTCATCTCACATTCAAAATGTCATAGACTTTTTGAAAGATGTATTTTTAAGAGAAATGTTTCTCATCTTTCAATATATCTGCCAATGGAGTGCAGTTTATCATTGAGGAATTTCAAATCTTTCTGCACCAAGGGGGTGCAAAGCTCACTATCACCCCCAAACTAATGGGATTATGGAATGTATGAACAGGGCCCTGGGTAACTGGGAGCTCAATACTTTAGATCTATCACACCACACCACACTCTTCTATGAATTCCCTTTAAATTATTGAGGGATATAAAACCGTCATTCAAAATTTGTCTTGGCTGGGGGTTGAGATGGGTTAAACCGAATGTAATGGAAGATGTTGATGAGGTTGACAGACATAGGGCCTCATTATGAACCTTGTGGTCTGAGGACTGCCATGTTGGCAGTGGCGGTCTTACAGCCAACAGGCTGGCGGAGAAGACTGCCAAATTATGAACATGGTGGCATTCCCTATGGAATACAGCCATACCACTGCCGGTACCGCCACAGCGGTCAGGTTGCCACGGATTGTTAGCCATCTGCAGGCTGGAGAACATGTTTCCACAGGACAGATCACGATGCAGCACACAGCCAAGGTTTCCGTCACGGTCACACCACCATATAAACCCAGGTGGAAACCAACTGTATGAAAGGAGACACTCACCTCCAGGAATCCCTACTCGTCTATGGCTGCCCCGTGGAACCAGGACTACATGTCTTCCTGCTGCTCCTGCTCACCCAACGACTTCGGAATCCGCAATGGCGACAACAATATCAACCGTAAGTACACACTTACCTGTCACTGTTGTAAAATGTCTAAGTATGTATGCACATACAACATATCAATCGGGAATGGGTGGCGAGGATGACACACATACATAACCTCACACTGACATGCACACACACACAGCCACATACATACCCGCATATACATAGGACGCACACTACGGCCATCACACTGACACACGTCAACAACAACAGCTACCCCCAGAAACACAGCACTGGCACACCCACACACAACGACACACAACACCACCAAACTACACAACAACACCACAACCGCAAAACCATCAAGGCATTTACAAGCACCCACAATAGACACTACTCATTGACAAATCACACATACAAGGCAACTTACCACCAACAGGGAACGCACACACACTATCACACAGCTGTGCAACGCAGCCATCAACATACCCTGCAAATGCACATCACAACGTATATGACATACCACTCACCACACACTCATCACACAGTCCAAGAGACAAAGGCACACAACATTGCAATAAACACATTTCAACACAAACACCACTCAATAGCAACACAAAAACAGGTCTCCAACATACACATGCCCAACATGCAACACACAGCCATCACTGGGGAACAAATGCATTGCACACAACCTCACGTACTGGCTAAACAGCACCTGTAGTCCAGGCACCACACACGCAGACACATACAGGCACACAACTTATGTCAGCCAGGAAAAACTCCATACTGGGCAAAGAAATGCATGACAAAAATTGAAGCTATGAACAAACAACATGTTGATTAAAATGTATCAACCATAAATATTTTGGATAATACCTCAAAGACCATAGGCCAGTCCACCATTAAAGTGCAGTATGCACACAGTGCACTTGTGTGTGCCCCCAACTTGACTCCTGACTGCCATGTAACCTCCGCATGTAGGGGCATCAAGGGGGGCAGGCAGGCACCTCGGGGATTCGGGGGGCAGAAGGAAGGGATTGGCTTAGGACTGGGAGGGTGACCTTTGGGATTGGGCTTAGGAGGGGGGTTTAGGTGTAGGCTTAGGGAAGGGTTGGGTACTCTTGGGAGTGGTGGACTTCTTGGCAGGGGAAGGGGCATGGGTATTTGTAGGGGGCAGGGGAGGTCTTGGAGGTGGAAGGGCTGGACTTTGGGAGGGACACAGGATATTTAGGGGTATCAGAGAGAGGAGTAGGGAAAGGGGAAAACTCAGAAAGGAAAGCTTTCTTCTTACTCACATGGGGATGGTCATAGCAAAAGGGATTGGTTGTGGAGGGAGAGGGACGGGTTGTAAGAGGTGTTGGTGTGGATGTCTTGGGTGCATGAGCTACTCTTGGATGTTGAGTTGGATGCATGCTTGTCTGTCTGTGTGCTTTGGCTGGGTCAGGGAAGAGGGCTCTGGGATTGAGAAGAGGAAGGTGGAGGGGGAACGGAAGACAAAGAGTGACTTGCTGCCATCAGTGTGGAAGCTAGAGCCTGAAAGGATCTCTGTAGGCCAGCCGGTGCACCATGAATGCCCTCCAGGAACGCATTACTCTTTGGACTTGAGTTGCCAGTCCCTGGATGGCATTCACTATGGTTGACTGACCCACAGGGATGGACCCCAGGAGGCCAATAGCCTCCTCACTGAGGGCAACAGGGCTGACGGGCAGGGCAGAGGTGCCCGTGTGAAAGGAGACGCCCTACTTCTTGGGTGAGCGGGCACAGACAGCTGGGCGGGGAGCTTCACAGAGGGCAGTGGTAGAAAGGGGGTGTCAGACAAATATGGTGCTGGATTGGTCCCAGATGGGTCCACCACCACCAGGGAGTGTCCACTGGAGGAAGATTCTGATGATGAAGAACTGGATCGGGTCTCCCTGTGGCACTCCCCTCACCCTCCGGGCCACTGGGTCCTTCGATGTCAGTGGTGTCAACACTCCGAGTACCTTGGCTCGCAGCTTCCCCAATCACCAGTGCCCCGTCTCCTTCACCTGCCGATGCTGATGCACACAAAGAAAGAGAGAGAGAGTCATCAAATTCTTCACAGACACAAACTTTACAACATGCATAACAGTAGTTCTACATCTCCTGCTAGGAAAGTCCCACTTAAAAAACTTCAGAGCCTATATCATGTCACAACAAGATACTTCCAACGTTCCTATCTGTTAACAGTCTCACCCACAACATAAGCCAACCATCTGGCCACTCCTTGACCATCCCATCTATTCAGCTGTAACTCAAAAGCATCAAACACATGAAGGATTGGCTAAACCAATACATATATCAACATACACTTTATCACTGTCCATCATCACATCAGTCTAAGGAAATGTAGGTGACTGATAACACAATTTCAAGCCTACTCCATACCTGCACAGTCCATCACTAAAAGTCCGGGTTCATGGAAGATAAGTCATCTCACATCACATTTGACACAACATGTTGCCTTCATTCACATGCCTAACTGGCCATTCTGTACATGACTTACTCAGTGACTAACGTGTCAGATGAATACAGTACATGTGGCATTGTCACACAATGGCCATCACAAATTTACACTACATGACAGGAAACATCTATCTAATTACTAGTAAAAGATACATCAAGTGTCTCAGCACCCGCTAATCAGATATATTGTCACATACACCACACCTCTATGTACTGCAATTGAGGCCTACTTGGCACACAGACTACATCCACACACTACCACAGGGAGCATAGTTAAAACAATAAAAATTATGGACACCACACAGTGTACTTGAAAGGCTCATACTATTCCACTAGACATGCTGAATAGAAGCCTCTTCATGACAACATCAGAACACCTACATCACTAACAACTGTCTTGGCATGTGGTTCCCCACTACCTACGTTCAGACTTAACAATTACACAACTGAATACCATTGTAACATGTTTGACACATACACCTAGAATCAAGGTAAAATACTGACAACACGTCCCACAACACCAACAGGTGTATGTGACATGGAACATCTACAGCACCATTAAGTGAGGCAGAAATGATGTGACCCAGAACCATACCTGTCTAAACATCCTCAGATCAGCTAAGATAAGTCTGGGAGAAAATAGCCTTAAATATCTATTCAGCCACAAAGTATCATTTAACACATGATGTAGGCAGCAAATTACATATGTAGCAATCATCTAGGTTTGGCATTAGCCCATCTAGTTTGGACAATATACACGGGTTAAGGGGTAAGCAGTCTAGCCACTTGCCTTCTCTACAACAAAGACATAGTGAGATAAGTAATTTGTACAGATGTCAAAGTGAAGGTAAAATAGATAACATGAGTTCAACATAGTAGCATGCCCAGATCAATCAAATGACATATTTCCCAATGTATTTTATGCCATGACAATGGGGTCACCTCCTCAGACTTTATAGGGACAGTACTAAGTTGCCCTTTACAAAGGACTGACTTGGATGCCAGCCTCATATGGAGTGTCCAGCTATTTCAGGACACATGATTAGTTGGCCCTGTAACTCAGCTGTCAGACCCAATGTTGCACATGATGCAGAACCAGTAAAATAGGAGTGTTAATATACCTTTGAGCTACACAACTCACCCACTGGGTGAATTGACTTTGAGACACTAGGTGGGAACGATCACACACAAGGTAAATAATATTTGCTGAGTAGAGTCACACATATGACAGTCATATGTGTATCTCCACATGCAGTCATACTTATTGGTTGACATAGTTGGTTAACATGTCCACAAACACAATAAATGGGTCACATCTGTGTTTCTATGTTGGCAATTGTAGTGCCATGTCTTCCTAGGAGACACTTCACCTGTGGCACTTACCACATTGTCACAGGTGCAATACACTGACATCATACACTTTACTGGCAGAGGCAAGTACATGGGTACCATCTACTTCTGCCAAGGTGGCTGCTGTGCTGCCCTAAAATGCCCATCCACCTCAGGGTTGGCCATTGACAAAATACGGGCCATTAGGGGGGGTCGTCATCTGATGGGCACCCCTCCCTCATTGTTATTACTCCATATTCCAACCAGCAACCCCCTGTTTAGCGGGGTAGGGCAAGCGAGGGACTTCTGGCTCTCGTCTCACTGCAACTTCCTAAAATGGAGGCATCCTTGATCTGGTCTTCTGCATATTTTATGGTTATTTTATTATTGACTGAGGGGAACAAGGGCCTCTTGCTATTACATTTTTACAATAATATTCCATGTCTTCTCTTGAAGGGAAGTCTTGAGGAGTTAACAGATTTCCTTGATTCTCTTGAAAAGCTCCAGGACAGCAAGTTAGCTATAATTTGTGTAGGAGATTTTAATGTGTTATTTTGCAACCAGGAAGTTTCACATGTGTGTGGTGCTTTTATGGAGGGTAGAGAGATGTGTACTCATTTTATTCATATAACCAAGGTGAAGCTCTAAATACTCTTATTTACAAATTTGATCTCATATATACAAGGGAGAAGGCTGCCACACATATTCAAAAGATACCTACCTATACGGGGAACTCTAAAGGAAGCATCATTCATTTTATCTTAATTAGTTCTTCAGATTTACATTTAATTTTGGGTTTTAATATAATACCACATTGTGCTTGTGACCATAACCCCTTATGTATTAATTTAGCTTTTAACAACAGCTCGGTTTCAACTAGCAGAGAATGCAGGGGTAACTCTGCTTTCAATAAAAAGTTTGGCCTCTGCATGAAATGGGAAAGGAAATTATTGAACACAATTTTGATTCTATCAACACATGTTTGTCGCCACAGCCAACTCATGCTCACCTTGTATCTGAATTTGAACATTTAAGACATGCTATTTCTGAGGCACTGGTGAGTAGCAGGTCTATTCAGGGCCCTAAGGCCCGTCGAAGGTTTAATTCTACTTGTACAGCAGCCCACAAAGATTTAAAATTAGCCTTGAAAGCAACCCCGTTTCATTGGGAATCTTTTAGACTGGCAAGGGGTAGATGTAAGGCAGCTCTGGAGGAAAGAAGAACTGAAATTAGAACTAGAGCATGGGAAGAACTTCTGGCAGCTACGGAACTGAAGGACACTACACAATTCTGGAAAGTAGTAAACCATCCCTATTTTTTGGAACATGACAATAAGGAGGATGACTGTCTGATACCTGAAGTGGCTTGGGTGAAACATTTTACAAAGGTTTTTCAGCCTGGAAATGATCCCCAACCTGAAAAGGGGGTCAGTAGTAATTTGAATTCTGTAGCATCTAATTTGCATATGCTTGATTTATCCTTTGAGATACACGAGGTAATTACAGCTATTAAACGACTGAGATCAGGGAAAGCTCCTGGCCCGGATGGGGTCCCGGTTGATCTTTTCAAATCTATACCAGACCTTTGGGGCCCGTTAATTAGAAATGTTATTGAGTAGCGCAGTAAAAAGTAATATTCCTTCTTCATGGAAAACAGTAATAATCTATTTTTTAAAAGGGTGACGGGCACGATCCAACTTGCTATAGAACAATTGCCCTCAAAGATTCCACGGTTAAGATCCTGGGGAGTGTGATTTTGACACAGCTTGAGGACTGGGTGGGAAAGACCAAAATTATTTTCCCAATCCAATATGGTTTTAGACCTGGCTTAGGTACAGTGGACCAAGCTTTAAACTTCCACCTCATCCCTAGTAAATATGTCACCGCCAGGAAAGAATCTATTCACCTAGCTTTTATTGATTTTATCTAGTGCTTTTGACTTGGTGAACAGAGAGAAGCTTTTGTAAATTATGGAATCATTGGGGGTTGATCAGAACTTGCTTGAGTTAATTAAACTCTTCTATACTGATCTTATGATTTCAGTTCAGTATGGCCAGCATGGTGAGAGGTCCTTCCCCTTTCCATCCATGCACGGAGTTAGACAGGGTTGTATCCTAGCACCGTTTTTATTTTTGTCATATATCAATGGCCTTTATGGATTTTTTGTAAAAAATGGTAAGGATTTCCCCAGGACTGGATTAAGACAGCTTCCGGTTCTACTGTATGCCGATGTGGTTTTAATCGCTCGCACAGCTAAAGGCCTTCAAAACGTATTGGATTTTTTTTAACCTTTATGCAGGAACTTGACTTGTAAGTTAATTTTACATAGACGTATGTCATGACTTGTGGCCCCTGAAATTTCACTATGGGCGGAAATATCTTAAACAAAGTGAAAGATTTCTGCTATCTAGTTTTGCATTTAAGCTCTTCCTTATCATGGAATTCCCATCTCACCCTTAAGACTCAGCAAATGGTGAGAAACCTGGAGGCGATTTTTCGTTTTGCCCTTAAATTGGGACATAGACCAGTCCATCAGATCATCATGCTTTATAAGCCTAAATGTGTAACAGCAGCCACTTGCAGGGCGGGCTTGTGGGGCTATACTAAATCCATTTCTCTACAACGTACTGAGAATACATTTTTGCACAGGTTATTATTGGTACCCAAGAACGTAGCAAACATCATCTGCCTTGAGGAGCTGGGAGTACGGCACATTGAGGACCTGATTGGTGTCGCCCCACTCTTGTTGTGGCTGAAAGTCTGGTCAAATCCTGCGGCTAGTTTGGTACAAGACTGCTTGACCGACTGTATTCAATCAGTTAATTTTAATAGAATTCCGTGGCTTATATTTTTGAAAAATTCCTTTTGGAATTTAGGGCTGGAGAACATGTTTACTAACCCGGGGTCCCTGCCTACTAATTCTAAGGAATTGGTTAAAACTCGATATATAGAGTACACCTCGAACCTTAGATATCAAGGGGCAGTAAAATTGAAAACATTTGATTCTTATGTCCAGATTTCAACTTCGATTTCAACAGAACCATATCTAACCTGGTTTCTGAGTTCTTCATCGTATTCCCTTGTTTTATTCAGATTAAATCTGAGACATTTTAGAGTGGCTTTCCCAAAGAAATGTACCTGGCAAAAAACGCTCTTGAATTGTCCTTGTGTTAATTTTTCCAAGCAAAGCACATGTCACTTCCTTTTATTCTGTTCTCTTTACTCTGCTTTTAGACATGCTTTTTTATTGCCAATTTTGCACAAATTGCAGACCATTTCTCACAAGCAAGCGCTGAAAAGCGTCCAAAGGCTTTCATCAATACAAATGTGTCATTCTGTTCTAAATTTTATTAGATCTGCTATTGCCATTAGGAATCCATACGAACTGGTGGAAGCAGCTGTATATTAATACAAACTGGAGGTATATGATTTTATTTTGATGCCGAGATATTTATTATATGTGCATTACTACATTTCACACATTAGGGCTGATGGAAATATTGATAAAGGTACTGTAAACAGTTCAGTAATTTTGTTTAGTGATAATGTTTTGTCATTGTTTTAATCTATTTGCATTGCATTTTAATTATTTAAAATCTTTAGACATAAATGTATCTGTACTATTATGGCATATCACTGAATAAAGAACTTTGACAAACTGACTGACTGATTGACATCCCCAGCTGGGTCTCTGAAGTCTTCGAGGCCCAGCATCCCAGGTCCTCCCACCACTTCCTATAGTGGGTGCGCTGTTGGCTGTGGACCCCCAGGGTCCACACTTGCTTTGCGATGGGACGCCATATTCCCTTCTTCTGATGGGAGGTGACCTGCATGGATGACACAGACAAAAGGAGAAAGTCATGTCCACATGAACCATACCAATAGTAGTGGACATAACATTTCAGTAACAGCAATTAGGCAAATATTCCCCATCCTCTCATCTCACACTTCTTCACAATACGCCATCTGCATGAATCAACAACTTCACTAGTTTACATTAACGGTACACCTTCACACACCACACCTATCACACATTGGTATTCCATTGGACTCGCCTGCTCCTCTGGTGCTCCACATAGCTGTTCATACAGGGGTAGGACCTCCTCCACTATCTTATTAAGCTCTTCCGGTGTGAAGGCTGGGGCCCTATTACCTGCAGGATGTGGCATGATACCTCCCAGGGACAATACACAGCAGATCAGGTCGTGGAGGTCTTGCTGGCAGCAGTGTCAGTAGTCAAGTGAGAAATACAGCAGAAGATGGCATTCTCGTCCATAACGTACAAGACCGTCGCTGCCGGTGAACATCGTCATTGACCCAAGTCCGCCAAAGGCAGTAATGTCTTCCGATGGCAAATAACACAGCGGCTGTGACTGCCTACCGCTAAGACACTTTCTGCCGGCGGACTTAGGTCAGTTCCACATGTCCAGTACAGTAGGTCAGGCGGCTGCCATTTTAAGCACTTTTTGTGTATGGAAGTGTTTTATAATCTGCGTCATAAACTATACCCCATAATATTGTGCATTACATCTGTAAGTACAAACCTCATGTTAAGGTTGATGTGGGCAGGGTGGGGCTGAGAGTTGTGGACTGTCCAGGGGTCCTAGATTGGTAAGATTCTTCATCAGAGTCCAGACATCCAAGGGTGTTGTCCTCATTGGGGCCTTCATCCAGAGAGGGGGTGACAGTCTCTGGCATCCTCTCCATGGTGGCTAGAGCAAGGTTACCTGTGGAGGGAGTAAGACACAGAGTTCAGGTTACAATGGGTGTATTGTTGCAATGTGTGAGATGCAGACAGTGGCTTAACATGATCTCCAGCAATGACATAGACAGCTGCTGCATAGTATACTGTAGTAGCACATGTAACTCTGTGACTTGATTTCCATATACCATGTGAACAGATGTTAGACTAGGTTGGTATTTATAGTACTGCTGATGGCATCTGATTATATACATGACTGTTGACCTCTATTACCTAGTGTACTGTCTGGCAGAATAGTTTGCACAAATAAGAGTTGTACGATGCACAATGTTGTCCTTGTAGGAACACAGTATGTGAGTAAGCTATGGATATTGCCCTGTATCTAGATGTAATGCATGTGCATCGACTCAGGAAGCTGACTTTTCAAGCCAGGAGAGCCTATTTCTATCTAGGAATCTCTTATCGGTGGGCCTTTGAAATGGGCACTTAGCTATAGCTGTGTTTTGCTTGGGATGCTGGTGTGAGAGAGCCATTGCATTGCTGTTATTGCCATTTACTGTTCCACCCAAGTATATTCACAATGATGTTCATAATGAATTAGTTAAACATGCATGGCATGTGACATTTCGTGCACTTTCCAGGTTTTCACACTGATGAGATGTTGCATTCCTAGAGTAGTGGTTATATGATTAGTCACTAGTGCACATGCCATTTCCAAGAGGTGTGAGGCCATATGAGTGCAGTGGAGAAGTGGCATGCCAGAGTAGGGTATTAGGTGATTGGGACAGTGGTGTAGTGAGTGAATAGTTAATTGCGGTTGGTTTAGGTGGTGAGGATGCATGCAGGACAAGACAATTTTGTGACATGTTTGTTGTGGGTACTTACCAGACTCCACTCCCCCAGGTATTCCTGTGAGGCATTCAGGATGGTCAAGACCTTCTCCTCCCATGCTATGATAGTAGGGGGAGGAGGTGGGGGGCCCACCGCCAGTCTTCAGCGCGGCTAACTGGCCCTGGATGCCATGGAACACACTTCCCCTGTAGGTCGTTCCACCTCTTCCTGATATCGGCCCTTGTGCATGGATAACTGCCTACAGAATTCACCTTGTCCACTATCCTTTGCCACAACTCCATTTTCCTGGCGATAGAGGTTTGTTGGACCTGTGCTCCGAACAGGTGTGGCTCTACCCTTACAATTTCATCCACCATGACCCTCAACTCTTCTTCAGTGAAATGTGGGTGTTTTGTGGGGACATGGTTGCGGTTGTGAAGACGGTGTGTGGGGGTGTTGTGAGTGAAAGGGTGCAGTGTTTGGTAAAAGGTGAGGTGTAGGTGCTGTGATGTGAGTGGGTGACGGTTTAGGTATATTGTGTGTGCTAGTGATGTGTGTTTATGTTTTGTGAAGGTTGTGCTGCTGTGGGTTGAGTGCTTAGTGAAATGAGTGTGTGCATGCCTATGGTGTAGAGAGCAAAAAAAACTAATGGGTTTGGGTAATCGGGCAATGTGAGTGGCCTTCTGGATGCAAAGGACTGTGTGATGTGTAAGGGTGTGTTATATAGTGCAGTGAGTAGGTGTGTCGGGTGTGTGGAAGTGTGTCAGGTGTGGGGTGTTTAAACTATGTGGTGTTGTGTTCCGACTGAAGTGATTTGAGACCGCCGGGGTTCGCACCACCAATGGTTTTCCGCCATGGAAGAACCACTGTCATGATTTGTGGATCATAATAGGATGGGAGGAATTTTGTCGGGCTTGCGGTGCTGGTTTTTGGACTGCCTCGTTTCCCTTCTCCAGTGTCCTGGCGATTTCTGAAATTTGGCTGTTTTTTGGCGGTGTTACCAGTGTGAATCGTAATACGGCGGTCAAATGACCACCAACTTGGCGGTCTTTTGATGGCCACGACCCCGGTGGTCTTCCCAAAAGACCGCCAAAATTGTAATGAGGCCGGTAATGTACATGAGGCATAAGTTAAGCAAAAGAGTTTTTTTGATACAAGGAAGAAGGTTGGTGACCAGGCACGGATCAAGGTGCCTGTTCATAAAAGGAAAGAAACTTTGAAATATACAGAACCTATGGTTGTTGACAAGGTGTGTGGTAATGTAATCAGGGTCAATGACAAGAACTGGTGAAATGCAATGGAAGCAGTTAAGTTTAGCAACACTCAAGTGTCCAGGAGTTTTGTTAGCAGAGAAAATGTAATGGATTACAATCCAAGTATGGGACACATGGATAGAAAACAGTCTGACACCAAGAATTCAAGAAATAAAAACAAGGTGGTCCAGAGTCCTTTCTGTTCGGAAGAGCACTCACCGGTGGAAGGTGCCCATTGAATATTGTTGAGACCTATACTGTTACTATTACACATTTAGTAATGTGTTGTATTAAGAGGTTATCAAATGTAGAGGTCTGGTTTTATTTTGTATTATTCTTTGTTGTTTCCTAGTCTTTATAATATTTATGAACAGGCTTATTTTACATAAGCATTATATTCCATTTCTTATTGTGTTGCTGCTGTTAGTTCAAGCATGCTTTTTTGTATTATTAAAGGAGGAGGATAATGTAGTAGTCAGTGCTAGGTCCATGCACTTGCTATTTCATGACATAGGTATTAGCGTCATCATGCTTTGTGATGTAATGTTGTTCTCTTTAGAATGTAAGGAAATGTTGAACAGGGGAACAGCAGTTGAATGCTTCCTGTGCAGGTCCTGAAATGCGTAGTCTCTTCTGTTCAATAAAGCATTATATTAAACCACAGTGTACAACATGGTTACTGCAAAAACGTTTGTGAACTTTTCAAACAAACAGAGCTGGACTATGCAATATTGCAGACCCCAGGGGCTACATACCAATTCAAAACTTGCTTCCATTGTGAGAATGTTTTTCAGTATGTACTCTCTTTGGGCGAAGGTTGTGTGTATGTTTTGTAAACACTCAGAGTAAGAACTTGGGCTTGGGTATTTGTACCTAAGTGTTTGTTTGGGCAGAATCAGATGTTCTACTTTGTAGTTTTACCTCTGCATAAAACAGAAGTTAGACATCTTTTAAAAGGTGTTCCTTTTCATTTTGTGTTGATAAAGATTTCAATATACATGCTGGTTTATTAGGTGGGTGCTTAGCTGATGATTGAACCTTAGGTTAATGTTCAAGTTTGCCTTGTTTGACATAAGAGTTTATTTGCCAGTGGTTAATGTCAGCATTATTTAGAGTGATTGTTACTTTTGGCTTTGTAGTGCTGAAGATGGGTCTGCGTGTTGAGAAGAGGAGTTAGGCCTCCATGTTAGGTGTTTTTTTTTAGTCTCTATCTGTTGGACCTTTGATGTTCGATTCACTCATTTATAGTGCAGTAGCTGAGTACTCAAAGGAGCTATTGGTTTTAGGCATATGCAGTACGGAAGTTGGATCCTCTTGGTGGGCTATGGTTATGGTGTACTGAGAAAGTATTGAATCATTGACATAATATTGATGTAAACAATAATGATTCCCCAAAATATCAGAAGCTAAATATAATTTTCAAAAATATTGCCTTCCTATACTGAACTAACGAACACATAAATTGCAAGAACCAAAATATTACTGTCATGAATATTTATTTTCACTTATATTGATAACACAAATATCAGAAACAAAAATATTGTTGACAATGACTAACAAAACCTTAGTTATTTTTATATTTTGCTAATCAAAAACCCATCCTAAAATGAGTAAAAATGAATTAACTTCCAACTGCCCCGACTGACTTCCAACAAACAAATGTGCAAAATAAAACTAAAGATATTTTTTCAACAACATAAAAGAACACACCTGAATCACATTACTGAAACTCTAACAGAAAAAACAGAAAATATGAAGTGCAATTTCCAGCATTAACAGGCATGTGTGTACAAATAAACAAATGAAGGAGATACATTTTGCATGTTAATGTTTAAAATATTTATGATTTTTTTAACATGGCACACTATATTATTATAGTATTTTCAGACAAAATGACAGAAAGATTGAGATACGTCACCTCACTGAAAGGGAGGTAATTGGTCTCTTACATGGTCTACACTTACACGGAAAAAAGTAAAAGCATAGGAACAGTGAACTGGAAATGCAGTAAATATTACTTTAGAACATGGTATGTGAGGGCCCAACAAAGGATGACGTTGTTATTATTTATGTAAAGGAACATAACCATGCCCCAAATATCACAGAAATCTAAGTAAGGCATGTATTTCAAGATGTAAAAGAAGCAAGTACTAGTTCTCAAGAGATCACAACCAAATATGAAAAGATTTACTACCGAAAGGCCTCGAGCAGATCAGAGCCAAGTTACCACCTTTACACACCTTAAAACAGTTAGGACCACAAAACAAAAAGCTACCACTGACACGCATCTTGCGTCTAGAAGATAACCAAATTCCTGAACACTTAACCATCATACACAATGAAAAGCCCTTCCTTTTACATGATGACCTAAACAAAAAAGTATCACAGTATTTTCTACCACAGACAATTTACTAAAACTAACCCAATGTCAAACATGGATGATGGATGGCACATTCAAAATATATCCCAAACCATTCACTCACCCAAATATAAGCCATACATAGCTAGTACCAAATTCATAATATACCATTTGTATGTGCCCTACTACCTAATAAACAAAGTAGTACCCATTCTGTACTCTTAACCCTAATTAAAAATGAAAGAAACTACACCCCACATAAAATAAGAGATTTCATACGAGCCATGAGTAAAAGCATCCTTACACTATAACCTCACACAGCCATACAAGGCTGTTACTATCACTTTATCAAAGATTTGGAGATACCTCTAACAACCTATACTAAGTGTAGAGTATGCAACAAACAACCAATTTGCTGAGATATATTTAAAAAATTATCGCACTAGCCTATGTCCCTGTCACAGAAGGAGCTAATCACTACAACATACTGATAGAAAATCCTTTCTACAACAAAATAAACACAAACTAAGCTTCCTAATGGATTCATTTAAAGACATTTGGGTTGGCAAACTGCATTGGTCAGGACACAGACTTCAATCCAAATTCCAAATACAGTGGTAGTATGTCTAAGACAGCATTATGGTGCCGGAAACAACAAGCAGCAAAATAAAGTCATAATGCCTTCCAATCCACATTAGGCAGAACCCAACCTATACTATAAAAAATAATTGAAACCATACAAAAAAAACAAAGCTGCCAAGAACTATGAATGGAAAAATAAGTAACCCAAATGAAACCTAAAGTAATTAAACAAACCCTAAAATGTATGGCATGCTACAATATAAAGTAAAACTCTTGTCCGCAACAAAGGACTACACTACCTAGAATCAATAGTCAATAATTTAGTTGACTACACAACACCCAAGACCCCAACAAAAAAAAAAATCAAGGCCAAAAGAATATTTGTGAACTAATAAACATATTGGGGGTGATTCTAACTTCGGCGGAGGCCGCCCGCCGAAGTTCCCCCACCAAAATACCGCTCCGCGGTCGAAAGACCGCTGAGGGTATTTTGGGATTTGCCCTGGGCTGGCGGGCGGCCGCCAAAAGGCCTCCCGCCAGCCCAGGGCAAATCAACCTTCCTACTAAGATGCCGGCTCAGAATTGAGCCGGCGGAGTGGGAAGGTGCGACTGGTGCAGTTGCACCCGTCGCGTATTTCAGTGTCTGCTAGGCAGACACTGAAATACTTTGTGGGGCCCTCTTACGGGGGCCCCTGCCGTGCCCATGCCATTGGCATGGGCACGGCAGGGGCCCCCAGGGGCCCCGCGGCACCCCCTACCGCCATCCTGTTCCTGGCGGGCGAACCGCCAGGAACAGGATGGCGGTAGGGGGTGTCAGAATCCCCCACGGCGGCGCAGCAAGCTGGCCCGCCATGGGGGATTCGAAGGGCAGCGGTAAACCGGCGGGAGACCGCCGGTTTACCCTTTCTGACCGCGGCCAAAGCGCCGCGGTCAGAATGCCCTGCGGGGCACCGCCGGTCTGTCGGCGGTGCTCCCGCCGACAATGGCCCCGGCGGTCTGAGACCGCCGGGGTTAGAATGAGGGCCATTATTTTTTACACAGTTTTAAAAAAATATTAAAACAAAATAACAAATTAAACTGATGATTAAAATGAATATGTACATTGATAAATTAAAGTACAAAGAAAAATACCAAGTACCGTAATGCATAATACTAACAAAATGACAAAGAAAATAATTAAATAAAACACAGAAAATAGAAATTAACACACAACAATGCTAATGACTACAATTTAATAAATAACTATAAATTTCCCACCCAACAATAAGTAACATACAGTTCAGTAGCTGTAGATCTTTCTTCATAACGATGTACTAAAAATACAGGCCCTCATTATGACATTCCTGCTTACCGCCGTGGTGACGGCCGCCAACATACCGTCACGGAAGCGAACATCCGTTCGCCGTATTATGACACACACACACTAAACTGACAAAATACTGCCACAAACACAAATCTGCCAGATCAAAGTTAAGTGTTATACTGTTGGTACGAACACCCACACCGTCATGCCAACAAAGCAACGCCCTCCACATTATGACCCACGAATCACCACGGCGGACATTCAATGGCGGTAAACCATAGGCGGTACACTCCGGCGCCGTCAGAATGGCCACCCAAATACAAAACAACACAAAATTGGCCGATACCAAAAGCACATACCTAACACTAATACACACACCACACCCGCCCACCAACAGCACTATAAAACAAACACCCACATTCCCCACAACCCTTTACGAACACAAAAAATAGCCACGAGACAGACATGCATATCACAGACACAACTACACACACCACTAACACCCAGCCATCCGTCACGCACTCCAACCCTACCACATTATTCAACACGCACTGCACAACACACACCACACAACACCCATGTCCCCACAAAGGCACTCCCGTTTCACAGATGAGGAGTTGCGGGTCATGGTGGAGGAAATAGTCAGAGTAGAGCCACAGCTGTTTGGAGCACAGGTACAGCAAATTTCCATTGCAAGGAAGATGCAGCTAGGGTGGAGAATTGTGGACCGGGCGAACGCCGTGGGACAGCATCCAAGAACAAGGGACCTACGGGCGAAGGTACGTCACATGGCAGCAAAGCACCAGCTTGCCATCCAGAGAACTGGCGGTGGACCCTCACCTCCTCCCCCACAGCTGACAGCATTGGAGGAGCAAGTCTTGGCAATACTGCATCCTGAGCGAATCAGGGAAACGACTGTCTTGGAAGCACTCACTAATATCCTGGGGACTTACCAACACTCCTAGGACAAGATGGGCCAGATTCTTAACATCATGCAGGAGAACCAGCGGCCGCAGGAGGTACACCATCAGGAAAGATTTGCAGGCCCTCAGCAACACCATGGTCTCCATTGCAGGGGTGCTGTCTGACATGGCCAACATAATGAGGGAATATAAAGCAAACCAGCGGTCCCCTTCCACTAGCCAGTTAACTGAACAGTCCACCACATCTGCTGCAGCTGGTGGACAGGAGGCCCTGCCACAGGACCCACAGGCCACCAGTACCCCTCCCCTGCAGAAGGTGAATCACCCCGCAAATGGGCCCTGCGACCAAGACAGATGCTGTAGACACTTGCCAAGACCAAGACAACCGCCAGGAAACAAGATCCTCCTGAATGTCCCCCTTGTGCCCTACTCTGTCACCTTGTCCACTTTGAGCTGCCTTTGCTCCCCTTCCCATGGCCCCTTGGACACTAGACCTGTGCTACAAACAGACTGGACCAATACCCTGGACTTACCTCTACCATCACCCCATTCCATTACACTATTCCGTCTAAGAATTTCACTACAATAAACACCCTTGAACACAACTTGAGTGATAATGCTTTATGAGAAGAAAATGTGCCATTATGGTAACAGTTACAGCTTGTGCATGAGACCTGAACTCTGTGATAGCAAACAAGTAATGACCTGTAGCTGTCTGTAGTCATCACATCAGTACACAGTTGTTATCTCACCAACTTGTGTAAAATGAGAAGCCATAGGTGACAGTAAGTTGAGATGCAATGGATGTTAATGCCATCATGCTACAGCCACACAAAACATCAATATTAAGAGGAATGGTCAGTTTCACTGTCTCACCTGTGTGTCATTGGAAGTACTGACGTGTAACTGATGTTCTGTTGTCCTCATCCTCATCCTCCTCATCCTCTCTGTCCTCTGGGTCCACTGCTGCCACAGGGCCATTGCCAATCTCCTCCTCCTGCAGATAAGGTACATGTTGTTTGAAGGCCAGATTGTGCAGCATGTAGCATGCTACTACTATCTGGCAAACCTTTTCAGGGGAGTAGCACAGGGATTTACCTGTCAGATGGAGGCATCTGAACCTCGCCTACAGGAGGCTGAAGGTACATTCTAAGATCCGCCTGGTTCTCCCATGTGCATCATTACTCCGATTCTCAGCCCCTGTCCTGGCATTCCTCACAGGGGTCAGGAGCCACAATAGGTTTGGGTAGCCAGAGTCACCTGCAAGCATTGAGGGACAAACATTAGCCTTACACAATGGTATGGGGGATGACTCTTGAAGGCATACACTGACATACAGTGGGTGGGGACTCTGGCTCATCTATTAGCCACACCCTGTGCCTCTGTAGTTGTGCATCACATTTAGGATGCTGCTATTCCTCAGGATGAAGGCTTCATGCACCGACCGAGGATACATGACAGTGACGTGGGAGATGTACTGGTCAGCCAGGAACACAATTTGCACATTGAGTGAGTGGAAGCTCTTCCGATTCCTGAATACTGTTCATTGTGCTGGGGGGGGGGGGAACAAACGCTATTTGTGTTCTGTCAATCGCCCTAATAATACTTGGTATCCCATTGCATAGAATCCAGCCTTCACAGTGGGCAAATCTTCCTCTTGGGGGAAGCGATGTAGCTGCATATGTGTTTGACCAAGGCAGACAACACCCTTGCCAGCACTATTGAGAACATTGGTTGTGACATTCCTGCTGCCAAGCCCACTGTCACTTGGAAAGAACCAGTTGGCAGGAAATGGAGCACTGATAGAACTTGCACAAGAGGGGGGGGTTCCAGTGGGATGATGGATGGCTGATCTCAGATTTGGCTCCTATTGAGTACATAGCTCTGTGATTGTGGCCCTGTCCAGTCTATAGGTCAGTATTATGTGCCTGTCCTCTAATGTAGGCAAGTCCACAAGGGCTCTGTGTTCTTGGTCTTTATTATTATTATGTGCCTGTCCTCTAGTGTAGCCAAGTCCACAAGGGGTCTGTATTCCTGGTCTTGTCTCCTCCTCCTCCTTTTCCTCCACAGTGATAGGTATCTAAGAGACACAAGAGTGAGTAGGGTGTCACAATCTGAACAATGGAACCACCACCTCAGTGTACATAGAGTATGTATGTTATCGGACAATGTAAATGGCAATGTATGTGCAATTTATAGCAATGACACAGTTTCCAATTTCTGAATGTTGTCCACCACCATAGAATGGTGACCGCCTGTCCTGTAAGTATGGACAGGGGGAAGTGATGTAACTCCACCCGCGTTGGGCATCATGGCAGAAGGTGGTCTTCTACTGCTGTGCTATTCCTCATTGGCTAAAATGGGGCTCTATCGAAACCGTGTACAATGGGGATCACTGGCAGTATACACCGCCGCGGACGTGACTGCCATTTTCTGTCTAAAACCACACTTGATTCCTGACTTTCCACAGGACAACACGTCCACTACATGTGCTGCTGTGACCTGTGCCTGGATCCTGCCATTGCCCGTGCGACAGGGGAAAGGGACCCTGCCTTCACTTTGGAGGAGTTAGAGTGCCTGGTGGATGGGGGTCCTACCCCTGTATGAACAGTTATATGAGCCTCCAGACCAACAGGTGAGTACACCATGGGCGTGATGCATGTGACAAGGTTGTATGGAGATGTGTGTGCTAGTAGTGTGTAAATTGGGTGGGGGCTATGTCTGGTGGTAGTGTACATGCAGTGCTCCGGGTGATGTGTGTGCTAATGGAGATGGAAATGGTATTTGTGGGCCATATGTGTGACAGGCTGGATTGTATGGTTAATGGTATCCTCCTGTCTGTATTACCACTGCAGGTCAGCGCCCATCAGAAGAAGGGATTGTGGCGTGCCATCGCCAAGGACGTGCAGACCCTGGGGGGTCTATAGCAGGCGGAGCACCCACTGTAGGAAAAGGTGGGAGGACTTGAGATGCTGGGCCCAGAAGGCTGCGGAGTCCCAGAGGGAGGGGTGCCCGTCGAAACCTGACCCCCCCTGATGGCCCACATTCTGGCATTGGCCTACCCAGAGCTGGATGGGCGCTTGGGGGTAGCCACAAGGGGGTGAGTACAGTGAGCGTGCCAACAATTATTTTTGGGTGTCATGGGATCCTGGTGGTGGGTTTCAGTTAGTGGGTGCCCCTTAATGCCAGCTCAGCCAATACTGTGTGATCCAGCTAAAGGTAAATGGGTGTATAGCAAAATCTGGTAACCTAGATAGTTAGCATTCCATGTCAGAGAGGGCTTAGTGGGCCCCAGGAGGGGTGCAGTTGACGGTGGTTGGCTCTCATCTTCCTGTGGCACTTAGCCAATGTAATGCCAGTGCGATGCATAGTGCTCAATCCTAATCCCTGTGTGTGATGCTAAAGTGTATGCCAACTGTGGCGTTGTTGCTGTAATTGACCCAGTGCTCCCTCCCCCCATATTATCTTCTGTCATCCTGTCCATGTGTGTATTAGCATCATCTGGCGGAGGAGCAGGGGCACTGGTGACTGAGGGAGCTGCATCCCACAGGACCTAGGAGGCAGAGTCCACTGATGCTGGGGGAGCGAGTGGGACGAAGGGCGAGGGAAGCACCACAGCAGAGACAGGAGGTAACAACACTGACTCTGATTCCTCCTCGGATGGAAGCTCCCTGGTGGTGGTGGACACCTCTGGAACCACCTCAGCTACAGGTACAGGCACCACCCCTCATTCCAGCACTGCCCTTCCAGTAGCTCCCCACCGAGTTGCTTGTACCTGCTCACCCAGGAGGGTGGGCATCTCCTTCGCCCCAGGCACCTCAGGCCCTGCCCCAGTGAGCCTTGCTGCCCTCAATGAGGAGGCAATTGACCTCCTGGTGTAGGGCAGTCAACCATTGTGAATGCCATCCAGGGGGTGGCATCCCAGATGCAGCAATGCAATGCATACCTGGAGGGCATCCACGGTGGGATGTCGTCCCTACAGAAATCGTTTTAGGCTCTGGTCTCTTCTCTGATGGCATCCAGTGTCCCTGTTCCTACCGCCCCCCCACCCCCCCAACTACCACTTCCCAGTCCCAGTCGCCTAGATCCCAACCCATCCCAGGCACAGATACAGACAAGCATGTACACAAAACATTATACAGGAGTAGCACAGTCAAACATGGCAGCACAATTCAGGTCACAAGCACTCACACAAACAACAGACACTTAAACACACAACCACATCCACTGCCTCCACTGTATCCCCCTCCTCCCTCACAGTCACATCCACACTCACACCTGCATGCACTGCATCAACAGCACCCACAACCATCACCACATCATGCAGCACACACACCTCACTTGCAGACACCTCCACAACATGCATCCACGCCTCCCCTTTGTCCTCTCCCACCCTGTCTGCCCCCTTCCTAAGAGACACAAACGCACGCACTAAGACACCCAACAGCCATCCACCTCACACATGTACACTGTCCATACACCTGTACCCAAGTCCAGCAGATGTACACCTCCAACAACCACTCCCTCAACCACCACTCCCATCCCTCCTCCCACATCCCGCCCCAACACCCCTAAGAAGCTTTCCCTTGCACGTCTTGACCTCTTCCCTCCCCCCTTCTCTCCCCCCATCCTGCCGTAAGAGCAGGGTCCCAATGACCCAGCCCAGCACCTCAGCCGAACAGTCTGCCACTGCTCCCATCAAATCATCAGCTGCTGGCTGAAAGGGGCCCCAGAGTGTGACGGCTGCCACTCCTACTGAGAGCACACCTCCGGCTCAGAAAGGGAGGACTAGGATGGTGAAAAGCAAGGGACAGGAGACAGGGACAGAGGAGGCACCTCCTAGTCCTGGAGGCAAGGACACAAGTGACAAAGGCCATAGGGGCCCGGTCACAATAGGGGACACATGGTTCCCCCCTCCACCAGCAAAGATTACCAAGGATCCACCTCCACCAGCAAATAAAGGGAAGGTTCCCACTCAACCACCAATGCAAGTGGAGTTTCCCACTCCACCCACAATAAAAGGGAAGGTTCCCACTCAACCCCCAATGAAAGTGAGGGTTCCCATTCAACCCCCAATGAAAGTGAGGGTTCCCATTCAACCCCCAATGAAAGTGAAGGTTCCCACTCAACCACCAATGAAAGGCAAGAGGCCTCTCAACCACCAATGAAAGGCAAGAGACCCACTCAACCACCAATGAAAGGCAAGAGGCCCACTCCACCAGCAGAGGGCAAGGAGATCCCAGCCCCAGCTGAGGGACAGCATCCCTCAACTCCAGCAGAGACACAGCAGCCCTCACCTTCTGTAGAAGGCACAGAGCCCCCACCTCCAGCAGAGGGCAAGGAGCCTCCACCTCCCGCACAGGCACAGCAGCCCTCACCTCCAGCAGAGACACAGCAGCCCTCACCTCTAGCAGAGGGCAAGGAGCCTCCACCTCCAGCAGAGACACAGCAGGCCTCACGTCCGGCAGAGACACAGCAGGCCTCACGTCCGGCAGAGACACAGCAGGCCTCACGTCCGGCAGAGACACAGCAGGCCTCACGTCCGGCAGAGACACAGCAGGCCTCACGTCCGGCAGAGACACAGCAGGCCTCACGTCCGGCAGAGACACAGCAGGCCTCACGTCCGGCAGAGACACAGCAGGCCTCACGTCCGGCAGAGGGCAAGGAGCCTCCACGTCCAGCAGAGACACAGCAGGCCTCACGTCCAGCAGAGACACAGCAGGCCTCACGTCCAGCAGAGACACAGCAGGCCTCACCTCCGGCAGAGACACAGCAGGCCTCACCTCCGGCAGAGACACAGCAGGCCTCACCTCCAGCAGAGGGCATGTACGCCACCCTCTAGGGACTGTTGTACAAGGAGCCCCCTCCAGAACCAGTGGGCAAGTTCCCCACTTCAGAGACTGTGGCCTTGCACTCCCCAGCAAAGTCAAATGTGCATGGAGCCACCTCCAGAACCAGTGGGCAAATTCCCCACTTCAGTGACTGTGGCTGTGCACTCCCCAGCAAACACAATTGGGCATGGAACCCCCTCCAGAACCAGTGGGCAAGTTCCCAACTTGAGAGACTGTGGCCTTCCACTCCTCAGCAAAGACTAATGTGCATGGAGCCCCCTCCAGAACCAGTTGGCAAGTTCCCACTTCAGAGAATGTGGCCTTCCACTCCCCAGCAAAGACAAATGTTCATGGAGCCCCTTCCAGAACCAGGGGACAAGTTCCCCACTTCAGTGACTGTGGACGTGCACTGTCCAGCAAAGACATATAGGCATGCAGCCCCCACCAGTGGCAAGTTCCTCACTTCAGAGACTGTGGCCTGGCACTCCCCAGCAAAGACAAATGGGCATGGAGCCCCCTCCAGAACCAGTGGGCAGGTTCCCCACTTCAGCTGAAGTGCCCCTCCCCCTTCCCCCTGAGGAGCCTGCCCATTTCAACATGATGCCCCTGAACAGTTGATTCCGGAAGTTGTCAGGAGTCAAGTTGGGCCTTGGACTGTGCCCTGTGGCCATATGACCCTTTTGTACTTTGGACTGGCCATTGGCCCATTCTGAACATTGTCGCCTGCATTTGGAATCGAATGGACAATATGGTGGCTGTTGGCATCAAATTACAGTGTTTGCTGATTCTCATAGTTGTCCTTGTTTTATTTTAACGTGTGTCCTGTGACATTAGTTTAACTCTGCTGCTGGTTCTGTGTATGGTGTGTGTGTGTGTGAATGGTGTGTGTTGTGCGTGTGTGTGTTACTCTCCTTTTCCTCCCTCCCTTGTGTGCTAGGTGGCTGTACTCATCATCATCATCGTCGTCTTCGTTGGCGTTTTATGAGGGCCATGGCGTAGAATAGCATTGGGAAGACTTGAAGTTCCGGTTCCATGGTGGTGGCGGAGTCTTCTGTGTACCTGTTGGTGAGTCTTTTGTTTTCTGTGTTTTGTTTCCACCAGGCTTTTGATGGCGTTGGTACCGCCCCGGAAATTGTGGCGGTTTCCTATGTCATAATATGGTGGGTGGTACCTTGGCTACCGCCTGGCTGTTGATAGCTTCCGCCATGGTCAGTGGCGGTTGGTGTGGTACATTGGCTGTCTAAGGGAGGTATCACCGCCATGGTAACAATTTGGCAGTATTTACTGCCAGCTTGTTGGCAGTATTACCACCACTTTATCACTCACCACCAATGTCATAATGACCACCATAATCCACAAAAAAGTAAATGTAGATAAACCCAAAAAGAACATGCAAAGATAACACAGGGTGACAAGCAACCCATCATAGCAATCCAAAATCTAACAGGACCATAAAAACTTGAGAAGTTATAAAACGAAAAAACACTCCAGGTAAACCAAAAAATAAAAATACATTAAAAGAAATGTTAGTTTACTAGAAACCAAAACAATTTCCTGTAAAAAAAGAAAAGGAAAAGGCCAATGTCCATAAGACGCCGTCCGACCCATAAACCAGTAAAAAAAGAGAAAGTACCCACCCACAAAGGACAGCACATTCAAACATCAAAATGACATATTAGTTAAGTTATACTTTACACATAGTATTACAAAATACAATATATAAGACTGAAATGTCACTTACATATACAGCCTATATCTAACGAAAATGACAAATAAGCAAAAAACAAGAAAACTACTATTAAACTTAACATCACTCTATCAACTAATTACTACTTCTCCCTAGACCCCCCCCCCCCGGCCCCAAACCCCTCAAATGAAACTTGAAAAGGGTCTTACCTGCTCCAACAAACAGCAGCACCTTATCACAGCTTTCAACCAGGAAAATGACTCATAAATAAGACAAATACACTAGAATAGTAAGGTTAAAGGTGAGAATGGCCTATACATGACCATGATAAAAGGCTATTTTCCTCAAAAGCACAATGGGGATTAAATATAAAAATGTGCAAAAAAAGTATAAAAAATGCAGAACTATATTGAAAATGTAAAACATGTAAAAATATGTACCACTTCTGTAAACTGCAAAATAATAGTATTATTTAAATAGTTAAACACAACTGTAAAAATATCTTTCTAAAAATGTACATGATACAACTTGGTTAATGGAAAAACAAATAAGTAAACAAATGTTAAAAAGTTTACAACTGTATAACACTGCTTCTGTATTATTTATATTTTTTATTAATGAAAAAGTACTAATGTATTATTTTAAAAAACATCTACATTTTTTGTACTATATGTAAAAATATGTATGCCCTAAAAATATGTGTGTAAATAAAATCAAAAAATATTTTTAAAAAGTTTGCTATGTATCTTTATTATAATAAAAAGCATAAACTATAACCATGTATGTTAAAAATAAAATGTGAACTCCAAATGTACAACGTTTTGAGAAAGGTGTTGAATATTAAAGAAGGCAGATTACTATTCCCAATCCACTCTAAATGAAATTGGTGAATGTGTTGGACACTAAAGGGGTCACATTTACTATTCCCACTGCAGTCTACGATTTTGGGAAAGGTGTTAGACACTGTAGGGGTTACATTTGCTATTCCCACTCCAATGTAAACAATTTTAGGGAAGCTGTTGGACATTAAAGGGGTTACATTTACAATTCTCACTTCACTCCAAACCAATTTGGGAAAGGTGTTGAAGACTAAAGGCTTTCAATTTACTTTTCCCACTTTATTCTAAACCTTTTTGGCGAAGGTGTTGGACACTAAACAGGTTACATTTATACACAAACACACACACACATATATATATATATACGTATATAGCGTTAATGCTACCCTGTGAGTGTAGACCTTTGTTTTTTGGAAGTTTGATATGTTCATGAGCCCACCCTGAGGTGGTCATCCACCCACCAGAGAATGCTGAAGCCTCTTGGTGACTGAGGAACTTTATTGTTTAACGCTTCAGCACCCCCTCATTAACATTTTGGATATCAACCCTGTGGATGGACGCTGAAGACCGGCGAGTTGGAGGACCAATTTGTCCATCGGCTATATAAGGGTAAGCGTACATCGCATACTGTTCAAGATTGATACGATTCTAGTGATGAAAGTGGCAGAAGTGATGGAGAAGGAAGTGCTTGCAAACTGTTCTATTTGGGAAAGACATCGCTTGCAATGTTCAGTGAGGTACCGTGGCGTGAGGCAGCAGCAGGCATCTTTAAGCAAAAGCCATGTTTGTGTAATGCAGAGGGGGAACATACTTTTTCAGAACCTAAAGAGGATTTGAAGAACAAGTTTACCAAATTGGAGAGACTCTGTGAGAGAGAAATGTGTAAGTGGTGGGAGGCTACCTCTTTGCAGCATTATGTGGATGTCATCAGGGTACCGTCTGGGCAAAGAATTTATACAGTGCTATCATATGAGAATCCTGCCCCCCACCTATTGGAGGAATGGGCAGAATATACTGCCTCCTCGTCTAAAGGAATGTTGATGATCCTTATAAAATTTACATAGAGTGAAAGAGAGAAAGTCTTAAAGGAAATTGCGGAACTGGAGAATGAAATATGAAAATATGGTGGTAAGAAATCACTGGATGAGCTTAAAGTTTTGATGAAGAATTGACTTACTGATTATGAGGACAAGATTAAACAAAGGAAACAAGACACATTTAATTGAGATGCTAGAGGCTATGAACTAGGGAGACTGCTCACATTTTCTAGAAAATGTGATGTTCCAAGAAGAGAACTTTGAAAAAAAAAATGTAACCACACTTGAAAACCTCGACGTATGATGTGAGAACAGATAATGAACAATCAGGGGAAGAAGGAGCAATACCAATGAAACATGGGCAGACCCCTTTTCAGGAGGTGTATTGCTTAATCAAAGAGATATGGCAATGTGGAGGAAAAAACAAACCTCCAGATCCCAGGGGAGGAGACATCCAAAAAAGTGCAGCTCAATGAAGTGACAATGGCACCCCTCAACAAACAACTCTAAGCAAATGGGTCAGCAGACACAGATAGAAACAGACAATCTAACGATTGTAAACGTGACCCCTAAGAATTTGACGCAGCCAGAAAAAGTAGTGCAGCGATTGGGATGTCTAACAAATTTGAATACACCCAAACATGCATTGATATCTTCAAATTTTCAAAGAAGCCTAAACTACAAAAAAAGGGGATTTAAAAAAACGAAAACAACAATTACTAAGATAGCAACAGATGCATTGACAGGTAACGACCTAGAAACTTTGGTAATTTTGGAAAATTTAGCAAATGATAAGTCCTCTGAAGAAAATTACATTTCAGATACTTTAATGGAACAATTTGGCATCCCTCAGTTAGGGGTACAAAGTAATTTTAAGCCAACATCTACTCTCATTCCCCAGATGCCAACTGATGCTACTGATGGTTTTCAAGACTTAATGAACAAGGATCTTATGCATCTACGTCTAAAGACAACCAGGGGTAAACAAACTAACATCACTAAAGTTCAAAGAGCGGCATTGGCCAGTCTACGGGAAGACATGCATATAGTGTGCAAACCATCTGATAAAAGGATACCCCATGCCATTTACCTATATCTAAGGAAGATTATGTTAGCATTATGCAGGAATATCATGATCTAATTTCTGGGTAGTTTAGCAGGGGTATGTTGGGTGCAGATGAATATCAATTCCTGAAATGCCCTAACCCCCATACACCTATGTTTTATCATCTACCCAAAATACACAAAGACAGTGTGAACCCCCCAAGGCATCCAATTATTGCCTCTCAAGGTAGTCTTACAGAATACGTGTTCACATTTGTTGATCATTTTCTTCTGTATTCAACCTTGCCTCATACATTAGAGACACTAAAGATTTTCTGAAGAAAACAGAGGACATTGTGTGAAAGCACATTTCTCAATGATTGTGCTCGATATAAGTAGTATATATACTAACATTGCACATGAATGTGGCCTGCAAGCGATTCAATACTTCTTTAAAAAAGAATGCTCATAGAAATATGTAGAACACAATGAGATGCTGATTGATTTTATCAAATTTTGCTAGTACAATAACATTTTCATTTTGCAAGGGCAACACTATCGACAAATACATGGGATGGCCATGGGTGCTTTCTTCGCTCCCAGCTACACAAATCTTTTCATAGGCTGGTGGGAGAAGTAGGTTTCCTGGTCAGAGGCCAATGATCCAAGGGTGGAGAGGATTGTCACCTGGTATAGGTATACAGCAGATCGTTTTTATTATCTGGAGAGAATGTAGAGAATCAGCCACAAAGTTTATAGCAATTTTGAATAACAACAAAATTAATTTACGCTTCTCAGGAGAATTAAGTACTGAATCAGTTGATTTTCAAGATTTGAGATTATTTGTCACTGAAAACAAGATATGCACTGCTCTTATAGAAAACCTACTGAAGGGAACTCCCCTCTTTATGCAAAAATTTGTCCTCCTATAAATTGAAAGTGGAGTATCCCTTAACGGGAGCTACTCCTCATCAGAAGAAATTTTACTAGTGAGGAGAATTTTCAACATGCAGCTAATGAAGCTATTAATAGATTTTGAGTATAGGGTTACCCTAAAAAAGTTCTGGATTGGGCTGCAGAAAGAGTCCAGACAAAGTGGGTCATTATGACTCCAGCAGTGAGTGTAAATGTGACAATGGTACCGCCAACAGGCTGGCGGTACATACCCCCACATTATGAGAATGGCCGGTTGGCTGTAGCCAACCCGCCATTTCTCCACTCATACCACCATGGTGGTGTCAGCCGCCGGGCCGGAGTTATCAATCTCCAGCCCGGCAGCCGGCAGAGTATGGCCGGTGGCATTCTGAGCCTGCCTACCACCATGGTTTTCGTGGAATTAGCAACACCATCAAATCCATGGCGGTAGGCCCTACCGGCAACAGGGAATTCCTTCCCTATCACCAGTAGGCAGCTCCCCCACCCCCCAACACACACACCGGAAACCCCCCGCCCCTCCTCCATCCAAAGTCCCCCCCATCCCCCATACACACACAAACACCCCACCCCGACATTCACATACACCCCCACTCTCACCCCCTCCGATCCTCTCACTCAACCCCCTCCCCTATACACGCACACAACTGTAGACACGTACCACGCATACACCCAATCACTCACACTGACATACAGGCCTTTATACACACTGGCATACACGCATTCATACACACATTGGCATACACGCATTCATACACGCACTGGCATACACGCATTCATACATGCATTCTTCCAGACATTCTTGCACACATTCGTACACACAATCTCACTGACATGCAGACACGCACTCACTTCACCATTCTTACACGCAAAAAACACAACACACACAGATGCATTCACACACTCAGGTGGTCATTACAACCCTGGCGGTCGGTGTTAAAGCGGCAGCCAAACCGCAAACAGGCTGTCGGGAAAAGAAATGGAATTCAGACCCTGGCGGAAACCGCCAACAGCGACCGTCACATCAACACACCGCCCGCCACGGCGGTACAAACACAGCGCGCCGGTCACTGCCAACAGACAGGCGGGAGACAATGTACCGCCCACTGTATCACAACCTACCAATCCGCCACCTTTTCTGGGGCGGTAGCCCCGCCGATAAAAACACAGCGGAAACAGCCATTTCGAAGGGAAAACGCTCACCTCCATACAGCCCACGAGGAATCAGGACAGCATGGAACCCGAACTCCACATACTCCCAGCGATAGTGTTCCTGCTCCTCTACCAGGAGCACGAATGCTGGCGCAGAAGACAACGTTGAGTACTGCACCTATGACACAGGGGAGGGGAACTTATTACGGGAACACATATACGCGACACACCCACCCTCACCCACTACAACACACACATCAATGCATAGCAACACATCAGAGTGACACCCTCAAACCCCCCGGAAGAATGCAAAGACAAAAGGAAATGATTCTAAACATTGGAATATATTGTATTACTGCCAAAAAAATATATATACACATCAAAAACTCTTATATACATAAATGTACAAGTCCAAGCATTGTAGCAGGCATTGTTCGTGGACCACTGGGCTCAAATCACATGGGCAAAGCCCACACAGGATACCTGACTCCAACGGAGAGAACACTGCAGGGGCATCAGATAGCAAAACTACAGGCACCTCAGGGGGAAGGGAAAGGGGGGGGGCACCTCAGCCAGATGAGTGCACGACGCCAGATCCACGAGGGGCCTCCATGCCCACTGTTCAATCCTGGGGAGTGCAAAGCCACAGTCTCACAAGTCCAGACAGTGGGTGGGCTGCCCACTGTTACATCCTGGGGAGTGCAAAGCCACAGTCTCACAAGTGGATAACAGTCTCCACTGGTTCTGGAGGGGGCCTGGTGCCCAGAGTGCTTCGTGCAGCCCTTCCCGACACAGATGCGGGCCAGCCCCTGCCGCTCATGGGCCAGCGGTACTTGAGACGGCGGTGCCCAGTGCAGCGGTGCTTGAGACGGCGGTGCCCAGTTCAGCGGTGCTTGAGACGGCGGTGCCCAGTGCAGCGGTGCTTGAGACGGCGGTGCCCAGTGCAGCGGTGCTTGAGACGGCGGTGCCCAGTGCAGCGGTGCTTGAGACGGCGGTGCCCAGTTCAGCGGTGCTTGAGATGAAGGGCCCAGTTCAGCGGTGCTTGAGACGGCGGTGCCCAGTGCAGCGGTGCTTGAGATGAAGGGCCCAGGGCAGCGGTGCTTGAAACGGCGGTGCCCAGTGCAGCGGTGCTTGAGATGAAGGGCCCAGTGCAGCGGTGCTTGAGATGAAGGGCCCAGTTCAGCGGTGCTTGAGATGAAGGGCCCAGTTCAGCGGATCCGGCCATGGTGGGGAGGTCATTTGCCACCTGTCCTGTGGCTGGCGGGGCCCTCCTGCCCATCTGTCCTACGGCTGGCGGGGCCCTCCTGGGCAGCTGTGCCGGGCCTGTTGGTGGCCTCCTGCCCACCTGGGAGGGGGCTGGCGGGGCCCTCCTGGCCAGCTGGGCTGATGGCAGTGTTGTCGGGCGTGCTGCCCTTCCCAGCCTTCCCTGATCGCCTGTGGCCCTTCCCCACCTTGGGCGGGGTGCCAGCTGTCTCCACACTTCCTGCCGGAGCCATGGTAGGGGTTTTAGTCCCTGGTGTTTTCACCCTCTCGCACCGGCCACTGCCTATCTTGGGATGTTTCTCCGGGGGTGGGCTGCCCGTGCCTTGGCTTCGTACCGAACTGGCTGCCCTGGAGGGTGGGGCACTCCACAGTCTATGGCAGACTGTGATGACAGGGGCCGGTTTTGTCGTGGCTGAGGTGCTGACTGTAGTCCTATGACATGGACGGGGTGGGGGAGTTGGGGGAAAGAGGTTGAGTTTGGACAGGAAAAACTTTTTAGGAGCAGTGGGACGGGTAGGTGTAGTGGGTATGGAAGTGGAGGAAGAGGTTGTGGTTGTAGGAGTTGTAAGTTTGGTGTCTTTGGGTGCAGGTGCTTGGGCTGGAGGCTGTCGTGAGGTGGATGGCTGTTGGGTGGGTGGCTGCCTGCGTTTGTGTATCTTGGAAGAGGGGGTCACAGACACACTGGGAGAGGACACAGGGGACGTGTAAATGGCAGTGGGGGTGGTGACTGCACGTGTGCGGGGTGTTTTGGTGTGTGTGCTGCTGAGGGACGTAGTGGCTGAAGATGTTGTGCATGCAGGTGTGAGTGGAGACGTGACCGGGAGGGAGGAGGGAGACGAGGAGGAGGGGGACACAGTGGAGGCAGTGGGTGTTGGTATGTCTGTATGTGGATGTTGCTTGGGTGAATGCCTGTGTGATGTGTGGTGCTTATGTTTGCCTGAGCTTCCCTTGGGTGTTGAGGTGTGTGCAGGCTGGTCTGATGGTGTGTCTGGGATAGGCAGAGGTACAGGTGATAGGGTATGGGTGGAGGAAGTTGGAGGGGGGAGGCTAGAGACAGGGACAATGGCTGCCATCAGTGCTGAGGCCAGAGTCTGGAACGATCGCTGAAGGGCAGCCTGACCAGAATGAATGCCCTCCAGGTATGCATTTCTCTGGTGCACCTCCCTTTCTACACCCTGGATGGCATTCAAAATGGTAGACTGCCCAACAGTGAGCGTCCTCAGGAGGTCAATGACCTCCTCACTGAGAGCAGCAGGGGTGACTGGGGCAGGGCTTGAGGTGCCTGGGGCGAAGGAGATGCCCACCTTCCTGGATGAGCGGGCACGGGGCAAACGCTGAGGGGCTGCTGGGAGGGCAGTGCTGGTGCGATGGGTGGCGGCTGTACCTGTTGTTGCGGGGGGCACAGATGTTGCCGCCACCACAAGGGAGCTCCCTTCAGAGGACGAGTCGGTGTCACTGATGTCTGCCTGAGTCCCCGCTGTGGAGCTCCCCTCGCCCTCTGTCCCACTGGTGAATTCGGAGTCCGTTGCATGGCCCTCCATGGCCATGTGGGATGCAGCTCCCTCGTGCTCCGATGCCACTTCTCCTCCGCCTGATGATGCTAATGCACACATGAACAGGAAGACCACAAAAAAGAGGGAGGGGAGAAAATAAAGACATGTTGAGTGCATGCATTGGCGACACCGTTGGCGGAGAGGACAGACACAGAAGCCCCCTGCAATACGCCGCGCACTTGGGGTCGATTATTCAATCCGTGGGACATGGCCTACAAGCCTATGGACGACATCTGCACACATAGATGACACAGGGCCATGAATAGCTGTACTAGGCACCCTACAGAGGTGGGGTGCGGGGGCACAGTGCCATGCCTTACGGAGGGGCCTAGCCTACAGAAATCGCCCTGGCCTAGGGATACCCACAGCCCTCCTCCTCCACCCAGACACCTCCACTGCGCGCAAAGTCAACAGAATGAGAGTGTACTCACCCTCTTGTGTCTGCTGTGAGGTCCTCACGCGCCCATCCAAATCGGGGTAGGCCACCGCCAGGATCCGGGACATCAGGGGGTCAAAGTCCGACTGGCACCCCTCCCACGTTGGGAGGCCATTCCCAGCTGAGCCTCCGCCGTCTTCCTGCTCCAGCGGCGGATGTCCTCCCATCTCTTCCGGCAGTGGGTGCCCCGTCTGTGGTGGACCCCCAGGGTCCGGACGTCCTTGGCGATGGCACGCCAAATATCGATCTTCTGTTGGGCGCTGACCTATGTGAAATGTACAGGGGGAGAAAAATAGTCATCACCTTCTGCATATTTAATGTGAGTGGCCCCCCCATCCCTACCCTTGCCATGTGGCACATGCTCTCACCGTCGTTTGATGCATGCCTCAATCGCTCCCCTCCCCACCATCTTTCATCCACCCCACTCAACACAGGCATTGCCCAGAAAGCGTGCTCCCTCAGTACTAACATGTTGGTCTGGAGGACCGTAGAGTAGCGCGTACTGGGGGAGGACCCCATCCACAAGTTTCTCCAAGTCCTGAGCTGTGAAGGCAGGGGCCCTTTCCCCAGTCGCATGAGCCATTGTCTCTTCCAGACCGAGGTCACAGCAGCACTTGCAGTGTAGGTCCTCTCCTGTCGAAGATCAGGTATCGAGTGATTAAGCAGATAGAAAATGGCGGTCACGCCCGTGGCGGTGCGTACCGCGACCGCCGGCGCACATCGTCATTGGCTCATGAGACCCATAGGGTTCAATGTTAACCAATGCTGCTTTGCGCCGCGGTCTTCGACCGCCTACCGCCACGGTGTGCAACGCCAGCGCAGTTACCTCACATCCCATTGTCGCACTTCACAGGTCAGGCAGCCGCCATTTCAGGGGCCCACATGGCTTACTTTTTACTGCGTCACACATACCTAGGCCTTGCATCAACACTCATACAAAGCATTCAATTGAGTGAGAATCGTGTTATGTGCAAGCTGTGGTTACGTACCTGTGGGTTGATTGACTCTGTGCTCGCTGTTGTCCTTCATAGGCACCGTCCGCTGGGACATGCGAGGAGATGGCTGAATCTTCCTGTGTACAGACCGCTGGTGGACCTGTCGACCATGGAGGAAAGACATGTCATACTGACATACAGGCTTGACCGAGCCACTATTCATGAACTGTGTGCCCAGCTGGAGCCAGACCTGATGTCACCAATCCGCCAACCCACAGGGATCCCCCCCTCTAGTGCAGGTGCTGTCAGTGTTCCATTTCCTTGCAAGTGGGTCATTTCAAACAACAGTGGCCATATCATCAGGGATGTCCCAGCCTATGTTTTCCAAGGTGTTGTCCAGAGTGTTGTCTGCCCTGCTGAAACACATGCGCAGCTACATCGTTTTCCCTGAGGTGGGGGATTTGCCTACAGTGAAGGGTGATTTCTATGCCCTTGGACATATCCCCAACATCATAGGTGCCATTGATGGGACCCATGTGGCTTTGGTCCCCCCCCTACAGGAGTGAACAGGTGTACAGAAACAGGAAGAGTTATTATTAGACGAATGTGCAGATAGTATGTTTGGCACACCAGTACATCTCCCATGTTAATGCCAAGTTCCCTGGCTCAGTGCATGACGCGTACATGCGGAATAGCAGCATCCCATACGTGATGGGTCAACTCCAGAGGCAACGTGTGTGGCTAATTGATGACTCTGGTTACCCCAACCTGTCATGGCTACTGACCCCATTGAGGAATCCCAGGACAAGGGCAGAGGAACGCTACAATGAGGCCCATGGGAGAACTAGGAGGGTGATCGAGCGGACCTTCGGGCTCCTGAAGGCCAGGTTCAGGTGCCTCCATATGACAGGTGGATCCCTATTCTACTCACCAAAGAAGGTGTGTCAGATCATCGTGGCCTGCTGTATGCTTCACAACCTGGCTTTGCGACGACAGGTGCCTTTTCTGCAGGAGGATGGTCCAGATGGTGGTGTTGTAGCAGCTGTGGAGCCTGTGGAGAGTGAAGACGAGGAAGCCAAAGAAGACGACATAGACAACAGGAACACAGTAATACAGCAGTATTTCCAATGACACACAGGTAAGAATACACACCGGCATATTACATATACTTAAACACTACTACCTCTCTACTGTCTGTCCTTTTTCCCCAGTGTATGGTAACTGAGTTGTGACTTTCCCTTCCGATTTCAGAGATGTGGGCCCCACTGCGTGACATCTGCTTTGTTTCCCCATGAACTACAGCTGTGTGCAATTGGTATGTTGGCATCACAATGTAAATAAGCATTTTGGCACGTTAATGTCTAATACATTTGTTCAAAATCACAGCCAGACTCCTGATTGTTTTGTGCAATTGCTGTGTTTATTACAGTGCTCTATATTGGTGGGTGGTTGCAAATCGGTGAGGGGTGATGGTGGAGGATTGTCCATGGCAGAGTCCAGACTATTTGTATCACAGGTGCATTGTCCAAATGCCTGTGGAAAGTGGAGCAGGGGCAGTTTAAGGATGGACAGGGTGACAATGTGGGACAGTGGGATGACAATCAGGGAGGTATCCTTTCCTGGCGGGGGTCTTGGCATCTTACTCTGTCTTCTTCCTGGATCTCAGGGCCCGGGGTGGGGTGCTGGTGGCCTGTTGGTCCTGTGGCGGGGCATCCTGTCCACTAGCGCCGGCAGAGGTGGTAGGCAGTTCTTGGTCCATGCTAGTGTCAGGGGCCCTTTGTGGTGCCACAGTGTCCCGCAATGTGGCGACTACCAGATTCAGAGCCCCTACAATGGTGCCCAGGGCGGAACTGATGGTTCGTAGTTCCTCCCTGAACCCCAAATACTGTTCCTCCTGCAGGAGCTGGATCTCCTGAAACCTGGCCAGTACCGTCGCTATCGTCTCCTGGGAATGATGGTAGGCTCCCATGATGGAGGAGAGGGCCTCGTAGAGAGTGGGTTCCCTGGGCCTGTCCCCCCCCCCCTCCCCTGTCGCACAGCAGCCCTCCCAGTTCCCCTGTTTCCCTGGGCCTCTGTCCCCTGGACCGTGTGCCCACTGCCACTGCCCCCAGGTCCCTGTTGTTGTTGGGGTGGTGGGTAAACCTGGGTGCCCTGTAGTGGTGGACACACCGCTGATTGACGTGTCCTGGGGACAGAAGTATGGGCCCGCTGGGTGGGTGCTGTGCTGGTGTTCCCAGAGGGGGGGAAGGTCTGCTGTGGCCTGTGGCTGTCTGAGGGGAACCGACTGTCCCGAGGTCCCCGATGGGCCGGGCTGGTCATCTAGATCCAGGTCGACAGAGGTGCTGTCATCACTGTGGGCCTCTTCTGGGGGTGGAGTGGACATTTGTGGACCATCCTGTGTGGTGACGTGGCGTTCGGGTCCTGCAGGGGTATAAAGGGATGGTTATTGCATCTGTGTGTGCCATAGCGTGCAATGGGTGGGTGCCTGTGTACCCCAGTGCTTGCATTCCTGTGTGGGGGCTTTTGTGACGGTGGTTTGGGGGGGGGGGGATGGGGATGTGCAGTGGGCATGCTTTGGTGATGGGTGTCCATGCTTTGTGGTCGCATGCAGGGCTTGGGGTTGGGATGGGTGGGTTGTGATGGTGAGACATTTGCAAGGAGTAGGTGTGATGGGGTGAGGGTGTGGGTGGGGGTATGAGTTGGCATGCTGGTGGGGTGGGGGGGATGAAGTAGTGAAGATGAGACTTACCATAGTCCATTCCTCCAGATACTCCTGCGAGGCCCTCAGGATGCAGGATCGCCAACACCTGCTCCTCCCATGTTGTAAATTCTGGGGGAGGAGGTGGTGGACCGCCGCCAGTCCGCTGAACTGCGATGTTGTGCCTGGATACCATTGAACGCACCTTCCCCCGTAGGTTGTTCCACTGCTTCCTGATGTCGTCCCTATTTCTTGGGTGCTGTCCCACAGCATTGACCCTGTCGACTATTCTGCTCCATAGCTCCATCTTCCTGGCAATGGAGGTGTGCTGCACCTGTGTTCCGAAGAGCTGTGGCTCTACCCGTACAATTTCCTCCACCATGACCCTGAGTTCATCCTCAGAAAACCTGTGGTGTCTTTGCGGTGCCGTGGTGTGGGTGATGTGTGGGGTGGATTGTGTGGTGCTAAGTGTGGTGATGTGTATTGGTGTGTTGTGTGAAGTGCGTGGTAATATTGCTGGGTGAATGTAATATGCGCGTCTGGGTGCTCGGATATCTATTTCTCTGTGCGTGGTACCGATTCTCTAGGAGTGGAGGTTTGTGGTTGATGTGGGTGTGTGTTTTATATTTAATTGGGTGTGTGGGTGTGGTGTGTGTATGTGTCTCAGGTGTGTGTATTTTGAATTGTCCAATGTGGCTGTGTTTAGTAAGAGTGTGTGTATTTTGAGCGCGGCGGTGTGTACCGCCAATGGAATACCGCGGTTGAAAGACCGCCGCGTGGATTCGTGTGTATGATAGTGTGGGTGTATTTCTGTTGGCGTGACAGTGGAGGTTTGGTCATCGCCAGTTTCTCGCTGACCTTTGGTGTGGCGGACTTTTGTGGATGTCTGTATTTTGGCGGTTTGCCTGTTGTGGGTCAGAATGACCATGGCGGTTTAACGCGGCCGCGGCGGGATGTTGGCGGTCTTCTGACAGCGGTAAGCGGCTTTTACCGCCAATGTTGTAATGACCCCCTCAGTCACACTTTCATGCACACACTCAGACACAACACCCCCCCCTCCCCCCTCCCCCCCCGTTGGAAGCCCAACTTACTTTTTTCAAGAAGGTCTTCCGTCAGGGAACGGGAAGGGGGCACTGCTACCGCCAGCAGAACATCACCAGGCCGTATCACAGGTCATGATACGGCTGGTGGCTTTCTACTGGCATGGCGGTGCTGGTGATAGCAACGCCACCTTACCACCGTCCGCCACCATGAACACTGCCGGCTTTCTGCCCTTCTTGTGGCGGAAGTCCGGCAGTGCTCATAATATGGCGGACGGTGGTAAGGTGGCGCTGCTACCACCAGCACCGCCATGCCAGTAGAACGCCACCAGCCAAAGTCAAAATGACCACCAAAATCTATACAGGACCTGCTTCAAGATAATGGCCCTCATTATGACATTGGCAGTCATTCCCGAAGACCGCTGTGCTGGTGGCCACCAAAAGACAGCAGTAGCTGCGGTAATCTGCCCGCACAATTCCAACACACAAAAACAAAATTGTCAAAACGCAACCACAGATCTGACACCGTCAGGCCGAACAACAGCAGCAGAGAGGCGGTTCCATCACCCACACCGCCACAGCAGAAAAAGACCACGCTTTCCAATACAAACCACAAATCAGCACAGCGGTCATAGCACAGTGGTAATCCATTGGGGGTTAGGACCGCAGCAGCCGAAATAGAACCTCCACTACAACACAACACCACATTGGCTAATTCAAATACCCCACACCAGAAACACTTACACATACCACCCCCATTATAAAACACACACACACACACACACACACACAACCCCTTGCTATGACAAACAAGTGATATACATTGCACAACTATGCTGAAGATCGCACTGCACACAAACATCACAGACAACTGCACTCCCTTCATGTGTCACACTTCACTTAACATAGTCTACACTCACACACACATCACACCCCAACAAAAGCACCTCCGCTTCACCAATGATGAATTAAGGACCACGGTGGACGAAATCATCAAGGTACAGCCACAGCTGTTCGGGGGATGAGGCCAGCAAGCGTCCATGGCAAAGAAGATGGAGTTATGTCGGAGGATCATCAACAAGGTGGACTCAGTGGGAAGCCACCCATGCACAAAGGAGGACATACAGAAGAGGTGGAATGACCTAAGGAGGAAGGTCCAGTCCATGGCATCTAGACACCAAATCGGCCTCATGAAGAATGGTGGTGGGCCTCCACCTCCTCCCCTGGAGATCACATCATGGGAGGAGAAGGTTGTGGCAATCCTGGAACCTGAGAGTCTCACAGGAATCCACGGACTTGAAACTGGTAAGTCACCTCTTAACCCCTTGTATACCTGTAATGAATGTATCCCTATCTCCTGCATGGCCATCCTACCCCACTAACACCAATTCCCTAAGTCTACACCCCCAAATGCACCCAATGCATGTACAGCATGAAGCCCTACAACTCCCACAATGCATCTATCTTTGAGCCACCAAACAATGCACATTCCCCTCGCATAACTACACCTGAGTACAGAGGCATGACATACAGGACCCACCTCACCGGCCCTGTAAAGTACATCAAGCAGATGTGAATAACAATCCCTGTTATCCACAGGTGCCACTGAGAATGTTGTCAAACAACCAATGCCACGTACAGCCAGTCCTCCACCAGATGAAGACTCAAGTGATGACAGTGAAACAGAATGTCTGGAACTGGAAGACCTACCTGGCCCATCCGGACTCTCTGGGCAGTTCACCTCCACCAGCCTCACCCAGGACACCATAGGGCCCCCACAACTTCTGCCACCACAATACCTGTTGCTCAATGCCCCAAACCATTGTCTCCAGGCCACATAAATCCATCATGTGCCCACCCGTACAGGGACCTGAGTCAGCCCCCACCACACAAGACGATGAAGATCATGGTGAAAGTGAGAGTAGGCACACGGTGCCAGAGACACAGGAATAGGGGGCTAGGGCCAGTGGGAGGGAACCTAGGGGCCACAAGGCGGGGCAACCCAGAGAACCACCTGCCTTTGAAGCAATAGCACAAGTCCTGGGAGCATACAACCTATCCCAGGACAGGAGGGGCCAGATCTTAGACATGTTGTGGGAAAACCTGAGGCTGCAGAGGGAGTATCACGAGGAGGCCATGCAGAAGTGGCATGCCCTCAATGCCACCATGGCCTTCATGAAAGGCTTGATGCAGGAGCTCATCACAGTCCTGAGTGAGTCCTCCACCCACCACCAGGCCCCTTCCACTAGCCAATATAATGACCAGCCCTCTACATCTGCCTCAACTAGTGGGATGGTGGCCATGCCTGAGGACTCACAAGCCACTTCTGAGTCACCCCCTGTAGCTGAGGAACCCCCACACAAACATGTTCGTAGAGCCAGATATTCTGCAGGGACTGAAGCCAAGACCAATCCCATAGCCAGGAAACAAGCCTCTCCAGAACTGTCTCCTTTGTGTGCCACTGAGAAACCTTATTGACTCTCTACTGCCGTAGCCCCATTTTCAAATGCCACATGGATACTGGTCCTGTGCTACCAACCGCTGGGCCTTGCAGACTGATGTTATTGAACACCATGATCCCACTGCTTTGCACCCTATCCACCCTTTCGTATACACAATAAATACACTTACACACATGTTATGGTGTTTTGTGTTCACTCATTGTAATAGTGCAACAAATGTGTGACATGTCACAGAAATTTAGCATTAATACACAGTGAAGATGTGAATGTATCCTCCTGATATCCGGTTCCCTGGTGCAAAGTCAGTGTCCACACATCCCTGGGTCCTCAGGTAGCAGAGAGGGAAGAGTGGTCAAACATCATCCACAGCACTTCAGCAAATGATAGCACAGAAGGTACATCACATATAAATCGCACTGTTGGCAACAACATGTACCTGCACATCATGATGGTTACATGATGTACACTATAGGTTTACACATTTATAGACAATCCAATACTATTGTACACATGACCACAACCCTCTTCAGGTACTATGAGACAAGATAATCATTGAATCTAACAGTAATGAACTGAGTGAGAGACACTCATTGTAGTTGTTCTACACAGCTCACATCCTTGTATGCCAGGTATTTATATCAATTGAAGTCATGAGAAGCAGCAAACTATGCCATTGAACATATGGTAACAGAATGTAGCAGTCAAACTGTGTGAGGAGGTAGGTAGGATGTCTGAAGTATATGCAACACAGACAGATGAACTAGAAAACATCACAGTGAGACAGTTGACCTACTTGTCATACCAATCTTGTACACTCATCTGATACCCAAATGAGATCAACACCTACTCATATCAGGAATGGATAAGGATGTACACCCAACCTGTACTCCAACATGATACATAGTAAATGTAGAGATGTACCTACCAGAAGAGTAGCTGAAGTTTTGCTGGATGAGCTCTGTGCTTGTGCCTACATCTAGCTCATCCCCATCTTTGTCACTCATATCCTCTGCCACCGGATTGTCCCTAACTCCTTCCTCCTCCAGCAAGGGGATATTCCTTCTAGGTGGCAGATTCTGGAGCATGCAGCAGACCAACACAATCTGGCACACCTTCTGTGGTGAGTACTGCAGGCAACCCCCAGAGATGTGCAGACATCACAACCTAGCCTTCAACAGACTGAGGCCCTCATTACAACTCTGGCGGTCGGTGATAAGGCTGGCGGTAACTACCGCCAAATTATGACCATGGTGGTGAGAACTCAGATAGACAGACACTTTACCACACCGACCACCAGGGCAGAAACAACAGCCACCACGTCGGTAGCTGCCAACAGCCAGGCGGAAGTCAATGTTCTGCCCACCATATTATGAGACAGGACACCAACACCTTTTCCAGGGCGGTACCAACGACATCAAGAGCCTGGCGGAAACAGAGCACAGAAGTCAAAGGACTCACCTTTGGAGACACAGGGAAGAAGCATGCCACCATGGAGCCCGAGCTGCAAATATTTCCAATGATTTTCTACGTCCTGCTCCACCACGAACACCAACGACGGCGAAGAAGAGCACGTGAGTACAGATGCCTAGCACACAGGGGAGAGGGGGAGGAAAAAGAGAGTGACACACACACACAACACCCCCCCCCACCCCAACACCATACACAATCAGCTGCAGTACTATAACATATTTACCCTGTACCCCTGAGGAATAATGCAAGGACAACAGGAATGTGCTAAAGTGAGTTTAATAATATAAACACAGTAGAAATACGAAATTGCAATGTAACTGGTATATACATATGTACAGTTCAAGGGACACAGCCCAGTCCTCATTGTGTGTGGGCCACAGGCCAAAGTCCAAGGCCCCATTTGTCACCTTCACCAACAGGGAGAGAATACTGCAGGGGCATACGTTGGAAAATAGGCAGGCACCTCAGGGGGACGGGAAACTGGGGGGCACCTAAGCCGGTAGATGGAACAGCACCATTGGTTCTGGAGGGGGCAACATGCCCTGTGCTTGGTCCTGGGGAGTGCCAGACCACAGTCTCTCAAGTGGGTGACTTGCCCAAATGCTCTGGAGGGGGCATCATGCCCTGTGCTTGGTCCTGGGGAGTGCAAGGCCACAGTCTCTCAAGTGGGTGACTTGCCCACATGCTCTAGAGGGGGCAACATGCCCTGTGCTCGGTCCTGGGGAGTGCAAGGTCACAGTCTCTCAAGTGGGTGACTTGCCCACATGATCTGGAGGGGGCAAAATGCCCTATGCTCTTGATCCTGGTGAGGTTGGGGTTGGTGGGTGTCTTACCGACTGGTCCTGGGAGGGGGCATCATGCCCTGTGCTCTTGATCCTGGGGAGGCTGGGGTTGGTGGGTGTCTTACCCACTGGTTCTGGAGGGGGCATCGTGCCCACTGCTCTTGAACCTGGGGAAGCTGGGGTTGGTGGGTGTCTTATCCACTGGTTCTGGAGGGGGCATTGTGCCCTGTGCTCTTGATCCTGGGAAGGCTGGGGTTGGTGGATGTCTTACCCACTGGTTCTGGAGGGGACGTTGTGACCTGTGCTCTTGATCCTGGGGAGTGCAAGGTCACAGTCTCACAGGTGGGTGTCATACCCACTGGAATTGCATGGGGCCATGCTGCACAGCAGCCCATGGAGGCAGGACTACATACCGTCTGCCGGCGGTTACGGCTGCTCAGTGGTGGTGCTGCTGCTGGTGGTGGGGGGGGAAGCTCCACCATCTCCTGCTGCCTCGGCTGGCTGCCCACTGATGATGGTGGCGCTGCTGCTGGTGGTGGTGAGTGGAAGCTCCAGCCCATCCCCTGCAGCCTTGGATGGCTGCACAACATGGTTGGTGTTGGGGGCTCCGTCTGAGTCCCTTCACCAGGCCCCTTGTCCTTCCTGCCTGCTGGTGCTGGCTCCTTGCCCTTCCTGACAGCCGCTTGGCCTGGCTCCTTGCCCTTCCTGGAAGAAGCCGGGGCAGGCTTCTTGGTCTTCTGGCCCACAGCTGGGGCAGGCACCCTTTCTTTGACGCTGCCTGGTGCAGGCTCCTTCAACCTCTGGACATGTGCCCTGGATCCTTTCCCACCACGAGTTGTTGTGGAGACTACTGGTCTCCTGGACTAGGTGGTTGAGGTGCTTGCCTGGGTTTTTGCCACAATGGCCAGACATGAAGGACGGTGGAGGGTTAGGGAAGAGGTCAATGGTGGAGAGGAAAAACCTCTTAGGGACATTGGGGCGGTGAGAGGGAGAAGTTTGGGGATTGGAGGAAGAGGGAGTGGTTGTATGAGGTGTCTGTCTGCTGTGTTTGGGTGCAGGTGCTGTTGTGAGGTGGATGGCTGTTGGGTGTCTGAGTGCTTGCGTTTGTGTACCTTGGGAGGGGGGTGACAGACACAGTGTGAGAGGACACACGGGACGTGTGCATGGCAGTTGTGGAGGTGTCTGCCAGTGAGGTGTGTGTTCTGCTAGGTGTGGTGGTGATGCTGGTAATGGATGAGGATGTAGTACATGCAGGTGTGAGTGAGGGAGGGAGGTGGAGGAGCAGGAGGAGGGGGGAGACACTTGAAATTGTGGATGCTGGTATGTCTGGATCTGAATGGTGTTTGTGTGAGTATCTGTGGGATGATGCGTGGTGCTTGTGTTTGCCTGAGCCACTCTTGTGTGCTGTCTTGTGTGCATGCTTGTCTGCCACTGTGCTTGGGATACGTTGGGTTTGAGGGGAATGGGACTGGGAAGAGGAAGTTGGAGGGTAAAAACAGACAATGGCTGCCATCAGAGAGGAGGCCAGAGCCTGGATTGATCTCTGTTGGGCCGCTAAGCCAGTGTGAATGCTCTCCAGGAATGCATTAGTCTGTTGCATCTGGGCTTCCAGCCCCAGGATGGCATTCACAATGATTGACTGCCCTACAGGGATGGATCTCAGGAGGTCAATAGCCTCCTCACTCAGGGCAGCAGTGCTAACTGGGGCAGGGCCTGAGGTGCCTGGGGCGAATGAGATGCCCACCCTCCTTAGTGAGCGGGCACGGGAAACTCGCTGAGGGGCTTCTGGGGGGGCGGTGCTGGTACGGGGCGGCGGCTGTACCTGTAGCTGGGGTGGGCACAGAGGTGTCCTCCACCACCAGGGAGCTTCCATTGGAGGAGGTATCTGTGTCCGAACTGTCCCCTCCAGTCTCTGCCGTGGTGCTCCCCTCACCCTCCATCCCACTGGTTCCCTTAGCGTTGGTGGACTCTGCCTCCTGGGTCCTAAGGGATGCAGCTCCCTCCATCGCCAGTGCCTCTGCTCCTCCGCGAGATGATGCTAATGCACATAAGGACAGGGTGACAAAACAAAAAAGGGGGGGAAGAGATAAAGGATACACAGGGTCAATGGCTGCACCAACACCACAGTTGGCATACATACCACCCTCACACACAACGAACAGCTCTAAGCACTATGCATTGCACTACCAGTTATAATGCTAGCCACCAAGGCATAGGGATGGGCACACACTGACAAATGCAGCACACCTGGGACCCACACAGCCATGACCAGTTGTGGATGCCTACGAGCTAGGTAGCAGGATTATCACTTCAGAACCCTGGCCAACATGGGACCTGCACTCCAATGTCAGGCTTGGCCTAGGGGCACCCACTGACACACATCCCCCACCCGGGTACTCCCCTACCATGCATTAGTTGTAATGATGGGCACTGTACTCACCTCCTTTTGGCTGCTGTGATGCCCTCAAGCGCCCATCTAATATGCGTGCCATCAGGGGGGTCAGGGTTCAACGGGCACTCCTTCCTCGTTGGGAGGCCATCCCCAGCTGGGCCTCCGCCATCTTCCATGCCCAGCGTCTCAGGTCCTCCCACCGTTTCCGACAGTGGGTGCTCTGCCTGCCGTAGACCGCCTGGGTACGCATGTCCTTGGCGATGGCATGCAATATACTCTTCTTTTGATGGGCGCTGACCTGCCGAGGAAATACACACAGGTAATGTTATCAGTCAGACCGTCCTGGCTGTTACACTTATGGCCCAAGAAACCCCTTCACATCACCATCACCATTTACACACACATGGCCCAGCACACAAGCTGTACGCTGCCCAGTGGACATCCACCCACCCCCCCATATGAGACCTTCACACACACCACTCCATGCATTCATGCCACATGCATCGTGCCTACAGTGTAGTCACCTGTTGGTCTGGAGGCCCATACAGCAGTCCATACTGGGGTAGGACCCCATCCACCAGTCGCTCCAACTCCGCCGAGGTGAAGGCAGGGGCCTTTTCCCCAGTCACAAGGGCCATGGTAGGTTCCAGACACAGGTCACAGCAGCACATGCAGTGTAGGTCCTCTCCTGCTGAAGGTCAGGTAGCAAGTGAGCGCTCAGATAGAAAACGGCAGTCACGTCCGCGGCGGTGCATACCGTCAATGTCGGCGTACATCTGCATTGGCCACTGTACCCCAAATGGCCCAATGTTAACCAATGAGGAGTTGCACGGCGGTTCCCGACCTCCTACCTCAACGGCGCACAACGTCAGTGGAATTACCTCACTTCCAGCTGTCCCTCCACACAGGACAGGCAGACGCCATTTCAGGGGGGGGAAGCCCCTGGATAATAACTGCGTCACAGTTAAAAATATGACATACAGGAAAAATCCCACTTAACCATTACAAATTAACATCATGCATTGTACTGTTGTGGTTCCAATGTTCAGTTTGTGACCGGCTCCTTACTCTTTTGTCCCTTATACTGCAACCGCTGTGGATGAATAGGAGATGGAGACATACCCCCGTGTACAGACCCCTTGTGGACCTGGCAACAATGGAGGACAGGCACATTATCCTCACCTACAGACTTGACAGGGCCACAATCACAGAGCTGTGTGCCCAACTGGAGCCTGACCTGATATCTGCTATCCGTCACCCCACTGGGATCCCCCCCTCTTGTGCAAGTCCTATCTGTGCTCCATTTCTTGGCAACTGGTTCTTTCCAAGTGACAGTGGGTTTGGCAGCAGGAATGTCACAGCCAATGTTCACAATAGTGCTGAAAAGAGTATTTTCTGCCCTGAAAAAACATATGTGCAACTACATTGTTTTCCCCCAGGTGGAGGATTTGGCCACAGTGAAGGCTGACTTCTATGCAATGGGACATATTCCCAACATAATTGGGGCGATTGATGGAACTCATATTGCATTTGCCCTTCCCCCTCCCGGCAAAATGAACAGGTGTTCAGAAATCGTAAGAGTTTTCACTCCATGAATGTATAGATGGTGTGCTTGGCGGACCAGTACATCTCCCATGTCAATGCTAAGTATCCAGGGACGGTACATGATGCCTTTATCCTGAGGAATAGCAGCATCCCAAATGTGATAGCCCAACTACAGAGGCACCGGGTGTGGCTAATAGGTGAGCCCTGGTTCCCACTCAGTATATGTTGGTGTATGGGTATGGTGTGGGCCTAAATGTTCTCCCTCGATATTTGCAGGTGACTCAGGTTACCCCAACCTATCATGGCTACTGACCCCTGTGAGGAATGCCAGGACAAGGGCAGAGGAACATTACAATGAGGTACATTGGCGAACAAGAAGGATAATCGAACGGACCTTTGGCCTCCTGAAGGCTAGGTTCCGGTGCCTCCATCTAACAGGGGATCTCTGTGATACTCACACAAGAAGGTCTGCCAGATAATCATGGCATGCTGCATGGTGCACAACCTTGCCTTGAGACGCCATGTGCCTTTTCTGCAGGTGGGGGAGGCTGGAGATTGCCATGTGGCAGCAGTGGACCCTGGTGACAGTGAGGATGAGGAGGCAAAGGGTGAGGATAAGGACAACAGAACAGCAGTGATATGACAATACTTCCAATGACACACAGGTAAGACAGTGTTACTTCACATTTCATTGTCATTATTTAGATTATCTTCGGCACTGCCATGCTGTTATTTCCCACCTGTATGCCCACTCACTGTACCCTTTGGCAATTCATTTTGCAGATGGTGGTGCCCCACTGTCGCTCCTGGTGTGATCACTGCAGCCAACTACAAGTCTTTCCTATGTGAACATTACTGTACAGTTGAATTGCAATGGTTGAACCTGGTTAAATGAATAGATACTTAAGAAATTTGACACACTCCATACTTGTATTTTTTCAAAGGGTGTTTATTGAAGTGCTAAGAAGAAGAGGGGCAAGTGCATTGGGATGGGGTGATGATGGAGGAAAGTGCAGGGTATTGTTCCAGTCTACTTGGTGCACCGGTGCATTGTCCAAGGGAACATAGTAAAGGGAGCAATGCAGTTCAAGGTGGACAGGGTGACAGAGTGGGACACAAGGGTGACAATCAGGAGAGTCTCATTTCCTGGTGGGAGTTTTGGCAATAGTGTCTGGCTCCTGCCTGGATCGCAGGGAATGTTTGCGGGGTGGTTCACCTTCTGCAGGGGGAGGAGTGCTGGTGGCCTGTTGGTCCTGTGGCCTGGCTTCCTGTCCACTAGCAGCAGCGGAGGTGGAAGGCAGTTCAGATGTCTAGCTAGTGGCAGGGGCCCGCTGTTGTGAGACTACCTCCCTCATAATGTTGGCCAGGTCTGCCAGCACCCCTGCTATGGAGACCAGGGTGGTGTTGATGGCCTGCAAGCCCTAACTGATCCCCTGGTACTGTCCCTCCTGCAGCTGTCTGTTCTCCATGCACGTTGTCCAGGATCTGGCCTAGCGCATCCTGGGAATGTTGGTAGGCTCCCAGGATCTCTGCTAGTGCCTCCTGGAGAGTCGGTTCCCTGGGCCTGTCCTCCCCCTGGGGCACAGCACTCCTCCCAGTTTCCCTGTTGTCCTGTGCCTCTGTCCCCTGAAATGTGTGCCCACTGGCACTGACCCCAGGACCCTGATTGTTTTGACTGTGATGTGTAGACTGGGGTCCCTGTAGTGGTGGACACACTGCTGATTGAGGTGTCCTGGGGACAGAGGTGTGGGTACGCTGGGTGGGTGCTGTGGTGGTGTTTCTGGGTGGGGGAGGCTCTGTGGTGGTGTGTGACTGTGCCTGGGTAACCAACTGTCCAGAGGTCCCTAATGGGCCAGGTTGGTCATCTAGATCCAGGCAATGAGAGTTGCTGTCATCACTGTGGGCCTCTTCAGTTGGGGGACAGGACAATGCTGGCACCTCTTCTCCGCTGGCACTGTGTGGGATACCTGTGGGGATGTAAATGATGTGTTATTGTTTCTGTGTGTGACATATTGTGCATTGGTGGGTTGCCCTCTTTGTTTGTATTTGCCCTGGCAGCTTTCCCTTGTGTACGTTGGTGTATGGTGGGATGATTAGTTCTCTACACTGTGCATGCTGTAGTGATGAGTTTCCATGCAGGACTGTGAGTGATGTCCATGCATTGGTATGACATGCAGGGCTTGGTATTGGGATGAGTGAGATGTGATGGTGGGGGATGTGGGAGGTGGCAAAGTGATGGGAGTAAGGGTGAGGGTGGGAGTATGTGATGGAATGCAGGTAGGGGGGTAGTAGTAGTATAGAGTTGACTTACCAGAGTCCAGTCCTCCTCCTACTCCGGCCAGGCCCTCCGGATGCATGATTGCCAAGACTTGCTTCTCCCATGTTGTTAGTTGTGGGGAAGGAGGTGGGGGTCCACCGCCATTCCTCTGTACAGCGAGTTGGTGTCTTGCTGCAATCTAACGCACCTTCCCCCATAGGTCGTTCCACCTCTTCTTGATGTTGTCCCTTGTTCTGGGGTGCTGTCCCACAGTGTTGACCCTGTCCACAATCCTCCACCATAGCTCCATCTTCCTAGCAATGGTATCTGCTGCACCTGTGCTGCAAATAGCTGTGGCTCTACCCTGATGCTTTCCTCCACCATGACCCTTAGCTCCTCTGAGAATCTGGGGTGTTTGTTTCGGTACCATGGGTGTTGTGTGAGTTGTGTAGGTGAGGTTGTGTAGGGTGATGTGTTGGGGTGTGTGATGTGGGGTGCGTGGGTGGTGTATAGGTGTAGGTGGTGTGTGGCTCTGGTTTTGTCGGTAGTCGTGGTGCCTGTCTTTTGCCAATGGTTTGTATTCGTAAGGGGTTGTGGGTAATGTGGGTGTGTGTTTTATAGTGGTGTGGGTGTGTGGGTGTGGTGTGTATGGGTGTCAGGTGTGTGTTGATTGAATTGTCTAATGTGGTGTTGTTTTGTATGTGTGTGTGCATTTTGAGCACGGCGGTGTGTACCGCCAATGGTTTACCGCCATTGAATGTCCGCCGTGGTGATTCGTGGGTCATAATGTGGGGGGGCCTTGTTCTGTTGGCGTAACAGTGTGGGTTTTGATACCGCCAGTTTATCACTGACCTTTGGTGTGGCTGAATAGTGACGGATTGGTGTGTGTGTGTTATAATATGTTGAACGGATATCTGCCGCGGCGGCGGTATGTTGGCGGCAATCAGCGTGGCGGTAAGTGGGATTTACCGCCAATGTCATAATGGGGGCCTGAATGTCCTTTCAATCACCCTTCTTGTCCTCTCATGAGCCTCAGTGTACTGTTCGTCAGCCCCAGTCCTTGGATTCCTCACTGGTGTCAGTAGCCAGGAGAGATTGGGATAACCTGAATCACATGTGGATAGGGTAAACTAACATCTACAATCCACTATGTCATATACAGACAGAGTAGGAAGGTGGGGGTAAGAGTAATTACATATACACTAATCGTACTTACCGATGAGGTAGGCCCTCACTCTTTGTAGAAGCGCCATCAACTGTGGGACATCAACCTGCTATTCCTGAGGATGTACGAATCATGGACAGACCCTGAAAACCTTGCAATCACCTTGGAAATGTACTAGTCAGCTAAACAGACCAGCTGCACATTAATGGAGTGAAAGCTCTTATAGTTCCTGTACACTTGCTCATCAGCCTTGGGTGGTATTAATGCAATGTGGGTGCCATCTATGGCCCCAATCACATGAGGGATATGTCCCATTGCATAGAAACCAGCCTTCATACTGGCCAAATCTACAGTATGGGGAAATTGAATGTAGCTTTCCATATGTTTCACTGAGGTGGACAAGACATTCCTGAACACATTGCTAAACATTGGTTGAGACATGCCTGTTGCCATTCCCACTATCCCCTGGAATAAGCCAGTGGCCAAGAAGTGGAGGACGGATAGCACCTGCACAGTTGGAGGAATGGCTGTAGGTTGTTGAATGGCTGGCAGCAGATTAGACTCCAGCTGGGTACACAGCTCCCGATAGTGGCACAGTTCAGTCGATAGTGGGAGATGATGTGGCGTTCTTCTATTGTTGCCAAGTCAACCAGGGGCCGGTATACAGGTGCTTGCCTCACCCTGCAGGGTGGTCGGCATCTACACATGGTACACAATACAAGAGTGTCAACAATAACACTTCATGCATCCTACTACATGGTCACAAATGGAGAGTCAACATCCCATTTTACTAGCACTTGTTACATGCAAAGCAGACTTCAAAGTGCCGAGCTGTTGAAATAGTCATGTAAGTTGCACATACATATTGGATTTTCAAAGGATTACATCAGTACTATGGTTGTCAGTCACTGCTAGTGTACAGTCACCATCAATATGTAAGTGTAATTCCAATCTGTCATGATTCCATTTTCTGTATGTATGCACACTCAAAGTTTCTAATGCCTGATTGAAGTGTGCCCACTCCCAGAGCGTAACTTATCACATGTACATGATGAAAATGTGTAGTGATGTTTTAAAGTTATGTTTTCATAACAGTTAAAGTACAAAATGGCTGCTTCCTGTCCTTCATGCAGGGGACAGATGTCAGTGACCTCATTCCACCGGCGTATGCCGTCATGGCGATAGGCAGTTGGAACCACTGTTCAGCTTCGCATTGGTTAACATTGACGTCTATGGCATACAGGGACCAACGATGATTGCCACCAGTGGTGATGGTGCAGACCGCTGCGGCTGTGGCCGCCATCATCTACAGTGTATCTCACTTGACTCCTGACTCCCTAGCCGTCAAGACTTCCACTGAGTGTGCTGCTGGGAGCCATGATGGCACGTGTTACAGGGGATAGGGCTCCCGCCTTCACAACAGAAGAACTGGAGAAACATGTGGATGGGGTCCTACCCCGGTATACAAAGCTGTGTGGGGCTACAGAACAGCAGGTAGATCGCATTATGGTCATTTTGTTTGCTACATGGGAATGTAAGTATGTTAATATGTGCATGCAGGATGTTCTACTGGAGGTTGTACCTACGGAGATCACTGCTAGTAATGTTGTGTAAGTGTGAAGTCATGTATGATGCTGATATGTGTACTGTTAGTAGGCCTATGAATGTCATAGGTTGTTGGGTCTACATTAATGTGCCTTTCCTTCTGTGTCTCCCAGGCAGGGCGGCGCCCATCAAAAGAAAGGTTTGTGGTAAGCCATTGCCAAGAAAGTACGGGACAATATCCGGTGGAGCACCCACTGCAGGAAGTGGTGGGAGGACCTGTGACACTGGACCCAGAAGACCACAGAGGCCCAGTTGGGAGCGGCCTCCCAACTAGGAAGGGGTGTCCATTGGACCCTGAACCCCCCGATGACCCACATACTGGCAGTGGCCTACCCAGAGTTGGATGGCTGCTGGAGGGCAACACAGCAGCCACAAAGGGGTGAGTTACAGAGAACATTTCCTGTACTGTTTGCTTCAGACTGGAAAGGGTGTGTTAGCCATGGGATAAAAGATGTCTAGTGCAGCTATGACAGTTAATGTAGGTAGGATACAGGTGTACTGTGAACATAAGTAGCTGTGATATGTGAGTATCTGTGCAACATGTTGCCATGGCATTTGTACTGTGCCAAATTGTAGGATATGACATAGACATACAGGATCTTAAGGTGGTTCGAATACACATCTATTCATGTCCATTATGGGTGTCACAGGTAGGTATGACAATGTACTAAGGTCACTCATGGATTGTCTTCTCACAGTAATGATCCTGTATACAAGAGCCATGACGATGTAGAGTAGTACTTGAGTGTTATTGTAGAGGTTTCATGATTGTATATGCACATCAGAGTGTATGCACAATGGGTGTGGAAAAATGTCTATTGACGTTGTCGAGAGTGCATTCTGGTATTTTCAAAGAGTCATGTTGTTGAAATGTACGAATGTGCAATGGGGATTGATATTGACCCTATTTTTCACCCTATTCCCTCCTTTTTGTACTATCCTGTCCTTGTGTGTATTAGCATCAGCAGGCGAAGGAGTAGGGGCACCGGTGAGTGGGGATTTTGCAGCCCATGGGACCCAGGAGGCAGAGACCACTACAGCCGAGGGGACCAGTGGGTTGGAGGGCAAGGGGAGCATCACGGGGGAGACTGGAGCAGATACCACTGATACTGATTCCTTCTCCGATGGAAGCTCCCTGGTGGTGGTGGCACCTTCTGGGACCATCTCAACACCATCCTGTCCATCGTATTCTGGAGTTATTTAGTGGATTAATATATAGATGTACATGTCTGTTTCTTCTTAGTGATCGTGCGTTTTGAGATATTATGGAGATCTTGTTATGACCAATATAAGGTAACTTTATGGATCAGATTTGGTGATGGTTTTGTCTGCTTTCTATTAGGAATAGATAATTAGACAGGATATGCTCAATTTTAATTTGAATTCATTTGCTTATATATTCACTTCAGCACTGTTTACTAATTAGACCAAATCACAAGGGATTGCACATTACATCATTTCCATGTTAGCTAGTCAACAGTATAATTTCATATAAATTGCCACTGGGCGGAAATCAAATATAATATCCGTGATTTACATATCTGGATAGGCACAATTGCTAAAGACTAACTCACTTGCTTATTTCATGCATGTATCAATCAAGCACCATTGTAATAAAGCTTTCAATATAGATTAACAGTGCCTTTCATGTAAATATCAGTATTATCTATTACTAGCCCTGGAGAAGTCCTTTATGGGAACGAAACACGTGTTGGCTATTCCATCTGAACGTTTGGATGACTGGATATCTTTCTAATTGTTGGACTGAGATTATAACATTTTACCAATATGGGCAGAAGATTGATAATGCGAAAACGAATTATGGAAATTTGGGACTGAAAAAAAATTCTCTATGCCCTCTCATTCGATAGTTTTTTGTCTTATGGACTTTTTCCTATCTTTAGCTTTTGACCTATACTCTAAACCAATGATTGAATAAATATATTTGAATTAATAGGAGATGATGTGGAATAAGATTGGTATAATGAATTGTGATAACATACAATAAATGATGTATTGCTTTGTAAAGATTTTTGAATGGTATTTTATTAATTTTTGTGAAAATTTACAATACGTTTACATATGTGTGCCTCGCTTGATTTTGTGTTTCAACACCATCCTCGCCCGCCACCCCCTTACCAGCACTGCCCTTCCATTAGCTCTCTACCCAGTTGCCCCTTCCCGCTCAACCAGGAGGGGGGTGTCTCCTTCGCCGCAGGTACCTCTGTCCCTGCCCCAGTCAACACTGCTCCCGTTCATGCTGAGGCTATTGACCTCCTGAGGTCCACCTCTGTAGGGTAGTCAACCATCGTGAATGCCATCCAGGACCTGGTATCCCAGATGCAGCAGAGCAATGCCCACCTGGAGGGCATTCACAGTGCCTTGACTGGCCTATAGAGGCCATTTCAGGCTCTGGCCTCTTCATTGATGGCAACCAGTGTCCCTAGTACTTATGTTCTCCCTCCTGCTACCTGTGCCCCATCCCAAAGCCCTCTTCCCTGTCCCAGCCAAGCCACACATATAGACATGCACTCACCCAGAGCAACAGACAAGGTACGCAAAGTCAAACACAGGAACCACAAATCACACTCAACACACAAAAGCAGACACAACATCAGCCAATACCTCCCCTGTCTCCCCAGCACCTCCTCCCTTACAGTGACATCACCACTCACACCTACGAGCACTGCATCCTCAATCTCAGTTCCTTTTACAATTTCTGTGGTGCCCTCAGTCACCACATCAGCAAACACTCATACATGCACCCCACGCACAACATCCGCACTCACCACAACCACCATCATTGACACATGCAGCACACCCACCTTACTTGCAGACACCACCCCAACATACATTGACACGACTTGCCTGTCCTCTCGCAGCCTCTCTTCCCCCCTCCTCCCAAAACACATAAACACCCGCACTCAGGCACTCAACATTCCTCCACCTCACACAAACATACTCTGCATACATCTACACCCATATCCAGCACACCTACATGTCCTACAATCACTCCCTCTGTCTCCACTCCCAAAACAGTTTCCCAATCCATCCCCCTTGTTCCTGAGAAGGTTTTCCTTGCCTACCTTGACCTGTTCCCTGAGCCTGTCCCACGCCGTATTGCCCCTTGCCATCCTGGTTCCCTCCCCAGGCCAACTACCTCCACCTCCAAGTCCTCCCATGACCCCTCTTCTACATCTGCTGGCCATCCACCTGCCAAAAAGCCAAAAAAACACCTGCCCCAAAACATAGCTCCAAAGCTCCTGCCCCTCCGTCCAGAGCAAAGGTGAAACCTCCACCCCCTCCCAGACCAAAGCCGAAGGACCCCCATCCCAAACCCAAAACCCCAGCCCCAACTGCAGACCCTTGAGATTCCTGCCTGCCCATTGATGCCCCTACCTTATGGGGGAGGAAGGCAAGGAAGAGTGCTGGAAAGATTTCAAGGTGGCGTTCCATGGCTTCCGCCGAGTCATCTGTGTCCCCGGAGGTGAGTGGGCCCTTTTCTACTTGCTGTTTCCACCAGCCTTTGGGTGGCAGGCGTCCCGCCCCGGAAATCGTGGCGGTCTGCAGTGTTGTAATAGGGTGGGCGGTGCAGTGGCTATCGCCGGCCTGGGGATGGCACCCACCATCGGCGGCAGTCTGGACACACTGGCGGTACTGTTGGCAAACTGCCTTTGTTTCAGTGGGTTGACCACTGTGGTCGTAATAGGCGGCCCGACCGCCAGCGTGGCGGGACCGTTACCACCAATGTCCTAATGATAGCCAATGTGTCTAAGAAAGATATGGATGCTAAATTTCAACTCATTACTAGCTTTTCCAGTGACACAACAGCTATAAATAAGATTTTATGCAAAAATTGGCATGTTCTTAAATTAGAAAGTATTATAAGACCACCAGACCACCCACAGATAACTTATAGGAGGAACAAATCTACTAAAGATCAAACATCTCACAGCCACCTCTCATGTGGTAGTAGGTGGGGAACTTTTAAAGACATTATAGGCTTCTTTCCTTGCACTAAGTGCAAGGCATGTAAAAACAGTGGTAACGTTTTGACGTTTGACATTCCGTGGTGTAAAACACTGAAAAGAATTATGAAATTAATTAATTGTAATACTGCCTTCACCATTTACTGCCTCAGTCCATGCCAATTGAAATACATTGGCAGCACAATACATCCTACTAAGAGACCCATTTTGGAGCACATGAGGGCAACTGACAATCGAAATCCTACATATCCTGTAGCCAGGCACTTCGAATCTCATCACGGAAGTGAAAGAAATTTACTCAAATTTTCTGTATTGATTATATAAGTCAGGAAGAGAGGAGGAAACAGAGTGCTGAAATTACGATGCCTAGAGTCTCGTTGTATCATAGATTCAAAAACATGGGTACCATTAGGTTTGAAGAGCGAATATACCTACGATAGAAACCTTGATACCCTCCTATAGATGAATTATTGTCATGACATGCTTGAGAGAGCTGTGGTAAATAAGGAGCAATACAATGGGGATCCTACACCCTTACGGTTTCCTTACTCTGTATTTAATGAATAGAGAAGCAAGTAAGTAAGAAACAAATGAGCTGCTGCTATATTGTAGGCCCAAAAAAGGCTTTATTACATGAGGTGTATACAGATTATTTGGCAACCGCATCAGTTATGGTTTTTTATGCCAATTTAATACGTGTTTGATTGGATTTTGTAGATAATGAAATGCCACCCAGTAGATATTAGCCTATTCAGGGAATAATTTTATTACTCTTTGGGGTTGTATTTTATAAGTAGAGAGACACATTGACAATGTATTTTGGTTATTTTGAAAATGAGCATGTTCGGAACACTTAAGGTGGCAATGATAATAATTCATTTTCATGTTATATCAAAAGTCATGGGTGATAATTTAAAGATAGTGGTTGTTTTTAAGACATATCTTCAGTATATCAGTCCTTCTTTTATGTTAATGTTGTAGTGGACCTATAAATGGATTTGTATTGTGCCTCATGACGCGAGATGCTGACATTGATAAACTGCGTCTGTTTTGTGAAACTGCATTTAAATAAAAGAATGTTAAAACTTCCCAGTGAGTGCAGACCTTTGTGTTTTGGAAGATTGATATATATCCATAAACATATGGCAGTCACCAGTAGGCAGTTATAATTATAATTTTGCACAAAATTGTCCAAAAAAAGTGTGCCCAAGGGCCTTGTTGTGCATGGAAAGTTTCAGAAAAATCCATCAAGGGGAGCCGGGAAAAAGGTGTGGACGGGGTAAAAAAAGTGAGTTTCCCAGCTCGCTGTACGGAATTACACCAAATTTGACAGAAAGGTAGCTCTTGTTCCAGAAAACACCCTTTTTCTAATTTGGTGTAAATCTATTCAGTAGTTTTTGAGATGTTAAAGGAAAACCAAAATTGTACATCTAGAGGCTCAAATGCTTCGTTAATCCTCCCGATCTCATGCAAAGATCTGATTGACTGCCAACGCTTCAGCTGAGTCTCATAAACAAAATAAAAAAGAACAGGGGCAGGATAGGCCTTGTACAGGGACCCCCCTAGGGACCCACCAGGACAAAAAAGATTTTGTTTGAAAATCAACAGCAAAATTCCCAAATATTCACAAATTTTGATTAAAAAAAAAACAAAGCTTGCTTTTAGTATTGCCTCTAGGTGGGCCAGGTCCCAGGGGCATTGCATAAATATGAAGGAGGGGGTGCATGGGCCACCCTCTTTGGGGTCCAAAAAGCCCTACGGGCCACCACCTTTCTGGGGCCAAATGTAAAATGAATGCAAGGGATCTGCATGGACCGCCACCTCCATGGTGCAAAAATCAAGTATAGATGCTGGGGGCTGTGTGTACCCCGAGGCCCTCCCCCCGGTTCCAGGGCCCACCACCTCCCTTCGGCTATTTTTACAAAGTATGTGAGGAGACTCAGGTCCCCCCTACACTCAAGGGACTGCCACTTCCCCGGAGCAACCTATAAACATATTAAGGGAGTTCCTGTGGACCCCATGGCCCCAGGGACTGACACCTCCCCTGGGCAATGTGTCATAAATATGCAGGGACCTTGTGGCCCCCCATGCCCCAGGCTCTGCCACCTCCCCAGGGCAACAACTGAAAAAATAGGGTGTCCTGTGGACCCCTCTGGGCCCCAGAAACAGCCACCTCCCTGGTGCTACACTTACATTTGAAGAAGGGGATCCATTGTGGACCCCCATCCCCGTGGACCACCACATCCCCAGGGCCAAATTGTAAAGAAGGAAGGGGGCTGCGTGGTCCCCCTCATGGAGCCACATTTGGCCCTGGGGACTGCCACCCACCAGGGCTGGCTTCTGCTACCTTCAGAGGTGCCCACCATCAGGAGGTAGCTGTTTGCTTTTGCTTGGCCGGAGCTGACAGTTCCCGCTGAGCAAAAGCAAACACAACTCCACTTTCAGCAAGCAGGAGCTCAACAATGCTTCTGCTTGCTGTAAGTGGAGTTTTCTTTTCCTTCCCTGCCCGCTAAAATGTGGGCAGGTAAAGAGATTAAATGATTTCTCTCACATACAGGAAGCTGCTATTTGCAGCAGTTCCCTGCATTCAGGAGCAATGCCAGCTCCTGTAGGTGACGGGAGTCGGTGGGACTGCGGGGCCTTCAGACTCCCCCGTGGTCCCCATAAGTCTTAATTGGGTGTACTAGGTGGAGCCAGGGTACCCATGAACATGAGGTCAGGTCCCGGGCGATGGGGTCTCCAGGGCCAAAATCAGCCTAGGGAGGGTGGCCATGTGGCCCCTCCTTTTTCTACCCTATTTATTTGGCCCCGGGCAGATGGTGGACCCTGGGGGTCTGTGCCCCCCACTTTATTTTATTGTTGTAGCCCTGGATAGTGGTGGTTCCTGGAGCCCGCATGGCCCCCCCTTACATAAAGTAGCCTTGGAGAGCTGGTGGTCCCCAGGACCCGGTGGGTCCACACAGCCCCCTTGCAATTTCTTTTTAACAATAGCTCAATGGAGGTGGTTGTCCATGGAGAACAAAGGGTCTGCCCGGCCCCCGCCTCATTATTTAATTGTGACCCTTGGGAGATGGTGGTCCTTGATGCTTGGGGCGGTCCGCACGCCTTCCATCAAGAGTTTAAAGTAGTTGTCCCAGGGAGGTTGTGGTCCCCGGGGCCTAGGGAGGTCTGTGCGACCACCCTATATTTGTTTAATTATTGTCCCAGAGAGGTGGTCGGCCCTGGGACCCTTCTGCGCAGCCCCCGTATCTATTTTTATGCTGTAGCCCCAGGGAGGTGGTATTCCCCCGGGGTCCTTGCTGCCCACATTCTTTTAAATTATGTAGTCCTGGGCATGCAGTCATTCCTGGGACCCAAGGGGAGGGGTCCGTGCAGCCCCCCCACATGTTTTTAAGATCTAGCCAGGCTATGCAGCCAGGCCTTGCTGCCATCCCCCCATGGACAGCCAAAGGCCATGCGTGTTGAAGGATTGGGTGGTTATAGGGGTTGGCTGCAAGGCCTGGCTGCGGGGCAGTCCCTCTGGCCAACCTTCTCTGTGCCTTCAAATTACCTTACATTGAAAAAAAAACATAGAAATTTACTGAAAAACTAAAGGTTAGAGGGATGTTATGGTTAGGAAATAGAATTTAAAAACCATAGAAATTCACTTGAAAAAACAAAGGTTACAGGGATGTTATAGTTAGATTCTGAATTTACTTGTAAAAAACCATAGAAATTCAGCAGTTATAGTTATGGTTAGCTCAAGTAACTATATCTCATGCCCTAAGGTAGCTATAACTCGCACCCTACATATTACATCACTCATGACATCTTTGATAACATCATTCATAATATCACTGTAACATTTTCATGAAAAAACTGTGCTTGACAGGGCTGCAAGTTTAGTTACCTTAGGGCACGATTTACAGTTACTTGAGTTAACCATAACTATAACTGCTGAATTTCTATGATTTTGTGTGAGTAAATTCAGATTCTAAATATAATATCCCTCTAGCGTTTTGTTTTTTAAACTAATAGACAGACAGACAGATAGATAGATAGATAGATGTCATCCTAGCCTATGTCAAGATATTAACAGATTTCCATTTCTTTGCTACAGAGTCTTTACAGAGGGATTCTGGTGACACTGTGGGCATCTCTTAGGGAAGCCAGTCCCAAAGCTTGCATCACATACTGAGCTGTATGTACATTAAGTGATCCCAAGCAGTACACATGGCAGCTACATATTCCTCAGGTCACCTCTTGCTCAGTAGATGGCAGCGGGAGAATTTGGCAACATGTGGCTTCTGGGTAAGTACTCCAGCACCAGACAAGTCTGATTTGTATCATTGTTGTGTTAATTTACACAAATATTATAAATCACTAATCCTAATGACACATACCTGGCCCCAACAGATACTGCATACTTTACAGATACAAGAGGGACATGCACAAATAACGCCTTTCTTTGCTCCTCTGGTGATGCTGCATGTGTACTCTCCGCTTATCCCCTCTCACCTGACAGACGTGCAACAACTGTATCTCAGCATAGATGCAATATGGTACATGAGCCATCATTGAGCACACTTTTGGTCTCCTAGAGACGTCATTCAAATGTCTTGATCATAAGGGGGGTTGCTTCTGTACTCCCCTGAAGTTGTGTGCAAGATAATAGTAGCCCGTTGTGTCTTGCACAATATTGCAGTAAATCACTCCTTACACATACTCTGGACCCTAACCTAGGTCTGAATGTGGGAAACCAGGCCATTGTACAAAACAGAGGGCAGGGTATGCAGGAACCAGTTGTGTTACGGCCTTTATGTGGTTTCAAAGTTTGTTGTTAATGATGATTGGTGGAAATGTAACACTCTGTCCATAAATGCTATCCTGATAATAAGCAGTAAGGCCCACATAAGGTATGTAATCATCATGACTGGTGAACTAAGGGCCTTATAACTGTTACATGCACTAGTGAAGGTATGGATTAAGCAATGCCTAGTGTTGGAATGAGAGGGGTTAGGTTGTTGGATGTTGTATCATGCATGTGCTTTGTATGTATTTTGTTCCATTTGTTGAGCCTGCAGGCTGCTGTAAACTTAACATGACACTAACATTGAAAAGATTTTAAATAAACAGGCAAATGTATATTTGAATGTCAATTAAAGTTAAAGAAAGGAAGTAACTGGGGTGACCTGCACCGCTTAATGTAAAGACATCTTGCAGTATATGTGACATCTTGCAACATGCATGAAAAAGTATGATAAAGTCTCTTCAATATTCTAACAGGGTATTTCATTAACGTGCAGAACTGTTTCACTTTAGTACAACAGATTGTATTGGTGCTTGCAGAGTAGTTTTTTTTAAGGGATAGTTTTCAGACATGAATTTGGTAACATTAATTCTTCCACTCTCCCCCACCCTGACAACGATGCCAATAGTGAATTAAAAAGTAAACCATTTGTATTGTGCACTCTTTGGGTGGCGTTTGTTCCTATTACACATGAACATCCTCATAGATTATTCAATCAAACACTGGAGAAAGGTTTATATAGCACACATCCTAAAGCCATGTATTTCAAGGGTCTCTGTTATGTACTTTTGCTGAAAGAAGAGGGAAAGTGAAATAAAACAATTGTCTAGGCTCAGATAATTTGGTTAAGTGGAGGAACTGGGATAAATCACAGATTTTCTGCTTTCACATTGTGCAGTTCAGCCACCAGATGTATATGCTTCACTTAACCTACACCCACCTTACCGCCTTAAGAGCATAAACATTTTGTGAAATCACTATTAGGTGTACTTACCAGGGTCTACCATCCGCCCAGTATGTGGTGCCTGAACAGATGTCACACCCGTTTGTGGAGCAGAGATCACGTTGGGCTGTGTTTTTCTGGCCAACGTCACAGGGCCTAAAATGATATGATTGTATTTAGTTTACCATCTAGCGGACACATGTAATGACCCACATTTCCTAGTTCAGTTCACATGTTTGAGACTATTGATGTTTTTTATATAAAATATCCATGGGTCATCTGATCACAGCCCAGTAGATAGGACCCTCTTCTGGCTATATTTATGTGCCAGTTTGTGCTGATGGTATGGGTTGATACGCCCCACAATGTTGCCTCCCTGCAAGTGCAGTGACCCCTGCTCCAGTGGATGACCCTACTCCGGCTGTATGTTACAAAAAAAATGAGAAGTTAACAGACAATATCAACAAATGATGATTATGAACAACAATTCACATATTTACTCAATTGCATTTACAAGACAACAGTGATTGTTACTTAATCAGGCACATTTTCTAGTGCCATTTACCGGTGTAAAATGAAAGCACCAGTAGTGATGGGCCACTGTTTGTGAATGAAAAATTGGAAGCTACCATTTTCATCACAAAGGATTCCGGGACTCGTAGTGCAATAGACAAAATGAGACACATGAGAGTCTAGCTCACAATGAATGTTTGCACAAACTTGAAGTGACTTCCATAGTCACATTTGCAGTGTATTGTACACATTGATCATTTAAAGTTATTGTCTAATTCATCACATATTAACTGGAACCATATTGAGTTTGTCAGTCACAGACAGCCCTTGCAGCTTGAAGGGGAGCATGGGGGAATGGACGTGCCTCTCACATAGGGTGAGTCTGAAGCAGGTTCCAGTTGGTCCACCACAGAGAGCTCTGGACACCTCTATCCTGGTGAACTTCTCCTTCACCCTTCTCTTCTCATTCTGCCATTTCTTATTAATGTCTGTGGCAGTACGGATGTCCACTCCCAGTGCACTAACTGCATTTGTCGACTGCTGCAATGTGTCGCACTAAGGAGGTAGAGTGGAAGGCTATGCAACTTCTTGTAGTTTCTCAGTACAAAATTGACAATCATGTGTGTCTCCTCTTCTGTATAGTTCTCTACCTCCCCAAAGGTAACAAGGCAAAAGGTTGTAAGCCACAGAGCAGGCAGGTGCAGATTCAGTGTGGAAAAAGGAGAGCCCTGTGTGTGTGCTGTTTTAATGTGGTTTGTAGTGCAGGGGTTGCAAGTGGTATTAATTGTCCGCAGGTGTATAAAATTACACTTACTCTGCCCCGATTGCAGAGATTCTGCTCTGAGTGTGGAGATTTCATCCTGAGTGCAAAAACTCCTCCCTGAGTGTGGATGTCAAGATACTACTCCTAAATTACCTGTGTGAATACCAAGACGTAAACTTAGACTTTTGGTCTAAGTTTACCTTTGTGAATTAGCCCCTTACTGTGTCAGTGTTGCACTAGTTCCGAACCATGCTGTCGAGGAGATGCGTTGAATCTAGAGGATAAGCATCGAAGTTCCCTGTGCCTCAATCCATCAGAGCCGAGGTGCAATGGAGTTCAGATGCAGGTGCTGGACGCGTCGACGTTGAGTCGATTTGATCCGCTGATTCTGATGAGCACAGTGGCTGTAATGCAGAGTTTGGCGTCTTCGTCAAGGCCATCATCAATGGGGAAGCAAGAGCTTTGCGCAGAAGGAAATGTCACAGTGCTAGTTCCGAAAGCGATGCACCAGTTTCATCTACACAACAGCAGAGATGCGCCAGTTCTGTCCCTGAATGGCAGAGATGTGGAGGTTCTGCTAGAGGAGAACCTGAATATCTACCTCCACGGGCCCAGGACTGGGGTGGCACCACTTGGCAGGTCAGGCTCTTATCTGGCAGAGTCCAGTTGGGTTGGTTGAAAGTCTTTCATGTCCCTGATACTTACAATCAGAAGACCAGTTGGCTGGCCCTTGGAGTCACTCTGGATTCTGGGTTGGAGAGCTGCAGGTCAAGTCCTTCTCACCCATGCAAGGAGGGCAGCAGGCATCAGGTCAGCACAGCCAGGCAGCAGTTCTTCCAGAGCAGCAGTCCAGCAGAGTGGCAGTCATTGTAGCAGCATAGCAGTCCTTCCTCCTCGCAGGTACCCACAGGTCCAGAAGTGTACTGAGGTAGTAGGATCTGAGGTCCAGTTCTTATACCGAGCAGTGCATTTGAAGTGAGAGAGACTTCAAAGAACTCTATGAAGTGCACAGAGGTCCTCCCTTTCTGCCCTGGCTCCAGACTCACTATGGGGGGGGGGGGGGTTTGCAGCCCTCTGTGTGGGGACAGAACAGAGCCTATTCAGGTGTGAGGCTGTGACCAACTTCTCCACCCATCATGTCGGGAGGGCCCATCAAGTCACACCTAAATTCCCATTGTTTGCGGCTCTCTAGAGGGAATAAACAAAGCCCAGATGTCACCCACCCAAGACAAGTGATCAGCGACAGGCTGCAGGCACACAGGGCTCAGAGCAGGAAAATCCCAACTTTCTAAAAGTAGCATTTTCAAAATTGTAACAATAAATCCGACTTTACCATTAAAGAGGCTTTATCATTACAATTCCATAGGTATTAAACATGACAGATGTACCTCCTTGGAATCAGGAATTACCACTTATTGAATGTAATAAGGGCTCCCCAATGTTATTTTGTTAGAGGGGTAGGACTCATAGTAGAGAAAAGTGGATTTGGGAGTTTTTCACTACCAGGAGTATATGCCCTGCCTTTTAATTACATAGCATCCTGCCCTATGGGCTACCTAGGGCCTACTTTAGGGGTGACATATGTAATAAAAAGGGTGTTTAAGACTTGGCAAAGGATTTTGATTATCAAGTCGTCATGGCAGTGTGACACTGCATCCATGTTGCAATGTCAGACCTGGGACATGTTTAAAGGGCTACTTAAGTGGGTGGCACATCAGTGCTGCAGGCCCACTGGTAGCATTTAATTTACAGGCCCTGGGCACATGTAGTGCACTTTACCAGGGATTTATAAGTACATTAAACTTGCCAATTAGGTATATACTCACCAAACCATGTTTAGGGTAGTGAGCACAAGCACTTTATCACTGGTTAGCTGTGGTAGCCCAGAGTCCTAAGGCCAACAAAATCAGCAATATTGGAGGCAAGCGGTCAGAAAGTCTGGGGGAAGACTAACCCCCAAGGCTGACAGAGTTATCACCTTTTGAGGAAATACTTGGGGCCATATTTATACTTCTTGACGCACAACTGCGCCAACGCAGTTGTGCGTCAAAAAAGTTAACGCCGGCTAACGCCATTCCAAAGCGCCATGCGGGCGCCTTATTTATGGAATGACGTTAGCCGGTGGAGCTGACTGGTGTGCTTAAAAAAAAATGACCCACACCAGGCAGCGCCGGCGTAGGGGAAAATGGAGCTTGGGCGTAAAAAAATGGGGCAAGTCGGTCTGAGGCAAAAAATCTGCCTCAACCCGATTAGCGCCATTTTTTTTGACTCCCACCCTCTATTGACATGACTCCTGTCTTAGCAAAGACAGGAGTCATGCCCCCTTGCCCAATGGCCATGCCCAGGGGACTTCTGTCCCCCGGGCATGGTCATTGGGCATAGTGGCATGTAGGGGGGCACAAATCAGGCCCCCCTATGCCACAATTTTTTTTTTTTTAAATTACTTACCTGAACCTACCTTAAGTTCCCTGGGATGAGTCCCTCATCCTTGGGTGTCCTCCTGGGGTGGGCAAGGGTGGCAGGGGGTGTCCCTGGGGGCATGGGAGGGCACCTCTGGGCTCCTTCCGAGCCCACAGGTCCCTTAACGCCTGCCCTGACCAGGCGCTAAAAAATGACGCGAAAGCAGCTGGACGTCATTTTTTTTGACCCGCCCACTCCCGTGCACCATTTTTGCACAGGAGTTTAAATAAGGTGCACATGCCTTGGAGTCATTTTTTAGACGGGAACGCCTACCTTGCATATCATTAACACAAGGTAGGTGTCCACGCTAAAAAATGACGCTAACTCCAAGATCTTTGGCGCTAGACGGGTCTAACGCCAAAGTATAAATATGGAGTTAGCTTTGCGTCGGATTTGCGTAAAAAAAAATGACGCAATTCCGGCGCAAACAGAGTATAAATATGCCCCTTGGAGTTGAACTTGTGAATGTGGTGCACTTGTCATTTCAACACTTCATTGAAACACTGGGGCCAATAAAACAGCTTACAAGGGGTAGTGTTGTAACCGTGACATTTATAAGGCCTTTTACTGTTTGTATATTATTTGGTCTCACCTACATACAACATTAGGTGCATGATGATAGACCACGTCATCACACATGATGTATCACACACCTTACAACACACATAACACACATAACTTATAGAAACAGGGTCTGAGTAAACCTTCTTCAGCGTGTGGTGCAGTGAAGTGTCAACTTTCAGGTGCTGGCTCAATGGGCTGTCTATTACATTTTGAATCAGCTATTGGCAATGCACAGATGTATATATGTTTCCAAGGTAGTGTCTCTTCTTCTTTTCATACACACACCAATATTAATAAGGATGTGCCCTTCTGTTTGTGTGCACAACCAATAAACTGTATTCATTTTAAAATTGTGTACACACACAAACACACAGATTGATGGACAAGCACACGTCTTGACACGATATGTAGCAGCATGATGAACAATAGTAAACTGGCTACCTAGTAAACACACAGGTTTCACAAAACAGCAGAAGAAGAACAAGCATATGGCTTGGCAACAAAGGGAGAGGCATGAAGGGCAAAGACAAAATGGCAGCCTGCCTTCAATCCCCTTAAATTGGGGGACAGCCTACCCTTCACCAGGGCAGTTATTATCAGATTGCACACTCAAACTTTACAGTTCCCAAGCAGGAACTGGCACACTAAAACGAAAACGATCAGGGCTTAGAGGCTAATATTCAAAGGCTTCCTGTATATACGGGATGGGCTGCTTTATTCAGCATCTAAGTTCGTATTAATTGATCATTCAATTGCAAAGCGTCTCAGTTCAAGATAGTAAAAGCAAGTAGCTATTGAGGCATTGCACTGATGGTCTCTGTCACACATGTCTGGAGCTGAGGCTGCTGGAGTCTATCTAAGTCTTCATCTGGTGTTCTTAGAGGTCACACACTACAGGTGGTAAAGGAAGTTTGGATGCTTTGATTTCTTGGACATCGTGATCTCTGCTGCTGGAAGCATGGGCCTTGAATAATAAGAGATATGGCACCACCACTGCATAGAAGAAATAAAAAAGGAGCTGGGTACTTTAAATTGAGCTGGCCGTGCGGCACCTTAAGCAAGTCTTGACATTTTAACCAGCAACAGGTGGGGTGCTGGTTGTAAAAGTCCATTTATACCCTTGGAAAACAGGAGCAAAAATGCAAAGTACAAAGTACTGTTGGATGATGTGGTTGAGCTAGAAACAGAGGTATCAAACTGGTCACAAAAACTAGTAGTAATTTATGACTAGTATTTTTGCAAATTTTGCAAACCGGCCTATGTACAACTAGGTTGGTTGTACCATTAGATCGGTTCGTAAAATTCTGAATTGGAGTGGGTCACAGATTGACCTACCTCATTTAAATTATTAATGTAGGTCACTGATTATGACTCACTACATTTGGTGGCAATCTCAGGGATGGTGGCCTGTAAGGGTCAGCAGACCACTATGTCTGTGAGTGCTTTTAAATTAAAAAAATGTTTTTTTTAAAGCTACCCAATTTCATAATAGGAAAGTGGTTGCTTTAAAAAAAAAAAATAATTTCAAAACGTTTCTGTGAGTTTCCCCCTGAAACTTTTTCTAAAATTCACAAGGAGAAGGGGTCCAATGGCTCTCCTTCCTTTTGTGAATGTGTCACCATCCCCAAGTTGGAAGTCAGTAACTTTTCAATGGTTTACAACTAGAATTACGGTTCTTAACCTTACATTCCAATTTGCAATTTGACAGGGATGTCTACAAAATGCCTCTCTAAAATTGCAATTCAGTAACCAATAAGAAAGCCATTTTAGTTTTCAGTAAACATTTGCCAACTCTGAAATGGCTTTCAAACGTTAGGACAACTGATTTTGTGGTTTCGAACTCTTGTGTGATACAGACTGTTCACGACCGCATGATACTTTAGCACAACTGGCCCCAAAATCACAAACACCTGCCTTTAGACTGCGATGGTAAACTTGGGGGGAAAGGGCTCATTTTGAAAATGCACAAATTCACATAGTTAATTTGAGCATTGGCAAAATGTGATGTGTGTTTTCAAATTGTTTCACATGCATACAACTTGCAGAGACATCGATGTGGCAAAAGCAGATTCTAGCACATCCTAGATGTATAGAAATGTCTTGTAATGTGACCCTTACTAGTGAATAATTGAAAAAAAGTGCTAGTTCTCCAGCATTAAATGTTTGCTAAAAACAAAAGCAAAATATAACAAGCATTGATAAAGCCAAAAGGATGGCTGACAATGCTAATGCTATTGGCTTTGACAAAGCTTATTTGTGATTGCACCTTCTAAGGTGCACCCACTTAACTCTGAATTTCTCTTTTTAAGTGTTTGTGATAATGACAGCACAGCTCTGAAACATTGAGAAATGGCTGACTCTGGGTTTACAAGCTTGCCTGTCTGGACTGGGGTCTGTACCTTACGAGTTACAGTAACTCGGAAAAATTCAGATTTAAATATATGCCCTTGTTGGAAATGGCTCTTTCTGCAGGGTTATCCCCAAACGTTTTGCCTTTCTCCACCTATTATTTATTTTTCTGACTTTTGTTGGCTTTAGGACTCTGGGCACTTTCCACTGCTAATCAGGCTAAAGTGCACATGCACTCTTCTCTAACACTTGGTATGATTGGCTCACACCTGTTTGGCATATTTATTTTACCTGTAAGTCCCTTGAAAAATGGTATACCATATACATAGTGCCTGTAATTTAAATGCTACTAGTGGGCCTGCACCTCTGATTGCGCTAACCACTGAAGTAGCCTTTCAAACCTGTTGCAGGCCTGCCACTGCAGTACCTGAATGCACAGTTTACTGCCACCTTGACTTGGCATTTCAAACTACTTGCCAAGGCCTACACTCCACTTTTACTACACCTAAGTCACCCCTAAGGTAGGCCCTAAATAGCTCTATGGGCAGGGTGGTGTGTATGAAAAAGGTAGGACATGCACTTTTATATTTTACACGTTCTAGTAGTGACAAACAACCTGTTTCGTTTTTCACTACTGTGAGGGCTGCTCCTCTCATAGGTTGGCATTGGGAATGCCCTTATATATTTTTACATGGTAATTTCTGACCTAAAATGAGTAGCATTTTCCTGTTTGGTTTGTTTGGAATGGTAGTAAGAAATCCTGTTAATGATGTAGTCGAATTTTACATTACTATTTTAGAAATGCCACTTTTAGAAAGTGGGCATTTCTCTGTGCTTATAACTGTCTTTTAAGTAGCTTACGACCTGCAAGGATTTTGTTACTACTTGACCTTCACTTCAGCAACTGCTCATGGTGTATGAATCTGTACTTCACCCAGGAAGAACCAAGCACATCAACTTTGCAAAAGATAGTGCTGCCTAATCACTGGCTAGGGCTAAGGCACTCTATGATTAGCTTACTCAGCAGGAACCCTGAGTCACAGCTGTGCACCGCCATTAAATGAAGTCTTTGGCTGCATCAGTTGTTCATGGCAGCAGGGAAGTCCTACCCTGCACTGGTGCATCTCCAATGTGCTCAGTTCCCATGCCGAGGAGAGAGGAGAGGAACCAAGTGCCTGTCTGCTGTTCCTCGTCTAGGATGGCTCAAGCTGAGGAAGCCTCACTGGCTGAGGGTACAAGTTGCCAGGCAACATTGGTCTCCACCTAGCCCTTGGAGCGGGGAGGCTGCTGCAGTCTTGTCCGATCCTGAACTCAGCACACTGCCACAAGGTCCTGTGCCCCAGACCAATGTGGGCCCAAGGGAGTATCAAGGCTTTCCTGCTCTCATGCCTGAGAAGCATGCTTTTCATCTTGAGTTACCTACTTCCGCTACAGAGACCCTATCAGTGGGAGGTAGCTGGGCTTTATTTAGGAACTTGCCCTAAATTACCATATCACCCCAAGTAGACATGCAGATGATTCCATGCCTCACGATTAAGTCGTCATTCCCTTTTCTTGACCAAGTGCTCCACAACCTCTGTACTCCTCTAATAGGGGTGCTGGAATCTTAATGCCTGTGTGGGCTTCTTAGCATGGATACGGTAAGGATGAGAGATGATGACAGATGTACTTGCAGTGATACTTGTTGTTTTATGTAGTGACCTAACCATGCCCAGATGTCCTAAGGTATATTATTTTTGCTGATGGCACTGTCAGAATAATGAGTACTACGTCAATAAGGGGAATATTATACACAGTATTTGTGAGCGACCTCTGACCCTGCATCCTTGCAGGCAGGTCGCTTCCTCCTCACCACTGCTCCGGTAAGTGCTGCCATTGTTTTGGGCTTGTTTGGTCTGTCTGGGCTTGTCTGGGCTTGTCTGGGTTTGTCTGGGCTTGTTTGGGCTTGTTTGGGCTTCTTGACTTCTCCTCTCCCGGAAGGCCTGCCCCCCTCTCTCCTCCTCGGAGCTCTTCCCGCTCCTAACTCCTGCTGCCCCCGCACTTCCATTGGAGGTTTCCCTCCCTCCTCCCAGCTGCCACTCCCTCCTACCTCCCCTCTTATGCCGGCCGCAGCGCGAGGTTAGAAGCGACCTCTGACCCTGCATCCTTGCAGGCAGGTCGCTTCCTCCTCACCACTGCTCCGGTAAGTGCTGCCATTGTTTTGGCTTGTTTGGGCTTGTCTGGGCTTGTTTGGGCTTCTTTTTGCTTCTTGACTTCTCCTCTCCCGGAAGGCCTGCCCCCCTCCCTCCTCCTCAGAGCTCTTCCCGCTCCTAACTCCTGCTGCCCCCGCACTCCCATTGGAGGTTTCCCTCCCTCCTCCCAGCAGCCACTCCTTCCCACCTCCCCTCTTATGCCATCCGCAGCGAGAGGTTAGAAGCGTCCTCTGACCCTGCATCCTTGCAGGCAGGTCGCTTCCTCCTCACCACTGCTCCGGTAAGTGCTGCCGTTGTTTTGGGCTTGTTTGGCTTATCTGGCCTTGTTTGGGCTTGTTTGGGCTTCTTGGCTTCTCCTCTCCCAGAAGGCCCCGCCCCCTCCCTCCTCCTCGGAGCTCTTCCCGCTCCTGACTCCTGCTGCCCCCGCGCTCCCATCGGAAGTTTCCCTCCCTCCTCCCAGTTGCCACTCCCTCCCACCTCCCCTCTTATGCCGGCCGCAGAGCTAGGTTAGAAGCGACCTCTGACTCTGCATCCTTGCAGGCAGGTCGCTTCCTCCTCACCACTGCTCCGGTAAGTGCTGCCATTGTTTTGGGCTTGTTTGGGCTTATATGGGCTTGTCTGGGCTTGTTTGGGCTTCTTGGCTTCTCCTCTCCCGGAAGGCCCCGCCCCCCTCCCTCCTCCTCAGAGCTCTTCACGCTCCTGACTCCTGCTGCCCCCCGCACTCCCATTGGTGGTTTCCCTCCCTCCTCCCAGCTGCCACTCCTTCCCACCTCCCCTCTTATGTCGGCTGCAGGGCAAGGTTAGAAGCGACCTCTGACCCTGCATCCTTGCAGGCAGGTCGCTTCCTCCTCACCACTGCTCCGGTAAGTGCTGCCATTGTTTTGGGCTTGTTTGGGCTTGTTGGCTTCTCTTCTCCCGGAAGGCCCTGCCCCCCTCCCTCCTCCTCGGAGCTCTTCCCGCTCCTGACTCCTGCTGCCCCCGCTCCCCTGCACCCCCATTGGAGGTTTCCATCCCTCCTCCCTGCTGCCACTCCCTCCCACCTCCCCTCTTTTGCTGGCCGCAGCGTGGATGCGCGCAGCGGGCGTGCCGCTGGCATGCCAAAGGCAAGCCCGTCTGCACCTGCCCGCGCCAAGACAGTGCCCAGCGGCAGACCCCCTGGCCAACACACCTCGTGCGCCACCGAGCACCTTTACACTGCCAACAAACTCCACACCCTTATCCAGGACGCTCCTCCATCGGCTTCCAGTCCACACCGACGCGCACCAAAGGACCCTTCTCCTGCAAAGCCTGCAATTTCACCTGCAACTTAACCTCCAAACCCCAAATCAAAACAGACAACTGCCTAAGATGCATCCTACTTAACACCCTCTCCGTCCACAAACATGCAATTGAATTCTGGGATCTCCTGACCACATACTCGGCCGACGTCGCATTTCTCACCGAAACCTGGATGAATTCGGCCTCGGAACCAGACGTAGCCATAGCCATACCAGAAAACTACAAGATCACCAGAAGAGACCGAATCAACAGACCAGGAGGAGGAATCGCCATAGTCCACAAAAACACCATGAGAGTCTCCACCAACTCCCATGACACCATCAACTCCGCCGAGCACCTCCCTTTCAAAATCCACATCAACGCCAACAACACACTTAGAGGAACACTGGTCTATAGACTCCCTGGACCCAGACCGCAGTTCTGCGACGACATCGCCGACGCAATCAGCTCCCAAGCCCTCGCCTCAACAGACTACATCCTCCTCGGTGACCTAAACTTCCACCTAGAAAATAACAACGATATCAACACTACCAACCTAATCGACAACCTCGCCAACTTCGGCCTCAAGCAACTCGTCACTACACCCACCCACCCACAGGCCACACACTCGACCCCATCTTCTCAGCCAGCAACCACGTCTCTTTCAGCCACACCACTGAACTCAGCTGGACAGACCACTGCTGCATCCACTTCTCCTACCAGACACCAGTCACTCACCACCACCGCACTCAACACCCCTGACGCAACTGGAGCAAAATATCAACGGATCAACTGATCTCCACTCTCGCCCGGGCCCCATCCCTTGGGACCCGGGACCCCAACACAGCCACCACCAACCTCCATCGCTGGATAGAAGATTGCGCCAACACCCTCGCACCGCTCAAAAAAAAAACCAAACACCTCCCACAGAATTAAGGCCAGCTAGTTCACCCCAGAATTACAGGAATCCAAACGGCTATGTCGCAGAATGGAAAAAACCTGGCACCATGACCCTACCAACTCCAACTACATCGCTTTCAAGGATGCCCTACGCAAACATCGCAAACTGATCCGCACCACCAAAAGGACCCACTTCAAAAACTGCATCGACGCCAACGCTCACAACGGTAAAGAGTTCTTTGACATCGTCAATGAGCTCCCCACCCCCAGGACCTGCTCCAACGAACCCCCGCCATCACAGGAGATCTGCAACTCACTGGCAACCCACTTCAGTTGAAAGATAGAAGAAATCCACAATAGCTTCAAACCCCAGACCCACCAGCTGACTACAAACACCCAAGAACCCAACGCTCCAAGCAACACCCACCTCCTCCATACCTGGACCCCCGTCAACATAGAGGACACCGCCACCAACATGGCCTCCATCCACTCCGGATCACCATCGGACCCCTGCCCACACCATATCTTCAATAAGGCAAACATCATCGCCCCCCACCTCTGCAAAACCATCAACAGCTCCTTCGAGTCAGCCACCTTCCCAGAAAGATGGAAGCACGCAGAAATCAATGCCCTGCTGAAGAAACCAAAGGCAGACCCAGACGACCCCAAGAACTACCGGCCGATCTCCCTCCTCCCCTTACCAGCCAAGGTCATCGAAAAAATCGTAAACAGCCAACTATTCCGGTTCCTGGAAAACAGCAAGGTACTCGACACCTCCCAATCTGGATTCTGCAGAAACCCCAGCACAGAGACTGCACTCATTGCTGCCACAGACGACATTAGGTCCATGCTCAACAAAGGAGAAAAATCAGCACTCATCCTCCTGGACCTCTCCACAGCTTTCGACACGGTATGTCATCACACTCTCTGCACACGCCTCCACAACGCTGGAATCCGCGACAAGGCACTCGACTGGATCTCGTCATTTCTCTCAGGCAGAACCCAGAGAGTCTGCCTCCCACAGTTCCTGTCAGAAGCCTCCAGAACCATCTGTGGTGTTCCCCAAGGATCTTCGCTCACCCCTACTCTCTTCAACATTTACATGGCCCCCCTCGCCAACATCGCACAAACCCACCACATCAACATAGTTTCCTACGCAGACGACACTCAGCTCATCCTCTCCCTCAGGAAAGACCCTACAACTGCAAAGAACATCCTCCACAACGGACTTCACGCCATCGCCAGCTGGATGGAATCAAGCCACCTCAAGTTAAACACAGACAAGACAGAAATCCTCATCTTTGGCACCAACCCCTCAACTTGGAATGACTCCTGGTGGCCCACCTCCCTAGGAACCGCGCCCTCACCGACCACCCATGCACGCAACCTAGGCTTCGTCTTGGACTCCACACTCAGCATGACTCAGCAGGTCAATGCCATCTCCTCTTCCTGCTACAACACTCTCCGCATGCTCTGCAAAATCTTCAAGTGGATTCCCGTCGAAACCAGGAAAACTGTCACCCACGCCCTGGTCAGCAGCCGATTGGACTACAGAAACGCTCTATATGCAGGAATAACAACCAAACTCCTAACAAAGCTGCAAAGAATCCAGAACGCATCCGCCCGCCTCATTCTGGACATCTCACGCCACGACCGTATTTCCCCCACCTCAGAGACCTTCACTGGCTACCAGTATCAAAGAGGATCACCTTCAAACTCCTCATCCACGCACACAAGGCGCTCCACGACACAGGCCCAGCCGACCGCAACGACAGACTCACCTTCCACACCCCCACCCCCAATCTTCGCTGCGCCAGCCTCGCCCTTGCCTCCATCCCCCACATCCGCTGCACCACTGCCAGAGGAAGATCCTTCTCTCACCTAGCCGCCAAGACCTGGAACTCCCTACCGCTCCACCTTCGCCAGACCCAAGACCTCTTGACATTCAGGAAACGCCTCAAGACATGGCTCTCCGACCAGTAGCTCCCCCCCGCGCCTTGAGACCCTAACGGGTGATTAGTGCGCTCTATAAATCCCTGATTGATTGAATGATTGATTCATGCCTTTTTTTGGTCTTAAGATACATATAAAATGCAGAAACATTTTTATAATCCTGTGTGGAGTATCTTTTGTGGTGTATGTATTGTGTCACTGGGGTGAGTGTGTTGCACAAACACTTTACACATTGCCTCTGGGGATAAGTGTGACTGCTCTGTGCCAAGCTATCAGGGGGTGAGCACAGGTTCTCTTTGATGTGTAACTTACTTGCCCTGACTAGAGTGCCGGGTTCTGCCTGGCTTAGGTGCATACCCTAGCCAATCAGAAACCGCATTTCTAACACCACTTCAGAAAGTGAAATTAAAAAAAAAAAAAAACACAGCTGTGCCCCGGCAAACCCATTCTTTCATGATACAGAAACTGATGGCCTTCTGACACTCTGACAGTCTTTTACGTAGAGCACGTAGAAGAACAAACTAACAAGCAAATGTCCCAAACACACAGATCTCTTGTGCTAGAAGGATCTTGCGCTTGACAGTGTGGGCATAAACAACAGGTCATTGGGAGAAAATGAGATGCGTTTGTTGCTTTGTAAGGAGACAAAGAAGGAAAGAAATATGGGAAACGTGTAACTATGTAAACTGATGCGGGCCGACAATCTTAAATTCATGACAACTTATTTTCATAGAAAACATGTGAGCCAGCGCTTAATTTGAGCCAGTAATATTTGATGGTCGGCACTTAAATGGCAACACCGGCACTTCTGACAGTCTGCCACATGGTGGCGCTGTTTCTCTAATTTAAAGCAGAGCACAGTCATAGTTGTTTATAAATTCAATTTACATTAAAAATGAGTAATACCTGCCACCCAAGCAGTTCTTATAGATTTGAGGGACTGGAATAGTTTGAATTGTCACACTTGTAGAAGTGTGATAATTAGTAGGTGTCTTAGTAACTTCATTGGCAGTACTGGCAGGGATAATTGGTGGTACAAGCTGTAGTGGGCTCCTGACGAAGGCCCTGGCACCTTTGTTTTATTACAAATTAAGCACTGCTGTAAACACATGTTAAATAATGGCTGTTAGTTACAAGCATGTATAATATTTAAGAAACAAAAATAGTTTAAAGAACCTTTTTGGTGATATTATCCTGCTACCCAGGCGCTTTCAGACATCACCAACAGCAAGGCTTTGATAACTGATGTGCATCCCTCATACTTACTTATCAGAGGCAACTCCTTGCAAAGTTTAACTCTCTTACTCTCCATTGTATGTTTAGCTCGTTGATATACTGAACCCTCTCCAAAGATTTTACAATGTAGTATATAAACTGTAAAACACATGTTTGTGTGACAAATAGGCCTGGAGTTACTACTACTGGGATACTGGTAACTATGAGTTGGCAAAACCCGGTCAATTTACAAGTTGGACCCTGACGATCTGCAATGAAAGCAGGAATTACCAAGCAAAACAAAAAAAGTTGCATGATCGGGAGACAGCAGAAACATGTCATATCTCCTATTATATAGTGCATTTCTGCTGTCTCCTACACTGGCGCACTGTGTGCTACCTGGCACCAAAGTAGGCATCCTTGCACTTTTGTGCAAGGGTGCCTGCATTCGAGGCATACCTTCCTGCACAGAAACAATGCTGAGAAGCATTTTCCTCTTTCTATGTGTGCTGCAGAATACACCATGCATAGAAAGAGGAAGTAACAAGGAGAAAGTATATTTCTCCTTGTTACTCCTGCTTTAGGTATGCATAACTTATTGGCACAACCCCAGGTTTGCTCACATTATTCAATCAGGAATTGGTTCATAATCCACAGGTGCATCTATGGTAATCGCCCATGAAACACCTCCCTGGCACAAAGTAACGCAAGACAGAACTATGCACTGCTTTGCATTAATTTGTATTTACTAAACCATGCAAAGCCACTCAAAGTTGATTTGCATGCCTTAGTAAATGCCAAAAACGATTTTGTGTGGGGCTGCACTGTAAAAGTGATGCAACCCCAACACAGCATCTTAGTAAATCTGGGCCATAGTGTTTAGGTGGGAGGAGTTAGAACATAGGAGAGTTTGTGCACAATACAACTTCTGGAGGAACGTTCCTCTACTGAGTTGCAAATCTAGCCACCTGTCGATAACCAACTCTAACTGTGTTAATGAATACCATGCTGGGGAGCTGTCCTTGGATTTTACCACTGATGTTTATTTCTTCCATTAAGCCTGTTTCAAAGTTCTGACATATTGTTAACTCTGTGGACAGGGGTATTTGGACTGTATGATCTGCCCAGGATCATACAGTTAGTTGAGTAGTAGACCGAGAATGTAGCACACTGTTATTTGCTGCAAGGGTATGTGTTTAACTGCATATTGCATTTTGATGAATATACCATGAGAATGGGCACTTCTATTTTACAAGTAATATCCAGTCCATTTTTAATCACACATTTACTAGCAGCTTTTACAGTAATTCTAAATACTTCCAATCTTGCAAAAAAGAAAGCACATGAATTATTTCAAAAAGTGATTTCCCAAGAACAAACAATTTGGTCGATTGGGAGGCCAGGATTTAAAACCGTCTCCTGGTTCGACGTTTTCAACTAGTCCAAAAGATCACAATTGGGATGTCAATGATTCTGATGGCAAGACCCAGGGACTGCCCTTTCCAGGCAAATGTCACTGTATTGAGGGCCCTGTCCAGCTTTAGAATACTGGGTTTATTTTCCGCATATTTAGGTGAAGTGGTAAATATGCAATTAGATGCCAAGGACCCTAGTTCCTTGGCTAAAACGTACCCACTGGATCAGTTCCTCTGGCTGTAGCTGGTTACTGGGCAGTGTGTGTGCTACATACCAATATTTGCAATTGCTATCTAAAAGCTTAAGACTGTGTCATTCAATTTGGATAGCAGAGTTCATTCTCTAAACTAGTCCCACAAACGTTGCAATAGTGAGAAGTTTAGGATTACTCCAGGTGGTGGTAAAGAGATTAAAACTCAAATATAGTATAAATAGCACTCCACTCGATAAACTCAGGCTCAGATCCAGTTGTATCTTTTAAGATGACATGCTATAGAACACGTGGATATACAAAATATAGCCCTCCACTACACAAAAAGCATCTTCTGTCGACCAACACGCAATGCGTCCGTCGGAGAAATAATGGCAAGCTGGTTATCCTAACCACATGAAACTTTGGGAGCGCTGCAAACATAGTCCGCTTACTCCAAATGATATGATGGCAAAATAGTAGTAATTGTTTGCTGCATAGAATTGAAGAGCGCAGTTTGCATGGACATAATGCAAAAAATGGGGCTTCAGACCAGGTGCTGGAAGGTTGAGGGATCGGACTGACATCATGGAACACTAAAGTGCACAATATGGCGTCAAGTGCTCCTACAAACAAGAAGAAAGGGGAAAAGTGCATCAAGAAGCCACAATGAAGAAAGATCAAAATCTCTAAAACAGAGATTGGAAGGTGCTGTTCAAGCAAAGAGCTTGAACAGCAACCAACCAGGGCTTGAAACAGGGCGATAACTAGTCAAGGTCAATTTAGAGGGAGCAGGGCCCTCAGTACACGAAAAAGAATATCTGGAGATTAGGTGAATAGGGGGGGTACAGGCCAAGTGGCACAGATGGGGAAGTACAGTCCTAGCAGGGAATATTGGAGACTGAAGGTGGAAGCCATAATAACACACGCTTTCTACCGCTGTCATTCAACGTAAATAGAAAACAAGTCTCGAGAATAACACAAAGGTATCATTGTACAATGTCCACTCTGTCAAAGAAGTTACTAATTGCTAAAATGTATAAAAATTAAAAAGTTTGATTTCCACTTCCTCTTTCTGAAGAGGTGGCTTGAGAAAGCAGCTGATGTGGTAGCCCTGAGAAGAATGGCAAGAAAATCAGCTAAGACTCGCTAAGCCCGCTGGTTCTCGGCTGAACTTTCCCGGAAGTGGGCAGCCTGTAAGAAGTTGGAACGATCCTGGCATAAGCAGTACCAGGAGGAGGACAAAGCTATCTATAAAAAGACTCTGGGTGTTTAACAAAAGAACATCAGGAAGGCGCGGAGCACCCACTATGCCGACTGTTTTGAAGCGGCTGACAATGATAGTAAAGAGATCTTTAAAACTGTAACTAAATGTGTTGATTCAAAAGCTTCTTCCCCTGCACTTAAACCCAGCCAGACCCACTGTGCTCGCCTTAGTGACTTTTTTGAGGATAAGGTTTGCAAAATGCAGGCGTATATTTCTGGCTCCCCTCAGCTTTCAGGTGGAGGACATCTGGGGGGATGGAAGACCTAGGGGTCCCAATTTGAGTACTTTTTCAGTGCCATCAGTGGCTGAGGTGGTGTCTGCATTTTCACAATGTAAATCAGGTGCTCCCTCTGATCCGTTTCACTCTATATACTGAAGTCAGTTGCGGATGTCGCTGGCTCGGTTTATCATCAGTTAGATGAAGCTTCTATTAGGGAAGGGATCTTCTTGAAGGAATGGAAACAGGCTTATATTATCCCTCTGCTATAAAAAAAAATAGGCCATTACGGACCCGGAGTCACTGTCAAATGTTAAACCAGTCTCTCTGTTAGACCTGGCAACTCTTTGTGGGGCTGGTCAGGAACAGTCACCAAGTAATGCCCCAGTAATCCAGGTCACTACGCCACCGCTAGATACAGATGTTTCGGTTGTATGTTAAATAATAGATAGACAGCAATCTTCATTAGGAAAACATATTTATACACAAACAACATCTAAATTCTTCTCAGCAGGTCTCTTGAACAAACTGTGTGTGTGTATATGTTATATATGTATAAGGATGCGCGAGTCTGGGTATACCAAGTTATACCAAGTGAAGACAACAAAATATATATATGTATATATATATATATTACCTAGTAGTTATAGTTACAAACTAGTTTCAATATAAAAAGTGTTTATTTACTTGCCTATATCTTTGGCCTCACTTGACGAATCTTCAAGAAACTTTCCAAAACAAATTGCAAGTACTGTCAGCTGTGGTCTGGAACGTTTCAGGGTTATCCATTCGGGGGCAGAGAAAAAAAGGGGGGGTCCCAAAGCAGGTTTTTCCCATTCATTTTTCCATAGGATAATGAACAGCATTACTGCATAAACTACTGGACGCAATTACACAAAATTTGTCAGGAAGTAGGTCCTGGTCCAGGAAGAGTGCTTTTTCTGTTTTGGTGTAAATCCGTTCAGAAGTTTGTGACAAATTAAGGAGAAAATACATTTGTATATCTAGGGACGCAAAGGATTCGTGACTCCCAAAGATCTCGTGCTGAGATCTCCTTGGCTGATAACACTTCAACAACAGAAGCTATTGAAAGGTTATCAGCTATCTTGGCTAATTGATAAAACATCTATTACTCTGCAGGCAGAAAAGAAATGTCCTTGTCTAATACTCACAAATTGTAAAGAAAGTAAAGAAATTGTGAACATTTTTAAAAGATATTGGAAAATACTGAGAAGTGTTCATGATATTGAGACCACAAGTAACGTATAGAAAATTGCATTCGATAAAAGATATGCTGGTGAAAATTCACTTTACTACACAACTAACACGAAACTGGCTGGACAAGGAATCCAATGTCTTTTCCAAATGGAATAATTGCAAGGCCTGTGTAATAGCAAAAAATGTCAAACTCTTTAAAGGCTACAAGGGGAAAGAGATTTGTACCTCACAGAGAATAACATGCAGCAGTCAGTTTGTTGTCTATTTAATTGAATTCGAATGTGGGCTACGATACATAGGCAGTACAATATGCTCTTTGAAAAAGAGAATGTCGGAACATATTAGGGTGATACAACATAAGGTTCAAAGTTATGCAATAGCGAAACGCCATAATAGACATCAAACCACAGAGTGGAGAAGCCTGAGAATTTTTGGCCAGGCTCTGGTCTGTAAAAATGAACGTGGCAGGGATAGAATCGTAAAACTGCGAAAACTTGAGAGTGAATATATAATTCGACTCCGAACTAAGACACCTTATGGACTGAATACGGACGAGGAACTTTTTGTACATTTATAAGTGACAGAATATTACAGTTAGAAAAAGTACATTCATACAATACTTCTTAATTTACAAATGTTTGGTACTTGCTGATAAGTGATTTACATGTGATGGTGAAGGGTTGATAATGTGTTGTCTCCTAATTTGAGAATATAATGGTAAGAACAATAAATACAGCACTTGGCCGTGATTGTATATGACACTCAATGGAATTAAGTGGGCAAAATTTAATCCAATACAATATCTAACTGGCACTTAGCTAATACCGACTGAACCATCACATTAAGTACTGTCTTTTGGTGAATAGATATGGATACGTGAACGATTTGAAGGTTTATTAGATCGGATACAATCGCCTAGAGATCTCACTTAAAAAGTACCAGCAGGATTCAATTTTCTCACAAATTACACTATGTTAAGCATCAATTGCTAGTGGTTTCAGCTGATTAAAAAATATGTTATGTGCTTATAACCATCATGTTTTTTTATTATTTCCAATTTACGTTACTTGTTGGTTTAGGCTTTTACACAAACTATGAGGTCCTCATTATGGGCAAAATCCAATCTCCACTATTTAATGACAACAATAGAAAGACTCACTGACTGTGACCAAGACTCTTAGGTGGTCATTCCGACCTAGGCGGGCGGCGGTTGCCGCCCGCCCGTCGGAATCCGCCTGAATACCGCCCCGCGGTCAATTGACCGCGAGGGGTATTCTGACTTTCCCGCTGGGCCGGCGGGCGATCTGATTCAGATCGCCCGCCGGCCCAGCGGGAAAGCGCCTTCCACAAGGAAGCCGGCTCGGAATCGAGCCGGCGGAGTGGAAGGCGTGCGACGGGTGCAGCAGCACCCGTCGCGCTTTTCAGTGTCTGCATCGCAGACACTGAAAAGCCTAGTTGGGCCCTGTTAGGGGGCCCCTGCCGTGCCCATGGGCATGGGCACGGCAGGGGCCCCCAGGGGCCCCGCGACCCCCCCCTACCGCCATCCTGTTCATGGCGGCTTTCCCGCCATGAACAGGATGGCGGTAGGGGGGGTCAGAATCCCCTCGGCGGCGCAGCGAGCTGCGCCGCCTTGGAGGATTCTAAGGGTCAGTGGAAAACCGGCGGGAGACCGCCGGTTTTCCCGTTCTGACCGCGGCCAAAGCGCCGCGGTCAGAATGACCAAGGGAGCACCGCCGGCCTGTCGGCGGTGCTCCCGCCCCCGTTGGCCCTGGCGGTAGGGAACCGCCAGGGTCAGAATGAGGGCCTTAGTGAGTTGAAAAGCGTTTGTGGTTGCTGAAACATTCAAGTAAAGAGACTTTGTTTGGGACCTTCTGGAATGCAGTGAATTACCTTTTGTTGCAATATATATATATATATATATATAAAATATATTGATATGTCTCCCCTTATATTGTTCCTTTCTGACCTCCTGGCGACATGGCTCAGACCTGCCACTGCAGTGTCTGTGTGTGAAGTTTTAAATTGCCAATTCGACCTGGCATGTATACCCACTTGCCAGGCCCAAACCTTCCCTTTTGGTGCATGTAAGGCACCCCTAAGGTAGGCCCTAGGTAGCCTCATGGGCAGGGTGCAGTGTATTTAAAAGTAGGACATGTACTGGTGTGTTTTACATGCCCTAACAGTGAGTACTGACAAATTCAGGTTCCACTGTTGCAAGGCCTATCTCCCTCATAGGTTAACATGGGGGCTGCCTTTAAATAACTTTAAAGCTCAAATTCCCTTTGAGGGCAGATAGAAATATGGAGTTTTGGTCTCTGAACTCACAATTTAAAAATACATCTTTTAGTGAAGTTTGTTTTTGAATTGTGAGTTTGAAAATGCCACTTTTAGAAAGTATGCATTTTCTTGCTTAAGCCATTCTGTGACTCTGCCTGTTTTGGATTCCCCGTCTGGGTCAGTTTGACAGTTGGGCTGTTCACACCTCTCCTCTAGACAGTGACACAAAGGGATATGGGGTGTAGCCTGCATATCCTGATGAGCCATCTGAGCTAGAGTGGAGGGAGTAGTGGTCACTTACACTTGAAAGGACTGTGCCTGCCCTCACACAATGCAGTCTCCAACCCCCTGGTGTGTGTCTGGGGCCTGGCCTGGACAAGGAAGGATCTTGCAAACACTTGAAACTTTGCTTTGAAGTTTACCAACTTCAAAGGCAGAAAGGGGTTTAAGAAGAGGACCCAAAACCCGAGACTTTTAGAATCTTTCTGGAATCAAGAGGAACCTCTGCCCAGGAGAAGAGCTGGAGAGCTGAAGGAGGAGTACTGTCCCTTTGCTGTGTTGCTTTGCTGGACTGGCCTGCAGTTGCTGCTTCTGCCTGAAAAGAGTACAAAGGGTTAACTTTGCTGGATGTCTTGCTTGTGAAAGTTCTCCAAGGGCTTGGAGTAGAACTTGCCTCCTGTTGGAAGTCTCAGGGACACCAAAGACTTCAGTTTCCTCTACCTGCAGCCCTGAGAACTTTGTGTTTGGTACTGTTCAAGAGGACAAACCACTGTGACGCCACCAACGACACCGCTGGCCTGCACCGCCACCGATGCTGTCATCAGATTACTTCACCGAGCCGCTGCTCGCACAGCTTGTGAGGATCACAAAGCACCGTCCCGTCCTGCATGGCCAGCTTGGCCTACAGATGACAGCACGTCAGCAATGACACTGACTGCACTGTGACCTGGTGACACTGCACGTCGCACCGCCCGCTTCACACCGCAGCCCTGGTCTCACACCTCTGGATGTCGTCACCGAGCCACTGCCTGCACTGTGACCTGGGGGCATCGCACATCGCATTGTTCCGCTTTGCACCGCAGCCCCGACACCATCCACACCAGCGCTCCTGACTTCTTCAGCCCCGAGTTCGATCTGCAACACGTGTGACTTCAAGGGTCCAACGATCCCCACACCGACTCGGGAACCGACACGTGACGCCCCCTGACACCAGCAACGTCAGCGATGCCGCTCTCCAGAGCTCACTGTGAGAATCACAATGCCCTGCAATTCCAAAGGTACCGTTTGCGGTCTCTCTGACACCGTAGCTGGCCTGAACTGTTGGTTTTGTTGATCTGGATGCCGTGATAGCCCCAGGTGGAGCTATCGACTTCAAAGAACTGTATTTTTGAGGAAATCTTTCAAAATTCATATCTTTAGCACTGTATGTTGGATTTTTATTGTTTTCATCCTGTTTTACACAGATAAATATTGGTTATTTTTCTAAAACTGGTGTGGTGTCCTTTTGTAGTGTTTTCATTTATTACTGTGTGTTATGTGCAAATGCTTTACACATGGCTTCTGAGATAAGCCTGACTGTTCGTGCCAAGCTACCAAGGGGGTGAGCAGGAGTTAGCTGAGTGGGTATCTCCCTTAACCTTACTAGAGTAAGGGTCCCTACTTGGACAAGCTGCAAACCGACTGCCAACTAGAGACCCCATTTCTAACATTGGTTGTCAGCGGTGAGGATAGGACTTGAATTTGCACTTGACCTACAGTGATTGGTGTACACTACTACCATATCACAGACCACTACGTACAACATACAGATTTTTTTTAATTTTTTTTCTCTTTTACCTATTTTTGATCCTGAGTTAAGTGAACTCCAAAGACATCATGTCTCAGTCAATTGCATAGTCAGTTGAATCCCAGGATTTGATTGTTGAGGAGGATAAGTTGGAAATCTATACCATGAAGGAAGTTTGTAAAAACCTCAAAGTCCAGGTCAGAGGCCTCACCAAGAAGGAGGAGCCACAAAAGGCACTGAGGGCCTGGGTAGTAGCCAGAACTACCAGTGGGCAGTCCATGCATCCAATGAGGGAATCTGTGGACCCACGTCCAGGAGAAGATGTGCTAAGGGTGCAGGAGCTGCTAGGGGGAGGTACCCCCTGGGTCAAGCAGCAGTGGTGGTTCTAAGAGCCTGACTCCACAGGAGCTGAGGACAGGAGAGAAGCCAGGAGGCACCAGATTGAGTTGGAGGGATTGAAAATAGAGGAAAAGAAAATACTCTGGAGCATGAGCTTAGAGTAAAGGAGCTGGATGTGAGGAGCAGGTCCAGCAAAGATGGTGGCAGCAATACCTCAGTGCAGTCACACAAAATTGTGCACATTCTTAAGAATGTAGGGAGAGAGCACAAGAAGGGCAACGACATACAGAGGTGGTTTCGGGGATATGAGGGATCCATCCACATGAATGAATTGGGGGGCAGGTTTGTGAAACCACTTCACAGAGGAGGGGAGGGACACTTTGCCAGCTTTGGCTGATAGTAAGCTGACTGACCCCAGGAAGCTTGCCATGGAGGCGGACCGCTGGGTGAGTACCAGAGTCCACAAAAAGGTATATGGGGGAGATTCTGCAGAAGGTGGGCAGGGTTCCCAGCAGCAGAGTGGGGAGGACAAGGGTAAACAAAAGGAGTCTTCCAAAGGGCCCCAATCTTGTAACCCGGGTAAGAAATCCCACCCCCTAGGAGATAAGAAACCATGGGCCACTTCACGAAAGCCTGCAGAGGCACGGCACCATAACTGCTTTGCATGTGACCAGGAGGGTCACATAAAGGGAGATCCCAAATGCCCCAAGTGGACATCGCCACCCAGCGGTGGGCAGACCAAGGGGATGGCCAGTGTAGCACTTGGGGATAAGGTGGTCTCAGGTGGGTGTGGGGATCCCACAGAGATTACCCTTGTCTCACTAGAGGACAGTGAGACGGTCCCGAGAAACCTAATGCCTGTTAACACTAAGAAATACAAGGTAGTGGGTGACCATCAATGGGCAGAGGGTAGAGGCTCTCAGAGATACTGGAGCCAGTGTGACCACGGTCCGGTGTCACCTGGTGTCTGAGGAGCACATAGTCCCTGCTGTATTCCACCAAGTAGTTGCAGTGGACAACTCGGAGCGCCAATGTAAGGTGGCGCAGGTTTCTTTTGAGTGGGGAGGGTAGCTGTGAGTCCCACCATGCCAGTTAACTGTCTGCTGGGCAATGACCTGGAGACTTCCACCTGGAAGGAGGTGTAGCTCAGGTTGTACTTGGGGATGTTGAGGTTGCCAGAATTGTCATGCATGACCACTCGGTCCACGGCAGCCAGACAGGGTGATGAGACTGACTTGGAGCCTGAAACAGTGGCCCAGGTGACTGCCAAGAGAAGGGCAAGGGGTGCGGGAAACCCGCCCCACAGGTTCCCATGGTCCGGGAGGAGGCTGACCTCGAGAGGGACACACCAGCACCTTCAGGAGAACTAGTGGCAGAACTTGGAGACCGACCTGAGCTGATCCATTGGCAGCTTAAAGGGGGTCCCTCCAGGGAGGAGTTCTGCGCCCCTTTAAACTGTTGTATGGGCACCCGGTCAGAGGACCTTTAAGTCTAGTGAAAGAAGGCTGGGAGCAAGCTCCTAGGAAGCCACCCCAGGATCTATTTAGCTACATGCTGGCCTTCAGAAACCAGACTGCACGCTTCAGGAACTTTGCGCAACAGAACTAGAGGCAAGCCAGGAGGACATGAAATGCTTAGAGGCCCATGCTTTAAAAACAGCTTTGTGGAGGTTCCTTTTTTCAGTTTTGGCAGCTAAAGCTTGGAACCAATTACCTATGCACCCAAGGCTGATCTGTTCTCTTGCTAGTTTCAGGAAAGAATTGAAGAGGCGACCTTGTACAGTCTAAGGTGGCTGTGTGTTTCTGGCCAGGACACTCTTTGAGTAGCCACATGCTTTATAAGCTCCCGTCATTCATTCATTCACTTAAAGCTTTTCAGGTTGGCAATACTCACTGAGCGCCTTGCCCCAAAAGAGACAAATAATCCTCCCACAAAATGTTGCAAAGGGGCACTAGGAATTTTCGACAACCAATAGTTCCTGCTTGCCAGCACAAAACACTCAGGGGAATATCTACAAAGACCTGTGGCACAAAGCAGTGCAGCAAGTGACCTTGCTGCGCTGCCCTGCTCCACAGGAAAAGGGCAACAATGCGCCATATTTACAAGGTTCTGTTCTTTCCCACTGCGCTGGCACACAAATTGCTACCTAGTGCATTCATGCAGCACACATGGAAAGAGGAAAATATGAGGAGAAATAAAGGTTTACAGATTTTTGTAACTCTGGGAATGCTTCAAAACCCATGAACGTTGCATGGGTAAACCCAGTGCAATGCCCATGGTACGTCTCACTGACGCAGTGTAAGGCATCACAGTGACTTACGCTGCGTTGCCTTACACCATATATGCAAGGCCATAAAAAGGCACGCAAAGTGGCTTTGCATGGCCTTATAGATATGGGTCTGCAGTATGTGCTACCGGTGCGTCACAAAAAGTGACGAACTGCTGGCACATGGGGCTTGTAAATATGCTTGTCACTCTGGCCACCTCTCAGACACACAAAGGAGCATATTTACAAGACGTGTGCGCCGGCAGCGCATAGTGTAGGCCCATATCTATAAGGCCACGCAAAGCCACTTTGTTGAAAGGCCACATCTTGTGACACACAGTTATGTTATGTGGAAAGTGCAACTGATGCAAAATGTCACATACCAAAAATTAGAATGTAGCTTTTGACTGGGTGCAAATAAATGAATGACGGAGGTTTTCAAACCCTTCATACGCTCATTCGTCGTCTTCATGCAGTATAGTGCTGGTGACTGCTCCATAAAAGGTACTTTAAGAGGGGGAATGCAATATTATATTGTGCGATGTTTATTTGGGTGCAGCTCATTCAATAGGTCACGTGGTTGTCAAAGTACAGAGCTATAATCTTCCCTTGTCTTACCTCCAGTTCAGCGGTGTGTTTGTGGGTCAGTTTTCAAGGCACACCCTTTGAAAGTCTGTTTACTACATTCCAGCAGCTTCTCTATTAAGTAAACATTATTTTTTTCTTGGAATGCCTTGTGTGTGTTAGGGAAACCGACATCAAATATCACACCACACAGATCATGGTTCAAATGCTAATTAACTGCTAGGTTCGAAGACGTGACACTGTCCATGGAAAGAGGTGTACCGCGTGCTCATGAAAGACAAATATCTGTGCTATTTGGTGTTAGACGTTAGCTGCTGCCCTGCCTCTGCCATTACTGCAACCCCCACCCCCCATTTCCTGGATTTATCACTGTGCTACGGCTCCTTGTTCCGATACACCACAAGGAATTGATGGAAAATGTGCGTCACTGGACAGAACAGATTAATTTGACACCACACTGCAGTGTGAAGTTTTCATCACTCTCCCTTTTATATCAGGAAGGATTATGTGGGAGGTCTTTTCTCTGAGTGTGAAGCAGAGGTTACTGAACAGTGCCAGGTCTGAACTTTCAATATTACCACTGGTTACAGGGCCTTTGCTACTAAACTGCTGTCATTGCATTGTATTGTGGTAACATTCATATAGCCAGTGCTTAATTTGTAAATAAAAACGTGCTGCTGCCTAAAGCTCTCCTCTGAAAACGCAAGGTTGCTGCAATTGAATGTGCGGGCACGTAATACTAAAGTAGCCTAATCCTGAAGCCATTTCGGGCATATTTGATCCATTTACAGTCACTCCCTGCCTCTTCAGCTCACTCTTGCAGCTTTCTGCTTTCTCCACTTGTGACGCTATTTCGTTTTTCTCTTCCTCCATCTTTTCCATATGTGCCTCTTGCTGACAGTAAATGCTTGAGGCTTAAAATTAAGTGCCGGCCCTCAATAATAAGTGCCGGTGCCCAGCACCGGAAATCACCAACACAAATTAAGCACTGCATATAGCTTTTCATACCATAAAGAGGCGATGCAGCATATTTGTGAATGGGTAACATGCTATTCCGTGGATTGTAGTGTGTGAATTCAGGTCTCTGCGGGAGATGTTTTAGGGCCCCATTTACGTTTGCAAAGTTGTAACACCACTGTAAATCAGTGCCAGTCATAGGTCCCTGGAAGGAGAAACGCACAGTGGCCGCCATAAGTAGGAAGGAAGATCCGTCCACATCAAGGTTGTGTTTTTTTTGTTTGAAAAAACAAATTCCTGTTATATGAGTTTGCTTCTTCGAAACAAAAAAATACGCCGCATGAGTGCATCAACCATGGCACCCCGGATTGCAAAGCTTGAGTGGATTCTCCATAGTTGTGGCTCTGCTGAAGGCATAAGAGCCCTGTCTGCCTGGTGGGGATCTCTAAAATGTTACCTGGTCATCATGCAGTACTCAGGCACTGACTGGCCCCCAGCCATGCTCAAAATGAGGCACTTACCATTGTGCCTGTATGTAGGAAGGCACTCAAACTTTGTCCACTACTCCCATCAACAATGTATATTTCCCTCTACTAATCCACCACCAATTCGCCTTTGGGTTCCTGAGTAGCGTGGTACTCAATGAAAAGCGCTTCAGCACCTCTTCAGTGATAATAAGCGCTGTATAAATAAAATTGCAATTACAAGCAATTACTGTAGTATTTTTATAGCATGTTATACCCTTTACGAAGGCACAAGGGCCCATATTTATACTTTTTGACGCTAAACTGCGCTAACGCAGTTTAGCGTCAAAAAATTTAGCGCCGTCTAACGCCATTCTGAAGCGCCATGCGGGCGCCGTATTTATGGAATGGCGTTAGCCGGCGCTAGCAGACCGGCGCTGCCTGGTGTGCGTGGAAAAAAACCACGTAGACCAGGCAGCGCCGGCGTAGGGGGAAAATGGCGTTAGGGCGTCTTAAAATGGGGCAAGTCAGGTTGAGGCAAAAAAAATCGCCTCAACCCGATTTGCGCCATTATTTTCGACGCCCAGACGCCATTTAAATGACTCCTGTCTTAGTAAAGACAGGAGTCATGCCCCCTTGCCCAATGGCCATGCCCAGGGGACTTATGTCCCCTGGGCATGGTCATTGGGCATAGTGGCATGTAGGGGGGCACAAATAAGGCCCCCCTATGCCACCCAAAAAAAATTAAAAAATATAAAAAATTATACTTACCTGAACTTACCTGAATGTCCCTGGGGTGGGTCCCTCCATCCTTGGGTGTCCTCCTGGGGTGGGCAGGGGTGGCAGGGGGGGTCCCTGGGGGCAGGGGAGGGCACCTGTGGGCTCATTTTGAGCCCACAGGCCCCTTAACGCCTACCCTGACCCAGGCGTTAAATAGTGGCGCAAATGCGGGGTTTTTTGACCCGCCAACTCCCGGGCGTGATTTTTGCCCGGGAGTATAAATACGACGCATTTGCGTCGCCGTAATTTTTTTAGACGGGAACGCCTTCCTTGCATCTCATTAACGCAAGGAAGGCGTTCACGCAAAAAAATGACGCTATTTGCCAATACTTTGGCGCTAGACGCGTCTAACGCCAAAGTATAAATATGGCGTTAGTTTTGCGCCGAATTTGCGTTGAAAAAAACAACGCTAATTCGGCGCAAACGGAGTATAAATACGGGCCAAGGTGCTCTGATTTGAGTTGGGTTTCCGGACGACCTTTAATGTTATATGGCTAAAACCGGTGTTGGTTGTAGTTTGGCTGAAACAGGCGGTATTGGATACGGTGCATGAATGAGGTTTGGAAATGAGCGCTTACCATGGAGGAGCAGTGTAGTTGTGCATTAGCGCGAAATTGTTGCTGAAAGTGTGACAACAGACACAGTTGCACATGTTTACACGGACCATCTTTAAAAGGGTTAAGCTAAGCAATAGATGAATTTAGAATTTGGAGTTCTCCAAAAGAAACGAAAACCTACACTCTGGAAGCACTGTTAAGCAGAGAGTGAAGCTCTTTACGCATCAAAGAGGTGCAACCAAAACCCATACCCTGGATGCACTGCTAAGAATCCTGCGAAGAAGATATGGAGTCACAAATGAGAGATAGTAGCCCAATCTAAGGAAGCACTTTTAATCAACCAGTGAATCATGTATGAAGCTTCTTAGAAGTGGAAGAAGACCAGCCCTTTGTAGCACTCTCAAGTAATCAGTGGAAATACTACGGTAACTGAAATCTGAGAAATACATATACCCCGTAGGTACCTCATGTGGTAGAATGAAGTATAAAGTTTCACCTAGGAGTACTAATCTCAACCACTACTGGCACTGTTGAACAACCAATGGAAATACTACTTAGAGTCACCAATGAGTGGCAGAGACTATTTAGGCAGGCAGTGCAGCATCTTCACCCAGGGAAGCAATTACATACCAAAACTGAAAAGATTATGTTGAGTCACCCAGAAGACAGAAGGAAGAGCAGACCACACCCTGGAAACATCATTAAGCAAATAGTGTATAATACCTGTACTTACACAATGGGGAAAACATGTTCAGCCCTTGAAGCATGATGAAGCTGCTAATGCCTACAATATCTGGAGAGAGTCATCCAAGGGCATCAGGGCTCCAGTCCTTGGAAGCAATTGGTTGATATATTATAGTCACCCATGAATGGCAGATGCCTAATCTTTGTGGTATTTAAAGGTGCCAGGGAGCATTGTAAGGGATCAAGCTAGGAGCGATGGAAACACAATGCCTTACTCTATGCACTGTAGGTCACTGCGAATATAATATAAAAAATGAGTGGGCCAACTCCTGGCGGCTCAGCTAATAAGCCATTAGGTTTTTTATGTGAGCACATAAGTCTGGATTCCACGTGGAAGCGTGAAGGTGCAATCCACTGACAACAGACATCAATGTATAGGTCTAAACACGTTAACTTAGGGACAGTAGTCAGCATTAGTTAGTAAACATGTGCAAGGAAATATGGCTAGTTTAAGGGGAGAGGAGGTGTAGAAGGGGGTGGTCAGGATGTTGAAAGTATGAACATAATTAAATAGCACAATCATATTTGGTCAGACCTTAGAACAATTGCTAATGAAAATTGTGAATAGACCAGGGGTTCAAGAATTGTAGCTAATCATGGAGAACTGTAATATCATTAGGAGTGGTTTCAAATATACTGGCACATGGTTTCATCCTACAGAACAGCCACCCATCTAAGTTGAAGCATTTCACAGTTGGCTAGAACAAATGGCCGCAAACAATTACATACAGTGCTTACCAGGATACTGCATTAAATATGGATCATTATTGCAATGTTTTACCAACATCATAAAACCACAAACATCTCCCCAAAGGTTTTTCTCTAGAAGCAAAACGCTGAAGGCTGTCAAACAGGCGCATCCACCCTGGTTTAAGCTGCGGGGATCTTTTGGTCTGTTATGGGTCTATAGATAGGTGGAAAGGTTCTGCAACCCTATCAAGGAAATTACAGGATCATCAGCACATGACTTTGTAGCCCACCAGCTGCCTCGATTTCGTAGTCAATGGCAGATAGATGGGGTTATATCAAGAAGGCGGCAAAAAGTAGAGTTTAAAAAACGTAAAGAACATTCTCTCTATATTCCAATGTTTGGATCTCTGTTTCAGAAAGACCTCTAGTGGCATTGTTCAACAGCAATGTAAAGTATGTGCAGCAATTAAAGCAGAATATACCATTGCAGAAGAGAATAAAACTACAAGAACAAAGCTTGATAGGACTTACATACAAAGACTCAACTGTTATTGCTATGGAACTGAGTATTCTTTGGAAATGTGAATGCTTGATGAAGATCAAAGTTGAAAACAAATGGAAATTAAACCCTACAACATACATAAACAATGGAGTGACATACTCCTTTAGAAGAGAAGAGAATGTAAATCAAAATTAAAGCCTTTTGCACAGACACCATGTTTGCCTATTGGAAAGGGAGTAGTTTCCAGAAACATATATTTCCAGCAGAGGTGGTTTGCTGCTGAAAATTATGCATTTTATTTTGCATATTTTTGTAATTAATCATTGGAGCTAAAGGCAAGTTTCCTTGAACTGCCTTTGCTGCTGCAGTTTCTACGTTTTTGGTCTGCATCTGCAAACTGTGTCAACCATTTCTGTGCCAATTCAGCTTCCTGCAATAAAGACATGTTATAGTCTTTTTCTTCACTTTAATGTTAGCATTACCCACACTTGAAGTATTGACAAAATGTCTACATCTGCCTCATGGAATGACCTGTACTCTAATTCTCACCTGCAACAAAACCAGTATCAAAACCATGATCTGACAATTGAGAACCTATGCTGCCACATTTCTGAAAATACTTTGTCTCCACAACCATAAACTTCTCCTTAATCTTAATCTTTAATCTCCTTCTCTTTTGCATCAAAGCAACCTCTACAATATTTAGCATATTCAAAATCTCATCAAGAGAGTCTGCCTGCCAAAACATCACACTATGCGGGATATGAGAACTAATTTCTGGAATATAATCCAACACAAAAATGATAGAAATGTACTAACACCTTCTTTTGTGGGGTCATCAACTATATGGTCTGCAAATCTGTATAAATCTCTCATAATACGCACGCACTGTTTCTCAAGGCTCCTGTGTCACTCTCGAAATTTTGACCAATTTATTTCCTTTTGCTGTACATTAGTCTTCAATGTTCGATCTCTAACTTATATTTTTCCATTACAGTAGAAGATGGACTACTTTTGAGGAGGAACCATTTGAGCTAATTTACAAGCACCCTGCAATTTAACCACAAATCTTTAGGAATAATAATCTCAAACAACATATTCAAATCTATCCAAAGATCCTTTGAAAGCGTTATGGTTCTCTTTGCCTCTGTATGCCACGGTCTAGTTCTTCTCTAAGCTTTGAAAAATTCTTTGTAAATGTCAGAAGATAAAACCTTCTCCAGGGTAGATACGCATTTGCACCTGTATGTATTTCTGTCAACGGGCATCTCGTAACCACTTCACACTCATATTTATTCACACTTGTTTCTTTTTCTTTCTTTTTTACTTTTATTACTTTCTTTGGTTACTGCTTTGCTCCTTTTTAGGGTTGAGCCTGCGTTGCATGCGCTCGCGCATGCGTATCGCAGCGAGACGCTTTAGGGTTTAGAAAAGGGCTCGGAGCCCTGTCGACGTCACGTCAGTGTTTTTCATTGGTTCGTGGGCTTGCCTAATAAAATCTGCTTGCTTTCATTAGTCGAAGGCATGCATACGTCATGCCTTTTCCGGTGGCTAGCCCTCCTCGAGCGCATCGACCAAGTACAAAAAACATGCGAGGCTCGCTGTTTTCTGTCCGGCTCGTGGACTACTTTTTCTCTAATTTACTAGCGAGATTTCGCTTGGCAGAAGTCGAGCGCTTTACATAGTTAATTTTTTCGGGTTATGTACATAAATGCACTTTTGCCGATAGGTGAAAAGTCGGATTAGGAGTTTACAACGCTATAAACTCTAACATGAGCAAACACGAGACCCGTTGCATTGCAAATGCTTGTTTAACCTATGTTCTTGTATGCTTTGACATGCTCTCATTCATTTATAAGTCTTATTAATTATTTTACATTTAACCTCAAAGCCACGTGTTCTATTTCTTGCATTTCACTATCTCTCATATCTATTCAATAATTTCTGCATAATTTATTCTGATTCTGCAACTCTACACTAAATTCATCTGCTAATTCTTCTAGCTTCTCAAATGTATGCATACCTTGCTGCTTCTCTTCTCAAATAGCTCAACATTGCTTTATAATAGGACAGTATTCTATCTTCACTAATAGTACCATCAACAGTTTCTCCAAAATTGATTTTCAGTGTAATAACATTAATTTCTTCTGATTCTGTTAGTGCTGGTGCCCCTAATGCGTCAGTACTAGGTCCTGACAGAACAGTATTCAACTATTCGGTTCCTCTCTCTTGTCATTGCATAGAAGGTGTCTCGAATTCAATGAACCATCTAAAAATCAATAATTTTCATCAGAATAATTAGAAAGCAATGCATTATCTTGTTGCTCTCTCTCCTCTCTGGTTTCATCTTTTTCATCATTTAGTTTATTTTTGTCTGTTTCTTTAACAATTGCTGAAAACACTCCCACTCTCTCTATCCTATCCTCTCTGCATGCTTTCTTTTGCATATGCCATCTCGCATCTATTCAGTGATTCACTGCTTACCTAACCTGAACCCTCATGATTTTCTTATGCACCTTCTCATTCGCTCAAAAGCTCTTTTCAGGAATGCACAGTTAAGTGCATGAGGGATATGTGTGACACATGCATGATGCCCAGAGGGGGAGCTCCAATGGCAAGCAATGCAAATCTCTCACCAATGAAACATGAAATGGCACGGCAAGGGAATAGAATTCAGGAGTGCCACTGGAATACATCTGTGTAACATAATGTCGTCCTCTCAGTGAGCACGGTGTGGACCGTTCCTCTGAGGAAAAATATTATACTGGGACTCCACTGAATAACATAGCCCTAGCGAGAGAAATGCCTCAGCTTGGTAGGGGAAATCAAAATCGTGCAGGTGGGATCTGTGTGGCTCACGTCGTGTGGTGCTTAGGGTGACCACCCGTCCGTAAATTTCACGGACTGTCCGTAATATCGCCCTGCTGTCCGTTGTCCGTGATGAAAGCTTTAACGGACGGCATTTGTCCGTAATTTTAGCCTTTCACCTAAAGGGCAACGGAGGCAGGGCGAAATTACGGCAGATCAGTTTCCCCAGCTGGACTGGAAGGCAGGGGGTCTCCTGTGCTCTGAGGGAGGGAGGGGCAGACAGATAAGAATCAGACCTTATTGTCAGGGAGTCTCCTTCCCTAAAAACATGCAAATGTGCCCAACTGGTAAATCTGCAAATACAAAAGGGCTTGAAAACCTGCATTGACTTTACTAAAAGGAGTCACTTGAAGTTTTCTGACGGCAAAGACATTACTTTTAGAGAGGTGTTGTAATGGTGTTCTAAGGTGAGCTGTGGAGTGTGTGGTTTTAATGGAGCGTTATACATTTTTTTAGTATTAGGTATAAACTGTAATTATTCAAATCTGTATTTCAGAAGCACTTTTTTTTTATTTTAACCAAAATGTATTTGCGCATTTTGTAGCCGCCTTTATTATGATGTAATTGTATTTTTCACAGTTCTTTCAGGTACCTCTGTACCTCATAGTACTAACACACATTGGCAAAGCAATAGGTCCCATCTACGAAAGAGTTATTGGCTTTGTTAATGTGTTTTAGCCATTAGCCATGTTATACACCAGAGTAGCTGCTGTTCAGCATGGCTTAAAGTTAGTGGCATAGTGGTGTGGAGTGGAGTGGAGTAGAGTAGCATAGGAGCAGTGGCGTAAAGCCCAGTTGTGCAAAGTACAGTGCAGTGGGGTACAGTGCAGTTGTTTAGAGTGTGTTAGTGTAGAGTGCAGTGGTTTAGAGTGCAATGGCATGGAGTGGCGTGGGACAGAGTAGAGTGGCATAGAGTGCAGTGGAGTAGAGTTGAATACATTAGAGTGGCATAGAATGCAGTAGTACATAGTACATTGGTGTATAGTACAGTGGTGGAGAGTGCAACGCTGCAGAGTAGAGTGTCAGTGCAGTGATGTAGAGTGGAGTAGAGTGGCACAGAGAGCAGTGGCGTATAGTACAGTGGTACAGAGTAGAGGGCAGTGGCGTACAGTGCAGTTGTTTAGAGTGCATTGGCGCAGAGTGCAGTGGCATAGAGTGGCATGGGGTAGAGTTACATAGAGTGCAGTGGAGTAGAGTGGCATACAATAGAGTAGTAGAGTGCAGTAATGCAGAGTGGTGCAGTGTCATAGAGTGCAGAGTAGACTCATGTGTCACAGAGTGCAGTGGTGTAGAGTGGTGCAGAGTGGAGTAGAGTGGTGTAGAGTAGAGTATAGTGCCTAGAGTGCCGTGGCATAGAGTAGAGTGGTGTAGAGTGCAGAGTTGCAGAGTAGAGTGTCAGTGTAGTGGTGTAGAGTGGGACAGAGAACAGTGGCATAGAGTACAGTGGTGCAGAGTAAAGGGCAGTGGCATACAGTGCAGTTGTTTAGAGTGCAGTTGCATATAATGGCATTGGGCAGAGTAGAGTGGCATAGAATGCAGTGGAATAGAGTATATTGGTGCAGAATGCAGTAGTACAGAGCAGAGTGGTGTAGAATATAGTGGCGGCCAGTGCAGTGTTGCAGAGTGTCAGCGTGCAGTGGTGTAGAGTGCATTAAACTAGAGTGCAGTGGTCAGAGTGGTATAGAGTACAGTGGCGTAGAATAGATTGTTTCAGAGTAGAGTGCAGTTGCATAGAGTGGAGAGGTGCAGGGAGAGTGCAGTGAAATAGAATGCAGTGGCACAGAGTGCAGTGTCATAAAGTAGATTGTTTCACAGTAGAGTGAGGTGGCTTAGAGTGGAGAGGTGCAGGTTATAGTGGAGTTGCATAAAGTGGCATAGAGTGTGATGGCGTAAAGTAGTGTAGAGTGCCGTGGCATAGAGTGCAGGGGTGCAGAGTAGATTAGAGTGATGTACAGTGTATTGATGTAGAGTGCAGGGGTATTGAGTTGAGTGTTACAGAGTAAAGTGCATTAGCATAGAGTGTATTAGCTTAGATTGCAGTGGCGTACAGTGCAGTGTTGCAGAGTGGCAGAGAGTGGAGTTGTGCGGATTAGATTGGTGTTGCCTAGACTGGAGTGGTATGGCGTGCAGACGAGCAGAGCGCAGTGGTGTAGAGAGGCATAAAGTGCAGTGGCATAGAGTAGAGTGGTACAGAGGAGAGTAGAGAGGCATAGTGTGAAGTAGCATAGAGTGCAGTGGCATAATGTGGAGTGGTTCCAAATGGAGAAGAGTGCAGTGGCATGGAGTGGAGTAAAGTAGAGTTATTCAGACTAGGGTGCAGTGGCGTGTAGTGGTGCAGAGTGGAGTGCAGTATGGATGATATGCTAACACACTGCCATTACAGACAACACATTTTTGATTGAAATGACCATTACATTTGCACAGATATACAGTTTTTACAATCAAACTATACTGTGCACAGATGATGATGTGTGGAAATTGCATCACCTTAATGCAATGATTTGTTTTAATCATGTAAAGGTATTTGTTTCCAGCACAGTTCAGAATTAACAAAAATGTGCTTGATTTGTACTTCTAATTCTGATATATTCTGAAGTTTATTTAAATGTTGTCATGTGATAGAAAAAACTCTTTCCTAACCCCAATATCCAGCAAGATTGTCGCATAAATCCTCTCACTTTGAAGTCAGAGAAAGGAAAGTAAACACTAAGTTCCCACCGAAGACAGAGCCTGACATTTGACTTTGTCCATTGAATGCGCAGCAAATATAAGATAAGAACAAGATTTACAGGCCTGTTTACAGAAAGGGAGCACTCTGCAGGATACTGTAAATAAGGTTTTGGCAAGGGAAGGGACAAATTCAAGCTGCATAGCCTAAAACAAATAAAGCCAACAAATTGTGAGTTACAAACCACAAGGTCAATGGCAAGCAACGGGCAGAATGCATTCACAAGGAAGCACTATGAATTTACTTAAAGTGACAGCTGTGGGGTACTTTGTGGGGAAAGTCCAGTATTTTAGTCCATATCTTGCAGAGGTTTGGCTACATCAATCACCCAGGTAGTATGACGAGAAGACCTGGAGTGGTTTCCATGTTGCAGGTTAGGTCTGTACACCCATTCTATCAGTTTGCCACCATTTCCTATGGTACAGAGCTTCTGGCACACCTCTTGTAGGGTTAGTGCTAGGTGGCAGACATGAAATAGGGCATTTAATGATTATTTAAGGTGGTTGTAAGTAAGGAGTTGACCGGGGTGAAGATGGTAGTCTGCCACAAGGGTTTGGAAATTTAGTAGCTCACTGTTCAGAAACAAAGTCCCCAATTTTAAGACACCTGCAACAGGCCACTGATGGAGTTGCTCTGAGCACAGCCATCCTGTGCGAGTGGGAAGGCTTAGCAAAGGTAGTGCAGGAGCATAGGGTTTCTTCGTGTCAGTTTACAGGTTCTGGCAAGGCAAGAGAAAGCTGTGCATGATAACCCCGGATGGTGATCCGTAGAATGGTCAGTAGGAAACAATGAGCAGTGCATTAAGCCTTCCTTAAAAGTCTTTACTGGTAAACCCCATCTCATGCAGGGAGGTGGGCAGAAAGCCAGTGAGCCATCCATTGGACATCTGCAGCTGAATAAAAGCATTCTAAGTCCAGAAGATCTAATCCACCCGCAGTCACAGTTAGCTTTAGTGTGGAAAGAGCTCCGGATGGCGCCACAGTGACCAAATCAGATGTGTGGCCAATCTGAAGAAGGAATGAAGGACGAGCAGGGGAAGGTTTGCAAAATAATACTATCATTGGGGTAGCACACCATCTTCACTAGTGCCACGTGGCCTTTACAGAAAGCAGAAGAGAAGTCCAAAAAGCAAACTGGGCTTGGAGGAACCGTTCGCTCTGCCGAGATTTTCATCCTGGAAATCAGTGTAAGAATGGTAGATATTAATCACTAGGTATCAAAAGGTAACTGGTTCCCAGTTCATTCTGAGATCTAATTGTATATGAAGGCGAAAACAGTGCCATATGTTAAAGAAACACTAATTAAATTTAAACATTTCTAAATTTTGTTTGTGCAATTTACATCCCAAATATTTTGGATATTCTATGTGTACTTGACACTTAGGGATAACCCAGATCTCTAGTTTGGCTTTTGCTCAATTTCAAAACCATATAAAGACAAGGACAAAGCGGGCAATTGCCTTGCACAACCTTGCAAGGGGTCTGGCCCCTGCTCACCCTTTAAAAGCACTAACAGCGGACCATTGCACCAGAAGAGTTTGCCAAGGTGGATAGATGTTGCTAGTTCAACCACTTGACAGTGCCCCTTCTGTTTCGCTCCTGTGTGCAGAGAGAAATCCCCAGGTACCCAATACCTTCAAATAGTCTTGGTGGACCCATCTTGTCTGATTTTAGGAATTGTCCCACCTTGTTCTTCTCTTCTTTATTTATCCAGTTCTTAGCAACAACCCTTTGAATTACTTGCCGTGGATCTCCCATTTGATCTCAGTTTCATCCCCCTCTTTGATTATCTTTGATTGGTAGTCCAGGCTCCCATTTCTGAGATAAATGTAGTGTTCCATTCATACACTCTAGTGCAGTGAGATTACAGACAAGTTATGGCTACATCACATCCTGACATTAGGTGTGAGACTGTCGCCCGCACCATCTGCCCTGCCTCTTTAAAAAAAAATTAGGTTGAAAGTCCATGGGCGGTTGGGGTAAGCCAGATGTTTTTGTTCAATTTGTTTAAACTAGCATAAGGTTAATTACCTTAATGTGTCCCAAACTGTTTGCCAGGGGTTTTAAAATGTTCAGAAGCATAATCAAAATTTTGCTGTTACTTTCTCTTCAGGAAAGATCGGTAGATTTGGGTAGTGGTGATGGCCTTGCCGCAGTACTGAAGGGCATTAATTTACTACTGAACAAGGACGTAATGTGACACCTGAATGTAGCATACCAGGAGGCAATCACAAAAGTTCCACAGTGAATAAATAGTGCTATGTTAAAAAAGAGTAAATAAATGCACTGACAACGTAGTGAGGCATGGCCTCTCTTGCGCATGTCTGTAAAACTGACGTTTGTTCTTAAATTTTTGTCCTGAATTTTGACCCTTTGTCCTGAATTTTTGTCCTGAATTTTGACCCTTTGTCCTGAATTTTTAACAGTCCTGTCCAGAATTTGCCTCAATGCTAGGTGGTCACCCTAGTGGTGCTGTGTTCCAGTGCCCGGTCGAGGCAATCCTGTGAAAGAATCGCCCTGGCTGCATTTCTTTCCAGACTTAAAATGGAACAGAAATATTGAACGCCTACATTGATTGACTCGGCAATGATGTACCAAAAATACAACGCAAAAGACACTAAATGAAAAATAGGTGCGAGCACAACCATTTGCAGAAACAGAAAAAAGACACATTGCTGGAGTGGGAGATTGAAATAAAAGACATACACATGCAATAGAAACAAAACGTCATAGTTTTGCAATTTGTCCTGTAAACAGCGTTGAAGTACTTTCTTTATTACTTCTGGCTGTCAAGTCTCCCCCCTCCCCCACCCCTCTCGGATCTTCTTGCGCACACCTTCACCATGGCATCGGTGGAAAGTCTGCAGAGACAAGCCTGACTTCAAAGCTTTTGAAAAAGGATAGCTGAAATGATTGCATGTCGGGGGAGAAAGTGGTTATGTGCTGCCTGTAATAACCACATCGAGGAATTTAAAATGCTGCGAGCTAAAGTGCGGGAAGAGAGGCCACGTTGTTGTTGTTGTTACATTTGTTTCCAATCAAAAGCAGAATTGTACATGAACCACATGAGATCTTGTTAGTTTTAGCGTATGGCCTCCGAGCCAAACTATTTCAAAGTCATCTCTGATGTATCAGGTCATCCTTTTCAAGTTCGACCTCCAGAGTAGCTTCTGCTCTCCCCGCAGTTCGATGTAATGAAAACGAATCATACAAAACATATATCCATCCACTGAGAGTCTTTGGGTTAGCGATCTTCAGCCATTGGTCTGTACAAATGTCAGGCACATTTTGCTTCTGCCCACCACAACATACAGTCAGTGGGTCTCTTGTCTCCCTTAGACTATACATTTAAGTAGTGGCATTTTTCCTGGTCATATGTCCAAAACTGTATAAAAAGAAGTTGTCTTCAGTGTGCGAGATGGTGGGTCTATGCTATGATAATTTAGGTCGGGTTAGGTAGGGCAACAGTACAAGTGCTATCAGAAACACTAAACAGAAAGGTGCTTTAGCTCCACCTACGTGTTAATTACCATGAGTACATGGTTTCATTGGGCTAAAGCTGTGTTCTTCTGCTGAAAAAGAGTGCTTGGAATGTAGTGTTTGCCTTTTGGGAAAGTGTATGCTCAACTCAGAAGAATCGGGTTGTTTATGGTTATAAGACAATGAGCAATGCTGCAGGCTAGGTCTGTTCACCAAGGAAAAGTTATGACAAAGGCAGTAGGCATGCCATTCATTGTCAAAAGCAGCTATTAAAGCTAATAGGCTCTAAGGGGTGGATTGTTATCACTCTTTATTAAAACGAGTAGGGAGGTGGTTTATTACATGAAATCTCACAGATTACCATGCAGGAATGGGTCTTGGTGTTAGTTACCCCTCTGATAAACCCTTGGGATTGAAGATTTGCAATAAAATAATCATTTTAACGTCCTTTTGAGAGGGGTTGAATATTTTTTGCCAACTCTAACTTCGTATATATTTGTCATTTTAGGACTGCATGCCTACTGGTTACCAGATTACACAAAATACTGTGGGCCTGAGTTGGTTACAGTGACAAGTTTATGATTAAAATTATAGTCTCATTAGTTCATTGGAAACTTCTGAGAAATGTCATAGGCATGATCAGTTTATTAAGAAAATGTACAACAAAGGCAGTAGCTCTGAAGTGTTTATTTGAAAAACATGGACTTTAAGGCTGTATTATTGTTGTCCCCAGTTAATACCATTAGATAAGGATTTTGTTGCATGGAATCTAACAGATTACCTTCGTAGGTAAAGGTTTTGGTATTAACTGCCCTCTTTCATTTTTTTTGTTTAACCCATTTTATTGGATTTTGACAAAATTGCACAGTCATACCCTGACCACACCCCAATCCACTCTGCTTTCTGTAAAGTCCTGATGGAATATGTGACAGAACAACTAGGTCCTAAACAACTATAGCCTAAACCACTACTGCTAAACAACTAAAAAGTCTCTACAACTAAGTACTGAACAACTACTGTCTAAACAACAATTGTGCCTGAATAACAATTGCCTGAACAACTAATATATATATATATATATATGTATATATATATATATATATATATATATATATATATATATATATATTCTAAACAACTAATAAACCATAAAAACCAAAAAGAAAACCTTACCTTAAAATTAGTTGTTCAGGCAATTGTTATTCAGGCCCAATTGTTGTTTAGACAGTAGTTGTTCAGTACTTAGTTGTAGAGACTTTTTAGTTGTTTAGCAGTAGTGGTTCAGGCAAGTAGTGGTTTAGACCTAGTTGTTCAGGATGTTTCCCGTCCTGATGTACACAAGGGTTGGGCTCCTCACTAGATCACACCAATCATCAGTACCTCGATTCCTAGTTGGGCCTCAGTGGTGCATATTGGTGCTAAAATCAAACCTCTGTAATCAGCCCAGCACTGCCATATCTTCCAGTGTTTTTGTGGGGAGCCTCTAGCTGAAACACTGCAATCTCAAGACCGTGCAATGATCCATTCCCCATTTCCACGACCCTGCTGTTGGTGGAAAATCTGCTTTCCACATTCTGGCAATATCTTGATTCACCAATGTGAGCCCCAGAAATACCAAATGCTGTTTATATTGTTTCCCCTCAAATCTGTTTGTACTATGAAGGATGATCAATTTGGGGTTTAGGGGGTTCTACCAGGAAAGCACCACTGCCAGGCAGGACGGCACCCCCTCTCCAAAAGTGTTTGAATGCTGAACAACCCCAAACTGTACGTATGAAGGTACCCTCCACTATCCCATAACAGAAACAGAGGAGATAGCCCACAATGCCCATGCTCCGCAATTGCTGTCTGGTATAATATGCTCTATGGAACTATTTCAATTGAATCAAACAGAGGCGAGAGGATACAGCAGCCTCGCGTGGGGCCCGAGGGCCTCAGTCCAGTCATCTGTATTGACACTGTCAATGTATCGGGGCGTGTTGCCTGAGGAGTTGGCAGTGTAGTGGAGCCATTCATGACAAATGGCTGGTACAGCTGTGTACGCTTGTGAGAGCCTAAGTCCCCCATCAAGAGCTTTCCATCCAATTGGCTGAAGTCAAGAATCTCCTGAAAGTCACGTAGATAGGGGGATGTGGCGTAACAGGATTGTAAATACTTGTAAAACTGATTACAAGGGATTTGGAAGTCAGCTTGCATTTCCTGAAATGACTTAAGGACAGTGTCGCTCATAATGTTGCCCAATGTGTATATATCATCCCATTGTTGGAACCCATTCAGTGGAGCTATCTGTCAAAGAAGGATGCCCTGCCACAAGGGGGTTTCCTACGTCAATCTTCCCTACAACCCCATCTGCCGAAGGGAATGCCGCCATAAAGATATTACTACTTGTGTTGCCGGAGGAAGATAGTTCAGCCCTCTCCCACTTTAGAGGAAGTCTACGAGTGGCATGTCGCTCATCGCCCAACTCTCTAACGCATATACTAGGTCGTCTTGAGCGGTATACCACCACTCATTAATGATTAGCAAGTGGAATTGGGCATAGTAGGAGTGTATATCAGGCACATGAATCCCCCACAATATGTGGACTGAAAACAGGTTCAGAGGGCGAAGCACACTGCACCACCGTCCCACAAAAACTGATTTAAAATAGTATTAACCTGTCAGAACAATGAAGTGGAAATTATGTAAGGGAAGTTCTGGAGCTGATAAAACATATGAAGGAGCAAGACCATTTTGAAGATTGCTGATCGGTCCAATAAAGTCAGCGACATCACAACCATGGCTTCACCTCCTCCTTAACACGTGCAAGAAGTGGACCAATGTTACAGGTCCACGATACATCGGCATCCGGGAAGAAAACACTCCCAGGTAATGAAACCAACCATAAGCCCACGTCAACCCAGCTGCCCACTCCATATTGTCAGAGAAACCGCCCATAGCGAACACCATGGATTTGTCAATGTTCAGCCCAGCTGCCCACTCCATACTGCCAGTAAAACCAGCAACAGGGAACACCACTCATTTCTGAATGTTCATATATAGCTCAGAGGTCTCACCAAAGACCTGCAGGATCTGCAGAATATGGGGACCAGCAGTCTCTAGATTGGTAAGGAAGAACAATACATCATCAGTGTACAATGCTATTCTGTCAGAGTACTCAAGCTTCCACTCAAAACTCCTCACCTTGGCATCTACCCTCACCCATGCTGCCAGGGCTTTTATGGACAGGGAAAACAACAGGGGAGACAAGGGACAGCCCTGTCTCGTGCCTCTGTGGATTTGAAATGGAGTCAACACCGCACCAGCCACACTAACCAAAGCATTCTGGCCAGTATAGAGGAGACGAACATAGGACAAAAATCGCAGGCCAAGATTGATGTTTTGAAGAAGAGCAAAAAGATATTCCCAGCTCATCGAATCAAAGGCTTTATCCATGTCAGCCAGCGACACTGCCGCCTGTCCATGATCTGGGTAAGCCAGGTCTTGCATATATCTTGTTAATCTGTCGACCAATGTTTTAGCTAGGAGTTGCACCTCTATGTTGAGGAGAGAGATGGGGCAGTACAATGAGTGCTCTTCAGGTGGGCGGTCCAGTTTAAGGAACACCACAATCTCTGCATGTCTCCAATCCTGTGGGAGCACTGTTTCCTTGAGCGCTGAGTGGATGGCCCGCAACAAGTGTTTCCTGAGTTGCGGCGTATATGATGTAAGAAATTCACAAGGCAATCACAAGGAAACTTAGTAGGCCTTGGGGCTTTCCTGATTTGCCAGGACCATGTCTAACTCTCCATCAATGGTCTTCTCGTCTAACTCAATGTGGGCAGTGTCAGACAGGGCTTGTAGGGGCAGAGCCTGAACAAACTGGGTTATTTGATACGTATGAACTGTGTCTCATTAGGCCTATAATTCACTATAAAATGCAGCAAAACTTTAGGCTATCTCTCTTGGATTAGACAACAGCTCACCCCTGATGTCCCGTATCATAGGCACTGGGGAGACTGCATTAGTAGCATGGCACAGCCTATGCAGCGTTCTACTTGACTTGTCCCCTCATTGGTAAATGCAGCTCTGGGCTGCCTGCCATGTTTGTTTAGCATCATCAAGAAGCTATTGATGGTACTGCTGTTGGATCAGATGTAGCTGGTGCCGTGCCACCCCACCTCCGCTTCAGCAACCGCTCTCCTCTAGGGTAGGCATCTGAGCCTCTAGAACAACCAATGTATGAGTTTTCCGTTTATGTCCACCAGCGTGCTAGCTAATATCTACCCCCTGTAGTGTTGACTTGAGGGCTTCCCATAGCACTACTTTACAGGATACTGTATCCACATTAAGGGAGAAATATTCAGTGAGAGAGAGGTGTAGGAGCGTTTTATATGTTGGGTTCTGTAAATGCCAAGGCAACATAAGCCATAGGAAGGGGGGCGTTCAGGGCCAACATGAAGCATAAGGGCCACTGGGGAGTGATCAGACAACCCCCTCAGCAAAATGTCCATGTCGGAAACTCTATGGGCCACATTTTAGAAAAGTGGTACTACATTACATGTAGCACCACTTTTCCTGTGTTCCCTAGTGCCACCCTACTGCCACCATGTGTGTGGTGTATTTAAAATACGGCACACAATGGTGCAGAGTAGGGAGCACTTGCGTCAGAATTTCTGATGCTATTTATGAACTGTTTAGGGTTAGCGACAAAATTTGAGCAGAAAAAAATTACGTAAAGGAATCTTTTAGATTTCTTTGCAATATATTTTCAGCCCCCCTATCGGGGGTACGCCCCCCTGGCATACATTATGCCTGGTGTAGGCATAATGTGGGCAATGGGTTACAAAGTGGCACAGTGCATTCATTGCTGCACTTTGTAAATTTGGTGCAATGGTTTTGGTCTCGTTGGGCCACATTATTGTAAAAAAAATGACGCTAATGTGGTGCAAGAAGGTGCTATGGGACTCTTAAATATGCCCCTATGTGTATGGCCTGTGGGGACTAATAAATAGTTTAGCCTTGAAAAGGACCTGTGGGCAGTCAAATGATATGTGAACCCCACTTCTGTGGGATGATATGCCCTCCACGCATCAGTCCAGCCCAACTCGGACACCCGCGAAACCAATCTGGACGAGCCTGTGTCTGCCTTGCCACCGCTGGCTCGCTACCTATCAATGTTAGGGCTCATCACATCATTCCAGTTGCCCCCTATTACCTAGAGTCCTCCTGGCAGCTCTCCCCACAAACTAATACATTTATCCACAAGGACTGTCCCAATGTAGGGGGGTGTAAATACTGCCCAGTGTGAGTGGGTTCCCATAGAGTGTGCCAGTTACTATTGTGAATTTACCCTAGTTCTCTGTCCATATTCTGGTGGGTTGGAATGGAACCCTGCGATGTATAAGGATACAAGTTCCCCGTAATCCCCTTGTGAACTCAGATTGAAATGTCTGTGTATATTCAAAGAGTGCCAAACATGGTGCATTAGTCCCCAAGAGGTGTGTCTCTTGTAGGAGGAGAATATCTGCCATCAGTCTTTTGGTTTCATTCAACACAGCACCATGCTTAATGTTGTCAAGAATGACAATATTTGCCATTAATGATCATGTTGGATACTTCTTGGGGTCCAAGCTTATGCACATTCTAAGGCCTGAGTACCAAAACTGTGCAGTATCACCACATAAAAAAAGAAAAAACAACAAACCATCTCCCCCCACCCCAATACTTCGGGGAACAAGAAGTATCTGTTGCAAAAATAAACCCTAGCTGGACCCCAGCTGGGACCCCGGAGGGGAATTCGCCAATTAATCCCCACAACCCTACCCAACTCAATGATTACACTAGAAAAACTTAAACTGTGTTGCTCTAAAGATGCAGTTTAATATATAGTGCCCACTTTAAATCAGTCGCAAGGGTACCACTGAGGAAACTGTTTCACCAGTGCAGCACACCCTCCAGTAGCCAGTTTGCCAAGGCCGTGGCTAACTCTCTTTCAGTGACCTTCTTGTCTACCTCAGTGTGGGCAGTGACAGACAGGGCTTGTACGGGCAGGGCCTGAACAAACTTTGTTTCTTGATCCGTATCAACTGCATCTCGTTGGGCCTACAATTCACTATAAAATGCAGCAAAACTTTAGGCTATCTCTCTTGGATTAGACAACAGCTCACCCCTGATGTCCAGTATCATAGTCACTAGGGAGATTGCATTAGTAGCATGGCAGAGCCTATGCAGCATTCTACTTGACTTGTTCCCCCATTGGTAAATGTGGCTCTGGGATGCCTGCCATGCTTGTTTAGCATCGTCGAGAAGCAATTGATGGTACTGCTGTTGGATAAGATGTAGCTGGCGCCGTGCCACCCCACCTCTACTTCAGTGGCTACTCTCCTCTAGGGTATGCATCTGAGCCCCTAGAACTACCAATGTATGAGTTTTGCACTTATTTTCACCAGCGCAGTAGCTAATATCTACCCCCCGTAGTGTTGCCAGTCATACAAGTATTCCTCCAGGATGATCAGGATCTGGTACTCCGTTTTGTCGTGGAGCTTTTTGGCGATTACATTTGTCGCACAGAGAGGAATCCAAATTAATGCACAGCACAGTGTGGGGTTTCATGGAAACGGACTTGTCTGTCCATGAAAGGACCTCTTCAGGGGTATCAAAAAACTGGTTCTGCGAGTTGAAGACCACTCTTAAGTGAGGTGGGTAAAGTATTATGTAATGGATTTTAAGTCCACGCAGCCGCTGCTTTGCCATTGTGAACGTTTGACACTGCTGCTGGACCAGCCTTGTGTAGTCCATATAAATAATTATATGGTGTGAGTCAAAGAGGAGTTTGTCTTGACTTTATGCATACTTGAGGACCGCATCCCTATCTACGTAGTTGAGGAGATTGGCGATCACTGGTCTCTGCCTCGCACCCGGGGAGGGAGGTCACCTCACCAAGCCCTGTTGGCACATTGTACTACAAAACACGTTGAAAAGAAATCTGCAGGCATTATAAAACAGACCCACTGCGCCAGAAACTTATCCATGGAGGGACCATCGCACCCATCCCGGAAACCTACCAAGCACAGATTTTTGCAGCAGGCCCACGCCTCGGCATCTTCCACATGTGTTGCAAGTTCTTTTGTCACCGCCGTCAGCTTATGAACTTTCTGCTGGAGGGCTGTCACCGAGTCCACAATACCCGACACCCTGATCTCGGCCTCCGTAATCCCATCCACCTCGCTCTGGAGAGCCTGGTAAAGTAAAGTAACTTCGGAGTCAACTGCTCCTATCTTGACATCTAGCATGTCGCAAGACTGCATGATAGCTGCCAACAATGCAACATTGTCCAGGCCAGGCCTGGTGGCTGCACCTGGGTCCATAGCAGCGGACCAAGTACTGGTGAATTTATCAATGGTACTTTGCTTGGCCGTCAAGCTGGGAGGTTTATCATTGGTCATGTCTAGGTTAGTGAGTTACCGATCCTTCACCTGGGAATGTCAGCAACAGTCTATGCGCAACCCACCAGACCATTTGTACGTCCACAAGGGGCAACAAGAGCAGTCAATGATATTGGATGCCAGGGTCTGGTGGGTGGTGTTGGAGGATCAACCAATCCCTGGCCGCAAGCCACACCAGGACCTAGCCTGACCGTTTCTGTAGTGCAGCCCCTCCTAATGGGATTCAGCACCTGGGATTGGAGGGCTGCAAGAGGGCTCCAGCAGTGATCTCAACTGAGGTAGTCCAAGGTATGCCATGTCATGTCATATAGGTCCCCAGCCAAGGCCACCAAAGGTTCTACTAGTTTTAATGTCAAGCAGGGGTTATGGCTGGGGTAGGAATTCATCTAAGTTAGCCCCAAATGTGGGGGCCACAGCAGTGGTTAGGGCGCTGGGTCAAAATGGCATCATCCCTGGAGCAAGTGCACCACATCAAATGGGGCTGCGCTCCTGACCAGAGACTACATGGGGGCTGGAGCCAGAAGGCCACCAGGACCTCAAACATTCACATGGGGGCACCAGGGCAGCGACCATGGTCCAGCACACCCACAGGCACCACCCAACAATAAATCAAGGCACGCGCGGAGCCCGCAAGTCCAGGGTCACCAGATAACCATAGTTTATTAGGACCACAGACAGTCCCGCTAAGGCACCGGCATGCAGCCCGGGTATTGCCACAGGACTGGCAGCCATGGGAGATCCAGACAGGGACATGGTCGCAGCAAATCCCAACAGTGCTTGCGCTGCATCCCACCTACCGTCAGGTTGTTTCGCCACAGCACCAGGTCAGACTCCTCATTTCACCCGGACTCATAGGATCTATGTGATAGGGCCTTCTCAGACCGCACGACTGGCCCTCGGTCCTCCCCGCTCACGGTACCCCAATCCAGCCTCTGACCACGATCCGATGCAGGTCCCAGCAGCCCCCATGCCAGGCCCAGCCACAGCATGCTGGCTCTTGCCTCTCCAGGCCTTGAATCAATCTTCGTCTTCTAAGGCTTTGCACAGTCGTTCCTGTGCAGCAGGTAGGGTGTTGCACAGGTGTCCCTGCCTCCTCAGCGGTGATGGTGGAATTTAAATGAAAGATGGGGAGGATGATTGCGGATAAATGTTGCAACTGCCGGTAGCTCGCCTAGGAAGTATCCACCATATTGGCACCATAAATTGCCCTTTTGATGAGTCCTAGGAGCTGAAGAGCTGTGATAGGTCCTGCTACCCCATTTAAGGAGGGCATGACAGGTTTTGTTGTCTGATAGGTCCCAGTAGTATAAAAATCACTATAAAATACATATGTACATATGTATCTATATATAAATGCATACACATACAATGAACATAGATATATAGATGAGCTTTGGGCTAGATCTCTTCTGCCTTTGAGAAGAGGTCTGTTTGAGGGTCATCTGCACTCTGCTTTAATCCCTGAGAGCATGGGGCAATGATTCCTCACTACACCCACTGTCACTATTAATTGTAAGTGACATTATTTTGCCTGATCACATGTGCACATCCATTCTAGAATCAGTGTGCTTCAGGGCCTCAGGTATTACCGAAAGCTCATTTTACCTGCAGTTCGTTGTAACCCATGCAATCATTGTTTCTAAACATGGGGTCATTTTGAAATGATATTGCCCATAATTTATCATGGTTTACCATTCAAAGTTTGCCATCATGTTGCCTCTGAATGTGATGGTCATGTTGTAAATGTAAAAAAATTACACTATGGACAATACTGCTGGAAGACAATCACCCTCTGCTATGCTTAAACCTATTTTTTATTGTAAGCACATGCATGCCATGTTTATGTAGCAGCATGTTTTCTTAGTACTACTTTTATTCTTTATAATTATCTTGCATATTCTTGTTTGTCTCTGTCTGATTGTGGATAGGTAAGTGTGTGAATGCAGGAATTGTAGTGGATGGATGAATGGGTGTATGAGTGCAAATATGAAAAACAGAATGCATACATGATGACCTACTGAGTGCTTAAACTCACCAGTGACTGAATAACCACTTTTAATTATAAGCCAAACTGAGAGGCATTACTATTGATTGTACTTCAAATTATTAGCTCTTTTTTTTTTACTTTTTGCAACCCTTGTGTGTTTAAACTATGCCTCCAGGTTACAGTAATTCAAAGGCAACAGTACCTTTGTGTGCTGATAAGACTCATGCATTAAAATTACAATGATTTCCTATACCTGTTCTAAAAAAACCCTACGCAACAAAGCAAATGTACTTCTCTATTGAAAAATATATAGAGTGGTTAATTTATTTTTAAATTTAAAATTAAATTGTTAAACATTTCAAATTAAAATAGTTCCTTTTTGTTTTATCGTTTGGCATAATCTTGCAATAAAAACTAAACAAATGAATTACAAATCGTATAAGCTTGTCATGGCTAGACCTGTTAACTTTGCCATGTTTTGTTTAAATTATACTTCAACATTGCTCAATTGAACTCTGATCATTTCGGTCCTTTTCAAAATGTCACTGTTTTGTATCTTAAACTTCATCATAATGAGATCTTTCCAAGAAGCATGAATGAAAAAATGAATGTATCAGGGCACCCTTTCCAGAATTAGGCATGACATAATTTATTGGTCTTTCTGGGCAGATACGTGTTTAGAAGTAGCACATTTATGGGTGGATGTTGATTATGCTTAAAAACACATTCTGTATTCCAGGTCGTCAGAGAGTAAGACTTTTTCAATTTTTGAAGTTGCAAATTTTTTGTTGATAACAAAATTTTAATTGACAAGTCAGGAAGTGAATCACCACAACTGAAATGATCAGGATGCACAATGTATTGTACTTTATAGTCTGTTGTAAACATATAAAGCATGCCTCGGTTCCAGAAACCTTAGCAGTATAGACCTTTCTTTCTATTGATTTCGCTGGAGCGGGGATTCTTCTATCTCAGTCTTTTGGTATAATTGCTAAATAACCCCCGCCATTGGTGGTATTGACCTTTGTTTGTTGACATGTAGAACTGAGAAGGAGCAATCATTTACATTAAACACCATGAACAGTGAAGTCCGTTTGGGGTCTAATAAATATAAACTGTGTAAAGTAAAGGGTTTTATTAACAAATTAATTCAGCTTAATATATTATTGAATAAGTATTAATATTCAGTTCTCACCATTACAGATTTAAATAAACCATTAGTCGGTATTTTAATACAAGATTAAATACAACATTAGTATTACAAATAAAATAGAGAAAAATACAGCAAGTGTGTTCCATAAGGGAATTCCCTTATCTAGAGTAATCGAGTTAAGGCATAAGAGTGCCTAATTCTGTCACTTTGCTCTAAGAACACACACTAATATAAATCATCTAAAACATAAGTGCAAAAACGAATGCATTGCCAATACCCAACATCCAGTCAAGTTCCAGCAAAGCCTTGAAGCAGGTGAACTCCCTAGTTTCTCATGTCTTTACAACGCGCGACAGAATATTGTCCTTGAAGAGGTATATCATCCACATCTTAGGGTTCAGACAGTTCTTCCCATTAGTCGCGCATCCTGCCATCTCCTATTTTCTTGGTGAGAACTTCACTATACATTGTTTAATGCATAACAAATGCTACTTCACTAGGTAATAGAGGCTTCTGGAAAGTTACAGCACCTGCAGTGAAAGAGAAAAACATATTGTGCAAGACAACAGTTTAATGAGAAAACAGGCCTTTTAACACTAACATGTAAAATCAATGTTAATGTGACATTAGTGGTCAGCCTAACTTAAGTCAATATATTACGTAACTTCATTTATGCCTGCAATGCCTAAGTATGATTACCAACTACAAAATATGCATTGTTATATGTGTGTTATTTAGCATAGAATTCTGCACCTTTTAGTTAAATTGTTGTGTTTACAAAATGAGGAAATTCACTCTATCAGTTGTGCCTCAAAACATACCGTCATTTAAGTTGGCATTAACCTTTCCCCCAGTCTCAGATCTGCAGTTTCCACTTATCTACAGCAGCTTACTTTGTGCTTAAAATGTTGACTGACAGTTGATGTGCTTTTTTCCTACTACAACACTTTTTTTCCAATGTTCACCCATCTTTTTCCCCCTCTTTTTTGATAAATTATACCTGCTTTAATGATACCTTCAATTGTTCAGTTGACTTAGATCAGCATAACTACAAAGCCATGCCATCATAATGTTTTAAATTGTATCTTATTTAATTTCATTTTCTTAAGGTTTTGTGCAAATCACAGCACTGAACCAAAGCAACCATTTTTTACCCATCCTTTACCGCCATCTTTAATAAATATTTCTATCTTGCAAACTGTATGCATGAGTACAATTCATATGCCACTACATTTCTCTGAAATATTTCCAAAAGGCGCTTGAATGATCCGAGTAAAACATCTTTCAATGCAATCCTTCAGCTATTTAAGATAAAATCTTCTTTGTGTTTCTTTTCCTGATTTAGCCTTTTGTGGAAGTCTGTGACCATCTTTCTGGGTAGAAGATAAGCAATACTGCCATTTTATGATTGAATACGAACACCATTTTGAGGGGGTTTGTGGCTTAATAAGTATCATCGTCCCTGTTTGACAAGCAGAGAATAAGAGCCACATAAACAATCTGGCTTTACTAATGGCAATGGCACCTATCGTAAGTTTATGTTTACCGTTTAGGATCACAGGTCATGCATCAATTGCTGAACCAAAGTGTTCTTTTGTATCAGTATAGCTGCCAATCTGTTGTGAAATATACTTTTTTATCAGTTTTCTATCTCTTCTTTAAGGATTTGTTCCCAGAGACTTCATTAAAAGTATGACAGTCTTAAAAAATAGTGTGCATCACATCTCTTTTTTAAATAGAAAGAAGAGATAATTTAGACTGTGAAGGGTGGTCTGCCAGTCTGTCAGGTGAGTGGAGAAACTACTACTTCCGCTTCCCTTGCAGAGGACCGCTAACCATATTTAAGTCCCTGCCTGGTTGACGGACACCTCAAAAGCTTTAGAGCAATCATAGTTGAAGCAGTTGCCTTGGAAGCTAAAGTGTTTGCCAGTGGGCACCATGTTTGGAGCATCCAGTAAGCAAACTTTTTTATTTTTGAAAAATAAACTCTCAAATTGGAAGTCTGTTCTTAAAAAAGAAAAACATTGATGATCTTAACATAGAGGGTGCTTTTGCTTCAAGCCTTGGGAGCAATGGTGGATTTCGCTGCCCAGAATTACCAGACCATGCATGGTTGTTGCGGGCATGGAAATATACTGATGGTAATCCACCATAAACGAGGCAGACAGCTATCTGTGTGACTTAACGGACCTGTGGCAGATGGGCAGCCCGGCTAGTTTTTCTTAATAGTAGATCCAGCTGAGGCTCTACCTTCGGAAAACATTGTAGCCCAGATTTATGAAAATGCATGGATGCAGCGTAGCAGCTAAAAATGCTGCACTGCATTGCATGACAGGGAGAAAGCAGGAGAGCACCATACCTACGAAGGTATGGCTCTCTCCTCCCCTCTACCTAGCACTGGCTCTGATTTCAGCTGCTGTGCGCCCCTTACACACCTTTGCCCCATAGTGCAAGGGTGTGTGTGTGTGTGTGTGTGAGTTTAGCATAGGTTTTGTACTGGAAGAGCAACCTTCCAGTACAAAATACTATCCTTAGACACACTTTAAAACTTTTCCTAAATTGTATGCATGATGCAGAGTGCCACACACGTGCAAAGCTGGAAAAGAATGGAGAAATAAAAACATTTCTCCTTTTAACTTCTGCTTTGAAATGGCATTAACTTCTGGCACAAAACCCTTTCTACAGTTGTTTGTAGATAGGATTTTGCATCAACAGACATCAGTGGTTGCATGGGAACGCCCATGTACCACCCTTGTAATGTCCCCTTGGCGCTAAGAAGCACAAAACAGTGCTTTGCACTGCTTTACGTTATGTTTAGGGTACTTTCCAGCACAAAACAATTTTTTTACTGGAAAGTATTATTAGGAAAAAACATTTGGTGAAGGTTAGTATAAATTTTGTAATACTACTCCAGGGCAAAATTTCCCTGTGTGTTTGCCTACTTGTAAATGAGGACCACAGTAACTATGGGTTGTTGCCTTTTTCAGTGTGATACTACTGTTATTGCTGTTATTGTAATCATTAATTAGCACTTTGTAGTCAACTGTGTTAAGTGGTGGCACAGAAAGCTCTGGAAACAATGTGATGGTGCTTGAAAACCATGCTTGGGAAATACACAGTCGAGCGTAGACAAAAAAAAATGACACTTCGAGACCAGGGAGGAATGGTGACCAACTGAAATGGGTTAAGGATGGCATCCAAAATAGACAACGGAAATCAATATTTTGCCCGAGCCTTTTTTAATAATCCATGCCTTACCATGTGAATTAAGTAGAGGTAGACAGAAAGGATGGTGCAAAAAATATTATGGGAAAACAAAATATAGTATGGCATTTTAACTGGTTTATACCAACCGAGGGCCTAAACCTATACTCAGTTCTAATCCTAAATCAAGATTGTGTGCCCGAAATGTGTCATGAGTCAGACCAATTGTCAAAATGGATAGGTGGATGATTTATATGGGAAGTGGACTTTTTAATTATAGGTTACGTTTTTGCAAGACACTTTGAGTGCAGCTCAGCTTTTTTTCAGCAAGAGAGTTTTAGCGTCAATATTCCTCAGAAGTGTGGTTCGTCCATGGACAAAATGATTTGTGGTGCCCCACCCCTTCTAGAGGCACCACAAGCACATGCTACTGTATGTAAATAGCCCTTCTAGGACATTGAGGGGTTCTCTCTGGCAGTAACAGTGAATATGAAATGAGAGACTGCTCCTCAGGTTTCTTTCATATTTTTTATGGGTGCCCTAGTCCCAACTTTAAATCATTGAGGGTTGCAGAGGCAGGTCCATGGACCCTAGAGCCTGCCAGCTCCTCAGCCAGCCGACATCCTGAGTGTTGGTGGGAACCGGCAATACTTTTTGTATTTTAGTAATTGCCCCAGTCCCACCTTGGATAGCTACAACTTGGAGAGCCCTTGGAGGCCCAGAGTTGGTCCTCTTGGCTCCTCTGCCAGTACCAACCTTGGGTGCCAGTGTGATCGGGCTCATTTGGTTTGCTCCCACCTTGTGGAAGTGACTTTCATATATGCACCTGGTGGGCAGAGCACACATAGGTTCCCTGCCTGGGGAAGTGAGGGCAGGGAATTATATTTCTGTTCCATGCCCGCAGTCTCCCTGGCTTGGAACACGATGTCTGAGATGAGGTCTTGGGGAGACTGTTAGAATTCAGGCCCAGTGGGATCGGGTCCATTTAGTGGCTTGTAGAGGGGGACCACAAGCCTCCATCCCCTGAAGAAATAATTTAATTTCCTGCAAATCTGGGGATTTGTGTCCCAAGGGCCATGAAATTGCTCAGTGAGGGCAGGGCACATGATCCCCCCCCCCCTTCATATAAAAAATTCATGTTCTGCGTTCCTGGGGAAGGGGTGCGCGGGCCATTCAATGGCATGAGGAAAGGGACATCATACCCCCTTCTCTTCAAAATATAATGTGAGGACTCCACCCGGCCCCTGTTCAACACTGGGGGGGGTTAAAAGAAAAAGACACCCTTTTTTTAATTTTAATGTGTTGCCGCACTGTCACTGACCGTACCATGTCCCTCCCTATATCTTATCTTCATTTTTTATTTACATTTTCAGTGCACAGGGGCTATGTCTCAAAGTCCAAAAGTGGCTGCAAAGCATCTTTATTGAAGTGTAGCAACCAATCTGATCTTATCTTTTGATATGCCCATCATTTGAGATATCAACAGTGGTGTATTAAATGATATCATAGAACATGTCATGAGTGATGGAATAGGTGAGGTCATAAGCAGTACATGGAGGAGCAGCAAGTTATCGTTAGCGCTGCTAACTACAACAGGTGAATTTCTTTTTTTTTTTTTTAGTTCAAAATGTTAATGTTGCCACTGATGTATTCACTTAACTATAGAGTGACTTTAACCTTTGTTTTTTTGAGTGAATATATATATATGTAGGCCCTGTCAAGGTGTGAATAAATTAACCTTTGCTCTACCCTTCACAGCTTGGCTCATGAACAGTTCGGCTTAACTTAGGAGGCAGGTGTGTAAAGCCTTTAATATCAACAAAACATTAAATAAGTAAAACACAACGTACAATAAAACTGTGACACCAATTTATAAAAATAGGAAAATAAAGTATATTCAAATTGATACCAAAAAGACAAAAATACAATGTAGGGAACCAGATATATGAATTTTGAAAGATTAAATGTAAAAAAAAAGCTTTCTAGCACCCAAAAACCAAAAGTGCCAACCAGGAACCTTTGGTCACGCTTGACTGGGGCAAAGTCAAAAGTGGGGGCCAACCATGATGGAGCCCTGCTCAGCTACACTGAGCGGGCGACCTCGTCAAAATTTTATCTTCGGACGTAGTCACTTTTTTGGAGCTTTTCTACCTCAAAGCTGAATAGTCCTCCACAGAAAGCTGACTTCGATGTGATGTTGTGAGATTACCTTTCCATGAGCCTCCAGTCAAATCATGGAAGTCTGGAGCTCTGGAGCTTTCAGCAGGATGAACTTGAATTTCAGGCCGGGTCGCAGGTGAAGCTAGCCGGCTTGGCTCTCGATGTCGAGTCGGTTCACATATGGAACTTTTTTTCAAAGTTGTTCCAAACTTTTGGATCTTCTTCCAGAATTCCTTTTTGGGTCCTTGAATTAGCCACAAATCTAATCCAAGGTTCCAGAAGCTCTTAGTTGCTCCTTGGAAGTTGGGACTACAGTTCCCAGAATGCATCTGGTCAGAAACCTCAAACGGCCACTGGATGCTGGTCAGCTGGCCTCTTCTTGCAGGACTTGATTCAGAGAAATCTGGTTAGCTCCTTTGTACCTGTAACGTACAGGAAGTCCACTCCTGGAGTTGCAGAAGCAAGGCAAAGTCCTTTTCTTGGGAAGCCCAAAGTGTGCAGTGCTTGTGAGGGCCTTTCTTCAGGTCCAGACCAGGGGCTCAGCAGTGCAGTCCTTCTTCTCCAGTAGCTTTTTCCATCAGGGATCTAGAATTATTGAGCAGCTCTGCCATATTTATCCTTTCTCCTGGGTTTGGAAAGCATCCCTGGCTAGTGGGGTGCAGTGGGCAACACTCCGGGGTGACCACTTCCTATGAAGTGTGGCAAAAATCAATACCAGAAAGCAACATTCTTTAAAAATCCAACATTGAATTCTTTTTTACGTCTGGTGTGGCTAAGTAATTCCCAACACACCCCTTCCAGTCCATTTTCTAATCTCATTATTGGGACTTCCAACTAGCTAGGGCAGCAGGAAATGAAAGAGGTCTAATTTCTGTCCTAAGGGGCTCTCCCTCCTTTAAAGATCAGTTTGGCTACTCTTACCCCTTCTGCTCTGCCATCTGCTGCAGCAGTTGTCCGCCCACCAGATGCTTCCTTTGTGTCAGCCCAGGCCAATGCACACCTCATTAAGCCTGCCAGAGGCTGACAAATCAGGAAAGGGTACTACATGGATTAAATTTATAACTTTCAGAAAGAGTTCTAAAAGAGTTTCCCTGGGCTAGTTATATTAAATTCAACATTGGCAAGTCGCTGGATTTGTCATAACATTTAATTTGGTACTTCCAAAGTCCTAAAATACCTTATTTTTACATATACGTAATGCCTAAGGTCTTCCCTAGGTGCCACAAGGGTTGGGCGAAGTGTAAATATAAGCAGGGACTTTATAAAAGATGTTTTATGAGCCCTGGGGAGGAAAAAACAGTCAAATTCATTTTCCTCATTGAAGTGCATTAGCTGCATATGCTAACCTTGGGAGACCTTGACTGGACGTAGTGGGGTATTATGGACTATTGCTAAGTGTAGGTACCTACCTGCTCTTACCAACAATCCACTTTCCAACTAACTATCTATCTATCTATCTATCTATCTATCTATCTATCTATCTATCTATCTATCTATCTATCTAGCTATCTATCTAGCTATCTATCTAGCTATCTATTGTTTGACAGCTCCCACTTGCTGAAAGCGAAGTTATGTTTGCCTTTTCTTTGCGGAAGCTGTCAGCTATTGCCAAGCAAAGGCAAATAGCTACCTCCTGAGGGTTGGCACCTTGGGAGGTAGCAGGAGCTGGCTGTGAGGGATGGCAGTCCCCAGGGCCAGCTACAGCTCAACGACCTATCATTTGAATTTAGGCCTGGAGGGGGGTCCCTGGGAGTCTGAGACAGACCCCATAAATTAAGCGATTTGATCCTCGGGGAGGTGGTAATTCCCAGGTGCGGGGGGCACGAAGTCCCTCCCATACACTATATTGATTGCCTTGGGGAGGTGGCGGTGTCCGGGACATTAATAAGCCCTTGGAAGGGGGGCCCCTGCATCTCATTCCTACATTTAGTAATGCCCCCAGTATCTTGCCCACACAGGGACTAAATGAAAAGCAAGCACTGGAGACTGCCCTTGCTTTTTTTAAAAATCGAAGTTGAAATTCACACCTATTTGTGATTTTCACAGTGAACAAAAAAAAAAAAAATGCTTTTTAACCTGGGGGGCCTGGGGACCCTTGCACCAAGGCTAGGAGGTTAGTTAACAGTACCAGCCCCACTTGTCTTTTTTTTTTAGACTCAGCTGAAGTGGAGTCTCCAAATGACTGCTATCAGTTCCTGGTTAAAGTGTTAGCAGCCAAAACTCTGCACGAGTACTGAAAGGATTTACCCCAAATATAAAAAGGTGCGATTTACAATTACCATAGGGCGTGAATTATAGTTACTTTAGTTAGCCATAACTGTAACTGCTGAATTTCTATGGTTTTGTGAGAGTAAATTAAGAACCTAACTATAACGTCCCTGTAACCTTTGGTTTTTCAGTGAACTTCTATGGCTTTTTTTAGCATGCACACATGTAAATATAACCAAAGCTGCCCACGCCCTTTTAAAAATGTATAGTGGTGTGTGGCCTGGAGTTTAAGTATGGGCCTACTTATGATTTATTTAGCATTTTATTGATTTTTTTCACCCTTTGTAGAGGAAAATTGTTGTACTATTCAGTACCTTTTCTACATGTTTGTAATATTTGCAAGATTATTTTAGTATGTGGCCTAGATTTCCAAGGGGCCATTTAAGCCACTGGGCCCAAGCCAGTACTAATAGTCATGAGTGCATGAAATAAATGTTTCAGTGAAATCTGTTTTTAAAAATTCATTTAGGGCAGGATGGCATTGGATTAAATGTAAAATGTTGGCTATTGTTTGTATTTTGTTTCTTTTGCAAAAAGTGTATATATTGTGGGATAGTACTATTTGTTGGAATAGGAGGATGTTGTTTGACCATGTTGCTGGCTGCCATTTTGTGCATGCAGCCGGTGTCCCTTTGCCATTAGCTTGCATGTGTTCTTCTTTGTTCTCCTTGCTCCTCATTGTTGTTGTTTGACCATGTGGCTGGCTAGAAGCCATTTTGTCTGTCCAGCCAGTGTCCTTTGCCATAGGCTTGCATGTATTCTTTGTTTGCCATGCTTCCTCCTTGTTGTTGTTTGACCATGTGACTGGCTGCCAGCCACTTTGCTTACCCAGCTAGCATACCGTGCAATAGGCTTGCATATGTTCTTTGTTCTCCATGCTTCCTCCTTGCTCCATGTTGTTGTTGTTGTTTGACCAAATGGCTGGCTGGCAGCCATTTTGTCCATCCAGGTAGTGTCCTTTGCCATAGGCTTGCAGGTGTTCTTTGTTTGCCATGCCTCCTTGCTCATTGTTGTTGTTATTGGACCATGTGGCTTGCAGCCATTTTGTATATGCAGTCAGTGTCCACCCATTTGCCATAGGCCTGCATGTTTTCTTGGTTTGCCATGCCTCCTTGCTCCTTGTTGTTGTTTGACCATGTGGCTGGCTGGCAACCATTTTGTTCATCCAGTCATTGTCCCTTACCATAGGCTTGCAAGTGTTCTTTATTTGCCATGCTTCCTCCTTTCTCCTTGTTATTGTTGTTTGACCATGTGGCTGGCTGCCAGCCATTTTGTCTTTGCAGCCAGTGTCCCTTCCCATAGGCTTGCATGTGTTATTTGTTCTCTATGTTTCCTCCTCGGTCCTTGTCCTTTATATTTGACAATTTGGCTGGCTGGTAGACATTTTGTCCATCCAGCCAGAATCCTTTACCATAGGCTTTCATATGTTCTTTGTTTGCCATGCCTCCTTGTTCCTTGTTGTTGTTGTCTGACCATGTGGCTGGCAGCCATTTTGTTCATATACTGTGCAGCCAGTGTGTCTTTGACTTAGGCTTACATACGAACATCATTAATTATTTATCTTTTTTTTTTAAGTTTCTATTTTTTTCTATTTTTTTTTACATTTTAATTTTTAATTTAAATGTATGCCATTTTTTATTTCATTAATTTAATTTTTATTTTATTTTAATGTTTATACTTTAGTTTTCGTTTTTATACTTTCTTTTACTTTTTAATTTTATTTTTTTATTTCTTATTTGTAATGTTTATATTTTATTTTGTATTTTAATTTAATAATATTTTTTTTAATTTTATTTTTATTATTTTATATATAGTTTTTTTTAATACTTTTGTGTTTTTATTTTAATTTGTATTTAGCTCTGCATTTTGCCTTGATCCAGCCATCCAATCCATCCATTCCTCCATTCGCCCATCAAGATGCACAGCTGCACTACAGAATTAAGGCCCTGATTTATACTTTCTTTGCACTGCATTTGCATCATTTATTGATGCAAAAGCAGCACAGAATTACAAAATGCAATTGTATTTTGTAAGTTTACTCCATTTTTTCTTTAAAAAATGACGCAAATGCAGCACAAAAAAAGTATAAATCAGGGCCTCAGTTTCTTAGATGTATTTCTATTTCCTCCAGGATACCCTGGCTGTGGAGCTTGGCGGACAAATCAAGAGTATAATTAATTTTGTTAGTGATTATTCCATTTTCTCTGGACCGCCTTGTTGCCATAGGTTATTTATTTTGAAGGATTATTCCATTTACCCATGCACCTGTCTCTATGATGAACCCAGGTGTCTCCTACAACAGATGGAGATAAAGCAAAGAGCTAGATCTGCCTGTTGTGCTGTCTGACTTGAAATGTATTTTTGTTATGGTGTGGTGGTGTGGCTTGCCTTCACAATGTTTGATTAAATTGTAGGGGACATATTTATACTCTGTTTGCGCCGACCTTAGGTCATTTTGTTATGCAAATTCAGCGCAAACTTAACCCCATATTTATCACCCGTACTAAAATGACGCTCGGGTGGGATGAGGGGCTAAATAATGGTGCAAAGCTTGCTGGGTCAGACCAGGCATTAGGGGACCTGTGGACCCATGTCCATGGTTAAAAACCATGGCATGGGTCCACAGGTGCCCACCCCAAGCCCCAGGAACACCCCCACGCACACCAGAGGGACACTAGAGGATGGGGGACCCCATCCCAGGTAAGTAGGGTAAGTATAGGTAAGTATTTTTTGTTTTTATTTTAAAGTGCCATTGGGGGTCCTAACAAGGGGCCACTGCACCCCCTGTGCTGGCCATTGGGGTGGTAGGTTGACTCCTGTCTTTTATAAGACAGGAGTCAGGTGTAATGGATGGTTATGCATCAGGAAATGACGCTAGGCTGGTTTGAGGATTTATTTTGCCTCTAACCAGACGAACGGCATATTTTGTCGCTCAACCTCCATCTCCTCTCCTGCCACCCCCACCCAGCTAGCATCATTTTAGTTGACGCTAGCCCAAGCTTAGAGACTGCTTGCACCATTCCATTAATATGGCGCCTGGCTGGTGCTCAAGAATGGCTCAAGCTGGTGCTAAACTTTTTGGTGCAAAATTGCATTAGAACAGTTTTGCACCAAAAAGTTTAAATATGGGCCTAGGTATATTACATAAGTAACCAACCACACTAAGATTGCATTTCTCTGTACTATTTCAAACCTGCAGCAACAATGCCATGTTTCACTAACTACATTTTTTACTTGCTTGGTTCTTTTTAGGTGTTCAAGGGAAAACACCCCACATCACCTGCAGTACTGCCACAGAGAAGGCCTTATAGTTACTTTGGTCCCAGGCACCAAACTGTTTCGCTTGTGTCACTGCCAACATAGAGCTAGTTAACATGGCCCCAAAGAAAGTTACTTTCAAGAAAGTGGCCAGTGAAAAGAATCAGGTTTCCACCAGTGACGTGCCAAATACAACCATTTTCAGGAGAAGTGTGCCTGCCAGACCTGCCTCTGAGGCGGAACCTAGGCGCACTCGCTCATCAACAGCACCACCCCAACTCAAGCCCAAGACCTTGTCCATCAGTGAGGCAGCCACTGCAATCATAGCGATGCCGACGAGCAGTGATGTTGAATTGGATTTGTCCCTTTCACAAAGTAGTACCCAATTGTTTCAGGAAACAGAGCAAAGTGGACAGTAGTTGCAGCCAGATCTTCCCGAAGTTTGAGCAGAACAAAAGGCTGAGTTTTCTGTCGCGCTAGAACCTCCCCTTTTAGGATCAAGGGTTCCCAGATCTCCAGCAAGAAAAAGGAAGGGTACTACTCCACCTTTTTCTCCAAGGACTTCTGATGACGATGATAGGGACATGGAGTGGACCCCGGCAAAGTCTTGGAGATGCCAGGAGAGGCAAGGAAAAAGGAAAGTTCCAGAAACCCTTAGAATCATGGAAGGGAATGATGACTATGACATAGTCATTGTCGAAGCTGGCACAGAGCAGTCCAACAATACTATCCAGCCTGCTCTGAGGGATGTAGCACAGACAGCACCTCCAGCTTCCATATTTGTAAGGCTCCGGCAGAGACCTTCTCCAACCCCTACCTCAATACAAGTACGTACTTTAGAGAGGCAATCAACACACCCATGACCACCTACATCCAGTTCTTCTTAAAGCATTAGCAGTAGTCCAGTAAGAAAGTTATCCTCCCTGGTATGGAACTTTTTTATGATTAGTAAACAGGAGGAGAACATTGCCATATATTCCATTTGCACGTGAGTGTTCGTCGAGGTAAGCCTATTTTAGATTATGATAATGGAGGCTAGATGACTCATATGAAAAAACATCACGTAATCCACTGGGAGCATCACATTACACAAATGACTCAAGGTTGTCATGGTGGTGAAGGTGAGGAGAGCCAGGAAACATCTGCTACACCTGGTCAAATCACAGTGGAAGGTGAGGAAGAAGAGGGTGACATCATCCTCACGCAAAGCAACCCCGTCTGCAGCAGTGCACCACAAGCACCTGCCTCTGCGACCTTACAAAGGCACAGGAAAATTCAGATGGACACCCCACAGCATACAATGACTGCACCACCATGACACTCATTGAGTCTCCCACCACCTACATCGAAAAAGTTGCCCGTGTCAGTGACCCCACAAAACAAGAAAATCCAGGCTACAATTACGGGCATGTTTAGGCAGAAGGGGCCCTTAGACCACAATCACCCACTGGCACGTTTGTACAATGGCAAGCTGGCAAAAATGTTAGCTCTGGACCTCCTCCCTTCTACTTTTGTGGAAGTAGTGGGATTCTTAAAGTTTGTGGCAGTCCCTGCCCAAAATGGAAGGTTCCAAGCTGGACCTATTTTGACAAAGTTGCCCTTCCAGCACTGCATCATGATGTGCTGCAATTGGTTGGACAAGCTTTGCGGCAAACTGTTGTCCACACTATCCACCTGATAACTAACATGTGGACCAGTTGTAAGTCGACTGATTACATGTGCATCACTGCATACTGACCTTTTTTATGCAGGTAAGGCAAAAGCTATCTACAGGACTTTGCCCAGAATTTTTTTTAAGAGCGTTCTGTGGCATGCAACAGTAGCCATTTTCATCATGGAGAAGTCACACACAGCTGTAAACATCTTGGTGGAATTTAATAGCAAGGCTTTTGAATTGCTGAGACTCAAAGGTCTTCAAGTTGGATTTGTTGCCATGGACAATGGCCGTAACATAGTCAAGGCCATGGTAAATGGTGGCTACTTCAGGGTCCTGTGTTTGGCTCACTATATCAACTTGGTTGTACAAGACTTTCTTAAAAAAGAAGACTATGCGGGTCATTATGACACTGGCGGTCTCCGGGCCGGTGTGACCCGGCAGCTTGGGTTGAGTGTATAACTCCTATCAGTGCCCTGGGGGAATATTAGAGAGGCAATTGCTTTCGGATCCCAAGAGGTCAAAAGAGGAATCAGGCAGAACAAAGACAGAAAGAAGGCTGTGACCTGGTGGGAAGCGAAAGGCAGGAGACGGGGGAATCTAGGACATGAGGACGTGCGGCAAAGAAGACATGGGACCTGAGACGGCAGAAAGACAGGAGCACAACGAGGCAAAATCCGTGGCTGACAGGTTAGCGGTACCAGAGCCATCCTGGAGAGCAGAAGGAGGAGGTGTCTGGACCAGCAGAGCACGCCATGTACCTGGAGGAATGTGGCTGGAAAAGGTATGGTCCTTCTGGTATAGAGACATGACTAAAAAGAGCAGGGAGGGTGGTGAAGAGGAGGAGTGGAGAGACAATACCTTAAGAGCGGCATTTGTTTGGGTTCCAATGGATGAGACCCTATCAAGATCCCCTACGCACCGGGCAACCGCATGGTTTTCACTGCACAATTAGTTTGAGACCCCACCCTTTCCTCACAAGCACTCCCCATTTCCCAAGCATTTAAACACCTACCTGATCAAGGATCCTTGTTTCTCTCGCTCTTCCTTTAAGGTGGACTGGAGGGAGTAAAGTGACTGCACCGGAGTACATCTTCCAGCCTAAGAAACAAGGTGAGAGGAGAGAATTACTGCCTATATTCAAACTACTACACAGAAAAGGAACTAAAATAAGGAGCTTAATGTAACACAAGACTGTAAAAATACAAATAAAGAAACAGCAGTAACCCTAACTAGTCTGGCTACCCATTCTTTTAGGTTACAATCCACCACACAAATTTGAAACCTTCCCTCCCCACCCACAAGAGTCCCAACCCTCTTTCCAAACAAATATAACCCAGTCCCCAAAAAGTCAAAGGAAAAGTCCAAAGTGAAGTCCAGCCCAAAACCCTCAGCACCGTCTCCACCCACAACACGTCCCTCCCACCAAAACAAAACAAATTAAAAAAGAGATTGAAAAAAGGCAGTGTTATAATGGTCCGGAGCTGGTTGATGCTTTGCTCTCTGCTGGCGATCCGGCTCTCCATTTGGTCCATCTGCTTCAGGGTGCGACAGAGCAATGCCCTGGTGGAGCGGGAGGGTGCAGCAGCAGGTGCAGTCAGGGAGCCTGACTACTGGTGGCAGCGCTGGCGATGTACTGGCCGGGAGGCTGGGGGCTGGCATGCTGTTTTGATGGGCCCTGGGTCCAAGGCAGCTGTTTTGTCCTCTTCCTCCTCGAGAATCACAAGGCACTAGTATTCTGCCTGAATGTTCCCCAGCCTCTGCTGCCACACGCTGGCCACAGTCACTTGTCTAGTTGGTGGTGGTCATTGGGCAGCAGTAGCTATATTGGGAAAAAGAAGAATAACAAAAGACAAATTGTAAACAATGCTCTGAACAAACATGTTTTTAAATAATGGATAGAGGGTGGCACAGGAGCACTACATTGCTGGTCCTCTAGGGACTATGGAATTTGATGTGATTATTATTTATTATTAGGAGAGTCACAGAGCCAATATTGTATTTGTTTACCTACACATGCCTCACATAAGAAACACTAACTGTATGGTAGAAAAGAATGAAAGCAGAATAAGATCAGATTAAAAAGATAGTGATTTCATTTTTTTTCTTTCACCCATCCATCCATTTACCCAATACCAATAACCACGCACACAACCTTTTTCATCCACCCACGCCTCCTTTCCTCTCCGCCTATGCTTTCTTTTAACCTGCTATTTTCTGTTTCCATCAAGCCACCATTCTTAGCATACATTATGTGTGCTTTCGTTGAGTTGCATATAGAAGAGCCCATAAGTAACTCAACCACTGCTGTAGCTGTAATGCAGGGGGTTCATGAATCCAATCACAAAAACGCCCTTGTAGCTAGTGAGTAGGAGTTATTGTCAGTAAGCAAACAAAGTGACTTACCAGCGCCCATCCCTGCCACTGTGTCTCCTCCTGCTCCATCTGCTTCTGCAGCAGTCGAACTTAAACTGGCTCCTCCACTGGTGGTTGGTTTGGCTATAAAAAACAGTATGCAGTTTTTAGATGCCAGATCCCATTCTTAATTTTTAAAATAAAAAATAAATGAAACTACAATTGTTATAGTTCCGTTAGCCCTGCAGTATCTTCTGTTAAAAATATCATTTTGTGCATTTTGGTGGAATGTAAGAAAAGCCAGGTAGACAAGCCAGCCAAAAGCTTTGCGTTATAGAGGGGCAGAGCTATAGTCTATGATTGACAATAACACAGAATCACTGATGGGCAACAAAGGAGTGGAATATAAATGGTCAATGAAAGACAGAAAAAAAGATAATGCAGTGATAATAGGAATTAAACAAAACCTGGGTAGGGGAGTTGAAAAAAAGGGAGACAGTATAAAAAAAGTAAAGAAGGCAAAATTAAAAGCAGTATAAAAGTGGGGAGAGGTAAAAGTTAGGGAAATAATAATAATAATATTAAATAATATGACTTACTGGGATGAGCAGAGCCATCTGCATCAGCACATATGGTCGGCGCCTCCCCATCTCCTGCCGGACCCACCAGTGCAGTGATGTGCTTCTTGTCCTTTGATGCTGATGTCTGATTAGAAAGAAGATAAAAAAAACTACATTTGTTGTCACCATTAATCTCCACAGCGTTATTATATAGCACACAAATGCAATAACATTGTACTTAAATCAGATTTCCTATGGTACTATAGTAGTATGATAAACTATTGTTGAGTTGTCTATACTCCTAAAATCCCTATTCCAAATTTCCTTAAGAAAATCTCCATTTAGAACTAATGCATTGCAATGAATGATCTTTCATTCTATTTTGATTTCTCAAACCCCTTGATGGACAAACTCAATCTCCCTTTTTGGCAATGCAGACATACTCGCAGCACTGTGACATTTCTTGGGGCTGTATAAGCTACATAAAGTCACAGAGAACGCTAACTCACTGATATCACTATTTCACTATGTAGACAGAAGGTCAGAGGAGTCTGTGTTGCAATGGCTTCTTAAATAATCAGCCAAAGCAAGTGCCTGCATAAAAGTATAATGATGTAGTGCTGAGCACTTGCCTAGCTCTAACTGAGTCACATAATAAATGATAATCTTAACATAAACTAAACGTAACTTACCTCCAAGTCGAAACCGCATGCTATTCAGAAAAAAAGTTAGCATTGTAGAACACAAACACAATAAAAATATAATACCGAGCATCGGGATCTCCTAGCCGAGCAGGTCAAGCAGGTACTGCTCACGGTGAATGATATCCGCCCAGCAGTAGGTCAGTACGTCAGCTGCTGGGTGTTGTGCTGGACATGGGTGGTGTCCATGACTAACCGGTGCACCCTAGCACTGTGCTGCCCACGCTCTTGCAAGGGATAACTGCTTCCAGACCTGCCGCCTGCTGGCTACTTGGAGGGGAGGTGGCGCTACACATAAAAAAACAGTGCTGCCACCTCCTCTTCACTGAAGGTCGGACAAGACTGTACCCCTAGATGGCAGCACTGCCTACAAGGCAGGCAGCCACTGTTGCCCTGCTGCTGTGTGGGTGTGGTAGGAAAAAAACAGGAGGAAAAGGAAGAAAATAAGGGAAAAATAAAAAAACTACAAAAAGTCACACAAAACATTAAAACACTGGAAAATTAATGAGACACACAAAGAAACACTAATAAAACAAATAATAAAATAGGGGTAGGTGAAGTATGGGTTGGAGGATTACAAAGACTGGGGTGGGATTAAAAGTTGAAGTCCCAGCAGCATAAACAGAGTGAAAAACAAGATGACTGCACCCATGAGAACCTCGTGGGAGATTTTGAATGCAAGTATGTACTTGCCATTGCCTTTGATATCAAACACAATGTGAACGGGTGCAACAGAGAATTCCGCCAGCTAGCGGAACTCCACGTAGCGCAGCAGAGTTTTTTTGCCACTTTGCAGATTTCCGCATAGCATGGCTCCTCCCACGCCTAGTTTTTGCACTCTACTTTTCCCATCTCCTAGCCATTGTGACAAATAAAATAGCGATAGCAAGCGCTCTGTCAGGCTGCGGCAAGCCAATCAGGTCTTGCTTTTCCCGTGGATCAGCAGATCCGAGTCAGGATCCACGGATAGAGAACCACGGAGGATCCTCGTCCCTATATATCTATATTTTTTCAAACTCTAATATCTCAGAAACTGCTAAACAGATTTACACCAAATCACAAAAAGCTCACTTTCTGGATCAAGAGCTAGCTTTCTTCCAAATTTGGTGTAATTCCGTCTAGTGGTTCAGGCTGTAGTTGTGTTAAAAATCCCTGAGAGAAAATGCCCCTGCTTGAAGAATCACCCCAAAACTTTTGACACATCAGCTGAACCGACTCAAGTATATGTTTTGAAATTTTTATGAAGATTCATCAAGTGTCGCCAAGGTTTTTGGCAAAAGAAAAAACATTCTTCCTATCGAAACTAAGTCCTAACTATAACTACCTACTGACAACCGCCAGTAGGTTAAATATATATATATATATATATATTTACATATATATATATATATATATATGCACTCGTCTCCACTCGATTCCAAAAGAGAGGCGGCACTCCAAGAGCGATGGCTAGAACAGACTTTTATTGACGAAATGCGGGGCGCATTTCGGCGTTCTCCGCCTTCATCAACCTTGCGATCGCCATTTTAAAGTAGCATTATATATCTTGTATCCCAGTCACGTGAGACTCCGCGCGCTAACGCGTTTAAAGTTACAATGTATCCCATTTCCTTTATCCTTGTATGACATCAATCCTGCGGCTTTGCCGCTACATTTCAAGGCTAGCATTTCAAATGGAAAAATGAACTAAAATTATGAAGCATGAATATTTCTACTAGAATAGAAATAGAGAATATATTATAAGCTAGCATTTCAAACGAAAATGAAACCGAAAATAATGCACCATAAAAAATAGAAAATAAAACATAATAAATAAATAGAGAGAATCGTACTGTCATAATTCAACAAAAAATAGTAATAGTGAACCATACTCTTAGATCACCACATACATTATCAGATCAAGTATGCTATACTCAAAATGTACCTAGTTACTTTCATAGTTAAATATAAAATATAATGTATAAACTGTAAGATATACAATATCCACTGGCCTATACCCAGAGGTGTCAGTATTTACATGATATGAATTTTACACTCAGTGGTAATCGCTGTTCACTGCTATAACTATCTTGGATTAATATGTACAGCCAATTCTTCATGAATATTCAATCCATTAGGTTCCTTTGTATCTAATTTAATAATGTACCTCGATTCTAAAGTACGTAACTTAATTTCCCTGTTCCCGCCACTGATATCATCTACGATGCCATCTATAACCCTATAGCTGATATTTAAAGTGTTATCTGTGTGGTAGCTGTGCATATGCTGTGCTACTGGGTATGTGTCATCATTATTTTGTATGGCTCTCAGGTGTTGCAGTATACGTTTGTAAACTTGTAGTTTGGTACTGCCCACATATATTTTTGGACATGTGCACTACAGAATATAAATGATGTATTCACTGTTGCACGTATAGTGACCTTTAATAGTATGGACAACTCGGCCTTCTTGTTTCAATTGTCGCAAGTTTGCACCGTTTTTACACGCCTTACATTTGAGACATTTAAAGAAACTATCAGGTTCGGACTTTTAATTCTAATGTCACTCTTGACTAACACATCCCGCATGGATTTACCCCTTCTATATGTTATAGACGGTGTATTTGTTATGGTTTTTCCTATAACTGGGTCACTTTGGAGTATGTGCCAGTGTTTGCGCACTAAATTCCTAATTTGATAATGTGCTTGATTATACGTCAAGATAAATCTTATCTAAGTTTGTGTATTCTGCTTGTCCATACTGGTATGGTCCGATTTAAACAACAACGAATTTCTAGTATTGGCATCAACTTTCCTTTTGGCTCTTTCTAATGTCTTAACAGAGTAGCCTCTACATTTGAGTCTTGAAGGGATTTCATTTTGTGCCTTGACAAAGTGTTCTTGGGTACTGCAAATCCTTTTGGCTCTCAGCATTTCCCCATACGGAATGCTTTCTTTCAAGGGAAGAAGATGCAAACTACTTGCATGTAATATACTGTTCCCTGCTGTGGGCTTTCTATACATTGTGGTTTGCAGTTTGCCATCATGTACACACACTTTGACATCAAGAAATTCAATATCCTTTACGGATATGTTGCCAACAAATTTTAAATTTAGATTATTTACATTGATCTGTTGTATAAAAGTTCTAGCACTTACTTCGTCACCGTGCCAAATGACAAAGATATTGTCAATATATCTCAGCCACATGGTAATGTGATCATTCCATATATCTAGAGGGGGATTATTTAATACTTGCTCCTCCCACCATCCCATATAGAGATTAGCGTAGCTGGGAGCGAAGCAACTTCCCATCGCCATCCCACACTGTTGTTGGAAAATTTCATTATTAAAAAAGAAGATATTGTGGTGTAAACACCAGTTAATCATAGCCACCAACATCTTACTGTGTTCATAAAATTTGACAGGTCTTACTCTTAAAAAATGTTCCACCGCTCTTACACCAACATCATGGGGAATGCTGGTGTATAGAGCGGAAACATCCAAAGTCATAAGGAGTGTGTTGGGTTCACAGTGTACATCGAACACCCTCTGTAAAAACTCAGTAGTGTCTTTCAAATATGATGGTAGACTGGTGACCAAAGGGTGTAAGAACACTTCAATGTATTGTGATACAAATTCAAAAAGACTGCCCTGTGCGGCTACTATAGGTCTGCCTGGTGGTTTGAGGGCATCCTTGTGTATTTTAGGAATTATATAGAACACTGGGAGTCTGGGGTAATCTACTTTTTAAAAAATTTACTCATCTAGATTAATCAATCCCTGTTCCTTCCATTTCCACAGTTCTTTATCAAATTCACATTTTATTTTGATAACATAATTCAGATCAATACGTTTGCAATACATGATGTAATTTAGCTGTTTGAATACTTCTTCCATGTAATCCTTGACTGCCCAGATCACAATATTCCCACCTTTGTCGGAACTTCTAATTACAATTTTTGAGTTATTATTCCATTTCTGTAATGTCCGACTATAACTTGTATCAACATGTCTCTTATGATCCTTATCTCTGAGTCGCTTGAGTTCTTGCGCCATAGTTTCTGCAAATTGATCTATGAGGTTGCCAGTATATGGCAAGTTAGTTCTAGATTTGGCTTTCAAACTGGAGACACCTGCTTGATCCACAGTTACTCCCTCTGCTCGAAGTCTGTCTATAACTTGCATTTCATCAATAGTAATCATAGCATTTTGTTCGAGCTCCCATAATTCCTTTATTAGGGCAATATCTTCTGAACTTTTCCGTAAATCTACAGCAGGAAATAGCTTATTGCATGCTACCAGTGGACATCCCGACAAACTGAAATGGAGTATCCCTTATGGTGAATTATTGAGGGCCAAAAGAATCAGTAATACATATGAGGCATTTGAACAAGAACAGAAAGATATGGTTATAAGGTTTAAGCAAAGAGGTTACCCGGATTGGGTAATCAAAAAGGCTGCAGAAAAAATCAAGAAAGTAGAAAGAATCCAGACTCTTTTTGATAATACTGCTAAAGTGGAAAATGAGAATAATGAAGACATCAGGTTGATCTTAACCTATAACGAGGATAAGACTCAGATTAAAAAGATTATTTCTAAACATTGGAATATCTTGAAGTGCGATCCTATTATTGGTAAAGAGATTCAGAGATGGCCCTTGATTACCTATAGAAGAGGGCGTAATCTTCATGATATGTTGAGATCAAATGATGTCACCTCTATTTCTCAAATAAAGGAACATAATTTACAGGGATTCTTTCCATGTGGCCATTGCAAAGCTTGCCGTAATAGTGTGGCTAGGAAAGAGTACCCCACGAATAAACCAGGGATGAAGATACAAATTAAGCAGTTTTTGACATGTAGTACCCCTTTCACTATTTATGTATTGGAATGTCCCTGCTATCTTTGATATGTGGGAAGTACAAAACATGCAGTGAAGAAACTTATCCTTGAACATATGCGTGGTATTACATCAAAGGATCCACATTATCCTATAGCTAGACATTTGCAGGATTTTCATAATTCTGATATTACTTTGTTATCCTATTTTGGTATTGAACATGTGCCGTTACATCACAGAGCTGGCAATAGAGAGTTGACTTTACGTAAAAAAGAATCCAAATATATTGTGGATTTGGAAACTAAGACACCAAGAGGATTGAATATTGGTGAAGAGCTCAATACCCACTTATTTGATGATTAATATGATGAATCTAGTATGATATATGGAACTGCAGTTGTTATATCTTATATTATATATTTTATAGCACAATTGGTAGTAGCTTATACTGTGAGTAGGGGTGATTCTCTAATTAGGTCCTATTTTAATTTATTTGTTTTGATTATGTCTTTTCAGAATGGAGGGGTTCGGATGGATTCCTGATTCCTTATTTCACTAGTGCTCGTTCTTTCACATGGTGTTATGGGTATTGGCTATATAGAAACAGTGATAAGTTTTTCTCTATAGCTTTGCAATGATTTCGTATGGAGAATGTTTTTTAATTTTCCACGAAAAAGAAAAAAATATTGGCATTGCCTAGCAATTTGGGGGTATAGACTTACAAAAAATATATATATTGTGTGAATTTTACTGCCTTAAGTAGAAGGGAATGAAATTTAGATATTGGCTTTGTTTACATCTTAAAAATAATATCTCTTGAAAAAATATTTTTGTATTATTATATGTATATATGAGCCATATTTATATTGATATGTGTATTTATAACCATATTTATATATATTTACAATGTTATTATCATCTGGCATATTATTGTTTTTGTGGTGATCTAGTCAAATAATAATTCATCAATGAGATATAAGTTCGTATATATACAGATGTATTTATTTTATTTAACTCGTTTTTTATATATTACCCATTTTTACTTCTATATTTATATGCATAAGAGAAGAAATTACTCAGTCCTGTTTCTATGCCTGTGCCTGGAGGGTATTTAAAGTGGTGTATTGGTTGAACTATACACGTGATCAAGGCTGCTTGTCAGCCGAAACGCGTTGTGTGTTAAATACACACTATTAGCTTTTGAATTCCTGAGCGTGTGTCTTACTGTGGAAGTTTTGGATTTATGTATATATATATATATATATAGTGAAGGAAACAGACCTCACTCCAAGGTAGCTGCAAATCCTTATTCTTTATTTCTTTATTCAAACGTCCAGTATTTTAGTAAAGAAACACCCACTGTGTTTTGGTCACCTGGATCTTATTAACAAGTAAAACCTCTTAGTCCCTCTTTAGTGTTTATATACAAAATTAAAAGTGTGCACGCCCCACTCACCAAAAACATACTAAATACTTTCTTGCATTTGCAAAAGTCAGTTAATTATTACAAATATATATATATTTATTAACCTGGAGCATGAATGCTATACAAATCACTCCTTCAAGGATCATGACTGTTGTTTTCCCAAGTCTATTCAGTCACAATGCATACCCTTCTCACCATTGCATTATGGTTCTTGTAGTACCAATTGTTACTCATGTCACTAATAAGTTACTGACTTCATGGGAACTTCCAACTTTGAATTCTCACACCCGAAGCTGGCAGGATAGTAGTATTAAATAAACAAGATAGTGTGAATGAAGCAATGCATCAGCTACTGGACACAACTTGCTACAGGAAAAATTAAATCCAATCCAACAGAGCAGTTACGATTGACAATTCAGCACTTTTTAACTGAGTAGGAAGAGTGTGGGTTGATTGATCCAGATGAAGTAAAATATATGACTGTTGAACATCCTGTCACTCCCATGTTATACTTTCTGCCTAAAATTCATAAACATGCAACAAATCCTCCTGGAAGAACTATAATATCAGCAAATGGTTCTCTGATGGAACCCATGTCAAATTACATAGACTATTTTTTGGCACCATTAGTGTGGAATCTTAACTCCTGTCTAGGTGACACGGGGGATTTATTACAACATCTGGAAGGCATTCTGTGGTATGACACATATAAACTTATAACAATGGATGTTGTATCCCTATATACCAACATTGAACATGACATAGGCATTAAAGTTTGTGAATAATTTTTACAACAGCAGAATATTCAATTTTTACAACACAATAACATGTTATTGGAGATGATTAAAATGTGCCTGATGAATAACTTTTTAAAGGGAGACATGAGAATGTATTGATAAAATGTCCAATCAGTGTCACATGCATTTGGACAAGGATATGGTTTCTATAAGTGATGTGATGAGAATCTTTGTCGTTTTCCATTTTTTTTTGTCTCTTTGAATTGTATAAAATGGTTTTTAGCAGAGGTTTGTAAAATCAGTCTATGTAATGAACTAGTCAGCTTAAGAAGGCGAGTATGGGTACCAACAATTTAACCAAATGGATAAATAATTTTAACTGAATCCAAATCCGTCTGCGATAGTGAATCGCTATGCCAATAGATGTCAATATTAATAACAGGAGGACCATGATGGAGAAGGTGGTTATTATATGGATGGTGTGTTTCAGTGTTAACAGGTGCCATCAAAGATGCATCAATGTGGCACTGGAGCCTCTTACAGCTGTATAAATCGTAGCACATGGATACTTTATAGCAAGCTAAATGTTTAGATACCAGAGTATGTGAGTGCAAGTACCTAGAACTGGGGAAATGCATAGATAATTGGGTGATGATTGTGAGAAGTGTTACATGTTTTGACATTCACCCATTTTTGATGAGGTGAAAAAATGATAACATGAGTCTTTAGCACAATTATAAAAATTATTTTTGCATAAAGAGACATTTGTATCTACTATAATTATTGGGGCGTTGTCCCCATGATTAGTGGTGAATCACGTTTGAACCAGCAAAAGAAATTAAAGAATCATATTTATTGTGGTTCAGCATTTGCATACAGAAAAATTGTTATGACCCACATCCATTTTTAACCTTTGGGTTTATGGGATATGTAAGGATTTAAATTTGGAAGTTCCCATTAAGTCTGTAACGTATTAGTGACATGAGCATGAATTGAGCAGTGAATTGTAACTGCAAGTAACACAATACAATGGTGAGAAAGGTATACATTGTGACTGAACCGAGTTGAGAATTCAGCAGTCATGATCATTGAAGGAGTGATTTGTGGAGCATTCACGCTCCAGGTTAATGAATATAAATGTATGTGCAATAATAAACTGACTTTTGCAAATGTAAAAAAGTGTATACATATATGTGTCCATCTCCAAAGCCTCAATTTGACCACTGAACACTTTTCAGAATGGGTGCATCTTTCCGTGCTCGTGGCTGCGCGTGCCTAATCCATTGAAAAAGACACGCCTATGTCGAAACACATCTGCCTGTTTGCTAATAAATCCTGATAAGCCCGAAGAGTCCTCCTATGCTCCTGAACTTTGGAGAATGGATATCTATCTATCTATCTATCTATCTATCTATCTATCTATCTATCTATCTATCTATCTATCTATCTATCTATCTATCTATCTATCTATCAATCTATCTATCTATCTATGCAGCCAATCTGTAATTGTAGTTAGGGTTGCCAGAGAAAGGCATTTCTTGGACTTTTATTCCTTAGTAACTTTGCACCCTTTTGACGAATCTTTGCAAAACTTTCCAGACCTGTTGCACCAGTTGCATTGTCAGAGGATTGAAAGATTCCTGGTATTTGGTCAAGGTGGTGCAAAGGAAAAAAAGGGGTCCCAAAACGTGCTTACAATTCAAATAATTTTTACCTAGACTTTTGTATTTCACGAAGGGGCAAAACAGCTGAAACAGATTATAATGGCATTTCCCTACATCGTACATTAGTCTATGTACATGAATCTTTTGCAAATGCAATTGATGTTATGAAATGGTTATGTTAAGGGCCAACAACGTAGTGCTGTCTTGTAGCACAATGCTACGAACCATAGCAAGGAGACCCCAAAAATAAATTAGGCTGCATATATTCAGTTTCAAATATACTACATGGACAACTGAAAGACCAATATTATGGTCACATGCTAATGGAAACCTATAAACAAATACATAACGAATTTAATGCATCTTAATCTACATAAGTTTTATTTGCATGTTCTCTGTCTCACAACATAAAACTGTCCCCAACAAGCCAAGCAAAAACCATGGTCTTTATGTACTCCTACGGAACAAAATGGAAAAGGTTACCAGCCCTATAGCTTTTTCTACATTTTGAGAAGATGTTAATTTTTGTGGTAAATCGTAAAGGTGGTACAAAAATAAAAGAGGGTGCCAAAATGCATTTTTCAAACAAAGCATTTTCCATGAACTATTGTATATGATGTAGCACGAAAATGGCTGAATAGATTTACATGACATTTATCAGGATTATACATTATGGTTCAGAGATGATACGGTTTTAGCTGCAGTTAAGTAGTATGCATATTTGTATGTTATAAGGCATTTAAACTTAGTGATATCTGTCACTACAAAATTTCAAAAACATTTTTCCAAACTACTGCAGTACATTGCCATAAACGTATTTAAAAATATATGAAGAAATATAAATAATTGTCTCTACATATTACCACTTTAATAAAGTGGTAACAGATATAGACCAACTTCTTACTTATATCTAAGGCCCTAACACTGAACACAGCCAAAGTGTAGTAAAAACAATATGGCTGCCATTTCATTTCATTCTCTAAAAACAACCATTACCCAATTATAAACTGGCTTGTCTTCGCTATGTACCACAGTATACTGCAAAGTTATCACAGTGTACCATGGCCCAAAATACAACCAAGGCTCAGGTGTATTATTGGATTGTGGTACCATTTTGTCACACATGATGTTGCATTGGCAATGCCATACTTAAGACAGGTTTACAAAGGAGCACAAAGCCACCATGAGTGGCCCTGCATTGATTGGTAAATCTGGAGAAACACAAGACAGCACAATGCATTGTTTTGCATTACTATTTACACCATTATCTACATTGCTGCTAAATTTCACATACATCCGTATGCCACGCCAATGTAGCCACTCCTCTATATGTTATTCCACTCAACACCACTTCTCTATGCCTCTCCACTGTGCCAGAATCTACATTATGCCACTCCACTCTACGCTTTTACACAGTACGCAAAAGCAATGTATGACAGTGCACTCTGCACTCTTACGCAGTAGGTACCTCCACTCTACGCCACTTAAGTTTACATCACTCCACTGTACACCACTCCACTGTACGGTACTCCACTATAGGCTATTCCAGTTTATGCAATTCCACTGTACTCCACTCTAATCTATTCCTCTGTATGCCAGTCCACTCTGCAACACTACAGTGTATGATATTCCACTGTATGCCACTCCACTGTATGCTACTCCACTCTACGCCACTCCAGTGTATGGCACTACAGTCTATGCCACTTCATTCTATGCTATTCGATTGGTCCCCACTCCAATGTATGTCACTTCACTGTATACTATTACACTCTACCCCCACCACTGTACGTTACTCCAGTCTATACCAATCCCTTATATGCCACTCCACTGTACGCTACTCCACTGTGCACTCTTACGGTGTATAACACTCCACTTTACAACACTCTGCTCCATGCTACTGCACTCTATGTTATTACATTGTACACAACTCCACTGTACGCCAGTCCACTCTATGTTATTACACTGTACGCAACTCAACTCTATGCCTCTTCAGTGTATGCCACTCCACTGTATGCCATGCTGCTAAATGCTACTCAGTATATGCTATTCCACTGTACGCCATTCCACTATATGCCACTCCACTCTATGCTATTCCACTGTATGCCAATCCACTATGCGCTACTCCACTCTACACTACTCCGGTGTATGCTACTGCACTCTACCCCACTTCATTCTATGCAATTCCATTGGACGCCACTCCACTGTATGATATTACACTCTACACCATTCCGGTGTACACCATATCAGTCTACACCAGTTCACTGTACACCACTGCACTGTATGCTACTCCACTATTCCATTCTACACCAATCTACAGTACACCTCTCCACTCTACACTATTCTACTTTATGCCACTTCACTATAAGCTACTCCACTTTACGCCACTCCAGCATACACCACTCCACTCTATGGCACTCCATTCTATACTAGTCTATTGGACACTATTCCACTCTACGGCACTCCACTATTTGCTATTTCACTCTATCCCACTCCATTGCCCACCACTTCAGTCAATACCAGTTCACAGTACGCCACTCCACAGTATGCCAATCTAGTTTATGATATTCCACTCTATGCTATTCTACTCTACCCCACTCTTACACTGTATGCAACTTCAATCTGTGCCCCTCTACTGTAATGTATTCCACTCTACCCCTCTCCACTGTATGCTACTCCACAGAATGCTGTTACACTCTACCCCACCCCACAATATACCATTCCCGTCTACACCACTTCACTGTATGCCATACCACTATATACTACTGCTTTATATGCTATTCCACTCTACCCTACTCTGCGGTATGCCACTCCTGTTTACACTATTCCACTCTATGCTATTCAAATTTATACCACTCCACTGTACACTACTCCACTCTGGGCCACTCCAGTGTACCCTCCACCACTCTATAAAACTTCACTCTACCAGACTATACTGCACAATATGCCAGTCTATTACCCTATTCTCCACTCTATCCCTGTACACTACCACTGTACAAATTTGCACAAACTCTGTGGTTGTACACTATATTGCACAACACTCTACTCCACTCTATGACAGCTTCTAACACTGTACAGCACAGCACTCCTCTCTACTGCATGGGATGCCACTCCAATTTATAACAGTTTGTTTGACTCTATGACACACTCATAAACACACTCACACACAAACATACATTCTATCTCTCTGTTCCTCACTGCCTCTCAAACAATCCTTAATTTGAGCTGGTGGGTGCCGGTGGGGTCACTGGCACTTATTTTTGAGAGTCGACACTTATTTTTCTGCATCAGGCAATCACTGTGAGAAAAAGACACATATGGGAAAGGTGGAGCAAAGAAAGACAGAAAATAGTACAAAAAGAGAAAGTTGCAAGAGTGAGCTGCTGGGGCAGGGAGTGGCTGTAAATGGATTAAAAAGGCCCAAGATGGCTTTAGGATTACTTTGCCTTAGTATTCTGTGTTTGTACAGTTAGTGTTTGCACAGTTAAATGCAGTGTCACGTGTTTCAGAGGAGAGCTTTGGGCACTGGCACATTTTTATTTACAAACAATTAACCACTACTCTCAAAGACACAAACATCACAAACTCCAGGCGTATAGCCTCCTTTTTATTTATGTACTATTTATTTATATTAATTCATAGTGAATCTACAGAAACACTAATAAAGCAACATAAAAAATGTCATCATATAGCCACATAAGATCATGATTATATTACAATCTTAAAATGTGTGAATGTACCTTCAGTGAGTAATTTTCATAAAACCATAAATGTCCTCACTTTATACATGTAAAAATGACTTAAAACATTATTCAGCCTATAACACAAATGTACTAAATTTCTCCTACCTGGGACCTTCTTAGGATGGCACTTACCTCCTTTTGGCATGTATATCAAGTTCAGTGTGACACTAGAGCTGCTGGGAGGAGCCCTCCTTTCCTTGTGCAATTAAGAATACTAGAAAGGTCTTCAGAGAATCATGCCCTTGAAAATAATGAGTATAATATATTTATTTCTCATGCCCAGCACCTCAGGTTACTGTATTGCATACATTGGCGAGTTTGGAGGGGAACAGAACAGGTTTAGACATTCCACTGAATCTGTAACCATCTTGGAATAACAAACGCTTCACTGCCTGTGGAATAAACCACCAAGGATGCACACTGGCAACATCCTTACTACATGGGATGACCACATCTATGTACAAAAGTTGCTGGTCGGATCTGCTAATGGGGATATGTTATGGAATAGAGATCAAATTGACCTACTATCATAATCAGGAACTTAATTTCATCTGCTCCTTTTTCTTCTGAAATCATTGATATTAGCAAACTCATTTATTAAATCACATTCCATCTACTGTTTAAAATGAAATATATGAAATAATAGCTGGCATTGCACTCAATAGAAAAATCTATAGAGAGTTTTCTTATCAATAGTGCAGCAATCTTCCATCATTAGTACTGTTGCTGGTGCTTTACGTAACACCACTGCTGCTCCTATGTGTACTGGAAGGAGCCACACAAACTACTTTCACCAATGATACTATTACCATAAACACTGCAACTACAGAAAACAGTTACACTAGCACCACTGTCATCTGCTACTATTATACCAATCAATACTAACAATATCAGTATCGTATAGTAGTGTAATTGCATTTATACAACACTAACTACCCTGATGAGGCCTACTGTTAGTGGTAATCCTATGTAACTAAGGTTATTATTATTGACACTTTACTCTAGTTCCTGTTCTTAGATGTATTGCACCTAGTTATATCACTGCCACTACTGCTGCTACTAGAACTGATATTATAGCTGAGACTGTAATAATATATGTCATAAAATTCCCCACTGTACATTATAAGGATATTGCAAGTCATAGATGAGTTTTGAGAACATACAGAATAATTAGTCTAAAGGCCTAGTTCCTTTATAAACTAAGAGAAGTCTAAGGAGACTTGCAATATACTTGCAAAGTATAATAGGATGTACTGTATTATATCTAATACATGGTCTCACCATCACACAGATATTGAAGCCCACAAATATTGGAAATTAAATATTGAGAACAAAAATACTGACTCGGTATACATAGCTTTAAAAATCACAAACATCGAACACACAAATATCATTGTAAAAAATACAAATTTTTGCATATATCGTGAACAAAAATACCAGAAACACAAATATAGTCACTTATAAATAAACATAGAAATTGTCAAAAATATTGATTGCAGCAATATTGACTACAAAATTATAATCAACATAAATATTAAATCCCTAAACATACTAAAAAAAACTATTTTAACCTAAGAAAAATTACTTCAAATAATGCCTAACCTTATAATAATCATATACAATTAAATAAAAATATATCACATCAGCCACAAAGTAAACTTTCACCCCAAAACAGTTGGTTGCCACATTAAGGCCCTCATTACAACCCTGGCGGTCAGTGTTAAAGCGGCGGAAAGACCGCCAACAGGCCGGCGGTTAAAAAAATGGAGTTATGACCACGGTGGACACCACCAACATAGACAGCCACTTTAACACTCCGACCGCCACGGCGGTACAAACAAACAGCATGGAGGTCATCGCCAACAGACAGGCGGAAGACAATGTACCGCCCACACCATTATGAGAGGCCAGTCCACAATCTTTTCCGGGGCAGATTCAACGCGAACAAAAGCACGGCGGAAACAGGACTTGGAAGGGAAAACTCTCATCTCTACACACCCCATGAGGAACCAGGACGCCATGGAGCCGGAACTCCAAATTCTCCCTGCGATTATCTTCCTGCTCCTCTACCAGGAGCACAACCGATGGCGGCGACGACCACAGTGAGTACTGCACCTACGACACAGGGGAGGTGGGAGGGAGAACAGAGTGACATACACACGCAACATGCAACACCCCCACCCTCACACACAACAACACACACACACCAATACATGTTGAAACATTACATTTCCTCCCCCAACCCCCCCCTGGAAGAACGCAAGGACAAAAGGAAATGAGTTGAACAATTGTAATCATGAAAAATCCATTACTCAAAAATGTATGTACACTATTAACAAATTTTGACACCAAGAATTCAAGTCCATGTACTGCACCTACATAGTCTGTAGACCACTGTGCCCAAAATGCATGGGCGAGGCCCTCACAAGATACCCGATCCAAACGGAGAGAACACTGCAGGGGCATCATATCGAAATAAAACAGGCACCTCAGGGGGAAGGGAAAGGGAAGCACCTGAGCCGGATGAGTGCACGACGCCAGCTCCATGAGGGGGTCATTGCCCATTGATGTATCCTGGGGAGTGCAAAGCCACAGTCTCTCAAGTCTCTCCAGTGGGTGGTTTGCCCACTTCTTTATCCTGGGAAGTGCAAAGCCACAGTCTCACAAGTCTCTCCAGTGGGTGGTTTGCCCACTGCTTTATCCTGGGGAGTGCAAAGCCACAGTCTCATAAGTCTTTCCAGTGGGGGGTTTGCCCACTGCTTTATCCTGGGGAGTGCAAAGCCACAGTCTCTCAAGTCTCTCCAGTGGGTGGTTTGCCCACTGCTCTATCCTGGGGAGTGCAAAGCCACAGTCTCTCAAGTCTCTCCAGTGGGTGGTTTGCCAACTGCTTTATCCTGGGGAGTCTAAAGCCACAGTCTCTCAAGTGGATAACAGTCTCCACTGGTTCTGGAGGGGGCTTTGTGCCCAGAGTGCTTCATCCTGCCATGGACTGAGGTAGTGGATGTGATACTCCACTGGTTATGAGGGGGTTTTGTGCCCAGAGTGCTTCATCCTGCCAAGGACTGAGGTAGTGGATGCCTTTCTCCACTGGTTCTGGAGGGGGCTTTGTGCCCAGAGTGCTTCATCCTGCCAAGGACTGAGGTAGTGGATGTGATACTCCACTGGTTCTGGAGGGGGCTTTGTGCCCAGAGTGCTTCATCCTGCCAAGGACTGAGGTAGTGGATGCCTTTCTCCACTGGTTCTGGAGGGGGCTTTGTGCCCAGAGTGCTTCATCCTGCCATGGACTGAGGTAGTGGATGTGATACTCCACTGGTTCTGGAGGGGGCTTTGTGCCCAGAGTGCTTCATCCTGCCAAGGACTGAGGTAGTGGATCTGACACTCCACTGATGGTGGGGCAACATGGAAGCTGTCCAGGCCCCTGGAACTGACTACCAGCCTCGTACGAATGACCACTGGGGATGGCAGCCATGTCTGCGGTGGTGCCACTGGCACAGAATGTGGCGTGGCCGCTGGCGGTGCTGGCGGCGGGCTCAGTAGCGGTGGTGCTTGTGGTGCTCATTGGGCAGCAGTGCTGGTGGGGGGTTCACTGAGCGTGCTGCTGGCGGCGGTGTCTTGAGCAGGTGTGCTGGTGGGGGGGCTAACTGAGCTTGCTGCTGACGACGGTGTCCTGAGCGGCGGTGCTGGTGGGGGGGCTCACTGAGCTTGCTGCTGGTGGCGGTGTCCTGAGCGGTGGTGCTGGTGGCGGCCTCACTGAGCTTGCTGCTGCTGAAGGGCACAGTGTCTGCGGTGCAGGTGAAGGGCACAGTATCCTGGGTGCTAGCAGCGGTACCCATGGCGGCGGTGCATGTGGCAGTGCCGGTAGTGGTCTTGTCTGCCGTGCAGGTTGGCGGCGACTTCACTTTCTTTCTCTGGTCCTTCCCCACCTTGGATGGTGGCGCAGCTGTCTTGCCACTCCCAACTGTTGTCCTGGCTGAGCCCTTGGTGGCAGGTGTTTTGGCCTTCTCCCTCCGGGCTGTGGGCAACTTCTTTTGTTTTGGAGATGGGGGAATGTCCTTGGCCTCGCTCCTTGGGACACCGGCTGCCCTGCCGCTTGGCGCACTTCAGAAGCTGGTTACTGCTGGCACCACTGTTCCCCGTGATGTGGTGGCTGAGGTGCTGGGTTGGGACCTGGAAAGGTGGGCCCTAGGGGATGGAAGGGGTGGGGGAGGTGAAAAGAAGAGGTCAAGGTTTGACAGGGAAAGTTTTTTAGACACACTGGGACGGGTAGATGGAGGGGGTTTGGGAGTGGAGGAAGAGGTAGTGGTTGTAGGAGGTGTTCGTTTGCTGACTTTGGGTGAAGGTGCATGGGCTGGAGGCTGTCGTGAGGTGGATGGCTGTTGGGTGGGTGTGTGACTGCGTTTATGTAGTTTGGGCGGAGGGCTCACAGACACACTGGGAGAGGACACAATGAATGTGTGAATGGTAGTGGGGGTGGTGAGTGCACGTGAGCGGTGTGTGGTGATGGGCATGCTGGTGATGGAGGTAGTGGCTGAAGATGTAGTGCATGCAGGTGTATGTGGAGACGTGACAGGGAGGGAGGACGGAGACATGGAGGAGGGGGACACAGTGGAGGCAGTGGATGTTGGTATGTGTGCATGGGTATGATGCTTGTGTGAGTGCCTGTGGGATGTGTGGTGCTTATGTTTGCCAGAGCTACCCTTGTGTGTTGAGGTGTGTGCATGCTGGTCTGATGGTGTGCTTGGGATAGGCTGAGGTACTGGGGATTGGGTCTGGGTGGAGGAAGTTGGAGGGGGGAGGTTGGACAAAGGGACAATGGCTGCCATCAGTGCTGAGGCCAGAGTCTGAAATGCTCGCTGTTGGGCTGCCTGGCCAGAATGAATGCCCTCCAGGTATGCATCTGTCTGTTGCAACTGCCTCTCTACTCCCTGGATGTCATTCAGAATGGTAGACTGCCCAACAGTGAGGGATCTGAGGAGGTCAATGGCCTCCTCACTGGGGGCAGCAGGGCTGATTGGGGCAGGGCCTGAGGTGCCTGGGGCAAAGGAGATGCCCACCCTCCTGGGTGAGCGGCTACGGGGCACACGCTGAGGGGCTGCTGGGAGGGCGGTGCTGGTAGGGGGGGTGGCGGCTGTACCTGTAGATGCGGTGGGAACAGAGGGGCCCGCCACCGCAAGGAAGCTCCCATCAGAGGAGGAGTCGGTGTCACTGGTCTCAGCCCCCGTCCCCACCGTTGAGCTCCCCTCGCCCTCCGTCCCACTGGTGAATTCTGAGTCCGTAGTCTCACCCTCCAGGGCCATGTGGGATGCAGTTCCCTCCTGCTCCGGTGGCACAGCTCCTCTGCCTGATGATGCTAATGCACACAAGAACAGGGAGACCACAAAGAGGAGGGAAAGAAAGTAGAAAGACATGTTCAGTGCATGCAATACAGCTACCGTTAGCGGACACTACAGACACAGCAGCCCTCTGCACTACGCCATGCACTTTGAGTTCCCTAATTGATCACAGGGACATGGGTAACAAGACCTATGCCCGATTGCTGCACACATGCAAGTCACAGGAGCCTGACTAGGTGTAGCTGGCCCTTACCACTGGTGGGGATGGGGTGCCACTGAGCCTGCCTCACAAAGGGGCCTTGCCTACAAGGCTCGCCCTAGCCTAGGGGAACCCACAGCCCACCTCCCCCACCCAGACACCTCCAATGCGCGCTGAATCAGATGGATGTGAGTGTACTCACCCCCATGTGGCTGCTGTGATGCCCTCAAGCACCCATCCAACCCCGGATACGCCACCGCCAGGATCCGGAACATCAGGGGGGTCATGGTGCGACGGGCACCGCTCCCACGTTGGGAGGCCATCCCCAGCTGGGCCTCCATCATTTTTTTGCTCCAGCAGCGAATGTCCTCCCATCTTTTCCGGCAGTAGGTGCTCCGTCTGTGGTGGACCCCCAGGGCCCGGACGTCCTTGGCGATGGCACGCCAAATATCCTTCTTCTGGTGGGTGCTGACCTACAGGAATAGTACAGGGGAAAAGGAAAAACAATAACCATCCGGACCGTCACAGTCATTGGCCCACGTTCCCACCCTTGCCCTGATGCACATCCACTCACCGTCGTTTCATGCACGCCTCATTCCACCCCCCATCTTCCATCCACACCACTCCAAACAGGCATTGCCCATACAGCATGCTCACAGTGTGCTCACCTGTTTGTCTGAAGGACTGTAGAGTAGCATGTACTGGGGGAGGACCCCATCCACTAATTTCTCCAACTTCTCTGATGTGAAGGCAGGGGCCCTTTCCCCAGACACTTGAGCCATTGTCGCTTCCAGACTGAGGTCACAGCAACACTTGCAGTGTAGGTCCTGTCCTGTCGAAGATCAGGTATCAAGTGAGTGAACAGACAGAAAATGGCGGTCACGTCCGCGGCGGTGCGTACCGTCACTGCAGGCGTACATCATCATTGGCTCCTGGGACCCATAGGGTCCAATGTTAACCACTGCAGGATTGCACCGCGGTCTTCGACCGCCTACCGCGACGGTGTATATGGCCAGGGCAGTTACCTCATATCCCCTTGTCCCACATTACAAGGGGCCACATGGCATTAATTTTAAATGCGTCACACATATATAGGCCTTGCATACACACTAAGACAGACACATAACGGATTGACAACTGTGTGCAATAAAGTTGTTTATTTCGTACCTCAGTGTTGGCTGACCCTCTGATCGCTGTTCTCATCCATAGAAGTCCGCTGGGGCAGGTGAGGAGATGGCGGCATCCTCCGGTATAGAGACCTTTGGTGGACCTGTCGACAATGGAAGAGCGACATGTAATAGTCACCTACAGACTTGATCGTGCCACAATCCAGGAACTGTGTGCCCAGTTGGAGCCAGACCTGATGTCAGCTATCCACCATCCACCATCCCATAGGAATCCCCCCTCTAGTGCAGGTCCTGTCAGTACTCCATTTCCTGGCAAGTGGGTCCTTTCAAACAACAGTGGCCATTGCATCAGGCATGTCCCAGCCAATGTCCTCTAACGTGTTGTCCAGAGTGTTGTCTGCCCTGCTTAAACACAAGCACAGCTACATCGTTTTCCCTCAGGTGGAGGATTTGCCTACAGTGAAAGGTGACTTCTATGCCCTGGGACATATCCCCAACATCATAGGTGCCATTGATGGGACACATGTGGCCTTGACCCCCCCCCGCAGGAGTGAACAGGTGTACAGAAACCGGAAGAGTTACCATTCTATGAATGTGCAGATGGTGTGTTTGGCCGACCAGTACATCTCCCATGTGAACCCCAAGTTTCCTGGCTCAGTGCATGACGCTTACATTCTGAGGAATAGCAGCATCCCTTATATGATGGGGCAACTCCAGAGGCACTGTTTGTGGCTATTAGGTGAGGACATGGACCCTATACAGTGTGAATAGTTGCCTGGATCTGGGGTTGTCCCTATGGGTTAGTGTGTGTCTAACAGTTGTCCCTCGACATTTGCAGGTTACTCTGGCTACCCCAACCTGTCATGGCTACTGACCCCAGTGAGGAATCCAGGGACAAGGGCAGAGGAACGCTACAATGAGGCACATGGGTGAACTAAGAGGGTTATTGAAGGGCAGGTTCAGGGGCCTCCATATGACAGGTGGTTCCCTATAGTACTCACCAAAGAAGGTGTGCCAGATCATCGTGGCCTGCTGTATGCTGCACAACTTGGCCTTTTCTGCAGGAGGATGGTCCTGAAGGAGGTGTTGTGGCAGCTGTGGAGCCTGTGGACAGTGAAGAAGAGAAGGCAGAAGAAGAGGACATAGACAACAGAAACACCATGATCCATCAATACTTCCAGTGAGACACTGGTAAGAAGACATCACTGCCTCCTACATCTGATAAAATAGTTCGACTTCTCATCTGTCTGTCACATTCACCCAGTGTATGGACCCTGATTTGTCACGTTCCCTTTCGATTTCACTGTTGTGGGTCCCACTGTGTGACCGCTGCTATGTTACCTCATGGACTAGAGCTGTGTGACATAGGTATGTTGACAATACAATGGACATTGCTATTTCCCTCAGTTATTGCAAATACACAATTGTGAAAGCACAGACTGACTCGAGATTGTTTTGGGATTTAAGGGTATTTATTTAAGTGCTAAATAGTGGAGGGGGTTGTAAAATGGTCAGGGGTGACGGTGGAGGAATGTCCATGGCAGAGTCCAGTCTATTAGTCTCACAGGTGCATTGTCCAAAGGGGCATAGGAATTGGAGCTAGGGCGGTTTAAGGATGGACAGGGTGACAAAGTGGGACAGAAGGATGACATTCAGGGTGGTCTCATTTCTTGGCGGGGGTCTTGGCATTGTTCTCTGTCTTTGTCCTAGATCTCAGGGACCGCTTGTGGGGTGGTTCTCCATCTGCAGGGGGTGGGGTGCTGGTGTCGTGGTCCTGTGGCGGTGCCTCCTGTCCACTAGCGCCGGCAAAGGTGGTGGGCAGTTAATCGTCCAGGCTAGTGTCAGGGGCCCCCTGTTGTGCCACAGTGTCCCTCCTGGTGTTCACGAGGTCCTTCAGCACCCTTGCAATGGTGCCCAGCGTGGTATTGATGGATTTGAGTTCCTCCCTGAACCCCAAATACGGTTCCTCCTGCAGCTGCTGGGTCTCCTGAAACTTGGCCAGTACCGTTGCCATTGTCTCCTGGGAATGATGGTAGGCTCCCATGATGTTGGAGGGGGCCTCGTGGAGAGTGGGTTCCCTGGGCCTGTCCTCCCCCTGTCTCACAGCAGCCCTCCCAGTTCCCTGGTTTTCCTGGGCCTCTGTTCCCTGAACCGTGTGCCCACTGCCACTGCCCCCAGGTGCCTGCTGTACTTGGGGTGGTGGGTTAGCCTGGGTTCCCTGTAGTGGTGGACACACTGCTGCTTGACGTGTCCTGGGGACAGAGGTATGGGCCCGCTGGGTGGGTGCTGTGCTGGTGTTTCCTGAGGGGGGAAGCTCTGTGGTGGCCTGTGACTATGTCAGTGGAACCGACTGTCCCGAGGTCCCAGATAGGCTGGGCTGGTCATCTAGATCCAGTTGGACAGAGCTGCTGTCATCACTGTGGGCCTCATCTGTGGGTGGAGTAGACATGTCTGGAACCTCCTGTCCGGTGACATTGGGTAGGGGTCCTGCAGGGGTGTAAAGGCATGATTATTGCATCTGTGTGTGCCATGGTGTGCAATGGGTGGGTGACCCTGTACCCCAGTGCTTCCATTCCTGTGTAGGACCTTGTGTGATAATTGTTTAGGGGTCTGTGTGGGTATGTGTAGTGGACATGCATTGGTGATGGGTGTCCATGCTTTGTTGTTGCATGCAGGGCTTCGTGTTGGGATGTGTGGTTTGTGACAGTGGGACATATGTGAGGAGTTGGAGTGATGGGGGTGAGGGTGAGGGTGAGGGTGGTGGTATGTGATAGCATGCAGGTAGGGTGGGGGATGAAGAAGTTAAAGCTTTGACTTACCAGAGTCCATTCCTCCAGCTACTCCTGCGAGGCCCTCAGGATGCAGTATAGCCAAGACCTGCTCCTCCCTTGTTGTTAGTTGTGGGGGAGGGGGAGTGGGTCCGCCGCCAGTCTTCTGAACCTCAATGTGGTATCATGAGACCACGGAACGCACCTTCCCCCGTAGGTCGTTCCACCTCTTCCTGATGTCATCCCGTGTTCTTGGGTGCTGTCTCACTGCGTTGACCCTGTCCACGATTCTGCGTCATAGCTCCATCTTCCTTTCTATGGTGGTGTGCTGCACCTGTGATCTGAATAGCTGTGGCTCTACCCGGATGATTTCCTCCACCATGACCCTGAGCTCCTCCTCAGAAAACCTGGGGTGTCTTTGTGGTGCCATGGGGTGGTGTGGGTGATGTGTGAGGTGGTGTGTGTTGTGATGTGTGGGGTGATGTTTAGGGGTGTGTGGTGTTTTGTGCGTGGATGTGTGATGGTGTTGTGTGCCTCTGTATGCTGGTGTTGTCTTTGCTTTGCTGTCTCTCTGGCCTTCTTCAAAGTTTTTGGTGGTATGGGTTTGTGGGTAATGTGGGTGTGTGTTTTATATTGTATTGGGTGTGTGAGAGTGTTGTGTGTATGTGTATCAGGTGTGTGTATTTCGATTTGTCCAATGTGGTTGTGTTTTGTAAATGTGTGTGTATTTTGAGCGAGGCAGTGTGTACCGCCAATGGAATACCGCGGTTGAAAGACCGCCGTGCAGATTCGTGGGTCGTGACAGTGTGGGCGTATTCCTGTTGGCGTGACGGTGGAGGTTTTGTTATCGCCAGTTTATCACTGACCTTTGGTGTGGCGGACTTGTGTGGGTGTCTAGATTTTGGTGGATTCTGAGCTGTGGGTCGTAATAGCTGTGGCGGAATTCTGCGGCGCTGTGTTGGCGGTCTTCTGTACGGCGGTAAGCAGCATTTACCGCCAATGTTGTAATGAGGGCCTAAGTACCTAAGCGCTACATTTACAGATATTAATTCAAAAGTTATATCTCAACTTCTACTTATTGGATTTTTGTCATTTTGGACTTGTTTTGCTCTACAAATTAAGCTCTATTTGTCTAATTAAATGTGGAATATTTTGTATGTTGTTTTCACTCTTCTACTTTTGAAGTGTTGCACAAATACGTTACACATTGCTTCCTAAGTTAAATCTGCTTGCTCTGTGCCAATCAATCAATCAATCAATGCATTTCTAAAGCGCACTACATACCCGTGAGGGTCTCAAGGCACTGGGGGGGGCGCTACTGATCGAAGAGCCAAGTCTTGAGAAATCTTCTGAAGGCCAGCAGGTCCTGAGTCTGTCGTAGGTTGGTAGGGATAATGTTCCAGGTCTTGGCGGCGAAGTAGGAGAAGGATCTGTCGCCAGTGGGGGTTTTCCGCATTGTGGCAAGGGCGAGGTTGGCTGAGCGGAGGCTTCGGGTGGGGGTGTGGAAACTGAGTCGGTTGTTGAGGTATGTAGGTCCGGTGTTGTGTAGTGCTTTGTGCGTGTGGGTGAGGAGTTTGAAGGTGATCCTCTTGTTGACGGGGAGCCAGTGCAGGCCTCTTAGGTGGGGTGTGATGTGGCTGCATCTGGGGACGTCGAGGATTAGTCGTGCCGAGGAGTTCTGGATTCGTTGTAGTCGTCTCAGGAGCTTGGTTGTTGTTCCTGAGTAGAGGGCGTTCCCGTAGTTGAGTCTGCTGGTGATGAGGGCCTGGTTGACGGTTTTCCTTGTGTCAGGGGGAATCCATTTGAAGATCCTGAGGAGCAGGGTGTTGAAGCAGGATGTGGAGACGGCGTTGACTTGCCTGGTCATGGAGAGGGTGGAGTCGAGGATGACCCCCAGGTTGCGAGCGTGGTCTGTGGGTTCCAGGGCTGTGCCTAGCAATGTGGGCCACCAAGAGTCGTCCCAGGCTGATGGGGTGGGTCCGAGAATGAGGACCTCCGGTTTGTCTGAGTTCAGTTTCAGTCTGCTGTCCTTCATCTCATCCAGTCGGCTACGGCCTTCATTCCTCTGTGGAGGTTGGCTTTGGCGGTGTGGGGGTCTTCGGTGAGGGATATGATCAGTTGGGTGTCATCTGCGTAGGAGATGATGTTGAGGTTATGTTGTCGTGCGACGTGGGCGAGCGGTGCCATGTGGATATTGAACAGCGTCGGGCTGAGGGAGGTTCCCTGTGGGACGCCGCAGATGATCTTGGTGGTTTTTTAGCAGAAGGGTGGGAGGCGGACGCTCTGGGTTCTGCCGGAGAGAAAGGATGTGGTCCAGGCCAGGGCCTTCTCTTGAATTCCGGCATCATGGAGGTGTGCTGATAGGGTGCGGTGGCAGACTGTGTCAAAGGCTGCTGATAGGTCCAGGAGGATGAGGGCGGCTGTTTCTCCTTTGTCCATCAGGATCCTGATGTCGTCAGTGGCGGCGATGAGGGCGGTCTCGGTGCTGTGGTTGCTGCGAAAGCTGGATTGGCAAGGGTCCAGGTTGTTGTTGTCTTCAAGGTAGCGGGTTACCTGTTTGTTGACAATCTTCTCTGTCACTTTTGCCGGGAACGGGAGCAGGGAGATGGGGCGGACGTTCTTGAGGTATTTGGGGTCACCTTGGGCTTCTTCAGAAGGGCGTTGATCTCAGCGTGCTTCCAGCTTTCCGGGAAGGTTGCTGTCTCGAAGGAACTGTTGATTGTTTTCCGGAGGTGGGGCGCGATGGTTGTGCTGGCTTTGTTGAAGACGTGGTGAGGGCAGGGGTCGGATGGGGATCCGGACTGGATGGAGTTCATGGTTTTGATGGTGTCTTCGTCGCTGACGTAGGAACAGGCGGTCAGGAGGTTGGTGCGGGTGGTGGTCACAGGGGTGGTGGTCTCAGTGGTGGGTGCGGGGGTGTCGGAGTTGAAGCTGTCGTGGATGTCGGTGATCTTGCAGTGAAAGAAGGTGGCCAGAGAGTCGCACAGGTCTTGTGATGGTGGGATGTCATTGGTGTTGGAGCTGGGGTTGGAGAGTTCTTTCACGATGCTGAAGAGCTATTTGGTGTTGTGTGCGTTGTTGTCTAAGGGGTCCTTGAAGGCGGTCCTATTGGCGGTCCTGATGGGTTGGTGGTGTCTGCGGATGGCACTCTTGTGGGCTGTGTGGCTTTCTGGAGTTCGGTCGTGGAGCCATTTCTTCTCCAGTTTCCGACAGGTGGGCTTGGAGATCCGGAGGTCTTCGGTGAACCAGGCGGCTTTCTTGTTGGTGTGGTTGGTTGTGGAGGTCTTGAGAGGGGTGAGGGTGTCAGCGCAGTCGTTGATCCACTGTTTGAGGTTAGTCGCGGCGGCGTCTGAGTTGTTGGGGTCGGCGGGTGGTCTCAGGGCGAGGGTGGTAGTCAGTTGGTCTTTGGTGATCTTGCCCCAACAGGGGCGTGGTAGCTGTTGGGTGCGGTGGTGTGTGGTGGGTTTCCTGAAGGTGAAGTGGACGCATCTGTGGTCGGTCCAGTGGGGTTTGGTGGTGTGGCTGAAGGACACATGGGGGCTTGTGGAGAAGATGGGGTCCAGCGTGTGTCCAGCGGCGTGGGTGGGTGTTGTCACGAGCTGTTTGAGTCAAAGGTTGGCGAGGTTGGTGATCAGGGCGGTGGAGTTGGCGTTGTTGTTGTTCTCGAGGTGGAAGTTCAGGTCCCCGAGGAGGATGTAGTCGTGGAGGCGAGGGCGTGGGTGCTGAGGAGGTCGGAGATGGTGTCACTGAACTGTGGTCGTGGTCCGGGTGGTCTGTAGACGAGTGTTCCTCTGAGGGTGGTGTTGGGGTTGGTGTGGATCTGGAAGTGCATGTGCTCGGCTGTGGTGAGGGTGTCGTCGGTGTTGGTCGAGACTCGGAGGGTGTCCTTGTGGATGATGGCGATTCTCCCTCCCACTCCGTTGGTGCGGTCTCTGCGGGAGATCTTGTAGCCCTGTGGGACGGCTATGGCGATGTCTGGTGCTGAGGTGGCGTTCATCCAGGTCTCCGTCAGGAAGGAGACGTCGGGGTGGTTGTGTCTAGGAAGTCCCAGAGTTCAATGGCGTGCTTACGAGCGGAGCGGGTGTTGAGGAGGATGCAGTGGAGGTGGTTGGGTTCTCTGGTTGGTGGTTTGGTGGGCTGGATGCTGGTGAATCTGCAGTTCCGGCAGGTGAAGGGCCCTTGGGTGCGCTTCGGGGTGGCCCGGTAGCAGGGGTGGTCTCATCCAGTGTTGAGTGCGTGGAGGGTACTGGAGTCGTAGTGTAGTCTGGCGTTGCGGGGGCGCGGGGTCCTGCGGCTGGGCGCGGTCCAGGCGCGGACGTGCTCAGACGGGTTTGCCTTTGGTGCGCACTCGGAGCGCCAGCGGCGCTTCCGCACGGCGACCTCCATAAGAGGCGAAGTGGGAGGGAGGAGCAGCTGGGAGGCGGGAGCGGGGCGGCCAATAGGCGAGGGCACGGGAGACAGAAGGTAAAAGGGGACAGGGCCGCAGGGGAGCAGCGGTGGGAAGTGGGGGGTAGGAGGGTACAGAGGGCAGTGGCGCAAAGGGAGCGCAAATATAAACGTCACAGGTGCCCCAGTTGAAGCTCCGCTTCTGGAAAGGACAAGCCCCCCTTACTCTTGGGGTTGGCTATGGGAAAACAGGAGTGTGCACTCAGATATTCCATACCAAAAACACAACTTGAATCCTTCGTGGAGGTGAATTGATGATGCACTGGCGCGAAATCTGACTGTGACGAGTGGGTTCTATCTTCCTCTCCTAGCGGCCAGGCCGAGCCACCAGAGGGTGAGCACAGGTTAATTTATGGTGTGTAACTGACTCACCCTGACTAGGATTGTGGTTCCTGCATGGACAGGGTGCACACCTCTTCCACCCAGAACCCTATTTCTAACTCTACCTAAAAGAAAAAAACAACAACTTCCAAACCAAGTAAAACTGTAATATATCTTTTCACTATTTAACTACTTAGAGATACAGTGACTGAACTTGCCAAATGTATCACTTCACCAAAAGGAAAGCAATTATTAAATTACTTGGGCTACACCTACAGCCAAGAAAGTGCATCAACGGAAACTATACCTTGGAAATGTACTAAATATTATTCTGCACACTATGGAAGGGCAACTACAAAGGATCATGGTGTAATTAATTTAAAAGGGCACAACCACCCCCCAAATGTGCTGAAATATAAGTTAGAGAAATGTTGCAAGATATAAGACAGGGAGCAAAAAATGTAATGATATACTACCCAATGTGCCGAAACTCATAACAGACCAACTACCACCTATCCGTACTTTAAAACGTCTGATTGCACACACTAAAAAAGCCACCATTGATACACCACCTGCCCTGAGAAGATACCAAGACAGACGCATGCCTGACCTTTTCAACATTACACATAATGAGGAACCCTTCCTTTTCTATGACAATCTAAATAATGAAAAACTAATTCTAATCTTCTCTGCTGCAAACAATTCAATGACAATTAGTCAATGTCAAACCTGGATGATGGCTGAGACCTTCAAAATGTGAAGGGAATCATACAAGGGGGTTATGCTGTGTCCCCATCACATATGAGCCACTGGATATCATTGAAACTGTACACTAGGAGTGACCCTTGACCTGTTTTAAGGTCGAATTTCGCTCCCAATGCTGTGCAGCTCCACCTGACTGTGCCCGTGCCCTCTACCCTGCCCTCACTGCTGCTGTGAGTTCGAGGCCCTCCACCACCCGCTGGTTCCCGCCTGCGACTCATCCCTGGTATCTATTGGTTGCCGTAAGTATTGTATGTCTGTCCTGTGACTGTATGTCTCTTGTGTATTTTCCATTGCTCTCTGTCTCCTTTTTCTGCCGTTTTACCTGTTATTTTAATGCCTTTTCTCCTTCCTATCTGTTTTTGGCTTTTTCAGCCATTTTTCACCTTTCCTCTGCCTTCGCGCTCTGTCCTGCCGCTGCGTCCCCCACAGCCCCACCCCCTCACACCCCCTTTCGCCCACCGCTCCTGCCTCCCAGCTGCTCCTCCCTCCCACCTCCCCTTCTTCATGGTGGCCGCGCCAGAGGCAAGCCCGTCTGCGCCCTTCCGTGCCTGTAACGCGCTCAGCGCCAGACCCACTGGCCCCCGCGACCCTCATGCCGCCCGACGCTGCTACAGTGCTAACACACTCCACGCACTCAACACCGGCCGTTCAGCCACCTTCTTCCAAGCCACCCGGAACCTTACCCAGGGACCCTTCTCCTACCAGAACTTCAGCTTCACTAACCCCCGAGCCGCCGAGCATCCCATCAGAACCAATCACAACCACCTCAGCTGCATCCTCCTCAACACCCACTCCGTCCACAAACACGCAGTCGAACTTTGGGACCTACTCATCTCATCATCACCGGACGTCGCCTTCCTAACCGAAACCTGGATGAACCCCTCCCATCCCGGACGGCTATAAGGTCACACGCAGAGACCGCACCAACCCAACGGGAGGAGGGATCGCCATAGTCCAGAAGAACACCATCAGAATCTCGATGCCGCCGAATACTTACATTTCCAGATTCACATCAACGCCAAAACCACCCTCAGAGGAACTCTCATCTACAGACCCCACGGCCCCTGGCAGCAGTTCAGTGACTCCATCACTGACGTAATCAGCGCTCACGCCCTTGCTTCTACAGACTACATCCTCCTCGGCGACCTGAACTTTCACCTCGAGAACGCCAATGACAGCAACTCCACCGCCCTGCTCGACAAACTTGGTCTCAAACAACTCGTCACAACACCCACCCACTCCGCCGGCCACACGCTCGACCCCGTCTTCTCTGCCATCAGCCACGTCTCCTTCAGCCACACCACCGAACTCCACTGGACTGACCACCGCTACGCCCACTTCTTCTTCAAGAAACCCACCATGCACCACCACCTGCAACAGATCCCCCACTGCAGCTGGAACAAGATCACTGAAGACCAACTGATCTCCACCCTCGCCCAAGCACCGCCACCCATCACCACCGACCCCAACACAGCGGCCCTCAACCTCAGGCAATGGATAGACGACTGCGCTAACATTCCCGTCCCGATCAAGAAACCCTCCAACAACCGCACCAGCACCAAGGCCATCTAGTTCACCATCGACCTTCAGGCCTCCAAGAGGGAGTGCCGAAAACTCGAGAAGAAGTGGCGCCACAAACAAACAGAGAGCAACCACACCACCCTCAAGAACGCCATCCGCAAGCACCACCAGCTCATCCGGACCACCAAGAGATCCTTCTACAAGGAACGCATCGACAACAATGCCTACGACAGCAAAGAGCTCTTCAACATCGTTAAGGAACTCGCCAACCCCAGGTCCTACTCCAACAACACCCCACCTTCGCAAGACCTCTGCGACTCCCTCTCCACCTTCTTTCACTGCAAGATTACAGACATCCATGACAGCTTCAACACCTCGACCGCCACGACAGCTGCTGTCACCACAAACCCTGACTCACCAGACCCCAGCCACACCAACCTCCTGCTCTCCTGGACCCACATCAACAATGAGGATGCCATCAAAACCATGAGCACCATCCACTCCGGCTCACCCTCTGACCCGGGCCCCCACCATGTCTTCAACAAAGCAAGCTCCATCATTGCCCCCCCAACTCCAAATGATCATCAACAGCTCCTTCGAGACCGCCACCTTCCCGGAAAGCTGGAAGCACGCCGAAGTCAACGCCCTGCTAAAGAAACCCAAAGCAGACCCAAGAGATCTCAAGAACTACCGACCCATCTCCCTCCTCCCCTTCCCATCGAAAGTCATTGAGAAAGTCGTCAATGGCCAACAGACCCGCTTCCTTGAAGACAACAACACTCTGGACACTTCTCAATCCGATTTCCGTAGCAACCACAGCACCGAGATCGCCAACATTGCCGCGACCGACAACATCAGAACCATGCTCGACAAAAGTGAAACTGCGGCCCTCATCCTCCTAGACCTTTCGGCTGCCTTCGACACCGTCTCCCACCCCACCCTTTGCACACGCCTCCACGACACAGGGATCCGCCACAAAGCCCTGGCCTGGATCACCTCCTTCCTCTTCCGCAGAACACAAAGAGTCCACCTCCCTCCCTTCCTTTCTGAAGCCACCGAGACCATCTGCGGCGTTCCCCAAGGATCCTCACTCAGCCCGACCCTTTTCCACATCTACATGGCACCGCTCGCCAACATCATCCGATCACACAACTTCAACATCCAGCTGATCCTCTCACTCACCAAGGACCCCACCACTGCCAAAATCAACCTCCACGACGGAATAAAGGCCATCGCCACTGGATGGAGAGCCGCTGCCTGAAACTGAACTCAGACAAGACGGAGATCCTCATCCTTCGCTCCAATCCCTCCGCCTGGGATGACTCCTGGTGGCCGGCCACCCTAGGAACCGCACTGACGCCCACCGTCCACGCATGCAACCTAGGCTTCATCCTGGACTCATCACTCACCACGACCCAGCAAGTCAACGCCGTCTCATCTTCCTGCTTCAACAACCTCCGCATGCTCTGCATCTTCAGATGGTACATTGGTACTAAATTAATGGTATAAGGGGCAACGCATTTCTCTCTGATAACTTCTTTTTGGAGCAGTATGTCTCAAATCACTCTAACAGTTAAGGTGTCTCATCAAATGTTAAGGGCACTGCATCATCTTCAAACAAAAGGATTGTCATTTTTTCACCTCCCAGCTTGGATGTATCTTAATTGAACGACATATCTGCCAACATCATTTACATACAGTCTAAAATTCAGGAGAGCTGATAATGACCCTGGTTAACCCCAGTTATCTGAATTTTCCATACACTCTCCCTGGCTTCTAAATCTGCTACTTTATGGAGATCTCAGCCCAGATTGTAGAAACCTCTGCACACTTACGCTTAAGTTTATGTAGTGAATGTGGGAGAGATGAGGGAGTGCCTGGAAAATGGGCAATACTAATTACAAAATAGAAGGGGTTTAGAGAAGTGAAAGAAGGGGTTAAAGTTATTACATCCAACAAAAACTAAAGCAGTGGTAAAAGTACACTAGCTTAGATTTGGACCAAGTCCAGCATCCTAAATGGCCAACCACTGGTACTACAATACAAAACCTAATGGAGCCACCAAATAACAATAGAAATATATAGAAAAATAAATATTTACTTGTGTTTTTAACATACAATGATTGTGTAAACATTAAAGTAAATCCTGTCCAATGTTATTACAATGTTGTTAGCATTCTTTTTTTCCTTAAAGCTAATCATGTTAAATTTGATAGCAAGGCTTTTTTAAAAAGAAAATGAACTGATTTCTTCAAAGCTGATCCTGTTGAATTTTAGAACACAGTTATTTTTTTCCTACAAATCCAATATTTGCTTTCACCAAAGCATATCACGTTGACATCTATAACGAGGCTCACAACACTTGCAACACATCTGGTGATGCAAAGAGTGATTGTTCTGAACTCCACCACTCATGTACAGGCAAAACACAGTTCATCACTAGCTAGTCACATCCAGATTGACCACTTGTTGGTGCCTACGTTTGTTGATTTCCTCTTCATTTTGAGGAGCAGAAAAAGGGTCTAAAGGTAAACGAGCAACAACTTTAAGATGTCCAGAGAAGTGATCATTGCCAAGTACAGCTTCCCATCTGACATGTGATGCTTGACATGGTTGCAGACTCAGAGCAGGAGCTCGATTTCACTACAGCCTGCCCTCAGGCGATCTGTGCCTAAGTCAAAATACTGGCTGCACTCCATTTCATGGTCATTAGATATTTCCAGAGGGTCAGCTATGACAATATAGGCTTATGACAGTCACTCCACAGTCTTAATGCTTGCATCAGGTACTGAGATGCATCAACAGAAGCATGCTCCACTTTATCGTTGTGGCACAGTCACTGGTGGAAAGACAGGAGGAATTTTATAGGTTTGCTGACTTCACTTTTGTGCTAGGTGCCATTGACTGCACTCATTCAGCACTTTAGCCTTCTCACCAAACACCACATCTTTTCCAAAACCGACACTGCTGGCACTCCAACAGCGTGCAAGCTAAATTCAATGGCAGGGGCTGCTTCTCTGATGTGTACTTCGCCTTTACTGGAAGGATATACAATGGCTACATCTATTATCAGTTACTTCTTGTATGTCCCCTTTATGAAGTGGATTTTGGTGGAATATGGCTCGTTGGTAAGTAACACATTTGACCTACATGAGCCTCTGTGTGTGGCATCTAAAAAATAGTCATTAATCACTACAGAATGCAGACACATTACCTTGGAACACACTTATGTATGTATGCATAATGCAATTATATTGACATAGATTCCGCCTTGTAAGAAATTTCACATCTTTGTTGCAGGTGTTGCTGGATATGCTGTTTTTCACAATCTTGCCATACCTTACAGGTGTCCAAACACACTACCTCTATAGTGGTGCAATATGGTCTACATAGGTACCCAAGTCATTATTGAACACAATTTTGGGATCTTTAAGTCACAGTTCAGATGTCAAGTGTATGGGAGGTGCTGGTGTACTTCCATGAAGTTGTGTGCAAGACAGTTGTCTGTTGCACAAGATGGGCATGCAATGTGGCTTAGATATAAATATAGACCCTGATCTAAGTCCACATCTAGGCAACCAAAGTGGAACGCAGAATAGAGGTCAGGGTATACTGGTGTAAGATCCACTGGTTAACTTTTAAAGTTTCACCTAGACAGCAGTTGTCTGTTGACTGTTGTTGTCTGTTTGTCTGTTGTTGCAAAATCTCTTGCAAACAAAACAAATACCTAAAAACAGGCCTTGAGCCCACCCCATACTTACAGTTACTTACCGCTAACTGGCTACCACGTCACTCTCATTTCTTTGCTTCTTATTGGTTATGGCCTCATGCTGCTTCCACTTTCTCTTCATTTCTTCCATTGTCTGGTCGTCCATGGAGCTTGGACCTCTCTGCAGCCAGTGTCCTTCTACTGGCTGTTGCTTATAGATGTACTTTTTTCATTTTATTCAAGTACTCCTTAAGAGTGCATTGGCTTGCAAGCCATCTGTACCCCATTCCTCTCACCCTCTCTCCCTTCGTTGTTCTCTGCCCTGTCTCTCCTACCACCGGTTCATTCTTGCTATCCCTTCCACGCCCTCTTAGATCCTTATTTTTGACTTCCCACCTCATCTGAAAAGAAAAAGTGATATGACTGGCCTGCGCTGTACACGCTTTGTTTTTATTTACTTTGACACATCTTTAAAAAACATTAACAAAACCTAATAGCTCATGCAGACCTATTTTGCTTTGTTTTTTAAAGATGTTGCACAGCAGCATGGGCTCCTGTACAGCATAGCTTAAAGTAAATAAAAACATGGTGCCATCAAAGTCTGACTGCTGTGCAACATCTGTAAACATCATTGACGAGGTCGGAGCCAAGATGGCGGCAGAATAGGAGCTCCATCATTGAGCTCCGTCGTCGGATGCAGTCCAAGAGAAGTTAAAACAAAGGGTGGACCCCGCGGTTCGAGTTGGAGCCGCGGAAGACACTCTGTGCTCCGTTGAAGACATTTGTGGCCCTGTAGGAGGGCAGGAAGGTGCCCGGCGAACCGCGATGGAGCTGCAGAGACACAGACAAGATGGCGTCCTTGGCAGCCGTGCCGGATAGAGCGGCCAGGACGGGAGACGGGTGGTCCCAAGCTCGAGGGCCCGTAACTTGGCCCATCGGGGCAGTGAGGGAGACACTGCTCCCACCCACAGAATCAGAGAGAAAGTGGAGGTGAGCGTCATGAATGCTGGAGCGGGGCGGTGAATGGACAGAAGAGACCGCCGCTGCACATGGTGGGTGAGGAGCAGCAACGTGGTGCCCCCCTCAGATTGGGGAAGGAAATCCATGGTAAGTGAGAGCCAGGGGAGAATGCCAGATGGAGAGGTGCACAAGAACAGAGAGGTGTAGTGCTGGAGCGGTGAAACTCGCCCTGTAAGGTAGAGGCCTGGGGGCCCTTCCTGGGTGCCCCTGGGGGGCAGAGCGGCCCTCGAAGAGGCGAGATACCAGGCAACCAGCCAACCAGTTGAAGGGGGCATGCAGAGCACAAGGAGCATATGGAGGTGCGTGAGGAGTACAGATCTGACTGGCATGTGAGTGAAGAGACCGCATTCAAGGAGGCTTGGGGACACGGATGGATGGGTGGCCTTCTTCAGTGGGATGCCAAAACTGAGCCTACGCAGAGGGACTACACCTCCTGGCTGGAGGCAAGGTTGGGAGAGTCTCCCGTCAGAAGCAGAGCACTGGTGGCCTGAGGACAGGTTCTAGAGCTTGGAGGGGGCAGCTTTTTGCCCTGACGACGCTGGCTGGGGTGGTTAAAGAAAGAGTGCCCAAATCAGTCGGAGGAGAGGCAGCATTAACCAGGAGGCGATAGCGACACAAAGACAAGGCAAGAAAGACAGTAGCCTTAAAGACCTCTTTGCTAAAACACCAGCGAAGAAGCAGGAACATGCTTGTGGTGTGAGGACGCGGAACATGGTGGGGCCAACAATGGTGAAACAGGGGAGGAATGCCTTTACAGAGCAACTATTTGGGGTGCTCCAAGAAGATTTCGCTACCCTCAGGCAGGAGCTTGCCACATCCGTCAAAGAGCTCAAAAAAGAGGTGGGGGAGTTGGGTCAACGAGTGGACACAGTGGAATGCACATGTGAAAAACAGGAGGAAGAATTAGACCACCACAGGCAGGAGATTATAGCTCTCTAAGACAGCAACCGGGATCTGCAGTATAGAACCGAGGACTTGGAGAATAGGTCCCGGCAATCCAACATCTGCATCAGTATCAACACAGGCAAGAGTAGGATCCCTGGAAGACTTTGTGATCCGTCTGTTCAGGCAGGTGGCACCGGCTCTGAACGACCAAGAAATATTATTGGACCGTACACAGAGGACTGGGAGCCCCTCCAAATCTCCAGGCCAGCCAAAGGATATACTCACATGCCTTCACTGCTATAAGCGGAAGGAGCAAATTTTGACAGGGGTCCGTGACATGAATGCTATTGACTTCGAAGGCCACAAACTATACTTGTTCCAGGATTTTTCCTCACTGACACTGCAGCACCGGCGTGCTCTGCGGCCTGTCACAGTTATGCTTCAGGGCAAAGGAAGTCTACAAATGGGGCCACCCCTTCCGTTTGGCAGAACGAGATTCACATTATACGCACACTGGAAGAGGCTGAAGCCCTTCCAGACCGTGACTTGGGGCAGAGTAGCCCACTTCCTGGGGGCTCGGTGGAGATTTTGTGGGCACCACATGGGAATTGTGGTCACGCAGCTCGACAACGTAAGAAGAAACTTCCCAAACCAACTGAGAATGAAAGCAAGACGGAAAGGTAGGACTTGCTCCGCAGTTTGCGGACTATGAAGGTCTACCAGAGACAGGACCAGAACCCTAACACCCTTTCGTGCCAGTTGTCGAGGAGGTCTTAACGACGACACATGTGGCCTTTCCGCTCTATAGCCGAGAGTCCTGAGTGTGGAAAACAAAGGATGGGGTGTGATGTGTGACAACTGCAATAAGAAAATGGACAAGGAGAGAAGACGGAGCTACTACGGTGAAGGAAGATGGATGGAAAAGTAAAGACTTGGTGCATCCAGATGTACCCCCCCTGGGGGTTTCTACGTGGTTCCCAGGCGGGGAACGAGTTGTGTTTACACTTTTATATTAAGTTGGCTAGTTGTTAGGTTGAACGCGCCTCCTGTGCCTCACTTTCTAGTGACATACCTGGCAGCATTAGTAGCCGAACAATTAGCAGTAGGTTGGACCCCCAAAGGCCCACCCACTTTAACTCCTATAACATGCATGTTGGTCAAGGTAATTAGCCTCAGTGTCAGGGGCCTCAATTCTCCAGTGAAGAGGCAAGCTTTGATAGCGATGCTCAGGGAAGCCAAAGGGGATATATGTCTGATACAAAAGTTACACTTGCTGAGTACAGACTGGAAGAAACTGAGAACACAATGGTTTGACAGACAATATCACTCATCAGGACCTGGGAGGCGAGGGGGTGGCAATACTGCAAGCTACGCATTTCCCAGGGAAACTAGTAGGCATACAGGCTGAGATGAATGGAAGACTTCTATCCCTGTGCCTAGACATACATGGGCGTAACATCATGGTAGCCTGAATTTATGGCCCTAATGAGCATCAAGAGGAGTTTCTGAGGGAGGCAATTGGGGAGGTGCTGGTTACGGCTGATGCAGACATTTTCCTAGGGGGGGATTTTAATATAGTCACTGACACTCACATGGACAGATCAGCACAGCGATGTGGACAGACAGGGGCTTACTAAGGTGGCTTTCAAAGGAGGTTGGAGGAGGTGGTTTGACGGATGTTTGGCGAGCACATAACCCGACACTTAGAGAATATACATTTTTTTCAGCTACGCACCAGACTTATGTGAGACTTGACCTCTTTCTGGCCACCTCAGGCCTACTACATGCAATCACTCACTCAGAAATCGGAGTGGCGTCTATGCCCGACCATGCTTCTATCACAGCGGCTAAATACTAAGCTTCTTGCTGATAAAGAAATATGCACAGAAATAAAGGATACAATTACATCAGACCTAAGCATTAATGATATGCCAGAGACCGCTGTGGCAACGGTCTGGGAGACGTTGAAGGCAGTGGTTAGGGGTAAATTTATAGCTATTGCAGCCCACGCTAACACACTCAGGAGGGAGAAGTCGTGGCAGTTAGAGGTCAGGATAAAAGAGCTGGAGGGGAAACACAGGGTAAAGGGTGGCAGGAAGTGAAGCGACAGCTGGTGTCGACTCGTAAACAATTGTAAGAACTAGATATGGACGGTACGGAATACGCCCTCTTGGGCACTAAGCAGATGTATTACTTGGGGGGGAATAAGGCAGGGCGACTCTTGGCACATCGGCTGCATGCACAAGTAGTGCAGCACCGGGTAAATTCAATACAGACAGAGAAGTTGATCTTTAAGGAATTTGAGCATTTCTATGCCTCACTCTACACTGCGGAACAATTGGATGAGATACTTATCCCAAATACCCTTGCCCCGAATCCCTAAACTGCTAGTCAGCGTGTTAGACAAGGATGTTACCACTGCAGAGGTTTTAATGGCTATCCAGCGACTCCTCACAGGCAAGGCACCAGGGCAGGATGGGTTTGGAGCAGAATCCTATAATTTTTGGAGAACCTTTGGCTCCGGTGTTAGCACGACTGTTCAACAGCTTTGCCTCTATTGGACTGCTGCCCAGGTTGATGCGGACGGGTACCATTGCGGTTATCCCGAAGCCTGGCAAGGATCCAACCTTATGTGCATCCTATTGCCCGATTACATTGTTGAATGTAGACGCTAAACACCTTCCTGGCATCTTGGCATATAGACTAAGCCCCATATGCAGGGACTGATAGACCCAGATTAGACCAAGATTAGTCTGGGTTTATTCCAGGGAGAACATGTGCGGGTAACACTAGGAGACTTTGTCACCTTTTAGATAAGGTACAGTGGGCCAATATCCCGTTGATACTACTTTCTATCAACGCAGAGAAGGCCTTTGATCGGGTTCACTGGAATTTTCTATTTTTGGTACTTCTCCGTTGTGGTTTGGGGCCGCGATTCTGTGATTGGGTGCGGAGTAATTACCATCTTCCCCAGGCCTGGGTGAGCGTATATGGTGGTCTGTCTGAGACCCTTTCTATTGTCAGGTTGACTAGACAGGGCTGCCCGCTGTTGCCACTGTTGTATGCCCTATATATGGAACCCTTCATGGAGCATATACGGCAAAACGGGACATCAGGGGTATTCCAATGGGGGGCAGATCTCATAATATAGCACTGTATGCAGATGATGTTCTGCTCTACTTGACGGAATCGATGATATCACTTGTAGCGGTGTTAGATTAACTGTGGGCTTTTGAAGGGGTGGTGGGCTTTAAGGCTAATCTATCTAAATCCTCTATCCTTAACTTGAAGGTGCCAGAGGCGGACGCAGAGGGCCTGCAACCCCTCCTACCATTTGTTTGAGCCCAGCAAGAAGTACAATAGGCTTACAAATCTGCACCACACCAGCTGCTTTAGTGGAACGTAATTATGCCTCCCTGCTGAGTGACGCATGTGGGGCCCTGGCTAGGTGGAGGGGGCATGGCCTGTCATGATTGCGACGTATCGCAGCGGTGAAGATGACACTTCTACCCAAGGTGCTGTTCATCATGCAGACCCTCTCACTACAATCCCCACCTAAGGTACTAGATGCTAAGCAGAGACTGATATGGGACTTCATCTGGGCAGGAAAGAAGGCGAGAATGGCACGAGAACAGGCCTATTTGCCACAGTCGGAGGGGGGCTGGGAATACCCTACCTGGTTCGGTACTATCAAGCTGCCCAGCTAAGATATCTGGTGGAATGGTCTCATGTGAGCACTGAAAAGCACTGGTGATTTATAGACAAGGCTGTTGCAGGGATTCACATTTGGAAGGTTCCTTCAGTGCCGCCGAACTCCTTCACTTCCAAGTACGCACCGACCCCAACACTGAGCTCAGAGGAACACTCACCTATAGACCCCCAGGGCACCTTTCAGCAACGCCATCGCCGACCTGGCCAGCATAAGGCACACACACACTCGCACTTGCCTCCACGGACTACATCCTCCTCAGGGACCTGAACTTTCACCTCGAAAACAACAATGACACCAACTCCACCACCCTGACCGAAAACCTCGCCAACCTCGGCTTCACACAGCTCATCAACACACCCACCCACACAGCCGTTCACACCCTCGACCCCATCTTCTCCACAAGCAACCACGTCACCTTCAACTATACCACCGAACTCTACTGGACCAACCACCACTGCATCCACTTCACCTTCAAGAAACAGACAGAACACCACCTCACCGGAACAACCACCCCGCTGACGATGGGGCAAAGTCACTGAACTTCAACTAACCAACGCCCTAGCCCAGAAACCACCCGTCAACCCCACTGCCCCTGACATCGCCGCACACAACCTCAAGCTATGGATCAACGACTGCGCCGACCTCCTTGCTCCACTCAGAAAACCCTCCAACAACCACACCAACAAAAAAGCCACCGGGTTCACCAACGACCTCCAAGCCTCCAAACGCCACTGCCGAAAACTCAAGCAAATATGGCTACTCGAACGACTCCAGACAACAACACAGCACTCAAGGATGCCACACGCAAACACCACCAACTCATCAGGGTAGCAAAAAGATCCTCCTTCAAAACCCGCCTAGAAAACAACGCCCACGACTGCAAAGAACTTTTCAGCATCGTAAAAGAACTCTCCAACCCAAACACCACCGTCAATGTCACCCCCCCCTCCCAAGAACTATGCAACGCTCTAGCAACCGTCTTCCACCGAAAAATCATGGACATCCACGACAGCTTCAACTCCCCTCACACTCCGGACGCTCCTACCCCACCCACCACGAACTCCACCCGCTCCAGCCGACTGACCTCCTGGACCAGCATCTGCAACAACAAAATCCGCAAGACCTTGAACTCCATCCACTCCGGATCACCTTCAGACCCCTGCCCACACCACATCTTTAACAAAACAGACACAGCCATCGCACCACACCTATGGAAAGCCATCAACATCTCCTTCGACACTGCAAGATTCCCGGAAAGCTGGAAACATGCCGAAATCACAGCCCTTCTCAAGAAACCAGAGGCGGACCCCAAGGACCTGAAAAACTTCCGGACTATCTATCTGCTCCCTTTCCCGGCAAAGGTCATCGAGAAAATTGTTAACACTCAGCTCACTCAGTACCTCGAAGACAACAACATCCTCAACCCCTCCCAGTCCGGCTTCAGACGCAACCACAGCACCGAAACCGCACTCCTCGCCGCCACAGATGACATCAGAAGCCACCTCGACAATGGAGCAACATCAGCCCTCATCCTCCTAGACCTATCAGCCGCCTTTGACACCGTCTGTCATCACAACCTAAAATCTCACCTCCACGCAGCAGGAATCCAGGACCAGGCCCTCGAATGGACCGCATCCTTCCTCGCCAGCAGAACCCAAAGAGTCTGCCTCCCCACATACCAATCCAAAGCCTTCAACATCATCTTCGACGTGCCCCAGGGCTCATCCCTCAGCCCAACTCTGTTCAACTTCTACATGGCCCCCCTCGCACTAGTGGCCCATCAGCACAACCTCAACATCATCTCCTACGCCGACGACACCCAACTCATCCTCTCCCTCACCAAGGACCCGCACACCGCCAAAACCAACCTCCACGAGGGACTAAAAGCCATCGCCGACTGGATGAGAGACAGCCGGCTAAAACTGAACTCGGACAAAACAGAGGTCCTCATCCTTGGGCGCACCCCCTCCGCCTGGGACAACTCATGGTGGCCAACCACGCTGGGTCCCCCACTGACACCCACTGACAGCGCACGAAACCTCGGCTTCACCCTCGACTCCTCACTCTCCATGTCAAAGCAGGTGAGCGCCATCTCCTCCTCCTGCTACAACACCCTCTGCATGCTTTGCAGAGTTTACAAATGGATCCCAACAGAAACAAGAAAAAACAGTAACGCAGGCCCTCGCCAGCAGCAGACTCGACTACGGCAACGCACTCTACACCGGTATCCCATCCAAATTCCTCCAACGCCTCCAACGCATCCAAAACGCCTCCGCCCGACTCATCCACAACATCCCTCGCCACTGCCACATCACCCCCCACCTAAGAGACCTTCACTGGCTCCCTGTCAACAAGAGAATCACCTTCAAGCTCCTCACCCATGCACAAAAGGCACTCCACAACACCGGACCAAACATACCTGAACAACAGACTCAGCTTCTACACCCCCACCCAGCATCCCCGCTCCGCAAACCTCGCCCTCGCCTCCATCCCGCGCATCTGGCGCAAATCTTCCGGCGGCAGATCATTCTCGTACCTCGTTGCTAAGACCTGGAACACCCTCTGTCGGATCTACGACAGACCCTGGACCTTCATTCCTTCAGAAAACTCCTCAAGACATGGCTCTTCGAGCAGTAGCAGCACCAGCCCTTCAGTGCCTTGAAACCCTCATGGGTATGTAGCGCGCTTTACAAATTGATTGATTGATTGAAGGTTCCCTGGCTACCGACAGCATACCTCCCACTGGGTGTTTATGTACCTCCGGTTCTGTGAGCCACCATGGAGGTATGGGACAAAGTGCAAATACGTAATACTGTCCTCACCCATATCCCCACAAACGCCAATCATTGGCAATCCGGACTTCCCCTTAGCTCTCAAGGGGTCCTCGTACCAGTCCTGGCAGGGCTCGAATTGTAAAAGAGTTGGAGACTTGTTCCACGCGCAGGGGATCATGGATTTCCCTCAACTCAGAGAGGCTTATGGCCTCCCACAAGAAGCTTATTGGCAGTATTTGGTGATCAGACATTGGGTGTTATCTCCGACACTCTGACCCCATGCAGGTAGACCCCTCCTCCCCTTTGAGCGCTGGCTGCTGACGCGTTTAACTAATAAGAAGCTTATCTCGGATCTCTATGTCTTCCTGACGGTGCCGCCACACCTGCCCCTGACGGCTGCGAGGAATAGGTGGGAAGCTGAATGTGGTAGGGAGTGGTGGGATGTACTACACGAGCACACCTTGTAATAAGAACACCAAGGAATTATTCCTGAAAATAGAACACCACTGGTACTAACCTCCGGCACGAGTGGCCAGATGGCGGAAGGGCATCAGGGACAGTTGCTGGCAGGGATGTGGACAGAGGGGTACACTCACACATACTCTGTGTTGTGGGACATATTTGGGATGGAAAAGCTGATGGCAATGGTCACGGGATCCCTGCCCAAGTTTGATAAGAAATGGGGGCCTTGTATCTCTTACCTCTCGGACGAGTTCAGGGAGCTGACATGCCCGTGTTACTTACGTGTTCTGCGCTTGATTAGCTTAGCTAAAGACCTGACCGGAGAGATGGCTACAAAATGAGTTAGAAGGTGGTCTATGCGAAGGGGGGGGTGGACAGACCCTATTGCAATGTATAGATATAGGTACGGGGCATTATGCTTGGTTTCTTGTTTCCTTTTTTATTTTTATATCCACCGGCCAGTGGTTGTAGGTGGAATAGTTGTGTAAGACAAAATGTTAATAAACAGATGTCATCCTAAAAATCATTGACAATGTGAATAGTTCTTGTATAGCAAAAACCTATTGGTTTTACAAGTGTTTGTTTTTTCCTTACACTGCAGGATTGCTTGCTGCATATATGTAGTTGAACAGTCTCTTGTCAATGTTGAATGGTGCAGTACCACCCTCTATAGATAAATCATCCTAGGACAATTATAGTCATCAACAAACATGATGAATATGTTTTGACTGTGGATTCTCCGTAGTGTAAAGTATAGTGAAAAATAAAAATGTTTGTTTAACTCAAAAATAAATATGGAAAATACTTTTATGTTAAATGTTAATATATTTTTATGTATTTATTTGAAATCTAAAACAAAACAAAAATGCTAGAACGCCTTTTATTTTAAAGTGAAACTTTAATAAATGGAAATATATTAAATTAAATTATAATTATTTTCCTGAAGTTCAAATTAAAACATGCATTAATATATAAGGAAAAACAATATTTTTTATTATACATTCATAATTATTACAAGTTATTTATAGAATTAACATCAGTTTAGTCGTATTTTAATAAATAATGTTAGATTGATTTGCAAATTCAAAATGGGGTGTTAACATATTTTATAAGTTTTAAATAATTTAGTTTAATATAACATAATTTTCGATGGGGTTTTATTTTAATTCCCTACTTCCGTTATTTTCCAAGAAAGCGTGTTGCAGTGTGAAACTGAACTTATTAATATTTTTTTAGCCGTGACTTGCGAACATATTTTGTGTGTAAGCAAAAAGTACCAATCTTACTAAAAAGTGTAAAGTTCTCAAAAGTGTATGTTACATTTGGGAAACAGACCCTTTGTCAAATGCCAAGTTACCTTTGTGATTCTGGTCCATTAATTTATCTTTGTTAATAGGGCCCATTGAGTTTTCACCAACTATAGAGTCTGTGTTATACAGAGATTGCCAAAAGGTGAATTGTGATGTAAATCACAAAATACTAAAAGGGTTATTTTGTGCTGTAGATCTCAACATTGCATAAGAACAGTTTGAGTCCAGCAGTAAGAACAGACAGAGTGAAGATATCAAGGGCAGATTTACAAAGGTCTCACACAACGCACTGCTGCAACCTGTGTTTTTGCGCTACGTTGCGTGAAATGAGGAGAGAAGAAATGCACCATACCTACTAAGCTATAGCATACTTCTTCCCCCTCCTTGCACTGGTACACTGTGTGCTACTTAGTGCCAATGCAGGCACCCTTGCACCATGCTACAAGGGTGCCTGCTTTACTGGTAGGACTGCTTTGTGCGAGAAGTAGTACTTTCCCCTACAAAAAACAACACTCAAAGGTATTTTTGTTTCTCTATATGTGATGTAGGATACATCACAGGTAGAAAAAGGAAGTAACAAGGAGAAATAAAGATATTTCTCCTTGTTATGCCTGTGTCTGGGAGGTGCATCACTTTGGTGCTATGCCAGATTTAATGAGCTTAATAAATCTGGGATTGCATCAACTTCCATTGATGGATGTGTGGGAACAACCATGCTCTACACATGGAAGCCCCCCAATGCAAAGTAAAGCAAGGCAGGGCTATGCTAAGCCTTGCATTACTTTGTATTTATTGAACCATGCAAAGTCAGGCAAAGGGGCTTTGCACAGCTTAGTAAATTCCAAGGACTTGCATTGCCTTACTAGTAAATCTTTGCCACAATGTCTAGGTGTGAGAAATTGGGATGTTGGTTGAGGGAGTATGAGCCCTTCTCAAGCAATTGCTCAATCCTTGTTAGGTTGAACCTTCCGGTATCTTGGCTCCAAATCGGTCAGGCTTAACCTAATTATTTGACATCAAGGCCCTCATTACGACTTTGGCGGTCTGACAACCGCCAAGGTAGTAATGGTGTTCGTACCGCTGCCGGACCGGTGGTAAAACCGCTATATTGTGATAATGCGGTGTTCCCAACAGAACACAGTCAAAACACCACAAGTACCGCCAGTGCAGACAGACTGCCGTGGCCAGTGGTAGGCATCTCCAGGCCGCCGGGGACCATGTTTCCGCTGACCATATTATGACCCAGCACACCACCAGGATTTCCAGGGTGGTTTCACCACCACGAAAATGCTGGCGGAAACAGACAACATAAAAGGAGCCACTCACCGTCAGGAACACAGACACATCCAGATGAATTGGATGTCTTCCCACTGCTCCTGCCGGCCATACCACTCCGGAACCAGCGAAGAAGACAACACCTGTAAGTACACCCACCTAGCACACACTTAAGGGAAGGCCATTAGTACACATTCACACACCGTACAACCCTGACACGGCTAGCCATGCCCACACACACTCAAACATACACCCGTGCCAACACACAAACACATCGACATACACACTCAAACAACACACACGACGTCCAACATACAGTTGTCATACACACACCACACTGCATACACACACCAGCACCACTATCAGACACATCCACATACACCTCTGCAACACGTAACAACAGCACACAACCAATACAAACAATAACACTGCCAAACAACGTGTTACATCACACGTCAAATCTACCCAACACACAAAGTGCATCACACATGCATCACAAGAAACATACCACCACCACACAAAGCCACACAACACCAACACAATACATCTCAATAAGTACATAGCACAACTCACCCACACAACTCATGCTGCTGCACAAACACATCACATACACCAAATTTCACATATTCAACACATACATCTGGGGGCGTTTGGGGAAACATGGGACAGGGACAGGGTCAGTGGGAGGGAACAGGGCAAACTCATAGAGGAATTTGTTTTTAGGAACACAAGGGCAGTCATGGGAAAAACAGGCAGGAGAGGAGGGATAGTGAGTGATTGTGAGGTGTGTCTTGATAGTCGCCTTGGGTACAGGTGTGTGGGTGGAAGCCAGGTGTGTGCTGGGTGTATGTTGGATGGGTGAATGCAGGTGTTTAGGTGTCTTGGTAGGAGGGGGGAGGAGATGCAGGGAGATGACAGGGTGGATGTGTGAGTGTCTGTTGGGGTTGCGCCTGTAAGTAAGGTGGATGTGCAGCATGTGGCGGGGTGGGTAGTTGTGGTGAGTGCGCATGTGGTGAATGGGGTGGATGTATGGGGGTCTGCATGGTGGTGACGGTGGGCATTAGGGGACTTGTGGATGGATCTGGGAGTATAGATGTGGTGAAAGCAGGTGTGAGTGGTGTAGTGTCTGTTAGGAAGGAGGTGTGGGGAGTCTGTGTGGGTGTTGTGTGTGCATGTGAATTTTGGCTGTGTGCAGGTGGTGGTGGGGCTTGTAGTGCCTATGTTTGTCTTTCAAACCGTGTCTGTTGAGGTAGATGAATGCTGGTCTGTCTGTGTGCCATGGATGGGTAGGGGGAGAAGGGTGTGGCATTGGGCACATGTAGCTGGAGGGGGATGGATGACGAAGGGACACTGGCTGCCGTCAACGAGGAGGCCAGAGCCTGAAAGAATCTCTGCAGGTCTGTCAGGGATTGCCTTCCAGGAAGGCATTGGTCTGCTGCATCTGTTATACCAGACCCTGGATGGCTTTCAGAATCGTTGACTGCCCAACAGAGATAGACCTCAGGAGGTTAATAGCCTCCTCACTGAGGGCAGCAGAGCTGACAAGCAGGTGCAAGGGTGCCTGCGCCGAAGGAGACCCCCACCCTTGTGGGTGAGCCGGCATGGGCAACTGGGTGGGGAGCTACAGGGAGCTTGGTGCTGGTAAGTGGGGTGGTGGACAAGGATGGTGCTAGGCTGGTCCCAGATGGGTCTGCCACCACCAGGGAGCGGCCATCGGAGGTGGAATCCGAAGAGGATGTTGTTGATCCAGTCTCCCCTGTGGCACTCTCCTCACCCTTGGTCCCACTGGTCCCTCGGTTCCCTGGTCCCCACTGGTATCAGTCTGCTGGGTCCCGTGGGCTGGAGCATCCCTACTCGCCAGTGCTTCTTCTCCTTCGCCTGATGATGATGATGTACACAAAGACAGAGGAGGAGAGGGAGGGCGGGAGGGAGGGAGAGAAAGAAAGGGTGCAGTGAGTCAATACCTAGGTATCATACACACAGACTGACAACTTAATTAACTGCTGGTATGCCATGCCATTGCACGCCTTTATATTGTACGGCTCAACTTTGGGAAATTGGAGGGGAAACAGAAGCTATGCGCTCTAATCCAACTAACGTGGGAACATTGGCACATTTGACTACACGAAGGGTCATACAATGCACAGTAGCACAGTACTTGGCACACACCCATTATCGTTTACATAGACCTACCCAGTACTCCTTAATCTACTTATTCCTGCATGACAAGATAGCATGCCAAGAAATCCATCAACAATGTGGCTAGTTACATTTTGTCCCCTGCAGCCATCTACCCTTACAGTCTGAGGCAGGTGATTTGGATCACAACAATTACCTCTGTCATAGTGGCAGACTATTGGTGATGACAATGCCCTGACACCTCATGTATACTGATGTTGATGGAAGGAGCTGGTCACCCAAAATACGACATATGTCAGGAGACAAAATCCAAAATGTAAGTTCCTACCCGCATGAGTCACCGTCTGCATGGTTCTGGAACACATAACCTATATAATTCCTGCCAGGATGGCTCATAGTCATAGCCAATGTGCACCTACCAGTGGTATACACAACATCTACCCAATAGTAGGCTACCCATCCATGCCTAAGAGTAGGGAGGTGTGAGTGTGTACTTACCCCCTTGTGGCTACTGTGCTGCCCTCAAACGCCTATCCATCTCAGGTAGGCCACTGCCAAAATGCGGGCCATTAGGGTGGTCAGGGTCTGAAGGGCACCCCTCCGTTGTTGGAAGGACGTCCCCAGCTGGGCCTCCGCGGTCTTGTGGGCCCAGCGTCTCAGGTCCTCCCACTGCTTTCTGCAGTGGGTGCTCTGCAGGGCATGGACCGCCCAGGGTATGAACTTGCTTGGCGATGGCACACCAAATCCCCTTCTTCTGATGGGTGCTGACCCGAATGGGTTACACACACAGAAGGAGAAAGTCATATAGAGTGGCATCACACCAACAGCAGTGGACTTCACACATCAGACACATCTCATCACCACACAAACGTGCCTTGATGACACTTCTGCATCTACTCCTTTGCCATCTGCATGCATCCACTCTGTGTGTATCATCTCCAAGCCTTTCAACACCACACACATCACCATCAGACAGGACAGGAACATTGACTCACCTGCTGCTCTGGTGCTCCATACAACTGTCCATACAGGGGTAGGACCCCATCCATGAGCTTTTCCAGATCCTTCTGGGTGAAGGCAGGGGCCCTATCTCCTGTAAGATGTGGCATATTGGCTCCCAGAGACAGAACACAACAGTACATTCAGTGGAGGTCTTGCTTGCAAGAGCGTCAGGAGTCAAGTGAGCTATGCAACACAAAATGGCGGTCATGGCCACGCGTACATGACAGTCACCATTGGTGGTGATCATCATTGGCCCCAGTCTCCCACAGGCAACAATATTATACAATGAGGAGTTGCACAGCGGTTGTGACTGCCTACCGCCATGACGACTAACACTGGTGGAATTAGGTCACTTCCATCTATCCTGTGTTGGCAGGACAGGCGGCTGCCATTTTACTTGTAGCTAGTGTATTGTAGGTGAATTATAAGGGCATCATGTATGAATTATAGTGACATGTGCATACATAATCCATGTTCATACATCAAAGCAAGGTTCACACATGTGGCCTTCAGGGATAGTCAAGTGTGTGTACTGATAACTATGACATGACAGGTGCAGTCACTTGCTGCATCGTAGACAGCCTAACCAAATGTGTGTGTTACCAAGCTACATGCACAGTGTTAGGTGGCATGTGTACTGTCAACATCAACGTGTGGCTTTTCCTCTCTCTTATTTCTAGATACTGTGCAATGGTGAGAATGAGACATGCACCAGTGTACCGGCCCCTAGTCAACCTTGCTACCCTGGAAGACAGATACATTATCTAGACCTATTGTTTGAACCATTAGACTATCATGTAACTGTGAACCCAGTTGGAACCGGATCTCTTGCCAGCCATCCGTAATGCCTATGCCATCCCTCCCACAGTACAATTCTTATCTGTTCTACACTTCCCTGCCTCATGCTTGGTCCTGGTGACAGTGGGCTTGGCAGCAGGGATGTCTCAGCCTATGTTCTGTATAGTGTTGAACGATGTACTGTGTGCTTCAGTGAAACACCTGGACAGCTACATCAGGTTCCCCCAATGTGCAAATTTGGCCATTGTTAAATCTGACTTCTATGCTATGGCACATGTTGCTCATGTGATAGGGGCTATAGATGGCACCCACATTGCTTTGGTTCCTCCCAGGGTGAATGAACAAGTGTAGAGGAACAGGAAAAGCTTTTACTCTGTCAATGTCCAGGTGGTGTGTCTCCTGGCCAGTAAATCTCACAAGTGACGGACAAGTGTCCTGGATCTATGAAAGACTCCTACATCCTGAGGAACAGCATGATGGCACAACTACAGAGAGAGAGGGCCTGGCTTATTGGTGTGTTTGTATGTGTGCAACTGTTATTACACCTCTATTCACATTATACCAAGTGTCACTACCGGTATTGTGATAGGTCCACCCTTTCTGCACACAAGTGACTTTGGCTATCCTAACCTTCCAATGTTGCTGACACCAGTGAGATATCCAACAACAGATGGTGAAAACCATTTCAATGAGGCCCATTGCAGGACGAAGTGTGTCATTGAGAGGACCTTTAGCCTGCAAGGCCAGATTTCTGTGTCTACACGTCTCAGGAAGTGCTCTGCTCTACAGGTCACTGAAGGTCTGACAGGTCATAATTGCCTAATGCATGCTACACAATATGCCTCTGACACGTCACATACCATTATTTGATGTTGAGGAGCTGGCAGCTGGACCTGTGGCTGATGATGGTGAGACAGGCAATAATGATGATGTAGATGATGAGGATGTAGATGACTCTAGGACAGAGTTGATCCAACAATATTTCCAATGACTTACAGGTATGTGTCAAGCGTCTTGTATGTGAACTGTAATCCTGTCTGCCTTATGACTTAGCTCATCCTTGTGTGTGCCATCAGTGGAAGTGTTAAGAGCAGCTATCCCTTTCTGTGGGTTTGTGGCAATGACATATTGCCCATCAAGAAAAGTGTTACTGTTCATATGTCAGTACTCTGTATACTGTGCTGTTGGCTGCCATCACATCCACCAGGGAATGGCCATGATGTATGGTCCCAGTAATACAGTGTGAACAGCTAAAGGACTGGCAACCAAGGTTGTGCCAACAGAATAGCAACTTGTCCTCACTGTACACAATGGACGAATATGGAAAGTAACTCATGTTGACAGTGGAACTCAGATATAGTTGGGTACTCTGAGCTGTGAGGGTTGGACCATTGGGAATGGATGTCTTGTAAATGTGTCCCTGCTATGGTCATTTGTGCTCCAATGCCACTTGGGTACTCGCACTAGGGAGGATGACAATGTATTGCATGTGTGCTGGCTGGGCAACAGTGACTCATATTGTGATGGTTGTATCTGTCTTGGTGTATTTGCAGGTAATTTAGATGGTGCTACTCTGCTTCATTCCTTGATTGGTGGCTTTCTTGACACAGAATTTGCAGATAAGTCTGTCCTACTACCAAACTTCTAGCACATGCCCCCCCCCCCCCTTCTGTCCATCTTACAGGCTTTTGCTGGTCAATGGTTTAAGTAAGCTGACATATTGTACAACAGTTACAGTTAATTCATACATGTTACAATAAAGACAGGTAAGCAGTAGTTGTGCTCAATGGTGTTTCTTGTGATCAGCAAGTGCAATGGGTGATGAGTGGGGTTATAGTGGTTGAAATCATCAGAGCAATTGGCCCAGCTGTTTGTAGTACAGGTCCAGTATCCAAGTACCCTGGGGAAATGGAGAGATGACAGTGGACAGTCAACAGGCTGTGTCAGTGGCACACAAGGGTGAATGTTCAGGAGAGTCTCACTTCCTGGCAGTGGTCTTGGTTTTGGCATCAGCTCCTGCAGGGTGTCTGGATGGATGACCTCATTTGAGTTGGGGTTCCTCTGCTACAGAGGGAGGGGTGCTATTGGCCAGTGGGTCCTCTGGCAGTGCATCCATTCCACTATCTGAGGTGGAAGTGGATGAGACAGATGGTATGTGGCTAGTGGAAGGGGCCTGCTGGCGGCAGGAGGATGCAGGCTGGATGGATGTGCGTTCCTTTAGCACCCCTGCAATGGTGGCCATGGTGGCATTGAGAGCCTGCCACTGCTGCATGGCCTCCTGGTGATGGTCCCTCTGCAGCCTCTGCTTCCCCTGTAAGTTGGAGAGTATCTGGCCCATCTTGTCCTGGGATTGCTGGTATGCTCCCAGGATTTGGGAAATGGCCTCCAGGCCAGTCCTTTCCCTTGCGGGGCCCATTCTTTGGCCCACAGGTGCCCTCCCACTTGCCCTGACCCCCTGTGTCTGTGACCCTGGCAAGGACTCTCCACTCCCAGCTACAACAGGACCATCATCATCTTGGGTGTGAGGGATAGACTCAGGTCCCTGTACTGTGGGTCACACTACTGTTTGTACAGTCCTTGTGACACAGGTTTGGAGACAAGGGGTTGCCTGTGTTATTGTTACCACAGGGGTGAAGGGCTCAGATGTGGGCTGGGTGAGGCTGTGGTAGTGGACTGACCAGATGTTCCAGATGGGCCAGGTAAGTCGTCAATGTCCAGAAAACCAGAGCTGTATTCCATCCTGTAGAGAGCTGTCTGTTTCTAGCATCCTCTGCATGGTGGCAGTGGTACTTGTGGATGGAGAGGGAGAGAGTTACATTGTGGAGGTGTACTTGTTTGTATCATTGTATGATGCATACAGTGGCTTGACTTGCTTCCTCTTGGTGGCAATAGCATATGCGGCACTGCAGACATTGTTAGTGGGTGATGGATTGTGGAATTGATACCGTGCTCCATGGGTGGCTGTGGATTGTGGATAGCATAGCTGTCATTGTATGTAGTGATGCGCAGTTGAAGCATTGAGTTTTTTCAGCTGTTGGGATGGATTAGGTGCAGTTGTTTCACTGTGAAGTGGGACTGACAGCTATTCATGTGTGGGGAGTCATGCATTGTGGAAGGAGTAGTGCTTGCCATTGTGAGTGCTATCCGTGCAATCGGGGTTGACTGTGTTGGGGTGGTGGCTGTGGGATGGTGGGGCATGCAGGGGAGGGGCATTAGGAGATTGGGTGATGTGAGGAAGTGTGAGGTGGGTTGCATTAGGGAGTGATAGGGTGGTGGGGCAGTATGGTGTCAGCGTGGTGGTGCTGGTGGTGGGACCGCCTCTCTCCCACCCTCGGCAGGCCTGGTGGTGTCAGATTTTTTATTGTTTTTGGGAAAACTTTTGTCTGTGACCCGTAATATGGCGGTTGTCAGACCTCCAACAGCAGCAGACTTTTGACGGCCGCCACCACGAAAACACTGTCAAAGTCGTAATTAGGGCCCAAATGCCAAAACTCAAATCAGGGGGGCATGGTCTGGCCACAAATGCAGATGGCTCCTTAACTGATTGACTCTAAAGCATCCCAGGAGATGGTGGCAGGGCACCAGAAGTTGTTTGGTGGCGGTGAACGTAAACCCATCTGCCCCAGTGCCAGGTCCTGCCACCTCTGCAACTACCTGTATGGCAATAGTGGAGTGTACAGCCACCCGGACTAGAGCAGCACCATAGGGCCTTTTGCCGCATGTAAAGCAGCGGCCTTGACTAGCTCTGCAGGCCGTTTGCCCTTCTGCTGACTCGGAGATTGCCACCACAGGGCTCTGGCTGGCCCCTGAGATGCTCCGGGTCATATCTTGTACACCACCAGGGCCCCCTGCAGTTGGATTGTGCCTGAATAGTAGGCATTTGGCCCTCCCCACCGACCTGCAAGAGGAGGCCAGTCACCCGCTCCTTGATCCCCATGGGCTGGTACCAGTTACAGCAGGCACCTCACTCAGACACCTTAAACCAGGATGCATGGCTCCTCCGCAGCTTTACCAGACTGTTGCTGTCCAGCCAGGCATGGCCTGGTGAGTGTTCAAAAGACCGGGGTCCTTCCCCCCATCAACTGTACACCGAGGAGCATGTCATGCAGTGTTGTTACATTGCCTACATTGCCTGGCTGCGCGTGGCCTCCTTCCTTTCTAGCAAAGCTGGGGCTGCCCATGGACAGTGAAGTTTTCCCCCTCTCCCCGAAGACTGGGCATGACACAGAACTTTCTCACCTGCACACAAAATGCCGAATCCTAGCCGGCTGGGTCTCCTCCCTCCACCACAGCTGTCGGAGGCCTTTTCTGGGACACACAGCCTTATAGTGACCTGTTACCTGCTCTGATCTGCCCATCATTGGTGCCCCATTCGAAACCCTGTAGCCTGCCTCCTTGACCATAGTGCCCTCAGCAGGATGCAACATGACTTCTTGATCAGCGACAGCAGCGTCCCCTGACCCGGACTATATATCAGAGAGTGCCGGGCCATTCATGGTGAAAGGGGTAATCTGCCCAGACTCACGCCTGTTATGCCACCCACGCTGTCCCCTCAGCAGGGGGAGCCCGAGCCCTAGGTCAACTACTGATCACCTGCCTTACCCTTAAGCTGTGCTCCTCATCTCCTTGAGGCCGGAGTCATCACCCACAGCACACAACCCTATCCACTTATTCTGCCAATACTACTGGTATGATCCTGGAGTAAATGCTGTCCTTCAGTGACAGGAGAAGGCATGTGGACCTGTGATGTACCCCCACCCCAAGAATGACTGGCTCTTCCTTGGGGCACTGCCTAACCAAGTGCTCCCTATGTCTCAGAAAACAAATACCCCTTAACCACCTGTGCAGGAAGTTGCTCTCCTTTTGGCTCCCTATTCTGGAGATGCCCTCTGGCAAATCCTCTTGCAAAACCTCTCAACAGCTTCTCTTCTCTGAGGATGTCTCCCAGCAATGCCACATTGCTGCACTACAAGCATCGACTTTAACTGAGATGGAAGCAGTTCCCTTTCCGGTAGCAGAACTCCACCAAGGAGGGTATCCTAAAGGAGATCACAGTGGTTGGTTGCCATCTGGAAGGTGTGGACTCCAAAATCTCCAACCTTCCGGCCAACACCAAATCAATCCGAGCTGACATCACAGGCTTTCAGGAAAGAATGGAGGGGATGGAGCATCGACTTGCGGCTGTAGAAGACCACCTCAACACCTTGCTGAACAGAGACCTGGAGCGCTTATAGATGGGGCACAACCTCTAGGACCTGGAGGATAGACACCGAAGAGACATTGCCCACTTTCTCGGATTTCTGGAATGGGCTGAGGGAGCATACATCAGGGATTTCCTTAAGGGCCTCCTCCCTACACTCACCGGTCTTACCTTCTCAACCCCCCCCGGAGACCCAGTAGCCTCACCGCCTCAGCCCCCATGCCAGGAATAATTGGGAAGGTCATTCCCCATTATAGCTTGCTTACTTTCCGATTAACAGGTGCAATATGTCCCTACTGCTGTCTCATCACACGCCCATATGATTATGAGGGCCAAAAGTTATGCATTGCTGCCGACTTCTTGTGGGAGACCAACAACAGGAGGAAGGTGTACCTGGCCCTCCAGCCCCAACTCTAAAAACTGGACATAAAGTTCAGCCTGTGAAAACCTGCCTGTATGTGGATCATGAAAGACATCTGGTCCAAAGCCATCTTCCATCCCTGTGCCTCTTCCTCGAAGGACTATCTGATCAAACTATGGAGCTCACACCTCTTAACCCTGAATGCCCCTTGTCCCACAGACACGCCTCCTCCTCCTCCTGCCCTCCTGAGATCCCAGCCACTAAAGGCACTCTGGTGGGAACCACAACAGGTGCAGACACCTGGAGAAACCGTCATGATCCTACAAAAGCTGACAGATGGCCCTTAAGGCAGTGGTAGCCCTTTTTCAGGACCAGGGTGGTGACACATCTCTGTCCCCTCTGAAGACCTCCCATCCTGATGGCTGAGACTTACTTCCTGTTGCCATGACCACAACCTCCCCTTATCAGCTGTCAAGTGTTGAGGTCCTTGGTCTCCACACGATGGACTGATGAGTATAATGTTGCTTCTGTATTCCTCTCCTCTGTGTTGTTTGCCAAGCCACCTGCTGAGCAGCTGTAATTTGTTCTGTTCTCAGTTTTTCTTTACTGTACGTTGGAATGCCTCTGTATTGATACATGGTACACTGCTCATTGATGTTTTACATTCTTGCAGTTGCTGCATCCCCGCTTAGAATGCCGCTCACTGCTGGCAAAACACCATGGTAAATCTGACTTGTTTTGTCCCCCTTTTCTCATCTTGCCTTCCTTCCCCCCGGTTTCCAGATGAGTCCCATGCTTATCACTCCATGCCACCCCACCTGCCCACTTTTCCCTGCCCTGTCCCATTACTTTAGTGATGCGGCTCCTAGTTGTCTGTTGACAGCCTGATATCAGTGGGGCTCCCACCAATGACCTTCCATCACTACTGGGATGGCCCATGGGGTCATGGTCTGACGATGACCAGCCCCCCGGACTTGCTCTCGCCTGGTATCACATTGTGTGTTCTCCTCCCTGCCCATCTCCTTGGAGTCTTTGGTGTGCTAGACCATGCAAGTCTAGACCCACTGTTTAAAGTCTGGGACCCTCTCTGAGGCCTGCCCTTGGATCAGAGCTGGATTTCCCATTCCCCTTCTCCTCTTTTCTCAGTCCCCTATTGTCACAGGCACTTTTCCCTCCACTGCATCCGAGGGGGCCCTGTATCGACCCCTACTCCTCCTCCCTATCCCTCTTGTTCCTCTCTGCTTCTCTTCCTTTCCCCTCCATCCTTCCTTCCCCTCCCAGTCCTTCCACCCCCTCTCTTTTCTCCCATCTTTTCCTCAGCCCCCTTCTGTCCTACCCATTGAAGCCACTGCTCCCCGTTGCCCTTGACTTGCTCCCATTCTACCCTGATGGCTGCTCCTGTCGGCAGGTCCTGCCCCTCCATGCGTGCCATCTCCTGGAATGTTAATGGCCTGACACACTATATAAAGCACAAGAAGGTGTTGTCCTACCTACAGTCAAAGCATGCAGATGTGGCCCTCCTACAGGAAACCCACCTCTCCCACCTAGTGTCCCACAATTTTCATTGGGTTTGGGAGGGACGAGTGGTTCATAGTAGTTGCCCTGCGATGACAGTGACAGGTCCTGGACCCCTTAGGAAATTTGGTGTTGCGATCCTCTTATGCAGATCCCTGTACATCACCATTCTCAAGTCTTGGTCTGACCCGGACGGCCACTATGTTTTTGCTGAACTAAAACTTGAGGATAGAATCCTTTGTATTTCCTCGGTATACACCCCCACGTGCCCTAAGTATCTCTTTTTCCTCCAGCTTAACCACCTCCTTAGAGAAACTGGAGCTTCCCATTAACAAATTAATTAGAGGTGACTGGAATTTGACATGGGATGCAGTGTTGGAACCCACCAGCTCTTTGGACGTCAGAAACAATGTGGACAGAGCCCTCTTAAGGGATGTGCTCTCAGACCTGCCTCGGGCCTGGTGGACCATTGGCACCTCTCACATCCGGAAGACCGGGACTACACCTTTTTATCACCAGTCCATGGCACCCACTTCAGATTGGACTTCTTCCTGGTTTCTCACAGTACAGTGGCCCTCACCTGGGAATCCCGGATCATGAAGGCTGCACTCTCAGACCACTCCCCAGTCTTACTTTCTCTAGAACTCGGCCTTGCCTCCCCAGGTCGTAAACCATGGTGATTGAATTTATCGAACTACTGCACCTCTCAGAGCCAGTCCCAACTTCAGTCCCACATCTCCATATACCTGGATGACAATAAGGGCTCAGTTCCCTCCCATAGGTTCCTGTGGGTAGCCGTGAATGCGACACTCCGCGTCCACCTTATGTGGGATGCAGCCCTTGCAAATGCCCAGAGAATGACCCAACAGAAGGACCTGGAGGATGAGATAGCAACCCTCATGAGTCCCTACACCACAAAGCCCTCCTCCCCCACTTGCTGCCATCTAGAGAAGGCCCGTATAGACCTTAACACCCTGTTTACTTCTAAGGCCAAGTACACCATCCAGACGCTTGAGGGTCACCATTACAAGCAGGGAGAGAAAGCTGGATGCCTTCTAAAGGCCCAGCTACAACAACAGAAGGCAACGCTTGCCATCCCTGGTATTCGCTATGTGGCTTGCGCTGTCCATACCCACCCACAGGACATAGTCAACACATTTGTGGATTTTTATCGGGTCCTTTACACCCCAGAGATGGTAGCAAACCCTGCCACCTGGAGGTCTTCTTTGACAGCACACACCTCTCTAGCCTCAATGAGGCCAGTAAGGACTTACTTGATGGGGAAATTAGCAACACCGAGATGACGCAGGCCATCGTCAGACTTCCCTATCAAAAGGCTCCCAGGGAGGATGAATTCCCTGCGGAATTCTACTAGTGGGCAGAAAAATGTAGTGGACCTGACAGCCTTAGGGTGCTCACCCCTAACTTTTTGCCTGCCTCCCTCCACACTGTTTTTGCTGGTCTTAAGACTCTGCACACTTTACCACTGCTAACCAGTGCTAAAGTGCAAATACTCTCTACCTTTAAACATGGTAACATTGGATCATACCCTATTGGACTATTTAATTTACTCTTAAGTCCCTAGTAGAGTGCACTATATGTGCCCAGGGCCTGTAGATTTAATGCTACTAGTGGGCCAGCAGCACTGATTGTGCCACCCACTTAAGTAGCCCCTTAAGCTTGTCTCAGGTCTGCCATTGCAAGGCCTGTGTGTGCAGTTTCACTGCAATTTGACTTGCCATTTTAAGGTACTTGCCAAACCAAAAACTCCCCTTTTTCTACATATAAGACACCCCTAAGGTATTCCCTAGGTAACCCATAGGGCAGGGTGCTGTGTAGGCAAAATGCAGGACATTTACCTATGTAGTTTACATGTCCTGGTAATGTAAAACTCCTAAATTCGTTTTTACACTGCTGTGAGGCCTGCTCCCTTCATAGGCTAACATTGGGGGTGCCCTCATACATTGTTTGAGTGGTAGTTGCTGATCCGAAAGGAGTAGGAAGGTCATATTTAGTATGGCCAGAACGGTGATATAAAATCCTGCTGACTGGTGAAGTTGTATTTAATATTACTATTTCAGAAATGCCACTTTTAGAAAGTGAGCATTTCTTTGCACTTAAATCTTTCTGTGCCTTGCAATCCACGTCTGGCTAGGTTTAGTTGACAGCTCCCTGTGCATTCACTCAGACACACCCCAAACACAAGATACTCAGCCTCACTTGCATACATCTGCATTTGGAATGGGTCTTTCTGGGCTGGGAGGGTGGAGGGCCTGCCTTCACACAAAGGACTGTCACACCCCCTGCTGGGACCCTGGCAGACAGGATTGAACTGAAAGGGGACCTGGTGCACCTCTAAGCCACTCTTTGAAGTCTCCCCCACTTCAAAGGCACATTTGGGAATATAAAGAGGGCCTCTGCCCCTACCAACTCAGACACTTCCTGGAGAAGAAACTTGTAACCAGAGCCTGCATCCTGCCAAGAAGAACTGCCTGGCTGCCCAAAGGACTCACCTGACTGCTTTCTGTAAAGGACTGCTGCCTTGCTGTTGCCCTGCTGCCTTGCTGCTCTCTGGCTGTGATGAAGAAGTGCTCTCCAAGGGCTTGGATAGAGCTTGACTCCTGTTCTCCAAGGTCTCAGGACCAAAAAGACTTCATCTCTTCAACAGCAACTCATTGTGCAGCAAAATTACACGCATAGCCTTCCAGAAACTGAAACTTTCACCAAATCGGAATGACGCAACATGACTTTGCAACAAGAAGATCAACGCAACGCTAGTGTATCGACCGGAAATTCGATGCACGGCCCACTAGATCGACGCACAGCCGACCCGGAACAACGCAGCCTGACTTCCAGAGAGGAACCAACACAGCGTCTGCCGTACAGTAGAAAATTTGACGCAACCCCCACCGGATCGGTGCAGCTCCTGTGACTTCGTCCTGCCAGCGCAGGAAATCCAAGCACCATCCCTGAGGCATCTGAAAACCCAGCAACCCGAAGAGGATCCATGACCGAACACCGGAAATTGACACACAGCCGTCCCTGTGTGAAAACTAAACAACGCATCGCCGTGTGTGGCCCGAGACATCGACGCACATTCCTTTGTTTCCACTCATTTCCTCCTCTGTGGTTCTTTGCGGGGATTTTTGACGTGAACTAGGTAATTTGAGCTTGAAAGAGACTTTGCTTGCTCCTAAAAAGATTTAAGACAATTTAAATCACTTTTTTTAGTGACATCTCAACTCATGCTTATTGCATTTTAATCGTTGTGACCTGCATTTATCCAGATAAAGATTATATATTTTTATAAACACTGTGTGGTGTATTTTTGTGGGGCTATATGGTGTTATTGTGTGATTGATTGCACAAATACTTTACACATTGCCTTCTAAGTTCAGCCTGACTGCTCAAGGCCAAGCTACCAGAGGGTGGGCACAGGATAAGTTGGATTGTGTGTGACTTGCCCTGGATAGAGTGAGGGTCCTTGCTTGGACAGGGATAACCTGACTGCCAACCAAAGACCCATTTCTAACAACTCCCTTATCGAGCCTTCCTTGAAGCCGACCAAATGGGATCACTCTGCTTTATCTCTAGCAGAGCGGTGATAGCGGTCCTCCCCAAGCTGGGAAAAGATCCCCTACTTTGTAGGCACTATAAAACCATCTTCTTACTCAATAGTGACACCAAAATCCTCGTCGGTGTCCTGGAGGCCCGTCTCCGCAACATTGATACACCATACCCATATACTTGATACACCATAGGCAGTTCATCCCTGGCCGCTCCTCTAGAAACCACTTCCTCACTATCGTTCATACCTTGTGGTTGGCTAAGGACCTACAGGATGAAGCTCTTGCTCTCTCCCTAGACACAGACAAGGAATTTGGTAAAATTGAGTGTGGGGGGTACCTCTTCACAACCTTGCAACAGTTTGACCTACTGGAGGGTTTATAGCCAAGGTCCGCTGGCTCTATGACTTCCTTACTGCTCAAGTCAACTATGATGGTTTCCTGTCAGAACTGTTCCTGGTCCACAGAGGGACTTGGCGGGCTGCCCTTTATTGCCATTGCTGATCTTCCTAGCCATGGAACCCCTTGTGGCCTCTCTTCACCAACACCTGTCCCTTTCTGGTGTCCCAATCCCAGGTAGAAAGTCTACAGTATATTTCTGTGTGGACGATATCCTCCTCACCCTTACGGACCTCCCTCGCTCCCTCCTGGCCCTGTTGGATATCATTGCTGACTTTGCGGTGCTTTTGAGCTACCGAGTAAAGTGCGACAACAGTGAGGTTCTGCCTCTCTTGCAAGTGATCACAAGTGTGGCGATATCCTGCTGTTCCTTCCGTTGGAAATTGTTGTGCCAAAGTACCTGGTGATCTATGTCCACAGGGGCCTGGACCGCATACTGATGGACAACCATGATCCCCTGATGGCCCGCATGAAGCTAGACTTTGAAAAGCAGTCTCTCCTCAGGCTATCCATGTGGGGGAGGGTACAAGCAGGGAGAATGGTCATGTTGCCACACTTCACCTATATTCTTGACATGCTGCCCTTATATTGGTCCCTTTGGCCATGCTATGTTATGTTGAAAAAGGTATACAATCTTTTGTCAGAGCGTCTTCCGGTCCCCGCTCAGCCTGTGCCAAACTTCCGGCTCATAGCTTGTGTGGCGGCTTGGGCCTCCCTTCGGTTAAGCACTATGCTCTCACTCTACACCTCTCTCAGCTGGCTTGCATGCTTCCTAGGATGCAGGACCCACCACTGTGGATTCTGTAGAGTGCACACTACTGGCCTGCCTGCAGGGACTGTACCCACTTCATAAGGATGGAGTACCTTCTCCGCATCCTAAGAACCCAATCCTACAGGCCATGACAAAATCCTGGTGGCGAGCCCACTGCCTCTTTAGGCTGGACCCCCTTCCCCATGAGCATGCACCACTATAGGGCAATGCCAGCCTGTGCATTGGAGGTGAGGTCTTGGACTGGGAACCATGGTGACCGTCTGGCATCATCAGCCTAAATCAGATCATTGATAGGGCTGACCTGAAGACCTACTCTGCACTTTGTGAGGGGTTTGGACTACCGCCACACCAGTCATGGGGATATCTCCAATTACAACACTGTCTTACCTGTTGTTTGAGTGCACGTCCCTGGGCCCTGATAACCTCCCCCATAGTATCCTACCTCAGGACATGGAGCCATTTTCACAGGGTGCTGTCTTGCATTTAGTTTCTTGACTGGTCATCTTTCCTCACTTCCTCTCCTCAATAATATCCACATTAAGGGGCAAAATAGATTGCAAGCGGACTGCGAGGTGAAAGATTGAGCCAAACTCCTGGCAGCATTTGATTGAGGTACGAGAGAGGCATGTCTGAATTGTATGGACCTCCATGGATGCGACTTCCCCCTTTACTGCTGCCTTTCCTCAGACCTTCCCTCATCCCTACCACCTACTTTCCCACACCTTTCTTATTCTTGTCTTCTCCCTCCCCTTCCCCATGCCCCCCAGACGTACTTTACGGTGCTGCTGCACTTCATCGCCCCATCACCATCCTTTGACACACCCTCTTTCTAACTGCTTGCCTATGAAACACAGGGTCCCTCTGGGTGCTACGGCCTCAATGATTTAAATGTGACCTGCATTACTGTTTCATTTAGAAATGACAATTCTGGGTTACTGTGTAGTGATTTCCCTAATTATTCCTATGCAAACCTTTGCTCCCTCCCCTCTCCTTTTGTACTACTCTGTTTTGTTTCAGTAAAGAACTGCAAAACAAAACAAAACTCAAAAAATCCAATCAATAGAAGAGGAGATATGTAATTTCGAAGATTTAAAATAAGTATAGCACCTAAAAGCACAAAGTTCCACTCACGGTTATCTGGTCATGCTAGACTGGAAAAATTTCACAAGTTCAGACCCAGTGCAATGGAGTGTGGATCGGATACAAGATTCAGGTTAGTCCCACTGAAAAGGTTACTTCGCCTAAGTCTGACACAAAGAGTCCATTCAGGTCTCGGTGGATCAGGACTTGAGGAACAGGGAAAGCATCACGGATGGCCATCTCTTTAGCATGAAGATCCTGTTGGGCCTCATGGACGGCCCTTGCTGGAGCTTTTCTTTGGAGGTCACTGTCTGCTTTCGACACTGTTCCATGAAGTGCAGATCTCAAATTGCCAGTCATCACTGGTGGTCGCTGTGTCACAAAGATTCAGGTTCACTAGAGCTTCACGTTGGTGGTCACTGTGGGTGGCAAGATCTTGGCATGAATGGACCATTTTTGGGGTCACAAAGAGTCCAAAATGTCACCATTTCTCCTTTTCTTTCTAGAAGGGATCAACTGATGCCAGCAAAGGGTCTAGGACCTGGAGAGGCACTTCTTGGAGCCAGGAACCCACTCAAGTAGAGGCCAGCTGGGCTCAAGCAGGTCCAGTTGCACGTCCAGACAGGCAGGTCAGCTGGATAGTTGTAGTGGGGCCTCTGGAGCTTGTTATCTCCCTGTCCCTTTGAGTCTCTTCACCCTGGGATGAAGGAAGCAGGTGCAGTCTTCCTTTTAAGACAACACAGCAGGCATCAAGCATCAGGGCAGTCCTTCTTCTGTAGTATCCGCAGGCCGTGGAGTGTACTGAAGCGTTGCTCTGAGGGCCCAATATTTATAACTAGTGCTAGCTTTGAAGGGGAAAAAAAGTTTGGGCTGCCCCTCACAGCTGGATCTAGAATTTCCTCCTTTCCACTGGACTGGTCCCAGGATGTCTGGAATTACAAAAGGCTGGTGTGAAGTTCTTTGTGTGCGTACTGAGGCAGCTTCTGTGAGGTGCAAGTGTGGTAGGTGACAGCTCCGCCTCTCCCTTCTGGCCGGGAACGCCCATCCTGCCAACACCAGTCTCCCGCTTTTAGTACTGTTTGAGAGATATTCACCTACTAGACCAATTACCAACTACACCCAATCATGTGACTAAGGATAAAGAGTGCAGGAACCAAATGATAACGATTCAGGAAAAGAGAATGGCAACTTTTTAAAAGTGTCATTTTCAGATTTGTGACTTAAATTCTGACTTTACTATTAAAGGTGGTTTTTAAATTACAATTCCTTGGACACCAAACTTGACATGCCTACCTGTACTAAACAAATGGTATCACTTAATAAATGTAATTAAGAAACTAAAGTTATCCTGTAATAGAGGTAAGCCTTGAAAAATGAATTTGTGAGTTTATCCTACTATGGCATGTAAAACTTAAAAGTACATGTTCCTCTTTTTAAATGCACTGCACCCTGTCCTGTGGGTGGTTTAGGTCATACCCTAGGGGTGACATATGTATTAAAAAGGAAGGTTTATGCCTGGCAGCAAGTTTATTTAGCCAGGTCAAAGAGCAGTTTAAAACTGCACGCATGCTGCAACGGCAGGCCTGAGACACATTTTAATACACTATTTGAATGGGTGGCACAATAAGTGCTGCTGGTCCACTAGTAGCATTTAATTTTGATTTCCCTGATATTAAATTCTTTGGTTTGTGAGTTTTCTACTTTCTGCGTCTTGTTCCTTTTCATTTGTTGTGTCTTGGGCTGAGTTGGATTGGTCCTTTATCCCATTGGGCATTTTCCTCAGGCCTGGAGCCATTGGAGGTCAGTTTTCGAAGGCTGAGGGAGCATCCCTTGTCTCTGTCAGAGGATGCTTCAGGAGAAACAGAGACAGTAGGAGGCAGAGAATGGATGGAAAGATAGGTAGAGAGGGAAAGAGAGGAAGGTCGTTGGGGAGGTTTGAAAATTTCTGCCCAGACTGATTTCCAGCCTGGTCTTTTGCTGAGGTTGCTGTGGCTCAAGGTGGGCCACTGCCTCTCCACCAGACATATGTCCTACTATAGGGGGTCATTACAACATTGGTGGTAAAAGGCGCTTACCGCCGTGCAGAAGACCGGCAATACACCGCTGGCGCCGTGGAACTCCGCCACAGCTATTATGACCCACATCTCGATCCGCCGAAATTCAGACACCCACACAAGTCCGCCACACCAAAGGTCAGTGTTAAAGTGGCGAAAACAAAACCTCCACCTCCACGCCAACAGAAACACGCCCATGCTATTACGACCCACGAATCCACGCGGCGGTCTTTGAAATGCGGTATTACATTGGCGGTACACACCGCTGCGCTCAAAATACACACACATCTCCAAAACATCACCACATTGGACAATTCCAAATACACATACAAACAACACTCCCACACACCCAACACTATATAAAACATCCACCCACATCACCCACAAACACCTACGACCAAAAATTAGTCACGAAGGCCAGAGAGACAGCACAGAATAGACAACCTCACCACACAGAAGCACACAACACCATCACTCACACAACATCAACGCACAAAACACCACACACCACTACACATCACCACACAAATCAACACTGACACCGCCCCACACATCACACACACCACCCCATGTCACGCCAAAGACACCCCCGGTTTTCCGAGGAGGAGCTCCGGGTCATGGTGGAGGAAATCCTACGGGTAGAGCCACAGCTATTTGGCTCACAGGTGCAGCACACATCCATAGCCAGGAAGATGGAGCTATGGCGCAGAATAGTCGACAGGGTCAACGCAGGGGGACAGCATCCAAGAAATCGGGAGGACATCAGGAAGAGGTGGAACGACCTACGGGGGAAGGTGCGTTCAGCGGTCTCCAGGCACAACATAGCGATTCAGCGGACTGGCGGCGGACCCCCACCTCCTCCCCCACAACTAACAACATGGGAGGAGCAAGTCTTGACCATCATGCATCCAGAGGGCCTCGGAGGAGTCGGTGGAGGAATGGACACTGGTAAGTCAATTCTTAACTTCCATATCCCCCACCCTACCTGCATGCTATCACACACCCACACCCTCACCCCCTCCCCTATCACTCCAACTCCTCACTAATGTACTCATAACACAAACCACCCATCCGAACACCAAGCCCTGCATGACACAACTAAGCATGGACACCCATCACTAAAGCATGCTCACTGCACATACCCAGAACACCCCCCAACCATCATCACACAACCCCCACACAGGAATGCTTGCACTGGGGTACACGGTGAGCCACCAATTGCACAGCATGACACACACACATGCAATAATCATGCACTTATGCCCCTGCAGGAACACGAAGGACCGTCACCACCCCGGAGGGTCCAGACAACTCCACTCCACCCACAGAAGAGGCCTACAGTGACGAGAGCAGCTCTGCCCTACTGGATCCTGATGACCAGCCCGGACCATCGTGGGCCTCAGGACAGTCGGTTCCCCTTGCACAGGCACAGCCCAACACTGACCTTCCACCCTCTGGGAACACCAGCACAGCACCCACCCAGCGGGCCCATACCCCAGTACCCAGGACAGGTCAATCAGCGGTGTGTCCACCACTACAGGGAACCCAGGATAACCCACCACCCCAACAACAGGGACCTGGGGGCAGTGGTAGTGGGCACACGGTCCAGGGGACGGAGGCACAGGAACACAGGGGAACTGGGAGGGCTCCTGTGCGACAGGGGGCAGGCAGGCCAACGGAACCCACTCTCCACGAGGCCCTATCCTCCATCATGGGAGCATACCACCACTCCCAGGAGACGATGGCGACGGTCCTGGTCAAGTTTCAGGAGACCCAGCACCTGCAGGAGGACCAGTATTTGGGGGTCAGGGAGGAGCTTAGGACAATCAGCTCTGCCTTGGGCACCATCGTATGGGTGCTGAAGGACATACAGCAGACCTTGAGGGACACCGTGGCAGTCCAAGGGGCCCCTGACACTAGCATGGACAATGAACTGCCCACCACCTCCGCCGGCGCTAGTGGACAGGACGCCCCGCCACAGGAGCACCACACCAGCACCCCACCCCCTGCAGACGGACAACCACCATGCAAGCGGGCCCTGAGATCCAGGAACAGGACAGAGCAAGATGGCAAGACCCCGCCAGGAAATGAGACCACCCTGATTGTCCTCCCACTGTCCCACTTTGTTACCCTGTCCATACTTAAACTGCACCAGCTCCGCTTCCTATGCCCATATGGGCAGTGCACCTGTGTGACCAATAGACTGGACTCTGCCATGGACATTCCTCCACCGTCCCCCATCACCATTTAACAAGCCCCCTCCATTTTTGAGCACTTAAATAAACACCCTTGATCCACAAAACAATGTTGAGTCAGTCTATGATTTGGTAAAATGTATTATCAATGACAGTGTCAAAATGCGTTCCTAGTTGTAAAGGCAACATACCTATGTCACACATCACAAGTCCTTGAAGGATGCATGCAGATGACACACGTTGGTAAACACACCTGTGAAACCGTAATGGAAAGGTACAACTCAGTTACCAAATAATGCTATGAAATTACACACAGGATAGAGGAAGACGTGTGACAGTGAATGTAATGGTAAAAATGAAAATGCTCTCACCTGTGTGTCACTGGAAATATTGCTGGATGACTGACTCCCTGTTGACGTTGTCTTCTTCCTCAGCTTCCTCCTCATCACTGTCCACAGGCTCCACAGCTGCCACAACACCGTCATCTGGACCATCCTCCTGCAGAAAAGGCACCTGGCGTTGCAATGCAAGATTGTGAAGAATCGTGCAGGCGATGATGATCTGGCACACCTTCTTCGGTGAGTAGAATAGGGAACCACCTGTCATATGGAGGCACCTGAACCTGGCCTTCAGGAGGCCGAAGGTGTGTTCGATCACCCTCCTTGTCCGCCCATGGGCCTCATTGTAGCGTTCCTCTGCCCTGGTCCTGGGATTCCTCACTTGGGTCAATAGCCACGACTGGTCGGGGTAACCAGAGTCTCCTAATAGCCACACACGGTGCCTCTGGAGTTGACCCATCATATCAGGGATGCTGCTATTCCGCAGGATGTAGGCGTCATGCACTGAGCCAGGAAACATAGCATTTACCTGAGAGATGTACTGGTCTGCCAAATATACCATCTGTACATTCATAGAATGATAACTCTTCCGGTTCCTGTACACCTGTTTACTCCTGTGGGGGGGGGGGGACCAGAGCTACATGCGTTCCATCAATAGCACCTATGATGTTGGGGATATGTCCAAGGGCATAGGTCACCTTTCACTGTAGCCAAATCTTCAACCTCAGGGAAAACGATGTATCTCCTTACGTGTTTCAGCAGGGCAGCCAACACTCTGGACAGCACGTTGGAAAACATAGGCTGGGACATCCCTGATGCCATGGCCACTGTTGTCTGAAAAGACCCACTAGCAAGGAAATGGAGCACTGACAGCACCTGCACGTCAGGGGGGATTCCAGTGGGATGGCGGATTGGTGACATCAGGTCTGGCTCCAACTGGGTACATAGTTCTTGGATAGTGGCACGGTCAAACCTGTAGGTGATGATTAAATGTCGCTCCTCCATTGTTAACAGGTCCACCAGCGGTCAGTACACAGGAGGATTATGCCATCTTCTCAATTGTCCCAACTGACGGTGCCTAGGAAGGACAACAGCGACCACAGAGTCAACTTTTTTCCAGGTTAGTACCCACAGTTACACAGAACACGACACCAAACACAAAACCCTTCCTGTATGTGTGTTGAGTGTAGGCCTACCTATGTGTGACGCAGAAGTAAATGAAGCCATGTGGGCCCCTGAAATGACGGCTGCCTGACCTCTAAACTGGTGCAATGGGATTGTGGGGTAACTGTGTTTCCGTTGTACACCGTCGCGGTAGGCAGTCGTAACCCGCAACGCAATGCTGCATTGGTTAACATTGGACCCTATGGGTCCCAGGAGCCAATGAACAAGTGCGCCGCCGGTGATGATACGCACCGCCGCGGACGTCACCGCCGTTTTCTATCTGTTCAATCACTAGATACCTGATCTTCGACAGGCGAGGACCTACACTGCAAGTGCTGCTGTGACCTCGGTCTGGAAGTGACGATGGTTGCTGCGTCTGGGGAAAGGGCCCCTGCCTTCACTGCTCAGGAGTTGGAGAAACTAGTAGACGGGGTCCTCCCCCAGTACACGCTACTCTACGGTCCTCCAGACCAACAGGTTAGTACACAGTTAGCACGTTGTATGGGCTAGGCCTGGGTGGAGAGGTCTGGTTGTAAGAGGGAAGGGGGCAGAGTTCAGGGAACATTAATGCATGTGAATGCATGTGCCACATGGCTAGGGTAGAGAGGGGGGGACACTCACATCGACGATGCAGTTGGTAATGAATTCTCTTCTTCCCTTGTGCATGTCATGTAGGTAAGTGCCCACCAGAAGAAGGATATTTGGCGTGCCATCACCAAGGACGTCCAGACCCTGGGGGTCCACCAGAGACGGGCACCCACTGCTGGAAAAGATATGAGGACATCCACTGCTTTAGCAAGAAGACGGCGGAGGGTCAGCTGGGGATGGCCTCCCAATGTGGGAGGGGTGCCCGTCGCACCATGACCCCCCTGATGTTCCGGATCCTGGCGGTGGCCTACCCGGAGTTGGATGGGCACTTGAGGGCATCACAGCAGACACAAGGGGGTGAGTACAACCTCATTCTGGGGACTTGGCACGCAGTGGAGGGGCTGGCTGAGGGAGGAGGGCTGTGGGTGTACCTAGGCCAGGCAGAAATACGTAGGCTAGGCCCCTCTGTAATGCAGGCCATGTGGCACTCTACCCCACCGCAGTAGAGGGCCAAGTACAGGTATACATGGCCCTGTGGCATCCATGTGTGCAGATGTCCACCATAGCCATGTAGGCCAGATCCCCGAAATTGCATCTGTAGAGGCCAGGAGCACGGCGTAGTGCAGGGGGCTGCTGTGTCTGTATTGTCCGCCAACGGTAGCGGTATGCCATGCACTCAACCTGTCTTTCTTCTGTCTCCCCCCCCCCTTTTCTGCTCTCCCTGTTTTTTTGTGCATCAGCATCATCAGGCGGAGGTACAGTGGCACCGGAGCACGAGAGAGCTGCATCCCACATGGCCATGGAGGGCCACACCACGGACTCTGAATGCACCAGTGGGACGGAGGGCGAGAGGAGCTTCACGTCGGCCACCGGATCACCAACCAGCGACACAGACTCGTCCGCTGATGGGAGCTCCCTTGTGGTGGCGGCACCATCTGTGCGCCCCACTTCTACAGGTACAGCCGCCACCTCCCCTACCAGCACCGCCCTCAAAGCAGCCCCTCAGCGTTCGCCCCGTGCCCGCTCACCCAGGAGGGTGGGCATCACCTTCGCCCCAGGCACCTCAGGCCCTGCCCCAGTCACCCCTGCTGCCCTCAGTGAGGAGGCCATTGACCTCCTCAGGTCACTCACTGTTGGGCAGTCTACCGTTGTGAATACCATACAGGGTATAGAAAGGGAGTTGCAACACAGTAATGCATTCCTGGAGGGCATTCATTCTGGTCAGGCTGCCCTTCATCGAACCCTGCAATCTCTGGCCTCAGCACTGATGGCAGCCATTGTCCCTGTCTCTAGCCTCCCCCCTCCAACTTCCTCCACCCAGATCCAATCCCCTGTACCCCAGCCTATCCCAACCACACCATCAGACAAGCATGCACACACCTCAACACACAAAAGTAGCTCTGGCAAACATAGGCACCACACTACCCACAAGCACACACACAAGCATCACCCACATGCAGACACAGCATCATCCACTGCCTCCACAGTGTCCCCCTCCTCGCCATCTGCCTCCTCCCTCCCAGTATCGTCTACACTCTCACCTGCATGCACTACATCTACAGGCACCAGGACTCGCACCAGAACACCCTGCACCACAACCCGCTCACCTGCAATCACCACCCCCACTACCATTTACACGTCCCCTGTGTCCTCTCCCAGTGTGTCTGTGACGCCCCCTCCCAAAGTACAGACACGCGGGCACCCACACACCCAACATCCATCCACCTCAAGACAGCCTCCAGTACCTACACCTGCACCCAAAACACCTAAAGTGACACCTCCTACAACCACCTCCTCTTCCTCCACTCCCAGACCCCCTCCAGCTACCCATCCCAGTGTTCGTCAGAAACTGTCCCTCTGTAAAGTTAACCTTTTTGCCCCCACCCCTCCAATTCATCAGTCCCGTCGTAGCGCCTCAGCCAAAAAGCCTCCAGTACCAGTGGTGCGTGTTCAAGGTGTGTGGAGTGCACCGGCCACCAGGGCAGGCAGTGTGACACGGAGCAAAGGCACTGCCAGTCCACCCCCTGTAAAGGCTCGGAAGTTGTAAAGTGGCCGACAGGACCGTGTGAAGACTCCTGGAGGCTAAACAACTCACAGGGGTCCCAGGGGGATTGCAGAGTCAGCTGTGACTCCTCCAAAGGTGGGGAAGGGACCGAAGAAGTCTGCACAGCCTGGTGTGAGCATCATGGCGGAGAAGGGCGGTATCCTTCCCGACGGTTGGGACGCCACCGCCAGCACCGTTGTCACTGGTCAGGAGACCACCGCCACCGCCGGAGTAAGTGACCAGGAGGGCCCAAGTATCATCACTGGTCAGGAGACCACCGTCGGAGTTAGTGCCCAGGAGGGCCCAAGTATCGTCACTGGTCAGGAGACCACCACCAGAGTCAGTGCCCAGGAGGGCCCAAGTATCGTCACTGGTCAGGAGACCGCCGCCAGAGTCAGTGCCCAGGAGGGCCCCGGCAGCCACAGCCCCGCTGGGCAATGAGGGAACGTCATGCCACACACCAATGCCCAGTCCCGAGACCGCCATGGCAAAGCACCGCTGAACAGTCCAGAGACCGCCATGGCAAAGCACCGCTGAACAGTCCAGAGACCGCCATGGCAAAGCACCGCTGAACAGGGCAAGCACCGCTGAACAGTCCAGAGACCGCCATGGCAAAGCACCGCTGAACAGGGCATGCACCGCTGCAGAAGGAAAAGACCGCCACATTAAGCATCGTTGTCCCATGCGCAGCTGGGACAGTGACGGGACAGGAACTGTCACGGGGAGACTAATCCAGTCTGGGAACCAGTCCCCCTCCAGAACCAGTGGAGAGATCCATCCACTCTGTCTGTCCTTCACAGGATGAAGCACTCTAAGCACCAGTCCCCCTCCAGAACCAGTGGAGGCTGTTATCTACTTGAGAGACTGTGGCTTTGCACTCCCCAGCATTGAACAGTGGGCAACCCACCCACTGTAGAGACTTGAGAGACTGTGGCTTTGCACTACCCAGGATGGAACAGTGGGCAAGCCACCCACTGTAGAGAGTTGAGAGACTGTGGCTTTGCACTCTCCAGGATGGAACAGTGGGCAAGCCACACACTGTTATCTACTTGAGAAACTGTGGCTTTGCCCTCCCCAGCATTGAACAGTGGGCAACCCACCCACTGTAGAGACTTGAGAGACTGTGGCTTTGCACTACCCAGGATGGAACAGTGGGCAAGCCACCCACTGTAGAGAGTTGAGAGACTGTGGCTTTGCACTCTCCAGGATGGAACAGTGGGCAAGCCACCCACTATAGAGACTTGAGAGACTGTGGCTTTGCACTCCCCAGGATACATCAATGGGCATGGAGCCTGGTCGTGGATCTGGCTTTGCATTTATCCGGCTGAGGTGCCCCCCCTTTCCTTCCCCCTGAGGTGCCTGTTGTATTTCTTTCTGATGCCCCGGCAGTGTTCTCTCCGTTTGTGGACAGGTATCTTGTGTGGGCCTCGCCCATGCATTTTTGGACTAGTGGTGCACGGACATTGATATGTGCATATCTTCCCTACTTCTCGTAATGTATATACTTTTGACTGATTTTATAATATATCTGTATATATTTGAGACATGTATATTGATACATTACAATGTTTGAACTGATTTCGTTTTGTCTTTGCATTCTTCCGGGGGGGTTGTGGGTTGTTACTGTGATGTTTCTAAATGCATTGGTGTGTGCGTTGTAATATGCGTGGGTGGGGGTGGGGGTGTTGGCTGTGTGTCCCTCTGACTTTTGCCTCCCCCCTCCCCTATGTCGTAGGTGCAGTACTCACTGTTGGCTTCGCTGGCGCAGGCGTTGGTCTTCGTAGATGAGTAGGAATACAAGGGCCGGTAGGATTTGTAATTCCGGCTCCATGGCGTCCTCGTTCCTCGTGGGATGTGTTCAGGTGAGCGTTTTCCCATTGCAGACACTGTTTCCGCCGTGTTTTTATCCACGGTGAAACCGCCCCGGAAAAGGTGGCGGATTGGCGGGTTGTGATACTATGGGCGGTACATTGTCTTCCGCCTGTCTGTTGGCGGTGACCGCCGTGCTGCTTGTCTTTAGCGCCGTGGCGGGTGGTGTGTTAAAGTGGCTGTCTTTGTTGGTGGTTTCTGCCAGGGTCATGAGTCCCTTTTTTTGTCCGCCGGCCTGTTTGCGGTATTACCGCTGCTTTAGCACTGTCCGCCAGGGTTGTAATGACCCCCATAGTGCTATGTACATAGGGGCAGGGAATGGCTGGTGCTGGCTCTGTTTCATGATTGTTTTGGGTTTTTCATGTGGAAGACGGTGCTTCAAGATTACCTTTCAAGCTCCTCTAGTAAGCTCCGGGCAGCAGAGAGCAGATAATATGGGCAAAGTGGCCACAGCTGCAGGCCACAAGCTACACTACATGCACTTCCTGCCTTTCAGTGTAGACAACAAGCCACTAAACCATGCTCTATGCTGGTCACAGTCACTGACCCTCCTCCTAATGTATTGTTCTCGTCATCCCACTGAGCCCCCTGAAGCAACCTGACCCACGCAAGGTGGGTGGGTAGACAAAGAAAGGATGTAAAAGAAGGAAAGCAGTGGCAATCCACCAACAAAGAAACAAGGCAGTGGCAGCAGCAGTGATCTGTCCACAATGCAGCACTCTGTGCAACGTCCAGCATGCCATGGAGGTTTGGCATGAGTACATCCAAATAGTTTCATGGCTTCTCAGTGGCTCTTCTGTTATCACTACTACCGATGCCACGAAAACCTGTCCTGTTTGAGTCAGTAGCACCATTGTACTGCTACATGCAGTTTCAACTGTAATACCATAACAGACACTACTACTATTACTACATCTACTGCTAACCTGTGATGATTCCACTAACTTTCGCTGGAACAACTACTACTTCTATCACTACTTATTTAGTATTGCCAACACCAGTGCTACTACCAATAATTCCACTAATGGGCAACAGGGACACTCACCCAGTTACCCACTGATAAAACTTTATATGAATAAATACTTCAGTTTACAGCTAATCTTTAAACTTGTCTCTGTAAAGTGTAGACAATGAGTTTCAACTCTGTGGTTGTACCTAATACTGCTAGCCACCCATTTATTACTTCCATTGCACCTGTCCTCTACTACATGAACAAACCTTAGGTCAGTAACACATTCCAGTCCACAGCAGCCAGGCACAACTGCTGAATACTCAAAGGAGAGTTTCATATTTAAGTAAGAAACAAAATAATGTATCCTTCCGTTGTTCTCAGAGTGGCTATTTTTTGGCAAATTAAAAAGTGCTGGTTTTTGCATAGTACATTCTCATCTGTTCTCCTCTGTTTCTTGTCTTGAGACCTTCTTCTTCCCCTCTGTTTTTCTCTTTATTGTGTCTCTTGTCACTGTAAATGACTGTAATGCTTATATGGATGCTCGTCTGTATTCTCCTGTATTCCTTCTTTAATATGGCTGTGCCTCCAGTAATTGTGCTCTGGGGAATTGCTTCATCCAAAATGTTAGTGATGGTGAGGAGGTAATAGCTTACTCTAGCAGAAGTTTTTGTTGCCGGTATGAAAATGCGTCTGTGCACGTTCAATCCATTTTTACAAAAGCAGTAAAACACCATTTTGCTTTTTATACTGGCATTCAAATTTAAAAATCTGTATTTCATTTCTCATTTGATTGTAGAAAGCAACCTAATTCAAAGACATGCCTAGGTCATTTGGGGAAAATTAAGCTCAAGGATTCTTACGAAAATAATCCCTTCACATGTACTTTTGTTCCACCATTGTTAAATATTAAGCGTGCTTTAACTATTTTATAGTTCATGAAGTCTATTATGCTATAATACATTGACTTATTACAGAAAATAATGTTTTGTATAATGTTTACAAATGAATGTAATCTAACTACATGTCAACATAATTATCTGACCGATTGAACTAAAACTGTGTCCCCACCAGTGTGTTTTTGTGGGAAAAATGTGAATGCCATAAAAACTGTGCTTTTTGATTGTGAAGAGGTTAGAGTAAGCTTCATGTGTCCGAGAAGATGGTACGGTTCCACTACAAAACTAAACGAGTCTGTATCTGATTTCCCTCACTAATGAAGTGTAAATAGGAAGGAAAACAATAATTTATCATTTTTTCACAAATCACTGCCTGGAAAAAATGAAATATAATGAATAATCAATTATAATCTTCTTGAAGGCGCCCTATGGATGCGTTCCAATTTGGGATTAGAGGATTCCTAGATAATTAATGTTGTGAAATATTAGCTTAAAGAAGCATCTTGTCCTAAATCTTTAGCCGCTACATTTAGTCTGAAAGTCACTTAACCAGACAATGTATTGGAATAGTTTTTTAGTTTGTGTAACTCATAATGACAGTGGCACTGTACAGTGTACATTCCTAAAGAGCCCATAGCTACTTCAAACTCACTGTAGTAGCCTAAACCTTACCCAGTCTTACTTATGGCAAACGGTAGATTTGAGAAAGTCAGGGAAAATCTTGAAGAATGTGCAGAGGCCAATTTCCAGTGCTTAATTTGAGCCGGTGGGGCCACCAGTACTTATTTTTGGACACCAGCAACTATTTTGCCAAATCAGATATTTACTTAGTGCAAGAAAGGGAAACACACACAAAGCCACAAGAGAAGGAAGAGAAAGCATAGAATCCATCACAAAGGGAAAAAGCAGGAACCTGAAAGAGAGGGATAAAGGGCAGGGAGTGTCTGGTTGCGGATTAAAGAGACATGAGGTGTATTCAAGAATATCAGCCTTGGTATTCGGTGCGCTGATGCATAATTGCCTGATTGCGGGCTTCTGAGAAGATCTTTTGGCACGCACACTCTTCCTTTCACCAATTAAGAACTAAGGGTCAGATGTACGACACATTTTACCAGTCACAAAAGGGCCCATTGGGCAGTTTGCGACCAGTAAAATGCATGTTCCTATGTACCAACCCTATTTTGTGAGTCGGTAACCTATTACAGACTCGCAAAATATGGTTTGAGAGTTGCTATTATAAAGGGGCGTGTAAAGTGCGTCCCTTCCTAATACCAAGTCGCACTGGTATGTATGAATGTTTTGCGACTGGGAATGCAAATACATTAATACTTTACCAACTCTGTGAAGGAGGAGGTAACCAATACACAAAACAGAAAGTGGACGCCTTCTCCTTTGTGAATGCGGGTGCCAAACTTTTTCAGAGTAGGCAGTGGTCCCATGGACTACTGCCCACTCTAAAAAACTGAAAATAAACTTTTCATTTTTATTTTTGAAATACATTCCGTTTTCCTGTAGGGAAAACGGGCTGCATTTGTAAAAAACTGCTTTATTTAAAAAGCAGTCACAGACAAGGTGATCTGCTGACACCAGCAGTCCACCATCCTGTGAGTGCCGGACATTCCCAATGTGTTGCAAATTGTGACCTGACTCATAAATATTAATGAGGCAGGTCCCTTGCGACCCATTTGGATATCGCAAAGAGTATCTCCGACACTGTTGTACATCAGTGCTTGATTGAGACTCGCCATTTGTGAGTTGCTAAAATCACATATTGCGAGTTGCAAATACTGAGAGTCATACATCTGGCCCTTAATTTCCATTTAAACATGTGACGGGTGTGTAGACTTTATACACTATTTTTAATGTGTTTGTATAGAATTACACTGCTTCTTATGCCGTACCTAGTTCTCTGAGATAGGTAGGGGAGGGATAGTTGCTCTGATACCCAGCACTTTATAAACTTGTTGAGTAGGTTTTGGGAGGTCAATTATGTAGTTGAAATTTTTCACTTTCTTCTAAATCTTATTTCATCAAGTTTCTGGAAGCCTGTCATGTTGTGTAGGCTAAGAAGGAGCTGCTGGCTCAAGCGTGGTGTCTTGTTTTAGAATGTTTAGGACCAATGTGAGAAACAAAAGAGGCAGGACAATAAAATGGGTCTTTTAATTATGTCTGTCAGCTTTTTGCACCATGTAGGAGGGTTTAGTGGGAGGTATCTGTGAAAGGACTTACAACCTTCCTAGTTCTCTTCTTCTAACTGGCTGGAAAGAAGCACATGATTTCTGTGGTGGTGGCCAAATATTTAGGTGCAGTATCTCAGTCAATCCAAAGAGATTCTTTAGTGGGCAGGAGATGTGAAAACGTTGATGCCTCCTCTGCATATAAGGCCCCTAATGACGCTTTCAAGGTGTGAGTGTGAGATTCAAAGTCCCTCGATTCGTCTTCTTCAGACATTGTCACATGCTCATTTTTCCTTAAAACTAAAGCTGCTCTTCACTGATGAGGTAAAAATGTTAAAACTGGTCTGGGTTTACTTTTGCTGCCATAAGAAGGATGCGGCCTGACAGTTTGGGCTTTCTGTTCTTACCTCAGTTGGACCAGCTGTGAACTGGATAAGGTTTGTCTCAGTCAATAGTAGAATAGTAAGTAAAAAAGACTAAGATTCAGACCTCATTAAATACCAATTGCTTAGATTAATTCAAGTATTTCAACTACCACTTGTGTGTTTTCCTCTGCATATGAGACTCGTGATGACACTTTCAAGTGTGAGCATGGGATTTAAAGACCCTCTGTTCATTCTGTTCATAACATGCCAATTTAGGAAAGAAGTACAGACGCACCTCTTTAGAGAAACTACATCACAATGAATTATTAGTCCTCAACCCAGCTACTTGTCCTATCACTTATTGTCTTTATGCCTGTCTGTGATCCTGTGCAGCCCTTCCCTGAGTTTCGGCTAGGTATGCGCTATAGAAATATCATATGTATACATACACACTAATCAATCCTTGACCTGAATGGGGCTGTACCTCCTATGATTCTCCTTTCATTGTGTATAATACTTCTTGATACAACTTCTGTTCTAATGGACTATACTCAGGAGATAGATTCTGGAGCCTTTTATCAGGAAAGCAGCTCCAGGATCCACATCACATAGTTGGATCTATGCATTATACAAACACTCTGATCTAAAGGGAATTATGAGAGAATGGTAATCCATAAACATTAAGTCATGATTTAGCATTGTCAGCAAGTGAAATGTTTTACTTTAGATTTGCCCATTACTCAATTTAAACATTAGTACAAACATAACATACATAAAATTAGATCTAAAAATAAACTAACAATATTAAGAAAAGATTGTTGTGAGAAACAAAAGTGTGGCTTGTGTGGCTGTTGTGACGTCTACTACATGGAGAAAAGCTTTCTGTTTGCTGAGCATAATGAGTAGGGGCCTTTTTTGAGATGTCTCTTCCGAAACTGAGTATGGTCTCGAGTAGCTCATTTGGTAGAGCTGGGATCCTTCATTCTGGTAGGGTGTGTACCACTGAGTAACAATTTCATTGAAATTCATTCATGATCAAAAGGTGCTGAGCAGAGATTGATGAATGATGGTGTTAAAGGTTGCTGAGAGACCCAGCAGGATGAGAAGTCAAGGGTCCCTGTTGTCAGTCATTTGGAGTGTGTAATTTGTTCTGTGAATGATTTCTGTCTTGATAGTGTTGTGTGGTCTAAATCCAAACTGCTACTCTACTAGGAGTAGAAGCGTTGCAACTCAAAGATGTCATTCTCAAACAGTATGTACCATTGATTTAGGGAACAATAAACAGCAACATCACCATAGACCTCCTCACAGGTGAACATGGACTTTACAAAACACACATTATGCTAGATCTTATTTTATAGGATTGTGTCTGTGTTGTATTGTGGAGTGTGTCTTAGTTGAAAGTTATTGCAAAATACTAATGACAAATCCGTGAAGCTAGTGTGACAGTAATACATTTGATTTATTCTATATGTGCCTTTAAATAACCTGCCAAAATAATGTCAAAATACATTGTGTTGTTGTGTTCATATCATTAGTGGCTTGGTCACTGCAAGCATTATATTGCTATCTAGGTTAAGATAAGTGAAAACTTGTAAGAGGCTTCAGTGAAGAGGAACTGGGTATGGTCTTTCAGAGGTAGATAGTTTTGGAGTACAACATAGTTGCCAATCTGGGTACATGATTACAGTAACTATTAACACCAGGGAGGACATAAATTCCTAGGGTTCCTATTTTATGATACACAGACCGTGAGGTGTTGGAGTTATGTTCATAGTAGTTAAGGAATAGGTGAGTACACCAAGGTATAGGTGAGTACACTAACCATATATTTGCATGAATGAATAGAGTGGGTTTATTTCATTTAAATCTATTGCTTTAATAGAAAACTGCCACCAAGTGCAGAATGTTCCTACAACACATATTAGCTCATAACTTTGGGTGAAAACATGTAATACTAACAACAGCTTTGACTTATGTTCTGCAATTGGTATCAAGCAAGAGTAATATAAGGAGGTAGAAAAAGGGCAGGGAGAAATTTAGGAAATAGTTTCTGGTACAGCATTCCAAACTTATGGCTAGATTTCTCAAGGTTTGCATCACCATCGCACCACACAAGGGGGCACAGGGGGGATGCAAAACCTAAGTGAGATTTACCAAGCCACGCAAGGCCACCTTGCATGGCCCTGCATGGCTTGATAAATCTAGAGTAACGCAAGGCACCACAAATTGCTGCCTTTCGTTACTCTTCCACAAAGATGCACTCCATGGGTGGAGTGTGGGTGTTCATCCATTCACTAAATTGGATTTTGCGCATTTTCAGATTTACCATTAGTTGAAGACCTGGGAATGTCTCAAAATTATATGCCTCCCAGGTGAGGTGTAACGTTTTTTTCTCTTTTTACGTATCTGCATTCTGCTGCACACGTAGAAAGAGGAAAATGCCTCTCAGGATTGCTTTTATGCAGGAAGGTGTGCCTTCCTGCACAAAAACAATCCTGTTTACAACTCAGGCACCCATGCAAGAAATAAGGCTGAGCACAGGGAGGGCAAGGGATGAGAAGCTATATATGTAAATATGCAAAACAGCTTAAAGAGTGCATAGTTGAATGTAGAAGTTAATGAGAGGGAATGTACGGAGGAAAGAGCCCACAAATGCACTAAAAACAATACATATTGAGTGGGAATGGAGATGAACATAGGAAATTACATGAGATGCAGAGAAGTGACCACTAGGAGGTTATAATAGATGAGAGTGAGTTGATAGTGATGGTGCATCTCAGGTGTGCTCTAAATTAGGTCAGCAGATCTTTTCACCCTAGCAGAAGGCATGTAGACAAAGCCAACATGCACATTCAAACAACATTTAAATATTCGGTTTGACCAATATGGCCACACAAGGAAAACCCAAGTAGGGAATTAAATGAAAAGGTTTTATTACAAGATTAGACTCAAGTTAATGTAGACAATTCTTAAGACAAAGCTGTAAAGGTACAGATTTACAATTGGATGTCCACGTCTGGTGAACAACAGAACTATAACTAATACCCAAAAAACTAAGGCCAGATTTACAAGCAGTTAGCGCAGCATTAACGCCACAAATTTTGGTGCAATAGCCATATTTACAAAGTAGTGCTAGACCTGTTCAGCACCACTTTCCTGGACCTTGCGCCAATTTTCAGTAGCGCCACCTAATCCTGCAACATTTTACAGAGGTTAGATGCAGGGTAGGCGTTCCCTACTAAAAAATGGCACAAGCCACCTAACTCCATATTTAAAAGCATGGTGAAAAATTGAACGTGGATTGGAAAAATGGCAAAAATACCCAGTGGCGCCAATAAAATTACACAGGGTCAGGCCAGGCTTTAAAATGGTCCAAAGGCACAGGTGTAAAAGAAATACACACATTAGGCACTCTGGCAACCACCAGAGAATCATTGACTTGTTGCTGCTCCAGCTAAGCATGAGAAGAAGAAGACAGAGGTGACACAAAGCACCGCCAGCCTCACCGCGGGACCCTCCATCACCACTACATCAACCAAAAAGACTGTGCAGGAGGAGAGAGCTCATCTATCGACAACAGATGTCAGTCCTTGGCCAAAGAAAGGAAACTGTCCTCATGTACTACAGACTGAAGCCAGAGTCCATCATGCAGCTGCTTCATGATATAACACCAGCAATCACACCAAGGATGCACAGGTCAACCAACATACCACCCATGACTAAGCTCCTGGCTCTGCTGCACATGCTGGCCTTTGGAACTTTCCAGTCAACTGTGGCAGAAATGGGAGAATTATCCCAGCCATCCTTCTCAGCCCTACTGCCAAGAGTGTTGGATGCCGTCATCTGCCTCACTCCTCACCATAGCCTGTTCCCCAACACCCAGCAACTTCAGCAGGAGACCAAACACAGATTTTATGCAGTTGCTGAGTTCCCACATGTGCTGGGTGCCATAGATTGCGCACATGTGATACTTGTCCTTCCTGCTGAAATCGAATACCTGTACAGGAACAGAGAGCACACACATTCAATCAGCATGCAGGCCACTGTGGATCACTAGGGACTATTCAACGATGTGCTGGCCAAATATCCTGGAAGTGTGCTTGATGCCTACAACTTCCAGCATTCCACCATCAACCAACACTTCTAGGATGGACAATATGGCAAAGACCTACTAGTAGGTAAGCAATCAGCTGTCCCCTGACACCTAAAACACACAACACATTGTGCAACCTAAACACACACAACACTTGTCACACACGGATAGGGACACATGAATCAGTAACACACATGCAACATGCATCACAGCAAACTTACAAAACACATCTTCAAAATATAAGGACCACTATATAAGCCCCTACTGCCACTTCAGTGTCATTCACAATGATGCTCATGTAAAATATTGCCAGCTCTGCATTCACAGGTTGGTGTTCAACAACTCAATTTGCTCTTTAATCAGCTGTGTCAACATAGCTGTATCACATCCACTCCTGAGTGTGGAAGGGCATCACATTGGGTCACAAAGTGGTTCTGCCACCACATGATATATTGCATACTTGCATTGGCACACATATGTAGCAATATGTACACTTGAGGCACCATATGTAGCAATATGTACACCTGAGGCACCAACACAAATTAAGCACATCATAAGGGTGAAAATAGTAGTGTGCAAAAAGGATAAACAATCTTTGCTGTAAATTATTTACATTTCCCACTGTATACACCAGTCTACAGCACACATAGAATTAGCCAATTGTCTACCTTTTAATGTTATGTGCAGAAAAAGCGACAGTCTTGAACACAAACAACAACTCCTGCAATGTACGCATCATCATATCTAGGTGCCAGGGTGCCTCTGTTGCAACTTGGCAGCTGAACAAGTGTCAGCACAGTGGCTGAGGACAGCAATGCTCCATATATAGTAGTCATGGCACACTGCCGATATGTCCCAGTGGTATAGAGTGGGGTTTCAAGACAATTCCTGTCACATCCTGTGCCACAGGGGCTACCCAAAACAATCACAAACATGCAATACATTCCAATCTACTATGTCACACTTTGCATGATGCCCCCTCCCCACACACACACATATGCATGTGAGTCTCAAAATATCAAGGGCCATATTTATACTTTTTGACGCAAAACTGCGCTAACGCAGTTTTGCGCCAAAAAAATTAGCGCCGGCTAACGCCATTCTGAAGCGCCATGCGGGCGCCGTATTTATTGAATGACGTTAGCCGGCGTTAGTCGACCGGCGCTGCCTGGTGTGCGTAAAAAAAAAACACGTACACCAGGCAGCGCCGGCGTAGGGAAAAATGGCGTTTGGGCGTCCCAAAATGGGGCAAGTCAGGCTGAGGCAAAAAAATCATCTTAACCCGATTTGCGCCATTTTTTTTGGGCGCCCAGATGCCATTAACATGACTCCTGTCTTAGCAAAGACAGGAGTCATGCCCCCTTGCCCAATGGCCATGCCCAGGGGACTTCTGTCCCCTGGGCATGGTCATTGGGCATAGTGGCATGTAGGGGGGCACAAATCAGGCCCCCCTATGCCACAATATTTTTTTTTTTTTAAACTTACCACAAGTTACCTTTTCTTCCCTGGGATGGGTCCCTCCAGCCTTGGGTGTCCTCCTGGGGTGGGCAAGGGTGGCAGGGGGTGTCCCTGGGGGCTTGGGAGGGCACATCTGGGCTCATTCTGAGCCCACAGGTCCCTTAACGCCTGCCCTGACCCAGGCGCTAAAATCCGGCACAAATGCGGGTTTTTTAGTCCTGCCCACTCCCGGGCGTCATTTTTGCCCGGGAGTATAAATCCGACGCAATAGCATCGGAGTCATTTTTTAAGACGGGAACGCCTACCTTGCATATCATTAACGCAAGGAAGGTGTTCACGGAAAAAAATTACGCTAACTCCATGAACTTTGGCGCTAGACGCGTCTAACGCCAAAGTATAAATATGGAGTTCGTTTTGCGTCGAATTTACGTCGAAAAAAACGACGCAAATTCGGCGCAAACGGAGTATAAATATGCCCCCAAATGTAGTTATTTTGGCTGGGGAAGAGTACCTTGACCAAGAGGGCAGTGTTTTACAGGCTACACAGATTGCACATCTACACTGCACACATCCTACATGGGTGAACTGTAAAGTCATTTAAATGACACAATCCCCATGCCCCTGCCACTGAACACCAATATAATCATGGATGCACGTAGGAACCCACACACTGTGTGAAGTAGAAATGATACAACTTATCATACATGCTATCCCAAATCATTATGCTTCTAACAAAGGATGTTGGCTGCAGCTGTGTGGGAGAACACATGTAAAGCCCACACATTTCGAAGGACATTTGGAACACTCCTCCACTCAACAGCCCCAGCCACTTTGTGGAGGCCACTCACAGACTGCAGTGCTTTCGTTAAAGTTTGTATATGTGTGGGGGTCAGCCACCACTCATGCGTATAATGGAAATACCATTGCAAAAAGTTATAGTTGTGGAGATGAACAAATCTGTATGATCAAGTTTTGTGTCAAGACATATACTGAGACGTGCATGAAGGAAGTGGATAGTGTGGATGCGGAAGATGAGAATGTAATTTCAAAGCTACAAACTGTAGTAGCAAAGTGACAACAGACACCTACAATGCACAAAGTCTCTGCAATGTCTAGGAAGCATCACAGAATTTCATATGGAGTCAACAACCCCCTACTCTAGCAATGTGAGCCCAAACGCAAACGTATACAATGTGCATGCAACTTTACATCACACTATCACTGTTAGGAAATCCCCCAGTGTCATGGCCCATCACTAACAAGTATCAGTGAGGCATATTTGCATTGACACTCTTTGTATCCCAGGTTGCTACACATGTACCTGCTCCTAATTCTACTAACGAGGTGTAAGTACAGATGGAAGACATGAAAACCACACATCACACTGTCCTGTAAGTCCCTAGAAGATAATAGGGCATGTGTACTACCAATTCACAACTAAATCCTAGAATACCGTGCGTTGCATGAAAACAATCAAGCTGTAAGTCCCTAGTAGATTATGCCACCAATGTTCAACTAAATCCTAGGATACAATGGGTATGCATCAAACCAAGGTGTGTCCAAAGTAAGTCAGTGAAATTACACATGAAGCTCAATCCCACCGTCAAAGTGTATGTGCAACGTACCTTTACACAAAATTATACCTAAGTGAACTCCATAGTAGCCACCTGCAGTGTGTGTATCACCAATATAAACACGCATAGATGCAATGATGCAGAAATGAAACCTGATGTGCGAGAAAAACCCGTCTGCATACCTATCTACAGGCGAGATTTCTCAACATTGGACAACATGTGATATACCATTATGAGCAAAGAAACTGCACAAAAGGACTGCATCATGCAGTGAAAGTGTTGTAAAATTTCTGCTCGCAGAAAAACTCCTGTTGTTTGCAGAATATGTAGATCCACAAAGAACAATTGTCATGCACATTAATGTAATGTAAAAAACAAAAAAGATTTCATCTTCAGCGTTCATCACAAACCCAAAACATGTCTGAAATCCCAAAATAAGCAACCCACCCAGCAAACAACCTTGCCTGATGGCATACACGTCACACATAATTAATTCACTCATAATATATGTCATGTGGACCAGTCCATATGTATATGCAACAATCACATTCCATGTGAAGTACATCCCATCCATAACCGTGACATGGGCACTGTAATCTGATAACGACACAATGTGAGTACATGAAACAAATATCAGTAGTTTACATGTACAATGCTACCACAAAATGTAGCCTTAACATATACACATCCTTGTAAGGCATTTATCAGAACCTCTGTAAACATTTGTCACAGACATTGTACACCTATGTGGAGGATTGACACTGCACATCTGCAAACATACTTTACACACATTTCTATCCAACATATTGGTTATAAGCTTGATTTTTACGCATGTTGTGCATGAAAAAAACAACGCATACTATGTGGCGCATATCTACAGCGACATGTTTGGTGAATGTGACTTCATGGAAAAATTACGCATTTGAGTATTGCGTCAAATAAATGAGGCATTTCAAAAAATGTGCAGCATATGCACAGAAAGTTAGGTAACACATCTGACATGATGCCAAACAGGACCTGCAGACTTAGTTCTGGTTTCATTTTCTGGTCACAGGTTTTTTGCCTGTCTTGGAGGGAGGTTGTGAGAGATAGTTTGAGAGAATTGTGGTGCTTTTGAACTAGTGTGTTGTGTCTCTGTATTGTTCCTTGTTTCTCTTTGGTGTGTAGTGATCGTTTTGTCTACTGTGCTGTCTTTGGATTGTGGGGTATTTGCATTTGGGGTAGTTTAGTAGTTGGGTGAGTTGGGGTTAACATAGTGTTTGTATTTTTTTTTTGGGTGAGTAGGGTGCTTTGGGAGGGTAGGATGTTGGGGAAGGGAAGGTCCCGTCATTTTGGCACAGATAACGTGAGGGGATTGATTTGGTTGGTCCTATACTACCTCCTGCACATGGTGGCCCAGGGTGGAAGGGTCATCGAGGGCTACCGGGTCAAGGCCAGGAAGCTGCACTGGGGCAAGGTTCTGGCCCATATGAATTGTATTTTCAAGCTGGAGAGAATGGTCCCTCAGATCAAGCATTCCTGATAGCGCGTGAGACAGACCTACTGGACTTCCTCGAGTAGAGGTTGGCAGAACAGTTGGTGAGTATGAGGACTTTGTATGTTAATCAGCTGTGTGAGTGCTACTGCATGTCTGTTTGAAATATGCCCAATTTGTTCTAAGTAAAATATGTGGACGGCCTAGTGTGCAAAGTCAATTCTGTATAAATGCAAGCATCATTAGGCCAGTAAAGCAACATACTGTAGGAAAATGTCCAATAACTTAGCTTTTCTCCAGTATGGTATGTTAGATCTCTTTCACATTGAGATGATGTGTAGAAATGTTGACACTACTGTGTCATGGACATACAGTACACATGAAAATATGTCCTGAATCAGTGAGCAATTTCCATATGTCGTATGTTGCATAGTCTTGTACATGTTATGATGGAAGTGATAAAGGAGTCCAGTTTTACAAGGCTCTAATGCCTCTTAGTGCCAAATTAGTGGCAACTTTGTATATGCTAATGTGACATTAAGGAGGCGTTCCTCCTTCGCCATATTTACAAAGTGGCGCAATGGTTGCATTGCGCCACTTTGCCAGCCCTTGCACCACATTATTGCTTTGCCTGGCATAATTCTGTCTGGGGTGTTCAGGATGTGGGAGGCCCATAAAAATTATGCAGTGAAATTTGAAATATTCACAACGCCATTTTTATTGTCATTTTTAACACCAGCTCAGAGCAGGAATTAAAATGACTCACCCATTTCTTTCTATGGGCCTCCCATTACTTTGCAGGATTTGGTGCATAATTTAAAGGGCTAATCCTGCAAAGTAACAGAATAGCGCCATAAATTATGGCTCTATTGTCCTGACGTGCACCATGGTGTGCCATATTGGAAATACAGCACTACCATGGTGTCGTTAGGTGCCGGTAGAAGGCACAAGAAAAGTGGCACATCACAGCTAATTCTCCACTTAATTGTGATTATGACCCTGAGTGTGTCTCTTGAGTTACATATGTGCTTGATGACATGACAATTGTCCATGTTTGCTAAATGAAGGATGGATGAGACCTATGCAAAACTGTGTACAATGTGGCTGAGACATATATGTATGGTCCCTGCATACGTTACCATGCCAAGCTAACCCATGAAATTATTTGTAACATGTACATCTCATTTCGCCTATTTATTGGGTTTTCTTCATCTAAAGTCACCTATGTACTACATGCACATCTGTGTGATGTGCAAAATATAATCATGCTGTTAATTGTTGAACATCCACAAAGCAATAGCTCATTCTTATTTTTACAGGTGGTCCACCTCCATACACCATTGATGAAGTATCCACTTTTGCTGACCCCGAACATGCCAGTAATTGTCACAATACTGTACATCTTCTGTGGTGATAACATGGTGTGAGAAGTGACATGTTCTTTTGCATGTATGCCATTATAGTCCTCATATGCACAACATGGATGTAGACTTACTTGCTGCACATGTGTTTGACATGAGAGTCATTAGTACAAAATGCCCTGCTATCTACATGTACTGGTAGAGACTTGTAAATATTGGTCATGTTATAAGAGTAGCCAGACCAGTGTTAACTGTTGATAAATGTCCATGTTTTTTGCAATCTGACTTACATTTGGACAATGTTCATGTGTCCTTTGGTAAATATGTGACTGTACTATGTGTTCCATGTGGCACACATCTAGTATCTATATGATGAGATTTCTAATGCTTTAAGTAGTACCCAGATTATGCTGTATAGTGGGCAGGATACAAAATATCAGTATTACACACAACCCAACCGGCATGACATTTGCATACACCATACTCATTGTTGTTAGTCACTACATTGGCAACACATATGATCCTCAGATGACTTGACTTGTGTGAGGGCTGAAACTTGCCCATTCAACCTTGTCAGACCAGATTCCATCTTGTCACACATTTGATGTCAGTGAAGTACCTGTAAGTGTCCATGATGTGGTTCAACCTGCTTCACAACCTGTGAAGCATAAGTCAGTGCTGACCGAAATTCACAGTGCAGAATAGGTGTTTGACATCTGAACCCCCACATATGAGATGGTGGTGCTCAGTGCTGTAGTGCTACATGCAAAGAGAATGTTTTAGACTATTAGACAAAGTATGCTAAACATTGTCCTAGACATGAGGCTACTCTTGGATTCTCACCTCAGTTATGGCACAAGAAACCTGGTACAGAGCTGTTTTGATATGTGCAATGTCTCAGCCTCCTCTGTGCGACATGTGTGACTGGTGTTCCAATCAATCTCCCATGACATATGTTTGACAGACCTTTCCATGTAGCAATTGGCCAGACAATATCCCTGCCAGAGGAGGCACAAACTGTTGTGAGCATACCTGTTGGTAGCATTCTCTACTCTGATTTAATTTGTACATGTGATAAGAGCATGGGTCTATGTTGCATGAATGAGGGTTAAAGAAGAGCTATCCCACATGATGAGCATTACATACCATGGATACATGGATGCTGTGTCTGATAATCATTGACAATGGTGCCATCATCCTTAGGAGATGAAAAGGGACATTGTTTAGCTATTGGTCCACAGTTTATACTTGAAACACCCTGAATAAGTTCAATTTCTAGGAAGCTTTATAATGGGCCAAATTGGCTATACTTTGTCCCCACAACCTGATTAATTAAATGTCTACATCAATGTCATAGCTTTGCAGTTGCCTGTTTTTACTGCATGTCTGCTTGTCATTTGCCTGACAGACAGTAGCCTAACATGTCCTATTTGTCATGCAGCTGCCAACATGACCCCTGAAAAAAACGTAATTTCTCATAAAGGGCTGAGCGTTTTCACCACATCAGGCAGATCCGCAGAGGGTACAGAAAGATGGATGCCATCTCTGACCAGGAAAAGGGCTCAGGGAGGTGGAAGGCTTTCCCACTATGTGGACAAGGAAGCAACATTGTTTATGCCACCCAACCAGCAGGCATGTCTCCATCAAGGGATGTAGGAGGACCATCTGGAGCAGGACCATCCTTGGCACCTATGCCACTGAATGTCCATCCCCCACCACCTGCAGGATCACAGCCAGGGCAACACCATGTAGAGCCAACCTACATACAGGATCTGCACACAGAACAGGCACATCAGAAATACACACTTGCCAGGCTAGAACATAAAGTGCAACAGGTCTTAAGTATTGTAAAGGACATACAGGCCAACCAGCGTAGGAAATGATGCTAAGGACTTGCGATTTTGACCATTTTCCATTCCCCCTGTTCAAGATCTAAAACATTATTGTTTGGCATTTTCTTAGTTAGTTAGTATAAGTAAGTTAGTTTAGTATAGGTATATTTAGGTCATAGTTGTTCTTTGTTGGGTGGGTGGGGTTGAATGGGCATCTGGGTGTTAGTGGGGTGTGGGTGGCAGATGTTTTAGGTCAATGTTCCATGTTAAACAAAAACCATTTAAAAAAAACAAAAAAATACAAATTATTTTGAAAAAAATACAAAACATATATCTTTGTTTAACATATATGCATAGTTAGTCAATGTTTAGCTTTAGTCACTGTTGTCTTTGTTAACGGATGCGATTAAGGGGGGTGGGTGCTTGATGTTCAGTTGTAGTATCTGATGTTTAGAATACGTTAGGCTAAGTGAAGATAGTTGTAGTGATAAGTTAGGATAAGGTGAAAGCATATCTATTCATTTAAATGTTGGTACAATCAATTGACCTGACGAGCAGTACTTTGTGACATAGGTGAAAAAATGTGTATCACCTGTGCTGAGCTTCCTGTCAGGTGGCCAAGAGTGTGATGTCCACTGGTGAAGACTAATTTCTGCTAGGTATGTGTCACTCTGGTTGTGGATGGATAGACATCCTGACACAAGCATCTTGATGTTAACTTACAATGTGGTTTAAAGTTATGTGACTGGCCCTGGCAATGGAATCATTGTCAATGGATTCCCCTTGTCATGGTTTTGGGACTGGGTCACTCATGCCTGGTCCTCACAATCTTGCACATGCATTATGTCATTGTCATTTAGATGATGTGATGTAACAACACATGTGCATTGCCCAACCACATGTGTTGTATTTGTGGTCAGATGTCATGATACACGCATGCTACAGAACACATGCCATGCTTGGATGGCTCATGTATTACTTAATTCCCCTCACAGTTCTCAGTCACCTCAATCACATTGCAGTCAGTATATGTGGCATTGTTCCAGACACATTTACAAACATATCCCTTTAGGAGGTACTCAGTGGCATATGTGCAATGCAGTGAAACCACCACGTAATTTATTGTTACTATGCTGTGGTGATGATTTCTTACACATATGTACAAATGGGCACTGTGGGTGTCACAACCCAAATGTACAGGTGTAGCTCAACTGCAGCAGGGTGATGCAGTAGAGGGGTATTCAGTGGGTGGGTTTTAGGCCATGCCCAAACTAAAAACATGACATTTAACATAGCATCAGCGTTACCATGATATGTGTACCTGAGGCAAAGGATAATTTACTCGCACCAGCACAGGGGTGTGGTTTGCATGACACATTTATCAGGAAGACAATTCTTGCTTCACAGATTGGATTTTACTCTGTGTGCCAAGTTTTCCTACACACATGTGGAGTTTAAAAGATACTACATAGACTTTTGTTTTTCTGAAAGGTACACCTTCCTGCACATACTGCAACAAGCACCTGCAGGCCTGCAACACATTGCAGCATGGTGTTAGGATGCCAGCATTGGTGCTGGGCTGTATATCATACACATTAGCTACTGCAGGCACACATTTGCTCTATTTCATATGTCCTCACCCTGCACTTTGTATAAGACACACCTCAGCATATTAACTTCACTTGTAGAAATGCATATCCCCATTTCTATGTACATATCCCCACATTGTTTCAAAATCATATGATGCTTTCGGTTCAAATACTTTCAACCTCAAACACAGATTGGCACAGCTCATGTGTAATGTGCATTTCCAAATGTGATGAATTGATTCAGTTCATTACTCAGGAGATAGACCCAATGAAACTTCCAAATTCATTAGACGCCCAATGACATACAAGAGGTGGGGGAACATGTAAGGAAACTTGTGTGGAAGAGGAATGGTTCAATCAGGAGGTGTTCACATTGTCATTAGGAAAGATGGGGCACATTGACAGTCCATAGGTCTGATTGGTCAACAGTGGGTAAGATAAGTGAGGACATAGATTGTTTTAGTAACACTTGCATGATCTTGAACACAGAGCTAAAAAGAAACTGTGCATGGGCCACAGACAGCAGCTACCTGCATGTCCTATGAGGGAAATTGTTTGTTCCACATCTTTATCCTCTGATGTGTGCAGTGCCTCCTATACCCAGGATTGTGCTGGAGTTGATCTTGAGGGAGGCACACACACATCAGTGTCAGAAGAAATGGGATTATAGGTCCCAGTAGCTGTCATCTGGGGAAAAATGAAAGGCATCGCTGCAGCAAGGAGGACCTGTTGGTTTCTCAACACAGCAGCAAAGTCACAGTGGTCAGCAGACAAGTCTCCTTCATGGATACCAGCTCCTGCTGCATGGACTGCATGACAGTGAGCTTTTGTCCCACCCTGTTGACAACCTCGCTAGAACCACTTTGATAGGGCATTTGTTTGTGCCTCTGCTTAAGTACGCCAGCAATTTCGGCCAGGGACTACTTCAGTCCATGCATCGGGGAGTGGGTGCCTCTGTGGAAGCTGAGTTGTCCCTATTGGGACTGAGGCACCTCTGACCTTCAGCTAAGCTGCCCGCCATTGTCTCCATCTCCACCAGCACATTTTCTGCCACCTCCCGCTGGACTCCTATCGCTTGATTTTGGAAAACTATGTCTGGGTCATGGGAGTCCAGGACTGTGTGTTAGCTGGCAAGTGGTGTGCGTGCTCTGTTTGGTGAGGCATTTGGAGACCCCACAATGCTGTGTGTCCTCCCTGCAACCTGATATGGTGACCGGATGGAACCCAGGATCTGCTGGATGGTGTCTGGATTGATGGTAGCTAGCGGATCATCTTGGAAGTCCAGGGCAGGCAGTTGGCCAGGAGAGATTTATTTTGTCTCTGTAATGAGATGGAGATGTGTCACTGTTGTCCTGCACTAGCTATTATATTTAGTCTCAAGTAGAAATTTTACTTTTGCCTAATTTAGTTGACACTGATCCACACATCAAGTCCCCAATTCCCAGGCCTGTGGGTGCACACAGTGCCACTAGGACATGTAATTGGATAACCCTCTGTTGACACATTGTGCAAGTAAACATGTTCTAGTCTTGTCATCTTTCAGTTAAGAGGATTTTCATTTGCAGCTGAATGTGACCCTTTTCTTGCTGTACATTGCATGGCATTTGGATGCTATGGGTGTTGTTTGTGGTGTATCCATGCAATCCCCATGGAATCAGGGAGAATCATTTTCATTGCCAGATTTGCATTTGTGGGACTCTGTCTGATCCCTATGCCAACCCCTTTGCGTTGTTTACAAGATTTTGGCGCAGCGCCTCAAGCCTTCTTGCGGCGCTGTTCTGAGTCAAAAGAAAATTGTAGGAAAGCACTGATCTATAAGATACAGCGCACTCCTGTCCATTGCCTCTGTGCTGGAGCACAAATTGCTGCCAATGCGCAAATTCAGGCACCCTTGCACCATGGTGCAAGGATTTTTGCATTGCAGGGATGGTTCTTGTTGTGCAGGAAGGGACACCAGGAGAGGTGCTTTCCTTCTTTTATGTGTGCTGCAGAATGCAGTACCCATAGAAAGAGGAAACAACAGGGATAAATAATGTTATTTCTCCCCGTTGCACCACTGGGGAGGCATAGGATTTCGACGCATTTCCACATTTACAAACCCTTCCAACTCTGAGAATGCATCAAAATCCATGGGTGTTGTGTGGGAGCACCTACTGCAACACCTATGGAATGCCTCCCTGACACGAAGTAAGGCAATGCAGCGACTTGCACTGCGCTGCCTTAGTCCATATCTGCAAGGCCATGTAAAGGCACACAAAGTGGCTTTGCGTGGCCTTGTAGATATGTATGGGTCAGCAGCGTGCGCTGCCGGTGCATCACAAAAAGTAACGCACCGGCGATGCAAGATGCTTGTAAACGAGCCCCTAAGTCACCTTATCTCAGCATTAGGGAAGGTGCGGAGCAAGGGCAAAGATGTTTGTGCCTCTTAAATTCCAAGGGAAATCTGCTCAGAGTCCAATTTGGGTCTGCATGTAATCCAACTGGGGAACAGTAAACTAAAGTCCAAAGTGCACTATGATTTGTCAATTCATCATGCCACATGAATCGGAAGGTTTAACTGTCCAATTATGGTCCATCAAATGACAGTCATTTGAAACCTCAGGAAGGATTCCCATTACCATCATGGGAAAGGCATCCATCTTACCCTCCTGTACAATTTGAAACAATTGTGTATCGTACATTTCCACAGTTCCTTGATATACCGGATTCAAGATTATTTTCTCAGGCTCTCCATATGTAAAACAATTGGACATTTATCACCAAGCTAACATTCTATGGGAACAAATTCTGAAAGAAATGACACATTAGCAAGAATGACTAAACTATTTTCACATATTTTCTGAAACTGGGCCTTGCAGGCCTTACATAGGCTAACTAAAGCAGATTAAAATGGCACATTAAATTATGCTAAGTAGAGCACAGATAACATTTACAATTATAAATGTATTATTAAGAAGCTTTGTCAATGTTCATGTAACAGTGATTTTGAAGCGAAATAACTTAGTTAATGCATCTCAGTAAGAATTATGGGGCACTACATTTGCAACATTGAAAATCTGTCCTTCTAGAAATTAACTATTGTTTTAGTGAATACTATTAAACAAGATCATAGGGAAACACACAGAATCAAAACAAATGATTATACTTTAAGTGATAGGGCTATACCACAGCACTTTTGATCACTATTTTATAGTGAATGCACTTTAATATAGGCTTTCAGTGTACCACTTTACAGTTAACTTGTTAGAACTTCAAACAGTAAAATGTAAATATGGTCACATAAAGAGGGTCACCGTGAGGTCAAAAGTAGCAATAACATTTCAGCTACATCAACAGGAGTCAAGCAGCGTAGTAAACAGAAAGCAATCTTGAAACTTTGAATAAACTCTGTGGAACGCCATAAGAAAGAAGAGACAATTTAATTGCAAAGCAAATGACAAAAGAGAAAAAGAGTACAAAAGTGAAGAGAGGTTATCTTGAGTCCCATGAAAAGGTAGGGGAGAATAAGAGGAGACGATAATGTATTGTTTCTGAAACAATTAGTATAATGACAGAGACAACAGGCTATTCAGTTGAGTGGGTAAAATAGAAACCATCATGGGGAGAAGAAAGGAGAGAGAGTCCAGGCAGAATGTGGACGAATCATAGGCCACACCCTCATAAAATGTATCAAGAGGGAGATAATGTAAATAGAATGGGAATTATATGAAGTTTTGGGATCGAGTGGAGATTTCTTATGTATAGAAAACGAATGGCTTATTTGAAGGAGGCAGGAGTGATGCCAAGGAAGAGTGATGATATAGAGATAGCCTTCGAGACCAGAAGCAGGCAATAATACATTAAAGGAATGAAAGAGGAAGGAAGCTGGTTAACATGCACTACAATAGTGTATGCCACTGTGCAAGGTAAAAGAACTTGTAGCAGAAAGCAACTGTAAACGTGGAAGGTTGGTAAGAAAGTCGCTAAAAATGAATGACAAAGGGACTGAAGCTAAAAAATTAAAATGTGTACTTTCTGCTTGCAATAAATATAATAACTTGCAAATACTTAAACTATCACTTGGCTGTATTCAGGGAAATAAAAAAAATACATTAATCCCTGACTTTTGGCTTTTGATTGTATTAGCATATTTATCTAATAAACTGCTATCCGGATAATCCACTGTGTGTCGAGTACAAGATCCATTTTCAAGTGAAAACCATTCACACTTTTTAATATTCCCTGCTTACTAACTACTGGAGTTCTGAACAGTTCGAATTGGCTTAGGCCTATATATAATATATAAGGGTAGACCTTGACTGACAAGTACAGGTGGAGGTACGAAGGTTGGAACTCCACTTTCTCTGGAAACATATTATGCCACTTTTTGAAGATTTTGCTCCTATCAGTCTCAAGGAAATAGAAGAATACAATATTATCTGTGCATAGGCTTTAATTATGGTTTTTAAACCATTTAGTTCTATGGCATTGATAGGTGCAACTATTCATATGTAGATGTTAACACCTCTAGGGATTCCATTCATTGCCTTTCATCTACGGATTTTGTAAATAGCCAAAAGTAGTTAAATTACTCAAAAGTGTAAGAGTACATCACATTTATAAAATACTCAGAATTGTAAATTAGCTTTGTGAATAGCCTCTGCAGGTTATTAGGAGCCAACGGGACCTTCAATTTAGTGGAGACATGTAAGTTACACCTTAGGAGTACATTTATATTTAGATTTTGACTAGCCAATAAGTAGTAACCTTTCTCAAAAGTTTAAATTGCTCAAAAGTGTAAGTTACCTTTGTAAATCAGGCCCATTGTCTCTCCCTTAGGGAGGAAACAGCCATGGCAAAGAATAAGATCTTGTGAAGCCCGGCCCACCCAACAGAGAGAGGCACATAGCAAAAGCAGTGCAGGTGATGAGTGTTAGTGTGTCAGACCTTAATCAGTAAACTTATAAGGGGACGCGAATAGGTCGATGAATCTTTTGACTCGCATTTAAGATGTTCCCACCATAACTCCAGTACATGTAGTTCAATAATTAATAATTAATCAATACAAATAATAATCAATGATATTCAGTAGCACTAGTAATCAATTGGAGTCAGTAATTGTCACACATCATAACTTTTCAGTCATGAATAACCACACCTTTAGTAAAAGTTATAATATGTATTTCCCTATATTAACAATGCTAATATCACGTAAGATAATCTCAAATCAAATGATACACATTCGAAATCTTAATCAAAGCTTGAGCCACTTCACATTCTAAAGTTACAGTGTAATTTAATAACAAAAACAATTGCGTAAACAATATCACATACATTTAAATTCAGCTAAGAAAAGACATCAAATGTTTCTGTATATAGTGAACTTCATAAGTGAGGAATCCTATCTAACACCAGATTAGCATCAGCATGTTGGACTTCATGCAAAATAATTTAGTAAACAAAAATTTAGAAAACATCTAACTATGGCTCTATAAAAATTGTGTGGTTGGTACCTAGAAAGAAAAAACAAATAGTCTTAAGAAACATATCAGTAATAATATACCTCTCCTCAAATGGATTGGCAAACTAAGATAGTCTTTGTCATCACGACATCAGTTCATTCAGCAAGGCATCAGGATTCAGCATCAAAGTTCAGAAAACGCAAAGGCCCTCATTATGACATTGGTGGTAAAAGCCGCTTACCGCCGTGCAGAAGACTGCCACCACACAGCCGCGGCTGAGGAATTCCGCCACAGCTATTATGACCCACAGTTCGGAATCTGCCAAAATTCAGACACCCACACAAGTCTGCCGCACCAAAGGTCAGTGATAAACTGGGGAAAAGAAAACCTCCACCGTCACACCAACAGAAGTACGCCCACACTATCACGACACACGAATCTACGCAGTGGTCTTTCAACCGCGGTATTCCATTGGCGGTACACACCACTGCGCTCAAAATACACACACTCTTACAAAACACAGCCACATTGGACAATTCCAAATACACACACCTGATACACATACACACACCACTCCCACACACCCAATACCCTATAAAACACACACCCACATCACCCACAAACCCTTACGACAACAAATCACGAACGAAAGCCAGAGAGAGACACCACCATCAACAACACTAGCATCCACAGGCACACAACACCATCACCCACATAACTTCCACGCACCTCACACAACAACCCACTACATATCAGCACACTTATCACCCCACACACCACCCCACACTTCACCTACACCACCCCATGGCACGACAAAGACACCCTAGGTTCTCGGAGGAGGAGCTCAGGGTCATGGTGGAGGAAATCGTCCGGGTAGAACCACAGCTATTCGGATCACAGGTGCAGCACACCTCCATTGCAAGAAAGATGGAGCTATGGCGAAGAATAGTGGACAGGGTCAACACAGTGGGACAGCACCCAAGAAATCGGGAGGACATCAGGAAGAGGTGGAATGACCTACGGGGGAAGGTGCGTTCCGTGGTCTCCAGACACCACCTGGCGGTTCAGCGGACTGGCGGCAGACCCCCACCTCCTCCCCCACAACTAACAACATGGGAGGAGCAGGTCTTGGCAATTCTGCATCCTGAGGGCCTCCCAGGAGTAGGTGGAGGAATGGACTCTGGTAAGTCAAACCTTTAGCTACTTTATCCCCCACCCACCTGCATGCTATCACCTACTCCCACCCTCGCCCTCACCCCCATCACTCCTACTCCTCACAAATGTCCCACTATCACAAACCACACATCCCAACACCAGGCCCTGCATGCAACACCAAAGCATGGACACCCATCACTAAAGCATGCCCACTGCACATACCCATACACCCCCCTAAACCATCATCACGCAGGGTCCCACACAGGAATGCTAGCACTGGGGTACACGGTCACCCACCCATTGCACACCTTGACACACACAGATGCAATAATCATGCCTTTATACCCCTGCAGGACCCCTACCCAACGTCACTGGACAGGAGGGTCCATACATGTCCACACCACCAACAGAAGAGGCCCACAGTGATGACAGCACCTCTGTCCAACTTGATCTAGATGACCAGCCCGGCCCATCGCGGACCTCGGGTCAGTCAGTTCCCCACACCCAGTCACAGGCCACTACAGAGCTTCCCCCATCTGGAAACACCCGCACAGCACCCACCCAGCGGGCCCATACCTCTGTCCCCAGGACACGTCAATCAGCAGTGTGTCCACCACTATAGGGAACCCAGGCTCACCCACCACCCCAACAACAACAGGGACCTGGGGGCAGTGGTAGTGGGCACACGGTCCAGGGGACAGAGGCCCAGGAACACAGGGGAACTGGGAGGGCTGCTGTGCGACAGGGTGCGGACAGGCCCAGGGAACCCACTCTCCACGAGGCCCTCTCCTCCATCATGGGAGCCTACCACCACTCCCAGGAGACGATGGCAACGGTCCTGGCCAAATTTCAGGAGACCCAGCGCCTGCAGGAGGAACAGTATATGGGCTTCAGGGAGGAACTCAGAACCATCAATTCCACCCTGGTCACCATCGTAGGGATGCTGAAGGAAGTACTCAACACCAGGAGGGACACTGTGGCACTACAAGGGGCCCCTGACACTAGCATGGACGATGAACTGCCCACCACCTCCGCCGGCGCTAGTGGACAGGTGGCACCGCCACAGGACCACCACACCAGCACCCCACCCCCTGCAGAGGGAGAACCACCTCGCAAACGGTCCCTGAGATCCAGGAACAAGACAGAGAACGATGCCAAGACCCCTGCCAAGAAATGAGACCACCCTGATTGTCATCCTACTGTCCCACTTTGTTACCCTGTCCATCCTTAAACTGTCCCAGCTCCACTTCCTATGCCCATTTTGGCAATGCACCTGTGAGACTAATAGACTGGACTCTGCCATGGACATTCCTCCGTCATCACCCCTCACCATTTTGCTACCCCCTCCAATTTTGAGCACTAAAATAAACACCCTTAAAGCACAAAACAATCTGGACTCTCTCTGTGATTTCGGAATACTGTATTAGCAATACCTGTGGCAAAAAGCTCTTTCATTTGTAATGTCAACATACCTATGTCACACAGCTCTAGTCCATGAGGAATCAAAGCAGATGTCACACAGTGGGACCCAGATCTGTGAAATCGTATGGGAAAGTGACAACTCGGTGACCATACACTGGGTGAAAAAGGCAGACAGTAGAGAGGTAGAAGTGTAAAGGACATGTAGTAGGCAGGTTTGTATTTTTACCTGTGTCTCACTCGAAATATTGCTAGATCACTGAGTCCCTGGTGTCCATGTTTTCTTCCTCTGCTTCCTCGTCTTCACTGTCCACAGGCTACACAGCTGAACAAAACCGTCATCTGAACCATCCTCCTGCAGAAAGGGCACCTGTCGTCGCAAAGCCAAGTTGTGAAGCATACAGCAGGCCACAATGATCTGGCACAGCTTCTTTGGTGAGTAGAATAGGGATCCACCTGTCATATGGAGGCACCTGAACCTCGCCTTCAGGAGGCCGAAGGTGCGTTCGGTCACCCTCCTAGTTCGCCCATGTGCCTCATTGTAGCGTTCCTCTGCCCTTGTCCTGGGATTCCTCACTGGGGTCAGTAGCCATGACAGGTTGGGGTAACCAGAGTCACCTCCAAATAGCGAGGGACAACTGTTAGACACACACTAACCTGGAGGGATATCCCCAGAAAACCATTCCCACTGACTAGCTTCCAGGTGCTAACCTAATAGCCACATACAGTGCCTCTGGAGTTGACCCATCACATAAGGGATGCTGCTATTCCGCAGGATGGAAGCATCATGCACTGAGCCAGGAACATGGCATTCACATGGGAGATGTACTGGTCTGCCAAACATACCATCTGTACATTCATCGAATGATAACTCTTCCAGTTTCTGTACACCTGTTCACTCCTGTGGGGGGGGACCAAAGCCACATGTGTCCCATCAATGGCACCTATGATGTTGGGGATATGTCCCAGGGCAAAAAAATCACCTTTCACTGTAGGCAAATCCTCAACCTGAGGGAAAACAATGTAGCTCCGCATGTGTTTCAGCAGGGCAGACAACTCTCTGGACAACACGTTGGAAAACATAGGCTGGGACATCCCTGATGCTATGGCCACTGTTGTTTGAAATGACCCACTTGCAAGGAAATGGAGCACTGACAGCACCTGCACTTGAGGTGGGATTCCTGTGGGATGGCGGATAGCTGACATCAGGTCTGGCTCCAGCTGGGTACACAGTTACTGGATTGTGGCACGGTCAAGCCTGTATGTGATTATCACGTGTCTTTCCTCCATTGTCGACAGGTCCACCAACGGTCGGTACACCGGAGGATGCCACCATCTCCTCACATGTCCCAGTGGACGGTGCCTATGAAGGACAACAGCGAGCACAGAGTCAAGCAACTCAGAGGTACGTACCCACAGCTTACACAGAACACCATTCATACACAAAATGTGGCCTGTATGTGTGTTGAGTCTAGGCCGAGGTATGTGTGACGCAGTTGAAAATGAAGCCATTTGGGCCCCTGAAATGGCGGCTGCCTGACCTCTAAAGTGGGACAAAGGGATGTGAGGTAACTGCACTGGCGTTGTACACCGTCGCGGTAGGCGTTCGAAGACCGCGGCGCAATGCTGCATTGGTTAACATTGGACCCTACGGGTCCCAGGAGCCAATGACGATGTATGCCGACGGTGACGGTACGCACCGCCACGGATGTGACTGCCATTTTCTATCTGTTCAATCACTCGATACCTGATCTTCGACAGGAGAGGACCTACACTGCAAGTGCTTCTGTGCCCTCGGTCTAGAAGAGACAATGGCTCGAGTGTCTGGGGAAAGGGCCCCTGCCTTCACATCGGAGGAGTTGGAGAAACTCGTGGATGGGGTCCTCCCCCAGTACACGCTACTCTACGGTCCTCCAGACAAACAGGTAAGTACACTGGGAGCATGCTGTATGGGCTATGCCTGTGTGGAGAGGGGTGGATGTAAGATGGAAGGGGGGAGAGTGCAGCGTGCATGAAACGGCGGTGAGTGCATGTGCCACATGGCAAGGATAGGGATGGGGGCCAATCACTTTGACGGTGCAGTTGGTAATAACTTTCTCTTCCCCCTGTACAAATCATGTAGGTCAGCACCCACCAGAAAAAACATATTTGGCGTGCCATCGCCAAGGAATTCCGGACCCTGTGGGTCTACCACAGACGGAGCACCCACTGCCGGAAAAGATGGGAGGACATTCGCTGCTGGAGCAAGAAGACGGCGGAGGCTCAGCTGGGGATGGCCTCCCAACGTGGGAGGGGTGTCCGTCGCACCATGACCCGCCTGATGTTCAGGATCCTGGCGGTGGCGTACCCGGAGTTGGATGAGTGCTTGAGGGCATCACAGCAGTCACAAGGGGGTGAGTACACTCGCATTCTGCTGACTTTGCACGCAGTGGAGGGTTCTGGGTGGGGGACGTGGGCTGTGGGTTTCCCTAGGCCAGGGCGAGTTCCGTAGGCAAGGTCCCTCCGTAAGGCAGGCCATGTGGCACCCCAGCCCACCTCTGTAGAGTGCCAAGTACACCTAGTCATGCCTCTGTGTCATCTATGTGTGCAGATGTCGTCCATAGCCTTGAAGGCCATTTCCCAGGAATTGAACAGTGGAGCCCAAGAGCGCGGCGTAGTGCAGGGGGCTTATTTGTCTGTCGTGTCCGCCAACGGTATCGGTAATGCATGCACTCAACATGTCTTTCTTCTGTCGTCCCCCCCTTTTTGTGGTCTCCCTGTTCTTGTGTGCATTAGCATGACCAGGCTGAGGAGCAGAGGCACCGGAGCACGAGGGAGCTGCATCCCACATGGCCATGTAGTGCCACACTACGGACTCGGAGTTCACCAGTGGGACGGAGGGCGAGGGGAGCTCCACGGTGGGGACAGGAGCTGAGACCAGTGACACAGACTCGTCCTCTGATGGGAGCTCCCTTGTGGTGGTGGCAACATCTGTGCCCCCCCATCTACAGGTACAGCCGCCACCCCCCCTTCCAGCACCACCCTCCCAGCAGCCCCTCAGCCTTCGCCCTGTGCCCGCTCACTCAGGAGGGTGGGCATCACCTTCGACCCAGGCACCTCAGGCCCTGCCCCAGTCAACCCTGCTGCCCTCAGTGAGGAGACCATTGACCTCCTCAGGTCCCTCACTGTTGGGCAGTCTACCATTTCGAATGCCATCCAGGGTGTAGAAAGGCAGTTGCAACAAACAAATGCATTCCTGGAGGGCATTCATTCTGGTCAGACGGCCCTTCAGCGTGCTTTTCAGTCTCTGGCCTTAGCACTGATGGCAGCCATTGTCCCTGTGTCTGGCGTCCCCCCTCCAACTTTCTCCACCTCAACCCAATCCCCTGTACCTCAGCCTATCCCAAGCACACCTACAGACCAGCATGCACACACGTCAACACACAAGGGAAGCTCAGGCAAACATAAGCACCACACATCCCACAGGCACTCACGCAAGCATCACACACATGCAGACATACCAACATCCACTGCCTCCACTGTGTCCCCCTTCTCCTCATCTCCCTCCTCCCTCCCAGTCTCGTCTACACTCACACCTGCATGCACTACATCTACAGCCACTACTACCATCACCAGCACACCCACCACCACACCCCGCACACGTGCACTCACCACCCCCACTACCATTCACACCTCTCCTGTGTCCTCTCCCAGTGTGTCTGTGACGCCCCCTCCGAAGATACACAAACGCAGGCACACACCCACCCAACAGCCATCCACCTCACGACAGCCTCCAGCGCATGCACCTTCACCCAAAGTCAGCAAACGAACACCTCCTACAACCACAACCTCTTCCTCCACTCCCAAACCCCCTCCAGCTACCCATCCCAGTGTGTCAAAAAAACTTTTCCTGTCCAACCTTGACCCCTTTCCCACACCTCCCCCACCCCGTCCGTCTCATAGGTCCCGAACTAGCACCTCAGCTACAACATCTACGGGATCAGTGGTGCCTGTAGTCACCAGAATCTGGAGTGCACCGGCCACCAGGGCAGCCAGTGTGGCACGGAGCCACAGCACAGACAGTCTCCCACCTGTGAAGCATCAGAGGTTGGCCAGTGCCCAGCGGGAGAGGGGGAAGACTCCAGCCACCAAAGCCGCTCCCAGGGGTCCTGGTGGGAGTGTGGAGTCAGCTGTGACACCTTCCAAGGTGGGGAAGGGCCACAAGAAACCCGGCAAGTCTGGGAAGAGCAGCACGGCGGAGAAGACCGCCATCATCCCCGCTACCCAGGAGGCCACCGCCAGCACCAGCCCAGCTGCTCAAGAGGCCACCGCCAGCACCAGCCCAGCTGCCCAGGAGGCCACCGCCAGCACCAGCCCAGCTGCCCAGGAGGCCACCGCCAGCACAAGCCCAGCTGTCCAGGAGACCACTGCCAGCACCAGAGCAGCTGCCCAGGAGGCCACCGCCAGCACCAGACCAGCTGCCCAGGAGGCCACCGCCAGCACCAGCCCAGCTGCCCAGGAGGCCACTGCCAGCACCAGCCCAGCTGCCCAGGAGGCCTCCGCCAGCACAAGCCCCGCTGGGCCATGAAGGACCACCAGCACAAGCCCCACTGGGCTATGAAGGACCGCCAGCAAATGCCCCGCTGGGCCATGAAGGACCGCCTGCAAAAGCCCCGCTGGGCCATGAAGGACCGCCAGCACAAGCCCCGCTGGGCCAAGAAGGACCGCCAGCAAAAGCCCCGCTGGGCCATGAAGGACTGCCAGCAAAAGCCCCGCTGGGCCATGAAGGACCACCAGCACAAGCCCCGCTGGGATATGAAGGACCACCAGCAGCTGAGTCCCTGCAATGGAGACCACCGTCTCAAGCACCGCTGAACAGGGCACCGCCGCCTCAAGCACCGCTGAACAGGGCACCGCCGTCTCAAGCACCGCTGAACAGGGCACCGCCATCTCAAGCACCGCTGAACAGGGCACCGCCGCCTCAAGCACCGCTGAACAGGGCACCGACGCCTCCAGCACTGCTGAACAGGGCACCGCCGCCTAAAGCACCGCTGAACAGGGCACCGCCGTCTCAAGCACCGCTGGCCCATGAGTGCCAAGGGCACTGACGCTACTGTCAGTCTCGGGCAGAATGAAGCACTCTGGGCAAAAGGCCCCCTCCAGAACCAGGGGAGAGATACATCCACTACCTCTGTCCTAAGCAGGATGAAGCACTCTGGGCACAAGGCCCCCTCCAGAACCAGTGGAGAGATACATCCACCACCTCTGTCCTCAGCAGGATGAAGCACTCTGCGCACCATGCCCCCTCCAGAACCAGTGGAGACTGTTACCCACTTGAGACTGTGGCTTTGCACTCCCCAGGATGGAACAGTGGGCAACCCACCCACTGTAGAGACTTGAGAGACTGTGGCTTTGCACTCCTCAGGATTGAACAGTGGGCAAGCCACCCACTGTAGAGACTTGAGAGACTGTGGCTTTGCACTCCCCAGGATTGAACAGTGGGCAAGCCACCCACTGTAGAGACTTGAGAGACTGTGGCTTTGCAGTTCCCAGGATTGAACAGTGGGTAACCCACCCATTGTAGAGACTTGAGAGACTGTGGCTTTGCACTCCCCAGGTTTGAACAGTGGGCAACCCACCCACTGTAGAGACTTAAGAGACTGTGGCTTTGCACTCCCCAGGATTGAACAGTGGGCAACCCACCCACTGTAGAGACTTAAGAGACTGTTGCTTTGCACTCCCCAGGATTGAACATTGGGCATGTGGCCCCCTCGTGGATTTGGCGTTGTGCACTCAAGCGGCTGAGGTGCCACCCCTTTCCCTCTCCCTTGAGGTGCCTGTTTAGTTGCTGTCTGATGCCCCTGCAGTGTTCTCTCCATCATGATCGGGGATTTTGTGTGGGCCTCGACCATACCGTGTGGGCCCAGTGTTCCACGGACTTAATTGGAGCACTACCTGGACTACTATGCTTGGTATATATTTTGTAAATTGTGTATATATATATATTTTTGCCTACTTGATTTAAATATATTACAATGGTTACACTCATTTTCTATTGTCTTTGCATTCTTCCGGGGGGTTTGGGGTGTATAACTGTGATGTATTAATATGCATTAGGGGGTTATTCTAACTTTGGAGGAGTGTTAATCCGTCCCAAAAGTGACGGTAAAGTGACGGATATACCACCAGCCGTATTACGAGTTCCATAGGATATAATGGACTCGTAATACGGCTGGTGGTAAATCCGTCACTTTTCCGTCACTTTTGGGACAGATTAACACCTCCTCCAAAGTTAGAATAACCCCCTTAGTGTGTGTTGTAGTGGGTGAGGGTGGGGGTGGGGGTGTTGCGTGTGTATGTCCCTGTTTTTTCCCTCCCCTGTGTCGTAGGTGCAGTACTCACTGTGGTCTTCGGCGCTGGTGTTTGTGCTCCTGGTAGAGGAGCAGGAAGACTATTGTAGGTAGAATTTGGAGTTCCGAGTCCATGGTGTCCTCATTCCTCGTGGGGTGTGTAGAGGTGAGTGTTTTCCCTTCGAAATTCCTGTTTCCGCCGTGTTTTTATCCACAATGAATCCGCCCCGGAAAAGGTGGCGGATTGGCCTGTCATAATAGTGTGGGAGGTACATTGTCTCCCGCCTGTCTGTTGGCGGTTTCCACCACAGTCGTAATTGCAAAATTTTTACTGCCGGCCTGTTGGTGGTCTTACCGCCGCTTTAACACTGTCCGCCAGGGTTGTAATGACCACCAAAGTCTTTAAGCAGTAAAGTTAAGCATGTCTCTTGTCATAATGCTCAAGAAAGTAATGGTCTTTCAGCAAGAAAGAAAATGGGCAAATGCGCTGTCTTCCATCAGTAGAGTCCGGCTAAGTTAGATTTCCTAAAACTACTTCTCAAGTCCATCTTGGTCAAGGGATTGCATGTTCACACTTTGTCCAATAAAACTAAAACAGCAAATCTATTATGTCTACCAGTACTCAGTTCACATGTCACTGATTGCCTCCTCTTGTAATGTCCTCATCATCCGGCTCGTAAGGTAACAATATTGTTGCAGCTTGTTCTCCTGTCAGTTCCTCCATTGTTCTTCTCCTGAGAAAATCAGTCTTACACATATTACACTTATTGTTAACTTTAGCAAGTACAATGTCTTCTAGCAATCGGTTCTCATGAGAAAGACTTTTAGCTACAAGCACATTTACTCAGCACTTTGGAATATCACAATTAAATTCTCTAAGTAAAAGTTTTATTAATCGGCCTAGAAATACAGTTTGACATGAGGCCATGCAAGTAGGCCAAGACCTCCGCTAAGTTAAGGCCTACAATTAATAAGGCTTAATACATAATGCATAACCCTCAATATGATGTATTACTACATTAATCAAATAAAAGCTCCATGTTTCATATTAATAAGCCATTAATAAGTATACTTCGTGAACATTGACGGCCACTCACGTGGACACATTTTCAAATGCGTGCATTATTTTTCTCTATATTATTACATTGTCTAAGCAAAGCCATTACTCAGAATACATGAATATTCATCAATATTTTATTAAAACACCTGCTTTAGCAATCCCTCCTCTGATGACTTAATGTGTCATCACACTAAACTATCACTCACAATTTTTGAATCAGCTAAAATTCTGTCATTTCAATCCCTTCAAATCCTTTTTCCCTTTTCGAATTTTCCCCAAACAACTTTTCCTTTCCTTTTCTTCCCTCCTGTGATTATTCTTTGTCTTTTCTAATTGTATTATTTTACACAATTTACATATTCCCCCTATTGCAATTAGGCAAACCATGGTAATTAATACCCCCTGTATAATTTTCAATAAGATTCCTTTCCCAATGTTGCTGAGCCAATTTCCCACTGAAGCAAAACTGTGGTAGATCAAGATGTCTTTTCAGATGAAATAAAGATGTAAAAGGCGCGTAGTTCACAAGGAAGATTTATTCCAGTAAACAGGAGGTCCCATCCAGCCAAGATCCAACTGTCTGCATCTCTTCACCAAGCTCTCTCTGATGACCTCAGCCCTGACATCACATGGTTCTAATCCACTCCCAAGAGTTACATATTCCTATGTATACTACGCACCTCCCCCCTTTAACAAACAACGGAAAAACAATATATATAAAAGAAAAAACAAAAACAAAAATACATAAAGAAAGCAAAATGAGATTAAAGAGCCAACAACTAATTGAACATTTTACATTTGAGAACCACCACTCGATTGAGATTCCACATCTTGGAATCTTCTGTTCTTACCGCATTTTTAAATAACTTCACCAATTTCACAGGCTTAGATTTATACGTACCCCTGCCTTTGTTAACCGGGCCACAAATAAGTACCCAATCTCCTACTTTTACTTTGGTTACTTGTGCTGATTTTTTTGAGTCGAAATATCTCTTCCTAGTTTCTACTTTCTTTCGTTCACACTCTCTCCATTTGTCATCTGATACAATCACTCCCGACCTCGACTACATGTCGTTCGCCAAACTGGGAGATACTAAGGTACTCGGGTGTCTGGCTCTAAGTAATTCAAAAGGCGTCTTCCCCGTGGTGGAATGCGGGGAAACCCTGTATGCCTCAATCCTTTTAATTACTTCTTTTTTCCAATCCATACCATTGTCTTTGGCCAACACAATGGTTTCTTTCAACACCCTGTTGAAACGCTCTACCACGCCATTGGTTACTGGATTGTAAAGCGCACATTTCTTGTGCTGTATGGCACAGTCCGCTAAAAATCGTTCCATCTCCCTGGACACCAACTGTACCCCATTATCGGTGAGGATGGATTTTGGAAAGCCTTCTCTCCCAAACACCTCCTTCAGAAACTCAATTACATGCCTCGTCTCAATACCTCTGGTAAATTTGATCTCCGGCCACCTTGAAAAAACATCTATCAGCACCAGGAGATATACGTCCACACCCCCTCCATGAATGGGCCCCAGAATGTCTAACGCAACTTCTTCCCAGGGTTGAGCGGGGCGTTCTCTAATTTCCATGGGTTGAACCCTGGGCTTGACTGTTTTCTCACTCATTACACATTGCAAACACTCCCTAATGGTCCTCTCCACCTGCCTGTCCATTCCTGGCCACCAATATGTCAATCACAAATGCCCTTTGGTTTTGGAAATACCTTGATGACCCAAGTGGGCAAGAGAAATAAGCTCTTGTCTAAGCGTGGTAGGAGGAATTAGCCTTGTGCCCCTAAACAGTAGGCCGTCTCTATTTGACAATTCCCCTCTTACATGCCAAAACTTCTGTGTCTCTACACTCCCATCATTTTTGTTTAGCCAATCTTTCTCTAGCAAGGAAAGCACTTCTACTACCGTACTATCGAAAGCACATTCTCTCCTCCATCTCTCTTCTGTCACCACATTGTCATCAAAGCTACTCCCTCCTATTTCACATATTGCTTCACCGTCTAAATCATCACTCCCTTCTCTTTCCTGACCGTTACCTGTAGACTGTACCAACCTGGATAATGTGTCAGCAACCATGTTCTGCACTCCAGGAATGTATTTCACTTCAAAATCAAAATCCTGTAACGACATCACCCACTTTGTGATCCTGCTTGATATTGCATCAACCCCTTTCCTCTTATATATCTCACATGGTGGTTTATGATATGTCCTGACTTCAAATTTGCTGCCCCACAATAGGTTTTTAAGTTTCTTCACCGCCGAATGTACTGCCAATGCTTCTTTCTCTATAACCCAGTAATTCAGCTCAGCATTTTTTAAAGCTCGTGACAAAAACAAAACTACTTCCTCACACTTATGGTTACCTTGCTGAAGCACAGCCCCAAAACCTTTCGCACTGGCGTCAGTAATTAGAACTGAAGGGAGATTAGGATTGAAATTTTTTAGTTTAGGAGCACAAACTAACTTCTCCTTGACGTCTCTGAATTCAGTTTCACAATCTTTGCACCACACAAATTCCACACCTTTTCGCAACAGCCTCCTCATATTCACACAAATGTCTGCAAAATTCTTGATAAACTTCCCATAGTACTCAGCCATTCCAATAAACTTCATCAGTTCTTCCTTATTTGAAGGAGATTGTAAATTCTTAATGGTATCTACTAATTCTCTCTTCGGTGATATGCCTTCTCCCGTGACCATGTGACCTAAGTATTCAATGGAGTCCCTCTGGAATTTACACTTCTCCATTTTTATGGTTAGGCCACACTCTCTCAGCCTCATCAAAACTCTACATACCCTCTCTTCATGTTCAGCATCATCTTTCCCAAATACCAAAACATCATCTTGATATATTCTTACACCCTCAAATCCCTTCAAAACTCTTTCCAACATTCTTTGAAAGACTGACGCTGCAGAAATCAGGCCGAATGGCAACCTTGTGTATCTAAATGTTCCAAATGGAGTCACAAAGGCAGTAAGATTTTTAGATTCTTCAGTTAGTCTGATTTGATGATATGCCGACGTTAAGTCTATGGTGGAGAAAACCTTTGCTCCTTGTAACAACATCAACATGTCTGAAATGTTCGGTAGGGGATATCTATCCACTATTACGTTTTTGTTCAGTTCTCTTAAGTCCACACACGAGCGTAGACTGCCATTCGCCTTCCTGGCTGCAACGACTGGTGCCAACCATTCAGTTCCTTCAACTTTCTCACTAATTCCTTCTTTCCAAAGTCTCTCCAGTTCCCCCCTCATTTCTTCACGCAAGGCCACGGTACACCACGAACTTTACTACACACCGGCTTAGCTCCCTCCTTGAGGTGTATATGATGAGAATAGTTCCGATGCCTCCAGCACCGCTGAACAGGGCACCGCCGCCTAAAGCACCGCTGAACAGGGCACCGCCGTCTCAAGCACCGCTGGCCCATGAGTGTCAAGGGCACTGACGCTACTGAGTCAGTCATGGGCAGAATGAAGCACTCTGGGCACAAGGCCCCCTCCAGAACCAGTGGAGAGATACATCCACTACCTCTGTCCTTAGCAGGATGAAGCACTCTGGGCACAAGGCCCCCTCCAGAACCAGTGGAGAGATACATCCACCACCTCTGTCCTTAGCAGGATGAAGCACTCTGGGCACCATGCCCCCTCCAGAACCAGTGGAGACTGTTACCCACTTGAGACTGTGGCTTTGCACTCCCCAGGATGGAACAGTGGGCAACCCACCCACTGTAGAGACTTGAGAGACTGTGGCTTTGCACTCCTCAGGATTGAACAGTGGGCAAGCCACCCACTGTAGAGACTTGAGAGACTGTGGCTTTTCACTCCCCAGGATTGAACAGTGGGCAAGCCACCCACTGTAGAGACTTGAGAGACTGTGGCTTTGCAGTCCCCAGGATATAGCAGTGGGCAACCCACCCACTGTAGAGACTTGAGAGATTGTGGCTTTGCACTCCCCAGGATTGAACAGTGGGCAAGCCACCCACTGTAGAGACTTGAGAGACTGTGGCTTTGCACTCCCCAGGATTGAACAGTGGGTAACCCACCCACTGTAGAGACTTGAGAGACTGTGGCTTTGCACTCCCCAGGTTTGAACAGTGGGCAACCCACCCACTGTAGAGACTTAAGAGACTGTGGCTTTGCACTCCCCAGGACTGAACAGTGGGCAACCCACCCACTGTAGAGACTTAAGAGACTGTTGCTTTACACTCCCCAGGATTGAACATTGGGCATGTGGCCCCCTCGTGGATTTGGCGTTGTGCACTCAAGCGGCTGAGGTGCCACCCTTTTCCCTCTCCCTTGAGGTGCCTGTTTAGTTGCTGTCTGATGCCCCTGCAGTGTTCTCTCCATCATGATCGGGGATTTTGTGTGGGCCTCGACCATACCGTGTGGGCCCAGTGTTCCACGGACTTAATTGGAGCACTACCTGGACTACTATGCTTGGTATATATTTTGTAAATTGTGTATATATATATATTTTTGCCTACTTGATTTTAATATATTACAATGGTTACACTCATTTTCTATTGTCTTTGCATTCTTCCGGGGGGTTTGGGGTGTATAACTGTGATGTATTAATATGCATTAGTGTGTGTTGTAGTGGGTGAGGGTGGGGGTGGGGGTGTTGCGTGTGTATGTCCCTGTTTTTTCCCTCCCCTGTGTCGTAGGTGCAGTACTCACCGTGGTCTTCGGCGCTGGCGTTCGTGCTCCTGGTAGAGGAGCAGGAAGACTATTGCAGGTAGAATTTGGAGTTCCTAGTCCATGGTGTCCTCATTCCTCGTGGGGTGTGTAGAGGTGAGTGTTTTCCCTTCGAAATTCCTGTTTCCGCCGTGTTTTTATCCACAATGAATCCGCCCCGGAAAAGGTGGCGGATTGGCCTGTCATAATAGTGTGGGAGGTACATTGTCTCCCGCCTGTCTGTTGGCGGTGACCGCCACGATGTTTGTTTGTACTGCCGTGGCGGTCGGAGTGTTAAAGTGGCTGTCTTTGTTGGCGGTTTCCACCACAGTCGTAATTGCAAAATTTTTACTGCCGGCCTGTTGGTGGTCTTACTGCCGCTTTAACACTGTCCGCCAGGGTTGTAATGACCACCAAAGTCTTTAAGCAGTAAAGTTAAGCATGTCTCTTGTCATGATGCTCAAGAAAGTAACGGTCTTTCAGCAAGAAAGAAAATGGGCAAATGCGCTGTCTTTTATCAGTAGAGTCCGGCTAAGTTAGATTTCCTAAAACTACTTCTCAAGTCCATCTTGGTCAAGGGATTGCATGTTCACACTTTGTCCAATAAAACTAAAACAGCAAATCTATTATGTCTACCAGTAATCAGTTCAGATGTCACTGATTGCCTCCTCTTGTAATGTCCTCATCATCCGGCTCGTCAGGTAACAATATTGTTGCAGCTTGTACTCCTGTCAGTTCCTCCATTGTTCTTCTCCTGAGAAAGTCAGTCTTACACATATTACACTTATTGTTAACTTTAGCAAGTACAATGTCTTCTAGCAATCGGTTCTCATGAGAAAGACTTTTAGCTACAAGCACATTTACTCAGCACTTTGGAATATCACAATTAAATTCTCTAAGTAAATGTTTTATTAATCGGCCTAGAAATACAGTTTGACATGAGGCCATGCAAGTAGGCCAAGACCTCCGCTAAGTTAAGGCCTACAATTAATAAGGCTTAATACATAATGCATAACCCTCAATATGATGTATTACTACATTAATCAAATAAAAGCTCCATGTTTCATATTAATAAGCCATTAATAAGTATACTTCGTGAACATTGACGGCCACTCACGTGGACACATTTTCAAATGCGTGCATTATTTTTCTCTATATTATTACATTGTCTAAGCAAACCCATTACTCAGAATACATGAATATTCATCAATATTTTATTAAAACACCTGCTTTAGCAATCCCTCCTCTGATGACTTAGGGGGTCATTCCGACCCCGGCGGTCAAGGACCGCCGGGGATGCGGGAGCACCGCCAACAGGCTGGCGGTGCCCCGCAGTGCATTCTGACCGCGGCGGTTTGGCCGCGGTCAGAACAGGAAAACCGGCGGTCTCCCGCCGGTTTTCCGTTGCCCTCAGGAATCCTCCATGGCGGCGCAGCTTGCTGCGCCGCCATGGGGATTCCGACACCCCATACCACCATCCTGTTCCTGGCGGTTCGCCCGCCAGGAACAGGATGGCGGTATGGGGTGTTGTGGGGCCCCTGGGGGCCCCTGCAGTGCCCATGCCAATGGCATGGGCACTGCAGGGGCCCCCGTAAGAGGGCCCCACAAAGAATTTCAGTGTCTGCTCAGCAGACACTGAAATTCGCGACGGGTGCAACTGCACCCGTCGCACCTTCCCACTCCGCCGGCTCCATTCGGAGCCGGCTTCCTCGTGGGAAGGGGTTTCCCGCTGGGCTGGCTGGCGGCCTTCTGTCGGTCGCCTGCCAGCCCAGCGGAAAAGCCAGAATGGCCTCCGTAGTCTTTAGACCGCGGAGCGGCCATATGGCGGTTCCCTCCAGGCGGGCGGCTCCCGCCGCCCGCCGGGATCTGAATGACCCCCTTAATGTGTCATCACACTAAACTATCACTCACAATTTTTGAATCAGCTAAAATTCTGTCATTTCAATCCCTTCAAATCCTTTTTCCCTTTTCGAATTTTCCCCAAACAACTTTTCCTTTCCTTTTCTTCCCTCCTGTGATTATTCTTTGTCTTTTCTAATTGTATTATTTTACACAATTTACATATTCCCCCTATTGCAATTAGGCAAACCATGGTAATTAATACCCCCTGTATAATTTTCAATAAGATTCCTTTCCCAATGTTGCTGAGCCAATTTCCCACTGAAGCAAAACTGTGGTAGATCAAGATGTCTTTTCAGATGAAATAAAGATGTAAAAGGCGCGTAGTTCACAATGAAGATTTATTCCAGTAAACAGGAGGTCCCATCCAGCCAAGATCCAACTGCCTGCATCTCTTCACCAAGCTCTCTCTGATGACCTCAGCCCTGACATCACATTGTTCTAATCCACTCCCAAGAGTTACATATTCCTATGTATACTACGCACCTCCCCCCTTTAACAAACAACGGAAAAACAATATATATAAAAGAAAAAACAAAAACAAAAATACATAAAGAAAGCAAAATGAGATTAAAGAGCCAACAACTAATTGAACATTTTACATTTGAGAACCACCACTCGATTGAGATTCCACATCTTGGAATCTTCTGTTCTTACCGCATTTTTAAATAACTTCACCAATTTCACAGGCTTAGATTTATACGTACCCCTGCCTTTGTTAACCGGGCCACGAATAAGTACCCAATCTCCTACTTTTACTTTGGTTACTTGTGCTGATTTTTTTGAGTCGAAATATCTCTTCCTAGCTTCTACTTTCTTTCGTTCACACTCTCTCCATTTGTCATCTGATACAATCACTCCTGACCTCGACTCCATGTCGTTTGCCAAACTGGGAGATACTAAGGTATTCGGGTGTCTGGCTCTAAGTAATTCAAAAGGCGTCTTCCCCGTGGTGGAATGCGGGGAAACCCTGTATGCCTCAATCCTTTTAATTACTTCTTTTTTCCAATCCATACCATTGTCTTTGGCCAACACAATGGTTTCTTTCAACACCCTGTTGAAACGCTCTACCACGCCATTGGTTACTGGATGGTAAAGCGCACATTTCTTGTGCTGTATGGCACAGTCCGCTAAAAATCGTTCCATCTCCCTGGACACCAACTGTACCCCATTATCGGTGAGGATGGATTTTGGAAAGCCTTCTCTCCCAAACACCTCCTTCAGAAACTCAATTACATGCCTCGTCTCAATACCTCTGGTAAATTTGATCTCCGGCCACCTTGAAAAAACATCTATCAGCACCAGGAGATATACGTCCACACCCCCTCCATGAATGGGCCCCAGAATGTCTAACGCAACTTCTTCCCAGGGTTGAGCGGGGCGTTCTCTAATTTCCATGGGTTGAACCCTGGGCTTGACTGTTTTCTCACTCATTACACATTGCAAACACTCCCTAATGGTCCTCTCCACCTGCCTGTCCGTTCCTGGCCACCAATATGTCAATCACAAATGCCCTTTGGTTTTGGAAATACCTTGATGACCCAAGTGGGCAAGAGAAATAAGCTCTTGTGTTAAGCGTGGTAGGAGGAATTAGCCTTGTGCCCCTAAACAGTAGGCCGTCTCTATTTGACAATTCCCCTCTTACATGCCAAAACTTCTGTCTCTACACTCCCATCATTTTTGTTTAGCCAATCTTTCTCTAGCAAGGAAAGCACTTCTACTACTGTACTATCTAAAGCACATTCTCTCCTCCATCTCTCTTCTGTCACCACATTGTCATCAAAGCTACTCCCTCCTATTTCACATACTGCTTCACCGTCTAAATCATCACTCCCTTCTCTTTCCTGACCGTTACCTGTAGACTGTACCAACCTGGATAATGTGTCAGCAACCATGTTCTGCACTCCAGGAATGTATTTCACTTCAAAATCAAAATCCTGTAACGACATCACCCACTTTGTGATCCTGCTTGATATAGCATCAACCCCTTTCCTCTTATATATCTCACATAGTGGTTTATGATCTGTCCTGACTTCAAATTTGCTGCCCCACAATAGGTTTTTAAGTTTCTTCACCGCCGAATGTACTGCCAATGCTTCTTTCTCTATAACCCAGTAATTCAGCTCAGCATTTTTTAAAGCTCGTGACAAAAACAAAACTACTTCCTCACACTTATGGTTACCTTGCTGAAGCACAGCCCCAAAACCTTTCGCACTGGCGTCAGTAATTAGAACTGAAGGGAGATTAGGATTGAATTTTTTTTAGTTTAGGAGCACAAACTAACTTCTCCTTGACGTCTCTGAATTCTCTTTCACAATCTTTGCACCACACAAATTCCACACCTTTTCGCAACAGCCTCCTCATATTCACACAAATGTCTGCAAAATTCTTGATAAACTTCCCATAGTACTCAGCCATTCCAATAAACTTCATCAGTTCTTCCTTATTTGAAGGAGATTGTAAATTCTTAATGGTATCTACTAATTCTCTCTTCAGTGACAATCCTTCTCCCGTGACCATGTGACCTAAGTATTCAATGGAGTCCCTCTGGAATTTACACTTCTCCATTTTTATGGTTAGGCCACACTCTCTCAGCCTCATCAAAACTCTACATACCCTCTCTTCATGTTCAGCATCATCTTTCCCAAATACCAAAACATCATCTTGATATATTCTTACACCCTCAAATCCCTTCAAAACTCTTTCCAACATTCTTTGAAAGACTGACGCTGCAGAAATCAGGCCGAATGGCAACCTTGTGTATCTAAATGTTCCAAATGGAGTCACAAAGGCAGTAAGATTTTTAGATTCTTCAGTTAGTCTGATTTGATGATATGCCGACGTTAAGTCTATGGTGGAGAAAACCTTTGCTCCTTGTAACAACATCAACATGTCTGAAATGTTCGGTAGGGGATATCTATCCACTATTACGTTTTTGTTCAGTTCTCTTAAGTCCACACACGAGCGTAGACTGCCATTCGCCTTCCTGGCTGCAACGACTGGTGCCAACCATTCAGTTCCTTCAACTTTCTCACTAATTCCTTCTTTCCAAAGTCTCTCCAGTTCCCCCTTCATTTCTTCACGCAAGGCCACGGTACACCACAAACTTTACTACACACCGGCTTAGCTCCCTCCTTGAGGTGTATATGATGAGAATAGTTCCGAAGACACCCTAGTTTGTTTTGAAACACAAAAGGAACCTTCAGTTTTAGTTTCTCCACAAAGTCACTGTCTTTTTTGATTTGCTGGCCACCAGACTCATCATGTTCCTTAATCTCGTTTATCTCATCTTGATCTTTGATCTTCACAGGAGGATCATTATTAGGATCAAGTATCACCCCAAGTTCTTTCTGATGAAACCACCTCAGGATACTGTCTCCTTTTTTTGATACATAGATCTTTGCATTGATAAACTTGTGTTTGAATTCTAGTAAACCTCTAAAGTACCCATACAGTTTGATAGGTTTTCCACCATACACACGAGTAGTGATATCAGGTTTGTATAGCTTGACTTTGTTTAAAAGTTTTCCTACGTAGAACTCCTTTGATATGATGGTAATCTTAGCTCCAGAGTCAAAAAGAACCTTGGTCCTTTCACCATCTACCAGAATTTCATCAATGGGTCCTTGCCTCCCATTGCTGACTTGAAGAATAATTTGACCACACTCAAAATCATCTCCATCCATGTTATTTGAATCATCATTAACTTCATAGATACCTCCTTTCCTACTTTTGGTCCTGCAGACACTGGCAAAGTGACCTTTCTTTTTGCACAAATTGCATGTTGCCTTAATAGCAGGGCAATTTCTATCATTCGCCATTTAGCCCTGCTTGCCACAACGAAAACATTTCCCTTGAAAGCTTTTCTGTTCCTTTCTGTAATTTTGTTTCAGAGAGATTTCATGTTTGTCTCCATGACTCTTGATGAGGTGTACAGAGTCACATTTGTTTTCCTCTTTCTTAATAGCCTCGATACATTTGAGCGAATGTTCAATCTTCTTTGCCAGTACTACAACCTCATCTAGTGTCGGATCATCCTTTTGCCAAATCTCCTCTCTGACCTTCTCTATGTGACAGCCCAGCATAAACTGATCCCTGATTCTCTCATCCAAGAGCGGTCCAAATTTGCACGATGATGCCAGTTTCCTAAGGGCTGTGTATAACTCTCCACGGTTTCACACTCTTCTTGGTTTCTCCTGCCAAAGTGGTATCTTTCGAGTATGGTTCTAGCCTTTGGAAGATAATGTCTATCCAACTTTTCTATGCAAGTCTCATATTCATTTAGGTTCTCGTCAAATATGTCTGGAAGATTGTCAAAAACTTCCTGACCCTCTGACCCTAAACAATGCAACAATAATGCAGTTTTCCTTTCAATGCTAAGTGATGCACCACACACCTTTGCGTACCTCTCAAAAACTTTCTTCCACATTTTATGGGAGGTTCTCCTGGCAGAGCCAAAGAAAACGAGGGTGCAGTGACATTCTGCATAATTACGTGTTCTAAATTACAATCTTATGTCTCTGAATCCCTTTATTTTAATTTTTTTTATAATTATGACACATTCTATTTCAGGTTGATAAATAGTTGGCAGGAAGGTATGAGCGAACTAGGCACATCTGCTACATTTAAAGTATCTTTGTGATTGGTAAAAGAAAACAGATGGCCTTCCCTTTTTTTTAACAAATGCTTTCAATATTAAAGAAAGCTGTATCATACACTGGCCAACTTTTGGTGAACCGATCCAGGCATCTCTGTTAAAAATTCTGGTTTGAAACAGCTGACGCGCGAAGCTTGTGCGTCTGAGCTGCTGTTCAGCCGACTGGTTTCTTGGTAGTTATTTATAGTTATTGTGGATTTAACCGATCCAAGCGTCTCTGTAAAATTACGGCTTGGAACAGCTGACGCGCAGTACGTGTGCGTCTCAGCTGCTGTTCAGCCGACACAGCTCATACGCAGCTCCACTGCTCCGCTGCTGTACGGTTTCCATGGAAACTCATACGCAGCTCAGCTGATTAGTTAAAACGAAAGGCACGCGTCGAGCCGGCGCACGCTCAGCTGATTAGTTAAAAAGAAACGCACGCGGAGAGTAGGCACGCGTGAACCTCCCTCTCAAAAAAAAACAATAAATACGGGGCGTTCAGAGGACAAAATTAAAACAGGAAAACAAAAAAAAACGGTTTGTTTTTTTGTTTAAAAAAAACGAAAGACACCTTTTCCTGTTATTCCTCCTTGAATTCTGAGTCAAAGTACTTTGTTGAGACCTCCATGTAACCAACCAAATGGATGACGTTGAAAGCTAAAAACAAACGCATACCATCCTCGTCTCCAGTGTGGTAGATCAAGATGTCTTTTCAGATGAAATAAAGATGTAAAAGGCATGTAGTTCACAAGGAAGATTTATTCCAGTAAACAGGAGGTCCCATCCAGCCAAGATCCAAATGCCTGCATCTCCTCACCAGCTCTCTCTGACGACCTCAGCCCTGACATCACATGATTCTAATCCACTCCCAAGAGTTCCATATTCCTATGTATACTACAAAAACCTTTCCCAACTTTCTCGCAAACACCAGGTTCTTTCAGTTCCTTCAAATCAGCACTTCCATTGGTTAGGTTAGTTAGCTTCTAATTTCTTTACTATTATCAGGAATGAACGAACAACAATTACTAGAATTAAGCATCCTACAAGCTCCGCTATCCTTTGCTAAAAGAATTTCTAAAGCAAGACTATTCTGAAGAGTCATAGATTTTTCAGCAGCTAATTCAGTATCTGTCAGGAGTATGGGTCCTGAAAAGTTTGTCAGCATATTATCCACAATAGTAGACAACTTTGAATCTTTATTGAATTCAGAACAACTCCCACTGAAGGAATTATTGCTCCAAGTATATCTACCACTATACCAGTAGGAGACTCTCTCCTCAGTCTTATATGATGTAATTCAGTCACTTTTGGAAACTTCTTCAAGTCATGCATTTGAAAAATCTTTGGGAAAACTATTCCCAAATAACATGTCCTATACCATCCTCTTGGAAGACGTTAATATGCATTAGGACAACAGATGTTATATATCCCAGGAATCGCTGAATCCAGTCCACTCAACATAAATGTCCATTTACTCTGAAACAAACACACATGTCTACATTCACCTGTTCACACAAATAAAGTGTCAGTGTGTGATTTAGGCATATATATACAAAGTTTCCCTATGTGTTGCGCATCTAGAGCTAATTTCCCCTGTGTTTTAATTGCACTATAAGCATAATCATTCTTGTAAGTCCTTCTCTCTAAGCCTTTTTCTAACCTCTCGTTCAACGTCTTTCTCCTGTCATCTGTGTGATCTATGAAGCTCCTCTCTAAAGGTGTAAGCAAGCATGTTAAATTGTTGCATTGTGCATGAGCCATGCCAAATGTTAATGTAGGTTCTAAGAAACCTCTAATTAGTTCTATGTCATTATCCTTAGCTACTCTACTCAAATACTTAATTATAGGGACAAACAGAAAACGCAATATTATAGTTGGAGCAGAAATACTGGATGTACTCCTGGTTATAGAATGTTGTCAGTAACAAACTACAACTTATCCCATAGATGAGAGGCAAACTGTGATAAGTAACTCCTTCTTTGATTGATGAAGGAATCTGCTTACGCACATACCAATTCTTTGCATTTATCATCTCAACATAATCATTCAGCAAGCGATAGAAGACATTAGAAGACAGTTCTCCTTGGGCAAGAGTACCCTCATGCAAATACTTCTCATCTAACGTAAACTCCCTATTGCTGTTAGTGCAGTGGTTGTTTCAAAAGCAGAAGTATGGTTGTCTTTTCCCTTATCAAGAACAGTCATTCCCACAATCAATACCACAAACAATATCCCACATATAATCGTCAAACCAATACTCATATATTTACAGCGCCTATTTTTCCTACCCTGCTGGCTAATGCCACTCATGATCTGTAAAGAATCGGAAAGCAGAAGAGAAATTTAGAAACAGGGCAGCAAAAATCAAAACAAAAACTTCATTCAGCAGTTATTTACAACTCTCATTCTTTCTTCCAGTATTCCTTGTCAAAATCGGTAAGCATCTTGTCAAAACCAGATTTCAAAAAGTCAAATCAGGTTATTAAGGGGGTCATTCTGACCCTGGCGGTCGGTGAAAAAGCGGCGGCCAACCCGTAAACAGGCCGGCGGTCAAAAAAATGGAATTCTAACCCTGGCGGGAACCGCCAACACAGGCCGCAACTTTAACACTCCGACCGCCACGGCGGGACCGACAAACAGCGCGGCGGTCACCGCCAACAGGCAGGTGGCAGACAATGTACCGCCCACCCTATCACAACTCACCAATCCGCCACCTTTTCCGGGGCGGGAGCCCCGCCGATAAAAACACGGCGGAAACAGACTACGAACGGGAAAACGCTCACCTATACACACTCCACGAGGAAGGAGGACAGCATGGAGCCTGAATTACACATCCTACTAGCCATTGTCTACCTGCTCATCTACCAGGAGTACGAACGCCGGCGCAGACGACAATGGTGAGTACTGCACCTACGACACAGGCAAGGGGGGATGAGGAAAGCTTACGGGCACACACATGCGCCATACACCCACCACAAATACCTACACCCCAATGCCGAGCAACAAGTCAGAGTGACACCACACAAACCCCCCGGAATAATGCAAAGACACAATTTAAATGATCGATAAAATATATGTATAAATAGCTCCATTGAAGGAATGGCAAATATGCCATATAAAAGATACAAAAATAAGGAATGAACATAGGCAACAATATATCCTTGGTCAAAAAGTCCAGCACATTCTGTCAAAGTTCCATAGTCCGTGGGCCAATGTGCACAAACACATGGGCAAAGCCCACACAGGAGACCAGATACCATTGGAGAGAACACTGCAGGGGCATCAGATGATAAAACTACAGGCACCTCAGGGGGAAGGGAAGGGGGGGCACCTCAGCCACATGAGTCCACGACGCCAGATCCACGAGGGGCCTCCATGCCCACTGTCCCATCCTGGGGAGTGCAAAGCCACAGTCTCTCAAGTGTCTACAGTGGGAGGCTTGCCAACTGGACCATCCTGGGGAGTGCAAAGCCACAGTCCATCAGATGGATTACCGACTCCACTGTTATTGGAGGAGGCATGGTGCCCAGAGTGCTTCCTGAAGCCCTGCTCGACACAGAACCGGCACTGTCAATGGGCCAGCGGTGCTTGAGATGAAGGGCCGAGCGGTGCTTGACAGGAAGGGCCCAGCGGAGCGGTGCTTGACAGGAAGGGACCAGCGGAGCAGTGCTTGACAGGAAGGGCCCAGCGGAGCGGTGCCTGACAGGAGACGGCGGGGCCCAGCGGAGCGGTGCTTGACAGGAAGGGCCCAGCGGAGCGGTGCTTGAGATGGCGGGGCCCAGCGGAGCGGTGCTTGAGATGAAGGGTCCAGCGGAGCGGTGCTTGACAGGAAGGGCCCAGCGGAGCGGTGCTTGAGACGGCAGGGCCCAGCGGTGCAGTGCTTGAGATGAAGGACCCAGCGGAGCGGTGCTTGACAGGAAGGGCCCAGCGGAGCGGTGCTTGAGACGGCGGGGCCCAGTGGAGCAGTTCTTGTCCCGGCGGGGCCCTGTTCAGCGGTTCTTGTCCCGGCGGGGCCCTGTTCAGCGGTTCTTGTCCCGGCGGGGCCCTGTTCAGCGGTGCTCCTCCCGGCGGGGCCCTGTTCAGCGGTTCTTGTCCCGGCGGGGCCCTGTTCAGCGGTTCTTGTCCCGGCGGGGCCCTGTTCAGCGGTGCTCCTCCCGGCGGGGCCCTGTTCAGTGGTTCTCCTCCCGGCGGGGCCCTGTTCAGCGGTGCTTGTCCTGTGTGTCTAGGGAGCCAGACCTGGGCAAGACTTCCCGCTCATTCACCATCCGAGCTTGCGGTCGCGGCGCCCTCCTGTGATGGAGTCCTGGGCCCGTGGGTGTCGTCCGTCACACCCGGAAAGGGGCTGGTGGGGCCCTCCTGGGCAGCTCGCCTGCTGCCAGACTTCTCCGCCCTGCTGCCCTTGCCCTCCTTCGCTGGAGCTCTGTGGCCCTTGCCTCCCTTGGATGATGTGGCAGGTGACGGGGCAATGCTACTGTCCTTGGTGGCAGCCGTCTCAGGCTTGTCGCGCCGGCCCTTCTTCTTTTTTGTCCTCTTCCCAGGGGGGGGCTGGCTGTCCCCTTGCTGCTGGCCGATGTTCCTGCCCTAGGATCTGGTGGACTCCAATAGCCCTGCACTATGGTCACAGTAGATGCAGGGCTGGTGGTGGCTGAGGTGCTTTTATTACTCTAACCAGATGGAGGGGGTGGGTCAGGGATTGGAATGAGCTCAAGGTTGGAAAGGAAAAGGACTTGGGAAGGACAGGGACGGGTAGCTGTAGTGGGTATGGGAGTGGAGGAAGAGGATGTGGTTGTAGGAGAGTCAAGTGTGCTGTCTTTGGGTGCTGGTGCTTGTGACGGAGGCTGTCGTGAGGTGGATGGCTGTTGGGTGGGTGGCTGCCTGCGTTTGTGTGCTTTGGAAGAGGGGGTGACAGACACACTGGGAGAGGACACAGTGGACGTGTAAATGGCAGTGGGGGTGGTGACTGCACGTGTGCGGACTGTAATGGAGGGTGTGCTGGTGATGGAAGTACTGGCTGATGGTGGTGTGCATGCAGGTGTGAGTGGAGACGTCACAGGGAGGGAGGAGGGAGATGAGGAGGTGGGGGACACAGAGGTGGTAGTGACTGTTGCCATGTCTGCATCTGGATGTTGCTTGGGTGAATGCTTGTGGGATCTGTGGTGCTTATGTCTGGATGAGCTGCCCTTGGGTGTAGAGGTGTGTGCAGGCTGGTCTGATGGTGTGGATGGGATAGGCAGAGGAACAGGAGACTGGGACTGGGTGGAGGGAGTAAGAAGAGGGAGGCTGGAGACAGGGACAATGGCTGCCGTCAGTGCTGAGGCCAGAGCGTTGAACGATCGCTGATGGGCAGCCTGACCCGAATGAAAGCCCTCCAGGTATGCATTGCTCCGATGCACCTCCCTTTCTACACCCTGGATGGCATTCAAAAGGGTAGACTGCCCAACAATGAGTGTCCTGAGGAGGTCAATGACCTCCTCACTGAGGGCAGCAGGGGTAACTGGGGCAGGGCCTGAGGTGCCTGGGGCGAAGGAGATGCCCGCCTTCCTGGGCGTGCGGGCACGGATCGAAGGCTGAGGGGCTGCTGGGAGGGCGGGGCTGGTGCGCTGGGTGGCGGCTGTACCTGTTGTGGCGGTGGGCACGGATGTTGCCGCCACCGCTAGGGAGCTCCCTTCCGAGGACGTGTCGGTGTCGCTGATGTCTCCACGGGTCCCCGTTGTGGAGCTCCACTCGCCCTCCGTCTCACTGGTGTACTCGGAGTCTGTTGTATGGCCCTCTGGGGCCATGTGAGATGCAGCTCCCTCGTGCGCCGATGCCACTTCTCCTCCGCCTGATGATGCTAATGCACACATGAACAGGAAGACAAAGAAAATGGGGGGGGGGGGAGAAATGAAGACAGGTTGAGTGCATGCATTGGCAACACCGTTGGCGGAGAGGACAGACACAGAAGCCCCCTGAACTAGGCCGCGCAATGGGGGTACACTACTCAGTTATTGTGACTAGGCCTACGGGTCTATGGACGACAGATGCACACATGGGTGGGGCCGGACCATGGCTAGCTGTACTTGGCACCCTACAGAGGTGGGGGGCGGGGGCACAGGGCCGTGTCTAACGGAGGGGCCTAGCCTACAGTATGCGCCCTGGCCTGGAGATAGCCACAGCCCTCCTCCCCCACCCAGACACCTTCACTGCACGCAAAGATAGCAGAATGTGCTGATACTCACCCCCTTGTGTCTGCTGTGATGTCCTCACGCGCCCATCCAAATCGGGGTAGGCCACCGCCAGGATCCGGGACATCAGGGGGGTCAATTGCCGGCTGGCACCCCTCCTACGTTGGGAGGCCATCCCCAGCAGAGACTCGGCGGTCTTTCTGGTCCCGCGGCGGATGTCCTCCCACCTCTTTCGGCAGTGGGTGACCTGTCTGTTGTGGACCCCCAGGGCCCAGACGTCCTTGGCGATGGCACGCCAAATGTCGATCTTCTGATGGGCGCTGACCTATGTGACATGTACAGGGTGGTAAAGGAAATCGTATCAGTTTTCTGCCTGGTCAATGTGAGTGGCCCCCCCCTCCCCATCCTTGCCATGTGGCACATGCTCTCATCTTTCGTACGTTGCACTCCTCATTCGCTCCCCTCCCCACCATCTTACATACACCCCACTCAACACAAGCATAGCACATTCAATGTGCACCCTGTGTACTAACCTGTTGGTCTGGAGGACCGTAGAGTAGCGCATACTGGGGGATGACCCCATCAACAAGTTTCTCCAATTCTTCGGCAGTGAAGGCAGGGGCCCTTTCCCCAGTCGCAGCAGCCATTGTATCTCCCAGACCGAGGTCACAGCAGCACTTGCAGTATAGGTCCTCTCCTGTGGATGATCAGGTCTCGAGTGATTAATCAGATAGAAAATGGCGGTCACGGCCGCGGCGGTGCGTACCGCGGCGGTGCGTACCGCGACCGCCGCCGCACATCGTCATTGGCTCCTGAGACCCATAGGGTTCAATGTTAACCAATGCTGCTATGCGCCGCGGTCTTCGACCGCCTACCGCCACAGTGTGCCACGCCAGCGCAGTGACCTCACATCCCACTGTCACACTTCACAGGTCAGGCAGCCGCCATTTCAAGGGCCCACATGGCATGATTTCTACTGCGTCACACAGGCCTAGGCCTTGCATTGCCACTCATACATGCCGTTCCATGCATAGCGATTCGTGTACTGTGCAAGCTGTGTGAACTAACCTGTGGGTTGCTTGACTCTGGGCTCCATGTTGTCCTTCCTAGGCACCGTCCGCTGGGACTTGCGAGGAGAAGGATGAATCCTCCCGTGTACCGACCGCTGGTGGACCTATCAACAATGGAAGAACGACATATCATACTTACATACCGGCTTGACAGAGCAACTATACATGAACTATGTGCCCAGCTGGAGCCAGACCTGATGTCACCCATCCGCCAACCCACGGGGATTCCCCCTCTGGTGCAGGTTCTGTCAGTACTCCATTTTTTGGCAAGTGGGTCTTTTCAGACAACAGTGGCCCTATCATCTGGGATGTCTCAGCCTATGTTTTCTAAGGTTTTGTCCAGAGTGTTGTCTGCCCTGATGAAATACATGCGGAGCTACATTATTTTCCCTGAGGTGGGCGAATTGGCTACAGTGAAGGGTGATTTCTATGCCCTTGGACATATCCCCAACATCATTGGTGCCATTGATGGGACCCATGTGGCTTTGGTTCCCCCCAAAGAAAGTGAGGAGGTGTACAGAAACAGAAAAAGTTATCATTCGATGAATGTCCAGGTGGTCTGTTTGGCTGACCAGTACATCTCCCATGTAAATGCCAAGTTCCCTGGGTCAGTGCATGACGCGTATGTCATGCGAAATAGCAGCATCCCTTATGTGATGGAACAGCTACAGAGACACGGTGTGTGGCTAATTGGTGACTCTGGTTACCCCAACCTGTCGTGGCTACTGACCCCAGTGAGGAATCCCCGGACCAGGGCACAGGAACGGTACAATGAGGCCCATGGGCGATCTAGGAGGATCATAGAAAGGACCTTTGGGGTCCTGAAGGCCAGGTTTAGGTGCCTGCATATGACAGGGCGATCCCTCATGTACTCACCAAAGAAGGTGTGCCAGATCATCGTGGCCTGCTGTATGCTTCACAATCTTGCATTGCGACGCCAGGTGCCTTTTCTGCAGGAGGATGGTCCAGATGGTGGTGTTGTTGCAGCTGTGGAGCCTGTGGAGAGTGAAGAGGAGGAAGACGACGGGGACGACACGGACAACAGGGATACAGTCATACAACAATACTTTCAGTAGCACACAGGTAAGAAACAGCCACCCCAATTTACATTTACTTGAGGCCTCATGCGTCTCCACTGTCTGTGTTTCCCCCCAGTTCCTGTTAACCGATTTGTGAATTTCCCTTCCCTTTTCAGAGCTGTATGACCCACTGCCTGACTTCAGCTTTGTTTGCACATGGACTAAAGCTTATTGAAATTGGTATGTTGTCATCACAAAGTAACTGGACATTATTGCACCGTTATGTGTAATACATTTGTTAAGAATACAAGCAGACTCCTGTTTTTTTATGTGGAATAAGTGATTTATTTTAAGTGCGACATATAGGTAAATGATTGGGAAGCGGGGATGGGTGGGGGTAGAGTAATGTCCACGGCAGAGTCCAGTTCTCAGTCACACAGGTGCATTGTCCATATGCCTGTGGAAGGATGGAGCAAGGGCAGTTCAAGGTTGGACAGGGTGACAATGTGGGACAGTGGGATGACATCAGGGGGTATCTTAGGCTGGTGGGGGTCTTGCAATCCTACTCTGTCTTCTTGTGAGATCTCAGGTTCCGCTTGCGGGGTGGTTCTTCTTCTGCAGGAGGTGGGGTTCTGGTGGTCTGTCGTTGTGTGGGGGCCTCCTGTCCACTAGCGCCGGCGGAGGTGGTAGGCTGTTCCTGGCCTGGGCTAGTGACAGGGGCCCTTTGGGGTGCCACATGGTCCCGCAATGTGGTGACGATTTGGGTAAGGGCCAGGACGATGGTCCCCATTGCGGAACCGATGTTCCTCAGTTCCTCCCTGAACCCCATATACCGTTCCTCCTGCAGTTCCTGGATCTCCTGGAACCGGGCCAGTACCGTCGCCATCGTCTCCTGGGAGCGGTGGTATGCTCCCATGATGGAGGAGAGGGCCTCTTGGAGAGTCGGTTCCCCGGGCCTGCCCCCCCCTGTCGCACAGCAGCCCTCCCAGTTCCCCTGTGTTCCTGGGCCTCTGTCCCCTGGACAGTGTGCCCACTACCACTGCCCCCAGGTCCCTGTTGTTGTTGGGGTGGTGGGTCAACCTGGGTGCCCTGTAGTGGTGGACACACCGCTGACTGACGTGTCCTGGAGACAGAGGCATGGGCCCGCTGGGTGGGAGCTGTGCTGGTGTTCCCAGAGGGGGTTGGGTCTGGTGTAGCCTGTGGCTGTCTGTGGGGAACCGACTGTCCAGAGGTCCCCGATGGGCCGGGCTGGTCGTCTGGCTCCAGGGAGACAGAGCTGCTGTCATCGCTGGGGGCCTCTTCTGGGGGTGGGATGGACATCTCTGGACCCTCCGTGGCAGTGTGGTGGCGTTCGGGTCCTGCAGGGGTATAAAGGTATGGTTATTGCTTCTGTGTGTGGCATTTCGTGTGATGGGTGGGTGTCCGTGTACCCATGTGCAGGCATTTCCTTGTGGGGGCTTTTGTGAGGGTGGCTTGTGGGGGTGATGTGTGTGTGCAGTGGGCATGCTTTGGTGATGGGTGTCCATGCTTTGGGGTCGCATGCAGGGCTTGGTGTTGGGATGGGTGGGTTGTGATGGTGAGCCTTTTGCTAGGGGTTGGTGTGATGGGGGAGGGGGTGGGGGTATGATTTGGCATGCAGGTGGGGTGGGGGTGGGAAGCAGTAGTGAAGATTTGCCTTACCAGAGTCCATTCCTCCGCCCACTCCTGCGAGGCCCTCAGGATGCAGGATGTGCAAGACTTCCTCCTCCCACGCGGTAAATTCGGGTGGAGTAGGTGGGGGTCCGCCGCCAGTCTTCTGCACCGCAATGTTGTGCCTTGATACCATGGAACGCACCTTCCCCCGTAGGTCATTCCATCTCTTCCTGATGTCCTCCCGATTGCGTGGATGCTGTCCCACCGCGTTCACCCTGTCCACTATCCTTTGCCATAACTCCATCTTCCTGGCAATTGTGGTGTGCTGCACCTGTGCCCCGAAGAGCTGGGGCTCTACACGGACTATTTCCTCCACCATGACCCTGAGTTCGGCGTCACTGAACCTGGGGTGTCTTTGGGGTGCCATGGGGTGGTGTGGTTGAGGTGTGGGGTGGCGTTTGAGGTGATGAGTGTGGTGCGTGTGGTGGTGTGTGGTGTTTGGTGCGTGGATTCTGTGTGGGTGATGGTGTTGTGTGCCTCTGTGTTGTGGGATTCTCTATTCTGTGCTCTCTCTCTAGCCTTCGTCAATGATTTCGAGTCGTAGGGGCTTGTGGGTGATGTGGGTGTGTGTTTTATATTGTGTTGGGTGTGTGGGAGTGGTGTTAGTATGTGTATCAGGTGTGTGTATTTCGAACTGGCCAATGTTGCTGAGTTTTCTATGTGTGTGTGTATTTTGAGCGCTGCGGTGTGTACCGCCAATGGAATACCGCGTTTGAAAGACCACCGCATGGATTTGTGGGTCGGAATGGTATGGGCGTATTTCTGTTGGCGTGACGGTGGAGGTTTGGTCATCGCAATTTTTGCGCTGACCTTTGGTGGGGCGGACTTTTGTGGATGTCGGGTTTTTGGCGGTTTGCCATTTGCGGGTCAGAATGACCGTGGCGGTTTACCGCGGCGGTGTTATGGCGGCCTTCTGGCCGGCGGTAAGCGACTTTTACCGCCGAGGTCAGAATGACCACCTAAGTCTTTTCCGGTTACATTCATAGGTCTTTTCTCTAAACATTTTCCTCAGGTTGTTTCAACAGTTCAGTCCATCAGCTTCCTTCAGACAAGACAAAAATTATTTATGCCATTCACTTGTAGTTGCATACACCCATTCAGGACCTGCGTATCTTCGACTTGCTATTCTCTTTCTTTACAACTTCCAATCACCGTTCAATTCTCCTTCACTTAGATTGTCTTTCCTTGTTGTATCCACTTCTTCTTCAATTGTTGTTTCAACAACTACTTCCTTCCTTTTTGCTTGTGACTCCAGTCACTTATCTCCTTTCAGTGGACCCTTGGACAATGTTCGTTTTAGTGTTGCACTTGAAAAATCTCCTTGTTCTATGGTGTCTTCCCTTGACGGACTTGCACTGGTTCAGGAGGAATCAGATCACAGTGATTTTGATCTGTCTCAACTCCTTCCCCCTCGGGGTCTCGCAATTGCTCCGTTTGTCTCTCAAAATCATCTGCTTCTGGGAAAACCCTCCTTCAACCAGGCTCTCCTACTGCCTCAATTGAGATAGGCTCACCGTCACCCTCCTGGAGGTCTTCTCCTTCGTCTTTCATAGGAGTGACTGAACTGTCCTCAACTAGCTCAGATCCGGTCTCAGTTCCCCTTTGTTCTCCTTCTGGCCCTAAGACTTGTTTTGCTGTTGTTGGTACATTCAACAACTCAGCTTTTTCATCAGTTGGGCATATCACTTTCTTTGTGTGACTGGCTTGGATCCAGTTTGGAACTCCAGCGCCCTTTACAGCTGTGGCAGTTGTCAGAACTACCTGGAAAAGACCCTTCCAATGAGGCTCCAAACATGTTTTCCTCACATGTTTCCAGAAGACAACTCAGTCACCGGCCCTCAGACTGTGCCCTGGGTCATGGATTGGTGGCGGTGAGGTAGCTTCCACCTGCGGAGAGAAAGAGCAGACCACATCAGCCCAACCTTTCCAGTAGTCCAACACCATTTTATCTGTAATGTTGACAAGTTCATTTGCAGGCACCGCTGGCAACCTCATGGCTCGGCCCATAAGGATCTCATGCGGCGACAATGCTGTCTTCCTGTCGGCGTGTTTCTTATTGTCTTCAGAACTAAAGGCAGTGCGTCGGGCCATTTCAGATTCGTGGAGGCACACATCTTTGCAACTCTCGACTTCAAGGTACCATTAATTTGTTCCGCTAGTCCAGATGCTTCAGGGCGATAACTGCAATGCAACTTCTGCTCAATGTTCAATGCTGTACACAGTAATTTAATTACTTCATTGTTGAAGTGATTTCCCCGATCTGATTCTAAAGAGATCGAAAACCTGAAATGTGGTATCAGTTCCCTAAGAAGTAGTTTCGCTACTGTGAGACTGTCATTTATTCGTGTAGGGTAAACTTCAATCCAGTGACTAAAAATGCAGACAAACACATATCTCAAACCTCCAAACACAGGCATCTCAATAACATCCATCTGCATTCTGCTGAATGGGCCTCCTGCTGTTCCAATGTAGCTCAGATTAACCACTGTCCCTTTCCCCGCATTCATTTATTGGCAAATGGTGCAATGATGGCAAACTGCTTCAGCAACCTGTCTAAACCTTGGGTTAAACCAATCATGCTTGAACAAATGAATCATGACATCCCTCTCAACATGTGCTTGACCATGATAATACCTAGCCATTTCAGACAACAGTCTATTAGGCAAAACTAATTGACCCTCTTCTGAAACTCACAATTCATCTTCTCGCTCTACTCATTCCATTTTGCTCCATGATTGTTTCTCCTCCTTGTCAACATTATTATGTAACATTTTCAGTTTTTCCAACGTGTCAATTACTTTCAATGCAAAACTTGGACATGTTTCTTCTTCTTCAGGTAACAGTTCCCACTTATCTTTGAACGATGTACAGTTCAATGCGCAAAACCTTGCGACTTGATCCGCATATCTATTTTCCATTGACACGAAGTCCTGAGACTTCAGATGTGCACTGCATTTCACCACGGCAATCTTTTCAAGCATTTGAATAGCATACAAAAGATCTTTAATTCACTCACCATTTCTCACTGGTGAACCAGAAGAGGTCATGAAACTTCTCTGTGACCACAACTGGCCAAAATCATGGATTATTCGAAATCCATACTGGCTATCCATATAGATGGTAAACTTCAGTTGAACAGAAACATGGCATGCTCCAGTAAGGGATACCAGTTCCGTTACTTGGGCAGAATACACTCCTCGAAGCCAAGAAGCTTTCGGGATACCAGTAATTGTACACATGGCACATCCTGCTCTCAGTGTCCCTGTATTGTCTCTTAGACAAGAACCATTAACAAAGATAATTTGGTCATTCTCTTCCAATCGAGTGTCTCTAATGTCAGGTCCTGATTTTGTGCACAAGTCAGTTACTTCAAGACAATCATGCTCAATGTCTTCCAATTTTTCAATTTAAACATTTTCATTTGGAAGTAAGGTTCAACACTGAACATCTTTTAAATGACACATTTGGTGACCCTAGAATACTCGTCTCGTACCTGGTCAATCTTGCACCAGTCACATATTTCGTCTCTGTAAGTAGGATCTCAATAGAGTGAGGGACCATCATAGTCAAAGGATATCCCATCACAATGCCCTCACACTGTAAGGCTTTGTCCAACCGCTGTAACTGCACGCAAACAACCTGGCAAGGCTGCTGCAACTGGGTCCAAAGTAGCTGAAAAATATGCTACTGGATGATTTACACCTCCATTGACCTGTGTCAAGACAGACAAAGAACATGGATCACGCTCCTGACAAAATAATGTGAAAGGTTTTGTGTAGTCAGGCATACCTAAAGCTGGAGCTTTGCATAGACTTTATCTCAATTCAGTAAACACTTTCATTCTGGCCTGGTCTAACACTGTGGGATCAGTGACTTCCTTATGAGTCAGCTTCTGCAATGGTCTTGAAATGACTGAAAAATTGGGATTCCATTGGCGACAATAGCCTACCATCCCAAGAAACATCCAGACATCTCTCTATGTGGTCGGGGGATTCATCTGCAATATGGTTGTAACTCTTTCTCTGGATATCTTTCTCGAACCCTTCTCAATCTGATGACCCAATTATTTCACTTCTTCCTGACAGTATTGCAAATTAAGTGGTGACACTTTATGACCATTCTTTCCCAAACAGTGCAGCAAAGCAATAGTGTCATACTTGCACTCGTCCCTTGTTTTGGACACAATCAGCAAGTCATTAATTTACTGTACCAAGGTCGATTGGAAAGGAAATTCCAGTCACTCCAAATTCGTTTTCAAGATCTGAATGAATATGTAAGGTGACTCTGAAAACTCCTGAGGAATTTGACACCAAGAGTAAACTTGGTACAAAAATTTGAAACAAAAGAGAAATTGGCTGTCCTCATGAAGAGGCACAGAAAAGAAGGCTTTTAACATGTCAGTGACAGTGAACCATTCAGCATCACATTAAATCTGAAACATTATCACAGCTGGATTTGCACCACGGGACAACATTTGACCACAATGTCATTTACTTTTCTCAGATCCTGGACAATTCAAACTTTTCCACAGGGCTTTTTCAAACGCATTATCAGTGAATTACATGGGCTGCTCAATTCTTCCTTCAAAACCTCTTGTTTTACAAATTCTGCAATTATTTGGGCAACCTTCATATGAACATCTTGTGGCACGTGGTTCTGGGGAATTTTAGGAAAAATAGTATTCGGCTTTACAATCACTTTATCTGACTCAGCTCCCTTTCTCAGACCTATCTCTTTTCCTGTCAGATCCCACACCTTCTCTTTAACCGTTCCCTATAAGTCAGGATGAAGCTCCTTCACTGTGAATACTGGGTAAAACTCAATCAGAGGGTATTCCTCATTTATTGTCTTGCATTCTGTCTCTGGTGCTTGGTCATCTTCATCATCGCTATTTGTTTGAATCTCAATTCCATCATTTGAACAAGTAATCGAGCATCTTGTTTTACACAGCAAGTCTTTTCCCAGTAGGGATACTGGACTTGAATCACAGACTATGAACTGGTGCAGTCCCTGGAAGTTGCCAATTTTAACCAGAACTGGTTCTGTAATCGGGTTAGTCAAATACTGATTCACTACCCTTACAATCTGAACTGTTTTACCTGAAAGGGGCAAGTTTGGAACCTCAACTGATCTTACTGTTGAACGTGTAGCTCCCCTGTCAACCAAGAATGAAACTCTGTGACCCATGACTTTCCCTTCACATAGGGACCTTTCTGATCTACTTCTAAGGAGGTTGCAAGCACACATCTCATCTCATCTGAACTTTCGCTCACCCAATCATTTATTCCATTGTCACTGTGTAACGGGAATTGGTGTACTGTGTTATTACTTTGGTTAAGCTTCTGACCTGTGAGCCATTGAGAAAGCATCATTAGTTACTGTTCCATTGGGGCTTGAGCTATTTGAATTTGCATTCTAGGTACCATGGGAACCTGCTTCTGCATTGGCTGCAACTGTGTCATTTGTACACGTGGCATTTGCACCTGCTGCATGGGTTGAAAATTCTGCACTTGATTCATATTATTTTGAAATTTTGGGTTGGGACCTCTCATTCTCGATCCTCTCATGTTCTGGAGTGAATTGGCATAATTAGTTTGCTGAACAACACCTTCTTGCACCAACATTGGACACTCCCGTTTCCAATGTCCGATGTCTCCGCAAGCGTGACAAGGAAATAATTTCTTCATTCCTTGTACATCATTCTGAACTACTACAGTACCCAAGTCAGGACCACGATTCATATTACCTCCGCAACCTCTAACTCTCATCTGGGGCTGAAACGCCATGTTTCTGTGGTAACTGTTATGGAAAATTCCCTTGCAAGCCTGTCTGAGCAGCTTTAACCTGCATCACCATCGCCTTTTCTTTCAGCTTTTTCTGGCTCAACTCAATTTCATCAAATGCAGTATTTTTCATACTGCAACACCTCATCAATCGGCTTTGTTTGCCAGCAAATCAAATGACTCTTAATCATCTGGCTAATTTCAGGTCCCAATCCTTCCACAAATCTGAACACAAAATGAATCATGTCCTTCGCCTAAATTTTCTGTACCACTGTAATGCTTGAACGCCTGCAACAACCTCTCATAACACACATGTTTCGACTCCTTTGCTTCCTGAGCTCTCCTGTCAATTCTCTGCCAATCAATGTTTTTGAGTGAAATTCTCATTTTAAAAAATTCAATCACCTTATAGTAATATTTCATTACCTCAGAAGACGGTGCACCCATAATTTTCTCTCTCTCTCTGGTTCTCTTGTTGGCTAGTCTATACTCCTCTTACACTCTATCGACAGATTGTCTGGGACCACTATCTCTAATGAGGTGTTCATATCCTCCCACAGGCACTTTGCAAGTTTTACACACCTATCTGTCTGCTGGTACCACACTACTGGCTTCTCCCTCAATTTTGGATAATTATTTGTAAATGATAGAATATCACTTCTGCTCCAAGGGACATGAACAAAATTTCCTCCTGGAATCTCTCTCATTAGTAAAATCTTCACTGGATCTTGCCCTTGCTGCACATTTGCAGTCAGCACCACAGAATCCCTTTTCCTTTTGTCTCTTTTCTTTACCTATCTGCCTTCCCATTTGTCTAATGCTCCCCAAGTCTGGGCATTTTGGAGTAATTCCCTAAGGTGTGCCTTCATTCCGGCAGATCTCATGTGTTCAAAATCTTTAGTCTCAAAATCTAATCTGTAACTCCTTTTTAAATGCTTTGTTTTCTCCATTTCTATGCAGTACTTCTCTGCCGTGTCTGCTAGCTTCTGATGCACATTGCTCACTTCCCTTGTAATCTTTGGGCACAAATATCTCAACTCTGCTTCTGAGTAGGATCCTAACCTGTTCACACCCATTGCCCCCTCAATGAGCTCATCCGCTTCCATGTTTAGCCTAGCGTAATTCAAATACTCCTCCCCCTTAGGAGCACCCTGCGGGGTATTCAGCTTGCCTATCCATTCAATCAACTGCTGAGCAGTCAAACCTTGCAACAAGATGTTGCTGGCTTGGACAGGTGGTACCTGCTGTGCAACTGCATTCGGGGTCTGTGGTGTTAGCAATTTCAAGCTCTGGCTAATGTTTGACCCTATCATAGTATCTGGAAGTACGAGAAATGGACTAAGGTCCAGCAATGACTTCGATCTGTCAAGAGTCTGTCCCACAGGAGAAGCTACTCAAGTGTTTTCGTTATGTCCTCCCCCTATTGCATTCTGTGTCCTGACACCCTGTTCACATCCACTGGGTTTCTTTTGTGCAAATAAGGGTAGGACCAACAGTAATAGGTAGAGATATATCATCTGGGATTGGTCTGGTACTTAAGTTCTGTGGGAGAGTAACTCCAACATTCTAATTCATCATTGAAGACATATCTGACTATGTTCCTGTTACCGGAGTGAATCTCAGCATGGCTTGTGGCTGCACTTGGGCCAGTAAAAGTGAAGTTGGTTCGGTCTGAACTGACATCGGTCTCGGGAAAACCTGTTCCGTAGGCACCATTAAGTTTGTAGCCATTTCCATAATGGGTACATCAGGGTAAATTCTCTGGACCTGTGGCGGTTGCACCTGATTTTGTACCACTGGAGTAGCAGGCATGTTAAGACTACCCTGCATTGTACTCTGTGTCAGGCTAGTATTAACCTGCAGAAGACTCACAGTCATATTAACTTGTGTCGGAGTTGAAGGATCAACCCTGGTGCTCGGACCACTATCATATGCTGCATATGGTGGTGGACGATTTCTCAATAACTGTAAAATAAATTCATCATCATCAAATTCTTCCTCCATTGTGAAGCCTTTCTAGCCTCCCTACTTTTGGACGGGCTTCTGTTAATCTTTTTAGTGGCTTTTCTTCCTTCCCTTATCATTGTCCTGCATAATCGCTGGAAACAACTTAATTCCGTGCAAAGTCTAATTTCTCCAAATTCTCTGAACACTGTCCCACCTATCCTCTGTTAATGCCTTTTCTGCCTTTCTCATAATCCTATATAATTTCTGTTGCTTTCTGGCTACTAGCTGCCTCAAACTGTGCTGGTCTCGGAAGGGGATTCGATTAAAATAGCACCATCCTTAAATGCTCTAAAACCGTCAAGTTGAACATTCCATTTGTAGGAAATGCTAAGTTTCCACCTTTCTCTGTGACTGTGCACCATTGCTTTAGCCAAAGACATGGCCTTCTCTTCCATTACAATATAAGCTGGTGTACCTTCTGGTGGTGTGGCCTCGCCTATACTCGTTGCAATGTAAGTATCTCCCCTTAAAGCAAACTTTAAATCAAATAAGGAAGTGGCTTTTTATTCCAGAAATCTCTTCACCCACATTCTCAACCATTTGCCCCTCACAGACGGCTGCCCATCCGTGCGCGACCTTTCTTACTAACCGAACAATCCAGCATGGCTCCAATGACGTCACACTCACATGTACTGCGGCTGACGAAGTCTCTCGGCTTGTCCTCCCAAACTTTGATTCACACAAAACTAATGCAAAAATTGCGAGCACCTACCCAAAATCAAAAAACAATTCTACTGGTTTACTACATGGAAAGGTAGCACAATCGCTTCAGAAACGTTACTGATTTTTCACTGACGGCTCTTCCTGCTCTTACAGCTACTCCTTCTTTCTCAGTCTCCCAGATTCGCAAGCAAAATTCAAACCTCAAATTTTACTGTCAACTTATCAGTGGGTCTCTCCTGGTGCACATAGGACTCACCAGATCTCAGTCGAAAAATTATTTCACTCACTTAGACTCTCACTCTGACTTGTCGACCATGCCCGATGGACCTATTAAACCAGACAAATTACAACATAAGACCAAGTATCTCATACACTTTTCAATATACTCCATAGCCTTAGACCAAGAAGGATCCGTACATCAACAACCACATGAACAATTTTTTAGAACAAATCGCCACACACATGTGAAGTTCGATGACTTCCCTACTCTCATACTGTGGAGTATGCACGCTTCTACAACTTCATTTGGAGTACACAAACTCTCGAAATCCTCACAAACATCAAAATTCACCTCCGATTTGCATAAGCTGTGCAAGCGCAAAACCTACTTCTTTCACTCTATCACTAGAACGCCAAGAACATCCTCAAACAACCATTGGCAGGCTCCAAGATTCTGGGAAAGTCATTTCAGGACTTAGGGAAACATTTCTTTCCAATTTGTATCATTGAAAAACAAATCAAAATCTCAGTAATAATGAATTCTCAAAAGACCAAATCATCAAGCTACTACCATCTGTGTTGATCTTTATGTTTTCCTGCTGCTGTCTCTGCGAACACTTGTGATAGTTTATTAAGGAGACAGATCATCAAGCTGTTGCTTTCTCTGGGAACCTCTTAAGGAGATGAACCTGTACTGAACATCTATGATGGGCTCTTAAGGAACCGAACCATCAGTCTGCTCCCATCTCTGTTAGCACGTCAGACCTTCATAAGTAAACATACAAGGGAATGCGACTAGGTCGATGAACCTTTTGACTCGCATTTAAGATGTTCCCACCATAACTCCAGTACATGTAGCTCAATAATCAATAATTAATCAATAACAATAATAATCAATGATAATCAATAGCAGTAGTAATCAATTGGAGTCAGTAATTGTCACACACCATGGCGTTTCAGTCATGAATAACCACATGTTTAGTAAAAGTTAGAATATTTAATTCCCTATATTAACAATGCTAATTTCACACCCTATGTGATTTCTATATAAGGCAGGTGTCTGTGCTAGAGCCCACTTGATGCAATAAGTCTCTGCTAGTTCCACTGGAACAAGGGGCGAGAACGAAGGTTTAATAACCTCCTCCCCAACTGGGCAGGTGTGGACAAAGTCAGGCGGCCAATCTTGTTCAGCCAGCAAAATGTCATATATCTTAACTACACAATCCCAAAAGATTGCGTGTATAGTGCGTTCAATCTCTCCTTCCAATTGTAAAGTCACTGTGTACACCCTATCGGGTTCAGAGACACGCATATCTGTTGTTTCTACTTGTATGAAGTCATCAGTTGCTTTCACCTCCAGATGCTCTAGAAGATTCCGGCGAACTATTGTGACCTCTGCCGCGCTGTCTAGCAGTGCTAGTGTCCATGTCTTGTTCTTCAAGAGAACTCTCTTCCTTAGTGGCATGTCTAACTGAGACTGCTGCCACCTTTTTCTTTTTAAACTGGTCTTTTGGTTGTATCGGTTTCTCTTCCTTCTTGACAGAAACCTCCGAAGAGCGTTGTTATTCCTGTCTCGGTTTCACGTACTCTGTTCTCCGCTCTGACCGCCCACCTCTCTCATTTCTCTTTTCCGATGAGTCCTGAAAGGAACGAGATTGGCTTGTATCAGTATATTGATATCTATCAGTTTTTTTTATATTATCCCTATTTCTGATATTATACCTATTCTGCGCGGTCTCCATACGTGGATATTCCCCCCTTTTTTTTTTACGTGTCTGTTGTTTTTTCTCCCAGCGCTTCTTATTACCCTCATGTTGCTTTTTAGCATTTTCTTTACTAATTTGTCCCTGAAATTGAGGTTTACTACTGGTCTAGCCCGTAGGCTATCTCGAAAGAAGCATATCTTAATCAAAGCTTCAGCCACTTCACAATCTACAGTTCAATTTATTAACAAGAACAATTGTTCAAATGATATCACATACATTTAAATTCAGCAAAGACATCAAACGTTATTCCATATACTGAACTTCATTAGTGAGGAATCCTATCTAACACCAGATTAGCATCAGCATGTTGGGCTTCATGCAAAATAATTGAGTAAACACAAATTTAGAAAACATCTAACTATGGCTCTATCAAAATAGTGCGGTGGGTACCTAGACAGAAAAAGCAAATAGTCTTAAGAAACACATCAGTAATAATATACCTCTCCTCAAATGGATCGGCAAACTAAGATAGTCTTCGTCATCAGGACATCAGTTCAGTCAGCAAGGCATCATGATTCAGCATCAAAGTTCAGAAAACATAAAGCCTTTAAGCAGTAAAGTTAAGCATGTCTCTTGTCAAGACGCTCAAGAAAGTAATGGCCTTTCGGCAGGAAAGAAAATGGGCAAATGCGCCGTCTTCCATCAGTGCAGTCCGGCTAAGTTATATTTCCTAAAACTACTTCTCAAGTCCATCTTGGTCAAGGGATTGCCTGTTCACACTTTGTCCAATAAAACTAAAAAAGCAAATCTATCATGTCTACTAGTACTCGGTTCACATGTCGCTGATTGGCTCCTCTTGTAATGACCTCATCATCCGGCTTGTCAGGTAACAATATTGTTGCAGCTTGTACTCCTGTCAGTGTCTCCATTGTTCTTCTCCTGAGAAAGTCAGTCTTACACATATTACACTTATTGTTACATTTAGCAAGTACAACCTCTTCTAGCAATCGGTTCTCATGAGAAAGACTTTTAGCTACGAGCACATTTAGTCAGCACACTGGAATATCATAATGTAATTCTCTAAGCAAATGTTTTATTAATCGGTCTAGAAATACAGCTTGACATGAGGCCGTGCAACTAGGCCAAGGCCTCCACTAAGTTAAGGCTTACAAGTAATAAAGCTTAATACATAATGAGTAACCCTCAATATGATGTATTAGTACATTAATACAACTAAAGCTCCATGTTTCTTATTACGAAGTAATTAATAAGTATACTTCGTGAACATTGGCGGCCACTCACGTGGACACATTTTCAAATGCATGCATTATTTTTCTCTGTATTATTACAATGTCAAACCTCGCGCTACCCACTTGTTGAAATCCAAGCTAGGCAAGTCATAGAACCAGCTAATTACCTCAGCTTGTCGTCCATAGCTGCTTGCAGAAACACTCCATCCGAGCACATTTATGTTTTTACCCTCATGTTTGTTAGTGCTTTACATAGACTCGGCCAATACAAACATTAAAAAATATATATTTTAATAGGAATTGTAATGAACTAACAAAAATGTCAGAATGTAGAAATTGTGCCTCGGAAGTCTATATAGATGCAGTGAACTTTCAAGAAAAGATGCTAGGTATAGAGGGTGGAAGCGAACAAGGCATTGATAAGTTTGGGTGCAAATAACGCAAAGAATATAAAGCTGATACGGCAGTGAGTCAGGAACACCAGGAGGGCTTGATGATTTAATCCTTGGGGCCTCTACATAGGTTAATATCGAATTGATTTGAACATTAATTTGATGTTTGAGAGTTTGATGTCTTGTTGAATGTGATTATCTGCAGCAAATTTCCACTTGCTCCTATACATTTTAGTTTTCAACATATTGACCAGTATACTAAGAAGCGTAGACATGGTGCTTAAATGACTGAATGAAAATCGAAGGCGTTGAGCAAGTCTTACACTTACCGGCAAGCCGTGTCAGTTTTAATATATGGAACAGCTGCAGGTCGAAGACAAGAGAGAAGACACCCCTCAGGCAGAATCCCGGCTGATGTGCGCTAGATTAATTGCACCTGTTCACCACTGATTCGCAGGCCTTGAGTGATAGCGCTGTTCCCTCGCCTTATCGAGGAGAGTCTGATTGAGCTAATCCATATTGTACGCTCATAGTGTAGAGCTCTGCTTGACCTGAGCTTCAAGCTGCAAGAATCACTATCGGAAGACACTGAAAAGAAAGGATAGGGCTTCTGCAAGACCGTGACTGGTACTCTCTCTAGCCCTGTGATCTCCAGACTGTCAGGCGCCCCTTGTGGACATGAAGTATAGCGCAAGCCTGGAGAAAGAGGAATGTGTTACTTTTTTAATTTTTCAATTTCAGAAAAAAATATGCACTTCCCAGCAAGTCCTTTTCATAGGGTAACTGAACATCATTGCAATCTGAAATGTAAATTTGGTAATATGTAATTTTTTGCAGACGTTTATTGACCGGTAAACACACATGCCTCTTAAAGTCCCAAATAATTCTTGACTCTCTGGCTTTCAATAAATAGTCGTACCGTTTAAAAAAAGGACCCATTGCAGTACAGAGTTCGGCTTTATCCTTCAGTGCGTCCCCTCTCGATCCCAGTCTCACCTAAAATGTTTGGTGGCTTGCAATGTTTTCAAAGGATATATCCATTGGAGTAAATCACATTTTGCCTGGTATTTGTGGAGAAAGCGTGTTTAGGCGCCACTACAATGGCTTAGCTCACTCACCATATTTACCAATCGACTCCAATATGTGAGAAAATATTGTGCAATTAAGCAGGTCGTGCATTAAATTATTTTAAAGTCCACCCAGTTAGATTATGTAAATTGCTCTGGTGCCAGGCAATGTTGTACTTGTACGGAATAAGTATGATGAAGGGCAATGGTACAGTAATATATTCACTGGAACCCAGTGCAATAACGACTGATCATTTAAGAGGGCTTAATATGCATCACGTGACAGGGTTAAATTAAGCATGATCAGGGATTCACTGGTTCTTGTAAACTTCCTGTGTGAAACCCAATTATAGCTAAGTGACAAAAAAAAACATGGTATGCCACCCAGTAGGTGTACGTGCCGATTAAAGATTGCTGAAAATTTCCCAGCATAAGTGCAAAGCTGCCTAACACCAGTGCAAAAAATGTCCAGTGTCAGTGCAAATGTGTCCATCACTTGTGCAGTTGAAGTGATCTGGCCCACGTGTCTAACCACTTTCTGCTACATGAGTGTTTTTAGTGTTGAGCAAAATATCTGTAGGCTTTACTGGACCTAGATACTTTCAGTATTTTTATTTGGACATTGCAGTTGTTGCACGTTTCTGAGTTTTATGAATAAAGCTCTAGACGTCCAAGGGCACAGAACAACCTTCCTCAGAGAGCTGGAGACCAGCCAACTCGTCTTCAGGTGCACTATTTTCAATTCGAAAGTGGAAAGGAAAGCCACAATAACTGTAATCTACGCCAATTGTACTAAATGACCAGCGGGCGAAGGCTCAGCTGGGTGGGAAGAACATGGCTGGGGCGTTTATGTACCGTATAGCTGTAAATGATGGGGTAACATAAGCATTAGCTACAGGCTAGACAATTACCTATTGTGGATCTCATGTAGGTGTGCATGTAGGTTAGCGCCTTGAGACCCGCACGGGTGAGTAGCGCGCTTTATAAATGCTAATGATTTGATTTGATTTGATTTGTGCATTGTGATAAGGACACACACTGTAAAAAGCTCAGCCTAAAAACTAAATTGTGTAACCCTTTCCTCTATCGTCTCTTTATTTGGCCACTCTGTGTTTTAGGTACTCCAAAGTAATGGGCCGTTGATATCTGTGGTGTACCCCGGTCCCCACCTACCGCTCCACTATTAGTGGTCTATCAAAGGAGTCGTTAATTTCATTATGAGGAATTTGAAAATAAATCGCGCTGACGTCACTGTGGTACTCAGTCCACACTCCGTTCCAGTGAAAATTGAGAGATTACTTCAGAAAATTCAGAAAGTTCAGTGTGCACTGTTTAGGTCTAGCCGGCTAAATGTGAATAAAACAATGCAACACTGCTCTGAATGGACAGATCTCCTTACATGGTATAAACATGCATTGATAAAGCCCAAAGTGTTCACCTACGAGAGAGCTTTTAGCTTTGTCAACGTGTTTTAGCCATATTATACAGCAGCGCGGATGCTGTTCAGCTAGACTGAAGGCAAAATGCAATGCTAATTCTACAACCTTTTTTATTGCGGGTGGGACTGGAGGAAACACGGAGGGAGGGAGTGCGTGTGATGGGGACCATTGAGGGTGTCAGAAAGGTGCTTTGACGCAGTGGCGTAGCGAGGGGGGTGCAGGGGGGACCGGCCGCACCGGGCGCAACATCTTGGAAGAGACTAAATCCACGGGTTAGGGGGGCGCAAATTACTTGCCTTGCCCCGGGTTAGGGGGCGCAAATTACTTGCCTTGCCCCGGGTGCTGACAACCCACGCTACGCCACTGCTTTGACGTGGCCAGCACTGGCAGAGATATAGCACTTATTTTGTTGACTGTGAAGTGAGAAGCTGGAGGAATAATAGACACAATAGGAAGGGGGCAGGAGGGTAGACAGGGTGTCCATTTGGACGAATAGACTGACAAGGGATTTGGAAGAGAGGGCCAGGGAGCAAGCATGGGGGTTTAAGCTGATGGATAACGGAGAGTGGGAGGGTTTGGGGGCAAGGAGCAACACATACACCAAATGGAGGAGGCGAGGGTTAGGTTAATCATGGAGAAAGGGCGGGTGGGGGCAAACAATGAATTGGGAGCAAACTTTGGATGGGGGCAAGCAAGAACATGGACAAAACTGGAGGGAGGGTGAACGGGGGCAAGCAACATGGATGAAGTGGGTAAGCAACACAGACAAGGGAGGGAGTTAGGAACAATAGTGGGGAGAAGTACACAAGAGAGCCAGATGAAAAACATGAACTCTGGTAGGGTTCTTAAACACAAAAAATGAAAAATGTAGGCCCTAAAACTGAGCGGTGGAATGACACAAGAAATGTGCCCATTCTCCTGGGGAAGGAGAAACACATGTAGAGAAAGAAAGCCTACAGCATTTCACCAATATGAAGCAAGCAAAGTGACAATAAAGCCAACCAATGGTAAGCAATGGACAGCCTCTAAGCCTCTGTTAAAAATCAAAAGCTATAGAAGAGACAGCATATCCACTGTTTAGGCAAAACATAAAAATGGCACGCTGTCTTGAAAAGGCATGCAGACCATGCAGGATTTAAGGAAAATCTCTAGTGTTTACTGGCCCATGAACTTGGTTGACAGGGTCGATGACCTTTAAATCACTTTAATTATTTAGGTGAGCTGTCCTTTCATTAAAATACCTCCCTCAATTGTAGTGCCCAAGGAGAGAAATTATGTAATATGATGGTGCAATGAGATTTTTTTTCTCCGCAAATTAGGCCCCTACATTAAAGCCTGATTTGGAGGAAAATCCAGTGAATCTGCCAGCAGATTTGACACTATCCCTCTCCCATTATCCCTCTGCACAGGAAGCTACATAACTGGACTTCCCATCATCCATCTCTACAGAAAGTGACATTACTGGACTTCCCATCATCCATCTGCACAGGAAGAAGTAACATCACTGGTTTCCCGCTAAAACTCTCTTTAAAAAAGAAGCCAAGCAAGAGGTCTTAATTTCCCATCATCCATCTGCACAGGAGGTGACATCATTGGTTTACGGCCTAGTGCACCATGCACTCCTCCCTCCTCCCAAGATGTATTTAATGATAGCCGCACTGCGGATGCTCATCGGTTGCGTTCAGCAGTCGCACACAGCGGTCGCACCACTGGTGCACTGAAGGCATGCTAAAGGCAAGCCCATCTGTGCCCCTCCATGCCTGGACATTGCCCAGTGCTAGCAACTCTGGTTCTCCCCCTACCCATTGGTATCCTGATGTGCTCCTTCATGCTTTTAACCCCAGATTCCGCTCGCTGCACTGTTGCCATACTACACCCCAGGATATGGAAGAAGCATTAACTTGTGCCTCCTGCAAGTTGTCATGCACTCTCCATTACCCTACATTCATCACTCACACACCAACAGCACCAAGCACACCACTCACATCCCACTCATTCATGCTCACACAGACTAAACACTACCAAAACAAAACACCATACTCACATGCATGCTCCTCAACACCAGCTCACTCATCAAACATTCCACAGGCATATGAGACCTACTGCACAACCACGCTCTGGAATTGCTCTTTCTCATGACACATGGCTAAATCCAACCTTGGCACTGGACATTGCTACGGTCACCCTCGCTGGCTACAAGATCATTAGGCAAGACCATCAGCACAAGCCCTGAGGTGGAATAGCTATCATGCTCAAAGATCCCTCAGCTGCACCACCTACCCAGACACCTTCAACAACTACATCGAACAACTCACATTCACGATACACGTCACAGTCAACTTCTCCCTGAGTGGAACCCTCATATACAGACAACGTGCACCCTGCACCAATTTTGCCAGTGACGTCACTGACTTCTTCACACCCCTCGTCATCAGAGCCAAAACCTTCACCCTCCTTGGAGACCTTAGCTTTCACCTAAAAGACCACACAACCCAAACTTTACAGCCCTTTTTAGAAAACCTCACAAACCTTTGCCTCATCAGTATGTTACCGCACCCACTTACACTGCTGGATCCCTATTGGACATGATTTTCTCCTCAATCAGCAACATCTCAGTCCAACAAGCCAGCAACTATGACCTAGAGAGACTACACCCTTGCCAGTTTCAGCATACTCATCCTGCACCATCACAGACCAACCACTGGAGGAACCACCCATCAGAGTTGGTAGTAAATCTCAGAAGAGTAGTGGGCTTCCACCCTCTCTAAGTATTTGTCCAAGCACACCAGCGACTTGCTGTAAGCCATCAAAAACCTCACCAGCTGCATCATCGAATGCGCCAAAACACTTTGGCTCCCCTCAAGCACAACCCAAAGGCGAAAACCTGACCACAGGCCACCTAATACACAGAGAAACTCAGGTTGGCAAAATGCCACTGCAAGCAACTAGAGAGCAAATGGAGAACAAACACCACAGATAAAGATTTCTTCAAATCATCCCCAAGACACTACCACCAGCAGATACAGAACTCCAAGTCACAGCTCTTGTAGATTGCATTGACGCCAGCACTAATAGCAGCAAGGAGATCTTTGCCATCATCAAAGATTTCACCATGCCTCCTGCTGCCTCCAATAACATAACACCCTCACAAGACCTGTGCAACAAGCTCTTATAATTCTTCTGGAAAAAAATCACCTCCGTACACCACAACTTTAACCCTGAAATGGACCCTGTCACCTTAGAAATGTAGCTTCCCATCATGGCCAAAGAACAAACCCAAACCTCATGGCCTGCCATCACCACTGCTAAAATCGCTGCTACCATGAAGATCTTCCATGCGGGGTTCCATCTGACCCTGCCCTCACCACCCCTGCACAAAACAACTCCTACCAATCAGCGAAGCACTAATACCTATCCTCAATATCTCCATTGACTCAGCCACATTCCCAGGCACCTGAAAATATACCACTGTCATGCTCCTGCTCAAGAAACCTTCCGCTGACCAGCCACACTTTCCAACTACAGACCTATCACCCTCTTACCACAATCAGCAAAGGTCTTAGAGAAACTAATCAACCAACATGTCACCAACCACCTCAGCAGCCAACAGCTTCTCAATGCCACGCAGTATTGATTCAGGCCTAATCACAGAAGAGAAACAACTCTCATTGCCACCACAGATGACATCTGCAGGATTCTTGACAGAGGAGACGTGGCAGCCCTCATTTTCCTGGATCTCTGTGTAGCATTTGACACAGTTTCACATCCCGTCCTCATCAGGCACCTGCATGAGATTGGCATCCAAGGACCTGTTTTCCACTGGATCTGCTCTTTAACAGAGAGAACACAACTTGTCACCCTGGCATCCTACTCCTCAGAAGTACACACACTAATCTCCAGAGTCCCACAAAGTTTATTGCTCAGCCACGCTCTATTTGGTGCATACAAGGTTCCTCTGTCCAATGTCATCCACCTACATTACATCAACGTCCTTGCCTATGCAGACAACATGCAACTCATACTTTCCCTCTCGGGCAAGATCCCAAACACAAGAAACAAGTTCACCACCTGCACGACTGAAGTCGCTAACTGGATGAAAACCAACTGTCTCAAGCTCATCATGGAGATGACTGAAGTAGTGATCGTCGGCAACACCTCACCATGGGACTCCAATTGCTGTCTGGCTGAACTCAGACCCACACCCACACCCAGAACACATGTCAGCAACCTCAAAATAATCATCAACAGCAAACTAGACATGAATGCACAAGGCAACACTGTTACTGCATCCTGCTATCACACCCTGAAGATGCTGAGGAAGGTCTTCAAATTGCTCCTAAGCAACACAAGAAAAACTGTCACTCAAGCTCTATTCACCAGCAAGTTGGACTATGGGAACACCCTCGACACCGGGATCACCAAGTAACTCACTAGAAGATTAGAAAACATCCAGAACTCGACAGCTATAATCATACTCAGCCTTCCACACAGAACTCACACTACACCACACCACACCACACCACAGACAACTACATAGGTTTCCAATACAATTCAAACTCCTCACACACACATTCAAGGTACTACACAGCTCAGGCCCCACCTAACTGAACAGTTGCATCTCAGTCCACCAACCATCCAAACACCTCCGCTCTGCAGGTCTCCAACTCACCAACATCCCATGCATGCACAGAACGAGATCACATTACATCATTCCTAAATCATGGAACAACCTCCCTAACAGAGCCTACGCCTCTCCTTTTGAATTCAACAAGAAGCGGAAGACCTGGCTTTTCAATGAACCATCTACCGTAGGTAGGGCTAGGCACCCACACCTACTCAGTGCCAGGACACCCTTTGTGGGTGATAGTGTGCTTTACAAATATACATAACATAACAAACATAAAACAATGCAACGTGTCTAATTATGTACCAGATGAGTATTTGACCACAAGTAGCACAATTATAATTATCATTAACTACTGACCATGTCTGCAGTAAAGTCTTTCAGCAAAGGATTATCTAGTGTCAGTCACTTCAAACTGAAAAATGAATAACACCTTGTTCCACTGCAGCCACAGTATTGCAGCTTTGGATTGGCAAAATACCATCCAAGCCAACTTATAATGGATAAAAGTAGTCTGTGACAGATGTTCTGCTCTCATTAGCGCTCATCAGAGAGAAATAGCCCTGTCCAGACACAGATAACTGTCTAAAGATTTAGCTCTTTTCTAATGCAGCATGGACAACACTTTACTTACCCTGTGCTTAAAAACTATGCAAGAAAAAGAAAAAGAGACAATTGAGGTGAGCAGGTTTAGAGTGTTGGTGGTATTGTAAAGTACTCCATACAAAGGAGCTGCTCTCCATAAAACACTTGGGAATTGCCCAGAGTTCCCTTTATATTTGTATGCAAAAACAAAGCAGAGAACTCTGAGCAGTTCCCATGTTTAGGTGAAGAGCAGCTCCTATACACAGCACCCTACATCACAGGCGACACTTTAAAATCTGCGTACCACATATGCCTGTTTTTCTAGTAAAGTTTTTAAGTATAGGATTAGCACAGCACCATCCACACTGAGCTAGAACGGACAAAGTCTTTTGCCATTTATACAGCATAGTCTTTTCATATATGATCGGCTAGCGTCATCCATGCTGAGCTGTAAAGTGACAAAAGCTTTTTACCACTCCAGGCACAGTATTACAGCTTTCGATTGGTAAAATACTATCCATGCGAACCTCGAGTGAATAAAGGCAACACCTTCTTTGGCCCCTTAAGCAACCACTTCTTCATTGGAAGGGGGCTTACAGCCCACTTCCTGACCCTTAACCGAAATTGGCCTGGGGAGAGGGGCCACATACACCTCCCACCCCATAACAATATAAAGAATTTTAAAAAACGTAGAAGTTCACTTAAAAAACTAAAAGTTACGGGGACGTTATAGTTAGGTTTTGATTTACTCACACAAAACCATAGAAACTCAGCAGTTATGGTTATCTCAAGTAACTATAACTCACTTCCCAAGGTACCTATAACCTACACCCCACCATGCACAGTTTTTTCTTTAATAATTTGCTAATGTTTAATTGATATTTTTATTGATGTTTTAAAAGTTCTCATGAGGGCTGTTATATCTGAGGTAATTAGCACTGCATGGCGAGGGCCCGAGTCATAGTTACCATAGGGCGTGAGTTATAGTTACTTGAGGTAACCATAACTGTAACTGCTGGGAGTAAATCAAAACCTAACTATACCGTCCCTGTAACTTTGAGATTTTTAAGTGAACTTCTATGTTTTTTTAAATTCTATATCCTAACTATAACAACCCTGTAACCTCTGGTTTTTCAGTGAAGTTCTATTTTTTTAACATAAAGTAATTTTAAATACTATGGTGGTCATTCCAACCCTGGCGGTCCATGACCGCCGGGTTGGAGGACCGCGGGAGCACCGCCGACAGGCCGGCGGTGCTCCAATGGGCATTCCGACCGCGGCGGTAAAGCCGCGGTCGGACCGGCAACACTGGCGGTCTCCCGCCAGTGTACCGCCGCCCATTGGAATCCTTCAAGGCGGCGCAGCTAGCTGCACCGCCGAGGGGATTCCGACCCCCCCTACCGCCATCCAGTTCCCGGCGGTCCGCCCGCCGGGAACCGGATGGCGGTAGGGGGGGTCGCGGGGCCCCTGGGGGCCCCTGCAGTGCCCATGCCACTGGCATGGGCACTGCAGGGGCCCCCGTAAGAGGGCCCCTAAATGTATTTCACTGTCTGCTGCGCAGACAGTGAAATACGCGACGGGTGCAACTGCACCCGTCGCACAGCTTCCACTCCGCCGGCTCGATTCCGAGCCGGCTTCATCGTGGAAGCCTCTTTCCCGCTGGGCTGGCGGGCGGCCTGAAGGCGGCCGCCCGCCAGCCCAGCGGGAATGTCAGAATTACCGTCGCGGTCTTTCGACCGCGGAACGGTAACCTGACGGCGGGACTTTGGCGGGCGGCCTCCGCCGCCCGCCAAGGTCAGAATGAGGGCCTATATGTTAATCCAGCCACTGGCATGCATGGCCTTTGGCCGTGCCTGGTGGGGGTTGGCCACAGGGCCTTCTCTCTCGGTTTGAGAATAGGTGTGAGAGGGTGTCTCTGGGTGTGAGAGTGGGAATGACAGTGTCTGAGTGTGAGCGTGGATGTGAGAGGGTCTATGTGGGTGTGTGAGTGGGTGTGAGAGGGAGTCTTCGGGTGTGAAAGTAGGTGTGAAACTGTCTCTTCTGTGAGTGGGTGTGTAAGTGTCTGTGTGGGTCTATGACTGGGGGTGTAAGAGTCTGAGTGGGTCTGTGAGTTGGTGCATGAACTTCTGAGTGGGTGTCAGTGGGTGCATGAGTGTCTAAGTGGGTCTGTGAGAGAGTGCCTTAGTCTCTGAGTGGGTCTATGAGTGGATGCTTGAGTGTCTAAGTGGGTCTGTGAGTGAGTGCGTTAGTTTCTGAGTGGGTCTATCAGTAGGTGAGTGAGTGAGTCTGTGAGTGGGTGCATGAGTGTCTCTGAGTGCGTCTGTGAGTTGGAGTATGAGTGTCTGTGTGAGTGTGTCAGTAGCTGTGTGAGTGACTCAGCCACAAAGCAACCTCACCTGCCCTTTTATCCTACAAAAGTCCACAGGTTTGTACAAAATATCTACCCAAGTGGAATTCTTTCAGTCTCCTTGGGTAAATTTCCAGTAGGTATTCTACACTAGAGCTCCGTAATTGACCACAAGGGAATTTCTCCAGCAACCTTGTGTGCATTTGACAATGTAACTGTGACTTGTGTGTCTTTCTAAAAATTACTGTAATATCATGAATCCTCCTATAAAGCTAGCAAACAATAACATGCCACCAAAATCAGTGGCAAACACACTGGGGGGTCCTTTTGTAAGATGTTCATCACCCTGGCAAAATGTGGGAAGACCTGTCCACATTAATACTGATGGGGGAGGGGTGCTGCGCCACCCCGGGGACCCCATACCCTGGGGCCCACTACTATTGAATGGGGACTGCACGGGACCCCCTCCTTAGGCTGATTTCAGACTTGGGAACCCAAATCCACAGGACCGGGCCTCAAAATATATTATTTTTTATTGGGCACAGGGTCCACGCCCCCCCTCCTGTTTTCATGGGCAAGCTCCAGGAAGGTGGTGGTCCCCAGGTCATATACAGCCCAGGAAGGGAGCTGTGCAGCCCCCTCCCTTGTTTTTCTGAAATAGAATTGACCCTGGGTCGGTGGAGGTCCCTGGGGCCTAGCATTCATGAGGCTCCCATTACTTTTGACTTAGCCCCGGGGAGGTGGTGGTCCCCCGTGCACAGGGGTTCCATGAGGACCCCCCATTGCTGTTAATTTGGCCCTGGGAATGTGGTGTTCCCCAGGGCTCGGAGGGTCAGGGCAGCCCCCCATAACAAACATTTAGCCCCAGGGAGGTGGTGGTCCCTGGGGCTCTAAGGAGTGCAAGCGGCCCCCCATTACTATTATTTAGCCCCAGGGAGGAGGTGGTCCCTGGGGCTCGGGCTCAATGAACTTCTGGAGGGAGTCCCTGTGCACCCCTTCCTTTTTTAAATAATGCCCCCTGGACCTGCTCCCCACCAGGGACTATTCCCTAAACAAGCGCTGGAGCCCGCACTTGTTTTTTAAAAATTTTCACTGGGTCTGCTGATCCGCCACAACTCTCAGCAAAAAAAAAAAAAAAAAAAATGCTTTTTTGCCCTGGCGGGGTTCTTCTGGGACCCCAACTCCAGAGCTAAGGGGTCATGGTGTACATACCCTGGCCCCTTTTATTATTTTCTTTTCTTTTTTTCAGGAACTTGGCTGAAGCCGAGTCCCAAGATGGCTGCCAACACTTCAGTGTTGAAGTGTTGGCAGCCAATCAGATCTCAGCACGAGATCGGGAGAGTTGGTAGAGTCCTAATTATAACTACCAAGTGGTGACTGCCACTAGGTAATATATAAATAGATAGATAGATAGATAGATAGATAGATAGATAGATAGATAGATAGATAGATAGATAGATAGATAGATAGATAGATAGATAGATAGATGATAGATAGAAAAATAAAGAGATAGATTTTCAATAAAAAAATCCAAAGGTTAAAGCTTTGTAGGAAGACTTTCAATATTCTAAACTCATTGTTACAACTTTCATTTACATTTTATCCACCACCTTCAAGTTATTATAATTAGCGGACCTTGGTACACCGTCTTTTTTCAGCTCGCTAACCAGACAACACCAACTATAACTCGCCACTCTACCACGCACTGTGTTGTGGCAAATGTAATTTGAGAAGTTATAAGTGTTGTCATGAATGCTTTGATTTCACGTGCCAAAGGTGATGTAGTATGCAAAGGTATAAACAGTACATGGATAAGGCATGAGTTATAGTTAATATAATGTGGCGAGTAAGGTGACAAAATTGTGTTCGGTCGTGCGTGAATTATACATAGAAGTTACAACAACTTTGCAATTTTTAATGTTTGTGTATTTTAAGTTGGGTTTGAATAGAAAAAATGCATAACATATTTCTAACTATGAATTATCCTCAACCTTTCTTTCATTGTATGTTAATGGTTTCTATTTTTTAATAAAAATATGTTTCAAATAGCAGTGTGAAGTGTCACTGGTTGGAGAATAATAAAGTGGTGAGTACACTGCAGTCGAGGAGAGAGTTGTAAAGTCTAGTGTCATAAAGTGTAGTATTATAGAGTGGAATAGAGTTCAGTATAGTAGAGTGGAGTGATATAGCGTACAGTGGAGTGATATAGCGTACAGTGGAATAAGGTGCTATAGAGTGGAGTTGCATGGTGTGACGTATCATGGAGTGGTTAAAGTTAGTCTTGTCTGGTTAGCGAGTGTAGGAAAATGGCCCTTGTTGCAGTTGCCTCCCCCACTTTTTCCCTGATATTGATGCTGACTTGACTGAGAGTGTGATGAGACCCTGCTAACCAGGCCTCAGCACCAGTGTTCTTTCACTACAAATGTACCATTGTTTCGACAATTGGCACACCCCTGGCACACAGATAAGTCCCTTGTAAAAGGTACCAGTGGTACCAAGGGCCCTGTGACCAGGGAAGGTCTGTAAGGGCTGCAGCATGTGTTGTGCCACCCTAGGGACCCCTCACCTAACACATAGACACTGCCATTGCAGATTGTGTGTGTTGGTGGGGAGAAAAATTCAAAGTCGACATGGAATTTTCCTCAAGATGCCATGCACATAAAATACTGCTTGTGGCATAGGTAAGTCACCCCTCTAGCAGGCCTTAAAACCCTAAAGGCAGGGTGCACTATACCACAGGTGACGGCATAGCTGCATGACCAATATGCCCCTACACTGTCTAAGTCCATTCTTAGACATTGTAAGTACAGTGTGGCCATATTAAGTGTATGGTCTGGGAGTTTGTCAAAACGAACTCGACAGTTCCATAATGGCTACACTGAATACTGGGAAGTTTGGTATCAAACTTCTCAGAATAATAAACCCACACTGATGCCAGTGTTGGATATATTAACACATACACAGAGAGGGCATCTTAAAGATGCCCCCTGTATTTTACCCAATCCTTCAGTGCAGGAATGACTGATTTGTGCTAGCCTGCCACTGAGAGACGAGTTTCTGACCCCATGGGGTGAGAGACTTTGTGCTCTCTGGGACCAGAAACAAAGACTTCACTGGGTGGAGTTGTTTCACATCTCCCCCCGCAGGAACTGTAACACCTAGCAGTGAGCCTCAAAGGCTCAGGCTTCGTGTTACAATGACCCAGGGCACTCCAGCTAGTGGAGATGCCCAGCCCCCAGACAAAGCCCCACTTTTGGTGGCAAGTCCAGAGGGACAATTAGGAAAAACAAGGAGAAGTCACCCCTAAGGTGTCAAGAGCTGAAGTGACCCCCTCCTTGCAGAATCCTACATCTTGGTTTGGAGGCCAGGGACCAATAGGAATGTGCCCCCCTCCCCAAAGGGAGTGGGCACAGGAAGTGTTTAGCCACCCTCAGGGACAATAGCCATTGGCTACTGCCCTCTGGCCCCTAAAAACAACCCTAAATCTTGTATTTAGGGCTCCCTGAACCAAGATAGTCATATTTCGGAGGACCTCACAAGAAGAAGAAGGACTGCTTAGCTGAAACCCCAGCAGAGAAGGAAAGGAGACAACAACTGACTTGGCCCCAGCCCTACTGGCCTGTCTTCTTCTTCAAAGAACCTGCAGAAGAAAGGCGATGCGCCCTGCAGGTCCAGCGACCTCTGGCAAACCTCCAGAGGACTGCCTGCGTCACAGAGGACCTAGAACTCCTGTGGACAGCGACCCTGTCCAAAGAAGAAAAGAAGAAACTTCTTATAAAGGGCTCCCACCTCACTCCAGAAGCGTGAGTCCTAACCACTCTGCACCCGATGCCCACGGCCTGAGTCCAGGTGGCCCAAATGACCAGAGAGGACCCCCAGGCGACGGTGACCAAATGCCCACCCTGGGATGACCTCTCCACCCCTCCACGATGACGCCTGCAAAGATAATCCAGAGGACCCCCCTGGCTGTGACTGCCCTGGAAGAAGATAACCGATGCCAAAGGACCCACTGCACCCGCCGCCCCAGGCCTTGGAGAAATCAACACCCAGTGCAGCGACGATCAGCAGGCAGCCCTCTTCTCTGTCTGGCCGGTGGTGTTCTCCCCGCCCCCCGGACTTCGCCTGCAGTGCTTGAGTGACCCCAGGGTCCCCTCATAGAGTTTTATTGGAAACCCGACGCCCTGTTTGCACCCTGCAGCAGGACGCCCCAGTGCCACTGAGGGTGTGGGATTGGTGCCTACTTGGCACCCCGCCAGTGCTCCTCTAACCCTCCTCCCCCCTGATCTTCCCTCCAAGCCAAGGGTACTTACCTGCTGGCAGACCGAATTCCGAGTACCCCCTGTCTCCAAAGGAGCCCACGTTAAAATTGCTCAACTTTGACATCTGCACCCGGCCGGCCCCTTGTTGCTGGTGGTGGGTGTTTGGGGTTGACTTGAACCACCAACGGTGGACTACCTATAACCCGGAGACTGGAACTGTAAGTTGTGTACTTACCTCTAAACAGTGCTTAATTTGCAAATAAAACGGTGGCGGTGCCCAAAGCCCTCCTCTTAAACATGCAGCTGCTGCAATTAAATGTGCATGCTCGGAATAATGAGGCAGCTTAATCCTGAAGCCATCTCGGGCGTCTTCAATCCATATAAAGCCACTCCCTACCCCTTCAGCTCACACCTGCAGCTTTCTGCTTTCTCTCATTGTGACGCTTTTAATTTGGTTTTTTTGCTCCGTCTTTCCCAAATGAGTCTTTTGCTCCCAGCAATTGCTTGAGGCAGAAGACTAAGCGCCGGCCCTCAGAAATAAGTGCCGGTGCTGCACACCAGAAACAACAAGCACAAATTAAGCACTGCCTCTAAAACTGTACTTTATTTTCTTCCCCCGGAACTGTTCTGAAAATGCAGTGTCCACTTTTAAAATAGATATTCTCTGTTTTCTTCAAAACTGTTTACTTGACTAAAGTGAAACAAAGTTTCATTGATGTCTATGCTAAGTACTTACCTGCAACAGTATTTACTTCTAAACTGAGTCTTGTGGTTCCAGTAATAAAGTAACAAAAACATATTTTTCTATATAAAACCCAATTGGTCCGGAGTTAAGTCATTGAGTGTGTATTTTCAAGTATTGCTTGTGTGTGTGCAACAAATGCTTAACACTACCATCTGATAAGCCTAACTGCTCTGCCACACTAAAACAAATAGATCATTAGTATTATCTATTATTGCCTCTGTCAAGCCTCTTGGTGAATCCCTGGACTCTGTGCACACTATATCTCATTTTGATTTAGTATATAAAGAGCCAGCTTCCTCCAGCGAACGTGTAATGATGTTCGCTACTTATAATAATTTGAAGATGGTGGATAAATTGTAAATTAAAGTTATAACTATAATTTTAGAGCTTTAACCTTTGTTTTTTTAATTGAATTTCCATTTTTGTTTCATTTTTAATACAAATATGTTTCAAATCGTAGAGTCTAGTGTCACAAGTAGAGACTTGTTATGAGGAGAATTGTACAGTACAGTGGAGGTTAGTGTTGTAAAGTGAAGTAGAGCAGAGTGTAGTAGCATATTGTACAGTGCAGTAAAGTGTTATATAGTGGAGTGGAATGAAGTCTTATACAGTGGAATCAAGTATTGTAGGATAGAACCCCGAGTTGTAAAGTGGAATGGCATATCAAACAGTAGAGTAGGGTGTCATAGACTGTCCCAGAGTGCAGTAGAGTGTTTTAGAGTGGAGTAGGGTAAACTTGGGTGTCATAGAGTGAAGTACCTTCAAGTGGAGTGTCATAAAGTACAGTGGAGGAGAGTGTTGTACAGTGGAGTGCTGTATCATATAGTGGAGTGCCGTTTCGTGGAGAGAAGTTGAGCGGTGTGTCTTCGAGTGCCATACCATGTAGTACAGTGGCTTAGAGTGGATGAGCATAAAGTGGAGTAGAGTGTCTTATAGTGGTGTTGTAGAGTGCAGATGTATACAGTGGAGAAGAATATTGGACAGTGGAGTGGGGTAGAACGGAGTATTTAGCAGTCGCATAGAGTGGAATAAAGTGGAGTATAGTGGAGTATTCTGGAGTACTCTGGAGTGGTGTAGAGCAGAGTGGACTAAAGTGTTTTGGAATGCAGTGGCGTAGACTCTAGTGGTGTGGAATGCAGTAGAGTGGAGTAGCGCAGCATACAGTCGAGTGAAGTGTCATAAATTGGGGTACTGTGTTATACAGTAGAGTGTAGTGGGGTGTTGTCCACTATTGGAAAGTGGTGTAGACTACAGTCTAGTTGATATTTGTAGAGTGGAGAGGTGTACAGTATAATACAGTGTTGTAGAGTGTGGTAGAGTGGATAGGCAAAAAGTGTTATAGAGTACAAAGGCATTGATTGGTGTACAGTGGAGTGGGGTACAAAGGAGTAGTGGAGTAGAGTAAAGTACTGTGTCAGAGTAGAGTAGAGTAAAGTAGGCTACAGTGGCATATGGAGAGTTGTATATAGTGTCAAATAGTGGACTAGAGTATCGTAAAGTAGAGTGTAGTAGAGTGCTGTACAGTGGCATACAGTATGTACAGTGCTGTGCAATGGATTGAAGTGTCCCAGAGTGGCATACAGTTTAGTAGAGCATTGTAGAGTGGAGTTGCATAGAGTATAGTAGTGGGTGAAACAGTGGAGCTGCATAGAGTGGATTGTTGAGTAGTAGTGTAGAGTGAGGTAAAGTCTTGTAAAGTGGAGTAGGGTCAAGTGGAGTGATGCATAGTGTGGGATAACGTGCGTATTGGTCTGTTGTAGAATAGAGTGGCATGGAGTGGAGTGTACTGGCGCAGCATAGGTAGTAGAGTGTTACAAATTGGAGTGAGGTCTTGTGTAGTAGAGTGGAGTGTTGTGCCATATAAAAAGTGTTGTGTAGAGGAAAAGACTGTTGTACATTGGAGTGGACGAGCAGAGTGTGGAGTAAAGAGTTGGACAGTGGTGTGTACGGGGATAGAGTGGAGTATAATGTTGTAAAGTACCATGAAGTGTGGTAGACTTTTACAGAGTGGACTTATAGAGTGGAGGCGAGTGTTATACAATGCAGAGATGTAGAGTGGAGTGGCATACACTGTACTGGCGTAGAGTGGATTACCATAACATGAAGTAGCATTCAGTGAAAAGCATACAGTGGAATACTGTACAATGGAGCATAGGAGAGTGGAGTGGCATAGCATGGAATACAGTAGAGTGGAGCAGTGTGCAATGGAGTGGTGTAGAGTGGAGTAGGATACAGTGGATTAGCAGAGTAGTGTGGCATACATTGAAGTGGTTTAGTGTAGAGTAGAATAAACTATTATAAATTGGAGAGGTATCTCATACAATAGAGTGGAGTGCTGTGACGTACAGTGTTGAAACTGTCATAGAGTGGAGTAGAGTGTTGTACAGTAGAATGTACGGGCATAGAGTTGAGTGCAAATTCGAACAGTGGATTGTACGGGGTAGAGTGAAGTTGAGTCTAGTAGAGTGGAATAGAGTATAGTAGAGTTTTGTAAAGTGGAGTTATATAGAGTGGAAGAGAGTACATTGGAGTGATGTAGAGTGGAGTAGCATACACCAGAGTGGCGTGAAGTAGAATATCATAGAGTGGAGTAGTGCAGACTGGAGTGGCATAGAGTGCAATTTCATATAGTGTAGAGCATACAGCGGGGTGGGGTAAAGTGTCATTGTGTATAGTGTAGTAGCATGCAGAGGAGTGACGTACAGTGAAGTGGTTGAGCCTGGAGTTGTGTATTGTGGGGTGGAGTAAAGTGTAACAGCATACAGTGGAGTGGTATACAGTGGAGTGGGGTAGAGTGGAATACATTAGAAAAGAGGGCCAAATATTGAAGTTGTGTATAGTGTAATAGCATACAATGGAATGGTTTACAGTGGAATAGTGTTGAGTGGAGTACAGTGAAGTGGCGTAGAGTAGAACAGTGTAGCGTGAAATAGCATAGAGTAGAATAGCCTAGAGTGGAGTGGCATACAGTGGAGTGAAATAGAATTGAGTACGATATAGTGGAGGAGGGTAGAGTGAAATAGCATATAGTGGAGTGGCGTAGGGTAGAGTGGTGTTCAATGGAATAGCATAGAATGGAATGGGGTGGAGTGGGGTGGCATCTACTGGAGTGGTATAGAGTAGAGTAGCATACAGTGGAGTGGCATACAGTAGAATAGCATACAGTGGAGTGGCATACAGGGGAATGGCATACAGTGAAATAGCATATACTGGAGTAGCGTATAGTGAGTGGCATACAGGGAAGTGGCGTACATGGAAGAGGCATAGAGTGGAGTTGCATACAGTGTAATAGCATAGAGTAGACTGGTACAGAGTGGAGTTGTGTACAGTGTAATAACGTAGAGTGGGGTGGCAAGGAGCAGTGTGTTGTACAGTGGAGTGGCATAGATTGTAATAGTGTATAGTGGAGTAGCGTACAGTGGAGTGACCTTTAATGGAGTGGTGTAGACTGGAGTGGAATATAGTAGCTTCGACTAGAGTGTAATAGCAAACAGAGGAGTGCCATACATTGGAGTGGGGTTCACTTCATTAGCATAGAATGAAGTGGCTTAGAGTGGAGTGCCATAGAGTGGAACAGTGTTAAGAAGAGTGTTGTTGGGTAGAATAGCATAGAGTGGAATAAAGTAGAGGGGAGTGGCATACAGTAGAATGGGGTAGAGTGGAATAGCATATAGTAGAGTAGTGTCCAGTGGAGTGGCATACAGTGGAGTGATTTAGACAGGAGTGGCATACAGTGGTGCTGCATACAGTGTAATAGCATAGAGTGGAGTCTCGTACAGTGGGAAGGCATAAAGTGGAGTGGCATAGAGTGGAATACCATATAGTGGAGTGGCTACAGTGGCGTAACATATGGATGTATGTGAAATTTAGCAGCATTGTAGATTATGGTGTGCAGAGTAACTCAAAACAGCAACTGCCTTGTGTTTCTTCAGATTTATCGATCAACACAGGGCCACTCATGGTGGTATTATGTTCCTTTGTAAATCTGACTTAAGCACTACATTGCCCATGCAACACCATGACTGATGAAAGGGTACCACAATCCAATAATACAGCTTGGCCTTAGTCATATTTTGCGTCACGGAATACTTTACTACCTTTGCAGTATACCATGGTACATGCCAATGACAAGCCATTATATCATTGAGTAATGGCTGTTTTTTGAAAATGAGAAGGCAGCCATACTGTTTTATCACCCTTTGGCTGTGTTCAGTGTTAGAGCCTTAGATATAGGTATATAGTGGTCACTACCTATTACCAGTTTAATAAAGTAGGGAAATGTATTTATATTCTTTTTCATATATTGTTAAATAAGTTTATAGTCGTACCACTGTAGTTTCACACAATTTAGTACATTTCCTCTAAAGAACAGCAGTGACAGATGTCACTATGTTTAAATGTCTTATAACTATAACAATACATTTCCTACTGAACTGGTAGTACACAAAAAGCAACACATCTGCACCATGGTGTATAATCCTCCCAAATTTCAAGTAAATAATTTCAGCCGTTTTTGAAGTACATGAAATACAGCAGCCTTTGAAAAATGTATTGGTGAAAGAATCTCGTTTTGAGACCCCCTTTTATCTTTGTACCCCCATAACGACCCTGTTAACTATTCACCACAATAAAGTACATAGGGCCTGATTCTAACTTTGGAGGACGGTGTTAAACCGTCCCAAAAGTGGTGGATATACCACCTACCGTATTACGAGTCCATTATATCCTATGGAACTCGTAATACGGTAGGTGGTATATCCGCCACTTTTGGGACGGTTTAACACCGTCCGCCAAGGTTAGAATCAGGCCCATAATCTCAAAATTTAGAAAATACTATGGGGCATATTTATAAGCCCCTAGTGCCACCTTGCACTACATTAGCGTCAATTCTTTTTTTACGCTAATATGGCCCAACGAGGCCAAAATCCTTGCGCCATGTTTACAAGGTGCACCACTTTGTAACCCTTTGCGCTACATAATGCCTGTGCCAGGCATAATGAATGCAAGGGGCGTTCCCCCGTTATGGGAGCCGAAAAAATGACATAAGGAAATCTAACAGTTTTCCTTGCGTCATTTTTTAGGACACTTTTAATGCCTGCTCATAGCGGCATTAAAAGGGAGCTTCCATTATTTATAGTGGGCCCCTATGTACTCTGCAGGAGTAGCCCAAGCATTTTGGCGCTACTCCTGCAGAGTACATCAATAGCATCAATAAAAATGACGCTATTGTCCCGTACCCTGCACCATGGTGTGCTATATCTTAGATATGGCGCACACAGGGTGGCGGTAGGGGAGCGTTACGGGGGGCACCATATGCCCCTATAGATCTGGAAAGTTTTGTGGTGAATTGTCAAATGGGTGGAAAGTTATTAGAGAGGTAATATCAGGGGAAATCCCATCTTTGAGAATACTAACTATAGCTCCAGAGTGGCAATCAGATTTAATGTGGTTTCTTCTATCTGTTGTATTTGCTCTGTATTTGTTTATTGGTTCAAATAATCATGTGACCATAAATGAGTCCTTTAGTTGTCCATGTAGTACTTCTGAAACATTACATATGCAGTTTAGCTTATTTTTTGGGCTTCCTTGCTACTTTTAGTACAATTGTGTTACGTATGAAGCCTAAAATGAATGAAAGCCAATCATTTTTGTCATAAAAATTAAAGGCATATATATGAGCCTTTTGCACCGCTGGTGCAAACCATTCAAACATATCTATGAGGCCACGCAAAGCCACTTTTCGTGGCTTTGAATGGCCTCGTAGATATGGAGAAAGGCAAAGCAGCAGAAATTGCTGCATTACCCTACTCTGCACAAGGAAGGTGCTCCATGGGTGTTGTGGTGAGAGTTCCCATGCAACACCCATGGATTTTGATGCATCCCCAGATTTACAGGACCTTGTAAGCCTTGGTATGCACCAAATCTTACACCTCCACAGGGGAGGTGTAACAAGGAGAAACATCTTTATTTCCCCTTGTTTTTCCTCTAACTCTCTCTCTATGCTGCAGGATGCAAAGAATGCACAGAGGAAAAAGCATCACAAGATTGTTTTTGTGCAGGAAGGTGCCCACTTCTGCACAAATAATAATCCTGCATGCATTGCAGACATTCTTGCACCATGGTGCAAGGGTGCCTGCGATGGCACTAGACATCTTATTGTGCACCAGTGCAGGGAATGACAGGAATGCACAATATGCTACAGATGAGGTGCATTCTTGCACTTTCACTTTGACACAGGACAGTGCAGCAAGGTGACTTGCTGCACCCCCACATAATCCCCATAAATATACCTGTTAGACCTGGCATTCTTGGTGTGGCTGAGTGCTGGATTTCGTTTTTGTGGACTTTGGTGCTTTGGGAAATTTACCACTGCTGACCAGTGCTAAAGTCTCCCTGCATAAATTATGATAATGAGTGGTTATGCATGTATGGCTTACTTGATTTACTAGTAGGTCCCCAGTATAGGGCATCATGTGTGCCCAGGTCTTGCAAATCAAATGCTACTTGTGTGCCTGCAGCACTGATTGTGCCACCCACATGAGTAGCCCTGAAACATGGCTCAGACCTGCCACTGCAGTGTCTGTGTGGGCAATTTTAAACTGCCATGTCGACCTGGCAAGTGCACCCACTTGCCACGCCCAAACCTTCCCTTTTAGTAAATGTAATGCACTCCTAAAGTGGGCCCAAGTCAGCCTCATGGGCAGGGTGTTGTGTATTTAAATGGTTCAAATCAAGAATCTTTACAACACCAGCAATATTAAAATGATCACATGACTGCCAATTCTGTGAACGTTCATTATTTATGATCACTTGAAATCATTGTAAGTGCATAATACAACCTCTCAATTCTTAAACATTTCTGATTGTATTCGTTTTATAATAAATTAAAACAGTCAATGATTCTTGTCATCAAGAGGATACTTTTTATACATTTGGCAGTATCACATGTATCGATTGTTCTCTTTCCACTCAAATCCATTAAAATTTCCCAGATTGTGGTTTCGGCTCTAGCAGTTACTCCATAATGTGTACATTTTTCAAAATAAACTCACAGTGCTGACTAAGTGGGCAAATGCATTAAATTGTGATTATAAATCTTCAATATTATTAATCCTCTCTTTGCCTAAATAGATTAATTCTGATTGTGACTCCACACCTCATTTGTTATTGAACTTTATAATGAGCTTCTGTACAATATTGTCATATTGTTAGAGCATTTATATTGCTTTCTATGCATAGATAATTTGATTGCAGCCTCTTTGCACTTTGACCAAAGTAGTGTGCCATAGAGCGCCATGCAGACATCTTGGTAATGAGAGACAATTGGCCTATATTTAACATGTCCACTCTTACAAGAACAGCACCTTAAAAAGATGGTGTCCCTGAGATAGAAGATACTGAATCGATAAATTATGTTTATGAAGAAAAGCAAACAGCATTGCTGTTCTTAGTGTAATTTCAGTACCACACTGCTTTGCAGAAGGCAGTGGAGGATATTGTTGTCACCCCAAAGTGTCCAAGCAACCTACCTTCACTTTAAGTCACTTGATTTGGGATTGTCGTCATGGTCAGTGTCTGCAGGTAAGAAACAAAGCATTATCACAAATATGTTCAACTACGTTCAACAATGATACAGTGCACCATCCACCCCATTATCTGCTGCACTTATATAAAGGGAAACTAGCCCAAATGTTGGTGATTGATCAGCTCCCCTTTTTTTTGGTGGAAGGAAAGGGGGTTCTGGAACTTGTGGAGGTGATTTGTGCAGAATGGTAGGCTTCTAACTATCTAAATCTGTGATACAAGCTTGGGTTTTCAATTTTCATTATTTTTTCATCACTGGATAGCTTCATTTATGTGAACTGGATTTGCAAGAAAGCTGCGTGAACTTGAAGTTGAAATCTTTTAGCTTCTGGGGCAAAGAAGAATATAAGTGTTGTCTTCACTCTCCTCTGGAGAATTGTGTGGTGGTTCCAGCAGCATGTTGTAACAGCAGTACCCACAACTGATAAAACAATCACCATTACAAACCTCATCTTGTGCTATGAAACCAACACTAGCAACATCTCTAGAATCATCTTCTGCACTGTGTTGGTCTTTGAATGTTCAAGGATTTACATAATTTGCTCAACTGTAGGGAAACTCAATGGCAAGCTACTGCAATAGAGATGTTACTGGCCTACTTAGATGAATAAACCAGATTCCTAGTAGATAAAGACCATTAATATATTTGCATGGGGAAAAGGAACAATTGCCAGAACTGGCAGGCTGCCAATAACATATCTATCATGTCCTGTAGCAAGCATATAATATTAGCCAGTTTTCGTTGCTGCTGTGACAACTGCCCTGATAAGAAGGACCAGAAAAAATCTTCCTCAAAATCTGGAGACACTTATGATAGACAAAATTAATATGCATTTCATCTCTAAACATGATCAAGATTTATAAGGCACAATAGTGGATGAGGGCAATTTCTCAAATATCGCAACTATGGCAAATGTGTCCTCCAGAGGAAGTTCTTGAATATGAAAATGGACTGTGCATACTGGACTAAAAGGTATCACCAAACAACATCCGCTGTTAAAAAATGAACTGAACTTGCTTGTATTACATTTGGTGTGCCAAGAGATGTAAATAAACAAAAATGGACCAGTGTTCTTAGTGCACAAGGCGCAATAGATAATGAGAAAAACATGTTTAGCTGGGTAAGTGGTGACAAACAGAGACAACTAATTCAACCTTGAAGTCAGTCACAGTTGTTATTAACAGACAATGGCCTTGATGTCGGTTGTGGGTCAATTTCCTGAATGTACAAGGTGCCTACTATGCCTAACCTTTCATTCCCATGCTTGGCTGTCATTGAAGATTGAGGAGACCTCACTGCTTGTGTGTGTGTCCTCCATGGAAGAGCTACACAGATACCATATGGGTTTGGAAACAAGTGACTTTGATTAATTAACCAATGCCTACTGGCGAATGTGGCATCTTGCAGGGGTGTCACTAAAGTTGGTATTTTTAATATTCAGATGATCATTCTGGGTGCATGCTTTTACATGTTCCTATGAATTGTACTTGGCCCAGCTTTAGTTAACTGTATGCCAGCATCACTTAGTTCTTCTGAGACCTCTCAGTTTACTTTGTGTCTAAGTCAAACATTTTCTTTTCTTGCTCACTGGGTCTGTCAATTATCTGGAGAAGAGAAAACTTCATGTCCTGTCAACAATATCTAAGAGAAGGACCCATCTGTGCTTATCTCCTTCCAATGGAAAAGATTCAAAGAGGAACACCTATATAGACAGGAAACAGGAGATTTTTTTGGGAATGATGTCAACTAGTGGTCCAAGTAAAAAATGCAAAGTGATTTATGTGGAAGACATGTTGGGTATAGCTAAGCATAGCAAAACCACAAAATAAAATGATGGATGGAGAGTTGAAACTTTTCAAACACTCACCCCCAGGGACAGATCTGAGTTTAATCCATTGTTATTCTGCTGACCACGCCACCCCAATTTGGACCCAGCCATATGTACATCAGTCTTGACCCTGCTCTCCATGGGAGCAGTCCAGCCCCATCAGGAAATTATGCCATTGTTCTCCCATTTTGGTAACAGATGAAATTTGTTTATCTAACCAGACACCCTTGGCTTAATTCACCATCAACAGCCCTCTGGATGAGGGTGCCAGTTAACACCTTCCCCAGGGCCCTGCAATACAAACCTTTAATTTATCTATAAAATCCACTTTATTGAATTCCATTCCAATAAATTGAATGGTTATTTTTGATTAGGCTGTTTTTTCTGTGAGTCTCTCCATTTCCTTGAGATGTACCACCCACCTGAGAGGATCAGTGAAATTGTTGGCAAGTTTCGCGATCCTAGCAGACAACCGTAACTCTGTATTCTATATTCAGACCTGGGGGCGCGACGTTGCTTTTTCAAAGCCGTTTTCAAACGGAAAGCAAGAATTCACAAAACCATTAAAGGAAACCAAAGATAAAAATGCTACTCCGAGAACATTCATGACAGATTCCCCCTTCGATCAATCTCTAGGGCGGGATTCGTGATGCTGTTGCTTGCTGCTCCCATGCGAGTGATACATACTGCTATAATGGGTTAGCTCTATTGATATGCTGAATTAAACATCGAGGCACATCGTCAGGAAAACTTGGGCCGGATTCCATGCACGGTCTGACCTGGAGTTGACGGTTATGGTTTTCTTAAAATGGAGGCAGACCCCCGGCGTGTGACAGTATGAGCGCAGTGCGAGCACCGTGATGAGATTTGCCTTCTCCCATACAATTATAATGATGATAATGATCATTAATGTGCATATGCAGCAAAGGCATTTCCACCATCTGCGCGTGCCTGCGAACATGCATCTCCATCTGAAGCAGCAGCGGAATGTGTGGCAGGCTTCAGTCGAATGCCTTCATTTCATCAGCTTCGCGTGGGTTGCAAGCAAAGTTCAATGCCTGTAAGATGCAGAAGCCTTTCGCTGCTCCCTGTGCATTGGCAAACGGGCACAGGCTGCACCGACAGCCACAGGGACATGACAGGAATGATGGGACGATAATTTATCTTTCACAACCACTGAATTCTGCGACTATTAGTCTCTGGCATATTCAAAAGGAAGAGTTTGGTCATCATTTAAGAGATCGGCAACAATCAAGAACACATGCAACATCCTCTTTAGGGACATTTCTAATTACGTTATCACACCGTTACCCACATTTTACTCAAATTGAATTAATAAAATTGTTTAAAGCATTCTGTTTTTGCAACGTACAGAGTTGCGTGTGTAATAAAAATGATTACATTTGTGTCTGTCTTTATTAAATACCTTGCACTGTTGAACGATTTTGTGTAGTCATGGTGCCTTTTGGAACATGCATTTATTTGGTTGTGTAGTTTGTGTACAACGTGTGGTAGGTAGGCAATACTAGAAGTCTGTACATTTCGGGCTATATTAAAATATGCCTACGTTGATAAATATTTTTTCTGATTATGTGTCTATTTCTAGTAATTTATAGTTTTTTTAGAAAATATGTATGCTACTATGTCATAACAATAAAATACACACACACTCTTCAAACCTGTTTGACTAAGTTTATTTACTCATGGTTCTAATTATGTATTGTATGTTCATATATGTGTGCATATGTGTGTGTATTCATGTGTGTATGTATGTGTGTGTGTATGTGTGTATGTATATATATATATATGTACATATATATATATATATATGTATGTGTGTATGTTCTGTTCTTGGCTTGTTCGTGGGTCATTGCATGGCTCCTGGATGGGTTGTTATACTAGATATCTATGAATCCCCGCTCTCATCTTATCACACTTATCTACCCATCATCATATGTCATGCCTCTATCAATCTATCCTCCATTCCCACTCTTACTCACCCAAATCCATTCTACTACTTTCATCTCCTAAATAACTCTGCCTTAGCTCTTCCATCCTCTTCCACATCTAACTCACCAAACCTCACTCTACTACTACCATGACCTGCCATACAACCCTACTAAATTCTCCCTCATTTATCTCACCCTGCTACTATGATCTCCCTAACCCTTCCACAGACTCTTCCCTCCTCCATCCCCCTTTACTCATCCCAAGCCTTTGGGATGAGTAAATGAGGGATATACTCCCAATTAACACTTCTGGATTTCTTTCCTCCTCCACCCTTCCATTACTCCAGTCAATCTAACGAACAAACTCTCATATCCGCGGCTCAAATTAACTCATAGTAATACTAAAACTGTACTCATATTTCCCGATACTAATCCATCACTAATTCTTGTTGGGTTCCAGAGTAGCGTGATACTCGCCGAAAAGCGCTTCGACGCCTCATCAGGGATAGTAAGCGCTATATAAATACTATTACAATACAATACAATACAATACATTAATTGAATCTGTGTTGCATTCATCCGAATTTAGGAAAAGGAAAAATTAGGTAAATCCTTATAAAACAGAATGGGACTTTTACTTAGTGATAAACCAGCTTTAAGTGGTAATTTAAGTTCCCAATTTATTGCCCAGACAAACAATAAATAACACTCAGTTTTATAACTAATACCCTGAGACTCCAACTAAATAACATTGATGTATCAAGACAAATTTTGTAAGGATATCACTAACAAACAGCAATTAATAATACATTAACACATCAGCTTACCAAGATATTTTTTTGCAGAAAGTTTAGCAGTTTCAATTCAACTGCACAAAACCCCAGATTCTGTCTTGATGATAGTATATTTCAAAGTGAAATGCTTTTAGAGCCCGTTGGGGATACCTATCAAACCTCTAAACATTTTGTGGGGGGTCTCACGCAAATGGTGCGGTCTACAGTTGGATCAAGCACCACATTGAAATCACCCTCCCCCCCAAGTAACATCCCAGAGCCAGCGTGCTAGCTAAGTGCCAAACTGCCACAAATAATTCTGGGTTATCCACATTAGGGCCATAAACTGACAGGAGCCAGAATGGGCAATCAAAAAGCAATCCTAAAAGCATGATGGAGCGCCCCTCTGGGTCACAAATCACACCCCTCGTGTGGCATGGTGGCCCCCTGTGGATAATGATCGCCACTCCACAAGCATAACAAGAATATGCAGCAACATGACACTCCCCTATCCAACCTGTGCAGTTGCGATTTGGACTTTGCAAGCAAGTGGACCTCCTGCAGCATACAAATATCTATGGCATGGCGGCACAGGTATGCTGACGTCTGGTGCATTTTGCATATATTATTCAACCCCTTATGTTCCAGGACATCCTGGGTAATCACTCATAACATTCAATCACACCGCCCTTCCTGGGGTATTGCGTAGTCCACGTGAGTACAAGGAGAGGATGGGGAAGGAATAAGAACAACTCAACAACATCAAAACCTGTGCTTGATATACACCATGCCACCCGCCCCCCAAATAGGCCTGACAGCCTACTCCCACCCAAGTCATCCCGCTAACAGCTCCAAACACCAGGGGCACAACAATAACCATGGATTCATCCTTGTGGCACCAGAGAGGTCGAAAATCCCCATCGAAGCAGAGGGATGGGTGGACAGAAGAAAGCAAAGAAGAAAACATAAACATGGAGCCATTAAAGCCAACAATCGTATTGCATAACACTCAGCGCTGGGGGCCAGCCAGTGATTCAGTACCCAGCGAGCATACTCTATACTCATTGTCACTCAGGCAGACCCCATCCCCCTCCTAACCATTCGGGACAGCCAAATCAGATTTCTTGGGGATGGTTTTCACGAACCTTGCAGCTTGTTTGGGATCTGTGAAAAGCCCAGCTTTCCGTTATGCTGGATTCTCAGTTTTGCTGGATAGATTAAAGAGTACTTAGCGATGGTTTGAATCAATGAGCGTTTCACCAGCAGAAAAGCCTTGCGCGCCACCTAGCCGCCAGGGGTGTAATCCGGGATGATGGTGAGCATGTTGTTGTCATAGATGATTGGATTGCGCTCTTGGGCCAGGCGGAGTGCTGTGTCACGATCTCTATAGTTTAGCAAACGCAGCATAATGGGCTGGGCCGGAGTCCCCGGTGGAAGCCTCGGGCCCAGAGATCTATGCACCCACTCCACCACCAAACCCGAAGACAGCGCTCCAATGAAAAGTGAATTCAGTGTGTCCTCCATATAGACTTCATGTGGAGATTGTTCCGTCTTGAGCGAGCCTTGAGATCCTCATATTTATTGCAAATCACCTCAAGCACTCGTTTCATCTGAATAAGCCGCTAGTCGGAAGCATGGCGCCCATTCTCTAAATCAGAAGTGCAGATCTCAATGTGGTCAAGCCAGGGTTCATGGTCATCCACTCTGTCTTTTAGACAGTCCATGCGGTCAGTGAGATGGTCCAACTTAGCGTCAATACCGGTGAGGCTTTGCTTTAGGTCCAAAAACAGTCTTCAGTGAGGAAGATTGTGCATCATCCTCTTGAAGCAATCCCATTGTGTCCTCATCTGAAGCCAGTCTACTAGCATGCCCATACTTCTTTCTGCCTTCAAATGAGAGTTTTGTTTCCCTTTGGTTGGTTTTCCTCATTCTCCGGTCCCAGCCAGCCGCACTGTAGGCAGTGTGTCACTAAAGATCAGCGCCCCCTGCTCCCAGCGTATCTTCACTCTCTAGTGTCTCGCAGCCTATATAAGAACGCCAAGCAGTGCGTCCAACCCAGGCAGCTAATAGGGGTATTCGTAGGAGGGCTCTCTCCTTCCTGCCCGGAGACCCAGTATCCCTCACCACACTCCAATACAAGACAAACTATGCTCCTCAATGGCCTCTGGAGGCGCCTGGATCATGTAGTCCAAAGCCAAGACCAGCCGGGCCTTAGGTAGCTCAGATAGGCCTAGTTAACAACACATGGTACTAGTTCAGAACTCAGGAGAAACTCCAGGCTCCCAAGGTCTCCCAGCTTTACCCCTGCTCCAAGGTTGGGCCATCAAGCATGCAGTTCTCCACCACAAGGGCCCTCCTACCTCCAGGAGCAAGCAGTTCAGGCCGGAACAGCACTCCACCACCCGATTTTCCTCTTCACCGGGGCTGCAACCGAGTCTAGGCCACAAAGGAAGCTCAGAACAGTTCTCCTTATATGTCCTCCAGCGTGCGCCTCAACAGACTGCCTGGGTACATGGTCCTCCCCAGCACAGTGCTCCTGGGCGGCGGCAAGACACAGCTGTCACAGCACTACCTCAGGTCTCCTCACTTTATTGAGACCCCATCCAGGCCACAGCAGTCACTGCCCATGTCTCTCAGGCCCAGCACTCAGCTCAGTGCACTCAGCGGCCCCGCAATAGCCACTCCATTCGCCAGGTACTCTCGTCGATCCCCGCTGACAATGGGTGGCTGGCCCAGTATGCCCCCGCCAGCAGCACCTAGGCCATGCGGTGATCACGCTCCAGTGAGCTCCACCAGCAGCCTGGCTCCTGGAGATGGGGCAGTCACTCAATACGTGTCCCATAGGTCACAGCCCACTAGCGTTGCTGTCTGCCACTGTCCACACAATTGTGGACATAGGGAAAAATCAGGACGGACCCTTCGCCTAATGCTGCAGGGCCTCAAATGCGCTGCTGCAGCGCATGCACTGCGGTCGATGGCTCCCAGGATCCAGAAAAATGTAGGATTTATGCTTCTGTCCCACAAGCCTCAGAGTGATGTCCATCTTCCAGTCAGGCCAAGCCACGCCACCCCCCCTACTCAGAAGAAACTCAAGGTTGATCTATTTGTTAATGTTACATGAGATGAGAGGATCACTACATGTTGTGAGTGTGCTATGTGAGAAGGAGAAATCATTGGGTTTCTGATGACGTGTTCAGAAGATACAGATGCTTCTGGAACTTTCCTCATTAATTTAGTGTTCACACTGTTAGAGTAATGGCAGAATTACTTTTAGACTCCAAGAGGTATAGACCTCTTAGACTCCTTGTCGTTACAGTGCAGAGCTTCATGCTAACACTCGATTCTTTATTTCCTGAAGACTTCTACTGAAGTCTCTGCAAGGCTGACACCTACCTTGCTCTATCCTGAGACACTTAAATCCTTGTCTGATTTAGTTTAGAACCTGGATAGATGTCCTTACTCTTGTGTTGGACATGGCTCTCCTTAGGGAAAAATCCTGAAACTTTTTTGCTTTTTCTCCCTTGCCTATGCTGTCTCCCAGTGCTGGGCCTTAGGATTCTGGACAATTCCGCACTGTCTAGCAGTGGGGGGAGTAAGTCTTCTGTCCTACCTGTAGTAGGAAAAGACAGAGCGGAAGAACGTGGCGGGAACAGCATCCTGGTTAACCCCAGAGGAGAGGTATACTAGATAACTGGGAGAGGCGGGTGACCCTGGTTGCCAGGAGAAGTATTGACACTTATGCTGCCTCCATTGGCAACACCCGCAGCCACGTCCATGGCCTGATCGAGAAGGTCTGCGGGGCCTGCAGGCACCTGCACTCAGATGAGGGCTCCCTGACACAGGGCCACCCCTGAGTGGGCCCTACCTCGCCACACAGGGACCCAATAGAGAGGTCAGATGTCAAGTTAGAGTCAGGCAGGTGTATCCCAAAGGATGTGCCCAGATAGGGAAGTGTTACTAACAGGGGGACCCCTACTGGAGGGAAGCCGTCCGGGACTCCAAGAGGGAATTAGGATCCCAGATAAGTGAATGTAGGAAATGGACCCTAACTCCATGTGTGGGCAGGGGAAGGGGCAATTGTGGGTGCTCCCCGAATGTGTAGATCATGCTGACCTTTGAATCTGGCCCTGGGCCCAACTGGCTCTGGGTGCACCCCAGTAAGACATTCACCCGTGTCTAGATACATGGGGGGGTGGACTCCTTACATGGGGGCTGAGGTGGAGGTCCAGCCAATGCATAAAGCTGCAGCGGGCACCATACAGCCAAGATCTTAGGGCTCTGAGCCTTTTCCCTCTTGCAATGCAGAGTGAGAGTGCACACACCTTCCATAAGTATTGACACTGACCCTGATGCCCGGGGTAGGAGGTTAACATACCTGGGCAGAGCCAGGTATGGATGGGGGTTAGCCTCTCTGATACCGGCATGAATGATCACGTCCGGGCAGAGAGTACCCTATAGGGGGGCACATATGGCCATCATCACCACGGTGAGCACATTCACACCCAAATATTTCCTAGTAGGAACAGAGCTTGTGGGCTCAGGGCAACCAATGTGCACAAGCACTATGTTGATGGCCATAGCCAAAGTGTCATTTCTGTTAGCAGGAGGGTGCATGTGCCAGGGTATACATGCCTGGGAAGTGCCGAACACCCACACAGGTGCGCACTACCCATGAGAGTTGCTCTACCAATATAGTAAAATGAGAAGACAAGGCTTATTAAGTCTGGTTGCACTATTGAAATGCAGGGTGAGCAACCTCATTCTGTTTGGTATCGTTGAACTTGGGATGACAAACCAACACCCTTGATAACAGTAGTTATGTCATTACTGCCCAAGAAGTACCACTTCAGGGAAGTGAGCATTTCTAGGTCAGGACTGGTTCTAGTGCCCCGCAAATTAGGTTTCATTCCATTGATCCTGGAGTAAGAGCATATATGTGCATTCCCCAGATGACTGCTATAAAACATGGGCATCCAGAATAACAGATCCCTGCCATTTGGGGCCTGGTGAGATAGATGGAGAAAGTGGTTGTGACCCTTTGCCTCCTGGAACCAGAACCTGGCACCCATAAAGATACAGATCTGCATTCCAGGACCCCAGGGTAGACAGGAAGGAAACTTAGGGGAAGACTTTAGTGCTTCGAAGGAATACTATTTAAATCATCCCCGATTTCAAAGCATTTACCTAGTATAAAAAGGGGTACTCCATGTCTGTAACTCAGAGAACCACCTACAGATACATGGGACTGGTTCGTCTGGACCCTGTCGGTGCACTGGCCGAGGAATCTAGGTGCCCAGGAGGATAACTGTCCAAGGAGGGGATCTGCACACCCTTCCAGAATATGAGACTGGCACTTGGCTGATTGCCTGCTGAAGTGTGGCATCCGGAGAGAGGCTCTCCAAGGGCAGGTTGGCTTGCAGGGATATCAAAGACCTCTGGAGGGGGACTTACATTGTACAGTAACATCTGGAGGGTGGTGCCCTCTGCTGCGGGTACACTGTGCTGGATTCCACCTGGCAGGAGAAGTGTGTGTGTGGCCTAAGGAAGAGGTCTGGAGACCAGGCGCATCAGGTGCAGGGGAGCAACGTACTGCATGCATGACTAGTGCGTGGCCCTCGAAGGTGTGGCCACTGCACCCCGAGAGGTCTTGTGAAGTGAACCGATCACTATTGTAGAACCCTGCTGGGGCTTTCTGGAGGTTGAGTGGAAAGCACTTCTTTCGTGTGAAACCTCGACTGCATGCTTATTGTGTACTGTGCCTGTTCATAGCTAGGGACCCTCAGAGGTGTGGGTAAAATCCGGGGGATGTTGCACGTGGCCTCGTGCAGCACGATGGAACTTGCGTCTAGTGTGTTTGTCAGGAGTGAGAGTTGAGTACGGCTAAGGTCATTGAGTACTGGATGGAGTACCTCAAACCAGAGGGATACGGGAAACCAGAAGTTGGTTGGAACCACTTTGGGGGTCATTACAACTTTGGCGACTGCCGGGCGGCCGCCAATGCAGCCGCACTCCTGCGGTGCCCATTTGGACATCCCCGCTGGGCCGCAATTTGGTAGCCGGCTCCAAATGGAGCCGGCGGTGTTGCGACCGTGCGACGGGTGCAGTTGCACCCGTCGCGCTTTTCATTGTCTGCAAAGCAGACAGTGAAAAGCCGCAGGGGCCCCACGACTCCCCGTACCGCCAGCCTTTTCATACCGCCAGAAAAAGGCTGCCGGTCGGGGACTCGTATAACCGCCCGCCCCAGTGGTAATAGGCCAGGAAGCACCGCCAGCCTGTTGGCGGTGCTTCCGTCATTTTAGCCCTGGCGGTCTCGAACCGCCAGGGTCAAAATGACCCCCTTTGTGTCTTAGAGAAACTCAAGCCATTGTATCCCTGAGTAGTTTCCTCAGTTGTGTTGGGACACAGCACTGAGCACTTTCTACATTAGATTGAACCTGTCTGGGGATCAGTGGAAGTTCCTGGGACAGGGTGTCTCCAGTCTGGAGCAATGGACCTGGTAACGTGTTGTGGACAATCTGAACTGTCTGGGGCAAGTCAAGACAACACACCTTAACAGCGTCCCTCCATTCCGGAGGTGCTGAATTTGGTTACAGTTTTGCAACATTGGGTCATCTGGTGGGGCTGGGTGCCTCTGAGTCTGTCGACTGGTCGCGGGCCCTATGTTTTGTAGGCCTCTGGGTGAACCTCCTATTTGGAGCCTGAATGTCTCTACCTTGTTTGTCTGCTGGCCTTTGTTTTTCCGGTCCCCCACCTTAACCCTGACACCTGTGGAGTGTAACCTGTCTGGGAACGCAAGACGCCCAGAGGAAAGCACAATCCTCTGGGGGTTGTGGTGGTGTGATGGCAACTGGAGTGCTGGGTGGCAGGTGGAGGGCAGATGGGGACACAGGAAGTATGAAAGCAGATGCGCATCCACTTGTTAGTTATCAGGGCATCACATTAGGTAGTTAGACGCAAGTGTGTATGACTGTGTACATGCGCACCTGTGCCATCTGATACCAGGGCCCGTGCTTAGGCACGGGGTGGATTTGAGGGAGTGAATCTGAGTGAGAATGAGTGAGCATTGGGGCAACACCGTGGTGCTGTTGGGTACTCTTGTTCTGCCAGGAAGGTCCTAGGATTGACATAGCACTTTACGTGTGCAGCTGAAGCCATGGGTCTGGGTGGGAAAGTGTGAGTACTGTGATATACGTTTTTTGCTGCTTCTGCCAGCCTTGGGATACACCCTGATTTACATATGTTACACTGATTGTGGTGGACGTGAGGGTGGGCCTAGTGTTGACAGCGGGTGGGCACCTTATGGGGTGCGGGAGTAAAGGTATGTTTTCTCCAAATGTGTGTACAATTATTGTTGTTTAATGCAGTGGGGCCTATTATCATGTGTTGCTTTGTTTACTGAGATTTACGCCTATGCTGGCCACTCCATGTTCTGCTTGGAATGTAGAGTTTGGCAGCAAAACCTATGCCACTCGCCAGCAGAATTTAGTGGAGCACTCGTGACACTCACGTGGATGAAGCCCTTGCTTCCAACTTAGCGCCTGCTGACCACAAGGGGTGGGGCCATTACCATTGTGGAGTTGAAGGTTGGCTCACTCTCTTAGCAGGAGGAGATGCAGGGCATGTTGTTGAAGAGGGATCCAAGAAACGGTGAGGCATACGCAGGGTTAATATGGATGTTTATTAAAAGTTAAGCCAAGCAAGCGGCACCGACAGACAGAGCCATCACCGCCTCCAACCGTCCGCCCGTTCCTGCCCGCACGCGCCTAACATTCTAATTGCTAGAATCCCTACCTATTCTCACACATTCCCCTCTCAACAAAGAAAAATACAACAACAAAAAATTATAAATAACTACACAACAAAACTAACCCTAACAATACCTAAAACCCCAAAACATTTGAAATATAGAGCATACAATGAATGCCGCATAATAAGGCAAAACAAAGAACAACATTTCACTTGTGGATTACATAGTCCTTTAAGTATGTGGGCATCTTTCTGTCCCTCTCGCTACGGCGTGGCACTTCACACTCATTGACATGATCATCATGACACCCAGACTCAACCACACCAGTAGAATCACTTCCAAATAGATATCCACTGCATTCCTCTCTACACTCTGCATCCCGCATCACAACATTAGGCCCTCGCCTACATATAGACACACGCCTTACATTCCAAACTTTGCCATCATCCAATTTTGCCGCATTCTTCAAGACTCTCACAATCTTCCTCGGTTCGGACCATTGAGATTTCCTTTTTTCCACAAATCCAGATAACTTGACTCAGACACTTTGTCCCACTTTCGATCCACCAATACTGGATCTGACATTATGGCACAACTTAACCTGGGATTGGAACTCTAGCACCCTGATCCTCATCTCCTCATCACAAACTACCTTGAATTTCCCACAATGTCTTTCCATCAACCACCAAGGAACCAAACCGGTAGAAGGCTTCCTTCCCCTTAACAGTTCAAAAGGCATTTTCCCTGTCACAGAATGCGGCGATGCCCTGTAGGAAGAAAGCATCTTTCTTACTGCTTCCTTCCACGGAATTCCAGACTTTAAAGCTAGTTGAATAGTTTCCTTAACAACTCTGTTAAATCGTTCAACCAATCCATTAGAAGGATTATACAAAGCTACCCTGACATGCTTAATGCTGTATCTTTCCAAAAATGCTGCCATTTTTGTAGAAGTAAACTGTACACCATTATCAGATACTAATGTCTCTTGAACCCCTTCTTTAGCAAAAACATTTTCAAAAACTCTATGACAACCTCAGTGGAAATTTTGCTCACAAACTCAACCTCAGGCCATTTGGAAAAACAATCCATCAAAAGAATAGCATAAGCTTCTCTTGCTGGTAAAGTGGAGAACGGACCAATGAAATCAATAGCCAATTTCCTCCAAGCCCTATCAGGTAGTTCGACTGGCAATATCGGTGCAGAACAAGGTTTGGCACTCTTGTCACTTTGGGCACAAGCAGCACAATTTCGCACAAATCTGTCAACCATTGCATCCACACCTGGCCACCAGAAAAATTCCTTTACTTGCCGTTTATTCCGAGACATTCCGCTGTGACCAACATGACTTCTTTGCACAATCACATCACGTACTCCCTTCGGAGGAATTATTCTGTCACCACGCATGATTATACCATTTTCTAAACTAAGTTCAATCTGCAATTTCCATAACACTGCACTCTCACCTCTCAGAGCTATCTCACTAGGCCACCCATCACTTATATATTTTTTTTATCAATTGCATTTCATTATCTTTCATCATTTCTCGTTCCCGTACTTGTTCAGTTAATACTGTTTGTTCTGTCTCACAATTCATCTCTGAACCAGAAATTACATCAGCATACGTATATGCAACATCACATTCCACGTCTTCATGTGCGTCTTGAATAGGTAACCTAGACAATCCATCAGCAATAAAATTATCTCTACCGGGCATATACTCTATTTCAAAGAAATACATTTGCAATTTGGAAGCAAGTCTTGCTAATCTTGGAGACAAATTCCATCCACCACCTGGTTGTAGAATATTTACTAAAGGCTTGTGATCTGTACACAATTTAAATTTTCTTCCCCACACATACATTCGAAATCTTTCTACAGCCAAGGAAGCTGCTAACAGTTCTTTCTTAATCACAGAGTAATTTCTTTCAAATTGAGATAAATTGCGTGAGGCATAAGATACAATCCAATTCTCACCATTATTTTTCTGCGATAAAACAGCCCCAGTGCCATAATTACTTGCATCAACTGCAATTATACAATCAGCATTCATTACAAATGGTTTCAGACATGGTGAATTCACAATTTCTCGTTTGATACAGTCAAAACAATCTGACTGTTCTTGCTCCCACACAAATTGAACATTTTTCTTTAAAATCTTTCTCAAATTCTCCACCTTGGTTGCATAATTCTCTATGAACCGAGAATAAAATTCCGTGAGACCCAAAAATGACATTAATTGTTCCTTACATTCTGGTATAGGTGCGTCCACTATAGCTTTTACATGACTCACTTTGGGACGGATACCTTCAGATGAAATGACATGTCCTAAATATTACACGTGGGATTGGCCAAATCTACATTTATCTTTCCTCACAGTTAAGCCATTTTTGTCAAGCAATGTTGAAGCATGCTTGAGAACTTTGTCATGTTCCGCCTTATTCTTGCCATATATCAATATGTCGTCCTGGAACACCCTCACATTACTCACGTCACAAAAGATCTTGCTCATCTCCCTTTGGAATACTGCAGATGCACTAGGAAGACCAAAGGGCATTCTTATATACTGAAACGCACCTTCCGTCGTTACAAATGCCGTGTAATGCTTTGAAGATTGATCCAGTTCTATCTGATGATATGCACTGGATAAATCAATAGTAGAAAAGATTGAAGCTTGGCACACAGAAGAAACCAATTCTTGCAGATTTGGTAATGGAAATGTATCAACCCAGATCACTTCATTTAAAGATCTTAAGTCGACGCAGAATCTGAGATCCCCATTTCTCTTAAGAGATAAAACCACTGGTGATATCCAATCAGAGCTCTCAATCGGTTCGATAATATTCTTGTCGCACAAATCCTTTAACAATTCTTTTAACTTAGATCTATAATTTACCGGAACATTGCGTACTTTGTGCCTCACAGGACTGGCGTTTTCGTGTAATATAATTTTATGTTTAAATCCTTCCAATTTACCTAAAGACTTCGAAAACACTGTAGGATACCATTCTTCTAATTTGTCATATTGCAGCTCTCCCAGAAAATCATGCTTCAACACTGCATACACGGGATGAGATTTCGTAGGATCAATCTTAATTCCTAATTTCTTTATGTGTGGCCATCCTAAAATAGCTTGACCCCTTTCAGCTACGTATAGCTTACCTGCACACTGTCTTTTCCCAAACTCCATGTGCACGTTGACATAACCAACAATAGGAATTTTGTGCCCTGTGCAACTCCAAGGATTCACATCTGAAGGTATTAACTTCCTACCAGGCCACAAACTCTTAAATTTACTCAAACACATGATCGTAAACCATGCACATGAGTCAATCATGGTAGTGACCACCACGCCATCTATGCACAAGTCACAAGTGGGTAAACCAGCCAACCGATCCTGAGACATTCGATCATCATAAGGTAACACACTCAAAACCACTTCATGCACCACTACACAATCAAGATCTTCTTGCCTAGAAATATAACTGACCCCTTTCATACTCTTACACACTTTGCTAAAGTGTCCTATTTTCTTACATAGATTGCAACACTTGTTAGTTGCTGGCCACTTCTTAGAATTTGCTAAGTGGTCAGCGGCACCACATCTGTAACAATTCCTTGTAGTACTCTTCTTCCATTCAATTCTCTTTTCAACACCTTTCGAGTCTTTAGTAATAGCGCTAACATCAACCACACCATGTTCAGCATCATTCATATTCTTCCTTACTGTTTGAATACATTTTTCAGACACTTCCATTGTTCGCGCTACATCAATTGCATGGTTCAGGGACAAGTCGCTACCACACAACCACAATTTCTCTTGAATTTTGCGAGATTTAGTTTTCATCAGAATCTGATTCCGCAAAACTTGGTCATACGACATTTGTTCAAACTTGCAAGTAACAGCTAAACCTCTAAGAGCAGCTACAAATTGATCAATAGATTCTTCATCCTGTTGTGATCTGGAATAAAATTTGTAGCGTTCCAATACTACATTTATCTTTCTACCATAAAGTTCCTGAAGTTGCTTCTTAGCAAGTTCATAGACGTTAATATTTCCAGCGTTCTCAACTGGTGGCAAGTTCTTGAATTCTCTCAATCCGATAGCGCCCAATCTATGCTTCAATAACGCCAAATGTCTTTCAGGTGGGCATTCCTGCTCTTCCAAAACTTCGACATAAGCTTCAAATAAGTCTATCCATAGTTCCCATTGAATAGGAGGTTCACCAGGTTCAGCAAGAAAAAATGGTGGAGGATGGATGTTCGACATACTAAAAATCAAAAATTCCAAAATGGCATAGAAGAAAAGAAAAAAAATATATAGAAAAAAAAACTAGCAAGCAAGTAAAAACAATGATGCATTATAACCCAGCATCATAAAAGTTGCACATGCATAACAATATCCACTGTGGATTAGCACGCAATGTCTGAGCAGTAAAGTAAAACTGAATAATTTAGTCAAGATGGCCACCGCTGCTTCCTTGGACATGTACCAGATGATAAGCACAAGTTCAATGTACAACTTTTACCTCAAGATGGCCGCCGTTGTTCCTATTTCCTTTATTTTGTTGAAAAAACGCGCTCTAGATGTTAGATGTACACACCCCTAGGCTCACAGTTGCCAATAAGCGTCTAAATGAATACATTGTCATCCATGACTTCAGGAAGATAAATGGCAGTCCGATGAAATCGGCGAATAACGTCCTTAAATGCTGGTCTGACGAAGGTCAGGTCGTGGCAACAGACGCGTCTTTTCAATCGTAACGGTGCCTTCGGTGCCGCTGACTGTTCCCCCTCGTCGCCAATGTTGAAGAGGGATCCAAGAAACGGTGAGGCATACGCGGGGTTAATCTGGATGTTTATTAAAAGTTAAGCCAAGCAAGCAGCACCGACAGACAGTGCCATCACCGCCTCCAACCGTCCCCCCGTTCCTGCCCGCACGCGCCTAACATTCTAATTGTTAGAATCCCTACCTATTCTCACACACGTGCTGCTGGTTAGCTCATGCTGGGAGGAATTGGCTCTTGCAGTGGTGGGCAGTTCTTTTGCTGGAGGTTGGCTTGCACCGGCGCTCCTCGTACCTCTCATGTGTCGCCAGCCTGGTCTTCATTCTTTGACTAGAAACAACGGCGCAAACCCTCCCCTTCTGCTTGCTCCCTTGGACAGCAGCACTCGCTTGTCCCCAAGATAGGGGCCTGACCCCCAACCAGGTCCTTGGATGTAGCGCCTGAACCGGTCGCAGGGAAGATGAGGAATGCAGGTGGTGCCTTGCTGCTGCTCTGCTTGCTGATCTGGTAAAGCCCATAAGGCACTTGACTGTTTCATTGATGCCCTGAGCTCTGCTCCTGCACATACCCCTGTGCCCCTTGCAGCACTTCACTTTGTGAGCCCCTGATTTCTGTGACCCTTTGGTACCTGCTGGTTGCCATGTGCTCCAGTGATGCACCTGTTGCACATAGCTATATCTGACAGTTGATGATCTGCGCACAGTGATGCCTATATAGTTGATGATCTGTGTCCAAAGGTGCCATGTCCGCGGAATGATGTGAAATGGGTGTCTGTGTGGTGGATTTTTCAGCATCTTTCAAACTTGCTCAAATGGTGTGCATGAGTGCATGCACTATTCACATGCCAACCTGTGTTAGAATATGCTCACTGAGTGATTGCTCTCAAATCCTCCTCCAGGAGGAGGAGGCGGTAGTACTGCGCAGGCAATGCACAAGCACAAACTTTGGTGCACAGGAAGAGTTCAGGGTTATGGAGAGAGTGCAGCCTGATAACTCTTATAGCAGTAAATTAATAACCTCAACTGCACAAAGGGGTTTGCAGTACCACCCCCTCCGCCACTGACACCAAAGCGTCTGCTGTTGGTTGGTGGGGGTATTGGTTTAATTTAGAGAACTGGTGTGAACGAGATGTTGTGCTCCTTCGGACTCCACCCCCCCCACACACAAACACTTAAGCCTAGGATGCAGGCAGCACTTCAGGGACAAGACCCCACTCTCAGCTTGCACTCATGGAGCTTTCTGTAGCACACCTTCAGCAACCTTCAGAGTTCTGTGCCAGTTGGCAAAAGAGCACCTCTCAGGGCTGCCAGGGAACAGAGAGGTCTGTGCTGTGGCAAACATGAAAGGATGCATCAGTGAACCAAGGGGCTTGAGGCAGGGCACACTACACATCCAAGAGGAACTGCTGGGGTGTTAGATAGCAGATAACAGGGCATCAGAATGTTACACCCTCAAGAGAGAGTGATGTAAAGCCCACATGCGGACTGAGCTCCTGTCAACATTGCACTAGTCTCAGTCCCATTTTCATGCTAGGGTGACTGGAAGGTGAGCGCCACTTTTTGCATAACCATATGAACTGCAACCTTCTGCCACAAATATAAACTAGGGGTGGGTGAGCAATACTCCACCTATGGAATTGGGCAGAGTCTGTTGGTTACTCTTCGGAATTCAGCGGAGTGAAACTCCATGAGCTCCATCAAGGCCTAATATTTAACCTAGACAACACCTTCAATGTGGGACAAAAAGTAATGTGTGTCTTTTATATAAGAAGGTAAAGATTCTACAAACAGACAGAGAAAAAATCCACATACCTCGATGTATTTTCAAGAAAACCCTCTATTGATAAAATTACCGGTCTCCGTGGTTAATCTTCTCCAACTTTATTGATCTTAAGGTGTAAGTACAGTATAGGAAAAAGTAGGGGTGATCACGTTTCAATTTCCTTAATTTCAATAAGGCCTTTATCTCCTCATTTACACAGCAGTTCCCAAATCTTTTTTTATATATTCAGTCTTGTTAATAACTGAACAGCAGTCAGTAACTGCAAATCAGTGGTATGCTTCTCCCATGTACAGTTTCTTAGACATGACAAAAACATTGCCCCCTTTATATGACAGACAAATCGCAATACTCTTATCCTATACCAAATTTCTGACAGCTTGCCACTGTGCTGAACTCAGATTCCCTTTGAAATTGCAAATTTCTTATTAAGCTTTTTAAAATCTTTTCACCATAGCATCAGGAAAGACATCCAGGGCATCAGAGGAAGTGAGTAGCATAATCTTGGATTTGATCTTGAAACCACTAGGGCTTCATCTCGCTAAACAAATATTCATATCACACACTACGGGTAGTTTATTTAGTATCAGAATAGGGGTCATCCAATAATTCAATTAGAGTAGTTAAGGTGTCCACATCACATTATGCCACGGTACTGTACGGATTAGAATCTAAACCTTTCCTCTGAGGTAACTATACTCCTCTGAAGGTGCGGCCTGCCTTCCACGCTAGCAACAGCATTATGAGACAAGACCGCTTTGTTACATGTTCCTTGGCAACAATTAAATAACCCTTCATAATCAATTTGCTAAAGGTGGGAGGTATCCAGCCAACTTCCGTGAGGCTCAATGAGGCCCTCAGGACCCAATCTTCCAGGGCCTTTTTAAAATTTATGCAGAGCATGCACCCTTTCCCCCAACCAAGCTTTTATGAGGACCCGGGCCATTTGGACATCCTCTCAGAGCCTGCATGAGGTGGTTCCCTGCCAAGAAGAGTGTAAACGCCATTCCCTGCTTTCATCTCCAGTGTAGGGAACACAAATTTGCTCCCATCCAGATTGAAGCAGTGAAAATGCTGTTATCTTCCAAAAGCAAAATAACGGAGCTGGCTCCTGCCAGCACCACAAAAAGTGCTGTCTGAGGAGCCGGCTGGGGCTTCTTCCGCCACCCACATCAATGAAGACTTTGTGGGTGCCATGGGTGAGCACCCATCAGTAATTGAAGTCCCCACCAGGGAAGCCAGCAGGAGCCACAGGGGCTCAGGACCCCCCCTTTACAGCCCACAACAATGAAGACATTGTGGGTGACCCCAGGTGAGGGGGACACTGAAGCACCCACCAATAATAAAAATGGCCTGCCAGGGGAGCAGGCATGGGCTGCTGGGGCCCTGGGGACCTCAGCAATGAAGGAATTGTGGGTGCCCTGAGAGGGCACTGGGCGCCCAACAGTAAATAGAATAGCCATAACCAGCCAGGGGATCCGACAGGGGCCATGGGGACCAAGGAGCTCCTCCCCTAGTCCCTAACAACAAAGACACTGTGGGTACTTGGGCACCCACCAATAATAAAAGTTAGGCAGGGGCCTCCAGGGCCTAGGTGCTCTCCCCATAGCCCCCAATGATGAAGACAATGTGGTGGCCCCAGGGGGGGACCGAGGCGCCGACCAACAATTAAAGTGGTCGGCTGATGCCAAGGGATCTAGCAGCCCAGCAGGGTCCCTGAGTCTGCCCCTGCAGCCCCCAACCATAGGAAGAAAGATGTGGGTGCCCCGGGAGGGCACCAGGGCACCCAAAAAATGTAAAAAAGCAAAATGAATAAAAAATGAGTCTCAAAAGCCGCCTCTATTGTTCACTGCTTCAGAGAAGGAGCACCCATAATGGTCTCCAATGGCTTTTCACTTATCTTTTTTGGAGCCTGGTGGTGCCCTTAGAAAGGGCAGGAGCACAATCACACATTTTTTCGTTAATGCTGTGGGTGCTGGAGTGGGTGCAGCATCCCCCCATTAACATGAAAAACAGAAGTCTCCAGAGTGATTAAATCCATAACCTCAGGAGAGCTTGCCATATATTTTTAAAGCCTTCCGAGCTGGAGATCTATGCTTTTCAGCTGGAGTGCAGGGAGCCCTTGTGGTGGGTTCTGTGGCTACACTGTGTGGCCTGAAAATTTTTATGAGAAAGACTGAAAGACATGTTGATGTTTTTTTAATGAGGCTTCATTAAAACATAAGACAATCAAATGTATTAAACATTACAAAGTGTGAATTTATAAAATATACATTTGATTATAATCATTAGTAACTTTTTGACAAAAACAATAGGTCTGCTTTATATTTTTTGATTTGCTGACCTCTTGATAAAGTCAACAGGCCCTCTTTTTATGTTTAGGAATTCTAACCCTTTGACAAAGTCAGTAGGTCTGCCTTAGTTAAAATCGCACCCTTAATTTTGTTTCATCAGACACTCAGCCGGGCATGCCCTTGATGGTTGGGTGCCCGGCCTGGCCATAGACCAGGTTCCACACCCAAACCACTGATGTGCACTATGGGATTTGGGTGCCCACAGGAGGTTGGTACAGGACCTGCCATGCAGGCCAGAATCTTTTCTCATCCTCTCTGTGCACAGTAAAGACCATGCACAGCAGGGAGTTGGGTGCCAGCAGCCAAGCCCTGAGCCCAATCCCACATTGCACATAGTGATGAACATCTTACTTTATGTTTAAAAAACATACAAAATCACTTAAAACAACTAAAGTTAAAGTGACCGTTATAGGTAAGAATTGTAATAATATGCTATTTTACTTTATAAAAAACATAGAAATTTAAAAGGTTAAAAGGATGTTATAAGTAGCTGAAAATAGCAGTTGAAGTATACCAATTTAAACAAACAAAACCATTGAAATGTCTAACTTATAGGTTTCTGAAGTAACTATAACTCATGCTTTAAAGTAACTATAACTATCGCCCTGTAACGCACTGCTAATTACCTCATATATTGCATCACTCATGTTCTATGACATCATTATTAACATCACTTAAACATCTGAATTGACATCAATGACAACACTGTGCATGATAGTGGTGCGAGTAATAGTTACTTTAGGGCCCCTCCCACATGCCCCCATGGTTAACTTGTTGTCACTGCATCTGCCCACCTTCTCATTCCCTTTGTTGTCCATGTCCATGCTCCCGCTTTCTCCCTCCCGCCCTGCGTGGTCCATTGTTCCACAATTGCCCCTCCCACCTGCCTTGCATGGGTAGCTTGCTACACACATTCTGGTCTTCCCTGCCCACTCTTGTCCATGCCTGTTCCTTTGCCTCTTTCTCTGTCTCTATATGGTACATTGAGCTGCCACTGTCCCTCCTGCTTGCCCTGCACAGTCTGTTGTGCTGCCACTGCCCATGACACCTGACAAACATGGTCAGCTTGCTGCTCCTGTCCTGTCTTCTCCCCTCTGCCATCCATTGTCTGAGTTCATGCTCCTATCTCTATCCCTTTTCCCTTCTGTGTCTTTTGTCCATGTCCCAGCCCCCGTTGCACTGCCACAAACCCTCCTGCCTGTCATACTTGGGTTGTTGCGCTGCTACTAACCCTCCCATCTGCCCTGCATGGTCAGGTTGCTGCCCCTTCCTCTGACCATGTCCCTTTCCATTCCTTCCTGTCCTCCATTATGCATTGTGCTTCCACTGACCCTCACGCCTGTCTTGCATGATCACCTTGCTGCTCCTCCCCTTTCCCATGATCACCATTGTCTGTGTTTTTTCCTTTGCCCCTCCTATCTGCCCTGTTTGGTCTTTTGTGCTGTAAGTGCCCCTTCCTCCTTTCCTGTGGAGTCAACTGGCTGCCCTCTGTTGTCTGAGTCTGTTCTCCTACCCCCTCCTTCCAGCCCCACATGGTCTGTTATGTTGCCAATCCCCTTCGCTCCCACCCTCCATGATATGCTGTGTTGCCACTCCCTCTTCTGCTTGCCCAAGAAGTCTATTGTGCTGCCATTGCCCCTCCTGTCAGCCCTGTGAGGGCAGCTTTTTGCCCCTGTCACCCTCCATTGCCCTCTATTGTACAAGTCTGTGCCCCTATTCTTTTGCTACCGCACTTGTTAATGCGTCGGTCCTTAATAAGTAAACTTACAAGGGGACGCATGTCGGTCGATGAACCTTTTGACTCATTTAAGATGTTCTTACCATAGCTCCAGAACAGAATCAATAATCAATACACAAAATCAACAATCATTGGTTGAACCAATAATCAATAGAGTCAGTAATTGTCACGCACCATGACTTTTCAGCCATGAAAAACCACACCCTTAATAAAAGTTTAGTAAGTTTATTTTCCCCTTATATTAACAATACTAAAGTCATGAAGATTAATCTCAAAATCAAATGAAACACATATAAGAACATTACTGGTTGACCAAGGCGATGGAAGAATCGCAATCTAATCAAAGCCAGAATCACAACACATTCTAAGGCAATGGTTCAGATCAATAGCAAAGTCAGCTGCAATAGCGATATATGATACATAAAATTCAGCAAGATAGCTCATCAAACATTTGTCTCTGCAATTTGTCAGTCATCATGCGATTAGCCTCAACTAACCCAGATTAGCATCAGCATGCTGGACTTAATGCAAAACAATTGAAAACACAAATTTAGAAAACATCTAGCTAAGGAAACTATCAAGACAGTACAGTTGGTACCTAGAAAGAAAAGGCATAAAATTCATAACAATGACATTGTCATATCTACCTATCCATGGTATGGGTCAGCAAACAGAATCAGTCTTCGTCCTCAGGTCATCAATCGATCAGCAAAACATCAGGCTCTCAGTCAGAGAGTATGAGCCCAATGACAGAATCTCGAGTCTCTTCTTCTTCTCAATATTGCATCATAAATCGGAATAAGGTCTGAGGTTGCGTTGTTATATCAAAGTACCCTAAACTATCCCCTAATTTCCTATTGGTCAATTAAATGTACATTTATGTACTACCCAATAATATTTCTATACCAAATCTATGAATTCCAATACTTCACTCTTCACACGGAGTCGATTGGTCCGCTTTACGATGTCCTCATCATCCGGTTCATCTGGTAACAAATTTGTTGCATCTTCGTCTCCAGTCAGTGTCTTCATTGTTTGCATCCTGGGAAAGTACATTTTACACACATTACACACAGCTTGTTACAATTTTAGGGACATCATCTCCTGTTAGTTGGTTCTCATGGAAAGCTTCTGCTAAGCACTTTTAACAAGGCAATGGACATTTCACAGTTTAGTTCACTCTGTCAGCATTTTCTTTATTAACCACTAAGAAATATAGCTTCTGCATGAGGCCTGGCAAAACTATGCCAAGAAACTCGCTAAGTTAAGGCCTATAATTAATAGCTACAGAATACTTCATAACCCTAAATATGACATATTACTACATTAATCTAATACATTTTCAATATTTCATTTAGTATTAATCATCGATTAGTAAATTTCGTGAACACTGGTGGACATTCTCCGAGGTCACATTTTCAAACGTGTGCATTATTTTTCTTCACGTTATTCATTTTCTACAAAATTAATTATTCAAATTACATAAACACTCATTAATAATTTCTAATTAAGACACCTGCTTCAGCACCCTCCATGGTCCGTTGATCTGTCTCTGTCTCTTCCCTCTTGTCGATTGAACCACCACTTCCCTTCCTTTCTGCCCTGCATGATCAGCTTACTGTTCTTGTCTCCCTCTCCCTCCCCTGCATGCCCCTGTCCCCTCCCTCGTTCTGTCCGTGGTCAGTTGTGCAGCCATTGCCCCTCCCATCTCCTCTGCATGGTAAATTTACTGCCCTTTCTCCTCCCTTCCATTGTAAGTGTTCCTGTCCCCCTCTTACTCTCCATGGTTCATTTAGACTGTCACTGACCTGCTGAATGATCTGTGTGGTCTATTGTGCTGCCACTACCCCTGCCACCCCTACATGGTCAGCTTGCTCCCTCTGTCACCTCCCAACCACCTTCCATTTTCCGAGTTGATGCTCCTACTCCATCTCTCCTGCCATCCATGGTCTGTTGTACTGCCACCGCCCCTCCATCCTGCCCTCCATGGCCTGTTGGGCAGTCACAGACTTCATCGCCTGTCATGCATGGTTGGCTTGTTGCCCTTGCATACCTTCCCCTGCCTTCTATGGTCCTTTGTTCTCCCACTGATCCTTCCGCCTACCCTGATTGGTCCTTTGTGCAACCAATGACCATCCAACCAGCCTGGCGTAGTCAGCTTGCTGCCTCTGCCCATGCTCCCTCCCTCCTGCACTCGATTGTGCTAGACTTTGCTCCTCTACCCTACCTCCTCACAGTTTTCCAATGAATAACTAGTGTTAGCATTATGTATATATGGCAAAACTGTGCCACTCCTGAAGTCATAAAATCAAAACTGTAAAACCCAAAGCATTTCATTTAAAAATGAACACAATGAGGGATTTCTCTCATAGTAATTATGGTTAGTGCTCTAGAAGGTTGAAGAGAACATATTTTCTGAATTTTCAAATAGAGGCATTTAAGCTAGTTGTTGTTTTATGTTTTTTATTCAATTGATTATTTGTTGCACAAGTTACTTAAGCATTTTGCCCACTTCCATCCACCATTCGGCTATATTTGGGCTACATTGGTTGAAGGTGTGATAGTTGAGTTACATTTTGGCATTTTTTCCGTGGTGGCCATTTTGGGAGACCTTTTTACTATCAATCTCCATCACTTCTAAATATACTGCAATATCTTCTTTGGGAAATGTTTTCATTTTTACATCTTTGATTTTTCCATAGTGGCATTTAGTTATGCCACATTTTTGTAATTAATACAGAACGGTAGCACTTTAGTTTAAACGCAGTAATTAAACTGTAGTTGACCACCAGAAAGTTCACTAGCAGACTGCTGGTGTTGGAAGTACACTTTTCAGTTTGCATGTCAGAATGCTTTACTGAAATGAATGAGAAAGATATTTGAGAACTCATAGAAATATGTCCTAATTTTCCTTTCTACAGCACTATCCATAATTTCTATGACAAAACAAACCTTCTCATTTTGTTAATTTCTAAAGGAAATGTTTACGTTTTACAGTTTTGATTCAATCAAGATGGCTTCTGCTGTGCCACACATTTGTCATAAATAAGAATGTTGGTGCGCTAGTTGTTCCCTGGAACACTGAAGGAGGATTCAGCCGAAGGCTAGGGAACCAACTGTCAAACTGTTGCATTTGGAAGTACATGTTTTGCTCAGTATGTCAGGCTTTATCCTACTGTGGCCGAGCTCTCAGTTTACCATCTTTCATAGCCTCTATGAGAAAATCATGAACGAAAACAGTTTTCTCTCAGACAAAGTACATCAAACCCCAGCAGAGGATCAGCATTTTGCATGAGGAAAATCACCTGATAACACACCAAATTTACTAAAATTAGTATGGTACCACCAGGTGATTTATACTGTCACTAAAATCTGTTATCTGTTATCACCCTTTAAATATGGCCCTTTTTGTGACCTTCCAAACTACAATGCATTTCAATATGGACCGTACCCCACAGCTTGTTGTCATTATTGTAGCTAGCCAGTCAAGGGCGGAGTGCCTTTGACACCCCCCTCAGGCTCCCACTTGCCCTTTGAAATCACAGTGTGCTCATCATGTCCCCCATATATATTTGTTGCCTGCTTTTCAGATCTCAGGGACCATATCCCTGAGCCATGTAATGTCTGTCACAACATAATGTTCAGGGTGTGACCGATTAATCAGGGTTGACTAGTCCCCTTTAAATTGCCCAATCTGAGCATATCTGAACAATAACTGTCAATACATCTATAAGTTTTGAACCTTTGCGGGGAGATTCTCAAACATTTTGCACTGGGTTAGGATCACAAAAGTGACTCTAACCAGCACACCATGTTTTTTTCCTGAATCAATTTCCAAGTCAAACCTTGTTTTGCACTGGAAAGTACCCAAAAGTAAAACAAAGCAGGGCAAAATGCTGCTTTGCATTACTTTGCAAGGGTGTGTTACATGGGTGATACATGGGTGTTCCCATGCAACCACCCATGCTTTTTGATGCTAACCTCTATCTATTAACATTAGTAGACAGGGTTTGGCACCAAATATTAACACAGCTGAAAAGCAGGCATTAAAAGGAGAACGTTTTTCATTCCTCCTTTCTTTTCCGACTTTGCATGTGTGCTGCACTGTACAGCACACACATAAAGTCTAGCCATAGTATTTTGTACAGGAAGGGTACCCTCCCAGCATTTTGGCTGATGCGTTCCGTGACACCTTTGAGAATCTGGGCATTAATATCTTACAAACTACTGAACAAATTTACATTGAATCACAAACAACATCCTTTCTGGCTAAAGATTGTGCTTAATTTGGTGTGATTCTGAACAGCCATTTTGACTGCAGCACTGTCTAAAATTCCCTATGGAAAATGTGAGGGAAAAAAACATTTTGGGACCACATGTTTCTCAGACCCTACTTGACAGATCATCCCAAAGCTTTACAGGAAGGAGCTGAGATGGATAACCTTTTTTTGGAGAACATTTCATGTGGATTCATGGAAAGGTGCCACAGTTATTAGCAAAACAAAAACTCTTTCCATGGAAATGCTGACCTTACCATAACCACACAGTTTTGATCCCATATCTGTAAGTGTATCTGAGTGTCTGTGTGTCTGCGTGTCTGCATGTATATGCATGCTGCAGTTGTTTCTGGCACCACACTAGAGTCCTTGCAGATGGACTGCACATTCGGTGCACAGGAACAGATTTTTGGAAAGTTTACGACATTAACCTCATTAAGTAGGGATCATAATTTATATATACCCCAGTGTGATCATTCACATTTAACTTTTAGTGTATATTACCTGTGATAAAGGTTTGTATTTATTTACTTGTAGAAAATCTTCCAATTGGAATTATGATATGGAATTTTAAAAGGATTATTGAGAAATATATGAAGACATTGAACCTGTGGTTTTCAATTTTTTTAATGCTGTGCCACCCAGTGGAAAGAAAATAATCACTTTTTCTCAATGATTCTATTGAGTTAGAAATGTTTCAATATGTCTAGACCTTTTTAAACATTGCAGTTAAGTTATGTTACCTTTTTAAAAATGCAAGATTTTTTTCTGCTAAAAAAAGCATTGTTACCTGCATAATGCTTCTTCAAACATTTTGGTGTGACAGACTGGTCTTCTGAGAGCGACGACGTTGCTTTTAAGGGAAATTGTCTTAAGGGTGTGTTTGACAATGTTGCCAGAAACCAAAAACCTGGGAAGGGATAATGTGACATAAGGAAATTGCTAATCAGAACATCTGCTAAACCAGGTTTGAATGACAAGGGAACCCCTTGGAAAAATGTCTGTACTTGACTGTCATCTAAATCAGTTGAAGCTACTGAGTTCAGATAAGAAATTTAAGAAAGATAGTTAAGCACCTGTGTCCAAGATAAACATCATAATAATCTTGGGCATAGGGAATTCAAGTCTTGTTTCTTGTACAGAAAAAGTGGAGACATCTTATAAAAAGTAGAATAGTGAAAGGGCACCAAACAGGCCACACGTTTAAAAAACCATGCTAAGTTCTTAAAAGCAAAAACACAAACACTGTCAAAACAAATTGTTTGCTGACGTGCAAAAGCATAATAACAATGGTTGTCTGTCACCACACCAAAAGACTGATGCCACAAACTCCTGGAGAAAAAGGGAGACCTGATTAAAGAAGTACATTTGGGCATCAAGTTTATCATACAACAAATACCATTATATAAGAATGACTTAAGCTACTAAGGGTGAAAATTGTAGTTTGACACTTATGCAAGAAATAGTACAACCAAGGAATGAAAGAAGGCCACTGAAAGACAACTCAAATCTCTGTGTTTATAAGCAAAATAGCCAGTCGAGTGTCTTGGAGTGTAGCAGGTATTCCACAGAATACAAAGGACACAGATCTCATGAAATTCCTCCCAATCTTCAAAATTACAGTTCATAGATAACACATGGACTGCTATTTACTCAATGCATATGTTCGTGGGTAGAGAGGCCTCTTGTCTAGACCGTTAAATTTTTCCCCACCAGGTATGATGTCATATGTTGCCTGTGGTACACGTGATATGGCTGCTAACCAGCAGCCTACGTTTCCCTACAGTCTTCTCCACCCTCAGTTTCCCTTCCCCGGCACTCTCTTGTGCTTTCTCTTGTGTTCAACGTGTCAGCAGCTCACCAATTTTCATTTCTATTTCAATTCTGAGACCTATAGTTTCAAAGAGATATATACTAAGCACAAATAAATATTATTTAAGTATCTCTTTTGTGGTATTGCTAATAAACATGAGATACCGGTACACTCCCAGAGTGATGCTCACATTAGTGTGCCTTCAGGTGCTTATATACAGGCACAGTATTTAGTTCAAAGAAGAAATTTGGCATTTTTATCAATCTAAAATGCTCTTCAATCTCTTTCTCACCCACAAATCGTGTCTTTGTATTTGGCAAACATCTCTTTATTTCATTCACATCTTTACCTTGATATAATTTACGTCAATGAAGCACTTTCTATGGTCCTTATGTGTTTTTTCAGTGGCACTGTTAACTAATTGAATGAAATCTGTTGGCTTGACTTGAACCCAAGGCATGGATTGAACACTTGAGTAATGAGAAGGCATGTAGCCTCGTCTTCCTTTTATCTTTTGCGCCATGTACTATAGGCCGTGATTTTGGAAGAATGAGAAGACGCTGTACCAGAACAAACCAGCTTGTCTGCAATTCCTTCAAGAAGAGAGTATTAGCCCTTCTAAGAAGCGCTGCTATACTTTAATGGAGCAGTTAAGAATCTACTTACCATGGCTGACATGATCATAAAGGGACTGATGGAGAAATGTTTTCAATAACTTAATCTTTGAGTGTAATCCTAAAATAATCCCCACCACTGATCGTATAGACCATTGATCTTCGACAAGAAAATGTTAAAAGGAGCAAACGTCCACTTCAATCCAGTAACGTGATAAATTATTAATGACTTTAGTACAGTCAATAAAGAGAATTTTGTGTAAGATATGGGGTTTTCATTTCAATTCTTTAGTTTATCTATATTTATTCAATAAGTATTAATCTTTATAATACTATCATTCAAAGTTAATATATTCCAAGGATCGGTAGTTCAATGTAAGAAAAAATACAAAATTGGTTAATAATAAAGTTAATATCGTAAAAATACAGCAGCTTGTTCCATAAAGGAAATTCTCTAATCTAAATTAAATTGAAGTAAAATAGAACAAGTTGTTAGTTCACATACCCAATAAACAGTTATGATGAGAGAATCAATAATAAGCAAAAACCTTTTGCATAACCAGCTGGAAAATTCTCAGCCATAAATAAACAAACAGCAAAGAAACGGGCTAAGCAATCTCCCATAAAGAAAGAAACTGGGAGAAGGATTTCAGCAATTGCAAATGAAGCTCTCTAAGAGAATGGTTCAGAGAAAGAGCGATGCCCCCAAGTGAGAAAAGACCTAGCCTACTCTAGGAACACACACTAGTATGAAAACACAACATTCTGGCTGGTCACAAGTGTCTTTTTCATCTTCCACTACATCCAAAGGGATTTTAATAAACTCTGGGGAATAGGTAAGCTCCCCATCTTACCACATCTGTACAATGAGCTACAGAAGTTAGTCCTTGAAAAGATACATCATCAACATTTTGCAGTCCAGACATTGCTTTCCATTAATCATCCTTCCAGTGAGGACCTTACTATCAGTTGTCTAATACAAAACAAATGCATATTCACTAACAAACAGAAGGCTTCTGGAAAGTTACAGCATCTGCTGCAAAACAGAACAATATCTCATGCAAAACAACAGCTCTGTGTGAAAAACAGTCCTTTTAATGCTAATGCATTTTGTATGTTAATATGGCATCAACAGTTAGACTAAATTAAGTCAGTAAAGTATAATTTATTTTATGCTCATATTGTGCATAAGTTGCTTGCTGTAAATTTGCATTCAATTGTACATTTTATTTTAATATACATTTTCATTTTTAGTCATTTGCTCTTTTATTTCTAAGGGTTACATCCAGGCACATATACGCGGGGCTGCTATACTTTCATATTATAAAGCGTCTACTTGCTGCAGTCTCTACAATGACGTTTTGCTACAAGCAGCTTCAGCTGTCTGTCTTAGAAGGCACTGTAATCAATACTTTAACATATACTTAGAGTGGGCTTTGGGCCTGCCACTTGCTCCTGATTACATGACCTCTGATCTATTTCATTCTCTGCTCCTGATTTAATGTCTCTCTTCCCTATTACTGTCTTTGTTCCTTCCTTGGAGAATTTAGGTTTCAATAAAAAAAATTGGAATGTGATTAATTTAGTGGATCCTACTGTTAACGCGTCCTTTTATGCTAATTTATTACACATTAGGACTCGTTTTAGGCCAATGAATCTTTTGACCCAGTTGAGAGACACCGTAAGACTAGATAGCTGATCAATATGTCAATCAATATATTAATAATGTTATCAATATTTATTAACACAATACATTTCACTTTGGTCAAAGTCATTAATCAAATTGACGACGCAACCATGACCTTTCAGCCATGAATAACCACACCTTTGATAGAATTTTATGAAGTTATTCCCTATTAGTTACAAGCTAGAATTAGATGCGTCAATCTCAAAGCCAAGAAACACAATAGCATACTTACGATATGGCAACTTTGGTAAGATTTCAATAATGCAAGAATCATAAACATCAAAGTGTAACACGGTGCAAACATAGATCTGAATACAGCAAAGTGTCAAATATGCGTCAGTTCAACATAGCATAACGCCAGTCGTTTGTCTATTTGCATCAAATTAGTGATCACCTATCCTAACCACTGATTAGCATTAGCATGTTGGGCTTCATGCAAAACAATTTAGAACACCAATTTGGAAAACACCTAGCTATGGTCTCTGTCAAAATTTAGCAGTTGGTACCTAGAAAGGAAAAGCAAACATACAAATTACAAATTGCATTGTCATAATTACCCTTCAAAGGTTAGGTCAGCGCACAGGTTTAGTCTTCGTCTTCAGGACATCAGTCAAAGCACCATCAATCAGGACTCAACTAAAGGGCAAAAGTGGACACTTCCCTCATAAGGAGGACAAGTGAAAAGGGCAGTCTATGGGTGAGGACAGTTTCTAATAAGTCTCAAATCACCAAACAGAGTGACAGAGTTTCTGGATAAAATCAATAGCATTCCCTACCTAATTCTAATTACCCTTCTGTGACATGGGTTTTTATCCCCTTTTCGTAGTACATTCCCCCAAAATTCTATTGGACACTTACTATACCCCACTATCTTGAGCCTATCAACTTTAGCATTTCGTAATCCCAATTGTCACCCGCATTAATTTGTTATTCTTTGATTGGTCTTCATAATTAACGTCTTCGGAGGTGGCACATCCGGCGTTGCTTCACTCCGTGGCACGTCCTTTGGGTCAGCAGATTCATTGTCCGTCGGTCTAAATGACCTTGTACATAACATTAATCTACACTTGTTTCAATATGCTCATACTTTTTAAACCAAGGCACTGAGTATGCGCTTGGGAATGGTGTTAACATAGATATATTGATCTTTGAAGCTGAAGAAAAAGAACATTTGCAGGGTCATGGCCCTTTGCGAGTCAGCACACTGGAAAAACAGAAAAATACATTTAATATGAGAGCTGAGCAACTATACTGCAGCTCACGCTAACTTAAGGCCTACGAGGAATTTCAGTACAGTTTCATCAATACGAACGTTAATATAAGCTTAATTGAATCTAACATAAACATTTTATTCATCATTATTAGTTTGCGTATACATTGGTGGCCATTTACTGTGGTCACAATTCAGGTGCGCGTTTAAGCAAATTCGCTATTATTGCAGTTTTCTATGCAGTATCGTCACACATTAATATAGATATTCTGCTCTAATATAGGTTATATAAATCTACGCTCTCTCAGTCCCTCCTCTGATGACACTCGTCATCACACAAAACCTCTCTCTTGACCTTTCACTTTAATTTTTCACTTTACGCATAAGGCGCATTTCAACATCTTGTCCCTTGTGTGAGCTTTCCCAAATTTCCTTGAACATTTTCTCTCTTTCACTTTTTTCATTTCTCCTGGTTCTTTTGGTCCAATTTTTCTTAATTTTATCATTAATTTTGCATGCCCCCCATAATCCTAATAGACAGGCCAGAACAATTAATAGACCCATTAGTATTTTTGGAAGTACCCCATTCCAAATGTTGGTAAACCAGCTCCCTACTCTGGCAATGCCTTTTCCAAATTTCTCCCAAACTCCTGGTTCCTTCAAATCCTTCAAATCTGCACTATCTCTAGTTAGGTTAGTAAGCATACCTCTAATCTTTTTACTATTGTCCGGAATGAATGAGCAGCAATGGCGTTCGTTGAGCATCTTGCAGACCCCTCCACTCTTTGCTAAAAGAATGTCTAAAGCAAGCCGATTTTGAAGAGTCATAGCTCTTTCTGCAGAAAGTTCAGTATCCATCAGGAGTATAGCCCCTGTAAAATTTGTCAGCATGTTATCCACTATAGTAGACAACTTTTGAATCTTCATAGAAATTCAAGATAACCCCTACTGAAGGGATTATAGCTCCAAATATATCACCAATGACAGCAGCCACTGATTCTCGTTTTTGTCTAGCATGTTGTAATTCAGACGTTTTAGGTATTTGCTTTAAGTCATTAATCTGGTAAATCTTTGGGAAAACTATTCCCAAATAACATGTCCCATACCATCCCTTAGGGAGACGGTAATAAGCATTAAGTCCACAGATGTAATAAATCCCAGGGATCACTGGATCCTGTCCATTCAACATAAATATCCATTTACTCTGAAACAAAAACACATGTCTACATTCACTCGTTCCCACAAACAAATTGTCCTGCTCAGATTTCGGCCTATATATACACAAAGCCTACCTACATGTAATGCATCTATAGCTAGTTTGCCTTGTGTTTTGATTGCGGTGTAAGCATAATCATTTGCATATGTTCGCTTTTCTAATCCTTTTTCTAATCTTTCTTTTAATGCTTTGCGTCTATCATCAGTGTGATCTAAAAAGCTTTTCTCTACAGGTGACAATAAGCAGGTCAGATTGTTGCGATGTGCATAAGCAGCTCCAAATGTAAGCGTTGGCTCAAAGAATCCTCTAACTATTTTTATATCATGTTCCTTAGCTAGCTTATTCAAGAATTCAATCACAGGCACAAAGGAAAACACAACATCCAGATTTGAGTAAAAGTATTGCACATACTCTTGATTATAGAATCTGGTTAATGGCAAACTACAGCTAATTCCGTAAGTTAAAGGAAGTCTATGGTAGGTAACCCCTTCTTGCACAGATGAAGGAATCTTGGTACACAGATAACAGTCTTTCGCATCCATGGTTTCCACATACTCATTCAGCAAGCGATAGAAGACATTAGTAGAAAGTTCTCCCTTTGAATTAGTTCTCTCATGCAGGTGTCTTGCATCTTGCTCAAACCTCTCCCATGGTGTTAGTGTTGTAGTTTCAGGTTTTGAAGTAGCGTTAATAGTCTTTTTCTCCAACCACGGCATTCCCACAATCATTCCCACAATTATTATTGCACATACAATACCTATTAGAAGGCTTAACCAACCACACACCTTACTTCCCTTGTTACTACCTCTATTATGAACCATGTCTGTATAGAATCAAATAGCAGAATAACAATCAACTCGAGGATGATACAGAACTTTTTTCTTTCTTTTGCGTGTATTTACAGTGTTTTCACTTGCTCCAGGACCCCTTCGTAAAATCAGGTTAGCAGCTTGTCATAATCAGGTTTCTCGAAGTCAAATCAGGTTCTAATGTCACATCTAGTAATTTATAAGTCTTTTTCTTAGTTTTCAATTTCGATTTTTGACAAAGTCTTTCCTTTGAGTCAATTCAAGTACTGTAGTATTGACCGGGTACTTCTCGATCAAAACAAAATGCTAGGAATTCTTGTTGCCCTTCAGATGTTGTAGCATATGCCCATTCAGGACCTGTATATCTTCTGTTTGCAACTCTCTTTCTCTTCAACCTGCGTTCACCTTGCAGTTCTCCTTCATTTAGATCTTCCACTCGGGATGTATCAGTTTCTTCTATTATTGTTTCATCTGGTATGCTTCTTATTCTTAAAAGTGGTTTCTCTGGCCAGTTATCACCCTTATGTGTCTTCTTCCGATATGTCTTTTCAGGACGCTGGACAGCACCCTCCTCTTGTGATATGGTGTTTTCACTTGATGGACCTGCAACTGGCTCAGGGAATGTCAGTACACTCTGATCTCTCTCTATTATTTCCCCTTCTTCTCCTTCTTCTTCCTCTTGATCAGTAACGGGTTCTAGTTCTAACCCGTATCCGTCTACTGCTGGGAGAACCTCTCCTTGACTCAGTTCTCATGGCGCCTCTACTGAGGTAGGCACACTGTCACCTCTCTCGAACTCATTCACTGTTTGAGGGACGAGGCTGTTCTTAGTGGGCTCTCCTGCAGTCTCAGTTCCTTCTTGACTACTCTCAGACCCTGAGACTTCTCTTCCTGGAACTGTTGTGCGGGAAACTTCAAGTTCCTCGTCAGTTGGACACGTTACCTTCTTTGTGTGACTGGCATGTATCCAACTTGGAACGCCTGCACATTTCACAGCAGTGGTTGTTGTCAAGATTACTTGATATGGCCCTTTCCAACGCGGCTCCAAACACGACTTTCTCACGTGCTTCTTGACAACCACTCAGTCACCGGCCTGTAGGGTGTGACCTGGATCTCCAATCGGTGGCAATGTGTTAGCTTCTACCTGGTGAGAGAAAGAGCGAATCACGTCAGCCAAACCTTTCAGTAATCCAACACCATATCATCTGTGATATTCACTAGAGCATTTGCAGGTACTGCTGGCAACCTCATAGCTCTGCCCATGAGGATTTCATGGGGTGATAGTCCTGTTTTCTTATCAGGGGTGTTCCTCATTGACATCAGCACTAAGGGCAATGCATCTGGCCATTTCATATTGGTAGCTGCGCACATCTTTGCCATTCTTGATTTCAGGGTACCATTCATTTTCTCTACTAGTCCTGATGCTTCAGGGCGGTAGTTACTATGCAGCTTTTGTTCAATGTCTAGTGCAGCACATAGAAGTTTAATCACCTCATTGTCAAAGTGTCTGCCCCTATCTGATTCTATAGATACCGGAAACCCGAACCTTGGTATTAGTTCTCTAAGTAGCAGCTTTGCAACTGTGAGGCTGTCATTTCTACGTGTGGGGTAGGCTTCGATCCAGTGACTGAAAACACACACAATCACCAACACGTACTTCAATCCTCCACAAACAGGCATCTCAATGAAATCCATTTGCATTTTGCTGAAAGGACCACCAGCTCTCCCAGTGTGGCTCAAAGTTACTACAGTCCCTTTTCCGGCATTCATCTGTTGACAGATGATGCATCTGTGACAGGTAACTTCTGCGGCATGTCTAAACTTTGGGTTGAACCAGTCGATTTTGAATGACCTGATCATTTCATCTCTCCCAAGGTGAGCCTGTCCATGATATAGCCGGGCGAATTGTGACAGAAGGCTATTTGGCAAGACTAATTTCCCCTCCTCTGAGACCCATAAATCATCAGCCCTCTGTACACGTTGCATTCTCTGCCAGGAAAGTTTTTCCACTTTGCTAGCACAACCCTGTAATGTCTTTAACTAATCTAAAGTATCCACCACCCTTAATGCAATGTTCAAACATGTGTCATTTTCAGTTTGCGATAACAATTCCCACTGTTCCTTGAACGATATACAGTTCAATGCGCAAAACCTTGCGACTTGATCTGCATAACCGTTTCCCATAGACACAAAGGGGGTCATTCCAACCCTGGCGGTCGGTGTTAAAGCGGCGGCCAACCCGCCAACAGGCAGACGGTAAAAAAAATGGAATTCCGACCCTGGCGGGAACCGCCAACACAGCCTGCCACTTTAACACTCCGACCGCCATGGCGGGACAAACAAACAGCGCGGCGGTCACCGCCAACAGACAGGCGGCAGACAATGTACCGCCCACCCTATCACGACCCACCAATCCGCCACCTTTTCCGGTGCGGGAGCCCCGCCGATAAAAACACGGCGGAAACAGACTACGAACCGGAAAACGCTCACCTCTATAGACTCCACGAGGAATCTGGACAGCATGGAACCCGAATTAAACATCCTACCAGCTATTGTCTACCTGCTCCTCTACCAGGAGCACGAACGCCGGCGCAGACGACAACAGTGAGTACTGCACCTACGACACAGGGGAGGGGGGAGGAGAAAAGGTTACGGGCACACACATACGTGACACACCCACCCCCCTACGCCCCCCCAAATCCCTACACACCAATGCAGAGCAACAAGTCAGAATGACACCCCCCAAATCCCCCGGAAGAATGCAAAGACAAAATAAATTGATCCTTAAAATTGAAGTATATTATAGCATATTTGAAGTTAAGTGAAATATGAAATATCTAAATAAAATATATTACAACATGAACAATATATACATAGCCCAAAAGTCCGGCACATATTGGCTACCTTCCATTGTTCGTGGGCCAATGTGCATAAACACATGGGCAAAGCCCACACACGAGACCCGATTCCATTGGAGAGAACACTGCTGGGGCATCAGATAATAAAACTACAGGCACCTCAGGGGGAAGGGAAGGGGGGGCACCTCAGCCGCATGAGTCCATGACGCCAGATCCACGAGGGGCCTCCATGCCCACTGTACCATCCTGGGGAGTGCAAAGCCACAGTCTCTCAAGTCTCTACAGTGGGTGGATTGCCCACTGTACCATCCTGGGGAGTGCAAAGCCGAAGTCTCTCAAGTCTCTACAGTGGGTGGGTTGACCACTGTCACATCCTGGGAAGTGCAAAGCCACAGTCCATCAGGTGGATTACAGTCTCCACTGGTTATGGAGGAGGCATATTGGCCAGAGTGCTTCGTGAAGCCCTGCCCGACACAGATCCGGCCCTGCCAATGGGCCAGCGGTGCTTGAGATGAAGGGCCCAGCGGAGCGGTACTTGACAGGAAGGGCCCAGCAGAGCAGTTCAGAGACGGCGGTGCCCAGCGGAGCGGTGCTTGACAGGAAGGGCCCAGCGGAGCGGTGCTTGACAGGAAGGGCCCAGCGGAGCAGTTCAGAGACGGCGGTGCCCAGCGGAGCGGTGCTTGAGATGAAGGGCCCAGCGGAGCGGTGCTTGACAGGAAGGGCCCAGCGGAGCGGTGCTTGACAGGAAGGGCCCAGCGGAGCAGTTCAGAGATGGCGGTGCCCAGCGGAGTGGTGCTTGAGTTGAAGGGCCCAGCGGAGCGGTGCTTGAGATGAAGGGCCCAGCGGAGCAGTTCAGAGACGGCGGTGCCCAGCGGAGCGGTGCTTGAGTTGAAGGGCCCAGCGGAGCGGTGCTTGAGATGAAGGGCCCAGCGGAGCGGTGCTTGACAGGAAGGGCCCAGCGGAGCGGTGCTTGACAGGAAGGGCCCAGCGGAGCGGTGCTTGACAGAAAGGGCCCAGCGGAGCGGTGCTTGACAGGAAGGGCCCAGCGGAGCGGTGCTTGAGATGAAGGGCCCAGCGGAGCAGTGCTTGACAGGAAGGGCCCAGCGGAGCAGTTCAGAGACGGCGGTGCCCAGCGGAGCGGTGCTTGAGTTGAAGGGCCCAGCGGAGCGGTGCTTGAGATGAAGGGCCCAGCGGAGCGGTGCTTGACAGGAAGGGCCCTGTTCAGCGGTGCTTGTCACGGCGGGCCCTGTTCTGCAGTGATTGTCACGGCGGTGCCCTGTTCTGCAGTGATTGTCACGGCGGTGCCCTGTTCAGCGGTGCTTGTCACGGCGGTGCCCTGTTCAGCGGTGCTTGTCACGGCGGGGCCCTGTTCAGTGGTGCTTGTCACGGCGGGGCCCTGTTCAGCGGTGCTTGTCACGGCGGGGCCCTGCTCAGCGGTTCTTGAGACGGCGGTGCCCTGTTCAGTGGTGCTTACCGCAGCGGTGCGTACCGCGTCCGCCGGCGCACATCGTCATTGGCTCCTGAGAGCCATAGGGTTCAATGTTAACCAATGCTGCTTTGCGCCGTGGTCTTCGACCGCCTACCGCCACGGTGTGCCACGCCAGCGCATTGACCTCACAGCCATTGTCACACTTCACAGGTCAGGCAGCCGCCATTTCAAGGGCCCACATGGCTTAATTTCTACAGCATCACACAGGCCTAGGCCTTGCATTGCCAATCATACAAGCCATTCAATGCATAGCGAATCGTGTACTGTGCAAGCTGTGGTTACGTACCTGTGGGTTGCTTGACTCTGTGCTCCATGTTGTCCTTCCTAGGCACCGTCCGCTGGGACTTACGAGGAGATGGAGGAATCCTCCCGTGTACAGACCGCTGGTGGACCTGTCGATAATGGAAGAAAGACATGTCATACTGACATACAGGCTTGACAGAGCCACTATACAGGAACTGTGTGCCCAGCTGGAGCCAGACCTGATGTCCCCCATTCTCCAACCCACAGGGATTCTGTCAGTACTCCATTTTTTGGCAAGTGGATCATTCCAAACAACAGTGGCCATATCATCAGGGATGTCTCAGCCTATGTTTTCTAAGGTTTTGTCCAGAGTGTTGTCTGCCCTGATGAAATACATGCGGAGCTACATTGTTTTCCCTGAGGTGGGCGATTTGGCGACAGTGAAGGGTGATTTCTATGCCCTTGGACATATCCCCAACATCATTGGTGCCATTGATGGGACTCATGTGGCTTTGGTTCCCCCCAGTGAAAGTGAGCAGGTGTACAGGAACAGAAAAAGTTATCATTCGATGAATGTCCAGGTGGTCTGTTTGGTTGACCAGTACATCTCCCATGTAAATGCCAAGTTTCCTGGGTCAGTGCATGACGCGTACATCATGCGAAATAGCAGCATCCCTTATGTGATGGAACAGCTACAGAGACACCGTGTGTGGCTAATAGGTGACTCTGGTTGCCCCAACCTGTCGTGGCTACTTACCCCAGTGAGGAATCCCAGGACAAGGGCAGAGGAACGCTACAATGAGGCCCATGGGCGAACTAGGAGGATTATAGAAAGAACCTTCGGCCTCCTGAAGGCCAGGTTTAGGTGCCTGCATATGACAGGTGGATCCCTAATGTACTCACCAAAGAAGGTGTGCCATATCATCGTGGCCTGGTGTATGCTTCACAACCTGGCTTTGCGACGCCAAGTGCCTTTCCTGCAGGAGGATGGTCCAGATGGTGGTGTTGTAGCAGCTGTGGAGCCTGTGGAGAGTGAAGAGGAGGAAGACGACGGGGGACGACATAGACAACAGGGACACTGTGATACAACAGTATTTTCAGTAGCACACAGGTACGAATCAACCACGCCATTTTACATTTACTTAAAGTCTCCTGCCTCTCTACTGTCTGAGTTTCCCCCCAGTTCCTGTTAACTGAGTTGTGACTTTCCCTTCCGTTTCCGGGGTGTGGGCCCCACTGCGTGACCTCTGCTTTGTTTGCCCATGGACTACAGCTGTGTGACAGTGGTATGTTGTCATCACAATGTGACTGAACATTATTTCACCGTTATGTCTAATACATTTGTTCAAAATACAAGCAGACTCCAGATTTTTTAAGTGCAATAAGTGATTTTATTAAAGTGCTACATTTAGGAACATGATTGTAAAACGGTGATGGGTGATGGTGGAGTAATGTCCATGGCAGAGTCCAGTTTTCAGTCTCACAGGTGCATTGTCCATATGCCTGTGGAAGGATGGAGCAGGGGCAGTTCAAGGTTGGACAGGGTGACAATGTGGGACAGTGGGATGACATCAGGGGGTATCCTTTGCTGACGGGGGTCTTGGCATCCAACTCTGTCTTCTTGTGAAATCTCAGGTGCCGCTTGCGGGGTGGTTCTTCTTCTGCAGGAGGTGGGGTTCTGGTGGCCTGTCGTTGTGTGGGGGCCTCCTGTCCACTAGCGCCGGCGGAGGTGGTAGGCTGTTCCTGGTCCAGGCTAGTGACAGGGGCCCTTTGTGGTGCCACATGGTCCCGCAATGTGGTGACTATCTGGTTAAGGGCCACGACGATGGTCCCCATTGCGGAACTAATGTTCCTCAGTTCCTCTCTGAACCCCATGTACTGTTCCTCCTGCAGTACCTGGATCTCCTGGAACCTGGCCAGTACCGTAGCCATTGTCTCCTGGGAGCGGTGGTATGCTCCCATGATGGAGGAGAGGGCCTCTTGGAGAGTCGGTTCCCTGGGCCTGTCCCCCCCCCGTCGCACAGCAGCCCTCCCAGTTCCCCTGTTTCCCTGGGACTCTGTCCCCTGGACGGTGTGCCCACTACCACTGCCCCCAGGTCCCTGTTGTTGTTGGGGTGGTGGGTCAACCTGGGTGCCCTGTAGTGGTGGACACACCGCTGATTGACGTGTCCTGGAGGCAGAGGCATGGGCCAGCTGGGTGGGAGCTGTGCTGGTGTCCCCAGAGGGGGTTAGGTCTGGTGTAGCCTGTGGCTGTCTGTCGGGAACCGACTGTCCCGAGGTCCCCGATGGGCCGGGCTGGTCATCTGGGTCCAGGGAGACAGAGCTACTGTCATCACTGGGGACCTCTTCTGGGGGTGGGATGGACATCTCTGGACCCTCCGTGGCAGTGTGGTGGCGTTCGGGTCCTGCAGGGGTATAAGAGTATGGTTATTGCTTCTGTGTGTGCCATTTCGTGTAATGGGTGGGTGGCCGTGTACCCCAGTGCTGGCATTCCCTTGTGGGGGCTTTTGTGACGATGGCTTGTGGGGGTGATGGGTGTGTGCAGTGGGCATGCTTTGGTGATGGGTGTCCATGCTTTGGGGACGCATGCAGGGCTAGGTTTTGGGATGGGTGGGTTGTGATGGTGAGCCATTTGCAAGGAGTTGGTGTGATGGGGGTGGGGGTGAGGGTGGGGGTATGATTTGGCATGCAGGTGGGGTGGGGGAATGAAGTAGTGGAGATTTACCTTACCAGAGTCCATTCCTCTGCCTACTCCTGCGAGGCCCTCAGGATGCAGGATGTGCAAGACTTCCTCCTCCCATGCTGTGAATTCTGGGGGAGTAGGTGGGGGTCCGCCGCCAGTCCGCTGTACCGCGATGTTGTGCCTTGATACCATGGAACGCACCTTAGGTCGTTCCACCGCTTCCTGATGTCGTCCCGATTGCGTGGATGCTGTCCCACAGCGTTGACCCTGTCCACTACTCTGCTCCATAGCTCCATCTTCCTGGCAATGGTGGTGTGCTGCACCTGTGCACCGATGAGCTGGGGCTCTACACGAACTACTTCCTCCACCATGACCCTGAGTTCTGCGTCAGATAACCTGGGGTGTCTTTGGGGTGCCATGGGGTGGTGTGGATGAGGTGAGGGGTGGTGTATGTGTTGTAGAGTGTGGTGAGTGTGGTGGTGTATGGTGTTTTGTGCGTGGAAATTGTGTGGGTGATGTTGTGATTTTCCTCTGTTGATGGTCTACTCTATGCTGTGCTGTCTCTCTCTGTCCTTCAGTCGCAATTGTGGTCGTAAGGGTTTGTGGGTGATGTGGGTGTGTGTTTTATATTTAATTGGGTGTGTGGGAGTGGTGTGTGTATGTGTCTCAGGTGTGTGTATTTTGATTTGTCCAATGTGGTAGTGTTTTGTAAAGGTGTGTGTATTTTGAGCGCGGCGGTGTGTACCGCCAATGGAATACCGCGGTTGAAAGACCGCTGCGGGGATTTGTGGGTCGGAATGGCATGGGCGTATTTCTGTTGGCGTGATGGTGGAGGTTTGGTCATCGCCTGTTTTGCGCTGCCCGTTGGTGTGGCGGACTTTTGTGGATGTCGGGTTTTTGGCTGTTTGCCAGTTGCGGGTCAGAATGACCGTGGCGGTTTACCGCGACCGCGGTGGTGTTATGGCGGTCTTCTGACCGGCGGTAAGCTCCTTTTACCGCCGAGGTCAGAATGACCCCCAAAGTCTTGTGACTTAACTTGAGCATTGCATTTTACCACTGCAATTTCAAGAGGTAACTGAATCGCATGTAACAAATCCTTTATCTGTTCACCATTTTCACAGGAGAACCAGAAGAGGTCATGAAACCTCTCTGCGACCACAGTTGGGCAAAATCATGTACAATTCCGAATCCATATCTGCTGTCAGTATAGATAGTGACTCTTAGGTTCACAGCTGTGTGGCATGCCTTAGTAAGGGCAATCAATTCTGCCACTTGTGCGGAAAACACTTTCTTGAGCCAGGAAGCTTCAATGATACCAACTATGGTACATACAGCGTAACCAGCCCTCAGTGTTCCGACAGAATCTCTCAAACAAGACCCATCAACAAACATGATACAATCATTTTCTTTCAGCTGTGTGTCTTGAATATCTGTTCGTGGTTTGGTACATAATTCCGTTACCTCAAGACAATCGTGCTCAAATTCTTCCTCATTGTTAATTTCCGTATTCACAGCAGGAAGTAGAGTATCCGGGTTCAACACAGTACATCGTTTTAGTGAAACATTAGGTGACCTTAGTATGATTGTCTCATATTTGGTAAGACGGGCATTTGTCATGTGCTGAGTTTTAGTTTGAGTCAACAAAATTTCAACTGAATGCGGAACCATTACAGTTAGGGGGTATCCCATGACTATGCCTTCGCACTGTGTAAGGCTCTGACCAACTGCTACAACTGTGCGCAAACAACCCGGTAAGGCTGCTGCGATGGGGTCCAAGGTAGCTGAAAAATATGCTACAGAGTGATTTGCACCTCCATGGACCTGTGTCAAGACAGACAAAGAACAAGCATCACGTTCATGACAAAACAGTAGAAAAGGCTTCGTATAATCAGGCATACCTAGCGCTGGTGCCCTACACATGCATTCTCTCAATTCCATAAATGACTCAAGCTCTTCTTTGGACAAGGCTATGGTATATGGCTCATTCTTGATCTCTTTACCTGTCAGTTTTATCAAAGGTTTTGAGATAATCGAGAAGTTGGGTGTCCACTGGCGGCAGTAGCCCACCATCCCCAGGAACATTCTGACGTCCCTTTTTGTCATTGGGGGGTTAATTTGCAAAATGGCTGTTATTCTTTCCTTTGATATTCTTTGGGACCCTCTCTCAATTAGATGCCCTAGGTATTTCACCTCTTTCTGACAGTATTGCAGCTTCTTGGGTGACACCTTGTGTCAGTTTTTTCCCAAATGATTCAGTAAGGCAATTGTATCATATTTACAGTTATCCCTCGTTTTGGATGCAATCAGCAAGTCATCAATGTACTGCACTAAAGTCGAGTTAAAAGGCAGCACTAAGGATTCTAAGTCCTTTTTCAATATCTGGTAAAAGATAGACGGTGATTCAGAAAACTCTTGAGGAATTCTGCACCAACTGTACACCTTATCCAGGAATTTGAAACTGAATAAAAACTGGATGTCCTCTTGAAGAGTATTGAGAAAAAGGCTTGTGACAGGTCTACAACGGTGAACCATTCAGTATCACACAGAACCTGAAACATGATCACTGCTGGATTGGGTACTACGGGGCAGCATTTGACCACAATCTCATTTATTTTCCTCAAATCTTGCACAATTCGAACTTTCCCACAAGGCTTTTTCAGACCCATTATCGGTGAATTGCACGGCCTACTCAACACCTCTTTCAGAACTCCCTGTTTCAGAAAATCTGCAATTATTTGTGACACTTCAATGAGAACATCTTGTGCCATATGATATTGCGGCACCTGGGGAAACACTGCATTTGGCTTTACTTGTACTTTAACAGGTTCGACACCTTTTATTAGTCCCACTTCCTTTCCTGTCAGATCCCATACTTTCTCTGTCACTGTTCCCTGTAACTCAACAGGTAGGCCAATCATTGTAAGCATTGGAAACAAGGTAATCAACGGATAATCCTCATTTGCCGTCCCTGTCTCTTCTTCTGAAAACTGACCTTCGTCTCCTTCATCATCACTATTTGTCTGTACTTCGATTCCATCATTGGAACAAGTAATCAAACATTTTGGCTTGCCCAGTAAGTCCCTTCCCAGTAACGATACCGGACTTGAATCACAGACTACAAATCTATGCAGTCCCTGGAAATTGCCGATCTCAACTTGCACTGGATCTGTAATCGGGTTTGTCACGTATTGGTTTGCTACACCGACTACCCTTATGGTACGCCCCGAAAGTGGTAGTTTCGGAACCTCTGCACTTCTGACTGTAGAGCGTGTAGCTCCGGTATCAACCAGGAATGAAATCTTGTGACCCATTACCTTTCCTTCTACATAGGGTCACCTCTGGTCTACTTCTAGAGACGCTGCAAGCCTGCATTCCTCACTATCTGAGCTATCATCCGACCACTCTCCATTCATGCCATTTTCACCTCGTAATGGGAATTGCTGTACTGTATTATTTTGACTCATTACCTGACCGGTGACCTGTTGAGGAAACATGACCTGTTGCTGTCCCATTGGAGCCATTGGTAATTGCATTTGCTGTCTATGTACCATGGGAACCTGCTGTTGTACTTGCTGCATCTGCGCTGGCTGAAAACGCGGCATATGCATCTGCTGCATGGGCTGTACCCCTTGCATCTGTACCATGTTATTTTGAAAATTCGGATTTTGATTTCTCAGTTTTGGACCTCTTACATTTTGTAATGTACCGGCATTAGTGCTTTGTTGAACGACACCATCCTGTACCACATTCGGGCACTCCCGTTTCCGGTGCCCCATGCCCCCGCACGCGTGACATGGTGACATCTTTTTCACCCCTTGAACGTCATTTTGAACCACAACGGTATTCAAGACTGGACCGCGATTCACGAACCCTCGACCTCGGCCTCTCGGTTGCGCCTGAAACACACCATTCATTTGCGGCTGCTGCTGTATCATCTGCTGGACTCCGTTTCTCTGTATTCCTGTCTGTGCAGCCCTTATCTGCATCACCATCACTTTCTCTTTCAGCTTCTTCTGCTTTAACTCTGTTTCGTCAGTACAGTATTTCGCATACTGCAACACCTCATCAATTGGCTTTGCTTGCCAACAAATCAAATGATTCTTAATCATTTGACTGACCTCTGGTCTCAGCCCTTCAACAAATCTGAACACGAGATGGTTCATGTCCTTTGGCTCAATAGTCTCAGTACCACTGTAATGTTTGAATGCTTTAAACAACCCCTCATAGTAAGCATGTATTGATTCTTTAACCTCCTGTGAAGTCCGGTCAATCTTCTGCCAATCAGTCACCTTCGACGACACCTTTTGTTTCAAAAACTGAATCACCTTATGATAGTACTTCATCACCTCCTCAGAGGGAGCTCCGGTCACCTTATCCCTTGCCGGCTCCTTCGTCGGCCAATCTACCCCTCTCTTACGCTCGAGCCACAAATCAGGCGGAACAATGATCTCGAACAAGGTATTCAAGTCTTCCCAAAGGCACTTCGCAAGCTTCACAAATCTGTCTGTTTGTTGATACCACTCGATCGGCTTCTCCCTCAATCTGGGATAATCGTTAGTAAAGGATAGGATGTCTCCTCTAGACCATGGTACATGTACTAAAACACCACCAGCTGTTTCTCTCATGGGTAATATTTTTACTGATTCTGTGTCGGGCGAGGTTTTGGTCTGACTTGACCCTGGACTGTCACCTTTTTCCTTATCTCTTTTCTTTGCCCATCTGCCTTCCCATTTTTCTAATGCACCCCAAATTTGCGCACTTTGCAATAGCTCTTTTAAGTGCACCCTCATTCCAGCAGACCTCATGTGCTCAAAATCTTTTGAATCAAAGTCTAATCTGTAACTTCTTTTCAAATGTTTAGTGTTTTCAATGTCAATATTGTATTTGTCTGCCAGGTTTGCTAATCTCTGATGCACCTCTTTGGTAATCTTAGGACACAGGTATCTCAATTCTGCTTCAGTGTAGGACTCTAATCTGTTTACTTCCATATTACCTTCCACTAATTCAACAGCTTCCACTCCCAGTCTTACAAAATGTAGGTAGTCATCTTGCCCTACCTTTTCCGGTTCTACTGCAGTCTCTGTAATCTTTTGCAAAGAATAAGTTTTTTCTAGCCATTCATTTAGCTGCTGCACTGTAAAACCTTGCAGTGAAATGTTCCCTGCATGTATCATTGGCGACTGTGAGTTGTTCGTACTCATCGTCTGTGGAGTTAAAACCCCTAATCCTGCCTGACGCATTGCTTCTAAAGGTGCTTCTACTGGGCTAAGGTCTATTCAGGACCTCGGCTTTTCGACTGCTTGTTCTCCTGAAGCCATTATCTGGGGAGTTCCTATGGGCCCTCCTCTTATCGTATTTTGGGTCATTACTCCCTGATCACATGCACCAGGTTTGCCTTGTGTGTATAATGGCACTGGTGGACCGACAGTAATTGGTAACGATATGGCAGCAGGTGTCTGACCCGGTCCTAGACTTCGTGGAGCAGTAACCCCATAGGTCTGTTCCAAAGTTACCGGGACAGGTACTAATGGAGGACCAGCTACTGGGTTGTACCCTGGTATCAATTGTGGTTGCGGCTGGGACAGCAATTTCGGAGTTGACTCAATCTGCACTAACTTCGATTTTGTGTATATCGGGTCTGGCGGCACTATCAGATTTGTAGTAGTCTCAAGTACTGGGACGTCTGGATAGATTCTCTGTATCTGCGGCGGAGGTTGCAACTGTATCTGCATGTCTGGCGCAGTGGGTACACTGACGCCATTCTGTATTGAAGCCGTATCACTAGTCTGTACCGTATCAGTAACTCCCTTCTCCTGCGTCTGGTTCCCAAGACCCATGCTAGTGCTTGGAACACTGTCGCTCACCGCATAAGGTGGCGGGCGATCATGTAATAATCGGTCCATGAATTCCTCGTCGTCTGAATCGTCTTCTTCTTCCCAAGGTCTCTTATTCTCTTTAGACTTACTAGAGTTCTTATCTGTCTTACAGGAGGCTTTCTTTCCTTGTGAATCTTCTCCTTGAGCTATTGCGGGGAACAATTTTAATCCGTCAACAATCCCTCGTCTCCACATTTTGTTCTCGTTATCCCACCTAGCTTCTGCATAGGATTTTTCTGCTCTTTTTAGCCTTCTTTGGAACCTTTCTTGTCTATGTTTAAGAGCCATTAAGTCCCAAATTGCTAAAGCCTCATATTGAGCTGGCCTCAGAGGTGGTTTTTGTGTACTTAGCATCCACCTTAAATTCTCTAGTACCTTTGGATTAAACGTCCCATGTTCTGGGAACGCTAAACATCCCTCTTTCTCTGTTAATTTGCGCCACTGTTTCATCCATAAACAAGGCGCAACACCCTTCTCCTCCATAACCATGTAAGCTGGAGTATCCTCAGGTGGTGTAGGCTCCCCATCAGTTGCCATAATATACACATCTCCTTTCAGAGCACTCTTAAAAGCCTTGACAAAATTCATCTTTGCGTTTTCCTCTTATTTGTATTTAATCAGAAAGTGACTTTAATTCCCAGGACACTCTTCACCCACCTTTCTCAACCTATTGCCTCTCACGGACGGCAGCCAATCCGTGCGCGACCCCTCTCGACAACTGAACTATCTCAGCGCGGCACCACTGATGTCACACTGCAGCTGACAAAGTCTTGCGGCTCGTCCGCCCCTCACTGGATTCACACAAACTAATGCAAAATCTCACTGCGAGCACCTTAACAACAACACAAATCTGTTGATTTACTACAGGAAGGGTAACACAATCGCTTCAGAACTTTACAGAGATTTCACTTGAAGCCTCGGCCGCTACTCTCTCTTTCTCAGTCCCCGCATACGCAAGCAGAATTCGACCCGCAAATTCTACTCTCGACTTGTCAATGGTTCGCCCTAGTGCACTTTAGAACTTACCAAATCTCCATCGAAGGTTTCACACATGCATTTCAACTCAAAATCGACTTGTCAACCACGCCCGATTGACCTATTAAACCGCACAGATTACAACATAAACCCAAGTGTCTCCTACACTTGTCAATATACTCCGGAGTCTTAGACCACGACGGGTCCGTACATAAATAACCAACCATGTGGATAATTTTGAGCACAAAGCGCCACACTCATGTGAAGTACTCCTACTTCCCTACTCTCATACTGTGGAGTACGCCCACTCCTACTAAAACAACATTTACCTGGCCTAATACACACAGATTTCACAATCACCTGCAAAAAGACAGAAGCTGAGCAAGCGCAAAAACCCTATACCACACACGCTATGACGCCGAGAACATTCCCAACTCACTTAGGCAGGCTCGAGATCCCGGGAAAGCTCATGGAGAACTTAGAAACCCATCATACCACCGATTTGCATTATCACAGAAAAACAATTTAAACAATGATTCCTCGTCTTAGGGCCCCAAAGGGCCAAACCGTCGCTCTGCTACCAGAACTGTTAACGCGTCCTTTTATGCTAATAATATTACACATTAGGACTCGTTTTAGGCCAATGAATCTTTTGACCCATTTGAGAGACACCGTAAGACGAGATAGCTGATCAATATGTCAATCAATATATCAATAATGTTATCAATATTTATTACCACAATACATTTCACTTTGGTCAAAGTCATTAATCAAATTGACGACACAACCATGACCTTTCAGCCATGAATAACCACACCTTTGATAGAATTTTATGAAGTTTATTCCCTATTAGTTACAAGCTAGAATTAGATGTGTCAATCTCAAAGCCAAGAAACACAATAGCATAGTTACGATATGGCAACTTTGGTAAGATTTCAATAATGCAAGAATCATAAACATCAAAGTGTAACACGGCGCAAACATAGATCTGAATACAGCAAAGTGTCAAATATGCGTCAGTTCAACATAGCATAACGTCAGTCGTTTGTCTATTTGCGTCAAATTAGTGATCACCTATCCTAACCACTGATTAGCATTAGCATGTTGGGCTTCATGCAAGACAATTTAGAACACCAATTTGGAAAACACCTAGCTATGGTCTCTGTCAAAATTTAGCAGTTGGTACCTAGAAAGGAAAAGCAAACAGACAAATTACAAATTGCATTGTCATAATTACCCTCCAAAGGTTAGGTCAGCGCACAGGTTTAGTCTTCGTCTTCAGGGCATCAGTCAAAGCACCATCAATCAGGACTCAACTAAAGGGCAAAAGTGGACACTTCCCTCATAAAGAGGACAAGTGAAAAGGGCAGTCTATGGGTGAGGACAGTTTCTAATAAGTCTCAAATCACCAAACAGAGTGACAGAGTTTCTGGATAAAATCAATAGCATTCCCTACCTAATTCTAATGACCTTTCTGTGACATGGGTTTTTATCCCTTTTTCGTAGTACATTCCCCCAAAATTCTATTGGACACTTACTATACCCCACTATCTTGAGCCTATCAACTTTAGCATTTCGTAATCTCAATTGTCACCCCACATTAATTCGTTATTCTTTGATTGGTCTTCATAATTTACGTCTTCATAATTTACGTCTTTGGAGGTGGCACATCCGGCGTTACTTCACTCCTTGGCACGTCCTTTGGGTCAGCAGATTCATTGTCCGTCGGTCTAAATGACCTTGTACATAACATTAATCTACACTTGTTTCAATATGCTCATACTTTTTTAACCAAGGCACTGAGTATGCGCTTGGGAACGGTGTTAACATAGATACATTCATCTTCGAAGCTGAAGAAAAAGAACATTTGCAGGGTCATGGTCCTTTGCGAGTCAGCACACTGGAAAAAACAGAAAAATACATTTAATATGAGAGCTGAGCAACTAAACTGCAGCTCATGCTAACTTAAGGCCTACGAGGAATTTCAGTACAGTTTCATCAATTCGAACGTTAATATAAGCTTAATTGAATCTAACATAAACATTTTATTTATCATTATTAGTTTGCGTATACATTGGTGGCCATTTACTGTGGTCACAATTCAGGTGCGCGTTTAAGCAAATTTGCTATTATTACAGTTTTCTATGCAGTATCGTCACACATTAATATAGATATTCTGCTCTAATATAGTTTATATAAATCTACGCTCTCTCACTACCATTGATGACATTAACTATTTTGATATTTTCCTGTTTCTCTTTTATTTGAGCTTCTGCACTCAATTTGAGTGTGTATCCTATTCTTTCTTATTTTTTTATCTCTCTCTTTCCATCTCTCTCTCTCTTGCCACCTTGCCTTTCCAGTCCTTCCCCCATGCACACTACTTCCTCTTTGCTTTCTCTCACCCATCTCTCTGCTGACACAGAGCATTGCTTCCGACTGGTGTTTCTCCCTACATGCCTCTTTCTCTGTTTCACCTGTAGGACCCTTGGCATGATACCTATCTCCCGACATTGCATCTATTGACTTTGCCAATGTTTGAAGAATTGTGTCATAACTATTGGCAAAGCCAATAATGATAGCTGGCTTGGAGGTTATTTAGCATTCTTTCAAAATAGCCATCATGTTAAATGTGTAGAATGTGTAGAAGTGTGTCAGCCATCTTGGAATGATATAATAAAGTTATTTTGAATACTTATTGTCACACCATTTAAAGGAGGCAGTCAAGAGCATCTAGATGAAAATTGACAACCACCTTACACAAAATAATACTTGAAGATGGCTGCCCACAGCATTTGGCTTTGCCAAGGCTCGTGCTGCAGTTCGACATGAAAGAGAATACCAGTGGAAAACTGACATTGACCAAGCCAGATCAAGTGCGTTTACCACCCTCTGTTTATGTTTCCTTTCTAATTTGCTTGACCTGCTATGCGGTTGTACCTTACAATTCCTACTCAGGATCATACTTGTTATATTTTCGAAGACACTCATTAGGCTGTCTGCCATCCCAACCACGAATGCCAGCACAGATCAACTTGTAAATAGGGAAACAGCTTATATTTGCTATGTAGTTGCTTATAGTTTTATTACAGTTTGCTGGCTGGCATATGGTTGTTTACAATTTTATTACAGTTTGATGACTGGTATAATAACTAGTAACTTTTTTCCCTTGTCTAATGTTACTCACCGTGTCTTTACCTTTTCTATCTTTAACTTAGTGAACATATGATTAATATATATGACAGGTAAACATTAAACTATTTAACATGATAATCGTTATTCAATATTTGGTACTGTCTGCCATACAGGTTGATACTTTGATGTTTTTTACCACTGGGTTTATGTAAAGATAGGAATTACATATCTTTACAATTATGTCATGTTGATGGTGAAATAGTTTTTCTTTTCATTCTAGCCTTTATGTATTGTAGGCGTTAGCAAGGACGTGTTGTACCAATGTGTTTTCTGCAAAAACGTGGCCATTGGAATTATGGAATTCCGCGTCTGCTGTGTTTTCTGCATAACTATGGATCTAACTCATTTGCTGAAAAATGTCATTGGCATGATTTGCAAATTTAAAAACATATACGTTTTCTAACTCAAATGAGTTTTATGTTATTTAAAAATGCACAAAGAATGAAATCCAGCTCCTGTTACTCCGCAAATGTTAATTGGCCACCTGTAGCTGTTGATTTCTGCATTCCGCAACAAGAGAGGTGAGAATTACCCCCAGATTATCCTGGAATCTGAAGGAGATTGATTGGGGAAAATGCTGTTGTCTACAGCGGGAAACAAAGCTTTGTACATGTTATGTTATGTCTTTATTAGGTTATTAAATTGTCCTATGCAAGTGAAAGCATTGGTACTTTTGAACATGGCAAGGAAATACATTACTTTCAAGTGTACACAACTCTTCACTGCACCGCTGAGGTCTATAGGCACCAACATGGATTGGCAAAGGAGCAAAAAGAATGCAGTCATATATTTTGTATGAGGAAGCATGTACACCGGCGTGCCTTCAAGACAGACTGACACTCTCTCTTTTCACAAAGGAACATCATTTCGCGCCTATCATCCATTGGATACTGATTCACCAAATTATGGGGAGACCCAAGCTCAGATCATATGAGCATCTCCCTCAAGGTTATCCGCTGTGCGTGGCCTGTGGGATGCCACACCCATGTGCTTAACGGTACATGGAAGTAACATGAGAACGAGAACATGCCCCAAACACCAGAAGCGTGACTAAGCCACACAGTTATTCATTTTGTATAGCACCAACCAAATCTGTACTCATGAGCTGCTCTCATGAAACCCAAAAAGTGGGTAAGCTTCCTAAAAAATACGCAGGGAAATGAGGATCATGCACAAAAATGTTAATGTAATACAGCAATGGCTGTCACAAACTTATCATACCCTTCTTTTCAGCATTACATAACTACATTTTGAAATATATGTTTGGGCGTAAACATATGGTTTACAATGTATGTCTTCATAAATAAATATATATATATATATATATATATAGATAGATAGATATAGATATACACACACACACACATGTGTCCCCATCTATCGCTGCAAAGCAGTAAATGCAAGTACACTTTACTTTTTAACGTCATGTTATGTTTTTTATTAGTGCTCTAAAGCAACCTTTTAAGCGTGTGAGCATAAAAAGGCAATAAAATAGATATCACAGATCTAAATGTGACCAGAATATTTCAAAGGTATTTTACCTACTGAAAACCATACACATTTCTTCGACTTATTATGGTGTAGTTGACTTTGTAAATGACTTAACATTACAATATTTTAAAACAAAGTGAGGTAGGTTTGCTTTGTGCACTAAAGGAGTAAGTTGACTTTCAACAAGCGTAAAACAAATTTTCTGCAATTAATATTTAAATGCTCGAACGCTGAGGGTCCAATCAGCGGAGATGGCTTGCAATTGCATTTCTATGTCAGTGTTTGCGACTGTCCCACCCAGCCTTTTAGTTTCCACAGGGTAGTCACTCATGTCACCTCGTCTTTCAGAAAGAGGGTGGCTGGTTTACATCAAGCCTCAGGCAGGAAAATAATATGAAGGTCCTGGGCTTACACTTGTGTTCCTTCCATAAAGTATTGGTGGTGCCAGAGCCTCGTACCTGGGCGCCTGCTCAACCATAATATGTACATCTCATGAACAGCATTGAATACCAGAAAGTGGTGTCTGAAGAAATGAGTGGTACCTGACCTGACGTATTGTCGAAGCCTCTGAATAGTTGTGTAACCTTTTCTTGAATCTTGAACCTTTACTTGAACATTTAGCCACCAAATGATTTTTCTCTCCCTTAGTTGACCTCACCTACTCCGAAAAAAGTAAAAATGCATTCCTGTATTCTTTATATTATGCTTTCGCCAGTCCTTACTTCATTGTTCTTTGTCAGGGGTTCTGATAAACTCGTTGCAAGCTCTGTAATACACAAATATCTAAAATAATTAAATTCAGAATGTAGTTATATTTGCATTTTGCTCTCTGCTTCCTAGTGGCTTGTTCTGCAACTGAACAATTAAGTTAAAACTAAATGAAATGATACTATGTGACCTATTCACCAACTAGGCCTGTTCACCAACTGTATTTTGTCAAACATGAAGTAGTACTGCAGTAATACTACTCCTGCAAAAAAGTGCTATTCACTAATGTGCATGCAGAGACCTCGGTGTCCTCCTTTCCTATCTGTTCGATGTGATGGTCTCCGCTACATGTGGAACTCTTCTGACACATAGCTCTAAGTTTTAGTGGTAAATGTGGAAGGTATGGGAGAGTGGTTAACATTTGGAATACTTACACCTAAATGGGAGGGGTCGAAGGCGGGGCAAGCAGAGGTTGTAAGGAGGGAAACGCTAATACAAACAATCACCCACCAAAGAATAAAGCAATTGCTATTCACAAATTGCACTTCTAAAGTTACTACATCTAAAAGGGTCCCCAAACTTTACTAAATGTACTCTAGCTCAGCATTGGTTTAAGTCTAGCACCATGGCCCCTCACAGGTACCTATCAGACACCCCCATAGAAAATAATGTAGTCATGGGCTTAAAACAACACCCCACGGAAAATAATGTTAAATAAATAAAAATATTTATACTTTGAAATAAATAGCTATATATATCTTGATGTTTAAAAAATGTATATAATTATTACATAATTATTTTGCTGTTACACCATTTAATAATACACTGTTTTTAATATTAAAAATAAATTCAACGTTTACACTTTACTCAACATTTAAACATAATTGAAATTAATTGTATGCATAGCTTCAAAAATATCCATATTAAATAAAAAAATTACTGTAGGTGAGATATTTGAAGAAAAATTATTAAAGTATCATTATAATTAAATACATATATTTTAATGAATTAATTATTCAATACTTATTTAAGTTACTATGCAGCAGTATTTTATTTCATTATTTCTATCTTTAAAATATAAATGTAAACTTTTACACTGTGTTTTGCATTTAAATATGTTTAATCTTTTTCTGTTTTAACTTTAATAACTTTTCGATTTTTTTCTGTACTATTCCAAATTGAGACCACGAGGGTGGAAACCTCCTCCTACATTTGAAAAGTTACAACTGGTAACTTTACACTTGGAAATCCTGATGCAAAAGGCTATACCACATCTGAACCTAGGAGCACCTTCACACTCCGAATATCAAAAAAGTGTAAAATTAGTAAGAGACGCTTTAGTGGATTTACATGTGAGTAAAAGTTATGCATGTAAATTTACCTTTGCGACTATCATCTTATATTTTTAAGTTTCCTATTTTTCTGGGACTACTATTTTTACTAGTACTATTATTTTGATGTGTGTGCTTTGGATTTTTTCGGTCAATGTAATAAATGAATGGCAGTTTATACTGAGAATATAATACTTTTCAAGCAGCAGTGTTTTTAAGAGAACACTGAGTGTTTAGACAGGTCCAAATATTTTACTTTTTTTTCAGGTGTGATGCCATGTATTTGATATTCTTATCTTAAATTCCTCCGGGTGAGCAAGGACAGCAATTGAGGGGTAGCGGTTGGTACTTCGGGCTTGCCCTTTCTTACCCTTACTTCTTGTTACCACTGGTGTCAGGGTTCATGAATCCATTGACAAGAATCAAATATAAAAGGCTTTGAAACTATGGGGCATATTTATGATGCCTCTAGCGCTGCCTTGTGCCACATTTGTGTAACTTTTTTTACACAAATGTGGCATTACCCATGCCCCATATTTACAAAGTGGCTCATCGCAAGCATTGTGCCACTTTGTAAACACTTGCACCATATTATGCCTGAGCCAGGCATAATGTATGGAAGAGGGGCATTCCAACGTAGGGAGGCCCAAAAAAATGGCGCAGTGAAATTTACTAGATTTTACTGCGCCATTTTAGCATCATTATTAACGCCTGCCTGAGGCAGACGTTAAAATGACGCTCCCATTGAAAACAATGGGCCTCCCTGCGCTTTGCTGCATTAGCACCATATTTATGGTGCTAATCCAGCAAATCGCCACAAATTGTGACGCTATTGTGGATACAACCTCCATGGTGCACTATACAGTATTGTAAATACGGTGCACACATGATGTTGTTAGGGGGACGCAACAAGATGCTAGAAAAGTGGCGAATCGTGAATGATGCGCCACTTTCCATAAATATGCCCCTATGTTTTATTTCCACCGTTTCCACTACTGACTCTTCCACCAAACCATTAGTAGCAAGTAGGAAGCAATTAATGCAGGAAGGCTGAGACAAGTGACCAAACCAAGGATGTTACGGTGTGTCAAGGATTGAGTAACATCATTTCTGTTCTTTCTTGTGTTTTGATGTGTTGACACAGAGGCCAATGCTACCCATACACAATAATAAATATGTAGCGGGCAGCCCTGTTCTGTAGAGCTGTGTTTTGTTCTTGAGAAAGGCGTTCTGAAGCCCATGTGCTGAAAAACCTGAAACTGTGCTTAGACACACGCATAGGAATGTAGCAAAGGCGCGCAGAGTAAAATAGGCACGCCATTAATCAAAAGAAGTATGCACGTGGAAGTATGCGTTCTGCTGAATGCACTTTTATACAATATTTTAGAAAAGATACATATTAGATAGAACCGTGGTAATAAAATTGTATTCGTTCCCTTCCATGTTACAAAAATGAACTCATTATTATTGAATGACGTGTGGGATATTGTCTACTGAGTTTATGTATATTTATAATTTGTTGGATATCCATACACTTTCAAAGTACTGGGTTTCATTTTATAGACTAGACCTGATAAAATGTCATTATAACTAGATAATATCACCTTGGGACGTACCTTATAATTTGACTTTAATAGTATTTTGCATGCTTAATCTTTTCTCCTCATAACAGATAATACAGTAACAATAGCAAATAACTTGGCCCTGTCTCTTGCACCCTTTCAGTGGCCCTTTGTTAAGGTCATGTATCACTGACAGAGATTCTATTTTGTATGACTGTGTGTGCACAACAAGATGGGCTCCCAGAAGCATTGTTTTGAAAACAGGTGGCTGTTTTGAAGACACGTGTCTGTTTTCAACACAATTTTAAAATATTTCGAAAGTCACTTGGTGCTCTGAGATGTTCACGCAGGTAATGCTTTTGGCTACCAAGTGATCAAACATACATCGCTAGGAAAAACGAAGCTAGGAAACAAAGTATTTGCAAAAGTGCATTATTCTTGATGTTAGACTGTTCACGTTTGTGGATTGAGCTACTGTAGTGTAGGCGTACAGTCAGTGATTAAAGGTTGTTGGACACAACAACGCATGACCAAACTACGCACGCCCCAACAATATGGTCGGAACCTCGACTGCTCCTTTTCCACGCATGCCTTTACAACGAATTTCATTGTAAACGCAGGTTGGGTAAAGGAATATGCCTGGTAAATCGCCCCCGCCGCCCATTGGTCCTGCTCCTAACCCTCGATACCCCAGCCCTCCAATCCACCCTGTCTTTAAAACTACCCTTAGCCCAAGCCCAGGGCCATAAAACTGGCCCCGTCCTGACCTTAAAACTACCTCGAATCCCCTGCCCTAAGTCCTAAAACCCTGCCCCCTTTTAATAAAACTACCCCGACCCCCCATCCGCCCTGAGCCCTAAAACTGACCCCGGCCTGCCCTTAAAACTATGAGCCCTAAAACTGACCCCTGGCCTGCCCTTAAAACAACGCCTTTAGATCTGATGATTGTGGAAGATATGCTGCAAGATTGAATTGAGAAGATATGTGTGTTTGGAGTTTGAGTAAATTGGAGGAGTGTACTGATGGGTTTGTATTTTCAGCATAGAATAAAATAGATTTATTAGAAATTGGATAAAAAGTTATCAATTTTTGATTTTTTGGAACGGTTTAGATGTTTCCTACCTCTCAGTCCTGAGGAGGACCCATGTGGGAGCTTTGGATTGGCCCAAGAGTTACTAGTGGGTCAAAACGTCGACGAGTTATTTATTGGCCTGGATTGATTTTGTCTTTGCCTTTATTTGAAATGAAGTGAAGGACTAAAATGGGAAGATGTACCCAGATGTAAATAAGTGGTGATTCATTGACAAGAAAGGTTAACCAAAAGGCTACTTTTTAATTGTGTATGTTAATGGATATTTGGGTCATTTACTCTTGGTCTTGGCGGTTCTAAATCACAAGCACTTTTTCTTTGGCACTTCTTTGTCCTTCTGTGTTTGCATGTGGGAGGGTAGGATTTCTTAGGAATTTTGAGCAAAGTTTAGTAAATATTTTTTTATAAGTAATATTAAAGAAACTATTGTGAATGTGACTTATATCTATGCTGTATATGTTCCCTTCTCATAAAACTACCCCAACCTCCCCACCTGTTCTGAGTACTAAAACCCTGCACATTTAAAAAAAAGTACCCCAACCCTCCCACCTGCCCTGAGTCCTAAACCCCCCCACCCATAAAAACTACTGCCCAAACCCTGCCCCAGCCAGACTTACCTCTCCCGATCCTTCTTGTTCCTCTCTCCGATCTCTGGCCTCTTCCTAAAAACTACCCCGACCCCAGCCCCGCAGCCCTAACACTCTCACCCACCCCTGATAACTGTCCCTTCCCCCTTGAAACTACCCCACCCCGCCCCACCCTGAACCCCTAAAACCCTGCCCCCTGTAAAAAAAATACCCAACCCCCGTGCCCGCTCACCCTTAAAACCCTCCCCAACCCCTAAAAACTACCCCCCAAACTCAGCCCCACTTACCTCTCACGGTTCCTCCTCTTCTCTGCCCATCTGCACAGTTAGAACGCAGACTGTTCTCTGCCTTAACCATGCATATGCCTGGTTTGAGCACATGCATGGTTTAGGCAGAAAACGGGAGAGTCGTAGCTCAGTCAAGCGCTGTTACGCTTGTGTTGAACCGGCACGAGTGGTTTAGCCTGCGTTGTTTTGGCGTTCGCTTAAACTGTGCACTGGGTTGAAATAGGTGGCATCAATACTGAGTTTTGTGTGTTTTAACCTATTTTCATCACCAGATTTTGTCCCAGAAAAAAAGAGAAAGACAGAAAAGGGAGACATAAGAAGCAATAAAAAGCTAGGAAAACAGTGAAACAGGGAAATTAGTCGGGATTTAAGAGAGGCAGGCAGTATACCATAATGTTAGAGGAAGTGAAAGAGAGAAAGAGGCTTGAGGTGTAATCATGACGCCTCAGCCTTTTCACATTGTAACCACAGCATCCTGCAGCACTGATAGTTATTGCCTAGGAAAAATGGTAGGTCCCTGCACTTATGTTTTCACATATTAGGCACAGACCTTTATTACTAAGGCTAGCAAAATTCCCCCCCCCCGCCCCACATCTAGTTGGAAACACTAGTCCTGTGACTGGACTGGGACTCCCCTCAAGCAGTACTCGAATGTTCTTTAGGGTTTCTTATTTTGATCCTTGTGTGCCAAATTCTTCAATCATAGCTTTGATCCATTAATAATCTAATAAATCAAGCTGTTTCCTTTTGTATTTTCTATTCATTTTTATTTATTTTAATTCATAGTATGCTTAATGAAACATATCATAAAGTGAATTTGTGATCCCCAGTGCATTTCAGTGCCATTTAAGTTCACCAATGCTTTTCGAGCCACTCAGAGCCCTTCAACAGGGGGTGTCCTGAACAAAACAAAAAAAAAATGATTTGTAATCACCAAAAATACACATTAACAAATTCTCTTAATTACCCATATTCATAATGCAAATTAGCATTATGAATATGGGAAATGAAAATAATTTCTTTATGATTTTAAATGAACTCTTCTATTCATTATAACAGTGTATTATGAATACGGGAAATGAAAGGAAAGGGGAATCTTAAATCCTGGGCACTGTGTCCCTTCAACAGTGGATTAGAACCTGTGTATTATTGTGTGTAGTATCTCATTTTGGAGTGTATTAAAGTACTTTAATTTCTAGAGAAATAAGCACTGTTCAATAATCAGTAATTAACTGCTGGGTGATTGCTGAGTCCTGAGCTTGATGCCCACGCCACTTTTCTGAGAAGCCTGTGACTGCTTACCATCACCACCATTGAGACATATATGCTGAAGGGGTTTCACTTGGCCCAGTTGTTGAGCCTTAGGAGGACGGACCCACAAACACCAGAGACAAGAAACTCCAGTGACCATGGCTATGGACTTTTTGCCCTTGCTTGCCAAGGGACCACTGAATGAGGTCTGGCGACTGACTAAAAAGTAGAAGCTTTAAGAATACACTTTAAATGAAAGGCTTGAATTGAAAAGTATCTTCATATTAGTTGTGTTTTGTATCCTCATAACTGTCTGCAATTATACTCATTCAGTGGCTTACTCTCTCTCAGACACAAATTCTGAGGCCCAGTGACAGACCTTAGGAAGAACACTGTCACTAAGTCAGTGGCCCGTCAATGAAGTCAAAGGCATAATCAGTGCCACTGGAATTATGCAAATGTATTGGCAAAGCATTTTTCACATAGCTATAGATTTGCTGCATTTGCCACCTAATCCATCATCTGACCCATAATCTGCAGATTTTAACTAAAAGAATTGTTTCTAGCTCATACGGTTCAAAATATGCTAAAAATACAGCGGTACATGTTGCCGTGCAGAGGTAGGCCCTTTGCAAAGGCTGACTGGTCACCTTTCTGTTGCTTATTGTTATATTTCGGTGTTAAACTTGTAATAATGATGTACAGCAAAATGCTCAAACAGTGTTATTTAAGTGTAAAAAAGACAAAATAATGAAGCAATGCTGTCCAAAAATATGCCACATTAAGTCGCATAATTTGCCTTTTCTTGACGCTTAATTTACTCTACCTGACTGCATAATTTGGCCCTATCATGCTGCATAATTCCAATTTTAATGCTCTAGCTAGCATCACACACAGAGGCACAGAAATACATTCACACATCTCCACTAACGCAGTCACGCAGTTAGGACCAGACAGGGGCTTGAACATGCACGCCATCAGTTTTAAAGGAGGCAAAGGTGCGGTGATGTAGCGGGAGCACAAAAGGGGGACATGTGAGTGCACACCACCAATGACACGGACATACAGTCAGTGGTACCCTAAGGATCCTGAAGAGGACCAGCAACAATTATTTAGTTACACTCCAATATCAGCAAAAATGCAGAGAAGTCGTCAAAGTCACACACAGGGGCATGTGTTCATATATTCCCAGTCCCCACCATTCATTGAGACACACTAGGGGCACACTGGTGACATACCTAGGAATTACTTACTATACTGTACAGTGATGCTTACTGACACACTTACACAAAGTGAAACAATTTGTGGTGACAGTAAATGGAGTAAAAGAGTAAAGAAAGAATGAATAATGTTTAGAACCAAAATGGTACCAGCTGCAAGAAGAAGTGTATGCTTTTGCACAGCTCAGTTGAACCAGCTCTTAACAACATCTGGGATTGTTCTGAAAAGCAATGCTTTGGGTTCCGGAGGGAGGAGAATAGGTACTGGCACCAGTGAAAAAAGCAAAAGAGCAATACAAATAAATAAATAAATATTGTTGTTCAAAAAGACAGTATGCCACGGGAGTGTATTGGAAAGGAAACAGAATCCTGGTCAGAAAACTTGGAGAAACGTGGTCTAATTAAAAAACATTCACGTAGGTGCCTGCACTTAGGGGCGTTGACGGCAATTTGTGCCTGTTTGGCAGCCTCTCCACAAGCCATCATTCACCCACATGTGAAACATTTCATGCCATGGTTGTGGAACGCCATTACTTTATCCCCTTGGCTTGGTGGTGCCTCAGGTGCTGAGGTGGTGGTTGGAGGAACCTGTTTTTTCATTTTTCAATGCCTCATCAGGGGAAGAGCTAAAAAAATACCATTACAGTTTGTGGCACACATGCAGAAGGTGCTGAGGTGGTGGTTGGGGGATCCTATTTTTCCATTTGTGGCCCGCCTGCAGAAGGTGCTGAGGTGGTGGCTGGGGAACCTGTTTTCTATTTTGGCATGCCTGCAGAAGGTGCTGAGATGGTGGTTCGGGAAACCTCTTTTTCCGTTTGTGGCACGCCTGCAGAAGGTGCAGGCTGGTGTATGGGATGCAGTCGGTGCTGGTGATGAATTCTGATCAGGTGCTTAGCAAGAGTGGTGTTGGGAGAAATAGTTCCTGGCCAACACATGACTGTTATATGTCAGAAATTGCTTGCATTGCAGTGTCAATGCTTGGGAAGCCTTCATTCCCTTGGCAGAGTGAAATGGGCCCACACCCAAGAACACGGTGACCTTTGGTCACTTGGTGGAAAATGGGAGGGGCCGGTTTCCTCTGCAGATGAGATCATCTCTGATTCAAGTGACTCAAATGACCAAGGTGCAAGAGGTGGGATGTTTGGGTGCACTGCAGCAGACGGTGTGGCTGCAGAAGCATCCGTAGAAGTGCTGAAAAGAACATGAAACAAATAAACAATTATTACATTATTGCATCACAGAAGAACAAGAACAAAAAATGTATAACGCATAATAATGTAAGCTTATAGCACTCAGCAAAAGTATAATGCATTCAGAAGTGGACATTTTGTGTAGCACATGCATTGACTCACACTTCCCCCACTTTTTTTGCTCGGATTAAGTCCTAGCACAAAAATCTCCCACTCTGAACATGGCTGTGAAATGCAGAAGTTAAAGACGTTCTCACTCATAATAGCTTGTACACACTTGAAGGTGACATTTATTTACTAAGAGCCTCTGCTGGACTTGCAGGAGTTGCTGCTTTCCGTTTTATAAGTACAACAGGCACATATCAAATACTTACCTATCCACACTCAGATAATTTGCAAACTATGTGCGACTGTAAGCGATCAGCACTTCGAAAATGTTAAACATAAATGCAAGTGAAGCCTTCCCACACTCAGAGTTGGAGTATGCATGAAAAAATAACTCAGAAAAGGTCTATCACGTGCAAAAGTACAAGCTGTGCGCACACTCAAAGGGTCCATGTTCATGGCATTCAGAAGTGCGAGCTCCATTATATTTGCTCACAAACAGATGAGATCAAGCTTCACCAATTCAGAGCTCGCCATGGTCATGCAGTGATAGCTGTCACACTGATATTGGGACCTGCACATGCCCTATAATGTAGTCTGAGACACATCCAGGGACATGTGTAAGTACTCTGCCATTCACCCAGACACAAACTCAGGAGCACACTCTGAAACAAGAATGTGCGCACCACCACTGACTCAGTGTCACTCCAATGAAGGCAAAGGCACAATGGAGTAGTTCAAGTCACATCCTTAGGCTTGTGTTAGCATATCACCAGTCGCCTAGACACCCAGTCTCAGTGAGAGTGGAATACCTACAAAGGAGCAGTCCCAGAGTCAGTACACCTTGACTCTCCCACAAACGCACTCAGGGTCACGCTCGGGGACCTGACCAATCACACTGTCACGGCTCCGTGAAAGACCAGTTGAGGCAAAGGCACTATGACATACTCAGATTCACACTCAGAGATACTTGCCAGCACACTGCCCTCACCCAGATACCCCTGCTCAGCATCTGACATATAATCAACCACTGGCATGGACGGCACTTCAATCCCTGCTTGCCTTTGCTACCCCTGGCATTGCATTTGTGACCCCTTGCCTCAAAGGTGGCAAAATCAGTGGCAGGAACACAGGGGCAGCTCGTCCTTATGGACTTGGTTGGGCCTCCAAACTCCTTTTTATTCACTATTAGTGTAATACAAAAATAGAGCCCAATTAGCTCGAATCTGACCCTGCCAGGCGGCAGAGGCAAGTAACAAGTGCTTTTAAATGTATGTTGTGTGCATGCATGCAAGTGAGAATGTGTGAACGTAAATTTCAAATGGCCTGTGATGTCACCTTTGCTACCCCTCGCCTTTTTGTGAAATTACGTTCATGACCACCGATCCTTCAGGATTATGAAACATAGCAAGTTTATTCCTGGGTATTCAAGTGCCTAAACTCAGGACCATCATCTGACAACCAAACCCAATCATACCTAGTCCAGAAAACTTCTGAAAGCTGAACTATTTAAATGCCTCACCAAGGCTAGCAAGTGCTAAATAAATGCAAATTCAATTCAATTTCAATGCTTTAAAAACTGGCTGTACTCAGATCCAGGAGCCAGAACTTAAGATATAAGACACATTCATTAACCCTTCAGATTAGACAGTAGCCTTCACACCAGTTTTGTAAGCGTCTTCTCTAGCATCCTGACTGCTCTAAAGTAACGAATTGAAAGAGTTCATTGTAGAACTTTTCAAAACATCCCAGTAACTAGAAATGTCTATACCCCAAATTTTACATGACGAATATCCTAGAACAATTTTGAAAGTCTGAATACAATAAATACAGTTTGAAAAACTCAATGATCCACAGTCTTGCCGGTCTGAGTTTGTTGAGGCCTGCACGTGGATAGGTGGCTGTAATGAAAAGTACAAGATAGGGAGGAGGTGTATTCTAGTGGTTCACAAGTGTCTGCACTGGATCAAAGATATGAATTTGTTGCTTTGTCATATAATCAAACTGAGTGATCCTGGGTAAGTAACTTGTCTCTCCCTGTGACAGAGTTCCTAATTTGGCAAAATGATAAGTGCTTAGAAACAGGCAACCATTCTTAAGGATTACGTCAAAAAGTGATATTTAAATGCACTGCAAATGACCATTTAAGTTCTGAAATAGAAATTAAAGTTATCTGTGTCACAAAAATCTATGATGCAAATTGACAAATTGATAGATATTTTGACTGCTGTAGCACTGCAAATTATAAATTCTAAATGGAAATCAGTTGTTTGAATGACTTTAAAATCTTGGTGGAATAATGTATGTAATAATCGTAGATTGTATAATTATAATCTCAAATCTCTACAAAATTCTACTAAACATTATAAAGAGTGGCTTCGTTAAACTACTTATCTCAATGTGCAGTTAACTCTTATAATCCTGCTGTTGCTCATAAACTTCCTTGACTTCTAATTTCATATTCATATCTTTATTTAGTTGAATGTATTTCTTTAGCTAGCCAATGTCTTCTCTTCTCTTCTCATCTCTTCTCATATTCCCTTCCTTTACCTTCCTTTCGTTTGTAGCCTCTTTCCTACTTTGATATCTCCCTTTCAGTGGTCTTCCCTTCATTCTTTTTCTATTCATCTTTTCTCAAATTTCGCTTTTAATTAGAAACATTGCATGTTGCTAGTAATACATACTATGACTATAACGACGTTCTAACCCTCTATCAAGTGCGACATTAGTAACAGCTTTAACATTTTATTGCAATTATTTTATATATCATTTTGCAGATCTTGAATACCTATTTTCAGGCTACTATTAATTAATTTCGTGTTACCTAATAAAAATATAAAACTAAAAAAGTGTGATTTCCAGAGCGTGAAAAGAATTGGAGTATGAAAAGTAACACTTACCCCAATAATTGATCCTAACCCATGTTTTTAAAATGACAAACTTCTAAAGAATAGCATAAATAAAACTCACTCCATACAGTCTAGCGTTAGACCACCCTCTACTTCTCACAAACCATCCCCCACTCCCGGCACACACTCATGACTTGCAACCAGCCTGCTAAAATTCCTACTGCATTCCTGAAGGGGAGAGAAATGCGGAATTCTATTGCCCTTCAAACATCAAAGCTCAGCCGGAATGTTTTTCACAGCACTACAGAAACATTGAAGTGCACAAATTGATATTCAGTTAGCTAAAATGCATTTTATATGAAGAAATCATAAACAACCACACTCTGCAGTGCTTTAAATGAAAATATAGAAGTGCGGGTGCTCACTATTTAGAGTGTCTGTTTGCCTCTGGGAAGTGCCGGTACTCTCTCATTAAATGTATTGTAACAGTGCTGAGAAATGCCGGAATTCTACCTTCATATTTACGAAGCGCAGGTACTCAGTCCCGGACAGCACCTACCCATTTAAATCACTGATCCCAGGACTGCGCCTAGGAAGACAGACATTTCCACCAATCTGGCAAGTGTCGCTGAGCAACACAGATCACACGATCTAAAATGAACAGTGTATCACATATTTTGGGATGGCCATAAATCCATAAAGCGAAATTGGGCAGAAGCCTAAAGACGCTGTTGTTTGTCACTTCTACAAACTGATACAATGGCTGAATGTACCTCAAGGAGACGGTACCGCCTTTCTGCTTAAAACGTGCCTGACAAGAAGAACTAGCGCGACGAAGCACTTCAATCTGTAAAAACGATCTGTAGAAATCATATTCAATTTACGCTGTGGGCAGGCTAGAGAATAAATGGTTCATATATTTTATTCCCAAACCCAGTACGCATGCATGGCAAACATTTAGGAAGACTACAAGTGATATCATTGAAATATCAGTTGCCTCACTTTTTTGTTTGTATAAGCATCTTTTCTAGACAGAGCATCTGCTCTAGATAGTGCCCCTCCTCTCTGAAACAAATGCCCAAGTCTGCCCTGCTATTCGTGCCACCTCCCTTCGGGAACACACGGCCCCCGCCCCCTATTTGCCAACAAGTGCTGCCCTGTGGGGGCTTTCAGCGCGGAGAGCGAGCCGCCCCGGGGGGCGCCGAGCGCTGACGTCACTGAGGCGTTTATTGGCCGGGGGCGGGGGTCGAGCGGCAGCCCTCCCTGCCTCCGCCGAGCCGTGGGGACAGCCTCCGCCTCTCGCCTCCGCCGTCGCCGCGTCAGGACCGCAGCAGCGCCAACACCCGGAGTCCGGATTCCAGGAGCATGGCATCGAGGAGGATGGAGACCAAGCCAGTCATAACGTGTCTCAAGACGCTGCTCATCGTCTACTCTTTCGTCTTCTGGGTGAGTCCCGGGGGCTCGCGGGGGGCTCTCCTCGGGCGCCCTCGTGCACCCTGCTCCTAGGCAGTAGTGGGGGCTTGTTTCGTTCTAAAAGGGGGTATTGTTATTTGATTATGAGATTGCATCTGCGCGCCCCCTCCTTCCTCTGCATCAGAGACGTGCGTGTGCCTGTCAGAGGAAGGCTGTCTGCCCGTACAAGAGGGAGCGACATATCACCTACTCCCCTCGTCCAAGGCCGTGGAAGGAATGCAAGCCCCTCGCCAATATCCCCGCAGAGAGTGTCTGTCTGTGACAGCCATAGCAGTCCCTTGGTGTGGGATATGTGCATCCTCGGCCTCATCGTTCTCAGATGGAGACCGCCTGCTTGGGGAATGTTTGCACTGAGTGTGTGAGGGAGGACTATGTGTCCTGCATCCGTTACTGCTATGGAATATGTGTCTTGTGCCCGTGACTGCTGTGGGATGTGTGTCCTGTGTCCGTGACTGCTGTGGGATGCGTGCCCAACGCGCCTGGCTGTGGGACAGGCGCTCCCTCGTCCGTGTCAGTCTCAGATAGAGACCATCGGCCTGGATAATTAATGCAGAGTTTGTGACAGTCAAATGTGTCCCTCGTCCCCGACTGTGGACGTGTCCCTCGTCCCTCTCAGACTCAGCTAGAGACCGTCTTCCTGGGAAATGTTTGCACCGGCTGTGCGAGGGAGGTATATGTGTCCCTCGTCCACGAATGTGGGATATCTGTCCCTCGTCCCTGGCTACACTGGGAAATTAGTTCTCTCGACCCTGTCAAGTGTCCCTCGTCCCTGTCAGCCCCAGATGGGAACTGTTTGCACTGTCTGTCCTAAGTCCCTGACTGCGGGGCAGGCGCTCCCGCGTCCCTATGCCTCTCAGATAGAAACTGCCAGGTGTGTCTCTCGTCCCCGAGTCTGCGACATGTGCCCCTTGTCCCTGTCAATCTCAGATGGGGCCGTCTGGCTGTGCAATGTCTGCACTGGCGGTGGGAGGGACTGATGTGTTCCCCTCGTCCCTGTACGTGAGATATGTGTTCCCTGACTGTGGGATATGTGACCCTCGTACCCATCTCCCTCCAATAGAGATTGTCTGCCAGGGGAGAGTCAGCCCTGGCTGTGTGAGCGTTGATACGTTTCCCTCGCCTCTGTATTCCCACAGGGAACTACTGACTGCGAGAGTCGCTGCACCAGGTGTCAGGGAGGGAGTGTACCCCCGACTGTGAAAGGCATGTGCGCTCCTCGTCTCTGTCCCTGTAGAGGGAGGGGTACCCGATATCTCATGCGCGTCGCGTCGCTGACAGTGAAAGGGATATGTGCCCCTCTGCTCTCTCCCTGTCGGAAGGAAACTGCCGGAGTGGAGACTGCAATAGCGGCCTGCAAAGAGGGGCATCTGGTGTTTGTCCGCTCTACCTAGCAGTCTCTGCACTGGCTGTCTCTGGGGAGGGACGTGTTCTCGCTCGCTCCTATCCACGTCAGAGGGAGACCGCCTGCCTCGGAGAATCTCTGCACTAGCTGTCTGTGAGGGAAGGATTCTGGCACTTGGCCTTCTAGAAACGAGAAATCTACCACTGCCCCTACCTGTCACAGGGGTATCTGCCACCTATCACTATCCCAGCCCTTCTCTAGAAATGTGAAATTCTACCACTGCCCCTGCCTGTCACAGGAGTATCTGCCACCTATCTCTATCCCTGACCTTCTAGAAATGAGCAATTATACTATTGCCCCTGACTGTCACAGGGGTATCCGCCACCTGTCACCATCCCTGCTCTTCTAGAAATTAATCATTCTTCATCTTCCCCTGCCTGTCATAAGGTTATCTATAGTCACCCTCCTAGTCTAGAAACGTAAAGGTCTGCCCCCTGTCCCGTTCACTGCCCCTTCCTGAGAAGGGAATATTTTGCTGTCGCCCCTAATTCCCCGCCCCCCTCCCCTCAATCTGCTAATCACCCTTTCCTGCGAAAGGACTATCTGCCCCGTCAGGCCTGCAGAAGCAGTAGCTGCCCTGCCCCTATCCGTCCGTTATGTTTTATGTGCCCTGCCTACAAAAGTGCAAATTGAGAAACTAACCTGCCCTTTATCCCGCGCCTAGTGAAAAGGGTGTCTGCCTCTGTTAGAGAGAGGAGCTGCGCCCCATGCCACGGGAAAGCACATTAAAGTATAACCGCAGGGCACTGTGGAAAGCTCCGTTACTGTCCTGTCTGTATAAGAAACTTTGTCTCTATCAGACGGAAAGGGCAGATTCCCCTTTTCACAGGCAGACATGCAACAGGGCAGATTTGCCTTTTCCCAAACACACTGGGCAGATTTACCTTTTCCTAAACAAAGAAGGCACATTTTCATTTTTCCAAACAGACAGGGCAGACTTTGGTGTCCCCTGACAGACAGGGCAGATTTTCCCTTTTCCAGACAGACAAGGTAGATAAGATTTTAATTTCCACAGACAAACGAGACAGATCTTCATTTCCCCAGACAGACACGGCAGCGTTTCATATTCCCAGACATACAGGGCAGATTTACCCTTTCCCAGACAAACAAAGCATATTTTCATATTCCCAGACAGACAGGGCAGATTGTCACTTCCTCAAACAGACAGGGCAGATTTCCTTTCCCCAAATAGACAAGGCAGGTTTCTGCCACACTCCTGCCTTCCAAGGGACCCGTGTAACCCATTTTTCCAAAGCGAATCTCTGCTAAGAGCCCTGCCCTCTGAAGAGATTATCCGCCTCTTGAAGCCGTTCTGATCCCCTGGTTATAAAACGGGATTTCACCTCTTACCTGCCTTTGAGAGAGAATCTTCTCCCTGCCCTACCTGTAAGAGTGACTCACTGCCCCATAAATGTCCCCTGGCGGCGAAAAGCATGTTTCATGACTATGAAATAAAACGGAGTGTCTGTTTGCCTGTGAATGAAATGTCCCGCCTGCACGCGCAGGGCACCTCTCGTGCTCGTGAAAACAACTGCTATCTCTGCTAGGAGCGGCAGACTTTATTAACAGAGCCCAAGATGCCTCCCAGCTGCAGTGCCTTGGCTGTTGGCAAAACGTGTCCCCTGCTGCAGAGGCTGTCCCAGCATTCCTTGTTGTATGTGCGTAGCCTGCCAGGCTAATTATGGGGGTTGCTCTGCTTGGCCGGTGGTGATGTCTTCTGTGCAATTGGCTGATTTTGATTTTGGGCTGGAGATGAGGAAAAAGTGTTAGGGTCTCCGAGTCATTATGTCAGATGTTTATTTGGTGAAACCTGGAGAATTCTAGAAAAAAGTACATAACCCTGCTGTCCGTTTATCGGTGACATAATAGGGCATGTGATACGTGCATCGGTGGTCCAGTGTGAGGCATCTGTCGTGCATGGGTAGCTCATTTTAAGGTGAGAGATCCATGCATTGGTAGCCGTGTTTAAGGCAAGGAATCTGTGCACTGGTACCTCAGTTTAAGGCAGGAGATCTGTGCATTGGCAGCCCAGTTTAAGGCAAGAGATCTGTGCACTGGTACCTCAGTTTTGGGCAAGAGATCTGTGCAGTGGTAGCTCATTTTAAGGCAAGAAATATGTGCATTGGTAACTCAGTTTATGACAAGAAAGTATTGCATCGGTACCTCTATTTAAGGCAAGAAATCTGTGCATTGGTAGCTCTGGTTAGGGCAAGAGATCTTTGCACTGGTAGTTCAGTTTAAGGCAAGACATCTGTGCATTGGTTGCTCTGGTTAAGGCAAGACATCTGTACACTGGTACGTCCGTTTAAGGCAAAAAATCTATGCATTGGTAGCTCAGCTTAAGGCAAGAAATCTTTGCATTGGTTGCTCTGGTTAAGGGAAGAGATCAGTGCATTGATAGCTCAGTTTTAGGAAAGAGATCTGTAAATTGGTAGCTCTATTTAAGGCAAGAGATCTGTGCATTGGTTGCTCTGGTTAAGGCAAGATATCTGTGCACTGGTACCTCCGTTTAAGGCAAGAAATCTATGCATTGGTAGCTCAGTTTAAGGCATGAAATCTTTGCATTGGTAGCTCTGGTTAAGGGAAGAGATCAGTGCATTGATAGCTCAGTTTTAGGAAAGAGATCTGTAAATTGGTAGCTCTATTTAAGGCAAGAGATCTGTGCATTGGTGCCTCATTTCAAGGCAAGAGAGCTGTGCATTCATTGGTAGCTCCATTTTAGGCAAGAGAGTTGTGCATTGGTACCTCAGTTATAGGTAAGCGATCTGTGCATTGGTACCTCAGTTTTAGGCAAGAGATCTGTGCATTGGTACCTCGGTTAAAGCAATAGATAGGCATTTGTGGTTCAATGGTCCGTGCTTTGGTAGTTCAATCTAAGGCAGGCGATCTATGCATTGTTGGTCCAATTTAAGTCAGGAGATCTGATCATTGGTTGCTGAGTTTAAGGGAAGTGAGCTGTGCACTGATGGACCGTTTTAAGGCCCCTTAAGACAAGTGATCTTTGCCTTAAGGATGCAGTAAGTCAAGTGATCTGTGCACAATGGCTCAATTTTTCAGGCCGGTACTCTGGATTGAGGCTACAGTTAAAGCCATGGTATCCAACTGAATTTACACTTACAAAGGAACGTATTTGGGAGGCATGGACTGATGGGACTTAGGGCCTTATTATGAGTTTGGCAGTCCCAGGACCACCAAACTCACAGTGGTTGTCAGAGCGCTGCAATCCTGGTGGTCTGACCGCTAGATTACAATCCTTGTGGTCAGACTGTAAGGACACATCTGCCTCCGCCAGCATCAGGGATCCCTTCAGGTTAGCGGCAATCAAAGCCTTGGTCAGCCATGGCATCTCTGAGTTTGGCACCGCCATGCTGATCACGACTTTCCTTTCCTTTCCGCCGGCCTTTTCTTGGTGAGCTGTCCGCCATGAAAAGGCTGGCGGAAAGGCAGTGTTGGGGGTAATGGGGGGCCCCTGCACTGTTCACAGTGTAGGGGCCTTTCTGCCAAAACCGTCAGAATGCGCAGTGTGCCACTTGGCTGTAATCAAAAGAATAGAGTTGTAAAAGGTATTATGCCTGTTCACAATGCCAACAGTGCCCATTTACCATGAGTACTGGAAGTAGTGACCAAAACTGGTGTTCAGGCAGGTGTCCTGAAAACTGTATCAACTACTGTATCTTCATGTGAAATACTTATAATAGATATTTTTCGGACATGGGGTTGGCCCATACCAACACCTTCCACATGCAATGTGGTTGTCCACTGCATGGTCTGGGATGAGATTGCTCGTAGTACAAATGGAAATAAAACTGCTGCAAGGTTGGGTTGCCTTGTGTGTTCCAGAGTAGAACTTGGCAGAGGTTTCTTAATCACATACAGTCCCCTTTGGGAACGACATCATTTTAAATGGTGTAGATGACTGTTTTGTTCCTATTTAACGTGGCCTTGTATGCAGCTGTAAATGTTGTCTACTCAGTCATACTATTGGCCAGTGAACACTTGGAGCGTTGCGACCTACGTATGTATGTATATGTTATTTCTATAGTGTGAACTTTAGCAAAAGACAGCAGAGCACTGTACATGGTCAATGACAAGCATAAAGTCAACAAGCGATAGGGGAAGAGGCTGGATTGTGGATGGTCAATGCGTTGGGATGCAGTATTCTTTAAAGAGGCTAGTCTTCAACTCTTTCCTACATCGGTGTTTGTATATATATGGTACTTGACATTATCACAATTATTGAACCATGAAGCACATCAGAGAGAAAGAGACTTTACCAAAAGTACACCTGATTGTCCAGCAGAGAGATGGCAATCAAGTCCAAAATGTCTCACCCCAGCGCTCTTTTGAACAGATTGGAGCTGTGGCTAATTCCACTTGTAATAACCCAAATATCCACATCGGATTTTTTTATTATTGTAATTTGGTTTTGTAATGTTTACTCTCCCTTTCAATTGACTGTACCATTCCTTGCCTGAAGCTGGACATTCAAGCTGTTCGCTGCCTTATCTTGTTTCCATCTCTCCAGCTGCATACCTGGGCATGCAAAGGGCAAATTAAAAATGGCACTTTTCCCACTGCAGTGTTTGGAGACACAAAGAAGCTGGAAACATTCTGAGTGGAAAGTAGTTGTAAGAAATTCCTTTCTCATAACTGCCCATGTACCAACCTCTGTCATGCTCAGTCTGAGCACTGACATAAATTTGAGGTCAGGTGCGAGACAGTGTTTAGGCTCAATTTCAAACCACAGGATATGCACAAGTTGAGCATTGCGCTGGAGTTTTGCCCACACAAGTTCCGCCAGGTAATCTCTGAATGACTTTGTAAATCCAAAAAAACGCCCAAAGGTGGACACCATGTTATAATGCTTATTGTGGAGACTATATCCACACATTTTTCCCAATCACATAGAGGAAAACCTTTTAGTGGGTTAACTGCGCACTAACCCACTGGTCACGGCATTTTCCCCTGGGCAGTTTTTGCCCCCAAGTTTACGTCGATGCTTGGAATAAAAGTATTTGTGGTCATTTTCAAACAGTTTACAGTTTTTTGGCACTCAGATGTCTATGGGGTCCTCAAGAATATAGGCTATGTAGTGTAATGCCTACTGTGCCTGGTCAAGTTTTCCTTCATATGCGTGGCCCTGGTAGCTGGCTATGCTCATCATTAAAGGATTCTTCTACCTATGATAGGAGGTTGGGAGCACTCTAGTATGAGTCCCACTGTCTGGATCTCAAATCTACTTGAAAGTCTGAGTACCTTCTGTGTGTTGTATTTTGCCAGGCTTTGCAAGACTGTGTTTCAGCTTACGTTTCATTTGAATTAATTTCGGCTTTGTGTCTACAAGGTACTGGTTACTTATTTCCTTTAAGGGCACTAATATTCCTTCTAGTTTAAACGATTAAAATTGATACTATAAAATTGTTCAGCTGCACCCACCAGTTTATTTCTTTTTCTGTTAATGCCAGATCTATTGTTTTTGTATTCAAGTGATGCATTGAGGATCTCCTGAAAATGGAATTTATCACGTCACGCAGGATTTAAAAAAGTAAAATCTACAAATAAGCAAAGGTAGTTGACCTTCTCCTTCGGATTAAATACAGAGCATGTGGTCAAGGAGAGGTAGGGCTTGTCACTTGCAAGAAGCAGAGGCTGGTGTAGAGAAAATGATCAGCCATATAAAGGCAGAGTAAAATGATCTTTCCTCTAGGTGAGATGGACATTGACTTGCAAAACTACTTTTGTGTATTTCACACTGACTTGCACAACAATTTTTGTGTATTTCATAGCAAATTAGCCACATAGATGGATCTGGAATCTTGGATAGGACGGGTTAATTTTTCCTGTGGGTACATGGTAGTGGTTTCCAAGTCTTTCAGTACTCAAAACTGAGGTCCTTGCATCTTCCCAGTGTAAGTTTATGTATGCATTTAAGATGAAAAGATGTTGCTGATGTTAGTGAATACACTCAAAGTTGTTATGTTCTGTTTACCACATTTACAATGGCCTCTCACATTGGAACAGCCAATTTCCAGGACTTCAAACCTACAATTAAGACTACGTAAATTTCGGCAACTAGCGGCCTGGTCTATTTTTCGGAGCTTTAAGTGCCATCTGTGTGTATGTAGGTGGAGAACCCGATTTTGTGAATCAGGATCTGTTATTTCTGGATTCAGATAGAAATTTTTGCACACACATGTGACACTTGAGTGTACAAAGTTTATTAGGTGAGCCTCCTGTTTGTCAGGATGGAAGTTTTTGTTTGATAAATACAATCTATGATTTGTACAGAGGCTCATTGTGTGACATAGTAGTTCAGTGTTTCCTTCACAAGTCCAATATAATGTAATCACAAGATCTATGCTTTGTACAACGGTCCAGTGCAGTGTGAAACACAATGACTGTTATTCTACACAATGACTGTTATTCTACACAGTCCTTCTACTGTTCGCCACACCAGATATTTGCTGTGTCCAGAAATCCACCACTGTGTGGCAAGATGTATATTTCTTACAGAGGCTCAACACAGTGTGTTACACAAGATAAATTCTTTATTTGGGGGTTTATGCTTCTGCATCACACCAGGTATGTGCTTTGTCTATATCTCCACCACTGCCTGCCAAATATGTTTTATAATTTGTACAGAGGCAAGCAACTTTGTGCCCCAAAATACCTATGGAATTTACAGAGGTTTGCCATAGTGTATCTCTTTTCTGAGGTTCATAGATGTGTGTCATAAGGTCTACACTTTGTACAGAGGTCAGCCACACTGATCCACTTAAGGTCTATTTTTCCTAAAAGGTATACTAATGTGAGCCATGCAAGTTCTGTGCTTTGGCCTGCGGTGTGCCACTCAAGATCTATGCCTTGTTCAGAGGTCCACCATTGTGTTCCATTCAGATCTATGCTTTCTTCAGAGACTCTGAACACCTTGATCGAAAACAGTTGGGTCCTCAAAAATTCAGTGTCAGTCAAAGACTGTCCACAAGGACGGAAGGTGTTCCCCATCTTTGGGCCCATGGTATAGATTTGAGAGTTGACATTCTCAATTTGTTACTCGGAATTGATCTTCTGGTTTTCAAAAGAGCATACATAGTTTCTTGTTTATCAATGTTATCATACTTTTATAGTGGTTCCCTACATTTTACAAGTAGCATGAGCAGTGGAGATAAACACATGCTGATGGATTTGGACAGTGGATCCTTTTTGTAAATCACACAAGGACAGCACCTTAATGCTCAGTGAGCTTCTTTCTCTATACTAGCAGCACCAGAGCACAATCGGTAGTGATGAAGTTACTGATCAGTTCAACATAATCAGGACAGGCAAGCTCAAGCCTGTACTATTCATACCTGTAAAAAGAGCTTGCACAACTCAGATTAGGCCATTTTCTGCTGCATGTCTTGCCTTGAATAGAGACCGCAGGATATCAAAAGAAGAAATAGACTTGAAGCACAGAACCAATCTGGCCAGTGACTATTTTATTTATTAATTTATTTAATTGATTTGTACCTTGATGAGCTTTTATTGAAAGGCTACTTCACCACTCGAGGTGAATTGGATCAGTTTCATGATAGGTCCCATAGGGCTCTTGTTGGAATGTGGTCAATAATCCAAGAATACCATGATCAGTCACCTACTGGTGGAAAAAATCTTGAATTCTGTTGAGGGGATCCAGTGGAGTGGTCCATGTCTATTGTGGTTGTGATTCTAAGGCCTTTTTTGAATATGTTCGGGATCTGGAACAACCTCCCTGTAACAATCTGGACTGCACCAACACTATTCCAATTTAGGAAAGAATTGAAGACTCACCTTTTTAAAGAACAGTATGCCATGGTGAATTAACTATCTACAATCTAGCTACTCTCCAAGAACCTTGGCTTTATGTTTGTCTTTGACCCCGTGCAGCATTATGCTGCCTTTTGGCTACATTTGCATTTTAAAACTACCATAGCCTTACGAGTTGTTTTTCAGTCTTCACCAATGCTTGACTCAATAAAGGTTTTGAAGATCTGATGACAGCTGTCCAGCACATCTATTTTAATTTCTAAAAGGTGAAGTTTCTTTTTAATTCAGAGGGATTGTGCACTTGGAAAGAAGTGTTGATTTGTGAACTGGCTGTATCTGTGACTCTCCAATAATTCTATAAAGCCCAGACGGAGAGAGGGTTCCCACTCAAAAGCCCTCCAGTCACAAGCTACAAGGATTGGCCCCTCCAAAACTCCCTATAGATTGTGATTCAGTCTGAACATTACTACTGTCTTCTCACCATCAAGGAGTGCATTTCAGCCTGTTCCTTGACCTTGGATCAAGCTACTATTTCGGTAACGTTACAGTGACAGACCAACTAACTTTTGAAAAATGTTCCCTGGAGATGGGGCTGGTTTTGTGCAGAGCACAGCTTCACGCACTTCTACCCACCGTCTTTTCTATCCCACTTCAAACAACACACACCTTTTGAGACGGCCACTGATGTTCAGGGTATGTTTCACGCTCTGCAATAGACATCGGCCTTGCGGAACCTAAGAACAGTAGCTTGAAATCCACCATGTGCAGTGATTTGATGCCCACCTTGTCACTTACCTCGTGATTGTGGCTGTTCGCGAGGAGACCATATGAAAGGAGTTGATATTGTGTGACATACAATGGCACCGTGTCAGTTGGAAGGTCTGTGATGTGATTTGAGACAGGGTCAACATGAAACTGGGCTGTTAATAACGGAAGCACTCTTTACGATTTCTATAGTAACAAGCACAACCACAAATCTGTTTCCAGAGGTGGCAGAGTGAACTGGATTTCTTAAGTGTGGTTATTTTGTGCTTGTGAAACAGCAGAGTGGGAGGAACTTCTGTTGATTGGTGAGGCCCTGAATTGTAACAACAATAGGTACTTACCTTCAAAATACCCATTTTAGGTGCAGATGCAGGCTATTTGGAAATTACTTTATAAGCACTAAACTTAAGTTTGTTACAAAACATTAAGCATGCAAATAATATTTCTGCTTGCGAGCACTGTGAATCTTATCTAAGATATACCTGGAATATCGATAGCCTCATTATGGCTCTACAATTACGGAATTGTCAAGTTCACACGTTTGAATCCTAGCAAGACAGATTCAGCCTTCCATTCTTCCGTGGTTTGTAAATTGTGTGTCATAAATTGGTTAATAGTAGCATCTGCATTTCTAGCACTCACAAGTGACAGAAGTGCAGTATCGAAGCACTATATCAAAGATCATTATTAGGATATTGGAGATCACCAAAGAGTTTCATGACCTAACAGAGGTGAACAAGGGTGAATGCTGACTGTCTTTCAAACGCAGGCAAATTCGCAAACCATTTTATTGAATCCTGCCTCTATTGTTATGATTACAGTCTAGTTGTGACATAAGCACATGACATAGACACTCTGTTATAGGTAATCACAGTAGCTTTTACTGAAGTCAGAAGACAATGTGAAGAGTGCCTCCATAAGCGTAATTACCAATTGAGCAACAGTTACAGTCAAGACCAGAATTTGAGACTTCTTCCCAATGTTTTATTGTGAAAACCCAGATTCTTCATCTTTCAATGGTGAAATATTGATTTATTGCACTGATGGCGTTCAATGCATGAGTCAGGAATGTGTATGCTACCTGAATGTTCACTACACATTCTAAAGCACAAAAGTAAATTTGACACACATCTACTTGCATTCAACTATTTAGGAATATTTGTCTTGAAAGATTATAAACTGCTTTTATATGTGTATTTCCATGGTAGAGACTGAATATTCATCATACATTATCTGCAACCAGACATTCTCTGATTTGTAAGATACCAAGGATTTCATAGGTTTAAGAAGGGGGAGGGGAGAGTAATGGTTTGACTGTGTATTATATGGAATAAAACACCCCTTACCAGGTATAAAAAGAATATTGCAAGTTACCTCAGATTTCTGTGATTTTATAAAGGAGCTCGTCCTTTGACCTTGTCCTATTTCATTAAGGAAACGCTCTATGACTTGTAATATATCACAGGCTAGAGTGAACATTTTCACATTTATAATATGGCCTTCTGCAAAACATATCATCAGAGTAATCCACATTACATACGTATCAGACAGCATAATGTCAACAGTACGTTTTTTTCAGTACTTTTTCTCATTAATAAATCCATAAAGCCCTGCAAACAATGCATTTAAATCTTACAAAATAAGCAAGCAAAAGTCAATTTCATTTAAAAAGCCATTTAATTAATTGATTTCTATCAAATGGTAAATTACACCCATCAAGCACATTTACATTAACCCTCTTAGATTAAAAATGTTACTGTAAGAAATAGGGTTATTATTTCAGTTGGGAAATTACTCACCTCAAGTAATAATATTCACAATCCTTGTCAGGGTGAACCCTTAAGTCACTAAATTAACAGGAGCTTGGTCACCTGGTAGCTATGGCACAGAGCTGACAGGCTAAACCTAGAGCTAATGTGTAATAAACAGTAAAAAGTCAACATGCATAACAATTAAAATCCCAAAAGAAATCAGAAAAATAGAGTAAAACTTAATAAACAAAATGACACCTGTTAGACATTGGGTTTCTGGTTGGCAGAGGTATGCACCCTGGCCAAGCAGGATACACAATCCGAGGTAGGGTAAGTATCAATCACACTGTAATTAACCTGTGCTCAACCCCTGGAAGCTTGGCACAGAGCATTCAGGCTTCACTTAAGAGGCAATGTGTTAAGTATTTGTGCAACACTTCAAACAGGAAAATTATGAAAACACCACACAAAAAATACCACACTGTTTAGAACAATAGAGCTCGATTTAGTAAATATAGCAAGACTAAAATAACAAAAATCCAATAAGTAGAACTTGAGTTATGATTTCTTAATTATAATCTGTGAAATAGCGCCTAGAAACAAGAAGCGCCAACCTGGAATAACTGGTTGTGCTGGAGCAGGAAAAATTCAGAAGTTCAGGCTGACTGCGATGGAGAGTGGCCTGGCTACAGGGACCCCATTGGGCCCTCTGAAAAAAATGTACCTTAATCCTGGTTGAATCGACAACTAAAATGCAGGGAGCAGGCTGAATCAACATGTTGATTTTGATCCCCAGAATGGAGGCTATGCGTTGATCCTTTCTAAGTAGTATCGAAGATGCATCAATTTCTCCACACTGCAGACGCTATGCGTGGGGACCAACATGCAGCAGTTCTCAAGAACCGAGTTTACTCTACGCTGGAGAGGTGATGCGTCAACTCCAGTCCACAGAAGTGTGGCCGGTGCCTTTGTTTTGATACATGCAACAGGGGCTGTGCACCGGTTCCTATCCATGCAGTGGCGGCAATGCATTGATGTGGTTGGAGCAGCACTTTATACCCACTTGCAAGGCCCAGGACTGGATGGTACCACTTGGTAGTGCAAGACTCACACTGAGCAGAGTCCAGGTACTGTGACATGTGAGTTGGAAGTATTTTGTGTCCCTGAGACTTCAGTGAACAGGAGGAAAGCCAGAAAGAACTTGAAGTCACTTTGGTTCTGGGTTGGAGAGATTCAGGTTTAGTCCATCTCACTCACAGGCAAGGAGAGCAGCAGGTCAGCAGAGCAGGAATCCAGCAGAGTAGCAGTTTAGCAGAGGAACAGTAGTCCTTCTTCCTGGCAGGGTATCCACAAGTCCAGAAGTGTAAGGAGGTTGTGGTGTCTGAGGTCCAGTACGTATACCCAGTTGTTCTTTTGAAGTGGGGGAGACTTCAAACAGAGGATTTTGAAGTGCACAGAGTCCTGCCCTTCCTGCCCTGGCGTCAGAATGCCTACAGAGGGTATGCAACCCTTTGTGTGGGGACAGGACACAGCCTATTCAGGTGTTACGGTCAACTCCTCCCTCCCATGCTTCCCAGGATACCCCAACAGGCTGTGGGTGGCCCATCAGTCACACCTAAGCTACCTTTGTGTGTGGCTGTCTAGAGGGAATGCACAAAGCATAGCTGTCCTCAGCCCAGACATGTATTCCGATACAGACAGAAAGCACCAACTGGCTAAAGTAAGAAAATGCCAACTTTCTAAAAGTGGTATTTTCAGAATTACAATTTAAAATGTGACTTCACCATCAGTTGTGGTTTTAAATTGTGGTTCCAGAGACACCAAACTTGGTGTCCCCATCTTTTTCCCAATTGAAAATGGCACTTATAAAATAAGATAAGGTAACCCCAGCATTATCCTATGGGAGAGATAGACCTTGCAGGTTGTGACAGAACTGGACCTAGACACAGTTTGATGCTGGATGGAGCATAGGTCAGATACCCTAGCCAGGTTCATCTGGGTCAAAGAATGTACCTTCTGATTTTAGTCCTTTAACCCCCAGTCCACTATACAAGTACACTTCTAAAGTTGCACAGGACCTCAAGGGAGGCACTTAGAGGCTCACAGGGTGCCAAGCAGAGACCAACAGGAGATAAAAAGGTTCAGCAAAGGACAAGATCAAATCTGTGGTGACACTGCAGAAAAGGCAACATTTCCAGCAGTTTCCCAGTAGTGGTATTCCATAAATCATTTTCCTATGAAATCACACGCAACCTATATATAGATGGTACTTGTCTACCATGAACTTAGCCAAAAAGTAGCAGAGTGATGGAGGTTACAGAGAAGCAGCGCCCGAGTTCAGTCTTGTTACAGATAACTGGATTGGTTGAATGTGTGTGGCTGAAGTGCACAAAGTCTTGCCCAGAGGCTGCTTTTCCACATACTCTGGGGCAGTAAGAACATGCCATTATAGGGAGAATTTATAATGATAATTCTGCCTTTTTAAATCTGGGCATAACTTCAAGTCTGAGGAACGAAGACACTATCTTCAGATTGATGGATTTATTAAGAGATTTGTGAATCAGCGCTGGGGACTGGCAACTATAGGGAACTATATTGCTCTGTTACTAATATGGACAGATATTTATGGGTAGTTGAAATGAAATAAGATGTTTTTGCCTCTGAGGCTCATAGTGCAACAATCGTTTTTGCCCCCCCAATTCCCTCTCCTTCTGCACATTCCTTCACTAACATCCTCCAATGATGCCCCTCATGTCTCCATAGCCCCCTGTCATGTTTATTAGATTTCTTTACAGCACTACTCATACCAGTGTAGGGTTTCAGAGCACTTTACATTACAAACATTTGACAGAGACAATGAATCATACAAATGTGTAACTAAATGTATAGGTATTGTTACATAAAAATAAGAGGACTACACGGTGTAGGAGTCACATGACATCCATACTAGTAGGTAATTTATTTTAAGAGGGCTTGGCCAGGAGAAGCACAAACTCAGGATCTGAAAGGTAACAAACACAGTGGTTGGTGTTGGCTTGACTAATAAAAACGTATTTATACCCAAACAAACCCTTTTTAGCAACCTTAGGATAATGAAAGATTGGGGAACAAAACAAACGCTTTTAAACCTAAGCCCTGTAGTTGTCGTTCAAAAAATGTAATTTGTATTCAGCTTTTTGATGCCCAATCATATTTCACTGCTCTATATTGGATGGTAACTTATAAACTGAAAGCAACAGAAAAATCTCTGTGACAAAAGCAGTAAACCTCTGAGCTATTTACAAAAAATAACATTATGTAATTTGCATGTTCATATGCTTTGGCAAGCACATTAACACTGGGAGCTACTTTCAGATGAGCTAAAAACTGCTATTAGATAAAACTCAGACTTTCCAGCAGGTTCGTCAATCACCAGAATTATCTTGACATTTTTCTCATTGATTGAAAATTGCTGGGCACACAAAGAACTCAGCTGCAGGTGTTTTAAACACCATAAGACATTTCAGACTGCAGCACCTCCTGAGCTTGGCACCCGGTGCAATGGTGCCAGTCGCACTGTCTTAAAACGGGCAATGTGTACGACAGTGGGTTTAAGGAGGTTAAATTGCACAAGTCTGAAGAGAGGGTGGTTGAGTTCTGCCTTCAGGTTTGGTTTCAGGTAGTTGTAGGACTTGAGGCCTAAACACCTAAGAACGGGCCTATATATTTTCCTTAAATTTATGTGAGGGGTCTTATGTGGTGTGAATTTAATACCTAACAAATGGGGATATGTATTTTTTTGTATGTAATTTACCTTACTGCTGTCGCCATACTTGGATTTTACAGCTTGCTTCATGCTGCCAGATGGCAATGTGACCCGACAGTTCGCTTGAAGAAAGCATACTCATTCTTTTATGATTTACTAGTTATATTCTTTACACTTTTTATGACTATACTCACAATAGAGAAACCTGCTAGTGCATCCCATGTCTTCTGAAGAGCAGTGCCCCATGACTCATATTTGTTGCAGCGCTATACCCCTAAAGCCAGCACATTTCTGGGATCGGGAGTCTGCAAGGCTTCATTCACATAATAGCACCGTCTTTCTGTTTGCAAACAATTTTTGTGTCTCACCCATAGACAGCTCTTAAGTGTCTGAAAGACTAATTGCACACCATACGAAAAATGTACAGTGGGCTTTGTGCCAGTCCATTGCTATCCATCGGTTTGTTTTCTTGTTACTTTATTTTGCTTCCTTCTTATTCAATTACTCTCATTCCTTTTGTTGTGTTCATACCTCCCTTGGAGCATACCTTCCTTTTCATCACATGACTGCTATCCTTCAACTAATCACGTTTGGGAACAGTTTTTTTCTTTTTCGTCCAGCACTCATAAGAGTGTATTTTTTTGTTTGTTCTCCCCTAATGTGCTGCTTCCTCTAGTATGATCTCAATGTTGTTCTCCTCCCATCCCAGTTTGTGTGTAAAAGCACAGCAACGTGTATATTTTTACTGGGTTATGACTAAAAAGTAGACTTTAAGGGTTGTTTTTCTTTTATCTCTTGTGTTCCACTTATGACATGAAAGCATAGACCTGGGCACACAGAGGATTTTATGGCACTGAGTGAGGGCTATCTGCTTCACTCAGTTCTCATTAGGCAGAACGTGTACTTCGCATGACTGAAAAGGAGATGTCTCTTCTCCTGGTGGTCCATATCATTGATCCCTGAGCTATTGCAGATGACCACATTGTTTCAGCGTTTGTCTTACTTCTGAGTCAGATAGTAAATTAGGCGCTGGCCAGCAGTCTCATTTAAACACCAACACTTTCTTGTTCTTTTTACATTTTATTCTGAGTTTCCAGAGTGAAGAGTATTTGAAAAATAAACCATGCCGTTTATATAGGAATTCAATGTACAATTCGGAAACACTTGTCCATTTTTAATTCATGAACATTGTTCTCCCACCATTGAGTGTCATTTGTCTAAACATCATTTATATGATTTAACTACATAGGCCTCTACCTAAAATCAATCCTAGGACATATGAGACTCCATGTCTCGCAAAGAGGACAATGGTTAAAGAATTATAAATAAAAATTGACCGAAACCTGATGTTCTCATCAGGTTATTTATAATGATCTAGTAGCCGCAGGTTCCTCCTTGTTGGTTTTTATATGGGGTCAGCCTTTCTGTTGGTGACCACCACAATCTTCACATATACAGTATTGTTCCACAAGGCTATCTCTTGCCCCGGGCGTTGATGCCAGCATAAGGGCCATACACCAAATCCGACTGTCGTTCTAACTACTGGCCTGAACTATGAGAATTTACACATAGACAAGCAGTTACAGCTTCCTGCTCTGTCCTTCTGAAATATGTAGTCTTCAGTTTTACCTCTAAGCTCTTTCCTCCAGACTGACATCCTATATCTGGAAGCAGTGACCTCTGTGGATTCCAAGGCTTCAGCAGCCCAGTGAGCGTCCCTGTAGCAGTAACTTGCTGCGACTGCAAGCCCAAAGCAGACCAGAGAACCTCTCTAGAGAAGTGACCTGTCAAGATGGCAAGACGCCAGCCAAACAGTGAGCATGTCTGTGTCACTGACCTGCTAATTATCCATGTGTTCAGTGGTACAGTGAACAGCTTCATAGCTGTGAGTTGCAAGCCCTAATTGCAGAGAGACTCCCTGAAGCAATGACCTGTCATCGATGCAGCACTGAAGCAGCCTAGTGAGCTTCACTGTAGCATTGACATGTCAGGATTGCAAGAATTCAGCTGCATAATAAGCATTACTGTAGCAGTGACCTGAAAGAATTTCAAGACTTCGACAGCACAGTGAGACTTGGTGAGGCAGGGCCTGTAAGAAGCATTTGTGGGACCCTGGGCTAACAATGTCTTGAGGACCACTTTATGTTTTTGGCATCATAAGCATCTTGTTGAAATACAAACATTGTCCAAGGGCAAATTCTGAGGCAGCTTCAGCATATGGAAACCCTTATTGGTGGCTGATATTACTTGCTTCGTCACAAAATATTACTGAGCAGACAAGACCTGTTTTGTGATATACAAGTACCTTTTTTAGTAATAGGACATGTTCCTGAAAAGTTCTAGGCAAAGGGTAAAATGGAATACAAAAAGATGATGGACAGAATGCTGAACATTGGCAAACGTTCACCCCCAGTCACAGATCTGGGTTTCATCCATCGTTATATTGTTTGGCATGCTATTCCAGTTTGGACCCAGCCATATGCAAATCAGCCTTGACCGTGCTCCCCATGGGAACAGTCCAGCCCGAACTGCCAGACCAGGTTCTCCCTGGACCGGAAAACAAGCATCCTCGGACCGGTTTCGGGGTATCACCCCTCATCACCCAGGCCTGCTTGAAACCAGTGGCCTGGCCAGGACAGGACCCATGTCTGGGCATACCCTTCCCACTTAGGGTGATGATGCAACACAAAAAGTTGATGGAAGGAATACTGAACATTGTCAAACATTCACCTCCAGTAACATAGGGTAAAGTGGCCCTGTCTGTAGCAGTATCTTAAACGTCCTGCAAGACTTAGACAACTTAGGAAATCGTACTGCTGCAGTGATTTACAGACATTGCCAGACTTCATCAGCACGGGAGCCTCCATGCAATAGTCTCGTGACAGCGGTAGCTGGTCACATCCTGTATTGTGCTGGTGAACTTTCTTGTATGTAGAGAGCCCATTTTATACCATTATGGAAAGTGAATGTGATTGCTTGACCTGGTCTATAATGCTCATGGGCAGGTATGCGCTGTTTTGCTTTAAAATTGGGCATTTTGTAAAATTTGCCTGCATGTTGTAACCTTATACAGGTGCCTGCAGCTGCCAGTTTGTGAACCGCTCCCTGGTGGGCAGAAATGTTAATGTAACTAATAGCCCCTCCGACATTCTGTAAATACAACATAACTGCGTGGCTACCTTCCGTAACAAATCCTGATCTTTATGTGTTTTCATTGTCTATTTCTGCTCTGGCTGCAGTGGCCTGTGGCTAAAATGTAAAAGCAATTCTTTAATCTATAAAGGAAAAGGATTCGACGGGAACATTGCATACAAGGTGAGGACTGAAAGTAAGGGAGAGGAAAAAGTTGAATGAAAATAAGTAGAGTTTTTCAGAGAAGTTTTAAGGCATGGGTGATGTGGGCACTGGCCCAGTGAACAGCATTTTTAAGGGGTCTCCTTATAGTCTTGTCATCTGTGTGCGTGAGCCAGTTCTGGTCTACACACAGTCCTGCCCTGATGACATCTAATGATTCTTAGAGCAGATTGTTTGAAGAATTGTTTCCCTTTCATTTATTTTTGGCGTCGTTCCAGACATTTTGCAGAAATGTTGTGTTTTTATTTTTCAGCACCAAGCAACATCCATAAATAAGTTACTTTTAAATCGAAACAGGACCTCAAATGTGAGAAATTATGGGGGCACAGAGATTATTCGCCAATATATTAGTGAGCTGCTGCTGTGTTAGAGTACTGTAAACACACCTCTAACACTGGATATAAGGTCTAAACACATTTAGAATTTGGACCATGGTACTTGTGCATTGCTGAAATTGGATCAGAAATACACAGATGCTCCGAATAGGGCACTAAAATACATTTTGCCCAGGGCCCCCACAATCCTTAAGATGTTCCATGAGTTGTTAGGCCATGTATAGACATATACCACTGCCCTCCCCACTGACTGTCCATATCCCTGACTCCTAGTCCACATGACCTGTTCTTCACCACTGGCTTTACCTTCTATTGTGATTGGGTAGAGCAGGGTTCTGCAAAGTCGATCCTGGAGAGCTGGGTCCATGCCAGATTTTTAGCATATCCACATTTAGAAAACTGTAGATTTCTGAAACATCTTTTTTCTAAATGTGAATATGCAAAAAAGCGGGCATGGGCCCGGCTCTCCAGGACCGACTTTGCAGAACCCTGGGGTAGAGTGATCATACAGAACCATTAGTCTGCATCAGCGCAATTAACTGTGACTTTGAGAAAGGGGGCATAACTGGCTCTAATGGAGACATGGAAAATGGGTCCACGTCACCTTTGCTGGTTAGTATATGACAGACATAAGTAGGGTGCAATCAGGCCTGCATACCTACGGGCCCTAGCGTCACTGCTTCTGGCACACCAATGACAGTGACATTCATAAAAAAAAAGGGAAGATCCGCACTGTAACTGGGCATGTGGTGCCTGCAACATTTCCACCGGCAGAAAGTGCCCTCTTTGTATGATTTTCCTCGTCGTGTGTTAAAGCTTTTGTTCTCTTTCCTCCACAACTCCTGTTCTCAGAATCGCCTCGTGATCTTCATTGGGGTTTCTCCGAGGACATGGGAAGGTCACGAGGCGAGCCTGCAAATCATAAGACATTTAATAGGTCAGAGAATGACAAAAACCTCACAATGTGTGGGCAAGACATAAAATGCTTCCATGAATTGCAGTGTTAAAAATTCCTTTCCAGTTTTGACACTTTGATTTACTCTGAGGAAACCGTTCTCTTGCTGGTGTCTCTGAGATGACGTGTGAGTTATTTATTGTTAAAATGTGTATTATAAAAATGTTCTTGGTGGAGATTTGGAATATGATTCACTATTAAAATAGCCTGTGTGCTGAGATCTGTGTGTGATCTGCATTCTGACAAGACTGGCTCGAAGTTTCATCCTTCCATTTTTAATTTAAAATGTATACCAGTTTCTATTTGGGTAATATTAATTGTAAATCGAATTGTTTTATACAAATTGCTTTGCAACTGGAGCTGTTTGGAAATACCAGATTAATATGTTGCAAATATTAGACCTGTTCCGGCTAATGCATTACCAAAGAAAACCTCAGCAGGGGTATTGGTTTCCAAGCAGTGTAAAATGACATAATTGTGTCTGACAACTGAGTTTACAACCTATTGCTTTTTTTAGCAACGAGGATCATTTTTTTTCAAAATGTTTAAGCATGGAAGTATTTAGAGTTCCACATTTGTAGACATGGATTATTTTAATTTCCTCTCTCAATAATGGACTGAAGCACGAGTGAAGAAGGCAATATAAACGCTAGAGCTTAGTGTCATATGCTCGCACAAGCTTGAATTGTACCTGTTCTATGCATTGTGTACACCTCAGAGTACTCGACTTTGCTAAAATTGGTCTAGCAGACAACTGACTCAATGATCCTGGCTGATGGTCACTTTTCCTTGTTGTGAAGCCCAAGGCCCATGTATCTATCTCTAGATAGCTACTTCTGTTTTAATGTTCCAGAAAAGGATTTTCTCCTTGAAACCTCCCACAGTTTTTCTCCATGTATACAACTGTAAACGTTAGCACTCACTCCTTGTGGGTTTATCATTAACATTTGCTAAGCTTCTTTATTGCTAATATTCCTCACCATGTCTTACACCTCACCGGGTTCTGTATCCTACCAAAACATTCACTCATCAAATACATTTTTCAAGGTTAATAGATACATTTTAAAACCATCTTCATCCGGTCATTGTGGCTCCTCCAGACTAAGGGCCTAATTTACAACTTGGTGGGTGGGTTACTCTGTCACACCGGTGACAGATAACCTGTCCACCGAAATCTAAATCCCATTCTATCCTATTGGATTCAGATTTTGGTGGGTGGGATACCTGTCAATGTTCACCGGTGAGTTCTAAATCAAGTCCTAAGTCTTGCGTGTCATGGTCTTTCTTTCTGGCTAACGGCAGCCTTCCTTTTCACCTCATCTGAAGGCTCTACCTCATCATACACACTCCCCCACTCTGGAATTTTCAGGGATCATTTTGCCCACTGTCCAACACACCTTTATTCCAAAACGTTAAAATACCTCTTATTTTTAAGTCTGGGTTTTGGCAGCGCAGCTTACAAACTGGCATATTAGTAACAAAATACACAGAGGGGACTTTGGGTCCTCCCTTTTCAACCACTGTCTTTCTTCAAATGGCCTTTTACAGTCAATGGCTTCAAACTTTGTCAATCAAGTCGTGGCTCAGCCGTTTGGAATTTTTCTCTTTCACCTAAAGTTGTGTGGATGTATCCTGTCTCCACTACTTGCACAGAACTACAGGAGGTACTATTTTATTACTATAGCCTTCTCTGTTTGCTCCTGTTGGCCACTCCCATGTGCCTCTCTCTAATATGCTAATGCAGCCTTCAGAGGCCCTGATCCTTTTACATTTATTGGTGGCTATTAAAACCATATCCCCCCAGATCTTCATTGACTGCTTGACCCATATTGGACTATCTGGCTCTGCCCTTAACTGCGTAATTTCTTTCCTGGATGATGGGTTCCAGGCAGTATCTCTATCCCCGTTTCAAAGTAACTTTAAGAAATGTAATTGTCGAGTCCCTCTTGGCTTGGGGTTCTGCTTGACTCTCTATAACACATTTGTCAGCCCAACTGTGCCCTTAATTGACTCTGTCAGACTGGCCTTTTCCATGCTGATAATTACTGTTCGATTGTCCATATGGATGGCGACCTTCATACCATTCAAGAATATCTCATAGGTTATTTAGGGGCAGCAGCTGGGTGGATGAACTGTAATTCCCTCAGACTTAATGCCAAAAAAATCAGAGGTGATCGTCTTGGTCAAGCTCCCTGCTTGTATCTCCAAAATTGTGGCCAGTTTATCTCCCACTCCAGTACATTTAGAGTGTAACCTAGGAATTATGTTTGATATGAGCTCACCTTTGAGGGTCGTATTACCAAGCTTTCATCATCTTTATTCTATATTCGTTCGCTAATTAGGAAAATTGTCCTTCACTTACAGGCTGATTTCCATAAATCAGTAGTTCAGGCTCCTGTCTTATCCCGCAAGGACTACTGAAACTCACATTATGCTAGTCTACCTCTATATTTAGTGTCCCAGCTGCAGCCTATGCACAATTCTGTTGAATGCCTGGTATCTAGCTTCAGTTGACACATGCAGATATCTAACAGTGTTTGTTCTCTCCACTCACTCCCTATTCTCGTAGCAAGTTCAAAGCATTGTGTTTGTTGCACAAAGTGCTGAACAATAAGTCACCAAGATACATGGTGATACAATAAGTCACCAAGATACATGGTGATACAATAAGTCACCAAGATACATGGTGACTCTTTCGACCTTGTATTCGCCATCCAGGCTTCTTTACTCCACTTTCGTCAACCTTTTTTAAGTACACCTAAGTTCTGCCGCTCTAGACGGGGCAGGCAACGTCTTCTCAATCACCATTGCCCCCACTTGCCACACGACCTTCCACAGACTGTTGAAAACTCACCGTTTTGCAGAATAATGAACTTTCGTACTTGTGCTTCAGAAGACCATATATAGATAACTGTGTTCTTCAGCAATTTTCCTCACCCTTCATTCTTTAATGCTAAATGTATCAGAACATTAAACCCATATTTATTGGCTTTGCCAATGGTTGTTCTTGTAAGATAGTGAATCAGATCTTAATATGATTAGCTGAACAACTCTCCCATCTTTTTTTGGCTGAGTCTCATACTGTTCCAGGCTGGCTATGCTTAATATTAGGCCATATGCGAAACCTTAGCTTTACATGCATAATCCCAACATTTGAAGATGGATGTTCGATTTCCTTTACAATGGTATCACCAGCATCTTTAGGTACTCTACATAAGTAACTTATTTCACTTCTTTGTATTGAGAACATTTAGTATTTGGCAATAAAACTATAAGTACCACTCATAGGGCATTGCAAAAGGAGACCCCTAAATATCCGCCAAAGAAACTTGATGTGGCTTGAGAAAGGAAAGAAGAAGGCCTGATTTATTTGGGGATGAGTTTTACATCTGTGATGGATAGCCCGCCCATCTTATTATAAATGTATTTTAACCTACAGCACTTACAATGTTGTAGATGGGATGTCGGTCATGGTGGTGATAGAGTAACCCATCCGCCAAAGTTCAAATAAGCCCTGAATATCGAAGAGCATCAGGAAGCATGCATTCTAAGGCAATACCCTGAGTGTCTGAAAATCACTACCCTCTAATATGAATGGCCTCTTCCGTTGTTGTTCCCTGGTTTCTCTCATGCTGTTGTTGTTCAGGTGCAACCTAAAGAGGCAGCTATGGAATCCCGTTGACCTAAAAGGTCTTCACACGCAGCGTGTGCAAAAATGAGTCCGTTTCTATTTAAAATTATTAGTAAATGTTTTAATTATTATCAATGACATCATGACTTTGTTCTATATATAGGTTCACTTATCCGCCGATATAGATACACTACGCTTCCATTTTTCTCAGGGTTATGACTGTGCTGGAAAAAAAAAATATATACATATAAATATTGTCTGGCCAGTGAAACCACAATCTGTGGCATATCCTCTCCCTGCATTAACTACCACCTTCCAGTTTTTTGCTGTACTTATATTTCCTGGCTAGCACAATTGCCAATAAATCCATAATCATATCATTTTAACCAACCTAGTCTTTGCAAAAACCCATATTGTCTTTTTAATTCTCAACTGACATCTGCTTTATTTGCTGAAATCTCCAATGTTTTATTTATTATTTTCCTTGTGTCAGCACTCTGTTGTCCTCTGTGTCTGCAGTGCTTTACAAATGTTAAAGGAATAAAATAGCCAGTCCATTTGCCTTCCAAGATGCTTTATCTTATTATTTAAAGTGGACTCTCTCTCAGGGGTACTAAGTATTTATGTTTGTTCAATCACAAAACCTTGAATTGAAACTACAAGCCCCAGCACGCTTCCTCCGTGACTTGCAGTTGGCTTTCCGCTATGCATATGAGTGGAGTCATTGTACGAGGGAAGTGGGAAAACCCTTATCAAGGTTGCTTTCGCGCAACAAGAGTAGTAAATTGATTACAGTATCTCGATGCCAATTTTTCTCTTTGGTTTCACACAGTTAACTTAAAGTGTTTATGTTTCATATACATAGCCTGCTTCTTAAGGAATATGTTTGAAAATATTTGCTACAGCATCTTGTTACCAACACTAGGCGTGTGTTACGCCCTGCAATGTGCAGTGGAGTATGGTGTTGGCTCTTGGGACTGAGACATGAGTGTGGTGGAAATCACTGGTGCTAGAAGTGTGGTCAATTACAAGTTTACCTTTGCATCAAAGCTGCTGATCGAAGCTTTTCTTCCTCCAGCGCGGTTTCTTTGGGCTTAATTTCCTGAAATCGATGATGGTCTATCTCAAGTGCCAAAAATTGGTTTATAGCGATGACTTATCCAACACAGTGAATCAGTGGTATTAAATCAACTTCACATGAAACTAACTATTTGTTTTTCTTTTTTCTTGCTGACTTCTTTCCTTGGATTAAGTGAACCATTTTTTCAAGATGGTGTTTTTTTTCTTTTGTGCAATAGTTTTCCAACAATCATTTTGACATTAAAGTCCTTATTACAACCTTGACGGATGAGTTTCTTCCATCACAAATGTGGTGGATATCCCATCAATTGTATTACGATTCTCATTGAATATAATGGGATCATAATATGGCAAACGGAATATCCGCCACATTTGTGATGGAGGAAACTCCTCTGTTAAGGTCGTAAAAATGCCCATAATGTTAAAATACATTATACAACAAGCAGGGTGCATGAGAGCGACTAAAGGGGAAATGGAAAGGAAGAGGAATGCTGATTGTTAGAAGTATTAAATGAGGGAAACGCAACATTTTGAAAAGTAACCAACATTTTGAGGACTTTCAAAACAGAGATGAGACTGTGTGTGTGTTTTTGTCAGTGTGTGCATGCAAAAATCCGAGATGAAATCTGACGAGCACTTCACCATACCCGACTGAAAGCACCTGTAAGCACCTATTCATCCGAAAATGCAATTATTAGGGGGTTGTAACACCCCAAACACCCACACACCCTCCGAAGCTACGCACCTGGTGATCATAACCAGACGTGCATTTCCATTCATTTCATAGTGCGCAATCGTTATAATGTATGTAATTCAGATGTTTTCAAACTTTTATCCAAAAAAATGAACACAGAAGGCCCACTTTATCAGCGATCACCTGACTTAATTTACACAGGGTGGGGCCGGGGGAGGGGGAGGCACTAATTTGAGATTACAGATTTGGGAGACTAGTTTATGGCCTCTTCTGTCCTATGATCCATCGATGGCGTCCCTCCAGAGAACCGATTTCTAGTTTAAGGGGGGAGGGAGGCTTTGAATTAGGGGAACCTTCGTATTCAGCCTAAAAGATGCAAACTAGAATAAAACTTTGGAGTTAAAGGGAAAATATGGAAGTGACAGCCGGCACAGTCAGCTGGGAAAGTTCATCCTTCGAAAGGTGGTAGGACTCTTTGGATGCCACACTCCTATCCTAAAAAAACAATTCAGGCGTGGCCTCTGTATGGCTGCAAATCATTTTGACCAAACAATGAAGTTTTACTTAACCACAGATGAATTTTGTGAAAGTGACTGCGAACAAAATGCACCATGAAACTGAGGCAAATTCACTGTAATCGGTGGTATATATGTGTATATAAATATTAATAATACTTGCAAGCGAAATGAAAAAAGAACGACGAATACGATCTCATAATACACTTTACAGATTTTTTGCTGACGGGCCTTCAGGTGGGAAAGAGCCCCCTGCAAACACAGAAGTTCGTGAGAATGCTTCGCCACGTATCCAATAATGTTTATTTAGAAGGGCCTTCATGTGAACAGGAAACATGATTCTAACATGGTTCTATGGTGCTACAGTGTCATTTCAATAGGTTCAATGAGAGCAAACATGACATTTTCCAGAGCGTATTGATTTGTGACCAAGCTACACCTGGGGTTATATTTTCTCCCCTCCCTGGGCTATCCGTTAGCTTTACCTGCACTGAGCAGGTTACCATGGAAACAGCAGTAGCAGCACGTGCATGCAATCCGCCCACCTCCTCTGCTCTGTGCTAACACTGCTTCCCCTCCTGCTGTCTGCGGATGGAGCAAAAGTCACCCCGCTCACTTCAGTAACGTGTGTCAGGTTTACTGAAGCACTTATGTGCTGCACATAATGTGTCTCTTGAGGCCTTTTAAACCATCCTTTCGTTTTTCGCACTCCCCTCGACGCCACAAACGGTTTTCTGGCATTCCAAAAGTGTATCGGGTTAGCATTAATTGAACTCTTAAAATTCCGGCATGCCAAATATTCAACAATGAAAAACATCCGACAAGGGCGGACGGGTGCCAGCGCTGCTGAGTTAAGGCCTCCTGAGCTAAGTCCTCGTCTCTTGAGGAAGTAGAAAGAGAACATCCGCGTGGCATTCACTGCATGGGCTTTCCATAGCTTGTGTTCCCCCCAAACCTCTACTCCCCTCAGTCGGCCAGTTTTAGGAGGGCTTCACAGACCAGCGGTCAATGGGGGGTAACTAGGAAAACTGAAGGGCTGTACACTCCCATAAAGCACTGCATGTAGGCTCTGCACAGATCCGAATTAACAAGGAGAATATTTCCCAAACAATTTGAAAGCAAATGTGGAGCACGTGATTATGGAAACATTCCAAAACCGACAAACGTTTTCCCATTTGTTTATAACTCCGGATATTTTTCTACAATTTTTTTTCTTCCAGTTTTGTCAGATGTATTCTTTGTTCAAGTAATCTTTAAGCAGTTTTATGCCTCATGCTTTGTTGTATTTGATTAATTCAACGTTTAGATCAATTACAAAAAATGTAATGGCTTTGGTAATAATTTCAGTTTCTAAGTTTCTTGATGGGTTTGATCAGTATCTTTAACACCATGCAGATAATATCATAAGTACTAGAATAACCCCGCATAGCATCTAGTATTATTAGTCTACTCAATAGCTGTATGCCTCCAATTTTAACTGCCACTTGCCATCTTGTTAGGCATAGAAATACCACACACATATCCATGCATCAGGGCTTCTGGAATTATGCAGAATTATAGATTTGCTGCATTTGCCACATAATTCCCAATCATCTACTGCTTAGTCTGCACAATTTAACAAAAAAAGTTTGTTTAAAACTGAAACAGATCAAAAGTTACTAGCAATTCATTGAGATGTTGCAGCACAGTGGAAGATCATTTACATCGAATATAAAAAAAGAAGGGCTAATATGTCAGGAGTGTTTAGAGAAAAGTTGGTCCTGTGTACGGTACTCCCATCATAATACCAAAAAAACAAAAGTACACAGTTCCAGCCAATAGACTAGTGCAAATGTAAACAGTAAGTAATAGAGTCTATGAGTCTGCTCTTATGAGAACAAGAGCCCTCACTCACCAAATGGTGACATGCTTCATCATCGGGCTTTTGCTCCTCGTCAGGCCGGCACTGCAATGCCTGACGGGGCCCTCGTGGGGGCTCTTTGCCGGAGATCTTTTGAGTGTAAAGAATGCCGGGATCTGAGTGCTAGTATGTGGGATTGGTATATGGCTATGTGAAAATAAAAATGGCTAGAGGTCTGGAAATATCGTATTTAATCAACCCAGACCCCTGTCATGATTAAAAGCAGAGTGTGGGTAAGGATTAGAAGTAATGTCTAGTCCACCCTCAGAAACAAAAAAACTGTCAGTCCCTGAATTAGGGGAATGTGGAGAGTTAGAGTACAGAACTAACTATACTTCTATCATCGGGGTCAACAGGTTTCTCGCAAAAAATGTCTGTTAAGATCGGTGCGATTCGTCAGGATCAAAAAACGTACCTAATCCCCATGCTATAACCCAATACGGGATTTCTTTGTACCACAAAAACCCTCCTTGTATTAAGGGATGGGCCCCATCGGGATAGCGATAAGCATCAGTGGTCCAGGCTTGTATAGTCAACCCACTCGTGTGGCCACCGGGTGGATAACCTACCCCTGCTCCACGTCCACTTTTTCTGGGTGGATAGAAGTATAGTTAGTTCTGTACTCTAACTCTCCACATTCCCCTAATTCAGGGACTAACAGTTTTTTTGTTTCTGAGGGTGGACTAGACATTACTTCTAATCCTTACCCACACTCTGCTTTTAATCATGACTGGGGTCTGGGTTGATTAAATACGATATTTCCAGACCTCTAGCCATTTTTATTTTCACATACCGATATACCAATCCCACATACTAGCACTCAGCTACCGGCATTCTTTACACTCAAAAGATCTCTGGCAAAGAGCCCCCACGTGGGGCCCGTAAGGCATTGCAGTGCCGGCCTGACAAGGAGCAAAAGCCCGATGATGAAGCATGTCACCATTTGGTGAGTGAGGGCTCTTGTTCAAATAAGAGCAGATTCATAGACTCTATTACTTACTGTTTACATTTGCACTAGTATATTGGCTGGAACTGTGCACTTTTGGTTTTTTGGAAGATCATTTACAAACATTAATCGGCCAACCTCTGTTGCTTATTGCTGTATTTCAGTGTTAAACTGATACAAATGAGATGAGACCTTTGCCCAGCCAGTGTTAACATGTCCAAAAATGACAAAATAATGAAGTAATTCAATTGCAAAATATTCAGCATAACGCTGCATAATTTGCCTTTTCTTGCTGCATAATTTAGCCTACTCTGCTGCATAATTTGGTCCTCCCCAGCCACATATTCCAGTGGCCATGACATACATGCATAAATGCATAGGCAAGCACAGTCATAGAAGGCCTTCCACAAACAATATTTAGGTTGAGGCCAGAGTGTAGCAACAGCTTAGTTGACATTTGTTATAAATCAGAATAAGCGCTACAGGCTCAGGTGGGTACAAGGACACAGATTCTTATGCACTGAAACTTGGCGAAACAAGGTTCGGTCCTAGGTCTGTAAAGTAACGCAACCAACCCTGAGAGCACAAGCATGTATAGAGAAATCTAGTGATACTTACGGGGTTGTTATGAATGGGAAAGGTGTGTACATTGTGATAAATTTGGGTACTTTGAGGAGACATTGTGACTAAACATTAGGGCTTTCAGTCATGCTCATGGTAAGCAAATTCGTCATCACGTTTTTATTCTTAATCCTCACCCCTAAGCACTTCCCTCCATTATTCTGGCAGGCAGTGCTTATTTTGAGGGCCAGCACTTATTTGTCTGCCTCAAGCATTCCCTGCGAGCAAAAGGCACAGATGGGAAAGATGGAGAGAAAAACGAAAAAGTGTCACAATGATAGAAAGCAGAAAGCTGCAAGAGTGAGCTGAACGGACAGGGACCGGCTGTAAATGGATTAAAGAGGCCCGAGGTGGCTCCAGGATTATGCTGCCTCAGTATTCCATGCTCCCACATTTAGTAGCAGCAGCCCCGTGTTTCAGAGGAGAGCTTTGGGCAACAGCATGTCTTTATTTACATATTAAGCACTGCAGGCAGGTCGAGCAGTTATTTTTGGGCAAAGAAGCTATTTGTAAATTGGGATTTCCAGTTTCCTCCAGTATCGGGCTCTATGTGGTCAAGAGCTCTTCTTTCTAAACTTTTCACAAATGTAGATTAGCACTGGAAAGAATGTTTCCAGTGATCATTGCATGCAGAGTGATTAGCAATAAAAACATGTTTCAGATCGTGGAATACAGATTGATTAATCGAAAAAATTATTCCAGAGTTCATTTGACGCAAAGTGATTAGCACTGAAAAGAAAGATTCTAGAAATCATTGATGCAGGTGAATAGCACTGAAAACAATGATTCTGGAAATCATTGAATGCAGAGTGTTTATCATTGAAAAAAAATGATTTCAGAGAGTATTTGACACATGGTGATTAGAATTCCAGAGAGCATTGTATGCAGATTAATTAGCACTGAACACAAATATTTCACAGATCATTGGATGCAGGTGATTAGCACTGATGATTCCGAGATTGTTGGGTTTAGGTGATTAGCCCTGAAAACAATGATTGCAGAGATCGTTGGATGCAGAGTGTTTGACATTGAGAAATAGCATTCCAGAGATAATTGGATGCAAAGTGTTGTCCCTCTGTAATCTCTTTTGCACCCTCAGTGCCCATAGTAGGAAATTATGTGGCCTAAATGCTAGAGCTGGCGACGTTGGAACTGGTGAATAAGATTAGGTTCCTGGCCTTGGCTCAGCATCCTCTGATTCTGGGCAAATTACTAAATCACTCAGCGTCCTGTATATATATATATATATATATATATATATATATATATATATATATATATATATATATTACCTAACAGTGTCCGGAAAGCGGAAGGAGTCACGCAGCAGTTCCGGACGGGTCCCGGAAAGACTCACAATATACCCCCCAAAAATCCTTAAATTCAAGGAAAGCCAGGACCGAAACGCATTGGTGGGGAGATCTGATTTTTCAATAAATCACATGAATTGACAACGCATTTAGAGGTGTCCTGGCTTTCCTTGAATTTATGGATTTTTTTTGGTTAATAGAAAAAATGATTCCAGAGTTCATTTGACGCAATGATCTGTTGCTCATGCAAAGCTCTTGGACCAAGTTTGTGCTAGATAAAACTGCAAAAATAAATAAATAAGAAGGTAACTATTTGCAACAGGACTGTCCTACTTCTTTTTCTTCCCTCCTCATCTGTCATTTTTTTTTCACTTCCCCTCCTGAGTTCAATCAACTCAGTAACTCTAAATGTACTTGCGGGGTGCCAAGAATAGCAACTCCATGACCTGTCGAGTTATAGAGCAGGTCATGTAACACTTCACAGTCCCAAATATAACTAGTATATTACTCTCATAATGCAATTAACATAAGTAGAGGATATGGATGCATTGTGTAAGTGATTGTAAGACTAGAGTGCACATGTGAGTTTCCAATGACTTGACTGTGCCTTGATTTAACAGTATTTCACCTATTTGAGGCTGAAATTAATTTGGGCCTATGTTGCTTTCTAGTGGTCGGGCATCTTTGAAAGTCTGGTGTCCAGAAATAGACACCACTCGCCATTCTACTCTGTTCATGCCTTTGTTTGGGCATAAACTACTTTCAAGATGCCTCCCTCCCCATAGTACACTATACCTCATGTTTCTTTGACAAGGTGCAAGCTGCTTATTTACAAGAGTTTTGTCTCTGAGATGTGCAATGCCAGGTTTGTTCATACATTTTTTCTGTCACTCATTCATCTCAGAACCTCAATGTGAGACGTACCAAGGCAGCTAATTAGGGCAAGTAATTCACAGAAGTTGTACTGTGTGACTTGCAATGACTAAACCTAACACATTCAGATGCTTTGAAAGTATCGATAAACACTATTGTCTGAATACTTTTAAGTATCATAATAGTTTTGTTTAGTAAACAAGATTAATGTTGATCATTCTGATCAATTTGTCTTTTCTCTGCTGGTGTAGAAACAAAACTTTTGGTGTAAAATAAGCAGGCTTGAACGTCCAATTCTATGTGACAGGCAGAAAGAGACTCTTTAAGATGTCCATTTAGATGTGTTGCCACCTGTTCCATGTTATATTTGCTTCCAAGGCTGGACTGACCAACTAAAACAGGACATAGATGAAATAGGTATTGGCAAAGCCAGTAGATCTTGCCTCTAGAAGATGAGTGCCAACCTATTGCCTTTGCTAATGTTTGAATGAATTAGCATTGACCATCATTCTTTTAAGTTTACCATTCCAAATTGGTTATCGATAATCTAGCCCTGGAGGCAGCTGAGAGTGAGAAGTACACAATTTCCGATTGGCAAGGAATGGGACCTCCCCATTCCTTCTCTAAAGCTGCATGAAACTGAACACCTGGCTATTCATCTAGGTACCAAGTCGCCCTACTCATCTGCCCAGCTCCTGGATACCCCTCTGATGATAAGCATGCTCTACAAATCTACCTAACTTAACCACGTAGCACATGTATGAAAAATGCTATGAAGTGTTGAAAACATTCTGTTGTGTGCAAAGGAGCCCTTCACTTAAAGAAATCTCCCTAACTAACAAATCTACACCTAACCTCCGGTGTTTCAAAGCACCTTAGAAATTAAAAAAACATTTCTTCTAGATTATAACCTCCCGTTTCTAGACAGCTAAACACAGAACAAAACCGTTTATGGGGCAGCAACTTAGCTGTTGCAAGATAATGTTACAGTTTTACCTCTACTAAACTATCATGATTAGTTTAAAATATTATATTATAAAAAAGTGGGATTCTGAGTATATGAAATAGGCTCATCAGTAGACCATAGCACAAAAATATTTTGCCTGTTACCCAAAATCCACGTTTTTTGAATCTCTAAAGTAAATTCATTAATGAAGCTGAATTTTTGGAAAGAAGCGAGCCACGACTCCACATCTGTGTTTCTGTAGATATCTGAGTTGATTCTACTGTAAATTTTTAGGACTGGCATTACAATAGACCTTTTGATTTGAATACAGTTACGTACATAATATACTTACCTTTTGTGGCTTTTAGTCAGCCCTCTCCATTCATTGGTCTGTTAATGTGACATTCATGTTTTTCTTACTCGAACTACAGGATAGAGCTTGGTGCAGTTGGTCAGCCCTCACCAGTCATTGGCTAGCTTCACTGTTAGTGATGTAATTCTGCTCTTTGACAAGGAGTACGTCTGCATACAAAGAGGTTCCCTTCAGTTCCAGGGACTGCTATGGCAATGTGTGCTTTCTGAGACCAAAATATATTTCTACTTTTAATTAAGGTTATTTTTTAAATAATTGTCAATGGCCCAGCAGCACCCCTAACAGTCAAGGTTATAAAAACCGTGATAAAGCAAAACAAGTGTAAAAGGCTGGCAGACAACAACAGAACTATTGGCTTTGCCAATCATTATTTGATAATTCTGAGGATGAGGAAGCGTGATAAAGAAGAGTGGAAGGCAGACTGTGGTCTACTCCGAATTACAGACATCAGTTGTAATAGTTTGCTGTCATTTTTGTAACAATGGAAAGAGCTAGGTTATTGTTACCTGAAACAGTTGTATATTGATATTGCAGTTTCAGTGGCAGATAAGGAAGGCAACCTCTAATGTTGAGTTCAGTCGGCTTGATAACTGCCTCTTCTGCCCAGTGAAAGTGTGTATTTTTGGCAGTAATGGGTCAGTTTTATGTAGATCCACTTGGTTCACATGGCAAGAACGGAGTAGAGTAATAGGCAGGTGTGGACATAACATAGAAAGAGAAACAGTGAAGGAGTGGAGAGTGAAGGCTCATTAGTAGAATCTTCTTCTCCTCCAGACGCACGTCGCTGGTCACTCCTCCTCCACACGTACGTTGCTGGGGAGTGCATGCACGTGTCCATGCTCGTGCCCACCATTGATCGCATCTGCTCGCATACTGAGGCCTCTGTGTTCAGTGCTCCATTTCGCACTTACCTTGGGCCTTGGGCTGCCTTGGGCCGCTGAGCAGACTGTGGACTGTGGATTTGTTTGAGCTGCATGCTCCCAAGACATTTTTGCTTGGGGCCCGGCATGTAGCAGCATAGGTCCCTGGTTTTTGTTTCTGCTGGGGCCGCTTTTGCCTCTGCTGCTGTCCTGTCACTCTTGCTGTGTCCCGCACAGACTGGGCGCTGTGTGGGGCCTCCAGAGGCCGTATTAGGCCATCCTAATTAGACTCGAAATATAAAGTGGAGAGTGGGGGAGTGGGAGTATTAAAAAAAGGGAACACTTCTGAAGCATACTCCCAAAGCAGCCGACATTAGGAAATCAGCCTTATTCAGTGGTGGCGATGGCACCACAGCACGGTAACAGTTACTGCGTGCAGGAGGAGGAGTTAAGTGAACCATCTTTAATAGCGCCTCTGTTTCTGTATTTTTTTCCCAACTTGATTGAACTATTTTGGTCATCATCAGACTAAATTGCCCTAGGATGCCCCACAAAGGAAAAAATGTGGTAATCACCGGCCAAATTATACAAAAACATTTACGTAATGGTGTGGCTTGTTAACATGTCTGTGGCCAGAGACATTCTTGCTCCTGAGCCTAACTTGCTCATATGTCAAGATGGGACAAGTTTTGCACCTCTTGACTGTTCACCTCCTCTCTGAAATGTGCAATCCTCCGCAAGATATCTGTCAGCTTCAATGAAGGACTTTGTGGTGAAAGGGTGGAGGAGGTGGCCCCTTTATCAGGTGGACCTCAGGAGTTAGTAGATCCCCTAGAAAAAGAGGCCCTGAACTTACTAGAAAACCCTGAGATGCTGCATCCTCATCTTTCCTATTCTCCTTGTGTGTTTTGTCTAGCATAGCTTAGTTTTTCAAGTTCAGAAGAGGAGCTGAGAGCAGCAAAGGCCAATGAAGAGAACATAAGTGGCAGGAAAACTCTGGCAATATTTGAAAAAGGACTGTCTATGGGATCAGCGGTGATTAAGTCAGCTATCGCTGGTGTGTCTCTCCATGGTGGGGACTCAGGGTCTTTGGCAACCTCTGCTGTAGATTTTAAGTCTCTTCTGTCTGGTCCTTCACCGATACTGCACGTTCTTTTGTTAATCCAGAAAACCTTGCAAGGACTACCAGAATCATCCCTTGCTACGAGCGAAGCCTTGAGAGCAGTGGAGGGTATACTCAAAGATAGTTTCGATGAACTAAAGGCAATACATTCCTGTATGCCTACACTCCGAAGAGCGGTAGCCTCTCAGTCTCTGGGATTAGATTAGGTGGCACCGGTCGAAAGAGGGGGCTCAAGAATCAGTGTATGTATCAAGAAGACCAATGTTGGTGAGAAAGTGGTATCATGGTTAGGCTAGTAACTGGCGCCTGGGTCGGCATGTTGATAAGAAAGGTGGCAAGACAGGTAAAATCTCAACTAACACACCCAAGGAATTTAGGTCATCTGGAGATAAATTATGTCAGCCCAAAAAGAACCAAAGGGAAATAAGGAGAGTAATAACATGGGGAAAAGGGGTGAAGGACGGGTCAAAGAGCTAGGTAAAGGAGGGGCCTGCTATCGCTAGTACCCATAGCAAAGGCATCAGTAACTCACCCAATAAGTCAGGAAGTAAGGGTAGCATAAAATCAGGGAAAGCGGTCTATGGGGCGGAGCTAGAAGACACCCTCCAGCTAGATGAGAGCTCTAAGACTAAGGAATGCCAAAATACTATTTTAATCAGACAACCCGAATTTGAATGGGACCCTGAGCAAACAGAGGAGCTTCGTAGGGCCACAAAAGTAAAATATTTGTACCTTGAAGTGACACATAAGGGGAAGAGAGTAAGGAAGGCTCTAGAGTTGGACACAGTGAGAGACATTGAGCGGGTAGCATTCAGAGACTCTCTGGCAGGGATAGAAGTCACAATGATTACCTTTCACTCTCCAGTATTTGTTGGACTGGTTTTGAAGGCCAGAGATGAGCTCATTAAACTAGGCTTAAGAATTGTCCTAGAGCACAAGTAGAGTCACCCCAAGTTGAGATGCCCCTATCGTCTAATCATTCTGGGCTCAACCTGGAACAACTAAAAATGCTCAACTGCAGTGTCCAGACTCATCCTGGACATCCCCTGCCACAGCCACATCTTCGCCCACCTGAGAAACCTGAACTGGTTCCCCCATCAACAAACGCATCATCTTCAAATTCCTGATACATGCTCACAGAGCCCTCTACAACACTGGCCCAGCCTACCTCAACCATCGCCTATCTTTCCACACCCTCGCCAGACAACTCCTATCTGCTCAACCTGCCCTTGCAGCCACCCCTAGAATCAGGAAGAGCACAGTTGGAGGTAAATCCTTCTCTTACCTCACGTGCAGACCTGGAATATACTATCACTCAACCTTAGGCAGGCCCCCTCGCTGGATCAGTTCAAGAAGGACCGAAAGACAGATTGCTGATTGATTGATTGAACCTCCTCCCTGCATGGTGGGCTATAATTGTGGGCTATAATTGTGGTACTCTGCAGGTAACTATTCCTGCCCACTCACATGATAAAGTGGTTGACTCAGTACCCCTGTGCAGTAGATTTGTGCATCTAAGCGTGGCTAGGGTGAGTGTCTCCTCCTAGGGGGGCCAGGTAGATTAGGTATTTGCCTCACCTGCTAAGCTGGGAGTCTTTTTGTGAAATGTACATGAGCTGGATAATCTCAAAAGAGCAATAGATCTTACTAGGATTTGGGAGAAGAATGAGGTAATCTGCTTTCATGAGACCTGGTTGGCAGGTGAACAACCAGATCTGAGTGGTTATGTTCAATTTGTAAAAAGGGGAACTAAAGACGGATGAGGGTGCTTAAAAGGTGTGCTGATGACCTTGACATCGAGTAAGTGCAGCATAGGTGCTAGAGTAATACCGACAACTAGCGACTGGCTCCTGGTCTGTCTAGTAGACTTGTACGAGGGCTGTTACCTTATCAATAGTCTGCTAGTTCTCAATGTTTATATAAATCAATGGACAGTCTGGAAGGAAATGTAGGAGACTTTCCAGATAGATTTGTTAACTTTATCAGAGCTCCTGGGAACCCTCCAATTCTCTTAGTAGGAGATTTTAATCATCATTTAGCGCATGCCGAGGCTGAGGTTGATGTCAGTGACATGCTTGAGAGTTATAGAACAAACTATGATCTGCAGTTTTAAACATTTTTCTCAGAGTTAGGCTTTGTTAGCCTAAATGGTCGGTTTAGGGGGGACCCTCAGTAGAAAAAAGGTATATGTATGGTAATCAGATATGTCCAATTGACTCTATGTTCATACAGGCATGGTTTTTCAACACCTGTGCAAGCTTTGTGGTACAAAGAATAAGGGATAGTGATCATTGGGCCTTAAAAATGATGTTTAATGCGGTTCCAGATTTAAGAGAGTGAGTGATCCCGATGGAAGTATCCTTCCCTAAACGCTTGTCGACAAGAATTAATGAAAGATATATGTCCCTCTTATTGCCATCCCGTTTCCATGATATGGGGCTGGTTGGGGAATTCGGCCCAAATACACTGAACTGGTATTCTAAAATCACCTCAGAGGTAGTTAAACATTGGAACCTCCTAGTTAGTTTTTGCAGTTTTGGGGTAAAAAAAGGAAACATTCAGTGGGTTAAAGCAGCCCTGGTTTGATAGTCAGTGCCTAACAGCTAGTTAGAAGCCGAGGAAAGCAGTTCTGAGCGAAAGGCTTTACAGGTGGAAAGATGGCCATAATTGTATAAGAAAGGAGTATGACGCACTGGTCAGGGCCAAGAAGCAGTCTTATTTTAGGTCACATTTCGGACCAAATGATTTGCACTCTCTAGGATAACAACATGAAGAAATTTGGAAGCTAGTTCAGAAAGGATGGATAAGGTCACCCACCACTGTAAGGTGCATATTTTGAGAAAATACTTGGGCTACTCACCTAAGCAATATTTATAAAGTTATAGATGCAACCACAAGAGGAGCCTGGCCCATACTAGGAGAGAGGTCCTCGCAGACCTTCTAAGTACAATATTTATTAAAACTGATAGCTTCTCTAAAATTAACTAGGGAAGCCGGTCAAGATAATCTTCAGGAAATTGCAATAAAGTCTAATCCTGTTTGGCGGGCATCCTTCTTTTTAAATGCTTTTATATCTATAACAAAGACGTGTATTCCCACCAAGCTGGAAAGGTGCAGTAATTAAACCAACACCTTAAAAAGCAGAGACACATGACTCATGTAATTTTAGCTTGATAAGCCTACTTGATGATGGTGCTAAACTATACTTAAAGGTAACACTTACCTCCCTTAAAGACCTGGATTGAGGGCAGTAATAGTGTCCCCATGAAACAGAGGGGAGGGTTCAAGCAAGAGCAGTCAATGCTTTATCACTGTTTTAGTTTGTGGGCTCTGGGGGAAAAAACAATTGAATCGATAAGGAATTTGTATTGCTGTTTTGTTGATTTGAGCTCTGTGTTGGATTTCGTGGGTCATAGAATCCTGTGGAAGAAGTTACGTCAACTATCTATTCCCTCTAGTTTATTAGCAATAGTCCAGGAACTTCATTCACAGAATTGGGCCTAAGTGGAGCTCAACTTAAATGGGGCCCTTTGGAAAAGAATCCCCTTAGGTAACCAGCTGAGACAGGGATGTGTTCTGGCCCTATGCTGTTTTATTTGTTTCTTGCAGCTCTCCCTAGTATCCTAGCCAACACCAACTCCTTCTCGCCAGAAATGGGAGACAGACACATTTCATGCATCTTTTATGCAGATGACTTGGCCATTTTAGTCTTGACCCAAGTGGCCTTCAAAGAAAACTGCATAGATTTAATAACTATTGTGAGGCAAATAACCTGAAGGTTAACTTGAAAAAAACTAAAATGATTGTGTTTGGGAAAAATATTAAACTGTTCACCTGGTCACTGGAGAATAGAAAGGTGGAGGTGGTCACCTCTTATAAATATCTAGGAATGACATTTCTGAAAAAATTGAATTGGGTCCTACACAAAGAAACCGTGCAGATATTGCAGCCTCAACTATAGGAGGACTGGTGTGTTTTAAGAACTCATTTGGTGATCCATCATGATCTCCGCTTCTAACTACCTGTAATTCAATGGTGCCCTCTCAATGCTTTTATGGGACTGAGCTAGTGGCCTTAACTTCTGAGGTAAGCTGGAAGAAGGGGGGGAAAATGCTTGAGAAAAGTGTTTAGTCTGCATAATAGTGTGATGGGTCCGGAGATAAGATTGGAAGGGGATTTTCAGGCTTGGAACTTCCTGGCTTATAAATCAACCCTGAGGTCCTGGGATAAAATGTGGTCCTAGGAGTCCCAAAAGGTATCGCTCCTGTGTGCAAAGGAAATTGTGAACAGTGAGTTAAGATGGGCAGTGCAGGCCAGGAGTTTATTGGGGAAAATTGTTGCAGCCTTAAAATTGAAAAACCTGAAATTGGCAGAGGCCTCCCTCCTCACAAAAGTTGAACTGAAAAGGGCTTGCAAAAAAGAGTAAAGGTTGTCTGACCTAGGGTACGTAATGAGTAAACCCTCAGCAAATTATATGTTGGAATCCTGAGATAACCAGGAGGTATTTCCGTACATAGCTGCCTTGCCTAATGCGCAATTACGATTATTACTTTTAAAATTCTGGGCTGCCTTGAATGTGCGTTATTTAAGACCGTAGAAGTTTAATGTACATTTTAAGGTTGAGAATAATTGCACATGTGGTCTAGGATTTCAAAATGTGAATGCCCATGTTTTATTAGACTGCTTGCACTTTTATAGGGTTACTTGTGTGATTTTAAAACCATTTTTTTTAAATATAATATTTCTCATCAGGCTGAAGCACTTGCATCTTCGAAGAACATGGAATGTTTGTATGTTGCATGTGCTCTCGAAAAGTTCTTAAAAGCAAGTTTGGCCTAGAAATACTGTGCCTTCACATTCGGCTGGAGGTAGCATATAATGGGCTGACTGTTAGACATATCATTTAGAGATACTTGCAGAATTGTTTTCGTTGGGCACAGCGGATTGTAGGGCTCTGTAGTTGGGGGGTGCTAGAGTGAAGGGGAGAGGACTATTTTATATTTATGAATGTATTTATTGTTTTAAAGACTTTTGTCTAAACAAACTAAAGTTGAACTTGAACTCCTAGATTCTCATTTGTCCTGTGGCAGAGTGAGTGCAGGGCGCAGGGAGGTCTAGGAGTATTGCCTTCTTTCTGTGTGTGCCAGGTTGGAGGAATCCTGACCAGCAGCAGGTGTGTGTGCAGTGTTGGAGTGATTTTTAGAATATTGTCCTCTAGCAGCAGAATATGTGTTTGGTTTGGGAGTGTATTGTCTCTCTGAATGCGTCCGGGTTGGGTGAGGTCTAGGAATATTGTCTTCTTTCAGTAGTTGGAGTTGTCCTTTAAGTGTGTGTGTGTGGGTGTGTGGCATTAGGCTAGTTTAGGAATGTTGTCCCCTGGCAGCGTTTGTAGCTGTTTAAGGGTGCCCTGTGGAAGTGTGTGCACTTGCTGGTGTCGGGTTTGTGACATTTTATTTGCCATGTGTGTGGCAGTGTGGAGATGTTCTGTCCTGCAGCGCAGCATGTGTAGCACTGGGTCCAGTTTTAGGAGCATTTCCTTTCTCACTAAAGTGTTGTCAAGGAACTCAAAACATTTAGGAAAAGCCTTTCGTCCTACAGTGGTTTGTGCTCGCTGGGTCACATTTTGCGTGAAGATGTAGTACCTGGAAGTTTGTGTAAAAATGTAAATGAGGAGTTGTGAAGCCAAGAAAGGAAACACAGTAAGAAAAAAGATTTCAGAGGGTGTGGAAAACATGTTATAAAATTTCTCCATTGGTAAGGATGTGGTGCTTGTCCAAATATTTCATCAAACGCTGGGTGGTGTGAGTTGGTGGAAGCTGGCTTTGAAAACAGTACTCCGTTCGAACAAAACTTAAGTGTTAAAAACTAATTGCATTGCTCCCTCCCCAGGCCTCCTGTAGGCTGGAAGAATAATTGGTGTAAGTGTAGTTGTAGCAAAGCAGATTGATGGATATCTGTGTGCTCTAACTCTGCACCCGTGTGTATTTATTCTACGTCAGTGGAAAAGGCCGAGTTAATGAGCTTGTGGAATGATCTGCCAGCCCAGCTCAACACCAGCCCCGGGGGGAGCTCTGGAAGCTTCTGTCACCTGGGAAAGATGAGGATATCAGCGCTGCACTTGGTGTTTGTGATTTTATGACTCCCTTACTCCAGTAAGGCAATATGACTGCATAACTATGGGTTGCATATTGTCAGGTATGACCAGCGGCCGAAGTGCATTAACAGTATGGGAACTGTGATGCTGCATGCCGTGGGGGCGGAGTTAGTGAACATGTGGGCGGGGTCAAATTTGTCACAAAATGTTTTTAAATATTCTGTAAGTTTCTTTGGTCTTTCACCGTCAGGTAGCTACATATGAAATAACATACAGCTTAAATAAAAAATAAATTAAAAAAGTTGTTACTCATTGGGAAATGCACAATAGTACTTATTATACCTCTATTAGTTAATGCACTGCAGACGCCTGTGTGTAACCAGAAAGCCACAGAATTAAGTCTTGGTTGCTCCAGTGGAGAATAGAGTCTTGTGTATTTTTAGTGCTACAAGGTCACAGCTTGTGACAGAAAGCACTGTGACTATGTAATTCATTACTTTAAACTTGCATTACACACAGTATAAAATAGACTGTTACAAAATGTGCAAAATGTTTGAGATAAAATGGTTCAAAATATAGTTTTAAAAAATACCTAGAGTGCACTAGTGCAATTATTTTATTACCATCCCTTCAACACCCCCTGATGTAATAAGCGCAATATAAATACAATTACAATTTCAAATACACTCTTCACAGCTCAGTTGTTAACTCTTTGCACTACCACTCAAAAATAAATAAATCTTTGTCATCACAAAGCTACCAGTGACTAGGTCAATTAAAGCTAGTACCGGCTCCAAAGCAACCTTTACATTTGCAGATTAACTCTTTCAGGAAAGGCTTGCTTAGCTGTCTGTCAAGCTTCGGTTTCACCACACAGGAGACTCACTGAATGACACTTCAGCTGAGGTATTTAAACTGTCGGAATTAACCATCCAGGGATGGTTGTCTTATTACCAAAAAAATAAGGGAACGGTGTTTCATAAACCATAAAAGTATTGGCATGTCGTGATCCTGCCCACTTCGACCACTGGTTATGACATGAAATCGAGGGACTTTACGTCTAATGTCCAAAGTCTTTTGCAGTTGCAAAGCCTGTGATTCACAAAATCACAGGCTTTGGGCTGTAAAAAGGTAAGTCACAAAGTACTAAAGGTATGTTGTAATTTGGTAAAGTCTTTCCAATTCACTTTGAGACTCACTGAGATTCCGAATGTGGAAGAGTTGAAAGTAAGTTTCCCTTTTGTCCTTCTAGTCACAAGTCATCGATTGGGTGCCAACCTGTCAAACCAGGTGATTGGGATTCACAAACTGGAACTGTCAATGATGTGGACTCGGGAATTAAATCGGAGCAGACAGTAGTCCAGGATTCTACATGTTTTTATAAATAGCACTTCCTGTTTCTTTATTGGTTAGTGGCTGCATGTTGCTTTGGTGTGAATGCAGAGATTGGGTTCTGCTGTCCCTAACAGGCCTCCATAACTTACTTTGTAGCCATTTGGAGTTATTTGTAAACAGAATACCTGTCACATTAATCTTAATGATGCAGTGATTCTGCAAAAATTACTGAATGGCATTTTATGCTGTACATTCTTCACAGAGCAAAAATAATCTCAGACTGAGCTGCTGATGGTGTCCAAAATTTAAATCTAGTGACCTGAAATTAATATTTCAGGCCTTTATGCAAACCCAACTACTTTTGTTTAACAAAATCAGTTAAAAGGTATGAGGCTGAACTTCAATCTATGGTTGAAAATTGGTCTTCACCCAGAAGGTGTTCTACACACTAGCATACATTTTAATGAATTTTTGGTGTGATATAGTTGGTAATTATAATTGCAAATGCATCCAAAAAGTCCCTAAAATTAATATGACTCATTAATGTTGAATCTTGGTCCCTGATGAATGCACTGGACTTCTTTGGTTCTACGTCTGGGAATAGTAGGCAAACAGCCGAGCATAGTGCTTTGCCGAACCCCCAACCACAAGCACTCCTAGTATGCCCATCTCTCACGCATGCACACATATTTTCTTTGTAGAGGCGCTCTGCCCTGCAATTCCAGAATCCAGGGGTACATTCTCTCTCTGTTAGGTTGCTTACACCTTCCTCCTGCCGTTGACCCATAAATAATGGTGGCAGACATTCTTCCATGTCACACACTGATGTGGGATTGCCTCAGTTTCAGCCTAGTGTGTGTGACCATGTTATGCTTTTTTTAAGATCCAATGCAGGAGTTGCAACCAGAACAAATAAGGCAAGCATAATGTAGCACTAGATGACGTAAGAGTGATATTTGGTAGTTTTATTACTGCAGGTCAGTGATTAACCTGTAAGAAAGACACGGACAGTGGGCCAAAGAATTTCTAAGGGTATGTCACCATTGCAGCCAAATGGCAGAGCTGCCAAACACCATGATGTCTAGTTTTGATTCCACCTCATACCTCTTTCTTCTTCCACCATGCACTTCCTGTCTATATATTTCATTCCTATAGGTTATTTTTCATCTCTCATTTCCCTCTTTGTCGCTGCTTTTCTATCTTTCTCTTCAGCCTTCTTTCCCACACAAAGAGTGCTGGTACCCACTACGTGCAACCACCAGCACAACCTAAGTTAAGCAAAGCTGCAAATGTGCATGTGATAATGTTATCAGACTATTATAGACTATTAAATGTGTCCATAACCAGTCAGAGGGGTTTGTGTGTATGCACTGGGATAAACCTTCCTAAGCCAAGTAGATGTATAATATAAAGAATGCACAAACACCTATCCTTGCCCCAGCTTTACGTGCTCGATTCTAGCAAGCTGTATGTAAGAAAGGCATTTAGGGCTTCTTTGCCTGAAGTATTAAATGTTTTCCTTGTGATGCTTGACTGGATTTTTTAATGCCATTTTCATTCAATTATGCACCCCTATATTTTTGCATTGCTGTAGCACTTATAGGCATAATTAACCTCAGCGACTCAACACCCTTGATGATGGTCCATCTACTCCTTCGTGGTCCTTGTCTCAACTAAAGATTTGTAAATGGTCTGTTATGTGGTCAGCTCACTTACAAATAAAAGACCTGATTCTGTAGTGCTGATTTGGTAGACGTTCTCTTCACGCCACTCGTTTTTTGATTATGGTGTTATTTTCATGTGCTTCATTGTGAAAGTTAATCAGTTCTCTATAAGAAACTGGTCCTGACTTTAATTTATATGAAAGTTGCAATGTGAGTGATGTAGAATCGTTGCAGCTGATTTTCATGTGTATGGTGTGACAGGTCAATGTTTTTCATATGTTTAGGTCTCACTGCAGGCAGCTTCTAACCATCTTTTGTCAAAGACCTATTGTGAACAATACTAACACTTAAAATGGTTTTTGGGTCAGCCCATTTCTTGCCATTGGTTAGCGTTTTTTGTCAGTCTCATTTGATTATCTCTTAGTCAGTTGCTCCCTTTAATGTTCTTGTGTTTGTCCCTTCTTATAGTTAGGGAACTACTTTGATGCCTGGCCTAAACATAGCTTTAACTATCTCATTAGCCTATGTTTTCCCCCCAAAAAAAGAAGACACAAATATATTATTATAATGTAGATGAAATTTCAGTCTGCCTTCTTCATCATTTGACTGTTCAAGTTAAATTCATATTTTGCTTTCACCTACCAGAGCCTACAACATAGGTCACTGCATCAGCCCAGTTTAGCCATGGTCCCTCTTCAGTATGACTTACAACTTTTTGCTCTTCCAGATGTGCACATCATGTAAAATGTACTGCAGTTCATTGAATGTTTTCATTTTAATTTATTTTTGCAATGGTTCATTTTTTTACATATTATTATCATGCTAATCTGCACACTACATTTAGATTTTTTTTGTTTTACTTTTTATTACTTTTACACTTTGATTTCTTGTCTGTGTTAATAAATAAAACACAAAATGTGCAGGACCAAACCTATTGACTTTGTTATGCTTGTTTTGTTTGCTTTTATCACTCCTTTGGTGTGCCTGTGCTTTATCTTTTTTTTGTTTTTTCTTTTTTTTTGTGTTTCAATTCTTTATTACATTTTTATAAACAAAATTAAACATAAAATTACTCATTGACGATATAAAACACACAGTGAATATTCAATGAAAGAAAATAAAAGAAAACTAAGTGTACCAATAAAAAAAAGAAAAAACTTTCCATAATCATTCCATATTAAATATTAACGATGAGGAAAACAATGGATATATAACATACTATTAAGGAATATTTAAACAACCCGCTATTACACTATACTTTCCTATAACATATTAAAAAGAAAAAGAAATTGACAACCACTTAAACCACTAAAAACATATATTGTGATTGGAGAGTATGGATTAAAATAAAAAAGATAAGATAATTCTCATTGGCCATCATAAAAGACAAAAGAGGAAAAAAGGAACATAATTATTTAAAAAAGGGGCAACATATATGATCACATTTTTGTAGATTACCGTTCAGTTTATATCTCATTCTTTTGAACTGTGCAATTTCAAACATATCCTTCAATCAGGATTGGACAGTTGGTAAAACATTGGACTTCCAAAAACGTAATGTGTTAACTTTAGCTATACTAATTGCTGTAGAGAGCCATCTAAACAACTGCGAAGAAATTCCACCCATTCCATGGATATCGTGTAAGAAAAATAATAGAGGTGATTGAGGTGAGATATTGGGAACAATTTTTCCCAAGTGTTTTGTTATTTGTATCCAAAATTGTTGAATCTCAATGCATTCCCATAAAATATGTACAATATCGCAGTTGGGTTGATGGCATCTCCAGCAATAAGAATTTGTGCTAAGTTTGGCTGAATAAGGTTTAGAAGGTGACCAATGCCATTGATGTAAAGTTTTTAGGTAATAACATTTTAAACTTATATCAAGAAGGCCCTGATTATAATTCTCCAGAACTTTAGTCCATTCCTTATCTGAATAGGTAATATTAAGTCATGTAGACCACCATATGTTTTAATTTTTAGATATATCGTCTGAAAAAGATTTATCGATTAATAAAGAATATCAGCCAGATACCATGCCTTTGAAATTTTTCCATATATAGATATGACGAGCAATGGATGAATGTATTATAGGATCTGTATTCAAGTTTGTTATGGAGTTTAGGATCGATAGTAAAAGTACATAATTATTAAATTGTGATTTCAGGAGTTTATACGTTTCTTGCAGTTGTGAGAATGATTTCAAGGAATTATTCTGTGTATATAAATCTGATAAAGTATTAATTTTATGATTTCCCCAAATGAACCAATTAAGTTCCTTACCCTTATAAATGATTGCTGAATTATTCCATATTGGAGCATTTAAGTGAATATGGATATTACATTTTATAATTTTATGTGCTTTTTGCCAAGCCATTTGAGAGGAATAAATGATTGGGTTGGAGAGTTGTGAAAACTTTGGACATTTAGTATAATAAATAGCCATGAGGGTGGTAGTTTTCAATAGAAATTGTTCCAGTTTCACCCATATGGGCGTATTATCATTCGCAGATGCCATATACGTTGAGTGTGATAGTTGTTGTGCTATCCAATAATTTTCTAAATGTGGGAGTCTAAGACCTCCTTTTAAAGAAGATGAATGCAATTTTGAGCCACTTATATTAGGGTTTTTTCCTCCCCAAATAAAACAAGCTATCAAAAGATGTAGTACTTTTATAAACATTTGAATAATGGGAAGTGATAACATACTGAATATGTAGTTACATTTTGGAATTGTATTAATTTTAATAATCTGTACCGTACCCCATAATGATAGATTTAATTGAGACCATTTTGTAAAATCTCTTTTAAGTTTATCTATAATAGGGTTCAAATTATTCATCATAATATTCTTCAACCCAGTATTGAGTAGAATCCCAAGATAGTTAAAGTGCGCTCTCGTCTTCATGTGCTGCTTTCCCACTCAAATGCCCTTTTCGTGTTACCCTCCCATTCCGCCTTTGTTTCACTCACTCGTCCCTGTCCACTCGTTTTATGTCCCCTTTTTATTGTTAACTAACACAACTGCTTCATTGCGCACTGAACTCCCCCTTTCCCAATCTGCGGAACTGTCCCTCACCCCACCACGGTGCAATAGTTACTCACCCTTGCTTATTTCTTCCTAATTTTCCCACCTGCTATATTATTGCTCCCCTCACTTTGTGGTTCTTATTTTTCTTTCTTATAGTTTTTTCTGAAGAGCTGGGCAGCAAATTGCTGCCTGGCTGCTCCTTTCTAAAATGAAAAAAAGATATATTGTTTTGAAAAAAAGGATCTGACAAGTGTTTTGCACTTATAATTTTCCATCCACTCATAGAGAAATCCCCAGCCATCTTTTTATCCTCATCTGCTGCTTATAAATATAATTGTTCACTCTGGGTTACCTCAGCAAGTGCTAAATAAAGTTTGAATAAGAAAAGGAAAAATGTTGTGAATACATTGTGACAGAATCTGAGTCTGAAGAGGTTTAAAAATGTGACTTTTTACTATTTTATGACAAATCAATAGTGGCTTCACATATTTGCTGCTTCCGTAAAATGGCTGTCCAGTGAAATGTGTCATATTCGTTCTCAGTAAAGAAAGGCCGTTCGGGAGTTCCTGATTATTGGTGGTAGCCATGCAGGAGCTGCAAAAGAAAATTGTTATGTTTTCTCTTCACTGGAAGGCCTGTTTGGCACGGTTCTGAGTCGGTAGCAATTACAGGATTGATAGTGGAATCGGCTACTACTCATGAACGTCAGTTTGCCAGATTGCCAGGGGCAGCGGCAGTCGCGGCTCTTGGGACGCGAAAGGGGCGGGTGGCACACAGTGGGGGCATGGGGGAAAAACATTAAATCGAATTTTAAAAAAAACATTTACCTGTATGCTGCCGGCCCCGCTCTGCTCCTCCGTCTCCTCTGCTTCATCGCTGAAGGCACAGGCTTCCAGCCTGCCCTGCGGCCAATACTGACGGAATGATGTAATTTGTGTAATTGAATGTAAAACAAAAAAAGTTAAATGCCTGTGAAACCTAAAATATTTGTAAGTTTGTTTTTCAAGATCAAAGAGGTTTTGGAGCGGATGTCCCCAGTCTGGAATCCTCAGCAACCAAAATAAATTACGTTTTTTAAGTATTGGTCTTCAATAATATTAAAAGTGATTATGCTCCACAGGATATGCTTTTCATTTCTGTATGGCACTAAGGGGGTCATTCTGACCCTGGCGGCCGGTGACCGCCAGGGTCACCGACCACGGGAGCACCGCCAACAGGCTGGCGGTGCTCCCTCGAGCATTCTGACCGCGGCGGTTCAGCCGCGGTCAGAAACGGAAAGTCGGCGGTCTACCGCCGACTTTCCGCTGCTCGGGAGAATCCTCCATGGCTGCGGAGCGCGCTCCGCAGCCATGGGGATTCTGACACCCCCTACCGCCATCCTGTTCCTGGCGGGTCTCCCGCCAGGAACAGGATGGCGGTAGGGGGTGCCGCGGGGCCCCTGGGGGCCCCTGCAGTGCCCATGCCAATGGCATGGGCACTGCAGGGGCCCCCGTAAGAGGGCCCCACAAAGTATTTCAGTGTCTGCAAAGCAGACACTGAAATACGCGACGGGTGCAACAGCACCCGTCGCACCTTCCCACTATGCCGGCTCCATTCGGAGCCGGCGTCCTCGTGGGAAGGTAGATTTGCCCTGGGCTGGCGGGCGGCCTTTTGGCGGCCGCCCGCCAGCCCAGGGCAAATCTCAAAATACCCTCCGTGGTCTTGCGACCGCGGAGCAGTATTTTGTCGGGGGTAGACTGGCGGGCGGCCTCCGCCGCCCGCCAGTCTCGGAATCACCCCCTAAGTGTCCAATATACAGCACTGGACGTCAATCTTCCTTCTGCACCCTCTTGTTTTACTGAAGTTGGCCTAGAAATATTGCAACTGCACAGTCATATCCATAGCTATAGGAGTCACAGCTGTTTTACGTCTCAAAATCCTGACTGCAGAAGTCAGGGTCCCCGCGGGGTCCCTGTGAACAGGATATGCCTCGGACACTCTCTCAGTTGGGACATTACCCAGAGCTCTTGAGTTCACAGCTACAGGCGTGAGTAGGTCACCCAGTCCATGTATTTTTAGCATTGTTGGATTTGTAGACCTGTTGATCCCATTATAAAATCCGGACTAAGAGTCCCAGAGTACAAAGAAAAAGAACCCTGACTCGACAAGCTACTCCTACATGGGACCGGGTAACTTCAGAGGTTTGCTTCAGTAGGAGAGAAGTCTAAAACCTTGCTTGGTGCCCCTCCATGGCACCAGAGAGGGGCACTCTTCCCTGTCCTACAGGGGAGCAACTCTCAGTTGCTGTGGCCTCTGTTGTCACCCTATGGGTAATCTGGCCAGATGTAGTACCATATGACCATGTGCTTGATAAGCAAAAGCTTTTGTTAATATTCGTTGTAACATTTAGACAAATGAGCGTGATTTTACGCTATCACTATTTTTATTGGGTTTAGATGAATTATACCCACGCCTGCCCACAACCCTTTGCAAGTAAGTAATTATTGCTAATGAAGCCTTCGAATACCATTCATGTTCGTACTCACAACTCCCAAATGTACCTGTTGATCGAACAAATTGTGTTTTTCTTTCAGTCCTCTAAATGTGCTAGTACTGCATATTTTGCAAAAATTTTGCAAATTGCTGATGAAAGGCACTTTTGCACAGGTTCTGGACTGTACTACACAGGAAGTTGTGTGATCCTCTTAGACCCTGACTCCAAATTGTGCAGAATAGGGTGGGATATTTACCCGGAGGTAAGGTAATAACCAGATATAGTAAATACCTTCCATTCCTAGTTTTCAACTTGAAAATAAGGCACTGCATGCATAATTTGTCTTTAACATGCTAATTTCAGCACAGTTTGCATTGTTTCTGGGCATTTTCACCGCATACATTTGGTAGGTTTTAGTTGATGGCATCTATCATGGGAAAGGTGTGAAAGTGTGATCATTATCAAATAACTCTAAGAGCCAGACATACTAAAAAACTGGATGCAAACAATGGTTGCAAATTGCGCCCTTACTTTTTGTATCCAGTCTTTAAATTTCCAATGAAGGCAAATCCATAGAGCAAAATCATCAACTGCAGAGAGTCACAGATTGACTCACCTAATGAATAATAATTCAGAAGTTTGCTACGTTTGACCCCCTGTGATTGCTGTAAGCACAGCCATGGCGACCTCATAAACGTCAATCAACAAAAATACCAGGGGTAGCGGAAGTGACATCACAAGCCCTTTAACCTTCAATTTCACTCAAACACACATTTTTACACTTTCACATACATTCAGACTTACACACTTTCTCTCTCTTATGTAAAGACACCCTCACTTGCAAACATGCACACTATACATTTAATAGTATTTGTTTACTTACCTCAACTGCCTTGAAAAATTATTTTCCAGCTAAGTGTACTCCATTTTCTACATCCAATCAATCAATCAATCAATATTTGTAAAGCGTGGCTCCTGACCCAGGAGGGTCTCAAGGCGCTGAGGGGGAGTTTAGGGGCCTCATCTGAATAGCCTTGTCTTGAGGTTCTTCCTGAAGATGGTGAGCAACGGGCTTTTTCTGAGGTGCAGAGGAAGGTTATTCCAGCTCTTTGCTGAGTGGTTTTGTGGATGCGAGGGACGGTGGCCAGGGCCATCTGGGCAGAGCGGAGGGATCTGGCTGGTAGTGAAAGGAGACACAGTGGTTCAGGAAGTCTGGTCCTGCATTATGTATGGCCTTGTACTTGTGGGTGAGAAGCTTGAAGGTGATTCACTTCTTGACCGGTAGCCAGAGGAGGGCCCTCAGCTTTTGGTAGAAGTGTTCTCGGCGAGGGAGGTCCAGAATGAGTCTGTATGAGTTCAAGTTTTTTGATGTTCCTAGTTGAGGTGCCAGTGTAGAGGGTGTTGCCGTGGTCGAGCTTGCTAGTGACTTAGCTGTGGATGACTGTCCTGCGACAGTCTTATGGGATCCTTCTGAAGAGCTTCCAAAGTTTGAGGAGTGTGTGTCAGCAGGAGGAGGCGACATAGTTTACCTGGCGGGTCATGGATAGGGAGTAGTCCAGAGTGATTCCTAAGTTGTGGGCGTGCTCCGTTTGTGCAGCTGGGGTACTGAGGGATGTGGGCCACCAGGAATCATCCCAAGCTGGGGTGGCGTTTCCAAAGATGATGATTTCAGTCTTGTCAGTGATGAGCTTGAGGCAAATTTCTCTCATCCATGTGGCGATGGCTTCCCTTCCTGAGCGGAAGTTCCTTTTGGCTGTGTATGGTCTTCGGTGAGGGAAATGTGAGTCATCGGCATATGACACGATGTTCATACCGTGGCTTCTGACGATCGCAGCAAGAGGGGCCATATAAGTTGAACAGAGTGGGACTCAGTGAGGATCCATGGGGGACTCTGCCATTGACTCCTGTGGGTCTGGAATTGTAGGGCGGGAGTCTGACCCTCTGCGTCCTCCCAGAGAGGAAGGAGTGGATCCATTCCAGGGCCCTTCCGCGGATTCCTATGTCGTGTAGTCTGGTGCACAGAGTGCTGTGGGAGACTGTGTTGAATGCTGCTGAGAGGTAAAGGCGTATTAGTGCTGTGGTGTGGCCACGGTCTTGGAGTAATTGGATGTCATCGGTGGCTGCCAGGAGAGCTGTCTCCATGCTGTGGTTGCTGCAGGACCCAGACTGGGAGCTGTCCAGGGAGTTGTTGGCCTTAATGAAATTCCGTAGTTGTGTATTGATTGCTTTCTCCAGTACTTTGGCGGGGTAGGGTAGCAGCAAAATGGGCGGGAAATTCTTTAGTTCTGATGGGGCAGCCAAAGCTTTCTTCAGGAGAGGTTGTATTTTGGCGTGTTTTCAATCCTCGGGGAAGGTGCACGTGTTGATAGAGCAGTTGATTGTGTTACGGAGCTCGGTGCGATGGATGTGCTGGCTCTGAAGAATATGTGGTGCGGGAAGGGGTCCGAAGGGTATCCGGAGTGGGTGCTGTTCATGATTTTGACTGTTTCCTTTGTAGTGAGCATGGACCAGCTGTGGATGGTGTAGGTGGGCTCTAGGGGGATGGGCCGGTCATAGGTTCCGATGCAAGGATTTTGTGGGAAGAAGCTGTCATAGATGTCCTGAATCTTGTGGTAGAGAAAGGAGGCGAGTTTGTCACAGAGGTCCTGTGATGGGGGATGCTGGTGGCTTTGGAGTTGGGATGTGTGAACTCGTTCATGACTGAGAAGAGTTCCTTAGAATTGTGTGTGGAGGAGTTGATGCGCTCACAGAGTGCATCCTTCCTTGCGTTCTTGATTTTTTGCTGGTGGGCAGCTATCGTGGCTCTGAATGAGGCGAGGTCTTCGCTGGTTTGGCTGTTCCTCCATTTTTTCTCCAAACGCCTGCGGGTACAATTTGATTCTTGGAGTTTGGTGGTGAACCAGCTGGCTTTCTAAATTTCTAAGTTTGGTCAATGTCAGCTGGAGAGGGGCTAGAGTGTCGGCGCATTCGGTGATCCATGCGTTGAGATTGCGTGCTGCTGTGTTGACATCATCAGAGGGAGGGATTTGACGAGCAATGAGGTGAGTTGCTAGTTTCTGATTTCGTTCCATTTCCTCTGTGGGGTCGTGGAGGTGCTGGTGTGGCTGCTGGGTGCATTGATAGTGAAGTGTATGCAGTGGTGATCAGTCCAGTCTGGGGTGGAGATAGTCTTGATGTTGATCCGGTTGCTTGAGGTGAAGATGGGGTCCAGTGTGTGTCCTGCGATGTGTGTGGGTGCGGAGTCCAGCTGTCTGAGGCCGAGGGTGGTGATGTTGTCGAGTGGAGTGGTGGTGTTGGGGTCAGTGCGGTCCTCGAGGTGGAAATTCAGGTCGCTGAGGAGGAAGTAGTCGACTGATGCCAGGACCTGGGGGGTAGTGATGTCTACGACGTTGTCTATGAAAGCTGGGTGGGGGCCGGGTGGCCTGTACACCAAGGTGCCGCGAATGGAGGAGTTGTGGTTGGAGTGGACCAGGAAGTGAAGGTGTTCCTTAGTGGTGCGGGGTTCTTGACTAGTAGTGAGGACTTGTGTACGATGGTGAGTCCTCCACCCGGGTGGGAGGGCCGGTCCCTCCTTAGGATGCTATAACCGTCGGAATGGCGATGGCAATGTCTGGACCCTAGGTGGGAACCGACATGCTTCATTGTTCACTATTAGTGAAGGGAAAAAACAGAGTGAAAACAAAGCGAATGAAGCCATAAACAACGTGCATATTGATGAGCTGCCCCTGTGTTCCAGACACTGATTTGCCATCTCTGAGGGCAGCGTAGCAAAGGCAGTGCCAGGAGTCACAAGAGGCAAGCCAGGGGTCGGAGTTGCGATCCCTAAATTACATCCATGGGAGGCAAGCATGGAACAACAGACCACTGTCCTGGTGTTTGCATCCTGAAGCTGGAATATTTTTTAAAGCTGCTTAAGGAGGATCTATTGTTGCCTTATAAAAGAAAGTTTCCCATTTGAGAACACTACAGAGGGAGCAGGCAGTGGTCCCCTGTGGTCTCCGACACTGCAACTATGGGCCCAAGCCATTGATACATACCATTCCAAATGCATGTAGACTGGAACGGGAAACATCCTTTTTTACGACTTTTTTTTCCGAAGGTCGTGGTTAACGAAAGTGCAACAACGCTTTTTTTAACCACGACTTCGTTTTTTTGTGCCTTAACTACGTATGTTCTGAACAACGAACATGCGTGGTTAAGGTACAAAGAAGGGACTTGGCGAAGGAAAGTGTGGGTTTAGGTTTTGGGGAGGGGGTGGGGGGTCAGGGGGTTTTAGGTTTTGGGGTGGGGTTGGGAGGTGGGGCGTTTTTGGTTTTGGGGAGTGGGTGGGGGGTCAGGGGGTTTTAGGTTTTGGGGTGGGGTTGGGGGGTGGGACGTTTTTGGTTTTGGGGAGTGGGTGGGGGGTCAGGGGGTTTTAGGTTTTAGGGTGGGGTTGGGGGGTGGGGCGTTTTTGGTTTTGGGGAGTGGGGTCAGGGGGTTTTAGGTTTTGGGGTGGGTTTGGGGGGTGGGGCGTTTTTGGTTTTGGGGGTCAGGGGGTTTTAGGTTTTGGGGTGGGGTTGGGGGGGTGGGGTGAGGGATGTAGGGTGAATGGTGCCTATTGCTAATGATTTTATCGGGAATGCCTTTACAACGCAATATCGTTGTTAAGGCATTCGTGGTAAAATCATTAGTAGTAGCAACGAGGTCGGTGTTCCGACCTCGTTGTTAAGGCAGTAGTTTTTTTTGCAGTCGTTGTTTCGTCGTACAGTCGTCTGGAACACTTTTTCAAACCACCTCCTAACTGCGATTCGGTATAGGCTGGCAAACCCATCTTATGAATCAGAAATGCTTTTCCGACTTGCCCAATGGGTTTTATATGTACCAGAAAGTCATTTAGCCATCACAAACACTGTTATTTTTGTGAATGTCAGCGCATGTAATCGTAAAATGGCTTTGTCCATCTGTTTCCACGTACTGCCATCAGAATTAGCCCTGCACTTGCAATCAGGGGCTATGAATCGCATGGGGGTACTTACTGAAAAATCTGCAAGAAAACAATTCGTTTTATTATGCCAGCACTTTGAACAGTTTGAACACCCAGGGTCATTTTGTGGCATTCGGTATGACATTTGTTTTTTGACTGTTAAAAAAATAACAGTTACATATATAGAATGTATAGAATGCATTGCTCTTCGAATAGTCAGTCACGTGGTTTCAGTATATAATTCGACATTCCATTTTGAGCTCTATGTCTGATATTAATCTTTTAACAAATCTGACGTTAATAATATCAGCGTCACGACTATTAATCATTGGGTGTACAGCAGATGGTATAAGAAAATCCATAGAAGGGTGCGATAGAAGCTCCCATTTGGTAAGCTAGTTCAGTAGGCTATGCAGTTTGCCAACATCTGTCATTCATAAATTGATCAAATCAGTCATTAAGTTGATTAACTGGGGCACACATTTATAACGGAGCAAAACGACTAATCTGTCTGAAAACAGGCTAGAGCTGTATAGAAACACGTTCTCTTTAGGTAGGGAAGGAACAGTGTGCGTTTGTTCTCGGATGAAACTCATGTTTTCAGACACCATGTCAGCGCCCAGCGGTGAATCATTTAAAATGCATGATGCTGGCTGTGCATGTGAGGTTTTTGCCACAACCGCAGTGCTGTTGTTGGTTACGAGCTAAATAAATCTGGATTGCTGGATTAAAAGCAGATTGCCTGTGGGAATTGGATGAGCCTGTGACCTAAATATTCTCAGCTTGGTATTGAGCGCCTCTTCGCCAGCCTGAGATGCCTGCACATAGGAGCAAGTGAGTTTGTCATGCTGATGGTGAATGTGCGGCGAAGATGTGCAATTTATGTGGCACTTTCTTGCTAATGAAACTGGTTCTAAGTTTAGAAGAAGTCTGGAGTAAGAGGTGAACTCTAGGGCCTTTTCCCCAGTTGACCAATGGTAGGACGCAAGGACAACTGGTTAGCAAGTCTTTGTGAAATTCTTCTGTCCTGCCGTCTCTCCTCTATTAAACAACGCCCAGCCACATCATACTTGTACTCAAAAAGAAATATTTGTGGGACCACCAAAGAAGGTGGAGTTTAGTTGTGTAACGTGTAGGAAACAGCCTTTGGAATGCAACAATGTGTTTTCCGATAGTCTCCATCTTGCTTTTCCCTTTTGAGCCTGTGCAGCCTGTATATCTTTTCTTGTACATGCCCACATGTACACGGTGGTAGAGTTTATCACTGCACAGGCATACTGTAGTATTCCATCCCGAAAGCAAAATCCAGACTAAACCCTGGTTGGCTAAAGCTTTCAGCCCTGACTTTATGCTTTTTAATCTCTAACAAAAATTTAGAAATGAGGTATGGACACATTTCTAGCCCATAGATTCTTTGTGTTGTTTGTGGCTATTCTTCACCCCGCGTGGTCTACTTGACACCACATAATCTGCAGACGCTGTTGTCTGAACAGAGAGCAAAGTGTGGGCGAATGCAAGTCATCCTTCATGCCTTCTGTAACTATCTCCTTTCCCCATATCTCCAATTTGTGGAGTCAATGTGGAATGGTTGTTTGTGCCCTGCCATTGTGGCTTGTGAATAAAGAATATGTGATTGAAAATTGTGTTTGTGTGCCTTCCAGAACAGTGGCATCGTCATTCTCCATTCACCATTCCTTCTTCATTTTCCCCTCTAAGAAGGTTATTTATGAAACTTTTTGCCCAGTAAGTCTCACTCAGTGCGTAAGTAGAAATCTGTGAATCATGCCAACCAGCAGCTGGCAGGAATTGTGTATAAGGAGATGTATTATTTTTATCTAGCTAGTCTTGGCTGAAATAAACACCATACCGAACACAAGTAAGCACTGGCAATTAATGAGTAGAAAAAGCCAACGAAAACACACTATGGATGTATTGACAGACATTCAAAACTTGAATTAAGCCTGCCCGTCCTATTGGTAGTGTACTCTTGCCCCGAGCAGAGAGAGGAGCTCCCCTCAAGCAATTAAAGTGCTGCACTGGACAAGACGTGCATAGACCACTGATTCTTTCTGGATGGCTAAAGCTGCATGCTGTTCTGGGAATAACTGAAGTTTTGCCTGAGGCCCTGTTTCTGAGCCTGCCTAGAGACTAAATATGAAGAGTCTTACCCAGCAAAAAGAGAAATAAAAGAACCTACGAAGTTTCACCCTGCACCCCTTCCGTGACATCTCAGTGTAGAGTTAGAAAAGCTGCCCAGTCCCAAGGACGTGACGGTAAGAAAGACAGGAGTGGTGATCACTAAAAATAAAAAAAATCCCTGCACCACAAATTGATTTTTTATTAAGAAGGGACTCCGGCCTTACAGCCCACAGCAACCTAGCCCCCAAGATGCATGATGTAGAGAATGACTTCCAGCAAGGCTTTGACCAGGGAGTCACAAGTATGTACCCAAGACAGTTTGAAACCCTGCAATGTTGCTGTGATGTGCAAAGGTTTAGTAATTGTGTTGCCCCTGTGTTCCAATTTCTAAGCTTGTTCCAGAGAACTGTGAGATTCTAATCCCTACTGGCATATAGCCAACCTTCCTTCCCCCCATGGCATGAATCTGTTGTCATTCCCTGACTGTGACCAGTGGTTTTCATACTGGGGTCACATACTCATAATTGCAGGCTTGTCCAGGTACCGGGACCGGTTTTATGCAACTTTTGCTCATTTCATAAACAACTGAAAGAAGGTGACATGTTTATGAAAATACTTATTGGTGAGTACACTAGAGGAATCTTTCCTGCCTGTGACTTTAAACTAATGTACCTCTTAAAAAACCTCCCAAAGACTACAGTGTTAAAACCTTTCACCACCCAAGACAACTCTGGAGATCTCCCTGGTGCTGAACTCTGAGGGACTAACATTGGCACTTTGGGCCTGATTTAGGTCTTGGCGGAGAGGAATACTCTGTCACAAACGTGATGGATATCCTGTCCACCTTATTGTGATTCCATGATACCCTATACCACAAAGAGCCCCGGCAAGGACCTGAAGCTAAAGCTATTTTCCCCTGTATCTCTTGAGTAGTTAGTACCACCAACTTGAGACTTTATCTATTGATCCTAATTGTTACTCAGTATAAATATAAGGTGTTATACTGTCTCTTTTTGAGCACATTCATATTTATTGTGTGTGTAATCATTGTGTTATTCTGCTTCTGGTTCAGCATTCAAATCACCTCCTGTAACCACGGTAGTGAATCATTGACTAAGCTACTCAGGAAGGTAAGGAGGCTTTTAGCCCTTCCTTAGACCGAGACCTGTCATGTTGGTCAGCCAGGAACATCTTCAGGTCTCAGCATTGATATGGCTAAGAGATACCTACACCTTTAGAACCTAGGATTAGGCATGTTATTTAATTTAGTTTTTCATTTATTTATTAATGCTTTTGATACACCCCTATCACCTGATACAAAAGCTAAGCACTCATTTTGGTGCACAGTTTAAAGAGTTTCTCCTGTCCACTGGTCATTATTCTGTAAATAATCACTGTAAGAGACGGGCTTCTGGCAAACAACAACGGTATCTCTACGCAACCTGGTGGCTTCAGTGGGGGGAGAGGGTCACCACACCTGCCCTCTGACTTGTGCCCCTTTATTTTCAAAATCTATATTAACCACTCACCTTGCAATTAAGTCTGCTAGTGGAGAATAAGATTTCTTATAAATTGTGGGTTTTACCATAGGATATCGAAGCTGGTTACAACCAATCACCTTGGAATGTTCTAGTTTCTAACTAGCGTGTTCTAAGCTTCCCTGTCTCTCTTGTAGGACATGACTTTTCTGGTAGATGTGTACCTAGATTTCTCCATTCGATTGAAGTCTCTCAATTATTTCCCCACTCCCTCATATGGATTACTTTACTTATCAATGAAAAGTCGATGTTAATTAATTGATGGGCCTTTGGGAAACATAAATGACAATGAAGGTAATGTATTAAAAAAATTAAGAGCCACACAGTCTAATTTTCTCAAAAGGAAACCATTTTGGTTCTATGTGCATGATTGGATTACCCCTCTCCTTTATCTCTGTAAATGTGGGTGAGCCCCATGAGTGAAGAAAAAGCATTCACATGTGGAGATTGCAGCGGTGTAGCAAGTACGTAAATGGTCCTCATGCAAGCAAGAAAAATGCCTTCAGCAGCCTTCTTGTTGATTTGTAAAATATAGACTAATTCGGGATGCTGCTAGGACCTGGTACTGCTGCACCTACTCCAACAATGATGCTGCATCCCTATAGGTTGGTCTCTCACAGACACACACTCCTTTAAAATCATTTTTTCCCAACTATGATTTTTTTATGTTTCTTGATTCATATCAGGCAGGACAGGTATTAAGAACAGTCAAATTAAATGAGTTTCTAAAATGATTTAGTCTCCAATTCGTGGCACTAAGGAGTAATAGTCATGCTAATTGAGTATGACTTGCCAGATTTAAGGCAATGGCTAATTAGGAATGAGACTTGCAGTTTCAGAATTATCGTGTTGGAGACTGTAGCATATTTAAATGGTTGGATAATCAAATGTTTTATTTCCCTTATTTTTCTTAACTCCTGTGCTGCATAACATTATCTATCTATCTATCTATCTATCTATCTATCTATCTATCTATCTATCTATCTATCTATCTATCTATCTATCAGTATACTCACTGAAAAATACAAAGGTTACAGGGATGTTATAGTTGGGGAATACACTTTAAAAAAACATAGCATTTCACCTAAAACCCCAAAGGTCACAGGGACGTTATAGTTAGGCTCACATTTTAAGCATACCAAGCCACAGAAGTTCAGCTGTTATAGTTCTTTCAAGTAACTATAACTTGTGCTCTAAGGTAACTATAACTCGCGCCCTCACCATGCACAGTTTTCACATCAATAATTTTACTGCAAATGTTACAGTGATATTATCAATGATGTCATAGAAGATGTCATGACTGCTGTAATATCTGGGGTAATTAGCAGTGCATGGCGAGGGCACGAGTTATAATTATCTTAGGGCAACTTTTTCTTTTTTTTGCATTTATTTTGGGACTCAGCTGCCAACACGCCCTGAAGTGTTGGCAACAAATCAGTTCTCTGCATGAGATCAGGACTATTCGCAAAGTATTTGTGCTTCTAGATATATTAATTTGGATTTCCTCTAATATCTCGAAAAGTACTGAATGGATTTACACCAAATAACAAAAAGGATGATCTCCAGGCAAAAAGCTAAATTTCTGCCAAATTTGGTGTAATTCAAACCTGAGGTTGGGGCTGCAGAAGTGTCTTAAGACTCTATAGCAATTAGCATGAGAAACACAATTTGTGACCCCCCTTTTTCTCAGCCCCGCTTGACGAATCATGCAGAAACCTTCCATGCAAATAAGACTCTAGAGGGCACTTTTTATGAAAATGTTTGTGTTGATTTGTCAAATGGGGCAAAGATATAAGCAATTCATAAAAGGCTTTTTCCATGGAAACTAGTGAAAACTAGGTCCTAACTATAACTACTTACTGACAAGCACCAGTATATATTTATATATAAATATTCACATTTGCAGAAGAAGAAAGGCAGCACAACACTTGAGTTTTCACAGAGAATAATACTTTTATTTTATTCATAAAGTGCCGGTATGGCAGACGTGTCTCGGCAACAGCCTTCCACAGTATATAAATTACATGGTTAACCTTTCTTATTGAATGTTTGCCAGTGGTTTCAAACCCATATTTCATAGACAAGAGGGTTTTACTGTGAATTATTTCCCGTAATTCAAAGTGCTGAATTTACTATTTAAATAGATGCTTAACACATAATTTCTTTCATTTTTGTACTAGTAGAAAAAAAATACTTGTGCTGTCAATGAAAGTGCTATTCTGAGAGTATTAATTAACACACCTTACAAGCTCACTCATGCTGAGCCATCCTTGTTGTAGATGTCTACCAATGAATCTTTCTTGGTGTGTTAAAATAAACAGCGTAAAGGCAGAACCCTTTCAGCAAAAGTTACACTGCCTCAAGCTACACTTTATTTTCTTTCTTTACATATTTCTATTAATCCTACTCTAAAGAGCCAATATGCTGCAAAAGAAAAGCACATTTTAGTACACACACGTTTATAATTTGCTTATAATGTGCTTTGCAATTGAAATGTGGCTTATTGTTGCATAAAACACTTTTTAAATATTAGCACATTATCTGGAACAAAAAACACACATTACTTTAACAACTAACTGGCATATCTACAGTCTCAAGCAAACAATGAATGTTATATTTCTAAAGAGTACTAAAGTCAGTTAATACATTTGTGTAATATAATCTTAAATTGCCAACTTGTGTGCAGGTGACAGCTTTGTCGGAGCTCAAAACCCTAAAGGTTTCTCAAATTAAGCTAGACACATGTGTGTTCTGGGTTTCAGCTTTTGAAGGGGTGTATTCCAAACTCGGACTTTGGTGCTCCCCCTTGGAACCGTCACGTTAGGTTATATATCACTGCTGAAACATTCTCATAAGAATGACAGACAAAGGATCTTTTTGAATGCTTTTTGTAAGTATTAAATGTCAAAATACAGAATATATGTTACTGGTAAATTAACAGCAACTCATATAATTCATAAGTAAAAGAATTCAGTGGAATCCAGTATAAAATCAGGCATAGATTTGGCTTCCAAGATAGAGACCAAGGGTTCTCCCTTGTGAGGAAAATGCCCACTCTTGTATAGGATTTTAGACAATATGGTTCATACATTCTGTGGGAATACATAATTCATTAAGTTTAGACAAATAGGAGACAGCCTAAAAGAAACACTCTTCATCATCAACACATAGCTTTATTCGGTTACTTTCAACCATAAAAGCAAAACAACCAACAATTAAATGAAAAAGGAGATAGAAATTAGGTTAAAAAGGATAAGAATAAGATAAAAACATATATTTCAGCCTTACATAGAATTCATTCTGAGATTTTCCCACCACCAATGCACTATGGTTCGATCATTCTTATAGTTTTAGCTGTACGGTTTAGCTGATACAGTGTTAACAGAGGTGGAAACAGCAAGATTCACCCTTGACTTAGTGAATTCAGGAAACTTTCTCTGAGAACACTTTCTGCTGGCCCGTATGAATTTATTAAAGTTTAATTTAGAACCGGAATCAACAGTATTAATCACATGACAGATGATTACATTTTCTCAAGAAGGAAGACAATGGAAACACGGTTCAGTATTAGCATTATTTCAAATGATAATGCATTGTTTTTATTGACAAAGCTCTAAACCACTCATCCTGCAGCCTTGTGGGTTGTAATGTCACTAGAACCCTTCAATGGCAAAACACACACACACCACACACACACTTTATATAAAAGCTATATGTTGAGGATACTAGATGGAATTCTGAATTATGTCAAATGAGATGATGGTGTTTCCCTATTATCATAATCATTGTTTGTTGCTCTCACACTTAATCCAGTCATATTACAAAGAGGGAAATATCATTGCCAGCATTTTCTAACCCCCCCACCACATTACATTTCTCTTAAAATATTTAGGATCCTCATTCAGTATACTAATAGATGTCCAAGATGTAATACGGTGGATAGTGATCATGTGCAAGTTTTGCACTTTGCCCTGGTAATAGCTGCATCTGGAAAGAGATTAGTTATTTTGGAGAAAGAGTGAAATTGCCACTGCCATACGATACAATAGTGCTTCTGTTTGAATTTAATCAGTACATAACTCTTCAGTCAATGATGATGCAACATCTAACAAGAATTGCCACTGGGGTTTTAAAAATTATTTTACTAGAGGGTGGAAAGCTGGCACCTCACCTACTTTTGAAATATAGTAAAGTGAGTTTTGTTGAGTTGCTTTAATGAAAGAGATAATAGCAAATAAAAATTACAATCTCAACAGCTTTATGTGTCAGATAAGGTCTAGACTGTTTTAAAAACTTGATCAGCGACTTCAGAAAATTTCCCATATACTTCCAAAAGTGTGTCATCTTATTCATTTTTTTAATCCTTTTTTAGGGTCGAGCCTGCAAGACCACGCACTAGCACATGTGTCTCGCTTGTGAGACCCGGTTGTTAACTAAAAATGGCTTGAAGCCCACCTTGTGTTTACCATTTGATTGCTTGCTTGGCCCTTTTCTTTACAGCCTCGCAGTTAGTCTCTGCAGGCCTAGCATCCTTTCTGTTCCTGTCAGTGGAGCAAGGGACAAGCACTGATTGATTCAACCGAATTAGTGCCATTCCGCTGCTTCTGACATGATCCAGGTACTTCTTTTTAACTTATAGGGCACTGCAATCAGAATGCATGTGACTGGCAAAAATGTGCCCAGAAAGACAAACAAAATTGCTAAGTTTTATTTTGTATAGTTAACTCTTTTCTTTTATTTTGCCAAGTCTTCTTTTCTCACTTTACACTCATGTTTTGTTCTGTTTTTTGCTCATGGGCACTGTTCTCAAAGGATGACGATTAGCTTGTTCTAAATATTGCAAAGTGATGTTTCTTTTTATGAGCAATTTCCGAAATTATACCTTAACACATAATTATGCAGTACACCCCAAACCACCCCACTCCAATCTGCCCCACTCCAACCCCTGCCAATCCACCCCACCTCACCCCACACCAATCTACCCCACTCAGTTGAATACCCCATGCCCCAATTCTCCCAACCCAACTTCACTCTAATCTTCCTCATCTGCTCCACTACAATCCAAAACAATCTGCCACATTCCAATAAAAAACAAAATGCTCCAATCCCAAACAATCTGTCCCACTCCAAACCAAAACAATCTGCCCCACTTCAATCTGCCCCATACCAAGTCAAACAATCTGCCCCACTCCAGTCTGCCCCACTCCAATCTACTCCAATACTTAACAATCTTCCCCACTCCAATCTGCCCCATGCCAATCCAAAACAATCTGCACCACTCCAATCTGTCCCACTCCAATCCTAAACAATGTTACCCACTCCAGTTCCAAACAACTTGCCCCTCTCCAGTCTGTCTCACTCCAATCCAAAACAATGTGCCCTACTCCAGTCTGCCCCACCGCAATCCACCGCACCCCAATACCAATCAAATCTACCACAAATCCAATTCAATCCACCTCACCCCAACCCAACTCAATCAAACCCACCCCAATCCAATTCACCCCACTCCACTCAAATCCACTCCTCTCTAATACAATATACCCCACTACAGTCCACCACACCCCAATTCAGTTCACCCCTCTCCATTTCAATCCACCTCACTCTGATACAATTCACCCCATCTAGTGTACCCCACTCCAACCCACCCCATTCAAGTCCAACCTGATCTATTCCAATCCACCCGATGCCACTCTACTCCAATCCAATCCACCCCAACCCAGTTCCGTCCACCCCACTCAAGTACAATCTGTCCAGGCCCCCCACTCCCACTCCAATCCAGTCCAATCCAATCCACCCCACTCTAATCTACCCCACTCTAGTCCAGTCCACCCCACGCTAATCCAATGAATCAAATCCACCCACTCTAGTCCAGTCCGTCTCACTCCAATCCAATGTATCCAATCAACTCCACTCCAACCCGCTTACTTCAGTCCAATTAACCCCACTCTAGTCCAATCCATCCCACTCCAATCCAGTGAATCCAATCCATCCCACTCAAATCCATCCCACTCAAATCCAGTACACCCCAGTCCAGTCCAATTGAACCAACCCACTCTAATCCAGTCTAATCCACTCCACTCTACTCCATTTCAATTCACCCCACTCCAAACCACCCCATTCCAATCCAATCCAGTGTTATCACTCCAATTCAACCCACCTACCCCGATCCAATCTAATCTACCCCACTCCAATCCACCCCACTCCAATCCACCCCAATCCACCTTGCCTGATTCCAACCTACCCCAGTCCGATTTACCCCTTCTAGTCCACCCACTCCTATACAATGCACACCATCCAATCCATCGCACTCTATCCCAATCCAATCTAATCCAATCCAATCCAATCCAATCCAATTAACCCTATTCTACTCCAATCTAATCCTCCAGACTACCTCAACCCACTCCAACCCTCTCTACCCTATTCCACCCCTCTCCGCTTTATGACACTGCACTCTGTGATACTCTGACACTGAACTCTACTACCTTCTACTTAACTCTGTGACATTAGTCCACATACTCCACTCTACTCCAACAAATCCCCTCTACAACACTACTCCCCCGCTCAATTCTATGACACTCCATGCTACTAACTTTTAGCAATGGTGAACAGCGGCCAAACTGCTGCAACATGGCAAAAATACATTACCAAGCCAATGCCTCTAGTATAGGTGAGACATATTGGCTTTGCCAATGCTTGTCTAGGTCTGTGTTTTGTAATTTTGTCTTCCTTCTCATTCAGTGGAGGCTTCTGGACTTTACACAAAATATATATATTTTTTTACTGCAGGTTACCCATTTAGCTTGGATATTTTTTTCTCAAGAACCACAGAGATTATTACATGTACTTTTGTTGAGGCATATGCCAGACAACAGGGCTACACCTTTCTGACATCATAATCTTTTGTTTGATGTGGGTTCCAAAAAATAATTATTGCGGTTCAGAAATTAAAAAATTTGATTGATATTTTGACCAAGACGCATTAGACCGTATTAACTAAAACAATTTTTACATTGATGTATATAGATGTGTTACGGGGTATATACAAAAGAGAAAAATATGTCGGAGCCAGCAGCAGAGAGAATAATCTCAGAGAAACATCAATTGGTGTGTGCTTTGCAGATTCTGCGAAGACTAAAGTGACAAGAGAATAGTAGTCAATGGGAAAGGGCAGGACTGTAGGATAAAACTACGTTTTAGCAGATGTCTCAATAAGTGAAGCTCTCAACCTCGATTGATATTGGTGACGCAGAAAGTTCCAGATTATGCATGTAGCAGAGAATAAGCAGGAATGGGCTGACAACCATACTCTTTTTTCTTATTGTCTCACTCTATGTCTCCTAAATACCCCGTTTCACTTCCATGCCTCTTTGTCATTCACGCTGGCGGGTGCGGAGGAAGGCTGTTAACAGTCAAACTCTGCCTCCTGACCATGCGTCCGGTATCTCTTTTGGGTGGTCCCAGCTGGGCAAGTGCTTCCAGTACTCTGTGACTGTTTGTTGAACTGTTTACCCAAGGTGCAAACCATCTAACACAACCCAAAAAGCATGTTTGCTTTCAAAGTGCAGTAGTACTGGAAGTATTTTCAGAGTGATAATGATGAATGTGTAGTTTTAAAAGGCAAAATTAAAACTAGGAATTACTGACCTTAAGTATTGTGGACTTGCAAGGACCAGTTTCATTCCCATTCCCATCTCTGTGATTTTAACCATCTTCAATAGAAGTCAAATAAATTGTGGCCCCTTGCACCTGTTCTCCGCCAGCCTTTTCATGGTGGTGAACCTGCACCGACATCGGCCCTTTGGGATCTCTGGTCCCAGCAGAGACGGCAGTAGGATCGCGGGACTGCCTTCCAATCACGTAATGTGGCGGTTGGACCGCCACACCCACGGCGGTCTGACAGCCACCGGGAGTATGGCAGCCTGTGGACCAGCACACTCGTAATTAGGCCCTTAGTGTATTACATCAATTCATCCCAGGGCCAGCAGCACTGCAATTTTGAGTTTAAAGATACCACCCTCTTGAAAACAGGTTACTGGGTCCTGCAGGTCCTGCAGGTCCTGGGCGGCGACTGGATAGGGTGGCAGAAGAGTTTTCAACATAGGGACTGAGATATGTAATGGCTCTTCTAAGGGAGGAACAGACCAACCCCTCCCCCTCAAATAAATTGAGAACTGTTAAACGTTCTCATTCTTCTCTTGATGTCCCCTTTATCCAGCCAAAACAAAACTGATTAAATCAGCGCCAAGAGGCGCATTTTCATTGAGCTAACTCAATTAATATTATTTTCATTTCATGTACTCAATATTAATTAATAGAAGGTCTGACTTGGCGAGTGCTTTTTTAAATTGCTGTTTTGTTCACGGTTTACCCTAAGAAGTGGCTGTGCTAATCAACATCTGATGCGAGTACAGCGCAGTATTGATCAGCTTTATTTGCACAATTGATTTATTGTTTTCACCTGCATCTCAGTGGCGCTGCAACGATATGTATTGTCTTGCAGCCAAGGGGGCCAGCTTGCGAAGTTGCAACTGACTCTTGCTTTGTAGCAGTTTCAGAATTATCAAGTCAGATTATCATTTATGTTTTAATTTGTCAGAAATTCAGACATTTCTCATTTTGTGCCTGACGCCCTAACATATGGACTCAATGTTGATATATGGGTCTCATTTTCGACTTTTCATTTTTTCGCTCCGTGCCAGTGCTGACGTGCCCATTAGTGCTGAGAAATACCTGAACATTTTCGAAGATGTGTGGAAAGCTAAGACAGAGTGTCCAGAACACACAATCTGCGGGGCGTATCTGAAATTGGTTTTCCATTTCAGCGCAGAGCCTTTAGGGCTCGCATACTAATTGCTGTGAAGTGTCAGCCGGGCGGTGCTTTTGTCGTGTTGAATGCTGCTGGGAGTGTGTGCTCCTTCTAGCGGCTGAGACGGGCCTATTTCTTTGGCGGATTTCACTATTCGTCATGTGCTTCTTGCTGCTGGCAGAACAATAATACGTGTGTGCAAGCGGAAATGTTTAATTTGAGCCGGTGGTTGCAGGTGGGGCTCACTGGCACTGCTTTTTGGGGACCAGTACTTTTTTTCCCTCATCAGACTTTCAATTAACGAAAGAGAGAGAAAAACACTAACGGGTGACAAAAGAAGAAAGAGGAAAAAGGGTAAAACAGTGAGTAAAGAACAACACAAGGATAAAAAAGAACCTGATATATTGGAATAAATGCGCAGGGAGTGTCTGATGGTGGATCAAAGGGGCATGTGGTGGAATCAAGAGTGCACAGCATTGCATTCGGCAACCCCGGTATTCAGTAACACCAGCTGGGTGTTTCAGAGGAAACCCTACGGCCTGGCACTTATGGCCTGATTTAGAGTTTGGCTTACCGGGATACCCCGTCCTCCGTATTATGAACCCATTTATTCCTATGGGAATCGTGATACGGCTGATGAGATATCCGTCACAAACTTGTCCACCGAACTCTAAATCTAGCCCTTAGTCTTTTACAAATTAAGCACTGGCATGTCGTGTGCCTTAACACTTTATATGGGAACCAGGGCTTTATTTTTCATGATCAAAGTTTCCACAGAGCAAGAAAGAGAAGGGCAGAAAGAGGAGAAAGAAGGAAGAAGCGACTAAAAAGCAGTCACAAAGGGCGAAAATTAGGATAAACAAGCATCAGGAAATCCATTGTGGCTTGCGCAGGAGTCCTGCTGTAGCGGAAAACAAAACAAAAAAAGTTTACTTTCTGTATACAATGCATCTATGAGATAAAGAATTTAAAGTGTGATGATTTAGTGTATTTTTGAGTTGCAAAATTATCATTCGCGCATTGCAATCTAAGCACTCCATCCAACGTGAAAAGAGCCACCAAACAGCCACTAACAAGAGAGGAGAGAGAAGTGCTCCTCTGAGCGGAGCCAAAGCCCACTCTATTATATTTTAAAGGATTGTTAACAATAGGTGGACAGACACCTAGCTGCCAAGCCAGGTCTAAAAGTACTTGCGAAATTGTGGTCAAGAAACATGGTGAAGCATGGTGAAAGAAAGAGTCATGAGGGGGAATGAAGGTCAGATAGTGTCAATATTTGGTAACCCCAGCACAAAGGCACACCAGTATGGACTCCTAAGAAAAAGTTCAGGGCTGAACACTTGCTTTTCTCCAGAAACCTCTGAAGGATATGTGTCCTCTCTCTCTGGTTCTGTCAACTGGTGGATGGATTCAAGAAATGTAGGCCTTGGACTGAGAAGCGTCTTACTATTATTAAGCTGCTTTGTCATCTGTGGATGTGTAGTAAGGTTCAAATATATGAGCATGCAACGTCTATTGTATTTAGTAGTTTTTATGGTCACCCAAGCTTTGATGAGATTCCAGTAGACTGTCCTCTAAGTTTGGGAGACATTCTTCTGCAAGCTAATGTTGATTGTATTTTCATATTCAAAATGGTAGCTGAAGACAGACTTTCATAATTCCTTTGCAAGGATTACGACGAGGATACATACAAGTAAACTCAGGTATTATTTGTATGGGATGTCTACAGATCTCATCCTGGTATCAGTCCTCCTTTTGAGACAAGGATGATGGACGGATCAATGGATGGATGGATGGAGAAGTTGGTTTGGTAGGGTGTTTGGTAGTGCATTGAAGAACTGTAGTTTTGTGTTGGAATCAGACCGATTGTCATCTACAGCTCAATCTTAGAGAGTTATATATAGGATTCCATATTGATTTTGTATATATGAGTAGATTTGTACACCACCCGTGTAAGAAGGATACTAGAAGTAGGGTGAACAGTCTTCTTTAGGAACATGTAAAGATAGATATTTGGAGCCTAATTTAGTGAGGCGATATGTGAGGGACTTGACATACGGCTTGGCATTGCAGGCCATTAATAAATTGTGACAGTTAGTAGATTGTGCAAGAAATTAAATCTCCTTATTTCACAAGCATGGTCAGCAGAGACCGGATATAAGACTCGGCTTGACGAGAGAGTTCTTTAATGGACTCCAAGAAAAGTGTTCTTGGTCCAGAAAATTAGACTGCTGCAGTCCTTTACCCCAGTGCTTAATCACTTAAAAATTAGTGCAAGGGGCAACGGTTTTCTTAGGAGCCTACATTGGCATGCCTTTGCGCTGGGCTTACTAAATGTTCCCAGTTACAATGGCTGTGATTGGTTGGATCAGAAGTGAGCAGGTGTCAAGCTCGCACTCACTTGAAAATCAGGAACTGCAGGAACAAAGATAGTCCAACCTCTCACCTGCAGGCTAATCCCCAACACCTAAAGAATATAGAGCGTGGTTGACTAGCTCTTAGGGGGAAAGGTGTGTTAGTAGGGTGAAGGAAGGCTGTAGGTAGGCATCTCTGCTGTTGGAATGATTGGCGACCAAACTTTCTCAGGTTTCGATGCTATTCCTTGACACTGAACCCTGGCTTCCACTATCATTATGCACCCATTAAGGAAACACAGAGAAGAGGTAAGACACTCTTAATGCACATTACAGTATCCACCCAGACCCTTTCTTCTCAATCCCTAAAATCTCATTATTACCTAAAAAGGGGGGAAGTCAATAACTCAATACTTATATTAGTAGCAAAGGAATACTTTCGGATCCCCAAGAACCCCTGTTATCCCCATGGCAGCGTAGCACTGTAACAAAGTCTCGAGGAAGGCTGAAAGAATCTCAGACAACAATGTTCTTCAAACAAAATCCTGAGGCAATGTGCGTTAAACGATAGTGCAATATAGCATTGAAGTAAGGGAAATGAAGAAATCGTGAGTTAGGGCAATATGGTAATCTTCTCTGTTAAGTCTGAGTGTTGTGGTTCAGTGCACTGCCCTGAAGTGGAGAGGGAGTCGATACGACCAAAGTGAAATAAAAAAGGATCCAGGACTTTACCTTTGGGTTGTTTTTGAAGTGGCGTCAATGGCTTTCTGTTGAAGGTGCATTACTCCGTTGGGCCATCAGGGCTTGTAAACGGTAGAACAAAGGAATCAGGAAAACAGGAGCTGGTGAGAGGAGATCCTTCTCCCAGGAAAGTTTTCTGTAAAGTCAAGCATAGGAAAAATGCTGGGCATAATTTAAATAGCACAAGCCTCCAAGATGACGGCCATCACCACAACACCTTGACATACTGTGTTTTTATGCGAGATATCAAGTCCCACTGTGGCCAGTTATGCGAATGGAGGTCTTTCTTTCCTGGCAAAGTACAGGCAAGTCATAACTAACTCTTTTTGCGATTGGGCCACCCTGCAAGTAGCAATAACGCAGCTCTAAACCACCTTGTCCACATGAGCTAATTGGGTCACTAGCGATACCAGAAGGGCATGTAAAAACACAGTAATGTAATAAGAGTGGCTGGTCTGTGCCTAGGGGGTCATAATTATATGAGAATAGGGATAGCCAGCAGGAACTCAAACGGGTTGAAAACTGCGTTTGCAGTGCAAGACACAACAGCAGCGGCCGAATGGATCTCTTTCTGTTGTTACATCACAGATGTCTTGAAGCAGCATTTAATAATTTATTGAGTCAAATCTTTGTTAAAAATGGATGCCTTTCCCTCGCCAGCTGCACTAGGTCACATCTCAGATTTTGGAAAGTGCTGTCTTAGTTTTAACTGCAAATTCTTTTTTATCTGATTTCTATTCTACCCCTTGTGTCTATCATTTCTTCATCAAGTGCCTGCCCCACTTCCATCATTATCCCGTTAACTTCTTCCCACCCTTTTGTTCTCTATCATTTTACACTTGCCACAATTTGCCATGACATCTAGATCTTGTTCCTCTAATTCCTTATCTCTTAACCAGCTCAATGCCTCTTGCTCGCCCCTTTTTGCATCCTTCTCCAAATCTAATGCCAAATTTTTCTGTTACTTACTTTTTTACTTTTACCATTGAATTGATTTTTGATAACAAGAGGAAATTAAGTTTTACACAAAACTCTAAAATTCTTCTACTCTGAATTACAAAAATCAACTTGTATTCATGAATAAGCTTGTTCATTAAAAATATAGCTTTGCAGACACAATGATAGTCAGCTTTTGGCACCTTGTTACTATTGGTTTTTACTTTTCCAAAGTATTTAGTGTTCTTCTCTCCCTGGTTTTCGTTCCCACTTTTTCAGCCTTGTGCACAATTCTCAACATCTTTTTTTTCTTATTATTCTTCTCCCCTCATGCCCTTCATGTGCTGCTTTACCCCCTCCGTCTTCTACTGGCTCCTCCGTTACACCCAACCCTAACAATTGTGGTATTTTTTTAAATTGGAGCGTTCACACTAAAAATATTTATTTTTTTACTTACCCATCCTAGTGGAGTCTGCTTGCTTGGATCAATAAATAAACATTTACGGAGATGGTGCCCACATAATTCTGTAGATGTGTGCAGGCTTTCAGACACGTGTGCATGTCAGTGGAATTTAGCAACCACTAATAACCCATTTTTTAGGTTGACCACAGCAGCGTGCAAGCGCTGCTTTTCCAATGTGTTGGTAGGTATCTGGGCTTATATCCACACCCACCTCACGTCCATCACTATCACTCGTTCATGGGCTTGCCTTTCAAAAATTGTTTGTTTTCGTTGGTAACTGCTTTACATTTGTCCCTCCTTGGGGCGGTTTTGTTACCGCCTTGGCCATCGTCCGTTACATGGATAATTACACTTTTGCCGATAACTTTGACTGCGAGCAAACTTCTTTTTATTTTTGTCTCTCACCTTTGCGTTCAAGGCAGCGCTATGAATTGACTCGCTTATGTCAACTGTTATACTTTTTATTTTCAGATTGTGTGACAAGAAAAGTCCAGTTAGGAATTTACAACGCTAATAGCTCTAACTTAAGGAAATGCGAGACCCATTGCATGCAAATGCTTGTTATATTTTAATGATACTGGACAGTGCCCTGATGCTGTGCAGCACTGCCATAGCAATTGGCAAAGCAAATAATTCTCAAAGATGAGATCTATTGGCTTTGCCAATGCTTGTTGTCATTTGGGGTGGCTCAGACAAAAGATTGGAGGGAGCTGAGAATAAAATGTCAATATTGAGAGCTGCTTTGTGTGCACTTGTTCCACAAACAAGTCAAGTAACAGCGAGAATCTGCCCTTTTCAACTGCCACATGGATAGGGTCCGTCTTTGCTCCCGGCAACACAGTGACCCATGCAACATCACTTGCTTCTGCTGCTACAAGTTAAAGACTTGATTGCATGGCCCTGGTATTTGTAGAAGACTACAATGAAGCTGAAGCTTCAGACATGACACCTCTAGTGACCCATAGAGTGTGCATACATCAATGCTGAGCTTTAGCATCCGAGATGTGAGCATTTTCGACGTCTTATTTATCTAACTATGTGCTAAACCCTCTTTGAGTTTATCATTGTACACCTCATCCCTATCCACCTCTGGGGATTTAAGCTCTATAGCATGAGATAGCAATGTAATGTAGGAGTATTACACTAAATCATTCCACGCACTCACAATATCAACCTATTTTTCTCATACAAAGATGCTTCCATAATCAGTTCCTACTTTTTATAAACAGGTTGCATTGTATAGTACAAGGAGTGTTTTGTTATTCGGCCTATTTGTATATAGCTTCACACCACCATAAAGACGCTTCAAAGCGCTGAAGATCTTCCATTGTTGTGTTTTAAAGGGGTCAGCTGGTCAAAGATGTCACATTAGGTTTTACAACCCAACCAGACATAATCGAGGCGACATTCAAAAACTTTTATTGTTGGTGATAGTTGATTTTGTAACTTTGGGTGGGAGAACAAACGTTTTAGTTTCCGCTTGGCGGCCCCTTTAAGAGCTTAAAAACATAGCGGTTCATTCCACTAAACACTTCTTTTAATCGAATTGCAAATTTGGGCACGTGTTCAAGCGGAATCGGTAGCATCAAACTAGCGCCGTGGCCCAAAACAAACTGCTGATTCCTGTAATCCTTGCACAGATGAGAATTGGCCTATCTGCTGCTTGCCTAATAAAGCAACGCAAACATTACATCTAGCTGTGAATTAAATGAGATGCAGTGAAGTGTCACAGGCAGCGTCTAAATGCAAAATACTGCAGCGGAATACGAGCCCCAGAAGAAGACTGGTGTGAAGTGCAACCAAACATGACCCTTGTGCCCTTTGTGAAATGCGGGTCAGGGCACAGTGCTTCTCGGCCTTACTATTGGGTGGTGGGTGGGAGGGCTTTTCCTGTTCATAGTTAATTGTGTTCAGAAACATGAGCTTTTCTTCTCTGAATGAAAGTGGCAGAAAGGGGAGGACAATTGCTTTCTGCTTCCACATCGGATAATATGCGGAATCAGTAATTATAATAATTAACTACTTTGTGTGAGGAGTATAAGGTGATATTAAATTTTCAACTCGCTATGCGTATCAAAATGTGAGAACAAAGAACGCATACGAAGTCATTCGTTTCCGCTTTTCATTTAAGTACCCTCTTGGTATGCATGATGCACCCACTCTGGCTTGCATGACTAAATAGAGGATTTAAATCTGATTATAAAACAGCAGCGCACATTTTAGTGATAAACGGCGAAAAGAATGTCATCGGTGCTTCCAGTGGTTAATTTGGGTTCATGGAGCCTAGATAATGGTTGTAACATTCATGCCATCATATCAGCTACTCTAAGCCTGATATTGTGGACTTTATATAGGGATATAAAGTTGTTTTTGACATTGCTATGTACTTTTTAAACGAATGGGGACATACACAGTGATATATTTTGTGAAGGAATCAAAATAATTTGTCTTACCTGAAGAGCACCAAATCTCTTTTTTACAGGCGACTCGCTAGAAGATGTGAACTTGATTTGATCCAAAGAATATTAACCCCATAGAAACAACATTTCTATAAAATCTATAAACTCGTGGTAGAGCTAGTGAAACTGCTGATCCTGATGGGAGTTCAATCACTGTAGCTTCTTAATACAACCTTGGGGCTCAGCATGGGGAAAAGGGGATCAAACTATTCGTGGCAGCTCCAGGACATGTTCTACCATCCTTGGTGTCATTGATTGGTGCACAGTTTAGGCCAAACCATTTGAACCAACTATTCTGAGGGATAGAGGTACTAGGGAAGTTTCAGCTATTCCTGGCTCTTGTGATGGACATATCCTTAATACCCCTGCCACCCCACCCCATCCATCTCCAGTTCCACTTAAAGGGTTAAGGATCGTAAAGGAGAAATTCAGTGGGTCATGTGGGCTTATGCTTAACCTCCTCACACCTTATCTCCAGTTCCCCTTACAGGGTTAAGGTTCTTAAAGGAGAAAGGTTGTGGTAGATTATATATGTGGAAAACACTAACTGACCACCAGCATATTGCATCATTAGCAAAACGCTTCTTAAATAAGGGACCCTATTCACATTCATTTTTGTGCATGCTGGCAGAGCATACACCTGCTAAAAGATCTTCTTTCTGTGAAAATTCCTAAAACCTGCTCTTGAGCTGTGGGTCTTTCCTCTTGTAGGCTGGTCTTATGATTGTGGATGACCTGCCACTATGGTGCATTCTCCTACAATCATAAATGTAGGGGTAGGAGAGTGAGTATTAGGGGGATGGTGGTTAGCCATGAAAAATGTGCTGACCACCAACACCTTTGTTTGCTGTTGGCAGGCAGTTAGTAGAGAGTTTCCCATCGTGGGAGTGCATACAAATAGATTTTTATAAAAAGCTAAAACAAGAGCTTTTGTAAAATTCAAAAGGAAGGGGTGCTTTGCTGTGGTTTCTGAGGATGTAGGAGAAGGCCTTTTACAGGGATTTCCCCAAGTAATAAAAAGGTAAAAACAAAAACATGATTGTGTCCATTACCGCAAGCATACTCCGGTGGATGTAGGGCCACGTGGCATTGATCATTGCACATCGAAGACTGAAGACTAATATGTAAATTCATATCAGCATGTTGTACCCCCGTTCGAAGAATGCCAAGACATTATCATACTTTCTCCTGTCAAAACTTATGAAAACGTTTTATTTCGTCCAGATACTATCTGGTATATTGAAGTTGAAATGATAAGACAATGATTATCTTCAAGGCAATTGCTGCTGCATTGATAGAGTAATGGGGACTGCCAGTCGCATCTTCTCTGTAGATAGAAAATGGAGCAAATAAAAACCTATATTAGACTCCTTTTTACTTGTAAGACAGTGTAGGCAGTACTTTTGACATATCCTTTTACTGGTATCGTGATGGGTCATAGGAAACATGTTCGTTGCTTGAAAGACCAATGGAGGAAATCACATCTTCTGAAACGTTTCTATATCCAGGGATAATGAGTAAACAAACAAAAGTAACTGATTGCAACCTGCACAGCTGGCATTAGATTCTAGATAGCTATGTAGCACCAATCCACTTAAGTATTTGCAAAGTGCACGTGATAGATCTTATAGTGGTCTTGTATGTTTTGTTATCAATTATTAATTTCCTTTACACGTTTTTACCTGATGCACTTTACATATTTATTTCTTTTATGGCGTGTATTTGGTCTTGGATTTGATTCACAATCTTATGAAAATACATCTTGTGATAGTGCCTCCCGTTTGGGGGAAGTGAACAACTTTGGGCTCCACTTGTGCTGCTGGCTTCCTCAGCATACAAGGATGTCCTGACATGGTAGTTAGTATAAGAGGTAAAGGCCTCACTGGCTCTGGTTGTCGATTGTGAGTACACTTCCCTCAAGTGAGATAGCCCTCCATTGCTGCTCTCACACTGACTTAAAACACACTAATAGATGGTGGCCTCATGATGTTGTTTCACATAAGACACCTGCACCTCCAGATGGGCTTCAGCAGACCCAGACACCGCCCTTTTTAGGGTCGAGCCTGCGTTGCATGCGCTCACGCATGCGTATCGCAGCGAGACGCTTTAGTATTTAGAAAAGGGCTCGGAGCCCTGTCAACTTCACGTCAGTGTTTTTTATTGGTTCGTGGGCTTGCCTAATAAAATCTGCTTGCTTTCATTAGTCGAAGGCACGCATATGTCATGCCTTTTCCGGTAGCTAGCCCTCCTCGAGCGCAGCGACCAAGTACAGAAAACATGCGAGGCTCGCTGTTTTCCATTGGGCTCGTGGACTTCTTTTTCTCTAATTTACGAGCGCGATCTCGCTTGGCAGAAGACGAGCGCTTTACATAGTTAATTTCACTTTTTCGGGTTATGTACATAAATGCACTTTTGCCCGATAGGTGAAAAGTCTGGTTAGGAGTTTACAACGCGATCAGCTCTAACATGAGCAAACACGAGACCCGTTGCATTGTAAATGCTTGTTAGATTTGTAGCAGAAGCTATTCCACTATCACTGAATGCCTAGATCCTTTGTGCTACTGGATGACAGAAGGCTATTGCAGCCAGAACAGATTTAAAACAGAGGCCTTGATGTTTGGTAACAATAGGAAAGCAACTCATCATACATTGTAGAATATCCTCACCTTGGATTCAAAGATATATCTTTCTCTCTAGCTATAGGCAGTAGCCTGGGGAACCAACTGTTAAACTCTTCTTTCCTGAATGGTTTTCCTAGAAGCCACCCACCAGGTGGTGCTAAAAAGAAGCACTAGTCATGCTATGTTTTAATTACTGCAACATAATCTACTCATGCATCTCTAAAGATTCCTGAATGCTTATAAAAAGCACAGTGCCAGAAGGCCAGTTGGTACCTTAAAATGAAGTAACAAAAAATCCACGCCAGAAGGCCAGTTGGTACCTTAAAATGAAGTAACAAAAAATCCACGCTAATGTTGGGGATGTGCAGATGTGGGTAGTCACTCGCCACTTCACAAATGTATTTTTTTTACATTTTCCAAGTTTTGTTTAGAGCAAAGTGTGCTAATTTTGGCAAAGAAAGTGGGAGATTCAGTAGCCCTTTGCAAACCGTTCCTCCCACCACAACGGAGGCTGCAAGAGGACTTCCGCCACTCAAGAGCAGCCCCCTTCTCCTTCCTTTCCACCTGGTCCTGGTAAGCAAGCCTGTTCATCCCTTGCACACTGTCCTGATGGTCCAACACCTGACCTGTGTCAGTCCATGGCTGTTGTTCAGTCGCAGGATGTCTAGCCGTTGAATGGCTATTAAATGGGACATTGCCTCTTCAAAGACCTGAAACTTTACCTCTTCATTGAAATAAGGTTTCAATGAATTCAGCTGACATTGCGTACAATGTTAAAACTTTCACCTGCCCCTACATATAATCATGCATTGGCTTCAGCAATGGTTAGAATACATGTTTTTGAAAAGGTTAACACACATATGTCATTCTGGTTTACTTGGCTAAGCTACCTCTTAAAATTGTCCATTCACTAGGCTCCCATGACTACTCGGAAGTCCAAACATAAAAACGCATTTAAAACCTGCCACATTAGATCCAGCACAGAGGAAGCCCTCAGAGAGTGAAAGTGGTTTTCCAATTCTAATGATGCATAAAGATCTGTTTGAATGATGGGGTACTGCATCCAGGCCAAATGCACGTCTGTATTACTACTAACGTCTTGCTTGCAATTTTGGGAAATATCTTTTGCTTTAGAAAAGTTGACTGCCTTTTGTAAGTGATACAAGTTGCACTTTCTAGTAGGAAAAGGCTTAAAATTACTATTATTATTATCATTAATAGTAATAATATTAACAGTAATGAAAACAACTTGTTTTTATATATCACTTTGAATCGCTCTTCTGTGGTTTCTAAGACCGTAAGTAAAAGGAGTTATTATTATTCGTTTAATGGTACATCATTCCAGAAGTACTTTTATGAAGTGATAGCACAACCGTCCTCCTTAGGGCAACATGAATCACACCCTTAAAGTGCTCGTTGCCAAAGCTAGTCGGTCTGTCGTTGGTAAGGTGATGCAATAGTTTTTTGTACCAAAGACATATATTACATAAATAAAAGAACAGATCAATGAAAAAAATACTGCTATATAAATGTGGTGGACACATGCTTGTAGTACACATTTTAAATAAAAAAAAATACCCATCGTTTACAATTTTAATAGAACAGTACAGGTGCCTCCTAGCCGCAGGTGCACTTAGAAATGGCATACAAACCCCTTTTCGGTTTAATACACATCACAGAAAATGTGATTTTTATTGACAAAAAAGAAAATATATTCTTGGATCTGAATTCCTGTAACCTAAAGACCTGGTACAAACACACACGGAGGACTAAAGGTAAAATTATAAATAATGGGGGGAAAACACCGACTAAGTAAAGTAGTGCCCCACCAGCTCTATCACTGAATTGCACTTCTTTTTAGGTGGATGGGCACATGTGATCAGGTCCAACACTGTCATTCACTGTGAAGAAGAGCCAGTGGCTGAAATGGGCTGGCCCATTACCACCTGACCTGTGCTCTGGTTGTTGAAAACAAAATGTGAATATCAGTTGACCAGACTGCATGAAGAAAGCTGACCAAACGCCCCTCTTTACATGAATGCAATTAGTCTTTCTTATTTTTATACTATTACATGAGTCTCGCGAGGTAGCTAAAGGTGACTCCAGGCCATACTGAATATCATAGCATGTGGTTGTCCGCATGCTGGGAATAGCTCTGCAGATCCCTTGTCAAAAAGCGTTTTTCTTTCTACTATAATACCAACATGCCCTTTGGATATTGTATGTGCCCCTAGTATCAAATCGTTGTCTTGGGGGTTTAAAGCACGCCTTCAGGAATGTGTAGCAAAGCAATCAATATTGCCTGTTGCTTGCTGACCCTGGCCTTTCACGCAATCTGCTGGGTCATTGCGCTAGAAACACTGTGTATCGACTGTTCCTGTTTCACAGCCCTCGCGCCCCTCGTAAGAGCTCTGCCCTTTTGAGCAGGATTAATGTGGCGTGGAAAGCAGGACATGCTCTGCATACTGATTTGCCAATTGCGTAGTAGCCGCTGACATTTTATAATGAGGGGGCCAGCCCTAATGATGCATTCCAAGTTCATTAATCTAGAACTTCGGAAAATGGGAGACTTTTGGAGAAGCAGTCAAAGTAGTAGTAGAAAATATACATAAAATATATATATATTATCTGCTTATAAATTTTAGAGTTTGCCTGGACTTACAGCAGGCTACATTTCTTTTCTTCTCCAGATAATGGCAGATCACGTAATAAGTTTGTTATATATCTCTATCTATATCTATACACACACAAACACACACATATATATATATATTTGCTCTCTCTCTCGCTATATATATCTAAATATATATACAGGGAGTGCAGAATTATTAGGCAAATGAGTATTTTGACCACATCATCCTCTTTATGCATGTTGTCTTACTCCAAGCTGTATAGGCTCGAAAGCCTACTACCAATTAAGCATATTAGGTGATGTGCATCTCTGTAATGAGAAGGGGTGTGGTCTAATGACATCAACACCCTATATCAGGTGTGCATAATTATTAGGCAACTTCCTTTCCTTTGGCAAAATGGGTCAAAAGAAGGACTTGACAGGCTCAGAAAAGTCAAAAATAGTGAGATATCTTGCAGAGGGATGCAGCACTCTTAAAATTGCAAAGCTTCTGAAGCGTGATCATCGAACAATCAAGCGTTTCATTCAAAATAGTCAACAGGGTCGCAAGAAGCGTGTGGAAAAACCAGGGCGCAAAATAACTGCCCATGAACTGAGAAAAGTCAAGTGTGCAGCTGCCACGATGCCACTTGCCACCAGTTTGGCCATATTTCAGAGCTGCAACATCACTGGAGTGCCCAAAAGCACAAGGTGTGCAATACTCAGAGACATGGCCAAGGTAAGTAAGGCTGAAAGACGACCACCACTGAACAAGACACACAAGCTGAAACGTCAAGACTGGGCCAAGAAATATCTCAAGACTGATTTTTATAAGGTTTTATGGACTGATGAAATGAGAGTGAGTCTTGATGGGCCAGATGGATGGGCCCGTGGCTGGATTGGTAAAGGGCAGAGGGCTCCAGTCCGACTCAGACGCCAGCAAGGTGGAGGTGGAGTACTGGTTTGGGCTGGTATCATCAAAGATGAGCTTGTGGGGCCTTTTCGGGTTGAGGATCGAGTCAAGCTCAACTCCCAGTCCTACTGCCAGTTCCTGGAAGACACCTTCTTCAAGCAGTGGTACAGGAAGAAGTCTGCATCCTTCAAGAAAAACATGATTTTCATGCAGGACAATGCTCCATCACACGCGTCCAAGTACTCCACAGCGTGGCTGGCAAGAAAGGGTATAAAAGAAGGAAATCTAATGACATGGCCTCCTTGTTCACCTGATCTGAACCCCATTGAGAACCTGTGGTCCATCATCAAATGTGAGATTTACAAGGAGGGAAAACAGTACACCTCTCTGAACAGTGTCTGGGAGGCTGTGGTTGCTGCTGCACGCAATGTTGATGGTGAACAGATCAAAACACTGACAGAATCCATGGATGGCAGGCTTTTGAGTGTCCTTGCAAAGAAAGTTGGCTATATTGGTCACTGATTTGTTTTTGTTTTGTTTTTGAATGTCAGAAATGTATATTTGTGAATGTTGAGATGTTATATTGGTTTCACTGGTAATAATAAATAATTGAAATGGGTATATATTTTTTTTTGTTAAGTTGCCTAATAATTATGCACAGTAATAGTCACCTGCACACACAGATATCCCCCTAACATAGCTAAAACTAAAAACAAACTAAAAACTACTTCCAAAAATATTCAGCTTTGATATTAATGAGTTTTTTGGGTTCATTGAGAACATGGTTGTTGTTCAATAATAAAATTAATCCTCAAAAATACAACTTGCCTAATAATTCTGCACTCCCTGTATATATATATATATATGTATATATATATATATAGAGTGCTTCATAATGCATTTGTGCTGCCTCTGAGTGCTGTAAATAGCAGATGTTTCTAACAAAGCTCGTCATCTGAATTCAGCCTTTGCACTCTATAGACGACTGCAGCACGCTAGGAGGATGTCAAAACCATGTGATGGCGCGCATCATGAAGGCATGGGTCAATATAGGGCCAGCAGTTTGATTATGCAACCCCTTGCTGGTGAGTATCTCAGGAAAGCAGTGTGGTGTAGAATCGTGGTACCAGGAGGCAAGAAGCAGGTACAGTAAAACATGCTCCCATACCGCTTCAGTGAATATTGTAGTCATGCTAGATTACAAGGCAGAATTGTCGAAGAGAGAGAGAGACTGTGCAGAGTCCTTCTGGATTCAATACAATTGGCAAAATCTTTGAATTTTTCACCAAAAAGCATTTACTTCTTAAGTTATGGAGTTTTATTAAAAGTTTTGTAAAGCTCTACATGTAGTTATTTCACAGTGGAGTTTACAAGAGAAATATATAATGAAGGGGAAGTTATAGAGTGATCTGATGGGTTAGTAACTGTGTCTGATGTTCTGCAACTGCACTCTCCTGATTTTGTGCAAAGTTCAGTTGAAAGCAAGTCTAAATAGTTCAGTTTTCATTCGTTTCGTAAAAAGCCTATAACGGTGCGCTTTGTTCATATGGGGGAGGAGCGTTCCACATTATCAGGCCTATTAAGACAGACCTTGTGTTCCCCTGCTCAAGAAGGAACACATCAGAGTCCCCCCCCTTTAAGCACCCCACCCGCTACTTACTTTCTAATGCTACAGTCACATTAGGATTTGTGCACCATCACAAAGCATATTGTGGCAAAGGCCTTGTATCTCTCACAATGCTCCAACAAAAAAACATTTGCTCAATGACACCCATTTGATTGGCCAAAGATCACTCTAGCATCCGAAAGGATGAAAGAGGGAGGAAGATCACGGAGTAGAAAAGGCCCTAGACTTTGGAACGCCCTGAGTTTGAACTTCAGATCTTAACTAGGCTCTCATAAAACCTGCTTTATGTCAGCATAATCTATTATACTTTCGATAATTTTGCATTGCTCTTGTTTCACAGGATTCCTGAAGTAACTCCATTGTGCCACATCTTACAACTATGCACCATTCCCGTTAAAAAGTTACCAAGAAAGCAAAGGAACAACATGAACAGCAATGTGAGCCACTGTTTTCATTGAGTTTTTGGTTTTTTCCACATCTTTTAGCACGAAATGCATTCGTGTGTCCAAAGAAGACATAAGGATGCAATCGATGCTAAAAAGCAGCAAAAAAGTCGTATTTCACATAATTATTTGTAGTTTGTAATTGTAATCCAATCCAATTATATTTGATCAGAAAACTAAACTACTTTCTTCAGCTGAACCCAACAACACAACACATGGATAGCAATCCAGGACTTTCTGACATGCTAAGTTAACCATCCATCTGAACTATAACCTTCCTTCCCTATAATTCATCTGCATTATCCTTTGCTTGGTCAGGCCCTAAAGTAAGGGAATGGAGACACCTAGCGCTTTCATAACTTTTAAAAAAATGAATACATAAATAAATACATACCCAGGGATCTACCATAATGTTTCCTTCTCTTGAAGGACCATTGCTTGATATGATTGGAAGATGATGATTGCCAGTTATTTGTTCATTTTTAGTAATTAATTCTGGGTCGCTGTTGGCCAAAATGACATTTGTGCTTTTTACATAGAACAAAGAAACCTGGAACAAACCCTACACTTTACAGTGAGATCAAAATATAAATTAATGGCTCCAGCAGTTATAAACATAAGAGTAACCTGTATGGTTGGGGGGTTGAATCGAAGCTGAAATAACAACTCTAAATAGGTGAGTTTGTTAAGGAATAGGAGTTAAGCGCTAGTCTGAGAGCTGGAGAGAGGAAGGAATTGGACAAGTAATGTGCATCGAAATATGCAGAGCGATTGGTTCAGTGGGAAAGATGGGGAGGGTAGAAACCAGTCATTGCCTAGGTTTGGTCTCCAAAGATAGTACAAATGTAAACATTTCTGGAATGTGGTGTGGGTTCTTAAGTTTCCTGCTTTTAGGGCAAAGTGACTTTACTTGTCAGGCCATTTGTAACTTTAGTGTCGTAGGAGAGAAGACCGTAGAAAATACAAAATCTTAGCGTTCAAGCAAAGCTAAAGGAAAGCAATCCTATTTTGCATATTTTCACTGCAGTTGGTTCTCGAGCTAGAGTGCAAATCGTTACCCCTCACCACCTTTATTATCACCCTTCAGTCCACCACCATTGCCACCATTGACACTCCTATGACAACTAACGCCATTCCCAACACCACCTTTTCCATGATAACCACCAACATTATCATCACCACCAACACCACCATTCCAAACATCACTATTTCCATTACAACCAACAACTTTATCACCACCACAGCATGTTTGTGCCTCTGTTCTCATGTTTTATGTCATAAAAGCCAGACCTACTGGCTTTGGCAATTTTTGGAAATATTGTGTATCGGTCCCACAAGAGTACTGGTGTTAGCACTTTAATGTAGTCTGCACATGGACGGCACAAACCTACATCAGAATGGACTGTTTAATCCTTCATATACAAGAAACACCAGCAGTTCATGTGGACTGCCAAAAGATAAATTACTTAGGATTATTGTTCTCTTGGCTAGCATAGTTATCTAATGCATTTCCTCAGAGGGTAGCAAAGATGGATTGATGTGCATTACCAAGGTCCACAGAAGTTTAATGTAGTTGGAAACAAAACAAAGTATCAAAAGGGAAAAGCTGAATCAGTAGTATCCTTTGAGCGGAGATAAGAAGAAAAACTCACGGAAATAAACATGACAAAAATAGAATAAGGAAAAAACACTCTACAGCTGTTTGTGAGGAATGACTGTGGTCCAATATCATGATGTTGGTTGTTCATATGGTTTGTTTTTTTAAGTGGTAAGAGTGTACGCCATACACCAGGAGTCATATAATGTCTTCAAATGGTTCTCTCTCGGATTTCTTGAACAAGCATTTGCAATGCAATAGGTCTCGAATTTACTTGAGTTAGAGCTATTGGTGTTGTACATGCATAACTGGACTTTCCTTGCCACATAAATTGGTCAACCCTGCTGCTTAATTTGGTCCTTTCTGCTGCATAATTCCAGTGGCCCTCCATATAACTACAGCACTTCCATTTCCTTCTTCCTCTATTTGGAGCAGAAAATGAAAATATTGCCATTATTAATTATATTTTTTAATACTATTGTTTTTTGGGGTGCCCTTTTCCTAGCGTGGCAACCCAGAGATGATCTAGACAGAAAGAGCACATCATGCGGTGAGTTATTGGCAAAAATGTTTTGTAAAAAAATTGGCCGCAAAGCATTATGGGGCCATTTCTGAGTGTAGCGAATATTGTAGTATCTTGACTGTAAAGCTCAGGACATCCCCTAGTGAGCACCACTATAAAAATAACATTTGTAAGAAAAATTGTCATGTAACCATGTAGTCAGCCCCTAGAGAGCATAACCACATGAAAACAGAATGTCAGAGAGTAAGAATAGAAGGCCTAGTGCAATACTTTTACAAACAAGGACCTTAAACAACAAACTACTCCCAGCTGTAAATAAAAGTTCTAGCCATAAGGGAGCTCAAAAGAACATTGAATGGTGGGTGAGGTTACTATTTTGGGGACCCTGAGGTGGCCTAGACAAAAAGAACAGGTCGTGCTGAACAGATTTGTGGTGGTCCCATTGTCATAGGACTGCCACAGGCTGAGTTATGGGCAAACATGTTTTAAAAAAGAAATGCCCTGCAAACCATTATGGGACGCGCTTCCCAATTGCAGTTATTTTTGTAGTATCGACTCTTCCGCTTTGCGGGGTGAGCCACTTTGCAGATTTCGGTGGTTTTTTCTGTGTTAAATCCTCCAGTTTGTATATTTCTCAACTGCTAAACTTAAGTAGTACTCACGTAAAGCACTCCTCAGATCGAGGTCGGCTATATGAAACTTCACGTGGTCATGTAAAGCGCTCCTCCAATTGAGTTCGCGCCATATGAAACTTCACATTCACAAAGAAACAGCGAAATGCCCAAAACAAGGAAGAAGAAGAAACAAAATACAGCCAGGCAGCATCAAGAGGGGAGACAAAAGAAAGAAAAAATTGTGTGCCACACTGAGCTATATGGCCGATCGTGCAATAATCTATGCAGCAGTCTCCAAGGCACAACAAAGCGGGATAAACGTAAAGCATTTAACTACAAATTCAAGGGAATTTTGAAAGGCAGGCCAAGGAACAAATGAAAGTGATGGGTGCGAGATGGCCGTGTTGCAAGCCCACAGATGTAGATTACAACATATCGGGAGTCAACGCTTACACGCTGCCTAGTTTCAACCTAAAATGTGATGTCCCATCGATGTATTAGAATGAAATAACTAGGTGTACTGTACTCCAGAACTCGCACTTTACATCTCAAAAGTTGTGCGTCTCAGACACTGAGCCCTTTAAATTTTAGGCAGCCTCACCTCCCCCGCTGACTAATTCAGTCTTACATCTTTGAAAGAAAATGTATATCTGATAGTTTGTGGTTCAAAAAGTGCAAAACATCACTCGGGTGGACTGGATTCTTGGTATTAAGAATTATGAATGCACCCCCCTGCATTGTGATGTGTGATAAGGTAACGCTTCTCCCCTGTGGACCACTATTGTCCACCGTGACTCTTTTGACTTTCATCACCTTGGCATCTGCGCCTCAGAATGTATTGGCGCTATATGGCAGTTACCTTCCTGGGAAACATTCCAGCCTCTTGGTATTCACCAGGCATCAGTTACAAAAAACCCATATTGTCTGTGAACAAAAACCTTTTTGTGGGCTGAACAGGCAAGAAATAACTTGAAATGACTAAAGCACTGTAAGGATACTATTGGAATGCATCCATCTTGAGAAGGTGCTCCACAGGTGACGACAACCAGGCAGTGTGACTGGGGCTGGCAGGGATGAGGGGGAATAATCCAACCTTTCTACTACAATGCTGACCACTACTCCAGTGCAAAAACATTGAAGAGAGCTGCTTTAGATCAGACATTGAAACGTTCCCTCTCCACAGATTAGCAGATAAATGTACGTCATTTTAATACAGACAGTCGCATAACAATACTTAAATGGGCAGTTTCATGACACTACAAGGGGGATTTTTGGGACACTTGGAAGTAGGGAAGGAACATGAGCTGCTGCCCCACTGATAAGCACTGAATATCTCCAGAGTGAGAAATCTTCAAATTCTAGGTACAAAGTATGAGCATCATGAAAACCCCCCCAAAAAAACAAAATCCCTAAACAAACAAACTGGAAGTGTGCTTTACCAGTCAAACACACTTCCTGATTTTCTGTCAATGGCATGCTGGTTAATAAGTCCGCTCCATCTACTGATAAAGAAACAAAAACCCTAGTGATGAAGGAAGTAAAGAGCAGAAGAGCCAGCGCAGTGTTACCTCAGGGTGTGTGGACACCCGGCAGGCAGTGATGATGCTGCAGAGCGGCGACTGGAATCTGCGGAGGGGGAGGAGAGTGCTCCTGCAGCTCCTCTTATGAGGTACCTCGTCCATCCCCTCATGGAGTACCATTTACTGCTACTTTAATAATGAAAGTCAGAAGCCTCAGAACCTGGCTTGTCCTCAGTCTATGGAGAAAAAAAAGACCAAATCTGTGTTCCTCTATGAATTCCCCACGGTTCTATTTGCTGCAGATGGATAGATTCAGACAAAAATAAACTAATATCTTTTGGGGGTTTGTCTTTATATATATAGTCCAATGTTCAATCATGACATCAATATAGAAGCTCAACACACATGGAAAAGACTAAGGAGGCAGCAACTGAAAAATATATAAATTTATTCTATGACTTTGTAGAACTCAAAAACTATTTTCTAAGGGGACACACCATATTCAGATGCTTAAAAAGAGCAAGTGAAAGACAGGCTACAAATAGGAACAACAAAACTAATGACACCTATATACACATAATACACATATTAAAAAGCATTGTTGGAGCAAATGCATAGTGAAAGTACTATTAATAGATCTTGTGGATGAGTCCAATTGATCATATAAGAGTCTACATTTCGCCCCCCCAATTTGTAAGTCAAAAGAACCACCCTCTGGATTAACGTGTTCTGGCTACTATTTTTGTCAGTCTGAGCAACCAGGCAATATGAGCAAGGACAGCTGTTTACTGTAGAAACACTGCAAAAACAGTGCTTCAAAAATCCAGTCTACAACTAATATAAACAAGGTCTCCCTCCAACGACAACAGATGCCTGATGATAAGAAGCATTTGCAATGAAATAGGTCTAGCATTTTTTTGAGTTATTGGCATTGTAAATTCAGAACTGGACTTTTTTTTGCTATATAAATTGCTCAGCCTTGCCTCATAATTTCGGCATTTCCTGCCATGTTTTGATGGTCGTTGGAGGCTACTGACATCAGAAATCATAATCCCTTGAGGAGAGACAAGAAGATGACTGCACTACCCCGAGTTGTGTAAACATCTGAACAGAAATTGGAAAATAAGGCTGGAAAAGTATTTTTCTTTTCATGTTAACAGAATGTAAAGTCTTGCAAGCATTTTTGCTGCTCATTTCACCAAAGCTCAAATGAAGTTAACAATAGCAGAGCAGCCTGAGGATATTTATGGCCCCAATAAAGGAGATAAGCAATGTCCTGTGTGCGTCTGTCTCTGAGGGCTGTCAGGGAGGGGACGTGGCTAGAGAGACTCGAGATGCGAGGCTAAGCGAGTTTCACATCATTGCTTCTAGGTTTAGCTACATTCTACTAGAAAGGGCATATTGTGTTTTTCGTTACTAGTGAACTAAACGACCAGGTGTTTCTTTTGTAAACTAAGGTTATTTTAGGAGCCAGAGGTAAACAAAGACAGCACTGGAATAAAGCCAAAACAGAATCCTGCAAAAAACACACAGGCAGCTATCAGCCTAGAACACCCACAGTCAAAGGGGAGCACCAAAGAAACAACAAAAATAGTCCACCACAGCAACAGATAAAGAAACCAAAGAGAAATAATACAGTAGTTGGTCACTGCTCTGAAACAGAAAAAGGAGAGAGAAAACAGCAGAACTGACCACTAGCGAACAAGAATTTTTAAAGGACTCTGCAACCAACAAATGAAATTGCTTTAAGCCATAAGAAGTATACTAAAAGTATACACGAGGTCGAACGCTTATGCTTGACCTAAAAATGGGACAGCATTGCTAAAACTCTTTCTAACTCATTTCTCCCAAGAGTGAAATAGGACTTTTACTTCATGGTGATGTAAATATAGTGATCCAGACCATATGGCAGATTTTCACACCAGGGCAAACACGAAGGAAAGAGATTGTGAAAACTTTGTAACACGTATTGCTTAGAAAACATTTTTAATGATTGGTAGAGATTTTCACAACCAAATCCTAGTCAATGAACAACACTTTTGAAACAGATGCAACTACTTTTACAATGTTTTTGTTGTTTATGTAAAAAAAGAAAACAAGCGATTTGGTTTTGCCTCAAAGGTTGGGTTTCACTTTTGCAAAGTGGGAAAATACAGCTGGCTACACCGCCCGGAGGGTGATGTAGAGGGGACACCATCTCAATGTTGCTCTCCTGCTAGATAAGGATGGCAGTTTTGTTCAGTGAGGGCTACCTTAGGTGGCGGAGAGTTATCCTTTATTTATTTATTCATTTATTTATTTTTGCAATTGTTTATAGCGCAAACATGCAGCGGAGGCATCAGAGCACTTAACAACACACTGAATACAGGGTTGCAGTGGGTTACATTAATATTAGTTGAACTCAGTGTATGTATACAAGAATTACCACAAGAGACACAACAATAAGGCAGAGGACATGAACAGTTAGACAAAGGCAGAGCAAGGCACATTTGGACAAGAAAAATAAGTCTAGTTGAGGGAGAATTAACCAAGATGTCTATCAAATAGGAGGAGCTTGATGTCCTTTTTGAAGGCTGATAGGCAGGTGGTTATATGTAGTGAGGGAGATAGAGAGTTCCAAATTCTAGTGTAGCTGCCAGAGGACTGATTCATATATCGTTCTCGCCTGAAGGTGGGGGGGCTTTCCAGGAGCAGTGATTGGGCATTTCTGGAACCTCTATATGCTCCGGAAATTTTCAGTTTTCCATTTAGGTAAGAGATTGCGGAGGAGTGCAGCGATCTGTGGGTGATGCAAACGATTTTGAATTGGGCCTGCTCTTCAATGGGGAGCCCATTGAAGGGTTAGCAGGGCAGGGAAAATATGATAAAATTTCTTGAGACTCAGATGAACCATGCTGCAGCATAAAGTGTTGCTCTCAGTGGGCCAATGTGAACTTTAGTAATGCCTGAGAGAAAGGCAATTCCATACTCTAGTCTAGAGAGAATCAGAGACTGCACCACTGTTTTGAGGTCTTGTTCCGGAATCAATTGTCAGATGCCCTACAGCTGCCTCATTTGGTGTTGTGTGCTTTTGGCATGGCTGCTATGTGGCTGTAAAGGATTGAGATGACTGTCCAGGGTGATGCCGAATGATCTGGCCCTTGTGACAATGGCAGGGCAGCCTACGAAAGCAGAAAGTTGGCCATCCATTTTTCATTTGGAGGTGAGTTCAAAAGAAATTCTGTTTTAGTTGGGTTGAGTTTTAAATAGTGGTTGGTCATCCAGTTTTGAACTGAACCTTTGAGAGTGTATTTGAAAGCAAGGTAACTTCGTCCGGGGATGAGCTCTTCAAGTATATTTGGGCATCGTCGGCATAGAGGTGGAAAAGAATGCCAGAGTTTCTGAGAATCACACATAGTGGTTCTAGGTAGAGGTTGAAGAGGGTTGGTAAGGACACCTTGGTGAACGCTTACTGGTTTTGAAAAGAGTAGCCCATTTTCATAATTTGGGAATGGTTGGATAGGTAAGAGGAAAACCAGTTAAAGGCCAAACCCCGACATCCCCTCCGCAGTTCAAGAATATGAAGGAGGACACAATGGTTGACGGTGTTGAATGCAGCTGATAAATTCAGTAGGACCAAGAGGCAGGAGTTGTCAGAGTTGAGTAGTCTAACGGAGTCATCTACTATTTAAGGATAGCAGTTTCTATAGTATAACCCTGGTGGAAACCTGATTGGAGAATATCTACGAGGTTGTTTGTTTGGATGTGTGTGTCTAGTTTGAAGGCTACGCAGCTTTCAATGACTTTGCCTAAAAATGGGAGTGTGGAGAGTGGGCAGTAGTTGTTCAGGTTCCCTGGATATAGAGGTTGTGTTTTTAAGATCAGAGTGATTTGACCCATTTTTAGTCATTCAGGGAAGAGGCGCTGATTGACAGAGGTATTGACCATGGTGGTCCATATGGGGAGTCGGTGTGAGGCAAGAGATTTGCTGATAGACCCTAGAATAGCGTCTTGATGATGGTTTGGGGGTTTTACTTTGGAGATTGGTAGTTGTAGGTCCTGCTCGGAGATTGGAGAGAAAGAGGACTATAATTATATTGCTTTGCACGGTAAAGACTCAACTGTTCCCAGAGATTCATTGATGGGAAGAGAAAAATGGATGTCTCTGACTTTTTTAGCAAAGAAGTCCACAAAGTCATTGCTATAGGCCTTGGATGGCTTAGGAGCCAAAGTGATGGTGGGGTTAGAAGACTGTGCAATAACCTCAAACAGGTGCTTTAGTCTATTTTTTGTGGAATTCCCGAGGGCTCTGATATGGGAGGATTTGGCTCTGAGGATTTCTCACTTTGCAAAGCTTAGTTATACTCAGGAAAGATGGTGCTTTTCTCCATCCTTTTTCATATTTTCTGATGAGCTTTCATTCTTCATCAAGCTCTATAGAGAACCAGGGCCTAGAGGGTTTTGGTCTGGATAATTTGCACTTCAGTGGTGCACATTTTCCAATAAGGGATTCCATGCAGGAGCTGAACTTATCAGTGGCCTTGTTGATGTCAAGATGAAGTGTGGGAAAGGCCATGGTGGCCATGGCTTCTGTGTCAAGGTTGGATGTGTCTCTGAACCATTTTTTTTATTTTTATTGGGTTGCCCATATGTTTTAGTGTGAGAGCCAGTTAGAGAGAATGGGATCTGCATGTGATCAGGCCAGTCAACTGGAATGGGGTCATATGTCTTTCGGTAGGGGGAATTGGAGATTATCAGATCCAGAATGGTGCCTTTGTGATGAGTAGGTTTAAAACAGTGTTGTTGGAGATCATTGGCTTTAAGAAAGGAGGCAAAAGTGTCCACTTAACTGTTGCCCATGTCTCCCAGTGGATGTTGAAGTCACCAAGGAAGATGTTGTCACAGCTGATCAGTTGAGAGGTGAAGAAATCTATGCATTCCTTGATGAAGGAGTTGTTTTGACCTGGTGGATGGTAAATCAAATTCAATCTGAGGTTGGAGGTGGTGGATGTGGACAGTTCCACCGTCAAGGTTTCAAAAGACTGAAAGTGAGTCTTTGGGAGGGTTCCGCATTGCAGAGAGTTTCCATGAATGAGTGCGAGACCTCCGCAGTGTCTATCTTCCCGGTCACGACACAAAGTGGAGTAGTTGGAGGAAGAAGAAGGTCATGTTTATTGATCTGTGGCGTTAGGAGGTGGAGAGTGAGGTCACAAGAGAACTATTAGGGGTCATTAGACAGGGTTGGGCATCTTTGTTTCATATCTGAAAAGTGGGAAAACACATTTTCCACATATTCTTTTGTGAACAGAGCAAAAATAATGTGAAATCTGATTGTGCTATGCGACCCTTGGTGCAATTATCATTTGATCTTTTCCCTATAATCCAAGCTGAAAAAGCGGTGCAAATGGATTTACCCTTTTTTTTGTGAATGGCACCAGTGTAAAGTTTCTGTAATAAGGCCGAAGCTTTGCCCCTTTCCGCTCATGGCGTCACGCGTCCACTCTAATTAAAACCAGAAGCTGTTGGAGCAGGACACCGCTTGAGCGCACTCCCTGACAGCTGGCTCCAGAGTCTACCTTATTTGACAGTACATCCAGACCTTGCGCCATCGTTCATCATATAAGCTGGTGTCGTCTAGCGTTTTGGCCTACATTACATCCGGGATGTGTCCGGGCTCAGACTATAAATACCTTTTCAGGAACAGCTCTCTTGTTCCCGCTGCACAGATGGTCAAGGCACTTTAGGTTCACAGGTTTTGCAGTGAGTTGACACCGACTCCTCTCATTCTCCGTTCGTGGTCACTCCATAAGGTAAATGTGAAAAATTGCACGAACCAGGTGGACTGAATTTTATGAGCTGCCTATACTGTCATATATGTGCTGCGCCGCGACAGAATCATAACTATTTTTCATGAGGTGCTTCTTATCGAACTTCTGTTGTTTTTAACCATTAAAAATAATACGTTTTAAAATTAGGTAATTCAGTCACACCTAATTTAATGAATATGAAAGAATGAATGTGTGACTTGTCGTGAATTTCAGAGCAACTCAGATATCAGCGGCAAGTGGTTAACTCACTGAGCCATCTTGCTGAAGAGCATCGTAACTTCGGTGGAAAAGTTGAAAGAAAAATGTAGTAATGTTACATCTCTATTTACTAATTTAAAATGATGCATGTATGCAGAATTCTTTTATGACCTCTTAGGCTATATGCTATTCTTACCATGTCCCATCACTCCTGCAACACGAAAAAACGTCAAAATTCTGCTTTCTTGACATTTTCTTTCTAGTGGTGCCTCACATGGCTACTTCATGCATTTAGCCCTACAAGTGCCACTGCGGGTTTAAAACCATTTATTGCACTAACTGTTTTTTTGCAGGACACTGTGCTACAGACTTAACCCCTTCAGTGCAGGGTGTGTGCACACTTTTTCGGACTTTTTTTTATTTTAAATAGGCATTAGGTTGTTCAAGCATACGCACCCCTTTTATCTTTTTGCGCACTCATACAAAGAATATGTTTTTTTAGCACATTCATTGATATGTGTTGCAAACGATGCATCAATATCTCCTTGCAGACTCATGATATAAAGAAAATTATGGCGATATTGACATTTTTTTAAAACATTGCTCTATATTTTGTTGCATTTCTCAAACGGACAAACATAAATGCCACAACAGTAATCAAGAACAGTTTGCCTTCAATATGTAGAGTCTGGCAATGCTGAATATGTTTAGATTATTGCTAGCAATTTACCCTGCACAGTCAATTATGCAATGTTACACCGACAATGAAATTGTAACGGAATCATTGTTTGTGGTGCTCTGTTGATTTGAAAAACAGATGCTGCACTCAGGATGATGTGGAAAGTATGAAACATATATATTTTCTAATTTTGAATGAGCCAAGAAATCTATTGCTGTAAGCCAAAACTCCCTTGCCCTGACTGTCAGGCCAGTAGAAAATTCAGAACATGACGTTTGTCAAATTTGAGCAATTGTTTTTCAAAACATGGTAATTCCCTTCAGTATCTTTCTCACTGGAAAATTCCCTGCAAAGACTCAGCACCCATATTTATTCCGCTGGCTCTCATCAATGTGGGGGCACCAGACATGCATGTGCTTTTTATGGTTTAACAATAACCGAAGGCAGTAAACTGGATGAAGTGCATTTTGTAAATTTGGGAAGAAGCTGAAAGTGAAATTCTGGTTTTGGGTATCTATCTTTTGATCAGAGATATCAACTTTAGGCTGATTGGAAACATATCACAACTATATATTTTTAACATATACATATCATAAAGTTTACATCAATGAATGCCAGACCACCCTGCCCTTAATTGTCTGGCCACAAACTGGTGTGGAACATGTGTTTGTCAGATTTTTCGGACCTTAATCCAAAAGATGGCAACTCTCCCCAATCTACCTTGGGCAAAATGGCTGCTTAAATTGCAGTGTTTATTTGATGAGAGATATACAAATTGGGACTATGCAGAAAGTATAAAACTTATATGACTTTAAAATTCTGAGCAGCCTCCCACATCTGTTGGTGAAAGCCAAACCTCCCATGCCATGGCTTAATAGAACAATCTGCAGATGGTGTGTGTCAGATTTTTAGCACTTTTTTCCAAAATATGGTAAATCCCTTCAGACTTCGTCATGCAGAAACATATCCCTGCCAAGTCCTGACACAAAATTTGTACCCCAGGGTTAATTGAGTGTTTGGGTACCAGGTAGGTATGTTTTTTTTCTAATATCACAGTACTTATAAGCAACAAAACTGGCTGTAGTGCATTTTGGAAATTTGGGAAGCAGCTGCGAATGAAATCCTGGTGTAGGGTGCTTGTCTTTGGCCATTCCTGGGCTGTATTGAAACATTCACCAACCGCATATTTTAACATCTAAATAAACTAAGACTTTTATCACTGGGGAACAGACCTCCCTGATCCTATATGGCTGGCGAGAAACCCATGTTGAACAAAACGTTTGACAGATTTTCAACCTTTTCCCCAAAACATGGTAGTTTCCTTTAGTATCCCTACAAAACATACTCCTCCTAAGGACTGATGCAAATCTGTTTCCCAAGGTTATCTGAGTGTGGGTGGGGTTTCCTTGGACCTGAGCATGGATCCATTGTCTATACACAAGGGAATGTTTTTGATAGGGAAATCCATTCAAATAGCCATCCCTGAAGTATTTTGAAGCAGCACTAGCCAACCCCATACATTTCTAAAAAATAAAGGCAAAGTGGAATCCTTACATAGTGATGTGACTTTCATCAATTTCAACATATCTTGTTTCCCACAAATTTCAAACTATGGGTGTAAATTCACAACTTCTTCCCTTTCTGTGATAGAAAACTTCCATAAAGCACAAAAATAGCAAAATTCCTTACATAATGTTTTCAGACTTCTCCCAGTGAAAACAGTGCAAAGCATTTGTGAGTGGGTGTGGAACAGGAATAGGCTAAAACCGTCACCATGTATAGGCCACATTATCAAGTTCTCTTGACATCACATAGTCACTTATTTGATCTTTTCCTTTCAGCTAGCATAGGCCCACTGTATTGAGATGTCGAAGTACAAGAACAGGTATGGATATGCAAAGTGTTTATTTCATAGAAGAACCTCTTATGGCGTGTTGCATCCAGCTGGTTCAGATCACATACAGCAACTGAAAGTTGTTCAGGTCCTTGCCAGCATTAGCTACACATGCGAGGCCACAAAACAAAACATTACATGCTGTCTCATACGTGCATATAACATGTTGCATGTGCAAACATAACCTAAACCAAATATTAACAGTATGTCTAAAAATAACATATATGCTGTTTACCTATTTTTTTATAATGCCACTTCCGTTAAGGGGGTGGGATATAAAGGTGTCTGTATACTCCTCCAGTGCTTGTGGGACAGTAACTATTCTGGACACTTATCCATCGTAGTTCTAACTTGATGATCAATAGCTGACCACCAATAATGTTGTTTTATTTTCATGCAAGTCTTTGTAGTACGTAAAGGTCCCTCATGAGCCTTTTGAATGATTGCATGATGCAACAACGCTGGTGGGCAAACCGATCACCTTGTAGTATTATGCCATTCATCATTGACAATTCTTCAGCAATTTTTGAACATTTGTTTAAATCACCACTCTGGTGTCCAGTCAGCCATGAGGAATATATTCAATTGCTTTCCTCAAACTTTTATTTTTATTGTAAGCCTCCACCCAATTGTTTTCCGTACGTACTGATTCATACTCAGCCACAGCATCCACCAGGGCCTCACACTCTACATCTTCCACATGCAAATCATCATCATCACAATCATCCACAGGCCTGCGGGACAAACAATCAGCCTGGAAGTTCTTCCCTCCCGGAATGTGTCTGACTGCAAAATTGTACTCCTGTAATTTGAAGACAAACCTTGTTAGTCTGGTTGACATATTGTTGCAGTTGTAGTTGTTGAACATATAAACCAAAGGTTTATGATGTGTTAGAAGTTCAAACTTGCTTCCTCAAATATACATTCTAATTTTTTGCATAACCCATACATACACAAGCAGTTCACGTTTAATAGTGCTGTATTGATACTCAAATTGCTTTGAACGCCCTAGAAGCCAATGCTACAGTTTGCTCATGACCAGCCACTTTTTGACTAAGAATAGCACCTTAACCACAGATTCTGTCATCCACTATTATAACTGAAGTGCAGTTTTCACTAAACTGTGTAATGTTACTGCTGTCACTATTAACTTCTTTACTTTAGTGAATGCTGTTTCTAATTCATCAGTCCATTAAAACCTTTGCCCTTTTCTGAGTAACACAAGTAACAGTTCAAAAACTTAGGCATAACTTGAAACAAAATGTGTGTAATGTTCTGCTAAACCCAGAAAGGAGGTAGGGTGTCTTTGTCTTTGTCTGTTGGTGCTTTAGCTTCTTTGATTGCTTTGAGCACTGAACATTTAGGGTTTATGCCGGCATCTGACACTGTGTGTTCAAAATAACCCAGTTCATTTACAGCAAACTTACATTTGTCAGATCTGATCATCATACCTTTTTGTGCTAAAATAGATAAAGTGTCTTTCAAAATGTTATTATGCTCATCAAGACTCTCTTCAAAAATTAGGACACCCTGATAAGCCTGTACTCCTTACACACCCTGAAACAGACTGACCATTAATTTCTGAAAAATGCTGGCAGCTGACGTCAGCCTAAATGGTGATCTTCGGAATTTGTAACAGTGACACCAAAGTTGTCAGCTCTTGACAATCAGCAGTTAAAGACACTTGAAAATAAGCTGACCTCAAATCTATTAAAGAGAACCATTTGGCTCCTCCTAAATTGGCCAGAAACTCATGTATTTTAGGGAGTGGTATCCAATCTACTATGATGTTTCTATTAGGGTTGCATAAATCAGCACACAGTCTAATTTTTCCAGACTTTTTCTATACAACAACAATGGGAGCCTCCCGCTGTGAGGAATCAGTAGGTTGAATTATACCTTGTGAACACAAAATTTTAAGAGTGTTTTGTAACTCTTCCCTGACACCAACGGGAACTGGGCAAACATTGTGTGCTATTTGCTGTGCCTTAGGTACCAGTCTAATGTGATGTTTTAACCCTTTTACCATGCCTACATGCTCACTAAACAAGGTTGGAAAACCAGACAAAATTTAATTGAAAGAGTTTTTACCACAATCCACATAAGGTATGGGTAAGTCACCTGCAATCACAAGAGTTTCAGATCCAGGTACCAAATACAAATACATACATGTGCGGCCATGCCAGCCTATGATGTTCCTACCTTTCACGGCCACATAGACCTTAGTGTGAGTCTCCTTTCCTAAACATTGTACCTTCATCATAAAGTAATCTAACATATCTTTATCTTTCTCCCCAAAAGCTTTAGGATTGATATCAGAAGATGACAATGTAACATTTCTTCCCCAATTCTCATAGAATTTAGTATCACTCAAGATATTTATGGGTGACCCCGAATCCATCATGACCTGTAAAATCATTATATATTATGGCATCACATAATGGTCCTTTAACAGGCATGCATTTAACATCCAATCAAGGGTAAGAATTACATTGTTCAACGAATCAGTGCATGTATCAACCTCCAAATCAACACTTCCAACTCTCAATGAACTTTTGTTACTTTTTATGAATTTTGGAAATGACACTTTGTTTTACTTATTAAGCACCACTTGCCCAGCGCTGGACATCCTGTAAAATTACTGATGCGGCTCTTGGAGCCACACCTATAACAAAATGTATACATTTTTTGGTTTGTTTATGTCAAAGCTTTCCCTTTAGTGTTGACCATGCATAGTGAGTCCTATTGCTTTGGATCTATGGAAGACACAATATTAACACCAGTGTTCTTTTCTGCATATAGTACTTTGTTTGATATTAAAGATCTTTCAATGCGTTTGGCCAAGTAAATGACTTTGGGAAGCGTAGGTTTTCTGAAACTTAACAACCTTTCTTGAATTTTCCTTAATGCACAATTAAATACAAATTGGTCCTGAATGTAGGTATCTAAATTTGGGCCAATTTCACAAGTTGCTGTTAATACTCTGAGGGATGGAACATACTCTTCCATATGTTCATCAATTTGCTGCTTGCGTTAAAAAAATTATGTCATTCTAGCATGATGCTAGGTTTATCCTCAATTTGTTTCCTTACTCTTGCTACGGCCCCAACATATATGTTCCTTTGCCCATCTCTAGACTGTGCTTATGGAGCAGGTATGTGTGGTAAGCTAAACACAATTGCAACTTATTCTCCCCAAATGTGAATATCTCAAAGTTAAGCTGCAGTGTATAGGTCCACCATGTAAAATATGCTGTAGAGCGACAAGATGTAAATGTTGAGGTACTTTTTTATTGGTAGTTGTGTGAGAAAACTGGATGCTGGGAGATTTGGGGTTCCCCTTCACATTTCAGAAATATGAGGAAATATTTTTTAACCAATGTTTGACCTGCAGAATTCTGAAACTAAGGCTTAGAAAAAGTGCTTGAAGTATCTAATGTTTAGAACTGCCTGGGGTTTGTAGGTTTCTTCAGGTGGTGGATAATTGCAGGATCCTGGTGGGGGGGGGGGGGCGGTGTGTGTGTGTGTGCGACCACCCCAGCAAAGAGCCAGACACAGTTTTGATTTTTCTGAGGTTAAGAAAACACCCAAACAGTGTCTGTGATCTTCACTGGGGCACAGATGTGTGTGCTTGTGAAAAGCAAAAATAAAAACAAATATAATATATATGTTTTTGCTGAGCCTACGAAAAACTCCAGACAGTGTCTGGATAACTTGCTGGGCATGGATGAATGTGTGTTGGCAGCCCACGAAAGAGGCAGGTTTAGTTTGGATCTATGTGTAGCTAGAAAAATAAAAGTCCAAACAGGGTCTGGGCTCCTCGCTGGGCTACATACGTTTGTCTGAGATGAAGCAAAGATCAAGGCAGTGTTTTAATTTTTTCTGATGATTAGAAAACTTCCTAACAATATCTGGCTTCTTGCTGATGTGCAATACTACTTGCTTCTGCCCCAGAAAGGAGTAGGATGCTGTATTGTTTTTTTTCCCTGAGATTACAGAAAATCTAAATAGCCTATGTAAGTGAATGGTGAAAGTTCCCATATTTCTTCTCACAGAGAAAATCTAAAACCATCTGCTTTACACACTGGTCACAGCTTTAGAGCTCCACAGTCACTTTTGAATTTTCATTAAAAAGGAAACTTTGGGCTTTTCCTATTTTCCTTCAGACTTCTTCACACCATTATTGTAAACATTCTCAAAGCTGATATATACTGTCATTTCTCCATTCCAAGACACAGTCTCATGACTTGGCACACTCACTCCCTGGCCACAATATCAGTCCTTCATATATGGTCCCTCCTCCACGCCATGAAATACCACCAGGGCCCGTATTATATACAGGACTCACTGCCTCGATTTGTGCCATATATCAGGTAAGTGTGACCTGTTATAGTTAATGCATTGCTCCCAATGCAGCTTTGAACTCACACCTGCGCTAGGTACAGCACATTAGTGAATTCCGAAATGGTTGTTTGAAGCAACCAGTCAATTTTTCTTTTGCAGACTGCAACTCTACCTGCCTTTCGAAGGTTGCAGGAGATGCAGTGAGTGGCTGCATCCATCTGCAAGGGATTTCTCTGCTGCCTGCTTTCAGAGGAAGCCCAGAGGCACACTGTGTACCCCCAGACAGCTCATTAGCCTCCTTGTCCATGCCTTGAATATGATAAAGATGCAGAGTTAAACTGTTCCCAAATTTGCATATTTGCATGGGGCCATTTCCTCATACAAATGAGGGAATGTCTTTCTGGGATCACACTGGCACAATTTGTATTACAGAAGGGACTGCCATTCATCTGGAGCCTCCACTGTAATACCATAGTGCCCAGGGAGGGAGTAGAAATTGGGTGTGCATGCCCATTGTACTAGGAGCACCTTTTCCAAAACACGGCCGAGAAGACAGGGAAAGGTGTGTGCATGGCAAAACTACAGTCAAATGGAAATGCACATTTAGATGTTTTTGTAATAGTGTTAATATGTGCAAAAAATTGAATGGCTCTTGATGGAGAAAATAAGCACTTGTGTTGAATGGGTTAGATAAAGCTACATTATATTCTTTCAATGTGAATCAACCAATAGTAAAGTGAGCCATTAAATTCTGAATTTTTGAAAATCCTTGAAATTCTTTTACCTTCTTCCACAAATATTTTAAGTACTGCATTCTATTCACGTATGGCAAACAAATCTGTTAACAGCACTTGTGCAAGCCAATAATGGGCAGCAATTAGCATTGGTTGTTCTCTGTCTAAGCATTAATTCCAGCATTGGAGTATTTTCTCTAGAAACAAAGAGAATTTCCTTGGGCCTAGCCCTAACTCAGACCTGGTGCCACAGTTTTAAAGTCAGTAGCTCTGGCTGATATTCTCACAGATATTCTTACCCAGCGTGTTGTGCCCTAGTTAATTTTCCTTCCTCAAATAAACGTCTATTTCTTCCTCTTCAGTTTGCATTCTTTTATGGTACACTATTCTAGGCCTGCTGGAATCTTGTGCTTCCTGAGCAATATCATTTTGAAAATAGATTTCCGAAGTTAACTTCTTGCAGATAGTGCTTATTACTCTTAAAAGTACTGATGATGTGGAAAAGAGTCTGCTTGGCATCTGCTTGGCTTGTTTCCTATCCTAGAGGTATATAGCTATAGATAAAACATGTGGATGTCATCACAGCAGAATGCAATTCGCATTTCCCAAAGTTGTGACATCTTGCTTGTAATGAGCATAGAGTGACTGTCTATTGATTATTAGGAAAGCTTCCAATATCATCACATAGCCTTAATTTACCACTCTGATTATAAGACTAGTTGACTAGTGATAGCTATTTAGATAGTTCAAATGATGCAATGTGCTATACTGTACTAATCTTGCACATTCCATCCAACATGCTCCTCATCGTAGATTGGCCAAGGAACTTTTCTTACTGTGTAATATATAGGTGTGAGACAGATGGTGTTTTCACAGTATCAACCTCCCTGTTTTATTCGTGAATAGTCCAAGAAGTGTTCTTACCATGTACTCTTCAGTGACTTTAGGAGCAATTGGAAGCCGCTGCTTTCTAGATGATGGATTTAATGTATATGCCCAATAGGATGTTTAACCTCTATTTTTTTACCATAAATAATTTTAGGAAAACTGATTTGTTGTTGTGGCCAAAATCAGCAAAACCACACTCAAGGATTTCATTTATTTACATCCCCATGCCCCAGGTTTAACATCAGGCTTCTTCAAATTTTGAAAACATTTTCACGTTTGCTAAATACGCTTTTATAGGAATGATTTTAAAAGGGAATGTAGTCGGGTAGAGATGTGTCTTATAGGCTCGTGCCGCTGATTTCAAAACTTTGGAACTAGGTTCAAGTCCTGGCCTCGGTTCTGTGGGTAAATAACTTATCCTCCCTGTGCCTAAAAAAGGTGTAATCCAATCAGGTGCAATCTGGTCCTTGTGTAAAGCAGTCTAATGCCCTTCAGACAGTTTGCGGTATATAAAACTGCAAAATATGTTAGAGCTGATCGCGTTGTAAACTCCTAACCCGACTTTTCACCTATCGGGCAAAAGTGCATTTATGTACGTAACCCGAAAAAGTGAAATCAAGTACGTAAAGCGCTCGACTTCTGCCAAGCGAGATTGCGCTCGTAAGTTTGAGAAAAAAAAGTCCACGAGCCCGATGGAAAACAGCGAGCCTTGCATGTTTTCTGTACTTGCTCGCTGCGCTGGAGGAAGGCTAGCCACCGGAAAAGGCATGCCATATGGGTGCCTTCGACTAATGAAAGCAAGCAGACTTTATCAGGGAAGCCCACGAACCAATAAAAAACGCTGATGTGAAGTTGACAGGGCTCCGAGCCCTTTTATAAATACAAAAGAGTCTCCCTGCGAAACGCATGCACAAGCGCATGCAACGCAGGATCGACCCTAAAAATGTCGCAAAATAAAAAATGTCACTGATGCACCTTTAGCGTAATACCCCACGGGGTGTGAGATGTATGTTAGTTGTACCTTCCACCACTTCATTAAAAAACTTATGCACACAGTTCTTCCTTTACTTCTAAACAACCAATTTTGCACTTCAGAACCTTCTAGATTGGCAAGTGTTTATTTAATCTGTGTGCTCTGGTAAAGGCAATCTTTATATTGTATCCTGTGTGCTAAAATTGCTAAAATGCCTCACTGCTCGCATTCCCTGTAGGGTGCACGCATGTTAGAAATCTGCCTTGTTTGACCTATTTAACATTCAGTTTTCAGAATTCGATTGAGACGTACAAATGTATTTTGTGGTTGCAAATTCTCCAATTGACAATATAATAGGCTTTGTGACTGCAAAGTACATTTTTGCTATTCCCAAAATTGTTTTACTGAGTTGGAAAAGCCTTTCTGACTCATAAAAGGGTTATCGAGGTCTTGTCCGGATCGCAGATAGGAGGGGGTGCCCCCTCCCGATTGCAGAGAGGAATGTATCAATGATTTGTAATGTCAACGCACTAGATTGTCAAATTCGTTTTCAAAGCAATTTCCTAGCATTGTTTTGTGTTGTAACGTGTCCAAAGACATTCTTGCATTATTTTTTCTGTACAATGTAAATTAATCATGAAATACCTCACGTTTCAATCTCCCGAAATCTGTCATGGTGCCAACATTGTTTGATTTATGTATTTGTTTGTTTTTGTATACAAGTAATTATTGCTTCCAGAGAGATTCTGTGCATAGATCATTTTGATCAGTTTGATGAGTTTAATTATCCTCTAGATCCCTTTACCCAATTACGTGACGTTCATCTCAAAACAATATAAGTTAGTGTCAGTGAAAACTTACCTTCCCTACAATTGCCATGTATTGTATATCTCTAGGTGAGTGCGGCCATTTTATACAAATAAACCGAGACTAGTGTGTAACAACCTATGCCCCAAACACCTTCATAAGAAAGCCTGACATGCACTACACCAGGCTGTACATCCAGTTGAAAGTGCTGCTTACTGTGATGTACATCTAGCTGCTCACTAGTTTCTGTAACTTCTGGAATGGGAAGGAAGTCATTCAGCTCTTGCAGCTTTATAAGTAGCTCAAGGATACTGTGCCCTTGAGCCTTTGCTTAGACTGGCTCATGAACTCTTGAAAACTTCGATTATCTCCACTCCTTGAGGGTTTATTTTCAATGATACATTTCACATTATAGGTCTTTTGCGTTGTTTTCTAATCTGTGCCTATAAGAATTTTAGGCAAGAGTACATTAATAAAGGAAACAAAAGCAAAAAACAGCAAGTGTTTGTTCACATCTCCCAAATGGTAACTAACTACCTCATTTGGGCCTTTCGCTATTTTAAAACCCAGCACCCTTTGTATGATCATACAATTTTCTATGGCTTTAAGTTCAACCAGATATATCGATCCATTTCCCTCTTATGATTATTCCCTTCTCTACCCGGGCAATAATGCTAATTTAAATCACTCAGAGAAGTCTTGTCTACTTAGTGGTAGGACCTCTTCGTAAGAACTTCCCGTATGTAACCCAACCAAAAATGTGCTTAGAATCTCTGGTTATCATAAAACAAATAAAACACAGATGAATACTCGCAAATACTTGGGAACAGAGATGCATAACTGCACCTTTAAACAGATGGATAATGGGAAATGGTATTAAAGCTCCTGGGCATCACCCTGCACTACTGATATGTAAGGGTTCTGCTGCTACAAAAACATTGTTCTAGTACGTACCACCTTCAGTTCTGTGCTCCTAGGATCCCACTAGTCAGGCCACCTTAGTCTCTCACCTCATGTTGATTTATCTTTGAAGAACTCATCTGTTCCCATTGACTCCTATTAACTTAAACTCGGCTTCTCTTTCAGCCAATTCAATAAAGTAATGTAGCAGAGTACTTTCTGAGTGCTTTAGTTTACAGGGTGTGCTCTGTCTTTTTCGACTCACTCACTGATGCTTATAGCCAAGTGTAATTTCCTCTGTTCACCCAGTCTTTTGATCACAAACCTAGTACTCTTGCAAACTGCATGCATGAGAGTTCATAAGCAGTGCTTAATTTGTAGATATATAAGTGCCAGTGCCCGAGGTATTCATCAGAAGACCACTGTGGTAGGCACTACTCTCTGCCCCTCCACCACTCTCAAACACTAAGCATCATATGATACAAGTGTGATCTTTTGGGCTAGTCAGGTCCCTTTAAGATGCAAGGATGGCCTGGACCTGCTAGTTTTATAATTTTTTTGAAAAGTTTAAACACTTCAGTGATGAGCATTGCTCAAACATAGACAGGCAGCGCCACCATGTCATAGACTGTCTTAAGTAAGTAGTGCCTGTGTCTGGGACTACGTGCTGGTGCCAATTACCAGCACAAATTAAGCATCGTTTCCAACCATCTTCTGCCAAAGAGTTAATTGAAAATTTAAACATTTCTTCCACGGTGTGTAAGGATTACTGATCATAAACCATAAATCTAGTTATGCACATAATTGGCAGTTAAGTGTGCATACTCTGATGCGCAGATAGCCACATTTATAAATGCAAATGCCACTTGATGATTCTGTTAATGGTAATCTGCACCTGTAAATAGATTTACCGACACGTTTTCACCTGTATGGAGGGCTGTGGGTGTTTCAAAATGGACGCATGTGCAGAAAGTTGTGAACACCAACAAAAATGCAAGGTTTGGGGTTTTCACCAACGTTTTTCAGATAGATCCTCGTGGTAGGAAAGAGAACGTTTGTGTGGGTGCACGGGAAAAGGTTTACGAACAGGAAAACACGATTTTTCTGGAAAAAATAAAAATTTAGTGGACACTTATTTTTGCATTTATCTACTAGGAAGTGCAAACCCTTTCCGGTTGTATATATGTTTACACTTGTGGGGAAAGGGGGGAGGTTAGTTACGCTGTGTCCCTAAGATTAGTCCTTTATTTCATTGTGAATTCCAATAAATTTGGAAATTTCTTTCGCCCGGAGTAGTTCGCCTACACGAGCAAATGTTCATCTTCTTCCTGAAGCAGCGACAGGTGTTTTTTTTTTTTTGTTTGGTTTTTTTGCGATTACGGTCGGTATGTCTCTTTAGCCCAGGTCCCTCAGTGTTGTGGTCGAATTACCGTGCGATTTTATAGGGCACCTCGATTGTCGCTTAGCGCTGCTTCATTCCGACGAACGTCTTTGTAGTACAAACCACACTCTGAATAGAAGACTTCCGTAGATTTAAAAGATATCTTTGATTGTCGCTCTTGAAACTATATCCTAACTGCACAACTATGGACGTCAATTCACCAAAATGCCAGCGGTAACGGAAGTGACATTACAGCCTTTGACTTTTACTCTCACACGCAAATGCTTACACCTAGACTACACAGTAACACGCTCTCTCACAAACACACCCTCACCCGCAAGCACACATAGCATACATTTTAAAACATTGTTTTCTTACCTCAGCTGCCAGGAAAGTTCATATTACATAAAATTGTACTCCATTTTGTATTACACTTATAGTACATCATATAATACGATTCGCTGTTAGTGTAATAAAAGTATGGAGAGAAAACAAGTAGAGTGGAGCCTCAGCCTATATCTATTAGGACCAGCTGCGACGGCGTACCTGGCACTGGATTGCCCCCTCTGAGGCAGACACAAAGGCAGTGTCAGAGGTTGCGAGGGGCATGCCAGGGGTTGCAGCTGCGACCCCGGGTGACCCCTATATGGTCATGTGCATAAAACGCATTTTAATTTAACATATTATTAACTTTTTTCATGAGAAATCAATAGATCTGCTGGCTGTAACCCTGATAAACAGCACATCTTCTCATCAAGGTAGAATTAAAGAGGGACAGTATTGGTACTAATCGTGCTTCTAATAAATTGTTCAATATTCATGTTTAAGCATATATATATATATATATATATACATACATACATAATATTTAGGCACATTTGTAGTGGTATAAATGCCCCCTTTCCACGGTGAGTCATAAAATATGGAAACAATTTCACTGTTTCCTGTGAAATATAGATTTCATCATCATAATTATATTCCCTAAACCCTTCTGCAGATCTTTACCACTGCTTGGCTTCTAGGATTATGCGGCATGGAGGACCAAACTATGTGGCGCAGATTCCTAGATTATGTGGCAAAAAATATTATGTAGTGAGTTAGTAATGTGGTTGCACTGCTGGTCGCTTGCTACTGGTGGTTTTGAAGCCAATGAGTTCTCTAGATGTCTGATGTAAAAGATATACCCTATCATTATCAACAACATTGTAGAAAAGGACTGTAGCCAAGATCTATAATGTCCTTTTATTTTCTTACACAGCAAGGAACTTTTAGAGTTTAACCTATTGTATCACGCAAACAAATGCTAGAATATAAAAATATTTTTCCCTTTTAGATGATGTTCGCCGTCTTAGGTAGTTCACTGTGCGTGAGACATACTGTTGTGTGATGATTATTCTGTCCAGGTGTAACCTGTGTCTTAAAGAATGGAAGGAAGAACCATGCTGAGAGTCCAGCTGTGAACAAATCTCCAAGCTGTGAAGACTGAACTGCATCGAGAGCGAGCATATGTCCTAGTTGATTGTTTTGTGGTCAGTGTTTCTTGAATGTCAGCAGGACCTGCCTAGTTTCTGGTAGTAGTTTGATGCAGGCAGCGTTTTATAAGGGAAGCTTGGATGACAAAGAAATAATCTTTAAGGACAAATGGGATTATGTTTCAAGTGTTTACAGGCTGAGAGTAATTACATGGTAAGCCTATGATAAGACTAAGCATTGAGCGGAATCAATGTCCTTATTGATTGTATGCCAGAATATCGATAACAAAAATATAATTGACAAATATTGTGAACTAAAATTATTTACAATAAATATCACTCAGTTGGCTGTAGATATTTTGTAATTAGCCCCTGTGCGACAATATTTGTGAAAGTAATACTTAATACATTATATTTTTGTCAGACTATAGCAGCCACAATATTCTAGTATCAGATTGTTAGGGATGATGTTTTTTGGGGTTAATGTCAGCAGACCCAGTAAGCCCAACAGTGACATTTTGAGACAGGCACCACAATCACAGAAGAATTGTATAATTGCAAACCTTCATAGTAGTGGAAGAAGTGCCACACCAACCAGGGAATATAATTGCTGTACTGTTGGGGTATTTCGAGAAACATTTAGATTACACACATAGAAGACACACCCAGACACAGTTGTACAATAGTGATCAACACAGGATGCAGCTGCATCGGGGGAATAGTTTTCAGGTCCTATCTGATCTTGAGGATAATGATTGACAGGGAGTGAGGAAACTTGCTGCTGGGGAGGCTCAGACTATCAGAGATACATGTTTACTAAACACTGTGTCTTCTAGTGCTTCTCTTAGTCCAGGTTATGGGGTAGGTGGGAGTTGCACAGAATTGTTGTTAGGAGGGTCATTTTTATGTTCTACTTTGAAATATACTTACTCTAGCCTATGGGTGTAAGTGCTGGTACTTATGTTCTGCCTACTTACCTCCAAAACAGCATGAAAGGTCCATCTGGGTCTTTAGGTACTGGCTCTCACCCTCCTATTTTGAAAATAGTGAATAATTTGCCTGCACCCCTGCTTGTGTGTGATGTTGGAGTCTATAACACACTTGAGACATTGATGGTCTCTTGTAATGTGACTGGCCTTAGAGCCAAACTGTTGCAGCCTGCATGGTGTGAGTTTATGGAGAAGTACGATCTATGCCTCATTCAGGAGACCTTGAATCTTTGTATAAAGTGAGGTACTTGTCATTGCAAATTCCAGCAATACTGATTAGATCTGGAAGTCGTAATGGGTGGACCAACTACATGGGTTAGGCCCCAGTTGATTTGCAAGATTCGCCATCTATCAATTAATTGTCTAGATATTTTAGGACTTGAGAAGGGAGAGGAAGCGTAGTGTAATGATTTTTAATTTATATGCATGTGGGATTCACGGTGGATGTGCCTCGGGGCCAATTCAGACGTTGGAGACCTACTTGGCTAGACAGCGTTCAAATTCAATACTTGCAAGGGATTTCAATATAACATTCGAACCAACCATTAAATGCGGACGATATTGGAAGTACTGTTGAGGAGGATGAATTTTGGGCTATTCCCCAGATAGAGCACCAGTCAATTAAAAGGTGGACTCAAGCTGCCCTTCAGCTGAAAGCACTTCCTATTGAGTTGGGGACTGGGGCACAAATGGCTGCACAAAATCTGACTCTAAAGGGGCCTGTACCTTTTAAAAATCTTCTCTTTTAAAGTCAAATTGATTGCATTCTTGTTGATCTAAGATTATGGTCCAAGTAGTCGATATGGTAATACAAGAAAGATTGGAAAATGACCATGTGCCTTACACTGCTTGCATTGTTTGATGAATGGGTAACTGATCTTGCAAACTTCAGGTAGGCGGTGTCTTAAATGGAGTCAGGCTGTTATGAAGCCAGAAATATTGTTTAATATCAATAAAGAGCTACAGGCTACATTGAATATTATTGTAAAAAGCATGGAAAAAGAGAATGGGATATACACTTTAGCAAGCTGCATAGAGGGCTTTTTGAGATGCTAGCTGTTTACCTGTCATCGCCTCCTATCCTTAATTAGAAGTCTCAGAGAACAATACACCCTAGATGGTATGGTAAGGATTATAGATGTAAGAGGCATGCTTTGGCTAGGGCAATACATTTGAAAAATGTTGTCATGATAGCAATCGCTAGAAAGGAATATAAGGCCTCCGTGCTTAAGGCTAAGAAGGAGTGGGATAATGATAGGTGGCAGAAGCTAGTGAAGCATGTGCAGCCAGAGACCAATTGTGCCTATGTAGGCTGCTAGACAGTTGCTTAAATTTTGAGGGGACTCATATACTGAATTATGCTTCGCCATCTCAATAGATCACCTATTTTGCAGCTCTCTATCATGAAGGGACAGTCTCATCTACCAAGAGTATTAGGTTGCATAATGGCCTACAGAATTGTAACTCTTTATATTTTACTAAAGAAGGTGCACTTGATTCTTTGACCATGTTTGCGAGGGGTAAGGCTCTAGGGCCAGATGGCCTATCCTTGGGTTTATTTCTGTATGATACTGATATATGGGCTGAATATATAGCAGCTTTAGCAAATGTGATTGCAATGGGGGCATCTATATCTCAATCCTGGCAGGGTGCTGAAGTAGTGTCAGTATACAAAAAGGGTGATAAATCCCTGAAGGTCAACTACAAGCCCATTAGCCTTATTGATTGTGTTCAAAAGGTTTTTGCATGCCTGATTTTGGCAAAAATGCAAATGTGGATTCTAGACCATGATATCATAAGCCAGTCAAGCTGGTTTTATAGCTAAGACTTCTACAACAGACCAGGTCTTTTGGGTTGTTCTAATTTTTTAGAAGAGTGTAAGGACTTGCAGTACTTGTTTGTTGTTTTTTTTTTAACCTAAAATCAGCTTTCGACCTGGTCCCTCGACTGAAGCTGTGGCAGGTTCTGAGGGCGATGGGCATGCCTCAGGATATTTTGTCTCTTGTAGTTAGGTTACATGAGAATAACTTTGAGAGGGTTAGATGGGGACCACAGGGCTAACTTATTGATAAGATCCCAGTGTCAAAATGTGTAAGGAAAGGCTGTGTCTTGGCCATTACTCTTTTCACTCTTTAGCTAACTGGGCTGGTTGACTATCTTTCTGTGTCAAGTGCATGCCCCTACAATAGGAGACTTTAAGTCCACAATATTGCATTTTGAGGACAACACTCTTTTAATTTAAAAAACACAGAGTGGTCTGCAAACACTTACTAATACATTTGCTACTTTTTACCAGGAGCGTGGATTAGTAATTAACACTGCTAAAACCAAATCTATAGTTTTTAGCAACTCCAACTAAAAAATAAATAAAAGGGAATTTGATGATTGGGGGAAAATCTTTAGAGAGGGTCGAGGAGTTTGATTATTTAGGTATCAAACTGTCGACCAATATGTCCTGGAGCCCACATATAAATAGGGCGGGCCTGAAGCACAGACGGGTTGCTGGTGGTATTTTGAAAGAATATTGAGGTTCATTTACAAAGCCAGTGGCACCTGCCCTACAGGTGTACAAGGTCAAAGAACTTGGAGCAGCATTGTACGGAGCTCAACTATGGGGTTGTAGTGATGTCTCTGTGTTAGAGCGCTCAGAAAATAGCTTTTTAAGATTATTGGCCTTTCTTCCATTTAGTACACCATTACATCCACTGGCTCAGTATATGGGAGTTAAAAGGTAGCTCTTAAAGCTTTACTACTGCCTTTGTTATTCTGGTATAGAATAATTGCCACCTCCATAGCTGGCACAATATGCTGTAGCCCTAGCAGATATCATCACAATAGACAGATTTCATAAAGTTCCTTGGCTGTCCTCGATTTCGAAAACTCTGGCCTCTTTGGGCTATAGCAACATCTGGCATTATCCATCTTAATCTCAAATTCTCTCTAAGGAGTTGCTGAAGAAATAGTAGTGGGAACTTATGCTCCAGAGAAAGGGGCATAATGTGGCAGGTATCTCATTAACAAGTGCTTTTATAATGTTTAAGCCAGTGCATGTGTTCGAGAAACATTGGGAGTTAATTACGGACCGCCTAGATAGGAAGCTGTACCACCAATTTAGGGTAGGAACGCTTCCTTTAAATTCATTTACTGCAAAATGGTTGGGCTCTACTTCTGAGAAATGTCCCTTTTGCACAGACCAAATTGAGTCTGTGTTACGTGCTGTTTGCTTGCCCGGCATATTCTCGGCCGCACTCTGTTTGGATGGCACTTGTGTGTAGACGTCTGGGCACTTTTAGTCATTCTGTTGCTCTGGGGCTATTGGGATAGGAACCATGTCACGTTTTGTGTCAGATCTGATTTCAAAGAATAAGGATATTGTTCTGGCTTATAGGATTTTGTTTGTCATCAGCCGTACATTAGTTTTTATTATAGGTCTGGTTTCAAGGTATTTTAGCTTGCAGTATATGTTGTGTAAAATCAATTTTAAAATGTTTCTATGTGCTTGTTAGATTTTATATTATGTAATATATAATGTATTGTGTGACTTTTATGCTATGCCGAAGTAATATTATCTTCGACTCGACAGACAGCATTTTATAAGAGAAGTTTGGATAATAACGAAATATCAGGCTATTAACTAGGTTTGTGTTTCACGTGTTTACACCCTAAGAGTAATCACAGGGTAAAACATGTTTAACAGCTTAAAGTTTTAGCAACAATGACATGTGCAGTGAACTACAGCATCCTTTGAATCAGAGCCTTTTAACAATCGGTCTCCCACAACATCCACATCACACCACCCTCAGACTGTCAGGCTCCATCATTTACAACGTGGAGCTATGTTCCTACCTCTCCTCCTCTGACCATCGTTGTCCACCAACAATATTAAAGAGTGACTTCAAGCTGTATGCAGAAAAGCATATGCTAGAGGATACTTGTCACTGCCACCATAAAGACATTGGTTGTTCTTGTGTTTAAAACTGTTGATTGACAGAATCCTATTTCCATAAATCATGCAGCCATCAGGAGAGTTTGTGAGACTGTTAGTTGCGGCAAACAGGATGTTTATGAATAGAATTTTCCTACCTTTGCCTTCTTTTTTGGATATGCAACTTTGTTGCCCCCACCACAAGATCCACTCTGCTGTTAGCCATAGGAAACAGCCTGTTTTCATCATTCAGATATGTATTTTGACATAAGTGATATTTTCATGGATGATGATCTACAAGAAGATGAGACCAATGCTTATAACATCTGTAAGAGTTATTTCTGCTAGGAGAGCTGTTGCACGATTCACTTCCATCGATTTGCAACAAAAAAATAAGGCAGCTTCGTTCTGGAATCTGGCCACAAATATTTATGTTACAAAATACTATAATATTTCCCTGAACACAGAGATTGTCTCAAGATTATCTCAGAACGTTCAACTCTCTATTTGCAAAAGTTCATTATGAACTAATTGTGTTTGAATATTCACTGAATATTCTCTTTTTTGATGCATTGGGACCAATTCATTTCGGCATGTAAGAGAACATAAAATAATACTACACAAGTACCACTCTACATATTCTTACTTGCCTTGATGAATCACCCCCAAAACACCAAATTCCCTACTTGTATAAATTCATTCTGTACTTCTTGTATTTGAATATTCCCTGAATTTTCCCAATTCAGAGGTTTTGGGACAAATTCACAAAGGCATGTAAGACTACATAAAGGAATACTTTAGGAGTGCTATTTTACATAGTCCAAAATGCCTTGTGAATAAATCCCACAGTTGGGAAGCTCTGTAGTTTATGAGGAACGAAAATGAAAGCAAATTATAAGGGAGCGAATTTGCTGCAAACTGAACCCTAGAGACTAGGCTTGAAGGGAAAGTAGCAATGAAGTTCAGGTTTCAGAGGAAACAGGCAATTTGGCAATGGAGTCCTTTGATTAATACCTCATAATCAACTTCCTAATGCATGCCAGGATGTAAGTACTATGTAATCGCTGTATTTCGTTTGAAAGAACAGCACGCACAGCAGGCTGGGGAAAGACTAACCTCGCTTTTCTTACTCAAACAAATAATGAATAACATCCACTGAGTGAATGTGACCAGTGCCTCCTCTTATGTGTGTGTTTAACACGAAAACCCCGAAGGATGCCCAGTTGCTGTACAGAGGCTTGATAAGAGGGTTTTAGATCTTTGACTAAACAGATTATCAGGTATTTTGTTAATTTGCTAGGGACATTTCTGTGTAAGGCCTCCTCCCTACAGTGTATGCACTGGGCATAAAATGCGAGGTCTATGAGCATTCCTTGTACCCGTATTTATCCCTGTTACTCAACTCTCATTTAAGGCTGCTGGTATTGAAAACTCGTGCAGCTTTGAATCCGTTCCTTTTTACATAAGGAAAAAATAATGCTTTTATGGCGAGGGATGGTAAATGTGGGTTAGGTTTTTCACATTTTAATGTGCATTTATCAATTGCCTGTTTACATTATTTAAGAGATAGAATAATATTTTTAAAATATGGAGTTTATCATCGCGAGGAAGCAATTTCAGTGCTTTTAAATACGACGTTTTCTGATATTGTATGTGCTGTAGGACGGGTTTTAAAAGCTACTCTTTGTTATACAGCTTCCTGGAGACTGATTTGTGTTAGTCCTCGTATCGAACGCTGTCTTTATTTGTTTTTGTAGACTATGGTTTAAACAGACATTATTATTACTAACTACTACTACTAACAATACTTATACAAATGCATTAATAAATGTATCAGTAACATAGTGTAAGACCTGGGATTGAATGGACACCTTTTATCTCATAACAGGCTGATTCCGCAACTGCTATACACCCTGTATAAGTAGAAAATTTAGGTGAGATTGATGAAAACCTTTAAATTGGTCTGATAAATAGAATAACAAATGTAGCTAAATGCAAATTATGGCTTTTGGGGAAATTGAGTTATTGGGAAATAGAATTCGGGGCCGTCACACTTGAAAGTGTCCTTCATTAGTCCTTTACCTAGACTTTGGCACAAGGAAGTGTATATGAAAAGGCAAGTGTTTTTTGTCTAAAGAGAGAATTCATGAGTAAGAGGAACTTAAGTTGCTGAGTTGTCCCATGGTGTCAGGGTCCTAGAAGCTACATATGTAAGGGACTCAGAAATTACCAATAGGAGAGCTAAGAAGTGAGTTCCAGGTATGCCTTATGCAACGTATGAACAGAGGAGTCATAGTTAACAACCATTGGCAATGCCAATATATCTGGTTTAAAGGGATATTGTATGATAATATGAAGCAGTACAAGTAAATACCATTAGAATGGATATATAAGTATTTGTGTCTAAGCAAAGAATTGTAGAATAATGTTGGTGCAGATTAAAAGATAAGGTGACCATTTCACTGTCAGGCTAGACCTAAAAATCCATGTCGGTTACTGATCGCCTTTCTCCCATCAGTGCTGCTGCCAGAGGAAAAAACGAACAAGTTATCTAAGACACTTTAACAGCCTTGTAATGCTATGAATGTCCCCCTGAAAGTTCAAGTTCAGGCAACTAGATAAACAAGCAACATGATCCAGCTGCATAGAAAGCAGGCACTCTTTTGTGGACGCATACAACTTCTGCCCCATCAAAACATATAGTCCGGGCTCCCAACATGTGGAAGGAGCCAAAGCCGTTCTCCTGATGTTGCTCACATAATTGTATGGAAACACCTACGCCATCAAGCAAGACCATAAAAAAACACCCTAGTTCTCTCCCCACTGAATAAAATAGGCAGACAGGCATGGGGTGATGTCACATTAAGGTCAATGTGATGTCTTTCAACAGTGCTTAACTTTTATGTGCTTTTGGTTTCCTGTTTATCTTTTTTTCTAATTTTTAAATATTGCATTCTTTGTTGTCTGTCTATGAAGCGACCTGGCAAGGATTAGTCATAATTTTTGAGAATACATTTAGGTGATTTGCAATTGATTTTTACCCTGAATACATTTATCCGAGTTTTTAGAATTTCTCCTTGAAGCTACTAGTTCTGGGGTGTATCCTGGATAGATCAATTCACTATGTTTGGGCAATGTTCTGTTTTGTAATGGGAATTCATAGTACCAGAAATATGTTTGCCACAAGCGTTCATTTTATCTTCAGCAGTACCCGGGGGTGTGGATTGTGTAATGGCAGGGTTAAACCCCAGCTTCTATTCATTTCTGTGATACTGCGCAAAGCGGTGAATTCTCTCATGGATTCTGGAGCCTAGCAATGGCTGTCTGTCTATCTTAGTGTCGCTTTAGAAGGATTCTGATTTAATGCACCAAACCTGGAAATACTTGAGTGTCTAACACAATTAATAGTCGCTGAGATTCATTCCCATTTTGTTGTTTGCTTTTATTTGATGTTTCGTTTTACTATTTTCAAAATAATGCCGTGGATTGCTGTTTAATAACTCCATGTGTCACGCCCCACCAGGACACTAATAAAACAGTCAGTTGCTTCGTAACAGCTGATGAACTGGGCTTTTATTGCATTATGAAAAAAGTGCAGAGTGCAAGTGCTTATGTGCAAAGAAATAGGCAATGGCACTCACAGACCGGCCGTTCAACCACCTCCGTCGGCTTTCTCAAGCTGAACGCATTTCCTCTCCATTGACCCATTGCCTCAATGTTCACAAGTGCCATTAATTAAAATACATTTCCAGAATGCAGTGTTCAGAGTTATCAGTCAGATGCTTGCTGGGAGATGTAGTCCTACATATCGGTCATATTCCCAAAATGTGCACGTGGTGCACACACTAAGGCAATAGCGAAACATGCTCCGATCAAACACAGTAATGATGAAACATAAACCCACATTTGCTGAGCACCAGTTCACAATAAATACATCAACCACAAATGGATAAAAAATTATAAATATTGAATTTATTCTTACACCAATTTTTAATGCTACACCTGGGCTTTTAGATGAGAGGAACCTTCTTTAATGCTACAATCGCCTTCTGCTGTAAGGGCACCTTGGCTGACTGAGACTTGTTTAACATAGCTGTTTACAATTGGTAGTGCAAAGCTCAGGAGCATGTGTCAGAAGGATACAGAGATAAATGCCTTATTGATGTGTGGTCTTCAATGGGATAGTGAATGTTCCCAATTGATGCCAGCATTCGGACCACATAACCTTTGACTGCTCTCTGTTCACTGACTCTTGCCTTAAGGTTAACTGTGCCATTTAGAAAATTGTCTAGCTTCATGACCCTGACTTCTTTAGGGAACGATTTCTATATCCAGTTAAAAATGTGACACTGAAATCGTATTTCTCCTCCCTGGAACCAAAAAATACAAACCTAGGAGGCCAGCTACTGAAGGCTGGGCATGAAGATTGACAAAGTCTTTATCTCCTGAACTACTCTTCTTTACCACCTGAACCATCTCTCGCTCACCGCATAGTTTGGGCCTCCTCCATATAGAATAACCTGGCTAACACAACCATCTGAATTGTTTGAATCTCCTCCCTTCCATCTACACTCTGTCACTTCACCCAGCTTATATTCTTCAGCCCCCACTCATAGAATGGCATAGTCTAATCAATATGTTAATGCCATTTCTGTTATTGATTTTGGACTGTCTGTCGGTGCTGTTAAGGGACCCCATGCTCCTGTAGCTTTGGTTGTGATTTATAAAACACAGAGTACAAAAATGAAAGCAAAGTAAATCAATGTTTCTCTGTGTAAGATGTTTAAATGTATTCCTCCAATTAATAGCATGTATTAAAGATTCTGGGCCTAATTCACAAAGGGCCTTCACAGTCATGGTGGAGGCACCGTAGTCGCAGAAGGGGTCCTGCACTCGTGGCGGGACTTCCACAATGGGAAACCGCTGTACAGTGGTCCCGCCACGAGTGCGGGCCCCCCATCGTGACTGCAGGACCTCTCCCTTAACTGTGGAGACCCTTTGTAAATTAGGCCCTCCATGTTTCTGAGACACGTCTATCATCCTTTTTCAGCCAATCATGTGGGCTATTTTTCATAATTAGGTAAATTCTTAGTGAACTACATTTTCTTTGTAAAGTTACATCTAGTAAACCATTTTGTAACCATCATCAGACAACACCAGTCTGCCTGGTGCCGTTGTAATGTTGACAGCCTGATGCTCTTGTTCTATTATCGTCCCACTCCTACGGGGCATGGGTTAAACCTATCCATAACATTGGTGTCAGAAGGCCTAAAAGACTCTCACAGTTCTCAGTGGACATCTAGGAAATTCACTGATGAACACCTACATTACTGCCATGAAAACCAAACATCAAAAGGCTTGTTTTATTTCAGAAGCTTTTTCCTGGATCATTTGACACTGAATAGTTTTGCCATGTAAGTTCACCTCCTGTGGTTTATATGTGTGTGAGACTGTAAGAATTTCTAATGTCTGATAATTAACAGGTAATCTACAGTGCTTTATGTGCAAAAATCAAACTTGGTGGTACCAGTTCTGATTCTCCGTGTTCATCGAACCAGTGAATGTCTTTCACAGTAAAAAATCCTACAACCAGTATTATTTTCACTGAGTTCTTTCTTTTTTTCTATGCCGCTCCCAAACAATGCTGACTCTTTCTTTGTTTCTTTCAAGTCCCACTTTGATGTTGCTTCCTAACACTACTCTCACTCTTTAATCCCACCCTTCTTGTAATCATAGAGTTCAAGTCCCTATGGTTACTGTTATTATGAATATTGTAGCGCCTTTTGTCTCTTCTTGCACTCCTTACTTTTTTGCCTTTACATTCCCTCCTCCCTGAAACCCCCACACCTCCCCACTCTCCACACATTCATAACCAGTGAGACCTTTGCTTCTCCTCTTTCTCTGTTTTAGACCTCCTCTCCCTCCCACCTTTTCTCGGCCCCCTTTTCTCTTCCGTTTACAAACCTTGTAATCTTTGTCCTCTTCTTCTGTGAGTGTTGTCTTCTGTTCCTGTAGTCTTCTACTTCACTTTCTTTCTAGGCTGTCATAGACAAAAGACTACCACAAACTGTTTTTTCGCCCTTCATTTATTAAAATAATCATGCTTATAATTTGTTATATTTTAGGACTTGTGGTAAGTTTTATTCTTTCTTATATAGCAGATCCAAACTCCAATATTTGTCTGTAATATTATTTGTCTGTGGCAAACATAACATTTTCGTTAACATATATTTTCTTCATAAAGGCAGTTCCGCAAAATTAAGTTTTGTCAGTCTGAGTTCATAACTATGGTGTTTCTCCTTTTTGGGAGTTTGTCACGATGATTGAGAGCCAAACATCAGCAGCGCTTCTGTAAAAGCAGTTTTTAGGCTTTGCCTGAGACAGCACTTGTGCTGAATGTGCTCTCGCTTGCAGGAGATATTGAGTAAACTGGGCTTGGAGCCTGTTCATTGCTTAACATTCATTGGCTTCATTGTCACTATTATTTGCTGCCTTGTAATTGGTCAATGTATGCTGGCCTCACTTCCTGTTCTTCCGACTGGAGCACAGACCAGGTACTTATTGCTTCAGCTTGACTGCTGTCTACTGAGGCACTACGTTTAATTGTTCTTCTTTCCTGCCGTCCCTGTTGAATCTCTTACCATCTGTAGCTATGTTTTACTATGTCTCACACACACACTTCGAAGAAGCCCTTTCTTCTAAGAAATGGATGTTTATTGTGACAGCAGATATATATGTTTTTATTGTAGCACCAGATGTTTCATGCACATAGGCACAATTGCTTTTTTATGTGATAGGATTTGTTTGGCAAATGACATATTTTATTTATTTTTCACACGTGAGGAGATGGGCTTTGCCGACTTTGGCATTGATTTGGAGCCATGCTGTATAGCAGTGTGGCCGCTGTGCAGCATGGCTAAAAACAAGAATACAACAAAAGGACTGTGAAACATCCAGCCTAATGCTCTTTAAACAATGTGCATTAGCCTTGGCTGCATCATACTGCTTTATTAAATTAGTCTTAACCACACTGAAAATCACCCACCTCTTTACAGCATGGCTGCAAAACACTGCCAAAGCCAATAGCTCTCATGGGCTAGACCTATTGGCTTTGCAAATGCTTGTTTAGGATTCCTATCCGTCGTGACTCTTAAGTATTGTTGATAATGATGTGATTTCAGATTAGGAGGGGATGGGCGGTGGTTGCACAGGCTGCAGTATAGTTAAAAGCACTGAACGAAACTGAACTGACCTCTGTACTTAAAGGTGCAGCATCCTGATTGTTGAACGACTTCAAATACATGATTTGCAGTTTACAAGTGTTCTTGGAAGTTTTACTACCAGAAAATTAATTAATTCAATTAACGTCGTATTTTAAACCAGATCAAACCACACTATAAAACAGCAACAGGTTGCAAATAATTCCTTCCCAGTTTTCACCAGTGTTTAAATATTTTTCACCTTAATGAATCTTTTTTTTCAATAATTTAACCTGTTGTGCCAAACAGTTACAGTATTCACCCAGAAAAAAGGCACTGGGATTTAAAAAAACGCGATGGAATGCAGATTTGCTTCAGCAAAAACGATAGGTGCTGTGATGAAATGTGAGTTTGCTTTAGTTCGAATTCTTACACACACTGGGTACCTGTGGCCAGCTCTATCACTTTTACATTATGTGCCATCCATGACACTAGGCCTTCAATATAAGCACTGCACTTACAGAACCAACATCTGGGCAATGATGGCTGTCCGTTCATCAAGCCCGCAGCTCTGAATTGCTTAAGGGCCCAATTCGTGCACATCAGTGAAGTACTGTTAAACTTTTCTTTCTGTATTTAATTTTTTTATCACTTGAAGCTTGGGCTGAGCATCCCCCTACTTCTGTCAGTGACATTCCCCCCCAAGGGTAATTTCTGTCTTCCACTTAGCGTGTTCTTTAACCCACACTCGTTGTCTGAACAGGCACATTGGCATTTGTTTAGTGCTGTATACCTCACTTGTCAACAGATACTGAAGTCATATTTGTTCATTTTCACTTATAAAATCACTGCGGGATAAATTCATGCTCAATTGTTTAGATCACTATTGTACCCGGGTTTTTTTTAAAGTGGACTATTTGTTAATTCAGTTATTATTTATTTCCACTTCACAGTCTGATGCCAGGCTGCTCTAGCCATAATTCCAAGCGATTTCAAACTGTTGGACTGGCGCAAGCAGCTTGTTGTGTTGCGAGCAATAGAAATCAGGCGCACGAGGCGGATCATCGAAGGGCGGTAATGATGGAAGGCAGATGCATGATTTCCATTGCACATCACCAGTTATTCTGCATGAAGAGCTGATGTTCACTGAAGCCCCAGCCTGTTATTGCTAATAAAAAACAACCGAGGAATAGGACATTAGAAACGACGAGGAAGCAGTGCGGCGCATAACTCACCTGGAAATAAGACGATTTTGTGCAGTGTTACAGCTTTTGAATTCACAAATGTCCTATTTAGGGGCGAGCGTAAAGCGCTGCATCCGTCCCCGGTGTAATCTCTCTGTGGGCTTGTAACCACGCCCATGTTAAGTCCATCACTTTGGTTGGTTCATGGGCTTGCCTTTTAAAATTTGCTTCATTTAATTAGTGAAAGGCATGCCTACGTCATGCCTTTTCCGGTGTTTCGCTCCCCTCGAGTGCACTGGTAAACTACTGAAAACATTTGAGGTTCTATGTTTTCAGAATGGTTTCTGCGCTATTTGTTTCTCTTTATTTCGTACGTAGCGCGATCTCACTGGCCAGTAGTAGAGCGCTTTGCATGACATCGACCCTGTTACGTGGATAATTTCCCTTTTGCCACTAACAAGGATAATTGCACTTTTGCTGCTTACATAGAAATTTGCACTTTTGCCTATACGTTTCACTTGGAGCGTAGTTCTGTTTCCTTTTGTGTGTTTGCTTTGTGCTCATGGTGGCTGTTGGCTTGCTTGTGTAAAACTGTTTTTCTGTTCAGTTTATGTGGCAAGAAAAGTCCTGTTAGGAGTTTAGAAAGCTAATAGCTTTAACTGGAGTTAAAGCGAGACCCATTGCATTGCAAATGCTTGTTCACATTGTAGCATGTAGTGCTGCAGCTGCGAGATAACTGAGCGTCCTGGAATTATGTTAAATGGTCCACTATCCATTTGGTGGCCTAAAGCACTAAGGGGGTCATTCCGACCCTGGCGGTCCATGACCGCCAGGGCCGGGGACCGCGGAAGCACCGCCAACAGGCTGGCGGTGCTTCCTGGGCCATTCTGACCACGGCGGTAAAGCCGCAGTCAGAAAAGGGCAACCAGCGGTTTCCCACCGGTTTACCCCTGGCCCAGGGAATCCTCCATGGCGGCGCTGCTTGCAGCGCTGCCATGGGGATTCCGACCCCCTTCACGCCATCCTGTTCCTAGCGGTTTTTACCGCCAGGAACAGGATGGCGGGAACGGGTGCCGTGGGGCCCCTGAGGGCCCCTGCACTGCCCATGCCACTGGCATGGGCAGTGCAGGGGCTCCCTAACAGGGCCCCATAAAGATTTTCAGTGTCTGCTTTGCAGACACTGAAAATCGCGACGGGTGCCACTGCACTGCACTCACTCCATTCGGAGCCGGCTTCATGACCCCCTAAATCTATTATCCTTTGCATCGTGCTCTTTAGCAGAGGCCTATCCTCCTGCCAGTCACGCCATAAAAATATATTACGTTGCTGCAAGGCACAGTTTGTTTTATGCATATAGACACTGCCATATTGGATCAAGATGCATGCTGTAACACCCTCTCACCTTTGTTGCTTTCCATTTCCCGTCTTTGCTAGTAGTCGCTCTACCTCCACTGGGATGCCCAGTTGTCTCACCTTCCCTGTTTTCCGCCATACAATGTGCTAGCTGTCCATCACAGATCGGATGCAGGACCATGAAAACACCATACCTAAGGTCCTCCTGGGGGCTGACAAATTTTCCCTCATGACACATATGGTTGAACAATATCCTCTCAGGGGGTACTGCTACACCATACTAACGTGGTCTGGTGTTTCTAGACCTAAAAATACTGGATTGGATATGGAAACACTGGACCCGGTTTTATCTCATGTTGTTTTACAGTTGGTAAGACCGTGGCTCAAGGACTACCGAGGCTGCAGACAGAGGCACAGCCTGGCCCTAGCCCACCACCACCCTTAGAAGAAGCAGATAATGTACCTCCAGGCCAAGTCACAGCCTAATCTGGCCGAGGATGTTGCTGCCATCCTCCAACCCTCGGCATAAACCATGCCACCACTGGTATTACCATCTGCTCACCCCAGGTGGTAAGTATTAGCGGGTTTGTCCCCAGAATTTGGAGAAAAAAAACCGGAGGAAAAGCACTAGATAATGCCTGTGTCACAAATGTTTTCCCCCATTGTGGGAGACAACATTGCAGGATGGCTGGATTTAGGGACAGGGATACTAGCCAGAATCAAATATTTTAGGACCCATCTTCCAAATTCAGCTAACTCTTAATAAGGGCCTAAGTGGTGCTGTAGTTTTCCAAAGCACTAGGAGCCACAAAGATATGTGTGTCCAAGCTTCTAAGTCAAAAAATCTTTAAAATGCAATGTTTCTGAATTATTACTTTTATAATAAAAAAATGAGAATATGTAAAGATATACGAGGTATCAATATAAGCCTTACCGTGTGTCCAAAGCTTTGATGTAAGAACAGGCACTTCTTTTTGTTAAAGGGCTTTTTCTTTTTACGGCATTTTGATTGATTCATTTAGCATTGTTTCATAACGCACTAGCACCCAAGAGCATTTAGGTGCTCTACATTTAATAAGGCAATACATACCCCAAGCTGAGAGAATAACATATAGAGGTAATAGCGGGTAACCTCAATGAAGAGGAGGGGAAATTGAGATGCTTAGGTGAAGAAGTAAAAGAAGACAAAAGAATTAGAGAAACTGATCGGTTGCGTTGCCATTGATCCATAAAAGGCTTTTCCTTAGCAGTTAAAAACACCATTTCCAGACGAATGACACATATGGAACAGATGAAGGCTGTAATTTTGTAGCTAAGAGCCTGATTTCGAGTTTGCCAGACAGGTCCTCAATCACAAACATGACATTAGGACATAATGCACTTGTAACAATGTGGGCAGGATATTTGTTGTGTTTCTGACATTGTACGTGTCTGCCAAACTCTAAATCAGGCCCTATGTCTTTTGTCCATGTTCATGATTTCTTCTCCTGCTGATTATCCGGTAGCAAAGCTAAATTAATGGTTGAAGTGCTTGAACGGTACAACCTCAGTGCCAATTATTATGTCATGTTTGGGCATGGTCTAATTCCAGCTCCAATAATTTTGCCTCCTTTTGTCACTACAAGATGTTTTCTTATTGTTACCATAGCTTTTGTTGTGTTTTCCCTAAACATATGTAAAACTGTGAAGTAAAGTGTCTTTGTAAAATAAGCATTGGCAAAGCCAATAGGTCTGGATTTAATGTGCTAATGCATGTAGCATTATCATGTTGGAGGGAGACAGAAGTGTGGGACCTAGGCGAAAGGACTGAGGCCTCTTCTTATAAAGTAGTCCCTCATGCAGTTCAATGTAGGCCCTCGAGTGGAGGCCAAATCATTCAACCAAACAGTCAATAACATTAGGTAAGAGACAAATACTCTATTGGACTGAGCCGGGACGCGATTGTCAAGTCAAAAAGTTTTGTCTTTCAGCATCTAGAGAGCTTAAGTTAAGCACTCACCACAGAAGGGCCACCACTTTCTTTTCTGTTCTAAATTTCACTACTTGAGTAATTTAAATATTTTGAGATTAAGATAGGGTTTACCAAATATTATTTGACCACGGTGCTATACATCACTTAGTACTCACCCAAAGTTGTTTTAAGAAGTTTGTGCAAGTGTGTAGGGAGCCTGCTCGAGAGAAAAAAGTGTATATTCTGCATGATCATCATATATTATGTTTGAATTTTAATTGTTTTCTTTAAGAATTAATGACACCGTCCTGACTTTTGCTCTAAGAATGTCAGGCCTTATGCCAAATCAAGATATATACAACGTAACTATTTGTCTTTAAAAATAAGCCTTAAGGCATGTTAAGGTAGCCAAGCTCCAAAATTCCTTCAAATTGTTTGCTAAGGCACAAATATAATCTCTCCATACCCTCTAAGTTTAGGCTGTGTACATACGGGGCCACACGCCCTGTTTGGTGGGCCTACGGCAACCATTGTTTACCAAACTGATCCACAGACAGAGCATGTATGAAACGTGGCCCCTTCACTAGAGTGGAAGGAGAGTATGGATTAGGGAAATTACCGTGGTACATTTCACTTACCAGTACTTACTAAAACACATGTTTGTGCTTTGCAAGCACACTGAATGCCTTTAAGCAAGAAAATGTGCTCTGGGAAATTGATTTCAATTGAGACGGTGATGGCTGGAAGGTAGTGCAAATTAACTGTAGAAAGAATGCAAATTGAAATGCTTTAAAATGCAGTAAGATATAGAATGAGGATGTTTGGGCAGTTGGTTTACTGATGCTTAGTAATTAAAGACTGAGGTACCTCCACCTACCTCTATTTTCATCCCAAAGTGTACACTGTTTTTGGCAATGCTCCGTAGGGGTGCAGTCAATATGCTTTCGGCTATTTATCAATATATCTCTGATGTAGCACGGAAAGTATTCACTATCATAAGTTAATCTTCAATGGATGAATGTGTTTGGCTGCTAGGTCCTGCTATCAGCAATATCAGAGGGAGTCTTGTATGTCTGTAAAACGTTTGAGATGCAACTTAATTACAAAACTTAGACACTTGAGAACTCTTAGCATGATATGAAGTAATAGACAATTAGCTTAGTTGATTCATTAAAGGAATTGCTGCAATCTCTGTGTTTTGTAGGCATCTCGTTAGACACTGGGAAAGCAGAGTGTCATCTCCACAACAATGCATACAGGCAATGTTTATGTTCTCCCTCTCTGAAATGTATGTTGCTGTTCTGAAAGAAAACTTGCATTACAACTAGAAAGAATAATGAAATTGCTAAGCGGTCCAATGTTGGTAATTTAAGAATGCTGTTAGTGTCTCATGCAGTATACATGCTTTGCACTAGTACAGTAACAGAGATATGGATGCTTAATGTTGCTTGATCAGTAACTGAAGCCTTTTTCGTGCTAGCATACCAACATTTGCCAATGGCCTGACCATCTCATTTGCATGGTAAGGCTTGAGCCCAAGTATGGAGCAGCAGGCCAGAGGATTGTATCACCTCATCTCAGTCTCACCAACACACAATCAACAGTTTACTCTCTGATCCATGCCAACTCATAAATTACCTATAATTATCAACTATTAAATCTGTGCATACTTTACTACCCTAAGAAAAGCCTACCTCCGTCCCTTCATTAAAACCTTCATATCCCAGCCATACTCACCTACACCCTCACATATTCTCACAAAATCCACACCTAATCTTATTCTTGCAATCTGACACAGGACACTGTCAGTCTTCAGATCACCAAACCCCCTGCCCCCACATCTTATATTATTATCTGACCTCTCTGTTCAATGATTACCACAAATCTGACACACCATTAACTTGCTTCCAATATATTGTGGTTCCACGTCTTTTAAAGAAAACTATTGCTGAACTCTTATGTCCCTCCAGCTATCATCCAGCTCATCAACTCTCCTTTATGTCCAAGATATTGGAACAATTGATGTTAAATCTCCTCACAATCCTCATTTCTTCCAATAAACTTTGCAACGTCCTATATGCTGTTTCTGTTCCCTCCACTGCACAAAAACAACACTCTAACACATACACAACTTATCACCACTGTCCATCGCAATTTACTTTTTTCCATTCTCATACTTTTGGGCCTATCTGTAGCTTTCAACACTGTTGAGCCCACTACACACGTCTTCTCTTTAGAGTCACTCAAACCTAACATTTCTAGAACACCACCGGTTCATCTATTACTTCTCTGATCTGATCTCATTTGCATAGGATGCCAAGAAATCTAGACTACCCTAGGCTAGTGGTTATCCTACAAGGCCCTCTCCTAGACCATCTCCTTTTCTCTCGCTGCAGCTGTACCATCTGTATTATTATATCTTCATTTGAGTTCCTGTATCAATTTATGCTGATGACATCCAAAGATCTTCCTCCGTTCAATCTTCTTCATTGCACTTCCAGTAAAGCAACACAAACAGTCTCATGGCCATCAGGCGATGAATGGTCGTAGATCACTCATCCTGAACTAGTCTAACACTGAGGTTTTATACTCGCTTACACCAGTAGGCTCCATCTTACTTACTGATTCTTCACTTTCCCTCCATTCTCTTAAATTTAAGAAATATGCCTCCTTGATGAGAAACCTAAGAATTATTTTCAGCCCATCAATGAAAATGAAAGCCTTTATTACCCACACAGCACCACTAGACATGGCCATAAACTTTGCTACCTAGCTTTGTACAACTTACCTATAGAATCACCATCTCATCAAATGCCCACGAAGCCTGCTGACTTACTCCCTGGAACCAGTTTCATGCAAGTTTCTTCCTCTGGTTATTGAACCAGTAAATGATCTGGCTTCAACTGCCTCACTAACATCTCAATACCCAAAGTCAGTATTCTAGGAACATCAATGTCATCTTATCCAACTGGAAAATTCAGTTCTTCCACCTTATAGATCTTATGCTTTGGAATTCATTGACACATGACTTTAGTGAGAGCTCTTCTCTATAAGAGTTCAAAACGGCACTGACAATTCTCCTTTTTAAACTCAAAAGAAGAGAATTATTACTTCACATACTTTTCTGTAAATCGCTATATTTCACGTATGTACATTATATTAGTAAGACATAGCTTATAGTCTATGTTAACACTTCACCCTTAAGAGATCTAAGTACCAGCATCATCGTAGCTATGTAGAACCTTTCTGATTGTAATGTTATGTTTCTTAAATAAATAAATCAGTGCTTATGTGTACATGAAGACGTTCCTGGTTTTGGTCAAGAGCTCGCCCCCCACGTCCGCAGCACCACCCTGCTGTCTCCGTGTCCCTGACCCCCGCCCACGCTGCTGCTAGCGTGTTCGAGGCCCTCCTCCACCCGCAGGCCTCCTCCTGCGCCTCATCCCTGGTGTCTAGTGGGCTTCTGGTAAGCGTCGCTAGACTTGTGTGCATTTTGTGCCGTTTTCGCCGTATCTTTTTACTGTATTCTGTTTTCTGCGCCTTGCTTCCTAGCGCTTCTGCCCCCATTTGTGCCTTTTAAATTGCTGTGTTTTGCCGTTTACCGTACTTGTGACTGTATTTCCGTATTTTCTGATTGCCTTGTGCCTTTTTTCACTTTTTTGTGCTTCTCCGCTTGGTTTTCGCCCCTTGGGCGCTCCCCCTTTGCTGCTTTCCCCTGCCTCCCTGCGGCCCCGCCCCCCTCGTGCCCCCATTCGCCGCTCCCTCCCGCCTCCCGCCTCCCAGCTGCTCCTCCCTCCCCCCTCCCTTCTTAATGGCTGGCGCTGCGCGTCGAGGGTGAGCGACCTCTGACCTGGTTTTGGTCAAGAGCTCGCCCCCACGTCCGTAGCACCACCCTGCTGTCTCCGTGTTCATGACCCCCGCCCATGCTGCTGGTAGCGTGTTCGAGGCCCTCCTCTACCTGCAGGCCTCCTCCTGCGCCTCATCCCTGGTGTCTAGTGGGCTTCTGGTAAGCGTCGCTAGACTTGTGTGCATTGTGCCGTTTTCGCCGTATCTTTTTACTGTATTCTGTTTTCTGCGCCTTGCTTCCTAGCGCTTCTGCCCCCATTTGTGCCTTTTAAATTGCTGTGTTGTGCCGTTTACCGATTTTTGTGACTGTATTTCCGTATTTTCTGATTGCCTTGTGCCTTTTTTCACTTTTTTGTGCTTCTCCGCTTGGTTTTCGCCCCTTGGGCGTTCCCCCTTTGCCGCTTTCCCCTGCCGCTGCCTCCCTGCGGCCCCGCCCCCCTCGCGCCCCCATTTGCCGCTCCCTCCCACCTCCCAGCTGCTCCTCCCTCCCCCCTCCCTTCTTAATGGCTGGCGCTGCGCATCTGCGCCGCTGGCGCGGCAGAGGCGCGCCAGAGGAAAGCCCGTCTGCGCCCATCCGCGCCTGGACCGCGCCCAGCGCCACCCCCCCTGGTCCGCGCAACCCCCGCACCAACAGACGCCGCTACTCGGCCAACTAACTCATCGCTCTTAACCCCGGTTCCTCCACAACATGTTTCCAGGCCACACCGAAGAACACCAAAGGACCCTTCTCCTGCCTCGCCTGCAACTTCACCTGCAACAGAACAAGGAAACCTGCAACAACCAGCACAAACCACCTCCACTGCATACTCCTCAACACACGCTCCGCACGAAAGCACGCCATCGAGCTCTGGGACCTGCTCGACACCACCGCCCCAGACGTAGCATTCCTGACCGAAACCTGGTGGAATGACTCCTCAGCACCCGACATCGCTATAGCCATCCCTGACGGCTACAAGATCACCAGAAGAGATCGCCCCAACGGAATCGGAGGAGGAATAGCCATCGCCCACAAATCTTCCCTCAAGATCCACACCCACACGGACAACACCCTCAAGACCGCCGAACACCAACACTACTCTCAGGGGAACACTCATCTACCGCCCCCCAGGACCACGAGCTCCCTTCAGCGACTCCATCGCCGACCTCACGAGCACCCACGACCTAAAGAAAAAGGGATGAAAACAGACCAAAACATAGTGAATAATAAAACACAGCACACCACTCCACACGTGACAAAATTCATGCATGCCGCAGAAGTGCTGGTTGCAAAATTTAAATCGCAATAGCATTGAGGTAGGTAATGCACGGTACGCATTAGGAGGGGAAGACAATTTCTTACCCTCACAGTTGAGGCTACTAGCCTCTGGTATCCTGGAGAGGGAGCGTCCCCTTATAGTCAGACTCTAAGGTTCCAGGGGAAAAAAAGAGAAAGAGCAGAGGAAAAACCGATAATCATAAAGGTAGTTAAAGGAATGCAGGGGAGGGGAAGAGAGGAAAAAAGGAGAGTGAAAAGAAGGGAAAAAAAGGGGGAAGGAGTAGAGAGAGAGGGGATCCAATGACAGAGGAAAAGAGAGAGAAATGGAAAATAGAGGCAAAGATTATAGGTCAAGATGGAGAGGAGGAGATAAAAAGGAGAAAGAACGAGAAGAAAAAAGAAAAAAAAAAAAGAGAATAGGAAAAAGGAAGAGAGGAAAAAGGGAAGAGAAAGGGAAGTGGGAAAATAAAATAAGATAAAATAAATTAAAAAGGGAACAGAGATGTCTTATCTGTGTCTCCCACGCTGTCTGACTCACTGCATCAAAGGTGGGCGCTCTCTGTGCGCCTATACCGACCTCTCGTTCAGGACCGCTTGGATACAATGGTCTGGTGGTGAGGGGTAGATATAGTGGCCTTAATTAGGACAAATGGCAGCTGATGTGAATCACCGTCGCGGCCCAGGAGGGCGGGGCCGGAAGTACGGAGTGATCCCTCCAAATATGGTCATAGCCCGAAGTGGCCCATAATGGCTTTTAGAGTGCCGGGGGCCGGAACCTATCAAAATCCACTAGGACGTGCGCCGGGGGGAAAACACTGTCCCCGTAGAAGGAAACGCCGGTATGGGGGCGAGGACGCGTCAGCCAGAACTCTGTTACTGGCGGTGACGCTCGCCCCGCGAGTGCTGTAGGGAAATGTAGTTTCCCGGCAGCACTCACGGCTGACCAGCGATGGGAGCCGCCGGGAAACGGAGTTTTCGGGCGGCTCAGTGCGCTTGGGGAGCGCAAACTGAAAAGAGGGGGGGGGGGAGGGGGGAGGAGGAAAGGGGGGGGGAAAAAAGGAAGGGGAAGGGAGGAAGGGGAGGGGGAAAGGGGAGGGAACAAGGGCAGGGGGGGGAAGAATGGAAATGAAAATAAAATTAAGAATGAAGATGAAAATAAAAATAAAAATAAAAATAAAAATAAACATAAAGGATAAAAAATATTTATAATTTTTTTTTTTACATAATAAAATAATAAAAATGCAACTGAAAATAAGAAGGGGAGGGAGGTGGGGAACAGAAGAAAGGATGGGGGAGGGAACAGAGAAGGGGAGGAGAGAGGAACACACAAGAGATGAGAAAGAGAAGTGAAGGGAAATTTTTATTGTTTTCAGAGAGGAGGAAGTAGCGAAGGCGTATAGACAAAAAGAGGAAAAAAGAAAAAAGAGAAAAAAAGAGGAAAGGGGAGAAGGAAAAATGGGGAAAAAAGGGGAAAAAAGGGAAAAAGGGGAAAAAAGGGAAAAAAAAGGAGAAAAGGGAAAAAAAGGGGAAAAGAGAGAAAGAAGAGAGAAGAGAAGAGAAAGTCCGTGGGCAGAAAAAATTCCTGGGCAGAAAAAATTCAAGTGGGTTCTAGGGTTGCAGAGAGAACCACGGTATCTCATCATTTAATCCAACCGTGTCTGTGTGCAACCTCCAAATCCAGCGTTGCTCAGCCCTAAAAAGTTTTTCAGACATGTTGGTGGTCGAGGGGGAAAATTGTTCCAGGACTGTCCATGACATGTCGTCTGGGGAATGATTTTTTTGTAAGAAATGGCTGGTAAGTTTAGTAGCATCTCGTTTGCACCTGATCGTGCTCCTGTGCTCACAGATTCTGATGCTAACTTTTCTTGTGGTCATCCCCACGTACTGAAGTGGGCAAGGGCATTTGATTAGGTAGATTACGTTTTTGCTGTTACAATTGGTAAATGATTTTTGCACCCAAGGGGTTCTAAGGTTGAGGTTGATGGTGATGGATTTTTGGGTAAAGGGGCAAACACTGCAGTTGCCGCATGGGTGGTGACCAGCAGGGGGGGCCAATTGCCAGAGTGTGGTCTGTGCGGGTCGCCGTTTCTCCTTTGGTCTGGTATGGACCACCATATCACGTATATTACTTGCTCTCTTATACGCGTGTAGTGGTGGATCAAAGGGTAAGCCACCTGAAGTCAGGATTTTCCAATTGTCTTTTATGATCTTTTGAATTTCATTAGATAAAGGATTAAATGTGGTCACACAAACGATCTTGTCCAAATTTGACTTCGGTGCGTGGGGCTGTAGCAGCTGGTCTCTATTATTATTGCGCGCTCTTTTTAAAGCCCTGCTCACTAAGTGTGGGGGATAGTCTTTGGTGTGTAACTTCACAGTTAATTTGTCTGCATGTTTGCGATAGTCAATCACTGAAGAGCAGTTTCGTCTTAACCGTAGGAACTGCCCAACCGGGAGGTTATCTCTTAGAGCTCGAGGGTGGAAGCTCTGATATTGTAACAGATTATTACAGTCCGTTGGTTTGTAGTATACCTCAGTGGCTAACCCTCCATCATGCTCATAGATAAGTAAATCTAGGAAAGGTAACTTGTTGTCGCCTATGTTCATTGTGAATGTGAGGAAAGGGTTTGCTCCGTTAAGCCAAACTGCAAACGCCTGGGCTTCTACCCTACTTCCCGTCCATATTAGCAGTACATCGTCGATGTATCGCTTCCAGAGTTTGATCTGGTCACGGTAGGGGTTCTCCTCATTCAAGACAATTTGTCTTTCAAAATGGTCAACGTATAGACATGCTAGACTAGGGGCGAATGTGCTGCCCATTGATGTACCCTGTGTCTGTAAAAAGAAACTATCCTCAAATTTAAAGTAGTTTCTGGTGAGAGCGAGATGTGCTAAGTCCAGGATAAAACCCGGAGGGGTTTGGGATTCATTCATGTGAGTTTCCAGCAGATCACTTATCACTTCCAAGGTCGCCTCTTGCGGAATATTGGTGTATAGTGACTCCACGTCGAGGGTAATCAGGAGCTCCTTGGTTTTGTCAAAGGTTATAGAATCCAGTAAAAGGAGGACATGGGTGGTGTCCTTCAGATAGGTCGGGATTCTTTTAACTAGTGGTTGTAGAAAGAAATCCACAAATTTTGACAGAGGCTCTAGTGCTGAGCCTAGACCGGAAACTATGGGTCGTCCGGGGGGGGAATCTTTTCTTTGTGTACTTTTGGTAAAATATAAAAGTACGGGATTTTCGGATTGGTCTGTATCAGGAATGATGCCTCATGATCTGTAATCCAGTTGTTTTCTTTCCCTTTAGATACTAGGAAAGCGATTTCTTCTTGGACATCAGTAGTAGGATCACGTGCCAAACGTTTATAGTGTCTGGTATTCCCTAGTAGTCGCTCACACTCATCTCTGTACATTTGTTGTGGGAGAATCACTGTGGCCCCACCCTTATCTGCTGGTTTTATAATGATGGTGGGGTCAGCTGTGAGGCCCTTCAGTGACTCTATTTCGATTTGGCTCATATTGTGGAATATTTTGTTGGGTGCTTCAGTGAGACCATTGATTTTTAGGGATACTGATTTTTCGAAAGCCAGTACCTCCGGGGGCATTTGCCCTGCCGGGGGACAGAAAGTAGACTTGGAACGAAGTCCTGTGTTCTGTGTGGGAGTGTCATATTCCTTCCCAAGGAAGAAGGTCTTTAGGCGGATCTTACGGAACAGGCCCGCTAGTTCTGTTCTAGTTCTGAATAAGTCAACCTTCGGGGTAGGTACGAAGTTCAAACCTTTGTTTAATGCTAGAGTTTCGGTTTGGCTCAAACTCCGGTTGCTTAGATTGATGATGTTGCTTGTCTTTTCAGGGGCCAGTTTCACTTTGTCTTGCTGGTCCCTGGGACGGAATCCCTGTGTAGTGGATTTTCCAAAGCATCCTCTTTTGGGCGCCACTGTACCTCTTTTCTCCTCCCCCTGTCCCTCCCGTGACCTCTGTCTAAAAAAGGCGGCGGGGGTTCGGAAAAGGACCATTGGGCTGGGTGTTGCAGGTAGGGTGCTTGATATTGTTGAGGAGGGCCATATTGATTTGGCCAACCCCATTGTTGGTTAAAATAAGGCGGGTAAAGGGGAGGTGCCGGTGGAAAGTTCCATCCTCCTCGACGTTGCCCACGCCGCCCACGGCGATGTCGTATGTTTCCTGAAGAGTTACTGTCACTGTCTGAGCTGATATTGCCCCCGGATGAGGTGTCAGAAGTGTTGGTGGAATTCTTTGCTACATAATCAGGTTTAGTGTAGGGATATATCCTTTCCAGGGAAAAACGATTCAGATCTTTTTGGAATTTGGCTATTTTTTGCTGGGTTAGGTATTCTCTATATTCATTCATGTTTTTGTTTACCTCCTCCAGTTTCTTTTTGAAGGAGAGAATACTCACACCTGACTTCAGGTTGTTCTCACTGGTTTTTATCTGGACCAGTAGGGTTTCAGATAGCCTAGTGGCTGTTTTTATAATTAATATCAGCCAATCTCGAGTGCATTTCCATGCTATAAGTGACCAATCTTTACGAAACTCAAAGTCGTCAAGGAATATGCGGGGCTCATTAGTGACGAGTAGTCCGTTTGGTGCAGAGTTACTACGGAGGTATTCCGTGAGAACAGCTCCATGTAGTATAGTCTTAACTTGGGAGCGTTTTAATTCCACTAGGGTGTCCCAGTCCCCCAGTTGGGACAAACTTTTTGACAAAGCCGTGTCCCCAAGAAGTGAAGGGGCTGCGAGGATAGCTGATACTTCCTCGTCATTGAAGGAGAGACCATCTGCCATGGTGTGGGTGGGGGGAAGAGAAGGGAGGAGGGAAAAAAGGGTCTAATTGTAGAAGACAGAAGCGGGAACCGAAGTTCTAAGGGACGCAGACGAGATAAGGGTGCTCACTGGGAGACAGCAAGCTACGACTCTCACAATCGAGAGATAAGGATAAGAAAGCTCTCGCAGCCGGGCGGCTGCTCTACTATCACATTACACAAGGGAGAGCGGATGGGAGCAAGGGGAAAAAACCAAACCGTACTCGACTCCCACATAAACACAATCACAAAAAAGGGGAGTACGGGGTTGTTTATAAAGTAGGGGGGTCAGTAGTGTACTAATTGTGACGCTAGACCACTCGTAGTCCTCAACTAGAGGTGAAAATTGGGTGGGCTGTGTAGTGGTGTTTGGTCTGGGGGGAAGGAGAGGAGCTGGGGAAAAAAAAAAAAAAACAAGGAAAGGAAAGTTTCCTTTACGGACTAGGTGGTCTCACACACTATATAGTGTCATGCTTCATCATATGACCACCTAGCCCCACCCAGGTAGGACAGTGCCACCTGGGCGGACTCGACCTCACTGTTAAAAGAACAGGAGGGAGTGCGTAAATTAATCTTATTCCTGGAAATAGGGATCCAGCTATGCTAGGGAAATAAAAACACCTACTCAGGTACCCGGGTAACTTTAATGGGGGTCCTGTGTGGTGTGGTTAAAAAGGATGGGGAACCAGTGTGAGAGCAATGACTCACAAGGTCACCTGTCTAAAATGGGGTAGCCGACATGTTTCTGCCCTTATGGTGGAGCTATGGAGAGTCTCTGGGCATTCATCAGGGCATTGGATCCCTGTAGTGATTCCTACTTAAACACTGCGAAAATAATCACATAGGGAAGGGAGGGCCTACCTTAACCAAGAAAATATCTGGGGAGGACCTAAAGAAAAAGGGATGAAAACAGACCAAAACATAGTGAATAATAAAACACAGCACACCACTCCACACGTGACAAAATTCATGCATGCCGCAGAAGTGCTGGTTGCAAAATTTAAATCGCAATAGCATTGAGGTAGGTAATGCACGGTACGCATTAGGAGGGGAAGACAATTTCTTACCCTCACAGTTGAGGCTACTAGCCTCTGGTATCCTGGAGAGGGAGCGTCCCCTTATAGTCAGACTCTAAGGTTCCAGGGGAAAAAAAGAGAAAGAGCAGAGGAAAAACCGATAATCATAAAGGTAGTTAAAGGAATGCAGGGGAGGGGAAGAGAGGAAAAAAGGAGAGTGAAAAGAAGGGAAAAAAAGGGGGAAGGAGTAGAGAGAGAGGGGATCCAATGACAGAGGAAAAGAGAGAGAAATGGAAAATAGAGGCAAAGATTATAGGTCAAGATGGAGAGGAGGAGATAAAAAGGAGAAAGAACGAGAAGAAAAAAGAAAAAAAAAAAAGAGAATAGGAAAAAGGAAGAGAGGAAAAAGGGAAGAGAAAGGGAAGTGGGAAAATAAAATAAGATAAAATAAATTAAAAAGGGAACAGAGATGTCTTATCTGTGTCTCCCACGCTGTCTGACTCACTGCATCAAAGGTGGGCGCTCTCTGTGCGCCTATACCGACCTCTCGTTCAGGACCGCTTGGATACAATGGTCTGGTGGTGAGGGGTAGATATAGTGGCCTTAATTAGGACAAATGGCAGCTGATGTGAATCACCGTCGCGGCCCAGGAGGGCGGGGCCGGAAGTACGGAGTGATCCCTCCAAATATGGTCATAGCCCGAAGTGGCCCATAATGGCTTTTAGAGTGCCGGGGGCCGGAACCTATCAAAATCCACTAGGACGTGCGCCGGGGGGAAAACACTGTCCCCGTAGAAGGAAACGCCGGTATGGGGGCGAGGACGCGTCAGCCAGAACTCTGTTACTGGCGGTGACGCTCGCCCCGCGAGTGCTGTAGGGAAATGTAGTTTCCCGGCAGCACTCGCGGCTGACCAGCGATGGGAGCCGCCGGGAAACGGAGTTTTCGGGCGGCTCAGTGCGCTTGGGGAGCGCAAACTGAAAAGAGGGGGGGGGGAGGGGGGAGGAGGAAAGGGGGGGGGAAAAAAGGAAGGGGAAGGGAGGAAGGGGAGGGGGAACGGGGAGGGAACAAGGGCAGGGGAGGGAAGAATGGAAATGAAAATAAAATTAAGAATGAAGATGAAAATAAAAATAAAAATAAAAATAAACATAAAGGATAAAAAATATTTATAATTTTTTTTTTTACATAATAAAATAATAAAAATGCAACTGAAAATAAGAAGGGGAGGGAGGTGGGGAACAGAAGAAAGGATGGGGGAGGGAACAGAGAAGGGGAGGAGAGAGGAACACACAAGAGATGAGAAAGAGAAGTGAAGGGAAATTTTTATTGTTTTCAGAGAGGAGGAAGTAGCGAAGGCGTATAGACAAAAAGAGGAAAAAAGAAAAAAGAGAAAAAAAGAGGAAAGGGGAGAAGGAAAAATGGGGAAAAAAGGGGAAAAAAGGGAAAAAGGGGAAAAAAGGGAAAAAAAAGGAGAAAAGGGAAAAAAAGGGGAAAAGAGAGAAAGAAGAGAGAAGAGAAGAGAAAGTCCGTGGGCAGAAAAAATTCCTGGGCAGAAAAAATTCAAGTGGGTTCTAGGGTTGCAGAGAGAACCACGGTATCTCATCATTTAATCCAACCGTGTCTGTGTGCAACCTCCAAATCCAGCGTTGCTCAGCCCTAAAAAGTTTTTCAGACATGTTGGTGGTCGAGGGGGAAAATTGTTCCAGGACTGTCCATGACATGTCGTCTGGGGAATGATTTTTTTGTAAGAAATGGCTGGTAAGTTTAGTAGCATCTCGTTTGCACCTGATCGTGCTCCTGTGCTCACAGATTCTGATGCTAACTTTTCTTGTGGTCATCCCCACGTACTGAAGTGGGCAAGGGCATTTGATTAGGTAGATTACGTTTTTGCTGTTACAATTGGTAAATGATTTTTGCACCCAAGGGGTTCTAAGGTTGAGGTTGATGGTGATGGATTTTTGGGTAAAGGGGCAAACACTGCAGTTGCCGCATGGGTGGTGACCAGCAGGGGGGGCCAATTGCCAGAGTGTGGTCTGTGCGGGTCGCCGTTTCTCCTTTGGTCTGGTATGGACCACCATATCACGTATATTACTTGCTCTCTTATACGCGTGTAGTGGTGGATCAAAGGGTAAGCCACCTGAAGTCAGGATTTTCCAATTGTCTTTTATGATCTTTTGAATTTCATTAGATAAAGGATTAAATGTGGTCACACAAACGATCTTGTCCAAATTTGACTTCGGTGCGTGGGGCTGTAGCAGCTGGTCTCTATTATTATTGCGCGCTCTTTTTAAAGCCCTGCTCACTAAGTGTGGGGGATAGTCTTTGGTGTGTAACTTCACAGTTAATTTGTCTGCATGTTTGCGATAGTCAATCACTGAAGAGCAGTTTCGTCTTAACCGTAGGAACTGCCCAACCGGGAGGTTATCTCTTAGAGCTCGAGGGTGGAAGCTCTGATATTGTAACAGATTATTACAGTCCGTTGGTTTGTAGTATACCTCAGTGGCTAACCCTCCATCATGCTCATAGATAAGTAAATCTAGGAAAGGTAACTTGTTGTCGCCTATGTTCATTGTGAATGTGAGGAAAGGGTTTGCTCCGTTAAGCCAAACTGCAAACGCCTGGGCTTCTACCCTACTTCCCGTCCATATTAGCAGTACATCGTCGATGTATCGCTTCCAGAGTTTGATCTGGTCACGGTAGGGGTTCTCCTCATTCAAGACAATTTGTCTTTCAAAATGGTCAACGTATAGACATGCTAGACTAGGGGCGAATGTGCTGCCCATTGATGTACCCTGTGTCTGTAAAAAGAAACTATCCTCAAATTTAAAGTAGTTTCTGGTGAGAGCGAGATGTGCTAAGTCCAGGATAAAACCCGGAGGGGTTTGGGATTCATTCATGTGAGTTTCCAGCAGATCACTTATCACTTCCAAGGTCGCCTCTTGCGGAATATTGGTGTATAGTGACTCCACGTCGAGGGTAATCAGGAGCTCCTTGGTTTTGTCAAAGGTTATAGAATCCAGTAAAAGGAGGACATGGGTGGTGTCCTTCAGATAGGTCGGGATTCTTTTAACTAGTGGTTGTAGAAAGAAATCCACGAATTTTGACAGAGGCTCTAGTGCTGAGCCTAGACCGGAAACTATGGGTCGTCCGGGGGGGGAATCTTTTCTTTGTGTACTTTTGGTAAAATATAAAAGTACGGGATTTTCGGATTGGTCTGTATCAGGAATGATGCCTCATGATCTGTAATCCAGTTGTTTTCTTTCCCTTTAGATACTAGGAAAGCGATTTCTTCTTGGACATCAGTAGTAGGATCACGTGCCAAACGTTTATAGTGTCTGGTATTCCCTAGTAGTCGCTCACACTCATCTCTGTACATTTGTTGTGGGAGAATCACTGTGGCCCCACCCTTATCTGCTGGTTTTATAATGATGGTGGGGTCAGCTGTGAGGCCCTTCAGTGACTCTATTTCGATTTGGCTCATATTGTGGAATATTTTGTTGGGTGCTTCAGTGAGACCATTGATTTTTAGGGATACTGATTTTTCGAAAGCCAGTACCTCCGGGGGCATTTGCCCTGCCGGGGGACAGAAAGTAGACTTGGAACGTAGTCCTGTGTTCTGTGTGGGAGTGTCATATTCCTTCCCAAGGAAGAAGGTCTTTAGGCGGATCTTACGGAACAGGCCCGCTAGTTCTGTTCTAGTTCTGAATAAGTCAACCTTCGGGGTAGGTACGAAGTTCAAACCTTTGTTTAATGCTAGAGTTTCGGTTTGGCTCAAACTCCGGTTGCTTAGATTGATGATGTTGCTTGTCTTTTCAGGGGCCAGTTTCACTTTGTCTTGCTGGTCCCTGGGACGGAATCCCTGTGTAGTGGATTTTCCAAAGCATCCTCTTTTGGGCGCCACTGTACCTCTTTTCTCCTCCCCCTGTCCCTCCCGTGACCTCTGTCTAAAAAAGGCGGCGGGGGTTCGGAAAAGGACCATTGGGCTGGGTGTTGCAGGTAGGGTGCTTGATATTGTTGAGGAGGGCCATATTGATTTGGCCAACCCCATTGTTGGTTAAAATAAGGCGGGTAAAGGGGAGGTGCCGGTGGAAAGTTCCATCCTCCTCGACGTTGCCCACGCCGCCCACGGCGATGTCGTATGTTTCCTGAAGAGTTACTGTCACTGTCTGAGCTGATATTGCCCCCGGATGAGGTGTCAGAAGTGTTGGTGGAATTCTTTGCTACATAATCAGGTTTAGTGTAGGGATATATCCTTTCCAGGGAAAAACGATTCAGATCTTTTTGGAATTTGGCTATTTTTTGCTGGGTTAGGTATTCTCTATATTCATTCATGTTTTTGTTTACCTCCTCCAGTTTCTTTTTGAAGGAGAGAATACTCACACCTGACTTCAGGTTGTTCTCACTGGTTTTTATCTGGACCAGTAGGGTTTCAGATAGCCTAGTGGCTGTTTTTATAATTAATATCAGCCAATCTCGAGTGCATTTCCATGCTATAAGTGACCAATCTTTACGAAACTCAAAGTCGTCAAGGAATATGCGGGGCTCATTAGTGACGAGTAGTCCGTTTGGTGCAGAGTTACTACGGAGGTATTCCGTGAGAACAGCTCCATGTAGTATAGTCTTAACTTGGGAGCGTTTTAATTCCACTAGGGTGTCCCAGTCCCCCAGTTGGGACAAACTTTTTGACAAAGCCGTGTCCCCAAGAAGTGAAGGGGCTGCGAGGATAGCTGATACTTCCTCGTCATTGAAGGAGAGACCATCTGCCATGGTGTGGGTGGGGGGAAGAGAAGGGAGGAGGGAAAAAAGGGTCTAATTGTAGAAGACAGAAGCGGGAACCGAAGTTCTAAGGGACGCAGACGAGATAAGGGTGCTCACTGGGAGACAGCAAGCTACGACTCTCACAATCGAGAGATAAGGATAAGAAAGCTCTCGCAGCCGGGCGGCTGCTCTACTATCACATTACACAAGGGAGAGCGGATGGGAGCAAGGGGAAAAAACCAAACCGTACTCGACTCCCACATAAACACAATCACAAAAAAGGGGAGTACGGGGTTGTTTATAAAGTAGGGGGGTCAGTAGTGTACTAATTGTGACGCTAGACCACTCGTAGTCCTCAACTAGAGGTGAAAATTGGGTGGGCTGTGTAGTGGTGTTCGGTCTGGGGGGAAGGAGAGGAGCTGGGGAAAAAAAAAAAAAAAAAAAAAAAAAACAAGGAAAGGAAAGTTTCCTTTACGGACTAGGTGGTCTCACACACTATATAGTGTCATGCTTCATCATATGACCACCTAGCCCCACCCAGGTAGGACAGTGCCACCTGGGCGGACTCGACCTCACTGTTAAAAGAACAGGAGGGAGTGCGTAAATTAATCTTATTCCTGGAAATAGGGATCCAGCTATGCTAGGGAAATAAAAACACCTACTCAGGTACCCGGGTAACTTTAATGGGGGTCCTGTGTGGTGTGGTTAAAAAGGATGGGGAACCAGTGTGAGAGCAATGACTCACAAGGTCACCTGTCTAAAATGGGGTAGCCGACATGTTTCTGCCCTTATGGTGGAGCTATGGAGAGTCTCTGGGCATTCATCAGGGCATTGGATCCCTGTAGTGATTCCTACTTAAACACTGCGAAAATAATCACATAGGGAAGGGAGGGCCTACCTTAACCAAGAAAATATCTGGGGAGGACCTAAAGAAAAAGGGATGAAAACAGACCAAAACATAGTGAATAATAAAACACAGCACACCACTCCACACGTGACAAAATTCATGCATGCCGCAGAAGTGCTGGTTGCAAAATTTAAATCGCAATAGCATCGAGGTAGGTAATGCACGGTACGCATTAGGAGGGGAAGACAATTTCTTACCCTCACAGTTGAGGCTACTAGCCTCTGGTATCCTGGAGAGGGAGCGTCCCCTTATAGTCAGACTCTAAGGTTCCAGGGGAAAAAAAGAGAAAGAGCAGAGGAAAAACCGATATTCATAAAGGTAGTTAAAGGAATGCAGGGGAGGGGAAGAGAGGAAAAAAGGAGAGTGAAAAGAAGGGAAAAAAAGGGGGAAGGAGTAGAGAGAGAGGGGATCCAATGACAGAGGAAAAGAGAGAGAAATGGAAAATAGAGGCAAAGATTATAGGTCAAGATGGAGAGGAGGAGATAAAAAGGAGAAAGAACGAGAAGAAAAAAGAAAAAAAAAAAGAGAATAGGAAAAAGGAAGAGAGGAAAAAGGGAAGAGAAAGGGAAGTGGGAAAATAAAATAAGATAAAATAAATTAAAAAGGGAACAGAGATGTCTTATCTGTGTCTCCCACGCTGTCTGACTCACTGCATCAAAGGTGGGCGCTCTCTGTGCGCCTATACCGACCTCTCGTTCAGGACCGCTTGGATACAATGGTCTGGTGGTGAGGGGTAGATATAGTGGCCTTAATTAGGACAAATGGCAGCTGATGTGAATCACCGTCGCGGCCCAGGAGGGCGGGGCCGGAAGTACGGAGTGATCCCTCCAAATATGGTCATAGCCCGAAGTGGCCCATAATGGCTTTTAGAGTGCCGGGGGCCGGAACCTATCAAAATCCACTAGGACGTGCGCCGGGGGGAAAACACTGTCCCCGTAGAAGGAAACGCCGGTATGGGGGCGAGGACGCGTCAGCCAGAACTCTGTTACTGGCGGTGACGCTCGCCCCGCGAGTGCTGTAGGGAAATGTAGTTTCCCGGCAGCACTCGCGGCTGACCAGCGATGGGAGCCGCCGGGAAACGGAGTTTTCGGGCGGCTCAGTGCGCTTGGGGAGCGCAAACTGAAAAGAGGGGGGGGGGGAGGGGGGAGGAGGAAAAGGGGGGGGGGAAAAGGAAGGGGAAGGGAGGAAGGGGAGGGGGAACGGGGAGGGAACAAGGGCAGCGGGGGGAAGAATGGAAATGAAAATAAAATTAAGAATGAAGATGAAAATAAAAATAAAAATAAAAATAAAAATAAACATAAAGGATAAAAAATATATATACATTTTTTTTTACATAATAAAATAATAAAAATGCAACTGAAAATAAGAAGGGGAGGGAGGTGGGGAACAGAAGAAAGGATGGGGGAGGGAACAGAGAAGGGGAGGAGAGAGGAACACACAAGAGATGAGAAAGAGAAGTGAAGGGAAATTTTTATTGTTTTCAGAGAGGAGGAAGTAGCGAAGGCGTATAGACAAAAAGAGAAAAAAAGAAAAAAGAGAAAAAAAGAGGAAAGGGGAGAAGGAAAAATGGGGAAAAAAGGGGAAAAAAGGGGAAAAGGGGAAAAAAGGGAAAAAAAAAGGAGAAAAGGGAAAAAAAGGGGAAAAGAGAGAAAGAAGAGAGAAGAGAAGAGAAAGTCCGTGGGCAGAAAAAATTCCTGGGCAGAAAAAATTCAAGTGGGTTCTAGGGTTGCAGAGAGAACCACGGTATCTCATCATTTAATCCAACCGTGTCTGTGTGCAACCTCCAAATCCAGCGTTGCTCAGCCCTAAAAAGTTTTTCAGACATGTTGGTGGTCGAGGGGGAAAATTGTTCCAGGACTGTCCATGACATGTCATCTGGGGAATGATTTTTTTGTAAGAAATGGCTGGTAAGTTTAGTAGCATCTCGTTTGCACCTGATCGTGCTCCTGTGCTCACAGATTCTGATGCTAACTTTTCTTGTGGTCATCCCCACGTACTGAAGTGGGCAAGGGCATTTGATTAGGTAGATTACGTTTTTGCTGTTACAATTGGTAAATGATTTTTGCACCCAAGGGGTTCTAAGGTTGAGGTTGATGGTGATGGATTTTTGGGTAAAGGGGCAAACACTGCAGTTGCCGCATGGGTGGTGACCAGCAGGGGGGGCCAATTGCCAGAGTGTGGTCTGTGCGGGTCGCCGTTTCTCCTTTGGTCTGGTATGGACCACCATATCACGTATATTACTTGCTCTCTTATACGCGTGTAGTGGTGGATCAAAGGGTAAGCCACCTGAAGTCAGGATTTTCCAATTGTCTTTTATGATCTTTTGAATTTCATTAGATAAAGGATTAAATGTGGTCACACAAACGATCTTGTCCAAATTTGACTTCGGTGCGTGGGGCTGTAGCAGCTGGTCTCTATTATTATTGCGTGCTCTTTTTAAAGCCCTGCTCACTAAGTGTGGGGGATAGTCTTTGGTGTGTAACTTCACAGTTAATTTGTCTGCATGTTTGAGATAGTCAATCACTGAAGAGCAGTTTCGTCTTAACCGTAGGAACTGCCCAACCGGGAGGTTATCTCTTAGAGCTCGAGGGTGGAAGCTCTGATATTGTAACAGATTATTACAGTCCGTTGGTTTGTAGTATACCTCAGTGGCTAACCCTCCATCATGCTCATAGATAAGTAAATCTAGGAAAGGTAACTTGTTGTTGCCTATGTTCATTGTGAATGTGAGGAAAGGGTTTGCTCCGTTAAGCCAAACTGCAAACGCCTGGGCTTCTACCCTACTTCCCGTCCATATTAGCAGTACATCGTCGATGTATCGCTTCCAGAGTTTGATCTGGTCACGGTAGGGGTTCTCCTCATTCAAGACAATTTGTCTTTCAAAATGGTCAACGTATAGACATGCTAGACTAGGGGCGAATGTGCTGCCCATTGATGTACCCTGTGTCTGTAAAAAGAAACTATCCTCAAATTTAAAGTAGTTTCTGGTGAGAGCGAGATGTGCTAAGTCCAGGATAAAACCCGGAGGGGTTTGGGATTCATTCATGTGAGTTTCCAGCAGATCACTTATCACTTCCAAGGTCGCCTCTTGCGGAATATTGGTGTATAGTGACTCCACGTCGAGGGTAATCAGGAGCTCCTTGGTTTTGTCAAAGGTTATAGAATCCAGTAAAAGGAGGACATGGGTGGTGTCCTTCAGATAGGTCGGGATTCTTTTAACTAGTGGTTGTAGAAAGAAATCCACGAATTTTGACAGAGGCTCTAGTGCTGAGCCTAGACCGGAAACTATGGGTCGTCCGGGGGGGGGAATCTTTTCTTTGTGTACTTTTGGTAAAATATAAAAGTACGGGATTTTCGGATTGGTCTGTATCAGGAATGATGCCTCATGATCTGTAATCCAGTTGTTTTCTTTCCCTTTAGATACTAGGAAAGCGATTTCTTCTTGGACATCAGTAGTAGGATCACGTGCCAAACGTTTATAGTGTCTGGTATTCCCTAGTAGTCGTTCACACTCGTCTCTGTACATTTGTTGTGGGAGAATCACTGTGGCCCCACCCTTATCTGCTGGTTTTATAATGATGGTGGGGTCAGCTGTGAGGCCCTTCAGTGACTCTATTTCGATTTGGCTCATATTGTGGAATATTTTGTTGGGTGCTTCAGTGAGACCATTGATTTTTAGGGATACTGATTTTTCGAAAGCCAGTACCTCCGGGGGCATTTGCCCTGCCGGGGGACAGAAAGTAGACTTGGGACGTAGTCCCGTGTTCTGTGTGGGAGTGTCATATTCCTTCCCAAGGAAGAAGGTCTTTAGGCGGATCTTACGGAACAGGCCCGCTAGTTCTGTTCTAGTTCTGAATAAGTCAACCTTCGGGGTAGGTACGAAGTTCAAACCTTTGTTTAATGCTAGAGTTTCGGTTTGGCTCAAACTCCGGTTGCTTAGATTGATGATGTTGCTTGTCTTTTCAGGGGCCAGTTTCACTTTGTCTTGCTGGTCCCTGGGACGGAATCCCTGTGTAGTGGATTTTCCAAAGCATCCTCTTTTGGGCGCCACTGTACCTCTTTTCTCCTCCCCCTGTCCCTCCCGTGACCTCTGTCTAAAAAAGGCGGCGGGGGTTCGGAAAAGGACCATTGGGCTGGGTGTTGCAGGTAGGGTGCTTGATATTGTTGAGGAGGGCCATATTGATTTGGCCAACCCCATTGTTGGTTAAAATAAGGCGGGTAAAGGGGAGGTGCCGGTGGAAAGTTCCATCCTCCTCGACGTTGCCCACGCCGCCCACGGCGATGTCGTATGTTTCCTGAAGAGTTACTGTCACTGTCTGAGCTGATATTGCCCCCGGATGAGGTGTCAGAAGTGTTGGTGGAATTCTTTGCTACATAATCAGGTTTAGTGTAGGGATATATCCTTTCCAGGGAAAAACGATTCAGATCTTTTTGGAATTTGGCTATTTTTTGCTGGGTTAGGTATTCTCTATATTCATTCATGTTTTTGTTTACCTCCTCCAGTTTCTTTTTGAAGGAGAGAATACTCACACCTGACTTCAGGTTGTTCTCACTGGTTTTTATCTGGACCAGTAGGGTTTCAGATAGCCTAGTGGCTGTTTTTATAATTAATATCAGCCAATCTCGAGTGCATTTCCATGCTATAAGTGACCAATCTTTACGAAACTCAAAGTCGTCAAGGAATATGCGGGGCTCATTAGTGACGAGTAGTCCGTTTGGTGCAGAGTTACTACGGAGGTATTCCGTGAGAACAGCTCCATGTAGTATAGTCTTAACTTGGGAGCGTTTTAATTCCACTAGGGTGTCCCAGTCCCCCAGTTGGGACAAACTTTTTGACAAAGCCGTGTCCCCAAGAAGTGAAGGGGCTGCGAGGATAGCTGATACTTCCTCGTCATTGAAGGAGAGACCATCTGCCATGGTGTGGGTGGGGGGAAGAGAAGGGAGGAGGGAAAAAAGGGTCTAATTGTAGAAGTCAGAAGCGGGAACCGAAGTTCTAAGGGACGCAGACGAGATAAGGGTGCTCACTGGGAGACAGCAAGCTACGACTCTCACAATCGAGAGATAAGGATAAGAAAGCTCTCGCAGCCGGGACAACCTCTCCAACCTCGGCCTCAAACAACTGGTCAACACACCCACCCACATCGCCGGCCACACACTCGACCCGATCTTCTCTGCAAGCAACCACGTCACCTTCTGCCACACCACCGAACTCCACTGGACCGACCACCACTGCATCCACTTCACTTTCAAGAAGCACATCGAGCACCACCGCACCCAACTACCACCCCACCGCCACTGGAGCAAAGTCACCAAAGACCAACTGACCAGCACCCTCGCCCAGAACCCGCCTACCGACCCCACCAACCCAGACACCGCCGCTCTCAACCTACAACAATGGATCAACGACTGCGCCAACACCCTTGCACCTCTCAAAAGACCCGCCGACAACCAAGGAAAGAAAAAAGCCGCCTGGTTCACAGACTAACTCATCACCTCCAAACGTACCTGCCAGAAACTAAAGAAGAAATGGCTCCTCGAACGCACACCAGACAGCCCACAAGGAAGCCACCCGCAAGCACCACCAGCTAATCCGACTCGCCAAACGTTCCCACTTCACAGATTGCCTGAACAACAATGCACACGACAGCAAAGAACTCTTCTGCATTGTGAAAGAGTTATCCAACCCCAGCGCCAACGCCAACGACATCCCTCCCTCCCAAGAACTCTGCGACGCCCTGTCCTCCTTCTTCTATCAGAAAATCGCCAACATCCACGACAGCCTCAACACCTCGCCCCCGCCAGACCCCACCCCCGACAGCTCCACCTACACCAACCGCCTGACCTCCTGGACCCACGTAGATGACTCGGAAACCTGCAAAATCATGAACTCCATCCACTCAGGATCCCCTTCAGACCCATGCCCCCACCACGTCTACAACAAAGCCGACTCCACCATCGCCCCCCAACTTCGAAAGATCATCAACTTATCATTCGAAACCGCAACATTCCTGGAAAGCTGGAAACACGCCGAAATCCACGCCCTCCTCAAAAAACCCAATGGAGACCCCAACGACCTCAAAAACTTCCGCCCGGTCTCCCTCCTCTCCTTCCCAGCGAAGGTCATCGAGAAGATTGTCAATGCTCAGCTCACCCACCACCTCGAGGACAACTCCATCCTGGACCCCTCCCAGTCCGGTTTCAGACGCAACCACAGCACCGAGACTGCTCTCCTCGCCGCCACAGACGACATCAGACAGCAAATGGACAACGGCGAAACATCGGCCCTCATCCTCCTGGACCTCTCCGCAGCCTTCGACACGGTTTGCCACCACACCCTACTAACACGCCTCCACGAAGCCGGCATACAAGAGAAAGCCCTCAACTGGATCTCCTCCTTCCTCTCCGGCAGAACCCAGAGAGTCCGACTCCCTCCCTTCCGCTCCGAAGCCACCAACATCATCTGCGGCGTACCCCAAGGCTCCTCCCTAAGCCCGACGCTGTTCAACATCTACATGGCCCCCCTTGCACAACTGGCCCGTCAGCACAACCTCAACATTCTTTCCTACGCCGACGACACACAGCTTATCCTTTCCCTCACCAAAGACCCTCTCACCGCCAAAACCAACCTCCAAGAGGGACTGAAGTCCATCGCCGAATGGATGAGAAAAAGCCACCTGAAGTTGAATTCCGACAAGACGGAGGTCGTCATCCTCGGACGCACACCGTCGGCCTGGGACGACTCCTGGTGGCCCACCACGCTGGGCCCCCCTCCAACACCAACCAACCACGCACGCAACCTGGGCTTCATCCTCGACTCCTCCTTCACCATGTCCAAGCAGGTCAGCGCTGTGTCCTCCTCCTGCTACAACACCCTCCGCTTGCTCCGTAGAATCTTCAAATGGATCCCGACGGACACCAGAAAAACAGTGACCCAGGCCCTCGTCAGCAGTAGACTAGACTACGGCAACGCACTCTACACAGGCATCCCAGCAAAAGACCTCCGACGCCTACAACGCATCCAAAACGCCTCCGCCCGACTGATCCTTGACGTACCCCGCCGATGCCCCATCTCCCACCACCTGAAAGACCTACACTGGGTCCCCGTGGACAAAAGGATCACCTTCAAACTCCTCTTCCACGCACACAAGGCACTCCACAACGTCGTGCCAGTCTACCTGAACAACAGACTCAACTTCTACGTCCCCTCCCGCCAACTCCGCTCCGCCAACCTCGCCCTCGCCATAGTTCCCCGCTTCCATCGCAAGACCTCCGGCGGCAGATCCTTCTCACATCTCGCCGCCAAGACCTGGAACGCCCTCCCGACCGCCCTGCGACAGACCCAGGACCTTCTCGCCTTCAGGAGACTCCTCAAGACCTGGCTCTTTGACCAGTAGCAGCAACCCCCCCCATCCCCCCCCACTCAGCGCCTTGAAACCCTTACGGGTACGTAGTGCGCTCTATAAATATTGTGATTGATTGATTGATGCCCACATGCTGCCACAAGCATAACTTATTAAAACACTGTAGAGATGTGTGAGATACCTACCACCTCAGAAGTAACTGGTATTCACTATCGATGCAACTCTTGAATGGTGCACATTGTATACAGTTTGTAAATAATATTGGCAATAAGAGCAGCCATTAACAATGGGGATCATCAGATGTATCTCCAAGAAATGTTGTGAGGTCACCATTGCCAAATGATACATTTTATAACACATTACTGCCATACCAGACAGTGTCGTCAATAATTACTGCAAGCAACATACAACCTAATGACCGCAGGCAGCACATGCATCATATGCATAAGGTCTGGCAACAATGGCTTCAGAAAACTCAAGCATCAAGGATCTCAATCAGTATTAATAATAATGTCCTTAAAGGCCTGCATAAGCAAGTAAAATTCATATGTTTATGTGACAACATGATGTATAAGTCAAAGCAGAGGAAAGAAAGCGCAGTACAAAGTCAGCAAAGAGTAAAGCAGGAGCCCAAGATGTGTCTCTGGGTGAGTATGTAGATAGGAAACAGGAAGACCAATGGCCTAAATCTGAATCAATATGTACAGTTTATCCAAATGCATTTCAAAATATTGCCATTGGTTTTTGTGGTCCTAGACAAGACATAGTTGAGGGCACCCTGTTTAGAGCAACGTTATATTCATTACCCATATCTATCTAATGTAAGCCCACATGAAGCCAAACAATTTCAAATTATACATAAACCTTTGATGCAAGGAGGAATGTAAAAATAGCTGACAGCACAAGCTGGTCATCATCTGCCAGCCAAAGAGCACCATAATAAATCTTGATCGAATATTGATGAAGCCATTTATTTTTGTGTTTGAATCAAGATTTGTCACCCTCTACAATATTTTGTATGTGGAATTCAGTTTTTGACTGCCTATTCATCCCAGTGCAAGAAAGATATGGTAAGGGTGACTTGATGGATATTTAGTGAGCTAGTGCCTAATATTGAAATACCACATGCACATAGTACTGGAAAATGTAGCTTTACTTGCCAGAAATGAGTGATCAAATATAAATCCCATTTGCAACTATCAATAGAGAACATCAAAGCACTGCTTTGATGATCTACACTCTTCCACAGGGTTAAATCAGATAATTTTCTCAATAGTTTAATTTGTCTGCCTTGTCTGTCCTCTCATTTGTGTTCTATGTGTATGTGTCTCTGACTATACAGTGACCGCCAGCTCTGCTGATTAACGACAAGGTGGGGGTCAGCATGCAGGAGAACAACAGAGAGGTAAAGGAATGGAATAATGCTAGAGGTCATTTAAAGATGGAAAAGGAAGATAGAGTCAGAGGTGTGGTCGAAAGATAGGTGGAGATGGAAGAGATGCAGGATAAAGAGAGAATGATGAGGTAGCTTGGATGTCTGATACCGAGTGGTAGAAAAAGAAAGCGAGGTACAGAGGTAGGCAAGGTTTTAGGGAAGTAGAGAGAGTTAGAGTCAGGGAGACGTAATTGTAGATAAAGGGGGAGGGCGGGTATGCTTTGGGAGCATGGACAATCAAAACATTTTCTCCTCAACTTTGCAAATTCAGGACCACTGAAGGGCCACCCTGCAGTTTGCCTCCTCTCAGCAAACCTATGGATTGATGTGGAAGAGCCAAGTCACTTACTGAGAAAATTACACCAAATCACAGTTCTCAGTACCTTGGTTTTGCTTTCTCACTCTGTAATCTACTTCTTGGTTTTGCTTCTCCTCTCTCGCAGTGTTTCAACTAGTAACCACATTTAACCTTTTTAATGAAAGTCATAAAGTGCATGATTAATAGAAGTAGCCTGGCCCGGAGTCTAGGAATCATTTGATGCAAACTTGAGTACAGCTTCTCTAAAATAAGAACACATCTTTTTGCAACTAAGTTGAATAAAAAATCATAACCTGCTTTCCTGAAATTTCCATAATGTCTGCAAAGCCAAGGGTTACAGTTTGTTTTCATCAATTTCATACATTACTCTGGATCATCCTTGTTTTTATGCTTGTATGAACTCATTGCCTTTATAACTTGTCCCTATTTTCTGATAATAGAATGAATTTCTGATGTCTGAGCACTTTGTGTTCTTTCTGCAGGTAGTCCACGTTGCACATAGATGGCAACTCAGACTTTGCTTTCCGCAGCTTCCTGCTAATTGAACAGGAATATTCACATTAGAGTGCTGTCATGCGCTCTACAGAGTAAATATGTAAGGCTATTAGCGAAGCCTTGGGGCTTGATATTGCTTTTGGAAGTTATTTGATCATGTTATATGACCATGCTGATGCCTTTTTGAAAGCATTTAAAAATAATACTCTATTCAAGTGTGTGAACATTGCTAGACTAATGTCTCAGCCAAATGAGGTTGTCTGTTTATGTGTGGGTCAAAGAAAATCATGACTCCAGCAAGGGAGACTTGCTGCGTTTCTTTTTCAGCGGGTGCATTCTCTGTTCTATAGGAAACACTCCTATGAAGCAAGAGGCAAAGCTTTCTTATTAACCATTCATTTTTTGGTTTATTGATTACTAGCAATTTGAGTTATAGTCTCACTGTGTGTCTTTGGTAGTATTTTGGATCAGGATTCCTTGCATCTTGCCACCGGTTCAAAGAGACCCACTTGTGAAACATCTGAACTGCTGCTAGAGTTACACTGATACTTTGGGTACACCAAGTTTAAACAAGACTGCACAACATTGTCTTGATTCTATACATGAGACAGACAATGAGGCATTTTCCCCTCCACCCTTGTGCATATCACAAGAAATATGTGAGATAGAATGCAGTGCTGCATTGATGTTAGGTCTTTCCTCCAAGCTTCTATTTTAAAGCACCTCCTGAATTCTTACTGTTTAGTTCCATTTCTCTTCCAAGCCGAGGCTAAGGCAGATGGAGCAGTGATGAGGCCGCATATTCTCCAGCTAAACTGAGTAAAACTGAACATCATACTTCCTGTGTGCATTTGACTGTTGGCTACCTTGCTCTTTGTTTCCACCTCCCAGAAGGTGATCAATGCAGTGCTGGGCCTGGAGCAAGAGCTCTGATTCTGCCACACACCAGGCGTCCACTTACTGCCTCGGGTGTCTGTGCCCAATCTCAGACTTGTTTTTCCGGTTTGTGGATAAGATGATGATTCTACCAAACTTTTCTTTAGGAACTTGTCACATGTTTTATAGGAGCCAGGAACTCACCATGGTAACTAAATGTACTCTGAACTTCTGTAAGTCAGAGGGTGCTTCCCAGGGCTGAACCAGGGAATGGAAAGGAACCCTGGTAAAAATGTTCAAACAAGCCCTGATCCCTTCGTCCCCTCTGCAGTCTCTCTCTTTCCATCATCCATTTCCTCCCCCCTTCTTCTCCCTCTTGCTTCTACCTCCCTGATAGTTTTCTCTCTTTCTCTCTTCCTTAAAGTGCCTGCTGCAAATAACTTCAGGTAGCTGGGAAAACTGACAAAGGCCCTGTGCTTTCAAAACTGGCCCTCTAAAGAATCCAGCCCACCGGGGTCATGCCCAGTGGCTCAAAAGGCCTGTCTGTCCCTAGTGCTTCCTTCAATTCTTGATCCATAGCAATTGATGGCTCATTCCTTTTTTTTGGCATTCAAGAAACAGATTCACAGATACGAAATTAAGCTTTTCATTCAAAACATCAAAAAAATCACACTGAGGTTTATAGTACAGGGAAAGACCAGGGTTTCAACTTCATAAAGTTCTATCTCTAACCCAGATAGCAATTCCCCACAAAGAGCCCCGCCTTCCCTTCAGGAGTAGTCATGGGATTACTATCCTCCCTAATTGGTCCTTACTTACTTGATCAGTGCCATGGTACAATGAGCATCAAGTCCAAATATTTTAAAGGAGGACTAAAACATCTTAAGTGTTATGTGCCAATATGCAATACACAACTCTGAGATACCTTTCTTCTAAAAGGGGAGGTGAACCACAGAGAAAACGAAACCTTTTGTGGGTTTACATGCATGTATAAACATCCTCCCATGGGGGAAGTGGCATGAATGTCTGACTCAGAAGAAGCAATTCGGTTGTATGTCCATTTACAAAAGAGATGTTGATATCCATTTTAAGGGAAATAATATTTCATCTATCAACTTATGTTGAGTTGACATGGTGAAATACTCTTGCGGTGAAAAGTGAATCCAGGCCTTGTCTTCTCTATTAAACAGTCTGCCTGGATGGATATTCAGTCTTCATTCAACAACTACAAACCAATGAATGTAAATTACTTGACAGCATCCTGCACCAACAAAACAAATGATCCTCCACAAGAGCCAAGAAAGACATTCCAAACTTATCGGTGGTGATCCTCATTTGATTCCCGGGTCCTGACACTACTGCTCTGATCAAATTACCAGTCCTCTCCATTGCTTACTAGAGTCTCCTTTTGTTACCAGTTTGAGATTCTAGTCACCCCGAATCTAGGCATCTTTCCTACTGTTTGTTCATCGTTTTATCCACCTTTAAGTCTGATCATGTGGCACAATGTGATCTTTATATAACTCCTTAGGGTTGTTTGGACACGCATGTCATCAAGCTAGTCCCAGTATTATGGAAAGATGAGAGGATTGTATCTCATGCTTACTCTAGGCTGGCTGAATTCCAAGAGTACATATATTGAAGACTGTCATTCCCAGTCCTGGACCGTATGCCAGAATATCAACTACAAAAAATTATGGTATAAGATTTTTTTAGCAAAAATATCAACCAATATGTAGTGGAGGGAAATATATATATTGGTAAGTATGGATTTGCTATTCTTAACCCTACATCTATATACCTTGCGATACAGATAAATCTCAATGTACATCGATAGGCAGTCAAGTATAGGAAACAACTCTTGCCTATGTAAGCATTCTTGCTGATATATTTGTGTTCGATATTTCTATGACACTTTCAAAGCAATTGATACCATACTAAAAACCAATTAGTGTGTGAATGAGAGGTGAATAGCTAAACTGACTTGTGATATTTCCTTAACCCTTGCTTCAGCAGACTGCATGGCAAGAGGGTGAGATATACACTTCTCTGTGGCAGCTCCTGTTTCAGAATGTAGGAGTAGAACCACAGTGAGGCAGGATAGCTAGAGGTATCAGCTGAATTTCAAGAAGTCTCTGACGTCTGATGCGCATAGCCTTGAGGGCGGCTATTTGTTTTATAATCTTCTGCAGTAGCACCTGCTCGTCAGACACAGTGAAGAGCTAGCATACAAATGATCTATTATTAGGGTGATGGAAAGCAAATTGAAGCCAGTCAGAACTTCAGATTCTTCACTTGGATGGCATACATTTGCGTTATTTCCTTTTTTTCTTACGTGTACAAATCTTGCAATGAATACTGCATACGTTTGGGTGTATGTGATATCTCTAGCTTTTAATTCTCATGTGCCTTCTATTTCGCTCATTGACTGACTCAAAATCTTATATTTTTATTTCTTTTTCATTTTGTCTTGTGCACCTTCACTTCCTCCACAGCAGGCCCGGCTCTAGGATATTTGGTTTGGGAGGGCCGTAAAGAAGCATGGGTGGGTCATGAAGATGAACAGGTCCTGGCCAGAAAACAACAAAGTATTTAATGATCTGATATGTTAGGTGTTTGAAACTGTCAGTTTTTGACATTTGTAACACAATAATCAGCACCCAAGCAGCTACATACTTTGCTTTCTCTGATGTGCTTTGGCTTTGGGAAAGGGGAGGTGTTAGAAATGGCGTCTCTGGTTGGCAGTCAGTTTTCACTCTGTCCAAGCAGGGACCCTCACTCTAGTCAGGGTAAAAGAGAAACACACCTGGGTAACCCCCACTCACTCCCTTGGTAGCTTGGCATGAGCAGAAAAGCTTAACCCCAGAATCAATGTGTAAAGTATTTATACCAAGACACACAGTAATACAGTGAAAACACTACAAAATGGACACCACACCAGTTTAGAAAAATAAGAATATTTATCTAAATCAAACAAGACACAATTGACAAAAATCCAAAATACACAAGTCAAGATATGAATTAAAAAAGAATAAGAGTCCTGATCCTTAGAAAACAGTGAGAATGCTGTTGTTACACAAAAGTACCTGGTTTACCTAAAAAATAAAGCTGCACAGGCGAGCATGTGTAGGAAAAGTCAGCCATGTGTCAATTCCTTACTAGCAAGCATTTTCTTTGCCAGTCGGGTAGGCATTTCGTCATTTTTCTCCCTCGCAAGACACCAATGCGTCGAGTTGCGGATGGGCACCTCGGGTCCAGACAGGCTTTGTGTTGATTTTTCACACCCAGCGATGTTGCGTTTGAAGTCCGGTCGCATGGTGTCAGGAAACTGCACTGTTTGGGGTTTGCGTCATTATCAGCAGCCACTAGCGGGTGTTGCACATCATTTCTCCACCTGCGATGCGTTGATCTTCCAACCGCGATGCAGGCGGACAGTCGATTTCAGACGCGAGGCCAGTGGTGCGTTGTCTATCGCCTGCGTTGTGGATGGTGCATCAAAAAATTCCCTGCCTGGCAGTCTTTGTGTGGATTTTAGTCCTTTTCCACCAGCTTCACTTTCAAGGGCCCATGGACTGGATGGAGCACCACTTGGCAGGGCAGAAGTCTCACCAGAGAGTTCAGGTGCTGGCAGAGAGAAGTCTTTGATGGCCCTGAGACTTCAACAGCAGGAGGCAAGCTCAACTCACGCCCTTGGAGATTCTTCTCAAGCAGGAAGGCACAATAAAGTCCAGTCTTTGTCCCCTTTTCACAGGCAGAAACAGCAACTGCAGGATAGCCCAACAAAGCACAGTCACAGATAGGGACAGCACTTCTCCTCAGCTCTTCAGCTCTTCTCCTTAGCAGAGGTTCCTCTTGAATCCTTGAAAAACTCTGTTTTTCAGGGGTTTTGGGTCCAATTTTTATACTACTTTCTGCCTTTGAATTTGGCAAACTTTAAAGGAAAGTCTCTGTTATTCACAAGATCCTGCTTTGCCCAGGCCAGGGTCCAGGCTCACACCAGGGGGTTGGAGACTGCATTGTGTGAGGTCAGGCACAGCCCATTCAGGTGTCAGTGCCCACTCCTCCCTCCACTCTAGCTCAGATGGCCCATCAGGATATGCAGGCAACTCCCCAGCTCCCTTTGATTCGCTATCTAGAGGGAATTCACACCTGTCCAACTGTCAGTCTGACCCAGACAGGGAATCCACAAACAGGGAGAGTCACAGATGGTTTAAGCAAGCAAATGCCCACTTTCTAAGAGTGGCACTTTCAAACTGACAAACCAACTTTACCAAAAGATGTATTTTTAAATTGTGAGTTCAGGGACACCAAACTCCATATTTCCATCTGCCCCCAAAGGGAATCTACGCTTAAATATCAATTAAGGGCAGCCCCCTTGTTAACCTATGAGTTAGACAGGCCTTGCAATGGTAAAACCTGGGTTTAGTAGTATTTCCCTGTTAGGACATGTAAAACACACCAGTACATGTCCCATCTTTAACATACACTGCACCCTGCCCATGGGACTACCTAGGGCCTGCTTTAAGAGGGCCCTACATGTAGAAATATTGAAGGTTTAGGCCTGGCAAATGGGTGCACTGGCCAGGTCCAATTGGCAGCTTAAAAAGCACACACAGACACTGCAGTGGCAGGTCTGAGCCATGTTTACAGTGCTACTCATGTGGGTGGCACAACCAGTGCTGCAGGCTCACTAGTAGCATTTGATTTACAGGCCCTGGGCACCTCTAGTGCACTTTACTAGGGACTTATCAGTAAATCAAATACACCAATCAGAGACAGCCAATTACACATACAATTTACACAGGAGCACTTGCACTTTAGCACTGTTCAGCAGTGGTAAAGTGGCCAGAGTACCAAAAACAGCAACAACAGAGTCCAGCACACAGTCAAACATGGGAAGCAGAGGCAAAAAGACAGGGGAGACCACGCCAAGGATGCCAGGTCTAACAGGAGGGAAGCTGCTTATCAGATCTTTAAGATGCAGAACTTTGAATGCAGCATGCTTCTAATGGGTATGTGCAGCAGCAGAAATGTTTCTGCTGCCGTACAGGGCCACTTTACAGCTTTTCATACTTTAAAAAAACTTTGGCAGCTTTATACTTTGCAAAGCACTGATGTTTAAAAATATGATACAGTAAGCAGAGAATCTCAATTCAGTTTTCAGGATATCCGTGCTGGTGATTTGTGCATTGCAGCAGCCAAAAAACTCAGTTGACTTCACACCTCTCCCCAGTCCTGAAAGTGTTGTATGCCAATGGTGTTAATCATGAAAATAAACTGTAAGGGAGAGTCCATGGGGATACACAAGCATTTAAAACATTAAGGTGAAAAACTTAAGTTTTTCAGTTCTTAACGGCCTTAGGTGGGCCTAGCCCACCTGGCCCACCCTCTAGAACCGGGCCTGCTCCACGGGCATTTCTATATTGTTGTGGTACGTGAGCATAACTGAGTCCAAAAATATACGATCTAGGCACATTCTATCAAATCAACCTTTATACATGTAGTCTGTGACAGCCTTAGCTTTTTGGTCTCCAATTGCATTGTTTACCATTAAATTTGTTGCTGTAACTCTGCTACATCCCAAATGCATCCAGACATTTGTTTCATAGATTGCAGAATGAAGTCTCAAAGCTATTATATTTTCTCACATCTTGCTTCAGTCCAACTCTTTGCTGTTGTCACTATTATTCGAATAGTAACACATAGCTCCTCATCACAATAGTGGCGGTCTTAAAACCCCGAGGGACGTGGTGACAGTCAGACCACCGCGATTGTGGGGATCCGACAGCCACATTATAACCGTGGCAGTTGAGCCACAGTCGGACCTCCAGCATTGCCATTTCTCCTCCACTGGAGAGGCTGGCGGTGCTGGCGGTCCTAGTCTGCCAGGGCAGCGCTGCCCCGGGGATTACGAGTCCCTTCTCTGCCAGCTTTTACATGGCGGTAGCACCGCCATGTAAAGGCTGGCAGGGACAGGGGACAGGGGGCCCCTGCACTGCCAATGTTTTTGGTAGGGGCAGTGCTGGGGCCCCCATGGCCAGCTCCATCACACTTTTCACTGTGTGCTTTGCAAACAGTGAAAAGCGCAGCGGGTGCTGGTGCACCCTACACACCGAAACATTACCACCGGCTCTATTATGAGTCAGCATCAATGTTGTGGTCTGTTTCCACCAGTAGACCCGTGGGAGACTCTTAATAGGGGCCGCAGGAAGGAGACCGCACTGGCAGTAACCCGACCGTGGGACTTCGGCAGACGGCCTCTTCTGTTGGCCAAAGTCTTAATGGGGGCCATAATGTGTTGGGACACACACATGGGGCCCTTAAACAAATTGGGCCAGGACAATAATTCCCTCCTACTCCTTCCCTTCAGGCAGCCCAGATGGAAACCTAAGTTATCATTTGCAGATTACTTCAGTCGCTGATGTAGCTAATGTGAATTGATGCTGCTGGGCCCTTGAAACCTAAGTTATCAATTGCAGATAACTTCAGTCACTGACTTAGTTAATGTGAATTGATGCTGCTGGCCCTTGAAGCTGTTATTGCATCCTTATTGCTTGAAAAATAACGATAGGCATTTTAACCTCATTCAGTTATTGTGAAGCAGATACTGGCATGGTTGTTACTGTGGTCTTTAAATCTCCTTCATTCTGCTTTTTTCATTATCTTCTCTGATTTTGTGCCTTTCCTTAAATGATCACTTATTGCATTGCATTACATTGTGCTGTATTTTATTTATGGAGTGCTCATTGCTGCATGCCCTGATCAAGCCTGATGACAGTGATCTCTTTGGTGGCACACAACCTCCCCTGCCCACAATCCATGCCTTATCCATATGCAGCTGTACCTTCCTCTGCATCGAGCTTTATGTTCCTTCTTCTTTATAAACTAAAAGGATGCACACAAATCCAAAGCTTCTAAAGATTGCTTGAGCCAGAGTTCTTCTGACTGCCCCTGTCCCTCAAAGTCCATCTCTTTGGTCAAGCAGTTCACTTCTTTAGCAACACCAAATGAGATATTTGCAGTTTAACTGATCTGGTAGTATTTTCCTGCATGGTGATTCCATGATGTGATATTTCTTTTGCTGGTCTGATTGGCTCCTGTGCAGATTAGCACAGTGTTTTGATTCTAAATGTAATAATGCGTACTTGTTAAGTTAACCGTTTGTGGGTTTGGGGAACAGTAGCTGTCTTTTGGAAAATTGTGTAGCTTAAGATATGACTTTATACTTCTAGCATCTACTATGCTGTTTACTTTTGCCTGGGAATAGTTTTGATAAAACTTTCTTAGTTTTTGGTTTGAGATAATTGCTCGCATCCACTGATCTGTGGTGCGAGGAGAATAGAGAAGGACACAGGAATCTAGGTTGGCTGGGCTTTGTGTTTCTAACCTTAAAGAATAATGTGTTGGCCAAGCATTTTCAGGTGCCACAGGAACATAATAAAAACAACATTAGGCTCCTAGTAGACTCCATGACAAATGCACCTTGAAGACTGTGTTGTATCTTGAGTTGTTAGGCACTCTAATCCATGTGCACAACTGGTGGCATGGCCATCGCCAGAGTTTAGTCGTGAGTGTAGCATCCAGCTTCCCCCCTCAGTAACTGAAGTCCCTCTAACTCCTGGACCTTAGTTAACCCATGCAAATTGTGATCATTTGTAAGACAGGCATCCTAACTTCGCTAACAAAACTCAATGCATTTCTGTGAAGATAGATTACAAATAGTTTCGAAAGTAGAAAGAAAATGAGCTTTTAAGGTGCTGAATTATAAGTAATAATGATAATAATGATAACTGGTTTTACATAACGGTTTATAATGTGCTCCTGCCATTTCTAAACAGCAAATTGGCACTCAATTTACTGCAGAAGGATAGAAGATTGAGTCTGACTTGCCAGGATCTGCATTTGTAATCTGCAGATCACTGTGGATTTTAGCACAGAGCATTGTAACTCACCAAGCTATCCTTCCAACGTGAAGGCCTTTTTGGGTTGCATATGTATTAATTTAAGTATGGCTGCTTTTCTGATGCCTGAAGAAACAAATTATAGCCAGGTAACATGGAAATCACAAATATATTATTTCCTTGAAGTCCGATTAGTGATGCCTCAGTCTCCAGGGCATTGCCTTTCTTTGGCATAGACACACTTCATGATTAGGATGGCCGCCTCACTCAAAGTAATTACGAACACTGTTACTGGTTTTGACGTTTTCACCTACAAATCATTGTTTTTATGTGTGTAAATCTTATTAGTTCAATGGAAGTACATTTCGACTACAACTCCCATAATGCATTATCTCAGCACACAAATGTTAAGGATTGGAAACAGTCCCCATAATCATCTGAAAATAGGTGGTCGCCCAATGTGTGAAAATTCTCCTTTCCAATGTAGATGGCTGTATATCAGCAGGGTTTGGTATACAGTGGTTCTGTACTGGAGCAGTTGGATCTACATGTAGGGCATGTGATGGTGTGGCTAGATGGCATTTGAGATATAATAGGGGCTATGGCTGACATTATTTAGGCCAGCTGCTAGCCTAATCATGCCAAGTGAAGTTGGTCGTGCCTAGGTGTTGTGCACAGGTATTGAAAGTGATGGTTGGAATTATGTAGAAGACTGCTGAGGTATAAATAACAACCACATTATTGGTTGGTGAAATCAGAGCTGAAGGGTAAAAGGCCCTTTTACCAAAGAAACCACGTTGTAGGGTTGATACGGCTACGTTGGCTTTCCTTTTGGCACCGTTGCTGCTACCCTTGCTACCCCTCCACTTAAAGGTCACAAAGGCAGTGGCAAGAACAGAAGGGAACCCCAACTCTGAGAGTCTGGTTAACTCTCTGCAGCTTTGACTCCTTGGCATACCCCTGGGTCTTCTTCATCACACAGTGGCTGACTAAGGTGGGAAAGGGGTCAACCCTATGTCTCATCAAGGGTCGAAGGGATTCATGATGACACATTTGGTACTCCTGGAGTTTTCGTGACAGCCTCCCCCCATACAATTTGTAGAATCCACTTCCAGGAACAGGGCATCTAGAACAAATCTTTAAAATTGTCAACCAAATTGGCATCTTGATAGAAAAACGACCATTTAACAATATATAAAATATATAAAAATGTTTAATCAACTTTGAAACGAAAAGTAGTGCATCATACATATAACATATATCAAAGCTTGTACAGACCGACAGTGCCGGTGTTTGGTTAGCACTCCACTTGGGCCCTTAGTAGGGAAATGTGAGATTTGCATAACTTGCTTTTGCATGATTATGCAGAATTACATGTAATTATACAAAATGCAAATGCTTCATTTTGCGCCATATTTTAGTGTGGAATGTGTGCATGCATAAATTAATATTTTTATTGCTAGGGCACATTCAAACAAAAGCACAGCGAACAATAAACAGCCACTCAAGTTCTTTTGTTACCCTGCGTCGCTGCAAATTTTTACAATCAATGTTGCATAATTACACGAAGTGGCTTACAGGCATAATTTCAGGAATTTCGCATAAAAAGCGTAATGCGAAATTCCTGACATTATGTAAAGTATGCCACTATAATGTAAACTTCGCCCAGGTCTAATTCGGAGTCAAGAGAAGCAAAATGACCACATCGTATTTCACTTCACCTGATTCAGAGTGGGTAGGTTTTTCCACTTGTGAGAGAACACTACGTTTTTCCAACCAGTAATTCTGGTCGTAAAATTTCCGTGAGGCTTTTACTGCACCAGCCAAGACTCATTCCTCATTTTCTTTTTGACGAGTGGAGCATTTCCCCCTCTGCCAGAAAGAAAACCCTCCTCTTCCTTCCGTGACCTGCAAAATTAACTCCGACAGTTTAACAGAGATTTTTCTGTAGCAGGCATCACTGCAGAGAAGCATTCTGTCAAACAGGGAGGTTGTTTGACCCGCTTAGATACTTATTGCTTCGTTTTTACAGGTCTAGGAAGATCGATTTATCCATCGGAAGAATTTATGAACTTCAGGCCTTAATTTCCCGAGGGAAGCTTGATAGAGAGAACGGAGTCTATAGAAGAACCTGATCCTTCATAGCATTTTACCCTGTGCTGCTGCCTCTTATCAAAAACCTTCTATGTTCTGCTATAGGACTTTTTAGTAAAACATCACGCTATGTTCAAGGCACCCAGACTCCAAAACTACTATAGTGTTATCCTGGAAGTCACTTTAACAAAATGACAAGGTTAGCGGATGTGACATCAAAAAACATTTGATCCCAAATGACGACACAGGAATAGCATCTTGACCGACACTTTGACACCCAACTACCTCCTATTTACTGTTGAGGAACAACGGGAATACCAAAAACTAAAAAAAAAAAAAAAAAAAAAACACACACAAAAAAAAGTAGACAACGCTCAACTGTACATTATACCTCAGTTACTGCTGCTAAAGTCGGGGTTGCTGTGGCAACGCCAGGGATCTCAGAGGTCATGCCAAGCAAGCATCTGGTCCCACTGGAGTATTCCAATTGACACCCTTGTGTGCCATATAAATGGTAGAAAATATATATAGCTTGAGAAACTGGTACTGAAATAAAACGTAAAAAACATGTCTGCTGTTCTTTGAAAATTGTCACGAACATTTGATAAGAAGATACCTGTACTAGTAAACCAATGGGAATACAACTGATTATTTCTGAATGTGTCCTGCTTTATTGTTTAATCTGATAAACATATCAATCTCTGAGCAGTTCCTGTACATGTTTTTCCCACAATCTAAATTTGCCAGTGATATATCTGTCACTTAACGAGATCACCTAGCAATGGATTATTAGAATCCTGAATCCCATGCACTTGTCAGCTATCTGTGCCCCCCCACTACCACCACCTGTACACACATGGGTGAGCCGTCTGCTCCACAGCATCCTTTTGTCACACAGGTGACAGGATAAACAACATTTCCAGAATTAATAAATTAATTTATATTTTCCAATGTAAATTCGTTTACTTTTTTTCCAACTTTATCAACTGAAAGTTACCATTTAGCAGTCGCCATCTGTATCCCTCCCTGCTGTTCTCTGACAATCTTCAAGAGGCTGAGGCATGTGTTACATTGTTACTTTAGATGGAGCCCTCATGCAAGGACATCGAAAACACACATCATGCATTAACAAAGTAACAGGTTTGTTTACAGGGTCATGAGGGTTGAGTTGGATAATGGAAGCCCATTGTGCTCTGAAAGCAATTGTAGAGAATTGCCTGCAGCCCCTTGAAAAAACAACAGAGTAGAGTTACCATTCCGGCTGTGGTCCAAAATAGGTCCAGAAAATACATTTACATGAATTAATCTAAAAGGAAATCATTTTCAAAGTCAGTGGTAGTCCTTAAAATGTGGCATGCAACTGGGCTTCCTGAACCTAAATTACACAAAATCATTAATAAACATATTAGAAGATTCACACTCTCACAATTATTATCAGTAGCTCTAAAAAACGATAGAGTTCACATAACTAATCATGAAGCTATGAATGTGTTAATGCGGTTCCTGGTCTTGTATTTTGACCTAGACTGCTGACGTTGCTTGTAGGTGAATCCCTATTAATGAACAAAAGTGATTGGAATTGTCCTTCTTTGATTTCTGCTATGGCAATAAGTTTTCAGTTTATTAAATGAGACCGAACCACAGCATTATAATAAAGAAAAGGTAAATTTGTAAACAATACAGAGATATAATACACATGTATGAAAAATATAACAGTTAATAATAATATACACTAAAAACATCAATTTGCATTGCAAACCCTGAATACATACAATTCATGGCCTGGATGGTTATGCTCGCCTTGTTAAATATACAGGATGGCACTTGCAAAGTGTTTTGCTACACCCGGGTAGCCATATCGCTGTAATCTTTTAGGTCGAGCCTAGGCAGCGTGCATGCACCACCTCTTGACATGCTGTACTCTATTTCTCGGGCTTTCACCATGCCCATCACTTACATTTTTTCCTTGGCTTGCCTTTCAAAATTCCTTTGGTTTGTTAGGTAAATGCTTTGCATTTGTCCCGCCTTGAGGCTGTTTTGTTACCGCCTTGGAGACTGACCCTGGTACATGGATTATTGCACAATCGACCATATACCTTACTGTTGCAAACTACTTTTTTCTTTTGCTTTGTGCTCAATGGCGGTATGTTGTTTGGGCAAGTCGCTGTTTTTTATCACCGTTTGGCCCATCGACCAAAGGTATTGGAGCGCTTTACATGAGCACCGGTTACATTAGAGGACACATTCATTTTTGGTAGGCACAGGGAGATTACGCGATGTGCCCAGAATCACAGGATGCGGAGCCAATGCTGAGACTCAAAGCTAGTTCCCCATATCCAAAGTCTGCAACTCTGGCCATTAGGCCATATCTTTTTCCCTAGGGTTTGCATGCAGCAGGCCTACAATTAGTGTGATTCATTACAACACATCAGAGCAGGCTGCTTTGACTCCATCTTTGATCTCTTTCTGCAGCATGTGTTATTAGACCCTGTATTGTCTCTTGTTTTGCACTTCGAGCGCGCTGATGGTGCTTTGTTCTTGGATGTCTCTCGCTGTACTTCGAGCGCGCTGATGACGCTTTGTTCTTGGAACTCTCCCTCTCTGCGCTTCGAGCGTGCTGATGGCGCTTTGTTCTTGGATCTCTCTGCACTTCAAGCACACTGATGGCGCTTTAATCTGGGATCTCTCTCTCTCTGCACTTTGAGTGCGCTGATGCCACTTTGTTATTGGATATCTCTCTTTCTTTCTTTCTACCTTTCTTTCTTTCTTACTTTCTAGCTTGGAGGGAGTTGAATTTGCTTGTATCTCGTTCACACAGCATATTAGCAGTCTACTACACGGAGCTGGCTAATGCTCTGAACACAGCCCCAACCATCCTTTAATATTTTTGATGCATGTGACTACAGCGTCACACAGATATCTAAGGGAGTTTTTTCACTTTTAGTAGCAATGTGAGATGCTAAACAATAACACAATAAAAATTCAAAAATACTGCATCCACATCCAAAATGTGAGACCTATTGACTATGCCAATGTTTTTGTTGAGCTTATGGTAGGCCAGTTCAGACATTCCAGTGATAGAGTAACTATGTGTATAGCAATAAAATGATTAACGATCTATGAAAAAATCTATTTTTTTACTGTAGTTGACAATTAGAGAGCTTTATCCATGCAATACAGCTTACCTCCTTTACAATAAAAACGACTAGCGCATGCAAGAAGAAAAATAACTCATTAGGCCATGGTTGCCCTGAATACCGCATCATTTCATAGAGCAGCTAGCTTCTTGCATCCAGATGAGCAAAAAAGCGCATTTTCTGTATTGTTGATGTATGTCTTTCAGATGCAAAAATTAGTGGTGAGGATCAGAAGATTCATACGATTCTGTAGCTGCAGCATTGACCACATAATTATTGTATTGCAATGACCACATACGGTAATTTGCTGCATAATTTGCCCACTTCACATAAATGTTTCTAGTTACAATGGGTGAAAATAATAATTAATACTTCCAGAAAATGTGCAGCATAATTTACAATTTTTACTTTGTCATGAACCCTTCCCAGCAAGTTGATCCTCCATGTTGCAGAAGCCCATTGGCCCAGACAATGGTATAACTTTGTAGATTTGTTTGAGCATGGTCTTATGATGATGAAATACGTTTTTCACAGGGAAACGTGAAGTATTTCTTATATTTCATATTTCATGACTCCCTCTGAAATACTTTTTTAATACAACTGCATTTCGTGCAGGAAAATCACCAAAATGTGCAATGTATATGAAGTCAGTGATTTTTAGGTATCACGTCTGTGCGTTGTGGCCACATTACACTCAACACGCACTTAGCTAAGCCAACTAAAAACTTTCATCTAGATATTCAAAGAGTGATATTTAGATTACTTATACCAATCAGTTGCAGCGATTGCCAGTAGCATGGTTGGTTGTAGAAAGACATGGTTATATTAGTGGCGTTAGTCTTGTTCAGTTTCCGTGGCAAAAAAATTCCCGGAGAGGAATATTTTTATCTCTTTCCTGAAGTCGAAACTGTTTTTATTTATTTTTTCTATGTAGGAACGTATGAAGAACCTCAGAAACTGTTGATTTCAAGTGCTTCAGTTTTTCAGACTACAGAAGGACTTTGCTTGGTCAACAGTGAGGACCACACAAAATGCTTTGTTTTTATTTTTCTAGAAAATCAGCATAATGTGAGTGGGTTTCGATGGAATGCCAGGACCGCAATAGTAGGACACATGCACTGAGGTGACTTCATCTTGTAACCGATATCAAGCTTGCTACTACCTAATGGATGGCTTTGATGGGCATGTTTAATAGTCAAGCTTTGACTGAATTAGTACGTGTTATAGTCCTTTGATCCAACAGCGGCCTGCAGGTCGTAAATATGGTGGGGCACGATGGCGCCAAACTCACCATATAAGCGGCTCCCACAGCATCCACAAGCAGGAATAGAAGTACTTCCTTCCTGCTCAGTGTAAAAGGATTCCCACCAATCCTGGAGTTGCTCTCATTTAGTTTTCAGCATGAGAGCGGCTCCAGTGGGAGCAGGCTAACCCAGCACTCATTTTGAGGCTGGGGTCCTGTGCCAGCAATCCCACGGCGGTTTGACAGCCCTGGGATTGCTGGGACTACAGTGTGCATTTCGGGCTGGCTGTAGCTAGACAGCCGGCCAACCCGACATGCGCACTGCAAGGGGCAGCCGTCATTCTGCATTTGCAGGATGCAGCCCTGCCCCATGCACTTATGCTGTACACCGCGCAAGCACGAGGGAAAAATAAAATGCCATTTTCATGCCATTTTATTTGTTTGCTTTCTGCGCTCGCAGCAGGTGGGCGACTCTCCTCCACTCCTTAAGAGGAACTGCCATTGCTTCGATCTCCTTAGTGGCAATGTATATTTTTGTTATCTCTGCAGTGATTGCAGCTAAAATGATGAATCTTCCAATAGACTTCTGATGTGGGATCAATTTGTAGCTTGGAATACAGAATGAAGACCCGAAGTTTTGTAAGTTGGTCAATTGTAGACAAAATCCCTTGCTTGACAATTTATTGAGCATTTTCCAGAGAGGAGTCATGGAGAGTATGTTTAGTAGTAGCAAATACTGATTTTTGAGGAATTACTTGTGAGTACATTTGTAACACCATCCCCATTGTTCAACAGGCATTGTGTGGGTAGATCGATTTCCTACTTTTCTTTTAGTTGCAAGGAGTGCTGCATGTACTCTTCACACAAATGGTCAGTGAAGGCCAACCTGGTGATTATGACTCTGAGATGTTCCATTTACAGAGGCCGTGTAACTCACATCATGTGTTCTATATATCATATTTCTCTCAGTACAGTATGAGCATGGAAATTTGTTTTGAGTATCCACGCATTTTAGATGTTTCATTGAGGGTTACTTTAAGCGTGGGTTACCGTTTTCGTCGAAGTTTACCCTTTCTTTCGCATCTAGTTTCTTGCCAGAAGCAATCATCACATTGACATTGAGCAATACTAAAAGTAGTTCTAAGACACGTGTCTGCTGCTCCTTTGTATATTAACCATGCCTCTTTTTTGTCTTTCAGATAACAGGAGTTATCCTTCTAGCTGTTGGAGTATGGGGAAAGCTTACTTTGGGAACATACATCTCACTCATAGCTGAAAACTCCACCAATGCACCCTACGTCCTTATTGGAACTGGTACTACAATTATCGTCTTTGGCCTGTTCGGATGCTTTGCAACATGCAGAGGAAGTCCATGGATGCTGAAGTTGGTAAGTGAACATAATCATATTTCACTAAATTGCTTTATTTGCAATGGCGATATTGCAAAGGTTTTCAGTATTTCGAAACAATTAGATAACAGAGAGACTAGAATGTCAGAGGGAGTTCACTTTGCGGCATCCATCATTGTTTATTCGTCATTCTGTGTTATGTCCTTAAAATAACAGTTCTCATCTCAAGCTTGTTTCTGAAGTCTCTGGTCCTGGTTCACAAACTCCAAGTTGTAAAAGCCAGAAATCTACTCTCAAAGGATTACCCCTAAATTTGGCATAGATTACAGAATTTGAATGGGATTCACAAAGAATCCTGCTATAACTTTAGGAAAGCTTCTACTAGTGTAGGTTTGCAGGGCTTCAAGTTGCCAAAAGGATTGCATATGGCCTTTTGACTAAGATTACAATTCTGCATGAATATAAAATGCAAAAAATTGCATTTGTATCTTTTACAACAGAAACAAAATTGCTGTGGACAATTCTTGGTCCCAGCAGTCCAAGAAATATTGGAGTGTTCCTCCACTTTACCACCTTGAAAGGCACCCTTCACAGAAATGATTCTGTATGGATTTCATAGGTGGAAAATGAACCCCAACAGAAGAGGTCAGAGAGCACATCATTGCAAGTTGATGAGGTGCTGACGGGCACCCAGTGATATATTGACCAGATGTGTTAACTCTATTTTGTTCCCTCTGTACCATAGAAATTGTAATTTGGCCCATTGTCACTTGGCCTTCCCACCTTTAAACTTTGAATTTCATAAGCAGTTCATGTGTCCTTCACAATTTGCTTCAACACACCAAAGTATACAGCATGAGGCATAGCCCACCTCCTTCATCAGCTGTCTTGCACTGTGAGTAACAGCATTTTGCCTGATGACATATGCACTTGCGTAACATAGCTGTTGTGCTACTTTTTTACTTTTTATATTTTTAGTGTATTTTCATTGGGGGTGGAGGTAAAAATTGTGGCTTTCCCAGTGCTTGAGTTCTTCTGTTGCTGGTATCAGGCCATTAGAAAGAACATGGTGGGCAGAATATTCGAGTCATCAGGTGTCTGGCATTGTAAACAGATGACCAGATAGCTATTGGTAGAAGATCTAGTCAAAAAACTGAGGGCATATTTATACTCTGTTTGCGCCGGATTTGCGTCGTTTTTTTTTAAGCAAATCCGACGCAAAGCTAATTCCATATTTATACTTTGGGGTTAGACCCGTCTAGCGCCAAAGATCTTGGAGTTTGCGTCATTTTTTAGCGTGGACACCTAACTTGCGTTAATGATATGCAAGGTAGGCGTTCCCTTCTAAAAAATGACTCTAAGGCATGTGCGCCTTATTTAAACTCCCGTGCAAAAATGACGCACGGGAGTGGGCGGACCTTAAAAAATGACGTCCAGCCGCTTTTGTGTCATTTTTTAACGCCTGGTCAGGGCAGGCGTTAAGGGACCTGTGGGCTCGGAAGGAGCCCAGAGGTGCCCTCCCATGCCCCCAGGGACACCCCCTGCCACCCTTGCCCACCCCAGGAGGACGCCCAAGGATGGAGGGACCCATCCCAGGGAACTTAAGGTAAGTTCAGGTAAGTATTTTTTTTGTTTTTTTTTGTGGCATAGGAGGGGCCTGATTTGTGCCCCCCTACATGCCATTATGCCCAATGACCATGCCCAGGGGACATGAGTCCCCTGGGCATGGCCATTGGGCAAGGGGGCATGACTCCTGTCTGTGCTAAGACAGGAGTCATTTCAATGGGGGTTGGGCGTAAAAAAAAATGGCGCAAATCGGGTTGAGGCCAAAATTTCGCCTCAGACCTGACTTGCCCCATTTTTTGACGCCCAAGCTCCATTTTCCCCTACGCCGCCGCTGCCTGGTGTGAGTCTTTTTTTTTTACGCACACCAGTCAGCTGCACCGGCTAACGTCATTCAATAAATAAGGCGCCCGCATGGCGCTTTGGAATGGCGTTAGCTGGCGTTAAAATTTTTGACGCACAACTGCGTTGGCGCAGTTGTGCGTCAAAAAGTATAAATATGGCCCTGCAATGTTTATATTAAGAAGCTACGAGAAAAATTTAGAATTATAGGAAAAAACTGTGATCAGAAAGTACACAATTAGATTCATCCATTAAAAAAATGATCAGTTAGGATGAACGTTGCAAAGAGGAGCAGAATTAAAATAAAAGCTCACCGAAAAAGAAAAGCAAACACAATCCTCAGCAGAAATAGATAGCTTACAATTGGAAGTGTGCAAAATTCATGTAATTGAAACAAATTTCTGGAAAATTATTTGAAAATTTGCATAATTATGTGAAATGCCAATCTGTCATTCATCACTGTATTTCGGTACAATTTGCGTCCTCTCCTCAGTTTTGGAGATAAGGACGCATTTCTTCCAGAAAAAATGTGTAAAACCCCAATGTGCATAATTGAATAATTTTTGGGCTTTTGCATACCTAGCATATTGTGAAATTCCTATAACTACGTCAGTTACGCAAGCGCAATTTAATTTTTTCCTGGGCCTACTTACAATGCATATGAATCTTTCTAACAGTCTTTGCCCCTTTCCTACGTACTGCTTCGCTCCCCTTCACCTCTTGGGCACTACATGCACTTTTTATATAACAAAATGTTTTCACCTGTGAGTGATTTTCAATAATTTTTTATGTAATGGTCAGACGGTTAAATGACTCAAAAAGATATTTAGAACTGAAGGGAAACAGATAGGAAAGGGTCGATGCATGTTGTGAGACCCACTAGTTCATGGGAGAATGACTTCACCAGGGGGCACAACTATTCCATTTCTTTGGGCATTCCGCTCTTGACTTAAACCAGGGAAGTGTGGTATATTTGGGTTACTGGCAAAGCTTTCAACACTGTCAGTTAAGACAAACTAATACATGAAGATGGCCTTACTATTAAACAATCCTTCCATTCTTTCTTGCAGCTCTCACATTTATTCTATGTTTCTTTTGTGTTCTGAAAAAGAAAGGTGAATTACAGCCACAAAAAAAATCATAAATGGAAAATTCACTCTTGTTTTTGTTTTGCAAGAATTTGCAGGTAGAGATTTTATATTAGTCATGTTTTCCACGTTAAATGGCACCAAACGTTCCTCTGAGTACATTTTGTAAGTCTCGGAAGCGGATGCCCCTAGAAGCTTCAATAGGCCTGAATCACTCGATGTTTGGCACAACTAAATATCACTTAGGAGTGGAAAAGATGGATTTGCTTTTGCAAAATTAAGATTCTGACTCAGAGAACAAATGTTTCTGGATTTTTTTAAGAACTCAAATCCACTCACTCAGGTAATAATCTGCCTATGTCATGAACGTTTCCTTGTGAAAAAAGATGCTCACCGGGGAGCGTAGTTATTGAAACTCTTGTACAAACGCATACAGGTGGAGCTTTGTGGGTATTCGGTCACAAGTATTACTATCACTTTTCCTATCATGACCAAAAATAGGAATTGTTTTCTTTTTCTTTTACTTTCTTTATTTTTTTAGCAAACATTATTATATGAGTAAATGTGCCACGAGTGTGGAATGGGCAGAGAAACTCCATATTTAACGGAAAAAGGTTTCCCCACAGTAAAAAAAAAACAAAAAAAAATTCTGTGGGAAAATGTAAAACGTTCAACATATTAAGCATGATGCAAGTAAGAGTGCTCCAGTTTGGTCCAAAGCTTCTTAAAAGCACCTAAACCAAAAAGGTATCGAGGTGCTCTGTGAAGCCAGGGCAGAAAAATGTACTCTAAACATAGGAGGAAATCACAGAAGAAACTTCCAACTCTTCATAAAGTTTGTGTGAATCAAACCCACTGTGATCAAAGAACCTTAGCTTTATTTATGATTGACGTCTTTTTTGGTTTATAAATTGCTTTATATAGCAAGGTCTCTTACTCTGAACCTAGTGAATGGACAAATGTACCGCCATAACCTTCTACTTTCTATGTGACTATAGAGGGATAAAAAATTAAAGTGACATTTTGATATTCTACATTTTGTTATTAAAGAGTACGTACCAAATTCAGTTCTACATGAATTTATGTTTTAATTAATGTTTAGACACTGAATGCAGCCAGTCAGTCAATCAATCATCTTTATTTAGGTGGCAGCCCAGCCATAAAAACATTATGCATAAAACATACAATAAAACACACTTCTATTGATTAAAAACATTTTAAAATACAGATAAAACAAATTATAAAAAATACATTATACAATTGGGGTTGAAATATTATCCTCGGCCATACAAAGAGCACACTTACATAACCATTGTTCGTTATTTGCAGGTTGCTAGACCACACCTTTTCCTAGAGACTAAATAACTTTTAATGAAGTTGATCACTGCATAAAACGTTTGAGGAGCATCTACCTTTTTGCAACAACAAAAAAATGAGAACTGCCTTATAATGTCTAAAGTTAGTGGCACAGAGTACTGGGACCAAGAAGTGCTTCCTGTGTGAGGAACACAAAGTGCAGAACAACATTAAGTGCAGAGTGCTTTGCTTTGTGGCACAATCACAGGGACAGTTGGAAGATTAGTAAACCAGCGTGAAGTAAGCCACAAAGAAGTGAAGAACATTAAAGTGCAACCTGGTGAGATAAAATATATACCTCTCATCGTGGACAAAGCACATGTAAAACTCCAGATCTGCTGAGGATTTAATAGATACATAATTTAAAGTTGTTTGTAATCAATAAAAATCTCTCACTCAGCTCTCTTCTTGCCATTTATAAAAGAGTTCTCTAAACAATACTGTGGTGCCATTCTTTATACTTTCGGAGTTTGTAAAAAAATCAGAGATTCCCAAAGTGCAAAAGACGCATTTAACATACCTCAGCCAAGAAAATGACCATACATTGTCAAAACAGAGGCAGCCTTGAATTACCTCCAAAGAAAGATTAGCTCCTGGTGTCACCAGGTCCTTAGCCAAAGGAGCAAGGGACTGAGATTTCCAGAATGCAGCATCATCTTTTAGATTACTTGCCCTTTCCAGATCCGCCCAAGCTTCCGTCCTAAGCTCTTCTTTCCTTAGCTCAATAAACTTCTTGTATTCACTTCTACATAATTTAATTTATTCCTTGGATAGAGTACCTTTCATTAGGGCCATTTTAAGCTGCTTGTGGGCTGCAGTACATGCATGATTGAACCAACCTATTAGGAGCTTACTACTAAGAGGGTTTTTAAGTAGCATGTTGGAAGACGTAGATGCATAAAGATCATGAAAACCTCTATAATTCTCTCAGGGGGTTCATCAGATGAGGCTAAAAGTGAGATGGCATTCGTGTTATCTCAGATGAGCTCCTGCGTGAGTTTATCTTTGTCAGTCTTTTCCCATTTAAGACTTACACCATCAATGTGTGAAAATTCGACTGGTTGCCCCTCATCTTGACGTCCCTTTTTATTGAGGTTTAGAGAGAAAGTAGCAATAAGTGGATTGTGATTATTACTATAGTTAGCGACCACCTTGCAGTCTTGCAACAAAGGGAACAAATCAACTGAAATAATTATGTAATCAATGTTACTGCATTTCCCACTGCCGTTAAATGTTGGAGGGAAGGGTGTATCACAATACCTGTTATCTCTGGCAAAGCCCAGATCCCTTGAAAACAAAACACTACTAACTGCTTCTCCATAAAGAACATGTTTAAAATGAGTCAATTCCATCCCATCGAGGTCCCTCAAACCACAGAGTGTAGTGTTGCTGTCATTGTAAGGGTATAAATTAAAATCTCCCACCCAAATGAATTGAATTTCCTTATTGTGCCTACGCTGTAGGTCTATAATGTCATCTTCTAAATCATCAATGACTTCAGTTGAACTTAGAATTATTAATCAAAATGATATCACATGAATCAGAAAGTGGACCATCCACCTTTTGGTCTACCTGAGCGGGAGGAAGGGGCTAGATAATTTATACATCAAAAACCATTTAAATTAAGTGCAACTATGGACCATGTTTCCTGTGAACAGGACAATCTGTCTGGGTTTGAGAGCTTATCACGAATACCAGCAACAGTCCATGGCAGTATTTTAATGGCATCTCTATTTATGAAATTATTTACTCGTTGAGTGACCAAACAAGTTGTTTGAGGGGAAAGATCAATAAATTCACTGCTGAAATCCTCATTTTGACTAATGTTGGTGGCATTATGGTCTGTTGCACAAATTGTCCATGGAGGTAAGTAAATCTGGTCTCTTTTCTTGCAGCTTGACTGCCCTACTAACCTGTAGTTAGTCCTAGAAATCCAGAGCAGATACAGCGTCAAAGCTGTTCCTAGTGGGGACATTGAAAAGTGGCTGAGCTGGAGAGGCTGATATAATACTTGCCACAGGGAGAGCTTCTATTTGTAGCCTAAAAGGTCTACAGAGATTTCCCAATGGCAGGACCTTGATTGTACTATGAGCAGGTTTCTTCCAAGGTTAAGCACTGAAAATTGAATTTTATTTGACAACTTGATGACACAGTCCAAATTAATGATGATACAGTCCCCAGGAGATTCCTTTGGGTGGGTCCCTAATCAGAAAGTTCATCTAACAGAGAGGACTTCCTGCGACAAATCATGGGGCCATCCTGATTTAGATTTCAGCCAAAAGACTGTTTTGTTTTTCAAGGCCATGTGATCCTCCACTGTACATTATGTTAACATTGGAACATCGCTTAGAATGATTAAATATAGGGTGCACTCTGGAGGGAGTTGTGGATAGTCTATGCAGGGCCTGCTAGGCCTACAAGGCCTGCTGATACAGGAGAAAACGTTTGGGCTAACTTCTGTCGCATGGGTCACATTTGACTATCAGATTTGTACTGCCCCCAAAGAGTCGAGTATTAGGAACATGGGCCACAATTGGCAGAGGCTGAGAAGATATAGGTTATTCAATTTCCACATATTGTGGAGACGTTCCCAAGACCTTCAAAGCGGCCCCCAAATCTGACATGCCCTCCCGCTTATCAAATTGCTTAGAACAGTGATCAAGGATCCTTGCTTTCATATCCTGCAATGTTGCTTTAGTTTACCATATTGCTTCACTGAAGTGCATCTTGTCCCCCCTTCTTGGTAACTGGGGAGCACCTCAAAGACTCCATGGCCATTGTACTAATAGCATGGGCCCTTTTTTTTAACTTTTCTCCAGGGTTGACCTGTGTGTGGGGGTGAGTCATCAATACATTAGCCCCAGACCCCAAGGTATGACCAGTTGATGCATTTAGTGCAGGGGTCATTTTATTCTGCTGTTGCCCTCCATTTATAACTCCTTTTGTGAGTTTTGCTACATTATTTACCACACCTGTGCTCTCTGAGGCTGTCGGAAATGGGGGGGAAAAACAGTAGCTAAAGAATTTGATTGCCTCCTAACTGCATCAATCTTGCCCTTCACCAAACTGATTTCTGAATTAATTGCCTCCACAATCATTGTTAAATAGTTAGTAATAGAACTGTGTCCGGAGCTAGAGTCTCCTTTGGCCTCAAATAAGTGATTGACCTTTCTCTTCATGGATGTATTGTGTACAGACTTTCAGCCTATATTGCCCAACAAACAGATTGCAAAGGTGACCTCTGTGGCTGGAGGAATTCTACGATACTGAGCCCGAGATCCATGAGATCCGGCCCAGCCCAGCCTCCTCTGGGCTTGGACGGACACAGACGGGCCCGCTCTTGCTCCGGTCTTCACCTGGGTCCCTCACACATCCTTCACCGTGGGGAGCACCAGCTGGTGAAAAGCACACGTCGGCACTAACAGGCTCGTTCCTGCCTCAGGTGATGCTGGACCTTGTGGTCCTTAGGCCTCCACTCTCCTCTCCCCAAACAGCAGCAATGCAGGAATGCTGAAGCACCATACTGTGTTGCGGGGAGCAGCAGCTGGTGAAAAGCGCACACCAGTGCTAACGGGCTCCTCCCCACCTCGGTATTGCTGGACCTTGTGATCCTTAGTCCTCCTCTCTCCTTTCCCCCAACAGCAGCAATGCAGGAATACTGAAGTGGTGTCCTCTGCTGCAGGGAGCAGCAGCTGGTGAAAAGCACACGCAGGCGCCAAAGGGCTCCTCCCCACCTCGGGTGTTGCTGGCCATGGTGGTCCTTAGTCCTCCTCTCTCCTTTACCCCAAGAGTGCAATGCAGGAATGCTGAAGCGGCATCCTGCGCTGGTGAAAACACATGCATGTGCTAAAGGGCTCCTCCCCGCCTCGCGTGTTGCTGGCCCTTGTGGTCCTTAGTCCTCCTCTCTCCTTTACCCCAAGAGTGCATTGCAGAAATGCTGAAGCGGCGTCCTGCGCCGGGGGAAGCAGCAGCTGGTGAAAAGCACATGCAGGCGCTAAAGGCTCCTCCCTGCCTCAGGTGTTGCTGGGCCTTGTGGTCTTTAAGCTTCATCTCTCCTGTCCCCCAACTGCGGGAATGCAGGAATGCTGAAGCTGAATTGAATGCATTCAGATACATTCTAAAACATTATAAGGCAGACTCTACAACACTAATGTAATCACTACAACCATTGTACATAAATTAATGAGACACACTCACTTCTTGGCTCTGTTGAGTTCTTATGAAATTTTAAGTAGTTGTTCTTTGTAAACCCTTGCACACCCACACCTTCTTCTTGCCCTCTGTTCTTTGGCAGTGATAAATGGTAATAGTTGGTATTGCTTGCATGGTCAGTGAGGTGAAAGGTGGAGCACTAACATTCTTTTACTATAGTTACAAAGATAGGGAACAGGCTTGATGGAGTAAATGAACATAAGCAATATTTGCTATTTCAACACTTGATGAGGCGTGTGTGTATAAAATTGTTGCACTTTGGTACAGGGCCGGCTTTAGCTCAGGTGATGCCCTGTGTGGCAATCTCTGTATGACGAGCCCCTTTTTCCCCCACTCCCATGACTTCCTCTTCAGATTCCTTCACTACTACCCACAGCAGGTGCCCCTCATCTCGCCATAGCCCCTCTCTCACATATTTTTAATTTGTTTTAAAGCGCTGGTAAAGGCTGGCTTTACTAATCCACCCAGCTAATCACATAAATTTAGATCTGTTGCTTGTAGCAGGCATATTAACACTCTGCACTACTTTATGGCCACTAGACAAAACTCATCTATCTCTCTCTCTAGCAGAAGCATTAATCACGAAAGTTATCTTGAAATTGTTGATGCTGCCTGAAAGCTGGACTCACAAGGGACTCGGCTACAGGTGACTTTAAATCGTAAGTTATTGCTAAATACAGCATCCCCTCGGAGTTCAGTGCGCCCCCTTCAGGTTAGCGCTCAGTGATGCCTTACTGATCGCTTCACCCTAAAGCCGGTCCTGCTTTGGTATATCCGAATGAGAGTATTTGTTGCTTTAACGACAGGAATCGGGGATCATCCCGCAAAAAAATCGATTACCTACTCAATACTCTTAGTAATGTTAAGCTATGTCTCTCATATTTATTTTGTTCACCGTTTCACTTTTGTGTTTTATCACCTTTCTTTTAGTATGCCATGTTTTTGTCACTGGTGTTCCTGGCAGAATTAGTAGCTGGCATTTCCGGTTTTGTTTTCCGCCATGAGGTGAGTGAAGTTAATTTTGTGGGGTTTATTTTATAATGTCTACTTCTCCAGTAAACTTTAAGCGATAAAATGCACATTGTTATTCAATGATGTAGGCTTCAGCGATCTGTGACCTAGGAGCATGGTTCTGTTTAATGACACGCAAACAAAACAATTTACTAGGATTAGTACAGTTAGGCCTTAGTAAAGACTAAGGGTTGCACAGGCCCTTACAGACCGCTACGTATATTTATGATACGTCTTTGGGCCATTGTAATAGTAAGTAGGCCGATTTATTTAATTAATGTTGTGCTGCATTTTGTCACGAGAGTGAAAAACGTTAATAAAAGCCTGCTAAAGTAGAAAGTGATTATTTATGCTGCCTGATTTTTATGCACATACAATTTAGTAACTGGTTTAGGTACTTACCTTGCGCAGTTTACTGACAGGTTATTTTTGTCTGATAACTACTTTCTGAATCACAGGTTTCTGTTCACAAGCAGGTGGGAACACTGCAACCCTGAGGCTATCTCTCGAACTGACTGTTTAGCTCTAGTGTTTGCTCGATTAGAAAGAAGCAGAGACCCTTTAAGACTGCAGTCTAAAATGGATTCAGTTGCACAATTGCGTATTTTTGTGCGTGTCGTCTTACTTTCTATTAAAGGGGAGTCAAGGCAAATATTTTTTGTGGTTTATATTTTTCAAGGAGTATCTACCTTAAAATATCTACCTGTTAGCATGTTCAAGAAGAAGGAGGCATTCTGCACTGGGAGAGGGGGATCTTGCAGGACCACACCATTCTTCACCAACCCGCTAGAACCCTCCCTGCTGCCTATGCACTGAATTAGACCAAATGAAGCATATCCGGCAAAATGTCCACAAATAACAAAAGGAGCGAGGGAGAGTTTTCAAACTATCTGAATTTTTGTATTGGTCCAATGCATGTATGGTAGGTGGCAGTTCGCTGCTAATTGTGTGCTTTATAACTTTCGTGATGCCACTGACTGCGTCACAGAAAGAAGAGCCGGCCGATATTTTTGAGCACGTTAGGTGCACTGCTGTAGGTTTCTTGGCATAGCCGCAGCACACTGAGAAATTGTATGCTACTAGGTATTGTGGGAAGCACCCATAAAACAGCCTTATGCCAAACTTGAGACCGATGTGAGCCATTTATCACCTCTGTTCAACTCACAGCTCATACAATGGCCCTAGTATTGCCCTTTGGACTAGCTCTACCATAGTCTCATTTGCAATGTCTAGTACTGCCTCCTAGGCTTCCCACAGCACCTTAGGCTAACCCTGGCATCTGCTCCTAGGGAAGCCATTGCACCCCTCTTGGGTTGGCCCTACCATCTTCATTTAGGACGGCCCTAGTATCCTTAGTTAGGGTGCTCTAGATTGGGCCCTTAGGCTGGTCCTAGCACTTGATTTTAGTCACTCCTTAGTATCAACTCTTAAGGTGGCCTATCATTGGTTCTCAAGTTTGGCCATTACATTTGGTCATAGTGGGTCCTAGTATTTGCTCTTTGGCTGGCTCTTGCATGTATTTTTAGACTTGCTCTAGTACCTACTCTTAGGGTGGGCCGAGCATATGCCTCTATAATGAATATCGTGTCTGCTCTTAGGCTGTCTCTAGTATCAGTTCAGGCTGGATCAAGCATCAGTTAGTGGGGAGGCTCTAACATCAGCTCCTGTGCTGGCTCTAGGGTCATCTCTTAGGAAGTCTCTTACATCAGCTCTTAGGCTGGCTCTAGCATCAGATCTTAGGCTGTTTCTAGAAACAGCTCTTAGGCTGGCTCTAGCATCAGATCTTAGGATGTCTCTAGTATCAGCTCTAAGGCTGGCTCTAGCATCAGACCTTGGGCTGGCTCGAGCATGGCTCTTTGCCTGGTCCAACATCTGCTCTTAGGCTGATCCTAGTACCAGCAATTAGACTCTTAGTCAATAGTATGTTGTTTATGGTTCATTCTTCTAGAAGTAAATATTTTATAAAACATGGAGTCTTCTAATCTTACTTTCAGATCAAGGATACCTTCCTTAGGACATACACAGACGCTATTCACAATTACAATGGGAAGGATCAAGCAAGCCTTGCGGTGGATGACATACAAACCAGAGTAAGTGCTGATCTATCTACCCTCCTGATTTAATCTTCTGTATTATTGCATATGTGCTGTATGTGTGTGATGTGAGTGAAAGATCTGAGGGTGTTGCTTGGTATATTTGAGGCTGTGCGCATGAGTGAAATTCTGTGTGCTAGTTCAGATACCTCACTTGCCTCTTTGTGGGTATTGTAAAAAAGGCTCAATATCGGTAAATCCCTAGATTTTAAGAAAGTGTGGTCAAATACATCTATGCTTTGTAGGCTTCTTCCTGTGTTCTAAGTAGATTTCTGAATTCTAGGGATGTACTTAAGGGAAGATTTATAGAAAGTGGCGCTGCAGCAAGTGCAGTGCCCATTTCCTCGGCCCCTTAGCGCCCCCTACCACCACCATGTGTGCGCTGTATTATATATGGCGCACACATGGTGCAGGGCAAGGAGCAATAGCGTAATTTTATATGACGCTATTGATGTACTCTGCAGGAGTAGTGCCAAAATATTGGCGCTACTCCTTTAGCTTACATAGGAGCCAATTTAAAATAATGGAAGCCCCCTTTTAACGCCTGCTCTGAGAAGGCGTTAAAAATGCTGTAAAAATGGAACAAGGAAATCTCATAGATTTCCTTGCGCCCTTTTTTCACCCCCCCCCTCATGGCGGAATGCCCGTTTTGGATACATTATGCCTGACCCAGGCATAATTTAGCGCAAAGGGTTACAGAGTGGCGCAATACATGCATTGTTCCACTCTGTAAATACGGCGCTAGGATTTTGGCCTTGTGGGGCCACATTAATGTAAAAATTAATTACGTTAATGTGGTGCAAGGTGGCACTAGGGGACTATAAATATGCTCCTTTATGTCCAGGGGCACTTATAAAAATATAAAAAATCCTATGCCAACTTCTGCTTCCCCATCATACTTCTGCGGATTGTTTGCAGGGCAAGCATTGTGCAAAAATAAGTTTTGCAAAGATATGATATAGATAGAACATGCAAGTTATTTAACTTTTATCTGCAATTCAAAAATCTTGTTCCAGCTGTGTAATTTTCAATCCCTTCTCCCAATCAAATATGGCGGCATTCCATTTTCTTACCCACACTGGAAACACTCTATCTAGCTTGTAGCTCTTGTAAAATATTTATTTCCATTTGTGTTTTTTACTTAAAGAATGGCCACAACAAATTTTTTTTTTCAATTTCCCCAACGTTCTGACTGTGGCTAATACAAGTAGAGCACGTCACGAGGCACATCCCGGATAACTCCTAACCCCCCCCCTTTATAACGCCCCTACTCTTAACTTGCCAGAGCGCAATAATGTACTTTCCCTAGTGGTAAGGGGAATTTGTGGTCAGAAGAATCAGTAAACAGTGATTATGTGAATCGCCCTTTATTTTCAACAGCATTTTTAACATTGTGGGAACTTAAGTTGAACTTAGTTTAACAGAGTTTAGTGAATCTGGTCTTCACTCTTTCCAGAAGATTGCCACGGAAGCACCACTGATATGCAACACAGACATAATAACCGTTCTGGTAAATGATGGGAGTTCATTTAATATTCATTACAGGGGTTTGGTTCAATTGGTCTTCTGTTGGGAGTGATGGAGTTTGCACAAACAGGGGCAGCAGGGCCTACATTTGCCAGTGCTTTAATATGAAATCAACAAGCTGACCTGGTAACTGCAAACCAATAAAAGTGGTAGCATTTAACACCAGTTGTTTTCAGTGTTCTAAATCTAAAATGCTCTCTCTCTCTCGCTCTATATATATATATATATATATATGTTCGATGGCATGTGTAGCCTCAGATTCACATGCTGTGCACATTCCGCCATCTGGTGTTGGGCTCGGAGTGTTACAAGTTGTTTTTCTTCGAAGAAGTCTTTTCGAGTCACGAGACCGAGCGACTCCTCCCATTTCGGCTCCATTGCGCATGGGTGTCGACTCCATCTTAGATTGTTTTTTTTCCGCCATCGGGTTTGGACGTGTTCCTTTTCGCTCCATGTTTCGGGTCGGAAAGTTAGTTAGAATCTCGGAAAAATCGTCGGTATTGTTTGCGTTCGGTATCGGGTTAGTTACAACAGATCGACACCGACTTTTGAAGAGCTCCGGTGGCCCTTTGGTTTTTTTTCGATCCCCCGTCGGGGCCTGGTCGGCCCGGCCACGTGTCTCTTCAAGGCTGATGGAACGGACCCCATTCCGCTTCTGCCCAAAATGCCATAACAAGTATCCATATACAGATCAGCATCTGGTCTGTAACTTGTGTTTGTCGCCGGAACACAAGGAAGATACTTGTGAAGCCTGTTGAGCGTTTCGGTCCATGATGACACTAAGAGACCGAAGAGCAAGGAGACTGCAAATGGCGTCGGCGCCGACAGGACAAGAGCGTTTCGAGGAGGAGGAAAAAACATTCTCCATCCAGGAATCGGACTCGGATGAGATCAATGCCGAAGAAACGCCGAAAACCTTGAGTAAGACCTCGAAACACAAAACTCACGAAAAAACCACTAAAGCCCAGGGGACGCCACCGCCAACAGGCCATGGCTTAACCTGAAAAATAGGTGACCGATCATTGGCACCGAAAAAGGGCACGCTGGTGGCGAAGTCATCCGACTCCGGTCGAGTTACCGCCACACAGCAATCTCGGGCACGAGATAGTGGCTCCGAGCAGGTTCGGCACCGAGATAGCAGCACCGAAATGGGTTGGCACCGAGAGACCACGACGCCGAAAGTAAAGAAGGTTTCGTCGGAACCGAAAAAAGCAGCCGAAAAGGTTTCGATACCGAAACATCCGGCCTCGGAACCGAAAACAAGTTCCTACACTGAGGAACAAGGAATGTCCACACAAATGAAGACACATAGATTTGGACAGGAATTGGAAACAATAGAGCCAGACTATACACAAAGAAGGCTCCATATCCAAAAAGAAACAGGGAAGATCAGTACTCTCCCTCCGATTAAAATGAAACGCAAACTTGCCTTTCAAGAAAAAGACAAGCAGCCACAGGCAAAGGTGGCTAAACAAGTAACCCCGCCACCATCTCCACAATGCTCTCCGCAACCATCACCGGTAGCCACTCCACCAATGACGCGATCCCCAACTCATACAGGAATGAGTCAAAATGACCCTGACGCATGGGACCTTTATGACGCACCAGTGTCAGATAATAGTCCTGAATGTTATCCAGCTAGACCGTCGCCACCAGAGGATAGTACAGCCTACGCACAGGTGGTGTCGAGAGCAGCGGCATTTCATAATGTCAGCCTGCATGCTGAGCCCATTGAAGACGACTTTCTTTTTAACACACTGTCGTCCACACACAGCCAGTATCAAAGTCTTCCTATGCTACCCGGAATGCTAAAACACTCCAAACAAGTGTTTGAAGAGCCTGTAAAAGGAAGGGCCATTACTCCAAGAGTGGAGAAAAAATATAAACCGCCACCAACAGACCCCGTGTACATCACACAACAGCTAACACCGGACTCAGTTGTAGTAGGGGCAGCGCGCAAAAGAGCGAACTCACATACTTCAGGAGATGCACCACCTCCAGATAAAGAAAGTCGAAAATTCGACGCAGCAGGCAAGAGGGTGGCGGCACAGGCAGCAAACCAGTGGCGTATTGCCAATTCACAGGCTTTGTTGGCCAGATACGATAGGGCCCATTGGGACGAAATGCAACACTTTATAGAACATTTGCCCAAAGAGTTCCAAAAGAGAGCGCAGCAGGTAGTAGAAGAAGGACAGAGTATCTCCAACAATCAGATACGGTCAGCAATGGATGCTGCAGACACAGCTGCTAGAACTGTCAACACAGCAGTAACAATAAGGAGACATGCATGGCTGCGTACATCAGGATTTAAACCAGAAATACAGCAAGCTGTGCTGAATATGCCATTCAACGGACAGCAGTTGTTTGGGCCGGAGGTGGACACTGCGATCGAAAAACTTAAGAAAGACACTGACACGGCCAAAGCCATGGGCGCACTCTACTCCCCACAGAGCAGAGGCACATTTCGAAAAACACAGTTTAGAGGGGGGTTTCGAGGACAAAGCACAGAACCCACAACCTCACAAACAAGACCCACTTACCAGAGCCAGTATCAGCGGGGAAGTTTTCGGGGACAATATAAAGGGGGACAATTCCAAAAGAATAGAGGAAAGTTCCAAAGTCCCAAAACTCCTCAAAACAAGCAGTGACTTCCAAGTCACACATCCCCAACACATAACATCTGTAGGGGGGAGACTAACCAAGTTTTACAAACATTGGGAGGAAATAACAACAGACACTTGGGTCCTAGCAATTATCCAGCATGGTTATTGCATAGAATTTCTCAAATTCCCTCCAAACGTCCCACCGAAAACACACAATATGTCAAAACAACATATAGATCTTCTAGGACTAGAAGTTCAAGCATTGCTACAAAAAGAAGCAATAGAATTAGTACCAAACCAACAAAAAGGGACAGGAGTTTACTCTTTGTACTTTCTCATACCCAAAAAAGACAAGAGTCTGAGAACTATACTAGATCTCATAACATTAAATACATACATCAAATCAGATCACTTTCACATGGTGACATTACAGGACGTAATCCCACTGCTCAAAAAACAAGACTACATGACAACACTAGACCTAAAGGATGCATATTTCCATATACCGATACATCCTTCACACAGAAAGTACCTAAGGTTTGTATTCCAAGGGGTACATTACCAGTTCAAGGTGTTGCCATTCGGAATAACAACTGCGCCAAGAGTTTTTACAAAATGCCTAGCAGTAGTAGCTGCACATATCAGAAGGCAGCAAATACATGTGTTCCCGTACCTAGACGATTGGTTAATCAAAACCAACACGCTAAAACGGTGTTCACAACACACGAGGTATGTCATAGAAATCCTCCACAATCTAGGTTTCTCAATCAACTACACAAAGTCACACCTTCTGCTGTGTCAAACACAGAAATACTTAGGGGTGACAATCAACACAGCAAAAGGGATTGCCACTCCAAGCCCACAAAGGGTTCAAGCATTTCACAATGTAATAAAGACCATGTATCCAAAACAAAAGATACAAGTCAAAATGGTGATGAAACTACTAGGCATGATGTCCTCATGCATAGCCATTGTCCCGAACGCAAGGTTGCATATGCGGCCCTTACAACAGTGCCTAGCATCACAATGGTCACAAGCACAGGGTCAACTTCTAGATCTGGTGTTGATAGACCGCCAAACATACACCTCGCTTCAATGGTGGAACAGTATAAATTTAAACCAAGGGCGGCCTTTCCAAGACCCAGTGCCACAATATGTAATAACAACAGATGCCTCCATGATAGGGTGGGGAGCACACCTCAATCAACACAGCATCCAAGGACAATGGGACACTCAGCAAAAACAGTTTCACATAAATCACTTAGAACTATTGGCAGTATTTCTAGCGCTAAAAGCATTTCAACCCATAATAAGCCACAAACACATTCTTGTCAAAACAGACAACATGACAACAATGTATTATCTAAACAAACAGGGAGGGACACACTCAACACAGTTGTGTCTCCTGGCACAAGAAATATGGCATTGGGCGATTCACAACCACATTCGCCTAATAGCACCATTTATTCCAGGAATTCAGAACCAGTTAGCAGACAATCTTTCTCGGGATCACCAACAGATCCACGAATGGGAGATTCACCCCCAAATACTAAACAAATACTTCCAGAATTGGGGAACACCACAAATAGATCTATTTGCAACAAAGGAAAACGCAAAATGCCAAAACTTCGCATCCAGGTACCCACAAGATCAGTCTCAGGGCAATGCGTTATGGATGAGCTGGTCAGGGATATTTGCTTACGCTTTTCCCCCTCTCCCACTCCTTCCATATCTGGTAAACAAATTGAGTCAAAACAAACTCAAACTCATACTGATAGCGCCAACATGGGCAAGACAACCTTGGTACACAACACTACTAGACCTCTCTGTAGTGCCTCATGTCAAACTACCAAACAGACCAGATCTGTTAACACAACACAAACAACAGATCAGACATCCAAATCCAGCATCACTCAATCTAGCAATTTGGCTCCTGAAGTCCTAGAATTCGGACACTTAGACCTTACACAGGAATGTATGGAGGTCATAAAACAAGCTAGAAAACCTACCACTAGACATTGCTATTCAAATAAGTGGAAAAGATTTGTTTATTACTGCCATAATAATCAAATTCAATCCTTACACGCATCTGCCAAAGACATTGTAAGTTACTTACTACATTTGCAAAAGTCAAAGCTAGCTTTCTCTTCCATAAAGATACATCTTACCGCAATTTCAGCTAACCTGCAAATTACGCACTCAACCTCACTATTTAGGATACCAGTCATAAAAGCGTTTATGGAAGGACTAAAGAGAATTATACCACCAAGAACACCACCAGTTCCTTCATGGAACCTCAACATTGTCTTAACACGACTCATGGGTCCACCTTTTGAGCCCATGCACTCTTGTGAAATGCAATACTTAACATGGAAAGTTGCATTTTTAATTGCCATCACATCTCTAAGAAGAGTGAGTGAAATTCAAGCATTTACCATACAAGAACCATTTATTCAAATACACAAGCATAAAGTAGTTCTATGGACAAATCCAAAATTTTTACCAAAAGTTATATCACGTTCCACTTGAATCAAACAGTTAAATTACCAGTGTTCTTCCCACAGCCAGGCTCTGTAGCTGAAAGAGCACTACATACATTAGACATCAAAAGAGCGTTAATGTACTACATTGACAGAACAAAACTAATTCGAAAAACAAAACAATTATTTGTTGCTTTCCAAAAACCTCATACAGGTAATCCAATTTCTAAACAAGGCATTGCTAGATGGATAGTTAAGTGTATTCAAATCTGCTATCTTAAAGCAAACAGAGAACTGCCTATTACACCAAAGGCACACTCAACCAGAAAGAAAGGTGCTACCATGGCCTTTCTAGGAAACATTCCAATGACCAAAATATGTAAGGCAGTTACATGGTCTACGCCTCATACATTTACCAAACACTACTGTGTAGATGTGTTAACGGCACAACAAGCCACAGTAGGTCAAGCAGTACTACGAACATTGTTTCAAACAACTTCAACTCCTACAGGCTGAACCACCGCTTTTGGGGAGATAACTGCTTACTAGTCTATGCACAGCATGTGTATCTGCAGCTACACATGCCATCGAACGGAAAATGTCACTTACCCAGTGTACATCTGTTCGTGGCATTAGTCGCTGCAGATTCACATGCGCCCACCCGCCTCCCCGGAAGCCTGTAGCCGTTAAGAAGTTGATCTTGAACATTTGTAAATTTGTAAAATTGTAAATTTGAACTACATTATGGGGGTCAATCTGACCCCGGCCCGGCCGGTAGCCAGAAGACCGTCCCGCGGTCAAAAGACCGCGGCGGTCATTCTGGGTTTCCCACTGGGCTGGCGGGCGACCGCCAAAAGGCCGCCCGCCAGCCCAGTGGGAAACACCCTTCCACGAGGAAGCCGGCTCTGAATGGAGCCGGCGGAGTGGAAGGTGTGCGACGGGTGCAGTAGCACCCGTCGCGAATTTCAGTGTCTGCTAAGCAGACACTGAAATTCAAAGTGGGGCCCTCTTACGGGGGCCCCTGCAGTGCCCATGCCATTGGCATGGGCACTGCAGGGGCCCCCAGGGGCCCCACGACACCCCTCACTGCCATCCTGTTCCTGGCGGTCGAAACCGCCAGGAACAGGATGGCGGTGAGGGGGTCGGAATCCCCCATGGCGGCGCAGCAAGCTGCGCCGCCATGGGGGATTCCTCAGGGCAGTGGAAAACCGGCGGGACACCGCCGGTTTTCCGGTTCTGACCGCGGCCATACCGCCGCGGTCAGAATGCCCTCAGGAGCACCGCCAGCCTGTTGGCGGTGCTCCCGCCGACCCCGGCCCCGGCGGTCAAGGACCGCCGGGGTCGGAATGACCCCCTATGTACATTACTCTATTGCATGGGCACTATTACTAGCATACACAACTCCTACCTCACCCTCTGCGGGGGAAAACAATCTAAGATGGAGTCGACGCCCATGCGCAATGGAGCCGAAATGGGAGGAGTCCCTCAGTCTCGTGACTCGAAAAGACTTCTTCGAAGAAAAACAACTTGTAACACTCCGAGCCCAACACCAGATGGCGGGATGTGCACAGCATGTGAATCTGCAGCGACTAATGCCACGAACAGATGTACACTGGGTAAGTGACATTTTCCATATATATATACACATAATTATTGTTAATATTAACATAATAATAATAATAATAATAATATTTATAATAATAATAATAATAATAATAATAATAAAATTATTATTATGCATTTCAACCACAGACACCTTACATGTGAAGAATGGTATCCCACTTCTCCATGCTATCTACCTTTTGTGCATTTTATTTAAACTGAGTAAGAGACATATTTTTCACAAAGTTATTAGTTAGATGAGAAAAGAACAACATCACGTATCAAAAAGTGAAACCTATCTCGAGGTTTCGGTTTGTTGTATTAGAGGTTGTGCTAGTATGTTCCCATCTTCTAATCTATAATGTTTTCTATTTAATGTATTATGTGAAAAAACGTGAACCTGTCTTTTTGGTTGTATTTATTCTGCATGCTTAAAGCAGTAGCTTCAGTGAATTTTATGTTATACAGTTGCTATACAAGAAGCTTGGTGTACCGCTGGGATATTCATCATTTGTTCTTTTTTCCTTTGAAGCTGCGCTGCTGTGGTGTGCAGAGCTACTACAACTGGACTAGTAGCAGTTACTCGATGGAGTATGGTATTCCTTCAAGCTGCTGCTTCGACATCAATGACTGTAAACCTGAGGACATGCGTAACATGACTATTGCTTCTACTAAAGTCTACCAGAGGGTATGTATTGCTCTGGAAGGTACCAAAAATGTTGTGGACAATGAGTGGGTGATGAAGCAGAGGACCCATCACTAACTAACAATATGCAGGAACTATCAAATTTAGGAAGCATGTGCAGTGTGCTCTTCACAAAAGTGCTATTGTGGTACAACGCAGCATTCTGTTTGCAGAGATCTTAAGGAATTTTCACTGGACATCTGACCCCAGGCACTCGGAAGGAAATTGCCTATGAGCCCATTGAGAGTTTTGAATTTGGGCTGTAAGAAACACAAAGGAGGCAAGAGCTCTGGATATTATATCTGTCCCGGCTCCACATGAAGAAAGTCAGCAGTAGACTATACCAATCAACACGGAAATCAGACCAGAGTTCTCCCTTCTGCCAGACTCAATCGAAATTCTTGGACAGTAACCCTGACAGAGATCTGCTGCACCTGCATTTAGAGTAAGGGATAGTCAAAGGTAGAGCTGGCCTACCTGTGGGAGGACTGTTGTTAGTACCCAAACTCAGACATGTGACGAGACCAGAGACGAAGAAGTGCAAAAAATGAAAAAATAAGACAATAGACCTGCATCTATGCACCCAGGATCTGAAACAACTTACCCTACCCACCAGGACATCTTTACTCTGTTCCAGTCGATCAAAGAGTTGATTGTTTTTTAAAAACACAGCTCACTTCACTCTCAGAACCCCCCACCTGCCCCTTCACTCACTTGTTGACATTATGTCTGCCTTTGATCCCATACTGTGCTTGCTCTCTTTCAGTGAGGTACAAACTATTGCAAATACCAGAAGCATTTAGCTTGATCTTGCAGCCTAAACCTCTCTTCACAACTTTTAAGTCCCAGAAAAAGAAAGAAAGTCACATTATAATCTAATAATAAGTTACATAAAAAATTGTACAATATCTGAATTAATCTAACGGACATACTTGGAAGTTTGTGAGCTCCATGAAACAAAAAAACTATTTGATCCGTATGCTGGCTAGCTAGATTTTACAAAATGAGCTTCACTGGGATTACACTGGGACTGCTAAACCAATGTACCAGCCTCTTTCCAGGATGAAAAGTCTTGAGTAGATAGAGGTTTAGATATAATTGCCAAACGCATTAATGTTCTCTTAAAATACGATTTTCTACAGTGGGATCATATGTACAGATGAGGAAGGAGATTGGTTCTGGAAACTGATATTTAGATGTTTCATGGTCATACAGTGACATGCCTAGACGTGCATATATACATATCCTCACTCCTGTAGGGATATGGCTTCTTCTGAATAATAATGTTGAAAGGATACGGTGTAGTTATATAATGAGGGAATATGAGCTAGCCAGTCTTCTTAAAAATACTAACATCATATTGCTCTGAGATATGAACTGAATGCTGTATTAAATCTAAGTTAATATCACTAAAATGCTATGTACTGTGCCTTAGCAAGGCATACCCAGGCCCTGAGTCTGAGGATAGTAGTAACGGAAGCCGATGAACATGGCCCACGTGAATGCATACTACGATTAATTGCCACCCAACCCTCATGTAATATTCTGCACACTGCAGGGGTTCATTAACAGAAACAGCATGGTTAGTTTCTTGCAGCAAAACAGAATATCTAAATCTGACTACCACTTGATGAGGCTATGCAGATATGAAGCTGTGTATGGGCCAGCTGCTCCAGCGTCAGACAGGCACAGTCAGCAAAGAGAGCAGCGAAAGAGAAATCAGCCATGCATCTTCTTTCTGTTCTCTTTGATCATTTATTGAAAAGCATTAGTCTCAAATTGTGCACTATTTTAGGCAATTATCAAACCCTCGTGAGAAAACGTCACTCTATTAGCGTATCTGAAAAGTAGTCTGAATTCATACTAGCATGGCTGGTCCTTTTCCTGATCCCCGCTCCATAAGGTTCCAGACCAAAGATAATTTTGCCCTGCACAAGGTGGGTTAAGATGTAGCCAAAGTGCCTTAGAGGACCTTCACTGTAATGTCAGGACTTTCATATACTGTCTGGCTCTGGCTTTCAGATTTCCAGTCCCACTCCCCTTGCTGTCATGTTAGGACATCTTAATGTGCTCAGGACTTGCATTCTCACCTGTACTTCGTACATTTTTTGAGAGTTTTCCTTCATTTGGCTTTCATCCCATCAGTGAAACCTCATGTATTCTTTGGATTTTTCTGGTTGTCCATTTTAGTTTTGTGGTACTTTACCCCGTTTTTGCATCATGCTTGTATAGTCTAATTTTGCTCCCCTGAAACCTTCTGGCCAATTTGTTAGTTTCTTTGGGCAGAAGAAACCCTGCTGATTGTAAGATCGTGATATAAGTTTTAGTTGACATGTGAAGCCAGACACAGAGCTCTAGGTGCCCTTAGCAGCTGAACTGCAGACATTGCCATCGTTGCCTTATGAAATTGTGAGTCTGAGTGCCAAGCCTGGTCCATGGGCACCATCCTGGCCCACAAGGCCTATCTGCAAACTTCTCTTACTATGATTCCAGGGTTTTCTTTTGAAGCTTTGACATTGCCTTCACCTGACAAGCTCTAGTCTGATGTATCTACTGCTAGGCCTTATGGAGGGCCTTCTAGGAGTGGCTATTGAGGGCAATCCTTTGCACTTTAAGTCTTCATTTTCACATGCCATTGGCTTCCCTACATCTTCTGTCATCCATGGTATCTTGTGCAGGACTTGAACGTGGAGACTTCATGAGTGTAACATAAGATTTGCCTTTTAGCTCTCAAGTCCAATCGTCACTGGTAGCCTGAATTCCTCAATATGGCAGATTTGCCATCTGTATGCCCCCTTAATTGGAATTCAGCTTCTCTGGGTCCCAGCCTATGATATGTCTGGGGCTTTACTGACTCTATTATGCTATGGTCTTCAAGCTCAATCGTTTTGTTACAGAATCAGGGGAGTAGGGTCAAGTATCAGAAAGAATAGTACAGATTTCATAAAAACAGAAGAAACCTCCTCGTCGCACATCATCTATGTTTCCCTACCTACCTCCAATTTTGAGAATAATCAAATATTAACCCTATTAATAATGATATCGTAAAGCATTTAGATTATGCAAATTCTACACTGTGTTCTACTATCAGAATAAGATGGGAAAAGGTAGGAGGCTAACAGGTAAGGTTATGCAGAAGAACCTCCTGTGACATTTGCCATATGACTGTAATGATGACATTTCCCTGCTATATATACCAGCTGTCACAGGCTTCCATTTTCTCTTTGTCCACAGATGTTCCCCCTGCACTTTTCCTAGCTACAAACTTGGAGTTTCCAATTCCCACTCTTGATGACAACTGGGGAAGTAGAGGACTTAAATGTGTCTCCCCACACCATAGTACACCTCCTCTACCCTCTACTCCTTTTCCATGGCACTCACTGATGGCAACATATCTTTAACTTTGGAGTTCAATAACTGCACCCTGTGGGGGAGGGAGGGTGGTGCCTATTGCCCTCAAACTCTTTTTTATATATTTTTTTCTAAAAAACCATGTTTGCCATTATTAATATGACTGTAAATCTTTTACTAACTGTCACCACCATTACATGCATTTGAAGAACGTATCTTGATCAGCTCCTTTACACCAGTTGTAATGGTTTTGCATAGGTGATCGCAAATCTTTTTGTGTAAATGTTAAATTTAAAATGGAGGTTTGACGTTGCCACAGATATAGCATGGCCACTCCACCACATCTTCTTCACCACAGACTACCTGGTGGAGATTTACATGTTGTTCTCATCAAGCAGCCCTCCTAAGATTACTGTATGTTTGATGGTATATGGCAGAGCACGCTGAAGGCAGGTTGCACTTGTCTCTGAGCGGCAATAAATACTTTAAAACAGAAGTAGGAAAACGTGACTTAACCGGAGTAGGCAGAATTTCAAAAGTGCAAGATGCACCTGAAACATATCCTAAAACTTAATCATCAACCTTACTTTCATTCTAACCATGACATTAACACCCACCCATACAATCACCCAATTATTAGTCCTATTTTTTATAAATAGCAATGCTGAAAAAGTGCAGTATTTGGTTTATTTTTTAATTTTTTAATGCAAATACATTCACAACCCTTTTCTCCCACTGGGTATTCGCTATAAAAAAATGTCTCCTCCAGAACTCTTTATAACCACTTAATCCCCATGTCTGTGGGTAAACAATGGTAGTCTGTCATTTGAGAATTTGTTTGTTGTTTTATCATCATTGTCTTTGGCTCACACATGCAAATTTATAAAAGTTGTTTTTTTTCACTCTGCAGGGCTGCTATGAGCTAGTGACCAGCTTTATGGAAACAAATATGGGAATTATTGCTGGAGTGGCATTTGGGATTGCATTTTCTCAGGTATATAATTGTATTTTTGCGTTGCTATCCCTTAGTAGAATCTTTGTAATGAAAATGTTCACATAACTGACAAAACCACAAAAATACCCAGGTCTGTAAACTGTCATGGCATTTGTTGACAATCAGTGGTACAATGGAATTGTCTTTAACATAGTTAAAAATGCAGAAAATTTTAATAGTAACATGTATTATGACCAGAACTCTCACCCACCCCCAGGTGGCATGCTTTATCATAAGGTTACTCCTCACACCGCAGCAATTGCTGGGGTGTAGGGTATGAGCCCTGAAACCAGGAGGCGCTCTTTTAGATAAATTACCATCAGACCCCTCCAGTCCTCATCCCATTCAATACATATGGAGGTAAATCTATCTCCACAACAGAAACAAATGCAAGGAATGCTGAACCCCTTACCCCCTACCCTTCTGTTCTTTTTTCACAGCAGAATGGTGCGAGGGTTGGGGGTAGCTGTTTCTGCAGGGCTGGCGGGGGTCCTGTTTCCTGTGGCTCATCCTCCTGCAGGGCATTGAGGTTGGAGTTCCTGCTTCGCTTACCCCTACCTGCCAGGTTTGCAGGGGGCTGTGTGTGGATGCTAGTGAATGCAGCCGCAAGTCGGGCCAATGCATTCCAGTTCCAGTTCCAGTTATTTTCCTTCCAGGGGTGATGTCGTCACCAGTGCCTACCGGGCTGCTGGGCAGCCTGAATAAGGTACATGGCACTTCTGCACAGGTGCTGGGTGAATAGTGTTTGCGCCCCTGACTTGCATGATGGTGTCTTTCACTCTCGGCTTGTTGGTGCTTTGTTATATGCCGGGAGGCCCCCGGGGTAAGTACTGCATAGGGAAGTTTGGGTGGCTCCCTGTGTGTTTCTGGTCGAGTAGATCTTGTTGTTTTGGCCTAGCACTTAGTGTTGGCTACAAAGAAGCGCTCACATAAAAGAAAGCATGTGGAGGCGTCCTTTTTGCCTTCTTCCTCATCATCTTCATGCTCTTCTTCATCCCCACGTTCTAAGGGTAGGACGGAGGGGGAAGCACCTGATTCATGAAAGATTGTTGGAGATTGGGGAGGCTGGCAGGCAGCAGGTCATCCCTGCAGTTGTTTTTCACTCCTCGGAATCAGAGGAGGAGGGTCAACCCCCTGAGGAACAGAAGGGAAAATACATTTCCCAGGACCTGTTGCCCAGTCCTTATTAGGCATTACAAGTCCAACATAGATTTTCAGGAGGAAGAGATTTCAGAGACTTTTCTAGTTCCTTACTGCGTCAGTTTCAAAGTTTGATGCCTGTTGATGTGCCTGTGCCCCCCGTTATCCAATAAGTTCTGAAAAGGAAGTGGAGAGAGCCTAATACATTTTTAAAGCCCTGCTTAATGGCCAACCTGTATCCCTTGCAGGACATGTAAAAGGATTTGCCAGATTCTATTCCAATAGATTCCTTTGTGGCTAATGTGGTAGGAAATACTTCCTTGGCTGAGAATGCGGTCCTCAAATATCCTATGGATAAGAAGGTGGATGTCTCCCTCAAGAAAGTGTACTTAGGGGCTCATCTGGCTCTTAGCGCTGGTATGTGGCACAATCCCTTATTTCTGATCTGAAGTCTCTGTATAGGGCTTTGAATGAGTCTTAAGACTGGTCGGGTGGTGGAACTTATCGAATGCCAGGTGGAGTTCCTGTCCAATGTGCCTTTTCATGTGGTGAGAGCCTTGGCTCCTGCCTGCGTGGTGGCTCAGCGAAATCTGGTGTTGAAGGATTGGAGGACGGATGCAGCCCAGAAGTCTTCAGCACTCCAAATGCCTTTCTAGGGGTCTGTGCTGTTTGGTGCTGAACTGGATGATAAGCTTCATAAGCTGTTTCAAGAGAAGAAACATTCCTCATCCCTGAAGTCCGTTTCTGGGGATAGACTTTCTTGTAAGAGCAAGTCCCCATTGCACCAGCCTACGTGGACACAGTTTGTACAGTCCCACGTGGAGGTTTCTGTCGGGAAAGGGTCATGAGAGAAAAGTTGTTGCCCCCTCCAAAGTCTCGCTCTTGACTATCTGATGGGTCTGAAGCATGCAGTTGGGGGTCACCTTCAGTTTTTCTCCAGGTATGGAGGGAGTCTACTTCAGATGCTTGGATTTTGGACTTTGTCCAGCACAGCTACATATAGAGTTTGGGGCGATCCCTCCTTCTTCTCGGGTGTGTCCAACTCAATGACCCTTCAACCTGGTAAAGCAAGATACCATGAACCAGAGGATTCTTTCTCTTCTGCAGAAGCGGGACATTCAGGGGGTTCTCCCTTTGGAGAAAGGCCAGGGGTTTTACTCCATCATCTTCCTGGTTGCAAAATCCACAGGGAGCTTCCAACTGGTTTTGGACTTGAAAGCCTTAAACAAGTTCATGCGTCATGTTCCTTTCAAGATGGAGACATTGCAGAGAATTGTCCCATTAATGGTCCAGGGTCATCTCATATGCACTCTGGATCTGCAGGACCCTTATTACCATGTTCCAGTCCACCCATTCTCCCAGCCGTTCTGAAGTTTTATACCCAGGAAACCCATTATCAGTTCATGGTTCTGCCGTTTGATCTTTGGTCAGCTCCAAGGGTATTTACCATGGTTGTGGCCCCTCTGGTTGCCTCTCTACATCTTCAGGGGATCCACCTCCACCCTTATCTTGACGACTGGCTCCTCCATGCTCCATCTAGGGAATGTCTTCTTCTGGACCTCCAGATGGTGTGTGCTACTCTTCTGGCACACAGTTTCCTGATCAACTGGGAGGAGTGTCAGCTGGTTCCTTCTTGGGATCTGAACTTTATCAGGTCACGATTTTGGATGGATCTCAACACAGTCTTCTTTCCTGCTCCCAGGGCTGTGGCTTTGATATCCCTGGCTCAGAAGTTGATAGTTCGCATGTGGCTTCATCTGCTGGGGTTCCTGGCCACAGTAGTCTTCCTGCAAGCTTGGGCTCAGTTTCACCTTTGCCCTTTGTGACTCCATCTTCTGTCCTTTTGGGATCCTCATTCCAGGGACTTCGAGATATTGGTGTCTGTGTCTGCAGTAGTGATGGATGATTTGAGCTTGTAGACAATGGAGGAGAAACTGTCCAGGGGGTTACTTTGCAGCCAGATCCTCCGCTGGTCCTGACTATGGATGCCAGCTTCTTTGATTGGGGGAGAAATCTGGGGACAGATCTCTGCAGGCTCGTTGGTCTTTTCAGGAGGGGGACCACTCCTCCAATTGGAGGGAATTGATGGCAGTCCTTCGGGCTGTCATGGGTTTTCATCATCTTCTGGAGCAGCACAATCTGGTGGTGCAGTCCGACAACCAGGTGACAGTAGCATACCTCAACATCAGGTATTCATTCCAAATCCCTGAATGATGTAGCCCTGCCCTTGTTCCAGTGGGGGGATTACATATTCAGCCCCTTCTGGTAGTTCATGTGCAGGGCTTGTACAATGGAATGGCAGTCGCCCTGAGTCACACCTTTCCTCCCTCTCAGGAATTCTCTCTCGAGGGAAGTGTTTCTTCAGGTGTGTGGGAGATTTGGTGTTCCCTCCCTGGATCTATATGGGCAAGTTCACAGGTTTTGTGCTCATACCAGTCAGGTGGGGACAGAGGGTGGATGGTCTTACAGTTCAATGGCCAGATCGGCTATTGTATACCTCCACCCTTGTGGCTCTGTTTCCTCGCTTTCTAGCTTGGTTGAAGGGGGAGTCCCGGGTGGTGATCCTTGTGGTGCCCTTCTGGCCCCCGGAGTTTGTGATTCCCCACTCTGAGGTTGATGGTGATCTAGGGCTGATGGATGATTCCTTGCTCCCCTTCCCCTCTTCGGGCAGTGCCATCTCTAGATTTCCAGGAGCTTCGGCTGTCTGGAAGTTGAGAGGAGGGGGTTGCAACGCAAGGATCTCCCGAGATATCTAGTGGTGGCTATTCGGTGCTCTCAAAAACCTGCTACCTTGAAATCTTATGGCAGGCATTGGGGTAACTTCCAAAGGTGGAGTGGGCCTGTTGGAGTGTCTCCTTCGGATTGTTCCCTTCTGACTGTACTCCAGTTTCTGGGGGAGTGTTTTGAGAATCATTTGTCTGTGTCCACTTTGGGAGCACACTGGGTGGCCATTAAGGTGTTCCGCTCCCCTTGGGGAAATCTGGCGGTTGTGGATAACTTGGTGGTTCATTTGCTCTGTGGCGTCTCTCTTACCTGTCCGGTGGTGAGACCTCTTTATCCTTTTTGGGATTTGCCATTTGTTTTGAAAGCTCTGGTGTCTGCACCTTTTGATCCTATGGAGCTGTCTGACATCAAGTTTGTCACCCTGAAGTTGGTTTTCTAGGTGGCTGAGACGTCTGTCATGCGCATTGGTGAGCTGGGTGCACTTATGGCCTAGGAGCCCTTCCTGTCCATTACAGATGATGGGGTTGAGTTTCACTTGGACTTGGCCTTTGTTCCGAAGGATGCTTCCCAGTTGGTCATAAGAGGTGGTTTTGCCTGCCTTGATGGCGGGTTCTGTGGAGGGTACAGATTTGGATTTATCTTTGCTGGATGTGAAGTGGGCTTTGCAGCTGTATTTAGATCACACCTGTTCTTTTTTGTACATCTAATCCTATATTTGTGTCTTTTGGAGCTTCCTCTAGAGGAGAGAAGGCCTCTTTATTGTCTATCAGCCGGTGGCTCAAGCGGGCAATTGAGTTGGCCTACTCTGCGTCTGGGGTTCCTCCTCTGGTGGGGGTCCAAGGTCATTCAACCAGGGGTGTGGCAGCCTTCTGGGCGGACTTAAGGGGGATTTCCATTTCTGAGATCTGAGGGGTGGCTACATGGGTTTCTTCCAGCACTTTTGTTAGAACTTATCATCTCCGGAATGTGTTGGGGGCGGCACAAATGTTGTGCTGGGAGTTTTGCAGGATGTTTGCTCCTGAACTGGTACTGTATTTCTTGTGTTTTTAGCCCCTTTATTAAATAATGTTTGGTTACTGCATTCTTGGTTTTGTGTCCTTTGGTGATTGTTTGTTGTCACATTACGGAAGGCTGTATCTTCTGGCTTGGGTATTCTCCACATGTAATGAATGGGACGGGGACTAAAGGGACCTGGGAGTAATGTCCTATTATCTACCGGTAATCTTCATTACTCCTGATCTTGTAGTCCTCGTCCCATTCATTATTTCTCACCCTCTCTCCCACACTTCCAGCTTTCTTTTCTTGGGCTTGGTAGTGCAGAAGGAATTCTGGGTAAGTACTCATTATCTACTCCCAGTGGGAAGGGGTGGGATAAGGGGTTCAGCATTCCTTGCATTCTTTTTCTGTCTTGGAGATAGGTTTATATCCATCTGTAATGAATGGAATGAGGAGTGCAGGACCAGGAGTAATGAAGATTACCAGTAAGTAAAAGAACAATAAATAGTCCATATGTGAGAGTCGGTGTGGGTGATGAGGCACGGTGCAATGAGATAACAATTAGCCAAGACTACCTCTTGAGGGAACTATAATACTTCATTCTGTCCCCCAAGTTGGGGAGCAACTCTACCCTCATGTGGGGGTAAACCCAACCTCTCAGTGTAAAGTTACTAATTTGTGTAAAAATAATACCTTTTACCTTTAGGACAGTGTTATTTTTATAACCCCGATAACTATGTCGTTTTTCTGATTGGAGATGCAGAATTGTTGCAAATTAAAATAACTACACAGAATATGTTATCCAGGGTATGTGTATACAGCACATAACATTTGATTAGTATACTTTAATGTGTTTAGAAACATTAGTTAATGTTTATTGGGTAATTTAAAGCATGGTCCCTACTATAGTTTTGATTTGTCTAGTGTCTTCACTAGAGCTATAAGAAGTGATATGTTACCACTCTAGTCAGTGTTAATAGTTTTGCTACTAGAATTTTAAAGAAGTGTGCTGTTTTAACTGGAAATACAAAAGTATTTGTTGGTGTCTCTAAAGCAGTGACAGAACACAACACAATAATATAACGCAAAACACAATAACAGTGGAGCTAAAACATAAATGAAGAAGCACAATGCAACAATACCATGAACATATGTAACCCCACAACAACTACAGTACAACACAACAATAAATTAGTGCAAAAATGCAAAACAATAACAAATTAAAATAACACTTCACTACCACAGCTAAAAATAACGCAGTAGTGCAAAACACACCACCACAACAACTATGCAACACATAATAAAGATAAAACACAAAAAACAGTAATGCATCACAATGGCACAACACAATATAATATAATAACACACTTACATAATAGAAGACCAACACAACAGAACACAGCAACAAGTCGAATGTACCAACATGACACAACACAGTAACACAACAGTACACGTAAAATGCAGCACAGCAGTGTACCACAAAACAACACAACAAATCAAAGCAGAACTCCAACAGCATAATACCACACCACAGCACCAGAACACAACATAATAAAACTTTATTGAAAAAAGATGCAAGTTTGTGCTGTTGTATTGTTTTGTGTTGTTGTATTATTGTATTCTGTGGGTGTTGGTATTCTGTGTAGTATTGATGCGTAGGTATGTTGTTCAGTTGTGTTTTTGTGTTATCATTTTTGTTGTTTTTTTGCTTCTTTATTGTATTTTGTTGGTGTGTCCTGTGCACATTTGCTATGTTACTTATGTGCTGCTGTGTCTTTTTTATGTTTTGCTGTTATTGTGCAGTGTTATTGTCAGCTCTGCCAAGTGCCACGCATCATGGGTTACACAAATGCATTTCAGTATCTGTTCCTGCATCACCGCACTGATATGCAATGTCACGTGATTAAAGCACTTCAATCTCTGCCATAACACTACAAGCGGTCTCAGTACATCAGTATTTAAGCGAGCACGAGCCGCCAGCCTACAGTGGGTGCTACTGGGTATCCAGACAGTAAGAGATTCGGCTCGGGATGCAAGAACTGTGAAATTACTATGCATGTGACAAGTCAAGGGCAATGCGAATATATGAGCCAGCCTTAATAAGTTCCCTCTTCACTTTCAGACTTTAGCACTCTGTTATGACTGACCTTTCAGGCCAAGGCATCCAAACGGGACTTGTATGGGCAGCTGTTCACCATTATTCTCTCCCTGATCACTGAGCTCCGGGCCTCAGTGTTGCTCTTGAGGAATCCGGCCCATATTAATACTTTTTTTGCGCTGCATTTGTGTCACTGTTTGACGCAAAAGTGGCGCAAACTTGCAAAATATAATTGGGGCATATTTATACTTTTTGGTGCAAAATTGCACTAATGCAGTTTTGCATCAAAAAGTTTTGCACTGGCTTGCACCATTCCTGAGCGCCAGCCGGGCCCCATATTTATGGAATGGTGCAAGCCAGTGCAAAGGGTGGGCTAGCGTAAAATAAATGATGTTAGCCAGGTGGGGGTGGGGATATGGGAGAAGGGGGTTTTACAACAAAAAATGATGTTAGACAGGTTAGAGTTAAAAAAATTACTCTAACCAGCTAAGCGTTATTTTCTGACGCAAAACCATCCATACCACATGACTTTTGTCTTAGAAAAGACAGGGGTCATGCCCAGCACCCCAGTGGCCAGCAGAGGGGACCAGTGTACCCTGGGCATGGCCGCTGCACCCAGTGCCATGTTGCGGGGCCCATTTCAGGGCCCACAATGGCACTTTAAAAGATTAAATAAAATACTAACCTGTACATACCTGGGATGTAGTCCCCCATCCTCCGCTGTCCCTCTGGTGTGGGTGTCCCTGGGTCCTTGGGAGGGCACCTGTGAGCTTCTTCCATGGTGTTCCTTCATGGAAATAGGCCCACAGGTCCCATAATGCCTGCCCTGACCTAGGCGTCAAATAATGGTGCAAAGCAAGCTTGGCACCATTATTTGACCCCTCCTCCCCCCGTGCATGATTTTAGCATGGGGGATAAATATGGCACTAAGGCCACATAGTCAGTTTTTGCACAGGAAAGCCTACTTTGCATCTCATTGGCACAAGGTAAGTTTCCACGTTCAAATAATAACTTTAACTCCATAACTTTGCTGCTAGACGGGTCTAGCGCCAAAGTATAAATATGGAGTTAGTTTTGCACCAAATGTGCATTAAAAAAATTAGGCACATTTGGTGCAAAATAAGTATAAATATGCCCCAATTGTACTTTGTAAGTTTGCGCCAGTTTGCCGTCAAAAAATGACGTAAATGCAGGGCAAAAAAAGTATAAATATGGGCCAGCAACGAAAAACAGTGTGATACGGTTGTTTTGTGCAGCAGGTAGTAGGTGTAAAAGGCATAGCGGTCCATTTATTTCAGCTTCTTTTCCTGTTATATTGAGGGATTATCATTATCTTCGTGAACCCTTTTGTTATGGTTTATATATACTACCTACAATAATCATACATATTATATGCTTGCTGGCTTAATTTTTAAAACGTGTAATCTAGCGTTTTGTCCAACAGGTGCATGTTTGCAATGTTTTTAGGGCAGCAGTTGTTTATTTTCACAAAGCTGTTATTCTCGCAAATGTTGGTTGACTCTCTAATAATTTTATTGATGTAGAATTATATAGCGCGATCTCGATCCGAAGATACTGGGCGTTTTACATGAGCACCAGTTATATTGCACAAAGTCACATTTTTAGCCACAGAGAGATTATGCGATTTCCACCGAATCACAGGATGCTGAGTCAATGCTGAGGATCAAACCAGGTTCCCTAGCCTAGTTCCAAAATCGGCAGCTTTAGCGCTTAAGCCACGTCCTCTCACTCTATTTAGCAATTAACAGTGGGTTTCTCGTTTGTGTTTAAATACCTGCTGTGTTGGATATGGAGGTCTTCATGATGTGCAAGTGGAATGCAAAAGTCAAGCACTTGTTATGGGGTGGTTCCTGTTTTGTGTAGGTCGTGGCTTACGATCACACCTTGTATTTTGAATGCAAGTTTTGCTATGTGCAGCCCAGAGGTAGCAACCTATTAATTTAACCTTTTGACGTAAACTCTTGCATGCTTCGACATGTGTGCTTTGAGTGGCACTTGAAAAATACAGATGTGGAGCCAGAGTGATTTTGTTCACCATTACCTGTGTGTAAGAGTTATATGTGGTGTGAGGTGTGGATTTACATACGGCGGGCTTTTGTAACTTGGTGGTTGTGCAAAGATCTTGTCTATGCATATTTGTACACTTTTCTGTTTCATTGTTCATATAAGGTACACAATTTGTAGTGTTGGTGGTCTCTGCAGGGGCAGTGGACTTTGTTCTGTTGTGTGAGTGAAATGTACATTAGTTGGCCTGAAGAGATTGTGGTTGTAAGGATAAACCTCTTATTGTCTGGATGGCTCTGTATGATAACTTTTAAGACCAACTACATTGCACAAAGCTGGTTAGTTCTGAAATGTATTACATTATGTGAACGTAAATACGTTGTTCTTCTATTGCTAGCGTACCACTTGGGGTGTCACACATAAGCCACTGAAATATCACACATAAACTCACTGAAAATATTGAAAGGTCACACACATGTAAACCAAATACTTTGCAGCTATATATGGTAATATAGTGGTGAGTTGCGGTATCTGAAGTGCCTTCTGTGTGCTTAAATATGCAGAAATGTCCATGTAATACATTGCCACCTCTGTAAATCAAATCTGCAGTCACAAGAGAAGGAGGCAAGGTGTTGGTATTAAGTGCTATCTTACTTACCACCATCTGCATGTAATGGTACAAAAATGTTTCATCTTTGAAAATATGGGATTTATACAAGACACGTTCACCAAACTCAGTCAGCACTGTCATACTTTACTTTTCTGTAAACTTTCTTTCTGCCACATTCCTACTTTTTTCAGTTTCTCCTTTTTATTTACAAATTTCCTGTTTTTCAGCTTTTTTATTTGTCAGTAAGTATTATGTCTATTTTTCTTATTCCCTTGTGCTGCCTACGTTTTCAATGGTTTTTCATGTTGTTAACAAATTTCATATGTGCACACAGCATACATTTTCTCTGCGGTTTCATTTATTTTGCCATTTTCTTTGTTATTTGTATGCATTTGATCGGTTTGTAGAGTCGCAGCTTCTATTTTTTAAAAGCTGCTCATTTTTTTTCCTCATTTTTTTATAATATATTTCTATCTCCAAACCACACCAAAGTTCATTTCAAACCCAAATGACTAATTTTATTTAATGCATGAAACAGGTAGGAGGGATGCATGACACTAAAATTCATAAGGACTTATATAATCAAAACAACATTTCATATAAGACCCCGATTAATTCATATAATATCATCCAAAGTTTGTAGGTTCGACCTATCCACCCAAATACTTGAATACTTCAATATTGCCCCCATTCTTTGTGCATAGAGTTCGTCCCTTGACTGAACTTGCTTCATCTTTTGCAACCAGAGTTCATAAGATGGGACTACTACAGTTCTCCATTGCTGTGACATAAATGATTTAGCTATTAAAGATGCAATACAAATATCTGCTGTTGTCATACTGAAAGATTTGTCATGGTAGAGATTCCAAAAAGAGCCCACGGAGAGTCTGGGACTATAAACACCTGCAATTAAATACTAAGCCACTGAAACACTTTCCTCCAAAAGTCAACTAAAGCAGGACAGGTAAAGCATACATGTAGCCAATCTCCCATATTATATTTACATCTGAAGCATTCCCCTGAGAGAGAAGGAAGCACTTTTTGAATCACAAGAGCGTGTATAGTACAAAAACCATTTTGAGAGAACGGCCATTCTTTTAAAATTAGCCTTGACTTTGTGGGCCCATACATTATATTGATTCCAAAGACATAGGTCGATCGTACATCCAGTAGTGGTCTCAATCTTAGCCAGGGGCTTGGGGGCAATGTCTACATGGAGTTGTTGCTGCAGTATGTGATACCAATTACACCCCCCCATTAAAATCCTAATATATTATGCATGGGTGATAGTGGAGGCTAATGCATCCTTAGATGGGTGAATGCATTGCATAAAGTGGTGAATTCGTAAATATGAGAAAAATATTGGGGAGGTAATTGTCGGATTGCTTGTGGTCTACTGGTCCCACGATTTCATTTTTCCTGCCAATAAAAAATAATTAAACTGAAAAAATCCTACCTTCTCCCATCCTTTAATCTCCCTATGCCCACCTGTAAGCCCAAGAACTCACATCATTTATCGACATAGAGGGCTGAAACTGAGCAAAACTATGCCCTTCTTTAAGCTGAATATACCTAAGCAGCACCAGATGAGGAAGCTTACATATAGTATGCTTCGAAAGCCTCAGAATTTTGAGATGGGGAATCTGAAAGTTGTCTTCCAAAAGCATTTGTTTGAGACAAAAAAAAAGTATTATGAAGATTATGAGGTGCTGCTACTCTGATAGCCCTATCTAAATATGTTGCCTGATAGCATTTTTTTTTAAATGGTAATGCTAAGCCGCGTCCTCGATAACTAGTTGGAATGTTTCCAGTTTAGTAGGCGTTTTTTTCCTTGACCATATGAAATGGTACAACATCTGATCTATTTCCCTCAATATTTTTTGGGGATCTTTGATGATAACATTTGAAAAAACGAAAAGGAACAGCATTAGATTCATCATTTTGATTAGATCTGTGAGACTAATAATTTTTAAAGGAATAGATTTCCATTGATGTAAAAGGTTTTGTGCCTTTTTGAGAGTGGACAGATAATTAAAATGATATAGGTAGGCAAAATCATGGGAAACATATATGTCCAAATATCTAATGGGAAGTGAAGCCTGAAAGTGTGTCCACATGTCCACATGCAAAACTAATTTAGTGCTATTAAACAAAAGTGTCTCTAACTTCGTTTGATTAACTCTATACCCTCCTAGATCCGTAAATGCTTTCACCTTTGCAAATGCTCCATCCACATTATGCTCATCTGCTGCTAAAAACAAAATCATATCATCCGCAAACAATTTAACTTAGGGTGCGTTGAGGTGCCTTGATATGGGGATCTTGACGTAATGCAGCCTCTAGGGGCTCAATAAAATGTTCAAATAGTGCTGGAGACAAAAGGCATTCCTGACAGGTCCTTCTGCTAATTGACACAGTTCCAGCCCTATGTGAACTTACTAGGACTTTGTCTTCTGATTTACAATATAAATTCTGAATTAGCCGTACCAGTTTTGGAGGGAAGTTAAACCTATGCAAAATGGTGAATAGAACTTCGCATTGAACTAAGTCAAAGGCTTTTTCAGTGTCCTCTATAATGATAGCGGCCTTGACCCTGTTCTTTATGAAGTAGTCTATAGCCTGTAGCAGAAAATTTGCATTAGTCAAGATTGTTCTCCCCGGGAGAAATCTACATTGGTCTCCATGGATCACTGCTTGGGCTAATGGAGGTAGTCTGGCAGCCACAATTCTCAAAAATAGTTCAGAAGGATAATAGGGTGATATGAACCAGCTCATTGGCCATTCTTAAAAAAACTTACAATTACCACCTCAGTAAATTAACTAGGCACCTAACCCCATTAAGTATTCCATTAAACAGAATAACTAAAAATCTGGAAATCTGTTCCACCAACGTTTTATATAGCTTGGTCAGTAGCCCATCACTCCTGCAAGTCTTCCCATTGGTGGAATTTTTGATGGCGTCTTTAACTTCAGTCAGCACAATTGGCACCTCTGCAGACACCTGGAGTTCTCTACTAAAATGGGCAAATTAATTGCCCCCAGATACGCATTTATTAAATCTGAGGTAACTGTCAATGTAGAGGCATAAAGATTTATTTAATGTGTTGAAAACACTCTATATCGGCAGGTTGCTCAACCACCCGATCTTGGACCTCATCAAAAATTGATTTAATAGATGTCTTATTCCATCTTTTCTGGACCGACCAGGCCAAAAACTTCCCGACATGCTCACTTTCTTCATAGTATTGCTGGAAGCATGTATTCTGATTTACTATTTCTTGAGACATATAATGCTCCTTCAGATTCTGTCTAGGCATCATTCTAGCCCCAGATGCCTTAGTGTAAGCTGTCTGATGGGCCCACGTTACTTGATCTATTTCCTGTTGGAAAGCTAAAGATTTTTCCCTTCTTGGTTGTGACTTGTAGGAAATGGCTTGCCCCCAATAAAGCCCTTACATGTCTCCCATACTGAAAATGTGGAGGCCGAGCTCTTATTCCGAATAAAGAATTCCGAGCTGGAGGACCGTAAGATTTCTATCCACCCAACATCTGTCAATAAGGACTTATCTAGCACCCATCCCGTACGATCTGATCATTTAGAAGGCATGTTTAATTCGATCAGGGGATCCTAGTGGTCTGAAAAGAGGTTTGACCAGATGAGAGAGTTGCTCCTAGCCCATTGAGGAGGAATTAGGAAAAAACAATCGATCCTAGAGGCAGAATTTAATCGTTTGGAGAAACAAGTAAATTCTTGACTCTACAGATGATCTACCCTCCTGTGGTCTATTAGGGCTAGATCTCTAAAGATTTTGGCTAGGAAGCAGGAGGCTCTAGGTTTATTCTGAGACTTGTTCTTACGTGATGAATCAAGCCTTGTATCTTGTCTAGTATTCAAGTGACACCCTATCACGAAGAGACCTGGAAGTGGAATCAAAAGACTGTATAGTTCCTGAAGAGAGATTGTCTCATTGTCTATACGGCCACAGAAGCTAACCAGGTGTAGGAGTTGACCATCAACTTTTAAAATAGCTACAATGAACCTGGCTTGGGGATCTTTAAAAACCTGATACACCTCCCACAAGAATTCCTGTATGATCAAAACTGCCACCCCGCCGAACCGCTACACTGGCTGAAGCATAAAATGTCTGAGAAATAAAACTGGGTGTTTTGGACAGCTTCGATTGGAACTTAAGTTAAGTTTCTTGAAGTAGAATTATCTGCGCTTGTGATTTCTTTAGCCACTGAAGTATGGCCCTCAATTTGGCTTGGTTGTTTATCCGGTTCACATTGCGCAAGGCTAGTTTAAAAGCTTTACTCTCTATCCTAATGAGTAACCAGCCAACATATCTCGCTACATGCTTTTGACTTTATTTCATGTCTATTAGTCTCTGCTTCATCTCCCTGCTGGTCAGACCCCTTGAAGTTAGTGAAGCCTCCCAACCCCTTAGACACTAAAAAAAGAGAACAGCACCTATCCTTCCTACCTGTATTCCCCCCAGCCTCCTGGTCACCCACCCATTCCCTCCCACTACTGCTAACCCTGAAGCCCCACCGGCATGGGCTCCATCCTAGGCAATAGTGACCCATCCCTTGTGCCCTTCTGCCCCCTCCTTACTCCACCCCATCCCCTGCAAATAAGTGCCCTGACATGGCACTTCCTGAACCCATGTTTTAGGGTAGCAAAACAACAAGCAAGATCAGATGAACTACAACACCTCTTGGATTAGGCATCACCCTATACTGTGTCTGATAAACCTCGTATGATTAGTTTGGCCTTTATAGTACCTTTCTCACTCTCTATTTACACCCCTGATTTTGATCCAGGGACCAACAACTGAAGCTCATTCAAAATCTTAAGTAAATTATATGGCCCACTGAATGTTTCTTCTTGTTTAAGTTAATAGTCTTATACTATTACCAGCCTTACCCCCCACATTACCCCATAGCGCCTCTGTTGAAGTTTCAAAGGGAGCTATTTCGTATCCCCCTCACCTCCTCCCCTCTTTATTGTCAGAAAAAATCCTTTTGCCTAGTCCACTGAGTGAAACATAAATGCTTGACCCTTGAAAAAACCTTGAGTTTAGACTGCTGAATGATACCGGCTGGTGCCCCTTGACACTTACAGTTCTTGATCAGACGTATAAAATCTCTGTGACATTGTGCTGCCATGATTGACATATCAGAAAATATTCTAAAGGTGAAATTATCCGTAGTGTTGTAGGTTTTAGTCTTAATGGCGTGTGACAGAATTGCTCTTTGAGCCTAAAATTGCCAAAGATCACCAAGATCAAGGACTTGACTGCTGGAACACGATGTGCACAAGTAATTGTTAAATCCGTTCCCTCCAGTGCTTTATCCAGGAGTACATATTTGTGGACGAGGTCTGAAATCAACTTAGTTGCCATCAATCCTGATTCTCGATCCTCTGGTACTCCTACAAACCTTAGATTTGAATGGCAGGATCTATTCTCTGCATCACCCAGTTTTAACTGATGCTCTTCTAATTCTGCTTGAATTTTGGAGGTTCCAGTTTTGTGATTGTTACTTGAGTCTTCCAGATGAGCCACCCTTTGTTTCACCTGAGACATACAAGAGGAGAGCTGTAAGATAATAGCATTAATTTGTCCTAACTGTTCCTTAGTTTTTCTATGGGCATGTTCTTGAGACAGTTTCAACTCCTGAAGCTCCTTTAAGATATGATTCAGTGTTGCTTCAATTAATGGCATTACAAGTGGATGTACTGGTGGAGCTGGAGCTGCTACTCCCTCCTTGGGTAGAGTGTGATGCGCTATCATCGGTGAGGATTGCATCAAATTCATAGTTCCATGTGGCAACTGGTGGGTTGAGGTCCCCAATTCATTGGGGACGCCTACCAAGGTCACGCCCTGGTTTCCCCCCTGGCCTTGTGCTTGGTCTGCTGGATCTGCTGCCATGCTCTCTCTTAACGTCCCCTTAAAATTGCCCATTGTGAATAGGGTATATGCCAGCTTATCCTTGAAAATATTGTGGATTGTAGGTCTGAGGGTTGAGGGAGCAATTCTTACATCCCTATGTCCTTGAAATACCCTTTTGGAAAAGACCCTCCTCAGACCTGAGGCGGGCTCAGCCAGAGACTGATCTGACCTAATGAAGTGTGATGAATCTGTATTCTCCTGAATCATAAGGGAAACTGCTGTGAACATTTCCTGCTGAGACGTAGCTTGCCACCGCTGACCAATTGAATCAACTTGCAACGTATCTTTATTTGATTGAGTCTTACACCCATGGCTTAATATAAGTTGCTTCTGACTCCTTATGGGTTTTGATGACTTGGTTGAGGCTAGTGGTTTCATTTACACTCCCCTGGAGACATGTTTAATGTCTCTCAACTTCCAATGCTTATTGGGGGATGCTGAAGATTTCACAAGGGGACCTCAAGTCGCAACTGTGTTACACAGACCGCTTCTGCTGCACCTCCTGGTCTTATCCACCTGTGGAGTGACCTAGAGCCCCCCCCCCCACAGGCTGTTTTCAACCCCTATCCAAACATGGTGGCTGCTGATTAGCTAGCTGAGACTTATAATGTATTTGTTGCTCAAGGTTGCTTGTAGCTCCAACAGTCTTTCTTGGATTCTCTTGGCCCCTTCCTTAGAGGTTAAGCACAGGGTTTCTTACTGTATTTCCAGCTTTTTTATGTTTCCTTTGTTCTTACAGTGCACTTTTATTTTTACTTCACCTTTAATGCCAAATTGGTCCTCTTATAATCAATTATCTCAGACACAGGCCAGATTTGATCAGATTAATTTCCAGTTTCTTTAAATTAAGCAAGTGCGCTCAGGACTCTCATTTCCGTACCAGCGCCCTGCTTCTTTTCCCCCTACAGTTCATAGGAACCCAGGGGCTGCGGGACCATGAGTGCAGAGTAAGTGCGCACCAGCTCTCACAGAAAGAAATCCAAAATTACCTCAGGCTACCAATAGGTGTAACCGCCGACTTGCTCCCCAGGCGGTCTGGACTTGAGCGACTGTGGCAGCGGCAAAGTTAATGCCCATATCCTGACTTTTTAGCTCCTGCCACTCCCGCCATTCGTTAATTGTTGTGGAGCAGGTCGCTACACCAGCAGGTTGTCTCCTTCCTTATACCTACCATTCGCCACCCTGGCATACCCTGCGTCCCTGGCCAGCGGGGGATTCTGCCTCTTGCAATACAATGACCACTTGTCCATCATCCGTTGCAGACCCTGGCTCCAACAATGAAACCCTTTGCCCACGATGCACATCTTCAACACCAGCGTCACTCATAGGCTGGTTATTTTGCTGCTACCCCAGGTACAGATTCAACTACAGAGAATGAAGAGAGCTGTATGTGGTCAGAGTTGCTATGGTTACTACTCCCAAATGACCCTATGATCATGGTTACCGGACAGTTCTCTCCATTCAAAGATGGTTGAGTATTATCATGGGAGTGTGGGTGTTTACAGAGGGATGAAGCAGCTTATGGGATTTGTTGTCAAAGTACTTTTTTATTGATTCTTGCTGTATATTAAAGCGGGTCCCATGAATTTCCAAACCATGTTGGTAATGTAAAGTGTGAACGAAGATTAAAGAAAATATCAACATCGCAATGAAGTAATTTAATATTTTACCTTCTACTTCGTAGTACATAGTTGTGACGGCCATAACATGTATACCATTAATTACAAGGGTTTCAGTTAACAGGTATTTCTGTGGGATCCAGTTATTAGGTTCCACAGTGCTCAATTGCGTGAAATCTTTATGTCCTTCTTACAGACACTTTTATATAGCCATGTACAGATAAACGCTGTGTTAAATTGTGTTGCAGTACAAAGTAAAGGACAGTTTTCACTATAAAATAATTAAAAAAACCTGAAACTGAGATATTGAATTGTGATTATTATTTATTGATGTGCTGATTCGATTTTGTTTGTGCTTTTTCTAGTTGATTGGAATGCTCTTGGCTTGCTGCCTTTCACGATTTATTACGGCCAATCAGTATGAGATGGTGTAATAAGGTAAGCGCTTCTGTTTTTGGTATGTCACTTGTTATTCATCTCAATAGTTCCATGGTGGGAGGCTCAATAATTGATGAGTTTGGGAGAATCCTGTGAGTTGAATGGCAAAGTGAACTTAGGAGACTGAAAGAGTAAACAAGTGATTTGGTTGCACATGAACGTCCAAACCACTGGGATGTAAACAACTGGTCAGTAATTGAATCAGCAAGTGATCTTGACAAGCTGTACAGGGTTTGCATGTGTTTTACAACTATGACATTTTTTCACAATATGGACAAATGGTTCTGCTTACAGCAAAATATTCCAAATAAATTAGTAAAAATTGCATGCTGCTCAAATAATTGTGGTATGCAAAATGAATTGACTTCATCCTTTAAAAATATATATATATCTACATTTCTATTTCCTGCTTCTTTTATTTTGGCCCTGTTGAGGTGGGCATTCCATCAAATGCAGTGTGACTAATACCTATTTTGGAAACAGCAAGATTGGGACAAGAAAAGTTACACAGATCTCACATGCTCTAGCAACACCGCTACCTATCCGGTATGACAGGTTTTGTAACCACAGGGAGAAAAACTACCGCGGAGTTTACTGAGAGCAGCATTTTCGTTTTGGGTTTGGTTGCACTGATCACACAAATATTACACGTGTGGTTCCATTTCCGGGAAGAAAATAAGTGGTTTTAAAACCCATTTTATCACAGGAATCATGTCATACATTTTTTATTTTGATCTTGGCGAATGCACTATCTCTGCAAAAAAGTAGCAGATGTCCAGTCCACCTTATTAAAAGTGGATAGCTCTTCAATGCCAGATAAATAGGGCTGAAAGAGCACCTTCTTGGCAAATTTCATACATCTGCCAAACTATTACTAAGGCCCTTAGTTTCAGCAATTTCATCTGATATAATGTGTCTCTAAGCATGACAATAACATTAGGTAATGAATAGGGGTGTGCAAATTTGCATACATCTTTTCACCAAATTACTTTAAAATGTCACCCAATTGCTGGAAATTACAGTTCCAGAAAAAATGAGCTATAGTGGTATACAAATAAGTCCTTTATTAGTGATAGTATGCACTACAAAAATTCAATTTAAGCATCACGAAACTGGTCTGAGAAGAAAATGTCTCTTGGACAGAATTTTTTTGCAGAAGCCAGTCTCAATGAGTAGCAACATTATGCAAAGTTGTGTAAAGTGGCATTATTAAAATTAAGGACATGCCTAATAATGAAGGTCCCAAACTTCACTTCTGAAACTTCATAATTGCCCTTTTTAAGCAGGATCTTTATTCATGATTGCTAAACAAAACTTCGATATTCTAATTAAAGTCAGGGCCTATTGCTTGCTGCTTCTTGCAGATAGTATCTTCAAAACCTCTCATTTATAAAATGTCCTTACTAGTACAACGTACACAGGTCCTTATTAAATCCTCACTTTCTGATTAATGTGACTAAGCATTTTCGTAAGGGTTTTGAAAATATATGATACTGTTTGGGCAAAAGGCATACCTTTAACGTAAATGGCGTCAAATAGTCATAAAATACAAATACATAAAGTGGAATGATTGCTCTGGTCCAATAAAGCCTTCTTCTGGGTCTCGCATTATGGGACTACGCAGTTACCTGTTATATATCCGATGTTAAGGGCACTTTAATGCTGTTGTGGCTGTAATTCGGAAACTCTCGGAGGCGTTTTTGACCTTATAATGATCAAAAAGTTAATTAATTGCCATCACAAGTTATCTAATCAGTCTTGGCTCGCTGCCCTCTGAAGGGGCGGGGCGGGTGTGGCACTTAGGGGGGGTTATATTTAATTAGAAAAAAATAAAATTAAAACGTACCTACTCTGTTGCCGTCGCGCCGCTCCTCTGCCCTTCCTCGCTTCAGACTGCAGACACAGGCTCCCATCCTGCCCTGCGGCCAATCCTGACGCTGCTCAAAAACCCCAGGCAGACTTGGAGCCTGTGCAGGCTCTCTTCAGCCCGGCAACTGTGCTGCTGGGCTGCAGAGAGCTCACTGTGCATGTGTGTTTGGCAACCCCGAGACGGCTGGCCAAACATACATGAGCACTGAGGGAAGTGCTCTGTGAACTCCCCTCAGTGCTCGTCACCCCCAGTGCCCCACCCCTTTACAAGAAAACAATAATAAGCACGGTTTATTATTGTTTTCTTGTAAAGGTTCAGAAGCTGCTGGCGGGGGAGGGGGCGACGCTCCTTCGCCCTAACGGAGGAGTCGCCCTGTATGAAATTGTCACTACAGCAGCAGTAATGTGTCCTTAATCACAAGGAACCAAACCAAGCCATAATATAAGGAGGTAAGATTTTACGAATCCTCCTGAATTATCACTCAAATGTCAGCTTAAATTATTTTAGAAATACACTTATACACTTTCAAAATATCAATTAATTTGCCATCAAATATAAGCTTTTCATGTTTAGTAAATTATAAAATGCTGTCCCCAGATATCAACTATTTAATTATAAAATTACATCACGTTTCCTGAATATTACTTTAAAATTTTGCGAGACCATGAATACTAAACATTAGCTTGTGAGTTCAAGTATACATACTCATTTTATTCCAATGTACATTCTTTAATTTTTTTTTAAACGTGCCTCAATGTCATTCTCTGACAGAAGTGGTGCAATCATCCCTCACTAACTCACAGAAGAGGTATGACATGGGCAAGTGCAGTGCCTGCTTCGCTCTTGATACATAAATCCTCGGCAGCACCTTGCAAAAAGTCCCCATGCACACAAAACAGGCACATCATCTACTTGCTACATGTGTATAGGAAGTTATAGCATGAGCAGCTACCATATAAGCAACCTTCACAAACACATTCAATTCTTTGCATATCCAAATTTTATTGTATAGTCACTAAAATACATTACTATTCCATAATGAAGAAAAAAAGGTAAAAACACTAATATTTTAGGAGGACCAAACAATATACTGATTTCATTAAAGTATAAACTGGTTCTCTTTTGAATTGCATACAATTAAAGTGACCAAGTGCATATCTTTAACAAAGCTTTTATTCACATTGATTCATATCTTCGACTCCACTCGGATTGCTCTGATGCAATTTCTCTATTATTTTCTAATAGCACATTAAGCATTGTTAGGAATCCACATGCAAAATGCAAATCTTTTGGATTAAAACAGTTTTGTTATGGCAAGTGCTGTGAATCTTGCATTGAGACATCTGAATGAAAGAAGTACAAATTTGGATCGCACAGGGAAGAACTCCTGAGAGCAGCAGCTGACCTGCATGTTAATTCTTTCAATATTGGCACAAGCACCAATTCTGCGACATACATGCATACCTTAACTGTTTTCTTATTTCACCCACATCGAAAAGACCAGTTCTTAGCGTTGCTAAGTTCCTTGTGAAACTGAATGGTATTGCAACCCCCAAATAAGGTTGCATTTTATTTGAATCGTATGGAGTCTGTAAAGTGGCAATGTACTTTCTAAAAGAGCATGAAACCTGATCTAAAGCAAAGGAGCTTGAAATCTATGTTCTACTTGTAGCTTGAACTGGCTCTTAGTGAGAGAGAGTTCCCATGCTTCTGACATCTTTAAAAAAATGATTTATTAAAGTTCTCGGAATGAACTTCGTAAGGCAATTTACAAAATGTATACTTCCCTCCACATTGCTGCGTTACGTGTTCCCAGCTGAGCTGTCTTACCGTTTCGCCAAAAATTTAAGATGCAGCCAGCTTTGTATACAGTCTAGGTTGGTAAATTGAACTCTAAAGAGATTTGTGCTTGTGATGTGGATGATGGCAAAGTGAACAACAATCTGGACAGTTTGGAGTGACAATGTTCTAAGCTCTTAATTAGGGAATCCAATACAATTGCACAGTCATATCTTTAAGATAGTATGAATTTAGCTTCGATCACATCAAACAGCAGTTTCAAGGAAGGCCCAAAGAGATGGACTGCAATTTTTAGTATGCATATTTAAGTTAAAGTGCTTTAATATTCAATTCCTCGTTATGTTTTTTAATGGACCCAATATTATTAACCCAGAAAAACTGCTGCAAATGTGGCAAAAAGTGAGCTTTGCTTGACCAAATATCGCACATATAACAGGTGCATGGCCAACACTGCATTGGTATATGAAATATACCACACAGAGAATATATTCAACCAGTTATCCTTATCTTAGCTGTTGTTCTTTCTCCCAGTATAGCTTTTTGGATAAACTTTGAGTTACACTTTCTGATAATATAAGGGAGCAATGTGGGTTAATTTTAGTAACAGAGCATTATGGAGAAATAGTTTTGGCAAAATGTATAAAAAGCAACACATCTTGTTGGGCTTCCAAGTCAATGTGGTATAGTAGTTTAGATGTGTAGCTTTTATGTGCTACTTTCTATCTATGTATGCCCAACAATGGTAATAGTAGGGCTAATGGTACATTATCTCAAATGTTTTAACACAATTGGATTAGAATCAACATAATTTAGATGTCTAGGTTCATACATTCTCACTGGGAATTATAAACAACTAATTCTGAATAACCTGATACCGTTTTTTGTTAAACATGTTAGTGATGTGAATTGACAGTATTATGGATAGATGTAATTGCATTTTTTGTCTCATATCCAGTGCAATCTGAAATCATTGAGAGGTGAGTTAGGTGCGTTTGTTTAATGTGAATTGAGGGGTTTAGGCACAAAGTATACACTTTTTTGTATTTAATCTGTGTTTTGGACTGACTAGAAATTTCAAGCAAAAGAAAAAGCAAAAATAAGAATGGAAAGTGCAGAGGCTTTTTTTAATTCATTTTCGTCATCAAAGGTGATGAAAAGGGGGTACAGTGGAATACAAAAAGCACACCATCACTAACATTGGTCATGCGGAGAAGCTGAGAGTGATTCCAAGTTTTCTGGTTTCAGATTGTGCAATTCAGCCACTAGATAGGCATCTCTTTATCTCACCTTTTTTACAGCCAATGTTAATGCTTTGTCATTAATCTTTTGCACATGATATTAGCGCGTGGGTGTCAGGCAGAAGACACATGAAAGCTCGACTTGCTTTGGGCCTGAGAGTCCAAGGGGACCGCAAGCTGATCAAGAGCCAGGCTTCTTTATTAGCTCACCCACTTGTAGTATTGTTGACTGGGACTTCAGATTGGAGACAGATAGAAAGGGAGCTTAATGATGGGTTATAATACAAGATAAATAATTATTCATATTTAAGTTGTGGCACTCCTGGGATGGAGAGACGAATTCTATCCTCATTTAGGACCTTTGAAAAGAGGTCTTAAAGAATGAGCAGGACTGAATTTACATTTTTGTCAGTAGGTGTAGGGACAGTTAGCAAGAGGAAAGAGAGGGTTTGAGGAAAGTTAAAATGCACCTAGCTAAGTTTAATGTAACTTGGGATAAACAATACCTCTTTCGGGATCCAACAATAACTGAAACCCCACATTTCTCAACTGCAGCGAACCTTCGAGGGTGAAAGAGGGTAAAGTGAAACATGAAAACATGTGATCAATGGTAGATGGTCAGAGATGTCTTCAGGCCACAATATGCCATTGTAGCTTCTAGGCCACCAAGATAAACTTTTGGATTTCTCAGAGGACATATGTAGTGTCCACCTAGGATATGAAGGAAACTCCACAACGGAGAGAATAAAGCAATAGTCTGTTATTTTAGAGTGGAAGATGTTTTTCTCGTTACCCTGGCAGAGGAAAATTTAATAAGAATAAATAAATATCAAACAGTTTTCTTGCTGACACTGCTGTTGATTATGGTCCTTTGTGAGGGATGCACATGAGGCAAAAGTATATTTCTCATTAATCCACTATTCTTTTTTTGTATTGAGCTCATACATCAACAGAATACAAAATTAATTAATTTCATGATCGGCTGAAGACATTCTGGATACAAAAAAGATGAAAACCCATACACTGGCAGTAATATCATTAAAAGTGCAAACCATCCCAACAATTATAAATATCGCTATTGTATCCAATTCGTATTGGAGTGCTGCTGATAAAGTGCCAAATGCTATGTGCAAAAGAAACAACCTATAAATAAGCAGGATGAAGTGCACTAATCAGAAAGAGAAGCTGAACACACAGTTTGACATTGCATGTGCAAAATGATCAACCTATGAGCAAGCAGAGTAATGTGCTATATACATTAGAAAAAACTGGATACAGAGAAGGAAAACGAACATATAATTGGAATAACCTCAATACAAGGCAGACAGTCACTGTAATTAAGGATGACACTGTTTTATGAAATCCTCATTAAAGTGCTTCCAATAAGGTGTCGTGTGTTAAATGCAAAAAGAGTAACCTATGATCAAACACAATAGAATACTGAATGCCACTGAGTCTCCACAAAACTGTTACGATAAAAAAAGTGAAGCAAGCAGCATTAATCGAATTCGGCTACAATAGGCTGTGTGCTGCAAAGAAAGGTTAGAGTTACATATCGGAACACTTAAAAGAGACTCGTAGTGGGGCAGTGTTAACCTGGTCTAAGGAAAATCACCATATATTATATAATAAAGAAAAAACAATTGAAAGAAATTGCTGAATAACACCTAGGGGCTCATAATTAAACGAGATTGCTGCAAACCTATTAAAATACCCAATACACCATGCTTAGGCTCCTTGAATTTTTTTTTTGTCTTAGAAATTTTCTCCCACCATCTCTGCAGTATAAAGACTGGATTGTCCTCCAATTTTTAAGAATTATGAACCGGGCTACTACTAGTGTAATTGAAATATATTACTGTTCTGCCTTGTTGATTCTCTGGCTTTCCTTGGACACCCCAAATAGCGCTAGGCTGTCCTTGGGGCAACAGTGATAATAACTCCTTACTTATGGCAGAAAACAGCCACTCCCAAAAATAACTAAATTTTGGGCACATACAAAATACATGTAGCCAGTCCCCTGTATCATCCAGATGGCAACAAAACATTGGTTGAGGACGTCAGAATACATCCTCTGCAAGACATTGGGAGTGTAATACACCATCCATCATGCGAGGAAAGTCACTCTTTAAAAATGTGCCCCTTTCAATGATTTATCCCACATTTCAGAAATAACCAGGCAGCAATCCTGCGTGAATTGACATCGAGTTCTTTCATAAATTCTTTCAAGAAACCTGAGAATAATGTCCTGCTTAGAAATGTTTTGTAATAACCTGTACCCGTTGACAACCCCCGTAAGCCTGGCCATGATCAGTAAGGGCATAATCTGGTGTAGTTCCTGGCTTAAATCATATGAACTCAAAAAAAGTGAGTTAGCTGAAGACAACTCCACCTAAAGTTAGCCCCTAGGTACCCACACCTCTACGTTACCTCATCCCAGGTTATTAATTTGCCTTTTATGGCAAAATCCCCTAGCTCCTTTGAACCATAAGAAACTCAGAACGATACCACTGCCTTCAACATAAACAAGCCAAAATAATTACATTCCTGACTCTGGAGATAATTAAAACCTATTGGTGCCTGATGCAACTTGTATAGAGCAATCATCCTACTGCCCCCCTCCTGCAGTGTCTTATACCTCGTTTTCTTCAGCAGTTTTGCAATTTTAATAAAGGTAGGGAGACTGATTGTGCATTCCTGCAACATTTGTTTTTTAAATAAACCATCTAGTGCTCCCCTGACTCCAAGTAATCTACCCATTAGATCCAAAAATGCTGCTTCGTAATATGTCCACAAGTCCTTCCTGATTCTTCTCAAGCTATACAATAGCAAGTTAGGCCTTCTTGTTACAGAAGAAGCTTCTCAAAAGGAAGCCAAGAGCCTGAAAATAGCTGTTATTAATTTAGATAGGAATGTTAGATAACAAAAACAAGAATAGGACTTTATTGACACCTTAACTAACGCTACCCATCCAATAGGGGTCAGAGGTAGGAGAGACCACCTATCCAGAAGATCTTGTGCCTTTCTCTGCATAGCAATGTAATTTAGCTGAAATAACTGGGAAAAATCTCTAGTAACATATGTACCCAAATACCTGACTGGGCTTTTGCCTGGCGTTGTAAAAACAGCGGCAGGTCCTCAGCTGAAGCATGAATAGCATGCTTGGATTCACCTTATAGCCTGCCGGTGTACTCCAACAGGACAAAAGCCCACTCCATATTTGCTGAATCAGGCTTGAGGTACAAGACCATATCATCAACAAACAACTTTAGTTTGGGCATCCCTTTCAGTGGTGCTTTGATCTCAAATGCTCTGTGTAATTTGAGTACTAAGGCTCTATGTGTATGATTACATGAAAATAAATCTTTAGCCTGAATCAATTTTTTTTAATTTTCAGCCATGAGACGATTGGGAACGAAACCGCTCTAATCCTCATGAATAAATATTTGGCCTGTAGGAGTCACAAGTGTAGACTAAATTGTAGTCAAAAGCTTGTAATCTGCATTTAGCAGACTAATAGGCCTATAAGAATTGACATTTGATGGGGATTTGACCTTTGTCACGAAACTGACTATAATAGATTCCTTGAAGGAGAGGGAAACAAGTCCACCCTCCTTGATGTAGTTGAATAGCTCAGTTAAAAAAGGTACCAGTTGCTGTGTGAATATCTTATAAAATTCAGAGGGAAGCCCATCAGTGCCACAAGCTTTCGCACTGGGCATTTTAGCCAAGACTTCAAAAACCTCAGACTCTGTTCTTTTCCCCATCAATGAACCAGAAAGTTGTGGCAGTGCTATAGAGCTAAACTACTGTGCTATGCAAGAACAGGGCACTTGATATTTAGTCTCATATAATTGTCTAAAATGTTGCAGGAAGACCCTGGAGACTTCACCCTTCTCTGAAACCGTGCTAAGTGTGGCTGGAGTCTCAATTTTACTGACAAATGATTTTTCCTGTTTAATCTGGGTCGACCAAGCAAAAAATTCTCCAATCTGCTGGAATTCTTCATAAAATTGTTGCTGATAGTTTTTAGAGCTATTGATTTCCTCTAGTATATAAAAATGTCTTAAGCTTTGTTTAAAGTTCTCCAAATCCTTTACTAAATACTACTGTCCTAAAGAATTAATAACAGCCCTCATTGCCACATTAAGCTTTAATTGTAGCTCCTGCACTTGCCTGATGCGCTCTTTATTCTGATTGACTTTGAACGCGATTATACGGCCGCATACCATGGCTTTAAAAGCTTCCCAAACCGAGAAAAGCAAGGCCGTATTTTTGTTAAATGTAAAAAACTCTTTTAGAAATACCCACATTTCTTGCAGCCTTTCCTGATTAGTTGGTAGATCCCTGTCAAACTGCCACCTAGGTCTTACTCTTGAAATGGTAGCTAGCTCTACTGAAATTGAGGCCACTGACTGATCTGAAAGAGCATTCAACCAGATAGCCGATCCTACTATCTTAAGTGACTGAGAGGCCAAGAAAAAATCAAGACCAGAGGCAGTTTTAAAGTGCTGCAAAAAGCAAGTGTACTGTGCCCTAGTTGGATTCACCAGCTGTCAAGGATCTACATGCCTAAAATCCTGGGTTAGGGCAGACACCACCCGCTTAGTCTTAGGCTTCAGCTGCTTTTCTGCCATGTTAGACGTATCTATTGAAAGATCTTGGATGAAATTGAAATCCCCCGTCCCTGTCCGCACTTACAATCAAACCAGCTTTGATATAGCTCAATTTTTCCTTTCCTTCCCACCACAGGTGCCCATTCCCACCCAAACCTTACCCACACCAACCCCCCATGTCCCACTGCCCTACCACCCTTGGAGGTGGGAATTACCCACACTACCCCTCTCCTCAACCAGCCAAACAATGGTGCAATGACATTGCACCTCACTATACTCAGACCCCAAAGAGAAAGGGAAAGTCCCCAACAAACCCCCAGATGCACCTCACTCTTGAAAAGGAGCCACCCCAACACATAACACATAGGGGGTCATTCCGACCCCGGCGGGCGGCGGGCGCACCCCGCCGGGCGGAGACCGCCAAAAGACCGCACTGCGGTCAAATGACCGCGGCGGTCATTCTGACTTTCCCGCTGGGCCGGCGGGCGATCTCCAAAAGATCGCCCGCCGGCCCAGCGGGAAAGCCCCTGCAAAGAGGAAGCCGGCTCCGAATGGAGCCGGCAGATTTGCAGGGGTGCGACGGGTGCAGTGGCACCCGTCGCGATTTTCAGTGTCTGCAAAGCAGACACTGAAAATCTTTCTGGGGCCCTGTTAGGGGGCCCCTGCACGGCCCATGCCCGTGGCATGGGCCGTGCAGGGGCCCCCAGGGGCCCCACGACACCCGTTCCCGCCATCCTGTTCCTGGCGATAAAAACCGCCAGGAACAGGATGGCGGGAAGGGGGTCGGAATCCCAATGGCAGCGCTGCTGGGCCAGGGGTAAACCGGCGGAAAACCGCTGGTTGCCCTTTTCTGACCGCGGCTTTACCGCCGCGGTCAGAATGGCCCAGGAAGCACCGCCAGCCTGTTGGCGGTGCTTCCGCGGTCGTTGGCCCTGGCGGTCGGTGACCGCCAGGGTCAGAATGACCCCCATAATGTGGCCTGGAGTTGCCCAAGTTAGGCCATGCAGCTAGTGCTGGTTAGAAAACATCTGGAGAAGCTCTTGTGCCTCAAGTGTATTGTAGAAGAGATAAAACTGTCCTTTCACCAAATCTTTAAGCTTCAGCTGTTGCATGATAGATGCCTGAGCCCCCTAGGACGTCAACAAATATTAATTTAAATAAAGTCTTTTCATCGCCATGCTGCTGATGCAAACATATTAGAAAAGATCCAAAACTGGGGTACCTCTGTAGTTGAGAAACCTCTCTTCTCTTCTCTATGGCCTTGGACAGGATGTGCTCCTTCATGTGAATGTCTGCAAAATGTACTAATATTGTGCCAGGATACTTAGCACTAGGCAATCGTTGAGCTGGTACATTATGCACCCTCATAATAGTCAGATCCCTATCCAGTTCCTGTAGAAATTTTTAATCAGTGTCCCCCCAATATATCTTCTGCTGCCCTTTGCACCCTTCCGGGACCCCTACAATTTTGAGGTTAGATTGCCTATTATAGTTTTCTAGGTCATCCACCATGCATTCCAAATTAGTTTTGCTCTTTTCCAGCTGTAGGAGTTCTTCCTCCATGGAAGACACTTTATTCTACAAACTTCAGCCTCTTTTAATTGCCACTGGAATTTGTGTTATGCCCTCCTCAATCTTTCTCAGCCTTTCATGAAGTGTGGCAATGTTATTTGCCTGAATGGTCCTTAGTTCCCTTATTTCCAGTAGGCTGTAGAGTAGACTTTTAATGGTCTGATCTTGACCCACCCCTATTCCTGTTGGTCACTATGCCTTCTCAAGGTAGCTCCATGTCTGGGGATGCCTACGGTGTTTGTGCTACCTTGGTGGTTCTGCTTGTGCTTGAAGTCATTTGTAGGCGCTCCTGCTGCTGAGGCATCGAGACCTCAGTGGAATCTTTCCCCTTCTTCTACTTGGGACCTAGCCTGTGTAGCCAGTATATTGGCATATATGCCCGTCTACTCGTTGAAAGGCTGCACAGATTCTGCCATGCTTGCAAACCCAGTCACAGCTTTGCTAGGTATTGATGCTTCCCAATTCATTTTAGAGGACTTTAAGGACAAAGGACATTGTTTAGCTCTAGCGGGGCTTAAGGTAGCTTCTCTACTGTCATGGGCTATCACCTCCACATTGCCATTCGTGAACTCGAACATCAAGGGAGGGGTTCCTGAATCTCCCGGCTGAGGACCCAGCGATCCCCCTTCCTCTGTTGCATGCACCTCTTCAATTCCCCTCACCTTGACTACATATCCCTTCTGACCTTTCAATGTCCAGCAGCTCTCTGGTCTTGGTCTCCATCCTTAATGAAATGTTGCAGCTCCCTCTGGCAGCCCATATGTTAGCCGAGGCACCCTGGTATTTCAGCCTCTGAGCTGGGGTAGAATATGTGTTTGGAGTACCTGGGGCATTCCCTAATTTAGAATGAGGCTTTTGCATGCTGCTGACCTTTGTCAAATGTCCAAATGTCCTTTTGCACAAATCAGCCACCCCTCTATATAAGGCTGTTTTACCAGACACCCTTGTTGCAGATAGTCCCAAACCTAAAATCTGCTAAGCTGCTCCCTGCTCTGTAGTCTTCACTGGCTCCTGATTCTGTTGGGGGTGCATCCCGACAATTAGGACAACCTGGTGCCACCTGGAGCTCTCAATTCTTCCAGCAGTCCTTCCTGGCAATGAGCCCTGGCCCGTCCTGAATCCTCGTAGCTGGCTGCACTCACCTTTGCCTGCGGGGTCCTGTAGAAGTGAGTATCCACCTTGTTGCTGCCAGGTTCCTAGTACCATGAGCTCAGAAAGTGGGATCCCCAGCTGCCAATCCCCCGATTTTGCTGTGCCTCAGCCGCTCAGTGCGCTCTGGTTATGGTTTCCCCTAACTACGCTCGATGGGGGAAAGGGATCCTCCATTCTCCAATCCCTTGACACACGAACAACCCATGCCAGCCACTATTCTGCTTCTCCGCGCGTCCGTGTTCTCGTGACCCTGCTGCCGCTTTGCTTCCGGAATAGGGGAGTGGGGCTGACTGCACAGTCACAGAGCACGTAGCCTACACCTGCCACCAGCCACAGAACCATTAACCCACTATTCTTTATTTTTTCACCATTAGCATACTAACAGGCAAATTAAAGCCTTTTTTTAAATTGCTTTACTATATTTTTATGACATCAAAATGTACCTCCTGACCAAAATAGTCAGAATAGTTATTTTTTTCTTTCTTCCCTAATTCACAGACACAGAGCGGGTTCCCACAATGGTAATGCACTTATTTACATTTGTTAGTTATATGACATGCATTCCTCCACATATGTTGCATTGGCTCACACAGGGAAGCCCGTTTTAACCTATAAAATATTGATCTCAAATAACACCGTCTTTTATCGACATGTAATGTGCATGATAAAATAAGATGCGTTCTGTGTTCTGTTTCTTGTGAAAAACATTGGTACTACTTTTTGTGTGATTACATCTGCCTACCATACACAAATTGTGCTCCCTTCAACACTTTCAAATACAAGTTGTGTTTGCTAAGAGTAATAAATAGATTTGCAATGAAATTACCACATAAATAGATTCACATGCATTCATTCCAGTCAGCTTTCAGTACATATTTTTTTGTAACTGACGTGCATGTTCATCTGGACATAGGCTCCGACATCCTAGTTTAGTGTAAAAGGCCGTTTATTAGGACAGGGTTGCTCATCATGAGAACACATCAATGTAACCAGAACTTAAATAATAACATTTATCTTTAAACTTGTAACTCCCCTTCTTCCATCCTCGTTTCAATGCACCACTTATCCTTCGCTCACCCAAAATTCCACTTCCATTCCCACACATCCCCCTTTTCTTTTTATCCCCTTCCTGACTCAGGCCTCCCCCAGTCTGCCATCCTTCACCTGCTTCTTTTTCCCCCCTGGAAGGGTGGACAAGCCCGCATCTGACTCTCCACCCTCCCCCATCTACTGCCACTCAGCAAAACCCACTTGGCGTTTTGCTGCCCCACCAGCGAAACCCACTGTAACACCACATGGTTGTCCATCAAACACACCGCCAAAGTTTTCCACCCCACAAGTTAGTCAGCAAGAAACGCAACTCCATCATGTAATGTGCATTCTCCATGGCCGAGAGATGCACACGTCATCTCTGAAGAGCACCTGTTCATCTTCTCTTATCCCTTCGTGTGTCAGTACATTAATGCCATGCGCCCAGCTGAAAACCCGCATATCCCTATCGAGCTTCCTCTGAGCCCTCTCAATAGCCCCATGTTTTTGTGCTCCACGCCATTTCCTCTGTGGCACAAATTCTGTCCACACTAAGCAAGTCCCATGCATGTTATGCCTCATCAGGACCAGATCTCGTTGCATGTGCTGCAGTAGGGTGAGCCCAGAGAGACGTACCAGGTCATTCTCCCCAAGATGTAATACCAATACATCCAGACATCCCCACATTGGCAAAATCGATGTAAAAAAAGGAAGCAAATTGCCCACCTCATGCCGCTCTTTCTCCACCATAGGCACTTCATGCCTGCTACTCAGGAGTCCCACAGATCGTCCATAGACCTGCTTCTCTGCATATTTAGCCGCCCCATGAATAAAAGAGTGTCCGACCAACCACGTGATTGCCTTTTTTTTTCTCCGGGCCACTCACAGAACCTGGAAAGAGAAACAAATGTCAGCTTGTAAAAAACACAACCCTTCCCCACCCCATTTCTCTGACCAACCTGCCTTTACCTCTCCCTTCAACCAAACTAGGACCTTACATATCTCTCACAGCATTTTGATCGCCACAGTCCAATGCGCCTGATCCTATCCCAATCCCACTCCAACCATGGCCGCCTCCGTGGTTGCGCCAATTCTGAAGAAGTGAGTACCAAAGTTACACGCCTGCCTACCCAGGCCTCTCAGAACCATCCTTAAAACAGACAACAATTGAAAAGCTGTAACCTTTGTGCCATTCTCATGACAAAACACACCTTCCCTTTGACTCCCCCTACGCTCCTTGAATTTGTCCCATTCTCGTACCGGGCATGCTCCCAACACTCCTCCTTGCTCCAACAAAATCCACTTGCTCTTACCCAATTGATCCATCTTTGAATGCCTCAACCATATCCCCAGTCTCTCACCTTGATGTTCACCTCACTTACCTTTACACCACAAGCTTTCCCCACTCCCAGCAATTCAAACACACGAAATGCCCCAAAAAACATCCATGTCATACACAAACAAAACAGTGCCACCTCGTCAGTATTCAAACAACAAACTGGCAACACGTGCAAGATCTCCAACAATACCTCAAATGTAATAGCTTCCCGAACAAAAGCTGATCCTGTGCGGATCCTCCCCCAACCTTTCAGCAACTTTCCCAGAATGTCATTCCTCGCTGGGTCCCTGCCAAAAAACGAATTCCCATAAAAAGACACCCCTGCCAACTTGCCCCCAATTGTGGCTGGTGATAAACCCTTCTGAATCAGAAACACAACAAAATGCATTACCCGAGCCTCAAGTGTTTCTCTTTCCTGACTCCAAAACTGCCCCCTGCAAGCTTCAAAGTCCTGAAATTCCAACCATGCTAGGCGGTAACTCCTGAGAGTTGATTCTGCTAGCGACCTCTCCACCAGTCTCATGACCATCACGCCCCCCCACTCCCAAATGTCTGCCGGGACCGCTGTCTTGTGCTTGTCTGCGCCGGGTGCCAACTGTCGGAAACGCTGCCACTGCAAACGAGATATGGAATGTGCAATGGAGTTGTTTACCCCTGGAATGTGTGCAGCCTTAAATATTATATTCAAAGTTAAACAACGCAACATAAACCTCCTCAGCAACCTCAGCACTCTAAGATCCCTGGCTCTCTGTCTGTTCACCAAATCGACCACCATCAAGTTATCCACATGAAACATCATTGTCCTGTTAGCCAGTTCACCTCCCCATACAGACAGCGCCACTAGCAGAGGAAAGAATTCCAAAAAGGCAATGCTTCTTCCTTGACTCAACCATTGGGCAGGCCATGTCTCTGCACACCAACGGCCATCCCAAAACAGCCCAAAACCAGCTGCGCCTGCTGCATCGGAAAACATCTGCACCTGCCCAACAGTGTCTTCTTCCCGAAAAGACATTGAGGACCATAGTTATACTTTTCTAGTGCCGCATTTGCGTCGTTTTTTGATGCAAAATCAGCACAAACTAACAAAATACAATTGTATTTTGTAAGTTTGCGCCGCATTTGCGAAAAAAATCCGATGCAAATGCAGTGTTAGAAAAGTATAAATATGGGCCTGAGACCCCATAAAACTGTGTCAAAAACAGGTCCCATACTCTAATGTCTTCCCGTAAACCCGTGGTCAACCTAATCATGTGATGCGGGAGGGGTCCACCCCGGACCACTCTACATGCAAAATTAAATCCATCTTTTCTGCCGGTAGGTGAGGTATGAACTCCCTCGTGTCCAGTACAATGCCCAAAAAGGTCGAGACACAACTAGGGCCTTACGTTTTCTCCGGGGCCAAAGGTACCCCAAAATCTTGTGCCAACCGCTCAAAACACCTCAGTGCCCTGACACACGAGTCCGCCTGCGCTGTCCCTACAAAGAGAAAATCATCCAGATAATGTGACACCGTCCGATGTCCACTCACCTGAACAAAAACCCACTGCGAGAAGGTACTAAAGGCTTCAAACAATGCACTTGAAATCGCACATCCCATAGGCAGGACTATGTCTACACATATGTCCCCCCAGCAGCATTCCTAGCAAAGAGAAATCTTCTGGGTGAATAGGGAGCAGCTGGAAAGCTGCCTTGATATCGCACATGGCCAGCTCAGCACCTTTCCCACACCCCCGTATGAGCCGTATGGCATCATCCACCATGGCGTTTACCACCCGTGTATCTTCCGGTGCGATTAAATCATTCACCGATGCCCCTTCAGGCCATGACAATGGTGTATCAGCCTAAAGTCCCCTCTGCTCTTTTTTGGAACCACTCCCAAAAGTGAGATCATCAAATCCTCCATGGGCCTCTCATAAAAGGGGTCCAAAATCCTGCCTTCTGCTACCTCCTTGTTCAATTTCACCGCCACCACCTCTGGCATGGCCTTGGCTGACTGCAAATTATCCGCCCATCTCCTTCTCCATGGACCTTGATTACCCACCCAAAAAAACTCTCTGAAACCCCATTCCAATTTGAGCGCCTTGTCCGTAACCGGGACACGCGCAACCAATGCAGTAACCTCTCCAACCTAATTGGAGTAGGCGCCTTTTGGCCCAGTAGCGCTTTGGCCCCCTCTGCCCCAGGTAGATCTCCACTGCTCGGCCGGACTGGTGAGTGAGAAACATTGCATAACTGCGTGTTTACCCCCACATTTGGAACACTCATGTTTGAATTTACAGGGGTGCCTGGAGCAAAACCCCTTGTTGAAGTTCCAACATGTGCCTGAGTTAGGTTCCTGCACCCTCTGAGGCATACCTGCCCCTCCCTGAGTGGGACACTGCTGAAAAGGCTTATATACCACAGGGAGACTACTAGCTGTGTGAATGGATGCCGCAGAATGTGAAGATGTTGTCCACTGCATTCATAATTTTGAATCCACAGCCCCCCATGGCTTCTCAGGGTTAATGCTTACTCTGGCTCTGAACTCCTCTTCATAATTCAAACATGCAAAGCCCCCGAAGTGCAGTTGGGCTTTCCGAATAATGTCCATGTACTTAAACCTGGTAATGGCCTTATCTATGTATTTCTCGCAGTATATACTGGCATAAATCAAAAAGGCAGAAGTCCAGTTGTCCATAGTTATTGGAACCCGAGGCCTCCGTGCCAATTCCCACTCCTCTTCCTTAGAACCTTCCTTAGCCTGAATATCCCTGTGTAAAAGTTTGAAAACGTCCACATACTCATGCCTCCATATCCTCGCCTTTGTCTTGTCTGCTACATATGACCCTAACAGTAGAGCGAGCCCCATGTAAGGAAGCCTCTTCTTATGCCCTGTCCCCCCTTTGTCTTCATCCTCCTTCTCCCCGCCTACCACCGTATCTCCATCTCCGCTTTGCGCCGGCGGCGCCTTGTCTCCCCCTTTATCTGTCCTGCCTGCAACTACTGCACCTGTATCAGGCTGGAAGTGTATTGAATCCTCACCCACCCCAATGGATTTGTATTGTGCCATGCCAACCTTTCCCCTCTTCTCGTCCCATGGTGCCCACCAATCTCCTTTACCTTGATTCCCATGAGCCGTCGATCCAGCGCCCGGCAATGCCTTGTGCCTGCCTCCATCCTTACGGGAGACCATAAGTCCATGTGCCATAGACGTTGAAGCCTACAAAACAGAAGCAGAAAAGGGGGATGCACCGCTCCTGTGCCCCTGCCCTTTCCCTTGTACCCCGCTCACCCCCTTTTCTTGAATCTCCCCCTCTTTCCGTTCATCCAGCTCTTCCTCATAATCCAATTCAAGCAACTCTTCATCATCCACGCCCATTCCTTCTTCAGCGCCTATTGCATCTCCCATGCTGTATTCATCACCCAACATAAAACCCCGTGGTGTAAGCCAGGCCTGTTCTTCATGCGTTCCCACGGTGTAGAGAAGGCCGTCAAAGACCCCTCTAACACTTCTGACCAACGTCCTGGGGCCGTGGTGCGTCCCGTTGGCTTCATCACCTTTCTGCCAGCCTCTGACGCTGGCATTGACTCTCCTCGCCGCGCCTGGCCATGTGCGCCAGGCGCTGCCGTCACTCTGCCAGTCCCACCAGCCGCAAAGGCCACTGCTCCTCATGTGGAATCCACACCCAACTACACTTCTCTGACCTGTGCCCTTCATCCTGACCCCCTCCAACACCCACTGACTTCCTCTTCACCTTCTTGGACCTCCCATCTGCCTCCCCCCTCTCCTTGTCCAATTTTGCCCACCTGAGCTCTGTCTCTGCCACCAGTCTCCTTTGCTCATGAATCCTGGCCTCTATGTCCACTGCCGACCAGTCAATGAACATGTGATGTCATGTTTCCACCGCCTCCTGCACTTGTCCGCCCTCATGTGCCTGGCCCACTGCTGGCCAATGCACCCCACGGACTCCCTGCCGCAGCACTGCATGTTTTCACCTTTCTTTTGGTGCCCCTCAGCCCCTGCGCAGTGCCCGCTCCAGTGCCTCTAAATATGGCCCCAGACAATGTGAGGTCTAATGGTTCTCAACCCCTGCTGGCTCCACAAGCACATGTAATGCCTGCTGAGCAGACCCTCCCCCTGTCACCCCCAGCCTTAGAGGGCCAGCCGAGTCTCCCTATGGCTCCCCTCACCCAGCTCCTCCCTCTCTTGCTCTGCTCCTTTCAGCGGCTCCCCCGTGGCCCCTCTGCCATGTCAATAGGTGGGGAGTGGATGTGCTGCACCCCGCTCCTTTTTGGCCTTTTTCTTGCTTTCTTTTACTGGGGAGCGGCAAGCGGCAGACGCCACCCCCACCCCTTGTGCCGCGGAGCGCAGCGCACGCGACATGCACACCCAGGCCTGGTCAAGCACGCCAGGCATGATTAAGCCTAAGCTGCCCGCTTCATGCAGAATGCGAAGTGTGGCCCGGATCGCATTAACGTCATGGCCAGCGGACATGAATACTTCGTTCCGCTTCGTGTGTGCAGAAAGCAAAATCGAAATCAAAGTAGTAACGCTATACAAACCTAAAATGTCCGCCTAGGCTGTTCCTCCCTGGATCAGCCAACCTCAGCCCAGCCCCATTTGTACCCTCCCAAGAACCCTCCCAAGCCCAAATCCCCAGCCTACCCACTCACCGGCTGTCTACTTCTGGCCTGAGAGCTCCTGTGAAAAGACTGGACTGCGTCCAACTCTTCACGGGGCCCTAATGTAGATTAAACATGGAGAAATAACTAATTTATTAGCCAAACATTAGTCACTTTCAGCATTAGCACCTATTCCCAGGTCCACAAGTTTTGTTATTAGTCATACTTGGTTAAACAATCCTGGTTAGAGTTTGAGTTATTTGAATGACTTAACCAGGAATAGTTTACTTTGGCCTAACTCAAGGCGACCACTATATGCAAGGGCATTTTTCAGGCATGTCTTTTTAGTTGACACAAATGGGCATTGACATTTGTCGTCTATTGTCGTTGCATTCAAAAAAGCACATAAAGGTAGAATTAATCATGGTAACACTTTCTGGATAGACTAAATCCTAATGCAATGAGTATATACACATACTTCTTATCCATAAGTAATGGATGAAATAATGTTTTCAAAAGTATTTAAACATGGCATTTGGAAAAAGGAATTACATATTTTATGCACTCAACTTACAGCTGCACTCAACTCACTAAAAACTGCTATCTCTTCAATTTCAGTCCATGAATGGATATCAGTTTTGCCTCACAATATAGCCTTTATTGTAAGAATTATGTTTATAAGCAGTTAGAGTGCAGCTTTCATTTCCAGAAAAGCAAGGTTGCTCGTGAGCCTCATTGTAGTTATCCGTAAAAAACATGCTTTGGATTTTCTCTAGAGTCTATTTCAGTTCTTGCGGCTACAGTTGCCAGAAGCATGTTTTCTCATTTAAGACCCTGCTGGTAGTGCAGAATTGGTTGGAAACTACATTTGTCTATTCGTTTTTGCTAGTGTTGATGGAGAGCTGAGATCAAAAGCAGGTTGCTTGTGAGAAAAATGCAGAACTAAAAAATGAAAAGAGTAGATCTACTCTTAGTGCACTCTAATTCAATTTCTTTTTGCTGTGAAAATGTACTCTCAATAACCCAACTACATTTTTTATTCTCACAAAGCAAATTTTTGGTCACTTTTTGCTACAGATCTTGATGTTATGGAAGCTATAGTATTTAGATCATACCAAAGATATGATGCCTGCTCACCAGTCTAGTAGGGTTGTTGATTCATCCTCTCTTAGCAGCCATACCAAAGGCAGACATTTTACAATAACTTTTTGAATGAATTGAAAATGATGATCAGCTTATGAACAGGCATTTTAGGTATTCTAATAGCCCACTCATCTAGTGGTAATGTATGATGATCATTGTGAGCATCAGAATGTATGACAGATCTGAAGCTCTAGAAGACTGAGTAATGCCTACATGACTAGGATGACAGTTGTGTAACTTCTGCCAATGATTTTTATTTGTAGCTGACCAATGACATAATGACTCGTCGTTAGTTCACTTTGAGAATAATTCTCACATTGATCAATGCATTTACAAATAATATTCTCTTTTGTCTTTCAGCGAGGCTGGTGGAATCCCAACTCCATTTCAACTTCAGAACCTGCAGGAAAAAAGGAGACATTTTTGAGAATGTTAGAGCACATACCAAGCACACACTGACATGAACACATCACTCCATGTTCCACATACCTGCACCATTTTGTTGTGTAGTCATTCCTTCAAATACAGCTGTGCCACTAGGAGTAAGTTAGCCTGGTAGTACCTGAACACGCTCCTTGGAAAGGCTCTGCGTATGATGGCACTGCATGTATGTGTTTGGTCATACCGTAGTGGCGTCGTAAGAACCGTAATCCATTAACGGCATCGATCTTGCTGTGCATGTAGTGACTGGAGGGCATAATTGGCCTTTAATCACAGTTGATAAATGTTGCACACACTTATATAGAACGGTATATATAAAGAGATATATACATGCATATTAATATATATTTAAAACCATGTTGGAATAAATCTTTTTGTAATGGCTTTCCAGAGATTTTAATTGTATCATCAGACCCATCTACCCCAAAAAGACCCACGATGCACCATGAAGATACTTGAAAAAACGAATGTCGTAATATTGTTGTGCTTCAATGGGAACCGATATTCTTAATGTTAGACCAGAGTTCGGACCTAGCTCTCTGTTGTACGCCTAGTGCTTCAGCTTTGTCTAGTGCATTTTGCAACTTAATGTATGTATTAGTGTTACTAAACTGTGTTGTAGCTTACTGTAAGGGCAGTTTAATATGATGTCTTTTATCATTCAAAATATGGAAACTAATCAAAGTTGTGCGGTAACGCAGCCTTTTGTCCTTTTTCTGTTTTTGTGGGGTTTTTTTCACTTGAAAATTACTGCCAACTACCAAATAACACTGTAAACCCAATGAAGAAGTGCACATAGGGAGTATTTTGGGAGCCAGGCGGGATGGAGGGCTGTAGAAAGAAACAATAGAAAAAGTGAAAAAAAAATCTTTATAATTGAAATAACTTATAAATTTGTTTTTATTATTGCCTCCGTCTAGCATGTCAATGAGAATGCTTTGATATTGTGATAATTTGTGATATATGTATTAATAAATGGAACCATGACAGCTCAGGCTCACTGTGGACTTTTTTAGGTTGCGATAAGCCCATCACATGAACAATAGGTCACATGTTATGGGATGGGTAGCTCTGTTGCTAAGTAAAATTCTTGTTATTAGTCTGTAACTTACATTTTGTCTTGCTCTTTGAAGTACTGAGCCGTTGAGTCTATTTCTAAATATTTGGAGGGCATTCATTTTTCATGCCGTCTCACTGGCCAATAGTGGTACTGAGAACTAGCAAAGTCCATGGGACAAGCAACCTTGCTGTGTATCCAACCGCATAAACCCCTTTCTCTCAGCAACACGTGCTCTACCTTTTTTTGTATGTAAACAAAGCTTGGCTTCATGTTTTCTGGTTGTATCATCTTTAGGTCAAGCTTAGCAGCGTGCAAGTGCTGGTCTCTTGCCTGTTGTAGTCTACCCTATGAGCTTTAACCACTCCCATCTCACGCCCATCACTTTCATTCTTTTCTGGGCCTGTCTTTCAAATTTCCTTTGGTTTCGTAGGTAAGTTCTTTACGGTTGTCCCACGTTGATGCTGCTTTGTTACGCCTTGGAGACTGACCCTGTTACATGGATTATTGCACCATCGGCCAGATACCTTATTGGGAAGAAGGACAACACCACGTCACCTTTGTGTGTAAAAGGCCGCTTTATTGGAAACAGGTGCACTTACAATCCAAAAGAGCCCTTGCCCTATTACCGTACAAAACTAAAACCTCACTATACATCAAGAATACCTGCCAATCTCTCCCCGCTTCCCTACCCTACCCTCTCACCTCCCTTTTCCCTTAACCTTGCATTCTCTTAATACACTGTTCCTTTGTAATGATTTCTCTGCTGACTCCGTTTTGTCACCTTAATAATCTCCTGCTGCTCCCTACCCCTTTGAATCTGCAACTTGCGAACCCCTAATGTCAAAATATTTCTGTATGAGTTATCCTGCTGTCCCCCCCCTTTAAAACCTGAAGGTGTCTTGTCAGATCTGCTGTCCATCCCTGTTATTGTTGTCATATGAACTGTCTCAGTCTCTGCCACCAGAAAAAGGAGATCTCCTTTTTCTACCCCCCATACTTCTCCACCCCGTTGCTCCAGGCGCCAGCCAAAACACACATTGTACTTGTAGTTAGGTCTCCTTAAACAACGCCTTCATGGCTTCCTTCAGTTGGAGCAGGTACAACTCCATGCCCATGAAGGAAAGGTGTACTCCACCGCCCCTAAAAAATTATCGGTCTTTAAAACAAATGTCCCCGTGTTCTAAATACATGATACTATGCGCCTCACAGAAAACCTTCATTTCCTTATTCATTTTTCTACGAGCCCTTTCTATGGCACCTGGCTTCTTTGCGCCCCTCCAAACTCTCCTTGGAACAAATGCCGTCCATACTACTTGGTACCCATACCACAGTCGCTGTATCGCCAGTAAGTCTAACTTCATGGTCTTAATCACGTCCAAATCTGTCCTTTGCACTAAGTCATTCTCCCCCAAGTGTAGTAACAATAAGTCCGGACAAAAACCTCGCCCTTTAAGTTTTTGCAAAATCACCAGTAAATTCTGCCACCGCATCCCCCCTTTACCCTCCCAACGAACCCGGTATATTTCCCTATCCAAACCCAGGTTGTCCCCAATCGCCGTCTGTCTTGCTTGTCTTTGAGCCCACTTGACAAAAGAATGTCTGACGACCCAGATGGACAGGAAGTGCACCTCTGGCCCTGATACAGAACCTGCAGCAGGAGAAAAATATGTTACTGGACTACTCTGTCACCACCTCAATGTCTTGCCTGACATATCTTTTATATACATTCGTAAAATTGACAGGTATTCCAACCCCTGAAACTTGCCTCCGTCGCCATGCCTATCCAAAAGGAATGAGTGCCAAATTGATCAGGATCTCGCCCTGCACATTGCAGTCCTGCACTCAAAACTGCCAAAAGCTGTTGCGCTGATACCCTTTTCCAATTGTTGTGACAAAAAACCTTCCCATAACCCCCCAGACCTCTCACTGCCAATTGCCGACCCAGCACTACTGGACATATTCCCGCCACCGGTTATGCTGTATGCAACCCCTTAGTCCCTTTACCTCGTTGATCTGTCTTGATCTTGCAATATCCAACGACACCGTGCTCCGACCGAACGACACATCACGCCACCTCACGCCACCTCAGCCCTGCCATAGGCTCTGATCCCACCAATTCTGAAACCTGGAAGGCCCCGAAAAACATCCAGGATATTAAAGTCTTAAAGAGGAGGCACTCATCCTCATTGTAGCAGATGCCTTTAAATGCCTGCATCACTTCCCTTAGGAGGCCCAGAGACATAGGCTGTCTCACCTTACCTTTTTTACCTCTTCCTTGACACAGCTGTCTAATATACGCCGGCCCAGCTACCCAGCTGATGGTGAATACCCCCATAATAGCTTCCCCATAAAAGCAATGCCTGCCAGTTTTCTGGAGATGGTGATCCTCGACTGTCGCCTCTCCACCAGCTCCATAATGAAACGCACTACGTCTTCCAACCTGTCTTTCTCAGCTGCCCTCCTGCGCGCCTCTGACCGCCTAAACTCCCTCCATGCCTGGACGTATGCTTTCTGTGTAGACAGCGCCAATGAATTTACCACCAGGCGCAGCATCCACCATCGCCTACCGTGGACAAAGCTGTCGGCATCGGTGTCCTGCGCAGAGACTCTTCCGCAACCAGCCCATGGAATTTCTCCCACTGTGAACGAGACAAAGCATCTGCAATGTCATTGTTCACATCTGGAACATGCTTTGCCCTAAAATAAATGTTGCAGCGCAAACATTCCAGCACAAAAACTCACAGCAGTTGTAGAACCTGAACTTCCCGAGCCGATTGCCTGTTCACAACCTGCACGACTGCCAGGTTGTTGACACAGAAAAGGACTTTTTGTGTTCTAGCAGATATCCCCAAAGGCACACTGCGACCACCAACGGAAACAATTCCAGGAATGCTATGCTCCTCCCCTCACCAGACTGCTGGCCAATCCATCGCGCAGTACTGTTCTTGCCAATACAGGCCAAAGCCAGCTGCACCTGTGGCATCCGAAAAAAATTGTACATCCCATTCACACACATGCCACGTCTGAATGGGAATGCCATTGAATTGCTCCAAGAAAACACACCACATCAGCAAATCCTCTTTCACTTCCACACGGAGCCACGCATGGTGATGTGGTAAACGCTGTCATGCCAGAGCCAAACCCAAATGCCTACAGAATGTCCTCTCCTGCTCGCACCACCTTACAAGCAAAGTTAAGCTGGCCCACCTTATTCCGTTGTACCATGTCCTTCACCATCGCAATCATTTCCATCCTCTTTTCCTCTGGCAAACATGCCACCATCTCCTCCGTGTCCAGCTCAATGCCCAAAAAGTTTAAGGCTGTGCTGGGCCTCACTGTTTTTTCATGGGCCAGGGGCACACCCAGGTCCCCCATGATGTCCTGAAACTGATGTAGTACGACCGCACAGTGGTCTGAGCCCACCGGTGCCGCAAAGAAAAAATCATCCAAGTAGTGCATAATTGCCTTGTGCCCTGTAATGGAGGAAAATATCCATTGCAGACAAGTGCTGAAGCACTCAAATAAGGAGCATGAAATTGAACACCCCATAATGAGGGCTTTATCCACATACCAACTGCCCTGGAACTGAATACCCAGGAGCTCAAAATCACTAGGACTGTCTGGTAAAAGCCAAAAGGCTTTTAAATCCGTCTTTGCCACCAAGGCCCCAACTCCCAACAATTCCATCATAGCAATGGCCACGTCCACTGACGCGTGTGACACCTTTGTCATCTCCTCGGGAATGAAATTGTTCACAGAGGAACCTTCCGGCCGAGCCAAGTGATGAATTAGCCTGAATTGTCACGGCTCCTTTTTCTGAACCACCCCTATGGGGGACACCATGAGGTTATCTAAGGGCTAGTCCGAAAAAGAACCTTCCATACGTCCTTCCGCCACCTCCTTGTCCAGCTTTTGCTGTACGACTGCCTCATTTCCCTTGACGGACTTTAAATTGTCAGCCGAACGCTGCTGCCGTGGTCCCATGTAAGCCTATTGGAAGCCTTCTGAAAAACCTTTAAACAGAACCTGTGCTGCCTCCTCATCCTCATAGTGTTCCAGCCAAAAACAGAGTCTGTCAAGTCTAACCGTAGTATGAGCTTTTTCCCAGAGAACCTTGCTCTCCTCTCGTTTTTCTGGATCCCTGCACCCCCTGGCTATCCCCTAGGAAGACTGACCCTTGGGTTCCCTGGTTTGTTGATGCATAGCAGTGAATAAGTGCATGTCTTCCGACGCAACGTGAACATTCATGTTTGAATTTGCAATATTCATGGGTGCACAAGCCTTTGTTATAATCCCAGCACACCCCTGATTAGGAAGACCCACTCCCCACCATTCCTGATCCGCTCTTTGTAGCTGACCCTGCCCCACCCTGGGTGGGACGCTCACAAAAGGGCCAATAGGTAATAGGCAGACCACTATCTGTGAAAAACGTTTTACCAAATTTGGACGTGCCCATCGTATGCTGCCACAAGTCCATATCAATCTCTCCCCATTGTACCTCCGGATCGGCAGCCATTCTTGCCTGAAATTCCTCATCGTATAGAACCCAAGCGTAGCCCCCATATTTCAGGTGGGCTTTCCTAATAACGTCCATATATTTAAAGAGCGCTACAGCCCTTTCAGGGAAACGCTCACAATATACACTTACATATATCAAAAAGGCCTCCGTCCAGTTCTCAATAGGAACTGGCACCCTCGGTCGCTTAGCCAGCTCATACTCCTCCTCCTTGGAGCCTTCCTTGGACCTGACTTCCCTATGTAGGAGCTTTAGCATTTCCACGTACTCACCTTTCCAAATCTTCTCCTTCGTCGTTGACATCAAATGCGCCCCTAGTGGCTTCGCTGTGTCCATGTATGGTAGCATTTTAGCCTTCTCACCACCCTGATACTTACCTGAACCTTTCTTTGAATCCCCTCCCCCCCAAGGCAGATCCTTGTACGCCGCCATCACACTACAGCCCAACCCCTATGTCAGTGACATACACCCCTTTACACAAACACGCCTTCGCACAGTCCACCTTTGCCTCAACCGCCACGGAGACTTCCTCATGGTGCACAGAAATCACCTACTTACCTGGCGCCAAGGACAGGGGCCACTCCTGAGCCGTCCGCCTCGCCAGTGGTGCTCCTCCTTTCTCCCGCTCGCCGCCTGAAATGACTGAGGCACAGGATTAGACACCCCCCCTTGTCGCACCACCAGCCATCCTCCTCCTCTACTCTCAACTCCCCTTCCTCTATGCTTTCGTCATTGTAATCCAATTTGTCTTCCAATTCCGTAAACACACCAGGCAGGGTGCCCACCAAAGCACTCACCCATTCCCCACCTCTCGGTGTACAAGCTAGTCATGGAACCGCTTCCCGATGTAGGTCCCCTGTTGTCCATACTGTTGTAGGCCAGGCCACTGGTCGTCAGAAGCCACGCCAACGGGGGTGCAAAACCTGCTCCATCCTGAGGCCCCTTCATAAGAACCTTAGCCCTCGGGCCCTTGTTTCCTGTCTGTATCTTTGATGATATCCAGCCAGCCGCTCGGGCCGTGCCTTCACTTCCTCCTGAGTTCTCCGGGCCGCCCTGGACCCGCCTGGGTCGTGCCTGACCAACTTGCTGCTCTGCCATGGAAAGCCTGGTGTGACGGTGAGTCCTGTGTCTACACTCCCTCCATTTTCCCGCCCGCACCCCTCTACCCCAGAACCACCAGCCACCCCCTCCCCCAGTCTAGAAAATCCCCTTCACCCCCATCTTGACCCTCCCACACAACGCCTGCCCCTGCAGAGCAAGCCCGTCCGTACATGCGCTGAGGGGGATGCACCTTTAAGGTGATCCCATCCTCCTCAACCGCGAGGCCTTCCACTTCCTCATCCTCACTCCATTCCAAACTGGATTCCCACGATTTGGATAACCCCAACCCCCCACCCCATATCCCCAAAGCAGAAGCACCCTCCGTCCAACCCCCAAATACACCCTTCCCCCTCCCTGCTGCCACTCCCTGGCCCTCATCACCCACCGTAAGCCCTTCCTGACTGCCCCCGCACCCCCTCCCACAAGCTTTCTCCCCCCCCCTCCTCCTGAAAACCTCCACGGTAACTAATGGCCTCTGTGGGAGGCGGTCTCACCCTTTCCTTTGCCTCACCCGGCACAGCACCTCTTCTCGCTGCCTCACTCCACCCTGCTGGGGGCTAACTCCACGGAAGCCTCCACTTGCCCCCTGCCCCGCCCTCCGCTCCGCCGCCGGGACTCCCCAGGCCGCTCCCGCCACCCCTGGGGCCTCAGGGCCACTCCCTTTTGCTCTGAGCAGCGCCCGGCGCGTATGTGGCAGCACTGCTAGGCCAGAGGGGCGGGAAGGTGTTTTCCCACCCCACCCCTTCTTTGCCAGAACTTCCTCTGCCCCGTCCCTCAGACTTACCGGCTTCGTCGCAGCACGCGCAAATGGCCGCCGCCCCTCCTCTCACCGCCCTCCTGGCCGGGAGCGGGGGTTGCAACACCCCGTCGCACACCAGGTCCAGGCGCCAAACTTCTTGAAGCAGCTGAAGTGCTGCTTGTACGCATTCATCTGCCATCTTCACAGGCCCAGGAAATCGATGAACAGACGCCCGCTGGTAAGTCTCTGCCTCTACCACATGGGCTCGAAACGCCAAGAAAAAACCCGAACTTCAGCCGGCATAATCACTAACAGGGAGGCACCTCACCTCACTCAAGCTCCTAAACACACCCAAAACTCTAAAGCCACATCCTCACAAAAACTATGCAAACCGGCCGGCCACCGTGTTGCTTCACCAAAATGGTGGAGCCACCCTAAAATGGCCCCTTTAAATAAGTTTTTAATCAACGCCATATCATCCTCCTGCTTCAACACCCTCCGCATGCTACGCAAGACCTTCAAGTGGATTCCAGAAGAACGGTCACCCACGCCCTCATCAGCAGCAGACTGGACTACAGCAACGCCCTCTACGCAGGGACCACAGCCAAGCTTCAGAGAAAGCTCCAGTGCATCCAGAATGCCGCGTATGTCTCATCCTCAACCTCCCTCGCCACGAGCACATCTCTGCCCACCTCAGATCCCTATACTGGCTGCCCATCAACAAAAGGATTGTCTTCAAAATCCTAATCCACACTCACAAAGCCCTCCACGACAGCGGACCAGCCTACCTCAATGAACGAATCAACTTCCACATCCTGACCTTCCAGCTCCACTCAGCCGACCTTGCCCTCACAACAGTCACCCCCATCCAACCAACCACCTCCAGCGGCAGATCCTTCTCGCCAAAACCTGGAACTCCCTCCCCACCAACCTACGCAAGGACCCAGGACCTCCTAACTTTCAGAAAGCGCCTCAAAACATGGCTTTTCGAGCAGTAACACCCCCCTCTATCCCCAGTGCCTTGAGACCCTACCGGGTGAGTAGCAAGCATGTGAAATTTGATTGATTGATTGACTGATTGATTGGTCTACCCACAGCCCAAAAAGCACCTAAATGGCGCCTGTGGGCTGTACCACTTCCCCAAACCTCCCGGGGGGGAGACCTCCTTCTGTCGGCAAGCTCCCGTGGGACCCCTTTGTTGTGCCCTATTTTTTCTTTTGGCTCACTGCTTTGGGCTGGCTGGCCGTATGTTGTTTCTTCCTCTTCCCCGTTTTGGGCATGCCGCTGTTTCTTTGTGGTGTCTGCACACAAAGGCTGCAAGGTGGAGGGGGATTCTTTTTAATTTATTTAATTTTTTTTTTTTAAAGATTCGTAGAGTGCAAACTCAATCGGAAGAGCGCTTTACATGACTGCGTAAAGTTTTATATAGCGCGACCTCCATCAGAGTAGCACTGTACATGAGGACCACTTTACAAGTTTAGCAGTTGAAAAATATACAATATGCATTTACAATAAAAATAAATACAGAAATCCTTAAAGCAGCTCTTCTGACACAGTGAGAGAGCTGATACTACAATATTCACTGCACTCAGGAAACTCACCCCATAATGCTTTGCAGGGCATTTCCCCCCAAAACATTTGTGCCTATAACTTAGCCTGTGGTGGTCCTACGACAATAGGACTGCCACCAAACCGTTCAGCATGACACACTCTTTCTATCTAGGTCATCTCTGGGTCCCCACCATAGGTTGGGGGGACCTCAAAATAGTAACCTATCCCACCATTCAGTGTCTATTTAAGTGCTCTCATGGCTGGAATATTTGTTTTACAACTGAGAGTAGTTTGTGTTTTAAGGACCTTGTTTGTAACAGTATTGCAGTAGGCATGCTAGGCCTGAAAATGTGCAAGGGCTACACCCTCTAAGGGCTGCATATATGGTTACACTGCATTATTTTCTGCCATTCTTTTTCCATGTCATTATGTCCTCTAGGGGCTGACCGTATAGTTACATGACCATGTTTCTTACAAATGTTATTCTTACAGATATATATATTCTGAGCAATACAGTCAAGATACTACAATATTCTCTGCACTCGGTTTGCGGGGCATTCCTTTTAGAAAACATTTTTGCCCATAACTCACCACTCGACCTGCTCTTTCTGTTTAGGTCATCTCTGAGTCCCCACACTAGGTTGGGGGGACCCCAAAATAATATATAGAAAAATATAATGAATAATGGCAATATTTTCATTTTATGCTGCAGCTAGAGGAAGAATGTAATTGGAAGTGCTTCAGAGTTTATGCAGGGCCACTGGAATTATGTGGCAGAGAGGATCAAATTATGTGGCAGGGTTGACCAATGTATATGGCAAAAAAAGTCTAGTTATGCGTTTAGAACGCCGTTAGCTCAAACTCAAGGAAATGCGAGACCTATTGTATTGCAAATGCCTGTTTTTCCATGTGAAGGGGGGCTTTGAGAATGCTTTCATTAACACCTGAACAGTCAGGTTATGTTATCTTGATGGTCTCCTGGGTGCGGCCTTAAGGCCGTGTTCCTCTTGGCTTCCTCTCATTCCACCTCACCTTCCTTTATCTGTAATACTGACCGAAGAGGCAGTCCATTTGCTTCTAGCATATCAACTAGTGCACTGGACCCCACCTGAGGAAGAAATTGATGGGCATGTTATCCTTTTGCTATTTTCTCAAATTGTTGTTGTCTTGTGTTGTATACTCATTTGCATGGAGTGTGGAAATAACAGTAATGAATCCCTATTTTCTGCACCTGCAGGCAATCACAGCTGTTAATTACCCTGTTTGCAATTATGGTCCTGACCCACAGGTGATTGCTCTCAATGAGGGTAGACTACACATTAGCCATTACTGACCAGTAGGTAAGAGCATCAAGGCTAATAGCACCCCCTCAAAAAACACATGAGATGCGCTGTAAGATTAGGAGGATAGCAAAACAATGCGTCCATTCTCCCAAGTAGAAACGTTTACATTCTTTTCTTTGGCTGATTGATCTTCCTTTTCAGCAAATGAGAGAGAGGACCCTGTACACCCACTTATGAACCAGAAGGCTGAAGGAGTGCTGTGGGAGAATGGAGCCAGTTTTTCAACCTTTCTTTGAACTAAGAGACAGGTTCTGCACACAGGGCCCTCAGCACACTTGAGAAATATTGGGAGCTAGCAGCACAGAATGCTCCCTCTGTGGGCCTGGGTCAATAGATTTAGCCTGCAAAGGGTGCATTCTGGCGAGTTCCCAGCGTTCCATCCGGGGTGCTAATCTGTATAATGACACGGTCTGCAGATCAGGTCCCCTCTCTACTAATCTTTCTGCACAGAGAAATGCCGTCTGCTTCTCAGCATTCACGGAGGGTTTGGGAGAGTTTTATCCTTTTCACACATTTGATGATCTCTTCTGCCACAAATGGGCTTCTGTCCCGTGTCCCTTTTTCTGCTCTATTTGGCAGAGTAAGTGGATGTGAAGGGTGACAATGCCTCAGGCTTCGTTATTGCCTTGCGTTGATTGTCAGTCTCCATGTATTGTTTATGCTATGTGAATATAATCTAGGCTCCTTGATCATTTTAATTATTTGCTTCACGTCTAATTCTTATGCTTTGTTTTGTGGCTTCTTTCACTTTAAGTCGCCGTTGTGCCGTTTGGACATTTAGAGGGTCTGATTCTGTCTTATGCCATGATAACATGCTGGCAGTGATGGGGAAGCAGTTTCACCAGCTTTGACCCCCGGCGCGTGTGTTTTATCGAGTCACAGCGCCATTTGGAGGTGGACTTAGTTAGACTTTTCCCTTTGTTTTTTTCTGTCTGTTTTAGCTTTACAGAATTCCTAATTTCGTATTTATTACAGACTTTTGCAATATCAACAGCCAGGTTCATTTTTACTTGGCTAATGGGTTTATGTTTCAGGTGACTCTTTTTTTAAATATGTAATAGTTTGTAAACAATGCAGAGTTCATCAGTGATATATTTTTCCACTTAGTTCGTTTGTTGGCCCACAAAACATAAAGTTGTAGCCGTCAGAGAAAACTGAAGAATGCGTGGCACAAATGATGCTTGAATGTGATAGCAGCAGGAGTAATAATTTTGGCAGTAGCATTGGTAGCATTACTATGAGAGGCGAGGGCACCCATTTTTATCATAAACAAGGGGTCAGGCGGGGTTGTGCTTGGGCGCGATCCCTGTGTATCTGTCTTGCAGCATTTCAGTCCCCTATGGCCTCGGATGCAAGAAGGCTCGTTAATTAATTATTAAATGTTTACTCTTGACGTGCTCCTGTTTGACAGGATAAAGAAGCCGAAAGGAGGGGAGAAGTGTGTGTATGTTGGGTGTGTGGGGAAGGTCTGCTGGTGTTGGGGGAGGCCTTGTCTACCCTGGAATTCGGTTTTGCAGTAGGGGAGAAAGGACCCTTAAAGGATAGAGGACTCACTTGTTCCTTTCATTTTCACAGACTAATGTCAAATACATTTAAATTAGGAACTTGCTGGGCTAAGCTACAATACTACCATATCAGTTGAACGGAGAGACAAACACTTTAAGAAGCAGTTACGAACAATTTATGAAGCAGAGCTGGGGTGATCTATCTATCTATCTATCTATCTATCTATCTATCTATCTATCTATCTATCTATCTATCTATCTATCTATCTATCTATCTATCTATCTATATCTCTCGTCGAGCACAGCCAAATGCCGTGCATGGGGTTGGGTGCCTGCAGGGGGCTAGGGGTGGGGTATTGGTCACAGGCCAGGATCCGCTGCCGATGCCACATACAACCAAAGACCATGCATGGCGCAGGGATGGTTGCCTGCAAGGGGTTGGCCACAGGCGTAGCCCTGTGAGCATTCCCTAGCCCCTCACAGCCAAATGCCATGTGTGATGGGGGGGATGGATTAACGTAAGGCAATTAAATATTGCTTAACTTTACAAAAACTAGAAATTCACTAAAAAAAGCAAAGATTACAGGGCGGTTATAGTTAGAAAACAGAATGAGAAAAACCTTAGAAATTCACTACTTAGACAAAGCTTAAAGGGACGTTATAGTTAGGTTCAGATTTTATACACATAAAGCCATAGAAATTCAGCAGCTATAGTTAGATTTATCTCAACAAACTTTAACTTATGTCTTAAGGTAACCATAACACATGCACTCAACACTTCTGAACTTGACTGTCAGTGGTAGGTGTGGCTGAGCAGTCAAAGGCTCCCTCAGGGGAGGAGGTGTAGATACATAACTCAACACGACTAATAACTCAAAGTGCGCACAGTACAAGCAATAAATCAATGTCCAGTCCAATACTTACTTTTCTAGGAAAAGAGGTATATTATTTCTAACTTACACATTCAAAGAAATAACAACATTCACAAGCTATAACAAAATTACCTTGAGGTCGTGGCTCTACTAGTTGTCAGGCACGTCCCTGTGACACTCTCTAACTTGTAACATGGCTGAGGGTTATTCCCCATTCACTGGTGGCCACATCTAGGGAATGCTAACAATAGGCCATACTAAGAAGTTCCTTTCTGACTTAGGAATTAATCAAAAGGGTGGAGCTGAATCACCTTCTGAACTGAATCCCCTGTAGTCCACAGGCCCAGTTCAAGTCTTACCCGCTCTTGCAGCACGGAAGCATTCTGCATTACAACATGTGCCTGGAGTGCACACATTCGCAAGTTCAGATCCTGAAATCAGGCAGCTTGCAGCATATGTAGCAGCACTTGGCAGGCAAAGGCTCACTCTCTGTACTCCTCGGCAATCAGAGCAGCTTATAGCTCATGAAGATGCAGAAGATTGGGTGCAGCTACCATCTGAAGTCCAGTGAGGGTGCGACATCCTCCCCAGGGTCCTCTTGGCCCTTTGGGGGTCAGTCAGGGTAGGTCTCACTGGGTGGGCTTGATCCGCTAGTCCTACATTCACTCTAGTACCAGGCGATAGCTCAAAATCCTTGGCAACTTAGAACTGGCAGCCCCTTGTGGCACATGGGGTTGCTGTGGTACCTCCAGACACAATGTAGGCTCCTCTACTGCAATCTCCCACACAAAGGTAGCCCCTCCTAGCCCACGGGGTCATGCTTAGGCATTCATGAGTCCTGACAATCTGGTCATACAATTATTTCCACAGTTGCTCTTTCTAACATATAGGGTCAATGCTATGAGGCGCTCCCACAAAGCATTTGTTGCACCGCTCACTCTACAGTAGCCCTCCCCTGACATATGGGTGGCCAAAAACAATCATGCACACGGGCTATGGCTTGACTGGTGCACAGCCAAACTCTCACACCTCGCACAAGGAGTCCTCTCGGTGAGACTCTCTACTGGACCACGCTGCATTCAGTGCTCTCCTCTTCCTGACAGGGCACACTGGTCTTCAAAAGCAGGCAGGCGCCGGTGCTCTAGGCTCCAAAGCAAGTGGTCTTGGTTTTTCTAGGCTAGGTTGAGGTCCCTCCACCCAGCAGGGAGTCTAGCAGGCCTTGGACCATTGTCTTGGTGATAGGCAGCAGTCTTTCAGAGCTTTCTCTCCTCACACAGTACATCTGGCTGCTGGGCAGTTGACAAAGTTTTGAGGTCTCAACCTCCCATTCTAATAATTCATTTCCAGACACCAAATATGATTTAGAATCTGAGTCTTTGAAGTTTTACGTGGGGTTCTGATCTTTTTAAAGTGTACGTTCCTTCTTGTCTTCTTTCCTTCTAAAAAGATGTCTATCACAGCAGAGAAGACTCAGAAGTGGATTGACCCACAACACAGAAGTGAATTGACCCACAACACAATTCATAGGAGTGCTGGGAGTTCATTTCTGGATGTCATCCACAGTTACATGTGCATCAAACAATTAATCCCAGGCTTCCAGCAGTACCCTTTATGATCCCCTGATCAATCCTATCTCCATTTCTGAGATATGTCAAGGCATCTTCCTTGTGATGTATCACTGAATCAAAGAGCAAACTTTTGCAAGTAAAGGGAGAGTCCCTTCCCCCAGTGTCTCCCAAGCTCACAGGAATGCAGCAATACACAAATCTGTCTGGGGAACTTCTGCTCCTACTCATGTCATCACCAGATAGGCCCGGACTTCCAAAAATGAAACCCAGACTCCTTGATATAATGTACCATTGTAGACACACTTGCACTCAGTGTAACTTTCCAACACACTTAGGGCTTGATTACGACTTTGGTGGAGGGGATTACTCCGTCCCAACTGTGACAGATATCCCACCCGCCGAATTATGAGTTCCATAGGATATACTGGACTCGTAATTCGGCGGGCGGGATATCCATCACATTTGGGACAGAGTAATCCCCTCCGCCGAAGTCGTAATCAGGCCCTTAGTCTCCAGTACTATTACCTCAATGCACTTTGCCACTACAGCCACACATGCATTCAGCACACACATTCAGTCTGTGCTTACTGATTAGTACTGTAGCCATTCTGTATTGCACCAGAGTGTGCTAGTTACAAACACCCACTCTGCCAGCACACACACTCAGCATGTGTGTTCTGCACAACACTTCACCCATCATGTATTGTACTTCACGCAAGCACATACACACCCAGCACATACTTTCATTATGTAAGCACTACACAGCACTACATCTTTTCATGTTGTGTATTTCTTGTAGGCACACATGTACCCCACATGTACTATAAGTACTGCTCTTTCCCTGTCCTGTACCTTTCCCAGGCACACATACATCCTGTGCAGAGTCACTACATCTGCGCTGCGCAGAACTCCACATCTACCTGATGTAGGCCAATAGTGAGTTAAGCACACCTCAGCTGAATTTTTAAAAAGGTGAGTGAACCAGTAGGCCTTACTTCAGTGACACAGGGTAAAAAGGTTCTGTTCACTATTACTGATCATTACCCAGTATGCTGTCACCACTGAGGTCATGCTTCTTAACTGTTTGGGAAGGTGGTAGCCTTCCACAACCATGTTTTCTTTTTCAGTTGAAGTGGTGGTGTGGGTTGCGGCCCGCATATGAAGTAATGGCATGTATCAAGGTGCCCCATCCTGGGAAGGCTGGTCCAGATTTCTTAAGTCAGGCTGAACTCAGACCAATTGGGAATAATTTGACTGCAGTAGTCATGACCCTTCCAGTATGAATATTGTGATTGGATGATTTTGGGTTAATCAGCATTTTCAAACGTTTTACTCCCTGAAGAAGTCCACTGAAGCAGACAAAACGTATTGGCTGGTTGTGTTTTCATGCTGCACTTGGTGAAAATAAGGATCATAGGATACTTGTTATGTGAAGAATTGGATATGAATAAAAGGATGAACTGTGTAATTGGACATTCTTGGTTGATTCCTTAAAACTTGTGATGGTGCATCGCTATTTGAGTTTTTGGGCTGATTATACAACACCCTTGGGTAGCGGGTGTACATAATGGTTGCACATTGGAAATGGGCCTTTTCTACTGGGACAGAGTGGGGATGCTAGTATATGTTTGCTGCCCTTTCATCTTTGATTACATATCTTTAACCATGCAGAGGACTTTTCCATCTCAACAGATGACCCTCCCAGATCAGAATACCCCGAACCAACTTCTAAACTGGAGAGGTTGGATGGTTAGATCAATAAAACCAGTGGGAAAGTCTGTCAGCATTCCTGTGGCTCAATCTGGCTGTGTGCTCTAACCCAAAGTCAAACCCTTGCAAGGAAATAAACCATCTCAGCAACAAGATTCTCTCCCTTCATAGCCATCAACCATTTCAATGGCTTATGATTGGTTTGCACTACAAACTTAGTTTTAAACAAATTTAGCCGCAACATACGCAAGGCTCACACGATGGCAAAGCACTCTGCAATAGCTGCCCAGTTTCTATCTCTGGGTGATAACCTCTTACTAATAAAGGGTACCTAATGCTTTTTACCTTTGCCATCCAGTTGACCTAACACCTCTCCAGGTCCGTTGTCATGGGCATCCATTTGCACAATGAAAGGCTGACTAAGGTCAGGTGCTTTTAGTACTGGTGCAGTGCAGAGTGCTTTCTTCAGTTCCTCAAATGCATTTTGACACTGTGCATTCAATATTACCTTCAGGGGCTGCCTCCTAGGAGGTCAACGTAGTCAATGGGGCAACTATACTTCCACAGTTGGCCACAAAATTGCTCTAATACTCGTACGTTTAAAAAGGTCCAGATTTCAATCTGGGTATTACATACCTCCTACCCCATTTCAGACTAAGGGCCATATTTATACTTTTCGACGCACAACTGCGCCAACGCAGTTGTGCGTCAAAAATTCTAATGCCTGCTAACGCCATTCTGAAGCGCCATGCGGGCGCCGTATTTATTCAATGACGTTAGCTGGCGTTAGACGGCGGAGCTGCCTGGTGTGCGTAAAAAAAAATGACTTACACCAGGCAGCGCCGGCGTAGGGGAAAATGGAGCTTGGGCGTCAAAAAATGGGGCAAGTCAGGCTGAGGCAAAATTTTCGCCTCAACCCGATTTGCGCCATTTTTTTTTACTCCCAACCCCCATTGAAATGACTCCTGTCTTAGCAAAGACAGGAGTCATGCCCCCTTGCCCAATGGCCATGCCCAGGGGACTTATGTCCCCTGGGCATGGTCATTGGGCATAGTGGCATGTAGGGGGGCACAAATCAGGCCCCCCTATGCCACAAAAAAAAATAATACTTACCTGAACTTACCTTAAGTTCCCTGGGATGGGTTCCTCCATCCTTGGGCGTCCTCCTGGGGTGGGCAAGGGTGGCAGGGGGTGTCCCTGGGGGCCTGGTAGGGCACCTCTGGGCTCCTTCCGAGCCCACAGGTCCCTTAACGCCTGCCCTGACCAGGCGTTAAAAAATGACGCAAAAGCAGCTGGACGTCATTTTTTTTGACCCGCCCACTCCCGGGCGTCATTTTTGCCCGGGAGTGTAAGTACGGCGCACATGCCTCGGAGTCATTTTTTAGAAGGGAACGCCTACCTTGCATATCATTAACGCAAAGTAGGTGTCCACGCTAAAAAATGACGCAAACTCCATGAACTTTGGCGCTAGACGCGTCTAACGCCAGATTATAAATATGGAGTTAATTTTGCGGCGAATTTGCGTTTAAAAAAACGACGCAAATCCGGCGCAAACAGAGTATAAATATGGCCCTAAGTGCCTGATTACAACTTTGGAGGAGGATGTTAATCCGTCACAAATGCGACGGATATACCACCCGCCGTATTACGAGTCCATTATATCCTATGGAACTTGTAATACGGTGGGCAGGATATCCGTCACATTTGGGACGGATTAACACCCTCCTCCAAAGTTGTAATCAGGCCCTAAATCTTGCCATTCAACGAGCAAGTCTTCCTGTTCCCCACCTCATGCCCAAGGTAGACTAGAGAGGGCTGCCCCACTTGACATTTAGAAGCCCTGATTATCATTTTTGCATCCTATATCCTAGTGAGCACCTATTGCTGGTGCCTCGGGTGGTTCTTCCATTAGTTGCTGTATCACCGCAATATCATCCAAGTAGGTGACACAGAACTCCTCCAACCCTACAAGAACATGGTTCATCAGGTGTTGAAAAGTGGTAGGAGTGCTTGTCAACCCAAATGGCATCACCCTAAACTGATACAGCCCCTCTGGCATAGAAAATGCAGTTTTCTCCTTAGCATTTCACACCAAAGAGATTTGCTGATGTTCACTGGCCAGATATAAGGTCCTCAAATACTTTCGGGCACCCAACCAATCCACAAGCTCATATGCTCTGTGGATTGGATGGGCATCAGTTTTGGCTAACTCATTGAGGGCTCGGTAGTCTACACAGAACCACAAGTCAGCAGACCCTCTCTTTCATGCAAGAACCACAGGACTAGACCAAGGATTGTGAGATTTCTCAGTGACTCCCAGGTCCAACATTTTCAGCAACTTCCACCTTAATAAATCCATGATCTGGTCAGACATTTTGTACATTCTACCCTTCACTGGCAGACTGTTACTTATGTCTATGGCATGCACACAGTCATCTGTTAACCATAGACTCAGCAAGAAGAGGTTGGCAAGCCGTCTCACTACCTCTCTACCCTCTCTCAGCTGCTCAGGCATTAATTTAGTGGCATTATGAACCCCTTGCATAGTGACATTTTCATGTCACTGTGCAGCAAGTAAGGAAGGGGCTAGCTATCTGCTTCCACTTCCTCTGCCATACTCATGACATTCACTGTGTAGTCTTTCCAGAGGTAAGGTTTCAGCTTGTTCAAATGGAACAACCTCTTGGGTTTCTTTGTGGCACTTGTGTCCACCAAGTAGTATATCTCAGACACTTTCTGAACTACTTTGTATGGTCCACACCATTTGCATTCCAAAGCCCTGGGACAAACAGGCTTCAGCATCAACACCTCCTAGCCTTTCATATTCCCAGTCAGTGTAGATTTCTGATCATACCATTCCTTCATCAATGCTTGGCTAGCCTGATGTTTTTCTTTGCCTGACCCATGTACTGCATCATCAACTTCCTGAGACCAATCACATAGTCCACCACATCCTTCTGTTGAGACTCTGAAGTTCCTTCCCACCCTTCCGTTACTAAAACGAGGGGACCCCACACCAGGTGCCCATATAGAAGTTAAAAGGGATGGAAACCTACTCCCTTCTGCGGAATCTCTCAGTAGCAAACAAGAGGAATGGCACGAGAAGATCCAACTTCTTCTTCAGGGTCTCTAGTAGACTTCCAATCATGTTCTTTGGTGTTTTGTTAAACCACACCACCAAAACATTGGTTTGTGGATGGTGTGCTGAGGAGAAGTGGTATGTCACTGCAGCTTGCTTGCACATCTCTTTCATGTAAGAAGGGATGAAGTTGGCTCCCCGGTTGTAAATTGCCATCCTTGGAAATCCAAACCTAGAAACAATCCCTAGGAGAGCTCTCACAACCATTGTTGCAGTCACATTCCTCAGAGGTACAGTTTCAGGGTACCTGGTGGCATTATCAACCACAACCAATATATAATTTTTGCCTCACTGTCGGGGGGTCAAATGGACCACCAAAGTCCATTACCACTCACTCAACTGGAATACCTACAACTGGTAAAGGCACTAATCGTGCCTCAGTCATCCTTCCTGTCTTACCACTCAGCTAGCAAGATGGACAGGTTCTGCAGAACCTCTCTGTGTCTCTACACTTTCCTGGCCAGTAGAATGGGGGGGGGGGGTCCAACTTTTCCTGGATTTTTCTTATCCCTAGGTTGTTCCTTTGCACTAATGGAACCACTAGCCTCTTGCTTGTTATTGGCTCAGGATTTACCATTTCACTATGGAGTAGACCACATAGTGTTTTCTGACCACTCCTTTGCTGACCTGATCCTAGACTTATGTCTGAAGTCCCACAAGCCTAGCGCAGTCCTCCTGTGTCTTGTGGAAATCTTCCCATGTATGCCTCCCAGTAGCTACCAAAACCTGCAGCTCTGTCAAATACCCAGACTGCAGCAGATGGTACACGTCGGGAGCCTCATCCTCCCCTCCCTCTGGAGCAGAAGCGATAACCTCCATGGCCACTGCATTCTTGAAGTCTGCCCTTTCCTACAAACCACCTTGTCCTACTCCCTGCAGATGAGAGATGACCCCAGCCTCACTCTGAGACTGAGGTTCCAGCCTGTGGTCTGATTACCAGAGCTGATGTTGTCCAAGGCATAAATGCTTCTGGTCCTGACACCAAGCCATGCACAATCAAATCAGGGCTCAAGAGACATTCTGCTCCTTTCATTTCCCTTACAAGACATCAATCATGGCTGCCTTGCCATTGTGCTCTATCTCAACTCCATGCCCTCTCTTTACTGGCCACTTACCAGTAGCCTTGATTCCAGCGAGTAGCTCATCAGGCTTTAGGTACTTCCTCTCAACCACAATGTGGAACGCTCCTGTATCCCTCAGGGCTGGGACTTTCTTCCCGTTGCTAATAACTTCCTGCACAAATCCCATTGTGTTAGGATGAAGGTGCTTCAGAGCATCTGGGTCTGTCTCCAAAATGTCCATCGCTACTAGGTTGAGTGCACTAGTTCCTCTCAGGTACCTTCACCCATGTGTAACATGCTTGCTATCAAGGGTGTCGCTGGATCAAGTGCCTTCTATTGACAGTCTCTTTTGTAATATCCCACCTGGTGGTACTTAAAACATGTCACTACCTTTGACTTAGAAGGGCTTGCTTGACTTCCCATCTCATTATCCTCCTTCCTGGATAAACCATTACCATTCCCATGTTTCCTGGGCCGTAATCAAATGCCATGAGAATTACCATGGCTCTTACACTCCGGCTTGAAACCATTATGTGGAGAGTTCTTCTCCCACTTTGGCTTCGAACTATGCTGATCCAGCCCTATGTAAACCCTGTTAGCCACTCGTTTACATCAGCTAACACTGCACGTTTTATTGGATCCCTCTCTGTCAGATCAGACAAGTATTGCCTAAGTGGGGAGAAGGACTCCTTGATACGCTGTGTGACCATCAATTGGTTAAGGGATTGTAAATCCTTGGCCTCCATCCCTCTTACCCACTCATTTCAATCACCAAATACATCATGTATCCATGTTTCAAACTGAACACCATTCACTCTCTTGTAGTCACTGAATCTCTGCAGGTATTGAGCTGGCTTTAGCCCAAATCACCTAAAGAGAGCTTCCTTAATTCACTCAAAGACCATCTGGTCTGGCATAGACATCTTCCAAATGACAGCTGTACCTTCCAATGGCACATGCCCCAATATGGCAGCTGCCGTAGACTCCTCATTACGTGGCACCTCCAAGCTCACAAACCATTCAAAGTATCCTGACCTTTCACATACATATGCACAAGATCTTTGGGAGCCTTGGCCACAACCTGGCCTGAACTGGAAGTAGGGTCACTTATCCCAGATGGAGTTGTCATTGCTGCCATCCTAAGTTTCTCTCCCTCTCAAGGACTATTTTTTCCTGTTCCATCCGCCTTAACTCTTCCTTCTGTTTCTCCTCCTAATCTCTCTGTTTTCCTCCCTTTCTCTCTGTTTCTCCTCTCTCTCTCTCTTTCTTGCAACTTCACTTCCCGGGCCAATTCCTCCTATCTCTCCCACCTCATCTCCTCTCTTTTTACAGGTAAGCTAGTGTTAGCTTCTCCCTGTGAAACTCTCTCGCTTTCTCATCTTCCCGAGCTTTCGTTTTCTGCATTGCCAACTGCAAGCTCAGGGTCTCTGCTGTTAAATCAACCCACCCAAGGGATTTACTCCTGGAAGTGGTGCCAGTAACACCTTAGAAACTGAAGGTGGTGTGCACACCTGTGATATTCTAGAAATTAAAGGTGGTGAGTGTCCTGGTGAAATTCTGAAAAATGCATGAGGGGACAGACTGCGCATGTCTGATATATATATATGGTAATGTGGTAAGGGTATCCTAGCGCCTGAATTCACAGCACTCTCTTCCTGGGTTCCAATCAAGGGCCCACATACCACAGTGTCAACTACAGCATAATCCCTTTCACCCAGTATCTCAAACTGGTCTCTAACGAAATTAGCAAGAACCACTCTATCCTTACTCCTGGGAATCCTCCACCCTCTGTCCCTACAGAAATCCTTTATCTGAACTATGGACATAGTGATGAGGTCAATTCTGAAACCTGTGTTCTCTACTGCCCATTAATGTCGCTAATGTACATAGAAGAAAAAAACTGGACTTATTGCAGTACTGGTGCAGAATGGAAATGGCCAGTGCCAACTCTGTATCTTTGGCTCCTAAACTTTAGGCACACCTGGCTTTCCACCAATTATTAGAATCACTTTCAGAGGGCTACAGGTCACGTACAGGCTACTGGGCCCAGCAGTAATTTTTGAGGACTTTTAGGGGCAGATTTATGGAAAGTAGTGCTGCACCGAGTGCAGCGCCACTTTCCCTGCGCCCCTAAGTGTCATCCTACCACCACCATGTGTGCGCCGTATTTAAAATACGGTACACCACGACGCAGGGTAGGGGCAATAGCGTCATTCAATGTGACGCTATTGATGTACTCTGCAGGAGTAGCGCCAAAATGGTGGCGCTACTCCTGCAGAGTACATAGGCGCCCATTCTAAATAATGGAAGCCCCCTTTAAACGCCTGCTCTGAGCACGCAAGTGCAATAAAAAATGGTGAAATTAAATGTCATAGATTTCCTTGCGCCATTTTTTCAGCCCCCTAATGGGGGAATGCCCCCTTTGCATACATTATGCCTGGTACAGGCATAATGTAGTTCAAAGTGTTACAGAGTGGCGCAATGCAAGCATTGCGCCACTCTGTAAATACAGCACGGGATTTCGGCCTTGTGGGGCCACTAAATAATGCTGCTAATGTGGTGCATGGTTACGCTAGGGGATTATAAATATGCCCCTTAGTCTTGATGTCTTGGCGCCCAACCTACTATGGATGATGAACAACTGGCCCAAGTACCCTTTCTGGACTTGACTTTCAGTGGTAGCTATGGATGAGGAGTCAAATGCTCCCTCAGGAGCATGGGGTAAATTGTAGGTGCAGGTAAGTGCACATGACTCATAATTCAAAGTGAAACAGTACAAATAATAAATCAATGCCCATTCCAATACTTACTTTTGTAAGAAAACAAATTACTTTATTTCTAACTCTACAGGAAGAATGACATTCATGAGCAATAACATCATCCCCTTGAGTTTGGAGCTCGGTAGTTGTCAGGCATGTCCCTGTCCCATCCTTTCACTTATAACATGGTTGGGGGTTCTTGCCAATTCACCGTTGACCACATCCAGGGCATGTCCACTAATAGAGAATACGCAAGAGATCCCCTCTGACTCCTATGAATTAGTCAAAAGTAGCTATGGTGGGTGAAGCAAAACATGCAGTGAATCCCCTGGGGTCTACAGGCCCAGTTCAAGTCTTACCCACTCCTGCAGCATGGAAGCATTTTGCATTACAGTGGGTGCCCTTAGCATGGGCACTCACATGTTCCAATCCTGCTTGGAGAAGTTTAGGTGCTGGCAAGGATCCCTCTTCTGATTGGTGCAAGCTGTTTTTTGCAGCTTCCAGCTCACGAAGAAGATGTCAGTTTCTCCCTGGTGGGGGGAATTCAATCCTTTTGCTCCCGACTAAAGTCTAGCAAGGCTGCAACATATACCTCAGTGTCCTATTCGACCTTAGGGATCAGTCAGAACAAATCTCATTGAATGAGCCCGACCCACTGGGTACAACCTCACTCTAATCCTGGGTGACGGCCTGAAATCTTTGGCATGTTAGTACTGGCAGCACCTCCTGGCATACAGGGTTGCCAACGTACCTCTGAACACAATGTAGACTCCTCCAGTACAAGAGACCACACCACGGCAGCCCCTCCTGGCACACGTAGTCACCGATAAGGGTTCATGATTCTTGGCACTCTGCTCACACAGTTATTTCCACGGTGGCCCCCTCTGCTATACGGGTTCACTACTACAAGATGGTATGGACATGATGCTCCTTGCACAGTGCTTGTTGCACGGCTGTCTACAACCTGCACATGGGCTGCTGCCCAATCAGTGCACAGCTGAATCCTCACACCTCGCACAAGGAGTCTTCATGGTAGGGCCCTCTATTGGACCTCACTTCCTCCATCGCTCTCCTCTTCCTCACAGGGCACATTGGTCTTGGCAACCAGACAGGTGCTAGTGCACCTGACACCAGGGCAGGTGATCTTGGTATTCCCTGGGTCATTCCCCCTCACTCAGCTGTGAAACTAGAAGACTTGGACCCCTAATCCTGGTCAGAGGTAGAAGTCTAGCAGAGCCTCCCCTCCTCACCCAGACCATCTGGCTGCTGGGCAGATGACAAAACTTGGGGGTCTCAAGCTCCCCTTCTTATAGTCCTTTTACAAACACCAAATGTTCAAACTTAGGGTCTGAGTCTTTGAATTTGTATGTTGGGGTTCTGTTTCTTTTGGAGTATACATTCCTCCTTTTCTTCTTTCTTCCTAAAAAGTTGTCTGTCTGTCACAGTTAGGAAGACACCAAATTAATGGGAGTAACCCAAGTTCACATCTTAATATCAGCCACAGTGACACATGCATCAGATGGTTAATCCCAGGCTCCCAGCTATACTTTTTATGATTTCATTATCAGCCTCATATCCTTTACAGAGAGTGTCCAGTCCCAGGCCTTATGATCTACCACTAACTCAAAGAACAAACTTTTAAAGTGTAAAGTGAAAGCCTCTTCTTTCCCCCCTCCAATGTGTCCCATCCAGCTCACAGAAATGCAGCAATATACAAATCTGCCTTGGGGGATTTCTTTCCTCCTCTGTCGTCACCAGGCAGGCCCGGGCCCCCAAAATTTAACCAAGGGTCCTCTATGTAATGTACCATTGTAGGCACACTTGCACTGAGTATACTTTCCCAGCACATTTACTCTCCAGTATTGCAACTTCCAAGCACTGGGCCACTACAGTCACATATGCATTCAGCACAGATATTCAGTTTGTGGTCACTGCTCAGTACTGTATCCTTTCTGTATTGTACCAGAGCGTGCTACTTACAAACACACTTTGCCAGCAGATACACTTACCGTGTGTGTTCTGCACAACAATTCACCATTCATGTATTGTACTTCACACAAGCACACATACACCCAGCTCATGGTTGCATTGCACATGCACTGCACAGCACTACATCCTTTCATGTCATGTATTCCTTGCAGGCAGACATATAGTCAGCACATGCACTAATTCCACATGTACTACAACTACTGCTCTAATCTCTGTACTGTACCCTTCATTTGCACACAAACATACAGTGCAGAGTCACTACTCCTGCACTGGGCAGCACTACATATCTACCTGATGTATATGAAAGATGAGCTAGGCAAAAAGCAGTATAACTTTTCAAAAGATGAGTGAGCCTGAAGTCCTCCATCCATTGACAATGAGTAAAAAGGTCCTGTTCACTCCTAATGATCACTGCATGGTATGGTGCCACCACTGAGTTTGGGCTGCTTAACTCTTGGTGAAGGTGGTATCCTTCCACCACTATGAGGGTAGCACTTTGGGTGCCCGTCCCAGTCTCCTGGTCCAACAAGACTGAAATCCATGAGAAGGGCTTATATCATGACCTACACACATGATCTGTGTTCTTCTATGACAAAAAAATCAGCATTAGGGATCCAGAAAAACAGTACAGTTGGGCACTCAGTGCAGGGGTACACATCTTTACCATGCAGAGGACTTTTCCATCCGAATAAGAACCGTCACCGGTCTAGCTTCATTGGTAACTTAAGTGAAGAATGACAATTTGATTGTAAAGCAGACAGGTCAAGTACATAAGGTTACGTGTCACACATTCACACAATCAAACAGGAGATCCCAAGACAAACTGTGCACTTGTACTATAGAAGGTGTGTACATTTCATTTTTAAACCACTAAAGCTGCTCCGCATGCAATGTGCAGGTGGTCTCCACAGATCCCCAACTGTGCTCAAAACGTGTTGTTATGCATAGGTAGATAGGTAGAGTGTGTAAAAGTCCTAATGTATCCCACCAATATCCAGCCACCCTAACAATACTGCACAGTCTGTGTCATTATGATCACACGCTCTAACAGGGCAGGATTATCAGTACTGTCTGTTAAAAATCCAGTTAACACATGACCAGAGTTAGCAAAATTGCCTGGCAAAATCATATTCTGTATTTGTCAGCCATACAAATACTTCCAGTTACAGCAGCATGGATTATGGAAGGCAAGCAGTGGGCAGTAATGATGCATGGGGTACAGGTTTAAAGTGTGTAGAGAAACATTTTAAATCTGTGTGTGTACATACAGAAGTGTGTGAAAATTATTTTAGAAGGGTGAAGCCTCCATGTATTTGTTTCCTCATAGAACATGCTACAACAGTAACTAATAAAATATTACAAGTTCTGAACCATTTCTGCCCAAAAGGGAACCATGGTAGATCATGAGAAAAAAACATGTGTGTTCCATGGGTCTGATTCATTAACAGTTCTATGTCCTATATGTAGACCCTGTACCAAAATGAATTGTCTAATCGCGTAATTAACCAAACTCATAGAGAGCTTCTGATTGCAAAAGGATTATATTTATATTCCCCACCAACTATATAGAATTCTAAAAGTTCTTTTAAAAGAAGAACCCAAGCAAGAGGATTTCATTTTCCATCACCCATCAGCACCAGAAATGACACCACAGCACCTTGCACTTCTCCACCCTCTCAGAACCTACTTAATGACAGATGCAATATGCACACGCATTGGACATGCACAGTGGATACGCTGCTGACACACCGAAGGCTCGCCAAGGTTGAGCCCCTCTGCTCTCATCTGTGCCAGGACCGCACCCAGAGGTAGGAATCCTGGTCTGATCACCACCCAGCAATACTCCTCAGCACTCCTTTGGTCAACCCCAGAAACCATTTCCCCAACTGCTGAGATGCTGTGCCTCCCAACACAGTAGGAGATTTCACCTGCACCCACTGCCAGTTCTCTAGCAGCCACACACCTATATCCCCTAGCAAATACTAACAACATCCTCAACACCCCCTCCCAACACAAGCCACACAAGCATCAAGAACGCCTACACCCCCACCCTACACCACACTCCACAGCAAACGCTAACATCAATAACTACTCATATGCATACATCAGAAAACCTGAGCTGCCAGCAACCCTACGCCTTAGGCCAAAGTTGCTAGAACTATGCTAAATGCCTGTTCAGCATCCCAATAAAGCACTACAAGTGACCTGCCACTGGTAAATCCCCTCCTGGAGTTCACCCAAGCCTAAAGCCCTCCAAAATACCTATCCTATTAATGTAAACACATGCACCAAAACCTAAAATTGACAATACCGAACCTAAAATCCCAGAAAGCAGTGCACAGGAAAAAAAACATTAACTGTCTGAGGCACTGAGAAATGGTCCAAAACCCTTGACCCAACTTGCCAAACAGATGCACAATTCCAAGACTTTCAAAAGCTAAGAAAGGCCCAAATGGCAAGCAATCCCCTGACTTTAAGGGGTAGCATGCAATGTAAGCAATGCCCAGTAAAAACCCTACCCAGGAAAGTACAATTCTCAAATCTTAGGGTGTTGTGCCCCACGCCAGAACACACTGGGGCTCTCTCACCTCCTCAGCCCTCGCGCCGCTACCGGAGCTGCCATCGAGTGCAGGAAACCAAGAATGAAACTCGGGTCGGTGAGAAGGCTCTCCAAATCGTGTGACTCCCGGGGACACCTGATGGGGGCTGTGGCTGCAGAGTTTGTAGTGGTGCATGCTGGATATCTGATAGACAAAATGTGAGAGAAAACAAAAGGAGGGAAACAAAGATGTGGGTAATAGTGGGGAGGAGGACACCAGGTGTCCGTCTTGGTGGCAAGCGGGAAAAAGACCCACTCACCTTCAAGAGGTGCCTTTTAAGGGGCGGGGCCACTATATCACTGGGAATTACCCCAGAAGCGCATTAGTGCTTCCGGGTGTCGTGCCCTGGCCGGCTAATACTGCCCGACCGCCACCAAAAAGATTGCGGTAGCTCGAACCACTGCCCCTATTCGGGCCGTGGCCCCACGTCATATGCATGGCTCCCCCAGAGTTGGGGAGCCTCTGCCACTTTCTTTTTACTTGCATTTCCTTTAAAAATATGTTTGATGAAAATAGGTAACTGGGGTGTCCAGAGGTCAGTACTGTAGACAGGCCTGGCCCAAATACACAAGGCATGCAGAACAAGCAGTTGCAATACACTATGGTCTCGCATTTCTCCGAGTTACAGCTATTAGCAGTTGTAAACTCCCAACCGGATTTTTCTTTCCACATTGAAAGAAAAAAACAGTGCAATCGTGCTTCTACAGTTCACTCGTAATGAAACTAGGCAAAATCGCAATTATCTACGTAACTGGCAAAAGTGCAATTAACTATGTAACATTGTTGATGTTATACAAAGCGCTCAACTTCTGCCAAGCGAGATCGCGCTGCGAACAAAAGATAAAAAGTAGTCCACAAACCGGACGGGCAACAGCGAGCCTTGCATGTTTTCAGTACTTGGTCACTGCGCTCGAGGAGGGCTAACCACCGGAAAAGGCATGACGTATGCGTGCCTTCCACTAATGAAAGCAAGCAGACTTTAACAGGCAAGCCCGTGAACCAATGAAAGACAACTGACGTGACGTGAAGGGGGCTCCAAGCACTTTTCTGTCTCCTAAAGCGTCTCGCAAGCGAAACACATGCGCAAGCGCATGCGACGCAAGTAAAACCCTAAAAAGGGGCTTTGAGTTGTGGGCTACAATTTAACAAATTTGTTTTGCATGCTGAGTTCTTGAAAAAGAATTTGTTAGACAAACACCATATAACAATGACCTTTACTAAAAATTAAATGGTAAATACCTCGGAGGAAAATGTACATGTACAAGAGAATAACACCTTATATAAACTAGAGGCAGCAACGTCTCTGAAATCTAAAAGAAAATATTTGGCTCTTAAGCAAGGATGAGGACAGAAAGGTAAGATGGAGTGGGCAGGGTCAATGTGGTTCTGTCAGAGAAGTAAACGAACAGCATCCTGCCAGGTACTTCAGGTGTAGTCCTTACATGTGCAAGAAGGAAATTTGACTAGGATTTGACTCATGAGTCCAGTTAGGGCTCACCTGACTTGAAGGTTTGCCTCAGTGAGCTTTCAAAAGGTGAGAGGGGTTAGATTTGCGAACTACTTTTCAAAATTTGCCCTCTTTCAGCCTTAGAAAAAAATGTGAAATCGGGACCGTCAAGGGGCTGTGTAGTTTCTGTTCAAATTGTCAAATGTTCTCTTCATTTGTTATATCACTCCTGGGTCTTGAACATACAGGCACTTTCCCTGCAGCCCTTAATTTGCAAATAAGGCCCTCATCAGAAACTCAGGGCTGGTGCAATTAAACCTGCGAGCACGGAATACTGAGGCAGCGTAACCCAGAAGCGTAACCCAGAAGCCATCTCAGGCCTCTTTAATTTATTTACAGCCACTCCCTGCCCCTTCAGCTCACTCTTGCAGCTTTCTGTTTTCTCCCATTTTGACACTTTTCATTTTTTATCTTCCTTCGTCTTTCCAGTATATGTCATTTGCTTTCAGGAAATGCTTGAGGCAGAAGAATAAGTGCTGGCCCTCAAAAATAAGTACCGGTGCCCCGCCCTGGAAACCACCGGCTCAAATAAGCACTGTTTTCCTGCCTTTAACACACTGCTTAATTACTTACATCCGAGTCTCTGACTCTGATTGCTGCTCCTAAAATGAGTTTGCGTATTCAGAATAATTTCTCTCAGTTGGCATTACCCGTGCCTTGCGCATGTTTCATCTGAATTGTCATGCCTACTTGGAATGTGCCCTTTGGTGTAACGAAATGGGCAGAAAAAATAGGTAAAAATCTCAGCAGTACCCAAACAGCCCACATGTCACGAACCCACTCAATACATTTTATCAAACAAATTCAGTAAAATGAAAAAGGATGTTATGTTTAGGATAACACTAAGATGACAAAAATTATGTACATCCAAAGATGTTTTAAGGCATGGGCAAAATGGGTAATTGCCCTGTGCCCCACCTCTTCCAAAGGATTCCTTGGATAATGTACTTCCTCACTTTTACTTCTGTCTATTCTATTTTTAAACCTAAGCCTCTTTTTCCTTTCTGTCTACTTTTACCAATATCTTTTACGGAACGTCATCTTAAGGATTTTTGAGGTCCTACGTCGGGAATTGTTCAGCTGTTTTTGTGTGAAACTGTTAAATTGAAACACAGCAGTGTTTTGCATCATGGAGGCTTAAGATAGCAGCAAATAGGTAGTAACGTTCAAAATGTGTTCCACTGAGGGCCCCCAAATAAGTCCTACCCTGGGCCCCCATACACTTAAAGTGACACTACATAAGTCAATATGAAGTTATGAATTTTGTATGTAAATGGCACATTCACATGAGCTAGGTATCTGTATTAAATGCAATGTAATTATCTGTGCCATATAGAATGCAACGACCACCAGTGGCTTCTTTTTTCCAGAATCAAAGTGTATTTACCAGCTCACCCTGCCACAGGTGCCTTCCCAGAGCTCTCAGACTTCCAAGAGAGTACGGTGGTGAATTTAAGCTCGAACCACCCAATTCCACCAAAGCTCGTTATAGTTGAGTCCAGTGGTGTTGTACTACAGAACCGTTGTAAGAATATTGTTTGGCATAAATATTGTGTCTTAAAGGCCATCTACAAAACAGTCACTCCGGTGGAGTTAGTTATGCCATTTGGAGTCAATACTGGAAAATCTCCACCCAAAGAGGCAATATTTTAAACTAGCATTTAGAACATGATATTTATGCAAGGTGATATTTCTGTCTACCCTATTTTGTCAATCAACCAGTCCACTTCCAACTGGTCATTCCAATGAAGAGGTTCTTAGTTACATTTGACGCCTAGACTTCCAAGAGAGTGCTCCGAGGACACTGACAGTAAGAGGGAGATGGGCTCGAACCGCTCACTTTCCATGAGCCCTTTCTTTGCATTTCAATTCTTGCAGTGACAGAATTTCAGCTTTTCTGACCATTTGGAGAATCATGTTGAGTCCTTGGGGGCTGTGGGTGGGAAGCTAGCTCTTCCACGTAGCAGTCAGGAAGACGGCTACTTTCCTGCTGCTGCCAGGGAAGCAGTGTTCTGCACTGCATCCGGTTATGCCCTGTTCATATCCTGGCACCAGATGGCCAGGAACCTTATGGATGTAATGATACTGTTACCAGTGATAAATGGATGGGTGGCACTCAGCCAGTACCACGATGAACCCCTTCTGTGTTTTAAGCAGCTTGCTCTACTTATGGTGAAACTCTTTCAAGTGCTAATATTCCAGGGCCTCCTCTAGACGTGCTGCCATGGAGCTCGAGGGGACTCGGCGTAGGTGGTTTATTTCCATGATATACCTACCCTGGCATTTCAGCATCAGACTTAACTAAACTGGTTATGTACCCTATAACTCTGGCCGCTCACAAAAACAGGAATGCACCATATTGCTCTTTTACTACTGAGGCACATCCCTGAAAGTCCTAATTTCTCATTGAAACTTGCACATGACATTATAATTGCCTCGTGTGATGAGAAAGCTCTTCACCATGATAAACACAGGCTATCTTCCGTGTGGGCTGGCTGAAACAGACTACAGCAAGACAGTCTTTCAGGACAGGCCTAAAATATGTCCTTTAAAGTCAGCCTCGTGGGTGGTTTAAATCTGCCCTGCAGCTCCTTTGTGACATTGAACTTCTAGGCCACAAGTGCGCCTTTGCACATGTATTGTAGCCTTAGGAAAAAGATAAATACACCAACAGGTATAGTCAGTCTTTCCCCATGTTTAAGGGGGAAAGACGTACAATGAAAAGATGGTCAGCAACCTTTTGGTGCTCAGTAAGAATATGAGCAGATCCATTTCAAAACAATGGTGGAGACCCCCCCCCCACCAGCTTTGCCATGCATACGGTAAGACACAAAGGCCCAAATTTAAAGGGGCCTATTCGCCTCGTTGCGCCACATTAGCATACATTTATTTTTTACACTAACGTGGCCTAATATGGCCGAAATCGCAGTCCGATATTTACAAAGTGGTTCGGTGCATGCAGTGCGCCACTTTGTAACCCCTTGCACCTTTTTAAGCCTGTGGCAGTCATAGTGTAACAAGGGGGGAATTCCTCCGTTAAGGGGGCCAAAAAAATGGCGCAAAGAAGTCTAAAATATTTCCTTGTGCCATTTTTTTGGCATTTTTAACGCCTGCCCAGAGCATGCGTTAAAAGGGGGCACACCATTGGTTACAATGGGCCCCTATGTACTGTTCAGGGTTAGTGCCAACATTCTGGTGCTAATCCTGAACAGTACATCAATAGCGTCAATAATTCAGACGCTATTGCCCCCTATCCTGCCCCATGGTGCGCCATATTTTAAATACAGCACACACATGGTGGTGAAGGGGGGTGGTGCTAAGGGGCACACATAAATGCAGTGCCACTTTTCTTAAATCTGCCTCAAAAGATCCCATCTCCGAGAACGCCCCACTCATTGCAAATACATTGTGTGCAGATTCAGAGTCTGTCCCATGTGGCATTCCAGGGCTGTCAGATCCAATCCCATTTATCAGGCACCCTCGACTGTTGTATATGTAATTTTTCCATCATAGAACACCAGTCCTTGTCCACTATACATTGTTCAAAGTCCAGGCGATGTGGCGAGCCCCAACCCTGGAGCACATTTCTGCCACCAACCATGAGACCCACTCTACACAATATCTTTGCACACCGTTGGAGGGCAGCTTCTCCCTAAATATCAAGAATGGTCGTTTTAGCTGAAAGAGGGCCCAGAAACCAGTCATGTCTGTTAGACACCACTCTGTGACCAGCCAAAAGGGGTAAAGCTCTGAGCAGTCCAACATAGTATACGCATGATTGTCCCCCCGTGGTTACAGTTTTGCAGGCAGCGATCAGGCATAACCCAGCCAATGCATGCTGCGAGTGCTCTTGTGAAGTATGACCTGTGTAAAATCTTTAACTGCACTAGTCTGAAGCCTTCGTGTATTGCCACCATGGTGCAGCCAATAAGTCCTCCTATTCCCCTTCCTCTAAAGGGCCCAGGTCTGCCTTCCTTTTCCCCTTATGATCCTCCATGCGGTCCCGGGTATTATGAATGATTTTATGGTAGATGAGGGGTATAGCTTTCCCTGGGATCTGTTGCTATAGCACTCTATCCTCCAGGTGAGACATCTGCAAGGGGAAAGTCTCTCGGGACACGAGCTGCCAAGGCCAAAGAACTTAGCTGGTATCCAGTAAGGAGTATTCTTGAGGACATATGAACATTTTGAGAGAGATCATCTTGCGCATTACTGCGCTGCCTAAACGAGACCGTGATAGCCCACACCAATGTTTAACGTCCAGTTAAAATGTTTCTAGGAGTGTATACAAGTTTTTTAGAACAATTCCTCCTTATCGCTGGTAACATAAATTCCTCAAGTATTTTCATTCTTTGGGTTCTATAGGGATCGGGCGTCTAGAAGCCATAGAGGGGGAACAGAGTTGTGGCACTTGGGATGCCTTTATAAGGTATGTTCTCTTTAGATCTGAAGAAGCTATGGCTGCACCATATATTGATTTATTGCAGCTAACGTCATAAGCTAAATGTCTGACCTGATTCAGACTGTGGAGAAAAAGCGATGGTGAAATGTTTGAATTAATTTCAACCACTTGTAATTGCTGAGGCTGTTTCCAGTCCGCTTTTTTGCCGAACATGTCACCTAACACAGGAACCTGCTATGTGCAAATACACGTTGGCCCTCCTCCAGTAGGACCTTCCCATCCAAACTGCCAGCTCTGGTACCTTTGAAATGGGAACACAAGCAAACCCAGACTGCTCTTGACCTAGTTAGGGCTCGTCAGTGACGTTAAATGAGCTATAGATAGACCTATACCTGTGGCATAGTGAGCACCGACCCATGGGAAACCGGTCTCGGGTGGCTGGTGTTCCTGTCTGGACTGGACTTGGTTTGGCATTTAAGCTGGACTGCTACTATTGGAGCAGAACCTACACTAATTTGCATATGGCATGTATCTTTCTAAATAAAATTAATAGGTGAACCAAAGATTGGCTGAAATGCAGCCCTGAGCAATCCTCATTAGCCAAGATGAATTCACACATTCAGGTAGTTGGTTTGTAATGGATTGCTTTAGGTCATGATCAAACTTTATGGACTAGTAAATGTCAGCCTCAATTAGCTGAGGCACTGCTGCATAGGTATGTGAGTAGCCCTGTGTGTAGGTGCTGATAAAGGTTTTTCAGTTAGAGGCAGAAAGATCATGTGATCCACTGACCAAATAAGGGTCCCAAATTGTAGGAAACACTCTTGAGCTGCAGGTCTCTCAGGCAGCCGAGGAGGGTCTCCAGCAGAAGGACTTGAAGCTAAGACACTTGTTGAGGGCAGGAGATCAGTTCTAGGATTTGGTGGATCATGTGGAGGAGATTTCCTGAGCGCTCACAGACATTCCTGTTTTGGAACCCTATGCACATCGGTAGATCCTCACTTATACTACGAAAATACCATCCCAGCATACTTTGATATCTATTTTCCTGGTCAACTAGATCTTTATAAACCTAGAGCTGGGATGCCAAATAGTTTCATGTGTCCATCTCTGGAGATACCTAGGGGCATATTTGTAGTCCGTTTGCGCCGAATTTGCGTCGTTTTTTCCGACGCAAATTAGACACAAAACTAACTCCATATTTATACTTTGGCGTTAGACGCGTCTAGCGCCAAAGTTCATGGAGTTAGCGTCATTTTTTTGCGTGAACATCTTCCTTGCGTTAATGATATGCAAGGTAGGCGTTCCCGTCTTAAAAAATGACTCCGATGCTATTGCGTCGGATTTATACTCCCGGGCAAAAATGACGCCCGGGAGTGGGCGGGACTAAAAAACCCGCATTTGCGCCGGATTTTAGCACCTGGGTCAGGGCAGGCGTTAAGGGACCTGTGGGCTCAGAATGAGCCCAGAGGTGCCCTCCCAAGCCCCCAGGGACACCCCCTGCCACCCTTGCCCACCCCAGGAGGACCCCCCAAGGATGGAGGGACCCACCCCAGGGAAGAAAAGGTAAGTTGTGGTAAGTATTTTTTTTAATTTTTTTGTGGCATAGGGGGGCCTGATTTGTGCCCCCCTACATGCCACTATGCCCAATGACCATGCCCGGGGGACAGAAGTCCCCTGGGCATGGCCATTGGGCAAGGGGGCATGACTCCTGTCTTTGCTAAGACAGGAGTCATGTTAATGGGGGTTGGGCGCCAAAAAAAAATGGCGCAAATCGGGTTAAGATGTTTTTTTTGCCTCAGCCTGACTTGCCCCATTTTAGGACGCCCAAACGCCATTTTTCCCTACGCCGGCGCTGCCTGGTGTACGTGGGTTTTTTTCATGCACACCAGCCAGCGCCGGTCGGCTAACGCCGGCTAACGCCATTCAATAAATACGGCGCCCGCATGGCGCTTCAGAATGGCGTTAGCCGGCGCTAATTTTTTTGGCGCAAAACTGCGTTAGCGCAGTTTTGGGTCAAAAAGTATAAATATGGCCCCCGATGTCACCGATCTCAAGGAAACCTGGCAAGAAATACAGACTCCCTTACTTCTCCTCTAAATAATCATAATTTCCCTTTCTACTGATAGGGATGAACAATATCTACCGTTGTGACTCCCCCACTCCACTTTCCTGTAAAGCATACTGGACCTTAATAAATAAGGCCCTGGTTTAGGCTCAGGCTGTAATGATGATTCTGCAAAAAACGTGCAGAATTCCTGATGGCCTGACTACACTAGTAAGTGTTTCTTTAATGGCAGGCAGCTTGTCAGTGGAGCCTATTCTGGCTCAGCCATTGGGTCAGCAAAGGTGTGGTGGCAAACGACTAGAGCTCATGGTGAGATAACATCCTAGGCTAGGATGGCCGCTCCACCACAATGTTTAACATGACTTAGCAGAACATCATCATGTAAACAGCGGAGGACATTCATCAAAAAGAAGTATAGTGAGTATACTATGTACAGCCCACAGCCTATTATGGATACTAAATATATGAGGGCTAAAAATGCTCCACCACTTTAAAGTGGCACAGCCAGTGTCCACAAATGGTAGCACAAATTCCACCAAACATTGGTGGCATTTGCATCATTGCCACTTTTTCACCATCAAATCTTCTCCTTTTGTTATAACTTGAGCAGAGAAAACCTTTCTGCTGTAACAAAATGAACCGAAATCCAACAAACAGCAAAGGGTGGAGAGGAAGGACCGGTGCTGAACTCCTAACTATTACACATTCTCTACGATCTTTGACTTCTCTTGTTAATAGAATATGATCGAGGTTGAGAAATACATGTAGAAGTGTCAATTTCCCTTTAGATGGTTATAGGTAACAGTGCAGTTTACCGGGACAACGGTGTTTTCAGACAAATGCTCAATAAGTCGGCAAATGTGATAGACAGCTCTGAGCAACTACAGTCAATCTGCATTTACACTTTATGGTAAATCTTCAGTGGTACATCTTTCTTTTCAGTTGAATAGTTTGCTGAGTTTTTACTGTATTTTGCAATTTCTGGACTTATATTTTTTATTTCTCTGGGAGCACTCACCAAACTTTCATTGATGTCCTCCAAAACATGTGGTTTTCTTGCAGGTGATTGGTTTACTTAAGGGAACTTCACTGCATTCCCCTAATTTTGTAGACTTTCATTGGAATTGAGATTTCTTTTAGGCCTTAAATTCTCTAAATATTTATTTACATAGGCATTTGTGCGAGAGAAATTTCCACTGGATTGTTCTCCTATGGGAATTCACGGTTAGTATCAGCTTTTTGGGGGTGCATAATGGATGGGGCTTTGAGAACATCCATCGTGGGTGATGGTAGTAACCCAAGATGACCCCTCTTGTTTGTTAGTAAAGCCCCTGTTCTAGATTGTTTTCCTTTATGTTCCTTCATTTAAAGAATGTTCCATTTTGTTAAGCCGAATTTCATGTATGCCCTTACCCAGTGGTGGCTGTTGACCTTTAAAAGTGGCGGGCGTAATCTTTAGCTAAAATTCCAAAGAGCGAGCCTGACTTGTCGGTGGGTTTGGGGAGGGGTGCACCACTCATTCTCACTCAACTAATCTCACTGTGATTCATCCATTAAAGAAATCATACTCTTATTCGCTTAGTCTTACTCAGTCTCACTTATTTCCATTTAGTCCACTCATGCTGATTCACTCTCTCACTTAGTATCCTACTCTCTCAGTCTCACTTATTCTCGGACTCACTCACTCATTCTGTAACTCACTCAGACTGTGACTCCCTCAGACTAAGTTACCAACTCAGTCTCAATCACTCTCAACATCACCCAGTCTCACTAATGTTCACTTATTTTCAATCAGCCTTCCTCTGACTCATTCAGCGTCATTGACTCCCCTAGTTTCAATCTTTCTCACTCATTCTTAAGCAGTTCTCCTCACTATGACAAAATCAGTCCCATTGATTCTATGTTGCACTGATTCTCATTCACTCTGACTGTGACTCAGTCTTGCACTCACTGTCATTCTCCCCTACTCACTATCATTCATTCCCGGTCATACTCCCTCTTCCTATCACTCATTTTGACTCACTGACTCCCTCCACTGATTCTCTCACTTTCACACGCACGCACACACGCTCCCACATGCACAAACTCCCTCTCACAGAAACACTCTCACTTACAAGCACACACTCTTACCCGTATTCACAACAATTCATTTAAAAGTTTTGAGGCTTTTTTTCACCTACCTTGTTACAGGTCCTGTTTGGATTCTTGCACCGTTTAACTTCTCCACTGGAGAATGAAACTGAAACCTCGAACCTGTGCAGTGGCACAGAGCAGGTTTTGGCCTCTGCTTCTTCTCCCCACCCTTTCCCAACTCTGTGATGAGTTAGGAAAGAGTGGAGAGACAATCTGATGGGTGTGTAGCAATGGGCTTAAGCCTCAAGTGCACATCCCTACTTTTAGTTGTGACACTTAGCAGGTCACAAATAGGGGAGGCACAGCAGTTGCCAAGGTCCCAAGTCCTGGCTTGGATTTCTCCAGCCCAAGGCCATGGCTGGTGTTAGACTTTTCATCCTTGGCGTGGTCTCCCTTAACTTTTTGCCTCTTTTCCTCAGGTTGTTGATGTGTGCTGGACTCTGATTTTACAGTTTTTGTACTCTGGGCACTTTACCACTGCTAACCAGTGCTAAAGTGCAAGTGCTCCTTTACAAAATGTGTATGTAATTGGGTTATCCATGATTGACATATTTGATTCACTAGTAAGTCCCTAGTAAAGTGCACTAGAGGTGCCAGGGCCTGTAAATCAAATGCTACTAGTGGGCCTGCAGCACTGGTTGTGCCACCCACATAAGTAGCTCTGTAATCATGTCTCAGACCTGCCATTGCAGTGTCTGTGTGTGCAGTTTTAACTGTAAATTCGACTTGGAAAGTGTACCCACTTTCCAGGCCTAAACCTTCCCTTTTCTTACATGTCAGACACCCCTAAGGTAGGCCCTAGGTAGCCCCAAGGGCAGGGTGCAGTGTAGGTTTAAGGTAAGACATATAGTAATGTGGTTCATATGTCCTGACAGTGAAATATTGCTAAATTCGTTTTTCACTGTTGCAAGTCCTTTCCCTCTCATAGGTTAATATGGGGGCTACCTTTAAATCTGATTAAAGTGAAGATTCCCTTTGGGGGCGGATGGACATGTGGAGTTTGGGGTCTCTAAGCTCACAATTTAAAAATGCATCTTTTAGTAAAGTTGATTTTAAGATTGTGTGTTTGAAAATGCCACTTTTAGAAAGTGGGCATTTTCTTGCTTATACCATTTCTGTGACTCTGCCTGTTTGTGGATTCCCTGTATGGGTCAGTTTGACAGTTGGGCTGGTTGCACCCCACCCTAGACAGTGACACAAAGGGAGCTGGGGTGTAGCCTGAATATCCTGATGAGCCATCTGTGCTAGGAGGGAGGGGAGGAGTGGTCACTCACACCTAAAAGGGCTGTGCCTGCCCTCACACAATGCAGTCTCCAACCCCCTGGTGAGTGTTTGGGGCCTGGCCTGGGCAAAGCAAGATTTCACATTCAAAAGAGACTTTACTTTGAAGTAGGCCTACATCAAAGGAGAAATTGGGTATAAGAAGGTCACCCAAAACCACAGACTTTAGAAACACTTCTGAAAACAAGAGGAACCTCTGTCTGGAGAAGGGCTGAACAGCTGAGGAAGAGCTGCCCTGCCTGTGACTGTGCTTTGTGGAGCTATCCTGCAGTTGCTGCTTCTGCCAGAGTAAGAGGGCAAAGACTGGACTTTGTGTGCCTTCCATCTTGAGAAGAAATCTCCAAGGGCTGGAGTTAGAGCTTGCCTCCTGTTGTTTGAAGTCTCAGGGACAGCAAAGACTTCTCTCTGCTAGCACCTGGAGTCTCTGGAGAGACTCCTACTCTGCCCTGTTGTGCCCATCCAGTTCCTGGGACCATGAAAGGAGAATCTGGCAGCCTAAGAGGAAGAAATCCATGCACAGAGCGCCGTGCGGGAAAAAGATCGACACAACTCCGATCTGCGGCTGAAGAAATGACACGCTGCCGGCTCTGCGGCTGAAAATCGAAGCTCGCCGGAAACGCGACCGAAGAATCGACGCACAGATCAGGAGAAATTACGTGCAGCATCGCCGACTGAGACTGGGAGATCGCAACCTGCGCTGCGTGGTTTTCAGATCATCGTGCGGCTGGATTTCTGACGTGAACCATCATTGTGCGTGCAAAAACAACGCCATGCCTGCCTGGACCTGTGTGCGGTCCGATTCGATGCATCGCTCTCCTGCGGAGAGAAGAACCGCCGCATGGGGGAAATTACCAAGGTCTCGCTCGTTAGTGATATCGACACATCGCAAGCCCTTTTTGACACACACCCATCTGCGCTGGGTTATTTTTGAAACGCACCAGGTCCATTTTCACGCTAGCAGCGCTAGCGTGTGTTTTAAAACTACTTAAAGACTCTTTTTGATTTTTAATTGATAACTTGACTTGTGTATTGTGGATTTTTTTGTCATGTTGGTCTTGTTTTGTTTAGATAAATATTTCCTATTTTTCTAAACCTGTGTTGTGTAATTTTGTAGTGTTTTCATTGAGTTACTGTGTGTGTTTTGGTATAAATACTTAACACCTAGCACTCTGAAGTTAATCCTACTGCTCTGCCAAGCTACCTAGAGGGTAAGCAGGGGTTAGCTGAGGGTGATTCTCTTTTACCCTGACTAGAGTGAGGGTCCTTGCTTGAACAGGGGGTAACCTGACTGTCAACCAAAGACCCAATTTCTAACAGCTGGGATTTCTCCAGCCCTGATAATCTCTCTGAAGGCTGGTGTAGGTCATTTCATACACCTGTGTCAGCCATCAGACAGAGACTGTTGCAGGACCTGAAAGAGGTTAGCATTTTTTTATACCGAGAGTGAATAATAGATTATTATTTGCTCTTTGCATAATAAAACCAAGGGCCAAGATCATGGGGGGCATAGCACTTGAGTCCCTTAAGAAGAGCCGCCAATGCCCTTACCTATCAACAAACCATTTGAATTAAACAAGTCCTGAAGAAGGTTTTAATTGAGTTATAATAGGGAAAAATCATAATGACATAGAAGACTGAGTTTAAACTTTACAACCTGTATTGTTTTAGGGAAGGACCGGACAGGCCTTTTAATTTACCAGGCATTTCCCCGGTTGGCTAGACCCCCTAGATGCTGGTTTTGAAAGCCCAGAGCTGCCCCATGTACCTCTGCCACTTTCACCAAGGTTGGCACTGTATTAAAGAGAGAAATAAAGCTAAATGAGGGAGTGGGACAGCAGAAGGAAAGTGATCAGAGAGGGAGAGGAGAGAAAGGAGAGAGAGAATGGGTGGATGGGAAAGGAGAAATTGTGTGAGGGGACAAAAGGAACAGGACAGGTTTGAGCATTTTTCCCAGAACTGCTTTTGGTTCCCCAGACAAGCCCTGTCTCAGGTTGCTGACAGACGGTGAAGTACAGAAGTGTGTAGGTGTGGCTATGGCTACGCATGCCATTGCATGTTAATGTGAAACTGAATGTGACATGGGAGTAATTCATTTTAAGTGTTTGACAGTGTTGTAAGTTAAGATGGATATTCAAATATCTTCTCAAAACACACAGCCTAAGAGAGTTCTAGGAGATCATTGCCAGATCCTCGTAGTTCAGAGTATCCGTGGGACTCCATGGGCCTCCTGTAATGCTGGTAATTTTAATTTCATTCCATCTGGTTACTTAAATTGGTGTGCCAGGCAGTGCTTTTAATGGAAAATAGAAGTGAAGGTACTCACTACTTAAAGTACCTGTTTGCTCCTGGGATGTACCGGCACTCTCATATTCAGGGGCATATTTATACTCCGTTTGCGCCGGAATTGCGTCGTTTTTTTTTACGCAATTTCGACGCAAAACTAACTCCATATTTATACTTTGGCGTTAGACGCGTCTAGCGCCAAAGTCCATGGAGTTAGCGTCATTTTTTAGCGTGGACACCTACTTTGCGTTAATTATATGCAAGGTAGGCGTTCCCGTCTAAAAAATCGACTCCGAGGCATGTGCGTCGGATTTATACTCCCGGGCAAAAATCACGCCCGGGAGTGGGCGGGTGAAAAAAAATGACGTACGGCCGCTTTTGCGCCATTTTTTTGCGCCTGCAAAAGGCAGGCGTTAAGGGACCTGTGGGCTCTGAAGGAGCCCAGAGGTGCCCTCCCATGCCCCCAGGGACACCCCCTGTCACCCTTGCCCACCCCAGGAGGACACCCAAGGCTGGAGGGACCCATCCCAGGGACATTTAGGTAAGTTCAGGTAAGTGTTTTATTTGTTATTTTTTTGTGGCATAGGGGGGCCTGATTTGTGCCCCCCTACATGCCACTATGCCCAATGACCATGCCCAGGGGACATAAGTCCCCTGGGCATGGCCATTGGGCAAGGGGGCATGACTCCTGTCTTTGCTAAGGGGTTGGGAGTGAAAGAAAATGGCGCAAATCGGGTTGCGGCGAAAAAATTGCCTCAACCTGACTTGCCCCATTTCTTGACGCCCAAGCCCCATATCCCCCTACGCCGGCGCTGCCTGGTGTACGTCGTTTTTTTTAACGCACACCAGACGGCGCCGGTGGCTAACGCTGGCTAACGTCATTCAATAAATACGGCGCCCGCATGGCGCTTCAGAATGGCGTTAGCCGACGCTAATTTTTTTGACGCAAAACTGCGTTGGCGCAGTTTTGCGTCAAAAAGTATAAATATGGGCCTCAATGTATTGCAGCAGTGCTGAGAAGGGCAGGTACTCTTCATTTTAAATTCAAGAAGTGCAGGTACCCAGAAAGGAACTCAAATTGCTGCTGGATATACCAGGTGTTTATTGCTGTATGAGTGCTTGTTCTGAGCACGCACTGTTGCAGCCTGTAGTCAGGGCCAGCCTTAGGGTTGTGCCACCTGTATGGCTGCCGCACCGGGCACTGACCTGTAGGGGGACACTGCTCTGGGGGAGGGGCGCAGTGTTTAGCAATAACCTTAGATGTAAAAACACCTGCTGCTGAGTTCCTTGTGTGTCTAGCTTTCAGACAGCAATGAAAATGTCAAGATAACTCTTCTGATTAATGTTTCTGCTAGAGAGAGAGATGGAGCTTTGTCTATTGGCAGTTTTGACTCGCCATAAAGTAGCCCAGGCAGTTAATGTGCCTGCTGCCAAGAACATATTTGCATTTTATGTGATTAGCTGAGTGCGTTGATAAAGCCAGCCTTTACCAGTGCTTTAAAACAAATTAAATGTATGTGAAAGAGGGGCTAGGGAGACATGAGGGGTAATTTTGCCAGTTGGGAATAAGGGACTCCGAAGAGGTAGTCATGGGGGTGAAGGGCACCAAAAAGATGTTGCACCGGAGACCACCAGTGCTAAAGTCGGCCCTGCCTGTAGTGAACCTGTTCCCTGTCTGAGTGAACATGCATTTCTTGTTGGTGGCCGAGGTGTGTGTGTGTGTGTTTCGACTTGTGATAGAGGTAGGTTTTAACTCGGTGATGTTAACACTGCTGCAGCCGATACTATACAGATGATCTGTGTGTTGATGCCTGCATATGCCCGTTTTGAGTGTGGAGATCCAGCCACATCTTGAAATGGCAGCTATTGCCGAGCTCGGATCCGGCAGCACCACCGACACATGTTCGATTTGTCCCAGTGTCATTTGCTGCCCCGGGGAACATTCAGCGGTGCCTGCATGTTGTGTATTTTATGTTCAGAATGTTCAAAGGAGCAACCTGCAAGAGGTGTGAGCTTATAACCCACTGTCCTACATTACAAGGATGGTAATTAATGACTTGTAGGTAACACAAGGATCTCCGTGACAAAATCTCTAGTCCGTTGTGTTGTCTACATAAAATGCATACCAGTGACCTGCATGTTACACGCTGTGCTTTGCAACAGGCACATTGACCCCTCTGTGCTATTTTTTAAGTCGAACCTGCGGCTAGACTGCACACAGATTTCTCCAGCAAGCGCATTAACCACCCGAGTTATCTTACAGTTATTAAACCCTGGAAATTATTCGCTACACAAAGATCTCCACAGCAAGTACCTTAACCCCGTAAGATTTTTCGAAAATGCAACCTGCTTACTGACAGATTTACTGCCAAGTTTATATTTATTAAATATTGCTTTAGGGCGGAGATTTTTATTTTCAAATAAATGTATAAATTGAACGTATATGCTCATTACTACTTCGACAATAGTGGCTCCACCCCGCTTTCTGCGCCGCACCTTAACAACTCCCACCCACAGCCCCCTTTTTGTAAGATCCCTGAACATTTTCTTCCCATTTACAAGATGGTTTCTGCTGTTTCTCGTGTTCTGTGCCTGACTGAGGGCAGGCTCCATTGCTTGTTCGAGCAGGGTCTCTGCTTTGTGTGTTTTTTTAAATTACGAAAAACATTCACTATTAAAAGAGAGTTGTTTTATCTATGCTTTTAACTTAATACTCATTTTACATTATACACGTTCCTTATTTACATGAGGCCAGCAGAGGGCGCCAAAATGTAACATACTTGATGATCGTCATTAAAAACGAAATGCTTTCAGATTCTTGTTCGCTATTTTTATTTATTTATTTATTTTTACAAGACACTCGATGCTCTCACAGGAAAAAAAAAAAAAAAAAAAATGATGCATGGATGCTAGTTTTTAAATAGCATTGAAAACCACAGCCTTTGCGCTAATATTACCGAATACTCCAAAACTGATAAGAATATGGTCCCATATTGAAGAAAAAGGGCACATCAGTTATGATGCGCCATTTTTTCTGCGCCCCCTTACCGGCACCTAACGGCACCATGGTTGTGCTGTATTTATAATATGGTGCACCATGGCGGTCGTTAGTACAAAAGTGTCAACATTTTTGACGCTATATGGCGCTTTCCCACCCTAGTGTAAAAAAAATTGACGCAACTGTAGCAAAGTTCAAGGAGGCTCACAGGGCCCAAATTGAACAGAACATGAAGGAGCGCGACACTCAATCAATCAATCAATCATAGTATTTATAAAGCGCGCTATGTACCCGTCAGGGTTTCGAGGCGCTGGGGGGGGGGGGGGAGCGCTGCTGGTTTAGCGGTCGAAGAGCCAGGTCTTGAGGAGCCTTCTGAATGCGAGGAGGTCCTGGGTCTGGCGAAGAGATGTGGGGAGAGAGTTCCAGGTCTTGGCGGCGAGGAAGGAGAAGGATCTGCCGCCGGATGTCTTGCGCTGGATTCGGGGTACGATGGCGAGGGCGAGGTTGGCGGATCGGAGTTGACGTGTTGGAGTGTAGAAGTTGAGTCTGGTGTTGAGGTAGGAGGGTCCGGTGTTGTGAAGTGCCTTGTGAGCGTGGGTCAGGAGTTTGAAGGTGATCGTCTTGTCTACCGGGAGCCAGTGGAGTTCCTTTAGGTGAGGGGAGATGTGACTTCGGCGGGGTATGTTGAGGATCAGTCGGGCGGAGGCATTTTGGATACGTTGGAGGCGTTTGATGTCTTTGGTTGGGATGCCTGTGTAGAGTGCGTTGCCGTAGTCAAGTCTGCTGCTGACGAGGGCCTGGGTCACCGTCTTTCTGGTTTCTGTTGGAATCCACTTGAAGATTCTGCGGAGCATTCGAAGGGTGTTGAAACAGGAGGAGGAGACGGCGCTGACCTGTTTGGACATGGTGAGGGCGGAGTCCAGGATGAAGCCGAGGTTTCTTGCGTGGCTGGCAGGGGTGGGTGGGGGTCCGAGGACGGAGGGCCACCATGAGTCGTTCCAGGCCGAGGGAGTGCGTCCGAGGATGAGGACTTCCGTCTTGTCGGAGTTGAGTTTCAGGCGACTGTTGTTCATCCAATCGGCGATGGATTTTAGTCCCTCGTGGAGGTTTATTTTGGCGGTGAGCGGGTCTTTGGTCAGGGAGAGGACGAGCTGGGTATCGTCGGCATAGGAGATGATGCTGAGATGATGTTGGCGGGCCAGTTGAGCGAGGGGGGCCATGTAGACGTTGAACAACGTGGGGCTGAGGGAGGATCCTTGGGGGACGCCGCAGATGAGGTTGGTGGCTTTGGAGCGGAAAGGGGAGAGACGGACTCTCTGCGTTCTGTCGGAGAGGAAGGATGAGATCCAGTGGAGGGCTTTATCTTGGATGCCGGCTTCCTGGAGGCGGGTCAGTAGGGTGCGGTGGCAGACGGTGTCAAAAGCGGCTGATAGTTCGAGGAGGATGAGGGCTGAGGTTTCGCCGTTGTCCATTTGATGTCTGATGTCATCTGTGGCGGCGAGGAGGGCGGTCTCAGTGCTGTGGTTTCGTCTGAATCCGGATTGTGAGGGGTCCAGGATGGAATTGTCTTCGAGGAAGTGGGTGAGCTGAGTGTTGACGATCTTCTCGATGACTTTCGCTGGAAAAGGGAGGAGAGAGATCGGACGGAAGTTTTTGAGGTCGTTGGGGTCAGCCTTGGGTTTTTTGAGGAGGGGTTGGATTTCTGCGTGTTTCCAGCTGTCCGGGAAGGTGGCAGAAGTGAAGGAGAGGTTGATGATCTTGCGGAGTTCGGGGGCGATGGTGGAGTTGGCTGAGTTGAAAACATGATGGGGGCAGGGGTCCGTGGGGGAGCCTGAGTGGATGGTGTTCATGGTTGCTATGGTTTCTGCCTCGTCCACGTGGGTCCAGGCGGTGAGGCGGCAGTCGCGGGAGGAGACGTCGGGGGTGGGGTCTGGCGGTGGACCGGTGATGAAGCTGTCGTGGATGGTGGTGATTTTCTGGTGGAAGAAGGTGGAGAGGTCGTCGCAGAGTTTCTGGGAGGGCGGGATGTCGTTGGAGTTGGCTTTCGGATTGGAGAGTTCCTTCACGATGCCGAAGAGTTCTTTGCAGTCGTGGGCGTTGTTGTTGATGCGTTCGGTGAAGTGGGCGCGCTTGGCGGTGCGGATCCGTTGGTGGTGTTCGCGGTTGGCGTTTTTGAGGGCGGCGAGGTTGTCAGGTGTGCGTTCTTGGATCCATTTCTTTTTGAGCTTCTGGCAGTTGCTTTTGGAGGTGGTGAGATCGTCTGTGAACCAGGCTGGTTTTTTCTTTCCTTGGATGGTGGTGGGTTTCTTGAGAGGGGCAAGGGTGTTGGCGCAGTCGAGGATCCATTGATGGAGGTTGTTGGCGGCTGTGCTCGGGTCGATTGCGTCGGGTGGAAGGTTGTTGATGAGGGTGCTGGTCAGTTGTTCTTGGGTGACTTTGCCCCAGCGGCGGTGGGGAGGTAGCTGGATGCGGTGTTGCTCTGTGGTTTTCTTATAGGTGAAATGGACACAGTGATGGTCAGTCCAGTGGAGTTCGGAGGTGTGGCTGAAGTCAATGTGGTTGCTAGAGGTGAAGAGGGGGTCAAGGGTGTGACCGGCGATGTGGGTAGGTGTGTTGACTAGCTGGCGGAGACCGAGGTTGAGGAGGTTGGAGGTCAGTGACGCGGTGTTGACGTCGTTGGCATTTTCCAGATGGTAGTTCAGATCTCCCAGGAGGATGTAATCCGGGGAAGCGAGGGCGTGGGTGCTTGCAAGGTCGGCGATGGTGTCGTTGAAGGGGGCTCTTGGTCCTGGAGGGCGGTAAATGAGGGTTCCTCTGAGGGTCGTGTTGGGGTCCGTGTGGATCTGGAAGTGGAGGTGTTCGGCTGTCCTGAGGGTGTCGTCCGAGTGGGTGTGGATTTTGAGGGTAGCTTTGTGAGCGATGGCTATTCCGCCACCGATTCCGTTGGTTCGATCTCTTCTGGTGATTTTGTAGCCGTCCGGTATGGCGATGGCGATGTCCGGAGACGAGGAGTCGTTCCACCAGGTTTCGGTCAGGAAAGCCACGTCAGGAGCAGTGGTGTCGAGCAAATCCCAGAGCTCGATGGCGTGTTTTCGTGCGGAGCGGGTGTTGATGAGGATGCAGTTCAGGTGGTTGGGGTTGGATGTTTTCGTAGTTGGATTGGTCGTTCTGATGCAGGAGAAGTTGCAGGTACGGCAGGAAAAAGGTCCTTTAGTGTGCTTCGGGGATGCCCGGTAGCATTCAGTGGAGGGGGCGGGGTTGAAGGCGCGGAGTTCGTTGATCGAGTAGCGGATGCGGGGGGTGCGAGGGCCAGGGGGTGTGGCGCTGGGCGCGGTCCAGGCGCGGACGGGCGAGGCGCGCCAGCGGCGCGCACGTGCAGCGCCAGCCATTAAGAAGGGAGGGGGGAGGGAGGAGCAGCTGGGAGGCGGGAGGTGGGAGGGAGCGGCAAATGGGGGCGCGAGGGGGGCGGGGCCGCAGGGAGGCAGCGGCAGGGAACGGGGAGCGCACAAGGGGCAAAACACTGAAAACGAGCAAAATACAAGCAGTTACAATAAGAAAAGCACACAATCAGAAAAACAATAATGGCACAATATACGATCGGGGAGACAGCAATCAGGGGGGCACAAAGGGGGCAGAAGCGCCGGCGGCGAGGCGCTGGAAAAAGCGAAAAAACGAAAAACACTTACGGGACGGCGGAAAGCGGCACACGGGTCAAGTGAAGCTAGTCAGAGCCCACTAGACCCCAGGGATGAGGCGCAGGAGGATGCCTGCGGGTGGAGGAGGGCCACGAACACGCAAACAGCAAGGTGGTCAGGGGACAGAGGCAGGAGGCAGCAGGTTGGTGCTGCGGTCGTGGGGGGCGAGCTCAGGACCTGAAACAGGTCAGAGGTCGCTCACTCGCGACGCGCAGCGCCAGCCATTAAGAAGGGAGGGGGGAGGGAGGAGCAGCTGGGAGGCGGGAGGGAGCGGCAAAAGGGGGCGCGAGGGGGGCGGGGCCGCAGGGAGGCAGCGGCAGGGAACGGGGAGCGCACAAGGGGCAAAACACTGAAAACGAGCAAAATACAAGCAGTTACAATAAGAAAAGCACACAATCAGAAAAACAATAATGGCACAATATACGATCGGGGAGACAGCAATCAGGGGGGCACAAAGGGGGCAGAAGCGCCGGCGGCGAGGCACTGGAAAAAGCGAAAAAAACTAAAAACACTTACGGGACGGCGGAAAGCGGCACACAGGTCAAGTGAAGCTAGTCAGAGCCCACTAGACCCCAGGGATGAGGCGCAGGAGGATGCCTGCGGGTGGAGGAGGGCCTCGAACACGCAAACAGCAGCGTGGTCAGGGGACAGAGGCAGGAGGTTGGTGCTGCGGTCGTGGGGGGCGAGCTCAGGACCTGAAACAGGTCAGAGGTCGCTCACTCGCGACGCGCAGCGCCAGCCATTAAGAAGGGAGGGGGGAGGGAGGAGCATCTGGGAGGCGGGAGGCGGGAGGGAGCGGCAAATGGGGGCGCGAGGGGGGCGGGGCCGCAGGGAGGCAGCGGCAGGGAACGGGGAGCGCACAAGGGGCAAAACACTGAAAACGAGCAAAATACAAGCAGTTACAATAAGAAAAGCACACAATCAGAAAAACAATAATGGCACAATATACGATCGGGGAGACAGCAATCAGGGGGGCACAAAGGGGGCAGAAGCGCCGGCGGCGAGGCGCTGGAAAAAGTGAAAAAAAACGAAAAACACTTACGGGACGGCGGAAAGCGGCACACGGGTCAAGTGAAGCTAGTCAGAGCCCACTAGACCCCAGGGATGAGGCGCAGGAGGATGCCTGCGGGTGGAGGAGGGCCTCGAACACGCAAACAGCAGCGTGGTCAGGGGACAGAGGCAGGAGGCAGCAGGTTGGTGCTGCGGTCGTGGGGGGCGAGCTCAGGACCTGAAACAGGTCAGAGGTCGCTCACTCGCGACGCGCAGCGCCAGCCATTAAGAAGGGAGGGGGGAGGGAGGAGCAGCTGGGAGGCGGGAGGCAGGAGGGAGCGGCAAATGGGGGCGCGAGGGGGGCGGGGCCGCAGGGAGGCAGCGGCAGGGAACGGGGAGCGCACAAGGGGCAAAACACTGAAAACGAGCAAAATACAAGCAGTTACAATAAGAAAAGCACACAATCAGAAAAACAATAATGGCACAATATACGATCGGGGAGACAGCAATCAGGGGGGCACAAAGGGGGCAGAAGCGCCGGCGGCGCCGACACTGAGTCACATTTGGCCGGGATGACCCATATTTAATAGAATACGACACACTCCTGTGTTGGAGCCGGCGCTAATTTTGCTGCTGAGCGCCAACACAGCTACCCTTGCGTCATGGTGCAAGGATTGCTGCATTGCGTGGGAGATTGTTTTTGTGCAAGAAGGGACACCTTCCTGCACAAAAATAATCTTCAATGGCGATTTGCTATTTCTATGTGTGCTGCAGAATGCGACACACATAGAAAGAGCAAAAAAACAGAAAAATTAAAGCACTTCTCCTGGCTGCGCCATGCTAACTCCACCCTCTGGGTGGCGTTAGATTTTGGCGCTGCCTCAGGTTTACGAAAACTCATAAATCTGGTGCAGCGTCAAAATGCAATGGGTGTTGCTGTGGCATGCCCACAGCAACACCCATTGCACGGCCATCCACGCAAAGTGCTCTGTGTGATGGGGCTGTATTTACAAGGTGGTGTTTAGCCACAAAAAGCGGTTTAACGACATCTTGTAAACATGGCGCAGTGCATAGCACCACCGGAGCATCACTAAAAGTGACGCTCTGGTGGCGATAGGGCATTTTAAATCTAACCCTAGGTTTCTATGGCTGCGTCATTTTAACACCTGCTATAAGCAGGCATTAAAAAGGACTCCGAAAGGGCGCAGTGAAATCTGTTAAACTTAATTGCACCATTTTTTCGGGCTTCCTAGTGCCTGAAAGCCCCCTTGCATACATTATACCTAGCACAGGCATAATGTGGCGCAAGGGTTTGCAAAGTGGCGCAATGCAAGCACAATACTTGCATTGCACAACTTTGTCTATATGGCGCATGGGAAATGCCTCCATATCAACACAATTACATCAAAGAAATTACACAAATGTGGCGCTATGGGTATCATAAATATGCCCCTTTGTGTTTCCTTGGCCAGATACATTGACGTGCATTCCTTAGATGGGCAGGTTCAAATGGTCTAAGTAAAAAAAAAAAGTATGGGAACTGTTGCGCAGAACACAAAGCCGTGGCAGTAGGGGTGCCGATGACACTGTGTGGGCTCAGTGTGGACAGTGTGGATAGTAAAAGGCATGAAGCTAAGGAGCACATAAAAAAACAACAACTACCGGTTGCAGAAGGCAAAGCGCTGTTAAAAAACACTAACCTTAACGTGACACAATGACATGTGTTTTTCTGGTAACTTACCTAACAAGCAGCCACTGTTTTCACATTCCTGGAGGTTATAAAATGTGATACAGAGTAGTGGAGAAGGTGCCAGTGATGACCTTTCAAAAGTGTATGTGCACATGAAAATGCTAATATTCAAATATGTGCACTCATCCGGAACAAAGGGGCTTGCTAACAAGCCATATCCAGCAAAAAAGGAAGGCCCAGGAATGGGGGCCCTGGGATAAGCGAACTTTGCAGCCGCATTCCACCGGTTATAATTACTGCAAGACAGTGTGTGTCTGAAATTATATGATATAAACTGTAGGGACAGATTCCCACTGATGAAAAACGTATGGGAACAACAACCCCACTAGTTCCCACCCATTTCGACCCCAGGCAAGCACTGACAGGCTATGAGCATCATCACTTATTTAGATTGGTAAGAAGAGTACCAGTGCTTCCCAATAGTATGTAGGTACTTTGGTATAGTGACTACTTGAGCTTCTAACTATGCATTTCAAACACTTACAAATAGTGCAACAACAAAATACGTTGCCGTGTAAAAGAATCTAAAAATGTAAGTGTCCGGCTAATCTCTAATTTTCTGGGCACTAAACATCACAGAGACATGGGAGTTTGTACTCTGTGACACAGATGTCTCTGACTGCTTCCAAGAGTCAAATCTGAGACCTTTAGGACTTTTATTACCACTTGTATGATATCAAGACTCATTTAAAATGAGGTATATTTTGAATCGCTGCACCCACAAGCGCAGAGATACGGCCCTTTTGTACTATAAACATCCCTCCCACAGGAGCCAGCAGGGACCGGTAGCCAGCCATGTAGCAGCTTACTGAAAATATACTATTTGTAAGTACAAAAGAGATTCGCAACAGTAAATTGTATACTCCTTTTTACAACTCTCTTCATCCCTTTTAAGTCTGGTGTTAGTGAAGACCTTTTGATTTCAGTAAAATTGTATGTGCTTCATACGTATTGAAAGGGGTTTTCAGCCAGCCCTCCTCGTCCACTGATCTGTGTTTGTATCATTCATATTTCTATTTCAACCCACTACAACTATTCAGCATGTGGCAATGGGCGAGCCCAATACATGCATTGGCTACCTTCACTGTGAGTGGCAGCATTCTAATGTTTCACAAGGAGCACATCCACACAAAACGTCGTGCACTTTAGTGCCACTGACTACTACGACAATGTGCACTTTTCAGACAAAAAATATATACATTTCAGTGTTTTTTTTCGCTTTGTTTTGTTAATGTAGGTGAGGGTCAAACAGTTTTCACAACAATGTTTTAAATAAACTGTAGCAAAACAAAACAAGCATTGAAAAATCTAAAAGGCTGACAGCCAATGCTAGACCGACTGACTTTGTCAAATCTTCCCCTTGAATTAAGGACTTTGCCTTCAGAGGCAGCTTTTCACTGGAAACTTGGCTTTTTTCTGATTGACAGTGGGTTTTCCAGTTCAGGCTCCCTGTTGTGGGACATCCTCGGCGCTGGGACACTCTGTTGCGTAGCCGTGCACTCTACAAACCCTCTCATTTATTCATTTGTAAAGTTTTTAACGTAAAATTTTACTAGATTCATAAAATATAACTATGGAATAATCATTAAGTAAGGAATGCATTACAAGTGAAATGAAATAAGTCAACATAAATATATAAGAAAAAGGGAGAGAAAGAAAGGACGAGAAGGGGTGGGGAAGACATAAACGGTTCATGTGAACTATTGTCCGATTAAGTTATAAGGAACAGTTAATAATATAGGTAATGGTAGAAAATATTTTTCAAACATGGAAAATCAAGGATGTTGAAGTACTTCTTGTGCATCAGGAGAAGGTGCGTTCGAAGCATTGGCATATTTTTTTTTTAGGAAAGATGTAACTGGGCTCCACAACTCATTTCTTTTTAGGACAAGGAATAAAGGTTGGATATAAGCTGTGTCTAGTCTGTGAATGTGACAGACTGCATACTACCACACTTTGAATGATAGCTGATTGAGATCTTTCCAAAGAGCTGTGATCAGCCGGAAGGCCACTGCTAATAACAAGTATAATATCTTAACATTTAATAAAACATCTGCCCAGTCATCTGATACACTCCACAAAAATACATTAGCTATGGAAAGGGACACGTGTGAATCAAAGATGAATTAATTTGCTTCCAAACTTTCAACCAAAATTTAGAGACAGAAGGGCATTAGAAAAGTAAGGGGCCTATTTATACTTGTTTTGCGCTGAATTTGCATCATTTCTTTTTACACAAATTCGGAGCAAAACGAACTCCATATTTATACTTTGGGGCTAGACCCGTCTAGCGCCAAATTTATGGAGTTAAAGTAATTTTTGGGACGTGGAAACCTACTTTGCGTCGATGAGATGCAAAGTAGGCGTTCCAAGCAAAAAATGAGTCTATGGCCTCAGCGCCATATTTATTCCCTGTGCTAAAATCACGCATGGGATTTTTTAACATCAGGGCAGGCGTTAGGGGACCTGTGGGCCTATTTCCATGGTGGAACACCATGGAATAAGCCCACAGGAGCCCTTCCCAGTCCCCTGGGACACCCCCAACCACACCAGAGGGACAGAGGAGGATAGGGGACACCATCCCAGGTATGTAGAGGTAAGTATAGGTAAGTATAGGTAAGTATTTGTTTAAAAAGTGCCATTGGGGCCCTGAAATGGGCCCCCCTACACGGCACTGGGTGCAATGGCCATGCCCAGGGGACCCTGGTCTCCTGTGCTGGCCATTGGGTTGGTGGGCATGACTCCTGTCTTTTCTAAGACAGGAGTCATGTGGTATGGATGGTTTTGTGTCAGAAAATGACTCTAGGCAGGTTAGAGTCATTTTTTTTTTACTCCAACCTGCCTAACGTCATTTTTTGGTGCAAACCCCCATTCTTCCATACCGCCAGCCCCACCCGACTAACGTCATTTGTTTTACCCTAGCCAACCCTTTGCACTGGCTTGCACCATTCCATAAATATGGTGCCTGGCTGGTGCACAGAAATGGTGCAAGCCAGTGCTAAACTTTTTGGTGCAAAACTGCGTTAGTGCAGTTTTCCACCAAAAAGTATAAATCAGGGCCTAAGTGTTTTGGGTCAGCATGGTGTGTTGAACATGTCCAGAAAATGTCTGGTATTTCTGAATTAATTTTGTGGCACGATAAAGGGGGGAAGAGTATTCTATTATAAAGGTAAATCAATGTTTGTGTTGTGTTTGCTGCGTGGGATGATTTCCTTATTTCAATCTATCCAATGTAATTTCTAGCCCTCGATCCCATGATATCTCAGTTTCAGTTTTAGATCTATTGTTGGAAGTATGATGCAGGTGGGAATATATATGCCTTTGGATTAGTATGTAGGAGATAGGCAAGGGATGTGTTGCAGGGATGGCGCAAATAAGTACGCAAGACTGCGTCTGATGCTCTGATAGCGGTTATTTTATTGGTTACATAAGGTGATAATTAAGAAAATGGTGGCTTCTTGGGTAGTTCATGCAATATCTGTACGTCTTGTCCTGGTGGTGGTTCACAGTCTTCTTCTCATTCTCTCTCTCTCTTCCTTCAGGTCTCTCGGGAACCACATGTGGAAACAAGAAGAAGAGCCTCGGTAAGTGCTTGTATTTTCATTTGTTATACTGTCTGGCTTTCCCTCTTCTGCTGCTGTCTCTTTCTTGTCTCTTTTCTTCTTTTCTATCTGCACTTCTCCTGTGCTTTCCCTTTCTGACAGGAGGTTGCCTTTGCTTTTCTTTCCGTTTCTCTTTCTGCTCTTCTCTGGATGTCTCTAGGGCACTATATAAGTACCTGTCTTTTTTTCTGACTTTTCTTTTTCTCCCTATCAATACCGCTTTCTTGGTATCCCTTTCTTCCCCTTCTCTGATCATCCCCTCACCTCCCCGTCTCATTTGTGATTATAGTGCAGCCCCCCCTTCACCTTTCCCGTGTCGTTTATTGTTACTGTGCAGCCCCCTTTCCCTCCAGTCCCTCTTTAGTGATTCTCCTCCCGTCCTCCCTACCCCCGTCCCAGTCACTATCATGCACCTGGTGATGCCACGCTTCTCCAGAAGCGTGGCGGGCTAATGGATTCTGCTTCCCGGAGTCTGGTTCTTCTTCTGTCCCTGAGAGGGACAACCGCCGTCCGGTTCTTCACACTCTTCTTGTCCCCGATTGGGACACACGGCTCCTCGGTCTCCTGGGTTTCTCCGTCCTCCTGGTCGCGCTTTCGTCTCCACTCCTCCGTCTTCCTCCTCGATTGCCGCGCTCCCTTGGAAACCCGACGTCTGGTTTCTTAAGCGTCCGTCTTCCCGCCACAACCTCCTTGTCACGCCTGGATTGGCGTGTAGTCTGAGGACTTCTGGGTCCTCAGTGGCAGCGTCAGCACCAGTAGTGGACTCGTGCGGGCCGGCGGCGAGGAGGGCGGTCTCAGTGCTGTGGTTTCGTCTGAATCCGGATTGTGAGGGGTCCAGGATGGAATTGTCTTCGAGGAAGTGGGTGAGCTGAGTGTTGACGATCTTCTCGATGACTTTCGCTGGAAAAGGGAGGAGAGAGATCGGACGGAAGTTTTTGAGGTCGTTGGGGTCAGCCTTGGGTTTTTTGAGGAGGGGTTGGATTTCTGCGTGTTTCCAGCTGTCCGGGAAGGTGGCAGAAGTGAAGGAGAGGTTGATGATCTTGCGGAGTTCGGGGGCGATGGTGGCGTTGGCTGAGTTGAAAACATGATGGGGGCAGGGGTCCGTGGGGGAGCCTGAGTGGATGGTGTTCATGGTTGCTATGGTTTCTGCCTCGTCCACGTGGGTCCAGGCGGTGAGGCGGCAGTCGCGGGAGGAGACGTCGGGGGTGGGGTCTGGCGGTGGACCGGTGATGAAGCTGTCGTGGATGGTGGTGATTTTCTGGTGGAAGAAGGTGGAGAGGTCGTCGCAGAGTTTCTGGGAGGGCGGGATGTCGTTGGAGTTGGCTTTCGGATTGGAGAGTTCCTTCACGATGCCGAAGAGTTCTTTGCAGTCGTGGGCGTTGTTGTTGATGCGTTCGGTGAAGTGGGCGCGCTTGGCGGTGCGGATCCGTTGGTGGTGTTCGCGGTTGGCGTTTTTGAGGGTGGCGAGGTTGTCAGGTGTGCGTTCTTGGATCCATTTCTTTTTGAGCTTCTGGCAGTTGCTTTTGGAGGTGGTGAGATCGTCTGTGAACCAGGCTGGTTTTTTCTTTCCTTGGATGGTGGTGGGTTTCTTGAGAGGGGCAAGGGTGTTGGCGTAGTCGAGGATCCATTGATGGAGGTTGTTGGCGGCTGTGCTCGGGTCGATTGCGTCGGGTGGAAGGTTGTTGATGAGGGTGCTGGTCAGTTGTTCTTGGGTGACTTTGCCCCAGCGGCGGTGGGGAGGTAGCTGGATGCGGTGTTGCTCTGTGGTTTTCTTATAGGTGAAATGGACACAGTGATGGTCAGTCCAGTGGAGTTCGGAGGTGTGGCTGAAGGAAATGTGGTTGCTAGAGGTGAAGAGGGGGTCAAGGGTGTGACCGGCGATGTGGGTAGGTGTGTTGACTAGCTGGCGGAGACCGAGGTTGAGGAGGTTGGAGGTCAGTGACGCGGTGTTGCCGTCGTTGGCATTTTCCAGATGGTAGTTCAGATCTCCCAGGAGGATGTAATCCGGGGAAGCGAGGGCGTGGGTGCTTGCAAGGTCGGCGATGGTGTCGTTGAAGGGGGCTCTTGGTCCTGGAGGGCGGTAAATGAGGGTTCCTCTGAGGGTCGTGTTGGGGTCCGTGTGGATCTGGAAGTGGAGGTGTTCGGCTGTCCTGAGGGTGTCGTCCGAGTGGGTGTGGATTTTGAGGGTAGCTTTGTGAGCGATGGCTATTCCGCCGCCGATTCCGTTGGTTCGATCTCTTCTGGTGATTTTGTAGCCGTCCGGTATGGCGATGGCGATGTCCGGAGACGAGGAGTCGTTCCACCAGGTTTCGGTCAGGAAAGCCACGTCAGGAGCAGTGGTGTCGAGCAAATCCCAGAGCTCGATGGCGTGTTTTCGTGCGGAGCGGGTGTTGATGAGGATGCAGTTCAGGTGGTTGGGGTTGGATGTTTTCGTAGTTGGATTGGTCGTTCTGATGCAGGAGAAGTTGCAGGAACGGCAGGAAAAAGGTCCTTTAGTGTGCTTCGGGGATGCCCGGTAGCATTCAGTGGAGGGGCCAGGGTTGAAGGCGCGGAGTTCGTTGATCGAGTAGCGGATGCGGGGGGTGCGAGGGCCAGGGGGTGTGGCGCTGGGCGCGGTCCAGGCGCGGACGGGCGAGGCGCGCCAGCGGCGCGCACGCGCAGCGCCAGCCATTAAGAAGGGAGGGGGGAGGGAGGAGCAGCTGGGAGGCGGGAGGTGGGAGGGAGCGGCAAATGGGGGCGCGAGGGGGGCGGGGCCGCAGGGAGGCAGCGGCAGGGAACGGGGAGCGCACAAGGGGCAAAACACTGAAAACGAGCAAAATACAAGCAGTTACAATAAGAAAAGCACACAATCAGAAAAACAATAATGGCACAATATACGATCGGGGAGACAGCAATCAGGGGGGCACAAAGGGGGCAGAAGCGCCGGCGGCGAGGCGCTGGAAAAAGCGAAAAAAAAGAAAAACACTTACGGGACGGCGGAAAGCGGCACACGGGTCAAGTGAAGCTAGTCAGAGCCCACTAGACCCCAGGGATGAGGCGCAGGAGGATGCCTGCGGGTGGAGGAGGGCCTCGAACACGCAAACAGCAGGGTGGTCAGGGGACAGAGGCAGGAGGCAGCAGGTTGGTGCTGCGGTCGTGGGGGGCGAGCTCAGGACCTGAAACAGGTCAGAGGTCGCTCACTCGCGACGCGCAGCGCCAGCCATTAAGAAGGGAGGGGGGAGGGAGGAGCAGCTGGGAGGCGGGAGGGAGCGGCAAAAGGGGGCGCGAGGGGGGCGGGGCCGCAGGGAGGCAGCGGCAGGGAACGGGGAGCGCACAAGGGGCAAAACACTGAAAACGAGCAAAATACAAGCAGTTACAATAAGAAAAGCACACAATCAGAAAAACAATAATGGCACAATATACGATCGGGGAGACAGCAATCAGGGGGGCACAAAGGGGGCAGAAGCGCCGGCGGCGAGGCGCTGGAAAAAGCGAAAAAAACGAAAAACACTTACGGGACGGCGGAAAGCGGCACACAGGTCAAGTGAAGCTAGTCAGAGCCCACTAGACCCCAGGGATGAGGCGCAGGAGGATGCCTGCGGGTGGTGGAGGGCCTCGAACACGCAAACAGCAGCGTGGTCAGGGGACAGAGTCAGGAGGTTGGTGCTGCGGTCGTGGGGGGCGAGCTCAGGACCTGAAACAGGTCAGAGGTCGCTCACTCGCGACGCGCAGCGCCAGTCATTAAGAAGGGAGGGGGGAGGGAGGAGCAGCTGGGAGGCGGGAGGCGGGAGGGAGCGGCAAATGGGGGCGCGAGGGGGGCGGGGCCGCAGGGAGGCAGCGGCAGGGAACGGGGAGCGCACAAGGGGCAAAACACTGAAAACGAGCAAAATACAAGCAGTTACAATAAGAAAAGCACACAATCAGAAAAACAATAATGGCACAATATACGATCGGGGAGACAGCAATCAGGGGGGCACAAAGGGGGCAGAAGCGCCGGCGGCGAGGCGCTGGAAAAAGTGAAAAAAACGAAAAACACTTACGGGACGGCGGAAAGCGGCACACGGGTCAAGTGAAGCTAGTCAGAGCCCACTAGACCCCAGGGATGAGGCGCAGGAGGATGCCTGCGGGTGGAGGAGGGCCTCGAACACGCAAACAGCAGCGTGGTCAGGGGACAGAGGCAGGAGGCAGCAGGTTGGTGCTGCGGTCGTGGGGGGCGAGCTCAGGACCTGAAACAGGTCAGAGGTCGCTCACTCGCGACGCGCAGCGCCAGCCATTAAGAAGGGAGGGGGGAGGGAGGAGCAGCTGGGAGGCGGGAGGCGGGAGGGAGCGGCAAATGGGGGCGCGAGGGGGGCGGGGCCGCAGGGAGGCAGCGGCAGGGAACGGGGAGCGCACAAGGGGCAAAACACTGAAAACGAGCAAAATACAAGCAGTTACAATAAGAAAAGCACACAATCAGAAAAACAATAATGGCACAATATACGATCGGGGAGACAGCAATCAGGGGGGCACAAAGGGGGCAGAAGCGCCGGCGGCGCCGACACTGAGTCACATTTGGCCGGGATGACCCATATTTAATAGAATACGACTCACTCCTGTGTTGGAGCCGGCGCTAATTTTGCTGCTGAGCGCCAACACAGCTACCCTTGCGTCATGGTCCAAGGATTGCTGCATTGCGTGGGAGATTGTTTTTGTGCAAGAAGGGACACCTTCCTGCACAAAAATAATCTTCAATGGCGATTTGCTATTTCTATGTGTGCTGCAGAATGCGACACACATAGAAAGAGCAAAAAAACAGAAAAATTAAAGCACTTCTCCTGGCTGCGCCATGCTAACTCCACCCTCTGGGTGGCGTTAGATTTTGGCGCTGCCTCAGGTTTACGAAAACTCATAAATCTGGTGCAGCGTCAAAATGCAATGGGTGTTGCTGTGGCATGCCCACAGCAACACCCATTGCACGGCCATCCACGCAAAGTGCTCTGTGTGATGGGGCTGTATTTACAAGGTGGTGTTTAGCCACAAAAAGCGGTTTAACGACATCTTGTAAACATGGCGCAGTGCATAGCACCACCGGAGCATCACTAAAAGTGACGCTCTGGTGGCGATAGGGCATTTTAAATCTAACCCTAGGTTTCTATGGCTGCGTCATTTTAACACCTGCTATAAGCAGGCATTAAAAAGGACTCCGAAAGGGCGCAGTGAAATCTGTTAAACTTAATTGCACCATTTTTTCGGGCTTCCTAGTGCCTGAAAGCCCCCTTGCATACATTATACCTAGCACAGGCATAATGTGGCGCAAGGGTTTGCAAAGTGGCGCAATGCAAGCACAATACTTGCATTGCACAACTTTGTCTATATGGCGCATGGGAAATGCCTCCATATCAACACAATTACATCAAAGAAATTACACAAATGTGGCGCTATGGGTATCATAAATATGCCCCTTTGTGTTTCCTTGGCCAGATACATTGACGTGCATTCCTTAGATGGGCAGGTTCAAATGGTCTAAGTAAAAAAAAAAAGTATGGGAACTGTTGCGCAGAACACAAAGCCGTGGCAGTAGGGGTGCCGATGACACTGTGTGGGCTCAGTGTGGACAGTGTGGATAGTAAAAGGCATGAAGCTAAGGAGCACATAAAAAAACAACAACTACCGGTTGCAGAAGGCAAAGCGCTGTTAAAAAACACTAACCTTAACGTGACACAATGACATGTGTTTTTCTGGTAACTTACCTAACAAGCAGCCACTGTTTTCACATTCCTGGAGGTTATAAAATGTGATACAGAGTAGTGGAGAAGGTGCCAGTGATGACCTTTCAAAAGTGTATGTGCACATGAAAATGCTAATATTCAAATATGTGCACTCATCCGGAACAAAGGGGCTTGCTAACAAGCCATATCCAGCAAAAAAGGAAGGCCCAGGAATGGGGGCCCTGGGATAAGCGAACTTTGCAGCCGCATTCCACCGGTTATAATTACTGCAAGACAGTGTGTGTCTGAAATTATATGATATAAACTGTAGGGACAGATTCCCACTGATGAAAAACGTATGGGAACAACAACCCCACTAGTTCCCACCCATTTCGACCCCAGGCAAGCACTGACAGGCTATGAGCATCATCACTTATTTAGATTGGTAAGAAGAGTACCAGTGCTTCCCAATAGTATGTAGGTACTTTGGTATAGTGACTACTTGAGCTTCTAACTATGCATTTCAAACACTTACAAATAGTGCAACAACAAAATACGTTGCCGTGTAAAAGAATCTAAAAATGTAAGTGTCCGGCTAATCTCTAATTTTCTGGGCACTAAACATCACAGAGACATGGGAGTTTGTACTCTGTGACACAGATGTCTCTGACTGCTTCCAAGAGTCAAATCTGAGACCTTTAGGACTTTTATTACCACTTGTATGATATCAAGACTCATTTAAAATGAGGTATATTTTGAATCGCTGCACCCACAAGCGCAGAGATACGGCCCTTTTGTACTATAAACATCCCTCCCACAGGAGCCAGCAGGGACCGGTAGCCAGCCATGTAGCAGCTTACTGAAAATATACTATTTGTAAGTACAAAAGAGATTCGCAACAGTAAATTGTATACTCCTTTTTACAACTCTCTTCATCCCTTTTAAGTCTGGTGTTAGTGAAGACCTTTTGATTTCAGTAAAATTGTATGTGCTTCATACGTATTGAAAGGGGTTTTCAGCCAGCCCTCCTCGTCCACTGATCTGTGTTTGTATCATTCATATTTCTATTTCAACCCACTACAACTATTCAGCATGTGGCAATGGGCGAGCCCAATACATGCATTGGCTACCTTCACTGTGAGTGGCAGCATTCTAATGTTTCACAAGGAGCACATCCACACAAAACGTCGTGCACTTTAGTGCCACTGACTACTACGACAATGTGCACTTTTCAGACAAAAAATATATACATTTCAGTGTTTTTTTTCGCTTTGTTTTGTTAATGTAGGTGAGGGTCAAACAGTTTTCACAACAATGTTTTAAATAAACTGTAGCAAAACAAAACAAGCATTGAAAAATCTAAAAGGCTGACAGCCAATGCTAGACCGACTGACTTTGTCAAATCTTCCCCTTGAATTAAGGACTTTGCCTTCAGAGGCAGCTTTTCACTGGAAACTTGGCTTTTTTCTGATTGACAGTGGGTTTTCCAGTTCAGGCTCCCTGTTGTGGGACATCCTCGGCGCTGGGACACTCTGTTGCGTAGCCGTGCACTCTACAAACCCTCTCATTTATTCATTTGTAAAGTTTTTAACGTAAAATTTTACTAGATTCATAAAATATAACTATGGAATAATCATTAAGTAAGGAATGCATTACAAGTGAAATGAAATAAGTCAACATAAATATATAAGAAAAAGGGAGAGAAAGAAAGGACGAGAAGGGGTGGGGAAGACATAAACGGTTCATGTGAACTATTGTCCGATTAAGTTATAAGGAACAGTTAATAATATAGGTAATGGTAGAAAATATTTTTCAAACATGGAAAATCAAGGATGTTGAAGTACTTCTTGTGCATCAGGAGAAGGTGCGTTCGAAGCATTGGCATATTTTTTTTTTAGGAAAGATGTAACTGGGCTCCACAACTCATTTCTTTTTAGGACAAGGAATAAAGGTTGGATATAAGCTGTGTCTAGTCTGTGAATGTGACAGACTGCATACTACCACACTTTGAATGATAGCTGATTGAGATCTTTCCAAAGAGCTGTGATCAGCCGGAAGGCCACTGCTAATAACAAGTATAATATCTTAACATTTAATAAAACATCTGCCCAGTCATCTGATACACTCCACAAAAATACATTAGCTATGGAAAGGGACACGTGTGAATCAAAGATGAATTAATTTGCTTCCAAACTTTCAACCAAAATTTAGAGACAGAAGGGCATTAGAAAAGTAAGGGGCCTATTTATACTTGTTTTGCGCTGAATTTGCATCATTTCTTTTTACACAAATTCGGAGCAAAACGAACTCCATATTTATACTTTGGGGCTAGACCCGTCTAGCGCCAAATTTATGGAGTTAAAGTAATTTTTGGGACGTGGAAACCTACTTTGCGTCGATGAGATGCAAAGTAGGCGTTCCAAGCAAAAAATGAGTCTATGGCCTCAGCGCCATATTTATTCCCTGTGCTAAAATCACGCATGGGATTTTTTAACATCAGGGCAGGCGTTAGGGGACCTGTGGGCCTATTTCCATGGTGGAACACCATGGAATAAGCCCACAGGAGCCCTTCCCAGTCCCCTGGGACACCCCCAACCACACCAGAGGGACAGAGGAGGATAGGGGACACCATCCCAGGTATGTAGAGGTAAGTATAGGTAAGTATAGGTAAGTATTTGTTTAAAAAGTGCCATTGGGGCCCTGAAATGGGCCCCCCTACACGGCACTGGGTGCAATGGCCATGCCCAGGGGACCCTGGTCTCCTGTGCTGGCCATTGGGTTGGTGGGCATGACTCCTGTCTTTTCTAAGACAGGAGTCATGTGGTATGGATGGTTTTGTGTCAGAAAATGACTCTAGGCAGGTTAGAGTCATTTTTTTTTTACTCCAACCTGCCTAACGTCATTTTTTGGTGCAAACCCCCATTCTTCCATACCGCCAGCCCCACCCGACTAACGTCATTTGTTTTACGCTAGCCAACCCTTTGCACTGGCTTGCACCATTCCATAAATATGGTGCCTGGCTGGTGCACAGAAATGGTGCAAGCCAGTGCTAAACTTTTTGGTGCAAAACTGCGTTAGTGCAGTTTTCCACCAAAAAGTATAAATCAGGGCCTAAGTGTTTTGGGTCAGCATGGTGTGTTGAACATGTCCAGAAAATGTCTGGTATTTCTGAATTAATTTTGTGGCACGATAAAGGGGGGAAGAGTATTCTATTATAAAGGTAAATCAATGTTTGTGTTGTGTTTGCTGCGTGGGATGATTTCCTTATTTCAATCTATCCAATGTAATTTCTAGCCCTCGATCCCATGATATCTCAGTTTCAGTTTTAGATCTATTGTTGGAAGTATGATGCAGGTGGGAATATATATGCCTTTGGATTAGTATGTAGGAGATAGGCAAGGGATGTGTTGCAGGGATGGCGCAAATAAGTACGCAAGACTGCGTCTGATGCTCTGATAGCGGTTATTTTATTGGTTACATAAGGTGATAATTAAGAAAATGGTGGCTTCTTGGGTAGTTCATGCAATATCTGTACGTCTTGTCCTGGTGGTGGTTCACAGTCTTCTTCTCATTCTCTCTCTCTCTTCCTTCAGGTCTCTCGGGAACCACATGTGGAAACAAGAAGAAGAGCCTCGGTAAGTGCTTGTATTTTCATTTGTTATACTGTCTGGCTTTCCCTCTTCTGCTGCTGTCTCTTTCTTGTCTCTTTTCTTCTTTTCTATCTGCACTTCTCCTGTGCTTTCCCTTTCTGACAGGAGGTTGCCTTTGCTTTTCTTTCCGTTTCTCTTTCTGCTCTTCTCTGGATGTCTCTAGGGCACTATATAAGTACCTGTCTTTTTTTCTGACTTTTCTTTTTCTCCCTATCAATACCGCTTTCTTGGTATCCCTTTCTTCCCCTTCTCTGATCATCCCCTCACCTCCCCGTCTCATTTGTGATTATAGTGCAGCCCCCCCTTCACCTTTCCCGTGTCGTTTATTGTTACTGTGCAGCCCCCTTTCCCTCCAGTCCCTCTTTAGTGATTCTCCTCCCGTCCTCCCTACCCCCGTCCCAGTCACTATCATGCACCTGGTGATGCCACGCTTCTCCAGAAGCGTGGCGGGCTAATGGATTCTGCTTCCCGGAGTCTGGTTCTTCTTCTGTCCCTGAGAGGGACAACCGCCGTCCGGTTCTTCACACTCTTCTTGTCCCCGATTGGGACACACGGCTCCTCGGTCTCCTGGGTTTCTCCGTCCTCCTGGTCGCGCTTTCGTCTCCACTCCTCCGTCTTCCTCCTCGATTGCCGCGCTCCCTTGGAAACCCGACGTCTGGTTTCTTAAGCGTCCGTCTTCCCGCCACAACCTCCTTGTCACGCCTGGATTGGCGTGTAGTCTGAGGACTTCTGGGTCCTCAGTGGCAGCGTCAGCACCAGTAGTGGACTCGTGCGGGCCGGCCTAGCCCGGTCCGTCTGAGACACTCCCCCTAAAGAGCGGCAGTAGATGACGCTCAGGGTCCGGATAGCGAGACAAGAAGTCAGAGTTCGTCATTTGGTTGCCAGGTGAGTGGCTGATCTGGAAGGAGAAAGGTTGCAATGAAAGAAACCATTGTAGGACCCGGGAATTAGTATCTTTGTAGCGGGCAAGCCATGTGTGTGGTGAGTGATCCGTGACCAGGGTGAATGTCCGACCAGTGAGATAGTACCGGAGCACTTCCACGGCCCATTTAATGGCTAAGCATTCTTTCTCGATTGTGGGGTAGTGGATTTCCCTAGGGAGGAGCTTCTGACTAATATACAATATCGGATGTATGTGCCCGTCATCTTGAGGCTGGGATAACACTGCCCCAAGCCCCACATCTGAGGCATCTGTTTGTAACAGGAACGGTTTCTGGAAATCGGGACAGCCTAACACTGGATCTTCAGTCAAGGCGTTTCGTAGTCATTCAAAACTGTGTCGTTCAGTCCCAGATAGAGAGGGAAGTATTTTGGGACAGGAATTCTTAAGAAGGTTTGTAAGGGGTTCTGCTACTGTGGAAAACTGAGGGATAAACCGTCTATAGTACCCAACTAACCCGAGGAATGCCCTTATATCTTTCTTTGTTCGGGGCAGAGGTATTTTTGTGATAGCATCTATTTTTTCAATTTGTGGACGGACCTGACCTTCTCCCAAGACGTATCTTAGGTACTTGATTTTGGTGTATCCCAACCTACATTTTTCGGGGTTGGCTGTGAGATGGGCTTCTCTTAGTGCTTGCAAAACCTTCCCCAATTGTTGTAAGTGTTCCTCTCAGGTGTTACTATATATGACTATATCGTCCAGATATGCAGCCGCATATCGCTGATGGGGCCGCAAAATCCTATCCATAAGTCGCTGGAAAGTGTCGGGGCCCCGTGAAGCCTGAAAGGGAGGACTGTGAACTGATACAGACCAGATGGGGCTGCGAATGCAGTTTTTTCTCTATCTTCTCTTTTCAATGGGATTTGCCAATACCCTTTTGTAAGGTCTAGGGTGGACATAAAACGGGCTTGGCCTAGTCTCATCAATGCAGGGCATTTGGTAGGCAACAAAGTGCGTTAACTCATTAACTCGTCTATAGTCTACACAGAAACGAGTCTCCCGTCGGGTTTTGGTACCAACACCACGGGGGGACACCAAGGGCTGTTGGAGGGTTCAATAATACCAGACTCAAGCATAGAATGGACCTCTTGTTCGATAAATGCTTTTTTCGCTTCTGGGATATGATAAGGCCGTTGTCTGGAGATTTTGTCTATTTTCGTTTGTATCTGCTGGTCTACTAGCTGTGTTCAACCAGGTTGTTTGGAAAAGACATCGTGGTACTGCTCTATCACGTGTGTGAGTTGTCTCTGATAGGGTTCTGGGAGGGTAGAGTTCGTCTGGGGAAAAGGACATTCCTTAGAGATATTCGTGGGAAACGAAAGATACAGTATTTCTTCTGTGACCACATTTGTAATATAATGAATGGGTTGTTCGCCCGTGGGTTCCTGCCATTTTTTACGAAGATTTATATGGTGTATCTGTTCTCTACCTTGCCCGAGGGGAATAGCCAATTTATATGTGGTGGGATTTATTTGTGCGATAACCTCATATGGACCTTTCCATCTAGCCAATAGCTTGTTTTCACAACTGGGAAGTAGGACTAATGCCTTGTCTCCTACTTGTAGACTGCGGAACACGCTTTTGGCATCATACCATTGCTTCTGTTTACTTTGGGATTCTCTTAGTGTTTTGTGGGCTTCTTCCCACACGGTGTGAAGTTGTCCCTTAACTCCTGTGTATAGGTCAACAAATCTTTTGCTTCCTCCTCTGTTTCCTCCCATTGTTCGGCCAACATCTCGAGAAGAGTCCGGGGTTGTCGCCTGAACAATAATTCGAAGGGGCTATGTCCTAGTGAGGTCTGAACGTGTGTGCGAACAGCATACAGTACGAGAGGCAATTTATTTTCCCAATCTTTACCCCCTTCGGAGATACTCTTCCTGAGGAGGGATTTGATTGTCCTTTAATACCTCTCCACTAAACTGTCCGTTTGAGGGTGGTACACCGATGTTCTTATCTGCTTTATCCCCAGAGTTTTGCTCACTTCTGCCATTAGTCTGGACATAAAAGGGGTTCCCTGGTCGGTTAGTATTTCTTTGGGAAACCCACCAGGGAAAATAAATCAATCAGTGCTTGGGCAATGACTTTGGTGTGTATGCTAGGAAGGGGAATGGCTTCTGGGTATCGGGTGGCATAGTCCACTAATATCAGGACGTATTGACGTCCCCGACTAGAAGGGGTAAGGGGCCCAATGAGATCCATACCCACTCTCGAAAATGGGGTCTCAATGACTGGTAAAGGCTGGAGCGGAACTGGTGGGTGTGAGGATGGGTTAAACAATTGACATTTAGGACAGTCAGAACAGTGTTTACGTGTTTCCCCGAATACCCCGGGCCAATAAAACCGACGGAGTACTGCCTCCTCTGTTTTTTCCCTACCAAGGTGTCCCTCCCCTTTATCCCCATGTGCTAGATATAGGACCTGTTGTCGGTGACTTCTGGGAACTACCAACTGTTTCTGTTGCTCTCTCTCTGAATTTGGTACTCTGTATAACAGGTGGTTTTGTATTATAAAATACGGACCTACCGCCTGTTCTTCTGGGTTTAGGGCTCGTTGCCATGCATTTTTCAGGGAGGGGTCGTCTCTTTGATTCTGCCGAAACTCCCCTGGAATGGTACATACCCGACTGGCCATTCCTGAAGTAGGCTTTGCCTCATTATTGTTCTTTTGGGCATAGTTTTGTCTCTGAATCCTTTTTTGTCGTTTACTGAGGGATGTCTTTGGGGTTCGACTTATTCCTTCACCTGCCTGAAGGGTACTTCTTCCCACCAAGTCTTGAGGGTGTGTTCCTGCCCTGCTTGGGTTAAGAGGGTGGAGAAGTCTCTATAGTCTGTTCCAATGATGATATCTTCCTCAAGGTGGGGAAGTATTCCCACTTTTAGGGTCTCAGTCACTTCCCTCCACTTAAGGTGGATTATAGCTACTGGGTAGTATCTTTGATCCCCATGCACACATGCTATTAAGACCTGTGCCTGGGGTATCTCTTGCCCGTGTAATACTAAGTCCTGTCTTATCACACTCTGGCTACACCAGGAATCGACCAACGCGGTTCTTTCAACTCCATTGAGGATGAGAGGGAGAGTATAAGTCAGTTTGTCTCCTCCTGCCCAGAAGACTCTCCCTTTTGCTACCCCAATCTCCATGGGTTCTTCAGTATCCTTTTTATGGGGACAATATCGAGCATATGCCCCCATTCAGAGCAGTGGAAACACTGAGGCCGGGTGGTTGGGTAGTTAGTATTTGATGGTGGGTTAGGCATGGTACGTTCCTGGCCATGCACTAACATTGGTCGTTTGGAAGTTCCTCTCCCGACAGTCGGGCGCACAGAGGAAGGGACTGGATGTCTGCTGGAGGTGGCCCTGAAATCAGGTCCCCTATGGTATGCGCAAGCGATGTCTATAGTAGTTTCATTAGTTAAGCCCGGGTGTTGTCTAACCCAGTTACGGGTGGTACTGGGTAAAGCGTCCAAATACTGTTCCAACACTACAGTATCAAATAATTCTTCCTGGGTTTTCTCATCTCGCCGCCGCATCCTGAACCCTATAGTAGAGGGTGCGCGGGTTCTCTTGCTGTTGCCACTTGGTTTGGCGGAATCGGGAGCGGTAATTTTCGCTGTCCAGCCCTACCCGTTCCAGGATGGTTTTCTTAATCTCTTTATAGGGGAGAGTTCCACTGGGGTTGATGGCTTGATAGGTGGCCTGTAAATGCCCTGTGAGTAGCGGTGCGATATATTGTCCCCACTTTTCTTCTGGCCAGCTTGCAGTACTAGCGACTCTCTCAAAGTTGGTGAAAAAGGAATCCTGGTCTTCATGTTCCTCGTACCTTTGTAGGACGCTGCTAGGTACGTTTGGATGTACCTTCGTATGTGCAATAGTGTCTGTGAGCTTCCCAAGGGCGGTTTCGTGCACGAGTTGATTGTTCGCCATTATTGTGGCTTGGCTTTTGAGAGCAGTCTGTAGGGCTTCCCGTTCTTCTCTGGCTTCCTTCATTTGCTGTTCCCACATCAGTTGAAGGTGACGCTGACCCTCCGCCAACTGTGCGATTCCGTCAGCCATGGAGGGTTTCTCCTCCATTCCGTCGTGTTTCAATTCCCACTTCTGACACCACTTGTTGCAGGGATGGCACAAATAAGTACGCAAGGCTGCATCTGATGCTCTGATAGCGGTTATTTTATTGGTTACATATGGTGATAATTAAGAAAATTGTGGCTTCTTGGGTAGTTCATGCAATATCTGTACGTATTGTCCTGGTGGTGGTTCACAGTCTTCTTCTCATTCTCTCTCTCTCTCTCTCTCTCTCTTCTTTCAGGTCTCTCAGGAAGCACATGTGGAAACTAGACGAAGAGCCTCGGTAAGTGCTTGTATTTTCATTTGTTATACTGTCTGGCTTTCCCTCTTCTGCTGCTGTCTCTTTCTTGTCTCTTTTCTTCATTTCTATCTTTACTTCTCCTGTGCTTTCCCTTTCTGACAGGAGGTTGCCTTTGCTTTTCTTTCTGTTTCTCTTTCTGCTCTTCTCTGGATGTCTCTAGGGCACTTTGCAAGTACCTGTCTTTTTTTCTGATTTTTCTTTTTCTCCCGATCAATACCGCTTTCTTAGTATCCCTTTCTTACCCCTCTCTGATCATCCCCTCACCTCCCGTCTCATTTGTGATTATAGTGCAGCCCGCCCCTTCAAATTTCCTTGTGTCGTTTATTGTTACTGTGCAGCCCCCTTTCCCTCCAGTCCCTCTTTAGTGATTCTCCTCCCGTCCTCCCTACCCCCGTCCCAGTCACTATCATGCACCTGGTGATGCCATGCTTCTCCAGAAGCGTGGCGGGCTAATGAATTCTGCTTCCCGGAGTCTGGTTCTTCTTCTGTCCCTGAGCGGGACAACCGCTGTCCGGTTCTTCACACTCCTCTTGTCCCCGATTGGGACACACAGCTACTCGGTCTCCTGGGTTTCTCCGTCCTCCTGGTCGTGCTTTCGTCTCCACTCCTCCGTCTTCCTCCTCGATCGCCGCGCTCCCTTGGAAACGCGACGTCAGGTTTCTTAAGCGTCCGTCTTCCCGCCACGACCTTCTTGTCACGTCTGGATTGGCGTGTAGTCCGAGGACTTCCGGGTCCTCAGTGGCACCGTCAGCACCAGTAGTGGACTCGTGCGGGCCGGCCCAGTCCGGCCTGTCACAGGATGCTATAAGCTTGATGTGGTATTAGGAGCATATTTAAAAGTATTATATGCTATAATTACACTACTTTGTAAAAGTGGAAATGTATGTTGGAATGAGGGTGGAAATCCAAAAATATTTGGGCCTGGGGATAAGAAATGGGATATTCTTGACTTAAAATTAGGCTAACCCATATAAGTCCCCTGTCTCTCCAGGATTTTCAATATATGGGTTTAAAGTGTTAACTGGACAAACTTATTACGCCACATAGTAGATTGGAGGAACGCATGAAGGTCATTAAGAACATATGGTATAATAGAATCAATTAGTCTATGGATGTTTATAAATATAGGAGTGGTTACCTTGTGAGGCTTACGTGTAAATGTTAAGTATTCTTTAAAGGAGCAAGATGATATAAAGTTGTGTTCTAAGTCAACCCGTAGTAGTCAGTATTCTAAGGAGGATGCAGTCCAATGTTTGGATTGTCTCAATAAAAATGTTTTATGATATTTTGAGAAGTCAGGAAAGTTTACTCCACCATCATTTTTGGAGCGTTTCAATTTTGCTAAAGACATACCTGGGCATTTTTTATTCCGTAGAAAAGAGAAGAGTATTGAATATATTTTGGTGAAAAACGTAAGACGGATTTATAGTAGAAAATTGGAAATGGTATAGAGGATAGTGGGTACTAACATCATTTTTATTGTATCCAAACATCCCCACCACAAGAGATATAAGAGATGTCAGCAATTATAAAGTGAGGTAAATTTATTAAGACATTTATCCATATTCAGAGGAATCGATGTTTTGATGGATGAAGTGAAATGAAGCCCTAGATACTTAGGGCCAGATGTAGCAAAGGTTTTTGCCCATTCTGTGTCTATGGTAAAAAGTGTTTGTACATATGGCCCTTAGGCCGGTATTTATACTTTTTTAGCGCCGCATTTGCGCCGCTTTTTGACGCAAAAACGGCACAAAGATACAAAATACAATTTATAATTTTTTAGCGCCGCATTTGCGCTGTTTTTTGACGCAAAAATGGCGCAAAGTTACAAAATACAATTGTATTTTGTAACTTTGTGCCGTTTTTGCGTCAAAAAGCGGCCAAATGCGGCGCTAAAAAAGTATAAATATGGGCCTTAATTTGTTGAGGTTTACAATTGAACTTAGAAAAGAAGATATGAAATCCTGTTTAAAAGTAAACTTATTTGGAGGTAATATTTCACATTTATCATTACTTGATTTATAAGCAGATACAGTGGCATAGGATGTCACCTTAGTTGAGAAAACAGGAATGAAGGATTGAGGGGACAACATAAAAAGTAAAATATCATCAGCATATGCAGCCATGTTAATTTGGTGGTTGTTATATGAAAAACCATGCAAAGTGAGTTTTGCGTAAGTCAGCTTAAAAATGGTTCTAGGGCAAGATTAAAGAGGAAAGGGGAAGAGGACATTCCTGAAGCACTCACCTATATAGAGTGAAAGAAGGGGAAGTCAATCCATTTGTAAAGACAGCAGCTCAAGAGGAGGTATGAGGAAGTGAGATGAGGTTAATTATTTTGGGACCAAATCCAAACCAATGAAGGGTATGAAATAAAAATTCCCAGTTTACATGATCAAAAGCCTTCTCAGCATCCAAGGCTATTGCTGCTTAATGTTCATTAATATTTGTGGTTTTTGAGAGAACTTTAAAGAGCAATCAGGTGTTATCTGAAATGTATCTTCCTTTGACAAAACCTGATTGTTCCTTTTCTATCAGTTTAGGGTGGAGGGGTTCTAAACGCAAGGCTAATGCTTTTGAAAAGATTTTATAGTTGATACTAACCAAAAACATAGGTCTGTAGTTTTTATAATATTGCAGCTCTTTTCCTTCATTTGGAATAACGCATATAAGGGCATCTCAAAAGGAGTCTGATGATGTAGAAGAGTAAGTGAATAATCCAATAAGAGTAAGCAGTTTAGGGTGAAACAATTTAGAAAAATGTATTTAAAATTCTACTGTTAGACCTCTGGCCCGGGAGCTTTATTTTTTTAAAAGTGAGTAGCTTTGTTTGTGTGATATTTGATTCTTAAAGGGAAAAGTCCAACTGTGACAAAGGAGGTTTACGTATAGAGGATAAATAATGAAGAATTTCAGATTCAGAGGGAGAATGTTCTGATGTCTATTCATTTATATAAAAATGCTTGAATTGTGTTAGGATTTCGGAGTCCTTATGATGCTGAGTATTTTTCTTGTCCATAATTGATTCTATGTGTAATTTCTGTAACTTGATTTTGAGATCATATCAAGAAATGGGTGAACCAGGTAAAGGAGGATGTAAATGTGAATCACCAACTGAGGGCCATATTTATACTTTTCGACGCACAACTGCGCCAACGCAGTTGTGCGTCAAAAAATCTAACGCCGGCTAACGCCATTCTGAAGCGCCATGCGGGTGCCATATTTATTCAATGACGTTAGCCGGCGTTAGCGGGCGGAGCTGCCTGGTGTGCGTGAAAAAAAATGACGTACACCAGGCAGCGCCGGTGTAGGGGAATATGGAGCTTGGGCGCCAAAAAATGGGGCAAGTCAGGCTGAGGCAAAATTTTCGCCTCAACCCGATTTGCGCCAGTTTTTTTGACTCCCAACCCCCATTGAAAGGCCCCCCTATGCCACAAAAAAAAAAAAAAAAAATGACTTACCTGAACTTACCTTATGTTCCCTGGGATGGGTCCCTCCATCCTTAGGCGTCCTCCTGGGGTGGGCAAGGGTGACAGGGGGGGTCCCTGGGGGCATGGGAGGGCACCTCTGGGCTCCTTCCTAGCCCACAGGTCCCTTAACGCCTGCCCTGACCAGGCGCTAAAAAACTATGCAAAAGCGGCTGGACGTCAATTTTTTGGACCCGCCCACTCCTGGGCGTCATTTTTGCCCGGGAGTGTAAATACGGCGCACATGCCTCGGAGTCAATTTTTTAGACGGGAACGCCTACCTTGCATATCATTAACACAAAGTAAGTGTCCACGCAAAAAAATGACGCAAACTCCATGGACTTTGGCGCTAGACGCGTCTAGCGCCAGAGTATAAATATGGAGTTCATTTTGCGTCGAATTTGCGTAAAAAAAAAAAGACGCAAATCCGGCGCAAACGGAGTATAAATATGCCCCTATGTTTGTAGAAACGTTTTGAGGCTATCATAACAACATCAGAAAAAGAATAATAAGATATTAGAACCAGTCAACAGCATAGGAGGATACTTCATCGTAACATGTTTTCAAGATTTAGTAGGTAAGAAAACATCCATGTTAACGGTTTAACACGAGTAAAAAAAAACTTTCAATCGACTGGGATCTTCATGCATTGTTGTTTTATTTTTATGGGTGACTTTGACGTTGATCTGCAGTATTTTTTTCATAATCCTGAGTAAAGTCAAGATTACATCCAGCCAATGAGATGTGTTTCATTTGCTTCACCGCTGAAAGAACTTGTGGTAGCTCAGTATATTCCAGGAAATAAAGAATGACTCCTCTGTGGCTTCTTGAGGTGGATGTTCTAGTAGAAGGATGAACTAATCTGTGAGCTCGTGGAACGTTAAGAGATGCGCTGTCTGATAAATTAAGAAGTTTAGGAAGAAAACTTTTAAAGAAATTGATAGGATTAGATCCCTCTGTCACCTCCGGGAGACCGTAAATTCACAGGTTATTCCTTCTGCTGTGGTTTTTGAGATCTTCAACATACTTTTGTAGGTTGAGAACTTGTGACTGAAGAGTATTCACTAGGATGGAGGATTCACTGAGTTTTGTAATTTGATGCTCCGCAGCATTTATCCTCTCCTCTTTATGAGACCACCACTGATCACCAGGAGATTGTAGTTTGGTATTTGTTTCCTCCATAAAATGACATAAGGATACTCGGCTCGGGTCAGGGCACGCAGCGTTGAGACACGCCGCACCCCCAGTCTCTCTTGCAGCATCCGAGGCCCCAAATTGGGCATGGGGCCTCGTTTCTTTCTAGAGCGGCACACTTTCTGGCATATCTAACCTCTCCCCCACTCACCTGCTATTGTTGTCCTTTCTTTCTGTCTCCCTCATTTGCCCCCTTTATGTTTTTCCTTCTTTCCCATTATTCCCCTCTCCTCCCAGCATGCATTGGTTCCCTACTCTCTATGGCTCCTTGTCCATTACTTTCTATCTGTTTTTCCCTATCTAATATGGTGTCCTTGCACTTCCTGTTGGTCGCTTCCGTTTTTTGGGTATTTAGGGCTGTGATTCTTTCCCTCCTTGCACTGCAACACTTTCTGTTTGGATGGTGTCTTTGCTCCTTCTTCCTTGTGTCTGATACTGGTTACTCATCTGTTCCAGTGTTTTCCTGTTCCTGTTTGATCTTATGTTTACTTATTGATTTTTGCTCCTGTTCCAGGAAATTTCCTTTTTGAGGTTTCTTCCCCTTTTTAGTTTTTTTTTCCCTCTGGCACTACTTCTGAAGGACACAGACTGCTCTTGGTGTTTCTATCACCTGCAGCACCATGGCTACCAGAAAGAGTCGCCCCTGCCTGGGCCAAGGCCGAACATTCAGGAACAAGAACCTCGCCACTCGTTCAGCGGACTCCAGGTTCAAGCAACGCGTAAGTCGTGACAGATTGCAGCGCCCAATACACCGGACTTCCTCTAACACCATGGATGATACAGTGGTGGTTACTGCAGATCCTGATCAGTCCCTTCTGCCAATCATTCAGCAACAGGCTCAGGAACTGCAACAATTACGCAACGAGAATGCTGCCTTACGACAAGCTTTGGCTTTCCGCAGTACAGATGTTCCTACCGTTTCCACCTCAACTCCTCGCTACTCCGGTGAACCAACAAAACTGCGAGAGTTCTTAGATGCATTGACTGTTTACTTTGCCTTCCGACCCACACAATTTTCTCACGACAAGACAAAGGTGGGTTATCTTATCAGTGCCCTATCCGGTCCTGCCTTGGCCTGGGCGACTCCGATGGTATCATTCAATGACCCAGTATTGTCTGATTATCCAGCCTTTGTGAATCGGTTTAAACAGATGTTTAGTCATCCAGAATTGGAGGCCTCTGCTGAAGAAGCACTGTGTGATATCCAACAAAGCTCTCAAGATGTCCTCCAATATATTACATGCTTTCGACGGCTTGCGGCCGAGACAACCTGGGTTGAGCGAACTCTGGTTACTTTATTTCGTAAAGGGCTAAAGGAGGAGATCAAAGACGAGTTAGTGCACTCCACCCGAGTTGAAGATCTTCGCGGTCTGATGGATTTAGCTCTTTCCATCGAATATCGTCTCCAAGAACGACGTTTGGAAAAAAGAAGAAACAGAGGACCTTCCCAGCCAAGTACCTCACGTGTCTTTTTGCACCGTCCGGAGGAACCTCGCCCTCCCGTCAGAGAAACCGAAGGTGAACCTATGCAGGTGGATACTACTCGTGGCCCACTTTCTGTCAGTGAGCGGGAAGAAAGATGTAAAAAAGGATTGTGCCTGTATTGTGTTGCTGCCGGTCACATGCTTCGTATATGCCCCGTTCATCCTCTAAGGCCATCGGGAAACGCCACTTCCCGTCCTCTGTAAGAAGGGAGGGGACGGGATCATCTGCTATACCTTCCATCAGTTCTTTCGAGGACAATGCCACTACTTTGTTTATGCTTCCTGTGACTCTGCAGTTACCTGACAGTCGTGAGGAGAGAACAATGGCCTTACTTGATTGTGGTGCTAGTGGCATTTATATGGATAAGTCTTGGGCCACAACACAACAAATACCAACACGACCCAAAGAAGTTCCAGAACAAGTACACACAGTGGATGGGTCCTTAAAATCCTCTGGTCCAGTCAATACTACTACCCTGATTCTAAGTTTACAATTTGGGAACCACCAAGAACACGTCTCCTTTGACTTAATATCATCTCCCAATCATACTATAATCTTAGGGATTCCGTGGTTCATAAGACATAATCCTTATATAAATTGGGAAACCAGACTATTTCCTTGTCCTCACAATTTTGTCATGAAAATTGTTTTGCCTCAGACACGTACTGGTCACCCAAGAAATTGATGCCTACTGAACTGACTACAGGTTGTTCCATCAATCCAGTCCAAGGAGTCCCCGATCACTGTCTAGAATTTCAAGATGTATTCCAAAAACTATCCAGACCTGTTTTGCCCCCACATCGAGATTATGATTGTACAATTCCCCTGGAACCTGGGGCGATCGTTCCCTTTGGGAGAATGTATTCTCTCACGGAAACTGAAAGGAAGTTCTCAAAGATTATCTCCAAGAAAATCTGCACAGCTGTCTTATTGTAACATCTTCCTCTCCGGCAGGGGTTCCTCTCTTTTTTGTACCCAAGAAGGCTAAAGATCTTCGTCCCTGTCTGGATTTTCGTGGTTTAAATAAGATCGCTATAAAAGACTGTTATCCTTTAGCCCTCATCAAAGATATTCTGGAGGAAGTTAGAGGGGCTCAACGATTTACCAATTTAGATCTTTCGTGGAGTTTACCACCTTTTGCGCATCAAAGAAGGAGATGAGTGGAAGACTGCCTTTCGAACTCCATTTGGTCATTATGAATACAGAGTTATGCCTTTTGGCCTCACTAATGCCCCCTCAATTTTACAACGATTTATGGACTCTGTGTTTTCTGATCTCTTTGAACCATTTAGTAGTAATCTACTTAGACGATATCCTTATATATTCTAGACGTCCTGAACTTCATTCTACACACGTTAAACAAGTCGTCCAAAGACTCAGGCAACATCGACTGTCCTGTAAACCAGAGAAATGTGAGTTTGATAAGACCAAAGTCAAATATTTGGGTTATCACCTTAGTCCCACTGGAATAGCTATGGATCCGGAAAAGGTACAAGCCATCCTAGACTGGCCTTCCCCTTCCTCCATCAAGGAGACTCAATGTTTTCTAGGACTGGCCAACTTTTATCAACAGTTTATTTTAGATTTTGCAGAACAGACCAGTCACATTACTCAAACATTAAAGAAGGAGAATTTATGCAATGGATTTGTCTGGACAAAGGCGGCTGAAACAGCTTTTCAAAGTCTAAAAAAGGCCTTCACTCAAGCACCGATACTGAGACATCCAGATACCAACAAACAATTTGTGGTTGTCACTGATGCTTCCGAAAGAGCCATCCGAGCAGTCTTACCCCAACAACAAGATGATGATGGTCTAGAACGTCATGTGTTTTATCTGTCTCATGTATTCTCTGTGTCTGAACAACATTACTCAGTATTGGAAAGGGAGTTATTAGCCCTGCCAATTGTGGAGACAATTCATTATAGGTTCCAAAGAGATCTTCGAGGTGAGAACGGACCATCGTAATCTACAATGTTTACGTAACTTTCAATGCCAGAATATTCGTCAGGCTTGTTGGGCCTTTTTCTTTAGTCAGTACAACTTCTATGTCACCTACATTCCTGGATCCCAAAACATACTGGTCGATGCTCTGTCTCGCCGTTATCCAGATTGTACTCCTACCCCATCACAATATCTACTTGAGCCCAGCAAGATCATCGGTGTAGCTCAATCATTCCTGGATGAGGTTCAACTGGAATATTCCAACCTTTCTGAACAAGAAAACTGGAGAACTTAAACCCCCTAATACGTAAACAGAAGGGATATTATTATCATAGGAACCTGTTGTTCCTCCCTACAAGAGTACGAGAAAAGGTGCTGCAGATATGCCATGATTCTCCGGTTGCTGGTCATAGAGGCATCAAGGCCACGCAGGAATGAATCTCGCGATCTTTCTGGTGGCCTACTTGGAAATCGGATGTCGTAAATTATGTACAGGCCTGTTCCATATGTGCCGAAGTAAAGATACCCCGTACCAGACCAGCGGGATTACTGCAACCGTTACCCGTTCCACCTGCTCCCTGGCACACCATTTCTACCGATTTCATGTGTTCACTACCTCCATCAGCAGGAAATCGGGTTATCATGGTGACGATAGATTCCTTTACGAAAATAGCTCACTTCACTGCCCTGAAGAAATTACCTACCTCTCAAGAGCTAAGTCAGATATTCATCCATCATATTTTTCATCTACATGGATTCCCACACAGCATTGTATCAGACAGGGGACCTCAGTACATCTCCCGGTTTTGGAAACATTTCTGTAAGATCCTGAATATCAATATAGCATTGTCATCTGGTTTCTATCCCCAAACCAATGGGCAAACCGAACGTCTCAACCAAGGACTAGAGCAGTACTTTCGCTGCTTTTGTAATTCTACTCAGAGTAACTGGAACACTTACCTTCCTATCGCTGAATTCTCTTACAACAACACTTTCCATAGTGCCTCCAAGGTCACCCCCTTTTTCTGTTCCTATGGCTATCATCCTACCTCTTTTCCTACTACTCCTCAGTCTACCTCTTCTCTTCCTGCTGTCACCTCATTTTCCAAACGACTTCAAAAGATCCATAGATTGATTCGATCTAACTTGCTGGACACTAAGAGATACATGAAGAGAATGGCAGATAAGAAGTGCAGGGTTGCTCCAGTATATCACATCCAGGATAAAGTCTGTCTTTTTTCAAAATTTCTGCCTTTGCGACTCTCTCAGAACAAGTTTACACCTCGTTACTACGGTCCTTTCCGTATTCTTCAGCTGATTAATCCTGTCACTGTCCGTCTTCACTTACCTCGTACCTGGAAAATCCATCCAGTCTTTCATGTTTCCCAGCTCAAACCCTATATGCCTGATCCTTTCTCCCGACCGTTTCCTTGTACTCCTCCCTTGTTGGTGAATGATAAACCAGAATATGAGGTACAGGAAATTTGTGACTCTCGTGTCTTTTGCTCCTGTTCCAGGAAATTTCCTTTTTGATGGTTTTTCCCCTTTTTAGGTTTTTTTTCCCTCTGGCACTACTTCTGAAGGAAACGGGCTGCCCTTGGCGTTTCTATCGCCTGCAGCACCGTGGCTACCAGAAAGAGTCGCCCCTACCTGGGCCAAGGCCGAACATTCAGGAAGAAGAACCTCGCCACTCGTTCAGCGGACTCCAGGTTCAAGCAACGCATAAGTCGTGACACTAATCTCATCCAGCTGAAGATCCGTTTATACAAGAGGAGATGATTTTGCAGGGGAAGGTGGGTATTTTTTCAGTCTTTTTGTTGAAGACTTATTGGAGGTTAGGTGTGATGAAGTTGGAGTAGAAGTAGCAGATGACGCAGAGGAAGTACTTCTTGATGATGAAGCACAATGGTCTGCCATTGTGATGTGTTGTTGGACCAAAGTAGGATGTTTGAAATATTTAACAGGTGTGGTCTTTAGAGGCTGTTTAAGTTTTGCAAGCTTGCCCATGTACCAAGCTAAATAGCGATATTTTGATTAAAAAACTAGCAAATTATAAGTGATAGGAAATTCTTGCATATCCCAGATAGAAGGAAAAAAGGTAACAAAGCACCATTGACACGCTGCCTCCTCTCATTAGCTATTCTTGTCCAGGTTTAGCCAATAAGAGAGGACTTTCCCTCATATACAGAGAGCATGTTTCCATTTACTTTGCACCAGGAATGCAGTCTTGCTTCTCCACCTATATGGTGCACAAACAATCAGTGGAATCTTAGTTTCTGTGCATATTTATCACACAAGCAAAGTCTCTTGGTTTGTTTTGGTCATGTTAAACTCTTTATGTCCATCACACTTTAGAATTAGAAAAAATACCTCTAACTTGCAACTTTATATTTTATCAACATTTGACTTGATGTATCTTCTGCAGTCATTTGCTCTTTACTTGTTGTTGATATATTTTAAAATATCTGTAAAGTTTATTCATAAGAATTCCAATCCTGTGTGAGTTGGAAAACGCTTGAAATACTACAGCCTTCTCTTTCCACTCTCTGTACCCAATGAGGGCTGTAAGCTAGTTGCAAAATCACTCACTTTCCAGTATCCAAAAGTAAAATTTAATCTCAGTGTTCAGAAAAAGAACCAGCAGGTTGCCAGAAAATATTGCCTGGCATTTTAACTCTGTGTTTAAATGCCAGCAAACAGTACATGCCACAAGAAGTAAACAAAATAAAAGGCCTCTCCATTGATCTTTCTCTTTATGAAGTTCTGGGGTGCAACAGTGCCTCTCACACCCCTAGTTCAGGGCGTCCTTGCTAGGTAAAGTGAGACAGAGTGTTTTATTAGTAAACTATCATGTAAGACAACATGGAATAAGGAAAAGCAACTCCCTACACATGAGCCACTGTCATTAAAGCTTGCCATAAGCGCATATTTCAGTGTACACATGATCGAAGCATGCAGTGCAAGTGTAACTTCGAGCTTCCAGATCAGATAGAATGACATTTAACTCATCTAAAAGCTGTAATAGTTTACCTTGAATAGGAAATGCTTTTGCCATACTTAAGCACAGTGAGAGTTCTACTATACTAATCAATGCATATTCCTACAGGCTTTGCCAGAGCACTGCCATTTGATCACAAAAAACAGAAACTACCTTTGTCGCACCCTCATATCTGAGCATTTCTTCTGTTTTAACATAGCCAGAGTTGTTTTTATTCATGTTGACATTATGGTGACATTATGGGCCTCATTTACAAGATTTTGACGCATTGCCATTGATGTGTCAGATTTCTTGTGCTTCCCTCACATCCCCTAAAGACACCATGAATGCACTGTATTTACAATACAGAGCTCAACTGTGCACGTTTTCACAGATGTGTTAGATATTTTGATGCATCTGCTCACGCAAAACTCATGTATTGCTGGAGTAGTATCGTTTAACTGATGCAGCTCCAGCAATGTGAGGAGACTCCCATAGGAAAAAGCCATGCATCAAATCTAAACTTGCTCTGAGCAAGCAGTAAAATTTTGATGAAGTGAAGAAATGTTGTAAATTTGATGTGTCAGTTCTGCGTGGCTTTTCTCGTGGGAACGCCTACACAGCATGCATTTTACCTGATGCAGGTATAATGTGATGCAGGGCTTTACAAACTGATATATTGGGCCCAATGAATCAGGTTGTAAATATGGAGCAATGTAGTGCACTGCTAGTTCCACCGATGCACAAAGCAAAAGACACAGTGGTGGCACAAAGGGCTTGTAAATGGAGCCCTAAGTGTTGAACTGGATCCTCTCTGCAGGTCAATCTCTGCCTTTTTACCACAATAGTCCACTCCTAGGGTGCTCTAAAAGCTGCAAACATATTTTCCTCACAAGAGACAGCAGTATTGCCAGCGTCATGCTTAGTGCAGATTCCAAGAATATATGTGGTTTGTGTGGGAGGGATTACCACAATATATCACATTTTTTATTTCCTTTACATTCAGGATTGTGGAGAGATGCCATCAGGAGGGTTGTTTATAGACCCAAACACTTTGTGAAGAGTACAAGGGGTGACAGGTTTCTTGGCTGGTGTGAACCACACAGGATTCACATTCAGGACCACATTTATGGGGATTCGGTACAGGGCAGCACAGCAAACCATCTTACTGTGTCCTACGTCAAATTTAAATGACAGGAATGCACTGTATCTATGGTATATGGCGCAATCCTGTCCTTTCCCCCTGCACTGGCACTGTTTTGACAGCCTAGATCCAACACAGGTACCCTTGCGTGGTCCAAGGGTGTCCACGTTGTAGGCAGGATTGTATTTGTTCAGGAAAGGGCACCTTCATGCACAAAAACAATCCTGGAAGGCTTTTTCCTCTTTCTTTCTGCAGCACACACTTAGAAAGAGGAAACAAAACGAGGAAAAATAAAGATCATTCTCCATGTTGAGTGTCCCTTAGGGGGGTGTAAGGTTTTGGCTCTTGTAAATCTGTGGCTGTGTCCAAATCCATGGATGTTGCATGCAAAAATCCACTGCAATGCCCATGGAACACCTTCCTGGTGAAGAGTAAGGCAATTCAGTGATTTGCCCTGTCTTGCATTACTCCATTTCTATGATGCCATCCAAAGGCCTTATAGATATGGTTGAAAGGTTTGCGCTGCTGCTGCGTCACTAAAAGTAACACAACAGCAGAGCCAGCCTCTCATAAATATGCCCTTCAGTTTGTATCAGTACTAGGCTGCATAAAATGCCTAAGGCACACTCTGGAGCCCTGCTTCACACCAGGAATACTCAAATGAGCATACCATGGGGTTGATTTTGTCAGTGGTTTTGGTTTCCTGGCAAGTTTTCAATATCAGACTCTAATGGAGTTCTGCCTCTCCTGATGAGCTGTTGTTTCTAGAAGATGAAAAAGGCAATTAATGGTATTGTGAAATCTTTACAAACCAGTCAATAACCTGGGCACTGGTACAGCTTTGCATAGGAAAAAGGACAGAGAGAAAAGTAACATTTCTGTTTTCTTCCATTGTAAAGATTTGATTTCTGATTATAGGATTTAAAAAGCTCATTGCTACCCGGTCAGGATTTCCTGGCGCTAGGTGAACCGTAAAGGAACCTTTTCTCAGAGCCTCAAGTAAGAGAAAAATTCATCAGGGCCAATTTGAATTGTTTATGGAATCAACTCTCTGTTGAGCAGCTGCGCAATTGAGGAGGAAGGGAGTTCCACCGATTGGAAGCGAAATACTTGAATGGAGCATCCACCTGACCTAGCCTGGTTGAAATGTGGGACCTCAGCCAGGCAACGATGGGAAGAACCAAGAACTGTGGTAGGTTAATATGGTGAGACCAAGCAATGGAGATAAACCAGGCCTACATCAGTAAGAGCTCTGTAAACAAAGTAGAGCAATTTAAACTGAATGTGCTTGCCAACTGTGAGCCAGTGGAGAGCCCTAAGTTGGGTAGAGACGTGAGAGTGCTTGGGCAAATGTTCCAAGAGGTCTGAATAATCTGTAGTTGGTGAATAAGGGCTTTATTGACTCACATGTGCTGTACATATCAGTAATTCAAGGGAGATATAATCACAACCTGGACAACGGTTTTCTGTTTATTTACAGGGAGTGACCAAAGAAACTTCCTTAAACAACCTTGAAGGCCAAAGCAACCAGTTGTCGACATGTTGATCTGACGATCAAACTTGAACTGATTATCAAGTCATATGCCCAAACTTTTAACACCTAAATTGAAGCTGGTACTGGAATAAATCTGTTGCTTACAATTGAGGTCCCCAAAGAGGAGGCTGATTGCTGACCATCAGAATTTCCATTTTGATGCCATTTAATTTTAGACAATTATGCCTATCCACTATGGACTCAACATAGTTCAGGAACAGATACCTTGTACCTTTCCATCTTTAATTTAGATTATCTTTTGTTTAATGCAATCACCTCTGTAGATGACGTTTTTTGTTGGTGTGATAACAGCTCATGGTATGCCCTTCTTCAGGTTGTTGAGCTGCAGTGGAGCGAGGGAAGTGCAGCAAGTCCTCTGTCAGTGATGGTTTCACCATAACAGATGTTGCTGTGGCCTCCTCTGTGCTCCCTTCTGTTGGGATGCAAGTACTGGAGCTGAGGTCTTTTTATGGATCCCGTTTACTGGAACATTGATTGCAACAAATAACATGTATTACCTGACAATATTCATAAGTGTATGCTGCTGCTTCACCACTGTCTATTTTCAAATGAGGGGATACAGTCTACTGAAAAGAAGAATCATGTTTTCTTTGATCCAACCCTGCAGGCAGAAAAAGATGTAGAGGAGGTACGTACTGTATCAGGGCTGATCTGTAGTCCATAATTTCAGAGGCATTTACTGCAGCTATGACAGCTCCGAGCCTCATGCTAAAAGGTTGATACTCAATTCCATTGAGATTGATGACTTAGGGCCTGATTAACAGTTTGGCCAAGGGGTTACTACATCACAATGGTGACGAATATCCTGTTCACCGAAATATAATTCCCTTAGGATATGATGGGATTTATATTTCGGTGGACTGGATATCTGTCACCGTTGTGACAGAGTAATCCCTCAGTCAAACTCTAAATCATGCCCTTAGACTTAGGGCTGTATTTATACTTTTTGGCGCACAACTGCGCCAACGCAGTTGTGCGTCAAAAAATTTAACGCCGGCTAACGCCATTCCAAAGCGCCATGCGGGCGCCTTATTTATGAAATGACGTTAGCCGGCGGAGCTGCCTGGTGTGCGTAAAAAAAAATGACTTACACCAGGCAGCGCCGGCGTAGGGGAAAATGGAGCTTGGGCGTAAAAAAATGGGGCAAGTCAGGCTGAGGCAAAATTTTCGCCTCAACCCGATTAGCGCCATTTTTTTTTACTCCCAACCCCCATTTAAATGACTCCTGTCTTAGCAAAGACAGGAGTCATGCCCCCTTGCCCAATGGCCATGCCCAGGGGACTTATGTCCCCTGGGCATGGTCATTGGGCATAGTGGCATGTAGGGGGGCACAAATCAGGCCCCCCTATGCCACCCAAAAAAAATTAAAAAATACTTACCTGAACTTACCTTAAGTTCCCTGGGATGGGTCCCTCCATCGTTGGGCGTCCTCCTGGGCTGGGCAAGGGTGGCATGGGGTGTCCCTGGGGGCATGGGAGGGCACCTCTGGGCTCCTTCCGAGCCCACAGGTCCCTTAACGCCTGCCCTGACCAGGCGTTAAAAAATGACGCAAAAGCGGCTGGACGTCATTTTTTTTTACCCGCCAACTCCCGGGTGTCATTTTTGCCCGGGAGTGTAAATACGGCGCACATGCCTCGGAGTCAATTGTTAGAAGGGAACGCCTACCTTGCATATCATTAACGCAAGGAAGGTGTCCACGCTAAAAAATGACGCAAACTCCAAGACGGGTCTAACGCCAAAGTATAAATATGGAGTTAGTTTTGCGTCGGATTTGCGTAAAAAAAAACGACGCTAATCCGGCGCAAACAGAGTATAAATATGCCCCTTAGTCCCCTGTCCTTGGGTCAAGTATATGCAAGGCACACAGATGCAGAATTTGCTTTCTCATATCCAAAAGATATAGGCATTTCTAGCACCTGCTGATGAGATCTCTGATAACATTTACTAACGGTATGACACTCCTTCTGCTAATTCTTTCCCTTTTCACTGCATTCTTGAGGTAAGCCTCCTGACAGAGTGGACAGGCACATATAAATCTGTCTTTCTTTGTTTTCTATGCCTGTGCTACTTGTTGCTTAAATTCTGAAGGTTAACTTCATCCTTACGAGCATGGCATCCACTTCTTTAGTGGATTTCTAGGAATTCTTCCCATTTGGCTCTTGTTGGATGGGTTCTTAAAGAAGTCTTATACTGCATCTCATTTCTTTAGCTGAGTAAGTGCATAGGCTATTTATTCTGCACATTCGTTAAATGACTTCTATATGCTGGCTGACTGTCTTCAGAATGGGATAGCCATAAGTCTTCGTTAGCCAGTATGGATCAGCTCTTGGAAGATACTTCATATGATCTGTTCTGGTCCTCTGCAACTCCCTCATGGTTTCTCTAACATCTATGGATGAAGATCTGAAAACTGAAAGGAGAATGCTCTTATTAATCATCTGCCTTGTCTTGGTCTGAAGCTGTATGGTCCACAACTGAACCACCTTTTCCAGAAAATGGCTGATGAAAAGAACTTCCTCCAACCCTTGCAAGCAGCACTTTTACACTCTTGGTCCTTCCTGCACAGGCAAGCCGCAAAGAGAATTATTGAAATCATTGTCCCTTTCATCAACAGGCCTGGGTGCCTTGCTAGTTGACAAATTCTAGCACCCAGTGCCACCTCAGCAGCAGCCTGTGAACGCCAGATTGCACAGATCTGAAAAATGATGTAGTGAGAGGCTGCCTCCATCTATTCTTTGTTGCCTGATCACACCTAATTCCAGACACTTGATTCCTGTCCATTGCTGTAACTTCCTTTCCAAGGCAAACTATGTTTACAGTTCCTCAATGGATTTCTTTCTGACATTACCTTGCCTCAATGTGAAGCTAGCTGAAAGTACAGGGCCTCAAGGCATCAATGACAGCTTTGGTTTTTCAGGCCTGTCCTCACTTCAAGCCTTTGGTACTTCACCTCCTTTCTCATTAGGTTCCAAATTATGAGGATTATTGAACTCTGGTTCCAATTATAACAGAGATTCACCATGCTTTGGAGTGATGGCTGGTCCCTAAGAAATTACAATGGGGGAGTGTCTCCCATTTCTCTGCAATACCTCCTTTGACTTCAACACATTGCTTGGGAAATAAAAGGGTGGATTTGCAACAGTGGAGCCACCTCAGGGAAGGAGCACGTTCCATTCAGATCTTAACCACTGGAAGTAGTTTGGAGACTGGTGTGGTGAGAAGTTTGTGCTCCCTGAACTTATGACACTTTTCTGTTTCTCAAATTTCACTGCAATGGTTTTCTAAAAGCGCTGGTTCCACCTTCCTTTGGTGCACAAAGGGATGCTGTTTGCAGCTTTTAGGACTCCTGGCATTCTGTAGCTGAAACTTGTCATTGGCAGCCCATTTGCATAGAAGCTTCTGTTTCGGGAAGCCTCTAATTCCTGTTCCCTTCCTCCATATGTTATTTCATCTTTTCCTCAAAAGTTACTAGGTCCTCCTTTTGAGCTTCCTGAACCTGCTTCGTTTTAGAGGTTATCAAGTGAAGTGGCCTTTTTGATCCCTATGACATTGCTCAGAAAGCTTTTTTCCTGACTGGGGGGGATCGGTGGCCTGACTTTTTACTTCAAAGCATTTTCTTGTTCCATGTATCCCAGAACATTATTTTTTATGTTTGATCCTGGGTCTTTGTGAAGTTTCCCCATTTCTATGGATGTTCTTATGGCATTGTTAATTTATTTGGACAGACTACAGGGGTTCCTTGATTCAGATGCTTTGTTTGTTCCGGATGGTCCTGCCTGTATAGGCAAAAACTGTAGTGGTTATCGTAAGTCAGTTGAATTGTTTGGCCATCTCTCAAGTCTTTAAAGGCCTCATTTACAAGGCCCGTCATGAAGGGAGGCGCAGCAAGCGTCTTGCTGCACTGCCCTGTGCCACCGGGAAAAGGCAGAAATGCACTGTATCTACAAGATATGGGTAATTTCTGTCCTCTCCTTTTGGGCTGGCACACAAATTGCTCCCATGCCCCAATGCAGGCACCCTTGCACCATGGTGCAAGGGTGAATTGTGGGGATGATTATTTTTGTGCAGGAAACAATCCTACACAAAAACAATCATAAGAGGTTATTTCCTCTTTCTATGTGTGATGTTGAATGAAAGAGAAAAAAAAGGGGTGAAATAAAGCTATTTCTCCCCGTTGTGTCACTCTTACGCCACCCCTGAGGTGGCGTAGGAATCTGACATATTCCCAGACTTGTACATCTTGAAATGCGCCAGATTGCTTTGGTTCCATGGGTGTTGCGTGGGAACATCCATGGCCCGCCCCTTTCACGCAGTGTTATGAGTGAAAGGGGTCCATATTTACAAGGCCATGAAAAGACATGCAAGGTGGCTTTGTATGGCTTTGTAAATATGGGCTGGCACACTGCCCCACCGGTGCATCAAACAAAATGACACTCTGGTTGCGCAGTGTGCCACTAGTGTCTTATAAATAAGGCCCTAAATGTTTTGGAAAGTTGGCTTCTGCCAGGGTTCAAGTACATTTCACTAGGGGGTGGCAGCATCCTCAGCAGAGACTAATGGATTACCCTTACCTAAAATCTATTGAGATGTTTGACGGGCTCACTCCAGTACACTTATGTCCCACAATTATCTGGCTCTGAGAGCCTCTAATGGGGCTTATTTTAGTACTGGTGGGGTACTTGCAGATTCTCTGTAATTAACGTTTTTTAAATGTGGTTGGAGCATTCATACAGTTCTTGCAGTTACTCTTGACATGATACATATTCACATAGGTAAGGGCTGGGATGAGGAAGGTGAACAAAGGTGTACTGTTTCAATTGCTTTATCAGTAATGGCCATTGACAAATCAAGATGAACACCCATGGCTGCTGCCCCATGATCAAGATTGTCCTCAATGAATTCAGTGACCTCCAAGAGGGCATATTCCTTACAGTAACATGCATGGAAGTAAGACTGAGTATCATGAAGCAGGTGATTATGTTTCGAAAACTGTAGAGTTGTCGGTTGACCAGCTTCTCCTACAGTTTGGAAGCAGCAGGCAAAAGAGGAATAGGCCTGAAGTTGCTATGCAGCTTTGGGGTCAGCATTAGCTTTCTTCAGCAAAGGTAGAAGTAAGGGCTGCTTCCAACTCTGTAGCGCTATAGCTGCTCTAGCAAGGCAGTCATCAATTTATTAACAATGTGATTGATCAGGGGAGCAGCAAGTTTAAGAACATCCAGAGGGCATGGGCCAGGAGGTGACACTCATTTGCAGCTGGCCAGTAGAACATCCGAGTCCTCTAGGAAAATGGGCTCAAAATTGGTCAGCAGTGGGCCAGGAGAAATACTCCCTCCTGTGTTGTCACAAATCATTTGAATTTTATTTTAAAACATGTCAGAAAGTTCCCCGCACATAATTGCAAATAGAATCAGGTCATTTTGTGAGGCATTGGTGGACAAAAAAGCATTCACCAACCTGAAAATTTCACAGGGTTTATTAGTGGTGGTGACAATAGAGGACAAAATAAACACTTTTTGCGCCTTCCATACCACTTTATGGAAATTATTCAGAGCTTTTTTGTCAATTGATTTGTCTTCTAAGTTGAATGATTTCCTCCACCTGCATTCAAGATTCTTACAGTGTGACATTTCTTCTTTTAAATCGGCCATGAACTCATGAGCTGAGGGTTTTGATATTTGTTGAGATAGTTTTTAAAGGAGGAATACGGTCAAGGGCTGAGGAAAGCCAGTTATTCACTCTGACCGGGTCAAGGCATACTGCTCCTGAAAGTTTGAGGGAGGTTGCTTGTAGTGCCTCTGAGAGCAGCAGTTCAGAAACTTGACTCCATGGCCTAGAGACTTTCTGAAAGGACATCTGCTGTTTCTTGTGGCACACCATAATAATTTTGAATGGTACCAAGGGGTGATCTGACCAATTTAGGTAAGAACTGGATCTATATGAATATTCAAAGAATAAAAAAAAAAAAGGTCCAGCCTATGGCCAGCCTTAAGGGCAGGCCCAAACGTATGTTTGACTAAGTTAAATCTCTCAGGAGTTGAAAGGAAATGTTTGGCCGTAGAGCAATTAGGATCATCAGTGTGCAAGTTAAAGTACCCTAGCAGCAGGAAGCTTGAGTGTAAAATAGATAGTAAGCCTATCATGCCCATTTATAGGCTAAGAGATTCAGATGAACAGTTAGAAGGTCTGTAAACTAGTAGCCCGAGACCGTAAAGTAGGGAGCAAAAGTGATTACAAAAGAGGGACCCTCAATAATAATTGCAGGTTTAGAAACAGATTGCTGGTAGGGATCTCTGTATACTAGAGCCAACCCACCACCCTGTTTGTCCTCAGAGTTTATATGCAGGATTGATAATCCAGCCGGAATGGATAGGGCAACATCCAAGGAAGAGGAGTCCTAAAGTTTCTCATGCACACATGCAGAACAGTTACAGGAGAGGTATCATCAGCAGTGGAAGCTTCCCCAACATACACAGCAATGAAAAATGCAACGCTTCACGGGTTGGACTAACACTGCCTGTCCCCCTCATCACAGCATTGAAATTCATCACACATAATTAATAGCTCCTTGTGTCTCAGATACAGTGTTAATTGCTCAAGGCCCTCACGCAGTTTAAACCAGCTGTCAGTGTCTTAGGCAGTGAAAAGTCAAAGGCAGGTGTACCAGTTACCATGGATACAGCAGTCAGGCACTTGGCCAAGCCTATTTCACCTCATGGGTGAAAGGACAGCCCCTTGTAATACGGGCCCTCTGTGTTGAGAATGGGCTACCATGCAGCGAGCAGGAAGTCATAAGCATCGTTTTGACTGTTTCCTGAGCAGACTGTGATCATGAAGTTTAGGGATTATCATAGCGGCCATGTTTGCACCCGGATGCCGTCACCCGTCAGCATTTAAAAGTAGGTTTGAAGCTACATCCTGAAGGCTCGAGACATGGGCCCTGACACAGCCCGACATGACCAGAGTCAGCTCGTGCAGCTTAAGTCCCGCTGCTTTGTCTCATTGGTCAAGTAGGTGAATGAAGCTCTTTGGCTGCAGCACTCCAACAGCCCTATGTTTGCCTGTGTTAGCGCGTCGAACCTTAATAAGTAAACTTACAAGAGGAAGCAAATAGGTCGATGAACCTTTCGACTTGTTTAAGATGTTCTTGCCATAGCTCCAGTACATAAACAATAATCAATACCCAATAATCAATAATCATTAGTCAAAAATCAATAATCAATGGAGTCAGTAATTGTCACACACTATGGGGGTCATTCCGACCCTGGCAGTCATGGACCGCCAGGGCCGGGGACCGCGGATGCACCGCCAACAGGCTGGCGGTGCATCCAGGCCAACCGCCGCGGTCAGAAAAGGGAAACCGATGGTTTCCTGCCGGTTTTCCCCTGGCCTGAGGAATCCTCCATGGCGGCGCTGCAGGCAGCGCCGCCATGGGGATTCCGACCCCCTTACCGCCAGCCTGGTTCTGGCGGTTTTGACCGCCAGAACCTGGCTGGCGGTAACGGGTGTCGTGGGGCCCCCTAACAGGGCCCCACCAAGATTTTCAGTGTCTGCATAGCAGACACAGAAAATCGTGACGGGTGCAACTGCACCCGTCGCACCCTTTCCACTCTGCCGGCTCCATTCGGAGCCGGCATCCTCGTGGAAGGGGGTTTCCCGCTGGGTGGGCGGGCGGCCTTCTGGCGGTCGCCCGCCCACCCAGCGGGAAACTCAGAATTACCGCGGCGGTCTTTTGACCGCGCAGCGGTATTCTGACAGCGGGACGTTGGCGGGCGGCCTCCGCCGCCCGCCAAAGTCAGAATGACCCCCTATGACTTTTCAGCCATGAAAAACCACACCTTTAGTAAAGTTTAGTAAGTTTATTTCCCTTATATTAACAATGCTAAAGTCAAGTAGATTAATCTCAAAATCAAATGAAACATATATAAGAACAATACTGGTTGACCAGAGTGACAGAAGAAACACAATCTAATCAAAGCCTGAATAACACATTCTAAGGCAATGGTGCAAATCAAAAGCAGAGTCAGCTGCAATAAAGATATGTGATACAGAGAATTCAGCAAGATAACTCGTCAAACATTTGTAAATTCGTCAGTCGTCATGTGAATTACCTCATCTAACCCAGATTAGCATCAGCATGGTGGGCATCATGCAAAACAATTTTAAAAACACAAATGTAGAAAAAACATCTTGCTAGGGGCACTATCAAGATCGCGCAGTTGGTACCTAGAAAGAAAAGGCATAAAATGGATAACAGTCACATCGTCATATCTATTTATCCACGGTATGGGTCAGCAAACAGAATCAGTCTTCATCCTTAGGTCATCAATCGATCAGCAAAGCATCAAGCTCTCAGTCAAAGAGTATGAGCCCAATGACAGAATCTCGAATCTCTTCTAAAATCTCTTCTTCTCCCAAAGTCACTCTAGATCTCTGGTCTCATCATCTGCCTAATTTTCCTCTGTTGTGTTGTTATATCAAAGTCACTTAACTATCCCCTAATTCCCTATTGGTCAGTTAATTGGACGTTTATACACTACCCAATAATATTTCAACACCAAATCTATGAATTCTAATATTTCGCTTTTCACACAAAGTTGATTGGTCTACTTTACGATGTCCTCATCATCTGGCTTGTCAGGTAACAATATTGTTGCCTCTTCATCTCCAGTCAGTGTCTTCATTGTTTGCATCCTGGGAAAGTACATCTCACAAACATTACACAAATATTTTTACATTGCTAGGAACATCGTCTCATGTCTGTTGGTTCTCACAGAAAACTTCGGTTAAGCACTTTTAACAAGACAATGGACATTTCACAGTTTAGTTTACTCTGTCAGCACTTTATTAAATGTAAGAAATACAGTTTCTGCATGAGGCCTGGCAAAACTAGGCAAAGACACTTGCTAAGATAAGGCCTACATGTAATAAGCTAGAGCATACTTTATAACCCTAAATATGACATATTACTACATTAATCTAATACATTTTCAATATTTCATAAGTAATAATCATTAATTAGTACATTTCGTGAACAGTGATGGACATTTTCCAAGGTCACATTTTCATACGGGTGCATTATTTTTCTACGTTATTCATTTTCTACATGATTCATTATTCAAAATACACAACACTCATTAACTATTTCTAGTTAAGACACCTGCTTCAGCAAACCCTCCTCTGATGACTAAATGTGTCATCACACCAGTTACCACCCACACTTTTATATTTAAATTTCTTCAAAATGTTGTCCCTGTAAATTCTTTCCCTTTTCTTTTCTTCCTTCCTCTGATTATTCTTAGACTTCTTCAATGTAATTCTGTTACATAATTTGCATAACCCCCATATCCCAAAGAGACAACCCACAATAATTAGTATTCCCTGTATTATTTTCAATAGTACCCCATTCCAAACGCTACTAAGCCAATTTCCCACTGAAGCAAACCCCTTACCAACCTTTTCCCAAACACCTGGTTCTTTTAATGCTTTCAAATCACTACTTGCATTAGTCAGATTAGTAAGTAAGTCTCTTATCTCTTTACTATTGTCAGGAATGTATGAGCAACAATGCCTAGAGTTAATCATTTTACAGACTCCGCCATCCTTCGCTAAAAGAATGTCTAAAGCAAGACGATTTTGAAGAGTCATAACTCTACCCGCAGCTAATTCAGTATCTATCAGGAGTATAGCCTCTGAAAAATGTGTCAGCATGTTATCCACAATTCAGCATGACTCCCACTGAAGGAATCACTGCACAAAATATATCTCCCACTATCACAGAAGAGGACTCTCTCCTCTGTCTTTTATGATGTAAGTCAGTCACCTTTGGAAACTTTTTCAAATCCTCCTTCTGGTAAATCTTTGGGAAAACTATCTCCAAATATCATGCCCCATACCATTCAACATAAATGTCCATTTACTCTGAAACAAAAACACATGCCTGCATTCACTCGTACCCACAAATAAAGTGTCAGTGCGCGATTTTGGCCTGTATATACAAAGCTTCCCTATGTGTAGTGAATCTAAAGCTAGTTTCCCTTGTGGTTTAATTGCAGTATAAGTATAATCATTCTTGTAAGTCCTTTTCTCTAAGCCCTTTTCTAATTTCTTCTTTAACACCTTTCTTCTACCATCAGTATGACCTAAGAAGCTCTTCTCTAAAGGTGTAAGCAAGCATGTCAGGTTGTGTTTATGCGCATATGTTGTGCCAAACTTCAATGTAGGTTCAAAGAATCCTCTAACTAACCCTATGGGGGTTATTGCAACTTTGGAGGAGGTGTTAAACCGTCCCAAAAGTGACGGTAAAGTGGCGGATATACCACCAGCCGTATTACGAGTCCATTATATCCCATGGAACTCGTAATACGGCTGGTGGTATATCCGTCACTTTTGGGACGGATTAACACCTCCTCCAAAGTTGTAATAACCCCTATGTCATTATCCTTAGCTACTCTACTCAGATACCTAATGATAGGAACAAACGAAAACACAAGATCATGATTAGAGTAGAAATACTGAACATACTCCTGGTTATAGAACCTTGTTAGTAAGAGACTATGGGGGTCATTACAACATTGGCGGTAAAAGGCGCTTACCGCCGTGCAGAAGACCGCCAATACACCGCCGCGGCAGCGGAATTCCGCCACAGCTATTATGACACACAGCTCGGAATCCGCCAAAATTCAGACACCCACACAACTCCGCCACACCAAAGGTCAGTGATAAACTGGCGAAAACAAAACCTCCACCTCCACGCCAACAGAAACACGCCCATGCTATTACGACCCACGAATCCACGCGGCGGTCTTACAACCGAGGTATTCCATTGGCGGTACACACTGCTGCGCTCAAAATACACACACATCTCCAAAACACCGCCACATTGGACAATTCCAAATACACACACCTGATACACATACACACACCACTCCCACACACCCAATACTATATAAAACACACACCGACATCACCCGCCAACCCCTATGACCGAAAAATCACGAACGAAGGCCAGAGAGAGAGCACAGAATAGACAACCCCATCACACGGAGGCACACAACACCATCACATACACAACATTCACGCACCAAACACCACACACCGCTACACATCACCACACTCATCAACACATACACCACCCCACACATCACACACACCACCCCATGTCACGCCAAAGACACCCCCGCTTCTCCGAGGAGGAGCTCAGGGTCATGGTGGAGGAAATCATCCGGGTAGAGCCACAGCTATTTGGCTCACAGGTACAGCACACATCAATAGCCAGAAAGATGGAGCTATGGCGCAGAATAGTGGACAGGGTCAACGCCGTGGGACAGCACCCAAGAAATAGGGAGGACATCAGGAAGTGGTGGAACGACCTACGGGGGAAGGTGCGTTTAACGGTCTCCAGGCACAACATTGCGGTGCAGCGGACTGGCGGCAGATCCCCACCTCCTCCCCCACAACTAACAACATGGGAGGAGCAAGTCTTGACCATCATGCATCCAGAGGGCCTCGGAGGAGTCGGTGGAGAATGGGACACTGGTAAGTCAAATCTTAACTATCAGATCCCCCACCCTACCTGCATGCTCTCACACACCCCCACCCTCACCCCCTCCCCTATCACTCCAACTCCTCACTAATGTACTAATAACACAAACCACACATCCCAACACCAAGCCCTGCATGACACAACTAAGCATGGTCACCCCTCACTAAAGCATGCTCACTGCACATACCCAGAACAACCCCCTAACCATCATCACACAAGCCCACACACAGGAATGCTTGCACTGGGGTACACAGACACCCACCCATTGCACACCATCACACACACATGCAATAATCATGCTCCGATGCCCCTGCAGGAACCCGAAGGACCGTCACCACACCAGAGGGTCCAGACAACACCACTCCACCCCCAGAAGAGGCCCACAGTGACGATAGCAGCTCTGCCCTACTGGATCCTGATGACCAGCCCGGACCATCGTGGGCCTCGGGACAGTCGGTTCCCCTTGCACAGGCACAGCCCAACACTGACCTTCCACCCTCTGGTATTACAAGCACAGCACCCACCCAGCGGGCCCAAACCTCCCTACCCAGGACAGGTCAATCAGCGGTGTGTCCACCACTACAGGGAACCCAGGATAACTCACCACCCCAACAACAACAGGGACCTGGGGGCAGTGGTAGTGGGCACACAGTCCAGGGGACGGAGGCACAGGAACACAGGGGAACTGGGAGGGCTGCTGTGCGACAGGGGGCGGACAGGCCAAGGGAACCCACTCTCCACGAGGCCCTCTCCTCCATCATGGGAGCCTACCACCACTCCCAGGAGACGATGGCGACAGTCCTGGCCAAGTTTCAGGAGACCCTGCGCCTGCAGGAGGAACAGTATTTGGGGTTCAGGGAGGAGCTCGGGACCATCAGCTCTGCCTTGGGCACCATCGTAGGGGTGCTGAAGGACATACAGAAGACCATGAGGGACACCGTGGTACTCCAAGAGGCCCCTGACACTAGCCAGGACGATAAACTGCCCACCACCTCCGCCGGCGCTAGTGGACAGGACGCCCCGCCACAGGACCAACACACCAGCACCCCACCCCCTGCAGACGGACAACCACCACGCAAGCGGTCCCTGAGATCCAGGAACAGGACAGAGCAAGATGGAAAGACCCCGCCAGGAAATGAGACCACCCTGTTTGTCCTCCCACTGTACCACCTTGTTACCCTGTCCATACTTAAACTGCCCCAGCTCCACTTCCTATGCCCAGATGGGCAGTGCATCTGTGAGACTAATAGACTGGACTCTGCCATGGACATTCCTCCACCATCACCCATCCTCTTTTTACAACCCCCTCACATTTCTGAGCACTTCAATAAACACCCTTGAAACCCAACACAATCTTGAGTCAGTCTGAGATTTACTAATTATGTATTATCAATGACAGTGTCATAATGCGTTTCCCATTGTAAGGCTAACATACCTATGTCACACATCACAAGTCCTTGAAGGATGCAAGCAGATGACACGTTGGTAACCACACCTGTGAAACCGTAATGGAAAGGTACAACTCAGTTACCAAATAGTGTTTGAAATCGACAAACCGGATAGAGGTAGACGTGTGAAAGTTAATGTAATGTTAAACATGAAAATTTCCTCACCTGTGTGTCACTGGAAATATTGCTGTATAACTGACTCCCTGTTGTCGTTGTCTTCTTCCTCAGCTTCCTCCTCATCACTGTCCACAGGCTCCACAGGCTCCACAGCTGCAACAACACCGTCATCTGGATCATCCTCCTGCAGAAAAGGCACCTGGTGTCGCAAAGCCAAATTATGGAGCATGGAGCAGGCCATGATGATCTCGCACACCTTCTTCGGTGAGTAGAATAGGGATCCACCTGTCATGTTGAGGCACCTGAACCTGGCCTTCAGGAGGCCGAAGGTGCGTTCGATCACCCTCCGAGTCCGCCCATGGGCCTCTTTGTAGCGTTCCTCTGCCCTGGTCCTGGGACTCCTCACTGGGGTCAATAGCCAAGAAAGGTTGGGGTAACCAGAGTCCCCCAATAGCCATACATGGTGCCTCTGGAGTTGACCCATCATATCAGGGATACTGCTATTTCGCAGGATGTAGGCGTCATGCACTGAGCCAGGGAACATAGCATTTACCTTCGAGATGTACTGGTCTGCCAAACATACCATCTGGACATTCATTGAATGAGAACTCTTCCTGTTCCTATACACCTGTTCACTCCTGTGGGGGGGGACCAGAGCTACATGGGTCCCATCAATGGCACCTATGATGTTGGGGATATGTCCAAGGGCATAGAAGTCACCTTTCACTGTAGGCAAATCTGCCACCTCAGGGAAAATGATGTATCTCCGTACGTGTTTCAGCAGGGCAGACAGCACTCTGGACAACACGTTGGAAAACATAGGCTGGGAGATCCCTGATGCCATGGCCACTGTTGTCTGAAAAGACCCACTTGCAAGGAAATGGAGCACTGACAGCACCTGCACATCAGGGGGGATTCCAGTGGGATGGCGGATTGGTGACATCAGGTCTGGCTCCAACTGGGTTCATAGTTCCTGGATTGTGGCACGGTCAAACCGGTAGGTGACGATGACATGTCGCTCTTCCATTGTCAACAGGTCCACCAGCGGTCGGTACACCGGAGGATTCCGCCATCTTCTCAACTGTCCCAGATGACGGTGCCTACGAAGGACAACAGCGAAGAATCAGTCATTATTCCTCCAGGTATGTACCCACAGTTACACACAAGACTTCACCACTCACAGAACCCTTCCTGTATGTGTGTTAAGTGTAGGCCTAGCTATGTGTGACGCAGAGGTAAATTAAGCCATGTGGGCCCCTGAAAAGGCGGCTACTTGACCGCTAAACTGGGACAATGGGATTGTGGGGTAACTGCGTTGGCGTTGCACACCGTCGCGGTAGGCGGTCGTAGATCGCGGCGCAATGCTGCATTGGTTAACTTTGGACCCTATGGGTCCCAGGAGCCAATGAACAGGTGCGCCGGCGGTGATGATGCGCACCGCCGCGGACGTCACTGCCGCGGACGTCACCGCCGCGGACGTCACCGCCACTTTCTATCTGTTCAATCACTAGATACCTGACCTTCGACAGGAGAGGACCTACACTGCAAGTGCTGCTGTGACCTCGGTCTGGAAGCGACGATGGCTCCTGCGTCTGGGGAAAGGGCCCCTGCCTTCACTGCACAGGAGTTGGAGAAACTGGTAGACGGGGTCCTCCCCCAGTACACGCTACTCTACGGTCCTCCAGACCAACAGGTTAGTACACAGGGAGCACGTGGTATGGGCTAGGCCTGGGAGAAGAGGGCTGGTTGGAAGAGGGAAGGGGGCAGAGTTCATAGTACATTAATGCATGGGAATGAATGGGCCACATGGCCAGAGTAGAGAGTGCAACGACGGTGCAGTTGTTAATGACTGTTCCTCTTTCCTTGTGCATGTCATGTAGGTCAGCGCCCACCAGAAGACGGACATTTGGCGTGCCATCGCCAAGGAGGTCTGGACCCTGGGGGCCCACCAGAGACGGGGCACCCACTACCATAAGAGATGGGAGGACAAGAAGACGGCGGAGGCTCAGCTGGGGATGGCCTCCCAACATGGGATGGGTGCCCGTCGCACCATGACCCCCCTGATGTTCCGGATCCTGCCGGTGACCTACCCGGAGTTGGATGGGCGCTTGAGGGCATCACAGCAGACACAAGGGGGTGAGTACACTCTCATTCTGCGGACTTTGCGCACAGTGGAGGTGTCTGGGTGGGGGAGGTGGGCTCTGGGTGTCCCTAGGCCAGGGCGAGTTCGGTAGGTAAGGCCCCTCCGTAATGTAGGCCATGTGGCACTCTACCTCACCTCAGCAGAGTGCCAAGTCGAGGTATAGTTGCCCCTGTGGCATCCATGTGCGCAGATGTCCACCATTGCCATGTAGGCCATATCCCAGGAATTGCATGTGCAGAGGGCAGGAGCACGGCGTAATGCAGGGGGCTGCTGTGTCTGTCTTGGTAGCGGTATGCCATGCACTAAAACTCTCTTTCTTCTGTCTCCCCCCTTATTTCAGCTCTTCCTGTCCTTTTGTACATCAGCATCATCAGGCGGAGGTACAGTGGCACCGGAGCATGAGGGAGCTGCATCCCACATGGCCATGGAGGGCCACACCACGGACTCTGAATGCACCAGTGGGACGGAGGGCAAGGGGAGCTTCACGTCGGCCACCGGATCACCAAGCAGCGACACAGACTTGTCCGCCGATGGGGGCTCCCTTGTGGTGGCGGCACCATCTGTGCGCCCCACTTCTACAGGTACAGCCGCCACCTCCCCTATCAGCACCGCCCTCCCAGCAGCCCCTCAGCGTTCGCCCCGTGCCCGCTCACCCAGGAGGGTTAGCATCACCTTCACCCCAGGCACCTCAGGCATTGCCCCAGTCACCCCTGCTGCCCTCAGTGAGGAGGCCATTGACCTCCTCAGGTCACTCACTGTTGGACAGTCTACCATTGTGAATGCCATCCAGGGTGTAGAACGAGAGTTGCAACACGGTAATGCATTCCTGGAGGGCATTCATTCTGGTCAGGCTGTCCTTCAGCGAACCCTGCAATCTCTGGCCTCAGCACTGATGGCAGCCATTGTCCCTGTGTCTAGCCTCCCCCCTCCAACCTCCTCCACCCAGACCCAATCTCCTGTACCCCAGCCCATCCCAAACACACCTACAGACCAGCATGCACACAAGTCAGCACACACAGGTAGCTCAAGCAAACATAGGCACCACACAACCCACAGGCACTGACGCAAGCCTCACCCCGTACAGACACAGCAACATCCACTGCCTCCACTGTGTCCCCCTCCTCCTCTTCTCCCTCCTCCCTCCCAGTCTCATCTACACACACACCTGCATGCACCACATCTACAGGCACTAGGACTCGCACCAGAACACCCAGCACCACACCCCGCTCACCTGCACTCACCACCTCCACTCCCATTTATACGTCCCCTGTGTCCTCTCCCAGTGTGTCTGTGATGCCCCGTCCCAAAGTACACAAACGCCGCCAATCACTCACTCAACATCCATCCACCTCACGACAGCCTCCAGTACCTGCACCTGCACCCAAAACACCTAAAGTGACACCTTCGACAACCACCTCCTCTACCTCCACTCCCAGGCCCCCTCCAACTACCCATCCCAGTGTTCGTCAGAAACTGTCCCTCTGTAAAGTTGACCTATTTGCCCCCACCCCCCCTCCAATTCATCAGTCCCGTCGTAGCGCCTCAGCCAAAAATCCTCCAATACCAGTGGTGTCTATTCAAGGTTTGTGGAGTGCACCGGCCACCAGGACTGGCAGTATGTCCCGGAGCCAAGGCACTGGCAGCCCACCCACTGTAAAGGCTCTAAAATTGGACAGTGGACGACGGGACCGTGTGAAGACTCCTGGTGGGAAAACAACTCACATGGGTTCCAAGGGGATTGGAGAGTCAGCTGTGACTCCACCAAAGGTGGGGAAGGGCCAGAGGAAGTCTGCCCAGCCTGTTGTGAGTGTCACGGCGGAGAAGTGCGCCATCATTTCCGGCGGTCGAGACACAACCGCCAGCACCGTCGTCACTGGTCCAGAGACCACTGCCGGAGTCACAGCCCAGGAGGGCCCAAGTATGGTCACTGGCCAGGAGACCACCGCCAGAGTCATTGCCCAGGAGGGCCCAAGTATCGTCACTGGTCAGGAGACCACCGCCAGAGTCATTGCCCAGGAGGGCACAAGTATCGTCACTGGTCAGGAGACCAGCACCAGAGTCATTGCCCAGGAGGGCCCAAGTATCGTGACTGGTCAGGAGACCACCGCCAAAGGCATTGCCCAGGAGGGCCCGAGTATCGTCACTGGTCAGGAGACCACCGCCGGAGTCACAGCCCAGGAGGGCCCCGGCTGCCACAGCCCAGGTGGGCTATGATGGAACGTCATTCCACACACCAATGCCCAGTGTAGGGAACGTCATGCCACACACCAATGTCCGTACCAGAACCGCCATGGCAAAGCACCGCTGAACAGGGCAAAGACCGCCATGGCAAAGCACCGCTGAACAGGGCAAAGATCGCCATGGCAAAGCACCGCTGAACAGGGCAAAGACCGCCATGGCAAGGCACCGCTGAACAGTCCTGAACCGCCATGTCGAAGCACCGCTGAACAGGGCAAAGACTGCCATGGCAAAGCACCGCTGAACAGGGCAAAGACCGCCATGGCAAGGCATCGCTGAACAGTCCTGAACCGCCATGTCGAAACACCGCTGAACAGGGCAAGCACCGGGTAGGAATGAATAGACCGCCACATCAGGCATCCTTATCCCATGTGCAGCTGGGACAGTGACAGGACAGGAACTTTCACAGGGAGACTCATCCAGTCTGGGCACCAGTCCCCCTCCAGAACCAGTGGAGACCTGCATCCACTCTGTCTGTACTGCACAGGATGAAGCACTCTGGGCACCAGTCCCCCCCAGTACCAGTGGAGACCTGCATCTACTTGAGTGACTGTGGCTTTGCACTCCCCAGGATGGCACAGTGGGCACCCCACCCACTGTAGAGACTTGAAAGACTGTGGCTTTGCACTCCCCAGGATGGCACAGTGGGCACCCCACCCACTGTAGAGACTTGAAAGACTGTGGCTTTGCACTCCCCAGGATGGCACAGTGGGCACCCCACCCACTGTAGAGACTTGAAAGACTGTGGCTTTGCATTCCCCAGGATGGCACAGTGGGCAAGCCACCCACTGTAGAGACTTGAGAGACTGTGGCTTTGCACTCCCCAGGATACATAAATGGGCATGGAGCCCCATCGTGGATCTGGCTTTGCAGTCATCCGGCTGAGGTGCCCCCCTTTCACTTCCCCCTGAGGTGCCTGTAGTATTTCTATCTGATGCCCCAGCAGTGTTCTCTACGATTGTGGTCAGGTATCCTTTGTGGGCCTCGCCCATGCATTTTTGGACTGTTGGTGCACGGACATTGTTGTGTCCATATCTGCACTACTTATCGTACTGTATATAATTATGAGTGATTTTCATATATATCTGTATATTTTTGTATGACATGCATATTGCCACATTACAATGTTTGACCGAATTTTGCTTTGTCTTTTCATTCTTCCGGGGGGATTGTAGGTTGTTACTGTGTTTTTTGTGAATGCATTGGTGTGTATGTTGTATAATGCGAGGGTGGGGGTGTTTGGTGGGTGTCCCACTAACTTTTGCCTCCTCCCTCTCCCATGTCGTAGGTGCAGTACTCACCGTTGTTTTCCGCGCCTACGAAGATGATGGTCGTAGAGGAGCAGAAACACAACGGCAGGGAGTATTTGTAGTTCGGGGTCCATGGAGTCCTCGTTCCTCGTGGGATGTGTTCAGGTGAGCGTTTTCCCATTGCCAAAGCTGTTTCCGCCGTGTTTTTATCCATGGTGAATCCGCCCCGGAAAAGGTGGCGGATTGGCGGGTCGTGATACTATGGGCGGTACATTGTGTTCCGTCTGTCTGTTGGCGGTGACCGCCGCGCTGCTTGTCTGTACCGCCGTGGCGGGTGGTGTGTTAAAGTGGCTGTCTTTGTTGGCGGCTACCGCCAGGGTCATAATTCTCTTTTTTTGTCCGCCGGCCTGTTGGCGGTCTTACCGCCGCTTTAACACCGTCCGCCAGGGTTGTAATGACCACCTATGGGCCTGATTACAACTTTGGCGGAGGGGGTTAATCCGTCCCAAATGTGACTGATATCCCACCCACCATATTACAAGTCCATTATTTCCTATGGGACTCGTAATACAGCGGGCGGGATATCTGTCACATTTGGGAAGGATTAACCCCCTCTGCCAAAGTTGTAATCAGGCCCTATAACTTATCTCATAGATTAGTGGCAGTGTATGATAAGGAATTTGCGTACACACAAGACAATCCTTCGCATCCATTGTCTCAACATACTCACTCAATAAGCAATAGAAACCGTTAGAGGAAAGTTCTCCCTGTGCATTGGGATAATCATGCAAATACTTCTCATCTAACATAAATTTCTCTAAAGCCGTTAGTGTAGTAGTCTTAAAAGCAGAAGTATGGTTGGCTCCTTGCCCATCAAGAACAAACATTCCTACAATCAATACCATAAACAATATCCCACACATGATTGCCAAACCAGTGCTCATATATTTACAACGCCTAGCATCTCTAACCTGGTTATCTAAATCAGCCATGATCTGTAAAGAATCAGAAAGCAGAAGTAATTTAGAAAAACTTGCAGCACAAATAAAAAATAGGCAACTCTTCTTTTAGCAGTTCAGTTTCACTTTCAGGAACCCTTCTTCCTTGTCAAAATCAGTTAGCAGCTTGTCAAAATCAGGATTCAAAAAGTTAAATCAATGTCTTTACCTGTTTAGTCTCTTTCTCACAAGTATTTCTCAGATTGTTTCAAAATTTCAGTTCATCAGTTTTCTTCATGTGACCTCAAAATATTGACTTGGAACCTCCCTATCAAAACAAAAAGACATACACTCTTGTTGCCACTCATTTTTAGTTGCATACTCCCATTCAGGACCTGCATATCTTGTACTTGCTATTCTCTTTCTCTTCAAGTTTTGATCACCATTCAGCGCTCCTTCACTTAGTACCTCTTTTCTTTTAGTATCAGCTTCTTCCTCTATTGTTGGTTCGACAACCACCTTCCTTTTCTCCTCTTGCAATTTCGGCCACTTATCTCCTTTCAGTGTACCTTCTGTCAGTATTCTCTTCAAGATTTAATTCAAATCCTTTTCTTTCTCTCTGGTGTTTTCTCTTGACGGACCTGCAACCGGTTCAGCAGGAGTCAGATCACTTTGACTTTGATCCACCTCAACTCCTTCCTCTTCTTGGTCTGGAGATTGCTCTGCTTGTCTCTCAGAATCATCTAATTCTGGGAGAGCCCCCTCTGGATTAGGCTCACCTGCTGCTTCAGTTGAGATAGGTTCTCCAATACTTTCCTGGAGGTCTCCACCCTCGTCTCTCACAGGAGTAACTGAACCGTCCTCAACGAGTTCAGATCTAGTCTCAGTTCCTCCTGGTTCCTTTTCTGGTGCTGTGATTTGTCTTACTGTTGTTGGCACTCTCAACAACGCTTCTTCATGATCCAGTGGACATGCCACTTTCTTTGTGTGACTTGTGTGAATCCAGTTCGGGAGTCCCGCACACTTCACAGCTGTCGTAGTCGTTAGGATCACCTGGTAATGTCCCTTCCAACGAGACTCGAAACACGTCTTTCTCACATGCTTTCGGACAACAATCCAGTCTCCGGCTCTCAGGTTGTGCCCTGGGTCATGGATCGGTGGCTGTGTGGTGGCCTCCACCTGCTGAGAGAAAGAGCAGACTACATCAGCCAGACCCTTGCAGTAATCCAACACCATATTATCTGTAATGTTGACAAGTGCATTTGCTGGTACTGCTGGCAATCTCATTGCTCTTCCCATGAGGATCTCATGGGGCGACAATCCTGTCTTCCTATCAGGCATGTTTCTCATGGACATCAACACCAAAGGCAATGCATCGGGCCATTTCAAATTAGTGGCTGCACACATTTTTGCAATTCTTGACTTCAGAGTACCATTCATCTGCTCCACTAGTCCTGATGCTTCAGAGCGGTAACTACAATGCAACTTCTGCTCAATGTTCAATGCTGCACACAGTAACCTAATTACTTCATTATTGAAGTGACATCCTCTATCTGATTCTATACAGATCGGAAACCCGAAACGCGCTATCAGTTCCCCAGGCAGCAGTTTCGCTACTGTGAGACTATCATTTCTCCGTGTAGGGTATGCTTCAATCCAGTGACTAAAGATGCAAACAATCACCAACACATATCTCAAACCTCCACACACAGGCATCTCAATAAAATCCATCTGAATTCTTCTGAATGGACCTCCTGCTCTTCCAATGTGGCTCAAATTAACCACTGTCCCTTTCCCCACATTTGATTGCTGACAAATGACACATCAAAGGCATACTGCTTCAGCTGCTTGTCTAAACTTGGGATTGAACCAATCAATTTTGAACAGACGAACCAGGGCATCCCTCCCAATGTGTGCCTGACCATAATAGTGCTTTACCATTTGAGACAACAGGCTTTTTGGCAAAACCAACTGACCCTCTTCAGAAACCCACAATTCATCCTGTCTTTGCACACATTTAATTTTACTCCATGAACGTTTATCCCTTTGTCAACATTACTCTGCAAAGATTTTAACTCTTCCAAAGTGTCAATCACCTTTTATGCATAACTCATACATGTGGTGTCTTCTTCAGGTAACAATTCTCACTTGCCCTTGTAGGAGGCTGGCCTGGATTGTAGTGAGTACCAGAGGTACTTACACCTTGTGCCAGGTCCAGTTATCCCTTTTTAGTGTAGAAGAGGTGTTTCTAGCAGCTTAGGCTGATAGAAGGTAGCTATGGCAAAGCAGCTAAGGCTGAACTAGGAGACATGTAAAGCTCCTACTATACCACTGGTGTCATATGCACAATATCATAAGAAAACACAATACACAGAAGTACTAAAAATAAAGGTACTTTATTTTTATGACAATATGCCAAAAGTATCTCAGTGAGTACCCTCAGTATGAGGATAAGATATACACACAATATATATGTACACAAACCAAAATTATGCAGGTAATAGCAAGAAAAGTAATGCAAGCAGTGTAAAATTGCAGTAATTGCAATAGGAGCACATAGGTATAGGTGCAACACAAACCATATACTCCAAAAGTGGAATGCGAACCACAAATGGACCCCAAACCTATGTGAGCTTGTAGAGGGTCGCTGGGACTGTAATAAAACAGTGAGGGTTAGAAAAATAGCTCACCCCAAGACCCTGAAAGGTAGGTGTAAAGTGCACCTACTACCCCCAGAGAGCACAGAATTTGTGATAGGGGGATTCTGCAGGAAGAACAAACACCAGCAATGCAACAACAGTGGATTTCCGGACCTGAGTACCTGTAAGACAAGGGGACCAGGTACAATAGTCACGACAGTGTCAAGTGTGGGCAGGAGCCCAGGAAATGCCAGCTGAGGGTGCAAGGAAGCTGCCACCTGTTGGAAGAAGCTTGGAGTTCTGCAAGAAAGAAGAGAGATAGGAACTTCTCCTTTGGAGGATGGATGTCCCACGTAGCAATGAAGCTTGCAGAGGTGATCTCACGCAGAAAGACCGCAAACAAGCCTTGCTAGCTGCAAGGGTTGCGGTAGAGGTTTTTTGGTGCTGCTGTAGCCCAGGAGGGACCAGGACATCGCCACTTAGAGGAGGAGACAGAGGGGGTGCCCGGCAACTCAGGAAGCCCTCACAGAAGCAGGCAGCATCTGCAGAAGTACCTGAACAGGCACTTGAAAGAAAAATTAACTGGAGTACACCCAAAGTCACAAAAGGGAGTCCCACGACGCCGGAGGACAACTCAGAAGGTTGTGCACTGCAGGAAGGAGTGTCGGGGACCCAGGCTTGGCTGTGCACAAAAGGAAATCCTGGAAGAGTGCACAGGAGCCGGAGCAGCTGCAAATCACGTGGTACCCAGCAATGCAGTCTTGCGTGGGGAGGCAAGGACTTACCTCCACCAAACTTGGACTGAAGAGTCACTGGACTGTGAGAGTCACTTGGACAGAGTTGCTGAGATCCAGGGACCACGCTCGTTGTGCTGAGAGGGGACCCAGAGGACCAGTGATGCAGTCTTTTGGTGCCTGCGGTTGTAGGGGGAAGATTCCGTCGACCCAGAGGAGATTTCTTCAGAGCTCCTGGTGCAGAGAGGTGGCAGGCTACCCCCAGAGCATGCACCACCTGGAAACAGTCGAGAAAGCCGGCAGGATGAAACGATACAAGGTTGCTAGTAGTCGTCTTGCTACTTTGTTGTGGTTTTGCAGGCGTCCTGAGCAGGCAGCGGTCGATCCTTTGGCAGAAGGTGAAGAGGGAGATGCATAGGAACTCTGATGAGCTCTTGCATTCGTTATCTGGTGAGATCCCCAAAGCAGAGACCCTAAATAGCCAGAAAAGGAGGTTTGGCTACCTAGGAAGGAGGATTGGCTACCAAGAGAGGTAAGAGCCTATCAGAAGGAGCCTCTGACGTCACCTGCTGGCACTGGCCACTCAGAGCAGTCCAGTGTGCCACAAACACCTCTGTTTCCAAGAGGTCTGGGACACACTGGAGGAGCTCTGGGCACCTCCCCTGGGAGGTGCATGTCAGGGGAGTGGTCACTCCCCTTTCCTTTGTCCTGTTTCACGCCAGAGCAGGGCTGGGGGATCCCTGAACCGGTGTAGACTGGCTTATGCAGAGATGGGCACCATCTGTGCCCATCAAAGCATTTCCAGAGGCTGGGGGAGGCTACTCCTCCCCAGCCCTCACACCTATTTCCAAAGGGAGAGGGTGTTACACCCTCTCTCAGAGGAAGTCCTTTGTTCTGCCTTTCTGGGCCAGGGCTGCCTGGACCCCAGGAGGGCAGAAACCTGTCTGAGGGGTTGGCAGCAGCAGCAGCTGCAGTGGAGACCCCGGAAAGGCAGTTTGTCAGTACCCGGGTATTATGCTAGAGACCCGGGGGATCATGGAATTGTCACCCCAATGCCAGAATGGCATTGGGGTGACAATTCCATGAACTTAGACATGTTACATGGCCATGTTCGGAGTTACCATTGTGACGCTGTACATAGTTAGTGACCTATGTACAGTGCACGCGTGTAATGGTGTCCCCGCACTCACAAAGTCCAGGCAATTTGCCCTGAACGATGTGGGGGCACCTTGGCTAGTGCCAGGGTGCCCACACACTAAGTAACTTTGCACCCAACCTTCACCAGGTGAAGGTTAGACATATAAGTGACTTATAAGTGACTTAAGTGCAGTGGTAAATGGCTGTGAACTAACGTGGACGTTATTTCACACAGGCTGCAGTGGCAGGCCTGTGTAAGAACTGTCAGAGCTCCCTATGGGTGGCAAAAGAAATGCTGCAGCCCATAGGGATCTCCTGGAACCCCAATACCTTGTGTACCTCAGTAGCATATACTAGGGAATTATATGGGTGTACCAGTATGCCAATGTGAATTGGTAAATTTAGTCACTAGCCTGTTAGTGACAAATTTGGAAAGCAGAGAGAGCATAACCACTGAGGTTCTGGTTGGCAGAGCCTCAGTGAGACAGTTAGGCATCACACAGGGAACACATACAGGGCACATACTTATGAGCATTGTGACACATAAACTAAAACATCATATATACAGTGAAATATGGGGGTAACATGCCAGGCAAGATGGTACTTTCCTACAGCCCTTGAATGATATACAGTTCAATGCGCAAAATCTTGCGACTTGATCCGCATATCCATTCCCCAATGACACATTAGGGCCTCATTATGACCCTGGCGGTAGAGAACCGCCAGGGCCAACGGGGCGGGAGCACTGCCGACAGGCCGGCGGTGCTCCCTTGGGCATTCTGACCGCGGCGCTTTGGCCGCGGTCAGAAAGGGAAAACCGGCGGTCTCCCGCCGGTTTTCCACTGCCCCTAAGAATCCTCCAAGGCGGCGCAGCTTGCTGCGCCGCCGAGGGGATTCTGACAATCCTTACCGCCATCCTGTTCCTGGCGGCTCGCCCGCCAGGAACAGGATGGCGGTAAGGATTGTCGTAGGGGCCCCCATAAGAGGGCCCGCTAGTATTTCACTGTCTGCGTAGCAGACAGTGAAATACGCGACGGGTGCAGTAGCACCCGTCGCACCTTCCCACTCCGCCGGCTCGATTACGAGCCGGCATCCTCGTGGGAAGGGAGTTTTTCCCTGGACTGGCGGGCGGTCTTTTGGAGACCGCCCGCCAGCCCAGGGAAAAACTCATAATACCCTCCGCGGTCTTCTGACCGCGGAGCGGTATTATGGAGGGCGGCATCCTGGTGGGCGGCCTCCGCCGCCCGCCAGGGTCATAATGAGGCCCATAGTCCTGCGACTTTAGATGTGCACTGCATTTTACCACGGCAATTTCTTCAGGTAATTGAATTGCATATAACAGCTCCTTTAATCTTTCACTATTTCTCACTGGTGTTTCAGAAGAGGTCAGGAAACCTCTCTGGCGACCACAATTGACCAAAATCATGAACTATTCCGAATCCATAGTGGCTATCTGTGTAGATAGTGACTCTCAATCGACCAGAAACATGGCACACCCTAGTAAGAGCGACCAATTCTGCTACCTGGGCAGAATATACTCCTTGAAGCCAGGAAGCTTCCAAGGTACCGATGATTGTGCACACAGCATATCCTGCTCTCAATGTCCCTGTGTTGTCTCTCAGACAAGAACCATCAACAAAAGTAATTTGATCATTCTCTTCCAATTGTGTATCTCTAATGTCAGGTCTCGGTTTTGTGCACAATTCAGTTGCTTCGAGACAATCATGTTTGACATCTTCCTCATTTTCAATTTCAGTAGTGTCACTCAGAAGTAAAGTTGCCGGGTTCAGCACTGTACATCTTTTCAGTGTCACGTTTGGTGCTCCCAAAATACTCGTCTCATACCTAGTTAACCTAGCACCAGCCAAGTATTGGGTTTTTGTCCTTGTCATTAAAATTTCAATCGAGTGAAGGACCATTACAGTCAGGGGCTATCCCATCACCACACCTTCACACTGTGAAAGACTCTGACCAACTGCAGCCACTGCACGCAAACAACCTGGCAAGGCTGCTGCAATTGGGTCCAAAGTAGCTGAAAAATATGCTACTGGGCGATGAGCACTTCCATGGACCTGAATCAGGAGAGACAATGAACATGCATCACGCTCATGACAAAACAATATGAAAGGCTTTGTGTACTCAGGCATGCCCCATGCTGGAGCTCTATACAAACTCTCTCTCAACTCAGTGAACGCTCTTATTTCATCCTGATCTAACACTAGGGGATCTGTGACATCCTTACGAGTCAACTTCTCCAATGGTCTTGAAATTTCAGAAAAATTTGGGATCCATTGGCGACAATAGCCCACCATTCTCAAAAACATCCTGACATCTCTCTGTGTAGTCGGGGTACTTATCTGCAGTAGCATTGTAATCCTCTCTCTGGATATTTGCCTCAACCCTTTCTCAATTTGGTAACCCAAATACTTCGCCACCTTCTGACAGTACTGCAATTTCAGTGGTGACACTTAATTACCATATTTTCCCAAAGGATTCAAAAGGGCAATCGAGTCATACTTGCACTCGTCCCTTGTCTTGGATGCAATCAATAATACTGTCACAGAGTTGATTGGATAGACAATTCTAATGACTCTAAATTCTTTTTCAAGATCTGGTTAAACAGGGAAGGTGATTCTGTGTACCCTTGAGGAAGCCTGCACCAGCAATAGGCCTTATCCAAAATTTTGAAACAAAAGAGAAATTGGCTGTCCTCATGAAGGGGCACAGAAAAGAACGCTTGTGACAAATCAATGACTGTGAACCATTCTGCATCACATGGAGTCTGGGACATTATCACACCTGGATTGGGCACTATTGGGTAACACTTGACCACAATCTCATTTATTTTTCTCAAATCCTGAACAATCCAAACCTTCCCACATAGCTTCTTTAAACCCATTATCAGTGAATTTCATGGGCTGCGCAACACTTCTTTTAGAACTCCTTGTTTCACAAAATCTGCAATTATCTGAGCCACTTTCATCAGGACATCTTGTGTCATGTTGTACTGTGGAAGCTGCAGAAACACTGCATTCAGTTTTAAGGTAACCATGATTGGCTCCACTTCTTTGATCAATCCTACTTCTTTTCCTGTCAAATCCCACATGTTCTCTTGTACTGTTCCCTGCAAACCAGAATGTAGCTCTTTCAATTTGAACATCGGGGAAAACTCAATCAAGAGGTACTCCTAATTTGTAGTTTTGCACTCAGTTTCTGGGGCTGGGTCTTCCTCATTATCACTCTTTGTCTGGATCTCAATTCCATCGTTTGAGCAAGTAATCAAACACTTTGTCTTACACAACAAGTCCCTTCCCAGTAGGGATACTGGACTCGAATCACAAATCGAAATACAAATTTATGCAGTCCCTGGAAATTGCCAATTTCAACTTGCACAGGATCTGTAATCATGTTTGTCAAATACTGATTTGCTACCCCTACCACCTGAACTGTTCTTCCTGAAAGGGGCAAATTTGGAACTTCTGTATTTCTCAAAGAAGAGCGTGTAGCTCCCGTGTCCACTAAGAATGAAACTCTGTGACCCATTACCTTTCCCCTCACATAGGGTCCTCTCTGATCTCCCTCTAAAGAAGTCGGAAGAACACATGGCTCCTCATCTGAACGGTCACCCGTCCGTTCACCATTTTTAAAAATCTCACTGTGTAACGAGCATTGGTGCACTGTGTTACTGTTGCGCCGCGGCTCGCGGCTATAGCCTACCTTTCGGCTCAGGACGCGGCCACAAGCCACGGCAACAGGACTTGTCTGCTCCCCTGCCATATTCTATTTTTATTGAGGCCACAAATTGGGCATGGGGCCTCAACATGTTAGGGGTGCAGCTCGCCCCTGCTATTTTTTGCCTCCCTCCACTCTCCACTCACCCCCACTTACCTTCTGCTTCTTTTTTCTTTCTTCTTTTCTGCCTTCCTCGTTTCTTCCTGCATTTATGCCTTTCATTTATTTTCATTATCCTTTCTCCTTCCCAGCATGCCTTCCTTCTCCCTACATCCCTTTGGAACCTTACTTAACATGGTGACTTTTTCTATAGGTTTCTATGCTATATTCCCAATCCAATATGGTGTCTTTTACTTCATGTTTCTTGGGTATATAAGGTGTGTGATTCCCGTTTTCTTTGCATTGCAACAATTCCTTTGGGTGGTGATCTCCGCTCCTGTTCTTCTGCGTCAGATTTATGTTTTCTGAGCCTGCTCCAGCTTTTTTCATTGTCATTTTTGTCTTTTGTTCAGATTCACTTTTAGTTTTTGTTCCAGGAGTTCCAGTATGAGTTTTTTTCCCTTTTTGGAGTTTTTCCACTCGGGGACTCCTTCTGGAGGGCACGGACTGCCTTTGGCGTTCCCTCCGTCAGCAGCACCGTGGCTACCAGAAAGGGCCACCCCTACTTGGGTCAAGGCAGAACCTATAGGAACCAAGACCTCGCCGCAGTTCCAGTGGGTCACAGACATGGACAACGAGTAGGTTCTGACAGTTACTACTTCTGTCTTGTCTCTGACCTGTGACCTGTTGAGAAAGCATCATCTGTTGCTGCTCCATTGGGGCTTGAGGTATCTGCATTTGCTGTCTAGGTACCATGAGAACCTGCTGCTGCATTGGCTGCAATAAAGACACTTGTGCACAGGTCATTTGCACCTGTTGCATGTGCTGAAAATTCTGCACTTAATTCTTATTTTTTCTGAAAATTTGCATTGAGACCCCTTAGTCTCGGTCCTCTCACATTTTGAAATGTATTTATGTCATTATCTTGCTGAACAACACCTTCCTGCACCATCATCGGACACTCTCGCTTCCAGTGTGCTACGGCTTCGCAAATACACAGCAATAGCTTCTTCATTCCCTGCACATTATTCTGAACCACTACAGTTTTCAAATCTGGACCACGATTCATATTGCCTCCGTGACCCCTACCTCTCATCTGAGGCTGAAACATGACATTTCCTTGCTGCTGCAGCATCTGCTGCACAAAATTTACTTGCACTTCTGTCTGAGCTGCCTTAATCTGCATCACCATTGCTTTCTCTTTCAACTTTTTCTGTTTCAACTCAATCTCGTCACTACAGTATTTCGCATACTGCAACACCTCATCAATTGGCTTTGCTTGCCAGCAAATCAAATGACTCTTAATCATCTGACCTATTTCAGGACTCAGTCTTTCCACAAATCTGAACACAAAATGCAACATGTCTTTCGGCTCCATTGCTTCTTTGCCACTATACTCCTTAAACGCTTTTAACAATCTCTCATGGTACGCATGTATCGACTCCTTTACTTCCTGCACTGTCCTGACAATTCTCTGCCAATCAATATTCTTGGGCGAAATCCTTGTTTTCAGAAACTCAATCACCTTATAGTAATATTTCATTACTTCAGGAGACGGTGCACCTGTGTTCTTGTCTCTCTCCGGTTTACTTGTTGGCCAATCTCCAGTCCTCTTACACTCAACCCATAAGTCAGCTGGAACCACTATCTCCAGTATTGTGTTCAAGTCCTCCCACAAACACATCGCAAGTTTCATAAACCTGTCTGTCTGCTGATACCATGCTACTGGCTTCTCCCTCAATTTTGGATAATCATTTGTGAATGAGGGAATGTCACTCCCACTCCAAGGAACGTGAACATGAACAAAATTTCCCTCTGGGATCTCCCTCACTGGTAAAATCTTCACCGGATCCTTATCCTGTGGTATATTTTCAGTCACTTCTAGAGAATCTCTTTTCACCTTGTCTCTTTTCTTTACCCATCTGCCTTCCCACTTCTCTAAAGCTCCCCAGACTTGAGCACTCTGCAGTAATTCTTCAAGGTGCGCCTTCATTCCAGCTGACCTCATGTGTTCAAAATCTTTTGCTTTGAAATCTAATCTGTAGCTCCTCTTCAAATGTTTCATTTTCTCAATTTCTATGCCAAGTTTTTCTGCCAAATCTGCTAATCTCTGATGCACCTTGCCCACCTCCCTTGTAATCCTTGGGCATAAGTATCTCAACTCTGCTTCTGTGTAGGATTCTATTCACCCCCATTGCCCCTCAACAAGTTCACCCGCTTCCATGATTAATCTAACACAATTCAATTGCTCTTCTCCCTTTGAAGCATTCTGTGGGGTATTCAGCTTGTCTAACCATTCAGTTAACTGCTGAGCTATCAATTCCTGTAACTAAATGTTACTCGCTTGAACCAGTGGCACCTGTTGTACCATTGCACTCAGAGTTTGCGGTGTCAATAGTTTCAAGCTCTGACCTGCATTTGGTCCAGTCACAGCATCTTTTAGTGCAACAAGTGGACTAAGATTTAACAATGGTCGCGATCTATCAAAAGTCTGACCCACGGAAGAGACTACCTGAACTGATTCACTTGGTCCCCTCCTCACTAGACTCTGGGTCATTGCTTCCTGTTCACTCATTATTGGTTTCTTTTGAACAAATAATGGTACAGCTGGACCAACAGCAGTCGGCAGCGATATTGCATCTGGGGCTGCTCTGGAACGTGTACTCTATGGGAGAGTAACTCCCATGCTCTGATTCATCACCGGAGTCAAGTCTGACTGTGTCCCTGACATTGGCGTAAATCTCGGCATCACCTGCGGCTGCACTTGGGGCATCAAATCGGAGTTGGCTCAATCAGAACCAGCATTGGTCTCGGAACCACTTGCTCTGTAGACACCACTAAGTTCTAAGCTGTCCCTAAAATAGGCACATCAGGATATATTCTCTGTATCTGTGGCGGCTGCATCTGCGGCTGCACTACAGGAGCTGTCAGCACATTAGGACTACTTTGCACCGCACCCTGTGTCAGGTTTGCATTAACCTGTAATGGACTCACTGTCCCCGTTGCCTGTGCTGGGGCTGTTGGATCAGCACTAGTACTCGGACCACTCTCATGTACTGCATACTGTGGTGGTCGATCTCTCAATATCTGCGTAACAAGATCCTCAGCATCTGATTCCTCCTCTATTATGGAAGACTTTCTTGCTTTCTTACTCTCAGATGGACTTTTATTAGTCTTTCTAGTTGCTTTCTTTCCTTCCGTCTCATCCTCCTGTGTAGTAGCTGGAAACAACTTAACTCCCTGCAAAGTCTCTGCTCACCATCTCTTCTGTTCCCAATCCTATCTTGCTTCTGCTAAAGTCTTTTCTACCCTTCTTATTCTCTTCTGGAATTTCAATTGCTGTTGCTGTCTAGCTACCTGCTCCCAAACTGCTAATGCATCAAACTGTGCTGGTCTCGGAAGAGGCTCCGATTCATATAGCGTCATCCACAATTGCTCCAAAATTCTCAAATTGAACATCCCATTTTCAGGAAATGCCAAGCTCCCATTTTTCCCTGTCAACTTGCAACATTGCTTTAGCCAAAGACAAGGTGTGGCACCTCTCTCTTCTATTACAATGTAAGCCAGTATACCCTTGCACGGGGTAAGCTCTCCTACACTCGCTCTAATGTACATATCTCCCCTTAGGGCACTTTTCAACGCCTTCAAAAACGTCATCTTTTCTACTTTTGTTTATTCAAAACCAAATCAGGAAATGACTTTTAATCCCAAGATTCCCTTCATCCACGTTTTCGACCAATTGCCTCTCATGGACGGCTGCCAATCCGTGAGCGACCCTTCTCACTAACCAACCTATCCCAGCGTGGCTCCAATGACATTACACTCACACGTACTGCGGCTGACAAAGTCTTGTTCTCGCCCTTCCAAACTCCAATTCACACCAAACTAATGCAAAATATTGCAAGCACTAATCAAAAACTAAAACCCAAAACAAATCTGCTGGTTTACTACAGGAAAGTTAATACAATCGCTTCAGAAACCTTACGGATTTTCACTGATGGTCCTTTCGCTCATGCAGCTATTCCTCTTTCTCGGTCTCCCAGATTCGCAAGCAAAATTCGACCAGCAAATTTTACTCTCAACTGATCAATGGGTCTGTCCTGGTGCACATAGGACTCGCCAAATCTCATTTGAAATTTCCTCTTACCCATTTTAACTCACACACTGACTTGTTGACCACACCTGATCAACCTACTAAACCAGACAAATTATAACATATAACCAAGTGTCTGATTCACTTTTCAATATACTTCGGAGTCTTAGACCATGCAGGGTCCGTACATCAACAAGCACATGGACAATTTTTGAGCACCGAGCGCCACACACATGTGAAGTTCGATGACTTCCCTGCTCTCATATTGCAGAGTAAGCACACCCCTACTAAAACTTCATTTGGAGTAAGCAAACTCCCTAAATTCTCACATACGTCACAATTCACCTTCAATTCGCATTAGTTGTGCAAGCGCAACCTATTTCTCTCTGTCTATCAATAGAACACCAGGAACATACCCAACACCACTAGCAGGATCCAAGATCTGGGAAAGTCATTTCTGGCCTTAAGGGGACATCATTTTCTCTACAAATGTCATCATTGAAAATCAAAAATCCAAATCTCAATAATACTGATTTCTCAATGACTGTCAATACCTGTCACTCTGTTCTGGACTCCTATGGCAAGCTCTCTAAAGAGACAAACCATCAGTCTGCTACCATATCTGTTAGTGCATCGAACCTTAATAAGTAAACTTACAAGGGGACGCGAATAGGTCGATGAACCTTTTGACTCATTTAAGATGTTCTTGCCATAGCTCCAGTACATAAACAATAATCAATACGCAATCACCAATAATCATTAGTCAAAAATCAATAATCAATGGCGTCAGTAATTGTCATGCACCATGACTTTCCAGCCATGAATAACCACACCTTTAGTAAAGTATAGTAAGTTTGTTTCCCTTATATTAACAATGCTAAAGTCATGTAGATTAATCTCAAAATCAAATGAAACACATATAAAAACAATACTGGTTGACCAAAGCGACGGAAGAAACACAATCTAATCAAAGCCTGAATCACAACACATTCTAAGGCAACAGTGCAAATCAAAAGCAGAGTCAGCTGCAATAAAGATATGTTATACATAGAATTCAGCAAGATAACTCAACAAACATTTGTCCCTGTAATTTGTCAGTCATCATGTGAATGACCTCATCTAACCCAGATTAGCATCAGGATGTTGGACTTCATGCAAAACAATTTAAAACACAAATTTAGAAAAAACATCTTGCTAGGGAAACTATCAAGACAGCGCAGTTGGTACCTAGAAAGAAAAGGCATAAAATGCATAACAATCACATTGTCATATATACCTATCCACGGTATGGTTCAGCAAACAGAATCAGTTTTCGTCCTCAGGTCATCAATCGATGAGTAAAGCAACAGGATCTCAGTCAAAGAGTATGAGCCCAATGACAGAATCTCGCATCTCTTCTAAAGTCTCTTCTTCTCCCAAAGTCACTCTTGGTCTCTGGTCTCATTGTCTGCCTAATTTCCCTCTGTTTCGTTGTTATAACAAAGTCACCTAAACTATCTCCTAATTCCCTATTGGTCAGTTAATCGGACGTTTATACACTATCCAATAATATTTCCACACCAAATCTATGAATTCTAATATTTCGCTCTTCACACAAAGTTGACAATTTTGTTGCCTCTTCATCTCCAGTCAGTGTCTTCATTGTTCGCATCCTGGGAAAGTACATCTCACACACATTACACACATTTTGTTACATTGCTAGGAACATTGTCTCCTGTCCGTTGGTTCTCACAGAAAGCTTTGCTTAAGCACTTTCAGCAAGACAATGGACATTTCACAGTTTAGTTCACTCTGTCAGCATTTAATTAAACGCTAAGAAATACAGCTTCTGCATGAGGCCTGGCAAAACTAGGCCAATACACTCGCTGAGTTAAGGCCTACAAGTAATAAACTAGAGCATACTTCATAACCCTAAATATGACATATTACTACATTAATCTGATACATTTTCAATATTTCGTAAGTATTCATCATTAACTAGTACCTTTTGTGAACACTGGTTGCCATTCTCCGAGGTCACATTTTCAAACATGTGCATTATTTTTCTACGTTATTCATTTTCTACATGATTCATTATTCAAAATACATAAATACTCATTAATTATTTCTAGTTAAGACACCTGTTTCAGCACCTGCCACTGTCAAAGCTGGCAATATGTTAGGAAGATATCAAGTCTTCACTCTGCCTCCTACGTCAAACACAGACAAAGGATAAATGAATAAGCATGCTTCATGCGGTGCACTGAGGGTTGAATTTCAGGATGCAGCAGATATATCCATATAAATTTTGCCAGCTCAGTCTTAACTGCACTCAAGTCAAGCTCGTGAGGTCGGTGATACAGAATAGCTTGGGCTGAGGATGGAAACGTGATCTGGATCCTTAGGCAGTGGCACTTCAGTGACCAATTGTGAGCACGAGAGACACGATGAAGTAAAGTGAAGCTTGTTGGTGACTGTAGACAGCCATGCCCATGTGATGCACAGAGTGTAGTTTGGTGATGCACTTGCAACACTGTCCATGTAACTTACAGTCTTTAGGCTTTTGATAGCTCCTTGAAGCAGTTAAGTGCAGCACTGCCTAGCGGAAGTACCAGATGCAATATCTTGATCCTTTCTCCAACATTGTCCAAATAAGGTTCAAATGCAGTTTTTATATATATCCTCGCAGAAAAGGTCACACTGAGCAAAGCACAATATGTGTACACTCCTGTGTGATAAACATGTCACTCAAAGTGTCTCACGTTTGACAACGGAATGCCACTCAGACACACACTGAAATCACAAAATGTCACACATAAATAAACTGAAACCTTGCTGCTGTGCACTAGGAAGACAGGTACAGTATGGGGAGCAACAGTTCAAGCAACCGTACACACAAAACATGTAAGGCAACCTTCTAAAATTCCATTACAAACATAATGGACACCATCAATGTAAGCTTATTGACATACAGGACGCCAACAGCTGAGACAGTGGAAGTGCAAGCTTTGTCACACATACAATATTTACAGTGACTTCATCAGCAAACCATGTTTCTCACACAGATAAGCTCAACACAGGCAGCAGCAATGTACTCTTCCTCTCTACTTGTCTGTCTATCTGTCTGTCTAACAAGTAGAAGCAATGCTATCTATCTATCTATCTATCTATCTATCTATCTATCTATCTATCTATCTATCTATCTATCTATCTATCTCATTCCTTTACTCTGGACAGGCACAGCATTGATAGTAGCAGTGCAAGGTTTCTCAGTTACACACAGAAAAGGTATAGCATGGTTGGCATCACTACAAGTTTTCTTACATACACACAGACTGTTACATCACCGGCAGCAGTAAGCATCCCTCCCAGAAAACACGTAGGGTAAGAACTAAATGATTGAAAAGTTCCTGCACACAATTAGAGCAGGCACGGCCTACACATATCACTTGCGGTACAAACTGGGCAGTGTGAGCTTGCATGATACACATAAAATAGGTGCATCATAGCATGAGGAAAATGCAAACAACAGGTCCAGAAAAGGAATTGTTTGAACATGCTTCCCTCAATGTGTACATACATATGTACCTAGACTAGACAAGTACACACACACACACAAAAACACAGACAAGTACACAGACACAAACTCACGCACATATACACACAGTCAGTAGCCATGCATACTTCTTTTAAACAAGAACTTTTCTGAATCTGAAGCAGTATAAGATTTCCACACATACATAACATGCATGCACAGTTTGTAAACCTATAAGCATTTGTCACATAGGCAGAGCAGGTACAACAGTAGACATCAGCAGCATCTTTATAGATGTGCCAACATTTCATTTCTTGATAGAGGACTTTGGCACTGCAACATCGTAAGTTCCCATTCTGATTTGCAAGAGAGGTTCTTGTAGTGTCTTTGATATCATGCGCGCTAGTACCCTCACAGTCCTGGGTGGACTCCAGACAGAAATTATGTAATCTGATGGGAGGTGTTAAGTTGTGGCTCTGAAAGTTATGATGCAATGTGAGCCGAGTGCAATAGTATGCTGAAGAATAAATACATCCGTTACAGAGCTCTGTGTGGCGTATTCACTTGCATGCTACCGGCCTGGGGAGGACGTTACAATTGGCGAAGAGTAGAGGATATGTGCCCCGAAGAAACAAAGCTGCTCTCCCTGAGAGTTTGCAAAGGTGCAGCAAACTGCTCTTGCATGCCATATGTGTCCAATTTGATGCAAAGCGGTCTGCAGTTGGCATATGTGGAGTCAAAGCTCTACTCCAGCTCATACACGGCCATCAATAGAGTTAAAGGCCCTGCAGAGGAGCACATTTGAAAAGCCTGCCAAAACCCACTGATAAGGATGAAAGAAGAGATACTGCTCTGCACCATAACACACAGCCATCTTCAGTGCTAAGCAAATGCTAAGGGCAACGGCACATAGGTGCAAAATCAGAAACTCACTTACCAGCTCAGATGATTAAAGCAACACACAACCTTGAATGTGATGAGACAACCAGACCCAAGCAACAGGGTGTTGCGTAGGGAGGTTGCCAGTCCTGCTTTTCAGGAAGAATGCTGCCTGAACAACACATACTGTCAATGGTGGCAGAAGTGAGTGCAAAGGATGATGTTCCCACATTTCTGAAGCCACCACCTTTGTTTGATACAGCAAAGAAGCAGAACATTGCTGCCAGGTGGACTTTATGGATCGAAACATTTGATGACTTCATAGATGCCCTAGGAGAAGAAGATGATAGGAAAATCATTATGGTGGTCATTACAACCCTGGCGGATGGTGTTAAAGCAGCAGAAATACCGCAAACAGGCCGGCAGACAAAAAAAGGGAATTATGACCCTGGCGGAAACCGCCAACAAAGACAGCCACTTTAACACTTCGCCCGCCACGGCGGTACAGACAAGCAGCGCGGCGGTCACCGCCAACAGACAGGCGGAAGACAATGTACCGCCCACAGAATTACATCCCGCCAATCCGCCACCTTTTCCGGGGCAGATTCACCTTTGATAAAAATACGGCGGAAACAGCTTTTGCTATGGGAAAACGCTCACCTTAACATATCCCACGAGGAACGAGGAATCCATGGAGCCGGAACTCCAAATACTCCCTGCCCTTGTGTTTCTGCTCTTCTACGACCAACAGCTACGTAGGCGCCGCAGACAACGGTGAGTACTGCACCTACGACATGGGGGAGGCGGGAGGCAAAAGTTAGGGGGACACACACCAAACACCCCCACCCTCGCATATTACAACATACACACCAATGCATTCACAAAAATCACAGTAACAACCCACCATCCCCCCGGAAGAATGAATACACAAAGCGAAAATCGGTCAAACAATGTAATGTGCCAATATACATGTCATACAAAAATATACAGATATATATTTGAAAATCAGTCATAATTATATACAATACGAGAAGTAGTGCAGATATGTACATAACAATGTCCGTGCACCATCAGTCCAAAAATACATGGGCGAGGCCCACAAACGATACCTGACCACAATCAGAGAGAACACTGCCGGGGCATCAGATAGAAATACTACAGGCACCTCAGGGGGAAGGGAAGGGGGGCACCTTAGCCGGATGACTGCAAAGCCAGATCCACGACGGGGCTCCATGCCCATTTATGCCCTCCTGGGGAGTGCAAAGCCACAGTCTCTCAAGTCTCTACAGTGGGTGGTTTGCCCACTGTGCCATCCTGGGGAGTGCAAAGCCACAGTCTCTCAAGTCTCATCAGTGGGTGGTTTGCCCACTGTGCCATCCTGGGGAGTGCAAAGCCACAGTCTCTCAAGTCTCTACAGTAGGTGGTTTGCCCACTGTGCCATCCTGGGGAGTGCAAAGCCACAGTCTCTCAAGTCTATACAGTGGGTGGGTTGCCCACTGTGCCATCCTGGGGAGTGCAAAGCCACAGTCTCTCAAGTCTCTACAGTGGGTGGTTTGCCCACTGTGCCATCCTGGGGAGTGCAAAACCACAGTCTCTCAAGTCTATACAGTGGGTGGGTTGCCCACTGTGCCATCCTGGGGACTGCAAAGCCACAGTCTCTCAAGTCTCTACAGTGGGTGGGTTGCCCACTCTGCCATCCTGGGGAGTGCAAAGCCACAGTCTCTCAAGTTGATGCAGGTCTCTACTGGTACTGGGGGGGGACTGGTGCCCAGACTGGATGAGTCTCCCCGTGAAAGGTCGTGTCCTGTCACTGTCCCAGCTGCACATGGGATAAGGATGCCTGATGTGGCGGGCCATTCATTCCTACCCAGTGCATTGCCCTGTTCAGCGGTGCTTAGCCATGGCGGTTCAGGACTGTTCAGCGGTGCTTTGCCATGGCGGTTCAGGACAGTTCAGCGGTGCTTTGCCATGGCGGTTCAGGACAGTTCAGCGGTGCTTTGACATGGCAGTTCCGGACTGTTCAGCGGTGCTTTGGCATGGCGGTTCAGGACAGTTCAGCGGTGCTTTGCCATGGCGGTCTGTGCCCAATTCAGCGGTGCATTGACATGGCGGTCTTTGCCCTGTTCAGCAGTGCTTTGACATGGCGGTCTTTGCCCTGTTCAGCGGTGCTTTGCCATGGCGGTCTTTGCCCTCTTCAGCGGTGCTTTGACATGGCGGTCTTTGCCCTGTTCAGCGGTGCTTTGACATGGCGGTTCAGGACTGTTCAGCGGTGCTTTGCCATGGCGGTTCTGATAAGGACATTGGTGTGTGGCATGACGTTCTATACACTGGACATTGGTGTGTGGCATGACGTCTTCTACACTGGACATTGGTGTGTGGCATGACGTTTCATCATTGTCCAGCGGGGCTGTGGCAGCCGGGGCCCTCCAGGTCACTGACTCCGGCGGTGGTCTCCTGACCAGTGACGATAGTGGGGCCCTCCTGGCCTGTGACTCTGGCGGTGGTCTCCTGACCAGTGACGATAGTGGGGCCCTCCTGGCCTGTGACTCTGGCGGTGGTCTCCTGACCAGTGACGTTAGTGGGGCCCTCCTGGGCTGTGACTCTGGCGGTGGTCTCTGGACCAGTGACGATAGTGGGGCCCTCCTGGGCTGTGACTCTGGCGGTGGTCTCTGGACCAGTGACGATAGTGGGGCCCTCCTGGTTACTGACTCCTGCGGTGGCGGTGGTCTCCTGACCAGTGACAATACTTGGGCCCTCCTGGGCTGTGACTCTGGCGGTGGTCTCCTGACCAGTGACGATAGTGGGGCCCTCCTGGGCTGGGACTCTGGCGGTGGTCTCCTGACCAGTGACGATAGTGGGGCCCTCCTGGGCTGTGACTCTGGCGGTGGTCTCCTGACCAGTGACGATAGTGGGGCCCTCCTGGGCTGTGACTCTGGCGGTGGTCTCCGGACCAGTGACGATAGTGGGGCCCTCCTGGGCTGTGACTATGGCAGTGGTCTCTGGACCAGTAACGACGGTACTGGCGGTTGTGTCTCGACCGCCGGAAATGATGGCACACTTCTCCACCGTGACACTTACAACAGGCTGGGCAGACTTCCTCTGGCCCTTCCCCACCTTTGGTGGAGTCACAGCTGACTCTCCAATCCCCTTGGAACCCATGTCAGTTGTTTTCCCACCTGGAGTCTTAACACGGTCCCGTCGTCCACTGTCCAATTTTATTGCCTTTACAGGGGGTGGGCTGCCAGTGCCTTGGCTCCGGGTCCTACTCCCTGCCCTGGTGGCCGGTGCACTCCAAAAACCTTGAACAGGCACCACTGGTATTGGGGGCTTTTTGGCTGAGGCGCTACGACGGGACTGATGAATTGGAGGGGGTGGGGGCAAAAAGGTCAACTTTACAGAGGGACAGTTTCTGACGAAGACTGGGATGGGTAGCTGGAGGGGGTCTGGGAGTGGAGGAAGAGGAGGTGGTAGTCGGAGGTGTCACTTTAGGTGTTTTGGGTGCAGGTGCAGGTACTGGAGGCTGTCGTGAGGTGGATGGATGTTGGGTGAGTGATTGCCGGCGTTTGTGTACTTTGGGAGGGGGCGTCACAGACACACTGGGAGAGGACACAGGGGACGTGTAAATGGCAGTGGAGGTGGTGAGTGCAGGTGAGCGGGGTGTGGTGCTGGGTGTTCTGGTGCGAGTCCTAGTGGCTGTAGATGTAGTGCATGCAGGTGAGAGTGTAGACGACACTGGGAGGGAGGAGGGAGAAGAGGAGGAGGGGGACACAGTGGAAGCAGTGGATGTTGTTGTGTCTGTATGTGGGTGAGGCTTGCGTGAGTGCTTGTGGTGTGTGTGGTGCCTATGTTTGCTTGAGCTACTTAGGTGTGTTGACTTGTGTGCATGCTGGTCTGTAGGTGTGCTTGGGATGGGCTGGGGTACAGGAGATTGGGTCTGGGTGGAGGAAGTTGGAGGGGGGAGGCTAGACACAGGGACAATTGCTGCCATCAGTGCTGAGGCCAAAGATTGCAGGGTTCGCTGAAGGACAGCCTGACCAGAATGAATGCCCTCCAGGAATGCATTACCGTGTTGCAACTCTCGTTCTACACCCTGGATGGCATTCACAATGGTAGACTGTCCAACAGTGAGTGACCTGAGGAGGTCAATGGCCTCCTCACTGAGGGCAGCAGGGGTGACTGGGGCAGGGCCTGAGGTGCCTGGGGCGAAGGTGATGCCCACCCTCCTGGGTCAGCGGGCACGGGGTGAACGCTGAGGGGCTGCTGGGAGGGCGGTGATGGTAGGGGAGGTGGCGGCTGTACATGTAGAGGTGGGGGGCACAGATGGTGCCGCCACCACAAGGGAGCTCCCATCGTTGAACGAGTCCATGTCACTGCTTGGTGATCCGGTGGCCGACGTGAAGCTCCCCTCGCCCTCCGTCCCACTGGTGCATTCAGAGTCTGTGGTGTGGCCCTCCATGGCCATGTGGGATGCAGCTCCCTCGTGCTCCGGTGCCACTGTACCTCCGCCTATTGATGCTGATGTACAAAAGGACAGGGAGAGCAGACAAAAGGGGGGAGACAGAAGAAAGAGGGTTTTAGTGCATGGCATACCGCTACCATTGGCGGACAAGACAAACGTAGATGCCCCCTGCATTACGCCGTGCTCCTGCCCTCTGCACATGCAATTTCTGGGATATGGCCTATATGGCAATGGTGGACATCGGCGCACATGGATGCCACAGGGGCAACTATACCTTGACTTGGCACTCTGCTGAGGTGGAGTAGAGTGCCACATGGGCTACATTACGGAGGGGCTTTGCCTACCGAACTCGCCCTGGCCCAGGGACACCCACAGCCCACCTCCACCACCCAGACACCTCCACTGCACGCAAAGTCCGCAGAATGAGGTTGTACTCACCCCCTTGTGTCTGCTGTGATGCCCTCAAGCGCCCATCCAACTCCGGGTAGGCCACCGCCAGGATCCGGAACATCAGGGGGGTCATGGTGCGACGGGCACCCCTCCCACGTTGGGAGGCCATCCCCAGCTGAGCCTCCGCCGTCTTCTTGCTGCAGCGGGAAATGTCCTCCCATCTCTTATGGCAGTGGGTGCCCCGTCTCTGGTGGGCCCCCAGGGTCCGGACCTCCTTGACGATGGCACGCCAAATGTCCCTCTTCTGGTAGGCGCTGACCTACATGACATGGACAAGGAAAGAGGAACAGTCATTATCAACTGCACCGTCGTTGTGAGTGGCCCCCTCCCTACTCTGGCGATGTGGCCCATTCATTCCCATGCATTCATGTTCTATGGACTCTGCCCCCTTCCCTCTTCCAACCAGCCCTCTCCACCCAGGCCTAGCCCATACAACGTGCTCCCTGTGTACTAACCTGTTGGTCTGGAGGACCATAAAGTAGCGTGTACTGGGGGAGGACCCCGTCTACCAGTTTCTCCAACTCCTGTGCAGTGAAGGCAGGGGCCCTTTCCCCAGACGCAGCAGCCATCGTCGCTTCCAGACCGAGGTCACAGCAGCACTTGCAGTGTAGGTCCTCTCCTGTCGAAGGTCAGGTATCTAGTGATTGAACAGATAGAAAATGGCGGTGACGTCCGCAGCGGTGACGTCCGCGGCGGTGCGCATCATCACCGCCAGCGCACCTTGTCATTGGCTCCTGGGACCCATAGGGTCCAATGTTAACCAATGCAGCATTGCGCCGCGGTCTACGACTGCCTACCGCGACGGTGTGTAACGCCTACGCTGTTACCCCACAATCCCATTGTCCCAGTTTAGAGGTCAGGCAGCCGCCATTTCAGGGGCCCACATGGCTTCATTTCATACTGCGTCACACATAGCTAGGCCTACACTCAACACACATACAGGAAGGGTTATGTGAGTGGTGTAGTCTTGTGTGTGACTGTGGGTACATACCTGGAGGAATAATGACTGGTTCTTCACTGTTGTCCTTCGTAGGCACCGTCTGCTGGGACAAATGAGAAGATGGCGGAATCCTCCGGTGTACCGACCGCTGGTGGACCTGTTGACAATTGAAGAGCGACATGTCATTGTAACCTACCGGTTTGACCGTGCCACAATCCAGGAACTATGTACCCAGTTGGAGCCAGACCTGATGTCACCAATCTGCCATCCGACTGGAATCCCCCCTGATGTGCAGGTGCTGTCAGTGCTCCATTTCCTTGCAAGTGGGTCTTTTCAGACAACAGTGGCCATGGCATCAGGGATGTCCCAGCCTATGTTTTCCAACGTGTTGTCCAGAGTGTTGTCTGCCCTGCTGAAACACGTAAGGAGATACATCGTTTTCCCTGAGGTGGAGGATTTGCCTACAGTGAAAGGTGACTTCTATGCCCTTGGACATATCCCCAACGTCATAGGTGCTATTGATGGTACCCATGTAGCTCTGGTCCCCCCCCACAGGAGTGAACAGGTGTACAGGAATAGGAAGAGTTATCATTCCATGAATGTACAGATGGTATGTTTGGCAGACCAGTACATCTCGCAGGTAAATGCTATGTTCCCTGGCTCAGTGCATGATGCCTACATCCTGCGGAATAGCAGCATCCCTGATATGATGGGTCAACTCCAGAGGCACCGTGTATGGCTTTTGGGGGACTCTGGTTACCCCAACCTTTCGTGGCTATTGACCCCAGTGAGGAATCCCAGGACCAGGGCAGAGGAACGGTATAATGAGGCCCATGGGCGGACTAGGAGGGTGATCGAACGCACCTTCGGCCTCCTGAAGGCCAGGTTCAGGTGCCTCCATATGACAGGTGGATCCCTATTCTACTCACCGAAGAAGGTGTGCGACATCATCATCGCCTGCTCCATGCTCCATAATTTGGCTTTGCGACGCCAGGCGCCTTTTCTGCAGGAGGATGATCCAGATGACGGTGTTGTAGCAGCTGTGGAGCCTGTGGACAGTGATGAGGATGAAGCTGATGAAGAAGACAACGACAACAGGGAGTCAGTCATACAGCAATATTTCCAGTGAGACACAGGTGAGAACATTTTCATTTTTAGCATTACATTAACTTTCACACGTCTACCTCTATCCTGTTTTTCGATTTAAGTCAACATTTGGTAACTGAGTTGTACCCTTCCATTACGGTTTCACAGGTGTGGTTACCTACGTATCAACTGCGTGCGTCCTTCAAGGGCTTGTGATGTGTGACATAGGTATGTTAGCTTTAGAATGGTACACCCATTATGACACTGTCATTGATAATACCTTTTTACTAAATCACAGACTGACTCCAGATTGTTTTGTGTTTCAAGGGTGTTTATTGAAGTGCTCAGAAATGGGAGGGGGTTGTAAAAAGAGGATGGGTGATGATGGAGGAATGTCCATGGCAGAGTCCAGTCTATTAGTCTCACAGGTGCACTGCCCATCTGGGCATAGGAAGAGGAGCTGGGGCAGTTTAAGTATGGACAGGGTAACAAAGTGGGACAGTGGGAGGACAATCAGGGTGGTGTCATTTCCTGGCGGGGGTCTTGCCATCTTGCTCTGTCCTGTTCCTGGATCTCAGGGACCGCTTGCGTGGTGGTTGTCCGTCTGCAGGGGGTGGGGTGCTGGTGTGGTGGTCCTGTGGCGGGGCATCCTGTCCAATAGCGCCGGCAGAGGTGGTGGGCATTTCATCGTCCTGGCTAGTGTCAGGGGCCCCTTGGAGTGCCACGGTGTCCCTCAAGGTCTGCTGTGTGCCCTTCAGCACCCCTATGATGGTGGCCAGGGCGGAGCTGATGGTCCTGAGCTCCTCCCTGAACCCCAAATACAGTTCGTCCTGCAGGCGCAGGGTTTCCTGCAACTTGTCCAGAACCGTCGCCATCGTCTCCTGGGAGTGGTGGTATGCTCCCATGATGGAGGAGAGGGCCTCATGGAGAGTGGGTTCCCTTGGCCTGTCCGCCCCCTGTCGCACAGCAGCCCTCCCAGTTCCCCTGTGTTCCTGTGCCTCCGTCCCCTGGACCGTGTGCCCACTACCACTGCCCCCAGGTCCCTGTTGTTGTTGGGGTGGTGGGTTACCCTGGGTGCCCTGTAGTGGTAGACACACCGCTGATTGACCTGTCCTGGGTAGGGAGGTTTGGGCCCGCTGGGTGGGTGCTGTGCTGGTGTTACCAGAGGGTGGAAGGTCGGTGTTGGGCTGTGCCTGTGCAAGGGGAACCGACGGTCCGGGCTGGTCATCAGGATCCAGTAGGGCAGAGCTGCTCTCGTCACTGTGGGCCTCTTCTGGGGGTGGAGTGGTGTTGTCTGGACCCTCTGGTGTGGTGACAGTCCTTCGGGTTCCTGCAGGGGCATAAGAGCATGATTATTGCATGTGTGTGTGTAATGGTGTGCAATGGGTGGGTGTTTGTGTACCCCAGTGCATGCATTCCTGTGTGTGAGTTTGTGTGGTGATGGTTGGGGGGGTATACTGGGTATGTGCAGTGGGCATGCTTTAGTGAGGGGTGTCCATGCTTAGTTGTGTCATGCAGGGCTTGGTGTTGGGATGGGTGGTTTGTGTCATGGATACATTAGTGAGGAGTTGTAGTGATAGGGGAGGGGGTGAGGGAGGGGGTGTGTGATAGCATGCAGGTAGGGTGGGGGATATGATAGTTAAGAATTGACTTACCAGTGTCCCATCCTCCACCGACTCCTGCGAGGCCCTCAGGATGCAAGATGGTCAAGACTTGCTCCTCCCATGTTTTTAGTTGTGGGGAGGAGGTGGGGGTCCGCCGCCAGTCCGCTGTACCGCGATGTCGTGCCTGGAGACCGTTGAACGCACCTTCCCCCGTAGGTCGTTCCACTTCTTCCTGATGTACTCCCTACTTCTTGGGTGCTGTCCCACGGCGTTCACCCTGTCCACTATTCTGCACCATAACTCCATCTTCCTGGCTATTGATGTGTGCTGTACCTGTGAGCCAAATAGCTGTGGCTCTACCGGGACGATTTCCTCCACCATGACCCTGAGCTCCTCCTCGGAGAAGCAGGGGTGTCTTTGGCGTGCCATGGGGTGGTGTGGGTGATGTGTGGGGTGGTGTATGTGGTGATGAGTGTGGTGAGTGTAGTGGTGTGTGGTGTTTTGTGCGTGGATGTTGTGTGGGTGATGGTGTTGTGTGCCTCTGTGTAGTGGGGTTGTCTATTCTGTGCTCTCTCTCTGTCGCCTTCGTGTCTAATTTTTGGTAGTAGGGGTTTGTGGGTGATGTGGGTGTGTGTTTTATATTGTGTTTGGTGTGTGGGAGTGTTGTTTGTATGTGTATCAGGTGTGTGTATTTGGAATTGTCCAATGTGGCAGTGTTTTGGAGATGTGTGTGTATTTTGAGCACGGCGGTGTGTACCGCCAATGGAATACCGCGGTTGAAAGACCGCCGTGTGGATTCGTGGGTCGTAATAGCATGGGCGTGTTTCTGTTGGCGTGGAGGTGGAGGATTTGTTTCCGACAGTTTATCACTGACCTTTGGTGTGGCGGTGTTGTGTGGGTGTCTGAATTTCGGCGGATTCCAAGATGTGTGTCATAATAGCTGTGGCGGAATGCCGCCGCCGCCGCGGTGTATTGGCGGTCTTCTGCACGGCGGTAAGCGCCTTTTACCGCCAATGTTGTAATGACCCCCTATATGTTTGAAAAACCTTGCCGGTGATGGAGTGAAAGAAGTACTAAAGAAAGTCTCACAAGCTGATGCAACATCATACCAAAAGATAAAAGAAGTGTTAGATGTCCATTCTCATCCAATGCCGAATGTTGACTACGAGAGGTACATCTATAAGCATGACAACAAGCTGGTGAAATGATTGATGAAATTGTTCAGAGAATTGATCCACTTCTCAAACACTGTAGACTATGTAGCTTTAATGAGGAAGAAGCTGTGCTCCTCAGTCACTGATGGCTGTCTTTCAGATTCCTTCAGTTTGGGGAAATGAGAATGGCTGCAAGGGCAGAAGAATGAGCAGATCAACAAGCTGCTGAGATGGAAGCAGGAACAGCACATAATGAACCAGCATTGATTAGGAGAAGAAAGCAAAAACACAAAATATTTTCACACAAGTAAACGTCTCCGAAGCACAAAAAAAACTATGCTTCTGATTTGTATTTTCACTACCCCATGAAGGTAAATGTCCAGCCATAGGACAGACATGCAAAAGGTGAAAGGAAAGGAAACCACTTGATGCAAAGTGAGAAAAAAATGTGTCACAGCGAGAAGAGAAAATGGATACCAGAAATGTCTTAGAAGCATTCTTGCCAAGCCCACAAGGCCAAAAGGCAACTTCAGTTATGACAAGTAGAAACCAAGCGCAGCCGATCCTTGTCAAATCCATTATATAAAGGCTCTTGAACATCAATATGAAGCACTAGCGAAGAAGACAGATGAGCGTTGTTGATATCGACTAAGGAACAACATGCACATGTAGGATTAGCTGCTTGCAAAGAAGATCAAAAATCAAAAAAGAATCATCAAACAAAGTGACAAAATTAATTTGGACATTGTCCTAAAATTACATTAAAGGTGACGGTCATCTCATAACCTTCATTATGAACAGTGGTGCGTCAATCAACATCATGCCAGTAGAAAAGTTCAACAGCCTATCTCCTGTGCCACGCCTTACTCCATCAAGCACAAAGGTATACACGTGGACTGCTTCAAAACCGTTACAGAGTCAAGGGTAATTTACTGCTATAACTTCAGCGCAAGTGCCAATTCATGTCCTTCAGGGAACCTCATTTAGTGCATGCCTACTTAGGTTTGCCTCTTCTGCTGACATGGGACTGATATCACTCAAATACAACATCCATGCTCAGGCTGAGATTATAAATCAGTTTCCATTGTTGTTTCCTGGCTTAGGATGACTTAGAAAGATGAAAGTGCAACTTGTTATTAATGAGGACATTTGCCCTCTTGCCCAACGGCACCTCACAGTTGCTCTTCACTTACAAGCAGCCATTGGGAAAGAACTAGAAACACTGTTGAAGCGTGACATCATTGAATGCTTCACATGTCTATACCATGGATTTTGCACATAGTTGTGGTGCCATAAAAGGACAGTGGAGGTGCAGTACACATTTGTGTTGATATGCACCAGGCCAGCAAAGCAATCAACAGAGAAAGACATCCCGGTCCCCACATAGCGGACATGATCATGCAGCTTAATGAAGCCAAGATCTTCTCCCATCTTGACCTGGACAAAGAATAGGTCAACTCAAGCTGGAAGAAAACTGTAGGTACATTAATACTTTTTTGACTCATGTTGGTTTGTTCTGATTCAAAAGGCTGAATGTTGGAGTATCTTTGGCTGCGGAAGTATTTCAGGATGTCATTCGCCGACTTATTCAAGCTGTTATACATGCTTTCAATTACAGAGATGACATACTCGTATTTGGGACAACCCAAAAGGAGCATGACAAGTCTCTTACATAAGTGTGCCAGTTACTTGCTGATTCAGGTCTCACTCTGAATGCAACATAGTATGAGTTTCACAAAACCAAATTTAAATTCTCTGGACACATATTCTCTGATGGGGGTATTACTCCTGACGCAGATAAAGTGCAAGCACTGTCATCTACCTGCCCCCTACAAGATGAGACAATGCTACGATCCTAGGCATGACCAGTTATTGCTCAAGGTACATTTGTGACTTTGCTACTGTGATTTCTCAACTGAGAGTCTCAACAAAATGGAATGTCCCAGTTCAGTGGTCACAGCTTCAAAGAACTAAAACATGTAATTGAGAATGCAACTGAAATGGCCTATTTGGACCCAAGGTTTTATACTGAGATCATAGTAGATGCAAGCACAGTGGGGCTAGGGGCAATCCTTGATCCAACATAATGACTGCAAAATACCCGGAGAGACATTGTGGCCAATGCCAATAGAAGCCTGTCTGAAACAGAATGTCCCTTCTCTCAGCTGGAGAAGAAGAGTCTGGCTGTAGTGGGGATCTGCAAAGATTTTCATGTGTTTTTATATAGGAAACACTTACCTACTATCACAGCCCACCAGATATTGCTCACTATCTTTGGAAACCTGAAAGCTAAGATGTCCCCTCACATCGAGAAATGGGGATTGCGACTCCAAGAGTATGACTATGTTCAGTACACAATCTCGGGGAAGACAAAAGCCCCAGAGATTACTTTTCACGAGTGCTGCTACATCACCACAGTTCAACATCCAAAGTGGCTGAAGAGTATCTCAACTTCATTGTGAGGTCCAGAATGCCAGCACTCCATCCATTGAACAAATTATTGCTGCTACCAAAGCAGATAAAGACATGATGATCCTCAAAGACCTCATTGCAACACAATCTTGGAAGGCAAGCATTCAACCTTTTACTGATGGTGTTGAATTCCAAAAATTCAAAAATGTACATGATAAACTATCCATCACCCAATAGGATTTCATATTGAGAGGCTTAAGAATGATCACACCTGAGAGTTTGAGACAGAAAGTCATTGAGCTAGCCCATGAAGGACATTGTGGCATTGTAGCCACCAAAAGAGCCCAAGAGACCGAGTGTGGGTCCCTCGCTTAGGTGATCAAGATGAGAGAGAGCTAAAAGCATGCCACCTTTGTAGCTGTTTATCCCTCAAGGTGATGCAGCATCCAATGACTATGTCTGACCTTCCTGCCCATGCATGGGAGAGAGTTGCAATTGGTTTCTTTGGGCCTCTAGAAAAATGGACGTCATCTCCTGGTACTCATTGATGAATACTTGCATTTTCCTTTGGTGGAAAATTTATCGTCAACAAACCCATGGCTTGATGACATCTTTGTAGCATGAGGCATCCCCTCTATTCTCAAATCTGACAATGGCCCACCTTTCTCCAAAATAAATTCAAGGAGTTTCTTGTTCGACTCAATGTCAAGCACCAAAAGAGTACACCTCTCCAGCCGGAAGCCATTGGAGTTGTTGAATGATTTACGGGCACCCTCGGGAGGGCAATTCAGTGAGGGTCGATGGAGGAATTCACTCTAAACCAGACCTTGTGCCCAGCCCTTCATGCCTATCGATCAACTCCTCACTCCACAACTGGTGACAGCCCTGCCACCTTGCTATTTGGGAGAGCCAACAGAACCAAACTATCATAATGGATATTGGACCGATCGATAAATGCCGATAAGGTTTGTGTTGATAGACCTTAAATTTTTGTGCTGTCCCTCATGTCACAAAAGTCATCAGAGTGTGACAAGTTTAAGTTTAGAGAAGTAAATGAGGGTAAAACTAATGTAGAAAGCTGCACCGATACGATTTTAAATGTGCAATTGCTTGTATTTCAAAGTTCGACTTAGGTGCTTTTTTAACTAAATCAGATGTTAGAAGGTTAAAAGTGATTTCAAAATGTAATTTAGACTCTAAATTAAAAGTGCATTTAGAAACAATATTGAGTTTTTGTGATTAATGAATGATTAATGAGTTTTAAGATACGTGCACAATCAGAAAAATGCAGTTCTCTGTTATACTTAATGAAAGACAGTGACAAAGCTTTTCGTTGAACTCAAAATGCATTATTCATATTAATGGGGCCTTATTGATGCTAAAGTTATTAGTTTATATTTTATAAAAACATATTAATTGACTGTAATTTTATGATGTTTGTTTTAACATAAGTAAGGCCTACAGCACTTGCATTTTGCAGTCATGTAAAAGTGTTGAAGTATTTTTTCATAATGTGAAGTCTTCTTTCAGAGTTCGTTCCCATGAGAAGCAAAGTTCTTTTGTAATAAGTCCATTGTTTAAACATGGAGACATGAACCCATTTGTCCTTGGAAACATTACATTGTAGGAGCATGGACTGAGATTATATACATTTGTTTCAAACCTGCTTGAAGTCACACTGAAAGGAGATGTTCCCATGACATGCCTGGAAAGAGGTGTGCTTGTTGCAACTTGGAGTCTTCCAACTGTTCCTGATTGGTTGATGTCTATTCAATGTAACATGAACTGACATGTTTGGTGAATCAGATTAATTTCTGTAATTTGAAATATCAATTGACATTTGAACTTTAGTCAGTCTTAGTCATTTTTCAGGAGTCCCCAGAGCTTCCAAAGAGCTCCTGATGCTTGCAGATGCTTGCTGATCCTGATGTCTTGCTGATGATGATTCCCTGGATGTTGTATTCCTTGGAGAGGTATCTTCCACTCTGCCATGTGCCCTAACTCCTGAAATGCCTTTTCAGATTTAGTTATACTTTCAATTGCCCCTTCAAAAGACTCATGTCTGAGCTTCTGATATGCTGACACTTTCTTATTTTTTACCTAACTTAGGGCCATATGTACGAACACATTTTCCCATAGACATAGAATGGGACAAACCCTTTGCTACATCTGGCCCTTAGTGTTCTGCAGACTGAGATTATCTTTTTCCAAATTACTTTTGTACTTTTTGTATTTTACCTGAATGTGTTCCTCCCCAGACATGTATCTCCTTGATTTGATTAGCTGTAGGGTTGACCTGTGCCAGCCGAAGATCATTGGAATTTGAATTGACTAATTGTGAATTCTGAGCATTGTGTAATATCTGTGTCTCAGATATTCTTATTGACTTTGTGTATTCTTCTTCTTGAGTGCTTAGTTTTATTAATGTTAGTTTTCCTCAATTTATTTTGATGCCTTGGGGTACCCTTGGTGATTATGTATCTTTATAACTTGGTTTTGCGCATTGTCTACATGACCTTGAACTTGTCTTTGTAATAGATCTACTAACTTTATTTCTGATTGGAGTTGTTTTTTCAGGGCCTCATTTGTCATGATTGTTTTGGGTATTGTTGAAACTGTGTTGATGGTTCACCACACTTCTTTCTGGGTCCAAAGGTCCGTCGACCTCAGTGAAGTATTTGATTCCTGTGAAAAATGAAAAATGCACCCACAGTGTTACAGCTACTTTTCAAAAGTTCAAAATGAAAACATAACTAGATCAGTGCCGACGTGCCCAGGAAACAGTCTTTGAGAAAGTGCACTTGGTACTGGTCAAACAAACAGAAGAGGAAAACAGGCACTACGTTTGCTGCCGACCCTTTAAGGGTCGTGCCTTGCAAAAGACACATGGTAACAGCGCATCATCCCAGAAAATCCATCACATGGAACTTGTCCCACTTTAAACACCTACCTCAATGTTCGTCAGCTCCTCCTGTGATCACAAGTGAGGGGATCCCGGCTGAACGTCCAGATAGCTCATCTGAGCCTATGCTATCAATGCATATTGACCGTGCATCTTAACTACCTCATACCATCAGATCTGGCAGACCAGTGCAAAAGCCTTTGTGACTTATTGAGGAAATATGATGCTAATGTTGTTTGTATTTTTTATTTACCAAAAGGGGGAGATGTTGTGTCTTTGATATCATGGGCACTAGACCCTCGCAGTCCTCGGTGAACTCTCGACAGGAATGATGTAATCTGATGGGAGGTGTTACGGTGTGGTTTTGAAAGTTATGGCGCAATGGAAGCAGAGCGTGAAAGTATGTTGAAGAATAAAGTCATCTGCTACAGAGCTCCATGTGTGGTGTATTCTCTTGCATGATCCCAGGCTGGGAAGGATGGTACAGTTCTGAGCAGTTCTATCTTTAGAAAAGTCTCTAAATAAGGGACCAAAAGAAGCATTGAAATTACCTGAAAAACGATAGTTTCTCAGAGGGCCCTCATGAACTGCTGACTTGTCATCTCAATCACGCCTGACATCCTTCAGAGAGTTTGAGGTTTCATCCTCCCCAAGAAGCACTGGCTAGCAAAAATTCCATAATACTAGTTAGAAAGCACTAGGCTGTCAAAAATATATCTATATGTGCAGTTTTACAGTCGTTCATTTTTCAAAATGTGTTAGCATCTTGCATCAGACCAAGTGGATTCCTTGTAATGTAATTATTCTACACCACCACCTGTCAGATTTTCTCATTTGTTGGACTAGGAATGGTATAAAGGCATGTTCCCCTTTCCTGAGTGCCAGACTGTTGAGTAGCTGGTATCCTGGTTTCTTATATTATAGTTGGCATCATGCTAATCTAGCCCATGATTAGCATGACACATTGGCCTGCCCCTGCCAATGCAAGGTCTGGGTTCTCTCCAGTAAAATAGATGGGTAAACCAAGCATGCCCCCATCGGAAAAAATTGGCTAATGTACTTTTTTCGGTTTATAATGTAAAGCGGTTGTGGTAGCAAACGCCGTCTAAGATGTGTAGTATGACCATACCCTTTTATCTGTGCCAGTAAAAAAGTAGCTTGCTGATGCCGCTAGTGCAAGTTAGTGCTGCTACGTGAGACCCAGAAGCTTACATTAGCATCCCATGTCCATGTCAAGTGTGTGTAAAGTGAATTTGCAAATCATGTACTTCCAATCATTTTGGATGCCCCTGGCTTAGCATATAGAGTGAGGATAGCTTCTGTAGACAGTGGAAGTACATTTCCTACATTCCTGTGACTGGAGGGTGGAGACTCAGACACTGAGGTCAGGAGGATGGAGACAGGGATACCTTTAGAAATGCCATGAAGACTTTCTTATCAATGGGCTGCTGATTAGCACTTCCTGAGCACTGTCATTTGGTTGATGGGAGGGGTGAAGGATGGAACTGCAGGATATGTTGCTCAATGTGAGGAAGTTACTAGGCAAGGCCTTTCCTTTTGTTTGTCCCTGATTACTTCTTCAAAAAGGCTGATTACAACCAGACACAGAAAACTCACAATTTACTGTGCCTGTGTTGTGGGTGCTCCAGTGTGAAGAGCGTCCCAGTGCTACCTATTGCGAGAAACATCATTTTACATAAACTCTGGCCCTGATTCTGACTATGGCGGACGGCGGAGGCTGCCCGCCAAAGTCCCGCCGACAAATGACTGCACCGCGGTCAAAAGACCGCGGCGGCCATTCTTACATTTCCGCTGGGCCGGCGGGCGCTCTCCAAAAGAGCGCCCGCCGGCCCAGCGGAAATGCCCCTGCAACGAGGATGCCGGCTCCGAATGGAGCCGGCGGAGTTGCAGGGGTGCGACGGGTGCAGTGGCACCCGTCGCGTATTTCAGTGTCTGCATGGCAGACACTGAAATACTTTGTGGGGCCCTCTTACGGGGGCCCCGCGGCACCCCCTACCGCCATCCTGTTCCTGGCGGGAGACCCGCCAGGAACAGGATGGCGGTAGGGGGTGTCAGAATCCCCATGGCGGCGGAGCACGCTCCGCCGCCATGGGGGATTCTGCAGGGCGGCGGGAAACCGGCGGGAGACCGCCGGTTTCCCGCATCTGACCGCGGCCGAACCGCTGCGGTCAGAATGCTCTGCGGGGCACCGCCGGTCTGTCGGCGGTGCTCCCGCCGACCCTGGCCCCGGCGGTCTTAGACCGCCGGGGTCAGAATGACCCCCTCTGTGTCTGATAAACAGTCTAAGATGGATTCTTGAAAAAGAACTACCTCAAACCGGATCATAAGTATCAGGCAGTTGGTTCAAATCTCCTGCCTGAAAAAGTGTGTAAAAAACTTGGATCCAAACCATCCCCATTTGTTCCAGTCTCAAATTTTTATTGACCAAGGAGAGAAGTCTTTCACACAGAATACAAAGAGCTGATGCAACCAGGATGGTGTATGCCTAACTCCCAGTCTCCCTGAAGTCACCACATTTTTGCTGGTAGAACTGAGGATCTGCTGAAGAAATCTAGAACATTGCCTGCCTGCTGAGAGGGAAGGAGAGTTCTTTGACCTCCAAGGGGAGGGACTGCCCAGGAAGGAGAAGTGCAGCATTAATCCGGCTTGAGGAGCACATAGAGAAAGCTAACAAACCTAAGAGAGCAATGGCCAGTGCTGAGAAGGGGTCCCCCAGTCTCTCTGTTCAGTGCGTGAAAGCTGCAACCAAGACTTTACTGTAGCGTATTGACCTGAGTTGCCCCAGGAGCCTACTATCGCCCCTGTGTCTGGTGCTGCTGCCGGTTCAACTGACAGGACGATCAAGATAGTGACAAAGTGTGATGACTTAAACCTGCCAGGTTGACACAGCTGCCCTTATACCCAAGTGGACTCGGCTGTGAGGCCACAACCACCACCAGCTGAAGTGCCACTCCATGCAGGCAAGAATGACACCTGCTACCACACTGACCTCCGGGCAATGACAGGTGACCGACCACAGGACCTAGATGCATCTGTGGATGAAAGAGACTGAGATGCATGTGGCTGAGACCCTTGCACATGCTTGAGACCATGGGGCAAAAAAACATTTTAAGTATTTGAACCGAGTTGCCACCTGAATTAATGAGATCTGTCATCAATCTTTGCTTATAGCTTTGCATGGCGGGTCTGCCAAGAGTGGGGTCCCAACTTAATTGGGAAGAAAGCCAGTTAACAGAGAAGGGAGGGATGTGTAGTACCTCATGATGTTTTTGCAACTTACAAACACAAAGTACAGTGGATTTATTGAACTGTGTAGTATTTAGTTTTAATGTGAGATTATAAATACTTTTTTCAAAAAAAGATAAACACTGAACTGTTCATACTGCTTGCCACTCACAGTACCTCTCCGAGAAGGCTGTGACTGCTCACTCTTGCTACCCTGAGAGTGAAGTGCAGAAAGGGTTGTACTTGATCCAGTGTGTTATTCCTTGCAAGGATAGGTCTTAGGAAACCAGTGGCAAACAATCTTAATCACTATGAATGAGCCCCTGTCTGCCCTGTGGTCACATAAATGGGAACTTCCATCATTCATATGTTATGACCAAAACTCTCTTGGGAAAAGGCTGGATAGAAAACTTAAAAGTTACATATATCTCACAATCTCAGGCTATAGACAACTCATGTCAACAAAAATTACAGGCTCATAGAACAGCCTTGATGGAAAGTGGATGGATGGAGAGAGGAGAGAATAGAGCGTTAGAGACATAAATGGGAAAATCATGTGATGAACGCTAGAGTGACTGAAAAGACAGCTACAACGAAAAAAGAGAGTGAGTAGAGAGGATGGTGGGGTGCTAGATATTGGGAAAGGGGGAGATAGACCATAAATCAATGATGTTGGTAAGCAAAAGAGAATGGAGAGAAGGCAAAGGAAGATAGAATGAATGACAAGGAAGGGAGGGATATAAAAGATGTATAGTCTGAAAGAATAAACAAGGCAGGAAATGGAAAAAAATATCCGGTAACCCATACATAGGGGGTTAATGTGTGGCAACAGAAAGGGACTTGGGTCCCAAAAGACGCACCCATGATAAAAATAATCCGACAGTCAACACGTGCATTTATTTTGGCCGCAAAAAATATAGCAAAACCGACAAATGCGATCGCAAAGCTTTCCTTGCTTACTTAGTCAAAAAGAGGCTTCATTTTAAAATATCTTACTGGCTTAAAGGGTCTGCTGCAGAAACCTTTGTGTGCCTCATAGGCCCATGAAGTAGGGGTGCTGGAGGTGCTGCAGCACCCCTCAAAATAACTATTCTGGATTTCCAAAGGTGAACAAGCCATAAAGATGTCTATAAAATGTGTTTTTAATTCTCTCATTTACTGTGCTTTCAGCGATATAAGCCAAATGTATGGCTAAGTTTTCTGACAAATTGCTACTTATTCTTTTAACAAAGAGACTGCAAAGTGAGAAGATTCTGTAAAATGAACCATGTGGCAAAAGACCAGCTGTAAAATTGAATTTTTTCTATCACCCAACAGAATTTAAATGCCTATTAACGAATTGTACAAGTATTTCAAACTATATCTGCAGTTATTAAAGCGCTTCTTTTGTAATTCTGAAGTGTGATGGAAGCAACATTTTCATTGGATCAAAGCAAATCGTTTCTTGATGCTCAAATGACAAAAATTCATTGAATCCTGATTTCCGCTCCCTATTGTTTGTGCTCTATGTAGTTTTATCAGTATAACTGTACAGCTGCAAATGTAGTGGTCCTTTCAATGTCCATTCTTTAGTAATAGGTTTGTGACAGTTTGCTCCAAAATGCACCACCAGCTGCATTCCACACCCTTACAACTCTCAGGCTGAATGGGTGTGACCCATTTGTTACACTTGTTCTTGTGTGTCAGTTGAGTTGCTCACAGTCGGTATGAGTTCAGTGATGTAAAATTGATGGCAACAGCCTCACTCTGAACATTTTTCAGTACCTCTGGTGCGCCTAGCAATTTTCAGAAGATAATAATAACGGTTTAATAACTCTGGTGGAAAATGCACTTCCTGAAGCTATCTGTGTTTTGTCTAATCACGGTTTTGATTCATAAAGCAGCAAGGAGGTTTTATCATCCTGCTGCAAAGCACACCGTGTAATATACAGGTCACAGATTTATGGATGTATGACAGGATACCAAATGCCATTATTAGGCATGACTTTATAACGCAATCGTTATAATGAAAATGCCTTTAAAACAAAAGGCTTTTACAACTAGATTTATCACGGCGAATATGCCTTTGCAATTAAAGCCTTTACCATGAAATATCACTATTTAACAAGAATATATAAACCATTTATATATACATAATATATACATATACATATATATACATATATTATATATATATATATATATATATATATATATATATATATATATATATATATATACACACACATATCAAAAAATGCTTTCCTATAGAAGCTAGGTCCTAACAATAACTACCTGGTGCCAACCGCCACTAGGTGATAGATAGAGAGATAGATAGATATATAGATAGATAGATAGATAGATAGATAGATAGATAGATAGATAGATAGATAGATAGATAGATAGATAGATAGACGGATAGATAGATACACATAGATTATTTGACTTATATTTTTATGAAAAGTCATCCGTGGTAAAGAGATTCATATATATGTATATATATCTATCTATCTATCTATATATATATATATATATATATATATATATATATATATTATATATATATATATACATATATATATATATTATATATATATATATATATACATACCCACACACATACACACACACCATTTAAACAATAACTCCTGAGCCCTAAACAAAATCCTTTCCCACCTCACAATTCCTTACCACCCACAAAAAACCCATAATCAACATAATCCCTAAAATTCCCTTATCGCCCACAAACCCATACCCACTCCAAGCCCTAAAATTTGCCTTCTCATCCAGAAACCCATATCCACCTTAAAACCTAAATTCCCTTTACCATCCAACAGCCCATACCCACCCTAAACCCTATAATTTCAGTTACCTAACAAAAACCTAAACCCAGCATAAACCCTAAAACTTCCCTTACCACCCAAAAACCTATGCCCACTACAAACCCTAAAAATCCACTTACTCCCTATAATCCTATACCCACCCTAGACCCTGAAAATTCCCATACTACCCAACAACCTATACCCACCCTAAAACCTAAAAATTCCCTTACCACCTAAACGCCCATACCCACCTCAAACCCTAAAGATTCCCTGACCACCCAAAAACCCATATCCACCCTAGAACCTAAAAATTCCCTTACCACCCAAAAAACCTAAAGGTTCCTTACCACCCAAAATCCTAGAACCTAAAAATTCCGTTATGATCCAAAAGTCCTATACCCACCTTAAAACCTATAAATTCCCTTACCATTCAAAAACCCATACCATCCTAAAACCTAAAAATAATGTAAACATATTACCCACTGGCAGTTGCCAGTAGGTAGTTATAATTAGGACCACGTTTCCATAGAAAAAGCTTTTTTTTGACTTGCCTATATCTTTGGTACCGTTTGACGGATCTTCTCGAAAGTTTCCAAAAGAAGTGTGCCGCTGATTCTTGTTAAGCATGAGAAGGTTTATGGTGATCCTTCAAGCGGGGGTAGAGAAAAAGGGAGGGTGTTAAAAAAGATGCATTTCCCATGTTAATTTTCATGGGAGTTTTGAACACGACTACAGCCTTAACCGTTGTTCAGAATTACACTAAATGTGGCAAAAAAGTAGCTGTCGTTACTCAGATTACGCTTTCGGTCATTTGGTGTAAATCTGTTCAATAGTTTATGAGATATTAACGGAAAATAAATTTGTATATCTAGGGCCACGTATCTATTGCAACGTTTTCACGGCAATAAAATGTTGTGATTGGCTGGCCGCAACCTGACCAGAAAGTTACAGCTACCATTTTATGTTACGGGACACAGTCCCCAGGGCTCAAAGTAAATTTCATACATGGTATAAGTGGTCAGGGTGGAGGTACCCTGTCCCCAGAGGTGTGATATAGGGGTCTGCGAGTGTGAAATTATGTCCTTAAAAATATTGTTTTTCAAGCCGCGCAATATTTGTGAATACTTCGTGATGCTCAGTGTGGCCCTCCCATGAAACATTGTGATGAATTTGTGAATATCGGAGACAACAAAAAAGCATTCACAGTCATTCATACACTAACTCATTCACTCACAGAACCGCTCAGATGCTCACACACACCCACTTACAGACCCACTCAGACTCTAAGACACCCACTCACAGACCCACTCAGACACTCATGCACCCACTGACAGACTCACTCAGACACTTCCTCGCTCACTCAAAGACCCACTCAGACACTGATGCACCCCCTCACAGACCCATTCAGATACTGGCACACCCATTCGCAGACCCACTCAGACCATCACACAGCCACTCACAGAACCACTCAGACCCTCATGAACACACTCTCACACCCAGACAGACACTCTCACACCCAGAGATACCCTCTCACATCTATTCTCACACCCAGAGAGACAGACCATTCGGCTGTGCATGGTGCGGTGGTGGGTTGTTATTTGGGTTGGCTGCAGGGTCTGGCCACACACCAGGCCCTGTGGCCAACCTCCGCTGTGCATGGCCAAAGGCCATGTAAGTCTGTGGTTGGATTAACATATAGCAATTAAAATTACTTTACATTAAAAAACTCTCAAAATTTACTGAAAAAAACAAAGGTTACAGGGACGTTATAGTTAGATTCTGAATGTACTCGTACGAAACCACAGAAATTCAGCAGTTAGAGTTACTTCAAGTAACTCTAACTGTCGCCTTTAGGTAACTATAACTCGCGCCCTCGCCATGCACAGTTTTTTCATCAAAAAGTTTACAGCAAATATTAGATTGATATTATCAATGTTATCAAAGATGTCAAGAGTGCCGTAATGTGTGGGGTAATTACAGGGAGTGCAGAATTATTAGGCAAGTTGTATTTTTGAGGATTCATTTTATTATTGAACAACAACCATGTTCTCAATGAACCCAAAAAACTCATTAATATCAAAGCTGAATATTTTTGGAAGTAGTTTTTAGTTTGTTTTTAGTTTTAGCTATGTTAGGGGGATATCTGTGTGTGCAGGTGACTATTACTGTGCATAATTATTAGGCAACTGAACAAAAAACAAATATATACCCATTTCAATTATTTATTATTACCAGTGAAACCAATATAACATCTCTACATTCACAAATATACATGTCTGACATTCAAAAACAAAACAAAAACAAATCAGTGACCAATATAGCCACCTTTCTTTGCAAGGACACTCAAAAGCCTGCCATCCATGGATTCTGTCAGTGTTTTGATCTGTTCACCATCAACATTGCGTGCAGCAGCAACCACAGCCTCCCAGACACTGTTCAGAGAGGTGTACTGTTTTCCCTCCTTGTAAATCTCACATTTGATGATGGACCACAGGTTCTCAATGGGGTTCAGATCAGGTGAACAAGGAGGCCATGTCATTAGATTTCCTTTTTTATACCCTTTCTTGCCAGCCACGCTGTGGAGTACTTGGACGCGTGTGATGGAGCATTGTCCTGCATGAAAATCATGTTTTTCTTGAAGGATGCAGACTTCTTCCTGTACCACTGCTTGAAGAAGGTGTCTACCAGGAACTGGCAGTAGGACTGGGAGTTGAGCTTGACTCCATCCTCAACCCGAAAAGGCCCCACAAGCTCATCTTTGATGATACCAGCCCAAACCAGTACTCCACCTCCACCTTGCTGGCGTCTGAGTCGGACTGGAGCTCTCTGCCCTTTACCAATCCAGCCACGGGCCCATCCATCTGGCCCATCAAGACTCACTCTCATTTCATCAGTCCATAAAACCTTAGAAAATCAGTCTTGAGATATTTATTGGCCCAGTCTTGATGTTTCAGCTTGTGTGTCTTGTTCAGTGGTGGTCGTCTTTCAGCCTTTCTTACCTTGGCCATGTCTCTGAGTATTGCACACCTTGTGCTTTTGGGCGCTCCAGTGATGTTGCAGCTCTGAAATATGGCCAAACTGGTGGCAAGTGGCATCGTGGCAGCTGCACGCTTGACTTTTCTCAGTTCATGGGCAGTTATTTTGCGCCTTGGTTTTTCCACACGCTTCTTGCGACCCTGTTGACTATTTTGAATGAAACGCTTGATTGTTCGATGATCACGCTTCAGAAGCTTTGCAATTTTAAGAGTGCTGCATCCCTCTGCAAGATATCTCACTATTTTTGACTTTTCTGAGCCTGTCAAGTCCTTCTTTTGACCCATTTTGCCAAAGGAAAGGAAGTTGCCTAATAATTATGCACACCTGATATAGGGTGGTGATGTCATTAGACCACACCCCTTCTCATTACAGAGATGCACATCACCTAATATGCTTAATTGGTAGTAGGCTTTCGAGCCTATACAGCTTGGAGTAAGACAACATGCATAAAGAGGATGATGTGGTCAAAATACTCATTTGCCTAATAATTCTGCACTCCCTGTAGCAGTGCATGGTGAGGGCACAAGTTATAGTTACTTGAGGTAACTCTAACTATAACTGATAAATCTCTGTGGTTTTGTACGATTAAAATGTGAGCCGAACTATAACGTCCTTGTAACCTTTGACTTTTTCAAATTAATTTCTATGTTTTTTTAAATTCTATTTCCTAACTATAACATCCCTGTAACCTTTGTTTTTTTCTGTGAATTTCTTTTTTTTTTAACGTATAGTAATTTTTATTACTGTACATTAATCCAACCACAGCCATGTATGGGCAATGCACACCAGCGGTTGGCCACAGTGCCTGACCTATGGCCAGGCCCTAGGGCCAAACCCCTATAAGCACCCAACCTTACACCCTGCACGGCCTTCACCCTTGCACAGGGGAGGTTGCCCGCAAGACGTGGCCTGCAGCCAGACCCTATGGCTACCCCCCAACCACCCAACCCCATGCTGTGCATGGCTCTTTGGCTGTGCGCAGTGGGCATTGGCCACGGCCTCTCTGGGTGTGAGAATAGGTGTGAGAGGGTGTATCTGGGGGTGACAAATCTGTCAGATTGTCTGTTTGGGTGTGAGAGTGCATGGGCCATACATGGCGGTGGTTGGATTAATGTACAGTAATAAAAATTACTATACGTTAAAAAAAAATAGAAATTCACAGAAAAAAGCAAAGGTTACAGGGATGTTATAGTTAGGAAATAGAATTTAAAAAAACATAGAAATTAATTTGAAAAAGTCAAAGGTTACAAGGACGTTATAGTGAGGCTCACATTTTAATCGTACAAAACCACAGAGATTTATCAGTTATAGTTAGAGTTACCTCAAGTTGTAGTGGGTGCGTCAGTGTGTACGCGGGTCTGTGAGTGGGTGCATGAGGGTGTCAGTGGGTCTGTGAGTGGGTGTGTGACAGTCTGAGTGGGTCTGTAAGTGGGTGAGTGAGGGCCTGACTGGGGCTGGGAGTGTGTGTACAAGGGTCTGAGTGGGTCTGTGAGTGGGTGTGTGAGTGTCTAAGTGGGCCTGTGAGTGGGTGCATAAGTCAGAGTGGGTGTGTGAGTGAGAGAAAGATTGAAAGAGATAGAGCAAGAAAGAGAGAGAGAGAGAGAGAGAGAGAGAGAGAGAGAGAGAGAGAGAGAGCGAGAGTGAGAGGGACACAGAGAGAGAGATTTTTAGGCTTTGATATATGACATACTTAGAATGAGCTATTTCTGGACAAATTAAAAAGAAAAATGTATTTTTCATTTAAAAAGAGTAAGATTATCTTTCAGGATGAGCCATAAAGATTTGTAGTAAATGAAAAAGAGGGAAACAAGACCATCTGTACTCGAACGTTCAATGCTCAGTTTGAAGGTCTGTGACCTTCACACTGAGCTACTCATTTCTTGTTTTTCCCCTTTATGGGCTATCTGGGACTGGGGGAGCCCTCAAGGACTCCCCCGTGGTCCCATTGCTTCAGCAAACATGGAGCTCCTTTAAGCAGCAGCTCCATGGTTGCTGAAGCAAACCTTGTATCTCTATTCTCTGCACACATACCTGTTGGTCCGGTTTTTGACAGCAGGACCCGCTTCACAGATCCTGCTGTCAAAAACCTGAGTGTTTGCTGTGACTTGGCTGCAGCTGCAAAGCTGCAGCCAAGCCACAGCAAACAGCTATATCCCATGTGTGGGCACCCCGCGACATAGCAGGAGCTCGCTCTGGGGGGTGGCATTCCCCGGGCCATCAGTGGATCCTCAAGGGGGACTGCGCGGCCCCCCTCCAACTTTGAAGAAGCCCCGGGGAGGTGGTGATCCCCAGGGCTAAGTAGTCTGAAACAGACCCCCAGTAATCATTTCTAATATAGCCCTGTGGAGATGGTGATCCCCAGGGCTGCGGAGGGACATGTGGCCCCCTGCTCATATATCATTATAGCCCTAGGGAGGTGGTGGTCCCCAGGGTTGTGGGGGGCCCACTGGGCCTCCCTCACATTAGAAAAGCATTTTAGCTCTAGGGATGGTGGTCCCCAGGGTGTAGGGGGGGCCGTACGCCCCCGCTTATATATCATTATCGCCCCGGGGAGGTGCTGGACTCCGTGGCTGTGGGAAGGCCATTGGGCCTCCCCCACTTTAGAAAATAATTTGTGCCTGGGGGTTGGTGGTCCCTGGAGCTGTGGGGCGGTCCAGGAGGCGCCCCAACCTATAAAAAAGAAAATAGTGCCCCCAGGACCTGGCCCACCCAAGGTCTCATTTAAAAACAAGCGCAGGATTTACATTTTTTAGTCCTTGAGGGGTCCCTTTGGGTCCCCCTGTATCAGAACTAAGGGATCAGCATGTTCTTACCATGGCCCCTTTTGCATTTTTATTCTTTTTTTCTGGGACTTGGCTTCTGCCAAGTCCCACAATGGCTGCCAACACTTCAACAACTTCCTTGTTGAAATGTTGGCAGCCAATCAGATCTCATCACGAGATTTGGAGGGGTCGGGAATTCTTCACATCCGGAGATATACAAAATTGGATTTTCTTTAATTTCTCAAAAACTACTGAATGGATTTACATCAAATCTTTCTGGACCAGGACCTACCTTTCTGCCAAATTTGGTGTAATTTCGTTCAGTAGTTTCTATGCTATCGTTGTTCAATTTTTCCAATGGAAAAATGAATGGGTAAAAAGTGTTTTGCGACTTCCCTTTTTGTCAGCCAAACCCCCAAACCCCTGCCCCACCTCCCCCAGACGGATCAGATCGAAACTTTCCAGACAGTAGCCGACATGACTGGCCAATTTTTTGGGAAAGTTTCGTCAAGATTAGTTATTCGGCGCCAAAGATATTGGCAAGTAAAATAACGCTTTTTATACAGAAACTGGGTCCTAGCTATAACAACCTAGTGGCGACCGCATCTAGGATATATATATATATAAAAACCCACATGTATATATTTTCAAAATTAGACAGGAACAACTATATATATTTTTTTTAAATATATATATATATTGTATTGTATTGTATTGTAATAGTATTTGTATAGCGCTTACTAATCCTGACAAGGCGTTGAAGCGCTTTTCGGTGAGTAGCACGCTACTCTGGAACCCAATAAGAATTAGTGATGGATTAGTATCGGGAAATAATGAGTACAGTTTTAGTATTATTATGAGTTAATTTGAGCCGCGGATATGAGAGTTTGTTAGTTAGATTGACTGGAGTAATGGAGGGGTGGAGGAGGAAAGAAATCCAGAAGTGTTAATTGGGAGTATATCCTTCATTTACTCAACCCAAAGGCTTGGGATGAGTAAAGGGGATGGAGGAGGGAAGAGTCTGTGGAAGGGTTAGGGAGAGCATAGTAGAAGGGTGAGATAAATGAGGGAGAATTTAGTAGGGTTGTGTGGGAGGTCATGGGAGTGAGGTTTGGTGAGTTAGATGTGGAAGCGGAGGGAAGAGCTTAGGCAGAGTTATTTAGGAGATGAAAGTAGTAGAAAGGATTTGGAATGAATCAGAGTGGGAATGGGGGATAGTTTTATAGAGACATGACATATGATGATGGGTAGATAAGTGTGATAAGATGAGAGCAGGAATTCATAGATATCTAGTATAACAACCCATCCAGGAGCTATGCAATGACCCACAAACATGCCAAGCACAGAAACAACATATACACATACATACATACATACATATATATATATATATATATATATATATATATATATATACATACACACATACACACACACATACAAACACATATGAGTACACACACATATGTGCATACAATACATAATTAGAACCATGGGTAAATATACTTAGTGAAACAGGTTTAAAGAGTGTGTGTGTATTTTATTGTTATGACATAGTAGCGATACATATTTTCTAAAGAACTATACATAACTAGAAATATACACATAATCAGAAAAAAATATTTATCAACATAGGCATATGCAGTCCATAGTTGTTTGAATATGGTGGTTATGAAGGAAAGAGCCAGCTCTTGAGTAGTTTTCTGAAGACAAGAAAGATACCTGTGGCTCTTTTAGTTGGGGGTAATGCATTCCATAGTTTGGCTGCTTGAACGGAGAAGGATGTACCACCTATAGTCTTTTTCTTGTATGGTGGTGTTCTAAGGCGGGGTGCCAATCTTGAGCGGAGGTTTCTTTGTTGGATGTATTTGGTTATTTTGTTTCTGATAAAAAGCGGTCCTGTTCCATGTATAGCTTTGTGGGTATTACAAAGCAGCTTGAAAGTGCATCTTCTGGCAAAGGGTAACCAGTGTAGTGCTCTCAAGGCAGGGGAGATGTGGGCTTGCAGCTTTACATGTAATAGTAGCCTGGCTGCGGAATTCTCAATACGTTGTCGTTTTTTCATAATAGATAGAGATGATCCATGGTAGAGGCCATTGGCATAATCCAGTTTGGATAGTACAAGCGAGATAGTAGCTTGCACCTTGTGTGGAAATCCGAGGTGGGGGAAGATGCATCGTAAAGTCTTCAAGGTGATGAAGCTTGTTTGTGCTAATTTGTCCACTTGGGCATCGATAGTTAACTTGGAATCCATGGTGATTCCTAGGTTTTTAACTTCCTTGGATAATTGAGGAGGTGGTCCGAGATCCTCAGGCCAGACGCACAGAGGGTCATAATTCTTCCAGTCACCACATATGAGTATTTCTGTTTTGGAGGTATTTAGCTTGAGATGGTTCCAGGTCATCCACTGATCAACGGCTCTGAGGCAACTGAAGATTTGTGAGTTTTCAATGTTTTTGGGGCATTCTAATTTAAGTAGTATTTGTGTGTCATCTGCATAGTTGTAGCATCTGAGATGGAAATCATTGATCAGTTCTGGTAAAGATATCATGTAGATGTTGAAAAGCAAAGGTGAGATGATTGATCCTTGGGGGACCCCTGCTTTTGTGAGGTAGGGTTCGGACAAGAAGGGGGGTGAGTGGATTATATTAGATCTTTTTTGAAGATAGGAAGTTATCCAATCGAGAGCAATCCCTTGTATGCCGGCTTCGTGGAGTCTTTGAATTAGGGTGTCATGGTCAACCGTATCAAAGGCAGCTGAGAGGTCCAAGAGAAGTAGTGCAGCAACTCCATTGCAGTCAACTGTGTTTTTAAGATCATCCCAGATTGCTATGAGTGCCGATTCAGTACTTCTTCCTGGGCGGAATCCAGTTTGGAAGTCTGAAAGTATAGAATTGTCTTCAATCAATTGTGACATCTGGGCGAATATCCATATATATACACATACACACACATAAATATATTTAAATGCTGTTTGCTTACTTGCAATTTACTTACGTTTCCCACAGTTTTTGTTGTAAAAGGCATCCATTGTAAAGGCATAATCGTAGTAAAAAATGTAATTCTAAAAGCCTTTCATTGTAAAGGCATTTTTGTTAAAAAGCCTTCGTTCTAAAGGCTTCTCACTGTTTAGCAACCGTGATAAAGGCTGCTTCCCCATATTTATATTTTATCTAGGTAGGATGTGGGTTACTGCTTTTGACACACAGATCCTTTTGTTATGTGCAAGTCATAATTTGCAATTCTAATACAGAGCAGTGAACTATGAGCCGGCATCAAGGGACTTCGGCCCATATTTATACTTTTTTAGCACCGCATTTGCGTTCTTTTTTGACGCAAAAGTGGCGCAAACTTGCAAAATACAATTGTATTTTGTAAGTTAGTGCCGTTTTTGCATCAAAAAGCGGAGCAAATGCGGCGCTAAAAAAGTATAAATATGGGCCTTCATGACAACTGCAAGGCATGGGTATAGAACCATAATGTTTTTTTCTCAATCTGCTGTTATTCTAAGGGTGCAAAAGGGCTCCTTTGTAGAGCAATCAACTTTTTTTAGTACAGAGAACCCAACCTTTGTATTACATTAAAAATCCTGACTGTGCGTTCTTCCTGACCATGCATTCTACGCATGTAATGGCTACTGATATCGAAGATATGTGACTCGTTCACTTTGAAAGACTCATTGTCTTGTGTAACAGTACCTGTACATTGATTTATACTTTTGTATGATTTATTGTCTTTGTTTAATGTCTGTGAGTCGTCTAAAGCACTCTGACACCCTACGTTGGGATGAGCAGCGAAATCAGATAATAAAGTTAACAAGTCCAAATAAAATCTCTATTTGTGAAGTTACTCATACAGACAGAAACAGCTGGCAATCTTTGAGAGCATGCATATCTCCTTCGTAGTGGGGTTGAAAAAAACATGTCTTCAAATCATAGTTTCTCTTAAGTACTTGTGAAGTGATAACAAGTTTTTTGTGGTCTTTCTTTGTCTCCTTTGCATTGGTATTTAGATGTTGTGCTCCTGATAGCTTCCAGGAAAGATGATACTCAAACAGAATAAAGACTGATGACCATTTAAATCAGGCCTTTGCTTTGAGCCAGTCTGTAAGAGAAAAGAAGAAAAGCCCCTCACCACTTAGAGGTAGCTGTTCAATACAACGTGCAAGCACTGCTGAGTGTGTCTTGGAGTGGAAAACTATTCCAGAAGGAATTCAGCATATTTCATTGGTTTTACCCCAGATCCCAGTTCCAGCTCAGTAATAGCTGCCAGATCCAGGATCCAGCTGGATCCCCTTCATTTCCTGCAACGACAACAAGGAAAGAATGGGTAGAACTTTGTATCCTATTTTTGTTCCTTTGTGGTCATTATTGCAGGAGCCTGGTCCGATTTGTAGGTGTATGGTTAGGAGAAAGCTCATAGTACAGGTGTGGTTAAATCTGAAGGAGAAACCTCCAGGTACCAATGTTTTGCTCTATTGCACAACGGCATATTGTAAGCAGTGCCCCAAAAGTTCTGACTTCTGCGAGTCACCTTTGGAAGAATGTGAATTTCAAGGCACTCATAACCTTAGGACAACGAGCCACTGAAGTTCTATGGAGAATCTTCACATTTCATACATTTCGTTTACGAGGCTCGTGGCCCAGGGCAGCACAGCAAGTGCCTTGCTGCATCTCCCTGCGCCACCGGGAAAGAGCAGAAATGTGCTCTATCTATAAGATACAGTGCATTTTTTTCCTTTCCCCATGCACTGGCACACAGATGTATTGCGGGGATGATTGTTTTTGTGCAGGAAGGAATACCTTCCTGCACAAAAACAATCACAAGAGGTGTTTTCCTCTTTCTATGTGTGCAGAACATAGCACACAGAAAGAGGAAAAAACAGGGAGAAATAAAGATATTTCTCCCTGTTGCCTCATTCCGACGCCACCTTTGAGGTGGCGTAGGAATCTGACACATTCCCAGACTTGTATATCTGGGAATGCATCAGATTCCTTGGAAAACCCCAAGCAACACCCATGAAATCCCCTTTCATGCAGTGTTATTCATGACAGTGGTCCATATTTACACCATGAAAAGCCACAAATGGTGGCTTGTAAATATGGGCTGGCACACTGTGCCACCGAAGCATTAAAAAAAATGATGCTTCAGTGATGCACTATGCAGCTAGGGCCTCGTGAATGAAGCCCTGAGTGTCAGTGCCCTAAGCTCCACTCAGAAGTCATTAGCCACTGTAATTGACTGTTGGCATGCTAAGGGCCTTATTTATATGCCCCTAGCACCACTGAAGTGTCACTTTTTGTGACACTCCTGTGGCGCTAAGCACATCGCTATATTTACAAGGTGGCGTTCAGCCACTTTTTGTGGCTTAGCTCCACCTTGTAAATATGTCCCCTTCTTACGCAGCACTGTGTGTGGAAGGGGTATGCAATGGGTGTTGATGTGGGCGTGCCACAGCAACACCCATTGCATTTTGACGCTGCTTCAGATTTATGAAATTTCATAAGCCTGAGGCAGCGCCAAAATCTAACGTTACCCCAGGGGGTGGTGTTAGCGGGGTGCAATGAGGAGGAATACTTTTGTTCCTCCTCGTTTTTTGCTTTTTCTATGCGTGCTGCATTCTGCCGCACGCATAGAAAAAGCAAAATGCCAGAAATTATTACTTATGTGCGGGAAGGTGTCCCTTCCTGCACATAAACAATCATTTGAAAATTACGCTTTGGCACTTCTGTGTGTGCTGCATTGTGCAGCACACACAGAAGTGCCAAAGAGCCATTTGTGATTGTTTATGTGCAGGAAGGGACACCTTCCTGCACATAAACAACCACACCCCTCAACATAGACATCCTTGCACGATGGTGCAAGGATGCCTGCGTTGGCGCTGGCAGCTAAATTTAGCTCCAGCGTAGGGAGAAACACAGGGCTTCGCCACTTTTCTTTAAATCTGGCCCTAAGTACCAAAGCTGCGTAGTCTTAAATCCAGTTCATGCCGCCTCAATGTACCACCAGACACTCCCTAGCCCCTTTATCCCACTCTTGACCGTTTTCGCATCTTTTACTCTCGATGAATTTCTAATTTGGAAAAATAAGTGCCAGTCTCCAAAAATGAGCGCCGGTGGGCTTCACAGAAACCACCAGTGACCACCGGTTCAAATTAAGCACTGGAAAGTACTGACTGACTCTGTGTCTGATTATTTGAGACAGTCTGTGACTGTAACTCATCATCCGTCCTGCTCATAATTCTATTCCCGGCATTTAGGTAAATAGTTGACAGGTGTTCAGCGTCATGTTAGAAAACTGGTAGAAAAGTGACCTTGCCTGAACTCTCCAGATGTCTTACAGCTGCTATAAGACATTCAAGAAAAGTGGTAAATGGTGGCATTGATGTCATTCAGCTCATCACACTAACAGCTGCTCTATTCTACTTGCTGTAGATTGTAATTCAAAATGTCACACATGTGAAAGGGCGTACATACGCTCACTGAAAACATAGAAATGTCACAAGTAAGCAAAGGGAAATCTCAGAAACCCTCGAAAAACTATATGGCATTGTATTATAATGACATATATAAAGCGTTTTCCCACCCTTCGTAATGTACAAAGCACTCCATACCAATATAGCCACAAACGTTTCAGCAATATTGATGATGAAATGCTTCTGCGTCAACCATAAAATAACAGACAACAGCAAAAGCAGTGGAGTTAAGATAACCACTAACTCTCCAAATCTCAACACGAATGATCACTTAAATAGCAGCTTTAAATACATTTTAATCATCTAAGCAATTTGTCGCAACATCAGGTTGTTGACTTCTGAAATCAACCAGATGTTATAAAAAATAAGGTTTTGATTTTGGATAAATAAACTAAAATAATTGTTACTGTGAGAAAGTAGCCTCTTTCTAGCCTTGTTACCCCCACTTTTGGCCTGTTTGTGAGTGTATGTCAGGGTGTTTTCACTGTCTCACTGGGATCCTGCTAGCCAGGGCCCAGTGCTCATAGTGAAAACCCAATGTTTTCAGTATGTTTGTTATGTGTCACTGGGACCCTGCTAGCCAGGACCCCAGTGCTCATAAGTTTGTGGCCTATATGTATGTGTTCCCTGTGTGATGCCTAACTGTCTCACTGAGGCTCTGCTAACCAGAACCTCAGTGGTTATGCTCTCTCTGTACAAATTGTCACTAACAGGATAGTGACCAATTTTACCAATTTACATTGGCATACTGGAACACCCTTATAATTCACTAGTATATGGTACTAAGGTACCCAGGGTATTGGGGTTCCAGGAGATCCCTATGGGCTGCAGCATTTCTTTTGCCACCCATAGGGAGCTCTGACAATTCTTACACAGGCCTGCCACTGCAGCCTGAGTGAAATAACGTCCACGTTATTTCACAGCCATTTTACACTGCACTTAAGTAACTTATAAGTCACCTATATGTCTAACCTTTACCTGGTAAAGGTTGGGTGCTAAGTTACTTAGTGTGTGGGCACCCTGGCACTAGCCAAGGTGCCCCCACATTGTTCAGGGCCAATTCCCCGGACTTTGTGAATGCGGGGACACCATTACACGCGTGCACTACATATAGGTCACTACCTATGTATAGCTTCACAATGGTAACTCCGAATATGGCCAAGTAACATGTCTATGATCATGGAATTGCCCCCTCTATGCCATCCTGGCATTGTTGGCACAATCCCATGATCCCACGGGTCTCTAGCACAGACCCGGGTACTGCCAAACTGCCTATTCAGGGGTTTCACTGCAGCTGCTGCTGCTGCCAACCCCTCAGACAGGTTTCTGCCCTCCTGGGGTCCAGCCAGGCTTGGCCCAGGAAGGCAGAACAAAGGACTTCCTCAGAGAGAGGGTGTTACACCCTCTCCCTTTGGAATAAGGTGTCAGGGCTGGGGAGGAGTAGCCTCCCCCAGCCTCTGGAAATGCTTTGATGGGCACAGATGGTGCCCATCTCTGCATAAGCCAGTCTACACCGGTTCAGGGATCCCTCAGCCCTGCTCTGGCGCGAAACTGGACAAAGGAAAGGGGAGTGACCACTCCCCTGACCTGCACCTCCCCTGGGAGGTGCCCAGAGCTCCTCCAGTGTGCTCCAGACCTCTGCCATCTTGGAAACAGAGGTGCTGCTGGCACACTGGACTGCTCTGAGTGACCAGGGCCAGCAGGTGATGTCAGAGACTCCTTCTGATAGGCTCCTTCAGGTGTTGCTAGCCTATCCCGTCTCCTAAGTAGCCAACCCTCTTTTCTGGCTATTTAGGGTCTCTGCTTTGGGGAATTCTTTAGATAACGAATGCAAGAGCTCATCAGAGTTCCTCTGCATCTCTCTCTTCACCTTCTGCCAAGGAATCGACTGCTGACCGCGCTGGAAGCCTGCAAAACTGCAACAAAGTAGCGAAGACGACTACTGCGACACTGTAACGCTGATCCAGCCGCCTTCTCGACTGTTTTCCTGGTGGTGCATGCTCTGGGGGTAGTCTGCCTCCTCTCTGCACTAGAAGCTCCGAAGAATTCTCCCGTGGGTCGACGGAATCTTCCCCCTGCAACCGCAGGCACCAAAGAACTGCATCACCGTTCCTCTGGGTCTCCTCTCAGCATGACGAGCGAGGTCCCTTGAACTCAGCAACTCTGTCCAAGTGACTCCCACAGTCCAGTGACTCTTCAGTCCAAGTTTGGTGGAAGTAAGTCCTTGCCTCCCCACGCCAGACTGCATTGCTGGGAACCGCATGTTTTGCAGCTACTCCGGCTCCTGTGCACTCCACGAAGATTTCCTTTGTGCACAGCCAAGCCTGGGTCCACGGCACTCTAACCTGCATTGCACGATCTCCTGAGTTGTCCTCCGGCGGCGTGGGACTCCTTTGTGCAACTTCGGGTGAGCACTGTTTCACTCCACTTTGTAGTGCCTGCTCTGGCACTTCTGCGGGTGCTGCCTGCTTCTGAGAGGGCTCCTTGTCTTGCTGGGTGCCCCCTCTGTCCCCTGACACAATTGGCGATATCCTGGTTCCTCCTGGACCACAGCAGCAATCAAAAATCCTAACTGCAAGCTTTGCAGCTAGCAAGGCTTGTTTACCGTATTTCCACAGGAAAACACTTCTGTACAACTTTCCACGGCGTGGGACATCTATCCTCCAAAGGGAAAGTTTCTAGCCCTTGTCGTTCTTGCAGAATCCTCAGCTTCTACTGTCCAGTAGCAGCTTCTTTGCACCCACAGCTGGCATTTCCTGGGCATCTGCCCACTCTTGACTTGATCGTGACTTTTGGACTTGGTCCCCTTGTTCCACAGGTACTCTCGTCTGGAAATCCATCATTGTTGCATTGCTGGTGTTGGTCTTTCCTGCAGAATTCCCCTATCACGACTTCTGTGCTCTTTGGGGAACTTTAGTGCACTTTGCACTCACTTTTCAGGGTCTTGGGGTGGGCTATTTTTCTAACCCTCACTGTTTTCTTACAGTCCCAGCGACCCTCTACAAGGTCACATAGGTTTGGGGTCCATTTGTGGTTCGCATTCCACTTTTGGAGTATATGGTTTGTGTTGCCCCTATCCCTATGTGTCCCCATTGCATCCTATTGTAACTATACATTGTGTGCACTGTTTTCTAATACTATACTGCATATTTTTGGTATTGTGTACATATATCTTGTGTATATTTGCTATCCTCATACTGAGGGTACTCACTGAGATACTTTTGGCATATTGTCATAAAAATAAAGTACCTTTATTTTGAGTATATCTGTGTATTGTGTTTTCTTATGATATTGTGCATATGACACTAGTGGTACTGTAGGAGCTTCACTCGTCTCCTAGTTCAGCCTAAGCTGCTCTGCTAAGCTACCATTATCTATCAGCCTAAGCTGCTAGACACCCTATCCACTAATAAGGGATACCTGGGCCTGGTACAAGGTGTAAGTACCCCTTGGTACTCACTACAAGCCAGTCCAGCCTCCAACAGTTACGCTTTTTGGTTTTCCTCTTTCTCCGTCTTTCCCACATGTGTCTTTTGTTCGCAGTATATGGTTGGGGCAGAAAAATAAGTGCCAGCCCTCAAAATAAGTTCCGGGGCTACGCACAGGGAACAACAAGCACAAATTAAGCACTGCTCCCAGTTCCAACCTTCCTCTTAACATATAAGGGCAAAGATTATGGGGGTCATTATGACCCCAGAGGTAGGTGAGAATGTGGTGGTAGTACCGCCAACAGGCTGGCAGTACATGCAGCCAACCCGCCAATTTACATTTCCTACCGCCAGAGCGGTAGGAGCCGCCGGGCCGGAGATAACAACCTTCAGCCTGGCGGCCGCCATTGTACCATCAGCGGCATTTTGAGCCTGCCTACCGCCATGGTTTTCGTGGCGTTCACAACGCCATGAAAACCATGGCGGTAGGCCCTACCAGTGACAAGGAATTCCTTCCCTGTCACTGGTACGAGGCTCACCCTCCCCTCAAACACTCCCCAGACGCCCCCGCCTCCATCCACGCTTCACCCCTTTTAAGCCCCTGCATACATGCACACTCACAGACAAGCATCACGCATACACACACTCACTCACACTAGCATACACTCATTCATTCATGCATGCATCCATTTATTCTCGCACACATCCGTACACACATTCACACTGACATACAGACACACTCACATTTCCATTTGTACACACATTGTCACACATTAATGCACCCATGCACACAACACCACACACACAGTCACATTCATGCACACACTCACACGTACATGCACACAACCGCACACACACAACACCCCACTCCCCTGTCAGAAGCCCAACTTACCTGCTTCCGGGCGGGTCTTCTGGCAGGGAACATGACAGGGCGCTGCTACCGCCAGCAGCAGCTGCCGGCAGAACACCGCCAGACCGTATCAAATATCATGATACGGCTGGCGGCAGTCTATTGGTGTGTGGCTGCTGGTGATAGCAGCGCCACCTTACCACCCTCTGCCAGTATGGCCGCAGCCAGACTTCTGCCCTTCTTGTGGCAGAAATCCAGCTGTGGTCATAATTTGGCAAATGGATGGTAGCCGCGGCGACACGGCAATAGACGGCTTTTACCGCCGATGTTAAAATAAGGGCCTATGGCTGGTACAGTCTGGGAGCCATAAGCAAGAAGCAAGAACTGCCTGAAGCCAAGCTCAGGGTCGGACCACTGGAACACACAAACTTTCTCTGCAGCATTATTATAAAGTTATCATAGAAACTACCAGTGCCAGCGTTGATATTAAATATGACAGTGCCACCATTATGCCAAAGATGGCTCACATTTTTGATCGTTTGCAGGCTACCGTTATGTCAAGGTGATCTAAATGTGTCTAATTCACCGCCATGTAGGGTTTGGGCCATTGTAGTATCGAGGGGGGCCAAATGTGGTGGGATTAACATTAAATAAGGCATAGACTTGCATTGTGGTTTTACATCTTAGGCCAGGGTCTCTCTTAGGCTGCTTCAGAATCGCTGTATGGGTTTTGGGAAAGACAAGAATTCTCATCCTTCAGCGAGGCACTTGGCCTAAGCATCCCGCTAGCTGGGAAGTTATTGACTGAAATACCTCCCCCTTCTACCTGCCTGCCTAGTGCCTAATAATTCAGAGACTATCCAGCTTGAAAACTGCTATTACTCAAACTACAAGCGTTTTGAAGCCATTTCCCAGCACTACTTGGGAAACTTAGGCCCAGATTACAGAGGGCCCAGCACCTCATTGCACCACATTAGCATAATTATTTAACACAAATTTGGTCCAACGAGGCCAAAATCGCTGAGCCAGATTTACAAAGTGGCGCAATGCATGCATTGCGCCACTTTGTAACCCTTTGCGCCACATTATACCTGTGCCAGGCATAATACATGCAAGGAGGGGGCAATCCCCCATTAGGGGGGGGTAAAAAAAATGGTGCAAAGAAATCGAAATTATTTCTTTACGCCATTTTTTGCTGCATTTTTAACGACTGCTCAGAGCAGGCGCTAAAAGGGGGCACACCATTATCTATAATGGGCCATTAAGTACTGTTCAGGGTAAGCGGAAAAATATTGGTGTAAACTCTGAACAGTACATCAATAGCATAAAAACTGTTGACACTATTGCCCCCTACCCTGCACCAAGGTGCGCCGTATTTTAAATATGGCACACACATCGTGGCAGTGGAAGGGAAGACAAGAAAAGTGGTGCTGCACTGGGTGCAGCGCCACTTTTCTTACATGCCCCTTTTTGAGCAGAGATGGTCGGAGGATGATGACCAATGCACAAGGGATGGGCCACACTGCATTTGAGTTACTAATATGTTTTCAGGGATCTTGATGTATCCTTGGTCTGCGTTTATGATGTCTCCAGCTGGCTAATCTGGTTTTTATGCTACATCTCCTGCTAAAGTTAAAGATTATTTAGAATTATTTTGAAAGATTGCACTACTAAATATCGATGAAGAATATCGACATACATGAATATTGAGGACAAAATATCGAGACACAAAGGGGCATATTTATACTTGGTGTGTGCTGAATTAGCGTCAAAATAAATGATGCTAGTTCAGCGCAAACTTAACTCCATATTTATACTTTGCCGCTAGACCTGTCTAGTGCCAAAGTTATGGAGTTAACGTCATTTTCTGGACATGGAAACCTACCTTGCATCAATGAAATGAAAGGTAGGTGTTCCCATGCAGAAACTGACAATATGACCATCACATCATATTTATTCCCGTGCTAAAATCAAGCACGGGGGATGGGGGCTTTAAATAATATTTAATACCTGGGTATGGGCAGGCGTTAGGGGACCTGTGGGCATGTTTCCATGGTTAGAGACCATGGAAAGAACCCACAGGTGCCCTTCCTTGGCCCCAGGGACACTCCCACCCACACCAGAGGAACACCACAGGATGAGTCTCGGTAAGTATTTTTTTCCCCTCTCAGGGGACTAACTTGGAGCCCCCTGCATGGCACTGGCCCCAATGGTGATGCCCAGGGGACATTTGTTCCCTGGGCATGGCCATTGGGGTGGTGGGCATGACTCCTGTCTTTACTAAGACAGGAGCCATGTCCATGGGGGCAGTGTGCCAGGAAATGGTGTTACTCTTCTTAGAGGTATTTTTTAGCCTCTAAACAGTGTAGCGCCATCATTCGGGTCACAACCACCGTTTCCCCATAGGCGTCACCCACCTGTTTAGCATCATTTACAATGACACTAACCGGTCATTACTGCCGGCTACCGCCGTTCCATAAATATGGCGCCCGGCCGGTGTCCAGGAATGGCGGTAGCCGCCGGTATACTTTTACACGCAAAACTGCACTAATACAGTTTTGCGTGTAAAAGTATAAATATGGGCCAAACTATTGAAAGTTAAGTAGATGTAGGGAAGTATTGATTTACTCTTCCTAACTTCACTTCTATGTATCTTGACGATATATGTACACGGTAGGTAAATATATGTGGAGTTAGGTATAGAAAATCTAAAGTTACATGTCAGCATTTTTTTTCAATATTTTGTTCTCAATATTTAGTACCATCAGTATTCTGACTTCAATCCTTAGTATGCACACAATGTTTTCAATGGTATTGAACTACTGCTGTGTTGCTGAGCCCTGAGTTTGTAACTTTGAGTCACTCTTCCAGGCTGGAGAGTGTTTCAAATTGCAGTTGGTTGTTGTCAAACCACTCAGTCTACTTAAGACCCTGCCCAAGGATCACTCAGGAGGTTGTGCACGTTGCTCAAAATGGTTCTTCTGCTCGTCTACATCTAGTTGTAGACGCATTCCACTGCATAGTGGTGAAGCTAATGTCTTACTCACTTGCTTGATTTAACACCCTTTATCGTCAGCCTATCTTAGGAAATGGCCTGCAAATGTTTCACCAACACACCAACAACAAAGCCTTATTTTTTTTAGATTTTTCAGGTAGATATATTACTTGCCTTCCCATGCTGGATTATTTATGGTTATTTATTGCATTAAGTTAAATGGCCAATGTTTGACTTCTCTTCTGCAGATCCCCATTTCAAACAACTGGCCTATCCCTTCTTTCTCATTGAAGTTTGTAGTCATCAGGTGATGTGCACTTGTTTGCTGAAAACATTATTGTGTGTGGATCCTTACTCTAAAATCCCTCTACAGGAACATTGTTTTATCACGTCAGTTACTATTACTTCAGTTCAGGACACTTACTAAGTGATTATTGAAACAGTTTTGGTAAAAACTGGTACAGTTGAAGTTTGTGCCCATTTATCACTAAGGTATATCCAGCGATGAGTGCAAGTGACCCCCACATTTATATGAGTGTGCAGGCGTTTTCCAGCAAATTCTAATTGTTGTTAATTGTCCATGCAAAACACAGTACACATTTTTCCCAAACCTGTGCAAATGTACCCACAAAATTAGCAAATTTTGCTTTAGGTGAAATTTGCAAAATTTGTGGTGTGACTGACAGGTCTGAGCAGAAAATCAAGCCAGAAAATAAAAATACCACCCATTTCAGGCATTCTTCTTATCACGCTGAGAACGTAAAGTGAGGAATCTGATCCTCCATATAAGAGTACCTTTCACTCTTTCATCCTGCTCCCATCTACCTATCCATTTACAATTCCATCTATTCATCCATCCACTTGTCTATGTCTTCACCTTTCGATCCACATCCATTACCCCATCCAACTGTACTTTTTTCATCCATTCATCCTTTCAAATATACATTTATTCTTTCACTCATTTTCAACCCATCAGTATATTCATGGATCAAGGCCATCTTTTCAACAATCCATCAACCCACTCTTCTTCATTCTTCCATTCTTCCATCCTTCCACCCCTTTACCCTTTTATCTGTCAATCCTTGCACTCTTAATCCAGCCTTTCACCTTACATCTAGCCTCCCTATTCATCAATTCATTCTTTCACCCTTCTATTCTACTGTTAGAAATTGGGTCTCTAGTTGGCGAAGGTATGCACCCTGTACAAGTAGGGACCACAATAAGCTAGTTGTACTTCATAAATTAACCTGTGCTCACCCTCTGGTAGCTAAGCACAGAGCAGGCAGGCTTAACTTAGGAGGGAATGTGTAATTGTGCAACCCTTAAAACAGTAATACAGTGAAAGCACCACACAAAAATAATCCACACCAGGCTAGAACAAAATAACACAATTTAATGAACAAAACAAGAACAAAATGACAAAAATTCAATTAGTAGAAGTTGAGACATGAATTTTAAAGATTACTTGAAAATATAGTGCTTAGAAACATAAAGCATCAACGGGGGCTACCTGGTCGCAATCAGATCAAATCTGAATTCTCATGCTGACGGTAATGGAGCGTGGGTCAGACACAGGGACCAACCTTGAATCTCTGAAAAAGTACCATGGATGGAGGAATGCGTTAACATCAAAGACCTGATGAAAAGAGTAGAGGAGATGGTATATCGGTGTTGATCCATTTGGATGCACAGGTTCTGGCAGGTTCAACAGGTTATACCCACTTCCAAGGATGCAGGACTAGATTGGCACCACTTGGCAGGGTAAGTCTTAGAGCAAGCAAAATCTATGTGCTATTGCAGGATTGAATGATGTTTTGATGTCCCTGAGACTTTAGAACAGGAGTCAAACCATCAAGCCTTTGGAGTCACTTTGGTTCTATGGATGTAGAGATGCAGGTCCAGTCCTTCTCACTCCCAGGCAAAGAGGGCAGCAGGGCAGGCACAGCAGAGCAAGAGTCCAGCAAAGTCCAGCAGAGTCCAGCAGAGTGACAGTCTCTTCAGCAGCACAGCAGTCCTTCTTCCTGGCAGAATGTCATCAGGTCCAGAAGTGTATTAGATGATTTAGAGTAAGAAAATGCCAACTTTCAAAAAATTGCATTTTCAATATTACAGTTTAAAATCCGACTTCATCATGAGCCATGACTTTAAATTGCGATTCCAGCGACACCAAACCCGGGGTTCCCATCTGTTCTCAATTGGAAATTGCACTTATAAAATATAATAAGGCAATCCCAATGTTAACCCTTGGGAAAGATAGGCTGTGCAGTATTGAAAAACAAATTTAATAGTTTTTCAATACCTGGACATGTAAAACTGAAAAGTAGATCTCTAACTTTTTAAATACACTGCGCCCTGGCCTCATGGCTTTCCAGGGCTTCAGGGCCTACCTTAGGGGTGACTTATATTTATTAAAAAGGAAGGTTTGGGCCTGGCAAGGGGGTTAACTGGCCAGGTCAACATGGAAAGTTTGAAACTGCCCACATAGGCTCTGCAATGGCAGGCCTGAGCCATGTTTGAAGGGCTAAGGCAGTGGGTGGCACAATCAGTGTTGCAAGCCTACTAGTAGCATTTAATTTACAGGCCCTGGACACAGGTAGTGCACTTTACTGGGGACTTACAAGTAAATTAAATATGCCAATTGTGGGTAAGCCAATGCTATCATGGTTTAGAGAATGATAATATTCTCTTTAGCACTGGTTAGCAGTGGTTCAGTGCCCAGGATCCTAAAGCCAGCAAAAAAGAAGTCAGAAAAACAGGAGATCAGAAAGCAAAACATCAAGGGGAACCATTCAAAGGATGCCAAGTCTAATACTTACCTTTCACCTTGTCTCCGTCTTTTCTTTCATGTTCCCTTCATTCCTGTCAGCTTTCTTCTTCCTCTGGTTCATTTTCCCATTTTCTATATCTTTTTTTTCTCATCCTTACCTTTTCTTTCTTTCATTTTTCGCTTGTTTGTTGTTTTCAACTTCTTCTTTTTTTCTGTGACACCCCTTATTTTGAGTAATTATCTTTCTCTTCTTTCCTCACTGTGCACGCCATCCCACAGACAAAAAACCTTCTGTCATGGTATTCCCTAGCAGTGACATTAATTAGCATTATGCCTGGAGAACTGAGGACAGAAAAGGCCCATAAACAATTAATACATTTTTAAGCTGGACCCAATTTACTAGCCCATCGTTTCTAGTCAGAGCCTAATTTGTAAAAGAATAAGGCCCTCATTATGACATTGGCGGTAAATCGCACTTACCGCCATGCTGTTGGCCGCCAGCTTACCGCGGCGGCGGCGGATATACGTTCACCATATTATGACACTGTGCTGGGCCGATCATCGGAGATACGGCCTAGCAATACCAAGGAGGCATTCCCGGATCGGGAACAGGTGATGCGGAAGATAACTTCCCGGCAACCAATGAGGAAGCACCTTCAGCCAAAGGAGGGTTTTTTAAACCCACTACGACCTCGACTGAGGAATGGACGGTTTCTCCCGGTACTGCTGACAGCGACGCGTCCAAGACTGTAACAGAGCAGAACAGAGGAGACGACGCCGGAACCAGGAAGCCAAAGGAGGCAACAGCGAGAGGATTTTCCTGACACCCGGTGGGACGAGCAGGAGGCGGTGAAGCGCACAGACCGGCCACCTCTGGGAAGAGCGTGGCCTAGTCAGGTACGATCCGACAACAAAAAGGGAGGGAGGGGAGTCTTAAGAGCGGGATCGGTGGGAAGGGGCGGGGGTTAGCTGAGTGAGGGAATACTTCTGTTTTCCCTTCGATATTTTTTCCTTTTTTTGATTTTGTTGGTTTGATAACAAAAAGGAATAGGGGGAGCCCTAGGTTCCATGTACACCATTATTGTTTATTTTGGTTGGTGATTCAGCTTACGAACAGGGTTTGTTCTGATACTCATTGGACCAGGGCTACCAAGGGTGGACACACAAACAACAAGTAGATTACTTGTGTGGGAGCAGAGATACAATAAGAAAGTTAGAGAGAGAGAGAGAAAACCAAGTGAGTAATAAAAGAGAAGAGAGGGCACAAGAGAGAAAAAGCATAGCAAGAGAATTAAGAAGATAACGAGACAGAAAAGGAAGAAACCCCGAAAGGAGAAACTAGCACAGGAAAAGGAAAGTCAGCGAAGAAAGGAAAAGGAAATAAAAGAGGGGAGAGTCAGACAGAACAAGTAAGAAGGGAGAGAAAGAGGAAAAATAGTAGTCGTACTACTTACCTACCAACCAACGTTCTTATATTCTTCTTTCTCTCCATGCGCCTCCTGAGTCACCATCTGGGAAAAGAAGAATACAGAGAGAGTGAAGACCGCGTGGGAATGCAGAGAAGAAAAGAATAACAAATAGAGAGACCACAGAGCAAAGAAAAGAATTACAGAACTGTACTGTCCTCTAAAAACTCAATAAACCACAGACTTTATAATATTAATTGTGAGCCTCCATTACTGTGACCCTGTTACAGACACACACTCACACTCACACACACACACCAATCTGTCAAAATTCAGCCACGTACACAAATCCGCCAGACCAAAGGTCAGTGATTAAGTGGCAGTATCATAACCCACACCGTTACGCCAACAGAACAACGCCCACCACATTATGACCCCTGAATCACCATGACGGACATTCAATGGCGGTAAACCATTGGCAGTACATACCACAGCGCTCACAATGGACACCCACATACAAAACAACACCACATTTGACAATTCAAACAGCACACACCTGACACCCATACAGACACCACACCCACACACCCACACCTCTATGAAACACACACCCACATTACCCACAATCCCTTACGACTACAAAGCATTGCCACCAGAGAGACAACAAGACCACTGACACAACTAGAGCCACACACCACTCACACCTATGAACCACTCATGCACTCCACATCACACACCCCAACACATTACCCAACACACCCTCACCAACACACCTCATATAACAACCATGGCACCACAAAGACACCCCCGTTTCACAGAGGAGGAGCTAAGGGTCATGGTGGAGGAAATTGTCAGGGTAGAGACACAGGGGCCAACGACCGCGGAAGCACCGCCAACAGGCTGGCGGTGCTTCTGGGGCCATTCTGACCGCGGCGGTACAGCCGCGGTCAGAAAAGGGAAACCGGCGGTTTCGCGCGGCCCCAGGGAATCCTCCACGGCGGCGCTGCAAGCAGCGCCGCCATGGGGATTCCGACCCCCTTCCCGCCATCCTGTTTCTGGCGGTTTTCGCCGCCAGAAACCGGATGGTGGGAACGGGTGTCGTGGGGCCCCTGGGGGCCCCTGCAGTGCCCATGCCGCTGGCATGGGCACTGCAGGGGCCCCCTAACAGGGCCCCACATTGATTTTCAGTGTCTGCTTGGCAGACACTAAAAAAAATCGCGACGGGTGCAACTGCACCCGTCGTACACCAGCAACTCCGCCGGCTCCATTCGGAGCCGGCATCCTCGTTGCTGGTGCTTTCCTGCTGGGCGGGCGGGTGGCCTTTTGGCGGTCGCCCGCCAGCCCAGCGGGAAAGCCAGAATGACCGCTGCGGTCTTTTGACCGCGGTGCGGTCTTCTGGCGGCGGAACTTTGGCGGGCGGCGGAGTTGGAATGACCCCCACAGTTCTTTGGAGCACAGGTGCAGTAGATATCTATAGCTAGGAAGATGGAGCTATGGCAGAGAATTGTGGACAGGGTGAACGCCGTGGGACAGCACCCGAGAACTAGGGATGACATCAGGAGGAACGACCTACAGGGGAAGGTATGTTCCATAGCAGCAAGACACCAGCTCACTATCCAGAGGACTGGCGGTGGACCCCCACCTCCTCCCCCACAACTCACAGCATGGGAGGAGCAAGTCTTGGCAATACTGCATCCTGAGGGCCTGGCCGGAGTCGGAGGAGGACTGGACTCTGGTAAGTCAACTCTCTACTATTATCACCCCCTACCTGCATGCCATCACATACCCTCACCCTCACTCCCATCACTCCACTAATTCCCACACACCCCACCATCACATCTCAGTTGTCCCAATGCCAAGCCCTGCATGCTGTACCAATGCATGGACACCACTCACATCCATGCATGGACTCTCATCACTAAAGCATGCACACCACAGGGAACTAACAATCCCACCATACTCTAACATACACAAATGAAAGCTGGTAGGGCAAATCCAACCATAGAAGGAAAGCCACGGATGTACAATATGTCAGACACATAAACCATAACACATCATTTACATTCCCACAGGTACCCCAGCCAATGTTACCGGACAGGATGTGCCAGCACTATCCAGTCCCCCACCAGAAGAGGCCCACAGTGATGACAGCAACTATGGACTTCAGGATCTGGATGACTTACCTGGCCCATCAGGGACCATTGGACAGCCAGTCACCCAGGCTCAGTCACACGCCACCACCAAGCCTCCCTATCTGGAAACACCACCACAGCACCCACCCAGCGTACCCACTCCTCTGTCCCCAGGACACGTCAATCAGCAGTGTGTCCACCTCTACAGGGACCCCAGGCCACACCTCGCACACAAGACAATCAGGGACCTGGTGTAGTGACAGTGGGCACACGGTTCAGGGGACAGAGGCACAGGCCAACAGGGAAACTGGGAGGACTGCTGTGAGCCAGAGGGAGGACAGGCCGAGGGAACCTCCAAGAGGCACTCTCCAAGATCCTGGGAGCCTATCAACATTCCCAGGACATGATGGGGCAGAACCTGGACAACGTGCAGGAGAACAGGCGGCTGCAGGAGGAACAGTACCAGGGGATCAGGGAGGACTTGCAGGCCATCAACAACACCCTGATCTCTACAGCAGGGGTGCTAGCAGACATGGGAAACATTGTGAGGGAACAGTCTCACACCAGTGGGCCCCTGCCACTAGCCAGACATCTGAACAGCCTTTCACTTCCACTGCCGCTAGTGGCAAGGAGGCCCCACCACAGGACTCACAGGCCACCAGCACCCCTCCCCCTGCAGAAGATGAACCACTCCACAAACGTTCCGTGTGATCCAGACAGAAGCCAGAGACACTTGCCAAGACCCCCACCAGGAAATGAGACTCTCCTGATTGTCACCCTTGTGTCCCACTCAGTCACCCTGTCCACCTTGAACTGCCATTGCTCCCCTTCCTATGTCCCTTTGGACAATGCACCTGTGCTACAAACAGACTGGAACAATACCCTGGACTTTCCTCCATCATCACCCCATCCCATTGCACATTCCCCTCTATATGTTAGCACTTCAATAAACTCCCTTTGAAAAAAAATCCATTTAGAGTATGTCATGTATATCAAATATGTATTTTTTTAAACAGGTACAAACATTGCAAATGAACTGTACATAGAATGAGCATGGATTAATCACCTGTAGCTGGCTGTAGTGATCACACCAGGAGTATTTGTCAAATCACCAACATCTGCAAAATTAATTGCCAGAGGGAACAGTAAGTGGGCATAGAAGTGGGAATTATCAGCATGCCATTGCCACACAGATTACAACCAACGTCAATGAAATATAAAGTTACACTATCCTACCTGTGTGTCATTGGAAGTATAGTCGAATAATTGATGTTCTGTTGTCCTCATCCTCATCCTCCTCATCCTCACTGTCCACAGGGTCTACCTCTGACACACGGGCATCTCCACTCTTCTCCTCCTGTAGAAAAGGGACATGGCGTCTGAGGGCCAGGTTGTGCAACATGCAACATGCCAACGCTATCTGGCAGACCTTCTTGGGTGAGTAGCACAGGGATCCACCTGTTAGATGGAGGCACCGGAAGCTGGTCTTCAGGAGGCCAAAGGTCCTTTCAATTACCCTTCTGGTTTGTCCATGTGCCTCATTATAACGTTCTTCTGTCCTTGTCCTGGCATTCCTCACAGGGGTCAGCAGCCATGATAGGTAACCAGAGTCACCTGCAAATATTGAGGGACAACATTTAGCCACACACTATCCTATATGGCCAACACCATATCCATACGCCAACATCTACTGGGTGGGAACCAGGGATCACCTATTAGCCACACCCTGTGCCTCTGTAGTTGGCCCATCACATTTGGGATGCTGCTATTCCTCAGGACAAAGGCATCATGCACCGACCAAGGATACTTAGCATTGACGTGGGAGATGTACTGGTCCGCCAAGCACACCATCTGAACATTCATGGAGTGGAAACTCTTACGATTCCTGAACGCCTGTTCATTCTGACTGGGTGGGACATATGCAATATGTGTTCCATCAGTCCCCCCAATTACATTGGGGATATGTCCCATGGCAGAAAACTCAGCCTTCACTGTGGCCAAATCCTCAACCTGGGGGAAAACAATGTAGCGGCAAATGTGTTTAATCAGGGCGGACAACACTCTTGTCAGCACGTTTGAGAACATTGGCTGGGACATTCCTGCTGCCAAGCCCACTGTCACTTGGAAAGAACCGATTGACAGGAGATGGAGTACAGATAGCACTTGAACAAGAGGGGGGATCCTAGTGGGGTGACGGATAGCAGATATCAGGTCAGGCTCCAATTGGGCACACAGCTCTGTGATTGTGCCCCCTTCAAGTCTATAGGTGAGGTAATGTGCCTGTCCACCAGTATTGCCAAGTCCACAAGGGGTCTGTACATGGGGTAATGTCTCCATCTCCTATTCATCCGCAGCGGTAGGTATCTAAGGGACACAAGAATGAGGAAGCTGTCAAAAACTGAACATTGGAGCTACAACAGAAGTTTGCAATCTGTTATCTTGTAATGTGTCAGTGTGATTTGTCCAGTATGTGCCTATTTCTCCTGTGACACAGCATGAATCCATAGGGATGCCCCCCCCTTCCGAAATGGCGTCCGCTTGTCCTGTGTGGAGGGACAGGTGGAAGTGAGGTAATTCCGCTGACGCTGTGCGCCGTGGCGGGAGGCGGTCGGGAACTGCCGTGCACCTCCTTATTGGTTAATATTGGCCCCTATGGGGTACAGTGGCCAATAGTGATCTACTCCAGCGGTGACGGTATGCACCGCCGCGGACATGACCACCATTTTCTATCTGATTCCTCACTTGCTACCTGACCTTCGACAGGAGAGGACCTACACTGTATGTGCTGCTGTGACCTGTGTCTGGAACCTACCATGGCCAGTGTGACCGGGGAAAGTGCCACAGCCTTCACTTCGGAGGAGTTGGAGAGACTGGTGGATGGGGTCCTACCTGAGTACGGACTGCTGTATGGGCCTCCAGACCAACAGGCTAGTATACCATGGGCATGATCCATGTGGCATGGATGCATGGAGTGGTGTGTGTGAAGGCCTCATGTAAGGGGGGTGGGTGGATGTCCTCTTTGTGGCATAGAGCTTTTGTGCGAGTCTATGGGGGGTCATTCTGACCCTGGCGGTCGGTGATAATGCGGCGGCCAACCCGCCAACAGGCTGGCGGTTAAAAAAGTGGAATTCTGACCCTGGCGGGAACCGCCAACAGAGCCCACCACTTTACCACTCCGACCGCCACGGCGGGACAGACAAACAGTGGCTGGCACCGTACAGAGGTTGGGGGCGGGCCACAGGGCCATGCCTAAAGGAGGGGACTACACTACAGAAAGCGCCCTGGCCTAATGTCACCCACAGCCCTCCTCCCCCACCCAGACGCCTCCACTGCGTGTAAAGATAGCTGAATGTGCTGGTACTCACCCCCTTGTGTCTGCTGTGATGTCGTCACGCGCCCATCCAAATCGGGGTAGGCCACCGCCAGGATCCGGGACATCAGGGGGGTCAGGGTACGACTGGCACGCCTCCTAGGTTGGGAGGCCATCCCCAGCAGTGACTCAGCGGTCTTCCTGGTCCCGCGGCGGATGTCCTCCCACCTCTTGCGGCAGTGGGTGCCCCGTCTGTTGTGGACCCCCAGGTTCCGGACTTCCTTGGCGATGGCACGCCAAATGTCGATCTTCTGATGGGCGCTGACCTATTTGACATGTACAGGGTGGAAATTGTAATATCATCAATTTTCCGCATGATCGATGCGATTGGCCCCCCCTCCCCAACCTTGCCATCTGGCACATGCTCTCATCTGTCGCACTCGTCATTGTCCCCCCACCCCACCATCTTACATCCACCATACACAACCCAGGCATAGCCCATTCAACGTGCACACAGTGTACTTACCTGTTGGTCTGGAGGACCGTAGAGTCGCGCATACTGGGGCAGGACCCCATCCACAAGTTTCTCCAACTCTTCTGTAGTGAAGGCAGGGGCCCTTTCCCCAGTCGCAGCAGCCATTGTATCTCCCAGACCGAGGTCACAGCAGCACTTGCAGTATAGGTCCTCTCCTGTGGATGATCAGGTCTCGAGTGATTAAGCAGATAGAAAATGGCGGTCACGCCCGTGGCGGCGCGTACCGCTGCGGTGCGTTCCGCGACCGCCGGCGCAGCTAGTCATTGGCTCGTGAAACCCATAGGGTTCGATGTTAACCAATGCGGCTTTGCGCCGCGGTCTTCGACCGCCTACCGCCACGGTGTGTCACGCCAGTGCATTGACCTCACATCCCACTGTCACACTTCTCAGGTCAGGCAGCCGCCATTACAAGGGACCACAGGGCTTAATTACTACTGTGTCACACAGACCTAGGCCTTGCATTGCCACTCATACAAGCCATTCAATGCATTGACAATCGTGTACTGTGCAAGCTGTAGTTACGTACCTGTGGGTTGTTTGACTCTGTGCTCCATGTTGTCCTTCCTAGGCACCGTCCGCTGGGACTTGCGAGGAGAAGGATGAATCCTCCCGTGTACCGACCGCTGGTGGACCTGTCGACAATGGAGGAACGTCATATAATACTTTGATACCGACTTGACAGAGCCACTATACATGAACTGTGTGCCCAGCTGGAGCCAGCACTGATGTCCCCCATCCGCCAACCCACAGGAATTCCCCCTCTGGTGCAGGTTCTGTCAGTCCTCCATTTCTTGGCAAGTGGGTCTTTTCAGACAACAGTGGCCATGTCATCAGGGATGTCTCAGCCTATGTTTTCTAAGATTTTGTCCAGAGTGTTGTCTGCCCTGACGAAATACATGCGGAGCTACATTATTTTCCCTGAGGAGGGTGATTTGGCCACTGTGAAGGCTGACTTCTATGCCCTTGGACATATCCCCAACATCATTGGTGCCATTGATGGGACCCATGTGGCCTTAGTACCCCCAAAAGACGATGAGTAGGTGTACAGAAACAGGAAAAGTTACCATTCGATGAATGTCCAGGTGGTCTGTTTGGCTGACCAGTACATCTCCCATGTAAATGCCAAGTTCCCTGGGTCAGTGCATGACGCGTATGTTATGCGAAATAGCAGCATCCCCTATGTGATGGAACAGCTACAGAGACACCGTGTGTGGCTAATAGGTGACTCTGGTTACCCCAACCTGCCGTGGCTACTGACCCCAGTGAGGAATCCCCGGACCAGGGCAGAGGAACGGTACAATGAGGCCCATGGGCGATCTAGGAGGATCATAGAAAGGACCTTCGGGGTCCTGAAGGCCAGGTTTAGGTGCCTGCATATGACAGGGGGATCCCTAATGTACTCACCCAAGAAGGTGTGCCAGATCATCGTGGCCTGCTGTATGCTTCACAATCTTGCATTGCGACGCAAGGTGCCTTTTCTGCAGGAGGATGGTCCAGATGGTGGTGTTGTAGCAGCTGTGGAGCCTGTGGAGAGTGAAGAGGAGGAAGACGACGGGGACGACACGGACAACAGGGACACGGTCATACAACAGTATTTTCAGTAGCACCCAGGTAAGATTCCCCCACGTCATTTTACATTTACTTCTGGCCTCCTGCATCTCTACTTTCTGTGTTTACACCCAGTTCCTTTCAACTGAATTGTGACTTTCCCTTGGCTTTTCAGAGCTGTATGACCCACTGCGTGACATCTGGTTTGTTCGGCCATGGAGTAAAGCAAATTGACATTGGTATGTTGTCATCACAATGTAACTGTACATTTTTGACACGTTATGTGTAATACATCTGTTAAGAATACAAGCAGACTCCTGAGTGTTTTATGTGCAATAAGTGATTTATTTAAAGTGCTACATATAGGTCCATGATAGTAAAACGGTGATGGGTGGGGGTGGAGTGATGTCCATGGCAGAGTCCAGTTCTCGGTCGCACAGGTGCATTGTCCATATGCCTGTGGAAGGATGGAGCAGGGGCAGTTCAAGGTTGGACAGGGTGACGATGTGGGACAGTGGGATGACATCCGGGGGGATCATAGGCTGGCGGGGGTCTTGGCATCCTACTCTGTCTTCCTTTGTGATCTCAGGCTCCTCTTGCGGGGTGGTTGATCTTCAGCAGGAGGTGGGGTTCTGGTGGCCCGTCGTTGTGTGGGGGCCTCCTGTCCATTAGCGCCGGCGGAGGTGGTAGGCTGTTCCTGGTCCGGGCTGGTGACAGGGGCCCTTTGGGGTGCCACATGGTCCCGCAATGTGGTGACTATTAGGTTCAGGGCCTGGACGATGTTCCTGAGCTCCTCTCTGTACCCCATGTACCGTTCCTCCTGCTGTGCCTGGATCTCCTGGAACCTGGCCATTACCGTCGCCATCGTCTCCTGGGAGCGGTGGTATGCTCCCATGATGGTGGTGAGGGCCTGTTGGAGAGTCGGTTCCCTGGGCCTGTCCTCCCCCCGTCGCACTGCAGCCCTCCCAGTTGCCCTGTTTCCCCGGGCCTCTGTCCCCTGGACGGTGTGCCCACTACCACTGCCCCCAGGTCCCTGTTGTTGTTGGGGTGTTGGGTCAGCCTGGGTGCCCTGTAGTGGCGGACACACCGCTGATTGACCTGTCCTGGAGACAGAGGCATGGGCCCGCTGGGTGGGAGCGGTGCTGATATTCCCAGAGGGGGTTAGGTCTGCTGTGGCCTGTGTCTGTGTGTGGGGAACCGATTGTCCAGAGGTCCCCGATGGTCCGGGCTGGTCATCAGGTTCCAGGTCGACAGAGCTGCTGTCCTCACTGCGGGCCTGTTCTGGGGGTAGAATGGACATATCTGGACCCTCCTGGCCGGTGTGTTGGCGTTCGGGCCCTGCAGGGGTGAAAGAGTATGGTTATTGCTTCTGTGTGTTCCATGGTGTGCGATTTGTGGGTGCCCTTGTCCCCCAGTGCTGGCATCCCCTTGTGGCAGGAGTTGTGAGGGTGGGTTGTGGGGGGGATGGGTATGTGCAGTGGTCATGCATAGGTGATGGGTGTCCATGGTTTGTGTTGGCATTCAGGGTTTGGTTTTGGGTTGGGTGGGTTGTGCTGGTGAGACATAGGCAGGGAGGCTGTGTGCTGGGGGGTGAGGGTGGGGGTGTGGGTTGGCATGCTGGTGGTTGGGGGGGGGGGAGTAGTTGAGACTAGACTTACCAGTGTCCATTCCTCCGCCTACTCCAGCGAGGCCCGCAGGATGCAGGATGTTAAGGACCTGTTGCTCCCATGCTTTGAATTCGGGAGGGGTGGGTGGTGGTCCGCCGCCAGTCCTCTGCACAGCGATGTTGTGTCTGGAGACCATTGACCGTACCTTCCCCCGTAGGTCGTTCCAGCGCTTTCTGATGTCTTCCCGGTTTCTGGGATGCTGTCCCACAACGTTGACCCTGTCGACAATCCTCTGCCATAGCTCCGCCTTCCTGGCTATTGTGGTGTGTTGCACCTGTGTGCCGAAGAGCTGGGGCTCTACCCTTATGATTTCCTCCACCATGACCCGGAGTTCTTGGTCCGAAAACCTGGGGTGTCTTTGGGGTGCCATGGGGTGGTGTGGATGAGGTGTGGGGTGGTGTTTGCGGTGATGTGAGTGGTGGTGTGTCGTGATGTGTGCGTAGATGTGCTGTGGTTGATGATGTTGGGTTCCTGTGTGTGTTGGGGTTTTCGATTGCTGTTCTCTCTCTCTCTCTCTCTCGCTCTCTCTCACCTTCTCTCCGATTTCCAACTAGTGGGGGTTTGTGGGTGATGTGGGTGTGTGTTTTATAGTTGCTTGGATGTGTGGGGGTGGTGTTTGTATGTGTATCAGGTGTGTGTATTTCAAATTGTCCAATGTGGCTGGGTTTTGGAGCCTGGGTGTGTATTTTGACTGCGCCGGTGTGTACCGCCAATGGAATACCACGGCTGAAAGACCGCCGCGTGGATTGGTGGGTCGTAATGGCATGGGCGTGTTTGTGTTGGCGTGGCGGTGGAGGTTTGGTCATCTCCAGTTTATCGCTGCCCGCTGATGAGGCGGCCTTCCGTGGATGTCGGGTTTTTGGCGGCTTGGCAGTTGTTGGTCAGAATGACCGTTGCGGGTTCCCGCGGCCGCAGCGGTAGAATGGCGGTCTTCTGACCGGCGGTAAGAGCCTTTTACCGCCGAGGTCAGAATGACCCCCAATGTGTGTGCCAATGGTTTTTGGAACGGGTATGGTGGTCCATATGTGTAACTGGCTGGACTGTTTGTCTAACAGTGTTTTTCTGTGTTTATTGCCTCTGCAGGTCTGCGCCCATCAAAAGAAGGGTATATGGCGTGCCATCGCCAAGGAAGGGCGGACCCTGGGGGTCTATGGCAGTTGGAGAACCCACTGTCAGAAACAATGGGCAGACCTGAGATGCTGGGCATGGAAGACGGCAGAGGCCCAGCTGGGGATGGCCTCCCAACGAGGAAGGGGTGCCCGTCAAACCCTGACCCCTCTGATGGCCCACATACTGGCAGTGGAGTATCCTGAGCTGGATGGGTGCTTCGGGGCATCACAGCAGCCACAAGGGAGTGTAGTGAATCCTAGTTTGTTTTAATGGGATAACAGGAGTTAGCTTAGCCGTAGGCTTGTAAACTTGTACCCCCGTCACCTAGTGACTTTTAACCTACTTAGCTTGCTCTGTCTTAGCTCATTTAATTATTTATTTCCTCTAAGATGGCTGCCTTGTTTATAGTTAAGCCACTTGTTATGAGTCTTATTATCAGTGTCACTGCGCCAAGGCGTCAAGATCAAGCACGAAAGACAAACAAACAGTAGGTGTTCACACTTAGGGATTTTCCCTCTCTATACTTTCGAGGGATTGTTGATATTAATTGCCGTCACAAGCATGCCTGTTATCTATTGTTTTGGAATAAACCTACGTCAGAGGACCTTGTAGATCTGTATAAATACATCACACTTTTAGACAGATAATCAGAGGGATTCCGACCAGAGGGCATCGCCACCATCGCTGATACCGATGCTGCAGTCGTCTTGACGCTGACCCAGTCTTCGTGTCCCTACGGAGTCTGAGATAGAGACCTCATTTCAAGGTAACGAGGGTTGGGGGCTCCTCTCATGGACATGGCTTTGGCAGATTAGGTTTAGCAAACCCAGCTCTCCTTTAGGTAGGAGGTTAGGCCTATTCTCATTAGGGTATTAGGGCATATTCCATCTCATACATATATATATTTCTTTCATATATTGCAAAAATGGTGGGGGTGTTTATAACCATGACTCTCTTCTTCACAATACTGTTGCTTGGTATATTCATTATCCTAATCATTGCAGTTCATGCAACTTATCGCAAATTGCAGTTATGTTAAATAAAAACTATTATAACTTCACTGTATCTGTGTTATTGCCTTTGTTTATATGAGACATAATATATCTGTGAGAAAAGGGTAATTTCCGTTTAACCACGACCACCCTGAGATATCTTACTTTGAGTCCATGCGTAAGCGACTGCTACAAATCACCTTTTACTATTGTGTTTCTGGTGAGGTACTGCTAGTGAGCCGGTAAGGTTTGGACAACAGTTACAACTAGTTGTAGGAAGAGACTTAGGGGGTCATTCCAACCCTGGCGGTCGGTGTTAAAGCGGCGGCCAACCCGCCAACAGGCAGGCGGTAAAAAAAATGGAATTCTGACCCTGGCGGGAACCGCCAACACAGGCCGCCACTTTAACACTTCGACCGCCACGGCGGGGCAAACAAACAGCGCGGCGGTCACCGCCAACAGACAGGCGGCAGACAATGTACCGCCCACCCTATCACGACCCACCAATCCGCCACCTTTTCCGGGGCGGGAGCCCTGCCGATAAAAATACGGCGGAAACAGACCACGAACGGGAAAACGCTCACCTCTATACACTCCACGAGGAATCTGGACAGCATGGAACCCGAATTAAACATCCTACCAGCGATTGTCTACCTGCTCCTCTACCAGGAGCACGAACACCGCCGCAGGAGACAACGGTGAGTACTGCACCTACGACACAGGGGAGGGGGGAGGAGAAAGAGATTACGGGCACACACATACGCGACACCCCCCCCCCCAAATCCCCACACACCAATGCAGAGCAACAAGTCTGAGTTACACCCCCCAAACCCCCCGGAATAATTTAAAGACAAAATAAAATGATCATTAAAATAGAAGTATATTAAAGCATATTTGAACTTAAGTGAAATATCAAATTTATAAAATAAATAAATCACAACATGAACAATGTATACATAGTCCAAAAGTCCGGCACATATTGGCTACATGCCATTGTTCGTGGGCCAATGTGCATAAACACATGGGCAAAGCCCACACACGAGACCCGATTCCATTGGAGAGAACACTGCTGGGGCATCAGATAATAAAACCACAGGCACCTCAGGGGGAATGGAAGTGGGGGCACGTCAGCCACATGAGTCCACGACGCCAGATCCACGAGGGGCCTCCATGCCCACTGTACCATCCTGGGGAGTGCAAAGCCACAGTCTCTCAAGTCTCTACAGTGGGTGGATTGCCCACTGTACCATCCTGGGGAGTGCAAAGCCACAGTCCATCAGGTGGATTACAGACTCCACTGGTTATGGAGGAGGCATGGTGCCCAGACTGCTTTGTGAAGCCCTGCCCGACACAGATCCGGCCCTGCCAATGGGCCAGCGGTGCTTGAGATGAAGGGCCCAGCGGAGCGGTGCTTGACAGGAGGGGCCCAGTGAAGCGGTGCAGAGACGGCGGGGCCCAGCGGAGCGGTGCTTGAGATGAAGGGCCCAGCGGAGCGGTGCTTGACAGGAAGGGCCCAGCGGAGCGGTGCTTGAGATGAAGGGCCCAGCGGAGCAGTGCTTGACAGGAAGGGCCCAGCGGAGCGGTGCAGAGACGGCGGGGCCCAGCGGAGCGGTGCTTGAGATGAAGGGCCCAGCGGAGCGGTGCTTGACAGGAAGGGCCCAGCGGAGCGGTGCTTGAGATGAAGGGCCCAGCGGAGCGGTGCCTGACAGGAGGGGCCCAGCGGAGCGGTGCAGAGACGGCGGGGCCCAGCGGAGCGGTGCTTGACAGGAAGGGCCCGGCGGAGCGGTGCTTGACAGGAAGGGCCCAGCGGAGCGGTGCAGAGACGGCGGGGCCCAGCGGAGCGGTGCTTGACAGGAAGGGCCCAGCGGAGTGGTGCTTGACAGGAAGGGCCCAATGGAGCGGTGCTTGAGATGAAGGGCCCAGCAGAGCGGTGCCTGACAGATGGGGCCCAGCGGAGCGGTGCAGAGATGGCGGGGTCCAGCGGAGCGGTGCTTGACAGGAAGGGCCCAGCGGAGCGGTGCTTGACAGGAAGGGCCCAGCGGAGCGCTGCTTGACAGGAAGAGCCCAGCGGAGCGGTGCAGAGACGGTGGGCCCTGTTCAGCGGTGCTTCTCTTGGCGGGGCCCTGTTCAGCGGTGCTTCTCACGGCGGGGCTCTGTTCAGCGGTGCTTCTCACGGCGGGCCCTGTTCAGCGGTGCTTGTCTTGTGTTCCTAGGGAACCAGATCTGGGCAATTATTCCCTCTCAGTTGCCATCCGACCTATCGCTTGCGGGGCCCTCCTGTGCTGGACTCCTGGGCCCGTGGGTGTCTTCCGTCACACCCCAAATGGGGCTGGTGGGGCCCTCCTGGGCAGCTCGCCTGCTGCCGGACTTGTCCGCCCTGCGGCCCTTGCCCCCCTTGGCCGAATCTCTGGGGCCCTTGCCTCCCTTTGTGGATGGGCCAGGTGATGGTGCAAGGGTGGTGTCCTTCGGGGCAGCCGTCTCAGGCCTGTCGCGCCGGCCCTTCCCTTTTTTGGTTCTTTTCCCAGGGGGTGGGCTGGCTGTCCCCTTGCTGCTGGCCGATGTTCCTGCCCTAGGAGCTGGTGGACTCCAATAGCCCTGAACAATGGTCCCAGTAGGTGCAGGGCTTGTGGTGGCTGAGGTGCTGTTTGGACTCTTACGAGATGGAGGGGGTGGGTCAGGTGATGCAAAGAGGTTAATTTTGGAGAGGAACAACTTTTTAGGAGCAATGGGAAGAGTAGGTGCAGTGGGTATGGGAGTGGAGGAAGAGGATGTGGTTGTAGGAGAGCCAAGTGTGCTGTCTTTGGGTGCAGGTGCTTGTGCTGGAGGCTGTGGTGAGGTGGATGGCTGTTGGGTGGGTGGCTGCCGGCGTTTGTGTGGCTTGGAAGAGGGAGTGACAGACACACTGGGAGAGGACACAGGGGACGTGTAAATGGCAGTGGGGGTGGTGACTGCACGTGTGCGGACTGTTCCGGTGGGTGTGGTGGTGATGGACGTAGTGGCTGATGGTGGTGTGCATGCAGGTGTGAGTGGAGACGTCACAGGGAGGGAGGAGGGAGACGAGGAGGAGGGGGACACAGAGGAGGTAGTGGCTGTTGGCATGTCTGCATGTGGATGTTGCTTGGGTGAATGCTTGTGTGATCTGTGGTGCTTATGTCTGGATGAGCTGCCCTTGGGTGTTGAGGTGTGTGCAGGCTGGTCTGTAGGTGTGTCTGGGATAGGCAGAGGAACAGGGGAGTGGGACTGGGTTGAGGAAGTTGGAGGGGGGAGGCTAGAGACAGGGACAATTGCTGCCGTCCGTGCTGAGGCCAGAGCGTTGAACGATCACTGATGGGCAGCCTGACCCGAATGAATGCCCTCCAGGTATGCATTGCTCCGATGCACCTCCCTTTCTACCCCCTGGATGGCATTCAAAAGGGTAGACTGCCCAACAATGAGCGTCTGGAGGAGGTCAATGATCTCCACACTGAGGGCAGCAGGGGTAACTGGGGCAGGACCTGAGGTGCCAGGGGCGAAGGAGATGGCCGGCTTCCTGCCCGAGTGGGCACGGGCGGAAGCTGAGGGGCTGCTGGGAGGGCGGAGCTGGTGCGCTGGGTGGCGGCTGTACCTGTTGTTGCGGTGGGCACGGATGTTGCCGCCACCACAAGGGAGCTCCCTTCCGAGGATGTGTCGGTGTCGCTGACGTCTCCACGGGTCCCCGTTGTGGAGCCCCCCTCGCCCTCCGTCTCACTGGTTAACTCTGAGTCGGTTGCAGGGCCTTCTGGGGCCATGTGAGATGCAGCTCCCTCGTGCGCCGATGCAACTTCTCCTCCACCTGATGATGCTAATGCACACATGAACAGGAAAACCAAAAAAAAGGGGGGGGGGTGAAGAAAGAAAGACATGTTGAGTGCATGCATTGGCGGCACCGTTGGCGGAGAGGACAGACACAGAAGCCCCCTGCACTACACCGCGCACTCGGGGTACACTACTCAATTATAGTGACTTGGCCTACAAGTCTATGGACAACAAATGCACACATAGGTGAGCCCGGGCCATGGATAGCTGCACTTAGCACCCTACAGAGGTGGGGGGCGGGGGCACAGGGCCATGTCTATCGGAGGGGCCTAGCCTACAGAAACCGCCCTGGCCTAGAGATAGCCACAGCCCTCCTCCCCCACCCAGACGCCTCCACTGTGTGCTAATATAGCGGAATGTGCTGATACTCACCCCCTTGTGTCTGCTGTGATGTCCTCACGCGCCCATCCAAATCGGGGTAGGTCACCGCCAGGATCCGGGACATCAGGGGGGTCAACTGACGACTGGCACCCCTCCTACGTTGGGAGGCCATCCCCATCAGAGCCTCGGCGGTCTTTCTGCTCCCTCAGCGGATGTCCTCCCACCTCTTGCGGCAGTGGGTGCCCCGTCTGTTGTGGACCCCCAGGGCCCGGACGTCCTTGGCGATGGCACGCCAAATGTCGATCTTCTGATGGGCGCTGACCTATGTGACATGTACAGGGTTGAAAAATAAATATCATCACTTTTCTGCATGGTCGATGTGCGCAGCCCCCCCTCCCCAACCTTGCCATGTGGCACATGCTCTCATCTGTCGTGCGTTGCACTCCTCATTCGCTCCCCTCCCCACCATCTTACATCCATCCCACTCAACACAGGCATAGCCCATACTACGTGCTCCCAGTGTACTTACCTGCTGGTCTGGAGGACTGTAGAGTAGCGCATACTGGGGCAGGACCCCATCAACAAGTTTATCCAATTCCTCAGATGTGAAGGCAGGGGCCCTTTCCCCAGTCGCAGCAGCCATTGTCTCTTCCAGACCGAGTTCACAGCAGCACTTGCAGTATAGGTCCTCTCCTGTGGATGATCAGGTCTCGGGTGATTAAGCAAGTAGAAAATGGCGGTCACGCCCGCGGCGGTGCGTACCGCGACCGCCGGCGCACATCGTCATTGGCTCCTGAGACCCATAGGGTTCAATGTTAACCAATGCTGCTTTGCGCCGCGGTCTTCGACCGCCTACCGCCACGGTGTGCCACGCCAGCGCATTGACCTCACATTCCATTGTCACACTTCACAGGTCAGGCAGCCGCCATTTCAAGGGCCCACATGGCTGAATTTCTACGGCGTCACACAGGCCTAGGCCTTGCATGGCCAATCATACAAGCCATTCAATGCATAGCGAATTGTGTACTGTGCAAGCTGTGGTTACGTACCTGTGGGTTGCTTGACTCTGTGCTCCGTGTTGTCCTTCCTAGGCACCGTCCGCTGGGACTTGCGAGGAGATGGAGGAATCCTCCTGTGTACAGACCGCTGGTGGACCTGTCGACAATGGAAGAAAGACATGTCATACTTACATACAGACTTGACCGAGCCACTATACAGGAACTGTGTGCCCAGCTGGAGCCAGACCTGATGTCCCCCATTCGCCAACCCACAGGGATTCCCCCTCTGGTGCAGGTTCTGTCAGTACTCCATTTTTTGGCAAGTGGATCATTCCAAACAACAGTGGCCATATCATCAGGGAGGTCTCAGCCTATGTTTTCTAAGGTTTTGTCCAGAGTGTTGTCTGCCCTGATGAAATACATGCGGAGCTACATTGTTTTCCCTGAGGTGGCCGATTTGGCTACAGTGAAGGGTGATTTCTATGCCCTTGGACATATCCCCAACATCATTGGTGCCATTGATGGGACCCATGTTGCCTTGGTTCCCCCCAGTGGAAGTGAGCAGGTGTACAGGAACAGAAAAAGTTATCATTCTATGAATGTCCAGGTGGTCTGTTTGGCTGACCAGTACATCTCCCATGTAAATGCCAAGTTCCCTGGGTCAGTGCATGACGCGTACATCATGCGAAATAGCAGCATCCCTTATGTGATGGAACAGCTACAGAGTGTGTGGCTAATAGGTGACTCTGGTTACCCCAACCTGTCGTGGCTACTTACCCCAGTGAGGAATCCCAGGACAAGGGCAGAGGAACGCTACAATGAGGCCCATGGGTGAACTAGGAGGATTACAGAAAGAACCTTCGGCCTCCTGAAGGCCAGGTTTAGGTGCCTGCATATGACAGGGGGATCCCTAATGTACTCACCAAAGAAGGTGTGCCATATCATCGTGGTCTGCTGTATGCTTCACAACCTGGCTTTGCGACGCCAGGTGCCTTTACTGCAGGAGGATGGTCCAGATGGTGGTGTTGTAGCAGCTGTGGAGCCTGTGGAGAGTGAAGAGGAGGAGGACGACGGGGACGACACAGACAACAGGGACATAGTGATACAACAGTATTTTCAGTAGCACACAGGTATGAATCAACCACGCCATTTTACATTTACTTAAAGTCTCCTGCCTCTCTACTGTCTGAGTTCCCCCTCAGTTCCTGTTAACTGAGTTGTGACTTTCCCTTCCGTTTTCAGAGCTGTGGGCCCCACTGCGTGACCTCTGCTTTGTTTGCCCATGGGCTACAGCTGTGTGACAGTGGTATGTTGTCATCACAATGTAACTGAACATTTTGGCACCGTTATGTCTAATACATTTGTTCAAAATACAAGCAGACTCCACATTTTTTTAGTGCAAGAAGTGATTTAATTAAAGTGCTAAATTTAAGGAACATGATTGTAAAACGGGGGTGGGTGATGGTGGAGTAATGTCCATGGCAGAGTCCAGTTCTCAGTCGCACAGGTGCATTGTCCATATGCCTGTGGAAGGATGGAGCAGGGGCAGTTCAGGGTTGGACAGGGTGACAATGTGGGACAGTGGGATGACATCAGGGGGTATTGTTTGCTGGCGGGGGTCTTGGCATCCTACTCTGTCTTCTTGTGAGATCTCAGGTTCCGCTTGCGGGGTGGTTCTTCTTCTGCAGGAGGTGGGGTTCTGGTGGCCTGTCGTTGTGTGGGGGCCTCCTGTCCACTAGCGCCAGCGGAGGTGGTAGGCTGTTCCTGGTCCAGGCTAGTGACAGGGGCCCTTTGTGGTGCCACATGGTCCCGCAATGTGGTGACTATCTGGTTTAGGGCCACGACGATGGTCCCCATTGCGGAACTAATGTTCCTCAGTTCCTCTCTGAACCCCATGTACTGTTGCTCCTGCATGACCTGGATCTCCTGGAACCTGGCCAGTACCGTAGCCATCGTCTCCTGGGAGTGGTGGTATGCTCCCATGATGGAGGAGAGGGCCTCTTGGAGAGTCAGTTCCCTGGGCCTGTCCCCCCCCTGTCGCACAGCAGCCCTCCCAGTTCCCCTGTTTCCCTGGGCCTCTGTCCCATGGACGGTGTGCCCACTACCACTGCCCCCAGGTCCCTGTTGTTGTTGGGGTGGTGGGTCAACCTGGGTGCCCTGTAGTGGTGGACACACCGCTGATTGACGTGTCCTGGGGACACAGGCATGGGCCCGTTGGGTGGGAGCCATGCTGGTGTTCCCAGAGGGGGTTAGGTCTGGTGCAGCCTGTGGTTGTCTGTGGGGAACCGACTGTCCCGAGGTCCCCGATGGGCCGGGCTGGTTATCAGTGTCCAGGGAGACAGAGCTGCTGTCATCACTGGGGGCCTCTTCTGGGGGTGGGATGGACATCTCTGGACCCTCCGTGGCAGTGTGGTGGCGTTCGGGTCCTGCAGGGGTATAAGAGTATGGTTATTGCTTCTGTGTGTGGCATTTTGTGTAATGGGTGGGTGGCCGTGTCCCCCAGTGCTGGCATTCCCTTGTGGGGGCTTTTGTGACGGTGGCTTGTGGGGGTGATGGGTGTGTGCAGTGGGCATGCTTTGGGGATGGATGTCCATGCTTTGGGGACGCACGCAGGGCTAGGTTTTGGGATGGGTGGGATGTGATGGTGAGCCATTTGCAAGGAGTTGGTGTGATGGGGGTGGGGGTGAGGGTGGGGGTGGGGGTATGATTTGGCATGCAGGTGGGGTGGGGGGAATGGAGTAGTGAAGATTTGACTTACCAGAGTCCATTCCTCCGCCTACTCCTGCGAGGCCCACAGGATGCAGGATGTGCAAGACTTCCTCCTCCCATGCTGTAAATTCTGGGGGAGTAGGTGGGGGTCCACCACCAGTCTTCTGCACCGCAATATTGTGCCTTGATACCATGGAACGCACCTTCCCCCGTAGGTCGTTCCACCGCTTCCTGATGTCGTCCCGATTGCGTGGATGCTGTCCCACAGCGTTGACCCTGTCCACTATTCTTTGCCATAGCTCCATCTTCCTGGCAATGGTGGTGTGCTGCACCTGTGCCCCGAAGAGCTGGGGCTCTACACGAACTATTTCCTCCACCATGACCCTGAGTTCTGCGTCAGAGAACCTGGGGTGTCTTTGGGGTGCCATGGGGTGGTGTGGATGAGGTGAGGGGTGGTGTATGTGTTGTAGAGTGTGGTGAGTGTGGTGGTGTATGGTGTTTTATGCGTGGAAATTGTGTGGGTGATGTTGTGATTTGCCTCTGTGTGATGGTGTACTCTATGCTGTGCTCTCTCTCTCTGTCCTTCACTCGCAATTGTGGTCGTAAGGGTTTGTGGGTGATGTGGGTGGGTGTTTTATATTTAATTGGGTGTGTGGGAGTGGTGTGTGTATGTGTCTCAGGTGTGTGTATTTTGAATTATCCAATGTGGTTGTGTTTTGTAAAGGTGTGTGTATTTTGACCGCGGCGGTGTGTACCGCCAATGGAATACCGCGGTTGAAAGACCGCTGCAGGGATTTGTGGGTCGGAATGGTATGGGCGTATTTCTGTTGGCGTGGCGGTGGAGGTTTGGTCATCGCCAGTTTCCCGCTGACCTTTGGTGTGGCTGACTTTTGTGGATGTCGGGTTTTTGGAGGTTTGCCAGTTGCGGGTCAGAATGACCGTGGCGGTTTACCGCGGCCGCGGCGGTGTTATGGCGGCCTTCTGGCCGGCGGTAAGTGACTTTTACCGCCGAGGTCAGAATTACCCCCTTAGTCCCCTACAAACGAAAGTACTGTCATCCTGAGACCAGCAGTCTTGCTCAGAGCAAGAGTCCAAACTACGACAGGGGTGAGTACAGTGCCCATCATTACAACTTACGCCTAGTGGGGTGGTATGCAGGTGGTGGATGTGTGTCAGTGGGTGCCCCTAGACCAGGCCTGACATAGTAGCGTAGGTCCTCTTGTGGCTAGGGCTCTGAAGGGATAATACTGCCTACCTAGCATGTAAGCATCCACTACTGGTCAGGGCTGCATGGGTCCCAGGTGTGCTGCATTTGGTGGTGTCAGACCCTCCACATCACTTGGTGGCTAGCAAAATCAGTGGTGGTGCAATGCATAGTGCATAGGCCTGTTCCCTGTGTGTGAGGGTGCTGTGTACGCCAACTGTGGTGTTGGTGCAATCATTGACCCAGTGTATCCTTTGTCTCTTCCCCCCCTTTTTTGTTTTGTCATCCTGTCCATGTGTGCATTAGCATAATCTGGCGGAGGCGCAGAGGCACCGGTGATGGAGGAAGCTGCATCCCACAGGACCCAGGAGGCAGAGTCCACTGACGCTGAGGGCACCAGTGGGAACGAGGGGAGCACCACGGCGGAGACTGGAGGGGATACTTCAGACACAGATACTTCCTCCGATAGGAGCTCCCTGGTGGTGGGGGACACTTCTGGGACCACCCCAGCTACAGGTACAGCCATCACCCCCGTACCAGCACCACCCTCCCAGCAGCCCCTCAGTGAGTTGCCTGTGCCCGCTCACCCAGGAGGGTGGGCATCTCTTTCGCCCCAGGCACCTCAGGCCCTGCCCCAGTGAGCCCTGCTGCCCTGAGTGAGGAGGCTATTGACCTCCTTCGATCCATCTCTGTAGGGCAGTCAACCATTGTGAATGCCATCCAGTGGCTGGCAGCCCTGATGCAACAATCTAATGCATTCCTGGAGGGCATTCACACTGGATTGGCAGCCCAACATCCTCTCTGATGGCAGCCCTTGTCCCTGTTTCTACCAACCCACCTCCAATTTCCACCTTCCAGTCCCATTCTCCTCAACCCCAACCCATCCCAGCCACACATACAGACGAGCATGCACACAAGACAACACCCAAGAGTGTCACAGGCAAACACAAGCACTACACTTCATTCCAGAGGCACTCACACAACCACCATTGATTTGCAGACACTACAACATCCACTATTTCCACTGACACCCCCTCCTCCCCCTCCACCACCTCCCTCCAAGCCGCGTCCACATTCACACCTGCATGCACTACATCATCATCCACTACCAGCATCATCACCATACCAAGCAGAACACACAACTCACTGGCAGACACCTCCACAACATCCATGCACACGTCCCCTGTGTCCTCTCCCACTGTGTCTGTCCCCCTCCTCCTAAAGTACACAAACGCAAGCACTCAGACACCCAACAGCCATCCACCTCAGAACAGCATACAGCCCATGCACCTGCACCCAAATCCAGCAGACACCCTCCAACAACCACTCCCTCATCCTCCACTCCCATTCCTTCTCCCTCTTCCCACCCCAATGTCGCTAAGAATTTTTTCTTGTCCACCATTGACCTCTTCCCTACCTCCCCTGCATGTATGACCAGGGTAGGAAGAACCCAGCCAAGCACCTCAGCCTCACAGTCCACGGGCCCAATTCCATCTGCACCTACTCGTGGTGGAAAGGGATCCAAGCTACAGTTACTGAAGGGGAAGGAGCCTGCACCGGCCTGCCTAAAGGGGAAGGAGCCTGCAGCAGCAGGCAAAAAGGGCAAGGAGCCTGCACCTGCCACACGAAAGGGCAAGGAGCCTGCAGCAGCAGGCAAGAAGGGGAAGGAGCCTGCACCTGCCACACAAAAGGGCAATGAGCCTACAACAGCAGGCAAGAAGTGCCAGGAGCCTGCACCAGCAGCTGTCACAGAGCCTGTAAGTAAATGGCTCCCTGTTGCAGTTACCCCCCACTTTTTGCCTGATACTGATGCTGACTTGACTGAGAAGTGTGCTGGGACCCTGCTAACCAGGCCCCAGCACCAGTGTTCTTTCACCTAAAATGTACCATTGTCTCCACAATAGGCACAACCCTGGCACCCAGGTAAGTCCCTTGTAACTGGTACCCCTGGTACCAAGGGCCCTGATGCCAGGGAGGTCGCTTAGGGCTGCAGCATGTCTTATGCCACCCTAGGGACCCCTCACTCAGCACAGACACACTGCTTGCCAGCTTGTGTGTGCTGGTGGGGAGAAAATGACTAAGTCGACATGGCACTCCGCTCAGGGTGCCATGCCAACCTCACATTGCCTGTGGCATAGGTAAGTCACCCCTCTAGCAGGCCTTACAGCCATAAGGCAGGGTGCACTATACCACAGGTGAGGGCATAGGTGCATGAGCACTATGCCCCTACAGTGTCTAAGCAAAACCTTAGACATTGTAAGTGCAGGGTAGCCATAAAAGTATATGGTTAGGAGTCTGTCAAAAACAAACTCCACAGCTCCATAATGGCTACACTGAATACTGGGAAGTTTGGTATCAAACTTCTCAGAATAATAAACCCACATTGATGCCAGTGTTGGATTTATTAAAAAATGCACACAGAGGGCATCTTAGAGATGCCCCCTATATTTTACCCAATTGTTCAGTGCAGGACTGACTGGTCTGTGCCAGCCTGCTGCTGACAGACGAGTTTCTGACCCCATGTGGTGAGGGCCTTTGTGCTCTCTGAGGACAGAAACAAAAGCCTGCTCTGGGTGGAGGTGCTTCACACCTCCCCCTGCAGGAACTGTAACACCTAGCAGTGAGCCTCAAAGCTCAGGCTTCGTGTTACAATGCCCCAGGGCACTCCAGCTAGTGGAGATGCCTGCCCCCTGGACACAGCCCCCACTTTTGGCAGCAAGTCCAGGGGCGATAAGTAGAAAAACAAGGAGGAGTCACCCACCAGTCAGGACAGCCCCTAAGGTGTCCTGGGCTGAGGTGACCCCTGCCTTTAGAAATCCTCCATCTTGGTTTTGGAGGATTCCCCCAATAGGAATAGGGATGTGCCCCCCTCCCCTCACGGAGGAGGCACAAAGAGGGTGTAGCCAGCCTCAAGGACAGTAGCCATTGGCTACTGCCCTCCCAGACCTAAACACACCCCTAAATTCAGTATTTAGGGGCTCCCCAGAACCTAGGAAACTAGATTCCTGCAACCTAAGACGAAGAAGGACTGCTGAGCTGAAAATCCTGCAGAGAAGATGGAGACACCAACTGCTTTTGCCCAAGCTCTACCGGACTGTCTCCCCACTTCAAGAAAAACTGCAACAGCGACGCGTTCCCCAGGGTCCAGCGACCTCTGAAGCCTCAGAGGACTACCCTGCATTTAAAAGGACCAAGAACTCCCGAGGACAGCGGCTCTGCTCCAAAGAAGAAACATCTTTGCAACAAAGAAGCAACTTTGAAAGAACACACGTTTCCCGCCGGAAGCGTGAGACTTTGCACTCTGCACCCGACGCCCCCGGCTCGACTTGTGGAGAACCAACACTACAGGGAGGACTCCCCGGTGACTGGGAGCCCGAGAGTAGCCAGAGTTGACCCGCCTGAACCCCCACAGTGACGCCTGCAGAGGGAATCCAGAGGCTCCCCCTGACTGCGACTGCCTGCTTCTAAGACCCGATGCCTGGTAAGGACACTGCACCCGCAGCCCCCAGGACCTGAAGGATCCGACCTCCAGTGTAGAAGCGACCCCAGGTGGCCCTCTCCCTTGCCCAGGTGGTGGCTACCCCGAGGAGCCCCCCCACCTTGCCTGCCTGCATCGCTGAAGAGACCCCTGGGTCTTCCATTGGACTACATTGCAAACCTGACGCCTGTTTGCACACTGCACCCGGCCGCCCCCGTGCCGCTGAGGGTGTACTTTTTGTGCTGATTTGTGTCCCCCCCGGTACCCTACAAAACCCCCCTGGTCTGCCCTCCGAAGACGCGGGTACTTACCTGCTGGCAGACTGGAACCGGGGCACCCCCTTCTCCATTGAAGCCTATGCGTTTTGGGCACCACTTTGGCCTCTGCACCTGACCGGCCCTGAGCTGCTGGTGTGATAACTTTGGGGTTGCCCTGAACCTCCAACGGTGGGCTACCTTGGACCCAACTTTGAACCCTGTAGGTGGTTTACTTACCTGCAAAACTAACAACTACTTACCTCCCCCAGGAACTGTTGAAAATTGCACTGTGTCCAGTTTTAAAATAGCTTATTGCCATTTGTGTGAAAACTGTATATGCTATTTTGCTAATTCAAAGTTCCTAAAGTTCCTAAGTGGAGTACCTTTCATTTAAAGTATTGTTTGTAAATCTTGAACCTGTGGTTCTTAAAATAAACTAAGAAAATATATTTTTCTATATAAAAACCTATTGGCCTGGAATTGTCTTTGAGTGTGTGTTCCTCATTTATTGCCTGTGTGTGTACAACAAAGGCTTAACACTACCCTCTGATAAGTCTACTGCTCGACCACACTACCACAAAATAGAGCATTAGAATTATCTCTTTTTGCCACTATCTTACCTCTAAGGGGAACCCTTGGACTCTGTGCATGCTATTTCTTACTTTGAAATAGTGCATACAGAGCCAACTTCCTACAGAGCCCCTACCACTTACCCTGGTTGTGCATCCATCCGAGGGTGCAGGGGATGTGCAGGAGCCTCCCACCACCACCAGCACCACCACAGAGCATCCATCTGAGGGTGAAGGGGATGTGCAGGAGCCTCGCACCACCACCACCACAGAACATCCATCCGAGAGTGCAGCCATCACCGCCGGCAGACGCTATGTAATCCTGCCTCCATGGGCCACTGTTTGGCCTGTCCACTCCAGAACCAGTGGGCAAGTCACCCACCCGAGAGACTGTGGCATTGCACTCCCCAGGACCAATCACAGGGCATGTTGCCCCCTCCAGAACCAGGGGGCAAGTCACCCACTTGAGAGACTGTGGCCTATCACTCCCCAGGACCAATCACAGGGCATGTTGCCCCCTTCAGAACCAGTAGTCTTGTTTCCGCTCCCGGTTGAGGTGCCCCCTCATCCCTCTGGGTTGCCTGCCTATTTGCCAACTGATGCCCCTGCAGTGTTCTCTCTGTGTTAATGCAGGCGATAAGTGGGGCCTTGGACTTTGGCCTGTGGCCATGTGACCCACGTGAACTGAGGACGGGGCAGTGTCCCTTGTTCTGTACATTTGTAAATATCTGTTAAATTGGCTAACTTATTATTTTTTAACCGTGTTGATATTATTACACTCAGTTTGGTAATTTTGTTTTGTTCTTGCATTATTCTGCCGATTTAGGGGAATAAATTGTTTTCTTGTGCATCTGGTTGCGTGTATGGTGTGTGTTTCTGGGGGGGGGGTGTGGTGCGTGTGTCTATCACTCTCGTTTTTGTACCCCCTCCCTTGTGTGCTAGGCGGCTGTACTCACTGTCGTCACCTTCGCCGGCGTTGGTGTTATTGGTGGAACAAAACGTAGAATATCATCGGAAATACCTGCAGTTCTGGTTCCATGGTGGCGTGGTTCTTTCCTGTGTCTCCAATGGTGAGTCCTTTCACTTCCGTGCAGTCTTTCCGCCAGGCTTTTGATGTCATTGGTACCGCCCCGGAAAAGGTGGCGGATTGTGTTGTTGTAATATGGTGGGCGGAACATTCCGCCTGGCTGTAGGCGGCTACCGCCGTGGTGCCTGTTATTTCCGCTCTGGCAGTCGGTGTGGTACATTGGCTGTCTTTCGGAGATATTTCTGTCATGGTCATAATTTGTTGGCAATTACCACCGGCCTGTTGGGGGTATTACTGCCACTTTATCACCGACTGCTAGGGTCATTATGAGGGCCTAAGTGCCAGTGCCCAAAGTTTTGCTCAAGCGGCAACTGCTATCAAATGTCAGCATGCCGAGTAACAGGGCTGCATAGTCTTCATCCAATGAATTTCTCTTTAATTCACAACAAGACACTTCCTGCCTCTTTAGCTCCTTCTAGTGGGTTATTTTTCACTCCTGCTGGCTTGCTTTGGCTTTGGCACTATTTTCCCTACTATCTCTTTCTCTTTTTCCCCCTTGTGTGTTTTTCTCTCTCTTTTTCTGGACCAAAGTCTCTTGAGACAAAATAAGTGTCAGTCCCCAAAAATGAGTGCTGGTGGCCCCACTTGTAATCACCATAGCAAATTAAGCAGTGAGTCCAGTGGCAGCCCCTGGTTAAGCTTCTACAGACACCTCATTGAATACCTTGACAACTACCAACTCCTCAATGTAATTTAGTCATAATTCAGACCCAATAACAGCAAAGGAAATACCCTTGTCACCACTGATGACATTCGCATGGTTCCAGATAAAAGGAAACATGGCTGCTCTCATCTCCCTGGACCTCTCTATAACATTTGACATGGTCTCCCACCTAATTCTCATTCAATGCCAGCATGACTTGTATAATGACCTACCCTCCATTTGATCTGCTCTTTCTTGACTGACTGGCAGGACACTGTCAGTAAGCCCAGCATCTTTCACCTTGGAGGCCCGCAAGCTCATCCTCATCAACCCGTAAGGCTCCTCCCTGACCCTGACCTTTTTCAACACTTAAATGATCCTGCTGGCCAGCGTCATCCACTCTCACGACATAAACATACTCTTCTAATCTGACAACATGCAACTCATCATCTCCATCACAGACAAGACACCTAGCACCCACAACAAATATATGACATGCATGACCAGAACTGCGGACTGGATGAAATCCAACTGCATGAAGCTGAACACCAACAAGAGAGAAGTTATGATCTTCTAGGAAAGCCCCTCCCTGTGGGACTCCACCTGGTGGCTGACAAAACTAGGATCCACCCCTACCACCACCGCCCATGCTTAAAAAACCTCTGAATGATTGTTCATTCCAAACTGAACATATCCGCCGAAGTCAATACCGTCACAACCTCATATTGCCACAGCCAACACCCAGAAAACTATCACACAGACCCTCGTCACCAGCAAGCTGGACTATGAAAACACGTCTGTATCAGAATCAACAAGCAGCTAATCAAGATTCTGCAGACCATTCAGAACTCATTGGCCAGAATCACTCTCAACCTGCCACGACGTGCACACATCTCACCTCACCTCATAGACGTGCACATATCTAATGCATAAGGGATACCAGAGATGGCAGCCAAACTGTCTCCTTCATCGCTCCTGAAGCATGGCGTGACCTTCTGCTACACATCCATGCTGCCTCCTCACTTCCTGAATTCCAGAAGAAGCTGTAGACCTAAGCCCTGGCTAGACTCTCACTTGCTTAGTGCTTGGATGCCCTCCTGGGCGATAGAGCATGGTACAAATCTTAATACCATATAACATAACATAACATAACATAACACATAACATATAACAAAACATAACATTGCATTACATAACATATAGTGGAGTGGTTCCCTAAACAGCTGATAAAAATGTCTTGTAAGAGACTGGTCCAAGCAAAAAATGTTTCACTGGAGAGATTTTCTCATCAAGCCAATCCCCACTGGTATTTCACGTGACTTATAAACACATGATGTGCCGTCACTCCAAATACCGCAAAGTGAATTCTGCAAATTTATGTTTATGCACATAGGTATCCTAATCCTTTCTAGTCATCCAAGAAGAGAGCATCCTCATTTCAGTTATTAGGTCACAAGTAAAGTACCAACGATCAGCTGCAATTGAGTAATGTAAACTGAGAAAAGAAAGAGAAGGAAAATATTCATGATGATTTTGAAAGGCCCTAGTAGCATCTTATATAATTGTATTATTAAGACTACTAGACTATAGGACTGGCCTATAGGGAAACCATGCAGTGCCCAGTGTAAGGGCCATTTTTTTTTGCAGTTGTTAGGCTTGTTTATGGGCAGGTGGGTCGGTTTTTACCGTTGATTTCCCTGATATTACCAAAACCATTGCCTGCAGCGAATATAAATGCCATACCTTGCTCCTTTTTAGGGTAGAGACTGTGAGTGCATGCACTAGAGCATGCATATCGCTTGCCAGACTCTATTGTTAACTAAAAATGTCTTGGAGTCCACCCATTCCTTACCATTTGTTGGCTTACCATTTGTTGGTTCTTCTTTAATTCATCACTGCAGGCAAAGCATCATTTTCATTCCTGTCTGTGGAGCAGGGACCAAGCACTGATTTATTCAACTTATTCAGTTCCCATCCACTGCTCCTGACATGATTGAGGTACTTCTTTCTAACTCCTAGGGCCCTGCAAACACAGGGCGTGTGGCTGGCAAAAACATGCCCAGCAGGATAAACAAATGTCAAAGTTTTATTTTCTATTGTTGATTATTTTCTTTTATTTTGCCAAGTCTTCTTTTCTTTCTTTGCCCTCATGTTTTGTTTTGTTTTTGGTCATGGGTGCTGTTCTCAAACGATGACGATTATCTTGTTCTAAATATTGCAAAGCGACATTATTTCTTTCTTAGGTGTAATTTCCGAAATTATGCTTTAACATATAATCGTGCAGTACACCATAAAACCATCCTGCTCCAATCGAATCCTCCTGCCTCAATACATGCCAATCCACCCCACCTCACCCCACATTAATCCAGCCCACTTAAACTTAATCCAATCCACTCCACTCAATCCAATCCACCCCAGACCAATCCAATCAACCTCACTCCAATTCACCCCACTCCAAACCCAAATCACTCACCCCCATCCACTTCAAAGCACCACACTCCAATCCTCCCAACACACCCACTCCAATCTTTCCCATTCCAATCTAAAACAATCTGCCCCACTCCAATCTGCCCCTCGCTAATCCAAAACAATCTACCCCACTCCAATCTAAAACAATCTGCCTCACTCCAATCCAAAACAATCTGCCCCAATCCAAACCAAAACATCCTGCCCCACTCCAATGTGCTCCACTCCAAACCATAAAATCGTCCCCACTCCAATCTGCCCGATACCAATCAAAACAATCTGCCCCACTCCAATCCAAAACAATCTTCCCCACCCTAATCTACCCCACCCAGTCCCAAACAATCTGCCCCATTCCAATGCAAAACAATCTGCCCACTCCAATCAAAAACAGTCTGCCCCACTCCAGTCCAAACCAATCTGTCCCACTTCAGTCTGTCCCCCTCCAATCCAAAACAATCTTTCCCACTCCAATCAGACCCACTCCAGTCTCAAACGATCAGCCCCACTCCAATCCCAAACAATCTGCCCCACTTCAATCTGTCCTACCCCAAACCTAAACAGTCTGCACCACACCAATCTGAAACAATCTACCGACTCCAATCTACCCTACTCAGTCCAAAACAATCTGCCCCACTCCAATCTGTCCACACCTATCCAAAACAAGATGCCCCACTCCAATCAGTCCCATTTCAATCCAAAACAGTTTGCTCCACTCCAATCTGCCTTATTTGAAACTAAAACAAGCTGCCCTACTCCAATCCAAACATTCTGCCCCACTCCAATCCAAACCAATCTACCCCACTCCAATTCACCCCACCCAACTCCAGTCCAATCCACCACACTCCAGTCCAACCCACCACAATCCACCCCACCCCACACCAATCCAACCCACACCACTCCAGTCCAATCCCAATCCACCACACTCCAGTCCAATCCAATCCACCCCACACCAATCCAACCCACTCCAATCCAGTCTAACCCGATCCACCCACTCAAATCCATTCCACCCAATTCCAATCAAATCCAGCCCACTCCAATCCATTCTACCACAACCCAGCCCACCCCACTTCAATCCATCTCACTCCAAACCAGTTCACCTTAATCCACCCCACTCCAGTCCAATCCAGTCCACCTTAATCCACCCAACTCCAATCCAATACACCCCATTCCGAACCACCTTAATCCACCCCACTCCAGTACCATCCACCCACTCCTGTCCAATCTACCCCAACCCCACTCCAATCCAATCCACCTCTCTCCAATCCAATCCACCCCACACCATTCCAATCCACCCCGCACCAATTCAATTCATTTCACTCCATTCCACCTCATTTCACTCCAGTCCAGCCCACCACAATCCGCCCCATTCAAATCAGTCCACTCAAATCCAGTCCACTCCACCCCACTCCACTCCAATTCACCCCACTCCAATCCACCAAACTTGAAAAATGAATCCCACTCCAATGCACACAACCCCAGTTTACCGCCCCTGTCCACACCACCCCAATCCACTGCAATCCAGTCATACCAATCCAATCCACCCAATATAGTCCACCTCACTCCAGTCCACCCCACCCCAATTAACCCACCCATTCAATCTAGTTCACCACACTGTAATCCAACCTACCACGCCTCATTGCAATCCACCCCACTCCAAACCACCCCATCTCAACCACCCCTAATCTAATCCACCCCACCCCACTCCAATCCACCTCATTCCATTTCAATGCAATCAACCCCACTCCAATCCACCCCACTTCAGTCCAATCCACCACATTTCAATCTACTCCATCCCATCCCACTCCAATCCAATCCACCCCACTCCACTCCACTTCACCCCACTCCAATCCATCCCACTCTACTCTAATCCAATCTACTCCAATCCACTTGACTCTACCCAAATCCAATCCACTCCAGTTCAGTGCACCCCACCCTGCTCCAATCCAATCAACCCCACTCTAATCCACCCCATTCTAGTCCAATCCACCCAACTCTAGTCCAATGCACCCGGTTCTAGTCCAATCCATCCCACTCCAATCCAGTGAATCCGTCACCCCACTCCAGTTTAATCTAATCCACTCCAGTCCAGTCTAATCCACCCCACTCCACTCAACCCCACTACAATTCACCAAACTCCAAACCACCCTGTTCAAATCCATCCCACCCAATCCAATCCACCTGTCCTCAGCCCTTTCACACAAATTCAATCCACCCACCCCATTCCATTCTAATCTACCCCACTCCAATCCACACCATCCAGCCCACCCACTCTAATCCACCCCACTACACCCACCCCACCCACCCTACCCCAATCCAATCCACTCAACTCCAATCCAATCCACTCCACTCCAAACCACCTTAATCCACCCCACTCCAGTCCCATCCATCCCACTCCTGCCCAAGCCAACCCAACCCCACTCCAATCTAATCCACCTCACTCCAATCCAATCCACCCCACACTAATCCAACCCACCTGACCCAATCTAATTTACACCACTCGACCTCACTGCACTCCAGTCAAGCCCACCACAATCTACCCCACTCCAATCCAGTCCACCACACTCCAGTCCAACCCAATCCAACCCACACCAATCCAACCGACTCAAATCCAATCCAACCCAATCTACCCACTCAAATCTATTCTACCCAATTCCAATTCAATCCAGCTCACTCAAATCCATTCTACCACAACCCAAAACCACCCACTTCAATCCATCCCATTCCAATCCAATTCATTTTAATCCACGCCACTCCAGTTCACTTTAATCCACCCCACTCCAGTCCAATCCACCCCACTCCAAACCACCTTAATGTAGTCCAATCCCCCAATCCAATCCATCCCACTTCAGAAATCCACCCCACTCTAATAAATCCACCCCACTCCAATCCAATCCACCTTACTCCAATCCAACCCACCCCACATCAATCCAGTTCACCCCACTCCAATCCACCCCACCCCACTCCATTCCAGTCCACCACAATCTACTCCACTAAAATCAGTCCACTCAAATCCAGTCCACTCCGCCCACTCCAGTCCACCAAACTCCAAAAATCCATCTCACTCCAATCCATGCCACTCCAATTCACCCCAACCAAGTCCGCCCCACCCCAATGCACCTCAATCCAATCTACCCACTCAATCCAATCCATCACACCCCATTCCACCCCACTCCAGTCCACCTCACTCCAGTCCACGCCACCCCATCTAATCCACCCACTTAACTGAATTCACCCCACCATAGTCCAATCTATCTCACCTCAATGCAACCACTCTAATCTACCCCACCCAATTAACCCTAATATAATCCACCCTAATACATCCCACTCCAATCCACCCCATTCCACTCCAATCCAATACAATCCACCACACCCGACTCGAATCCACCCCACTCCACTCCAATCCACCCCACCCCACCCTGCCCCAATCCAATCCACCCCACCCTGGTTAAGTCCACACCATTCCAATTCAATCCACTCCAATTAATCCAAACCTAATCCACCCTATTACACCCCACCCCACCCACTCCAATCCTCCACATTCCATTTCAATCCATTCCATTCCAATCCACCCCACTCCAATCCAATCCACTCCACCCCGCTCCAATCCTCCCCTCTCCACTCTAAACCAGTCTACGTCAATCGACCCCACTCTACACCAAACCATTCCACCCCACCTCATTTTAGTCCACTCCATTACCCACTGCTCTAGTCCAATCCATCCCGCTCTTCCAATCTACCCCATTCCAATCCACCTCACCCCAGCCCTGTCACACCAATTCAATCCACCCACTCCATTCCATTCTAATCTACCCCACTCCAATCCAATCCACCTCACCCCATTTCAATCCACCCCACTCCAATCCACACCATCAAGCCCACCCCACTATATTCCACTCCACTCCACCCACCCGACCCCACTCTACCCAAATCCAATCCACCAGACTATATCAAACCACTTCAAACTATCCCACTCCATTCTAGGACACTGCACTCTACGTCACTCTCTGCCACTGAACCACTACACTCTACTTAACAACATTCTATTCCCCCATTCCACTCTACTCCATATCAACTTTATAACAGTACTCCCCCTCTCCACTCTATGACACTGCTTATCACTAACTTTTAGCCAGGCTGAATAGGAGCCACACTGCTGTACAACATTGCAAAAATACATTGTCGAGCCAATAGCTCTTGTATAGGCGAGACCTGTTAGCTTTGCCACTGTTTTTTTACTCTCTAGTTCGCTACTGGTGGACACTTTTATTTTGGTACCAAGGCAACTTTTTTTGTCCAAGTACGACATATTCTCTAGCCCATGGACAAATTCATTCAAACTGTTCGTTCTGCTGTGGTTGTGGTCGGTGAGAGCCGCTTGTGGTGATGCGAGCGCTTTTATCCCACTGCGCCACCTCCGAAAGAAAAATATCCCCTATCCTCCAACGAGAGCGCAGGGAATGAAAGAGCTCTGGGCCATGACCATGCCTCGTAGGCGGCATTTCACGCCGTGCCACGCGGGAGAGAGGTGTTAATAATGGATGGAGGGCATTCCCCCATCGCCTGTGTCAAGGCAATGGTCAGAGTTCGCGATTCCCCAAGCACTTTTCAAAGGTCAGTCATCCACCACAGAGGCATCATACTTCCCCGCCCCCTTTCCTTCCTCTTCACTCGCGCAACGAGCATTGAGACATTTCCACTCCAGTGTGCAGCTCTGGTACCTACTTGCATGCGGATGCCATCGCTAACCTTTCCACAGATGGGTACAGCACGGCGCGGCAGTAAACAGAAATATAATCCATTTATGATTAATATAAAACTAAGAACTAAATTATCTGAAGCTGCGTGTGTCTCCCCGGCTCCGAACCAGAAAAAAAAAGGAAAGAAAGCTCAAGCAAGCAATCTCACAAAAGATTAATATGGAAGAAAAAAAGATCTGTGAGGTTGAAGGGCTATTAATATCACAAGACGGATAAAGGCGATAAAAATGAATGTGCCATTTTCGGGCCTTCCCTGGAGATGCTGTGGGGAATTATTCTTGACGAGAAAAATAACAGGCTCTTAAAATCCTCCCAGGCTATCCAAAACACCGAATCGTGCGGAGGAGCCTTGCAGCAGCAGGCACGTACGGCCATGAACCAGGCTTGGAGCCTGACAGCTGCTCCCGCCAAAATGCTGTTGCAACACTGCTGTTTGCGCAGAATAATCAAGTTGCTCACTACATCCAGCCCGTCGGGTATTTATAAATCAGAAATATACATAATGGAAACAATAATTTAACCAGGTGCCGAGGAGGCCCTGGGCTAGCACGTGTGTTGAGCTATGCTCCAAGAATGTGCGTTTGACAGGGTTTGTGTGCCTGTGGTGTATAAGGAGCCTGTGAGGTGAAGATGACAGGAGGAAACAGTGCGCTTGGCCTGTCTGACAGGAGATGAAGGAAGACCTACGCCACAGCCCTATCCCTTCTCAGCCCATCACCTGCTGCTGAACCACGTCTAAGCAGCATAAGGTACCGTAAGCCTCCAGAAGCACCTGGGAATTGATACCAGCCAGCCCAGCATGTCAGTGCATACATAACAGCGGGCTGACAGGGGTGCTGTACTCCTTCAACATGCTGGCATGGGTGGAGGGAGATCCACATATGGGCGCTACCCTCCCTGTTAGGGTATGACAGCTAGGATCATCCCCCAGAGAATAATGAGCAGCTTGCAGCAACAAGTGATGATGATCTCTCCTAGAGTGTAAAGAACACAGCGATTGGACACATCGTCCACAGCCGAGTCAAGTAAAAGCACCCATTTAATTGTCTTGAATCTGAGGAGACGGAGGCCCCGCCTCATTACATCCAAGCTTTCACAGACCAAGTATCCTCTAACACGACGTTACTCAAAGTACGGCCCGCGGGCCGCCAGTGGCCACCACGGACCTACCTTGGCGGCCCGCGAGTGAGTGGTGGATGAATCTTCAGCTTCCATTTTCTGCCCGGCGTCAGCGCGGAAGACGTCTGAGCATTTATTTTTTCACGTCTTCACACTTACTCTAAACCATGCCCTCGATTACCAAATCCGAATGCTTCTCTCAAGAAACTGTTTGCTGGTGAAAAGGAGAGTCTCGTGGCTGTAATAAATAGACTATACAGTTTAGATGCCCATTTTCAGTTATTGGATGATAGTAGCTGTGCCAAAAGCTATATTCGGGTGGTTCTTGAGGAAACATCAGGAATGAAGGCTTAGCAGCTAATTTAATTAAACATAATCAGCTAAAGTAATTAAAATATCTAGGAGGAAGTGCTGCCTTAACCAGTTGGCAGAATCAGGTCTTGTGTACTTTCAACGTTCTCTGCAATAAGCTCTTGAAATTATGGCGCTGGAGGTCAGCAGTGAATTGCATTGCCTTTTGCACGTGATATGCAAACATTTAATTTGCATTCCAGATATAAAATGCATGCTGTTATCTCGAATTTACGGCTTGACAGGCAAGGGATGCCTCAGGAACAACAAAGTGAACCGGGCAGGGAGGCACGGTAGCACTCCTGGCACCACATTACATCTGCCAGTGCAGTACTAAGATGTTGTTAACATATTTTGTAAGTTTACCTTGTAGATCTAATTGACACCTTAAGAAATTAAAAGATTATGTTCATCAAAGTTTGACTGGATTTCATTGGCTCCATTTAGTCTCTCTTTCCTTCGCCTGTCTTTAGAAGTTAGACCAAATACTGAAGTGAAAAAGACTTCAACAATATTAGATTCCATGGCATTTGTGTCCATCAAGGTGACAGGAGCAAGCAGTCTATCCGCGCCAGATATCACTAATTGCTAAATCTAGCCCCTCTAAGCCCCGCCCCTCTAAGCCCCCCCCCCCCCGCTGTCACTTCAGTGCGGCCCTCGGCCGCAAACCATGCTGCAATTTTGGCCCCGAGAAAAAGTTTGTGAGTACCCATGCTCTAACACATGGGTACTCGCAAACATTTTCCCAGGGCCAAAAAGTTTGGTCTGTGACGCGCCTGGGGGCCGCATGGATGCCAGGGCTGTGGCGGTCAAGTGGGGTGGCTGGGGGAATTGGGGGCAAGGTAGGTGTAGGAGAAGCAAATGATATACATCTAGTGGCTGAAATAAACAATGGAAAACCTGGAATGAATCCCGGCTTACCCACTTTTCCAAACTGTGTGATCCTAGGCAATTGTTTAGTCTCACTTCACTCCTTTTTCTGCATTATCACATTTAAGATGACCTCGAAATACATGATTCATGGTATGCGCTGCACAAAACCTGCTTCTATGTTTGATTTAATAAACTATAATGTTGTTAATGTATGATAGGAACCCAGGCCACCCATAAAGTGCACATACCAAGTGACTGGCCTCTTCAATTTACTAGTGGTTGTGTTCTCAGGATAAGGGAAATAATTAATGTTTCAAAATTTATGTTTCCAAATGTATGTTTGAAAACTATCACATTTAAAGGAATACATCTCGGTGCACTGATAAAATGAATTGTACTAAGGCAAAAAGGTTCTGCATGTTAACTAAATACACTTTTTAATTTTAAAGAGACTGTCTTAGTTTTACACTTGTGCTGCAAGATGTCTTTAAAAATGAAGACGTTTCTAAAGTTAAGTGCAGGAATCCCTAGTTACTTCCTTTCGTTAACACCAATGAAGTTTGAAGTAAATGATTGTGTGTGTATTTAATATTTTTGTTGTTAGTGCAGAGTCGAGCAAACAGCTGCCAGTGCTCCTGTTGCCAAAGGGGCCGCATGTAAAGGTCAGAGGGGCCGCATGAGGCCCACAGGCCGTACTTTGAGTATCCATGCTCTAACATGAGATCCGTGGGTGACGATTTGGCCCACACAAGAATCGAAAGCCTCTGCCCTGTCCCTCGGTCTATCAACAGAGAGACTGTCCAGGACTCTCAGAAACAGGAGGGACATCACCCTGAAAGACATGTTTACCAAGTGTCCAGCCAAGAAACAGGACTATAGCAAGAATCTGGAAACAGTGGGAGGGGCCACTCGTGATGCCGCCTCACATAGACCTCTGCAAGGAACCTCTGAGGAACCACTACCTTGCTCCTTCATGGAGCAATTGTTCGCAAACTCAGGACTGACTTCACAACACTAGAAGAAGAGGTCCTCGGGGATCTGAAGGAAGTAAAGCAATGACATGAGGGAAATGGGACAAATAATGTGTGGAGATGTATTGAAACATGGAATGTGATGATGCTTATGCACGGGGAATGGAAGGAATGTTCCAATTATGTCAGTTGTCTTTGAAAAGCCACGCTGGGGGTTCACCACGTGTTAACTTCTTGTGTGAATAAAAAAAAAGCATATTGAAATAAAAGTTTCTGTGTAAGTTGCTGCAGAGTTTCCATGCAAGACAAAGTGTGGGGTGTCAGTGAATCGGAGCTGGAATCTTTCAGAAAGAGTTATTGGACTTACAAGAGGAGACTTGCCTTACCATGTCACTTTGAAGATCTGTTACTTTGAAGACCTTGAAAACAGATCCGGTTGTTCCAGCATCAATTTTAGGAGTGTCCCACGCAATGCATAGAAAAGGAACATAGACAGCTATGTCAGGTGCCTTTTTATGCACACCCTGCTGGATCTATGAGAAGCAGACATCCTTCTTGACAGAACACATCGCTCAGGCTGCCTGACGAAGACAAACGTTAGGACATCCTGACCTATATTCACTATTCATAAAGAAGGAGGCAAACATGACAACTGCTCGTTCAAAAGGCCCGGTCTACTTTAAGGGCGTGACACTGTGGCTGTACTAAGACTTGCCCCCATTGCACTTCAAATGTCAGTTGCTTAAATAAGCTATCACCTTAAAGGAGAAAGGAATAACTACAGATGAGACCACGGCCTACACCACCTCTGAGGCACAGCAACTACTTGTCCTGTCTGAAACCCTGTGAAAGACCATCCCATCTTCCACTCCACATCTATCTAGCAGTAATCAGCAAGAGGAATGGACTACGATTCCTTATAAAAATCTTCCCTCAGAACCTCTCTGGAAGAAAGTTGCTGTAAAAGAAGAGCAATCATTGATAAGCTTCAGTGCGAGGAGGCAATATGCAGGGAATGAGAGTCCTGTGTGGACTAACCGAAGACTTTTCTGATCACTGCAACATCTGAATGACTGTGATTCATGGCTTGGTCTATATTTGAGTACTAACATATTGTCATAGTACAGTTGGTGGAGGGTAAGTAAGAGGCGCCCAAAAGCCCAGTGGTACTAGCCCAGTAGTAGTATGTGTGTAAAACAAAATACCCCATAAAAGTATTTAAACCTAAAATGCACTTAAAAAGTGGCTACATTTTCATCTTATTTATTCATTTTCATAAACTGCGAACATTGCCCTTGAGCATTATAGCAGTTTACTATGAAGAGAGCAAAATGTGAATAAGGCAATCTCAATGGTAATAAGAATGGAAAACAAAACTTATGATGAACAGGACAGATATTACAACAATTACAATGATAATAAATGAAACCTTCAAAGCCACAGCATGCCTAATTATTGAAAGTGAGACGGATCAAGAAAAGACTGTTGGTATATCTGGGCATCATTATTCAGCATGAGTTTTATAAGGGCTCAGTGGGGAGCTGGAGGCGGGCCTGTGAGAGAAAGCTTATAGAGCATGCTTTCACAGGAGATGGTCAGGATTATAGTAGTGGTAAGACTATGGCCTGATTACAAGTTGGGTGGTTAATTCTGACTCGTGCATAAACCCATAATTACACACAGTTTGAAATTATGAGTTGTTAGGTATTTAAAGCATCTGATGATTTTTGGATGGGTTAAATAACTCAACCTTTGTTAGGTTTTGGCAGGTTAAGCCTACGGGAATTTAGTGGGGGAAGACCATACATTATTTACCATATCATGTGGATTTTGGTGCGTTAAACACTAAAGTCTGCATGTTATTCCCCAAAACTCATAATAGGTGATTTATCGCAGTGGATAAATAACGTACCTCAGGGTATCATTATTTATCATGTGCGAAACCAAGGGCAAAGAGTCAACAGGGCAAATATAAAACTGGTCAGTGGGAGATGGGTATGAAGAAGGCTGTACCTGCTAAATTTATTTATGCTGGGGTGGTACAAAGGCTAGGTAGGAAAGGATACCAGATTGTTTTAGCGCTGCCAGACAAAGACTGCACCATCGTACATTGCTTTTTGAAAGCTGAGGGTTAGATTTTCCGAAGTAATAGGGATCAAGTCCACCTGATTTCTAGGCTAATTAGCGAAGAATGGAGGTGTGCAAGACCTGGTGAGTAATCCAACCCATTTCATAAAATACATTTTTTTTTAAATTAGGTGTCGTCAGAAATGAAAATATGAAACTACAGCTAGAAAAATAATAAGTCTAATCTAATGATCAAAATTAACTAAAAGAACACCCTCACATAATTAAAATCTATGGCGGCACGAAACCATCTGCGAGGAACTTTCTTATGAATGGAGCTGGAGGACAGGGATTTACGCAAGAGCATTTGGCCACGGATGCCAGAGAGACAGCGATCTTAAATTAGCGCGTGGTAATCTGAAGATATTCACCAAGTGTTGCTTTGTAGCTCACATCACGGTCTTTATTCCTATCTGTTTTTTTTTTATTTTCTCCCACAATAAGTGCACAATTTAGAATATTGGAATACTTAGCTGTCGAAGACACCTAAAAAAAACAGGTCTCAATGAATATATTACTCTTAACTACACGAAAGCTCAGAATCCACCTCGGGGTTGCATTAGGAAAAATGTCTGTAATTTATCAAGGAAAAAATCACTTTGGGGTAAACAGTGCTTTGTGTCAATATCTTGGATAGGCTGGTTTGTGTGTGCCTACAGCTGTCCACAGACAAGTGCGTTCACTTGAATACCAACATCACCACTATGGACTCTCTGGACTCAAGGAGTTTGCATAGCCGGGTCCTTGTGGGTCCATGAGGGCTGAAAACAGGCTTTTCCCGTCCCTACTACCATCAATATGCAGTCGATATGAGGTAAAGTTTAGTCACATTGTAGCACTCCTTTCAACTTTAACAGCATTACGACTACATATGTGAAAAAATGCCCATAAAACATGGTATCTGTCAAGAATGGCAGCTGAAACCAGGCTGGTCATGGCCCCGTTGTAAATTTTAGGTGTTCAAAAAGTCCCTGGGTGAGCTCTGCCTATAAATGGCGTGGTACACCCAGACCAGCACCCTCTACTAAGGAATTGGGTTTCTGACAGGACTGCACTCCCTGGGAACATGGGAGGCTGAAAGAGGGTTGCTCAAAACGAAGCCAATGGGAGGACGAGACAATTAAAAGGGCAGAAGTTTTGTTGATCAAATTGTCCACTAATGAGCTGGTGTAGCTCAAAGTAGACACCAAAAGCTACTCAGAGGACATCCGAGTTAGAGCAGAGGATTTTAGAGTTGGCGTAGTAGGAGGAAAAGCCAGTTGACAAAAAGCAAAGGGGTAAATGCGTGGATAACGTGAGGCCAACCAGGGCACAGAAGCAAGGAGTAGAAAGCTAGAGTGGAAAACAAGTCCGAGGGGGTTAAGTAATAACAAGACGACGAAGAGAAAGCGGAGATAGTTCTCTGCACAATTGGGTAGAAGGACTAGGCACATCACAGCTAAAGTGCAGAGACTGACTGGATGGAAAGTGGTATGAGGAGTCCAGTAATAAGAAACCTGCAACCACGGAAAGGGCAACCAAAGCATAAATGCCAGTAAGAGAAAAAAGTGAACAGACTAAGACGGTGATAAGACGCCCTAGGAGAAGGAAGAGGAATCAAGAGGCAGCTAGGAAGAAGAAAATCTACTCATAGGGTGAGTTTTCTCATCAATACCAATAGGATGGTGGAAAAGTGGGAGTAGAAGAAGTAGAAGGATTGGTCTAGGAAGTATGGATGTCTTGTGATAGGATGCCTGTCCAGTTCATGAATAAAGGGAAAATCATGGGTTGTAAACTCGGAAAATCAGGAAAAGAGAGGGGACAGAGGAGCGATATGAAAGTAAAAGGAACCTTTAAAGGGCTGGGGAAGAACCGTTGAGACAATCAGGGAGACAAGGTGAGGACAAGAAAAAGGAACAGGACACACACTTGCAGAGGGAGATGGATTTCACACTGCAATTTATGAGACTATGGCACAGATTTAAAAGAATCTGGTGCATTTTCTAGAATCTGGTGCATCAGTACTGATGCGCCAGATTTCTTTCACCCCCCTACGTCACCTAACAACACCATTGGTGCGCCGTATTTACCATGACGCACGTTAGGCCAATAGTGTCAACATTTTTTTGCGCTCTTATGCTGCTTTGCGCCACTAGTGTAAAAAATGTTGAGGCTAGTGGAGCAAAGTGCCAGGAGGCCCATTGATTCCAATGGGTGCGTCCTTTTAACGTCTGCTTTGAGCAGGCGTTAAAAATGATGCCAAAAAGGGTGCAAAGAAATCTTATAGATTTAATTGCGTGATTTATGTGGGCCTCCTAGCGCATATAATTTGGCATATAAGGAACATAATTACAATCAAAATCAGCCACAAACAGGGACTGCTCCAAAACCATAAGAAGGAACATAATGTCGAAAACAGGATTAAAGAGACGAGCCCTTTCCTTCGCTGGTCTGGGAGTCAGCAATTATGAGAGGTCAGACTACTCCGGTGATGGTTGAGAAGAGGAATGGACAGGAAAATCGATAGACAATTGTTTGTTCACCCTTAGATTTGAAGCTTTACGCATCAGTGTGGAGGGAGGAAGTGGGTTGATGGCCACCGAAGGGTAAGGTAAAATTGTGGTCGGAAAATTGACTTCCTAATATATCGTGATCTTAATGTTAACCAAATATTATCAGTTGAGTTAATAATAGTAAATCTACATTTTCTTCTATGATATTTCGGCAGTTGATATAATCAACTTCAAGGTAAAGTTATTAGGAATATAGCTACATTATGTCTGGTTACATTTCTATAGCTGGTATGATGGCCACAATATATCTCAGGGTCAATATTTGAACCAGAATATTGTACCGCGCACCCAAGGCCAGAGGCCGAGCCACAAGTGCACCTGGTAATGAAAGGAGACAAAGGCAAGGCGAGGAGAATTCGGCAGGACTCCTTCCTATTGGAGGACTAGGCATTGCGCTGAGTTTTCCAGAGGCAGCTGAGGTTGAATTTCTATTAAATAATTTCTCGAGGGAAATTTAGGGGGTGGGAGGGTGTTATCGCACTGAACGAGGGACCAATATAGAAAGGCTTCAGAAAATGGCAGTTTTTTTTTCTCTCCCTGTCCCTTCCTAGTTCTGTGTCCTGGGCCTACAAGAGAGGGACTATTTAACAATGATATATCACTTGTAGTTTAGAGACAGGATGGACGATCACTTAGATAAGGTAGACTGGTCAATGCTGCATGCCTTATTGCAGTGCTATCCCTGGGGAGAGGAAATGTCAATGGTCCTGGTGCTCAAAACAAGGTTTTCGTCACCATTCGGATTAGTGCCTCTAGAGCTGGGAAACTATTCACCGGGAGTGTTGCTAAAAAGGTACTGTGCTATAACAAGTGGCTGCCAATAAAATGATCCTTTAATTGTGGATCTTTGCCATCCATTTTTGCAGTGAATATAAAAAGTAATAATGTGGCTTGCCAGGCTTCCTACACTGAGGGTTTAATTTGAGCATGTCATCGTGTACAGCATTCATTGTTGGTGCCTGGGGCTAATTTGTAAGATTTTGACCCAAAGCTAGGGAAAAATAAAGGCAGAAAAGAGAAAAAAGGGGAAGATAAGGACAGGAAAAATGTAGCAAATGGAGAAAGTAGAGCTACAAAATAACCTATTCTAGTAAGGTAGGCAGAAGGTGCAGGGTGGTGGAGGGAAGAGGCTTGAGGTGGACTCAAGACTAGACAGCATTCGTATTTAACAACCCTGGCTTTTGGCGTTAGTCTCCAAAGTAATATTTTAGGTCCCTGCACTTTTTTTTTTTTTTTTTTACAAATAAGCAGTCGCCAAGTTAATGGGATTTGTATTTTTTTCTACAGGCAGCCAGTTCAGGAGAATTACTGTAGATTTTTAAATAAAGAGTGTCAATGATGACGAGTATGCTGCCAGGGTGAGACTGGCCTATAGGGCAATCAGGCAGTGGCCGATGGGCTGGTCTGACAGGTCAGTGAGTGGGCCTGTTTTTTGACTGTGGGCCTTTTTTATGGTCCACTGGGCCCGTTTTTATTGTTCATTTCCCTGACATTAAAACAACCATTTCCTATAGCAAGCCTAAATTAATAATTTTAAAACATACATTGCCCATAGCAAGTTTAAGTTCATGATAATAAAACAAACATTACCTGTAGCAAGCTTAAATCCATACGGTCTCCCATGCGTCGCAAAACACATACACAACTTGTCTTTGCCAGTTCAAAACTACCATAGTTTGCAATTCTTGGTCACTTTTTCAGAAATCAAGGCCACTTTTATTTTGGTGCTTGGGCCTATTTTCTTTCCCAGTCCAACCGTGCACGCTGCTCTCAAATTAACAGACTTCATGACAGTTTGGTCGGTGAAAAGTACTCTAGCTGGCAATTTTGCAGTCTTTGCGGTGTGAAGTTTGCAGCATTTTAAAAAACAGATCACTTTAGTGGGTCTTCGCTGAAGTAGCAAACTATTACAGCACAGGCACATGCATGAGACGGGAGACTGATGCATACTATGTCCCAAGTACCCAGGTCTGGCAATCTCCTGAGTCCCATCCTTAAAGTCATGTTCTCCAAGAGCCCATGGCCTACCTACAGAAAGTCCGCCACTCCTAGAACTGCCCCCAGTCATAGTTCTCCACCTATGCACACTGTTTTTGTTCCCCCGAACCACTTCCGCATTTTGTACCTTGAAAAGCGTGGGAGGGGTTCCCGGCTCAGCCATGGCTTCCTGTCGCAATATGTGCTATCACTGTGACACCCAGCGCAAGGAAATCACCACTCACATCTGGCTTGGCACTTTAAATTTCACATAAATGAACAGAACCGTAGCTTTGAGGGAGTGTTTGGGGTATTATGATCTGATAGTTCCAGTATTCCAAACATACCAGCTACATTTTATACTAGATCCAATTAACAAAAAAACAAGTAAAACTACACCCTGTTATTTACTACCTCGTACAGATATAGATTTGTTCATTTTTGGAATTCACAAAAGTTTTCCTGATGTTTCCTGGAAATTTGCCCCAGTCAAAGGTTTCAAGGTGCACTCCTGGAAATGTTTTCCGAATTCTGTTGTTCTTAGAAAAAATAAGATATAGTTATATACACTGATTAACTTTTTTTACTCCAATCGTGCATGTGTTTACAAACTCACAGGGCATTTGCACCCTGTAACGCACACTCGCCCCCCCCCCCCCCAACACCTTTGCTTGTAGATTTACTAACAAAAATCTCTGTGTGAGTAAAACCATATGTGTGTGTGCAAAACTAGCTCCTCTGGTTTAAAAAAAAAGAATGAATGACACTCAGAAATAAGGCTATTTAAGCGCGTTAGTCGGATTTATGTGAAAGAACAATACTGTGCCTTTTGAAGAGACAACTATGGACGTCCCACTAGCTCTGAGGTGGCAGGACCCAACAGGATCATGCGGCCAGGCCATTTAACATTAGTGTGATATCTACTGACACATGATGGGGGTTTTGTGGGCATAAGGCAGTGGTTGAGGCAAGGATGTTGTCGTATGATTGGAGTTATACCGACCTCTGTGTTGCAGTTGGTGGTGTGTGAGCTGATTTGTTTTGTACAACACTTTGACAGATTTCATAAGCTGTTAATATAGCATTAGAACCCGCTGTAGCAGGCTCTACCGGCTATTAAAGGCCCGCTCCCCGCGTTAAATGCCCGAGCCGAAGGGAGAGGGACTTTAATAGCCGGTAGAGCCCGCTATGGCGGGTTCTAAGGCTATTAGAACATTCTGCCACTCAGGGCAGAATGTTCTATTAAAAAAAAAAATGTTCACGGAGCCCGAGGGGATTAAAATCCCCTCGGGCTCCGTAAGGCTTTGTTCACAGCTGTTGCTGTGAACAAAGCGAACATTGGAATGTTGGCGCTGCAGGCTTTTACCGGCCAGTAAAAGCCAGCAGCACTCCATTGTTTTCAATGGAGCCCCCAGCATTCCAATGTTCTAAAGAGTGTTCTTATATTTTCATATCACTTTTTTTCCCAATATTCCACAACCTTCTACCTTTCCAACTCCTTAATATTCCCATCTCCACATTGCATCATCTCTTGGGGCCCAGATTTACATTTCATGCAAACAGCACCAAGGTAAAACCTGGAGCACTACGTTGTGCAAAAGGAGAAAAGGAGGGCAGCACCATATTTACAGTGAGACTGCAGTAAAAAAATGTTTTTAGCAATGTTTAACGCTGAGCCTTGATGCACAGCTAAGTTATAGGTTTCTTGTATGAAATTTGTACTTGCGGTGCAACCTCCAGTCCTGGTTTCTACGCAGTGGTCACCGTTCAAGTGTGAGTTGTTCAAAATGTGTATTTTTTTGGAAATTGCACATTGGAATATTATGCAGTATTCCACTTGCCCCTTTTTTGTGCTTTGTTTCGTTTGGTGCTAGCATGTCAGCCCAATAGTGCAAATATGGGAGAACTGGACTTGTGTGAAATTCTGTGTGTCTTTTCTGTATTCCCACCACCTTATACACCCTTTGCATAGATAGTACGTTTATTGATCGTTTATAGATAGTTTGGTATTCTGTTTAAAGAAGCCACTTCGAGCAAAATGTGTATTTTGATGAGCGCTACTGTCACACAAGATCTCATAAATAATAATAAATCAGGAACTTAGTTGGGTAGGCCACTGTGAGTTTTAGGAATTATCTGTCCACACCTCCCCCCACTTTTACTGACAACGCTACTCCCCTGAATACATTTAGTTAATGGGAGGCGATAAGGCCCAAGGGCCAGACCTGCTGTTTAACTAGGGAACCAGGAACCAGATGTACAAAGACTTCTGTTGATGATGTCCTAATAGCACATTTTTGCGATTTGTTATTATGAAATTGTAAACAACTATGTTTAACAGTGTATTTTATACTGTTTTCAATTCCCAGTGGGTCGCAATAGACCTACCTCACTAATATTCATGTGGTAGGCTGCAATTTGCGACCCATTGGGAATTGCTAAAAACACAGGGATGGTGGCCCCTGGGGACAGCAGACCACCATGCATGTGTTTGCTTTTTAATAAATCAATGTTTATTTTTTAAATGCAGTCCGTTTTCCTACAAGGAAAATGGGATTCGTTTAAAAGAAAAATCAAAAGTTTTCATTCCATTTTTTAAGAGCAGGTAGTGGTCCATGAGACCACTGCCTGCTCTTAAACAACCATTCACAAAGGCCCTTGAAGACCCCTTCCCATTTGCGAAAGAGAAACTACTTACTTGAAGTAGGAGGTAAACTATGAATGTTTTGCGACTGCATTTCATTCGTAAAACATTCTTACATGCCAGTGCAAGTTGCTATTAGGAAGGGACGTCCTTCACACCACCCTTCCTAATACCGAATCGATGACCCAATTTGCGATTCCGTAACAGGTTACCGAATCACAAAATAGGTTTGGTGCATAGAAAAAGGCATTTTTTGGAGTTGCAAATGGCCCAATTCTGTCAATCCAGCCGTTTGCAACCTGAAAAAATCTATGAACATATGGCCCCAGGTTCGGGTTCCACCATCTGCTCAACATCACGTTCTTCTGGAAAAAATCATTTAATCTACCTGTGCCTAAACACTAATAAAAAAATAATCTTACCTCGTGTAATGTAATCTTGTGCTGATGTAAAGCACTCCAGTGTCCTTATGCAAAGTTTGCACTGTATGAAAATGCAAAGAAAGAGAAAAATATAGCTTCCGTTACCAAGAGCAAAGTTTCTCGATGTTACCTGACTTGTCAACAAAGATTGAAACTTTGCCTATTCTTAGATCCTGTTCACGCATCTATGGGAAAAGTGCAATTGTTTATTACGCAAGAAGTTGGGAACTGTGCAATTAAAACGTGTGACATGTCAAATTAACTTAGCTACGCAGCTAAATCCCTTGGTATGGCAGTGTTGCTGAAGGCTAGCAAGAGACACAGTAAGCATTAAGCAAGAATGTCACGTTAAGACACTAGTATCAGTGTCATTTTAAGAATTTTGGGGGCCTTGGGAAGATAAACTTTAGGGGCCACCGTCCATGGCAACATTTTAATTTTATGACCCACTTTCTAGTAATTCAAACCCCAAGATGAATAACAATATTGAATGTTAGATGTGGAGATTGAGAAATAGATGTAAGGTACAGCGAAAGATAACTTCCCAGGGGCCCCTTGGCAGTTGCGGACCCACGGGATAGCCCACTTTGCCCATACCTTAAAGCATTTCTAATCATAAGACAATAGTTGAAGAATTAAACATGAGAGGAGAGGTTTCCGTGAACATTTACAGAGTTCCATTAGCGTGGCAGTTAACGATGAATAATGAGGCTCTGATTTCTTTAAATGTGTAATCGGGAGCTAGGCTTTGAGGTTATATTGAGATCTAGATGTTGTGCCATGGAATGCCAGAAGTAATGGACATTAAGGGCCTGATTTAGAGTTTGGTGGAGGGAGTTACTCTGTCACAAATGTGATGGCTATCCCATCTGCCGTATTACGATCCCATTATATCCTATGAAGATCGTAATACTGCAGACACGATATCTGTCAAGTTTGTGATGGAGTAACCTGTGCACCAAACTCTAAATCAGGCCATAGTGAATTGGTCAAAATAATCTTTCTGCCTGTGGAGCCGTGTCCAGGTAGCATGGGAAAAGCTTTGAGTGATCTATGGGCAAATCCCCTGCTGTTCTCAGAACTGGTGTATAGTTCAGATGCTATACAACCACACTGCTTGTAGCCCAAACATCATATAGCGTCTGAGAGCTCAGGTGCTGTTTTGCTGTACTGTTGTTTATGATTAGTGTCTTGTTTTTAGCATGGGTGTACAAAATACTGCTATTCCAGCAGTATTTAGGGAGCTTTGGCCGTCCACACTAAATAATTTGACACAGATTTAATGGATAAGTGTCACACATAGTGAGTGCAATGTGCCTGTTGAGGATATCAGGGATCTGAGCATCAATTATCACAAAAGAATAGAATATTGGCATTGAACTGTTGATATGACTCATTTTATATTGTGTGTGTGTGAGCAAACATGCACCATGTGAGGCTGAATGTAAATGAAAGAAAGACATGGTGTTGTTGCTCTCTCCCCAGGCACTGGTGCACGTTAGCACCATAGTGCAATGATGTCTTTGTGATGTAGATCATAGGTGTTTTTACTGGACAGGTATCCTTTCAGTACAAATACAATTTTTTTAGATATAGCTTAAAACGATTCCAGCTTTGTATGTGTATTGTAGAGTAGAGCACATGTGCTAGGTATGAAAAGATTTGAGAACAAACTTAATTCCAACTTTGTATCTTCCTTGAGGAAGCATACATTTTTGGGTCAATCCTAGACAGTTTGCCTAACCTCCCAGTAGAGATACAACTCTCTCAAAGGTTAACCATCTAAAGGGAAAGGACCAGAAGGGAACAGATACACCACCATGTCAGGAAATAGGCCCTCACCCACCAATTAGGTGGCATGCTTCATCCTTGGGCCCCTCATTGCAGCCATCACTAAGATGTACGAGTGAGCTACAACCCATCAACTAAGATTAGAGAGCTCTTAGGGATTCCTTTTTTTGGAAGGGTATTTTCTAGTGTGATTATTATCTTAATATACATAGGGTGTGAGGGAAAGTGCAGACGAGAAATATCTGTCATCTAAAACTACTGCCCCCGTGGACCCTCTGAATTTTTTTTTAGTCTCCCAGAACTAAAATTAAAATTATTGTGGATAATGACTCAACCCACCATTTGAGGTCGACATGTTTCTGCCAAATAGCAATGAGGTGTGAGTGTGATTCGTCACAAATGGTTCACCTTCCCTGCTGTTCAATAAAAGTAAACTGAAATCTACTACAAATCAGCTTCAAGGTATTTTATGTGGAAAGTCAGGTGTAGTCCTACTATTAGAGATGATTGTTGATCACTCTGTTAAGACAACTGTGTTCCACTCCCAGGGCTCGAGAAATGGATCAGGTTGATGTACCCATACTAGCCAATGGCGTCTCCATGCATGCTTTAGACAGTCAATATTAGCGTGTGTGGTACAAGTATTAGTGGACAGGGCATTGTAGCAATGGACCATGGTTCCATGGTAACGCCCATGAATGGCCTCTTAATGCAAAGTAGTGCATACCACTACTTTGCATTACTTTAGGGCTAACTTCCAATGCAAAGAAAGTTCTGTACTCGAAATTAAATCTTAAAGCATTTTGTACGTGCTTGTTTTTCTTTTGGCGACACTGCATCGAGCAAAGTGCTGTCAAATCTGTCCCCATCTTTCGATAGGGATAGGTAGAAATATATTTTCACAGTATACAAACATCTATTTATGCCAACTTGAAAATTCCAATCAGCCCATATCACAGGTGTTTGTTTTTGCAAATGGGAAAAGGTGAAAGTTGCTACAAATCAGGAAACATATAGCTTGCATGCACTTTTTGAACAACATGGAATGGTATAATATGCACTCTGGGCAAGAGATTCCCTGTCCCAAGGTGCCAAGGTGCCCATCTCGTAATTAGAACACACTATGCTGTTCTACAATTTGCTGCAAATTTTTGGAACCCCCATTTTAATTGCACCCTATATGATTTGACCAGAATCACGGGATTTTTAATCAATTGTTGAAGCCAGTATTAACAGGCACTGGCAAAGCCAAAAAGTCTTGCATTAAGGACATATTGGTTTTGCCATTGTCTTTTGGTGATGCCTTACAGCATCTGACTTTTTCCTGACTATCTGCAGCATCATAATAGATAAATAAATAAGTAAAAGAAGGTGCTCAGATGCGACCGCTACTGGTGGTTGTGTAATTCTACTGGCATGCGCATGTCTGATGACATATGCACACGCATGCATCAGAACGCATGTGCACACCAGCAGTATGTGATAGGCATTATTTGCTTTTATTTCTCATTTACTGATCAAAGATGGTGGACACCACCTGGAACAATAAATTAAAAAATAAGAATTTTGTTCAATGCAAAATCACAAATTACAACCATAAAGTACTGAGTGGGGAGTAACAGAGCAGTGTATGACAGGAACGGGTATGGAGAGGGGAAAAGCATTGCATGGAGGGGAGAGCAACACAGGATTTGGTGAAGCAGCACACATTTAGAGAAGAACACAGAGTAGGCCTTCCCAAGGTAGGTGTAACAATGAGCCTTTTTTAATTCTCCTTGTTTCTTTACTCTTTCTAAGTGTGCTGAATTTTAAAGCACGCTTAGAAATAGGAAAACACTCAGAGAATTGCTTTTGTGCAGGAAGGTGTCCCTTTCTGCACAAACACAATCCTAGCAATAGCGCAGGCAGCCTGCACCTTGGCACGAGGGGGCTTGTATTGGCAGTTGGCAGCCACAAGTCTGCCACCGCAGAGAGTAGGAATGTGCCACATGTTAGTAAATATGGCACATTCCTGCCCTCTCCTTGTCACACAACGCAGCGCAGCAAGTTGTCCTGCTGCATTGAACTGCGTGATTTGTTTTTCTCATAGAAATAGCCCTAGAACTTCAAGATAGAGGATAAGCAAAAAATTAGCTAGACCTCATCCTTCAGGGGGGTTACTTGGGGTATGATATAGAGTGTATTCTGGAGATTAAAGTGACAGCATCAAATCATTTAGCCAGGTAGAGAGTAAAACTGTCCTGTGGATTTCTTCCAATCTACATTTTTGGAGGGTGGGTCACAATGATAAAGAAAGTCAAGATAGAGGCATTCTTTTGGGCATTGAAGTCTGAGCCCAGGTACCAATAACATTAAGCCTCATCAGGTATGTCTCTCTTTTTGATTTCTTTCTACCTTAATCGGGAGTGCACTAGCAATGACCAAAAAAGTTAGGAATACATGCAGGGAGGAGTCAAGTTGAATGGAGGAAGAACAAATGGGATTCTGGTTACCTATTCCTAAGGCAGATCACAGTGCCAAAGGGACATTAACCTCATTGGGACTTAAGGCGGATGTCAGCTTCTGCCCAGTAGCAGCATCCATCATCCAAGTATTTTCTTGCCCATAGTCCATTGTTCAGGGGAGCTCCAGTTGCATAAGGATCGGACATTGTTGTTCATTGACCAGGATCACAATATGCTGAAGAGTTGCTTTGGTGATGTTTAACGGATCACAAGGCATTTTGGGATGTATTCTTTTAGAAATGGACGAGCGCCTGAGGATGCACCATCAAGGTTGTTTTGGGTAACTATCAAAGAGATGGGATATTGAAATTACAACTCCTTGAGGAAATGCAATCATCAGTGGTGAGTTGTCAGATCGGGGTACAGCATGTACTCAGAAAGGCGCAGATCAAGAACAGAACAGAAAGGGGCCATTTGGCAAAAAGGCATTATACATTTAAATGTTGTGAGCTTAATGGAGGGGCCCGCGGAGGGAAAGAGCCCCGCTCTAGTCTGTCCGCGGGCTCTTTCGGGAAGGGGAAGTGAGGGGACGGGACGGGATTGGTGCGCAGGTAAGTGGGTTTTGAGGGTGGGGATAAAAGGGGGTGGGGGAAAGGGACCGGCCTCTCTCCGCGCAGCCCATTGCGCGGATAGTTTGGCCGGTCCCTGGGGGTGCTCAATTTTCAGGCAAGTGCATGTTAGGCAGGGCCCGGGGGATCCTAGTTTTGTTTTAATAGTAGCGAACCAAGGGGAGGAGCATTACCCCGTTCAGAGAACAAGCATTGTACAATCTGGGCAGAAGCGGTGGCGCTCTCAATTGCGAGGCGCCGTCTGCCCGCGCACAAGCGCATTTTTGCCGGGCCGCGTGGGCGGCTTCCCGGTAAATTGTTTTAGACAATTTCAGGCGCCCGGCGGCCGACGAGCTTATTAAGGCACCGCTCGTCGACCGCGATAACACGTTTTTTGCATAATAAGTGGCGGAACGCTTTTGGAAACAACGCGCCGACCGCAGGGCCCACATAATTTACTGTCGGGCCGGTATAGGCCTAGTATTATATCTGCTGGCAGTTTTTGGATAGGAGAGCCCCCGCACCGGCGCCATGGCAACCAGCCATGACGCTGAGATGGTACAGGCCGCACTTCGCATACTAGGCGAAACCGGCCGATCTGACCTCCTCAGGCCTGGGGTTTTGGACCAGGCCTGGGTGGGAATGGTGCGGCCGACGCACAGTGCGTCTGGCCGGGTAGCGGCAGTAGTAGCCCCATGTACATCACTGGAAAGGGCCAAAAAGCCCAAAAAAGCGGCGGTGGGGCGGGCACGTGGCGCAGCTTCCCCCACCAGCCAGATGGGAGAGGGTGAGGGACCCGCCAGCGAAATGGAGGCAATAGAGGAGGGGGCAGCACCAGAGCAACAGGAAGGGGGCACTGAGGTGCAGCAGGACCAGCCATTGGGGGAAGGGGCCCCCTTGCAGGACCTAGTGGTCCAGGAGCCCCCGAGCACCAGCACAGAGTTGATGCCTATGGACCTGTCCCTCCCTGGGGGGGGCCACTACAGCAGGGGCCACCATGACGGCAAAAAAGGAGGGCAAGGGCCCCAGGCAGGGGGGTGGGCCGGCAAAAAGTAAAGCCAGCAAGGTGCAAAACAAGAAAGCCGGGGGGTGCCCCTGAGCCTGTTACAGGTTTGGGGCAGAGTGGCCTCAGGCTCAGCATACTGGACATGGGCGAAGCATGGGACCTAGAGGCCAGGATCCGGGAACAACGCTGCATAGTGGCAGAAACGGAGGACAGGTGGGCCCAATTGTGCATGGAGCGGGAGATGGCCGCGCCATACTGCCGGCAGCTAAAGAGGCCACCAGAGAGCGTAGGGAGTGCAGGGAACATGCCACAGGAAGCTAGCAAGGGAAGCTGGGGATGGGTACCGAGCTGTAGGGGACAGGAGGCTAGTGCGGCCAGTGGGTCAGGTAGCACGATGGGAGCCAGTGGCGCACACGGCCACGATTGGCGCGGAAGGTCGATGCCAACACATGAGATTGGCAGAAAGAAGGCGACGCCAACGGGGTGCAATACGGCCCCAGCACGTTGGTCGGAAGCGCTAGAGGGGTCTTCGGCGGCCTTCTCTACTCCGCAGGATCGGGGTTTCCACAGAGATGGTGGACGCCATGAGGGGCAAGACGATGTTTCAGCTAACTACACGATGATGAGTGGTGGTGTGGATAAGAGGTTGGATGTGGTTGAAGAAGATGTGTTGGAACTCGATTATGAGGAAGATCTGGATGAATCGGAAGATGGGGAGATTCGGGAGGCAGAGATGAGCAGCTTGAGAGGGAGGGGAAGAGGACGCAGGAGCGGCGCAACCCCTCTTTCCGTTTCTATTTTTCAGGATCGGGCTATCAGCGGAGAACAACACAAAGGGAGGCAAGATCAGGCACGTGGCCGAGGGGCCCGGAAGGTCTTGCGGCCTTTGGGAACACAAGGAAGAGGTGGTCGGTCTGGGGGGATGGCGTGGGGGGGGAGGCCCCGGGACGGAAGTCCATTGGCGTAGGTGATTGTTCTATCCTTGACACACTGTCAGAAAAAGACCCTAAGGGTGGTGAGAAGGGGACAGAGATGCAAGGCAGTGGTTCAACCGAAGGGGAGAGCGGGGCCAAGGTAGCGGGGAAGAATACAGGGGCAGAGGAGAAGGACGGTGGGAGTCACAAAAAGAGGCTTCCTTATATGGGATTGGCTACGCCCCGGGGATCGCATGTGGCAGACAAAACAAAGTCAAGAATTTGGAGACACGAGTACGTAGATGTTTTTAAACTTTTACATAGGGACATACAAGCCAAAGAGGGTTCCAAAAAAGAAGAGTGGGAATTAGCACGTAGACCGAGGGTACCAATTACGATAGATAATTGGACATCGGCTTTTTTGATTTTCGCAAGCATATATTGCGAAAAATATCCAGACAGGGCCAAAGCACTCTTTTAGTGTATGGATATCATTCGAAAGGCGCAAATGCACTTTGGGGGTTTTGCCTGGTTGAGTTATGACGAGGGGTTTAGGGCCCAAGTGAGTGTTAACCCCGACAAGCCATGGGGGGATGTAGACCCAGAATTATGGATGAAATGGATCGCGTCGTCGCAATCCACAGCATCTACCCATACGGCCAGTGGCCTGCCTGTGGTTTCTAAGCTGTTTCAGGCCCGTCCCGCCCCGGGGGGGGGCGAGTGTGGGGCAAAGAACCCCAACTAACATGACGGAGCGTGTTGGAACTTCAACAAGGGTTTCTGTTCCAGGCAGCCTTGTAAATTTAAACACGATTGCTCCAAATGCGGGGGCCGTCACCCAGTTACGCAGTGTTTTTCGCTCTCCAGTCCAGCAGAGCAATGGAGAGCATCCAAGGGCAGAGGCTCACAGGGGGCTTCTGCTCCAAAGGAGACCTACGCCAGTTAAAATAGACTTTCTTATACCATGGCTGCACAGATACCCGGATAGGGCCACAGCGATTAAATTAGCGGATGGTTTTCAGGAGGGCTTTAGGGTCAGCTACCAAGGTCCACGTACGAGGCGATGGGCGGACAATTTGCGATCTGCAAAAGAATTACCACATGTAGTAAGGAGTAAGCTGGATAAGGAAGTGTCATTGGGCAGAATTGCAGGGCCTTTTTATGATTGGCCGAGCCAAACTCTGATGATTTCCCCATTAGGAGTAGTGCCGAAGAAGGCCCCGGGTGAGTTTAGGTTGATACATCACCTGTCATGGCCGGATGGCGCATCTGTCAATGATTTTATTGCGGCTGAAGACACCAGGGTAGTTTATGCGTCTGTGGACGATGCTATAAAACTCGTCAGGGAATGTGGATCTGGGGCTGAATTGGCAAAATGTGATATACAATCAGCCTTCAGGCTACTGCCCACACACCTAGGAGATTTTGTTGGGGATGCAATTTGAAAGGGCCATTTATGTGGACAGGGTCCTTCCCATGGGATGCGCGATATCTTGCGCCCTGTTTGAGGCATTTAGCACTTTCATGCGGTGGGTTTTCATCAAGATCAGTGGGCATTATGCGGTGACCCATTACTTGGATGATTTCTTGTTTGTAGGGACGGGCGAATCTGGGGCTTGCAAGAAGGCTTTGATGACCTTTCCAGATATGGCACAACATATGGGGGTGCCTCTAGCCCCGGAAAAGACTGAAGGACTTTTGGCAGTGCTCACTTTTTTGGGCATCGAGCTAGACTCCATTACCTTCACAGCCAGATTACCGACACAAAAGGTCAAGGAAATGCTGAAATTCTTTGGTACAGTGAAGGAGGCACGGAAAATTGATTTGCGAACAGCACAGAAGTTGCTGGGTTATCTCAACTTTGCTTGTAGGGTAGTCAGGGGCGGGAGGACTTTTTGCAGGAGATTGGGACTGGCTATGTCAGGTGCAGTGATGCCACACCACAGAATACGAGTTTCAGTGGGTCTGAGAGAAGATGTGAGGGTGTGGGAAACGTTCCTGAAGCATTTCAATGGGGTATCCATGTTTTTCTGCGAAGATGAGACAGTATGACAGGTGCAGATATTTTCGGATGAGGCAGGAGCAAATGGTTTTGGAATCTTTTGGGACGGCAGGTGGTGCGCAGAGTCGTGGCCAGCACAATGGTTGCAGCAAGGGAGGAGTATTGCCTTTTTGGAATTCTTTCCCCTTTTGGTAGCATTAGCCGTATGGGGGCAGGAGCTAGCAAATAGGACAGTTTTATTTAGAGTGGACAACATGACAGTGGTGGAACTGGTTAATAGACAGAAGGCAAGGGACCTTAGGGTTTTGCGCTTGTTGCGCCAATTTATGCTGCAGTGTTTATCTTTGAATGTGATTTTTAAAGCTGCTCATGTACCAGGAGTATTCAATAAGATTGCGGATTCCCTGTCTCGTTCACAGTGGCAGTGTTTTCGCAACCTAGCGCCAGGAGCAGAACAGAGCAAGACAGCGGTCCCGGCGGACATTTGGGAGTGGGGGGCATGATGATCACAGGGCTGGTGGAGATGTCTTTAGCGGAATCCACTCGGCGAAGTTACCGGCTGGCCTGGTTGGATTTTCAATCATTTGAGAGGTTTGCAGGAAATTTTTGGCTACAGAAGGGTAAACAGTTGGAGCCTCGTGCATTGCGTTTCGTGCTGTTCATGATTCAGAAAGGTTTGTCAGCGGCAACTATTGGTGGAAAACTGGCGGGCGTTTCATTTTATGGGAAACTGTTTTTTGATTACGACCCGGACAGAAATGACTTGTTGGGGAAGATGTTAAAGGGTTGGGGAGGGTAGGGCGGCCAGGGAACCTTTGGTTTTGAATTGTTGCTGGAGTTGCTGCATGTGTTGCCTGTGTGTTGCGCAGACGATTATGAGTTAGCAATGTTTCGTTTCTGTATGGTGTGGATGTTTTTTGGAGCATTCCATGTTTCGGACCTATTGGGGGTAGGAGCAGCAATAGGGGTACGGTACAGGGAGGTTTGCTTACATGGTGAACGTTTGGGGATTTGGCTTAGATGCTCTAAGACCGACCAGCTAGGCAGGGGGAAGTGGGTATGGTTGGAAAAAGGGGGCAATGGCTTGGCCTGCCCAGTCTCGGAATGGATGAAGTTTCAATCTCTGAGTTTTTCGACTAGAGAAGCTGGGGTGTTTGTACACAGGTCTGGATCCAAGCTTACCAGTTTTCAGCTCTAATGCGTGTTGAGGATGGCGTTGGGACGGATGGGCCGTCGGGCCATGGATTTTGGCACACATTCGTTCAGAATCGGGACAGCTACGGCCGCGGCGCATTTGGGTTGGGATTGGGCGAAGATCAAGGCGATAGGTCGCTGGAAGTCAAGGTGCTGTGAACGTTATGTGAGGCCCTGAAGGGCGGGGAATGACAACAGTTGGCAGGGGGGAGTGGTGGGGGGGATGTCCGTTATTGTAATATATGTTACAGTTATTTTTCCGTTGCAGGAGATGCGTCTGGTCCATCGCATGGCAAGATGGTCACGTGGCTAGTAGGCCATTCATTTATCCACTGGGCAGCGAAGTTCGCAGAGAAACAAATCTATGGTCGGGCCCTGGGACTTTCCAGCAAACGGCACGAGGTGTTATGGTGGGGGAAGAGCGGCATGCAGTGGGGTAACCTGCTTCCTTTCATCACATCTAACTTACTGAACTGGGGGTGCCCAGATTTGCTAATCATCCACCTGGGCGAGAATGCCCTCGTTAAACTCTCAGGACTCACGCTACTGCAACACATGCAGAGAGATTTGGAAACTATCAAACAGAAATTGCATGGTACATGCTTGGTGTGGACAGATTTCGTACCGCGTAGGGTGTGGAGAGGGGCAGTCAAATACAGAGCCATGGAGTGGGCTCGCAGGAAGCTTAACAGAGCCATGAGAGTTTTCTGCTGGGCACAGGGGATAAAAATTCTAAAACACGAAGACATTACAGAGCAGGATGAGGCGCTCTTTAGGGATGATGGTGTACACTTGTCCACGTTAGGGAATGCATACTATTTGATGGATTTGAGACTGTTGGTTGGGGATTTGTGGGGTGAAAACATGTGGATTAGGAATAAGGAGTGAGGAGTTGAGGTTGCAGTAGCGTGTCTGCGGGGGTGGGGCAGCAAAACTCCAAATGGGTTTGTGCTGGTTGGCAGGAGATGGGGGAGGGTGGTGAGTCAGATGCGGGCTTGGCCACCCTTCCAGGGAATAAACAAGCAGGTGAAGGCTGTGAGTGGGGGTACGCACAAACCAAATGTGGCATGAAAGGAAAAGGGGAGTGTGTAGGGGAATGGAAACGAAATGAGGGTTTGGAGTGGAAGGATGAGCGAGGAGATGTTAAAGGGAGGGCGTTATTAAAGTTGCGGTTTGCGGAGTAAAGTTAAACTTTGTGTTGCTTGTTGCAATCCTGTCCTAATAAATTACCTTTTACACTAAACGACTGTCACTGAATTATTTCCAGATGGAGGGGCCCGCGGAGGGAAAGAGCCCCGCTCTAGTCTCTCCGCGGGCTCTTTCGGGAAGGGGAAGTGACGGGACGGGATTGGTGTGCAGGTAAGTGGGGGCGGGCTTTGAGGGTGGGGACAAAAGGGGGTGGGGGAAAGGGACCGGCCTCTTTCTGCGCAGCCCATCGTGCAGATAGTTTGGCCTCCCACCCACCCGGCAAAGGAAGGGAGAAAGGAAAGGAATTAAGTTGATTTAAGTGAAAGAGGGGGTAAGGGGGTTGGATTGTCAGTTAGGGCAGGTTGCAGGAAGGAGCGGGCAGGAGATGGGGGAGGGTGGTGAGTCAGATGCGGGCTTGGCCACCCTTCCAGGGAATAAACAAGCAGGTGAAGGCTGTGAGTGGGGTACGCACGAACTAAATGGGGCATGAAAGGAAAAGGTGAGTGTGTAGGGGAATGGAAACAAAATGAGGGTTTGGAGTGGAAGGATGAGCGAGGAGATGTTAAAGGGAGGGCGTTATTAAAGTTGCGGTTTGCGGAGTAAAGTTAAACTTTGTGTTGCTTGTTGCATTCCTGTCCTAATAAATGACCTTTTACACTAAATGGATGTCACTGAATTGTTTCCCGATGAAATGTTTGCTCTGTTGAGGTCTTTTTGAGGACTATGCAGGCAAGGTGAGGAGCGAGCCTGGGGCTTTGTGTTATATACACCCCATTATGTCGGGAGCCAGGTCCCACAAGAAAACCAGCCACGGGCCAGGTCCAACAGGAAAACTGACCTCGATGAACACTGAGGAACGTACCGTCTCATTGGCATTTAAAAATAGGTGCACACTAATTAAAGGGCTTTTTCCTGCATATTGTGCCTTTTTCTCTCTGTATGGGGGTGATTGAATCCCTTTGTTGAACGCAAGCCATGCAATGCCTTTTTTTGCCTCTGCCTGAAACTATTATCCTACAACGTGGCAATATGGCATATCGGAGGCAAACTGGATAGCTGTCATCTGTCCCCGCCAGCCACAAGGAGGGCTCTTCCTCCCGGACATTTTGAAATGGGCTGGTGGTCTCCAAGAACCCCCCAGCAAGCCTATGTCACATCTCCCAAGAGTCATTTTACAGCTGCGAGAGATTTCCCCGTCAGGGTAATCCCAGGCAGCCGTCCAGGGAGAACAGACATAAATGATTCCAGAACTCGCTATTCGTGCCACGCTCCACCCGGAGCTGTGCTCGTTGAGTCTGTGCGGCCTGAAACAGCATGTCTGCTGGAAGGCCCTGGGGAAAGGAAAACTAAGCTTGTTTTAACAACATGAGAGCTTACAGATCTAACATTTCTACAGCAGCTGCAGGCTCAGACAGAGAACAAAACGGAGAGAAATTCCTCCCAAGATAAAATAAACAGTGCAGTCCTTTTATGATTGCAATTTTTATTTCAACCAGTATGAGGGAAATCCCAGAATTTTAAAATACAACAGGAGGAACATTTGGTATGCAAAGTCATATGATGATGCAAAATAGAACAGCTCTATTAAATTAAAGGGCAAGTACACTAAGGGCTTGTGTTGTCCTTGCATGATGCAAGTCACTGCAAGGCAACACAAATTCCTAAATGGGATTTAAAATGCCATGCAAGGGTTTATTTGCGCACCTCTGTGTGTTTGTAAAGAAATGCAACACAATGCAGCGACTTCTACTGCCTTGCATTAGATTTCATTGTGGTAGGCATTCCAGGGGTGGAGAATGGGCATTTTCATTCATCCATCCATGGAATTTAACACTATCCTAGATTTACCAAAGGCAGTAAACCCGGGATTGTGCCAAAATGGTGCACTTGCCACAGAGAGGTGTACCAAAGAGAAATTCCTTGTATCATGCATAGAAAGAGGAAATTGCCTCTTAGGATTGTTTTTGTAAAGGAAGTCTTCCTGTAAAACAGGCACCTTTACAGCAGGGCACGTGGGTACTTGCATTACCTTGCTGCTTTGCAGCATTACATTACATGAAATATTAGTAGAACTGACCCTAAGTTCCCTTTGAATTAAGTTTCAGTCAGTGATTTCCTGAATTTTGTGTATAAACTAAAACTCATAAGCTCAGATTCGGATACTATTTTTATTTCATGTGAAAGTTTAGAACCAGCTATTTAAAACTATATTAGCACAAATAAATGTAAAGAATAGTGTTCGACCTCTTTAGTTGTAGGGAAGCTTTAATATTCATAATGTTTGAACTTGCAATAATTTTTTCAGTTTTATTAAATTATTATTATTTATCGACATGGATATATTTCCTGTGTCCAAATTCCTCCTGTTTATGGACAAAGCTCATTCAATGTACTAAAATGTATACAATGAAATGGAAGCATGTTATGCATTTCTAAACTTTCTAAATTACTAAACCTACATAACCTGTCCAGTGGTGGCCCATAATGCACAGCACCCCTTTTCATACGTGCACACACATACGCACATCCAGCACATACATACAGCCATTCACAGCGTGTACACATGCACAAATACACAGCCATTCACACATACACACACATGCTCGCAATCAATATTAAAAACAAACTTTCACAGGGCCACTGGAGTGATCTCGGGAGGCAGGAGGGAAGCCTTGGTGGTTTCCTGGAGTGGGATTCGGGTCAGTGAGAGTTGCTTACTCGACCCCACTCTGTGACAATCTTCACTGATGGTCACTCGGCCCTGGACACTAGAGGACTTAAAACTAGTATACCAGTAATGCTCTCTATCGTCATGGGGGGGAGGCCCACAGAAGAATTTGCTGGTCTGAGAAGGTCATGCTCACTGGGCTGTAAAATCTTCATCTCAGCGAATTTCAACTCAGGCAGCCAGGCACCTGGGTATTTAGCCGATGTACAGCACCTGATTGCCTGACGTGGATATGAAAGTGTCTGTCAAGCTAACCTTTGCTCAGTCAGACAGACACTCTTCCTACTTCAGAAGAAAGATGGAGAGTTGGGGCTCCTCCGCCCTTAATGATGGACCATGGTTGGTAGTGCTGTAGAAATACTAAGCAAAGCATCAGTTGCCTCTAGCGTAGGTAAATAGCTGAGTCAAAACTGCTCCTAGTGTTTAATATAGTCTTTATGAAACCAGATAAGATAACTCACAAGCCCTGTCACTTAATTTAATAACTGTTTATGAATTATGCCCATATCATATACATCATTTAAACGAAAGGAAAATATGCCTTTTATCAAATATTTCTATATGCAATATGATAGATGAATCATCATCAATAGTTATTGTGATCTACTCAAAGCACATTGAAAGGTAAGAGTCTTGGAGCTTTCATATCTCACAAATTCCTCATGTATGTGTTTCAGGGAGGGAATTTATTTCTACACTGGCAATAGTAAAGAGCCACCACAACGTATAGTAAATGCAAGGCCCCCATGAAGTCTACGTAAAAATATATAATAATTGATATCTCATTCATCTAATTGGCCTTGATTATTGGTTGTTGTTAGAAATGGGGTATTTGGTTGACAGTCAGGTTACCCCCTGTTCAAGCAAGGACCCTCACTCTAGTCAGGGTAAAAGAGAATCACACTCAGCTAACCCCTGCTTACCCCTTTGGTAGCTTGGCAGAGCAGTAGGCTTAACTTCAGAGTGCTAGGTGTAAAGTATTTGTACCAACACACACAGTAACTTAATGAAAACACTACAAAATGACACAACACCAGTTTAGAAAAATAGGAAATATTTATCTAAACAAAACAAGACCAGAACGACAAAAATCCAATATACACAAGCCAAGTTATCAATAAAAATGCAAAAAGAGTCCTTAAGTAGTTTTAAACACACACTAGTGCTGCTAGAGTGAAAATGTACCTGGTGCGCGTCAAAAATAACCCTGCACGGGTGGGTGTGCATCAAAAATAACTCCACACGGCGGTACATGAGTCGAAAATCCAGCCGCACGATGATCCAAAAATCCTGCAGCGCAGGTTGTGATCTCCCAGCCTCCGTCAGCGATGCTGCGCATCGTTTCTACTGCTCCGTGTGTCGATAATTCGGTCGCGTTTCCTGCAAGCGTCGTTTCTCAGCTGCGGAGCCGGCAGCACGTCATTTTTTCAGCCGCAGATCGGATTTGCGTCAATCTTTTCCCCGCACAGCGCTCTGTGTTTGGATTTTCTTGTCTTTAGGCTGCCAGCTTCTCCTTTCAGGGTCCCAGGAACTGGATGGGCACCACAGGGCAGAGTAGGAGTCTCTCCAGAGACTTCAGGTGCTGGCAGAGAGAAGTCTTTGCTGTCCCTGAGACTTCAAACAACAGGAGGCAAGCTCTAGATCAAGCCCTTGGAGATTTCTTCTCAAGATGGAAGGCACACAAAGTCCAGTCTTTGCCCTCTTACTCTGGCAGAAGCAGCAACTGCAGGATAGCTCCACAAAGCACACTCACAGGCAGGGCAGCTCTTCTTCCTCAGTTATTCAGCTCTTCTCCAGGCAGAGGTTCCTCTTGGTTCCAGAAGTGTTTCTAAAGTCTGTGGTTTTGGGTGCCCTTTTTATACCCAATTTCTCCTTTGAAGTAGGCCTACTTCAAAGTAAAGTCTCTTTGGAATGTGAAATCCTGCTTTGCCCAGGCCAGGCCCCAGACACTCACCAGGGGGTTGGAGACTGCATTGTGTGAGGGCAGGCACAGCCCTTTCAGTGTGAGTGACCACTCCTCCCCTCCCTCCTAGCACAGATGGCTCATCAGGATATGCAGGCTACACCCCAGCTCCCTTTGTGTCACTGTCTAGAGTGAGGTGCAACCAGCCCAACTGTCAAACTGACCCAGACAGGGAATCCACAAACAGGCAGAGTCACAGAAATGGTATAAGCAAGAAAATGCTCACTTTCTAAAAGTGTCATTTTCAAACACACAGGGGGTCATTCTGACCCTGGTGGTAAAATCCGCCAGGGCCAACGACCGCGGGAGCACCGCCAACAGACTGGCGGTGCTCCCATGGGCATTCTGACCGCAGCGGTACAGCCGCGGTCAGAAACGGAAAACCGGCGGTGTACCGCCGGTTTCCCGCTGCCCTGGGGAATCCTCCATGGCGGCGCAGCTTGCTGCGCCGCCATGGGGATTCCGACCCCCATACCGCCATCCTGTTCCTGGCGGTTTTGGCCGCCAGGAACAGGATGGCGGTAAGGTGTGTTGTGGGGCCCCTGGGGGCCCCTGCAGTGCCCATGCCAATGGCATGGGCACTGCAGGGGCCCCCATAACAGGGCCCCACAAAGATTTTCAGTGTCTGCCATGCAGACACTGAAAATCGCGACGGGTGCAACTGCACCCGTCGCACCCCTTCCACTCCGCCGGCTCCATTCGGAGCCGGCATCCTCATGGAAGGGTGTTTCCCGCTGGGCTGGCGGGCGGCCTTCTGGCGGTCGCCCGCCAGCCCAGCGGGAAACCCAGAATACCCGCGGCGGTCTTTTGACCGCGCAGCGGTATTCTGGCGGTTCCAGCCAGGACGGCGGCTTCCGCCGCCGGCCGGGGTCAGAATGACCCCCACAATCTTAAAATCAACTTTACTATAAGATGTATTTTTAAATTGTGAGCTCAGAGACCCCAAAACTCCACATGTCCATCCGCTCCCAAAGGGAATCTACACTTTAATCAGATTTAAAGGTAGCCCCCATGTTAACCTATGAGAGGGACAGGCCTTGCAACAGTGAAAAACGAATTAAGCAATATTTCACTGTCAGGACATATAAAGCACATTACTATGGGGGTCATTCTGACCCTGACGGTAAAATCCGCCAGGGCCAACGACCGCGGGAGCACCGCCAACAGGCTGGCGGTACTCCCATGGGCATTCTGACTGCGGCGGTACAGCCGCGGTCAGAAACGGAAAACCAGCGGTGTACCGCCGGTTTCCCGCTGCCCTGGGTATACCTCCATGGCGGCGCAGCTTGCTGCGCCGCCATGGGGATTCCGACCCCCATACTGCCATCCTGTTCCTGGCGGTTTTGGCCGCCAGGAACAGGATGGCGGTAAGGGTTGTCGTGGGGCCCCTGGGGGCCCCTGCAGTGCCCATGCCAATGGCATGGGCACTGCAGGGGCCCCCGTAACAGGGCCCCACAAAGATTTTCAGTGTCTGCCATGCAGACACTGAAAATCGCGACGGGTGCAACTGCACCCGTCGCACCCCTTCCACTCCGCCGGCTCCATTCGGAGCCGGCATCCTCATGGAAGGGTGTTTCCCGCTGGGCTGGCGGGCGGCCTTCTGGCGGTCGCCCGCCAGCCCAGCGGGAAACCCAGAATACCCGCGGCGGTCTTTTGACCGCGCAGCGGTATTCTGGCGGTTCGAGCCAGGCCGGCGGCTTCCGCCGCCGGCCGGGGTCAGAATGACCCCCTATATGTCCTACCTTAACCATACAGTGCACCCTGCCCTTGGGGCTACCTAGGGCCTACCTTAGGGGTGCCTTACATGTAAGAAAAGGGAAGGTTTAGGCCTGACTAGTGGGTACACTTGCCAAGTCGAATTTACAGTTTAAAACTGCACACACAGACACTGCAATGGCAGGTCTGAGACATAATTACCGAGCTACTTATGTGGGTGGCACAACCAGTGCTGCAGGCCCACTAATAGCATTTGATTTACAGGCCCTGGCACCTCTAGTGCACTTTACTAGGGACTTACTAGTAAATCAAATATGCCAATCATGGATAAACCAATTACATACAATTTTACACAGAGAGCATATGCACTTTAGCACTGGTTAGCAGTGGTCAAGTGCTCAGAGTTCAAAAGCCAACAGCAACAGGTCAGAAAAAATAGGAGGCAGGAGGCAAAAATACTGGGGATGACCCTGCATAAGCAAAAAGGTCCAACAGTTGTACAGAGCACCCACCACCATATTGTTGTAAAAGCTGATCTCGGTATTAGTCAAGATCATCTTTTTAGATCAACATTGGGCCATAAAATAGAGCTTACAGCGAGGTGTATTGCAATTTTTGCATTAATGAACTCCAAAAATCGACAGGGGACCACTCTAATAACATAAAGCCATTCAAATATCACAGAGGTCATATCACCACTCATGGAATATAACACCAATATGTTTGTGTCCCAGTTCCAACTGATATAGATCCACCTCTGCTGGGTCATGATTAAGACCACACAGCTAAAGATTGTGTGACACCATGTACATGCAGCGTATACTGTTTCCTAATTTTGCATGCACTTATTTTGTAAATACATTTCTTGTTTTGGTAAAACAAATAGAAAATAATTTCATGGAAGTGGATGTACCTACACAGGCTGATTGTCTTGCTCTGTAACATTGGAATAGTAAGCATTTCTAAGAAACTTGCAAAAAGCTCTCATCTGTCACAGAGAAAGGTCCCTTGTGTGGTTCTGGAGAGCATGCGCCCTTGTATGTGAAAAAATACTTTCCAAAATATCATACTACCCTATAATCATGCACCAACAAAATATTGAGGAACAAAATATGAGGGAGCTAAGTCTAGATTTATTATTATTAACTCCACATGTATATACTTTGAAAACAAAGGCGGTCACAGATTTTGGCTCACCTGCCGGCAGCTGGATTGCTGCAGTGGCCCTCATGGAACAGAATCTTGCATTCCACTTCCGGGGTACATGCAACAGAATCCCCACTGGGCCTCATTCCCTTCAAGCAATCTCCAGCCCCTCACAGGGCCTACTGGTCTTAGGTCAGGCAGAAGCTGGTACTACAGGCCCCAGGCAAGTGTTCTTCATCCTTCCTGGTGATGTCACCTCACCCATCATGGGAGACTGGCTAACCCTTATTACCCAGCCATGATCACAACAGCAGAACTCATGCTGAGCTTCTCCCCACTTATTTACGGCTTCAGATTTACAGTTAAAGAGTCTCAAGCTCCCTTTTTTACAATCCATTTCCAGATACACTTGTGATTTAGAGTTCTTGTATTTGAAGTTTGTGTTCTGACGTTGCTTGCTTTGCTGTGTTCTTCCTCCAAATAACAGCAGGACCATCTCCAGTCTTGATAACCCCAAACACAGGACAAGAGAGTGACTAGAGGTTGACCTCTGGATGTCCCCTTAGTGAATTGTTCTTCAAAAGGTTACCAAATGACCACAGTTCTACTGTTTAAGATTATTTTATTATCAGCATGGCTCATCCTCAGGTCCTAGGAGTGTTGCTCTCCCTTAACGTCCACCCCCCCTGCAGTGAGGCATCAGTGAATAGTGTATTCAGCAGTGGCAACAGTGGAAATGTAATTTCCTTGTCAGTGTGGCCTGCAGGAATGGTGTTGCCTTTAAGCAGGGTATGGCCAATCCTAGTGATTCGCAATGTAGCCTTGTCTGAAGTGCAGTGCATATGTCGGGTTGGACAGGTATCATCGGACTGTGGCCAATCCGACATGCGCACTTTAAGCCTTGAACCAATGCTCTGTTAGGGAGCTGTGGGAGGAATACAGCATGCCCCCCCCAGTCTCCTTTGGAGCTCTGCATTCATCTGACCCAACAAATCCTTGCTTTGCTTTCATGTAGTTTTAACTAATCAATGCATGAGATCAAAGCCTGGAGTGGTGCTGGGTATGGGTGCTTCCAAGGAAGCTCGGCGGTGGGACGATTAAAGGGCTTTACCAACCACTGTGCTGTTTTAATGTTAAATCCACAGAGTGATTGATCATGTTTATTTCACAATAATGTAACAAAGATTGTTTTTGTCTTTCCCCATCACGCACAGCACCAGTTACAGCCACGTGCATGAAGAGAGTGGAGAATACCAGTTGCCGCCTCTGATTTGCGTCCTGCGGGTCCCTTGCTCTGCTCATGTGGTAACAGGCCTGCCTGCTGTTTGTGACCGTCCAGGCCTGTGCTCTGGAGGTCTCAGCGCAGAGGCATCGTTTTGAGGACTGTCTCAAACTCGGAGGCGCACAGTGAGTTTTCCGATGCTCTTTATTCTCTCCATGGGGGTCTTAATCACTGAAAAACGATGGTTCCCTTGTCGAGCAAACCGCTTTCTCTGCGAGTTTAAAGCACCGCTCCCTCCCGTAAACAGTAGACTGTGCAGATCCCTGGGGGAGAGTAAACTAACGCAGCTGCTTTGGCGTGGCAGCCAACAGAGCACTGTGTCCATTACTATCTGGGCTTCAGTCATTGCCAGCGGCGAGTTCTCTTGCCCAGTCCACACCACCGGCACTTTACTCCCTATCAGTATGTGGCCAAACATAAACCACATTGCTTCCCACTGTCGGTCCACTCTTTCCATGATGGGCACTGGCTCAGTGTCTGAGTCTCGTTTTTGGCGGATATGTTTAGTCAATTGCTGGCAGTAGAGCCCCACGTGTGACACTGCTGAAGGAATGTTTCCTAAGTAAGAGTATTACTTATTCACTCTGTAAGTCTAATAGAGACTCTTGTGTTTTATTTAATAATCTGAGACAGGTTTCAAACAATCAGATGTACTAAGGCAAAATGCATGTACATGTGAATGAAATACAGTTTCTTGAATTTTGAAGACAGCTTAGTATAATGTGATGTTTATTGCACACTTTACATGTGATGACGCAGAAAAAGAAGGTCCGACATATATTCATACATACCGTGTAATCAATACATATAATGAAGTGTGATTTTAGTAAAGAAAATAATGTACGAGGGAAATTGTGCCCTCGGGGTAGTTCGCCATCATTGTAAACGAGCTTTATTAATCATGAAGTATTGAAAATGTAGTAACCCGTCATAATCGCAAATGTATGCCATGATTTCTTGTTTGAAAACTGTTTTGCTTAGCTTAAATTTAGTACAGGCTTTGGCCTAGTTGCCTGGTTTCAAATTCTAACTGCGTGTTTTTTTTTTCCTTGAACTAATGAAACATATATTCTTGCTTGAAGTTGTATTTTTCCAGTAGAGCTGACTGGTACACTTATCTCCAAGGTTTCGTGCTAGGCCGGTTTCATCCCCTTTGATACAAGGTTAGTCTCTGCAGGTGCGGACAATGAAGGTACAGATAGTAAAATAATTGGCAAACCATGTTACAATTTGTGTTCCAAGGCTCCAAGGACAGTGTATGCATAAATGAGCGCTGGTAAAAGACAATTTTTGATTGGACAATTTGAAGCCAACCTATGAACCCTCCAATGGAAGACCCTGCAGAATTTGGAATGTTTCTTACTTAAACCCACCGGACAAAGAGAAGTCAGCCATTTTCCTCGATGCCAGTTTGAAGCCTGATGCCAGACTCCATTTTGGACGACACCCTGATGCCCTTTTCTCTATCTGAGAGAAAGAGACTTTAAGAATTCTCACCCTAGAGACTTTAACTTTGATTTGCCCCCGTCTTGCCCATTCAGTAACTTTGCCCCATTCTCCTTGCCGCTGCAAGGAAGCTTGCCCTTAACTTTGCCCCTTTGAAATTTGCCCCATGCCGATCAACCGGTACCTGAAGGACGAAGACTTTTCTTGAATGCTGATTGTATTTGGTAAATATGAAAGGATAAATGTATTATGCATTGTGTTTTTCCTTTTAGGTACCAACTGCTATTTTGATAGGGTCCTAGCTAGGAGTTTTCCAAATTTGTGTTGACTAAATTCGTTTTGCATGAAGTCCCACATGCCAATGCTAATTAGAGGTTAGTCGAGGTACTCATTCGATGTATCATGCTAATTTGAAATCTTGTTATGCTGACCAATGTATGCAATTAGTCAAATACAGTTAGTCATATTGGTGATTTGCATTGCGATAACAGAGTGTATCATTATTCAGATTTTGCGTAGATTACGTTTCTTCCGCCGTTATGGACAGCTAGTAATGTTCATATACATATATCAATTGGTTTTGAGACATATATATATCGTGCTAGCTTTGTTAATATAGGGAAATAAATTCACTAACTTTTAATAAACTGGTGTGGTTATTCATGACTGAAAGGTCATGGTGCGTCGAAATACCAACTGTTATTGATTTCTGATGTGCTATATTGATCTATTAATTGAGTATTGATTACCGATTACAATAGTTATTGATTATTGATCTGAGTGACTCGATTATTTGAGGATGAGGAGAGCCCGACTCGATTAAAAGATTCACCGACCTCCAACGTGTCCAGGTACAGGTAATTTATAAGGGCTGGACGCGTTATCACATGTCAAATATTTTCAGGGCTCGGCCCATGCAGGGGCAGAGACAGGCAGCTATAAATTACCACAATTTCCCATTGCACAAAGATGGAACCCCACCAAAAGCCAAATGCAGTAGATTCGGTAGACACCTCTCTTCCCTGGATGCTGCCAAATAAATATAGAGAAGAAGTATCAGTGATTCTTTTTCGCACATTTATAAAAGCGAGCCATCCCTTTAAGGGAATGTTCTGATGGTTCACATAGTGGTGCTGGTGGGGAGGCAGTAGCTAGTTTGCAGCATGTGCATGTGAAAGAGGCTAAAGACCAAAACATTATTATTACTTATTACTTCTGGTTCGGTTGACAAGGGCAACAGAATACAGCACCCAGTTTGAAAAGCTATTATGGAAGGATATAATTTGATGGCATCAATGTTAATGTGCTTCTTGCCCGGACTCTTAGAGTGCCAGGACCCACAGATCCCTAATGTTGCTAGAGCTTAGTATCCTTAGTAGTACACAGAACCTTGGTAATGTCTTGGGTGACAATATTTCAAAGCTGCCTTACAAACAGATGCCGAAAGCATTCTGCAATTGTTTAAACCACGTCTTGTCCTGCTGCCTCTTGATGCTCTCTCAGGCCGCGGACCACCCCTGTCTCTCTCCGGTTGCTTCCTCCCATCTCCCTCCACTACTTCTGACTCTGGGACAGCACCTCCCCCCACCCTTCCACCGCCTGGGCAGTACTCACAGTACATTACCAGTCAGATGCAGTGCAGAGAGAGCTGTGCGTTCAGGTAAGATAATTAAAAACCTTACTCCTTCCACTGCAATTGGCACACTTAAATAACTGTTGGGCATATTTAATGCACTAAGGTATGGGGTGAACTTTCATGTTTTAAATCTCCCAAGACTTGACATTCAGAAAAGCTTTCTATATCTTCTTCCTTTCTCTCAAAATTATTAATTAAAAATAGCTTTAAAATGTTCCATTTGGTGCTATTTTTATCAAACTTTTCTCAGTGGTATGACCACTCTAAACTGCCCTTATGTTAGTCAGGCTCACATGCTTGCTGTGTAAAAGTCTTCCCCAACCTTTACACCCCACTACTTTAAATGTCACCAGTTGCCACTGCTTATTAGACCATCTCCTTCCCCAGATGTGCCCAGGCCCCTTTGACCATTGACCTCCTTAAAGAATCAAAGAGCTCCTACTAAATTGTGTCAAGAGCCTGGCTCTTACTTCCCTCAATGTGTGCCCCACTGTGCACTATCTACCTGGAGGAATCCTCGACCGTTGCCTGCTCTATTAGCCATCACTGGGTCTCCCAAATGGAAGCCTGTGTCTTTCATGTGTTGTAGGACTCTCACCATAGAGATGAGACTGCTGGTTTTGGGTGGCAGCTCCACCACGTGTGGGGGACTGAACCAATCCCACCCTGTTTGACAGCTGTTGGCCTAACCCTTTCGGCTAGCTAGCAGCACCAGACCCAAACCTAGAAAGTAAAGGTGATTTGTGGCAGCCTAATGGATGGCCTCTGCCTCCTCAGGGAAGTTGTGGTAGAATGGATCTTACCCCTTTCTCTCATTAGTACACGGTCTCATACTTGCAAGACAGACAGAGAAATGCAAGACCGGTTTCAACATATTTTATTGAAGCAACAGCGTTCTAAGTAATAAAGCATGAGCTGCAATTATTAAGAAAATGAAACACAATACAATTATACTTGTGACCACAAGTGTGAAACAAATAAAAAGTGCCAGCATCCTCTCACACTGGTGAATCTAAATCCCTACCCACACTTCTAGCTACTGCCTGAGAGCACAGCAGTGATAGCCCTTGCCTGCCCGTGCTAGTCTCTGAAAGGAAGTCCCAGCCCGAACCTGAACAATAAGCAGGGGTTGTTTGCCTGTTGTCTGCTGGCAGTTGTCCCAGGTGGCTGGAGCAAAGAGGCCAAGTTCAGCAGAGCTGCGATGACACAGTACAGCATTAGATGGATGGCTGGAATATAACCTCCAACCTAATTGTGCAAGCATGGTGTTTTTATAATAAAACGTGTTGTTTTCTATGAACTGGCATTGCATGAAGATACGTCTTTTCTGTATAGGGTAGACTAGTACTCTTGGACAGGCAATACTTGGTAGAATATCATATACAGATCTGAGCAAAGCACAAGATGAGAATGTCGAACAGAAGGAACTAATAACAATCCTGTGTGGAAAGACAACAGATAAAAAATAATGAAACATCACCGCTAAATATTTTTTATTTAGTATTTCTTGCGTTTATACAATCATTTTTATCACATATAATGTCACAATTTTCAAATGACTTTCCAGTCACTGAGCAGGTCCTTTGTCTCCACAGACTAACCGCTTCCCACAGGCTGCAGTGACACAGGATAATGAGAGCTGCAGCTAGAGCCAGGTCACCATGCAGCCAGGTCATAAATCTGCCTCCAAGTTCGCATCACCTCATGTTGCTACCTTGTGATCCTTTAGCGGGATTCACATGGAAACAGACAGAACGTCACTCCTTTTCTCCACAGCACACAGTTCGGCTGCTCATTCAGGCCCTGATTTATACTTTTTGGTGCAAAACTGCACCAACACAGTTTTGCAAAAAAAAGTTTAGCACCGGCTTGCACCATTTCTGAGCACTAGCCGGGCACCGTATTTGTGGAATGGTGCAAGCTGGTGCAAAGGGTAGGCTAGCGTAAAAAAAAAATGACGTTAGCCGGGTGGGGCACGCGGTATGAAAGAAGGGGGTTTTGCAAAAAATGACGTTAAGCAGGTTGGAGTAAAAAAAAAATGACTCTAACCAGTCTAGCGTCAATTTCTGACGTAAAACCATCTATACCACATAGCTCCTGTCTTAGAAAAGACCAGGGTCCCCTGGGCATGGCCTTTTCACCCAGTGATATGTAGGGGGGCCCACTTCAGGGCCCCCAATGGCACTTAAAAAAAATACTTACCTGTACTTACCTATACTTACCGGGGATGGGGTCCCCCATCCTCCGATGTCCCTCTGGTGTGGTTGGGGGTGTCCCTGGGGCCTGGGAAGGGGACCTATGGGCTTATTCCATGTTGTTCCACCATGGAAAGAGGCCCACAGGTACCCTAATACCTGCCCTGTCCCAGGCTTTATATAATTGTGCAAAGCAAGATTTGCACCATTATTTGCCCCTCCTCCCCCGTGCATGATTTTAGAACGGAGGGATAAATATGGCGCTAAGGCCATAGAGTCAATTTTTTGCACGGGAACGCCTACTTGGCATCTCATTGACACAAAGTAGGTTTCCACGTCCAAAAAATGACTTTAACTCCATAAATGTGGTGCTAGACGGGTCTAGCGTCAAAGTATAAAAATTTAGTTTGTTTTGCACTGAATTTGCATATAAAAAATTACGCAAAAAAATGACGCTGTCATTTTATTGACACAAAAGCGGCGCAAACTTCCATAATACAATTGTGTTTTCTGTTTGAGCCGCTTTTGCGTAAAAAAATTACACAAATGCGGTGCAGAAAAGTGTAAATATGGGCATAAGTACGTTCAAAATGGCACTTCCTCCTTGAATACATTTTGTAAACTTTCTTGACTAATTAACTTGGCTGTAGCATTAGAGCCTTTACTAGTAATTATGGAATTGACCACATGTTCATTAGTTATCAATAAAGCCAGTGTGCCTTCCTTGCATCTATGCCTGGGAAATCTAACAAATACATTGTTTCCACTGCACAGATTATTGGCTACTGTTTTACGTTGCTATGAGCCATAATACTAAAAAACCTCCTAAAGCGAGGCCATTTTAGTCGGTATCCATGTTTAAAATATAAAGAGCGAAAATAATCCCAGGCTGCTAGGCACCAATAGATCATCGTAAGTAAACCTGCCCATACTAAAGTCCAGAATGTCCAAGGAGTTCAGAAAACATCTTGACGCTCGAAATGTTCCTGTTTTTGAAACATGGGCGTGTTAGTGAAAGTTTCGAAGGGATGTTTTCAGGTTCAGCAATGTGGCACAAGTGTTTTGACTATGGAAAAAAGACCACCACAGCACTTCCTAGCATAATAGCCTACAGAAACTGCAGTATTTGCTAACCCTTTCCTCTCGTGATGCAGAAGCAGCATATTGAAGCACACATGAAGGCAACATTAATTTACTGTACAGGGAGTGCAGAATTATTAGGCAAATGAGTATTTTGACCACATCATCCTCTTCATGCATGTTGTCTTACTCCAAGCTGTATAGGCTCGAAAGCCTACTACCAATTAAGCATATTAGGTGATGTGCATCTCTGTAATGAGAAGGGGTGTGGTCTAATGACATCAACACCCTATATCAGGTGAGCATAATTATTAGGCAACTTCCTTTCCTTTGGCAAAATGGGTCAAAAGAAGGACTTGACAGGCTCAGAAAAGTCAAAAATAGAGAGATATCTTGCAGAGGGATGCAGCACTCTTAAAATTGCAAAGCTTCTGAAGCGTGATCATCGAACAATCAAGCGTTTCATTCAAAATAGTCAACAGGGTCGCAAGAAGCGTGTGGAAAAACCAAGGCGCAAAATAACTGCCCATGAACTGAGAAAAGTCAAGCGTGCAGCTGCCACGATGCCACTTGCCACCAGTTTGGCCATATTTCAGAGCTGCAACATCACTGGAGTGCCCAAAAGCACAAGGTGTGCAATACTCAGAGACATGGCCAAGGTAAGAAAGGCTGAAAGACGACCACCACTGAACAAGACACACAAGCTGAAACATCAAGACTGGGCCAAGAAATATCTCAAGACTGATTTTTCTAAGGTTTTATGGACTGTTGAAATGAGAGTGAGTCTTGATGGGCCAGATGGATGGGCCCGTGGCTGGATTGGTAAAGGGCAGAGAGCTCCAGTCCGACTCAGATGCCAGCAAGGTGGAGGTGGAGTACTGGTTTGGGCTGGTATCATCAAAGATGAGCTTGTGGGGCCTTTTCGGGTTGAGGATGGAGTCAAGCTCAACTCCCAGTCCTACTGCCAGTTCCTGGAAGACACCTTCTTCAAGCAGTGGTACAGGAAGAAGTCTGCATCCTTCAAGAAAAACATGATTTTCATGCAGGACAATGCTCCATCACACGCGTCCAAGTACTCCACAGCGTGGCTGGCAAGAAAGGGTATAAAAGAAGGAAATCTAATGACATGGCCTCCTTGTTCACCTGATCTGAACCCCATTGAGAACCTGTGGTCCATCATCAAATGTGAGATTTACAAGGAGGGAAAACAGTACACCTCTCTGAACAGTGTCTGGGAGGCTGTGGTTGCTGCTGCATGCAATGTTGATGGTGAACAGATCAAAACACTGACAGAATCCATGGATGGCAGGCTTTTGAGTGTCCTTGCAAAGAAAGGTGGCTATATTGGTCACTGATTTGTTTTTGTTTTGTTTTTGAATGTCAGAAATGTATATTTGTGAATGTTGAGATGTTATATTGGTTTCACTGGTAATAATAAATAATTGAAATGGGTATATATTTGTTTTTTGTTAAGTTGCCTAATAATTATGCACAGTAATAGTCACCTGCACACACAGATATCCCCCTAACATAGCTAAAACTAAAAACAAACTAAAAACTACTTCCAAAAATATTCAGCTTAGATATTTATGAGTTTTTTGGGTTCATTGAGAACATGGTTGTTGTTCAATAATATAATTAATCCTCAAAAATACAACTTGCCTAATAATTCTGCACTCCCTGTATTTTATGAACATTATTTATTTGTTTTGTAAAGTGCTGTATTGGGATGAATTGTCACTTGTCCGTGTTTATGACATTGCAGGCAGCAGGTCTTGGTGATTACTTGTCCCTATCCAAGGTGGAACAGTGACCATAGTGGCAAGTTACGAAGGGAAAGGGAATAAACGTGTCTCTGAGGCGCACTGCACAGAGGTGAGGCCTGTCTTATTGGAAAGGGGTGAGGGGCGAGTTGGCAATCCAAATGGATGGTTTCGATGACTTCTCAGAAGAGCCTTGTTTCAAACATTTATTTTGCATGTTAGGTTGACTTCTAAAATGTGAGCATAGAACATTCCTCAGCTGAGGTTCTACCAAGAGGATAGACTTCCCATTGTGGGTGTTTCAGCTAAATCTGGCCTGAGTAAGTAGATGAGAATGTCTGGTTCTCAGAGTGAATTAGGAATGTAGTTTTGAAATTACGCCTAAAGACGTTCTGGATTGAGTCTTGACTGAGTTTTGAATACGATGCAGATATGTTTTTTTATTTAATTCTCTGTGCCACAAGAGTCCAATGCAGTTCTAAAATGGCTAGTGTGATACAAGTTTGTTTTTTGTAGTGGAAGCAGAGTCTAGTTACTTGATTTTGCAGTCTGTGGTGGTTCAGTATCTCGTTCTTTATGGCACCCTCATAAACCAATTTACAGAAGCCTAGCATTAACAATTCCAAGACATGCTTCAATTCCATGTCGTGAAGCATCTTTAGAAGCTCCAGGATCTTTGTCAAAAGCATCAGATGAAAATTGATATTTTTCATATCCCATTATAATATGATGAAGAATTAAAGAATTATAAAGGATGTTTTAATTCCCTGTAACCCTGCCTTCAGCAAGGAGAAACTTGCAATCTCGTTCCTCAAACCTGTACTTGACAAACTCCCTGTTTCATGTTGGACCTTCCATCCCTCTTTTCCTCTTCTTTGCTTCCTCTCCTGGCCTGTCCTAGCTTTTGTATCATCTCTTGCAAAGACTGTGCAACTGTCCCTCATTTTGTTGACCATTTCAAAGGCTTCTTGACCATTCATTTTCACTCTATCAGCTATCTGATTAAAATGGGTGCGTCATTTCAACACCTGCTCTGAGCAGGTGTTAAAAATTATGGAAAAAATGGTGCAGTGAATTTTGTAAATTCACTGCACCATTTTTTCAGGCCTCCCTGCGTTCTAATGCCCCCTCTTGCATACATTATTCCTGGCTCAGACATAATTCTTGCCATTCTAACCCAAGACATTGCAGTCAAATGCATTGTCCTGTCTAAAGGCATTTCATCAGCTTCAATTGCTACTAAGCACTTTAGAAATTCTTCGTTCCATCTTTGCAAATGGATTAGATAGAGAAATTTTTGTGGAGATTCAAATTGCATTTTGTAGGAAAATATGAAGCTAAGGGCGAAAATGTAGGACTGCAGTTAAAAGTAATAGTAATGGTGGATTATGTGAACATTGATGAAATCATGAGAGAAGCATTGAATGTTTGGCAGAACTGAATGAATGCATGCATATTTCAGTGATGATTTGCAATGCTGACTTAGAGAAATGTTAAGTCTATTGAATTGGCGTGTGTATCAAAGTAGACAACACACCATGGTTTAAGAAATGTAGGGGCATTTTTATGAATGGGGTTGCGTTGATCTTGCAACACACAACAAGGTGCATGTGCAACACAAGCCCAAATGCAATTTTTCAAGGCATGACAGACCACCTTGCATGGTCCTGAGTAGTTTGATAAATCTGAAGTAATACAACACAGTGCAAATCACTACATTGCTTTACTCTGCCCCAGGGAGGAATTTCATGGATGTTGTGTGGGTGTTCCAACGCACCATCAATTGTTTCTGATGCATTCTCAGATTTAGAAGAAGTGGTAAACCTCAGAATGTGCCACAATCCTGCATCTTCCCAGGTGAAGCGTGACAAGGAGAAGTATCTTTATTTGTCCTTGTTTGTTCCTCTTTCTCTGTGTGCTGCATTCTGCTGCACACATAAAAAGAGGAATATGCCTCAGGGGATTGTTTTTGTGCAGGAATGTGCCCCTTGCTGTGCAAAAAGAACCCTCATTACAATGTGAGCACCCTAGCACCATGGTGCAAGGCAGCGCTTAATTTGTAAATCAATAAGAGCCGGTGCCCAAAGCCCTCCTCTTAAACACGCAGTTGCTGCATTTAAATACGTGAGCATAGAATCCTGAAGCCATCTCGGGCTTCTTCAATCCTTTTAAAGCCATTAGCTGTCCCTTCAGCTCACTCTTGCAGCTTTCTACCTTTGTGACGCTTTTTCATTTTCTCTTTCTCCGTCTTTCCCATATGTGTCTTTCGCTCACTGTAAATGCTTGAGGCAGAAGAATAAGCGCTGACCCTCAAAAATAAGTGCTGGGTGCTCAGCACCGGAAACAATAAGCACAAATTAAGCACTGGTGCAAGGGTGCCTGCATTGGTGCTAGGCAGCCAAAAAGTGCCAGTGGAGGGACAAAGGCAGGAATGCACTGTATTATTTTAAAGATGGCGCATTCCTGCCATTTCCCTGTCCCACAAGGCAGCAAGATGCCTAGCTGTGCTGCAGTGCACTGCATGACTTTGTGAGAAATGTGGCCCGTGATTTTGCCATAAATATAGCCCATAGTATTTAAATAGTAATGCAGACATTTCTTCATTCCTCGGTACACATCGCGGATGATGTGCAATATGTAAATATAGCAATAGGCAACACACTCGAAGTGTTTGGGCATTGTGGAGTGAGCAGGCCACTTCAAAATGCCCATTGCTTTCAAAAGAAAAATGTGTTCAAGGATTAAGGGAGGCCCTCCACCCATCTGCGATATACAAACTCTTGAGGAAAACTCCCCCCTTGCATTTCAGCAGGTAAAACAGAAGAAGAAATTATGCTCACGAAGGAACCTCCTGTTCAAGCCATCATGATCAGAAGAGCTGCTTGAGGTCTTTGTACAGGATAACAAAGGGTCTGTCGAGCACAGGAATGTTCCTCAGAGAAGTCAAAGAACAATACACTTGGTATACCAGGAGCTCCAGTGGACAGTACAAGAGTTAACAGTGCTCCTCATGCAATGTGTCATGATGTTCCCAGCATGGACAGCCAACAGTACCTTAAGGGTAATGCCCCAAAGAAGAGGAAGTGTCATGCTGCTGCTGTGGCCACCGCCCATCAGCCATTCCTTGAAGACTGTGCCTCAGACAGGAAGGCACAGTGAGTGCTAGGAGATTCAAGGCTACCTCAGTGGACAACCTCATTCTTCCACCTGACTTATCCATCGGCAGTCGGCTCGCTGGTGAGATTCTCCCAATCAGCCCTCCTCTCCATGGGGTAGGTGAAACATGCAGCATTTCATCCTGGCTGACCTTCTCCTTCACAGGGTCCCTCTTGGAGCGCCATCTGGAATGCACTAACTGCTAGGCGCTTTCTATGTCAGCTGCTCCATGGTTACTGGTGGGGTTCACCCTTCCCTCTGGCAAACTAAGAGCCTCATTTGCAAGGCCTTTGCCATCCTCGTTGCGTCATTTCTTTTTGCACAGTGGCGCAAGCAGTGCTCTACACTGCTCCACATTTACAAACTGACGCCTTGGGCCCAATGTGTCAGTTTATAAAGCCTTGCATCACATTATTCCTTCATCAGGTATAATGTAGGTAAGGTAGGCATTCCCATGGGAAAAGCCACGCAAAACTTGCGCAGTGAAATTTACAACATTTCACCATGCCATTCTGTGACTTCACTAAAGCAGGCGAAAAACTGACACAGAGCTGTCTTAAATGGGGCCCTCCTGGATTGCTAGAGTAGCATCATTTGTTGGATGCTAGTCTAGCAATGCATGAGTTTAGTGCCACAGATGCGATAGAATTTCTGATGCATGTGTGAAAAAGTGTGCCATGAGCTCTTTATTGTAAAAACAGTGCATCAATGATGTTGTTACAGGATGGTAGGGCAGCGCAAGAAATCTGATGCATCAGAGCCCAGGTGCCAGCTTCTTGTAAATGAGGCCCCAAGTCTGTGAAAATCAAACCAACCAGGCTCAGAAGCAGAGCAAGAGACCTCTGCATGTGTCAGAACTTGAGAGGAAATGAGCCTGGAGGAGGAACGGAGGCTATATGAGTGCACATAGTGGTGAGATACTGCAGGATGGAGCTGAAAGAAATCTACAGGATGAGATGAGTACATCAGGACCAACTCACACCACGTGTAGTAACAAAGTATACAAAGCAGAAAGAAGCATAGATTTCTTAGGTACATAATACAGCACTTCATGAAGAACTGACATCCCAGCAGCTGTTACTAACTGAACCATGGAATGTCCAGCAGACAGAGTTCTCAGTGGGCAGCCTAAGGAGGAGGCGAGGAGGGGGATGGCAGGAGAAAGGAAGAGGGCATATGATAACAACTTCACAATACAATGAATATCATGAATATAACACGAACAGTGGAGAATTCAATGGGCGTGTCGGATCACAAATTGAAACCGATCATTTTCTGCTTAATAAAAGGTACTGCAGAGCTCAGAGAATGCTTGCAAGCTCATCATTAACTCCCTCAGGTACCATAAGAAAGGAAGCACTTCAAGCGTTTCATTACAATTTCACATGATTACAGCTTATTCTCACCAATGAGTTTACAAGTCCACATATCGTTATTTTCTCTAAAAAGTAGCATCATTTATTTGAGATGCTGCTCTTAGCAGTTTAGTTATGAAGCGTTTGTGTGTGTGTGTGTGCCTGTGTGTGTGCGCCTGTGAATGTGACTGATAAACACAACATTAACATAATCAAGATGTCTTATTGAACGACCGGCCATGATGTATACTGTATATAGTGCTGTAACCAAGATGATTCCATACTGTACCTTTGTTTGAAAGGCCCACTGTTAATTGACATGACATTTGTCTTTCCTAGCCGAATGAAGAAAAACAGACAAACATAGCCATTATAATAGCACCCCAACCGCTGATGGAGCTCTCTTCAGTTTTAGAGAGAGAAGGAGGACAGTCTCTAATAAGAGGAGAACGATTTGCTCTCAGAAGCGTCAAACATCAGATAAACAGACTTTACATTGTCAATAAATCCCTATTCCATATAAAGAATGAGGTAAGCAGAATTAATGAACAAGAACATAACCAAAATGGCACAGCGTAAATGTGATTAAATTCAAAGAAATACTGTTCAATACTTTTAAGAAAGGGTTTGACATTTAAATAAGCCTTGGGACCTAATAAAGAGTTTGTTGGTAACTGTTGATGGTCTGCTGGTGAACTCCCCTCCAAATATAGGCCCATATTTAAGAAAAAGTGGCACATCAGCTATGATGCGCCACTTTTCTTGCGCCCCTTACCAGCACCTAACGACCAAAAGTTTTGACGTTTTTGTGGCACTTTGCTGCACTAGGGCCAAAAATCTTGACGCTTGTGCAGCAAAGTGCAAGGAGGCCCATAGGTTACTGTGGGAGCGTCATTTTAACGTCTGCTCTGAGCAGGCATTAAAAATAATGCCAAAAATGTGCAATGAAATCTTTTAAATTTCACTGCTCCATTTTTTTGGGCCTCCTAGTGCCGGAACGCCTCCTTTGCATACAGTGTGCCTGCCACAGGCATAATGTGGCGCAAGGGGTTACAAAGTGTTGCAATGCATACATTGCACCACTTTGTAAATATAGCACAGTAAAAAAGCCACTTCAGCGCCGTCTTAGCATAAAAAAATGATGCTATGGTGGCGCTAGGAGCTCTTAAATATGCCCTTCAAGCACTGGATTTTTTTCCACCAATTTCCTAAATGACATTGGCATAAATGTGAAAAACATTTAAAAGGAATACACCACCGAAAACTGCTCCATGTGCAGTTTAATGTTAATTCCCACAAATTGTGTTGGACCCATAGTTATGGCCTTGACAATTTGCAAGGAATGAAGTACTCCAAGGCAGATGGGCCAGTACTGGTGCCTCTCTAGTGTATGCCGTGGGGGGGCTCTATCACATGAGTCTGAAAAGAGACAGTGCAGGGTTAAAGGGCTAAGGCGGTCATTCCGACCCTGGCGGTCAAGGGCATTCTGACCGCGGCGGTACAGCCGCGGTCAGAAACGGAAAACTGGCGGTGTACCGCCGGTTTTCCGCAGCCCTGGGGAATCCTCCATGGCGGCGCAGCTTGCTGCGCCGCCATGGGGATTCCGACCACCATACCGCCATCCTGTTCCTGGCGGTTTTGGCCGCCAGGAACAGGATGGCGGTATGGGGTGTCGTGGGGCCCCTGGGGGCCCCTGCAGTGCCCATGCCAATGGCATGGGCACTGCAGGGGCCCCCGTACCAGGGCCCCACCAAGATTTTCAGTGTCTGCCATGCAGACACTGAAAATCGCGACGGGTGCAACTGCACCCGTCGCACCCCTTCCACTCCGCCGGCTCCATTCGGAGCCGGCATCCTTGTGGAAGGGTGTTTCCCGCTGGGCTGGCGGGCGGCCTTCTGGCGGTCGCCCGCCAGCCCAGCGGGAAACCCAGAATACCCGCGGCGGTCTTATGACCGCGCAGTGGTATTCTGGCGGCTCCCGCCGGCCCTGCGGTTACCGCGGCCGGCGGGAGTCAGAATGACCCCCTAAATGAGGAGGTAGCACAATGACGGTGGTTGAATGATGTAAAAGTAGTGAAATGTGTATTTCATCACAGATGTACCTCATTCATTTGGTTTGGTCAAAAATGCAAACCTTTCACAACGAGGGGATAATAAACCATGTTTATTATCTCCTTGTTGTGAAAGGGGCAGGGCATCTTTGATGACGAGCAGTGAGGGGGAGTGCACAGCACTCCCCCTCAGAACGCATGTGTGTTTGGCCGGCCGTCTCGGTGTGTTTGGCAGTTGCCGGGCTGGAGAGAGCCTGCACAGGCTCCCAGTCTGCCTGGGAGCACCCTGGCTGGGCACTCCCAGCCAATCCTGACGCTGCTCTGAGCAGCGCCAGGATTGGCAGCAGGGCAGGCTAGGGGTCTGTGCCTGCCTGCAGCCAGCAGAGGAGAAGAGTGGGGTGCGGTGGCGAGAAGGTAAGTTTTTATTTATTTATTTAAAAAAAAAATTAATTGAGTTTGCCTGGGGAGGCATATCATTTTGACACATTCCCAGGTATACCATTAATGGTTAATCTGAAAATGTGCCAAAATATATGAGTGGAATGTTTGGGAACACCCACGCTCCACCCAAGGAACGCCACCCTGGGGTAATTTGTGCTGTCTTGCGTTACTCTAAATTTATCAAGCCATGCAGGGCCATGCAAGGTGCCCTTTTGTGTCTTGACAAGTCTCACTTAGGTTTTGTGTCGCCTTTGCACCTCTTTGGGTGGCGCAAGGGAGATGCAAATCCTTGATAAATTTGGGACAACAATGCATACCAAGACAGCCTTTTGTAATAAATTATCCCTTCCCCAAAATGCATATCTGTAGAATACCTATAAAAGACACCTGACAACATAGTATTATCATAATAACTATAGATTCACCACTCGCAAAACTGGTACCAAAGGAGATAGAAAGCAAAGCATGTGCTATTACAGGAAAAGGCTGGTAAAATAATAAGGGCCCTACTAGCAGTTAAATTAAAAAAGACTGAGAAAATCCAAGGGTAAAGCCAAATAAATTCAAATCAGTCACTACTCGCTGGATTCATCTGACAGAACAGGGGAGGTCTGGTGATGGTGAATTAAGGGCTATGAGACAAGCTAGTTATTAGCAAATGGTCAACATGTGAGTGTGCTGGCCAAGTCTCAGCGAGTGGGAGGTCTGGGTGAAACTCTGACAATTCGTTATCACTGGAGTTTGGGATGTCTAAAACTAGGACAGATGGGCTATCGGATCCTAGATGGCACCCATGCTCTCTCTCCAGGAACATTCTGAAAGCACAGCCAGACCTCTTAGCTAATAGGCAGACGCAAGTTATCAGGATTATAGTTCGCACATTGAAGTAACAATGATCAACATTCGTACAATTATATTCCGTTTAAAGAAATCATTTGATTAGGCTTACACATAAAACCGATAGAAAAATCCAACAGGGACCAGTAAACGTCTTGTTAGCCACATAAAAAGGACATTTCAGGTAGACATAAAAACATTAGACACTTAAGTAAAGCTGCACAGGAAGAGACAATGAATATATCCTTTGAAGAATGTTGCCTAAATGACTATTGAGCTGATTTATAATTTTGATCGTGGAGTGACGGAATGGGTCATTCCATCAAAGTATCTTCGGCCATAACGCTAGAAGGTACCCTGGGGAAGTGGAGATAGCCGGTGAAAAGTAGGTGTACATTGTCACTACCCACATCTTGTGAATATTCAACCCCTGAAGTGTCGAGGCTCACGTTCCCCCGAGCCCGAAGTTCTGAGCCCTTTCTGTTTTCTTTTTATATTTGGGTTCAGTTCATACTTGAACTGTCAGGACTTCCTTTCACACTAATTATGCATGCCAAATTGTTGCCCTTTTCTCCCACATATTGAGGATTCTATAGTTATCAGAGGCTTGTGGATTCCCCAAGAACCAAGAAAATAGCTAATATGTCATAAATTTAGCTTTTTTGGAAAAATGTGAAAATGCATGGAGGAACAGTGCTGGACAGAAAGTGCGCTATGGATGTAGACTGAGTTAGTGTTCCAATTACATGGAAGACAATGGGTTCTATTTTGGAAAGCAAAAGCCTGCCTAGTGAAAACATGAGAAGGAGAGGAATCTTTCTAGACAGATTTGTGTATTGCCGCATTCCTTTGAGCTGGGTGGGGACACACTGGAGGAAAAGCAAAGAGACTTCCTTTTCACTTTGAAAGACTTCTCTATGATCCAGTGATAGAACACACAGAAGGGTCCTGGACAGATCTCAGAAAGGGAGATAGGGCTGATAAGGGAATCATAAGGAGTAGGATTGGGGGTCTGGGATAAACCTTTTGATGCACATATCACTGTAATTGACATCCTGGTGTGACCCCTGGTCACTCTCATGAATTGTGTTGTGGGCAATCAGCTTTTGAGTCATGCCTGCTGTGGCAGACTTCTTTCATGGCAAAAGAAGAAAAGGAGAAATGCCTACTATAAAAGAAGCAGGACCCCAACATAAAACATCAAAGACTCAGACCCTAAATCACATTTGGTGTTTGGAAAAGGACTATAAGAAGGGGAGGTTGAGTCCCAAATAAATTGTCACCGACCAAGTAGCTAGATGTGCGGTGTGAGAAGGGGAAGCTCTGCAAGACTTCTGCCTGTGTCCAGGACTGGAGGTCAAGGTCTGCTAGTTTCCCTGGTGGGTGTGGGGGCATACTCCAGAGAAACTAATATTGCCTGCCCTGAAGCGAAGAGCACCAGGACCTGCCTGCTTGCCAAGACCAGTGTGCCTGTGAGGAATAGGAGAGCGTTGGAGGGAGCAAGGTCCGGTGGGGAGCCTTACCATGAGGACTCCCTTTGCGAGGTGTGAAGAATCAGCTGTGCACCGATCGGGCCATAGCCCATTTGCAGGTTTGTTTTCTGCGACCCCCATATGCTCGGAGAGGGGGGCCATAGACTGAACCATATGCTGAGCACTGTGCAAGTCTTGCTAAGCCCATACCACTGTGCTGAAGTGACCCTGTATGCCAGAGGGGGCCATCGGTAAAATTAATACTTCATGGAGGGCTAAGACTTGGGATCTTCTGGCCCCAGGGAGCATGTATTGGAAGAGCCTGCACCTGGATAACCACGTATTGCAGCAACCCCTTATACCAGGAGGGGCTGCTGGTACCAACGCTGCTAAAGGATTTGGGGAACCACTCAAAGGATAGTCTGAGGCTACAATCAGTGGGTTGGACCCGCACTACAGGGGAACTGCCCCAGACTCTCCACTGAAAACTGCCTGAGATACTGTGGCTCCAGTCGAAAGCTGAAGAAAGGCCCCAGCCTTGATGGACAAAGTCAACCTACTGTGCATTCATGCGCTGGAATCTGCTCCAACATCTGAGAGACCTGCAGCAGTGCCTTCAGGAGAGAGTGCCTATACCACTGGTTCCTGCCACATGAGCTTTGAGCAGTCTGACTTCTCCAAACTGAGCAGGTCTCGTAAGTGCATGTTGAGGGCACCCACTGCATCGATGACCTCATCCATGCTGAGAGAACAGGTAAGACATGAACTGGGTCAGTTGGACTCAAGGGAACTCGCTGCTAATGGTGCATGTCCCCCATATATGCTTTTGACTAAATTCCTAAAGAGTCAAAGGGAGAACTCTTGAGTACAGCCTAATAGTTTGCATTCCCTAGATATGGCCACCAGTGAATGGTGAATAACCCCGAACACATTACACAAAGGAGTGTGGGATAGGGATTTGCTTGACAGCAACTAGAGCCCCAACCTCAAGGGGGATTGTGTTGTTGCTTCTGAATGTCATACTTGTTTGCAGGTGTAGGGTTAGAAATAAAATACTATTTTTCAAATAAAAGCACATATTTGACTGGACATTGATTTATTCTTCATACTGTTTACATTTTGAGTTATGAGTTGTGTTCACTGACCTGTATCTACAACCCTCTTACCCCCTGCGGGAGTCTTGACTGCTTTTCCACAGCTACCACTGAGAGTCAAGTGCAGAAGTGCTACTTTGCCCAGTTGAGCAGGTTCCACATTAGGTCAGGCACCAGGGACCTCAGGAGTAAAAGGCCTCAACCTCCACAGTTGGGTCCAGTAACCCCTCCAAGACCCATAGCCCTGTGAAAGGAGTTCTGTGAGTGCTATACAAGAATGTGTGTATCTTTTATCTTGAGAATGATATCCAAAGACATTTTGTTATGCTAAGATGGTCCTCTTCCAAGATTACAGCAACATGTAGGGCTGCAGAATACATTTTTTACCACAGGTTTTGCAGTTGTGTAAGTGACAGTCAATAGTTCCTATTTTTGTAGTTTCAACCTACTTACCGTTTGTGGGAGAAAGAGGTGTGAAACTCTTGAGTGAAACTTGAAAATTGTACATTTCTGAAAGCAGGCAGAATTCCTAAATCATTATTGGATTGTGGCTGTAAATTGCTCATGATTTTCCAAATAAGCACATAGTTGAACTAAAATACCAATGAAAGTGAATAGGAAAAAAATAGAAATAGGTGACAATGTTTTTATCTATTTTTATGTATTTTTTTGTCTCAATGATTGTTCTACAAAGGTCATATGTCATTAAACCTGTCATACTCTGTTGGATGAATATATTGTCTTTGTTGGTTGTCTACAAACATCGGCCACCTAGTGCCATCAACCAAGCTGTAGTTTATGATTTTTTATTGTGTGCTGACCAGACATTAATTCATAGGATACAATCTTATTATTGAAAATGGGTATGAAGGAAAGCTAAGCTTTTTTAAATGTACTCAAGGATCTGAGTTTACAAATAGAGTTATTTGTACAAATCAGATTATGGGATTACCCATAATATTTTGAAAAGAGGGTGTTTCACAAAATGTTCTTTTTCTTGCAAGCTGACTTACATTTCGAAGCCAACAAAAATGAAGGGAAAATCATCACCATCATCATTTATAGAGTGCATGGCTGCCCGTAGGCTTCCCAGTACTGAAGAATACTACAAATCTATCTGAAGATGGGAAAGGTGACAAAAACAACCCCTACAAAGAGTAGAGCAGGTCAGAGGGATTGAGTAAACAGCCAGGTTTTCATTTGTTTGTGAAACGAAGATTCAGAGTGAGAGGCCAATAATGAAAGAGGTATAGAGTTCCAGAGTTTAGAGACGTACGGGAATGAATGGCCTCCCCTTCTGGTCCTAAAAATGTGGGGTACAGCTATTAGGTGAGTGTTAGAAGAACGCAGGTGCCTTGTTGGGGTGTAAGGAATATTCCATGATCAGCAAATCTTAGGGCCAATAAGCTTGAATGTTCTACAAGCGATACAAAGGGATTTAAATTTGATTGTCTGGTTAACCCGAAGCCAGTGGAGTGTTTTAAGAGCATGCTGAGCAGACAAGTGCCTGGGGATGTTGTGTAGTGAACAAGCAGCAAAGTTCTGCACCACACTGAAAAGTCCTAATCGTTGACTTGGGAGCTCCAAGGTTCGGCAAATTTCCAAAGTTCAGGCAAGCAAGAATGAGCGCCTGCACCGATATTCTTTTTGACAAGGGAGGAAGCAGGTGAAGAACTAACCTCAGAGTTCTCAGCATCCCATGACAAGTTGCAACTAATTTGGTGACTTGAATGTCCATAGTTAACTCCTTGTCCAGCCGTACCCCCAGGCTTTTTCAAGCAGGCTTGGGGGAGGGTGGGATACCTAAACTACTCGGCGATCACATGTTTTCCTGAAACGGTGGGGCATTACCCAAAATCATGAGGTCAGTCTTTTCTCCGTTCAATTTTAAGGCTGAATAGTTCATCCAGTTAACCACGACCATGATGAAGGGCCCAAAGTCGTCTCAGAATATGAATCCTGCTTATGACTGATGGAGAAAAGCAGTTGTGTGTCATCTGCGCACAAGATTATTGAGGTCCCGAATGCTAACACAAGCCTTGCCAGGGGGCGCATATAGACATTAAGGGGCATATTTATACTCCGTTTGCGCCGGAATTGCGTCGTTATTTTTGACGCAATTCCGACGCAAAACTAACTCCATATTTATACTTTGGCGTTAGACGTGTCTAGCGCCAAAGTCCATGGAGTTTGCGTCATTTTTTAGCGTGGACACCTACTTTGCGTTAATGATATGCAAGGTAGGCGTTCACGTCTAAAAAATTGACTCTGAGGCATGTGCGCCGTATTTACACTCCCGGGCAAAATTCACGCCCGGGAGAGGGCGGGTCAAAAAAAATGACGTACGGCCGCTTTTGCGCCGTTTTTTAGCGCCTAGAAAAGGCAGGCGTTAAGGGACCTGTGGGCTCTGAAGGAGCCCAGAGGTGCCCTCCCATGCCCCCAGGGACACCCCCTGTCACCCTTGCCCACCCCAGGAGGACACCCAAGGCTGGAGGGACCCATCCCAGGGACATTAAGGTAAGTTCAGGTAAGTGTTTTTTTGTTGTTTTTTTTGTGGCATAGGGGGGCCTGATTTGTGCCCCCCTACATGCCACTATGCCCAATGGCCATGCCCAGGGGACAGAAGTCCCCTGGGCACGGCCATTGGGCAAGGGGGCATGACTCCTGTCTTTGCTAAGACAGGAGTCATTTCTATGGGGGTTGGGAGTCGAAAAAAATGGCGCAAATCGGGTTGAGGCGAAAAATTTGCCTCAACCTGACTTGCCCCATTTTTTGACGCCCAAGCCCCATATCCCCCTACGCCGGCGCTGCCTGGTGTACATCGTTTTTTTCCACGCACACCAGGCAGCACCGGCGGCTAATGCCGGCTAACGTCATTGATTAAATACGGCGACCGCATGGTGCTTCAGAATGGCGTTAGCCGGCGCTAATTTTTCTTACGCAAAACTGCTTTAGTGCAGTTTTGCGTCAAAAAGTATAAATATGGCCCTAAAAGTGTAGGACTAAAAGAGGATCTTTGAGGAACCCCACAGTTGAGAGAAAAGATCTACAGTCGCCCTCAAAGACATAAAAAGTCGTATTTCTAAGAAACATTTGGAACCAGAGGAATGCTTGGCCTACCACACCCAGACTCTGAAGCCTTTCCAGAAGGACCTCTTGGTTGACCGTATCAAAGGCCATGCTAAGATCAAGAAGGACAATGGCATCTATGCCTCTCTGGTCTAAAAACATTTTGGTGTGCTCAATTGCCACCAAAAGGGCAGTTTCAGTACTGTCTAAGGGTCTGAAGCCAGTCTGGGTAGGATGAAGAATGTCATGCTTCTCAAGAAATTCAGAGAGATGTTTATTAAGATAGCTTTCCATTTTACTCGGGCCAGGCAGAAGAGAGATGGGCCTATAGTCCCCTGGGTTGAGAGGATCCAGATTTGTTTTTTTAAGAAGGGCTTTTACCATTGCCTTTTTCCATGGTACAGGACTGAACCCTTTTGCTAGAGAGAAGTTCAAAACACCCAGCAAAAGTGGCAAAATCTGGTGAAAGGAATGGCAAAATTAAATGGGGGAGCTGGGTTCTGTGGGGATCCTGATTAGATATCTGGGAAGCTTGTAATTTTTAGATAATAACAAATGCTCTACTATTTTGTATTTTCATGCTCTTCCCAAAGAAACAGTACCCCACATTTAAGAGAGGTAAGGTCTTGAAATGCAAAATGAATACACATAGATTTTTTTCTTGATATTTCAGTGTTTCTAGGGATGTGGGGAACTGTGGTAATTGGGCCAATGGTAGACAGACAGAACGCAGGCAAACCTACCACCCCAGATACTTCTGAAAAATAAAAACCAGGAAAAAGCCAGGGTGATGTTGCTTATGTGGATCTTACTGCTTTTTCTTACTGAAAACTCAACTATAAAACTGACTAAAATACCAGATTTTCCTCACATTTATGAGAGAAAGGGCAGGCTCCATAATCTGTGGGAATCAACAAAAGTTTTCTAACCCAGGATTTCGACAATCCTCCTAACACTAATTGCATCCCACTTGTTGGGTGACCTTATCACCCACTACAGGAAATACCCTAAAATATAACATTGAGACATCAAGATTTTTCCTTGAAATTTCAATCTTGCTGTGGATGTGGACAGCTGTGGAATTTGGCCAGAACCAAAAGAAAACCTACCAAACACAGTTGTTTCTGGACACCAGGTAGCCAGATAAGTCCAAGCTGAGGGGGCAGGGGTTTGCATGGATCCACGTTTTTTTCTTACCCAGAGTGCCCTGGGAATATCAATATTAGACAAAAATCACAGAATCAGAAATTTCTCACAGTTCTCTTAGGGGAAATTCAGGAATCTGTGAAGGTCAACAAAAGTCCTCACACCTGGCATTCCCATACTTCTCCCAATAAGAAAGGCCTATTATCATTATGACTGGATTAGGTCAAACTTTAGCTGTGTGAAGTCAATTTAATGGCAATGTGGCATTCACATGGTGACAGTGGTGGTCCATTCCTTGACATGCATTAGGTTCAACCGGTGTTTGGACTAAATATTGAGTTTTCAATATCGAGTTACAGAAATATTAGAAAAACAATATTATAAAATAGAAATACTGTGATGTAGAAATATCTATATCAAAAATATGTATTTCTTAGGTAAGTAAAATCATTTTTAGAAATACTGTTGTTGTTAATATTGTTTTTAATATCATAGTTGCAAAAATATATTTTAAACTATCTTTGTGTGTTTTAGTTCATATAATAATTTTATGTGTTATTATTTGTGTACAATTGTTAATAATATTTTTAAATATAGTTTGTAATTGTAAGTGATTTGTAATTTTGAATTTAATTGCTAATAATAATTTATAGTGTTGTAGCGGGTTGCTAGGTTAGTAGGGGAATAGGGCCAAAAGTAACGAAAGTATCATTAATTAACAATTAATTGTTAATGTACGATGAATTATTTAATTGATTACTAATTATGTAAATGATGTATTAATTATATTTTTTCAGGTTACAGATTAGGTGTCGGATTCTGGGTTTGTAAGGGTATAGAGTATGAAGTTAGCCAAGTAATAATGAATTAACAATTGATTAATAATTAATAATGAATTATTCAATTGATTAATAGTCATATAGATTATGTATTAATTATATTTTATGTTATATATTAGATGTAGGCTGCTGGGCTGGAAGGGGTTTATGGTGGGAAGTTCACTAAGTAATAATTAATTAATTAGCAATTCCTTACTAATGTTTTTTTAATTATGTAATTGATTAGTAATTATGTGACTTGAATAATAATTATATGTCTTAAATTATGTACTAGATGCAAGCTACTGGGTTTTTAAGGACACAAGGGAAAATATTTGAGTAATGTTTAATTAACAATTAATTATTACTTTATTAATACATTTTGAATTGCTTGGTAGTTATGTTAATTCTGTCATACTTACTTCTTTTAGATACATTTTAAGTGTGGGCGGCTAGGTGTGTGGGGTTATAGTGTGGGAAGTTAATTAAGTAGTAAACATATACCATTTTCTTTTAAATAGCTATTTAAATATTAAATTGTGTAATAACCATGTACATTAGTTAATTGTTCTTTTTATTTTAATATATATTTTTTTGTTTGGTTAATTAATAATGTTTAAATTAAGAGTTCTATATTTGTTGTAAATTCATAGGGTAATTCAAACATGTTATGTGTTTGAAATAAAGTCCTTTCTCTACTGTTCCACAGACTGGAGTGGGAATAATAAATGTAACCCCTCCAGAGTCCAGCGCGTTTCCTACTGTTACAGAAACTGGAGTGGGAATAATAAATGTAATCCCTCAAAGTCCAACCCTTTCCCTAATATTACACAAACTGGAGTGGGAATAGTAAATGTAACCCCTCCAAAGTCCCATGCTTTCCCTACTGTTGCACAGACTGGAGTGGGAATAGTGAACTTTACCACCTGAAGTCCAACATTTTCCCACTGTTGCACAGACTGGAGTGAAAATAGAAATGGTACATTTTATCCCTCTGAAGTCCAACGCTTTCCCTACTGTTGCACAGACTGGAGTAGGAATAGTCAATCTCACCCCTCCAAAGTCCAAAGATTTCCCTACAGTTGCAAAGACTGGAGTGGGACTAGTAAATCTTACGCCTCCAAATCCAGCGCTTTCCCTACTGTTGCACAGATCGAGTGGAAAGAGAAAATCTTACCCCTCCAAAGTCTAACATTTTCTCTAAAGTTGCACAGACTGGAGTAGGAAGAGTAAATCTTACCCCTCTGAAGTTCAACACTTTCCCTACTGTTGCACAGAGTGGAGTATGAATAGTAATTCATACACCTCTGAAGTCCAGCGCTTTCCCTACACTTTCACAGATTGGAGTGGGAATAGTAGATCTTACCCCGTTGAAGGCCAACACTTTGTCCCACTGTTGCACAGACTGAAATGGGAAGAGTAAGTTCACCCCTCCGAAGTCCAATACTTTCACTACTGTTGCACAGACTGGTTTAAGAATAGTACATTTTACCTCTTTGAATTCCAATGCTTTCCCTACAGTTGCACAGACTGAAGTGAGAATAGTAATTCTAACCCCTCTAAAGTCCTGCACTTTCCCTACTGTTGTAAAGAATGGAGTGGGAATAGTAAATCTCGCCTCTCTGAAGGCCAGACTTTCCCTTTTGTTTCATGAATCAGAATGGGAATAGTAAATCTTACCTCTCCAAAGTCCAACGTTTTCCCTACTGTTGCACAGCCTGGTGTGGGAATAGTAAATTTGACCTCTCTAAAAGCCTACCCTTTCACTACTGTTGCACAAACTGTGGTAGGAATAGTAAATCTATTATTCATTTATTTTAAATATATATTATTAACATTTGTTTATTTGTTTAATTATATATTATTTGATTAAACATAGATATATGTTTTATTTTTATATGTTCAGCACATTTTCTTTGGGATTTTAGTTTCTTGTATTTAATTAATTTGTTAATTTGTTCAATGTTTTGCAGTTGATTTGTTAATGTTTTTATGTTTCACATATAAACATATTTATGAACTTAAAAAACAAAGGTTACAGGGGCGCTTAGTTGGCCCACATTTTAAACATAAAAAAACATAGAAATTCACCTGTTATAGTTATCTCAAGTAACTGTCATGCACAGTTTTTTTGTCAACACTTTTACTGCAATTATTATATTGATATTATCAATGATGTCATCAAAGATTTCATGAGTGTCATAATTTGTGGGATAATTAGCAGTGCATGGTGAGGAGGTGAGGTATAGCGGGCTGCGCGCCCCCCTGTACAAACTTCTATATTTAGCCCCGGGAAGGTGGAGGTCTCTGGGGCTCTGGCTAGGCCATAGGGCCTCCCCATTTTAAAACATTATTTTGCCCTCGGGAGGTGGCCGCCCCTGGGGCTGTGGGGGTGGATGGGCGTGCGGCCCCCTACAGCCCCAGGGACCACCATCTCCCTGGGGCATTGTCAAAATTGAGTATGGGGCTGTTTGTTGGAGGGGGGCCACGAAGCCCCCCTCAAGGAGCCAATGATGGCCCTTGGAAGCGAAACCCCCTAGGGCTGGCTCCTGCTATGTCCCAGAGTATCCAACCCAAGACATAGCTGTTTGTTGTGGCTTGTTGGCAGCTTGGACAGATGCAGCCAAGTCACAGCAAACACTCTCCCTCGCTGCAGGCAGAGGTTTCCTCCATCTCCCTGACTGCAAAGGTGCAGACAAGGAGACAGAGGACACAATTGCTCTCACAGAGAGGGAGGTGCTCTAACATCTCCCTCTCTGTGACAGGATTACTGGCTCCTACAGGAGGTGGGGAGCCAGCTGAGACCTTGGTCCCTAACATTGTGACTGGGTGCCGTGGGGGGCACCCAGGTCACATGACTGGGCTCCAGGGAATTGAGTTCCCGTTGATGAGATTGGGCCTGGGGGAGGGGGGCTGCCCAGCCTCCTCCCCCCCCAAAAATGAATATTTAGGCTGGGCCCTCAGGGTTTGGATCCTCAGGGGCCGAGATCGGCATATATATATATATATATATATATATGTATATATATATATATATATATATATATATATATATATATATGAGAGAGAGTGTTGCTTTTAGTGTAACGAATTTTAAAAAAATCATTCAAAAACTTTAATATAAAGTAAAATGTGTATTTTTCATAATAGTGTTACATTATAAATGTATATAGCTAGACATACACACACATTTATGTATGTTTATATAGGTATATACTTATATATAGCACTGAACATTATTTAAAATAATTTAATTTACAATATATTAATTAATTATATATATATATATATATATATATATATATATATATATATATGCTAAAATATTTTGAATTTACTATATTAAACTATATGTATTAAAAATGATATTTTTGTATGTTTGTGTAATGATATTAGTGTGAAAGAATATTTTTCAACATTTTTGTACTTACCATTATAAGCATAGGGAAACATTATTTTTATAATCAATATATTTGACACAATATTTCTGTAGCTCAATATTGATGGTGACAGTATTCTGTCAGGGATCTGGTTCAATCACACACGGTGGCAGCTTTTTTTTATCAGACTTGTGGGAATGATGGATGTTAAGCTTTGGTCATTGGCAGGACCTTTTCAAGATTCATGTCACATAAATATAACTAAAAGTCTGTTTTTGATCCATACTTTGATTTTAGAAGAACAGTCTAGGTAAGAAAGTCCTCTGCATCTTTAACTTTTAGAAAGGTGCTGGGTTGGTAGGGTTCGATGGGTGGCAAATGTTTCTGGGCTGAAATATTTCAGCCATCTCTGTGGGAAGATGGGTGGAATTGATGTTTGTAGGGTATTCTGGCTAGATAGACAATGTGCTGGTATCCAGATAAGACAGACCACCTTGGATCTCCTCAGGACTGTAAGTTACAGAAATGTCCAATGTTGAAAGGGTTTTGTGGGTGTCAGCTGACCCACAGTGCAAATACTGCAGCCATTCCTTATGGCAAGTGAGGGGAAATTGGGAATTCTTTTGACAAATGAGCTGGCAGAAAGGGGGTAACTCCCTGGCATTTCACCCCCCCCCCCCCGGTGGGAAGAAATGCTGTTTGTTGTCCGGTACTGGTGCCCAATGATATGAAGGTCCATTTCCCCACTCCATTAATTTAAAAAAGATATAACCCTGGTTGCTAGTGGGCTTCATTACTTCAGGGGACAGATTGGGATAAGGTTCCCAATCTGCCTTCAGCAGGGCAGAAATACTTTTGGGGATCTTGAAGGGCGGGGAAAGCAATTGCTCATTCATGGAGAACTATTGCTCCATTTTTAAAAGCTCCCTAGCTCTCCATTGGGTGGATCCCTGCTTGGGAATTCCCCTCCTAAAGCCACCCCTGAGCAGGGATCCAATAAGGAGACATGCCATTGGAAAGGCTTCCGTTCCCAATGGTACCTCTTTCTTTGTGATCAGTGCTTGCGGGGGATGAGCTATGCCCCTAAGAACCAATCACATTTTAAGTAGCCAGATTCCTAAAGGCTTCAGCTGGTTCAGATTTAAGTTTAGTGATGGCATGGCACATGGAGTGATGCTCATCACTTAAACTAAAACACTTGCAGTTTGGGCTACAAGGGAAGCTTTTCCCTTGCAGTCTGAAGTGAGGATGTGAAAAAGAAATCCCTCCAGTGTGAGCAACAGAGTGATTTCCTCCCTCTAGTTGGAGGATGTGATGTTCATGTTCTCCTCACTGTAGAGGTAGTGTGGAGCATGTGAACATCATGTCCACTGCACTTAAGGGGCTACCGTGCTGGGATAGTGTTACTGACTCGATACACAATTGTTAGTGAAAGAGTTCCACTCTTTTCTTGCACATCCTTTCACTGTGCTATTTTCATCAAACATCGTGGCCAGTCTGCTATTGTAAATAGAGAAACACCACCATCACTATTTTCAATGCATCTGCAATTGCTCCTGGGCCAAACAATAAAGTAGATGGAGGTGGTTTCACTCGAGGAAAATCCCTCCTGTGCAGAGCTCTGAAATGGGATACTAAGCAGATTTGTTATCTGCATGTTTTGATGAATTCTCTGTTCTCCATTCCTTCTCTGTTCTACATCACCACTTATTCAAGATAAAATGCCATTGCCTCATGACAGTGTTGTTAGTCAGATAGATGCCACCTCTGTTCATGTTGGTATTCATGATGGCTTTATTTCTTTACTAGGAAGAAAGAAATGTTGAAAAACCAACTATCAGAAGTGTAATTACAATTCTACCAAACAGATTTGAAAACAAAATGAATTGAAAAATATTCCTAAAGCCAATGAATAAGCCAGATCTGGTAGTTTTAAAAACACGGATTATGTCTGTTTTATTTAAAGCATGGACGATGGTGTGCAATAAGTCAGCTAAATGGGTCTAAGCTCATTATGTATTCATGTTAACCCTTCGGGTAACAACACTAATGATGGTGTGTCATGCATGGTATAGATACTCGCCAGTGTTATTCCCAGGAATAACCTCTACTACATGTGGTACCGTGCTAAGTGGAACACACATTGTTAACATCCTGTGTTGGTCCTGGGTTGTTCTACGAGGATAAACTGATTATATCTGGTTATTTTTGCAAACAATCCAAAATGGTAATCTAGCTTTGTAGGTGCTTTGCCTATAACGGCATTAATAATCTATGGACTAATTGCCTGCGTTTTAGGATGCACTTGTGCAAGTACAAGAAAAAAGTATCTCGTAGTAGTTGAATGTAGAATATACTGTTGAAGTCACCTATGAATGGCTAATGTCTGATTTAATAAGTGTCTTACTTCTGTAACTATCAAATTACTATGTCAGGATATGGGGTAAGTCCAACCAATATGGACCAGGGCGCACCTTCATTACTCCGGAGATCCAGACTAATATTAAAAACCTTGTGGTTAGTTAACCACTAAACCAAGCTCTATGTTCTTAATTTCTCAATTGAACTTCTAAGTCATATTATGATTCATAGCTGTCCAACACTGCAGCAGCTCTGTGAGTTTGAAAGTTTCTGATACTGGGATCTAGTCCATCCAACTCTATTTAAGAGTAAAATATCTCAAAAGGGTAAGCAGCATGTGCATTTACAACAAAAGTTATCCCACCCATCTGTGTTTGGTGCAGAATCATGTGTAACTGGTGCCCAAAAATGTACTCCATTGGAATAGGTTGTTGCACCATTATGAAAGAAATGCAAAACAACAGAAAGGAAGAACAGATCTGTACTGAAAGAGGTAACAAATATTACAATGGGCATCTCCACTAATAGCAATAGTTGCTAATATGAGTGTGTCATTAAAGATCCGGAAGACTGAGGCCTTACGCTAGGTGCTATTGATACATTTACTGGATTTTCTTTCCATTAAAAGGCCCAGTAATATGCTTTCTAGATCCCCTGCTACTTAGGACTCTGTCAAAATGCTCACCTGAGACAGAAAGCCAGATTGACTGCAACCACCCTGCAACCCATGAATGAATAAATCAATGAATGTATGGGCACCTATATAATGCGCTTTTACTACAAGGAGCATCCTGGTCTTCTGTACAACTACCATCACTACCCAGTGTAGTCCAGCACAATTGATCCTGATTAAAGAGACATATTTTCAGTTTCTTTCTGAAAAACGATGTAGCTGCAGTAGCCTGTATTTAAAATGATGCTTGCACGATGCTCATGGCCCTAAGAAGGAGAAGGGCCTACCTCCAGCCCTAGAACAGCAAATCCTAGGGATTCTGGTCAGGAAAGCATTGGCTAAGTGAAGGTTTCTTGAAGGCCATAGAAGCTAATTCTTGCCCGGAGATAGCCTGCACCAGTCTGATGGACAGCCCCCTGAATCAGTACAAGAGATTTAAATAAACTCCTCTTCCTTATGAGAGCCAGTGAAGAGCCCACAGATGTAGGGACACGTGTGATTTCAGAGACAGGCCAGAGGAGTGTGAGCTGCTGCATTTTGTACCGCCTTCAATCTATTAATGAGATAATCAGGAAGACCCAAGTACAGGGCATTTCCATAATCAAGCCTTGATGTTATCAAAGCCTTTATGACCTAATTCCTGGCTGTGAACAAGAGGAAATATAAGAACTTTCTTAGAACACGCAGCAGTCCAGAGCATGTCCACAACACTATTTTAACCTGAGGGTGAAAAGAGAGACAGATGTCATATTTGACACCCAAATTCTTTACTGTTTTTGCCAGACACCTGGGGGTGGGCATCAGCAGGCCAAAAGGAATGCAGCGTCTCAGGGACTTTCAACCCAAAGAAAAGCAGTTCAGTCTGTTCTGCATTGCATTTAGGCTGATGGTGTTAACAACTGGAAGGCAGCTGCAAGACAGGATCTGATCTTTTCACCCGGGGAACACTGCATTCCTGACCCAGCCTCAGGAGAATAACAGCTGTGTATCACCAGCATAGAAAAAAAAATTTCTCCTGAGTCCTCGTCAACTAGGGCAAGTGGCATAGGATACATATTGAATAAGGTAGGGTTCAGAGCTGAACCCTATGACATTCACACTCACAATTCACAAGACCCTGACAAGAAAGGAGGAGTCTGGACCTCTTGAGCTCGTCCCTCCAAAAACATGGCCAGACAATACTGAGCTTGACCCACAATTCCAACAGATTGGAGATGAGCTAGGAGTTTAGAGTGGGACACCATACTGAAGGGCGCTGAAAGATCTAACATAATGAGCACTGCCTTCCCCCCAACATCTAGAGTGCTCCTGATGTAATCAGCTACCTCTACTAGCATGTCTCAGTGCTGAAATTGGATTGAAAACCAGACTGACTCAGGAGTAGCAGAATGTTACTTTCTAAATAGTGGGAGAACTGATGTTTAATAAGCTTCTCCAGTACTTTAGATAAAGCTGGTAGCAGAGATTTAGGTCTATAATTCAGTTACTCACCCAAGTCTGCCTGGGGCGTCTTTAGCCAGGACAGAATTTTGGCCTCCTTCCAGATCCAACCTATTATTGCTGAAGACAATGATTCATTCAAAGGTTTATTGGTGAAGCGGTTGATAACACTTGCCTCTAGAGCCAGTATGTTAGGGGAGAAGGGGTCTACCTAGAAGCCGGACTTAAGGCTACGAATAGCTATTAATGATCCTTCCAGAGAAATGAGTTCAAACGTAGAAAGGGTCACTGTGGAATTGTGAGTTAAGCCGGAATGCATTACTTCCATTTTAGTCTCTTCAGACTGCATACTGCAGGTTACACTGGCCTGAATGTTCATGATCTTATTATGAAAGTAGCGCGCCAGCCGTACACACCATTTAGCCAAAGGTTGCTGATATCTAGAGTAGTCCTCAGAGACAAAGTTTTGCACAATTTAAAAAAAATCTCTAGATTTAGTCCCAGTTTTTTCAATTCTTCCTTTCAAGTAGGCCTTCTTGGCTATTTTAACATTCCTATGATATTTCTTTAAGGCAACTGTGTACGTAGCCTTAACTTTGGGGTTAAGGCACTGATCACTATTTGACTGACATACGTTTTAGATAAGAATCAATCATGAAATATATCACAGGGCTATTTAGTGGAACCCAAACCCTTTTTTTGCATAGAAGGTACACTAAAACCTAACAGCATCTGCTATTCTTGCCTTTGTTGCAAGACAGGGAGATAAGCCCACCGAGCAAAGGCTATATGTGCCTCCAGGTAGCCTTCAATAAAGGAAGATGATTACAGCTCCATATGGCCTTTGTCTTTAGTTGCAGGTACGAAGTTCTACTCTTTCTGTTTACACTGTCTTCTTTGTTTATATAATGTATCCACACATTCCTGAATATTTTCAGCATAAACAATTAGCATAAAGGCTCTGCCACACTTTCACATATTTACATTGTGTGAAACCTTCCCTATTATTTAAAAAAAATAAACAAGAAGTGAAGTTATCAGCTTTTATGAAACTCACTTCATTATTCAAAAACAATAACTGGAAAAGGGAATTCAATCCATATAGTAATCCCTGAACATATTCAAGCAAACTTAATTATCGTCTTGCTTTGAATAACAACATGAATAAATGTGCATCTAAACTTGGTATTTATATCTAAATAAACAACATATAGAATTTGCCAAGGGGGATACATAAAAAGTGTGTGTGTGTATATATATATATATATATACATATATATATATATATAGGATAATTACAACAGCACATGTAGGCACAGTTCTCAGCTTCCAAGCTTCACTGTGTCCATGAAAGGATATCTCTGAGTTGCGTCTCCATTTCTCTGGTCTTTCTGAGTCTCCTCTCCTTCTCTGCTCCCAGTTCAGTATTTGGTGATGACTCAAAAGAGCTCCGAAGAGACATTTTTCTGTATACCATTTAACAATGAGAGTAAGAATTTCCACAAAGTTCAGGACATAGAAATACATAGGAAATTACACCCAAAAAGGGTGCAGTATTTCACAAGATGTGTTGATAGAACTTGAGAACATTGGACCAGGTCATCAGATTTATGAGATGTGAATGCTACAGCCCGAGAATTAACTTGTCTCCCTGATTGCTTGAATGCCAATCCACTTAGTTTTTGGGTGGCCATTTCTAGTAGTGTCTGAGCCTGATTTAGAATTTGGTGGAGTTAGAGGACTGATGTAAATTGCTGGTCTTCTTGCACTGAGAAACTTTCAGTTCCCTGCTCATTGTTTAGTCAGGGGTGCACGAGGTTTACACTAGTGGAGCCTCTGCTGAATCTTTCAGTGTGAATTTCTGACCTGAAGGCTTACCAACCAAAGGGTTGTGTTAGAACAGGAATGTCCCCTTCAGGCACTTTAGTGGGGAAAACAGAGACAGATTTTCCATTACAAACTTTCCACATGGATGGTAGGGGTGTAAGCCATGTCTATAGTTCCTGTTGTCAAAGTGTGGGAGATTATTTTAGAAGGTCACTATTTTGTCTCTCTCTTCCTGATCACTGTCAGGTGTGGCTGTTGATAGTCTGGTGCAGACCTTTTACACCTCTTTGTGCCTCTGCTGTGGGTGATCCAGCCTGGAGAGAACCTTGCTGCAAAATGCATCTCTAAATACAGGCTGAAAAAGAGTTATGAAAAGAGAACTGACCCACACTGGTTCTGAAAGTGCAGAGGGTAATTACCACATCCAAGGTCTGCCATCTTTATATAGGAGAGGGAGCTGCTGATCCACTAGTAGTTACAGTTACAAGTTTTCTCAAGGAAGGGGTGCTACACAGAGTACTAAGAAACTACTGCATACCCAGAGCTGGTGTCTGCCTGACAGCTTCCCAGAAGTGAGGGGCCAACATCATTTGATCAGGGTGAAGAACTGCCTGCCTTGTCCTAGAAGCATGAGGAGCTCCTGAGTGAGAGGGAAGAAGTGAGCTAACTCTACAAGAGAAAAAGACTGTTGCTGTGACAGATGCATTTGACTACCTGCAGAAGACTCACAAGTGATATGGCCATTGTGCTCTAGTCAGGTAGCAGGTCCTTGAACTCCTCTGTGGAACCATAGCACTTCCAAAGTGTGCCCAGACAGTCTCTGGCAACATCCCTGTAAATGCAAGATAGAAGAGGAAGAAAATGGGAATATCCTTCAAACCTATGGTGCCCACCTCTGGGAACTCCATTGATCTGCCTAAGTGGCTAGTTTGGCCTGACCCAGCATTTTCCAAACAGCCTACACTGGTCTGAAGAACAAATCTGCTGCCTTAATAATCTGTGCTGATTGTGTTTTTGATTGAACTTGACTATGCGTTGCAACTGGAGCCCTGCATATTTAAGAATGACTGCAACATCACCTCTTCCCATGGATGCTCAGTGCAATTCCCACAAATTCCCACTGATACTCGCCAGAACAGAGGACACCATCCTGTGGAAATACAATGCCTGTCTGCTGCTGATACAGCCGGGCGCCCACCATCAGAAGCCAACCACTCTTGCTGCTGTCTTCAGGATCCCAGCCAGTGGCCTGTGCAAGCCTGTCCTGAGCAGGTCTGCCACATGATTCGACTGCAGCCCAGCACAACATAGATGAGCCAAGCAGTGAGAGGAAGGGCCATCACAGACTGCCACCATCTAAAAGAACAGGTGAAAGAACAATTTGGCTGTTCCTGCCAGACAGAGACTACGGGCCTGATTTAGATCTTGGTGGTCTTCCTGCCAAGTTCCATCAGACCTGAAAAGACCGTCTCAACGGCAATCTCCCATGCACCAAATTTAGATGCATTGCAGCTACACCAAAGACCGCCACGGTACACTCCTTCATGCCAGCTGCATCCCACAGGCAACTCGCAGCTGACTCCAATGCCAAGCCTATTTAGGGTGACAAAAGCAAACAAACACAAATGATGGATGGAATGCAAAACCAATCAAACATTCACCCCCAGTCACAGATCTGGGTTTAAGCCATCAATTCTTTTGCTCACCACACCACCCCAGTTTTGACTCAGCCATATTCAAATCAGTCTTGACCCTGTTCCCTATGGGAATAGTCCACTCCGAACTGCCAGGCCAGGTCCTCCCTGGACCAGAAACAAGCATCCTGGGACCGGTTTCAGGGTATCACCCTTAACCAGCCAAGTTAGCTTGAATCCAGTGGCAGCCCGGCACCCATGTCTCTGCATACTGGTCCACTTGGGACAACAAAAGCAAACAAACACAAATGATAGATGGAATGCAGAACCAATCAAACATTCACCCCCAGTCTCAGATCTGGCTTTAATCCATCAATTATTTTACTTATCAGGCTACTGCAGTTTGGACCCAGCCATATGTGAATCAGTCTTGACCCTGACCCCCATGGGAACAGTTCAGCCTAAACTGCCAGGCCAGGTCCTCCCTGAAGAAGAAACAAGCATCCTAGGACCGGTTTCAGGGTATCACCCTTAATCGGCCAGACTAACTTGAATCCAGTGGCATAGTGAGCAAGAACCACATCTGGGCATACCCGGCACACTTAGGGTGACAAAAGCAAACAAACACAAATGATTGACCGAATGCAGAACTAAACAAACATTCACCCCCAGTCACAGATCTGGGTTTAATCCATAATTTCTTTTGCTCACCACACCACCCGAGGTTGGACCCAGCCATATGCAAATCAATCTTGACCCTGTTCCCCCTGGAAACAATCAGCCCAAACTGCCAGGCTGGGTCCTCCCTGGACCATAAACAAGAATTCTGGGACCGGTTTCATGGTATCACCCTTCATCGGCCAGGCTACCTTGAATCCAGTGGCATAGTGAGCCCGGGACCCACGTCTAGGCAAAGTCTATTTAGATTACACAGTTGAGCTGGAGGTGTGTCAGGGGTGGGCCCAAGTTGGTGGGAATCCATTGCGGGCGTGTTCAGTATAGTACCATGGCTGTGGCCCTTGGTTGGATGCTAGTAGCCCACACCTGTTGCAAATCGTACTATTGTGAACACCTGAAAAACACACTATAAAACACACTCCATTTCAGACCATGATCCTTTGACTTGCCACTGTAGAAGAGTAGCCAGCCAGCCAAATCCACAACACAGGGACAGGTTATTTGATTCCGTTTATCTCTCCCTCTGTGTCTTTTTTGTTAAATCTAATTTGTTTACAGTACCTTCATTTTTTGGACACTAGTTTTGTTTAGATATATTTCACAATGGCAGAGAGAAAAAATCCCCATTTCACAGAAGAGAATTGTCGGTCATGGTGGATGAAATCTATAGAGTAGAGCCACTATTGTTTGGAGCACAAATCCAAAATAATACCATTTCCCAGAAAAGGCACATCTGGACCAGAATAGTCAACAGGGTTAGTGTAGTAGCTAACAACATGTGCATACAGGATGAAATTAGGAGGAGGTGGCAGGGGAAGGTTTGTTCACTGGCCTCCAAGCATCCCCGCTCCCAACCCCTCATTACAACTATTTCCCTGAGAGGAAAAGGTCCTGCAAATCCTCCAACCTGAAGGCCTGACTTGAATCCCTGGTGAAGTGCAGGCTGGTAAGTCAGACCTATGTATGTCTCCCTAGTCACCAATGGAGTCCTGCCCTTAAGGCGGACTTTTAGAATGCCGCATCAACCTTAGCAACACATATATAGCCAATTTTGACTAAACAAAATCTGCCATACAAATTACCAGCAGCATGGATGTAGCTCTCCTTTGAACTTAACGCAATATGGTTAGTCAGATTGTGTGTAGTTCCCCATGTATCATCCCTTGCCTGGGCTCTGCCAATTACTATCTATCAATGTATGTTGCCATGCTTGAAGCAACAAGTCCAAAACAACGTCTATCTTCAGAGGAGAGTATGGTGTTCCTCAGTTATATTTTCTCCTAGTCACATTATATCCGCATGTGTGTACCAGTTGCACACTTGCCTTTATCTCTAAGCTAGCCTTTGAAAGTGATATGTGTAACTTATTATAAAGCAAGTTTTATCAATGGTGTCAACAGATGACTACAACTACCAAGAGGCTCTGTGATTTGATCTGAAAAACCATAGTGGAATGTAATTTTGTTACACTGTTCTCTACTTCCATATGCACACACATTTAAAAACCTAGTGCATTTGGCAGTCACCATGTTATTTTACAGATTAAAATATCACTTCTTTTGTATTACAACCATGTTGACACCTGCTCGTGGCTGCATTAAATTGATGAAAATGCTTACATTATTCATTGTCTGTTGAATCAAAGATATCAAAAAAGGTGTTGTGGCATGCTGAACAGAATTAGTAGTCACACACAAGTGAAATTTCACTGTCCATATGATGACCGATTACAGTGTTATATGCATTATAAACCACTTTGCATCCAATGGAATAGCCCAGTCCTCAAATGTACTCACCACGGTGTTGAGTTCAATGTATGTCACATGTAACCTACAAATCTGAACTAACATTTTGGCATTTCTGGACATTGCTCCAAGGACAGCACTGGAGTTGTCATGTGTGTAAATGAATCTACATAGATAAAACAATGAAAATAACACAAATGCCCAATCAATCAATCTCACTCTTTCTAGGTTTTAGTTTGGCCCACATGAAATGCACAAACTACATTTTAATCACATATCCTTTGTATCCGTCACAGGTCCAACCACCTGGCCCAGCGTACCATCATCTGCCAGCCAAGACACCTCCACTCTAGCCCAGGAGCAAGCCTTCGGTGAGGACTCCAATGCTGCAGGTCCAGATGATGAAGATCAAGTTGGTCCATCTAGTCTCTCTGGCCATACAGCTCCAGTGAGCCAAGCCCAGGCCACATCAACACTTCCCATCACAGCTGCTATAAGACCTCAGTGTGAAGACCCTTCCACTTCCTGTGCACCAAGAATCAGCCCACCAATCCTGTGCCACCCAGTCCTGGCTACTGTTGAGCAACCAACAACTCAGCCTCCAGTTCTGCCAGGAAGCAGTGGTTTGCGGCACACTTCAAGGGTACAGGTTAGGGGGCTTGGGGGTCATGGAAGGGTATCTGTGGGCCAGCCAACAGAGGCCACTGGGGTTTTAGTTAACCAGCCCACCCTTGACCAAGTCTAGTATCAGTCCAACAGTCCCAAAATGTGATGGGCCAGGTCCTAAATGAGCAGGTGCAGAGGGAGAATAATGCAGAGATGCAGAGCATCAATTCCAAACAATTATTTGTGTTCCTTAACTGGGGTGATGTATGATATTTAGCACATTATGCTTAGGGCTTTTCCCAGTCCAACTGCCCCTGTCTGTGGTCCCTCAACATCTGGCCAAAGTACAACACTACCAGCCATAGACGGGGAGGCCCTGCTAGAGGTTGAGTCTGCCCATACAGCCCCTGTCGCTATGCCTGAGCTCTCCTCCCAGGAGGAGACGGTCATTTGGACCAGCAGCAAGATGGCAAGACTAGCACCACTACCTCCAAAAGACACCAAACCTACTTTCCTCCTTGTGTGTCTACCTTTCACTCTGTAAACTGTTTCATGGACACGTTCACCTTTTCAGAGGGCAGTAGTATTTTGGACATTGGACTTCAAACTGTATGTGGCTTTACTACCATGTTTTCATCTACCTTGATAGACTCTTTTTAGTTTATTTCATCCTATTTTATCTCACCTCACATTTGTTTTCTTTTCAACATAATAAATATAATGGACACAAAGTAGAAGACCCTTGTTTGATTATTTGTGGCATTTCCTTTGGCAAGTCCATCTTCCACCATCATGTTGGGAAAATTATAGAACATCAACATAGGAAAAAACTGTCGCAATTACAAAGAGGAAACATGGCAACAAATGTATTGAAAGTAAATAAACTTGACGGAGAATGTATGTGGAACATACAAATGTTACAAACAGGTCCTGTAGAAATGAATTCTGAATTACAAAAAACACTCCTAAACTCAATATCTGTGACAGTCAGGGTTATATGCTCCACTACCTTGATACCATGGAGGAAAGGGAACATTCAATGGGAACAAATTAAATAGGCAAACTATTACTGATGCATGGCCTCAGTCGGAGCCACATATCCTGCCCTCACAACAGGAATCCTAGACCAGTAACACCTGTGGTCTACATCAAGGCAGTGACAACATTTGAGGCCACATGACCAGTACAGGATACTGTGGCAATATCTGGTGCAATGACACCCACCATTCAGTGGTGTGCTAACAAAAAGTTCTATCACCTATGATGAAACACATCAACAGCTACTTCCACAGTGCACAAACTGAAGAGTTAGCCAATGTGAAGGAGAACAGTATGCTAGGGCTTGACATACACAAGTGGTTTGAGCAGCTCAAATGGCACATATTGCCTTGATGGCAGCATCACATAGAAAACAGGTCAGATACAATCTTCTGAACATCCATGCTATCACAGTGCAAGTTGTCTTTGGAAAAGATTTGTCAATCCCAAATGGGTGTCCCAGAGTCAACACATGTACATGTTGTACTTCAAAACAGCAACATATCACAGCAAATATCACAATGCTGAAATGTCCAAATGAATATGACATTATGAAGGAGCCTGAAATGATATAACAAGGGAAAATGGGTTTGACCACATATTAAATTGAACACAATTGACAAGTCACAAGGACACACATACTTTGCACAAGAACAATTCCTCTATATCAGTGAAGACATAACCCAAAGTAGGGCAACTCTGATCCAGTAACATCTTTGTGTTGAACATTCCTGTACGGACCATTCCTAACAAATTACCGTAGCCCTAGGGCACAAGTTGTACTGAGACTGAAGTTAAAATTTGTAAAGGTAAACTTACACTCAGGTGAAGAAGTGGGCAATTGCATCTTGATGTAAGTCAACTCGTTCTTCTTCACCACTGGGGGCTCATCACGGCCTTCCTCCTCTGGAAATATAGAGATGTCTCTCACCAGGTTGATGTTATAGAGAATGCAGCATGCAGCTAGGTTTTGGCACACTGTATTAGATGAGTAGAGGAAGGCTCCACTGGTCTTGTCTCTGTACCTAAACCTAGCCTCCAGGAGCCCGAAAGCTCACTTCACTGGCCTCTCTATTCTTCCATGGGCCATATTGAAGCGGACTTCTCCTGGTGTTGCTGGATTGGCAGTGCCAATAATCACAGTCTGTTGGGATACGTCTGCTACACGGAAGCAACACACCAACAGATTACTCACGGATCAAACCATTATCCCTTCCTAAACTAGGATCCAGGCAATAGATCAACATGTCATATTGTACTTACCAGAAGCCAGGCCCTCTCTGGTCCAAGTTGCGACATCTGCATGGGTATATTGCTGTTCTGTAGTATGAATGAATCATCTGTTGACCCAGGGAAGAGGGCACACCCACTTGAGATGTATAAGTCTGGTAAGCAGACAACTTGCACATTGATGGGATGGAAGTTCTTCCAATTGCAGTAGACCGGTTCTCTGTTGTGTGGTGGTACTGAGCCAATATGTGTGCTATTTATTCCTACAACCACATGTGGTATTCCACCCAAAGCAGAAATGTCTCCCTTCATGGTGGCCAAAGTCGTGGGAAATGGATGTAGCTGTTGATGTTTTTCCTCAGTAAAGCAAGAACTTCTTGTAGCACACCGCTGAATGTTGCCTGGGGCATGCCCCCAGATACTTCCAAAGTGTATTGAAAGGTGTCAGTGACTACAAAATGCAGTACTGTAATGAGTTTTACTATTAGTGTTAAGGCTGTTGGCTTCCGATTGTGAAGCACGAGATCAGGCTCCAACAGCTGACAAAAATCCAGGATAGTTTGCCTATTTAGATGGTATTGCTTGATGACATCGAAAAGGCCATAACACCTGAAGCTGTCATCTCCTACCCATCGCTGGGTTCAGACATCTGTATGTATGCAATAGAAAATATCAGGTGAAATGGTCACTCCATACTTTTAATGTCAATATGCATCTGACTTCTGGGTAACAGTAGAAATGTCATTGGGTAATACATGTACACACATTGATATCAAATATTTGGTCCACTAAGTTCTTAAAAAACGTATTTAGGATTTTTTGGTCATCCTGTGCAAATAATACATTTCAACTGTATTATTTGCACCTATTTAAAAAAAAAAAAATTTAAGAAACCGTCAATAGTACTACTTCCCCTGCACACACTCATTGTCAAACACAATGATGGTTCACATTTTATCATGTCATATCTTGCCAAGAAAAGTGCTGTTCATATCTGACTTTTAGAAATGCACTAACCTCTAGTTTGAGTGCTGGTGATGCAAAAACAATTGTAAAATGCACAGCTTTGCATCCTAAAATGGCAGCTGTCTGACCATGCCGTAAGGACATTGGCTACCGGGCAGCCTTCAGCGGACGTTGACCGTGTAGTAGGTGGTAACTTTCATGATGGGTCGTGCCATAGGCTGACATGTGTGATGGCTATGCAAAAAAGTCAATGGCTGTGTCCATCTCCATCACAGAATGCGTTCGCTGTGTTAATAAACTCACTTGCCTCCTAATACTGCAGTCATGAAGACCTCCTAGTTTTTTGTTGCTGTTACGAACCTTTGGGAGCCAAGATGCCGGGCAACACAAGTGACAGGGCACCTGCCTTCTCCCCAGAGGAGCTGGAGCTCCTTGTCAGGGAGGTTCTGTCCCTGTACAGTCAACTCTATGGGACCAAAGAGGAACAGGTACATGTCTGATTGGGAAATGTCTGACTGAGTAACCTCTTCTTTTATGTTCACAGGCTATTTGGTTCCTTTTTGGTAATGTGGTTGTTGGCGTGCTTGGAGTTGACAGAATGATGTGTCTGGGACAGATTTTTTGTGAACAGTGTCTGAAATGTCTGTTCATGGCAGTGTTAAGACACCTGACAGTAAATGCTGTAACGTTTGCCAATGTAACACACAAATTGTATTTCGTCACACAAACTGCAGGCCACTGACCACCAGTGGCCAGTAGACAGTGTACCAGTAATATGACAACATACAGCCAATGTTGAAATGACAGTGATGTTGAGTGAAAAATGTAGAGGGTCTGGAGTTGTCTGGTGCTGTACTGTTAGTGGAATTTCAGCACATGTTACGTGCCAGTCTGTCTCATTAGAAATCAAACCTGTTCAAGCAGCCCAGAAATCCCTGCTCTCATTGATACATAGCACACATATCTTGCCCTTGGTCACTGTATGTGAAGCAGGCCATGGGTTCTGCCTCTTGGGAGTTTGGCAGGAAGCCAATGTAAATGTGAGTATGATTATATGCAAGGATTGTAAAGGTGGTTTGGCCATTATTAGCTCCCAATGATTGTGAATGATCAGGGTGGCTCTCACAACAGAATTGATTGCATAGTTTTGACCAAGATGATGTTTTAGGGCTGATTAAGTATCATGAGACACTAGCAAGTATTGACGGTGAACATCAGATCAATGGAAATCAGTATTTCCACTCTACCTATGACAGTTTTATGGAAAGAAATCTAGTAACTATTTTGTAAATGTATGTGTGAATTTAAAAAATGTAGGCCCATATTTATACTTTTTGACGCAAAACTGCGCCAACGCAGTTTTGCGTCAAAAAAATTAGCGCCGGCTAACGCCATTCTGAAGCGCCATGCGGGCGCCGTATTTATTGAATGACGTTAGCCGGCGTTAGCCGCCGGTGCCGTCTGGTGTGCGTAAAAAAAAACGACGTACACCAGGCAGCGCCGGCGTAGGGGGATATGGGGCTTGGGCGTCAAGAAATGGGGCAAGTCAGGTTGAGGCAATTTTTTCGCCTCAACCCGATTTGCGCCATTTTTTTTCACTCCCAACCCCCATAGAAATGACTCCTGTCTTAGCAAAGACAGGAGTCATGCCCCCTTGCCCAATGGCCATGCCCAGGGGACTTCTGTCCCCTGGGCATGGTCATTGGGCATAGTGGCATGTAGGGGGGCACAAATCAGGCCCCCCTATGCCACAAAAAAAAACAAAAAAAACACTTACCTGAACTTACCTAAATGTCCCTGGGATGGGTCCCTCCAGCCTTGGGTGTCCTCCTGGGGTGGTCAAGGGTGACAGGGGGTGTCCCTGGGGGCATGGGACGGCACCTCTGGGCTCCTTCAGAGCCCACAGGTCCCTTAACGCCTGCCTTTTGCAGGTGCTAAAAAACGGCGCAAAAGCGGCCGTACGTCATTTTTTTTGACCCGCCCATTCCCGGGCGTGATTTTTGCTCGGGAGTATAAATCCGACGCACATGCCTCAGAGTCGATTTTTTAGACGGGAACGCCTACCTTGCATATAATTAACGCAAAGTAGGTGTCCACGCTAAAAAATGACGCTAACTCCAAGGACTTTGGCGCTAGACGCGTCTAACGCCAAAGTATAAATATGGAGTTAGTTTTGCGTCGAAATTGCGTCAAAAAAAACGACGCAATTTTGGCACAAACGAAGTATAAATATGCCCCGTAATGTCACAGCAGTACTGCCCAACAGTGACACTGAATTGTCTTTTCCTATTGTTATATGTCATCTATACAGGTCAATAACACATCAGAAGCGGTAAATCTGGAAGGCCATCACCAAGTAGGTGCAGACCCTGGGGGTCCACAAGAGGCATAGCCTGCATTGTCAGAAGAGGTGAGAGGACCTGCGTCCGGCTACAACAAACTCAGCTGAGAGCCAAGTTGGGCAGTCCTCCCAGCGATCCAGGTGGGTGCACTGCACCCTGACCCCCCCTAATGGCCTACATCCTTGTGGGGGGTTACCCCGAGCTTGATGGGCAGTTGAGGGCCCAACAGCAGCAACAAGGGGTAAGTCAACATCTGTAGATATTGGTGTGGTTTAACCTCTTTACTTTCCTTCTATGTTGTATGCCATCAACTTTGCGAAAGACACACATCCTAAGCCCATGATGCTTTCTGGAGGTGTAAGATGAACAGGCTGTGTCTGATGCTGTGTGTGGTGTATTGCTTTGTACTGTAGATTGCCACTAGATTCCTCCTCACAAAGCAATTACTGTTGTGGGCAGACACAGGGCTGCATGCAAACATAGGGATTGACAGCATTTAATGACACGAGGGACAGTTTCCAAAACATACCCGATCATGATTCGGTTAGGTGTGATTGTATGTCTCAAATGTGTGTAGTAAATGTAGGCTTCATTACTGTTGAGTGTGAGAAACTGCACAATTATGAAGCAGCTGATATACCAGACTTGATATTTGTAGGTCTGTGCTATGACAATGTGCCAATGTGCATCTGCACCAAAAGTTGTGATATTCTTTGTACAGTGGCATCATTCCTTTTCTGACACATATTTGAAAGCAGTTTCTCCAGCAAACTTATGATACTTGGGGCCATATTTACAAGAAAGTTGTGCATCACTAGTGATGCCCCACTTTTCTTGCACCCCCCTTGCGTCCCCTAGCACCACCATGGTAGCACCCTATTTACAATACGGCGCACCGTGGAGCATGTTAGGGGCAATAGCGTCAGTTTTTTTACAGTATTGTAAAGCTATACTGGATTAGCGCCCAAAAAATTATGCTAATCCAGTACAATGTTATGAGGCCCATTGGAATCAATGGGAGCCTCATTTTAATGCCCGCTTCAAGCAGGCGTTAAGAAATGAGCTAGAAATGGTGCAATGGAATCTTGTAGGTTCCATTGCACCATTTTTAGCAACCCCCTAATGAGGGAACGCCCCCTTTGCATACATCATGCATATATTATGCATGATGTGGCACAAAGGATTTACAAGGTGGCGCAAACCTAGTTTGTGCCACCCTGTAAATATGGCGCTAGCTCTAGAGTAATTTTTAGTGGCCCTTTAGTGACATTTTGCAACAATTTTGCCTCAAATGTGGTGCTAAGGGGCACAAAGGCCTTGTAAATCTGTCCCTTTATGTGGACAGTAGCTGGTGGACCTGAGTCCTTAGCCCTTCACAAATGTGCATGTAAGCCAGTCTGTGATCGCAAATTTCTATGCCAAACTGTACTGTAAGCAACAGACAGAAATGTGTTCACATTGGTGAGAGAGTTAGTCCTGCCCAGAGGAGAAACTGATGATGGAGAGCAATGTGATACTGAATGGGACATGTGCATGTGGAAGATAATACCACATAAATTTTGTGGTGTCCCATTTTGGGCAGACAATTTCCATCCTTTGGGAGAAGGGAACCAATTTTAGCTCTGTACTGCAGTGGTTCAGTGATATAGCCATGCCTAAGTGTTTACTTATGCTGTTGGAACCCTTTGTTATAGAGTGAACAATAAGTGTATAAGTGACAAAGGCATACATAATATGGCAGCTGAGATGGGGGATAACTGAACATGTGGAAAATGTTGTGTGATGCACATTGATGTCCAATTGTATTTTCATAGATACACATTAACTGTTGTATCTTTTTTCAGCATCAACTGGGCAAGGTGAATCTGCTAGCAGCCACATCAGTGGGGATGACACTGGCCACTGGGTTTTGGGTATGAACATCGCAGACACTGAGGGACCCAGAGGCATGGAGGATGAGGAGACTGGCACAGAGGCCACAGGTAATGTTACATATTCTTTGGAGGCCTCCAATGAAGAACAGTCCCTAGTGGAGTTGGACCCTGGAGAGACTGGGACACCTGTGCCTTCATCTGCCCCCAGCATTCCAATCTCCACCCTCCCTCTTGCTCCCACCCAGTTGCCCATAGTTGCCCCCCCTAAAAGGTGTAGCGTCACCTTTGCTGCAGGCACCTATACCCCTGCCCCGGTGTACCAGGCTGTGCTCACTGAGGAGGCTGTTGATCTTTCAAGAACAATCACCGTAGGCCAGACTGCAGTATTGAATGCCATCAAAGGGATGGCTGGCCAGAGCACCCAGATGCTGGCTTACCTGGATGGCATTCATGGTGCCCTGCCTGGCCAACAGCGGTCATTCTGGGGTCTGGCCTCCTCATTGGATGCAGCCTCCCACCCATCCCAACCTCATGCCCTGACTTCCACCCCTTCCCTATTCTAAATCCCACAACCCAGCCCTATCCAAAGCACATGCAAACATATACACACACCCACAACAACACCCAAATGCAGCACATCCCAACACAAACACATCACAAAACATAAACACAGACACACACATGCAGACACCACACACACAATCACCACAGTCACAAACATCACTACCAAGCACACACACACCCATGACCATACCCACAGACACAACACCCACCACTACTGAAACACCCACAAGCCCACCCCCAGTGATCACACCCACCACCACACAAACATGCACCAGCACACCCACAGACACTACAGCATCAAACAGCACTACCACAACAGACACATCCACACACAGACAGATACTGGACACAAATGCCCATTCTCACCCACACAACAGACAATCAGTAAAAGACATGAAGATACTACTCATACACCAGACCCTCAAGCATCCACACCTTCAGCAGTCACATGCACAACAGATACAGACACTCTCTCTACCCCATCCCAAAGTCCCTTTCAACCACCTTACCCATTTTCCCAAAGAAGACTTTCTTTTAGCCCTGGACCTGACCCCTTCCAAATCCCAAACCACCTCTTCCAAATCCCAAACCACCCCTACCAAACTCATCCCTCCCAAACCCAAGGACCCCCCCAGTAACCTTATTGAGGTGCCTTCTCTCTGCCCCAAAAATGCTCCTTTCAGAGGAGGTTTATTCTGGCAGTGAATTTAGGAGGCTAGTGATGGGCTTGAAAATCATTGTGATCATTGTGGCCCACATAGGCAGAGACATTACTGTCCTAATTATGATGGAGTTGTGATATTTTTAATTGAGCATCTAAATATCATATAAAGTTGTTTATTTTGGGAATACTTTTGTACTGGCCTCATTATTCAATTGTTACTAATTGTTTGCTGATAATGTTATGTCTGCGTAATTGTGAGCCATGCACTTACTCTCATTTGTGGCAGGCTCTATTTGCTAACAGAGGGGAAACACTGCACCTGCACAAGTTACTATGCTACCAGGTCCAAAACTATAGAACGGAGGGGGTGATAGAGTGAGAGAGGTGTGGACTACCTTAAAGAATATTAGACTCAGACCCTTAAATCAGGTATCTGACACATTCTTGTGTTTTGTGTAATATTGTGTCATATTGCAAATTATAGTAGTTTTCTTTCCCAAGGAGAAGCACACAACTGGAGAATCACGTTGTTGTGCTGCTAGGTGGGTTGCTGGGTTCTTACCCAAATATACCCTCATACTAACCTCCCTCACCATTGCCACCACTATGAGTCAAGCACTGCAGGCATTGTACTTGGCCCGTTTTGAAGATCCTTAGCAGGTCGGTACTTTGGACAATAGAAGCAAACAACTCAATCACCCATGGTTTTGACTTGTGACCCCATAGCCCCTGCCTACAGTGTGACCCACACAGACAGGGTCTGACAGACTGCCAGGTCACAGTGACCGTCTCTCCAAAACTATTTAAGATAAGTTCAGCATCTGTCATTTTCCATGCTAGTGTGTGTATGGTGAAGAGGAGCAGGGAAAATTTAGAATGACTCCCATGCACAGTAAAAATCACACTGCAGATATAGTCATTTTTTTTGTACTGAACCAGCAAACTCCCTCAGTACAAAAGGTGTGCAATCAGGTGTTTTAAACATGTCATCCACTCTGCAAAAATGCAGTGAAGGGAACCACTGCAGCCGTAACTCCCTTCACACCATAGAGATCTCTGCCAGGAAGTCAAAGATCTCTCAATAAGGCAAAAGACAATTTCCAGGGTGTAACTAGGATCTGTTTTGGTACGGGTTTGTGAAGCCAGCAGTGTTAGTCAGTTTACCCCTTTGTATGAAAGAATATCTGTTGGCGTTCCAAGGGGGTTAGCTGCAATTCTTCCAGAAAACAGATGGGAATGCACCCGAGCCATCAATCAATCAATCAATCAATCAATAATTTATAAAGCGCGCTATGTACCCGTTAGGGTTTCGAGGCCCTAGAGGGGGGGGGGTGCTGCTATCGTTCGAAGAGCCATGTCTTGAGGAGTCTCCTGAAGGTGAGGAGGTCCTGGGTCTGGCGTAGTGAGGTTGGGAGTGCGTTCCAGGTCTTGGCGGCGAGGTAGGAGAAGGATCTGCCGCCAGAGGTCTTGCGCTGGATTCGGGGGACGATGGCGAGGGCAAGGTTGGCAGAGCGTAGTTGACGTGAGGGAACGTAGAAGTTGAGTCTGGTGTTCAGGTAGGTGGGTCCGGTGTCGTGTAGAGCCTTGTGTGCGTGGGTGAGGAGTTTAAAGGTGATCCTCTTGTCCACGGGGAGCCAGTGGAGGTCCCTCAGGTGAGGGGAGATGTGACATCGGCGGGGTATGTTGAGGATCAGGCGGGCGGATGCGTTCTGGATGCGTTGGAGTCGTTTGATGTCTTTAGTTGGGATGCCTGTGTAGAGTGCGTTGCCGTAGTCGAGTCTGCTACTGACGAGGGCTTGGGTTACCGTCTTTCTGGTTCCTGTTGGAATCCACTTGAAGATCCTGCAGAGCATACGGAGGGTGTTAAAACAGGAGGATGAGACTGCGTTGACCTGTTTGGACATGGTGAGGGCGGAGTCGAGGATGAAGCCGAGATTTCGTGCGTGGTTGGGTGGGGTGGGTGGAGGGCCCAGGGCGGTGGGCCACCACGAGTCGTTCCAGGCCGAGGGGGTGCGCCCGAGGATGAGGACTTCCGTCTTGTCGGAGTTAAGTTTTAGGCGGCTGTTGCTCATCCATTCGGCGATGGATTTCAGTCCCTCGTGAAGGTTGGCTTTGGCGGTGTGAGGATCTTTGGTCAGGGTGAGGACGAGCTGGGTGTCGTCGGCGTAGGAGAGGATGCTGAGGTTGTGCTGGCGGGCCAGTTGTGCGAGGGGGGCCATGTAGACGTTGAATAGCATTGGGCTTAGTGAGGAGCCTTGGGGGACGCCGCAGATGAGGTTGGTGGCTTTGGAGTGGAAAGGTGAGAGTCGGACCCTCTGGGTTCTGCCGGAGAGAAAGGAGGAGATCCAGTTGAGGGCTTTGTCTTGGATGCCGGCTTTGTGTAGACGGGTTAGTAGTGTGCGGTGGCAGACTGTATCGAAGGCGGCTGATAGGTCTAAGAGGATCAGGGCTGAGGTTTCGCCGTTGTCCATTTGTAGTCTGATGTCATCTGTGGCGGCGAGGAGTGCAGTCTCTGTGCTGTGGTTTCGTCTGAACCCGGATTGGGAGGGGCCTAGGATGGAGTTGTCTTCAAGGTAGTGGGCGAGCTGTGTGTTTGCGATCTTCTGGATGATTTTCGCTGGGAAAGGGAGGAGGGAGATTGGTCGGAAGTTTTTGAGATCGTTGAAGTCAGCCTTAGGTTTCTTGAGGAGAGGTTGGATTTCTGCGTGCTTCCAGCTGTCCGGGAAGGTAGCGGTGTTGAAGGAAAGGTTGATGATCTTGCGGAGTATGGGGGCGATGGCGACGTCGGCTTTGTTGAAAACGTGATGTGGGCAGGGGTCAGAGGGAGATCCTGAGTGTATGGAGTTCATGGTTTTTAGGGTTTTGGCGTCATCTACTTGGGTCCAGGTGGTGATGTGGTCGGCGTGGGAGGAGTTGTTGGGGGTGGGGTCTGGCGGAGGTGAGGTGTTGAAGCTGTCGTGGATGGCTGCGATTTTCTGGTAGAAGAAGGTGGAGAGATCGTCGCAGAGTTTCTGGGATGGAGGGATGTCGTTGACGTTGGCGTTGGGGTTGGAGATTTCCTTCACGATGCTGAAGAGTTCCTTGCAGTCGTGAGCGCTGTTGTTAAGGCGTTCTGTGAAGTGGGAGCGCTTGGCGAGTCGGATCAGTTGGTGGTGTTTACGGTTGGCTTCCTTGAGGGTATCAAGGTTCTCGGGTGTGCGCTCGAGGATCAATTTTTTCTTGAGTTTCTGGCAGGTGCGTTTGGAGGTGGTTAGTTCGTCTGTGAACCAGGCTGTTTTTTTCTTTTCTTGGTTGGCGGTGGGTCTCTTGAGTGGGGCTAGGATGTTGGCGCAGTTGAGGATCCATTGTTGGAGGTTGATGGCGGCGGAGTCCGGGTCGGTGGGGTCGGGTGGTGGGTTTTTGGCGAGGGTGTTGGTGAGTTGGTCTTCGGTAACTTTTCCCCAGCGGCGGTGAGCTGGCAGAGGAGTGCGGTGGTGTTCGGTGTTTTTCTTGAAGGAGAAATGGACGCAGTGATGGTCAGTCCAGTGGAGTTCGGAGGTGTGGCTGAAAGAGATGTGGTTGCTTGAAGTGAAGAGTGGGTCAAGGGTGTGGCCGGCGATGTGGGTGGGAGTGTTGACCAGTTGACGGAGTCCGAGGTTGGAGAGGTTGGTGGTCAGTGATGCAGTGTTGACGTCATTGTTGTTCTCCAGGTGGAAGTTTAGGTCTCCCAGGAGGATGTAGTCTGAAGAGGCGAGGGCGTGGGTGCTTGCGAGGTCGGAGACGGTGTTGCTGAAGAGGGCTCTTGGTCCTGGAGGACGGTATATGAGGGTTCCTCTGAGGGTAGTGTTGGGGTCCGTGTGAATCTGGAAGTGGAGGTGTTCGGCTGTTTTGAGGGTGTCGTCCGTGTGGGTATGGATCTTGAGGGTAGCTTTGTGGGCGATGGCTATTCCTCCGCCGATTCCGTTGGTGCGATCTCTTCTGGTGATCTTGTACCCGTCAGGGATGGCGATGGCGATGTCAGGGGCCGAGGAGTAGTTCCACCAGGTTTCGGTCAGGAAGGCTACATCTGGGGCGGTGCTGTCGAGCAGGTCCCAGAGTTCGATGGCGTGCTTTCGTGCGGAGCGTGTGTTGAGGAGGATGCAGTGCAGGTGGTTTGTGTTGCTTGTTGCTGGCTTCGTTGTTCTGTTGCAGGTGAAGTTGCAGGTGCGGCAGGAAAAAGGTCCTTTGGTGTGCTTCGGGCTGGCCTGGAAGCACTCTGTGGAGGGGCCAGGGTTGAAGGCGAGGAGTTCGCTGGCCGAGTAACGAAGGCATGGGGTGCGGGGTGCGCGAGGACCAGGGGGGGTGGCGCTGGGCCCAGTCCAGGCGCGGACGGGCGCAGACGGGCTTGCCTCTGGCGCGCCTCTGGTGCGCCAGCGGCGCGGACGCGCAGTGCCAGCCATTAAGAAGGGAGGGGGGAGGGGGGAGGGAGGAGCAGCTGGGAGGGGGGAGGCGGGAGGGAGCGGCGAATGGGGGCGAGAGGGGGGCGGGCCGCAGAGAGGCAGCGGCAGGGAGAGAACTGCAAGGGGGAGCGCCCCAGGGGCGAAAACAAGAAAAACAAGGCACAAAAAAGTCGGGCACAATTTGAAAAACAGTCACAAAAATATACTAATGGCACAAAATACAATCGGGGTACAGCAATCAGAGGGGCACAACGGGGGCAGATGCGCAGGAGGCAAGGCGCTTGAAAAAACAATAGAAAAGCACTTACAGGACGGCGAAAAGTGGCACAATCAGAAGGGGCACGACGGGGGCAGAAGCGCAAGGAGGCAAGGCGCTGAAAATATAGAAAAACACTTACAGGACGGCGGAAAGCGGCACACGGGTCAAGTGAAGCTTACTAGAGCCCACTAGACACCAGGGATGAGGCGCAGGAGGATGCCTGCGGGTGGAGGAGGGCCTCGAACACGCTAGCAGCAGCGTGGGCGGGGGTCAGAGGCAGTAGACAGCAGGTTGGTGCTGCGGACGTGGGGGGCGAGCTCTAGACCTAAGGCAGGTCAGAGGTCGCTCACTCGCGACGCGCAGCGCCAGCCATTAAGAAGGGAGGGGGGAGGGAGGAGAATCTGGGAGGCTGGAGGCGGGAGGGAGCGGCGAATGGGGGCGCGAGGGGGGCGGGGTCGCAGGGAGGCAGCGGCAGGGAGAGAACTGCAAGGGGGAGCGCCCATGGGGCGAAAACAAGAAAAACAAGGCACAAAAAAGTCGGGCACAATTTGAAAAACAGTCACAAAAATACACTAAAGGCACAAAATACAATCGGGGTACAGCAATCAGAGGGGCACAATGGGGGCAGATGCGCAGGAGGCAAGGTGCTTGAAAAAACAATAGAAAAGCACTTACAGGACGGCGAAAAGTGGCACAATCAGAAGGGGCACGACGGGGGCAGAAGCGCAAGGAGGCAAGGCGCTGAAAATATAGAAAAACACTTACAGGACGGCGGAAAGCGGCACACGGGTCAAGTGAAGCTTACTAGAGCCCACTAGACACCAGGGATGAGGCGCAGGAGGATGCCTGCGGGTGGAGGAGGGCCTCGAACACGCTAGCAGCAGTGTGGGCGGGGGTCAGAGGCAGGAGACAGCAGGTTGGTGCTGCGGACGTGGGGGGCGAGCTCTAGACCTAAGGCAGGTCAGAGGTCGCTCCTCTGGGTTTCAAATGGACAATGTGCTGATGTTCTCCTTTCTTTTAGTCAATACTCCAGACAAGGTCCTTGTAGATAATGCGCATGTGCACATACACTCGCTCTCTTTCTCACACACATGCACCCACACACACACACGCACACACAGTATTGCCTTCATAAGAAAAGAAGAACAATGTAAAATTACAATAATGGCTTCCATGCACAGTAAAAATAATGCTGCACATATACTCATTTTATTTGTATTGAACCAACTAACTCCCTCATTCCAAAAGGTGTACAAGTTGGCATTTTAATCATGGCACCCACTCGGAAAACGTTTATTCTGTGAAGGGAACCGATGCATCCATAGATCCCTTCACATCATAGAGATCCATCCCAGGAAGAAGAGGATCTCTCAATAAGGCAGACAGACAGTTACCAGGGTGCAACTTGGATTTGTGTTGTGACGGGTGTGTGAGCATAGCACAAACTGTTAGTAAATTCCCCCATTTATATAAAAGAATATCTATTGGAATTCCAGAGGATTAGTTGCAATTCTCCCAGAAAAGAGGTGATAAGATAACCGAGCCATCTGGTTTTAAATGGGTAATGTGTAGATGTCATATTTCCTCCAGTCAATACCCCTGTCAAGGTATACAGACACACACCCACATGTGTGCATGCACACACACACACACACAAACTCAGCATTGCCTTGGTGTGAACAAAGTTACTACAATATTGGCCCTTTTATGACATTATTATGAACAATAAATCCAACTTCCCTCACATTCAGAGTAGTTGGTTCTTCTCTCATGTGTGTCCTGGTAAAGAAGCACATTCAAGCTTTGTTCTAAAAAAGTAAAATGCCATTCAAACAGTCAAACAATTTCGAGACCAGACAACAAACTGAACTATAAGCATGGATCTGGTACTAATAATTGTATCCACTTAGTCAAGTAACAATTCTCACATATGCAGATTTTGTCTTGGTTACTAGAGGACATAAGAGAGAACCTGACTATAACAAATACATCACGTTCACCGTTTAAGTACTACTCTGGGGCACATGGAGAAGTTGCACTTTCAACATGTTGTTTGCACCATGGATGCTTCTTCCCCAGGGCAATGTTTAATGTTCTATTGACTGAGAGGATATCATTATTTGGAGCACAAAGCTAGTCATCACAAGATACTTGATGTAGAATATGGTGATCCTAGCATTTGAAGGCAGTAATATTTGGTGAAGAGCAAGTCAAAATTGAGGAAGAGGCTCGAGTCTCCAGGCATTGATGAAATGGTATCCCGGTGTGACATATCCAAGCTCAAGGATTCACATGACAAGCTCTCTCCTGCAGGGTTAAGTTCCAAACAGAAGCCTTGATAATAATAAAAATGCAGCAGTGTTTTCTACAATCTTCCTGTACCAGGTGTTACTAATGCTCAATTTTATGGTACTCAACTGATCTGGAAAGGAAGTAAGGCTAATTTGGTCTTGCAACACTTGCTTGCAGATCACAGCATATGTCGGACACCAACATTTAATTTACTAAGCCTTCTTGCTAATTGGATTTCTGTTCTTTGTCTCTTGGGTCCCGTATTCTTCTGGTAGTATTCCAGTATTCCAAATAAGCATTAATCAAATTTCAGCTTGCCCCACAGTGGAAATAATAGGGCAACGATGGATGTCAAATGCTGATGACTGCTTCCTGTAGGACTTCATACTGAAAAGGGAACATAAATTCAAAGGAGGGAATTCAAGGATTATCTTTTTTGCCTGCGGATCCAACACTACAAAATTACCCCATGCTCACCTTAGGTGAAAGGTGAGATTGAGAAATTAATGAGTCTCTTATGGTGCTGAGAATTCTGAGAATGTCAATTTCTTGAAGGTATCTCATAACCTGTTGCGCTCCGTTGGATGTTCACCATTGGTTATAATATTTTTCCCAAAAATATGTCTCAATGAATGATGATTTTCTATTAGTAACTACAAAAGGGTTATGTTTTTGTAAATTATATTTGGGAGACAATACTTATGTCAGAAGTTATTCTGCCACTTATACTCTGGTACCACGCTTTACTAGCATCTATGTTTGCTTGACTTATCTCGATTTCAGACCATACCCCTTGGACCTCTCTACCAATGGATTCACATTGGGTGCAGTGCAGACAAAGTAACAAAAATACAGAAATAAGGTGGTCAAGTAGAGTTAAACTATTTCCTAGGCCTTTTCAGGACACTGGCCTTGTGTAAAATAAAGGATAGTTAAGCTCGAACTTTAAACCACAAAGATTGCTGGGCTTATTGCACTTTCCATGCATCGCTCCAAAATAAGCATTCACATACACGCACATTCCAGTGATATCCCAATGAAAATCAAACGGGTCTACCCCATAGCAAGGATGATGAGTGGAGAACGGAGTGGACTGAACCAGCATATTCCGTCTAGTAAAGTGATCAACCATAACATTGTGTCTCTTGTCTCTCTTGAACAACATAGACACTTTCCTGATTTTTGCACTGTTTCTCTGTTGGCTTCTACCCAGGCTGCTCCTGACATTGTCATCTCTCCCTTATTCATTTGGTCATTGCCTGTGGATGGAGCAGCATCTCTTTCTTTAGTTACTTCATATCTGTGTTCTTTAGGCTTCTCAGTTGCTGCAAACACTATTATTGATTGACTAAAGGTATTTCTATAGCGTGGACCTAGCCAGAATGACAATGAAGTGCTTCCCGATTAACAGAGAACAGTAGCAGACCTTCAAACCTTTTATCTCTGAGTCCTTCCCAGTCAAAATGTTTTGAAGTCAGGCCTCCATCCTAAACTTTATGGCAGGGACTGGGAGAACGGAAGGGATAGAGGCTGATTACACGGGTGCAAGGATTATGGGGTAATTGCAGATCCCCCAAGATATTGTGGTAAAAATTGCAAAATTTATAAGAACAAAAAAGGAACATTTGCCACGTTATTGAAGCACTTTATCTTACTCATAATCATTCTTTTTCAGTCTTAAATCAATTTAATTTTCTTCACCAGAATATTCTGCTTTGAAATAGGCATACTTAAAGCATTTTGGGAGTGTTTGTTTGAAATACTTTCCTTTGTACTAACAGTCTGTGCCTGTGGAGTTTTCCACATAATTATGGATGTGCGGCATTTGTCCATAATTTACCACCTGCCACATAATCTACAAATTTTAACAAAAAAAAATGTTTCTAGCTAAGACGGATCTAAAGTCACTAAACATATGGTGCACATGTTCACGTGCAGTGGAAGGCCCTTCACAAATATTGACTGGTCACCTTTGAGTTGGTTAATGCTTTATTTGGGAGGCGAATTGGTATACATATTAATAAAGTGAAATCTTTCCCAGACAGTGTTATCGTGTGTAAAAATTACAAAACATTGAAGTAATGCTAGCACAAATTTTGCCACATTTCGCAACATTATTTTCCTTTTCTGCCACATAGATTTGTCATCCTAAACTGCCTAATTCCCGTTGCCCTGTGCATGGGGTAAACTAAGCACCATTGTACAGGGTGGCTAGCCATGCTATTTTCTGTGAGCTTGTGCAGACTTGGAGCTGCTCATGCCATGTCTCAGATCCATCTGCTGCAGGACATCAATTGTCACAATATTAGCCAATCATGGATGATACAGCACAGAAGGGCATAGGAGCAGGAGGATACGATGTATGGAGGGAATGGGCAGAGGCAATCTCGCCTCGAGAATCCTGGCAGAGTGTCCTTTTGTCACCTTATAGCCCCATATGATGTGAACTTCGTGTTTTGTAAGGGGTGGTGCTTTTCAGCAGCTAATGTTTCTTTGCACAATGGCTGGAGGGAGGAGCTGAAGAAACACAGGTGTCCTGCACAAAGCTAATTCAATGATCTGTTGTTTCGATGATTGCCCTATGCATGTTGTTCCTGGAGGACCACAATCGGGCCCATATTTGTACTTTTTTATGCAAACCAGCGCTGGTGCTGGTTTGCGTAAAAAAATGTACCGCCGGCTAACGCCATTCCAACGCACCAGGTGGGTGCCTTATTTATGGATTGACGTTAGCAGGTGCTGCTGCCTAGTTAGAGTAAAAAAAAAATGACTCTAATCTGGCAACGCAGGCGTAGGGAAGAATGGGGGTTGTGCGCCCAAAAATGGTGCAAGTCAGGTTAGAGTAAAAAATCATGGCTCTAACCGGACTTGCGCCATTTTCTGACGCACAACCCCCATTGAAATGACTCCTGTCTTACGAAAGACAGGAGTCATGCCCCCCTGCCCAACGGCCATGCCCAGGGGACTTCTGTCCTCTTGGGCAAGGCCATTGGGCACAGTGGCATGTAGAGGGGCCTAAGTTAGGCCCCCCATGCCACTTAAAAATAAAATAAAAAATTACTTACATCTTCTTACCTGTACTTACCTGGGATGGGTCCCCCCATCCCTGGGTGTCCTCCAAGGGTGGGTGAGGGTGGCAAGGGGTGTCCCTGGGGGCAGGGAAGGGCACCTGTGAACTGCTTCCATGGTCAGAGACCATGGAAATGAGCCCACATCTCCATTAACGCCTGGGAGAGGCGTTAAAAAACGGCACACATCAGGATGTGCACCATTTTTTAAGGCCCGCTCCCTCCTGTGCGTCAAAATGATGCGGGAGTATAAATAAGGCGTACATGCCTTAAAGTCATTTTTTGGACGGGAACGCCTACCTTGCATGTCATTAACGCAAGGCGGTTTCAGGCATCCAGAAAAAGACGCACACTGCTGAATTTTGACAATCGCGGAGTCGGGCGTCAAAGTATAAATATGGTGTTAGGTTTGCGCCGAATTTGCGTCAAAAATGTTGACACAAATTCAGCGCACAGTATAAATATGCCCCTCAGTTTGATAATCTTGCACAATGACAATTAATTCTTTTGAGTATGTAGCTTGCAGCATTACTGTTTTTGGCTCATTGTTATAGATTGTGTTATGTACATTTTTTTTTTTCCAGTGGTAGGGGGTAGAATAATTCACATTCTTCAAGGATAATTTCTTTATAGAATTGAAAAGAAGAAAGATTAACTTGGACGGAGTTTATGATCTGAGGTGCTGCTTTTTAATATGGAAATTATGGTTTTTTTCTGAGGCTAAAGGACAGAAAGTAACATGGCATCACAGTTTTACCATAGCGATCCCCATTTTACTTTAAGGCTATAACAAATGCAACCACTGCTGAAAGAGTAGATGACAATGAGATGTTGAAAAAAACTAACTCAACAAAAAATACCAACAAGTGCGGCTGATCTACTGAAACAATAGATGTAGTACGGAGTGCCTTAGCCACCACATCGCTCTCTCAGCAGACTGCTACCTACCCACAGTTTCCTCCTCACCACTTTTCTAACTCTCAGCTTTAAGACCTTCATCTTTGGAGATTCTGAAAAAGGATCTTGGAGCGTGAGCCCGGTTAGAGGCCTCTGAGACCTGCCCCCTGCCCTGACTCTGCTTGAGCGAACTGTAGTGTAAATCTGTAAATATTGCAGTGTGAAGCAAGTATCACTGCTATTAGGGTGGCACGTTATGAAGTGGGAGTGTGGAGCCAATAATCAGACACCATTTTTTAAACATGGAAGGAAATGCTGTAAATATATTGTGAGCCTGCGAACCTTTTACGTATTTGCCACATGAATGATAAATTATATATATCATGGACATCATGCACCTTATTTGATTTTGCGATTTTACAAAAAAACTCAAAATTATGAAATGCTGGAGGCTCTGATTTTAGGAATGGTTTTCTGTAGCTCTTAATCCATACTAAATGTGAGACTTATAAAAGAGCAAATGCATCAAACAAAAACAGAATTGACAACAAACACTCCTTCACATAAGTGGGTTGTTGTGAGCCTCTTGCACTCATGGGCCCCAATGCAACTGCACCTGGTGCACTGATTATAGTTACGCCCTGAGAAGAAGGGGATCTTTCCTTCTTTCACCTGTCCCACACCATCCCTGACTATCACATCAGCCTCTCTATCCCTTTCAGAAAAAAATTCGCTCTGCGCATTACATCCTGTTTTTGGAGCAAGGATTCCATCTGCCCTAATGCCAGCAAGGAAAATGAGCCACTGTGTCACTTTTTAAAGTAAGTCATTCATAATTGGGATGCAGTGGGGGCCTCAGACCCTGGAGTCCCAGTACCACTCCACCTGCCTCACTAATGACAGCTACTGCCTTGCGAAGCAGGCTGTCTCCTATGCCTTTGTTAACAACTGGGGCTCCCGTCACATACTATTCCTCTCCCTTGCATCTCTCTGATGCCCAAACCAAGGTGTCTCTGCTGCCTAAAGTTTCCCGTCCCTTCGGCCATTGCACTGAGACCCAAAATCAACTCTGGCACAGCAAGTATGCACTGTAACCTAACACAAGGAAGGATAGGAAAACAGCCAAATTTCTGCAGCTGCAGCACCAAGGATATCTCCAGCTCAACAAAGCAGACTGTCTACTCTGCCCACTCAACAGGACTATCATTCCTAGGCCTGATGCCCAAACCAGGCTTCTTTAGCATTGTGTAAAAAAAAACACGTCTAGCCCTCTTGGTTGGACCCTGTTCAGGCCATAGCAAAGGTAACCAGGATCATAATGCTAGCAAGGAAAATGCCCCCACGCCCCACTTCATAGTAGGACACCCATAACTGGGGTCCAGTGGCCACTCACTCCCCTGGCTCCAATTCCACAGGACCTGCTGTACTAATGATAGTGGTTACCCTTTAAAGAAAGACTCTCCTATATAACGCTCTTTTTCCCAGTGGCATCTCCCCAAGAAAACTGTCTGTTCATTAGTTACCAAGAAAAGAGCCCCACCTAGTTTTCCCTCTTCTGGGCCATCTTTTTGACACTATCATTGAATTTCCTTCATTTCCTCTTTCTCATGGACCATTACTTTAAGGCCTTAAATGTAACCCCAATGTCCTTCTCCGTGTCATCACATTGACTCACCTTTTTTACAAAAAACAACCTGCCCTAAAGAGTAAAGTCTAACCTTGAGGTGCCTCTGCCTGGAAGGAAGGATAGTGAGGGGTGCTCAGTGTAGGCTTTGGTGCTGTGAAACATAGAGAGGAACACAGACCTAAAGAAGAAACATTCCTTCTCACCTGGTTGCCTGCTACCTGAAAGAAATGTAAATGGGTGCAATCAGTTCATCACCAGATATAAAAGCTGTTTAGGAGCCACCACATGGAATCAATTGAAGCTTCATTGTTACAAATCATTCTTTTCTTGATGGGTAATATAAGGGTGGTATGATCGGAGTTATGGAGTGCATTCTTTTCATGGATACTTATAAATATGTTAGCACTAGATACAGTCTGATTACCCGTTACAAAAATGTATATAAATCCTACATTATTTTTCTGCGGCCTATTTTATACTATGGTAGTACAATTTTAAAATAATGATAATGGTAATACAATAATTACTTTCTGTCACAGGCCGAGCTCTTAGTACTATAAATAAAAAAGTCACTATTACTCACTGCATTAATCAGGATTTAATTATGTGGCTCTCTGGTCACACACATGGGTGTTTGCAATGATCACATTAGCTAACTGAAGTTTGATAACGTGAAAGAGTTGATTTCCCACCCATTACTTTAACTTCCATTTATTTTTTCATTTAAGGTGTGTGTGTGTGTTATTTTATATGCATGAACGTTTGTTACCTGAAAGTGAAAATAAATATTTTGTTCTTATTAGCCACATTTTTCTCCCAGTCTCCACACTCACTGAGCTGCCCCTGGCACTCAGGATTACAGTTGCCACTTTTATATAGTTCAGCTGCTACATGTAAATAAAGACAGGCTGGACACAGCGCCAGTCATGCTTCCAGGCTATCTTCATTTACAAGTATTTTGCAAACAAATTTGCGCTTTGTTTACTTATGGGGTTTTGGGATCTGCAATAGGAGGCTGGATTTTCCTCTGGTGTTTCTCTTACCTCCTGCAATATGTAGCCTTTTTCAGCAGTTGGGAAGGCCATAATGAAGTGCTTTACAGGTGAATATATAAGTGTGAACATTTCCATTAAAAAAAAAGGTTACAGGGACGTTATAGTTAGGAAATGGATTTTTTTTTTAAACATAGACATTCACTTAAAAAACAAAAGTTACAGGGACGTTATAGTTAGGCTCACATTTTAAACGTACGAAACCATAGAAATTCACCTGTTATAGTTAGAGTTATCTCAAGTAACTATAACTTGTCCCCTAACTCGCGCCCCCATGCACATTTATTTCATCAAAAAGTTTACTGCAGATATTACATTGATAGTATCAATGATGCTATCAAAGATGTCCTGAGTGTCATAATTTGTGGGGTTATTAGCAGTGAATGGCAAGGGCGTGAGATATTTCTGGACAAAATGAAAAGAAAAGTGTATTTGTCAATTAAAAAGAGTTAATGTTTAGAAAGAAAATTAAATATAGTAGGGAAATGACTACAGACAAACCTTGGCTAGAAGCCTCAACTTTCAGTGGGAAGGTCTGTGGCCTTAACCATTATGCCACAGGTGACTTCCTCTTGTGGTGTGTTTATGTTTTAGAATTTATTGCATTGCATAGAGAGACCATTGCAATGATTCTCTCTCTCTCTCTTCCATCCCATTATAGGATGAAAAAGAGAGTGAGAATGACAGGACCGGGGAGTGAGCCTCAAGGTCCCCATGGTTCTAGACAGCTCTCCACGTCCTGTGGGAGCTGGCATTGCTCCCAGAAGAAGGGAGCTGCTTTAAAAACCAGCTCCCTGCTTGTGGGAGCTATGTTTTCATCTGTTTCCCTGCACGCATATTTGTGTGCAGGGAAAAAGATGAAAACTCCGCTTTCTGCCAGCAGGAGCTGTTTGATAGCTCCCGCTGTCACAAAGCGGACTTTGTTTGCTTTTGCTTGGTGGGAGCTGTCAGCCCCCACCAAGCAAAAGCAAACAGCTATGTCCCGGGGGTGGGCATCCCAGGACATAGCAGGAGCTGCCCTGGGGCTGGTGGTCCCCAAGGCCAGCTATGGCTCCTCAAGGGAGGCCGCGCAGCCCTTCTCCAACTTTAATAGCCACAGGAAGGTGGTGGCCCCCAGGGATTGGAGGTCCGAAACAGAACCCCTGTGTGTTTTAAAATACGTGCCATAGGAAGGTGGTAGTTCCCAGGGCTGTGGGGGTAACCCCCATGCACTGTTTGTGGGGCTGGGAGGGCATGTAGCCCCCCCCCCACATCAAATGAGTTTGAAGCCCCCCAGGAAGTGGCGGTCCCTGGGGCAGCATAAGGGCCCACAGCCCCCCCCCCATCAGATTAGTTTACAGCCCCAGGAGGTGGCAGTCCCCAGGGCAGTGTGGGGGGGGTGGGTGGCCTTCCGCACACATATTTTTTTTTTTTAGCCCCAGGGAGATGTCAGTACCCGGGGCAGCAGGGGGGATGGGCAGCCCCCCCTATTAAAATAACAATGCCTCCAGGATCTGGTCCAGCCGGAGGCTAATTATAAAACAAGCGCCGGAGCCCATGCTTAGTTTTTTCTTTACATTTTCACTGGATCTGCAGCAAAACAAATGTCAAATGCTTTTTAGCTCTGGGGTAGGTCCCTCTGGGACCCCAGCACCAGAGCTAAGGGGTAAGGGTGTCCCTACCCTGGCCCCTTTTCTTATTTTTTGACTTTTTTTCAGGAACTCAGCTGAATCTGAGTCCCACAATGACTGTCAACACTTCCTTGTTGAAGGGTTGGCAGCCAATCAGATCTCACCATGAGATCGGGAGGGGTTGTGAATCCTTTGCATTCCTATGTATACAAATTTGTTTTTTCTTTAATATGTCAAAAACTACTAAACGGATTTACACCAAATGACAAAAAAGTGCTCTTCGTGAACACTTCCATTTATTTTTTCATTTAAGGTGTGTGTGTGTGTTATTTTATATGCATGAACGTTTGTTACCTGAAAGTGAAAATAAATATTTTGTTCTTATTAGCCACATTTTTCTCCCAGTCTCCACACTCACTGAGCTGCCCCTGGCACTCAGGATTACAGTTGCCACAATTTTTTTATATAGTTCAGCTGCTAAATGTAAATAAAGACAGGCTGGACACGGCGCCAGTCGTGCTTTCAGGCTATCTTGATTTACAAGTATTTGCAAACAAATTTGCGCTTTGTTTACTTATGGGGTTTTGGGATCTGCAATAGGAGGCTGGATTTTCCTCTGGTGTTTCTCTTACCTCCTGCAATGTGTAGCCTTTTTCAGCAGTTGGGAAGGCCATAATGAAGTGCTTTACAGGTGAATATATAAGTGTGAACATTTCCATAAAAAAAAAAGGTTACTGGGACGTTATAGTTAAGAAATTGATTTTTTTTTTAAACATAGACATTCACTTAAAAAACAAAAGTTACAGGGACGTTATAGTTAGGCTCACATTTTAAACGTACGAAACCATAGAAATTCACCTGTTATAGTTAGAGTTATCTCAAGTAACTATAACTTGTCCCCTAACTCGCGCCCCCATGCACATTTATTTCATCGAAAAGTTTACTGCAGATATTACATTGATAGTATCAATGATGCTATCAAAGATGTCCTGAGTGTCATAATTTGTGGGGTTATTAGCAGTGAATGGCAAGGGCGTGAGATATTTCTGGACAAAATGAAAAGAAAAGTGTATTTGTCAATTAAAAAGAGTTAATGTTTAGAAAGAAAATTAAATATAGTAGGGAAATGACTACAGACAAACCTTGGCTAGAAGCCTCAACTTTCAGTGGGAAGGTCTGTGGCCTTAACCATTATGCCACAGGTGACTTCCTCTTGTGGTGTGTTTATGTTTTAGAATTTATTGCATTGCATAGAGAGACCATTGCAATGATTCTCTCTCTCTCTCTCTTCCATCCCATTATAGGATGAAAAAGAGAGTGAGAATGACAGGACCGGGGAGTGAGCCTCAAGGTCCCCATGGTTCTAGACAGCTCTCCACGTCCTGTGGGAGCTGGCATTGCTCCCAGAAGAAGGGAACTGCTTTAAAAACCAGCTCCCTGCTTGTGGGAGCTATGTTTTCATCTGTTTCCCTGCACGCATATTTGTGTGCAGGGAAAAAGATGAAAACTCCGCTTTCTGCCAGCAGGAGCTGTTTGATAGCTCCCGCTGTCACAAAGCGGACTTTGTTTGCTTTTGCTTGGTGGGAGCTGTCAGCCCCCACCAAGCAAAAGCAAACAGCTATGTCCCGGGGGTGGGCATCCCAGGACATAGCAGGAGCTGCCCTGGGGCTGGTGGTCCCCAAGGCCAGCTATGGCTCCTCAAGGGAGGCCGCGCAGCCCTTCTCCAACTTTAATAGCCCCAGGAAGGTGTGGCCCCCAGGGATTGGAGGTCCGAAACAGAACCCCTGTGTGTTTTAAAATACGTGCCATAGGAAGGTGGTAGTTCCCAGGGCTGTGGGGGTAACCCCCATGCACTGTTTGTGGGGCTGGGGGGGCCTGTAGCCCCCCCCCACATCAAATGAGTTTGAAGCCCCCCAGGAAGTGGCGGTCCCTGGGGCAGCATAAGGGCCCACAGCCCCCCCCCCATCAGATTAGTTTACAGCCCCAGGAGGTGGCAGTCCCCAGGGCAGTGTGGGGGGGTGGGTGGCCTTCCGCACACATATTGTTGTTTTTTTTGCCCCAGGGAGATGTCAGTACCCGGGGCAGCAGGGGGGATGGGCAGCCCCCCCTATTAAAATAACAATGCCTCCAGGATCTGGTCCAGCCGGAGGCTAAGTATAAAACAAGCGCCGGAGCCCATGCTTAGTTTTTTCTTTACATTTTCACTGGATCTGCAGCAAAACAAATGTCAAATGCTTTTTAGCTCTGGGGTAGGTCCCTCTGGGACCCCAGCACCAGAGCTAAGGGGTCAGGGTGTCCCTACCCTGGCCCCTTTTCTTATTTTTTGACTTTTTTTCAGGAACTCGGCTGAATCTGAGTCCCACAATGACTGTCAACACTTCCTTGTTGAAGGGTTGGCAGCCAATCAGATCTCACCATGAGATCGGGAGGGGTTGTGAATCCTTTGCATTCCTATGTATACAAATTTGTTTTTTCTTTAATATGTCAAAAACTACTAAACGGATTTACACCAAATGACAAAAAAGTGCTCTTCGTGAACACTTCCATTTATTTTTTCATTTAAGGTGTGTGTGTGTGTTATTTTATATGCATGAACGTTTGTTACCTGAAAGTGAAAATAAATATTTTGTTCTTATTAGCCACATTTTTCTCCCAGTCTCCACACTCACTGAGCTGCCCCTGGCACCCAGGATTACAGTTGCCACAATTTTTTTATATAGTTCAGCTGCTAAATGTAAATAAAGACAGGCTGGACACGGCGCCAGTCATGCTTCCAGGCTATCTTCATTTACAAGTATTTTGCAAACAAATTTGCGCTTTGTTTACTTATGGGGTTTTGGGATCTGCAATAGGAGGCTGGATTTTCCTCTGGTGTTTCTCTTACCTCCTGCAATATGTAGCCTTTTTCAGCAGTTGGGAAGGCCATAATGAAGTGCTTTACAGGTGAATATATAAGTGTGAACATTTCCATTAAAAAAAAAGGTTACAGGGACGTTATAGTTAGGAAATGGATTTTTTTTTAAAACATAGACATTCACTTAAAAAACAAAAGTTACAGGGACGTTATAGTTAGGCTCACATTTTAAACGTACAAAACCATAGAAATTCACCTGTTATAGTTAGAGTTATCTCAAGTAACTATAACTTGTCCCCTAACTCGCGCCCCCATGCACATTTATTTCATCGAAAAGTTTACTGCAGATATTACATTGATATTATCAATGATGCTATCAAAGATGTCCTGAGTGTCATAATTTGTGGGGTTATTAGCAGTGAATGGCAAGGGCGTGAGATATTTCTGGACAAAATGAAAAGAAAAGTGTATTTGTCAATTAAAAAGAGTTAATGTTTAGAAAGAAAATTAAATATAGTAGGGAAATGACTACAGACAAACCTTGGCTAGAAGCCTCAACTTTCAGTGGGAAGGTCTGTGGCCTTAACCATTATGCCACAGGTGACTTCCTCTTGTGGTGTGTTTATGTTTTAGAATTTATTGCATTGCATAGAGAGACCATTGCAATGATTCTCTCTCTCTCTCTCTTCCATCCCATTATAGGATGAAAAAGAGAGTGAGAATGACAGGACCGGAGAGTGAGCCTCAAGGTCCCCATGGTTCTAGACAGCTCTCCACGTCCTGTGGGAGCTGGCATTGCTCCCAGAAGAAGGGAACTGCTTTAAAAACCAGCTCCCTGCTTGTGGGAGCTATGTTTTCATCTGTTTCCCTGCACGCATATTTGTGTGCAGGGAAAAAGATGAAAACTCCGCTTTCTGCCAGCAGGAGCTGTTTGATAGCTCCTGCTGTCACAAAGCGGACTTTGTTTGCTTTTGCTTGGTGGGAGCTGTCAGCCCCCACCAAGCAAAAGCAAACAGCTATGTCCCGGGGGTGGGCATCCCAGGACATAGCAGGAGCTGCCCTGTGGCTGGTGGTCCCCAAGGCCAGCTATGGCTCCTCAAGGGAGGCCGCGCAGCCCTTCTCCAACTTTAATAGCCCCAGGAAGGTGGTGGTCCCCAGGGATTGGGGGTCCGAAACAGAACCCCTATGTGTTTTAAAATACGTGCCATAGGAAGGTGGTAGTCCCCAGGGCTGTGGGGGTAACCCCCATGCACTGTTTGTGGGGCTGGGGGGGGCGTGTAGCCCCCCCCCACATCAAATGAGTTTGAAGCCCCCCGGGAAGTGGCGGTCCCTGGGACAGCATAAGGGCCCACAGCCACCCCCCCCATCAGATTAGTTTACAGCCCCAGGAGGTGGCAGTCCCCAGGGCAGTGTGGGGGGGTGGGTGGCCTTCCGCACACATATTGGTTTTTTTTAGCCCCAGGGAGATGGCAGTACCCGGGGCAGCAGGGGGGATGGGCAGCCCCCCCTATTAAAATAACAATGCCTCCAGGATCTGGTCCAGCCGGAGGCTAAGTATAAAACAAGCGCCGGAGCCCATGCTTAGTTTTTTCTTTACATTTTCACTGGATCTGCAGCAAAACAAATGTCAAATGCTTTATAGCTCTGGGGTAGGTCCCTCTGGGACCCCAGCACCAGAGCTAAGGGGTCAGGGTGTCCCTACCCTGGCCCCTTTTCTTATTTTTTGACTTTTTTTCAGGAACTCGGCTGAATCTGAGTCCCAACATGACTGTCAACACTTCCTTGTTGAAGGGTTGGCAGCCAATCAGATCTCACCATGAGATCGGAGGGGTTGTGAATCCTTTGCATTCCTATGTATACAAATTTGTTTTTTCTTTAATATGTCAAAAACTACTAAACGGATTTACACCAAATAACAAAAAAGTGCTCTTCGTGAACAAAGAGCTAAATTTCTGCCATTTTTGGTGTAATTTCATCCAGTAGTTCCGGTGCCAAAGATATAGGCAAGTAAAAAATTGCTTTTTCTATAGAAACTGTAACTACCTAGTTGTGACCACCACTAGGTAATATATATATTTATCTATATCAAAATACATTTTTATTATATATATATATATATATATATATATATATATATATATATATATATATATATATATATATAGAGAGAGAGAGAGAGAGAGAGAGAGAGAGAGAAAGCGAGAGAGAGAGAGAGAGAGAGAGATAGATATATATTACTTAGTGGTGGTCCCTCCCCGATGCCAATTTTAAATCCAATGCAAGGGGACGCCTGGCTCCCCACCTCCCCGGGGCCAAGTTTTAATCCATTGTGGGGGTCTGCCCAGCCTTCCCACAGCCCGGGGGATTGCCACCTCCCCAGGGCCAAGTTTAAATCCAATGCAGGGGGCTGTCTGCCCCCCCCCTGCTGCCCCTAGGACCATCACCTCCCCAGGGCCAAGTTCAAATCCAATGCAGAGGGCCACCAGGCCTCCCTGCAGCCCCAGGGACCACCACCTCCCTGCGGCCAAGTTTAAATCCAATGCCTGGGGGGCCACCTGGACCCTCCACGGCTCAGGGGTGTGGTGAAGTATGTGCCCCCCTACAGCCCTGGGACCACCACCTCCCCGGGGCTAAAATACAATAATGAGGAAGATCTGTTTTGGACCCCTGGCCCTGGAGACCACCACCTCCCCGGGGCAATAGTCACTGGAGGGGAGCTGTGCGCCCTTCCTTTGGGGAGCCAATGATGGGCTGGGGGCCCACCGCCCCCAGGGCCGGCTCCTGCTATGTCCCAGGGGGCCCACTGCTGGGACATAGCTGTTTGTTTTTGCTTGGTGGGATGCTGCATGGCCCTCAGCAAGGTATCAGTTTAAAGCCCTGGGGATGTGGCAGTCCCTGAGACTATGGGGGAGTTGAGGGGTCTCCTGCCTTATATTTGTTTAATGCTCCAGGGAGGTGGTGGTTAACAAGGCTGCAGGGGGGGCCAAGGTCCCTCCACATTGTATTAGATTAAAGCCCCAGGGAGGTGGTGGTCAGTGGGGCTGAGGGGGGTGGCACATCACCCACCAATATTAGTTTAAAGCCCTGAGGAGGTGGTAGACCCCAGGGCTGCAAGAGGGCCAAGGGGCCCCCGCCTTATATTTGTTTAACGCCCCAGGGAGGAGGCAGTCCCCAGGGCTTGGGGTGGGGGCTGGGTGGCCCTTCTGTATCCATTTTGATAAAAGCCCTGGGGAGGTGGTGGTCCCCGGGGCTTCACCGGGGCCACATGGCCCTCCACAATGTATTAGTTTGAAGCCCCAGGGAGGTGGTGATCCCTGGGGCTGCAGGGGGGCCACTCAGCCCTCTCCATGCCAAATTGAATTACCCACAGGACATGGCCCACCCGGGGCTGTTTATAAAACAAGTGCAGCAGCCCCCACTTGATTCTTTTTTTTTAAACGGCAGATGTGCTGCAAAACTTAAAAAAAAAATGTTTCTTAAGTCCTGAGTTGTTCCTCTGGAACCCCAGCACTAGAACTAAGAGGTCAGGGTGACTGTACACTGGCCCCTTGTCTTATGTTTTACTTTTTTTTCTGAGACTCAGCTGAACCCGAGTCCCAACATGGCTGCCAACACTTCCTTGTCGAAGTGTTGTCAGCCCATCACATCTCAGCACAAGAGAGGGAGGGTTTGTGAAGCCTTCATGTCCCTGTGTATACAAATTAGGTTTTTCTTTAATTACTGAAAAACTGCTTAACAGATTTGAACCAAATAACCAAACAGAAGCTTTCTGGACCAACAGCTACCTTTCTGCCAAATGTGGTGTAATTCAGTCCTGTGGTTCGGGTGCTATCACTGTTCAAAATCCTGATGGAAAAATCAATGGGGTAAAAGCATTTTTGGACCCTTCCTGTTTCTCAGCCCCCGCTTGACAAATCACCCTGAAACATTTCAGATAGCAGCTGACGTGAGCGGCAAGTAAAAAAACACTTTTTCTATAGAAACTAGGTCCTACGTGTTACTACCTAGTGGCAAGCACCACTAGGTTATATATATGTATATATATGTAGAGCTGAAAGCTGGGACACTGCATATGACTGAACACCTAGATATGTGGAACTCTCTGTTCATAGGAAGGGGGTGGGAACAGGGGTGTCGAAAGGGTGCCGTGGACCATATTGCAAGCAATTCAAATGGCCTTCGTTCCTTGGTTTGAGGGTAAAAATAGCTATTATTAATGTGCAACGGGGTCCACAGAATTGGAGGTGAGCAAAACCCCTGTTTTTGCCCGTTTCACATCCACATACCTTAAATGTAAAAAAGCCACACTATAGACAGAATGCCCCTGTAAACAAACGTTCCTAAGAATTGCTAGAAATATGTGGAAGGAAGACTTCCTATGTCATACAGCACAGTCAGGGACCAACCAATGTAATTATTTTCATGGTAATTACATTAAGTAAATTACGCTGTCCATCCCATGGCCTTGCATTAAAGCAAGTTCCCCCACAAGAGAGGAGTTTGTGAGGGGCAGCTGCCTGCTAGAGTGCCAGGAGAACCATGAAACAGGCGCTGCACACAGCCTTCCCTGCAGAGCAGGAGAGCAATCCAGATTCCACCTGCCAAATAGAAAAAAAGCAGGATCATTTCCCATGTTTTTACATTTGATTGACTGTTTCACCCACCCCTACTCAGACCTCTTGTCCGGAGTGCCACTGCAATTGTTGGATTATTGATAGCCATGCCTGTGGTGGGTTCTCAGTCAAGAAGCAGTGATCCGAAGCTGGGAAATTGGGTACCTCGCTGGTACTTAACCGTGACTACTGCAACAGAATTAAGAAAGTAAAGTCCACATGCGAGAGACTGGAAGCGAGGGAAGCAAAGTACCAAAAATATTACTCGGAGAGATAGATGGCAATAAATAATTGACAATCATAAGTTTATTTCACAGGCCATATAAACACTCTGAATGCTCCTGGAGAAGATAAAGTCCATGTGCAACTGAGAACAGAGATGGGAAAAAGGGAGATAGAGAAGATTGTGTAGCAAGATGAGACATAATAGTGAGGGGCAGCAAATTATGGGATTGTGTTCCAGGACAGCTCAGCAAATCATCTTGTTGCACTGCACTGCAACACAGGGATAGGGCAGGAACATGCTGTATTTAAGTTATACGGTGCATTCCTGACTTTTCCCCCTGAGCTGGTGCCCTTTTGGCAGCCTTGCACCAGTGCAGGCACCCTTGCACCCATAGTACAAGGGTGACTGCATTGCATGCAGGATTGTTTTTGTGAAGGAAGGGGCACTTTCCTGCACAAACACAATCCTGGGAGGCATATTCCTCTTTCAAAGCAAAGTGTGCTGCAGAAATAGAGATATTTCTCCTTGTTATGCCTCCCCTGAGAAGGCATATGATCTTTGTGCATTCCCAGGTTTGCAAATTCTTGTCAATCTGGGAATGCGTCAAAAACCATGGGAGTTGTGTGGCAGCACCCATGCAGTGGCCATGGAATGGCTTCCCAGGGTAGAGTAAAGTAGTACTCAAGACTCCATATTTTTGGAGCCACTCAAAGCCACGCAAAGTAGCTTTGCGTGGCTTCAAAAATCTGATTTAAAGGTTGCGTCACCAATGTACCACATTGCATGGTGCAAACATGATGCAACCCTCTCAGAAATATTCCCCTGAGTTTGAGAGTTGTATACCACACATTAAACAGATATGGTCACATACATGAGCCTATGTCTAAACAATTTTAGACATACGTTGGGTAGTAATTCTTGTGTTTGTGACACAACTGAGCAGTAGTATACCCCAGCCACTTCAAGTGTGTGTGTCTGGAACACTGAAGTTGGTGTCATCAAGCCATCCTTTAAGGAGCTCTGCTGAAATCTCCCTGGAGTTTCCATGCTGGTGAAGAACCAGCTACCAATAATCTCCTCATGGAGTGTGAATTTCAGAGTCCAGATGAATTAAGATCTGGACCAACCATCCCCTTTGTTGACCACTGAAGAAGTGGTGAATTAATATTAGTAATCCATGAGAATTCCTCTTCAATGTAAGGTTTTGTCAAACATATATGCATACCGGCATGCTAGTGGGAGGGATGTCACCAGTGCCTGCTGCCACAGATATCAAGGTGGGGGGGCAGGGGGACAACAGGGATGCAGGGGAAATGAATTGAAAAAAAAAGAACTAACCGCTCGTCGCCGCTGTCCTCTCCTGCCACCTCGTTCGTCCTCCTTTCCTGTTCTGGTGTCCCAGCCTTTGGTGGGACACCTGAAGAGGCTCCCCAACAATTCTAGCGCTGCATACATGTCTAAGATAGCATGTAAGCAGTGTCAGGCTTGGTCTGAGTGTCAGTGACTGCCGCACACACACAGCCCTGGGGCCTGTGTAGTTTCTCAAGCCTGGCTTTGTACACATCGGGCTGGAAAAACCTAAGTGCACATGTGCATTTAGGGAACACAGGGCCATATGTACGAAAACTTTTTCCCATCCTTTCATACATCTGGCCCACAATTCCTTATCTCCACTCCCCCCTCCCATGGCCCCGCCCCGCCTCTCCCTGCACCAGCTGGTTGTCCCAGAGGCAGAAAGATAAAAACAATATTCAAATATCATTTTATTTTTCTGCTGCTGGCTCTTAGCCAGTGGGGCAACTCTACTCCACCATTGCGGAGGAGCCGCCCCTGGATGTGTCTTGACAGTACTCATGGAAAGCCTGTAGATTACTTCATATATGGCCTTTCCAACACCAAGGCGTTCCAGCCTGCAACCCAGAAGTAGCTCCTGTGGCTTATGTTTGATGCACGTTTGCCTCCCGTCTGGAAAAAGCTCACATAAGTCTACCTAATAGTAAAGGGCAAAAAAGACAAACTTGAGTTCTGTGAAAATCCTCTCTATATTTTTTCCCACTTCTCATCCAGTGCCTAATTAGGTAAGTAGAAGAATGGTCACAGTTTGCGCTAATGAGCACTCTCTTCGCATCACCCAGCGCTGAAAGGGATAGAATTGGCTATTACATAATGAAATGTACTCTATTCAGTGCATGTACTAAATCCATATATGCGTGCACAGAGCACAGAGGTGAAAACAGAAGCAGCAGTTCAAACCACAGCTCTGTGTTTCTTTGCTTGTGTGGCTCATAACTGTGCCTCAGACTTAGCAGATCTCCTCACACAAAACACTGACGTCCTTTTGTCACTTTCACTTCATTCCTTATATTTCATGAGGTTATTCAATTGTAACACACAACCATATACCAACAACTCACTCATAACCCCATGGTGAATTCCTGTCACCACAGATATACCCAGATAACAATGCTTACTACAGCTACCTTCACTTTCTTTCAATGCATCTTTATCTCATTAGTACTCACACTAGCCCAATCCATCACCTTTCACCTGGTCTATGGATTTGCACTCTAAATAATCTCTTAATCGCAGTCTTTTACGAACTCATGTCTACAGTCACTATCAGCAACACCAACAGAGTTAGCCACAAAGGACTGTAAAGGACATATTCAGCTCTCTTCAGCTGTCATTCCATATCACTCCAGCACCAGGAACAGCAAAGGCAGCATACAGGACCTGGTAAATACAGCCCTGCTCTACCTACCTCTCTAGATCCACTCCCCTATAAAGGTCTAGTCATCATGCCATGCCACTTACCATCTCAGCCCTCAAACTCTCATACCGGAAAGTGCCCATACTGACTAAAATCACAACACAATCCTTCAATACTGTCCCTTTTGCAAACGTCAACACATAATCATCTCTTTCACTCTTACCTAAACGTATGACACCAATGAACAGCTAATGACACTCCACACCACTTTTCAGTCCTTAGCAGACTCACATAGTCACACACATGCAAGAACACACACAAAATGTTAAAAGCAAATCATCTGACCCCGCGTGCAGCTGAGCTCTCAAAATCAGGAAACTTAAATATATATGGTGCAAATCCAAGTCACTGCGCTACCTTCAAGGCAAAGCACCCAAACAAAATATGTAAAAGCAAATCAACCTTTAGGCCTGTAAAGCACTAAATTATCACTCTACAGCTTTTCTCATCCTCTGTTCAGCAGTTCAATCTACGACCACAAACCAGTCCTTTGTAGAGAAACTCAACCTACTTATGCAAACGTATGCACTACAAATGCCAATATTGAAACACACACACACACTTGCACAACCTTTTGCCCAAACATCCCTTCTACCTTTACCCGGCCAAAACAATAACAGTCTGTTCTCCAAAAACAACCACTAATGATGATAACATCCCATCCTCATTAATCATTAAAAATGTCTTCCCTGATGCCCTTGCACTGTTCCCGGACATGATCAATGCTTCATTCATAATAGACATTTCCCACATTTCCTAATATTAGGTCAAATCCTACTCTTATTCAAGAAATCCAACATTAACTCTGAAATGCTCTTTATTTCTTGTTCACCACCACCAAATTATCAAAAGACTGCCACCTTACAACTTCAAGAAAGAGAACCCCTTCCCCTTTACTAAGGGGTTACCACCTCCTTTAAAGTGTGTTTGTAACATACCAATTGCTTGCAACCCAAACTTACAGTCACAAGCTATTGACACATAACATTGTAAATCGCAATTTGGAAGTGCCACCCTAAACATACCCCTTCCAAATAGCATTTTATGATGCCTTTCTACGCCCATATTGGATTCTGTAATCTATGCCATTGGTGAAAATGTCAGATTTTCACTGGCAGATTTTAGAATTTCTCAGGCTCTTTTTGTGCAGTACACAGATACCCCAAGGCTTGCAGTGATGTGATTGTCTTGAGCAATGTTTTTTTATTTTTCAAAATATATTTTTGCCAGCCACTGGTGCTCCAAGCAATCCCTCTTCCCTCATAATGCCCCTTAAACCCAGTCACTTCCTGCTCAGTGTATCTTGGTTTACGTTACCTATAGCATGGTTATTGTAGGAAGTCTTCGGCTCACACTGCCCGTATGGTTCGCCCCTCTTCTAGACACGACTTCTGTCATGATAAAAGGTCCTGGAAAAGGTGAGGTGTGAGCAATGACAAAGTTGTCCTCCAGTGTGCTGTCCTTGCTTCACTGGAGCACAGACTTCATTCACCACAGCGGAGACCAGACAGGATCGTAAAGAACGAGTTTGCAGAAACATCAGCTTATGCAAAATACAGTTCGTCCAGAATATTACCAGTTTCTGTAGTCCAAATATTCTACAAATACAAAAAATGTAGACATATGTAATGTTATAAAATTGGGAAGCCCACTTGGACGATGGTGCACTGGTGTTGGATAACAATGAACATTATTTTTTTTACAAAACTGTAGGAAATAATACATTGGGTGTGACACCCGGTCCTTTCTGAGTCATACATGTTGTCCCACTGGCTCTTTGAAATCCGGAGGCGTGCCATACTTTGGGGGCCCCTGTTCAAAACAAAACACACTCTCAAAGTCTTGGGTATCTGTTTACATCCGATCATTACCCGTACCCAAAGGGGACTAGCATGCAGAGTTTTACTATTAGAGTTTATTGAGGTTCTACTCAGATGTCATAGGTTTCTTTGAACAGATCTGTCATGTAAATTAATCCAGTAGATTTTGGCTTTGAAACTGAAGAACATACAATGATCAGATACTTCATGCTGATAGGCTGTCGATCAGTTACACAACATTTGCGGACTCAGCATTGATTTTATACAGGCTCAGGCTATAGAATTGACCCTTGGGTTAGGTATTGTAAAGACCGAGGGCCATGTTTGCAACCGGCTTGTGCTGCCGGTGCCTCACTTTTTTTGAGGCACAGACGCCGCAGGCCCATATATACAAGGCCACACAAAACCACTTTGCATGGCTTTACATAGGCTTTTAGATATGGAGTAAGGCAACATAGTGCAGGTTGCCATGTTGCTTTATTCTGCGTTAAAGAGGCGTTCCATGGGTGTGCATGGATTTTTATGCATTTCCAGATTTACGAGGATTTGTAAACCTGGGAAAGCATCAATAGACAATGCTTCCTCAGGAGAGGAGTGAGGGAGTCTCAACGAGGAGAAACACCTTTATTTCTCCTCATGTTTTTCTTTTTTCTATATGTGCTGTGTTTTGCAGCACACATAGAAAGAAGAAAACGCCTGGTGTGATTGTGTTTGTGCGGGAAGGTGTCCCTTCCCTGACAAAAACAATCCTCTCTTCAACGCAGACACCCTCGCACCATGGTGCAAGGGTACCTGCCATGGACGTCATAAAGGTGTCGCCATGGGTCACAGCTGCGACCCCTGGCTTGCCCCAGCAACCCCTGGCACTGTCTTTGCGACCCCTAGTTTCAGAGGTAGCAACAGCCTTGCCAGAAACATAGTGGCAGCTCGTCGGTATGGACATTGGTTGGGGCTTCTTTCTCTTTGTTTTCTCTCATTTTTCAATTACACTGATAGTGAATAATGTTTAATTATTCACTTTTAATGTAATCAAAAATGGAATACAATTAACTGGATTAGACCCTCCCTCACCGCTCAGGTAAGCAAAAAAATGCTTTTAAATGTATGTTGTGTGAATGCTTGGGGGTGAGTGTGTTTAGATGAGCGAGTGTGTGTGTGTAAGTTTGAATGTGTAAGCATGTGTGTGTGAATGGAACTGAAGGTCAAAACGGGTGTGTGACGTCACTTCCGCTACCACTGACATTTTGGTGAATTGACGTTCATGGTGCCTGCATTTGCGCATGGAAGCCCATTGTGAACCAGCGCAGAGGAAAAGGACAGGAATGAGCCATCTCTTGTACTGTAGATACAGCTCATTCCTGTCCTTCTCTTTTGACGCAGGGCAGTGCAGCAAGACGGCTTGGGCACTGCCCTTTGTCAAAAGATTATAGATATGCCCCCAGTGTCCAATCAGCAGAGCTAACCTATAAAACACAGATATCAGAGCTATTGTAAGTTACACAGATATCAGAGCTATCCCATTTGACACACATCACAGCTATCATGTTACACGGATATCAGAGCTATTCTATGTTGCACAGATATCAGAGCTATCCTATAATACACAATATCAGAGCTATTGTATGTTACCTAGATATCAGAGCTATCCTATTTGACACAGATATCACAGCTTTCATATGTTACACAGATATCACAGCTATTCTATGTTACATAGATATTAGAGCTATTCTATGTTACACAGATATCAGAGGTATCGTAATTGATACAGATATCACAGCTTTCATATGTTACAAAGAAATCAGAACTCTTGTATGTTAACAGATACCAGATCTATTCTATACTACACAGATATCAGAGCTACCCTATTTGACACAGATATCAGAGCTATCCTATGCTACACAGATATCAGAGCTATCCTAAGTTACACAGATGTCAGAGTTATTCCATTATACACAGATATCAGAGGAATTGTATGTTAAACATATATTAGAGCTACCATATTTTACACAGATGTCAGAGCTATTGTATGTTACATAGTTAGGAGGACTATTGTATAATATCAGAGCTATCATATCTTACATGAATCAGACTATTCTATGTTACACAAATATCATAGGCACGATATTTGACATAGATATCAGAGCTATAGTATGTTACTTAGATATCAGAGTTATCCTATATAACACAGCTCTCAGAGCAATCGTATATCTCACAGATAATGCAGTCTGTGGATAGCAAGCCTTCCCTTCAGATTAGAGACAAAAAGCCAGTGGATAAAGTAGGTAACTTGGATGCTCTTTACCATTTGATAGTCATCTATCATTTAATGAATAGATTAATGTGGTCTCTAAACCTACATTCCATCATGTTCTGCAATAAGATGTTCTACCATTTCTACACTATTACAAAATGTCAATCCTCTTCATGGTCCTGTTCCGCATTGATTATAGTAACAGTTGAAGTACAAGCTTCCTCATGCTACAGAGAGTTCAAAACTATACAGAGCACCTTTTTAGTCTGTAAGAATATGATCGCATCACTCCGGCCCTGAAATCCCTTTATTGGCTCTCTGTAAAATATACTCAACTTTCGAAGATTTCTTGCACTCCAGGAGGTCTATGATCAGTCATTGAACTGGTTCTTTGGTCGAAATCTTCACATTCTGGGCTCCTTCCTGGGAAATCCCTATTATTCCATCTGAGACTAAAAGATGACTTTGGCAAGCTTAGAAAATAAGTGTTAATCATATGTTCATCCCCCACAGGCCACACAAGCACTCTGAATGCTCTGGTAGAAGATAACGTCTGTGCGTGACAGAGAGCAGAGTTGGGCGAAGGGGAGGAGATTGTGTAGCAAAATGAGACAAAATATGCCCCCACGGGCATTCAGATAGTCCGATCCTCTTTAAATTATGCCTCCTTAGGTGATCCTCATAGCCCTGAATTGTCATCTGCCTACGAACTCCATGCCTTATTCATGCTTGGCTTTGGGGGAGTTTTATTTCAAGGCGTGGTCACTATCTGGGCCATATGCAATGGTGGGCATGCCGACATAGCCAGCACTTACTGGATCAGCTATCTGAGTCTTAATCACGGTGCAAAGCTCTATTTCACTATTTACTATGGCACCTTAGAAAATAAAATACAGTTTAAAAACAAAGGAGCTATATATTAGACTACATTAATTTCACCGCTCTTTCTTAGGTAATAAATATCATACAGGATCATTCAGCAATATTTTAGGTTACAGAGTTCCTGTAGGCTAAGGCCTCGGATCTTAGGGACAGACTTACAAAATGGCACACATTGCAGCACAGTAAGACACCTTGCTGCACAGCGTTGTGTGACTCAGATAGGTCTGGGAATGTGCCCACTCAACTTTATATTGTGCATTTCTGTCCTGTCCTTGCACTGGTGCACTATGTGCTGCCTAGCACCAATGCAGGCACCCTTGCACCATGGTGCCTGTGTTGCAGGCTGGATAGTTTTGTACAGGAATGGACACCTTCCTGCACAAAAACAATCCTATGAAGCTTTTTCCTCTTTCTATGTGTGCTGCAGAAGGCATCACAAGTAGAAAGAGGAAAAAACAAGGAGAATTAAACATATTTCCCTTTGTTATGTCTGCCCTGGGAGGGTGTTACACTTTGGAATGTTGGCGCTGCGGGCTTTTACCGGCCTGTAAAAGCCCGCAGCAGTCCATTGTCTTCAATGGACATGCCAACATTCGAATGTTCTAATCTTCATTAGGCCATGCAACATGGCATTGCATGGCAAGGCAAATCTCCTTCTATGTCTTACTCACCCTGTGTCCCCTTGCATGGCGCAAGGGCAACGCCAATCCTTTGATAAATCTGCCCCTTAACTTTGAGCCACATGTGTGTCAGAGCTCTTGCTTCAGACACCAGAGCTAATCTGTATGTTACATACACCTTTCAGCTTCCTTCAGAAAACGTATCCTTTAGGGTAGAGCAATCTTACAGGCTTAAGGTTCCCAGTTCCATAGTCTGCAGCTCAGACCGGAAGGCCACATCCTCTGACCTCCTAGCTTTCGAAGAGAGGCTCTCAGTTACCCATCAAGTTTTTTTGTTTGTTTTTATACAATTTTATATAGCGCACATGAGCACCAGTTACATTACACAAGAACACATTCATTTTCTTTGGACACGGGAAGATTCAGTCATTTGCCCAGAACAGCCCTGCAAAGTACCACGCATCAGGGGTAAGACTAGAGCATTTTAGTTTGGTGGTCCGCATCACCGCACTCAACTGCATTAGTCACGCATTATTAGAGCCTTGACACCACTTGCGTGCTACGAGGCAGAAGCTGGGAGTCATTGACCATGACCGTCCGGAGGAGCTGAATAAACAGCAGCAAGCAAGAGCTGTGCACTCAGTGCTGCAGAGGAGAATCCTTGTACGTGCATCAGTGCTTTCTGTGTTTCAAGAGTTAATTCATTTAACAGATTCAACATAATTATTTTAGTAGGCTGCAGGCTAGTGCAACTGCTAATCTCACCTTGGGCGGGTCGCCAGTGGCTGGCCTCAGCTGCCAGTAATTGATTGGCTGAGACCTGCTGCGGCTGCTTCAGAGGCAGTATCGTGTGGCCTGATGTTACATACTATGTCCCCCAGCGCCTTTACATGAATCGAGTCCCTACAGGTGTGGTGTCACTGCCTGTTAAAACAAAATAAATAATACTGACGAACGAAAAGTGTTTTATATAGGAGGCTGTTAAAAGATTACTTCATAATTAGATGGAGTTCTCGAGGGAGCCAGTGTTCCGAAGATGGTAGTGTTTTTTTGTTTAAATTATGACTACAATTTACATTAAAAAAATCAGTTTCCATCCTTAGTTCCGGTTTGTAAAAGAAGGCTTGTTTTTTTCCAAACTAGATTCCAGTGGCCCAAAATGAAATAGCAAGCAGCATATGATAGACTGTAACTCCTTGTCCCAATACTTTATAGAAAGCTGTCTTTCAGTTATTACTTTGGCAGAAAAGAGTTTTCTTTCTACTTAGTAAATTGGCAAAGTAGGTGGCTAATTTGTATTTTACACCCCACATGTATAGTGTATATCTGGGTTGGGGGAGAGGGTGGAGGGGCTGGGCTGAGGGGTGCATTTGAGGGCCAGCCAGCCCATAATTATCTTTGGCTGCCCCAAACGAGCAAGGCACCTGGCACAGTATCGAGGTATGTGATTTCAGACAGTGAATGAACAATAAAAAATGCCTTTAAGTGTTCTTATCTTGTTGAATTTGCTGTGTGTCCAAGAAAGGTTAAATGTCAGGCTTTGTCTTCTAAAAGGTTGCTGCTTATTCTCCTAATGTGGAGACATTGCTTACCTTTCTGCCTTTGAATGCAAAGTGAGAGGATTTTATAAAGTAAGACAATCTCTGTGGTACAGATAGGGCCACTAGAATTAGGCGATTGGCAGGCCTTAATCAACGTTGACTGAATTACATGGCAAGAAAACACAAAATATGTGCCTTAATGCAGCATATTTTCCAATAGTATCACTTTATTATTTTGTACTTTTTGCAAGTTATCATTGTATGGACAAAGGTTTCACTTCATTAGTACATGTTGGACGTGCAAATACAGATGTAATTAACTGAAAGGTGACCAGTCACCTTAGCAAATGACCTTCCGCTGAATGGCAGCACATTTTTAGTAATTCTGATCTGTTTGAGATAGAAACACAACGTATTTTTATAAAGTCTACATATTATGCAGATGATGGATTATTTGGCAAATGTGGTAAATTAATAATTATGCCAAAAACGCTGTGACCACAGAATCACACAGTTTTGCAGCCTCAGAATCATATAATTCCAGTGGCCTTTTGTTCAGGAAGCACAAAAATAAATGCTGTAGGATGTAAATTGTTCATAAAAAAATAAATACCTGTAAATTAGATGTGCAAATATTCAGCATGATATAACAGCAGTTATGAAAGCACTAATGAAGCACATTTTGTTTAATAATTCTGAAGCGTGATGAAAACAAATATTTTAAAAGGATCAAAACAAACCTTGGTGATGCACAAAAGATAAATATTGTATTCTGTTGTATTGATGTTTGTATAGCACTTACTACCGATGTGTTTTGTACTGAAGCGCTTACCTACATGGGCAGAAAGCTTTGCCACCTGGGGTAGTGTGTGGTTATAAAGGTGTTGTCTTTGTTTTGTGGGAAGTGTTTCCATCTTGCTCATGATGACCACTGAGGTGCGGTTATAGTGTTGAGACGCAGTGTGTAGTGACGTGGAGAATGATGATGGTGTGTGAGATACACAAAAGCAAAGTGTGTGTTTTTTCAGTAAGTTGCCAGCTTTGAGCAGCTCGCCAGATCACAATATGCTATCTCATATGATTATAGTCTGCTTTCCTAGCCACTGCACTGGGTTGTCAAATCAGAAATTTTGGGGCAGATTTGATACATTTCAGGCAACGCAGCAAGGCAACTCGGCTGCACAGCATTGCGTGAAAAAAAGACGGCAGAAATGTGTCATATTTAAAAAAGATATGCCACATTTCTGCTGTCGCCTAACTTTGGCACACTGTGTGCTGCCTAGCCACAACACAGGCTTGGTGCAAGGGTGTCTTTGTTACACGCAGGGTTGTTTTTGTGCAGAAATGGACATATTCCTACACATAAACAATCCTTAGAGGCATATTCCTCTATGTGCGCTGAACAATGAAGCACACATAGAATGAGGAAGTACCAAGGAGAAAAAAGGATATTTCTCATTGTTATGCCTCACTGAGGAAGACATAGCATTTTCCCAGGTTTACTAACTTTAGTAAATCTGGGAATGTACCAAATCCATGGGTGGATGTATGAGAATGACCATGCTCCACCCAGGGAACGACTTCCCAATGCAAGGCAATGATGTTCACTGACTCGCATTAGTGGGTATTTACTACACTACGCAAAGCCATGCAAGATGACTTTGCATGGCTTAATAAATACCAAAAATGATTTTGCGTCTGGGCAGCACCAAAAAAGTGACACAACCCTGATGCATAATCTTAATAAATATGCCCCCAATGTAATGATGTGGGCCATAACTGGCATTGTGGTAGGGAGAGAGAAGTGGAGAGATCTGCAGGGATTTGCAATGCTATTATCATCTCATACCTGAAGTCATTGTGACATGAAAATAAGGGCCCATAATGTGTAAATATTTGGGACCTGCAGTAATGGACTAAATTAAAGTCCTTCGATTGGCCTGAAGTGCGTGACAGATCTCTTCAATTATTCCATGCCTGTTCATTTAGTGATGGCTGGTTCATTGGCTGCACAGTACTTGGCAATGGACAACTCTCATAGCATATATGCCTTTATTGAATGTAAGAGGTGTAAGTTACAATTGGCTGATGACTGCTGAGCATTTTGGCATTAGTATTAGTGTGGGCCTGAAATGTTTTTTATGACCTAACAAAACAATGTAATACCCCAGTGAAGCATAGTCACCTCTCCTTAACTTACCAGCTTATCAAGCAGTTGGCTTGTTGGGTTGTTTCCAATCTGTGGGTTGTAAGATAAAGACTGAGCTCAAGGGTACATCTTTCTTTCCAGGTTCTGTTGCCAGAATGTTTGGTGGTATTCTTGTCTTGGAAATAGCCATGTTTTCAACTGTCTTCTAAAGTGTATTGGCTGCTGGATGCTCCAAATGGTGAGTAGTAATGTGTTCCACAGCTTGGTTCGTACTGAGAAAGCAGTGCCTCCTACATATTTCTTATGGTAAGGTGGTATATGACAAGTGATGGAAGTCTGGAAGGCAGTGTCCTGTTTTGATTTTATTGCTTGAATTTAGCTTATAGCTATAGCGGTCTTTTTCCTTTGAGGCTCTGTGAACAATGCAAAGTGCCTTGAAAATTGCCCTTCTTGCTATATGTAGCCAGCAGAGGGTTTGCAGGACTGGAGTTCTCTTGGGTGAAGGCAGAGGAAAAATCTTGCAGCAGAGTTATATTTTGCATTATATGAATGCTGGTGTGCCAGGGTAGTCTGTTGCTACAGTCAAGCTTGGAGATTACAAGAGTGAGGATGGCTATACCTGGCTTTGACATCCAAGGTATGGGAGGATGCAATGTGGTGTTTCCATTGAGTAGAAGCCACTCTGTTTTAAGTTGTTAAAATGTGTTATCAAGTATAGGTCTGAATCTATGGTTACCGCTAGGTCTCTGACTTCTCTTGATGTTGCTCAATGGGCCTCATGTTCCGTAGGCCATATGGAGGTAGGCTGGTGTTTATGTCTTTGCCCAGAGGACATAAGCTCTGTCTTTGCAGTATTTAGCTTTAGATGGTTATTCTTCATCCATGTGTTTATGGCCCAAAGGCAGTCATCACGTTTTATATTTTAGAAGACTTTCAGACCATCCGTTTTTATAAATGATTTGGGTGTCTACTACATAGTTGTAACAGGTGAGGTTGAATAATTTAATCAGGTTTGGTAAAGAGTTTAAGTAGATGTTGAAGAGTAAAGGGGATATGATAGACCCCTGTGGGACGCCACAGTGTTGTGTGTGAGAAGCTGATATGAAAGGTGGTACGAACGATAGTTCACTTCATGGCTGAAAGTCCAAGAATTAAATGGGCATTAGCTGGACTCCCTTCTCACCTTTCACATATGATATGTCAAGCAAACATATGCTGTGAGAAGAGGTTGCACAACTGTACAGGACATACAGTCATATTGTTCTTAAGGCAGAAACTTTTATGAGATTTCCTATTCCTGATACATATGTGGTTGCCACTATCCAAACCTACCAGTCATTCAGAAGCAATGTCCAATCAGGAAATAAATTAAGGACAAGTAGTTTCTCTGAATCTCCTCGACATGTGCCCTGTTGTGTGCAGTGGTCATTGTGGAGTTATGTCCGGTCATGGTACGAGCAGGCGCTTAGCCTGAGTGGTTTTAAAAGGCACAGGACGCAGATCTGATTTTGGACAGAGGTGCCATCCCATGAGCTCTCACTCTGACTTCTACAGCAGATCTAACTCAGTACTATAGAGAGAAGCATCATGTCCTACTGTGCCAGCATGCCCTCTCTGGATTGGCAACTGGCTCTTTGTCAACATCACAGTGACTGAGCAGCTGTCTGCAATGAGTGTGACTCCACTGACTGGAGTGACAGTGGCAGGGTGAGACAGCAGGCATATTTCCAAGCGCTGACAGTGAGTCTGAGTTGGTAAATCCTGCAAATTTGCTCCTCGTCCACCAGTGCGATCTCTAGTGGTCCAGCCAAGGTACATTTAGTGCTCTTAACAGCTCTCTTCTCATTGTCTCTCTCACTGTCTCTCTCCAGGCATTCATGGGGCTCTCTGCCCCATCATTGTTGTCATTTGTGCCTGTTTCCAAAGTGTCCCCCAGCAGCCCTGGTCTCTCCTTTTCTAGTTCTATCTGTTTAGTGGACTGCTGCAGTAGTGGTGTCATCCAGCAGTAGTGGTGCCTTATCCACCTTCTGATAGAAGCTGGTGATTAACTTCCTGGGGGATCTATGGGCTGCTTTGCTGTTAGCACCAGGAGGGGGTGCAAGGGGTATAGGGTGCATAGAAGGTACAGTAGGGGAGAGTCCAAATCCTGCAAGCGTGGGACCACTGAGGGTAGGAGGTATCCACAGACCACCTGCACCTGTGGCTTTGCACCCAAATCCTTTTGCTTTGGAATGCATCATGACTAATCTGCTGAATACTCTCATTGAGCGCCTGGCTACTGCTTGTCTTGCGTTATGTTCCCGTCTGTCTCTCCATGTCATTCTCTGTTGCTTTTCTGACAGGGATCAGATGGTTCATCGTTAATTTATCGTTAATTTGTCGTTTGGCTACTTTGGCCCTGGGCTTCAGCGATCGCAATGATTGCAGTGATCGCATAAAACATGCTGCTCGTACTTGGTCCAGGCGGCGGGGGAGCACATGAAGTGCTGCAAGCCGCACTGAAACCTAGTCTGCCCGCTTTCGCCTCTCTCCTGCTCTACCCTGGGGCCCTGAGGTCTAATGCCCAGCCACGCACACCCAACTCCGACTACCAACCACCTCAGATCTTACTGCCGCTGTAGCTCTTCGGTACTAGACTAAAGAGGAGAAAAAGGCACTAGACACGTGTATTCTGGCAGGTTCTGACAGTAATGTGCAGTGGTATCGGTGGTAACGGAGGTGGTGACGGTGTTGATGGTGGTGGTGATGATGGTGGTGGCGGCAGCAATAGCAGTGTCCTACACTAAAGAGACAACTTAGTGTACCGGGGTCCCTAATACTGGAGAGGCAGGGGAGTGGACCTAGGGCACTGTCGGGAAGAGAGGGCTATGATGTTTTACCTGAGTCCCTCCCCCAAAGCTGCTCTAACAGTGAACTACTGCTATATAGTAGTGAACCCACCGACCGGAGATTGGAGTGATGGCAATCAAGGAGGAAAACAATTGACTACTTAAGTGAAAGTTCCTTGATTTTTCCAGATTATACGCTTCCCAATATACCGTGCAGTGCAGCACCGATCAGAAACAAGACCAGAAATAAGATGGAATCCTGCTAACCATCTAACGCTGGGTTGGCATCTGATGGCGTTTTGACGGAGGCTGCTTTTGATTTCAAGTTTACAAACAATAGTTCCTCCCCTAGTGGGGGCTCTGTTAGACTGACTCTGTATACCAGCACCTTTCTCCCTGCCTGCATCAAAGTATCAATCCTGCATCCACAGAGTCTCCACAAGTGTTAATAATTTCTGAAGCTATACTTGCGCTAAAAAATGTCTTAGCATTGATTCTTACGTTGCTGGAGAAATTTCTTGGGGGGTCAGAGTATATAGAGTAATTGCTAACCATGATATTACAGGCTCTAGTCCCGGGTGGAGGAACAGACGGAGCAAACCAGGACATTTCTTATCAGCCTCCCTGGTATGCTAATCACAGCCAGTCCAACTATCCTCAGTTCACAAGGAATTCTGTGCAGACGCAAACTGTAGGTCTCACTACTGCCCAACCAGTGAGTTTACCATAGGTTAATGGGCCTCTGGCTATGGATTTTTCCCATGGGGACTCCACCTATGGCAGTAAAGAAGGTACCGGGCATGCTCAAATAGAGATGGACAGCCCCCTCATACAAGAGCACAGTTTAACACAGGAGAAAAAGCTATACCCACCTCTACGGTACTTCAGGATCTGACAGCGGGCCCTGGGGAATGTGGAAAGGAATGTGGAAGGAGGGACAGGGGTTGTGAAACGAAACCCTAGGTGGAGCAAGTTTGATCCCGAGAAGGGATTTTAAGAAGGAAGGCAATGTTCAGAAAAAGGGAAAGAGAGCTTTACCATTCCCAGTGTACTCCCTTAAATGGCTGTTCTCTAACCCCAAGAACAGTGCAAATAGAGGGTCAATTCCACCTGCAAGCCATGTGGGGGGAGAGTACAGTTATCAGCAACTTGGCTGCATCTGCACCTGATAACACTTCTTTGAAGGCCGGTGGATGCGGGGGTGAAGCAGCCCCCCACGATCCGCTCAACCCTTACACTGTGAGACTATGCAAAATGAGGGTGATGCAATGGAAGGTGCAGACTGCCAAGTTCATCCCCTAGGGAAGAGGAGGCCTAGGAACAAGAAGGAAGGCTCCATAAAGAGGAAGATGAAAAGAATGGTGGCGAGGACAGGCCCACGGAGAACACCTGTGGCAGGCAGTTCTCTGTCCTGCACTCAGAGGATGGTGGTAACTCCAACTGAACAGGGTGATCTGCAAAATCTAGTGAACCAAGGGTCCTCCTGGGCTCAAACTCAAACTTGAATTCAGATGTTGTACCATTTTCGGCACCCTCAGGAACTAGATGCACAGACAGTATGGATGCTCACGACTTACATCATGCTGGCATTGCTGCAATTCCTGGTGTTGTGCCAGCGAGAAGATATAGCAGGCACTGTCGGGAGTTTGTTGATCTTTTTCTGGATGTGGGTCTAAACCAAACCCTAAATAGGTCACGGTTACTAAGCCTCTTCTATGCTGTACCGGAGCTGAGAGTCCTGTCTTCCAGCGATATGAGAATAGTAAAACTGGGATATAAACAAGGACAGACCGATTATGACAGGAGGTATGCTCACCCTAAAGCCTCCCAGGGCGACTTAGTCCGCTCCTGCCCTTCAGCTCTGGTCAAATTTTCTCTACCAGGTACAGCCAGCCTAATCCTCAACCATGCAGATTGTTTTCACATAATGGGGGTCGATGTGCAGCCATGTCATAATTCTAACCTAGAGGAACCCGGGGGACTGAGCAGTGCGAGACTAGTCCAGACATATTAAAGACTGGGAGTCCTCTCAGGTATGGCCCGATACTATGGCAAAATAAGAAGAAAATTGCAGCTAAGGGCAATGTAGTGCGAGAATCACTGATCATCAATACCCACAAGAACTGTAGACAAATTAGGATTCCCAGCCAATGGTGAGAGGAATAAAGGGAATACCTGTGAGGATTGGTTATGGGTAGCAGCTGTATTGGCCAGGAATTCCAGAGCACCCTCTGGAATAGGTGCGGATTGAATGATGAATTCACCTTTAAAGCATTTTACTATCCCCCTAGAATGCGCTTTCCTGTGTAATAATTCAAAGAGGGCCTGTCTGAGAATCCTGTCCTGGAATATAGCAGATTTGGCCAGCAAGGTGGAAATTAATGATTGGGTACAATTTGTTAGCCTATTTGACATTTACTGCTTTCAAGAAACTTGGGCTGTTGAAAGAATTTGTATTAATGGGTTCTTGGGGTTTGACATGTTGGCCGCCCGGTCCAGAAAGGGACGCCCATCGGGTGGTATTTCAATCTGGATCTCGTGCAGACTAAACTGTAAAGTAGAGCAAGTAGATGTGCCACTTTTGACGGCTCGCGCTAATATCCAGCATGTGAGACTTTTGGGCAGGCAGAGATAAAGGGGGTGCAATGGACATCTTGAATGTATATATTCCGCCAGGCTGGTCCCCGGGGGTTCAGTTAATTTGGAAAGAGAGCTCCACATACATTAGTAAAAGTAGAAAAGGCAGTGTAAGTGATAAAACAACAAGTGTCCATGAAAGAGATGGGGATGTGATACTGGTCTGTGGAGATTTTAACACGTCTGCCTGTGACGCCAGTAATAGTAGCAAAATCGTGATAGAAGACCGCAGCATGGGGATTCCTGAGAGAGCAATGAGCTGCCCAAGGTCCACAAAAAAAGCTGAGGCCTTTACTGATCTTATGCTTAGCAATGGCCTTTGCTTTCTCACTGGCCGTTCCAAGTTGGATGGTGCCGCAAAGGCAACCTTCGACAATGGTAGATCCTTATCGGTCATTGACTACGTTATTGTTAATGTGGAAGCTGGGCCAGCTGTCCTCGACATGGCCGTGGTTAGTAGGATGGAAAGTGACTATAATCCACTCGCTCTTAATATGAGATCAAATGTCCTAGGGATAGGAAGCATGGCAAGGCAGGCACATGAGCTATATGAGAGGGAGATTGTCCCGTCCAATTGGAGAAAGAGAATACGGTGGGATGGCGAAAAGTACCTGCAGGGTCTTCCGCAACTTGAATCCATAATGGTTAACTATGGACAATTTATTATAGATGCTGTGCCCAATGACAGCCCCCCAATCTTAGACACAATGATAGGGGAGCTGAGGGCCTTGTGGTCTAAACCTATAACATACAAGCTAGATGACAACAGCAGAAAAAAGCAGATGGGCTGCAAAGGCTGGTTCGATAAGGTGTGCATAAGGGCGAAAAGAGAAGTCTCACTTGCCTTATCCCAGCACCATGTTTGATGCTATTAATTGTGTTTGACCAATGACTTTGTGTTTTACAACTGCGCATATTAGTTGCTCAATGTTCACCAGTAGCATATTATATGTTTTGTTCAGTTTAGCTGGCTATTGGCTTTAACATGGCATTAGCCATTACATTCTGTATTCAGTTTAGCTGCCTATTGGCTTTGACATGACATTAGACATTACATTTGATAGTTAGGTTAGCTGCCTATTGGCTTTAACGTAGGGTTAGAAATTGCAGTTGAGACATTACAGATGTCTGTGTTTTTCCAAGCTGTGTTTTTCCACAAGATGGACCAAGCTGTTTTCTTCACACCAGACCTTAGCTGATAAGAGCAGGTAGATTTTGTGTTTACCTCGCAATCCAGTGTGAGAGCGAATTTGCTCAGGAGAACTGGCCCCTCTCCAAGGTTATTCGGCTCTCACACTGAGTTTGCTTTTAAGGATGACTCTGGGCTACAGAGATTTAGATTTGAATCTGCTTGACTTCAGACTGGAACTAGACGTCAGTTGCCAGTCTCCTGTTTGGGTAGAGAATCTCTTTCTCGCAGTTGACCGGAGTCATCAACTTGCAGACCACAGAAAGATGAAGCTGAATATAGGCCCTACTTGCCCATACGGTGATGAATTTTGACTTTTATGCTTTGCTTTGAAGTTATGATATAAATGTAATCACCTATATTTGCTGTGTACATTGCAACTGAGAAATACTTTGATATATTTTGCTTTCATTGCTGCGACTACTTTTGAATGTGTGCTTCCAATCTACTAATTTCGTCTCTCAGGAACTTGCGGGTGGGGAATTAACAACAATAAATGTCTTCTTTAAACTCAGAAGTGCATTCCAGAGGGGTTCTGTAAGCTCAGATATGAGATAAGGGGGAAAGCAGAACACCATTATAGTCCCGTCAGTGAAGAGAAGTTTCAAGCATATATAAGGAGCTATAAGCATCTACTGGCAACAAAGAAACGGTTGTACCAAAGTACACTCGGGCTGAACTTAGAGAAACTACTGTCGACCAAAACCCCAAAAGATTCTGTGCACTGATGGCCAGAGTGGGGAAGAGGGAAGTGAACATTGTAGAAACCTGCATAGGCTCCCTTGCTTGGGTTGACCATTTTAGTACATTATATAGTACCTCTGCGGTTGATTCACTGGTTTCCGAGCGGGCTCAAGATCTCTTTTCTATTGAACCCTCTGAAATAGGAATTCTGATCCCAGAAGTAATTAGAGTACTGGGAGCAATGAAGAGGAACAAGGCTCCAGGCCCAGATATGGTGCAGGTGGATCTCTACTGTGAGGCACCCCTTTATTGGGCTAAAATCCTTACTAAAGTGTTCAACGCAGCCCTTGAGGGGAATACAGTTCCGCAGTTCTGCTACTACGCCGTCATAGTCACGATTTATAAGAAGGGCGAAGGAGGATGCCCTGCCAACCATCGGCCGATCCCTCTGTTACACAGGGCTGGGAAGGTTCTAGGGAAAGTTCTGCTTAATCGCCTCCAGGGGTGGGTCGACAACCAGGGTGTGATAACAGAAGTGCAAGCGGGCTTTCGTTCCGGGGTTGGAACCATCGACCAGATCATCCGTCCTTACCTGATCGCATTTAAGTACACAGTAATCAGGAGGTCCTCGCTGTACCTGGTTTTCATCGATCTGAAAGCTGCCTTTGATTCAGTAAATAGGGGCAAATTATGGAAGTCATTGTTAGACATAGGGGTTGATGCTCCCCTAATGAAAGCTATAGTAGCACTGCAACAAAGAAACAGTTGTACCAAAGTACACTCGGGCTGAACTTAGAGAAACTACTGTCGACCAAAACCCCAAAAGATTCTGGTCACTGATGGCCAGAGTCGGGAAGAGGGAAGTGAACATTGTAGAAACCTGCATAGGCTCCCTTGCTTGGGTTGACCATTTTAGTACATTATATAGTACCTCTGCGGTTGATTCACTGGTTTCCGTGCGGGCTCAAGATTTATTTTCTATTGAACCCTCTGAAATAGGAATTCTGATCCCAGAAGTAATTAGAGTACTGGGAGCAATGAAGAGGAACAAGGCTCCAGGCCCAGATATGGTGCTGGTGGATCTCTACTGTGAGGCACCCCTTTATTGGGCTAAAATCCTTACTAAAGTGTTCAACGCAGCCCTTGAGGGCAATACAGTTCCGCAGTTCTGCTGCTCCGCCATCATAGTCACGATTTATAAGAAGGGCGAAGGAGGATGCCCTGCCAACCATCGGCCGATCCCTCTGTTAGACGGGGGTGGGAAGGTTCTAGGAAAAGTTCTGCTTAATCGCCTCCAGGGGTGGGTCGACAACCAGGGTGTGATAACAGAAGTGCAAGCGGGCTTTCATTCCGGTGTTGGAACCATCGACCAGATCATCCGTCTTTATCTGATCGCATTTAAGTTCACAGTAATCAGGAGGTCCTCGCTGTACCTGGTTTTTATTGATCTGAAAGCTGCCTTTGATTCAGTAAATAGGGGCAAATTATGGAAGTCATTATTAGACATAGGGGTTGATGCTCCCATAGTGAAAGCCATAGAAGCACTGTATTCAGACAACGCGGCTAGAGTTGGTTAGGGAGAGCACAGACCCCTTTCAGGTACAAAAGGGTGTCCGCCATGGCTGTGTCTTGGCACCCCTACTCTTTAGCCTCTTTTGAACAGCGTGACCCAATTCCTCTTAGGGGAGCAGCTAGATGTCCCTCTTGTAGCCGGAAGGAGGGTTCCAATACTATTTTTCGCAGATGATGCAGTCCATAATGGCACGTACTGAAAACGTGGCCCATAGGCTCCTTGCCCGCTTTGTTAAATACTGTGGGGAGAAATCATTAACTACCAACTGTATGAAGACCGTGGGGATGACTTTGCAGTCCTCTACACTGCGGAGGAAATTAACAATCAATCAGGCCCCAATTGAGGTTACCAAGCACTTCTACTACCTAGGTGTGCGGTTCTCTGAGAACCTAAGCTGGGACTGCCAAGTTCGGAAGGCAGCCATAGCCCTTAAACAAGCAGCTGGGGCTATATTGAGATTCAAGCAAAAGGTTGGTGGCCGAAGTATTAGTATTATCCTGGAGATATATGTTTGGGAAGCAGTGGCTGCAGCACTCTACGGAGTGGAACTCCAGGGATATACGAATATATGCTGCAGGTTGCTGAGAACACCTTTCTGAGAACCCTCTTGGGGTTGGGATTGGGGCAGGGAACCACCCTGGAAGCCCTCTTTGCAGAATGAAACCTGATACCGATATCGGAGCTAGCAGCCCTAAGGCCAATACTGTATTGGGTGAGGCTAGTTCGTAACCCTAGGGCGGCGGTGTACCTAGAAACCTTGGAAGAGGTCATTGTGTACGATGGATCTGGGGGGCACTCCTGGGGAGCTCACGTTAAAAAGACTCCGGGGAACCTCCGGTTGGAGGTCCTATGTGCGGACCCGGGTAGAGTCAGTAAGGATACGGTGGGCCTGGTAAAAGATCGGTACCAGGAATTCAACAGGATGAGGGTGTACTGGGAACTTAGGCCTGACTCGATCACACATTATTACTTTAATGACGTTCATGAGATAGTCCCCCAGGGACTGGGTATGTTGTATACTGAAATGAAGCGGACTCTTTATATAAAATACAGGCTGGGAGTGCTGCCTTCAAGAGGTTATCTGGTTTGCACTTGCAGGCTGGAGGTAGGTTTAGAGTTCTGCAACTGTACTACTGGGGAGGTGGACAATGTGGATCATTTTACCCTGGCCTGTTAGAAATTTGATGAGGCAAGGCTCCGGTGGCTCCTACCTCATTTATGTCCAATGGAGCAAATTGCACCAAAATTGCACTTGCACTTTGTATGAAACCTGATAACATGAGCGAACATAACTTGATCACTTCATATGTATGGGCCACTTGGCCCCAGTTAAGGGAATTGCCAATTAAACTAGGGATGGCTGATCCATAAAATCCTATAAGACCCAATAGGGCCCCAGGCGCTGGGGTGAGTTGGAATTATGGCTTTCCCCACACCAGCACAAAGCCTTCCATTTCTTGATTGCTGCTAATATAAAAATGCTGTGAGCACAGGCACTTTTTTTCTGCGCTCCACCCTCCCTCCCCCCGCAGGAAAGGGTAGGCACTGTCAAGGGGCTGCCCCTCTCTTAAAAAGTGTTGGAGCGATGTAGCGGTGTATTAATTGTTTATATTAATTGTTAAGGGTTTTACAAGTAATGGACTTACTAGAACAGTGTTAATTGCTGCTAATATGTTTTTTAATTGTGATTATGGTTTTATACGGATTTAAGTACATTGTTGTGTGTATTGTTTTATATTATTGTAAGGCATTTGCTGATACAATTTAATAAATCTAAATGAGTTGGTAAGTCAATCACCTGCTAGAGACAGAGAGATCAGAGTTTTGTCTAGCTTCAGTTTTGAGTTGACTCACTGTAAAGTAGCACAGAGGGTTAATATGCCTGCTGCAAAGAACGCGTGTCATAACATCACGGAACTGTATTTTTTTTAATAGCTCAGTGGGTTACTGCTTTTGCCACAGACATCCTTTTGTTACTTGTGGTTCAGCTGTACCAGGGGGTGGGGCGGGATGCTGTGCTCAGAAATAACATGGATTTAAAAGCAACTGACCTGTGTTGGCGCGTCAGACCTTAATAATTAAACTTACAAGGGGACGCTTATAGGTCGATTAACCGCTTGACTCGCAATTTAGATGTTCCCACCATATCTCCAGTACATGCAAATTAATAACCAATCAATAACATTAATAATCAATGATAATCAATGGCATTAGTAATCAATTAGAGTCAGTAACTATCACACACCAATGACCTTTCAGTCAAGAATTACCACACCTTTAGGTAAAATTTAGAATATTTATTTCCCTATATTAACAATGCAAATGTCAGGTAAGATAATCTCAATATCAAATGATAAACATATAAGAACAACACTGGCTGTCCAAAGTGGCGAAATAAACGTAATCTAATCAAAGCTTGAGCCACTACACATTCTAAAATTACAGTGCAAATTAATAACAAGAACAATTGCGCAAACAATATCACATACATTTAGGTTCAGCAAAGGAAAGACATTGATTGTTACTCCATATAGCAAACTTCATTAGTGAGAATCCTAACTACCACCAGATTAGAATTAGCATGTTGGGCTTCATGCTAAACAATTTAGTCAACACAAATTTGGAAAAACATCTAACTATGGATTTATCAAAATAGAGCGGTTGGTACCTAGAAACAAAAAGCAAATAGACATAGCAAATCACATCAGTGATAGTATACCTCTCCTCAATTGGATCAGCAAGCGGTAACAGTCTTCGTCATCAGGACATCAGTTCAGTCAGCAAGGCATCAGGGTTCAGTATCAAAGTTCAGAAAATGCAAAGTCTTTCAGCATTAAAGTTAAGTATGTCTTCTCAGGATAGATGAGCATGAGTGAGGGTGTCTTCTCTCTGTGCAGTCTGGCTAACTTAGATTTCCTAAAACTACCTCCCAAGTCCCTATTGGTCAAGGGATCGCATGTTCACACTTTGTCCAATAAAACTAAAACATCAGATATGCAGTTTCTACTAGTTCACGGTTCACATGTCGCTGATTGGCTTCTTTTTTAATCACCCAGCTCATCAGGTAACAATATTGTTGCAGTTTACACCACAGTCAGTTTCTCTATTATTTTCCCCTGAGAAAGTCAGCCTTATACACATTACACTTACAATGTTGCAGTCAACAGGAACAGTATTGTCTAGCAAGCAGTTCTCATGAGAAAGACTTTTAGCAACGAGCACATTCGGACAGCACAGTGGAAAATCACAATTTAATTCTCTAAGCAGACATTTTATTAAACGCCTAAGAAATACAGCTCGACGTGAGGTTGTGCAACTAGGCCAAGACCTCTGTTAATTTAAGGCCTACAATTAATAAAGGTAAGACATAATGCATAACCCTTATATGACTTATTACTACAGTAAACAAACAAAAGCTCCATATTTCATATTAATAAGTCATTAATAAGTACACTTCGTGAACATTGGCCGCCACTCATGTGAACACATTTCCAAATGTTTGCATTTTTTTTCTCTAAGTTATTACATTTTCTAGGAAAATCCATTACTCAGAATACATGAATATTAATTCATATTTTTATTAAAACACCTGCTCTAGGACCTGCTGCAGTTACTTGCTGCTGAACAGCTTTCAGGCAACAATAAAAATATCATACTTTACTGATTAATGTCCCTTCTGGAGAAAGACCGAGTTTTTTCCAGTGGCAAATTTGACTCACCAAAAATTAGTGCAGAGGCTTAATATGGGTGCTGCAAAGTTCAGGGGCTTTGCAGCAGTTTCAAGATCTTTTTTGAATTTCAGTTTGCTCAAATGGGTACAATTTCTCATGTTTCTGTATACATAGAATTCATTGCTTGATTTTGCTTGCGAGAAAGTGTCACTCGAAGTGTAACACAATTAGGTGTTGAATGTCATTCATAACTACACCGCATCCATGAAAATGGCATGCATAAACAATGTGAAACCTTGGCAGCTAAGCCAGAATCACAGGATGCTGAGCCAATGCCAAGACTAGACCCTGTTTTCCCCAGCTCCAAAGTTAGAAGGGTTGACCGTTACGCCATATCCTCTCCCATAAAGACCTCACAGTTCCACCTTTCAGGCATGAGGGTATTACAGGTAGAGGTAGATTACAAGTCTTACAGGCAGTGGTGTAGTTTGGTCAGTAAGACACGGGGTGGGGGAGTTTAACGCTTCAGATTTCCCGACAATCACGCTGGCATACAATGTAAAAATACATTATAGGACAAGCAGGGTGCACAAGAGGAGCTTAAGAGAGGCAGTGAGGGAGAGAGGTATGCAGATTGGTAGGAGTACTAAGTGAGAGTAATATAATATTTTGAATAATAAGGAACAATTTTTAGGGATTTCAAAACAGAGAGGGGAATGTGTGTGTGATTTTGTCGGTGCTTGTGTGTACATAAATCCTAGGTGACATCCGACAGACGTTGCCATATCGGACTAAATCCTACTGTACCCAACTACTCATCAGAAAAGACAGTCATTGGGGGGGTACACCCCACACACCCCTCCCGCGTGAAGCTCCCCTGCTTACAGGCACATGCAGTGCCAGAATTTTAATCCTAACTGCGTTGGCCACCCTGAGTATTCTCGAGCTGAGCTTTAGCGCGGTCCTTCCACGCAAAACCACTGGATGGCAGTAGCGTGACATTTCTCACTCCTGTAATGCCCTTGAGCTGGAATTAGAATATATTTGGGTGCAGCTAGAGTTTTTTAAGGCCGTCTTCTTCAGTTTAAAGCTAACACATTACTAGAGCAAGTTTTGCTGCTAGTGCACGCTAGAGAACAAATTTGCACGGTACTAACAAGGAACAGCGATTTTCCGACTCCCAAACTAGATAACAAAGTGGCCCGACACGCACTTATTTTTATTATTGTGACTTCCCTTAACGACGACCCCCATCTCCCCGCCCAAAGGATGCCCAGCTCAGGTGGTTACGTTTACTGCATACAGTTGTGGCGAATTCTACACTGGACTACAAATGACAGAAGCATAAAGGAACAAAACTGTATACTTTAAAACATCTGCTTAGAAATAGTCACAAAATAGCGCATTGTCCATCAGCTTGGATCTGGGGTTGTGTGTCAGATCTGCAGTGGTTACTGTAGGGGGTCCCCTGTCCTCTAAAAGTTGACTCTCTATGTTGCAATTTATCTTAACCATCGAAGGCCTTGTTGGAATCCTATGTGTGACCGAAGTGACGCCGATCTATGTATGCATTGTGCTGTTCTTATGTATTTTCTGCAACTGCTAAGTAAAAACATGTTAAAAAAAGAAATAGTCACAAAAGCAGTTGAGAGATGCATCTAGAAACAAATGAAAGCTGGCACATTGAACTTCATCAGATACCAAAAAAATGCTAACCGATCGATCAGAAGAAACCATTTATTTCACATTTTATTCGGAGGCTGTCTGTTTTCACCGTTGTTTTGCATCTTCCTACTATTCACAGTGCATGTGCAGTGAGTCAGCGAGTCTCTTTCAGTGTAGATCACGCACAGAAAATTGTAAGGGATTCGACTCATGTCACAACATGCAGAATAAGCTAATCCGACATCTGTCAAAGGAAGCTGTATGTTACAACCTCTGCTCCCATTACAGTGATTAACCAGAGCTTGTCATCACCTCAAATAGCATTTATGTCAAGGGACGGGGTTTAGTATTCTAACTCCAGAAGTAGCATGCAATTCATGTGCAAGCACCGAGTGGAGGTAATGACAGGTGGAGGAATTGTCATGGGGGATGTATTGCTCTAGTCAAGGTATTGATCAGTTGATGTAATTACCCGAAAGGATCAGTAAATCACACATTGGCAAGAGCAGCCCTGCCGACCATGCATGGAAATTCAAAGCAAGCTTTTTTTCCCCACAGCACCACCTTTCATGCTCCACTCCTCCTCCTCTTTTACTCCTGGGGTTCCTTTATAGCCTTGCTAAAAACCATTCGCAAGGTGTTTTTTGTGCAACCGATAGAGACCTCTTCACCACGCGATCACCTTCCCCTTACCCTTTGAAATTACTTGTATTTTTATACAGGGGCTACACACTCTGAATGCTAAACATATAATTGCCCCTAGGCCCTTGTCTGTGCCGTAAAATAAACCCTTTTACAAAATGTTTGACATTGGCTGTCAGAATCATATTGAAACTAATACTGTTTTTTTTTTTAAGATGAAGTTATTATTCTGCGCATTTTCCAAAATAATTGAACTTCAAGGCGGGCTTCTCTTAGTCAATATTTATTGTAAGCCCCTGTGCGGCCCATTTCAAGTCCCTCTGCACTGCCGGGAGGTCACTTTTATGACAGTTCGGCTGCACACACTGTCAATCCATATTTACTAGGCCAAGTAAAGCTACTCTGTGTGGCTTCACATATCTTTGTAGAGATGGACTGAGACAACAGAATGCAAGTTGCCGAGTTGCCTCACTGCGATGGGGAGGCGTGCCATGGGACATTCCTATGTCCTACTCCTCCCGAAAGGAGGCATAACAAGGGAAATAACTTATTTTCTCCTCGTTTTTTCCTCCTTCTATGTGTGATGCATTCTTGTGGCATTGCCCTTTGCCAAAGATTGTAAATGAGCCCCCCTGGGAGCATGGGTTTTGATTCAAGATCAAAAAAGATTTTATATATTTTTTTTTCATTTGTAATTTTTTTCAGGTACCGCATGCTGCCTGCGGGTTTCTTCAAGACATGGAGGCATGAAGAGTGGATACGGTGTGGCATAATACCTGTGATATACTAAGCAAACAGATAGCTAGCTCTTTATTCAGCAGTTTGAATGTCTTAGACAGTGAAGGGTTTGGCGGTTTACTTTTCAGCCCCTTTCAGAATCAAAACTGGTCCTGTAGCAGCCTCAGTGGTGTTTCAGTCTCAGTAGCAATCCGAATTGACTGTTGCTGGTGGGGCTGTGCCTTCTGCTTTCAACCTGGAGTTATAGGGTGGTGGTTCTTCCTCAATGGTAATCCAGGTTGAATGTTGCTTGTGGAACTGTATTTTCTGGTTTTAACCAATAGTTACAGCACTTCTATAATGGTATCCCTTACATTAAAGCATTTATGCTGTGGAGAAAAGCACTATGGGTCAGACAAAGCATCATGAAAGCCACCCCCCTTTCTTTTGAGAGGCAGAAAAGGGTTTCAGAGTGGGTGTTGAGTTGTAGGTCATTTTTCGGCCTTGGATTAATCTGCCTGCTGATGCTGTGATTACGTATCTATGAGATTTATAGTGAGCAAAGATAGCTACAAAGCCAGGGAGTGCTCTACGATGGCAGTTTAAGTTGTGTCAATACCTTAAGGAGGCCTAAATGAATCAGGTGGATTGTGCCATGGGTAACTGACACATACCTCCTCCGAGATATGACATCCATTCTGCCATAGGACATTGCAGCTGGTACTGAAAGCGTGTGGATGACTTCCTTAAAAAGTCCCTTGCCTTCTATTCATGTTTTTTGCTTATTTTTAATGGAGAGAGACTCTTGAATCATTGGTTCAACTCTATGTAGCTTCTGCCCTTGCATTGTTTACTCTAGCTTACCTTTTGAAATTCGAAATCTGTTGTCTTTCTCGTGGGGTGTTATGAGTTTTTAAGTGCATCTGCATAGTCGGGCAAGTTGCAGAATGTTGCACTTCATGGAAAATTGCAAAGTTTATGCAATTTGCCTAGGTAGCCATGATCTAATTTTTGAACCTGTATGTAAGAACCCATAGATAATGCTCACTTCTGGCTAACATCTGGATGATGTATGGTTCAACATTTGCTCCACATGTAATTCTCTTGTTATTCCTTTGGAAGGTGCCCCTCGCCTGAAGTTAGAAACTTAAGATGGTGTGATTTCTCAAAATGCAGTGTGTAAGCCCTTTGCACCTCTTCAGTGGTACAAATCCATATTTTCTTGTTAAACATTTAACTTTTTCCTGTAAATCCAATGAAAGTTAATTGCTCCAAGCTCATTGATTTTTAAAAATAAAATGTCCTTATATTCTTGGTTCAAACTCTAGTTCATTGTATAACTTGGTACGTAAATCAAGGAGCAGTTGCTTCAATTATGTGCATTACATGCATGCTGTACTATTTCCAGATTTACAGATACATCTCGGATCAGTAAATAAAAAAAAAAAGTCCCTTTCCTTGTGTAGACATGAGCATGCACATTGAATGCATGCACATGCCTACAAAGTAACGCAAACTTGTGTCATTGTATCTTTCTTTTTTTAGCCATGCTGCACAGCAGCACAATGCCACATCAGTTAAAATGCTGTAGAGTATGGCTAAAACACATTGGCAAAACCAATAGTTCCTATAGGCACGACCAATTGGCCTTGGCAATGCTTGTTTTAGTAGCCAGGGATTTGTGTCAAGATCCATGGATGGTTGCATGGATACACTCATGTACTACCAATGGGACACTTGCTTGGCGTAAACATTCACATTAAGGCTATCACCATTGTTTATTTATTTTTAAAACGTTGCTAAAATCGTGGTTCCGAAGCTGGGGAAGTTTAAAAACCATCTAGGGCCAAATATATAAAAAGTTTGACAGTGCCACGCAACAAGACAATGTGCTGCAGTGCGTCAAATTGAAAGGACAGGAGTGTGTCATATCTATCAAGATATGGAGCATGCCTGCTCCTTCCTTGCACTGGTGCACTCAGTGCATCCAAGTGCCAATGCAGGCACCCTTGTGTCACGGTGCAACGTGGGTTGTGTTGCAGGCAGGATTGTTTTTCTACAGGAAGGAACACCTCTCTGCACAAAAAAATCCTTAAGGGCTTTTTCCCCCTTCTAAGTGTGCTGCAGAATGCAGTACACTTAGAAAAAGGAAACAACGAGGAGAAATAAATATATTTCTCCACATTGTGCCTCTGTCGGGAGGGCCTATCATTTTGATGCTTTTCTAGGTTTATGAGTCTTGGTAAATCTGGGAATGTGCCAACATCCATGGGTGAATGAAAGGGAACACCCAGGCTCCAACCATCGAATGCCTTCCCAGGACAGAGTAACCCAAAGCAGCGACTTGCGCTGAATTGCGTCACTCCAGATTTACCAAGCAACGCAGGGCTGCACAAGGTGGACTTGCGTTGCTTGGTAAATCTGATTTAAGGATTGATTGCTCTTGCGACACCATGCGTGACACAAGGGCAACACAATCCAATGATAAATCTGGCACGTAGAGAAGTTGTGAGGTCAGCAAATTCATACCCTCACCCACCTCAGATATTTCTCCACCTAACTTGTATGAAGGGCTGAAGAGTGGTCTTTGTGTTTCTGATGTTTTGAACTTTTAATTGGGTTGTTTCCATTTATTGTAAGATTAAGGTTACTCGGGATTAGAATTTTGTCCATGCGTCTAAACTTCAAGCACTAGGATACAAAGTTTTAAAACAGATTAAGCACTATTGATTGACCTTGTTACCTCTTCTTTTATCGAATTCTCAGTTATTAACTATTTGAGTTTTGTAACAACTCATTGTATGAAAATGCTGTCTTTTCTTATAAACATGCAGTCCATTGCAGGCAAAACAACGCCACGCATCTTCCTTGAGGGGGAAGTGATGGTAGCAGATCTGAAGGGCCTGCATTCATTGGGGAGTGAAATATCTTAGAGCATTCTGAGCAGAAATAGACGTAAATGCAGTATAATTACAGCTAGCCGCCAGCCGCTGAAGCAGTTGGAGAATCTCTCCACTGTGATGGAGGGCTGCTGCAAGCTGCTGCAACCCTCCCCCCGCCCACCCGCCACCTGCCAGCCACCCCCCAGCGCTCCCCTCCATATTGTGGGAAAGTAATATCTTAGTCACCTCAGATCTCACGGGGCTGGAACTTTGTATACAAGCTGTCAATCAAAATGCAAATTCTGTCAAGGAGAAAAATGCGGGAAATCTGTTAAAGCATTAGCTAATGCCTTTCCTTGCGTCACCTCATGTTACAGCCGAGGCCTCGAGTCACCACAGACGTGGCATCATCTCCCTCATTTTGGTAGGTCATCTCCGAATTTAGCGTAATTCTACGTTTTCGCGCGCTCCAAATTCCTTTTCAGAGACAGCTGACCCATTGCGTTGTTATTCTGTGGGGATAACGCAGGATGTGCGGTTTATACTGTATACTCCGATATAACACCAAGGAGCTGCCTGGAAGGTTGTTTTCGGCAGCTAGTAATGATGCATTGAAGGTACAGACACTTAAATTGTGGCATTCGAATATTGCTGAAAAAAATACGAGTTCCTGCAGGCATACTTTCACATCTGCACCACTGAATGCGTTTCCATCTGAAAGGAAAAATCTAATGAAATATACAGAAAAATTATATTCATTTTATAAATGCAATGGCAAACGTGATTACTTAATGTTTAGAACACGAGGTTTAATGAGACATGACATGAGAATGAGCACCCATTTGTGCGTCTTGATGGCAAGGATTCCACGACCTCATTCTCGTCTCTCCCTGTCCTCACCTGCCCTATAGGCCCTATAGACAGCCTCTACGCCCAAACCCACATCATATATGTTCTTGTCTGCTTGTTGGCGCCCTGAACAAGACTCACTGTGTGGGGTCCTCTCCTCTGCTTTATTACGCCCCGTACCCTCGGGGATGCTGTCATTTCAACGATTAGTGGCCCAGTCAGTGCCAGTAGAATGCTATCAGCTGGTGTTGATTGATGCAGACCATGCACTGTGCGCTTGCCACAATCATTCCTCCCTTCATGGTGATGTTTCTGTAGTTTTACTCTCTCCTTGGATGTTTACACACAAAGATAACATCTGCAAGTATTTTACAACATTTCTAAAGCCTGCAGCTAATTAACAAAACAGATGTTCTGTATAGAGGAGGAGGCTAGACGCAAGGGTTCCTCACAGTTAGGTCGGACATCTACGGGTGGGTAGATCACAGCACCAATGATGTATGGGACAAAGTAGCTCTGCAGTACATTGTAAGGACATCCCAACTCACCGAGCAGTTCTGTGACAATATGGAGGAATGAGGCCAAAGGCAGAGCTCCTTTATAAGGTTAGGGAGCTCCAAGGTGACTTGCAAAGTCCTTACAATATAAAGCAGGGATGTGTTTTATTCTTTCTCGTACATGGTTATACAATCATGCTTTTTATGAACCATTTAAACCCTTAGGCCCATATTTATACTATTTTAGCGCCGCATTTGCGTCATTTTTTGACTCAAAAGCGGCGCAAACTTACAAAATACAATTGTATTGAGAAATAAACTCACGAAAAAGCAGTTAGTCATTTTTGCAAAAAGGTATTCAAATCAGGTTAATGCAAGTCAGGTTAAAAAAATGCTGAGCTCAAATTTTAAAGAAGCATCCAGAGTGTGTATAGATACCTGTCACCTACAGTGTGGAAAAATATACAATATGCTATAAATATCTTCTTTCTGCTGTTCACTTTTTCTTTTTAGAGACATATATCAGACCAATGAAAATCTAGTTCCTCTTTTCTTTGTTTAAACTGCAGGTGTAATTGTGCTTCCTGACCTGTCAGTGGGCACTGTGACATCAGAACCCAGTTAGATTAAGTTATTATTCTTCCACACAGGCCAAGCCCAGCCATTGGGGTGTGCTCTGCAAGTGAGGATCCTTACTGGTGATACCAGGCATTCATGGGCATGTACAATATGTAACAATAAATGAAATGAATAATGTGTATTTTATGCAGAAAAACCTGAGCACAAAGTTTTGGACTGCCCAGATATAATGCTTCATATAAATGGTGAACACAAGGGCCTGTGTTCACTAACTTTGGTCAGTGATGCACGAAAATCAGCAGCGTTGCATTGCACGAATGATAAAAAAAAATGTGAAGCGCCATATTTATCAAAAGGCACAAAATGGTGATGTCATAAACTGTACAAAAGATGCTATTTTACTACTAAGGAACAAACGTAATCCAGCATGGCCCAGAAGGAGCATGGGAATAGTACTTGAGGTACACCCTCCAGTACAGATTTCAGTGCAAGAATAACTAACAAAGTCCAAGCCACATAAACTGGCAATTTCCAGAGGATCACACATCTCAGTGGGAATATCAAGCATTGTTCCACCTGCCCCTGTTTATGCCTGATCAAATTTGGCCCTAGGATTTCATGCAAAGCCGGGTGCCTGATCCCACTATCTTAGAGGATGTGGCTTGGGGGGAAAATCTATGGGTGTTTGCTCTGATCTAATCCCATGTCATCCTCTTTGGACACGTTAAGCAGGCGGTTGGCAGGCCGCAATGCAAAGCCATTTTGCACCATGCTTGCGTTGACTTGTAATAGTGTGGTAAAGTTGATTTGGGCTGCTGGTTGTACTGCATTGCATCGTGTGAGTTCCTGTGATAAATAATAGCAAAAATGAACCTTAAGGGACTCAGCCAAAACCTTTATGGCGCATACAGTTCTATACTGACCTAGCGTACGTTATATGCGTTTACCTAGCTGTAACATCGTATTGGTGACAGGGGCATCATCTCCATTGGTGCAGTGGCACCGGGAACACTGAACCCTGATTATTGCTGTATTTCAGTATTCAAGCACTGGCCAGAGGGGCTATTTCCTTCCTTGCACTAGGGAGCTCGACACACTGGCTACGCCAGAGATTGGAGAAAGCAAGCATGATGCAATTGGGACTTCTGGGCTCTCTGCACATGTTGGGGCACAGGGGAGCCTTGACCTCTTTTTAACAGGGAGATGGGTGCACAATAATTTATAAAGCATGCAAGGGTGTTTCTGAGGTGTACTTTTACAGTTTGGCAGCATTTTGGAACAGCCAGAGTGCTTTGAAATAGATATGTGCAGCCACATTATTACGGTCTAGCCCCATTATCGTGACCCATTTATTGTGGACTCCCCTCCTCCCCGTGGTCCAGAGGAACATGGATTCTGAATTATGATATTGTTCTCGGTAGAGCTTTACACTAAGTATTGGTATGTATTTTCACTTGAGACACATTTATTGATTCTCTCATTCATCTAGTTTCACTCTCATTAACATCCTGCATGCCCCTTATCTGTATCATATGAAACAATGAACAGGGCATGTATGCTGGCATCTGGATTCTGATGGCAGGGCATGAGGTCCAAAACAAAGCCGGATTGGAAGTGAGTGGCAGCTGCTGTGGTGAGAGGAGGAAGGCAGTGTAGTTGGTGCTAGTTCCCTTTTGAGGAAGTGCTTCTGTGCCATGAAAAATCACCTTGAGAAGCACATAAGGAATTTAATTTGGCTCTCTGCAGTAGTCCAATCTACCCAGCCGTAGAGAATCAATAATCATCACATCATGGTTGAGTGAGTTAAACCCTCACCATTCACATCAGCTATGATTTGTAGGCCATGAGTATGAATCTCGTCAAGGCCAACTCAGCCTTTCATCATTTTGTGGTGCATGATCGGTTGGTGATGTGTTTTCATTTTACTTTGCTACAGCGTTGTCAAGGTCTGGCTAGAGCTTGACTTTTTGTGATGCAACAGCAGTGCATTCCCTGCAGCCATATCTATGATGACACGCAAAGCCACTTTGTGTGGCTTTGAATGGCCTTATAGACATGGAGCAAGGCAAGGCAGCACAAACCGCTGCATTGCTTTACTCTTCACAGTGGAGGCGTTCCACGGGCATTGTGGTGGTTGTTCCCGCACAACACCCATGCATTTTGACGCATCCCCAGATTTACCAACTCTGGTAAACCTGAGGATGCGCCAAAATCCTACGGCTCTGAGGTGCAACATGGAGAAATACCTTTATTCTTCCTTGTTTTTCCAGCTTTCTATATGTGCAGAAATCTGAGGCACACTTAGAATGATGAATACGCCTCCTACACAAAAACAATCCTGCATGCAACACAGACATCCTTGCACCATGGTGCAAGGGTGCCTGCATTAGCGCTAGGCAGCCCATTGTGCTCCAGCGCAGGAAGAAAGGACAGGAATGCGCCATATTGCTTTATTACAGCACATTCCTGTCCTTTCCAAGAGACTCAGTGCAGCGCAGCAAGGTGACTTGTTGCGCTGCACTGTGCCTCTTTTTCGTAAATCTGATCCCATAGTTTCTTACATCAAAATCTGACCTAGGAAGACTGGTGCAGGGCTGTCACCTACGGTGACCACAGGAAACAGAACAAGACAAATGTGGCACTGGCAGGACTTGTAATGAGGAAAATGCAAAACAAGAAGGTGCTGAAGGGTCCAGTGATTGGAGCAAGGAAGGATAAGGGACCGGTCATCATACGGTGATGGAGATGGGTCCTTCCCGAGGAGATAACAATCAATTAGGTTTCAACACGGAATCTAAGGCGTGAGTCACATTTCTGTGTGAAATTGAATCTCAACGTCCCCATAATATATTTAATAAATTACATTTTTACTCTATTCCTTTGTGTATTTATCAATACACATATATTGATTATGAATAATTTTTTATTACTATTTCTCATTTTGTCGGTGTTTATCAGCGTTCGGTTTTTTGTTGCTTGAAAACTAAGTTCTACAGCTATTCAAAAAAGTGCACTCATCGCTAACATAAACATATGGGTTATTTGCTATAATATGTTGCCACGTCCAATTCATTCTCTAAGTCAATTTTCTTAATCAGGCAATGTTATGTTTATTGCACTTTTACATCACCTCAACCATATCTATAGTATGAATACAAGTTAGAAAGTTTTGATAGCAGAAGCTGTTAACATACAATGTTATCTCCAGTGTTTTGTTTCCTCTTTTCAGTCTATCATGGGTCACTGCTACTGTCTTGGGTGGTTTAGTAAATCAAACACACAAAGGATGGGGGGAGGAATGTTTGCCATAAGTAACCACTGGCAATGGCTCAGCCCACCGTGTCACGTCTGTTTGGACTCGGCCATACAAATCGGCCATATGCAAATCAGTCTTGACCTTGCTCCAATAGAAACAGTCCAGCCTGGTTTGCCAGACTAGGTCCTCTGTGAACCAGAACACAAGCAACCCAGTGGTTAGACTTATTGTAAGCATTCCTCCCACCACCTTTTGTGTGTTTGGGTGGTTTAGTGACAGCAAAGGGAGAACGTTAAAAATGTATTTGCCATATCCAAATGCTGTAAATTAAAGCGGACACAAATTGTTTTTTGCAGCTACTTATGAGTAAAATTCAGTAACAATCTAAAACTATGAGTCATATCATTTTGTAGTTTTCTAAATAACAGGAATTATCTAAATCGTTTCATTCAAGAAGATTAGGTCAGTGTACATCCTTGTTTGATTTATTAGTAGAGCAAACAATATCAGAAGGTGTGTCTCAAATTCAATAGCCTATTTAATAATTCTATACAACTTGGAAAAGGAGTCATTGCATTTCGCACATCACCTCAACCATATCTATAGTATGAATGCAGACGAAAGCATCATATAGCCACACTTAGAAACAACAGCTGAGTCAAGTTACATTTTCACATGTTGACTCTTTGGGCACATTTCGGATAATCCTTAGACTTATTCATGGCACCATCCTATTAAATTTCAAATGTGACTAATGATGAACCGTATCTTGTTTAACCAGAGGATTATATTTAACACACGTTCTCCACGTGATTATCCCGCATTTTCTTAACAAAATAACTTTAAAAAGTAAACAGGATCGTCTTAGGTTTGGCTTGTTTCAGACTGGGCTTGTACAGGTCTATTTGTTCGCAATGAACCTCGACTGCCAAGTCGGTATCTTCTATAAGAGTCTATTTCTAGTAATACGTTTAATACTTGACTCCTGTTCAGGGACTCTGGATGAGGGAAGTAATGCAAGTTGTTTTTATGAGATCTGTTGGACCCCCTTTCAAAGGGCCACGTGGCAAGCAGGGACTACTCGGCCCAACCATGTGGGTAAGGCCTTTTACTCTTGATATCCCTTTGCCCGACCTACTATAAATCCTGAGAAACTGGGCCAAGTACCACTTCAGCCCTTGACTCTTAGTGGTAGCAGTCCAAGGCTTCTCAAGGGGAGGTAAATGCAGGGGGTGCGAAAACAAGCTCACAATTCAAAATATTTAGAATAGCAGCAATAAATGACAAATATTTGCTTTTATGAAAAAAGGAGTATTAATATGTGAATGCAAAGTAAAAGATGGCATTCATAAATAATACACACCGTCCCATGAAGTCAGTGCTCTAGTGTTAGATAGGCAGGTCCCTGAGTCCCTATTCCATCTCTCTAATGATAGTGGTCATTCCCCATTTACGATAGGCAACATTCAGGATAAGCCCCACTAGTAGTCCCTACTCTTCCAAAATCAAAAGTGTTCTAGCGCCTGAGGTGCTATGAGGCAAAATAGGGTCCCCTGGGCCTTTTGGCCCTGCAATCAGTCTGAAATGCTGCAACAGATGTTGCACTACCGCAGTCTACAGAAGCATTTCACTCTTGGACATCGTGGGTGGCTACAGCAGCTGCTGATGGTGAGTAGCACTCGTGGTTTTGCAGTGCAGTGGCTGGGCATCCACTGCTCTTTTTCCAGTGAGGCAGTAAAGGTCATATTCATACTTGGATTGCGCCGTTTGTGCATCATTAATTTTGATGCGAAATGGTGCAAATCTAACTCCATATTTATATTTTAACGCTAGACCTGTTTAGCATAAAAATATAGGAGTTAATGTAATTTTTGGGATGAAAATGAGGCCCTTGAACCACTACTTGAGGAAAACTTACAGAAGGAACATTTGCAACCTCCACGACAACATGGAAGTTGTACTGCTCCAGCTAGGTACACGCTGCAGACATCCGCAACGGCAGCAGCTTCCTCCACCACCACAATAGCAACCCCAAACACCACCACAGCACCAACAAAGGCAACTCAGAAGGCAGGAGAGGATATTTCGGCAGAGGACAACCCTCCTTGGACTCAGGGAGCAAGACATTATCAGGACTTACTGTCTCAACCTGAAGCCCATTCTACGCCTGCCGAACCAGATTGCGCAAGACATCACAGCCAGGCTGCAAACTCCCAATAACATACCACCTATCACAAAGCTCCTCACTGCCCTGCACATGCTGGTTTCTGGATCTTTTGAGACAACAGGGGCACTAGTGGCTGGTGTCTCCCAGCCATCAATATCAGTCTTCCTGCCTAAGGTCCTAGATGCCATCATCCGCCTCACACCCCACCACATCTGATTCCGAAACACACAGCAACGGCAGCAGGAGAACAAGCAAGGTTTCTATCTAATAGCTGGGTTTCCGCATGTGCTAGGTGCAATGGACTGCACCCATGTATAACTGGTGCCACCTGCTGACACAGAACATCTCTACAGGAACCGCAAGCACACCCATTCGATTAATGTGCAGCCCATTGTGGACAACTGTGGGCTCTTCGCGAACATCTCAGCCAGAGGCCCGGCAGCGTCCATGATGCATTCATATTCTGGCACCCCACCATCAATGAGCGGTGCCAGGATGGACAATATGGCAATGGCCTACTTAACAGGTAAGTCAACCAACCAATCAAAACACACACAACACACCAACCCTGTAGGACAAACAACACATACACCACAACAAAGACACATAGGCATGGGACCACAGATGTACTGGCAACAACACATATGCAATATGCTGCAGTACACCGCAATGATTGGACATCACAAACACAGACACCCACATGTACCTAACACAGCCACAAACTGACAGCCACACCACATGAAGGACAGGTTGACCTATGTTGTCTTTGCATACAGAAGAAGACCACAAACCACTATAAGTGTCCACTGGTTGACTACTAAATATACGTCACACACATTAGACCAAACCAACAATAGCTCTGCCATGTCAATGGCATATGGCATAGAAATGTAAAGAAATTCAGACATAGGCATATCCCCACCTCATCCATGGTGTGCAAGACTCAGGCACAATCTACATCAAATGCCACCCAAGTGGTGCTAACAACAATTACATCTCATCTACACATACCAGACATACCTGTAGTCTGCACATACATCTGCCGAATGCATTGTATTGCACACATAGGAAGACTAATGTACCTGCCATTAAAGACTATAGGGCAGAATCATGAAAAACGATGCCACAACTACTCAACTGACACCTCACATGCGCCACTTAGCGCCCCCTAACACCATCATGCCTGTTCTGTAGACTATCAGTAGTTCACCACGGTGCTGAATCACTGCTAAACTGTAATGTTCACCACAGTCATAATATGGCAGTCATACTGCCACAAAGGCAGCGGTCTGACCTCCACTGTGAGTCTGGCAGTCTTAAGGCCGCCAGATTTGCATCAGAGCCAAAATGGCTGACACAAACATCATCTGCCACTAAGGCCCACTTAGTGTTGCACTACATGTATAATGCCACATGCCAACATTGACGGAATAGTCTGGCTTTGTAGGGCTACTATGCTGGCTCCAACTCTGACACCATTGTGCTGCAAGGAGGTGGTAGCCTCCATCTAACATTAGGACACTGCTACTTATATGGACTACACAAAACATGTTACATACATGATGAGCATACATATTGGAATCCAGATGGTCATATACAGGTCCTTGAGTCAGTACCCAAGATTGTCATGTACATCAACACAGTCTAATTGAACCATATTGCAAGACCAGGATTATACACAATACTACAATCACCTCTGATTCACCACTCAAACTGCAACCACCTACTGCCATGGAATATTCCAGATTCCTCTCAAGTCTTTACTAAATCTTACCCTCCTATCTTTGCAGCTGACTAAGGTTATGGCATTGAGCCGTGGGTACCAATGAACAGCGTGCCTACAATGAAAGACACAGGAAAACACACAATGTGGTGGAGAGGACATTTGGTCTTCTCAAATCCAGGTTCAGGTGCCTGGACTTGACAGGAGGAAGGCTACCTGCACAACATTTGTGTTCAAAACAATGTCCCCTGGGATGGACAAGTTGATGTCCACAATGAGGAGGAGTAGGATGATGGGGCTGAGGACCTTGAGGGGGAACAACCAAACACAGCAGCAGGAGTTCGCAAGAGACTGCCCATCGTTGAGAACGTTTATATCTACTCAGCAAAAAAAGTACTTTGTAAATCCCTCCAATAAATATTTGTTTAACCACATTCTCCTTAGTCTACTCATTGTCCAATATATATATATACACCATTGGAATGTGACTCTAACCTCAGGGAGTGTGTCAGAAACAGAAAAACTACAAGTATGGTACAAACATTCTTGGTGATGTAGGAGGTTATACAGACTCCATCTCACATATCAGTGACACACAAAGCCCTGACATGTGACTTCTGAAGGCCTAGATCCATGCACCACTACATATATTGTGCATCACATTGCTAGGGTGCAATTTCCTAGGCCTTTCACCACCACAACACCATGCCTAACAGGATGTATGCAAGGGGGCCACACGTAAGGTAGGGGCTGTCAAAAAATGGAGGTTAAGTAATATTAGAACTGAACACTGTCACTACTCTGTGTGATTGTGGTTTTGCCTGCATGGTAGATGTGTGTCAATGGGGGGGCATCAAAGATAACAATGCTCCTTCAGTAATTGCCCACTGAATGTAATAAATATTGAAAGCTAAGCCTGCATAGTGTGTCCATTGGAATATGTTCTAGCACTGCAATTGGGCACATCCCTGACACATCGAGGACTGTAAATCATGTATGGCACATACACATTGGCTGGGGAATGGACAATGGCTTGGCAGCTAGGGCTATTGAATCCATATACGAACACATAACAGATTGTATGGATCTTTGAATTTTAATGGAAGAATGCATCAACCAAATGATAGTCTGGCTAGAATGTAGGCAGAGTGTGTAATACTCCCTATCTACATAGGATGCACACCTGTCACACAAATTGCCCTCCTTCACACATGCCTACTGCTAATAATGAAAGATATATGAAGACAAATGTATGGGTGTCTGTCCTAGGTAGCAACGGGTATTCCATTATCCACAGTGATTGACCTGTGTCTGCATATCTACACAGTATGCTCTGTCTAACAACATTACACAGCACATAGCAATACAAAACACTCATTGTCACTTACATGACAGATCCATTGCCTAGTACTAAGTGTTACTACATAGCTCTTACATGTACTGGCCTCCAATATCACAATCAGATGTGGCATATGCAAACATGTGCAGCATTGTTCTATACTGTCAGAGACCCTACATCACACTGAGTAGACATAGCCACATCAGTAGCATCTGGCAAAGGAGAAATACAGCACTAAGATGATGACACACCTCAACATCATTCAGTCATGGTAAGAGTCAGCTAGGTTGTGGCATGCAGGGGAAATAGCATTGCCATGTTCATCGGAGGATGTGGATCAACAGCTCTGAGATACCCACAAATACTTGCTAATACAACACACCATGTCTAAATAAAAGCCAACTTTTGTCTATGCAGGAAGATGTCAATGTGAGCTTGCACATCCCCTTGACACAGCAATGCCGTGATCTGTCACACAAATGACAAAACACATGTCTATACAGACACCTGGCATATAGCACTGTTCACCAACACACATGCTAATAACATCTGCAGCAACTAAGATGCATGGTTAACCACATGGCACGTTTAGCCATAGATGGCTAGTTAAATACGATAACTAACCAGTGAGTAGACACACATGAACACTCAACTTGACAGGGTATACGTGATGTCAATGCAGTCCCAGTCCACTGCATACACTGAGTACAAAATATAATGGCTGACACATGCCTTAGCATGTGTTTGAGACAGGGCCGATATTGAAATATGTTTGTAGGTATGTATAAATATATTGCTCACAGACATAACTATGTAGTCCACCTGCTATTCACTATTCATACATATATGTACACATATAGCACACGTGCCAATATTTATGTGGACACAATGTAGGGGCACATATGCACAAATTATGAGTGAGTGCCTACAACTGACTCATAAATACACGTATTGATTGAACATACCAATGACACTGTTATGACATTAATGCATAAACTTGCACATGTAGGCAAAAATCATATAACGCATAGTAGGACAGCCCATGTAACATATGAATTGAATCAGGGTGCATTCAAGGGCTACAATGCAAAAAATGATGCAATTCCGATATGCGTCCAAAACGATGATGCAAATGCATCAAGACCACATTGTAATGTGGAGAAAATGACACCAGGGCCCTGAGCGGCAAGTCAACATTACCACTACTCTCAGTACACCATGGAGAAAAAAGGATGCATGACTCTCATGCATAAAAAAAGAAACACACATGACGCAAGAAACGTGATGCACACACCCAGGAAGTGATGTACCAGGACATCCTGCCTGCAAGCATGGCACAATGAGTATAGTTTCACTTTTACTACACAGTCTGTTCCCCTGTGACTGTGTGTGTTTGTGTTTTGTAGGTGATGGTGGATTTGTGGTGTGTCTGGATATTTTGTTGTGTCCCTTGTGATGTGTCCTGTGTTTTTGGTGTATACATTGTCTATTTGCTTGTAATTTGTATTGAAAGTGTACTGTTTTTGTCATTGTGTGGTGGGGTGTTTGGGGGAGTTTAGTTGTTGGGGTAGGTTTGGGAGTTTGGGGTAGTTGTTAGGCTTAAGTTTCCTTTTCCTATTTTGTTTTGGGTGATGTTCTTTTCCCATTGGGAATGTTTGGGAAGGGTAGGATGGGGAGGATGTTCGCTGATGAACTGGGGGGATTTATATGGTTGGTGGCCCATTACCTGCCACTGATGCTGCCACTGGGTGGCTGAGTGAGCCTCGGCTACCCCACGGAGGCAAGGCGACTGCAGTTGGGCAAGGTGGTCCACCACCTCACACACATTTTCAAGAAGGGACGCAACAAGCACCAGCTGAAGCATCGGTGGGCAGATCTGATGGCAAGGGAGCAGGATCTGCTGGACCATTTGGGCATGAAAATCGGGGGAATTGTTGGTAAGTCTCCACTGCATATAGCATTTGACTGACAGTTGCAGATAAGTCTGAGTGCTGCATGTAATGGTTGTGAACATGTTGTGTGCAACCTGTGTGAAGAGTTTCTGCGCCACTTGAGGCCACAGTTCAAATGTTCAACAATTCAGCCAATGCAGGGCACATGTATGATGAACCCTGCATAACCATTATGAAGGGGCATATTTAAGAGCCCCTAGCCCAACCTTTGAGCTGCCATAGTGTCATATTATTGATGGTAAGCTGGCGCAAACCTGCTATTTACCCCCCGTTGTCTTTACAAAGTGCCACAATGCATGCATTGCACCACTTTGGAAAGGCTTGGCACACATTATGGCTGTGCCAGGCACAATGTATGCAAGGGTGCAAAGGGGGCCTCCAAATTAGCAGAAAGAATTCAATGAGATTGCTGTACCCCATTTGTGGCGGATTTCTTAATGCCTGCTCTTTGCATATATATTCCCATGTATGAATTCCAAGCACTCCGTAGGGCTGTTGAGAAAAGGTGTGACATTTAGGCATATATATATATGAGAAGGGCCCCATTGGACTCAGCAGAAGTTTCCCTGATCTGTAGCATCTCCTGCTGAGTGAATCATTGGTCTTCACATGAATACATGATGTTGGACCACACCGCCGCCATGCTGTTATTTATGACTACACACAGACATGGCTGTGAGTAAGGGGTGCACTAAGGCCCACAAAGACAGTATAGATGCAATTGGAGGTGCAATACTGTAATCCCATAGGCCTTTCTGTGTCGTTATGCAAGGCCATGTAAGGGAACTTGACCATGCACTGGGTCCAGACTACTGGCAAATCCATTTGATCAGTGCATTGTGTATCTGAGTCAGCCTATATGATCTCAATGAGCACACACTTGTGCTGAGTCTGTTCCACTGGCCTGCTGCTCCTCACTGACAGTAAGGGGCTGCACTGCTTCAGCTCCATTACTAGCGCTTCACTCACTAACCTGCAACACCAGATGCATCCTCTGACCACTGAGCAAGTGTGTGTGTGTGTGTGTGTGTTGAGCCTTATTCATATGCCCATTTACTTATCCCTCACTGGTTCAACAATGGTATACCATGGCAACAATGGCAGTGCACACACATATTGGCAACACATCCATGTTTCAATGTGCAGGTTGGTACAACTATCTTCACATGAGTCCTTTGCCATTGCAATGTTTATAGTGTGTCTGTCTTGTGATGGCACACACATTCCACTTACTTCACTGAAGGATGTATAATGTCAATCCTCAACACCTTGGAATACCCACACAACCCTAGGGTAGCAGTTTACCAGTTTGCTATTATAATGATATAGACGTATACTACATCTGATGCAGGCTGAAATGCTATGGTTGTGATAATGGGCCAGCCACTGCAACAACCATAGCATGGCCCTCAGGTGGGATATACATGTTCAAGCTGTCTCATATTGTCATGGAGGTGTTGTCCTAACAAACAGCTGCATGACAATGCCATGTAGAAATGGTGCAGTGAAATGCACCACAGGAGTGTCATGGACAGTGATGGTTTGTAGATGTGTCAGTCTATCTCATCAGACAGTACATGTGATTGCGTGATCATAGTTGTTTGTCAGTTTCACTGATCTTCCACTAGGAGGACTTCCTCACACAACCTAACAAGTTTGCACTGAACTATGTTGTCCATTTGCATGAACTTTGCATTTACACTAGACAATATTTGCCATTTATGTCTTACTGGTGGGCCAGCCCCATACACCATAGGAGAGGTAGCGAGATTTGAAGACCCCAATGCATCCAGTAAGTGTCATTTTGTGGTTCCTGTTAGCTAATCCAGGGTTTGGTGTGAGTCAGTCAGACGTGTAGAATGCAATAAGTGATGTTTTTGTGGAACCAATGAACAGAAATCATAGGAGGATGGATGGTGACATCATGGGCGTGTGTAGGAGACCCAAGCGCCTCTGGATCTTCAATATTTGTGAAGCTCCAGGGACATTATGCCCTGCACCATGTATACAAGGTGGGTTTAAAACACATTTTGTGGCTTCACATTACCTTGTCAATACGGCCCCTTCACATGCAGATCTTTGCGTGGAAGGAGCGTGTAATGGGTGCCTTAGCAATTAGACAGTGGGGGTCATTCTGACCCCGGGGTTGGCGGGAGCACCGCCAACAAGCTGGCGGTGCCCCGCAGGGCATTCTGACCGCGGCGGTTTTGCCGCGGTCAGAAGTGGAAAACCGGCGGTCTCCCGCCGGTTTTCCGCTGCCCTGTAGAATCATCCATGGCGGCACAGCTCGCTGCGCCGCCATGGGGATTCTGCCACCCCATACCGCCATCCTGAACAGGATGGCGGTATGGGGTGTCATGGGGCCCCTGGGGGCCCCTGCAGTGCCCATGCCAACGGCATGGGCACTGCAGGGGCCCCCGTAAGAGGGCCCCACTTTGTATTTCAGTGTCTGCTTTGCAGACACTGAAATACGCGACGGGTGCCACTGCACCCGTCGCACCTTCCCACTCTGCCGGCTCAATTCTGAGCCGGCGTCCTAGTGGGAAGGCTGTTTTGCACTGGGCTTTCGGGCGGCCTTTTGGCGGTTGCCCGCCAGCCCAGTGCAAAACCCAAAATACCCTCAGCGGTCTTTCGACCGCGGAGCGGTATTTTGGAGGGGGGAACTCTGGCGGGCGGCCTCCGCCGCCCGCCAGGGTGAGAATCACCCCCAGTGTCCCAGATCAACACATTTTCTTACACCAGACGCCTCCCAAATTCTGAAAACACACCAAGGGGTGGCGTTAGCAGGGCACAACAAGCTCAAATATATGTTTTTGTACCCTCCATTTATGCTCTTTCGATGGGTGGTGCATTTGGAAGCACACATCGAAAGTGTAATGACCCTTTGAAGTTTATGTTTGTATAGAAATGTGTCCCTCCAGGCACAATCTCTCCCTTAACGCAGCCAGCTATGCATCATGGGGCAAGGGTGTCTGGGTCAAGTACTGGAAGAAAAATTAGCGCCGGTGTAGGTGACAGCACAGTGATGCACTGTCTCCTATTCAATACGGTGCCTCCCTGCATTGTGAATATGGTGAAGTGCTGCGCTGTCAATTGCCCAGCAGCATGGTGGTTCGTCAAATTCTCTTCATGTATGTTGTGGGGTTGTGCAATGAAATTGGCTTGCATGTAGTTCTAAGGTCAATGTGTGCTGGCATGGAATTTTGTGTAAAAGGAATAGTAATGGCTGACCACATGTTCATGCATATCTACCATTGTAGGTCACCAGCCAGCTGTATATGTACATAGCATGCCTGTTGTAAATCACCTTGTCACAGCACCATTATCAGCAATGCGTGCCACACATAGCTTAGGCTTGTTGACAAGATGGCACAGATGTAGGGGTCTAACTGCAGTACTCTCTTGGGGGATTATGTATGAGGCACACACACACCACAGGTGCCTCAGTACCCTCCAGAGATGATGAGGTAGTGGTACAGCAAGGAACCATAATGTGCAGAACAGCAGTCATCAGTGTACACAATGTGTAGACAACTCCACTCAAGGTGTTTCAGGTAAAAGTCTATTACTCTCCTAACACCAGATGTCAGCAGTTTTCCCAATATGGGCAGCCACCATGAGAATTGTGACAGATGTAAGTCACATCACAGATGCATAAGAAAGCAATGCTGTGTGTGTAGCTGGTACTGTGAGGATATCTGACATGCATTTGCTAAAGATGTGAGACACTTCTGGATACAGTTACAGCACCCAAAGCTGTGCCACAATTACTGTGGGCTTAAGGGCATCTATAAGTCAAAATGTGTGTGCTATTGAACACACGTAGGACTGCATAGCACAGGTGAGGGGGATTCAGTGCTGTTATGTCTTGACAACAGTGATGTGAAGCTCAGGCTTTGATCAACTTTTTTCATTGCAAGGTTGCATCAGTTGTACATGTGGCTACAGCATGGAAAATGCAGCGGGCCCTTGTAAAATAGGCTCAGGCCAGGTTTTACACCTGTACACATAAATGTAGATGTAATACAACATAGAATACCAGCTTTGTAGTTAGCAGCCCCCCTAAAAAATAGGCTACACATTCACTCCATGATGAGTGCTCAGGCCTTGGTGTATCACCAGGGGTGTTGAGCTGATGAATTGCATGCCCAACCCGCCTTATGCTCAGGGAGACAGGAAATCTAAACTTGTTGAGACACGTGATGCTCACAGTGTAGATGAGGGTGATGTTGAGCAGCCCATTATTAGTTCCTATCAGCTGGGGCCCCTTTTGATTTACAATGGATTGATGTCATCCCACAGATATGTACAAGATACTGGTGATGTATGGTTGGATATAGACGCAGATGAGGAGCAATTCATTTTTTTGAAGAACGTGTGTAAGTGTGTATGTGTAATCAGCTGTATCAGTGTAAGATACAAATCTGTACATACTCCACCCAATGCTGATACTGATGGTTGCTTGTCCTCATTTTACAGCTGACAACAGGACAAATGATGAGAGGCGCCAGTTCACCCAGAGGGCCAAACAGTACCACCACCTCCTGGAAGTGCATTCAAGATACCGCTGCAGGCACGCCGCTTTCGAGCATAAAAAGCTTCTGGGGAATGGCAGGCATTTCCACACGGGGGGCCCACACAGCCACCCAAGACAATGCATGGAGAAAGCTCTTCAACAATGCAGAGTCTCTCAGTTGCACCCACCCCATCCACATCTGCAGCACCAGTCACCACACAGGCACCAGTCTTGCCACCATCAGCCACTGGGCCATCCCAGTTTGAACTGTATCTGCGTTGGGACATCAGCCTAATCCTCAGTCATTTGGATAAGTTGGAGGAGGATTTGGCAGAAGACCGCAAAATATTAAAGTACACCAAGAAGAAGGTGAATAAGTCCAAAAAATGAACTTGAACATTTATGGACTACCTCCCAGTTCCTTCCCCTCCCTTTTAACGTTGTAATATATTTTAATTGGTGTTTTATGTAGTGAGTGGTAGGCTAGTGTAGTGTAGCCGTTAGTTAAGATAAGTGCGGTTATGTTTTTGTTGGTGGGTGGTTGGGTTAGGGGACATATTGGGGTATGTATGTGTTTATGAAAATAAAAAAATACAAATATTATATATAATAAATAGGACAAGGCAGTGCATGTGTAGTTTTAGTAATTGTTGCCCTATTTGTATCTTGTTTCTTAAGGGGGGTGGGAGCCAATGTTTAGAGTGTAGTGTTTCATGTGTAAGTTACGTTTAGCATAGGTTGGATAGATGTAGTTGTATGATAAGTATAGTTAGTATGGGTGAGATTAGGATAGGGTAGGTTTTAGTTGTTTTAAGCAGATTTGTTTTAGAATAAATATCTTGTTATAATTGCATACATTATGTGTAATTAGTTTGAGTCTCAGGGTCTTCCCATGAGTGCACTGAGCAAACTGGGGGAATGGCCTAGTGAATCCGTCCTGCCTTTAAAACCCTCATTTACCATGTGCTACCCCTATTGACAACGGAGCTGTCACATTGACTGCAACACTACATCTACTCACCCATGCATCTGCCAGCCATTGTACCCACGATTGCGATGACTATGTATACTTTGTATTTGACAGGTAAGTCTGGTACTACAGCTGTCAGTGTTGGGGTCCTGTAGTAACAATGTTGGGAACTGTGACACATCTGACAACATCCACAATTGGAACTCCATACTGCAACACTGACCGGTGGCCATCCCTGATAAGGTTAGCTTCCTCTGCACCACACTAATGAGTTCGTCTGGTACGCCCAGCTGAAAATATTGCCCTTGACTTGCTTTTCAGCCATACCTGTCATATATGATGAGGAAACCATACATATGTCCTTCATTTTTAACATACTCAGTGAATTGCTTGTAGGAGATGAGACCATCATACACATTTGTCATGTTAGGATCCTTGTATGTAGCTTTGTGCCCCCACAGTCCAGCACTCATGTACTGATATTCTGTGACCAATGATATGGATTCACACATTACAATTATTTAGCTGAGTAGATGCATCACAGTAGACGTATACATGCTAAATGTGTACAAGGTGTTTATTTACAAGTGGCAGTGTAAAAGTGACATATTTACAATGTCCATGTCAGAGATCCCATTTGTGAAATCCAGATATTTGTGACACAAGACAAGTTCAGGATTGATGGACATGTCTTGAGACATGCTTCGGAGTAGTATCGATAAGTGTGGAGGAACAAAAATTGCCAATTGGTAAGAGAGAGACAATGACAGTCCATAGCAGAAAAGTTAACAGTGGGTGGGTGAAGAGTGCACATATCCTACTGTGACAACACTGGCATGATCTTAAGCCAGAACTAAGGAGAAAACTGGCCATGTGGCACAGACTGGTGCTACCGCATACTTTTCTGAGTAAAAGTAACTTGTTCCACATCTTCATTCTCTGATGTGTGTGGTGCCTCCTGTGCCATTGGTGGTGGAGAGGTAGATAGGGCCACACACACTTCAGGGTTAAAGATGTGGAGTCCAAGCTCCCGGCAGCTGGCATTTGTGGTATGACATATGACATCCCTGCAGCAAGGTGGAACTGCTGATTTTTCAATACTGCTGCAACATCGCGGTGGTAGGCAGCTGGCTCTTCCCTGAGGGAGGCCACTTCACGCTTAATGGACTCCAGCCTGTTGTCTGTCATGCTGCTGCCAGTTGGGAGGGCGTCTGTTGTGGCCTCTCCCTCATGGCAGCAGCTATGTCTGCCAGACACTGCTGGACTCCATGCAGTGGGGAGTGTGTGCCTCGGACGGTAGCTGTGTTTTTATTAGCTGTCACGAGGCACACGCGCACTCTCTCTATGCTGCCTGCCACGGTCTCCATCCCCACCCGCACCTGCTTGGCCAGCTCCCGCTGGACTCCTACCGCTGTCCTCTGGGTCCTCGGAGTCCAGAGATGTGTTTGTACTGGTAGGTGATATATTTTGGGTGTTGGATGGGTCATCTGGGGAGTCTACAACATTGGGTGTCGCCCTTGCAACTGGAGGTGGTGTCTGGAGGGATCCCAGGACATCCTGGAGAGTCTGTTGGCTGATGGTTGTCAGCTGGTCATCCAGGTCATTAGTGAAATCCAGAACAGGCAGATTGGCAGGCGAGCCATCTTTCTCTGCAATGAGATGAAGTGAAATCAATATTTCTATGCTGTGGCAGTTGACATGGCACATCATTTAATTGGTATTGGAGGCTCATCGGCAACTCACAGCCCAAACATTGTTCTTGTACATTATGGGTCCTATTTAGAAGCCCTTTGCTCCCCCTGAGTGTCACGTAAAGGATGCTCAGGTGGCACAATGGGCTGCGTCATATTTACAAGGTGTGATTTATCCCCTTATAGTGGCTTGACACCACCTTGTAATTTTGACCCCTTCCCATACATCAATTTGCATGGAAAGGCCCTGCAGAGGCTGTTGCGGTGGTCAAGCCACACCAACACAGATTGCATTTTGACACTGTCCCAGATTTACGTGTTTTGATACACCTGGAGCGGCACTAATATCTTACACCACCCCAAAGATGGCATTACCAAGGCGCAATGATGTAGTATACTTTGATTGCTCCTCATGTTTAAGTTTGTGCATGTGTGCTGCATTCCACAGCACACATGAAATTAGCAGATTACTATTTCTGTTTCTGCTTGTGCTGGAAGGTACTCCTCCTACACAACTATGATCTCCCTCCTCAACACAGCCATCCTTGCACTATGGTGCTAGGGATGCAGCATTGTGGTAGGGCAGCTAATTTACTACTGGCACAGGGGTGGACCCAGGGATGGCCGGCATGGGTATCATTTATTGATGTGAACAGCATTTTGTACATAACAGTGCCTGATGTCACTAAATTATGGACATAGCCAGTCAACTTATTTTCAACTTTGATCAGCACCTCTAGCTAGTTTGATGGAGAGATTGCAGCTAGTTGTACAAGTGCACACTTGGGCCCCTATTACTAGTTTGGCTGTCCTATGACCACCAGACTACCATTGGCGATCTGAACACCGCCAACAGCCAGGTGTCGTAGGCACATTTGGACCGTAGGGAAAGCCCCAGGGGCCAATGGCCTGGCACTGCCAGGTTGCTGCCAGCTAACGTACTGGCAATGCCACCTGTCTTATAAACACCAGACCAGCATTGCAATCAGCGCTAACCTCCAGATTACGATCCCGCTTTTCCACCAGCCTTTGCATGGCGGTCCAACCACCATGCAAAGGTTGGTGGTAATGGGTGTGGTGTGCCCCTAGGTGACCCTGCACTGCCCATGCACTTGGCATGGGCAGTGCAGGGGCCCGAATAACCAGGCCCTTTGCACTTTCCACTGCCTGATTTGCGGTGAAAAGTGCAGCGTGTGCTGTCACACCCAATGCACCCCAGGATTGGCACTGGGTATATTTGATCAAGAAGCAATTTTGTGGTGACTTCCCCACAGAGCTGACATGAGGAGACACACTTTCCACCTGCCATCCCAGCGTGAAATTCGTAATGCCAACAGCTGAGGGTAGACCGCACTGGCAGTCTTAACAACAGTGGACTTGCCCATGCAGCATCCCCTGCCCGTCATTGTGATTATGTTCACAGACATACACCATATGTTGTACTTGTGTGCTTGGTTCCCCATTCCTATGTGGCTCATATGGTTGTGTCAGAGTTGTGGGTTCACCCTGTATGTGTTGTGTTCTACAGATTGCAATCTTTAGTGCAAATCTTTCTCTAGTGGCACAATTCTGATCAGCATCAATATATGTAGTCAACACTGTGCCAGGTTAGATACGCAGGGAAGTGCCATGTTTACTCTGATACGGGACCACCCTCAAATTCCCCCAGCAGCTGCACAGATTAGTTTTCCCTGCACCCAGACAGGCATTGATGCAGCATGATGAAGAAGTGGGTGCCTTGTGGGGATGTATTGTATATGTGCCAGGTGGTGTCCCTTCCTGCCCATAAATTGCTATTTCAATGTGTGCTATAAGATGCAGCACACACGTGTTTCGGCAATGGGACATGCTGTAGCAAAGTGTTTCTGCAAGAGGCACTACCATGGCGTGACCCCAGGAATGGTATTGACTTTCTTCATTGTCTCTGATGTCTAACTTGTGTAGGTGGAGTAGGTTTAACTATATGCAAGGGGTATTATGATGACACAGCCATAGGCATAGTAATTAGACGTGCCTTCCATCCAATGTGCTGCATATGTCCAGATTGTGTATGTTTTGTAGTGCATAGCACAACCAAGGTGTGTGTACATGTGTTGCTTATGTGTGGATAGTGCATCTTGATTAATGGGCAATGTGTCCTGCTGCAATCCTTTAGCATGCATTGAGGGTGTCCTATGCGCCTCCCCCTCCTGGCATATGTAAAATTAGCAGTTATTTCCCCCATGCAACTTACCCTGCATCTGTGATGGTTGTTAGAAGTCTGTGCTGTCCTGTCCTTGTATTCCTGTGACCAGCTCTTCCGGAATGACTGCTGCAACCATCTCCTTCAACTCACTGATATCCTCCTGTGGTGCTGGACTTCCACCTCCAGTCTTCAGGGCTGCCTTTCTGTTCCTGGCCATATTCTCCTTGGTTCTACGCTTGCAATCATACCAGCGCTTCTTGCACTCAGTAAAAGCTTGCTTCACCTCTGCCAAACTGTTTATTTTGTCCACTATTTGCTGCTATATAGCCTCTCTACTACCAGTTGGCAATTTGGAGTTGATGAAGAGCTGGTGTTGGTGCTCCGTCACCTCTCTGACAAGGATGTTGTGCTCCTCCTCACTGAACCAACACTTTCTCTTTTTCTTTTCCTTCTCAAGGGACTTCTGTGTATCCTCCAGGCTGGTGCCTGGTTGTATGGGGTCACACTGGGGTCGCTCCTGGCCTGCTGCTTCTATCTTCCCTTCAAATTGCACTCTTTGATGCTTGTGCGTCTGAAGTTGACGCAAATGCAGTATTAAAATGGGGCAAATCCATTTGCAACATGTTTATGTGCCACAAAACGGGTTTGAGTCAGTTTTGGAGCATTGTCATTTTGCCTCACGACAGGTCGCAAGGGTTAACGTCATGATTTTTTACGCTAACCATTTCTTAGCGCCATTGTGCGTCATTGTATAAATATGGGAAACCCTCGTCTACAGGCCCCCCGGCCACAGTTCAGTGACTCCATCGCCGACTTAATCGCCACTCCCTTGCCTCTACAGGCTACATCCTCCTCGGCGACCTGAATTTTCACCTCGAGAATGCCAATGACAGCAACTCCACCGCCTTGATCGACAACCTCGGTCTCAAACAACTTGTCACGACGCCCACCCACTCCACCAGCAACACGCTCAACCCCGTCTTCTCCACCAGCAGCCACGTCACCTTCAGCCATATCACCGAACTCCACTGGACCGACCACAGCTGCGTCCACTTCACCTTACAGAAACCCGCCACACACCACCACCCAAAACAGATCCACCGCCGCAGCTGGAACAAGATCACTGAAGACCAGCTCATCTCCACCCTCGCCCGCACATCGCCGCCCATCACCACTGAGCCCAACACAGCCACCCTCAACCTCAGACAATGGATAGTTGACTGCCCCAACACCCTTGCCCCAATCAGGAAACCCTCCAACAACCGCACCAGCACTAAGGCCATCTGGTTCACCGCCGAACTTCAGGCCTCCAAGCGGGAGTGCCGAAAAATCGAGAAGAAGGGGCGCCACGAACAAACAGAGAGCAACCACACTGCCCTCAAGACAGCCATCCGCAAGCACCACCAGCTAATCCGGACCACCAAGAGATCCTTCTACAAGGATTGCATTGACAACAACGCGCACAACAGCAAAGAGCTTTTCAACATCGTCAAGGAACTTGCCAACCCCAGGTCCTGCTCCATCGACCCCCCTCTGCGACTCCCTCTCCACCTTCTTCCACCACAAGATCATGGACATCCACAACAGCTTCAACACCTCGACCCCCATCGACCACCACGGCCACCACAAACCTCAGCACACCCAGCCACAGCAACCTCCTGCTCTCCTGGATCCACATCAACAAGAGGACACCATCAAAACCATAAGCACCATCCACTCCGGATCACCCTCCGACCCCTGCCCCCACCATGTCTTCAAGAAAGCAAGCCCCATCATCGCCCCCCAACTCCGCATGATGGTCAACAGTTCCTTCGAGACCGCCACCTTTCCGGAGAGCTGGAAGCACGCCGAAGTCAACGCCCTGCTAAAGAAACCCAAAGCGGACTGCGGAGATCTCAAGAACTACCAGCCCATCTCCCTCCTCCCCTTCCCAGCGTAGATCATAAAGAAGATCATCAACGGCCAACTGACCCACTTCCTGGAAGACAACAACACACTGGACACCTCTCAATCTGGTTTCCGTAGGAACCACAGCACCAAGACTGCCCTCATCGCCGCAACCGACGACATCAGGACCATGCTCGACAAAGGCAAGACTGCGGCACTCATCCTCCTAGACCTCTCGGCTGCCTTCCACACCGTCTGTCACCACACCATCCCCACACACCTCCACAAACTAGGGATCTGCCACAAAGCCCTGGACTGGATCACATCCTTCCTCACCGGCAGAACCCAGAGAGTCTGCCTCCCTTGCGACCTTGCTGAAGCCACGAAGACCATCTGCGGCGTTCCCCAAGGATCCTCTCTCTGCCCAACCGTTTTTAACATCCACATGGCACCACTCACCAACATCGTCCGATCCCAAAACCTCAACATCATCTCCTGCGCCGACACCCAGCTTATCCTCTCACTCACCAAGGACCCCTCCACCACCAAAACCAACCTCCACGATGGAATAAAGGCCATTGCCAACTGGATGGAGAGGAGCCGCCTAAAACTGAACTCAGACAAGACGGAGATCCTCATCCTCTGCTCCAACCGCTCTGCATAGGACGACTCTTGGTGGCCAGCCACCTTAGGAACCGCACCAATGCCCACCAACCACACACGCAACTTAGGTTTCATCCTAGACTCAGCGCTCACCATGACCCATCAAGTCAACACCGTCTCATCTTCCTGCTTCAACACCCTCCACATGCTCCGCAAGATCTTCAGATGGATTCCCCGAAACCAGAGGCATGGTCATCCACGCCCTCGTCAGCAGCAGACTGAACTACGGCAAAGCTCTCTACCTGGGAACCTTGGGCAAGCTCCAGAAAAAACTACAACGTATACAGAATGCCTCCGCACGCCTCATCCTCAACATCCCATGCCGCAACCACATCTCAGCCCACCCGGAGACCTACACTGGCTTCCCGTCAACAAAAGGATCACATTCAAACTCCTAACCCACGCCCACAAAGCTCTCCACAACGCCGGACCAGCATACCTCAACAATGGTCTCACCTTCTACACCCTGAAACATCAGCTCCGCTCCGCCGACCTCGCCCTCGCCACCGTCCCATGCATCCACAGGACAACAACCTTCAGCAGATCTTTCTCCTACCTCGCGGCAAGACCTGCAACACCCTCCCCATGCACCCACAGCAGACCAAGGACCTACTGACCTTCAGGAGACTCCTCAAGACCTGGCTTTTCGAGCAGTAGCAGCTCTCACCCCCTCCTCAAGTGCCTTGAGACCCTCATGGGTGAGTAGTGCGCTCTACAAATGCATTGATTGATTGATTAATAGACGATGGCCTGATCTGTGGAGCAGCTGTCTTCTTATACCTTGTTACAAGGGTCCACTCACCACAATTCCCCATTGAACCTCACTCCCTCCATGCCCTCTCCTCATCGTCACAGGGCACCCTGGTCTTGGCAAGCAGGCAGACACTGCTACTCCAGGGCAGGTGGTCTTGGAATTCTCTGGGTGATGTCCCCTCATCCATCTGGGAGACTGGCAGACTTTAGCCCCCAGTCATGGTCACAGGCAGAAGTCTTGCAAAGCTTCCCCTCAACATACAGCCCGACTGGTTGCTTGACAGTTGATAATGTAGGGGTCCTCAAGCTTCCCTTCTTATAGTCCATTTCTCAACACCAAATATGATTTAGAGTCTGAGTCTTTGAAGTTTGTGTTGGGCATCAGCTTCCTTTTCAAGTGCCCAATCCTCCATCCTATCCCTTCTCCAGAAAGCAGTCTGTCACAGACCGAGTGACCCCAAAACTGATATCCACATATCACAGGCCATGAGTGACTAGAGGCACACCTGGATGTCATCAACAGTGATATCTGCATCAAAAGGTTACCCCAGGGCTTCGGCCCTACTGTTTATGATTCTCATATCAGCCCCATCTCCTTCTTAAGATGTGACCAGGTCTCTTTCCAGTGACATCTCTTCAGAGTCAAAGAGAACCCTTTGAAGTGTACTGAAGAGCTTGGCTCTTTCTTCCTCCATTGTGTGTCCCAACCAGCCCTCAGGAATGTAGCTATCCACAAATCTGTCTGGGAGGATTCCTCTACCTCCTCAGGCCCTCCAGTCAGCCCCAAGTCCCCAAAAGTGAAACCTAAAGTCTTCCATGTATTGTACCATTCACAGGCACACATACACACTGCACACACATGCAACCACATAGTTACTTGGTGTAGGCCAAGAGTGAGTTAAGCAAACAGAAGCAGATCTTTACATGAGTAGGCCTGTTGCCTCACTCCAGTGAAACAGTTAAAAATGCCTGTTCACTCCTACTGATCACTACATAGTATGCTGCCACCACAATGCTACTTAACTCCTCGTAAAGGCTATAGCCTTTCACCACTATGAGGGTAGCACTTTGGGTGTGACTCCTGGTCCAACAGGACCGCAATCCATGAGACAGGCCTATGTCATGGCATACACTCATGATCCATGTTCACTTAAGACCACAAAAATCAGCACAAGTGATCTGGAATTTTCTGCAGCAGGGTTACTTAGGGCAGGGGTGTATGTCCGCTACCATGCAAGGGACTTTTCTGTCCAATCAAGACTTAGGTGGTCATTACGACCTCGGAGGTCAGTGTTAATATGGCGGTAAGTACTGCCAATAGGCTGGCGGTACTTACTGCCATATTATGACATTGGCGGGTTGGCTGAAGCCAACCTGCCAATGTACCACTCCGACCGCCATGGCAGTAACAGCCAACAGGCTTGAGATATCCATCTCCAGCCCGGCAGCTGTCATTGTTCTGAGTGCAGGATTATGACCCAGCCTACCGCCATGGTTTCCGTGGCGTTCGAAACGCCACGAAAACCATGGCAGTAGGCCATATCAGTGACAGGGAATTCTTTCCCTGTCACTGAAAGAGGTCTCCCTTCTCCCTCCAGTTACCCTCCCCCACCTCTCCAAAGCCCCCCTAACCCATCTACATTCACGCCCCCCCTTCTCACACACACACACACATACACACACCCATTCCCAAATGCTTCCACGCATGCATACACCCATTCACACACACATTCGCACACACTTTCAAACATACACGCAGACAGGCATTCACATTTCACAACATACACTCACTCACACATCCGTATATGCACACGCATTCAACACCCAACACACACCCGCATTCACCCACACACAAACATTCACACACTCCCACACATACACACAACACCCCCACCCCCTCCTCTGTCGGAGACCTGACTTACCTGTGTTCAGGGAGTACTCCGGCAGGAGACAGGACGGGGCGCTGCTATCGCCAGCAGCACCCGCCAGGAGAACACTGCCAGGCCGTATTATGGGTCATAACACGGCTGGCAGCAGTCTACTGGCGTGGTGCTTCTGGTGGCAGCAGCGCCACCTTTCCGCCATCTGCCGGCATGGCCACAGCCGGATTTCCACCATTCTTGAAATCCGTCTGTGGTCATAATACGGCGGACGGCTGGTAGTCTGCGGTGATGGTCTTTTGGCAGATGTAGGAAGATTCCGAATTGCGACCCGCAAATTGCGAGTCGCAATTCAGAATGTTGGATGGTGTCCCTGACACCTTCTGCGACTCGCAAGGGGGTCGCAAAGGCCCACCTCATGAATATTCATGAGGTGCGTCACAATTTGCGACCCCCTTGCAAGTGCCGGCCCTCACAGGGATGGTGGCCCTCTGTGGACTGTAGACCACCATGTCTGTGACTGCTTTTTAATAAAGCAGTTTGTTTTTTTGTAATGCAGCCTGTTTTCCTTAAAGGAAAACGAGATGCATTACAAAAAACAAAAAATTAAACGTTTTAGTTTCATTTATTCAGAGCAGGCAGTGGTCCACAGGACCACTGCCTGCTCTGAAAAAATATTTGCAGTGCCATTCTAAACGGGAAAGGGTCCCCTTTTGCGAATGGGTTACCACCCATTACAATAGGGTGCAAACTGCGATTGGTTTGCGACTGCGTTCGCGGTCACAAAGCAATCCTGCATTGCACTGCGACTCACAATTAGGAAGGGAACACCTCTTCCTAATTGCGACTTCGAAACCCGTTTTGCGATTCGGTAACCAGGTTACCGAATCGCAAAACAAAGTCTGTGCATCAAAGTGCATTTTGCACGTCGCAAACAGCGAAATTAGCTGTTTGCAATGTGCAAACTGCTTAGTACATCTGGCCCTGAATCTCCAAACTTACTAGCCTATCATGTAGCTCTTTACCAGACTGCTGAGCATTAATAATAGCCTTGTCGTTTATGGCAACTTTCTCCTGAATAGAGGCTGTTTTGACAAAATCTCAAATCCAAAATATCATGTGAACAAAATATCATGTCAAGAATATCAAGAATAAAAATATTGTGAAAGTAAGTTTCTATGGGTATGGAAAGTTTTACTATACATAACACCACATATATATACCTTGACAATATATATATCTTCAAGGTACGTAGATGTGGGGTTATGAATAGTAAATCTATACTTACCTATTTGCACTTACTTTCTCAATTTTTTGAGCCTCTATATTTTGGCCTCCATATTCTGTCCACAATAATTTTGGCCTCCATATTCTGTCAGTGATCCGAATAGAGTCTATGGGCCTCATTATGACCCTGGCGGGCGGCGGAGGCCGCCCGCCAGGATCCCGCCCTCCAAATTACCGCGCCGCGGTCAAAAGACCGCGGCGGGTATTACGAGTTTTCCCCTGGGCTGGCGGGCGGTTCCAGTAAAACCGCCCGCCAGCCCAGGGGAAAACGACCTTCCCACGAGGATGCCGGCTCGTAATCGAGCCGGCGGAGTGGGAAGGTGCGACGGGTGCAGTGGCACCCGTCGCGTATTTCAGTGTCTGCAAGGCAGACACTGAAATACTTTTCGGGGCCCTCTTACGGGGGCCCCTGCCGTGCCCATGCCATTGGCATGGGCACGGCAGGGGCCCCCAGGGGCCCCGCGACCCCCCCCTACCGCCATCCTGTTCATGGCGGCTTTCCCGCCATGAACTGGATGGCGGTAGGGGGGGTCAGAATCCTCATGGCTGCGGAGCGCGCTCCGCAGCCATGGAGGATTCCAATGAGCAGCGGAAAGTCAGCGGGAGACCGCTGACTTTCCGCTTCTGACCGCGGCTGAACCGCCGCGGTCAGAATGCTCATTGGAGCACCGCCAGCCTGTTGGCGGTGCTCCCGTGGTCGGTGGCCCTGGCGGCCACCGGCCGCCAGGGTCAGAATGACCCTCTATGTCTGATCCCAGTGACACAGTGTTAGCTGTCAACAACTGGTTCATCTAACTTGAATGAAAGGCCACCTTGAGGAAAGGCCAAAGGTCCCAATACCACAGTGTCAGGAGAATCTTGACATGTCTCAATTTCTTAATTAGGCTCTAATAACTTATCTGCCTTTTCTCTTGAGTCTTCTACTGAATCTTAAAATAGGGCTTCCATCTAGTGTCCAGCGAGATTAATTTGACTTTATCATCTCTCTGTACCTGTCCCACCTCTGCTAGAGACTGGTAAAGTTTGAACAGGCTCTCATGCAAACACCAAGAAAAAAGAGCAAAAACACCATGAAATGGCCTTCTCAAAGTCACATCCATCTGATGCCTGCAACATGAAATTGGTGGGTGGGGAATGCACTGAATAATTAAGGTACATGGTGAGTACATTGATGAGGTTGCCCTAGTTCTGATCCTGGAACTTTTTAAACATTCCCTAGATCCTACATCTTATAGGTCGATAGCGCTATTACATGCCGATTAAAAACTTTTTAACAGACCAACCATACAGGGATGTCTCTTTCCAAGTTCATCCAGACTAGAATGGGCGTATACCAACCAGGTTGGCCTCTCTTAATATCCGGAGACTATTTAGAATCATGAGCACAGCTCCAGGACACTGTCCTTTTTCAGCTGCGAGTGACAGGAAGGCAAACCAATTGTAAGAGTTGTGAGGGCTTCCAAACACAGTTTGTTCCTGGTAAGTCTGCAATATGTATTTTGCAACTAGACTGTCTGCACCGTCTGGTAGGCTGAACCTAACATGTAGTCTTTCTTAGAAAACTATTTTTTTAGCAGAGGATCTCAAACAAATCAGGCAACTGGCCTGCAAAGAAAGGGATAAGGTTATCACATAAGCTGCTTTACAACAAAAACCACATAAGATTTATATCCTTAGAGGAGAACTAAGGGCCTCATTTGTGAGGTTTTGGCACAGGGCAGCGCCGCAAGAATCCTTGTGGCGCTGCCCTGAGTCAAAAGAAAAGGGGAGGAATGCACTGTATCTGTGAGACACAGCGCGTTCCTATCTTTTACCCCTGTGCTGGCGCACAATGGGCTGCCGTGTGCCAACAAAGGGACACTTGCACGATGGTTCAAGGGTGTCTCAATCAATCAATCAATCAATCAGAGCCTTTGTAAAGCGCACTACTCACCCGTGAGTGTCTCAAGGTGCTGATGGGGGGGCTGCTACTGCTAGAACAGCCATGTCTTGAGTTGTCTCCTGAAGGTAAGTAGGTCCTGTGTCTGTTGCAGGTGGGTGGGAAGAGTGTTCCACATCTTGGCAGCGAGGTGGGAGAACGATCTGCTACCGGCGGTCGTTCTGTGGATGTGTGGGACTGTGGCGAGGTGAAGGTCGGTGAAGCAAAGCTGTCGGGTCGGGGTGTAGAAGGAGAGCCGTCTGTTGAGGTATTCTGGTCTGGTGTTGTGCAGTGCCTTGTGAGCGTGGGTGACATGAGTCTCTTGTTGACGGGGAGCCAGTGTAGGCCTCTCAGGTGGGCTGTGATGTGGCAGTGGTAGGGGATGTCCAGGATGAGGTGTGCAGAGGCGTTCTGTGTGCGTTTCAGTCTTTTCTGGAGCATGGCCGTGGTTCCTGCCTAGAGAGCATTGCCGTAGTCCAGTTTGCTGCTTAGGACGGCGTGGGTGACTGTGCTTCTGGTTTCAGTGGGGATCCATTTGTAGATCTTCCAAAGCATGCGGAGGGTGTTGAAGCAGGAGGAAGAGATGGTGTTGACTTCCTGGGTCATTGATAGTGATGACTCAAGGATGAATCCCAGGACAGTGGGTGTCGGTGCGGTTGCCTGCGTGGCAGGCCACCGGGAGTCATCATATATGGAGGAGGTGGAGCAAAGGATGAGGACCTCAGTTTTGTCGGAATTCAGTTTCAGGCAACTGCTCTTCATCCATGCAGCGATGGCCTTCATTCCTTTATGAAGGTTGGTTTTGGCGATGGCGGGGTCCTTGGTGAGGGAGAGGATCAGCTGGGTGTCATCGGTGTAAGGGACAATGTTGAGGTTGGGAGATCAGGCGATGTTTGCCTGCGTTGTAGGGAATATTGTTGTGCAGAAACAATCACAAGAGGCGTTTTACTCTTTCTGTGTGTACTGCAGAAGGCAGCACACATAGAAAAAGGAAAACAAAGGAGAAATGAAGGTATTTCTGCTTGTTGCGCCTCCCTTACACCTCCCCTGGGGAGGCGTAAGCTTTTGATGCACCCTATTGCAGGGTTTGGCAATGCAGTTGAATATGAAATTTAGATTAGTTATAATGACTTAAAAGAATGCATCAATAAAAGTATGAACAAAGTAAAAGCCTATTATAATTCACAAACGCTTACACTTATTAGGTGCAATTTACCCTAGACATTTATGGTAGCACGAAAAAAAAGTGAAAAAAGACACAGTTCTTGATGTCGTGGAGGGTAGTGTCAAGAAGTGTAAAAATGAAAATAAAGTAAAACAATGTACGCCTGATTCTCAAACTGCACATTTTAGTAGGTTTTGTAGTACTACCAAACGTACTACTAAAGGTAAGTTTTGCAGATACTTATTTGTGTGGAATTCTTCTCCCCAACTGTGTAGTCTCTGCGCATGTAAGTATGTGTTTTAGTAGCAATTATGGGAGGGACATGATCTACCCACACAAGAGTAAGCCAATTGCATTACTCTGGGGGTGTAGACATGTAACTTACACTTTTGTAATAAGTTTATACTCACAGTTTGTGAATACTAAAAGTAGTAAACACACTACAATGTGTAAACTTACTCAAAAATGTAGCTTACCTTTGTAAATCTGGCCCAAAGTTTCTACATAGACCAATTGTGTGGACTGATAAATGTAAAAAGCTAATTTAAACAATCTGATTTTTACATGTTTTAAAATTTCCGTGCCCCCCCCAAAGTCAACAATAGGATGGGTTCGACTAGAAAGGTATATCATTTAAAATGTGCGACCATTCTGATTGTTGAAATATTTTTTTATAAAAAAGACACAAGTTTTAGAAATTAAAAGTTGAATTAGCATAGCACACATCAAGTAAACACCTGTGATATTATATGCAATCCCTGTACTGCCTGTGTTTAAAGCTTGACTTGAAAACATGGTAGATAGTTAAATAATACAGGTAAACTGCGAGTTATATGCAGTGGTTGACATAATTACAGAGGTTTGAATAATACGTTAGCAATGTATTTTTAAGGGGCCTGGAATTTACCAAAAGTACTGTAGAAAGATCTTAGAGGCTAAAGCAGGGAGAGGGACATCAGCTTTCTCTCACCCATGGGTGTATGTGGGGGGGCTGGGGGAAGTTTGCCCACCCTGGATTTAGGTACAGCCTGGTGTGCAGGCTCACAGAGTAACACTGCGGCTGCCATAGTGTTACACTGCCTTCATTAGTACAGCTGCGGCCCCTTTCAAAAATAGTCCATTATGCTGCGGACCATGGCAGATGTGGCAGATGCGTCACAGCTGGTCGGAATGGCATTAAAATTATGCCCCCCCCCCCCCCCCCCGAAAAACATTTCTGCGGACGCCCATGCTCTCACCCACTTTCATTCACTTGTGCACTTATGCGCCCCACCCACACGCATGTAGCCCTCTTTTGCTTTTGCTCATGTGTGTCTGAGCCCTACACGTTGCTCTCGTTCCTGTTCGTGTTTCTGTGCCACTCCCACGTTGCTCTTGTTAACACGCATGTTTCTGTGCCCTCCTCTCCTCCATGTTTGTCTCTCCTCTTGTTCATTTGTGTGATTCTTCCCTGGTGCAAAGATGCTATATCCCACCCAAGAGCTTCTTTGCCCTCTCTCCCTCTCTGGCCCCAGTAACATTTAAGAAATAAAAGTGTGATGATGCGGCTGCTGGGCTGTGTCATTTTGAAGGTGTGCACATATGTGTTTAACACATACGTGCATCTACATAGTAGTACAACTCTGCGGTCGGGAAAGAGAGGGCAACATGAATACGGGTAAGGAACAGGACTCCGGTGAGAAAGAGTGACACAATGTGGGAGGGCAGAGAAGAACATAAGGGAGAAAACAACATTTGCACTTTCATGGAGTCAATCAATCAATCAAACATTTATAGCGTGCAGCAAATCACCCGTGAGGGTCTCGAGTACTTAACAAGGAGAAAAAAAGTAGCTCTTAAAAAGCGAGCAGTGGAAGGACACAAAAACCATGCTACAAGGTAGAGGCAAACACACGAAGAGGAAGTAGTGCCTACAAAGGCTAGCAAATAAGAAGAAGCCAATGAACGTGAGAATATAGCCAACGAATGGGAAGCAATGGGTTGGCTGTAAGTCTACTGTAAGGCAACAAAATGTCTTGCTACAGACAGTGCAGGTGCTATTTTAGATGCGACCTAAAAAAAGGAGAGATTGCGCAGAGCAACCATGGACTGGTGCCACTTGATGGCAGCTATCCTGTCCACTGTTCTAAGCCCCTCACCCAAAGGCGCAGAGATTTCCAGCTAGTCCGTGAAAGAGGTAACCAACCCAATCAAAGTATTTTATTTGTCAGTCCAGCCCACCTGCCTACAGTTATGCCATCCTGGATGCCCTCCTCTAACCTGTCCAGTTTGCTTCCTTCAAGCACCGTTCCATCACTTGACTTTTAGAATGTTATAATCTCGAATCAGACAGACAGCTACATTCCTCATGATGAAAACCCCATCATTTGCTCTATAAATGCAAAAAAAAACTATTTCGCTTAGTATATTATAGATCAATTACATGGTAAATTTAATAGTTGCGCTCTTCGAGACTTCAGAAAATGAAAAAATTTAGCCAGTTGATAACTCTATTCAAGGCTTCAATTTGTTATTCCCACCAGTATTTAGTGCCTTAAGTTTCATTTTTGTTAATGGTTAATATTCATACCCTTACTGTATATGCTTTATCATCAGCAGCTAAAATAAAAGTATTGTTTACTACATACTTAGGAGTAGTTAAGTCATCAACCAAATTTGATTGAAGAAACGTATTTCCAAGGGTATCATATGCAGCAAAAGTATTCTTGTTTCTAGTCTGTGCATTATAATTAGGCGCAAAGGATGTGGCTATGCAGCAGTAGATAGGCCTCTCGCACCAAGACAATAGGAGACCTTCTACCGTTCTCACACTCACATGACACAAACCTTTAAACTATGCTACGATCAAAAATTGGCAAAGCTAATAGGTCTGGCCTTAAGCCATAAAATGTTTTTCTTACTTATTGTTTTTTTCATTTTATCCATATTGAAAGAATTAAACCTACAAAATTTGTATTAAAAGTTTAAAAACGATAAAAATGAAAAAATTATCCATTACGAATATACATTCAGTGATTCCAAAAATGATTAAGTGAGGGTCCATAGTCAAAAGGTTAGGAATCAGTCCTCTAGGTCATACCTCCAAAAGAGTTTAAAGGTAACCCTGCAGTCAAGAGTGATAGCGCGTCAGAACCTTGATAAGTAAACTTACAAGGAGACACGTCTAGGCCGATGAACCTTTTGACCATGTTCTGAGACTTCCCAGTACGAGGTATCTTTCTGGGATCACAAAATCAATATCTCAATAACCTAATCGATCTCTTAGTAACTAATCAACAAGATAATCTATAACATTTAATAGGAATCAATAATGAATTCACCATTGTCTTTCGGCCATGAATAACCACACAAATCTAGTTAAGCGTTAGGATATTTATTCCCTATTGATTACAATCTAATAGTCATCTCTGTTAATCTCATTAGCAATCAATCTCATTAGTAACTCTTCAGATACATAATTTGAACACAGTTAATCGTCTATTTGCGTCAGATTTTAGTGAGCACCTTAACTATCCTCAAATTAGCATCAGCATGTTGGGCTTCACGCAAAACAATTTAGCAAACATAAATTTGGAAAACATCTAACTATGGCCTCTACCAAAAGAGCAGCTGGTACCTAGAAAGAAAAGGCAAACAGACAATTACAGTTTTCATCAGATAGTTACCCCTCCAAATGAATCAGCAAACAGCATCAGTCTTCGTCCTCAGGACATCAGTCTATTCACCATTAGCGAGGATAGCACAAGCAAAGTCTCAGTATGGCTTAGCTAAAGAGCAAAGCTCTTCCCTCATATGGAGGAGAAGCAAGCATCAGTAAGGACTTAGATAGAGGATGGTTTTAAGTACCAGAAAACAACAAAGGCTCAAAAAGAGCAATGGCAAAGTATGGCTTAAGGCAGAATGTCAGAATAATCGCCAATAATGTCAGAATAATAGCTAATAATGGCAAATAAGGATTGATTTCTCTTCGGGTCATGCAGTTATATCAAAACTGTCAAACTAGCCCTTAATTCCCCATTGGATAATATTTGGTGCATCATTATCTCTGTCCAATAATTCTCCACACACCTCACTAGAATTTTCCACAGAACACAGTTCTCATGCCGTTGATTGACCCATGTTATTGACGTCTTCATCGGGTGGAATGTCAGGTAAGAAAAGTTACACTTTGCGCTCCAGTCAGTAGTCCCATTGTTTTCTCCTATTCCAGGCAGCGTTGCATCTGTCACGAATTACACTTGCATTCAGCAAGAATGTCTCCTTGAGCAAGTGGGATCCCATGAGAAAGAATTTACTACGGCTACACACACATCTCTAGCTTCTGGAAAAGTACAGCTTTGTGTCCTTCAGGAAAACAGCACATTGCACGTTAGGAGAATACAGTTTAATATGAGACCAGGCAGCTAGGCCCAGACCCTCACTAACTAAGGCATAGTAATTTAGTTAACAAAACCCATAAGATATGACTCTAATTGTGATATGCTAATACAAATTCAAACATTAGTACATAATTAGTTCATCATTAATAAGTTTCATTAGTCTTCGTATATATTGGTGGCCACTCCCCGCGGGCACTTTTCAAACCCACGCATTATTTTCTCTGTTAACACATTTTCTATGCAGCTTCATTGCACAATATATTGCTAGCCTTTCATGTTAATAATAATTTTAAAAGACACACTCCAACAAGAGTCATAATTTCCCTACGTAATGCCAAATGGTGACATCTCACTTTTGGAAATCTTCTGAATATTTTGAAGTGTTTACCTACCAACAATGTTCAGTGCTTTTCTGAGTCCCAGTTCTCAGTTAAGCCACCAGTAACAGTAGCATTTTTCTGTCACTCACCGGGAGCTCTTGAAGTGAGAAATAGTGCCTGAAAGCCCTTAGAAAGTATGAATATTAATAATGATTCAAAGAAAAATAAAATAGGGTTAATTATCATGTGCTAGTTATATATATTTAATACTTAATTTTTGAAACTGTTAAGTGCTGTAAATAGCTACTACTACTTTTAGCAAATGTTATTGAACTTAGGGCCCCATTTAGAATAAAATGACGCAGCAAAGAGCTGCTGCTCCTTGCTGTGTCATTTTAAAAGTGCAAGGATGCGTCACATTTACAGAAATAGGGCACATCCCGGCACTTTTCTCTGAGCTGGTGCACAAACTGCTGCCTAGCACCAACTCAGGCACCGTTTCACCATGGTGTAAGGGTGCCTGCGTTGCAGGGATGATTGTTTATGTGCAGGAAGGGGAGCTTTCCTGCACAAAAACAATCATTAATGGTGTTTTCCTCTTTCACACATAGAAAGAGGAAAAATGGGGAGAAATAATGTTATTTTCCCCGTTCCGCCACTTTAAAGCCACCCCTGAGGCGACATAGGAATCCGATGCATTCCCAGACTTGTAGATCTGGGAATACGCCAGATTCCATTGGATTCCGTGGATGCTGCATGGTAACACATGGTAACACCCACAACAAAACCCATGGAATGCCACTTTTACACAGTGTTATGCGTGAAAGGGGTCCATATTTGCAAGACAATGAAAAGCCACACAAGGTGCTTTGCGTGGCCTTGTAAATATGGGCAGGCACACTGCACTGCCGGAGCGTAAAAAAATAAAATAAAATAAATCCGCTCCGGTGGTGCAGTGCGCCTCTAGGTCCTCATAAAGGAGGCCCTTATTGTATTGTGCGTAGAAGGATGAGGGACCAGGTTAACCTTGGCAGAATTCAAATTGTAACCTGTATGTCACATCGGGTATCAGCATTGACTGCTTAACGTACTGTGCTATCATGTACAGATAGACTTGAGTAGCTGTACAGCTCAGCATCTCATCTCTACTCTTGAGTTGCAAATACCCCAGCAAGGATCCCACTTATACAAATCTGGGAGACAGACAAGCCTTGAGAGCCAATGGCGTGGTGCTCTGCAATATATCTGCCAAATGACTCATCAGCCTCTCCAGGATCACTCACTCATCTTACAGTAATAAACTTAAATTATTCGCAGACAACTTACATTACACCCAATAATATTAATAGGTTCTGTCCAAGAGCAACGGCGAAATGCCCCTGATGCGGGGAGGAAGTTGCATGGTCTAGAAATGTAAGTAAAATGCATGGACTGTCATAATGTCATCTGTATCGGTCTGTGTGAGAAATTACACTATTAAATGAAAACGAAACGAAAAGAAAAGTCAGGTGATGATACCTAGAGATGGCTACAGTGCGAGAGGGGCGGGGAAGTTTTAGGTTGAGGACCGGACAAAGTAAGATTATTTGCACAATACTATTTTAGAACTATGGTCTCATTGTGTGGAACTCAAAATATTATTACCTGCCATATGATGTCGCACGGTGGTTTTACCAAATCAGACTTGACACAGTAAATACTATTCCAATTGCAGGGCCTCTGATTCTTGTACAGGAAAAATGCAGGTCATGCTACGCAGTCCTGCATGTTCAACAGTCTCTAACGACGAGCCTTCCAGCATGTTCCTTTGGTTGACGAGGGGTTTTGAGACCTAGTGTGACGTCATACACCGGATGGCCATTTTGAGCAAACTATGCAGTCACAAGAGGAAGAAAAAGTCTCTCTTGCATGACGGAGCAATAGTCTATTCTATTACAGTGACGTAATTCAAATGTATGTCCCACCCCCTTTAGAATATGAAGAGGGGCCCCAAAGTCTTCCATATGTCACAGCCATTCATTTGCTGAATGTGGGTCCTCTAAAGGGCTGGCAGTCACCCTGTGCTGCTGGGACTGCAGCATGCATAAGCAACTGTTTGCATGCAGTAATGATTACTAAAATGCTGAACTGAACTTAAAAGGCATTCCCATGTGTGTAGGTTCTTCTCTGTCCACATAATGTATGACTTGGTGAGGGGCAGGGTGTGGGTCTGAAGCTTTCAAGCATTTCCCACACTCAGTAGACAGTCATGGTCTAAAGAATGAAGGTAAGCACGGACCATTATTTAGCGGTGTCCTTTTACAAGGCAGCCAGAGTGAAGGATGGTCAATGCATAGGGCGTGAGAAGTTACTTACGGAGATATAGAGAAGTAAAATAGAGCATTAGTTAAAAGACTGATAGAGACATCAGTGAGTCAATGTTTCATCCTTCAGGAAGTATAAACTAAAAAAAAACAAGCATTACCAGAGACTGCACTTTGGAATAAAGGTAGGAAAGACCTTTAATATGCAAAGCTTGAAGTTATTTAGATTTAACATTGTTATAGCATTCCCTGAGCACATTGAAGCATATTGATGCTATACAAACTAAAGCGGTCATTCCAACCCTGGCGGTCCGAGACCGCCAGGGTTGGGGACCGCGGGAGCACCGCCAACAGGCTGGCGGTGCTCCCATGGGCATTCTGACCCCGGCGGTACAGCCGCGGTCAGAAACGGAAAACCAGCGGTGTTCCGCCGGTTTTCCGCTGCCCTGGGGAATCAAGCTGCGCCGCCATGGGGATTCCGACCCCCACACCGCCATCCTGTTCCTGGCGGTTTCGGCCGCCAGGAACAGGATAGCGGTATGGGGTGTCGTGGGGCCCCTGGGGGCCACTGCAGTGCCCATGCCAATGGCATGGGCACTGCAGGGGCCCCCTAACAGGGCCCCACAAAGATTTTCAGTGTCTGCCATGCAGACACTGAAAATCGCGACGGGTGCAACTGCACCCGTCGCACCCCTTCCACTCCGCCGGCTCCATTCGGAGCCCGCATCCTTATGGAAGGGTGTTTCCCGCTGGGCTGGCGGGCGGCCTTCTGGCGGTAGCCCGCCAGCCCAGCGGGAAACACAGAATAACCGCGGCGGTCTTCTGACCGCGCAGCGGTATTCTGGCGGCTCCCGCCGGCCCTGCGGTTACCGAGGCCGGCGGGAGTCAGAATGACCCCCTAAGACCCTTGTGGTTCTGGGCAGACTCTGAATAGGAACTATGTGATATGCGAGGGGGGGAGTTGTCAGGGTGTGGTTCTGAGAAGTGTGACTTAATGAGCAGTGTGTGATTGGATATTGGAAAACAAAGACATGCTCAACTGCAGCTCCTGTGTGTGGCGTAATCTATTTCCACGCTCTGGGGCCGAGGAAGATGCTACAACTGGTGATGAGTAGGGGATTACGTGCCCCTGGAAAATAAGACTGCTCCCCCTGAGAGTTTGCAACTGTACGGGAAACTGCTTGTGCATGCTGCGTGTGCCCAGAGTCAATGCAAAGCAGTTTGCAACTGACACATGTAGAGTCAAAGTCCTGCTGCAGCGCATACAAGACCGCAGAAGCAACTGCAGATCCGACAGAGGATCATATTTAAAACACCCGCCAATTCCACCAGTGAGGTTGCCGGTAAAGACACTGCACCCCGAACATAGGGCATCTAATCAGACAAAGCAAGAAAATAACCATAATACCAACAAGGTACAAGAAACAGAGAGCATACTTATATTTAGGGGTGATTGAAGCATACTGGGAGGTAGGCCTCTGCACGCAGCTGCTGCTTGAAAAGATTGTCAGAGTCATCCTGCACAGTGAAATCAGTTGAACAACATGTTTTAATGCAATGGTGGCAGAAGGAAGGGTGAAATACAATGTAGCCATGCTCTTGAAGCCACCACTGCCATTTGACACATCCAAGAAATAGAACATTGGTTCCAGGTGAACTGTGTGGATTGAAACATTTGATGATTTCATGGATGCGCTGTAGGAAGAAGATGATAAGAGACTCATAACATTTTGAGAAACCTTGCAGGTGATGGAGTGAAAGAAGTGCTAAAAAAAGTATCATACACTGACGCAACATCGTGCTGAAAGGTGAAAGAAGTGTTGGAAGCCCAGTTCAATCCAATGCTGAATGTTGATTATGAAAGGTATATCTTCAACAAAGCATGACAATAGACTGATGAAACAATGGATGAGTTTGTTGAAAGGCTTGACGCACTTATTAAACATTGCAAGTTCTGTGACTTTACCGATGAAGAAGCCATGCGTCTCAGAATCATTAATGGCTGCCTTTCAGATTCTTCTAGAAGGCACGTGTTTAGAGAGACACTCAGTCTAGAGAAAATGCTGATGGCTGCAAGAGCAGAAGAACAAGCAAAATGACAAGCTGCTGACATGGAAGCAAGAACAGCGCACAATGAATCAGCATTGACCATGGAAAGCAAACACAAAACAGATGCACGTAAATCAACATCATGAAAGAAAACAAAACTATGCTTCTGATGTGGATTGTCGTTTCCATACGAAGGACAACTCTGTAAGGGTTATGGGAAGGAGAACCACTTCATAACTGTGTGTTGAGCTAAGGAATAATCAAGTGAGTTGTCGCGTAGGCTCTCATTATCCTAATGAGACTACTGGATTTTTGGGCGGCAAGATCGTTCACAGTGTGGGGGACTAAGTCTAACCCACGGCGAAGGACCCTTGTCACCCCAAATCCGGGTTGAGCTCCGGCTAACTAGCAGTGCCTTACCTCTCCCAAAGGGAAGAGACAATTGGGCAGCCGAGTGCATGACATCTTAGTGCTTCCCAGGGAAGTCGTGGTCACTCAGGTCCCAACCAGTTCTCTCATACACAGTGTGGTCTCGTATATAAATGACAAAGGCAGTTTGAGTTTTAAAGATTGGTTTAATAAAAAGACTGCATTTTAGATAACAAGGCGTGAGCCGCAATAACCAGAACCATACAACACAGTAGGATTGAAATAGTAACGAGGAGAGTGAAACATAAGAAGAACGCTATCATAGTGCAACTAGATTACGTTCTCTCTTCTAAGTTCTATTTTGAGCACAGCATGTTAAGCTCTAAGCCGGCCTTTCAGGTTCCCCCGGGAGGACATCGACCCTCATACCTGAGCAAAGGCCTGTGATCGGGATCAGCATCTGCAACAGGGCAGTCAGCGTCTATTTGTGGGTTCCTGGTCGGAATCTCCCTCTTACGTGTACCAGGACTAGGAAGTGTTTTTATAACTAACATGCCGGTGTTCTAAGAAACGTCCCTACGTAAGAATGTATACTTTCTACGAACCCTAAAGACTAAACTTCTACCACGTCTATCGGCAATGTACCAGACTGTATCCTTGACTGAAGCACAGAGCGAGCAAGAATGTATTGTTTGAGAACTTCAGTGCTGAAATAAGCTAAACAGTGTGATAGAAGAAAATAAAACAAGACCGTGAAACTGGTTATTGTAAAATAACAGTGCGAGGCTAAATAAAATGCATCTAGGGCAAAGTGCACAGAGGCCTAATACTTTAAGCAAACGCGCAGAAAGCTACACTAAAAATGGCTACACTACACCCTCCCCTTGTCGGTAGAAAGTGGTTTAAGCTGAAGCTAAAAATGCCCTAAGCTAAAAAATAATTAAAACCCTACAGAATTTCAACAAGTCAAGAGGACACCAAAGCACATTAATCCTCAATTTAGAAATAAGCATGCGGCTAAGAGCCAAATTCATCTGACAGTGTTAATTTAGATCAGATCCAATTTAAGCAGTGGTCATGGAAAGCAGGAGGTTCTCCACTTCGGCAGATGACAAGACCAGAAAATCCACGCCAAAGACTACCAAGGAGCAGGTGTGTTCCAAAGCCCCAGTATCAACCAAGACGGCATCCCGTACAGAGTCCGTGAACGAGTTAATATCAACTTTCTCCAGGAAGGGTATCTCGTAATCAGCCTCACGAAGCAAACGCAGCCGCAGCACACATGTCTGGGAATGAGCCCTTATCGGGAACATCAACAGATCAGCATCAACCACTGGGGTGCGTTGCTGTGAGAGACAGACTTCTAGTGCATGTTCAAAAGAGCACCAACGGCACCGAAACACGGGCTGCACACAATCCAAAACCGGCTGAATGACAGAGACCAGTCACACTCCAAATGTTCCAGGAGTGTTGCTCCAAAGTGCTGCATCGTGCGTTCACAACACAACTGCGCTGATGGGAGCGCCCACATTCGTCCTTGTTGCGGGGGACAGCCATTGCGGAAAAACAACAGCAACAGCAAAATGCCGGCTAATAAAGCCAAAGTTATCGGAAATCCCCCAAAAATGCTTCCGAAATTGAATGAATATCCAAAGGTATTAAACCAAATTTGGATGAGAAGGTGTGAACGAAACCAACACCAACGGCTTTGAAAAAATGTGCTTATCCAGCCGTGCTGGACACATTAAATATATGTCCCACGAGTTCACCAAAGTGGCTCGGAAAATTTGTATTTAACAGGGACTGTACTTCTGCTGATGACCTTGTCACCTGAAGTGCGTAGGTCTCGCGTGCAGATGTAAGGGCCACATGCTTTTGAAAACAATAAAGCATTTAGGCGGTCATTCTGACCGTGACGGGCGGCGGTAGCCGCCCGCCATGCGGTCACCGCCATTTGGCCGCTCTGCGGTCAAAAGACCGCGGCGGCCATTCGGGCTTTCCCGCTGGGCCGGCGGGCGCCCGCCAAAGGAGCGCCCGCCGGCCCAGCGGGAAAGGCCCTGCAACATAGAAGCCGGCTCCGATTGGAGCCAGCGGTTTTGCAGGGGTGCGACGGGTGCAGTTGCACCTGTCGCGATTTTCACTGTCTGCTAAGCAGACAGTGAAAATCATGCTGGGGCCCTGTTAGGGGGCCCCTGCACTGCCCATGCCAGTGCACTGCCAGTGGCATGGGCAGTGCAGGGGCCCCCAGGGGCCCCACGACACCCGTTCCCGCCATCCTGTTCCTGGCGGTAAAAACCACCAGAAACAGGGTGGCAGGAAGGGGGTCAGAATCTCCATGGCGGCGCTGCTTTCAGCGCCGCCATGGAGATTCAGCCCAGACAGGGGAAATCCGGCGGGAAACCGCCGGATCCCCTTTTCTGACTGCGGCTTTACCGCCGCGGTCAGAATGGGCAGGGAAGCACCGCCAGCCTGTTGGCGGTGCTTCCGTGGTCCTCCACCCTGGCGGTCGATGACCGCCAGGGTTGGAATGACCCCCTTAGTCTACTTAACTTGTCGAAATTCACCTTGGAAGTAGCAATGTGAGGCCATATATCCGCTACCTCCGTTAATTTAGTGGGGGGAAACAACACATTCCCGCAGCAAGTAACGACCTTGGTGACCGAAACAACGTAAACTATTCCGGCCCGCATGCCACAACAGTCTTCACTATTGAGTAGGACGTAGCTGCCGTTTGAAAGCACCTGGAACGTGTGTTTAATCAAGGGGACTGGAACTCCCTTCAGATAGCAAGCCAAATTCGCAACCGATGCATTACATGCCCCATGCAAGGACAGCTGCTTACAAATCATCGAATGGCTGACTGAAGTCTCACATTCACTGCCACTAAGAAAGACCTCTTTCATGCCATTGAGGCATTTGTACAAGAAGGGAAGCTCCCACACCTCATGGATGTAACTATCTCCTAGCTTTTCATATCTGCCTACCGGAACATGTTTCAAACAAGAAGTGAATTGTACTGTAGAAATAGGCAGATTAATTACCCCGTGTATCAACCACATTGCTGAGAGAATCTCGGCCACGGTAAAAGGCAATCTTTCTAATTTTTCAATGTTAAGCATGACATAAGTCGCCTCCTTCTTAGCCATTAGTTGTTGTTGTCGCGTTAAATTAAAGGAAAAAAATATCTCCCTGGCACTGATGTGCTGCCACGGAACGCGACCCGCCTTCAATGTCTGGAGCGTCCAACCCAACTGCATAATGGACCGGGTCTGACTTTGTCCATGATATAAAGAAGACATATCAGATCGTATAATGTCTATAGCAGAAGAAACAATGTTGTTAATCGTATATATTCGGTCGGACAAGGTGTGAATTCCATTAACCACAACAGCTAATGTTTTTTTCAAATTTTCCTGATCTATTTGCCTTAACCGGGCTGCAGCCTCCTGTTGGGAAAGTTTCCATATTTCATTGTACACTTCGTACAAGAAACGCTTCCTACGTGGTGTCTTTGGGCCTGACAAAAAATCTTGCAAGTAAGTGTTATTAGACAGGAGAGTGAGATGTGTCTTGACTGCATCTAGTGAGGATGATTTTAACCACTGTTGGCACAATTTTCCAACACTATATGTAGTAATAATTTCAGCATGTTCTGGTGATATATAGCGAGGGTCTGCCCGACTCGTCCTGAAACCCCCCTAGGAGGTCAAAAAACGTTGATGACATCCATTGGTGTACATAGGCCACAATAACCCCGCCCGGACGTGTCAATGAAGTGTTAAATGTACCATTCTTGACCCAGTCTGTAAGCTCACTAATAGTGGCATTTATGTATTTCTGCCAGTTATTAATCTTTGTAGGGACAGGTATACTAGGCATGTTCAATTCTCTAATCGTTGCTAAGCCCAAACAGCTAGTCTGTTGTACTGTTTCATTTAAAAAAATCATTTGGACGGGAATGAGACATGCTCTAAACAATGTTTCTCTACCCTTTGTCTGCCAATGTTTTGTTCCCCAAACACTCTTCAAATCAACATTATTTGACCAATATTCATAACCTTCAATCGACAGTCGGGAAACAAAGGAATCTGAGTATATGAACTTCGTATTAGTCAACAACATTTGCTTATCTTTAGACGGAGTTAACTTAAAATAATATGACTTAGCATTCATTTGATGATGCCCAGAAAATACGTAAATTTGTCAGAATACGTTTTGGAACTCCCTTGCGGGGGAGTTGGGCAATGCTCTCATTGTGTATAGTCAAATATCGTTTTCGGACTACTTGCTTTATGTATAAAATGGTGCCCATAATAATTATAGCAAAACATGTCACCATAATTGTCTTTAAACTGGTAAACATCTTCATTTTCATAGACAGTATAATATTGTAATTCAGTCATCATGGAATCAACTGTCTTCACATCCCAATCATCAGATAGAATGCCTGGTATTACTATGTCATTCATAGATAACTTTAGGACATACGGTATTTGAATTATCTCAGTGGGACCGTATATATCAAACATTACTTTATCCCACACAATCCCATCCGGAATTGGCACTGCAGAAATGTTCACAAAGGACAAGTCTCTTCGAACCTTATGTGATGAAAAATGTGGCTTCAACACCTACTCCACCTGTTCAACCGCTGATCTCTCAGGAAGAAAATGACCATGTATCAACAGAAAAAAGGTAATGACAAACCCTATCCAGAGAAAAAATGCTGACATAGTCAATAAGAGCCACAGATAGTTCCAAGGAAAAACAAAATACGTATCTTTAAGCCAACACATCAGCTTACGTGGACCTTGGTCAGTAGTTGAAGAGGCAAACGAGTCTGATAGACCATCGTTGTTGTTGGCAAAGTACCCAGAGGCAGTTCGTGCAAAAGGTGTCGCCGTATTCAATGGAGGAGTTGGTGTTTCTCGCGGTGGTACACTGTAGATAGCACCATCCGCAACGTCAGTAGTCATAGTGACTCGATCAAATGTTTCTAAGTTATTTGTTGTCAGTGGAACTAAAGCGAGATCATCATCCACCCTCTCCAAGCTCGGAGAGGCAACAGTGTTGGTATAAATAACTTGGAGCGGAACATCTTCTCCAGTAGTGAGAGGGATTCGGGAACTACTGGACGTTCCCCTTGGTCTGCTGTGCAGAATGGGCCACATGTTGTAACTTGATATTGTCAATAGAAACAAAGCGATTTTCTTTGGCACCTGGCAACGGTGTTAAAATAACAGTTCTCGTTCCGTGTATCCCCAACACAGGGACTGGTTCTCGATAAGAAGGGACAAATTATTTTTTCACTGCAACCGTTTCACACACAAGATCCCCAACTCTGGGAATCCAACCAGTAGGTGTTATTGGCACATCCTTAATTCCTGTGAAGAGTTATCTTCACGGAACTGTTGTAATTCCTGCAAAACAGTGACACGATAATTTATGTCAAAAGGCGTTTCCGCTGCCTCCACACCAGGACCATCAAGATCTGGAACAAACATTTGTGTTCCGAACAGGCACTCATATGAAATACGACCCCCCAGGGACCTTCTAGGCAGGTTATTTAGTGCTCTCTGAACTCCATACAGGTGGGTTAGCCAACTACGACCCGTACCTAAGACTCTGGCTGTTAAGGATTGCTTTAAATCGCGGTTTAATCGCTCCACAACAGAATTTCCCTCGGGATGAAATGGAGACGAGAACTGGAGCTGGACCCCCAACGAAGCCATAGTGTCCCTGAATGCCCTTGAGGCAAAAGCAGGGCCTTGGTCCGAATGGAATGCCGCAACTGCATATGTACCGACAAAGACACGCAAATCTTTAATAACAGTTTGAGCGTCAGCCGAGCGCTGTGGCCACACCCACACAAATCTGGAGCAAGAATCAACAGCGACTAGTATATATTTGTATGCATTATCCGGTGTTAGCGGACCTCAATGATCCAAGTACACACATTGTAATGGTCTGTTTGATATTAAGAGGGGTGTCTGCGGCGGGCGCTTGGCAGTTGAAACTTTAATTTGTTGACAGATCTCACAACAAAGGACATACTGCTTAGTCTCTTTATAGAGACCAGGCCACCAGTAACGGGCCTGTAATAGCGAAATTGTGGCAGCCACGCCAGGATGTGCAGATGCCACTCCGTCATGCACTGCATTTATCAATTGTGGTCTTACAACTTTATTGGGGATCTCGCGTATGCCTACACTAGGTATTTTAACCTCAGCGTTGAGAGACTTCCCATGAAGTATTGATATTTATTAGGAAATCCTTTAGGATAGGGCGTACCATCAACAGTAGCTTTTATTGCAGCCATAATCTCTGTGTCTGGTTTGGAACTCGAATGAGTCACTGCGGCCACAGTGGCAACTGACGACTTTGCGGCTTCATCAGCCAAAATATTCCCAGCAACGTGTATTCCAACGCACTGGTGTCCAAGAGTATGTACAACATGGACTTTGGGTAGCATCTCCTTCAGGTCTGCTACCTTCCCCCACAGTAGTCTGTGTTTTATGGTGTTGCCTTTCGAATCTCTGAACCCATTCAAGTGCCAGTAATGTAGATATTCATTAAAAGACTGGACGCAATATAATGAATCACAAACCATCAGTGTAAACTGCGTCCGATCTGTATGTTCTAATGCCATCAGTAGAGCATTTAGCTCAGCCAATTGTGCTGTACAATCCCCTAACGTCTGTGTATAAGTATGTTGGGGGCAGAATTTCTCCCCCTCCATATGGCCGCTCACTACTGCACATGCAGCAGAATATTGGTGTTTTGTCCCCACCGCCGGTTGCGCAGAGCCATCAGTGTACATGACTACTTGATATTGATCAATAGGCAACGTGTCAGCGGGAACTGGATATTCAACTTCATATTGCAGAAATTCCTGAGTTTGTAACTTTGAGTAAAAAATGTAATCTTCATCAGTAGCTGTTAAAGACGTAGCCCATTGTATCCATTGCGGGTGTAGTGCTTTTGCGTTAGGAACGCTAGCTTTTGTAACAGCCTCCTGGGCCGGAATAGGGGAAACGACAATAATGCGTTTACCCTGGGCAAGAGGTCGTTCCTTAATAACAGCCATCTGTACAGCAGTGAGAATTTTCTCTGTTGGTGCAAAGCGTTGTTCAGCAGCCGAATACAAGTGGGACTTGTATCCAATCGGGACTGTCTCACCTTCATTAAATGTGACATACGTAAACCCAATGGCCCCAGCTATCACCCTGATGACCAAATGCGTCTTATTGTGTGTATGTAACTGTTTTGCTGCTAGTAGATCTGCTTGTAAATCCCGAAGAGTATGTGTATGTTCAATTGTCCAGAATTTGCTTGAAAAATCAGGACGGATTAATTCGTATAAAGGTTTTATGCGTGTAGCATAATCAGGAATGTATGTTCTGCCAAAATTTAGAAAGCCCAACAATGATTGGAGTTTCTTAATCGTATTAGGTGGTTGCAATTGTGCACACAATTTTCCAAAATTTGTGGTGCTAGGCTCTTACCTTCATTCGAAAGCTCATATCCCAGGAATATGATGCTGAGGAAGGCAATTTTCGATTTTTTGAAGTTAAATTTGTAGCCAATTTTGGCAAACCCTACAACAATGCGGGCTACCCGTCTTAAATGTTGTAGTAACTCGTCATCCGTGAGATATATATCATCTACATATGACAATGCTTCAGGGTCCAACTTGTGTAAAATTGCAGTCACACGAGCCACAAACAGTCCCGGGCTATTCTCATACCCCTGAGGCAAACGACAGAATTATGCTGGGAGCCTAACGCGCTAAAGCTTGTCAAATCCCATCTTTCGAGTGCTATATTCTGGCAGAAGAAACCATTCGAGATGTCTAAAGTCGTTTTATATTTTTTCCGCACAATGTTGTACATCAGTGCGGTGCTATGTGAATTTTGTATAGCATATGTACATGTATGTCCGTTCAAATGTCTGTAGTCTAAGACTATTCTATATGAATGGTCCGGTTTAGCTACAGGGAATAAGGGATTATTCATTGGTGAGACACAAGGTTCAATTACCCCCTGGTATTCCAGTTGTGTAAGTATTTCCCTCACCGGTGCCCTTGCTTCATGTTTTATTGGATACTGCGGTTGTGGCTGAGGTTCACCTTTAATCGGAATTACATGTGGAATCCCTATCCCACCCTACGTGATTTCTATATAAGGCAGGTGCTTGTGCTAGAGCCCATTTGATGCAATAGGAATCCGCGAGTTCCACTGGAACAAGTGGTGAGAACAAAGGTTTAATAACCTCCTCCCCAACTGGGCAGGTGCGAACAAAGTCAGACGGCCAATCCTGTTCAGCCAGCAAAATGTCATATATCTTGACAACACGATCCCAAAAGATTGTGTTTATATTGCGTTCAATGTCTCCTTCGAATTGTAAAGTCATTGTATACAACCTAACGGGTTCAGAGACACGCATATCTGCTGTTTCAACTTGTATGAAGTCATCAGTTGCTTTCACCTCCAGATGCTCTAGAAGATTCCGGCGAACTATTGTGACCTCTGCCGCGCTGTCTAGCAGTGCTAGTGCCCATGTCTTGTTCTTCAAGAGAACTCTCTTCCTGTGTGGCATGTCTAACTGAGACTGCCGCCACCTTTTTCTTTTTAATCTGTTGTTTTTGTTGTATCGGTTTCTCTTCCTTCTTGACAGAAACGTCCGAAGAGCGTTGTGATTCCTGTCTTGGTTTCACGTACTCTGTTCTCCGCTCTGACCGCCCACCTCTCTCATTTCTCTTTTCCGATGAGTCCTGAAAGGAACGAGATTGGCGTGTATCAGTGTATTGATATCTATCAGGCGTCTTCAAATTCTCCCTATTTCTGAGATTATACCTATTCTGCGGGGTCTCCGTACGCGGAGATTCTCCCCTTTCTTTTTTAGGTGTCTGTTGTTGTTTCTCCCAGCGCTTCTTATTACCCTCAGGTGTTGTTTAGCATTGTCTTTACAAATTTTTCCATGAAACTGTGGTTTTTGCGGTCTAGGCTATCTCGACCGTTACTGGAATATGTTTCCGCTATTATTTTAGGCAGTTCCCGCTCCTGATCTAGTTGCGGGACGTCACGAAGACGCATACGCGCCACAAGTGCAACTGCCTCCCCTTTAAGATTACTTCGTATTATTGAAGCAACCGTGGCAGAGTTGCCCATCAGTTGCATTCCTAAATCTAAGGCTGGAGCAGCCCCGTATTCATCCTGAATCTGTTTAAGCACTTCCGGTAGGTTGGCCAAGGTCGGTGTACCGTGTGCCGTTGTATAGAGCGCGGCAAACACCGTGTCCCATGTATTACAATGTTCCACTGTGGGAACTATGCCAAATGGCAAACACATAGTTAATATTCTATCATCATCATTACTTTATTCGGTACAAAGAGACCATAAAAGACATCCAATAAGTAAAACATACAAGTTTCTTAATCATAAAATTACTAAAAAGCGTTATTAATACATATTTCGAATACCATAAGCAGCATATATAAAATTTAACACAGCCTGAATTATATCCGCATTTCCCAGGTTATGTAAGTAAAAATAAGCAGGCTGACTAGTTCTAATACTTTTAGATAAAAATAGCGGGCGTAAAAACCTTTTTCTCGGAACAACATATAAAGTGCAAAAGAGCATAAAGTGCAATGTACTCTGGGGTGTCTTTCCATCACAGCAACAAGGTGAAAGATTCTTGAACCAGGTTCCACGTACTGGAAATGCTACCAAGTAATGTAATGTATTTAAACGTAGCCTCCTGAGTAAAAACCTTTGTCGCTCATGGTTAATGGTAGTCAGATATAGCTTTGGTTGCAATTGTTGTATCTCGTGCCTCACCAATAATCTATTTGCGCCCGAGGCTGGCTCCATGACCTGGCTTTTCTGCCAATACATATCTTTCACCTTTTTAATGTCCTGTTTTGTTAAAATATCCGGTTTAAGAAAAAATTCTCCTAATCCTAAAGCTAGTAGGGAGAGATGAACGTATCTAAGCCAGGGTATATCCAGAAATCGTGATAAAAGGAGGCAGTCCTGTATCACCTTTCTGCATAGGGACGCTTCTGGCTTAGTCCAAATTTTTAACCATAATAATACGGGTTGTAGCTTTATATAACTAGATATGTCTCTCAGACCTACTTCTTCATGACAAAACATTACTGATGTAGATTGGGGGACTACTAATAGCCTTCTTAAAAATGTGTTTTGTACGATCTGGAGGCCTGAACATTCTGCATATCCCCAGACCCCGGCTCCAAATGTCGCAATAGAAAGACATTTGGAGGAAAAAACAGTCATCATTTATTTGACAGGTTTGTGTTGCAGTCTTTTTGCAAACCTAAAAACTGCTTCTATGGCTTTTTGAAATTGTATTGAGCGTATATTTACTAAAAATCTCCAATTAAAATCTACGTCAATGGGGACCCCCAGATACTTAAAATGTGGGACCTTGAGTATCTCATGCCCATCTAGAGCAAATGTTTTCGTTTTTGCTAATTTGGGCCCGGTCTTCATCACAAATGACTTAGTTCTATTAATTTTAAGACCAAGGTTCCCCATAATAATATTAATAAAATCTGGAGGCCATTTGCTGTCCTTGAGATGAGTACAGCATCGTCTGCATACAATAGTACAGGAATTGGGGAATTATTAATGACTGGAGAATCCTTCCCCGATTCACAGAGGAATTTCTCGAACCCATTTATATATAAAAGAAAAAGAAAAGGGGCCAGGACGCACGCCGGTCTAACCCCCTTTAATGAGGGAAACTTCTCTGTCAGGCCACCCTCCCGAGAATAGCAGACCCGAGCCTCTGTGCAGGCGTGGAGTTTACTAAGTAAAATAATTATATCTTTATCCATGCCCTGATTCAGAATGACCATCCACAATTTCTCCCTGTTAACTGTGTCGGGATTGCCAAAGTTCTGTTTCCCAGAATGAATTAAATCAGAGTGACATGGATTAAATGTCAAGGGAATGAACTTAGATAGACGTTGTACTCTTATAGACCCTACAGATGGTCTCATAGTTGAGAAATGGTGATACAAAGCATTGACAATCCAGGGGCTCCTAAAGTTTATAATGATGCAATCCCCTTTATGTTTTAGGGGATGGGCCGACCCAGGGGACCCTTCTTACAGTTAAAATGTCCCTATAGAAATCTACCCTCCCTCCTGAATGCTTTCCTACCCAATGCGTCACTTTATTTCACAGTGATGCATGGGACTCATAGTGAGTATTTTCTAATGTAGGGACGTTTTGCAGGATTAAAATATAGGGAGTGCATACCAGCGGGATCCTCGGGCAGGCTATTTGAGTTCTTGTAGTCACCTGACCCACTAAGCCTTCCCGCTTAGTTATGCCCCACTGAGGCTGTAAATTTATAGAATCCTGAAATACATCAGAGTTAAGGGATTTTGGGGCTGGGTTCTGAACAGGAATCGGCCTGTAATTTTGGTGTTGATGAATGGCCAGGACAGGTGAGCGTACATGGGCGGGATGATTGTTCTGGGGTTCCGCCCTCGGTAGTACGGAATTCATTGTCGTTGTATTTGATATAAGTTCAACCTTCTCCTCAAGGACAGCCACTCTCTCCAGAACCAATGAACACAGCTTTTTTATATCCCTGAGTTGATCTTCAATCTGGGAGAGACAGGTATTAAGAGGATCCAAGTTCTTTCTGTCTTTTGGCTGTTTTCCTATAATTTGTTTTTTTGAAGGGTTAGATAAACATTTCCTCTTTTTCTTCTATGTTCCTTCTAAAAACTTTCCGGGCTCGTGACTGTTTGTAGGAGATCGGGCTAAGTCTGAAGGAGTTAACACAGTGTGGGGGGGATTACTTGCCTACTTTTTTTTGGAGGTGGACTCTCTGGAGTTATGGGAGTAATTAAATCAATTTCCGTTGTTACACAGGGATTTCCTGTCTTTATCTTACCTAGTGGAGATGTTACAGGCAGAATCCTTCCCTCCCCCCCACCCTTCCCTATTTTCTCAAGGGATGACTCTAAGGTAGCTTCTTCCCTCCCTATCTCCAACTCAATGGCACCCATTACTGAGGTTAAATAACTAGTTATAAACCTGGGGGGGGGAGCCTCCTGAGTGGGATCCCTTCTCCCACAGTCTCCTTTGCGTTTCCCCATCAGGGCACACTAGTCCTTTATCAAAGAAGAAAACGCTGTGTGTTTCTTTACTGGTTTTGGTGCCCCGAACTAGGGAAGAGTGGAACTAAGTCATACTCGACTTCTATCTTCTATCTTAGGGAAATTATCCGGCCACAACTTCCTGCCACAAAGGCCCCTGGAATTACAACACAATAGTCCTTGCTGTCACTTTACGCGTGTATAAGTCAACAGGGCACAGGGGGGGGACTGAATTGAAATATTTTAAATACCCCAAAATGGTGAGAGCTCCTCTCCTCCTCCCTTGCTTCAACAGCTCTCCATGAATCAAGCTCCTCCACGAGCCTCCAATAGCAGAATTGAAAGGGGGGGGCCCAGCCCAGTCTCTTCCTGGCGATGACGGACGAAGGACGGGCCCGCCCTTGGCCCGCGCGTGTCCCGCGAGGCGGAAGCGCAATAACAGATTTAAAGGGCTCCTGCCCCTCCTCCAGCCGCCGCCGCCAACAGCAAGCGCGTCCCGCGAGGCGGGAGCGCCATAACAGATTTAAAGGGCTCCTGCCCCTCCTCCAGCTGCCGCCACCAACAGCAAGCGCGTCCCACGAGGCGGGAGCGCAATAACAGATTTAAAGGGCTCCTGCCCCTCCTCCAGCCGCCGCCGCCAACAGCAAGCATATTCTATGTTTGTCCTGAGGTCCCGTATGGGGAATTACTGCCTCCAGCGTATTAATTTTCTGTGCCAGCCAAAATGGAGTCTCCTCACGTTTTGCTGGAACTTTACCCATGATAGAGTGTACAGTCACCGGGTTTATACCTGGTGTTACTGCATGTGGTTGTGCTGGAGCAGCACGCGCTGGGTTTGTATTTAGTGTCTGCATCACAAATTGCACTAAGCGTCTATATGTAGCTGTTAAGTCTGTATATAAACGACGAACTTCAGCCACCGGCATATTTGCAACCGCAGGATGTGGTGTATATGTGGCCAATAAAGGCCAGGTCGGACCATCATTACTCAGTGGACCTAACCTTACTGGCAAAATTGTATGGGGTAGGGCGCCATCAAGCCAATTATTATGTTCTTGATAAGGTAGAGGTATCTCTAGGTATGCGTACGCCCTGTACTGGCCAGGCGCGTTCGCAACAGTATATGTGTGAAATGTATTTGTATTCCCATCAACTGCTGGAAATGTGACCCCGGAGTAGAAAAGTACTGTTCTATAGGCTGCATGGGCAGCCACCACAAATGTGACTGGACCACCCTGGATCGTAAGACCATGTGCAAGCAAATGTGCTGTGAGCGGCTGTCTCATATTAAGAGCTATTTGTATTACCTGGGGATTCGCCATTAGAAAAACAGCGATGGTTCAAAGAAGGCACACCAAAATGGGGTTTTTCCTTTTAAGGTTCAAGCTTGAACAACCATCTGCTATATTTAGGGTTACCTATATCGCGGTATTGGAAGTCCTCAGTGCCACGGACGTCTCCGTTAAAGGAACTGAGGGATCATTATAATATATGAGACCAAGAGAGACTGGTGGACCCGAAAATTAGAGCCAGACCAATCGTTGGCGGAGCCATGTTGCGTAGGCTCTCATTATCCTAATGAGACTACTGGATTTTTGGGCGGCAAGATCGTTCACAGTGTGGGGGACTAAGTCTAACCCACGGCGAAGGACCCTTGTCACCCCAAATCCGGGTTGAGCTCCGGCTAACTAGCAGTGCCTTATCTCTCCCAAAAGGAAGAGACAATTGGGCAGCCGAGCGCATGACATCTTAGTGCTTCCCAGGGAAGTCGTGGTCACTCAGGTCCCAACCAGTTCTCTCATACACAGTGTGGTCTCATATATAAATGACAAAGGCAGTTTGAGTTTTAAAGATTGGCTTAATAAAATGACTGCATTTTAGATAACAAGGTGTGATCCGCAATAACCAGAACCATACAACACAGTAGGATTGAAATAGTAACGAGGAGAGTGAAACATAAGAATAACGCTATCATAGTGCAACTAGATTACGTTCTCTCTACTAAGTTCTATTTTGAGCACAGCATGTTAAGCTCTAAGCCTGCCTTTCAGGTTTCCCCGGGAGGACATCGACCCTCATACCTGAGCAAAGGCCTGTGATCGGGATCAGCATCTGCAACAGGGCAGTCAGCGTCTAGCTGTGGGTTCCTGGTCGGAATCTCCCTCTTACGTGTACCAGGACTTGTTTTTATAACTAACACGCCGGTGTTCTAAGAAACGTGCCTACGTAAGAATGTGTACTTTCTACCAACCCTAAAGACTAAACTTCTACCACGTCTATCGGCAATGTACCAGACTGTATCCTTGACTGAAGCACAAAGCGAGCAAGAATGTATTGTTTGAGAACTTCAGTGCTGAAGTAAGCTAAACAGTGTGATAGAAGAAAATAAAACAAGACCGTGAAACTGGTTATTGTAAAATAACAGTGCGAGGCTAAATAAAATGCATCTAGGGCAAAGTGCACAGAGGCCTAATACTTTAAGCAAACGCGCAGAAAGCTACATAAAAAATGGCTACACTACAGAGTCACAACGGAAAGAAAAGATGAATGCAAGAACGTAACAGAAGCACTCTCCCCATGCCCACAAAACCAAAAACCAACATCAGCTACAACAAGCCAAGCAAAATCAATCGTCGTCAAGTTCATCGTACAAAGGTTCTTTAATATCGCTATCTAGTACCAGCCAAGATGATGGGTGCGTGCTGATGATGCCCAACACAAGACAGCATGCATATGTGGGGTTAGCTGCCGTGAAAAAGACCTAAGTTAAAAAACAACTCACCAAACAAAGGCGTTCATTACAACATTGGCGGTAAAAGACGCTTACCGTCGTGCAGAAGACCGCCAACACACCGTCGCGGCGAGGAATTCCGCCACAGCTATTATGTCCCACATCTCGGAACCCGCCAAAATTCAGACACCCACACAAGTCCGCCACACCAAAGGTCAGTGATAAACTGGCGAAAACAAAACCGACACCATCATGCCAACAGAAATACGCCAACACTATCACAACACACAAATCCACGCGACGGTCTTTCAACTGCGGTATTCCATTGGCGGTACACACCGCCGCGCTCAAAATACACACACTCTTACAAAACACAGCCACATTGGACAATTCAAAATACACACACCTGATACACATACACACACCACTCCCACACACCCAATACAATATAAAACACACACCCACATCACCCACAAACCCCTACGACAAAAATTGAGAACGAAGCACAGAGAGAGACACCACCAGCAAGTACAACAGCATCCAAAGGCACATAAAACCATCACCCACACAACTTCCACGCACCTCACACAACACACCCCTACATATCACCACACTTATCACCACACACACCACCCCACACATCACCTACACCACCCCATGGCACGGCAAAGACACCCCAGGTTCTCGGAGGAGGAGCTCAGGGTCATGGTGGAGGAAATCGTCCGGGTCGAGCCACAGCTATTTGGATCACAGGTGCAGCACACCTCAATTGCAAGGAAGATGGAGCTATGGCGAAGAATAGTGGACAGGGTCAACGCAGTGGGACAACACCCAAGAAATCGGGAGGACATCAGGAAAAGGTGGAACAACCTACGGGGGAAGGTGTGTTCCGTGGTCTCAAGACACCACCTTGCGGTTCAGCGGACTGGCGGCGGACCCCTACCTCCTCACCCACAACTAACAACATGGGAGGAGCAGGTCTTGGCAATTCTGCATCCTGAGGGCCTCGCAGGAGTAGGTGGAGGAATGGACTCTAGTAAGTCAAATCTTTACCATTACATCCCCCACTCTACCTGCATGCTATCACATACCCCCACCCTCACCCTCACCCCCAGCACCCCAACTCCTCACATATGTCCCAACATCACAAACCACACATCCCAACACCAAGCCCTGCATGCAACAACAAAGCATGGACACCCATCACCAAAGCATGCACACTGCACATAGCCATACACCCCCCTAAACCATCATCACACAAGCTCCCACACAGGAATGCCAGCACTGGGGTACACGGTCACCCACCCATTGCACACCATGCCACACACAGATGCAATAATCATGCCTTTCCACCCCTGCAGGACCCCTACCCAACGTCACCAGACAGGAGGGTCCAGACATGTCCACTACACCCACAGAAGAGGCCCACAGTGATGACAGCACCTCTGTCCAACTGGATCCAGATGACCAGCCCGGACCATCGGGGGCCTCGGGACAGTCGGTTCCCCTCACACAGGCACAGGCCACCACAGACCTTCCCCCCTCTGGAAACACCAGCACAGCACCCACCCAGTGGGCCCATACCTCCGTCCCCAGGACAAGTCAATCAGCTGTGTGTCCACCACTACAGGGAACCCAGGATAACCCACCACCCCAACAACAACAGGGACCTGGGGGCAGTGGCAGTGGGTACACGGTCCAGGGGACGGAGGCCCAGGAACACAGGGGAACTGGGAGGGCTGCCGTGCGACAGGGGGCGGACAGGCCAAGGGAACCCACTCTCCACGAGGCCCTCTCCTCCATCATGGGAGCATACCACCACTCCCAGGAGACGATGGCAACGGTACTGGCCAATTTTCAGGAGACCCAGCGCATGCAGGAGGAAGAGTATGTGGGCTTCAGGGAGGAACTCAGAACCATCAGCTCCACCCTGGGCACCATCGTAGGGGTGCTGAAGGAACTACTTAACACCAGGAGGGACACTGTGGCACTCCAAGGGGCCCCTGACACTAGCATGGACGATGAACTGCCCACCACCTCCGCCGGCGTTAGTGGACAGGACGCCCCGCCACAGGAACACCACACCAGCACCCCACCCCTTGCAGAGGGAGAACCACCCCGCAAACGGTCCCTGAGATCCAGGAACAAGACAGAGCACGATGCCAAGACCCCCGCCAAGAAATGAGACCACCCTGATTGTCATCCCATTGTCCCACTTTGTCACCCTGTCCATAATTAAACTGCCCCAGCTCCACTTCCTATGCCCATATGGGCAATGCACCTGTGAGACTAATAGACTGGACTCTGCCATGGACACTCCTCCGCCATCACCCCTCACCATTTAACTTCCCCCTCCAATATTTTGCATTTAAATAAACACACCTAAAGCACAAAATGATCTGGAGTCTGTCTGTGATTTCGAAATAGTGTATTTGCAATTACAGTGACCAAATGTTCTTGAAATAGTAATGTCAACATACCTATGTCACACAGCTCTAGTCCATGAGGAATCTAAGCAGATGACACACGTTGGGACCCACATCTGTGAAACCGTAAGGGAAAGTGACAACTCAGTGACCATACACTGGGTCAAAACGACAGACAGTAGAGAGGTAGTAGTGTAAAAGTACATGTAGTAGGCAGGAATGTATTCTCACCTGTGTTTCACTGGAAATATTGCTGGATCACTGAGTCCCTGTTCTGCATGTCTTCTTCCTCTGCTTCATCCTCATCACTGTCCACAGGCTCCACAGCTGCCACAACACCGCCATCTGGACCATCCTCCTGCACAAAAGGCACCTGTCGTCGCAAAGCCAAGTTGTGAAGCATACAGCAGGCCACGATGATCTGGCACACCTTCTTTGGTGAGTAGAATAGGGATCAACCTGTCATGTGGAGGCACCTGAACCTGGCCTTCAGGAGGCCGAAGGTCCGCTCGATCACCCTCCTATTTCGCCCATGGGCCTCATTGTAGCGTTCCTCTGCCCACGGTCCTGGGATTCCTCACTGGGGTCAGTAGCCATGACAGGTTGAGGTACCCAGAGTCACCTGCAAATGGCGAGGGACAACTGTTAGACACACACTAACCTGTAGGGATGACCCCAGACAACCATTCCCACTGTCTTGCTTCCAGGGGCTCACCTAATAGCCACACACAGTGCCTCTGGAGTTGACCCATCACATAAGGGATGCTGCTATTCCACAGGATGTAGGCGTCATGCACTGAGCCAGGGAACATGACATTCACATGGGAGATGTACTGGTCTGCCAAACATACCATCTTATCATTCATGGAATGATAACTCTTCCGGTTTCTGTACACCTGTTCACTCCTGTGGGGGGGGACCAAAGCCACATGGGTCCCATCAATGGCACCTATGAGGTTAGGGGTATGTCCAAGGGCATAGAAGTCACCTTTCACTGTAGGCAAATCCTCCACCTGAGGGAAAACGATGTAGCTCCGCATGTGTTTCAGCAGGGCAGACAACACTCTGGACAATACGTTGGAAAACATAGGCTGGGACATCCCTGATGCCATGGCCACAGTTGTTTGAAAAGACCCACTTGCAAGGAAATGGAGCACTGATAGCACCTGCACTTGAGGGGGGATTCCTGTGGGATGGCGGATTGCTGACATCAGGTCTGGCTCCAACTGGGTACACAGTTCCTGGATTGTGGCACGGTCAAACCTGTAGGTGATTATCAAATGTCTTTCCTCCATTGTCGACATGTCCACCAGCGGTCGGTACACCGGAGGATGCCGCCATCTCCTCACATGTCCCAGCGGACGGTGCCTATGAAGGACAACAGCGACCACAGAGTCAAACAACTCAGAGGTACGTACCCACAGTTTACACAGAACACCAATCATACACAAAGGGTGGCCTGTATGTGTGTTGAGACTAGGCCTAGGTATGTGTGACGCAGTTGGAAATTAGGCCATGTGGGCCCCTGAAATGGCGGCTGCCTGACCTCTAAAGTGGGACAATGGGATGTGAGGTAACTGCGCTGGCGTTGTACACCGTTGCGGTAGGCGGTCGGAGACCGCAGCGCAATGCTGCATTGGTTAACATTGGACCCTATGGGTCCCAGGAGCCAATGACGATGTACGCCGGTGGTGATGGTACGCACCGCCACGGATGTGACCGCCATTTTCTATCTGGTGAATCACTCGATACCTGATCTTCGACAGTAGAGGACCTACACTGCAAGTGTTGCTGTGACCTCAGTCTGGAAGAGACAATGGCTCGTGCGTCTGGGAAAAAAAGGGCCCCTGCCTTCACATCAGAGGAGTTGGAGAAGCTCATTGATGGGGTCCTCCCCTAGTACACGCTACTCCACGGTCCTCCAGACAAACAGGTAAGTACACAGGGAGCATGTTGTATGGGCTATGCCTGTGTGGAGAGGGCTGGATGTAAGAAGGAAGGGGGCAGAGTTCTGCGTGCATGAAAGACGGTTGGTGCATGTGCCACATGGCAAGGGTAGGGATGGGGGCCACTCACTTTGACGGTGCAGTTGGTAATGACTTCTCTTCTTCCCCTGTACATTTCATGTAGGTCAGCGCCCACCAGAAGAAAGATATTTGGCGTGCCATCGCCAAGGATGTCCGGACCCTGGGGGTCTACCACAGACGGAGCACCGACTGCCAGAAAAGATGGGAGGACATTCGCCGCTGGAGCAAGAAGACGGCGGAGGCTCAGCTGGGGATGGCCTCCCAACGTGGGAGGGGTGCCCGTCGAACCATGACCCTCCTGATGTTCAGGATCCTGGCGGTGGCCTACCTGGAGTTGGATGGGCGCTTGAGGGCATCACAGCAGACACAAGGGGGTGAGTACACTCTCATTCAGCTGACTTTGCGCGCAGTGGAGTTGTCTGGGTGGGGGAGGAGGGCTGTGGGTTTCCCTAGACCAGGGCGAGTTCCATAGGCTAGGCCCCTCCGTAAGGCATGGCCCTGTGGCCCCCCACCCCACCTCTGTAGAGTGCCAAGTACAGCTATTCATGCCCCTGTGTCATCTATGTGTGCAGATGTCGTCCATAGCCTTGTAGGTCATTTCCCAGGAATTGCACTGTAGAGCCCAAGAGCGTGGCGTAGTGCAGGGGGCTTCTGTGTCGGTCTTGTCCGCCAACTGCAGCGGTAATCCATGCACTCAACATGTCTTAATTCTGTTCCCCCCCCCCTTTTTGTGGTCTCCCTGTTCTTGTGTGCATTAGCATCATCAGGCGGAGGAGCAGTGGCACCGGAACACGAGGGAGCTGCATCCCACATGGCCATGGAGGGCCACAATACGGACTCTGAATTCACCAGTGAGACGGAGGGCAAGGGGAGCACCACGGCGGGGACAGGAGCTGAGACCAGCGACACGTCCACCGCCAAATCAAGCACCGCTAGCCCATGAGCGGCAGGGGCACTGACGCAACTGGGACCGTCACGGGGTGAGTGATGCACTCTGGGCACCAGTCCCCCTCCAGAACCAGTGGAGATATCCATCCACTACCTCTGTCCTTCACAGGACGAAGCACTCTGGGCACCAGTCCCCCTCCAGAACCAGTGGAGACATCCATCCACTACCTCTGTCCTTCACAGGATGAAGCACTCTGGGCACCAGTCCCCCTCCAGAACCAGTGGAGACTGTTATCAACTTGAGAGACTGTGGCTTTGCACTCCCCAGGATTGAACAGTGGGCAAACCACCCACTGGAGAGACTTGAGAGACTGTGGCTTTGCACTCCCCAGGATTGAACAGTGGGCAAACCACCCACTGTAGAGACTTGAGAGACTGTGGCTTTGCACTCCCCAAGATTGAACAGTGGGCAAACCACCCACTGGAGAGACTTGAGAGACTGTGGCTTTGCACTCCCCAGGATTGAACAGTGGGCAAACCACCCACTGTAGAGACTTGAGAGACTGTGGCTTTGCACTCCCCAGGATTGAACAGTGGGCATTGAGCTCCCTCGTGGATCTGGCGTCGTGCACTCATCTGGCTGAGATGCCCCCCCTTCCCTTCCCCCTGAGGTGCCTGTTGTATTTCTTTCTGATGCCCCTGCAGTGTTCTCTCTGTTTTGATCTATTATCGAGTGTGGGCCTCGCCCATGCATTTTGGGCCCAGTGGTCCACGGAGTATAAATGGTGCAATACCTGGACTTGTATAATTGGTGTATATATTTGTTTATAGTGTATATATATTTTATAGTACTGTATTTTAATAGATTACAATGGTTACAATCATTTCCTTTGGTCTTTGCATTCTTCCGGGGGGTCTGGGGGGCGTAACTATAATATATAGATATGTATTAGTGTGTGTGTTGTAGTGGGTGAGGGTGGGGGTGGTGGTGGGGGTGTTGCATATGTGTGTCCCTGTTTTTTCCCTCCCCCCTCCCCTGTGTCGTAGGTGCAGTACTCACTGTGGTCTTCGCCGCCGGCGTTTGTGCTCCTGGTACAGGAGCAGGAAGACTATCACAGGTAGAATTTGGAGTTCTGGGTCTATGGTGTCCTCGTTCCTCGTGGAGTGTGTAGAGGTAAGCGTTTTCCCTTCGAAATTCCTGTTTCCACCGTGTTTTTATCCGCGGTGAATCCGCCCCGGAAAAGGTGGCGGATTGGCCTGTCATAATAGTGTCTTCCGCCTGTTTGTTGGCGGTGACCGCCGCGCTGTTTGTTTGTACCGCCGTGGCGGTCAGAGTGTTAAAGTGGCTGTCTTTGTTGGCGGTTTCCGCCACGGTCGTAATTGCACATTTTTTACCGCCGCTTTAACACCGTCCGCCAGGGTTGTAATGAGGGCCAAAGTGCCAAACTTCTTTTGGTCTCTGCCCCAGATCTACATTGAAGGCAAACTGTCACCCCATATCCTTCATCATCGACAGTGGGGTGTGGATTAACATCACACCAGTGGAAAAATTCAACAGTCTCTAGTCTGTGCCGCATCTCACTTCTTCAGAAATGAAGGTATACACCTGGTTGGCTTCGAAATTGCTACAAATCCAAGGGTCCTTCACAGCGGCAACACAACACAATACAGCGTCAGTACGAGGCACTATTGATGTCCCATAAGGAACCACATCTACTGCATGTTTGCTAAGTTTTGCCACAGTGGCTGATATGGCTTAATGTCTCTCAACTACAGCCTCTGTGCTCAGCCTGAGATTTCTTGGGAAAAGTCAAAAAAATGAAAGTATAGCTACATATCAATGAAGACGTTTGTCCGGGTGCCCTGTTGCACCGTAGAGTTGCTTTTTATCTGCAATACGTTGTAGAGAAAGAGTTGACAACACTTTTGAAACATGGCATCATTGAACGTTCCACAGGCCCCACTCCATGGGTTTCACCCAGTGTAGTTGTACCAAAAATGGTACAGCCAGTAGCTGCACAACATGTAATGGTACAGTCTCCTATGACAAGAATGACTGTAACACAGCCTGTTAATGACCAACCTGTATCTCAGCAAGCAATTACAAGTGTTCCAGCTCAAATGAGAACTGCTCAAACTACAATGCTGGAGGCTACAGCTTCTGTGATAATGACTCATGCATAAATTGCTGGATTAATTACGACACCAGCAGTACCTGCACAGTTTGTCTGTACACCAGCTGCATTAGTTCAAGAAACTACATGAGGTACAGCAGTAATGGGATGTACTACAACAATTCAAGATTCACAGATTGTTTTATGGACACCGCCAAAGGGAATACAAGCATTAGGAGAAGGAAGGCAATTTCTTTTTACAGCAGAGCAATTACAGAGAGAAATGGATTTGGTAGGTGAAGGGATTATTCCCCCGTGATTTGAGGAAGCAGTAAGGAAGGGTGCAAAAGCACATGATGCAGAATAATGAGCATTAGTAAGGGTGCAGAGAGGCAAAGAATATTAAATGTCCCAAGATGAAAAATTGAAGTAGGAGAATTAATTAGAGGATGTTTGGATCTTTATCATGTAAATCAATATAAAAAAAATAATTGGTATACTTATGAAAAGAAATTAAGAACTATTCATGACAGTTTAACTGAATTGACAAATAAATGTGAAGTTTTAGGGTACATTTGGATGATAAATCACTTGAAAGTACAGAGCGAAGTTGTTTATGTACCTTGAAGTAGAGGAGACCTTGCATCATTCATAAACACCTTTTCAAAGCTGAGAGAAAATCAAATGCATTGGTATGTACAGATTGAGAGGTTTGTCAAGATTTTGAAGGTGTTGTGGGTTGATTTAAATGCAGTCTTTGATATTGTTGTGCCAAATGATTTGTGGTCTGAATGTAAGATAGCTATTAAATTGTCATATGCAGAACCTGCTGGAGATCCTATTAAACAGGCACCATCTCCTGCAGTGGTGATTAAGTATAATGAGATGATGAAACTTCTGCAAGGCATAGTTTCACTGAAGGATTTGTATTATGTAAGATTAAACTGAATTCAGCAGGGATTGAAGGAATCTGCACATGAATAATATGAGAGATTGTTGAAGACATTTCAGCAGCATATGGGTCAAATGCATCTTGAACCTACAGACATTGGATTCTTTATTTCACAGTTTGTGTTGGGACTGAGACCTGAAATCAGTTAGCATATACAGCAGAATGTGATTTGTTGGCAGACAAAATCCTTAGATGAAGTTCTGAAATATGCAAAGTATTGCAGGAGCAGGAAATGAAGTACTGTAAGCTAAAGGGGATGTTTATGGTGGCTCAGGCAAATTTGGCGCAAAGAGGGTTTCAGAATCAGCTGTTTATGGGAAATGGTGGTACAGTACAATGTGTTAATGGTTCAAATGGTTGAACCAGCTGGATTTCAAACAGGAATGCAAGGTGTTCAAGCAAGGTATGGTTGTATCTCAGGATAGAGGTGCAGGAGCTCTGATTGATCCGAGTACAGGTGTTGATGTTGCTACACTGAAGAAAATGACTCCTTGTCATCTTTGTAACAGGGTGGGCAATTGGAAGCACAAGTGCAGGCTTAATACACATAGAGTAAACAATAATCAGATGCAGGAGTAAAACAAATGCAAAATATGAATGTGCAACAATTTCAAGAGCCAATGCAAAATCAGATACAAACGATTCCTGTTCCTCAGGCACCCATGGCTCAGCAAAATATGGGTAAAACCAGACTGAACCCAAATCAATTGCCCTTAGAACAAAATCAAAATGCAATTCAACAATTTCCTGTGTTTGATGATGAGAGCTTAGATTCAGGCACATCACAATGTCAGTGCCTGAGAGGGGAGACTGATTGCATACTTGGTGCAATCGTAGAGGAAAACCAGAGTTGATCTTTTGTTGAAGGTGAGGTAAATGGCCACCAAGTGTCATTTCCTATTGACACAGGAGCAACCTGTTCCACTGTGAGAACAGCAGAAGTCCTGGATCTACCCCTCTAGGGAAAGAAGATCTAAGTTGTAGGTGTTACAAATAGACAGATTAAAAATCAAATTTCAGAAGAACATCGTGTAAAAATAGGTTTATTTGAAGAAAGTCATCAGTTTGGGATTCAAGTCCTGTAAATCTTTTATGAAGAGATTTGCTGTGCAAGTTAAATTGCACTATCTATTCCACGCCTCATGGAGTCCAATTTCAGGCTCATGATGAGGATATTGATAGTAAAATAGCACAACAAGAAAGAGTAGGTACCTATCCAATGATGACAACAAAAGACTTACCTCCAGATTTAAAAACAGACCGTGAATCCAAAAGTATGGGATTTCACTAGAAAAGAGATTGGACTAATCAAAGGAGTTGAACCATTCAGAATAAATATAAAGCCAAATTGAATTTTTTCAAGAACATCACCTTGCAAAATGGCTCCTGAAGTGATAGGAAGAATAACACCAATAATTGAGGACATGATACAGAAAGGGATCCTAAAGGAGATAATCAGGAGTCCATGCAACTCACCAATTAAGAAATTACAGAAAACAAAGGTAAATTCAGGATAGTTCAAGATTTGAGGAAGGTAAATTATATTGTAATCCCATGTTGTTCTGTGGTACCAAATCCAGCCACCATATTTTTACCAGATTCCATGTACAGCAAACTAGCTTACATTGATTGATCTCTGTCAAGCTTTCTTCTCAATACCATTGCACGATGATAGCCAGTACCTTTTTTCCTTCTTGTTTTCTTGTTTCAAGAGAAAGTATTAGCATGGTGTTGACCATTACACAGCTATACTGAGAGTCTGACCAATCTTTAACCAGATCTTGAAAATTAATCTGTAAACATTGACCATGCCCTGCAACTCAGTCCTTGTCAAGTACATAAAGGACCTATTGGTGGCATCAGGGAAAATGAAATAATGTAAACAAGACACAATCACTTTATTGACTCATTTGGCAAAAAATGAACATAAAGTGTCTCTAAATACATTGCAGTATTGTCAAAAAGAGGTTCAATATTTGGGGCTTGTCATTGAAAAAGGAACAAGAATAGTGTTACAAGAAAGAGTTGAAGCAATCTTGCGAATGATTCCTCCTAAAACACAGAGAGATGTCAGGATGTTTTGGGGAATGGTTGGCTACTGTAGACGGCAGATACCTAACCTTTCCTTAGTGACAAAGCCTCTATTGAGGTTGACATGCAGAGATGTTTCAGATCTTATTCCATGGGACAACAAATGAATGAAAGCTTTGCTAGAGCTGGGAGAACGTCTCTATCATGCCCGGCACTGGGAATGCCTGATTATACCAAGAATTTCATTCAGTTTTGCAGTGAGAGGGTGGGATGCACTCTCTCAGTGCATACCCAAATACATGGAGATGCTAAAAAGCATATTGAATATTTTCTGTTACCCTTGATCCTGTAGCCGCTGCGTTGTCTGGGTGTCTTAAAGCAGTAGCCGCAGAGAGTGAAAGTTTTGCGAGGTGTGAAAACATAGTGATGGAACATCCTTTGGCGCTAAAGACATGGCTGAGATTCTGCTTACCAAAACTAAAACACAGCACATGACCAGTGCCTCTTTATGAAAATGATGAGTTTGAGCATGATTGTCTTGACATCACGTACTTATGCTCCAAGCCGAGATCAGACGTAAAACATGAGCCATTGATAAGCCCTGATTAATTTCTGTTTGTAGATGGCTCATGTTTGAGGACAAATGAGGGGTCTTTGAGAGCAGCTCATGCTGTCTGTACAATTAAAGAAATATAAGAAGCTTCATGGCTTCAAGGAGTTTCCTCAGTATAAGTTGCAGAATTGATTGCTCTTACTAGAGCTTGCAGTTTAACATCCCAAATGAGAGTGACTATGTTTACAAATAGTCTGCATGACTTTGGTGTGGTCCATGACTTTTGGAAGCTATTGTTGAGAGAGACTTTGTGACCTCACCTGGTTTGCCCATAAGAATTGGGGAACATGTAAGGAGACTATTGGAGGTTCTGCAACTTCAAACTGAAGTTGCTGTGGTCAAATGTGCAGCAAACAGGAGCGACAATAGTTATGTTACAGTCGGCCACAGGTATGCAGGCGAAGTGACACGTTATTGTGCAATTGTGGTTTGCACATTTAATGGAACATTCACAAATGGATCTCAAGAAGAAAATGTTTTCTCTATGCTAATGAAAATTGCCGAAACTTGGGATGAATTGAAACTGATGCAAGAGAATGTGTTTGAAGCATAACAAAAGGGGTGGATTACAGAAAGCTGTGGGAAAGATGGGAATGACATTTGGGTTTCAGTTGATGGAAGACCATTTCTACCGGATAATTCACTCTCTCCAATGACAAGACATTTCCAGGGACCTACACATCTAGCAAAAGACGCAATGATAAGGTCCTTCAAGCAGCACTGGTTTAATGCAGATTCAGAGCACAGGCAGAAGAATTGTGTCATTGATGTGTGAGATGTCAACAGATGAATGTAGGCAAATGAACACAAGCTATACTGAGTCAAACTGGGCGATCAGGTGGTCCTTTTAATCAGATGCAGATGGACTTCATATAAATGCCTGTTTGCGAAGATGTGTCCTAGTCAGAGTGTGAATTTTATCAAGATAGGTGGAAGCCTACCCATCAAGGAGAAACGATAGTCTCACTGTAGAAATGTACTGTTGAGTGAGCTAGTACCTAGGTGGGGTATGTCAGTTTCTCTGGAATCAGATCAAGGTCTTCACTTTTACAGTGAGATTATAAGAATATTGTGTGCAGCATTACAAGTTGAACAAAAGTTAAATTGCAGTTACTGACCTGAAACCACAAGCATAGTGGAACAAATCAATGGCACCATTCAATTAAGAATGGCAAAGGTTTGTGTATCCACTTCACTGAAATGACCTGATGCGTTACCCTTAGTATTGATGAGTCTACGAAGTACACCTGACAGAAGAACTGGTTTATCGCCCCCCTGAAATACTAATAGGCAGAGCAAAGTGACTACCTGCTGTTCCTACAAGATACACTTGTAAACATAACGGATGACATGGTACTCAATTACTGCAAAGGGTTGGCTGATATGGTGCGTTCTGTCTCTCAATAGGTTGAAGTGTCACAGCGAATCCACGTTAAGAGCAGTGTCATGATCTCAATAGAGGAGACTGGGTTTTGATCAGAAAGCACAAGAGAAAGTTCTGTCTAGAGCAATGGTGGAAAGGCCCCTACCAATTTATTCAGATCACAAATACATCTGTTAATTTAGCTTGAGTACCAACTGGGTGCATGCATCACATACCCAGAGAACAAAGGATCCTTATGAAGAAATAGTGTTCTATGAACCAGAACAGAGAACCCTGGTAAATGCACCACCACAAACTCAGGTCCAGAGAAGAAAGGCTTGTGGTCAGAGCCAGGAAGAAGAAAGGGGTGAAGAACAGCAGACCGATGAAGAAGTTCAATTGTCAGACATCTCACAAAGTGACATTGGAGCTCTTGAGTTAGGAGAAGAAGAAACAAGTAACTAAGTTCTAGTGACAGTTGGAATTCCCACAAAACAGCAAAACAGTCCAGAAGAAGGTAAGTGTTCTGGATTAAAGACAAGAAATGATATTTATGATGAGAAAGTCAAGTGTGTCAAGCGGCATAAGTGACACAGAAGAAGAAGATCAAGTACTCAGAAGATCTACAAGGGCTAGAGTACATTGTCAAATATATTCAGCACCTGAATGGACATACAATGTGAGTCAAGTCTTGAACATTGCAAGTTAAGATCTGCTTGATTGGAATAAAGAACTGCCCGAGCCTCCTTGAGAAATAAAAGAAAAATATGTTTTGCTAAAGAAAATATTGAGACTCATAGAGCAAAAATCAGACAAACCCACATTATGAACTGTGAAAATAATAAGAGACTGATAAAAATTTAAACAAAGAAGAGGGAGCAGTAGGAGAGTAGGGATAACATTTTAGAAGAACACGGAGTAGGGTTAAGGAACTCTATCGGAAGATTTGTAAAGAAAGCCTGAAGAAACCTTACTTGAAGAAAAAATTAACAGAAGTTCAACATATAAAAGAAGAAGACAATAGCTTTCCTGTAACATACATTTGCTGCAGAAGATCTGATTATAGAAAAATATGTGTGCCTTAAACATGAACAAATGCAAATGTTTTATAAAGATGTTATTTACACTTATAGTTTTGCTAGGAATAGCAATCTTATTAGTTATGCATTTTACACCAGAGTGAGAGAGAGCCATAGCTGAATCTAATACAACATCCATACTGAATACTAATGAAGATGAGTTAAAAGCGTCACTTGTATATTACATGAATGAAGATTACTCAACAAATGTTAATACCAGACTAATACAATAATACACTAGGGGCCACATGTAGGTAGTTTTTTGCAAGTCGCAAACAGCGGATTTCGCTGTTTGCGATGTGCAAAAAGCACATCGCGATGCACAAACCCAGTTTTGCGATTCGGTAACCTGGTTACCGAATCGCAAAACGGGTTTGAAACTCGCAATTAGGAAGGGGTGTCCCCTTCCTAATTGCGACTCGCAGTGCAATGTAGGATTGTTTTGTGACCGCGAACGCGGTCACAAACCAATCGCAGTTTGCACCCATTTCAAATGGGTGCTAACACATTCGCAAAAGGGAAGGGGTCCCCATGGGACCCCATTGTGAATGACACTGTCAAAATTTTTCAGAGCAGGCAGTGGTCCTATGGACCACTGCCTACTCTGAAAAAATGAAACAAAAATGTTTAATTTTTTGTTTTTGTAATGCATCTCGTTTTCCTTTAAGGAAAACGGGCTGCATTACAACAAAAAAAAACTGCTTTATTGAAAAGCAGTTGCAGACATGGTGGTCTGCTGTCTGCAGCAGGCTACCATCCCTGTGAGGGCCGCCATTTGCAAGGGGGTCGCAAGTTGCGACCCACCTCATGATTATTCATGAGGTGGGCATTTGCAACCCCCCTTGCGAATCGCAGATGGTGTCAGGGACACCATCCTACATTCGGATTTGTGACTCGCAAATTGCGAGTCACTCTGACTCGCAATTTGCGGGTCGCAAATCCGAAATTTCGTACATGTGGCCCTTGGTCTACTAAAGTAAAGGACTGTTATGTCTGTGCACACATGCCATCTTTAGCTAATGAAAATATATGCTATCACCACATTCCGCTTTCGTATGCTATTTCATGTAGTATATTCCTTAGTTTAGTGTATACCTTCTGTGAGAGTAGTACTGAAGGATGAGTAAATCATAAAGTTTTCAACTATAGTAGATAGACTAGCAACTAATACTTCTGGAGCTAATAGCATTAGATCTATGGTATTACAAAATCACTACGCTTCAAACATATTTTTAGCAGAAAACGGTGGATTCTGCAAGATGTTGAAGATAGAAAATTGTTGTAGGTATATACCTGACGAGAGTAAGAAGACAGTAGATTACGCAAAGAATAATTCTGATCTAAAGCTTGATCTAGAACCTTTAGAAACCACTTGCACAGTGCAAAGCTTCATAAAAAGGATTTATACCACAGGCAATTGATGGAAGACAGTAGGAAGAGGAATCCTTAAAACTATTTTAATTCCTGTATTAGCAGTGATAGCTTGCTTTCTTTCTACATCGGCAGTTTACAGGGCAACAAAAATGCTCCTAATAAAAAAGAAAGATAGAGAAATGAGCAAGAGAATGAAGAAATATTTAGAATTAAATAATTGTGTAAATGAAGAACATAAAAGTCAGAAAGGGGAAAAAGGATAGATTCTGAAGAAGATGAAAATGAACTTTGGCATACATTTGTGAATGATATTTTGTGATAGTTCCAACCCATCAGATGGGGGAAGTTGTTAGATATTTTAATAGAAATAAATCCCTAAATATATTAACCTCTACAAATGGATTATAGATCTAAGTAAGCATTGCCTATTAAACCATTAATTTTACTTTCTAAATCTGCACAGCACACTACTGACAGAAAATGCTAATGTTGGAAAATTCCTAATTGCTTTATCTCAGCTGAAATTACTCTTTCTGACCCCAGTCATGGTCATTCGCAAACCATTTCAAGAGGCAAATGTCCTATGCTAACAAAGAAGAATATTGCTTCCTTTATGTTTAAATGCTTAACCTGCTTTTGATATGCTCAACTAATCTTAACATGTGTTTCTTTATGTATAAACTTCTAGTGTGAAGATGTGTGAGAGTGGAAATGATGAATTGTGCTTAAAGTTAAAACTTACATAGCTTTTTCTCTCTTTCAAAAACTTGATGTGGATGGGAATGTAGTTAAATGTTGCAGTGTAGTTCAAAGTTTCGTTATATGTATCACATTTTTAGAATGTTCCAAGTCACATGGAAATCTCGCACATTGATTGAATGGAAGAAGAGTTTTATCTGTATAATTGTTCATTTTTGCAATGTTGTAAGATTGTGTGAAAAAGTTTCCCAGGAAAAGAGATAGTAAGAGGGACTCAATCGTTCATATGAGAACACTTGCTCCAGCCCCAGCTTAGCCATGCCAATTTGCATTTGTACTCAAAGACAACCGACAGCCTTAGTGGATAGACAGACTCTCAAATGCCTGTTCCTTTTTGCTATTTTATATTTTATTCTTTATTAACTCTCTGTCTCAGTCGATTTAATGTTGCTGAGTTTCTAGAACGTCCACATGAGTGAACTCTTTATGAGTTATTCAGTTAAATGTACTTTCCTTATTTAGAGAATTAGATTAGGGATCAGATTTTTAGGGGACACGTTTTATGCTATGTTCTGTCATTTGCACTTTTTTGAAAATAAAGGGATTTTATGAACTAATGATTAATAAATCTTCTAAACTCAATCTAAACTCTCCATATTGACACAAGAAGTTAAATGTGATTGAGAGATGTAATACTTAAGGCCCTCATTACAACCCTGGCGGTCGGTGATAAAGCGGCGGTAATACCACCAACAGGCTGGCGGACAAAAAAATGGGATCACGACCACAGCGGAAACTGCCAACATAGACAGCCACTTTAACACTCCGACCGCCAGGGCGTTAGCAAAAACACCGCAGCGCTCACCGCCAACAGACAGGCAGAAGACAATGTACCGTCCACCGTATTACAAGGCACTAATCCGCCAGATTTTCCAGAGCGGTACCAACGACATCAAAAGCATGGCGGAAACAGTACACTGAAGGGGAACCACTCACTTTTTGACACTCAATGAAGAACCAGGACGCCATGGAGCCCGAACTGCAGGTCCTCCCCATGCTGGTGTATCTGCTAATACACCAGGAATTTCAAACAAGGTGGCGGAGGCGACGACAACGGTGAGTAATGCACCTAGCACACAGGGGAGGGGGGAGGAAAAAGAGAGTGACACACACACACGCAACACTCAACACCCCCACCATACACACTAACAGATCCAACAACATTACAGATACACCCCGTAACCCCCTGGAAGAACGCAAGGATGCATATAAAGTTAACGATTGTAAACAACAGTTTATACAAATATTTACAATATGTACAGAGGGCCGTATACTGTCCATTGCAAATGTCCGTGGACAAGTGGCCCAAAAAATCATGGGCGAAGCCCACACTTGACTCCTGCCTCAAAATGGAGAGAACACTGCAGGGGCATCAGGTTGAAAAAACACGGGCACCTCAGGGGGAAGGTGAGGGGGGCATCTCAGCCGGAAGATGGTACTATGCCACTGCTCCTCGAGGGGGCAACATGCCCACAGCGATGTCCTGGGAAGTCCAAAGCCACAGTCTCTCAAGTCTCTCAAGTGGGTGGTTTGCCCACTGCTTGGACCTGGGGAGTGCAAAGTCACAGTCACTCAAGTCTCTCAAGTGGGTGGTTTGCCCACTGCTTGGTCCTGGGGAGTGCAAAGCCACAGTCTCTCAAGTCTCTCAAGTGGGTGGTTTGCCCACTGCTTGGTCCTGGGGAGTTCAAAGGTACAGTCTCTCAAGTGGGTGACATGTTCCACTGGTTCTGGAGGGGGCCTTGTGCCCAGTCTGCTTCATCCTGCCAAGGATTGGGTGATTGGATGCATCTCTCCACTGGTTCTGGAGGGGGCCTTGTGTTCAGTGATCCTGCACCTGGGGTGTGGCAGTTCACATTCCCTCACGTGGGTGTCTGAGGCACGAGATGTGCAGGGAACAAGTATCATGATACTCCATGGAGGCAGAGCCAGACTCCATCCTGCGGTGAAGCTGGTAGTGCCAGTGCTGGTGGTGGTGCCTCATATGGAGGGTGCAGGGTCCAGGACGTCCCCTGCAGCCTTGGACGGATGCCCACTGGGGATGCTGCTGATGTCCGATGTAGTGCCACCTGCTGGGCATGTGGCGGTGCATATGGCGGTGCAGGTGGCGGTGACTGCGGCGGTGTCTGTGGCGGAGATGCTGCCAGTGCTGCCGTGGTGCAGGTGCTAGTAATAGTGGAGGGAGACACCAGGCCGTCTCCAGCAGCCTTGGACGGCTGTCCACTGGTGATGATGCTGGTGACTGTTGTGGCAGCGGGGTGCAGGTGGCAGTGCAGATGGCGATGCAGATGGCAGTGCAGGTGGCGGTCGCTGCGGCGGTGCTTACCGTAGTACAGGTTGCTGGTCTGTCAGGACAAATGGTGGTCACCAGTCCCTCACCTGGAGGCTCCGAGCCCTGAAGTGCCATGCCTTTGCTTTTTTTTTCCCTTCCCCACCTTGGTAGACGCTGCTGGGACATTGGCACTGTCCTCTTTTTTTTTGGATGCGGCCTAGCTGGGTGGGTCATGCATCTTGTCAGTGCTGCATGCTGGCCCCTTCTTAACCTTGGCAGGTGGTGGAATCGGTTGGTCTTTTGCATTGGTAGGTGGCACACTGCCAGCCCTGACGGGTGCCCCCTTAGATCCTCTCGGACTGCAGGGACCACAGCGGACACCGACTTGGTGGTTGAAGTGCTGACCTGGGATCTAGACATCCTGGCTCTAGGGGAAGGACGGGAGGGGGTAGGCGTAGGGAAGAGGTCAATGTTAGCCAGGAAACGTTTTTTAGACACACTGGGACGGGAAGATGGAGGGGTTGTGGGAGTGGATAAAGAGGTAGTGGTTGTAGGAGGTGTACGTCTGCTGAGTTTGGGTGAAGGTGCATGGGCTGGAGGCTGTTGTGAGGTGGATGGCTGTTGAGAGGGTCTGTGCCTGCGTTTGTGTACTTTAGGAGGAGGGCTCACATACACACTGGGAGAGGACACAGGGGACGTGTGCATGGTTGTGGGGGTGGTGTTTGCTCGTGAGGGGTGTATTGTGATGGGCGTGCTGGTGATAAAGGCAGTGGCTGATGATGTAGTGCATGTAGGTGTGAATGGAGATGCTACTGGGAGGGAGGTGGACATAGAGGAGGAGTGGGACACAGTGTAGGAAGTGGATGTTGGTATGTGTGCCTGGGTATGGGGCTTGTGTGAGTGCCTGTGTGATGATGTGTGGTGCTTTTTTCCTGAGCCACTTTTGTGTGTTGATGTGTGTGCATGCTGGTCTGAAGGTGCGCTTGGGATAGGGTGAGGTAGAGGGGATTGGGTCGGGGTAGTGGAAGTTGGAGGGGGAAGGCTGGACACAGGGATAATGGCTGCCATCAGTGCTGAGGCCAGAGCCTGAAATGCTCTCTGTTAGGCTGCCACACCAGAATGAATACCCTCCAGGTATGCATTTGTTTGCTGCAAATGTCTCTCGACACCCTGGATGGCATTCAGAATGGTTCACTACCCAACAGTGAGGGATCTCAGGAGGTCAATAGCCTCCTCACTGAGGGTAGCAGGGCTGACTGGGGCAGGGCCTGAGGTGCCTGGAGCGAAGGAGATGCCCACCCTCCTGGGTGAGCGGGCACGGGAAACACACTGAGGGGCTGCTGGGAGGGTGGTGCTGGTAGGAGGGTGGCGGCTGTACCTGTTGTTGGTGTTGGCACAGAGGTGTCCTCCACTGCCCTCCACTGCCAGGGAGATGCCATCAGAGGAGGAATCGCTGTCACTGGTCTGACCTCCTGTCCCCATCGTAGAGCTCGTTCTCCGTCCCACTGGTGCCTTCACCCTCAGTGGATTCGCCCTCATGGGCCATGTGGGATGCAGCTCCCTCCATTGCCAGTGCCTCTGCTCCTCCGCCAGATGATACTAATGCACACCAGGACAGGGTGACAAAACAAGAAGGGGGGGAGAGACAGAAGATACACTTGGTCAATGCCAGCAACACCACTGCCGTTGGCGTACACAACACACACACTGAGCTGCCCTATGCACTAGGCCATGCCCAAGTGCGTACCTCACCAGCCCATGGGGTACAATGCCTAACGCCAGCATCTGCACACCTGACACCCACAGGACCCTGCCCAGTAGTAGGGAAGAGAAGGGAGAGACAACTGGTTGACAGAACGGAGTACGTTTTTTTAAAATGTGGTCAATGTGGGGTCTGCAAATGGGCTTGGCATGGAATAAAGGAATTTATGGATCATGATGGTCACCAATTTAAGATAAAATCAAATATTTCGTATGGGACGGCATTTGTGGTCTATATCATATTATGCAAATGTGAACGCATGTATGTGGGAAGCACGATTTGTCCTTTGAAAGTTAGAATTGGGGAACATCTGAGGGCTATAAAACAAGAGGATGAGAGGTACCCTATTGTACAACATTTGAAATCATGTGAGACTCAAAATATGAATTGAAATATAAAATTTTATGGTATAGAACATATAGGTGTGGACCCCAGAGGGGGCAATAGAGAGCTTTATTTAAGGAAAAGGGAGTCTTTGTGGATAATGAAATTACGGGCAGTGGAAAAGGGTCTTAACACTGACTCGGAACTTGAATATTTTTTGGGAACACAATGAGATCGTGCTTAATCGGATAAGTGTAAAATCAGGTAAACTTGAAGAGTTAATATTTATTTGTAATGGAATGACAATGCTATTATAAGTGTATTCATGCAACATATGTATGATTGATTAATTGTATAGAGTACATTATAGCTATTTTGTATAATAGAGGTTTGCAGTCTATGTACCAACAATGAATTGACCATAGGAAGTTGGTATGCTTGCATATACGTGTGAGGATCCTGAGGAGACATGATTTTTATATTTAAACAAACTAGACTTACATTATGGGTAAATGCCATATAATAATCATGACCGCGACACATAGATACTATGATGACTGACTTAAATATTGGGACAATTTTTTGGAATATTACCCAGTCGCATTTTAATAATCCAACAATACATAATAAATAAAAAGACAATATAGAAAAAAGAACAACAAAGATCCCATAAGCACAATCAATCCGTCTTTAATATGGCGAAAGGCAGCGAAGAACAGCCAACACGTGTTTCGTCGTGGGGAGTATACTCCCTTTGACTTTTTCAAGGCTATAAAACATAACAAAAAGCAACATTTACCATTGAAAACAAAATAATTACAAGAAAGAACATCCATATATATGGTACAGACAACTGAAAATAGGTATCTCCCAAATCTCAATGGTATCCAAAATTTATATCAATAGCAGTTATATATACACCACTTTGTAATTACTTATATCTTATATGTACAAATTGATAATTAAACCTCACATCCGAAAAGTGAAAGTGATCAACCACAACACAAAAGTGCGAATGACTACAAAATGGTGAATATCAATGAGTAGTTGTCAATATTAACAGATGACTATCACCAGCAACCAAATAATGTGTGTATCCCCATATCATCACCTAAAATCAAACAATTCAAGAAAACATACCTCGCTGACATACTCAAAATTGATTCAAATACACCAACCAATAGGCGTTTAGAAGAACACTGTTGTACAAAAAAGATGTAATTAGTACCAAACTTACCATATAAAAAGTTAATCGAAATAGAAAACAAAATAGGATTATATGTGCACCACCAAAGACCCAAAGTGCAATATATTCAAATCACCTACCCGTACGTCGCAAACTACTGTAATCAAAACATAATGGCCCGCAAATATATTCAAAACCTGAAATAAACCTGAAATAATCAAATAAAGCACTCAAATCACCACCACTACAGACAAAACGGGGTTTAATTGCAATACTAATGCCCCTCTCAAACTCACCCACATAAGTTTTTCAAAGACCAGGAGTCCGAATATTCGGTTCCGCGTTTGCCCGATAAGCGTTTACCGCTGCCGCCATTGGTAAACGCTATTAAAACAAGCTGGTACGCGCATGTGAATCACAGCGCGACCACAGATCAGCACTACTGCTGACCTACGGCAGTGCACGGGCGCCATCTTAGAGTAAGACGCTTATATATTAACAAATGTTATAATGCGTTACCACAATGACAATAGACAACATATTGTCCATATACAGCACAGAGAAAATTCTAATTAATGTGAGATACTATAAACGAACAGCAATTAACCATGAAATTTAGACAAAGCGGTAACAATAATTGAAATACATAATTTTATAGTAACAAAAATAGCTAATCAGAAAGGCTGTATCCATCACCCTGCAGTCAAACGCACATCCGCGTCATAGTGACCACCTCTCAATTCAGGATGCGAGGTATTACAATCTAATAGACTACATAATGAAGAAAATAATACAGTTTATAACAAAGACACGTTGGGAATAGCATCTTATACAAATGTAAATAAAATGCACGATATCATAAATATGTATAACTATATACTGCAAATATTTGAAAATATAACCCATATTCCATAGTTCAATAATTAGTAATAATACAACACAACTGTTTATGTATTTGATTAGATGCCTAATCCAAGAAATACTCCATTTCGTAGTTCGAATTGAGTCCTGTTTCCACCGCTCTAAGTTTAAGAATCCATAGGCATTCCCTCTTTCTTAATTGTAACTCTCTATTTCCACCACGAGAGTTTGCATATACCAAATCAAAACCAAAGAATTCAAAGTTCTGTACTTTAGTCTGTCTAGAACACTGACTCATATGTGTAACAATAGGATAGCGTTCATCAAGGTGTTTCAAAGCCCTATAATGTTCACTAATTCTCACTTTCAAGGGTCTAATTGTACTACCAATATAGTATAGACCACATTTACAAATAATCATGTAAATCACGAAACAACTATCACATGTTATGTGGGTGTTAATTTGAAATTTCTCACCCGTCATACTTTCAAACGATGAGATCCCCGATCTGCTCAACCTGCACATTCCACATCGACCACACTTAAAGAAACCCTTACTGTGGATTGAGAGCCAATTCTCTTGTTGCAATCTTGTAGGATAGCTCGGACACAAAATATTTTTAAGGGTTCTACCCCTACGGTAAGTGAACATTGGTGATTCAGATAGTGAACCCTTCAGAGTAGTATCAGCCCGTAATATATGCCAATATTTCTTCATACTGTTACGCAGGGCTGATGAAGCCGGGGTATAATCGACTATACATCTTATTTTGTTATCGGATACTTTATCCCTATTTCTCAAAGTGTCAGTCCGGGATAAACGACCGACTCTATTGCGTGCTTTGGTCACAGTATCTGTAGGGTAACCCCGAAGCTCAAATCTAGAAGACATATCCTGAATAGTATTGATAAAGTCGATATCAATACTGCAATTCCTTCTGGCACGTACCATTTCACCATAGGGAATGGAATGAATTTGGTGTTTCGGATGTGCACTACTGGCGTGCAGAATGGAATTTCAGGCTGTACTTTTTCTAAACAAACGACTTTCAATCTTGTTGTTGCGGATGAAAAGTTCAACATCCAAAAAGGATATACAGGTTTCACTACAATCCCATGTGAACTTTATATTAAATTGGTTCGAGTTAAGGAAATTCACAAACTCATTCAATAGGATGAGGTCCCCCGTCCATATCATAAGACAGTCATCTATATATCGACCCCAAAAAAGAATACTAGAGTTCCAGGTCTTTGCTTCAGGCCCCCATATCCATTTCTGTTCGAGGTAACCCATAAACAGATTCGCATAAGATGGTGAGAAGCGGGATCCCATTGCAACACCCCTTTTTTGTCGAAACCATTTACTCTTAAAGAGAAAAAAATTGTTGTCCAGAATTAACCTAATCATATCTAAAATCATCGAAGTGTGTTGGTATAGACTAGCTGATTGATTATGTAAAAAGTGACGTATCGCTATCATACCCAAATCGTGCTCGATACTAGTATACAGTGAAGTCACATCCAAAGTTACTAACTTCATGCCCTGTTCCCAAGTAATGTCACCAAGTATACCTAAGATGTGTTTGGTATCCTTTATATAGGAAGGAAGATTGATGACAAAAGGCTGTAGAAAAATGTCTACATACTCTGATAGTTTTTCAGTCGGGCCACCCATTCCAGATACAATGGGTCTGCCAGGAGGCGAGCGAGAGTCTTTATGAATTTTAGGCAGCGTGTAAATACAGGGATATCTGGGTCTGAAAACCCGTAAGTACATATATTCATCCTCCTTGAGCAATCTTTGATCAAAACAAAGTTTCAAATAATTGTTAATTTTATTAGAGAGAGCAGGTATAGGGTTATTCTCAATCTGCTCATAGCATTCAGAATCGCTGAGCTGTCTAATGATTTCAGATTCATAATCTGCAATATTCATAACCACAATATTGCCGCCCTTATCGGCCTCCCTAATTATAATGTCCTTATTGGTGCGTAAACTTTTAAGGCATTCAAGTTCACCAGCCGACAAATTATTATGACAATTGTAATAGTAAGACTTATTCCTTTTTTCCGCTATAAGAAGATCCTGCCACACTAGTTTGAAAAAAGTATCCACACAATTACCACCACTAAGGACAGGCGTCCATCTAGATTTGGATTTCAAACCACTCACCACAGTATCAGGCATTATGTCCAAGTCATCCAAAATATTGGAAACTATAGATGGATCCTGTTCAAAGTCTGTAATAGAGAGCAGTACAGCTGTATCCTGTATGTCCCGAATGGAAAGAGGGTAATAATCTTTAGTACAAGAAGAAAGGATATCCCTGTTGGAAGTGCTACTAGACATACCGAAATGTTTCCTAAGTTTAAGTCTCCTCACATATTTAAAAAAATCTATTTTGGTCCTTTGAAAATCCCCTGGACTAAATGGGCAAAAACCAAGCCCCTTAGTGAGTAATGTATTGGCCTGTTCAGATAATTCTACATCTGATAGGTTGACAATACTAATTGTCTTCTTCTCCATATTACTCATTTGCGCCTGTTCCATGATCTGGTTTGGACCCCTACTCTTGTTTCTTTGGGTCCCTCCTCTCTTACTTCTCCTTGTTTTCCGGGGTCTTCTATACGTCTGTTTACTTCTCTCTGTCCTTGTCTTATTATTTGTACTTCGGCTAAAAAAGATGATGGTCCCTGTTCACTTGATATATTCTGATCTGAGACACTAGACACGTCACTGGATTCACTGCTGGTAGCTGAAATACTGTTAAGTGATGACTGAGCACTTATTCGTAGGGACTGTTGACTCTGTATATCTTGAATTAAATGATCATATCTCCGAGAAAATGTAAAGACTCTCCCTCTACTGTAGTCAAGCTCGTCCCGCTTCAGTTTGCGGGATTTTCTCCTCGTAACATCCAACTGATGTTGGTTCACAATTTCATTTAAAATCGCATAGTTTTTAGAGGTTGCCTCTTCCAAATTCATAGCCTTAATCTCAGTTTCTAAGCATTCAATATCTCTTTGTAGTTGGTTCACTTTTCTTTCCGAGTTCTCAATTAGAATATTCATGAGTCTCATCGAACTGGAAATTAGCTCTTGTTCCCAACTGTCCAAAAGATCTGAGTCTAAGTCATCAAATGTGGGAAATAAATGAGACCTCAAACCCCTGGGTATTCTATTAAGTTTGATATAGTGTTTGAGCGTAGCCCCATCCCACCACTTAGATACCTCCTGCTTTTTTAATCTCTCTAATTTGATAAATTTTGCCCTTAATCCTATTTCTTTAGATATACCACACGCAGCATTAGACATAAGCGTAATATTGGTAGATCCAGGTTCTCCAAATAAATTAGCTGCTAGTTTCATACGATCCATATTTGTCATGTATGTGTAAAAATTTGAGTTAAGGTGTAAGGAGCTGCTACCCCTAATCAAAAAGCAATCAACAAAATGGGAAGAACAATTAAGGGGAAAAGAAAGCGCTCCCAACTGTCCCCTATAGTGTAAACTTAGGTGCTCCCGGCCCTAGAGGATTCTTCCCTTCCTCCAAAATCTGTGAAGACACAGCTATAACAAAATTGTAAGAGAAAGGACCTAGGCACACTATAACAATAAACTAACCATTACATTTTTAGAAATACACAATCCAACAATACATAATAAATAAAAAGACAATATAGAAAAAAGAACAACAAAGATCCCATAAGCACAATCAATCCGTCTTTAATATGGCGAAAGGCAGCGAAGAACAGCCAACACGTGTTTCGTCGTGGGGAGTATACTCCCTTTGACTTTTTCAAGGCTATAAAACATAACAAAAAGCAACATTTACCATTGAAAACAAAATAATTACAAGAAAGAACATCCATATATATGGTACAGACAACTGAAAATAGGTATCTCCCAAATCTCAATGGTATCCAAAATTTATATCAATAGCAGTTATATATACACCACTTTGTAATTAGTTATATCTTATATGTACAAATTGATAATTAAACCTCACATCCGAAAAGTGAAAGTGATCAACCACAACACAAAAGTGCGAATGACTACAAAATGGTGAATATCAATGAGTAGTTGTCAATATTAACAAATGACTATCACCAGCAACCAAATAATGTGTGTATCCCCATATCATCACCTAAAATCAAACAATTCAAGAAAACATACCTCGCTGACATACTCAAAATTGATTCAAATACACCAACCAATAGGCGTTTAGAAGAACACTGTTGTACAAAAAAGATGTAATTAGTACCAAATTTACCATATAAAAAGTTAATCGAAATAGAAAACAAAATAGGATTATATGTGCACCACCAAAGACCCAAAGTGCAATATATTCAAATCACCTACCCGTACGTCGCAAACTACTGTAATCAAAACATATGGCCCGCAAATATATTCAAAACCTGAAATAAACCTGAAATAATCAAATAAAGCACTCAAATCACCACCACTACAGACAAAACGGGGTTTAATTGCAATACTAATGCCCCTCTCAAACTCACCCACATAAGTTTTTCAAAGACCAGGAGTCCGAATATTCGGTTCCGCGTTTGCCCGATAAGCGTTTACCGCTGCCGCCATTGGTAAACGCTATTAAAACAAGCTGGTACGCGCATGTGAATCACAGCGCGACCACAGATCAGCACTACTGCTGACCTACGGCAGTGCACGGGCGCCATCTTAGAGTAAGACGCTTATATATTAACAAAAGTTATAATGCGTTACCACAATGACAATAGACAACATATTGTCCATATAAAGCACAGAGAAAATTCTAATTAATGTGAGATACTATAAACGAACAGCAATTAACCATGAAATTTAGACAAAGCGGTAACAATAATTGAAATACATAATTTTATAGTAACAAAAATAGCTAATCAGAAAGGCTGTATCCATCACCCTGCAGTCAAACGCACGTCCGCGTCATAGTGACCACCTTTTAATTCAGGATGCGAGGTATTACAATCTAATAGACTACATAATGAAGAAAATAATACAGTTTATAACAAAGACACGTTGGGAATAGCATCTTATACAAATGTAAATAAAATGCACGATATCATAAATATGTATAACTATATACTGCAAATATTTGAAAATATAACCCATATTCCATAGTTCAATAATTAGTAATAATACAACACAACAGTTTATGTATTTGATTAGATGCCTAATCCAAGAAATACTCCATTTCGTAGTTCGAATTGAGTCCTGTTTCCACCGCTCTAAGTTTAAGAATCCATAGGCATTCCCTCTTTCTTAATTGTAACTCTCTATTTCCACCACAAGAGTTTGCATATACCAAATCAAAACCAAAGAATTCAAAGTTCTGTACTTTAGTCTGTCTAGAACACTGACTCATATGTGTAACAATAGGATAGCGTTCATCAAGGTGTTTCAAAGCCCTATAATGTTCACTAATTCTCACTTTCAAGGGTCTAATTGTACTACCAATATAGTATAGACCACATTTACAAATAATCATGTAAATCACGAAACAACTATTACATGTTATGTGGGTGTTAATTTGAAATTTCTCACCCGTCATACTTTCAAACGATGAGATCCCCGATCTGCTCAACCTGCACATTCCACATCGACCACACTTAAAGAAACCCTTACTGTGGATTGAGAGCCAATTCTCTTGTTGCAATCTTGTAGGATAGCTCGGACACAAAATATTTTTAAGGGTTCTACCCCTACGGTAAGTGAACATTGGTGATTCAGATAGTGAACCCTTCAGAGTAGTATCAGCCCGTAATATATGCCAATATTTCTTCATACTGTTACGCAGGGCTGATGAAGCCGGGGTATAATCGACTATACATCTTATTTTGTTATCGGATACTTTATCCCTATTTCTCAAAGTGTCAGTCCGGGATAAACGACCGACTCTATTGCGTGCTTTGGTCACAGTATCTGTAGGGTAACCCCGAAGCTCAAATCTAGAAGACATATCTTGAATAGTATTGATAAAGTCAATATCAATACTGCAATTCCTTCTGGCACGTACCATTTCACCATAGGGAATGGAATGAATTTGGTGTTTCGGATGTGCACTACTGGCGTGCAGAATGGAATTGCAGGCTGTACTTTTTCTAAACAAACGACTTTCAATCTTGTTGTTGCGGATGAAAAGTTCAACATCCAAAAAGGATATACAGGTTTCACTACAATCCCATGTGAACTTTATATTAAATTGGTTCGAGTTAAGGAAATTCACAAACTCATTCAATAGGATGAGGTCCCCCGTCCATATCATAAGACAGTCATCTATATATCGACCCCAAAAAAGAATACTAGAGTTCCAGGTCTTTGCTTCAGGCCCCCATATCCATTTCTGTTCGAGGTAACCCATAAACAGATTCGCATAAGATGGTGAGAAGCGGGATCCCATTGCAACACCCCTTTTTTGTCGAAACCATTTACTCTTAAAGAGAAAAAAATTGTTGGCCAGAATTAACCTAATCATATCTAAAATCATCGAAGTGTGTTGGTATAGACTAGCTGATTGATTATGTAAAAAGTGATGTATCGCTATCATACCCAAATCGTGCTCGATACTAGTATACAGTGAAGTCACATCCAAAGTTACTAACTTCATGCCCTGTTCCCAAGTAATGTCACCAAGTATACCTAAGATGTGTTTGGTATCCTTTATATAGGAAGGAAGATTGATGACAAAAGGCTGTAGAAAAATGTCTACATACTCTGATAGTTTTTCAGTCGGGCCACCCATTCCAGATACAATGGGTCTGCCAGGAGGCGAGCGAGAGTCTTTATGAATTTTAGGCAGCGTGTAAATACAGGGATATCTGGGTCTGAAAACCCGTAAGTACATATATTCATCCTCCTTGAGCAATCTTTGATCAAAACAAGGTTTCAAATAATTGTTAATTTTATTAGAGAGAGCAGGTATAGGGTTATTCTCAATCTGCTCATAGCATTCAGAATAGCTGAGCTGTCTAATGATTTCAGATTCATAATCTGCAATATTCATAACCACAATATTGCCGCCCTTATCGGCCTCCCTAATTATAATGTCCTTATTGGTGCGTAAACTTTTAAGGCATTCAAGTTCACCAGCCGACAAATTATTATGACAATTGTAATAGTAAGACTTATTCCTTTTTTCCGCTATAAGAAGATCCTGCCACACTAGTTTGAAAAAAGTATCCACACAATTACCACCACTAAGGACAGGCGTCCATCTAGATTTGGATTTCAAACCACTCGCCACAGTATCAGGCATTATGTCCAAGTCATCCAAAATATTGGAAACTATAGATGGATCCTGTTCAAAGTCTGTAATAGAGAGCAGTACAGCTGTATCCTGTATGTCCCGAATGGAAAGAGGGTAATAATCTTTAGTACAAGAAGAAAGGATATCCCTGTTGGAAGTGCTACTAGACATACCGAAATGTTTCCTAAGTTTAAGTCTCCTCACATATTTAAAAAAATCTATTTTGGTCCTTTGAAAATCCCCTGGACTAAAAGTTTACGCACCAATAAGGACATTATAATTAGGGAGGCCGATAAGGGCGGCAATATTGTGGTTATGAATATTGCAGATTATGAATCTGAAATCATTAGACAGCTCAGCGATTCTGAATGCTATGAGCAGATTGAGAATAACCCTATACCTGCTCTCTCTAATAAAATTAACAATTATTTGAAACTTTGTTTTGATCAAAGATTGCTCAAGGAGGATGAATATATGTACTTACGGGTTTTCAGACCCAGATATCCCTGTATTTACACGCTGCCTAAAATTCATAAAGACTCTTGCTCGCCTCCTGGCAGACCCATTGTATCTGGAATGGGTGGCCCGACTGAAAAACTATCAGAGTATGTAGACATTTTTCTACAGCCTTTTGTCATCAATCTTCCTTCCTATATAAAGGATACCAAACACTTCTTAGGTATACTTGGTGACATTACTTGGGAACAGGGCATGAAGTTAGTAACTTTGGATGTGACTTCACTGTATACTAGTATCGAGCACGATTTGGGTATGATAGCGATACGTCACTTTTTACATAATCAATCAGCTAGTCTATACCAACACACTTCGATGATTTTAGATATGATTAGGTTAATTCTGGACAACAATTTTTTTCTCTTTAAGAGTAAATGGTTTCGACAAAAAAGGGGTGTTGCAATGGGATCCCGCTTCTCACCATCTTATGCGAATCTGTTTATTGGTTAACTCGAACAGAAATGGATATGGGAGCCTGAAGCAAAGACCTGGAACTCTAGTATTCTTTTTTGGGGTCGATATATAGATGACTGTCTTATGATATGGACGGGGGACCTCATCCTATTGAATGAGTTTGTGAATTTCCTTAACTCGAACCAATTTAATATAAAGTTCACATGGGATTGTAGTGAAACCTGTATATCCTTTTTGGATGTTGAACTTTTCATCCGCAACAACAAGATTGAAAGTCGTTTGTTTAGAAAAAGTACAGCCTGCAATTCCATTCTGCACGCCAGTAGTGCACATCCGAAACACCAAATTCATTCCATTCCCTATGGTGAAATGGTACGTGCCAGAAGGAATTGCAGTATTGATATCGACTTTATCAATACTATTCAAGATATGTCTTCTAGATTTGAGCTTCGGGGTTACCCTACAGATACTGTGACCAAAGCACGCAATAGAGTCGGTCGTTTATCCCGGACTGACACTTTGAGAAATAGGGATAAAGTATCCGATAACAAAATAAGATGTATAGTCGATTATACCCCGGCTTCATCAGCCCTGCGTAACAGTATGAAGAAATATTGGCATATATTACGGGCTGATACTACTCTGAAGGGTTCACTATCTGAATCACCAATGTTCACTTACCGTAGGGGTAGAACCCTTAAAAATATTTTGTGTCCGAGCTATCCTACAAGATTGCAACAAGAGAATTGGCTCTCAATCCACAGTAAGGGTTTCTTTAAGTGTGGTCGATGTGGAATGTGCAGGTTGAGCAGATCGGGGATCTCATCGTTTGAAAGTATGACGGGTGAGAAATTTGAAATTAACACCCACATAACATGTGATAGTTGTTTCGTGATTTACATGATTATTTGTAAATGTGGTCTATACTATATTGGTAGTACAATTAGACCCTTGAAAGTGAGAATTAGTGAACATTATAGGGCTTTGAAACACCTTGATGAACGCTATCCTATTGTTACACATATGAGTCAGTGTTCTAGACAGACTAAAGTACAGAACTTTGAATTCTTTGGTTTTGATTAGGTATATGCAAACTCTCGTGGTGGAAATAGAGAGTTACAATTAAGAAAGAGGGAATGCCTATGGATTCTTAAACTTAGAGCGGTGGAAACAGGACTCAATTCGAACTACGAAATGGAGTATTTCTTGGATTAGGCATCTAATCAAATACATAAACTGTTGTGTTGTATTATTACTAATTATTGAACTATGGAATATGGGTTATATTTTCAAATATTTGCAGTATATAGTTATACATATTTATGATATCGTGCATTTTATTTACATTTGTATAAGATGCTATTCCCAACGTGTCTTTGTTATAAACTGTATTATTTTCTTCATTATGTAGTCTATTAGATTGTAATACCTCGCATCCTGAATGGAGAGGTGGTCACTATGACGCGGACGTGCGTTTGACTGCAGGGTGATGGATACAGCCTTTCTGATTAGCTATTTTTGTTACTATAAAATTATGTATTTCAATTATTGTTACCGCTTTGTCTAAATTTCATGGTTAATTGCTGTTCGTTTATAGTATCTCACATTAATTAGAATTTTCTCTGTGCTGTATATGGACAATATGTTGTCTATTGTCATTGTGGTAACGCATTATAACATTTGTTAATATATAAGCGTCTTACTCTAAGATGGCGCCCGTGCACTGCCGTAGGTCAGCAGTAGTGCTGATCTGTGGTCGCGCTGTGATTCACATGCGCGTACCAGCTTGTTTTAATAGCGTTTACCAATGGCGGCAGCGGTAAACGCTTATCGGGCAAACGCGGAACCGAATATTCGGACTCCTGGTCTTTGAAAAACTTATGTGGGTGATGAGAGGGGCATTAGTATTGCAATTAAACCCCGTTTTGTCTGTAGTGGTGGTGATTTGAGTGCTTTATTTGATTATTTCAGGTTTATTTCAGGTTTTGAATATATTTGCGGGCCATATGTTTTGATTACAGTAGTTTGCGACGTACGGGTAGGTGATTTGAATATATTGCACTTTGGGTCTTTGGTGGTGCACATATAATCCTATTTTGTTTTCTATTTCGATTAACTTTTTATATGGTAAGTTTGGTACTAATTACATCTTTTTTGTACAACAGTGTTCTTCTAAACGCCTATTGGTTGGTGTATTTGAATCAATTTTGAGTATGTCAGCGAGGTATGTTTTCTTGAATTGTTTGATTTTAGGTGATGATATGGGGATACACACATTATTTGGTTGCTGGTGATAGTCATTTGTTAATATTGACAACTACTCATTGATATTCACCATTTTGTAGTCATTCGCACTTTTGTGTTGTGGTTGATCACTTTCACTTTTCGGATGTGAGGTTTAATTATCAATTTGTACATATAAGATATAACTAATTACAAAGTGGTGTATATATAACTGCTATTGATATAAATTTTGGATACCATTGAGATTTGGGAGATACCTATTTTCAGTTGTCTGTACCATATATATGGATGTTCTTTCTTGTAATTATTTTGTTTTCAATGGTAAATGTTGCTTTTTGTTATGTTTTATAGCCTTGAAAAAGTCAAAGGGAGTATACTCCCCACGACGAAACACGTGTTGGCTGTTCTTCGCTGCCTTTCGCCATATTAAAGACGGATTGATTGTGCTTATGGGATCTTTGTTGTTCTTTTTTCTATATTGTCTTTTTATTTATTATGTATTGTTGGATTGTGTATTTCTAAAAATGTAATGGTTAGTTTATTGTTTTAGTGTGCCTAGGTCCTTTCTCTTACAATTTTGTTATAGCTGTGTCTTCACAGATTTTGGAGGAAGGGAAGAATCCTCTAGGGCCGGGAGCACCTAAGTTTACACTATAGGGGACAGTTGGGAGCGCTTTCTTTTCCCCTTAATTGTTCTTCCCATTTTGTTGATTGCTTTTTGATTAGGGGTAGCAGCTCCTTACACCTTAACTCAAATTTTTACACATACATGACAAATATGGATCGTATGAAACTAGCAGCTAATTTATTTGGAGAACCTGGATCTACCAATATTACGCTTATGTCTAATGCTGCGTGTGGTATATCTAAAGAAATAGGATTAAGAGCAAAATTTATCAAATTAGAGAGATTAAAAAAGCAGGAGGTATCTAAGTGGTGGGATGGGGCTACGCTCAAACACTATATCAAACTTAATAAAATACCCAGGGGTTTGAGGTCTCATTTATTTCCCACATTTGATGACTTAGACTCAGATCTTTTGGACAGTTGGGAACAAGAGCTAATTTCCAGTTCGATGAGACTCATGAATATTCTAATTGAGAACTCGGAAAGAAAAGTGAACCAACTACAGAGAGATATTGAATGCTTAGAAACTGAGATTAAGGCTATGAATTTGGAAGAGGCAACCTCTAAAAACTATGCGATTTTAAATGAAATTGTGAACCAACATCAGTTGGATGTTACGAGGAGAAAATCCCGCAAACTGAAGCGGGACGAGCTTGACTACAGTAGAGGGAGAGTCTTTACATTTTCTCGGAGATATGATCATTTAATTCAAGATATACAGAGTCAACAGTCCCTACGAATAAGTGCTCAGTCATCACTTAACAGTATTTCAGCTACCAGCAGTGAATCCAGTGACGTGTCTAGTGTCTCAGATCAGAATATATCAAGTGAACAGGGACCATCATCTTTTTTAGCCGAAGTACAAAGAATAAGACAAGGACAGAGAGAAGTAAACAGACGTATAGAAGACCCCGGAAAACAAGGAGAAGTAAGAGAGGAGGGACCCAAAGAAACAAGAGTAGGGGTCCAAACCAGATCATGGAACAGGCGCAAATGAGTAATATGGAGAAGAAGACAATTAGTATTGTCAACCTATCAGATGTAGAATTATCTGAACAGGCCAATACATTACTCACTAAGGGGCTTGGTTTTTGCCCATTTAGTCCAGGGGATTTTCAAAGGACCAAAATAGATTTTTTTAAATATGTGAGGAGACTTAAACTTAGGAAACATTTCGGTATGTCTAGTAGCACTTCCAACAGGGATATCCTTTCTTCTTGTACTAAAGATTATTACCCTCTTTCCATTCGGGACATACAGGATACAGCTGTACTGCTCTCTATTACAGACTTTGAACAGGATCCATCTATAGTTTCCAATATTTTGGATGACTTGGACATAATGCCTGATACTGTGGCAAGTGGTTTGAAATCCAAATCTAGATGGACGCCTGTCCTTAGTGGTGGTAATTGTGTGGATACTTTTTTCAAACTAGTGTGGCAGGATCTTCTTAAAGCGGAAAAAAGGAATAAGTCTTACTATTACAATTGTCATAATAATTTGTCGGCTGGTGAACTTGAATGCCTTAAAAGTTTACGCACCAATAAGGACATTATAATTAGGGAGGCCGATAAGGGCGGCAATATTGTGGTTATGAATATTGCAGATTATGAATCTGAAATCATTAGACAGCTCAGCGATTCTGAATGCTATGAGCAGATTGAGAATAACCCTATACCTGCTCTCTCTAATAAAATTAACAATTATTTGAAACTTTGTTTTGATCAAAGATTGCTCAAGGAGGATGAATATATGTACTTACGGGTTTTCAGACCCAGATATCCCTGTATTTACACGCTGCCTAAAATTCATAAAGACTCTCGCTCGCCTCCTGGCAGACCCATTGTATCTGGAATGGGTGGCCCGACTGAAAAACTATCAGAGTATGTAGACATTTTTCTACAGCCTTTTGTCATCAATCTTCCTTCCTATATAAAGGATACCAAACACATCTTAGGTATACTTGGTGACATTACTTGGGAACAGGGCATGAAGTTAGTAACTTTGGATGTGACTTCACTGTATACTAGTATCGAGCACGATTTGGGTATGATAGCGATACGTCACTTTTTACATAATCAATCAGCTAGTCTATACCAACACACTTCGATGATTTTAGATATGATTAGGTTAATTCTGGACAACAATTTTTTTCTCTTTAAGAGTAAATGGTTTCGACAAAAAAGGGGTGTTGCAATGGGATCCCGCTTCTCACCATCTTATGCGAATCTGTTTATGGGTTACCTCGAACAGAAATGGATATGGGGGCCTGAAGCAAAGACCTGGAACACTAGTATTCTTTTTTGGGGTCGATATATAGATGACTTTCTTATGATATGGACGGGGGACCTCATCCTATTGAATGAGTTTGTGAATTTCCTTAACTCGAACCAATTTAATATAAAGTTCACATGGGATTGTAGTGAAACCTGTATATCCTTTTTGGATGTTGAACTTTTCATCCGCAACAACAAGATTGAAAGTCGTTTGTTTAGAAAAAGTACAGCCTGCAATTCCATTCTGCACGCCAGTAGTGCACATCCGAAACAACAAATTCATTCCATTCCCTATGGTGAAATGGTACGTGCCAGAAGGAATTGCAGTATTGATATCGACTTTATCAATACTATTCAAGATATGTCTTCTAGATTTGAGCTTCGGGGTTACCCTACAGATACTGTGACCAAAGCACGCAATAGAGTCGGTCGTTTATCCCGGACTGACACTTTGAGAAATAGGGATAAAGTATCCGATAACAAAATAAGATGTATAGTCGATTATACCCCGGCTTCATCAGCCCTGCGTAACAGTATGAAGAAATATTGGCATATATTACGGGCTGATACTACTCTGAAGGGTTCACTATCTGAATCACCAATGTTCACTTACCGTAGGGGTAGAACCCTTAAAAATATTTTGTGTCCGAGCTATCCTACAAGATTGCAACAAGAGAATTGGCTCTCAATCCACAGTAAGGGTTTCTTTAAGTGTGGTCGATGTGGAATGTGCAGGTTGAGCAGATCGGGGATCTCATCGTTTGAAAGTATGACGGGTGAGAAATTTCAAATTAACACCCACATAACATGTGATAGTTGTTTCGTGATTTACATGATTATTTGTAAATGTGGTCTATACTATATTGGTAGTACAATTAGACCCTTGAAAGTGAGAATTAGTGAACATTATAGGGCTTTGAAACACCTTGATGAACGCTATCCTATTGTTACACATATGAGTCAGTGTTCTAGACAGACTAAAGTACAGAACTTTGAATTCTTTGGTTTTGATTAGGTATATGCAAACTCTCGTGGTGGAAATAGAGAGTTACAATTAAGAAAGAGGGAATGCCTATGGATTCTTAAACTTAGAGCGGTGGAAACAGGACTCAATTCGAACTACGAAATGGAGTATTTCTTGGATTAGGCATCTAATCAAATACATAAACTGTTGTGTTGTATTATTACTAATTATTGAACTATGGAATATGGGTTATATTTTCAAATATTTGCAGTATATAGTTATACATATTTATGATATCGTGCATTTTATTTACATTTGTATAAGATGCTATTCCCAACGTGTCTTTGTTATAAACTGTATTATTTTCTTCATTATGTGGTCTATTAGATTGTAATACCTCGCATCCTGAATTGAGAGGTGGTCACTATGACGCGGACGTGCGTTTGACTGCAGGGTGATGGATACAGCCTTTCTGATTAGCTATTTTTGTTACTATAAAATTATATATTTCAATTATTGTTACCGCTTTGTCTAAATTTCATGGTTAATTGCTGTTCGTTTATAGTATCTCACATTAATTAGAATTTTCTCTGTGCTGTATATGGACAATATGTTGTCTATTGTCATTGTGGTAACGCATTATAACATTTGTTAATATATAAGCGTCTTACTCTAAGATGGCGCCCGTGCACTGCCGTAGGTCAGCAGTAGTGCTGATCTGTGGTCGCGCTGTGATTCACATGCGCGTACCAGCTTGTTTTAATAGCGTTTACCAATGGCGGCAGCGGTAAACGCTTATCGGGCAAACGCGGAACCGAATATTCGGACTCCTGGTCTTTGAAAAACTTATGTGGGTGAGTTTGAGAGGGGCATTAGTATTGCAATTAAACCCCGTTTTGTCTGTAGTGGTGGTGATTTGAGTGCTTTATTTGATTATTTCAGGTTTATTTCAGGTTTTGAATATATTTGCGGGCCATATGTTTTGATTACAGTAGTTTGCGACGTACGGGTAGGTGATTTGAATATATTGCACTTTGGGTCTTTGGTGGTGCACATATAATCCTATTTTGTTTTCTATTTCGATTAACTTTTTATATGGTAAGTTTGGTACTAATTACATCTTTTTTGTACAACAGTGTTCTTCTAAACGCCTATTGGTTGGTGTATTTGAATCAATTTTGAGTATGTCAGCGAGGTATGTTTTCTTGAATTGTTTGATTTTAGGTGATGATATGGGGATACACACATTATTTGGTTGCTGGTGATAGTCATTTGTTAATATTGACAACTACTCATTGATATTCACCATTTTGTAGTCATTCGCACTTTTGTGTTGTGGTTGATCACTTTCACTTTTCGGATGTGAGGTTTAATTATCAATTTGTACATATAAGATATAAGTAATTACAAAGTGGTGTATATATAACTGCTATTGATATAAATTTTGGATACCATTGAGATTTGGGAGATACCTATTTTCAGTTGTCTGTACCATATATATGGATGTTCTTTCTTGTAATTATTTTGTTTTCAATGGTAAATGTTGCTTTTTGTTATGTTTTATAGCCTTGAAAAAGTCAAAGGGAGTATACTCCCCACGACGAAACACGTGTTGGCTGTTCTTCGCTGCCTTTCGCCATATTAAAGACGGATTGATTGTGCTTATGGGATCTTTGTTGTTCTTTTTTCTATATTGTCTTTTTATTTATTATGTATTGTTGGATTGTGTATTTCTAAAAATGTAATGGTTAGTTTATTGTTATAGTGTGCCTAGGTCCTTTCTCTTACAATTTTGTTATAGCTGTGTCTTCACAGATTTTGGAGGAAGGGAAGAATCCTCTAGGGCCGGGAGCACCTAAGTTTACACTATAGGGGACAGTTGGGAGCGCTTTCTTTTCCCCTTAATTGTTCTTCCCATTTTGTTGATTGCTTTTTGATTAGGGGTAGCAGCTCCTTACACCTTAACTCAAATTTTTACACATACATGACAAATATGGATCGTATGAAACTAGCAGCTAATTTATTTGGAGAACCTGGATCTACCAATATTACGCTTATGTCTAATGCTGCGTGTGGTATATCTAAAGAAATAGGATTAAGAGCAAAATTTATCAAATTAGAGAGATTAAAAAAGCAGGAGGTATCTAAGTGGTGGGATGGGGCTACGCTCAAACACTATATCAAACTTAATAGAATACCCAGGGGTTTGAGGTCTCATTTATTTCCCACATTTGATGACTTAGACTCAGATCTTTTGGACAGTTGGGAACAAGAGCTAATTTCCAGTTCGATGAGACTCATGAATATTCTAATTGAGAACTCGGAAAGAAAAGTGAACCAACTACAGAGAGATATTGAATGCTTAGAAACTGAGATTAAGGCTATGAATTTGGAAGAGGCAACCTCTAAAAACTATGCGATTTTAAATGAAATTGTGAACCAACATCAGTTGGAGGTTACGAGGAGAAAATCCCGCAAACTGAAGCGGGACGAGCTTGACTACAGTAGAGGGAGAGTCTTTACATTTTCTCGGAGATATGATCATTTAATTCAAGATATACAGAGTCAACAGTCCCTACGAATAAGTGCTCAGTCATCACTTAACAGTATTTCAGCTACCAGCAGTGAATCCAGTGACGTGTCTAGTGTCTCAGATCAGAATATATCAAGTGAACAGGGACCATCATCTTTTTTAGCCGAAGTACAAATAATAAGACAAGGACAGAGAGAAGTAAACAGACGTATAGAAGACCCCGGAAAACAAGGAGAAGTAAGAGAGGAGGGACCCAAAGAAACAAGAGTAGGGGTCCAAACCAGATCATGGAACAGGCGCAAATGAGTAATATGGAGAAGAAGACAATTAGTATTGTCAACCTATCAGATGTAGAATTATCTGAACAGGCCAATACATTACTCACTAAGGGGCTTGGTTTTTGCCCATTTAGTCCAGGGGATTTTCAAAGGACCAAAATAGATTTTTTTAAATATGTGAGGAGACTTAAACTTAGGAAACATTTCGGTATGTCTAGTAGCACTTCCAACAGGGATATCCTTTCTTCTTGTACTAAAGATTATTACCCTCTTTCCATTCGGGACATACAGGATACAGCTGTACTGCTCTCTATTACAGACTTTGAACAGGATCCATCTATAGTTTCCAATATTTTGGATGACTTGGACATAATGCCTGATACTGTGGCAAGTGGTTTGAAATCCAAATCTAGATGGACGCCTGTCCTTAGTGGTGGTAATTGTGTGGATACTTTTTTCAAACTAGTGTGGCAGGATCTTCTTATAGCGGAAAAAAGGAATAAGTCTTACTATTACAATTGTCATAATAATTTGTCGGCTGGTGAACTTGAATGCCTTAAAAGTTTACGCACCAATAAGGACATTATAATTAGGGAGGCCGATAAGGGCGGCAATATTGTGGTTATGAATATTGCAGATTATGAATCTGAAATCATTAGACAGCTCAGCGATTCTGAATGCTATGAGCAGATTGAGAATAACCCTATACCTGCTCTCTCTAATAAAATTAACAATTATTTGAAACTTTGTTTTGATCAAAGATTGCTCAAGGAGGATGAATATATGTACTTACGGGTTTTCAGACCCAGATATCCCTGTATTTACATGCTGCCTAAAATTCATAAAGACTCTCGCTCGCCTCCTGGCAGACCCATTGTATCTGGAATGGGTGGCCCGACTGAAAAACTATCAGAGTATGTAGACATTTTTCTACAGCCTTTTGTCATCAATCTTCCTTCCTATATAAAGGATACCAAACACATCTTAGGTATACTTGGTGACATTACTTGGGAACAGGGCATGAAGTTAGTAACTTTGGATGTGACTTCACTGTATACTAGTATCGAGCACGATTTGGGTATGATAGCGATACGTCACTTTTTACATAATCAATCAGCTAGTCTATACCAACACACTTCGATGATTTTAGATATGATTAGGTTAATTCTGGACAACAATTTTTTTCTCTTTAAGAGTAAATGGTTTCGACAAAAAAGGGGTGTTGCAATGGGATCCCGCTTCTCACCATCTTATGCAAATCTGTTTATGGGTTACCTCGAACAGAAATGGATATGGGGGCCTGAAGCAAAGACCTGGAACTCTAGTATTCTTTTTTGGGGTCGATATATAGATGACTTTCTTATGATATGGACGGGGGACCTCATCCTATTGAATGAGTTTGTGAATTTCCTTAACTCGAACCAATTTAATATAAAGTTCACATGGGATTGTAGTGAAACCTGTATATCCTTTTTGGATGTTGAACTTTTCATCCGCAACAACAAGATTGAAAGTCGTTTGTTTAGAAAAAGTACAGCCTGCAATTCCATTCTGCACGCCAGTAGTGCACATCCGAAACACCAAATTCATTCCATTCCCTATGGTGAAATGGTACGTGCCAGAAGGAATTGCAGTATTGATATCGACTTTATCAATACTATTCAAGATATGTCTTCTAGATTTGAGCTTCGGGGTTACCCTACAGATACTGTGACCAAAGCACGCAATAGAGTCGGTCGTTTATCCCGGACTGACACTTTGAGAAATAGGGATAAAGTATCCGATAACAAAATAAGATGTATAGTCGATTATACCCCGGCTTCATCAGCCCTGCGTAACAGTATGAAGAAATATTGGCATATATTACGGGCTGATACTACTCTGAAGGGTTCACTATCTGAATCACCAATGTTCACTTACCGTAGGGGTAGAACCCTTAAAAATATTTTGTGTCCGAGCTATCCTACAAGATTGCAACAAGAGAATTGGCTCTCAATCCACAGTAAGGGTTTCTTTAAGTGTGGTCGATGTGGAATGTGCAGGTTGAGCAGATCGGGGATCTCATCGTTTGAAAGTATGACGGGTGAGAAATTTCAAATTAACACCCACATAACATGTGATAGTTGTTTCGTGATTTACATGATTATTTGTAAATGTGGTCTATAATATATTGGTAGTACAATTAGACCCTTGAAAGTGAGAATTAGTGAACATTATAGGGCTTTGAAACACCTTGATGAACGCTATCCTATTGTTACACATATGAGTCAGTGTTCTAGACAGACTAAAGTACAGAACTTTGAATTCTTTGGTTTTGATTTGGTATATGCAAACTCTCGTGGTGGAAATAGAGAGTTACAATTAAGAAAGAGGGAATGCCTATGGATTCTTAAACTTAGAGCGGTGGAAACAGGACTCAATTCGAACTACGAAATGGAGTATTTCTTGGATTAGGCATCTAATCAAATACATAAACTGTTGTGTTGTATTATTACTAATTATTGAACTATGGAATATGGGTTATATTTTCAAATATTTGCAGTATATAGTTATACATATTTATGATATCGTGCATTTTATTTACATTTGTATAAGATGCTATTCCCAACGTGTCTTTGTTATAAACTGTATTATTTTCTTCATTATGTAGTCTATTAGATTGTAATACCTCGCATCCTGAATTGAGAGGTGGTCACTATGACGCGGACGTGCGTTTGACTGCAGGGTGATGGATACAGCCTTTCTGATTAGCTATTTTTGTTACTATAAAATTATGTATTTCAATTATTGTTACCGCTTTGTCTAAATTTCATGGTTAATTGCTGTTCGTTTATAGTATCTCACATTAATTAGAATATTCTCTGTGCTGTATATGGACAATATGTTGTCTATTGTCATTGTGGTAACGCATTATAACATTTGTTAATATATAAGCGTCTTACTCTAAGATGGCGCCCGTGCACTGCCGTAGGTCAGCAGTAGTGCTGATCTGTGGTCGCGCTGTGATTCACATGCGCGTACCAGCTTGTTTTAATAGCGTTTACCAATGGCGGCAGCGGTAAACGCTTATCGGGCAAACGCGGAAGCGAATATTCGGACTCCTGGTCTTTGAAAAACTTATGTGGGTGAGTTTGAGAGGGGCATTAGTATTGCAATTAAACCCCGTTTTGTCTGTAGTGGTGGTGATTTGAGTGCTTTATTTGATTATTTCAGGTTTATTTCAGGTTTTGAATATATTTGCGGGCCATATGTTTTGATTACAGTAGTTTGCGTCGTACGGGTAGGTGATTTGAATATATTGCACTTTGGGTCTTTGGTGGTGCACATATAATCCTATTTTGTTTTCTATTTCGATTAACTTTTTATATGGTAAGTTTGGTACTAATTACATCTTTTTTGTACAACAGTGTTCTTCTAAACGCCTATTGGTTGGTGTATTTGAATCAATTTTGAGTATGTCAGCGAGGTATGTTTTCTTGAATTGTTTGATTTTAGGTGATGATATGGGGATACACACATTATTTGGTTGCTGGTGATAGTCATTTGTTAATATTGACAACTACTCATTGATATTCACCATTTTGTAGTCATTCGCACTTTTGTGTTGTGGTTGATCACTTTCACTTTTCGGATGTGAGGTTTAATTATCAATTTGTACATACAAGATATAAGTAATTACAAAGTGGTGTATATATAACTGCTATTGATATAAATTTTGGATACCATTGAGATTTGGGAGATACCTATTTTCAGTTGTCTGTACCATATATATGGATGTTCTTTCTTGTAATTATTTTGTTTTCAATGGTAAATGTTGCTTTTTGTTATGTTTTATAGCCTTGAAAAAGTCAAAGGGAGTATACTCCCCACGACGAAACACGTGTTGGCTGTTCTTCGCTGCCTTTCGCCATATTAAAGACGGATTGATTGTGCTTATGGGATCTTTGTTGTTCTTTTTTCTATATTGTCTTTTTATTTATTATGTATTGTTGGATTGTGTATTTCTAAAAATGTAATGGTTAGTTTATTGTTATAGTGTGCCTAGGTCCTTTCTCTTACAATTTTGTTATAGCTGTGTCTTCACAGATTTTGGAGGAAGGGAAGAATCCTCTAGGGCCGGGAGCACCTAAGTTTACACTATAGGGGACAGTTGGGAGCGCTTTCTTTTCCCCTTAATTGTTCTTCCCATTTTGTTGATTGCATTTTAATAATCATTAAGTATTGATTATGTAATGGGCCACAAGTAGTAATGGACTAGTGGGTAGTTCAGTGAATACTATTATATAATTAATTAGATGATACATCTCAATGTGAAATTCCATCATTTCAATCATTATATTTTTTGTGGTAAAACGTCTGATTTGGGGCACCAAAATGAATAATGATTCCCAATGGCAGGGATTGTAGTAATAGCGATCCCAAGGATACTTTACAGTCCTATTTCTGTTTCTATTAACCCTGACTATTTAATCAGGGGAAAAGAGAGAACGGACTAGCGATTAGTCCATGGAATGTACTCGTGATGACAACACACCAGAATCAGGTGAGGGAAACTCGCTAGAACTTTTGAAACCTAAACGTTAGGTTTGGTTTCAAAATATTTGAAGTGTTACAGGAATTGGAATGATTTTGACTGCGGGCCATCTGATAGCGGATTGAGAGTTTTCCGGTACGCTGATTTGATAAAAACGCAGAGATTTGCATTTTATACATAACTTGACATACATCATGTTATCGGGGTCTTGAGAACTCCGATACCTTGACTAATAATATTGAAACTAGTAGGTGTTGGGGTTTGGTTTACGGATACATACTGTAGATTTGTTTGGCAATATATAGAGCACAGGGGTGTTACCCATGCATATCTGGGACTGACAAGTCGACGGGGCACTGGGGTTCATATAGCTATTGAGTGAACTCTAGGCGAGAAGTTGTTCTGAGTAGAAAGAAAGGATTAAGAGGATAAAAAGGATGGTCAACGATGGAAAAACTAGGGAAACTCATTGGTGTGGTTTATTCATAGACGATTAAGACATACGATATCACGAAGTCCGAGTTGGATTGAAATACGGAGGAAAAAAGGAAAATCGGATACCATAGAGTAAAAAGAAACATATGGAGTAATGGTTGGAAGGTAGTTATAGGTACTTTAACATGGTGAAGGGGTGTTCTGCACACTTATAAGTTATAATGTTACTGACAGGACTGCACATGTATATGCTTGCATAACTAATAGCACTGTATAAGCAAACACGTTTGGGACTATATTTTTTCATGTGCGTTTTTTTAACACTGCCTGTTTATAGGTTTAGCTACTTATGTATTTCTCACTGGGGATTTTTTATAAGGTTTTTTTATAATATGATCATAGCACATTTTTTTGTATTGGGTATGAATCACGAACAATATTAGTATCCCACTTTTTGCACAAGGGGTTAAATGGATGCTTATTGGTTTTTGTCTTGAAATGAATGGATTGCTTTATGTAATTACAGCCCTGATGAAGTCATGGGGTACACCCCGGACGAAACACGTGTTAGTGGCAAAGTGACAAGCAATAATTGAAACTTACGGCTGGAAATCAGGATTCAAGAAATAAAAAGACAAGAAAAATGACTCCAAATGGACTTTGTATTTTGATGTGTGCCCTATACATATAGCCCTGCCCAGTAGTTGTTGTACCATTGGGGTAGGAGTGCTTCAGAGCCTGCAAACAAGGGACCTACCCTGCCATGATCGCCCTGGCCTAGGGGCACCCATAGCCCACATCCCACACCCAGCTAGTTCCTAAAGCATGCAAAGTCATCTTTCTGAATCCGTACTCACCCCCTTGTGGCTGCTGTGATGCCCTCAAGCGCCCATCCAACTCCGGATAGGTCACCGCCAGGATGCGGAACATCAGGGGGGGTCATAGTGCGACGGGCACCCCTTCCACGTTGGGAGGCCAGCCCCAGCTGGCCTCCGCCGTCTTCTTGGTCCAGCGGCGCAGGGCCTCCCATCTCTTGCGGCAGTGGGTACTCCGCCTGTGATAGACACCCAGGGTCCGCACTTCCTTGGCGATGGCACGCCAAATACCCTTTTTCTGGTGGGCGCTGACCTAGAGGGAAAAGACAGCAGAAAATGTAATTACTCACCCGTCCGGACCGTCATACACATTGCCCACCAGTTCCCACCCATGCCCTGACGCACATATACTGACCACCTCTCATGCAGCATTCAGGCCAGGACATCTTAGCACCCACCAACATGTGGCTCACATCCACACCACTCCAAACAGGCATTGCCCACACATCATGCTCACTGTGTACTCACCTGTTTGTCTGGAGGACCGTAGAGTAACGTGTACTGGGAGAGGACCCACCAGTTTCTCCAGCTCCTCCGCAGTGAAGGCAGAGGTCCTTTCCCCAGACACTGTAGCCATTGTCGCTCCCAGACTCAGGTCACAGCAGCACTTGCAGTGCAGGTCCTCTCCTGCTGATGGTCAGGTAGCAAGTGAGTGAATAGCTAGAAAATGGCGGTGACATCCACGGCGGTGCGTACCGTCACCACTGGCGTACATCGCCATTGGCTCCTGGGACCCATAGGGCCCAATGATAACCAATGCGGAGTTGCGCAGCCGTCATCTACCGCCTACCACGATGCAGCACAATGCCAGCGCAGTTACCTCATTTCTCCTTGTACCTCCTCACAGGTCAGGTAGCTGCCATTTCAGGGGTGCACAGGCAGTGGCACCTAACTGCGTCACAGCAGACATTGGTACAGCAACTGACTCTCGGATTTACATACAGGTTCTGTAAAGTAAAAGATGCATCATTATTTCAATTGATGTGTGAATAAGACCCTCTGCTCACCGTTTTCCTCCATTGGCTTCTGCCGCTGAGGATGAATATGAGATGGCGACATCCTCCGGTGTACAGACCCCTGGTGGACCTTGTGACTATGGAGGACAGACACATTATCCTAACCTACAGACTTGATCGGGCCACAATCCAAGAACTGTGTGCCCAGTTGGAGCCAGACCTGATGTCAGGTATCCGCCAGCCCACAGGAATCCCCCCTCTAGTGCAGGTCCTTTCAGTGCTCCATTTCCTGGCAAGTGGTTCCTTTCAAACAACAGTGGCCATGGCATCAGGGATGTCTCAGCCAATGTTCTCCAACGTGTTTACCAGAGTGTTGTCTGCCCTGCTGAAACACATGCGCAGCTAAATAGTCTTCCCCCAGGTGGAGGATTTGGCCACAGTGAAAGCTGACTTCTATGCCCTGGGACATATCCCCAACATCATTGGTGCCATTGATGGTACACATGTGGCATTTGTCCCCCCACAACAGAAATGAACAGGTCTACAGGAATAGAAAAAGCTATGATTCGATGAAATTGCAGATGGTGTGCTTGGCAGACCAGTACATCTCCCATGTGAATGCCAAATATCCTGGCTCAGTGAATGACGCCTATGTCTTGAGGAATAGCAGCATCCTTTATGTGATGGGGCAACTCCAGAGGCACCAGGTGTGGCTATTAGGTGAGGCCAAGGTCCCCACACAGTGTAAGTTGGGGTCTGAGTATGGGGTTGTCCCTAAGGGTTAGTGTGTGTCTAACAGTTGTCCCTCGATATTTACAGGTGACTCTGGTTACCCCAACCTCTCATGGCTACTGACACCAGTGAGGAATTCCAGGACAAGGGCAGAGGAACGTTAGAATGAGGCACATGGGCGAACAAGGAGGATTATTGAGAGGGCCTTCGGCCTCCTGAAGGCCAGGTTCCTGTGCCTCCATCTGACAGGTGGATCACTGTACTATTCACCCAAGAAGGTGTGCCAGATCATCGTGGCATACTGTATGTTGCACAACCTGGCCTTGAGACGCCAGGTGCCTTTTCTGCTGGAGGATGTGCCTAGTGATGGTCTTGTGGCAGCGGTGGAGCCTGTGGACAGTGAGGAAGAGGAGGCAGATGAAGAAGATGTGGACAACAGAACAAACATTATACAGCAGTACTTCCAGTGAAACACAGGTAAGAGACTGTAACTCAACTTCACATTTCAGTATACTTTTGGACATTGTACATGGCAGCCTCTTACCCTCTGTCTATGGCCACTGACTGTTCCCTTTGGATTCCCTTTTTTTCAGATATGTGCACCCCATTCTGGCTCCTGCTATATGTACTGCTGCCCACCAACTGTCATACTGTGGTATAATTCAATGAACATAGATATTGCAATGCTTTGAGATTGTTGTAAGAATACATCTTTCCAACCATTACACTGATTCTAGTATGGTTTATATTTCAATGGTGTTTATTTTTGTGCAAAATAGTATGGGGTAAGTTCAAGGGGCTGGGGTGGTGGTGGAGAAAGGTCCAGGGTAGAGTCCAGTCTCTTAGTATCACAGGTGCATTGTCCAATGGGGCATAGGCAGGGGAGTAATGGCAGTTCAAGGTGGACAGGGTGACATAGTGGGACAGAAAGGTGACAATCAGGAGAGTCCTATTTCCTGGTGGGGGTCTTGGCAATGTTCTCTGCCTTCTGCCTGGATCACAGGGACTGTTTGCGGGGTGGTTCTCCTTCTGCAGGGGGTGGGGTGCTGGAGGCCTGTTGTTCCTGTGGCGGGGCCTCCTGTCCACTAGCGCCGGCGGAGATGGAAGGCTGTTTCTCGGTTTGGCTAGTGCTAGGGGCCCTTTGTTGTGCCACTGCCTCCCTCATGGTCTTGCCCATGTCAGCCAGCACCCCTGCTATGGTGACCAGGATGGTGTAGTTTTTTGTGAGGTCCTCCCTGATCCCCAGGTACTGTCCCTCCTGCAGCCGCTGGGTCTCCTGTAACTTGGCCTGTACCGTGCCCATGGTATCCTGGGAATGGTGGTATGCTCCCATGATGTTTGAGAGTGCCTCGAGGAGTGTCGGTTCCCTGGGCCTGTCCTCCCCCTGTCGCACAGCAGTCCTCCCAGCTTCCCTGCTATCCTGTGCCTCTGTCCCCTGAACCGTGTGCCCACTGCCACTGACCCCAGGTCCCTGATCGTCCTGTGTTTGTGGGGTTGCCTGGGGTCCCTGTAGTGGTGGACACACTCCTGATTGACGTGTCCTGGGGACAATGGCATGGGCCCGCTGGGTGAGTGCGGTGCTGGTGTTTCCTGAGGGGGGAGGCTCTGTGATGGTTTCGGACTGTGGCAGAGAAACCGACTGTCCAGAGGTCCCTGATGGGCAAGGTTGGTCATCATGATCCAGGCGTGCGGAGCTGCTGTCATCACTGTGGGCCTCTTCTGGGGGGGCTGGATGTTGGTGGCACCTCCTTTCCGGTGACGTTGGGTAGGGGTCCTGTTGGGATGCAAATGCATTGTTATTGTATCTGTGTGTGCCATCTTCTGCAATGGGTGTGTTTCCCTGTAAAATTGTGCTTTCCCTGTCGCCTTGGCCTTGTGTGAGTGCTGATTATGTGGGCTGGGTGGGTCTCTCTACTGGGCATGCTTTGGTGACATGTGTCAATGCAGGTCTGTGATGGGTGTCCATGCATTGTTGTTGCATGCAGGGCTTGGTATTGGGATGGGTGGGTTGTGATGGTGGGGTATATGTGAGGTGATGGAGTGATGGGAGTGAGGGTACGGGTGGGGGTATGTGATGGCACGCGGGTAGGGTGGGGGATATAATGGTAAAGATTTGACTTACCGGAGTCCAGTCCTCCTGCTACGCCTGTCAGGCCCTCAGGATGCATGATCGCCAAGACATGCTCCTCCCATGTTGTTAGTTGTGGGGGAGGAGGTGGGGGTCCACCGCCAGTCCTCAGCACAGCAATCTGGTGTCTTGAAACCACGGAATGCACCTTCCCCCGTAGGTCGTTCCACCTCTTCCTGATGTCGTTCCTGGTTCTTGGGTGCTGTCCCACGGCGTTGACCCTGTCCACAATTCTCCGCATTAGTTCCATCTTCCGTGCAATGGATGTCTGCTGCACCTGTGATCCGAATAGCTGTGGCTCTACCCGGATGATTTCCTCCACCATGACCCTTAGCTCCTCCTCTGAAAACCTGGGGTGTCTTTGGGGTGCCATGGATGTGGTGTGAGTGATATGTGTGTGGATGTGCGAGGTGATGTGTGGGGTGATGTGTTGGGGTGTATACTGTGATGTGCATGGATGCTGTATGGGTGATGTTGTTCTGTGCCTCTGATTGAGTGTGTGCTCTTTGCTTGTCTCTCTGTGCTTTTTTTTGTAAGGGGTTGTGGGTATTGTGGGTGTGTGTTTTATAGTGGTATGAGGGTGTGGTGTGTGAATGTGTGTCAGGTGTGTGTATTTAGAATTGTCCAATGTGGTGTGGTTTTGTAAGTGTGTGTGTATTTTGAGCACGGCGGTGTGTACCGCCAATGGTTTACCGCGGTTGAAAGATCGCCGCGTTGATTCGTGGGTCGTGAAAATGTGGGCATATTCCTGTTGGCGTGCCGGTGTGGGTCCCCAGTTTATCAATGTCCTTTGGTGTGGCAGACTTGTGTGGGTGTCTGTATTGTGGCGGTATTCTCTATGTGGGTCATAATACCCATGGTGGATTACCGCTGCGGTCACGGTATCTTGGCGGCCGTCGGCACGGCGGTAAATGGCATTTAACGCCAGGGTTGTAATGAGTGCCTAAATGTTTAAAGGTGCAGCTTCTTCCCTTCTCACTTGTCTCCAACGTTTATCCTCTTGGGTCTAGTGAATAGCCAATTTTGTTAATAGAGACTTTTTATATGTCTTCGCTCTCCCACGGTCATCCGAATGCTCACAGAAACATTGTGGTCTATGCCAGTGGAAGCTTGCCTAAAAAAGAATGTGCCTACTGTCAGTTAGAGAAGGAGAGCCTGGTTGCGGTGTGGGCCTGTGAACACTTTCATGTATTACTATACAGGGAACGATTTACTGTCATCACGGACCACTAAGTGTTGCTCACTATTTTTGGAAATCTAAGATGCCTCCTTTCATTGAAAGGTGGGAGTTGAGGCTGCAAGAGTACCACTATGAGATTCTACACAAACCAGGTAAGGGCCAAAACCCAGCAGATTACTTTTCACAAGCGCCACTAAATCCTCCTAGTTTAACATCCAAAATATCTAAATTTTATTGTGAGGCCCAGGACACAAGCAGCTGTCTTTGGAGCAAATCATTGCTGCCGCCATCACAGACCAAGACATGACTATTGTCAAAGAACGCATTGAGACACAATTATGGAGATGACTCACATGGCCTTTGGCTGATGGTACTGAAATCCAAAAGTTCAAAAACATACAGGATGAGAAAGCCAGCACACGAGAAGGCTTAATACTGAGAGGCTCATGAATCATCGTAACTGAGAGCCTAAGGCAACGGGTCATTGAGCTGGCCCATGAAGGACACTGTGGCATTGTAGCCACCAAAAGAGATTTGAGAGACAGAGTGTAGGTTCCTCGACTAGATAAGCGAGTAGAAATGGAATTGAAAGCATGCCGCATCTGCAATTGCCTGTCTCCCAAGGTAACACAGTACCCAGTGACTATGTCTGACCTTCCTGCCCATACCTGGAACAGAGCGGAAGTTGACTTTTTCGGACCATTGGGAGATGGACAGCATCTTATGGTAGTCCTAGTCAAATATTCCTGTTTTCCTCATGATAAAGCCATAGAAAGGCTTAATGACATCTTTGCAACTTGGGGTACCCATGAGATTCTCAAATCCGATAATGCCCCACCCTCCGACAGCGAAAAGTTCAAAGAGTTTCTTGTACGACTCATTGTCAAACACCAAAAGAGTGCACCCCTCTGGCCCCAAGCCAATGCTGTATTCAAAAGGTTTATGGGCACCCTGAAGACGGTAAATTAATGAACGACCATGGAAGAAATTGATTTGAGCCAAGCTGTGTGCAAGGCACTCCAGACCTACCAATCAACTCCTCACCCTACAACAGGGGAGAGCCCCGCTACCTTGTTGTTTAGGAAAGCCATCAGAAGATCAAATCAATCAGTGAATGCTGACAAACTTCGTGACACTGACGCCACTCATAAGAGTAAAATGCAAGTGCATGCTAACCAGTGCCGTCACATCCAGGAAACAGTCTTTCAAAGGAAACTGGGTACATGACAGCATATTGTCCTGGGAAGTCTATCACTTGGGACACATCACACTTTAAGCACCTACCTCAACATTCGCCAGCTCCTGCAACTACGGTGGAGGCGACCACACCAGCAGGTCCGTTTCCTGAGCCTGTGCTGCCGTTGCCTGATACTTGTGGATCTTGATCACCTCAGATCACCCAAGCCAGCAGACAAGAGTGGGCTCCTTGCAGACTGATGGAGATGTGATTTAAAATGATGCTTGCCACCTTTTATTTAACAAAGGGGGAGATGTTGCATATTGATGCTATATGCAGTAGGACCTTTGTAGTTCTGGATGGATTCTCAACAGGAACTATCTGATATGCAAGGGAGGTGTCAGGGTGTGGTTCTGGGAAGTATGACGAAATAAGCAGTGTGTGAGTGGATATTGGAGAATAAAGACATGCTCAACCACAGCTCCCATGTGTGGCATAATCTATTTGCATGAGTAGGGGTGGGGGAGATGCTACACATATGATGAAGGTACCAGGACTTTTGTGGCTGCATCTGCCATACCATGACAGCACACAAGCATATGAAAGAGCATCTGAACATATAAGCTTCTTGCACATAGCCGATGTCAGCTGTCCCTTGAGATATCCCTGGACCTATGTTGAGAGCTTTAACAAGAATGACCATTGAGTTATCTGCTCCCCCCTGACGCTGAATTGCAGGGCACGACTTTGAAGCCTAACGTGAAAGACTTATCCTTCTGAGGTAGATAAATACAGTACAATTAGATTAGGGGGAAAGCAATATATACTTAAAGGCTTGGAGATGGAAAAGCTGTGATATGGGACATAAGGTCATATATCAAAATATTAAGGATAGAAATATCGTCCTACAAAAACATTGTGGCACCTTTAGTGCTGCTGTGACTTTCAGCTAGGTTCATGCTACATAAATGCAACATACATTCATGCATGTTGGTAACAAAGATATTGTGAAGGTAGGTATAAATGGATAAGTATACATTTATTGTTTTTAAAGTCACACTCATGTACCATGGAGATATAAATATAAACACACACACACACATAGATATATATATATATCTATATATATATATATAGATATATAGATATAGATATAGATATAGATATATATATATAGATATAAATATATATCACGCCCCCGCGATGCACAGTTTTTTTGTCAAAACGTTTGCTTCAAATAATACATTAATGTTATCAGTAATGTTATCAAAAGTGTCATGAGTGCCGTAATTTGTGGGGTAATTAGCAGTGCATGGTGAGGGCGCGAGATATAGTTACCTCAGGGCACGGGTTATAGTTACCTGAGATAACTCTAACCATAATAGGTGAATTTGTATGATTTTGTACGTTTAAAATGTAAGCCTGTTTTACAGTTAATTTACAGGAATTTAAAGGTTGTTGTGTGTTACAAAAAAGCTGACATCCTACAGCCTTCTCTTTCTCACCAGCAAGATTGTCGGAGAGTTCATCTTAGAAAATACTCTAAATTTGCTAAAGAATGAAAAGTAAATACCAATTGACATGTTAAAAGAATAAGCAGCAACTTGATAGAACAGTAGCATTATATTTGGCCTCTGTCTTTGAATGTATAGCAAATGTGACAAGATTAAAAAAACTTTTTAAGGCATTTTGAATGCTCATTCATTTAAATTCAAGTAAGCTTTATTTCTGTAACTGGTACCATAAAAGCACAAAACATACACAAAGAAAAACAATCACATTTCATATAAATTAAAAAAGAAGTTACATATATAAAAGATATATACTTATTTATATATATATATATATATAGATCTATATATAGATCTATATATGTACAGTATATACCTATATAGATCTATATATAGATATATAGATTTATATGTTTTTTTATATAGTTGAATGGTTTCCCTGGGGGCCATAGTGGCCCCCAGGGAAACCATACAACTATATAAAAAAATTGTAGCAGGATAGAATTTTACTATTTAAAGGTTATAGCAAAGGGCCTCACTCGACATGAACAAGACTTGCAACAAGTCGAAACGCGTTGGTGGTTACTGAATGCTTTAATAAAAGTGATGTACAGGACCCAGTGGAGTGCGGTGAATATTCTGGTAATACAAATATTTCAAGGGTGGTCTCCTCCGGCACCGGCAACAAGAGTGCGCTGCAAAGAACTGCTTCTGACCCTTTGTTTTGACAAAATTATGGAGTGGCAGTACCCAGTATTATGTTACCGATGTGAAGGAGAAATCGGTAACAGTTCATGAGTTCACAGAGCATTGTTCTTGTGATTTCTTTTTCTGCTATCCCGGGCAATATAGGCCCTGTTTATAAACAAATAGGATTTGGCAGAATGCGGCAGTGATTGGAAGGAAACATAAAAATAAAGAGAGTTCTATTTGGAACTGCTATGACGATACTGGGGTGGAATTTTGCTGAAACACAGCTGAAGGACGCTGAAGAACGCGGAAATCCGCCCAGATAAAAGCCATCTCATGTTTTCCTTTCTCTCTCTTATCTCACAAGTCAACTAATGTTAAACGGACATGAACTCTAGTACTTTTACTCCTCTGGGTGTCCGGGGAGAGGTGGCCTCGTCCTCGGCCACGGTTCCTGTGTGCCGGGGACAAGCCCAGCTCGTCCTGCACCAGGCCCACAGGGGATGGAAGGGGACTCTCTTCCCCTTCCACCCCCGACCCCCACCTCGACAGAGCGCGCCGACATCATCAAATGCTGCAGAGGACGCACTGCAAGCCATTTGCTTCCAGTGCAGTGATCGGAGAGGACCCAACAGAGGTGAGTCCTTCTCCTGTGGGATTTTAGGGGGAAAAACAGACAGAGGTGGAAAGGAAAGAGTTTTTCCTTTCCCTCTGTACCTGTTTTGAGTAGATTCCTGCTCCATGATCTCAAACGCGGCCAGCAATCATGGAGAAGGAATCTACCCACTTGACATCAGGGATTGTTTTTTGGGTATTTTGGGGAGCGACCTCTTGGGCAAGGGTCGCTCCCCTGGGGGCACCTAGGCATCCGTGTTTTGACCCCCCAGGGGACCAGATTGGCAATTTTTTCGGCCGATCTGACCCCCGGGGGGGGGGGGGGGTCGAAACCCACTTGACACCAGGGATCACGTTATTTTTTATATTTTTGGGAAAGGGTCGCTGCTCTGGGGGCATGATATTTTTGTATGTTTCAGCCCCCCTTTGGGCTAGATCGGCCATGTTTTTGGCTGATCTGGCCCCCCGGGGCAGTCGAAACCCACTAGGCCCCAGGGATTGTTGTGTTTGTTTTATATTTATGTGCTTTTGTATATTTTGGGGGCAACCCTTGGGCAAGGGCCGCCCCCCCAAAAGGGGGTATGAGTGTGACCATTTCTGCCCCCCTTGGGGGCAGATCAGCCAATTTATTTTAGGCCTTTCGGCCTCCAATGGGGCAGAAGTCACTAATACGCCAGGGATTTTCTTTCTTTTTTTTTGTGTTAAGGGGCACCCCCTTTGACAAGGGTCGCCCCCCAAAGGGGGCACAGAACTATTGACCATTTTGTTGGGGCAGATCCACCTATTTTTTGTTAGGCTCATCGGCCCCCGAGCGGGGCAGAATCCACTTAGGCACCAGGGATCTTGTGTGCGTGTGTGTGTGTGTTTTGTGTGGGGGTGGCCCCTTTGGCGAGGGTCACCCCCCAGAGGGGGCACATTTACTGATGGTCATTTCTGCCCCCCTTGGTGTCAGATCGGCCTATTTTTTAAGGCCCTTCTGCTCCCAAGGAGGGCAGAGGTCACCAGGACACCAAGGTTTTTTTTTGTTTTATTGCCTTTGTTTTTTTTTATGTTGGGGGGTGCCCCCTTTGGCAGGGGTCGCCCCCAAAATGGGGCACAGAACTGTTGGCCATTTCTGCCTCCCTTGGGGGCATATCGGCCTATTTTTTTTAGGCCGATCTGCCCCTAAGGGGGTCAGAATCCACTTAGGCACCAGGGATCTTGTGTGTGCGTGTTTTCTGTGGGGGGCGGCCCCTTTGGCAGGGGTCGCACCCCAGAGTGGGCACATTACTGATGGCCATTTCTGCCCCCCTCAGGGGCATATCGACCTATTTGTTTTAGGCCTCTCTGCCCCCAAGGGGGGCAGAAGCCACCAGGTTTTTTTTTGCGTTTTTGCCTTTGTTTTTTTTTTTTTGTGTTGGGGGGTGCCCCCCTTGGCAGGGGTCGCCCCCCAAATGGGGCCCATTTCTGCCCCCGTTGAGGGCAGATCAGCCTATTTTCTTTTAGGCCCCTATGCCCCCAAGCGGGGCAGAATCCATGTAGGTACCAGGGAAATTTTCTAAATGCTTGGTGGCGGGTGTTTGTCAACTGGCGGAGTATTTGCATTTGTGATTTTATAACAGTTTATTTCTCCTTTGTGTTCTAGTTCAAAGCTTTTGCTTCCTTTGCTGTGGCTCCTTGTGGTTTTGGCAGTGGTTGACCTGCGGTTTGTGTAGTTGCATGTTTTAGGTAAGTGAAAACAATTTACTCCAAAGGAGAATTGTTGCCATGCATGAATGCCATGTTTGTAGGTGGTATACTAAATGCAGGGTTGTGTGTGAAATTGTCCTTAGAATTATGCAGAATGATATTTGTGTTGTCTAATTTGCTTTTCTTTTTTCTTTTTAGTGGGATATCACTGGTGATTGCTGTCTCTGTGCAGAGTAGTGTCTGGTGAGTCTAGCTTTTTCAGGCAAGTGAGTGGTATAGCTTTTGAGTGCATAACTTTTTTGTAATAAAGCCACACTTTGTTTATTACTTATTTTAGACAGTGCTGGTTGTTGTCAAGTTACTGTCAACATCAGGACAGTGCGCGCTCTACCCAGTCTTTCTGCAAAGGCATAATTAATGCATTATGTTTATATGCAGTTTGCTAACCTTTTGCTTTGCAGATTTTAACCTTGAAAACCACTATTAATGATGTTGGTAATAACTGTTCATTTGCAAGGTATTTGCTGCAGGCTTACTGAGTGTGTCAGGGTGTGGTCCCTTTCTAGGACCTTCTAGAAGCTTTCCCTGCAGCATGACAGGGTGTGGTTTGAGGGCTGGGCTTGACTCTATATAAGGGAGGCAGCCCAGCTCCACGTGCTCACTATTCAGAGGTCCAGGTGCAGAGCAGCAGCAACTTCCTGAGCTCCGGTCCCAGAGGCCTACAATTATATTTCCAGGCCTGTCCTCATTATATTGACAATCCTTTAGCAGGGCGGTAAGGCGTAGGTCGGGCTGGGCCCCCGAACCCTGTTTTCAAAGACATTCGAGTTTTTGGGCCTAGGTGTGAAACTCCTAGTGCGCGATCATTTCATGATATTTGCATTGTGTATTTCGAATCGGCAAGGTGCGCAATTCATTTCCTGGCATTTACCTTTGACATTCGGATCGGCAACAGTGTGCGCGATCATTTCATGATATTTGCATGGTGTATTTCGAATCGGCAAGATGCGCGATTCATTTCCTGGCATTTAACTTTGACATTCGGATCGGCAACAGTGTGCGCAATCATTTCATGATATTTGCATGGTGTATTTCGAATCGGCAAGGTGCGCAATTCATTTCCTGGCATTTAATTTTGACATTCAGATCAGCAACAGTGTGCACGATCATTTCATGATTTTTGCATTGTGTATTTCAAATCGGCACGGTGGGCGATTCATATCCTGACATAAAAACTCTTGACATCCAGATCGGCTGTGCGCACAATCTTTTCATGGTTTTGAATACTTGGGTTGCAGTGTTTGTTGAGGTGCACACATTTATCCTGAGCTTTTGTTTTTCTCAAAACGCTTAATTCAAAGTGCGGCATTCTTTGTGCTAATTAAGCTCCTAGTACATTTCCTGTTGTTTTTTCATGGAATGTTCAGATAGCCTCTGTCCTCCTGTAAAAAATGCAATGTTTATCCTGAAACTATTTTGAAGAAAAGTTCTTGTATTCTAGACAGTACATGATATTTCCTGAAAGGCTCAAATGAAACATTGAATTAACCCATTCTTGATTTTTCCAGGTACCTAGATTTCTTGAGGCCTAGTTATAGTCATGTTCTAAGTTATCCATGATTACAGTATAAGAATTCTTAGAACCATAGTCTATTGAAAGTCAACGTGATTATATTTTGATATTGTGTTGTTTAACCTCTTGTTTCATACAGGTCTCCTTCCCAGATGTTCCCTACCTAATCCCCTTTTCCCCCACTTGGACTCTCTCAGACTCTGTGATATATCTATTGGAGTTTTGGAGCTGTCTAGTGGTGGACATGTTGGGAACATAGGCAGGCCCCGAGGATCTGGTCTCCCTGACAGAATAGTGAGCGCATGAATTTAATATCCTCCTGGTTTGTGTTTGTTTTCAGCACGGCCACTTTGGACGAGCTAGTTAAAGTTATCACGCAGCTCCAAGCAGAGGTAGTATCATTTAAAAACATAGTCGCGAATGACGGAAGCACCGCCAACAGGCTGGCGGTGCTTCATTCGTCATTCTGACCGCGGCGTTAAAGCCGTGGTCGCCCAGCCGGGTACCCTGGGGATTCCGACCCCCTTCCCGCCAGCCTGTTTCTGGCGGTTTACACCGGCAGGAAGAGGCTGGCGGGAACGGGTGTCCAGGGGCCCCCTAACAGGGCCCCAGCCTGCTTTTCACTGTCTGCCTAGCAGACAGTGAAAAGCGCGACGGGTGCAACTGCACCCGTCGCACACCTGCAACACCGCCAGCTCCATTCGGAGCCGGCTTCAGTGTTGCAGGCCGCCTTCCCGCTGGGCGCTAACAGTGTTAGCGCCCGCCAGCCCAGCGGGAAGGTCGGAATGGCCCCAGCGGTCTTTTGACCGCGGGGCGGCCAAATGGCGATTCCCGCCAGGCGGGCGGCGACCGCCGCCCGCCGGGGTCAGAATGACCCCCATAGTAGCAAGCTTAGCTGAGAGAGTGAGTCAGTTGCAGGAAAGGGTAGAAAAGAAGGACCAAAGTCCTTTGGGTGCGGCTTGGCCTGGTTCTCCCCCTCAAGCTTCAGGAGGTAATCCTCCAACTAACATTTCCCTCAATATTCCCTCAGCTATTCCCTTGGCTCCTCCAGAACGTTTTTCAGGCGATCCCCTGAAAGCGCAATCTTTTTTGGCTCAGTGGAATTACATTTTACCTGATGCCCAATCCAGGTTGGCCTTCTTGTTATCTTACCTGACTGGGGACGCGGCCACCTGGGCAATCCCTCTTGTGCATGAAGACAGTCCCCTGCTTTACAATTGGCGACGTTTTGTTCATGAGTTTGAACAAGTGTTTGATCAAAGAACAGTGACCTTGTCGGCAGATCGAGAACTGTTAGTCTTGCGACAAGGTAATCAAGACTTAGGCCCTCATTACAACATTGGCGGTAAATCCGGCTTACCGCCGTGCAGAAGACCGCCAATACACCGCTGCGGCGGTGGAATTCCACTACAGCTATTACGACCCACAGTTCGGAATCCGCCAAAATCCAGACACCCACACAAGTCCACCACACCAAAGGTCAGTGATAAACTGGAGATAACAAAACCTCCACCGTCACGCCAACAGGAATATGCCCACACTATCACGACCCACGAATCCAGACGGCAGTCTTTCAACACGGTATTCCATTGGCGGTACACACCGCCGCGCTCAAAATACACACACATTTACAAAACACAACCACCTTGGACAAATCGAAATACACACACCTGAAACACATACACACACCACTCTCACACACCCAATCCAATATAAAACACACACCCACATCACCCACAAAACCTTACTACCAAAATTGAGAAAGAAGGCCAGAGAGAGACACCACCATAAACAACACTAGCATCCACAGGCATACAACACCATCACTCACACAACATCCACGCACCTCAGACAACAAACACATCCCCTCACACATCACAACCGACACCACCTCACATATCACCCACACCACATAATGACACCTCAACGACACCCCAGGTTCTCTGAGGAGGAGCTCAGAGTCATGGTGGAGGAAATCGTCCAGGTAGAGCCACAGCTATTCGGATCACAGGTGCAGCACACCTCCATTGCTAGGAAGATGGAGCTATGGCGCAGGATCGTCGACAGGGTCAACGCAGTGGGACAGCATCCAAGAACTAGGAATGACATCAGGAAGAGGTGGAACGACCTACAGGGGAAGGTGCGTTCCGTGGTCTCCAGACACCAGATTGCAGTACAGAGGACTGGCGGCGGACCCCCACCTCCTCCCCCACAACAAACAACATGGGAGGAGCAAGTCTTGGCTATACTGCATCCTGAGGGCCTCGCAGGAGTAGCAGGAGGAATGGACTCTGGTAAGTCAAATCTCAACTATTATATCCCCCCACCCTACCTACATGCTATCACATACCCCCACCCTCACCCGCATCACTCCAACACCTCACAAATGTCACACTATCACAACTCACCCATCCCAACACCAAGACCTGCATGCAACACCAAAGCATGGACACCCATCCCCAACGTATGTCCACAACAGATACCCACACAGACCCCAAACCAATTATCACACATGGTCCTACACAAGAATGCAAGCACTGGAGTACAGGGTCACTCACCCATTGCACACCATGGCACACATAGATGCAATAATCATGCCTTTACACCCCTGCAGGACCCCTACCCAACGTCACCGGACAAGAGGTTCCAGACATGTCCACTCCCCCCACAGAAGAGGACCACAGTGATGACAGCAGCTCTGTCCAACTGGATCAAGATGACCAGCCCGGCCCATCTGGGACCTCGGGACAGTCGGTTCCCCTGACACTGGCACATGTCACCACAGAGCCTCCCCCCTCAGGAAACACCAGCACAGCACCCACCCAGCGGGCCCATCCCTATGTCCCCAGGACACGTCAAGCAGCAGTGTGTCCACCACTACAGGGAACCCAGGCAAACCCACCACCCTAAGAAAATCAGGGACCTGGGGGCAGAGGCAGTGGGCACAGGAAAACAGGGGAACTGGGAGGACTGCTGTGTGACAGGGGGAGGACAGGCCCAGGGAACCCACTCTCCACGAGGCCCTCTCCAACATCATGGGAGCGTACCATCATTCCCAGAAGACGATGGCAACGGTACTGGCCAACTTTCAGGAGACCCAGCGGCTGCAGGAGGAACACTATCTGGGGATCAGGGAGGAACTCAAGTCTATCAACACCACCCTGGTCACCATTGTAGGGGTGCTGAAGGACCTTGTCAACACCAGGAGGGACACTGTGGCACAACAAGGGGCCCCTGACACTAGCCTGGATGATGAACAGCCCACCACCTCCGCCGGCGCTAGTGGACAGGAGGCACCGCCACAGGACCACGACACCAGCACCCCACCCCCTGCAGATGGAGAACCACCCCGCAAACGGTCCCTGAGATCCAGAAACAAGACAGAGAACAATGCCAAGACCCCTGCCAGGAAATGAGACCCCCTGAATGTCATCCTTCTGTCCCACTTTGTCACCCTGTCCATCCATCAACTGCCCTAGCTCCACTTCCTATGCCCCTTTGGACAATGCACCTGTGAAACAAATAGACTGGACTCTGCCATGAACATTCCTCCACCATCACCCCTGCCCATTTTACAACCCCCTCCACTAATTTGCACAGAAATAAACACCCTTGAATCACAAAACAATCTCGAGTCAGTCAGTGCTTTCACAAATGTGTATTTGTAATAACTATGGAATATAGCAATGTCTATTTTATTGTCAACATACCGATGTAACACAGCTCTAGTCCATGAGGTAATATAGCAGAGGTCACACAGTGGGACCCACATCTTTGAAATGGAAAGGCAAAGTGACAATTCAGGGTCCATACACTGGGTGAAAGTAACAGACTTATGATAGGTCAAACAATTGTATGAGATGTGTGAGGCAGTGATATCTTCTTACCTGTGTCTCACTGGAAGTATTGCTGGATAACGTTGTTTCTGTTGTCGATATCCTCTTCTTCTGCCTCCTCTTCTTCACTGTCCACAGGCTCCATAGCTGCCACAAGACCTCCAGCTGGCCCATCCTCCTGCAGAAAAGGCACCTGTCGTCGCAAAGCCAGGTTGTGAGGCACACAGCAGGCCCGATTATCTGGCACACCTTCTTTGGTGAGCAGTAGAGAGAACCACCTGTCATATGGAGGCACCGGAATCTGGCCTTCAGGAGACCGAAGGTCCGTTCGATCACCCTCCTAGTTCGCCCATGTGCCTCATTGTAGCGTTCCTCTGCCCTTGTCCTGGGATTTCTCACTGGGGTCAGTAGCCATGACAGGTTGGGTTAACCAGAGTCACCGGCAAATGTCGAGGGACAACTGTTAGACACACACTAACCCATAGGGACAACCCTAGACCCAGACAACTATTCACAGGGTATAGGGTCCTTGTCCTCACCTATTAGCCACACACGGTGCCTCTGGAGTTGCCCCATCACATAAGGGATGCTGATATTCCTCAGAATGTAAGCGTCATGCACTGAGCCAGAAAACTTGACATTCACATGGGAGATGTACTGGTCGGCCAAACACACCATCTGCACATTCATAGAATGGTAGCTCTTCCGGTTTCTGTACACCTGTTCACTCCTGCAGGGTGGTACCAAGGCCACATGTGTCCCATCAATGGCACCTATGATGTTGGGGATATGTCCCAGGGCATAGAAGTCACCTTTCACTGTAGGCAAATCCTCCACCTGAGGAAAACGATGTAGCTGCGCATGCGTTTCAGCAGGGCAGACAACACTCTCGACAACACGTTTGAGAACATTGGCTGGGACATCCCTGATGCAATGGCCACTGTAGTTTGAAAAGACCCACTTGCCAGGAAATGGAGTACTGACAGGACCTGCACTAGAGGGGGTATCCCTGTGGCATGGCGGATTGCTGACATCAGGTCTGGCTCCAACTGGGCACACACTTTATGGATTGTTGCACGATCAAGTCTGTAGGTGACTATTACGTGTCTCTCTTCCGTTGTCGACAGGTCCACCAGCGGTCTGTACACCGGAGGATGCCGCCATCTCATCACCTGCCCCTGTGGACGTGCCCTATGGATGAGAACAGCGATCAGAGAGTCAGCCAACACTGAGGTATTACAAAATGTCATTTGCACACATTTGTTAATCCGCAATGTGCCTGTTACTGTGTGTATGCAAAGCCTAGATAGGTGTGATGCAGTTATTATTAATGCCATGTGGCCCCTTAAAAGGCAGCTGCCTGACCTGTAAGGTCAGACAAGGGGATATGAGGTAACTGCGCTGGCGTTCTACACAGTCGTGGTAGGCAGTCGAAGACCGCGGCGCAATCCTGCATTGGTTAACATTGGACCCTATGGGGCCCAGGAGCCAATGACGATATACGCCGGCAGTGATGGTACGCACCGCCGCGGACGTGACCGCCATTTTCTGTCTGTTCACTCACTTGATACCTGACCTTCTACAGGAGAGGACCTACACTGCAAGTGCTGCTGTGACCTCAGTCTGGAAGCGACGATGGCTCATGTTTCTGGGGAAAGGGCCCCTGCCTTCACTTTGGAGGAGTTGGAGAAGTTAGTGGATGGGGGTCCTCCCCCAGTACACACTACTCTACGGTCCTCCAGACAAACAGGTGAGTACACTGTGAGCATGCTGCATGGGCAATGCCTGTTTAGAGTGGTGTGGATGGAAGATACATGGGGGGGGACTGGGCCCTGCATGAGCAGACGGTGAGTGTATGTGCGCCAGGGCAAGGGTGGGAACGTGGGCCAATGACTGTGACGGTCAGGACGGTTAAAGTTTTTCCTTTTGCCCTGTACTATTCCTGTAGGTCAGCGCCCACCAGAAGAAGGATATTTGGCGTGCCATCGCCAAGGACATCCGGACCCTGGGGGTCCACCACAGACGGAGCACCCACTGCCGGAAAAGATGGGAGGACATTCGCCGCTGGAGCAAGAAGACGGCAGAGGTCCAGCTGGGGATGGCCTCCCAACGTGGGAGGGGTGCCCGTCGCACCATGACCCCCTGATGTTCCAGATCCTGGCGGTGGCGTATCCGGAGTTGGATGGGCGCTTGAGGGCATCACAGCAGCCACAAGGGGGTGAGTACAGTCAGTCCATCTGACTCTGCACGCATTACGAGGTGTCTGGGTGGGTGGGGGAGGTGGGCAGTGGGTTACCCTAGGCCAGGGCGAGCTTTGTAGGCAAGGTCCCTTTGTGAGGCAGGCTATGTGGCACCCCACCAGTGGTAAGAGCCATCTACACCTAGTCAGGCTCCTGTGACTTCCATGTGTGCAGCAATCGGGCATAGGCCTACCATGGCCCTCTGAATAATCTAGGAACTATAAGTGCATGGCGTAGTGCAGAGGGCTGCTGTGTCTGTAGTGTCCGCCAACAGTAGTGGTATTGCATGCACTGAACATGTCTTTCTTCTGTCTTTCTCCCCCTTTTTGTGGTCTCCCTGTTCTTGTGTGCAATAGCATCATCAGGCGGAGGAGCGGTGGCACCAGAGCAGGAGGGAGCTGCATCCCACGTGGCCCTGGAGGGCGAGACAATGGAGTCTGAAGCCACCAGTGGGACAGAGGGCGAGGGGAGCTCCACGGCGGGGACAGGAGGTGACATCAGCAACAGCGGCGACTCCTCTGATGGGAGCTCCCTTGAGGTGGCGGGCCCCTCGGTGCCCCCCGCATCAACAGGTACAGCCACCACCCCACCTACCAGCAGCGCCCTCCCAGCAACCCCTCAGCGTGTGTCCCGTGGCCGCTCACCTAGGAGGGTGGGCATCTCCTTCGCCCCAGGCACCTCAGGCCCTGCCCCAGTCAGCCCTGCAGCCCTGACCTCCTGAGATCCCTCACTGTTGAGCAATCTTCCATTGTGAATGCCATCCAGGGTGTTGAGAGGCATTTGCAGCAAACAAATGCATACCTGGAGGGCATTCATTCTGGGCAGGCAGCCCAACAGAGAACATTTCAGGCTCTGGCCTCAGCACTGATGGCAGCCATTGTCCCTGTGTCCAGCTCCCCCCTCCAACTTCCTCCACCCAGACCCAATCCCCTGTACCTCAGCCTATCCCAAGCACACCATCAGACCAGCATGCACACACCTCAACACACAAGGGTAGCTCAGGCAAACATAAGCACCACACATCCCACAGGCACTCACACAAGCATCATACCCATGCAGACATACCAACATCCACTGCCTCCACTGTGTCCCCCTCCGCCACGTCCTCCTCCTCCCTCCCTGTCCCGTCTCCACTCACACTTGCATGCACTACATCTTCAGCCACTACCTCCATCACCAGCACGCCCATCACCACACACTGCTCACATGCACTCACCACCTCCACTACCATTCACACATCCCCTGTGTCCTCTCCCAGTGTGTCTGTGAGCCCTCCTCCCAAAGTACACAAACGCAGGCACACACCCACCCAACAGCCATCCACCTCACAACAGCCTCCAGCCCATGCACCTTCACCCAAATTCAGCAAACGTACACCTCCTACAACCACTACCTCTTCCTCCACTCCCAAACCCACTCCATCTACCCGACCCAGTGTATCTAAAAAACTTTTCCTGGCTAATATTGACCTCTTCCCTACACCTCCCCCCGTCCGTCCCCTAGGGCCAGGCTTTCCAGGTCCTAACCCAGCACCTCAGCCACCACATCACCAGGCAAAGTGGTGCCAGCAACTGCGGGCTATTGGAGTGCGCCAACCAACAGGGCTGCCAGTGTGCCACGGAGCGAGGGCAAGGACATTCCGCCACCTGCAAAAGTTAAAAAGTTGCCCACATCCCGGAGGGAGATGCAGAAAACACCTGCCACCAAGGGCTCAGGGAAAACGAAAGGGGATAGTGGCAAGACAGCTGCGCCACCATCCAAGGTGGGGAAGGGCCAGAAAATAAAGGGCAGGTCAGGAGAGGGCATGGTGGCACCGATAATGGGACCAGTGTCACACCTTCTGTCCACGTCGACACCAACCTGTACGGCGGAGAACACCGCCACCAGCACTGCTGTCATTGAGGCCGCCACCAGCACCGCAGTCACTGAGCCAGCCACCAGCACCGCCGCCACAGAGCCAGCCACCAGCACCGCAGTCACTGAGCCCGCCACCAGCACCGCCGCCACAGAGCCCGCCACCAGCACCGCAGTCAGTGAGCCCGCCACCAGCACCGTCACCACTGAGCCCGCCACCAGCACCACCGCCACAGAGTCCGCCACCAGCACTGCCGCCACACAGCCCACCGCCAGCACCGATGCCACAGAGCCCGCCGCAAGCACTGCTGCCACAGAGGCCGCCGCCAGCACCGCTGCCACAGAGCCTGACCCCAGCACCGCCGCGACTGACCCCGCTGTGAGCACCGCCAGCGGCCCCACGACATCCTGAGCCAGTGGCACCACCACAGACATGGCTGCCATCCCCAGTGGTCAGTCATCCAAGGCTGGTGGTCAGTTCCAGGAGCCTGGGCAGCTTCCATGATGCACCACTTTCAGTGGAGAAAGGCATCCACTACCTCAGTCCTTGGCAGGATGAAGCACTCTGGGCACAAAGCGCCCTCCAGAACCAGTGGAGTATCACATCCACCACCTCAGTCCTTGGCAGGATGAAGTACTCTGGGCACAAAGCCCCCTCCAGAACCAGTGGAGAAAGGCATCCACTACCTCAGTCCTTGGCAGGATGAAGCACTCTGGGCACAAAGCCCCCTCCAGAACCAGTGAAGAAAGGCATCCACTACCTCAGTCCTTGGCAGGATGAAGCACTCTGGGCAGCAGGCCCCCTCCAGAACCAGTGGAGAGTGTTATCCACTTGAGAGACTGTGGCTTTGCACTCCCCAGGATAAAGCAGTGGGCAAACCACCCACTGGAGAGACTTGAGAGACTGTGGCTTTGCACTCCCCAGGATAAAGCAGTGGGCAAACCACCCACTGGAGAGACTTGAGAGACTGTGGCTTTGCACTCCCCAGGAAACAGCAGTGGGCATGGAGCCCCCTCGTGGAGCAGTAGCGTCGTGCATTCACCAGGCTGAGGTGCCCCTCCCTCTCCCTCCCCCTCCCCCTGAGGTGGTTGTTTTTTTTTATCTGATGCCCCTGCAGTGTTCTCTCCATTTGAAGTCTGGTATCATGTGTGGGCCTCGCACATGTATTTTGGGCCCAGTGGTCCATGGATAATAATTGGTGCACTATCTGGACTTGTGTAGTTCATGTACATAATTGTATATACTGTATTTTGAGTTTTGAAGACTGGATTTTTCATGATTACAATTGTTCAACTCATTCCCTTTTGTCCTTGCGTTCTTCCGGGTGAGGGTGTATATGTAATGTTGCACCATGTATTTGTGTGTATGTTGTAGTGGGTGAGGGTGGGGGTGTTGCATTTTGCGTGTGTGTCGCTCTCTTTTCCCTCACCCCTCTCCTGTGTTGTAGGTGCAGTACTCACTGTGGTCATCGCCGCCGTCTTTGGTGCTCCTGATAGAGGAGCAGGAAGACCATCGCAGGGAGTATCTGGAGTTCTGGCTCCATGGTGTCCTGGTTCCTCGTGGGGTATGGAGAGGTGAGTGTTTTCCCTTCCAAGTCCTGTTTCCGCCGTGTTTTTGTTCGCATTGGTTCCACCCCGGAAAAGGTGGCAGATTGGCATCTTGTGATAGAGTGGGCGGTACATTGTCTTCCGCCTGTCTGTTGGCAGTGACCGCCGCAGTGTTTGTTTGTACCGCCGTGGCGGTCGGAGTGTTAAAGTGGCTGTCTATGTTGGCGGTTTCCGCCATGATTGTGATTAGATTTTTTTACCACCGTCCTGTTGGGGGTCTTACCGCTGCTTTAACACCGAGCACCAGGGTTGTAATGAAGGCCTTAGTTTCCTACTTAGCTAGTTTTAATCGGCTAGTAGCAGAGACATCCTGGCCTGAAGAAAAGCAAGCAGCCTTGTTCTATAAAGGACTCAAGGATGAGTTAAAGGACATTCTTGCCCAAATAGATCCTCAGCCTACAGATTGTCAAGACCTGATAAACCTTGTTTTGAGAATAGATCATCGTCTTGCAGAACGACGGGGAATACGCAAAAAGACTGAGAAATATCCCTGGCATATTCACGAACATAGAGAATCAAGAACTCAGAAAGAAAGCATCCCAGAACCCATGGAAACCGGAACTCTGAAGAGACCTTTGACCCAAGTCGAAAAGGACCTACGTAGAAAGAACGGACAATGTCTTTATTGCGGGCGCAAGGGTCACTTCGCCAAAGATTGTCCAATCAAACCAAAGACCAAACAAGGTCCTGTCCAGAAAATTGCAGCCAATGTACAAGTCAAGCCGGAAAACTAGATCACCCAAGATGTAAAGAAGGGTTGCTCTTGGGTGTCACCATAGACCCTTCACAGTCTAGACACCTCAAGTTGGGCATTGAAGTTCAAGTAAAGAAAAGGAACTATTTCAAGAAAGCCCTAGTAGATTCCAGGGCTACCGGTAATTTTGTTGATGCCCAATTGACTCGCGAATGGGGGATCCCATGCACCAAGAAAAAGACTCCAGAAATAATACAAGCAGTAGATGGAAAACTCTTGACTGGAGGCCCAGTAACTGTTCAGACCGTTCCCTTGTCGGTGATCTGTGATGGGGGAGATGAAAGAACCAAACATGAAGAGAAACTCATCTTTGATGTTACCCATGCTCCTCAGTATGGAATTATCCTTGGCTTACCATGGTTAACTCATCACAATCCTGAGATTAACTGGGCAGAATGGAAAATTGTGTTCTCTTCTGCCTTATGTAATGAGAAATGTCTCCAGACGTCTCGAGTCGCCAAACATTGCAACTCTCACATAGCCACTGCGGTGGAGAAATAAATAAAGTTGCCCTGGCAGTATTCATCCTATGAAGACGTGTTCAATGAAAGGGAAGCAGAAACCTTGCCTCCTCACAGACCTTATGACTGTCAAATTTATCTAACTCCTGGTGCGATACTCCATAGTTGTCCTGTGTACGCCTTGTGGGAACATGAAAATAAACACCTACAAAAGTATTTAGATCAATTTTTAGAGAATGGCTTCATCCACCCTTCCAAGACTCCTGCAGCTTCTCCTTTGTTTTTTGTCCCCAGGGCTAATGGGGATCTTCGAACCTGAATTGACTATAGGGGTTTGAACAAGATCACAGTCAAGAACAGATACCCTTTGCCTCTGATTCCCGCCTTGTTGGATCATGTGAAGAAAGCAAAAATCTACACTAAGCTCGATCTACGAGGTGCTTACCATTTAGTCAGAATGAGAGAAGGTGACGAATGGAAAACTGCGTTCAAGACAAGATATGGTCTCTTTGAATACACCGTCATGGCCTTTGGGCTGTGTAATGCTCCAGCAGCATTTCAATTTTTCCTGAATGATGTCCTTAGAGAGTATCTAGATATATTTGCAATAGTCTATATCGATGATATTTTAATCTACTCTGACAATGAAGCTGAACATGTACAACATGTCAAGAAGATTCTCACAGCTCTTCGAAAGCATCACCTATGTTGCAAACTAACCAAGTGTGAATTTCATGTTACCACTGTTGAGTTTTTAGGGGTCATCCTTACCCCTCAAGGCATGGTCATGGCAGAAAAGAAAGTACAAGCAGTATCTGATTGGCCCACTCCAAACACTGTTCGAGATGTACAGTGCTTCCTGGGTTTTGCAAACATTTATTGCAGGTTTATAAATCATTTCTCTCAGACAGTGGCGCCAATCACCAAGTTACTGAGAAAGAAAGAAAAATTAGTGTGGTCTCCAGAAGCTGACAGAGCCTTTTCAACTTTGAAAGAAGCTTTTTCCATGGCCCCAGTCTTGACTCACCCTGATGTGGAGCGTCCATTCATAGTTGAAGCCGATGCCTCAGATGTGGCAATTGGTGCAGTGTTGCCACAGAGAAGTAAAGACACTGGTCAACTGCATCCTGTAGCTTACATGTCTCAAAAACTGAATGAAGCAGAAAGGAACTATGTCATTGCTGAGAAAGAGCTTCTGGCGATCCGTGATGAGTGGAGACATCATTTGTTAGGCGCCAAGTACACTATCACACACACAGTATCTATCTATCACAGTATACACAGACCATCGCAATCTCCAGTTCATGAGTTCAGCAAGACTTTTGACTCTTCGGCAATTACGCTGGATGCTGTTTTTTGCCGAGTTCGATTTTGTGCCACCTTTTCATCCTGATAAAGACAATCGCAAAGCAGACGCCTTGTCCCGCCAAGAGTCTACCACCTTACCTACAGTCCAGCCTTCCAGAGCTATCATTGCTACAGACAAGATCCTCTGCATCATAAAGACTGAAGACTTCTTTGAAGAAAACCTCAATTCCTTCACCATTGAAAAATGGCAGACATGGGCTCAAGCAGACCCCAAAAGATCAATCAACCAAGGGCTACCCTTCCATGATACACGTTTGTTCGTGCCCACTACCAAGCTTCGCAAGTTAGTATTTCATTGGTTGTATGTTATACCTACGGCAGGTCATCCAGGTACTCCTAAAACTCTTGAATATATCCAACTCTACTTTTGGTGCCCGACTCTGACAAAAGACGTCAAACAAATGGTCACTAACTGCGAAGTTTGTGCTCGTATCAAGTTGGCAAGTCATTCAAAACTGAAAGGTTTGTTGCATCCGCTCCCAACCCCACTTTGACCTTGGGAACACATCTCGTTAGACTTCATTACAGGTCTGCCAGTTGTTCAACAGCACTCAGTCATCCTTGTGGTGGTAGATAGTCTCATGAAATATGGACATTTCATTGCTTGCAAGAAATTGCCCACCTCCAGTGAACTGGCAACCATCCTTCTGAATAGAGTAGTCCATCATCTTGGGCTGCAGAGAATGATTGAATCAATACCTGTGTGCTTACGCTGAGAAAGCACTTAATTCTTGGACATCAATGCTCTGGTTAGCTGAACTAGCCTACAATAACTCGTTTCACACCTCCACTGGTGTCACACCCTTTTTCGGCTTGTTTGGCTACCATCCTGATACCTTGCCTATCATGATTCCACAAGAAAGTTCTCTTACACCAGCTGTGTCGGAAACTATTCAACAACTCCATCAAACCCAGAAATTAATTCAACAGCATCTAGAAAAAGCCAAACAAAAATATAAAAAGCACTACGACAAGAAACATTGTGAAGGACCTCAGTATCAACAAGGTGATAAAGTGTGGCTTTCTACACGACATATTGACTTCAAGAAAAAGCACATGTTTAATCCCAAATTCATAGGTCCTTACATTGTCCTCCAGCAAATCAATCCAGTGACCTATAAACTGCAGTTACCCAGGTTACTACGTATTCATCCAGTGTTCCATACTTCAATCCTGAAAAAGGCAGTCCAGAAGGTTCACTCCCAACCAGCTCTGGTTCTAGTACGGGGGAAGTTGGAATACGAAGTTAAACAGGTGCTGGATTCCAAACTTAGAGGTCGTAATTTTTTGTATCTGATCTCTTGGAAAGGTTACAGTCCAGAAAGCAACTCATGGGTCTCCGCATATGACATTCATGCTCCACAACTAGTGAGACGTTTTCATCGTCTCAATCCAGGCAAACCAGGCCCTAGAGCACGCTTGGGAGAGGTGCACGATTCATTTCCTGGCATTTAATTTTGACATTCAGATCGGCAACAGTGTGCTCGATCATTTCATGATTTTTGCATTGTGTATTTCGAATCGGCAAGGTGCACGATTCATTTCCTGACATAAAAACTCTTGACATCCAGATCGGCTGTGCGTGCGATCTTTTCATGGTTTGGAATACTTGGGTTGCAGTATTTGTTGAGGTGCACACATTTATCCTGAGCTTTTGTTTTTCTCGAAACGCTTAATTCAAAGTGCAGCATTCTTTGTGCTAATTAAGCTCCTAGTACATTTCCTGTTGTTTTTTCATGGAATGTTCAGATAGCCTATGTCCTCCTGTAACAAATGCAATGTTTATCCTGAAACTATTTTGAAGAAAAGTTATTGTATTCTAGACAGTATAGGATATTTCCTGAAAGGCTCAAATGAAACACAGAATTAACCCATTCTTGATTTTTCCAGATACCTAGATTTTGTGGGGCCTAGTTATAGCCATGTTCTAAGTTATCAATGATTACAGTATAAGAATTCTTAGAACCATAGTCTATTGAAAGTCAACGTGATTATATTTTGATATTGTGTTGTTTAACCTCTTGTTTCGTACAGGTCTCCTTCCCAGCTGTTCCCTAACTAATCCCCTTTTCCCCCACTTAGACTCTCTTAGACTCTGTGATATATCTATTGGAGTGTTGGAGCTGTCCAGTGGTGGACATGTTGGGAACATGCGCAGGCTCCGAGGATCTGGTCTCCCTGACGGTTACGCTTCTTAGAAAGGATCACGGCTAGCCGCAGAGTGACCGCTCAGCAGGTTGTTGGCATACTTTTTGAGTTGTCTTCTGACCATGATTATGAGACTGACTCTGCATCTGAGGCAGGGGAGGAAGTGAGAGATTCTGGTAGTGAGTTTTGTGTCTTTTGTGTCTGAGAGGAATCTTCTGATGACAAGGCCACTCTGAGTGCAAATGAAGGGCCTGTTTTAGAGGAGGACACTGATGTGACAAAAGTGCAGCAGACTGGGGCTGAAAGGTTTCCCATTGAAAGACCTGACACCTGGGTTGCCCCAAACATGGAGCAGCCACAGCTGCCTGCCTTTACTGGTCTCCCAGGGTGTAGAGTAAATACAGAAAACCTTTTGCCTGTCAATTTCTTTGAGTTGTTTATGGACAATGTATAGGGAAGAGATTGTTGAGCAGATTAATTTGTATGCTGAGCAGTATTTGAGGGACAAGGCAAAGAAATAAGTGTGGATGAGCCTTTGGTCCTGTTCTAGGGGCGTTTGGTTTTGAAGCAGTACATTCCTAGCAAGAGGGCACGGTATGGAATTAAAATGTATATGTTGTGTAAAAGTAGTACAGGATATGTGTATCATTTTTGGGACTATACTGGTAGGGATTCCAGTACTGACCCCCCTGGTTGTCCGCCCACTTTTGCAGTTAGTGAGAATATTGTGTGGGAATTTGGTAGACGACTGTTTAACAAAGGTCACCATTTGTACGTAGATAACTTCTACACTAGAGTGCAGTTGTTCAAGGAATTGTTCGGAGTGGACACTGTTGCTGGTGGCACAATCCGTGGTAACCGGAAAGTCTATCCAAGGGAGCTTGTCTGTAAAAAACTTGAGAGGGGACATTGCAGTGCCTTGTGTAGTAATGAGCTGCTGTCTCTGAAATTTTCAGACAGGAGGGATGTGTATATGCTAACTACTATCCATGATGAGAGTACTTCCCCTGTGACTGTTTGGAGTCAAGCTGCGGAAGTGCGCAAACAGGCGTGCATTTTGGACTACAATAACCACATGGATGGTGTTGATAGAGTACATCAGAGGTTGGAACCTTACACTGCCCTTCGTAAGTCTTACGTGTGGTAGAAAAAGTTGGCCATCTATTTATTTCATTTGGCAACTTTTAATGCTTTTATTGTGTTCAAGGATTGTTCCCCTGAGTCCAGGATGAAATTTGTTAAATTTCAGGAGTCAGTGATAGAGAACCTTATTGTGGTGGAACAGGCAAGAGTTCCTAGAGTAGCAGTGGTGCAGGATGTGGCTAGATTAAAAGATCTGTTTCAGGACTTACCACACCCAGAAGAATTACTGGGAACTACCGTGAGCGTAAACTGCTGTTTTATATTTTCATATGTTCAGTTTTACGGTTGGCATTACTGTCATGTATTCAGTTAGAGCGTTTGTGTTTGTAGTTTTGTACTTATTTATATTTAGTTAGTGGTTTCTTTGTTGTTTTAAAAACCCAAAAAAGTGATGGCGGTGTGTGTGGAGTGGCGCTTGGCTGGCAGTGCGCGTGGAGTGGCGCTTGGCTGGCAGTGCCAGCCAAACGCCAGTCCACACACTCCCATCAGCTAGTATGATTGCGGGATCAGGCATGTGGGCGTATGAAAGTGATGGGCCCTTGAGTGGCGATGTCTGTCAATGCGAGTGTTGTAATGTGCTGGGTCAGTGGCTGGCGACGTGAATGGTCTTGTGCATGTCATGTATGAAAGGTGTGTGAATGGACTGTTAAGCGGTTGGTGCCTTGTCGTGGCTTTACAGTTCACGAGCTGAGTCATTGGTTCAGTTTTTTGGCCTTTCAGTTATTAACAGTGCATTTTGGGCCAAATTTTGAGGTTTGCTGAGAAGTCTGGGTAAGAAAACACTGGGGGATACACGCAAGTCACACCTCCCTGGACTCTCTCAGTGTCTAGTTTTCAGAAATGTTTGGGTTTGATAAGTTTCCCTATATAGCTGCTGAGCCCAGGACCAAAAACACAGGTGCCCCCCCTTGCAAAAACAGGTCGTTTTGTATTTGATAATTTTGATATGTACACATAGGCCCTCATTTTAACCTCAGTGGTCTTTTTAAAAGACCGCCAAGGTTACTCCGGGCTGAAGACCGCCAGTGGTGCCGGTCTCCCGGCCACCGTATCATGACTGCTCCCAGCTCTCCGCCCTTTTTCGGACAGAGCCGCCAGGAGCCATACTGGCGGTCGGGGGTGAAGTGGAGGCTGCTTCACCGTCACCGCCACGTCCTCAGAACACCACCCACGAATCACATCCCAGGATTCGGCGTGGCGGTGTTCTGGTGACGGGGTGCTGGCGGCGGAGCAGCCCCCATGGATCCCGTTCCCTCCCGAGGATTACCGGACCAGGTAAGGTGATTGTCCGTTAGGGGAGGGAGGTGGGGGGGTGTTGTGTGTTGTGTGCGTGCGTGTGAGTGTGTAGAGGGGATGTGTGAGTGCGTGTATGCATGCGGGGGTGTGTTGTGTGTATGGGAAATGTGTGTGTATATGTCTGTGTGCGTGTATGTGTGCGTGTATGTGTATGAGTGGTGTGAGTGTGCGTGTAGGGGGGTAGGGTGTGTGTGTGTGGATGTTTCTGTGGGGGGTGGGAGGTCCTGCCACCTTTGGGGGTGGTCGGGGGAACATGGGTGTTGGGGGAGGACTCAGGGGAGGGGGACGGAGAGACCCCTATCAGTGCCACGGAACAAATTCCCTGGCACTGATAGTGCCTACCGCCATGGATTTTGTGGCAGTACAAAACCCCACGAAGTCCATGGCGGTATGCGGGGTCCTGATACCGCCGGCGGTCTAGTGAAGGCCACCGGGCTGGAGACCAAAGTCTCCAGCCCAGCGGTCGTTACCACCCTGGCGGTCGCAGTGTAGAAGTGGCGGTTTTGCATGGCAGTAACCGCCATGCTTGTAATTACATTTTTTTTTCGCTGGCCTGTTGGCGGTATTACCGCCACTTCTACACCGACCGCCAGGGTTGTAATGAGGGCCATAGTGTTTTGGGGCATCTCCTTTCGCGGGCACTAGACCTACCCACACAAGTGAGGTACCATTTTTATCGGGAGACTTGGGGAAACGCTTGGTGGAAGGAACTTTCTGGCTCCTCTCAGGTTCCAGAACTTTCTGTCACCGAAATGTGAGGAAAAAGTGTTTTTTTTGCCAAAGTTTGAGGTTTGCAAAGGATTCTGGGTAACAGAACCTGGTGAGACCCCCACAAGTCACCCTATCTTGGATTCCCCTAGGTGTCTAGTTTTAAAAAATGCGCAGGTTTGGTCGGTTTCCCTAGGTGCCGGCTGAGCTAGAGGCCAAAATCCACAGCTAGGCACTTTGCAAAAAACAGGTCTGTTTTCTTTGGGAAAATGTGATGTGTCCACATTGTGTCTAGGGGAAATTCCTGTCATGGGCACTACTAGGCCTACCGACACAAGTGAGGTTCCATTTTTATTGGGAGACTTCGGAGAACACAGAATAGAAGAACAAGTATTATTGCCACTTGTCTTTCTCTACATTTTTTCCTTCCAAATGTAATTCCCATGCTAATATGGGGGCCCCGGGATTCAGAGATGTGCAAATAACCACTGATTCTCAACACCTTATCTTGTGCACATTTTGGTAATAAAAAGGTTTACTTGATACCTATTTTCACTCTTTACAATTCAGCAAATAAATTGCTGTATACCCGGTATAGAATGAAAACCCTTTGCTAGGTGTAGCTCAGTTATTGGCTCTGGTACCTAGGGTTATTGATGAACCTACAAGCCCTATATATACCCGCAACCAGAAGAGTTTAGCAGATGTAATGGTATATTGCTTTTAAAAATATGAAATCGCAGTAAAAAGTTACAGAATAAAACGTGGAGAAAAATCGCAGGTTTTTTCACCTTAATTTCAATATTTTTTTATTTTAGCTGTTATTTTCTGTAGACAAACCTTGTAGGATCTACACAAATGACCGCTTGGTGATTTTCACAATATTGACTACTTTTTATCAATGTTCAGCTTTCCAGGATCCAGCATTGGTTTCACACTCATTTCTGTCACTAACTGGAAGGAGGCTAAAAGCACAAAATATAATAAAAATGGTGTGAGAAGGTAGCCTCTTTCTAGCCTTGTTACCCCCACTTTTGGCCTGTTTGTGAGTGTATGTCAGGGTGTTTGTCACTGTTTTCACTGTCTCACTGGGATCCTGATGGCCAGGCCTCAGTGCTCATAGTGAAAACACCATGTTTTCAGTATGGTTGTTATGTGTCACTGGGATCCTGCTAGTCAGGACCCCAGTGCTCATAGGTTTGTGGCCTATATGTATGTGTCACTGGGACCCTGTCACACAGGGCCCCAGTGCTCATAGGTGTGCATGTATATGTTCCCTGTGTGGTGCCTAACTGTCTCACTGAGGCTCTGCTAACCAGAACCTCAGTGGTTATGCTCTCTCATTACTTTCAAATTGTCACTAACAGGCTAGTGACCATTTTTTACCAATTTACATTGGCTTACTGGAACACCCTTATAATTCCCTAGTATATGGTACTGAGGTACCCAGGGTATTGGGGTTCCAGGAGATCCCTATGGGCTGCAGCATTTCTTTTGCCACCCATAGGGAGCTCTGACAATTCTTACACAGGCCTGCCACTGCAGCCTGAGTGAAATAACGTCCACGTTATTTCACAGCCATTTTACACTGCACTTAAGTAACTTATAAGTCACCTATATGTCTAACCTTTACCTGGTAAAGGTTAGGTGCAAAGTTACTTAGTGTGAGGGCACCCTGGCACTAGCCAAGGTGCCCCCACATTGTTCAGAGCCAATTCCCTGAACTTTGTGAGTGCGGGGACACCATTACACGCGTGCACTACATATAGGTCACTACCTATATGTAGCTTCACCATGGTAACTCCGAATATGGCCATGTAACATGTCTATGATCATGGAATTGCCCCCTCTATGCCATCCTGGCATTGTTGGTACAATTCCATGATCCCAGTGGTCTGTAGCACAGACCCTGGTACTGCCAAACTGCCCTTCCTGGGGTTTCACTGCAGCTGCGGCTGCTGCCAACCCCTCAGACAGGCATCTGCCCTCCTGGGGTCCAGCCAGGCCTGGCCCAGGATGGCAGAACAAAGAACTTCCTCTGAGAGAGGGTGTGACACCCTCTCCCTTTGGAAAATGGTGTGAAGGCAGGGGAGGAGTAGCCTCCCCCAGCCTCTGGAAATGCTTTGTTGGGCACAGAGGTGCCCAATTCTGCATAAGCCAGTCTACACCGGTTCAGGGACCCCTTAGCTCCTGCTCTGGCGCGAAACTGGACAAAGGAAAGGGGAGTGACCACTCCCCTGACCTGCACCTCCCCTGGGAGGTGTCCAGAGCTCCTCCAGTGTGCTCCAGACCTCTGCCATCTTGGAAACAGAGGTGCTGCTGGCACACTGGACTGCTCTGAGTGGCCAGTGCCACCAGGTGACGTCAGAGACTCCTGCTGATAGGCTCCTTCAGGTGTTAGTAGCCTTTCCTCTCTCCTAGGTAGCCAAACCCTCTTTTCTGGCTATTTAGGGTCTCTGTCTCTGGGGAAACTTTAGATAACGAATGCATGAGCTCAGCCGAGTTCCTCTGCATCTCCCTCTTCACCTTCTGATAAGGAATCGACCGCTGACCGCGCTGGAAGCCTGCAAACCTGCAACATAGTAGCAAAGACGACTACTGCAACTCTGTAACGCTGATCCTGCCGCCTTCTCGACTGTTTTCCTGCTTGTGCATGCTGTGGGGGTAGTCCGCCTCCTCTCTGCACCAGAAGCTCCGAAGAAATCTCCCGTGGGTCGACGGAATCTTCCCCCTGCAACCGCAGGCACCAAAAAGCTGCATCTCCGGTCCCTTGGGTCTCCTCTCAGCACGACGAGCGAGGTCCCTCGAATCCAGCGACACCGTCCAAGTGACCCCCACAGTCCAGTGACTCTTCAGCCCAAGTTTGGTGGAGGTAAGTCCTTGCCTCACCTCGCTGGGCTGCATTGCTGGGAACCGCGACTTTGCAAGCTTCTCCGGCCCCTGTGCACTTCCGGCGGAAATCCTTCGTGCACAGCCAAGCCTGGGTCCACGGCACTCTAACCTGCATTGCACGACTTTCTAAGTTGGTCTCCGGCGACGTGGGACTCCTTTGTGCAACTTCGGCGAGCACCGTTTCACGCATCCTCGTAGTGCCTGTTTCTGGCACTTCTCCGGGTGCTACCTGCTTCAGTGAGGGCTCCTTGTCTTGCTCGACGTCCCCTCTCTCTGCAGGTCCAATTTGCGACCTCCTGGTCCCTCCTGGGCCCCAGCAGCGTCCAAAAACGCCAAACGCACGATTTGCGTGTAGCAAGGCTTGTTGGCGTCCATCCGGCGGGAAAACACTTCTGCACGACTCTCCAAGGCGTGGGGGATCCATCCTCCAAAGGGGAAGTCTCTAGCCCTTGTCGTTCCTGCAGTATTTACAGTTCTTCAGCCTAGTAAGAGCTTCTTTGCACCAACCGCTGGCATTTCTTGGGCATCTGCCCATCTCCGAGCTGCTTGTGACTTTTGGACTTGGTCCCCTTGTTCCACAGGTACCTTCAGACAGGAATCCATCGTTGTTGCATTGCTGATTTGTGTTTTCCTTGCATTCTCCCTCTAACACGACTATTTTGTCCTTAGGGGAACTTTGGTGCACTTTGCACTCACTTTTCAGGGTCTTGGGGAGGGTTATTTTTCTAACTCTCACTATTTTCTAATAGTCCCAGCGACCCTCTACAAGGTCACATAGGTTTGGGGTCCATTCGTGGTTCACATTCCACTTTTGGAGTATATGGTTTGTGTTGCCCCTATCCCTATGTTTCCCCATTGCATCCTATTGTAATTATACATTGTTTGCACTGTTTTCTAAGACTATACTGCATATTTTTGCTATTGTGTATATATATCTTGTGTATATTTCCTATCCTCTCACTGAGGGTACACTCTAAGATACTTTGGCATATTGTCATAAAAATAAAGTACCTTTATTTTTAGTATAACTGTGTATTGTGTTTTCTTATGATATTGTGCATATGACACTAAGTGGTACTGTAGTAGCTTCACACGTCTCCTAGTTCAGCCTAAGCTGCTCTGCTAAGCTACCATTATCTATCAGCCTAAGCTGCTAGACACCCTATACACTAATAAGGGATAACTGGGCCTGGTGCAAGGTGCAAGTACCCCTTGGTACTCACTACAAACCAGTCCAGCCTCCTACAAATGGGGTATGTCCCCGTAAAAGCCAAAATTGTGTTGAAAATGTGGTTTTCTGATTCAAGTCTGTCTGTTCCTGAAAGCTGGGAATATGGTGATTTTAGAACCACAAACCCTTTGTTGATGCAATTCTCTGGGAAAAAACACAAAAGTATTCTTCTGCAGCCCTTTTCCCCCATTAAAAAAAAAACAACGACATTTTCACTGTATTTTGGCAAATTTCTTGGTCTCCTCCAGGATAACCCAGAAGTCTGGGTACCTCTAGAATCCCTAGGATGTTGGAAAAAAGGATGGAAATTTGGTGTGGGTAGCTTATGTGGACAAAAAATTATGAGGGCCTAAGCTCGAACTGCCCCAAATAGCCAAAAAAAGGCCTTGCATCTGAGGGGGAAAAGGCCTGACAGCAAAGAGGTTAAATAATATTGATGCAGCATTCATATATGAAAGGCCTCAGGTGTCTGTCAAGATATTATTAAGCACAGTTTCGTAATGTTTGTGGGTTTAATTAATTCCAAATTGCACTGCTATACTGGAAGCAAGAGCAGCCAGAAGGGCTCAAAAGGCTGAAACAATAGTTTTGATTTCTCAACAAGCGAATGCAGGAGAAAATAAAACGAACGAACAAAACAGCTCCACAGACATATAATCCATGTTTTTTAAATTGGAAAAGTTGTACCGGAAGGAGATTACTAAGAGTTGGAAGATTCTTATGTTGCAAAAGTATGTGGAAATGGGGAGAGTACCGCGAGGTCTCCGCATTTTCACTTTACCTAATCACCCTGACATCAAACCAGAACTGCTTCTTGAATGGGGAGAAAACAATATGAAATGCTCGCACAACATGAAGCAAATTCTGATGATATATGCAAAAATAGACATAGAGGAAATAACGGGTGCATTAATTGCGAAATAACCAAAGGAAATTGAGACAAAAAATGGAAGAAAAATTGGATAAACATGAGTCAGAAGTAAATGAGCGGAAGAAAAGGAAGTTTTTGAGAGAGGAAAATGATTATAAAAACGGCACAATTTGTAAGAAAAATTAAGCTAATGAAATACTTTGCCAAACATCCGAACAAAGACAACACATCCTTTGCACGACAAAGTGAAATTGGACTCACAAAGTCATAATAAGGGCCAAAGTGTTTTCTTTCATGTGTGTAAGTGCTGTGTGACTACAGTGGTATTGCATGAGCTTTGCATGTCTCTCCACAGCTACCCCTAGAGAGCCTGGCTTCTAGACACTGCCTACACTTCACTGATAGGGGAACCCTGGACCTGGTATAAGGTGTAAGTACCATAGGTACCCACCACACACCAGGCCAGCTTCCAACACCAAGACGTTGAAGTATCATTACAACTTAAGACGGGTGGGGCCAACATAACTACTATATCAGTGTCTAGGCTCCCACCTTGGGAATGGCTGTATGATGGACCCACGCATGCAATTACCATGCATGCCTTTACAATGGCGTCAGTACAACGCATGCGTCATTATCACGCATGCATTTTCAGCCCAAATTATTACAAATCATATGCCTTTACCACGCATGCCTTTACCACAAAAATGTATGTTTGTGTGGATGTGTGTGTGTGTGTGTGTATATATATATACATACATATATATATATATATATATATATATATATATATATATATAAAACTTAATGGCAGTTGCCACTAGGTAGTTATAGTTAGGACTTTTTTTACCATAGGTAGAGCGTCTTTTTGTTTTCACAATATCTTTAGCACCGCTTTATAAATCTTCACGAAAATTCCAAAACGTATTCTTTGGTCAACCCCACTGTCTATGGCTGAAGGGCGTGTATGGCGCAAGGTTGGGTGATTATAGGGGTTGGCCACAGGGCCTGGCCGCAGGCAAGACCCTGCAGCCAACCGCTGCCACGCAGGGCTGAAGCCGTGCACTGTGGTGGTTAGATTAACATCTAGTAATAAAAATTACTTTACGTTTAAAAAACCATAGAAATTCACTGAAAAAAACAAGGTTACAGGGACGTTATAGTTAGGAAATAGAATTAAAAAAACATAGAAATTCACTTAAACAAAGGTTACATGAACGTTATAGTTAGGTTCTGAATTTACTCGTACAAAACCATAATCATTCACCAGTTATATTTAGAATTATCCCAAGTAACTATAACTCGTGTCCTAAGGTAACTATAACTCATGCCCTCGCCATGCACAATTTTTTGTCAAAAAAAATATTACTGCAACTTTTACATTGATATTATCAATGAAGTTATCAATGATGTCATGAGTGCTGTAATTTGTAGGGTAGTTAGTAGTGCTTAGCAAGGGCGCTTAACTCAAATCCTCACACCAAGTGAAACCAGGAAGAAGCAAACGATGAAGCTGTATATCACATGATACACCTGCATGTAATGTGTGCTATAAACGAAAAGCAAACATCTGATACACTGACCCCTGTGTGGTTGTGTATATGTAGGAATTTGTACTGAATGGTGTACCACGAGTAAATATATTGCATGTGACTCTACTGGTGCACTTTTGCACCTGAGCACCAGGGTGAGTGACATGCCATTTTTGCACAACTACCACAATGACATCATCAATGGGTGGCTAAATCTGGGGCGGCATTATTTTTTATTGTTCTTGTAATACTGCATTGCAAAGTTTCACACAACACTCCATTGCATGTAGGGTAGTAAATCTGGGCCAATGATAGGTGTACAATAGACTGAATTATATAAAACAAGTTATTTGCTTTACTAGTTTTGGCCTTACTTACTTTTGCATTAAAAATGTCATCTCAGGTGACATAAAAGTTTTTTAGGTCTGACTTACCACACACCAAAAACTGTCTGATTGAAAATACATATTGTGAGGTTACCAAGAACTTAGAGTGGGCTGGCAGGCCACCCATTGATTAACATTGGTTTGCTTCATTCTCACTCTCATATGCTTCCTTTTTATTCAATGATTTTCCATGTCCCTCTTGTTTCATTTTGTGTTCCTCTGGAACCTCTGGAGTCTCTCTACCATCCTTTCACTAGGCTGACTTGTATCCTTCCACTGCTCACTTTTAGGGAAATGAACTTCTTTTTTTGTTTAAGCTCGCATGAGAGTGCAGGTATTTTCCAATTCTTTCCCTTATGTGCTTGTCACCCCTGCCAAATATCCAGCCTCACACTCAATGTTACTGTCTCAAGGTCTCCCTTATGTGTGCTTCTTCCCAGGCCAAACACTTCTTTCCCCCAGGCTCTATGTTGCTTTGTCACTTGAGTAATTCTCTCACGCCTCTTATGATGCTCTCCTTCTCCTTCGTGTGCTGCTTTCCTCTCTTCCATGCCACTCCCTATTACTTTCCCCACCCACTCCTCTGCTGCCCACCTACCCTGCAGTCTTTTTAAAAAATATAGGCGGTCATTCTGACCGCGGCGGTCGCCGCCCGCCAAGCGGTTCCCGCCGAAAGACCGCGGCGGCTATTCTGGCTTTCCCGCTGGGCCGGCGGGCGACCGCCAGAAGACCGCCAGCCGGGCCAGCGGGAAAGCCCCTGCAACAATGAAGCCGGCTCCGAATGGAGCCGGCGGAGTTGCAGGGGTGCGACAGGTGCAGTGGCATGGGCAGTGCAGGGGCCCCCAGGGGCCCCACGGCACCCGTTCCCGCCATCCTGGTTCTGGCGGTGGACACCGCCAGAAACAGGCTGGTGGGAAGGGGGTTGGAATCCCCATGGCGGTGCTGCAAGCAGCGCCGCCATGGCGGATTCCCTGGGCCAGCGGGAAACCGGCGGGAAACCGGCGGGAAACCGCCGGCTCCCCTTTTCTGACCGCGGCTTTACGTCCGCAGTCAGAATCGCCCAGGAAGCACTGCCAGCCTGTTGGCGGTGCTTCCGCTGCCCTCCGCCCTGGTGGTCATGGACCGCCAGGGTCGGAATGACCCCCATAGTTTTTTAAATGTATTTTTCTTAAGGGAGTAACAGGCAACAAATTGCTGACGGCCTGCCTGAATACATTGATTTTGCACTACTTTTATTTCATTGTGCTTCGGCTTGACTGCACAGCTGTAGCCAGTCAATTTTGTGACCATCGCTAGCTAGGGGCTTTGGCTCAGCCCAAATTTTGCGATCCAGGACTACATGTTTAAATTGGGCAAAAGTTGTGTGGTTCCACAGAAAAAGTGCTTGATCATCACACAGCTGTTCTCATTTGGTTTATTTATCCAGCTGCCAGAGGTTGAACTTTCAGGGGCACACATATGGCACTGTAATGCTACTGAAGTGTCTTAAATAACTAGATACTTTGTGGTGGTTTTCTCTGGCAGCAGCACAGATGGGAGGAGGGCAGTCATTAACCTACGTGGCTTTTGTGTCTGGCTTGACAGTGCATTCATAAGCCAGACCTATTGGCATTGCCAATGCTTGTCTTTTTCTTTATCGATCTTTGAAGGGTAAATTAAAAAAAACGACTGACTAGGGCATGTACGTACAAATGTGTGCAGACAAAATGACACAGTCACTGTGGACACTTCATAGGTCCTTTTTTGCTTTTTGTTTACTTTTGGACATGCTTCACAGCATCTTGCTGATGCTGTAGAGCTTTGTAAAAAGACATTGCAACTCGGAACGTTTAGAGGTAAGCCCTGCACACTGTAACATAAAACTGTATTGAAGTATTGCGTTAGTCCCATCTAAAGAAACAGCAGAAAGTAATGTTTGGGTCACCTACTAGTTAGCACTTGCACTGTCTGTTGCGAGGCATATTGTGGGCTTACGAAGTTCATACAGGGGCTTGGAGCCCCTGCTTACCATTGCGTAATTTGCCTGACACACTGATTTGCTGCCTCTTGTTTGTGTCCCAGCTTGTCGGTCATGTTTTTTCCCTGCTATGGAGCATTGTTTCTTTACCATCACTTTCGATTGGCTGACTTGTATGCCTCCTCTGCTAGCTTTTCAGGCCTGTTTTCTCCATCTGTCTCTTCCGTGTACTTCACTCCTCCAACATTCCGTGTAGCTTGATGTCATCCTAATGCTTCTCCCTGCCCCCTCCATGTTGCATTCACCCTTGTGTACTTCCCCTCATTGCTTTCCCGCCTATGTGCTTCTTCCCTGCTCCCTCCATGTTGTTCTAGCTCCTGCTGCTTTTCCTCCAAATCCACAACTCTCTGTGTTGCTTCCTTCGACCTGCGCCCTCTTCTAATCCTGTTGCTTCTCTCTACACCGCCATGCTCCCCGTTGCCTGCTCACCCAAGAGTTTCTCCCCCACCTACTCCACGTTGCTCTTTGCCCATGTTTTCTCTACCTCTACACCTTTCACGCTCTCACTCGTGCTTCTATTCCCTGGACTGCCTCTGTTTCTTCCCGCCAGTTCCCTGTGTTGTTCCCACCAGGGCTTCTGTGATGCTGCTGTTTGTGTTGCTTACACACCACCTACCTATTTTAAAACCAAAAATAAAACACTTTCACACTTTTTTCTTTTTAGTTACCAATCCAATTTGGATCAGTTGCTGTATAGAAAAATAGCTCACACGTCATTTTGTAACCAAGTGTTTGCATTATACACATGCATATAAAATGAAGCAGACAGCAGTGCCAAAGGTATTATTTTTAAACTCTTTAGCCATGAGAGTGTTAAACTATTGACAATGCCAATAGGTCACATAGGCTAGACGTAAAGGTTTTGCTAATGCTTGTTACACTAGAGCTACTTCAATCAAGTTATTTTGTTTCATGCAGTGCAACACTAATCACCTGATCTTCAACAGTGTTAGGTGACTGAAGAACTCTAAGAAACATCATAGATTTGTGGATTATTGCATTCCCTTTTTGGTATTATTAAAGTTGATCTTTACTAGAGCAAGGCACTAAACACTAAGGTGCATATTTATACTCTGTTTGCGCTGCATTTGCTTCATTTTGTTTACACAAATGCGACACAAACTTAACTCCATATTTATATTTTGATGCTAGACACACCTAGCATCAAAATATTGGAGTTTGCAGCATTTTTTGGATGCGTGAACCTACCTTGCGTCAATGAGATGAAAGGTAGGTGTTTCCACCCTAAAAATGGCGCTATCCCCCTAGCGCCATATTTATCCCCGTGCAAAAATGATCCACAGGTGGGATGAGGCCCCAAATAATGGTGCTAAGCTTGCTTAGCAGCATTATTTAACGCCTGGTCAAACACCATGGAATGGGCACACAGGTGCCCACGCAAAGCCCCCGGAACATCCCCACCCACATCAGAGGGACACCAGAAGAGTAAGGTAAATAGGGTCAGTATTTTTTTTTCAATGCCATTGGGGGCCCTAACATGGGCCCCCTGCATGGCACTGGGTGCAATAGCCATGCCAGGGGACACTGGTCCCCTGTGCTGGCCATTGGGGTGGTGGGCATTACTGTTGTTTTCTTTAAGACAGGAGTCATGTTTTAAGATGGTTGTGCATCTGGAAATGACGCAAGGCTGGTTAGCGGCATTTTTTTTGCCACTAAGTAGCCTTGCATCATTTCCAGACGCACAACCTCCTATTCCCATACTGCCACCCCCATCCGGCTAGCGTCATTTGTTTTTACGCTAGCCCAAGCTTAGCACCGGCTTGCACCATTCCATTAATATGTCATCCATCTGGCGCTCATGAATGATGCAAGCCGTTGGTAAACATTTTGGTGCAAAACTGCAGTAGCACAGTTTTGCACAAAAAAGTTTAAATATGCCCCTAAATAGTAAATTTACTGAGAACTCAAGGAACAGATCACAGCGACCAGTGTTCATGTTTTGCATGAAAGGGAGAGAGCAAGACAGCACAATATCTGCTAAGAGATGGCAATGTAACTCTCACCCTGTTCTGTCAAACTTTAGGCTGCTTTGCACCAAGTTCACACGATTGCACCAAAGTGTGAAAGTTCCAGGACAAAATGCTATTTCTTAGACTTAGTTTAAAGCTTTTGCAAGTTTGTATCTGTGCTCTTCTTCATAGCACACATGTAAAGTTGAAAGGGAAGGAATGTTACCCTGTTTTTCGGACTCACCTACACAGCACATGCAGTGTGCTGCGAGTAGTATTGTTTACAATTCAGTGAACTTACAACCTGCCCACATTATACTATTAGGTATTTTCCTTGTCATTCTTATTTGCAGTCTTTCGAATGCTTAGCTCTGTAGGCTTTCTTTTCTTTCTTGTGTTAGCTTCTCCCTGGAACATCAAACAAATACACATGTTTTTCTTCTTCTTTTTACAACTTACTATTTTTTTTGCTTTATAAGCATTTCAATATTATTTCTGGATGTGCAATGTTCTTGCCTACTTTTAACACCGGCATACAGCTTCTTATTTATGTTGCTTTCAATCTACCTGATGTCTCTGTCGACACCTTACTCATTAACACCCACAACTGTACTTCTCTACATCACTCTATGCTTCTACACCCTATGTCACTCTATATCACTCCAACCTACACCACTCTATTTAACGCCAGTCCACTCTACTCTCCACCTCTCCACTCTACTCTAAGCCAATCCCCTTTCTGGCACTCCACTCTACATCACTCCACTCTACACTACTTCCCTCTACTCGACTTCACACAACTTTAATGTACACCACTCTACACTATACCACTCTACTCTAAGCCACTCTACTCAATGTGTTGCTTCCTCCCACCTGTGCCCTCTTTCTCTGTCTCCCATTGCTTCTCTTCTCCAACCCCCACCCTCATTGTTGTTTCCCCCCACATTGGTATATTTCACATTCAAAAAAATTGTATGCTCATTTTGTAGGTTTGAGCATGCGTAGTGAGTACAACTACAAAATTACATGGTCACACGCACATCATAGTGCCTTTTTTGTACTTTATTTTACTTACCCAGGCTGAACAGCATTGGGAATGCTGAACAGCGTGGCTAAAAAACATTCTCCTCAAGACGAGACCAATTGGCTTTGTCAGTGCCTGTTTCATATGGGCTGAGGTGTATTTTGAGTTGAAGATTGCTTTAGCGCAAGTAGAGGTCTTCTTCCCGCATCAGGTTCAGAAACAACAAGCACTCTGCAGAGACACAATACCTTACCTCACCCGTAAAAGTCTTTGGACTCAGTGAGAAGTGGGGTAAATGGATTCATTCAATTTAAACCAACCACATGAGATGCATAAAAACTTTTAAACACCATTACCAGTTTAACCATAAACAAAACTCCAAACTGAACAAAGTTTCAAAGCTTTATTACAACCACAGAGCTATTGTAATGTAAATGGTTGGAAAAACTAAGTTATAAACATACTTGAAAACCATAGGCTGACCAAAATGTCTAAAGAGATTAAGGCCCTCATAATGACTTCGGCAGTCTTCTAAGAAGACCGCTGAAGTCCCGCCAGACCGAAGACCGCCAATGTTGGCGGTCTTCTGATCACCATATTATGACTGCTGGCCATAATTTGGGCGGAGAGCCGCCAGAAGCAATAATGGCGGTCGACGGTGCAGTGGAGGTTGCTCCTCCGTCACTGCCACATCATCACAATACCGCCCACTGAATTACGTTGCAGTATTCGGCATGGCGGTGTTGTGGTGACGGGGTGCTGCCAGCGGAGCAGGCCCCATGGAACCCATTTCCTCCTGGACGACCACTGAGACAGGTAAGGTGATCATCCGACAGGGGAGGGGGTGGGGGGTGTTGTGTGGCATGCACGTGAATGGGGGGTGTGAGTGTGTGTGTATAGAGGGGGTGTGTGAGTGCGTGTGTGAATGCGGGGGGGTGGTGTGTGTTGGGGTTGTATCGTGTATGTGTGCATGCATGTGTGCATGTATGCGCGTGTCTGTGTGTGTGGTGTGTGCATCCGTGAGTGGGGGGTATGTATGGGGGACCCATGGAGTTCGGGGGGTGGGGGAGGGGAGGGGGCCCATTCAGCTTTGGGGCATGTTAGGGGGACCGTGGCTGTTGGGGGGAGGACTCTAGGGAGGGGCCATGCTTCTCTCTAACATGAATTTGGAGTTGCATGTGTGGGAACGGGCTAACACATGTGGGCAAAACAAAAAGATAAGACAAAAATAATTTGGAAAAATCATCTAACTAGGGTAACTCACTATAAAAATACACTGGTGTAATTAAGCTGAAAAGGAAACAGGAAGCCACATTGTGAGTTATACCTCACCTCATGGGACTGCAGACAGGAAAGTTTCATCAAGTAGAGCGTTCACCGTAGAGCATCATCAGTAGACAGCAGCATCAGGACAATGCAGAACATGGGCTGCACATAGAGCAGGTCAGCGGGTTCAGAATTAATTTGGGATATTAATACTGAAGAGCATAGGTAAGTGGAGCAATTGGAACTAAAAGGAAACTCATAACCTAAATAAGCATGCAGAAGACTTGGAAAGGGACAGGAGGTGACAGCACGAATACCTAAGAAGAACTCTCAGGCTTCAACAGACTGCAACAGACTTCGCCAGACACTAGCAGACTAACTAAAAACTTTAAAAAGTCTTTCCTTAACTAGAAATGTTCAGTGGTCTCCAATTGGTCCTCCAGATGGGCTCATGTTGTGCACAACAACCAACATCCAATGGTAGCCGCTGACACCATCAAGTTTGAAACTATTCCTGTCACGACTCACGTGCTGCTTGCGCCTGGAATTTTCAGATCTGGTGGCGTGAATCTTCAATGTTCGGCTTTGGCCCAAAAAGGGGCGACTCTTTCTGGTAGCCACGGTGCTGTAGGCAATGGAGACACCAAGAACAGACCGTGCCCTTCAGAAAGTAGCGCCAGAGGGAAAAACCCCTTCCAAAGGGGAAAAACCTCCAAACAGGAAAAGTCCTGGAGAAAAACAAGAACAAACAAACAGGAATCCAAAAGGAGCAAAATTCAGAAAACACAGAATGCTGAGTCCAAAACCAAAAGGCAAGGAAATCAGGAGCGAAGACACCAACTGAGCAGAAAGTGTTGCAGCGCAAGGAAAGAGGAAAAACACAGCCCTTATATACCAACAAACAGGAAGTGACCCACAGGAAGTAAAAGGACACCATCTTAGATAGGGAAACAATATATAGAACAGAATAGTAGAGGAACCATAGAGAATAGGGAACAAGGAATGCTGGGAAAGCACAGGAATCTGGGAAGGAGGAAAAGACATAAAGAAAGGCACACAACAGACTGCAAACAGAAGAAAGGACAAGGAAACGAAGAAAAACAGGTAAGAGGGTTCAGAGACCCCTGGGACAGTGAAAGGCAGAAGGAAGAACGAGGCCCCAAGCAAATCTGGGGCCTCGAAACGCGCAGGAGAGGCTGGGGGCGCGCCGCGTCTTAATAACGCGGTGCGCGGCCCGAGCCGAACGCCCGGCCGAAGTCGAGCTCTCGGCTCGCGCCGCACCGCGCGGCGCGACAGTAGGTCCCCCTCCCGAAGGCCCAGGTTTAAGAGGGAATAAACAGTGAAAGCGTTGAGTCAGGAGAGGAGCGTGAACGGAAGAGGCATCTTCCCATGAACATTCACTGAGAGGATAACCCTTCCAATGAATCAGATACTGAAGTCGTTTATGAAAAAGACGAGAGTCACAGATTTCCTGCACTTCATATTCAGGAGCATCATTCACAAGGACAGGAGGTGGACAAGGAAACTGACGTGAGTAAGGATCAGGCACATAAGGTTTAAGCTGAGAAACATGAAAAACCGGATGGATCTTCCATGTATGGGGTAAGTGAAGACGGACAGTGACAGGATTGACCAACTGGAGAATACGGAAAGGCCCATAGTAACGAGGTGTGAACTTGTTTTGAGAGAGACGTGAGGGCAAGAATTTGGAGGAGAGCCAGACTTTATCTTGCAGATGATAATTTGGATTGGTTGTACGTCTCTTGTCTGCAGCCTTCTTCATATACCTCTTGGTATGTAACAAATTAGATCGAATTAGTTTATGGAGTTGGAGAAGGCGTTTGGAGAAATAGTTAATAGCAGGTAGAGGAGAGTTGGATTGTGGAGAAGTAGGGAAAGAGGTAGGATGAAAACCATAGGAACAGAAAAAGGGAGTGACCTTGGAGGCACTATGGACTGAGTTATTGTAGGAAAATTCAGCTAAAGAGAGGTAAGTGCTCCAGTTACTTTGGGTAGAATTGCAAAAGCATCGAAGATATTGCTCTAGTCCTTGGTTCAGACGCTCAGTCTGTCCGTTGGTCTGAGGATGGAACCCTGAAGACAGGGCTCTATTCATATTCAGTGTTTTACAAAAATGCTTCCAAAATCGGGAGATGTACTGAGGTCCTCTATCAGAGATTATGGTATGTGGAAGTCCATGGAGACGGAAGACATGATCTATGAATATTTGACCTAGTTCTTGGGAAGTAGGCAGCTTTTTTAGGCCAGTGAAATGAGCCATCTTTGTGAAAGAATCCACTGTGACCATGATAACCCGGTTTCCTGCTGATGGTGGGAGCGAACACATAAAATCAGTAGAGATAGTATGCCATGGGGCCGATGGAACAGGCAAAGGTTGTAGTAATCCTGCCGGTCTGGTGTGAGGTATTTTGACTTGGGCACATATGGGACAGGCCTGAACGTATCTTTCCACATCCAGTTTCCAGGTAGGCCACCAAAAAATTCGTGAAAGTAATTCTTGTGTGGCCTTGATGCCTCTGTGACCAGCTACAGGGGAATCATGGCACATTTGTAATGCTTTCTTTTGCACCTTGTTTGAAGGGAGGAATATCAGGTCTTGGTAATAAAAATATCCTTGTCTTTTGTACAATAATGGTCTTAGTTCTTCTATGTCATGGTCCGATAGGTTGGCGTATTCTTGTTGTACTTCTTCCAGGAAAGACTGAGCCACTCCAATGATCTTACTGGGTTCTAGAAGATACTGGGATGAGGAAGGAGAACACTCTGGATATCGGCGAGACAGAGCATCAGCCAGAATGTTTTGAGATCCTGGAATATATGTAATATAAAAATCGTACTGACTGAAGAAAAAGGCCCAGCGGGCCTGACGACTATTCTGGCATACAAAATTTCTTAAACATTGTAAATTACGGTGGTCTGTCCTCACCTCAAATGGTTCCTTGGAACCCATCAGAAACTGCCTCCACTCAAGGCAGGCTGTTTTCAGAGCCAATAATTCCCTTTCAAGTACGGAATAATGTTGTTCAGCTGTGGAAAGGATATGAGACAAATAGAAAACAGGATGTTCAAGGCCATCATCCTCTTGTCGTTGGAGTAAGACAGCTCCGATGGCTCTCTCAGAAGCATCAGTTACTACTATAAATTGCTTGGTGGTATCTGGATGTCTTAAGATGGGGGCTTGGGTGAAGGCTCTCTTTAAGCTTTGAAAGGCTGCTTCAGCAGCCTCAGTCCAGACAAACCCCTTCTTTAAATTGTCCTTCTTTAAGGTGTGAGTTATGTGGCTAGTCTGACTGGCAAAGTCTAGAATGAATTGTCGATAGAAGTTTGCTAAACCTAGGAAACATTGTGTTTCTTTTATGGTAGAAGGAGAAGGCCACTCTAGGATAGCTTGTACCTTTTCTTGATCCATAGCTATGCCGGTGGGACTTAAATGATAGCCCAGATATTTGACTTCCGTTATGTCGAACTCACATTTCTCTGGTTTGCAAAATAGTTGATGATCACGAAGTCTTTGAAGAACTTGTTTCACATGGGAAGTATGGAGTTCAGGATTTCTAGAATAAATAAGAATGTCATCTAGGTAGATCACGACTGTCTGATTAAGTAGGTCTGAAAACACTGAGTCCATAAATCTCTGGAAGATTGCCGGGGCGTTAGTAAGACCAAACGGCATAACCCTATATTCAAAATGGCCAAATGGGGTCCTGAATGCTGTCTTCCATTCGTCGCCTTCTCTTATGCGTAAAAGGTGGTAGGCTCCTCGTAAATCCAATTTAGTAAAACGTTGGGCCCCTCTGATTGCTTCCAGTATGTCCCTGATGAGAGGCAAAGGATAACGATCCTTAATGGTGATTTTATTCAGACCTCGAAAATCCAGGCACGGACGAAGATCCTTAGTCTTCTTGGGCACAAAAAAGAGAGGGGCCCCAGCCGGAGACGACGATGGAACAATAAGACCACTCTGTATATTTTCGTCCAGATACTCCTTTAGAACTTCCCTTTCGGGTTCCGTGAGGGAGTACATCCTCCCAAAAGGAACAATTGTGCCGGGTTCTAATGGAATTGCACAATCATATTCTCGATGTGGAGGTAGCACAGGTTTTGACGGTTTTTGGAAAATATCCTGAAACTCCAAATAGTGGTCTGGGACCCCTTGGACCGTATTAATGGACATTCCAGTGGCACCTTCAGTAGCTAAGGATCTTTTCGGAGACCAATACTTGTCGGAAGTAAAACAGTTCTCGTGACAAAATTGCGAAGACAAAGAGACTGTCCGGGTAACCCAATTTATATATGGGTTATGTCTAATGAGCCACGGAATTCCAAGAATGATGGTATGGTTAGGGGACGTAATAAGATCGAAGGAGATGTGTTCTTGATGGTTTCCCACCTGTAGACTTAACATCAGGGTAGTGGTGTCTACAGGACCAGAGGATATCAAAGATCCATCCACAGTGTGTACCTGTTCGGGTACTTCTTTTGCTTGAGTAGGAACTAGGTTAGCAGCAGCCCATGTCTTGTCCATGTATATACCACTAGCACCACAGTCTAGTAATGCCATAGTCTTTTCTTGACGACCGTCAGGAAGTTGTAACAGGACAGGAAAGATGAACAAGGCAGTTGTATTGTCATTAAAGGAGCTGATGGAAGGTATAGCTGTAGATCCCGTCCCCTCCCTTCTTACAGAGGACGGGAGGTGGCGTTTCCCGAAGGTCTGGACGGACGTACTGGACAGGTACGGAGTATGTGATCAGCAGAACCACAATACAGGCACAACCCTCTCTTGCGTCTGTCTTCTCGTTCACTAGCAGAGAGCGGACCTCGGGTAGTATCCACCTGCATGGGTTCCCCTTCGATGTCTCTAGCAGGAGTGCGAGGTTCCTCGGAACGCTGCAGGTATGCACGTGAGCTACTTGGCTGGGTAAACCCTCTACTCCTTTTCTTTTCCGATCTCCGTTCCTGAAGACGATATTCGATGGACAGTGCTTGATCCATCAGGCCACGAAGATCTTCCGCTCTGGTAGAATGCACTAGTTCATCCTTTATTTCTTCTTTGAGTCCTCTACGAAATAATGTTACCAGAGTACGTTCCACCCAAGTGGTCTCTGCCGCCAGCTGACGAAAACGGGTTATATATTGCAGGACGTCTTGGGAGCCTTGTTGGATGTCGCACAAGGCTTCTTCAGCGGAGGCTTCCAATCCAGGACGGCTAAACATTTGTTTGAAGCGACTCACAAAGGCGGAATAGTCTGACAATACAGGGTCGTCGGAGGACACCATCGGGGTTGCCCAGGCCAAGGCTGGGCCGGATAAGGCACTGATAAGGTAACCCACCTTGGTCTTGTCGTGGGAGAATTGAGTAGGTCGGAAGGCGAAATACACCGTTAAAGCATCCAAGAACTCGCGAAGCTTGGTTGGTTCACCAGAGAAACAAGGGGTAGAAGCGGAGATTGTCGGAACATCACTGGTGCGGAGGGCCAAAGCCTGTCGTAACGCAGCATTTTCATTACGCAGTTGTTGCAACTCCTGGGCTTGTTGCTGAATCGTGGTTAACAGAGATTGCTCCGGATCTGCAGCAGCCGCCACTGTATTATCCATGGTGTTTGAGGACGTCGGAATGGTTAGGCGCTGCAATCTGTCACGACTCACGTGCTGCTTGCGCCTGGAATTTGCAGATCTGGTGGCGTGAATCTTCAATGTTCGGCTTTGGCCCAAAAAGGGGCGACTCTTTCTGGTAGCCACGGTGCTGTAGGCAATGGAGACACCAAGAACAGACCGTGCCCTTCAGAAAGTAGCGCCAGAGGGAAAAACCCCTTCCAAAGGGGAAAAACCTCCAAACAGGAAAAGTCCTGGAGAAAAACAAGAACAAACAAACAGGAATCCAAAAGGAGCAAAATTCAGAAAACACAGAATGCTGAGTCCAAAACCAAAAGGCAAGGAAATCAGGAGCGAAGACACCAACTGAGCAGAAAGTGTTGCAGCGCAAGGAAAGAGGAAAAACACAGCCCTTATATACCAACAAACAGGAAGTGACCCACAGGAAGTAAAAGGACACCATCTTAGATAGGGAAACAATATATAGAACAGAATAGTAGAGGAACCATAGAGAATAGGGAACAAGGAATGCTGGGAAAGCACAGGAATCTGGGAAGGAGGAAAAGACATAAAGAAAGGCACACAACAGACTGCAAACAGAAGAAAGGACAAGGAAACGAAGAAAAACAGGTAAGAGGGTTCAGAGACCCCTGGGACAGTGAAAGGCAGAAGGAAGAACGAGGCCCCAAGCAAATCTGGGGCCTCGAAACGCGCAGGAGAGGCTGGGGGCGCGCCGCGTCTTAATAACGCGGTGCGCGGCCCGAGCCGAACGCCCGGCCGAAGTCGAGCTCTCGGCTCGCGCCGCACCGCGCGGCGCGACAATTCCGGATTTTCTCAGGAAAAGTGTTTGGTCATCTCAATGAATTCATACGGTTCTGCCACAATATTACTTTTTCTAGTTGATTGTATCTTCAGCATCCTTTCTCACTGTACACAGGACAAGATGAACAATTCTCTGTGAAATTAATAAGGCTTCCTGTCTTCTTTCACTCAGCCTTTAACACAATAGGACATTCAACAATATGTCAGCAACCTAGGAAATTATTTAGGCCAGAGGGAATATAATGAGTTTGTATTTCTTCAGTACTACTGCAAAATGAATCTTCAGGCCTAGTCTAACTAAGAAAGCTTAAATGCACATTAATACAGTTAATGCACATAAATCTTATTGCACATCTTGCAATTTTATTATAAGACCAGAGACTCATATTATACTTTCTTTTCCTGCTGTAATTAAACAGCAGCCAAGAAATAATGAAACCCAGAAACCCCTGGTAAAAGAAGAACTACAATATTACATCATAATGGATGAACCAATCACACGTCGAGTATGCTGATAACTATCTTGACTAAGAGCACCAAGTCCTCTTTTCTTGCTGCCCGCAGTCAAGATAAGTACTCTGCTCGTTATATACATTTATTCATTAACCTTTTTTGGCATATTTGACATGAAATGTGTATTTCTTATGTTGTATTGCTTACTGTTATCAGTTGTGCTCTTGTTTCATTCTCCGGGCATGGAACGTTTACACGCTCGTGCGCCGATAACACCATTAACGGTTCTTTTTCTTCTCAGAACTGTTACTGCATTGCGCTACACTTCAGCTTCCCTCATCACTTCTCTGAACGGATTGCAGTGCTGTTTCAGAGCGAGTCGGCTTGTCTGTGTGCCCCTTGCGTCTATCTCTGTCTCTGGGAATCTCCAACCCGCCCTCAGACATGCCCATAGTAGTCGTTGCTGGTTAGACACTCCCTCCCAAGCCCTTCTCCTCTGATTAACCCTTCAGGGATGGGTTTTTTGGTTTGCCATTGTTTGCACACGAGTTTCTTATTTTTAAACTCATGGTTTATTTAATATTGCCTTTGCTGTTATATATACAGTTACTTAATTTAATTTAATTTAATTTTTATTTATTGTGGCATAATGTCTGATAGAGAACAAGCCGAGCCCACTAAGGACAGTTTAAAATAATTTATTAGAGTCAGTGCAGCATGCTGTGTCCGTCTCCATGTTAGACAATTCAAAAAATTTAGAAGCCTCTATATCTAAGTTATTCGGCTCTAAATATGTTCCTGTTAAAAAAAGAAAGGAAATGTACAGCACCTATTTCTGGGCCTTCCAAAGGCGTTACTGTTAAATTTGGGCCACCCACCTGTGAGGCGAATGTTTCGGGGCTTCCCTGTTCCCCTCTTAACATTGTTTCCCTACATGATAATAACAGTGATGGGGATGATGTTTTGGATGACATCAGGTAAATTTTTTCTAATAAAGATGACTCTTTTGATGATGGGCCTGTGGAGAAAAGGCGTAAGATTTCTCCTTAGGACACTGCTTCACAGACAGTGTATTATGACTGGCGGACCATGAGGGTGGGTCAATGTTTGACCCCATGTCAATTTATCATCCCAATTCATCCGAATGGTTCCCGTCAGATCATGTTTCAAATTGTGTTTCGTTTTATTTAAGGCAACCCTTTGATAAAACACCTAGAAATAAACTTAAATCCGAATGCCCTCGCCCTTCCCTCTAAGGTGGCTGATACCTCCTCCATGGATCCCAATAGGATGTTGTTTTTTACAATATTTAGGAAGGACCCCAAAAAAGGAGTGGATAGACCCTCGTCGAGCTGCCAAGACAGGCTTTTGGATTCTGGATTTGGTCGAAGAGGCCAGAATGGAAGGAGTTCAGGTAAATCCTGACATGCTCTCCAGTTGGCCTCAGCAGGCAATATGTATGTTGGGGAATGCTAACTCGTACATTTCCCAAAAGAGATGTAAAGGTCTGCTGTTAAAGATTGATCCCAAGTTAAGCAGCTTGGCAACGAAAGAAGAGGGTCCCACGGCTCAATCACTTCTCTTAGGGGATTTCTTTATCAAGGAAATGAGTTAATATGTCTCCATCTTTGCCACTATCAACAAGGCACAAAATTCAATAAAAAATATTTTTCCCAGTGAGTTTTTGGCAGGAACAGCAAAAGCAGGAGTCGATTTGCTGGCCATTATGCATCCAGGGTACAATCCTTCAACAGAGACCCCTTCAATCAAATGTTCCAGCAAGACTATTACCAAGGGTACAAACCTCAGTTATAACCTCAACAATCCGGGGTTACAGATCCAAAGGAGAACAGCTTTCAGGTAAGAACTTCAGGTTTTGGCCCTCCTCCCGTAGGGGGCAGATTGGGAAATTTTCTTGAAGTCTGGTTGTCTCTAACGTCAGATCCTTGGGTAATTCAAGCTGTACAAGGGTATTGCATAGACCTGTACCAAACTCCTATTCAGAAATCTTTTCCTCAACCCATCCATTTTTCCCAGGCACAATTTCTCCTGATTCAAGAGCAAATTCCCCCACCCCTTCCGTCCCCTAGGGCCCGCCTTTCCAGGTCCCAACCCAGCACCTCAGCCACCACATTACCGGGGACAGTGGTGCCAGCAGTAACCGGCTTCTGGAGTGCACCAAGCAGCAGGGCAGCCAGTGTCCCAAGGAGCGAGGCCAAGGACATTCCCCCACCTCCAAAACAAAAGAAGTTGCCCACATCCCGGTGGGAGAAGGCCAAAACACCTGCCACCAAGGGCTCAGCCAGGACAACAGTTGGGAGTGGCAAGACAGCTGCGCCACCATCCAAGGTGGAGAAGGGCCAGAGAAAGAAAGGCAAGTCGCCGCCAACCTGCACGGCGGACAAAACTGCCTCTGGTACTGCCACATGCACCACCGCCACAGGCACCGCCGCCAGCACCTAGGATACTGTGCCCTTCACCTGCACCGCAGACACTGTGCCCTTCAGCAGCAGCAAGCTCAGTGAGGCCGCCACCAGCACCGCCGCTCAGGACACCGCAGCCAGCAGCAAGCTCTGTGAGCCCCCCACCAGCACTGCCGCTCAGGACACCGCCGCCAGCAGCAAGCTCAGTGAGCCCCCCACCAGCACAGTGAGCCCCCCACCAGCACTGCCGCTCAGTACACCGCCGCCAGCAGCAAGCTCAGTGAGGCCGCCACCAGCACCGCTGCCCAATGAACACCGCAAGCACCGCTGCTATTGAGCCCGCCGCCAGCACGCCCAGCGGCCACACCACATCCTGTGCCAGTGGCACCACCGCGGACATGGCTGCCACCCCCAGTGGTCATTCGTACGAGGCTGGTGGTCAGTTCCAGGGGCCTGGACAGCTTCCATGTTGCCCCACCATCAGTGGAGTGTCACATCCACTACCTCAGTCCTTGGCAGGATAAAGCACTCTGGGCACATAGCCCCCTCCAGAACCAGTGGAGAAAGGCATCCACTACCGCAGTCCTTGGAAGGATGAAGCACTCTGGGCACAAAGCCCCCTCCAGAACCAGTGGAGAAAGGCATCCACTACCTCAGTCCTTGGCAAGATGAAGCACTCTGGCACATAGCCTCCTCCAGAACCAGTGGAGACTGTTATCCACTTGAGAGACTGTGGCTTTGCACTCCCCAGGATAAAGCAGTGGGCAAACCACCCACTGGAGAGACTTGTGAGACTGTGGCTTTGCACTCAACAGGATAATGCAGTGGGCAAACCACCCACTGGAGATACTTGTGAGACTATGGCTTTGCATGCCCCAGGATAAAGCCGTGGGCAAACCACCCACTGGAGATACTTGTGAGACTGTGGCTTTGCACTCCCCAGGATAAAGCAGTGGGCAAACCACCCACTGGAGAGACTTGTGAGACTGTGGCTTTGCACTCCCCAGGATAAAGCAGCGGTCAAACCACCCACTGGAGAGACTTGAGAGACTGTGGCTTTGCCCTCCCCAGGATAATGCAGTGGGCAAACCACCCACTGGAGAGACTTGAGAGACTGTGGCTTTCCACTCCCCAGGATACATCAATGTGCATGGAGCCCCCTCGTGGAGCTGGCATCGCGCACTCATCCAGCTGAGGTGCCCCCCTTCCCTTCCCCCTAAGGTGCCTGTTTTATTTCGATCTGATGCCCCTGCAGTGTTCTCTCCGTTTGGATCGGGTATCTTGTGTGGGCCTCGCCCATGCATTTTGGGCCCAGTGGTCCACAGACTATGTAGGTGCAGTACATGGACTTGAATTCTTGGTGTACATATTTGTTAATAGTGTATATATATTTTTGAGTAATGGATTTTTCATGATTACAATCGTTCGAATCATTTCCTTTTGTCCTTGTGTTCTTCCAGAAGGAGGTTGGGAGGGGGAAATGTAACATTTCAGCATGTATTGGTGTGCGTGTTGTTGTGTGTGAGGGTGGGGGTGGGGGTGTTGCGTGTGTGTGTCACTCTCTTTTCCATCCCCCCTCCCCTCCCCTGTGTTGTAGGTGCAGTACTCACTGTGGTCGTTGCTGCCGTCGGTTATGCTCCTTGTAGAGGAGCAGGAAGACTATCGCAGGGAGAATTTGGAGTTCCGGCTCCATGGCGTCCTGGTTCCTCATGGGGTGTGTAGAGGTGAGAGTTTTCCCTTCCAAGTCCTGTTTCCGCCGTGTTTTTGTTCACATTGAATCCGCCCCGGAAAAGGTGGCGGATTGGCCTCTCATAATGGTGTGGGCGGTACATTGTCTTCCGCCTGTCTGTTGGAGGTGACCGCCATGCTGTTTGTTTCTACCGCCGTGGTGGTCGGAGTGTTAAAGTGGCTGTCTATGTTGGCAGTTTCCGCCACGGTCATAATTCCATTTTTTTAACCGCCGGCCTGTTGGCGGTCTTACCGTCGCTTTAACACCGACACCAGGGTTGTAACGAGGGCCTTAATTTCTAGTGTTTCTGTAAAAATAATACGTTCAATATTAACTAATTTCAGTAGTTCACTCGAATATAAATGCACAGTATCTTTCATGCTAAAGCTCAATGTCAAATATGAATGGAGGCCACATTGTCCACCACTATTCAAACATGCACATTGTACATTTCATGTTAATTTCTCTGTTATGCTTTGAAATGAAGGTTTGTAGGTGACCATATGCTAACTTCAATGCCACTAATATATTAGTAAAATTTGATCAAGCCCAAACAGACCCTGAAGTTGCCATAAAAATGCATTAATGGGGGAGAGAATTTGAAAAGAATCCCATTATGAATTAGGAGAGTCAAATTATTTTCATGAATAGGAGGATGTCTAACATCATGTAATGTAAAATAAATTTGCCACTACAACATACCATGAGCGCTGAGAGGCAGGGACAAAAGCGTTTGACAATTTTGTTGAAATTGGATCACCAAAGAGGTTGAATCTGGGTTTGCAGCTGTTAACATTCTGAGCTGAGTGTAATAATCATTAAATAGTATGTAAACCTCTACACACCATGAGGAGAAATTCAATCATCCTAAAGTTAAATGGGTCAACAAAGTTTAATTCTGGTGACAAATTACTTTTCCTCAAAACTCAGCATAACCTGAAGCCACACTCATTTAAAAGGCATATCAATGTATGGCTGTGTGCATGACTTACAATTTTTGACTGCTGTTCCACAAGCATAGCTGTCTCCCAGCTGGGATACAGGAACAGCCTTTTTGTCATGCTCCTTGATGGTTTTATGTCAGAATATCAATAACAAAAATATCATTTGAAATAAATATTGTGGCCTAAATATCATTAAAAACAATATCGCTCTACTATCAAATTTCCATTACTAACTAGGGCCCAGTATTTTTACCAGACAATACTTAGGCCACGATATTCTGGTACCATCCTACCCGCAATTTCACACTTCTCCAGCCCCAACGATAAGAAGTGACAATAAAGTTGCTAAGGCTTTTTACTAACTTTCACTGTACCTGTGTCTTTTCAGAGGAAAAGAGCTCTGGTGGCCGCTAAAGAACAAATCCCATCGATTAATAAAGAAAGTACTGTTAATGGCATTTTAGGACTTGTCCTGCAAGCTTATATGGTTCGTGACATACACCTTATAGGGAGCAATGTTTGAAATGTGTGGCTAAAATACCCACAATCAAAACTAAGCACCAATCAGCATTTATGGGCGATACATTTAGAACATCAGAGGCCATATTACAGAAAGTGTCCCAGGGATGCAACAGGCATGTGCGCCTGCTTCGGGTGCCCCCGGAGCACTTTGGTATTACAGATGGGCCCGCAGATGCTTCAGCGTCATCTTCTGTAATACAGATAGCGCTGACACACAGGAAGGCATTCCCTCAAATGCATATGGTTGGCACCATGTAAATGAGGGAATCTCTTTGCTTCAGCACACAGACTGCATTATCAATGCAGGCTCAGAAGCAGACATTTCTTTATGAGACACACACATAAAAAGAGGAAAAAACAAGGAGAATTAAACATATTTCTTATTGTTACCCCTCACCTGGGAAGGTATAGCATTTTGGCGTATTCCCAGGTATACCACTTCTGATAAATCAGAGAATCTGTCAACAAATACTTGAATTTTGCGAGGGGAACACCCACGCAACACCCATGAAACGCATCCCTGAGGCAGAGTAGCGTAACACAGTGATTTGTGCTGTGTTGCATTACTCCAGAATAATCAAGCCACTCAAGGCTACGCAAGGTGGCCTTAGGTAGATTGATAAATTGTATTTTGGGTTTACATTGTGCATGCACTACATTACATACTGCAAGACCGACTCAACCCCAGTTATAGATATGCCCCAGAGTCAATAACTTCCACCATATTTTGAGCACTGTAGCCATCTCTCTGTCTTTTAATCCTTACTCATTGGTTGGTACAGATCACTGACATACCATATTTATAACCTGAGGATGTTGTAGATCTTTTCAGCATGCTCCATCAGGGGCAGCCAAGATTACTGTAGCAAGGACTATGCCCAGTTGTGGACCATAAAAGCTCCCTTTCTGTTTGAAATTAAATGTGGTCCACTTATGGTTCCATATTCTTATGACTGTTCTCTGCTGTGTCAAATCTTGTAGTTGTTTGGGAATTGACAAGAAGACTGTGTTTTAAAGTGCCGAGAGCATTACTTCAAATGGCATTCAGACGCCATCCAAGGCAGTGTAGGGAATGGATTATCTAAGAAAATACACCAGTCAGATTACTTAGACCTCCCCATATTTCTTGGCCCTTGGAAAATAGTATGTAGATGGCTTACAACTCAATGAGCCTCACATTTTTTTGCTGCACTTGTTGGCCAGTCATTCTTCTATCTATCCTGCACCTTAGGTTGCCTGGATGCCCTTTATCAATAAAAAAACTTCTCAAAATGAAGCTTCATTTTATGCTCACTGAATGGTGTCAGGCGAAAATAAATTATTGGTATTTTATCACATTATATTTGTAAATGTGTGCATAGTTCAAAAAATGCTTGACACAGTAAATGTATTCTAATCTGAGTAACACTTGATACTTTAAATCTTAGGTTATTTACATCGTGAACTGCAAGGTTGGTACAGTATGATCCCTGTATGGAATATAGGTGGAGAGGGTGGTGGAAATTCGAGCCCCTGTGCAAGCTTCTCTTTGTGCAGGAATTATAAATCCAATGTTTCTGGTAAAAACCTGCCAAGGGTTAGCATGGAAAACATGAAGAATTCGGTGCAGAACACACTAATCACTCATCATTTTTCAATGGGGTGTTAAAGCTTCAATGAATCTGAGTGTAAATTATTCCTCTTACTATAATAATAATGTTATCTTGTATAACAATACAAGTAGATAAAAAGAAATGTGGATGATCATATGGCCTCTCAGGGACTAATTAAGATGAAGCTAGCTTCCCTTAGAGTTCGGCATGTTCGTAAATATTACATGAGGTTTGCTATATTTTCATGCTGCCATTTGGTTAGACAGTGACGGCGCTTGACGGACTGAAGGAAATGGATGGAGTAGCTGTGCTCTTTCACCCTGACTCAGTTACAAAGGGTAACACCTACTCGGATCAGTAAATAAAACAAAAAAAAGTACCTAGTAGTTTTGTAAGTGGGTGGAAACGTGTTGCGCACACCTACAAAATGATATGGGCGGAAGAATCATAGTGCCTTTATTTGTTTACTGTTTAACCTGTGTCATGCAACCTTCCACTCAACCACCACAAACAAGCAATGGCTAAGCCAATAGGTCTCACCTACGAGAAGAAAACAACGGCCTTGTCAATGTTTAACCATGTTGTCCTGCAGCTAGGCTGAAAGTGAAAAAAAGGAGCTATGATGAGGCCACTGTTGGGCATCTCATAGCATATTTTTATTGCTAGTTGGAGGCACGGTGGGGGTAGGCAATTTAGAAGCGGAGGGGGCAGCCAACACAGACAAAGGAGAGTTTGGGGAAAAATAACACTATGATGTGGCCAGTGCGAGCCATGTCATAGCACTTTTTTAGTAATGGATTGTGGAGGACAATCAACAACATGGATGGGTGGACAAGCAACAATACGGAGAAGAAGAGAGGGGGAGTTGAGCAAGCAAGAACCCAATAGAGGCAATGAGGGAGGGAGGGAGGAGAGGTGGGGGCATGCAACAATATGATGGGGGGTGGGTGGAAGAGCATGAGGGCAAGTGGGAGAGAATTCAGAGAAGGGAGCCAGCTAAAAATGATGCACTCTGGTAGACCGTTTAAATCTCAAAGAAAAAAGTAATCCTTAAAAGAAATGAGCAGTGTAAGGACACAGGTACTGGATCCATGACCAGGCAAGGGAGGAATACACAAAGTAGAAAGACGCTTATGGCAGCTGAACAATAACAAGCATATATATAAGAGTAACATTGAAGTCAGCAAATGGTAATCAATGAGTGGTCTCTTGGCTCACTGACAGAAAACAACACGACTTGAAGAAATAGGGCATGAACTACATAGGATAAACCTAAAAAGGTTTTTTTCTGACATGCAGACCAAGTGTGCCACTGTCCAAAACACTCTAAATAGGTTGCCCTGTTCAGAGGACTCTATCATGTAACTGCAGTGAGGAAGAGTGTAATGCTATCCCTTCTTAGGTCTTGCTTAGCATATACTAAAAGTTGTCTGGTAGTAAAAAGACTTAGCTGGTCATTATGATCTTGGTGGTCAGGTTACCGCCGCAATGGCGGTAGTACAGTCGCCAGGCCGGCGGTAATGACCGCCAAATAATGACCATGGCGGTGATCCCTCCCATAGACAGCCAATGTACCACACCAACCGCCAGCGCAGTACGATCACTGAACACAGCAGTAGCCACCTACAGGCAGGCAGAAGACAAGTATCCGCCCAACATATTATAACATAGCACACCGCCAGGATTTCCGGGACGGTAGCAATGACACCAAAAGCCTGGTGGAAACACATCATTTAAAAGGAGATACTCAACTCCAGGGACACAGAAGAGTCCGCGGCCACCATGGAACCAGAACTGCAAATCTTCCCGATGCTGTACCACGCCATGGCCGTCCAGGAGCACCAAAGCCGATGAAGATGACAAGGTGAGTACAGCCACCTAGCACACAAAGGAGGGAGAGAGGGAGCGGAGAGTGACACACACATGCACAACACACACCATACACACACACCACACACCCAGAACCAGCTGCAGAGTAAATGGACTGTAACAGTACCCAGGAGCAACGAAAGCCAAGACACATACCTCTGTTCCAACCTCTGTAATCATGTTGGATAAAAATTCAAAATCAAAAAACATACACAACTGCAGATGTACATGCAGGCCCGCAGGCCAGTTCAAAGCCTCTAATGCCCACAGGGCAAAGTCGAAGCCCCAACTTGACTCCTGACAACATCGGGACTCCACTGTTCAGGGTCATCATGTTGGAAATGGGCAGGCACCTCAGGGAGCGGGGGTGGGGTGGGTTGTGGGATGCTTCTTATTGGGAGGGGGCTCCTAGCCCACTGGTTCTGGAGGGACCCTTGTCCACTGGTTCTGGAGGGGACACTTGCCCACTGGTTCTGGAGGAGGCTCCTTGCCCACTGGATACTGAGGGGGCTCCTTGCCCACTGGTTACTGAGGGGACTCCTTGCCCATTGGTTCTGAAGGGGACCTTTTCCCATTGGTTCTGAAGGGGGCTCCTTGTCCACTGGTTCTGGAGGGGACCCTTGCCCTCTGGAGGGGGCTCCTTTCCCACTGGTTGCTGAGGGGGCTCCTTGCCCACTGGTTGCTGAGGGGGCTCCTTGCCCACTGGTTCTGGAGGGGGGTCCTTGCCCTCTGGTGATTGAGGGGGCTTCATACCCTTTGGTGATGGAGGGGGATCCTTGCCCACTGGTTCTGGAAGGGGCCCCTGCCCTCTGGTGATGGAGGGGGCTCATTGTCCTCTGCTTATGGTGCGGGCTCCCTGGCCACTGGTTCTGGATGGCACTCCTTGGCCTCAGTTTTGTAAGGGGCCTCCTGGGGCTTAGTTTTTGTAGGGGCCTCCTTGGGCTTAGCTTTTGTAGGGGCCTCCTTGGCCTTGGTTTTGGGAGGGGCCTCCTTGGCCTTTGTCTTGGGAGGGGTCTCCTTGGCCTTTGTCTTAGGAGGGGTCTCCTTGTCCCTAGGTATTAGAGGTGGCTCCATGGTCTTTGTAGTCTGTTTGGGAGAGGGCGGCACTTTAGCCCTCTGTTTAGGAGGCGGAGTAGTGTCCTTGGGGCGGGGGGCGGGGGGCCCGGCGTCGCACTCATGTGCTTCTTAGTGGCAACTGGAAACTTTGGGGGGTGGTACAGTGTCAGACTGGGTGCTTGAGGTACTGGGCTGGGGGGGGTGGGACCTTCCTCTTACAGGCAGGATGGGGGCCGAGGGGGGAGGGAAGAGGTCAAGGTGGGAAAGGAAAAGCTTCTTAGGGCCAATGAGGTGGGATATGGGAGGAGGGATGAGAGTGGAGGTAGAGGGAGTGGTTGTAAGAGGAAGAGGTGTGCTGGACTTGGGTGCAGGTGCATGGACAGTGTGCATGTGTGAGGTGGATGGATGTTGGGGGTCTGAGTGCGAGCGTTTGTGTGTCTTTGGAGGGGGCAGACAGGGTTGGGAAGGACAAACAGGATGTGTGGATGGATGTTGTGGTGGTGTCTGGAAGTGAGGTAGGTGTGCTGAATGATGTGGTGGTGGTGACAGCGCCTGTGGTGTGTGGGGTGCATGTCTGCAGGTCTGTTGTTGTGGTGACTGTGGGCAAGGATGTGTAGGTGGCAGGCACAGGGACTGTTGATGCAGTGCATGCAGGTGTGAGTGTGGATGTGACTGTGAGGGAGGAGGAGGGGGATACAGTGATGGCAGTGGATGATGTTGTGTGTGCATCTATGTGTTGGCTGTGTGAGTGCTTGTGGACTGAAGTGTGCTACCTGTGTTTGTGCGAGTCTTGTGTGCTGTTTTGTGTGCATGCTTGTCTGAATGTGTGCGTTGGATGGGTTGGGGTGAGGAGGCTGGGACTGGTAACTGGTAGTTGGAGGGGGGTGGAAGAAACAGGGACACTGGTTGCCATCAGTGAAGAGGCCAAAGCCTGAAATGATCTCTGTAGGGCCACCAAGCCACCGTGAATGCCCTCCATTAAGGCATTGCATTGCTGCATCTGGGATGCCAGCCCCTGGATGGCATTCACTGTGGTTGACTGCCCTACAGAGATGGATCTCAGGTGGATCACTAGGGCAGTGCCTGAGGTGCTTGGGACAAAGGAGATGCCCACCCTTGTGGGTGAGCGGGCACAGGCAACTCAGTGGGGGGCTACTGGGAGAGCGGTGCTGGTACGGGGATGTGATGGTAGAACCTGTATCTGGGGTGGTCCCAGAGGGGTCCGCCACCACCAGGGAGCTCCCATTGGAGGAGGAATCTGATATTAGCTCCTGCCCCCGCCGTGGTGCTCCCCTCACCCTGCGTCCCACTGGTCCCCTCGGCATCAGTGGACTCTGCCTCCTGGGTCCCGTGGGCTGCAGCTCCCTCACTCACTGGTGCCCCTGCTCCTTCGCCAGATGATGCTAATGCACACATGGACAGGATGACAAAATGAGATAGAGGGGGAGAAAGAAAGGGAGCACAGGGTCAATCACAGCACCAACAGCACAGATGGCATACACACCACTGTCACAAACTGAGACTGAGAATGGGCGGTAAGGCCCACACTGGCATTCCATTGGCTAAGTACCATAGCAGGTAGGAGCCAAACACTGCCAGCTACACACCCACTGGGACCACCTAAGCCCTGTCTGCCATGAAAAGCCAGCTACCTAGCTATAACAAAATGCATTTCACCCTATTAACCTAAGCTGGACCACTCAGCAATGTCTACACTGGCACACTGGGGCATCCACTGACTAATACCCTGCACCCAAATCCCATGTCAGGCAACAGAGATGGTTGTCAAACACACTGTACTCACGCCCTTGTGGCTGCTGTGATGCCCTCAAGCTATCAGGGGGGTCAGGTTCCGACAGGCACCCCCCTCATTGGGAGGCCATCCCCAGCTGGACCTCTGCAGTATTTCGGGCCCAGTGTCTCAGGTCCTCCCACCGTTTTCTGTAGTGGGTGCTCCGTCTGCTATAGACCCCCAGGGTCTGCACGTCCTTGGCAATGGCACACCATAACCCCTTCTTCTGATGGGCACTGACCTGCAGAGGAAACACAAACAGTGGGACATCATGAACCAGACAATCCAGCCTGTCACACATATGGCCTACGAACTGCATTAGCCCCTCATCAGGCAGGCACATGACCCGTACCCCTGCATTAACACTGCCATCAGCCATCCCCCCCAAATGACACACTGCTAGCACAGTTATATATCTACATGCAGCCATGTTGCATGCAACATACCCATGATGTACTCACGTGCTGGTCTGGGGGCCCATACAACTGCCCATACAGGGGTGGGACCCCATTCACGAGCCTCTCCAACTCTTCCGACATGAAGGCTGGGGCCCTTTCCACTGTTGCACGTGGCATGGTAGGTTCCAGACACAGGTCACAGCAGCACATGCAGTGGAGATGTCATCCTGTGGAAAGTCAGGAATCAAGTGAAGTGGTAGAAATAAAATGGCGGTCACATCAGCGGCAGTGAACACCGTCACCACTGGCATTGATCATCCTTGGTTCCCACACTCCATAGAGGGCTATGTTAGCCAATGAGGAATTGCACGGCGGTGCAGACCGCCTCCCGTCATGACGCAAACACCGGCGGAGTGAGGTCACTTCCACCTGTCCCTGCAAACAGGACAGGCGGTTGCCATTTTTTAATGCTAGTACGCATGTACAGATTAATAAGTGTGTCGTTGTAGTAGAATGTACTCACCTATACAATTCCAGTGTGCAACATACAAGCATGCTCTGTGTACACTGCTGTAGTGTGTTCATGGCTCCTGTTGTTACTCCCTTCTTACTTTTGGGTCCCGTAGGTACCAACCACTGTGGAGGACTACGAGGAGGAGACAAGCACCTGTGTACAGACCCCTTGTGGACTTGGCTACACTGGAGAACAGGCACATCATACTCAAGTATCGTCATGACAGGGCCACAATCACAGAGCTGTGTACACAACTGGAGCTTGATCTGCTACCTGCTATCCATTGCACAACAGTAATACCATCTCTTGTGCAGGCACTCTCAGTGCTCCATTTCCTCCATGTGCAGCTACATTGAATTACCCCCTGGTAGATGATGGCCCCACTGTGAAGACTGGATTATATGCAATGGGACAGATAGCACATGTAATTGGGGCCATTGACGGAACCCATATTGCCCTAGTCCCCTCCAGGGCCAATGAACAAGTGAATAGGAAGAGTTTCCACTCACTCAATGTCCAGATGGTGTGCCTTGCTGACCAGTAAAGTATCCTGGGTCGGTGCATGATGCCTTTGTCCTGAGAAATAGCAGTGTCCACAGCTGATGGCACAACTACAGAGGTACTGAGTGTGGCTTATAGGTGAGCCTGAGTCCCCACCCAATGTATGTCAGTATATGCCTTCAGGAGTCATACCCCATGCCATTGTGCAGAGCTAATGTGTGTCCCTCACTTCTTGCAGGTGATTCCGGCTACCCAAACCTCTCCTGGCTCCTGACCCCTGTTATGTATCCGACAACAGGGGCAAAGAATAGGTACAATGATGTTCATGGGCGTACGAGGAGGATTGTTGAAAGGACCTTCGGGCTCCTGAAGGCTAGGTTCAGGTGCCTCCATCTGACAGGTGGATCCCTATGCTACTCCCCTGAGAAGGTTTGCAGGATTGTCGTTGTGTGCTGCATGTTGCACAATTTGGCCCTCGGATGGCATGTGCCCTATCAGCAGGAGGAGGAGGTGACAATGCAGCTGTGGCAGCAGTGGACACTGAGGACAGTGAGAAGGAAAAGAAGGAGGATGTGGACAACAGGACACATTTGATCCAACAGTACTTCCAATGACACTCAGGTAAGACTTTTGTGGTGTGCTGTGTGGCTGTAGCATAATGCCAGTCATTACATTTGCATCCCACCTGACTGTTACCTATGCCTTCCCTTATTGCAGATGTTGCTGTGGTTACAACAGTGGAATGTTGTGATGTGTACAGACTGCTGAGACACATTTGTAGGATGGATGAGCATATTACTGGACATTTACACAGGCTCATGCAGTTCACTACACTTCATCACATTGTACATTACCTTCAGATAAAGCACTATTACTCAAGTTGTGCCCAAGGATGTTTATTAAAAAATTGGTATACAATGCAAAGTGCAATAGAGTGGGTGATGGTTGGGAATAGTCTAGTGTAGTGGGACAGTCCGTTTGTAGCACAGGTCCAGTGTCCAAGTGGCCATAGGAAGGGGAGCAATTGCAGTTCAAAGTGGACAAGGTGACACAGTGGAACACAAGGGGGACATTTAGGAGGGGCTTATTTCCTGGCGGTGGACTTGGTTTTGGCAACTGCCTCTGGTGTCTGTCTGGATTGCACAGACAGTTTGCTGGGTGGTTTACCTACTGCAGGGGGAGAGGTGCTGGTGGCCTGTGGGTCCTGTGTCAGGGCCTCCAGTCCACAAGCTTCAGCAGATGTGGAGGGCTGGTCAGTACACTGGCTAGTGGAAGGGGCCCGCTGGTGTGCTGTGTAGTCCCTCATGATGTTGGCCATATCACCCAGCACCCCTGCAATGAAGACCATGGTGGTGTTCAGGGCCTGTAATACTTGCTTGATATCCTGGTTTTGTTCCCCCTGCAACCACTGATTCTCCTGCATGATGTTTATCAGCTGACCCATCTTGTCCTGGGATTCTTGGTAAGCGCCCAGGACATTAGTGAGTGCCTCCTGGGCAGTCTGTTTCTTGGGTCTGTCCTCCCTCTAGTGCACGGCTGTCCTCCGACTGACGATCCCTGGACCCTGTGCCTCTGTCCCCTGAACGGTTTGTCCACTGCCACTAATCCCAGGACCCTCATTGTCTTGACTGTGAGGTGTGGACTGGGGTTCCTATACAGGTGGGCACACTACTGATTGACATGTCCTGGGGACAGAGGTCCTGGGACGTTGGGTGGCTGCTGTGTTGTTGGATTCCGAGGGGGGAGGCTTTGTAGTGGACTGGGTGTGAGTTGGGTAGCCGACTAACCAATGGTTCCTGATGGGCAAGGGAGTTCATCCAGATCCAGAGCTCCAGAGTTGCTGTCATCACTAGGGGCATCTTCTTTTAGGGGACTGGGTAGCCGTGGCACCTCCTTGCTGCTGAGATTGGCTGGGGCACAAGTGGGGATGCAAGTGGTGTATTATGCTACATGTCTGTGACATATTCTACATCACTAGCTTCACCTATACTATTGTTGTTGCCCTGCCACCTTTGTTTGTGTATGGTGATGGATTGTGGGATTGTTAGTTTTCCATGCTTTGCATGCATTGGTTGTGGGTGTACATGCAGGGCTGGAAGGGATGTGCATGCAGTGGTATGGCTTGCAGGGCTTGGCATTTAGGTTTGTTAATTGTGGTGGTGCACTGTGTGGGATGGAGTGGGGTGATGGGTGTCAGGGTGAGTGGTGGTAGTGGCATGCAGGTATGTGAGGGTGATAGGTAGTAAATGTTGACTCACCAGTGTACAGTTCTCCGGCTAATCCAGTGAGTCCCTCAAGATGCAGGATTGCTAAGGCTTATTCCTCCTACGCTGTCAGCTGAGGGGTAGAAGGTGGGGGTCCTCTGGATGGTGAGCTGGTGCCTTGTTACAATGGAACGCACCTTCCCCCGTAGGTCGTTCCACCTCTTCCTTATGTCGTCCCTTGTGCATGGATGTAGTCCCACGGCATTCACCATGTCCATGATCCTCTGCCATAGCTCCATCTTCCTGGCAATGGATATCGTCTGGACCTGTACTCCAAACAGCTGTGGCTCTACCCTGACTATTTCTTCAACCATGACCCGCAACTCCTCATCGTGAAACGGGGGTGCCTTTGTGGGGACATGGGAGTTGTGTGGTGTGTGTAGGTTGTGCAGAGGGTGATGTGTGAAGTGGTGGAGTGTGTGGTGCGTGTGGTGCGTGTGGGATGAATAGGTAGTTGTGATATGTGTGTGCAGTTCTCTTTTGTATTAAGGTCGCAAAGTGTAGCCATCTAGTCGTGTTAGCAAAGGATTGTGAGTGATGTGGGTGTGTGTTTTATAGTGCTGTTGGTGGGTGTGTGGTGTGGGTGTATTTGTGTCAGGTGTGGGTTTTTTGTTCTGGCCAATGTTGTCTTGTTTTGTATTTGAGTGGCCGTATCCGCCACGGGGGTGTTCACCGCCAATGATTTACTGCTGTTGAATGTCCGCTGTGGTGATTCGTGGGTCATTATTTGGAGGGCGTAGTATTGGTAGCGTAACGGTATGGGTGGTAGGTTCAGACAGTTTATCATGTTCTGTGGGTCTGGCGGATTTGTGGTTGTGGCTGTTTTCTGTTGGTTTTGCGTGTATGTGTCATAATCTGGCAGACGGATGTTTGCCTCTGCAGTGGTACGATGGTGGCAGTCACCACTGCGGTATTCGGAATTTACCGCCAATGTCATAATGAGCGCCTTCTTGCCAGCTTACAGTGGCATTAAGCCCGCCCATTGTTTACTATTGATTGGCTTTATTGTGATTGACGTTTGCTTGCTTTTTATTTGTCACCTTATGTGGTCTTTACTTCCACTTCTTTGGTTTGTTCCTCCCGTGAATCATGGACGCATTGCTTGTGTCCCTCACTGCTCACTTCCGAAGCATACTCTGCTTGTGAAATCTCTTGAAAAAAAAAAAAAACATAAAACGGGCTTGCAGCCTGTCCATTACTTACAATTGACTCAGAAGTCACTTTTGTTTCCTTGCTTCTTAATGGTCAGAGCCTGCTGCTTGCCCTAGCCTTATCCGGGGGCTTTGTGTGTGTCCCTGCCAAGGAGCATGGACAAACTAAAGCTTCCTGTATGTGGCCAGGGTACTTCCATTGGCCACAGGTGCCTGCATGTATTCTTTGCTTACTTTTTGTATGCATTCTTAGACTTTCTGTCTGCAGTCCATCTCCTTCATCCCCACCCTCCTCATGTTTTTGCTGCTCCCACCTTCTGTTGCTTTTCCGCCCTCTACCCTCCTCCTGCAGTCCATTGTTGCTTTGCCACCCCCTGTCCTCCTCCAGCTGTCAGTGCTTTATTTCCCACTGCCCCTTAGTCTTTTTCCACTGTCAGAGCTTTATTTATCACCCCTGCCCTCCTCTGGCTGTTTGGGCTTTTTTCCCTGTCCTGCACTCCTCCTGCTGTCTGTGCTTTATTCACAATCTCCCACCCTCCTCCTGCTGTCCATCCTTTATTTCCCACCCTACTCCTGCTGTAGGTGCTTTATTTCGCACCCATACCTTCCCTCCCACCTCATGTTGCTTGCACTGTGCTGCTTTTCCACATATTATGCAGCAGCGCAGGCTTCTGTGCAACATGCCTTAAAGAAAAAAAGCACTATGAGGCGGTCAATGCTGACCAATTATATCACTCTTTATTTTATTTTTTACTTTAAGCCAGCAGCCCCCAATGCTGTGGAACATGTCTAAAAAACATTGACAATGTTGCATAGCGAAAACCTATTAGCTTTGTCAATGCTTGTTATTTTTGGTTTAATGCTCCATCAGAGTCCATGTGTTTTCCATCCAGCTGTCTCCCTTGTGTATTGATCTTGCCCCAGCACTCTCCATGTTGCTCTCTTTCACCCATGTCCTTCTCCCCCACACCCTGTGTGTTGTACTTCCCTTTGTGTGTTTCTCCCCAAGTTGCTTTCACGTGTGTGTGATTCCCCCATAGCTCCACATTCCTCTCTTATCTGTGTGCATCTCTCCTCCCCACCTGAAACCCCCTGGCACTGCACGTTCCTCTCTCACACCTGCCACCCTCTGTATTGTTTTGTCCACACATGCTTTCCCTGTTGCTTTCACCCCTGCTCTCCCTGTTGCTGCTGCCCTCTCATTCAATTACTCCCATATCGCTTCCTTCCCCACCAAGCCTTTTGTGTGGCTTCCTTGACCTGAGCACTTTCTGTTGCTCCCCTGACCGGCACCCTTGTTTCCTCTCTTTGCACTTTATGTTTTTTTATTTACCAATCCAACTCGGAACGGTAAATAAAGAAAGGAAAAAACACCTGGGTTATTTTGTACAGTGTGCGCACAACATACAACTTGCCCCCCGGCAAAGAATCATAACAGGATTTATGTGGTTCACCCATGCGTAGCCCTTTATTCATGTCATCACATTTATCACATCAATTGTCACATAAGACTTATAAATTGAACCAAAATCTCCCAAAGGAACAGCAGAAATTGAACCAGACATTCACATAAGTGATGACTTCAAACAAATTCAAAGACAGCAGCAGATGGTTACATTAGTCGTAGAGACAAACATTGTGAAAAAACAAGATCCTCGATAAATCCTTGCCACTAAGGCTGAAGTGTGCATTGTGCCAGCAGGCCCCAACATGCACAAGAACCCGGGCATCCAAGCAAAAGCAGTAGAGGGCATCATCAGAAGACCATTGGCACACAAACCTTGGGCATCCCTCCAATGCGGAAGGATGCTACCAAAATCCCAGGGCACAGCATTGCACATCGGCAGCTGAATAGCCCCCAAAGTTCAAACCAGGAATCATGGGAAGGGCATGAGAGTCCAGGAACACCGGCATGTATGTCTCCTCTCCTGCCAGCCCAGTGCCCACACAATTACACCCCACTCAGGGATCAGTCCAATCAAAGAGTCCCAATTCCAGGTATTCCCTGCTATTTTGCTGTCATGGGTCCTGCGAACCGAGGGACGGGTAGGTGGTTGATGATCGGACGAAACGTTGAGATGACCTGGGCGCACTGAAAGGTTGCAAGGAGACCTGGTTAAGGGAGAGTGGTGGCTTAAATGCTCCCCTTATGCCTTTCCACAGCGCCTCCCAATGATGCAGTCCAGCCGAATGTTCCCCCAACGCTGCACTTCCGTCTTCATGATGGGGGATGGGAGGTCTCCTGCCATGATCCTCCTTGAGCCCAACGCTCTTCAACATCTACATTGCCCCGCTTGCAGCCATCGTCATAGGACATGGAATGAACATCGTGTCATACGCAGATGACACACAACTCATCTTATCTCTCACCGAAGACCCAGACAAAGCTAAGAGGAGCTTTCACACCAGAATGGCAGCCATCGCTGCTTGGATGAGGGAGAGGTGCCTCAAACTCAACTCAGACAAGACTGAGCATCATCTTCGGAAACTTCACTTCAGCCTGGGATGACTACTGGTGGCCCATATCACTCAGAGCCCTGCCTACTCTGACTGACCACGCCTGCAACCCAGGAAGCATCCTCGACTTTTCCCTCTCGATGACCCGACAGATGAACACAATCACCTGTTCCCGCTGGCACACCCTCAGTCAACTCTTCAACCTTCAAATGGATCCCTGATGACTGCCGCAAGATAGTCACACACGCCTTAGTCACAAGCAAGCTCGACTAGGGCAACGCACTCTACGCCGGCACCACAGCAAAGAACACCAAAAAACGACAACTCATCCAAAACACCTCCTCCAGAGTCGTCTTGAACATCCCTCACCAGGAACACATCTACCAAAACATGAGAAACCTCCATTGGTTCCCAGTGGAGAAGCGAATCAACTTCAAACTACCCACCCACACCTACAAGGCCCTTCACAACATCGGACCGTCCTACCTGAACCATTGCATCTCCTTCTATAATCCCACCAGCCCCCTCCACTCCTCCCAGCAGGCACTGGCCACCATCCCACACATTCGGAAAACCACTGGTGGAGGAAGATCTTTCGCCTACCTTGCAGCAAAGAGCTGGAACAACCTGCCCATGCACCTCAGACAGAGCCCATCACTCACTGTCTTCATGAAGAACCTCAAAACCTGGGTCTTTGAATGAGGCACAGACCCACCACCAGCGCCTTGAGACCCTCACAGGTGAGTAGTTGCGCTTTATAAAAACTGATTGATTGATTGATTGATTGATGGCACAACTAAGGCCACCCCTCCCTGAGGTGCTGGGGGTGCCTGGGCAGGTGTGTAGACATGTGTTGTCACAACTATAAAATTAGGTAGAGAGACAGATCATAGTACCTTTTGTTTTGTTTACTTTTTAGCCATGCTATACAGCACCGGGATGAAGTATCATTAAAAACCATTGCCAAAAGTGAAACCTTTTGTAACTGCCAATGCTTGTTTGTAAGGTGTTGGAAACTAGTTACTGGAATTTTTTTTTTTTAATTCGATAGCTCACACGAGGAGTAGCCACTGCACTTCAACAAGGCGTGGTGTACCATGAAACCCCCCATGGGGACCCCTTCCCGTTTGCAAATGGGTTACCACCAATTCGAAATTGATGCTAACTGCGAATGATTTGTGACCTCATTCACGGTCACAAAATAATCATACATCGCACAATGACTCGAAATTAGGAAGGGAATGCCCCTTCCTAATTGTGACTCGCAAACCTATTGTGCGATTCGGTAAATAGATTACCGAATTGCAAAATAGGGTTTATACATACCAGAACGCTATTTTCTCGTTGCTAACAGGCTGATTCTGCGAATCGAGCTGTTTGTGACAAGATAAAAGTTACGTACATGTGGCCCCTGGTTCTGCAAATGGGCAGTTTTTGCGACAAGAAAAAAGCTTTGTACACCTGCCCCTTAGAGAGACAGGGATAGGGACAGGGGAGAGGAGTAGGGGCAGAGAGAGAAAAAGGGAGATACAGGGTCAGCAACTGAATGACAAAGGAACAGGCACACAAAGAGAGACAGAGGGACAGAGACATAGAGAGGTATAGTGACAGAGAGACAGATGATGGTAGAAACAGATAGATAAACAGAGAAAGGTAAAGGCATATAGTGTTACATAGAGGAAGATAGATGCCGAAAGAGGAAGAAATAGTAATAGAGACAACTTGCCCGTATACAGTCCTATATAGATAAATATGTGGATAGCTACAACAATAGGTAGAAACAGAGAGCCAGTCATAAGGATAGATAGATAGATAGATAGATAGATAGATAGATAGATAGATAGATAGATAGATAGATAGATAGATAGATAGATAGATAGATAGATAGATAGATAGATCACAGTCGGGGGAGAATCGTACAACTCAAGCCACATGGCATGCGGCAACGACCTGCCTTTCCTGCAGTCAGTCTGCTGAGCGATTTTGTCGCCACTAATCCGCTCAAAATATTTGATCAAGGTCGAAAAAGCCATCAACATATCTAACTGGTACTGTGCCGTTCAGTCACATTACAAGAGCCTTTATGGTCGAAGCTTCCTTGAATCAACTCGCGGAGTCGAGTTTTGCAAAGTAATAAGCAAGTGGAAAATATTGAGGCCGTACAATCACTCATCTCCAGTTATTCTACTAAACCTTTTAGATAATGAGACACATGACCACTGTTAGACACACACCTTGAAAAATGCATGTGAAAGGCGATACTAGGATGAACATCAAAGCTCCTTCCTCCGCACTATCAGAGGCTGTGTGTAGATCTGCAGGAGTACCGGACAGTGCTTACTGGGCTCACTCAACGTAACAATCAAAGCATTTCACCACCGGTGGCCGGTGCCTTTACCCTACGACTAACACCAAACTGAGCACCTAATACACAGTTTTCTCACTTCGTCCTCAGAGCAGCAAGGTCGAACAGTCCAGGTCTTACTAAGGGAGGTAGTGTTGGGTAGAAACCTCAGACAACAATTAATTGGACATTACCAACCAGTGCTTTTGCCAACAAAAAAAATGCGTCACTTCTAGCACACAACGAAATACTGTACGTAGAAATTCAGAGGTTAATATTACTAATACACAGAGACTTGAGAGTGGTAAATCATACTGTCCTGCACTCTGCTACTTTCTTGTTAAAATATTGTATTATGGTAAATATAGCAGGCGTAAAAAGCAGGTCACAGGTTGACGAAGATGAAACCACTTATGAGCTTGCTCTCCTTTTACCCCTTCATATTTTCACAATCCCATCCCCCAAGATCCACATCTGGGTACAGGTATCCAAGGTTTCTCAAGGTCACAGTTATACCCCCATGGACATGCTTGATCATGTGTCTTTGGCGTGTAGTCCAATGTATGTAGGGTGACGGCTGATCGTGGGGGTGCTACAGCCCCATGGTGTGTCCAGTTCTGCATGGCCCACTTAGAACATCTGTGTTGACTCAGCTCCAGTTCAGTCAACATCGATGGTGTGTCTGGCCTTACGTTAATGTGCAGACATGCATTGCGGTGAAGATGAAGGGAGATGTTAGCACAAGCCGCGCCCTTAGGTGGGCTGCTCATTGCGGATAGCGGTTTGTAGATGACTCTTCCTCAGGTACAACACAACCCACACCCAACCCACACTACCCCCACCCAAGCAAACATAGAAAGAGCCTATCCCGGATCACACAGATGACACAACGCAAGTCAGAGGTATACATCAATGTTGGAAGCCTATCTATGGTAATGCCACCCATTCTTCTGGGTGATTTGGGGTTTCTCAGTGTAATTGCTGATGTGTGCTCACAATTCTTCAGGATGCTATGCAACGACAGGCTCTGAACGTTGATGCAACAGACATTATCCAGAACCATCTTCACACTCAGGAGTTACACATATAAATGTGGCATCCATGTCCCACATGGATGGTGCAAAAGACAGGGTTGCACTTTGCAGACAGACTAAACAAAATACACGAGAAAGAAATAAGTGACTGTCGCTGGCAGGTGACAGTTAAAAAGGCCTAACATACTACTATAATCTTTTGCTGTCAGCACTGCCAGTCCTCAACAGCTCGAAGAGCTGGTAAGAATCACATTCAGAAAAAGAGGGTGTTCCTGATGTGCACCTGTAGACCACAGCACTCTGGTATGGATCACATTCTGTGTTACTGGAAGCCCCCAGTGCACAAATATGAAACAGGAAGAACTAGAGGTACGGGTACATGTTCTCCAAAGCCATGCAGGGAATCTGTATTGTCCCAACAGAAGCAGTTCTCATCTGTGGGGAAATATGTGAAAATTGGTAGAAATATTTTCAATTTTCTTCAGAAAAAAAAGGTAAATTGTTCGGAGGAATCCTAAGACTTTTGTGGAAACAACATTGAATATATATCAATATTTCTCAATTTAATGTTAAAATCAAACATCAAATGACATGTGCTGCAATTATTTATTCTCAGCATTCCATGATGCGGTGAAACCAAACTGATGTATGGAAGAGCTTAATGTCCCTGAGTTCTATATTTCTCATCATGGAGTCAGGCAACAGCAGCTGGCAACTACAAAGAGTGGTGGGGTGGGCAAATGGGTGGCGGGTGGGTTCATGTTTGTAAGGCGAGTGGCGACTATAAATAAAAAGAAAGTTACTTACCTTGCTTACTAGGTCCCAGCGCGGGCTCCAGCCAACCCTCCTAACCAATCCTGGGGCTGCTCACATGCTGATAAACAGCATGTGAACAGCACCAGAACTGAAGGGAGCAGTCTCACTTAGCGCTGTCAGGAGCAGTGGAGGCCTGTGGTTTCTCTAACCCAGCTGTTCAAGACAGCTGGATTAGAGAGGTTTAAAATGCGCACATCTAGCTCAGTGTTGCAAGACAGCCAATCAAAACGACATGTGCGCTTTATACTTAAGTGCACAGTCCACCACTCCTCCCTGCTACAGTTATGGCCCCGCCCCACTCTGACATTTGGTTTAGGATGGGTTAGTGAAAAATACAATGGTGATAAATGAACTTATTACCGCTCCTGGTGTCAGGTACTGTCATACCTCACAAACAGTGTGGCAGCACACTATTATAAGGTTGTGCCTGAGAGCACAGATGTTCTTACCACATGCACTCACAGCGATAAGAGAGAGGATCCACTGGGAGTCAGGGAAAAGAGTGGATCAAGCTATGTGTTTTCCCTGAAAGGACTCATTGGACAGGTGCTCACTACCTGACCTAGCTTCCAACATAGCTAAGAGCGTACAATACACCAGCACCTCAGCCAGCATCAATAGTGTTGCTCGAGCGAAGGTCTTCAAACTGTGGGGCCCACCTCCCTGGGAGGGATGTGGGCATAAAAGGTACATTTCTAGGCTGTCTTCATTTACATGCAGTAGTTAAAGTCAATAATAAAAATGTGAGGACGGTACTACTGAGTGTCATGGTGCGGGGTAAGTGAGTGCGAAGACAGGGTCAAAGACATTGCTAAAAAGAAGAAAACTCAGTAATTTATTGCTTTTTTTTCACCTTCGGGTAACTGCATATAAAAACATACACACCTCCAAATGAAAAATAAATGCAAGCTAAACTAATCAAAGGGAAATATACTATTTAACCTTATGAAACCTTAGTTTGCTTATGTGATCATTACAAATGTGTTTGTGTGTGACCAGAGAGTCACATAATTAAATACTGATTGGTGCAGTTAAGAATAGTGACCTGTTTATATTGCTAGGAGGTCCCAGTCTGGGACAGAAAGAACTGTCGATATAATTATATTAAAAATGTATTATACTGTACAAAACAGGTTGCTGCAAAATACTGTTTAGGCTAAAACAAGTACTTTAAAAATATCCATTTTAGTGATAAGCATTCAGACTATGGGGGTCATTCCGACCCTGACGGTCATAGACCGCCAGGGCCGGGGACCGCGGATGCACCACCAACAGGCTGGCGGTGCATCCAGGCCAATTCTGACCGCGGCGGTAAAGCCGCGGTCAGAAAAGGGAAACCGGCGGTTTCCCGCCGGTTTTCCCCTGGCCTAAGGAATCCTCCATGGCGGCACTGCTTGGGATTCCGACCCCCTTCCCGCCAGCCTGGTTCTGGCGGTTTTGACCGCCAGAACCTTGCTGGCGGGAACGGGTGTCGTGGGGCCCCTGGGGGCCCCTGCAGTGCCCATGCCAATGGCATGGGCACTGCAGGGGCCCCCTAACAGGGCCCCACAAAGATTTTCAGTGTCTGCCATGCAGACACTGAAAATCGCGACGGGTGCCACTGCACCCGTCGAACGCCTTCAACTCCGCCGGCTCCATTCGGAGCCGGCTTCCTCGTTGAAGGCGCTTTCCTGCTGGGCTGGCGGGCGGCCTTCTGGTGGTCGCCCGCCAGCCCAGCGGGAAAGCCAGAATGGCCGCTGCGGTCATTTGACCGCGGTGCGGTCATTCGGCGGCTCCCGCCGGGCGTGCGGCTACCGCCGCCGGCGGGAGTCAGAATGACCCCCTATATCTAGTGTCAATATTTTTATATGTGTCCATTAAAAGGGTGCACTCTTTTTAATGGACACATATATTGCCTCTCAAAAAGAATAGATATTTGTCACCATGAAGCGGAATGACTCCATTCATTAAACCCTACACTGGCCCCCAAAGCAGCCGTTAAATTTGGTGATTAACCCATGCACACACATATATTTCTTTCAAGTAGTGGGCACTTTGTTGAGAAGGCGTGTTTCTTCTTCAGTTCTCTACTATCTGCTATACAACACAGGAGTCCCTTTCCCGTGAGTGGGCATTGGACCCCAGTTATGGCAGACTTACGACAAAAAGAACAAGGGGTGCATTTTTCTTACTAGCATTAGGGCCCAGGTCACCATTGTTGTGCACAGAACAGGACCCAAACAATAGGGGTGGGGCTATATGTGCTTTTTCAGTTATATTTTACACAAAGCGGCAGAAAGACGGCTTTGGTCATCTGACCTAGCAGTAATGGCCCTGTTGAGTGGGCACAGTAGGCAGCCTGCTTTGCAGCGCGGTAGGTATCATTGGTGCTAAAGCTACATTAGAGGCCCAGGGCATACTTCCTCTGCCAGTGTTTCTTTGAGCCTTGGAGCAATGGCCAGAGGGAGGGGAAAGACGAAGAAGAGGAGACACCTTGATTTGGGCATCAGAGACATGAGAGGGAAAGAGATGATGAGAGATAGGAGGTAGAGGGATAATGAGAGATGGAAGGTAGAGGGATGGTGTGAGATGGGAGCCCATGTTGTTAACAAAGGTCAAAGGAGACAGCAAGGCAGTATCTATCATTAGTGAAACAGGTGCAGTGACACTTTTGCCTAGGGGTCTGCTGATTCACAATTAATGTTTTACAATAAAAAGTGGGCATGGGGGCTCCTTTTCCTTGCTTGCCTTAGGCCAGATGGTGGCCTTGGTGCAACAAATTGGAAGCATCATGCTGTAGTTCATTTTTTCAGACAGAGACTTTGCTTGTTCTGAGGTTGAAGTGACGGTCAGCCATCATGGGGAAGGAGTAAAAGAAGAGGAGATAGGCTGCTTCTCAGCACTACAGCCACTATTAGTGCAGCAGGTGGAGTTGCATTGGGACCTGCAGCACCCCAATTATAGGGAGTAGTGTTTTGGACAATTCTGTTCTTGTTTGATGCTGTTGCTTTTTTATGAGTCCACATTTAGTTTGGATTACAAGCTACAGAAAAGCACCCCATAATTGATCTCATAATCCCCACCCCCTGTGATCATCCCACTCCCCAAACCCTTGCCATATAGTTTTGGCAGGGGCCCAACTTCAAAACAATTTCTGTACAGGGGCTCATAGCAAAATGTTTAAAGACCTCTGTGGTAGACTATGTTGATTCTGGATCAGCTGCGCTTTTCCCTTCTTTGCCCCAGTGAATTCTCTGTCACCGCTTATTCTTCTGTACATTTTCTATTTGAATGGAAATTTAAACAGAGATAGAAAGTCTGTTGGGTCATATCTAAACTAAATAAAACTTGATGTGGAATCAGATTGTGCCCAGGGAGTTGCACTGACTGCACCAGCAGATTCATAAAAAGATTGTGTTTAAGACACACTCATTTCCCACAAATACTGGAAGAGATTGTGAGGCTGACAGAGTTAGAATTGAAAGTTGCGGGTAACGATAGATAGATAGGTAGATGAAAAATGATAGATAGATAGATAGATAGATAGATAGATAGATAGATAGATAGATAGATAGATAGATTTCAGAGTGTCTCTATATTTCTCTCTATATATATTTTTAACATCTCTATTGCCTGACTTTTATTTCTCTCCTAGTCTTCCTATATGAGTCTCTGTCTTTCTCTGTCTGCCCTTCTCTGTCTTTCCATGCCTTTCTTTCTCCCTGTCTCACTCTCTTTCCATGCCTCTTTCTGTCTTTTACTTATCTGCCTCGCCCACCTCTTCCCCTTCTGTCTCTCTATATCTCTACATCTTTCTATCTCTCTCCAACACTCTCTCTTTCTATACTTTCTTATGCTTATTTCTCTATCTCTGGCTTTCTCTCTGTTTTCTGGTCTGTCTCTGTTTTCTCTGTTTCCATGTCTCTCTCCTGCCTCACCTTATCTCTCTCTCTGTCACTGTCAGACTTCTCTTCCCGCCTCTTTGTGTCGCACTCTCCCTTTGCCTCCATATGTGATTCTATCTCTTCGTGTCACTTTGTGAGGCAATCACTCTCCGTACTCAATCAATTAGTGCAAAAGGCCATTTATTAGGACAGGATTGCAGAACATATAACCAGAATCAACATCTAAAATAACATCAAAAATATTAAGCATAACCCCTTTTTCTGACACTCTTGTGCCATATTGCTTCAAACCCTCCTCTCACCTTTCTCACCATACCACCTTCCATTCCCAAATCCTCCTAACTTAATTTCCCAAACATTCTCCTGGCCCAGACATCCCACCATACATCCTTTGCCTGTGTTCCTTTCTTCTTCCCCCTCCGAGGAGGATCTGCCCGCATCTGACTCTGCACCCCCCAACTATCGCCGCATTCTCACACCCTGCCCTACAATGGCAACAAGACAAAAAACCCACCACATGTATCAAGACATATCCTTCTAATAATCTTGTAGGGTCGGAGGGTGGCCAAACTTGATCAACCGGCTGGTGGTGTGGAAGAAGTGTCAGGAAAGGACCGTACTACCCTTTCCTCTCTCCTTAAGTAACCTCCCATTATACCCCGACCCCTGCCCAAGCCCACCTATACCATCCTGCCTGCACTCATCCCACAAAGATTTTTGGGGGAAAACTAGGCTGTGCCTTAGCTTCCCCCAGGACCCTTCATTCTTGTCACATTGTGCTGCTTCCATGCAATGGGCCATTCTCAGTCTTTGCTGAACTACAAATGTGTTGGTTCTTCGTTTCTGAAATGATTGTACATATATAAATGATAATTTCTTTATTTTCATGCTTCTTCTGCGCTCAATGGCTGTGAACACCTGCCTTGTGTCAAGAGATCAGCCAGATCTGTAGGGCCAAAAGTGCTTTTTGATAGTGGTTGTGAAACACTTTTTAAGATGTCAGTGCTGCCACCAAAGTTACATCACTAATGCTGGGAGTCCTTGAGGCCATTGATTTGCCTCTGAAAAAGTTATTGCTGTGCTCACGGGGCCTTGTAGTTGCTAAGGGACAGATGTATCACACTCCCGGTTTGCATTTCTAAAATAGCGAATTTTTTTAGAAATCCCTATTTTAGAAATGCAAAATGGGATGTATGAAAATTGCGAGACGGTAATAGTGATTTCTAAAAATTTGCAATCGCAATTTGCAAGTTGCAAATACCGAATTGCATAAAATAGCGAATCGTTTTTTGCAAATCGCAAATTGCAAAAATGGCAACCTGGAACAGCCTGATGACATCACAACCAGGAAGTGAGTCAGTCCATGCTGTTTCCAGAAGCCCCACCCACAGGAGCAGGCAGAGGGACCCAGCCAAGCACCAGGGAGGCAGTCTTGAGAGCCAGCCAGGACCAAACAGGATTATGGCTACAGATGGGAATGTGAAGGAGAAATGAGACAGGAAGCGCAAACTCAAATTCAGTGAGCAGGAATTGGAGGTGCTCACCGAAGAGGTGGTCAGGAACCACAACAAACTTTTTGGAAAAAACTCACTACAGGTACCTGAAAGTGAGAAGAGGAAACTGTGGTCAAACATCCAGACCAAAATATGCGTAGTGGGTGTTGCGCTCCGTCGAGGAGATACGCAAGCGCTGGTACGACTTGTGTTCACGTGCCAAAGAGAGGGTAGCAAGCAGGCTGAAGGAGGCAAGGAGCACCAGAGGAGGACCACCCACCCAGACACCATCTACACCAATGGAAGACATGGTGGAGTCCACACTGCTTCCTGAAGCTGTCAGTGGTGTCACTGACATTGACACCTCAGGCGCACCCAGCACTAGCAAAGGTAAGGGCAGTAATGATGTGTTTCCCCATATGTGCATGTGCAAATGGCTCTTAGAAAATAGCAATGGCACTATGCAGTGTGATAAGTAGTCCATGCCACATCGTACATACAACACAACAATGCCTTATGGGAGTGGTAGTCCACACTCATAAAGTGAAACTACCACATAAATAGCAAGATAGTGAAAAAACAAACAGAGAAACAACACAAAGACTTTCAGTGATACTATGGCAGTGTAAATGTAATACTATTATGCAACTATTTGAGTACTAATTCAAGAATGACATGCTGCACATTGTTGTTGCAGATGTTCCGGGCTCTGACACAGCAGAAGGTGGAAATGTGGGGGATAGCGAAACTCAGCCACAGTCCGACTCAAACACCAGTTAGTTCTTCAAACAAGCACCAACTAGACACAGGGCAAGAGTGCTACCTCACCCTGAGTATGACCTGGACTCTGATGAAATGCCGGATGAAGTACCCACACCAGCCCAGAGGCTAGAAGCACTGACAGACAGCAGTCCCTGCCCCAGCGTCAGACCACTCCTCTCAGGAGGCGTCGCGAAGCAAGCAGACAGTGCACAGAGGAAGGGAAGGGCCCATCACTGTTTGGTGGCCTTGAGGCTTCCATGCAGAAAGTGCAGCACCTGAAATGTAAAAACATGAGGTCAATGCACAGGCAGTTGGTGTCAATCGATCATAACATGGCCGCAATGCACAGGCAGTTTGAGTCTCAAAATAACAATATGGGATCAATGCACAAGCAGGTGGATGCACTCAATGAAAACATAGGATCAATGTACAAGCAGTTTGAATCTCTCAATAAAACATGGGATCAGTGCACAAGCAGTTTGAGTCTCTCAATGAAAACATGTGCAAGCTGCATGAGGGACAGCAAACAGCAGCACAATACGCAAAGGAGGTGACAAACGCCATTAGGGAACTCTGCACTGTGATGCAGCAGGAACATGTCAGCCACCGTAGGGGCCATCACCAATTGATGGGCAGGTTGGATGGGTTCTGCAGATCTGTCAATCGGCTCATGACCACAACTGCTTTGGTATCACGACGTGCTGTGGGCATACAAGTGGAGATGGCACATTGCAGTCGGGACGTTGCACAAGGATTGGTGAAAATCACCAATGTTTTGGAGACAATGCAGACAGCACAGAGTGCTACAAGCAGAGAACTGGGTGGCGGGGATAGTGAGGAGCTCTCTAGCCTCAGCAGTCTCACAGCCCCTGTGATGGATCCTAGGTGTCGCAGTGCCAGACACAGTACCGTCTTGGAACCTGCTACAAGAGGTGCCACCGAGACCACTGAGCACTCAAGTGGTGCGCGTGGACGTAGGAAGTAATGTTGAGAGGTACAGGGGACTTGCATATCATGTAGCAAAGCAGTAATACTATGATCTTATAGTGTGACACCGTTACTAGCACCTGTTTGTGTATAGTGCACACCTATGTCCTAATCACACACATATTACCTGAAGTCAAGGCAATAAAGATGCTACCTACAGCAATACATAAAATTAGACGTGGTATTGTCATTACTTACATCAGAAATAGTTGTGTGTGATCTCAGCACATCTATGTCTGCCCCCTGCTGCACTGCTGCTGTCTGCTGGCTGAAGGGGTGGCAAGGGATCGTCATCCTCATCTGAGTCAGGCTCGGTGGGCTCCACAGGTATGCCCCTCGTTGTTGCAATGTAGTGCAACATGGCACAAGTAGCCATGATTTTGCATGTGGTTTCAGGGCTGTATTGTAGTGCACCACCACTCTTGTGTAGGCAAAAATGCTGCAGTTTGTCCTGTGTGCAGCATTATACCTCCTTTCGGCTGGCGTTGCAGGATTCAGTTGGCCGTCAGTATGAAGGACCGCACGGCATAGGCACTGTCTCCTAGAATGACAGGAGAGTAAAGCGAGTAATTGTTATCAGTGACATTACATATACATCGAGGCGACATTGTCAACTATAACATTATCAAATAGGTATCCTTCGCCAAACTCCCCAGCAAGTAGTCTTGTGTATATTCCACTGTGCCAAAAGATGTAGGAGTCATGTGTGCTACCTGGGTATCTGGCCACGAGATCCGTTATAATGTTGGAGGCATTGCTTATGACTTGAATGTTCATGGAATGTGTACTTTTTCAGTTCCGGTAAACATTCTCTGTGGCCGATGGTGGACAGATAGCTACAAGTGTCCCATCAATGGCGCCTATTACATGTGGGAATTGGGCAATCTGGTAGAAATTGAATTTTGTTTGTAGTAATTCCTGTGGGGTGTTGGGGAATCTTATGTGCTGTTGAATTTTGCTCAGCATGGCATTGAGAAATGCATTGAAGAAGCGTGAGAGAGCACTCTGTGAGACTCCTCCAGATGCTGCTATGACCCCTTGATAGCTTCCTGAGGCTAATAGGTGCAGGAAGCATAATACCTGCACATGGGTGGGTATACTATTGGTCCTGTGTGTGTTTTGCTGCAGTAGGGGTTTGTAGATCAGCTATCAGGTCAAGCATCATGGCTGAGCTTAACCTGCACTTATCATATATCTCCTCCTCTGTCTGGTCAAAAAGGGTAATGCGCACTCTAAAAATGCGCTCTTGTCTCCTCCTCCCTCTCTTCAAACCTGACAGGATCCTCATTCTCCTCGCCATCACGTAGAGTGCAGCTATTGTGCAGAAGAGGCTGATTCATTCTGGGCCTCTTTGTATAGGTTGCACCTACTTACCACCTGATTTCACTTCATGGTAATTTGCACGTGCAAAAAGCCATTCTGTGAATAATCGCAAATTGCGACTTTTTGATACATTGCATTGGGATACGGAATTTGTGAATCGCAGATTGTGATTCGCAAATTCACGTCGCTATTTGCGATTCGCACACACTGCGATTCGCAAATTCACATCTGTATTTGCGATTCGCATTTACTCGTTGCAGTTACAAGGAGTCGCTATTTTAGCGATTCCTTATATTTGCACAGTGAATGCCTTTCATACATCGTGAATGGAGATTTTGCATTCGCAAACGGTGGAATTTACCGGTTCACACCGTTTGCGAATGCAAAATCCTTTGGTACACCTGGCCCTTAAAGGGCTATAGTCCAGATGTGGGAATTATTGACTTTACCAACCAAGACCAAATGGATTTCTGGAATGGATGTGTGCATGGGGACAGAAAAGGTGTATACTCGACTAGTGAGTGGCCCATGAAGTTTGAGAAGGTATGGAGTCGGTGGAGGGAATTTTACAACCAGGGAATTGATCACCTACAGTCACACCTGCTTTGAGACATTGACACTGAATACCTAGACTGATATAATCAGGCAAGAGGCCAGGCTTATGATTGATCCCTTGTTCCCAGACACGCTGTAGGGGAGTTAGTTTCTCAGCCCCTGAGGGATGCAGCCTCTAGATTGTCAGTGCACCCGTGTTTTATATCAGCTAAATCCTGTTCAGAGGGATGTGATTTGTTTAATTGTACCTGCATCATATTTTATGCTAATTGTGTATCTTTATACACAAAATGCCAATTGAAAAGTTGGTATAAAAACATGTTACATGACGGGATTTTGAAAATGAGCCACACCCATTCAGCAGGTGAGTGGTAAGGGTGAGGTATGTGAATTTTGGAGCACACTGTCACAAATATTTTTCTAATGCATGTTGTGATAGAGCACTTCCGTTTACAGGTAGCACAGCTTCCAGAGAAATGCCCACAAAATGTATACTGACACAGTTTTACTGATAAAAATATATAGCACACAAATATTGTGTGATAGTTGGGTTTCAGCAAATATTTATTATTTACACATCACGAAGTAAAGTGTATTGATTTGTTTTGATCCTATTAGAATATTTTTTCTACCACACTTCAGAATTACAAAACAAGTGTTTCATTTTTGCTTCCCTAACCGCTGATATACTTTGAAATTACGGGTATTTAAGGGGTGTGTGTTAAAACACTGACATTGAACAGTTGATAGTTCATTTTACAAAATCCTATAAGATTGTAGTCAGAGAAAGATAAGCAAACACCAGTCTCCATGTTAAAATAATAAGCACCAATTTGAGAAGCTATACCCTGACATTGAACCCATTCCAAATATGGCAAGATATAAACTAAATATAAATGCATCTTTATTGCTCATTCACCTTCTGAACGCCAGCATGTTATTTTGAGGGTGCCACAGCACTCATCACCCCCAATTCAGTGCCTGTGCTTTTGGGCACTTTTTTCCCTGCATCTCTAGGGACAGTAGGCACCTCATCGGCGAAATGTCTAACTACAACGTGGGTTGCCAAATTTGCAGTGTGTGATTATTACAAAATTATCTGCACAATATATGTTACTTTTGAAGTGGTTTCCGCACTGAATTACAGTGAAGAACATACAGCGATGTCTCGAGAGCTTTGCATCATTGTAGTATTTCTTCTACGTCAATATGTGTTGTCAATTTATCTGTTCTCTGTCCAAGTTGTAGTTCTGCTTCTATGTCTCTGATATGTCCTGGTTTACTGTACAAATTGAACATGATGTGCTTCTTGATTTTCCTTTCAAAAATCAAGTATACATCTCTAACTCAAATAAAAAAACAGGTCACTTATAGTACTTTCTTTGAATATGTCATAATCGCTCCTGGAAAAAAACGTTGTAAATCAGGTCATATACGCTATACTCCCGCAAAACGCTTTGTCACACTTCAGGGCCGAATGCGCTGTTTCAGTGTGAAGTTGATTCCAAAATACTTAAATAAACAGGAGGCCATGGGGGGTCAGTGACGGTCCGTTTCCATTCATGTCGCCATCCGCCTCTGCTTGCCACTGCTTGTAAGCGTCTAAGCCTCCTTACCACAGCAACAGGTAGCGGAACTTCCTCGTGTGGCCGATAATGACAGCAGAAATGAACAAGTTTTCAAAAGGCATCCCTGAGCTATGTGGTTCCCCTGAGCCAGCTGAGGACCCCACCAGACCGATTAAGCGAATGTAAGGCTCCGAGGCTTTGTTTAGGAGAGAGATAATAACATGGCTTAATGGCAGACAGCGCGAGGCGGCTGTGAGGCCTAGGGAACTGCTAGTTAAGGATGCCTGCATGATTTAACTCACCGTCCATAAAATGTTAGATTTAGCAGGGCCTGATTACGACCTTAGCGGAGGGGATTACTCAGTCACAAACGTGATGGATATCCCGCCCGCCGTATTACAAGTTCCATTATATCCTATGGAACTTGTAATATAGCAGCCAGGATATCCGTCACGTTTGTGACAGAGCAATCTCCTCTGCCAAGGTCGTAGTCAGGTCCTTAATGTGTAAATTGTCACCAGCAAATTGTTCGACCTAATCAACAAGTTTGTAAGATCTTTCCAATATCTTCTCGGTATAAACCCTTTCTGACCCTTAAGAATGATGTCATCAATGATGAAACAACCTTTTTGCAAGTGTATCGGAGAAAACCTTAGAATCAAAAAACTTAGTACATGTAACTCCCATTTTAAAGGGTTTTTTAATTGGCTTCAAAATAACCAAAATGACAGCCTCGACCCCTGAATCTGAAAGTTTGTTTCTTGATAATATAGAGTTATATAGGTTGAATCAAACTGTGGTCGCGAGGGGCCAGATGTACAATGCTTTTTCCTGATCCCAAATGGTCTGATTCACAGAATCATGCCATTTGCGACCAGAAAAAAAGCATTTTTGGTTTTACAGACCCCATTTTGCGATTTGCTGTTAGGAAGGGGCGTGCCAAGGGTATCCCTTCCTAATAGCAAGTCACAGGGCCATGTAAGATTGTTTTGCGAACGTGAATGAGGTTGCAAAACATCTGCAGTTACCACCAACTCCAAGTTGGTGGTAACCCATTTGCAAACAGGAAATGGTCCCCCTGGGACCTCTTTCCTTTGTGAATGCAAGCAAAAATATTTTTCAGATCAGGTAGTGGTCCCACGGACCACTGCCTACTCTGAAAAAATGAAAAGATTTTTTTTTTTTAAATGCATCTTGATTTCCTTTGAGGAAAAGGGGGTGCATTAAAAAAAATAGTTGATTTAAAAAGCAGTCACAGACATGGTGGTTTGCCATCCCCAGCAGGCCACCATCCCTGTGAGTCGCAAATAGCGACCTGCCTCATAAATATTGATGAGGTAGGTCTTTGCGACCCCATTGGGAATCTCTAAATGTGTCTCAGACATATTTGTACATTTAATTTTGCGATTCTCTAATTGCGACTCGCAAAAAGTCCCTATTAGAGTCTTGAAAAATGAAATGGTCATACATCTGGCCTCAGTTCAGAAATAACCTTGTAGATCTTACGTGGCTGTCCATCTGGGCCACTTCCAAGACCAAATATAACTATTTGTGCTTTGTTGCAAACGTATAGGACAATTTAGACATTGCTTTGCTGTACATTTACCCATTTTAAAGGCTCTCTAAACTGACCTTGACTGGGAACACCTCCTCACTGACCCATGCTTGAAAAAACATACAGAGCACATCCTGCACTGCTGTTCTGGAAGAACAGATTTGTATCATATATAGACCTTATCTTTCTCTGACTGAGTTTTAGAGGCTCACAATGCCCCACTCTGCTATTGTCGCCCAGAATAATGGAATCTATGAGCTTCTCATTGCAGATGAGAAATATCATCCAGCCTGTTTCTAAACTTTGTTAGCAGCGACTCAAGTTTCTGAGTTACAGATCCCCTACCTTTCTGGTCTGTATTGCTTAATACAAACTTCTTACAGTGTCAGTGATTTGATTTTTTAGAATTTCAACAATCATTGTCGCAATCTTACTAATAGATATTTGCTTTAATACTCCCCTTAAAAAGCTTTGAACAATTTTCAGTTATTATGAGAACTTATTAATTCAGATTAATTTCTCTGTATTATTTCAAATTACTTTTTGTGTCAGAATGTCTAACAGTAGTTCTCTATTGAATGTCCAGTGCGCTTTTCCTACCTCAAAAGTAGTGTTTAATACCAAATAAACTGCAGAATTATCTAATAGTTGGGTAGGCAGATGGGCAACATCCTCTATTGCCTCTAGAAACAACCTATCAATCAAGAAAAATCTATTCTAAAAAACCTCCCATGTTTCTAAGAGTGAAACAGCCCCCGTTATTTCCTTTCTGTTTCTCTCCAAACATCACGTAAACAGGACTTGAATCATTTATAATGTTATCCTCTGGGTCTTTGGGATGTTAGTGATTGTCTAATAGTGGACCTACTCAGCGTAGTAGCCAGAAGACTATTGATATCCCCTTCTATGAAATTTTGTGCACAAAAGACCAATAATTACAAAGAACTGAAGATAAGGGACAATGATTGTTCCTATTTAGCACAAACAAAGAAACCAATGTATAAAAACTCAAAAAGAACCCAAATCTTAACTATAATCCATCCTCTAGTGTTCTCTGACTTAGTTACCAAAACATATACTTCTAAACCGGCTCTTATGAAAATAGTCATGCCTTTCGCCGGAGAAGTTTGAGTAGAGCTGTACACCCCTTGAAATCTATTTTAGGAATTCTTTACATTCCATACTAGCCAAATGAATATCTTGCAGCTGCATTATTTGCCATTTTCTCTTTTCTATGGATTGAATAATTCTACTTCTTTTTGTCTTCCCTCCTCATGGCCCATTAATGTTCTGTGATAGTGAAAGACAACGTAAGGGATATTAGGGGATAACTCTAGTTTCTGAAGTATCCATTACAGCCCAATATGACACTAAAGGGAGTCTCCTATGAAAGCTCAACAATAGATAATAATAATGACTTTTTTCCTTGTATTTGGTATTATATACCCCCACACAATAATTCACAATCACCTTGGGGACTCTCCCCTATCTAAGCACTCAATTTGTACTGGCTGAAGACCATCGCCTTCCTATAATTCGATACAATGTCTCATTAAGAAGACTGCAAAGCTTGCAGTAGGTTATCCACTTCTTCAATCCTTCATAAATTGTATATCTTATTATACCACATAATGATAGGGAATGTTGTCAGAAATTTCATCTGCACAGTTACTCCCTGTTTTTGTTTCCCCGTCTTATTTCCAAGTTCCCAATGTTTATCTTCAATTGCCTGGCAGACGTTTGAAGAATTGTACAATAACAATTCTTTAGTCTGCAAAGATTTATATTTAAAGATTGTAGTTACAATCTAACTTTGTAAGATAGAAATTTGACAAGAGTCTTGCAGGAATTCTTCCTATTTCGTGTCAAGCATAAGATTCTCTGCAATGGAGGAACCTCCTTATCCAGCCCAGGACTACTGCTGTTATTTAATAGTAAGTCTTGCAGGAACTTGATGACAATATTTGTATGGCATTATCTGTGGAATGTTACGAGCCTAAAAACTACCATGCATTGCCTGATTCACAATTGATTTCAGCTTTTCGGACACAAATTTGATATGTGCCTGGACAGCTTGTGTGCTTTTAACAATATTGACCTCAGCACCTTCCCTAAAATCTTCTAAAAGTTCTGTTCTAGAAGCCAAGTCATTGAGGATTTGCTCACAGACAAGGTAGGCAGATTGTATTTTGTCTTATTATTCTCTGAATTGTCGAATTACTCAATCACTCCTTAGATATTTTTTATAGCCTCTGTACCACTTCACCTATAGCAGATGCAGCACACCATGAAACAGCTTCATTCACTATCCCATGCCTTCTCCCTATAACCTTTTAGCTCTTTATCTTTTCTAGTCTCCACTACATCAAAAGTCTCAAACATTTTATACTAATTTTAAGTCAAAATGGAAGAGATAATTGCACATCTGGCAAAGGTATCGTTCAATAATAACAAACCAGCCTTGGAATTAATACCCTTAGTATCAAAGTTATTATATTCAGGCCTGGCTCAACTCTTTGAGAGGGGCTACCAGCATCACCATTGTTACTGTTGAATCTTTAATGCAGCTTTAGAAAACAATAATCTGAAAGGTTGGGACATCACTATTATCTTCCTCTTTATCCATCTTGTTCACTGTCGAAGATTTGGCATTTTAAGTTTAAGCTTAAAGAGAACTTTATTGATTTCTCTTTTAATGTGGGTGTTTCCAGGTATAATTATTAATCTCCCTGCCTTGTGCTGTTCTTTTGCTTTCATGTCTTGTGTCTGCCAATATCTAGTACCTGCCCCTGTTAGAGTGGGCTTCCTCAAGCCATTCAAATATTTTTAGTTGACCGCAAGGTCTTCTGCTACCAGACTTGTACCAGGGTGGTTGTCATTAAAGTATTTCTTATATCTTCTGGAAATCTATCTCTTCAACATTTGGTGATGAGTGGCTGATTCTGCATCCCGTCAGCTTTGTCAAACCAAGAGAAGGTGGTGCATCCTTCTCATGGTCCGTTTGTGACACATGCCTCAATGGCTGCCCAGTTAGCTGAAGTGAGAACTTGGGCTGGCTGCACCATGCGCCACTGCACCAATCTCACCACAGTCTGGATGCCATGCACCTTGGTGCCACTTGGGCAATCACAAGGTTGTAGGTTTAGAGCCGTGGTCTGTGATAACTCTGGGCCGCTGGAGAAATTCCTATACAGGCTCAGACATCCTCATGGTGGGTGTTGTGTTGCCCTTCTTACTGTTCATTCTGGAGCTGCACTCACAGCATTCTGGCCTGGTAAACATGGGTCTGCAAGTTTCATGCAACATGCCTCACCTATTGTGGCAAGCAGCCTGATTGCTACCAGTTCAGTTTGTTCCACCATATACCCTACCTACCTTTAACATTGGCCCTAGTGTTCTCATAACTACACTTCAGCCTTTCACTCAACATTTTGCACAGTTTACATCAACTATCTTTTGCTGCTAGACTATTTTCTATCAAGTATTCCACCGGTTAAAAATGTGGTCAATTCATTGTGTTGAAAATATTATTAAAATTGCTTCTAGTTGTCTTAGTGTTAGCATTCAAGGTTTAACATGCAAAGCTGCAACCAATCCCTACTTTTACTGGAGAGATCAGGAGAACCTAGCATGACCTAGGACACTTGGTTTAATTTACTCCACAATTATTTAATTGCAATGCCTGATTTAATGTGTCAAGAAAAAAAGCCTTATTGTTGCATCTTCTGAGTTGAGAAGTGTTAAAAATTCCCAAGCATCTTCGAATATGTTCTCTGCCTACAAGCACATTAGCAGGAGACTATGAGAACTTTGCTGAAGCAGTTGATCATCTCAAACGTCATTTTAAAGATGATCCGTGCATAATTATGTAAGGACACACATTTTATATGATATTTCAATTTACCAAATAACCTACTAAATCTTATACTGGACCTTTAAGGATTGTTTTCTTTGGAATGTGAACTTGAAGGTACTACCAAGTTATACATTAGATACTAAATAGTATTACTTTACTTTAAAAAAAAACTTTTTAGGCATTGAAATCTGACATCATCATGAGTGCTGAAGTCTCTAAACAGTCTGCACATGTAAAAGGCAATGCAATGCTAAACAGTCTGTATATATAATAGGTCTGTTGGTGACGTTTTTTTCTGTATGGAACAAATTAGGCATGGATAAGAATGATGCAAAAAACAAACAAGAAGACAAATACATTTTAGCAGTCTGCCTATCACATCTAAGTGCAACTGCTTCGGGTATGGCAATCATTCAACCACTCACAAACCCAGTCCTGCCTCTGGCAAAGAAAGTTTTAAATGCATAAAGATAGGTCATTTTGACAGTGTATGCAACAACCCTGGGTCATTCAACAATAGGAAAATAAATACTGTGCAAGATGGTGAAAAGAGTGAACCTGATGTAAGAGCGAACAGAGTTATTAGTGTAGGACACCTAACAGATGATGGCCTGCTGAGTGATAGGCAGGTATCATATTGCATTGATGGAGAGTGCATTGGCCAGCTCTGAGTGTGATATTCTAATCAGCAACAATGGCGTAATGCTCAGAGGGATTCAGAACAACTATTTTCCATTGTTTCTGATTCCTTCTTTGAGACACATTAGCGTAATAAGTCTTTGAATGACCCTTATGTCAAACAGTTATCATATGGTGGAAAATACAATTGATTTGGTGAAGTTTTTAATATTCTCTTTTCAATTCAGTGATAGAAAAAATCTTAGAAGAAATGTATGTATCAAAGAAAGGCCAGCATTCATAGTGTGGCTTTAACAAGGTAATCTGTGAATGAGATTAAGAACCGGAGGTGCGGTCCAATTGCATTTATGCATTCACCCAAACGGAAGTAATTTAAAATATTTTAGAAAGTTAAAGTTGCATATTTAGAAAAGATTTAGGATGTGGCAAGGGGTTCACTTATCACTTATCAACTCAGACTCACAGTAGATGCCATCCCAGTTAGACAGAACCTTAGGAATGTTCCCTAGATGATAAGAAAAAAGCTTTAAGTTATGTTGAAATAAATGTGAAGAGAAGGAATTATCAGCAAATGTAGGTGCCCTCAATTGTTCAATGGAGAAAAAATGAAAACTTGAGACTGCATAATTGCAAATTCATTAACCAGGCAAATTCTTTTGGAATGCCATCCCCTTTTCAAAATCCAGGGGCTACTTGCTGGAATTGGGTAATGATACTTCTAGTGGAGAAATATATTTGTTTATGAAAAAAATGATTACTTAGGCTATTGCATTTCAGATTTAGGTTTTAAACTCCAAGATTTATTGATAAAATCTATGTGATATGCACCTGAGCAAAGCAATGATGAACAGGTGGTTTCATTTATTGGCCTTTGCAAATATTATTTGCATTTTATTGATGGAGTTTCTACTCTTACCAGTTGTTTGGGAATTCGAATAGAAAACAAATGTGAAATTCAAATGGTCCCAGATGATTTTTGAGTATTTTGTAAAAATTAAGAACAAAAAATATAAGCTCCTGCTCTAACTACTTTTATTGAGAATGCTGAATGTACAAGTGCTGTTGATGCCAACAGTATTGGGCTGGACGCCGTGCTTACCCAGAGAACTAGAAGAAAAGATAACACCTTCGCTTTACCCTTCAGAATGGTATTTATATTGGAGAAGATTTACTCTATGAAAGAAAGAAAGGCATTCAGTTATAAGTGGCCAGTGGAGCATTTAAAAACAAATCCAGGGGGCAGGCATTTTTTAATCAAGGCAGATCATTAGTCTTTAATGTTTCTGTTGTTTGGTAATGTCACAGGAAGGGATACCTCTAGATCTATCAGACACTGTCTAAATGGAGTGGACTTAATTTTAATGTGGAACATATAGCTGGGTCCTAAATTGTAGAGTAGATTTTTTATCTAGATTACCTGTTCAAAGTGAAATTGATTCTCCAGAATGTGCAACAATGATTGCATGGTTGCGTCTTTCTTGGACGCTGTAGATGTGGTCAAACAATTTATCAACCAAAGTAACTGGACAAGTGCCATAGAAATTCACAAAAGTGTTGAAGAAGGTAATGAAGTCTTCCTGAGCATGTGGCATAGAGAAATATCTCTATCCAATGTTCAGCAAGTTTTTCTATGAAGTAAAGGATGGACTAGCATGTGAATGTTATCTTGTAATATGGGCTGACAAACTTGTTCTCACAGAAAGCTTTAGAATCAATGTAGTCGGAGTCGCAGATAAAGGTCATTTATGGGAAACATGCACAATAAAGTAGATTTCATTATTGGTGGCTCTACATTGTTACCATGATTAGTAGTTTTTCACAACTCTGCACATAGTATTGGAATGCTGACAAGTCTGGAAGGTCCAGAATAGCCCTCTGGAACTAGTTCATTTTCCAGCTCCATGGAAACATATGGCTATGGATATCTTGGGACTGTATCACATTGCTGAGGCTTATTTTAAATATGTATTGAGGGATTGCAAATGAGTAAAATGTAAGTTTTTCAAAGAAATATTCACAGAGAATTTGATGGATTTTTTAAAGGAATGTTCCTTTATAAAGGGGTTTCACAAGTCTATTACTGTGGACAGTGGCACTCTGTTAACTAGTTAAAATACCAAACTCATTGAAACGTGATGGGATTTTATATGCAACCAATAGTAATGGTATTGCTGAGAGAATCATCAGATTTTAATGGAAGCTGTCCAAATGATAGTAATCATAGAGACCTGTGTCCAACCTCTCCTTCAAGGAAAGGTATGTGCTTATCATCGACAACTTCATTCTACTACAATTTTCCGACCTTTTGAATCACGTTCCTTATTCTGATCTTTCCCCTAATTTGCTATCTCAGTTATTTTCACCCAAGATTGATTCCAGCATGCACAGTGAGACTAAAGTCAATGTTTATTCAAACAATAGAAGTGTAAAATGTGATTCTCCTCTAGAAGATATGAGAAGCAAAGCTTTATTGTCAAAGGATATTGGCTAAAAAGATAAAATATAAAAAATCTAGACATGTTCAAAAAAGTATGTCAACAAGTTCAAGAAGGTGGTGTACAAAGGCACATCCTTGATTGAAATCAGCAATGGTGGTGAGATTTAAACTGAAAGTATGTGTCCAGTGTGGGTTTGATAATTCTGAGGATGTTGATATCTTTTAAGAACGATTTTAATTTTAATTTTCACAATATGGAAGAAATAGAAACAGGGGATTTCAAAGTGCGTGGTCCTCAAATTGAGAACTCTGAAGTACAAGGTATTTCCGATGTTACAGGTTTTGAAGACTCTGTGACGAAGGGCATATACAAGAGTTCTGTGTTAAAGAATAAGCAAGGTCAGAAGGGTTTGCAGAGGATTCATCCTATGGATTACATCTGACAGAAGATATTATGGACAATTTGATTTTTTCATCTTCCTTTCAATCATTGTAGATGTTGTTTGTTTTATCACCTATCTTGTATAAAGGCAAGATGTGTTGTATTCTAGGCTTTATTACTTGTTCTGGCAAAACCATTTGTCTCTCTTTCTTTTGTTGTTTCCCAGCTTCCATTTCTCAAATACATCTCATGTCCTGCTCTTGTCCGGTGTTCCTCCTTATTTGTGTCTACCTCCTTGAGCCATTTGAAGCTGAGAACTTTCTTATGTTTGCTTTACATTATGGTCAGTTCAATGTGCATTGTTCTGCTATCAGTCAAATAGCTGGGTGCGTCTCAATAAACGCATACTTGTATCTTAAAGATGACTATCCATCAAATAATCTCCCTTTCTTTTTCCTTTAAAAATATCTTATATTATCTGCCCCCTTTTAACTAACTAGTATGTCTGGTTAAATTAGTCTTGGCCCTTCCCTTAGCTTATTCATGTTTTCCCTCTGGACCTCTTGCTAAAAAAATAAAATATTGGGTTGTCTACTTCTAAGCGATTTGTCAAAAAGAGGGTCTAGATTTCCTCTGAAACCTCTTGACTAAATCCTTAATGAATACTCTGATTGTGACTTTGAAATATCTTTGAATTCCTAAAGTTGAGACACTTGGCACTGCACAATCTCCCACTGCTTCTTTAGCAGAGTTGGATTAATTACTAATTACTATACTGGACCACTTTAAGCTGGCAGAGTTGGAGTAACTGTGCAGCTAGACTAATATGGTGCAGTCCGTGACCTCTGAGATTTCCAGAGACAATAAGCCTTCCTTATTCTTTCACTTGTGTTTTCCTCTGACTCCAGACATTTCTGGGGCTCCAAACGGATGTCTCTCACTCGGCTTCATAACATACTTCAAATGGGATTAGAGGCCAATGGTTTTCTCCTTGCCTCAAGGCCCTCCATCCAGACCTCCCGTCCATCAACACTGTAGGCCTTAATGAAACTGGCAACTCCTTACTGACATCAACTATACTGATTCTGCCCATGTTCCCGGCAACACAGTGGATGCTGGTTCACGTCCTGGCAGATGGGAAGAAAACTTACGGCATGTCCGCAGTCAAGCCTCCATATATTCCTATATTTCTGCATTGCATGGAGAGAGATTAAATTAAAGCAGCCCTGTGAAATTCAGATGAAAATTGTCCAGCGAGAAGAATGGTCTCATACAAAAACATACAAATATTAATTGGTTCTGGGCTTCCGGACTGTTCTACTTGCCTGTTACTGTATTCCCCTCCTGCTCTGGAGAAGAGTTTTGATACGGCATCTCTCAACACACATTCAAAGGAAAAGCATAATGATTTTATGTTTCAGAAAATAGCTTTTTGGAAATAAAGTGACCTTGCTCTTTCTACCCTTCTCTCTCTTCCTTGCTTTTTATTGAAGTGTATGCTTGTTTCTTATCTTAATATTTGTACACTAGTTCACTTTGGAGAGCAACCTTTGCCTCAACCTCACAGATGAAATAATTTTCTCATATGTAGTAACCTTTACACCCTCATTCCTGTTGATGATCTTTCATTTCTATCTTTCTAGGAACAGGTTACAAGCTGTGAACATAGATTTAATGTTGACAATTTATCCAGACCAAGGAACCAGTGAAGTAATTTCCTAGGCCGAGCTCATCATGTTACGGATCTGCTTTTGAACTTGCACTCAGAACCCAATGTTTAGAGAATGCATATTGTGCTGCCCTTGTGACTGTCTTGCACATATTGGAAAGGGACCATGATTCACAAATGCAGTATAACTTAATTTTTCTCTAGTGTAGTAGCATACATTGCAGCAGCAAGAATAGCCTTCATCGTGTAATAGCATAAAAATAAAGCACATTGCACCTGCTTCCTATACCTATAGGTACTTATAAAGCTGCGATAGCCTGAATGTAAAACTGCACTTTTGTAGTAACTTACACTTTGCGTAAGTTACATGTTTGTAATACGTCCAGCACTACAGGCGGCCAACCACTGGAACTATAACACCCTCCCACAGAATATAAAAGCGGTACGGTGGTTGTTTAATATTTTATAATTAAATAAAAAATCTATACTATTTTTAATAAATTTAACATACATTTATATTTATTTATATTTTAATTATTGTAAATAATTTAAAGTAACATTATTTTCTAAGGGTTTTTTTTTAATTGTAAGTCACTATCTCTTTTATTTTGTATGGGAGGGTATTGCTGTTCCACAAAAATGCATTTGATGAATACAGAAAAGAAGTAAATGTACTCAAAAGTGTAAAGCTACTCAAAAGTGTAATTTAATCAGGGCTTGAGTATAAAAGTGAACTAATGGTCATAATCTATGTGGAACCTTGCATCATGTATCCAGACTACGCTATTTATCCTTAATCCAATATCCCACTGTGGTAGGTAAGAAGAAACCTTCTATCTGTTTTAAAATTTATAGACAATATTGGAAGAAATTTATGGGTGAATACAGGGCACCGCCTTCTGAAGCAGGAAAGCCATGGGGTTTATTAACTCAATGAGCAGATGTTGATAGGTGCAAAGAAGACAGACCCTTAGGTACAAAACTCCAATGTACAATAAATCAAGAACTTTTAATTGGAACTTTACCAGCATCACTTAAAATATATGTTCAGATTGCAGGTGGTTCTCTAGCAGGGCACGGCATATGTCAAGATATCTTTGTATCATGGGCTGGAAAAGTAGCACTCAATTAAGGTATTTCTGTGAATTTTCTGAGTAAATGTTTAGATTATTTCAAAGTAGGTAATTGAAGAACGTATGTAGAATAGTGCAGTTTTTCCTTGAGAAGAGGATTAGCGTTATTGAAAAATCCAGCAACCTCCCACTGGTTAGGATAAGGACATCTGAAAAGTCTTTATTAATATGGTGTGCACAGATTGCATCTGACCTTTTATTGTCAAGTTTTTTAAACTTGAACATGCAGACTTTAATGTGGATACACAACTTAGCTAATCTTTTATCATAATTGTATGAACTGACAATAAACATACTGTCTCCCCTAACAGAGCCACCTACCTAAAGGCCAGGCCCAGAATAAGGGGAAATCACCAGAGCAGGAAGGCAGCAGTACATCTGAAATAGGTAGTTCAGAAACTGCTCCAACAAGAGTAGAAGAAAACAGCACAACCACTGCAAAGATCTGCCACAGTAACTTAGATCTGCAACTATTGATACATTGTTGACAACCACTCACTCAACACTCGTATGGATAAATAGCTGCATCATCCATAACCGAGAAAAGGCAGGCCTTCTAGGCAAGGTCTTCCTCAGATGCAACATGATGTACCATTAGGCACTCCTGCTACATCCCACTTCCATATTTTGCAAATAATATGTGCCCAGGATTCAACACTAACAGCATAAGACCACAAGTGAAATGTGGAGGACCTCAGTAAAATGGTGGAGGAGCACTGGAATACCACATCTGATGTTTGCTATTCCTCATTTCAGAAAATAATGCTACCCCTAGATGATGACTGAACAGTCTCCACTTCCTATCCTCCTACACCAGGATTTACAGGTGTAAAGTTAAGCCTAGTTATTTTTCACATGCAGGTCGAGGTCTCTGTCACCTTCCACTAGGGAGATGTAATAAACATAATTTATTTAAATATATATATATATATATTACCTCGTGGTGGTCTCTCCTAGGTAGTTATAGTTAGGACCATGTTTCCATAGAAAAAGCGTTTTTTGACTTACGTATATCTTTGCTACAGTTTGACGAATCTTCACGAGATTTTCCCCCAAAAAAGTGTGCAGGTGATTCTTATTGTTCATGGGAAGTTTCCAGATGGTCCATCGAGAAAAGGGGAGGAGGGGGGATGGGGTGTCAAAAAATGTGTGTTTCCCATGTTAATTCCCATAGGAGTTTTGAACACGACTACAGCCCAAACTACTCGACGGAATAACACCAAATTTGGCAGAAAGCTTGATTTTGTTTCACAGATTATGTTTTTGGTTAGTTAGTGTAAATGTGTTCAGTAGTTTTTGAGATATTAAAGGGAAAATAAATTTGAATTTCTGGTGCTGTGGATCCTCCCCAATGACTTCACAAATAATAAGAGCTGGTGCACAGAGCTGCAGAGCTCTGACTAGCTGCCAAGACTTCAAACCAGGAAGTGTTGGCTGCCATCTTGGGACTCAGCTTCAGCCAAGTCCCAGAAAAAAGTAAAAAAAGGAAAGGGGCCAGGGCTGGACACCCTGAGCACTTACCTCTGGTGCTGGGGTCTAACAGGGACCCCACCGGGGCAAGAAAGCACTTAAAAAATAAAAAAAAATTGCGGCAAATTCACAACAATGTTGTGAATTCACAGCAAAAATAATTTTTTAAAAACAAGCGCTTGTTTTTATGAAGCCTCAGGTGGGCGAGGTCCCGATGGCATTTTGAAATAAACGAAAGGGCTGCACGAGGCCCCTTCTCCTAGGGCATTTTGATGCCCCAGGGAATGCCACATTCTGGGGCCTTATTTATAATGAATGCAGGGTGGCTCCCCGGCAGCCCCGGGGACCGCCACCTCCCCAGAGCTTTAATCAAATATAATGTGGGTGGCTGTGCAGCCCCCTACTCTGCAGCCCGGGGACCACCACCTCCCCGGGGCTTTAATGAAATACAATGCAGGGTGTGTGAGGCCCCCGCAGCCCTGGGGACTGCCACCTCCCCGGGGCTTTAATCAAATACAATGCGGTGGGCTGCACAGTCCTCCTATAGCCCCGGAGATCCCCACCTCCCTGGGGCTGAAATCAAATAAAATGCAGGGGCCACATTGCACAGTAAGGAGTCACCTCTGGCCTCGTGGTCATTTCTGGCTTTAGTTTCTCTTCAGCTATAAATATTTAAGTTACATACTGAAAGGTGATCTCATGCTTTTTAATTGACAAAAACATTTTTCTTTTCAGTTTTGTCTGTAAATATCTCATTCTAAATATATCATTCATTAGACCTTAAATCTCTCTCGCTCAGTCTCTCACTTTGGGTGGTTAATGGGGGTCGGTTGCAGGGACTTGCCGTAGGCCAGGGTGTGGTCCTATGAGCAGTCTGGAGTGCCAAGCTCCTGGCTACCTGTTCTATCCCAGAAGGAAGGCCAACCATGGTCCTAGCGTTTATGCTGCCTGTTGGTCTGTAAAGCAGTGTTCACCTTTTGAATGATGGTTTGACAATAACAACATGTCACACGGTTACTTTTACAGTCATGCAGTTACTCTAACACGCCGTTTAAAGGCAGCAGAGGAGATCAGCCTGTCACTGTGCTCCTTTACGTCATGATTGCTATCTAGCTCAGTTTGGGTAGGGTGGGACATGTGCACCACAGTAGGGACAGAGGTGGTTTGCAACATTCTACCTCAATGTAAAGAGCTGCTAGGTGCTGACCTTTCTCAGTCCACCTCACAGAATGCTGTGAGTGCCTCTGGGTATTTGTTAGCCGAACTTCTAATGGACTGAGAAGTAGATCTGCATGGCACTGTGCATGGAGAGGACCTGGCACAGAGCCCACTGAAGCTTTCTGCAGCTGGTGCCCACCATGCCTTCTAATACCTTATGCCAAATTCAATCTGGCACCTGTCATTCTGTGGGTTAATCTACCTTCTGCTGGTATACAGTACAGATATCTTCAAATGTTAGAATGTCTCCCTGAAGAGGGGATTTTAAAACTCAAGTTTGGTTCCAGAGACAACAGTTCACATTAGCACAAGCAAGGAACTTTCCGAGTTTGAGTGGGAATGACATCTGGGCAAATACAGTAAACCATCCTGATTCCCCATTAAAAAAATTAAGTAGTCTGAGGTCATAAAACTTGTTTTTGAGAATTAAACATTCCTGGGACATTTTTTTTTGCCAAATGCACATATATAAAATTTCTTGATATTGACACACTTCAAAATATATATATATCATGTATATTGAACATCCATCAATACAAGGCTAGACATAAACTTTTCTGTCTGAAATTCTCAAAATCATGATTGCCCACCAGGCTAGCCCTTCAAGCACCATCCCCAAGAAAATATTATTTGGTACCCCTCAGATTTCCACTATGACCCCCCATTAAGTACGCAAGAAGATGAACTCAGCCACTCCCTCATACCAGGGTAGCCCCCTTTGGTCAACCAGTAAGTTAGTGCCTGTTGAAAGTTTTAATTTTCACACACAATGGGAAGAACTGCCATTGGACACCACCTCCCTCCTCCCACTGTCCCCTGCCTAAATGCTGGTGGCTCCAACATGGATCCCCCTTTGGACATATTAGTTCTTTGACTTTTGCTTTTCTGCCCAGGTTCACTTTTCCCTTCCCATCTAGTGCAGAGCATTTTGACTTCTACCACATCGTCCATAGGCAATCACTGGGAAGCAGTCACCTGGGCTTAGGCACTGTTAACACTTTCATACTACGCTCTTTCCCTGTAGTCACGCTCTTCATATACTGCTTCCTTTTTTCATGCTCCCAGGAACCAAGTGGTTGCACTCCCAGAGATGCGCCTGAATACCTAGAAGACGTAAGTAAGTTCCTGCACATATAAAATTAGGTTCTGTACTTGCAGAGAGTAGGACTCTGTCGTAAACAGACCCCATCCTATTGAAGGGTAGAGCTCATTCACAGATAGAGTTGACCTTTTTCCGCAGTTTTATACAGCACAAAGCTCAAACTGAAGGTAAAGAAGCACTTTACAGGAGCACCAGTGACATTACACAAGGTCAAATACATTTTTTCAGCACAGGCAGATTAAGGGATTTGCTCAGAATCAGGGGATGTTTGGCCGGCATCTAGACTCAATCCTGGAGAGTCTGCAGCTCTGGCCATAACCTAACAGCTGAGTCTCTGCATATACAGGGCTAAGGGCCAGATGTAGCAATTTCCGATTTTGCGAATTGGAAATTGCGAGTCGGTGTGACTCGCAATTTCCGATTCGCGAAATCGGATGCAGTACGGTGTCTCAGACACCGACTGCGAGTCACTATGGGGTCGCAAAGACCCACCTCATTAATATTAATGAGGTGGGTCGCATTTTGCGGCCCCATAGCGAGTCCCTGCACTCACAGGGATGGTGGCCTGCTGAAGTCAGCAGACCTCCATGTCTGTGACTGCTTTTTAAATAAAGCAGTATTTTGTTTTTATTTTGCAGCCCGTTTTCCTTAGAGGAAAACGAGTTGCAAAATAAAAAAAATAACGAAACCTTTTGGTTTCGGTTTTTCAGAGTAGGCAGTGGTCCAGTGAACCACTGCCTGCTCTGAAAAACCCTTATTGGCAACATTCACAAAGGGGAAGGGGTCCCATAGGGACCCCTTCCCTTTTGCGAATGGGTTGCCACCAGTGTGACACTGGTGGTAACTGCGAATTGCTTTACGACCGCATTCGCGGACACAAAGCAATTTAGCATAGCGATGCAAGTCGCAAATAGGAAGGGAACACCCCTTCCTATTTGCACCATGCAAAATGCTTTCTTCATCTGGCCCTAAACCTCTACACAGATACAGCAGTTTATGCAAAGAATGAGCTCAGCCCTTCCAGATATAATGTTGAGTTTCTTTGCAGACGGTTTATTTCTTGTACTAAACCGGAGCAGAGTCCCTTTATAAATAGCTCTTTCAGTTTTCATTCCTGCAATGCAAAAGCTGAAAGTCTGTGGGGACTGAGATACCAGTCACCAACTCCTAATCTATGGGAGTGGTTAGTATCTGGTCTAGTTGTGTCCCTGCCCTACATAAATGATCAAAGAAAAATGGTAAAGAGCATTGAGACTCAGTGGAATTAATTAAATAAATTATGGCATTTTCACAGCCAAGGACTCAGACTCTCTATTTTGAACAACTGAGCTCAGTGAAGTGAGAATGAGGTGTGCCATTTAAGCAGTAGGACATCAATGTAATTTCAATCTGCCTCTGAGTTCTGTAGAAGTGTGTACAAATTCTCAGAACTACCAGTTTTAAGATCAGTTATTCCTGGATGATCATACTTTAGCAGTATTAGTTTTAAAACTTTTTTGGGAGGTGGTAACCTTTATCTTTATAACTGAAAATGCTGTATGATTTATCCTCTGTGTGTATCATTTGTTTCCCATCTTAATTCACTCATTATGTGGTACAGGGGTTTGAGTGACAGGAGACGTTAGGTACTTGCAGTCGGGCTGTGTAAGTTTCAAATACGATAATATCATATGTAAGGTAGTATGTTCTTACACAGCTACCATGAAACATCCTGCTCATTTCCTCATTCTCACCAACCTGGTATGTTTTCTTGTGCCCACAGTTCTCCCTTTGTAAATCTATGTATTATGTAATAGCCAAGCCCCTTTGATGCTCCTAGTTATATGTGATGTTCATTGGTATTTACTGGGTACATGAGAGGTGGGGTACCCTTGCTGACGCCCCCCTCTGTGTGTGTAGTCAGAACAAATGTATGGCGCTTCATAAGGTTTTCTGGTAATCACTGCTGACATCTCCTTTTACTGCCTGTCCCACTGCACTGTTCACTAATTCCCCTTCCTCCATGCAGAAATGTAAAGCCAAGCATGTGTCTTGCTTTGAAATCAAATTCCCTGAATTGATAAGGAAGCGTCCATGGTACTTACTTGATCTTGGCCAAGGCATTTTTATCAGTTCAGTCTGTGGCACACGATCAGCAACACTTACACAGATTCTACAGGAATAGGTATGATAAAGCCTGCATACCTATAAAATAGAGACTGGTTACTTAGCCATCTACTGCATCCTGTGTTCAGCTCTGCCCATGAAGCTATAACACAGCAAAAGCATCTGATTGGCCTTAGGAGGGCTCGTTTCCAAACCACAATGTGGGTATAATTGTTTCCCTGGTTGCTTGCTGCAGCCTAAAGGAAATGTGCTTTGTATTGATTATCTCCCACTGCGTTTGGTGCCAGTGTTGGATCTTAGTAGTCAATTGGTTGATGATCAATTGCTACTGTACTAGATATAACTGACATAGCCTATTTTTACCATTTATTTGCAAGAACACTAAACACCTGTGTGGAGAAAACTAGGCCAAGAGACAGAATATTTGTCTCTTCTTGGGGGGTAGAGGCTATATACTCCATGACTTCAGAAGAAGAATCAATGCTGCTACAGTCTGATGTATTGAGGGGAAGACGTCCTGGAATGTGGCAACTCCACCTCAATTTAGTTCAGACCTCCAGGTCCAGCTGACACTGAGTTGCAGTAAGGATGTTCAATTGAAGACTAGTAAGAATGGAGATGTGTGCAACCTACCCAGGCAGCCCTAAATATACTCTTGAGCATGAGTGGTGAAGCCTCTATGTACAATTAAGACGTGGGCAAATAACAATGCAAGCTTTGTGGTGGGAGATAAGTGCCTCCACATCCATCCACTCCTAAATTCTGTCCCTACTTACAACGGCAGAGCATTATGCATGCTGCAGCCCAGCCAACTATCCAGTGACTACGAGAGTCTGAGGTCCGAACAAGAAGATGTGACCTAACCTGTGTTGTGCTCCTCTTTCAACGTCCATGACCCATTGATCCAGCCTTTGAGAATAAGAGACCCAGGTTCTGCCATGATCCCTGAGAGTCATCTGCAGCCTTCTAATGAGACAATCAAGCCACCTGTGGGCTACACAACTGCGTTCCAACTTCACTACGATCAGTGAGTGTGTCACACTTTTGCAGCTACCCATGAACCATGATTTAACCTTTGTGAGCTCAGCAGTGAGTCACCCTGTTTCCATCCCAAGTACAGAAACTCTAACAGATGGAATAAGAACTCAACTGAAGGCCTGACACCCTGCAGGATACCAGGTGCTACACTTAGCTAAAGCCAGTTTCTGCTAGCATTGTAGCTTTGCCTCCTGTCTGTGCATTCTCTAAAACAAGTTAAAGGTACAGAGTATCCACAAAGTTTTGTTCAGACAAATGATTATATTGTAAACGTCATGAGGTTACTAATCATATTTCCTAATGCCCTATTCAATTAATAGAACTTATAACTAATAATAATAATACTAACTTACAATTATTGTGACAAACATAGCGGCTAAATGATGTGTCTTACCCCTTGCCAACCTCCAGGAGTAAGCATTGACTGCTCGACCTTGCAACCCCTTAATGTAAAAGCCTAAAGAGATGGCACTTGGCAAATTCACTGATCTCATAGTACTATCTGGTCCATGTGGTTAAAATGACAATAGCAATATTTGTCCCAAGGATTGCTTAACTATCTTTAATTCCCAGAGGTCCCTGAAAACATGGCTGCACAAGGTAACCTTGCTCAAAAGCACAAAAGGAAACTGCTGATAGAGTAACAGCATATCTCTTTAAATGTCTATTTTCTGTCGTCTGATAAAAACAGCAAACCCAACCATGAGGGACGGGGGCAGAGTGTGTGTTTTTGTGTGTGTCTCTGTGTGTGTGTATGTGTTGATCAGAAACCCTAATGAGATTGTGAACTAAGATACATGTTTTAACTATGTTAAAAGCAGACCTCAGCCTACGCCAGTAATGTGATTCCTATACAACACAATGAACCAAAGGGGCTGTGTAAAATCACCATATGGATATCAACTGAGGTCCTGGAGCAACACAGACAGGGGGAAGGAAGGTGGACCTTGAAAGAGGAGCTCTGCCAAAGGATCAGGCCATATGAAGGAAATGGTTGTTCATCCTGACATGATTCAAACTCTGATTAACTGAGGTTTGACGGTTGGAGCCTGGATGGTGATTGGATATGCAATACAAGATCAATCAGTACCTGATTGGTTTATGTTTGATGACAGTGTGCATGGATAGTGAATGAGTTTATTGACTAAGATAGAAGTATACGTGGTTGCACAGTTGGTAATATTGAAATGATTATATTCTGAAACGCAGCCAACTCTAAGACACAGAAGATAGCAGGCTGACCAAAACCACTTGAGGATAGTATCTATGCTTAATGAGCTGGATTTTGGGGATACCAGTGAGACATAAATCATGGAATCCCTGTAAGAATCATACAACAATGTTCTAAAGGACCCTCATCTGATCGCTGGACATACCAGGAATGCATTCCTCCTTCTCCCCACCTGTGAGTCACTCAAGGGTTTGGGTCTTTTGTAAGACAAAGAGGTGCCTGGTCATATGAAGCAACGGAGCTAATCACTGCACATGAATAGTCCAGTGAGAGAGACTATTTATTTTCCTTGGGGCCCACTGACAATTCCCTTTTTATGTATAGGGCAAAGGTTCTGCTACCTTAATTTCTGTCTAGGACAAATGAATGGGACAGAAAGGATACCCTTAGATATGAACACTCCCTTTTGGTCTCACGCTTACGAATCCCATGCTCAGATCCACTTGGACCTATTCAGTGTCCTGGGAGATGTACTGAAGTCCTGCATAAGACTCCAAGATTTTGACCTATGGCTACCTCTACCTAAAGCTGGGTGTATGGGGCAACATTTTTGTTAAAAAGATAGTAAAGCAATCACTGCAGGACTCTGAGCTTGACCCTATGGTCATAGTTCTGAGTCCAATCCACTCAGCCTTTCATCCTTCCTAGAACAATAAAATGAGTACCATTGAGTTGGATAACACCAAACATGCTCCAAGACCTGCTAGATGTGAAGAATTGCTCTATGGATACAGCTATATTATGCTAGCAAAGGTTTCCAGATTTTACTAATGACTCCTGTTACATCTGGAGCCACAATCTCTAAATGTAACCTGGTATTCCCCGAAAACAAGAAATGGGGCTTATTTCTGCCCCTCAAAGTAATTGATCCGCCTACATTGGTAAGTCAGGGAGTTGGGGAGACAGGGTATGTAGACAAAATCCTCCGGACTAGCAATACCGCCCTTTGTGTGCAGACCGTGTTCTGTGCCTGTCATTTGGGCATTTGGGCATTTGGGCACCATATACCAGATCTGTATGGCTGTGAAGGTTATCTGTGATAAACCCAGGTCTGGTTTAGAGCATCCAAGAGAAAAAGATGGAACCAATGAAAGAGACATGTCAGCTTATTTACCTTCAGGAGTGGAAGAAGGGTTCCTGGACCCAGCTAATGTCTCCAGTAGGGGTGGGGGAATAGAATGTATCATTCCGCTATGAAATTGGCAGAATTTGGTAAGTCTGCATTACTCTTGTAATGTGGAATTCCAGACAAATGCTTCCAATCGCTATGTGGTGGATTTGTTTCCCATGAGGCCCCAGAAATATGAGTATGAGTGAGATACGGCGTCCCCTTTTGCCATTTTCTAACGCCGGTGGTCGTGGGCGGTCACGGTCAGATGGCTGCTTCCCCAGTAGATTTGGTGCTGCTCAAGCAGCTTTGCAACTCAAGCTTCAGTGAAATCAACTAAAATGGCAGTGCGCTTTTGTGCACTGCATTTGGGTGAATTTTCAGCGCTGCTCTCTGCACTGGTGCTAAATTGCGCATCAGCAGCGCAAAACGAATATTTCCGTCCATTGGCTTAACCCTGCAGAATCTTGCCGAATTTGAATGCAACTCCGCAGAATTTTGCAGAATGCAACTTCATGAGCATCTCCCACCCCTAGTCTCCAGTGACCTGCTATAGACTTCAAATGACCAAATACATTCAAGAAATTAGTAGGAAGGAGATGGAAGGCATGGCACATTGCTGCTCCTCTGAAGCACAAAACAATGGAAGGAGAACACTTAAGCAGCAGTATCTCTCACTTGTTTTAACTTCAGGGATTGCCAGCAAGAATATGTTATGCCTGGTAACCATAAATGTCAGCTACAGAAATGCTTAGTTTCTCACATATATCTGAGTTTTATAACATATGATTATGGCGAATAGCCTTCAAAATTAACTATAAAGACAATCTTTTTTTCAGCTTATGTGCATTTATAAGCAGTGCACTGGTATCGTTAATGTTTTAATGCAGCAATGTGGTGTCTATCTCTTGGTGTACACAACAGATTGTGGTTTACATGGCATTAGTAGCCCATTTATCAGTTACTAAAGAATGAGAAAGGCAAGCCTTACACTGCCCGTGAGTATTTTGGTTCACCTTCCTGAAAAACTCTTTGAGACAACTGAAGCAAAATAGTCCTTTTTCACAACAATCTCCCTTTATTGGCTAAAGAGCTATAAGGCTGTATTTTGACATATGTTTACAATCAAAATTATACCTGGCAGACATAAGCCCATTTCAAAAGGGGTTTTGGGGTGGAGTCGGTTGGCTTAGACTACAGTTGTGATAATAGTATAAAAATTATTATAAATATAAATTACAAAATCAAATAGGTTGAACCTAATCTGGGTCTTCTTGTGTTCTCTTCTAGAGGAGGCTTCACCAGGCAGTATAGGATGGATTGTTTCCATGAGGAGCAGGGTCATTACTGATTTAGATACGGTAGACCCCTAACTAGAGTGCTATGATGGGTGAAAAAGGGTGGACTGCGTTTACCTTTAAGCAGGCAACAGTTGCTGAGATTAATTCAAGCATTCGATCATTGAGCTTGATCGTTGTTGCGCCCTCTTACAGGAGAGAAGGGAGAGATCAGAGGAGAAATTTGCCTAAGCAAGAGTTGGTGCATACACTTCTCATCACTCTTGTAAATCTGCTGAGATTTTCTTTTTTTTTCATGCACATTGGAGGTCTACAGCTCAGGTGGAAGAAGAGGTGAGATCTGACACTTGAGTTCCACAAAGGAGGTTTGCGGAAAATATGACGTGTGATCTATATGTGATGCAGTTGCAGTATTTAAGCATAATCACCTTCAATTGGAAGCATGTTCTTTCTTCATGTCAAGATGAAGACTTGCAGATTGTGGAAACAATTACTGAATTCAGCTGCATGACAGATGTACAGTAGCACTCCATTCAGACACTGCATCAGCTGTGCACTTTAGGGGCCCTGTCTATCCCTGAGGTGCAGTGGTGGGTTCCTGTGTGCTGTATTCAGCAGCTGCACAGCACAGTAGAAGCCCACAAATATGTCCCACCTAAATTGCAACTGTGGCAGCACATGTTCACTGCAAAAGCATGTCCTGTCTTCATCCCCACCTACAGTCCCGTGCGCTGCAGGGACATACCCTGGTTATAATCTTGCTATTGGTAGCAGCTCCTCTGCATTGTAGGAGTTAGCCCTGACACCTATGCCAGCCTCAGCCTCTAAAGATGCAAGTCCCAGTAGTATTTTCAAAGTGAATGCTATCTTAACTCCTCTTCCAGCCAGATCATATGCATGCACTGTAGAAGGAGGTTGTCCAATACTGATTTAATTACAAAGCAACACAAGTCTGGTTTCACCGTGTCCACAATAACACATGAATCAACACCCTGGAGACTGCCTGTGCCTGCACTGGGTCCATCTGCTGAAGCTGCTGTAGGACTTTTAGTGACTTCATGTTCAGTGCACGACTGAAAGAGGTCTTTCTCCTGAAACCCCTACACTAGCCCTCTTCCATTATGTCTAACTTCTCACTGTGCACTTATTTCACCCCCTCCAATCAGCTTGCTGTTTATTGTCTACTCATACTTTCTCTCATTTGTCCTTTCTTTTTCTCTCTACTAACTATGGACTTGACAATACATCACTGTTGAAAACTGCTGGACACAAAGCCTAGGCAGGTCACATGCTATAATGTTTTAGTTTGTCTATTTGTGTCATTTTTATATTTGCATTATGCTGATGCAAAGTATAAAATTCATAATGCTCTGATGGAACACAGATCCCTTCAACATTCACGGGCCAGGTCATTAAACGTATGCAATGACTGCACTGGCGTATCAGAGATACAAGTGCAACAACAGGGATGTAGTGACCCACAGAAAGACAGAGCATACACAAGCTGAAACCGGAATATTTTCTTGTTGGGTATCAGTCTGTTGAGAGTTAGACAATGGAGGAGAGCAGATGAGCAGCCAGAGCAACAGAGCTCAATGGTCTGGCCTCCTGGTCAATGATAGCCTGAGACAGACTATTTACTTCACCATACTATCTATACGGTGAAGGTAATTCACTGCTGCTGGACTGTATGGGAACTAAGATTGCATGTGAGGCACAAGCAGTCCTTTCCTTGATGTTACAGATCTGAAAACTTCCGACACCCTCAACCCTGTCCCCCCGTTGTCTCCCACTTCTCCAGTTTTGCTTCCCATCCTTCCCAGTCTCCGTCCTACCCTCATCCTAATTTCTCATTTCATTTCATAGTCTTTGTTTTTCTCTCTCTTTCCACTCACCATCTATGTCACCATCCTACCACTCTTCTCCATCTCTTCCTCCTACAGACCTCATTTTTATCCTGTTCTTGCTCTCCCAGCTTTATTTCTCTGCTTCTGTAGTTCTCCGTTCAAGCCACCTTTATTATTTTTCCTCTCCTCTTTCTCTCCCTTTATTGCTCTCTCCCATCACCCTCTCACCTTTTACATCTTTTTGTCTCCTCCCCTTGAAAACCTTATCCTTTCCTTTATCTTTCTATCCAATCACATCAGTTTTCTCCATGCGTGTCTCTTCCTCGTCTCCTCTCATCTCATTCTTCCCTCTGCCTGTCCCTCTGCTCCTCTCCCTTCCAAGTTTGTCTCTTACTCAATTCTAACTCCTTTTGCCTCTTGCTTCTCCTTCACATCCCTTCTCTTACCTGTTCTTTCATCGCTCTCACGCCTCTATTTCTCTCTCTGACTCATACACGAACACTTAGTCCCCCTCCTGTTGTCTGTTTCCCTCTCTTTCATTTGTCTTTCTTCATTCTCACTACTCTCCCCTACTCCTTTGTATCTCACACTGTTTCTCCTCTCACTTCCGCCCTCACCTCTTCCTCTTCTCTTTGCAGCTCATGGTGATTCCTGTGCAAATGAGAGGTTCCTACTCGTGGTATGAAAGGCTCTCCTTTACAGCAAGTAGCTCTGACCGGAGCGTGGACAGCCACAAATGAAGTGCACCTAAAAAACAGTACCCTTTGGAATTTAACTCTGGGAAATGTAATGTGTATATCTCTTTGAAAAAGAAGTCACTTTCCACATATAAAAAACAAATTTTATTCCTTACTAGAGGTACTTGCGCGGTTTATTTCGAGGAAATTCGATTTCCCCTCATCTTCCACAAAATCAATACTTTCACAACTTCTTTCTACAAAACAATTGGTAACAGTTTAAATAGATTTTTGCTCCTTCCAAGAGAAAGGGCAAAGATGGCGATGTTACTGCTAATGATTTGAGGGTACGGTAAACTCACCTTATTTTGAGGAAATTGAATCGATTCCTATATGTTTTTATTACTGTTGTTAGCACGTCAGACCTTATTAAGTAAACTTACAAGGGAGACGTGAATAGGCCAATGGACCTTTTATCTGCACTTTGAGTTTTTCCCACCATATATCCCGTACCAATACAGATCAATAACATCAACAATCAGTGACATCAATAATCAATAGGAGTCAGTAATCTCCACACACCATGACCTTGCAGTCATGAATAACCACACCTTTATGTAAAAGTTGGAATATTTATTTACCTATATTAACAATGCTGATGTCACGTAACTTAGGGCCTCATTATGACACTGGCGGGCGGCGGAGGCCGCCCGCCAGGATCCCGCCCTCCAAATTACCGCGCCGCGGCGGGTATTACGAGTTTTCCCCTGGGCTGGCGGGCGGTTCCAGTAAAACCGCCCGCCAGCCCAGGGGAAAACGACCTTCCCACGAGGATGCCGGCTCGTAATCGAGCCGGCGGAGTGGGAAGGTGCGACGGGTGCAGTGGCACCCGTCGCGTATTTCAGTGTCTGCAAGGCAGACACTGAAATACTTTTCGGGGCCCTCTTACGGGGGCCCCTGCCGTGCCCATGCCATTGGCATGGGCACGGCAGGGGCCCCCAGGGGCCCCGCGACCCCCCCTACCGCCATCCTGTTCATGGCGGCTTTCCCGCCATGAACTGGATGGCGGTAGGGGGGGTCAGAATCCTCATGGCTGCGGAGCGCGCTCCGCAGCCATGGAGGATTCCAAAGAGCAGCGGAAAGTCAGCGGGAGACCGCTGACTTTCCGCTTCTGACCGCGGCTGAACCGCCGCGGTCAGAATGCTCATTGGTGCACCGCCAGCCTGTTGGCGGTGCTCCCGTGGTCGGTTGCCCTGGCGGCCACCGGCCGCCAGGGTCAGAATGACCCTCTTAGTCTTAATATCAAATGATAAACATAGAGAAACAATACTGGCTGACCAAAGCGGTGAAAAAATTGCAATCTAATCAAAGCTTGGGCTACTGCACATTCTAAGGTTACAGTACAAATTAATAGCACAAATAACTGTGCAAATTAAATAACATACATTTAGATTCGGCAAAGAAAAGACATCAACTGTTATTACATGTAGCAAACTTCATCAGTGAGAACGCTAACTAATATCAGATGTTTGGACTTTATGGAAAACAATTTATTTACACAAATTTGGAAAATATCTAACTATGGCTCTATCAAAATAGCAGTTGGTATCTAGAAACAAAAGCAAATTGACATAACAATCAGTAACATCATTGTATACCTCTCCTCAACATGGTTCAGCAAGCTGTGACAGTCTTTGTCAACAGAGCATCAGTTAGGTCAGAAAGACATCGGCATTCAGCATCCAAGTTCAGAAAAAGCAAAGTCTCTTTAAGCTGTTCGAAAAAATATAGCTAATTGTGTAAACCCTCAGAAGAATGGGGAGAATGGCCTCTCTCCTCTTGGTGCAGTCTGGCTAAGTTAGATTCCCTAAAACTACTTCCCACATCCTAATTGGTCAGGGGATCGCATGTTTATTCTTAGTCCAATGAAACTAAAACCTCAATGGTTCACATGTCCACGATTGGCTCCTCTTCACCCGTTCTCGTCATTAGTCTAGTCAGGTATCAAAATTGTTGCAGCTTATACTCCAGTCAGCGCATCCATTGTCTTCTCTGAGCAAGGTCCGTCTTACACACACTATGTGAAACATTGTTTCACTAGCAAGTACAGCATCTTCTAGCAAGAAGTTTCTCATGAGAACTAACTTCAGCTACAAGCACATGGTCAGTACAGTGGAAAATCACAATTTAACTCTCTAAGCATCAATTTTATACAATGCCTAAGAAATACAGCTTGAAATGAGGCCGTGCAACTAGGCCAAGACCTCGCTAAGTTAAGGCCTACAATTAATAAAGCTAATACATACTGCATAACCCTTCATATGACATATTACTACATTAATCAAACAAAAGCTCACCATTTCACATTAGTAAGCCATTAATAAGGACACTTTGTGAACATTGGCGGCCACTCTGGTGGGCGCACCTTCAAATAAGTGCATTATTTTGCTCTAAGTTAAGACATTTTCTACGCGAATCCAACACTCAAAATACGTGAATATTTATTAATAAATTCAGTGTTAACAATCCCTCCTCTGGTGACTAAATATGACATGACACTAAATCTTCTCACACAATTTTTGCATCAGCTAAAATTCTGTCATCCCTATCCTTTCAAATCCTTGTTCCCTTTTCAAATTTTTCCGAAACCAATTTTCCCTTTTCATTTCTTCCCTCCTGTGATCATTTTTCATTTTCTTCAATTTAATCAGTTTACACAATTTACATATTACATATTCCCCATACTCCAATTATGCAAATCACAATAATTAGGATCCCTTGTATTATTTTCAATAATATCCCTTTTCAATGTTGCTGAGCCAATTTCCAACTGAAACAAATCCTTTGCCAACTTTCTCCCAAACACCTGGTTCTTTCAACTCTTTCAAATCAGCACTCTCATCAGTCAGACTAGTAAGTATGCTTCTAATTTCTTTACTATTGTCAGGAATAAATGAACAGCAATGCTTCAAATTAAGCATTTCGCAAACTCCGCCATCTTTTGTTAAAAGAATGTCTAACGCAAGGTGGTTCTGAAGAGTCATAGCTCTTCCTGCAACTAAATCTGTATCTGTATGGCTCCTGAAAAATTTGTCAGCATGTTATCCCCAATAGTAGACAACTTTTGAATCTTTATAGAATTCAGAACAAATGAAGGAATCATTGCTCCAAATATATCTCTCACTATACCAGAAGAAGATTTTCTCATTCTCTACTGTGATGTAATTCAGTCAATTTCGGTAATCTCTTTAGGTCATCCAGTTGGGAAATCTTTGGGAAAACTATCCCCAAATAACATGTACCATACCATCCTCTTGGAAGACATTCAACATAAATGTCCATTTACTCTGAAACAAAAACACATCTACATTCACTCATTCCCACAAACAAAGTGTCAGTTACTCTGAAACAAAAACACGTCTACATTCACTCATTCCCACAAAGTGTCAGTACTAGATTTAGGCCTTTATACACAAAGCTTCCCTACATGTTGCGCATCTAAAGCTAATTTCCCTTGCGTTTTTATGGCACTATAAGCATAATCATTTCTAAAAGTCCTGTTCTCTAAACCTTTTTCTAACTTCTCCTTTAATGCCTTTCTCCTGTCAACTGTGTGATCTAAGAAGCGTTTTTCTAAAGGTATAAGCAAACATGTCAAGTTATTCCTGCGAGCGTAAGCAGTCCCAAAAGTTAATGTAGGCTCAAAGAAACCCCTCACTAATACTATGTCATTATCCTTAGCTAATACACTCAGATACCTAATTATGGGGACAAACAAAAACATGACGTCATGATTGGAGTAGAAATGCTGGATGTACTCCTGGTTATAGAATCGTGTTAGTAACAGTCTACAGCTTATCCCATAAGTTAGAGGCAAACTATGATAGGTAACTCCTTCTGCAGCTGATGAAGGAATCTGCGTACACACAAAACAATTCTTCGCATTCATTGTCTTAACATACTCACTCAATAGGGTATAGAACACATTAGAAGAAAGTTCCCCTTGAGCATTATCTATGTGCAGATACTTCTCATCTAACCTAAACTTCTTTATTGCTGTCAATGCAGTAGTTGTCTCTAAGGCTAAAGTATGATTGTCTTTACTCTTGTCAAGAACAGTCATACCCACAATCAATATCACACACAATATCACGCACACAATTGCCAAACCAATACTCATGTATTTACAGCACCTGTTCTTCCTACCATGCTGACTAATGTTACCCATGATCTGTAAAGAATCAGAAAGTAGAAGAGAAAAACGTATAACTATGCAGCAAAATCAAAACCAAAAATCTTATTTCAGCAGTTATTTACAGCTTCAAGTCTCACTTCCAGGATACTTTGTCAGAAATCAGTAGCTTGTCAAAAATCGGTTTAGCAGCTCGTCAAATAAGGTTGTGGTGTCAAAATCAGGTTTTTAAAAACAATTTCATCTGATTACCTTCAACTGTCTCTTTTTATTTGTACTTTTCTCAATTTGTCTCAATAGTTCAGTTCGTTAGCTTCTTTCAAGTGGCAAAATATTGACTTGGAATGTCTCAATTAAAACAAAAAGCCAAAAACTCTCTTTGCCATTCAGTAGTTGTTGCATACGCCCTTTCAGGACCTGAGTACCTTCGGCTTGCTATTCTCTTTCTGTTCAATTTTCGATCTTCATTCAATTCTCCTTCACTTAGGTCATCTCTTCTTGTCGTATCAACTTCTTCCTTGATTGTTGTCACCACAACTGCTTCCTTTCTCTTTGCTTGTGATTCCGGCCACTTATCTCCTTTCAGAGGACCCTTGGTCAATGCTCTTTTCAGTGTAGAACTCAAAACATCTTCTTGCTCTGCAGGATTTTCCCTTGACAGACCTGCAACTGGTTCAGGAGGAGTCAGATCACATTGGCTTTGATCCGCCTCAGCTCCTTCAACCTCGGAGTCTGGTGTTTGCTCTGTTGTCTCTCAAATTTGTCTACTTTTGGGAAAACCCTCCTCTAACTAGGCTCTCCTGCTGCCTCAATTGAGGATGGCTCATTGTCACTCTCCTGGAGGTCTTCTCCTTCGTCTCTCACAGGAGTGACTGAACCGTCCTCAATGTGCTCAGATCCAATCTCAGTTCCTCTTTCGTCTCCTTCTGGCTCTGAGGCTTGTCTGGTCGTTGTTGGTACTCTCAACAACTCATCGTCATCATCCAAAGGACATGCCACTTTTCTTGTGTGGCTTCCATGTATCCAGTTCGGAACTCCAGCACACTTCACAGCTGTGGTAGAGGACAGAACCACCTGGAATGGGCCTTTCCTCCGAGGCTCCAAACACGTCTTCCTCACATGTTTTCGGACCACCACATAGTCACTCTCCTTTAGGGTGTGTCCTTGATCTTGGATCGTGGCAGTGTGGTGGCTTCCACCTGCTGAGAGAAAGAGCAAACCACATCAGCCAGACCTTAGCAGTAGTCCAACACCATATCATCTGTTATGTTCACAAGCGTATTTGCAGGAACCGCTGGCAACCTCATTGCTCTGCCCATGAGAATTATGTTCGGTGACAATCCTGTCTTCCTGTCGAGTGTGTTTCCTCATTGTCATCAGAACTAACGGCAGTGCGTCGGGCCATTTCAGATTTGTGGACGCACACATTTTCGCCATTTTTTATTTCAAGGTACCATTCATCAGTTCCACTTGCCCTGCTGCTTCAGGGCGGTAACTACAATGCAACTTCTGCTCAATGTTCAAGGCTGCACACAGTAATTTAATTACTTCATTATTAAAGTGACTTCCCTATCTGATTCTAAAGAGATTGGAAACCCAAAACGTGGTATCAGTTCTCTAAGCAGTAATTTCTCTACTGTGAGGCTGTCATTTCTTTGTTTAGGGTACGCTTCAATCCAATGACTAAAGATGCAGACAATCACCAATACATATCTCAAAACTCCACACACAGGCATCTCAATAAAATCCATTTGCAGTTTGCCGAATGGACCTCCTGCTCTTCCAATGTGGCTCAAATTAACCACTGTCCCTTTTCCCGTGTTCATTGGCTGAAAAATGACGCAACAATGGCAAACTGCTTCAGCAATTTATCTAAACCTCTGATTAAATCCAATTCTGCTTGAAAGTGCGAATCATGGCATTCCTCCCAACATGGTCGTGACCATAATAGTACCAAGCCATTTAAGCCAACAGACTATTTGGCAAAACCAATTGACCCTCTTCTGGAACCCACAATTCATCTTGTCGCTGTGCACATTTCATTTTGCTCCATGAACGTTTTTCCTCCTTGTCAACATTATTCGGTAGTGTTTTCAATTTTTCCAATGTATCTATTACCTGCAGTTCAAAACTTTGACATGTTTCATCTTCTTCAGGTAAAAATTTCCACTTATCTTTGACCAACATACAGTTCAACGTGCAAAACCTTGCGACTTGATCCACATATCCATTTCCCATTGACACAAAATCTTGCGATTTCAGATGTGCACTGCATTTCAGGCAGTCTTTAATTCTCTCACCATTTCTCACTGGTGAACCAGAAGAGGTCATGAAACCTCTCTGTGACCACAACTGACCAAAGTGATGGACTATTCCAAATCCATACTGGCTATCCGTATAGATGGTAACCTGAAGCTGAGCAGAAACATGGCATGCTCTAGTAAGGGCTACCAGTTCTGCAACTTGTGCAGAATATACTCCTTGTAGCCGGGACGCTTCCAGTATACCAGTAATTGTGCACATGGCATATCCTGTTCTCAGTACTCCTGTATTGTCTCTCAGACAGGAACCATCAACAAAGATAATTTGGTCATTTTCTTCCAATCGGGTGTTTCTAATGTCAGGTCTCGGTTTTGTGCACAGATCAGTTATTTCAAGACAATGATGCTCAATGTCTTTCAACCTTTCAATTTCCACATTTTAATTTGGAAGTGAGGTTGTCGGGTTCAGCACTGTACATCTTTTCAATGACACATTTGGTGACCCTAGAAAACTCATCTCATAACGGGTCAATCTTGCACCGGTCAGGTATTGGGTCTTGGTGCGAGTAAGTAAAACTTCAGCTGAGTGAGGGACCATTACAGTCAGGAGCTGTCCCATCACTACGCCTTCACACTGTGCGAGGCTCTGTCCAACTGCTGCAACTGCACGCAGACAGCCTGGTAGAGCTGCTGCAACTAAGTCCAAAGTAGCTGAAAATTTGCTACTGGGCGGTTTACACCTCCATGGACCTGTGTCAAGACAGACAAAGAACATACATCATGCTCATGACAAAACAACGTGAAGGACTTTGTGTAATCAGGCATACCTAAAGCCGGAACTTTGCACAGACTCTCTCTCAATTGAAAAAACACTTTCATGCAAGCCTGGGCTAACACTAAGGGGTCAGTGACTTATTTATGGGTCAGCTTCTGTAATGGTTTGGAAATGACTGAAAAATTGGGAATCTATTGGTGACAATAGCCTACCATCCCTAGGAACATTCTGACATCTCTCTGTGTGGTCGGGGGATTCATCTGCAATATGGCTGTGACCCTTTATCTGGATATTTTCCTTGTTCGTTTCTCAATCCGGTGACCCAAATAATTCACTTCTTTCTGACAGTATTGTAATTTAAGTGGAGACACTTTATGACTATTCTTTCTCAAATGATTCAGTAAGGCAACCATGTCATACTTGCACTCATCCTTCATTTTAGAAGCAATCAGCAAATCAGCAATTTAATGTACTAAGGTCGATTGGAAAGGGAACTCCAACAACTTCAAATTCTTTTTCAAGATATGATTGAATATGGAAGATGACTCTGAAAACCCTTGAGGAAGTCAACACCAACAGTAAACTCTGTCCAAAAATTTGAAACGAAAGAGAAATTGGCTGTCCTCACGAAGAGGCACAGGAAAGAAGACTTGTGCCAAGTCTATGACAGCAAACCATTCAGCATCACATGGAAACTGAAACAGAATCACGGCTGTATTAGGCACCACAGAACAACATTTGATCACAATGTCATTTATTTTTCTCAAATCCTGGACGATTCAAACTTTCCCACAGGGCTTTTTCAATCCCATTATCGGTGAATTACATGGGCTGCTCAACACTTCTTTCAAGGCCCCTTGTTTTACAAATTCTATAATTATTTGGACAACCTTTATAAGGATATCCTGTGGCATATGATACTGGGGAATCGGAGGAAAAATTGCATTCGGCTTTACAGGAACTTTAAATGGCTGAACTCCCTTTATCAGGCCTATTTCTTTCCCTGTCAGATCACACACTTTCTCTTTGACCGTTCCCTGTAAATCAGAAGGAAGCTCCTTTACTGTGAATACTGGAAATAAATTAATCATTTATAGTCTCACACTCTGTCTCTGGAGCGGAGTCATCCTCATCATCACTATTCATCTGTATCTCGATTCCATTGTTTGAGCAGGTAATCGAGCAATTGGTTTTATACAACAAGTCTCTTCCCAGTACAGATACTGGACTTGAATCACAGACTACAAATTTGTACAAACCTTTGAAGTTGCCAATTTTAACCTGAACTGGTTCAGTCATTGGGTTGGTCAAATTCTCTACTCCTACAATGTGGACTCTCTTTCCTGGAAGGGGCAAGTTCGGACCTTCTTCAGTTCTTACTGTAGAGCGTGTAGCTCCTGTTTCAACCAAGAATGAAACCTTGTGACCCATTACCTTTCCCTTCACGTATGGGCCTTCTGATCTACTTCTAGAGAAGCTGCAAGCACACATTCCTCTTCATCCGAACTCTTGCTCACCCAATCATTGTTTATTCCATTCTCACTGTGTAAGGGGAATTTGTGTACTGTGTTATTACTCTGGTTAAACTTCTGACCTGTGACCTGTTGAGGAAGCATCACCTGCTGCTATTCTATTGGGGCTTGAGGTATTTGAATTTGCTGCCTAGGTACCATTTGAACCTGCTGTTGCATTGGCTGCAACTGCGTCATCTGTACACGTGAAATTTGCACCTGCTGCATGGGTTGAAAATTCTGCATTTGATTCATATTATTATGAAAATTCAGATTATGACCTCTCATTTTTGGTCCTCTCATATTTTGGAACAAATTGATGTCATTTGTTTGCTGAACAACACCTTCCTGCACCATCATCGGACACTCCTGCTTCCAATGTCCGGCCGTTCCTCAAGCCGTTCCTCAAGCGTGACAAGGAAACACTCTCTTCATTCCCTGCACATGATTTTGGACCACTACAGTATTCAGATCAGGACTATGGTTTCCATGACCTCTGCGACCTCTACCTCTCATCTGATTTTGAAACAACACATTTCCCTGTTGCTGCAGTTGCTGCTGTGGAAAATATCCCTACATCCCTGTTTGTGGCACTTTAATCTGCATCACCATTGCCTTTTCCTTCAACTTTCTCTGCTTCAACTCGATCACTACAGTGCTTTACATACTGCAACACCTCATCAATCAGTTTTGCTTGCCAGAAAATCAAATGACTCTTAATCATCTGGCTAATTTCAGGTACTATCCTTCCACAAATCTGTTCACAAAATGAATTAGGTCCTTCGGCTCAATTGTCTCTGTACCACTGTAATGCTTAAATGCCTGCAACAATCTCTCCTTTGCTTCCTGAAATTCTCGTCTTCAAAATTTCAATCACTTTGTAGGAATATTTCATTACTTCAGGAAATGGCGCACCTGTAACCTGATCTCTCTTTGGTTCTTTTGCCGGCCAATCTATACTCCTCTTGCACTCTATCCATAGATCAGCTGGAACTACTATCTCTAATAGAGTGTTCAAGTCTTCCCATTGGTATATTGCAAGTTTCACGAACATATCTGTCTGTTGGAACCATTCTACTGGCTTCTCTCTCAACCTTGGATAGTCATTTGTGAAGGACAGAATGTCACTTCTGCTCCAAGGGACATGAGCAAGATTCCCTCCTGGAATCTCTCTCATTGGTAAGATTTTCAGTGGATCCTTGCCCTGTTACACATTTGCAGTCAGCGCTGCAGAATCCCTTTTCCTTTTATTTCTTTTCTTTGCCTATCGCCCTTCCCATTTGTTTAAGGCTCACCAGGTCTGGACACTTTGAAGTAACTCTCAAAGGTGTGCCTTCATTCCTGCAGATCTCATGTGCTCAAAGTCTTTTAGGTCAAAATCTAACCTGTAACTCCTTTTCAAATGATTTGTTTTCTCTATTTCTATGCTGTACTTCTCTGTCAGGTCTGCTAAGCTTTGATGCACATTGCTCACTTCCTCTCGTAATTTTTGGACACAGATGTCTCAACTCTGCTTCTGTGTAGGTCTCTAATCTGTTCACACCCATAGTTCCCTCAATGAGCTCACCCTCTTATGTTTCTAGTCTTGTGTAGTTCAAGTACTCCTCTCGAGCACTCTGCAAGGTATTCAGTTTGTCTCACTATTCAGTCAGTTGTTGGGCAGTCAAACCTTGCAGAGCAATATTGTTGGCCTGAGCTTGCAGCACTTGCTGCACCACGGTATTCGGGGACTGTGATGTTAGTAATCTCAGGCTCTGACTAACATTTGACCCTATCACAGTATCCGGAGGAACTCTGAATATACTAAGGCCTAGCAATGATCTGGATCTGTCAAAGGCTTGTCCCACAGGAGAGACTACTCTGATATTCTCAGTAAGTCCTCCCCTCATTGAATTCTGACTCAGAACTCCCTGTCTATCTGCACTGGTTTTCTCTTGGGTGAACAGAGGTACAACTGGACCAATGGTGACAGGTACGGATACAGCATCTGGGCTGGGTCTGATACTCGAGTTCTGTGGGTGCATAGTTCCCATATTTTTGCTTATTATTACAGACATATCTGTCTGCCTCCCTGTTATCAGAGTGTACTGTGGCATTGTCTGTGACTGTACTTGGGGCAGTAAAAGTGGAGTTGGCTCTGTCTGAACCAACATCAGTTTCAGGAAAACCTGTCCTGTAGGCACTATCCAGTTTGTTGCTGCTTCCACTATAGGTACATAAGGGTAAATTCTCGGGACATTGGACTGTGGCACCTGATTTTGTGCTACTGGAGTAATAGGTGCAATAAGACTGCTCTGCATTGGGCTCTGTGTCATGCTCAGATTAATATGCACTGGACTTGTAGTCATGTTAACCTAGATCGGAGGTGAAGGATTTACACTAGTGCTTGGACCACTCTATTAGGCTGCATAAGGTGGGGGCCGATTTCTCAATACTACAAAATAAACTCATCATCGTCTGACTCTTCCTCAAATGTCATGGAATCTCTAGACTCCTTTGGTCTCCGCTCCCTACTCTCGGAAGGGCTCCTGTTTGTTTTTCTGGTAGCTTTCTTTCTTCTCCCTCGCTATCTTGTGTAATTGCTGGAAGGTCTCTGTTCTCCACAATTTCGAGCATGGTCCCATCTAGCCTCAGCTAGTGCCTTTTCTGCCTTTTTCATTCTCCTCTCAAATTTCTGTTGCTGTCTGGCTACTAACTCCTAGATTGGTAATGCCTCAAACTGTGCTGGTCTCGGAGAGTGTTTCAGGTCGTGCAGGACCCTCCTCAGATTCTCTAATTTCCTCAAATTAAATGTTCCCTGAGCAGGAAATGCTAAGCTCCCATCCTTCTCTGTCACTTTGCATCACTGCTTCATCAGAGACATGGCACAACACCCCGCTCTTTGATTACAATATAAGTTGGTGTTCATTCTGGTGGTGCAATATCCCCTATACTCGATGTAATCTACTTATCTTCCCTTTAAAGCACTCTTTAAAACCTTGAAAGTTTTCATTTGTTTGACCTTAATGTTATTCAAAATCAAATCAGGAAGTGACTTTTAATCCAAGAATTGTCTTCACTCACCATCTCAACCAATTGCGCTTCACGGACAGCTGCCAATCCATGATCGACCCTTCTCACTAACCAACCTATCCCGGCGCGGTTCCAATTACATCACACTCATAACGCACTGCGGCTGACAAAATCATGCGGCTTGTCCTCCCAAACTGCGATTCACACTAAACTAATGCAAAATTATTGCGAGCACTAAACAAAATCAAAACCCAATTTGTCAGTTTACTACAGGTAAGATAACACAATCGCTTCAGAAACTTTACAGATTTTTCACTGACGGTGTTTCGCTCTAGCAGCTACTCCTTCTTTCTCAGTTTTCCTGATTCACAAGAAAAATTTGACCCGCAAATTTCACTCTCAACTGATCAGTGGGTCTGTCCTGGTGCACATAGGACTCACCAGATCTCAGTCGAAAAATTCTTACACTCACTTTGACTCACACTCTGACTTGTCGACCACGCCCAATCACCCTATTAAACCAGATTACAACAAAAATCAAGTGTCCTATACAATTTTCAATATACTTCAGAGTCTTAGACCATGCAGGGTCTGTACACCAACAACCACATGGACAATTTTTGTGGACAAAGCGCCACACACATTCAATGACTTCCCTACTCTCACACTTCGGAGTACGCAACTCCTTTTACAACTTCATTTGGAGTACGCAAACTCCCTAAATCCTCACAAACAACACCATTCACCTGTGACTTGCATAAGCTGTGCAAGTGCAAAACCTACCTCAATCACACTGTCACTAGAAAGCCAAAAACATCCTCAAACAATCATTGGCAAGCTCCAAGATTCTGGGAAAGTCATTTAGGGACTTAGGGGCACATTTTCTTTCCACTTTGTATCATTGAATCTAAACAAACTCAAAATTTCACTTATTTCTCCAAACCTATGTGTATTCCGCGAAAGAGGGAGAAGGATTACTAAGCAATATTCTAGGGAAGGGGCAAGGCAGACACAGGATAAAATCATTGAATGTGTTGCGCTGTGCAGGCAGGTTGAGACAAGTAGCCTACAGATGAAAATATAATTTCAAATGAAGGCTAAGACAAACCCACATTCTATAATTCACTTGAAGGTTCCTGCCTCCCTAGCAGCAAAAGAAGCAGAATCCTGGGGGCGCAGCTTGGCGCCGTAGAAGATGGCCGCCTTCATCGGAGCTCCGCGACAGAGGCATGGGGAGCCGGCTCATATATCCTGCAGGATTTTTCTATAACTGAAGAGAGGAACAGTTAGGGGAATAGACCTGGGCAGCAGTATTCCCCTTGAAATGAAGTAAAAGGTATTTTTAAGCCTTTTTTCAATTACTTATATCGTCTGAGGAATTTACTGCGACCGCCATTTTGTTTTTTACTTTTCATCTCATAAATTCATTTTTTCGCTCTATTTATCTTGGTCTAAGAGTTTTTTTTTGCATTTTTTGGTTTAAAGGTGTGTATCTTTGCTCTTTAGTCAGCGTATTTTCAGTTTTTGGAAGATTTGGTCCAGCTTAAGGAGATTTTTCGACTACTCTCTTTTCTGAGATGAACCTTACTTCATAACGTATCATAAAATATATGTTTTTTACTATAAATTTGGCAGAATTATTCATCTTTGCTTATGGGCAGATCTAGGAACCTTCAATTGACTAGCAACAAAGTACAGAGCAATAAAAGTTCTGAAAATACTTCTCTGTCAAACTCATTTGCTCCTTTATCAAATGTGGAGAATGCCGGGGCTGCTACTCTGGATGCTACACTCTTGGTGCCTGTTTCTCTCCCTACTGTTATTAATAAATATCGTCCAAGCTTCCAGTAACTGTTTCGACGTCCACAAATAAGAGAGCTAAAAAGGATCCTCCATCTCCTCTTAAAGTTGTTGATACCATATCGGAGATACTCCTTGAGGAAATAAGAGCACTTATGGAAGATACAAATAAACAATTACAAATATTGGACGACAAATGGTCTCTTGTGGAGACCAGAGTCTCTGGTGTGGAACAAAGAGTGGAAGTGCTTGAGGATGCAGTGGCAGTTATTCAATCTTTGCAAGCTGAAGTTAGTATGTTAAAAAAGCATGCAGAAGATATAGAAAATCAAAATCGTAGGAATAATCTACGTATTTATGGTCTACCTGAAGGAATTGAAGGCTCAGATTCTTTATCTTTTTTTCAAGCATTTCTGCCCAAGATTCTGGGCCTGCCTACTTCTCCTGTTTTGAATATACAAAGAGTGCACAGACTTGGTCATCCCTCACATTTGGCTTCGATGTCACCGAAACCAAGAGGAATGATACTTTATTTTTTGGAGTATGTAGACTTGCTAAAGGTTCTCAGAGCAGCAAAAGCTAAAGGTCGGATTACGTGGTCAGGTTCTAATCTTTTTTTTGCTCAAGATTATGCTAAGTTGACAGCGGACAAACGAAATACATTTCTGGATATGCGTTCAGCATTGAAGCCTCTTAATGCTCAGTATGGTGTCTTTCATCCATGTTTGTTTTTAGGTGACCTACAATAATAAGACCACAACATATGAAGATCCAGTATCACTTCAGCGATTTATTGAGTCTTGTAGAGGTGAAACAATGGACACTTCCAAAATATCAGGGACTTGAATATTGTATTTTTTTTGTTTTTCTATTATGCTCTTATTTTCTTGGATATGCCCATTTTTGGTTTCTGTAATCTTAAATGTGTTCAATTGTCCAAGGTTTTCAATGTTTCCTATGTTCCTCTCTTTTTAGATCTTCATGCATTTACGTACCCATTTTTATTATGTGGTAACAACCTGTGTGGCCGGGTCCCTCTTCCATCGTATCTGCGGTCATGGAGTGAAGGTTGCATCGTCTTCCCTCTGTGGTCTTACCACCCTCAGGTTGTTTTTGTCTTATGGGTATTTTTTATTACTCGTTATGTGTTTTTTCATAGTTTTCATGTTTTTGTATTGATTTCGTTCGGTTTATGTTCTTTCACTTTCTCTCTTCTGCTCTTACTATTTTTTCGTTTTTCTTTTCTTCTTTCTATTTTCTCATGCTCATAGTTCTATGTTTCTTTTTTGTACGCCAAATGTTTTATTTTGGCTCAATTTCTTCATATTAATAAGTGGTTTATATGCATTAGTTTCATAGTTATATTTCATTTTATGTATATTAAATGACAATTAGATTTCTTTTCTGGAATGTGAAAGGTTTGGGATCCCCAATAAAGCGTCAAAGACTTTTAACACATATTTTAAAATTGAAAGTTGATGTTGCAAGAGACTCATTTAACAGGGGATGAGTTAGCTAAACTTAAAAGACAATGGGTAGGTCATATTTTTGCATCTCCAGGTACGGGGAAAAGAAATCGGGTTACTATACTGTGTCATAGGGCTTTGACCATTACTGATTTTTCTCAAGATTTTGATGAGCAGGGTAGATGGGTTATAGTTTCAATGAATATTAATAATGTACCTCTAACTATATTTAATGTTTATGTGCCAACCCAACCTGATAAATCCTTTTGGAATTAAATATTAGCTAAGTTGGTGACTCTTTCAGATGAATATTTGATTTTTGGAGGTAATTGTAACATGGTTATGGATCCCTTTCTTGACCGCAAATCCAATTCTAGATTTGTTCCATCCACCATATTTTCACAGTTTACCTCCATGATTCAACAAAGAGCATTAACGGATGTTTGGAGATTGTGCAAGCCCACATTACAGGAATTTTCCTTTTTTTCCCCAGTACATTCTTCCCAATCGAGGATTGATTATCTGTTTGTCTCACAACCTCTTGTACAACATGTTTTGGGTTCAGAGATTGGTTCCACATTAATTTCGGATTATGCTTCTGTGAGCATGAACCTGGATCTTATTGCACATAATTGGCCAAGTAATAGATGGAGATTTAATAATTCATTACTTCTCGGTAGTAATTTTACTCAGCTTTTTGAGAAGTTTGTCATACAGTTCTTTGTAGAAAATGTTACCCCTCAGATATTGGTTCAAATTATCTGGGATACAGTCAAAGCGGCCTCTAGGGATTTTATTGTATCTTATGTTACCAACAAAAAAAACAGCTAATAAAAAATTACTTAGTTTACTGAATCACATCAAACAATTAGAAAATCTTTACTACTCCTCCAAATCTACAAGTTGTCTTAATGACTTACTATTCAAGCTAAATTTGCCTTCAATAAGAATTCGACTGATATTGCTAATTCTTATGTTCTTAAGTCTAGTGCTAAGTATTATGGGGGCCAAAATAAATCAGGGAAACTGTTGGCAAATTAGCTTAAAATCATAAAAGATAGAACAAAGATAGAATCTATTTATAACTCCTCCAATCTTTTATTACATAAGAACGAGGAAATTTTGGAGGAATTTGTTAATTTCTTCAAACAATTATATACTCCTGATTCTGTCCCCGCTCAGGATCTTATCGATCAATACTTGTCAACCATTAATCCACCTGTACTTCATTCTTCTAATTTTTCTGTACTTGACCATGATATTTCTACTGATGACATTCTTAGTGCTCTAAAACGTATTAAAAAAGGTAAAGCCCCAGGCCCTGATGGCTTTACTATTGAATTCTATTTACGTTTTTCTAAATTATTGGTTCCAAGATTATTTAAGCTTTTTACCCATTTTGTTGAAGCAAAATCCTCTGGCTGGTCTTTTCAAGAAGCCTTAATAGTTCTTACACCAAAGGATAATAAAGATCCTAAGTTTTGTAAGAATTATAGATCTATAGCTCTAGTAAATTTGGATTATAATTTTTTTGCTAAAATTATTGCTATGCGTTTGGAATTGATTCTACTTAAGTTAATTGGTAAGGAGCAGTCTAGTTTTATTAACCCCTTCACTGACAGGCCTTTTCCCCCTCAGGTGCCAAGCCTTTTTTTGGCTATTTGGAGCAGGGCGCTGTTAGGCACTCATAACTTTTTGTCCACATAAGCTACCCACGCCAAATTTGCGTCCTTTTTTCCAACATCCCTGGGATTCTAGAGGTACCCAGACTTTGTGGGTTCCCCAGAAGGAGGCCAAGAAATTAGCCAAAATACAGTGAAAATGTGTTTTTAAAAAAAGTGGAAACAACGGGCTGCAGAAGAAGGCTTGTATTTTTTTCCCTGAAAATGGCATCAAGAAAGGGTTTGCGGAACTAAAATCACCAGCTTCCCAGCTATCAGGAACAGGCAGACTTGAATCAGAAAACCCAACTTTTCAACACAATTTTGGCATTTTACTGGGACATACCCCATTTTTATGATTTTTTTTGTGCTTTCAGCCTCCTTCCAGTCAGTGACAGAAATGGGTGTGAAACCAATGCTGGATCCCAGAAACCTAAACATTTCTGAAAAGTAGACGAAATTCCAAATTCAGCAAGGGGTAATTTGTGTAGATCCTACAAAGGTTTCCTACAGAAAATAACAGGTGAAATAAAAAAATATTGAAATTGAGGTAAAAAAACAGTAATTTTTCTCTACGTTTTACTCTGTAACTTTTTCCTGCGATGTCAAATCTTTGAAAGCAATATACCGTTACGTCTGCTGGACTCTTCTGGTTGCGGGGATATTTAGGGCTTGTAGGTTCATCAAGAACCCTAGGTATCCAGAGCCAATAAATGAGCTGCACCCTGCAGTGGGTTTTCGTTCTATACCGGCTATCCAGCAATTCATTTGCTGAAATATAAAGAGTGAAAAATAGGTATCAAGAAAACCTTTGTATTTCCAAAATGGCCACAAGATAAGGTGTTGAGAAGCAGTGGTTATTTGCACATCTCTGAATTACGGGGTGCCCATACTAGCATGTGAATTACAGGCATTTCTCAAATAGACGTATTTTTTACACACTCTCTTATATTTGGAAGGAAAAAATGTAGAGAAAGACAAGGGGCAATAACACTTGTTTTGCTATTGACTGTTCCCCCAAGTCTCCCGATAAAAATGGTACCTCACTTGTGTGGGTAGGCCTAGCGCCCGCAACAGGAAATGCCCCAAAACACAATGTGGACACATCACATTTTTCCACAGAAAACAGAGGTGTTTTTTGCAAAGTGCCTACCTGTGGATTTTGGCCTCTAGCTCAGCCGGCATCTAGGGAAACCTACCCAACCTGTGCATTTTTTAAAACTAGAGACCTAGGAGAATCCAAAAAGGGGTGACTTGTGGGGCTCTCACCAGGTTCTGTTACCCAGAATCCTTTGCAAACCTCAAAATTTGGTTAAAAAAACACCTTTTCCTCAAATTTCAGTGACAGAAAGTTCTGGAGACTGAGAGGAGCCACAAATTTCCTTCCACCCAGCGTTCCCCCAAGACTCCCAATAAAAATGATACCTCACTTGTGTGGGTGGGCCAGGTGCCTGCAACAGAAAAGGGCCAAAAACGAGTAGAGATTGAAGGGATAGCACAGCTAGTTGATAAGCACCTATTCTTATTTTATACATCTTTAGGCTGACTCTGCTTTGGGAACCCACACAAGGGAGGTGTCATTTTACTTGGGAGGCTGAGGGGAACGCTGGGGAGTAGGAAGTTTGTGCCTGAGCGGTGATCGTACAAAGAAAAGTCAGGAAAATATGCTTTTTTAAGCAAATTTTGAGGTTTGCAGAGGAGTCTGGGTAAGAAAATGTAGGGGGATCCACGCAAGCCACACCTCCCTGGACTCCTTGGGTGTCTAGTTTTAAAAAATGTCTGGGTTTGGTAGGTTTCCCTAGATGAAGGCCGCACCCAGGACCAAAAACATATGTGTCCAGTCACCCCCAAACACAGGTAGTTTTGTAATATATCATTTTGATGTGTCCACATACGTCTGTGATGTGCCAAACACTAAAATTGTGAAAAGAAACGCACTTAGGTTATGTGATAAAGACCCCTCACCACCAACCAAGTTGGTGGCATGCTTCATCATCGGAGTCCCACCTGAGACACTAGCGTGTCACAAGTGTGCTGCAACGCCTGATTACAGCGGAGCAGGTGTTGTCATTTTTACCACACATACTGGTTGGATTTGGCACGAGGGTGAGTGATGGTTCAGTTGATCAAATTTTATTAACAAGAGATTTCACAAAAGTGAAATGCACTGTTAATAACGGAAAGGCCAAAAAACTGAACCAATGACTCACAGCTCGTGAGCTGTAAAGCCACTGCAAGGCACCAACCGCTTTACAGTCCATTCACACACCTTTCAAACATGACATGCACAAGACCATTCATGCTGCCAGCCACGGGCCCAGCACATTACAACACTCGCATCGACAGACAGTGCCACTCAAGGGCCCATCACTTTCATATGCCCACATGCCTAATACAGCAATCACACCAGCTGATGAGTGTGTGGACTGGCGTTTGGCTGGCACCACCAGCTAAGCGCCACCCCATGCACACCGCCAGCCAAGCATCACCCCACGCACACCACCAGCCAAGTGCCACCCGACGCACACCACCAGCCAAGCGCCACCCCACTCACACCGCCAGACAAGCAGCACCCCGCACACACTGCCAGCCAAGTGCCACCCCACACACACCATCCCCTTTTTTTGTTTTTAAACAACAAAGAAACCACTAATCATATATAAGTACAAAACTACAAACACAAAAGCACTAACTGAATACATGACTAATGCCAACATGAAACGGAACATTTAAAAATATAAAACAGCAGTTTACGCTCACAAAATTTCCCAATAATTGTTCTGTGTGTGGTTGCTCCGGAAACAGCCACCCATACACAGCCCAGGCTTTGAAGGACAATCAGGGCAGTACATCCTAGTCTCCTTCCTGATACCTCTTCGAGCACAGACTCTAAATCTCTTAGCAGGAAAGTTTTTTTGGGCTGTTGGAGGAATGTGCTCAGCAAAGTGACGATCTTTCAATCTAGCCACATCCTCCACAACTGCTTCTCTAGGAACTCTTGCCTGTTCCAGCACAACAAGGCTAGCTATGATAGGCTCCTGAAATTTCACAAATGTCATCCTTGACTCTGGAGAACTATCCTTGAACACAACAAAAGCATTAAAAGTTGCCAAGTGGAACAAGTGAACCGCTAATTTCTTATACCAAACATAAGACTTACGAGCAGCAGTGTAAGATTCCAACCTCTGATCTTCTCTATCAACACCACCCATGTGCTTATTATAGTCTAAAATGCACACCGGTTTGCGCACTTCAGCAACCTGACCTCAAACAGCCACATGGATGGTACTTAGCATGTATACATGCCTCTTATCTACAAATTTCAGAGCTAGCAGCTCATCATTCCGCAAGGCACTGCACTGTCCCTTCTCAAGTTTTTTACAGACAAGCTCTCTTGGATAGCTTTTCAGATCAGAGCGGATTGTGCCACAAGCAACAGTGTCCACTCTGAACAACTCCTTGAACAACTGAACTCCAGTGTAGAAGTTATCTACATATAAATGGTGGCCTTTGTTAAACAGTTGTCTACCAAGTTCCCACACAATTTTCTCACTAACTCCAAAAGTGGGTGGACAACCAGGGGGGTCAATATTGGAATCCCTACCAGTGTAGACCCGGAAATTATAAACATACCTTGTACTACTTTCAGACAGCATATACATCTTAATTCCATACCGTGCCTTCTTGCTAGGAATGTACTGCCTAAAAACCAAACGACCTTTGAACAGGACCAAAGATTCATCTACAGATATTTCTTTGCCTGGACATAGATCTCTGAAAACCGATCTACCAAATGATCAAGGACAGGTCTAATCTTAAAAAGACGGTCATAATCAGGGTGATCTCGTGGCAAGGCTAAAGCATTTTCTACAAAATGCAACATCCGAAGAAGAAGCTCATACCGGTTACGACTCATGATGGCAGGGGCAAGGGCTAGTAGACCAATATGAAGACAGTGATGGCTTCCTTATCAGCCCCATAAAAAAGTTAAACCCAAGAACTTTTTCAACTCTTCCAGATTTGTGGGAATCCACCGGCTAGCTCTAGAGCGTGGCCTAAGTCTGGCAGTGTTGTCCCTCAAAAACTGCTCTGCATACAAATTAGTCTGCTCAACAATCTCTTCCAAAAATATATTGTCCATAAACAACTCAAAAAAGTTGACGGGCAAAAAGTTTTCCATATTAACTCGACACCCTGGGAAACCAGTAAACGCAGGCAACTGTGGCTGCTCCATGTTTGGTGCAACCCACGTGTCAGGTCTTCCAATGGGAAGCCTTTCAGCCACTGGCTCCTGCACCATCGGCACATCAGTGTCCTCCTCTAAAACAGGCCCTTCATCAGCACTGAGAGTGGCTTCATCATCAGATGATTCCTCTCTGACAGAAAATTCACTTCCAGAATCTTGCACTTCCTCCTCCGCCCCCACAAAAAGCACAAACATGATCCCTGGCGCTAAGTAGATTCTGTCCCCCTTGGGGGCAGATGGGCCCAAAAAAAACAAAGGCTGATTTGCCCGTAAGGGGGGCAGAACTGCCAAATAGTGCTTTTTGGCCCTTGGGGGCAACCCTTGCCCAAGGGGGCAACCCAACACAAAATAAAAAAAATTAAAAAAAATCCCTGGTGTCTTCATGGTTTCTGGGCCTACAAAAAATAGACCAATCTGCCCCCAAGGGGGGGTATAAATGGCCTAGATTACATTGCCCTCTTTGGGGGGGCGACCCTTGCCCATAGGGCCACCCCCCACACTAAGCACACACACACACATGATCCCTGGCGCTAAGTGGACTCTGCCCCCCTGGCGGCAGAAAGGCCTAAAAAAACAGGCCGATCTGCCCCCAAGGGGGGCAGAACTGCCCAATAGTACTTTTTGCCTCTTGGGGGCAACCCTTGCCCAAGGGGCCACCCTCCCACACAAAGCACTCACACACACATACATTATCCCATGCGTTATGGGGATTCTGCCCCCCTTGGGGGCAAAAAGGCCTAATAGGCAAAAAGGCCTAATAATATATTTGGACCCATGGGGGCGACCCTTGCCCAAGAGGCCGCCCCCAACACAAGAAAACAAACAATAAGAAAACAATCCCTGGTGTCTAGTGGCTTTCTGCCCCATTGGCCTAAAAATAAGGCCAATCTGCCCCCAGGGGTGACAGAAACGGCGTAAATAATTATGCCCCCACACAAAACACACACACACACACAGAACACATTCCCTGGTGCCCAGTGGGCATTCCTGCTGCCCGATCACATCGCGATCGGGCAGCAGGAATGCTCAAGGAGGCATCCCTCCCCACCCGGAGGTGAAAACTCACCTCCTTCTTGTAGACGCGCTGGAAGCAAATGGCTTCCAGTGCATCTTTCACCCTTTCATGATGCAGCACGCAATCACGCGCTGACGTCATGGGGGGGCTGGGGGGTGGAAGGGGAAGGGATTCCGCTTGCAGCCCTGGCCTGGGGGTGGGGGGCAGCCCTCAGGGGGGAAGGCTAGCGCTTCCCCTGAGGGCCGGTACACTGACTTAATGGTTACGTCTGTGGTGCCTGAGAGGCACAGCCATGGACGTAACCATTAGGTCAGTGGCGGGGAAAGGGTTAAAGGACACCTATTATCGGACAACACACATCTATTTTTTAATATTTGAAGTAAGTCTGTGGCGTACAAAGAGTCTCTATCTGCAATAGCTCTAGATGCTGAAAAAGCTTTTGAGCGGGTTAATTGGTCTTTTATTTTTTCAACACTTTCCTGGTTTGGCTTTGGAGCTAAATTCATAAACTTAATTTTGTTATTGTACTCTTCTCCTACAGCAGCTATTTTTCTAAACGGTCTTATTTCGCCCTCATTCTTACTTCATAGAGGAGTTCGCCAGGGTTGTCTGTTGTCACCGATTTTATTTGTTCTTGCCTTGGAACCCTTTTTATTGAAACTTACAGCTAATCTAAATTTGCATGGTTTCCAATATGGGGAAAGACAGATAAAATTTTCGGCTTATGCAGATGACATCTTACTTTTTATATCAAATCCAAAATCTTCAATTCCTTCTTTTCTATCTGAAGTACAGAACCTTGCTTCTATTTCAGGATATAAGTTAAACGGAGACAAGTGTGAAATACTTCCCCTAAGTAAATTCTGTTTTCCTGAGGATTTTTAATCCTCAAATTTTCATTGGAATAATGATAAAATTTTATATCTAGGTATGTGGTTTAAACCCTCTTTTAAAGATACAATTGCTTGTAATTTTTTACAATTATTTTCTGTTCTTGATTCTCTTATTTCTAAATGGAACCCTTTATTTTTATCCTTGTGGGGCAGATTAGATTCCCTCAAAATAATGTTACTCCCTGTCATCCTCTTTTATTTATCAAATATTCCAAATAATATTCCAAGTTTTTACTTTAAAAAGTTGAATTCTATTTTAATTAAATTCTTATGCAATAATAAGAAGCCCAGAATCTCTCTTCAAAAGTTAATGAGACATAAATGCAGCGGAGGGGTTAATTTTTCGAATCTCTCCTCTTGTCATATGGCATTTTCTCTTAAGCAAGCTTCTTGTTTATTGAAGGATGATGATTCTATTTTTTTACCCTTATGGGTTGACGTTGAAAAGTCTTTCATTGTTTCTTTTACATGTCCTGAGATGTTGACTCTGTCAAATAAACCAGCTTCTATCTCCCTTCCAATTTTGAACAACTCTTGTCGATTTTTACAACCTGTTTTTGCTTCATATAACAGTGATAAGGTGCAGTTTCTAAATTCGTCAATTTGGTACCATAAGCTCATTAAGTTGAATAATAGAACCATCTATTGGAAATCGTGGCATTTGAAGGGGTTAAGATGGGTACATCAATTATTTGAAAATGATTCCCCTCTTTCTTTTGAACAGGCACAATCTCTTTTTCCGTTTCCATCCTCATTATCATAAAAAATATGAAGCTCTACTGCAAGTTATAAATACTTTATATCAATCTTTTCCACTTCAACAAACACCTTCAGTCCGTCTTTTGCCAATTAAGAATTTGTTATTAAAATCTGCATCAGCTTCTTCTCTTTATCAAACTATTACAGCTCTTCCTGAAGATAGACCCAAGTCAGCAATAGAATTGCAGTGGGAGAAGGATCTGGATATCTCACTTTCATCTTCTTTGTGGAATTAAAATACGGAAATCCTCTAGAGCAGCTAATGCAATTCAAACTTTATTTTTTATATACAATAGGTTGTTAATTACACCTTCTTTTTTACATAAAATGAATTATAACTTCCCGCCCTCCTGTTGGTCCTGTAGTATGCCTGTCTCCAGACTTAAGCACATGCTTTTTGAGTGTTCCTTTACTTTTCAATTTTGGGTTAAAGTATTGAGTCAAATTAATACTATTTTGAAAACTCAAATTCCCATGAGCTTTGCCAACATATTTCTAGGTAGCCTGGCAGCTGACTGGTCTCATTTTCCAAAACATTCTATTGTAATTTTGGATTTATTATTGGCTGTTGCCTTTTAGCAAATTACACAAAATTTGAAAGATTCGTCTCAATTGTCCTTTCAAGCTTGGTGGTATGGTGTGTGTTATAATCACAGGCTGGATAGAGCTTATGTCTCTCCTGTATCCGTTGCTATCAAAAGAGACATGCTATGGTTACCTATTACAAATTATTTAAACTCTTTGGCTTATTCTTCATGTAATCATTTTCCTAGAAATGAGGAGGTCTCTAAACCACCATGAATTGTGTTTTTCTCCCTACCTTATTGTACCTCCTTATATTTAACTATCTCTTATAGTATTTTTTTTATATGCATATAGATTTTGGTTTTACAGTATTAATGTATTTAGAGTGTTTTTCTTTTTAATGCGCGTTTTCTCAGGGAATTGAACTGTTGTTATACTAATTTCTTCCTATTATCAAATATGTTTATATTTTTGTATATTGTATGATTTTTCAATACACTTTCTCCTTAAAACTTAAAAAAAGAAGCAGAATCCTGTGAGTGGATTTATTATGATATGACAGGCCCTGCAATGTGATGTCAGGAGAACCAGGGTACTGCAGAGAAGAGACCTTGATTGCAGTAGATGGAAATGGAGAGGCCACTGTTGGGGTAATTTGTCAGTAGGAAAAAAAGTCTTTGAGGTTCATAACATGGTATTTTTTTGTGATTAGTTAGTTGGATTTTATAGCAAGACCGAAGGCTAACATCATTGCAATCTCCTTTTATTGCCACTACTCACAGCAGCCCCTCTCAAGAATATAGAACTTCAACAAAATTCCAAACTCAACAAAAGGCCAGAGCTCTTGGTCATCTTCCTTCTTTTTTGCTGCTGCTGGGAGAGATGAGTACATTTTCATTATAAGTACAGTGTGCAAGGTTTGAAAGTGGAAGAGTTTTGTTTAGATTACATACACTGTATGTTGTGTCTCAGAAGAAATTTTGATATTTGTGTAGTTTAAAGTATAATGTTTGTAAGCTTTGTGTAAACAATCCTATGAGGAGTTTGGCTTTCACAAAGTGTTTGTGGAATTTATTATTTCTGCCAAATGATTCTTTTTTTTATTGTGGGTTTAAATATTTTAACTTTTACTGGTTAGTAGATTTATAGGAAATATTCATTATTATTACTGCATTGTGTTGCTACTGTTGGGGCGCACTACTCTCGGATTAGAATTGACCAAGGATCGCACACATCACAGTGCGTGGGTGATTCTAGCGGTAGGACAGCAGAATCGATGCATTGCTGTACCGGGAGCCAGTTGCATTGGCCTTGAATGAATTTAGGTTAATTTCCCTCTGTGAAAGTTAGGAGGGTCTTAAGTGTTTTGGCACGCACAACGTGCTTTGCAGCCATATTTTAACTTTGGGAAGATTACTAGGTTATTCAATGAAAGCAGTGTCATGTCAGATTATGGTCAAAGAGCTGCTTTTCAGTTATCAACTGTAGCAGTATTTTTTTCCTCAGATTGGCGGTCACAAGGTGAAGGGGTGTTAGATTAGAAGTAAATGAGGAGATTGTGGAGATCGGAGTGGATATTTTGTTAAGGCAATTTATTGAACATTTTCAGATTTGACTAAATTAATTTCTATTGTAAGAAAGAGATTTTGTAAGTTAGGATAACTGAACATTATGGTGGTCATTCTGACCCTGGCGGTCTTTGACCGCCAGGGCGGAGGACCGCGGGAGCACCGCCGACAGGCCGGCGGTGCTCCAATGGGGATTCCGACCGCGGCGGTAAAGCCGCGGTCGGACCGGCACCACTGGCGGGGTCCCGCCAGTGTACCGCGGCCCCATTGAATCCTCCGCGGCGGCGCAGCTTGCTGCACCGCCGCGGGGATTCCGACCCCCCCTACCGCCATCCAGATCCCGGCGGTCGGACCGCCGAGATCCGGATGGCGGTAGGGGGGGTCACGGGGCCCCTGGGGGCCCCTGCAGTGCCCATGCCACTGGCATGGGCATTGCAGGGGCCCCCGTAAGAGGGCCCCTACATGTATTTCACTGTCTGCTGCGCAGACAGTGAAATACGCGACGGGTGCAACTGCACCCGTCGCACAGCTTCCACTCCGCCGGCTCGATTCCGAGCCGGCTTCATCGTGGAAGCCTCTTTCCCGCTGGGCTGGCTGGCGGTCTGAAGGCGACCGCCCGCCAGCCCAGCGGGAAAGTCAGAATTACCGCCGCGGTCTTTCGAGCGCGGAACGGTAACCTGACGGCGGGACTTTGGCGGGCGGCCTCCGCCGCCCGCCAAGGTCAGAATGAGGGCCTATGTCAGAATTGCATAGTTTGAGGGGAAATGGATAATTCCTTGGAATATTCTGAATAAATTTACAGCAGATTTGGACAACAAAATGGAAAATAAGATTGATGATTTGCTTAAAGAAAAAGGTGTAACAAGTCAAGACAAGAGATTCTGGTCTGCTGGATAGGGTCCACTAGTGAAAAAAGGGGGTATGGTGAGGAGGAAGTGTAAACATTGGGAAATGGATCAGGATATGGCAAAGAAACGTAAATCAACAGGGTCAAATGTAGGGTTTTGTGGCCACACAAAACATGGTTGTGTCGAGGACATGCCAGGGGACAAGTAAAAGGGACCAGAGAAAGCTATAAAAAAACGTAAAAGAGTACGTAAGCATTTGTCTGTCCTTTGAGATGACTCATCTGGTAGTGCAGATGTTGGATTAAGTTGTACATCAGGTTTTGACTCTGACGACGGAGTTATTGGCACTGTTCAGCCGTCAGGGCAAGTTGAAGGGGATAAAGGTGATGATGCGGGGTCTCTTACTGATCCACTAGGAGATTAGGGCCCTCATTACAACCCTGGCAGTTGGTGTTAAAGTTGTGGTAGTACCGCCAACAGGTTGGAGGTAATTACCGCCAAATTATGACGATGGCGGTGACAACTCTGTTAGACAGCCATTTTACCACACCGTCCGCCAGGGCGGAATCAACAGGCACCACAACGGTAGCCGCATACAGCCAGGTGGAAGTCAATGTTCTTCCCACCATATTAAGACCCTGGAAACCTCCACCTTTTCCGGGGCGGTACCAACAGCATCCAAAGCCTGGCGGAAACACTGCACAGAAGGGAAAGGACTCACCATTGGAGACGCAGGGAACAACCACGCTGCCATGGAGCCCGAGCTGCATGTCTTCCCCATGCTCTTCTCCGTGCTGCTTCACCACAAACACCAACGACGGCGAAGACGACGATAGTGAGTACAGCCGCCTAGCACACAAGTGAGGAGGGGAGGAAAAAGAGAGTGACACATCACCATGTACACACACATGGCACAGCACACAACCTGTATGCCGCCCAGGGGACATCCACCCACCCCCTTACATCAGGCCTTCACACACCACTCCATGCTTTCATGCTACATGCATTGTGCCCACAGTGTTGTACTCACCTGTTGGTCTGGAGGCCCATATAGCTGTCCGTACTGGGGTAGGACCCCATCCACCAGTCTCTGCAACTCTGCTGAGGTGAAGGCAGGGGCCCTTTCCCCAGTCACACAGGCCATGGTAGGTTCCAGACACAGGTCACAGCAGCACATGCAGTGTAGGTCTTCTCCTGTGGAAGGTCAGGTAGCAAGTGAGGAATCAGATAGAAAATGGCGGTCACGTCCACGGCGGGGCATACCGTCACTGCTGGCATACATCACCATTGCCCACTGTAACCCATGAGGAGTTGCACGGCAGTTCTCAACCGCCTCCCGCAATGGTGCACAACATCAGCGGAATTACCTAATTTCGTCCTGTCCCTCCATACAGGACAGGCAGACACCATTTCGGGGGGAGGCAGGCCCAGGATAATTACTGCATCTCTGTCTAAATTTAGACATACAGGACAATTCTCACTTACCCATTACAATTTGACAGCATGCATTATACTGTTGTAGCCTCATTGTTCAGTTTGTGACCACTGCGGATGAATAGGAGATGGAGACATACCACTGTGTACAGACCCCTGGTGGACTTGGCAATAATGGAGGACAGGCACATAATACTCACTCATAGACTAACAGGGCCACAATCACTGAACTGTGTGCCCAATTGGAGCCTGACTTGATATCTGCTATCCGTCACCCCACTGGGATCCCTCCTCTTGTGCAAGTTCTATCAGTGCTCCATTTCCTGGTAACTGGTTCTTTCCAAGTGACAGTGGGCTTGGCAGCAGGAATGTCACACCCAATGTTATCAATAATGCTGACCAAAGTGTTTTCTGTCCTGATTAAACATATGTGCAACTACATTGTATTTCCCCAGGTGGAAAATTTGGTAACAATGAAGGCTGTCTTCTATGCAATGGGGCATATCCCCAACATAATTGGTGCGATTGATGGAACACATATTGCATTTTTCCCCTCCACCCCGTCAAAATGAACAGTTGTACAGAAATCGTAAGAGTTTCCACTCAATGAATGTACAGATGATATGCTTGGCGGACCAGTACATCTCCCATTTCAATGTTAAATATCCTGGGTCGGTGCATGATGCCTTTATCCTGAGGAATAGCACCATCCCAAATGTGATGGGCCAACTACAGAGGCATAGGGTGTGGCTAATAGGTGAGCCCTGGTCCCCACCCAATATATGTTGGTGTATGGGTATGGTGTGGGCCATATGAAATAGTGTGTGGCTAAATATTGTCCCTCAATATTTGCAGGTGACTCTGGTTACCCCAACCTATCATGGCTTCTGACCCCTGTGTGGAATGCCGGGACAAGGGCAGAAGAACGTTATAATGAGGCACATGGGTGAACCAGAAGGATCATAGAAAGAGCCTTTGGCCTCCTGAAGGCCAGGTTTTGGTGCCTCCATCTAACAGGTGGTTCCCTGTGCTACTCACCCAAGAAGGTCTGCCAGATAATAGTGGCATGCTGCAGGTTGCACAACCTTTCCCTAAGACGCCTTGTGCATTTTCTGCAGGAGGAGAAGGCTGGAGATGGCTGTTTGGAAGCAGTGGACCCTGTGAACAGTGAGGATGAGGAGGCAGAGGATGAGGATAAGGACAACAGAACAGAAGGGATACAACAATATTTCCAATGACACACAGGTAAGACAGTGTTACTTCACATTTCACTGTCATTATTTTGAAATTCTTTGGCACTGGCATGCTGTTATTTCCCACTTCTATGCCCACTTACTGTACTCTTTGGCAATTCATTTTACAGATGTTGGTGCCTCACTATAGCTCCTGGTGTGATCACTACTACCAACTACAGGTCTTTCTTATGTGCTCATTTACTGTACAGTTGAATTGCATTGTTTGTACCTCTTTAAATGAATACATACTTGAAAAATGTGACATCCTCCATACTTGTATTTTTTCCACGGGTGTTTATTGAAGTGCTAAGAAAAAGAGGGGCATGTGCAATGGGATGGGGTGATGATGAAGGGAATTCCAGGGTATAGTTCCAGTCTGTAGCACAGGTGCATTGTCCATGGGGATATAGGAAGGTGAGCAATGGCAGTTCAAGGTGGACAGGGTGACAGAGTGGGATACAAGGGTGACAATCAGGAGAGTCTCATTTCCTGGCAGGGGTCTTGGCAAAAGTCTCTGGCTTCTGCCTGGATCGCAGGGAATTTTTGCAGGTTGGTTCTCCTTCTACAGGGGGAGGGGTGCTGGTGGCCTGTGAGTCCTGTGGTGGGGCCTCCTGGCCACTAGTGGCAGCGGAGGTGGAAGGCAGTTCAGATGACTTGCTAGTGGCAGGGTCCTGCTGGTGTGAGACTGTCTCCCTCATAATGTTGGCCATGTCTGCCAGCACCCCTGCTATGGAGACCAGGGTTGTATTGATGGCCTGCAAGCCCTCCCTGATCCACTGGTACTGTCCCTCCTGCAGCTGCCTGTTCTCCTGCACATTGTCCAGGATCTGGCCTGGGAATGTTGATGGCTCCCTGGATCTCATTGAGTGCCTCCTGGAGAGTTGTTTTCCTGGGCCTGTCTTCCCCTGGAGCACAGCAGTCCTCCCAGTTTCCCTGTTGTCCTGTGCCTCTGTCCCCTGAACCGTGTGCCCACTGCCACTGACCCCAGGTCCCTGATTGTTTTGGGTATGAGGTGTGTCCTGGGGTCCCTGTACAGGTGGACACACTGCTGATTGACGTGTCCTGGGGACAGAGGTATGGGTACACTTGGTGGGTGCTGTGGTGGTGTTTCCAGATGCAGGAGGTTCTGTGGTGGTGTGTGACTGGGCTTGGGTAAACGACTGTCCAGAGGTCCCTGATGGGCCAAGTTGGTCATCCAGATCCAGGCGACCAGAGTTGCTCTCTTCTCTGTGGGCCGCTTCTGTGGGAGGACTGGATATTGCAGGCATCTCCTCTCTGGTGACATTGGCTGATATACCTGTGGAGATGTAAATGATGTGTTATTGTTTCTGTGTGTGACATATTGTGCATTGTTGGGTTGCCCTCTTTGGTTGTATTTGCCCTGGCAGCTTTAACTTGTGTAAGTTGGTATGTGGTGGGCTAGCTGATTCTCTCTAGTGGGCATGCTTTGGTGATAGGTGTCCATGCAGGGCTGTGAGTGATGTCCATACATTGGTAGAGCATGCAGGGCTTGACATTGGGATGAGTGAGTTGTGATGGTGGGGTGTGTGGTAGGTGGTGGAGTGACGGGAGTGAGGGTGAAGTTGTGGGTGGGGTTATGCGATGGCATGCAGGTAGGGGGATGATATTAGTAAATAGTTGACTTACCAGAGTCCAGTCCTCCTCCTACTCCGGCCAGGCCCTCAGGATGCATGATTGCCAAGATTTGATCCCCCATGTTGTTAGTTGTGGGGGAGGAGGTGGGGGTCCACAACCGTCCTCTGTACAGCAAGTTGGTGTCTTGCTGCAATGGAATGTACCTTCCCCCGTAGGGCGTTCCACCTCTTCCTGATGTCGTCCCTAGTTCTTGGATGCTGTCCCGTGGCGTTGACCCTGTCCACAATCCTCCGCCATAGCTCCATCTTCCTTGCAATGGATATCTGCTGCACCTGTGCTCCAAATAGCTGAGGCTCTACCCTAATGATTTCCTCCACCATGACCCTTAGCTCCTCCTCTGAGAATTGTGGGTGTCTTTGTGGTGCCATGGGTGTTGTGTGGGGTGTCTAGGTGAGGGTGTGTTGGGTAATGTGTTGGAGTGTGTGATGTGGGGTACATGAGTGGTGTATAGGTGTGAGTGGTGTGTGGCTCTGGTTTTGTCTGTGGTCGTGGTGTCTGTCTCGTGCCAATGGTTTGTAGTCGTAAAGGGTTGTGGGTAATGTGGGTGTGTGTTTTATAGTGGTATGGGTGTGTGGGTGTGGTTGTGTGTGGGTGTCAGGTGTGTTTTGTCTGAATTGTCCAATGTGGTGTTGTTTTGTTTGTGTGTATTTTGAGCGTGGTGGTATGTACCCCCAATGGTTTACTGCCATTGAATGTCCACTGTGGTGATTCGTGGGTCATAATGTGATGGGCATTGTTCTGTTGCCTTAAAGGTGTGGGTTTTGTTACCGCCAGTTTATCACTGACCTTTGGTGTGGCAGAATTGTGTCTGTGGCTGAATAGTGACGGATTGGTGTGTGTGAGTCATAATATGGTGAACAGATATCCGCGGCGGCAGTATGTTGGCAGCAATCAGCATGGCGGTAAGTGGGATTTGCTGCCAATGTCATAATGAGGGCCCATATGTTTGACCCTATGCTAATAAAGCCTCCACTTTCCTCTGAGTGGACTCCAGCTCTGCATGGGGCGGATTATGTGGAAAGACGTCTTTCAGGTTCATCGCAGGGCATGTTTTGTGATTAATTAATTGGAATTTCTCCAGAAACATGAATACATGTGCATTATGTTCTCCCTCTGTTAACATAAAACACATGGTATCACCTGCAAAGTGCTCATATATGATTACATGTTGAATAGTCTGCATTAACCCATGTCATTGATATAAAGGCTAGTAAGCAGGGAGTTGTGGCCCTGGACACAAGCACAGCGGACAGAGAGGATCTCCGATGGTGGCTGCAGCTGGACAGTAAGAGGCCAAAGCTGCAGAGACAAAGCAGGCTCCAAAAGTGATGGGTGGGTGTAATTAGACAAGGTGACTGAATAAACTAAATGAAAACTGTACTGAAAATAAATCTGACCTGAGAAGTGAAGTTGAAACCAACCTGAAAACTAACTTGAAACTGACTGGAATTCCAGTTTCCCTTAATCCTTAATTTCTTCACCCCAATATTGAAACCCATAGCCTGTTACCCCTGCGCTTCCCACATTTCCCACAGTCATTCCTTTCTCTCCTTACCCATTTCTTGGCTCCAGCCCAGATGCCTTCCTCATCCAGCCATATGCCCTTCCCTGATCTCTCCTTCCCCTCCCTCACAACATATTCCTTCTTCCCCCCAAATCCCCATTTCCTCTCGTATCACTTCCCTCCTCTCATTTGAATTCGATTCTCTTCCTTTACTCCCTTGTCCCTACCATCTACTTCCCTCCCATGTCCTGCAATGTTTTGAAATTCAATACTTCCATTCCTCTCTTCTCATGCTTACTTTTCCTTGCACGCCTAGCACTTTCCTTAGCATACACACTTTTTTCCCTTCCCTCTAGCTCCCATTACATCTCCCTCCATTTCTCATTCTTTCCTTTCTTTTTTCTTCCCTTTCTCCTTTTGATCTTTCTTTCCATGAACTTCCTTTCCCTTTCCCTTCCCTTACCCATCCCTTTCCCTTCCCTTCTCGTCACTTCTCCTCTCCTCTCCTCTCCCTTCCCTTCTCCATCCCTTCTCATCTCTTCTCTTTCCTCCTTTCTAAATCTCTAGCCTTCCCCTCTGTTACTCTTCTCTCCTTCCCTTTCGTACCCTCTAATCTAACTTCCCAGGCCCTGATCCTACCCCTCTATTTCCTTCCATTCTCTCTCATCCCCTCCCCACCCCTCTCCTCTCTTCCACTCCTCTCGTCCCCTTAATTCCCTTTCCCTTCCCTCCCCTTCTCTTCCCATCACCCTTCTCCCCTCTATACCCTCCCAGGCACAGACCATTCATTCCCCTCCTCTCCCCTACCTTCCTCTTCCCTTCCTTTTCCTTCCCTTCCCTTCCATTCCCTTCCCTTCAACTGGCCAGCACTTCACTCACCTCCCCTCCATTCCCCCATCTAACTCCACTCCTTCACCTCAGTCGCAGCTGCTGCTAGGACGGGTTGGGGGGTGCGGGCAGTGTGCTGAGCAGAAGTGCGGGGGCAGTCCAAAAAAAAACATACCTGCCGATCCCTCTCCAGCCACCTCTCGTCTTCTTCGTCCCTCCCCAACCAGTCCTGATGCTTCTCTCATGCTGTTACACAGCATGAAAGAAGTGCCAGGATTGACCTAAGAAGGCAGAAATGCTACACAGGGAGGGAGGATGACACTGCGCTTGGTGTCCACCTGGATGTAAAATACAGCCAGGTGAACAGTTCTAAGTGTGCATGTCAATTTGGACGGCCTCGGTGGCCGGCCAAACTGACATGCGCACTTAGAAGCACGCCACCACTCCTCCTCCACTTGTTGACGTGGAGGATGGTGGCCCTGCCCCACCCTACAAAAGCAGCAAAATAATGGGATAATAAAATGCTTTTATTATCCCTTTATTTTTATGCTCTGAGCAGCGGTGTGATGTTCCTCCGCCATAGCAGAGAGGCCGCCCCTGCTTCACCCATTCGGTTCCCTTCCCTTGTCTCCCCTACCCTATTCTCCCCTCTCCTCCTCTCTCTTCTCCACTACCCTCCCTCTAACTCCTCTTCACCCCCAACCCCTCTCCTTTCCTTGCCTTCCATTCCGTGTTCTCCCCTCTCTTCCTCTCTTCTCCTCCTCTACAGACTTCTAACTCCCCTTCTGGAAATAGAAGGGGTGCATTGGAGTTAAGGCGGGAGAAAGGGAAGGACATGGGAAAAGAGTGCAGCAGAGAATAGGAAAGGGAAGGAAAGGAATTAGTAGGGGAGAGGAGGAGAGAAGAGCGATGGGGTGAGATGGGGGGAAGGAAAGGGGAACAAAGTGGAGGGGAGGAAAGGACAGAGGAGGTGAGCGGGGGCACCTGCATTTTTGGTCCTGGGCTCAGCAGCCATCTAGGGAAACCTACCAAACCCAGACATTTCTGAAAACTAGACACCCGAGGGAGTCCAGGGAGGTGAGACTTGCGTGGATCCCCCGATGTTTTCTTACCCAGAATCCTCAGCAAACTTCAAATTTAGTTAAAGAATCACATTTTTGCCACATTTCTCTGTGGGATCACCGCACCGGGACGAATTTCCTACCACCCAACATTCCCCTCAGTCTAACGATAAAAATGATACCTCACTTGTGTATGTGGGCCAAGTGCCTGTGACAGGGAAGAGCCAAAAACATGTTGAAAATAAGGGTTAACCAAAGCGGGTCCAAAAGGGCAGTTTGAAAAATACATTTTTAGGCTGACAAGTGCAGCAGAATTTTTATTGGTATAGCTGAGACAATGCTGGGTGGTAGGAATTTTGTGGATTCCTGCAGATTCCGGAAGGTTCCATCACATAAATGTGGGAAAAATGTGTGATTTCCAGCACAGTTGGAGGTTTTCAGGGCATTGTGGGTAAGAAAATGGTGCTGGCTGCATGTGAAGCACACCACCCTGGACTCACCCAGATGTTTAGTTTTCAGATGTGTCTAAGTCTTGTGGATTTTCTACATGGAAGCATCACAAAGTCCAAAAAGTGCAGCCCTCACCATTCCAAGTGGGACGATTTTGAGAGTTACACAAGCTCTCATAGCCCAAATGTAAAACCAAAAGCCAAAATAATCAAATGTCCTCTTGCTTGCCGTGGGATAAGATGTTTTAGTTTGCGGGGGAGAGCGGAAAGACTGTTACCCACATCACTTGGGGTGAGAGCATAACCAGGCCCATACTGGTTGGTAGCCACAACCCCACTATTTTTATTTTTTTTATTCCCTGGCATCTAGTAGACTTTCTGCCCCCCCCCACCCAAGGGGTGTGGATCGGGTGTAATTGCCCCCTCTGCCCACTGGCGGGCAGAAAAACTTTGGCTCCATTTATTTAAGGTCATACCCCCACCCACTTATTTTGAAAAAAAAATCTTCCCTGGTCTCTGGTGGGCTTTCTGCCCCCGTGGGGGCAGATGGGCCTTCCAGAAATAGGCCGATCTGCCCCCAAAGGGGGCAGATATGGCCAACAGTAATGTGCCCCTATGGGGAGCGACCCTTGCCCAAGGGGCTGCCCCCCCAAACAAAACACACACATACACAAACACCAATCCCTGGTGCCTAAGTGGTTTCTGCGCCCCCCGTGGGCAGATCGGCCTAATAGAAATAGGCTGATCTGCCCCAAGGGGAGCAAAAATGGCCTAAAATAAATTTGCCCCCCAGGGGAGCGACCCTTGCCTAAGGGGTCGCTCCCCTTGCGTGTAATTAGCGCAAAAAAATCCCTGGTGCCTAAATGGCCTAAAATAAATTTGCCCCCCAGGGGAACGACCCTTGCTTAAGGGGTCGCTCCCTGTATATAAAACCAAAAGTAAATATAAAAAAAATATATTTCCAGCACAGTTGGAGGTTTTCAGGGCATTGTGGGTAAGAAAATGGTGCTGGCTGCATGTGAAGCACACCACCCTGGACTCACCAGATGTTTAGTTTTCAAATGTCCTTTTGCTTGCCGTAGGATAAGATGTTTTAGTTTGCGGGGGAGAGCTGAAAGATTGTTACCCACATCACTTGGGGTGAGGGCTTAACCAGGCACATACTGGTTGGTAGCCACCACCCCACTATTTTTTTTTTTATTCCCTGGCATCTAGTAGCCTTTCTGCACCCCTCCCCCCCCCCAGCGGTGTGGATCACGTGTAATTGCCCCCTCTGCCCACTGGCGGGCAGAAAAACTTTGGCTCTATTTATTTAGGGTGGGGGTATAGTCATACCCCCACCCACTTATTTTGAAAAAAAATCTTCCCTGGTCTCTGGTGGGCTTTCTGCCCCCCTTGGGGGCAGATGGGCCTTCCAAAAATATATGGCCAACAGTAATGTGCCCCTATGGGGAGCGACCCTTGCCCAAGGGCTGCCCCCCCAAACAAAACACACACATAGACACACACCAATCCCTGGTGCCAAAGTGGTTTCTGCACTCCCCCCCCCCCCCCCCTCTTTGGGCAGATCGGCCTAATAGAAATAGACCGATCTGCCCCAAGGGGAGCAAAAATGTCCTAAAATAAATTTGCCCCCCAACGGGAGCGACCCTTGCCTAAAGGGTCACTCCCCTTGCATGTAATTGGCGCAAAAAAAAATCCCCGGTGCCTAAATGGCCTAAAATAAATTTGCCCCCCAGGGGAACGACCCTTGCTTAAGGGGTCGCTCCCTGTATATAAAAACAAAAGTAAATATAAAAAAAAATATTTCCCCGGTGTCTAGGAGTTTCTGCCCCCCCTGGGGGCAGATCGGCCTAATCATAATAGGTTGATCTGCCCCTAGGGGTGCAGCAAAGGCCTAAAAATATTCCCCCCCACCCCCGGGGAGTGGCCCTTGCCCAAGGGGCTACTTCCCTCTTTGAATAATTAAAAAAAAAATCCCTTGTGTCTAGTGGTTTCTGCCCCCCTTGGGGCAGATTGGCCTAATAAAAATAGGCCCCAAGGGGGGTAGAAATAGCCTAAAAGTAATTTTGTCCCCGGGGAACGACCCTTGCCTAAGGGGTCGCTCCCCACATATAAAAAATATAAAAAATTATCCCTGGTGTCTAGGGTGTTTTTGCCCCCCGGGGGCAGATCGGCCTAATTATATCAGGCCGGGGGGCAGATATGGCATAAAAATAATTTGGCCCCTTGGGGAGTGGCCCTTGCCCAAGGGGCCGCTCCCCTCATGTCAATTGCAAAAAAAAAAAAAAAATTATCAGGTGTCTAGTGGGCATTTCTGCTGCCTGATCGCATCGCAATCGGGCAGCAGAAATGCTGAGAGAAACATGAAAGAAGAGGAAAGGCCTTTCCTCTCCTTTCATGCCTTGCTCGGCCCCTCCAGTGATCGGAGGAGAAATGCAAAAGCATTTCTCTTCCGATCTGCACAGAGGGGCAGGCCTCTGGCGGACGTCGTCAGACGCCACAAGGCAGGGGTGGGGGGTGAAAAGGGAAGCGATTACTGTTCCATCCCTGCAGTGGGTGCGCTGAGGCGAAGCTCATGGGGGGAGTGCTAGCACTCCATGAGCCGGTACCAGGACGTAACGGATATGTCCTTGGCGCCTCAGTGCCACAGCCAAGGACGTAACTGTTACGTCCTTGGCTGCAAAGGGGTTGAGTGGGTGGAGACATTAGTGCTGCAGGCCCACTAGTGGTAGAAAGGGACAACCCAATATGCGCAGGTAGGCTTGGCTATAAATAGAATAGGGTAAGAATCCCTACAAGGGACTTATTTAGACAAAGAAATGTGAGTTATATCATAAATAATTTCAAGATAGTTCAGATAATAGTAGCATCTATATAGAGTTAAACAAAAACCTTTCAATGTACTGGTGGCATTTAATTTACAGGCCCTGGATACATGTAGTACCCCTGTACTAGGGACTTACAAGTAAATTAAATGTGCAGTTGGGTGAAAGCCAATTTTATCATGTTTAAAGGAGAGCGCCCCAGCACTTTAGCTTTGGTTAGAGTCCAAAGGCCAAAAAAACGAATTCAGCAAAGATGGGAGGAGTAAGGTAAAAAGTTTAGGGAAGGCCACTCTAAGGCCAACAATTCTAACATATGTGAAGAGGAGAGGAGAGGAGATGAGGGAAGGGGAAGGAGAAGGAAGGGGAGTGCAGGGAGGAAGGAAGGGGGCAGCAGGAAAAGGGAAAAGCAGGGGGGAAGGGAAAAGGGGAAGAGGAAAGGGGAAGGAAAAGGGAAAATGGGAAGGGGAAGGGAAAGAGGAAGAGAAAGGAAAAGGGGAAGGGAAACGGAAAGGAGGAAGGGAAAGTAGTAAGGCAACAGGAACAGAGTAAAGGGAAAGGGAAAATTGAAAAATGGAAAATGTGAAAGGTGAATAGAAGGGGATGTGAAGAGAGGAGAGGTGAAGGAGGGGCAGAAGAAGTAAATTAAGGGAATGGTTAGGAAAGGTGAAAGTGAGGGATGTGAAAAAGGAGGGTAGGGTGGATGTGGAAGGGTTTATAGGGAATTAATTTGTAGGGAAGTTGAGGCGGGCCAAGTCTGAACTCGTAAGGGATCAAGAAGGAAAAGTAAAGAAAGGGTGTACATTAGAAGAAAGGAGATGGGAAAAGTGGATGGAAAGGAAGATGGAATGAGGAAAGGAGAAAGGAAAAAAATGAAGAGGGTGGCGAGCTTGAAGGTGGATGTAAGGGGAGCTCAGGGGCAGCGAAGAAAAGGAGAGGAGAAGGGTAAAGGATGTGCTGGGTTCAAAATAGAATGGAAAGGTGCTGGGTTTGGAAAGGAATGGATGGATTGGGTATAGAATGGTTGCAGGAAATGGGAGAGAAGTAGCAGTTAGGAGTAAGGGTATGAGGGATGGGAATCAAACAAAGTAAAATGAAAGCTGGGAAGTGGTGGAAAGGACCTCAAGAGTAGGAAGAGAGTAAGAACATGTGGTGAGAAAGAGAATGGAGATCAGGGATGGGGTAAGTTTTGAAAAGGAAAAGGGAAGAGAGTAGCAAGCAAGAATTGGGTAAGTGGAAGGGGTAATGGACTGAAGAAATTAAGGATTAAGGTGAATCAGGATGTAGGGTCAGTATCATGGGCGTAGGAAGTGTGGGGGACGCGGGGGATATGTCCCCCCCAGATTTTGGAGTGGGGGGACACGGGGGACAAGGGTGGGGGGGACGAGGGGACAGAATAATTTTCCTTTCTCCTGTAATTCGCAGGGCCATTAGCGCATGAAAGCGCTACCTATATGGCCCTGCACTTGACCTGTGACCTGGCTCCAGGACACTCGCCCTCTGCCCTTTTGTTGTGCTGCAGCACACAAGGGATTCTTTCTCACCTTGCCGCCACAGCTGCCTGCAGTCTGCACTTCTGAGAACAAAGGGAGAGGAGAGGCCCTTTGTTGATTGCTGTGTGCATCCAGTCCCTCCCGAGCCCGACCCTTCCTGTCCCTTGAAGATCGAACCCTGAAGACAGCAGCAAGATTTGAGAAGGTAAGAAGGTTTGGGTAATTAAATAAACTATTGCTAAGTAACTCCCTTTCTTTTTAAATACAGTGCTGTGTTGCAGAGTATCTCCCTTTCTAAAAACAGTATTGTTGAGTTACTGTTAGATATGAGCAGGGCAGGCTTTAGCGCGCTAGTGGCACCCTGTGCGCCAGTGTTTGTTAGGGCCCCCCTTTCTGTCGCCTCTCTCTCACTCTCTTCTCTCCTCTGTCTCCAGCTTGCCTTCCCCAGTGCTAATTATTGTCCCCTAAGTTGACATCCCGCCCCCCCAACATTTCTGTCCCCTGTCTCTCCCTCAGCCTTCCTGGTATTTGTGAAAGCCCGCTCTGAAGGGCAAGGGCTGTCTGTAAATCTCATTTCCTGCCAATGGCCTGTGGATGCGAAGTCAGCACTGTGGCAGCTCACAGGCTTTACAGGACTTCACAGGCTATGGTGGAACAGATCAATTAAAGAGAAGGGATTGGAGGATTATGTGGTCCAGTGTATGCCCTCCAGTCAACCTAATAATGAAATATAATACACTGTTCCAAAGCTGATACAAGGAAAAGGAAAGAAGTCCTGATAATCAGGAGCAAAAGTCCTCACACACCACATATGGTGTCATGCTTCATCATCGGACAGCTCCTCGTCAGGCCGGCGCTGCAATGCCTGACGGGCACCCCCCGAAGGGGGGCTCTTTGCCGGAGATCTTTTTATTAATGATGAAGCCGCGGAACCAAATGTGGGTCCGAAAAAGAGGAGGAAAAAGAAAAGGATAAAGTAAAATTGGCTCAAAACCCTCACTAAATGGTTTATTATTTGCTGTTGGGAATTGGTCAAGATTAAAAGAAGTTACAAGGGAGTGAAACAAGAGATAATGCTCAGGCACTCGTACAAAAAATCAAGGCAAAGGAAGACGGTAATTATCCGAAATACCTCAGTATATGGTCAATATGCGGTCGACATGTTTCGCGTCTCTTATGGTCCAACAGGATCCCCTGACGCTTCTTCAGGACCTACTAAATCATTGGATTATTCCAATTGAAAATAAAGGAAACAAATATTATTATCCCTTTTCTCAGCTCCTGCAATCTAACGCTCACAGTCAAGACGTCATCAGTCACTTACTAGAGATAAACCGGACTGGCTTTTCTTTCCTATCAGTCACCCAACTCCATTCTGAGAAAGGGTATCATGGGATCACGCAGGCCTGTTGCCCGGTTCACAGTGAATTTGTAGTGTTGCCGGCGCTCAGTGGTGCACCTACCCCCGCGGCTGCGTTCCCGAATGTGTGTAAATCTCATTTCCTGCCAATGGCCTGTGGATGCGAAGTCAGCACTGTGGCAGCTCACAGGCTTTACAGGACTTCACAGGCTATGGTGGAACAGAGCCTGACACTGCTGGATAGACAGCGGAGAGACCAGCACACAGCATGGGTCCCAGGAAGAACCAGATGGCCTAAGAGATGGACAGGGCTAGGTAAGGCAGCTAGGGCGATGCAACCGGTGCTGCCGCACTGGGTGCTGACTTAGGATGGGGGTGCTATGTTTGCAAGTATATTGTGACTTTAAAAGCACCTGCTGGATGTTCCTTGCCACCAACAGTTTTCAGGCAACAATAAAAATCTTAAGATAATTCCCGTGATTAATGGTCATTCTGGAGAGAGACTGAAGTTTTGTCTAGTGGAAGTTTTGACTCATCATAACGTACAGGGTTACTATGCCTGCTACAAAGGCCGTCTACATGCAGATCACAAAGTGTATATAATGTGAATAGGTCAGTGGGTTTCTGCTTTTGTCAGATGCAGAAAAGTACCCACTTTTTGGCATGGTTACCCCACTTTTTGCCTGTTGTCAGTATGTTTTGACTGTGTTCACTGGGATCCTGCTAACCAGGACCCCAGTGCTCTCTCCCATTAAATTTGGTTGCTTGGACCACACACACACCCCACTTGGCATACTGGTGCCCCTTATAAGTCCCTAGTATATGGTACCCAGGTACCCAGGGCATTGGGGGATCAGGGGTTCCCATGGGCTGCAGCATTTATTATGTATTATGCCACCCATAGGAGCCCATGTAAACTGTGTCTGCAGGCCTGCCATTGCAGCCTGCGTGAAAAGGTGCTTGCACCCTTTCACTTCAGGCCACTGCACCAGGTCACTGTAAGTCACCTCTATGGTAGGCCCTCCTAGCCCAGAGGGTAGGGTGCAAGTACCTGTGTGTGAGGGCACCTCTGCAGGAGCAGAGGTGCCCCCACGAACTCCAGCTCCATTTTCCTGGACCTCGTGAGTGCGGGGACGCCATTTTACGCTTGTACTGGACATAGGTCACTACCTATGTCCAGCTACATAATGGTAACTCCGAACCTGGGCATGTTTGGTAACAAACATGTCAGAATCATACCCCAATACTATTGTCAGTATTGATTGTATGATTCCATGCACTTTGGGGGCTCCTTAGAGGATCCCCAGCATTGCTCCTACCAGCTTTATGGGGTCTTCCGAACAGCTCACGCTGCTGCCGCCACCCCTCAGACAGATTTCTGCCCTCCTTCTGCTGCTTGAGCAGCTCATGCCCAGGAAGGCAGAACAAAGAATTTCCTTTGGAAGAGAGAGGCAACACCCTCCCCATTACAAGGCTTGGGAGGGGTAGCCTCGCCAAGCTACTAGTATGCTCTGAAGGGCACATTTGGTGCCCTCCTTGCATAAACCAGTCTGTACCAGTTCAGGGATCTCAGCCCCTACTCTGGCGTGAAACTGGACAATGGAAATGGCGTAACCACTCCCCTGTCCATCACCACGCCAGGGGTGGTGCCCAGAGCTCCTCCAGGTGGCCACTTGATTCTTCCATCTTGAATCTAAGGTTGGCAGAGGCCTCTGTGAGAATCTGAGTGGCCAGGTCAGGGAGGTGACATCACAGCCCCCTCCTAGGTGGTCATCCGGCTAGCTGACCAATCCCCCTTTCTGGGCTATTTTGGGTTTCCCTCTTGGGTGGGTCCTCAGATTTGACGTGCAAGATTCCATCAGGACTCCTCTGCAACGTTTACTTTGACTTCTGGCCACTGGAACCGCAACTGGACTTCACAGGAACCTACAATCTGCAGCTCCAGCGACGACTTTGCCACGCAACATTGTTTCTCCGACTCCTTCCAGCAACTGCAACATTTGCCCAGCTGTGCTTCCTCTGAGGGCAGCAAGTCTTCAGTCTGCATGAGAAGAAAGAAGGAAAATTCCTTGAAGTGAAGGAGTCACTTATCTGCATCCGCAGGCACCAACTGCAACAACAACCGGCTGCGTGGATCTCCTCTCCTCTCCTCCTGAGCTGCGTGGATCCTGCATCAGGGGTGGTAGTCTGGAGTGGTCTCCTTGGTCCTCTCTACCAGCTGCCCAACTTTGGAGTAGGTAGGTCCTTGCCTTCCCATGCAGGACAGTACCCCCATGCACCGCATCTCTTGCAGCTACCCCCGGCACTCTTCTCTGTGAAGCACAGCCCTCAATGTGCTTCGCCTGTGAAGTGGGACCTCTCTTCAGGTGTGCTGTGGGCCTCTCTACAGCTCCTGGGCTCCTTGCCTGTAGGTCTTCTGTGGGGGCTGCCTCTCCTCCTCCAGACTCTCTGCCTTGCTGATGGTCACCTGAGACTCCCCTCCATGGGTTGAGTCCCCCTGGACCTTGCTGGTCCCCGGTAGCTCCACTTTTCTCCTACTGCAACATTTTCTTTTGCCAAGGCTTGTTGGTGGGTTTTCCACACCACAGACTGACTGCAATTCTTCATCTGGCGTGGGACGTCGACTGCATCACCTAGGAACTCTTCATCTGCTCCAGTGCTGCATTGCTGACCATCTTTGTCTCCCCGTCGACCAACTCCTGCATCCACAGATGGGTGGGTTGTGGCTCCTGCCACGACCGGACCATCCTACGTAAACTGGACTAGGTGCCCTTCTTTTCCAGGTCTTACTCTTCCAGGATCCACCTCTAGTTTCTTGCAGTCTTGTCTGCGTTTTGCAATATCCTTCTCTGAAGTCCTTTTGGTGGGTCAGGGAAAAAACTGTAACTTACCTCTTTTCTCCTGGTCGCTGGGGGGCACTCTGGTACTTACCTTTGGGGTTTCCTAGTTCCTCCAGCTCCCCTCTACCAATTCCACTTCCTTGGGTGGGGACCCGGCTTTCGCATTTCACTTTCTTAGTATATGGTCTGGTCCTCTCTAGGCCTTCAGTATTGCCTATTGCTTTTCACTGTTTTCTATTGCTTTTTATGCCAATTTGTGATTGCTGCTGTACATATAATAGTGTGTTACTTACATCCTATTGGAGTATTGCCTATCTAGTGTTTTAGTGTTTGTGTTACTGTAATAAGGAACCTTTATTTTCGTGACACGTGTTTCTTTCATGTGTGTAAGTGCTGTGTGACTACAGTGGTATTGCATGATCTTTGCATGTGTCCTAGATAAGTCTTGGCTGCTCATCCACAGCTAACTCTAGAGAGCCTGGCTTCTAGACACTGCCTACACTTCACTAATAAGGTGATACCTGGACCTGGTATAAGGTGATAATACCATAGGTACTCACCACACACAAGGCCAGCTTCCTACATCAGAGAGCTCCTTTTTTGTCCCCTGCAATTTATAAATGAAAACTGAATATAGAACAGTGAGCAATGAACTCATCAAAGAGCTGCATGCAAACATCAAGGTATAGATTAGAGCGTCATGATTTCCCCCCACTTTTTGATTAACTTAATGTTGCAAAACAAGTTGATTTGAGTGCAGTTCTTATTATTAAAGAGAGCCCCCAACCATGGTGTTATGTTTTAAATTCTGAGTTTGCGCTTCTCCAGATAAAGCACTCTGAAACTATACCTGCTACCAGTATGGATGACCTGTGACACCTACACCTTGTAGTCCTCTGTCTTATGTAACATTTCATATACACTGATTTACACATATATGATGATTGTCTCTGCGTAATGTCTGTGTGATGTAAAGTGCTTTGACATCCTAGACTGGTATGAGGGATGAATGATAGAACAACACATGCGTATATCGTGCATGCCTTAACATCGCGGTCTCAACAATGACCATGTCTTTACTACGCATGCCTTTACAACGAATTTCATTGTAAAAGCATGTTTGGTAAAGGAACATGCGTGGTAAATTCTCCCTACCCTGCCCCCTTACACCTGATACCATACTCCACCCATCCAAGCACTTAAAACTGCCCCTGCCCTGAGCCCTAAACCCCCCTGCCCTGAGCCCTAAAAGTAACCCTGCCCTGTCCTAAAAACTACCCCGACCCCCACTCTGAACCCTAAAACATACCCTGAACTGCTCTAAAAACTACCTTGATGCCCCTGCCCCACCCTGAACCCTAAAACCTACCCCGCTCGATCCTAAATACTACATGACCCCCACCCTGTACCCTAAAACCTACCCCACACTGTCCTAAAACTACTTGAACTCCATGCACTCCTCCTGACCCCTAAAACCTACCCCACCCTGTCCTAAAAACTACCCCGACCCTACCCTGCCCTAAAAATGACCCCAACCTCCCACTCTAAACCCGGCCACAGCCCTACTTACCTCTCTCTCCTCTGCTTCTTCCTGTTCCACCCGGACAGCTAGACCGCTATCTATGCTGTAACCACGCATATGTGTGGTAAAGATATGTGTGGTAAAGGCATGTGTGCTAGACCCATATTTGTGGTAATGGCAGCATGGTCAATGCATTGCATTGCATTGATTGCGTTGTAAGGGATATTTCCCGGTATGAGTGGTGCTATAAAACAAATGAAATGCATCTGAGAGAGAGTGGTGATGGATAGTAGTGAGGGAATCCGTGGCAGAGGTGGTCACTGGGGGGCACCAACAAACAATGTCGCACAGGGCGCCACCAGCACTAAGGACGGCCCTATCAGACAGCACAGCAGTTCACAGGAACGCAGCAGCACAGAGACTGCCACTTGACAGTCAGACAAGGACCTAGCAGCAATCATAGACCTTACTGGCCTTCATAGGCAGGCGGAGACCCAGAGACTTTTACAGCCTGACTAGTAAGAAAGCTCCCAACAGGCAGCACAGTGCCTGGCAGGCAGCACAGGAATCGACAGGAAGCACTGCGCCCAGCAGGCAGTACAGGCCTCTTAGGACTTCACACAGGCGAACAGCATCACAGAGCCTGTCGCTGCCTAACAGGCAGCAAAGGGCCCAGCAGACAGGGAATTGCAGGCCACACAGGACTCGACTGGAAGCGACCGTCTTCCCCATCTCCCCCCACCACGGCAACCCTTCTGGGTGCAAACTTTGTGCAGGGGGCCCACCTCAAGGTTGTCCCTGTCCCCCCCCAGAAATTTAGTGTCTCCTACGCCCCTGGTCAGTATCACGTTAGTTTTCAGGTTGGTTTCAAGTTCTGTTTTCAATTCGGTTTCGTTTTGGTTTACTCACCTTTTCCCCTTGCACCCACGCTTGGCCCGTTCCTTTTTTAAGCCTGCCAATCCCTGCTACTTTGGCCTCTTACTGTCTCAGCTCCAGCCTCCTGCAGTGGTCCTCCCCGTCCGGGGTCCTTATGTGCAATGATGCAGCTGCCTGGTTACCAGCCTTTTATACTAATGACACATCAAAATAGAGATGTTTCAACATGTCATCATACATCATTACTATGTGGGTGATACCATGTGTTTCTGGTTACCAGGGGAAGAAGGTGCGGCACTGGAATTACTCAATAGTTTTGAGAAATTCCAACTATTTACCTTAATCAATTAACCTGCAATGCACCCTAAAGACGACCCCATTGTATCGATATACTTCGCCGACAGTGGTCTCGTACCTCTGCTGCGGTGAAGGCCTCCTTCTGTGTGTACCATGGTCCTTCTGCATATATCCTGGGTCTTGTGACTTCACATTACATGGCCTGTGATATCATGAGTTCCATGCACAGGGTTCTGCTTCTGATGCTGCTGGAAAAGCACACACTTTCCATGTGAAATTTAGAATGTGAGGTATTCCTAGTCTTCATTGAAAATAAATGATATTTGCATCGCAAGGATCAGTGTTCCCAAACTGCCTTCAAAGCGCTCCTTCGATGTACGAAATGAACGATTTTTACCGGGCGCCTCCCATTAAGTAAGGTCCAGTCGCCCCGCCTCTCTCCCTTCGAGAAATGTAAATATTAACAGGAGCATTAAATGAGAACTTTCTTAAACGGTGGTCATTCAATCCAGTGAACAAAATGGCGATTCTTTCAGTCTCGCCCCTGGAGACCTGTCGTTCGAACCCAGTGCAGTGTTGGCCTCTGGGTCAAGTGGCCCCTAGTGCGTCTGTAGATACAGTTTGTGACTGGAGGAAGAGCTCCTGATGAGGTGTGGCCTTGCACTAATGCACTCCTTGATTCCTTTGGTGCTGCTCTCTTGTGATGAGTGGGGACTGGCTCCTCCTCAGTGTGATCCTTCTAATTGCCCCCAGTCATCAGTTTGGTTGGCTCCTTTGAAGGCTGGTGACAAGTAAGAGGTTCCTATAACTAATACCCGCCAACGTGTTTAGATAAAAAAATACGTAGTGGAATCAACTTTAAAGTTTTCAAATGAGGAGTGTCCGTAGGGGTTCTACCTACACATATTTAGAGGATCAACCAGATATTTCGAATGTTGCAGTTTTGTATCCCAAGTACAGATCGGAGTCTTACAGAAAATGTGAAAATTATTCAATTTCACTCTTTTTTTCAGTTACAAAAGCTAAGCTTTCTTCCGCTTACTCTTCTCACTTTTGCATTGCAGCGCTTTTCCTCATTGCACTTTAAGCATTGCTTTTGTGCGCTATAGGGCACTCCTGCACATAATGCAGCATCTTCTTCTTAGGATACCATCAGACAGGATTGGGCACCACTACTCTCCTCTGTCTGTGGGCTAGATTACGCATGTCCTTAAGTGGTTTGACAACATATTGTGGTTCCTATATCAGATGTTGAAAGAGGAATGTGTGTCCCTGTATTTCGACTTATCTGAGTTTTCACCCATTGAATGTGTTGCTGTTCAGCCTTTCTCTTCATATAATAACAGGCACATGGGCCAATAATTCCACCCAAACCACATCCTTCAGCTCAGCTATAGAGAGCTCATTCTTTTGTTAAAAGATGGCAGTGCTATGTTTATGAATGCACATAGCCTGAAACACAACGGTTGTCTTCATTTTTTAATTCAGGAGAGAGTGCTTTTATAATTAGGAAATCCATTTGCCATGATCTTAATGTTTTTATAACACCCTGATACATGTCAGCAAGTTCTTAGATATCTCCCGTGGTCACGAACAACATCTCTGTAGCTGATATATTTTTATTAACCAGCATCTTACATTCTTGCTGACAATTCCTGAAGTTAAAACCAATGTTTTGTCCTTCAGAAGAACAGCATTGTTCCATCTCTACCAAACCATCCTATTAATTCGTTGGTTGTATTCAGGCCATTAGAATCCATGGCAGGCCATCAGAGACATTAGCAGGGGCCCGGAAACCCACCTTCCACTACTGTAGGCACATGATATGTCATTTCGCTTTCAATTGGTTCCAATTGTTTTCTCTCTAATACTTTAAACCAGGCCTTGGGGTATAACTGTTAAACTTTACAAGCACACGGTGGTGCCGAAATGTATAACTGACAGGCACTGAACAAAGTCTGCACACTGAGAGCGGAATAACATGTTGGGTAGATTTTGTCTGTATCCTCCTCTTCCCTGACTCCTTGAGTTAACGATACCAGGGGCACTGATTACTCTCATGGGCAGAAGTACACTCCTTACTTATTTTCAGGGAGTAACAAGTTACAGCCAGAATCTGTGGCTGCTGTCATCAGGAATGAGTCACTGGTTACACCTGGTTTAATAACATAACAGGTGTATTGTGGAGCGCATCTTCACACCATAGGAGGGCTTGGCAATATTGGCAGATAATGTATGTTAATTGTTATCCAACTAAGTGGAGCTCATTGTTCTTGGTAAGGTTGAAAAGCTGAGAGGATGCGAATCATATTTGTGACCATGGGGTCAAACACAGAATCCTTTAGTGGATGCAATGTTCCCTTTTTAACAACATTGTTGCCCCCACAGACCCTGTACAGCTAGAGGGAACCACAGGGCTTCACTATTTCTTCCGGTACACTGGATGGACCTAATGGGATCTGAGGATCAGATTCTTAAGTGTGAAGCCTTAAGTAAGTCTTCATAGCTTGGGGACCCCTTTCTGTCCTACCCCTTGGTACTAGATAGAAGTTAAGATGGCAGGTGTTTTCTCTTATACATGAAAAAGAGGTTTGTCAGTGGGTCCTAAGGACAACAAGTAGTCCTTCTCACTGGAGTGTTTTTCTGCAGTGATTAGCTGTTTTTCTTCATGTGGCCAGGCACCCCTTGGTCTTACGAAAGACACAAACCCTTGAGTGGCAAAAAGGGAGGGATTCATTCACTGTGTTCACCAATCAGATGGGAGTGCCTTGGAGCACTCTTTTGATGATTCTGACAGGGATTTCAGGGTTTGGGTCCATACCTATCATCCTCAAGTGTCTTTGGTCCATCTGCTCTTTTCTGTATCTTGGGGTTGTCTGAGTTTCACAATATCATCATTTCAATATTAACAACTATCCAATCACTTATTCTTCTGTCCAAGTCACCAGATTCAATCACTGCCCATGCTCACTATCATTAGATATATCAACCATATACTGATTGACCTCATAATGCATATCCAATCACAAACCATGCTCCATCTCTCAATTCCCAGCTAATTGGTAATGAGTTATATTAGCATGAGTGGCCAGTTTCTACGCATGTCCCGATCCTACGGCACAGCTCATTTTTCAGGTATACCTGCCACCCCAGGCCCTCAGCTGCTCTCTTTAGGAAGAATGTACACAGAATCCTTGGTTTCAAAGGGCTGTCAAGAAATGCCCCATTATCAGAGTAGGCCTAGATCTACTTTTAACTTAGTCTTTAACTTAGTCTTAGGTCTACTTTTGACATTCTCACGAGGGATTCTGGCTACCAAACACACATGCACATACATACTTTCTCAGATATTTTTAGCCTTCAAACTCAGTGGCATAAAAGGGACAACATCCCAGCATAGCTTTGATGTCATATTCTGAGGACCCAGTCTCTCAGACAGAGATCTGAGGGCCTACGATTCTAGATACCACTACCCTGAGTTCTACCATCTCTGACTCTTTTTCAGAGTAAGTCTGGTAAGTGGTTTTGGATAATCACAAAAAAAATGTCAAACTGAATTAAAGAGACAAAAGGAAATGTAACATTAAAAATACATGACATACTGAAAAATTCGAAACAGAACATTATACTTCTATTGGGCAGTGCAAACACTTCACAGAATGGCTACTATATACTTTTCACGGACAGCGTCAACATATCTCAACAGAATAGTTACACTTTTTATGTAGTTATAAAGTTATCAAATCTCAACTTAGTGATATCTGTTGTTGCAGTAGTTGCACAAAATTTCACAGCATTTCACGGAAGTATCTCAGTACATAGCGATGACACGGCATTATGGCCCAGATGTACCAATTTTAAGTGTTTGCTCTTACCAAATAGCAAATTTTTGCGATTTGGTAGTCACAAACAGCAATGTACAAATACAGTATATGTTTTATACATTTTGAGATTCCTAGTGGGTTGCAAATAGACCTACCCCAGGAATATTAATGAGATAGGCCTTGGTTTGCGATCCTTTGGGAATCAAAATGAACACAGGGCTGGTGACTTGCTGGGGTCAGCAGGCCATCAGACCATCATGTATGTGATTGCTTATAAATAAAGTAATTTAAAAAAAAAAACTACAGCCAGTTTTCCTTAAAGGAAAATGAGATGCAGCTGAAAAAGGTAAATGGGATGCATTTGAAAAAGAAAAATGAAACATTTTCTTTTCCTTTTTTTAAGAGCAGGAAGTAGTATATGGGACCACTGCCTGCATTTAAAAAATATTTGTAAGACCATTCTCAAAGGGGAAGGAGTCCCGTAGGGAAATGGGTTACCACTAACTTGAAGTTGGTGGTAAAATGTGAATGTTTTGTTGACCGCATTTCAGGCGCAAAATATTCTTACATACCACTGCGATTCGGTATTAAGAAGTGCCGCACTAAACCTGCTGCTTCCTAATACCGAATTGCACACCCAAATTGCATTTCAGTAACAGTTTATTGAATCGCAATTTGAGCTTGGTACATATGAAAATACCTTTTTTGGATTCACAAATGGCCAGATTCTGTGGATTGAGCCGTTTGTGAACATAAAACGTTTCATACATCTGGCTCTGTGTGATTGGCTATTGACTGCTTTTACAAGAGTTAAAGGCAGCCATGTTGTTTTTAGGTCCACTTTAACTGTGTTTTGTGTTACGCCTCTAGATACAGGTAAGGATTAGGTTTGGTATTTTCCCTACCTATTACCACTTTATTAAAGTGGAAATAGGCACAGAAAATTATTAATAATTCTCTCTATTCTTTTTTAAATCTACGCAGCACCACAGTACTTCCTCTGAAGTTTCGTGGTGCTTAACATTAATTAAAAAATAATATGTTAAACAATTAAAAATACACTGTACTACGTTTTGTTTTACATACAGTGTGTATTTTCTATTTTCAACATCACAAAAAGTCTACAGATTATTGCAGTAATACCTAAAATACCTTCCATGATACACATTTTTTAAAATTCACATTTCTCCTTAAACTGCTGTAAAAATATATAGACAAATATAAATAAATGTCTCTAACTATTACCACTTTAACAAGGTGGCAATAAGTGGGGAACTACAGTAAAACCTACTACTTGCCTATATCTACCCAGAACGCAGCGAAATGCAGAGCACAGCCAAATTGTGCTGAAAACAACATTGCTGCCTTTTACATTTGCTAAACATAGCCTTTAGCCAATGACATACTAGCATCTTATCTGCATGTACCAAAGTGTACCGCAACACAATATATAACTTAGGGCCTGATTTAGATCTTGGCGGATGGAGTACTCTGTCACAGACATGACAGATATCCTGTCCGCTGCATTACAATATCCATAGGATATAATGGGAACGTAATATAGTGGACAGGATATTGGTCACGGTTGTGACAGAGCATTCCCCTCTGCCAAAACCTAAATCAGGCCCTAACTATTTCAAAACATATAACTTTAAACTACTTAGACTATTTACACATACTACCAAAAATTACTAGTTACAACTCATAATGTATTTTCATACCACATTATGTCTGCATCCGCACACATACTTTAATACTACATCTGTATCAATTGCCACACTCCACTCTGCCACTCCACTCTATGGCACTCCACACTATGCCACTCCACTCTACGCTATTACACTCTATGCCACTCCTCCCTGCATCACTCCAGCATACGCCACTCCACTCTGTGCTAATCTACTGTACGCCACTCCACTCTACCTCTCTCCAATCTAGGCCACTCCACTGTACTGCACTGTACGCTCTTACAGTCTAAGCCGTTCCAGTCCATGACACTCCAGTCTACATCACTCCACTTTACGCCACTCCATTCATGCTACTCCACTGTATGGTTTTGCACTCTACGCAGCTACACTCTAGAACACTACACTCTAGGCTCTTCCACTTTATGCCACTGCATGCCACTTCCATGTACACCACTGCACTCTATGCTATTCCACTGCATGCCACTCCACTCTACGCCACTCCACTACACCACTCCACTGTATGACAATCCACTGTGCACTACTACGCTGCACACCACTTACCAGTGCACTTTACACCACTCCACACTACTACACTATACACTATTCCACTGTCAGTACTCCACTCTACACCACTCTACTCCACACTATCCCACTATATGTCGCTCCACTCTACATCACTATTCTGTATGCCAGTACACTTGTCATTCTACTCTACATCACTCCACTCTCTGCTACTCCAATGTATGCCACTCCCCTCTACACCACTCTACTCTATGCCACTACCCTCTACGCTATTCCACTGTATGCCAGTCCACTCTACAGCACTCGACTCTATGCCACTCCACAGCACGCTTTTACACTATTCATCTCTACAGTTTACCCCACTCCACTCTACCCCAATCCACACTACAGTATTCCACTCTATAACACTTCATTCTTTGCCACTCCACTGTACGCCACTCCAGTCTACACTATTACACTGTAAGCACTCTACTGTATCTCATGCTACTCTACACCACTCCACTGTATGCTACACTACTCCAGTCTCTGCTATTCCAATCTACATCACTCCATTTTATGCCACTCTACTCTAACCACCCTCTAGCATCCGGTATTCCACGGTATGCCACTCCATTCTATGCTATTCCACTGTATGCTACTCCATTGTACCTTACTCCACTCTATGCCAGTCCATTCTACACCACTCCACTCTGCACCACTCCACTCTGCACCACTCCACTCTATTCCACTTCACTCTATATCACTCCATTGAATACTATTTTCCTGTATGCCAGTCCACTCTATCACACTCACACCCCATGCCACTGCACTGTACTCCCTTGTACGCTATTCCACTGCATGCCACTCAATTGTATGACACTATACTGCAAGCCAATCCAGTCTACACTATTCTATTGTATGCAACTCCACTTTATGATACTCCACTCTATGCTGTTCCACCCTATGCCACTCCACTCTGTCACTCTACTATTCTCAATGCCACGCCACATCATTCCACTGTATGCTATTCCACTGTATACCAGTCCACTCTACCACACTGCACTCCATGCCACTGCACTGTCCACCACTCCTCTGTACGCTATTCCACTGCATGCTTCTCCACTGTACACCACTATGCTGTATGTCAATCTAAACTACACTAGCTATTATACACAACTCCACTGTACAACACTCCATTATGTGCTATTCCACTGAATGACACTCCACTCTACGCCAGTACTCTCTATACTAATCCACTCTACGCCACTACAGTCTACCCCACTATACTCTACAACACTCCACTCTACGCCTCCCCAGTGTACACTACTCCACTCTACCCCACTCTAGTCTACGCTATTCCACTGTACATCACTACACTATACCTCACTCCACTCTACACCATTCCACTGTATTCTACTCTACTGTACGCCAATTCATTCTATGGTATTCCACTGTTCCAGTCTCGGCCACTCTACTCTGTCCCACTCCAGTGTATGCTATTCCATGTCTGCCACTTCACTGTACATCACTCCATTCCATGCTATTCCACTGTATGCCACTCCACTCTACCAAACTGCACTCTACACCAGTCTACTCTAGACCACTCCATTCTGTGCCACTCCACTCTATGCCATACCACTCTGTGCTATTTCACTGTACACCAGTCTACTCTACCAAACTGCACTCTATGCCGGTGCAATGTATACCACTCCATTGTACGCTATTCCACTGTATGCCACTCCATTGTACACCACTATACTGTATGCCAATCCAGTCTTTACAATTCTATTGTATGCAACTCTACTGTATGACACTCCATTCTATGATATTCCACTTTATGCCACTCCACTCTATGCCACTCTACTATACTCTCTTCCACTGTACACTACTCCACTCTACACCACTCCATTTTAAACCCCTTTAATCTACCCCATGCCACTCTACTCTGTGTCACTCCATTCTTCAACACTCTACTCTATGCCTCTCCAGCCTACACCACTGCACTGTGTGCCACTCCACTGTACACTAATCTACTTTAAGATATTCTACTCTACGCCACTGCACTTTATGCCACTCCAATTTATGCTGCTTCACTGTATGCCACTCCACTCTATGCTGTTTCACTGTAAGGCACACCACTATACACTAGTCAACTGTATCCCTCTCCACTGTATGCTATGCCACTTAACCCCACTCCGCTGTGTACCACTACAATCTAGGATACTCCACTATACGCCACTCCACTGTGCACTACTCCACTCTGTGATATTCCACTGTACACAACTCCACTGTACACCACACCACTATACTACTCCACGATATGCCACTTCTCAGGTGCCATTCCACTTTATGCCCCACTATTTATGTGGCTCAACTGTACATCACTCCTCTATATGCTATATCACTGTATGCTACTCCACACTATGCCCCTCCACTCTACACCAGTCAATGTAGGCCAGGACACTCTACATCACAACATTCTACACCATGACACTGTATGCCATGATACGCTAAGATACATCACTCTATGACACAACACTGTATGAAACTGCACGCTACACCACTCTGGTCTATTCTACTTAAGTCTACCCCACTCTATGAACCTCTACTCCACTGTATGACACTCTACAACCCTCCACTCTACCAAACTCTACTCCACTTCATACTACATCCCTGTAGAACACTACACTCCAGTCTGTGTCACTATACAACACTGTAGCCCACTTATATGCCACTCTACCAGACTGTGCATCACTCAATGCAACTCCCTGTAGGCCAGTCAACCAGAACTTATTTCAATCTACTCTATAAGACTCTACTCCACTCTTCTCTAAGATACTCTATGCTACTTCACTGCTCCAGTCTACGCCACTCCACTCAACAGCACTATATGCCACTCTATAACACTCTACGTCACTCCACTGTCTCACACTCTACTCCACTCTACAAAGGATTCCTACAGTCTACGACACAGCTTAACACTCCACTATATGACACTCACCTGCACTGTACTATACAAGACACCACTCCACTGTCTGACACTTTAGTCCACTCTATGCTACATCACTCCAATCCACTGTACAACAGTTTACCCCACTCTACACCCATGTATGACACTCCAATGTACCCTGCTCCACTCTAGAACACTCCATTCCATAACACTGCCACACCTGGAGGAATTCCCCCGCTGGCACCACCGGGCAGTAGGTGGTCCCCGGGGTTGAACCCAGGCACACCCACGTGCCCTTTCCACACTGGTCCGTCTTAGAGCTCCGAATCTTCACACGCAAAGAACTATCAGTGACGATGACATTAGACAGCTCAATCCCTGACCCCAGGCCAGCCATCCTGAATGCACCAAAAAGGCTAGAGAATAGGTGAAGCGGAAGAGGCTAAATTCATAGGGGGAACTGCACACCCGTACTAGGATGGTCACCAACTGTGCCAATCTCGCTGCGGCGATAAGCCTCCTGGCATCCTCCTTAGGGGAGGTCATACGTTCCCACCCCATAATGGCCCTCCTCACCATTAGGTCTTTAGACGGGTCCAATACCCCTTTCAACCCAGCAAAGAAGGCAATTGCGGAAAGCTGCCTCCGTACTAGATGCAGAGACTTACCACCTTCCCTTTGCTGCAATAGGAACTTCAAGACTCCCTCTGGGTGAAACCGCTCCGCTTCTACTCGGGAATCGAAGGAAGCATCGTATATTTGCCAAGCAGACTCATACATACGTTTAGTTTTCGGCACCATGGGTGCTGTGATCAGGTCAGAGGCGATGGGGCACCAAGTTTCCATAGTTCCAGTCGGAAGACTGACATTGTCTCGTCTGCATATGGCCACAGTGCTATGAATTCTGCCAACTTTGAACCAGACAAGTCATCAGCCAAAGCATTATTAACCCCCAGGTCATTCTTTGCTGAGACGAACACATTATGGACCAAGCAACTGCGAACCAGGGCCTTAAGCAAGCGTAACATGAATGGACACTTTGTCCTTCGATTATTTATTGCCAATGACCGCAGACATGCTATATGACCAAAACACTATCCTACTGTTGGCTAAAATGTGTCCCCAGATCTGCAGAGCAACCACAATAGGGAAAGGTTCCAGGAAGGTAACATTGTGTGTGAGCCCAGAGGCCCTCCATTCTTCTGACCAGTGCTGCATGCACAATCTCGTACCGAAGACTGCCCCGAAACTCCTGCTGCCCGCTGTGTCAGTGATCAGGGCCAGCTCTGTGCTAAATTGTGATGGCTGTTGCCAAAGGAGGGTGCTGTTAAAGTTATCTAGAATGCCCTTTCAGGTACTCAAGTCCTCCCTGACATCAGATGACAATCTGAGGTGGTGGTGCTTGGACCAAAGACCTGCCATTGCCCTAGCGATATTCCTTGAAAATGCTCTCCCCGTAGGAATCACCCGCAATGCTAAATTCAACTGCCCAACTAACACTTGCAACTGGCGCAAGGTGACCTTCCTTACCACTAGACAATTCTCAATGGAGGCTTTGAAAGCCATGACCTTATCTGGCAGGAGCCTGCACACGCCTGCCTCTGAATCAATTTCAATGCCCAGAAATGTTATCCATGTAGGGGGGCCCTCAGTCTTGTTGGCGGCCAATGGTATCCCTAGTGCCCTGGCCAACTGTTGGAAGCCCAGCAGAGCCTTCACACAACCCATAGAGCCTGCAGGTCACATGAACAAGAAATCATCCAGGTAGTGTACTGCACCATCTGTGTATGCCACATCTTTAACTGCCCATTCTAGAAATCTGCTGAATGACTTGAAGACCGAACATGGGATGGAGCATCCCATGGGCATACAAAGATCCAGAAAGTACTGTCCTTCAAATGTAAATCCCAGAAGGCGAGTGTCTTCCTGGTGTACTGGCAGGAGACGAAAGGTCAATTCAGTGTTGGCCTTGGCCATCAGGACCCCCTTGCCTAACTTCTGCAACTTGTCCAAGACTTCATCAGAGGTGGTGTACCATACCGAGCAGAGATCTTGTTCTAAACCATCATTGACTGAGGAGCCTGCAGGGAAGGAAAGATTGTGGAGTAGGCAAAATTTCCTGGGTTCTTTCTTAGGGACCAGACCCAAGGGTGAACCGACCAAGTCCTCGCAAGGGGGGGAGGAAAAGGACCCGCCACCCTTCCTGCCCGCACTTCATGATTTTTCATTGTGCTACCTTCGGTTGTCTCAGGACAGACAACTGATTCTTAGGTGGGACCAGAGTAGAGGGGGCTCCAGAAAGTATGGAGAGTCCATCTTTAAAACCGTGTTGTAAGGTATGGGCGTCTTTTGAATTCTTGTACCTTCTAAGACGGTGTGCCAGAGCATAGAGACGTATGGGCAGAGGAAGCTTAATGGAATGCGTGCTACTGCTTGCCTTTGAGGGGCTGTGACTCTTTCAGTCTTCTGTACTTCTTGAACCACTTGCTTTCGGGGTGTCCCTGGGACCCACAGAAAGAACAGATGTGCTTATATTTGCAGGCAGGTCCCCTACTGCGGTCCATTTTGTTGTACTGCCAGCATGCAAGTTTTTTGTCCCCAGAACCTTTATCAGCCCGAAAGGGGTGTCCAGCTTTTGAACCATAGGGGACATGGTGAATTCCGAGTGCCACAGGTGACTCTTCCTCTGATCCCATGCCATTTCTGGCCCAACCGCCTTCATCTGCCTGAACTTAACATCATACTGGAGCCAAGAGGAACCTTGAAACTCTGAGGCCACACTATGAATAAGTGACATGTAATTGAACAACTGGGGGGCTAATGTACGGATGTTTCTCTGACAAGATTGATGCACAGATTGAAAATCCTGTCACCCAGTCCTCCAAACACCATTCCACCCAAACCTTCCAAGGTCTAAATTCCCCTTCTCTTCCCAACCTAAGCTTCCCTGGTACCACACCTGCATTAATTAAATCAAAGACGTCAACATATTCTCTCCTGCAAATCTTTTCTCTGATCTCTGCAGGGACGTGCCAGGCATTGCCGCAGAGGGAGCCTGGGTCGGTCCGGCAGTGTCGAGAAATGGAGGACTGGTTGATAGCGCAGCCTGCACGGGGAGTGCTGGGACCATGGGGGGGTAACACCGGTGGCAGTACCCATACCTGTACTGCCATACTAACTTGCTCTCCCACTGAATTTGCCTGAGTAAAGTCCTGTGCCTCACCCATCTGCCCAACCACCTGTACCAGGGTTGATCCAGAGAACTCGACGGCTGTGCTGTGAGCAGCTGTAAGAGGTTGATGTGTGCTCCCCCCCCCCCCCCCAGGATCACACTGCCTCTGGAGCTCGGCCCCCTCCTGGTGAAGCACTGGTTTGGAGCCCATGCGGGCAGGTGATATCCTTAGTCCCACGCTGGTGTCGGCCAGCTGACCCCAGGGATCTGACTACTGGGGCCAGGTACCAAATACATGCTTGTGGACTCACCCTGGACACCTCCTGAGGTCTTCAACTGCATGCTGGATCTAGGCCCAGGAGTTGGGGAAGCATCCCTATAACGGGCCAGGCCCTCCTCTTGCCCTTTTGGCAGGGGGGAAATGGGCCCGGCTGTGGCTTCTTGTCCAGACCTTCTGCCAGCTTCTGGAGGGCCCAATCAATGCCATCATCCCCAGCTCGTTAAGGGAGCAAAAATCTGCCTGCGACATGGGTGCATCAGATGCTGGTGCCGACCGCGGGCGCTTAGGGGCCATGTTTGCACACATTAGCTGTATAAATGAACATGGATGCCAACCCCCATGAACCAGAACAGACATGTCTATTTTCTACATGTAAACATATATATATATCTATATATATATCTATATATATATATATATATATATATATATATACACACTTTGTTTTAATATATATATGTAAAAAAAAGTGGAAGGGGTACTTACCAACCCTCCCTTGTGTGCTACAAAAAGAAAAAACTCCTGCATGCATGACAAAACGAAAACAACAACTGCGCCGGGGGGTACCCCCCCAACCCCCCTTCAGCTGTACCCATGCAGGCGTACATCAGAATGTGGCATGCAAGGAGTTAATTGTAAAGACAGGCAATTCCATTACATTCTAACCTGCATGTATGAAACAACTCGAGGGACTGCGTACCTACCCCCGCCCCCAAATTGGGCATGTTGGAAAAAATTAGAGGGGGAGAGAAAGGCCATACCACCAGCATGCTCCACTATCCCTGTTTATAACTACATTAACACCCAGGATGCAGCTCGCCAAACCAGGCTTTTTTGTAATGTGCCCTCTCATAAATGCCCCCCTTTTGATGCCCACCACTCGGTGCGACTCAATATGTCACCAAAATGTTTTGTAAGCTGATAGAGTGTGTTCTGCATAGTTTACTGCACTGCGAGGGTCTAGTCTTTCTTCTCAACCAACCAATCACTTCTCACTCTCTCATCACCACCGGTAGACATTTTCCTCACTGATAAACCCAGCAACCACCAAAACAAAGCTAAGAGAACATATGACCATTGGTTATCAATTGTTTTCATAGTTTGTGAGCTCCGGGTTCACATTTAAATTGGATAATTTGCCAAATGGTTGTAAAATCAATATTTGTACATCTGTTAAACATGTGGGCTATATTCTTTCGAAGCAAATGTTTTATTTTGTGAAGCAAATCCTGTACACATCAGTGCCAGCTGATGAAATCATGTTAAGCTTGTAGTTGGTATGCTGTTGTCTTGTGTTTAAGCTACCAGCAGCGGATGAAGGAAAAGATACTTCTAAACCTGACTTCCTCGTTTGAACAAATTGTGTGATCCTGGACAAATCACTTTATTTCCATGTGGTGCAATTCCTTTATCTACTGAAATTGAAGCTGTCATAATCAGGCTAACAGCATCCTTTCATCTGTACTATGAAATGTTCAATTACTTCCACACTTCTTTCAGTGGGGTGATAGTAACCAGTGGTGGCTGCCACTGATCAGGGGTGGTGGGGGAATAAAAAAAAAGAGAAAAAAAACCACTTAACTCTTTCGTACGGAGATGGGTTTGCCTCCTCCATCCTCTTCTTGGAAGCACACAGGCTTCCAGACTCTCCTCCAATCACGACGCTGCTGTCACCAGCATGACAGCAGTGCCGAGATTGTTGTGAGCGCTCTGCTTCAGTGCTCACACAGGGAGTGGCACCCTGTGCACTTTCTCTGGAGAAATGCAAATTGTGCATGTCTATTTGGCCGGCGGAACATGGTGCACCAACCACTCCTCCCTCCAGCCCCACCCTACCCCACTCTAACTTGGCTCACCAAAAAATAAAACGATAATAGTGCTTCGTTATTATCACTTTATTTTTCCTTCCTTTTCTGCTGAAAGCAGGGGGTGACACTCCTCCGCCTTAGCTGAGGAGCTGCCCCTTATAATAACGCTGTTTACTATAGGATTTAGAGACATAATTACCATTCTGTATGAAGAGCCATGTCAAAAATGTTGTTACTATTACAGCTTGCAAACTTTCTTCTGCAAAATCAGCAAGTGCGTCCTCTGTAACATCATGTTCAATTATATTTACACAAAAGGAAACACTGATCTGTTTTCAGAACCAGGAAAACAAACACAGGTCTATTTTCAGAAAGTAACGCCCTGCACAAACATACCTGTAATATTTACTCACAGAGCGTGTGCCAAACCAATCACATCAAGAGATCATGGGACAGAAGTTCACTTGTGTAGTAGATTAAAAGGTAAACAGAAATATTGGAACCAAGACTGCCACCAAAAAATCAACACCCTCACACTGCATTGAATCCTGGTGTATAAGCAAACCACCGTGGGATATTGTTTTAATAGGAGTGAATAATGAACAGCAGAGTATGCTCAGAACTGACAATGGCTCAGCGAGTTGCACAAAGCCCGAAGGCCACAGATCAAAATTTAAGTAGGACGGACTCGGACTTTCATTGGTATAAATTAGATTGAATGGGTACCACCGGTTATGTGATGCAAAACAGAAATACATGCGCTAACAAGCATTATTTAAAAATCTATTTCTTTCTTATGTCATTGGTGCTGGTTCCAACTGGCGCAGTGGTGATGATGCGTCGGTTGTTACAGAAAACAGCTGCAGGACCAAGACTGGAGGGGGCACCTCAGGCAAGGGTAAGACTCACAGATGGCAGAGTAAATAAGCATGAGGAGAGTTACAAGAAGTCTTTGGAGTCACTCTGGGTTCAAGTAAGATGGGTCCAGCCCTTGTCCTCAGCAGGGCAGTTTAGCAAACCACAGAAGCAGTTCCTCATAACAATCAGTCCAGGCAAAGTGGCAATCCCTATAGCACAGCAGTCTTCATTCCATCAGAGTTCTTACCAAGTCCATAAGGGTCAGGGACCCAGTAGTTATACTCAAATGTGCCTTTGAAGAGGACTTGACTTCAAAGCAGCTCCTTGAGGTGCACAGGTCCCTCTTTCATCCCAGCCCTGGCTCCAGGCTATCAGCAGGGGGTAATTAGCCCTTTGTGTGGAGACAGGCACTTCCCTATTCATGTGTAAGTGTCATCTCCCCTCCACCTTTCTTGCCCAGGAAGGCCCATCAAGATACAGATGAGTGCTCAGACAAACCTAACCTTCCTGTGTTTGTGGCTGTCTAGAGTGAATGAACAAAGTCTAGGTGTCACTTACTCCAGATGTGTATTGGAGACAGGCTGTAAGGCACACAGAGCAGTTAGACCAGAGAAATGCCCACTTTCTAAAAGTGGCATTTCTAAAATAGTAACGTTAAATCTGACTTTACCAGTAAAGGGTATTTATCATTACCATTCCAAAGATATGAAACATGATAGAGCTACTCCTTTCTGATCTGCAATTACAGCTTTAAAGTATATCAAGGAATTCCCAGTGCTGCCTATGAGAGGAGTAGGCCTCACAGGAGTGGAAAATGACTTTGAGAGTTTTTCAGTACCAGCACATGTAAAACTTAAAAGTACATGTCCTACATTTTACTTACATAGCACCCTGCCCTTACGGTTACTTAACTTAGGGGTGACTTATATGTAACAAAAAGGGAGTATAAGGCTTGGCAAGAGATTCCAAATTCCAAGTCGAGGTGGCAGTGAAACTGCACATACATCCTGTGCAATGGCAGGCCCAAGACAATTTTGAGGGCTACTGAAGTGGGGGGCACAGTCAGTGTTCCAGATCCAATAGTACCATTTCATTTACAGGCCCTGGGTATATGGCATACCACTTAACAAGGGTCTTACAGATAAATTAAATGCCAATTGTGTATACACCAATATTACCATGTTTAGGGGAGAAGCACATGCACTTTAGCACTGGTTAGCAGTGGTAAAGTGCTCAGAGTCCTAAGGCCAACAAAAAGATAAACAGAAACAGGAGGTAAAAGGCAAAAAGTCTGAGGTAAGACCACCCTAATGACCAATAGGATATCTACCACATTTGTCATCAATTCTCTTGTCTGCCAAATTCTAAATAAGGCTCTATTATCTTTTTAGGACATTAAAAATGGGACTTGGGTGGTCATTACGACCCTGGCGGCCGGCGGTAAGGTGGCGGTAACACCGCCAACAGGCTGGCGGTGTTCCGCCAGCAATTATGACCGTGGCGGAATTGCCACGGCCATACCGCCGGCCCCTCCAATATCCTGCCAGGATTCCGCCTGGCGGTCATAATCTCCAGGGCAGCGGTGCAAGCACCGCTGCCCTGGGGATTATGAGTCCCCGACCGCCAGCCTGTCCATGGTGGTAAACACCGCCATTGAAAGGCTGGAGGTAAGGGGACTTGGGGTGCCCCTGGGGGCCCCTGCACTGCCCATGCACTTGGCATGGGCAGCGCAGGGGCCCCCAGGCATAGCCCCGTCGCGCATTTCACTGCCCGAATTTCGGGCAGTGAAATGCACGACGGGTGCTACTGCACCCGCTGCACATCAGCATTGCCGCCGGCTCTATTACGAGCCGGCAGCAATGTTGATGTGACATTTCCGCTGGGCCATAATCATAATGGGGAGCCAGGAATACCGCCGGCAATGGCGGTATTCTGTCTCCCGCGGCCTCGGCGGTCTTTTTGCAAGACCGCCGAGGTCGTAATGACCCCCTAGATGTCCTCTGCAGAACTGTAATCTATGTGAACAGGAGCAGTAAGAGAGGTATGCAGGTATGCTAATATTACGATTTTTTATGGAGCATAAATACTGCGCCATGCTAATGAGCAACCTATTTTTAATTGATTGCCCTGTAAAGAGGAATTCCTGTCTTTTTCAGTGACTGAAGTTCTAAACTAACATAAGTCATGAATGTCAAAGTGGTTCAGTAAGATTTACCTTTCTCATAGCTCATTACAATAATTTTTTGCATGGAACCTCTCGGATGTGCAGTAAAAGATTAACTCACTCTCATGAAACAATCATGTCCAGCAGTAAGTTTTGTGCAGCAAGTTTGCTTTTTACTTTTACTCTGTTGCAAAACTCCAACTTGAAACAAATGTAATTTGTTTAAGAGCAGGAATACAAAAACAAGTGCATTTGCCAAAATAGTTACAACAAAAGTATGCTTTGCGTATAAAACAAAACCTGGTGAAGCACACCATTCATAAATAAGAACTGTAAACACCAGCAGGGGTCGTGAGAAAGGCTGCACTCCTGTTACAAACTAATTACACCCATGGGAAATTCCTCCTGGCAGTGAACATGCTCCTTTATTTCAACCCTGCACACCAAGGTCATCTGGACAGCAACAGTGATACTAACAAAACCAACAAGCATTGGCAAAGCCAATAGGTCTCACCTTCCAACGCCCTTTAGTCATGTTGTATAGCAGCGTGGCTGCTGTTCAGAATGGCTAAAAGTTAATGGTGTGTTGCAGAGTACAGCGTCATAGGGGACAACATTACAGGGGAGAGTGGAGCAATGTGGCGTAGAGTGGAGTGGCGTAAAGTGGAATGGTAGAGTGGCATGGAGTGGCATAGATTAGCATAGAGTGGATTTGAGTGGTGTAAGATAGAGGGACATGGAGTAATGTGGAATGGCATAGAATGATGTACAGTAGAATGGGATACAACAGAGTGGCATAGAGTAGAGTGGCATAGAGTAGAATAGTGTTGAGTGACGTAGAGTAGAGTGGCATAGAGTAGAGCGGTGCAGAGTGCATAGAGTGATTTAGTTCAGAATAGAGTGGTGCCTCATTGCACCAGCAGTTCAGGAGAGAAGCCAAGAGCTGGTTGGTCAAATGAACAGATCATCTTACAGCAGCTAGCAACCCCAGCACCTTGAGACCTTCATGGGTGATTTGCTGCACTTTATAGGTGAATAAATAATTGATTGATTGGAGGAGAGTTGCATAGAAGATAGTGTTGTAGAGTAAAGTTGCATAGAATAGACTGGCATAGAATAGAGTGACACAGAGTGAGGTGAAGTGAAGTAGAGTGATGTAGAGAAGAGTGACGTGGGGTTGGGTAGAATAGAGTGGAGTGGGTAGAGAGGAGTGGTGTAGAGTAGCGTGGCATAGAATGCCATTGTGTGACTCTGAGTGGCGAACAGTAGGGTGGCATAGAGTACAGGGGCATGGAGTGGTGTAGAGTGGAGTGGCATAGAGTGATGTTAGCTTGTAATGTAATTAAACCATAAACACCGTTTTTAAGAGCAGAAACAAGCACATAGTCCATCATTACTTAAATATATGTTGTTGTACTGCACTCAGTACTGCCATGTGGAACACATTCTTCCATATGCAAATCAATGAGATCTTTGATAGATAACATCTGTTGTCCTGACTAATCAAACGAGTTTAACACTTTTCGGCAGACCTTTCATGACAATAGTGAGAAAGAAATAAAATAAGTAAGGTAACAATCAAATGCGAAACAGGAATTGAGTTGCTAATGCCTTTGGGCAGGTTCCATTTGTTTAGATGAAGCAAGTTGGTTATATCAGTTTTTGTTAGGGTTTGGCTTATTTTCTGCTTTTCTCCTGGTGCTGCCAGGCTTTATCCAGGAATTGGCATGTGTGAGGATTCACTTCCTCTCCCTGTCTTCCGGTCCAATATCTTACCACTATTTGTCTGACAGACGTCTGCCACAGATGTGGCCACTTTCACTTTTGAGCTCTGCAGGTGTACACTTCCTGGGTCCTACGGAGATGCCCCATCGTGTTTTACCCAGTCGGCCTGGGCGCCCTTCTTGGAGTAAAACCACCTGTGGAACCTCAGCTACATCAAGGAAGAAAAGGGCACCAGACAGCGGTGAATAATGATGATATTTGAATACTGAACCCTCTACCACCTATCCTTTGTAACCTTACTTTCTTGCTGCCTCCTGTCATTGCAGTGTCCTGGGGGTGGGAATGAGGTATGTGGTGATTATTCTTGTCAGTTGGTACACTGGGTCAGGCACTAGATTGCAGGTCTCATGCTTGAATTATGATGGCTATGTCTCTTTTAAAGGTTTCTTATTATGCATAGAACCCTTTTACAGATCAGCACCATTTTCATCTATCTTGAAGCACTGTGCAATAAACAATCAACAGCAAAAGACCGCAGGCCATCTTTTGTGGCACAGCAATGCCCCACATATACCACTCTTTTTGATGCACCTGAATGCAGTACAAAGTATATAGGCTCAAGTTGAGCAATTTCTGTACCACAAACATGCTGAAACATGGTATACAGCTAATCCTTGAATACTATGCTGGTAGTGTCTGATTTCTGAGCACAGTGCACAGCTGCAGGCAATGCACTATTTGTAGCGCACACATGTGATAAACACCGTAAACAGTGGAAGGCTTTAAGAGTGTTTGGTGTACATACAAAAGTGAAGCTCAGCGGGCCATTATTTGATGTTGCAGTTTGCAAAATACAACGTAAGACTGCAGTCAATCCCAACATAGTCAATGGTGGCAATACACAGAAAGCAGCAATTCTGCCTCCCTAAAAGTACTCCCGTGAACGGCTGCAGGTTTACTTCTTTTTGGAAGGAAATATTTCTAGAAGCACATCAATAATGTTGTGCCAGTTGCAGGTTTCCAGGTATATTACTTGGATTCTCAAGTGACATTTTCCCCAGGCTCCAGTTTCCTAAAGTTCAATTCTACATAGCATGCAATTATGCAAATGCACATATGTTTATGGCTCCTATATTTTTAGAAGTGTGCTTTCCGTCTGAATTTCAAACCTCAGAACTCAGTAGTTAGAGAAAGTATTCCTCCCGACAAGTTACTCAATGAATTGCGTTATTAAAGTGCTTTCAGGTTATATACTGAGAAATAGTGAAGTACTGAACATTGCACTTCAACATACTTCTATTGAAATAAATGTAAAAAATGCAGGAAAACAGTTTTCTCTAGAGTTCTACTGACTTGGTGGCACACATTGATGTGTCATTTATTTCCCTGCATTGCTAGTCACATCCATTTCTAATAAAAAATGAATGTAATTATTTACAACGTCAAGCAGCACCACCCAAGATTCATAGCAAGAAATTAACTGAAGAGCTTCTTGGATCAGGTTGAATTGAGGAACAAATAATACAAATTAATTGTCAGAAGCGTTACTCTTTTTTTAAGAAACAGGACAAACCATTGAGCAAAAAAGAGAAAAACTCCTTTCAAAAACAAAAAAAGAACCTTTGTCAAATAGTAGCTTTTTCTACAGAGACGCCGTCGCGGGTTTTGAGTCCTCAAACACATGACAAATAAACATGCATCTTTAATGGGCCTTTGTTTGCGCAATCCCATGCTCTTTATGCCACTTCATAGGGTGTAAGGTGATGGCTGGAGTCCACCTCAGCGCAATGGTGAGCAGATAACGTAAAGGGAAGAGGGTGATGGGGTATAAGAAAGAAGGGAACAGATGCAAGCGTGGGAGGAAGTGTATGGAGGACAGATCACTCTCCTCCTTTGGATACCACCCTCACTGCACCGCCTACTCATTGGCGCTGCTGCTGGAGTCCTGGGGCTTCATGACATTGGGCAGATCTGGCCTAGCAGCTTGAAGGAATCAACTGAGGCTCTGAAGGCCAGCCCAACCATAGCCGGAACCTGAGCAGCCTGGCTGGTGAAGCCACAGTCTCCCAGTGTATGGCTGTCATCCAGGAGCTGGTCATCCTTGTATAGTCGCTGGTCCCAGGGGGCCTCTTCAGGATACCCTCCACAATCCGCTTCAGATCATAAACCGTGGTGGATTCCTTGGCATCTCTGAAGATGGTCATCTTCTGATGGCGGATCATTAGAAAGACATCCTTGGCGGCAGCTACTGTGTCCCGCCCGGGCACTCAGAAGGCTTCTCACGCAGAGCCTAGAAGAAGCGTTACTCACACAGATATAGTCAAAGGTATTAAGACTGAAAGATACTAAACCTTTGACTATATATGAGTCAATCCAATAAAAAGATTAAAGAGATAGAAATGAAAGAAGCATCAGCTTTGCAAATGGTTCAACAGTCTATATAAAAGGGTACATTGTCTATTGAAAAACATGATAAATATTGAATTTCATATATAGAGTCATTAGTGATGACGTAAGGAAAATGCAACCTAGAGTCTTGTTGATACCAGGGAGTAAACATTTAGAAACTCATTTAGAAGACGGACGCAACATAGATATAGACAAAATACTACCGTCATGGACCTGTAAGCACAAAATTGTTTTGCAGACATTTGATGAGTTGCCCAATGGGTGTCACACTAGGCTTTGTTACATACATCCTTTCCAATGGCTAGGAAAGAATTCTGTGCATTCATTGGCGAGCTTCGTGATGCCCCTCTCACTCTGAATAGACTCTGGCTATGGATAAAAAAAAACTCAATAGATCTTGGGCAAATGTGTACTATCACTGGTTAGCATTAGATACATGCTGCTCTTAATTGGTAAAATGGGCATTGAAAAGTAGAATTAGGTACTGATAAATAAGAAAAGATTATATGAACCTAACTGATAGTATATATTATGGTTAGAGTGCCAAAACTGGTGAAATATGTTGTATAATAGATAAAGTAAGAGGGAATTATTGATCTACACATGGGGAACCAGAAAGGCAACAATTAGACAATTACCACTTTCTCAGTCTTTGGAGCCGTAGGAACTCATATTTCTAAATCAAAGGAGAGGCAATGATAGCAGAAGAACACATGAGAAATAGGAACGCATTGCAAAGACTGGAACGAAAAATGAGTTGAACGTGGAGACAATGGGGTCAATTCACAAAAGCATTATGAATATCGGAAATGGTGCGAAAGGAGTAGTCTTTTATGTAGCCTTAAATCCCTTCGGTAATCAGCCACGAAAAGTCCAACTCCCTTACTAAAAATGCAAACAGAGCACAGTCCTTTCTATTTGTACTCATTTGATATGAATATTCCCAGAAAAGTTCCGTACTTTACATACTATAAAATTCCTTTACGAAAGGGCCCAAGTGGCTACGAATTGAGACATGGCCATATGAAGAAGAAATGATCAAATCTCTATTTCCGAAAGACCTGATTATCTTACCACGGTTACAATGAGGTGGCCAATGGATGTAGCATAATAGTAAAACACCATCTGTAATGGTGATTAGCGTACATGGTAAGCTATGTGTATGTATATAACACACCAACGCCAAAAATTAGAGAAATAAGCCTTTACAACGATACATAAAGTAAGTGGCATTCAGTAGGTGTGGTAAAAACTAGATTGAAGGAACTTTACACAAACATATATTCACTGAGTAGGAACGTGCTCAACAGAAATTAATGGACAAAGAGAAGAATTGAAATAGATAATTTTGACAAACGTGTTTGGATACGTAGGTAAATGTCAACTTATGATGTTCAGGCTGAGGATGTTCTAGCTAAACCAAACCTGAATCATCCCCCCCCCCCCACCTTGTGTGTGATAGGCCGGCCTACCTCTACTAATATGTAATTAAATAGGGATTAGCAGGATGTTATGTATTTAAATATAGGCATTCCAGAGACACCAATATGAACTTGTTTTTATTTAATAAGAATGGATAATGAAAAAAGTAAATCCTAAAGTAGGCAAGGGAAAAAGTGGCCGAATTATGTGCTTTTTTATCGATGCATGTATTCAAGATAAAATTGCTTCCTGAAAGAAACTGTTTCCCAATCGTTTTCTGAAATCATCTCTGTTAATAGACCTCAATGTCCTAAACAATAAAAAATACTTGCATAGAGTCAAGGAAGGGAGCTGTTCCCGCACTCTGCAGGTTTGTGTCCGGGAGCTCACACAGACATGCTAATAAAAACTGTACAGTATTCGGGCCTCATAATGGCCAATAGGGCTGCGGTAGAGACAGCCAGATATCAATTACATGTGACTGGTTCTGTTGAGGCCCATTTTACCTTTCTGAAGCTCAGGACTGTCAATGAATTGTTCCTATTAAGAAACAAAAAAGAAAAAAGTTGAAATGCGCGCGCCCACTTAATTCACACACTCATGCTTATCCACCAGAAGAGAACTCCAGACTTCCTCCTGAAAACGAAGTCCTGAACAATGCATGTGAGGGATTTCTAGGAGTGCACTCGGGACTCTTTGTGAATCCTTTCTAATTCTAAAATGTACTCCAAACCCAGGCGTTTACCTACAGGCGTGCTGTTCAGCTCTTTTTTACGTGAGCGCTGTGAATCGGGCCAAAATGTTACACATTTTAATCGAGGTCAATATTCCACCTACAAACTTCTGTAAATTGAGTGTGGGCTTAGCCTGCAGAAACATTGGAAGAGTGTGTTTCCTTATGGATACCCAATTCCTCTGCATCTCTGTGAAAAATAGGACTGCTCCTTTTCCTTTTACAGTCTTGAAAGGCACCGACTTCTGTTTTTGACAGTCTGTCAAAGCATCAATTTTGTGTGCGTGTACATTCTGCAGGATTATGTGAATACCAAAAACGTATGTGCACCTGGTTCTTCTCTACCCCTAAAGCGTGCCCCCTAACCCCACTCATAAAAGGTCACATACATAGCTACCACGTTTCCCAGGTGCATGCGTGACCAGTGCTTAATTTGTAAATAAAGAGGTGCAGGTGCTCAAAGCCCTTCTCTTAAACACGAGACTGCTGTAATTAAATCTGCCAGCACTGAATACTGAGGCAGCGTAATCCTGAAGCCATCTCGGGCCTCTTCAATCCGTTTACGGCCACCCCTGCCCCTTCAGCTCCTCCTGCAACTTTCTACTTTCTCCCTTTTTATGACGCTTTTTAGTTTTTTCTTCTTCCGTCTTTCCCATATGTGTATTTTGTTCGCAGCAAATGACACTGTGCGTGACTAATTAGCCCATCCCTAGATTTTTTCTTAGAATTCCAACAGGGCCCGGCTGTTTTTTTCGTAGACTTCTTGGACTTGTAGTCTTGGTTTTATATTGGGTTAAATAAGACCACATGTCCCAGAATTCTAAGAAAAACTGGGAAACCTGGCAGTAATGCACATACATTCCCAGCCTTCCCTTCAATTTACAAATGTGGAAAGTACACAGTATGAAATTTTCTTTGTGTTTGAAAATGCACTTTTGTAGCTCAAATTCCTTTCATACTGGTTCTGTAATTCAGGATCTAAGATTTACTCCAGCAAATTGCTATTTTTGAGCAACTAATTGGGAATTAATTGTGTGAAAAATATGAACCAGTCCTCAAGTGAGGAATTCAACACTTTCTATCTCGCATTAATAGGACAACAGAAAATGCTAAATGCAGTTTGATTTGATTTATTAACGAATTATTGTAAATTAAGTCTTAAACTTTCCAAAAATTGAAGTTTCTAGAATTAGCTTTAAAAAGAGGCCCCCTCTCACAGATACCAGTTGCAGTGGATCATAAACAGGGCCCCTGCAACTATGCGGCAGGAGAGGGCCAAATTATGTGGCAGGGTTTAGTCAATTATACGTCAAGAAAAGGCAAATTATACAGCATAATGTGGCACATTTCCTAATAGTATTACTTCATTATTTCATCATTTTTAAACTAGATAACACTGTCTGGGAATGGGTTGCACCTCATTAGTACCACTGTAGTACCCAAATATAGCAATAAGGAACAAAAAATGACCACTGTAGCTTTGCAAAGGGCCTTTCACTGTGCAGCAAAAAAAGTTACTGCATGTTTGTAACTTTTGAACAGTTTAAGCTAGAAACAAACTTTTTTTGTTAAAATCTGCAGCTTGTGTGGGACATAATGGAATATGTGGAGGATGCGGCGAACATGTAGTTATGCAAAGATCGCTGCAACCACAAAATTACATAATTCCAGTGGCCCTGATTATAAACTGCCTCATCCCTTAGGACCAGTCTAGCGAAGTGGTAAACTTGCAACTATAGTGTTAATAACTAGCATTACCTGGTAATGTGTGCGAAATTCACATAATTTGCTGTTGCATAATTATGAGAAAATATGGCAAAGTTACGTGGTTACATGAAATGCAAATCTGTCATTGTGTGCTATATTTTACCTCATATTACATTGTCCTGTCAATTATTTTGCCGCCAGAGTGCATTTAAACAAACGTTCTGCAAAGAACAGCTTCCCCCGTATTGTGCAGTTCCTAGCATTCGCGGTAAATGTTTACAACAAACAACATGAATGGCGCAATTTGCTGTAAATTTATCCCACAAATATATATAGTTACATGATATTTTGCATAACAAGGATTCAAGAATTTCCCAAAATAATGTAAATTACATCAGCGTAATTTAATTTTTGCCCAAGCCTAAATTCTGAGTTAGTTTTATTGGAAGCTGCGTTTAAACCTAAGATGTTTGCTTTTGTGTGAGAAGGAGCGGGCTGTGTGCTTCACAACAGCTAGCAGTATACTGATTGTGTATGCGAGGAGATGCACGGGTCATGTAAATTCAGCTGTTGAATGAAGACTGGTTGGATTTTGGGTGAGAGAGAGACAGTTGAAAGAGGACGGTCGGGCTAAACAGCAGGTGGTAGACTTTCTGATCTGTTACACGAGATCTTCTGACATTAAAGATTCCTGTGTAAAGTTTATTTAAATTATTACCCGGGAACCTCCTTTGTATAAGGGGGCCTGACTACCATTGACATGGGTTAAGCTGGTGGAGCACATCTCAGTTTTCAGTACAATGTCTAGATGAGAGGAAAACTATGCAATAATGAGATTGTAGATGAATTGCCAGCATCCTTTTTCACTACAGTTAGACCATAGTATCTCGGTAATGGCAAAAGACTGCAGTACATCTGGACAGAGCAAACACATAGTGAATAAGGTGACTGAATGAGCTCAGAAGACTAAGTAATCCATCCCTTAAATAAGATCAAGTACAGACAAGCAACATTCTGGGTTATATATATATATTGCATTTAGGGATTACATTTTAGATAGTAGGGTTTTTCAGCATTTGTTTCCTTTGCGCAGACCGGGTTGGAATGCCCTGTCAGGATACATTCAACTAGCATGATAAAGTGAGGCCTTTACCATAAACCCCTTCATTTAGGGAACTCACATTCAAGAAAAATGTTTTGTAGAGTATTTAATGTTTTCCACACATAAAGGTTTGAAAAACGTTTAAGTCCTGATTATTAGGTCTTGCCTGCTAGACAGCACATGCACTGTCTGTTTTGAGACAATTATATGCTCATCAAGAATATATAGGGGGCTTGGAGACCACCCACGTGGAGGAGAGATTTGAAGACTACTGTAGTACATCTGTCATTTATTGGGCTTGTGGACTCTGCTTTTGTTGAGAGATGTATGTGTTTGTGTATATTGTCTTCCCTGTTAGTTAGTTCATTTTGGCTGCCGTGTTTGACACATATTAAATACCAGAGGATCCTCGACCTATGATTCATGGTATTAGCTGGTACGAGTTTCTTACCTACCTGCAGAGCTATTCTTACACCAGTTTAGACCTTGATTTTTGGGATTCTTTCTACACCTTATTGTGCCCTTGACATTTAATTGACTACTATTAGCCTTGAAAAAGTCACTCATTGTGACAAAACACGTCAGCTGTTGAATGAACTGCGGATTACTGGATTCTTCATGTTTCAATAAATCCATATACTGGAATTTCCTTTATGAACCTTACATAATGGACTTTAGATTTTGCAGACTTCTACTTTGGGTGCTGGGGAATCTTTCTTTGTGATGTTTTTGATCTATTGAGTAATGAAGAGATTGATGTACTATTTTTAACAGACATAGATGAATGAATGCTCTGCTCCTGCCCAAAGGTTACTCTTTGGCTCACTTGGACAGGGCAGTCAGTAGAGGTGGGGGCCTAGCTATTGTTTTTAAAGACTGCTTTAAATGCTCTACCTTAGCGCTGACCGGGGTCAAAAGAGCAGAGGCACTGGGCTATTGTATTTCGGCATTGGCATTAATTTCTTTGGCGGTGGCCTTGATTTATTGACCCCGTCGGATATGCAGGAGATTACCTCAATTCTTTAGATGATGGTATGGCTAGATATTTACTTCAAATCTCAAATTTTACGCTGATGGAAGACCTCAATATACATAGTGATAATGCTGCTGATGCCCAGGTTTTAACTCTCTTAGAGAAGGTGAACTCTTTAAATCTGAAGCAATATGTCAATTGCCCCACACATCAAGCCATATTTTAGACCCTATCTTCTCCAGCTGTAAAGTTGAGCAGAGGAAAGTCAAAAGCATTGCCTGGTTCTTTCAGTTTATTATGTACAGGAGCATCTTTTCCCAGGAGAGATTTAGTGAAACCTCACCCTTACCGGAGCTGGTCTAGAGTTAAGAGGTTGGATATTGAGGCCATCTTAGCAAGCTCCATCACACACACTAGATGAGATGTGGAGTCAGATGCCTCAGCAGTTAACTCCTGGCTACTGAACAAGGCCAACAAAACAGCCCTGGTGAAAAACAATAATTATTTAAACAATTCTAGGCAACTTGAGTCTGCTCCACGGTTTAACGCTGAGCTTGGAGATATGTGCAAATATTGTAAGAAAGGTGCTAGAGAAGGCATTACCTCCTAGAGGATAAAGAATCATCAAAACCAATAACAACTCTTGTAAAATCTTTAAGATAGCAAAGCATTTCCTTCATCCAGAAGCTCTTACGCATCTTTCAGCAGCATCTGCTGATTTATGCAAGGAGTTGTCCAGTTTCCTGTGGATAAGAGTATTAAAATTGTTGCCAGTATGAGGGCAAACCCTATTGTTTTAAATAAAGAGGAAATGCCAGTGAACATAGTCAGGCCCCTGCCAGACTATTTGTGTGAGTTTTCTAGAATATCACTGGAGGAATCTCAATAGACTATCCTCATCAGTAAATCTGGTTCACCTGATGATCCCTGTTCCCCGTGTATTTTGACCGTGATCTCAAAAGTGATAAACCTGATTTTTAATCAATTATTTAACAGTTCTGTTCAATCCGTCACTGCACTGTACCAGTTTTTTGGAAACAAGCCAGACTGATCTCATTATATAAAAAACATTCAGTTGATAGGTCTCAGCTGGCTACTTTCAAGCCGATTTCCTTACTACCAGCTGCGTCTAAGATGTTGGAGAAACTCTTAAAAGGGCAGCTATCCAAATACTTGGAGCAAGGTGAGCTATTGCACTATTCATAATCTGGGTTCAGACCACACCATAGTACTCAATCAGCGCTAGTGGGTGTGATAGATTCCACCAAGTTGGCACTTGATCAGGGGAAGCAGGCTACACTGATCTTACTTGATCTAACCACAGCCTTTGACACAGTGTCCCAAATCCTACTTATCTGTCCGCAGTCTTTGACAGTGTCCCATCCAGTTCTTCTCCAGCAACTGCAAGACATTGGAGTACACCGTATAATTAGTCTGCTGCAGCTTTGGGGCAGTTTTTTTGCAGTTTCCCAAGGCCAGGACACCTACGTAGGTAACAGTGTATTTCTCAAATTGATTAACATAACACATCTTGCAGTAAACTGAAAGATCCCCAGCTTTGGAAACATTTAGGTGTGAGAACTAACTAGTATATTTAATGAGTTCCCTGGAAGAGATGTCCTGGGTGCTTTGATATCAATGACCACAGAGAAGTGACATCGGTGAAATCATAAAAAATCAAAGTAAATATAAACTAATAGAATAACTCAAAAACCTTAATTAAGTACAGTCATGACTTTAGAAAGTAGTGGAGTAGTGTTCTGATGTGTCCATAACATCTCATGATGATGATGATGATGATGATCAGGCAACTGATTTGGGTGGGCTCTGCATCCTCAGTGGCAGTTGTACTAGCATAATCATGTCGCTGGAAACACCCAGGACCCGCAGTAGTGGTACTCACACCAGCAGTAGTCACACACGCTGTGGCACTAGTCATGCAGTCCTGGGTCAGCAGATGGTGTTCCACCGGACAGCCCTCGTTCTGGAAGTGGTGCATAACCAACCACACACTGCATCCCCAAACCAGCCATGGAGGATCCACACCTGAATCCCATGATCATTTGTCCTGCGCCACCTACAACACCTTGGTTCTGATGAGGCAGCTGGCTGGCATCACTTTGGTAAACACATGAAACACATTGCGGGATGACGTCCTGTGCTGTCATGTGCAACCTTAAAGTGTGCATTTTTCTAATTTGGCCTGCTCTTACTGGTTGAAACGCCAGCAATCATCACTTCTGACAGCCAGCGTGATGAGTTGTATTGTGGCTGCATTTCAAGTATTGTGTGAGAAACACCTTTCTTGTTGTGACAGCCAAGTCTTAAACCAACTTGTGTTATGCTTATGCAGGTAACGAGAGACTTGAGGTCTCTCTGAACTTTGTCCACAGCTGACAATTTCTGGCTGTATCTGGTGTATGTGAGAGGTGATCTTTTACATGCTATTTGTGAAGCTTGCATTCACCCGCTTGGACTCTTACGGCCAGATGTACAACCATTTGGTATTACAACTCACAATTTGTGAATTTTTGCAATTCGCAAATTGTGAGTCGCAATACCAAATGTACAACAGTGTCTTCAACACTGTTAGCGATTTGCGGTGGGTCGCAAAGGGGTCTGCCTCATCAATATTCATGAGGAAGGTCGCAAGATGAGACCCACTGTAAATAGCTACAATCACAGGGATGGTGGCCTGCTGGGGACAGCAGACCGCCATGACTGTGATTACCTTTTCAATAAAGCTGTTTTTTTCAATGCAGCCCATTTTCCTTAAAGGAAAACGGGCTACATTTCAAAAATGAAAATGAAAGGTGGGACCACTGCCTGCTCTGAAAAAACATTTTCGCTACCATTCACAAAGGAGAAGGGGTTCCATGGGGACCCAGTCCCGTATTTGAATGGGTTAACCCCATTTTGAAATTGGTGTTAACTGTGATTGTTTTGTGACTGCATTAGCAGTCACAAAACAATCATACATCCCCCTGCGAGTCGCAATTAGAAAGGGATGCCCTAAGGACACCCCTTAATAATTGTGAGTCCTACCCCAATTGTCGAAGTTGCAGAATGTAACCAATTTAGGGACTCTCTGCATTTAGGTTCCAAGACTGTAGTTTCTAGCGATATTCTCTGCTCAAATAGATTTCAACTCCTATCCACCTCTAGTGAGAGTCCAGGTTGCTCTCCGCCTTTAATTTCTGTGGAACCTAATACAGAGGAATTGGACTGGCAGACCCAACGCAAGATGTCACTTGAACTGGAAAATGTTTCCCAGAAGCTAGACAATTTAAAATACTTGGTAATAGTTATTTTGGGTAAAATTTCTGGACTATCTGAGACGAAGGTATTGTGTAATTGTAAATTGCCCAGCATGAATGACCACTTTCCTGAGCTGACTGGAGGGGCTAACGTGCTAGCTACATTAGACACTGGGGATAACTTAGTTTCTCACCCCAAATGTCCAAAGCTGGGGGTTAAGTCTACGAGTATGGCAACAAATAAAAAGGGGAGTTGCCTTTCTCTATCTGTCGACAACCCCACCGACTCCGGTCGTAAGCTTATTCCTGCCTCAACAAATAATGACCTACATCCTCCCTGTATAAATCCCCTGCCCAAGGGAGCTATGGGTGGGAAGGGTGCACAGGCGCCCGCAAGTCCACCCAGAGTTTCATGCCAAGGTCAATTCAAATTTATTCAGGCGACAGATCCAAAGGGGAGACATGACCAGAGTAGGAAGGATGCATACATCTACATGACAGGGGTCCCTAGGTTATCTGCTGGGCAGAGAGAGTCCCACGATTCTCTCATTAATAAAGTTGTCTATTGGTTTCACATACAGAGGAAATGTCTGTCTGTTATCCGTTCTGATATTTGGGAGGCACGTAGACATGCTCAACCAGACTCAGATTTTGATTATATTTCAATCCTCTTTTTTGACATCTCGATGGTCGATAACCTTATGGCTTTTAACCTACGGACTCGTTCTCTGAAATCTGGTAGAAATATCGGAATTGGCCTCTGCATGTATTCTCCGGGGGGGGAGTCACGAAGGATTGATAGACCTTCCAATGCTCTTGTGGGAAGGGTTCAGGGTCCACTTAATAGCAATCGATCAGCTTTGACCAAGATCCGCTCCCCCCGGTTATCTAATTTAGACTGACTAAACGTTGTTCCCCCCTCAGTGTTCCCCACTTCAGTTGCTACGCCTTACAGAGGCAAACGATCAAGGGCTCTGAATTCCATCGTATCCCCGAGAGTTAGACCCATATTTGTGCCCTCTGTACTTCATATTTTATCTTGGAATGTGGCTGGAATAAAGAAAAAGATGGGAGATCCTGGATGGGTCAACTTTATCTCTAAGCAAGATTTATGCCTCTTTCAGGAAACCTGGGCGGAGGAGATAATATATGTTGAGGGGTTTATAACTTATTTTGTCGCAGCTCAGACTGCCTCTGGAGGCTTTGGTAGGCCTATGGGTGGGCTTATGATTTTAGTGAATAAGAAACTGCAATGCGACCATTCTGTATTATCCCTTAACTCATTAGACTTATTGGGTGTTAGACTCATATTTCAGCCTGGTTTCACAGTGACTTTGGTCAACGTGTATGCAAGGTTCGTCCCCCCCAGCATGGAATCAAGGGTACTTGCTCAGCTAGCTGAGCATATGGAACTTTTGCATCCTTCTAACCATCTGGTGATAGGGGGCGATATAAACTGTTCCTTTGTATCCAAGAACCTTGTAGGTAATTTAACAACTGAAGAAGATGAATCCTGGGGTATTCCCCAAGTGAAGGATGATTCTCTTAGCATTGGTTCTTGTGCTGCTACACAGATGGCCTCCCTTTGCCTACGCTGTGGACTCAGGGAATGTAATGGTCGGACTAGATCTGATCTAAATCGTGCCCCCACTTTCAAGCGAGGGTGTTCTTCCAGTACTATTGATTATTTTTTTGTTGATATCAGGCTTTGGTCACATACTCTGGACATGAAGGTGGAACTCCGTCATGATAGCGATCACCACCCTCTATGTCTTACTTTATTCAACAAAGCATTTGGGAGAACACAACACCTAGAGACCACCGATGTTCCGATCCCTTCCCTGAACTCCAGGCAAACTCGTGTTAGTTGGCCAAAGGTTACATCCAACCCACTCCTAGTCAAACAAATGTATTCTTCCTTTCTACAGCTGTTCTCCGGTATTGAAAAGCAAGAGGTCGATAGTCTTCCAATTCTGAAAATCCATGCTGAATTGATATTCTACAGAACTTTTTTTATAAAGAAACCACTGTGAGATATATTTCTGATACTATCCGATCCAGAGAATGGTTCAACAATGATTGCGACCTTGCTAGGCTCAAACTTAAACTGGCCCTCCACAAGCACTCACAGGAGGAGATCAGGGCCGCTAGATTTAGCCATACTAAGGCCCTGGATCTAGAGAAGAAAAATTGGGAATTTGAGATCTGGCAGAAGCTGCTGGAGGCAGTCAAAAATCGAGACGAGGGCTCCTTTTGGAGGTTATTGACCCACAGGCACAGAGAGGGTAATGCTATTCCTAATCTTCACATCCAGCCTGAAAGATGGGTGGCTAATTTTTCCGAGATTTATGCTTCATCCGTGCAACAGTACCACAAGGACCATATGGGTGCTAAACGCAGACCTCTCATCGAAGGTCCCACGGAGGGCATTGTTTTTACAATTGCTGAAACCACAGCAGCTATTAATTCTTTGAAACCCGCTAAGGCTCCTGGTCCTGATAAGACACCGGGGGACCTGTTAAAGTCTGAACCCGTTATTTGGGCGTGGTATATTAATACTTTATCAAATGCCATCGCAGCAGGTAGCCCCATTCCGGACTCGTGGCTCGGAGCCGAAATTATCCCTATTCATAAAAAAGGAGATGTGGGACTGCCTGCCAATTACCGCCCAGTTAGCCTCATTGATAATCTTCAAAAGATTTTTTCTAAGCAAGTCCTAGACTGGCTAATGGACTGGGTCCAAACCAATCAGGTCCTATCTCCCCTACAGGCTGGTTTTCGTCCAAAAATTAGCACTATGGACCACGTTTTTAGATTTTTTCTGTTACTTTGGAAATATGTTACCTTGACCAAACAAAATTTGTATGTTGCTTTTGTTGACCTCAAGTCTGCTTTCGATCTTGTTCCAAGGCAGAAATTGTGGGAAGTCTTAAAGAAAATTGGCGTCCCGATGAACTTGGTGCATCTAATCCAAAGATTGCACAAGAACACCTATGCTCGAGTAAGATGGGGCATTCAGGGGGAACTTACTGATCGCATTAATATCAGGCAGGGGGTACGCCAGGGCTGTGACCTGGCACCCACTCTCTTTTCGTTGTTCATCAATGAAGTAGTGCAAGCTGTAACTGACTGTCAAAACAATGCCCCTTCTTTGAACAATTCAAAAGTTCCAATTCTTTTATTTGCTGATGACTCCCTCTTGATCTCTAAAACACCTATGGGCCTTCAGGTCCTCCTGGACAGGTTTAGTGTGTTTTGTGCAGACCATGGATTAGAACTTAACTCTAGTAAAACAAAACTTATGATCTTTGGTCTTGGTAGCTCAAAACGATGTAACATCCTATACAATGAGGTTCCCTTGAGCAAGGTATGCTCCATTGATTATTTAGGGGTGAGAATCAGCAACGATATGAACTTGCAGGCCCAGGTAGGGAAAAGCTTAGCTCTCCTAGCACATAGGTCAGGGGCAATCTTATGTTTTCAAATGTCTAATACTGAGAACGTTGTTTCCCCAGCTATTAAAATTTATCTAGTCAAGGCTCAGAGTGCCGTGGTCTATGGCGCTGAGGTCTGGGGTTGCTCCAAATCTAGCAAGTTATCTGTGGGGGAAAATAATTTTGCAAGATCACTTTTGGCATGTCCTCGTAGCACGCCCTTGGTTCCAGTGTTTTTGGACCTAGGGTTCCCCCGCATTTCCGATGTAATAGCTTTAAGGCCCTTAACCTTTTGGGTTCGCATCTGGACTATCCCTGAATTAGTCATATACAAGGAGTCTTTGCAAGACTTATTGGATAGACCAAACGTGCTTTCTATCCCTTGGTTCAAGTACATTTCGGAATGGTTCCATACCTTGGGACTCAGTGATTTCTGGAGCCAGCCCAATAACTTAAGGAGAGTTCACAAGGACCACCTGAAATCTGTTTACTGGTCCCATGTTAGGGAAAAACATTTGCTATGTACTTCACATGGTAGTCTGACATCTCTTTTCCTCGATTACAAGTGGTTTCCCCACTTCGAACCCTTCTTGGACTTAATTATCAATCAACTAGGTAAAAGTTTGTATGTTCGATTTAGGTATGGATGCCTCCCTTTGAAGTCCTTTTCTAGTTCATGGAGTTCCACCCTGTTATCTGACAAATGCCCATGCTGTAACGATTCTGTGGAAACTGTAGTGCACTTCATGTTTATTTGTCCTGCCTATGGCACTGCCCGGCGGAAATGGCTTCATCCCGCTTGTAGAAATTTGGGGTTGAGAACGTGTAAAGATGCCCTCAGGTTGATGTCGAGAGATTGCTCCTCTTTCCTAACTTGTGCGGTCAGCAAGTTCCTTGCGTCCGCCTGGCATATACGTACACATTTAAAAAAAAAAAGATTACAGTGATTTGATATTAATTGAACCCTGATTTTACATTTTTTAACCCAATTGTTTTATCCATTGAACTTTTTATAAATCATTGATGAGGAAGTCAAAGGCAGCCAACAAAAAGGAACTCTGACATTTCCCCCTCATTTATAGGACGGGAAACACATGTGAAGATTTATATCAACTTTTTCTCTTTGTACACTTGCAGATTTCTCATTTTATTTTATTTTTATCTCATCCTCAGTATCTACTTTCTAATCTTGTTATTATATATTTATTTTGTATAGATCATGATTTTATTGTTGTAAGTTATTGCTTTGATGGTTAATTAGACCGAATAAAGCTTGTGTGACTTGAATTGTGAGTCACAATAACTGGATACCGACTCACAAAATAGCGATGGTACTTTGTACAAGGCCATGTTGTGGTCGCAAATGGCAATTTTCGCCTTTTCCGACCAAAAATCGCATCATACATCTGGTCCGTAGCGCATAAAAGAAGAGAATAAACGTAGCAAACATGTAGATTAACTTCTGTGTCTTATACTTGGTGATTGTAGTTTCAAGCCATGTTTTCCTGTCTCCAGATGTTCCACTCTTCATGGAAGGGACTTCCTGCCACAGGAAATGGTCACAGATGGCAGGTTGGTTAAACTTTGCTCGCCATGGCTCCCAATCACGTATGAACACATTGGTAATATCTTCGTTGATGACCTGTGTGATGCAACCTAAATGCCATCTGCGTGCAGGACACTAAGAGGTGTTATGTGCTTGGCTAGGTACCTTAACTAGAGATCTGTTCGACTCTTTGTTGTACATATTAGTAATAGCATGTCCTTATCTGATTTTCTTCCTAGAATGGGGACTTTCACAGCAATGGAGAAGACCAATTCTCTGATACCTTTTGTGGGAGTGGTGCGGCTTGGTAGGGGCTTTGGGTGCCAATTGGTCAAGTGGATGGTGAGTTGAGTACCAAAGGGGTGAGCAGGAGATGCATAAAAGAATGCTATTTCTTTTCTTTCCAGTGTACAACGTGGGAATAGTGTGATAGAGAGGTGGCTGGCCAGGAGGGATTCTCATATAGCTAAGTGTTAAGATGGTGAGTAGGCATTGGAGCGTGGGGTAGAGGTTTTGTGGGACAGCATAGCAATTTCAGGCAACAGAATTAGAGAGCGAGAGATGTGAGAAGCGGGGGGAGGTGGTTGCTGTTACCGGATACTGGCACTGAGGCTGGGGATTATTTAGGCAGGTCCTTGTGACTGGAGGTGGTTAAGGTGGCATTGAGAGCATTGGTGTATTCACTGCTGCATTCATGGAAATCTGGAAGGTGGTTGGTGGACAGAAGCAAGATAAAGTGGGCAGGTGGAGTGGTCCTTGTTGATGGGGTTGCACAAGGAAGGTTGCACCTGTTGCAGTGGGGCCACGAGCTGAGGAGATGTGAGGGGCACTGGTTGGCAGTGGAGACAGGATACTCACTTTACCTGTTGCATGATGGCTGTAGACAGAACGTCTCCATGGCAGTAAGGGATGGTTTGGTTGGGAAGCAGGGTCTCGTGTGAAAGAAGTAACAGGGGATGGGGGGCTGCACAGCACTCCCTTGTTCAGGAGACTATGTACAGGAGCAGCAATTTGTGGGAAAAGCAGCTTCTTAAGAGGCTGACCGGAGGTACCAGCACTTGGTTGGTTGTCAGCCCTTTGTAGGCAGCAGTACCAGGAATGGTGAAAGAAGCATTATAATAGTTGGCGATGCTCTTGAAGAGAGGCAATTGTCAGGGAGGATGGAGAAGGGGAGGTGTGGTTGGGGGAAGAATTGATTCCTTGGCATGGAAACTTTAGACACTGAGGACAAGGCAGGGTGTAGCACCAAAAACAAAGACTTTATGGGGGAAGTGCTTTAGTCGATGGAAGGATCCAAGGTGGACAGAGAGCATGGTGTTAGAGGGTAGGGAGCAGTGAGTGGTGGGTTATAAGAATAAAGATGGACATAGCAAGGGGTGTGAGGTGCTAGGTAGGTAAGTATGGATAGAGAGGAAACATCTAGGGAGTCAAAAAGTCTGGAGTAGACCAAGAAACCCAGGGAGTGGTGGCCCACCTTGCCACCTTGGCAGCTGGAGGGAAGGCAGTGGCAGGCAAGTCAGAAGGCACGTATGGCTTGGATGACTCCAACAAAGTCTGGGCCAGCTTGGTGGCACATGCCTGAAGACAGGGATTGGTTGGTACTGGCCTACTTGATAGCAATGTGATGATGAAAAGAGCATATTGGGATGGTGGGCTGTAGGATGCATCATGTTACAGGTGCCAAGGGTGATGTAGGATGAGACAGTAGGTCATGAAGCTGGATGACCTGGATGAGGATTTCACAAACAAAGTGAGGATGTCTAATAGGAGGAGGGTGAATTGTGAGAGGATAGGATGGGGCAGTTACTGGAGATGACATGCCTTCTGACTGCATGTGAAAACCATTGGACATGGTAGGTGGGGATGGGGGTGGTAAGGATGACAGACGTAAAAATGTAAAAACAGAGGAGAGTTGTGTTGTTTTGCAGAAAGGCCATAGCCTGTGGAGTGCTGAAAGAGAGGAAGGAATTGGCAGAAGCAGGGTTGCATGGTGAGGGATCACAGTATAGCTTTGGAATGAAAGCTCAGTTTGGCTTCAATAAGGCAAGAGGGGCCAATAGAGTACTCTATTTTGCCATGTTTTCGGAAGGGATATGATAGAGCAGGAGGGAGATTCTGGCAGAGGCATGGTGGGTGGAAAGTGTGTGGTTTAAAGAAGTGATTCAAGGTCCAATCCCATGAGCGGCTGAAAGAGAACTGACCCAAACTCAAGGAGGGCTGAAAGAGAGATGGAGAGCTGAACCTGATTTGCAGTAGAGCAGAGCCATGGGATGATAGGATGGATTTATTTTGAAATATAAAAAGAAGGAACTAAAGAACAGTGTGATGGAAGGAAGAATTGAAGAAAGGCATGGACAGTGAGAAGGAGAGAGGGAAGAAAATGGAAGGATGTCTGGGGAGGTTGCTATAAATGAAGGAAAGAAAGTGGAAAGTTAAGCTGAGTCTTGAGTGAGGGTTACCACCATTAGAGTTAAAGGGGTGACAGACATGGAGAATATAATAGTTTTGCGGGAGAGGGAAATGAAAAGATGAGAGATGTTACAGCGTTGGGGGAATCGGTGAAACTCAGGACACATGTAGATGGCAGTTACCACAATCATGGTCACTGCTGACCATAGAAAAACAACTTTTGAATCAGGATTTTAGAGGTGCAATGAAATACCTGAAAGTGGGGCACACAGAACTGCCAGGCAGCCTAGGATCCCAGACAATAGTGAACAGGGAGGCAGTAATGGTGCCCAGGTGAACGTCTACTGTGAACATGCCCTGAGTGGTGTGTGGAACCATTTAAAAAAAAGGTATATATATTTTTGAATCCAGGCATTACGTGATGACTTGGTGTGGGGTGTGTTTGGAAAAATAGTTCAAAGTAAGGTGGGAAGATGTTAGAGAAGATGAAGATTAATGGAGAAAGGGGGCTGGTGACAGGAAAGGATTCAGCATACGTGTGTGATGGTAGGTTTGCTTTCAGGGATTGGGAATGATTACTGAAATATGGGAGTTCGGCCTATGTGATCACCGGGGTTTATGAGAAATGGCTAGTGGTACTCGTAAACTGCTGAGAGATTTCCATCTACTCCACACCTCGGCAGCTGTTGCTAGATGATTGTACTGGTGGGCGCTTAGTTGGAAGTAAAACATTTTTAACCTGCCAATGTTGCAGGTGAAAATTTGCAGAATGCAGTGTTAGAAACTCTTATGGTTTGCATTGGAGGGTCCCCTAAAGGGAGGACAGAGGTAATATAGTGTCAACTATGTAAACTGAACTCCAAAATAGTTTGAGGTCATTACTTGGGTGGTCGGCATTATTGGTCAAAAAGCCTGGATTGGGGGGAGGTCCCAGATTGTGTGGTGGTGGAGGAAGACAGCAAGGATATTCAAAAGTGATAGGACGTAGGTGGGTGGAAGGTATCACATGCAGGCTGGGATTTTAGGATTAGGGATACAGTTTGGAAATAGGGTCTGCTGAACTAAGGCAGTGCTAGGGAGAGTCCTGGGCCCAGCTGAATTAAGTGATTTGTTGCAGGTTAACCTAGGTCAGTATCCAGTCGGGTAGCTAAAGTGGAACTGCTTCTGTTTGTGAAGAAAGCAAGAAATGTGAAGGGGGTTCAAATGAAATTGTTGATAGCCTTTGTGGATGTGAGAAAGGTAACTGTGAGATGGTAGCTTTTGTGCCAGCAGGGACAGAAGGGATGAGTAATGGCATCACTCATTGAGGGATCACATTAGAAATTGTTAGGGGTCTGCAAAGACTTTCTTGAGTGTGGGGGAGATGTAATGAGATGATGGAAGACTGTATGACAGTGGTTCCCAAACTGTGCGCCGCAGCACCCTGGTGCGCCGTTAAAAGTTGCCAGGGGCGCCACGCACATTTTGGAAACATGAATTGAACATTTTAAAAAGATTTATGTGCGCAGTTTATAAATGACCTGTTTACGACAAGTTTAAAGTATTTTGCGGCCATGTAACTCTTTAGCATTTTATGTGGGAGAGTTACATAAGCCCCACCTGTCAAGGTCTTGCCCTCTGCAGCATGGTTTCACCAAACGTGATTAGTTCTTAAATAAAAGCCGAAATTCAGAAGAGAGCACTGGAATGTTATTGCTCCCGTGGGATCCTCTTGAAGTGCACATCGGACGTGTTCCTTGTTGAATTTACAATAATCAGGTAATTATAGTTATTATTATTAGGATTTCTAATCTAGGGTGAGAGAGAGGGCACCGCAGGACCGGAGATCACAGGAATGTGCAGGAAATTCTCCTAAGCAGAACCGATATAGTAATTATAGTATTATTAATAACTAATGTTCTGTTTTTAAAACAGATGGATATTTCCCAGGGGCGAGCACGAGGCCCCTGTGTAGTTTCGGGACAGAAGAAAACTGCTAACAGCTTGATTCAGCACACACACAGAGGTTGAGTTTGTTTATTTAGGTTAGAAGACATTATTAGAATTATTAGTTCCTTGTTGATGACAAGTCCAGGGGAAAATTGCAGCATTTCTGCTTTGTGAAAGATTAACCTTCCACCCTTTTCTTATTACTAAGCACACCTTTCCTTTTTTCCCCATTTGTGTTTACTAAATGCTAGTAAATTGTTAAAAATAAATTATAGGACCACAGTCCTCCCTCACTTGCATGCCCAAATCAGATTACTTACTGAGTCTTACTGCCAGGGGAAGGCAATTTTCGTTGGGATGCCAGAAAAACGGCTATGGGAGGTACAGACCAAGTGGAACTTGGAAAGCACAGTTATCAAAAGCTGAAGCCTTTGAAATAATTTAAGGCAGCGGTGCCTCCTAAATTCTCAAGAAACTGCAGAGTGGGAGTGTGAACGGCAGTGCTTAATTTGTAAATAAAAACGTGCCGGTGCCCAAAGTCCTCCTTTTAACCATGTGGCTGCTGCAATTAAATGTGCGAAAATTGAATACTGAGGCAGTGTAATACTGAAGCCATCTCAGGCCTCTTCAATGATTTTAAAGCCACTCCCTGCCCCTTCAGCTCACTCTTGCAGCTGTTTTCTCCCATTGTGACACTATTTCGTTTTTCTCTTCCTTGCTTAGCACCGGAAACAACAAGCACAAATTAAGCACTGGTGAATGATCAAGTACTGTTAAGTAGTTTTAGAGGAGAAAGTGTCCAGATTGAAGGCAGAATGTGTGCACCAAAGGTGAGGTGTGATATGTGTGTGTGGTCAAGGCAATGTAATGACGTTGTAAACAGAGAAGAAAACACGTGCATGGAGGACAGCAATTGTGACACAGGGGGGAGATGTGGCTACATTGTTTAGACGTTTAAGAATGAGAGGTTGAATTGGAGGAGATGTGGTCTAGCAGGGAGGAGGAAACATACAAAACATCCATGTTATGCTCGTTGATATAATTAAAGTACTCCTGAGGCTGGGCTTACATCGCCCACCCGAAGAAAAAAAAAAGTAACATAATGGGGAGCCGCGGGCAATGGCAAATATAGATGTAGGGAGCCGCGGGTCGAAAAAGTTTGGGAACCACTGCTGTATGAGGATGAGGTAAAGCAAAGTAAAGTGTGTGACAACTCACATAAATTGGACAGATACAGGAAATGGTCGGATTGATGTTTTGGGGCATAGATTTAGATATGTGGGGTACCAGTGTTTCAATCTACAAGGTGAGGCTGGGGAAGGCATTAAATGTGCTTTCAGAATGGGTTGTTACATTTTCAGATACCATAAACGGATGTTAAATGGGAATTTTGAGAAGAATTAATTTTGATAAATTGCTCAGAATATGTATGGGAGCAAGGTGGGGTATGCTGCATAGGGAGACCAAAGATAATGGGTGGCTAGTGGCAGAGGTTGACCTATGTGCAAAAGCATGTTGGATATGCAGCATAGGGAGGTAGAAGAAAGTGGGCTGGGGTCGGCAGATGGGAAGACGAAATTATGGGCATGCGCATGTTCATTGTCATGAGGGGCAAATGAAGAGGTGTAGAGGCCTTTGAATGGGCTGAGCGACTACCGACCACAGTAGAACTGCAGAAGAGTAGGTCATGCTAGATTTCACTTGGTAAGAAACATTTGATCAGTTTCTGGGTAAAAGTTTCTTGACCGTCATAAAGAAGAATTTGCAGGAGATAAAGTTCCAGTGGTTTGGTATGCGTTCTGTGTGATTCCTGAAGGGTGTGGCATGGGCGTAACAAGTTAGCAACCAAGGTTAGACGAAGGTGAGTAGAGACATACTGGTGTATTTGTAGGATAGAGGTGTTTTGAGGTGTTAAGCCACGCTGGCATTTGGACTTGAAGATTATGAACTTTTAAGGGATGTTTATTGGTAATGAACTATAGTGGGGGCTTTAAGGGAGGAGGTGGTTATGGGAATGGTTTTAGGGTTAGAAGGTGGAATACGAAAGCTAATATTGGAGGCTAGAACAGAAAAGCTCCTAGATAGGGATTTCCTGGGTGGCAGAGTTAAGGGCAGCTTGAGGTAGGCTAATGAAGAAAAGGGTCCGATCTGGGGGCGTGGCCAATGAAAAGAGGCTGTGGGGGTGTAGTTGAGCCCAGAGCCTCTGAATGTGAAATTATATTGGGTTTTTTTAGATGGGTTTTTAGGTCAAGTCTGGAAAACGTTGTGGTTTATTGTTGCTGCTAGTGGAGCAGGACTGAATATATAGTTTGGTATGGCAAGTAGGAGAGCAGGAGCAGTTCCTTCGCAATGGCGAAGGAGTGTCGCCCCAGGCTAAGAGTCAGCAGTTGAAAAATAAAACAATTGTTTCATTTTTCAGCTGCTGACTGTTAGCTCAGCCAGCATGTGCATGAAGGGGCGGGCTGGGCCATGGGAGGGGGGAGAGAGTAGGGGGAGTGGAGCCACTGAGTGCACTCAAGTGCGCATGTCAGTTTGGCCTGCCATCTGAGGCAGCCAAACTGACCTGCACCCTTAGGTTTCTCCAACCCGGCTGAGAAATTGCACAGACTTCCATGCTGTGTCTGAGCGTCAGACCAAGCCGCTCAGACCAATCCTGGTGCTGCTCTCATGCTAGGTTTAGCATGAGAGCAGAGCCAGGATTGCGTGGAGAGCCTGTGCTGGTGTCCCAGGGACTGCTGGGACACCATCAGAAGAGTAGTGTGAGGCAGCTGGCAGTGTTGGGACAGGTAAGTTTATTTTTTTTATTATTTTTTTACTGTTTTACCCCCTCTGTCCCTCGCCCCTCCCCCAGCCGTCACTGTAGGAGGGGTGAGCAGAATTAGATGCAAACAGAGTGGTGAAAAAAGGGATTGCTTGTTTCCAGGAAGACTAGCCAGGACCAGAGGTGAATGGGCAAGCGTGATTTTCAGACACAAGGCTTTGAAAGTGATAAGAATAGGCTAATTTTGAAGTAGGGGCCAATCACAGGATTGCAGCTTAGGTGACAGATGAGACATTAAGATGTTTGCTGACCATTAGGCAAAAGATAGAGGTTTTAAGAGTTTTTGAGTGTTAGTAACTTTAGGGTTATTATAAGGTTAGGTTTTAGGCTGTAAGATTTTTTGCCATGGTAGGTCAATTTTGTGTTAATTTGTTTTGTTTTTTTAAGCAGTCTTTTACACTCATAAAAGAGCATTAACGTGTTAGGCTGTCTCACCTGATGTATATTGATATGTGCCTTGAAGAAAATCTCATATACAGCAGAAAGATAAACACCCGCGGATACTCACTGAATGTGTCAGAACAGTATCACTGTGTTGCAGATTACAACATTTAACAGATTATTGTATTGTATTGTATTGTAATAGTATTTATAGAGCGTTTAATACCCCTGACGAGATGTCAAAGCGCTTTTCGGCGAGTAGCACGTTACTCTAGAACCCAAAAAGAATTAGTGGTGGATTAGTATAGGGAAATATGAGTACAGTTTTAGTATTATTATGAGTTACTTTGAGCCTCGGATATTATAAATATATAGCAGGGTTGTTTGGGAGATCATGGTAGTAAAATGGGGTTTGGGTGAGTTAGATATGGAAGCGGAGGGAAGAGCTTAGGCAGAGTTATTTAGGAGATGAAAGTAGTAGAATGGATTTGGGATGAGTCAGAGTGGGAATGGAGGAAAGATTGATAGAGACATGACATATGGTGATGGGTAGATAAGTGTGATATAAGATGAGAGCAGGGATTCATAAGTACCTAGTATAAAAACTTATCTAGGAGTTATGCAATGACCTATGAACATCTTAAGCATAGAACAGCATACAGATATATATATATATATATATATATATATATATATATATATATATATACACACACACACATACTTGCACACATGAATACACACAGATATGCACACATATATGTACAAACATATACATATTTAAACAATGAGTAAATATAGTTAAACAGGTTTAAAGAGTGTGTGTATAGTTTATTGTTATGACATGGTAGCGATACATATTTTCTAAAGAACTATATATAACTAGAATATACACATAATCAGAAAACAATATTGGATACATTTTCTTCCTAAATAAGAACAGTTAGTGCCTCTGATGCATGTTTCCCACGTAAGGTCCCCCGTTCATTCCTCAGCAAGAAGCCAACTGAGTCTGCTTCCACAGGAGGGCACACTTGGTCAAACGTTGTGCGGGCATGCTTAAGGTTGGCTCCATGCCACTTTGCTTGGCAGCGGCGCGCAGGATTTTATCTGTGCAGTGCGCTGGCCGCTGCCAGGCGTCTCGCTAACTGTCCTGGCAGGCCTTAGTGTGCCTGCCCTTCACGCCGCGCCGGAGCCAGCAGGCACTGTACAGTACTTCGCGGTTACTGTAAAGGAATGATTCAACGCTCAAACCAGCTGCCTGGGCACTGCAGGTGCGCAGGGATATATCAACATTGGAAAAATATGTCCGGCCAAAGGGAATATAACTTCCCTCTTGCAAAGGAAGAACTGTGTTGATGAGTTTGCTAAAGTGTCGTAGCAAGGATGACAGACAAAATGTGCACTCTGACCCCAGCTGGGTAGTGAAAGCAAGCCGGAAGCAGGGTCCAATGGGCCCTTCGTGACCATGGGCCAAGGTGCCTCTTAACTTACTGCATCACTGATAGTTAGACCCATAGACAGCCACAGGGATTTAACACAGGTTCCTGCCTACTCTGGGGGTGGGGGTGGGGGGGGGACGGTTTTCCTCAGGTGGGGGGGCACCATGAGGGGGGCCACAAACTTTCAGGGTGGCCCCCAATTGAGCTCACTGCAAACGAATATCTTGCGATAAAGGAGACTCAGGGGCCCCTCATCACATTCTAGAGTGGGGGTGGACACAACATGGTAGTGCTCAATGAGTCAAGCGCTCACTCGTGACATATGCATATTCAAGTCATGAGTTCGAAACCTCTCAGTTCCAATGTTGCCATTCAATCTTCTGACGTTGATAATTCCTCTGGCAATAATTTGGCAAAGGGTAATATGAAGCACTATATTTAAACACGTTATTAGTATCGCTCGTAGGAAAAAGAGTGTCTGGCTGGTATCAGGCAAACAGAGCTGTTTCTCTGCTTCTTGAAGTATTTGGCGGTATTGACCAAATCACAGAAACACATTTTTTTTCTAGTAATAAAAGCTGTCAGCGATGTCTACATTTGTGAAAAATGCCATTTGTAAAAGTACCATATGCAAAAATGGCCAATATATAATGTATTGGCAACATTAGGCAAGGTACAGTAAACCTAGAAAAACTGAACTGCTTTGGATACCTTATACCACTGACAAATGCAAATACCACAAGCACATGTCTATTTAAATGGTATGGCGGCTATCACCAACAACTTCAAATGTCATCGACACAAACTTATTTTCACGAATGTGCTCATTTTTGTGAAGAACTATCGCAACAGTTTAGAAGACAAGCTGTATTGGCTTTGTTTCTCTAAAGTGAACGCTTGCATCAACCAGCAGCACCCTCCTTTCAGAACCATGGAGCAGAAATCTGGACGCTAGATATCTTTATGGGACTAGCTCGAATACATATTATACACTATAGCTCGTCCAATATTTATTACACGCATTTTACACTCAGGAGAATATAGTCAAATAGTCAAATACATTTACAGTGCTCGAGGGAGTATTATTGGCTGATAAAAATAACAAATGTGAAGAAAACATATTTTATAATTTTTTTTATAATTGACAGTCCTGCAGCAGAGGATATGTTGTGAAAAAAGATGGCGGAGTAGGCTAAAAGAGCAGCTAAGAAATATGAACTCATAAACCAATAAGAAAGAGTCAGGCGCCAAAGTGTACATTTTACCTATAGATTCTGTAGCCTGCAGACTGCCTTACTGGAGTGAGAGGGTATGTAGGATGTGAACGTTTTGAAATATTATTTGGCCTACTCACACAGTTTTCACCCGCATGTGTAAGTCCTTACTCAAGTTCGCACTTTGCAATACTGCGCCCTTACTTGATTTTGATTGGTGATTTTTTTCTGTCCCTAAGAATATTGTAGTTTGGGGAGGAATGTCTCGCTAAATGTCAGGAATGTCGATGTTTGAGGTCCTGAAGGGAACCTCAGTTCTCCTTAACCAACCTGTGACTGTCCACAAAGAGTATCAGAATAAGAACAGCCAAGATAGCTTATGGGGAAAAATGACAGAACCAAGATAAAACCTTGCAACGAGAAGCAAAGGCAAAAATAAGTGTGTTCAAGAGCTTCCTGCTACTGAAACCCGGAAGTCAAAGCAGATCTTCCCAGCTGTTAGTAAAGGAAAGTTTCGATTTTATTGAAGAAGCAGAGGTGAGTAATATGTGGAACATTTTCTTGCTCTACAGCAGCCAAAAACACAAGAGAACTACAGTTCGCAAGAGGCTAAGTAAAAAAGCCAATGAGGAACAAACTGCAACAGACCAAATAGGGAAAACCCTTAAAATAATATTGCTGATTGAACAACAAGCCCTCTTTTCCTTCAGGAGGAATCAACTAAATATATGGAATAGCAGCACAATGAAAAAACATGAACACAAGCATCACCTAAAGGAATAAGGAATTCTTGAGAAAGTTCAACACAGTGTCTACTAGAATGAATTGGTGAAGCCAAACCGATGAATGACGAGGTAGGAATTGGGAATGCAACAGATTGCAGCATGAAGTAGACATCACCTTAAGGGCTGGAGACAACTTGATTGCCAGAAGCTGAAATCCACTAGAGAGGGTAAAGTTAGTAACAATGTGCTGGGATAATACTGATGTCTGTTTATTTGATAAAAACAAGACTTTCCTTTCCTAACAAGTAAGAAGGTACAAAACAATTTATCATTAAACTCCGAAACTGGGTAGAAGAGCGCATTCATAGATGTTCTGTTCTTTGCTCAAAAACCTTAAAACAATTACCAATGTGCAGTTTGGAAAATATGTATACAACACTATCATTAAGTTTTAGTCTTCTGCTAACCCTAGAGCTAATGCCTGTTGGAGAGTATTGCCTGGAAGAAAGATCTAAATTTAGATAATCTTTACTGACTACAACAAAAATGAACAACAACAGAAAAGGATGGGTCGCTGGGAAGATGGCACACACATTCCCAATATTATTATTATTGTTACTACCAATAGTAGCTCAGTCCAGAGGTCTCTTGGGTGCTCGAAATGTAGAAGAGCCACCACTTCTTCTTGGGTCAGAGAGTCCACCAAAGAAGCAACAAGGATTTCAAGCACTCAACTTGTTTAATATATGTAGAGCTCATGTAAATCTTTTGTCAAAAGTTCATTTATTCTTGTATGTCTTGGTATACAGATTAATGCGATCCTCCAGTTTAATTTTGTCACAAAAACATCGTAGCCATGTCTTGATGTACCTCGAATTTAATTTCATCACAAGAACATCATAGACAACATGTGTTTCATCGGTGATATAGTTGCAGACTTCACCAGGGCTAAAACACCAAGATACAGACCATCAAATTAAACCTCAAAATGTTAATGGCCAAACTGTCACCTAAAAGTCTATTAAGTGTATCACACACCACATTACATACCTCACAGGCAATCATAAAACTTCAAAACAGCCAGTGGGAAACGGAAAACTATTAGAGAACAGTGTTCTTTGTAGAAGCACCAAGAATACAGAGATAGTCCCCAGATTACTGTCAACATGATATTATACTAGAAGCTCACCTTACATTTCAAGTCTATTTGGTGCCCCTCTTGGGCAATATATTATCAAACAAAGCACCTTGAGAAAATATCAAAACCACTAAGTACCCAATCATCAATCATAGGCCAAATCAAAATTATAGACATGAAAAATCCTCAAACCATGCAGGCTCACCTAAAGTACACGAGATAAGATGCGAAGTGTACCATCTCACAACTGTAACTTATATGTAAAACTCCTGGAAGGTAAAATGACATACTAAATAAAAAAACGGTTGCCGCTCCAATTATATGTCCACAATCAACATAAACCATAAAATCACCTTACCTTGGAGAGTGCTTCAGGACCAGCACATAGGGTATCACAAGCTTGAAATTGGCGTACTACACTGCGCCATGTTGGAAACCCTTTTTATAGTCCTGCATATGTAGCATAACACAAACCAGGGACCAGTGCTACTGAACAATACTCAAGTAGGTTTAATTGAAAATGGCTGCCATTTTGAACTAGTGAAACTGATTTCACAATCTGTGATTCTTGCATCCAAAAGGTTGTTATCAAACTTATTACCATGTGAGGTACTACTTTCATGAGGGGAGCATGATATATATATCTCGACATCGCCATAATCATGCCCAGTCCTATCGGTCCGTGTTGCACATGGCCCTTTTTGTAGGGTCATCCCCAGTCTTTTTGCCTCCTTCCTTCTAATTTTTCTGACTAGTTGTTGTTGGCTTTAGGACTCTGGGCACTTTATTACTGCTAAAACAGTGCTAAAGTGCATATGCTCTTGGTGTAAATTTTACTGTTGATTGGTTTATCCATGATTGGCATATTTGATTTACTGGTAAGTCCCTAGTGAAGTGCAGAAAGGGGTATAAGAGGAAGACCCAAAACCCCAGACTTTTAGAATCTTTCTGGAATCAAGAGGAACCTCTGCCAAGGAGAAGAGCTCAAGAGCTGAAGGAGAAGTAATGTCCCTTTGCTGTTTGGTTTGCTGGACTGGCCTGCAGTTGCTGCTTCTGCCTCAAAAGAGTGCAAAGAGTGTTCTTTGCTATGTGTCCAGCTTGAGAAAGTTCTCCAAGGGCTTGGAGTAGAGCTTGCCTCCTGTTGGAAGTCTCTGGGACACCAAAGACTTTAGTTTTCTCGACCTGCAGCACTGGGAACTGTGTGTTTTGTGCTGCTCAAGAGGAGAAACTACTGTGCCACCGCCGATGCCGCTGGCCTGCACCATGACCTGCCAATGCCACACGGAGACGCATTGCCTCGCTTCGCACTGTGACCCCAGTCTCACCGATGCCACCACTGGACGACTTCACCGAGCCGCTGCTCGCAACGCGACCTGTGGGCCCGCACTCCAGCATTTCCTGCTCACACTGCAGCCTAGGCATCCCCAACGTCACCGCTCCTTCTGACACCAGCGCCGCTGCCTGCACCATGGCCTGTGGACACTGCTCGTGAGGTACGCAAAGCACCATCCCTTCCCACACCGCAGCCCCGGTCCACTGACGCCAACATCATCGACTCCAGTGTCGTCAACAAGCATCCTGCCTGCACCCTGGCATGTAGACACCGCTCGTGAGGGTCATGAAGCACCGTACCATCCCGCACTGCACTGCTGGCTGAGGCCTACCGACGACAGCGTTTCAGCAACGATGACGCCGCTGCCTGCACCGTGACCTCGTGACACTGCACATCGCACTGCCCCACTTCACACTGCAGCCCTGGTCTCACTGATGCCGCTGGACACGGTCCCATTTCGCACCGCAGCCCTGATGCCATCCACGCCAGTGCTCCTGACTTTATCAGCCCGGAGTTTGATCCGCATGTGTGTGACTTCAAGGGCCCGAAGACTCCCGCACTGACTCCAGAACCAACACCGCAACGCCAGCAACGCCACTCTCTAGAGCTCACCGCGAGGATCACGATGCCCTACAAATCCAAGGTACTGTTTGCAGGTCTTCCCGACACCGTAGCTGGCCCGCGACGTCGCAGCCGGCCTGAACTGTTGGTTTTGTTGCTCATGACGCTGTGATAGCCCCAGGTGGAGCTATTGACATCAAGGAACTGTATTTTTTAGATAAATCTTACAAAATTCACATCTTTAGCACTGTATGTTGGATTTTTATCATTTTGGTCTTGTTTTACATAGATAAATATTGGCTATTTTTCTAAAACTGTTGTGGTGTCCTTTTATAGTGCATTCACTCTATTACTGAATGCTATGTGCAAATGCTTTACACATTGCTACTGAGATAAGCCTGACTGCTCATGCCAAGCTACCAAGGGGACGAGCAGGGGTTATCTGAGCGGGTATCTCCCTTATCCTGACTAGAGTGAGGGTCCCTACTTGGACAGGATTCAAACCGACTGCCAACTAGAGACAGATTTCTAACAGTCGGGGAATAATTTAGTCAGTTCACTAGTGGTTCTTTAGATGGCAATAGTTTTTCTTCAAATCAAATATTTTTCTAAGACTCTAATCTTCACCATGTCTCTAAAACGACCATCTATGGTGACATTTGAGGTGCACGTGTCTTGTGTATTTTTAATTCTTGCACAGGGTGATTTTGTGGCCTAGTGTGTCTGGTCTGTCTTTTCTGTAATAGTGCCCATCTAAAAACAACCCAGATGAGCCTGAACCAGAGTCTCCAGAAGAGGTGACAGCACGTAGAACATCCCACCTGATAGCATTGTCCAAACAGAGTTTAGAGTCAGTCTTGTTCCCTTGGCGACTACAGATCTCTATTGCACAGTTTGGGCAATGCCAGACACAGGCTAAGCCAGAATCAGTATCATTACTCCATTCAAGCAAAGGCATATGTTCAATAGGGGAAATATGAGAGAGGTTATTGGGTATGTAATAACTCCAGGTTTCATCATACCATAATCAACTGCCATCTGATAATATTAATACGTATGTAGAGCATAGTTATTCCAAAGCAAAACCTTACGATACACGAAGACAGTGAACACAATTCTTTAAATACATTGTAGAGATGAAAAATTAAACAGCTCACAGTAATGTCTAAGTAAAGCAGTCTGTGGAGATCACAAGCATTTTACATAATAACAAAACCAACAAAAAATAAAAGACACGAAGGTACAGAACAAATCCAACTGGGTCAGAGAATAATCCCGCATGTGCCAGAGAACCAACCCAATACTGCCAGAGAATAAAGCTTTAATTTGGGTTATGAAATATTGTGAATGTGTAGAAAATAACAATCAGTCCGACAGAGTCTGCACAACTGTACTACAGAAATGTCCATTGTTGCTAGTTGAATTGGGTGCATGTGAACATCTGAAATTATGAGTGTCAGCGGCATATCCATAGAAGCACACATCTCTCTTGCAAACACGCAAATTTACATGACTCCCTTGTCATCTGTGGTATTTAGATTTAGGCGGATGGGATATCTGTCATGGTTGCAGTGGAGTAACTTGTCTGCCGAGATCTAAATCAAGCCCTTACTCCTGTCAGGGACAAGAGAAAGTCTGTATCTAGAGTAGAAATGTGAGGGATGATTTCAAATATTGGTGTAGTTGTTTAGGAAAGGAGTTTATGCCCTGGCTAAAAAAAAGTCTGCAAGTTCAAATGTACATATCCAAGGTATTTATGCACGCACCAATTTATACTATGTACATTGCCAAGTGTAAATGCTTCGAAAAGTCCCTACATGTGGAAAGTTGCAGTTGTTGAACTTCTCAACAGTACTTTCAGAATATTTTATGAAACCCAAAAAATGCAGATCTGTAAATTCAATGCTAACGTATGACTAGAAGTAGGATTTATTATCTGAATTACACCTTGGTGAGAAGGGAATCATATAAACTTGTGTATTGTCAGCAGAGGTGTGTGCTTCTAAGAATATGCCCCTGACACTCATAATTCAGATTAAACTGGGTGAGAATAGATTAAAGTTTTGAGGTCCTCCAGGGGCCATGGAAAGTGGGTTGGATGCCACAACCACTACCCTGACTAGCTCATCCCGGTCGGTCAGTAAAGTGAAAGTCTAGAACCAAATTTCAGGAGTTTTAGTGGGGCTTTTCTGAGTGACATAACGAAAGGTTCCAAAACATCATAAAAATCCCAGACTGCCCCACTGCGCTATGTTCAAATGCATTGTTAGTTACCCACTTCAACTTGCAACAATGGACCACAGATGGCATTTAGATTTCGGCAGACGGGATATCCATCACCGTTGCGATGAAATAACCCCTCAGCTGTGATCCAAATCAGGCCCTAAATCTTGGACTGCTTCCAGGACTTGGTGGCTTGTATAGGTTTTGAATACCCACAAATTTAAGTGTGTGTGTTTCCAGCACCTTTCCAAGGCACCAGGACAACCCCACTCTGCAGAACACATTCAGAGATTTGCTCACAGGTAATTTTGCAATCTACTGGTTTAATACTATATGTCAGTTAATCCTCAAACTAGTATAAATTCATATTTTGTAAATACATACTATTAAGTTAGACTTGTAAAGCAATGCGTGCACTACTAAGTTAAGCCTAGGTGTGCAAACAAATTTGTGAACTTCGCCCCTAATGAATTTTAATTGCTGAATTATTGCCTATATGCAATAAAAGTTTGGATCGAGACTCACAATTTAAATAACCGAATGCACTAAAACACAAGGGCCAAATGAACGAAAGTTTAGCAAGTCACTCACAACCCAATCACAAACTGGTTTCCAACCACTATATATGTACACTGGAGTGTACTAAGGGCAAATTGGAAATCATAATTTTTGAGACTTCAAATAGTGATTTTTTAATTACAATTTCCAAAGAGCAACAGTGCAGAGCCTAATTAACACCAAGTAAGAGCATGTAAAATCATGTGGAAAGGAAGAGCAAAACTTCTTATTCAAAATGGTTGCACTTTGTGTGATGGCCAGAAGGATGAGGCTGTTGGCAATGCATTAGAGAGAGAGCGCCATGGAAAAGATTTTTACGGTAAGGATCATAACACTTAAGCAGATAGAGTAGGAAATCTATTTTTAAGTACAGGCTAAGGAGCCTGGGCCTACTCGCCCTACTTGATGCGTTTTATCAATTGGTAGGTCCAAGAACCCAGAGAAGCGTGGTTATACCGACACATATGAAGGTATTATATCTATTGTACCTCCAATCCTCTGGCAGGTATCAGGGGATTGTAGCAACAACAGGAAGAATGCCACAAAGGCTGTTGGCAAGAATTCCCAATCATATCTTCTTTCCAAATACAGCTCTAGAAATACGGGATACCGTGGTGCAATTCTGAATTGCACATTTTTCTCACATAATTAAATGCACAGTTTGGACAAGTCCTGATATGCCCTCTGTCTGCGACAGAACTCCTCTGCCACAACAGCAAAATCATCACTTTCTCAACATGCAAGTTGTGTGTAAAGCTGAAAATCTGATCACAAACCTTATGGCTAGATAACCTGGAAGTTCTGTACATAATTCTATGTCAGGACCGGAGGCTCTGATTATGCTTCTCTTTCTATGCTTTATTTTCTACAGCAGCTAATAAAAAAAACTTTATTTTAATAAACTACATTTCCCAGAAACATGTTGATCATATGACCAACCATAGAGTGTCCCACGTATAAAATCCCCATAGCATGAACACTCTTCCTCTTTTCTTTGCTGCTCGGCAGCCAGTTAAGTCGTCTTTTTATATTATTACTATTGCTACTGTGTTTATGTGCCTTGTTGATTAAGCGCGTCAGCGCGCCCCAATTGTGTTATTTATTGTTGTAGGTTAAGAGCTTCAGCGCGCGTCATTTGTATGAGATAACAAGTGTTTCTGCATTAATTTAGGAGCGCTACAGCCTCCACAGGGCGTGAGGCTCTCGCGGACCTGTTTTACGTGGAGCGGGAGTGGAGCCGGTTGAGGTGCCATCTTGGATGGCCGCAATCTTTACCTTCTAGTCCCTCGAGACTAGTTGCTGCCACGTGCATGCACATAAGGCTATGTGTGAATTTTTCCACGTCCGGGAGACTGGGAAGAGCGTTTGGCAGTGCGCTTCATCGCTGGTTACTTGCCTCAATCCCCAGGTGGTGCAAATCTTCTCCAAAGGCAGTTTTTTGGTGGCTCCTGACGCCCTGGTGCATCTGTGTGTGCCCAGGGTAGTAAAATCACATTGCTAGTTAATTGCCTCCTGGAATAGGCTCAATGGCTCACTATGATCCTTATGAGGCACATGACAAGACCCAGGACCTGGGTCCTTCATTTGAAGAGAGCCTTGTTGAGGCCCTTGACTCTAATGTTCAGTATTCAGTCAATAAAGCTTTGGCTAAAGCTTTAGGCCCTTTGACTCCTCACCTTAAGGGATTTGCGAGGCAGCAGGGCTGGCTGCCCCCACTACCGGCCTCAGAATCAGCTACACAGAATGCTAATCCTCCTGGTGGTAAATCTAAAGGGAAGTCCCAGGGGAAACTTTAGCACTCTGATGCCCTTGAACAATTTTCAGCTTCCGTCCTGGCGGACCATGGTTATAGTCATTCCTAGGCAAAAGCGTCTACCTCGGATGATGCTTTCAAACACCCAGATGCTTTGAGTTCTGATTTCTCTTCTCAGAACTCATCAGATAGCGACCAAGATGACGCCCCGGGCCCTAGTAAGAAAAGGCACCAGGATCGCGGATTGGATCCTGGTCCAAGTCCACCTTTGATCCTATGGAGATCCTTCACCCCAGGTCCTCCAACTGGGTTCCTTTACCAGAGGTTGTCTCTTATGTCTAATCCCATCTCCGACAGGGTTTTGACAAAGAAGTCAGAGTGAAGCTTCACTCTGAATGCCTATGCCCTGACCTAGCAGGGAAGGTTTCAGACACTCTGGAAGTGGACCCAACTATGGTTACCTTTATGATTCTATTAAGGACACGGAGGCAAGGATTATCCCACCCAAAGGAGATGTGTATCTACATCGTAAGGTATAAATATTACTTTTCAGGTTTTTAAAAAAAAAATCAAGTGTTTAATAAATCCCCTCCCGGGCATTTAAGTAGATGTTTCTTTTAGGGAATAGTTTTTATGGGTTTTTTCTTTTATTTACTTTTAGGAAATGATCAGAAGCAAACTTGAAGTTCGCTGGTTGATTGTCTGGGAGTTATTTTTCCTTTGAAATATGCGGATTGGAGTTACCGTTTCAGGATCTTTGAGAGAATCTGGATAGTCTGTTTTGGACTTGTGTTAAGGATGTTAAAATTTCGGGACTGTTCCTGCAAGTTCCTGGTTAAGACTTTGTTCGTTTTGTTGCAGAGAAAGAGGACGAGTGTTCATGCTATGGGGTTTTTTATATGTGAGATACTCTATGTTTGGTCATGTGATCAACATGTTTCTGGGAAATGTCGTTTTTTTTAAATAAAGGTTTTTTATTGGCTGCTGTTGAAAATAAAGCATAGAAAGAGAAGCATAATCCTCACCTCCGTGTCCTTAATAGAATTGAAAATTCTTGACGCAAAAGCTAGAAAACTTTTGATCCACCACGTTGGACTGTTCAGCCGCCTGACCAGAGGTGATTTTGGAGGCAGCTTTATGTTGGGTAGGTTAAGATAGAGGCACAAGCTTTATACAGCCGACATTCATGATCTGACAAACATAACATGTGCTATATCGCCGCTGGAGGTGATGGCGACTATGCTTTAAAGCCCTAGATACTCACCCTATGCATTCATGTACCCACTCCCAGTAAAATAAGGTATAATGTAGGGCACAGAAACACATGTTCAGTCATAAAGCGTACCTTTGGGTAGCTTAAAAGCTGATTTCATAGTCTGCACAAGAGGGGAGGGGCCCTACAATACGCACCCCAGACTGCATACAAAATAGTTGCCTGCTGAGCAATATTTGACAACCCAGTTACTAGGCTCTTCGATAACACCTGATGAGGACAGCTCATATGATTATTATGTGCCCCTATCACCCTAACTTTTATAGGATTCTACAGGGGGTGGTGAGGACAGGCAACTCAAGTCAGAAATCACACTAAAATCTTTTGAGGTACAAAACATTAAATATAATATGACAAAAGTAATACACATATGCATTTTTGGCTATATTAACATAAAGTCAACTCATTATTTGCAGGTGTAGAATCCGAAAAGGTAACAACATGACATCTTTCTGTTCATGAAATATCTATATGTGCTTTAAAATTAGGGGTGTGCGTAATTTGCATAATTTGCTTTCACATAATTAAGTAAAATTTGGGTGAAATCATGCATAATTACACAAAATGCAATTCTCGCATTTCACAAAATATTTTAGTGCAAAATGCACCCTGGGAGCAACAACCACTATCAAATGTTTTGTAATTATGCAAAGTGGCATAGTTTCACCTAAAATCATAAAGTGAAATTAGGCGAATTGCACCAGCACAACTTAAATTTCAACAGTGCCTAATTAAAATGAAAGAACAAAAAAGAAATAAAAACTGAAATAAAATGTTGCTTCGCTAATGCTTTTTGTGTGATTTGCAACTTCTTTGAATGGCTGTCAAGCAACCTTCTTCAACTTGTTCCCCACTGCGCGTTCTACTGTACCTCGAGCTTTGGTCCTCACACACAGACGCACAACTTATCCTAGATGCTCCTTCACTTTCATGAGCAGGGCCGGACTAGGAACCCAAAGCAGCCCTGGCAATTTTGAAGGACCAGCCCCCGGCCCGGAGGTGGGGGAGTCGGGGTGCAAGTCCGAAGCACTGCTGCTTTTGTTACTGGGTGCCGATATTGTACCACTGCTGCAAAACCGGCCCCCAATAAGACCGGCCCCCATCACTGCAAAACCGGCCGCACCCTTCCAGCCTCCTGGGAAAATGCCCGATGCCCGCTATAGCCAGTCTGGCCCTGTTCCTGTGCAGGGGTACTGATTCTACTCGAGCCTATTTGAATATTATGAGGTGCCTCTAATGCACTAAACATTTGGACCACATCCTTCACTCAGTATGTTATAGAATAGGATGGTGGTGGTCGAAGCTAGATTGTCTACAGACTGCACTTTACTTCCTTCACCTGATATCACGTGCTGCTGTTCTTTTCTCTGCCTTTTACTTTTATTGGTGAGAGCAGTTTGTCTTCATGGCATCAGACAGGGTGTCAATGCTTTTACTTATAGTGACTCCTTTCTTTATGGCATTTCGTCTTCCAACCAAGTTATTTCCAATTTCGAACATGGTTGACACCTGCTTTCACGGTACTGTCAGCATAGATCTTTCTAAATTCATAAAATCTGCTCTGGTGGGAATATCGCTGCCTGCTTCACGGCTCACAATGCTCTTCCTTTGGAACATCGTCCTCTTCCCAACATTATTTTCCATGTAAGTGGCTGACAACTGTGGAAATGGGATGTATAGGTATCTAATACAGCGCATGTCAATTTTAACTTGGGAGACAATTCTTTCTAGAGATAACCCTGGCTGACATGGCAGTAAGTTGCCTTATTTTATTTATTGGCTGCTGTTGAAAATAAAGCATAGAAAGAGAAGCATAATCCTCACCTCCGTGTACATTTAAAATTAACAATGAATACAGGTGAATACACCAACCTTTCCCATAATGCAATGTTACGGCTACACAGAAGATTGGAAACCCAGTAAACAAAATACATCAGTGGGTAATGTAAAACTTACATATATAATTAACACGTGCATGATGTTAAACTTATACTAAGCTGTAATCGGGGAAATAGTATAGACACTTATCTGCTGGTTGTGCTGTTGATGTGAACTAATGCCAAGTTGGAACTTGGCAGCCGCAATTTAAAGGCACACCTGGCTTTACTCTCCCTGTCCTTGTGGCATTGGATGTGGAAATGACATGTTCCTTTGAGTTCTGGCCACAACAATGTCTGCTCCGCCTCTGTGCAACTAGTTGTGGTGACTCCTGCAAAAGGAGAGGACTAGATGATTAGAAAATAGACCTTCCCTCTTTTATCCCACCCACCTCTACTACTAAGGAGATCGTATTGCATAAATAAGAGGTTATAATTTCCTCTGTCTAACCCATGCACCTCAAGGACAAAGTGTAATAAAACTTAGAAACAGCTCAGAAGGGGTGATCTCAGCCAACTTCCTACCAAATAGGTGTCATTTTCCATCAAAGTCACAGTCAGAACAACTCTGTGATAAGTGGGTTTTAAGTTAGTGTATGCAGAGGGGACAAATACATCAAAGGGTATGTATCTTAAACTGCCCTTTGCCTATTTACAGTAATTTTATGAACTGGAAAAACAAGGCATACAGGTTTGACAGGGGGCAGTACCTCACCACTGCTCATATAATGTGATTTATTTGGCTGTATTGTCGCCTTCCAATTGCAGAGTTTTAAAAGGTTCTCTTTCTCAACGCGTAATGTCACCTCAAGGTGGAAACTGATAAAACGTGATTACCTCTAGCAGACACTACAAAACCCGAGCCACGTTGCCTGGTTTGTGCGCAGTGAAATACTTTGACAGTCAATATTAGCTTAGTTACGTGTTCTCTGGAAACAGAGAGGAGCGCCTTTAACAAACTTCTTAGTGGCGGATTCCAGTAACTCAGAAATCAGGGGTAGCTGGATGTATGGCCAGAACGAAGTTTCCCAGGTCCAAGCGAGAGTGGCGTATCAACGCCAGGGTTTTGAATTGCATTCTGGTACTTGTAGTCCTGGTTTTATAACGGGATAAACAAGACTATGAGTACCGGAATGAAAAGAAAACAACAGGACCTACTCACATATGTACCTGGGAAACCTGAGTGCTATGCTATGGCAGTCAACGAAAATGAGGTCTCGGGGTCGGGTTCTAAAAGGGTGGTTAGCTGACCTCTTTGCAGAGTAACCTGAGCATTGTTTCTCTTGTGGGTCACGACTGACACTTCGCCATTTACCATGGGGTACCTTAAATCAATCATGCTTGCTTTGGATACCAGCACGATGTATACCGGTCCGTGTAGCTAATCCTTACAATGTCAATAGCAAAACTACCAAATTCAAGAATCAAAAGTGCTGTTTTCTATCAATCAAAGGCAGGCTGAACACGACCATCATGACATGGGGAGCCACTGGGAGTCGACAAACAACAAACAACCAAAGTATTACACAAAGGATGCTTGACAGACATTCCCTCCGTCAGCACAGAAACAAAACTGGCAAAGAAATCAGCAAAGGTGTGATATATTCCCAATCATGGAGCAAATTACCTGCACAAGTCAATGGGCAAAAATGATGTTGGCCCTACTAGACAGACATTTAATTGTGTAGGTGAATCGATTCGTCCCTTTTTCATTAGCACTAAACACAGCTAGTAATGCTCAAGGAGATCATCTAATGCCTGTTTTAGCCCTTCACAGGCACTTTCTGGTATTTGTGATACTGGCACTTGTAAAACCCAAACTTAGCTAAGGAGAAACAGAGCGCTGTACACTGAAGAAGGGTTAAAAGAAATGCTTCAAGACTGAGTATTCTGCAGATGAAGGGTATGGTTCAAGGTTATGTATAGGATGTGATAGTGGCTGGCCCTAACAGGTCAAGGAGTAGAGGGCCCCTTACTCTTGTCAGAGGAGGTGATCCTTAAGATGTATTTTCACGAGTGAGGAGATGAAGCGTGTGTGTGAAGCGGTGTCCTATAGCTTGTCTTCAATCTTTTCCTATTTAATGCTTCTTTATTACCAATCTAGCAATGTTGGGGTTTCTTGTGTTGGCTCCCTGAGATGGAACTTCATCTGATATGTATGGTGTTCACTGGATCATACTACTTTGTAAGAGATGGAACGGGCTTTAATGGTGATGTGGTCCTGCAGGAGCAGTAGGTGTACGTCCATCAGAGTGTGAATTGCGTGGTCATTTTTCTTTTCTTTAGTTCTTTGGTGCTTCGAGCAATGACATCAAGGATGCTCTTTGGGAAGTGGTGTGCAGTTGTAGACTCTGGTGAGTAGTTATTTTCCACCTTTTGTGCAAGAAAGATCCTTTTTTTTATGGTGTTTTGGTAGGGTGACTTATGCAGATATTTTTGGATAGTGCATATAAGAGACAGCTTTTACCAAGTTGCTAACTTTCTATTCAGTTTGGGTGTTGAAGGGGAGATCAATGACAAGGCCAAATCCATTTGAGTTTAAGTTGCAGACAGACACGTTTTGAATCCATCCAGCTTCATGTCCGAGAATTATTCCTAGAATGAGTGGGAACACAATTTGTTAGTGGTGTGGTACACACTGGTATGGGGAGATCAAAGCATGCCTATGATGCCAACCCGCCACCCCCTAAAAAAAAACGTATTGCATAAAATGACAAAATACTCTGAAACTATATTTACATAGAGTGTATTAGTCAATAGATATTATAACTATAACATATCATTTGTGTAATATGCCCATCAATCAATAGATGTTCTACACAATCTATTGATTGTGTAGGATCAATTCAAGTTGCAGAATAAAATTTGTTATTAATTTTTCCTGTCACCCTATCCTAGAACACTCATAGCACAGTTTAGTTTTATGAAGGAGCAGGAGCAGCTCGCAGCAAGGTAAAAGGGCAGTGAGGCGTGAGGGGGACAGGGGAAATTAAAATAAAATTAGAAATTGAAAAAAAAAAAAATCACTTACCTCATCCGCCAATGCGCCCCTCCTCTGTCCCGCGTCGACTGTGGGCACAGGCTCCCAGCATCAGGATTGGCAGGGAGCGCCCGGCCAGGGTGCTCCCAGGCAAACTGGGAGCCTGTGCAGGCTCTCTCCAGCCCAGCAACGTGTGTTTGGCCGGCCCGAGACGGCCGGCCAAAAAACACATACGCTCAGCACTCCCCTCACTGTCCGTCACCGTAGTGGCCCCGCCCTTTTACCAAACAACCATGATAAACACAGTTTATTATCATTGTTTGTTAAAGGTTTTGCAGCTGTCGCTGCAGGTGGGGTGGGGTGACGCTCCTCCACCCTCATGGAAGAGCTGCCCCTGTGTAGGAGGTGTGGTGTAATGTAGCTGCTGGTTAGTATATTACAGTGTATTACAAGACAATGAGAAATACTTCTTACCAGATTGCAAGTAAATGTAAACTTCCCAGCTATCTGTGGGTCATGAACAGTGTCCTAAGTCGAAGCATACTAATGAGTTATCTAATTTCAACACATACCTGCCGATATGGGGTCGGCTGATATCTGGTTTACATGAGAGAATGCTTTAAATTGTAGCATTTTGGAAGTTATTATAGGTTTAATCTGGACAGATCTCTGTGTTTTTTCCTAGTCGGAATTATACAGTGAGAAAGCCGTCCTCCAGTTAAAGATCACACAAAGCATCTGCCTCCTTAAAGTATTCTGGAGGCTACTGTTCACTCCAGGGATCTGTAGGTGTCCATTTGAGTGATTTGGAGGTGTTTAGAGAAGTAGTATGCTGTTTTCTGAATGCCACGCATATTGACAGGATGTTGATCAGCGCTTCATGTGTGTTTGTATCTAGGACTAAGATCTAAGGGCCTGATTTAGAATTTGGAGGAGGGGTTACTCATTGACATCATTTAGGGTTTGCCAGGGGCTGAAGGTGCGAACCCCAGCTTGCCCCTTGCAACCACTCGCACTACCTTCGCGACCCCTGCCCTCAGAGGTTGCAAAATCAGTGCCAGGAACACAGGGGCAGCTATGGGGTTGTTTGTGTGTCCACTTCTTTGTTTTCAATCTGTTTTTTTATTACATTAATAGTGAACAATAATATATTATTCACTATTAGTGTAACAAAAAATGGAGTAAAGTTAGCTGGAATATGAACCTGCTTCATAGCTGGGGTGAGTAAAAAATACACATTTAAATGTATGTTGTGACCATGCTTGTGGGTGAGAGTGTGCTTATGTTAAAAAGTGTGTGTGTGTGTGTATGTAAGCATGTGTGTGTGATTGAAAGTAAAGATGAAATGGTGTGTGATGTCACTTCCGCTACCCCTGGCTTTTTAGTGGATTGAAGTCCATGGGGTTACTCCATCACAAAAGTCACAGATATCCCGACCTCTGTATTATGCTCTCCACAAGCCATTATGAGATCGTAATATGGCGGACAGGATATTTGTCATGTTTGTAAAGGAGTAACTCCGTTCGCCAAATACTAAGTAAGGCCCTACGTTTAAGAATGAGAACTAGCAAAGCCAAGGATGCGGTGTGCTTTACTGTCATCAAGGACAGGGGCATAGTACATGACTTGGATGAATCACTGTCATGGTATTGCAACAACTTCTGAAATCAGTCTGCTGCCATGAAGGAGTTGGTTGTGGTTGTTTTTTTCTTGCAGTTGTTTTGTCACTGATTTCTCTATTATGTTCCTGAATGATGAATTGTAGATGTGGGATGGGAAAATAGTTGGCAAGATTGTAATTGGCAAGATTCAAAGGAGTCTTGTTTTCCCTTTTCCAGTAGTGAGGATGTGTTCTGTTTTGAGTCGACTGGGCATAATGTCTTGAGTGAGGGAGGCACTGGCTCGGGGGGAATACCGACAGTGCTCCTAGATGAGGAGTTTCCTGATATGCAAAAAAATAGCTTTTACATAGTGGAAGGCTTTGAGGTTGGTGAGAATGTCCCCAAGGTTTGTGATTGAGAGTGTTTAGAAGAAGCTCAGGCTGGGTAGGTTGCATGGTGACATGCAGAAGTGACAGTGACATGCCTGGTATAGTTTATATAGTGCATTTTCTTGTCAATGTTTTTGGTGACCAAATAGTTGATGGCATTGAATTAGATGCTTCAGTGAAGTACAGGGTGCAATAAATAGTGAGATATTGGTGGACTCTCTTTAAGGTGAAATGTGATGTGCTTTTTAATTACGGTTTATGGGTTCTTGGATGGTGCGTGCACAAGTGGCCTTTTGGAAGAATGGAGACTTCTTTCACTTGTGCAGGAAGTTGATGTGCTGTAGCTTTTGGGGAGTAGTATATGAGGATTTTTCTGCAAAATAGGTGACCTCTGCTTGTGTGTGGTTATGCAGTGTGCTGTGTCTGTGGTATGAAGTACTACAAAGCCAGCATTGATGAGCAAGTGGGGAAGTGTCTGTTCACCAGGTGGGAAACAGATGGTGACAGATAGTAATGTAGTTGTGGATGGTTGGAGGTGCATGTATACTGCATTTGGGTGGAATGTTCATGTGTGTCATGGTGGGAAAATGCATTGTAGCATGTTATGTTGTTACGTTCCATGGATTTGTTAAGCGTGGCTAATAACCAGTGAGTGTATCCAGGCACTAAGCAGGAGTATAGGCCTTATGGAATGCCTAGTCGAACAGCCAGGTCTTTAGCTTCCTCCGAAAGTCGAAAAGAGAAGGGAGCGTCCTTCTGTGCTGCAGGAGGTCACTCCTGGACTTAGCAGAAGTGTAGGAGAAGACCATCCACTGGTAAAGCACCAGAAAAACGAAAGTACTGTGCCAAGTATGAGAGCATCAGTCTGGCTCCTGTCAGCCTTTAAGTGGAACAAACAAGAAGGGTGTTAGCGGTCGGTGGTGACATGAAGCTCGAGAAGCCAACAAAGTGTGTGCATATGAGGTACCAGAAATGCCACAGTTGCCTTGGAAACTGGCAAATCTTTTAATCTTAGCATACTTATCAAAGTTTTCTGAAAATTCAGCATTCATCGGTCAGGTTGTGCTGCTAGAGACGTTGGCACTACTTCTTGTAAACGACCCCCTTGTTGACGGCTCTAGTCAGCTTCAGATACGTATATTTCTCGCCCTTTCAGACCCTTTTTGCATGTGCGAGTGGAGGTCGTTTGTCCTGGTGCACTGCCCATCACATACTTTTTCGCGAGACTGGCTGAGCAAAGCTGTGCGTGGTACAGTAATCTTCCAGATTAGGGAAGAAAATGCAGAAAGTTTCCCATGTCCATGACTAAGTAGCACATTCAGCCACTGATGGACTTGAGTTTTGAATTTACTTGTAAACTCGATTGTGTAAGGGGAAAAACGAACTGCAAGTATAAAATACTGGAGAACATCCTGAACTCAGAGAGATGCTAATGAACGAAGCTGGAAATATCCAGCGCTCAGAAGCTAGTGTGGACTTTGCCACCGAAATCATACCTAAAACCTTCTTTCCCAGACGGTGTGATCTTGGCTCCCAAATTGCATTTCGGCACCTAATGTATTTTTCCTTTACAAGTTTTTTAACGGAAACGCAGCTGGCTGCTCTGGCAGTTACGCCACATGCTAAAATGAAACACGCATAGAAATATATTAAATGTCACGTCACTACTAAGCCAAATAACCTGTAGGATTTAGATTGCATTGTGCCTAGAGGAGAGTTTGCAATGCAGCGCTATAAACGTCTGTTCACTTTCTCGTGTGTCAACCTAATGTATGGCGAGAGAGGGAGGAGGCTTAACTGAAGATAGGGCTGAAATTAATCGTTTACATTGAGAGTGCAGCGATGACACACTTCGAAGTGTGTAAACTAAACAGGGTTTCGCTAAAGGCTGCGTGTACCAAAGAGACAACAAAAGGATGAATTGTTCACTAGCGTCGGCGAGCAGCACTCGGAGCTCTGATCTGACAGCCCGCATCTTCCCCTCCACGTGACTCCCTTAGTGCGGGGAGGAGCTATCCTGGCATCGGACCTGTTACCAGGGACGCCCGAGCCAAGGAGAAGACCGGAGTGTGTTCATTGGCTGGATTAAATAATGGTTAATTTGCATACTGTCACGGGCTTGGTTGACGGCGCCTCCTCTCATTGGCTGGCGCTGGGGGTAAGGCTGTGGGGTGATCCCGAGTGCTTTATTAATAACTGCAGACGCTGCGTGCGAACGCAGCTGGTGCTGCTCGGCCAGCTCGAGGAGTGCGCGTGCGCCCAGTGGTGCATTCCAGGCGGAGGAAAGTGTAGCTTCACTTGTCCCCACTAGGTGCTACAGCTGTGCTCAAAAGATTTTACTGATTAGTCAGCTGTCATTTCAGCCATGGGCGTAGGAATCGTGAGGGGGCAGGGTGGATAATTCCGAACATGTCGCTCTGTAGCTATGGGGGAGAGCGGAAGACCTCTTTGTTGCGGTGAAAATCATTCTCTGTGTCATGAGAGACCCAACATGGTAAGGGAAGGCATTTGCGACAAAGAATGACCATAATTAGCAAAAGAAGGACTGGTCTCTGAGTCCCTGAGGAGTTGTCTCCTTAGGTTACAGTTCTTCAAAGAGACACTTGCGGAGTGCAGCATGGCCCCTGTAAGGCTTGCTCTGCCACTGGTTTACTTTTATATCTGTGAAACAAACAGAAAAGTACATGTTTAAATCTTTTGACTACAGACATGTAATTTTTGTGTTTTAAGTTAGTTTGATTCAAAGTGAGATATGTTTTTTTTTTTTTTTTAACTCTGCAGTCTACCACTAATTGAATAACAATACTTGAATAAGTGAACACAAAGCACTGACCTCTGGCGCTAAATGGAAGTGAGAAGGATGTAACTCTACATTAGCTGAACTGCGCAAATGCACCCCTGCATTCAAATCATCCTGGCTTCCCCACTTGACCAAATTGTGTGCTCCAAGGCTCATTGCTTTACTTTGCTATACATCATTTTGCTTAAACATACAATTTTTGAGCACATGCAAGTAATTAATTATAGGATCCGCACTTTACACAAACCTCACTTTTATGTGGATAAAATAATCTTTACGTTTAATAACAACATAGTTATATAAACGTATAACATGACAAAACAACACATTGTGGGTAGCTAGTGGCCATATCGTGGGTACATGGTAGTATTTTTGCATGCTTCATGTTTAAAAAATATTACTTTAAATAAATGTCCCTCTGTTTAGTGAAATAATAATATGTACTTAATTAAGCCAACATGAAATGTTGCAATTTACATGTTTGCATTTTAAAGTGTATCATATTTTTTCATCCCTATTTTGGACCTTGGAATTATTATTTTTTCTTGCTACATCTTCCGTGTTAAAATGTTGGGGATGTGTGCAAAGATTATCCTTGAGCAAAGATCTCACATCACACACCAGCCCAGCTCATAAAATGTGCCAGTTCAAACATGCTGGCCTCAAAATCTCTAGTAACACACATAAAACACGCAGCAGACTTAAACAATTGTTTCCCTATTGGTGCCCTAAAATAGCTTTCACTTCACCAAAATATTTAACACTCATGACACTATAATGCTGCCTGTTTCTTTCTATAACATTCCAGTGCACTGCCTTTTGAAATTGGCCATAAAACTCAGACAGCCCCTTCAGAAACTTGCAAAAGTGTCTCTGACACTGTCCATATTATGCGTGCAAAGTGACCCCATGGCATACGTGAGACTGGCACGTTTTCATGGCTTGTTGGTCAACAATGCTCAGCATTTTGGGGTTTGTAGTTCTGTGTTTTTTCAGTCTAGGACCACAAGTCCCATCATGCAAAGCAATGGTGACTAAAGAAACAGTGCTAGCGGATGGTGTCACGCATGGTATAAGATCACCTGCCACCTATGCTTATTTGGGGCGTGAATCTCTGCGAAATGGCATACAATACATAAATACCCACAACAGTACTCTGCCAAGCAACATGCTATGGCGATTAAAAACATATATGTTAAACTCCCCGTCGTGGAGGGCATTGGATAAATGTAATGCAGACCAGGTTTGAGTATGCACATGTTCACTGGAAAATGGCAGAACCTCTCAAAAACAATTAGGATAGGCAAAAGCATCCAGGGGTGAAAAACGTTACACACAATCAAAAGCAGTACTCTATCGGAGCCCATCTAAAACTATTTTCTAAAATGGTTGTAGAATGTTCCACTCCTTCACCAACAACCTGACACAGGAAAGCTACACCAGCTAACACCAACCCACCTCACATCGCCTGCTCACCACAAAGCCAGATTGCTGCGTTGATAAATGAACTGATGGCGGAAGTCCCATCCAGCACCCTCAAATAACTACAAGAAATAGACATTCCACCCATCCCAAAGAGTAGAAAAGCCTCGGCAAGACCTCTTCTCCTAAAAAGCTACTTCAAGCCAAAAATAATCACTTTACACGACCACTCCTTACCTTTTCTCTTGCTCCCCATGATCATTAATTCCTCTCAAACAGAGGGGAAAGCAGATGAGTGGAGTAGCTCTTCCCTCTAGTTGATGGTTTACTCACACGTCAGTGCACTGCAGTGATTGCTCTCTCTGTGAGCTCAGGCTCTGACCACACTGGTTGCTCCACACAAGGCAGAACACGGGTGAACTGCAGTGCCAGATAGAGCAGCTACAAAGCACACTACTCCACCCGGTCCTAACTTCCTCAGTCACGTATGAGGACAAAGGGGCTAGAGCTCTTAGATAAGATGGCCATGCAAGGATTAAGGTGGATGCAGCTACCCTGGTGTAGAAAAACAATACCACTATAGCGTGGAATGCCAGCACACCATGACCTACATGCCAAAGGTGTGCTGATGGCAGCATGGCACTCTGGAATGTGGTATCTGTGCAACTCTGATATATGATATATTATATGATATACTCACCCAGTATAAAATTGAACCACACCCTTGTTACTTGATGGCAGCACAACTGCCATATGATGATAGACCCCTGGATTAGGATTGCAGCAAATCAATGATTTTCAATTGAGGCATCTCATAGGATGGTAGCACAGTGTTGGTAAATTAGAGGATGTACACCTACTATATGATGAAAACCCTAATCAGCATATAGTTCATGGCTAAAGTACCCTTTTTGGCTTCTTTAATGAAATGTTATAGTTTGCTTGGTACTTTTACACTTATTTAACATTATTCTCCATATTAATGATGCCCCTTAAGTCAAGGCTCTGTAATGACATGTGTTGTCATGTCATATGGTGAAATGTTAAATGGTATTACTTCCTGGCGATTTACTGGGGAATCAAAGGTTGAAGATTTAATTTCTGCTAACATTATGCTTTTGGCCTAAGAGTCATCCCTTGCCAACTCCGATTTAACACAACAATATTCTCCTTGCTCCCTTATCGAAAGATATGTATGTTGCATGGCCAGTGTATTCTACCGTTTTTTGGTGGTACAACTTGTTACATGGTTGCAAAGGGTTAATAGCACTTAGGCCCAATTTGCAGGTGGTCTGGTTAATTCCAGCATATACAATAACCCCTTGTAGTGCAACTTTCATTATTATTAATTGTGCTGAAAGCTTCACAACCCCCACCAACTTTTCTGAGGCAGGTTTCTGCAACTGAGACATGTCAAAATGTATTGATGTATTGGAATATATCAGGTGCGACAAATATGGCACCTGCCACCTAGCCAACCGCAATAGGCAGTGCTTAATTGATAAAAAAAAAATTGCCCAAAGCTCTCCTCTGAAACACGCAGCTGCTGCAATTAAATGTTTGAGTGAGGCAGCGTAACCCTAAAGTCATCTTGGGCCTCTATTATCAATTTACAGCCACGCCCTGCCCCTTCAGCTCACTTTAGCAGCTTTCTGCTTTCTCCCTTTGTGGTGCTTTTTTGTGTTTCTCTTCCTCGTCGTTCCCATATGCGTCTTTTGCTCGCAGTAAATGCGTGAGGCAGAAAAATAGATGCTGGTGCCCCACACCGTAAACCACCAGCTCAAATTAAACACTGGCAATTGGGGTTCTAATGGTATCAAGACTGAGGCTTGTGTGGGTTAATTCTGAGTTTAATATTTTTGTGGTACATATTGAATGCTTGTGCTGACATTTAAGATATTGGAGATATAAAATAGTTTGTCAATGCACATTCCAGGAGGCAAGTTTTTGAAAGAAATTATGGCAGCATTTATGTATTTTATAAAATACCTTTCAGCTGTCTATTTATCACTTCACAATGGTTCCAAAACCCATGAATTCAACATGCTTGCTGATGATGATATTGTTAACTGGTGTTGTGCTGAGCGAACCAATAGCTTGCCCAACCTCCTTTTGGGGGACAGTTGAGGGCACCCCATATTCTTGCACCAATAACAGACTTAACCGCCTTTTCCCTGTAACTGATGGATCAATGCAAAGTGTAACCGTGCCAAATGAGAAACTAGACCTTTCCATGATAATTCCCAGCTCACAACATATTGGGGAAATTCACTGAGAACATTGGCAGGTAATTTGATGCAGACACTGGATAGAGCGAGGCTAGACCCACACTGCTGATGTGCGACAAAACAGCCCAGTAGCAGCCATCACTCCCAGCCTCATGTTTCTGTCCTGGTATTTGCTGCTCCCTAGGTGGAACAATGGTGGGCATTAAGGTGACACGGTTTTTTGCATGGGGGTGGGGGGCTCGAGAGCCATGCAGTTTTCTCCTCACTTGTTTACCTGTGCAGTGAGTGATTGGTGGTTACAGCACCATACAAACTGCAAATATAAATTTATTAAGCTGACTTGCTACGGGGGGGAAATGTTTCAGGGTGAATGTGGTTGAAATGGTTTTGAGGGAGAATTGTTTCTGCTGCTGTATTTTTTTTTATTTGGGGGGTGGTTTCAGGGTGAATGTGGTTGGAATGGTTTTTGAAGAGGAATTGTTTTTGCTGCAGTTTCTAAGTTTCACTGCTACTTTACTGATAATATTAATTGACGGAGTTGCTACAACATACAGCGAGTTACTGCTGATGCATGTGCCTTTAGTTTGCTAGATGTTTCCTTGGTTTGCTTTGCATTGTGTCCAGGGGAGTGCTTTGTTTAAATATATGTTATTGTTTGTAGTTTCTCGGTTGTAACCTGGGTGAGTGATCTGAAAACAAAACTGTGCAGAACAGTGCCAGGCTTTCTGATGAAGTGACACGTATCTGGGCATTGCCAGTGCCGTTCCTTTTTTGGGGAATCTGTCATTTTTTAAAATTACGTATTTAAGTGATATATTATTATTGTAGCCACCGGCAGGTGTTTCAAGGCAGTAAGGGGAGATATAAAGTGGAGGTGGGGTGGTGAGAAGAATGGAAGGAACCTTGAGAGTCGAAGGTCAGACCCAAAGAGAGAGCATGGGCGGGAGGGTTATGAGGTGAAGATGGGATGCCTTGTAAAGTCATACTGGGAACTCATTAAGAAGAAACATTTTATTTAAAAGGAGTTTCTCTTCAAAAAAGGAAAAGATGGCCCAAGAACAGGGAGTGCAGGAGCTACCCATTCCCCCCATTGTATCCCTCGTCCCCCTCCTTAAAGTACATCTCCAGACCTCGCTCCATAAACAATAGGGACATTGTTCTCTGTGGAAAACATGCACTTGTGAATGACAAAGGAGTGAGGGAGATTCTTAGCAAATCATTTTAAGGCAATGTCTCCCTATGGTGTTGAAAAAAAGTCCCAGTACCCTCTATTTCAAAGGCTGCTAGGTTCCTCATTATTCTGACCTAGCTTTGCACAAGTGCCATGAAGGCTTCTAGGCCCATCAGGGCTGGAGACAGCCATTTGGACAGCATTCAGACACCTATTCAGTGATGCCCAAGAAGATAACTCATCTATTTCCTATTAGTTTGCCCAACAGCCTGAGATACCTGAGGGTCCCAGAACCATACAAGAGAACTTACTTCATCTGCCTATATATCTCACAAGGTCTAGTTCTGAAAATAACTTGAGTTTACACCACTGATTATAGTTTTCCATCTCATTTTAGCATATGCTATCCACTTTGTTAATTTGCCAGCAGACCATTAGCGGTCTCAGCCCGAGAATTGATAAACTTACTCTAACCTAGTTGGCCTTCTTTTGTACGATCTTCCTGTGCGCGATACACACTAGTTGCAAGAGCTTTTTTGTATATTTTCCGGTGGTTTGCTGAAATTCGTTCCACCCAAGGTACCCCCCTCTTAAGGCTGGGCCTTGCTGTTTCCAGTGTTTTTTTTCTGGCTGGGTATGTTGAGCATTGTTCAAATCAAATGCTGCAACTTTGTGTGAGCGAGTGGAACGGGGAGTACTTTCCTTCCGCCCATTGTGCAGAGAACTACAGTTTCGGAAATGATTGCAGGACGCAGCTGTCTTTTTGAGTGTGCAAAATAAATAAATGTATGATGCTCCTGCCAGCGCAGGGCAGTTCTTATCTATTCTGGAAAACCGATTGTATTGAAACAGTTGCACAACACAGTGACTCATTATTTGAAGATATGTAAGGTGCGGCAACACTTTATTTGGAAATCTTTAGGTTTCTTAGGCCAGATTTAAACAGTGATCTAGTTCGCTGTTTTATTCTGGATATGTATGTTCAATTGCATGTTAACCATGCAAGGCTTGTCAGCTGAGTTTTTGCGTAAAAGACTAATAACACTCCTCGTGTAAGGGGAACACTTCCAACAGGCTGAAATCTACATAGCGCTTATAACCTACTTTATACAAAGTTATACACCCGTGTATAAATATATTCAGTGCGAAACTATGTATAGTGACGTCTCCGTTTCACGGATCCGTCCAAGAAGACTCTACGCTGTGGTATCACTTTGCCCAGCGAACACGGACATCAGCCTCAAGTGGTACTGATAATACGTTTCTGAAGCCGCCAACCAGACAGTGATGTCATGAACTTGTGAGGGCACGTGTGATGTCATGGATAGTGTATTCCTTTCCACACAGGAATAGCTTTGAGAAGAATTAATTACTTCATCGAACTTACTTTAAGGTATTACTTGTGAGCATTGGTTGTTTTATTGAGAAAGTTTAGATGGACCAACTCCCTGAGCGTGGGCTGCAGCTGCAAGCTATGTAGGTCAGAGTTTGACAAACCGGCCAATTAGAAGGGCAAACGACAGTGTGTTTTTTTGTTTTTTTTCGGGAGCAGTCGATCAATTTGGACCATGACGGTAAGCAATTCTCTTCTTACCTGTTGACCAATAAATCAGTGCCTCAAACTTGGAGTGAGTTCTCTCATTAGAAAATGTGCTAAAATGAGTGAGTGCTTAATACAGTGTCACTTGCAATAGCGTAACCTAGTAGTGTATACTATCACATGGCGATACAGCAATCCTCAATATGGTATGATAATATTCAGTTGCATGATTCTATTCCAGTGCATGTTATCACAACATTTAGTGGTGCACTGAGTTACATAAAGGTACAAACGCTCACACTAGAATATAACCGTGTATGCTGTCACACTGTGGCAGTGGTACACATCATACTGTGGTGCAGCAGCGCATTATACAATAGTGAAGCAGTCACACTATAGATATTTCCGTACATATTTTCACAATGCGTTAAGCAGTGCATTGTGTCGCCCTGCGTTATAGAAGCACCTGAGGTTAAATAATACTGCAGGGTTTTACTCAATGTTAGAGTCCATACTGACTGACTTGTACTATTGCACAGTCATGCTGTAGTACCATAGTGGCATACTTTCAATTGCAGTGTAGTGTGCATAGGGACACCATCAGTGCTTTAAATGGACAGGTGCTATCCGGTACTGAGTACCCGTACTTCTTCAATTTGAAGGTGGGAGTACCGGCACTTCTCAGTACTATGGCGATGCATTACACTGGATGAGTACCGGCACTTCTAAGGAGCAAACATGTACTCTACATAGAGGGTACCTGCCCTTCTTTATTTCCATTGAAAGCACTGGACACCATTAGAGTGAAGCATTTTCGCACTGCATTTTAGCACAGCGAGATAAGTATGGCCGCTTACACTATCCTCGCTAGCTCAGATGCCCTATATAGCATATAATGGGGACTGCGCGAGCACATTTTTAGCCGCGGTGACAGCAGAAGCTGCCTCCCTCACAGTCAGGGTTTCCACGGCAAGCTGTTTCCTGCCTGGTGATGGGTCTTTGTGGGGGAGGTGCATGATGTAAGGAGCCCCTCCCACGGCGGCCCTGCTCACTGGACCGCCGCGCTGAGGCGAGGGGAGGAGCCGGGCGGGGCAGCCGGTGTTACTCGCGGTCATTGCAGCCTGCCTGCACTGCTCCTCTGCAGCAAGGGGCTGGCGCTGGAAGGGAGGGGGCCGTCGCACTGTCTCCTGAATGCTGCATATATATACTCCACCTGACTGAAAGCGGTTGAGCCGGCCGGTCTTGAGCTAAAAGAGCCACTTAAGAAAGGGCCTGGTTTTAATATCCGGACACACCGCCCTCGTCCATCCTGCCTGTTCCAGGCCACCACGCCGGGGAAGGTGAGACTGCAGTGCGAGGAAGCCTTAGTCACCGGAAGACTGGGTGGTGCGGCTGTTGAGGAGGTGCAGTACCCCGGCGACCCTCAGAGCTCCCCGAGGAAGTAGCTGTGTTTATCAGTACAACCTGCTTCTTCCTGCAAGGTCTCCCGAGGGCATCCGACAGGCAACGGAGCAGCCACACAAGGCGTCTTGTGAGTTGATTGGCGGTTCCGGGCCTCCAGGCGCTGTATTGTTCAGAGGACCGGCGTGCTGTCTTTACCACAGGCGCAGGCGAAGGACAGACTGGGCATCTCAATATCAGCATTACCAGAGACCTGCGAAGCAGCAGCCTGGAAAGCATCTCTGACTCTAACCTCCTAGACACACAAAGGATTGGGGGGGCAGGGCCGGCACGCGACAGAGCCCGGCACGGAAGCAGCACCCTTAAAGAACCCCCGCAAACATGATGCAAATTTCGGACTCGTACAACCAGAAGCACTCCCTGTTCAACGCCATGAACCGGTTCATCGGCGCCGTGAATAACATGGACCAGACGGTGATGGTGCCCAGCCTGCTGCGGGACGTGCCCCTGGACAGCGAGGAGGAGGACGGCGGCAAAGACACCGTGCAGCATCACCACACGGCAGCCCGCTACTTCACCGCCCCGCGCCGGGACATGCACAGCTACTACGTGCTCCTCAAGTCCATCCGCAACGACATCGAGTGGGGGGTGTTGCAGGGCGAGGACCGGCTCAAAAAGGACAAGCTGGCCGTCAACGGCCCCGGGGTGGAGGGCGGGCGGCCTGAGGACCAGCCGGAGGCAGAGGAAGAGGAGGACCTCCAGCAGCAGTTCCACTTCCACCTCTGCGGCCTGCACACCGTGTTGGCCAAGCTCACACGCAAGGCCCACGTCCTCACCAACCGCTACAAAGAGGAGATCGGGGGCTTCGCCAGCTGGGCACACTGAGGTCCCATTCCCCACCTCCATCACAGCAAAGACTGAGAGAACTGCCCCCCCGACTTATTTTATTTTTTGTTATAAATATATATATATATTTTGGGGACGTTACTGTTTTGTACTGATTTTTTTTTTTCTTTTCTTTTTTGTATTTTCTTTAGGGTGGATGGCAGAGTGAATGGTGACTGGAGAATGAACGCTGTACTTGTTAAATAAAGAAAGGTGGCATTTATTAACTCGTGGAGCTGACGTGGCAAAAATAATAGCCCTTGCTTGTTTATGCATAGAAATGACCAGAACTTAAGTGGGCATTATGTGTGAGGCACTAATTGTTCTAAATTTAAACGGGCATCCTTTAACCTTTTGACCCCCCCCCCCCCCCCCGGAAGATACTTCAAGTACACGAAGGGCTCGAAAACATCCCAGTGTGGTTTATACTTAAAGTTTGGGGGTACGGACTGGTTTTAGGTATCTATTGGCATTTTGTATACATTTACCCCTTAGAAATCCCTGCACGCTCTCGCGTATCTTGTTTGAGTTAACCTTTCTCTATGACCTTTAATGAAGTTTCACCCGCGTGATCACAATTAGCCAGATAACACGTTTACTGGGGGTGCAAATGATTAATCTCCCTTAATTTGAAGCCAGTTGGCCTCGTTATATCGTATTCCAGCCCGTGCAGTTTGATGCTCCGACTACACCCAGCCTGTTTCTGCCGCAGTAAGGCTCACCGCTTTGTGTGTGCCGATTGTAGGGGGGGTCCCTGGAACATGCAACCACAATTTCATTTTAATTTGTAACTTTCTTGGCGGAGGCAATGCCTCTTGCAGCGCCGCCCGTTGTGTGCACTGGGAAGTACAATATTAGGGAATATAAAATACAGTCAGGGAAGGCTTGGGCGTGGTGGCAACAGCAATGCGAGTGAATATTGCATCACTTTTCCTGTTTTGCACTAATTTTGTAACGAACCGTATGGGTCACAGCGCTCTGACCACCCCACTCCGCTTGCATGCCCAGGCTGCGATTTATTTTGTGGCTGAAGGGCTCACAGATGTATTTTTATTCGGTACTAGTTTTTTTCCAAAGATGAAAACACTTCTGTATATAAGGCTGTGCTGATACGTTTTCTGTCATCGAGAAGTAAATGCGGCGTGGACTACTGTGTGGGAGGCTGCATTGAATGAAGCCTGTGACCATACTGATGTTGCAGTAAATATTTGAATGTATTTCTCTTTAAGGGACCATCCGAGAGTTCTACTGGGTTTGGTCTAGAAAAATGACGATGGTCCTTTCTGAAAACGCACATTTTAAGGTTGTTTTTTTTTATTAATAAAAACTTTTTTAATTCAATTTTTATGCATTTTTTGTGTGAAAATTTGGTGTATTAAGTGTAATTCGAGATTGTTTTTGCCTGTTAGGTGCTTTTTACCTCCATCACATAATAATACCGCAGTTTTTTTTTAATTTAGTGAAATTTAACTCCAGGTTAACCGAGTTTGTGCAAGATTATAGTGAAATGTGTGTGCTTCCGAAGAACAGACCTCAATGTGTTAATTTAATGTGGCGGATTGCAACTCAGCAAGTACGCGGGCTAAGCGGTGGCATGAATGCATCACGGTCGAGAAGAAGCTTACCGTAAACTACCCAGTGAGTCATCAAGTGTCTTGAGCGTGACTCACTAATAAAGTATGCGGTAATGTAGCTCAGTGGGTTAATATTTCATATAAATTCTGTCTGAAGGACGATATCCGAGTCCAAATCTGTGTAAGGTAAGGAAGCAGCGAAGTTTGCGCTGCTAAGTGTTTGCGTAACCAGGATAGTGGATATTCCATCCCTAGAAAGGATATTCATGGGGCTAATGCACCTGCTATTATACATATTGACTTCTCATGCTATTCCCGGTTCCCGTTATCAAAGCGCGTGCAAAAATGTGATGCGAAAATCTCTGTAAATTGGGTTGGTTTATATCCTTGCAAAGCAGCTCAGGAGGTCGATGCGCCTGTTGCAGCGATTATGACCCCGTATTTATTCTTTTTAGCGCCGCATTTGCGTCAAAGTTTGCGCCCTTTTGCATCAAAATATGGCGCAAATGCGGCGCTAAAAAAGTATAAATACGGGCCTATATTTTTACGGGTAGGTGAAAAGTCTCAGCGCCATAAAAAAACAAAGTTGAGCATGGGGTGTCTGCTGTGACCATCTGTACTCAATTTTCATATGAGACTTGATTTCAATGCACGTTCACTTTTAGCATTTTAAGGGCAATGCAATACAAGGTAATCAATGGGGAAAGAGTGGTTAACCGAGCAGCAGTGAAGTGGTTTGTCTGTCTAGAACTCCTGTAATTGTCATCGGTCATGGGTATACTGATATTAAACGTTTAGATGCTGTGCTACAAACTGGATTGACTTTTCTAATTCAAATAGTTTAGTTAAATAGATTTAGCCTCTCGTTGAAAGTGTAATGGGTTCTTTAAGACTCGAGAGAAGAAGCGCTGTATAAAGCTCACTGTTATCAGGTTTATATGTAAGAGGTCACCCTGGCGTACAAACCTGTACCCCGCAGCCTATATACAGCCCCCCTCCCCCACACCCCAGGCAGGTTCACAACCCACCGAGCTCTCTTCCCCTTTTTTGAGTTTCGAACCGCGGTAGTGCTATTCAGAATTTCACTTTCCGAAATCGATAACCTACTTATGTTGGGTTGTGTTATCTATCACCTGTGTTGGACTGGCACAGGGCACCAAAATAAAAGTGACCCCCAGTAGCAAAGTTAATAGAAAACAAGTGTTAATATCAGGAAAATATTGTAGAAAGCGGCACACAGTTGCTAACAAAAAAACTGGCCCACACACTGATGTGGCAGACCAGCCCATCGGGCACTGCTTGGTTGCCCTATAGACCAGCCCGACCCTGTTTTTATTTTAACACCTACTAGTGCAGTATTCGAATTCCATGTAGTAAAAACAAAATTTGTACATTGAGGCTAAAGTTGAATGGGTTTTCTTAAAAGAAGGGTCCCCTGTCCAGGCAGTAAAAAACGTTTTTACTCTGTTGCCCCACCTTGTCTTTTCGTTTGAAACAATGCGACATAGCAGCATGCATCGGGCTCCCAGTAGAGCATCGACTCGTTGACTCCTCCCCTATAAGCTCTCCATCCACCTTTACCCCTATAGGTCATGAACCTTTTGTCACCTAGGGCACCATCGTAGCTCTTAGATTCTCATTGGGCCCAGCTCATCGGGAAGATGACTAGGTATAATGCCGCTGGGTAATTGGAAGGCAGCTCAGAAGAATGCCCTCGGAGCACTTTCCATAACAGTTGAGGCTGTCTATTGGAGCCGATGAACAAAAGGGCTCTTTGATCTAGCGCCTATTGTGGAGGATGCCTTACGTGCCGCGTAAGCGGGCGGAACTTGTGCCGCAACATTGCTGTGCAGTACCTCAAAGGGCTACCAAACTTGTTTGACTACCACCCCAGCTTCACTGTAACTGATTCTTCTTACTTTTCCCCCTTACCTAAAGGAATTTGTTAGGCAACTTCCCATCCTGCTGCCTCGTCACCAGTATGCGCAAGTTAAATACAAATCTCTGCTGATCAGAACTCTTATTTCAATTTCTAAAGAAAAAAAAAACCCTTCCACCGCTCAGACGAAAATGTATCCTTCGATATCGAAATGTATCCTTCATGTCACAGGTTTTAGCCAGAGAAGGATATCTCAGCATTTCATCCTTCTGGAGTTGATTAAAAGCAGTGCCACCGAGCCGGCGAACGCACCTGTTGTCGCTTAAGACCCGCATAGGAATTTCTGTAGCGTAAAGAGCGTCTTCTCATCTTTTATTCTACAGACCTAAGTCCTAAATCTGGCAAGTAATTATTTTAATTTAAACTGCCTTTCAGCAAGATGACCTGAATGAAAGTGTAAACTTGGTAATTTTTTTATGGGCGGGTATGTGCTAAAGAAATGTGCAGCAGAGGGCGAGGCTTGTGTCTGAGAGGCTTGACTCAGAAACAAATGGAACTGCTGTTCAAGCCCTTGTAGTCTCACATCTGGATGGTGCTAATTCCCAACTCCATGCTCTTACTGACTCCACAGTGGCACGCCTCATCCAGAGCCTGAAGAAATATGACCACATCACCCCCACCCTGATGGTACTCCATTTGCTCCCCTGACTGGCCCACACCATTTTCAAAACCAGCTGCAAAATTTACAAAGCCACCATGTCCATCACCCCTACTTATCTTGCAGGCAAGCACACAATTTCCACACTCCTGCAGCCAGGACAGCATCTGACTGCAGAGGAAGAGCTGTTAAAGTGAAAAAAAAAAACAAGACAGGAAGCCTTTCAGATCTATGCACCCAGGATCTGAAACAACATCCAGTACTCATTACGACCCACCCAACGCTGCTCTAGTTTAGGAAAGACTCTCATCTTAAACACAGTAACATTCCGCATCCCAGCTTTCCGTTGGGTTACTCGCCGACTTTAAGCTTGTCTTTGACCATGTACAGGACTATAGTGCCTTTTGGCTAGGTTGAAAATACACGAATACCACATTCATACGCACCGTATTCAGAAACAGTTCCATGATCCAACAGTATCAAGAGCGAGGGTCGTTTCTATCTGGTCTGTGTTTTGATCCGGAGATGCTGTAGGGTGATAATTACATGAGGAATGACTTCTAACATTTGTTGGATCCAGGTGGGTTTTATGGTACATTTTGACAGTTTGTTCAAATTCAAATACTGTTTTGTAGATATTAAATAACACTTCACCTACTTCTCAGACTGCCGCCATGTTTTTTATTTATTTATTGTGATCTCTATTAAGCACAAAGCAGGTCTTAACACTGCCGAGCCCTTTTTTGGCTATTTGGGGTAGTTTACGCTTAGGGTTCCATTACCATTTTTCCACGTAAGGTATCCATGCAAAGTGTTCATCCTTTTCTTCCAACATCCTGGGGATTCTAATGGTACCCAGGGTTTGTAAATTTCCCAGGAGAGGACTGAGAAAATAGGCAAACATAACTCAATTGTGAGTTTTTTTTGGGAAAAATAGATTAAAAAATGCTCTGGATAAAAGTGTCTTTTTCCCCTAAACATGGCATAAATGAACAGTTTGCTGTGTATTTACAATATGATGCTCCTTGGCGCACATTAGGACAATAGCACCGTAATTTATGGTGCTATTGTGATACTTTGCAGGATTAGTGCCATAAATTGTGGCACTAATCATGCGAAGCAAAGGGAGGTTCATTGAAAGTAATGGGAGTGTCATGTTAATGCCTGCTCTGAGCGGACATTAAAAATTAGGCTAAAAATGGCAGAGTGAAATGTTGTAAATTTCACTGTGCCATTTTTAAGGGACTCCCTGCGGGGGAACGCCCCCCTTTAATACATTATGCCTGGCGCAGGCATAACGTTGCATCACTTTGTATATATGGCGAAGGAGAATGGTCTCCTTAATGCCACATTAGTGTTGAAAAAATGACACTAGGGTGGCGCTGAAGAACTAGGGCCATGTACATTTGGCCCTTAATGTTTTACCACAGATTTGTCATTCCTCAAAGAAGCCGTTCATTTTTCCCTTTTTTTTGGGGTGCTCTGAACCTACTTCCAGTTTGTGGTGCAAACCAGTGTGACACCTCTGGTGATTAGGAAAGCTGTAGATTTCTGATAAGTATACGCAATTCAGAATTCTGCAAGGTGTCACAAGTGTAGATCCCTCAAGGTTTTACCAAATAAAGTAACTGTTGAAATAAATATTGAAAACGAGTAGGAAAAAATGGCCATTTGTGGCGACTTTTTAGTCTGTTACCTTTTCCCACATTGGGCAATTTACAAAAGCAGTATACCATTACGTCTGCAAGACACCTCTGGTTGCAGGGATATATCGCGTTTGTAGGTTCCTCAAGAGCCCAAGGTACCAGAGTCAACGACTGTGCTGCATCGTACAATGGTTTTTCATTGTGTACCGCATATAGGCCACTTCATATGGTGAAATATGTAGAGTGAAAAATGGGCATCAAGGAAATCTATGTATTTCTGAAATGGGCACAATAAATTGAGTTTAGGAGCAGTGGTTATTTGTACATCTCTGAATTTGTGGATACCCGTACTAGCATATTATTTAGAGGGTATTTTTCAAAATGTCTTCCTTCTTACACACTGGCTTACATTTAGACGGCATGAATGTAGCAAAATCCAATTGGTAGTAACAAATGTTCTACTATTCTATGGTCCCATGTGTCTGGCAGTAAAAATGGTACCTCACTTGTGTGGGTGGGCCTAGTGCCCCTGACAGGAAATGGGCCAAACACAACAAGTATGCACTGCAGTTTTCCACTGACAACTGACCCTTTTTTGAAGAGTGGATAGCTGTGGATTTTACATCCTAGCTCAGTCAGCACTTAGCAAACCTTGCAACCTTGTAACCTTGCAAACTTACACATTTTTTTAAAACCCAGATCCCTTTACAAGCCTCAAACTTTGATTAAAAAAAAACACATTTTCCTCACATTTCTGTTATGGAAAGTTCTGGAATCTGCAAGGAGCCACACAGCACTCCCCCAATTCTCCTGGTAAAAATGGTACTTCACTTGTTTGGGTAGGTCTAGTCCCTGCAATAGCATATGACCCAAAGCACAACATGGATACATAACATTTTCCCACTCAAAATGGATTTTTTCCACCCATCATTCTTCCCAGTCTCCATATAAAAATGGTATCTCAATTGTGTGGACAGGCTTAGTGTCCATGACAGGAAACTGTCCCAAATGCAACATCGCTACAACCCATTTTTCCACTCAAAACTGATCCTTTTTTGCAGCATGGGTAGCTGGGATTTTGGGCCGTAGCTCAGCTAACACATAGGGAAAAGAGCAAAGTTAAGCATTATTGAAAACTATACAGTTGGGGGAATCCATGGTGGGATGGCTTGCATGGCTTTCACCAGGGTTGTTTTTCCCAGAACCACTTGCAAACCTCATATTTTGATAAAAAAAACACATTTTCCTCGCATTGATGTAATGGAAAGTTCTGGAATCTGTGGGGAGCCACACACTTTCTTCCAACCAGTATCCCCCCAAGTTTCCCAATAAAAATAGTATCTCAATCGTATAGGTAGGCCTAGTGCCCGTGACAGGAAATGGCCCAAAACACAACATGGACACATGTTTTTCCACTCAAAACTTACCCTTTTTTTGCAAAGTGTGTACCCTTGGATTTTGGCCCCGCAGCTCAGCTAGAATCTCGGGAAACCTAGCAAACTTACCAATTTTCGAAATCTAAACACACAGGGAATCCAGGGTGGGGTGACTTGCGTGGCTCTCACCAGGTTTTTTAACCAGATAACCTTGCAAACTTTGACTACAAAATGCATTTTTCTCACATTTCTGTGATGGAAAGGTCTGTAATCTGCTAGGCATCACAGATTTCCTTCTACCCAGCCATCCCCCAGCTCTCTCAATAAAAATGGTACCTCACTTGTGTGCGTAGGCCTACAGCCTGCAACAGGAAATAGGCCAAAATAAAACACGGATAGATCACATTTTAATTACTCAAAATAGACCCTTTCTATACAAAGCAGGTAGCTGTGGGTTTCCGGCCCTCGCTCAGCCACCACCTAGAGAATCTTTGCAAATGTGCAAATTTTTTAACACTAGACATCTGGATAAATCCAGGGTGGGGTGATTTGCGTGGTTCTCACTAGGTAATTCTATCCAGAAGCCCTTGCAAACGGCAAACTTTAGTAAAACAAACACACATTTTTCATCACATTTCTGTGACAGAAAGTCCTGTATTCTGTCGGGAGCCACATATTTCCTACCGCTCTTGTGTGGGTGGACCACAAGACCATGACTCAAAAAAAAGCCCTAAAGCGTTACATTGAGATAAAAGCTACCGGGGTAGCTGTGGTAGTTGGGGGTCATGCTGTTGTGCCATCCATGCAAACGTACATACCACAGACATTTTTGAAAAATAGATCACCAGGGGATTCCAGATTAGGGTAGCATGTATGGATTCCATGTGGTTTACTTACCCACTATGCTCTGCAAACCTAAAACTATGCCTGAAATCACATGTTTTCCTTACATTTCTGTGATGGAAACTTTGGGAATCTGCAGGATTGCACAAAAATCCTACCAACAATGTTACCCTACTTGTGGCAATAAAAACAATACCCCACTTGTGTGGGTGGGGCTAGTGTCTGCCACAGGAATTAATCAAACCGAGGTAAATGGGAGCCCTTGCGTGGGGACTCCCATTGGCTGAGTTTTGATAGTTCCTGTCACGGTCAAGTGGGCTTTCTTGCCCCCCCCCCCCAATGGGGTAGATTAGGGGTAGTTACTCCCATCTGAACCCCTCCTATTAAGCAGAAAGACTTTTCTTGTTGGGTGGGGAATGCCCACCCATGCCCACGGCAGGCAGCCCCATACCTATATTTAAACAACAAAAAAAACTCCCTGGTGTCTAGTGGGCTAGTCACCACCATCTGTCCTCTAGGGAAAACATGAACATTGTCACCATATTTTTGTGGGGTTGGGGCCAGCCCCAAACCCTATATTTATTTTGATTATAGAACTTGATGTCTAGTGGGCTCTCTAGCCCTGGGGAGGAGGGGCAGAAATACTTTCTTCTTGCTGGGGTGGGGGCATCGCCATGCCCATGGTGGGTAGTCTCCACTGTTATATTGTTTTTTAACAAAAAATCCCTGATGTTTAGTGGCCTTCCCCTCACCCCCCCCCCCCATGGAGGAGAGGAAGGGGGGCAGATTGGGGGTAATCACCTCCATCTTCCCTCAGGGGGCAAAACGACTGTCACTGTAGTTTTTATTGGGGGGGGGGTGGTTGGGACATGGTCATGCCCATGGTTGGCAGCCCCCACCCCTATATATTTATCTTGAAAATTGCCTGTGGTGTCTAGTGTTCTTTTTGCGCCCCCTTCCATCTCCCAGAGGGACAGATCATGGTAACTTCCCCCATCAACCACCAGGACGGGGGCAGAAAGACTGAGATATCTAAGCGGGGGTGTTGGGGGCAGGGGCGGCCTCTCCATTGGAGCGGAGGAGCGTCATCCTGCCCAAAAAATGCCCCCGTAATGGAAAATAAAATGGTAATAAACTTTGTTTATTTTTCAGTGCCTTGTCTTAAATCAAGAGTCAGGATGCAGCGGGGTAAAAGCTGCCATGTGGCAGCAGGGAGCTGTGCACTTGTTTAAAGTGCGCATATCCCTTTGGCTGACCGTCTTGCGACGGCAAACCAGACATGCGCACTTAAGCATCTCTAACCCAGCTGTCTTAAGAAAGCTGGGTTAGAGAGAGCACATGCCTCCAGAGCTCTGGTGAGAGCTGAGAAAGCCCGCTCCCACCAATCCTGAAGCTGCTTTTATGCTGCTTACCAGCATGAAAGCAACGTCAGAACTGGCTAGTGGCGTTTCCTGGACCCGTGCATTGAAGCTTCCAGGAGCAAGTGGACGCCACGAGGAAGACGTCTCAAGGAAATTACCTTTTTTTTTTGTCTTCTGTTTTTTATTATTAATATTGTGCCCCTCCGCCGTAAACATAAGACAGCCAACACTAGCTGGGCGAGCACAAGCCCTTGTCTAAGGGTCTTCTCCCTCTGTCCCTGGTGCATAATGGGTGGATTCCTACTGAGGGATCACTCTCCTATGGCAACCCCAAGCATAGATACACTGGCAAAGATGCCATTGAAAAGCAGAGATTCCCCTCTTTCCAACAATACGTGGCCAAAAAGAGTCAGTGCACAGGGGGCTGATATATTACCTTGAGTGCTGATTCAATGCATGGAAAACATGCCTATTTGCTCATTCTATTTTCACTTTACTCCAGTGATATCAGCACACCCATATTGTGGTTGACTGCAGCTCCATTTTATCCTCGTTTGTGCAGTTCAATTACCTGTTTCTTGCTTGTTTTCCCCAGTGACACAGGGTCAGTGTGCTGAGGATGGCCAGTTGCCCTTTATTATTCCAGATCCCCTGATCTGGAAGAAGATACAGCATGCGAAGTGTAAATGGTTGGCGATTACTCTTAGTTCAGCTATTCCCACTTCTACATATCCTAACCACTTTTGATTGGCTTGGTCTCTCACCATGCTGAAGGCTTAGTAGTGCCAATTGTCCTGAACCGGCAATGGTCCTGGAGGGGCAAAAAACAAATACATGCTGTGGGTAGAAGAGCATTCTGTATTGAGATTCTGTTCACCTGTCCCTCATGTAGAAAGCTTGGGAACACACAGGGACTCAATGATAAAAGGAGGTCTAGTTGTGTTTGTGGCACAGGACAGCAGGCACAACTAAACGTATCTGGAGGCCTGCAAAGAAATCTACCAGTTCTGCATTACTTTTTACAAAGTTGAGAAGTGTTATGGGGAAGGTCATATTTTGGTAACATCCCCATTGTGTCTTACAGACTCCAGTGTACATTGCCACTCATATTAACTGAATATAGGACTTCAGAAAATTCTAAAATTTTCAGCCAGAGAACTAGTAATAACGTTTTTTTTTTTTTGCATCACTTTGTACTACACTTCTGTCATATCTAAACATTATAAATAACAGATGTTACTATTACCCACTCTTGGCACTCCATTGTTCACAAGGAAGTAGCATTCGAAGGTCAGGCGGGCCACAAGTGGTATCTGTGCTTTAGTTGAATCTGCCTAATCTCTGAGAAGGCCCTGTGGAGGTGTGGAGATGTGTTGGAGGAGGGTTGGGTGGGCTTTGGGGCTTCTGCCTTTGGGAAGATTGAAGGTTGAGTCAGTGAGATTGACTCCAGCGGCAAACATTCAGCTCAGTGAGCGATCTCTCCAGCAATTGCTAAGAATTACCATACATCACCAACTTTACTCCTCATCACTGCTCCTTAGTAAATACAGACTCAGCTTTAGAGCGTTATTGTTTGCTCAGTGTCTGGTACGTCGCTGGACTTACAAAAAGCAGACAGTGAGTGACAAAACGCTTCAAGCTTCTAATGCGTACTTCTGGAATGATGTTGCTTTGCCACAGAGGCAGAACTCCATTTCCAAACTCTTCAACCACAAACCCCTAACCCTTTCCTGCTTTGTGACCCTCCTGTGTGATGATGATGATGTTTTATTGCACCTTTATACCTCAGCTTTAGGACACTTTATAAACATCATTTCATTTGGCATCTGTATTAAAGTATTATTTCTTTGGCTGAATAAACACTCACGTTCTACAGTGGAGGTGAGGCTGTTTTCAAGGTGCGATGGAGCTGGATACACTTATGTCTGTTTAGCAACTCCTGGTGCACTCGTCATCAGCCCTACATCCTTAGCAAATCCCATTCGGGTCAGTCCGTCCAAAAAGCCTCTCAGGTCTTTGTTGACCATCACCTTAGCAACTAGTGTGTAGCAGCAGGAAGTAGGCCTTCTGGGGCTGTAGTACGAAAAGGGCCAGAGATTTCCAACAAGAGTTTGCACCCACCTCTTGGACCCTAGAGGCACTCTGTTATTATAGAAAGGGCAGTAGATGCCTGTGCGAGACACCATGCAAATCAGAAAACACTTTTGCCTTTATGGTTGCGCCATATTTCAAATGTGGGTGCAGTTGAAGAGGAGCTGTTGCGAGGCGCACTGACTGCACCGAATAAAGGTGGCTCGAGCTCTGTGCATAACTGAGGGCACCGCTTTTGGTGGGTTGGGGTACAGGGGCCATGGGATCCCCCATTCATCCGTCTGAAGACCTGTTCAGTAGCACACCGCACCCACTTGTGGGAGATCCGTGCACCCCTTCAAACTGAAGCCTGGACTCCAGCTGCAAGTGAAAGGCAAACCGCTGGTTTCAAACAGCCGTAAAACTATTTACTTCTCTGTTGTTTTGAACGCAGGCATGAGTTTACGTTTGCAAATGAATCGGGGTATTAATCGTAAAAGGGCACACGGTCCTAGTCTGCGCCTCGTGCCCCCGGTAGAGGTGCAGCACCGCGGCTCAGAGTGGGACGATGCACACCGTAGGCAATGCGGGCCAGGGTGTTAAAGAGGCCTCTCTATGGCTTTGAATGTGAGCACTGCTTGATAAGCACAGTTCTGGGTAACTTTGGTTTCGAGGTGTGCTGCAGTAGAGTATATAGGGGTTTGGTATATCACGCTTTCAAGCAATACATCCAAGTTACCTCCTTCAAGCTGCTTCCTAAATCGAGCTCAAGTCTATGCCATACATTGGGGCAATTTTCTGATTGTCACGCAAAGATTCCCTTGTGCAGGAGGACAATACCCGCCAAGTGCGTTACAGGTATACACGTGGTCAATATACTACTGAATGCCCAGTAATTTCCGATCACATTCTATGTAATCTTCATGTTCATTTAAAAATTGCTTTACAGGTTCAATAGCTGCGGTTGGTCTTCTCGTTTCAACTCCTTTGTATTCTGGGATAGTGGGATTGTGGTGTTTACTTATTTTGTTATCCATTGTGTCTGTTACTCTTGTTCCAGCTCTGTTACCGAATGTTCCTTTGAGAAACGTTTTGCTCTCTTGTTAGCAATATTTCCCTTGTTCGCCAGTGGCCGGGATTCTTTTTGGCTTCTAATGTTCTAACCGGAAGGAGTTTGTTCTTTTCCAGGTGGCATGGCAACGAGGGATTGGCTCTAATCTCTAGATAATCGCTGCCTAATCTCAGGCTGCCTTGTTGGGTGGAGGCAGTCCGTCCTAGCTGTTCTTTCTGATTTGTAGCCCGAGAGCTTGACAGTTGAAACGTTTGGCTTCAGGGCACAGGTGGAGGGCCCTTCTGTTTGCGGAGAGGACACGGGAATCTGTCGCCTTCGTTAGAGGCGGAAGAATGACTGGACACTGTCCTGCAAAATGACTTGGCAAGTGGTGGTATTTTGTGTCCCATCACGGCAGCTGTTAGGAATAATTGTATCCTATCAAATACACTACAGTTGTGTCTCTTACATGAGGAATTTAACGCTCCTTATCTCACGGGTATTCACAAACATTTTTCCAGGGACTAAAAAGTTTGTTTTGTCATATGACCGAGTGCTGTATTGTTGCCAGCAGAGTGTGGGTGTGGGACTGGGGGTCGTTTAAGGTTGGTGTAGGGGGAGCGACACATACATGATGTGGACTGTGAGTCATGGAGTTATTTTGAGGGCTTAATTCCATACTGCCCTCTAAATCAAGCCCCCAGTCTCTAGACGAGTTAGAGATTTGGCAATATTGTGTTATGCTGTATCTTAGTTATCACTCTACCACACCCTGAAGTAGACCTTCTCCACTTGCTATTACTGCCTTCGGTGAGTCAAATGTACAAAGTAACTTGATTATTGAACTGGAATGAAATAGAATCATAGACATCAAAATCTCCTTGTACCTTTAGTCATACTGTTATTGGTATACATTAGGAGCGCTTAGAAACAGTCTCAGTGACGCATCACAGGCTATCAAATCTTTGACACAGTCACCCTGAAAGTTGTGCAATTCAACGAGGTGGCCAGACACAAACTCCCAGCCTCCACCACTAGACGTAGTTGAGAGGGAAAGGTTTAGCGACGGCACTAGGAGACATGATGTTTAATCCTGTCTTTACTACTTTAACAAAATGTATCGGTTGTGAAATCAGCACTAAAAGTCTAAACAGGTTCCACAACACAGTGGCATGACTTTTGTGAAAGTAGTCTCTAAATCTCACTGTCAGAACCACTCAGACCACAGTTTTTGTGTAATGCGCAAAATGGAAACTATGGAGCAAAAAGACATGTTTTTATAAATCCTGGCCTCCCCTTCTGACAAATTGTTTGCTATCGGGAATCACTTTTTGAACATATTTCTCTGCTACTTTTGTAAGAGATGGGAAGACCTTAAACCAAACTAAATGCTGATTATAAATATGTGATAAGAAGTAGGACTGAAATCCAACAATCTTTTGAGTTTTCAAGGGCTAGAGAACACCCAGTCTCTGAGTCCACTCACTAAAATGTGGTGTAGCGTGAAGAGTATTAACCTTGAAACAAGGAGCCCTGCATCATAGTCTTGATACACCTGCTTCCCTAAATTGTCTGATAATGGTTAGATCATGTCCATCCTGTGCCATTGTTGCCTCACCTGCCATTATGTGATACAAATGAGAGAGCGATTGAAGGCTCGAGCCATATGCCTAGCTCTAACTCAGCCAAGGTCCTTGAGGATCCTAAAACCCAAAACAAGCTACATCTTTATTTGACTTCTGTGGCCCCCACACTCTAACAACATGCACCAAGAATTAAAAATAAAGCATTCACTTTTGATGTAAAATGAGACCGAGAAATGGATACCCATCTAGTGGCTGAATTGCACAATGTGAAACCAGAAAATCTGTGATAAATCCCAGCTTCCCCAGTTGACCAAATTGTACGACTCTAGGCATCCTTTTTTTAGGTCAAGCCTACACAGCGTGCATGAGCTGTCTGCAAGATCCGTTAGAATGAGTATAGGACTTTGCTCCCCCCTGCCGCTGCCTGCCACATACCATAGGTTGAAGGCAGTGTCACTCTTGTTTGCTGCCCCCTAACTGGTTTGGCAACCGATACGTTACTTCCTGTACTTGGCTGAGGAGCACCAACCAAGCACAGTTTAATTGAGTTTGCAAAGTTTTTCTGTTGTTTGGGCGGACTATTTTTTATTTCCGGCCTCTCTTGTTAGTCAGTAAGCACTCGTGTTCAAGTGCACATCGTTTATTTTCCGCGTTTTCCCTTCACTTCGTCCTTACTTTAAATACTGCAAATACATGTAGTTGTTTCATGTGTGTGTGTTTTGTACATTTTTTGTGGCTTTATATAGCATGACATCCACCCAGGTATTGAATCCTCAACAGTGCCTCTCACCTCACAGTGGGAGAGCCAACACTACAATATTCACTTCATAATGCTTTGCAGACATTCCTTTTACAACACATTTTTGGCCATAACTCAGCCTGTGGTGGTCCCAGGGCAATGGAAACACCAAAACATTTAAACCATTATTCTCTTTCTGTTCAGGCTATCTTGTGGGTCACACTAGGTTAGAGGGGGCCAAAACCTCTTCCACCATTCTATGTATATTTAAAATCTCTTAAAGCTGGAACTTTTGTTTTTACAGCTGAGAGGAGTTTGTGTTATAAGGACCTTGTTTGTAATATTATTCTGCCAGACATGCTTGGTCTGCAAATGTGTAATGCACTATGCTCTCCAAGGGCTGAATGATTATAAATGCCCCAAGGCAATTCTAACTCAGTATTCTCCACAGGGCCATCTAGCCACGACCAGTGGTACTGCACCTTCTGCTGTTGACTCTACAGGGACATCTAGTCACAGCCAGTGTTACTGCACCTTCTGCTATTGACTCTACAGGGACATCTAGTAACGAGCTGCAGCACTGCACCCTTGTCCGCTGACTCCACAGATAAATGATATTTAAAAGGCCTCCTAGGCCTGAAAATGTGTAATACACAATGCCCTCAAGGTGCTGATTATATGGTTACACTGTATTGTGCGTTATCATTCTTTTTTATGTGCTTTTGCCCTCTAGGGGCTGATAATATGGGTACATGACCATGTTTCTTCCAAATGCTATTTTTACTGTGGTGCTTCCTAATGGCTGCTCAGACCATTACAGACTAATGCCAAGTGTCTGAAGGAATGCACAAACACAGTCGATTTCGGATAAAAGTTTAATGTGCTGCATGGCTAAATACTTATAAAGTCCTAAATGCTATGTTGTCAATATCATTTACAGTGCCAACAGCTCTACCTCTCGCTAATGCGAGACCCATTGCATTGCAAATGCTTGTCTTCATTATCACGTATAAGAGCACCTTGAAATTCATGAGTTCAGGATGTGTGTTGTACAAAGAGGTCTCTTGTGATTGATTTAATAGACTTGAAAAGCGGTTGTTAACCTGTTGGCTGTGGATCCCAGGGGGTATGAGACCCAGACTCAATGGGTCCATGACTGTCTACATATTTAAATATTATCAGCAATTTAACAAAGTAGACATAAGTAAAGATGTAAACTGAAAAACTGAACATTTTGAACAGTTATGTAATTTAGAAGCAATTTGAAATTGGAGACTAAAAATTATATTAATATCCTTAGCTCTATTTTTTTTTAAGTACAATATAGCAATCAGACTGTAGTATGGATGATTGGCGGCCTCAGTTGTAGAGCAAACAAAAATAGATCATACATTAGAAGCAAAGAAAACGCAAAGATATGCTGCAGTTTAGCATATTGCTTCTTCTTTTAGAATTATAAACTACATTTAGAAAAGCTCCAACCTTCACATTAAAATTACAGTTTGAGGTTTAAATTGTATAAATTGCTCAGGTCGAGGTTCCTGCATTCCAGTAATGCCTCAATGGTGGTGTCCAGATTCCAGTAATGGTTCAGAGGGCGTTCCCAGATTTCTTATTGATTCAATGGGCATCCACATAATACAAAAGATTAATAACTGTTGGACTAGAATGTTGTTCCATGTATAATAACAACCTGGGCTACAGTGCAGGTGCACATGATGACTGGCTTACCTCTTCGTTCAATAATGGCATTGTGGTCAGAGATGGGGCAAAGGCATGACTGTTTCTAAATTATATTTGAAAATTATCATTTCTGGTTTAAATACTTCTTCCAATGCAGTGATATAATAATATTAACTAAGGTGAAACAATTCCATGTGTTAGAGAGTTACACTTTTTTGAACTTTGGATAAGCTTTATTATATTTTTAGATGTTTGTTGAAGTGTCTTAAAACATGAAGGTGTTCTTAAAGTGGTGCATAGACCATCTATTTAATTCAGTAAATGGGTAGATGAATGCTTGCTCATTTGTTTAAATACGTCCTCTTGTTAGTGCTCAATTCTGGTACACAGTAGGCCAGTGCTGCTGTTCATCGGGGAGCAACAGGTGAAGGTCAGGCGTTGGGCTCACAATGAGTATCCCTGCCTTAGCTGCATGAGCCGAATCTCTGGAAAGGCTCAGTCGAGGTGGGGGGAGACTTGGGAACTTTTAACTATCTTTGAAAGGAATTGCCTACTAGTTACCCCATAATCACTTCAGTCGGGCCCCTTGGAGGTGACCGGGTCTGCCTATAAGTTGAGGGACGCCATTTTGGGCTTTGACATAACTAAAACAAGCATTTGGAATGCATTGGGTCTCCTGTTTGCTTGAGTAAGAGCTATTTGCAATGTAAATTCCGAACTGGTCATTTCTTGCCACATAAAAAAAAAAAAAAAAAAGTAAAACAGAAGTTCGGTCACAGTCAAACGTATTATCGGCAAAAATACAATTATCCATGTGACAGGATGGATGTGATGCAATGCGCTCGACTAGTGCAAGATCATGCTGCGTAGTAAATAAATAGAAAAAAGTAGTCCAGGAACCATATGGAAAACACGGAGTCTCGTATGTTTTCAGTAGTTGTCCGGTGCGCTCGAGGAGGGCTAAACACCGGAAAAGGCATGACGTATGCATGCCTTCCACTAATGACAGCAAGCAAATTTTAAAAGGCAAGTCCACAAACCAACCAAACTCATGGGTGGGTGTGATTACAAGCCTATAGAGAGATTACAGCAGGGACAGAGCTTTGCGCTCAACCCTAAAAAGTGGCTACAGGCACATTATGTTCACGAGGGTGACCCATTCTGTTACAACTTTACAAAGAATATTTCTGCATACAATTATTATGAGATTGATCCAGGTAGATAAACCTGTTTCAGAATATACAACTCTTTATTTAACCTAACTGGTTTATTCACCTAGTTCTGTCCTATACTGGGAAAAAGTAAAGACAAAATCTGATAGCTTACTGTATAGTCTGTGGCATGTGTTGGTCCTGCTGCGCAGGTGCTCAATTCCAGTATCTCCTGTTACATAGAGAGCCCATCATAGGTCAGTTCCATGAATGTGATTTCACCCACTCAGATAGGCTATTTATTTCAGATTCTGAATCTCTCATTTGGCCTCATATTGTCGTATTGTCTGACATCTACCTCCCCTTAATGAAGGAATATCATATTTGTAGAGCACACTGCTGATACAACAAGTGGTGCCTGGCTCTGAGGCTACATACAGAAACACTTCACACCTGTTTAAATAACCCAATTGTTTGATTCTTGGGCTTCTTCTTTGAAGATGGATGCTGTGTAATGGACAGAAGGTTAGAACACACTTGCCCTTGTTCATCGTACACCAAGGTATAAGCAACCTATCACGCCCTTTAGCACTTAAGACATTTGAACCAGAAGTCAAAATGCTGAAGAAAACCAAAAAACATGTAAGAGGAAGAGGAGGGAAATTAATACCAAGGCAAAGGGTGAAACAAATGCAGTTAACAATACGAACTACTATATGAGTGGTAAATTACACACTTGATTTAAGCCCAATCCTTCTAGTTTCATTATGAGTTTAGGGTATCATTGTATTTTTGAAAAGTGAGCTTTCACAGCAGAGTAAAATTAGATGATTTTAAAATTAATGCAATTTAAGAACCTCCATGAGTGATCCCTGATTTGACTAGAGTGCATATATATGCGGACTGGGCTATAGGGCAATCAGGCAGTGCCCGATTGGCTTGTCTCACAGGTCACTGTGTGGGCCATTTTTTTAGCAGAATGTGGGCCTGTTTTTTTAACCAGAGGGCTGGTTGTTACTGTTGATTTCCCTGATATTACCCCAAGCATTGCCTGCAGCAAATACAAATGCATGCTGTCTTCCATACATTGCAAAAACCCATAGAGAGTGCCTTTACTAGTTCAAAACTGGGCTGATTTGCAAATGTGGGCCACTAATGGGGGCAACGTTTATTTTGCTGCCTATTTTTTGTCCCAGTTGGACCCTGTATATGTGACCTATCACTTAAAGATTCAGGGAAGGCCTAGAAATCAAATATGGTCTGAAACAGCCATGTTTAGTTTTTAATTTCCCCCATTGACCGAATTTTTTAACTCCTCAGCTTCTATTAGGCTGTTCACAGACTAAGAGCAGGATAAGATGTAGGAAATCACACCTTTTGTGAAATCCCCAAACTATTTTCACCCTTGTAGCCTCTTAGTAGGGTAGGGACCAAGGGTAGTTCTTCCCTCTGTAACTTCAGAGGGTTAGAAACCTAACGGGAAAACAGCTCAATAAGGATGGAGACATAGCTCACAGTTTCCAGGCACAGTGTTTCAGTGTCATGTGATGCACTATTTCTGGCTGGGCAATTTAATGATGGAGTCAGGAAGGCAGTTGCTGCTTTTTCCCAGATACCTCTTTAAAAGACAGTCAACTAATAATAGTTTCCACCTTATCCCAGAACATGGTTCCTTTTGGGCACAGGCACCTTGAGGTAAGAAGACCATACCAAGAATGTGTGAAGGGTAGCCACAAAAGGACTGTGATGATGTTTCAGGGGCCTTTACAGGCTATTAGGCACATTATGAGACTGAGCTGGGCATTGGCTACATTGGCCATGTGATGCTGCATCTGCACATCAAGGTGTTCCATCGGGCATTAGAGGCAAAACCTGTTCATTGTGAGGCTGGTGTGGCTGCTGAAGCAGGTGTCTCAACTAGAAATTATTAATGAGTGTTTATGTATTTTGAATAATTGAATTTTCTAGAAAATGAATAACGTAGAGAAAAATAATGCACATGTTTTAAAATGTGACCTCGAAGAATGGCCAACAGTGTTCACTATATGCACTAATTAACGATTAATACTTATGAAATATTTAAAATGTATTAGACTAATGTAATAATAGGTCATATTTAGGGTTATGAAGTATGCTCTAGTTGATTAATTATGGGCCTTAACTTAGCAAGTGTCTTGGCCTAGTTTTGCCAAGCCTTATGTAGAAGCTGTATTTCTTAGCGGTTAATAAAAATGCTGAGAGTGAACTAAACTGTGAAATGTCCATTGTCTTGTTAAAAGTGCTTAACCAAAGCTTTTCGTGAGAACCGGCTAACAGGAAATGATGTTCCTGCTAATGTAACAAATAGTGTGTAATGTGTGTGAGATGTACTTTCTTAGGACGTGAACAATGAAGACACTGACTGGAGATGAAGATGCAACAAAATTGTTAACTGACAAGCTGGATGATGAGGACATCGTAAAGTGAACCCATCAACTTTGTGTGAAGAGTGAAATATTAGAATTCATAGATTTGGTATAGAAATATTATTAGGTAGTGTATAAACATACAATTGACTGACCAAAAGGAAATTAGGGGCTAGTTTAGGTGACTTTGATATAACAACGTGACAGAGGGAAAGGATTTCAGATTTTGAGATCTAGAGTGATTTTGGGAGAAGGAGAGACTTTAGAGGAGAGATTCGAGATTCTGTAATTGGGCTCATACTCTCTGACTGAGAGCCTGATGCTTTGCTGATTGACTGATGACCTGAGGATGAAGACTGATTCTGTTTACTGACCCATACAGTGGATAGGTAGATATGACAGTGTGGCTTTAATGCATTTCTATGCCTTTTCTTTCTAGGTACCAACTGCGCTGTTTTGATAGATCCATAGCTAGATGTTTTTTTTTTTTATTTGTGTTCTAAATTGTTTTGCATGAAGCCCAACATGCTGATGTTAACCTGACGTTAGTTGAGGGCACTCAAACGTAACTGACTAATACAGGGACAAATGATTGCCGAGTTATCTTGCTGAATTCTATGTATCATATATCATGTTGCAGCTGATTCTGCTATTGATCTGGACCATAACCGTAGGATGTGTTGTGATTCAAGCTTTGATTAGATTGCATTTCTTCCGCCGCTTTGGACAACCAGTATTGTTCTTATATGTGTTCCATTTGATTTTGAGATTAATGTACATGACTTTAGTATTGTTAATATAAGGGAAATAAGAGTACTAAACTTTTACTAAAGGTGTGGTTATTCATGGCTGAGAGGTCATGGTGGTGATATTTACTGACTCCATTGATTATTGATTTTATTGATTACTAATGATTATTGATGACCAATTATTGATTATTGGTTCATGTACTGGAGCTATGGTGAGAACTTCTTAAACAAGTCAAAAGGTTCATCGACCTATTTATGTCCCCTTGTAAGTTTACTTATTAAAGTTTGACATGCTAACATGGCCTTGTGAGGCAATACCTGCATATGTGGAAAGTGCTTGGGTTTTTTAAGGCTTGACAAGCCTGTGAGGAGGTTGCACTGGCATTTGAGGCTATGCCTGAATATGGGGAGGCTGCACTGGATATATGTAGCTTCACCTACACATGAAGAGCTTTCATGAGCACTGGAGGCTAAACCTGTCCGCAGCAAGGAGGCACTAAGCATTTGAGCCTGATCCATTGCACTGTGATACTGCTGTATGGATTTGAGACCCTACATATGCACAGGAAGGCTAGTCTAAAGATTCAAATATAAACATATGTGTGAGGATGTTGCACTGCGTATTTCAGGACACACCTGCACATGCAGAGGCAACAATGGGCATATGCAGCTTATCCTAAAGTGTGGAACTAAATTGGGTAATTTAGGCTGATCCTGCAAATGGAGAGTCTGCTGTGGCCGTTAATGAGATTATGTTGTATTGTGGAGTGTTAGCAAGGTGGGAGCTAACAATTTCCATGCTACCCAGAAACTACCTGTGGGAAACTAGAATGCATCTCTTATACAATTTTTATGATTGCAAATCCTTCCAGAACCCATTCGTTTATTGGGAAGGTTAATTTTCATATGTCACTAAGAGAGAGTGATAGGATAAGCAGAGTTAAGCACAGCGTCCCTTTTAAAATATACAACTCCAGTGGTGCTAGGGTCTGAGAAGGAGTTAGCAATTTTGTCACTTCAGGACCGTTTGCAGGTATCCAAGAAGATATATATAGACTGACTCACCCACTTGTTGTTGCATGCTTCATTTCTGGTGATCTATCCCTCCAAGATAGGCGAATACCACCTTGACGACTCGACTGCCAGGCGGGAGTTTCAACAAATAAATTGGATAATTACAAGGATGTAGAGTTTTTGTAAAAACATCTTGGGGTATATCCCTAAGGTTTTTCCTATTTATTAGTGAGCTACCCTAGGTATGAGTAAAAACATATATCGTGGATGTAAGAAGAATTTTAATGAATCATCTATCCACCTTTATGTGGCCTTCATGTTTCAACCTTCATCCATGGCCCTACGGGTCTTTGGCCTTTGTCAAGGCATTAATTAATTCAGTATCTCTGCTTGTGCTGTATTCATTCCATGGATATTATTAAGGAATGCAAATCATTGCCCCACCTACTTGGTTCACTTTGCCACCAGCAAAGGCCTGAAAATAAATGTTCAAAAAATGACTTCCTTAAATCGAAGATAGCACTCCAAGTTTAGTGGACATTCCAAAACCACACATAAAAAATATATAAGTGACCCAAGTGTGTACTGGTAACCCTATTACTGCAACACAACAAAAGTGTGTTAATACACATGTGCTCATGCTCATCCATTGTTCTCATTTACCCTAACCTCGGGGTTCTTTTGTGATCAGGACATGATGAGGGCTCTCCGCCATGTAGTCCGACATTTGTGGTAAGGACATGAGAGAAAACATACTGGTTGAATCAGCTGATTTTAGCAGACTTTACAGGCTGAACAGTCATATTAGTTCAACAAGACTGGTGACTGAACCCAAAATCAACTAGGCAGTCTTATAATAGCAGACATAGACCAGACATTAACAATACTTTTGTGGGTTGCTCATTTTCTCATTGAACTGGTTTCATCATGTACCCTGTGGGTGTTTCATTTGATGTTGAGATAAATCATCATACATTTAAAAAAAAAAAAGAGACCTGTAATTTGTAACTCAGTGGGTTCTTTTACCAGGCATTGTTTGAGAATTATTATTTATGTAGAATGCACCTTTTTTAAAAATCAAGTTCCAATATGTACCCAGTAGGTAGTCTATTGTTGTTCAAGGCAAAAAAAACATAAATTACAAACAAACTGACATAAAAGTTGGGGGTCTAATAGATTCCTACACCCCTACTTAAACCATGGCTGAGATGGCCATGTTAGATACTAGCGATATTGAACTGGATTAATGTGAGATCAACATATCGTGTACAGGTGTTTCCGTTTGACCGTTATGTAAACAATACTCATAGGGATTGAGCATTCATCTGGCTCGTAAGTTATATATATGTACATGATTGTGGATATGTACAGCCTATCTTTTAGTACATTTAATTGGAGAGTTTGGTAACTGAACACTTTTTAAAAAGGGTATGTATAAGATACCGGTGACCTTTCAATTTATCGGGTAAATATATGTAACCAGATAAACATTTTTGTATTTTGTGTCCATTACTACACCTAATATACAATGTGATATATTCTTATCTGCTTTTCAGACATGATAGCTAACTAATGCAGGGGGAGATGTAGATATGGATAATCTATTGGATTATTTTGTAGGTATATTATTACTATAGATGTTTTACATCGATTATAAAAATATATTTTACAGATTACAACGTAATTGGGGATGAGAACATGTATGAGGATATGCTTTTGACTTTGGAAAGATATGTAGGGGGTCATTACAACAATGGCGGTAAAAGCCGCTTACCGCCGTGCAGAAGACCGCCAACACACCGCCGCGGCCGCCGACATCCGTCACAGCTATTACGACCCACAGCTCGGAATCCGACAAAATCCAGACACCCACAGAAGTCCGCCACACCAAAGGTCAGTGATAAACTGGCGAAAACAAAACCTCCACCGTCACGCCAACAGAAATACGCCCACACTATCACAACCCACGAATCCACGCGGCAGTCTTTCAACCGCGGTATTCCATTGGGGGTACACACCGCCGCGCTCAAAATACACACACTCTTACAAAACACAGCCACATTGGACAAGTCCAAATACACACACCTGATACACATACACACACCACTCCCACACACCCAACACAATATAAAACACACACCCATATCACCCACAAACCCCTACAACCCAAAATTCTGAAAGAAGGCCAGAGAGAGACACCACAAACAACTACCAAGCATCCACAGGCACAAAATACCATCACCAACAGAACGTCCACCCACCTCACACAACACACCACTACATATCAGCACATCTATCACCACACACACCACTCCACACATCACCCACACCACCACATGGCACGGCAAAGACACCCCAGGTTCTCTGAGGAGCTCAGGGTCATGGTGGAGGAAATTGTCCGGGTAGAGCCACAGCTATTCGGAGCACAGGTGCAGCACACCTCCATAGCTAGGAAGATGGAGCTATGGCGAAGAATAGTGGACAGGGTCATCGCAGTGGGACAGCACCCAAGAAATAGGAATGACATCAGGAAGAGGTGGAACGACCTACGGGGGAAGGTGCGTTCCGTGGTCTCAAGACACCACCTTGCGGTTCAGCGGACTGGCGGCGGACCCCCACCTCCTCCCCCACAACTAACAACATGGGAGGAGCAGGTCTTGGCGATACTGCATCCTGAGGGCCTTGCAGGAGTAGATGGAGGAATGGACTCTGGTAAGTCAAATCTTAACTATTACATCCCCCACCCTACCTGCATGCCATTACATACCCCCACCCTCACCCCCATCACTCCAATTCCTCACAAATGTCCCATCGACTGAATTTCTTTAACTCCTCAGCTTCTATTAGGCTGTTCACAGACTAAGAGCAGGATAAGATGTAGGAACTCACACCTTTTGTGAAATTCCCAAACCATTTTCACCCTTGTAGCCTCTTAGTAGGGTAGGGACCAAGGGTAGTTCTTCCCTCTGTAACTTCAGAGGGTTAGAAACCTAATGGGAAAAAAGCTTAATAAGGATGAAGACATAGCTCACAGTTTCCAGGCACAGTGTGTCAGTGTCATGTGATGCACTATTTCTGGCTGGGCAATCTTAGTGATGGAGTCAGGAAGGCAGTTGCTGCTTTTGCCCAGATACCTCTTTAAAAGACAGTTGACTAATAATAGTTTCCACCTTAACCCAGAACATGGTTCCTTTTGGGCACAGGCACCTTGAGGTAAGAAGACCATACCAAGAATGTGTGAAGGGTAGCCACAAAAGGATTGTGATGTTTCAGGGGCCTTTACAGGCTATTAGGCACATTATGAGACGGAGCTGGGCATTGGCTACATTGGCCATGTGATGCTGCATCTGCACATCAAGGTGTTCCGTCGGGCATTATAGGCAAAACCTGTTCATTGTGAGGCTGGCGTGGCTGCTGAAGCAGGTGTCTCAATTAGAAATTATTAATGAGTGTTTATGTATTTTGAATAATTGAATTTTGTAGAAAATGAATAACGTAGAGAAAAATAATGCACACATTTGAAAATGTGATCTCGAAGAATGGCCAACAGTGTTCACGATATGCACTAATTAACGATTAATACTTATAAAATATTTAAAATTTATTAGACTAATGTAATAATAGGTCATATTTAGGGTTATGAAGTATGCTCTAGTTGATTAATTATGGGCCTTAACTTAGCAAGTGTCTTGGCCTAGTTTTGCCAAGCCTCATGTAGGAGCTGTATTTCTTAGCGGTTAATAAAAATGCTGAGAGTGAACTAAACTGTGAAATGTCCATTGTCTTGTTAAAAGTGCTTAACCGAAGCTTTTCGTGAGAACCGGCTAACAGGAAATGACGTTCCTGCTAATGTAACAAATAGTGTGTAATGTGTGTGAGATGTACTTTCTCAGGACGCGAACAATGAAGACACTGACTGGAGATGAAGATGCAACAAAATTGTTAACTGACAAGCTGGATGATGAGGACATCGTAAAGTGAACCCATCAACTTCGTGTGAAGAGTGAAATATTAGAATTCATAGATTTGGTATAGAAATATTATTAGGTAGTGTATAAACATACAATTGACTGACCAAAAGGAAATTAGGGGCTAGTTTAGGTGACTTTGATATAACAACGTGACAGAGGGAAAGGATTTCAAATTTTGAGATCTAGAGTGATTTTGGGAGAAGGAGAGACTTTAGAGGAGAGATTCGAGATTCTGTAATTGGGCTCATACTCTCTGACTGAGGGCCTGATGGTTTGCTGATCGGCTGATGACCTGAGGACGAAGACTGATTCTGTTTGCTGACCCATACAGTGGATAGGTAGATAGGACAGTGTGACTTTAATGCATTTCTATGCATTTTCTTTCTAGGTACCAACTGCGCTGTTTTGATAGATCCATAGCTAGATGTTTTAAATTGTTTTGCATGAAGCCCAACATGCTGATGTTAACCTGACGTTAGTTGAGGGCACTCAAACGTAACTGACTAATGCAGGGACAAATGATTGAGGGGTTATCTTGCTGAATTCTATGTATCATATATCATGTTGCAGCTGATTCTGCTATTGATCTGCACCATAACCTTAGAATGTGTCGTAATTCAAGCTTTGATTAGATTGCGTTTCTTCCGCCGCTTTGGACAACCAGTATTGTTCTTATATGTGTTCTATTTGATTTTGAGATTAATGTACATGACTTTAGCATTGTTAATATAAGGGAAATAAGAGTACTAGACTTTTACTAAAGGTGTGGTTATTCATGGCTGAGAGGTCATGGTGGTGATATTTACTGACTCCATTGATTATTGATTTTATTGATTACTAATGATTATTGATGACCAATTATTGATTATTGGTTCATGTACTGGAGCTATGGTGAGAACTTCTTAAACAAGTCAAAAGGTTAATCGACCTATTTATGTCCCCTTGTAAGTTTACTTGTTAAGGTCTGACACGCTAACATGGCCTTGTGAGGCAATACCTGCATATGTGGAAAGTGCTTGGGTTTTTTAAGGCTTGACAAGCCTGTGAGGACGTTGCACTGGCATTTGAGGCTATGCCTGAATATGGGGAGGCTGCACTGGATGTATGTAGCTTCACCTACACATGAAGAGCTTTCATGAGCACTGGAGGCTACACCTGTCCGCAGCAAGGAGGCACTAAGCATTTGAGTCTGATCCATTGCACTGTGATACTGCTGTATGGATTTGAGACCCTACATATGCACAGGAAGGCTAGTCTAAAGATTCAAATATAAACATATGTGTGAGGATGTTGCACTGCGTATTTCAGGCCACACCTGCACATGCAGAGGCAACAATGGGCATATGCAGCTTATCCTAAAGTGTGGAACTAAATTGGGTAATTTAGGCTGATCCTGTAAATGGAGAGTCTGCTGTGGCCGTTAATGAGATTATGTTGTATTGTGGGGTGTTAGCAAGGTGGGAGCTAACACATTCCATGCTGCCCAGAAACTACCCGTGGGAAACTAGAATGCATCTCTTATACAATTTTTATGATTGCAAATCCTTCCAGAACCCATTCATTTATTGGGAAGGTTAATTTTCATATGTCAGTAAGAGAGAGTGATAGGATAAGCAGAGTTAAGCACATCGTCCCTTTTAAAATATACAACTCCAGTGGTGCTAGGGTCTGAGAAGGAGTTAGCAATTTTGTCACTTCAGGACCGTTTGCAGGTATCCAAGAAGATATGTATAGACTGACTCACCCACTTGTTGTTGCATGCTTCATCTCTGGTGATCTATCCCTCCGAGATAGGTGAATACCACCTTGGCGACTCGACTGCCAGGCGGGAGTTTCAACAAATAAATTGGATAATTACAAGGATGTAGATTTTTTGTAAAAACATCTTGGGGTATATCCCTAAGGTTTTTCCTATTTATTAGTGAGCTACCCTAGGTATGAGTAAAAACATATATCGTGGATGTAAGAAGAATTTTAATGAATCATCTATCCACCTTTATGTGGCCAACATGTTTCAACCTTCATCCATGGCCCTACGGGTCTTTGGCCTTTGGCCTTTGTCAAGGCATTAATTAATTCAGTATCTCTGCTTGTGTTGTATTCATTCCATGGATATTATTAAGGAATGCAAATCATTGCCCCACCTACTTGGTTCACTTTGCCACCAGCAAAGGCCTGAAAATAAATGTTCAAAAAATGACTTCCTTAAATCGAAGATAGCACTCCAAGTTTAGTGGACATTCCAAAACCACACATAAAAAATATATAAGTGACCCAAGTGTGCAGTGGTAACCCTATTACTGCAACACAACAAAAGTGTATTAATACACATGTGCTCATGCTCATCCATTGTTCTCATTTACCCTAACCTCGGGGTTCTTTTGTGATCAGTACATGATGAGGGCTCTCTGCCTTGTTGTCCGACATTTGTAGTAAGGATATGAGAGAAAACATACTGGTTGAATCAGCTGATTTTAGCAGACTTTACAGGCTGAACAGTCATATTAGTTCAACAAGACTGGTGACTGATCACAAAATCAACTAGGCAGTCTTATAATAGCAGACATAGACCAAACATTAACAATACTTTTGTGGGTTGCTCATTTTCTCATTGAACTGGTTTTATCATGTACCCTGTGGGTGTTTCATTTGATGTTGAGATAAAACATCATACATTTCAAACACAGAGACATGTAATTTGCAACTCAGTGGGTTCTTTTACCAGGCATTGTTTGAGAATTATTATTTATGTAGATTGCACCTTTTTTAAATATCAAGTTCCAATATGTACCCAGTAGGTAGTCTATTGTTGTTCAAGGCAAAAAAAAACATAAATTACAAACAAACTGACATAAAAGTTGGGGGTCTAATAGATTCCTACACCCCTACTTAAACCATGGCTGAGATGGCCATGTTAGATACTAGCAATATTGAACTGGATTAATGTGAGATCAACATATCGTGTACAGGTGTTTTTGTTTGACCGTTATGTAAACAATACTCATAGGGATTGAGCATTCATCTGGCTCGTAAGTTATGTATATGTACATGATTGTGGATATGGCCTATCTTTTAGTACATAAAATTGGAGAGTTTGGTAACTGAACACTTTTTAAAAAGGGTATGCATAAGATACCGGTGACCTTTCAATTTATCGGGTAAATATTTGTAACCAGATAAACGTTTTTGTATTTTGTTTTCATTACTACACCAAATCTAGAATATGTTATATTCTTATCTGCTTTTTGGACATGATAGCTAACTAATGCATGGGGAGATGTAGATATGGATATTCTATTGGGTTGTTTTGTAGGTATATTATTACTATAGATGTTTAACATCGATTATAAAAATATATTTTACAGATTACGACGTAATTGGGGATGAGAACATGTATGAGGATATGCTTTTGACTTTGGAAAGATAAATAGGGGGTCATTACAACATTGGCGGTAAAAGACACTTACCGCCGTGCAGAAGAGCGCCAACACACTGCCGCGGCCGCGGAAATCCGCCACAGCTATTACGACCCAAAGCTCGGAATCCGCCAAAATCCAGACACCCAAACAAGTCCGCCACACCAAAGGTCAGTGATAAACTGGCGAAAACAAAACCTCCACCGTCATACCTCTGTCACCAGGACACGTCAATCAGCAGTGTGTCCACCACTACAGGGAACCCAGGCTAACCCACCACCCCAACAAAAACAGGGACCTGGGGGCAGTGGTAGTGGGCACATGGTCCAGGGGACGGAGGTACAGGAACAGAGGGGAACTGGGAGGGCTGCTGTGCGACAGGGGGAGGACAGGCCAAGGGAACCCACTCTCCACGAGGCCCTCTCCTCCATCATGAGAGCCTACCACCACTCCCAGGAGACGATGGCAACGGTACTGGCCAAGTTTCAGGAGACCCAGCGGCTGCAGGAGGAACAGTATTTGGGCTTCAGGGAGGAACTCAGAACCATCAATTCCACCCTGGACACCATCGTAGGGGTGCTGAAGGAAGTACTCAACACCAGGAGGGACACTGTGGCACAACAAGGGGCCCCTGACACTAGCGTGGACAATGAACTGCCCACCACCTCTGCCGGAGCTAGTGGACAGGACGCCCCGCCACACGACCACCACACCAGCACCCCACCCCCTGCAGAGGGCGAACCACCCCGCAAACGGTACCTGAGATCCAGGACAAAGACAGAGAACAATGCCAAGACCCCATCAAGAAATGAGACCTCCCTGACTGTCATCTTTCTGTCCCACTTTGTCACCCTGTCCATCCTCAAACTGCCCCAGCTCCATTTCCTATGCCCATTTGGGCAATGCACCTGTGACACTAATAGACTGGACTCTGCCATCGACATTCCTCCACCATCCCCCCTCACCATTTTACAACCCCCTCCAATATTGAGCACTTCATTAAACACCCTTGAAGCACAAAACAATCTGGAGCCAGTCTGTGATTTCGAAATTGTGTATTAGCAATTACAGTGACAAAATGCTTTTTCAAATGTAATGTCAACATACCTATGTCACACAGCTCTAGTCCATGAGGAAACAAAGCAGATGTCACACAGTGGGACCCACATCTGTGAAATCGTAAGGGAAAGTGACAACTCAGTGACCATACACTGGGTGAAAACGACAGACAGTAAAGAGGTAGTAGTGTTAAAGTACATGTAGTAGGCAGGTCTGTACTCTTACCTGTGTCTCACTGGAAATATTGCAGGATCACCGAGTTCCTGTTGTCCATGTCTTCTTCTTCTGCTTCCTCGTCTTCACTGTCCACAGGCTCCACAGCTGCAACAACACCGCCATCTGGACCATCCTCCTGCAGAAAAGGCACCTGTCGTCGCATAGCTAAGTTGTGAAGCATACAGCAGGACACGATGATCTGGCACACCTTCTTTGGTGAGTAGAATAGGGATCCACCTGTCATATGGAGGCAACGGAACTGGGCCTTCAGGAGGCCGAAGGTCCGTTCTATAATCCGCTGAGTTCGCCCATGGGCCTTATTGTAGAGTTCCTCTGCCCTTGTCCTGGGATTCCTCACTGGGGTCAGTAGCCATGACAGTTGGGGTAACCAGAGTCACCTGCAAATGACGAGGGACAACTGTTAGACACACACTAACCTGTAGGGATATCCCCAGACCCAGACAACCATTCCCACTGTCTTGCTTCCAGGAGCTCACCTAATAGCCACACACGGTGCCTCTGGAGTTGACCCATCACATAAGGGATGCTGCTATTCCGCAGGATGTAAGCGTCATACACTGAGCCAGGGAACTTGGCATTCACATGGGAGATGTACTGGTCTGCCAAACACACCATCTGCACATTCATGGAATGATAACTCTTCCGGTTTCTGTACACCTGTACACTCCTGCGGGGGGGACCAAAGCCACATTTGTCCCATTAATGGCACCTATGATGTTGGGGATATGTCCCAGGGCATAGAAATCACCTTTCACTGTAGCCAAAGCCTCCACCTGAGGGAAAACGATATAGCTCCGCATGTGTTTCAGCAGGGCAGACAACACTCTGGACAACACGTTGGAAAACGTAGGCTGGGACATCCCTGATGCTATGGCCACTGTTGTTTGAAAAGACCCACTTGCAAGGAAATGGAGTACTGACAGCACCTGCACTTGAGGGGGGATTCCTGTGGGATGGCGGATAGCTGACATCAGGTCTGGCTCCAGCTGGGTACACAGTTCCAGGATTGTGGCACGGTCAAGCCTGTAGGTGATGATCACATGTCTTTCCTCCATTGTCGACAGCTCCACCAGCGGTCTGTACACCGGAGGATGCCGCCATCTCCTCACATGTCCCAGCAGACGGTGCCTATGAAGGACAACAGCGAGCACAGAGTCAACCAACTTAGAGGTACGTACACACAGTTTACACAGAACACGAATCATAATCCGAAAAGTGGCCTTGTATGTGTGTTGAGGCTAGGCCTAGGTATGTGTGACACAGTTAAAAATTAAGCCATCTGGGCCACTGAAATGGCGGATGCCTGACCTCTAAAGTGGGACAATGGGATGTGAGGTAACTGCGCTGGCGTTGTACACCATCCCGGTAGGCGGTCGAAGACCGCGGCGCAATGCTGCATTGGTTAACATTGGACCCTATGGGCCCCAGGAGCCAATGACGATGGACGCCGGCGGTGACGGTACGCAAAGCTGCGGACGTGACCGCCATTTTCTATCTATTCAATCACTCGATACCTGATCTTCGACAGGAGAGGACCTAAACTGCAAGTGCTGCCGTGACCTCGGTCTGGAAGAGACAATGGCTCGAGTGTCTAGGGAAAGGGCCCCTGCCTTCACATCGGAGGAGTTGGAGAGACTCGTGGATGGGGTCCTCCCCCAGTACAAGCTACTCTACGGTCCTCCAGACAAACAGGTAAGTACACTGGGAGCATGCTGTATGGGCTATGCCTGTGTGGAGTGGGGTGGATGAAAGATGGGGGGGGGAGAATGAGGCGTGCATGAAACGACAATGAATGCATGTGCCACATGGCAAGGGTAGGGATGGGGGCCAATGACTGTGACGGTGCAATTGGTAATAACATTTCTCTCCCCCCTGTACAAATCATGTAGGTCAGCGCCCACCAGAAAAAAGATATTAGGCGTGCCATCGCCAAGGACGTCTGGACCCTGGGGGTCTACCACAGACAGAGCACCCACTGCCGGAAAAGATGGGAGGACATTCGCCACTGGAGCAAGAAGACGGCGGAGGCTCAGCTGGGGATGGCCTCCCAACGTGGGAGGGGTGCCCGTCGCACCATGACCCCCCTGATGTTCAGGATCCTGTCGGTGGCGTATCCGGAGTTGGATGGGCGCTTGAGGGCATCACAGCAGCCACAAGGGGGTGAGTATACTCTCATCCTGCTGATTTTGCGCGCAGTGGAGGTGTCTGGGTGGGAGAGGTGGGCTGTGGGTTTCCCTAGGCCAGGGCAAGTTTAGTAGGCAAGGACCCTCCGAAAGGCAGGCCATGTGGCACCCCATGCCACCACTGTAGAGTGCCAAGTACATCTAGTAATGCCCCTGTGTCATCCATGTGTGCAGATGTCGTCCATAGCCTTGTAGGCCATGTCCCAGGGATTGAACAGTGGAGCCCAAGAGCGCCGCGTAGTGCAGGGGGCTTCTGTGTCTGTCGTGTCCGCCAACGGTAGCGGTAATGCATGCACTCAACATGTCTTTCTTCTGTTGTCCCCCCCTTTTTTGTGGTCTCCCTGTTCTTGTGTGCATTGGCATCATCAGGCGGAGGAGCAGTGGCACCGGAGCAGGAGGGAGCTGCATCCCACATGGCCCTGGAGGGCGAGACAGCGGACTCGGAGTTTACCAGTGGGACGGAGGGCGAGGGGAGCTCCACAGTGGGGACAGGAGCTGACACCAGTGACACGGACTCGTCCTCTGATGGGAGCTCCCTTGTGGTGGCGGCACCATCTGTGCCTCCCACTTCTACATGTACAGCCGCCACCCCCCCCCACCAGCACCGCCCTCCCAGCAGCCCCTCAGCCTTTGCCCCGTGCCCGCTCAACCAGGAGGGTGGGCATCACCTTCGCCCCAGGCACCTCAGGCCCTGCCCCAGTCACCCCTGCTGCCCTCAGTGAGGAGGCCATTGACCTCCTCAGGTCCCTCACCGTTGGGCAGTCTACCATTTTGAATGCCATCCAGGGTGTAGAAAGGCAGTTGCAACAAACAAATGCATTCCTGAGGGCATTCATTCTGGTCAGACGGCCCTTCAGCGAGCTTTTCAAACTCTGGCCTCAGGACTGATGGCAGCCATTGTCCCCGTCTCTAGCCTCCCCCCTTCAACTTCATCCACCCAGACCCAATCCCCTGTACCCCAGCCTATCCCAAGCACACCTTCAGACCAGCATGCACACACGTCAACACACAAGGGAAGCTCAGGCAAACATAAGCACCACACATCCCACAGGCACTCACGCAAGCATCACACACATGCAGACACACCAACATCCACTGCCTCCACTGTGTCCCCCTCCTCCTCGTCTCCCTCCTCCCTCCCAGTCTCGTCTCCACTCACACCTGCATGCACTACATCTACAGCCACTACTGCCATCACCAGCACACACACCACCACACCCCGCTCACGTGAAGTCACCACCCCCACCACCATTCACACGTCCCCTGTGTCCTCTCCCAGTGTGTCTGTGACGCCGCCTCCCAAGATAAACAAATGTAGGCACACACCCACCCAACAGCCATCCACCTCACGACAGCCTCCAGCGCATGCACCTTCACCCAAAGTCACCAAACAAACACCTCCTACAACCACAACCTCTTCCTCAACTCCCAAACCCCCTCCAGCTACCCAGTGTCTCCAAAAAACATTTCCTGTCCAACCTTGACCTCTTTCCCACACCTCCCCCACCCCGTCCGTCTCCTAGGTCCCGAACTAGCACCTCAGCCACAACATCTCCGGGACCAGTGGTGCCTGTAGTCACCGGAATATGGAGTGCGCCGGCCACCAGGGCAGCCAGTGTGGCAATGAGCCACAGTACGGACAGTCCCCCACCTGTCAAGCATCAGAAGTTGGCCAGTGCCTGGCGGGAGAGGGGGAAGACTCCAGCCACCAAAGCCGCTTCCAGGGGTCACAGTGGGAGTGTGGAGTCAGCTGCGACACCTTCCAAGGTGGGGAAGGGCCACAAGAAACCCGGCAAGTCTGGGAAGAGCAGCACGGCGGAGGCCACCGCCATCATCCCCGCTGCCCAGGAGGCAACTGCCAGCACCTGCCCTGCTGCTCTGCTGCCCTGGAGGCCACCGCCATCATCCCCGCTGCCCAGGAGGCCACCCCCAGCACCTGCCCTGCTGCCCAGGAGGCCACAGCCAGCATAAGCCCTGCTGGGCTAGAGAGGACCACCAGCACAAGCCCCACTGGGCTAGAGAGGACCGCCAGCACAAGCCCCGCTGGGCTAGAGAGGACCGCCAGCAGATGAGTCATTGCAGAGGAATCCGCCACCTCAAGCACCGCTGAACAGGGCACCGCCGCCTCAAGCACCGCTGAATGGGGCACCGCCGCCTCAAGTACCGCTGAATGGGGCACCGCCGCCTCAAGCACCTCTGAACAGGGCACCGCCGCCTCAAGCACCTCTGAACAGGGCACCGCCGCCTCAAGCGCCGCTGAACAGGGCACCGCCGCCTCAAGCGCCGCTGAACAGGGCACCGCCGCCTCAAGCACAGCTGAACAGGGCACCACCGCCTCAAGCACCGCTGATCAGGGCACCACCGCAGCATCAAGCACCGCTGGCCCATGAGCGCCAAGGGCACTGCCGCTACTGAGTCCATCACGAGCAGGATGAAGCACTCTGGGCACGAAGCCCCCTCCAGAACCAGTGGAGACTGTCATCCACTTGAGAGACTGTGGCTTTGCACTCCCCAGGATGCAGCAGTGGGCAACCCAGCCACTGTAGAGACTTGAGAGACTGTGGCTTTGCACTCCCCAGGATGCAGCAGTGGGCAACCCACCCACTGTAGAGACTTGAGAGACTGTGGCTTTGCACTCCCCAGGATTGAACAGTGGGCATGTGGCCCCCTTGTGGATTTGGTGTCGTGCACTCAACCGGCTGAGGTGCCCCCCCTTTCCCTCCCTCTGAGGTGCCTGTTTTCTTGCTCTCTGATGCCCCTGCAGTGTTCTCTCAGTCATGGTCGGGGATATTGTGTGGGCCTCGCCCATACCGTGATGGCCCTGTGTTGCACGGACTTCATTGCAGCACTACCTGGACTACCAAGCTTGGTGTATATTTTGTTTATAGTGTATATATATATTTTTGCTTACTTGATTTTAATATATTACAATGGTTACACTCATTTGCTTTTGTCTTTGCATTCTTCCGGGGGGGGATTGGGGGTGTAACTGTAATGTATCATGCTGTATTGGTGTGTGTGTTGTAGTGGGTGAGGGTGGGGGTGTTGCGTGTTGCGTGTGTGTGTCCCTGTTTTTTCCCTCACCCGTGTCGTAGGTGCAGTACTCACCGTTGTCTTCGCCGCCGGGGTTCGTGCTCCTGGTAGAGGAGAAGGAAGATAATGGCTGGCAGGATGTGCAGCTCTGGTTCCATGGCGTCCGGATTCCTCGTGGGATGTGTAGAGGTGAGCGTTTTCCCTTCGAAGTCCTGTTTCCGCCGTGTTTTTGTCAAGCGGTGAATCCGCCCCGGAAAAGGTGGCGGATTGGACTGTTGTAATACTGTAGGCGGTACATTGTCTTCCGCCTGTCTTTTGGCGGTGACCGCCGTGCTGTTTGTTTGTACCGCTGTGGCGGTCGGAGTCTTCAACTGGCTGTCTTTGTTGGCGGTTTCCGCCACGGTCGTAATTCAATTTTTTTTACCGCCGGCCTCTTGACGGTCTTACCGCCAGTTTAACACTGTCCGCCAGGGTTGTAATGAGGGCCATAAAGTCTATTTATGTGGAGTCTATATCTGAGATATGATAAATGTAACTTTCTTTAGTGACTGAGCTCTGTATATTATGAAGATCTTTGTTGATAGACATAAGGTGACTGTTATTTGGTGGGTGTGGTGACAGTTTTTTTTGCTTTGGATATAGAAATACTAACATTGGTTCGTTTGGTACAATACCAATCTAGTTTCTTTCCTCTCCTATATTTTACTGTTAGATAAGTAGGTAATTGTTTATATGGAAAATATGGATGCATAGTAAGAAAATGTTTTATTTAGTCACTTCCCATCTGGTGAATGTAACATATAATTTGTGAATTTCAGAAATTATGGACACATTTCTTGGTGCGTTCTTTCTTTCGAATAACTATAGTCCTTAAATATTTCAACATATATTCACTTGCATGATTTATGCATGCCTTAATTATGTACTAATTGATATTTTTTTATTTAAATGGGTCAGCGATCAATTTTTATGTTATAATACTAGTATTATATTTCATCAGCCCTGAAGAAGTCCTATGACAGGACGAAACACGTGTTGGCTTTTTTCTCTAACTGTTTGGGCGGCAAAACGTTTCCTTAACCTTTGGATTGAGATTGTAATATCCAACTGATATGGGCAGAGGATTCAATTTACAACTGTAAACTACATGAGTTTTGGACTGAAATCAATTATCAACCTTTCTTTTCATGAGAGCATACTGTTTGTGGTCGTTTTCCCTAACCAAATGATTTATGATTTGGATTAAAAGTTACAACAAATGAACTGAACAAGTATAATATTTGGTTGTGCAACATCATCTCAACAAATGTAATTTAATGTTTTATATTGAGGATTATATGGTATATTAAAAAGTATGTCTTAAGTCAAATATGTATACAGGTATTCATAATTATTACGGATGTATGAAATAATCACACTAGGATGTTCAGAATTGGAATTGATGATTTACTGTGTCAAGGAGTTTTTTTAATTGAACTATTATAGATGACTGAACAAATGTTTTTTGCAATTAATAATTATTTACATATGTGTGCCCCACTTTTTTCTATTCAGCAATATACTGGTCCCCTTTTAGATTCCAGTTCACATACATTGGCAACAGGTGTGTACTTAGTGTTAGTAGCACCATACGTATTAATAATATTGTACTTTTTGAAATTGTAGGGATGTGCATCTACGGTAGTCATTGTTGCCATGTTGAATATAACAATGTACACCCTAGCCCCAGATCAATCCTATAAAAACTAAACTATTTAATAATAGGGAACAACTCTTAATAAAGTTACAGTGCTTCTCTTTAGAGCGTAGCATTGAGGATACACTGAGGAAACCTTCACCCGTCTAACTCAAATTTATAACATCTTCAGCAAATAATAAGAGCAGGATTTAGTCTAGGTTCCTCTTTCCACCTCTACTTACAATATCACATTCAAGATTAAACATTAAGATATTTAAAAATATTTTCATAACCCAACCTACTAATTTATGAGATGCTACATCATATCATCCTCTAAAACCCCTTGCATTTTTATTAGAAATCTGGCCTAAGGCGCAAGTCACATTTAAAAATCTCATATCTACCAAAAAGTTAAGAGCTTGAACCCGATTAATGATATTATATCAGTAAAATTGGCTTTATAAACTTCTTGCATACATCTAAAAACCATAGGCAGTCCAATCAAATGTGTTGGGCACTACATTTTTGTTTTAAGCCACATGTACATAAGCCCAATTCATCTCTAATTACCATTTTTATTTTTTGATCCATATAGCAAGGGTTTCGCACAACACTAAATTTTAACAGTGCATCCCTTAATTTTTTTTCAGTGGAGACTTTATATAGGGGGAATTTTCCTCATTTCGTCAGCTATGCAACACAAACTGGGTGGATATTTTCCCCTCCTGATACCTTAGATCTGTCTTTCTAGCCCTATTATTAATCACAGCATGCAATTCCTGTTTTGGAATGTGTTCTCTTTGCCACTGTGTAGGCGCTAAGCCTAGAGAGGCACAGATCTTTTCTAGCTGTCCTCTCACTTGGGATGCCCAGTTCAGCTCACTTGCCTTTTACATAATCTTGCGATTTTGGGAATCCCCACATCAGACAGACAGCCAATATTTCAATCCTGCTTGCATTCCCTGATAGCTCCACCCTGTCATTTGGCGTTCCACTCTTATTGCCTGAATCATACTTGTGGGGAGGGGGGGAGCAAGAGCAATCGTTTTACACATCTGTTTTCTTCTGCATCCCAAGTCAGCTTCCCAGCAAGGGATAGAATTTCAACCCTATATTGAAATTGAGGGCGCACCATAGTATTAAAAGCAGAAAGTATTGGGCGAAGGGACGGACCTCCATACTTTTGACTAAATTGTTTTAAACCCCAAGCCACTGTTACCTCTGTGGGTTTTAATGTCTCAATATGCTCTTTCCATATTAGATTAGAATCAAACCACATTCCTAGATATTTATATTTATCAACTAGTTCTACTTTATTAGCTCCCAGGGACCAGGAGTACTCCCTCTTTCTTTCCCTAGCACCATTATTTTCCTTTTGTCCAAATCTACTATAAGTTTTTGTATTTTGACAATAGGTCAAAAGGTATCTAATTTTCTTTGCAGCCCCACTTCTGTCATATCAAATATCACCACATCATCAGCGTATAATAAACAGGAGATATGAGTGCCATCCATTTTTGGGGGAAGGCCTTTAACTGCCTTCAATACCCCTGGCAAATCAGACAGAAATATAGCAAACAATAGCGGGGCCAGGACACATCCTTGTCGCAACCCATTCTTTATAGGTATCTTCTTAGAAAGTGCTCCTTCAGTATCCAAGATCACCTGGGCCCAGTTTTGCAAGTGTAGTCCCTGAAGGAGGAAAAGTAAGTCGGCATCAACCCCGAGCCGCTTCAACATACCCCGTAACAAATTTCGGTCCACCAGATCAAAAACGGCACGGAAGTACACAAATCAACAGAACAGGGATCTTTGTACCTCTATTGATTTTTTTCCTAGTGCCCATAGACTAAAGCAATGATCTGTTGTCGAGTGGCCTTCTTTAAAGCCGCGTTGCTATACAGGGATCAAATTATTTGACTCTACGCATGCTTTCATTTGCCCCAGTAATAACTTTTGCAAAGATATTTTCACCCACGTCCAAGAAGCTAATTAGACGATAATCCTTTGGATGTGTGGGGTCATTTGTTTTGTGGATTTGCCTTATTATTACACCCTTCCAATTCTCCGGGATCCTGGTGTAGTGTACCCATAAGAGTGGGAGTGGCTCTATGTTTCTAATTTGTGACAGGAAGTATTATGAAAGTATGTTTGTGAGAGATTTTGATTTGCTGGTGTGTGTTATGTTTTTTTGTAGTGAGAGGAGATATTGATGTAACAGTTTTCTGACAAAGATTTGTATGCAAAGTACTTTGGTGAGTGGAATACAAATGGTAAAGGGGGTGATGATGTGTTTTGGAAAAGACTGTATGTGGTGTGTAGGAGGGGCTGGACCAGAGTTATGAGCGTATGTGTTAAATTTGATCACTGGAAGAGGTAAAATGTGTAGTGGAGTGAAGTGTAAAGATTGTTTGGGTGTGTGTTTTTGGTAAAAAGAGGAGGAAGGTGTTGGTGGATGATATGATGGAAGGCCGAGTATAGGTTTTGTGGTGATAAAAAAGGGTCTGTTAGAAGGAAGTAGAGAATAGAGCTGGTGATTTGTATGTATAGGGAGTGTGTATCTGGGTGTACTAAGGTATATATAATGTGGCTTTGTGTTGTGTGGCTTTGTTAGTGGTATAGGTCAGAGTGGTGTTTTGTGTGAGAATGGAGGTGCCATGCTGTGGTAGTTGGGGTAGAAGGGTGTATAGGTGTGGTTTGTGGGGTTTTGTAATGGTTGCTGAGACACTGTAATGCATATGGTATATTTGAGTTGAGTACTGTGCATTTGAGAAAGTGTGTTACTAGGTTTGTGGATGTGGATGGCTTAAGGTGGTTGCTGGGGAATGGCAAAATGGGCAGAATTTCGGGCCCTATGCCCAGCCCAAACAGGCAACTGCCCTTGTCCTCTCTGCCCTTAGCCTCAATGCCTGGGCTGGGACTCCCTCAACTCTAGGCTTAAATATCCCTATTGGCCAATGGGAACCATAGTCGTAACCCTAACCAACCATAACCCCAGCCCTAACCCCTAGAGCCAATGGGAGTGCCTTTCAAAATCCAAATCCTAAACCTTAAGTCCAATAGGAACACTACCCCTAGGAACCAATCAGAACCTTAGCCATAACAGCTAAATCAGAACTCAAACCGTGAGCCCTTAGCCCAATAGAAGCCCTAGCAACCAGTCAGAACCTTAGTCCTAACAGCCAATCGGAACTCAAACTCCAAGCCCTTTGTCCAATACAAACCCTAGCCTTAGCAACCAATTACAACACAGATGCAACAACAAGTAAAAACGTATATAAGTGGCAAGTGACCTTAAGTACAGGTTGCTGGGTAAGGGGCAGGGAGGTACTCCTGAATTCAGAATCTCCCCAGCTATAGACAGGCTCAATCCACACGTTGTAGCTTCTTATTCAGCTATGCAGGTGAGGCTCAATTCCGAAGCCACTAAAATACTGCTTTTCGTGCACTTGTACTAATTACTTTAGCAAGCCAAAAAGGAGCACTACATACACTTCCCAAACATAGGTTAAACCATAAAGCAGATTCAGCAGTCTCTCAAACACGCTCCGGTTAACCTATGAGGTATATTTTGCCTTTTTACCTTGCAGGAAGAAGGAGGTGGGCTTAGTACAGTATAGAGTAAAAGCTAGTAGAGAAATTTAAACAGTCACAGGTAGGACAAAACAGCAGTTTTAAAGTACAAAATGCACAGAAACCAAGAGGTAAATTTAAACAGCCACGGGTTGGGAAAAAACACTTTTAAAATTCAAGAATATGCAGCACAAAGTCTGTGTTTTTTACCAGCACTATCCCAGTTCATAGGTTCATCATATCCCAGTTTTGGCACTTCAAACAGTGTTCTCGCCAATATTATAAAAGCTGATTTCTTTATAATGCATCTCACCTTCTCAAGGGTGTAGGGCTGCTAGTCACCTACTGATCTCTCATAGCCTTGTACAGTGGTTTTGTTTTGTAGCTGCATTGATGCATTCTCAGTCAGAGTGTTGTGTCATCACATGCAATGTGCTGCCTAGTCACATTACGTGGCCCATGATCCATTCTCTGTTATGGATCTTTGATGGAATTTGTACTTCCTAAATGCTTCATTAGCTTTCACGCAATCACAAATATACTCCATTGTTTTACCCTTCTCTAAGACCTGTAATTCTTTATTATCTATAAGTTGTTGTTGCTAACTAAGGATCATTTATTGAGAACTGCAAGTGCCTATTTGTCTCTTCTATAGTTTGAACAATATATAAAAAGAAGTGTGTTCATAAAACATATACTGCATTGCAATCAGACAGTATTGGCAAGGAAGGCTTGGTTGGTTGCAATATTTGGAAAAAAAAACGAAATGTCAGATGGAGAATCATGATAAGGCAACGGGATAAAATATACATCAGAACCAGCCTTTATTAAAAAGCGGGCTCTTAGAGCTCTAATACTTGTGCAGACTACCTTGGTGATAGGGCCATTTCTTCTTTACAACATGCCCAACTCTCATCATAATTTATTAACACATTAAGCCAAATATGCATCACTCCCTATTGGGATGGTTTTGTGATGTGGAACGTCCACCTTGCACTTGTGCTTCTATATATAAAGTAGGCACTATACACATTACTTTACTTTGCCCAATCTACAAGCATCTCAGATTCCGATTTTTAAGGCCACTTTCAGATGGAACCCATTTTACTCAGGCCAGTGCTGCCTCACTGCTTTTACAGTTACTCAGTGATCCTTTTATTTGTTGTTGTTGCTAAATAAGGATCATTTGATGCCATGTTATACAATGTCTTGTTTGAATTTTATTTGCAATTTACTCTTGTGGTATTGATATTTTAATCCGAATAAAGTATTTTGATGATGATGATCAAGTGGGCATTGAAAGACTCAAACTATCCCTAAACACTACCCACAGGAAAATTAATGCATTTTCATTTTTTGTCTCTCTCTCTCTCCTTCTCGCTCTCTCTCTTCCTCTCTCTCCTTACGAGCAATGATTGTTGGATTCTCAACCCATACTCACAGGAGGATAATAGAAAAACAAAAATATTAGATGAACCGAAACTGTGTTGGTTTTAAAATGTAAGTTTAAGAGGCCCTAAAGGACGATCATGACGTTTAGTTGTGGTTAGGCTGCCACCTACCTAAAACAGGAAACGAAAGCAGAACACGCACCAAGAGAGCTTACAATTGACAAAAGTCCTAAATTGTTTTTAACTACACAGAGCCAGAGTTTTCACGATGAATTCAACCTTAGGAAGGTGGCCTAGTCATGGCAACTCGGCCACACATACTTCGGAAGATGCCAAATTGAGTACCAATATTCTGTGTGAAAGAAAGTAACTTCTGCTAGTTACAAGGCTAGGAAATAGCTAAAACTGTGGCATAGTTTACATATGGCCTAGAAAAAACATTAGCACATAAAAATGGAAGAATATGTTATAGATCGTACACATATCTTGGCAGCACTAAACTATATTGCCCATTGAAAATTGTTGCTATGTGAAGAAAACAGCGGCACACCCTCCTAAGACTGTTACTAGAAATTGCTAATTGCCCATTGCAAGGCGTGTGTCATCAAGTCAGTCCTATTTTTTTTTTTACATTGTGATGATTACAATTCTGAATCTATAATGTGAAAAATAAAACTATAAGTAACAGAATGCAAAGAAAAGGCCAGAATTGGATGAGCTACTCAACCCTGACTTGGATCAACTTGAAATCTCTCTGTTCTCATACACACCATATTTGCTGTGTCACCAGTGGGCTGCCATTGTTCAGCCATCTTTTCACAAGGGCTGTGACCTTTAACCATGGATGCCATGCATGTGTGGTTATGTCAGTGCGCATGAAGAGTGCCTGGTGCCAATTCTCTGTTTTCAACAATCATTGTTTGCAGTATGGAGATGCATTCAAATGACACTTCAGATTGACAGGAGGATATATATATTTTTTTATTATACCTCAAAATATGTCTTCTTGGAAGAAGAGTAAGAGGCAGCCGGGGCCCGTCCTTTGGGACTGAGGGGGCTACCCTCCTCACCTTTTGCCCCTCCACAAGCTTGTCTGTCACTCTGACAGACTCTCCTTATTTTCAGATCAGACAGCCAGGATCTAGACATGCGCTGTTTGTGCAGGTTCCTGCATGAGCTGAACTTTGCTGGGCTGAGGAGGTCATAGCTTTTGTGGGCGTGTCCTCCTCATCTCAGCAAAGGTCCTTGAGCCACTCCCCCTGAGTGACCAGGGGTAGTGTAAATCATTGACTCTGACCTGGGTGCTCCAGTTTTAAGACCTTACGTGCCCAGGGCTGAATGTCAATCAGTGACACATCGTCACAGAGTGGGGTGGGGTCAGGTATTAATTGAAAGCATATCATCTGGTCAGCAGGGATTCAAACGCTGGGGTGCTTAGAGCAGTGGATCCCATACAGATGTGCTGGCCTCGTTCTCGTATTTGGTCTTTCTTCATCTCTCAATTAGTGTCACCGTTGTGTGATTTATGTAGGAATGGCTTCCTTTTGGTGACAATGAGTTTGTGTTTGGCACCTGCTCACCTCCAGCACTTTGGCTATAGTGCCTTTTCTGGCAGTTATAAGTTCTAGTTTAACATTCATTCTTTTGGTAAATTGGTTTATTTCTCTGGTCTGTCTCCCAGACCTGAAATGGGGGATTACAAACTGATCATCTTGCTCATATGTTGGTTTCCTTTTCTGCTGATGTAGTCCACACATCAGATGTAGTTTGGAGGGATCCACAATTTTGAGACCTGTGTTTCATTTCACATGAACAATTCTATTTCACCTTTTTTAGTGTTTGTCTTTCAAATGTGAAAGCTATTCTTGAAATTCATGCCTTGTGATAAGCAGTTCATGTTTTGATTGCAACGTGAACATCTCAAGTTTGGGGGTGGCAGACAACCGTCTGTTGAGTGTCCAAACACAAGAGCTGGGTATTATGATTCTGTGTTCATCATCAGCAAAACATAGTCCCTACAGAGAGGTGGCAAAAATCTGCAGTTTTTGTGCCAAACTGTTAGTCCCCCTCTTATGGTACAGATGGCAATAGTTGGCCTGGAATGCTGAAGGCTTATTGCGTGACACAACTGACCTTTGTCTTCACTAAGCCTTGATGTCCTCCTGTAGCCAGTGTTCCCTCGCCAACAGGTTCATGGATGCTGCACAGAAGCAGCCCTTCTTCAGTGACTGATGCCTGTGAACATATTTTGGAGAGAATTCTGATGTATATTGATCTTTCTATTGTTTAGTTCCATAGTGTGCCAATAGCATGTTCAAGCTTCCTTACTGATGAAGTTCACATAGCAATTAATAGCAATCTTTAGTTGACATGCTCTCTGATCTCTGCTCAAACTTGAGGAATGCTTGATGGATTGTAAAGCATGTTTCTAGCTCTGTCTTGTCAGGTTCTTGCCTCTCAATGCATGCCATAGTCCTTCGCTGTTTGAAGAGGAAATCATCTGTGTTTCATTAGTAGAGTGGTATTACCTCAAGCTGAAGCACAATATTGAAGCATTTACTTCTGTATCACGGCTGTCAAATGTGGCATGAAGCTGTTGATGGTAAGAATGAGTGAATTTCGATTGTTTACAAGTGTAATTGAAAGTGGTACAACTCTAGAGAATTTCAATGTCTTTCTGCTCTCTTTATGTATTCCAATGTCTATTGGATGTTAGAGCACAGTTGACAAAAGTGGCTTTTTGCATTTGACAGGTTGTTAATTAAGGTCTTTTGCACATTTCTAGCTTATGCTATCTTCATGGGGGGGGGGTCTCCTTGGGATTAGCAAGTTTGCCCAATATAACAACAAGTAGGATGTGTATCATTTTGATGTCCAAGTCTCAGTGACGATCTTGGAGGAGCACCGGTTTATGTTATGAGGTCCCTTAGTTCACCATCTATATGATGTTACCACATGGATTTGGGTGCAGGGGTGGTTGCTCATAAGGGTCATAAGAAGGTTCCCACACTGCCCCTTCCGAGCTGCCACATGCCTAAAACATTGTACTATTTTTGTTATTTACTTATGTTCCCTCTTTAAAAGAAATACCCAATCCACTGTGCTGTTTGGGCAGGGCATAGCCGATCATTTTGATTGGCAGGCTGCAGGCTTGGGATAAAGTTAAGTGCGCATGTCGGGGTGGACAGCTCTTTTAGTGTGTCCAGCCCGGCATTGCCACTTCAGCCCCTTGAACCTGACAATGCTAGGCAGCCCGGGGGAAAACAGCGCTGCCATCTAGTCTCCCTCGGAGCGCAGGATTCACCTCCTCAAAACAACCCTTGTGTGGCTCTCATGCTGTTTACTTCTACAAACAGCATGGTAGCAAGGCACCCGACATTCAAAGACAGGGCGGGCATATTGAAGAACATGGCCAATCATTGTGTGGCTTTATTGAAGCCACATAGTGATTGGTCATATTTCTGTTGTTTGCCAGCAATGAGAGACTCTCCTCTTTGCACGTAGTGCTTCGTACAAGTTCACAGGCTCACGGTTAACCTGTAATAACTCTTGAAGCACTGGGAAGGTGCTTTTCCCCATATTTCATACCTGGAGGTAGCAGCAGGATGCAGGTTCTAGGAAGGTGGATGGCGGAGCAAAGGGAAGACAGCATCTGCAGCAGGTAAGAACATCCCGCCTGAAAGTCCACAGTGTAGGCCCCTGAAAACCCAGGGCTGAAGGTACCTCCCTGGAGATGCAGCCAGATGCTTCGGGCTGATGGGCCTGGCATAACTGGCTTCTCCCTAACAATGTTTGGCATGCAAGTCCTGCATGAAAAATACAGGTAAAAATAAAATGATGTTCAAACGGTAAATACGTGTATTTCTGTAACATCGGAAGATCATGTTCATCACTGCTTTGCAATTCATATTTTTATAAAGTGAGGTTTTAAACATGAAGTTGGAAACGTTCATAATTCCCCAAAGTCTAACATCGTCATTAGTGAATAAGGAGGCAAATCATTTGGGCATGGATGAGGCACAGATAGACCACTGACTCTCAATATATTGTGTGTGAAAAGCTAAAGATCTCACTATACACAAACTGCCTCCTACTCCTTACAACCCCACCTCTAGATCCCACCCTCCCCTTAGACTTTCCAGCCACGTTGTACATCATGATCTAATGCACTGCAAAACATGTAAACTTGAACTTATCTAATTATAACCTCAAACATTTGAAGTGCCTACAGTGAACATCCTGTGAGGTAACTTAACGTTCTGCTCTGTTTCTGTTGTGAATTTTTCTGATCCCCTCCTTTCCAGCCTGCTTTATTTCTGTCAAGAAACCCCAATAACATTCTTTGAAGCCCTGCAACTTGTTGGCTTCCCGCCCTTGCAACACCTGCTTCAGCAACACTGAATACAAATCAAACACCCTGCACACCTTTCCCCTTCAAGCTACCTGAGATAATTATGCAATGAAAAATTATACAGCCCCTCCAAATACCTAAACTGTAGGGATGGGTGGGTGGGAAAAAGCTACTAATTCTATTGAGCATACAGGGGCTGCCGGCGTGTACACCTACCCAACAAAATGGTGGGTTCCAGCCCCAAAATGGTGTGTTGGGCTGCATCCTTTAATGGATGTAGCTCAAAGGTAGCACAGGTTTCTAGACTGCACCATCTCATGACCAAATGCACCCGGGGGACAGACCTCCCTCTGGTCAGCTGTCCCCCAAGCCCCCAAAATGGGGCACAGGTAGGCTACTGAGTCCCGATATATTTTCTGTGACACAGGCCGCTTTATTGAAACAGATGTGCATCACAAAGAAGTAACCTGGCCTGTGGCCTCACAAAACTAAACACCTCACTATACATAAACTGCCTACTACTCCATACCCCTACTCCTAAATCCCACCCTCCCCTTAAACTTCCCAACCACAGTGTACATCATGGTCTAATGCACTCCAAAACTTGTAACTTGAACTTATCCAATTATAACCATAAACCTTTGAAATACCTACAATAAACCTTCTCTGAGGTAACTTAAAGTTCTGCTCTGTTTATGTTGTGAATTTTCTGATACCTTCCTTTCCAGCCTGCCTCTTCCTCTGTCAAGAAACCCCAGTAACCTTTTGTGAAGCCCTGGAACTTGTGGGCCAGTGGCCACACAGGAATGACGCATCTAGACTATCTATAACTTCAAGATATCCTTCATAAACTCCTTTATCTCCAAAATATATAGGGGCATCCCAAAATGTGAGAGGTGTACCCCATCACTATGAAAACATTCTGCTGCTTCATAGCCACCCTACAGTATATTACCCTGTATCTCTGCAAAAATGCCTCATTTCCCTGTTTATCTTAAACCTACCCTTGTCAATCACCGAGAGTTTATGAGCACCCCTCCAGATTCTCCTGGAGACAAACTCCATTCAACAAAGAAAGCAGCCTGCCAACTGCTGTTTGATTTCTCTTAAATCTTGCTTCATTTTACAGAGAAGAGCTAGACCTTTTTGTACTACCAAATCATTCTCCTCTAAGTGTATGAGTCAGGGCATCAGGGCATCAGGGCATATAAACCCCTTCTTTAAGACATTTAGAAATGGCAATAAATCTTTCCAGCACATCCCCCCTCTACCATGCCAGGAAACAAAAAATGTTTGCCTCCAAAACCCAATTCACTGCCACAACTGAAATTCCCTGCCTCCTTCACCACCCACCTAATAAAAAAATGCCCAAGGATCCAGATAGAAATGCTAGCAGACAGTGGTCCCGGCACCGTACCTGAAAAAGAAATTAGTGTTCGCATGCTGAAAGGGTTCATTGCTGACCCTCACCCCACCCCTCCAGACCTAAGATACTGTTGGTAACAATCAGTGGACCACCTGCCGAACCTCATTATCCTATCCTGTGACCAACCTCATCACCCTGCCCCAGTTGTCGCTCCAATCCTGAAAGAATGCATTCCATACTCTTTACCTTGCATGCCCAAAGCCGCCAGCGCTTTCTTCAAGATTCCTAACAACTGGTTGGATGTGATACCCCTGCCATCTCTACACCGAAAAACTTGGCCCATCTGTGAGGGCATGCTTTCCTTTAAAATCGTCCCCCATCTTACTGGGCAAAACCCCCCTCAGACTGTGCCAGCAGAAAAACCAATGCTCCCTGGCTCCTCTGGTCCGTTTTAGAGCTCTGGAGGTAAATCTTGACCCCTTCAAGCTGAATTCCGACATCTTCCCACCTCAAACCAGTGTTCCTTTGGTTCCCCAGTAGTTCCGATACCCTGAAAGCCCCAAAGAACACCCATGTCATGAGTGTTGCAAGCAATGTGACTTCAGTGTATCCTGTCTACTAGCTGTTTGCAAATATCCATGGTCATTGGTCTCCATAACAACCCAGACCTACCATTCTCCCTTGTCCACCCTTTCAGAATCCTCTTACCTAAACCCCCGTCTGAAGGGATATATCCCCAGCGTAGCTTACCTACAAAGACTGTGCCTGACAGTTTTCCTGCTCTGGTGACTCTAGGCTGGCCTTTCTCGATTAACTCCATGATGAACTGGACTAAATCTTCCACCCTCTCCTATTCTGTTGTTCTTCTTCTAGCACCTATTTCTTAAAATTCTGCCCAGGCTTGAGCGTAAGTTTTCTTAGTGGATACTGACAGTGAATCTACAACCAGTTGGAGCATCCTTTTTTTGTCTATTGTCCACAATTCATGTGGCATTGGACTCTTGTCTGTTTCGTTTTTTTCGTTTTCTGTATATCGTATTTCGTTTCTTGCATTTTGTTTTTCGTATTACACAGTGTTTTGAACTTTACCTGTGCCCATTTTTTGCTCCGCCTCGTATTGTGCCTGTTTTTCCTTTTCTGGCTCTTGCCGGTTTGTTCTGACCCTGCTGCTGCGTCCCCTGCAGCCCAGCCCCCATCATGCCCCCATTGGCCACTCCCTCCCACCTCCCAGCTGCTCCTCCCTCCCACCTCCCCTTCTTAATGGTGGCTGCTGCGCGGCCGCGAACAGTGGGCGCACCAGAGGCAAGCCCGTCTGCGCCCGTCCGCGCCTGAAACACGCCCAGCGCCCGCCCCCTGGTCCATGCTCCTCCGGCCCCCCCATGCGTCACTACTCCTCCACAGAGCTCCTTGCTCTCAACCCCGGCCGGCACACCACCTGCGCTCAGCCCAACCCCAGACACACACACGGACCTTTCACATGCCACTTATGCCACTTCATTGCACTCATACCAACACCAACAACACCAACAAGCACCACAACAACAGAAAACCCCCCAATCACCTCAACTGCATCCTCCTGAACACCCGCTCTGTCCACAAGAACGCCATCGAGCTTTGGGACCTACTCACCACAAACTCTCCTGACATTGCCTTCCTCACTGAAACATGGATGAACTCCTCATCAGAACCCGACATCGCCATAGCCATCCCAGAAGGATACAAAATCATCCGTAGAGACCGCACCAACAAACCAGGAGGAGGAATCGCCATAATACACAAAAACTCCATCAAGATTTCCACCAACACCAACAACACCCTAGACAACGCAGAGCACCTACACTTTCAGGTACACATCAACACCACCCTAAGAGGAACCCTCATCCACAAACCACCAGGACCCGACCCCCATTCTGTGACACCATCGCCGACACTATCAGCTAACACCCCCCCACCTCCACAGACTACCTACACCTTGGTGACCTTAACTTTCACCTGGAAAGCACTCATGACTGCAACTCCACGGCCCGGCTGGACAACCTCACAAACCTCGGCATCAAGCAACTGGTCACCTCACCCACCCACTCAGCCGGACACACGCTAGACGCCATCTTCACCTCCAGCAGCCACATCGCCTTCTCTCACACCACCGAACTCCACTGGACTGACCACCACTGCGTCCATTTCTCCTTCCTGAAACCCACCACCAACAACATCCTACTCCCTAACGCAAGTGGAACAAGATCTCCAAATAACAACTAATCTCCAACCTCGCACAAGCCCCACCTCCCAATACCAACAACCCCAACTCCGCCGCCCTCAACCTCACACAATGGCCCGAAACATGCGCAGACTCCCTCACCCCTTTCAAAATAAACAACACCACCCGCACCATCAAGACCGCCCCTGGTTGACTACAGAACTTCAGTCTTCCAAACAAGAATGGCGAAAAATTGAGAAAGCCTGGCACCAAGAACCCTCAATGAGCAACTTCTCCGCCCTCAAATCAGCCATGCGCAAACATCACCAACTCATCCGGACCTCCAAACGATCCTTCTACAAAGAATGCATAGACAACAACACACACAACAGCAAGCAACTTTTTGCCATCGTCAAAGAACTCACCAAACCCAAATCCTTCATCATCGACCCTCCACACTCCCAAGACCTCTGCAACTCCCTCTCCAACTACTTCCACCGCAGGATCGCAGACATACATGACAGCTTCACATCATCATCACCACCGACACAACCAACACCACTACACCCTGCCGCACCATCCTACTAAACACCTGGACCCCCACCAACGATGAAGAAATCAGCAAAACCATGAGCCCCATCCACTCAGGCTCCCCAACAGACCCTTGCCCCCACCACATCTTCAACAAGGCCAGCCAAATCATCGCTCCCAAGCTCTGGGCCGTCATCAACAGTTTCTTCAAGACTGCAACCTTCCCAGATATTTGGAAACAACGCTCTTCTCAAAAAACCCAAAGCAGACCCTGAAGACCTCACAAGCTACCGACCCATCTCTCTACTCCACTTCCCCGCAAAGGTCATAGAGAAGATAGTAAACATACAACTGTCTTGCTTCCTAGAAGACAACAACATTCTTGACGTCTCCCAGTCTGGATTCCGCAAAAACCACAGCACCGAGACCGCCCTCATCACCTATACAGACGACATCAGGACATCAGAACCTGATTAAACAAGGCGAGACCGTCACTCTCATCCTCCTAGACCTCTCTGCAGCTTTTGACACAGTATGCCACCAACCCCTCCGCACAGAATTCGCCACAATTGGACTGGCTCACCTCCTTCCTCTCCGAAATAACCCAAAGATTTTGCCACCCTCCTTTCTGGTCTACAGCCACCAAGACCATCTGTGGGGTCCCCCAAGTATCCTCCCTCAGCCCCACCCTTTTCAATATCTTCATGGTTCCTCTCGCCAACATCATCCACCTCCACGGCCTCACTATCATTTCGTACTCTGACGACACCCAGCTCATCATCTCCCTCACGAGGAACCCATCTACCGCCAAGAATAACCTACACACCGGACTCCTCGCCATCGCTAACTGGATGACATCAAGCCACCTCAAATTGAACTCAGAAAAAAACGAGATCATCATCTTCGGTCCCAACAAGACAGCATGGAACGACTCTTGGTGGCCCACCACCCTTGGACCACCCCCAACACCCACCACCCACACACGCAATCTGGGCATCGTACTGGACTCATCTCTCTCCATGACTCAACAAATCAACGCCATATCATCCTCCTGCTTCTACACCCTTTGCATGCTAAGCAAGACTTTCAAATGGATTCCTTTAGAAACAAGAAGAACGCTCACTCACGCCCTCATAAGCAGCAGACTGGACTACGGCAACGCCCTCTACGCAGGGACCACAGCCAAGCTTCAGAGAAAACTCCAGCGAATCCAGAACGCAGCCGCGTGTCTCATCCTCAACCTCCCCCGCCACGAACACATCTCCGCCCACCTCAAATCCCTACACTGGCTGCCCATCAACAAAAGGATAATCTTCAAAATCCTTGTCCACGCTCACAAAGCCCTCTACGACACCGGACCAGCCTACCTCAACGTACAAATCAACTTCCACAAACCAAGCCCCGATCCGCCGACCCCACCCTCGCTACAGTCCCCTGCATCCAACGCACCACCTCCGGTGGCAGATCCTTCTCCCACCTCACCGCCAAGACCTGGAACTCCCTCCCCACCAGCCTACGCAAGACCCAGGACCCCCTAACCTTCAGAAAGCACCTAAAAACATGGCTTTTCGAGCAGTAACCCCCTCCCCCCCAGCGCCTTAAGACCCTACCGGGTGAGTCGTGCGCTTAAGAAATTTATTTGATTGATTGATTGGTTCCACCTCCATGCTGAGTCCATGGACCATCTTACACTGTGAATGAGACAAAGCATTTGCATTGTAATTATCCACTCCCGGCACGTGTCTGGCTGTAAGTACAATGTTATGCTTCAAACATGCCAGCACGAATGCTCTCAGCAGCTCCAGCACTTGTGGGTCCTTGGTCGATTGTCTGTTCATTACCTATACAACTGCCATGTTATCAACTCTAAATATAACCTTTTTGTGTTGTAACCATTTAGCCCACACATGTACCGCTACCACCAGTGGAAACAGTTCCAAAAAGGCAAAACTTCTACCTCCCTGTTTCCAGGAATCTGGCCATTCCTCTACGCACTACTTGCACTGCCAGTAAATATCAAAACCTACACCTCCTGATGCATCAGAAAACATTTGGACATCCCAATGTATGTCCTGAGGACTATAAATGGGAATCCAATTGAAGGAATCTAATAAGAAGCGCCACATTTGCAAATCCTCTTTAACTCCTGACAACCACCGTATATGATGGTGCGGCAAAGACAAACCGGAAAGTGCTAGACCTAACCTCCTACAAAATCTCCTGCCTGCCCTGACTACTCTCCAAGCAAAGTTAAGATGTTTTAAAAGTGTCTGAACCTCTTTCACTGTTACTTTCTGTTTTGCCAGCATGCTATCTAGCAAGATCTGCATTTCAACCTTTGTATTCCAGGGGAGCCATGCCTCCATGTTCCAGGAGTCCAACTCAATGGCCAAAATTGAAATAACCTCTGACGGCCCCACCATTTTCTCTGGGGCCAGAGGCACCCCCACGTCCACCATTAGCTTTGAAAACTTGCCAAAAGCCTTTGCCAGTCCGCTGAGCCTGCATTTGTAATAAAAAAAAAAAATAGTCCAAGTAATGTGTTATTCCTTCATGACCAATACACCACGTAAAATAACTGAATTTTTCAAAGAGCTCACATGATGTGGAGCAACCCATGGTCAATGCCTTATCCACATATTGTTGTCCTCTGAACTGTATTCCCAGCAATCAAAAGTCATCTAGGTGCACTGGTAGGAGCCTGAATGCAGACTTAATGTCGCATTTTGCCATAGAGGCAGCCTGTTCTGCCTTATCAATGAGTGCCATGGCCACATCCACTGACGAATAGGACACTGAAGATAACTTGTCATTGACAAAATCATTCACAGAAGAGACCTCTGGCCACGATAAGTGTTGTATGAGCCTGTACTGTCCATGTTCTTGTTTGGACACTGCACCTTTAGGTGAAACTATCAAGTCTGTCATTGGCCAACTGCTAAAAGGTCCTGCCATCCTACCTTTCCAGACCTCCTTTGTCAGTTTTTGTTGTACAACCTTTGGGTGTACTTTAACTGACATAAGGCTCTCCTCCCACCAATGTGTTTGTGTAACTGTATAACCTAACCTATAACCCTCTTGAAAAACCCTTTAGCAATTGCTGTGCAGCCTCCCCCCGTCTGGGAAACAGTCAAACCAATGAGGAAGCCTCTCCACTCTAACCGGAGGAAGAGCCTTTTTTGCAGATCTCTCTGCCCCTCTGCCCCTCTGCCCTGTGCTGGAATCATTGTTCCCACATGGTTAATGCCACTAGTTGGCCATGTTCCATGTTGGTACCCCTTGTACTGTCTCTACTGCCCCATAACAGTGGACCATTGCATGTTTACCAGAGCATTTGGATCACTCATGCCTGAACTTACAATATTATCAGGTACACATGCCCTTGTTGAAGTCACAACAAGTACACACTGTTCCTCCCTGCATTTTATTTGCTGGCCCCACCCCTCCCTGGGCGAGACTGGCCTGAAAGGGACGATAAACCATTGGAACGTCACTTGCTGTAAAAATGGTCTTACCTAATTTTGCGGGACCCATTGTGTGCCGCCATAGGTCATTGTCAATTTACTTCTGGGTCCACTGCCATTCTTGCCCAAAACTCATCATATTGTGCCCAGGCGTTGCACTCAAAGGATATTTGAGCTTTACGAATCACATCTATTTATTTAATTAATGATTGCAATGCACCTCTCTGGATGGCGTTCGCAGTAAACACTAGCATAGAATAAAAAAGGACGCTGTTCAATTTTCTATTCTCATAGGTACTCAGGTGCTTTGCCAATTCATATTCTTCCTCTTTGGAGCTTTCTTTAGCCCTCACTGCCTTATGCAATAATTGGAACATTTCAACATATTCCCCTTTCCATATCTTCTCTTTAGTTGTTAACATGAGGTGGGCTCCCAATGTTTTTCTCTGCAACCCTTCTTGTCCCCTTCCAGCTTACTGTCTCCTGCCTCATCAGATGTAGCTACCTGATCATTGCTTACCTGTGTTGTCCTCAAAACCTCAACTTCTTTCTCTGTGTGCTTGTCTGCCACTCCAGACCCAGTCCTTCCTCCCGAGTCCAGGGTCCCCACAACCATGTGCTTTACATATTTTCCTCTAAACAGGCATGTGCCTTCAATGTCCTCTCCTTGGTCCCTCAAGCATTTTAAACCTGACTCACATCATGGCTTCTGTACCCCCGCCAACGGGGTGATTCCTGCCCTTATCATTGGTGCCTTCACTGCCAAACTTTTATGAGCCACCTGCCTCCCCATGTGACACTCCAACTCACCCCGAGGAGCCGTACCATAGTGACTTGAGTGTGACTATGTGATGCTTAGACGAGGATGCAATGTGTTCCGAATATGTTTCCACCTGTGAGGCCACTACTAACCTTCATGGGATGCTTGCCTCCTTGTCCCTCCTCAATGTCCAGCCGGCTCCTCCGTGGCATGCCTTCCATTCCCCTCGGGGTGTGTACACCGCACTGTGACACTCCTTGGGGCTCTTCTTACGTGCATATACTTTCTGTGGCCTCCTTCTCTCCTCCCACAACTGGTCTGACTCCCCTTCCTCCTCACTCCATTCTAGAGCTGCCATGTCCCTCGCTGCTGAGCCCCTCACTCCTGATACCGGAATCCTTGTTCTTGCACCCCATGCTGCTCCTGGTCTCAGGGTGGAGGGGTCCCATCCCGGGAGTCTCCTAGTATACCCCCATGTCCATTGAATCTGTAAGGCCTTGGGGGCCTTGGCCAGCCAATCCCAGTAGTCAAGGAGGGGGTCTGTCCTATCCCACTACTCCCTTGTGTTTCCACATGGTCCGCTCTACCTCCTGATCACTGTACTCCCAAGTGTCCTTCTCCAGTTATTACCCCCTGAGCATTGTCCCCAGCAACCCCTTACACCCCACTAAACTGCCATGTATTCAAAGTGCATGAAACCCTAAACATCCTGCACAACTCAATGATGTGCAGTCCTGACCTCCGTAGTGGGGGGGTGGCTTCATCTTCCCCCGAGCCTTGGCCTACTTCTCTCATTTTCCCTTTTTTTATTACTCCCTGATGCCTGGGCCTTCTGGCTGTAGCCTGGCAGATCACCAAAGCCGCTGATCACCTGCAGCCCTTCCCCCATCCCACCCCTCCTTTTTTAAACTGACAGGGCCGCACCGCGTGCACGTGGGCAGCCCCGCGATCCTACCTTAGCTCTTGCGGACCTGAACGCTGACCGCCTGGTGGCATGCAGGCAAAAACTGCTCCCGCCAGGCCACTGGAAGCGCGCCATGCCAGGTAAATGCCTTGCGATCTGTGCTGTCTGACGAAACTCTTCGCACAAAGGCCTTAGTTAAATCTGCATTAATTTGTCCCTGTGACTAAACTTCCAACTACGCCGCTAACTACCAAAAAGCTACTGGTAACGCGTCCCTTTTATGATATTTTATTCACATCAGGACTCGTTTTAGGCCAATGAATCTTTTGACCCAGTTGAGAGACACCGTAGGACGAGATAGCTAATCAATATATCAATCAATACATCAATAATGTCATCAATATTTATCACGACAATGCATTTCACTTTAGTCAAAGTCATTAATCAATTCCAAGACACTACCAACCTTTCAGCCATGAATAACCACACCTTGTTTAGTAGAATTACATGAATTGTATTCCCTATTAATTACAATCTAATAGCAAATGCGTTAATCTCAACACCAAGAAACATAATAGCATAGTCACAATATGGCAACTTTGATAAGCTTTCATTAAAGCGAGAATCACAAACATCAGGATATAACACAGCGTGAACATAGATCAAGTTTAACAGAGTGTCAATATTGCGTCAGGTTCAACAAAGCATAGTCTCGGTCGTTTATCTATTTGCGTCAGTTTGATGAACCCCTGTCCTAACCACTGATTAGCATTCGCATGTTGGGCTTCATGCAAAACAATTTAGAACACCATTTGGAAAACATCTAGCTATGGACTCTGTCAAAAGCAAGCAGTTGGTACCTAGAAAGGAAAAGCAAACAGACAAATTACAAATGCATTATCATAATTACCCTCCAAGGATTAGGTCAGCATACAGGTTCAGTCTTCGTCTTCAGGGCATCAGTCAAATCGCCATTCAGTCAGAACTCAGCTCTGGGGCAAAAGGGCACTTTCCTCATAAGGAGGTAAAGTGTAAAATGGACAATCTAAGGGCGAGGATGGTTTAAGTAAACCGCGAAATCACCAAACAGAGTGACCGAGTTTCTGGATAAAATCAATATCATTACCTAACCCACCTAAATGACCTCCCTGTGACATGGGTTTTTATCCCTTTTTCGTAGTACATTCCCCCAAAATTCTATTGGTCATTTGTTATACCCCACTATCTTTAACCTATCGTATAACACAATAGGTAATCATAATCTTCACCCCATATTATTTTACAAGCTTTTGATTGGTCTTCGTAATTGACATCTTCAGAGGTGGCACGTCCGGTGTGACTTCATCCTTTTGTAATTCTTTGTACATCTTTTGGTCAGCAGTTCCATTGTCTTCACCGGTTTGAATGACCTTGTACATTACATTAATCTACATTGTTTCATTTCACTTTTAACATTTATTTTGCAAGACGATGAGAAGCGGTGGGAAACGGATTTACATGGTTACATTCATCTTCCAAGTTTGAAGAAAAAGAACAAGCAGGGTCATGGCCCCTTGTGAGTCAGACACTGAAAAATAGAAAAATGCATTTAATATGAGAGCCAGGCAGCTAAGCTGCAGCTCATGCTAACTTAAGGCCTATGAGGTTTTCAATACAGATTTAATAACGCAAATGTTAGTATAAACTTATTTGAACGTAACATAAACATTTTAATCATCATTATTGGTTTGCGTATACATTGGTGGCCACTCATCGTGGTCATAATTCAAGCGCACGTCTAAGCAAAATTGCTATCATTATAGTTTCTATGCGACACCATCACACCTTAATTCATAAATATTTCATGTTAATATAGATTATATAAGCTACGCTCTCTCACTACTAAGTCTATTAAGCCTACAGGGGCTGCTGCAGTGTACACCTACCCAACAAAATGATGGGTGTCAGCTCCAAAATGGTAGATATATATGTGTTGGGCTACAACCCTTAACAAATGTAGCCGAAAGGTTGCACAGTCTTCTAGACTGCGCCACCTCATGCCCAAATGCCCCCATGGGACAAACCTCCCTCCAGCCCCCCATTGTAAACTCAAAGCAACATTACAGCCTAATAAAGCAAACACAACAGGGATGTTTATAAAGAGCACTTTCTGAACGCATTTATTTATGGGTTATCACATGTGCAATAATGAAAAAATGTGGCATGGTGAAATTAAGTATTTGCCTATAATCACACAATTTGCTCAGAGTGGAAGCTGGATTTAGCCACAGTTTTTTTCTTTTCACGTTCTCCAATTCATCCAAAAGACAGTTATCTTTTTCTCTCTTCTGCTTGCTTTGCACCCATCTCTATTTTTATAATATTACGAAATGTAGTGCTTTTATAGGCAACAATAGAATTCAAGGTTCGAGGAGGCAGGGCACCAGACGGGCTTGGAGAAAATTGCTCACAAATTTTGCTATCCAAATAGATTTTAGGTGAAGAAATGTATTTGCTGCAGACATTATTTCATCGTAGATATGGCCAGCAAATGAATAATTAAAATAAATGTTTTTTCCACTTCTAACCGATCAGTACCAGTTTTAAAAGTCCATTTCATCTCAGCATTACACTGGCGCCAATCTTTTGGCGCTTTATTGCCCATCATGGCCTATGGACTCCATATGCAGAAAATAAATATTCTTTTTGGGTGTGAAATTGTAGGCAGTGTGTTTGATGAGGTCACAAACAGAAATGGAGTTTATATACGGCACTTGTTAGACTTCTTCAGAGAGGTATAGCTTGGATCATATGGCACATCAAGCAAGGGACCCAAGTCAGGGCATGTCACTAGCCACATAGGACACTGAATCAAACACACATAAGGTAATTAGAGGGATGCTTTCAAGCAGTCTAAGCTACTGGCTGTCACTCTGGTTAGCATTCTGAATGGCCATATGGTGATCATGAGTAGAAGGTGGTTTGACGATCCTACCTTGTGTTACTACATATTCTAGTTGGGCCGTGGTAAATGCCACATCAGTGATGCAGTCTGCATCCTCAGTGTCAGTTATTATGTTTCTCTACTAGTGGGAGGTAAACAACAGATGACCACTGGGACCTGCAGTGAATTCTGTCCTTCCCCAGGCCATATCCGGAGCTAGGCTGAATTAATGAAGTATGATGACTGGCTCCTCTTTTCACCCTGCATGCAAACAGCTGCACTTATTGAGAAGACCAGCAAATAAAGAACCCAGCTGCAACCTTTCAGGCGACTCAGGAGGAGGTTGGGGGATCTTGCGGCAGGCAAATTTGAAGAACTCAGTTCAGTTCCCCAAATATTTGACTTGCTAGAAGCGTTTCTGATAATAACTCTGTGTGAAATTCAGAAGTGCAATACAGCTACACACTTCCCATTTTCTAGCCAGGCCACCTTAGGTTCTCGCTGCAAAACATGCAATGAGCTGCACCTTATCAGACACCCTCAATTCTGTCAGGTCTTTGTTGACTAACCCCCCTCTCACCTGCTCAGCAGTCATCCATGACACCTAAACACTATGCCACCTAACACCCACCCACCTACCACTTGCTCCGCTCGTCCTAATTCAGAGGGATACCATCTACCCAGCCCAGTTACTCACCTGAGGCACCCTCAGTGGAGAAATGCCATACCAATAAGAGACTGTTGTCCTTTACAAATCCAACTGCTAAAATAGATTAAAATAAGTAACCCACCTTTACACTCTCTAATGGGGGGGTCAAGTTTTTATGTTGCTGAAGAATGGGGCACTTATGCAAACTACTAGGGTGTCTCCTTTTTTCTGCGAATGTTGTAAAAAGCCACTTTTTATCACCACTTCAGTGCCAGAACTTGCTTAATAAAAATTCATACATTCGCATACCGGTGCACATTTCAAATAATTGAAAATGTACATTGTGAGTAGTCTGTAAATGTGTTACTACTGTGATGACAGTAAATATTTCAATTTTAATATGTAGGTCTATACCAGAAATGCACACCATTGTGATGGTGCACTCGGAGGTGGTGCATGTATGATAAACACTGCTGCATGCTCCAAGTCAGGTCTGAGGGAGCTCTGTCATGCCTTAATAATGGGATACCAGTGCAGGTGTAAGTCAAGCTAGTTATGCATTTTACGTTCTCTTTTAAAGTTTCAGTGTTAGGATAACAGTACATGATGGTGCTCACAATAGAGAGGTAAATTGAGAGGGCTCTAAGTGAGGAAAAATGATTGCATGATTGTATTATTCATTTATATGGATTCTTTGGGTAGCCTTGTGTATCAGCTTTCGACCAGTAAATAGCTTTTCATAGTTAAACAAGTTTTGTGCAAGGACTCGTTGGATAGGTGAAGAGTTGAATGGAGTAAGGATGAACCCCTTTCCATTGTTCTTCATTGCTACCCGTTCTTTGTAGGATATATTTACAGGGAATGCCCGGGAGAGGAGAGGTGAAGGCGGGGGACGTTGTTAGGCCACTCTTGAAGGAAACGTGTTTAGGTCCTGCCCTCGGGCTTGTGCTTTGCAGCTAGAGGCATACGCTCCCAGGTATCTGCAACTGCTTTATCTTATTGAAAATGTGTTAATTGATTAAGATGTGTGGCCGTGGAATGTAGATGGATGTCTGGATCACATTATGTTTCCACCCACTGACAGCAAGTTAAGCTCTTTCAGAGCTGCTTCATGGGGTCACATTTTTAAAAGATTCTGGCGCAGTCCAGCTGCCTGGTTTTATGACCTTCGTAGCTAGTGTATACATTTATTAGTAATCTCGGTTTAGATGATGTTTCCATAGTTATGCATTAGGTCAGCTAAGGAGTGTAGAAGAAAAGAGTTTCCCTGTATAGAAAGTTGGAACATTAATGCATATAGTTACTTAAAAGACAGCGGTTCACCTGATTTCATTTAGACAACGCCTAGTGCAATATTACCAAACATTTAATGGTATGCTAACTACTGATGCGGTAAACTAGTGTTGTTAGCGAAACAGCCCAAAAAAAATATGCTCTGACACAAATAAAAAAAATCTTAGCTCATAAGGACTGAGGAGTTTGCATGTCTTTTTTGTAAACTCGAATGAGAAATTAGATTAAACAAATATATTTTAAGAAAACAAAAATCAGAGCATGCAATACGTTAGTGCTCAGTGTGTGATACATAATCAGCATAGTAAGACTAGAAACTGTCCAAATGGTGAGTATATCTTTCAAAGGTTTGGTGAGCTGTCACAGATTAGGAATCAATACCTCACGGTCCATTTGAAAAAGTTAACATTTCTGCCCAATTGGCATGTCATTCGAGGGCCATCATCATGAAAATTACAAAGTTATGAGCAACAGTGATAGGAAATCCTTAAAAAACTGAGGCTCACTAGGTGCCTCTCCAGCTGCAGTGGCAGAACATTGCTTTTTATTCTTAGACTCTGTCAGTCGAAATGTCTACAGGGGCTGTAATTATATAAATGCTGTATAATCAACTTGATGGGTAAAGGACCTTTGGCTCAGTAGGATTTCTTACAGGAGTTATCACTTTATCTTTATGCATTTCAACTGACATATTGCCAGAAGGATCACTTTGGTAAGCTTAAACCCAATTCCTTTTGAAAGCACCAAATTGTGCTTATTTTCACCACCAATCATCAATTATCAATGGTATGAAGCTAGCTACTTGGCTAGGAAAGGTCGCAGATGCCTTGCAACAAGAACATTTAGTTACCGTGACTGTGGTTAATGGAGATGGGAGTGGATAGAGTACATTCCATGCATTGACATCTGATCGTTTCACCGGACGGAGTAGAAGGCCATCCAGAAATACCAGTATCTCAGGAATAAAACAATACACTAATTTTCACAGACAGACTGAAGTACAGGATTGCCTGCAGTCAATCTGCTCTGTCATTGTCACCACAATGGTGTTAATAGTTGCAGATCTGTAATTTCTCCGATTAAGAGCTCCAACATAACAGGACCCAAAGTGAGTTGCACGCCAGATATATTATTTTCTTGTTAAAAATAAGGGATGTTGTTTATCTCATTTCCAAAAGTATTTAGCAACATTCCTAAAGTCCTCTTTGAATAGGAAATCTCTAGCATCCTACACCTTAAATAACATTGACAGTCCTGATTCCTTATTCTTTATTCTTAATTTATGGGTGCCCAGCACAGCATGTATATGCCAGAAGTATGTTTAACCAAAGCTTTGAACTACTAGTGGTTCACATGTATGTTCATGAGTATACATAGCTACCAAGATCACTCTGTGAGACTACTGCAACTCTATACTTTCTGGAGGGCCCCCCTTCACTCCCATCTGGAACTGTACAACTGCAGGCCTACTTTTGCCATCTCAACCATCATGGATAAGAACAAGACTTCTCCAACTTGGCGCAGATCTCCTCAGCCTACCCCTATCTCTCTTAATGCATCCCTCTTTTACCACCATTCCTCCTTCTTTCACTGCCATCCACAAGCATTAAGACCTTCCATACACCAGTCCACAACCTCTCTCCCAATATACAACACTGCCACCCATCAGAACAGTCCCCTCCGTCTATCACATGTGTCATTTTCCCCCACTGTGGCCATCGCAGACTACCCTACTCCTCCTTTCTTCTTAAATGCCCCAACCCACTATCTTCCATTGGTTAAGAATTTCTTGTAGCACCCTTATTCATAATTGATTCAAATAATCCCCTTAATACCAAACTATAACCTTAGCCTCATCACCAGTTATCCCCCCCTCACTTTCATTCTCACCCAGACACCTTACTCACCACTTGACTGCTCAACCAGGTACAACCAACACAATTCCCTATAAAAGTCACTCAGTACCTTCCTGTTATCTCCTAATACCTTTTCAATTACAACCTCCACCTAATTGCTTGTACCTTTACCCTTCAAACCTGAAATACACCCCTCCCCCAAGTTAGAGAAACAAAAGAAACAAAGCAACCCCAAGCGTGCAGCGGAATCCTGGTTATTGTGTTTGTTTCGCCATAGTAAACATCAACTTCACACACCTGTGATGAACACCACAAGCATCACAGACTCAATTACACTCTAATACCTATTACACTACGATCTATTAATCAAACTAACCATACTATATCTCTACCTTGTCTAATGTAACAGGAAACTGACATCATAAACAACACAGAATCAACCAAAACATTATCCTCTGCATCATCAGCTTACACATGTTGCCCACCTCAACATACATCACAACAAGAAAGCCTCTCAAATATCTCACCACACCACTGCGAGAATCCCAAAATTAAACTCAACCATGGCTCGATGAGATTGAACATAATACATTTTCTCACAGAAAGGCAAGGAAGTGATGCAAGAAACGGAGTAATAGAATTAAGTTCGCAAATGTTTATGATCATTTTTGCGGTAGCATTTTGAACCATTTGAAGTGTTTAACCTATGTCTGGGAAACCCCAGGTATAGGGAGTTAGCATAGTGAAGTCTTGACGCTATACTGACTTGCACAAATGCTTTACATTTAGATATAGGTATCAGAGAAAAGATTTTATGGAGAGCGTTTAGTGGTACAGAACAGGTTTCTGGCACTTTGCTGCTGTGTCTTGTAAATGACAAAGTGTCAGTAAATATCACTCCTAGGTTTCTAGCTGCCTGAGTGAGAGATGAAGGGGCTTCCATTTCTTCAGGTCACCTGTCTGGAGACCAAGCCAAGGAAGACTTGCCAAAGGTCAGGACATCCATCTTGTTTCTGTTGCGCTTCAAACGTATTTCCTTCATCCCATAAACTACTGCTATCATGCAATTTTGAAATTTTGCCTTGGTTTCTGCTTCCTTTTTGGACATAGCTAGCACTATTTGGGTGTTACCTACGAAAGACAGATAGACGCAAAAGATCTTACTACAGTGGCCACTGGAGATACATTGATGTTGAAAAGTATGGGGCTGAGAGATGAACCCTGTGGCATCCCACAGCTTGAAGAAAAGCATTGAGATTCAAAGGGTGGTAGAGTAGCAGTGTCTTTTCTTGCAGATGGAAATGATAGAATCACTTTCCAGGCATTGCTATGTATCCCAATATCTAAATGTTGGGCAAATAGGATCTCATGTGAGATGGTATCTAATGCTGCCAATAGGTCCAAAAGAACCAGGGTGACAGATTCTCCTTGGCCTAGGATCAATCTCAGGTCAACCAATACCCGTAACAGAGCCATTCAGTGCTGTGGCTATGTCTGAAACCAGACTGAGATTGACCCAGTATAGAATGTTGTTCAATATATTGAGAAAAGTATATATTAGTTGATTTTTCAATAACTTTAACTGAGAATGTGAGTAAGGAAATGGGTCTGAAATTAGATTGATCAGAAATGTTTGGCTGAAGTTTTTTTAACAATTGCTGAATAATGGCTAGTTTTCAAGAAGCGGTACGTCTGCTGCAGTAAGATTAGGTTACACAATTTAGTAAACTCATGAATAATTTGAGCTAGTGCCAATTTAGGAACACAGTGTGAGAGGTAGCAGGCATTAATAGGATCCCCAGGCTTGCTTTTATTCAGAAAATGGGGTACTTGGGATTCCGAAGTGTTGGACTGGATGAGGCTTTAGGGAGGCCAGCACCTTGTGAGTTGTTTAATAAAAAACAGTAACGATCGTCAAAGAGCGTTTGAGAGGGAGGGACATCCAGGTTACAGACTTCATCATTTTTCAATTTCTTCGTGATGGAAAAAAGCTCACACCATGGATTCTTGGTGCTGGTGATGCAGGAAATAAAATGCACTATACAGCCTAGCTTCCTTCTTCAGACGTTTGTTTTTCAATACCCATTGTTGATATAGTTCTTTCATATCAGAGATGTGATTTTACCTCCATTTTTATTCTGTTTGCAATTTTTTCTGTTGTCGAAGTTTAGCCATATTCAAAGGTTCAGAGGGTTTATTTGGGCCATTTTTTTATTTCTAATTGGGTCAATTAAATTAAGCCCTGGAACTATCCACAACTTATAGTGGGTTTCTGCTTTAATCATATTTGTTAGGTGTATTGCGTTGGCACTACTCAAGGGCCTGACTATGTCACAGTATTAAACATCTGCCAAGGATGGGTCTCTGTCACCCTATTATGTCTGGGTACAGATTTAAGATGCTCTTGAATAATTATGCTGATAGGGGTGGCGCATGGTGTGACCATATTAAAGGGAGAGGGCAGTGGGTACTTATTGGTAAAGACTTCTCCCAGCAAATGGCCTGCTGAGTTAATAGGATCTTTGAGGAGCTGTTTTAGTCCTTTTATGTGCTTAACTTCCACAAGCCCAAAGGTGTCATTGTTAGTGCATTTTCTAAATGAAAGTTAAAATCCCCCAAGAAGAGGACAGCATAACGTGGGGCGCAACGTTTCTGGGAATCTTGCATACAAAAACTGTTCTGGGGCCTGGTGGATGGCAGACAAGGTCATCTATGAAAATGTTAGAGGCGGTCAAATTAAAAGTAAATATGACGCCCTCTGGTTCAGGGTGAGTTTCCTAATTGATGGTACGGAAGAAGTGTTTTTAAAATAAATATGACAGTACTCCCAATTCATTAATTTTCCCTGTATTTTCAGATAAAGAACTACTCTTTGGCGTTAGCTTTAGTGATATCAGGCTGTGCAGAAGCATGAAGTCAGGTTTGCACAACATTTAAGGGGGAACCACCCCAAACCGTTTCTGAAGCTTGGGGTATTTCTGGAAGATCTGCTTAAACGTGGGATCCAAATCACCCATATTTATTCCAGTTCCAAAGTGTTCTTGATTAAAGAAGTGAATGCTCCACCGAGTACTTAAAGAGCTTCTGTGCAGCCAAAGATGATCTCTGAGATCTACTCTCTCTGCAGGCAGAAACACTGTCCAGTAAGAAGATGTCACTATTCTCCCTGTGTGAAGAGCCCAAAAGGACGACCCACAACAGTGATCCAAGAGTGACCCATGCTAGAAAGGGGGTCCTGCAGACTTTCTGTGCAGTTCAGGGGCAAAGTGTACCAAGCCTATAACAAGAGGTATACCTCAGTGTTCTGACACAGGTTTGAGAGAAGTTTACTACATCTGCCAACAAGGCAACGTTTATCGAATATCTGCTGAAGAGGAAACCCCTCGTTGGTCTGAAGACTAGTCTGCCCCCACAATCATTGTCACAAGAAACTCAGTCTGAAGGCTGCAGCTGCCGTCACCTATCTCCGGACTACTTTCACCCCTAAGGAACCAGCTGTGGAAGTAGATGCTGCAGTGCATTCAGCCTCCACCCATGAGACTTACCTATGAACCTTGGCCTGAGTGAGGCTTCTGCATCAGCTTCTCTTAAGGAAGAAGAGCCAAGCCATGAGACCATGTGTGTAACCTGTCAGCTGCACCACCAGGATCACCTAAAAAAATGCATGAAAACCTGCCTGCAAGAGAAGAACAAGACACTAAGGCACTTGGGCGAGCCCGGGCCACGTGAATGAGCCTATTGTTTAAAGACACAATAAGAGACAATAAACTGAGTTGCTCCTCAAAATATTGAGAACTTTTGAATTCGTTTGCACTTGAGACTAATTTTACCGAATCCCACAAAGGAATAGGGACAGTAGTACCTGGAAAACTGACCATGGTGGGAGGAGAGACAATTACCAGGAGACAAGGGAATCTAGTGCCTCACTGTTAGGATACACACTTTGGTAACTCTGCATAATGTACCTTTTGAAATGTGTAATATTTAGTTCTGCTGTGAGATTAAGACACTTAAAATATAAACACTGGACTGGACATTATATTATTGTGACTGTTGGTTAACTTTTGAGTTCAGAGCTCTGCCTCCCACCATCACACACCACCTACCTTATCAGTTTGTGACTACTCGCCCTTGCAACATTGAGAGTCAAACGAGTAAAGGGTTGACTTTGGCCCAGTTTACACAGCCATAGTAGGATGCACCCCAGGACACCAGTAGCAAATGATCTCAATTGCCACCACTAGGGGCCCAGTAACCCCTGTCTGCTGTGTGCCCTCCCAGAACAGGGTCCGGCAGTTATAATTTACTGGATCCCATGATCACAGTTCAGGTGGTGGTATATATAAATTATCCTAATCAAGTGGTTCTCCCACCTTTGTGGATTCAGAGAACCTATTGCTCATGGTCATCTACTCTGCAGTACAGTTGGAGAAAGCACATTTGAAGAAAATGAGGGGGGGTGCTAACAAAGGGAAGGAATAGTACTGCCTAATATAGGCAGAATAGATATACCTTATGTTCCCCATGGTCCAACTGTCAGCACTGCCAGGTGGCCGCCAGGTGACAGCGTGGCGGTCTCGCAGTCGTAATCCACCAGGGCAGCGTTGCAAGAAGTGCTGCCCTCCGGATTACAAATCCCCTTTCCGCCAGCCTTTGCATTACAGTCCAACTGCCATGCAAGGTCATGCAGAAAGGGGGCATCAAGGGGCCTTATTGGGGCCCCTGCACTTGGCATGGGCAGTGAAGGGGCCCCTATAAATAGCCTGTTGCACTTTCACTGCCCGAATTATTACAGGCAGTGAAAAACACGATGGGTGCTGTTGCACCTGATGCACCACAACATTGCCGCCGGGTCGATTACGAACCAGTGTCAATGTTGTGGTGAGTTTCTCATTCGGTCGGCGGGTGGAAATGGTGTTTCCGCCCGCTGACCCAGCGGGAAACTGGTAATAGGGCCTGAGGAGAGACTGCCGCATAGATTATGCTGGACTTTGGCGGGCGGCCTCCGCCACCCACCAAAGTCGTAATGAGCCCCTCAATCTCTAATAGTCTGATGCACCTTGTCCTGAAGCAAGCCACTTAAGTTTTGCCAGTTAGGTTCAAAACATTGACATTCAGCAGACAAGATGATTATTTCCATACAACTCACTGAATCTCATTGGTCTACTGGCTATAATTAATTTCAACTGAATTTATATTCTGCTTGCTGTCCACTTGTGTGGCACCTTTTATACTTATTCACTCAAACACTTTTTTTCACATTGCCCTGCACCACCAGCAATGCTTGTATTCTGTAAATACACCTGAATATAATTCACAAAGTTTGCAAGCCAAAGTTTTCATTGTTTTGTCCTCTTATATGTGTTATAAATATATATATATATATTTATATCCAAATGTGAAAAAGAAAAAAGTTGCTTAGTCCTTATTCCACAATGCGGCAGACTGGGATGGGGTAGCAACCCCCTATTTACGTTCAATCCACTCGTCGTCTCTTCAAACAATCGTGATCTGTCAAGAAACAACAAAAGTTCCAGTCACCATGGCTTGCTAACGTGAGTCTTTAATAGCACACAAAAATACTTGATGCGTTTCGGAAAATAACTTTCCTTGTTCACGAGTATCGAACATAATGACAGTTTCCATATATAACCCTTTTCTGTGAAAAACTCCAACTAACACAAAGAACGGACTACATAATCTTATATAGCCAGCCGGACCCTCATAACAGCGGCCATCTTGCGATGGTTTAGATTTAAACAATAAAGATGGCAATTAAAAAAGGCTGCACAACATTCCAAACCCGGTTCATCCATACTCTAATCATTGCAGCTACGTTACAAAGATTGAATAATGCTGACAGTAATAGCTTTAACCTTGAAGCCTCTGACAAGATTCCCTTCCCATATACATTAATGCTATAAATACATTTGCATCAGGAGCAATAGTGGCGGCCAACTTAGAGTGAATTTTTGCACTAAATATTCACAATGATATTTATATTAACATCAATGGTTTCATCAGCCAAGATTACCGAAGTGGGCAGATCAGACATGTAAGACATAAGGCTGCAGATAAACTATTTGACGATCAGGTGATCTCTGAAGAGAATTCTAGCATCTCAAGTAATAGAGAGGAGGTAAATAAAAGACAATTGTAGGATTTATTTTGGAAACATTCTAAACGAGAGCAGTCCAAATGGTGGGAAGCAGTGACATTACAGAAGTACATCGAATTTGATAGAGTACCAAGAGGGTTAAGAATTTTTGTGATTCCCACATATGTGAACCCAGATCCTGAAATGTTGGAGGAATGGGCTGCCAATAATCATCAGTGCAGCACCAATATGCTCAAAATTTTTATAAAATATGCTTGGAAGGAGTGGGAGTTTTACTTGAGGAGATGGGTTCAATAGAAATGCAGTTAATGGAATTGTGCCCCAAAGAGGAATTTGACAGAGAGATTATGAAAATTGAAGGCAAACTTGAAAAAGCAGAAGAGTTGAAAATGAACAAACAGCGCAAATTATTAACAGATCAGTTGGATTATAAAAAAAGACAGATCCTAACATTTAGTAAAAAGTATGACCAGATAAGGACAGACCAACTAAGATCATGAGAGAGTTCCAATATAGACCGAAGGATGGATTTAAGGAAAGCTGAGTCTCACACAGTATTTGAAAGTGATGGAATCTTGGTTAATCAGAATAAACAGGAGAGTGATAACAGTGAAAGTGATGCCTCGACTCAGTCCGAGGCTGGAGGAGTAAAAACCAAAATTTTAAAAGAATTCAACCTCTTAACCCAAGGAAGAATGAAGGTTGTATCCGGAAGAGGAAGGCGCGGAGGAAGAAGTACATACAAAGGAAACGCAAAAGGAACAAAAGCAAAAAGCCCTGTAGGAGTTTTAACAAGGGGCTAATTGATGTCCAAATGAAAGACAAACTGACTGTGGTTAATCTCTCAAAAATCGTATTGACTGATTCTGAGGTTCAGGTACTTTCACTGGGGCTATCCTTCTGTCCAATGACACATTTTAATTCCATTCAGAGCAGAATTGATTTGTTTCATTTTGTTAGAAAATTGAAATTGCTTAAATGGTTTGTTACTAAACCCAAAGTGAAACGAAATACGAATACAGTTAAACCATCTAAACCTTTGGTCAGCGATGTGGAAATTTTACTTAAGTTATGTGAGTTAAACAGTGATATGATTTCAGATTCTGATCCTTTCATTAATTTGAGGAATACCAATATTGACATTGATCTAAGTTGTGCAAGGGGTTTTAAACTAAATCAGTATTTTTCCCCCCAGTAGGTAATGATGCCTTGAATGTGTTTGAAAGAGGGATTATTAAAGACATGAAGAAGCTGAGATATAAACAGACAGCAAAATGGAATAATCTTGAACCTAAGTATAGAGAAGCTATCCAATCTTTACAGAACAACAGTAATATTGTGATTAAGAAATCTGACAAAGGTGGAAATGTGGTGATTCTACTGACACAAATGTACTTGGAAGAAGGGCAACGTCAGTTATCGGATGGTATAACTTATGAGAGATCAAATAGGGAGGCAGTTAAGGAAGCCAACCATAAATATATGGATAAGTTAGAGGGATGGAAAGATAGGGATTTGTTAGAATGGGATGAATATATATTCCTGAGAAAAGAATTCCCCAAATTACCAGCCTTGTACTTCCTTCCTAAACTACATAAGAACCCCTTGAATCCCCAAGGAAGACCTATAGTTTCAACAAAGGGTAGCCTATTGGAAAATACTTCCAAGTGCGTTGATTTCTTTTTACAGCCTTTTGTTGAAGCACTTCCCTCATACATTAGGGGCACCACTGATTTCCTACAACTGATTAATGATATTCCTTTGGAAGAAGATTATTTGTTTACGTGTTTACATGTTAACAGTCTTTACACTAGTATTCCCCACAATCTGGGTATTCAAGCAACCAGACATTTCCTAAGGGCTAGATCTTTGTCTTATCTGTTACGTACAGAAATGCTTCTGGATATGATGTCAATCTGTCTCATGAATAATGTTTTCAGATTTAACAAGGAAATATACAGACGAACACAAGGAACTGCAATCGGTACATGTTTTGCCCCCAGCATATTCCTGGGCTGGTGGGACGAACAGGTGGTTGATAATATTGACCTGTTTAAATCACATGTAGCCTTGTGGATTAGGTATATAGACAACATCTTCTGTATCTGGAAAGGTGATGTAGATTCAGCGTATGACTTTGTTGATATTTTGAATGACAATTCTCTAAATTTGAAATTTGCCAGTAGGATAGATTCAGAAACAATTGAGTTCTTGGATGTGCTAATCTGGAAGGAGCAGAGTAAATTAACAAGTATCTTATATAGGACAGATGCGGCTGGTAATAGCCTGCTCTGTGCTAGGAGCAGTCATCCTAAAAATATAATACAAAGTATCCCCTATGGAAAGTTTTTGAGAGCCTGACACAATTGCAGCTCAGGTTAAGTCTTCCATCACGGAGTGAAAATAATGACTGAGAGATTCTTGCAGAGAGGTTACAGCAAATCTACAATAGATAAGGCGATTCTTAAGGTCTGATATATCAAGAGAGATGATTTGTTGGTTACTAAAAACAAATAACAAGAACAAAAGATGGAGCAACCTATCAGGTTCATTACAACTTACCATGAGAGTACTAGTGAAATAAGAAAGATGTTTAATACATTCTGGCCAGTTTTGAAAATTTATGATACTTTTTCCAGAAATTAGGTGATTTTCCTTTATTTACATTCAGGAGAAGCCCTTCTTTAAATGATTCTTTGAGTAGAAGCATAGTACCTCAAGAGAAAATTGATAATCCAGTGCAAGGCTTTTATATTTGTGGAAAATGCAAAGCTTGTAGGCACAGTGTGAACACAAAAAAGGTAAATTTTCCTACAATTTTGAAACCATTTATCATCAAAAAACAACATGCCTTTCAGACTACTGTGTTTATGCAGTAGTATGTCCTTGTAATACATTTTACATTGGTAGCACTATCCACACAGCAAAGAAGCGGGTATTGGAACATGCCCGAGCCATAGTACATCATGACAAAACGTATTCAACAGCCAGGCATTTCAAGGAGTTTCACTCACAGAAAGTTAATTTGATGAGGTTTGTGGCTCTGGACAGAATCACAATTAGTGAAAGAGATGGTAATAGAGTCTTACTGTTGAGAAGATTGGAGTAAAAATATATCATAAGGTTCAATACACTCCATCCTATAGGTCTTAACTTGGATGAGGAGATGGCAGTACATGTAGGTGATTAACATCCCTCAGTTGGTGGTGATAAATAGGTGCATTGGAATTTGTAGTTAATAAAGGTATACTTTTCTATCCTTATTTTGATGAATAGGGTCTTTGTATGCGATCTGACTGTTTGTCCACAGGTTACATCTGAAATGTGTTTTAACATTTTTAATGTCAGTTTTATATTTTATATTTATTATTTGTTTTTTTCACAGTCACAGCAGTGATAGAACACGAAGGGACATATTGAGTGTTTTCCAAGTAGGACGAGTATGAGATCGAAGGCAAAGGAGCTATTGTATCCTTTTTATGGGTTGTATATGTAAATCAGCAGGCTAATAGAAACAATGTTTTAATAGATGGTAAACTTGAGTAAAAAATACGTGCAAAATTGTTTTACATAGATAAAAGATCACTTTGTGTTTTTCCTTTCTATTTATTAGCTTATTATGGCTGGCGTAAACAAGCTTTAATTTTTCTCAGGGGCAATATCTAGCCCACTTGGGAACTTTTTGAAAATAATCTTGACCGATGAGACCATTGATGTTAATATAAATATTATCATGAATATTTAGTGCAAAAATTAATTCTAAGATGGCCGTATGGTTCGATGCTCGTGAACAAGGAAAGTTATTTTCCGAAACCTGTTGAGTATTTTTGTGTGCCATTAAAGACTCACGTTAGCAAGCCATGGAGACTGGGACTTTTGTTGTTTCTTGATGGATCGCGATTGTTTGAAGGAAGACGACATATATATATATGTGTATATATATATATATATATATATATATATATATATATATATATATATATATATATGATGCCAGATATCATATATTAATCTCAAGTGTTTTCATGTGAATAAATGAATGATTCCTTGTGGGCCATTGTTCACGTCTTCCCTTCTACACGGTTTGCCAGTTGAAGAATGGGGTTGCACTGTTTCAGATGTAATGCTTACAAAGAGTGAGAAGTGAGGCATCCTTCAAATGAGGGTGTTATGAGAGGTGTGACATATTTACATTTAGTGACCGGGTGTGACTGATCCCATGTGGCATTCCTATAGCCAATATTTTAGATACTCTTGTCTGAATAAAACCTGTGACATCATGGGATTTCTCTTCACAGTCCAAGTTTGTGCCTGTGAGTACTTCTTCAGTGATCATGGTAAGGGAAGGTCACATTTAGGATGAGCCATCCATTCTTTATTCAGATGCATATGCTATGCTGAGTACTTAAAACAGGCAACAAAAGCACTGAAGTGCTACTGATAATTTTCTGCATGGGATTTAACTATACAGACACTATCCCCTGCAATGACACATAAAGCACTATCTTAGGGAACAGTAGGAGTCCTGCAGATATAAAGCCCAATTCACAAACTTCATTTTGTAGTATGTAACGTAGTACTACAGTACTTACTATACAATGCAATTCAATCAGGCGTAAACCTCAACCTCTCCTATCTTTCCTACTAGGAGATCCTCACACATGTACATTTCCTACTTAGTAGTATATGTGAGAGGGAGCAGGGGTGGTTGCAAAAGGGTACATACCTATTACTAAGTGAGAGGGAACAGTGATGAGAAAGGAAGCCCTCTGCTATTCAAAATATACTCCAGCTCAGACCTAAAGTAAGTCCAGTGCCACACATGGCCATGGCTACTGAGATTTAAAAAGAATCCTATGGGAAACAATGTTAAAATAAATGATTAATTTATGTAGACTTGTAAGTATATATATATATATATATATATATACATATATATATATACACACACACACACATTTAATTACATGTTAAAATATAAATACAAATAAATTATTATTTAATAATAAAATATTTTAATAACTTTTATTTTATTTAGAGAGGCTTCATTTTGGCTCCATGCACTTCTGTATATAAACTTCATCATCTGAGCAGGTCCTAATTAGCTGGAGGGCATGTGCTCTCCTATTCTTTTCTATGATTGCAGTGATGATATTTAGTCAGTAAGATAGCAAAGCGATTTGAGCACTCACTGCTGGGACCTGTTGTGTTGTTTTATAATGTTTGCATTTTGTAAGTGTACTCTTCTGTTCATTAAACTGTTTTCTTTTAAGTATTACTTTAGCACTGCGTGCAGTAGCGCAAGGTGACTCCCTTCTTTGTTCTCCTCGCGCTGCTCATGAAGGTGCTAATATTGTTCAGTTACTTACCGTTGGAATTACCAAGAGTCAGTTGTTGCGACTCACCTTTGTGGATGCCTGTCCTGGTTGTTGGGGACCATATGTCTTCAAATAAAAGATTTCTTCTCATTACTATGCCATTTACCTAATTACTTCATTTTAGTGATGAGTTTAATGGTCCCTAACTGTGGAAATCGTCTTGACAGAAGTACTCTCTCTTTCGTTCCTAGTCAGCGAGTCAACATTTAAAGAAAGTTGTAGTCCTTACCATCATGTTTGACAACTTTCCACATCCTGCCTGGGACACTGCTTTCTACTGAGGTTGTGGACATCGAATCTTGTTTCAGATCAAAACACAGTATCGCCGGTAAGCTGTGCTGCCTACGTCATCCTCGGGCTGTGCACTGCTAATGGAGCATGCCTGGACTGCGAGCCACCCTGCGATTATGCTGCTAATGTACCACCATCTTTATATTGCATTCACTCTGGAATGCAGCAGACACAGTGCTGAACTTGACGTCATGTCCGTGCTGTGCACTGCTGTTTTGTGCACGTTTGAGCTGTGAACTACCCGGTACTCACGTGGTATACTTGACGCCATCTTTAAAGGTGTTTTCTTTTTGTAAAGTAAACCCAGCCTCATACATCTCTCCAACGATGGTCTGATAAAAACCGCTGCATCACCACACTACATGGTACTGTTCTTACCTTGCACCTAGCCACTGCAAATTTATTTACAAACATCCAGACATTGTGCACTATTTTTGGATGCACCTCAGGTACATATTTGTTCTTGTGTGTAATTCCTTTACCATTTGTGTATGATTGTTTTCAGCATGCAGCAGTGTTACACTCCTCCACCTCCTTTGTTCCAAAATCCTGGTGATTTACCCATGACGAGGAGTAGGTGGATGGGGACATTCAACAATTTTATGGTGGCTATAGATGGCAGTTCGTTCAATGTGGCAAGAAAAAAGGTCTTTTACTCAGTTCTATTGGCATGGAAGCACAAGAAATGTTTGACTACTTACCTCAAGTTCCCACACCTCAAGGTGTTGAAGACTATGATGAATACACAGGCATTGGCTAATCTTAAACTACATTTTACTGTGGAACCACATGTTCTCATGTAATGTTTAATTTTTATTCAAGGCATCAAATGGCTTTGGAACCCATTGAGAACTATGTGGCAGCTTTGAAGGTTTTGGCCAATTGTGAATTTGGAGCTATTACTGAGCAGTACATATGTGATCAGATTATTTGAATAGCTCTAATAAAAAAATACAGGAACAACTTCTCAGATATAAAAACCCCTCTCTCAGTGAAGATTTTGAAGTTGCCAAGGGAACTCAAAGATCTACACGATTGTTTAAAGTGCTTGATTATGAAAAGGAAAGTCATTCTGATGTGCCATGATTCACAATTTCAACAGAAACAAGTGTTCTAAAAACAAATCCTTTTCAAATGGAGGTAAAGGGAAATGTTCCAAATGTGGCTCCAGTGTTCATACTAACAAGTCTTCATGTCCGGCCAACAGTAAAACCTACTTTAAGTGTGGCAAAATTGGACACTTTTCTAATATGTGCAGATCTCAACATGTTACCCATGCCATTCAAGAAAATATCATTAAGTCTCATTGAAGATGGGATGGAAAACACAGTGTTGATAGTTGGAAGAGCAGAAACTTGCTATGAGATTTATAAAGAGACACCTAATTCTCCGTTGTGTGAGATTGCCATTTTTGGTGTTAGGTCCATTATGCTGGTTGACTCTGGTTCTCTTTTTGCATTTGTATCATATTAGTTCTTTAACAATTGGTGGTTGAATAGAAATTTGCAACTCTGTGACATTATAGCTTTTGGTTACAGGAATTCCAATATTAACAAATTAGGCTACTTTATAGTTGCTATTTCTTATCAGTCTTACACCATATTGGAAATGGTCTATGTAGCTGAAAATAGCCAAGACATTCTTTGGTGGAAACATCCATGAATCATGGGCCTAATCTTGGAACTGTCAGTAGATTCACCTGTTTACTGTATGACAGTTCACCAAGGTATAGAAAGTATTATTAATCAGCTTCAATATGTTTTCCACAAAGATTTAGGAGTTGTAAAAGGTTTCACACTCAGGTTTGTTCTCAAACCTGATGCTTGCCCTGTCAAGCACACACTTAGAGATATGCCATTAAGTGCCAGAAAGGAACTTAGTAGTTTGCTCAAACAATTACCGGATGATGGAGTTATTGAAGAGGTTGATGTTTCATAGTGGGTGTCCCCCATTGTTCTTGTTAAATAAAAAAAACTGGCTTGCTAAGATTGTTTGTGGATCTGAGATCCGTTAACAAACAATTTGTTGTGGACTGTCATCTCCTTCCAAAGTTCCAAGAGTTACCTGCTCAGATTAGTGGAGCTAAATTTTTTACCCATTATCTCAAGTCTGCTTACCACCAGATAGAGTTAGAAGAGGACTGTAGACATTTGGCCACTTTTATTACTCCTGATTGGACTTTTAAATACATAAGGATGCCATTTGGCACAGCATCAGTCACATCATTGTTTCAAAAGCTCATGTTCTCCCTTTTTAGAGATATGGAGGGCGTCATCGCACTTCAAGATTACATTATAATTTATGCAGGTGATGTAGAAACACATAATTCTAGGTTACCCTCTGTTCTACAAATTTTACATGACAAACGCATGACTCTTCAAATGGAAAAATGTGAGATTCTCACCCAAAAGGTAGAGTATCTAGGACATGTGATTTCTAGCAAGGGTATCTGTCCTAAGTGCAAGCTACTTGACTCCATTCGGGCTATGCCTGCTCTCAAAGACAAGGATCAATTAAGATCATTTCTGAGTCTCTGAGAGTTTTATTCAGATTTGTTAACACACTTTCTAAGATAACTGCACCTTTCAGATTATTACTAAAGAAGGGTGAATGTTTCAGATGGGTACAGGAACATCATAATGCTTTTAAAACAATCAAATTGTCCACTTTGCATGCTGTCTCTTTGTCACATTTTAAATATAAAGAACAGTGCATACTGAATGTTGATGCAAGTTTGGATAGATTGGGTGTCATGTTGAGTCAAAAGCACAATAACACAGTTAAAATTATTGTGTTTGCTTGAAGACCACTCGCAGTAGCAGAAAGTAAATATTCCACCATAGAGCGTGAGGTTTAGCCTGTGCATGGGGTATTGAACATTTTAAAACTTATTTGTGGGCTAAAAATGTATTTGTGAAGAATGATCACAAACCCTTGTTAGCGTTGTTGAATGGCGATGGCAGGGAAAGGCTTCTGCAAGTTTAGTTAGAATTCTTTCTAAAATGTATGAATACAACTTCACTGCTAATTATATTCCCGGGTCATACAATGACATTGGTGATTGCTTATCCAGATTGCCAGGAGCTTGCCCAGTTGATCTTTCAGAAATGGTGAAAGAGTGTGTGGTTGCAACTGTGGAGGGTGTTTTGGATGGGTTGTCCGGAAAACATTTGAAAGAAAGTAGTCTGGAAGCTACTCAACAAGATGAGGGGTTATTGTTGGCAATGGAATTTACCCATAAAGGTTGGCATAAGAAGAAACAAAGTTAGGAACACCATGTACGTTAATAAGTACATTGTTTTAAAAGACAATTGTGTTGTTTCTTCTAAACAAAATCAGGCATACCATTTTAGAACTGTGCCATGAAGGGCATCTAGGTGAAACTGGTACAAACAAAAGAGTTAGAGAAGCTTTTTTGGTGGTCGTACATGGCTTATCAAATTTCTTCATATGTAAAGCAATGTGTAATATGTGCAAATTCAGATAAGTCCTTAATTATCTCCATGGCTGACTACAAATGATCAGATTTTTCTGTTAAACCATGACAGAAGTTGGCTGGGGATCTGATAGGCCCATATGAAAACATTTCAACAGGCAATTTATATTTAATAGTACTCATTGATTACTTTTCTAAGTGGGTAGAGGTCAAGCGGATTTCTCAACCAACCACCAAGGTTGTTACTGATTTTCTTTTAGAATATTCCTAAACAGAAGGCTTACCTGATTGCATAGTTTCTGACAATGGTGTACAGTTCACCTCGCAAGATTTTGAGAGTTTTCTTAAGGCTAGAGGTGTCACATATGTAACTTCTACTTTGTATTCCCCACATAGGAATGGACTTGTTGAAAGATTCAATAGAGTTGTGGTTGAATCCAATCGAGCTGCAGGTGCCAATAGAGTTGATGTTAAATATTTTGTAGCTGAAAAGATTTGGGCCTATCATACATCTCCTCAATCAACCACAGGTTTTTCTCCTTCATTGTTATTAAAGGGTAGGTTGCCACAATTGTCTTTTTACTGTGTCTTGTGTCAAGTAAAAATTACCAGTGTTCAATCTTGAAGTTATGTATGTTAAGGTGCATGGCAATATGTTTGCTCATCAAGTTACTAAAAATAATCAACCTTCTAAAAAATTAAAGTTGCTCATGAGATAGCTCATCATCCACTACTAATCAAACAGGTAACGCAGTTGGGTTATCTGTAGGGGATTTTGTTTAGTCAAATTGCCCTGGTGATTTCAGGTTTTCCTCTAAAATTTTCAAAGTTGCAATTAAGGGTAAAACGTCTGCAAAGCTAATTACCAATTTCTTGTGAAGTATAAACAGACTTGCCAAAGTTCATAAAGATGTTCTGGACAAGGAGGTCTATGTAAGACACTAGGAATATGAAGAGCTGTGATGTTTATTCTGGGTCATTCTCACATTCTTCTTTACCCTTCATTGGGGAATCTTCTAAACAAACCTCCGATATTGGTATTCAAGTATCATCTGAATCTAATGAGGCTCTTCTTGATAACTTTGGGACCCTAGGTTTGAATGAGTTTAGTGAGGTTGTCAGAGGCTTCACTTATGATTCTATGAGTGAACTCTCTTCTGAGGAAATTGCTGTCACCCAGAACTACCAAATAGGGAAGTTTGTTTACCTAAGAAATTTGATGATTTTCTTATGTTTTAGTTGTTTTGCACGTTATCCATTTTTGCTTCTACTTTTCTTTGTTATTCTCATTATATTTTTCTCATTTATAATCAAAGGAGCAGGTGTGTGGTGTTTTATGATGTTGTATTTCTTATTAAGTGTACTCTTCTGTTCATTAATCTGTTTTCTTTTAGGTTTTGCTTTAACACTGTGTGCTGGGACGCAATGTGACCACCTCCTTTGTTCTCCTCTCGCTGCTCATAAAGGTTCTTATTTTGTTTACTTACTTAGCGTTGGGATTACCACGAGTCACTTGTTGCAACTCTGCTTCATGGATGCCTGTCCTGTCTGTTGGGCACCATATTTCTTCAAATAAAAGATTTCTTGTCCTTACTATGCCGTCTACCTGATTACTTCACCTGTGTTGAAGGAAGTTGGCTCTGTTCCCCTTAGAGGGTTCCCCTTAGAGGTTGATAGTGGCAAAACTAGATAATACTAATGCCCTATTTTGTGATAGTGTGGTCAAGCAGTAGGCTTATCAGAGGGTAGTGTTAAGCATTTGTTGTACACACAGAGGCAATAAGTGATGAACACACACTCAAAGACTTAACTCCAGGCCAATAGGTTTTATATAGAAAAATATATTTTCTTAATTTATTTTAGAACCACAAGATTCAAGATTTCAGGTAAGTACATAAAATGTAAGGTGCTTCACACAGGTAAGTAGAGAACATTGATTTAAAACAGTAGTACACACAGTTTTGGTTGAAATGGCAATATGCTATTTTAAAAGTGGACACTGCAAAAATCAACATTTCCTGGGGGAGGTAAGTTTGGTTAGTTTTCTCAGGTAAGTAAAGCACTTACACAGTAAGTACCCTGGGCATAGGCAGCCCACCGTTGGGGGTTCAAGGCAACCACAAAGCCACAGCACGAGCAACATAGGGCCGTTCAGGTGCAGAGGTCAAACAAGGGCCCAAAACACATAGGCACCTAAGAAGATCAGAGGTGCTCCGGTCCTAGTCTGCTTACAGGTAAGTACCTGCGTCCTCAGGGAGCAGACCAGGGGTTTTTTGTAGAGCACTGGGGGGGACACACACAAGCACACAAAACACACCGTCAGCAGCACAGGGGCGGCCAGGTGCAGTGTGCAAAGAAGGCATTGGGTTTGCCATAGAAAGCAATGGAGGGATCCGGGGGTCACTTAGGTGATGCAGGCAGGGCACAGGGGGGCTTCTCGGGCCAGCCACCAACTGGGCTAGGATGAGGGCCGCCTGCTGGTCACTCCTGCACTGGTAGGTGGTTCCTCACGGTCCTGGGGGCTGTGGGTGAAGTGCTTGGTCCAGGCATCGAGTTCCTTTATTACCAGTCAGTCGCGGTCAAGGGGAGCCTCTGGATTTTCTCTGCAGGCGTCGCTGTGGGTGTGAAGGGAAGTCGAATCAGGGTGTACACGTCGTTGGAGTCGCCTGGGAGTCCTCTCTGCGGTGTTGGTTCTCCTGAACACGAGACGGGCGTCGGGTGCAGAGTGTGAAGACTCACGCTTCTGGCGGGAAGTGACAGTTTCTTTAAAGTTGTTTTAAAGTTGCAAAGTTGCTGCAGTTTCTGAACAATGCCGCTGTTCTCGGGAGCTTCTTGGGCCTTTGGGTGCAAGGCAGTCCTCTGAGTCCTCAGAGGTTGCTGGTCTCGCTGGATGCATGGATGCATGAATGTGCAGGTTCTTTGAGTCTGGAGACAGGTCGGTAGGGCTGGGGCTAATTCAGTTGGTGACTCCGTCGTCTCTGCAGGGCTTTCAGGTCAGCAGTCCTTCTTTCTTCAGGTTGCAGGAATCTGATTTCCTGGGTTCAGGGTCACCCCTAAATACTCAATTTAGGGGTGTGTTTAGGGCTGGGGGGGCAGTAGCCAATGGCTACTGTCCGTGAGGGTGGTTACACCCTCCTCTTTGTGCCTCCTCCCTGAGGGGAGGGGGCACATCCCTATTCCTAATGGGAGAATCCTCCAAACTCAAGATGAGGATTTTCTAAAGGCAGGGTTCACCTCCACTCAGGGCACCTTAGGGGCTGCCCTGCCTGGTAGGTGACTCCTCCTTGTTTTTCTCATTATCTCCTCTGGACTTGCAGCCAAAAGTCGGGGCTGTGTCCGGAGTGGCAGGCATCTCCACTAGCTGGAATGCCCTGGGGCACTGTAACAACAGGCATGAGCCTTTGAGGCTCACCGCCAGGTGTTACAGTACCTACAGGGGGAGGTGAGAAGCACCTTCACCCAGTGTAGGCTTTGTTCCTGGCCACAGAGTGACAAAGGCACTCACCCCATGTGTGCAGAAACTCGTCTGTTTGTGGCAGGCTGGCAGGAAATGGTCAGCCTAACAGTAGGAGTCGGACTGGCATGCGGGGGCATCTCTAAGGTGCCCTCTGTGTGTATTTTTCAATAAATCCCACACTGGCATCATACCAAACTTCCCATATTTCAGTGTAGCCATTATGGAACTGTGGAGTTCGTAATTGACAGACTCCCAGACCATATATTCTTTATGGCTACCCTGCACTTAAAATGTCTAAGATTTGGCTTAGACACTGTAGGGGCATATTGCTCATGCACCTATGCTCTCACCTGTGGGATAGTGCACCCTGCCTCAGGGCTGTAAGGCTTGCTAGAGGAGTGCCATATCGAATTAGTCATGTTCTCCCCACCAGCACACACAAGCTGTGAGGCAGTGTGCATGTGCTGAGTGAGGGGTCCCCAGGGTGGCATAATACATGCTGCTGCCCTTAGAGACCTTCCCTGGCCACAGGGTCCTTGGTACCAGGGCTACCATTTACATGGGACTTAACTGTGTGCCAGGGCTGTGCCAATTGTGGGAACAAAGGTACAGTTTAGGGAAAGATCACTGGTGCTGGGGACTGGTTAGCAGGATCCCAGCACACTTTCAATCATAACTGGCATCAACAAAAGGCAAAAAGTTAGGGGGTAACCATGCCAAGGAAGGCATTTTCTTACATGAGTGTTAGCTGCAGGTCTCAGGTTTGAATACCGGCAAAGCAAGTCAGTCTTTCAGCCTTCCAAGTTAATAAAAAAGAGTATCATTTTCAACTTGGTAATAATATTATTATATAAAATGATTTCTTTAAAGTGCTTTGCAATAGTGTTGTACAAATAACACATTACGTTATTGACCATTTAACAAAGTCAGGGAAGGTTTGCTGTAATCATTCTGCGCAACCTACTAAAATGCTCACACGCAGAGGCTCAGACACTGCGCCAGTTGCAGTACAGAGGGCTGTTCCAGGGAGGCTCTGAAATATGGGACGCCTTTGTTGTGGGCATAGAGGCTAAGAGCAACATATATCCGCCATGAGCCCCAAGTATACTGCACGACATTGAATCCCCTATGCCTTCCTACCTAGCGACTACTCACACATCACCGTAGACAGCTCATGTACTTCATTCACTGCACACTATGAAGGGTTCATACACATTGGATGCACGGGCACTACTTATGTTGTGCTCCATTTGCAAAAGTAATGCCCACTTCTAGGACAGAACCATCTCCAAAGTATTACCCAGCCCAGCTTGCCTGCTGAACTGTAGTTGTATATATCCGGCAGCCAGGCCGCCCCCGGTCCAGAGACACATACAATGTACCACCTCCCTATCCAAGACATGGGTAGATCAACCCACCCCACGCATCCTGTAAACCACACAAAGGACATTAATGGGACGTAGTTTAACAGTTTATTGTTATGTGTTATTCCACAGTACAATAATATACGAACTGCACTATTAAGTTAATAAATAGATTTTTAAAAAAACAAAAAAAAAGGTTTGCTGTAATCAATAAGAAAGAGTTGGGGTGCAGTCTGAGACAGAAGCCCCTATTAAAGATTTCTGAGTGAAGCAAGCTTTAATTCAAAAGTTGATTTTCCGGTTAAGTGCTGAATTCTCACTAAACCAGTGGACTATTCAATACCTCACTTTTGGAACCCTCGCCCCCAGGTTCAGGGTTCACTGTGGGACAAACGGTACCTTATGTGTCTCACCACATACGCAAATAAATGAACATATACATGATAAAGTCTGCTTGCTGCATTGCATGTCTGAAGTTAGTTTCCTAACTCGTTGTGCAAGTCCTGGTTTAATTGTAATATATACAAATTAGACTGTAGTGTTTATGATTCTCCCCTCACAGCCATTATCATCAAAAATGTATTCTACTTTGTGAAATGAGATACAAAACATTTAAGTAACCCTCCATCTTTGACGATTTTACTCTATAGGCTAAAATCTACCAATAATATGTGTTCTGTGTTTATGACCACCTTCACCAGTGCAGTACGGGTAGTCCATTTTATTAATTGATAAAATGTTCTCAACCTTGCTTTTATTGCATGGAATAAGCTTTGGTTTCAGTGTTCTTACTTTTTGTTGGTGTAGTCCAGTGCATGAGAACAACATATCAGAGATTAAGGGCCAGATGTAGGAAGTTCCGATTTTGTGAATCGGATGCAGAACGGTGTCTCAGACACCGTCTGCGCATTTTGCGACCCCGTAGCGAGTCCCTGCACTCACAGGGATGGTGGCCTGCTGAAGACAGCAAACCTCAATGTCTGTGAGTGCTTTTTAAATAAAGCAGTTTTTTAAATTTATTTTGCAGCCCGTTTTCCTTAAAGGAAAACGAGTTGCAAAATAAAAAAAATAACAAAACCATTTGGTTTCGTTTTTTCAGAGTAGGCAGTGGTCCAATGGAAAAAATGCTCTGAAAAAACATTTTGGGCAACATTCACAAAGGGGAAGGGGTCCCCCGGGGACCCCTTCCCTTTTGCCAATGGGTTATCACCAGTGTGACACTGGTTGTAACCGCGAATTGCTTTGCGACCGCATTCGCGGTCACAAATCAATTTAGCATTGCGATGCGACTCGCAAGTAGGAAGGGGACATCCCTTCCTATTTGCGAGTCGCATTCCCAATTTGCGAGTCGGTACCGACTCGCAAATTGTGAATGAGCATCACGATGAGCATTTTTTATGGCGCAAACTGCGATTTTCGCAGTTTGCATCATGCAAAATGCTTCCTACATCTGGCCCCTAATCCCTTTTTCTTTCAGTGCAAACGTGGTATTTGTGGTCTGTCTTGGAATTTGGCTCCAGGCACCTGTCTGACGATTACAGAGAAGCAGTCAAAGTTTAAGAGAGAAATTATGTCCTTACTCTCTTAGGCAACTCACCATCATCAGACAGTTGAGCCAGGTCATAGCAAAAGTTGCATCTGGCGGGTCTCTGAGGCACGAACTGCGAAGCAAGGTTTTTAGTTGCATGCAAAAGTATTTCTTCTCAATGTGGATCAGTCAGCAATTGTCTATATTGACCCCTTTTGGGCATATTTTGTCTAAGTATTGTTTCTTTTACACTTAGATTATTATATGCTAAATCAGGAACATCGCATTTTTTTCAGCAAGATTCTATCTGTAAGGTACTGTATTTTTGATACAACTGAAAGGGCGTTAGATAAAGGTTTATAAGTACCAGTGTCATTGGTAGGGCTTTTACAAGGCTTATGGCTTTGTTCCAGCGACACTTCTCATCCGATCCTCATAATTCTACCTAATATGACACTCTGGACATTATTTTGTTTCTGTAAACGTTTACCAGCCCCTCGATAAAGTACCATACGGGTGCTCATAGAAACTCCATTGGTCTACTACCTTGGGTCAAGAGATGTTCTTATTCAATAGTGTTCACTCAACATAAAGTCAAGTTTACATTTAGACTTTTGTGTTCCTTTACTATATTGTAAGATAATTGGATGGGCCTTGTTTGCAGAATGGACCTTTTTTCTGTTTTCATTGAATGCAAGAATCCTAATTTTCTACGTATTTACTGTTATGAAATGTAATTTACATTGGGCCAAATGTACTATTTTTTGTACGATTTCCTAATTGTAAATAATAGGGATGCACAATCTGTTATCGTAAAATTTCATACACTAACTGCAGTTTTTTTAGAAATCGCTATTTAAAGATTTCCTATTATTCACTATTTCAAACCAAAGATTTGCAAATTGCGAATTGATAATAGACACAAATGACAAATCTACATTTTTAAATGAAAACAGAGCAAGTCTCTCTTGTTGCTGGTTGTATAACCTGGAAGCATGCCACGTCCTACAACAGATTAGGAGAAAGGACATGTGTACAGAGTTGCTGTAGAGTTACCCATGGATTTTTGATGTTTGGAAGTGGCCATTCAGGAAGGAGAAAGACATGAAGATGGGAGAAAAAGAAAAATGAAGTTCTGTGATGCTGAGATTTAGATTTTGGGTAAAGAGTGTGTGTGGCTAATAATGGCATACTCTGGTAAATCCTCTCTGACAGACCCTGAAGCCACGGAGAGACACTTCTGCAAAGGATGCAAGAAATTACCCCACTGAAATTGGCGGTTGCAACATAAGTGAAATAAGATAAAAGTGGTCTGACATGCGCTCACAATCTAAGTGTCTGTTAAGCAGAAGGTAGGACACTGTTGGGACTGGCGGCGGATGATTAACCCAGCTAGCCTGAAAGTGGACATAGAGTCCACACTAGCACCAGACGCAGTTGCTGGATTCAGCAATGTTGACACCTCCACAGAGCCAAAAGCACATATGTGTTTTCAGTAGTGCTACATTATACCGTACTATAGTATTAAGGTCATATATGTAAGGTTCACACATTTTTGCACAATAACAGTTTTTTAAAAAGCAAAATCTGTTTACTATGATCCATGTTATCATTACAGTGTATTACGGAAAATGTAGTTTGGTTATAATTTAGATCAATTATAACGTTTTTTTACTTTGTCAATTATAACATTTAAATAAGGGACATTAGAGGCATGTTAGTGACCATGGACGTCAAGTCACTGAAATGCCAGGGGTAACGGAAGTGACATCACACACCCTTTGACCCCCACTTTCACTCACACACACATACTTACACATACACACAAATGCACACTTACACACACTCTCTCACATAAAGGCAGTCTCACCTGTATGCACACACACATCCTTTCAAAAGCATTTCTTACTTATCTCAACTACCATGGAAGGACATATTTCAGCTAATTGTACTCCATTTTTATTACACCAATAATGAATGATATATTATTAATCACTAGTAGTGCAATAACAAATTGACAGAAAACAAGGAAAGTTGAGCCTCAACTGACGTTCACTGTCACTTTGTTCCTGACACTGAATTTGCCACCTCTAAGGCCAGGGGTCACTGAGGCAGCACCAGGGGTCGCCCCCTGCAATCCCTGACGACCCCTAAATGACGTCCATGTTAATGAAGTGTCTCGACTAGATTTTTTTTATATTTAAAATATATTTCCTAAGGTTGTAGTGAAAGCTTACATGTTGCCTCTTCCACAGATGTCATCCTTGACAGGTGCTGAAGAATGGAAAGAAAAAGATGTCCACGAGGAAGTGCATTATGAGGCAGAGAGTGTTGAAGCATAACCTTCCCCGTCTCTGGCACACCCCCTACAGCGTCTGACCTACCAGTGGAAACCACACAACCCGCACAGCCTGAACCAACATCTGGCAGGGAGCGACAACAGCATAGGCCCCCAATATCACAAAAGAAGTCTAGGTCAGCTATGTCCTAGGGTCACAAGCTGCAACAATACCCCTATAGTTTCCATATGTGAGCCATGAAGATGCTAGTGGTATTCCAAGTAGAATGGAGTTTATCAGTGTAGATAAACCAATACCTACAGTGCACTTGGCAGCATTGGTAGAAATAGGCCCGAATCTTGATGGCCCTTGATCAGATGTGAAGGAGGAATTAAGTGTTAATAGCAAAAGCACCCAGACCCTGAGTCAGCAGTCAAAAATAAATGGTCCACTGTTGGCCAAACATCCTAATGATGAGTCGAGTACTACATATCTAACGGATTGGGTATTCTAGTTCTAACTTACACCTAATGTCAATATCTTGCTCCTACACATCCAACATTTCAGTGCATCTCCAAACAATTTACAGTGAATTCCAGGAGCAGTGGAACTATTTCTAGCCGCGTAGGCGATATAAGTAATTGTCGTCCTATATGCTCCATACAAACTATTTGCAAGAACAATGCTGGAGTATGTACTTGTATAGGTGAAAGAAAAAAATTCTCTCCTGACTGAAACAGGGAAATTTTACTGTTTAGTACAATGTTTCACCTTGTCGCCGCAAATCTCGGATGAAGGTAGGCACAGAGAACAGGCATCTTTTCTGTTACCTTGTTGACCTTAGGTCCTTCTCTACACGTATAACATAGCAACTCTATGAGACAAGTCTTTCAACACCTAAAGTTGTACCCAGATTTCTGTAGATATCAGCAGACTTTGATTCAAACCTTCGGGTGAAGGTGAAATTGGCAGATGGAGTCCCACATATGCACAAAATATGTAGAGGCTGGGTTCATTTTGGTCAATTTACATTTATGTCCAATAAAATTAAAATGTTGTGAAAACGACATCAACATATGGTGCCTGGTATCAGTACTCATGTGAGAACTCTTGAAAGACTAGCATCTACTATCACTATCTTGTCTCAGCGCAAAATTAATATTCCAAACAAAATGACACATTGCAACTTTGATGTATCAAAAGGAGTGGTACAGATGACTAGAGCTTTGGAGGCCGTACATAATATTCAGATGTTCTCCAGCGCCTTTAGCACACCTGCACTTGAAAGTGAAGAAGGATCAACAATATGTAGTGCTGCTGTGTCCTAGGTTCAAATCCAGTGGGGAACAAGTAAAGAAGGTGTAGTCTCAGGTGTCCAAAAAATACACAATACATTTTACATGAGCATTGTTTTATTCGTTTAGTAATGTATTTCATTGTAGTTGTTTTAAAAAACTACCTGGTTATTATTATTATTTTTTTGCAGCACAGTGTTCTGACTTTTCATTTTTTGGATGATACACCTATAAAATGAAAGATTATACTTTATCTTTTTTGTTAGAATATTATCATAAAAAGATATGATGTTTAACAAAATAATGGCTATGCTTCTTATCTTAGAAGTCCTTATGTGTGATTTCTGTTCTGCGTGCTCTTCCCCTGTAGTCGTTGCTGCATTCTGTTGTGGTTGGGGTGGTGGGTGGCACACTTCTTCTTTTCCGAGCTGTCTTCATCTGGCACTATAGGAAGCCCTTTCCTGGTAGCTATGTTGTACAAACTTGCACCACAGGAAACTATTGTGCATACAGTGTGCACTGCATATTGTACAGCTCCTTCACTTGTATGCAGAAATTCGAAATGACCTTTATAGAAGGCCAAATGTATATTCAATAATTGAATGTGCGGGTATGAGATTTAAGTTATACCTTCATCCACCAAAAGTGTGTGGATGAATGACGAGTGTGATTGTCTGCAGTATAAAAGCATATGTCCTAACAGGGTTAAATAATACACGATATAAATTTAAAATAAGATAAGACTGATGATTAAAATAAGTTTATAAATTATAACCGACCCAACAGATAGCTGTGTCCAAAATCATGTTTGGACCGATGACTGTGAACGCCACAATTGCAAGGCATGCAGTAATCGTGAATAGTCTTAGGGTATTTTGCTACCTGATCTGTGAATAAATTATCATCATTTCATATAATATGTTCAAAGAGGGCTAATTCTTCCTATCATGATACAGGTGTTCTGCTGCGGAATGAGGGCACATGAGAATATGAGTTCCATTTATGCATTCAGTCACACAAGCAAAATATGCTATTCAACTAAATTGCATCTTCATATTCTGTATTTCTTGGGCTGTGTTTGGAAAGGAGATGTAAATGGATATTTTGAAAATTGTATTCAGAAATGTTTTGAAAAAATAAGAGAACCCTCTTTGCAATACTTATCCTGCTATTAGTACAATGCCCTGATAGCTACCAGTGGATAGGAGACGCAGTGAACATATAATACCTGTACATGTGTGGGAACAGCCATACTCCATTAAGTCCTTTAAGTACTGGGGCTTATTAATGAATGGGTCTCTGTTAGACCAGTCAGCCTCAGGGTGGTCTTCTCCAAACTTTGTTTTTGTTGGGCTTAGTACTCTGCACATTTTACCACTGCTAGCCAGTGCTAAAGTGCTTGTGCTCACTTCCCTAAAACATGGTTAAACTGGCTTATACCTAATTGACATATTTAATTTACTTATAAATTCCTTATAAAGTGGGACTAAATATTCCCAAGGCCTGTAAATTAAATGCTACCAGTGGGTCTGCACCACTGATTGTGCCACCGCCTTAAGTAGCAACTTAAATCATGTCAGAGGGCTGCCAACTCAGCCTGAATGCAGTTTTAAACTGTCATGTCGACCTGGCATTAACCCCCTTGCCAAGCCTTAAACCCCCATTTTATTACATAAACTTCACCTCTAAGAAAGGCCCTAGGGATCCCATAGGGCATGGTGCTGTGAACTTAAAAGTTTGGCCATGTATGTTAAATGTTTACATATCCTGGTAGTAAAAAAACTCCTAAATTCATTTTTCATTACTGTGAGGCCTACCCCTCCCATTGGGGATTCCTTATAACATTTAATAAGCTGTCATTTCCAGTTGGGAACTGGTAGCTAAGTCATGTTTAGTGTCTTTGGAATTGTGGTGAAGAGCTCTATTTAATGGTAAAGTCAGGTTTTTGATCACAATTATAAAAATACCGCTTTTAGAAAGTTTGCATTTTTCTGCCATTTTGTTCCTATAGCCTGGCCTGAATCACATGACTGGGGGTAATTGAGAGCTACACTTTGTGGATTCATCCCAGGCAGTCACTCAATAGAGAGATTAGGTGTGTCTGGATGGGCTGTCTGCTGTCTGGATGGGGAGGGGGACGGAGCTGAGCACAGCCCTACCTATAACTGAATAGCCTGTGCTCTGCCTTCACACAAAATGCCTAACCCGGCATCGTCACTTCAGCCGGCTTGGAGCCAGGGCAAGGGAGGCAGGGAACTCCTTGCACTTCTAGGCCACTGTCTAGAAGGTTCTCCGACCTTCCAGAACCAATGCACCAGGATATAAAAGTAGGATCTTAGACACCCACTCTTGCGAACACTTCTGGACATGTGGATACTCTGCCAAAAAAAAGGACTGCTGTGCTACTATAAGGGCTGCCACTATGCTGAACTGCTGCTCTGAAGGAATTGCTGCCTTGCTGCACTGATCTGCTAACGACTGCTCTATCATCTGGGGAAAAAGAACTGGACCTGCAACTTCACCTTGAACCCGGGACCCCAAAGGGACTTCAAGGGCTAGTGTTCTGGCCTCCTGGTCTGAGACAGAGACATAAAAGGCTCCCCAAACATCTCCTGGACACTACTGCATACTGTTCCTGGCCCACAAGTGGTGCTCCAAGGGTCCATGGTGTTGCTCATGGGCTCTTCAAGTCAAGCTTTTGGGCTGCTCACGACTGTGACCCCGCCATTTGCTCTGAAGTTCATCATGAGCCACCGCCAGCCCATCTCTTCCCACAGCAAGCATCAATCGTCCATGGAGGACAACCAGCACGAAGCTCCAGCCTGCCGTCCATGACGCCCGGCCTGCTCTTCCCACCATGCTGAATGCGATGCTCTCTTTGCTCCCAGACCCTCTCCAATGTGAATGGGACTCTTAGCACAAAACTTGAGAAGGTAAACCAATGGGACTAATCTGAGACTGTATCCGATCTGCACTCGGATGCAGTTGGCCTGAAATTTTGACTTTGACCCAGTGCAGCACAACCAGATATCACTGGTTGGCGCTTTATGCTTTTAGGTGCTGTTTTTCACTTTATTCTTTAAAAATGTATAACTCCGGTTCTACTGATTGGATTCTTGTCATGTTGGTCTTTTTCTGTTTATTACATCAAGCTCTATGTTTGTAGTGGGATCTTTTTGTGTGGTGTTTTCACTGTATTATTGTTTGAAGTGTTGCACAAATACTTTGCACATTACTTATAAGTTAAGCCTGACTGCTCTGTGTCAAGCTACCAGAGGGTTGAGCACAGGTTGATTTAGGATTTGCTGGTGCCCCACCCTGACCAGGATTGTGGCAGCTGCTTGACAAAGGATCACACTCAAGTGAACCAACAACCCAATTTCTCACAGTCATATAAATGAGGTATAGTATAGTGTATATTTATCATTTAGTACCCCCACCCCGTTTGTTCGCATATAATGATCCTAACCCTACAACCCTTTCTTTGTGCCTCTGTCATCTCTGCTGCAATGCCAAGAGGCTAACCCTTCTCACCATCACACATTGTGCCACCATTTTGAGTGAACAGAAAGTTTGTCTCCATTTTTCATAGTTTGCATATGGTTAACACTTGCTCTCCCTTTGTGTAAATCAGCAAGTGCAATGCGACAAAATTGCAACCATTCTCATTTTGCGACTAGTTTATGCATAAGGTTTGAAAATACCAAATAGGATTTCTTAACATTTCCAGTCACTGTTCAAAAATAAGAAACGTACCTTTGGAAGTCCATAGTACATACTAATGAACACATTTAGTGATTGCAAACCAATTTGCAACTTGGTTATGACTCACTACATTTTTGTAAAACTGCCTATTGTTCCTCTGTTGCACCCAGTTGTCAATGCAGACGAATGGGTGTGTGTGTGATCATTGATCTGCAGATCCAGTGAATAGAAGACAGTGTTCTTTCTAGAACTGGTTCGAAACTTCATGCATCAAACATTGAGAACATCTGCTATTTGTGTTTGAAATTCTCCATGTGCTGGCATCCATTTCCAAATTTCCAACATTACCTGAACCTGGGGGGATGCTAGAGAGGGAGGCAGTAAGATGGCCATCGTTTAACAAGGCTCTGCAGGCCAGGCAGAAAAATCTGATGTTTATCTTGCCTGTAGTAGGGAATCAAATCCTTTTTTACCATCACAGCTGCACCTGAGGCCTCATCCATACTCAGTGACCACCTGTTAAATGATGAAAGCTGCAGCATCGGAAAGATCCTGAATCTAAGCATCAGACGTGCTGGGCTTGACGCTGCGGGCAATGGAATTGGAGACAGACGCTCCTGGGAGATGGGCTCTGCACATCTATAAGCAGTTGTGAGCCAGTCGGATTTACCTGAGGTGACACCACAGATTACGGCCCCACCCCTAGTAGTAACAGTTCCCACCAGCCTTGGAGAGGACGCACCTGGAGTCAGAGGCTGCTTGAGGAGTTCACGCAGCCAGAGACCAGGTGAGAAGCATTCGTAGGTAAGAGTTGCAGACAGGGCCTGCTCCCCGCACCTCACCCCCTGACAGAAGCAGCTGAGGTTAGAGATTCCTGGATGTGGGCCCTTGGAATGGTCACACCTTTTCCTAGATGTTAGGGATTTCCCCATATACTGCCCTGTTGCTTCCTGCTTTGTGATGCCCATCAATCTACCATGTGCATCTAACACAGAAAACCCTGTGGCCTACTGTTAGGAAGAGGGACAGGAATTCCCTGTGGAGTGGTGGAACCCTCGCTATGGCAGCATTTGGTGCCCCAAGCTTGGCACACACCTAGCTCCAGATTCTCCTTGCCACCCCCTAGCCTTCTATCTGAGCAACTACATTGCAGAAGACATCCCTCAGTGTCAGCACTTTGATGTGGCATGATTCTGATGCTGGGTGACTGTACATAGGTCTCATGGAGGTTGTGTCTGCTAGTGCCCACCAGTGATTGCCCCTTGGGGAGTGGTGGGATCCTGACAGCCACAGGTACCACCACTTTTGCCTTGGCCTATCTGCTATTCACCCTCAACCCCTAGCAACCCACAAGGCTCATCGACCTGCATTATGGGTAAAAGTGTTAACAAACAAGTTAAACTAATGTTTGAATCTTGCCAACTTACATGCACCACAGACATGGAGTTGGGGGATCCTGTGCAGGGCATGAAGGATAGTGGGGTTGCCACCACTGCTCAAGATATTAAATGTATGTGTATGGATCTTAAACACAGCGGAACTGCATTGCCTCTAAAATTGACCTCTTCACTAATAGATTTGACCTCCTCAAGGAAAAGGTGGATAAGCATGAGAAATGCATAGATCAGCTGGAGCGACACACGTCTTACATCAAAGATGCAAACACATTCTCTGCGGAGCAGCTTCTATGAATGGAGAAGGTGCTAGAAATCATCAAACATAAAACTGAGGATCTCGAGGCACCTCCTGATGGAATAATTTGTGGATTGTTGGTATCCTTACATGTACCACCATGAAAAAGATGGAAACATATTTTTAGATCATGCTCAGGGCACTATTTAGTGAAGACCTCTCTCCTCTCTTCAAGTGTAGAGCATGCACACTGATCCCTGGGAGGAGCTGCACCTGGTGGTGGCTGTGATGCCCTCTGGGCCAGAGCAAGCCATTAATATCCTGGATGGGGCAAACATATCTTCTTCGCCCTTCCTTGATTTTCCTTCTTTCCTCTCCCCTCACCCAGCCGTACACTGGCTGGGGAGTCAACCTGGTCCTCTTGGCCCCTTCCTGGGACAATTGCCTATATATCATTGGCTGTTTGTTGGGTTTTTCTAGGTGGAGGAGGGGGCAAATGGAATTCAATTCAATGGGAGATTTGAAGTATGAGGAGTGTGGGTGTTGTGGGGATTGTTTGTTGGTTGTTGCACAAAAGCTGCCGTTCTCCCTGGTCACATTTTCCTTAATTATTATTGGTTTATTAGCTTCTTGAGTGTCAGCCCTCCTTGACCCTTGATTACCCCTATTAGATGGCTTACCTGGAAAGTACGGGGTCTCAATGACCAGTGCAAAGTGTGGCTGGTGTTTGCATACCTGAACCAACATCAAATAGATATATGCCCACTTCAGGAGCTACACTTGACCGATTCAGCTTCTGATTAACTACACGTGGAATGGATTGCGAGATCTCATGTCTCCACCTACTCTAATTATGCATGAGGGTTCACCCTACTTATCTGAAATGGGGTGCCATGGCACATGCGCCAGGTGCTCTGCAACACGCACAGCAGGTTTCTCATTTTGGTGGGAACCCTGCAAGGGCACCCTATGATCCTAACCTCGATCTATGGCCAAATGTGCATGGCCCTGTTTTTTTTTTCTGAGGTCTGGCACCTGATGTCCACTATGGGCCCCGGCACGGACATTTGGAGGTGGGGATATCAATGTGATCCTTGATGAATGTGAAGATTGATCCAGCGCCACTTGACGCCCACACCCGGGAGCTGCTACTCAATTGCACACTCTCTTGACAGATTATGAACTCGTGCATATTTGACAGCTCAAGCATACCACTAGCACAGAAGGTACATGTATCGCCTTGACTTACAATACGTGGTCTAGGATTGATTATTGATTAGTCACCAAAGATTAGTCACCTGCACTGCCAATGTCGCACACCTACGCAGAGCGCTGTCAAGTGATGCTGCTGCACTGTTTGAGCTTCCCCCCCACCCCTGGACCTTAGCCAGAGTGCCTTCTCCTGGAAGCTTCTCCCAATGCTCTTAGAGATCCAGTCTTTAAACAACTGCTCTGTGGTTTATCCATCCACATTATGGGAGGTTCTTTTTAAGGTGGTGATTCGCAGGGCATGCATCGCTAAACAGGCTGGAGTTCTTTGGATGTTGTGTAGGACTGTTGCACAACTAGAGACAGACATTTGAGTATTAGAACTTTGATTTTTTTGTTCCCAACAACATGACTATGTTAGCATCGTTGAAAAGCAAACTACTGAAATATGAGGAGGTGGCAATCAGGGAGATGTACCATCTTAGAAGAGAGGTGGTTGTTCTGCACTATAGAGAAGGAGACAGGGCAAGTAAGACACTCACCAGGCTACTTCGCAAACCTTGAACTAGTGGCCATATTACAGAGCTTGTGGATGACCAGCAGACAGTTCATACAAGCTCTGACGCTATTTGTCACATGTTCACGTTCTTTGCTTACATGTACTCCTTATTGGCACATGGTTCTGCCACCCTAACCTCCTATTTATACTACACAATTACTCTTGCAAGATGACACAAACTGCCAGTTCTTAGATGAGCCTTTCACAGCTGAGGACATTGTGCAGGTTATCCAAAGTGTCACAACTCAATCTTGTGCCTTATGTACAGTGGGTATTAGTTGCCAGCCTCATGTCATTCTTTCCACTGTGGTGCCTTTCTGTCTCTGATGCTCCATGGCTTCCCCTTCCCATTAGGCCAGAACTATTGTCCCTCCTGTGTGTGTTGCTATGCCAGATTTATCCAGTTTTCACCTGCAGATATCATGGGCACTATTAGAATAGTCATGTTTTCACTGTGAAACATTAGGCTGTACGATCATCCATTGTACTTATTGTTGTCATTTACTGTTTGCACCCTCTGCTTGTTAAACCATGCCCGTTTGTATTAACACATGACTTTTCCCAGCTTCCTTTGGAAGCCTCCACATGAGGCATGTCCTCTTCTGGAACACCCTTGGCTCCCTGTATAAGTAGCCCTACTGAACTTGCATTGAGTCTTGGCCTCATACATATCTCCAGGCCCGCACAAGCTTCTGTCAAGTCCTGCGCAAACAGCTTCCCTGCACTGAGTTGCCTGGATTTATTTGTTTCAGTTTAGCGCAAGCTTTATCCCTGCACTCATCACCCGTGTTGGCCGGACCTTCCTTGCTTCGTTCCCGTGCAACCTTGTTTCTGCACTATCTGGCAAGTATTTCGGAAACCGCCAATGTTCCAGTCTTCCAGGTCCTTTCCAATGACTCCAAGATCCTGACTCCCAAGACCCTCTGGTGTCTCCTTCCATGAGCTACGATTCCACCTCTTTTTTAACTTCTAGCAACGACCTGCTTGCTACTTCTGAACTCCTGTAAAGTGCTTTCCAGGTTAAATACTTACCCCCAGGTTAGTGCACACTAATCTTTAATAGTCACTGCAGGCCTGTCTGTTATCACCTTGCTTCTGCCTTTGGACTCTTTATCCAAATCTTGGTTTCCAATCTATGTTGTTCATGCACTAGAGACTGCCTTCTGAACCAATCTATATCTCAAATTTATTTACTGAATGTAATCGGGTTTTCCAGCATACCTTGGGAGGGTTTATGACTCCAGTCCTGAATCGAATGTTATTGTGTTTTCTAGCATAACTTGGGAGTGTTTATGACTCCAAACTTGAACTGAGAGTTATTGTGTTTTCTAGTAAATCTTGGGAGTGCCCTCTACACCAGCCTGTGTATCAAAAGTAACCTTGTTTCCAGATTGCCTTAGGAGTGCCTCTTAACTCCAATTCATGTTCCCAGCACAACTTTGGAAGTATCTGTAATTCCAACCTTGTGTCATGAAGTAAACTTGTCTCACGTATGGTCGTCTGTTCAAGTGTAAGTCAACAGAAAGAGTGTGATCTGGGGAGTGTCGATAACTCCAAACTTGTATCAAGAACAATTCTATTTCATGTGAATTTACACACTCGAGTTCTGACCTTAGCACAACCTTCGAGAGTCACTATCCCAATCTTGTGTCCCATTTGGTCTTGTTTCAAATTCAGGTAATTTTGAATGTAAACCATTTCCTAGAGTAACCTGGAAGCAAACATACCTTGAGAGTGTTTGACTTCCAATTTATATGCTCAGAGCAACCTGGTTTTCTATTTCCTTGTGAATATCTCTGTTTCCAAAATATATACTGAGTGCTGGTTTTGGAGTGCCATTAACTCTAATCTATGTTCTCAGTTTTCCGTGGAGTGACATAATTCTACCTAGTACCTCAAGTTCTTCTTCAGGAGTTCCAGAAGATTCCACTCAAATATCTGATTCATTTGTTCCCATGTTATGATTAGTTAAGAAACGTATAAGTGTAAGTAAATCGAAAGCATTGTATTGTAAACTGTGTACAGAATGTATGCTGTGATAGTAGTTGCCTCTTCTTGTTGTTTCCAATGCATTGTGTTTTCATGATAACCAGAGGTGCTGATCTGCAAATCTCAATTAAATCTGAAGGTCAAGAAGTGACTACCCTGTTAGGCGGAGTAGCACCGCCACGGAACAGAAAAAGTACTGCAAGTTCTTGTTTATTATTTTCTCCCTTGTCCCTTCTAGTAGTCAGTGGGTACTAGGAGTATTATCCCTGGCCCGGCTTCTTCTTTGATTTGGCACATCGTCTCCAGTGTCCTCCCCATGGTTGGAACCAGATGCGTGTGTGACACAAAGCATGTCTAGGGACAAAGCAGCTGGTCTAGAAGGACTAGCAATAGCCTTTTATAAAGAATATGCTCCAGCCCCCGCTTCCTACCTCTGGCTACGTCTGAGGAGTCCCTGACATGTTGTATACTACCTCCCGCACTTTGGGAGGCTGTAATTGTCCAGAAACCAGACCTGTGGCTCCTAAAAACCCTTGTCAATGATTAATGTGGATAATAAGATTTTGTCCAAACTAATTGCTTCCCTCCTTCTTATGAACTTTATTCACCCAGATCTATCTGGCTTTGTTCCCGGCCACTCAACAGCACATAACCTACGCACTCTATTTGCTCTCCTCCACTCACCCTCGGGTTAGCGCTGTGGCAATTCTGCTCATTGCCACCAAGGCATTTAACTGTCTGGAGTGGCCATATCTTTTCCATCTCTAGGCCATAATGGATTCAGTAGCAACTTTTTGCACCTGATTCAGTTATTTTACAAACAACCAATGGTCCATATGCTAGTGAACAGCGCAATAATTTCTCCTTTTGTGGTGTCAAGGGGAACCGGCAGGGATGCCCACTGTCACCTATATTATTTGCTATTGTGATGGAGCCCATGATAGGTTGAGCCAACCCCACTCCCACTGCGGGCTTGAGTTATCCTCCTTCAAAAAATTCTGGTATTTATGTATGCAGACAATGTCATCCTGTACATCTGTGCCCCCGAAATTAATATAGCACCTATCATTTATGAAATTATCCGGTTTTGCGATGTGCCAAAATAACCATCAACTGGTCTAAATCTGTCATGTTACCGCTCACTCCAGCCACACAACCCTTTTTTCCAGAGGACCCCTTACAGTGGGCTGAGGCACCAGTCCGCTATCTCAGAGTTTGACTTACCAGGGACCTAGGCGAACTCTGGGGTGCCAATGATGGCAGACGCATGACATGATTGGAAGACCGAGTACTGGCGTGGACGAAACTGCTGTTGTCCCTGGCGAGTAGGGTTGCAGTTGCCAAAATGATAGTGTTCCCTAATTCTTGTTCATTAACCTTCTGCCCCTGTTAATGGCCAACTTCCGCCAACGTCTCTGATCCATCCTCGTTGACCATTCACGATGCAGATGATGAATTAAAGACAGAGTTGTTTGGAGTGCCGCATGGATTTTCTCTTCATTTGTAATATATATATAAATATATATATTCTAAACAACTAATAAACCATAAAAAATAAATAAAAACTTACCTTAAAATAACTTACCTTAAAATTTGTTGTTCAGGCAATCGTTATTCAGGCCAAATCGTTGTTTAGACAGTATTTGTTCAGTACTTCGTTGTAGAGACTTTTTAGTTGTTTAGAATTAGTGGTTTAGGCAAGTAGTTGTTTAGGGCATAGTTGTTCAGGATGTATCCCTGCTGATTGCCTAGAATCAGATGTAGAATCCATTGATGTAATGTAAACATGACTTTACTAGGGCTAGTGATGCCCGTATCCCTCGAGAGAAGCATATGTAAGCGATTGAACATCATAGAGTTCTCATAATATAAAAAGAGTCTTGTCACTTTTAATGACTTGAGTTTGGAGTGGCTACCCGGCAGCCAGAATCACTCTCAACTTTCAACGCCGCACTCACAACACACCACACCTGAAGAAGCTCCAGTTGTTCCCTATACACAAATGAGCACAAGTGAAAGTCCTCGCCCATTCTTTCAAGGCGCTACATAACACTGGCCCAGCACACCTCAGCAATCGCATCTGCTTTCACAAACCTTCCAGACACCTCCGCTCATCATGACTCCTACTTGCACACATCCCATGCCTATGAAGAACCAGATCTAGTGATAGAGCCTTCTCCTACATCATTTCTAAAGCCTGAAACAACCTGCTACATTTAAGAGCCTCCTCATCACTTCTTGAATTTCAACTGCAGGCTTACTTTTTGAAGTGTCTTACTAGGCCCTAGGTTTGGCTAGAGTAACACCTACTCAGAGCCAGAATACCCTCCTGGATGATAACGCGCTGCACGAGTGAGAGGCTGAAATTCATGATCACACTGAGGTTTTTCTACCTCAATCGATGTGGTTTGTGGTGGTTCAAATTTCAGCAGCCAGGAGGATGTTGGGTCATGATTTTGCCAATATCGACAGGTAAGTTTCAGGTTTGGTGGACAGAGTTACGTTTAAAATGGTCTTCAGCATGCATTGTACCATTGCAGCATGCGTTTGCAGATTCCAAATGTCTTGGCCTTTTGAAGTCATCCCAGATGGAAATCGATAGTGATTCAATGCTTCTTTGCGGTCTGAAGGCTAATACTGTCTGCTAATAGTTAGATTTGCAGGGTGAAGTTTACGATTTGGGAGAAAGCTGCCTTTTTTAACAAGTTTACTTAAGAAAGGTCCATTGAATATTCACTCTGTAGTGGTGGCACAGTGTCATCATCATGTATTTGCACATAATGAAATATTAACCTGATACTCTCATCACTTATATGGATGCACATATTATTTTGGGGAAACAGCCTTTGTCACGAAGGCTAAAGAATGAGAAGCCTTTACAACGAAGGATTTATAACAAAAATGCCTTTACAACTAAAGGCTTTTATAACAACTTTTTTTACGATTATGTATTTACAATGGATGTCTTTTACAACGAAAATCGTGGGAAATGTAAGTATATTGCAGGTAAGTAAGCAGCTTTTAAATATATTTATGTGTTTATATATATATATATAGCTACATATATATACACTGAAAAAAAGGTTTCAGGGATGTTATATTTAGGTTCTGAATCTACTTGTACAAAACCATAAAATTCAGTAGTTATAGTTATAACGCACACCCTTAGGTAACTATAACTCATGCCCTTGCAATGCTCAGTTTTCTTATCAATAATTTTATTGCTAATGTTGCTGTGATAATATCAAAGATGCCATAGACGATGTCATCAATGTTATAATATGTGGAGTACTTATCTGTGCATGGCGAAGGCACTAGTTATAGTTACCTTAGGGTGCGAGTTATAGTTATAGAGGTTTTGTATGAGTAAATTCAGAACCTAACTATAATGTCTCTGTAACCTTTGTTTTTTTCAGTGAATTTTTTATTTTTTTTTACCATGAAGAATTTTAAATTACTATACATTATTTCAACCCTGAAGGCAGTGCGCAGCAGATGTTGTTCGCATCCAATTCCTTATAACCTCCCAACCCCGCACCACGCACGGCCTTTGACCATGCACAGCTAAGGTTGGCCGCAGGGCCTGTCTCTGTCAGTGGATCTGTTAGTGGGTGCGAGAGTGTCTGAGTGGGTCTGAAAGTGGGTGTGTAAGTCTATGAGTGGGTTTGAGTAGGTGCATGAGTGTCTGAGTGTGTGTGTGTGTGAGTGGGCGCATGGGTCTCTGAGTGCATCTATGAGTGAATTAATTAATGTATGAATGAGTCGATAAATGTTTAGTTTAATTTTTTTTACATATCCTCAAATAGTAATAAATATAACATATGAATATATTTGTGTCTGTATACTTAAAAAAAATAATATATATATATGTATATATGTTATTATTTTTATGTTTTAGGGTGGGTATGGGTTTTTTGGTGGTAAGTGGATTTTTAGAGTTTAAGATCTGTATGTGTTTTTTTTAGTGGTAAGGGACTTTTTAGGGTTTAGGGAGGATATAGATTTTTGGGACGTAAGGGAAATTTTAGGATTTAGGGTGGACATGGGGTTTTGGGTGGTAAGGGAAATTTTAGGGTTTAGTGTGGGTATGGGTTTTGGTTGATAAGGGAAATTTAAAGTTTAGGGTGGATGTAGGTTTTCGGGTGGTAAGGGGATTTTTAGGGTTTAGGGTAGGTATAGGTTTTGGATGGTAAGGGGATTTATGGTTTAGGGTGGGTATAGGTTTTTGAGTGGCAAAGGATTTTTTAGGTTTTAGGGTGGTTATGGGTTCTTTGGTGGTAAGGGAACTTTTAGGTTTTAGGGTGGTTATGGGTTTTTTGGGTGGTATGGGAACTTTTGGGTTCTAGGATTGCTATGGGTTTTTGGGTGGTAAGGGGACTTTTAGGTTTTTTGGTTAGTTATGGGTTTTGGGTGGTAAGGGAACTTTTAGGTTCTAGGGTTGGTATGAGTTTTTTGGTGGTAAGGGAATTTTTAGGGTTTAGCATGGGTGTAAGTTTCTTGGTAGTAAGGGAACTTTTAGGTTTTAGGGTAGCTCTGGGTTTTTGGGTGGCAAGTGAACTTTTAGGTTCTAGGGTGGGTATGGGTTTTTGGGTGGTGACTGAATTTTTAGGGTTTGGGGTGGGTATGGAATTTTGGGTTATAAGGGATTGTTTAGGGTTCAAGGGTCATTGGTTAAAAGGTGTGTGTGTGTGTGTGTGTGTATATATATATATATATATATATATATATATATATATATATATAAATATCCGAACACTGTCCAAGAAAAAACTCTCACTCAGGTAGAAAGTAACAGGGATTTACTTCAAAATGACAATTAGCAAGCCAAAACGTGTCATTTTGAAGTAAATCTCTGTTTCTATCTACCTGAGTAAGCGTTTTTTTCGGACAGTGTTTGTATATTATTTGCTGGTGTGCTCCGCCGTCTTATGCTCCACCTCCCTTGGGTAGCAAGCCTGTGTGGAGTAAAGTATTGTTTTGAAATCATAAATATTTTCACTTAAAAAACCAAAGGATACAGGTACGTTATAGTTAGATTCATATTGTAATCGTACAAAACCATAGAAATTCACCTGTTATAGTTAGAGTTACCTCAAGTAACTATAACTCGTGCCCTAAGGTAACTATAACTCGGTCTCCCACCATGCACAGTTTTTTCATCAAAAATGTTACTGTAAATATTACATTGATATCAATTATGTTATCATATGGCTTATATATATATTGCATATATCATCAATACACATAGATGTGGTGTAAGTAATAGGACATCTATTTTTCCCCTATATGCAGTGCTTAATTTGTAAAATAATGAGTACCTGTGCCCAAAGCTCTGCTCAAAATCCTGCGACTAGTACGATTAAAGACTGGTGCACCCAATATCAAGGCTGCATAGTCTTGAATCCACTTCATGCCACTTTAATCCACTACCTGCCACTCCCTACTCCTTTATGTCACTCTTGCAGGTTCCTGCTTTCTCCTTTTATTATGTTTTTCTGTCTTTCTCTTCCTCCTTCTTTTCACTTTGTTTCTTTTTCCCTCTCTTCCTCTCTGAAAATGTCTAATGCAGAAAAATAAGTGCTGCTCCCTAAAAACGAGTGCCGATGGCCCCTACTTGCAACCACCAGCTCAAATTAAGCACTGCCTATATGCCTTTACTTGCCAATATTTTGTGCTGCAATATTCGGTCCATGATATTGTTGTGAGTCAATATTCTTCTGCTTGATATTCAGTAGTGCAGCCAAGTGCTACTATTACAACTTAAGTCTTCTTTCTAAATGTTGACCTCTCTCTGACAGTGACTTCTATTTACACAAATTATAAAGTAATAATACTACATAGACGAGAGTGGCTTTGGGTCAGATTCCTTCAGCTGTTGTTCTGCTGGGATGACATTCACTTACTAGATATTCCCTCAGAACAATACACTTAGACAACTGGTCAGCCCCCATCAGCCACTGATTTGTTTATCTGTGTCATTTACATTTGGTTCAGTCCACTGGACAGCCATTTGCTCTTTGGGGTGCTTCTATACTTTCTGAGACGGCATTTCGAGGGGTTGCTGGTGAAGGTTGATAATTTAATGCATTGGCATGCAGATAGGAGCGTCTGCAGCAACCCGAGCAGGAGTAGAAGCTCAAGGAGTGCAGCACCTGTGATAAATATTGTTGTACCCTGCGATCTACAAGATCTGGGTCACTATGAAAGAAGCCACGCCTGACTACACAAGTATCAGAATACCACACTGTACACAGGTGGAAGGATAAAGCTTCACTAGGTTGTGAGGCGCAGAATGCTATTACACATTGACTGTCTGGCTGAACACTTGCTTGCCCACCTGGACTCAGACTCGCCACCCACAAAACGTTGTTGCCTTGCCTTGTCAAAAATCTCACAGATGCCTTGTTTGACCACAATGCCTGATCTAGAACACTTCGTTCTACTTCTCTGTTGCTGAACAGCGAACTCTAATCTTTCAGAAGTGATACATTGACCCACGGGTGGCCAGTGTAATTACGGTAGCCCAATGCTGCCTATTTTCTTAAACTGAAGAACAAACCAAGTGTTGTACAGGTCTCAAGCATCGTATATGTTTTGAGGCTGACCTCCAAGTATAGCATTAGGTAGTCCAACTTGGAGTTCATAAGAGATTTAAAAATTACTTTATTTCATTTTGTGTGAAAAAAAAACGGTAGTAACTCCTTTTTAGTGTTGCAGATATAAACAGTTTGAGTGAATCATCGAGCCTGTATTTTATTCTTATTTTTCTGCCTCAAGCATTTACTGCGAGAAAAAGATACATTTGGGATAGACGGAGGAGGAGAAAAACGAAAAATCGTTAAAATGGGAAAAAGCAGAAATCCGCAGGAGTGAGTTGAAAGGGCAGGAAGTGCCTGTAAATGGATTGAAGAGGCCCAAGATAGCTTCAGGATTACACTGTCTCTGTATTCCGTGTTCACACATTTAATTGTAGCAGCTGCATGTTTAACAGGAGGGCTTTGGGCACTGGCACCTTTTTATATACAAATTAAGCACTGCCCTATGGGGCATATTTGAAAAAAAGAGGTGCTGCACTTTTTAGCACTCCCCCTAACGCCACCATGTGTGCGTCACCTTTAAAATACAGCGCATCATGGCGAAGGTTAGGGGACTAGCATCAGACTTTTTTTATCTAGTCCGGTGCTTTGCAGGATTAGCATAAAAAATGTTGACGCTAATCCTGCAAAGCACCCAGAGGCCTATTGTAGCCAATGGAAGCCTCCTTTTAATGCCTGCTCTGAACAGGCGTTAAAAGTGCCGGACAAAAATGACGCAAAGAAATCTAACAGATTTCTTTGCATCATTTTTTGGGCCCCCCCAAACTGGAGGATGCCGGCATTGCACCACTTTGTAAATATGCTGTAGCGTTTTTGGCCTTCTAACACCACATTAGCTTATAAAAATACTCTAATGTGGCGTTGGAATGGCACTAGGGGCTCTTAAATATGCCCCTATGGGGCATATTTGAAAAAAATGGCGCCGCACACAGTGCCGCACCACTTTTCTTGCGCCCCTTAGATCTCCCCTGACACCACCATGTGTGCACTGTATTTAAAATACGGTGTAACATGGAGGTAGTTAGGGGACTAGTGTCAGAATTTTTGTTGCTAGTCCGGCGCTTTGCAGGATTAGCATAAAAAATGTTGATGCTAATCCTGCAAAGCACCCAGAGGCCTTATGTAACCATCAGATGCCTCCTTTTAACGCCTGCTCTGAGCAGGCGTTAAAAGTGCTGGAAAAAAATGATGCAAAGAATCTGTCAGATTTCTTAGCGCCATTTTTTTGGCCCTCCCTAATGGGGAAATGCCACCTTTGCATACATTATGACTTGGCGCAGGCATAATGTAGCGCAAAGGGATACAAAGTGGCGCAATGCATGCATTGCGCCTCTTTGTAAATATGGCACAGCGTTTTTGGCCTTCTAACGCCACAGTAGCATAAAAAAATTACTCTAATGTGGTGTTAGAATAGCGCTAGGGGCTTTTAAATATTCCCCTATATTTTATGTGGCTAGCTGAGTGGATTAGTAAAGCCAGCCTTTACAAGTGCTTTAAAACACATGAATGTATGTGGAAGGGGAGCGATGGAGAGATGAAGGGCACATTTGTGAAACCGAGGAGGAGGTCATGGGGTGGGCGGCGCCACATTAAACTGTTGCACAGGGCGCCACCAGTCCTAAAGCCGGCCCTGCCCCAGATATTGCATTCATAAACACTGTAAAGAGCAGGTAATGCTGTTACCCACTTTAAAGGAACTCATTTTATCACCACCAGGAGGATAATAGGCTGAAATTCCTATTCTAACATTATAGTACATTTTTGTAGGTAATGTGCCGATTGGCTCCATTTTTCTAGTGCTGTGAGAAGCAAACATTTGTTTCTATTTTGTATGCATGAAGGTAAATTGTCCACATAACAGAATAAAAAACCTTGATGTTTGCTGCAATAAAGCACACTGCATTGATGTTTGCTGCAATAACATACACTACATAACACCATAAAACAAGCATTGGCAAAGACTATAGCTTTCGTCTATTCCAGATCCATGGCTTTTCATTGTTTCCTTAGCCATGCTATACAGCAGAGCGGCTGCTGTGCAACATTGCTGAAAATGTTAAATACAGTGCTACGACACGGTCATCGCTGGCCACCTTTTTCTTTTTTACTTTCAACCATACTGCAAAGCAACCATGTAGAGCATGGCTAAACCAAAGATTGCCGAATCCAGTAGCTCTTGCATAGGTGAGGTCTATTGCCTTTGTCAATGCTTTTTCTGCTGGGACAGGAGGATGAAAGGAGATAAGCAGCAATTGGGGATGCTGAGAGGTGACAAGCAGAAGCAGCACGGAAAAGGGGGAATTGGCAGCTTAAAACAGAATTTGGAAAGTCTAACATTTTTCTCTAAACCTCAGTTTATGCGTTCTGAAAATACACACATTTTTTCTTGTTTCAATTTTGGTATGCAGACATAAATTTAGCCAATTAAAAGCCTCGAATTTAGCATGCTAGGCTGCACATATGAGCGATACAAGTAGCTGGAGAGGTACGCGTAGCTCAGGCCTACATGGGCTCCTTGCCGCGAATGCGAAAGAAGTGTTACATGACACCGGCAAGTGCCCAGTAGGCCAGTCCTAGCTTTTCGGCCAATTGCGCTTTGCGACTTGTAGACACACATGCAAAAAAAAGTAAAAGTGAAGTCTCAGAATACAGAGATGCGTGACTTACATCACTACTATCAACTTCACTATGTCGTAAGGGTCATATGTTGCTAACCCGACAGCTATCCAGACCGATATCTGAAGGCCCTCACTTACAGCGAAGGATAGATGGCTCTAGATGTAATGCTCCCCCTCACATATTTTATTCGGAACAATAATTTGAATTGCTGCAAAATAAACTGCCGTTTAATTAGTCCTAGGCCTAACTGCGCACGATTACTCTGTGTAATGACAACAGCTGTTGTTTACAGCGCTTAGAAATAGGAGAAGTGAAGCACAATGCAAAAACACATAATTATTACTATGGGTGCATTCAGGCGTATATGCACCTGCCTGTTTTTAGTGCGCATATGGGCAAACGAGTGGCAGCAAGCGCTATACATATGAAATGACAGTGCGGGTCTGAAAGCCACGTTCATGACACGGAGCCAGCTGACAGCCAGTGAGGTTGGAAGTGTTGACTCAGTAAGAAAACACGCAGGTGTGCCGTTTAGCTGGATCACTTTACCTCGGTAATAAAACACGGCGGGTTTGAGTAGAAAAACTAGATAATTCCTTAGAATAAGTCACCGCCACAGGGTCGGTGTGTTCAGTCAGAGGTGAATAAGAACAAAGGCGAGACATTGTTGCGCCTGCAGGAGCCAGGATCCGATAGGATCTAAAGTGGCTCTGCACCTGAGATCACCTACTGAACTCTGCTTAGTCATGCAGACTGCCCCCACAGTAACCCACTGCCCAGGGTGCAGTTTATGGATCAATTATTTTATTTACTTTTAGCAAAATAAAGTTCACTTTCATGTTACCCAACTTTATCATCTAGAACCTGGAGGACGGCAGCATATGCTCATGGTGTCACAAGAACAGAACCATTAGTACTCACCACCATTAGCGCAGCCCCCCTTCCACACTCTTGAGCTGTTGGTTTGTAAATGTTGGTCACCTCGGTATTTCTCTCATGGTTCCACTCGTGTACCCCTCCGGCTTGTGTCTCGTTTTCCGTCCCTTGGTATTAGGCTGTGGCAGAAATGGTTCCTGGAGGATCAGGCATTAGGTGTAGCCGATATTAGCTGCAGGTCAATTCAGTAAATTCCACACATAGGATGTTTATGAAGGGGGCCCCAGTTTGCTATAGGTATCTTGGACCTGGCCCGTTTTGCAGGGTCATCCTCAAACCTTTTGCCTTCCTGCTCCTGTTTTTCTTATCATCTTTTGTTAGCTTTAGGACTTTGGGGCCCTTATCACTGCTGATCAGAGCTAAAGTGCATGTGATCTTTCCTTTAAACTTTGATGATTGGCTTACACCTGTTTGGCACATTTAATTTACCTACAAGTCCCTTATACAATGCTATTCCATACCTAAGACCTGTGAATTAAATGCTACTAGTAGGCCTGCAGTGCAGCTTGCGGCACCCACAGATGTAGCCTTTTAAATCTGTCTCAGGCGTGCCACTGCAAGGCCTGCCTGTGCAGTATACTGCCACACTGGCCTGGCATCTAAAATTACTTGCCAAGTCTGAAACTCCCCTTGTACCACATATAGGTCACCCCTAAGGTAGGCCCGAGGTAGACCCATGGGCAGGGTACTGTGTAGGTAAAAAGTAGGACATGTGCCTATATATTGTGTGGCATATCCTGGTAGTGACAATTAGCCTATTTGGTTTCTCACTGCTGTGAGTGCTGCTTCACTCATAGGTTTGCATTAGGAATTCCCTTATATATGTCTAAGTGGAAAATTCTGATCTATGAGGAATATTGTGAGCACATTTGGCATGCTTGGAATGGTATTGAGAAATCCTGCTTATTGGTGTAGGTGGATTTTTTATTACTATTGTGGAAAAGCCACTTTTAGAAAGTGGGCATTTCACTGTGCATATGACTCTTGTGCTTTACAGCCTGACTTCAAAACACTTCTGGTAGTAGAGTGACAGCTGGGCTTTGTGCATACTTTCAAGACGGCTGTCACACACAAGGGTGGAGGTGTAACAGGATTACATCTGCATACTGAATGGTCTTTCCGGGCTTGGGAAGTGGGAGGTGGGCACAATTACATTTGTATAGGCTGTGTCCTGCCCTCACAAAAAGGGCTTGTTTACTCCCTACTGATGTCTGGAGCCAGGGCTAGGGTTGAAAGGGGGTGTTGTGCACTTCTAAAGTTCCTTTGAAGTGCACCCTAGACCAAAGGCAGTTTGAGTCTAACTACAGGGGCTGTAGCCCCATGTTTGGAGACAAAGCGTGGACTTGTAACCAGATGCTGATGGTTCTGCATCCTGCCAGAAGGAACTGGTATAGTGCTACGAGGAACCACCATCAGGACTGGCCTGCTTGTTGTACTGACCTGTCGTCTGCTAGGTCACAAGAAGGACTGCCACTTTGTTTCATGGACTCTGATGTGCTGGCCTGCTGCTTGTTCCCTCCCCTGGTGCTCCCCAGTTGTTTTCCAGGGACTGGGTGGCGGGCCCCCTTCCTTTATTGCTCAAAGAGGAAACTTTCAGCGTGGGGAGCATTCTCCTGTTTAGGAAGACTCGTGCAAATTGGTTTAGTTGACAGGGCCAGTGCCGGATGAGCACATGCTGTCTTGGGCACCTGATCAACATTTATGGCCTCTGCGAGCTGCCCATTTGAGATTCCCCTGCTACGTGTGACCTGAACTGCCGTTGCGCTGAAGAAAGTCCAAAAGGAACCACCACTAAGTGGGCCAGGTGCCCTGCCTTGTAAAGCAGTCATTTAATGTCACATGGCATGGTTTCCGAGAGCGTAGCAGCATTACTGAAGCCACCTCTCTGGTCGCAATCACAACTGCGGGAGAGACTGGCTCTGTGAAGGAGTGTGTATTCCGGGTTGCCATTGTTCTTGTCCCCCCCGCACTGTCCGGTGGTGGGAGGGCTCCCGAAGCAGCCACATCAGCTGTTCAACCAGCGTCCCCGGGAGGGGCAGGATTATCACTGGCACTGCCAGCGGCCACCCCGAGGAGGGGTTGAACCAGTCCCAGGAGTTGTCACCAAACCGCCTTCTCGTGACGAATCCCCAGAGAGGCGGGCTCCCACCCCAGATAAAGGAATGGCTCTGGCGGCATTGTGTGAGAAGCAGCTACACTGCACGCTTGCAGTTAGCAGCCTTTGGTGCGGGTGACACATGGGGGAGGTCCAGCGAGGTCTCCCTCTACTATCTCCAGTGTGTGCCCCCCGTTGCTTATCTCTTTGGGGCCCGATAAGTGGAATCCGATTGCAGAGTGGGGTGATGATCCTCAACGGAAGTCCCTATCCTGATGATTCTATTTCTTTGGTTTACCGTATACTGTGTAGTAGGGGTGTAGGTGTTCCTGTACCCCGCTTTAGGCATATAAATACCGTATAACCCGTAATAGGGGCCCAGGAGCACCAGGCCCTATACCTTTATGGCGACAGATGAGTTTTCTTGTTGCATGCTGCATTTTCATACTCTGGGATTGATGTATGCCATGCTTCTTATGACAAGAGCACAGATACTGTTTCAGGGGCTGCAGGATCTGCACAGTAATGTTTTACTTTGGATGTTCTTTTCATGACATGTGCAATATAGTAACGTTTCTCTTATGTTTGAACTATGATGGTTTGACGATTGCCTAGGTGGCAAAGACGTTATGGTTCTATAATTTATATGGAATACAGTTTATGTTCATATATTTTTGTGTGGCGTCTCTTTTGTGGGGTATTTATTGTATCACAGGTGTGTGTGTTGTGCAAGCGCTTTACACATTGCCTCTGAGATACCCTGACTAGAGTTGGTGGGTTCTGCCTGTCCTAGGTGCATACCCTAGACAACCAGAATCCCAATTTGTTTTATAGTATCCAGCTTAAGTTTGGATGCAAATGTGACTTTCTCCATGCCCATGATGAGGCCACAATATATGCAGCCTTGTTGTGTGGTCTGGAGCCTTGTCTGTGCCTCAGAAGGAGAGAATAGCTTGATGTGCTGCTCCCAAAACGAGGGCTATCTGTCGACCTCACACAGATTTTAGGAGTTTTGTCAAAAGGTTAGGTAGGCCCAACAATGTGTATGTGGGGAAGTGCGGAATTTGCATGTCAAAGGCTTTGTCTATATCATCCAGTACTTTTTCACAGTACCGAACTAGCTTCTGGCAGTCCCATAGTAGGTTTATAAATCTCCAGAGCTTTTCTGAGATGGCTGTACCCCATTCTACCATGAATTGGAGTTATGTGCATAGTCATATTGCATAATAAGAGTGATCCTCAGGCCCCACTCTCCTGCTTGCCTATAAGTGAGGTGTTTCTGCACTGAAGGCTTCTTCCCATTCCAAATATATTTATTGATTTCAAGCTGGAAGGATTGTACAGATTTGTTGGGGGCAGTGGTGTCAACGGAAGGGACTGGAAAGTGAACAAGATCTTGGTCAAAATTGTCATTGTGATTGCCAGTATTCTACCCAGCCAGGAGAGGCAGTGGTGCATCATTTCATGACTTTGGATTGCACTAAGGTGAGGAGTTTGCAGTAGTTGATCTTGGTGGTCTGTGATACAGAGGGAGCTAGGTGCACCCCTAGGTAGGGGATTTGTGTGTCTGTCCACAATATATGATATTGAGTGCTGAGCTGTGTTTCGTGGTGCTGGGTACTGGCAAACTAAGCATCTGTGATTTTTGGATGTTGATTTTGAACACGGAGGGTGCTCCAAAGTGGTTCAGTTTTGTCACTAGGGCAGGTAAAGAGGATGTGTGCTTAGTGTCCCCATTAGGAGCCCCATTGATATTAGGGTCTGTCCGAATCTTTTGTGCTAGTAGCTCCATGTAGAGAGCGAACTGGAGCAGCGACAGAGGGCACCCATGTCATGTTCATCTTTGTAGGCAAAATAGTTCTGAAGAGACCCCAGGTAGTCTCACCCTGGCCCAGGGAGAAGTATAAACAGTCTGGATCCAGTGGCAGATTTGTACCCAAAGCCATTATGTTTCATATTAACTATTAAATGAGGCCAGTCAACCCTGTTGAACGTTTTTTTCCGAGGCTAAAGCTAGTAGAAGTGCTTCCCTGTTAGAACAAAGAACTTTGTCAATGATGTATAGTATATGTTTGCCCCTTCTTTGTCTGTTTGGGATAAAGCCTGCTTGATCAGGCTCAATCAGCAGGGCATGTAGGAATTTAGGGGGTTATTCTAACTTTGGAGGAGGTGTTAATCCGTCCCAAAAGTGACGGAAAAGTGACGGATTTACCACCAGCCGTATTACGAGTCCATTATATCCTATGGAACTCGTAATACGGCTGGTGGTATATCCGTCACTTTACCGTCACTTTTGGGACGGATTAACACTCCTCTAAAGTTAGAATAACCCCCTTAGTCTAGTTGCTAGGATACTTGTGAATAGGTTTGTATTGATGCTGAAGAGGGAGATGGGTCTGTAAGAGTTGCACTGTAATTTGTCTTTTCCAGGTTTGGGAAGTACACTAATGGAAGCTTCGAGCATAGGTTTGGCGAGTGTCGTCGTGTCTGCAAAGATATTGCATAATGTTGTGAGTAATGGGGCCAGAACGAGGCGAAAGGTTTTGTAGAAGAGATGCAAAAAGCTATCCAGTCCCAGGGATTTTAACAGCTTCAGTCTGGCTATGGCTGAGGGCCAAAATTGTTGGGGAAACCATCAGGATTTCATCCTCATTTGATCTTTTTGCACTAAATGCATCTATTGGAGCAAGCATATGCCACTGCCACTGTGCTCTAGAAGGGACAATATCACGGCCAGCTTGTCCATATTGCTTAGGCCTCTAATATTGAGGCTAAGTGTTTTGACTTCTGTAATGATTGGTCATGGATGGTGATAATAGTGTTTGGCCTTGAAATGCACTTCGCGTGGAGGGAGCCGAAAGCTTCCCTCACTCGTGTGATATGTGGGACATATTGGACTTGAATAGAACAGTGCGGATGACCATTGTGTCAAGAGTAGAAAACAAAAAGAACAAAACTAAGTTACTACAATGAACTCTACGATAGGCAAAAGTCTGCAAGTCAAGTCGATTAAACCGTGCTCGATCAGGTGCGTGTAGATCATCCATCTGCAAATGAGGGAGTCTGTTCCGTTTATTCCCCTCCCCATGTGCTTGTCAGAGAGGAGGAAGGCCATGCGCAGCATTGCATTTTGACTTATCTCATCTCAGAAATCAGTTACATGTCTAGGTTGTCCAGTGCCTCCCTACATTCCTGTAGATCACGCCTTAGATGATTTAAAGGGCTGGTGTCACTATGAGGCCCAGGTGAGCGATGCCCCAGGGGATCCCACAGAGGAGTGTTGGCTATCCTGTCACCGCGTGCCCAGAATTCGGCAGACATTGGGGAGTGTTCGAGAGTGATGTACTTGGCCTCCCAGCTTAAGATGATCCTGAATGGATTGGATGGCCCCAGCAGTAAGTGATCTCTTTGGTATGTAGGAAATCCGAGATGGGCCTGAAGTCCCTGCGTCGCTGTACAGTGAATGTCAAAACTTCTTGAAAGAGTGAAATCTTGTGCCCCCAGATTTGGAGGGTTGTGAGTCTCTAGCTTTTCTAAGGATTTCCTCCTTCAGCTGGAATTCATCCACACACACTAGAATCTCCAATGGATGTACATTTTTGCCCATGGGGAGACCAACTTTATGAACCCCTTCAAGTTGTTGTTGGCTATCCTCCTCATGTTCCCAGATATTCAGGATATTCAGAAACAAGACCCTCGCACAGCTCCCAATGTCCATGCCTTCAGCTCCAGTTAGTGGCTGGATATTGTTCCGGTGTGATCTCTTCAAAATCTTCCACTTGGGCGTAAAAGTCCACTTGCCATTCCTATAGTGCCAACACTTCCTGACGGAGTATTTCAACATCTTCTCTCTGTGCAATCTCATTGTTTTCCTGTATGAACACTCTGTTTACACGTGAGCCCATGTCATGCCTCAGTCTCATTTCATGCAGCTCCTGTGACAGATACTTTTTTACCTTGCTAGCCCGCCTGGTCCTTAGTAAGTAAACTTACAAGGGCACACATATAGGTCGATTAACCTTTTGATTCGCATGGAGTATCCCAGCTACGTGGTAACTAATGTATATCAATAATCAATGCCTAAATCAGTAACTTTTAAGGGAAAACATTAACTGGTAGGAAAGAGTGCCAACATTTCATGAATAACCACAACTCATTTTATGTTTTAATAATTTTGTTCGCCTATTGTTACAATGTAGGTCATGTGATTAATTCAATCTCTATTCAATCAGCTAAAAATTTTCATTAGTAACCACCAAAAACATAATCTAAACAAAACTAGAGAAAACATACGCTCTATTGCTACAGCATAATTCAAAATGCGAATCAAAGATGAATACATCAATATTAGTAGCAGAGTTCAGCAAATCAGTCCATCAATAATTTGTCACTGTATACGTCATGTCTCACTTATAGGAACCTTACCTATATCCAGATTAGCATTAGCATGTGGGACTTCATGCGAAAACAATTTAGAACATGAATTTGGAAAACATCTAACTAAGAGAAAACTATAAAAACAAATCAGCGCAGTTGGTACCTAGAAAGGAAAGGCACAAAAGTTAATTAGTCACATTGTCATAGCTACCTATCCACGATATTGATCAGCAACAAAGTAAGTCTTCGTCTTCAGAATCTCAAATTGTGTCTTCTGACGTCATCAGTTTACCCCTTGCATCTGCATCAGTTCACCCCTCGCATCTGATCTGAAGTTTTAGCCCATTTTCATTCTTTTTTACTAGGGTTTTTCATTCCATCCCCTAATTCCTAATTGGTTCACTAATCATGCTATGTGGCGCTCTCCAATAATATTTATTTTACAAATCTATGAATTCTAATATTACTCCTTTCCCAGTGTGTTGATTGGTTCACTGTACGATGCTCTCATAATCCGGATCATCAGGTATCGAAAATGTTGCATCTTCTTCTCCAGTCATTGTCTCTTGTTTGAGTCCTGGGAAAGTACATCCCATCTGCTTTACACAATATTTGTTACATGGCATCTCCTGTCTATCGGTTCATTGCAGAAAATTCTTAGCTAAGCAAACTTTTTAACGGTGCGTGTCTAGGTTAGCTCAGTACATCAGCTTCTCTACATCGCCTTTAATAATTCAGCTTCTGCATGAGGCCTGACAAAACTTAGGCCACAACTTCGGCTAAGTTAACTCTAAAATATAATGCAAAACATAGGTTATACATCTAAATATGACATATTACTACATTTTTATGATTCATTTTCATCATTTCACACATTTTTAGTCATTTTTAGTACAACTCATGAAGATTGTCGGCCACTCTCCGTGGTCACATTTTCAAACATGCACATTCATTTTTCTAAGTTATATTTCTTATTAATCAAAACTGTATAAACATTCATTAATATTTCAAATTAACACATCTGCGTCAGTAACCTTCTGTAGGTCTGCTTTGTGGGTGTCAAAGTGGGATTACAAGAAGGCCTGCGTGACCGGGGAGGCATCTAGCACTGCATCCTTCAAAATGGATGCATGTTGAAATGAGGAGGCCTCTTTAGATGAGTTGTTATTGTAACACGTTAGCATGTCACAGAAGTTGTGAACTATCTTTCCTATTGAAGTAGCCATCTAAGGCCATCTCCGCTCTCAGAATTTGTTGGCCACTAGCTGAGGTTCGCTAAAGCAGTCTGTGCCAGAGGGCACTTGCATGTGGGTGCTGGACAGTGTGAGCTGTTGGCATTTACGTGTGGCAAGTGCTGGCTCTAAGTCATCATGAGGACAGGGGGAAGTCTACATTTTAGCTCCCAGGGGCAATAGGAGCTCTGCTGGTGGGTGTTGCTTGGCTCTGCAACACTGATGAGTGCGCCTGGGGAGGCTGCTATGGTACGAGGGTCACATTTTACCCTTTATTTTTCTCCCATCACTGGGTGTGCCTGGGTGTATTTTACCCCAATGTGGTTTGGAGGAGGGCTGATGGGCTTATTGAGCCTCAGCAGTTGTCCTGTGGAATCAGCAAATCTATTAGTTGCCTTGGTCAACCCGCAGTTAGGGAAAGGCCCAGGGAGTCCCTTTATCTCAGGCACTGGCCATGCCCCCAGGAGCGCAACGCCCAATGCTCCACATGTCCCACACTATACTTTGTCGACACCTGTCACAGGAGCTGATTAGAAGGCAGCTAAAGGCAGAAGTGGGAGAGGCATGGGGGCAACCCTGGTAATGCTGCTACCGGTGATGTATGAAGCACTCACTGTTGCAGTAGACAAGCAGATGGCAGCTTCCGGCAGGGCGCGCCCCACGTGAGGCCTTTTGCTGGGTTATGGCCATTGTCAGGTTTTCAGTGCTGCTCTGGGGCCCCCACATCTATGCTCTGTTGGGTCTTTGAACTTCATTCCAGCTTGAACTCCTCGCGCTGCAGTCTTTGAAGGGGCCGGATGTTTGGAGGAGGGGCTCTGTAGATCCCCACACCTCTGCCCTGGGCCCCTGTGTGTCACCTCACTGTGCCCTCTCACCCACGGACAGATAGAAACCATGGTATCCCTGCCACCGGTGCCATATGAAGCACTCATTGTTGCAGTGGACCAGCAGACAGCAGCTTTTGGTAAGCTGTGTTGGTCGTCAGGCTCCATTCTGGGTTTCGGCCATTGTCAGGATCTCAATACCACTTTGGTGCCCCCCATCCATGCACCATCGGGTCCTCAGTACCTCATCCCAGCTCATGCTCCTCAGCACTGCAGTCTTGGAGGGGGGCCTTATTTGTGGGTGAGGGGCCCTGAATGCCCCCTCAGTGCTGGCCGAGACCCATGCATGTTGCTGCTTCTCCTAGCCCACAAACAGCGGGTGCTGCACGGATAGGAGCACAGATCTGCAAAGGCCTGGGGTAGGGGATCTCCGACCCCAGTGCCTGTCCTGTGCAGGGGCCTGTGCCTTGCGCTGTGGTGATGGGTGGCCGGGTTGGCGAGGTGGGTTGGATGCAGAGCTCTTCTTAGGCCGTGTCCTCCATATTTATTGAGTGCCGCTCTGGGGCTTCCGCGTATAGATTTTTTATCCATGTCCCCTGTCTGCCCTCTTTTTCATGGCAGTCCCCCGGTGATTCGAAGCCCTTTTCCCAGGCAGTCTGAGGCTTCTCTCCCAGCTAGTGTTGCTGTTTTGTGGTCCCGGGAGTGGAGGAACGCACAGGATGTCTGATGTAGCCGCCATCTTAACCAAGATCCTCAACATTTTATAAAATGACATCACCGAGCACCTGATCACACTTCTATCTTTTGATCAGCAATCGCAACCACCAAACCCAGCAGCCAGACAACTTACATTTCACATTTTTCGCCACATGCAGGCTCCCTCTGGGGATGTTTTGGAGTCGATGTGAATTGTCTCTAGAGGCCCTGGGCCAGGAGATAGAAACCAGATGGCTTGGGAGTGTCTCAAAGGCTGCAAATCACATCAAAGATAAATAACTTGTAAAAACTTTGGGCGGAAAAAACAAATCAATCAGATGTACAACTTTGTCGCACGTGTGTACACTTCCAATAAACCACTGAAAATGTCTGCTGCGTGTAACTTCAACAAGACTGTAAACTGATTTTAGGTGGCCCTACATCATGGTACTTGTAGGAGTTTCTCTAAAGGAAACATTTTGGCGTATCTTAGTGGGTGAAATAGCTAGCTCAGTGAGCAGAGCGTTCACTGATGAGGTTGCGCAAACAAATCACTACAAAGCCAGCTTTTCATCCTTTTAACGTTGTTAAAATGAGTAAAACGTTTGCTTGGATAATCATAAATGCACATAAAATGCATGTTAAAAGGCCATATTAACTACATTAGGAAACAGTGATGGAGTGCATTTCCTTACCAGCTCATTTACCACCAGGCTCTTTTTCTGGTCTGAGTAAAAACCTTTTTAGAGTGCTTTTTATGCACTTAGGACTTCTTTATAACAAAGTAAAGTTTCAGCCATCAGTAGCTGGTTGAACAACACCCCTCTATACTGGTTTGTGCTCACAGTGTAAGAGCAGTACAAGAGCCGTCTGGCAGTGCTGCAACAACAATGGAATGCGGCAGGGGTTAGGAGGGATGGAGGCAAGCAACAATGGAATGCGGGAGGGGTTGAAGAGATAGAGCAAGCAACAAAATAATGCAGGAGGGGTTTGAGAGGCACAGTGTAAGCAGCAATTGAATGTGGAGGGTGGGTGGGACACAGTGGGTGTAAACAACAACACCGAACGTGGATGGGAGTTAGACGGTCTGCAAATGTATACTCTATCATGGAGTTATGAAACTAAAATTACATAAAAAATCAGAACGTGCATGAGCAGTGGAAGGACACTGGGAACCGGAATTAAGCAGTACTTGGCCCATGCTCCAGGGGAAGGAAGGACAAACACATGAAGAGAAAGTGAAGCCAGCCTGGGCTTACAAATGAGAAACATGGAAATAAGAGCGACAATGAAGTCACCCAATGGTAAATTAAGCTAACAAAATTTCTTGCAAGCAACAGCGCATGCGCTGTCTAGGATGAGACCTAAACATCTCCACAAAAGTGCTGAGGGGCAAAGATCAGAGCTCATCCTAGTCTGGGGCTCAGGCAACCCATGGACAGTAGTCAGGGTGTCTAGATCCCACATCTAACCTGAGTACTCAGATGCTCCTGGATAAGAAATGTAGCTGTTTAGAGCTGATTTACAGGGTATACTTTTCTTGAAAGCCTAGGGTTGGTTGACCCTGTCCTGAGGGTTGCTAGATAATCGAAGTACATAAGGTGGGAGTGGAGATAACTTGTTGCTCCCATAATGAAAATGTATTCTGGCTATAGTTTTGCTTAGCTCCTTGGTGAGAGCCATTTTTTTATGATAACGTATTTGATCAGGTCTGGCCAAATATATTGTTTTTCAGTTAGATGAGCTGGTTGTTTTTTATTGTTTAAATTAATTGAGTCTATCAGAATATGATTTTAAGTCTCTTTAGGCAGCTTAATGTTTTAATAGTGTAAAAATCTATTGATCTTGTTAAAGACATGTGAATGTATTGTCAAAAGCAGGAAACCTTTCCTATTGATTGTGGTTACCTTTGCAAAGTTTGTCAGTTTAGCTGTGATGATCGCAAAAAGTTATACTATATAGTACTTCCTGATAAACAATTTGACTGCTCTGCTTGTGCTAGCTTGAGTCAGTTTCTGAAGGAGTGTCCTAGGAAATTGGGGGTCTAAAACTCTACTCAAGCAACAACTACAGTCCCTTTCAGGGTGAAGTTGCAAGCAACCCCAACTTAACTGGTGCTTAAACCTCTGGTAGCTTGGCACAAAAGCAGTCAGGGTTAAATTAGAGGCAATATAGGGGACCCCGTGCATCTTAAGGGCCACCCCATAGGAAGAAAACCATTTGTCAATGTCATCCCCTACCACATAGCTGGGCCCCAACTCTTTGGGTATGTGACCCTTCTTTTTCCCTTCAGACACTGTGGATATGCTGCCACCATTGTAGCTGGACTCTGCTTGCCTAGGCCTTATGTCCAGCTTTCTGAGGCTCCCTTTATGAGCCATTCTCCTCTCCTCTGCATCCATAGCCAATTTATGCCTTGCCAAGGTTATCGCAGCTTCAACCTTCCTCTCCTCTGCTTCTGACTGGAGCTTGGCCCTTTTCAACTTAAACTCTTTCTGTTCAGGAGGGATCTTCAGTTCTGGTGGCAAGACATCCCACTCCCCTGTGTGCTGCATTTCAGGACCTGCACTCAGGTCCTCTCCTTGCCCTTCTATATCCTCCTCATCATCCTGGTCATCCGCTGTTGTCAGTAGTTGTTGAGCTTCCGCCCAGGCATTCGGAGCCTTCTTGAGTTCAAGTGTCCTGCTATTTTTCCTGGTATTCTTCTTCACTGGAAACCCTCTCTCCCTACATAACTTCTTAAGTTCAGCCACAGTGTAGAAATCCATGCTGGCAAGCTCAAACTCTGTATTTGCAGCTGTGGTCACAGGCACAGACAATCAGAGAGAATGAGGGTACATTTCTGAAAAGAGCCTATCGAGGTTGATTGAAAAAACTCTAAATGGTATGAAATTACTTATCTGGGATTTTAGTGTAACACAATTCACTGTATGACACTGCACAAACACACGTCCTAATCCTCACAGCTAAACATCAGTGAAGGAACTCAGGTTAATGTTTGAGGAGGATGAAACCCTACTCAAGCAACAACCACAATTTCTGTCAGGTGAAGTCACAAGCAACCCTGAATTAACCTGTGCTTAACCCTATGGTAGTTTGCCCCTAAATTAAGCAGTAGGGCTTAACATGGGGCAATGAGTAAGGTATTTATGCAGCACTTCAACAGTAATAAAGTGAAACCACAGCACAAGAAGTATCCCACACTAATTTAGGAAAAAGAGTCAAATATATTAAAAGAGTTGAGACCAAAATGGCAAAAATCCAATCAGACTAACTGGAGACATGAAATTTTAAAGATTAGGTGAAACAAAGCACCAATTGTGGTTATTTGGTTCCGCTGGACTGTGAGAAAGTCACAAGTTCAGGTTGACCACGATGGAGCGTGAGCTGGCGACAGACACCAGCTTAGGCCAGCTGAACAAAGTACCTTATACACGGGGATGTGGAGTATTGCAAGATCCAGCGTGGAGTATGTTTTGCGCAACAAGCAGTTCCTGCGGGTTGCGGTTCGAGGTCGTGTCTAGGATGCATCACACAGCAGTAATTTTAGGGAGCTGCAATATGAGATTTTGTGTCAAGGATGCTTTGGGCAGCTCTGTTCCATGGAGTTGCGGGGCTGCGTTGCGAAGTGCTGCAACGAGGAGGCATCGCACAGTTGCGGTTTTGAAGAGCTGCGGGGTCCTGCATCAGGGATGCATTGCGCCATGGCGGTTCCGATGAGGAGCTGCAAGGTGATACATCGCACTGCATTGGTTCTGCTTGGGTCACATCTGGGTTGTCAGAGCACCGTCCGGTCCAAGTCACTGCGATGTCACCACTTTGGGGTCTAGACTCACAGCAGACAGTCTCTAGGTGCTGGGTTCAAGATGGTTGGAGCCTTTCCTGCCCCTGAGGCTCGATCAGGAGGGCAGCCACCTAACACTTGGAGTCACTCTGGTGGACCTGGGTTCAAGATGAAGGTTCAATGCTTTTCAGTCAGGCAGCAGGGCTGTAGAGTATCAGGGCAATAGAGTGGCAGTCCATCTACCAGCAAAGCAGCACAACAGCCCTTCTGAATCTTCCACAGGTTCAAAGTTGGGGCTGAGGGTCTAATATTTATACTTTGTGTCAGATTTGAAATATGAGAAAGTTCTGGAGGTTTCCAGTCCCAGAGGTGTTTGGAATTTCCTGCCTCCCTGCCCTGGTCCCAGCTTGTCTTGGGGCACGAAAGACTAGTGTCAAACCCTTTCTGAGTGTGCTGGGGCAAGTGTCCTCCACATCAAGTCAGAGATGGTCCATCCTGCCAACACCTAGTCCCCCTTTGTTTCACTGTCTGGGGGCAATACACAAAGACCAGCTGCCAGCTACACCTAGTCAAGTGACCCAAGATACAGGCACCAAACGGCTAGTACAAGAATAAGCCACCTTTCTAAAAGTTGCATTTTCAGAATTTTAGATTTTTAGATACCAAACTCCATCTTTCTACCAGCTCCCATTTGAACTTTATCACATAATAACTGTAATAAGGTAACTCAATGTCTTCATATAGGAGAATTAGGCCTTGCAGTGGTGAAAAATTAATTTAAAAGTTTTTCACAACCAGGATATGCAAAAGTTAAAAGTACATCTCCATGTTTTTGAATAAATGCACCCTGCCCTTTGGGCTGTGGAGGGTCTATCCTAGGGGTGATTTACATGTATTAAAAAGGAAGACTTAGGCCTTGCAGAGGGTTTATTTTGCCAGGTCGAAAAGGTAGTTTTAAACTGCACACACAGGCTGCAATGGCAGACTTGAGACATTTGATAAAGGCTACTTAAGTGGGTGGCATAGGCTGTGCTGCAGGCCCACTAGCAGCATTTAATTTGCAGGCCCTGCAGGCCAGGTACATGCGACACAACTTTACTAGGGACTTACAAGTAATCTAAAAGTGCCAATTGGGTGTAAGCCAATGTTACCATGCTTTAGGGAGTGAGAACACACACATGAGCTCTGGTCAGCAGTGGTAAGGGGCGTGGTAAGGGGCACAGAGTCCTAAACCCAACAAAGATGGCATTAGCAAAAATAGCCATAAAAGGCAAAAGGTTTGGGGGAAGGCCGATCTAAGAATAACAGGTCTAACAGGTATGCTTGGTTTTCAGGTAGGATGACAATACTGCAGAGACTCAGAGTGTCTGTGGTATACAACGTCAGTTATTACAATTGAGACCCCTTAACCTGTAGATGACCTTGGACCACATGAAAACAACTACTCACTGGTGCCATTTTCGTTGAATCACTGGATAGAAGTTCGCTGGTGATAGGATTTATTAAGTCCTGCTTTGTCATGCATGGCCTTCTCGTTAAGGATCAAATAACGCAATTGTGGGTTCTGTACCTAGTTGGTTTAGAGACATTGTAAGGGAGGGCCAAAAGGAGAGGGTATAGACTATCCGGAACCCTATGCTATTGATTAAGAGATCGTTGCTTGTTTTAAAGAGTTAGAACTAGTTTTCTTTAGTGTGGGGAGAAAGGTGGGGGAAGAACCTAAAGGTACTATGTCCATTAGAGAGACTCAAAGCTAATGTTTCAGTTGAAGCTGATCAGTCCCCACACAACATCTGTATAAGGCAGACTCTTCAATATAGGTTTAGGGGCTGTGAAAGGTTTTCAGTTGCTCTGGATCCCCAACTAATAGCTTCTTGAGAAAGGAACTGTCCCGTGTAGTTTTACATGTAATATTAAACTTTGTGTGAATTAAAGCATTTTCCCTTTAGCCCGTGGCAGAGACCTTTAATGCAGGTACAGAGCCTTAAAAACATGTATAGACTGCAGCAGTAGGCTACAAGGCTATATTGTACCCTGCACATCCTAGTGTCCTCCGTTCTCATCTTTAACCAAATTCTAGAAATATAGGTTTTAGTGAGTACTTCCTCAGCTCTTTGATCCGAGGCACAAGACCATGAAATACATTTCATCCTCAAAAGAATCATAAGCACTGGAGCAACCACATGATTTCCCTTCCACCCATCTTGCTGTAAGACTGATCTAGTCAAGGGGAGTCCTTTGTTGTACCGTACTTGTGACCCTCCTAATCGGGACACATGCTTCTTCCCAATCTGATCCAAAGCTCAGGCCATGCAACCAGAAGCCCCAGGTTGCTCCTGTGCATGTAGGTTGTGAAATATTGCAACGTGCATACTTGTGTCTGTGTCTTTGAGCTGCTGTAGCTCCGACAAGCAGGGTTTGCCATCAGAACCTCCAGCACATGACTAGAGAAAGTGTATGGTGCATATTGCTCCGGCTCAGCAAGGGCACGTTTCTGATCACCGTCCATGGCCCTACTCATGCCAGGAACTGGACAACATTTGAGTAAAAGCATACATCCTATGCTATCGTTTTTTAACTTAACAAGGATAGCAACTCCACATGGTACCTGTTGGCTACTTCTTTTAAGAAGAAAATGTGGTTATAATTAAAGTTGTGCATGAATTCTAATTACTTTCAGGAATCTTTCTTGTAGGCTGGTGATATTGTACCTGACATTTGTACTGAACAAAGTGTACTATTGCCTTTTCCTTATTTTTTTATGTTATTTTTTGTCTTGTAAGATTTTTTTCATATTTTATATTAGTGCCATAAGTAACACTGTCCCCTCCATTCAAATTGGAGGTAATATAAAAGATATATATTTATATTTATAGATATATATATATGTGAGGTTGGTATATAACCAACTTGCTGAAATTCCGAGGTGTGCCATAGAGAAATATATACCATTGTACCACTATAATAAATATGCTTCTGTCACCAGGCAGGTCGCTCCCCCCATCTGCCACGCAGCCCCCTGTGGGTTGAACCTCCGTTGCCGCTTTTGCCGCCTGACTACTCGCTCCCTTTTTTCTGTACCCCTGCGCTTGGCTTCTGTGCCACTTCGTTTTTTTCATTCTGTGCCCCTGTGTTTTGCTTTCTGTACCCCTGTGCTCTGTTGTCCCTCTCCCGCTGTCTTTTCCCGCCGTTTTTTCCCGGGTTTTCCCCCGGGGTTTTCCCCGGGTTTTTCCCTTGCAGCTGAGCCCCTGCTGACCTGCCCCCTTCACTCCCATTGGACGCCCGCTCCCCCCACCCAGCACCAGAACCCCTGGAACCCACACCCCCCGCAACGCCAGACTGCACTACAACGCAAGCACCCTCCACGCACTCAACACCAGACGAGACCACCCCTGCTACCGGGCCACCCCGAAACGCACCCAAGGGCTTTTCACATGCCGGAACTGCAGATTCACCAGCATCCAACCCTCCACACTACCAGCCAGAGAACCCAACCACCTCCGCTGCATCCTCCTCAACACCCGCTCCGCTCGCAAACACGCCATCGAACTTTGGGACCTCAGAGGAACTCTCATCTACAGACCTCCCGGACCCCGCCCACAGTTCAGTGACACCATCGCCGACCTCATCAGCACCCACGCCCTCGCTTCCACAGACTACATCCTCCTCGGGGACCTGAACTTCCACCTCGAGAACAACAACAACGCCAACTCCACCGCCCTGATCGACAACCTCGCCAACCTCGGACTCAAACAGCTCGTAATGACACCCACTCACGCCGCTGGACACACGCTTGACCCCATCTTCTCCGCAAGCTCCCCCGTCTCCTTCAACCACACCACCGAACCACACTGGACCAACCACAGATGCGTCCACTTCACCTTCAGAAAACCCACCACACACCACCGCACCCAACAGCTACCACGCCGCTGCTGGGGCAAGGTCACTGAGGAACAACTGACTACCGCCCTCGCCCTGAGACCACCCACCGACCCCACCGACCCAGACACCGCCGCGACCAACCTCACACAGTGGATCAATGACTGCGCCAACACCCTCGCCCCTCTCAAGACCTTTACAACCAACCACACCAACAAGAAAGCAACCTGGTTCACCGAGGACCTCCGGATCTCCAAGCACACCTGTTGGAAGCTGGAGAAGAAATGGCTCCACGACCGAACACCGGACAACCACACAGCCCTCAAGAGCGCCACCCGCAGACATCACCAACTCATCAGGACTGCCAAGAAGACCGCCTTCAAGGACCTCCTAGACAACAACGCACACAACACCAAAGAGCTCTTCAGCATCGTGAAAGAACTCTCCATCCCCAGCTCCATCACCAACGACATCCCGCCATCTCAAGACCTGTGCGACTCCCTGGCCACCTTCTTCCACCGCAAGATTACCGACATCCACGACAGCTTCAAGCCTGACCCCCCCGCACCCACCACCGAGTCCACCACCCCTGCGACTACCACTCCCACCAGTCGCCTGACCGTCTGGTCCAGTGTCAGCGACGAAGAAACCATCAAAACCATGAACTCCATCCACTCCGGATCCCCATCGGACCCCTGCCCTCACCACGTCTTCAACAAAGCCAGCGCAGCCATCGCACCCCACCTCTGGAAAACAATCAACTGTTCCTTCGAGACAGCAACCTTCCCAGAAAGCTGGAAGCACGCCGAGATCAACGCCGAGATCAACGCCCTTCTGAAGAAGCCCAAGGCGGACCCCAAGGACCTCAAGAACTTCCGGCCCATCTCCCTACTCCCTTTCCCGGCAAAAGTGACCGAGAAGATTGTCAACAAACAGCTGGCCCGCTACCTCGAAGTCAACAACATCCTGGACCCTTCCCAATTGGGTTTTCGCAGTAATCACAGCACCGAGACCGCCCTCATCGCCGCCACTGACGACATCAGGACCCTGATGGACAAAGGAGAAACAGCCGCCCTCATTCTCCTGGACCTATCAGCAGCCTTTGACACGGTCTGCCACCGCACCCTATCAGCACGCCTCCATGACGCCGGTATCCAAGAGAAGGCCCTGGCCTGGACCACATCCTTCCTCTCCAGCAGAACCCAGAGCGTCCGCCTCCCACACTTCTGCTCCAAAACCACCAAGATCATCTGCGGCGTCCCACAGGGATCCTCCCTCAGCCCGACACTGTTCAATATCTACATGGCCCCCCTCGTCGCACGACAACACAACCTCAACATCATCTCCTACGCCAACGACACCCAGCTGATCATATCCCTCACCGAAGATCCCCACACCGCCAAAGCTAACCTCCACCGAGGAATGAAGGCCGTTGCTGGCTGGATGAAGGACAGCAGACTGAAGCTGAACTCAGAAAAGACGGAGGTCCTCATTCTCGGACCCAACCCATCAGCCTGGGACGACTCTTGGTGGCCCATGTCACTAGGCACAGCCCCTGAACCCACGGACCACACACACAACCTGGGGGTCATCCTCAACTCCACTCTCTCCATGACCAGGCAAGTCAATGCCGTCTCCGCGTCCTGCTTCAACACCATCCGTATGCTCTGCAGGATCTTCAAATGGATCCCCCTCGACACGAGAAAAACCATTACCCAGGCCCTCATCACCAACAGACTCGACTACGGGAACGCCCTCTACTCAGGAATTACAAACAAGCTCCTGAGATGACTCCAACGCATCCAGAACGCCTCGGCCCGACTCATCCTCGATGTCCCCCGCCGCAGCCACATCACACTCCACCTGAGAGGCCTGCACTGGCTCCCCATCAACAAAAGGATCACCTTCAAGCTCCTGATCCACGCACACAAAGCACTGCACAACACCGGACCCACCTACCTCAACAACCGACTCAGCTTCTACACCCCCACCCGAAGCCTCCGCTCAGCCAACCTCGCCCTCGCCACAGTCCCCCGCATCCGAAAAACCACTGCCGGCGGCAGATCCTTCTCCTACCTAGCCGCCAAGACCTGGAACACTCTCCCCACCATCCTACGACAGACCCAGGACCTGCTGACCTTCAGAAGACTCCTCAAGACCTGGCTCTTCGACCAGTAGCACCCTCCCTCCCCAGCGCCTTGACACCCTTGCGGGTATGTAGCGCACTTTACAAATGCATTGATTGATTGATTGATTAATACAGCAGCGTTGACAATGAATTTTAGATCTTCTCAGTTTGTTTTGCAGTATAAAAGATCTGTTTAGAGTTCTAAAATAAGAGCTATTAATTAGAAATGCAAATACCTATCAGAGGCAGAGAGGCATGTTTTACTTTTTACTTAGTGGACAGCAGATAGAAATGAGAGAATGGAGCAGGAACGTGTGGTTGTGAAATTAGGAAGAAAGCAAGTGTGGGGGGTGAAGGAGAGGTGCGCAGATAATGACTGATCTAGCTAAAGTGATTACTACTGCTGCACGCGAAAATACGTTTTTAGCTAGGACAAAGCAGACCCTGCCTCGGGGAAGATGCACAGATAGTATAGACAGGCGAACGACAACAAGGAGCCTTTTTCTGACCAGCCTACGCCCTTATTTTTCACAGATTTGGGGAAGAAAAAGATCCGGATTACCAAATAAGTAAAGTAGACCCTACTCCACTCCTTTTAGGGTCCCCGCGACAATAGATCAAAATAATACTGATTTGATCTTGAAAGATTACAATCAAGCTTTCTTAAGTTGTTTCCAAAAGAATGAATTAACTCAAAGAAACAAAAGTTTTACATTAAAGAATCTATAGAGAAAATACTGTAGTAATGTAATGTACCCATTAGCAACCTAAAGTACATAAACCACAGACCTCAGATTCACGTAACAGTCTGTCTCTTAAAAGCACATCTTCTGTCAGCTGTCAGTTTGTAAACAAAATATGGTGCAAACTATGTACTGAAATGTTTAGTTTTGAGTGATAAAATTGGTGCATTAAAATTGTTAGTTGTTAAAATAAAAACGTATTAGGAGTTAATTTTCGAAGGGGAGGCCGACTGCCTCGGGGCCTCCGCAGGGTTTAATCCGGCACTGGAAACAACAATCACTGTGGCACAACCTGTCCCGAGTGCCCTTTCAAGCCAAGAACATTTGTGCACGCAATTTCCTGAGAACTGTTCCTGTCATGGCGCCTTCGATAACACGTTTCTGTGAGACTAACAATAAGCGTTCCCATCATATCGTCTTTCTGTAGAGAAATGACAAGAACACCATCTGTACAGAGGAATTAGAGTTACTTTGGTGATACATACATGCCAACCCTCCTCACTCAGGAGGGAGACTAACGATTTCGAGGCTAGTCGCTCACCTCCCGATTCCTCCATGCAGAAACCCGATTGGGAGTTTTGTAAAACTACCAAAAATAAAGCGTTGATGCCTGTCATGCATGCTCCACTCTCCCCCTCCAAGAACTATCTCTGACATCAAATGTTAATGCTTTGTCCTTATTTCTTGAAGGGGTAGATTAGGGCATGTGACAGGCATCAACATTTTATTTTCAGCAGTTGTACATAGCGCAAACAAAAACAGAATTTAAAACTATGGCCCCTATTTATACTTTTTTAGCGCCGCATTTGTATTTTGTAAGTTTGCGCCGCTTTTGCGTCAAAAAGTGGCGCAAATGCGATGCTAAAAAAGTATAAATATGGGCCTATATTTTTGTTTGCGCTATGATATTTGCCAAAATTGAAATGTCACCATGCACACCAATAGACCCAATTCAGGCAGATTACTTCTTCATAAGTCAGTGGTGAAAATACATTCTCCTGAATTTGTTTTTAAATCTCCCACTTGCCTGCTCTAAAATGTTGGCATGTATGGCAATAGTATTTGTAAAGTACACTTGGCTTCTGCCATTGTTGCAGTTAGTGATGATTTGGGCTGTCTGGATGGTCTGTTTATGTGTGACTTGGTTTGTCCAGGTCAGATTTTCTCTAGAACAGTGAGTTAAGCACTGTCTGAATAACCCTCCTGGTAGTCTGGTTTCCTTTAGTCATATAGTCCATTTCTACCTGCTTCCAACATGTTTTAAAGCTGGGTTTTACATTTGAAGATAGTCATTTATTTTTGAGGATTCATATAGCGTGGACTTGGACTCGAGGCACCAGAGCACTTTATAATAGAATTGAAACACATCAATCACAAGTGAATATTACAAACATACACCATAGGAGGACTGAGCACAAAGATATCTCACCCACGAAGTAAGCCGCTTCATACATACTCATAACAGATAATAGCAATTAAAAGCAGGTGAGACTGTGAACTATATTATCATATGAGAGTTTTCTCTGTTTTGGTTTGTTATGTTATGTGGATTTGTAGAGGAAGGCTAATCACCGTAAGTGTATCCAGGTGCTGAGGAGGGTAGGCCTGAGGGGATGATGCCTTTTTCATCTGGAAGATCCAAGTCTTGAGATTCCTTTGGATGTCCATGAGGGAGGTAAAGGTTCTGAGGTTCGGTTTGTCTGGTGTTAAGTGTGGTCCACTTGAAAATCGCATTTGCAGTATGTGGAAGCATGGTGAGCCTACTGCGTTGATCTATCTGCTCATGGAGAAGTGGTATCCAGAATGAGCCTGAGGTTTTTGGCATGCTCCGTAGGGTTGCTGGGGGGCCAAGTTCAGAGGGCCACCAAAAGGTGTCCCAGGGGAGTGGTTGTTGCAGAAGATAAGGACTTCATGTTTTGTCTAAGTTAAGATGGGGGCAGTTGTTTTTCATCCAAGCATGACACTGCTTATGCAGTAGGCAAAGTTTGCTTTAGCGGTGGTGGCTGAGTTGGTAAGGAAGAGGATGAGCTGAGTGTCACTGGTACAGGATACCATGTTGATGCAATGTGACGATGTCCACACAGCTTCTCATGTAGATTCTGAAGAGAGTTGGGTTGAGTGCCGATCCTGAAGGTACTCTGCAGATGAGTTACTTGGTTTCTGAGTTGTAGGGGGGGGAGTCTAACCAGTGAGTTCTGCCCATGAGGAAGGAGGATATCCACTTGAGGGTCAGTTCACAGATACCCATGTGCTGAAGCTATCCGATGAGTAATTTGTTGGAAAGCTGTGGAGAGGTCAAGAAGGCTGTTTCTCCTCAGTCAAGGATGCTTCTGATGTCATCGTTGGCCGCAATGAGGGCTGTTTCGGTGCCATGGTTGGTGCAAAAGCTAGATTGAGATTGAAAGCTGTCTAGGAGATGATGGAGTTCTAGGTGGTCTGAGAGTTGAGTATTGAAGGCTTTCTCCATGGCTTTAGCTGGAAAAGGTAGGAGTGACATGGGTCTGTAGCAACTGAGGGAGTTAGGGCTTACTGTTAGCTTCATCAATATAAAGTTGACTTCTCCATTTTTCCAACAGGATGAGAAGATAGCATTTGTTATGGAGGTGTTGATGATAGTAGTGAGCGAGGGGAAGATGATGGTTCTTCCAATGATGTATACTATTTGGGTGCATGGATCTGAGGGGGCTCCTCATTCGATGATAATTATCACGGCAATAGTGTCTCCATTTGTGAGGGTCTTCCAATTGCTTAGCTGCTGTTTGGCACTGAGGGAGATGTTCTGCTGAGTATTCATATCGGTATGCTGTGGATCAAATGTGTTGTTGATCTTGGCAATTTTCTGTTCAAAGAAGTTTTAAAGGTCTTTGCAGAGTACTTGGGATGGGAGGATGTTTTTGTTGGCAGCTGCAGGGTTGGAGAACTCCTTCACCATGATGAAGAGCTCTTTGGCGTTGTTGGACCTGGCTTCGAGTACGAGAGTTAGGGCCTTTTTCTTTGCATCTTGTAGTTGTTGGTAGTAGAGGTTGAGGGCAGCTTTGTATGTGGATCATGTGAGGGTGTTTTTGTTGAGTCTCCTTTTTCTCTCAAGTTGTTTCCAGTGGCGCCTGGACTCTCTGTGGTTGTTCATATGCCAACTGGGTCATTTGTGTTTTTTGGGGTTTTGTTTCTGGTGGGAGCAGTGTGGTTGGCACAGTCAGTGAGACATTTATTGAAGAGCTTGGTGTCAACATTGACGTTCCTGGTGTTTTTGGGTGGGTGTTCCTGTAGGTAGGGTCGGGGTCCAGTTTTCTTTGGATATTTTGTCCCAGTATCATGATGGTGCTTTGGGTTTTTTCTGGTGGGGTGGCTTGGTAGGTGAGTATCTTGAAAAGTATGATGTAGTGGTCGGACCATGTGTTTCTGAGGCTATCGAGGAGGACCATGGAGTTGGTGGACTGTGGAGTCTTCCAGGTCGAAATTGAGGTCCCCAAGGAGGATTTACTTGATTGATCTGATGGAAAGGGGAGAGATGAAGTTTGCAATGTGGTTGCAGAATTCTGCACGGGGGAGAGACGGTAGTTGAGAGTTCCCTTCAGGCTGGCGTTGTGGTCAGTTCACATTTTGAAGTATATGTGGTCCATAAGGTTGTTGTTGGAATCCGTGGTGGTAACTTGACCTAACAAACTTTATTATTATCAACCCACAAAACGTTGGCAAAGGGGAAATAGGTGTACATGTAAAATTCTAATGTTTAGTTGCTGTAGTCACTAGCTAAACGGAAGATGATGACGGAGACAAGGGACACAGGTCAGCACAACCAGTTACAACTTCAATGGTCCCAAATGTCAATGCTTTTAACAAGAATCTATTGGTGTTCATAATGTTCTTAGTATTGACAGTAGGCACCTTAAAGGTTCCACATGTTTTGGAGCCTTATCTTGTAAAACAGCTGATTAAAGTTGACATTTTTCAGCGGTGGGGTATTCATGGAACCTCCTTGCCCTAACAAACCTCTCTACCTGATAATTGTACGTCGCAGGCCAATCATTCACATGGTTCCGGAATCATTTCAAACATCCTCAGCCAAGAGGACACACGGCTATGATCTAGGGTGAAAGCAAGAAACTCTGGTGTCATTCACAGGCTCTAGGGGATGGTGATAAGGATTGTCACAAACTCAGGCAAGCAAAGGGAAACAGCAAGCTCGCAAACAGGTGTAGCACTTGGCAAGTTCATTCACAGATAGTTAGTGGCAGGCTTGTGCACAGAGACAGGGCTTATCTGGGCCCTAGGTTTCATTCCAGCCTTGGAAATTAAAAGAACTGTCAAAGCTGTTCGACAGTTGGCCAAAGGGCGGTCAAATGGCCAAAGGGAATATTGATTAGAAAGATATAGCGTAGACTTGAGTACAATCCCTCTGGCACCCACACAACTCTAAACATAGGACAAGATAGCTGACATATGGCTACAAGTATGTGCATTAATATAAACTTCTCTGGGCATGTCGAGAGAGAGAGCTGTCCAGACAACCAAAGCCTGTAGACAGAACTATCGGTTTGCTGTGGCGAAGCAACATACAGCGTGTGCCAATTACAGTGAGAAGGACAACCTCCATATTGCTCTGCAAACCCTATTTCAAACTTAAATCACATCAATTACCATGCGTGTAGCAGATGCTGTACACACGTGCTGCTTAAACACCGTGATGCATGCACATAATCAGTGGCAAGTGAAGAAGCCCAGATAGAGAGGACTGAGCAGATGTTTCATGTGACGATCAATAGACCCTCTCCTAGAGCTACAGGTCAAAAGGCTTGTGCCCGTCCAAGGTTTCTTCAGCTACCGGAAACCATGTGCCTCTTTAGAGATTTTTGAGGAAGCAATAGGCACACTACAATATGTGTGACTCTAGTGCATGCCTATCCAGCAGGACATTGAGCAAATCAAAAGCATGGAATCCTAAGTTGACTTGAAGATCTCAAGAGGTCAATGTAGGGAAAAGGTACAAAGCAGGCCAAAAAAAGCAAAGAAGCATTGGCAAATCCAGTAGTTCTGGCGTCGACTGTCAGCCTTTTGGCTTTTTCAGTCCTTGCATTGTTTTGTCAATTGTGTTTTTGTAAAATAGTATTGTTGAGGGAGCTGCTGAACCCTCTCAAATATACAATAAAACAAAAGTATTTTTTTTTGCTTGAAGAAGCACACAGTGCCACAGTGAATTAGCACTATGCTGTATGCCGTAATGTGTGGAACAAAAAAAAACAAATGGTACAATAATAGACCTACTGGTGAAGAGGGCAGACTGTATGCCCTTATAGGTATCAATCTGTGTATCTATCTATCTATCTATCTATCTATCTATCTATCTATCTATCTATCTATCTATCTATCTATCTATCTATCTATGTATCCATCTATCCATCTATCTATCTGGCTCTTACGTAGTGGCAGGTAAAAGGGAATTCCTGGAATTTTTGATAGGTAATAACTTTGACAAAACAAATCTCCTCAAAACTTTGCAGACCTATTTCTTTTTCTACATTGACTGATGATGCAAAGCTCTGTGGTGATTGGTTAAGGGGGTGACAACAAAAAAGATGGGTCTCAAAATAAGTTTTTCAACCAATATATTTTCCATAGACCATTCTAACAGGCATAGTAGCAAAATAGCTGAACAGATTTTGATGAAATTTGACAGGATTATAGATTATGGTGTAGAACAGGTAATTTTTGTCAGTAGATGCAAATTGGTTCATTAGTTTATAAGAAATAAGGGGCAAAAGCTTAGTGATATATTGGGTGGCGGTATACCTTAGTACTTTAGCGGAATACCGTGACACCTGTTGGTAGCGAAACACAATATGATTGCTTAATGAAAACCCTTGGGAAAGGAAAAGATTGCCTTATTGTTAACACCACACTTTGGCTTTGTTGTATGTTTTATTGTGAAATATATGTTATTACTCTTGTTTTAATGTAGAGGAAGAAATGAGGCAGTTCGTCAGACTCAGTAGAGGTAGGAAAAAGTGGTGTTATTTATTTATATATTTTCCAAAAAGTTTACGGAATACAGGTGTACTTACTAAAATGCAAAATATACCTTATATATAAGAACATAAAATTAGACATAATATAGGATGGCTCTTAAAAGTGCCTTTGTTTTTTTCAACTAGACATATATAAATATATTTGTAAAGCAAAATGTTTAGGTTTGAAAGGAAAAGATGGTTTACAAAGGTTGTGAAATGTACACCATCAAGACATAATGTAGTTTGATTAGCAAGTTGCCAGCACTCTGTACGGAGGTGGAGGTGCCCCACTTATAGGATGTTTCTGCTGTGACATAAATTGTAACTGCGAGTTATAGCCATAACTGTAGAATTTCTAAGTTTTGTGTAGTTTAGGATGGTTTTGTACAGAAATAATATGTTATAACCAAGCACTATCCCTTGTTTTTCCATTGAATATACATATACATATATGTGAAGATATATATAAAGCTAGACTTCGGTTCGCAGATTACGCTTTTGCATATTTGCTGTAAATCCTTTCAGTAGTTTACAAGAAATTAAAGAAAATCAAAATTTGTATATCTGAGGTTGCAAACAATTCGAGAATGTGCACGTAAATAGAAGTGCTGTAATTGGCTGGCCACAACCTGAACAGAAAGTTGGGGCCACCATTTTATGTTACAGGAGAGGGCCCTGGGGGCTCAAAACAAAATGAAAAGTAGCATAAGGGGTCAAGGTGGAGTTACCCTGACCACAGGAGTGTGATATAGGGATGTTTGAGGGTCAAATTATGGGTTCAAAATGATTTTTCTTCACTATGCGTGATATTCATGATTAATCAGGATTAATTGTGAATAAGCAAAACAAAATTCACAGACTCATTCATGCACTAATTAATTTGCTCATACATGCACTCAGAGACTCATGTGCTCACTCACACCACCACTCAGAAACTCATTCACTCACTCAGACCCACTCATAGACTCCCACACCAACCTTCAGACCCACTCAGGCACTAGTGCACCATATCACAAACTCACTCAGACCCTCACGCACCCACTCACATATCCACTCTAACATTGATGCACCCACTCACAGACCCACTCAGACACTCATGCACCCACTCACAGACCCACTCAAACACTGACACACCCACTTGCAGACCCACTCAGACACTGACGTAGCCACTCACAGACCCACTCAGACCCTCATGCACACACTCACACTCCCACTCAGGTAGTCATGCACCCACTAACAAACCCACTCAGACACTCATACATCCACTCACAGACCCACTCAGAACCTCATGCACCACTCACAGACCCGCTCAGACCCTCATACACCCACTCACAGACCCACACAAACACTGACACACCTACTCACAGACCAACTCACACCCTGACACACCCACTCACAGACCCACTCAGACACTCATGCACCCACTCACAGACCCACTCAGCCCCTTATGCACCCACTCACAGACCCACTCAGACAACTGACGCACCCAGTCACAGACCCACTCAGACCCTCATGCACCCATTCACAGAACCACTCAGATCTTCACACACACCTACTTTCACACCCAGACAGACACTCTCACACCCAGAGACACACTCTCACACTTATTCTCACACCGAGAGAGGCAGACCGTTTGGCTGTGCACGATGCGTGGTTGGGTGGTTATGGGGTTGGCTGCAGGGCTTTGCTGCAGGCCAGGCCCTGCAGCCAACCACCGCCGTGCACAGCCAGAGGCTGTTCATGGCACTGGTTTGGGTGGTTATCAGGCATTGGCTGCAGGGCCTGGCATGGGGTTGGTGGTTATGTGAGATTGGCCTGCTTGGGCCTGGCAACAGGCCAGGCCCTGCGGCCAACTGCTGCTGTACACGGCCAAAGACCATGTGCAGAATGGGGCTGGGTTTTAATAGGAGTAGGCCGCAGGACCTCACCATAGGCCAGGCCATGCACAACCTATTGTAATGAACAGAACTATGGGCCTGATTACGACCTTGGCAGAGGGATTGCTCTGTCACAGATATGATGGATATCCCGTCTGCTGTATTACAAGTTCGATAGGATATATTGGAACTTGTAATATGGCGGACAGGATACCCGTCACGTTTGTGACAGAGTAATCACCTCACCCAAGGTCGTAATCAGGCCTTCTATGTTAAAAAAACATAGAAGTTCACTGAAAAAAACAGAGTTTACAGGGATGTTATAGTTAGGAAATAGATTTAAAAAAACATAGAAATTCAATTAAAAAAACAAAGGTTAAAGTGACTATATAGTTAACGTCTGAATTTACTCATACAAAACCATAGAAATTCTGCAGTTATATTGTTCTTTCAAGTAACTATAACTCACGCTCTAAGGCAGCGATAACATGCGCCCCAGCATGCACAACTTTTTCCTCAAAAACTTGTTTGCTAATGTTTCAGTTATAGTTTTAAGGACGTCATAGAAGTTGTCATGATTTCTGTAATATCTGGGATAATTAGCATTGCATGGCAAGGTTGTGAGTTATAGTTACTTTAAAGAACTCTAACTAAAAATAATTCCAAGGTAGTTATAGTTAGGACCTAGGCCCTCATTATGATCTTGGCGGAGGTGGATGCTGCGCTACCCTCACCGCCATGTCAGGCAGACACCACCACGCCTATTATGATGCAATAATAGGCGTAGCGGTGTATGGAGACGAAGCACTGCCGGCGCAGCAGCATCCAGGGAGCCCGTTCCCTCCCAGAGCAGCGCCACGGAAAAGGTAAGTGCTGTCCAAGAGAGAAGGGGGTTGGGAGATCCTGAGTGGAGGGAGTCTGGGGGATGGTGGGGGGTAGGGAGGGCCTACAGGGGGATCAGGAGGAGGGGCGGGGGTTTGATTTTCAGGGTTCGGGTGTGAGGGGTTGGGGGCTCTGGTGGCTTGGGGGGGTGGGTGGGGGTTGTGGCAGTGGGGGGGGGCTGGCGTGTCACATACTGGTGACAGGAATGAGAATTCCTGTCACCATTGTGCTTTCTGCCAGGGATTATCTGGCGGGGTATCCCACCAGGAAATCCCTGGTGGAAATGCAATCATTATCCCACCAGCGGTATATGGTCGACCACCAGGTCAAAGGTGGCTACCTTCAGCCCAGCGGTCGACTCAGCCCTGGCAGCCAGTTCACTACTTGCAACATTATATGGCGGTCGAGCACTGCCATGCCATCGGCGGTCATACAGCCACCGCCGGCGTGGCGGTGCTCGACCGCCAAGATCATAATGAGGGCCCTAGTTTCTATAGAAAAAAATAATAATAATCTTGCCTATATCTTTGACGCCAGTAGATGAATCTTCGCAAAATGTTCTTAAAACATACAGCACTCACTTCAGCTGCGGTGTTGGCAGCCATCTTGGGACTCGCGGCCAAAGGTAACTATAATTCACACACTTGCCATGCACTGCTAATTATCCTACATATTACTTCAGATATTGCAACACTCATGCCATCTTTGAAAACATCATTGATATATCACTGTAGGAAGATTTGCAGTAAGATTTGTGAGGAAAAACTGTGAATGGTGTGGGGCAACTTATAGGTACCTTATGCCATGAGTTATAGTTACTTGGAATAACTCTATAACTGCTGAATGTGTCTGGTTTTGTGCGAGTAAATTCGGAACCAAACTAAAACACTATAACATCCCTGTAACCTTTGTTTTTTTAAGTGAATATATATATATATACATACATATATATACATATATATATATATATATATATATATGTATATATATATATATATATATATATGTATATATATATATATATATATATATATATATATATATATATACATGTATATCTATATATCTATATATAAATACACAATGTTGCTTCCAAATGGCATACCACTAATTCCAAATGTTATTGCAAATGCAATAGTCTTGACCACAGTGTCCTCTCACATGTGCAGCGTTTCTTTTTCATTGTGGAAAACAGCAAAAAGTCCCAATGCGTTTCGGAGGCAAAGCCTCTTTGACCACGGGTAAACTGAACATTTGTGTAACTTATGTTTTAAATGCCCATAATTCCCTTAGTAACATAAACATAAAAAACGGGCTAGGTAACGAAAAGGACTTTTCCAAGCCTTTGCGGCGTCACCCATCTTAAAGTGTATAAATATTATTGATAAGTGGACTGCCATTCCCATGTTATCATATTCTCTATCATCACACTTTCAGATTAATCTTATATATGCATACAGTTTTTATGTACATAGGTTCCAAATCATGGAAACTTTTAGAATTAACATAAAGAACATTCCATGTCATTGGGGACACTCAATCATAAACCGTAAAGGCAACATATACATATGCCCACCTCATAATAAGGTGATCTATGCTTAAAGCATTTTGTGGAACTAACATCTCTATTTGATGTAGTTTTCAATCAATATTTCTGTAACAATTTCTCAATTTCACAAATGTTGCGTAATCCCCATTCCTTAAAAATGAAAACATTAAGTGATGTCTTTCAACAGTCAATGTCCGTCCCTTGGCATAATCTCCAGATTTGCTACAATCAAGCCCTAGTGGGCAAATTTTCAAACTACTCCAACCTTTTAGATGTCACTACTTGTTTAAACTATTTCTAATTATTAAAAAGGATACAGTAGCTCTTTTTGGCATCAATAGCTGCCATCCTCATACCCACATCACTATGTCCACTTGATAAAGCAAGGCAATTTTGCAGTCCGTTGAATTCTAAAAATAAAGAAGATAAAACAGGTGAAACCAATACCCTCATTAAAATCACTTAGGGCAACATAATTTATATTTTCTCAAAAAAAGGCTGGCAGTTAACAACAAAAAAACAGGCAAGGAGGAAAAATATTCCCCTTAAATGTGACAGTTAAATACATCTTTTATAAAATAGCTATTAAACTAAATGTACTTCTGATTCGTCATCCAGATTCAGCGCATTGGGTGCAACATGTGGTACCCAATTATTATTTTTGACTCCAGTCTTCTCAGTTTTAGGATCCTATTGCCACCCCTTTCATTAAAGAGAATTATATCCAGCACCACAAATTGTAACAAATCTACCTTTTCCTCATGATGGGTTTTAAAGTGCCTTGCCACCGCATATGCTTTATCCTCATGCAGTATTGCCCTCATGTGTTCCAATACTTTTTTATTTTCCCATTTATAGTGCTCCCTACATAATATTTATTACAGGGGTATCTAAGGGTATATACACTGTAATCTAGTTTCCAAGTTAAATGTTTGTTTAAATGTTTGTTAATATAAAAAGTTTTAATTGATAGTGTAAAATCTAACTTTTTGCAGTTTTTACTATATTTGCAGGCTTTACATTTCCCACAGCTGTAAAATCCCTGAAATAGTGTCTTTAGTAGTGGTTGGGCCACTAAACTCTGACTTACTAAGTCTTTTAGTGAGGGGCTTTTTCTAAATGTGAATTTCGGATGGTCACCCAAGATTTTGAAAAATGTTAAATCAGTTTTAAGTAGAGGCCAGAATTTTTGCACAATCATTTTAACTTTCCTTATTTGACAAAGATATGTTGAGATAAAACCCTGTCTTCATTTGGTATTTCCTTGGGCTAATAGACCATCTCTTTTGACAGATCTGACTCTCTCCAGGTCTTTCTCATCAATAATTGTATTGAAAATATTACAGTGATAATGTCAATGATGCCATGGATCTGCAGATTGGACAAAAGAAATGGGCAATTTTTGTTGCCCAGAAGAGATCCATCAATGTGTCCTATGGGGTCAGGATACATGTATCCTGATCCCTTATATGTTTTTGCACTCTTCTTTTTTCACCCCCTGCCGATGAGACAAACAAAATGGCGGCTGCAACATTTCTGTCAGGTTGTGGCCAGCCAATCATGGCCTTGCTTTTCCCCCAAGAACTGTGGATCCGGTGACGGATCCACTAATCCAAATCCACGGATCATCTGCAACCCTATGTATCTATATTTTTTAACTTTATATAACTCTGAATCTACTGAATGGATTTACACTAAATCATAAAAAACATAATCTGTTTACCAGAATCTAGATTCCTGCCAAATTTAGTGTAATTCTGTTCAGTAGTTCGGGCTGTAGGTGTGTCTAAGCATCCCATGAGAAAATGAATGGGGAAACGCATTTTCGGACCTCCTTTTTCTGTGCCCCCGCTTGATGGATCACCCCAAAACTTTTAAGACAGCACCTGAACCTACTGTAGTATACTTTTGAACATTTTATGAAGATTTGGCAAGCAGCGGCAAAGTTACTGGCAAAACAAAAAACGCTCATCCTATGGAAGCCTGGTCCTAACTATACCTACTGGCGACCACCAGTAGGCAAATGTTTGGATAAAACCAGACCTAAAAATGGGATGGATGATCATATCATCCCTATAGAGATCTTTACTACCACTCTTGAAGCCTAACAAGCACCAGTAACGGAGATGAGCTTGTTGACTACACTTTATAACATCAAACGTCTTGGAACAATTAAGCAGAAGAACCCTCCGCCTCCCACCACTCATCTTTATCATCTGTGATAACAGACACAATAACTATGAGGTGGCCAAATGACATAGCTACCAGGAAAAAGGTGGAAGTTGCCAGTTTGCCCTGCTGCTAATAGTCCCCTTAACAAATGGCCCTTACCACTTCAAATTAAACCTGTTTTCATGGATCCTATTGGGTGTTTTGGGTCCAGTGCAGTTTGTGTCAATGACCGTCTTATATGGAATATATGTGGTGTGGCTAGTGAAATGTGGCACACAATGAACCTGACAATTTACTGTTTCAGGTGACTTGATAAATAAATCCTGTTTCTTTATAATATAAAACGTGCTTTGTGTCAGCTCTGCCTCTCACATTATGGAATTACAAATTAGATCATGTTCTTTGCCCTATATTTATAGAAAACATGCACTTCATTCATAAAATATTGATTGTGACAATGATCCCCCCTCCCCCTTACAAACAAATCACCTAAAATCATTTTCTGGCTTTAGATCACAATTAGTCATCAATGCCTTGGCATTCTAATTTATTTTCCATACACTTTCTAATTTTCTCCTGTTGCAATGCGTTCCTGCATTGCAAATGTTGTGTTTACTTTGTAATGTATTTAACATTTTCAATTAGAAAATCACTTACTGATGCCTGAAGAGGACATTCTTCTTCTTGATACTTACACATTTTCCTGCAGAACGAGCATGCCTCACACTCTGAACAACAGAGACTGCAGGCCCCCTGCCCTCCCCGTTCATACATCTGCCAACTACTCTTAGCAAAAGGATGCAATTGAATTTCCTTAGGAACCCTGTCTCCTTTGACCCCACTTCTGACTAGGTCTCCAAGCTCCTGCTTCAGGACTCTTAAGCATACGCTTCCACTGTCTGGGAAAAGTACATCACCTCCATCTTCAGCAAAGGAATAGGCTAGGGGCTTCAAAATGGAACACAAATGCCTCTATTACTCTCCATCCTTTATTTGTACAATGCATATACTGCACTGGCAACATACACACACATCCACAAGATACACTTAGGATGTTAGCTGTAACTACCGTTCATATCAGTGGTTACTTTGCTCTCCAAGAAACAACCTAGTATGGAAGTAGGCAATAAAATAAGTGTCATATCTACCTGCGTATTGACGAAACACTCTCAGCCAATGTGAAATAACTCATTTTAGTGAGTGAATAAATAAAAAAATTAAACAAAATTTAAAAACCTTTAATACAGAGTAGCGAGGAAAGATCATTAAATAAGACCTTTTCTTTTTCTGCACCAACTCCTCTTCTGCAGCGTATAGATTGCGTAGCAACTTTGGCATATCCCAAACTGTTCAAAAGGGCTGTCCTGAGGCCGGCACACAGCAGGCTAAAGTCTTTGGGCCTGATTACTACCTTGGCGATGGGGATTACTCCGTCCCAAATGTGACAGATATCCCGCCCGCCGTATTACAAGTTCCATTATATCCTATGGAACTTGTAACACAGTGGACAGGATATCCACCACATTTGGGACGGAGTAATCCCCTCTGCCAAGGTCGTAATCTGGCCCATTATGTTTAAGTGAAGTGTACACTCGAACTTGCTTGTTTTAAGTGGTCTGACCCGGACATGGAGTACCATGTATAATTTTCTTTCTTTCTACACTTTACATCCTCAGATTGCTTTCTCCATCTTTCATCCTTAGATTACCTGTTATCTCAGAAAGCTGCTTCCTACTTTACTCCTAAAACCTACATGAAAAAACTGAATCTGACTAACTTTCGTTTGATTTCTTTCTTCTTGATTCCTATCCTTTCTTTCTTCAGAGTGACCTTCCTCTTACCTTCCATCCTCTGCATGATTTCTGTTTCTAAGTGTAGACTCCCTTAGTCTTAGGCCTGTCTACCTTAATCTCTCTTATTTTAATTCCGCAAATGCTAACACCTCATATCATAGATCACAACCTCTCCAGCTTTAAAACCCTGTCCCTGCAACATAACATAACATAATCTCTGCCAGCCTACCTAGCTCACCAACCGTGCACCTTAAACCAGATAGCCTCCACTAATGATTACACCTAACCGATATTAACATAATCATTTATTACAAACAACTGGAGCAAATGCATGCAACCACTAACCTTAGGCTCTATAGTAGTTTGCTAGTTGCTGTAAAGCACTTCAATGCCTCGTCAGGTGACATTAGCACTATATGAATACAATTACAATTTGCAGAGGACTGTTGGTTTCACAGTGATTTACATATCTTTAGCTCCTATGTGTACCATGACCCTTTTGCATACATTTCTCTGGCAATTAAATGGTTGACGTGATATATATGGCAAGAATAAAGGCAGCATACAGTAGTTTCTTTTGGTAGACTCATAGTTTGTTGTAACTGGTTGCCCTTAACAAATGTTGACCTGAAGTAAGTCTCCATGCCGCCTACTACTAGCGCACAGTGTTTCTGCTGTTCTTACAAATTCAGGTTTCTTACCACGAAGGCACATTTGCCAATTTACCTGAAGTACCAGAATACTGCCACTACTACCCAGTTCCTTGACCAAGTCCATCTCTTAAGTGGAATCAATTCCATAGAAAAGAAGATGTCATCAACATCTGCTCCTCCTGCTATCAACACTATTTCCTTAGTGACATTTATTGTCACACAGTAGGCCAAAGAGACATGCTTTGAAGATAGCTAGTTTGTGATTCAAAATGATCATTTTTAGAAAAAAGAAGTATAACAGATGACTTGCACACAACTACCTGACACATCTTATCCTATTCATCTTTTGAATTCTGAGTCACTTGGTTCACTGTTTACCCTAACAACTCAATCATCATATCAATGATCTATTGCACTCAAGGAAACTGCCCAGTATTTATGGATAAATTCCTTGAAATGATCCTACACCTTCCAGAGCTTAGTCAATAAAAGATTGAAAATAGGCAGTTTCAAACTCTAGTAGAGTGACCAGACACAAGACCACCGATGGAGCTCTTAAAAAATGTGCAGGCTCTGAGCTTCAACTAAAATGTGCAGCTGGTGAGTTCATAGTCAGAGTGTTTTATACAACCCTGGTACTGGGTATTCTTTGGTACAACTTCAAATCTAGTTGCACCATTTGTTTATTTACATATACACCTCAAATCTAAAATGCTGTCCCATCCACTGCAGTAGAAGAAACCTACTGCCCATCGCACTCAGGCAACAGATTACTGTCAGTCCATAAGTAAATTATTGATCTGGGCGCCTGACTGTTGAGAAGAAGTCCCATTGCAAAAACACAGGAAAGACTCCCACAAAGCCAGTGAAAAGGGCCAAGAGGTGTTGCTATGTGAAACTCATTAGTGAGTCTTCCAAACAAGTAAGGGCCATTGTCAGCATTTATTTTCAGGGGTCGAAGACTGATGACTTGAAGATCAAACCTTGTACATCTTAATATCACTGCAAAGACCTACTGAAATTTTTGAATGCCAAATAACCAGGCCTGTTACAGTATTTGTAACTGTCCAGCTGGGTTCCACTACCCTCCCAGCTCAGCTCCACATGTTAACAATAAACCACTTTCCCCCTGCCCAGACCCTTCAATAACAAGGAAGTGTTAAAATGGCAATCTAATCAAAAGCATCTATCTTGTCCCTGTAACCTTGATCAGCATAAATACTAAACTGTGTCTCCTTTTCCTGATTACAGACATCACAAATATGAGGAGGGTGGCAAGGCAGGGCATAGAACCACAGAGAAGAAAGATGTTTAACAAGAGGCTCTTCACATACTTGAAAGACACCATGTATCAGAAGAAGTGGACGTGTCTAGCCTCAAATGTATTCCTACACAAGTTGATTTCTTGACCAGTGTTTGTTGTCATTGCATTCATCAATCACTTGCTAGTTTTTTGTCCCCAATTTTTGCTTTATTATTCATCTTGATTTCTACCTCGAAATTTAGTTCTGGAAGGTCTGTGCTGGATTGCTTCTCAACACAGATCTACAGTAGTTTTATCTACACCTGTATTATTCATCATCTTCAATCAATGGTTATCCAATTTGCCTTTTTGTTTTTCTTTGTAACTGGACACTATTACATCTTTAATGTATATGCTAAGTACAGGGTGAATTTGTGGCTACTTGGAAGAGTTAGTCTTTCCTAGCGTTCAAGAAAGAAACACGATGGACCTTCAGTGTCCAGTCCTTGAAAAGAGGTTAATCTCACAAAGTCTGCCTTTGGGTCACTCCATGTGTGGCTTTCTCTTTACCTGTCAAGCCCTCAAAAGACCTAGTGTCAGTATCAAATCATAAATGAACTTCAGCATGGAGGTTCCAGAAAGAAGAAAAACAGTACCAGGTGGACATACCGAGTGAGTTTGAGGTGATCTACTAGAGGGGAGACGTCACAAGTGACTCCACGTAGAGCTCATACTCCCTCAGAGACATATCCCACAGGTTAATCGAAACTCTGTGCAAAGAGAGATGTTTAGAGGTGGCATTAATGGCTCCTTCAAAAGTAACAGCCCATTGTATGAAAAATGTTGCGTGTAAAGGCATCATATCCACCCTAAATATGCTTCTTTCAGTTTATCAAAAGAAAAGGTGATTAGGTAGATAAAAGTGCCACTGTGAATGGCCTGAAGAACACTCACTCCCAACTAATTTGACCCTTCACCATGAAGATTTGGGAGTATGTTCTTAGCCACAATAACTCCATTGCTGTTTTCTGTGCTGAAGGAGTGAAGATTGTGGTGTTAAAGAATTGCCATACGTCATTAACCACCACATATAGGAGAGCAAGGCCAACAGGCATCCTTTGCATTTACAATATTATATATTTGTGTTTTGGCACAACTTCAAATATCCACAGTATCTTTTTTAAGTTGGAGCTCATAAGGACTCTCCTAGTGATATTTCCACTATCAACTGGTAATGGCAATGAAGATAACAATAACAACAAAACAACCAGAAACAAATCAACTAGTATTACATCTGATGCTACTACTACTACTACTATTATTGTTACTACTAATAATTATACCATCTTTTATATAGTACTTGCATTCACAGTATTTGCCATTTTGTAGTTATGTAAGTATCAGATGTTCCTTAGCCTACATCAGTGGTACTATTTTTATCTGCCTTAAAAGAACAGAAAAGTCAGATGCAGAATTGCTAGGCCTCGAACTTCTAATCTGCAAGTGACATGGATGTCAGCAGTGTGTGCTTAGCTCATTGAAATTTTTAGGCCATGCCTCGTTTCATCTCCCATTGCTCTATACAGACTCTTTGAAATTTAATTAGAGTGAAGTCTGCAGTTTTTAGCATTCTTATTGGGTTCTCTGACAGTCAGTATGCCCTGTGTGCCAAGGTGCAAAGTGGTAACAGCAGTGGCGTAGCGTGGGTTGTCAGCACCCGGGGCAAGGCAAGTAATTTGCGCCCCCTAACCCGTGGATTTTAGCACTCGAGTCCCCCCCCCCCAGATGTTGCGCCCGGTGCGGCCGGCTCCCCCTGCACCCCCCACGCTACACCACTGGGTAACTGGAAAGGTGTATCAAAAGAGTGGTCTCAAAAAGTGGATGCAAATTGCGGTCCAACTTTTTCTGACCAGTCTGGAATTTTGCGGTGTGGCTTATAGGTCACAAATCCAAAATGTCCAGTTGCAGGAGGCCGCAATTTGACTGGTCTGATAAATAATAATTATGCAGCTCTCTTTATGTAATCCCTGGTGATTTACTGCCAGCACTGGGATGGTGGTCTTCAAAGAGCAGCCGACGATCGTCCCAGTGTTTGCATTCTCAAACAGAAAACTTCTTTAGTTTCGAAGCAGCCCATGTTCCTTGGAAGAACGGTGGTTGTTTTTTTTTTGTTTTGTTTTTTAACGAAAACACCTTTCTTTTTGGGAGGGAGACAGACATGGTGCCCTGAAGCCAATTTTCTCCACGACTGCCAACACAATTGCCAAAGGGGGAGGTGTGCCAAGGAAACACCATCCTCTTTACGAATGAGTCACCAATAGTTTTCAACCGCACTTTTGGTAGGAAACCATTCACACATACCACTGCGACTCACAAGTAGGAGGAGACCCCACTTTCATGACCCCTTTCATGAGTTAGAAAGGGTTTTTTGATTTGCTAAATGGGTTTAGTACATTTAAAAAGGCAAATCACAGGGTTTCCAGCCATAATACGTCTTTGTACATCTGGCCTAAATATTCAGATTGTGAGTTGCGAAAGATACCTACATCCAGGGTAGGGGTATATCTTCCTTCCTGTCTAGAAAGGACTGCTCCCAAAGTATATATATGTATATATGTATCATGCTGGGACCTGAAGCCATGCATGCTGTAGCTGGGGTCCAGCTCGAATCAAATACATATGTTAAATGAACGCCCATGAGGAGCACATTTCTCAGAAGTAGTTATAGTTTTCTTAGTAAAGTTTGAGGGGTCACGATATATTTTTTTAGCCTTTTTTTTAGCCTTGCTTTCCAAAATTTTACTTTGTGCCATAACTAGGATCTTCCGAAGTGCACGTTTATCGCAAAAATGGTGGTGCTGTGAAAGATTATCAAATACTTTTTTTGATGTTTTGTTTTAGATATATATGAGCTTTTCCTTAAAAGAAGTGTATTTTTCCATCACAATCTTGCTTTGGTTAGCTGTCCCCTCCCGCTCACTCTTTCACGATTTTATACGGTGACTTAAAATGTCGGGTAATCGAAACTGGTTTGAAACCGGTTCACACCCTTGTGCTTTGCATTCATTGAACTATGTTGAGAAGTTAAAGCATTTAGCGGCGCTTCTGCTATGCAGTGTTTGCCGTGGCTGGGCCAGAGGTGTGGCTATGAATCACTGCAGCTCCTGCCTTGAAACTGCACTGATTATTTAGATATGTCCGCCTGAGTTTCTGATAAAGAATGTTTCTTAAAGACACTTCATGGAGTTATAGTTGCAACTTTTTCCCAATTCCCCCAAAGGCGGGTGACCCTGTTAGGCCATAGGTGTACAACAGAGTCGCTGCTTGTGACTTACTCTGCCCCAGCCTAATTAGCCTTTAAGAAGCAACACCGTGTGAGGTAATGCAACTGGATTTGTGAAATGGCACGTTTACCTTTTGTACCTCCACCTGGAAAACATCTTTCCATGTGGAGAAACCTCTCCCCTTGCAACCCGAGTAACGGTGGGTGTGTTCCAAGCCGATACCCACCCTAGTAAGGAATATACACCTGCACTTGACTGAAGTATGTCTCCAACCATTTGTAGGGTGGGAAAGGGAAAGGACTAGAACAAAGTTTGTCAGTGTGTCAGCTGTTCACAAACTTTTAAGGGCATTCCAGCCCTGGAAAGACATTCCATCGACCCAGCATATGCATGCACACTATTACACCATCTTGGATAATATTACTAAGGATTTATGAGTTCAAGATCACCTTTTGTGAACATTTTGTGCTTGTAAATGAGGCCATTGTTAGATTGCTTTGAGAATAAGCCCCATTGTCATTCCTTGGCCTTTCACTAGCATTTAAGACATCATTACATCTTCTCACTTGTAGATATCTTTGCAAGCTGAGATTTTGCAAGCAAGATTAGTCATGTTGGTTACTCTAGGCACAAGTCATATTTATATTGATTTCAAGTGAGAAATAAAATGTTGATTTAAGATTGGGTCATGATTACACGTTACACACAAATGAACTTTTTAATTTATTTATAGGGTACAAATTATCCATTGCTTGAAAATGCTGTTTAACTATGGAAGCAGCAGAGTAGCAACTTGGGACGACCATATTCTCTTGGGGTGGTGGTTTGAGAGGCGCCTGACAGACCTGGCGAACAGAGGAAGGGAACGTTGGGTTCAAATGTACTGGTATATGGTGCCTTGATATGCACATTGGAAAAGTAACAATGGTAATAAGTTCTGTAAAATGTAAAGATTCTTTTTTGGGGAAGGGCCAACAAAAAAAACTAACTGCAGAGAGCGGTCTACTCCAGTTTGTAGAATCTCCCTTTTAATGCCTGTCCTGCTATTTGATGGAGTTTTGTTTTGACCAATGACTTTGTGTTTCACCACTGCGCATATTAGTTGCTCAATGTTCACCAGTAGCACATGGTATGTTTTGTTCAGTTTAGCCGCCTATGGGCTTTGACATTGCATTAGTCATTACATTCTGTATTGTGCCTATTGGCTTTGACATGGCATTAGCCATTGCTTTCTGTATTCAGTTTAGCCGCCTATGGGCTTTGACATTGCATTAGTCATTACATTCTGTATTCTGCCTATTGGCTTTGACATGCTGTATCCAGTCTAGCCGCCTATTGGCTTTGACATTGCATGCCTATTGACTTTGACATGATGTATTCAATTTAGCTGCCTATTGACTTTGACATGCTATTAGATATTCTGCCTATGGGCTTTGACATGATATTATATATTGCATTTTGTATTCAGCTTAACTGCCTATTGGCTTTGACATGATATTATACATTACACTTTGTATTCAGCTCCGCTGCCTTTTGGCTTTGACATGATATTATACATTGCATTTTGTATTCAGCTCAGCTGCCTATGGGCTTTGACATGATATAAGACATTGTATTTTGTATTCAGCTTAGATGCCTATTGGCTTTGACATGACACTAGACATTGCATTTGATATTTAGGTTAGCTGCCTATTGCCTTTAACATGACATTGCATTTGATATTTAGGTTAGCTGCCCATTGCCTTTAACGTGGAGTTCTGTATTTTTCCAAGCTGTGTTTTTGCACCAGAGAACCAAGATGTTTTGCTCTCACAGTAGACTAGACCTGATAAGAGAGAGTACATGGGCGTCGTTTCTCTTCCCTTGAGCTTGGGAACAGGAGTAGTCTTGGAGACCTGGCCAGTCTCCAAAAGGCTTGCTCAGTTTCCCAGGTCTGAGAGGAGGGGGCACACCTTTGTAACGAATGTAACAGGCTGCAGAGAGTCAGATTCGAATCTGCCGGACCTCGTGCTGGAGCTTGGCGCCAGTTGCCAGCATCCCGTGTGGGTAGATGACACTCTTTCTCGCGGCTGACAGGGGTCTCAGCTTGCAGACCTTAGAAAGATGTAGCTGTAAATAGTTCCTACACGGTGAAGTATTTGTTTTGCTTTGCATTCAATATCTTATAAATATAACCTGCTGTGTATATTGCAAAGTGATATATTTTGTTTGATTAACGCGGACTTGAAAGCTACTAATTCGTCATTCATTCATAAACATTGTGGTTGGGGAAGAATAAAATAACAATAAAAGTCTTCTTTGACCTCAGAAGTGCATTTCTGTTGTGTTATGTTAGTGCTTAGAAACTAAATAAGAGGAAAGCACTACAATTGGTACCAGAAGTGGGGTCGGTCATTAAGAGGTGATTAAAGGGGTTTGACGAGTTAGTAGATTTCTAAGTGCACACTTTAAAAGTGTAATTGTTTTTTTGTTGTTTGGAGAATTACAGAAATTGTTTTCTGTTTGGAGAATCACAGTAGCACGGCAGACCATGTCTGAGAATACATGTGTTGATGAACTGCCTGATGGTGCTAAGAAAAACTGTGAATTGTTTTCTGTTTGGGGAATTACAGAAGAAAATACATGTGTAGATAAAATGCCTGATGTTGTTTTGAGAAATAATTCCCGTTGTATATATGTAGAAAACGTGTGTTTTGGAAGTAATGATGACAGAAAGGTCTGGATACCTTTATCTGCTTACAGAGAAATGCAGGAGAAATGTAGGAAGTTGGAACATGAAAATAGGAATTTACATGAGCAAATTAGCCAGGATACGATAATTCAAAATAATGCTGAAAGTTATAAAAATGAAGAATCTTTCTTGTCCCATTCCAATAATGAGGGGGTTAAGACAGCTCCGAGCTGCACTGAGTTTCCGTGTGAGCCAGGGTTTTTGGCAGCCAAAATGCATTCCTTAACTGATAACACGGACGAGAGTCAGAATGTGATTTACGAGTTACGTTGCAAATTGCACAAGTAAAACGAAGGATTTTAGAGCAAGACACCCCGAGTTTCATTAGCTTGTTTGATTTTTGGAAAAAGAATAGCCCTCATTTGAGAGAAATCCTAACACTTTTGTACATGGTCACTGTGAAAAATAATATGCAGCTGCGCGCTTGTGATTTGGCAAATGAAATAATGCAGACTTTAGGTTTCTGCGCAGTGCAAGAAGGAAATACTTATGTACATTTAAATCATGAACAAGGAAAGAAAATAGTGCCCCTAGCTAGAATCATACAATGGATCTGGTACTTGCAAGACAGGGCTAGAGTACCACAGGTAAAAGAATTATCAATGAAGTTGAGTGCACCATTTGAATTCGTGTCTACTGAAGATAAAAAGCATGTTTGTTTTACTAATGATTCATTGACTGAAATGTTGCTTTCTGGCACAGTAGAAGAAACAGCGTTGTATAATGTGTGTCAGATTTTAAAGCAAGAGCTACGTGAGATGTGTCATTTTTATGCTGATTTTTGGTTCTTTGATAATGTTTTAGCACCTAACTGGTTCAATTACCTTGCAGATGTTAATGAGAAAAATGCAGAGAGAGAAGTGTTCACCCAGAATTCTGCCTTAGTGGGGATGGCTATGTGGGTGCCCCAGAAATGTGAAAAGGCCACTTACAGGTGGGCAGAGATGAGAGAGATGCACATTCCCCTAGATTTGATAAAAACTGTGCAGCACGCACAAAAGCAATCTGTCATGCAAGCAGTCACAGAGCAGTTGGGGAGAGGAAAGTTACCAGAACAGAAATGGCAAATTGATCAGGTTTTAGGGAGAGTGATTGCTGCAAATTACCAAGGAAAAATCGAAATTATGCTGATACCGAGAAAAGAATCTGATTCATTCATACAAATTGGAGACAGAATGGCCCAAATTGACAAAAGTGCAGTGAATGGAGGTTTGGTAAAGAATGAGTCTGCCCCAGCCCTTCTGACAGTGCAAGAAAAAGGAAGCTGTGGCGCAGCAGATAAAAACCTCAGTACTGATGTGTGGGCTGAAGCCCCAAGTGACCCTCCAGAACCTGCAGAAAATATAACAAAGGGCCCCAAAAACGTCCTGCTGATTATAAAACAGGGAAAGAAAGAGGAAGGGTGCAGTTTAAATGAAAAATGTTATTTGCAAGAAAAGTCATACTTGTTTCTTTTGCAGATCCTACCACGTTTCGCCACTGTCCCTGAGTGCGCTGTGTGGTCCCCCTTCCGGTGTGTGCGTGTGGGGTCGGGGAAGGGACCGAATCCCCAACCTGAACCTGGCTGAGTAAAGTGCCAGCACCATGGATCCATTTTGCGCAAACTGCGCCTTCAGTTCAAGTTCAACTTGTTTGCTGTTTTTTTTTTCCCTCTCGTATGGAACTCTGACTTTTGCTTACCTTCCAGAAAACCTTTCAGGTGGACCGTGCACCTTTACATGAGCAGAACTCATGCCACATCAAATTGCTAACACTGTTGAATTAGAGACTCATTCAGAAAAAAAAAAAAAAAAAAAAAAATTGCCCAGTCTTTTTCTATGTAGATGTATCTGATGTGAAAGGTTATGATATCAATGTGTTAATTCACTTCTATTGCTTTACAGGGATTGCTTTGATCATTGAAATTTGATTTGCTGTTAATGTTTTTTTGTTTGTTTGAAATATGAGATATGTGAAACAAAAATTCATTGGTCAAAGGGCGGAATGTCCTGCTATTTGATGGAGTTTTGTTTTGACCAATGACTTTGTGTTTCACCACTGCGCATATTAGTTGCTCAATGTTCACCAGTAGCACATGGTATGTTTTGTTCAGTTTAGCCGCCTATGGGCTTTGACATTGCATTAGTCATTACATTCTGTATTGTGCCTATTGGCTTTGACATGGCATTAGCCATTGCTTTCTGTATTCAGTTTAGCCGCCTATGGGCTTTGACATTGCATTAGTCATTACATTCTGTATTCTGCCTATTGGCTTTGACATGCTGTATCCAGTCTAGCCGCCTATTGGCTTTGACATTGCATGCCTATTGACTTTGACATGATGTATTCAATTTAGCTGCCTATTGACTTTGACATGCTATTAGATATTCTGCCTATGGGCTTTGACATGATATTATATATTGCATTTTGTATTCAGCTTAACTGCCTATTGGCTTTGACATGATATTATACATTACACTTTGTATTCAGCTCCGCTGCCTTTTGGCTTTGACATGATATTATACATTGCATTTTGTATTCAGCTCAGCTGCCTATGGGCTTTGACATGATATAAGACATTGTATTTTGTATTCAGCTTAGATGCCTATTGGCTTTGACATGACACTAGACATTGCATTTGATATTTAGGTTAGCTGCCTATTGCCTTTAACATGACATTGCATTTGATATTTAGGTTAGCTGCCCATTGCCTTTAACGTGGAGTTCTGTATTTTTCCAAGCTGTGTTTTTGCACCAGAGAACCAAGATGTTTTGCTCTCACAGTAGACTAGACCTGATAAGAGAGAGTACATGGGCGTCGTTTCTCTTCCCTTGAGCTTGGGAACAGGAGTAGTCTTGGAGACCTGGCCAGTCTCCAAAAGGCTTGCTCAGTTTCCCAGGTCTGAGAGGAGGGGGCACACCTTTGTAACGAATGTAACAGGCTGCAGAGAGTCAGATTCGAATCTGCCGGACCTCGTGCTGGAGCTTGGCGCCAGTTGCCAGCATCCCGTGTGGGTAGATGACACTCTTTCTCGCGGCTGACAGGGGTCTCAGCTTGCAGACCTTAGAAAGATGTAGCTGTAAATAGTTCCTACACGGTGAAGTATTTGTTTTGCTTTGCATTCAATATCTTATAAATATAACCTGCTGTGTATATTGCAAAGTGATATATTTTGTTTGATTAACGCGGACTTGAAAGCTACTAATTCGTCATTCATTCATAAACATTGTGGTTGGGGAAGAATAAAATAACAATAAAAGTCTTCTTTGACCTCAGAAGTGCATTTCTGTTGTGTTATGTTAGTGCTTAGAAACTAAATAAGAGGAAAGCACTACAATGCCTTACAGTGCACAGATGCCCCATCATTAGTCCTGCACTCCTGGGTCATAGGTACGGGCGAGCTGCAGTCTTAGTAGACAGCAAACAGTACATGGGTTAACTGCAGTGAATATGCAGCTGCCTGAAATGGCCCTGGTCCCTTGGGAGTGGACAGGATGACAGACCCAGCTCTTGCAGCCTTTACCTTTGAAAAGGACTTGTTAGAACTGACAGCATTCGAGTGGTCTTTCTCCCAACATTTGCCTACCTATTCCAGTTGTCTAACCTAGTTTTTGCTGGTATTATGACTCTGTGCACTTTACCCCTCCCAAACAGCGCTAAAGTGCTTGTGCTCTTTCCCCTATACATGGTAACATTGGCTAATCCGCAATTGGCATGTTTGATTTACTTATGAGTCCCTAGTAAAGTGGTATTACATGTACCCAGGACCTGTAAATTAAATGCTACTAGTAAGCCTGCAGCACTGATTGTGCCATCCACTTAGGTAGCCCTCTAACCATGTCTCAGGCCTGCCATTGTAAAGCCTGTGTGCACAGTTTTACACTGCCATATCGACGTGGAAAAATAACCCCTTTTGCAGGCTCAAATCTTCCCTTTTTTACACGTCACCCCTAAGGTATGTCCTGGACAAAGCAGAGGGTAGGGTGCAATGCATTTAAAAGGCAGAACATGTACTTTTAAGTTTTACATGCCCTGATAGTGAAAACCTATCAAAGTAGTTTTTTACTACAGGAAGGCCTGTCTCACCTAAAGGTTAACATTGGGATTACCTTATTACTTTTTATATCTGCAAATCGCAATCTGGAAGAAATTGACTTTTTGAGTTTGGTGTCTCTGGAATCACAAATTAACATCACAACTTAAAGTGAAGTCGGATTTTAAGTTACAGTTCTGAAAATGCCACTTATAGAAAGTTGGCATTTTCTGACTTAAGCCATTTGATGCCCGCTGCCTGAATCTGATCACTTATGTGGGGAGGTGTTGCGTGTATCAGAACCAGCGCATCACCACTATTGCATGGGTCGGAACCGACGCAACTGACTCACAACACTGCATGAACTTTTAACTTTGTCCCGGTCTAGCATGACCAGATATTCACAAATTTGCACTTATTCCTTCTAAGCTCTATTTTGAAGTTGATTCTTTAAAAAATAATAACTCAAGCTCTACTTATTGGATTTTTGTCGTTTTGGTCTTGATTTATTTATTAAAATCAGTTTCTTTTCTAACCGGGTGTGGAATATTTTTGTGTGGTGTTTTCACTGCGTTACTGTTTGAAGTGTTGCATAAATACTTTACACATAGTCTATACCTTTAGCCTGACTGCTCTGTGCCAAGCTACCAGAGGGTGAGCACAGGTTAATTTAGGGTTTGCCTGACACTTACCGTGATTAGGACTGTAGTTGCTGCTGGACCGTGGCTCACGCCCCAGTCAAACACCAACTCGATTACTAACAGGACTGTGGGTCAGAGTCTGTAATCAAGGTCATAGGAAGCAGTTCTGTACAGAAAACAAGGGGTTAATGGCTTCTATTGGGCAAACAAGGACTTGAAAGTATTGTGCTGTGCCATAGCAAGAAAAACAAAAGTTTTACAATAAACAACCTTCATAAGCAAAGTCATAAGCATTAATGGGCACAATCCAAGCCTTAAGTAAAGAATAACAGAACACTCATTAAATAATACCTAGTCCATAAACAACAGTCATGACTTCTCTCACTTGATTGCAGAAATAACAATTATATTTGGATGTGGGAGAGTCTTTTGACTTTAAGAAATACTTATTTGTTAAAAGCTCATTGTAACTGCATAAACCAGGTATTATTAAGACATTTTAGAAGCCCCTAAAAGAAGCAGGGCCCATTCAAGGACGTGAAACACTATATCAGCCTCCTACCAGAGTCAACTACACACAACTCATCTGACAAATATAACGCTATGAACAACATCCTAGGACCACCTCCTAGTGAAACAGTATTATACTGAACCTCATAACACAAAAACAAAACATCACCTACTCACCTATGTCAAAGTAACCACCTCTGAAGATGGCATCGTGCCCTCAACAGTTCTGAAATCCGTCTCCTCTGAGCCATTTACACCACTGTGCAACATAATCAATGCCTTACTCTGGCAGTACATCATCTTTCAAGGGAGTTCATCCTCCCACAACTGAATAAAGCAAATGTAACCCCACCAACTTAGCCGATTAATGACCCATCACCAGTGCCTAATTTGTAAATAAAAAAGGTGCTGGTGCCCAAAGCCCTCCTCTTAAACACGTGGCTGCTGCAATTAAATGTGCGAATGCGGAATACTGATGCAGCGCAATTCCGAAGCCATCTCAGACCTCTTCAATCCATTAAAGCAACTCCATGCCCCTTCAGCTCACACCTGCAGCTTTCTGCTTTCTATCATTCTGACACTTTTTCTTTTTTTCCTCTTCCTCTGTCTTTCCCAAACATGTTTTTTGCTCGCAGCAATTGCGTGAGGCAGAAGACTAAGCGCCGGCCCTCAAAAATAAGTACCGGTGCTCAGCACTGGAAACAACAAGCACAAGTTAAGCATGGCCCATCACTCACTTTCATACCCCTTTTTCAATGTGAAGATAGTGATCTTCCAGCTCCAAGAATTTATGAGGAACATCTAGTGACAGCCCACATCCATACTTTTAAACTACATTCTACTGAACACAGATAAAGAGAACAGCTGTGTGCCCTGCCCTATTATTCAAGTCTTAGCTGACTTCAACATGACCAACTTGAGGCACTCATCAACATCCACACAAAGTGCATGGGATTCCCTGACAACATACTGCAATGGTTTACTTCTTACTTCTTTAACCAATTCCACTTTGTCCATGTATACAACTGCTAGTGACTTGCAGACGTCTGTAGGCTCCTTTCTGGGATTTCATTCCACCAACTTTCTGCCAAACGTCTTACTTAGATTTCCATAGAGAACAATGACAGTTTCAAAGACTATCTCAGCATCATTCAATCTTGGGTGTGTAGGTCTTGGATGAAAAATAAATTCCACCACCCCAGAATACCTCCAAATAAATCCAGACACAGGGGTTACTCAGCAAAACATATTCATCCAACAAATTAGACCACAAGGAGAGTATCTTGAATTCATGATTGACTCATACTTAACTCTGTGTGACATGACACACACAGCTCAAAAGTAATTTGCAACATCATTGATAACAATGGCATTCATTTGTTCACTCCCACTGAGATGGTTTGCAGAATAAGTTGGCCTTTCGCTGATCCTTTCTCTGATGTTTATAGTATCTTTTTCCCAAAAAAGTGAATCTGGCTTGAGTTGGGCTTAGCTCTTACCTGTGGCCCACATCACCTCTAAAGATCTTAAGCATACCCGTGTTTTGAGCCCTTCAGTGATTTACAAATGAGATGGATTTCCAGTCCTTCTTCCTCCTTTTTATGAAAAATGATATATTCCTCCTTCCTTGTCTACCTTTCCCTACACAATAAACAGCAGGTCTAGCACCTTGCTTTACCCACTGCTCCTGCTTGCTCAGCTGAGCCTGAGCCCGCCTAAGCCTTCCCTCGCTCCTGCCCTGTAATTAGGCTCTGCTAGCCTTGTTCCGCTGTTCTGACGTTTTTTGTTTGCTCCTTAGTACGCCTCCCTTGTGCTGCTGTTTTCTGTCTGCCCCGCTGTTTGCCTCATTGTTCTGCTGTTTTTTGTTTGCCCTTATGCCTTACCACTTCACCTTGTGCCCCAAGTCCTACCACCCACTCCCGGGTGTTTTTACGCTTCCCTCTTCCTGTGCGCATCCCCTCCAACTGCACCCAACCACCCAAGGCTTACGTAATGGCGATCGCTGTGTGACCCCATTGAGTAGGTCCAGCACCTTGCTCTCCCTGCTGCTCCTGCCTGTTCGGCTGAGTAGGAGCCCTCCTGAGCTTTTCTTTGTTCCTGCTCCCTGTAATTAGGCTCTGCTAGTCTCGCCCCTTGCTACATTGTTCTGCTGTTTGTTGTTTGACCATTGTTTGCCTTTGTTATTCTGCTGTTTTCTGTCTTCCCTGTTATTTGCCTCCATGTCCCACAGTTTTTTGTCAGCCCCATTGTTTGCCTCCGTTGTTCTGCTATTTTGCATTTGCCCTTTCGCCTTGCCACTTTCCTTGTGCCCCCACTCCCACCATCCTCTTCCCACCATTTTTTCGCTTCCCGCTCCATGCATTTGCCCCCGCCTTCCTCGCCCTGCCCCCCAGGATCTACGTAATGGCGGTTGCTGAGTGACTGCGCAGCATGCACACTAAGCGGTTGTGCCAAAGGCAAGTCCGTCTGTGCCCATCTGTGCCTGGACTGCGCCCAGCACCAGGACCCCTGGATCTGCAGCCTGACACCGGTATTTCTCCGATGAGATCAAAAACCTCAGGCTGAAGACCTGGGACACCAACTGCAGCATTGTGTTGCCTCGATCCACAAAAGGCCCCATCTCCTGCCACAACTGCTGCTTCTCCTGCGAAGTGGGATCCACTGCAACCTCCGCCCAGCAGACTCCCGGACCTGAACCGCAACTTCACTGCACACTACCCAATGTCCGATCCCTCTGCAAGCATGCCATGTAAATCTGGGACACCATAACCACTCTCGCCCCCAACATATTGTTCATCACGGATCACTCCTGCATCTGCACCAGAGTCCGCCACCGCAACTCCTTCCAGATTCAAGATGATCCACCGTGAGCGCCCAACAGACACGGCGGAGGCCTCACCATCATCCACAAGGACTCCCTCAGCTGCACCACCTCGGATGATGACACAACACCAATCACAGAACACTTCAACTTCCAGATCAAACCTGATACCAAAATCACCATCAGAGGAACCTACGCCTACACACCTCCGGGCCCCCGCCACAACTTCTGCAACTCCATGGTGGATTTCATTGCCCCCCTGGCAATTGACTCCAACCTCTACATCCTCCTAGGAGACCTGAACTTCCATCTAGAAGACCCGGATGACGCCAACTCCACCTCGCTCCTTGAAAACATGAGCATCTTCGGCCTCTCCCAGCTAGTCACAACCCCACGCACAGCGCAGTACACACACTGGAACCCATTTTCTCCACCAGTGACAAAACCAAATTCTGCCGCACCACAAGGTGATCTGGATGGGCAACAACATTGCCCACTTCACCATTGACGGACAGCCTTAGGACCCGAAGAGGCATCCCCACCCTGCCCTGCTGCAACTGGTGCAAGGTAACTGAAACCCCCTGGTTCACCGAAGTCAGACCCATCTCCACTGACACCCTCGAACTCCACGTGCAAAACTTCTCCAACTTGATCTGCTTAGCTGCCGACTCCGTCTCCTCCATCAAGAGCACCACCAGCAGTAAATCCACCAAACAAACCAAATGGTTCACTCCATGACTTCTGACCCTCAAACATCATAGCAGAAAACTAGAGAGACACTGGCGCTCCAACAAGACCCACACCAACCTCGACTCCTACAGGTCCGCCCTCAACAGCTATCACCACCGACTCAGGGAGACCAAGAGAGAGGCACTCACCACTCACATCGAGGCAAACAACAACCACGCCAAAGAACTCTTCAACATCATCAAATAATTCTCCTGCCCCTCTGCCACAAATAACACGATTTACCCCTCCCAAACCCTCTGCAACTCGTTGCCAGGCTACTTTCACCACAAGATTGCCGGCATCTAAAGCACCTTCGAGCCCCATGCCTAGGATATCGACCACCCCGCACTTAAACTCATGCCTCCCTCCCCCACTGGCTCACCGACTGGGAGTACCTCTCTACCGAAGGCACCATCTCAATCATGACCTCCATCCACTCCGGATCCCATGTGGACCCCTGCCTTCACCGCTGCTACAACCTAGGAAGAAAAGTAATCCGAGTCTTCCTCACTGAAATCCTCAACATCTCCATCTCCACTGCCACCGTCCCTGAGTCCTTTAAGCACGCTGAGGTCAAGCCCCTCCTGAAGAAACCCTCAGCCAACCACAATAATCTCAAAAACTAATGCCCCCTCCGCTCCTCCCATTCCCTGCTAAAGTCCTAGAAACGGCCATCAACTGCCAGCTCACGGACCACCTCGAGGACAACTACCTGCTCGACCCATCCCAATCTGGTTTCCAGCCGAATCACAGCATTGAGACCGCCCTGATAACAGAAACCATCGACATCAGACGCCTCCTCGACCTAGGGGAACCAGCTGCCCGCATCCTCCTCGATTTATCGGCAGCCTTCAACACCATCTCCTACCACACGCTCATCACCAGACTCCAGTGCATTGGCATCCAAGACAACGCACTCTACTGGATTTCCTTCTTCCTCTCTGGTCTAACATAGAGGATCCATCTACCACCCTTTGTCTGGCACAAAAAACATAATTTTTAGCATTCCCCAGGGCTCCTGCCTCAGCCCCACCCTCTTCAACACCTACATGACACATCTAGTAGACATCCTGCACCCATGCACGCAACATCGACTCGACGACACCCAGCTCATTCTCTCCCTCACAGACGATGCCATCAGCACACAAACCAACTTCCAAAACACCATGACCGACATCGCTGACTGGATGAGGACCAACTGCCTCCAGCTCAACTTGAACAAAACTGAGATCCTCATCTTCAAGAACAAGTCCCTCCCGGAATGACACGTGTTGGCCTTCCATCCTTGCCCCTTCTCCCACCCCCAGAAGCGGCACACTCAACTTTGGGATTATCTTATCTTGGACAACCAACTGACCATGAAGAAACAGATGAACAATGTTTCCACTGCCTGCTTCCACATCCTCCGCATGCTCCACAAGATCTTCTAATGGATCTCCATCTCTACCAGAAAGACAGTCACCCGGTCCTTTAGCTCCAGTCGACTATGGCAAAGTGCTCCACGCCAGAACCATGAAACATTTCATGAACTCATGAACTGCCTATAGACCATCCATAACACGGCAGCAAGGCTCATCCTGGACCTCCACAGAAGAACCAGCATCACTCCCCACCTAAGGGCTCTCCACTGGCTCCCCATCCAGCAAAGATGTCTCTTCAAGCTCCTCAACCACGCCTACAAAGCCCTCCACAACTCTGGACCCACCTACATCAATGCTCTCCTCACCTTCCACCGACCAAGCAGAGAACTCCGCTCAGCCACCCTTGTCCAGGCCCAAGTCCCCTGCATCCATTGCAACTGCTTCGGAGAGCACTCATTCTCCCACCTCAACGCCAAGTCTTGGAACAAACTCCCCTAACGCCTGCACACCTCCCCTTCTCTGAATGACTTCAGAAAGCAGCTCAAGACCTGGCTCTCTGGACGCCATCGCCATCCGGGCGAGGCACGCATAATCCCACCAGTGCTTGGAAACCCCCTGGGGTGACAAGCCATGCTCTACAAGACCCCTTGATTGTTTAATTGATTGATTGACACAATCCTGACCCATTCCTCCAAACTGGGAGGCTTTACTATTTAAACAAAAAGTCCAGGAATAGTGTCGCTCAGCCAATCCTTGGGGACAGATAACATATAGTACTCCCAACTGATCAACACTCCTACCCATGACGCTCAGCCACCCTTGTCCAGGCCCAACTCCCCTGCATCCATTGCAACTGCTTCGGAGAGCACTCATTCTCCAACCTCAACGCCAAGTCTTGGAACAAACTCCCCTAACGCCTGCACACCTCCCCTTCTCTGAATGACTTCAGAAGGCAGCTCAAGACCTGGCTCTCTGGCCGCCATCGCCATCCGGGTGAGGCACGCATAATCCCACCAGTGCTTGGAAACCTCCTGGGGTGACAAGCCATGCTCTACAAGACCACTTGATTGTTTAATTGATTGATTGACACAATCCTGACCCATTCCTCCAAACTGGGAGGCTTTACTATTTAAACAAAAAGTCCAGGAATAGTGTCGCTCAGCCAATCCTTGGGGACAGATAACATATAGTACTCCCAACTGATCAACACTCCTACCCATGACGCAGGTCACAGCCTCAGCTTACTGTTTTTACATGTCCAAAGATGAAGGCTTAGGTCAGATAATGAATGCCCTAACTCCTTTTACTGCGGACAGTGAATTTTCACTAAAGATGGACATCAAACAGAACCTTGACAATATTCAGGCAGAGAACATCCTCCACAGAGGACATCCTTCTTATGGGTAACTTCCGCTTCTCTGATGATCCATCAATCATCCTAGATCATAAATACCCCCGTAGGCCCGTTAAGAAAAATAATGCTAAATCAGCCAAACACAATATAACAAATGGTTCCTCAACTTCTGAAACATAAACACAGTGCTTTGAAAGAAGTTGTGCTTCCATAAAGAAAGGAATTACCTTTGTGTACACAGTAGTGGATACAAATTCCTCGATTTTAGAGCCAAAATTTACTTCCTTAAGTATCTAATTTTTGAAGCCTATAATTTGCTTAGAGAACTCTTTCTGATCAGTCAAGAAATTAATAGTGTTCCTCAGTCACATCAAAAATGCCACTATGTCAAAAACTAAGTCATGACATTATATCATTCAGAAGTGCAGTTGATTTGCTTTGCAAATTCCAACACTATGTTGCCCAAGACACCCAGCTGACAAGTTCTCACAGGTTTCAGACACCATATCATAAAAATCTTTATTTACTAAAGTTTCTGAAATCTTACCTTGATCCTGCAGTGCTAAAATAATAATTTGTCAATTTTCTATCTAAATGTATGGAAGCATCCCTGATATCTGGTGCTCCAAGGGTGCCATCAACTGACAGACCCATCTCAAACCTTTTTTGTATCAGCGATGAATTCTCAACTCTCTGCTTTCCATTAATTTAATTACCTCCTAAGTGATTTCCATTTTGGTTAGAGACCTCAAAGGGTCAGTAAATCTATCACAATGGACATTAGAGAAGAACATCTGTTTATTAGGAATCAGGAGCAAATTGGCTGTCTAATTATTCATGATCTGTCATTAACCTTCAACATGGTTATACAATTTTATACTCATCTCCCTTTGGTCTTTCTTCCATATAAAGGCGATGTGCTCCATCTTTCCTCCCAAATCAAACTCAACTACTAAATCTAGCTCCCTTTCTCCCCAAACATTCCAAAATAACAAATTAGGTTAGTTGAGGTTCCTCGCTCTCATTGGTCCTCTTTTATACATATCTAGAACCTCTCTCAATTATTATTAACATTCAAAGCATTGTATATCACATGTATGCCGGTGACACCCAGATTCATATCGGGATTGGAAATGGATGGGCATACTGCTGCCCCCTCAATGGCTACATTTCCCATCTAAAACAATGATTGACACATTAACGGATTGCCTGTATTTTGGCAATAATGATGTTGTGCTGTAGGCTCCATGAGCGATATGCTTTTGTGGCACTGGTGGCACTCTAGACCTCGCCTTTTATTCACCCAAGACACATTCTAGAATGTAGGATTGTCTGCAGGGTGGACTGTGTATGGATTCAAATGGAGTCATTTGCTGGATGGGGTCCCTGCTGACGCTGTACTCAATAAACCTGGAAATACAACAACCTCGTTGGTCTGTACATTTTCCTGGACTTCACATCTGACGACAAGCTGCAGGATGGACAACTGCCATCTCATCTTGGATTTTTTAAATTATTTTAAAAGCTTAATCTAATCACCTTGCGAAGAACTCAACACTGACTTTAACTGGCTGATCCCTTAAAAAACCCATGAGCTTCTGAACATAATAGTGTTAGAGAACCTTCTTAGATCTACTTATAAGTTTTTCAACATTTTATTTGAATGCCTTGAGAGATGTCAATTGCAGTGCGTGCTTGCAGTGTGGATTACCTTGTGGGCCTTACAGTCGGTGATGGAGCGCGCCAATAGGCTTTATTTATCTTACCTCGTGGGCACTGCAGTTGATGGTGAAGTGTGCCTACAAGTCTTGTGAATCTCTCATGGACACTGCGGTCAGTGGCCTTATTAGTCGCTTCTCATCAATTGGCAACTGAGCAACAATGTACAGTTAATACTTGAACATCAACGCGTCAATCCAGAACTGCATATCTTCTGGCAACTTAACGACACTCGCAACACAATTGGTTATGAGTCAAGGTGTTGACATGGCACTGTGACGCGTGCATTATTTCAGACATCTCTCTACAAGAAAGTTCACAGTGCCTTGCTTTAACTGTGTGTCAGCATGCAGTGTAAGTGTGTTACGGGAACCTGATCAAAGCATGTCAGCAGTAATACGTACACTGAGACTCAGCTCACAAATTTAAAGTAGCTCTGGTGACACGCTCACCAGTAAAATTAAAGTGTGTCAACTGTGATACACTCATTTTTATTACTGACTTCAAGTTTGGCAGCATTACTTGTGCCTACGGTGACACACTCACCACTTGTTTGAAAGTGTCTCAGCATTTGTAAGCTGTTCAAAGAGCATCAGCGGGGATACGCTCGCAAAGACTCAGCTGCCAGCTTAAAAGTGGTTGCGGTGACACACTCATCAGTACGTTAAGAGTGTGTCAACGGTGGTACACTCACCTTTATTACTGACTTCAAGTTTGACAGTGTCACTTGTGCTTATGGTGACACACTCACCACTTCTTTGATAGTGTCTCAGTGTTTGTAAGCTTTGACATTAGGAAACTTCGTTATTCAAAGTTAAAACACTATAATATGTACACTTGTTCTTCACAAGTCTATTTTGCGTGTATTAATCAAATTCTATTTAATTGCTGACAAACTGTTTTAGCAAGGCAGACTTAGTAATGATTTTATTCCTGGTTACTGGGTGAGGTTGGTTTTAGTACAACATTTTGAAGTTGTTACTTTGTCGTTTTTAAGTGTCACCTACTGTATTAGGAGTTTTAAAAAAATGCAGAATGTTACTGCACCTCCATTTTTCTTGACATCTCCTGGAGAACCATCCATACTGTGGCAACAGTGGAAGAAAGTGTTCAACCACTATGCTTGTGTATGTGGGACTTCTCTCAGTGCAGAGAAGAAAATATCAATTTTAATACATCGTCTTGGATTAGAAGGACTGGACTTTTTGAACATCTTCCTGAACTTTCAGATCAGGATGCTGCCAATCTGAATGAGTATGAGATATGTCTCAGAATATTGGAATTGCATTACCTTCCCAAGTTGAGTACAGTTCTTGAAAGGTATCATTTTGGGAGGAGAATGCAGTGTCCGGGTGAGACAGTAGAACAGTACATCACTCAGTTACGCAAACTGGCCTCTACTTGCGATTTTGGTGTGTCTCTGGAGGAACGATTGAGAAGCCAACTGATGCTTGGGTGTGCATCAGATAAAGCATGGGAAAGTATCTTCTCTTTAGGAGGTTGTCACCATCGCAAAGACACATGAGCATTCACAGGCATGTGTGGATGTGTTATGCAAAGATGTCGTAGGAGACAGGAATGAGAAAGCTGAAGGAAGCACTGTGAAAAGGCCTTTAAAAGTAATGTACCTACAGGAGTCAAGCCCACTTCAAAATAATTTCAAAAGAAATGTCTTCGGTGTGGTACCGGACATATCCCTAATAATAAGCACTTTCTAGGTTTAGAAGTCACGTGTAAGACCTGTGGACGCAAAGGACACTTTTCCAAGTGCTGCAGATCTGGAAAAGATTCAAAGAAAGTGGGAGGAGTTGAATTAGAAGAAGGGAGTGAAGGAGGTGTGGAAGAAATTAACATCTTTCATCTTCTTGTGATTGTCCGTTTGAGGTTGTCAAAGTTAATGATGACCCAGTGAAAATGCTATTTGACGCAGGGGCAAAAATAACACTCATTCCTAAAGTATTTTATGAATAAAGTCTACACCAGAAAGTAAAACTTCTTAAGCCGGATATCAAGCCGAAATGTAATGGTGGTGAACCCATTGCTTTATTGGGTTATTTTGGGGGGACAATTGAATTTGGAAACAGGATCATACCAGGAAAAGTATATATTTCTATTAAAGATAATTCACTTATTAGTTGGGTTCATCAACGGGATTTTCATGTCTATTCAATTCCAAATGAAAATTCATCTGTGTGTGTTAGGGATATACCTGTGGTCATCCCTGTATCAAAAGGAAATGATAAATAAATATCCTGGAATCTTTGTTAACAAGTTAGGTTGTTTAAGAAATGATTATCATATGATAAAGGTGAGATTGAGGGGGTCATTCTGACCCCGGCGGGCGGCGGGCGGCGGTCGCCGCCCGCCTGGCGGGAACCGCCATTTGACCGCTCCACGGTCAAAAGACCGCTGGTGGCATCCCGACCTTCCCGCTGGGCCGGCGGGCGCTAACAATGTTAGCACCCGCCGGCCCAGCGGGAAGGGGGCCTGCAACACTGAAGCCGGCTCCGAATGGAGCCGGTGGTGTTGCAGGTGTGCGACGGGTGCAGTTGCACCCGTCGCGCTTTTCACTGTCTGCTAGGCAGACAGTGAAAAGCAGGCTGGGGCCCCCAGGGGCCCCAGGACACCCGTTCCCGCCAGCCTCTTCCTGGCGGTGTTCGCCCAGCAGGGGGAAATCCGGCGGGAAACCGCCGGACCCGGTTTTCTGACCGCAGCTTTACCGCCGCGGTCAGAATGGGCAGGGAAGCACCGCCAGCCTGTTGGTGGTGCTTCCGTCATTCGCGGCCCTGGCGGTCTTTGACCGCCAGGGTCGGAATGACCCACTGAGTGTTTCGCCGAAAGTAGCTAAAGTCAGGAGTGTACCACTACTGGTGAAAGAAAGTATGTCTGAGTTGGACAAAGATTCACAGTGGTATCATCGAGGAGGTGGAGGCTACCGATTGGTTGTCTCCAGTAGTAATGGCCTGTAAATCCAACGGTGAGGCCAGACTCTGTGTAGACTTGATGGAACTTAACAAAGTTGTGGTAGTGGATCACTATCCTATTCCAAATATATGTGAAAAGTTGAGTTTCCTTAATGGTGTGAAACACTTCTCCTCCCTGAATCTAACCTCCGCCTACCATCAGATAAAATTGCATCCTCATTCTCAAGAACTAAGAGTTTTTGTCATACCCTTTGGTACCTTCAAATTCTTGAGAATGCCCTTTGGTTTAATCTCAGCTGCCTCTGTTTTTCAGAGAGCAATTGTAGGAAGCATTTGTTGTTCACACACAGGCAACAAAGGAAGCACACACTCAAAGACTAAGTCCAGGCCAATGGTTTGATATAGGAAAAATATATTTTGTTACTTTATTACTAAAACCACAAGATTCAGTAGCTGGTAAGTACATTTACAAGTTAGTATCCAACATATGTATCAATACCACTTTGTTTCGAATTGGCAAGTTATATGGTTTTCAAATAAATAGCAATAATCTGTTTCAAAAGTCGACAGTGCAATTTTCAAAGCCAGTTCTGGGGGGAAGAAAAGTTAGCAAAGTTTTGAAGTAAGTGCAAGACTTAGGGGGTCATTACAACATTGGCGGTAAATGCCGCTTACCGCCGTGCAGAAGACCGCCAACACACCGCCGCGGCATTCCGCCACAGCTATTACGATCCACAGCTCAGAATCCGCCAAAATTTAGACACCCACCCAAGTCCGCCACACCAAAGGTCAGTGATAAACTGGCGATAACAAAACCTCCACCGTCACGGCAACAGGAATATGCCCACACTATCACGACCCACGAATCCACGCAGCGGTTTTTCAACCGTGATATTCCATTGGCGGTACACACCGCCGCACTCAAAATACACACACTCTTACAAAACACATTCACATTGGACAAATCGAAATACACACACCTGATACACATACACACACTACTCTCTCACACCCAATACAATATAAATATGAAACACACACCCACATCACCCACAAACCCTTACAACCACAATTGCGACTGAAGGCCAGAGAGAGACACCACCATCTACAAACTAGCATCCACAGGCACTCAACACCATCACTCACACAACAAGGGGCCCCTGACACTAGCCTGGACGATGAACTGCCCACCACCTCACCGGGCGCTAGTGGACAGGAGGCACCGCCACAGCACCACGACCCCAGCACCCCACCCACTGCAAATGGAGAAGCACCCCGCAAACGGTCCCTGAGATCCAGGACAAAGACCGAGAACAATGCCAAGACCCCCGCCAAAACATGAGACCACCCTGATTGTCATCCTTCTGTCCCACTTTGTTACCCTGTCCATCCATCAACTGCCCCAGCTCCACTTCCTATGCCCCTTTGGACAATGCACCTGTAAGACTAATAGAATGGACTCTGCCATGAACATTCCTCCATTATCACCCCTGACCATTTTACAACACCCTCCAATATTTAGCACTTAAATAAACGCCCTTAAAGCACAAAACAAACTGGAGTCAGTCTGTTCTTTCAAAAATGTGTATTTGCAATAACTGTGGAAAACTGCTATATCCTTTGTATTGTCAACATACCTATGTCACACAGCTCTAGTCCATGTGGAAACAAAGCAGATGTCACACAGTGGGACCCACATCTGTGAAATTGAAAGGGAACATGACAACTCAGGGTCTACACACTGGATGAAAGTGACAGATAGATGAGAGGTAGAACAAGGGTATCAGATGTAGCAGGCAGTGATGTCTTCTTACCTGTGTCTCACTGGAAGTATTGATGAATTACCGTGTTCCTGTTGTCGATATCCTCTTCTGCTTCCTCGTCTTCGCTGTCCACAGGCTCCACAGCTGCCACAACACCGCCATCTGGACCATCCTCCTGCAGAAAAGGCACCTGTCATCGCAAAGCCAAGTTGTGAAGCATACAGCAGGCCACGATGATCTGGCACACCTTCTTTGGTGAGTAGAATAGGGAACCACCTGTCATATGGAGGCACCGGTACCTGGCCTTCAGGAGGCCGAAGGTCCTCTCTATAACCCTCCTAGTTCACCCATGGGCCTCATTGTAGCGTTCCTCTGCCCTTGTCCTGGGATTCCTCACTGGGGTCAGTAGCCATGACAGGTTGGGGTAACCAGAGTCACCTGCAAATGTCGAGGGACAACTGTTAGACACACACTAACTCTTAGGGACATCCCCAGACCCAGACACCTAGTCACACTGTATAGGGTCCATGTCCTCATCTAATAGCCACACACGGTGCCTCTGGAGTTGCCCCATCACATAAGGGATGCTGCTATTCCTCAGAATGTAAGCGTCATGCACTGAGCCAGGAAACTTGGCATTCACATGGGAGATGTACTGGTCTGCCAAACACACCATCTGCACATTCATCGAATGGTAACTCTTCCGGTTTCTGTACACCTGTTCACTTCTACGGGGGGGACCAAGGCCACATGTGTCCCATCAATGGCACCTATGATGTTGGGGATATGTCCCAGGGCATAGAAGTCACCTTTCACTGTAGGCTAATCCTCCACCTGAGGGAAAACGATGTAGCTGCCATGTGTTTCAGCAGGGCAGACAACACTCTGGACAACACGTTTGAGAACATAGGCTGGGACATCCCTGATGCAATGGCCACTGTAGTTTGAAAAGGCCCACTTGCCAGGAAATGGAGTACTGACAGCACCTGCACTAGAGGGGGGATTCCTGTGGGATGGCAGATAGCTGACATCAGGTCTGGCTCCAACTGGGCACACAGTTCCTATATTGTGGCACGGTCCAGACTGTAGGTGACAATTACATGTCGCTCCTCCGTTGTCGACAGGTCCACCTGCGGTCTGTACACCGAAGGATGCCGGCATCTCCTCAACTGCCCCAGCGGATGTGCTCTATGGAGGAGAACAGCGAGCAGAGAGTCAGCCAACACTGAGGTACGAAAACACAATTTTATGCCACTATTTTTTTAATCCGCTATTTGCCTGTATTAGTGTGTATGCAAGGCCTAGATATGTGTGACGCATTCAAACTTAATGCCATGTAGCCCCCTGAAATGGCGGCTGCCTCACCTGTAATGTGGGACAAGGGGATATGAGGTAACTGCGCTGGCGTTGTACACCATTGCGGTTGGCAGTCGAAGACCGCAGCGCAATCCTGCATTGGTTAACATTTGACCCTATGGGTCCCAGGAGCCAATGACGATGTACGCCGGCGGTGACTGTACACACCGCCGCGGACGTCACTGCCATTTTCTCTCTGTTCACTCACTTGATACCTGATCTTCGACAGGAGAGGACCTACACTGCAAGTGCTGCTGTGACCTCAGTCTGGAAGAGACAGTGGCTCATGTGTCTGGGGAAAGGGCCCCTGCCTTCAGCACGGAGGAGTTGGAGAAATTAGTGGAGGGGGTCCTCCCCAGTACACGCTACTCTACGGTCCTCCAGACAAACAGGTAAGTACACTGTGAGCATGCCAAATGGGCAATGCCTTTGTGGAGTGGTGTGGATGGAAGATGGGGGGGAGAATGAGGCGTGCATGAAAGGACGGTGAGTGCATGTGCGTCATGGCAAGGGTAGGGATGCGGGCCAATGACTGTGCAGACGGTTATATCTTCTCCTTTACCCCTGTACTATTCCTGTAAGTCAGCACCCACCAGAAGAAGGATTTGTGGCGTGCCATCGCCAAGGAAGTCTGGACCCTGGGGGTCCACCACATACGGAGCACCCACTGCTGGAAAAGATGGGAGGACATTCGCCGCTGGAGCAAGAAGACGGCGGAGGCCCAGCTGGGGATGACCTCCCAACGTGGGAGGGGTGCCCGTCGCACCATGACCCCCCTGATGTTCCAGATCCTGGTGGTGGCGTATCCGGAGTTGGATGGGCGCTTGAGGGCATCACAGCAGCCACAAGGGGATGAGTACACTCTCATTCAGCGGATTCTGCGTGCATTGGAGGTGTCTGGGTGGGGGAGGTGGGCTGTGAGTTCCCCTAGGCCAGGGCTAGTTTAGTAGGCAAGGTCCCTTCGTAAGGCAGGTACCCCACCCCCCCTGTGTTCAGAGCCAACTACACCTAGTCAGGCTCCTGTGACTTCCATGTGTGCAGCAATCTTGAATAGGCCTTGTATCCCATGTCCCTGGGATTAATTAGGGAACTCAAAGTGCATGGCGTAGTGCAGGGGGCTTCTGTGTCTGTAGTGTCTGCCAACGGTAGCGATATTGCATGCACTCAACATGTCTTTCTTCTGTCTCCTCCCCCCTTTTTGTGGTCTCCCTGTTCTTGTGTGCATTAGTATCATCAGGCGGAGGAGCAGTGGCACCGGAGCAGGAGGGAGCTACATCCCACATGGCCCTGGAGGGCGAGATTTCGGACTCGGAATTCACCAGTGGGACGGAGGGCGAGGGGAGCTCCACGGCGGGGACAGGAGCTGAGACCAGCGACACAGACTCCTCCTCTGATGGGAGCTCCCTTGCAGTGGCAGGCCCCTCTGTGCCCATCGCATCTACAGGTACAGCCTCCACCCCCCTACCAGCACCGCCCTCCCAGCAACCCCTCAGCATGTGCCCTGTGGCCACTCACCCAGGAGGGTGAGCATCTCCTTCACCCCAGGCACCTCAGCCCCTGTCAGCCCTGCTGCCCCAGTGAGGAGGCCATTGACCTGCTCAGGTCCCTCACTGTTGGGCAGTCTACCATTTTGAATGCCATCCAGGGTATACAGAGGCAGATGCAACAGACCAATGCATACCTGGAGGGCATTCATTCTGGTCAGGCAGCCCAACAGCGAGCTTTTCAGACTCTGGCCTCAGCAGTGATGCCAGCCACTGTCCCTGTGTCCAGCCTCCCCCTCCAACTTCCTCCACCCAGACCCAAACACCTGTACCTCATCCTATCCCAAGCACACCATCAGACCAGCATGCACTCACCTCAACACACAAGGGAAGCTCTGGCAAACATAAGCACCACACATCCCACAGGCACTCACACAAGCATCATACCCATGCAGACATACCAACATCCACTGCCTCCACTGTGTCCCCCTCCTCCTTGTCTCCCTCCTACCTCCCTGTCTCGTCTCCACTCACACCTGCATGCACTAAATCTTCAGCCACTACGTCCATCACCAGCACACCCATCACCACAACCCGCTCATTTGCACTCACCACCCCCACTACCATTCACACATCCCCTGTGTCCTCTCTCAGTGTGTCTGTGAGCCCACCTCCCAAGGTACACAAACGCAGCCACACACCCACCCAACAGCCATCCACCTCACGACAGCCTCCAGCCCATGCACCTTCACCCAAAGTCAGCAAACGTACACCTCCTACAACCACTACCTCTTCCTCCACTCCCAAACCCCCTCCATCTATCCATCCCAGTGTGTCCCAAAAACTTTTCTTGTCCAACCTTGACCTCTTCCCCTCACCTTCCCCACCCCTTCAGTCCCCCAGGGCCTGCCTTTCCAGGTCCCAACCCAGCACCTCAGCCACAACATCAGCTGGAACAGTGGTGCCAGCAGTAACGGCTTCTGGAGTACGCCAAGCAGTAGGGAAGCCCAGTGTGCCAAGAATCCAGACCACGGACAGTCCCCCACCTCAGAGGCATAAAAAGTTGGCCACTGCCCGGCGGGAGAAAGGCAAAACATCTACTACCAAAGGCTCTCCCAGGAGTGCAGTTGGGAGTGGGAAGATAGCTGCACCACCATCCAAGGTGGGGACGGGGCACAGAGAGACAGGCAAGTCGCCGAAAACCTGCACGGCGGACAAGACCGCCACAAGCACCGCTGCCACGGACACCGCCGCCACCAGCACCGCTGCAAAGGACACCACCGCAACAAGCACCACTTCACAGGACACTGCCGCCACAAGCACCGCTTCACAGTACACCGCCGCCATAAGCACCGCTTCACAGGACACCGCTGCCAAGGACACCGCCGCAAAAAGCACCGCTTCACAGGACACCGCTGCCACCAGTGCCGCTGCCAAGGACACCGCCACCACAAGCACCGCTTCACAGGACACCGCCGCCACCAGCACCGCTGACAAGGACACCGCTGCCACAAGCACCGCTGCCGAGGACACCGCCGCCACCTGCACCGCTTCACAGGACACCGCCACCACCAGCACCGCTGCCAAGGACACCGCCGCCACAAGCACCGCTTCACAGGACACCGCCGCCACAAGCACCACTGCCAAGGACACCGACGCCACCAGCACCACAGGCCAATGAGTGCCGAAAGCGCCGACGCTACTGAGGCCGCCACGAGCAGGATGAAGCACTCTGGGCACAAAGCCCCCTCCAGAACCAGTGGAGTATCAAATCCACTACATCAGTCCTTGGCAGGATGAAGCACTCTGGGCACAAAGCCCCCTCCAGAACCAGTGGAGATTTACATCCGCTACCTCAGTCCTTGGCAGGATGAAGCACTCTGGGCACGAAGCCCCTCCAGAACCAGTGGAGATTGTCATCCACTACCTCAGTCCTTTACAGGATGAAGCACTCTGGGCACAAAGCCCCCTCCAGAACCAGTGGAAACTGTTATCCACTTGAGAGACTGTGGATTTGCACTCCCCCGGATAAAGCAGTGGGCAAACCACCCACTTGAGAGACTTGTGAGACTGTGGCTTTGCACTCCCCAGGATAAAGCAGTGGGCAAACCACCCACTTGAGAGACTTGTGAGACTATGGCTTTGCACTCCCCAGGATAAAGCAGTGGGCAAACCACCCACTTGAGAGACTTGTGAGACTGTGGCTTTGCACTCCCCAGGATAAAGCAGTGGGCAAACCACCCACTTGAGAGACTTGTGAAACTGTGGCTTTGCACTCCCCAGGATAAAGCAGTGGACAAACCACCCACTGGAGATACTTGTGAGACTGTGGCTTTGCACTCCCCAGGATAAAGCAGGTGGCAAACCACCCACTTGAGAGACTTGTGAGACTGTGGCTTTGCACTCCCCAGAATAAAGCAGTGGGCAAACCACCCACTGGAGAGACTGTTGCTTTGCACTCCCCAGGATACAGCAGTGGGCATGGAGTCCCCTCGTGGATCTGGCGTTGTGCACTCATCCGGCTGAGGTGTCCCCTCTTCCCTTCCCCTTGAGGTGCCTGTTGTATTTCTATCTGATGCCCCTGCAGTGTTCTCTCCGTTTTGATCAGGTATCTTGTGTGGGCCTCGCCCATGCATTTTGGGCCCAGTGGTCCATGGACTTTAATGGTGCAATACCTTGGACTTGTATTCTTGGTGTATACAGTATATTTGTTTATAGTGTATATATATTTTTGAGTACTTGATTTTAATAGATTACAAACGTTCAAATAATTTCCTTTTGTCTTTGCATTCTTCCAGGGGGGGTGGGGGGTGTAACTGTAATGTATCATGATGTATTAGTGTGTTTTTTGTAGTGGGTGAGGGTGGGGGTGGGGGTGTTGCGTGTTGCGTGTATGTGTCCCTCTCTTTTCCCTCCCCCCTCCCCTGTGTCGTAGGTGCAGTACTCACTGTGGTCTTCGCCCGCCGGCGTTCGTGCTTCTGGTAGAGGAGCAGGAAGACAAAGGCAGGGAGAATCTGGAGTTCCCGTTCCATGGCGTCCTGGTTCCTCGTGGGGTGTGTAGAGGTGAGCGTTTTCCCTTCTAAAGGCCAGATGTAGGTAAGTTAGAAATTGCGACCTGCAATTTGCGAGTCATAGCGACTCGCAAATTGCAACTCGCAATACGAGATGCAGAAAGGTGTCTCAGACACCTTCTGCGACTCGCTATGGAGTCGCAAAGACCCACCTCATGAATATTTATGAGGTGGGTAGCAGTTTGCGACCCCATAGCGAGTCCAGGCACTCACAGGGATGGTGGCCTGCTGGAGACAGCAGACCACCATGTCTGTGACAGCTTTTAAATAAAGCAGTTTTTTTTTTTCTTTTTGCAGCCTGTTTTCCTTAAAGGAAAACGAGCTACAAAAAGAAAAAATACTGAAACCATTTAGTTTCGTTCTTTTCAGAGCAGGCAGTGGTCCATAGGACCACTGCCTGCTCTGAAAAATATTTTTTGTGGCATTCACAAAGGGGAAGGGGTCCCATGGGGACCCCTTCCCTTTTGCAAATGAGTTACCATCCACTTCAAGTGGATGGTAACTGCGAGTTGGTTTGCGACCGCTTTCGCGGTCACAAAGCAACTCAACATCGCGATGCGGTCACAAATAGGAAGGGAACACCCCTTCCTATTTGCGAGTTGGAATCACATTTTGCGAGTCGGTCCCGACTCGCAAAATGTGACTCTGCATCACGTAAGGCCTTTTGCGCCTCGCAAACTGCGTTTTTTGTTGTTTGCGAGGCGCAAAAGGCTTCATACATCTGGCCCCAAGTCCTGTTTCTGCCGTGTTTTTGTTTGCGGTGAATCCGCCCCAGAAAAGGTGGCGGATTGGACTGTTGTAATACTGTGGGTGGTACATTGTGTTCCGCCTGTCTGTTGGCGGTTACCGCCACGATGTTTGATTGTACCGCCGTGGCGGTCGGAGTGTTAAAGTGGCTGTCTATGTTGGCGGTTTCCGCCACGGTCGTGATTCAATTTTTTCTTCCGCCGACCTGTTGGCAGTTTTACCGCCGCTTTAACACCGTCCGCCAGGGTTGTAATGACCACCTCACAGTTTTAGGCTCCGGGGTTTAGGATGTCCACAGGTGGGGGTTCAAGTTAACCCCAAACACCCTCCATCAGCAACACGGGGCCGGCCAGGTGCAGAGGTCAAAGATGAGACAAATTTAACATGGGCTCCTATGGAGACCGGGGGCACTCGGATTCAGGCCTGCTTGCAGGTAAGTACCTGCATCTTTGGAGGGCCGACCTGGGGGGTTTAGGAGAGCACCAGAGAGGCCACAGGTCAGCACCAAACAAACACCGTCAGCGGTGCAGGGGTTGCCGGGTGCAGGGTGCAAACACAGCATCAGGCTCCCAATACTTCTCTATAGGGTGACCCCGGGGGTCATGTAGGTGCTGCAGCCTAAGTCCAGGGGGTCTGTTCCAGAAAACCACGGGCTGAACAAGGCGGAGGGCCACCTGATGGATGTTGCTGCACTGGAGATTGGATTCCCCAAGGCCAGGGGGCTACAAGTGCAGAGTACCTTTTGGTGATGAGTATGTTTGTCCGGTTCGGTCGTAGTCAGGCTTGTCCTCCGGATTCAAGTGGCAGGCGTTGTCGCGTTTCAACAGCAGGGGTCATCCCAGGGTGAGCACTTGGTCAGAATCACCTGGGGACCAGCTCCAGTTGGTTGGGCCCCCTGGACACTGGCCATGGGCGTCTGGTGCAAAGTGAACAGGACTCGTGGATCCTGGGTGGCTCTGGAGTCCTTGGATGGAGTTTCTTCTTGAACAGGGCTTCTGTCCACGGGATTTCTTGGTCCTCCGGAGTGCAGGCAGTCCTCTAAAAGGTCGCTGGTCCTCCAGGATGTGTTGCTTTCTTTTAGCAGGGCTTTAGAAGCTGGAGACAGGCTGGTGTGGCTGGGACCAAGTCAGTTTGTGCCTTCAGTCTTCTCTGCTGGGCTTCATTTTAGCAGTCCTTTTTCTTTATTCTCCCTTCTTGTGAAGTCACCAGGAATCTGATGAGCTATTTTCAGGGGAGCCCTTAAATCTTGGATTACAGGGGTCAGAGGGCAGTAGCCATTGGCTACTGTCTCTGAGGGTGACTACACCCTTCCGGTGTCCACAACCTTTGGGGAGGGTGACACAGTCCTAGCCATATTGGTGGAGGATTTTGCAAGGAGGAGGTCACCTGAGCTCTGGACACCTTAGGGTTGGTCCTAGCTGAGGTGGTTACTCCTCCTTGTTGTCCCTAATTTTCCCGCCAGACTTGCCACCAAAAGTGGGATTTTGTCCGGGCGTGGGCATCTTCACTAGCTGGAGTGCCCTGGGGCACTGTAACAAGGGGCCTGAGCCTTTGAGGCTCACCACCAGGTGATACAGTTCCTGCGGCGGGGAGGTGTAAAGCACCTCCACCCAGTGCAGGCTTTGTTTCTGGCCACAGAGAGCACAAAGGTTCTCACCCAGTGTGGTCAGAAATTCATCTGGAAGTGGCAGACTGGCACAGACCAGTCAGTCCCGCACAAGAAGTTTGGCTGAATTACAGGGAGCAGCTCTAAGATGCCCTCTGGGTGCATTTTTCAATAAATCCAACACTGGCATCAGTGTGGGTTTATTGTGCTGGTAAGTTTGATACCAAACTTCCCAGACATCAGTGAAGCCATTATGGAGCTGTGGAGTTCATAATGACCAAATCCCAGCCCATATACTTTATATGGCCACACTGTGCTTACAATGTCTAAGAATGGACTTAGACACTGTTGGGGCATATTGGTCAAGCAGCTATGCCCTCACCTGTGGTATAGTGCACACTGCCTTAGGAAGGTAAGGCCTGCTAGAGGGGTGACTTACCTTTGCCACAGGCAGTGGTTTGTAAGTATGGCACCCTGAGAGGGGTACCATATCGACTTTGTCTTTCTCTCCCCACCAGCACACACAAGCTGCAAAGCCAGTGTGCATGTGCTTTTTGAGGGATCCCCCAGAGTGCAATATTACATGCTGCAGCCCTTGGGGTCCTTCCCTGGCCACAGGACCCATGGTAACATGGGTACCTTTTACAAGAGACTTAACTGTTTGCCAGCGGTGTGCTAATTGTGGTATTAATGGTGCAGTTTTTGGGAAAGAACACTGGTGCTGGGGCCTGGTTAGAAGGATCCCAGCACACTCTCAATCAAGTCAACATCAATATCAGGCAAAAAGTGTAGGGGAGCAACCATGCCAAAAGGGGCACTTTCCTACAGCAATGTTCTTCAGGGAGTTGAAGGGGTCAAAGTATATCAGGATGATGTCCTGATATTTGGTGTCGATAGTGAAGAACATGTTGACAGGCTAGGAGAGCTCTGTCAGGACTGAGTGATGTTGTTCTAACTTTGAGAGCAGAAAAGTGCAGATTTGATGTCCAGGAGATTGAGTATTTAGGTCATGTTGTAACTCGATTTGGTATCAAACCTAGTAAATACCATTTGTAAACTTCATGTACCACAGAATAAGGAAAAACTGGTGAGGTTCTTAGGAATGACTGAATTCTATAATAAGTTTGTTCCTAATTTTGCTGAGAAAGCCTATCATATGAGAGAATTGGTAAAAAAGGGAAAGTATGTCTGTGGTATCAAAATTACAATGATGAATTTGAAATAGTGAAACAGTGTCTGAAAGCAGCACCTAACCTAGGAAACTTTGATCCAGCTGATGAGTCATGTATAATGAATGATACGAGCTCCAAGGGGTTAGGAGAAGTCCATATGCAAAAGAAGGAAGGTATAGAAAAGACCGTTTTATTTATCTCCAGAGCTTTGAAGGGATCTGAACTCAATTATTCAGTAGTGGAAAGTGCTTAGCAGACAGTGAAAAGCGTGACGGGTGCAACTGCACCCGTCGCACGCCCGCAACACCATTCGGAGCCGGCTTCTGTGTTGCAGGCCTCCTTCCCGCTGGGCCGGCGGGCGCTAACATTGTTAGCGCCCGCCGGCCCAGCGGGAAGGTTGGAATGCTGGCAGCGGTCTTTTGGCCACGTGGCGGCCGATTGGCGGTTCCCGCCTGGCGGGCGGCTACTGCCGCCCGCCAAAGTTGGAATGACCGCCAATGTAAAGTAGATGTTTTACCTCTGGATATATTTTGTTTGTTCATATTGTCTGTATTCCCTTTGTTTTAAATTTATCTTTTCTTTTCTTATTGGGTAAGGGAGGTGATGTGGTGTTCTCTATCTAAGACGTGATGTAAAAATCTAGACTGTAGGGTTGTCTCCAGGGAGGAATGTGTATGGATTCAAGTAGAGTCAGTTGCTGGGACTTGAAAGTGGAAATAGTCTCTGCTGATGCTGTACACAATAAACCTGGAAATACCACAACCTAGTTGGTCTGCGCATTTTCCTAGATTTCCTAACGGCTTGCATGGATTTTGGCAAAATTGATGTTGTGCTTTAGTTTCTGGTGAGCAATACGTTGTAGTATCAGGACAGACATCAGTCCATAAGACAAGATCCAAAATACAGCGAAGACGGAAATGGAATATAATAAGGATCTTTTATTTTTTTCATAACGGCTGGACCCACGACCAAGGCAATATCCAGTCGGAGAGTAGACTAGTGGCCAACTACCAGGAACGTTCTGCTCAACCACTTGATGTTTCATGGAACATGGTAACATCATGTAATGACATAAACTGTATACATGGTAACACTGGAATTACATAACAGTGAATGAGAGGATATACTACATACACTTTGGTGTCACTGGTGATACTTTAGATCTCTCCTTTCATTAATTTAAAACACATTGCCCCCAACCACTACCTGTAGCACTGCAAGAAACCCTGGAGACCGAGGCTCAGAGGCAAAGTGAACAGTGTGACCAATCTGTTTTCTTTCACCTCCATTATTTTTTGGGGATTCCGCCTCAACTATCTATCACCACATATCTCTTATCACCATGTTCAGTTTTTTTGGCTTAAAGAGTTTGCATCACTTCTTTGTGCTGCAGTAAATCCCAGCCCTAGTTTCTGTTCAAACAATAAGTTGATTTCAAAACTGCCTGCTTGGACCTTAAATGTTTACATAAGAATGCTCTAGAGTATCTTTTTTAAGTAGTTCTCCCTTTCCAGGAAAAAATACTCCTCTCAGCAGCAATTGCCATTGCTACAGACTAGATAAAAAGGTATTATGGAAAGGCCTCTACACTTTCAGTTCTACTGCAGTCGGAGGTCATTGCCTTTTTCATGTCAAATTGAGTTCAAGCAATTCTGCTAAAACCCGAAAATCCACCTCTTCCCTCAGTTTTCTGGGCTAGAATCTTCTTAATCCTGTAAACTATCTTAAATATTTTTCCTGCCCCCCACCCCCTTTCTCTGCCTTCTCTTTGCCACAGGCGACCTAATGCATGCTTTGGTTGCACTAATATATACCAGAGACCATAAATGGAATAGAATAAAATAAAGAAAGAACATATTCAATGGGCAGCACACATATCATCAAGGAACTCAAGAAATCCACCTACATTATTCCAACTCTGAACAGACTGCATTGATTCTCAACCCAGGCCAACATTATCTTCAAGATTTGTATTATCACCATTATGGAGAACATGACCAGACTAGAACTGCAAAAATAAAAAGGGTACATAGTAAGTATTTTCCATCTACATGATCAGATTGTGGAATTACATCCCAACACACATCAAATGTTCCCGACCACTCCTACAGATCAAGAAATTGCTTCAAAGAGCATTTGAGACACATCTCGTCTAGGTGTGTATAATCCAATGATAGTGCAGTAGTCTTGTTTTTGTATGCGGTATATGTACCATGCATTCCTCTGAGGTCACATGCAAAGTGATTGGTTTCTCAGCTGCTAGGTTTTAACTGTATACATGCCTTTATCATCATGCAAACATAATAGAAGATCAAAACCACTTATGATAAAGCTTGCCAGAAAAATGTCCCACTGCATCAATATGTATGGCTTTGCTATTTTGCTTAGATACCAGAAACTATCTGCTTCAATGCGCCAAACATAAAACATATAAGCAGGGCCTGCAATTATGGATTTGCCACATTTGCAACATAGTGCATAATCTGCAGATTTTAACAAAACAATAATTTTGCTTTTAGCTCAAAAGTTACTAAAAATGCAGCCAGATGTGTTGTTTTGCAGTGGAAGGTCCCTCACAAAGGCTGATCGGTCACCCTTCTGTTCCTTTGTACTGTATTTGGGTATCACACTGGCACTATTGAGGTGAATCCTTTGCTCTGACAGTAATAACAGGCGTAAAAATGACAAAATAGTGGAATAATAGTAATCACACAGTTCCAGTGGCCCTGCATATAAGCCATACAACACAATATAGGTTCATTTACTCTCTCCTCTGTCCAAGTGCAATTTGTGAATTGCCTATTATGAATTAGAATTAGACCGTAAAATACTTTTCTGGTGATGACATTAGAAAAGATTTGATGAATATAAAGGAGTAGACAGCAGAGGATGATGAGGTGACATATGTTCCATTAATTTAATTAGTCCACTACATGATGAAACTTGGCAGCAGATTCAATAAAGTTCAACCTCCATTTAGAAGTGCGAAACTGTTTCACCGCTGTTGCTTTGGGAATACTTCTTATCATCCCCAGGCAATGAAAGGTTAAAAAGAGCCCTGATATTCAGTAATGGACTGCAGGAGTGCTTCCTTTGTTTGAAATTATGTAAATAACTTGTTTTTCAGAACCCATGGATATGATTAAAGTAAGGAATCCAAAAAAAGGCAACTTTAAACTAATATAGAGAAAATAAATGTGTTACTGAAAGCAAAAGCACAATGCAAAACATTGAAAATAGGATAACAAACGTCTATGCTGGAAAATAAAAACGAAAGCACAGTTAAGACACTAATTAAAAAACTGAAAATATTGCGAAAATAGCCAGAAGGTTGCAATCGAGTTAGTGCAAATAAAACATCAATGTTCTATCTTAAAGTATGAGCACGTGCTTTGTTATCTCAACAAAGCTCTACTGAGGCATATCACATATAAAGGAAACGAATGGTAACACAAACAAATCTTCAGTGCAGACTTGTAAATGTGCCAAAGGAATGAGCAAATTCTGACGATAAAACAATTAATAAAAGGAAAGGGGAACTAATTTGGGTAGTTTTCTGTGATAATGAGCAGAATCAAACTTACACATCAAACATTGCACAAATGTGATTTCCCAACAACTAAGCACATTGAAAAACATCCAGTAACCCTCAAAGTAGAATACTCCGTGATAAGGCGATGTGGTTAATTTCTAGGTACACAAACAAGGATAGTGAGATAGCTTAGTGGGCAGGCAACCATCAAAAAGACTTAAGATTAAAGAGTCAAATCAACACCAAGTTCAGTAGTGCTTACTAATCCAGCACCTAGAGGCAGTTACTTTTTTGATGTTCTATATTAATAGCCATAGATGAAGACCTGGCGTTTCTAGCTTCGAATGCTTTTGTAAAGAAACTACCATCTCCTGCTCTCAAAAGATAGACAAAACACACCAAGGAATTATTCCGGTTCAAGCAACAGGGTGTCTCCTGCCCTAGAGGAATCCCAGAAATACCATGAGAACCTTTATATGAGCAGATTTAGGACATAACTCTCCCACACAGATGAATATTGGGAGGGAACAGCCATAGTTTTGATTGAGGCGGGATCTGATCATTTCTTCAGGGTCCAATAGATGTACAAGAAATGATGCAATTGATGAACTTGCTGGAGGTAAATGCTCTGGTTCAGGTGGCCTTAGGGCAGATTTCTACAAAGCCAATAAGACAATTCTTCCTCCCCATTTAGCTGATCTCTACCAAGAATCAGACTGTGGTTAATACATGCCACTCGTCCTATTAAACCTGGACAATAAAAACTTGGTTAAGGTTGTGTTAATCGCCTTAATCCGCTGATGAAAAGGTGGTCCCGTTTTGTACCAGACAGAGTCCCCCCTTAATAATCTCAGAACGTTATTTGCATTTGTGCACCAGATTTGGCAGGAGGTAAATGCCTTGTCCATTTTTTTATACTGAGGAGGTGTTTGACTTCCTGAAGTGGCCCTTCCTGTTAGCGGTGCTAGGCAAGTTGAGAATACATTGCCCTAGTAGTTTTAAAATAGCAGTAATACATAGCATCTGATGGGAGCAGGGCAAGAGCTTCATCCCACTGCACCTACTTGCATCATTTGACACAGTTGACAATATAATATCAGTGCACCGGTTGTCTGAGATGGATTTTGGAGACTCACACTGTCACTTATAATTCTTGACACTGAAAAAAAAAAACACACAAGAAAGCGTAATTCTGGCTTTAGATCACGCTGCTGCATGGAGACCGGTATCTCACACATCACAGAGGATGCTTCTCTGACTACAGATAAAGATGAACCTTGCCACCTGATGTTGCTGGACCCATCAGCTACCTCTGACAGTCCACCATCCAACCCTTGCGTTGGGGGAAATGATAATTAAACAAATGCCAGTGCCGTGAATGAAACCCAAAAGAGAGGATAGGCAACCAATTTGTTGGACAAAATCAAAATATTTATATGAATGGAAATACAGAACTAATGGAGGAAGAGTACCAAAAATAGGCACAAGTGAAGGCATGAGATGCTAGTCCAATACATTTAGACTTCCATATTGATGAGGCAATATCTAATTAGAACAAGCACTGGCAAAGCCAATAGGTTTCACTTTTGTGACCTATTGGCGTTGTCAATGGTTTTTAGCCACACTGCAGAGCTGCCTCGATGATGTCAAGTATGGCTAAAGTACAACAGAAAAAGATTTTATGCAGCAGCCTGATTTCTATATGGATGGGTCTGATCTGAGGTGGCTTGGTGGGCAAAAAATTCTGGACTGAGATGCGGCCCAGAGTAATTACCAATGACTGAGATTAATTCAAGCATTAATTCCATTATTTTTTTGTATTCTTCATTGCAATGCCCTACATGCGATGGGCATGTCCAAATAAGGCTCCTATGCACACTGTGCCACTAGAACCAAGCTATGCCCAGCTGAAGAGGCCCTATTAGGCAAAACCCAGTGTAGAATTGCCTGTGCTCTGGGTTTAGAAAGGACCTCACTTTGTAATTTGGGCTAAACTATTCACATGAGTGCAGGACCAAGGTTGATTTCCATATAGCTGGGTCAAGTCTGAGGTGGCAGGGTGGGCAGAAAAATGATGGACTGAAATGCAGCACTGAGTAATTATCAGTGGTTGAGATTATTTCAAGCATTAAATCTTTGTTTCTCTATTCTGAATTGTTTTTATTGGAATCATGAGCTTCTATCCTTGGAGATCGTTCTGCAACATCCCTGATCCTAAATGTTGGCCATCCCCCCCCAGTGGACCTCCCTGTTCTCTTGATGGTTAATTGTTAGGAGGGAATGCCAGACGTCACTGAAGGAATAGCTGTGATACTTTGCCAGACTACTGCTTTCTGCTTGGTCGCTTATGCTGCTACTGGCACTGTAAAAATGTGACCTACTTATGGAGTAACTTAATATTGCCGTCTTTACATCAGCCTATTGCTTGCTGATTTGCTGGTTGCCAAAGGCAGCTGCTATTATATTCTTGCTATTGTCTGTGTGCTTGCTGATATACAGGCTACTGCAACTATCCCTTACAATACTTTAACAGAAATATTGTGTTTGATGCACTTTTAAAAGTAACGAATTTCCTGTGTGTATATCATCACTGTACTCTTACATTTTTAGTTGTAAGAGAAGCCCTGCATCTCAACCTGTGGTTGTTTGTAGCATGTTGACACCTTTATGGTGTAAAGTGCTTAATTTCTGCTGGTAATTGCAGGTGGTGAGTGTCAAGAGTCATTTTTAGGAGACATGGAATTATCTTTTATCATCCGACTTTGATCCAGACGAAGCTACAGAAAGGAAGAACCAGGAGAAGAAAGGGGCAAAGAAAGATAGGCAAAAAGTGCTAAAGGAGAAGGCACAGATGGAAAATAACCTGCAAAACGTAGGTAATAAAAGTATTTAAGTATAGGGTGGTAGACGATGCATGAGGTGGATTCAAGACTCGGCAGCCATGGTATTTTTATACCACTGGCCAGCTGGAGAATCAAACGCTTCCCCACACAGTAGGGTTATTAGCCAGTACACAGGCCTGCTCTTGGGAGAGAAGGGGATGAGGACTGAATCTGCATGTTCTAATTATTTTTTGCTTCCACACTGCACCTGGCTTGGGAAGGCTTAGTCTCACAGAAGCAAAGGAGGATAGCCAGACCTCTGGTCCCATTCACAGCAGTGGCTGCCCTTTGAAGTTTTGGAGGGAAGAGACTGCATAGCTGTGGGAGCTAGGGCAGGGATTAGACTCTCAGGGAAGGTTTTTCAGTAGACCACTTAACAATGCCATCTTGGTAATTCCCAAAATGCTGTTCAAGAGGAATGGGGCATGTGTGGAATGATGTGTCACCCTAGGACTGGACAGAGGTGCCTACCTTCTAGAGCATTGCACCCCACCTAAAACCGTTGTAGAAGGAAGCGATATTTGAGAATGTCATGGTAAGTTATGTTTATTTGTGTAGTGCACAATTTACTTGGGAAGGTATAGTGGTGCTGAAGCAGGAGATGTTTGGGCAGAGATCAGGTCTAGTTGAAAAGCTGGGTGTTCAGTTTCTTGTGGCATTAAATAACCGAAGAGGAGGCTCTGATTTTCAGAGGCAGATGGTTCCAGGTTTTAGCTCTGAGGTAGGTGATGGCACAGCCACCAAATCTGGTTTAGTGTGTGCAGGGAGTGTTTGCGAGTAGGACTCTGACTGAGCAGAGGTGCCTTATAGGTTTGTGGAAGTTTATGCGGTTGTTGAGGTACAAGAGGCCAATGTTGTGGAAGGCTTTGTATGTGTGTGTGAGGAGTTTAAAGAGTGTATGTTTGTGGATTGGGAGCCAGTAAAGCCATTTGAGGTGTGGGGTGATGTGACTGCAGGGTAGGACGTTGAGGCTGAACCTGGCCATGGAGTTTGTTATGGTCTGGAACCTTCTGTTCAGTTGAGCATTTATTACAGCATTGCGTGCACTGCAGTAGTCCAGCCTGCTAGAAACAACGGCTTGTGTGACAGTTATGCGAGTGATTGTATGGAGCCATTTTCAGATCTTCTTGAGCATCTTGAGTATGTGGAAGCAGGAGATGGAGACTGCGTTCACTTGGCTAGTCATGGTGAATTTGTTGCCAATTACTATTCAGAGGCTCTTTGCATTGATTGCCAAGAGTGCTGTAAGTCAGAGTTTGGCAGGCTGCCATTTCAAGTCCTGGGCCCCTATTAGGGGTAGGGACCACTGTCCATGTTTGCACCACGGCGCACTTTAAAGCAGGTGTGCAGGGTGCAGCTGTTGAAAATGCACCCTATTTGTCACAATGTCCTGTCCTCAGGGCAGCTGTGAACTCACACTGCCTTCAGGGCAGTGCACTCAAGAGAAATACAGAGTAGCTGTTCAGAAGCTGCTTCATGTTTCTCTGTGCAGGCGGCAAACAGCCTGCACTCTACAGAGGGATTAGAAATCCCCCTGCAGGCAGATGCAGTGAGTCACTGCACCCGCCTGTAAGGGGATGTCTGTGTGGTCCATAGGAGCCCTCTTCATCCCTTTTGAGGGATGCCTTTAGAAGGCGCACTGAAAGTATGCCAACTTTTTGTAGTGCGCTTTCAGTGCGCCTTCTAAAGGCATGTTTGCTTCTGCCCCCATGTCGGTAATACCATGTGAGCACAGAGGCAATAAGATTTCCTCATTTGCATTGAGCCATGCCCCCATGGAAATTAGGGAAGGCCCTCTAATGATAGTAGTGGCGCTATATGTGTGAAAGCGATATCCGTATTACAGAAGGGGCCGCACAAGCATTTGCAGCCCCTTTTGTATTGCCAAAGTGCCCTAGGGGCACACAAAGCAGGCGCAAACACCTGTTTTATCCCCAGAGCCACTTGTGTAATACAGCCCCTAGAGTGAGGTAACTTTGCAGAAGATTACTACTTCTGTGTTGTCTGTACTGAGCTTGAGGCAGTTGCTTTTCATCTATCTGGTGATTATAGTCATGAAGGCAGAGAAATTGGTCCTGGTGTTTGGCGTCTTGACGGAGACAGGGAGTATGAGCTGGATGTCATCGGCATGGGATGTGATGTTGATTCTGTGATGATGCTGATGAGTGGGGTCATGTAGGGTTTGAAGAAAGTGGGTTGGGTGAGGATTCTTGTGGAATTCCGCAGATGAAGTTGACAGCGTCCGAGGTGAAGGGGGTTAGGCTGACTGACTGGGTGAAGCCTGCACCCAGAATAGTCTGGACTTGGGGGAAATGATGTCGGAGGAATGCCCAGTTGGAAGAAGGAAGAAACCTTGCCCCTGCCTTAAGGAGGAACTCAAGTATTTTGATTTTCGTTAGCACACAGGGAGTAGGATTTGTTTGTCTATGGCCAGTGGCGCTGGCTTCCCACACCCCCTGGGGGACATAGAGGGATAAACCTGCTAGGAGAGATCATGCATGGAGCCCCTCCCTATTAAAGAATTAATCTCCAGCAGTCCCCATATTCCCAGGGGATGATGTAGATGAAGTGAGTGCCAGGAACAGGTGTGGCACCTCCACCCTCATGGCCGTGTCCCATGGTGCCCTGAGAATGGCAAGGGCACTCCAACATCAAGGAACGCAGTAGCCCCCAAAGGAGCCCCCATATTCTTTTCAGCATATGGCATCATAAGTCTCCTATGTAGTTACATTACTGCCGCAAGGAGAAGTTTTCCAAGTTTTTAAGTGATTCAGGTGCTTTGACATCAGCTTAAAGACTATGTAGTATGTGGGAACCCTGGTGGTGGATTCAAAAGCTGTGCTGCAGCATTGATAAAAATTAAAGCTCACGCACACAGCAAACTGAAATGCTATATGGTCAATGTAAAAGTCAGCAGTAAATCATCTGTTTTAATGGAAGTCATGAAAGGATTTCGTTGACAAACCTAAAGTTAACACTCAAATATTATTTGCTTTAATGTAGATTACTGAAATAGTTTGAAATGATGTATTAACAACTGCAAAGTTAACAATGAGTCATCCCTCTTCTACCCCTTATTGAAGTCTAATTTGCACTCACTGCAGGAGGCAGGGATTTTTAATTCCCACCCTTTCCCTGATTCTTCCCAAGTTGATTCACCCTCAGTCGGACGACGAGGGCCCGCCCACCATTAGTGCATGTTTTGGGGAGCGGGATGGACAATGATGAAGCATGACACCAGGGGTTGTGTGAGGCAATCCCAAACACAAATGTCTGTTCTCATCCAACAGTGGCACACCAGAAATTAGAATCACACCCGTAATTCAGGAGTTTCCCCAAAAAGTGGGTGGCATAATCAAAATATGGATGTTTCTTAACCCTAAGGGAAGTTTGTTTTTCTGTGTTTGCGTTAAGAATGGGAGAGCACAAACTGTTGTCCTACATATCTCTCCCCTCCCCTCCGCCCAACCCCATTGACAAAAGGGGCTTTCTTGTGTCTGGTGATTTAGAACGGCAGCCAGCCTCGGGATAATTTTTCTTGATTTTGACACATCAGCCCACTAGGGGGCCTAATTGTCCGGTTCCAATACTTTTTCGCTTTTTTATAGCTCGTCAAACACCTGTACCATGTCAGAACCAAATGAACTAGCATTTGATGATGAGGTTGCTGCTAATATTCTTATGCCACCTTTGTTGCTGAGTGACCTTAATGTGGCCCAAACACTGGCCCATGTCAGTGACTGGGAATAACCCAGCACCCTGGGGGAAATCAGATCAAGACATCCCTACATGGTGTCATGATGACCGATTCCTTGTGGGCTAATGTGACACCTCGGTGACTGATTGTTACCAACGAACAACACATCTTTCTCAATGATGTTATCTTCAGGAAAGAGAGTTTGTATGTGGCGTAGAAATGTACCAGAGACTGGCTGGTTTTGGTTATTGACACACCCAAAGAATCTCTGATGAAATGCAAATCTAGATTCAGGTAAGTGAGACCAACTTAAAAGCCACTGCCCTTATTACTACTTATAAGACGAGACTAGAGGGGATAAATAGGGAAAAGAACCAACATAAGGAATTCTTGACACAATTTAAAGTCAACCAACTGCAAAACAATATTAAACAATTCAGCCATGAAACTACTTTTCCCTATGTTACAGATGAATACTACACAAATGATCCCAACAACTCAGGGATTCAGGAAAACAACCTACAAGAAAAGACCATCCCCACAGGATTGGTCATTTAGCTCAGGGAGTAGCAGCAGTTACAGTAGGAATGATAAAAATCCTTGACCCCCTCCTCCACAGATTAAATCTCACAACCCTGGGTTTCAGGCTGGCTTCTGGCCCCAACCTTACCCACTCTTTGATCAAGGGTTTCCCTTTCAGTTCAGCAGACCTCCTTATTTATCGCAAGGCTGCTCACGTGGCAGAGCAAGACAAAAAAAAGAGGAGACTCAACAGCGCAATGGGCAGAACACAATCAGATGGTTATGAGAAGCATGTCCAGGGACAGCAATCAGGGCAGCCCAAGTCGGAAGACACAACTAATTAGCTCTGAACCACCACAGGATCAATATGGGCCAGACAACTCCTTGCTATTTAATTTAAACCAGTCCCCTTTTCAGAGTCCCACCTAGAAATATTAAACAAGGGCTTAGGCGTTGTCCCCACACCCAAAGAGGACAAATACAAACTCAGATGTGAGTTGGCAGAGTTCTTTCAAAAAGTACTTCTTAAGTCCTTTTTTTCTAACTCTCTGAATGGGGATGTAAAAAACAAGAATACTGGCTTGAGGGTTAAATCTACTTTCTTACCTCCCACCCTGAGCACACCTGGGCAGGCAGTTATACACAAAGTGGAAGCTCCACAAACTAGCAACATTTTTGACAATTTGAATAAAAAGGAGACGAAACGCCCTCAAGAAGCTTGAGTTAAGAAAGGACATAGTTACAAAACCAGCGGATAAAGGAGGAGCCAAAGTAATCCTCCCTTCTGAGATGTATGATCATGCAGATGTTTTCTGGCTGATGTGTGTAGTTATGAGGTCTTTGAAGAAAACCCAACTCCCCGCCTCACCAATACCATAAAGACTATGATGGAGGAGGCTCTTAGTTTGGGATGGATCACTGCCCAGGAGGCCAGTTTTCTGACACAGAGACACCCGAGAATGGCACTATTCTTATCTTGCCCAAATTACTTGAAAATAAATTTCTCCCACCTGGACGTCCAATTGTGTCTGGAATCAACTCCATTTTGGAACCACTATAACAGTTTTGTGACTGTTCTTAAGACCATCGGTAAAGAAGATGCAATCCTATTTGAAAGACACTAAGGATGCTTTCTGTCTTCTCAATTCCTTGAGTTTTGATTCTAAGCCTGACTTATTAATGACAATGGGTATAGAGGCCTTATACACCTCCATACCACAAGAACAAACTATCCAGGTTATTAAGAGCCTGCTAAGAGATTCTGACAGACACCATTACACCAACTGAATTTATACTTGACTTGGGTAGGCTAACCCTAACAGAATTGCTTTTTAATATGAAAACATAATATACCATCAAAAATAAATCAAGGGCACTTCTAGGGGAAGTGCTTTTGCTCCAAATCTAGACTGCCTGTATTTTTATCAATTCGGATGTGACTATATTTACAGTAACACCAACCCATACCTTGCAAATATCAGACTATATTGCAAGTACATTGATAATGTCCTCTAGGTGGGGCGTAGCCTGCAGCCCAGGGAGTGAGCAGCGAAAGCAAGGAGCTCTGGCCCAGGACCCCCCATCTGCATCAGTCCTGATGACACAGCCCCAGAGTTTGGGTGGACATAACCACCTAAGGTCCAGGAGGGGGTAGGCACATGGAAAACTACGCCAGAGAGTGGTGGCAGGGCCCAAAGACAGCCCGCACCGAAAAAGCAAACAGAGCTGCTCGCTCACAAAATGGCGGGCACAACCGGAGCGGCCACACAAGGAGCGCGCGTGGTCCCTGTGGGCCGCTGAGACTGGCAGGCGGGCGGGCGAGAAGCTCCTGCGTGGCAAATGTGCAGAGCCTGCAGAGGTGACCCCGCGGCATTGCGGGCGCACCGGGCCCGGGAGGACTTTACTGCTTGCCCCGCCCCTGTCTGGCCGCTGTAGAGCCCTCGATGGGGAGCGGAGAGGGGAGACCATAGATCGAGGCTGCCAGGCCTGCGGCCCCTGCCTCGAGAAGACAACGGTGGTGAGTAAGGCGTGTGGCACCCCTCCCACATCTACGGAGACAGAACGCGGCCCGAATGCGCGAGGACAGCAGAGGGCTACGGCGAAGGCATTGTTGGCCCTGCCCCACGCCCGAGAGAGGTGAGAGTGCGGAGAACAGCGCGTTCTGAGGGAAACCTCCCCCTCCAACAAGAGCTCTGGCATTGCGGGGGAGAACCGGCTGAGCCTGGGGAGAGGCGGGCGGGCTTGCATATTGGATTCAGGCACACGATAATCCAGCACTACGGTGGGACAGCAGCGATCCGCCAAAAAATGGGTTAACCCAATAAGAAAAAGGACATGGATGGAGACGCCAGCTTGCAACCTGGCTGCCCTACCTCATCGCATACAAGCACTGCGCAGTCAGCGCCTCTTGATGGCCTGGCGGGGTCACCTCTTTGGGACATACTACAACCCATCATGACTTCCAGGGAAATTCTGGAGTCTAAAATAGATACACTAATTACAGACTTGGGCTTACTGCGAGAGGACCAAAGACACCTGGCAGAAAGAGTCCCAACGACGGAACAAATTATGAAGGATCTCAAACCAGCATTATCAGCGATGGGAGACCGTGTGTCCACCCTGAAGAAGCAAATAGGGACCCTAGTGGCCCCCGCAGAGGATGCCGAAAACAGATCAAGAAGAAACAATATCCGCATAGTGGGGCTGCCTGAGCAAGTTGAACTTAAAGACTTGACTGTATACATAGAGAACTGGAAAAGTACTGAGGTTGCGCTGGAGGGCCTGTCGCAATTCTTTGTTTTCGAGAGAGCACATAGGGTGCCTGCACGATCGCCTCCTCCTGGGGCTCGCTGTGGCTGGTGGTGGCCCATCTATTGCAATATAAAGACTGGGACCACATCCTTGCTCAAGCTAGAAAATGTGAGGAACTGAGAGTGGAAAACAACACAGTTCGAATTTTCCCTGACTTCTCCTGCGAGGTGCAAAAAACAAAGGGCCACTTTCCTAGAGATCAAAAAACAGTTGTGAACATTAAACCTCCCGTATGCCATGCTTTTTCCTGCTACACTGAGGGTGACAGAGGGCCAAGGGGCAAGAGAATGTCTAGATGAGAGCGAAGGCCCCGCAGGCACGAGAGTACCTCACAGAACTAGACCCAAGAGCAGGTAACAGCGATCCAGAGGATCCCGGCACAGAGGGGTGGCACCCACCTTGGAGGAAGCCCAAAAGGAGAGACAACGTGCAAGTGCTGCCATGGCATCATTAAGCGGGGGAGCAGCTAGCCCACAGTCTGAGGTGACAACGAGAGAAGCATGAGGTTTGGACTCCCGGTGGTGACACCTTGAACATCTGATGATATAATCTGATACAATGGCCAGGAACTGATGCTGCTATGGAGGGGCCTGCCGCGAAAAGTCCGGGACAAGATGGGAAATGGAACTCTGATTTTTTAAGAAACAGGACGGGGGAGCGCCCGGTGCTGTGAGCTCCGCTCAGCTGGAGAACTAATCTCACCCACCCCTTAAGTATTAATATCTGTTTGCAATAGTTTGGATGGGGGCTGTTCTGTCACCTGTCCTAGGGAAAGGGAGTTAGCGAGTTTGTTGTTTGCAGTTATAAGGAAACCCGGCCGCTGCCCCACCGAAAAGAATTTCTGAAGGTAAACAATGTAATTATGCACCTCATGCATGACAAGTGGACGAACAGGGACAAAACTGCACTATTGATTCCTCATGGGAGATTTACAGCATTACAAGGTGGTCTCCTGGAATGTCAGAGGCATGCATAGAATGGCTAAATGATATAAGTTATACTCCTACCTGCAGAGGTGAGGGGCCCACATAGTGATGCTGCAGGAGACACACTTGACAGCAGTGGAGGGGCGGTGCTGCAGAGAAGATGGAGGGGTCAAGTGTACTACATAGCCTACTCTGCGTAAGAACGGGGCACCGTAATATAGATTAGAGTGGGAGTACCATTCCAAATGACTAGCACACTTATAGATCCGAATGGGTGCTTTGTGGTGGTCACCAGCCAGCTGGGGGGACAAGACATCACGCTAATAAATGTATATGCGCCAAACACAGACCAGAGCACATTTTTAGATCACCTCTCGAGCACCCTGGCCCCTCACCTCCTTCACACAGTACCGATTGGGGAGGACTTTAATTGTGTGGCCAACCCTGAACTAGATAGGTCCCAACCTCCGTTGAGGGACTCACCTGGGAACGCTCTGGCTAAAAATCTCAAGGAGTGGCAGGCTGAATGGTGACTACTTGACTCCTCAAGACACTGTAATCTGAGCACCAGGGATTACTCCTTTTCTGTGGTACATGACTTACATGTGCGTCTAGACACCTTTCAATGCACGCACAAGGTACATTTCTGACAACCCTGTTCTTCTCTATTTGTCCTGGGAAAAAAACTAACACACACACACCAACCGGGTGCCTAAAACCTGAATCCCTAGAAGACCCTACCTTCCAAGACCAAATAAGGGGACACATCAAACACTTTTTCAAGGAGAATGAGGCTGCGGCCCCTTCTCCCCAGATACTCTGGGACGCATTTAAGGTAGTAGTTCGGGGACGATGTATCGCTGCATCAATGGGAAGTAGGAGGATGCTCATATGAGAAAGAGAGATAGCAGAGATGGACCTACCAACATTAGAAAAACAAAGTCCGGAATGCCACGAGCTGTGGGGGGGAGGTGAGCGAGGCCAGAGAGAGGGTAGCAGAGCACACTGAGAGGTTCCGGTGTTTTGATTATAAAAACTACATGATGAGGGCACACGCGGAGAGGGATAAAACAGGTGTGCTGCTTGCATGGTTGGCAAATCCTGCGAAACGAGGAACACCCATTTTAGAGATCATGACCCTTACAAGGAGGAGACTATGTCGGCAGGATGAAATTAACCGTCATTTCCGCGAATACTACACCACACTTTATACCAGTGTCCCACATGGGGAGGGGGAAACTATACGTACATTCCCCAGGCATCTTCTGCACCAGTGCCTTGATGCTGAGGAGAGGGTCACCCTGGGAGGCGAAATAGAGTTAGCAGAAATTAGAGAATCCATTAAGGGCCTGGGAAGGGGAAAAACCCCAGGCACAGATGGTTTGCCAATATAATTCTACGCCACATATATAGAAGAACTGGCCCCTAAACTGTCACAGCTATACAGCAAGATACAAGAGGCAGAATGCCTCCCAGATTCCACAAGGGAAGCCCTGATAATTCCTCTACTTAAACCTGCAAGCCTGCTAACGATAGCAGAGCTTACAGGCCTCTGTTCATGCTGAATTCGGACTACAAGATCGTAAGTTGCATGTTGGCGACAAGGTTGCTCCAATATATGACCCGCTTGGTCCATACAGACCAAGCAGGGTTCAACCCCACCCGGATCACAGCCCAGAATATCCGACAAGCTATCCGTATCCTAGACACCGTCACTCCACACGTGGGTACGGCGACTATACTAGCAGTAGATATAGAAAAGGCATTGAATAGTTTAGAGTGGGATTATTTATACGCAGTCCTCGAACATATGGGACTGTGCGAGGGCTTTATCAAATGGCCAAAACTGTTATACACAGACCCTACGGCACAGGTAAGAACTGGGGTCACAATCTCAGAGCAATATTCAGTAGAAAGGGGCACCAGGCAGGGTTGTCCACTCTCAACATTATTATTTGCATTGGCAATGGAACCATTAGCTACCCAAGCACAAACAGCCACTTGGTACTGGGGGCTAGAGCATGGAAACCGGCATCATAAGATAGCGCTGTACGCGGACGATCTACTCCTGTTCTTACGAGACGTGGCTCTGGAGCTTAAGGAAGCCCACGCACTCTTGGCACAGTTTGGCCAACTGGCAGGGCTACAGGTAAACTGGCAGAAATCGTTCCTGTTCCCACTCTCTGTATACCGGGACCCACCTGAAGGGCTGAGACATGTATCCTGGGAGCCCTGATGCATGACCTACCTGGGAGTCAAGGTGTACCATACTAGGGCCGATATCCTGGAAGGTAACATAGGGAGCACCATTTGGGCATTGAAATCCAAAATGGGCTTCTGGCGGTCACTTCCATTGTCCGTTGCCGGAAGAATAGCACTAATTAAGATGGTGGTGCTGCCAAGGCTCTTATACTATTTTGCAGTCTTACCGATCTGGGTCCCTACTGCGCTTTTCAGGGAATTGGATTCCTTCATTAAGGCATTCAAATGGGGAGATGGGAGATGCAGAGTGCCCCCGATGAACAGCAGAGCGCAGGGCCTGAGTAGATGATGGGGCCAGGTCGATTCATCCTGTCTCTGAGATGGCTGGCCTCTTCTTTAAACTCACTAGGTCGGACACATTGCTCACCCCGGAGATTCAGGTCCTCCGCCGATGCTGGAGGCGGTGCCTCCAGAAGACAGGCACGAGCATGGCTTACACACCTGAGATACCAATGATGTGGCTTCAATGTCTACCTTGTGCAGGCGAGTGGAGGGGATTGATGACCTGGGAGGAAGCAGGGGCTGTGCAGATGGGGGACCTATACAGAGAGGGCAACCTGATGCCATTCGAAGACTTCCGGCAGGAACATGACCTGCTGCAGGGTCTCCTATTGCACCGAGCACTTATCCACATCATTGGCACCCATTGGCAAAGGGCAAAGCACAGAGCCCCGACCTCACAAGCACAGCACATACCTAATGACCTCAGATGGCACACATAGAGCCATAACTGGCTTATATAGAGCGATCCGAACTGGAGCAATGTGCCTCCTAGACGACCTACGACACAAATGGGAGATGGACATGGGGATCCCAGTACTGGAGGAGGCCTGGGAAAGATATTGGAGAGGGCACCAAAGGTCTCCAGAAATGCTAGGTTTCAACGTATACATTTTTTTGCAATACATAGAGCCTATCTCACCCCGAAAAGGCTTTGCAATCACCTTTGGGTAATAGACACGCAATGTCCCCTCGGTGGAGAAGAAGCAGTGGACTTTATCCACATGATGTGGTCCTGCCCACCATTAACCACCTACTGGAAAGCGATTACATCATATGTGGAGGAAATCGCAGAGCGCGAAACTGCTTGTACCCCAGCCCATTGTTTGTTTAATTGGTTCCCCCACACTCCCAAGAACAAGGAAACTAGTAAATTCCAGGACCTCGTATATACTCTGGCCAAAAGAGAGATAACAAAAAACTGGAAAAGTCTGAGAGGTCCCAATCTTCAATGCTGGAAGAGAGAACTCAGGTGCTGGGCAGAGTGTGAAAGTGTAGTGCTGAAATGGGAACACCGACAGGGAAGAGGGTCCCCGGAAATATCTAATGCTTGGGAACAAATTGTCGCAACATTACAGAAGGAGACTAGGACACTCCATATAGAAGAAAATGGGACCACGTCATCACCCACAACATGAGACAACACCACACGCACAACAGGGAAAACAGGCAGAGCGTAGGGCAGCACATCTATGTGCTCTACAAATTCAAGCACTCTGAGGGACACCATGACACAACACATGCATAGGCACATCAAGAACTGACTTGACAATGTTCGGGGCAGAGGAGCGGCGGGACAAAGGGGGGGAAAGAGGGAGTTAAATGGCATTGATCCATATTTTATTCTAGTTCACTGATAAGAGAGAAATACAGATAAGCTTTACACCCCTGCGAACACATATGGGGAATCAGCCGAATCAGAAAGCACAAAATCTGAAAGTTTCTGCGATCAGGAACAACTGACAAACTGACAAACTGCCCGGCTAAGAATTTTGGGGCGGAGGATATATGTCTCTTCTGAACTTTCCTAAATGTTTATGTAGTACGTAACAATAGCACACATCGAGAAGTATTTAACAATGCTATGTCCTATGGCAAAAGTTATATGATTCTGAAAATATGCCAATTTTAGAAGTTGAATGTCTTTGAACCAAATACCAATAAAATTTGTTTTAAAATAAAAATAAAAATAATGTCCTCTAGGTATGGAGAGGCGATATGACATCAGCTATGGAATTCTCCGCTTGGATCAACACCCAAGATCTCTTTCTACAATTCACTCACACAATAGATAAAGACATCACTTTCCTGGACTGTAACATTAGTAATGTGGGTGATACCATAACTACAAGAGTGCACAAAAAAGTAACTGACAATAGCCTGTTGTGGTTTGAAAGCCACCACCCTAACGTTTTGAGGGAAAACCTTCCCTTTTGTCAACTTTTATGGATCAGGCAGCACTGTTCTGGCATAACTATGTATAATGAGCAGGCCGATAGCCTGGCAGAAAAATTGAAGGCAAGTAGATACCCTTCCAGAGTGGTGACACATGCAAAGAAGAGGGCTCGTAATAACAACAGGGAGGACCTCCTTGAGACACAAGTCAAAGATCACTCTACGATAATCACCTTTGTGACCAAGTTAAGACCTATATCTAATAGGGTTAAAAAGATAATGTCTAGACATTGGGGGATATTAAAAAGACCAGGCAATGACTGGCCCCTCCCATTATTTTCTTTCAAATGGAGCATGTACCTGTGAGATAGACTGGTACACACTCGACAGTTTAATGACAACAATGCTACAAAAGGTTCTGGTGCCCTTTGGGGCTTATACCAAGTAGTAGGACATTTTCCCTGCGGCAGCTGCTCGGTATGCCCCTCAACATACTGTCTGCAACACTGAGAATGTAGTCTACATGATCAAATGCTCCTGTAATAAGAGGTAAATAGGGATGACAACCCAAAAGATTTAATTGAGAATCAGGGATTGTGGCGGCACAATTCATTGCAAAAAAAAAGTGCAACTTGCATGACCAAACACTATTTGGAGAAGCGCCATTCACATGCGGAACTTCTGTGGGTCATCTTGGAAGCTATTACACCTCACCCAGGGGCTAATAAAAGCCAGATACTACTAGAATGAGAGCAACATTGGGTGTAATGGTTAAAGACCCACCTATCTGGCCGCAATGATGACATCCCTTGGCTACAAACTTGGCCGTGAGCCTTATCTATTTACCTTCTGCAACCAGGGTCATTCTTAGATTACATTTACCAGGCCTCATCATCCCTGCATATTTTAATTGGGATCAGATTTTGTGAATGCAATGGCAGAGGAACATGGATTTGGACACTTTCTGTTAAATTTTTACAACTAACGTTTAAGACCCCATCTGGCCACCAATCCTACATAGGGGCCCAGAATGCTGCAGGGCACTATACTGATAGCTCAAGATTTTTTTGGGGCATGGGTAGTCTTAGGCCAACCCAGATCATGAGCTAGTTACCTGCACTCACTGTTAGTTACTACATAACCTGTACAGTAAGCGATGGCCTTTTGGCACTCTAAGAACATCATTAGCCCCCATTACCCGGTGCACTATATTTCCTTTATTACAAGGAGCTTAGTACTACCCATACCATAACAAGATATGACAAACATACTGTAAGGATTTCCTTCAGCACCAGTGTGCCAAGGATGCACATTATAATTTTCACAACTCACTGTGCACTATATTTTCCATGAGCAGAGGGCATTGTGCCGCCACAGATATCAATTATTCAGGGCATGGTGCTAGAACAAAGGGTTTATACCTGGGGCTTAGGACCTGCACAGGGGTTTGGCATGTTTCTGCACAAACCCATGCCAACCTCATAATGAAGGCACTTTTCCTCACATCATGATATGACTCATGTGGTGAAGGTCCGCATATTACATTTCCTAAGGGGCTTAGGGCATCACACCCCCTTGACGCCACATGATTTGCCCGCTTCCACATCATCTCAAGCGAGCAATCGAGCCTTAGACAAAGGACTTGCACAGTGGTCTGACATCTCTGTCCAGATCCATTTCCACTTTACAAGGAAGGAATTTTTCCCTCACGCTTTGATATGGCTTACGCAGTTAAGGTCCACATACTACAACTCCCACAGGGCTAAGGGGGTCATGCCTCTATAATGCCACACGTTACGCCCGCTTCCACTTATAATTCCAAGCTACCAACAGATTCAGTAGTGTCGGGAGGGAGGAACATGAAATAAGTGATGAAGTGACATTAGCACATTCTTCATGTGCACTGTACACACATAAGAGACATGTTCTCTCCACAGGAGGATGACCAATGCGGCACCCTCAGTATGTCCCTAGGTGTATTGTTTCTGTTAAGCACAGATTGTGTTTGAGTGTGCTGCACTTTACATTTTGCGGTTTGTATTTTAATTTTATGTCTTTTTCTGTTACATATAAATTTATATCTATGTTTTCTTCATAGGACTTCATTCCAAGAAGGAACATTCTCATTATTAGAGCAACCAGAGATTACAGATATGCTATTGATTGCATTGATGTATGTGTATGTGTATATATGTTGTGTGCTGGAAGACAAGATTGGTCATATATAGGTTGTTTGGTCCTGATAAAAGCCCCAGATCCAACATTGGAACAATGAAGGACTGAAACATGTCAACATAAGGGGAAACAAGGGCATCATAATTGCACCTTTTGTTGCCCCGCTGTTTGTTTTCAGCATCCCTCTTCCATTCCTTATCAAAGTCTAGATTGCACTCACAGCAGGAAGCAGGGATTTTTAATACTCTCCCTTTCCCTGAATATGTCCCAGTTGATTCACCCTCAGTCGGACAACGAGGGACCACCCACAATTACAGCATGCTTTGGCGAGCGAGGGATGGCCGATGGTGAAGCATGACGCTAGGGAGTGTGTGAGGCCATCCCAAACTTTTTTACCAAATGCTTTTGTTCTTGCACACCGGAAGCTAGAAGCCCACCTGTAATTGAGGTATTTTCCAAAACAGTGGGTGGCGCAGCCAAAATATGGCTTTTTCTTTACAATAAGGGAATATTTGTTTTTCAGTGTTTGCATTGAGGCTGGGAGAATGCAAACTGTTGCCCCGTATATCTCTCTCCTTTCCACTCCAGCCCATAGACAAATGGGGCTTTCTTGTATCTGGTGAAGCCTTAATGAATGTCATTGGAAAATTGTACCGCCCAGACCTGTGTTAGGAGGGTGTCACCATAGATATTTCCATCAGCAACCATACATATACTTGTAAAACTACACACTGCATTAAGTAGTATGTGCATATTAAAGCACTTACCCTTTTCTATAAGTAAAGCACTGATGGACAATGATTTGTTGGTAGTTGTTTGCTGCATGATAGCGGACGGGGGTGCTAGCCCACACCACCTTCTTGTAGGAGGCCTTGGATTGTGCTGCCTTGCTACCCTGAGAGAGTTGAGGGCTACAACAGGGTACATAGTTCTCAGTAAACAAAGGATGTGGGCTTATTACTTGTGAAGGACTCACATCCTTCACAACTAGCACCCCACTTCATGAAGCTATCTGGTTTTCTCTCACTTATGTAATGCTGTTGCTGTAACTGGAACCGTGCAATATATGATCTTTGTAGAATCAAGTTTCTGATGTTCTCCGGCATGGAAGTGACATCATACAAAGAAGTAAGGTGTTGCACTTTCTTCTGTAATTGCTGCCTTTCCACTACTTATTTTCTCTTAATGATTCTTTAATCATTTATCCATGCTATAAGACCTACCGGCTGTCAACAATGTTTGGGTCAAAATTACCAATCATTTGTTAAGAGCAGTATAGGTCTTCTAGAAGGAGCATCATTTTTCCTCATCAGCCAGGGACCTGTATTTTGTGATGTTCATTCACCAAATTTCTGGTGGAGGAGTCAGTATGTCCAAAACAAGACTGTAATCTACCATGTCATGGTCTGAAATCATATCAGAAATTATGTTTGCTGACATCAGTTATCTAGTTAGTGTGGTGGACTGTAGGAAGAAGTCAATCCTTTGTGAATATGTATTTACCTAGATCATCCAGCCCTGTTTGCAAAATTAATTGTGTTATGGACTTGTGAATCAAAATTGTGACTCCTTTTTCATGTTCTAATGCAGGTTTTTGTGTCAGTGCTGGATGTTGGGTGTTGCAGGCAGGTGTCACTTTCTCTACCCAGTATACCTTCAACTTCTCCCATTCTGTTGGGATCAAGTGAGTTTCTGTACTAAAGCTAAGTCAGATGTTGAGTAAGAATATTAAACCATTTACCTTCTTATTAAAAAGTATGTGTCCATTAACATTGAGCGATGTTACTGATAAGTGTCTACTGGACATCTGGATCGATTGCAACCTATCTGTTTATTGGAGACTGTAACAAATGCTACAGTCTAGACCTATAGTTGCTGTAAGACAGTACTCACAATCATTTTCAACCAGCACTTTATACTCCCTGTATTTGCAGCTCCTCATGCCCTCATAAAATCAACAGAATAAGTATACTCAGCATTTCATTGGACATCTAGGATTGTCCCTTGGTGCTGAATATCTCCTAGGACTAATCCTGTAAGCATCTATCCAATTCTGTGTTACTTCTTGAATTAATCTTTCTATTGTTCCTCAGCGGAGACATTCATCATTGGGTTTCCAGTTCTCACTATTACAGTGGGTGTTGAAGACCAATCCACCTCTATCATGATGTGATCTAGAGAGTAATTGTGGTGTCAACTGAGCCAATTGACATTTTTATACCACTGAATTCCTTTAGCAAGTTATCAAATTTAGTTTGGGTTCCAGCATGTGTCTCTAACATGACATTCAACTGAGTTGCCTGTTGCTGTCACTTCAGAGAACACAAATTGTCTAACTATCTTCTGTTTTAACATGTGTCCCAGTGCCTGGAGTATAAAAATATATGGCTAAGTACGCCTTTATTTGTCAGGAATTAAATCTTGAGGCACAAGCCGCTTTCCTGCTTTTTTACGACTTCTGTTTCATCACCCAAATAAAGGCAAATGCAGGTACGCCTAATGAAGTTGGTTCCAGTCATAGTTGTAGTATGATTTGATCAGTTGCCTTGTATCCATAAATTATTATTGGGAGCTTTGCTTTAGTCACCTTTCAGCACTGCAAGGCTTGTTGCCTCTGTCAGAGTCATTGAGGTCAATTAGAGTTGCCAGATACTGTGTGGGCATATAGTTGGCCTGTGATGGTAGTAGGTATACAATAATTCAACAAGCACTGTAATGACGTTTGACTGAGCCCTGGAGAGAAGGATGTAGGGAAAGGTGTTTTGTGGTCAGGGATCTTCTGTGCAATCAGTCAGCATGTCACCAAGGTCCAAATGAGGGAAATGGATACCAAAATTTGAGTTTACAAACGTCAAAGATGACCACCACTGTTCCCTAAAAATAATCCTCTTTCTATTGGATATTTAGGGGCTATTTAGGAGCCCCTAGCTTCACCTTAGCACCACCATAGTGTCATTTATTTTACGCTAAGGCGCCACTAAAGTGGCATTTTCCCCACACCATATTTACAAAGTGATGCAATGCATGCATTGTGCCACTTTGTAAACCCTTGCACCACATTATAGGGGGTTATTACAACTTTGGAGGAGGTGTTAATCCGTCCCAAATGTGACGGATATACCACCAGCCGTATTACGAGTTCCATAGGATATAATGGACTCGTAATACGGCTGGTGGTATATCCGTCACTTTACTGTCACTTTTGGGACGGATTAACACCTCCTCCAAAGTTGTAATAACCCCCTATGTCTGTGCCAGGCATAATGCATGCCTGGGGGGTGTTCCCCTGTTAGGGGGGGCAAAAAGTGGTGCAAGGAAATCAAAGAGATTTTCTTGCACCAATTCTTTCGGCACTTTTAATGCCTTCTCAGAGCAGGCATTAAAAGGGGGCATAGGATTATCTATAATGGGCCCCTATGTACTTTGCAGGAGTAGCAACAAAATGTTGGCGCTACTCCTGCAGAGTACATCACTAGCATAAAAAAATGACACTATTGCCCTCTACCCTGTGCCATGGTACGCTGTATTTTAAATACAGCACACACATGTGGCGGTAGGGGGGGCACTAAGGGGTGCAAGGAAAGTGGTGCTGCACTATGTGCAGCACCACTTTTCTTAAATCTGCCCCTTAGTCTGAAAGTTTCTCGGTCTCATTTGTAAGTTAGGGTTCAAAGAAGGCTCAGGACTTCAATTGAGGAACTCAGGTAATAACTTTACTTTTAGCACTAAGCCACCTACTCTAGTGAGCTCAACTGTCAGACCTCAGAACCCCGAGCTTGAACATTCAGCAACTGCTGAGCTCCATACATGGAGCATGAGACAAGGAGGAATAAATACAGGACATCGCACATCTCCCTCCATATTAAAACAATATAAAATGTAATAAGTAAATAAATCATGGCTAAACTATTTACAAACACATGGAAAAAGAATCACAAATAACACTTAACCCCTTCGCTGCCAGGCCTTTTCCCCCTCCTGTGCCAGGCCTTTTTTTGCCTATTTGGGGCAGTTCGCGCTTAGGCCCTCATAACTTTTTGTCCACATAAGCCAACCAAGCCAAATTTGCGTCCTTTTTTTCCAACATCCTAGGGATTCTAGAGGTACCCAGACTTTGTGGGTTCCCTTGAAGGAGGCCAAGAAATTGGCCAAAATACAGTGAAAATTTAGTTTTTTTTAAAAAAAATGGAAAAAGTGGCTGCAGAAGAAGGCTTGTGGATTTCCCCCTGAAAATGGCATCAACAAAGGGTTTGTAGTGCTAAACTCAGCAGCTTCCTAGCTTTCAGGAACAGGCAGACTTGAATCAGAAAACCCAATTTTTCAACACAATTTTGGCATTTTACTGGGGCATACCCCATTTTTGCAATTTTTTGTGCTTTCAGCCTCCTTCCAGTCAGTGACAGGAATGGGCATGAAACCAATGCTGGATCCCAGAAACCTAACCATTTCTGAAAAGTAGACAAAATTCTGAATTCAGCAAGGGGTCATTTGTGTAGATCCTACAAGGGTTTCCTACAGAAAATAACAGCTGAAAAAGAAAAATATTGAAATTGAGGTGAAAAAAACATCAATTTTTCTCTACGTTTTACTCTGTAACTTTTCCCTGCAATGTCAGATTATGGAAAGCAATATACCGTTACGTCTGCTGGACTCCTCTGGTTGCGGGGATATATAGGGCTTGTAGGTTCATCAAGAACCCGAGGAACCCAGAGCCAATAAATGAGCTGCACCCTGCAGTGCGTTTTCATTCTATACCGGGTATACAGCAATTCATTTGCTGAAATATAAAGAGTAAAAAATTGCTATCAAGAAAACCTTTGCATTTCCAAAAAGGGCACAAGATAAGGTGCTGAGGAGCAGTGGTTATTTGCACATATCTGAATTCCTGGGTGACCATACAAGCATGTGAATTATAGGGAATTTCTCAAATAGATGTCTTTTTTACACACTCTCCTATATTTAGAAGGAAAACATGTAGAGAAAGACAAGGGGCAATAGCACTTGTCTTGCTAATCTATGTTCCCCCAAGTCTCCCGATAAAAATTATACCTCACTTGCGTGGGTAGGCCTAGCGCCCGCGACAGGAAACGCCCCAAAGCGCAACGTGGACACATCCAAAATTTTGGGAGAAAACAGAGGTGTTTTTTGCGAAGTGCCTACCTGTAGATTTTGGCCTCTAGCTCAGCCGGCACCTAGGGAAACCTACCAAACCTGTGCATTTCTGAAAACTAGAGACCTAGGGGAATCCAACGAGGGGTGACTTGCGGGGCTCGGACCAGGTTCTGTTACTCAGAATCCTTTGCAAACCTCAAAATTTGGCTAAAAAAACACATGTCCCTCACATTTCTGTGGCAGAAAGTTCTGGAATCTGAGAGGAGCTACAAATTTCCTTCCACCCAGCGTTCCCCCAAGTCTCCCGATAAAAATGATACCTCACTTGCGTGGGTAGGCCTAGCGCCGGCGACAGGAAACCCCCCAAAGCGCAACGTGGACACATCCTAAATTTTGGAAAAAAACAGAGGTGTTTTTTGCGAAGTGCCTACCTGTAGATTTTGGCCTGTAGCTCAGCCGGCACCTAGGGAAACCTACCAAACCTGTGCATTTCTGAAAACTAGAGACCTAGGGGAATCCAAGGAGGGGTGACTTGCCGGGCTCGGACCAGGTTCTGTTACCCAGAATCCTTTGCAAACCTCAAAATTTGGCTAAAAAAACACATGTCCCTCACATTTCTGTGGCAGAAAGTTCTGGAATCTGAGAGGAGCTACAAATTTCCTTCCACCCAGCGTTCCCCCAAGTCTCCCGATAAAAATGATACCTCACTTGCGTGGGTAGGCCTAGCGCCGGCGACAGGAAACACCCCAAAGCGCAACGTGGACACATCCTAAATTTTGGAAAAAAACAGAGGTGTTTTTTGCGAAGTGCCTACCTGTAGATTTTGGCCTCTAGCTCAGCCGGCACCTAGGGAAACCTACCAAACCTGTGCATTTCTGAAAACTAGAGACCTAGGGGAATCCAAGGAGGGGTGACTTGCGGGGCTCTGACCAGGTTCTGTTACCCAGAATCCTTTGCAAACCTCAAAATTTGGCTAAAAAAACACATGTCCCTCACATTTCTGTGGCAGAAAGTTCTGGAATCTGAGAGGAGCTACAAATTTCCTTCCACCCAGCGTTCCCCCAAGTCTCCCGATAAAAATGATACCTCACTTGCGTGGGTAGGCCTAGCGCCGGCGACAGGAAACCCCCCAAAGCGCAACGTGGACACATCCTAAATTTTGGAAAAAAACAGAGGTGTTTTTTGCGAAGTGCCTACCTGTAGATTTTGGCCTGTAGCTCAGCCGGCACCTAGGGAAACCTACCAAACCTGTGCATTTCTGAAAACTAGAGACCTAGGGGAATCCAAGGAGGGGTGACTTGCCGGGCTCGGACCAGGTTCTGTTACCCAGAATCCTTTGCAAACCTCAAAATTTGGCTAAAAAAACACATGTCCCTCACATTTCTGTGGCAGAAAGTTCTGGAATCTGAGAGGAGCTACAAATTTCCTTCCACCCAGCGTTCCCCCAAGTCTCCCGATAAAAATGATACCTCACTTGCGTGGGTAGGCCTAGCGCCGGCGACAGGAAACACCCCAAAGCGCAACGTGGACACATCCTAAATTTTGGAAAAAAACAGAGGTGTTTTTTGCGAAGTGCCTACCTGTAGATTTTGGCCTCTAGCTCAGCCGGCACCTAGGGAAACCTACCAAACCTGTGCATTTCTGAAAACTAGAGACCTAGGGGAATCCAAGGAGGGGTGACTTGCGGGGCTCTGACCAGGTTCTGTTACCCAGAATCCTTTGCAAACCTCAAAATTTGGCTAAAAAAACACATGTCCCTCACATTTCTGTGGCAGAAAGTTCTGGAATCTGAGAGGAGCTACAAATTTCCTTCCACCCAGCGTTCCCCCAAGTCTCCCGATAAAAATGATACCTCACTTGCGTGGGTAGGCCTAGCGCCGGCGACAGGAAACACCCCAAAGCGCAACGTGGACACATCCTAAATTTTGGAAAAAAACAGAGGTGTTTTTTGCGAAGTGCCTACCTGTTGATTTTGGCCTCTAGCTCAGCCGGCACCTAGGGAAACCTACCAAACCTGTGCATTTCTGAAAACTAGAGACCTAGGGGAATCCAAGGAGGGGTGACTTGCCGGGCTCGGACCAGGTTCTGTTACCCAGAATCCTTTGCAAACCTCAAAATTTGGCTAAAAATACACATGTTACTCACATTTCTGTGGCAAGTTCTGGAATCTGAGAGGAGCCACAAATTTCCTTCTACCCAGCGTTCCCCCAAGTCTCCCGATAAAAATGATACCTCACTTGTGTGGGTAGGACTAGCGCCCACGAAAGGAAAGGGCCCAAAACACAACGTGGACACATCACATTTTTTTATAAAAAGCAGTGCCTACCTGTGGATTTTGGCCTGTAGCTCAGCCGACACCTGAGGAAACTTAGCAAACCAGTGCATTTATGAAAACTAGAAACCCAGGGGAATCCAAGATGGGGTGACTAGCGGGGCTCTGACCAGGTTATGTTACCCAGAATCCTTTGCAAACATCAAAATTTGGCCCAAAAAACACTTTTTCCTCTCATTTCGGTGACAGAAAGTTGTGGAATCTGAGAGGAGCCACAAATTTCCTTCCACCCAGCGTTCCCCTAAGTCTCTCGATAAAAATGGTACCTCACTTCTGTGGGTAGGCCTAGCGCCCACAAAAGGAAATGGCCCAAAACACAACGTGGACACAACATATTTTTTCACAGAAAACAGAGGTGTTTTTTGCAAGGTGCCTACCTGTGGTGTTTGGCCTGTAGCTCAGCCGGCCCCAGGGGCTACCTAAGGGGCCCCAGGGGCTACCTAAAATTGGCCAATCTGCCCCCAGGGGGGCAGAAATGGTCTAAATACAATTTGCCCCCCAGGGGAGCGACCCTTGCCTGATGGGTCGCTCCCCATCTCTAAAAAAAGAAACAACAAAAAAAAAAATACACACAAAAAAAAATTGCCCTGGCGCCTAGAGGTTTCTTCCCCCCCTGGAGCCAGATCGGCCTAATAATAGGCCGATCTGCCCCCAGGGGGGGCAGAAATGGCCTAAAATAAATTACCCTCCCCCCCAGGGAGCGACCCTTGCCTAAGGGGTCGCTCCCTTTGCGTGAAATTCACGCAAAGAAAAAACTCCCTGGTGTCTAGTGGTTTCTACCCCCCTTGGGGGCAGATTGGCCTCATCAAAATAGGCCAATCTGCCCCCAAGGGGGGCAGAAATGGCCAAAATATAATTTTCCCCCAAGGGGAGCGACCCTTGCCTAAGGGGTCGCTCCCCAGCAAAAAAAAAAAATATAACACAAAAAACAAAAAACAAAAAAAAAGGTCCCTGGTGCCTAGAGGTTTCTGCCCCCCCCTGGGGGCAGAAAAGGCCTTCCCGAAAATATGCCCCCCCTGGGAGCGACCCTTGCCCAAGGGGTCGCTCCCTTTTGTCAATAACAATAAAAATACCTGGTGTCTAGTGGTTTCTACCCCCTTGGGGGCAGATTGGCCTCATCAAAATAGGCCAATCTGCCCCCAAGGGGGGCAGAAATGGCCAAAATATAATTTTCCCCCAAGGGGAGCGACCCTTGCCTAAGGGGTCGCTCCCCACCAAAAAAAAAAAAAATATAACACAAAAAACAAAAAACAAAAAAAAAGGTCCCTGGTGCCTAGAGGTTTCTGCCCCCCCTGGGGGCAGATCGGCCTAATAGTAGGCCGATCTGCCCCCGGGGGGGCAGAAAAGGCCTTCCCGAAAATATGCCCCCCCTGGGAGCGACCCTTGCCCAAGGGGTCGCTCCCTTTTGTCAATAACAATAAAAAAAATAAAAATCCCTGGTGTCTAGTGGTTTCTACCCCCCTTGGGGGCAGATTGGCCTCATCTAAATAGGCCAATCTGCCCCCAAGGGGGGCAGAAATGGCCAAAATATAATTTTCCCCCAAGGGGAGCGACCCTTGCCTAAGGGGTCGCTCCCCACCAAAAAAAAAAAAAAAAATGAAACAAAAAAAACAAACAAAAAAAATGGTCCCTGGTGCCTAGAGGTTTCTGCCCCCCCTGGGGGCAGAAAAGGCCTTCTCAAAAAAATGCCCCCCCCGGGAGAGACCCTTGCCCAAGGGGTCGCTCCCTTTTGTCACTTTCAATAAAAAAAAAAAAAATCCCTGGTGTCTAGTGGGGTTTCAAAAGCCGGATTGCAAGCAATCCGGCTTTTGAAACCCTCGGAGGGACTTCAAAGGGAAGGAAATACTTTTCCTTCCCTTTGAAGCCCCTCCGGGCCTCCCAGTGATTGAAAAAGAAATGCTTTTGCATTTCTTTTTCAATCGCGCTGGAAGCAGAGCTTCCAGCGCGACTAGGGAGGCCCCTGTGACACATCAGCGCGCGCGCGCGTGCTGAGGTCACAGGGGGGGGGGTGGGGAGGGGTTGGGGGTGTAAGGGGAAGGTCTTCCCCTTCCATCCCCGACTTGGGGGGGAGGGGGTGCACGGGGGGTGCGCTAGCGCGCCCCCAAGTTCCCCTGTGCCTAGGACGAGATGATCTCGTCCAAGGCACAGGGGAACTGTAGCCTTGGACGAGATCATCTCGTCCAAGGCACAGAAGGGGTTAAACTAAAACACAATTAAAGTAAAATTAAATATAGTCAACATATCATGTCTGTCATTTATATTAGCACATATGATTGTAATAACGCCTACTTGGTCACAAAATCTTTACGATAAGCAGGAACTTTGTAGGTTCTATGACTCATCCTCCTGCTCACACTAGTATTTCCTGTTTCTTTGTTGTTCAGCATGCAATCTTGCTTTTGTCTCCTCTCTATGGGGGTCATTCAGACCCCGGCGGGCGGCAGGAGCCGCCCGCCTGGCGGGAACCGCCGAATGACCGCACCGCGGTCAAAAGACCGCGGCGGCCATTCTGTGTTTCCCGCTGGGCTGGCGGGCGACCGCCAGAAGGCCGCCCGCCAGCCCAGCGGGAAACCCCTTCCCACGAGGACGCCGGCTCCGAATGGAGCCGGCGTAGTGGGAAGGGTGCGACGGGTGCAATTGCACCCGTCGCGAATTTCAGTGTCTGCAATGCAGACACTGAAATTCTATGTGGGGCCCGCTTACGGGGTCCCCTGCAGTGCCCATGCCATTGGCATGGGCACTGCAGGGGCCCCCAGGGGCCCCACAACACCCCTCACCGCCCCGCCAGGAACAGGATGGCGGTGAGGGGGTCGGAATCCCCCATGGCGGCGCAGCAAGCTGCGCCGCCATGGGGGATTCCTCAGGGCATCGGAAAACCGGCGGGACACCGCCGGTTTTCCTGTTCTGACCGCGGCCAAACCGCCGCGGTCAGAATGCCCTGCGGGGCACCGCCAGCCTGTTGGCGGTGCTCCCGCCAACCCCGGCCCCGGCGGTCCTTGACCGCCGGGGTCGGAATGACCCCCTATGTTTTTTAACAAAACAGCCTCAAATTCTGATCTTCTATCCCTCAAAACACCATTCACTTTCACTGCTTGATTTAAATTCCATACTCTCCCATCATCGGTTTTGAAGGCATTCTTGAAAATCTTGACAACTTTATGTACAAGTGTGAACTTAGACCATTGAGAACACCCAACTGAAGCCCTAATTTTCACAGTCACCAATTTTTATCACATTGGCGGTCATTCCGACCGTGGCGGTTGGCGGTGAAGCGGCTGTAAGACCGCCAACAAGCTGGCGGTCTTTTTTCATGAATTCTGACCATGGCGGTTACCGCCATTGCCAGCCGCCGCTTCACCGTTCCGACCGCCACGGCGGTAACGACCGCCGGGCTGGAGACCTGGGTCTCCAGCCCGGCGGTCGTCACATACCGCCGGCGGTATTCCAACCTGCCTGACCCCGGCTTACCGCCATGGATTTCATGCGGTTTGGGACCGCCATGAAATCCATGGCGGTAAGCACTATCAGTGCCAGGGAATCTCTTCCCTGGCACTGATAGGGGTCTCCCCCACCCCCAACCCCCACCCGACTCCCTCCCCTACCGCCCCCACCACCCCTGCCACCCCCAAAAGGTTGCAGGACCCCCGTCCCCACCCCGATCCCTAACATATACACACACATGCACACATACATGCACGCATACATGCATGCACTCATGCACATACACACACCCCCCGCATTCATGCACGCACTCATGCACATACACACACACCCCCGCATTCATGCACGCACTCATGCACATACACACACCCCCCGCATTCATGCACGCACTCACACGCCCCCTCTACATACACACATGCACACCCCCATGCACGCACACAACTCACAACACCTCCCCACCCGCTTTCCCTAGCGGACGATCACCTTACCTGTTCCGGTGATCCTCCGGGAGGGAACAGGACCCATGGGGGCGGCTCCGCTGACACCACCACGCCAACAGAACACCGCCACAGCGAATCACAGGTCGTGATTTGCTGGGCGGTGTTCTGTTGGCGTGGCGGTGGAGGTGGAGCTACCTCCACTTCCCCGCCTGCCGCCAGTATGGCTGTTGGCGGCTCTTCGTCCGGAAACGGGCGGAGCGCTGCCAACTGTCATAATGGCCCGTGCGGAAGACCGCCAGCACTGGCGGTCTTCCGTACGGCGGTCCCTCGGCGGTCTATTGAAAAGACCGCCGAGGTTGGAATGACCACCATAGTCTTTTACCTTTCTAGTTTTGTCAAAATATTATTTTGTTTTTTAAGTAAACGTTGCTCTTTCTAACCCAGTCACTCAAACCATTAAACTTTTTCACTTTTACCCCATGTCATCCGGTTTTGACTCAGCATTGTAATGGGAGAATGACCCTTAAAAAGTTCAAAAGGTGACTTCCTAACTAAAGAGTGGGGAGGCATGTGATAGGCTGTAATTGGTTGTTATATATTTTTCTTCCATGCATGTTATTCACCTTGGCCAATTTGAATACTCTCTTTCAAGGTTTTATTGAACGTCTCGACATCTCCATTTGTTTCTGGATGATATATTGAACATTTCTTAAGTTTGATTCTACATTTTTTTGAAATCTTCAAAAACAGGGGGCCATTGTCCATCCAACATGAATTAGGATAACTCACTCTTCCAAACATGTTATGATATTAGATGAAGAAATATCTATAACACCACTGACCCTAACCCTCCTATAGTGAAGGTCAAGAAGAACAATCCTCTCAGTGGGCCAACAATTTCCATGGCGACTTTATCTCAAAGATGGTTAGAAAGCCCAGTCTGTGGGGTACTTGAGTAAGTCCATGGGCCGATGGTAGCGGAGTCTATAATTTCGATTTAGGACAGGTAACGTAAGACACTTGTTATGGTTTCCATTGTGTTATAACACTGGCCTTGATTTTTTAGCCTACCATTGTGATGGAAGGTCTAGTCAAACAACACTGCACTTTATGTTTTTTGCAAGTTTTATCATATATTTTGCCAGACTCTATTTAATCCCCCTTGTAAACGCGGATGTGGAATCACATACTATAGGGCTGCATTTCATCTATTTTTACGGCTCGATGACAATTATGTAATTGCTCATGTTGGGGCATTTTTATATGCAGCTGTGCTTGCGTATCCTTCAATGATTATGGTTTAACTGAAGCAGTTTTATTTCTTTCAACATTTAGCCAAATGCTAGGACTGTCTTGACATTTTCAGATATGTTGTTATTTAATGTTATTAGCTTGTTCACTCAATGTTTTTATGTTAACTATGTGCAGAAAAGAAAGATTAGAAAGCTTTGTGCACACTAATGGCACTTGCCAATGAACAAATATCTTATCACTGTTATTGCATTCAATGCAATTAAGCACACATTGTTCAACTTCAGCATCAACCCCTCCCCGTCCACCAGAAGCTAAATTGGAATCTCTCCTTAGTTTTAACAATATGCAGATGACACTCATGGGCTAATGAAATCAGTCTGCTCCTGAGACCTTCTGGTGGAATAAGCCTAGTACCTCATAAAAGAATATCATTGTCTACTTCTAACTTTTCTTTTATCATAGCCCAGGGTTTACCTGGTGAATTTGTTTTCTCCAATTTCATTGCCTCAAAAACTTCACTTAAATTACAATCCTTTCCTAGCTTCAATTTTTATTCACTATCTGATACAGCACAAGATGTAACCTCATACACATTTACAGTCCCATCAACCATATCATCCTCACCTTTTTCAGAAACCTCTTGATTAGTATCAACTAGATTTGAAAGACAGTTTGCAGAGTAATTTTTGACCCCAGGTATAAATTCAACAGAAAAGCTGAATTCTTGTAGAAAAAGGATTCTTCTCCTTATTACAGATGAAACTGAGTCAAGTCCCCTTTTCATAAAACCTCTCTCAAAGGTTTATGATCGGATTTAACCCTGAAAAATGTTCCCACACAAAAATTGTGAAATGCTTTCAAAGCCCAGTATATGGCCAGGACTTCTTCTTCAATTACTGATTATTTTTTCTGACATTTTCAAACAACATGAAGCACACACAATACGTTCTTAAACCCTATTTCTTCTTTTAAGCAGTACAGCAGCAAGGCCTTTCAGATTAGCATCTGTGAATCTAAGCGGTCATCTTCAGGAATGAACGCATGTAAACTGGAACATTTTGCAGTTCCTTTTTAAGCTTATCAAAATCCTCCCTACAGTCAGTGTTCCACTGAAACTTCACTTTCTTGCCTATAAGAACTCTTAAGTTAACTGTTTTATCTACATAATTCTTAACAAATTGGTTGTGATAGAAACCAATTATGTTTTGTTACCAGAGTCTTCAAGATTCACAATAGGATCAACCACCTCTTTCTTTGGCCGAATACTAGAACCTGTACTGTAATGTTCAAGATAGTTTACCTTTAGTACCACAAATTTGTATTTATATTTTTAAAGTCAAACCAGCTCTAGTCAATCTTTCCAACACCAAATGCACTGTCATCATGTTCAATCCTATCTCTTCCAAACATTAAAAGATCAACTTGATAACACCTAACCCCCTGCAAACTGTGCAAAACCTCTGATTTGACCCTCTGAAAAACTGAGCTGCAGAAATTAACACAAAAAGCATTCTCATTAATACATAAGCACCTATTGGTGTAATAAATGTGTTAATTCCTGGGTAGCGTCATCTTGTTCCTCTTGATCATTTGCCTCTGCTACAGTTGTGACTAGTTCAATAATGTTCCAAAGAGGAAATCTGTCAACAGTTATGTTACAATTAGGTGCTCTTAGGCTGACACAAAAACAAATCTCCCCATTCGCCTTTTTAGCCACCCCAATAGGTGCCAACCACTCCGTAGCCTCAACTGACTCAATGACATCTGAATCAATATGTTTTTTCATTTCAATTCTTACACTTTACTGCCTACTCAAAGGAATATATTGTACCTTAGCTACGACTTGTTTAGCATTTTTATTTAGTTTAATATGATGTTAAGGATCAGAATTGGGATCAAATTTAACACCTGAAATCTTCTGGTGAGGTCACCCAATTAAAATATCTCCTTTGATGGAAACTTTAACTTTCCGTACACAACAATGGCCACCTAGTTCTAAGTTGGCTTCAAAGTAACCCAGCATTTTGATGGGAACCCCGTCGTAACCCCTGGCAGTATATATAGCTGACAATAATATTTTATCTCTAATTTCTCCTTTAAAAAAACTCTTTGGAAATGATAGTTAAGTAAGAGCATGAATCAAATCTCATCAACACCTCCTATCAGGACTCCGCCTTAATTGGTGGAAATCTTGCTTATTTCCCAGCAAGCTTCCATGGTCTTCCCGGAAAGGCTGGGGATATTGCAATGGGAGCCCGATGGCTACCTTACCTGGGGGTCCATATTTATCATGACTCCACAGCCTTACTTGAGGGGAATATAGGTACGGCGATTGTGGCCTTTCGGAGCTGTGCTGCCTTTTGGGGGGACACTTCAGATGTCTCTAGTGAGTCAGGTGGCATTGCTGAAGATGATTACCCTTTGCCGCTTGTTGTATTTCTTTGTAACCCTATGGGTCTGGATCCCCAGGTCATCCTTTCAGGATATAGACAACATCCTGAGAAGCTTCCTCTGGGGCACGGGCTGCAGACGAGTGCACTGTCCACACTCCAGAGTGAAGCAGAGCTGTACCTGATTCTGAATCTAATCTACTTAGTGGCACAGCTGCAATGGCTCACGAGGTGGATGTCTTGCACGCTAATGTTGGTGAGAGATGTGCCTCCCTTTGTCCCAAGTGCTTCCAGACTGGCTAGGGCATTTCTTTGGCTCCCAAGTCCTAGAACTGATGACACAAATGAGTTCCAAGTTATGCAAAAATGCTGGACAAGGAGCCAACAAAAGGTGTAAATGCAAATTCCGTACTCCAGTGATTTGCCGATGGAGCTCTTTGAGAGCACCAAAATAGAGACGATTGGCACAGGCTAGGGGAGTGGAAAGAGGCAGGAGTGGTCATGACTGGGGCCCTATTCAAGACCGAAGTTTCCTTCCCTTCGAGGAGTTTTGCCTGAGATATGACTTGCCCCAAAGCCACTTCCTCTTACATTGGGCAGTAGCGGCAGCCATTTGTAAACATTGGAAGTTGGGCGTGGCAGAGCTGCAACAGGTGGCTTGCTGCCAGTATGTGGTGACTGCATCGGGACATTCAAGGCAGTCGCCTGTTTATACAGATGACTGTGAGGGGACATTCACTTGTCTTTGTCTGTGCTGAGGGCCCAGTGGGAGGAGGACATGGAGCTGTCCATGGGCAATGAGATTGAGAGACCATTCTGGAATGCATGGCAAAGGTATCTAGGAACGCTAGATTAAAATTAATCAATTTCTATGTTTTACATGTGGCACACCTCACGTCTGGGAGGATCAATCGGTAAATGCCTTGATAGATGTGAAAGGCCCCCGATGTGGGGAGGTGGGGGCCAAGTTCTTTCACATGTTTTGGAATTGTCCTGACCTGACCTTTTTATGGGAATGGGAGGCACTGGTGGATTCACTGCAACACACTGAACCACAGACTCCTTAAGAGGATTAATGTGTCCTCTACAACATGATACCCTCTTATGGAGGATGACCACTGTCTTGGGTGACACGTATGGGTGTTACCCCAAACTAGGACTTACTAAGGTGCCTAAACGACTTCTTCGATGGCCTTCTTTGTCAGTAGAGATTGTACTTCATTGTGACCCAGACGAAATTGGTCTTGGGAAAAAAGGAGAGGACGAGACAGATAGGACTGATGAGGTACCTGGTACAACTCTATGCAGTAGCCTTGAACCGTTTGGATCATCCAAGGATCTGAGTTTATAGAAAGCCAAGTGTTTAAACACAAGCCCAGTCTGCCTCTTACTGGAGGAAGGCCAGAACTGGAAGTTCTTACCTGCTAGTTGGTCTCCTTTGGATCTGTATCCCTTGTTACGGCCTCCTAAACGAGGGAAGGGAGGGTCTAACCGAGAGAGGGGCTGGCTGGGGGCGTGATATGGAAGGGAGCCAGAGAAACGAAGGGCAGGCAGGAAAGCTCTCACTGATAGTAGCAGTGCAAATGAAAAAAGGAACCAGCAGGTGACACCGTTCCGCTCCGTGGCACTCCTGAGAGGAAACAGAGGAGCGAGGAACGACACAATGTAAAAATGTAAAAATACCTCATAAAAGCAAAAAACGAACATTAACGAGCATTCGTGTAGGGCCGCACATGCGCATAACCAAGCGCATGAGAACGGTGGACTCGCGAGGGGGCGCATAAAGCAGACTAAAGCGCGATAACAGAGGGCAAACCACCAACACATTAAAAAGTATACAATAAAAGTTAATCAATAAAACAGAATAAAATGTACAGAAAACAGCGAGCAGAGTGCTTATCTTGACTGCGAGCAGCAAGAAAAGAGGACTTGGTGCTCTCAGTCAAGTTTGTTATGAGGGGGCTTGTCATGCGATTGGTCAGCCCTATTGTGATATTGTTTTGTAGTTTTCTTCCCAGGGTTTTTGGGATTTGTAGTTCTTGGCTGCTATTTAATAAAGTAAGAAAAGTTTGGCATAATATGAGCCCCGATCTTGTAATAAAATTCTATTGTAGCAATGAAGGTTAACAGTAACCTTCAAAATCGCAACTATGCACGTAGCACATCAGTTTTCTATGAAGTATTAACCTTGTTTTCCCAATGATGTGTCAAACCTATTCCAAGATGTCTGTGAAAATGCATGTTATGTTTTCTACAGGCGATCTGCCTTCTATCTACACACAAGCCCGTTCAAAGATGGCAGCTATTCACCACTGGATGTGACTAGCAGTGAAGAGCAGTTACTTGTTTCGATGGAAATTAGATGTACTGCTTGAATCAGACACTCCCAGCACTGAATTGTGCCTGCACCATTCTCATTTCCTTTTTCACTGCCACTTGTCAGCCAATAATAATAATAATACAGTCAAATGCTTAGTATCTCTTATCATGAGTCAGCATCCAACACCACTGATTCTTCAAGGGATTGAAGTTCTGCTTGAAGTCAAGTCTACTCCTCCCACCTCTTAAGCAGCCATTGGGGTGTTAACAAACTGATTTTCTGGACCCAGCTGATTGCCACTATAAGATCAGGTTGAAAGAAGGCTCAGGACTTCAACAAAGTAACACAGGTAAGAACTTTATTCTTAACACCCCAGCCAGCTACTCTTCTGAGTTCAACTGTCAAACTTCAGAACCTTGAGCATTCTGCAATTGCTGAGCTCCCTGCAAGGAGCGTGAGACAGGAAGCATAAATACAGGACATCACACTCACATCCTAAACTGTCTTAAAAAATTAGGTGACTATTATGGTGTCCTTAGTATAGCTACTGACCATCAAGTTATGGAAATTGTGGAGCACCAGTTATTGTGTACAAAACATCGAGAGCCAAAATATTGAAGCGTAAGTATATATAGATTTTCGATATCCAAATCCACATATATTGTATCCTCAATGTACACGGATGTGGAGTTTAGTACAGTAAATCTGTACACATACTGTTCGAAATTTGGTAACTTGATATTTTGTTAATGATATTAGTGTGCCACAATATTCTTAAAATCAATATCCTTCTCCTGTTGAGTTCAATCATACCACATCAGTGCTTTCCTTTCTTGCACTTCTTCTGGGACATCTCCTCTCCATCATTGTAGCTTTCTCCTCCCCCTTACTGCAGCTCTTTGGATTGGTTATTGGAGCTGCCATTGGGTGCTGACCAGACAAGGGGGGGTCTCCTCTTCCTCTTGTTGAGTGTTGCTACGATGCGGTGCGCACCAGAAATAGTAAGAACCAGTATTCATAAAGTCTGGCCTGCTTATTATGATGCAGGCTAGAGTGCAGGACTTTGGGGTCATTATTTAGGTATTGGTGCATTTACTTCTCTGCTGGGGCTCCATTACTTGCCCTTGGATTGCCTTTCAGGAATTTGGGCCTTCCTGCAGAAAGGTTGGGCATGACGCTACCCCAGAGCTCTAGTGTCTTGTGTCCATTTTCTTTAAAATAAGCCTCTGCCTCTACAAAGTCTGTTTCACAGAAGAGGTGTTTCAGTAGAAAGTTCAATTGGAAGTAGTATGAAACATTCAGAGACATGGCTCCAAATGTGGGTGTTGCATTGGGTGCAGGACTAACAGCTTTGTTGTTTTTCACATTTTTGGACTGTGATGACTGCTTTAATGCTGACTTTGCATTGATGAGAAAGGTGATGGTTTGTGGTGATCTAGAAAATGGGCTTTTAGGTGGTTATATGAATGTTGCTGATCTTGGAGAAGACTAGGTGGAAGACTAGGTGGAAGCCCACATCCTGGGTGCAGTTGTGAACCATATAAGCTGAGATTGTTGTTGATTGTCCCTTGGGTTTGATGAGACACAGGAGTGGTATTCTGGAGTTGAATGTGGCGGCGGCCTCAGTAATACCTTTTTTGTGCAAGTAATACCTCCATTGCTACTGTCTGTACAGTACATGATCTCCCTGTGAGAAAAGAGTGTGTACTCTTGCTTAGTATGCTGTACCTGTTCTATGAAGAGGGAGGTTTTAAGTGTTAATTATAATGCTGTCCCTTTTCTGTGGGTGGGCAAAGGTTGCACTTTTACTGCCCATGATGTGTCCTTTCTGTGTCTATGAATGAAGCTTGCACTGTCACCAACTTTACTGTTAATTGTCTGTTTATTAGAGATAATTCTACTCTGTGCTAGTTCTCTTGTGGCTGTTGTGAGTGAAGTTTACATTGCTGCTCAGATGGTGGCAATGTGATTTTGTCTTTATGAATAAGCTGTAAGTGCCGAAGACTTTACTCTACTTCTTTTTGTGTAAAGAAGACTTGCACATCTTCTGCTTCTGCTGTATATTTTTTTGTCTCTGAGCAGAGCTTGCACTACAGCTGCTTATGGTAATTCAGATTTGTGTATGAGAAGGAAGTTTGCTCTTCTGCTATAGATACTGCATCATAGGCGTGCATGTGTGTCTGTGTATTTATGTGAAAGTGAGGGAGAGGCTTCCACTTCTATTGCTTGTGTTGTGCCAGTTTGGTGTGAGTGGATCTTGTACTGCTGCTGTTGTGCTGTACCAGTTTGGTGTGTGTGTAAATACTACCAAATTGGGGTGTTGAATATTGTTCTATTGCTGCTTGTGCTGTACATGTTTATTGAGTATTAGAAAACTTGCACTGCTGCTGGCTGTGGTGACCCTTATCCCTGTTCAAGTAAAGATTAAAGCATCTAGTGATGCTGCCTGTGCTGTGCCTAGACTTTTCGGAAGGAAGCCTCACTCTGTAAGTACAGCCATGCTGCTAAAAAGATCTGATATTGAGCCGCATGTTCCCAGCACAATGCCTGCTGCTCTGCTGAGAGGAACCACAGGATTCACGTACTTACCATCTCTATGCATTATACCTGCTCACTTTGGTAACAGGGGAGTTGAGGTTTGAATGGCCCTTTACCATATTTTCTGATGCTTCCAGCACATTGCCAAATCTTTTCCCTAATGCACAATATTACAAGTCTACACCATTTATCATACTGATATGTTTCACTGTAAAACAGACAGTCCCATTACATTGGTCTCTGTTCAATGGTTTGTTTCATGGGAGCAAGAGAAGGGGTCTTCATAATCCCCAATGTGGTATATTCTATATGTCCCTCTATTATTGAAAGCCTCAAACCAAGAGGCACAAGCTACTGTTTTTATCTTTTGTATCCATACCTTAAAAAGTTATTTTTTAAATCTCTCACCTTAGTATTTGATATGTTATTTTGCTTCTTTAGTTTAATCTAAAGCAATCAGAACATGTTTCTGGGACTCTTGAAGCTAAATTTTGATTCAAATCTATGAAATGTCCATACTCACACTTTTTACCTGTTTCTCAATGTTGAGTTGGAATTCCTCAATGAAATACTGTGGGTGTAGGCACATGGCCAAGTAGCCGAACGTGGAGGATGCACTCTAAACAAGCTCCGCTGTGCGGCGCTGGCATCTGGCTTCATCTGCCAGCTCCCCGGGGTGGTTTGCCCTGGTTGAGCATCCGTTGGTGACATCTAACAAGCGCTGTTGGCGTGGATCTCTGGAACCGCTGCAGTGCGGCACCAATGAGAGAATCTGAGGGAGTGAAAGAGGAGACTGTGGGATGCAGCCTGGGGTGATCGGTATGAGGAACAGCCCATGAGCCTCTTCTATCGGGCTATCCAGGGCCATCTCCCTGCTCCTAGCGAAGGTACCTCCTTCTGGAGTGACCTCAGCTGCCGCCGCAGCATGCCTATTCAGAGAACCAGATGCCCAAGACTCACAATCCAGCTGAAGCGGGAACACTGGTGCCGCAGCAGAGTGCGAGTATTGCAGAGTCCCTTTATCTGGCTGCTTCCAGGGGCAGGGCCCTGCCAACTGACGCCAGTCAAAGAATGGCCTAAAGAGATTACTGCTCTGCGTTGAGATGGGCCGGCCTGGGCCTTGTAGCTGAGACCAGGACCCTTGTCCTGCAGCCCTTGAGAGCAAACGACTTCCTCGCAGGAGAGTAGGTTGGGTGCTAGCACTCAGAGGGGGTACAGCAGAGGGCTCCACAAATTCCATTGCATCCGGCAACATAATTGAGTCGCGGGGATTCAGGCACTTCCTGAAGGCAGTGGGTGATGGAGGTGAGGAGGGCCCTGATGGGCTTGCGGACAGGAAGGAGACCTGTGATGCCTCAGGGGACAAACCGACTGCCGGTGCTAATAGTAGAGCAAAGCGAGAGAGTGGGGGTTAGAGCTGAGGATGCACTGAGCTGTGCATCCTCTCTGAACTGAGGGCTTGCGATGCCCTGTCTTGAAGGCATCATGGCGAGAGATAAGCCCTGTACAGCATCCTTCCAAACTAAAATAGACAAACTTGCCAAACATACTCACTGGTGGGGGAGGCTGTCACAGTGGGGTGGGGGGTAAGGCCCAGCAGGAAAAGAACCCCCAAAACTCCATCATTCTGCAGGTGAAAAAAGACCTCAAAGATACCCTAGAAGTCAAGATGGGTGAACTTAAAGTCAATCTTGCCCTCATTCACCAAGATATGCGAAATATGATGCACAGGGTCACGAAGGACAAAAGCAGGGTCTCTGAAACTGAGGACACTGTTAAGTCACATGAAGCTCGCCTTACAGCCCTGCAGCACCAAGTGACCCACTTGGAGGCTCGCCAGGGGGGCAGGTTCAGTGGCAATGACCTCCACACTGTGGGCATCCCAAAAGGAGTGGAAGGGATCTCACCCACCTCCTTGTCCAACTGGCTTAAAAGCTTAGTTCCAGAGGTGGAACTGTTGAATTGTTTTATTGTTGAATGAGCTTTCTGCACCCTGACGGCCAGGCCACCAGTGCAGACCCCACCAAGTCCTTTCATTGCCTGGTCCTCAACTTTTCAGACCGTGACGCGGGCATCCGGGAAGTGCGAGTCCTAGGACAAAACATTGTTTTTTTGACACTCTGGAAGCCACTCAGGATTGGATTGAGGAGTGACCCAATCTCTGTGGCAAGGGACCCTCTTGCCCAGAAAGGGGGGCTGGAGCTGGAGGGAGAGGGGAGAAGGAGTGGGAGCCATGGGTTCCTGAGGTGGATGGCAAACAGCTGCACAAAAACACTTGTGACACAGGAAGTGAAGGGCATGATTAATTGAGCCTGAGAGAACCCTTGTGAGACAGGATGCCTCCAAAACTAGGGAGGGAACATCCTACATGGTTCGACCAGTAATCCCACACTAAGACCCTCACATATTACACAGCGACAACAGAGATCCTGACTGCCACAGCACGGACACACACATGGTCATGGCATGAGCAAACACACAATGAGCTTGCTTCAGCATCACCATCCCAATCTGTCCTATTGTTTCCTACTCTCGGGAAATTCTTCTACGTTAAGTTGAGGGGTTGGGTTATTGGGATCTGGTTAGGGAGTTAGTTCTTAATGGGGCAGAGTCATGCCCAGTTGGCTTCACCCCTAGAGACACACAACAGGTACTTATAGTTTCTGAAGTATGGGGAGAGTTCTTTCTAGGGGTGTGCAGGGGGGTAGAGTTTTTGAGTTCCAGCCCACAGTTAGCTTTATGCATCGCAGGGGTAGACTGGCCTGTTGAGTTGTTCCATCTCCATCCATTGACCATACAATTTTTGGTTCCCCAGACTGATTCCTATGGGGGAAGGAAGTGACCTAAGGTTGTCATTCCTCTCGTGGAACGTAAATGGACTGTTGGATAAAATCAAGCTTGGTGCAGTGTTGAGGGAATCTCACCACAATGGCACTGATATCCTTTAGCTCCAGGAGATGCACCTTTTGGGTAACAATTTCCCCTTTCTGGCCCATACAGGTTACTCCCAGGTTCATCACCCAGGCTTCCACCATGGGTTATGGGAGTGGCCATTTTGGTGAATAGGCGAGTTCCCTTGACAGTGTTCAGGGGATTCCAGTTGTCCAAGGGGGTGAGTGACAGTGTATCCCTCTATACGGATGATGTCCTGCCTTGCTGTGATCCCTGTTGGGGGGGTGGCGGCACATGTGTCCCTGGGGAAGTGCTGGTGACTCACAATAAATGGTTGGTTGGCCATCCCGGACATCTGAACATACTCCTTTACTACTGGGTGGCTCAAATCTTCATCCTTAATAATTGGTGGTATAGCGGAATTGACGATCTGGCTTATGCCTTGGAGGGATGGGCCATGGGTCATGCTGTTCTGCCTCAATACTCTACGGAGGTGTACACCCCGCTCAACTACCTTCTGCCTCACAGGCCATGCTGAAGGCATGGACAGATGCACTTTGATCTAAGGTTGGGGACCTGGCTTCCACAGGTGGTGTCTCTTTGTGAGTTTTCTGCCTGGGACACCATTTGAATATCGATGCTGGGGGAACGTCCTACAAGAGGGGCTGTTGAAATCCTTTTCAGACTTGGAAACTGAATACGACCTACATTGCTCCGAATTCTTCTGATATCTTCAATTCAGTCATGTGCTTACTCACAATCAGAGGAGAACATCCCCGAATACTTCCCCTTAGAGGCCAAACTGTTCCTGTCTAACATTAAAGAACATAAATTGTCCAACATATACTGCATGCTTCTGCAGAACGTGCCTGACAGAATGACCGAGATGAGGGAGTCGTGGGAGATGGACTTGGGCCCACTAGATGATGAGGGCTATATAGAGTCGGTGGCTGCCCTGAGGGAGGGAGCGACCGCCTTTCAATTTCGTTTGATACAGCTCAAACTGCAACATCGGACATACCTCACGCGGACACAGCTGTGTGGAATGGGATTAATCCCCTCAGGACTCTGGGGGTCATTACAACATTGGCGGTAAAAGGCGCATACTGCCGTGCAGAAGACCGCCAAATCACCGCCGCGGCTGCGGAATACCGCCACAGCTATTATGACCCACATCTCAGAATCCGCTGAAATTCAGACACCCACACAAGTCCGCCACACCAAAGGTCAGTGATAAACTGGCGAAAACAAATACTCCACTGTCACGCCAACAGAAACACGCCAAGCTATCACGAGCCACGAATCCACGCGGCGGTCTTTCAACCGCGGTATTCCATTGGCGGTACACACCGCCGCGCTCAAAATACACACACATCTCCAAAACACTGCCACATTGGACAATTCCAAATACACACACCTGATACACATACACACACCACTCCCACACACCCAACACAATATAAAACACACACCCACATCACCCAAAAACCCCTACGACCAAAAAATCTGAAAGAAGGCCAGAGAGAGACTACAGCAATAGACAACCCCACCACAGAGGCACACAACACCATCACCCATACAACATCCACGCTCAAAACACCCCACATCACCACACATCACCACACTCATCAACACATACACCACCCCACACATCACCTACACCACCCCATGTCACGCCAAAGACACCCCAGGTTTTCCGAGGAGGAGCTCAGGGTCATGGTGGAGGAAATCCTACGGGTAGAGCCACAGCTATTTGGAGCACAAGTGCAGCACACCTCCATAGCCAGGAAGATGGAGCTATGGCGAAGAATCGTCGACAGGGTCAACGCTGTGGGACAGCATCCAAGAAATCAGGAGGACATCCGGAAGAGGTGGAACAACCTACAGGGGAAGGTGCGTTCAGTGGTCTCCAGGCACAACATCGTGATTCAGCGGACTGGCGGCGGACCCCCACATCCTCCCCCACAACTAACAACATGGGAGGAGCAGGTCTTGACATCATGCATCCAGAGGGCCTCGAAGGAGTCGGTGGAGGAATGGACACTGGTAAGTCAAATCTTAACTATCATATCCCCCACCCTACCTGCATGCTATCACACACCCCCAGCCCCTCCCCTATCACTACATCTCCTCACTAATGTACTAATAACACAAACCACACATCCCAACACCAAGCCCGGCATGACAAAACTAAGCATGGACACCCACCACTAAAGCATGCTCACTGCACATACCCATAACAACCCCCCAA